>NC_079323.1:35894881-40894881 GCF_029931775.1 Euleptes europaea
ACCAGTATGTGCTTCTCTGTCAATCTATATACGGAACCTTTCTTATAGCAACAGTAATTATATAGTCACAGGTGACCCTGAAGCTGAGGAAATAATGCACCACCTCTTCATCTTCCAATTCATGAGTCACTGTGGCTGCCTTTTTGCCTCTCTGCCCTCTGCACTGTGGTCACCTCACTTGGCTGCCGCTCTGCTGTAGGGCTGCCGACCTCCAGGTACTAGCTGGATATCTCCTGCTATTACAACAGATCCCCAGCCAATAGAGATCAGTTCACCTGGAGAAAATGGCCACTTTGGCAATTGAACTATATGGCATTGAAATCGCTCCCCTCCCCAAACCCGCCCTCTTCAGGCTCCGCCCACAAAATCTCCTGGTATATCCCAACCTGGAGCTGGCAACCCTATTCTGCTGTCTTGCCACGAGCCCTGTGTCCGCCCTAGGTCTCAGAATTGGAAGCAGACTGGGTTGCTTCACCTTGTTCCTCTCTTCCACAGACAACAGCTCTTGCAGCCTTGAACAGAAGCTGCTTCTCCTCACCAGCCATCATCGAGTGTCTCCCTTTTAACCTCTGCTGTCTCCAACCTTCCCACAGGCACTCAAACCCAGGTTGGGTTACGCTGCACCCAGTGCTTTGGCCAATGCCTGGTCTAAGAGGCCAGGGACCTTCATTACCTCTGCTGGGTCTCTGGGCAACCCCTATAGGGTTGCCAACCTCCAAGTACTAGCTGGAGATCTCCTGCTATTACAACTGATCTCCAGCCGATAGAGATCAGTTCCCCTAGAGAAAATGGCCGCTTTGGCAATTGGACTCTATGGCATTGAAGTCCCTCCCCTCCCCAAACCCCGCCCTCCTCAGGCTTCGCCCCAAAAACCTCCAGATATTTCCCAACCCGGAGCTGGCAATCCTACCACCCTACCTTGCAGCAAGCTTGCCTTCCCGTTGCCTCCAGCAAGCTTGGCCTTCTGGCTGGACTGCCCCTTGCTGGAGCCTGCCTCGGGGGGCATCATCCCCATTCCTGCCAGACCAGACTTGCCCTACCAGCCCCTCTCTTGCTTCTGGCCTTGTTGGGTGAGGCTGCTCACAGCTGTTTTGATCTCTGCCCCCTCTGGGGCACTGGGAAGGACACACCCAGATAAGGCTGCTGCAACACAAGTAAGGGGGCAGCCTGGAGCTATTTCCGGACAATCACATCTAATGATGTTTTGACAAAAAGCACTTCTGTATTTTTAAAATTCAGTCAAATCTTTCCTTATTTTGGGGCCACCCTAAAAACATGTGTGCTTTATGCAGATTTTCGCAGGGTTTCTCCCGGCAAGAATTCATCGATAGCATGCTGTATGTTCACCAACTGCAGTTAATGCATCTTGATTTAATCTTTTGGAGTTACAGGAAAAGTTAGGCCTTTAAAATAATAGAGGCAATCCTGGGATATTATTCAATAACAAGAACAAGCTACATACCCCGGTTGAACTATAAAGAATATTATACAAAGACAGAAAGATAACATTGAAACAGATAATTTCAGCAAGGTTAATGGAAGCTGGGCGCTGAAAAGAAAATGGAAAATGCGGACAATGATCAGACAACATTTTGCTCCATGAGAGTAAAATCTGATCCAGTTTAAGTCACAATGACAGTAGATATATCCTGTTGCATCTGGTGGCGCATTCATTCTTGTTTTATGTGTGTGTGTAAAGTGCCGTCAAGTCACAGCCGATTTATGGCGACCCCTTTTGGGGGTTTTCATGGCAAGAGACTAACAGAGGTGGTTTGCCATTGCCTTCCTCTCCACAGCAACCCTGGTTTTCCTTGGTGGTCTCCCATCCAAATACTAACCAGAGCTGACCGTGCTTAGCTTCTGAGATCTGACGAGATCAGGCTAGCCTGGGCCATCCAGGTCAGGGCCCATTCTTGTTTTAGATCATCCCAATGTCCATCAGTTTCATTCATCCAAAGGTTCCATTTACAATCTATATCACATTTGGCTGAGACATCCAGTTTGTGTCTCAATTCCTTCTTCTATCCATAAACCCATTTAATCATTCCTCTGTCTTCTTCAATTTCCCAATTATTGTAATGTAGGAGGTCTTAGTGACCTAACAGGAACTGCTAGAGGATTGGTGCAGGATTTTATTCTATCTCTTAATGATGGAGATTAGTGGTTCTTCAGTGAATGGTCTGCTCCAGGTTTATATAGCTAGCCACCCTTGCTTAGGAACTGTAAAAGTGATAAGCACCCCTACATTTACTAGGTGGAAAAAAATAACCTTTTCATCTACAGAGGGTGGCCAATTATATATCCCCTTGAACCAGGCTAATCTTGTGCTAAATTCATGCCCTTGACTCTTGAATAGAAGTTGCTGACTGTACAGGCTAAAAAAGATGGTAATGCATTTGAGCTTATGTCAGTCATTTAAAAGTTGCATATGACTTAGAATGTGCAAAGGAGGGATAAACAGTAAGTGATTCTGTATTTTACATAACAAGGTCAATTTAATGATCTGATTGACAATGACCATGGAGGCAATGCCTTTTCTGAAATGATTCGGTTCTTGAACTGGGCACAAGCAATCACAAGCTGTGGCCACCAACTGTTTACTGTGCAGACATAATGCTGATTGCACAAAGTATGCTCATTTGGTGAGAGTGTTTACCGTCACATTCTCAGAGCGCATGCCATCCTCTGTTTTACCTTCAACCATATATGTTCCTCTCATTCCAAGCCCATCCTTCCTTCTTAGGGTGAAACCTCATAACCTGGGACAAATACAACGTGTATCGAGAGTCTTTTCATAACTGAAAAGTTTACTGTTTATAAACAATTACCATTTTTCTAATTTACTCTCAGCTATTACAGTCAGATGGATAGACATCTCTAAGAGCATAATGTTGCGTAGCAACATTGCTAGGCAGTACCGCACCATGCATTCAGCCCTTGCAGTATCAGTGGCAGCATCCCAAATGTTTTCGCAAAATTGGCTTTAAAAAAATAAATTATGATTACATGTGTGTATTAAATCAATCAAAATCCACTGGTAAAGTACTAACAGAAGCCTCTAAAGATTGGGAGATTTTCCTAATCATTATCTTGGATATGTTCTAGCTTTATATTTATGCATTTCACCATTGATTGCTTGCCAGCACCTGAATAAATTGAGTTAAGTGGAAATGTTTTGTGAAAAGAAGATGTAACATTCTCCATTTGCTGCTCAACATGGATACAAAGATATACAACTTGATGATACACTATCATAACTCTTTCTAAAAATCTCAGTCAAGATAATATTGTTATGAATTTTGCTGTCCTGATTAGCATGAATGAACTATCATTATGCTGGACAAACGAATAGAAGTCAAGGACTTGACAAAATATTAATGTTCCTTAATGAATGGGGATGTTTTCCTTAATGGTCTGGAAATCTCTCCATTCTGCCTTTAGAATGTGACATTGATCAGAGCTGGGGAAGAGGCAAAAAATAGTCTGTAGCAAGGATATGAATTATACTGAATATGACCAGATGAAACCGATGCCAAGCTACAGGTAGTAGCTTGAGATCTCCAGCTATTACAACTGATCAGCAGCCAATAGAGATCAGCTCACCTGGAGAAAATGGCAGCTTTGTCAACTCTTCCTCCGGTTCAATTCAGAATAGGCCTCAGTAAACCAAGTTAACCCTCCTGCCCAAAAAATAAGAAAATACTTTGATGTTTTCTGAATCTTTCCCAAATTTGTAAGCCCTATCATCATCAGGATTGACAATGGGATTTCTGAGTGTTTCTCAATCATTAACTTCCCTACAACACCTGGAATTCTATCCCACTGCCCTTTCTTCCTTCTGCAGGCATGGCAGCGATAGCAATAGCAGGGTCCTCCATCTTTCTTGGCACCTGGAACTCTAAAATGTTAGCCAGCAGACCTCAGGAACCATGGAAAATATAGTTTGGAGTTTCCCTCCACACCAGGAGCCTGTATCATTCTAGGTTTCCAAGCATCAGAGAAGTAGCAAGAATCCATGCGAGCCCAAAGCAACATACAAAGACATGCAATCCATGCAATACCTTTACTTGGTCTTAATAAACGTTATTACCTGGCTTTTGTTTTTGGATTTATCCAGAAAGACAGTGTGGTGTAGTGGTTAAGAGAGGTGGTTTGGAGTGGTGGATTCTGATCTGGAGAACCAGGTTTGATTCACCACTCTTCCACATGAGCGGTGGATGCTAATCTGGTGAACTGGATTTGTTTCCGCTCATCTGTTTTCCTTCCTTCCTTCCCTCCCTTCCTCCCTTGCCGATCGACTGCGGGCTGCGCCCCCCTGGCGCCTCATTTTCTCAAGCCCACCACTGGCTGCCCTCCCGCCTGGGAGAGAGGGACCAGGGGAGCCCTCCAGGCTTTCTCTGTGTGGCCTCCCCTGGGGTTGCCAACCTCCAGGTGGTGGCCGGAGACCTGGCAACCCTAGCCTCTCCCCCCCCACTCGGAGATCTACATCTGGTATGGCCCCCAAATGATGTTATAAATGTGCAAATGGCCCTTGGCAGGAAAAAGGTTCCCCACCCCTGCTATAAGACAACCAGGGCACTTCAAAACCAACTCTTCTTCTTCAAACTGGATTACAATTCAAGCAGGAAAAGTCCAGATGCACTGTTGGAATTGGATTACATAAGCATTACAAATTCAGAAAATGTGTATTTTCTGATCTGCCAGGACCCCAGTTTTGGGTTTCATTATCATAAATGATATGAAAACAAAACAAAGTCCCATCTAAATTATTATTATTATTATTATTATTATTATTATTATTATTATTATAGATTTGTTTTATTCTGCTTTTTCCTTTGAAGGACTGCCTCCTTCCAAATGTCCCTGTGGACCAACTATAGTCTTCAAGCAGCTATCTCACCACTTAGAGTGACCCATCTGACATCACCCAGAGCCTAGGCCTTTCCCAGCATGGCTCGTGCTCTGTAGAATGGGCTCCCTGAAGAGGTAAAGGAAGCCCCCTCCTGGGAGATCTTCAGGAGGCACTGTAAGACTTGCTTGTTTGTCAGGGCTTTTGAGGGGTTTAAATGGCAGGCATTTTTTAAAGGGGGGAGGTCTGGGGGTTGTTGTTTTATTCGGGTTTTAATCAGAAATGTTTTTAACTATTATTGTAAGGCACTTTGAACCAGGGGGAAAGGTGTGATATAAATGTTTTAATAAGCAAACAATAAATAAATAAATTATTGCAGGCTCCACTTCTACTGATTTCAGTTTTACAAGGCAGATAGCACTTTCCTAATAAAAGTGTAGTGTTTTCCTAATAAAAGTGTAGTGGCCAGTGTAGTCCTAATAAAAGTGTAGTGTTCCTAATAAAAGTGTAGTGCCCAGTGTTTCTTAGTGGCAGGCGGGAAACAGAATCTTGACTTTCTTGATTGACAGCAAGCAGCGGCCAATAGGATTGCATACGTGTGTGAAGTATTCCGATCTTGAAGGATATGGGGTGGGGATTTACCTTTCTCTGCTCCCAAGTCCCAATATCTGCCCTGCTGTGCCAAATTTTCCCTTGCTGTCTGTACTCCCCTGCTTGCTCACTGCTCCTCAAACCTTATCCTCAATCAAAGCAAATCTACTTCAAGGTTCTCCTGCTGCCTGCCTGCCCAGTTACCTTACCCTCCTTGTGCCACCAAATGTCCTTTTCTTGTCAGTCTGCCTTTTTCTTTTGTTACTGTCTTACTGTTCTTCAAGCTAAGTGGCTGCAGCACCATCTGTGTTAGTGTTTGGAATCTTTTCTATCAACTTTCCCATAGACTTTAATGTTAAACGTGGGTGCCTATCTAAAAGGAAGGACCCTTTACTCTATCCATTTGAACCTTGGCAATGTGGGTATGCTAAGAAAGTACTACAATCCACCTGAGGTTTCTCTAATTTGGATGGAAAACTATGAAGGTATAGGCCCAAGAAAAGAGGGCAGGTGGTCTTCCATTTAAACCAATGGGAAATAATGATGAAATAGAAAATGAAACAACTAGGGCTGTCAAAAAAAAAATTCGGTACAGTTCGGATTCGGCCGAATTTGACCCTTGTGGGTTCGGTACGTGCCGAAGTCCGAACTCCCCCGCTTCGGATCCCCGGTAATTCGGGGGGATCCGGAGTTCGGGGGAAAATTCGGCCCCAGCGCGCCTTCAGAGGGATTCCCTGAAGGTGCGCAGGGGCCCTTTAAACTGATCTGAGCCTCCCAGCTGGGAGGCGCAGATCAGTTTAAAGGGCAGCCCGCCCCCCTTCAGCGGGCTCCGCTGGAGAGGCTCGGGCTGTCCTTTAAACTGATCTGTGCCTCCCGGCCGGGAGGCTCAGATCAGTTTAAAGGGCAGCCCGAGCCTCACCAGCGGAGCCCGCTGAAGGGGGGCGGGCTGCCCTTTAAACTGATCTGTGCCTCCCGGCCGGGAGGCACAGGTCAGTTTAAAGGGCAGCCCGCGCCTCTCCAGCGGAGCCCGCTGAAAGGTGCGGGCTGCCCTTTAAACTGACCTGCGCCTCCCAGCTGGGAGGCTCAGATCAGTTTAAAGGGCAGCCCGCGCCTTTCAGCGGGCTCCCCTGAAGGGGGGCCGAATTTGCCGAATTTATTCGCGAACTCCCGAACTCGCTGAATTCGGCCCCCCCGGTTGCCCGCCAGTTTTGAGTTCGGATCCGTCCGAACAGAAAATCACCGAATCAGGGGAAATTCGGTTGATTTTCAGTTCGGACCGAACCGAATTGACAGCCCTAGAAACAACAATACTAAAAGAAGCCATAATGAAACAAAACTGAGTGAAACAACTCAACAACAAAACAATTCCCTTAGGAATTAATAACAAATCAAAAGAAATGAAACAAGCTCCCATGCACAAGTCTCTTTAATAGAGCAGAACATAATCTGATCTTTTGATTTTCTACGAAATGCAAAAGTATATAGTCTTACTTCAAAAACTGAGTAAAACATGATACTCACTAGACAAGGCTGAATAAGGAAATGGCATGAGTAGGACAGGGGAGAAGTGATACATGGTCCTGATTCAGACATTTATCTAGCCTGCCAACTTTATGAGACAGATGGGTTCATCCCTGTTTTCTCCATTATGCATCTGCGACTCGGCCTGTATGTGTAAGACCTCCTCTCCTTTAAAGATGGAAGGGGTGCATTCAATGTGACCTCATATGCCATACAGTGAATTCATATGCCATACAGACAGTTTAAATTGCCTATGTCTGTAGGTATACAACTGAATAGAAGAACCTGCACCCAGACATCTGCCAGTCAAAATAAGTGTCTGAATTGCCCCTGTACATGTCAACAAGGGCAAGGATGCCTTCACTTGTACCAGTGTGGCATTGCAAGCACGAAACAAGAATATTAACCCCAACATTCAAGTGCTATGGCCCATATTGTAATTAGACAAGATGCTGAATAGGAAAAGAATGGCACCTCATTCAGAACTTCTGCTAGTGCACCAAGTTACCGGCACGATAAATATACTTGCATAACACTAGAGTACCCCATAAAGGCAGATAAAAAAAGAGATAGTATTCAACCAGAATTGCATTGTACCTTTTGCCACTTGTGTTGCATTCTCCTATTTTATTCTTTCTACTGTTAGTCAGGCATTCCATTTTCTGGGGGGGGAAAATCTGTATAAAGCCAGAGACCTTGCCATGGTTTCCAGTAGCACATGGAATTGCTGGCTAACTTCTTCACGGCATAAAAACCAAACACACACTAGGGAACTGCTTCACAGAAAGCTTACCTTTTGTTGAGATCAGGTTTGGGTGAACGAGACTGCATGCTGCCAATGCCCAAGCAGCTGGGAAGCAACGCCCCTGTGTTTACCTGCGACCCTTTCTTGCCTGCCTAAAAGGATCTCCCAGCAGAGTTTCCAAGAAGCTTTAATTAGCATCAGGTGCGCAATTACGAAACAGCAGTTCTGCACCAGGGAGCCGATCCAGCAAGAGGACGGCATACACTGATTCACTGAATGAGTTCCAGCTTCACCCATGTGCATACATTCTGTGAACTAATTAACCGTCAAAGCTGGGAACTGCAAGGCCAATTGTGGTCACAGATCTAACCCCTTTAGTCTAACCTCCAAGTGTACAAAAATTATGAGACATTAATTAACCAACTGTTGACAGCAGTAAAGCTGTTGTGTTTGTTTGTATGTTTTTAATCACAGACAGGTTTGCAGGTTTGTTTTGCTTGTTCTTTATGTTAGATAGATAGATAGATAGATAGATAGATAGATAGATAGATAGATAGATAGATAGATAGATAGATATAATGCCTTTCTCTCTCTCCCTCTTCCTGCCCCGGTCTCTTGCTCCATCAAAAGCAGTCAGTAACCCTACAGAGTTTACATGGCTAGAGACATTTAGAGGTGGTTTGCCATAGCCTGCTGAAGAAGAAGAAGGAGGAGGAGGAGGAGGAGTTGGTTTTATATGCCGACTTTCTCTCCCATTTAAGGATGAATCAAACCGGCTTACAAACTCCTTCCCTTCCCCTTCCCACAACAGACACCCTGTGAGGTAGGTGGGGCTGCGAGTGTGTGACTAGCCCAAGGTCACCCTGCTGGCTTCATGTGTAGGAGCGGGGAAATAAATCCAGTTCACCAGATTAGCAACCCCTGTTCATGTGGAGGAGTGGAGAATCAAACCCCATTCTCCAGATCAGACGCCACCGCTCCAAACCACCGCTCTTAACCACTACACCATGCTGGCTCCCCTGGTATTCCTTGGTGGTCTCCCACTCAAATCTGACCAGATTGGGCTAGCCTAGGCTATCCAGGTCAGGGCTATCCAGACCAAGGTCATTTACAGACAATTAAAAACAATATAAACCATGATTACATACTTTAAAAATCAGATAATGTGGGTACAAAGTACATCTGTAGCTGATGCCAGAAACATGGCATGCTCTGTGCTGGCCATGGGAGAGTTGTCAAATCGATGTGGCATCATAAAATGTCCCATGTTTCAATCAAACTGTAACCCAAGAAGGCTTACAGAGTTAAAAATGTTATGAGAATTTATAATCGAATAAACAATACAATTCTTCCAATTACAAAATAAAACCACAACAGAAAGATGAGAATACAGCCCAATTCTAATAAAAACATCATTAACTGTATAACAGTATACCACAAAAGACCATTGTAAATGGAAGCTCTTAATCACTGTCCTTAATTCTGAAACAAGAGCCCCGTGGCGCAGAGTGGAAAGCTGCAGTACTGCAGTCCAAGCTCTGCTCACAACCTGAGTTTAATCCCAACAAAAGTTGGTTTCAGGTAGCCGGCTCAAGGTTGACTCAGCCTTCCATCCTTCCGAGGTCGGTCAAATGAGTACCCAGCTAGCTGGGGGTAAAGGGAAGATGACTGGGGAAGGCACTGGCAAACCACCCCGCAAACAAAGTCTGCCTAGTAAACGTCAGGATGTGACGTCACCCCATGGGTCAGGAATGACACGATGCTTGCACAGGGGACCTTTACCTTTACTTTACTTAATTCTGAAAGTGGTTGGATTGTCAGCCTAAGACCTGGGGACCTGGGGAATTTGGATCATTGTCATTCTGCCATGAAGCCCACTGGATGAGTTTGGGCCAGTTACCCACCCCCCTTCAACATCCCAAGGTCCTTATTCAATAAAATGGGGAACGGAAGCCGTATATGCTGTTATGAGCTCTTTGAAAGAAATGAAAGATTAAAATGTGATTGGTGGATAGATATACTTGCTGCCAGATTTTTAAAAAGTAGCCAAACGAT
This sequence comes from Euleptes europaea, assembly GCF_029931775.1. Lineage (NCBI taxonomy): Eukaryota > Metazoa > Chordata > Lepidosauria > Squamata > Sphaerodactylidae > Euleptes > Euleptes europaea. The sequence goes on from NC_079323.1 coordinate 35,904,643, forward strand.
ACACAACATGGTACCCAACATTTCTGGTTTATGGCAAAACAACCAAACTGGCAGTGCTGGAAAGTTTCCTTTCCTTTCCTTTTATTCCTTAGAAGCTCCTTGATCCATTGATCTTGAGCAGCATATATCTAATGTTTGAGGGATATAAGGACTGAAACAAATCTTGCCACTGACAATGTAGCCTTGGGATCCCTGTCACTTAGTAAAAAAAGGGATTATGTCAGACACAGAGGCATGAGATTTATATTTTAAGAGGATAGAGATATAATGTGATCGAAGTTCCTCGTAAAAGCGGCATTCCAAGAGGGCATAAGCTAATGAATTGACAGAGCCAAAGAGCAAGGGCAGGTCCTTTCTGGGTATGGGGTATTCAAAATCCTGCCCTGCATAACCATAGAGTGGTTAGCATTCAGTCTCACTAAACAGAAGGCTCTAGAAAGACGAGGAGTTGTCAAATAGTAAGTATAAGCAGGCAAACCACATGGTGGTGGTATTCAAAAAAACTACTGGAAGGTTTCATACAGTTGTGTGCCTGAAGGCACTCCCAAATAGCCCAAATAATGCACTTTTAATCCCCTTCCAGTGCACCTTAATGATCGTTTGCAAGTAGGTTTTGCCAGTTTTCACAGTAAAATCCACCTTCAAAGTGCATTAAAAGTGCATTGAAAGTGCATTATTTGGGCTGTGTGGAAGTGATTTTTTTCAATTGTGTGTTTATTTTATTATTCTGTTTTATAGTCCACCTTTCTCACTGGGACTCAAGATGGACTACCAGTATGATTAAAAAAAAAATTCCGTCAATCAGTAAACAGATTACAAAATAAGATAGCCTCAGGCAATTGGTAAGCAGATGACAAGATATGATAAAGTCTGGATCTAACAGCAAAGATTCCTAGTAAGACAAAATAATGCAGACTGGATAGGACAGTAGAACAGGGGGGAAACAGAACACATGCAAACACCTCTGTTTAACGCAACGAGACAATCAGTGTAGTAAAGACTTTATCCCTGATAAAAGGGATCTCTGAGACCATTGTGTGTGTGTAAAGTGCCGTCAAGTCGCAGCCAACTTATGGTGACCCCTAGGGCTGTCAATTCGGTTCGGTCCGAACTGAAAATCAACCGATTTTCCCCTGATTCGTTGCTTTTCTGTTCGGACGGATCCGAACTCAAAACTGGCGGGCAACCGGGGGAGGGGGGCGAATTCAGCGAGTTCGGGAGTTCGTGAATAAATTCGGCCAATTTGGCCGTCAGTAAGCAGCATAACCGTCAGTAAGCAGCATTCTCCTCCCCCGGCCAATCGGTGGGCAAGCTGGATCTTCTTCTGGCCAATCAGTCAGGATTGAGTACTGGAGGAATCAGCTGATGTGCGGCCCGGCCAGGGAGAGAGAGAGAGCGAAATCCTCGTGTGTGTGGGGGCGGTGCTTGTGCACATTCGCTCCTTTCTGTGGCTGCAGGGGGCGCATTTTTTGGGGTGCACACACAAAACTTTCACTGGAACTTCAGATGAAGCTTCTTAAGGTACCCCCCAAGTTTTGTAAACATTGGGTCAGGGGGTCCCGAGATATGGGCTCCCTTCCTTTTTTTCCATGGCTGCAGGGGGCGCATTTTTGGGGGTACAAATCCCAAACTTTGAGCGGAGTTTCAGACCAGTGTTCTTAAGATACCCCCCAAGTTTTGTAAACATTGGGTCAGGGGGTCTCGAGATATGGGCTCTCCCCCTTTTCCCTCCCCCTTTTCCATTTATGTGGCTGCAGGGGGCGCTTTTTTGGGGATATAGCCCCCAAACTTTTAGCATAGCTTCAGTGAATTATTCTTAAGATACTACCCAAGTTTTGTAAAGATGGGTTCAGTGGGGGCAGAAATATCACCTCCCCCCTTTTCTCTTCCCATGGCTGCAGGGGGCGCATTTTTGGGGGTGCAGACACAAAACATTCACTGGAACTTTAGATTAAGCTTCTTAAGGAACCCCCCAAGTTTTGTGAACATTGGGTCAGGGGGTTCCGAGATATGGGCTTTCCCCTTTCCCCTTTCCCCTATTGGGATGAATGGGGCAGCCGATCCGATCCTGTGTGCATCTCTCCAGAGCAAAACGTTCCGTGCCTAATTGGAATCATCTTGGATTACAGCCCGTCCTGATGGAACAGAAGACAGCCACAGTAAGACCCCTTTGGGGGCTTTAATCTATAATTTTTCTCCTGTGTATGTGTGTGTGTGTGGGGAAAGCAGAGTCTGTGTGTGTGTGGGGAGGGAGCAGTTTCTGTGGGTGGGGGGGAAGCCAAAGGGGGCTTTCGTCAGTTCTGCCTGGGGTGTGTGTTCCCCCTCAAGTCTCTCGCTCCCTGGTTTGAGGGGGGAGGTTTCAGTTGTGTGTTGCAAAGGTGTTGTTTAACAAGGTTGTGTTTGCAGTTGTTTTGCTAATTTCTCCGCTGTTGTCAGGCTGGGAGCTTTGTGCGTGGGCGGCAAGCTCTGCTGAGAGATGCACAACATTAAGGGTGGGGGGGACCCCTTTCAGGGCCCATATCTCAGCCCCCCCTGACCCAATCTTTACAAAACTTGGGGAGTCTTTCAATAAACGTCCTTTGAAGCTCTGCCAAAAGTTTGGGACCTTTAAGCCCAAAAATGCCCCCCCCGAGCCGCGGAAAGGCGCGGTTGTGTTTTTAATGGCTTTATTCGGCCGAATTTGTTTCCGAACTTTGAATCCCGCCGAATTGAACGGATCCGAAGTGGGGGAGTTCGGACTTCGGCACGTACCGAACCCACAAGGGCCAAATTCGGCCGAATCCGAACTGTACCGAATTTTTTTTTTGACAGCCCTAGTGACCCCTTTTGGGGTTTTCATGGCAAGAGACTAACAGAGGTGGTTTGCCAGTGCCTTCCTCTGCACAGCAACCCTGGTGGTCTCCCATCCAAATACTAACCAGGGCTGACCCTGCTTAGCTTCTGAGATCTGATGAGATCAGGCTAGCCTGGGCCATCCACGTCAGGGCCTGGGACCATTACACTGCAGCTTTGGTCCTTCTGTGACAATGCTCTCCTAAAAAGTTTTGGTTTTGCACATTTTGCAGAATCATAGAAGCAGCCTCAGGCAGCCTCAGGTAGACCATTCCACAATCCTGGAGCTGCCACAGAGCAGGCATATGAATGGGCAATTACTAATTTTACTTTTTGGCAGGCAGCTCTTTGTTTAAATGAGTGGATCTGTCACAGAGGAACATAGCAGGAAAGGCAGGTCTTCAGGTATGTGGATCCAGTGCCTTTAAGGGCTCACGTGAACTCAAATTACGATTGCCTCCCTACTCTCAACATAAGCTCTCTTGTCTTTTACAGCTGGGTGATAGGCAGACAATAGGTTTTTGCTGATATCGAGCTGCAGTGATGGGGAAATTATATTTCTATCATCGTGCTGGGTTGTTTAAAGAAAACACAGGGAGAAATAGGAGGCACCTCCAAGTGATCTTCACCAAAATACTTGCCAGATACAATGCAAATACCAAAAACTGTATTTGAAATGCAAACTTGAGTTTCTGTTGCTTCCAGACAATTTAATCAGAATGAGGATGGACATTTCTAACCTTGTGTCTCTGCTTCATTAAGCTTTGGCACATTTTTTGATGGATTCTTCTTTACAGTTTCATCTTGAACACAGATGAACATGTGCCTTAAATTGATTTACACCATTGGTCTTTCCAGATAATTTTTGTATACTCCAACAGGCACCAGTTCTCCAGGGCCCCAGGAGAACACCTAGTACCTGATCATTTTAACTGGAGACCTGCTGCACTTTCTGCATGCAAAGCAGATGTTCTGCCTCTAAAGCATGGTCCCACCCCAGTTTCCTCAAGCAACTTTGCTGTTCTAGACAAAATTGGACACAGACACCATACATTCCCGGATGATAAGCCCTTCAATGACTATGATAGGAAGAACAGTTGTTTTGTTTTACTGCTCATGGTCTTCTGGTGTCCTCTTTGAGAAATGGGGTGCTAGACTAGATGGCTGTCCTTATGTTCATCTTGTTGTATGCAGAAAGGTGTGCTTGTGTGTTGGGATTCCTCCTGATTTCATCATCATCATTTGTTTATTACGGTCAAAGACCAGCTTGCACAAAAAGAAATATCATAAGTAATTAAAAACAAAATGTCTGAAATTTGCTCAATAAAACGTAAATTTAGTTACATCAACTCTTGGTAAAATAGTCTGTTTAACATGAAAAGTCATTATAACAGCTTCATCTGCCTTATGGTGCATGTCTTGGCACAGAATCTCGCAACCTGATAGGTAATATCTTTAACAGAATCATCTAATAATAAAGTAGAATAGCTAACTGTCTCTATCTGGGAAGCTAGACAAAATTGGATCAATGAGCGTTTTACGTATGTCTTGATAAAATGGGCAGTGTAATAGAGCATGTTCAACTGTTTCCACCATTCCAGATTGACATGGACAGGGCATATCTCCCATCAAGAAGAGCAGATGGAAGGGCATTAAAACGGGCTAAAGTGAAGGCTCTCTGATGTTTAGGGTGATCTAAGGCATAAAGATAATTTGGGGGAACCAAAAATTTAATACGGTTCTCCACTACTGGGACCGAGTGAGCCCTTGATCTATCATCTTGAAGGGCAATGTCCCAAAGCCTCTGTTTGGCTGTTGTTTTTGCTCCTTGATATCCAAGATTTAATAGGGTTGTACTTGATAAACCTAAATGTTGGCGTTTGTCCTCAATTAATTTAATCCATCTTGAAGAGAAGTTATCTGCAAAGATTAGGGGAGTTAAACCAGATGAGGTGAGCTTCAACTTTAACCAATAAGAAATGGCATGGTACCAAGCACGTGTTTCTAATGTTACCATCCCGGCTTCCAATCTAATCAGTGCATTTGAAATACATTGTGGGACTCCAAATAGGGATCTGAGGAACTTAGACTGGACTACTTCTAATTTGTAAAAACTATTATAGAGGCATATCTGCGACCCAAACATGAGTTGAGGAATCACTTTTCCCTGGAAGACTTTCATGGCAGAAGGTATGTGGGCACCCGCTTTTGTAAGGAAAAATCTCAGAGTTGCCATGGCAGTCTTCTGAGATGTCTCAGACACTTGGGACAACTGAGCTGACCATGAGCCAGAGGCTTGAAATGTTATGTCAAGGTATCTAAACACCTTGACTTGGTCGATCTCATGACCATTTATCTGCCACTTATGTTTTATGATCTTGTGAGAGAAGACCATGATTTTGGTCTTCGTGAAGTTAATTAATAAGTGCTCCTCTTTGCAATAGTACACCAGAGTTCTAAGGGCTCTTCTAAGTCCTACCTCTGTATGCGCTAAGATTACCGTGTCATCTGCATACAAGAGTGTGGAGATTGGTCTGGGTGGATGGAAGTTAGGGTTGGATAGACATCGTACCATAGAGTTTACATAAAAGTTAAAGAGCAGAGGGGCTAGAATGCACCCTTGTTTCACTCCTCTTTTAACTGGAATCTTGTGTGATAAATGACCTTGGGGGTTGCATCTCACTTCCAAATGATTATTCTCATGGAGTGTACGTATGAGGGCAAACAGTCTCCGGTCTATAGTATTCCTGATTTCATGTTTGTAGCTTGCTTAGAAGAGTGTAAAGTGATGCATATTGGGGCAAAAAATCCCAGCTTCACACATATACTGATGAGATCTGTGCTGGCAGCGACAGACCAAGAAAGGGATCTTGGGGTGGTAATGGATAGCTCGATGAAGATGTCAACCCAGTGTGTGGCTGCTGTGAAAAAGGCAACTTCCATGCTGGCCATAAGGAATAGAGAATAAAACTGCTGCTATCATACTGCCCTTGTACAAATCTATATTGAAACCACGTTTGAAATGTTGTGTACAGTTCTAGTCATCACATCTGAAAAAGGATATTGTAGAGCTTGAGAGGGTGCAGAAAAGAGCAACCAAAATGATCAGGGGGCTTGAGCAACATCCCTATGAGGAGGGGTTAAAACACTTAGGGCTGTTTAGGTTGGAAAGAAGGTGGTTAAGGTGAGACATGATAGAGGTTTATAAAATTATGCATGGTATGGAGAGAGTGGACAGGGAGAAGCTTTTCTCCCTCTCTAATAATACTAGAATGTGGGGCCATCTGCTGAAGCTGAAGGGTAAGAGATTCAAAACAGATAAAAGGAAATATTTCTTAACACAATACATAAATTAAATTGTGGAACTCCCTGCCCCAGGATGTGGTGATGGCTGCAAATTTGGAAGGCTTTAAGAGGGGAGTGGACATGTTCATGGAGGATAGGGTTATTCATGGCTACTAGTGCAAATGAATACTAGTCATGATGCATACCTATTCTCTCTAGTTTCAGAGGAGCATGCCTATTATATTAGGTGCTGTGGAACACAAGCCGGGTAATGCTGCTGCAGTTGTCTTGTTTGTTGGTTTCCTAGAGGCACCTGGTTGGCCACTGTATGAACAGACTGCAGGACTTGATGGGCCTTGGTTTGATCCAGCATGGCTTTTCTTATGTTCTTAAGAAAGAAACCTTTGTTCTATTTTCTTGTGCAAAATTACAGTCAAAAACCTGTAATAGTTAAAATACAGGTGAGAAGGAGAATTTCTCAGTCCACATTGAACCATCTGGTAAAGGTGGCTGCTCTGTGTTCCCCTTAAAGTATTTTTCAGCTTTGGTCACGAGCTCCTAGACTTCTGCTGTCATAAGCAGCTGCCTGTACTGTCTTCTGGGTCAGAGCAGACTGACACAGCTCACTTGTTTACTTAATTCCATCTCTATTTGAAAAAGTGGGCAGTTAGACGGATAACCCAAAAAGAGATTTCGCTAGAAAACATTGGTCATCATCTCCCACAACGAGAAGAGAGAGTCAATTTTAAACATAATAGATTAATTCCAGGGTCTTTTGCAATCAATGACAAAACTTCTATTGATTTCCTCAGTTACAGGTAGTCTGGCCTAAAGGCCATGAAGTCTGACAGACAGAAATTGACAGGTGACATCTCATTCACCTCAAAGGCAAAAGGGGGAAATGAAAGAAATAATCAGAAATGGTCTCTTTATAAAAAATGGAAAGAATATCAGGAATTCTTCCTACAAAGGATTTCGATTGACTCTGTTTCTGGCTTAAAATGTTTATCCTGTATGGTTCCATTTGAAAACTGTTACAATCTCCCTGCCCTGTACTCATTCACTTACCGCCTACTTCTTGACTTTCATTTCATGTTGTCTTTCTGTCATGGTCCTCCTGCTTTTGTGTTATTTATCAAAAAGATTTTTCCATTATGCCTTTTCACTGTAAGATCTAACTGCCCTCCATGTAAAATCATTACAACTGTTCGTTTGACTTTCAGGAATTGCACCCCAAAGCTTGAGAGAGAGAGAGAAAATAGGTTCTAAATACTTCCTCTGAAAGGATGTACAAGAGGTGAGAATATATTTCAAACTTTCAAAACCTATGCTACAGAAATACATTTGCCTCTTCACAAACTATCATTCATCACCATTAATGGAGCACCAGCAATGGGGGTGGGGGAACTGCATAAATAGATTCATTGCCCTCTGCAAAAAATAATAATGACTATTTCCCAAATTTTGTTTCTTATCATTGCATCACTCATCAGGAAGCTTTGTGTGCTAAAGTACTTTGCTTTAAACATGTCATGGATATGGTTACAAAAATAATCCACCAGGTGTTTTTAGGAAGTGGGTGAGGCCAGGTAGGGCTTTTGCCCAGCAAGGCTTTTTGATTGACTGTTGGAGATTTGATTGGCTTTACAGAGTTTCTAAAATGTTGCTTTGGCTGCAGCTGCCACCACAGCACAAAGATCTGTACTGTGATACTGACTGCCTCTCCTGCTATCCCCCCCCCCCGAGAGCAATGTGTTCTGCTAATAACAAGCTCCTGGTGGTCCCTGGCCCAAAGAGTGTCCGGCTGTCCTTGACTGGGGCCAGGGCTTTTTCGTCCCTGGCCCTGGCCTGGTGGAACTCCCGTTTCAATGAGACCAGGGCCCTGCGGGACCTCAAAGAATTCTGCAAGGCCTGTAAAAATGGAGTTATTCCACCAGGCCTACAGTTGAGGGCAGCTATATAATAAAGTCAGCATATAATAACCAGCTCTTCTTGTTTTTGTGCCTGCGGGCACATTTAGAATTCTGACATGGCATGATGGGCGCAGCAACAAAATGGCTTCCCCAAAAATGGCTGCCTCACAACTAGGGTTACTAGGTCCCTCTTCGCCACTGGCGGGAGGTTTTTGAGGCGGAGAAGAGGTCCCAGTTGGAGGGGAGAAAGAAACTGTAATTGGTGGGAGGGAAAGAACTGCAATGGAGGGATCCACAATAGGGTTGCTAGCTGGAAAGCTATGGGGGATGGGAGCATTTGGCAGCAGAGAGTGGGGGAACCAGCATCGCACAATGCTCTAGGAATGTCATAAAATCTATGGTGAAAAGGTAACACCATGCATTGTTTTGCAGGGGCAGGAAGTTGCTAGCCACAAGAAACCTGGAAAGTGTAGTCCACAGACACCCTGTGCTTAGGGCCCCTTAAAACCTGCAGTTGTCACTGGAAGAAGGACTCAGATAAGCTCCCCAAAAGTGAGTTTATTGATGTTTATGAGCAAACTCTGGCCTACTATTAAAAAATTCAAAATCTGGAATAGACACCACTGTGGTAATAAGGTAAATTAGAGTGTAATCCTAAACAGGTTCCTGCTAGTTATTCCAATCAGCCCAGGTGATTTAATTCCCCTGTCCCTCTGCGGGGACCCCAGAATCAATCTTCTTATTGTGGAAGCCTTGAACAAACCTGGGTAGGACCCTTGCATACAGTAGGCCACACTATTAAAAGCTTTAGGCTTTGTTTAAATTGAATATTAAAGGTTCAGGTATAAGACTGTGTATATCAATAAACCTGAACCGAAAATAAACCCAAAATTAGCTGTTTTGGCAATATTCGGGTTTAGTATTGGCTGAATACCAAAACCTGGGAATCTACCTCAAGTCGAATAGGTGATTCCTGAAAAGCTGAATATCTATAATAAAGGACTGTTCATAAGATGTCATTTGCCACCAAAGAAATGTTTTCTGTGCCTTATTTTTCTTGCAATTAAGCTGTTTTCCTCCGTGTGGAAGCTAATTTGCATGGATATCATGCTAGGTGCCTTGGATACGAACAGAGCCCCCAGACTTTGAGGTGCCAGCCTGCCCAATGGCTCTTTCTGCCAGTCCTCGGCAATGCTGACCTTCTGAACCTGAAAACTGATGGACAGCTCAGCTCAAAATGCCTAGAGGATGGAGACGACCCCTTTGCGAGCCCATAAAATGGGACCCCCTGTCCCAACTTCACCAAACTTCATTGTCTGTCTAAGGAGAATCCCTTGAGCTACTCTGCAAACTTGGTGACTCTACCTTGAAAAAAGCCCCCCTCCCCCCACCGGAGCCTTGAAAATAAACCCTTTACCAGTATGGGTATTTGGCTTTTTTCGGGTTCACCCCAAAAAAAATTGGGCCAAATAAACCCAAATCCGAAATGTACCCCAAAAATTTTTTGCACACCCTTATTCAGGTGCAAAACTTAGTTCAAACAAGTAGGTGCAGTAAAGTAATAACTTATAACTCCTAATACTCACATACATGAAGATAAGTACAAGTAAAGTCTTAGGAGATTTCATCTTTCCTGGTTTCTGCATGTGTGTGTACTCGCACATGTGTGAGTGGGAGCTGACCCCTTTGTTCACTCTGCCATTTCGTGTGAGCTAGCGTGGTGTAGTGGTTAAGAGCAGCAGACTCTAATCTGGAGAACTGGGTTCGATTCCCCACTCCTCCTCATGAAGCCTGCTGGGTGACCTTGGGCCAGTCAGAGTTCTCTCAGAACTCTCAGCCCATGCAGAGGCAGGCAATGGTAAAACACCTCAGAACATCTCTTGCCTTGAAAACCCTATGGGGTCGCCATAAGCCAGCTGTGACTTGATGGCACCTTCCCCCACCACAATCCCTAGATATCAATGGCCTTATATGTGTGTAACTTTGAGATCATGCTGTAATTTCCTCAAGCACTCAAGGCTTATAGATCAAATGGACTTTGCCAAATGCAGGCTTGCCCTTCATAAATAATGAGTGAAACCTGGGAGATATGCTTTTAAATGCAAAAGGGAGAATACCAGCCATTTTCAAGAACAGCAGGCAAAAGTCAGTGCTGAATCACCGAAACAGGTGCCCGAGACATTTTGCACATGATTATTTATGTGAGACAGAGACTATAGCTCTTCACACAAGCATTTGTTTTACCTCATTGCATGATATCAAGATGGTGTTAAAAACAGGTGAGATGCTGACTGAGACTTGATGGCAATCCGTATGTTAAGTGATGGCAAATAATTTAAATGCATATCAGCCCACTTCTGAGAAGAGAAAGTCAAGTTTGTTGACTTTGAACTGTACTATGAATCCATGCCTTTTAACATTTTAAAATAAATTATCTTCATCATTTTTTCTTAATATTTAAACCTGCTGAATAATTTAAGGGAATATTTCTCTAATTTTGTTTTAATGAGGGTTTCATAAAGTCAGAGCCTACAGAGGTTTGAAACTGTATCAAGAAAAACACTGAGAATAAAAACTCAGTCCAGCAACCATTAATTCAAGGGCAGGTGAGGAATTCCTGCTGTGTTTAAAGAAAGGGTTCAGGAGTAATCCGCTAAACCCTTAATTTCCAAAATGTATATCAGACCCCCTAAAATCTAGACAGTGGAATGGATTCAAGAAAGCATTGGGAAAGAGGTTGAAATGAGCTGAGGCTACTTATCTTTGCTTTTAAAAATATCTATTTATATTATCTTAACAGGTTTGGTTGTCTGGTTTTCACTGTTGGATTTGTAGAGGTGTTTTTCTTGTATATGCTTGTAGTATGGTTTTTGTATGCAATTTTTACAATATTTATATGCACAATGCATATCATTTCTTTGTAATGTATAATGGTGACTTATTGATGTGCAGTTACACTGAACAATAGTTACACTCAGTATGAGGGAACAGAAAATAGCAACAAAATCACAGGTTTGATTCACATAAGAGATCAGGAGTTGAACAGGAAGGAATATTGCATTGAGGCAGAATTCTCTATGCCCAAAAGCCCACTCATATTAGAGGATTACAAGAAAGACTAGCTGATCAAATAAAAAGCTAAAAGAAAAGAAAAAGAGCCACAAATTTAGGATAATCAAACAAAAACAAACAGAACCAGAACGGCCATCCATAGAGCAAGGTTATTCAGGCAGTACCTGATTCTTAGCTACCGGTGCCAGTTTAAAAGGTTAGCTTCCATCACATGGGTGTCCCCAGATATACTCCTTTAATTTTCTTTTCTCCCATATGTGTGAATTGTTGCCATTCAGCTGCAAGGACAGTGAAGCTGTGCACTTGGAAAGGCTTTCAGAGCAAGAGCACAACATGCCATCTAGCACAATCTAGGTAGCATGACGATCACTGACAAACCAGACAGAGTTTGCATCTCTCTCAGATCCTTGCCAAATATAGACCCTCTTTTCACACATCTACATCATCCATCACAAATATTTTGCTAGGCTTTAACACTATAGACAAGGGAATTTCAACTGGTACACCTTGTCATGAAACACTTATGAAACTGCATAGCTGGGAAAAAATTGCTTCTTCTACACAACTGCCAAAGACAGAGCAGTTCTGTCCTTGATTGTACCTGAGCAGCCTTCTGAAACTAGTACCAGTGTTCTAGGAGCAGGTAGGATTGCCAACGTTGGCTTTGGCTGAGAATATCCAATAGCTATCACACTGTAGATAAATTTTTAAACAAGAGCAAACGAGTGTTTTCTTTCCACTATAGGTCCTGAATTTTCCAGATATAATGTCAGCATCATAGAGCTATACCAGATGAATTAAAAAGACAAGGGAGCATGATGGGTTTTTTAATGACAAAATAAGTAAAATCCACTAACTTTAGTCCAAATGGTCTAATTTTAGCCAGCTTGTGGAACACCCTGGGAGAGAAAATAAACCCTCCTTTTGAGTATAATCAGCATGCATTCCAAGGTAGTTTTCAAATCTATTATGTAAATCTTGCTGCCTTAGAACATAGCCTCTGGTTATGGCTGTTCAGAAACAGTGTTCTTCTCCCCCTTCAGAAACCTTTTACTTGTACAAATAAATATGTCTCCATTTTTCATTTACACAAAAATGACTTTATGTGCCCTTCAGTAAAAAAAGAAAAAAAGGGGGGGGGAAACCTTGTGTTTTTTCAGCCCCTATTTTAAAAGCATAATTTAAATATTTTGTTCTTCTTGGTTTAAACAGCATACTTAACAACCAGGGATATAATTACTCACACAGAAATGTATGTACCTTTTCTGCATAATTGTTCATACCTCTTAACATTTTAATTTCAGATATTGGATTATATAATGTCAGAAATGTACTTATTTTCTTTCAGTTCTACCAGAAGCCAAGTTCTCCTTAACAGATATAAGACTGCTGCAGGAAAAAAAAAATACCTTACACATCTTTGAAATGGAAATCTCTTTGAGAATTGGAACCCTGCAGGTAAGGTTTAATTTTCTCCCTAACTTTTAATCTACTTTGCACTAAATTCACAAAATAAAAAGAATCTCTTTATATTTAGCCAAGTGCAATCCTCCATGGAAAACTATAACAGAATATTTTCTTTACTTCAATGTATAAAGAATACAAATTAAATGTTTCCCCCAAATCCATGTACATAAAGAATATTCATTCCTAATTGTACGTGACTTATTTGTACTCTTTTGACTCTGGGCATTGTAATATGCTCTACATTTTTGCGAGAGTAGAGCAAGAATATTTACAATACAATAGGAAGTAATTATAGACTGAAGGTTTTGGAATGTAGCTGAAGTATATCCCCAGGGATAGCTCTCCATAATTAGGTATGGCATAAATAATCATGATTAATTATGTTTCTGGATAGTCATCTGCCTCTGAAGAATTATTGTTGTTCCTGATAATATGAAGGAAAACAAAGTATGTTTAAGCAGGATGATTTCTAAAAGCTCATGTGGAACTGAATCTTGCAATCAACAAACAGCTTTGATATAGCCTTGATGCATTGTGACACTAGAACACTCACACACTCTTTGAATACATTAAATGGTACCATTCAGTTATCAATCAAAATTCAATGAACTCACAACAACAGCAAATAATTTCACAATGTATTTTGGTCCATGAGCCTTCAAGCATAACAGTGGCTCCCTCACTTCAAAAATATCAATAAAAAGGGAAGAGTCCTAGCATGAGTAAGATCAGTCTCTTGCCCCCTGCAACCAACCAGGATGTATTGGCAACCTATGTGGTCAAATAGCAGCTCAAATGCTGGGCAAGTGTGATTCTTCATATTGCTGCTTATGTTCTTGCAGCAGTCCATACCAGGCACCTCATCAGTTCAATGGATGGAAAAGTTTAATGCCCAGACTTTGGCCCGCACCCAGGGCCCTGATGAGTTTGAGAAGTTTTTGAAGATGCAAATTTCTGTTCGTCTGCTTTCATTTCCATAATATAGCAGCCTATATTTTTGTGCCTGCATAATAATAAGGAATATGACCTAGTTGGAAGGGCACATCATCATCTTTTCTTTTACCACATTCTCTTGAAAGATTTCCTGAGCTCAACAGAACAACTATGGTGCTCTCACCACAGCAGTAGGCATGGAACTGCAGAAAGTACTGTGGAAGAGTCCCTGGAGGAAGGCTCCTTAGAATAGAGCAAGGCTTCAATCCTGAGACAAAAGGAACAGTGGGGTTTAAATATTCTAATACACAAACAAAAATATTTGTCCAGTGGCGGGTAGTATACAGGTATGGTCCACCCAATTATAAGTGGTGTTGATTTGGAAGACACAGAAACTCAAATAATTTAAAATGGGGAAGAAGTCTGAGTCAGTGTGGTGTAGTGGTTAGAGTCGGGCAACCAATCCTAAAGGGGGGGGTAGGTCAGCAGCGGCTGGAAGCAGTGCAGCCACTCTGCAGCTACAGGGGATTCATGGCCGCAAAATGAACATTAAACTAATGAGTCAGCACCCAAGCCCCATGCTGCTGTGTTGCATCCCATGATGGCATAAGTGCCTTTCATCCCGGGTTAAATGGACAGTTACACCACTGCAGGGTCACATTGGCTCCTAAGGAGCTTTGCTCCCCCTTTAGAATTGTGGCCTTAGAGTAGGATCTGAGAGACTCAAATCCCCACAGTGCCATTCAAGGTTGCTGTGTGACCTTGGGCCAGTCACACACTCTCAACCTAAACTAACGCACATGGTTGTTCTGAAGAAAAAATGGATGAGGGGAGAGTGATGTAAGTCACTTTGGGTCTCCATTGGGGCAAAAGGCAGGGTATATATGAGATAAATAAACAAAACTCTTAGTAGCTACCCTTATTGCCCTATAACTGGAGTCAGACACTTACCCCAAAGTGCACAATTTTGCCAGTCCATGATCTTATGTGCTTTGTGAGCTGCAGAGCTCCCACCTGACACATAAAGAAAATGAAAAATAAATTGTCATGGTGAGCACTGCGAATTAAGCCAATTACGGAGCAGCATTTAAAGAGGTGGGACTTGATTTGAGCTTGGGAGACAGCCGGTGCATAGATTCCCAACAGAAAAGTGTGAGTCCAGCCAGCAACAAACCTCCCATGCATAAATGACCTTAGGGTGCAATCCTGAAGGGAGGGTTGAAGCTCCTTAGGAGCTAGTGTGATCCCCACACTGGTTTAAGTGCCCATTTATCCTGGGATAACGGGCACTTATGCTGGCTCGGGGGCAAAAACACCAGCACTGGGGAGCCGTGGAGCTGTGCTGGCCGACCCCCACTGTCAATCTAGCCACCCCGGCAGGGGATTCCCGGAAGGGAAAGCCTGCGCCAGTGTGCATGGGGGCATTCCCAGGGCATTCCTGGGGAGGCAGAGCTGCCTTTAGGCAGTTTTCTAAACCCTTTTGCTCCGGGAACACCCCTTCACTCTGACATTGTTGTGCCATCTTTTTTGTTGGCACAGCCTTGCTGTTTTCAATGGGGCCATTTTCTTTAAATCTCTTTTAAAACTTTTAAAATGTTTTTTTCAGCAATGGGGAATCCTCTGTAGAGACAGCGTGGCTGCGCTGCTTTTGGCCGTCACGGATCTACCCCTGCCTTCAGGAATGGGCTGCCCTAGTTACAATATCACTAAGGATTCATCCTATAATTTCCTTTTATTTCCGAATCACAGAAGCTTGATAAAATATTGGAGCAGCAAAGACAGCAGTAGATCAAGGAGGGTAGTTGTCAAATGTTTTTAGTCGAGTTAATATAACCTCCATATTTGCTTGTGGCATATAAATACTGCTTCTGTACACATTCAATATATGTGGTCCAGTCTTCAAATCCCACAATCTAAGATGCAGCTGAACCATAACCATGCACTCTTTCCCGGACAGAGAACACTTCATGTTTAATATGACTTTAAAAATTGAAATGACAGTTGTGAATGAGGCATATTAAATTACCTGGCAAACAGAACTACACCCATAAAAACATGGTGATCCAGGTGCTTCACTGTTAACATATTTCCAAATACTTAGGAATATATGTGTGTGTTTTATTTAACGCAGGGGAGGGTAGTTCAGCCTTTTTACCCCTTGAGAACCACTTTCAGTGGTAACATTGGACTGAAGACTTTTCAGAATCATGCAACTTTATTTCATGCAGGTTTTCACACACACAAGCCCCAGTTTTTCCTCATGAAACTTGCTTCTATAAACTTCTATGTTCTCAGTGTGAACAGAGTCATCAGAGTCCTGATATAAAACACCGAGGACAAAAATCAGGAAGGAAATGATGCAGGGAATACAATTTTTCCCCAAATCCAATTAATGGGCTGGTAATTCAGATAAGGCAAAGGAAAGAGAACAATGAGTGTTACATTCAGGTTGATTATAGATAGATTGTATGATGGCAGACCTCTAAATGAAGTTTTGTACTTTAACCATTGGCGTTAGTCATGCCACGTTCGTATCATCTCCTTAGTGCCACATGAAAAGGGCTTTTCACACTTGCAGAAGTGTAAAAGATGGATCTCTACAATTTAAAAAAAATGAAATGCTTTCAAGAACTAAGCAGAACTTGAAAGATACAGGAGTAACCGCTTTATGATAAGCAGAGATACAGGATAGGAAAAACAGTATGCCACTGAAAAACTGATATATATATATGTAAAAAAAACTGAAGCACATATGTACAGCATGTGTTATGATGCAAGTGATTTGTTATCTTACCACTCTTTTATCTTGAAAAGTTTTTTTTCACAAGAATGTTGCAGTTTATATTGCTATCCAAACTGAGAAATTCGGGTATAATCTGTTTTCTAAAGTTTTAAGCTTTTTGTTAGATTAAATGGATCACAAGTCTCAGACATGAGATATATGTTATATTTGATTCCATTAGCTTTTACTTAAAAAGCTGGAGTTGCACAATACTTTCCCCCCAGAAAATTTGTTTGGAAGAGAGATCAGTGTCAGTTTTATGACCTGTAAAGAAATTTGTGGGGTTTTATAAAACCCTGGAAAAAAATGATCAGAGAGAATAGTCTAACAAAAGAAACACAACAGATTGTAGCTCTTTCAAACTGCTTTTAGTACTAATTATCTTTATGTACAGTGAATAATATACATTTGTTCATTTTAAAATTTATATCTTGATTATTTTCCAAGCCAGGCATTCAAAGAGGGTTACAATAAACACATTCCATTCTAAGAGTGATACAGGTTGAATGACTATCTTGTAGGATTTGCATGGCAATCACTGGTTTGTTAACTATAATATATGGATTTAAGATGTCCTGTGGTGTATTTTTATCCTACAAGTCATAAACAGTCTACAGAATACATCTAATGATTAGCTATCCAGTTAATTGGATAGACAGGAAACCAAACATATGCTTCCTTACGGAGATAATTTGTTACTTATTCATATATTCACTCAGTATTTAATTGCAGCTGTGCATTTTGGCTTGTAGGTCTTACCTGAATTCTATGCAAATACAATAAGGATTTAATTATGCTCATAACAATTAGGTGCCCAGACAAAGTGAAAGTTTTTCCCACCATTAGCAGTTGTTGAAATTCAGGATTGTACAAGCTTTTATCAGTTTCAAAAATTATTTTTGTGTCGTCTGCAGAACGTCCCATACTTTTAGTTGTTAATGTTGCCAAGGTCTGATTCTGATGCATTTTTTTTCCTTGAGTGGAAAGTATTTAATGCGACAATGACAGACATCTTCCTCATGATGACTACTCTTCCTTCCATGCACTACAATTCCTAGGAGCACTTGTGGTTGACTAAGAATGCTTACTTTTAATGCTCTTTACTTTCAAAATGTGTCTTCTTTTTTGTCCATTAGGGCTTTCTTTCTTTTTTTCAGTCTTACATTTGTGGCTACTACTTGACATTCTTCCCACATCCCCCACATTTCTTGAATTTCTTGATATCTATAACATTTCTACAGAAATTATCTTAGAGGCCTCAGAGTGCTCCATAAATGTTCATTTTCAATATATGTAGTTCCTGCATTCATTATTGGTTGTCGAAGGTTAAGACCACAGTCTCTTTTAATGGATCTGAGAAGAAAAAGATGGCAATAAATTTTTAAAAGGCTTATTATTTTTACTCATGTTCTTCTACTACACTTTTATTAATATGAGATTTCTTTTAAAAAAACTTATTTCCCTTCATCTACAATCTGCTTTCCCCTCATTCTCAGTCCTACAACACCTCATATTTCATTCACTCCCAAAGATCCTCCCACCATTTTCATGTGCCACATCCAATGCTTGTACCTCCTATAACTTCTCTAGTTAGCCTTTCCTCTCCGTCTTGCTTCCATTCTTGACCAAGCTAACTTGTTCATCACATCTTTGAACACATGAAGCTGTCTTATACTGAGTCAGACCATTTGTTGATCGCAGGCAGTAGTCTTCTCTGACTGGCAGCTGCTCTCCAGTCTCATGCAGACTCATCTGCTGCTTTTAAGGAGAGAGGTTGATGACCTTCTGCATCCCATGCAGGTGTTCTGCCTCTGAACCACAACCTCTTCTTTTATGGTCTTTGACCATTTGCGAGAAGATCTGGTGGGACCATAACACATCAGATTGAAGAGCAACACCAAGAAGGAAGAAATCAGCAGAAGTCACATTACTCATGCAACTGTTAATTTACTGTTAAAGTAACTACCGTATATCATGTATAAAAGGTACACCCACAAATATATATTTATAATTATATAAATACAGCTATAAAATAAAGTTCTCATCGTTAGCTGCCTTATTCCAAGATGAATGTTTTGCTGGACTTTCCAAAACAAACACGCTGCTGTTCGGTTTTGAATATAGGCAACACTCAGGGTGTTGTTATAAGATGACCCAGAGATACGCACTCAGCTGCTTCCCATTAAGTTGACATCTTTCTTTCCCTTAAAGTGTCAGAATAGAATATCGGACCAATAACAACTCTTCAGGCTGCAAGAAGCTAAAATCAGTCATAACTTCAAAGTTTATAAGAAATATAGCTAAAGTTGTTTGTTCTCTTTTCTATATAACAGTTGTTGTTTTTTAATAAGAGGACATAATGGTCATTGGTTACTCATTATGCATATGCAGTGCAAACATACACTACAAAGAGTCATGTATGTATGTGTTGGCAGTGGAAGAAAAAAGAGGGGAATAAAACCCAACCTGAAAACAGAAGCTGGGTACGCAAGGTTAGGTAGAAAGAAAATATATATATATATACACACATACACATACACACACATATATGTATGTATGTATGTATATAAATACTGAAAATATAATTCATTCGAAGTGTTATGTAAAGGTTAACAATATTTAAAAACATTAAAATAGCACAATGGCATTTCCTACATATACATATACAAACAGTTCAAATCAAACCAGGCATGTTTATAGATTGCTCTACTAGGTTGATACCTGCACACATTGTATAAGAGAGACATATACAAACCAGTATTACTACTAGAACCAATTTGACCAGATGTTTGAGTAATTGGTAATAGATTTTACAATCTATACACATGCCTGGTTTGATTTGAACTGTTTGTATATGTATTTATTTATTTATTTCTGTAAATGTGTACAGGCTTAACATGGGTTTTAATTAATCACTGATGAAGGCCCAATAGGCCAAAATGTGTTTGGTATGTGGTTACAGATATCAACCCTAGGAAATGCCATTGTGCTATTTTAATGTTTTTAAATATTTTTAACCTTTACATAGCATTTTGAATAAATTATATTTTCAATATTTATATACATGTGGCATCCTGGGCACCTCCCCAATGAGCTCAAGCTCCTTAGAGGGATAGGGCCACAGTCAACCTACTGGGTGGCAGTAGGGGCAGGAGTCCAGGGAAGAGGACACAGAGGAACTACCGCCTGGGCTGCCCGTAGAAGGAGTCGACAGGGAGTCGGGCATTGGGAGATGCAAGGATACCCTGAGAGAAAGAGCACAGATGAGCAAGGTGTCCCCAAAAAGGGTAACACCGCTTCAAGGAGAGGGAGATGAGGAGAAGGAGGGTGGTGCGCAAGACACCAGAGGGGTCATTGAGACAGGCATGAAGAGGGACCCCTCCTCTGAAGAGGAAGGGGGGATCGGAAAAGCAGGGAATAAGAGGCGCGGGCATACACAGCGTGAGAGGAACCGAGTAATTACTGGAAATTGGTGGGTGGAACAGGTGACGGGAGAATGGGCATAAGGGGGGAACCAAAACGCTAGCCGAGGAGGAGATGGGTCGGAAGGATCACCAAATGGTTTTAGAGGCCACGAGTGAAGAGGGGGACGAGCGGTCCCCGAATATTTTTCTTTCTTTCTACCCAACCTTGGGTACCCAGCGTATGTGTTTGCAGAACATGTGGTGGTGTGCAGTTTATACTGATATGACTTGTCAAGATTAAAAGTCTGCAGGGTCCAGTCTGCCTTATTAGAACCAGCTTCCTGCAGTGGTTAAAGTGTTGAACCCAGATTCAGATCCCCACTCTGCCATCAGCCTTGCTGAGTGTCCTTGGGTCAGTCATACCCTCTCAGTCCAACCTATCTCACAGGGCTGTTGTGAGAGGCAAATGGAAGAAAAACTGATGTACTGCACTCCTGGTAGGAAGGGCAGGATAACAAACAGTATTATCATCAACTCATCACCTGTAGTCAACGTACCCAAATGCAAGATCAGACATACACATTTCTATTGCTACTTCATCTATTCTAGCAGAAGGACTTCTGGAATAGCCTTGTCTATATGCCCTTTGGAAAGCTTTCAAGGAGGGAATTCAGGTTTCAGCCACTCCTAAACTAGCAGATGTTTTTCTTCCAGTTGAAAAGTTTGTCCTTCTACGTGATCTCTCATTAGATAAGCAGACAAGTCCAGGTAGGAGCACAATTAGATTTTAAAATTTTATTTTACTGTGCTTTGCATAGCTGCACTCGTTTCCTTGGCTCTACGTACTGTTGTAATGCGGCCAGTAGGGCTGTTGATTTGGTTCGGCCCGAACTGAAAATCAGCCGAATTTACCTTGATTCGGTGGCTTTTAGTTCGGGATGAACCGAACTCAAAAATGGCAGGAAAAGGGGGGGCCGAATTCAGCGAGTTTGGGAGTTCACGAATAAATCCGGCCAATTCGGGGCCGTCAGTAAGCAGCATAACCGTCAGTAAGCAGCATTCTCCTCCCCCGGCCAATCGGTGGTCAAGCTGGGTCTTCTTCTAGCCAATCAGTCAGGATTGAGTACTGGAGGAATCAGCTGGTGTGCGGCCCGGCCGGGGAGAGAGAGAGAGAGGGAAATCCTTGAGTGTGTGTGCGGGGGTGCTTGTGCACATTCGCTCCTTTCCGTGGCTGCAGGGGGCGCATTTTTTGGGGTACAAACCCCAAACTTTCAGGGGATATTCAGACAAGCCTTCTTAAGAGACCACCCAAGTTTTGTAAACATTGGGTCAGGGGGTCCCGAGATATGGGCTCCCCCCTTTTTCTTTCCATGGCTGCAGGGGGCGCATTTTTGGGTGTGCTGACCCCAAACTTTCAGCAGAGCATCAGACAAGGCTTCTTAAGAGACCCCCCAAGTTTTGTAAACATTGGGTCAGGGGGTCCCGAGATATGGGCTCCACCCCTTTTTCCTCTCCCCCCTTTTCCATTTCCGTGGCTGCAGGGGGCGCTTTTTTTGGGGTGCAGCCCCCAAACTTTTATCATAGCTTCAGACAATCCTTCTTAAGAGACCACCCAAGTTTTGTAAAGATGGGTTCAGTGGAGCAGAAATATCGGCTTTCCCCCTTTTCTCTTTCAGTGGCTGCCGGGGGCGCATTTTTGGGTGTGCCGACCCCAAACTTTCAGCGGAGCTTCAGACAAGGCTTCTTAAGAGACCACCCAAGTTTTGTGAACATTGGGTCAGGGCCCCCCGAGATATGGGCTTTCCCCTTTTCCCTATTGGGATGAATGGATCACCCTCGAGAGATGCATACATATGGATCTCATATTGGATACAAATGGAATCATATTGGATTACCCAGCCTCCCAGCCGCTCCTGATGGAACAGAAGACAGCCACAGTAAGACCCCTTTGGGGGCTTTAATCTGTAATTTTTCTTTTCTGTGTGTGTGTGGGGGGGAAGCAGAGTCTGTGTGTGTGTGGGGAGGGAGCAGTTTCTGTGGGTGGGGGGGAAGCCAAAGGGGGCTTTTGCCGGTTCTGCCTGGGGTGTGTGTTCCCCCTCCAGTCTCTCTCTCCATGGTTTGAGGGGGGGCTTCATTTTTATGTCTTCAGGTTTTCCCTCATTCATAAGATCAGTTAGGTTATTTTGATGCTTGCTCAAAACTGGTTTTCAAATGGTGACTTAAAGAATGCATCTGCCTGGTCCCAAGTCCAATGCAAAAGGAGAAATTCCACCCCCTCCTGCTCATTATGCATAGCTAGCTGCCTCTGTCCCTTTCCATGGTTTGCAAACTCCCAGGTGTCAGGTGTTGCTTTGCACTGTTGCAAAGGTGTTGCATTGCGTGCTTGTGTTACTTTGCAGTTGTATTGTTTTGCAAAATTCTTCACACCTGCCCCGCCCTTTGCATGTTTGCAAAGGTGTTGCTTTGCAGTTGTGTTGCTTTGCAAAGTTCTTAGCACCTGCCCGGCCCTTGCTCTCATCAGCTGTTTGTCGGGGCTGGGAGCTTTGTGCGTGGGCAGCAAGCTCTGCCCAGAGATGCACATTAAGGGTGGGGGGACCCCTTTCGGGGCCCATATCTCAGCCCCCCCTGACCCAATCTTTACAAAACTTTGGGGGTCTGGCAAGAAGGGTCCTTTGAAGCTCCTCTGAAAGTTTGGTACCTCTACCCCCAAAAATGCCCCCCCCAGAGCCACGGAAAGGCGCGGTTGTGTTTTTAATGGCTTTATTCGGCCGAATTTTTTTCCCGAACTTTGAATTCCCGCCGAATTGCACGGACCCGAAGTGGGGGAGTTCGGACTTCGGCATATCCTGAATCTAAACGGGCCGAATTCAGCCGAATCCGAACTATACCAAAATTTTTTTAATTCAACAGCCCTAGTGGCCAGTCATGCCACATTTCTAATTTTTAAATCTACAGGTAGGATCGCCAACTGCCTGGAGAAATGCTGCTCCATTATAAGATGCTTAATGTATGGACATGGATAGCTTATGCTTTTGACAGCATCTATAGAGGTAAATCGCATCACCTTGTAAATAACATCTTGTTAAGCCTCTGCCAAAGGAAAAGGACATATTTTCTCCAGGCTGTTGGCAACCTTCTCTACAGGTCTCTATTGCATGCTGTATTCCACTACGGTAACAACCTTTGTGAAGCATATCCATTTCCTTGTCAGGTTCTTTTATGAGTTTAAAGACATTTTGTACTGTCCCCTGAACAGTCTTTCTCACTAGGTCCCAGGAGAAGTGCCTGTAAATCCTGTAAAGTTTTATTTGCAGATTTCACAGCAAGCATCAGCTTTAAAGCAGTCAAGAGCAAACTGTGATTCGGACAATAGTCTTTCCCATAATTTGTCATTGTTCATTCCACAGACTAACCTTATCCCTTAATATTGGAGTGTGCTAGAGTTGCACAATAATTACAAGCAGGAGAACACTTCCTTAGTTTTGCTGGTCTGCCCAGACCACCTTGATTATAAGTTAAATTGCTCCACTATTTCACTAGGGATTGTGTTATGAGTTTTGAACAGATTTATCAGCTCTCCAAAGGTTCTGTCACCTGTTTTGTCAGGGGTTAACATATTTCTCATTAAACTGCAGGTGGAAGCCACTACACGACT
Source organism: Euleptes europaea (assembly GCF_029931775.1). Classification (NCBI taxonomy): domain Eukaryota; kingdom Metazoa; phylum Chordata; class Lepidosauria; order Squamata; family Sphaerodactylidae; genus Euleptes; species Euleptes europaea. Next base: position 35,927,986 of record NC_079323.1, read on the forward strand.
GAACAGAATTGCTTTCTTTTTATCTTCATCTGTTATATCATATGAGCAGTTTTTTAAAAAGCAAGTCAGTATTTCATAGTACTTCTCCCAGGTTTGCTATTGAAGAGAGAAGAAGAAGAGTTGGTTTTTATATGCCGACTTTCTCTACCACTTAAGGAAGAATCAAACCAGCTTACAATCACCTTCCCTTCCCCTCCCCACAACAGACACCTTGTGAAGTAAGTGAGGCTGAGAGAGCTGTGACTAGGCCAAGGTCACCCAGCTGGCTTCATGTGTAGGAGTGGGGAAACCAACCCAGTTCACCAGATCAGCCTCCGCCGCTCATGTGGAGGAGTGGGGAATCAAACCCGGTTCTCCGGTTATTGCTGATTAAATTGTGAAAAAGGAAATGTGGCAGCCATTTTCTCACATCAGAAAGTACTCAGAAAAGTCCATCCCTTCTGTGTGCCTTTCATTGGATGAACTTTTCTGTTAAATTCTTTCTTTTCACCATGTATATCACTGTGAATCTAACTGGTATTAACAAACAAAATAACCCTCAACAAGTGTATTTCTATGTGTTGGTCTAATTCAGCGAGTTGTAACAGGGACAACCTAGGAATATGAAGTACAGTAACTCTCCCTAGTATATGTACAATGATGGTGTTTTTAGATGTTTAAGAAGTTAGATATTATTCCGTAAAAGACATTCTAGTCATTACATCTTGCTGGATTCCTGTTTGGGGGGGGGAGTGTCTAAAACACCAATCCTATTCACACCTGTTTACTTGGATGCACATCCAGGTGTTATCATTGGGTCTTACATTCAGATGTCAGAAATGAAGTTCTACAACCTCAGGATTTGGCTACCTTGTCCTGCAGTTTGTGTAATCAGCAGTGGCTGTAGATAACAGTTTAGTACTGAGAACCTGATCACAGCATGCATAAAACTGCAAGCCCCATCAGTCATGGGTTGCATCTGTACTCATTATGAGGAGAAAAGGAGGTTGCAAATTCTGCAAATATCACCCTCTTTGGGAGGCGCCGTTCCCACCTAAATTCTCCAAGGAAAATAAGTAGAGAACTGATATGCTATTTTCAGAATTCGAAACACCTCTTCAAACAATTGCATAAATTGCCAGAGAGGCAGAAAACAGAAATCTTAATTTGCCAGTTGGAGACAGCAGCAAAAAGGGAAGTGGCCACTTGACCAGAAAATTAAAAGAAAATAGTGGAATAAATCTCGAGAAAGCTGAAGTGCTTGTTTTATATGCACAACCTGTCAGTATGGAAGCAGAGCCTTATACCAGAATTTGAACTACAGAGATCAGGCACTTAGGAATACATTCTAGAACTTCAAGAGATTGAAATGCAATTGACCAATTAGAATCCAAAGAAGATCAGGAGGCAGTCTGGATGCTTAAGGGAAAATTTGTGGGAAGGATAATAGTGGGTTTTGTACAGAAAATCTCAAATTTCAATAATGCTACATTAACTTAAAGAAGGATGTTTTCATCTAATTCTCAGCATTTCAAATTTGCAAACATTCAAAATGTGTATTTTTTAATAATTTAATGATCCTCTTCACCCTACTAAGAGGCCCGTGGCGCAGAGTGGTAAGCTACAGTACTGCAGTCCAAGCTCTGCTCACAACCTGTGTTCGATAGGGCTGTCGATTCGGTTCGTTCCGAACCGAAAAACCACCGAATTTCCCCCAATTCGGCAATTTCCGGTTCAGGACGAACCGAATTCAAAAAAGGCAGGAAACGGGGGGAGCCAAATTCACTGAATTCGGGGGTTTGGCAAATAAATTCGGCAAATTCAGGGTTCGGCTCCCCCCCGCACGTCTTCACGGGGCTTCCCTGAAGGTGCGCGGGGGGGCCTTTAAATAGATCTGTGCCTCCCGGCTGGGAGGCACAAGTCTGTTCCACCACCCCCCATGCGCCTTCAGGGGGCTTCCCTGAAGATGCGCGGGGGGGCGAATTTTCCCCCGAACTCTGGATCTCGCCCGAATTTCGGGGATCCGAAGTGGGGCAGTTCGGACTTTGGCACGGCCCAAATTTAAAAGGGCCGAATTTTGCCGAAGCCGAACTGTACCATTTTTTTTTTCAACAGCCCTAGTGTTCGATCCCAACGGAAGTTGGTTTCAGGTAGCTGGCTCAAGGTTGACTCAGCCTTACATCCTTCTGAGGTAGGTAAAATGAGTACCCAGCTTGCTGGGTGTAAAGGAAAGAGGACTGGGGAATGCACTGGCAAACCATCCCGTAAACAAAGTCTGCCTAGAAAACGTCAGGATGTGACTTCATCCCATAGGTCAGGAATGACCCAGTGCTTGCATTTTTGTTCTAACATGCTGAGCATGCCTATTCAAGGCCTCATTTTCTAAAGTGCCCAGGGCTTGATAAACATGTGGTGCTTGCTTCACATGGCAAACTTTTCCCATGTATTTCCACATGCAGAGAGGGTATAAGAGCAGGTGGGTAAGCAGGTGCAGGAATAAAAGATGGGGGGGGCTCGGTGAGGGAGAGGGAAGAAGAAATCTTGCAGCATTTAAGGGGTAGGAAAGACTGCAGAGCAGAGGATGGAGAGACAGAGTGGACTCAAGGCAGTTAAGCAGAGTCAATGTGTCTAAGAATTAGAGGCCATGGAAGAGAGAGAGCTTCCCACCCCGCCCTTCTCAGGCTCCACCCCAAAAACCTCCCACCAGTGGCGAAGAGGGACCTGGCAACCCTAGTCTAGCATCTTGGGGCGAAAACGCATGGTCGCTTTATCTTCCTTTAATCCCTGTTTCAGCCAGGATTCAGCCAGGATCGAATGCATGCATTTCGCCTAATGTGTGTTCAATCCTGGCTAAAACAGGGATTAAAGGAGGATAAAGCGACCGTGCGTTTTCACCCTTGGAGAACCAGGTTCAAATCCCCATTCTGTCACGGAAGCTTGCTGGGTGAACTTGGAGAACCAGGTTCAAATCCCCATTCTGTCACGGAAGCTTGCTGGGTGAACTTGGCCTATTCACTTTCTCTTGGCCTCACAGGGTTGTTATTGTGAGTATAAAATGGAGCAGGGGAAATTTTGTTGCTGTAAACTGTGATATACATTTTTTAAAAATATGGAAGGAAACATGTATTCATTAACTTATGCTAAGAAAGAATCTTCCTAAACGAGTCCTTGAAGATTATTTTAGTCATCTTCCAGGAGGGAAATCTCTTTCAAGAAACAGGGAGTGGATGTGTAATATATTTTTTTCACAAATAAATCAAAAATATTTCTGTAGTAGAAGAGGCACAAATATTATATGTTAATCCTACATTATGGTCCATCAGAGCTGAACAACTGATGTACAAACATTGCTGCTTCCAAACAGCAATTCAATAATAAACTGTGAGCAGAACTCTTGAGTTGTTTTTTAATCAAACATGATTCTAGCCTGTACTGGAAATGTTCTGTACATATTTGATCTCACATTGTTTTCTTGTGGCTGTCCATATCTCCTTATCCCATTTGCCTAGTCCACCTGAGAGAAAAAAGTATAAACTTTTGAGAGGTATTTTTCTTTGGTGGTTTTGATCCCGCGCTTAGAGGAATAGTGTGGTCTGGAGTCTGGACTCGCTTGTATTCTATTTTACCTCTCTTATTTTCCCTCTTATTCCCAAATCTTTCTGTGTTCATGTAAAATGAATGTTTTAAACTGGGTCACAAATACATGGAACATTCTTAAATTATCCTAGGATTGTAGTTCAATCGCATCCCCTCTGAGTTTGTGTTAACATGTTGAATGCCAGCAAATGATGATTAACCAACTACAGTGGCGCAAAAGCAGCACATGTCCTCAAAATGTAGCTGACTAGAAATTATGTGTAACCTGCTCGTGATGACCCTGTGACATATATACTCCATAGGGTTACCAGCTCTGGGTTGGGAAATACCTGGATTTTTGGGGGGCAGAGCCTGAGGAGGGCAGGGTTTGGCCTAGTCCAATTGCCAAAGCGGCCGTTTTGTCCAGGTGAACTGATCTCTATCAGCTGGAGATCCACTGTAATAGCAGGAAATCTCCAGCTAGTAACTGGAGTTTGGCACCCCTAATAATAAATATATGTGCAGCATGCATTAACAGTGGCTATGCATCCAGCCACCATACTGAGTGCCACCAATTGCAGAGTCACAAAACCACTCAAAATATTTCATGTTTTTGAACAAATCATCAATTCAATTGTATGGGGGGTGTTCAGTTGGAGAGAAAAGAGAGACTTTGAACATGTTAAGCTGGGTTTTTTATGTCTTATCTGCAAAAATTAAACCAATAACAGGAGGCATTTGTTGTGTCCTTGTTCCGCTACAGTGTTCTGAAAGTCATAAAAGGGCTACTACTGTTTTTTAATTCTGCTTTTTTAAACAAACGTTCAAATTTCATTACAATACCATAACCGTACCTGCTGTTCAAACAGCTTTCCCTGCATATATCTTTATATTGTTCATGTATTGAATTGGAATTGAAATAATTATGTAGAGGGATGCAGAGTGGAATCACTGTAGCAAAGGTGCAAATTCAACCCAGAATGGAAAATAGGGCATCAATTTCAAAACTAGCCAGTAGGCATGTCTCAGTATCAAATACATTGCAGGAGGCCAAGAACTTTCAATATTTATTGAGTGTGTTATGCTTTCTCATTACACAAAAACAGCACTCTGTTGCATTTACAAGCATCGCATTTTCATGAAAGACATCAGTGGCAATTTTGCATTAACATTCAGCTTGGCTTTGATTTGCAAAATGAATGTATTAATTCTTGAACTTAGTGGTCAAAAGAACTCCAAGAAAATACTCAAAGGCACTCTTCTCATGTGTTGAGAGTATCCAAAAGACATGTGGAAAGTCTGTTCTTAAAATGGATAAATTGCAAAATAAATGCTCTTGGATGATCTGCCAACCTCCGCTGATTGGGACAATTACCCTTTACACAGGCAATTAAAATAATTTGCAACAAGGGGGAAGGAATATCAAATTTATTGTTACTGCATGGTCAAGGCTAGTTGAGTATAAACATGTATTAGAAAGTTTTTTTTAATATGGGAGGAAATGCTGTAAAGGCTGAAATTTCATCATTTATTGGAGTGGTAAACAGTTTGAGTAATGTTAAGGGTAGTGTTAACATAGATTGAGGAAATTTATGGAGAGCCAGGGATGCTAATGACATTTTGGCATTGTTTGCTTTTTTTATCCTCGTCCTCTTAAAAGAAAGGTTAGCATTATTTAGCAGTAAAAAATGAAAAGTAAGATGACATCATCTCAGGTTTAAGTCAAAGCATATTATTGGGCGAAAACACATGGTCGCTTTAGCCTCCTTTATTCCCTGTTTCAGCCAGGATTCAGCCAGGATGTGTTTCGCCGAACATGCGTTTGATCTTGGCTGAATCCTGGCTGAAACAGGGAATAAAGGAGGCTAAAGCGACCATGCGTTTTCGCCCATTGATTTCTTTACTGTGGAAAAGATGGATGTTTATCCCATACGTTATTTATACTATGTACTCTGAGTCTGATAACACTCTGGTGCCTTTGCCATCTGAAGCCGAGACTCAACAGATGGAATGCTTTAATTTCCAAACATTACGTTTTTGCTACAATATACACTGATTTAATTTCTTTCTGTCTTGTGATATTTCATAGGATCAGCCAATGCCCCATTCAACATGAGATTGCTAATGGCCCTGCAAACTATTTAAACATAGCTTACACTAAGAGCTGAACTGATAGTTTGAAGCAAGAGTATTCCAAAGGCAGTTTTTCGATCTTTACCCCCCTTTTCAAGAGCACTTCTATCTCATATTTCTGAAGAGCAGTCGTGTTGTAGCAAAGTAAAAGAAATTAAGTGGCCCCTTTGTGACTAATCAAGTTTATGCATCTGAAGAAGTCAGAATGTCTATTTCATATTTCTCCCTCTATTACAACTGATCTCCAGGTGACCAAAATCAGTTCCCCTGGAGAAAATGGCTGCTTTGGCAATTGGACTCCATGGCATTGAAGCCCCTCCCATCTCCAAACCCCGTCCTCCTCAGGGTCCACCCACAAAATATCCAGGTCTTTCCCAACCTGGAGCTGGCAACCCTAAGCTGTATTCTTTTTTTGCAGTGGGTCTACTACTCAGTGACAAACATCAAATGTGAATGAATCTAAGGTCTTGTCTGCATTTTTTCATTTTATATCAGTGCTTTATATGAGCAAGTGGTTACCACTAGGCATGCTTGAAAACTTGACAGTTCTACACAAGTCTCATTCACCAGCAGTGAACAGAGAACTAGCGTTCAATTAACTGTTCATTTGTCATCAGCCATTAATGGCTGGTTGTTCAACAATTTCTTCTTAACAGTACAATACAGTGTGATTGGGATTTTGTTCATGGAAGTTCTCACACAGCCCAATGGAGTTCCACCTCTCCCCGTCCCTGCTGTACTACACTACTGCATTATATAGTAGAGCAGCAACCATAGGACCAGCAGCATTTTCATGTATGTGCGGTCTGGCAAAAACCCAATGCAAATCAGTTTGACAGGCACTTGAGTCATTTGGTGCTGAACTGAACAGACCCAGTGATAAGTTCATGTTTGATCACCAGTCAAAATGTATATTCAGCCACTAAAAACAATCATGATGAAATTTGTGGCATGCCTAGTTATCACTCTTTTCTGATAAGCCACTTGTTACATTGCAAGTCAATCAAGATGGCTATGTTCAGCATTGTTAGGATTTAGGTTAAGCTACTAAGTGGTTTATTAGCAAAGGGAAATTTCTATGGTTCCTCATGACCTTTGATATAATGTTCATTTAAAATTATGTTTTATTCTTTAGCCACCTTGGGTAGCTTACCTGGAGAGGTAGCATAAGAATTCTCTAAATAAATAAATATCTAGGGCTTTGCTCTTCTACAAGAAACCTGCTAGTGCTATCACTTTTCTCTGCAGAAAGAGGTCATGGGAGAGTTCTGGCTGAAACTGTTCTTCAAGAAGGAAACTTAAAATATTTTCTCTGAGATACACATGAAAGGAATTTTGGATGGGGATATTACCACTATAAACATGGAGATTAGAACATTCCTTTAGCTTTACTGCTTACCTGCCAGAATTGTTCTTTGGACTGAGAAATGTTTCATTGGGTATTGGGAACACATGCTGACAGTGAGTTAAACTAAGTATTTGTTTTCACTGAATGGTTAACATATTTTATTTTGCAAATCTGATACCTAGCTTTTATTTAGTTATGCCTGACAACAGCAGTAAAAAAAAAATTCCCAAAACCTGAGTTATACTTCCCTAAATCACCACTCTGTCAATATGGGGCTAATTCCCCCCCCCCCCATTTGAGGACAAAATCATGGAGTTTCCTCAAAAATATTACTAAGTTTCTAGTTAACAGAAGTGGATTGATAGCCTGTTGGGGCATTAGAGAGATACTGCTTTGGGACAAGTACTGACTTTCCATCTGCTCAATCTGTATGTTTGCAAATAAGCATTTAATTGAAAGGTACAATCAATTCTTGTACTGGCTGGATAAAGTGCAGGGTTTCCATGCCCATAGAGCATATCCTCCCATCCTCTCAGGACTGGCATTTAGGTGAGGACATTTCAGGCTGCAGTGGGAGGTAAGAAAGTCATGCTCTGCAGACAAAAATCCTTCAGCCCACAAAAGCCCTATACTGGATCTAACCCATAGTCTTCTCATAAAGGAACTGGCCCTACCATCTTCAAGTACTTGAAGGGCTCTCATATGGAGGATGGTGCCGAGTTGTTTTCTGTTGACCCGGAAGGTCGGACCAGAGCCAACAGGTTGCAATTAAATCCAAAGAGTTTCCGTCTAGACATTAGGAAGAATTTTCTAACAATTAGAGTGGTTCCTCTGTGGAACAGACGTCCTTGGGAGATGGTAAGTGCTCCTTCCCTGGAGGTTTATAAGCAGAGGCTAGATGGCCGTCAGCAATGCTGATTCTATGACCTTAGGAAGTTCATGAGAGGGAGGGCATCTTGAACATCTTCTGGGCATGAAGTAGGGGTCACTGGGGGTATGTGGAGGAGGTAGTTGTGAATTTCCTGCATTGTGCAGGGGGTTGGACTAGATGACCCTGGTGGTCCCTTCCAACTCTATTATTCTATGATTCTATACATAAAAGTAGTCCCCTGTGCAAGCACCAGGTCATTCCTGAGCCATAGGGTGATGTCACATTCCGACATTTACTAGGCAGACTATGTTTATGGGGTGGTTTGCCATTGCCTTCCCCAGGCATCTACACTTTACCCCTGCAAACTGGGTACTCATTTTACCGACCTCGGAAGGATGGAAGGCTGAGTCAACCTTGAGCCAGCTACCTGAAACCGACTTCCGTTGGGATTGAACTAAGGTCCTGAGCAGAGCTTGGACTGCAGTACTGCAGCTTACCACTCTGCACCACGGGGTTCTTATTGCAACTACTTAGTGAAGTAGAAAACACAAAACAATAGAATCTATCCTAGCACTAGGCAAGGTGTGAAGTCTGCCACCAACCTAAGGAGCCTTTCTCCAACTGAAGTTGTTCTTCTCCTGAAAGCTTCATAGGCTGGTGGAAGGCTTCCCACTTTGCTGAGCTGAATGACAGGATACATGCCAACACTGGAACTTATAAGCAGGCACCTGGTGTTTAAAGTCTTTGGTTATAATGTTGCATTAAATCCGCCTTGATGCATATTGCATCAGTCTTTGCAAGGCTAAAACTTTATCAATTTATCGTTGCACTGTCAGAAGCTGGTACATGTCTCCACAGCATAAACATTCTGTTCTGAGCCAACAATAAAACTTTTTAAAAGCCTGACAGTGTATTTAATATTAGACAAAAGCAAAAAGGAATTTGGATAACAAATGTCCAGACTAGATGTTGGCAGACATTTCACAGAAAGCAGATGAATTTCCCCCCATATTTTCTAAACACTGAGAGGCTTCAGTTTACTCTTTTTCATATGTATGATGAATTCCTATGTATGTCAATTTGGTACTGTGTATACATGTCCAGAGATATCAGCTGTGCATGTATATAATAGTGAGTTTTTCTCTCTGTGTATGCATTTGTCGATGTTTCTGGAATAAACCATAGGCCCAAATTTATTATCCAAATAATAAAATGCCTTGTGGAAGAATCCTAAAAATCCACTGGGATATCTGAAGTAGAGTTGCCACTTCTATGACCATCTAAAATACACCAAAGGATTGTAGTATTTGTGGATAGCTGAGTTCAGTAAGGAACTTCTCCCAGCAAAGATTCTCTGGTTTATACACTCACCAGAACAGAGAAATTTGAAATGGTGGAGAAATGTATGGGTTTCCTCCTCTCCCCCCTGTAAACAATGTCATGTATGGCAACAGTATTATACACAGACACTTGATTGCCCCCATATACCAGATAACATGCATGGGTTGAGAGCCAGTGTGTTGAAGTGGTTAAGGTGTCATACTAGGACCTGGGAAACCCAGGTTCAAATCCCCACTTGCGCCATGGAAGCTTGCTAGATGACCTTGGGCCAGTCACACACTGTCAGCCCTGACCATGGCTCGTATTTGGATGGGAGACCTCCAAGGAATACCAGGGTTGTGACGCAGAGGCAAGCAATGGCAGACCACATCTGAACAACTCTTGCCTTGAAAACCCTATGGGGTCGCCATAAGTCATCTGTGTCTTAATGGCAAAAAATGCATAGGTTAAAGTTGGTCTTATTAATTTCCATCTGCACTGTGCAAGTAATTAAATGCTCTCTCCGCTTCCCTCATACACATACTGGTATGCCCATTCTTCCACTTTATTGGCTTAGAGAATTCATGAGCTTGGCCAAACAGTCATACTTGTGTCCGTTTGTGTGATGCTGAGCCCAGGTTGCAATACAGAATATCCCCTGCTTCTGCCAAGTAGTAATATATTTTAGAATCATGTATCCGACACTTGAAAATGTAGAATGTGCTTTCACAAGTAAAATTTGAACCAGTAGGATTTGCTCTTGCCTTCTGCAGCATTTAGTTTACATTCCATCCTACTGTTTATCACCAGGACTGTCCCCATTATATGTCCCACTTTTTAAAGATAGTTTCAGAGGATAGCCATGTTGGTCTGCAGTAGAACAGCTAGGTTCGAGTCCAGTAACTCCTTAGAGACCAACAAGATGTTCAGGGTATAAGCTTTCAACAGTCAAAGTTTCCTTCTTGGCACAAATCATGACTCTTAAGTATCAGCTAATGATGGGAAAACTCCCTTGGCTCAATTCAGAAGCAGCTTAGAATTTATGAGCTTCCTTAAGGAACTGGCAGGTTAAAAGGTCATATGTTCCCAACAGTTCTGCTTGTTAGGATGAGGTATTTATCCTCAACATATCACCTTTTAATCAGCAAGCATCCCTCAAAATTTAACCTATGTCAGCCAATTTTTGGTTGAAGTCAGACCAAATACTCAAAGAATGATTTTGTGCAAGGTATTTGCCTCCATTTCTATTTATTTACTAGCTCCTTTGACCAAAGGTCTTGAGCTTAACCATAACAATAATACAACAACACATAATCAATTTACAACACCCAACGTATACTTAAGGTTAAAACACAGTAGAAAACAATTACTAAACATAGCATCACCAATACCATAATAATATATTCCCCCTGAACCAGTCTCATTGAAATCACAAAATCTGTTTCAACATTCAACTCGCAGTTTACGTGCTTGTTTTGTTTTGACGTTTGAGCGACATCACCTCCGCCAAAAATCTTGCAACAGAACTAGTGATATCAGGATGAATATCTCCCATTATGTGGTATATCACCCAGGACTCCAAGGGAAGTTTGTATTTAGACAATATTGGGGTGATCCAACGCAACCGAGGAGCTGACCAGTGCTGACAAAACAATAAGAGATGGTGTAAAGTCCCAATATCTCCAGATTTACATTCACAAACTCGATCTGAGTATGGAGTTTTCGCAAAATGACCTGACATCTCTGCAGTTGGGTAAGCATTTAATCTGGCAAGCATAAAGGCACGTCTATGGCTTGGGATTGTCAGCAAGCTCACATAAGAGGGCACGAACTCAGGAGGGGGAATCCCCAGTGCAAGGGTAGAACATACGCGCCTAGCACGGAATGTAGTGCTAACACACTCAAGATTTCTCACCCTTGACCTTACTAATTTAAATGCTTCAGAAAAGTTTAAGTTGTTAAGAACTAATGGTGGAAGGTCAAGCAGTACCAGTTTACTATCTATATGTCTTCCCCATGTCCCTCTGTAGTTATCTTCCTTTAATCTATGTAACAGGCCCCCTTGGATGTTAGGAGTTGAGTAGAGAACCTTCAGCCTTAATTTGAAGGCAGCAATCCAGGCCCTAGATTCAAAAGAACACTGTGCAAGTTCCATTCTAAGTGCCGTTCCCGCCACACACTTTGGAGAGCCTGTCAAACGCCGCAGAAAATGTATAAGTATATTGTCAACAGACTCCGTGATTTCATTAATCCAAATGGGAGCTCCAAATAGAAACTGAGGGATTATTTTGGCATTGAAAGCTGTAATAGCCATAGGAACATATTGGCCTCCCCTGGAATAAAAGAATCTTAACAAAGCGTTCGAATTAACTTTGGCAGTTTTATTTGCCAAGCTAAGATGAGGTCTCCAAGACAAATTTTGACTAAAAGTAACTCCCAAATATTTAAATTGGGACACCATCTCTAATTCACCCCCCTCAACTTTCCATGGATTTCGTTTTACTTTGATCTTCTTTGAGAAAACCATTACTTTTGATTTACTATAGTTAACTGATAGACCCTCCTGGTTACAATAATCAATAAACCTATTAATAGTCTTACGAAGGCCCACCTCAGATCTAGACAAAAGGACTGTATCATCTGCATAAAGCAAAATGGGAACCTCATGACCAGCTAATATTGGTGGATGATAAGCTGTCTTTTGAATAAACGGAATCACATCATTAAAATAAAAATTAAACAGCATGGGGGCCAAAAGGCAACCTTGTTTCACCCCCTTTAAGAGGTGAATGCTATTAGTAAGTTGGTCTTCAACTCCACAACGGACCTGAGCGGTAGGGTTCTCATAAAGCTTAAAAATCAGCCAAAGTAATCTCTTATCTATGGTTGTGGTTTTTAATTTAGCCCACAGTCGGCCTCTAGGCACTGAATCAAAAGCTGCCCTTAAATCCATAAAGGCAACATACAAAGAGCCCCCTGAATATGAAGAATACTTATCTGCAAGATGATATAATATAAGACAATGTTCCAAGACAGAGGTGCCTTTCTTAAACCCAGCTTGTTCCGGATGTATTATTTCTTCAGTTTCTAGCCAATTCGATAATTTTGACTGCAAAAAGGCTGCATATACTTTACCTATTGATGAAAGCAAACTAATAGGACGATAGTTTTTAGGATCGTTTTTTGGTCCTTTTTTATAAAGTGGCACAATTATTGCATGTTTCCATGCTGCGGGGATATCTCCTGTGTTATTTATTTGCGTGAAAAGTGAGGCCAAAATATGGCTCCACCAAGACAGATTTACTTTCAAAAGGTCAACCGGAATTAAATCAAGACCTGGAGCTTTACCTGACCGAAATTGTTTAATTAAGGCACTCACGCATTCAGGGGAGACCTGTGGCCAACTATCCATTTGGGGGGGGGGGGTTCAACCAGTTCCTCATCCAAATCAAAACCAGGGACCGTTACAAAATTAGAAGTAAAGTATTTTTCCCAGATCCCAGGAGTAATGCATGAAGGGATACTAGCCACCGTAGAGAGTCCTCTATTCACTAGATTCCAAAAAGTCTGGGTTTCATTATTATTTATTGCTGAGATGAGTAATTTCCAGCATTTATATATGTCCAGCTGTTTTTTAAACTTTATCAGGGACCTAAATGACTTCTTTAGCCGTATAAGATCTAACAGATGTATATTTGAGCTGGTATTTTTGTATAAGCGGTGAAGAGATCTTATTTTTTTAATACTTTCTCTACACTCACCATCAAACCAGCTATTTTTACGTTGGAATCCTTGGGACGATGATGGTTTTGAATAGATTGGTTTAAAAAGGTTTAAAATATTAGTTAACGATTCTATCATCTGCACCGTATCCCTCTGTTTAAAAAATTCAGTAAGGGCGGACCGACATTGATTTGAATGCATAATATTCACTACAATAGGAGTTAACTCAGGTGACCATCTAACGGGCCTCAAGGCCTTTCGTCCTTGTAATAGGTTTGTTGATAAACCGGGGAATAAAAAACAATCAGGAGACAATGAAAGAGTTAATTGTAAGGGAAGATGGTCCCCTCCATAATACTCTCCTATCTTAAAATCGTGAATTCGCGGTAGCAAACCTTCTGATACTAACATGTAATCAATCACACTGGCCCCTTTGAACGTTACACAAGTAAAATCTCCTGTGGGATCAAACTGCCTGTGCCCATTTAAAATTACCAAACCTTGATTCACAGCGCACTCAAACAATTGTTTTCCTGCAAAATTAACCTTAGAATCTTTTGAGAATCTCTCACACAGTATTTGCCTCCTGTTTTAGCTCATTTTTAGTCACAGCATAAAAGTGACCATAGTCCTGGATTCAGAGATAAAGCCATAATTACTGGCCTTCTGCAAAGGATATTAGAAGACAACAGAAGGACTTCCCCTGAGCTAAAAATAAATAAATTGAACATCAGAGGCTCTTGAAAACCATCGTGATTTTTTGCCTCTTCCTTCAGAATTTCTAATCTTCTCTGTGTCACAGAAGAAAGAATTCTCTGCTGTGTTTGACGTTTCCCAGGCTGTACCAAAAATAAAGAGGAACAAACTTAACTATTCTCTCTATGTGAATTCAAGGCAAAGAAATAGAGAACCTTTATTATTTTACTGGAGTTATCCACTTTGAAACAGTTAATATAATGCAGGTTGAGGCAAGGAGAACACTAATCATATAGATCATTACAGTGGCTTTAATCAAGAGGTTGGCTGTGCATGAATTTCTGTTATTTCTCTGCAGTGAGGATTTGATGTTCAATGCAAGAAATAGTGTTTGAACAATCACTGGTATGTGCTGTGCAAAACAGAACACAAATCCTCTCCATTAGCTTGCAAGTTAGAGCAAAACCACATTATCAGTGCAACCCTGAACAGCCCAAGGAAAATGACAATAGAACACCTCTGATGATCATGTACAGCTAAGATTGCCAACCTCCACATTTCAAAGGAATCTACTTTCTTCCTCTCAGCTTTCTTCATTGTCCAGCCTTCGCACCCATACATAGTAACAGGGAATACTATGGCATGAATTTACTTGATCTTGGTTGCCGGTGACACTTCTTTACACTTAAGAAACTTTTCTAGCTCCTTCATGGCTGCCCTTCCCACTCTCAATCTCCTTCTGATTTCTTGGTTGCAGTCTCCCTTTTGGTTGATGATGGAGCCAAGGAATAGAAAGTCTTGAACAATTTCAATTTCCTAATTGTCTACCTTAAAGGTGAGTAATTCTCCATAGACTTTTGTCTTCTTGATGTTCAGCTGTAGACCTGCTTTGGCACTTTCTCTTTTAAGTTTCAGTGGTAGTCATTTCAAGTCTTTGCTATGTTCTGCCTGTAATGTAATGTCATTGGTATATCTCAAATTGTTAATGTCCCCCCCCCATTTTCACTCTACCTTCATCAAAATCTAATCCAGCTTTCCTTATGATATGTTCTGCCATCTTGCCAATAGTAGTACCCATTTTCCTGGCAGGCTGAAAAAAGGTGTGGCAGCCAGTAGCTGCATCTCAAAGGAACTGGGGAGTATGTCTAATAGCACTGATTTTGATGGAGCACACAGAAATACGATGGAGTGCACAGCTTTGCAAATTGAGGGGAGCCATCTCATTTTCAGTTGATATCATGCCAGCCCCTACATTTATTTTAAGGGAAAATACAGAAATTTAACACTTTAGGCAATTTAGACTGCAGTCCTAAGAATGCTTTTCCTGGGAGTAAGCCCCACTGAATAAAATGGGCCTTACTTCTTAGCAGAAGTGCTTAGGATTGCTCCCTCTAGCCAGTATTTATTTGGAGAATTCTGCTGCATTATAATGTAAGAAAGGACAGATTAAAAGCTGCTTTCCCATGTCATATGGTTGCTATATAATTCTATTCCATTTATGACAACTAGTTGTGCCTATTGGTCTTCTCCTAAGCAACAAAGCTCATGTTTGAGGAACGACAGAAGAGAAGGGCCAGCTTAACAACAAACCCTACATGTGTGTGTGTGTGTGTGTGTGTGTGTGTCAAATCCCTTATTTCTAAGCTTTTTTCATACTTACATTTCATTATGCTGTGTTAGGAATCATAGTGCAGATAAGAGCTAATTACATTTTATATTTCTTTTTTAAAGCCCATAGAATATGCAGGTGAATGGTGTGCCAATTATTTATCTGAATAAGGCAGAGCCGAGGGATTTTCAGTGTTACTGAAGTCTTTCAATGCAATGGAGATTGCTGTAAAAAAATATCTTCTGTCCTTCGCAATCAGAAGAATGAGGTAGCTGAACAGGCAGGTTTGGGGGCAAGGTGTTCAGGGCTTCCTTCTGCTCAAAGGCATTAGCAGTTATTAACAGAATTATTTCAGGTATTCGATAGAAAATGAAACAAGGTGCTTGGAAGAGATTAACTCTTTAACTGATAGACACCATCTAAGCCGCAGAAGAATGTTGCAGTGTTAGATTTCTTCTCTTTTATTAATCTATTTTAGTAGTTAAATGTGTGTTTATCAGTTCAATCCTAAGGAGAGGTATACCCATCAAAGCCCATTGACTTCAGTGGATTTAGAAGGATATCATTGTGTTAAACACTGCACAGCATATTTGTTAATTATCAAGAACAGTGGACTTCAGTTATAAACATTTAATTGTATTTTGTATTGCTTTCTTTAATTGCCATTCTGAGTTTAGGCAAGTTGTTTCAGGACCCTATTTTGAAGTGAAGCCAAAAACCTATATCTCTTGCTTTTGTGAGAAACCTTAATAGTATGTGAAATACAGTATTTTCTGTGCCTCTTATCAGCCATTTTTCTGAGTTAAGTGCGAAAACTGCTGGAATAATATTCCTTTGTTGCCAGAAAATCCCTTGGCGAGAATGAGCAATAATCTGCGCCCACCAAAGTGATGTTCTGGCCATTTACAGATAATTGGCTTGGATCACTTTCCTGTACCTGACCCCAAGTGATTGGCTACCTTAACTCTTTCTCTCATTGGATAAAAAGATATTCTTGATATCTACCTGTAAAACATTCCGTTCTCTTGAAACTCCATGATTTGGCTACACTGGAATGATACAGCTAGTTGCCACCAGTTGGGCACAGTGGATATTCTTGGAACTCTCTAGGGATTTTCCTGTTCTTTTTCAAACTTTGAGAAACTAAAGTATCCCAGATTTGTTGCCATTCTGGAAAATCATGATAATGACCCAAAACAGAGATTTTTGTGTATATTTTTGCCTCAGGAATTTTGGAATGCACACCCCCTAACTGAGCCCATTTTGGACATGATCTAAGAATAAAAGGCTCTTACTTGTAAATAAGTTGAGAATCATGTCTGGATTTATATCTGGCATCAGTCACTGTAGGAATGTCAATATTTTTATCAGTGCTTACTTTTTTGTTATTTTTCTGTTTTCAGCCTTCTTAAATGCCATGCACACATGAATACATGAAGAAGATGCTTCACCACTGAGCCACAGCCCCTTCCCCAAATGTCAATTTATGCGTGTCTTGTTTATAACAAATACTTTACTTTTTGAACATAACCTTTTGTCTTCATATTTCTACCTATATCCCTGTCAGATAATTTCCCAACTTTTTAAGGCTATTTACAGATTAAAATTATAAAAGTATGCAAGTCAGGAAATAAGTTATTTTGGGTACCTGAAACCCTACATAGGTGCAAATTAGGGTTTTTTTTAACAAAATGTTTTGATTCTTTAGTTGGCTTAGTAAAGACAGTTATTTAGGACTGAGGAATTTTCTGCCGAAAGTACCGTATTTTTCGCTCCATAGGACGCACTTTTTTCCTCCTCAAAAGTGAGGGGAAATGTCGGTGCGTCCTATGGAGCGAATGTGCGGACTCCCGCCCCTCCCGCCAGCCGGCTGGGGGCACCCGAACGCAAACCGGCGTTCCCGCCTGGAAGGCCAGCTGGGAGGCGGGGTATTTAAACTTCTCTGTGCTGCCTGCCTAGGCAGCGCAGAGCAGTTTAACCTCCCCGCGCGCTTCCCGTTCCTGAGCCTCAGAACAGTACTGAGTAGACAGTACTGACTTGGATGGACCGAGGGGGGGGGTCTGGTTCAGGATAAGGCAGCTTCCCGAGGAGGGGCCCGTGGCTCAGTGGCAGAGCCTCTGCTTGGGCATAGCAGGAGGCCCCCGGTTCAGTCCCCGCGGGGCGCCTCCGCTCCCACCCGCCCCTGGCCCAGGCGAGCCCGGCGCTGCCAGGCCTCCGCCTCCCCCCCACTCGCTGCACGGAGGCCGGGCGGGGCGGGCGGAGAGCGAGGCCGGATCCCGCTGCCGGGACGATCCGCCCGCCCCCCCTCCCTCCTTCCTCCCTCCCTCCCCCCTCCCTCCCTCCCTCCTTCCTTCCCCCCTCCCTCCTTCCCCCCTCCCTCCTTCCTTCCCCCTTCCTTCCCTTCTGCTCGCCTGGCCTCCGTGCAGCAGGGATCGCCGAGGGGGAAGTGGAAGAGGGAAAAAAGAAGTGGGGGTGGGGTAGGCCTGAGGGGGAAACGCCGCCTTCGCTCAGCTTGGGCGGGGGCGCTTCAGGGCCGGGAAGCGCGGGGGGGAGGCTTAAACCCCCACCGCCCCCTTCCCGGGAGCCCTCACAGGAAGGAGGCCTGGGCCGGGGTGGGGCGGCTCCTGCTGCTGCTGGGTTCCTGGGCGGACGGCGCTGGAGGTAAGCAGACCCCTCCCCCTGCCCCGGCTTCCCCCCCCGGCTTCCCCCCCCCGCGGGCGAAGGCGGCGTCTCCCCCTCAGACCTACCCCACCCCCCACCCCCCGGCCTTCCTTTTTTCCCTCTCCCACTTACCCCTCGGCGATCCCTGCTGCACGGAGGCCAGGCGAGCAGAAGGGAAGGAAGGGGGAAGGAAGGAGGGAGGGGGGGCGGGCGGATCGTCCCGGCAGCGGGATCCGGCCTCGCTCTCCGCCCGCCCCGCCCGGCCTCCGTGCAGCGAGTGGGGGGGAGGCGGAGGCCTGGCAGCGCCGGGCTCGCCTGGGCCAGGGGCGGGTGGGAGCGGAGGCGCCCCGCGGGGACTGAACCGGGGCCTCCTGCTATGCCCAAGCAGAGGATCTGCCACTGAGCCACAGGCCCCTCCTCGGGAAGCTGCCTTATACTGAACCAGACCCCCCCCCTCGGTCCATCCAAGTCAGTACTGTCTACTCAGACTGGCAGCGCTCTCCAGGGTCTCAGGCAGGGGTCTTTCCCATCACCTACTTGCCTGGTCCCTTTAACTGGAGATGCCGCTGGGGATTGAACCTGGGACCTCCTGCATGCCCAGCAGAGGCTCCACCACTGAGCTCACAGCCCCCTCCCCATGGCTCTCCAGGGTCTCAGGCAGGGGTCTTTCCCATCACCTACTTGCCTAGTCCCTTTAACTGGAGATGCCACTGGGGATTGAACCTGGGACCTCCTGCATGCCCAGCAGAGGCTCCACCACTGAGCTCACAGCCCCCTCCCCATGGCTCTCCAGGGTCTTAGGCAGGGGTCTTTCCCATCACCTACTTGCCTAGTCCCTTTAACTGGAGATGCCACTGGGGATTGAACCTGGGACCTCCTGCATGCCCAGCAGAGGCTCCACCACTGAGCTCACGGCCCCCTCCCCATGGCTCTCCAGGGTCTCAGGCAGGGGTCTTTCCCATCACCTACTTGCCTAGTCCCTTTAACTGGAGATGCCACTGGGGATTGAACCTGGGACCTCCTGCATGCCCAGCAGAGGCTCCACCACTGAGCTCACAGCCCCCTCCCCATGGCTCTCCAGGGTCTTAGGCAGGGGTCTTTCCCATCACCTACTTGCCTAGTCCCTTTAACTGGAGATGCCACTGGGGATTGAACCTGGGACCTCCTGCATGCCCAGCAGAGGCTCCACCACTGAGCTCACGGCCCCCTCCCCATGGCTCTCCAGGGTCTCAGGCAGGGGTCTTTCCCATCACCTACTTGCCTAGTCCCTTTAACTGGAGATGCCACTGGGGATTGAACCTGGGACCTCCTGCATGCCCAGCAGAGGCTCCACCACTGAGCTCACAGCCCCCTCCCCATGGCTCTCCAGGGTCTTAGGCAGGGGTCTTTCCCATCACCTACTTGCCTAGTCCCTTTAACTGGAGATGCCACTGGGGATTGAACCTGGGACCTCCTGCATGCCCAGCAGAGGCTCCACCACTGAGCTCACGGCCCCCTCCCCATGGCTCTCCAGGGTCTCAGGCAGGGGTCTTTCCCATCACCTACTTGCCTAGTCCCTTTAACTGGAGATGCCACTGGGGATTGAACCTGGGACCTCCTGCATGCCCAGCAGAGGCTCCACCACTGAGCTCACAGCCACCTCCCCATGGCTCTCCAGGATCTCAGGCAAGGGTCTTTCCCATCACCTACTTGCCTGGTCACTTTAACTGGAGATGCCGCTGGGGATTGAACCTGGGACCTCCTGCATGCCCAGCAGAGGCTCCACCACTGAGCTCACAGCCCCCTCCCCATGGCTCTCCAGGGTCTCAGGCAGGGGTCTTTCCCATCACCTACTTGCCTAGTCCCTTTAACTGGAGATGCCACTGGGGATTGAACCTGGGACCTCCTGCATGCCCAGCAGAGGCTCCACCACTGAGCTCACAGCCCCCTCCCCATGGCTCTCCAGGGTCTCAGGCAGGGGTCTTTCCCATCACCTACTTGCCTAGTCCCTTTAACTGGAGATGCCACTGGGGATTGAACCTGGGACCTCCTGCATGCCCAGCAGAGGCTCCACCACTGAGCTCACGGCCCCCTCCCCATGGCTCTCCAGGGTCTCAGGCAGGGGTCTTTCCCATCACCTACTTGCCTAGTCCCTTTAACTGGAGATGCCACTGGGGATTGAACCTGGGACCTCCTGCATGCCCAGCAGAGGCTCCACCACTGAGCTCACAGCCCCCTCCCCATGGCTCTCCAGGGTCTCAGGCAGGGGTCTTTCCCATCACCTACTTGCCTAGTCCCTTTAATTGGAGATGCCGCTGGGGATTGAACCTGGGACCTCCTGCATGCCCAGCAGAGGCTCCACCATTGAACTCACAGCCACCTCCCCATGGCTCTCCAGGATCTCAGGCAGAAAGGGTCTTTCCCATCACCTAGGCAGGCAGCGCAGAGCAGTTTAAAGACCCCCGCCCGGCTTCTAGGGACTCCCTGGAAGCCGGACGGGGGTCTTTATTCAGCAAAATATTTTTTCTGGTTTTCCTTCCTCTAAAAACTTGGTGCGTCTTATGGTCAGGTGCGTCTTATGGAGCGAAAAATACGGTACTCTATATGCCTTCAACAGCTAGGCAACCCATGACACTCATAACATGAGAAAGATTTCATGATGTCACAGGAATTGTATCAAATAAAAGTATGGGCGTGTGATGTCAAATCTGAGTTATACCAGATTAGGGCAATGGTCCTATACTAGCCCAGTAAAGATTACACTGTAGGAAAATAGGCCTCAGGTGCCTCAGGTAGATGCATTTCACAGCTCTTCTACATTTGAACTGAAAGTTGGAGACTGTGTGTACAAAGTTTGGCATTCTGTGATTGAACTGCAGTCACTTTCCCAAACAGGGCTTCCAGCCCACTACCAGAAGAATATTCATTTCCCCTCCCAGCTGTCCGCACCTCCCTTAAAAAAGATTGTGCCTGGACTTGCAGGACTTTGTCAGGGGAATGTACTTTTGTAGACACTCTCACTCTCCTCCAAATAGCCCTATGACCTGTTGCAGAGGAAGTGTGCAGGGAAAATCCACACAACTTCCACAGGTGATGGCTACATACAAGTCCATTATTCCAGTGCTTCCAGTAGCTTACTGAGGGTTAACTCACTTGAACAGCCTCCTTGTAAAAGGTAATATTTCTTGGCCTGTTGCTTGTTCTTGAGTGAGTCCTCTGATTATATTGACACTAATAGAAAATTCAGTTAACATGGCACCACTCTTTCCATTATGAGTAGCACTGCCAACTCCATTTTGGGAAATTCCTGGAGATTTGGAGGCAGAACATGGAGAGGGTGGAGTCTGGGGGAGAGGAGGAGCTCAGCGGTGATATGATGCCATAGACTCCACCCTCCAAAGCTGTCATTTCCTCCCAGAGAACTGATCTCTATAGTCTGGAGGTCAGTTGTAATTCTGAGAGAACTCCAGCCCCCACCTGAAGGCTGACAACCCTAAGGAGCTTCACACTACATGTAAAACTGCAGCCTACATGTGACACTACTATGAAACATATGGGAAGTGTCACAAGCTGAAGGTAGCAAGCAGCTAACTGGGTACATTGGCCTTCATCCACCTCTAGCCCTATGAAAGGATCTCAACTTTTCATTCATTTCTATCACTAACAAGATAATATCCATCTTGACATTAGGAAGAATTTTCTAACAGTTAGAGTGGAACAGGCTTCCTTGGGAGATGGTAAGCTTTCCTTCCCTGGAAGTTTTTAAGAAGAGGCTAGATGACCATCTGTCAGTAATGCTGATTCTATAACCTTAAGCAGATGATGAGAGGAAGGGAATCTTGGCCATCTTCTGGGCATGGAGTAGGGGTCACTGGGCGTGTGGGGATGAGGTAGTTGTAAATTTCCTGCATTGTGCAGGGGGTTGAACTAGATGACCCTGGTGGTCCCTTCCAACTCTATGATTCCATGATTCTAAGAACTACGCAGTCTTAAATTGGTGGATTGGGAGTCACAAATTGATCACCCTCCCTCCCTCAAGATAAGTTACCCAAGCAGCTCTAACATTATTTTCTTTTGATTCTTTGGGCAGAAAGGGGAGAGATGCAATGAAAACAGAGCTCCTATATGATAAACAATTGTGTAGAAGACAGGCATTCAATTGATGCTTTTTTTCTTATATGACAGTCTGCACCACCAAAAGTCCTTGTGATATTGGTCCCATGGTCTTCTTTGCACTGATAATCCTAGAAAGAAGAAAGAGGGGCACATGTAGTGACAAAATTAAAAGTGGTGTCATGATGTAAGGTGGATGTAAAGGTCATTCCTAGATCTGGAAGTCCAAAAACAGCTGAGTGGAATACAGCCTGTAACCACCATTCTTCAGATTTACAGTTTAGAATAGAATCATAGAGTTGGAAGGGACCACCAGGGTCATCTAGTCCAACCCCCTGCACAATGCAGGAAATTCACAACTACCTCCCTCACACATACACACACACACCAGCGACCCCTACTCCATGCCCAGAAGATGGCCAAGATGCCCTCCCTCTCATCATCTGCTTAAGGTCATAGAATCAGCAGTGCTGAAGGAGGCCATCTAACCTCTTCTTAAAAACCTCCAGGGAAGGAGAGCTTCTACTTTCTAACACTAACCTGTAAATCAGATGCACTGCCTCCATATCTCTTTTTCCCCATGTTGTCTACTACATGCGTGAACCAGAGGACACTTTCTGCTATTCCATATAATTCCTGCACTGGAGCAGTAAGTTGTTTACCAGACAGCAGGATTTTATAGTTTTGCAACAGGTAGGAGAAAGTCTAATCATCTTATTACACTGGTAACTTTTTTTTTTTCCATGTGCAAGCAGCTTCATTAATTCAGTGCCTGCTTAAAATCAATGGCATGATATAAGGAACTCTTTGAAGTCAGCAGAAAGGTCTGTCTAAAAATCAATGGTGCTATAAGGCCCAAAGATATGAAAAGCTGTACTGTGAATCTCTTATGCTTGCTGATATGCAACTACTGACATAAAAGCATCTCACTTCCTTCAAAATGAATTAGATGCTCCTCATCTACATATCTGCACATCTTATATCTCAGAACTCAAAACATTATTTGGAAATAAATCCCAATGACTTCAGTAAGGCTGATTTACCTGCAATATATAGATTGGGCAATTAGTTAGTTTTACAATCCCTGTGGCCATAATGGTCAATCAAGTCAAGAATCTTGACTTAACTGATTACTTCATCCTATTGAAATAGCTAAAGCTTCAGACCTGAAAACAACTTTTTGGCAAAACCATAAAATCTGCTGTGGTCAATGAAGTCTGCTGTGGTCAATGAAAGATAGAGAAGCTGGTGAATGCTAAGTTATCCCTCACCAAGGCATTTAGGCATTAAGGCAGCAGTACAACTAAGACTCATATTAACATATTATGTTGTGATAAATCAGTTCTGTTTTCTTTTCTTAGATCTGGTACATTTTAAAGTCACAAACAGTGATTTAATTATTAATTTCTGTTTTAAAGTCCCCAAAAGCTTACTGCATTAGATGTTGTCTTGTATTCATAGGAACTGCTGTCATTGATATGAAACTTTAGAGCATTTGCTCTCCTGGGCCACTTGCTTGTCTTGCAAAATTCATGGAAACTCAATACGGATCTATAATGCTTAACTATATAAATGAAGGGTGGAATGACAATATGTATGGTTGGTTCCTAATAGCACAAAAGAAAACTGAAGATTAGGGCATGCAGCAGCATTATGCATGCTGCAACTTGATTCATAGCGATGTCAGCCCTTTTTTCCTGAAGGCAATCTATTTGTCTGGGGACACAAGTAGGAGGTTTATTTATTTATTTACCTTATTTATATGCTGTCTTTCTCCACAGTGGGGACCCATAGCAGCTCACATCATTCTTCTGTGCTCCATGTTATCCTCACAACAACTCAGTGTGGTATGGTTAGGCTGAGAGTATGTGTTTGGCCCAAAGGCACCCAGCAAGCTTCCATGGGAGCCAAGTGGGTCTCCCAGAACCCAGGTCTCCCAGATCCTAGTCCTACACTCTAACCACTACCACATATTAGCTCCTTCACAAGCTGTTGACGTGACTGGGAACAGTTCAAGAACAAAGTAACATTCTTGAACTACATCCAATCATATTTTATGGGGTCTGTGAGGAGACTTTCCAAGTAAAGTGTGTTCTTGAACTATAAAGCTTAAAGAATTAAATAAGAAGCACTCTGCTGGGTCAAAACAAAGTTTTGTGTAGAACAAAGTCCTGTTTCTTTCCGTGGCCAGCCAAAAAGCTTCTGGGAAGTCATCACGGAAGGCAAGGAGGCCTCAGTCCTCGCCTTTTGATTCCCCTCTTCACTATCTAGTCATGAGGAGAGGTGCTACTACTTAGCCATCGTGGCTACTAACTGTTAACAGTAGGCCTTGAATGGGTCTAACCCCTTTTATAGCCATTTAATCTAGTGGCCATCATTCATCTGTCAGCAGCAAATGCCATAAACTAATTACGTGTGGTGTGAAGAACATTATTTTGTCTGTCTGGAATCTGCCACTCAAACTGACTTGGGTCTATTAAAGTGAGGAATTACATGACTATTAATGTGGTGGAATTAGAAGTAGGCAGCTAGGATCTAAAGACTTTTTTTCCTATGCTTGAGAGTTGAAAAGGATAACCACTTGCTATCTAGTAAGTTTTAGTTCACTAATGTTTCTGGCCTCTCTGCTATATTTCCAAATGATAGTTAATAAATGACTGACTGACTGTGTGTGTGTAAAGTGCCGTCAAGTCGCAGCTGATTTATGGTGACCCCTTTTGGGGTTTTCATGGCAAGAGACTAACGGAGGAGGTTTGCCAGTGCCTCTGCACAGTGCCTCTGCACACCCACCCCCCTTGTTCAGAGCAGCATGCTATTCTTGGAAAGAAACATAAGAAAAGCCTTGTCTATGTCCAGTGATATTTACACTGGCAATGAGATGAGATGAAATGTGTTTCTTAATATCTTCAGGAGTTAGTTAGACTCTATTTATGGAAGCAAAATCAGATAGGATCCTAAGGCTGCATATTTCAGTCACAGAGCAGCAGCTAAAAGCCTTCAGGTTTCTGGTAAATATTAAAAGAATGTTTTATCTTCTCCATGTTTGGACTTTGGGGATTCACTGTAGATTCTTTGGCTCATAATAAAATAGTAAAAGGGAAACAAATGCCATGGGGCCACTAAAGCTGCAAGCATTGTGCTTCACTACTGTCATACAGTTTTTGATGTCTGGCGCCATCCATCTTTCCTTCCCTGTACTTAACTTGCATGTTGTTTGTTTATGTCGTTCAGTGAAATTGCAGGCCCTTGTGCCACTGTTTCCCAGTAGGCTCCTTCTGTTGACTTTAAAAAACTGTGAATGTGACCTTGAATGATGCCAGGACCTATAGTCGTCTGCATAGCAGCAGAGGTGCATTAAGAAAGTCGGTCAACACTGGCATAAAGGGATATCTTGTCCCCTTTCTCTAGAGTTATGAGGAGCAATGGTAGCCCGTTCCTGGGGGGGGGGGCAAAGCAGGGTTGGACCAATTAGAAATATGAGGGGAAAGATTGTTAAGGAGAAAATATGGTAAGGGTTTATAAAATTATGAAAATATGGAGAGGTTGGCTAGAGAAAGCACAGCCTTCCTCTCTTAGAATGCCAGAACTCACGCAATGAAACAGGAAAAATGGTCAAGGTAGAGAAAAGGAAATACTGCTTCAATAATGGATAATGAAATGGAATTCACTAGATGTGCTTTGAGAATGGTCTCTAGTTTACAAGACTTTAAAAGGTATGGTGACTGAAAGCACCTATAAGTCACAGGACTCAGTAGAACCTTCATGTTCAGAAGTAGTATATCTCTGAATATCAGGCTCTAGAAACAAAGAACAGAGACTAGCTGTCTTTGTCATCATGTTGTACTTGTGAATTTGCCAACTAATAACCATTGGAGACAGAAGGCTGGACTAGCTAGACTTTGGATTTTCAACATGGTGATCTTACATGTAGGATTGCCAACCTTGTGGTACTAGGTAGAAATTTCCTGCTATTACAACTGATCTCCAGCCAATAGAGTTCAGTTCACCTGGAGAAAATGGCCGCTTTGGTAATTGGACTCTATGGCATTGGAGTCCCTCCCCTCCCCAAACCCCATCCTCCTCAGGCTCTGCCCCAAAAACCTCCTGCCAATGGTGAAGAGGGACCTGGCAACCCTACTGCAGGGAGAGGGATAGAAGCAAAAAAAAAAAAAATCAGTTGAGAGCTAAATAAAATCATATTCTGTGATCAAAATGGGAAATGACTGCATGCTTTAGTATCAGAGGAGACTTACCTCTCCCCAAGAGTAAATATTATAACCAGTGGTGGAAGAAAAATTGGTTTGATTCAGAGTTGGACTAATTAACCATACTATTTTCATGAAAGACAATGAAAGACATGCTATTTTCATGAAAGACAGCTAATTTTATGTCCTATACCCTATAAAGATATTCAGAAACAATGATGTCCTCCTTTTTTTTTCTCCCCCAGAGTCACTTTATTGATATAACATATCATACAATACAATTCAATACATACTGCCCTTACAACAACCGGTCAACTATACTCAACCTTACATTTCCTGTTCAAAAATACAACCAGTTATGATATATTAAATTTGAAGGAAGTTTATCAAGGTCAGTCAAATATTGAACTATCAGAAACCAATTTTCTAAAAAACTGGAAGGGCTATCCTTATTTAAGGAGTCCAACAATGATGTCCTCCTGATTAAGTAATCAGGAAAATATTAGTGTTTATGATGAGCTACCCTCCATCCCATTAGCAGATAGGTAGTTCTCACTACCCTTTCCCTACATTTACCTGACCTACTGGCTACTGATACCACAGTGGTAGTGGTAGCAGAGAAGGAAATCTTCAAGCACAAGAGGCTTCTTTCCATTCTCCTTCCCCTCTGTGTGAAAGTTGGGGTGTTAGTGTGCCAGGTGCCAGGGAAGATAACCGTTTTTACAGGACTTTTCCTATGGTGTCAGACAGCCTATGACAGGGTCCCCAATGTGGTATCCATGGGTGCCATGCAACCCACTGACACATTTTCTAGTGCCCGCCAAGTGTTTTTAGCAAGTGGGTGGGGCCAGGTAGGT
Organism: Euleptes europaea; assembly: GCF_029931775.1. Taxonomy (NCBI): domain Eukaryota; kingdom Metazoa; phylum Chordata; class Lepidosauria; order Squamata; family Sphaerodactylidae; genus Euleptes; species Euleptes europaea. The sequence goes on from NC_079323.1 coordinate 35,955,056, forward strand.
CTTTTGCCCAGCAAACCTTCTCATTGGCTATTGAAGATTTGATTGGCTGTTGAAGATTTAATTGGCTGTGCAGATGTTTTAAAATGTTGCTTTGACTGTTGCTGCCACCACAGAACCCCGGCCTGGCTGCAGGCCTGTGTGCCGAAGAAATGGCTGCTAGTTGGGTTTTAGTGTTAAAGAATGTTGGTTTTAAATTGAAAATGAAATTATTTTTGTATACGTATCATTGTATATTTTCAAGAGCTCGTTTTAATGCCTTTCCATCGGCCTTGCTCAGTGGGAGATTCCAGCATTTATTTCTGGAGTCTAGGTTGTGCCCTTGTAACTCAGATGTTGAGACAATCACCTATATTTTATTGTATTGTGAATTTTATTAGGATGTCAGAAATAGGCTGATTTTGCCCTTGTTGACCAGAGTGTTTAGACTTTCAGATGATTTTATTATTTAATATTTACTTGAGGATAAAGATGCCAACATTTCCTATACAGTGGCAAAGTTTTGCTAGATTGCCACTAGAGTGCGAAGAGCTCGGGTTAGCGCATCAAAACTGTAATCCTGGCTCTGTATTGATCAACTGTAACATTTATCCGCTGGTCAAATGATCGTAAATAAACTGAATTGAATCATTGTATATTGTATAATGTTTTAAGGATGTTAGCTGCTCTGAGCCTGGCTTTGGCGGGGATAGAGAGCAGGCTATAGGTCTAATAAATAAACAAATAAATAAGGATCTGCACTGTGTTCCTGAAGTTAAGCTGTGACAATCATTTTGTGGCTGTTTCCGCCTCCTGCAGCAGCCATTTTATGGCAGCCATTTTGTTACTGCATCCACCATTCCGTGTCAGAATTCCAAAGATGCCCACAGGCTCAAAAAGGTTGGGGACCCCTGGCCTAGGAACACTGTATCTTTCAGGGCCCATTTACACTGCATGTGTCAAAGCAGATGTCCTCTAGATCTTGCTTACTGCTGCTGGTAGTAGGGATAACTGGGAGTCATACTCAGTTTGGAATACAGCACAGGATTATAAAATGGGAAAATCTGTATTCCAAATAGCTATATATCTAATTGTGACATGTGGCCCCCATGTGAGGATATGTCAATTCATGGATCAGGACCACACCGACCCTAAACAGATTTTCCTGCAAACTTGGGGGACTCCCCAGGTTTGCAGAAAAATCTTTAAAGTTTAAAAAAATACATTGGGGGTTTAAATTCCCCCCAAACTAAAAAGTGTTGTCTGTGCATGTGCAGACAATGCACTTACCAGTTGAGTTGGCAGTAGCTGCCACTGCAGGAAGCCACTCTGGGCCCGGTTGTGGTGGAATCTAAGAGCCATTCTGGGCCTGGCCACAGCAGCAGTGGACACTGGGAGAGGCTCCAAGCCTGGCTGCAGCAGCAGATGCCAGGAGGGACTACAGGCCTGGTCACCACAGCATAGGGCTGTCGATTTGGTTCGGCACGAACCGAAAAACAGCCGAATTTCCCCTGATTCGGCAGTTTTTAGTTCGGGACGAACCGAACTCAAAAATGGCGGGAAAACGGGGGAGCCGAATTCAGTGAGTTCGGGAGTTCACAAATAAATTCGGCAAATTCGGGTCGCAGCAGCATAACCGTCAGTAAGCAGCATTCTCCCCCAGGCAGTCGGTGGCCAAGCTGGGTCTTCTTCTGGCCAATCAGTCAGGATTGAGTACTGGAGGAATCAGCTGCTGCGCGGCCCGGCCGGGGAGAGAAAGAGAGAGAGATCCTTGTGGGGGTGTGTGTGCACATTCGCTCCTTTCCGTGGCTGAAGGGGGTGCATTTTGTGGGGTAGAGACCCTAAACTTTCAGCGGAGCTTCAGACGAGCCTTCTTAAGAGACCCCCCAAGTTTTGTAAACATTGGGTCAGGGGGTCCCGAGATATGGGCTCCCCCCTTTTCCCTCCCCCCTTTCCATTTCCATGGCTGCAGGGGGCGCTTTTTAGGGGGTGCAGCCCCCAAACTTTCAGCATAGCTTCAGACAAGCCTTCTTAAGAGACCCCCCAAGTTTTGTAAAGATGGGTTCAGTGGGGGCAGAAATATGGGCTCCCCCCTTTTCTCTTTCCATGGCTGCAGGGGGTGCATTTTTGGGGGTGCAGTCCCCAAACATTCAGCATAGCTTCAGACTAGCCTTCTTAAGAGACCCCCCAAGTTTTGTAAACATTGGGTCAGGAGGTCCCAAGATATGGGCTTTCCCCTTTTCCCTATTGGGATGAATGGATCACCCGATCCTGTATGAATCTCCAGAGCAGCAAATACAAGGCAAAACCTCCCCTGCTTAAATAGAATCGTATTGGATTACCCAGTCCTCCCAGCCCCTTCTGATGGAACAGAAGACAGCCACAGTAAGACCCCTTTGGAGGCTTTAATCTATAATTTTTCTCCTGTGTGTATGTGGGAGGGGGGGAAGCAGAGTCTGTGTGTGTGGGGGGAGGGAGCAGTTTCTGTGGGGGGGGGGAAGCCAAAGGGGGCTTTTGCCCGTTCTGCCTGGGGTGTGTGTGCCCCCTCGAGTCTCTCTCTCCCTGGTTTGAGGGGGGGCTTCAGTTGTGTGTCCTCAGGTTTTCCCTCATTCATAAGATCGGTTAGGTCTATTTTGATGCTTGCTCAAAACTGGTTTTCAAATACTGACTTAAAGAATGCATTTGCCTGGTCCTGACTCGAGTCCAATGCAAAAGGGGAAATTCCACCCACTCCTGCTCATTATGCAAAGCTAGCTGCCTCTGACCCTTTCCATGGTTTGCAAACTCCCAGGTGTCAGGTGTTGCTTTGAATGGTTGCAAACATGTTGCTTTGCATGCTTGTGTTGCTTTGCAGTTGTGTTGCTTTGCAAACTTCTTTGCACCTGCCCCACCCTTGCTCCCCGCAGCTGAGCTGTTTGTCGGGGCTGGGAGCTTTGTGCGTGGGTGGCAAGCACTGCTCAGAGATGCATATTAAGGGTGGGGGACCCCTTTCTGGGCCCATATCTCAGCCCCCCCTGACCCAATCTTTACAAAACTTGGGGGGTCTTGCAAGAAGGGTCCTTTGAAGCTCCGCTGAAAGTTTGGAACCTCTACACCAAAAAATGCCCCCCGGAGCCATGGAAAGGCACTGTTGTGTTTTTAATAGCTTTATTTGGCCGATTTTTTCCCCAAACTTTGAATTTGCGCCGAATTGCACGGACCCGAAGCAGGGGAGTTCGGACTTCGGCATATCCTGAATCCAGACTGTCCAAATTCAGCCAAATCCAAACTATACCGAATATTTTTTTCAACAGCCCTACCACAGCAAAGTACTCTGGGAGCTGCTCTGGGATAGGCTGCATTGGCGGAGCATGCTGGGAAGCACTCCAGGCTTAGAGGTGCTCCCAGGCACTGTCACTGTCTCTGCCAGGCTTAAGGTGAGTGGTGGGACCTGGAACCATGCCAGGCTCAGTGATGGGTGGTGAGAGATCATATTCTCTCCCCAGAAGCTTCATGGGCCTTCCTCTTCTGTATTCTATGCACCTGAATTTTGGTTTTATTATTACTATTGACAACCTTAGTCTTAAACTGCTTGATCAAACTCAGGCTTCTTTGAATTAATTACCAGAAGGATTTACCCAAGCTGGGAATTTGAATGCATATGTAACCAAAATTCAAGGTTGAACTGAACAGCACTTGGCAGGTGGAATCCCATGTGTTGTCTAACACAGTGGATCTAAATGCCTTGACAAAGCCAAATCAAAGCAATGCTGATTCATGCAACACCTTGAAGTAAAATTCGAAAAGAGCTATAACCTATGGAAATCAATGCGGTACTGCAGCATTTCTTCCTGATGCACTTTGATTAAATTGAATCACAGCCTTGAAATGTTGCTGTTTTTAATTCAGTGAATGCCATCTGCTCATTTCCAATTGTTGCAGCTCTTCTGGATTTTGTACAGAGACTGCAGACCACATAGCAAAAGCTGTTGGGAGAGGAGATTTAGGCAGGTGGAGCTTTTGGAGAGACTAATGGTCTACTGCTGGGGCATTCGGTGCCCAGCTTTGGTGATAAGTCTTCTTGTGTTGTGTAGACAGGTCACTTAATTTACTGAAGGTGATTTACTGTTCCCTTCTGAAACTATTGTATTTAACAATATTAATCTAGCACAGTACCTGGCTTCAGATGGTGTTTTGTAGTGACTGAGAGTGTGTGCTGCAAGCCTGGAAATCTCCATTTCAAATCTTGTCCCTTCCCTGAATATAGTGTGAGCCTTAAGCATAAGAAGAGCAGTGTTGGATCAGACCAGTGGTCCATCTAGTACAGAATCCTGTCTCACACAGTGCCTTCTTTCAATTACAACTGCTTCATGTAAGCTAGCCCATTATTTCAACCCTGCACACCTAGCCACACTGATCCATGCTCCTGTAATCTTCAGATTCAACGACTATATGACTAACAGCGCATTCCTGAGAGGAATGTGTGCACCGGGCTTAAAAACCAACTCTTCTTCGTCATCACAATAAATTTGTTGAGAGTGTATAGTCAAGACCACATCAAACAACTGTCACTACCCAAGTAATCCCCTGCCCATGACAGAGTCCACAGTGAGAAGCATAGGAAACACCTCTTCAGACCATCTTGGGTAGATCCTGGGGGCCAATGGTACAAGAGAAGGGATGCATTTTCTCTTGTGCTGCCTTGGGCAGGTTCAAGTTGCCAGTATCATTTGTTCCATCTCTTTGTCTCTTGGCTTTCTGTGGAAAGAACCCAACAACAAGCAGTAAAAGTCTATGCAAATTTCTAAGAACCAAATTTCCAGCATTGGTTCCCACTTGAAATTATGTTGGCATTTGCCCAGCTCCATATAAAGATGTCAAGCTGTAGACTCAAGAGACCCAAGAGAAGCATATGCCATAAGCCTTTAATGTTATTTTTTTTTTCAAAATGAGCATGTTGTCCATTATAAGCAAGGATAGGTTAAGGTAACTGCACCTTGGATACTGTGAGCTATTCTGCTGAGTGACAATAAGAAAGATAAGTCAAGGATAATTCACATATTTTTTTCTGTGTAAGAAATCTCATGATAGCTGAAAAGTTGCTGCTGACCATACCTGCATCTGAACGTCTTTGGAGGGACAGGGCTGCAACCCAAATATATTGTGTGAAATGGTCCTTAGACGCATTTTACTGACACTAGTTGCCTCTTTTATCATTGGTAAAATATATTCAAGGTCATCTGGAAAGGGAACAACACAAGTTGACCAGAAAGCTCAGTTCTGAAGTCAGGAACTATGCTAACCATACATTTGCTGTAAAGGAATTCTTGTAAAATGCAAGATTTCAACCACGGCCTTTTAAGATTAACCAAACAGTCTGGGAAACTGAAACTAATAAATCATACAGCAGAGTTTAAAGGCTCTTTGTTCTGCAAAATGAGCAGATCCAACAAGGAAAAGTTCCTCTGCAGAAAATGATATCACTGTTTATTAATTATCTTGCCAGCAAGGTAGGAACGTAACTTTATCGCCATTATCACAAAGATGTTGTTCTTATAGTGCTATATTAGGGAATTTAATTGCACCTGAGATGGAAAACTCTATATGAGGGATTATTAGGAAAGGAACTGAAAACAAGATAACTAATGTCCCTTGTCTGGATTTATGGTGAAGCTGCATTTGGATGACTATGTGTTCTGGTGACCATTAGAACTAGAAAATGTACAGAAAAGGCCCTATTAAAGACAACCAATTGAGGACATGATACAGATTAATAAAATTACACATGCTCTATACCAAGGGTGTCAAACATAAGGCCCACAGGCTGGATCCAGCCCCTTGAGAGCTCATATCCAGCCCATGAACCAGCCGAGGCAGCTGCCACACACACACCCACTCCCAATCTGGGCTGGCGAGGCATGGCCCGGCCTGACCACATGACATTTATGTCATATCTGGCCGTTGTAACAATTGAGTTTGACACCCCTTGAGTTTGACAGCTTTGAAGGGTAGACTGTATGGCATTATACCCTGCTGAGGCTGCTTCCCTCTACAAACCTCACCCTCCCAAGGCTCCACCCTCAAATCTCCAGGAATTTCCGAACTGGAGCTGGCAATCCTCAGGGGAACTGATCTCTGCAGTTGGGAGAACCATTGTGATTCCGAGAGAGCTGCTGCCACCACTGCTGCTGCGGGGGGTGGGGGAGCAGGTGAGTGTCTGGGAGTGCAACCACCACTGCTGCTGCTGGGGGAAGGGGAGAAAGCCAGGAGCATGATGGGGGCAGAAAGAGAGAGTGATGGGTGGGGATGGCAGAAAGAGAGAGAAAGTGACAAGCATGGAGGAGAGAGAGAGAGATTAAAAAGGGGGTGACAGAAGGGTGAAAGATTGACTGAGAGAAGTAGGGGGAGTGGGGAGGAAGCAAAGGTGGGGTAAATAGGTTAGCAGCTCCTGCAAGTTTCTTGCAGGTCCCCACTTGTCTATATACTAATAGCCAAGTTGGCCAAATCTGAGGATACTTGATAAAAGAAACACCTGTAGCTTTAAGCAACGAATTCCCTTAGTAATAGGCAACCACACTATTCCAGGCTGGGTTTCTGGGATTTTGGCCTTTGAGGGAGGATTCACTTGGCCCCGGCCTGACCATTGATCCAGCATGGCTCTTCCCATGTGCTTACGTTATTATAAATTCTTGCTTTCTGTCTCTATGTTTCCTAATTATTGTGCACAATACACACCTCTTTTCTCAAAGTAGCCTTTCTGTTGTGACAATATTTTGGAAAACATGATACTTCTGCCAGGGACTGCATCAACTGCTATTGTGAAAGTTGCCATGAAGGACATAAAGATGAACAGTTTTCTGCATCCATAGTTAAAGCAGATGAGACAATGGGCACACTCTGCTCAGAGCTTCTGCACAAGTTCATTTTAAATGAATGGTACTTCATAAGACCACAACATTCCCAATTAATTTGGCCCAGTTCATTTAGATTGCAGTAAGGTCATTCAACGGAACAGCTGAGTTTATATAAAATTCAAAAGAAGATAAAAGATTTGCATTTGCTTTAATCTAATTTTAAGGCTGTGCCCAGAGAAGGGGCTTTGTGTACAGCTTGCTAGAGTGATTACATCCTACTGCATTAGAAAAAGAACCAATCAAAATGATTGCGGTCTTCTTCACAAGAACAAATGGAAGAGCCAATACACATCAACAGACAGTGTTCCTTTATATACACATAGATTAGAATCAACAGCGCTGTAGGATTGAATGAGTAGCCACTGAACCTTGCTGCTTTGTTACAAAATAATGCTATAATGTTAGAGTTGCCAACCTCCATTGGGGGCTGGAGTTCTTCCAGAATTACAACTGATGGACAGAATACAGAAATCAGCTCCTCTTGGGGGGGTGGGGAATGGCAGCTTTGGAGGGTACACTCTATGGCATCACATCCCTGCTGAGCTCCCTCCACTCTCCAAACTCCACACTCCTCAGGTTCTGCCCCCAAATATCCAAGAATTTCTCAATTGAGAGTTGGCAACTCTATTAACAGTTCCTTGCTCAGCAATGAGAACTGTGCATATCAATAAACCCAAATCGAAAATATTCCTGAAATTAGCCATTTTAATAATATTCGGGTTTTGTTTCGGCCGAATACCAAACCTGGCAATTTACCCGAAGCCGAATAGGCAATTCCCGAAAAGCAGAATAAATATTCGGCTTTTCAGGTTTTGGCTATTTGCTTTTGCTCAGATGCATGGCTCTGTGTTTTTCTATCTTTGACTGTTTTTTGTTAGGGCTCCATAGCTGGGGCCCTTTTGAAGTAGGGGTTGTGTAATTGGAGCCAACTTGGTCAGACCAAACTGTCACTTTTCAGTGGATTAATCTGGATGACAGAAGGGTCATTTTAAAAGCCGGGGTTCACACAGTCCCATCCAGAGGGATATACCCTCCAACTAAAAGCACCAGTTTCAACAGCTGCTGATTTGGCTTCTGAAGAAGACTGCTCACCCGTGCGGATGAGCAATCTCCTTCAGAAGAGCCACCTTGGTCGTGGCTTCAGCTGACTCTGATATCATCCCCCACCCATGAAAACCTGCTCTCAAACTGAAGGTTGCCCTGAGTAGTGGCTGATTTCCCCACACCATGACCATCTCTTGAAATCTGATTTTTGATTACTATAATAAAGGACTCTACAGGGTGTCATTTGCCACCAAAGGAAAATGTCTTCTGTGCCTTATTTTTCTTGCATTTAAGCCATTTTCCTCAATGTGGAATCTAATTTGCATGGACATCATGCAATGCGCCCCAGATATTAATGGAGCCCCCAGACTTTGAGGTGCCAGCCTGCCAATCAGCTCTTTCCACCAGTCCTTGGCAATGCTAACCTTCTGAACCTGAAAACTGATTGACAGCCCGGCTTGCAAATGCCTGAAGGATGGGCTCAAACCCTTTGTGGGTCCATAAAATTGGACCCCCTGTCCCAAACTTCACCAAATTTTGATCTCTGTATAAGGAGAGTCCCTTGCAGCTATGCTGCAAATTTGGTGACGCTACGTCCAAAAATGCCCCCACAGGAGCTTAAAAAATCCCCATAGACTATAATGGACTCGATATTTTTTTTCCGAGACCTGGAAACAAAGCTGAAATACCCATTTACCGGTATGGGTATTTGGCTTATTTTCAGTTTACCCAAAAAAAATCAGGCCCAATGAACTTGAATCCAAAATGTACCGTTTTTATTATTATTATTTTTGCACACCCCTATCAGCAACTAATTTTTATGGAGGACTACTTTGGAGTAAAGGATGAAAGGCTTCAACCTCCACTCCTCTAAATGGTCTCTTAATCCTGTTCTCGATTTTCCATCACTCTTTTGCCTCTCAGAGATTCCAGGGCTTAATTTTACACAGAGGGTTTCAAGTGATGATTCCTCATATATTCTGATTTCCAACAAACAATGAAGACATCATAGCTATCCTTTAAGTCATTTGCATTGAACTTTATAAGAAATAATTCCAGTGCAGGCTATATTATCTTAATGGAAGCTAAGAATAAAAAAAAATACTTCATACAAAACCTTTACTTTGGTTCCTTAAATGTCCAAATCACTTCCTTCTCTACTCGCTAAATTTGAACAATGACAATGACACTGTACATTTAATTCCACCATGCAGATAATTTTTTTTGTTTCTGTATCACATTGTTTTTCATCCTTTTCCATCTTACAGCATACATGCTCTAAAACATTTGCATACATACAGCTGATGAGATTATATAACAGAATATGCTTAAAGAACTGATATGGCTTCAGTCCTTTTTCGCTGTGAATGTTTATTTAGGTCTGTGTGTACATCTGAATAGCTCCTTCTCTGAGCTATACCGGTGCTATACAACACAGTATTTTGAAGTTGAATTACTGTTTGCTTATCAACACTGAATTTCTGCTGCAATTTTACCACTTAGTTTTGTAAGACTGTACTACAGGAGTTAACAAGGTTACATGATTTGCAGTTATTTTGCAGGTATCTTATTCACATCTTTTACTGGATAATTAATTAATGTTAATCTTCAACTAAGGACATCATAGGTGGAAGATTCTATTATGTTCCATATCTTCTTTATGTACTTTCATTCAGTTTTTCCTTTGATTATCTGGAAACAATACTATACTTTAAAAAAATCTATTTCTTTTGCTTCATTAAAATACAAATATTGATCTGTTTTGGAACTTAGTACACACTATAGTTTAAAAATAAGGTTGTTAAAGGCATTGCATTCAAATCAAAGCAGTTCCAGATATTTTACTACAGGAAGTCATGCCATTATCTTTTGCAGTGGTATAGTTCTGCATAATACTCAACTTTGGCTAGTGTCCCACAAACAATTAATAAGTTATGTGTTAAAAGCTTTGGGAAATTAAAAGTAACCAATCAACAGCAGGATATGCAGTGTAAAGAATTGGTCAAATACAATAAATCTATTGATCATGGCCTGAGTAGTATTTAAAATGCTTGAGGATGGTTATACATGATAGGCATTTCTAACAAAAAAATAAAAAAGTTATACAAAGTGGTTAGCAAATATACAACCAAATCTATGAGTCTGGAAAGGGCAATATTGTTCAAAGATGCCAAAGGGGCAGCCCATTCCCAAAGGGGGGTAGATCTGCGGTGGGTGGGAGAGGCGGAGCCACGCCACCTCCTGTGAAGCTTCCCAGCTGCTGAGGGAAAAAAAGGGTATTAAAAAATAAAAAAGGAAAAATAGGGGGAAATTCCCCATTGAAAACAGCGAGGCTGCACCACCAATAAAGGTGGTGCAACTCTGTCGCCGCTCAAGGGGGGCATTCCTGGGGCGAACGGGGTTAGAAAGCTGCCCAAAGGCAGCTCCACCCCCGGGAATGTCTCCCCCAGAAACTGCCTCTCTTACACAAGCTGTTTGTGAACAGGAATCTCCACAAGAATGGGGACAAGTGATTTCTGTTGATTCCCCTTCTCCTATCCTAACCTGCTGCTGAGTTTCTGGGGAAAGCGGAAGGGTTGCAGGGAGACATGCCTGTTAATATAAACCAGGGTTCCCAGGGAATGGCTTGAGTTATTTATTTATTTATTTAAACATTGCTATCCAGCCTCATCTCCTCGGATTCAAAGAGGCTGACATTGCAACAACCAGGTTGTGAGAACACAGAATATGCCAGCCCATATCTGCTTGCTTTAGCAGGCTCACTCAGGCAACTTCTAGTCACACTCTGGAACCTCATTATATCTTCCCTGACGCGGAAGCCAAGCAGATTAGCAGTCTTGTCCAGGATACCCATCAGAAAGTCCACGGCCACATAGAAAAAGTGTAGTTTATTTGTACAGTGCAGAAATATATACAGATACTCCTTTCACACTCTCCGCTCATAACATCCCGCATAGAACTGCGGTTTCACTTCAATATATACACCTGGTGGTTGCAGCCATCAATCACAGTAGATATCCAATTATCCTGGCATTGCTACTGCATTGCATCAGCCACCTGGCTCTAGCTGGATCAGGCCAGCTTTCTCTAGCTCCCCAGGTACTTTCCAGGCTGATTACATCATCCTTAGATCTCACTGATCTATCCTGCACCTGTCAAACTAACTGACAGACTTGTAATCTTGACATTCCCATGTTCTAGAACCCTTTAAAAGCAACTTCATAAGCTGAACTGGGATGAGGCCGGGCACACATTGAGTCCTTCTTGTAACAACACTTAAAAAAATGCTTTCTAGCTGCTACTGGGCATGCTCAGACCTTTGCTGTGCATCTTCACCCCTGGCAAACACACTTGTCTGAACTCTACCTATTACACATGAGGTAAGTTTCCATTGGATCACCTCAGTGTTCCCTGATTAAGGCTGTCTTAGACATAGCACTGTACCAACCAGTTTTGTGCCTGCACAGTAGCTTCTTGAATTTGACAAGTTCAAGAATTAAATCACTTCATTTACCCGAGAAGAAGCAGTATTTTCTTGAGTCATTCATAGAGTCATAAAATTATAGAGTTGGAAGGGACCACCAGGATCATCTAGTCCAACCCCTCCACAATGCAGGACATTCACAACTACCTCCCCCCACGCACCATTGACCCCTACTCCATGTCCATAAGATGTGGGGAGAAAACCCTCCAGGATCCCTGGCCAACATGGCTTGGAGGGAAAATGTTTCTTCACCCCAAAGTGACGATCAGCATTACCCTGGGCCTGGCATGTCAGAAAGTGCCACAAGAGCCAAACACTGAGGTAACCCTTCCTGCCCTCCCTCTCATGACCTGCTTAAGTTCACAGAATCACCATTGCTGACAGATGGCCATCTAGCCTCTGCTTTAAAAAAAACAAAGAAGGAGAGCCCACCACCTCCCGAGGAAGCTTGTTCCACTGAGGTCATTGCACTGAACAGATTCTATAAGCTGCGGAATCATTTGAAGTTTGTCCCCTCTGTGTGCCTGTGCAGTTGGATGCACCCTATAACATGACTAACTTTGTATTAGGGCTGCCAATCTCCAGGTAATAGCTGGAGATCTCCTGCTATAACAACTGATCTCCAGCCGATAGAGATCAGTTTACCTGGACAAAATGGCCTCTTTGGCAATTGGACTCTATGGCATTGAAGTCCCTCCCCTCCACAAACCCACCCTCATCAGGCTCCACCCCAAAAATCTCCCGACAGTGGCGAAGAGGGACCTGGCAACCCTACTTTGGATATATGGCATTTGCAATGTGTGTGTGTGTGTGTGTGTATGACATTGCATGGATGGCATTTCAGCTGCAGACCAGCAAACCCAGCTAATAACAGCCCATATTGTTTGAGCTGTTAAGATGTGACCCTAAACAGATTAATATGGGGGTGTCCACTGATATCAACAGCACTTATCTCCAAGCAATGTATTTTAGATCAGAATATACAGCCAGCTTAAATTCAGCTAGAACCGTTTGTGGATTGGAATGGCTGAAGGGCAAAGTCGTTAGAACTAGAAAAGCTTTGCATTTCAGCAGCGCAGCTGAAATGCATAACAAGAGCCACTGTGGGATTGTGGTGAGCTACAGCAGCTCTCTGATCAGCGCATCAGTTCTGGTTTAATGTTCAGATAACTGGGGGTAGAAAGAGCACTTGTTTCTGTATCTTAAGCAGGAACTGGAAAATGTTTTATAGGCTTTCATATTTGAAGATTATCATAAAGTGGGAATTTTCCCACTGCAAAGGCTCTAAACAGTAAACGTTTAAGACTACTTGACATTCATTGCCATTTTTTCAAGGAATAATCCACTCTACGGTTTCCACTGAGTCCTGCGTACCAGAATCGAAGCAACGGGGAGGGGAGTCCATCTTTTAAGTTAATTACTGTGCTTTAACGAACAACGCATCCTTATATAAAATGTATTTACAGTGATCCCATCGACACACTTCCTTTGGCCTTTTAGACAATATTGATTTTAATAAACTATCACGTTGGCATGCTTTGAAGCCATGTGACAGACAGCTATTCTGGAGAAGGCATAGTGATGTAAAGCACAGAGGTGGGCGATGAGCATTGCACATCAATACATGTCTTCTATATTAAGCACTTATTTGATCCATATAAAAATGATTAGAGGCATCTTGTAAAACACATTTGAGAGACTTCAGAAACATCTCTTCATGGATGAACAAACCTACACTTTTCTCTTATGGTACAATCATGTGAGCACCGATCCAGTTCCTGCAGTGTTTCTTGACCTCATAGAAATAATAGCCTCTCCGCAGAGGAAGATCTACTTACTGTAGCAAGGATTCCGGGTAAGAATAACCTGGTTGTCCAAATGGGCAATCCTTTTTAGATCTCAAAAAAGCTTTTAAAGAAGAGATATAAAGAGACAGAAAAGAAGAAAGAAAGGAAAGAAGAATCAACAAAACTGGGTAACTGGTATAGATTCAAGCAAAAACCTTTCTGGTTTTGTCACCATTTTTTTTTAATTAAAGAGCTAGAGTGGCATAGCGGGGATCTGCTTAATCTCTAAGGAAACTATAAAGAAAAAGAGAATTAAACTTCCTTCTGAGCTGCTTGTGAACCTCTACATTTGTCCAGCATTCATAGGTAAAATACACTTGCTGTGCAGCTTAGTTCCAGTAGTGACTTTCTTTTGATACAGCAGGGTCCTTCTTAGCCTGTAAGGAAAGGCTGAAAAAAATTAAACTCCATTCCAAGCTGAAGGTGAGGCTCAGGTACACGTGTCTAACATGTGTGAGGTAAAATGCCTTACTGTTAGGATTGCCAACCTCCAGGTGGTGGCTGGAGATCTCCCGCTATTACAACTGATCTCCAGCCGATAGAGATCAGTTTGCCTGGAGAAAACGGCCGCTTTGGCAATTGGACTCTATGGCATTGAAGTCCCTACCCTTCCCAAACCCCACCCTACTCAGGCTCCACCCAGAAAACCTCCCGCCGGTGGCGAAGAAGGACCTGGCAACCCTACTTACTGTGTTGTTCATCTCTAGTGATGGCATCCTTCTATCATTCAGTAAGTGTCCATGTTGAACCTTGTGGCTAGGATGGAAAAGCCCATTCTGCATACAAACAAGTTACAATAGTTGTATATATATGTAGCTTACAACTGGTTATCTGGAATGGTCCTTAATGAAGCAGAGAAACAAATCCTCATCTCCATATTTATTTAGATGGGTCATTTTCAACATTTAATTGAAAACGATGATGTGCTTACTTGTCTTAACTGGGAAAAAACACATTCATATGTATGAGAATTTGGGACACAAACCAATTTTCTCCTGACAGATGAGCTGGTCCTCTTAAAGTCCTCAAATAAGTCCAATAGATGAAGTTATTCCGACAAGGGCTTTAGTGGGGAAATGTCATCCTGTCAAAGAGTGTAACTAGGCAGTGGATAGAATGGAAGGAGACAGTTTGCACTTGTGGCAACTTAGATCCCTGAAACCATGTAATGGAATAAAAACCTTAACAAAGAATTAAAACAAAGATGGAGGACTTTAATTGAAAACTTGATTCATTAGCAGAAAGGCCATAAGTAGAAGGCAGTAGAGCATGAAATTTGATTAAACCGAACCTTATGTCCCAGTTCATTTCCAGTGGTGTCGCAAAACTGATGACCTTGAACAGAGTAGACGTTTGGGGAGTGCAAAACACTGGTTAACTCATTGCTGCTTAAAAGAGAGGATTGTTAATAGATGTTGTACCTACAGAAAGCCTTAAATTAAAAATCACAGACATAGTCAGACCTGAGAGGTGGATAGCCAATAAATCTGTATAATTGACACGCAATCCAAATTTATTACAATGGGGAGAAGCAGAACGAATGTGAAAAAAAGATCCTTGTTTAGAAAATTTGACTGAACTGAGCTGATCATACAATAGCTTGCTGACCTGTCAAATTATTCACAGGTAGTTTGGAACTGCTCTGGAATGGTTTTAATTCAGTAATCAAAGATATTTCAGTGATCCTAGTGGAGGGTAGAAAGATATCCAGCAATTTAGCTACAGTGGCAAAAGAATTCTACGTATTTTTGCATAGGCCAACTAAATTTGGTTGTCACACAAAGGAATTCTTGTGTTTCTATGTTCTTTTCATTCCACACTCTTTCTCTTTTCTGTTCAACGAGCTGCTGCCTTACTGGAAATGCTTTGTGCTAAAAACTGCTTGCTACCAAGGGCCAAGCACCTTCCATCTGCTCTGCCACACCTACTTACTCTGGTGACTTTTATCAGGGAGCTACTGCCTTGAAGGGATGTCAGCAAAGGGACATTGACCCTTTGGCCGGTGGCACTGGCTGCTGTTGCACTCCAGTGAGAACATACCTTAGAGTATATGTTCAACCTAATTTCACGCAAGCTGCTGCTCTTGGTAGTGTGTCAGAGCACAGGTGCTCACAATGCATCTCATTACCAGTTCCAATTATGTCACTCTTATGGGTATTTTCTTGCAATCTGTTGTTCCCAGTTGAACCAGAAATGAAGGACCATATAGCACAAACCTTCAACGTGTGGAAAAGTGGGTGCCCTGACTTAGTTTCTTTTTCTGCATTCCTTTGAAGATACTTCTCCTGGAAATTACTTGGGTGCATTTCTATAAATGTACATTTGAATAAACAGTGGGAAAGGTAAAGAACAATGTGATTGAGGAATATTCTATCAGGGTGAAAATGCTGGTGATGGTGCCAGGAACAGCAGCAAGCAAGTGTGTTCAGCCTGTACAATGTGGGATGGACAGCCTGATGAGTGACTATCCTTCGTGCACATTTACAAAGAATGCCAGACAACATGCTCATAAGTATTCCACAAAGTAAAAACTAGCAGAAATGAATGGGAATAAGGAGAACCAACATAGGACAGTCACTATCTACATGAATGCACGAATACTCCCAGCTGCAATTTCATATAAAAGTTGAAAGCCTTAAGCCTGATGCTATGAATTGTTGTAAGGGTGGAACAACTTGTCAGATCACTATTAAAGGTAAAGGTCCCCTGTGCAAGCACCGGGTCATTCCTGACCCATGGGGCAACGTCCCATCCCGACGTTTTCTAGGCAGACTTTGTTTTGCGGGGTGGTTTGCCAGTGCCTTCCCCAGTCATCTTCCCTTTACCCCCAGCGAGCTGGGTACTCATTTTACCGACCTCGGAAGGATGGAAGGCTGAGTCAACCTTGAGCTGGCTACCTGAAACCAACTTCCGCTGGGATCGAACTCAGGTCGTGAGCAGAGCTTCAACTGCAGTACTGCAGCTTTACCACTCTGCGCCACGGGGCTCCTCAGATCACTATTACTTGTTGTCAATTTTTTATTGGGTTCTATTTTTTTTCTTCTAAAGAGGGAAAACATAAACACATCACATCTATCTATCTATCTATCTATCTATCTATCTATCTTCAGGAAGTTGTTTGCATATCTTATTGAAATTATTATAAATGTTCATGACTTATTCCATAACTTCACAATTCATTTCTTTAAATAATACAGAATGTCAGAATATATTTTTGTATTCTCTCTCTCTCTTTCCTTCTGTTTCTAATAAACATAGTTTGTCACAAATCATTTTTGCGCTCTTTAAACAGATAGCATTGCTACTTGAGAATCAGACCTATAACTGTTTTTTGTTATAGCAATTGAGTGTGCAAGCAAATGATGTTGAAATGCAGCATCAACAGCACACCCTCTGAAACCTTTCTATGATCACCCAAGGTATATAAGGCCATCATTTGAGAAGTATAATCTTTCAATATCGCTCAAATAAATCTAGACAAACAAATAATATATTTACTGAAGAATTTTTCAAATAAAGAGGATCTATGCCATCAGATTTGCTAATGGGAAGTCATTTGAAAGAATCACTGCGAAGCATCTTATCATGACCTGTTGAATCTGGATACTATCTTAGTCTAAACATGTAGAGATCCTCAGCTGCTGGAAACCTATGCACTTTTCAGTGTACTTTATCAAGGGCAACTGTCTATTGTGAGTTATATATTATATTCAATGAAGTATAATATCTTTGATTATCTTCTGTTCTGTTTCACAGCAGAACAGGCTTTGTAAAATCTTACCTTGAGAACAGTTATGCAAACAAATATGACAGCTACACAATAACTAGCCATTTTGAATGCTACCAAAATGCCAAAATAAACCCTGGTTGAATGCTTTACCCATATGGATTCCTCCCTGGGTCCTGCCCTTCCTTTTCTGATGCCACTTACTGGTCTGGCTTTATTTTTTTCTATTTGTGCCTATTAGAGTTCCTCTTTGTTCTGGCTCTCTGTAGCATCTGGCACCCCTCTACATTTCATGTAATGCATTACGCTGTTTGCTTTATCGGTACAGAGATAATATTACTTTAATATATTACATTAAATGAAGTGTGTTGCTAAGTACCCACCTTCATGACAGTCAAGTGGAATATGCCTGTGAAAATAATGTATCCCACGTGGTGCTGTAGGTGTTGGTGGCATCAGTTAATGTGATTGCTTTGGAAAACAAGAGAGGGAGAGAAAAAAAAAGAAATGCAGCAAAGACAAGGTAAGTGCTAATTCAGATGCATCTTAAAACTAAATGGCTCCCAATGGTAGAAAAACATGTTTCATCTGCACTTCACTATATACACTAAAGAGGCTGGAAAACAAGTGACTTTATGGAAAGTGTTATACTAATTATAGAACCTGGGTAGAAAGATAGAAGCCATGTCACCTAGCAGGAATTAGTAAAAGCTATGAGTGGAATTGAAAAAGGAGAGAAAAGATTGGGATAGTCCTGAGTTATATAATAGTGTCCAAGTTGCAAATAAAAGAGCAGCCATTTTATAGGATCAACTCATAAAATCCCAGGAAAAGTTTGAAGAGGATAGTGTCAGTTTCCAATGCACAGGAAATATCCACATCCCTCCAGATTGGCAGGGGAAAAAAGACCTGGGTGAGAAAGGTCTCACCATATCACTTAGATGCCACATGGCCGAAATCTGAAGTACCCAGTTCATTCTCACAGTGCATACAGACTGGAGCCACTATTTTTCAGAATTGAGAACCAGCATGGTATAGTGGTTAAGAGTGGTGGTTTAGAGTGGTGGACTCTGATCTGGTGAACCGGGTTGGCTTCCCCACTCCTACACTTGAAGCCAGCTGGGTGACCTTGGGCTAGCCACAGCTCTCTTAGAGCTCTCTCAGCCCCATCTTCCTCGCAGGGTGTCTGTTGTGGGGAGGGGGTGATTGTAAGCCAGTTTGATTCTTCCTTAAGTGATAGAGAAAGTCAGCATATAAAAACCAACTCTTCTTCTTCTGTCTGAAGAACTGAATCAAATTGAGGTGACAAGGGATGAAGTTCTAGGACTACTAGGCAAACTGGAAACTATTAAGTCTGCAGGTCCAGATGGCATACACCTGAGTTCTTAAAGACTTGAAAGTAAAATTGTTGATATACTGAATTGTTGATCTACTAAGAAGCATATTTAACTTTTTGCTAAAATCAGCTTCGGTACCAGATGACTGGAAAATAGTAAATGTCACCATGGTTTTTAAGAATGGGTCCAGAGGTGATCTAGGAAATTGCAGGCCAGTTAGCCTAACATCTGCTCCAGGTAAATTAATAGAAACTGTTATTAAAGAGAGATTAAGCACATTGAGAACAAAGCCTGCTAAGGGAAAATCAGGGGTATACTTGGGTATTGGGAGCAGAATCTGGGATTCTTGAGGATACAGGCCCTGTTTATTTCCAGAAACATTCGGGAATATCTGGGGCAAATATGTGAAAGATACTAGGACCTTCTCTCCCCACACCTCGCCCCCTTAACAGGTTTCCTGAACAACAGGAAGGCAGCTTGCAGCTAGTGAGAGTCTTGGCCAGCCTGGAGAGGTGCTCATGGCTAGTAAGAGTCTTGCCTGGCCCAGGGAGAAAGGCTTAGATGGCAAGAGTTTCACCTGGCCTGCAAAGATATGGGTCTGGCTGGCTCCTTCTCCTTCCCTCCCTTTTATGAGGGAGGCCCCTTTTTCAGAGCCATTTTTTCTTATCACTTCACACCCCTGTAATTGGAATGGCTGTGGGCACCTTGTTCAGGGCCCATAAAATTAGACCCCTTAGTCCAATTCACTTGAAACTTGGGAATTCTTTTGTGAACAGGCAGCACTAACAAATCCTACATTTTTGGTGTCATTTGATTAAAAATAGCCACTCCATCCCCTCCCATAATGGTCCCCCTTGGGGAATAATAGAACCCAAGTAATTCCGGATTCCCAGAAAAACCCACACCTGAGCCCTGAAATAGTACCAGGGGACCCAAATATTTATGTCCTGCCCAAAATCCAAATATGGAAAACACAGAAAAATATAAATCTGAACAATACATCCCTAGTCAGCAGCCATTTCTGTGATCACAAGAACATTCTAGGTAGCTCTCTGTTTACATAGTGTGATTCACATTTGCTTTTCTTTCAATGAAGTTGCACTTCTGAAGTGATTTCTGATAAACAAGATTTGTACTTCAATGAAACAATAATTGCTGTAGAAGTTCCCCTGCAGGATGCAATCCACTGTACTGTACTGCAGCAGAGGCTCAATTCATGCATGCCTTCAGAATACACCACTAGGTAGGACAGTGGAGAAAATAATGTGCCCAAGATCACCATGATGGTGAAGCCTAGAGTATCATGCCAATGGTGTGACATCACTTCCAGGTTCATCTCAGAAGTGATGTCACACCATCAGTGCAATGGAGCCCCTTATGTCCCCACCCTACTCCATCTCCTGTTGGCTGCCTGCCACTAGCTTACTTCAGAAGTCAATGAAAAAAGAGAAGAACCTCAAAAGATGTTAAAGCGGTGCTGTTTATCCACAGAAACATTTTCCGTGATCTTGCTTGACACATTTTGACACATTTTTAAGCATTGTATACTCATCAGAGAAATCTAAAATCAAGGTAAGATTGTTGGAAGTGCTTCAGCTAATAAGTAGTTATTTTGCATAGCACCTTTTGAGGTTCACCTCATTTTGATTATTTTCGCTCTGAAGATCAATGCTGCCTTCTTCTCCCTCCCACCTACCCTTTCCTTCTATACATGTCCAATTCATATCAAATGGTGATTATACTGCAGCCGAGTTTGGTACACTGTGCCCAGCATTAATATAAATACTTCCATTTAATTTATTCATAACTTCATGAAGACCCTTGGGCTAAAGTTGTTGGGTTTTTAAAACTTTTTTTAATAAAGCAATAGTGAGGTGGTTTATTTATTTATTTATCTAGAATAACAGCCCAACTTTTGTTAAAAAGAGAGAGAGATGGAGAGGGAGAGAGGAAAAGAAAAAATGTATTCTGTTATTAATGTTAAAAAATGCAACATTTTCCATCGTGTTGCTTTTTAAAAAAGAGAAATCTTTTCAAAAACTTCATGGAAAATCTCCTTTTCATGTTTGGCAGAAACAGCCTCTTACAAATGGGGTTCGCTGCTTTTGTCAAACGGTTTATAATTTTGAAGCAAAACTCGAAAAGGGACCTGCCAAGCCTTCATTTCAAGCTACAAACCAATTAGTTCCTACAGCTTGCAAGAAAAGGTGTGTACAAAGGGACTGTCCATCAGAACAACCACCGGGATTGGTTGTGACATTGCATAATCTTTGCCCCAAGCTGGTGAGGGAAGAGTAATGGGCTCCTTTGTATCCATTAGTCAATTATTCACCTTTGAAGAGTCAGTCAAAGAGCATATGCAAATTCCCAATTCTTTAATGGCTCATCAGAGGTGAATAATAATTCACTCTTTGACCTCTAATTTCATCTCCTCTTCAAAATATTAGTTTTATTTAAAAAAAATAAAATGATGCACTTTTCAGATACACAGGCATCAGATATGCAGCAAGAATGTAGCTAATGTGTGGGATCAAATGTAGCTCATTCAAAGAGAAGGGGGGGAATCCATACAAAGCTTACGGGTGGCAATAACTGAGTCATCGTAGCTGGGAAAGAACTGACATGCAAGCGAGATTTGGGAGATGAAGCGCTTGAGCTGAGAAACCCCAAAGCACTGGTGGCAGCATGACTGTACGAAGCTATTTTATACGAGTCTGGTTTCTAGTCCATTTGGAGACTTGGGCATAGAACAGTTTTCCCCCAACATCAATTACCTGAGATGTTTTAACTGGGAGGTGCCAAGAACTGAACCTGTGAGCGACAGCCCCCACCCTTCCCTTCTCAGTCTCTATGTATATTGCTAACCTAAAGTTTTTTCATTGCATGTCTGTACATGTATTTGTATTTTTCCCCATAATGTATGTATTTGAATCTGTGCATTTGTATTTCACTATATTTGGGTCGGTGCTATTTGAACTTCCTTCATTGAATTCAATCAGATGAAATTCAAGTCAACTGAAAATCAGTTTAAGTGATCTGATCTTCAATATTTCTTAGTCTGCTGGCATTTTCCAGCTGTAACCTGAACTTCCCCCCCCCTTTTTTTTGTAATTTATGTAACTTATTATCTGCACTGGCAGGTTTTGAGCCTCAGGTTGTACTTTCCATAAGAACATATGTAAGGCATGTAAAATATGACCAGGAACTGAACGCTTCCAACTGTTGTAAAACCAACAAATCTAGTATATTTACAAATTTATTGTAAAACCAACAAATCTAGTCTAGTGTGTTTTTTCAGCCTTCCATTTCTCTAAGGATCTCAGGTTGAGAATAACCTTAGGCTGCAAGACAGTGTCTGATCCTCTGGTTCATGCAATGAGGGGACCAGGAAATTGAATGTGGGTCTCTCAGTTGTCTAATCACTATAACACACTGGCTTCTCATTGGTTAAAAGGTTATGCACATTGAAGCTCTGCTAGTTGCAATTCCATATGTTGTGATGGTGGTGATGATATATCAGACTGACAAAACAATAGAGCTGAAATCTATTACATTTACTTATAGAATTGGGCTTGTGACTCAGGCACATACATATGAATGGTTCAGTAAATATCCAGTCCACATTTCAGGTCAACCTCAGTTCAGAAATTCACTCACAATACTGATTGATCTGTAATTTGGACATGTTCTGGACCACCCACAAGCCTAGGATAATGCATGGCTTAGGCTAGCCAGTTCACATATAAAAATGTCTACATCTTAACAAGTTCTTATATTGGCAATATGGCCCTCTAACTAGAAATCTTTCCCCTAAAATCTAATTTGAAAATGTACCTCCCTTCAGTAAATCAGTGCTATTGCTTATCATGAATGTTCATCATTGATCCTATAATAGCATTTTCCATTTTTGCTACAGCACCACATTATTGACTATTGTTTAGTTTGTCATCCATTATAATCCCTCCATCCACTACTGCAATCCTATACCCCAGCAGATTAATTATACTGAAAGTATCCTTTTAGTGAATGCAATTTTCTTCACGTTTACAATTAACCTTAATGGAAGTTGTTTGCTTGATAAAGAATATTTCCCATTTAATATTTCATTAGGATGACATTTTTGTCAATTTAATATTTTGTCCAGTGTTTTTAATGTTTACCACAGGTTGTATTATTAATATAATGTTATATTCTTCCAATAATATTTACTTAGAGTCCTTTGTTACAAGGATTGCTTCAATGAGAAACTAGTATTAACACAAGCTCACAGAATCACATGATCAAACATCTCATTTAATACATGTCATCTTGTTGAAGTTTTACTTAACCACTGGGATCTAGAGTCTTCTTTCCCCCCAGAAAAGATTGATTTGCTCTTGATAAAAGTTTATGAGAAATCCTGAGGCTCCAGGGGTTGTACTGTTGACAGCTAATGTGGCTGCCGATGGATTAAAATAAAGTATCATTGTATTTCTTCCTGGAAGCACTGAGAACCAGAGGTACTTTCAGAGCCTTTCCCCAAAAAACTGTATGATAGAAATGAGATACACAACTTAAAAGAGGATTATTATTAAATGTAATTCCATGTGAGACTTAGCATATGATTGACATAGTTTATAGTTTGATAAGATTAAAAAAATCTCCAGAGATAATCACTCATAATGAATCATTTATTATGTATATCTCTTAATTCTAACAGGGTTAAGGATGAGTGAGCATGAAAGCCAGGGGCAGAGGTTTTTATGTCCCATAAATCCTTCTTGTGGATATTTATATGTGTCCTGATGAATTAGCAAAAAGGAAAAAAAATGAATCAAGGACATTTGCTGCTGATACATTTGCTTTAGGGCCCAAATTGTAGATCCAGTAACTCTGTTAGACATGTGAAGCACTCTAAGGAAAAGATAGAAGGAAGATGACTGAACAGCGCACAAGCTCTCTAGATGAATATTGCACATGAAGCTAGCCCTGAGCCCTCTCTTTCTTGCTTGCTAGCCCTGAGCACTCTCTTGTCCTATACTTATCAAAAACCTTAGAGATTATTTAGTTCCATGTTATCCTGAAGGACTTAAAGAGAGGAGGCCTTGCTTCATGTACCACAGTTATCTAAGGCTAGGCTGATTCTGATACAGAGCATCAACACTGGATTTTTAAACTTGGCCTTCCAAGCTCATGCTGAGATTCATGGTTCTCAGTCCATACTCAGAACAATCTTACAAGCTGAGTTAGGCATGATGGGAGCAAGATCGCCCTGGCAATTTGAACCTGGGTCTCTCCAGTCGTTCTCCAGAGCCTTAATGACTATGGTACACTGGTTCTCTGTTACAGTATCTCATGTGTAGAAATCTCTCCCAAGAGACTCAAGCCAAGCTCCATCACTAGACTCTTTTAGAAAGATAACAGGCTTTTTATACAGATTCTGCCAGAGTGGATCCATGGTAATTCACCATGGCGAACAGCTTTACTGTTGACTTATTTTATGATTCATTGTTTAATGATGCTTTTAATATTTTAATACATATGGGCCAGGACACAGGCTAGATGGGAGATCTACCAAGAAGCTCATGTGTGGTGCCCTGAGCTCTATGATAGGAGAAAGGTGGGGTACAAATGTAAAAACTATTTAAAGGAACTATGAGCAGCTGTAGTGTCCCCTATGAACTGCGATGGTCACCTCTAGGCTAGACTACTGTAACTCACTCTATGCAGGGCTGCACTGGCTGCAGCTGTAGTCTCGGATCAGGTTTATGGTGTTGGTTTTGACCTTTAAAGCCTTACGCGGCCTAGGACCATTGTACCTATGGGACTGCCTCTCCTGGTATGCCCCCCTGAGAGCTCTACACTCTACAAACAACAACCTACTAGTGATCCCTGGCCCAAAGCATGTGCGGCTGTCCTCAACGAGGGCCAGGGCTTTTTCAGCTTTGGCCCCTGCCTGGTGGAATAGTTTCCCTAGTAACAACAGAGCCCTGCGAGACCCGAAAGAGTTCTGCAGTGCCTGTAAGTCGGAGCTATTCTACCAGGCCTTGAGGACAGCTGCTATCTACCCTAAGCTATCCATCGTACTGGTCTCCTCATCCCTTTTCCCTCCACTTGTCATCTGTTGGGGTGATCTTGCTGTCTGGTCCACAGCAATTACTATTATCTCAATGCCATCTTGTTTTAAATTGTTGTGTTTATATTATTGATATTTTAATGTTTTATGTTTTTTGTTGATTGTAGAGAGGTTGTAACCCGCCCTGAGCCTGGTTTGACTGGGAGGAGGGCAGGCTATAAATGTGAATATAAATAAAATAAACAAACCACATAGTACATATTTTCATTCTAGCATATTATCTGTGCATCTTTCCATGGTGTGAAACACCAGACAACTACTGCAGTTAAAATGCATGGGGGGGGACCCTTTAAAACCTGCAAACCTATGTCTAGCTTCGCTTTTGCACACCTTCCTTCATTCCTTAATCTGCTTTATTCTAATGGCTGAGTATCCAATGTATAAAACTTATTAATGCATTATATATATATATATATATATATATATATATATATATATATATATATATATATATATATATATATATATATATATATATTGTTTACTCCTCATCCTCTGTCTGCTTTAGATTGTGTAGACCCAGAGTTCTGCTTCTTTTCACAATGCCCAATTCGCAGCAACAACAAATATATGCATCATTTCCATTATTGCCACTCTTCTGGGCTCTTAAAATAGACATTTGTTGCGCTCTGTCAAAGTCAACGCAGAACAAAACACAAATCCAGTCTATCATCCATTAATGCAGTATCTTGCATCTATCCTTTATGTGACAACTTTTTTTTCTGAAGCTGGAAAGCACACAATAAATGTCTGCTGCTAACTGACAAGCATTGTATGGAACTTCTATGATTATCCAAACACTTGTCTTCATAAACACTGCATGATTTCCAGATTCCCTGTTGGCTTGCAAGAAAGACCTCTCACAAAGTCTTTGTTTTTTCAAATATGAAAGATGAAGTGGCAGCTCCTTTCTTTTCGTGGGCACGGCTTAGAGAATGACCTTGGAGCTCAGCAGAATAAAGATTTACATAGCCAGATGGGAGACTGATGTTTTCCCCAAATCTTCAAGGATCCTTAGTCCACCCATTAGAATGATTTCTGCTATGTAGGGATGGTAAGAAATGAGAAAAGGTGGAGAAAATTAAGAAGCACAAGAGACTGAAATTATCTATGATACTGCCCAAGAACTCAAGGGATATACAGTCAATTTCAAGGGAGCAAATAATTGCATGTAGCCCTGATAATGGTCTGATTGCCTATTGCCCTGGAGCTCCTGTCAGATAAGAGTTCTTGAATAACACCCATCTCCATCCCACCTGCCTGGGGGAGGCCTTAGGCCTCAGAACTGATGGACCATTGGGGGGTCAGTTATCTGCTTCTAGTCTTGTTCATATTGCTAGTTAAATATGAGTTTGCTTGAACTGAACTCAAATAGAACTGAAATGGATCAATCTCATCTCCATACTGAAGGCTTTGAGTTTGTTGCTCTGGATTGTCTCCCATGTCATATGTGTGTCTGTGTGTGTGTGTGTGTGTGATATATATACAGGTCTCTGATGTCATGAGAGCCAGCATGGTGTAGTGATTAAGAATGGTGTTTTGGAGTGGTGGACTCTAATCTAGAGAACTGGGTTTGATTCCCCACTCCCCCACATGAGCTGCAAACTCTAATCTGATGAACTGGGTTGGTTTCTCCACTCCTACACATGAAGCCAGCTGGGTGACCTTGGGCTAGTCACAGCTCTCTTAGAGCTCTCTCAGCCCCACCTACCTCACAGAGTGTCTGTTGTGGGAGAAAAAGGGGAGGAGATTGTAAGTGGTGGAGAAAGTCAGCATTTAAACCAACTCTTCTTCTTCTTAGGGCTCAAACAGTGAAGGCTAAAGCAGACACATCTTGTTGCATCCATAAAAGGCAAATTGCAGGTACATGCAGCAATGTGTCAAGGCAGTGCAGAGAACAGAGGGAAGACTGAACCTCTACTTGCATTTTTCCTACTTTGTCGCTAGCATTTGAAAAGAGAAAGGGGTCATTTGAAAACACACATTTTAAAATGCTAATAACAATGCAGGGAGCCTGGTTTCAAATAGTAAAACCGCATAGAGATTCAAGGGTTACCCCCTGACCCTTCCCTGCATGACTTTAAAGGAAATGGAGGCTGCACAAGTCTATGACATCTCTGTCTTCATCCTGTCTCTTTGAGCCCTTATAGTAGAAATATATCAGTACTGTGTGTTAAACCAGGACCTTTTCAGAATGCTTCCCCTGGAACTACTGTGTTTTTGTTTTTTACTAAAGGGAACATGTGAAGTTTCCAGGCTAAGAGCAATATCCTTTTTGTCACATTCACACTTGCATTAAAAAGTGTGTGTACACCTAAAATGTGTGAATTGGCCCTTATATCACCTATGAAATACATGACCCTTCCTTCAACTGTTGGATCCTTTTAGAAAATGTAAAGTGTGTGCAAACAGGGCACAGAGCATTAATTAGCAATCTTAAAACAACTAGTTCTCTTTTTACAGGAAAATTATTTCTTTGGTCAGAGTCCACCCCTGCCTCAGTTTGCAAGTTTTAAGTGTAATATTAAAACTTCCAGTTTTACAGCTGCAAGTTTCTTTCACAGAGAATTTCTTCCTGGCATTTCCATCAATTTATTTTAAACATTCAGACCACTGTGGTTTTAAACGTATAAAGGTGCAGGTAGCATTATTTTTTGATAGCTGAATTGTAGACCTCATAATGAAAAGCTTAATAGGGCCACTATTCTTATAACAACCTTGTTTGTTGAACAGAAAGTACCTGCACAAAACCAAAGCAGTCACCATAAACAGATACTGGAATAAAGAACATGTTTACTATGCATTAATAAGAACCACTCTGCTATCATGGAACTGACTCTTTGTTTCAAAGAAGCATTGGGAGAGGGTGTTACTGTTTTCAGGTGGTGATAATTATCTGTTCTAAAGAAGTACAACTGATAAGTGCAGTGTCTGCTTGGGGAACTGTGACTATATCTTCACTTGCTTTGTGAACAGTGACTTTTAAAACAAAAATGTACACCCTCCAACACAGAGGAGGGTTCACTTAAGCCAGTTATCCGGTGGGCTTAACTTTATATTTTTTGGAATTTTAAAAAATAATATCTAAAAGGAGAACAAGATAGTAATAATGTAAGTAAAAGGGCAAATGTAGTAGTAGTCATCATAGTAGTAGTAATATAGCTATCATTGTCACATATTGATGGGGTACGGAAAGTAACTAAGATCGTTGTGCAGATATAAGACTGCATTTTAGGCTTACTAATACTAGAAAGTAGGAGCCCCGTGGCGCAGAGTGGTAAGCTGCAGTATTGCAGTCCGAGCTCTGCTCACGACTGGAGTTTGATTCCGACGGAAGTCGGTTTCAGGTAGCCGGCTCAAGGTTGACTCAGCCTTCCACCCTTCCGAGGTCGGTAAAATGAGTACCCAGCTGCTGTGGTAAAGGGAAGATGACTGGGGAAGGCACTTTCAAACCACCCCGTAAACAAAGTCTGCCTAGAAAATGTCAGGATGTCACATCACCCCATGGGTCAGGAATGACCTGGTGCTTGCACAGGGGACCTTTACCTTTTAATACTAGAAAGGAGAAACACAGTAAGAAGAAACAAGTACCGAATATACTCGGGTATAAGCCGACCCGAGTATAAGCCGACCCCCCAAATTAGAGGCCAGAAAAGGGAATTTCTTATTGACCCGCGTATAAGCCGAGGGGCAATAAGAAATTTCCTTTACCCTCAATGCAGTGCTCTAAAATGGCGGCTGCCATTTTAGAGCGCAGGGCCCCTGCCCCAGGTCGCCCTCCAGCCGCCTCCCAGGCCCTCCCGACCCACCCCGACCCCAGTGCCATCCAAGGGGGAAAGGGGGAAAAGCCCCTGAACCCACTACTTACCTGGAGAGGCGGCGAAGCGGCGGCGTCGCGTCCTTCCTGGGCCGGCAGGAGGCCCCATCCAGGCCGCTGCCGGCCGGAGGAAGGCACCCAGGCGCGTGGGCGGTAGTGGCGCGACGGGCAGGGGCCTCCCATGGCCCCTCCCGGCGGGGAAAATGCGGTGGGGGCCGGGGAGGGCCGGGGCAGCCTTCCTGCGACTGCAGAGAGGCTGCCCAGGACTCCTCCCGGTGGGGGAAAATGGCGGCGGGGGCCGGGGGGGGCAGGACAGCTTCCCTGCGGCTGCAGAGAGGCTGCCCAGGGCCCCTCCCGGCGGGAGAAAATGGCGGCGGGGGCCGGGGAGGGCAGGGGCAGCCTTCCTGCGGCTGCAGAGAGGCTGCCCAGGGCCCCTCCCGGCGGGGGAAAATGGCAGCGGGGGCCGGGGGGCCAGGGCAGCTTCCCTGCGGCTGCAGAGAGGCTGCCCAGGGCCCCTCCCGGTGGGAGAAAATGGCGGCGGGGGCCGGGGAGGGCCGGGGCAGCCTTCCTGCGGCTGCAGAGAGGCTGCCCAGGGCCCCTCCCGGTGGGGGAAAATGGCGGCGGGGGCCGGGGGGCCAGGGCAGTCTCTCTGCGGCTGCAGAGAGGCTGCCCAAGACCCCTCCTGGCGGGAGAAAATGGCGGTGGCTCGGCGGTGGCGGTAAGTTCCCTCCTCCCTCCTCCCTCCTCCCTCCTCCCTCCTCCCTCCTTCCCCCTTCTACCGTATTGACCCGTGTATAAGCCGAGGCCGGCTTTTTCAGCCCTTTTTTTGGGCTGAAAAACCCGGCTTATACACGAGTATATACGGTAGTCATAAGGTAAGCTGGCTCCTGAAATAGGCTGGTGATTGTATGCTGGGCAGTGCATTCCTAAGGGGGGTATTTCTGCAGAGGCCGGGAGTGGAACAGCCTTGACATCTCCTAAGAGGTTTCCTGGCTGCCACAGAAGGAAAGAAATGTTGTAGGAGGGGGGTAAAAAACAAAATAATGCCAAAAAGTCCACATAGAGGAAAGCAGGGCTATGCCACCTTAAAAAGTGGTATAGACAACCTGCCACGGGAGGGGCTGTTCCTGGGGTGAAAGGGGCAAGGAAGCTGCCTAAAAAGGCTAGGAAGGGGCTAGGAAGCTCTGCTCTGCCCCGGGAACGCCCCAGGAATGCCTCCCAGGATGCCAGCAGAGGGACTTGCACCAGGTGGGCGCTGGTGGGAGGCTGCGCTGGTGGGGGAGGCCGATGCATCACCGCGGCACCCAGGCACCAGCAGAAATGCTCAACATGCCTGGGTAAGTGCCCATTATCACAGGATAAATGGGCACCTATGCCAGCATGTGGTAAAGTCAGCTCCTAGGCTGATTCCCCCCTTAGGAATGTATCTTCGGCATATTCAGATTCGTGACTCATGATTTCACTTATTCGTAGACATGGCCCAACCATGTTCTGCAGCTAGTCCCAAACACATGACAGTGGCACCTCTGTATGTTGCAAGAGGGTGGACAGGAATCAGCACACTGGTGCCACACCCTGCCTTTGTACGATTGTCAGCTTCCCAGAACGATGTACACATGGGAAGGAAGTGTGTGCACTGAGTGAGCTGCGTGGGACTCACCTCAGCTGCCCGGCAAGCAACTGGCATTGTGGTGCCCATTGGCACCATTTGCAGCCAAGTTGGGCACTGAGCCCAGAGAATGGTGTGGCCCTTTCCACTTCCTCCAGTATCCAAAGGTTTTGCCATCTGTGGTGATCCCAGGAACATAAAACCTGAGGACAAGGGGGTCATACATGTTTTAAAAAATAAATAAATAAAATAAAGGAGATCCTTGCATACTTCTGCCCTTTGTGGATGCAGAAAGGCCTGATCCACCTGCATACCTAGATTCAGGCCTGATCTATGGCTAAGATCAGTGCCATTGATCTGTATGCTATCATTTTTGGTAGCTATATAAATACCTTCAATACTTCTTCATAAAACTGAAACCTGCAGTGCTCTATAAAGAGGAAATCCACAGCTAAAGCTGTACCACTATTTGGGAAATTCACTAAGGGTGAGCACAGACCTCACGCAATCAATGTATATGACAGCAGTCATTTCCCAGCTTGATCCCTCCCCACAAATGAATAGCTGATGTAATAACAAAATCACGACAGCCAATCTGCAACAGTGTTTTTTCACATTCCAGCAATCACACAATACTTGAACAATCAAGCAGGGATTATTCGTAGTCATTTTGTCATGGCCCTTTAGATGTGTTAGAATAGTTGTCCAACTTTACAAGAAGTTTAATGATTAGGGCACCTTCAGATATTTAGATTTTATCAGAGGCATGTTACACATACCATGTTCTATGCCCATTAAAACTGATCTGGTGCAGATATAAAATTCAATGTCTGCTGCAACAGTCCTGGTTTAAAATCCCTTTTGTACACTGACTCCATGGTATAGGTAAGCCCTGGTCAAGTTACCTTAATTTTGCTTCATATGTCTCCTGCCACTCATTTTGAGATGTGGGACCAGATTTGGTCATGTTAGCAGGTCAAGTAAACTGTTTCTTGCCATTATCACTTCAAAAGTGCAGGAGCTAGCTGAGGAAGAGAGACGATGCTTGAGGATAACAGCAGTTCCAGAGAGACATTGAGCCCTGTCCTGTGCTTATCTATTGTGCTATTAATCAAGGCCTCTCAAAAATTAATCAGGGCATTTCACCACAAAAGAATCCTGCTGCAGTAGCACTCTGACCTACAAAGAACTATGCCCACATTAGCATTTCCCACTAAAAGTTTAGATTAATCTAATTTAGTGTGGTTTTGAGTTGCAGCCAAGACTGCCACATTACTTGGAGACCTCCTCTTTCATTCTTTGCTTGAAAACATTCTCGGGGCCCTGGACCACCCCTTACCCTTCAGCCAACCCAGTGCTCAACATCTCCTCTTTCCAAGCCTGTAAAAAGCCCCCCCCCCAAGCCACTAAACAAACAAAACACTTTATTACGGCCTTGCCAGAAAAATACATATAGTTAGTTCAATGGGCAAATATACTCATATACATACTATATGCTGCTACAACATAATCCTTGTTTCTGGGAACTCAGTTCTAAATAATCTGAATACATAATTACAAAACCGATGTACGCCCTTGTGCGCAAAGGGTATAGAAGTGCTGTAAAATGCTGCAAACAAATGGGGAAACTGGTAAAAGTCATAGGTGTCATAAAACCACTCAAAACAAACATGTACCCAAAACTACAAGAAACTAAAAAAGGCATATTTGTACATTTATTGAAGGAGGTACATTGAACTTAAATGTGGTTAGAAAGACCCATGTTCCGAACACTGTAGGAGCTTTCCAAGACAAGTGGCTCGGTGATAATAGGTTGTAGCCTTCAAAAAAAAAAAAAAAAAAAAAAAGAATTTCAAGCTCTGGAAATGTTCCACAAATGAAACAACTTCTTGACATAAAGAAGGAGATATTTATTTATGGACCTTGCACCTTTAAAAAAGAAACAATTACCTCAAAGTTATGGTATATTTGTACTGTGTTTATGCCAGTGAAGCTTCTGGCACTGATTGGATAAACTACTTTGTGACACAGAATGCTGAAGTGCTCAGGTAACTAACGGGAGTGTGCACTGAGATAGAAGCTAATCAACATCTGACCTGAGTAGATCCCATTCATTAATTTAGTTATTATAATTAATCCAAACAGGAAAATTAATGACATTTAAGAACATAATGAGGGAAGGCTGTTAATCCTATGTATGTTCTTTGGAACCTTGCTGATACTGTTTCTGTTCCACAAAGCATATGGCAAATAGGGGGAAAGGGGAGGCCCTGACTGAGAAGATTTTTGCTAACAGAGATTATCCATTCAGAAAGGTTTCTTACTGAACACAACCATACTAATTTGCATTTAGGCACACATTATTTCTCTTTCCACCAATGACAGCATTTTCTCAGTAGTTTGGAAAATGCTTTCTTATTCTATAGGGCCCAGTCTGCTTAAATTATTATACGTTCTAGATCTTTCCTGACAAAAGAGATTAGTTTCAGTTTCTCATTCTTGCTGTTTTGACCCCCGGATCCCTGTTTTAATTTATTTTTCCTTTGTGCAACTGGAGCTTGTAACACTTCATTTTTACACCATTTTCTGTCTCCTCACGCTGAATTTTTCCTGTAAGATGTGCTATTCTTCAGCATTATTTTTCATCATCAATAATTCAGCAATATACGTGTGATTGATGTACATTGTATGTATAAATTGAATGTACAGGCTGTACAACATGCATACATTAAGCAAATGAGAACCAACAGCATAGAAGTATAGAAACCATTGACAAAAATAGAAATGAATACAAAACAAAACAGGGAACATTAGCAAGGGCCTGGATAAAGCTGCACTTGTTCCTGTTGGCTGGCAGCAGGAAAAGCTGCAGAAACTGGGGGGATAGTGCTGTGTGCACCCCCAAGTGACAGGAAGTCCCTGCTGGGGACAACAGAGGCAAATACTTTGCTTTCATTAAATTATTCCAGGGGTAGAAACGTTTTTGTACCAGCCAAGTTCTGATACTGGCAGCCCATTCCTGAATGGGTAATAGAAAAAAGAGACACCACTGTACTGATACTATATAGTTAGGAAATGAGCACAGGAGTGACACAACAATGCACTTACAAAATGCAAAAAGATTCTATTGGAAAAGTTACACATAGTAAGCAACAACAATGCAAAAACAATGGGTCTAACAAGATCCTATATCTATAATAGTGAAGTCCAATAGTCACTGATGTATCTATTTTCAAGATAGTTCAGCAGAAGAAATATTGCTTTCCAAAGATGACACGGGGATACGGCCGTTTCAAATTTCTTCAATACAATTCTTCATGTCCCCAAACATCAAGAAAACTGTATTCATATCATTTTTGACTGCAGTTAAAGATACAAGATAGTCACCACGTTCCACTTAGGATACATTCAGTGCAGCAGTACATACGCATACTATGCTGCACTGAATGTATCCTAAGTGGAACGTGGTGACTATCTTGTATCTTTAACTGCAGTCAAAAATGATATGAATAAAGTTTTCTTGATGTTTGGAGACTGATGAAGAATTGTATTGGAGAAATTTGAAACGGCCGTATCCCTGTGTCATCTTTGGAAAGCAATATTTCTTCTGCTGAACTATCTTGAAAATAGATACATCAGTGACTATTGGTCTTTATTATAGATATAGGATCTTGTTAGACCCATTGTTTTTGTATTGTTGTTGCTTACTATGTGTAACTTTTCCAACAGAATCTTTTTGCATTTTGTAACAACATTGTTGCGTCGCTCCTGTGCACATTCCTGAAAGGGGGCAGTTAGGCAGTGGCTGGGAGTGGTGCAGCCACACTGCCGCCACAGAGGCTTCCAGGGCCGAGAAAAAGAAAAAATTGACACCCTTAAAATAAAAAAGGTGGAAAAATGCCCCATAGATGTTAGCAAGGCTATGCCAGCTATTTTGCTGGCATAGCTATTTTGCTGCCGTAGCCCCGCTGCACTGTGGAGGGGCGTTCCAGGGGCGAGAGGGATGCCCCGAGATGCCCCGAGGGATGCCCAGGAATGCCCCGAGAATGCCTCCCAGGACACCGGCATGGGAAGATACGCCAGAACAATGCCAGCGGGAGGCCGCACCTGCATCTGAGAGCCATGCCCCCACCATGGTCCAGGGGAGCTGATGTAAGTCGCCCTATACTAGCATCTGTGACAATTTGCATGGCGCAAGTGGCATGGATGCAGGTGTCGGGGTCCCGCCAGCTCCTATGAGCATTTGGGGGCCCCTTCAGAATTGCACAGTGAAAGTCAGGCTGGGGGAAAATGTTGCAATCAGGCTAATGCAGCAAGTAAAGGAAGGAGGAGCACAATTTAGCTCCCATCATCCACATACTGTGAATGCACTATTAATAGAAAAGTGAGGAAAGTTTGGAGAATCCAAAGCTATGGGCTAGGAAACCAAAGGAGTTAAATGTTTCAGTCTAGAGTCTAAACATTTACAGAGAAATTCTGCACTTTATTTATCTATGTTCAGAGGCAATGTTCCTCTGAATGACAGGCACTGGGGATAAATGGAGGAATCATGTTGTTCTACTTGCATATTTCCTGGAATTATATTTCTGCCCATTATTGAAAACAGCCTGCTAGACTGTATGAATTCTTATTCTGATCCATCAGGGGATTTCTTATGTTCTTAGCATCTCCCTAAGAAGGTTTTTGTTCTCCATCATGATATCTCTTGACTACTCTAGATTATTGTGTATAACGGGGCGGGGGAGGGGAGTGAAGCCTTTCATTTCACTTAGAAGTATGCATTCCATTGTGCTTGAAAGTTCATAAGCAGTATCTTCCCAATATTATAACATAAGGTAAGTTTGCCTTTTCTTGTATAGACACATACCTGAAGCATGCAGATAGTTTATCTCCCCAAGATCCATGTTATATAATATAATCCATGTAGAGTGTGCTGGTTCTGCTTTAGCCCCACATCATTGCCTTTTTATGTCTGTCTATTAGATGTGTGCAGCTGAATACTGCCAACCCTGGACTCCAGGAACAGGATATCAGGAGGTATTTCAGGCTGCTGCAGGAGGGGGAAGCCAAGAAAGTTGCACTCTGCAAGTTCAACTTCCTCCACCCATGGAAAACCTCTGGGAGATCTCAGCCCATGTGTGTGCTTAGAACTTACTGGAACTAACCAACCAGTTCTTTTGGCTTCAGGCTCCTAGTATGTATTAATATTTAATTAGTGTTTGTATTCATTTACATTCAAATACATTTAACGTTAGATGATTTCTAATTTTGTAATGTGCATTGTGTAGAAGATTGCCCCTAAAATTTGTGTTTGATGAGAGTCCCTTGGGGTTGTGTTGGAAGAAATCCATCCCAAGGTAGATATTTGCATTAAAAATGAGTAACAGGTTCATAGCCATGCACAAACCACCACAGAGGTACAATCTCTCCTCTGATTGATAGCTGTAAGAAATGGAGAATTGTCACTCATTACTCTTACTTGGCACAAAGAACAACCGAGAGAAATGAGCACTAATAATTAGCATTCAGTCATATCTTTAGGGCCTTTGACTAAAACGACAGACACCTTGAATTAGTCTGTGTTTTCAGTGGGGAGTCAGAGTGAAACGAAGCGCCAGTCTGGTGCGAGCAAATGGTGGTTGATGTTGCTAAGCAGGCGATTTCTTTCTCTCTGTGACAGTCAGAGCATCTCTAGGGTACCAGGTTTAATTCTGAGGCATAACGAGTTGTAATACCCTCCCAATAGCTTCATAGCCTGCTGTTTGTGATGAACAATTATAAATATTCGAAAGCTTTTCATTTCATTTTAATTGCTTTGCCAAGGTATGGAGGAAAAAAGGTGCAAAGAAAGGGAATAATAGCCAGAAGCTGATTAAAAACAGGCTAGACGGAATTAAATGGAAAATATTTTTTAAAAGCCACCTCTAGAAAACCTAGCAATAGTAATTTAACAGAATAAGCAAATTTGTGCCATTTATTCTTGTGCTTCCTCTTCATTAAAGAGCACTGTAGGAAAATTTAAACTTTAATGTGTTTTTGTGTTGCTCATGCTGAAAATTTGGAAGTGCTTGGCACTTTATTTTTTTAACTAGATTAGAAATGGCCATGCAGTATATTTTGTCTTTGGTTGGCTGCAGAGACTTCCTTTACCATGATTAGCTTCAAGAACATGATCCTCCATTTCTAGTACAAGTAAAGTACTCGAAAGATGCTCCTGAATAGCAATGTTCCAATTTTCCACTCTTATGTGTAATTTATAGGAAAGTTATTTTTAAACCATTCCTTTCCTGCCTTTTTCCAGAGAGTTGAGCTGATGCAATATTCCTTAATGTAGAAAATTTGATTCTCAACTGTTGCATGAATTAGCATTTATCAGAGTATATAAATATAGGCAACATTTAAACTCCCTGGAACTCTATGGGAATTATGTGCATATAAGCAAACAGGATCAGACCTCTTATGAACTACTACTGGAATTTTATTGTTCAGCATGTAGATTAGGAAATTACCTAACCCAACTCTGAAACAAATTTCCTCCATTCTTCAGTCTTCAATTCTGTAATATACTGAATCAAATTGTTAAAAAAAAATCACACATCTTCAGACATAACTGGGTTTTTTTTCCAATTTGTCAGTCTGTTCTTGAGATTTACATGAGGGAAGGATAGTGATAGTTCAGCAGATTATCTGACAAAGACATCTTCCAACTCGAAAAATTAGCAGATGTTCCTCCAATTTTCGTGATAGGTGATCCTTGAAATAGCATTTATTTTTGGCAATCATTGCACTGTCTCCATGCACCTTCTTGAACCTATATAAGCAGAAATGTTTCTTGGCTTGCTGTTGTTTTCTTTTCTAATAATTCTACCTCGAGCAGGACTAAGCAGCCTCAGACAGGATTCTGGAGAAGTAGTATAAGAACTGCCTAAACAAACAAATACTGCACCTACCTTCCTGCACAGGGAGAATATACTGGCTTCACTGGAAGATTTCCACATTCACTAGGTTCCTTGCACAGGCAGATGTGTGAAAAATGCCTCTGTTACATCAAATTTTACAGTACGTCTGTTTACATTTCTGCTTGCACGTTGCTGGGTCCAAGGCATTGCTTTTACCCTCTGAATGCACATACTGCAGACTGGATGGGGGGAGAGAAAGGCTTTCTCCCTACATCTTCCCTGCTGCCCATGAGAGGTAGGTAGGGTTGCCAACCTCCAGGTACTTAAAAAAATGACAACAAGCACTGATGGCACACAACTCATATAATGATATAGGTGCAATTCCATTCAATATGTAACAATATACAGAAAAATCAATAAATCCCGAAAAGGTCTGTAAGATTTTTACAGAAAATAAGATGTTGCGCTGAATGGCGAAGCGGCTCCAGTCGAAGCGGAGACAAGGCGGCGTTCCAAGAAGGTAAGTGGAAACCCGGACAGGAGTTCCATGGCGCAAGACACCAAGGTGTGTGTCAGCGCATTCAATGAGGCAAAGTTCATCTAAGTGAGCCGCAGTTATGGTATAATATTACTTCATCCCGAGATGGGAGACCGGTAAAACCCATTTCACCGTGGCTTTGTCCATCGGGGAAGTATGATATAGCGAGAGATGACTGTCTATCTCAGATGCTGAGAAGCATATAGCTTATAGATCGGAGGATGGCTGTTCGCGATCTAGCTGGAGATCTCCTGCTATTACAACTGATCTCCAGCCGATAGAGGTCAGTTCACCTGGAGAAAATGGCCGCTTCAGCAATTGGATTCTATGGCATTGAAGTCCCTCCCCTCCCCAAACCCCATCCTCCTCAGGCTCCACCCCAAAAACCTCCCTCCAGTGGTGAAGAGGGACCTGGCAACCCTAGAGACAGGCCCAAACTAGAAATATGCAATGAAGAAGCATCTGAGATCTCTAAATGTAAGAGACCAGTGAAGATAATCTGATTTCTAAAATATGCTGATGAGTCTTGCTTCAGTGTCTTCAGGATAGAGTCAAATTCATGCACTAACAGGCTGCACAGAGCAGACCACCACTCTGGTCTGTCTGCAAAGTCAGGCTTTACTAGAAGTGTGTGGCTGGACTTTAGAGAGCTCTGAGACTGACTATTGCAGCTAGGTCCCGATGAAACCTTTAAATACAGCAGCAGGGTCCAGAAAGATTTAGACAGGCCCCGCTGTCCCAATACATTGACTGTTTCTTAAACAGCCCATACCAACATTTAGAATCTTCCACTACTGAGATGCTGTCTTGGTGGGTCCTCTGGCATCTCTGGCAAATGGGGCTTGATAACTATGATCCTGGAGGCTGTTGGGGAGAGTAGGGGATCTGGCTGCATCATTGGGCTACACAACTGGGGCTAGGGTTGCCAGGTGGGTGGTTTCTGCACTAGCTGCAGCTTCCAAAAACTCTTCAAGGGTAGCTCCAAGTAGAGTACATTGCAATAGTCCATTCTAGATGTAACTAAGGCTGGATCACTGTGGCTAGATAAGACTGAGCAAGGAATGGGTGCAGCTGGCGCTCCAGCCAAAGCTAAATGAAAGCACTCCGAACCACTGCAGCCACCTGATTTTCTAAGGTGACTGCTGTGTTCAGCAGCACTCTTGAGCTGTGAACCTGGCTTTTCAAGGGGAGTGTAACCTCATACAGATCTCAAGTCCCTGGTCTGCCTTTCTACTAACCCAGAGAACCTCTGCCTTGTCAGGATTAAGTTTCACCTTGTATACTCACATCCAGCTCCTAACTGACTCCAAGCACCAGTTCAGAATATCAACAGCTTCTTTGGAATCAGGTGGGAAAAAAGGAAGAGCTGGGTATCATCCACATATTAGTGACACCCCATCCCAAACCTCCTGATGACTTCTCACAGTGGCTTCATATATATATTAAATAGCATGGGGGATAAGATTGATCCCCGCGGAACCCCAAAGGCCAGCAGCCATGGGGCAGAGGAGGAATCCCCCAGTGCCACCTTCTGGGACAAATCTACTAGATAAGACTCAAACTACCAGAACACTGTACCCCAACTCCCAGCACCCAGAGTCTGCCCAGTAGGGTACCATGGTTGACAGACTTTAAGGCCACTGAGAGATCCAGCAGAACTAGCAGGGTCATACTCTCCCTATCTAGTTCCCAGTAGAGATCATCAACCAAAGTAGTTTCTTTTCCAAATCCTGACCTAAAGGCCAGATTGAAATGGGTCCAGAAAATCAGAATCTTTCAAGAACCTCTGGAGCTGAGAAACAACCACGTGCTCTAGCGTCTTGCCTAAGAACGAAAGATTGGAGAATGGCCTGACGATTTCCAACATGGTAAGGTTCAGGGAGGAGAAGGGAGACAGCATAGAATTCCTCAGCCTCATTAGATCGTGGAAGCTAAGCAGGGTTGGTACTTGGAAGAGAGACCACTGAAGAAGACTGTGCAGAGGAAGGCAATGGAAAACCATCTCTGCTTCTCACTTGCCCTGAAAGCCCCTTGCTGGGATTGCCATAAATCAGCTGTGATTTGATGGCACTTTACACACACACAAGGTTCAGGAAGGGTTTTTTTCAGAACAGGTTTAATCACTGCCTCCTTAAGCATGGGTGGTACAACCCCTGCCCTTGAGTAAGCATTTCCCATTCCCCTTACCCATTTGGCTGGCTCTGCACTGGCACCTTTTATCAGCCAGCAAGGGCAAGGGTTAAGGACACAAGTGGCAGGCCTCACCTCTCCAAGGATCCTGTCCACAACCTCAGGTGCTGCAAGCTGAAAGGTATCCACATAAATTGGACAAGCAGGTGCCAAAGGTACATCATCTGAATTTGCATCCATGCCGGCTTCTAACCCAGAGCAGTTCTGGGCTATTTTGTCTGAGAAGTAAGTAGCATATTGATCACAGCAGGCCATCATGTGATCAGAGTCCAGTTCCCTAGGTCTATGATGTAAGAGCCCCAGAACCAGATGGAACAGCTCGGCTGGACGATTATGTGCAGCACAATGATGATGGACAAAATATTGCTTTTTTACCGCCATCACTGCCGTGAATACTGGCCGCATGCCACGTTTCGTCAACCTTGCTGTGAGTTTCCGCCAGCAATGTTCTAGCCATCATCCCTCTGTTTCATTGCCTTCAGCTCCCCTGTAAACAAAGAAGACTGCTTGGCTCTGCCCAGGGGAAGAGGGCACTTAGGGCCAATTGTGTCAATAGCCTGGGTAGGGCTGCCAACCTCCAAGTGGTAGCTGGCAACCTCCCGCTATTACAACTGATCTCCAGGTGACAGCGATCAGTTCCCCTGGAGAAAATGGCTGCTTTGGCAATTGGACTCTATGGCATCAAAGTCCCTCCCCTCTCCAAACCTTCCCCTCCTCTGACTCCACCCCCCAAATCTCCAGGTATTTCCTAACCTGGGGCTTAGCAACCTTAAGCCTAGGTCATTTCCCTATTCCAAAGAATGGTTAGGGCCTCAACAGAATCGTCAGCAGCTGAGGTGGGGAAAGCCATCAGAATCCACCAAGTGCCTGGGGCAGACCATCTTAATGGGTGCACCTCCCCTGCAGAGGGAAGAGGAAGCAATGAGTCTAAACTCTATCAAGTAATGGTTCTAATTCGGTTCTGAGTTCTATGGTTCTGTCCAGCATGACACTTTCTCATCAAAATGAAGGAACTAAAAGCAAAACAAACATTATGGCTGATCGTATGGCCACTTTCATATGCCCTCCGCTAAGAAGATTTTATCTCCTCTATTTCACCCTGGGGAATATTTCTTACGAGCACGCCCTAATATAGTGAAACTTCAGAGAGTCTGTTAGTTGTCAAGCTTTTCATCTGACAGGATAAATACTAGCTGTCACCAAGTCAAAAGTGAGTGTGGGAATATAGAACATAATATAGCCTGATTATCTAACAATAAGTAGGCGGTGTTTACTTTTCTTTTTTCAGTATTCCATTGTGTCAGCTGAAGAAAATGTATCCCATGGTAGTGTGATCTGAAATACAACTTCTTTCACTCTTATAAATGAGTTTAGGACTATAACCTGGAGATGAACTGAACATTACACCTCTGGAGAAACTTTACATATATACAAGGAGGAGTTTACAACACACAAACATTATGAATGCAGGATAAAAAAGCCACAAAATACATTAAAATCCACAGATCCATACTTGCGATGCCTTATACGAATTTAGAACAAAGTCATTCTAATGTCTTGATTTTTTTGTATCCTGTGGAAACTGGTGTTTGTTCCGGCGAGACATCGACAGATTTCCACCCAGGCACAGCATAGCAACATGGCCATGGCATAACATCCCCCTTCCTCTGCTCTTGGCAACCACCTGGCAGTGCAACTAGGGAGAGTACTTGCTCTGTCTCCTCTCATTCTTTTTCATGTTTGGTAGTAGCAGCTGAGCTTTGCAGACTATGCCTCCCTGGAGGCTACTTCTCCCAGTTCTCACTGATCTGAACGTAGGGGACTTCCAAAAACAGGACAATTCTTCCAGCCCTGCAATTCATACTATCTATAAATGCTCTTGAATGTATTTTGTTGAAAAGGAATGGGGTTTACATCCAGTGCATACACGTAACACTAATACATAAAACTGAGCGCACGCATGAGTTAGGATTTGGCTATCCTAATCTGAAGATGCATCGCAACAGTGGGTAGCTGGCAATGATGGCATTCCTTTTGCATATGTTACTGCATGGATAGAAAAAGCTGTTAGGAACTTGTCAAGAAAACAAGTAGCATCATTGCAGTGAATATCCCCTCTGGAATTCATGGCTCTTGGTCCTTTCCTCAGTTGCTGGAGTCTGGAACTTTGCTGGGACTCCAATCACACTCCCCTAGTACTCCTAATAATACAATTTAAACGAGATAGGTTGTTTTTAGAATTTAATTATTATCGCCTGCTGGCATGAAGGGTACTGAAGAGCTAAGGATCTGAAAGAGTTTAATGTTCTTCTTTGCGCTGCTGCTCTAATGTAATTGTAACCCTGCCAAATGCAGCAGCAGAGCCTTAAAACGGCGCTTTGTCCGGTGAAAAGTGAATAAACAGATTAAGCCTTTACAGTAAAACGAAGGGGTCTTTTTTAAAGAAAGAAAATAGCTGTGTGAAACCTTAAATCGTAACTTGTTGCTTTGAATGATTAATTTGCTGGATTTTGGCCCACCCAATATTTATCTACTGAATTATTCTGGGGGTTTTAATGTTTATGAATTGTTTTTTGAATAGCTTTCTGCTGTTAGGCTAGAAGCCATTGTTCTAAGTCTCAAAGGTGATTAAAATATTTGATATTATTGTGTTTTATCAAAATAAAATGATGAAGATACTAGAATATGTAATTAAATCGTGTCACCTAAAAACATTTTACTACTAGAATAGTAATCTACAGGCCAGCACTGGGTTCATAGCCCAATTCCCTGAAAATTAGGCATGTGCATTTGGGATTGAGCTAATAAAAATTCACCCATTATATGCTCCATCTAGTAATCTCAGAAGGGTAACTTAATGAAATTACTTTTGACATTTGGAAACATTTGGGGAAGTTTGGAAAACCTCAGATGATAACACCTCACTTATTGATGCTTTCTCTTTGTTCAGGATAGGATTGGGCAACAGAGAAGTGCCTGACAATGGAATAGCTTGTTGGCTGAGGCTCCCACCATAAAATGGTGTAGTGTAATGGTTAAGAGTGGTGTACTCTAATCTGTAGAACTGGGTTTGATTCCCCACTCCTCCACATGAAGCCAGCTGGATGACCTTGGGCTAGTCACAGTTCTCTTCGAGTTCTCTCAGCCTCACCTACCTCACAAGGTGTCTGTTGTGGGGAGAAGAAGGGAAGGAGATTTTAAACTGGGTTGATTCTCCTTAAAAGGTAGAGAAAATCAGCATATACAAACCAACACAACACAAAAAAGCCTTTATTGGCATATAAAAAGGAAAAACATACATTTGGATAAAACCAAGTACAAATAAATAAAATTGGATAAAACCATCCCAAATCAGCCATTAAAGAAAGCTACACACCATTCACGACATATTCAAACCAACTCTTCTTCTTCAATTTTGCATTAGTCCACCTGTTCAGTTGCAAAGTAGAATGGAATGGGTATATTCAATTACGAACAATGAAGCATGAAGCTGAAGAAAGGTAAAACCTGGTTTCCCCCCCCCCTTGCATTGCATAACTCTGCTGTGCTATATTAGGCTATACGTTTTCTCAAGGCAAGCACAATGGCTCCTCAATGGAAATGGCATGAGCTGGAAAAAGAATGTGGAGTGTAACACATAACAAAAACCATAATTTTCAAATAACAGCAGTGTTGCCATGAAATTTGGCCAACCCTACCAAGCAGGCATATGTCTGGTCACCTCCTGGATGGGAGACTCCTGAAACCCCTATGATTCCCTATTGGAGGAAAGTGGAATATAAATGTAACAAATAATACATAAAGTTCACATGCTCTCCAGTTCTGAACATATGTACTCTACCTCCACACAGTATTACCTCTAATGTGTATGTGATGTAATGTGTGACACAAAACATGTGTGTTGATTTCCATAGCCTCATTTCCCACAGACCATCCACATCTTTTTTTCTTCCAAAGGTAAGTGGGCAATAGAAATTGGACTTAAGCATACATCACAAATCACACATGAATGGAGAAGACGCAAGCACACCCACTCCCTAAGCAGAATTTTTAGCCAGCAATTATGTGAATCATCCCTAGGAAGAATGGGCTTTAATTAACTGTGGTTTTATCAACCTTTTGGCCTTTTGCTAGATTTAAAGACATTATGAAAACATAAATTATAATAAAATATTTCAAAAGCCAGGCATGAAAGTATAACCCTATTACTCGCACATCCCTGCAAGATCACTCCTGCTACTACTAATGATGATTTTGACAGCAGTGCTAATAACAACAATAGTTACAGATAGTTGTCTCAGTGTAATAATTTTCATATTACGGTAAGGCAGAAAGAAAGAATGAAGACAGTTAACTAATATATATCACAGCCCTCATAAATGATATTTATATTATCAGTTGACTGAAGTTTTGAGAAATGTGGTGTGACTACTGCAAGCATGGAACTTGGGATGTATAGCCATGATTGTAATGCAGATGGTAGTATTTTTAGGGATGGTTTCAGCGCAACAGAAGTGGTTCATGTCCTGTATATGACATGGCCTATGGTGGCAGTTACAGAGTTCTAGGAACAGATTTCAGCTATAAACTGTGTCATGGACTGCGTGATCAATTACATGTTATGTTTCTTTGCTGATTTACACTTATTTTCCTGTGTTTCCTGAAACCACACAGCAGACATGGGGAATGCTTCTTAAAAGGGGTGGGTGGGCTTGGAATGGTGCCATGGGGGGGGGGAATGGTACTGAGCAGGAATTATTAATCAGATTTTGCTGCTCCATGTGCGCAAAACTTCTTGGGGGGGGGCATCCTTTCTCCTCCCATAGTGCCGTTCTGATCCTCTTTCAGCTCTCCTTTTTTAAAAGAAGCAGTTCCCCACAGCTGCTGTGTGGCTGCAGGAAACATGGGGAAACAAACAAGTGAAGAAATGTAACATGCTGTTGGCCCCTAAGCAGTATGCATATACAGTTGTTTGCACATAAGGTTATACATTCATCAACCTGGCAAGGGAGGAAATGGGAAAGATCCTGCTACTTGGCTAACAACAGCTGAGGAAGAGTTGGCTGAGTTTGTTTCTCCCTTGCCCACAGGTACCTAAGGCCTAGGCATAGCCAGGGGCATGAGTCTAAGGGCTGTTAGCCTGAAGGTTGTGCTTAGAGCTGGCAGGAAATTCTGTTTTGAGAGAGAGAGAGAGAGAGAGAGAGAGAGAGAGAGAGAGAGAGAGAGAGAGAGAGAGAGAGAGAGAGAGAGAGAGAGAGAGAGAGAGAAATGCTCTGCATTTAGAAGCCCTTTGTCCCTCCCTCCTGCTTTTTAATCTGTGTCTGTTCTATTTTTGTACTTTATTTTTGTTTTGTAAGCCACTTTGCATCTCCATTGGGCAGAAAATGAGATATAAATGAATGAATGTATATTCAAATGA
This sequence comes from Euleptes europaea, assembly GCF_029931775.1. NCBI lineage: Eukaryota > Metazoa > Chordata > Lepidosauria > Squamata > Sphaerodactylidae > Euleptes > Euleptes europaea. Next base: position 35,999,951 of record NC_079323.1, read on the forward strand.
ATGAGCATAGTGTGGAGCTTGTCACTCCTCTTCATCTGCATTTAATTGTAACCCTAGAGGACACTGGTAAAGGGCTTAAATGAATGTCATTAGCACCACCGCCACACTTACTATCATTAAAATATACTAACAATGTTATACAGGGTGACTTATCAGTGCTCTTGTTGAACATATTGCAGTATAATTAATTTAAAAGCAAAACCCCATCTCTTCCCAAAGATTTGGGGTCAGGTGACATCCACTAAACTAAAAAGCAAAAATTAAGTAATGAGCTAACATTAAGTAATGTCCACAACATTAACACTTCCTTCCTCTGCCAAGGCGAGCTCAAACAAAAGGGTCCTATAGCTTTACAGAATGATGCTTTGGCTGGAACTTTTTGTAGGTTCAAAGTGATCAGAGCTCGATCAGGGCCAAAGATGAAGGTACTGCGTCCCCAAGTCTGACACAGGGAAACAGCACCGTTTTAAAGCTTGGTTTTTAACTTCTCAAAATGCCGCAGGGGCTCAATCACACTGGGGACCATGGTTTGAGGGGGATGAAGTAGGGTTGCCAGGTCCCCCGCTCCATTAGTGGGAGGTTTTAGGGGGCATGGCTGGGGTAATTGCAGAATGCAATTACATCATTCTGGGTTTATCCCGGAAGTGCCGCATCACCGCAGCTGTGGCGATGAGGCGCTTATGGGGGTGAACCCGGAAATGACATAATCGCATCATGAGTGGCCGCAAGCATATGCAACCACCTCTCTGGAGCAGCTGGGTGGATTGGCAGGCAATTGCCCGCTGAAACTACCCACCCGGCAACCCTAGGATGAGGTGCTCCTAGGCTTGCCAGCTTTGGGTTATGAAATACCTGGAGATTTGGGAGGTGGAGTCTGAGGAGGGTGGGGCTTGGATAGGGGAGGGACTTCAATGCCATAGAGTCCAATTGCCAAAGCAGCCATTTTCTCCAGGGGAACGGATTTATATTGCCTGGAGATCAGTTGTAATAGTGGGAGGTCTCCAGCCACCACCTGGAGGTTGGCAACTCTAGGTGCTCCTGTTCTCCCCCCCCCCAGCCATTTTCAAGAGCCAAAATGGCCATGCAGCCATTTCAGCTCTTGAAAATGGTGTGCAGAGGGGAGCAGGAGCCCATCTTCTCCCTGCACTGCAGTCCCTAGCAGGACAAGCCCCAGTGCCATTTTGAAAAGTTAAAAGTTTCATATCTGCCGTCCGAACTTGACTCAGGGAAAACATCTGTCTGGGCATCCTGGCTACTACATCTTCTGAAAACTAGTATGCAGAAGTCATGTTTTGCAAGACACAAACAACAGGTGGGAAGGCATTTTCCCATAAAATCTTCCCCATGTCCAGATGCTTTGTACTACCTGATGCAGGAAACATGCATTTTGGAGTCCAAGTTGTTTGTGAGCTCTAAAATAAATAGATCAATGGAGAAAGAGCTAAACATTCCCTGAAAGTCCTCTTCAGGCAAATTGCCCCCTTTCCCCAATCTTTTGCTGCAGATAAGCAGAAATTGGAGCTTCTCCATGTTTGCCGCAATGTGCGAAGTTTTAAGGATGTGTTCTCGTTTGTTCATAGAGAGAAGCAATCTAGTTACTGCTATTAGTATTGTTAGTTACTCCTCTAAACAATATTCTTAACCCAAAACTTCACATAAACTATATCATGCAGAACGCCCTAGCTTTTGACCTGCTCATTTATATGCTTCCATTCGTGTATTATATTAATTGGTTTTTAACATTGCCTAAGACAATATTTCATAGCTCTCAATTTCAGCTGGCAGAGAAAGGGGCTTGGTGCATTTATTCTAGACTAATAAATTGTTAATACTTCTTTAATAATGAAATAATTCATGCCATGTAATCCTCAATAATCATTACAAAAATATGCTTTTTTCCAGAGTAATTTACACACACCATTAAAATTATTCTCACCTCTACTTGGATGAATTTAATGGCTTTAAACATAACCATTCCTGGTAATGGTTTTCTTAAAGGGGAACTGTCATTACTTTCCTACAATATTCAGGGCACTGTTCACCTGATTAAGCAATGTGCCAATAAAATTTAACAATAGCCCTTTCAAAATCTATACCCAGTGATGAAGAATTTTGCACAGAACACAATTTCACTCTCATTGCCAACTCATCCGTAGCAAGTTCATAGGAGATTCCCTGTGAGCCCCTGCATGTGTCAGATTCATCACTGATGATTTGGACTGCTGGTTTCTTTTGCCATACTCACTTGCAGCTGTTTCAGCCAGCATTGCTTCACTGCAATGCTGTGAATGTGGATCCATGTTCAAAACAGCAGGACCAAGAGCCAATAGTAGCAAAAGACAATTCTAGGTAGAGGCATAGTTGGAGGACCAATACCAAGATGTCAGGCAATGACAACTACTGTGCACGTATACACACTCTGAAGCAAGAAACAATTGGTCCTAGTAAAGAGCCCCGTGGCGCAGAGTGGTAAGCTGCAGTACTGCAGTCCAAGCTCTACTCACAACCTGAGTTCGATCCTGACGGAAGTTGGTTTCAGGTAGCTGGCTCAAGGTTGACTCAGCCTTCCATCCTTCCAAGGTTGGTCAAATGAGTACCCAGCTTGCTGGGGATAAAGGATAGATAACTGGGGAAGGCACTGGCAAACCACCCCATAAAAAAAAGTCTGCCTAGCAAACGTCGGGATGTGACATCACCCCATGGGTAAGGAATGACCTGGTGCTTGCACAGGGGACCTTTACCTTTTTTAAGAAGCTGTGGTTTTTCATAATAGCTCATTAGAGGAATTGCCAGTAGGCCCGGGGGGCAGGGAGGAGGCATTTTGCTGACTTGTTTTTGTTTTCATAGCATGGACATAACCATTACAACTTATTAATGTCTGCACACCAAGCTCATGTTAAAAAATACAGATAAAAGGGATGGTTCCAAAGTTGGACACCCTATTTGCCACTTGAGGTATACAAATATTTCAGATGAACTGGGGCATTTTATGCATTCCCCTGCAAATATTTTGAAGGGATGAGAAGAATGTGATTTGCATAGCAAGGTACTACACACAAATTGGGCACTATGAGGAACAACAAAGGGCAAACTCTGACCTTTCTTTTGTGGTCCTCTAATTTTCTATTGGAGAAGAAATTTTAATGGGTTAAAAAAAGTTTTGTCTGATGAGATTATGAATATGTCAATGGGCTTTTTAATTCAAAATTAATTTAATGTCTGAATTCATCACAGATAAAGCATCTTACAGTATGGTTTGTAAGTTGTGTGTTGAACTCACATGAACACATGAAGCTGCCTTATACTGAATCAGACCCTTGCTCCATCAATGTCAGTTTTGTCTACTCAGACCGGCAGCAGCTCTCCAGGGTCTCAGGTAGAGGTGTTTCACGTCACCTACTTGCCTCGTCCCTTTAACTAGAGATGCCAGGGATTGAACCTGGGACCTTCTGCATGCCAAGCAGATGCTATACCACTGAGCCACACCCCCTCCCCATTAGAATGTGTTGATAGAAAGCAATGAAAAAAGATAGTCTTAATGAATAATCAATACCTGGACTACATCGTCCACACTGACAATAAACATGGATAATCCAAGACAGTGCAAAGCTGGACATGCCATGCCTAAACCCAGTGGCTGGCATTGACAGAGCTAGCTAGCTAAGGTAGTTTTGGGGCTTACTATTTTGTCTTCAGTTTTTAGCTGGGGATGTTTTAATTGTTATTGTAAGATGCCTTGAACCAAGACGAAAGGTGGAATATAAATGTTTTGACAAATAAATACTAAATAAGGTATACCCAAGAGATGGGGCGCACACAATGGGATTTGTAGTTGTTGTTGGGGTTTGTTTGTTTTTTTTGCTTTTTTGAACAGCAAAAACCCATGCTATTCAAAAAGGCTTTCTCTTCCATTTCAAAATGTCTTCCCGTTCAGTAGGGTACAGCTGCTAGTCAGGAAACAGAAAGCTCCCTTGGGCACACAGAACTAGCTATGTGTTTTAAAAAGTTTCAGCCAAGGTAGGGCTGCTAACTCCAGGAAGTGGAAATCCCTGGAGATTTGGGGGGAAAGATATGGGTCCGGAAGGTGAGGCAAGGAAGGGCTTGGCCGGAGACAGGATTGACCTGAAGGGTACATGTGAATGGGCGAAGCTTTCCAGGGAGGGGATGGCTTGCCTTTTGCTGTTCAGACCCTGTCATTTCACCTCAGCCTTGCACAACCAAGATGGATGCCAGGTGACCCATGCCACCCCTGGCTTCATGGCACTGTGCCATCCTTGCGCACCAGCTTTGGCCCTGTACACCATGTGGGGGGTGTCCCAGGATTGCCAGGGTAGGGTTGGAGCCCATAACAGGGGGGTTGTTTTTGCTTGTACAGAATAATTGTATGGGGAAACATTCAAAATGTCTTCCTCCATCTGCAATCTTAAGTGGTACAATCCGCTGTATCATTTCTGGAGTCAATCATCACATTCTGCTGTTCTGTCTATTCTATCACCACATTCTGCACACTTTCTGTGTGCTACAGTTCTTCCCTGTCTGCCTTCCATGCTTCTAAAAATGCTATGGAAAAGGTATCTTGAGCAAATATAAAAGCATTACCATTTACTAGTAGTGTTCTTTCCTTTTATCCCTTAGAAGCTCCTTGATCAATTGATCTTGAGCAGCATATATCTAGTGTTGGAGGGAAATAAGGACTGAAACCAATCTTGCCACTGACAATGTAGCCTTGGGGTCCCTATCGCTTAGTAAAAAAGGCATTATGTCAGTCACAGAGGCATTGGATTTGTATATTAAAAGGGGGGAAATATAGCGCAATCGAAGTTCCTCGTAAAAGCGGCATTCCAAAAGGGCATGGGCTAATGAGTCAATACAGCCAGAAGAGCAAGGGCAGATCCTGTCTGAGTATGGTATATTCAGAATTCTGCCCTGCATTACCATAGAAGGGTTAGCATTCAATCTAGCCAAGCAAAAAGCTCTACAGAGACAAGGAGTTGTCAGATAATATGTATAGGCAGGCAGACCACGTGGAGGGGGTATTCCGAAGAACTGGGATGAACGGACACGACGAGCACAAAAAGTAGTGCTGTGGTAGTGTTCTTAACAAGACTAGAAAATTTTAATGCTAATAATCCCAATAATGCAAAGGCTTACATAAATTAGTTCATTTTGCTCACCTCAGCTGGTACTAATTAAAGATAAAATGTCATTAAGATGCAGAGAAGAATGAACTGTGAGGTATTATTATTTTCAGTTCATGACAACCCATTTACTTAAAATGTTGTACTTTTTTATTCTTATAAAATTACAAATTTAATTTCCAGAGGTAGTAGGGCTTCATTATGTTCAGTAATGGATTTCAAAAAAGTGTAGTAATCATAATACACATTGAAGTATACAAATGTACAAATCATAGTTCACATTGAGGGAAGGGCAAACATTTTTTTTCAATAAATGGTGAAGAGATGTTTTACTTCAGAAAAATATAAACAAAAATAACTGCAACACTTAGAGAAAGTTCCAAAACCCACTACAAACTCATCAGTTACTGAGATGTCATTAGATTCCGCAAATACCACCATGGTACTTCAGGCTTGTTTACATCATCAATACCACTAATTTAATTCTGGAATATACATACTGTGCAAAGTCATTAGACATACAATTAGGGTTGCCAACCTCCAGGTACTAGCTGGAGATCTCCTGCTATTACAACTGATCTCCAGACGATAGAAATCCATTCACCTGGAAGAAATGGCCACTTTGGCAATTGGACTCTATCACATTGAAGCCCCTCCCCAAACCCTGCCCTCCTCAGGCTTTGCCTCAAAAACTTCCCGCTGGTGGCGAGGAGGGACCTGGCAATCCTACATACAATAGAGTGCAATAGGGCAAGACATAGTGCAAACTTCAGAGTTCCAGCATGCATTGAACCTAATAATTTACCATGGTGCAAGCATGCCATTCACCAACTCAGTTATCTGAGAATGTACCTACTGATGCTTCTGTTGGAGGGATCCACACATCTTTGCATATTGTGGTATATTATGGTCTTGTCAATTCAGAAAATTCCAGTGGCAAATCATCCTATTGCACAGTGACAGTGAACAATGTGTGGATGCAACCTAGAACAAAATGCAAGAACTTAATGCTAAAACAAACTGTAAAGGGGGAAATGAAGCTTTACTTCCCTATTTTATTTTATTTTTGCTATTTTTCTACCACCATACATTAGCAATCCTTTCAATATCATTAATATTATCAGTACTCCAAGCTAGCAGAAGCTGTGCAATGTGGACAAAATGATCAAAGAACGAAGTGATATGGCTTGACGCAGAGAAGTCAGAGAACACATATGAGGAATATATATATATATATATATATATATATATATATATATATATATATATATATATATATTCTGCAGTTTCTTTTTCTCACTTGAATAGAATATGAATTGTCCGAGAAAGTGTGCCTGGGAAGCTTTGAAGTTAAAGGAAAATGATTAAGTTAAAAGAGAGAGAAAGCACCAAATTCCTTGAAGTGGCAGAACAGTGTTGATCATAACACAATGTCTGTCCACTTTCTAAGATCAGCAGCTCACAGAAATCTGTTCTTACAGTCACAGAAATATTTGGAAGCCCGTTTAAAGAGGAAAGTCTGAAATACAGTCATGTGACTGGAGGGCAATAATTATTAATGGACCAGAAACTGTTGCTATTTTAAATTCAACGGTATAACTAATAACACTTCAAAAGCCTCTGTAGAAATTCAGTTCCTGTACTGCTTATTAAGATAACTATGTGGTTTTCAGCTACGTACTGCTGATGTTAAGAGTGTTCTGCATTGCGCTTGAAGAGGAGATATGCATCCGCACTACTTTTTTTAATGACCCCTGAAGATGTTGAAGCCAGAAAAATGTCCACTCCTCTGGAAACTGCCACCCAAAGCAACTGATTCACATCACTTTATAATAAGGCTGGCCTTGGGTGTTATAATCTGATACACTTAAAATATGTGTACAATACTTTCCTGCCATTAAACACTCCCCTATCTCAAATGCCTGACACAAAAATGCTGACAGAGATACATCTCTATGACCCCAGTCATCACTTTCTTTGTAGCATACGTTTGTTTCGCTTATGGAGAAGCACCAAACAGAATTCTCTAAGTGTCTTGCTGCTTCTAATGCTGTCAGGGCAAGCCTGGTCTCCCTCCAACAGTCAATGTGCTGTTCAAATGCTGTTCAAACACCAGCCCTTCTAACCAATTTTTTTCCCCTCTAAAGGAACTTGCTGATGCAATTTTGGAACCTCTGTCCATCAATTTTGGAGCCTCTGTCCATCATTTTTGGGAATTCTTGGAGAACAGGTGAGGTAACAGAAGATTGGAGGTGGGCAAATTTGTCCCCATCTTCAAGAAGGGGGAAAAGGAGGGTCCAGGTAACTACCGGCCCATCAGCTTGACGTCCATACCTGCTAACATTTTAGAACAAATCTTCAGACAGTAAGTCCTTGAGCATTTAGAAAAGCTGGCTGTGATTGCTAAGAGCCAGCATGGGTTCCTCAAGAACATGTCAAATCAGACTAACCTTATCTCCCATTTTTGAGGGAGTACTTTGTTGGATCAGGGGAATGCTGTGGACATGGTTTATCTTGATTTCAGTAAGGATTTTGATAAGGTTCCACGTGATATTCTTGTTGACAACTTGGTAAATAGTGGTTTGGATCCTACTTCTGTCAGGTGGATTTGTAACTGGTTGGCAGATCACACCCAAAGAGTGCTTGTTAATGGCAGAGAAAGGCAATCTAGTGTCATAATTTTATTCACAATCTTTTGAGCACCAGAGTGAGAAGTTCTTTCTTCAGTAAAATATGAGCCCAGAACCTTGGCCCAGCATTAACCAAACTGTGGTGGAAACACAGTTTCCTGGCCCTTCCCATGGGACAGGGACCTAGAAGGAATGCTTGGTAGAAAAAAAATTCTTCTATGAGGTAAGAGGAAACCTAAGCATACCTTTTCACAATCTTGTTGAAGCCTATACAACAGGGCTTATTCTCAATAATGTGTTCTTAGGATGGTACTGATCATGGTCTTCAACTATGATATCTAAAGGATCACTTTCTTCCCTATGGCCTTGCCTGGCAAGGGAGACAGATATTCATGGGAAGCCTACCTCTGGGTGAAATATAAGATGGGTGTATACCAGGGATATGTTCCTATGCAAGTGCCATTAAGTCACAACTGACTTGTGCTGCCTTCAGTAAGGGCATTTCAAGGCAAGTGAGAAACACAGGTGGTATGTCATTGCCTTCCTCGGCATAGTGTTCCTGGGTGCTCTCCCATCCAAGTACCGTCCCTGCTTAGCTTCTGACATCTGATGAGATTGGGCTATACTGTGCTGCCTTCCCTCCCAGTACCAGCGATAGGGCCTCTGTACTGGTAATTTGCCTGAGGAACTCCCTCTCCATGCCTGTTTAGGAACAACTTACCTTAATGGGTACCAGATTTAAAATGATATTGTATTCCCAGGCATTTGGTGAAATTTAATTAGGATTTGACATTATTATAGATTCAACTATTTTATAGCTGAGCTTTTATATTGTTTTAGGTTTTTTTCTTGATTCTTAATCGGTTGCAAACTGTCTTCAGAAATTGACATTAGTCATGGGGTAGAAATTTTTTAAATAGATAAACTTCTGAGGGGCTGTCAGGAACTGCAGGTGGCTGGAAAGTTATTGCTATAGCCTACAATGCCTGGTTTTCTGCCAGCCAGATTGCATAGCTGATCCTTCCGGCACTTATTATTTCCTAATACTCCATGCCATTATTTTGTTCTTTGCTGTAGTGACTGTAATCATTCCAGCATTTTAATTGTTTTAAAATCTCTTTTTGCTCTGTTTTATAATTTTGTATTGTAAGCCACCCCACAGGGTCAGAGTTTCTGCCCAAAGGCAGTGTACAAATTAAGTAAATAAATAAGTAAAATAAAAAATGGGATCCCGAGGTTTCATGCTAGATTGCTTCTCATGCTTAAACAGAGCAAGTCACAGTTGGAGACTGCAGATTGTGATGTGCTGATTCATATAGAATAGTGCCTGATGCTGGACCCTCTGGGCTTTCAGCAGAAGCACTGTAGATTTATCTTAATTAATGGTGATAGAACATATTCCCTAATTCCTATGCCCTAATTTTTCAGTGTATAAAGTCGCATTTCCTTACTTACCTAGCCACCTTCATCTCTCAGGAGTTTAGAAAATTAATTGAATGTTTTATAAGTTTTTGTGAATATGAAAAGCTGCAACATTAGGATGATTGATATACATGTCATGTACGTAATGGAATCTGCACTGATATCTGGTAAAATGTGCCACAAATTTCAATGCAATGTATATGTGGTTAATGAAACCTTTTATCTAAATCAATGTGTACAGTAAAGCTTGTCTGTATCAGCATTTTTCAGAAGTCTTTCAGCAGTGCATTATTACCACAGGCTTCTTCATCATCAAAGAAAGCAATGGTCTCATGGGCAATGTGAAGCACTGCTGAACTCACCAACCTTAGTATGACCATGACATTTATCCCCAAGGAAGTTTTTCTAGTGGACCTCTTAATATTTATATTTGTTCATTTATTAAAACATTTATATCCCACCTTCCCTTGTGGTTCAAAGCAGCTTACAATAATAGTTTAAAACATTTTCAGTTAAAACCAAAAACAAAACAGCAAACCCCAGATCCCTCCCTCCCTTAAAAGATACCTGTCATTCTTAAAAGATACCTGTCATTCTTAAAAGATACCTGTCATTCAAACCCCCTCAAAAGCTCTGGCAAACAGGCAGGCCTTGAGGTGCCTCCTGAAGATCTCCAAGGAGGGGGTCCCCTCACCAGGGAGCCCACTCCACAGAGCCAGAGCCATGATGGAAATGGCCCAGGTTCTGATTAATGCCAGATGGGCCACCCTAAGAGGTGGGATAGCCTATAGATGGTGGCCTGATGACTGTGACTGGCGCACAAGGACATATGGAAGAAGACATTCCTTCAAATGTGGTCCCAGGTCTTAACCATCACCTTGACTTGATCTTAAAAACAGACTGGCAGCCAATGTAGCTGTTTCAAAATGGGCAGCATATATTCTTGGCAGCTAGCCCTGAAACTGGTTGGGATGCCACATTCTGGACCAACTGTAGTTTCTGGGTTATCTTCAAGGGCAGCCCAACGTAAAGCATGTTGTGGTAAACCAACTATGAGGTTACAGAAGCATGGCTCAGCATGGCCGGAACAGCTGAGGCTAAGTAACGAGAGAGTTGGTGAATCAGATGCAGCTGATAGGTTGGCCACCATGCCAACTTGCTTTTCTAATACCATGAGAATCCCCTAGCTCTTAACCTGCTCTGAAAAAGCCTGTATTAAGGACATGTGGATTCAGTCCCTCTGGAATATCAGCCCTCCCCCCAACCAGCATTACCTCTGCCTTGTTTGGATTCAGCTTCAGGGTTTTTCCCCCCTGTTATACAAAGTTCTGAACAACAATTAATTCTGGTTCAACAACATTTGGTGACTATACTTAGAGACACTACTAGATAGGACATGTTGAAGTGTGTGGTTGTATGGACATCCAGCTTTAAAAGCACTAATATCCAATTTGAAATTATCTGCTTTGATGGTCATACTGGTAAGAAAAAGGGTTTGGTAATGGCCTCATCCAAACAAATTTGACATCTAACAGGACTTAAAAGTGGTCTGTTATGATTTGCAATGTACAGAAGAATGGCATTTGGACAAGGGCTGTAAATGTTGTTTTAAAACCCAGCTACTGAAACAATTAAAAATTTTAATGTTTAAACATGAACAACTTCACATTTCCAGAGTAGCAAGCACATGTAAAGATCACCCTCAGAAAGGAATATTAGTGTTCAGGATTGGGTTGTGCATGAGCATGACAGTACCCCCGACCCAAAAAATGGTGACTACAGCTAATATCTCTCAGTCTAGGCTACTTCGTGTGGCATGAATTGCACTGGCTGGAGGAGCAGCCCCAGATGCGAAATGAGGCACACTCAGAAGAGTGAAACCAAGGGTGCTAGAGAGTAGGCTTGAGAACAGCTGCAGGAGAAATAGGACAGATCAGTTGTTCATCTACCGCAGAGGCCAATGACTGCCACTGAGACTTGTTGGCATGGGAAGGAGCCTGGCAGGGAGGCAGAAAGGAAGGAGATTGTGAATAGTACAAAGAGTGGGGCAGGGCTGTAGCTCAGTGGTAGAGCATCTGTTTTGCATGCAGAAGGTCCCAGGGTCAATCCCCGGCATCTCCAGTTAAAGGGACTAGGCAAGAAGGTGATGTGAAAGACCCTGGAAAGCCGTTGCTGGTCTGAGTAGACAATACTGGCTTTGATCGACCAAGGGTCTGATTCAGTATAAGGTGGCTTCATGTATTCAAGGAGCAGCTGCTGCCCCCCAGATGAATGAGCTTCCTTTGGTCCCCCATCTCCTTTATCCAGCTGCACTTTAGGCTCAGACGGCCGCAGAAAGGAGGAATACCTGGTTGCAAAATAATTTTGTCAAGCTTGTTTAACCATTTATAGCAATATAAAAAATGGTAATTGTAAATATTCCCCTGCTATTTAATCTTTTAAATATTTAATAGTTTACATCCCTAGTTTGGGAATGCTATTCCTGCCTCACACAATACAGAGTGCAAATAGAGGCCCACAATCCAACTTTTATTCATTCTTCCTATTGCTAAATTTTAATCTCCATGCCAGACAGATTTCCCTCCCTTGCTTCCACAAAAGATCTTAGAACTATGCAGTCATGCAACTTATTTTTTAATGAAGTATAAACAGAAAAAAGAGTTATGTTATCAATAAAACACTATCAACAGTTATTCAGTACACAAATTGCTATTAATCAACTGGAGTGCTTACAAACAAACTGAAGGAACATTAATTTTTGGAGGAGGTGAATGAGACCACAGAAACAGTGTGTGAGGGGATGTATGCTACCCTTCTCTCCCTCCTCCTTTCCTGCTACTGATCACTGACTCCAAAATCAGCCTTTCTTTATTTTGGGTCTAATAGAAAAGAGCATAAAACACCTCATCACTAACCCAGTGTTAACAGTTTTTGACAATCAATTAGTCTCAAGGTCTGGGCTGGGCTAGCTTGGATGTGCCAGAGAGGTTTGGTGCTTGTTCTTATAGTGTTGTTTCTGCCCATCTCCATCTGCCATGTCTCTTGTCCATCTTGAGGACTTCTGACCTGTCTACAAAAAATGATTCATTTAATCAAAGAAGCAGGAGTTCAGGAGTTGCGTGGGTGTATCTCTCTCCATATATATATACACATACATACAGAGATAGAAAGAGAGCGAGAGAGCTCTTCCCTGTCCATGCAACATCCCATGCTTTCATTCCTATATCAACGTACTCAGGTAAGCCAATCATACTATAGCATCTTTGCAAGACTTGCAGAGTGCTAAACTACCAAAGGACCACTGGACTATCATTATATAGTTTGATCCTTAGGTACCAACTTTAGACTAATAACTTCAGGTTCCAGATTGTAGACAGTGTTTTCTTAAGTACTGCAACATTGCCTGAGGATAAGCTATTGTTTTATATGCCAGTAAGGTGGCATTTATGCCTTTTTGTTTTATGTGCCAGTAGTATGAGATTTATAAGGCAGGTGAATGAGATTTTCACCATCCTTTTATGACAGCTCTCAGCTGAATTTTAAACTTGCAGGCCAAGTTGGGGGGGGGGGCAAAATGGCTACTTGTCCTTTTCCCTCTTTCCACATCTGAGACAAGCAACAAAAAACCTAGAAAAGCCTTGTCCTTCAGCCTTCTTGTTCATTATAACATTTAATATGTGGGCATAAGTGATGTCCATTGTGAGTAGAATCAGGGCTCACTGTGCTCCAGTTCAGTAACTATACATATAAGCAGGGTCAGCCAGCCCTGGTTAGTACTTGGATGAGAGACCACCAAGGAAGTCCAAGGTTGCTACAGAAGTAAGCTACAGAAGTAAGCTACAGAAGTAAGCAATGGCAAACCACCTCTGAATGTCTCTTGCCTTGAAAACCATATGGGGTCACCATAACTCAGCTGTGACTCGATGGCATTTTCACCACCATATATATATGTATGGAAACCATGAAAAACCTTCTTATGTGTCAGTTATGTGGTGTAAACCGCTGTTTGACTCTAGGAGCTAACGTGATGTCCTATTTGTGACAACCAGGGCAGAGACAGATGTACTTGTCTTTCCCAATTGCTATGCCATGTATTTTTCTAGTTATAATATGCTTGTTATACTCAGTTCCTTCTTTCCATCATGATGAGCTAATAGATAAAATAACTATACAAAATAACGGAAAGAAGTTTTCAAAAGGCACACAAAGCCAGAAGAACAAACATATGCTACATTTCAGAGTATCTTACTTTTTATACCGATGCATTTTACTTCAGGCTCCTATCATTCAAAGGGGTTATAACATATTGACCCATACTTTCCTACATACATTAGCAATTTGCTCGTTATAACATTCATGACATTCTTGAACACTTAGTGAAACCCAATGTCCTTCTGAAAACCATTTACTGTTTGTTTGATGGAATATCGTAAAACTAACAACTAATAAACTTCAGTCGTGACATGTACGTCACCCCTTTCATTTCCTACTCTTGTATTTATTTGCCTTGTATCACGCACCTTGTACTTGTCAAAAAATGTTAATAATACGATGTTAATATAGAAAGGTTGTGAGATGTATTGTTAAGTTCTGAGAATTATTTCAAGATGAAAAATAAAATGTATATAAATATTACACACCTGCACATGAATAAATCTCTAGATGTGGAAGCTCTTCAAAACAAAAGAAATTGCCTGTTGGCATTTCCATTTACCCACCGTTTCAGTAAATTGTTTTTGTTAAGAACAACATCATTTCTCTCCCACTTAATCATCATTTCTCCCAAACAAAGCTTCCCTCCAGAAAATTCACTGTATTTCTCCAACTTTTGTTGCTTTATGAATGTCACAAGCCCTGAGTTTGAAGGGAACATTGACTACACTGTTAAAACCCAGCTAAGACCTTCGCTGTGAATAAGGCCTAGGCTACAAGGCCATGTTCTTCAATAGGAGTAAGACTGGGTAAGCAATTAAAAATACTTTTTTAAAAAAACTGGAAGCAATGCTGTTCACTTTTTAAAAAGTAGTAAGGGAAAGCGTGTTTATATTTTGAGTCCAAAAATCCACTTTACTCATCACTTGAGTGTCATACCCATTAAATTTTAAAATGTAAATTAATGCATAACTCTGGTTCAGAAATCGGACAATTCTTAGATTTTTTTTTTTATTCCAAAGCAAATCTTGATACGCTCCTTCTAAACACCCGCTCTTCTTGTGGAAACACACACATCCACAAAGTCCAAATATCCAAACTTAAATGCTTCATATTTGCAACATCTGAAAAGTTTTTAAAGGCTCAAAACAGTCCATAATTATGGTTGTTGTGCTGGTAGAATCCATGGAAGAGAGAGGTCCAGCCTCTGCTTAAAGACTGCCAGTGAGGGGGAGCTCACCACCTCCCTAGGTAGCTGATTCCACTGCCAAACAACTCTTACTGTAAAAAACCTTTTCCTAATATCCAGCCGGTACCTCTTCACTTGCAATTTAAACCCATTATTGTGAGTCCTATCCTTTGCTGCCAACTGGAACAGCTCCCTGCCCTCCTCTAAGTGACAGCCCTTCAAATACTTAAAGAGAGCAATCATGTCCCCCCTCGACCTCCTCGTCTCCAGACTAAACATCCCCAACTCCCTCAGCCTCATAGGGCTTTGTCTCCAGGCCCCTGATCATCCTCATCGCTCTCTTCTTCACCCGCTCCATTCTGTTCACATCCTTTTTGAAGTGGGGCCTCCAGAACTGCACACAATACTCCAGGAGCGGCATGAACAATGCTTCGTATAGTGGAACTATGACATCTTGCAATTTGGATGTTATGCCTCTGTTGATGCACCCCAAGATCGCATTAGCTTTTTTTCTTGCTGCGTCACACTGGCTGCTCATATTTAACTTACGGTCCACTCGTACCCCAAGATATTGTTCACACACACTGCATCCCAGAAGTGTATCCCCCATCCAGTATGCATGTCCCTCATTTTTGTTACCCAGATGTAGAATTCAGCACTTATCCTTGGGGAGTGTTATGGATAGACCGCCAAAAACCACACACAAATAAGTAGTTATAGATCAAATCAAGCCTGAACTGTCCCCTAGAAGCTAAAATGACTAAACTGAGGCTATCAAACTTTAGTCACATTATGAGAAGAGTCACTGGAAAAGACAATAATGGCAGGAAAAGTTGAAGGCAGCAGGAAAAGAGGGATACCCAACATGGAATGGATTGACTCTCTAAAGGCCCTCCGTTTGCAAGACCTGAGCAAGGCTGTTAACAATAGGACTTTTTGAAGAACATTGATTCATAAGGTCGCCAAGAGTCAGAAGCGACTTGACGGAACTTAACACACACAAAAAATGAAAATGAAACACTTCTCAATACAAACGATACTTTCAGCAAAAAAGAAGTCAGGAGCTAAATGTACCTCAATATATACAAAGCTTCTTTAAAAAAAAAAAAAAAAAGGTCATGTTTCACAAGCCAAAGTCTGCCATCAGTGCAAGAATAAAGAATTTAAGCAACAACACCAATATAATACCCCACTAGAAGAACCAAGTAAAAGTCACAAAATAGGGAGCAGCTCTGGAGTTTGTGACTTTAAAGTTATATCAGAATGTTACTTTAGGGGGCCCCAACAAAAGTATTGTGCTGTCTGGTTTTTCCCTGAAGGAACCAGCCCAGCTGCCTTTACTGCTGGAAAATAAAGAGGAAGTGCACTATGTTGAAATAAAAAATGTATTGCATGTTAGCTTTTCAGTGGCTGCATGCCTTCAAGTCCTTCCAGGACAATACTCACTGGTTTTTACCTTGCAACAGAACAAAAGTGTGATGTGCCTTTCACCTCAATTACATGGATGTACCTAACCTACCAAGCCTCTCTGACACTATGTAAAAATATATTCTGTTTTGTCCTATTACCTTCCTCTGATAGCTGAAATAATAGCTACATTCAGGGTTTTTTTGTCATCCGTATCTCTAATAGCTCCTAAACTAACACCGGGTTTTGTTTTGTTTTTTAAATGAAATCTCTTTGGCCCACTTGCAGGAAGTTCTTTATCCTTTTTTTTCTTCTTCTTTTAAAGTCATACGGTGTTACTGCTTTTAATGACAGAATGCTTCTGATGGCTGGGATGGAGGCACATTTTTCCTGCTTACGGTACAATACGATCAAGTTGAAGATGGGTTTTATAATTATTATACTGATATGCTTTAAAATGAAACAATTTCATTCAATTTTACATCCCTATAAAGAAATGCCAGGGGTAGTTATCATCAGAGCGGTGACCAATGAGGGAGCTATTTACGGAAACTAAATTGGTGAACTGTGCCTACGGGCTTGCAAAAGCGGAAACCTGTGTCATCAGCTTCGTCTTTCACTGAAATAACAGAGACTGTAACCCCAGCTCTATATGTCTTTGGGGCCAATTGTGGCTATTGGTGATGGCTTGAAATGTCATGTTGCTCAGTATTTTGGAGGAGTCTGGTGACTTGGGCGGGTTTTGTAATTCTGGTGCTTGTCGCAGGCATTTCCCATCAGACCCAGTGAGCTATTTTGTTTCTCCGATACAGAATTGTGGCAGTAGAGTGTGCTCAGGAGGTCAGAACTTTAGACTAGTGGTTCTCAACCTTTTTCCGACCATGGCCACCTTCTGACCTTGTTTCCTTCCTGTGGCCCCCCTGTCCTACCAGGAAGCTATTTAAATATTTTGTTTGTAAATAGCCAAGGAACAAAGAAGCATAAACAGCCACACAAAATGCACACATGCAGTTCTTATTGAGAAACTGAAATTTGCAACAAATACTCCACAAAAAGGGAATACAACACGCTAATAAACAACCATGTTCACATACAAGGGAGAACAAAGCCTCTACCACTGTTTTCGATTTTCTTCACTTCTCTGTTTTCTTCACTTCTCACTTCCCTCTGTGGCCCCCTAGGCTCGTGCCATGGCCCCCCATTTACGCAATTTTCACCTGTGGCCCCCTTAGAATATCCTAGGGGCCCCCGGGGGGCCATATGGCTCCAGGTTGAGAACCACTGCTTTAGACCATTGAAAGAGAGCATATGGGAGCCACCCTGAGACTTTGCCCTTTGAGTCACTTCAATGAGTGACCCCACTTCATCCCGAGAGTGGTCTTTTTAACAGCTCTGTGATAACCTGCAGCAATTAGCAGGTGATCCAGTTTAGTTCTCTGCCATGAAAGGCTCACATGCCGAACTCTGCAGATCAAGCGTTATTAAAGGGACAGAAACACAACTAGTTTCTCTCCCCATCCAGGTGAATGAGCAGCCCTAATTTTGGGCATACAAGTCTTTTTATGCAGTCGGCAATTATGGGATTCTTTGCTGATATAACAGTAGTCACGTATGAGGTGGTCCTTGCATATGCTTCTTCATAGTGACACACCTGTCTTCTGAAGTTTGCCAAAGTCTAACCCTGAGAATCCTTGCCAGGAAGATATTTGCAGACAGGAAGATATAGAATAGAAGAATAATAGAATCATAGAGTTGGAAGGGACCACCAGGGCCATCTAGTCCAACCCCCTGCACAATGCAGGAAATTCACAACTACCTCCCCCATACACCCCCAGTGACCCCTACTCCATACCCAGAAGATGGCCAAGATGCCCTCCCTCTCATGATCTGCCTAAGGTAATAGAATCAGCATTGCTGACAGATGGCCGTCTAAACCTCCAGGGAAGAAGCACTTACCACCTCCCGAGGAAGCCTGCTCCACTGAGGAGCCGCTCTGATGCTGATGGCCCAGAATTTGGAATGGTGAAGAGGATGCTGTGATGGGAAAGGCACATTTATCTTGGGCCAGTTTTGCATTAGCAATAGCAACAGCAAGCAGCTGATATGAAGGTGTGTTCCCTAAGCTCTCTTCTGGTTTCCACTTTCATTGTTTCAGCCCACCACTATAAAAGAAGATGAGTAGGTGGCAGGGAGAGTTGCCATCTCTGGATTGGATCCTGAGGAAAGTAGTGTTTTTGGGGGGGGGGGAGAAGGGGGCTCAGAAGAGATGTGATACCATAGAGTCTATCCTTCGAAGCTGCCATTTTCTCAAGGGAAACTGAGCTCTGTAGTGTGGAGATCAGTTGTAATTGCTGGAGAACCCTAGACCCCACCCCTAGGTAGGCTTGCTAGCAGCTGAGTTACCAATATTCTATGTAGGCTTAGAATCTGCTCTAGCCTCCCAGACTCTTGCAACTAAAACCCCAATAAGCCATTAAAAAGAAGCCAGGGCATAAAAACAATACTAAAACTAACAATGAACTGTCTAAAACAATATTAATAAAACCATCTTCAGTCTACAAGCATACCATAAAATAGATAAAAAATGGAGCAAAAAAATGTTTTGGCCTGGTACATAAAAGAAATAAGTAGGGTTGCCAGCTCCGGGTTGGGAAATACCTGGAAATTTTTGGGGCACAGCCTGAGGAGGGCAGGGTTTGGGGAGGGAAGGGACTTCAGTGCCATAGAGTCCAATTGCCAAAGCTGCCATTTTCTTCAGGTGAACTGATCTCTATCAGCTGGAGATCAGTTGTGATAGTGGGAGATCTCCAGCTAATACCTGGAGGTTAGCAACCCTAGAAATAAGGTAGGCACCAGGTGAGACTCAAGTGGGAAGGAATTGCAAAGGCAAGCCCTGTCAAAGGTATACCACATGCTCTCCCTGCATCATTTTCCAAATGTCCCATTGCACCCCCAAAGGGTGCCCGACATATATTTCTGGTACGGAATTAAGAAACCATCTGTTTTGGTTAGCATATCTACATATTTAAACCCAACATACTTAGGCATGTCAAGATTTTTATTTGATAGCACCAAGTATCTTTGCAAATTAACTATCACTCTATTGGTTCTTCCTAAAAGTCGATGTCTGATTGCAATGTTTGCTCCTTCATTTTCAAAGTTTTAATTATAGCCATCCAGTATGCCTTTCAGAGTTTTATCCACCATATGTTCCTACTTGCTCACTTTGTTCTACATCTGCTGATTGTATGCTGCATTATGCTTTCAATATCAACTCCAAAACAAATAGGTGCAGAGCCTCCAATAGCTATTTTCTACAGCTGGGTAATTATCTGTTCAAAATTCAAAGAACTTGAACCGTTCTTTTGTTCAAGTCAAGTTCAAACAGCGTGTACAATTGATGAATTTAAATCTATGTATGGTACAATAACTGAAATCAAACAAACAAAATCTGACATTAGTGAGATATGGATTACACCTAAAGTATATAAGCACCATGTTAAAATATAGCAGTATTAATCAGTGGTCTTTATTACAATGACAAATAAATATACCTATATCATTAATAAATGTCAAAACTGATAGAATATTTGAATGCAAGCATCATCAACCTTTTTACCCATATATAACTTTTAATGGAGATGTCCAAAAAAACTATTGGGGGGGGGGGGTAAACTGTCAAGATGAGCTTGTTCTGTTGATATTTTTCTGTACTCTGCTGCTATTCGTCACTGTGCCACCTAGACAAAATAAGCTACTGTAGAATCCTTCATTGGCACTGATATTTTGACAGTAATTTTCATGTCCTCAGCATTCCCTTTCTGCAATAGACATATCTAAATTGCTGGCTCTGTGTTTTTATATATGTATTTTACTTTTGTCCTGACCCGGATAGCCCATGCTAGCCTTATCTCATCAGATCTCAGAAGCTAAGCAGGGTTGGCTCTGTTTAGTATTTGCATGGGAGACCACCTTCGAAGTATAGGGTTGCTACACAGAGGCAGGCAATGGCAAACCACCTCTAAATATCTCTGGCCTTGTTGAACACTCCAAGCCTTGGTTTCTGTAAAACAAAAGGTTTTTTTAAATTTTATTTTTAATGAACACAAACAAACATAAAGACATTAAAGCATAAACACAATATAACGATGTGTGCGAAGCTTGCCATTCAAAATTACAGCTTGATTATCAACTTCTTCTTCATAATAATAATAATAATAACAACAACAACAACAACAACAATAATAATAATAATTTTATATCACACCCTCCCCCAGCAACGCCGGGCTCAGGGAGGCTGACATAATAATTAAACACACATTAAAATACATTCAACCTTTCAAACAAATTAAAACATTATAAACATGCTGCATATGAAAATTTGCTCTAGAGCATGGAGCAGTTTTGGTTCCTTCCAGGGTAGGGTTGCCAACCTCCAGGTAGTAGCTGGAGATCTCCCGCTATTACAACTGATCTCCAGCTGATACAGATCAGTTCACCTGGAGAAAATAGCCCCTTTGGCAATTGGACTCTATGGCATTGAAGTCCCTCCTCAAACCCCGCCCTCCACAGGATCCACCCCAAAAGAGACCTGGCAACCCTACTGCAGGGAGAGATGTTACTATGGTGGCTACTGTACAACTTAATGCCATACCTCGAGGGGAGGGGAGAAATGGACAACAAACTAACAACCCATGTAAGAAAAAGAAGGGAAAGACACAGGGGATTGATAAGGAGAGGAAGGGAAAGAGAAGAGGGAATGGGGAATGGGAGGCCAGCTTTTGGATGATTCCATCACTGCCCCCAACTATAAACCTGGCAGCACATCTCTGTCTTGCAAGCCCTGCATAACTCAACTAGGTCCTGCAGACCACGAGTCTTATTAGACAGAGAGTTCCACAAGGCTGGGGCCAAGGCCGAAACCCACCCACCCCGGCCCTGTCTGAGGACAGCCAGACATTCTTAGGGCCAGGAATCTTGAGTAGGTTGTTATTTGCTGATCTTAAGACTCTCTGAGGGATGTACAGGGAGCGGCGGTCCCAGACCACTTAGGGCTTTAATGGTTAAAACCAGAACCTTGAACTTGATCCGGAATTCAATCTGGAGCCAGTGCAGCTGGTGTAGCATCGGTTGAATATGTGCTGTCCATCATGTTGCTGTTAGGACCTGTTAGTAATTACATTACTCTTTGTTCTCAACATATTTTTCAATATCTAATGACAGTTATTATTTGTTTTTAGACATATATTACCTAACCGTGCATTCCTGAGGGGGATGAGTCCTCTTAGACGCACACGCTGGTGGCTAGGGCAGTTCCGTTGGTGCCCGAGCGCCACAGAGCTGTGCCTCGCCCCTCCACTGGTGGGGTCTCTCTGTGGCGCAGGCCACAGCAGAGAATTGCCATGCCGGAATGGGGGGGCGTTCCCGGGGCATTCTCAGGGCAGGCTGGGGGCAGAGCTGCCATTAGGCAGATCCCTATGCCCTTTCGGCCCCTGACGCCAGTGGCCAGGATAGTGTTGCTATGCCTGCTTTTTAGCAGGCACAGTCTTGCTGTTTTCAATGGGGCTTTTAGCCCCGTTGAAAATGAAAAAAGCCTTTTAAAGGCTTTTTCTGTCCTGGCAGCTTAGGAGGAGGTGCGGCTGCGCCTCTTCCCCGCTGTCCCCCCACGCCAGCATCTCAGGAATGCACAGTAAATCTTTCTTATTCTGTTTTAATGTAGTTTAATTCTGTTCCAAAATTTTAGCTATATAATTGGGGGGGGGGATTCCATTTTTCCTGAAATTCTGAGATCGCTCTGTTATGTGTAAAAGATGTCAGTTTTGCCATAGTTGTACACTCTGTTAGTTTATTAATCCATTCATCTAAATCAGGGTATTTCTCTGCTTTCCATTTTGACGCATATATCACTCTTGCTGCTGTCACCATATATGTAAATAGTTCGTTATATGTTCTTGACATGTTGTTTGGCAAAACTGATGATGTTTTTCAGACCCAAAGCAAATTTGATTTTTAGTATCTTTTGCATTTCGTCATGTATCATTATTCAAAACTTTCTTGCTTTCCCCACACACCCTGCACATATGATAAAACGTTGCATCTGTGTTGTAACATTTCCAACATTTCCCATTAAAGTCCTTTTGCTATATCTTTGGGAGCAATATACCATCTGAAAAACATTTTATACCAATTCTCTCTTAATACTTGACATTCTGTAAACTTGATTTCTGTTGTCCAAAGATTATCCCGCTGACTTCTATGTATATTTCCTCCAAAATTTTGCATCCATTTTATCATACAGTCTTTAGGATTACAATACGATAGTGAAACAGAGCAAGTTAAAGTTGTGGGAGGGAGCAAGGTAGAAGCCCAAAGCAGCCCCGGAAAAGGTCCTGCCCCCCTCATCATGCTCCCTGAGGGAGGAAGACTTGCCAGGAACAGGGGCCTGACAGTAACCACCAGAGACTCACCACCTACACAACTAATCCTGGCTCAGCCCAGCAGCCACTGCCCAGCACCAACCCAGTGCCAGCAGCCACACCATAACTGAACCTGGCTTCACCAGCCACCTTGCAGCCAGATCCCGTGCTAGGGTTGCCAGGTCTTTCTTTGCCACCAGCAGGAGGTTTTGGGGGCGGAGCCTGAGGAGGGTGGGGTTTGGGGAGGGGAGGGACTTCAATGCCATACAGTCCAATTGGCAAAGCGGCCATTTTTTCCAGGTGAATCTATCTCTATTGGCTGGTGATCAGATGTAATAGCAGGAGATATCCTGCTACTACCTGGAGGTTGGCAATCCTATCCAGTGCCAGAAGCCACCATACAACTGGGCCGGCACCAGTGGCCACCATACACCACTTTTCCCAGGGAGAGGCTGCCGGGGAGAAGGAAGGAGGAAAAGCTGAAGACGGGAGCACAGATAAAGGTAGTCTGCTACTGGGTGGAAAGTAGAGAAGGGAGCAGGTAAAAGAAGCTATGGGGGGTTTTGGGAAAGGGAAAGAGAAAATAGTGGGTGAGAGGATGCAGGGTAAAATGAGATGTCCCCCACAAGTCCTTGCAGGTTCCCAGCTTCTTGTAGTAGTAGTAGGAGGAGGAGGAGGAGGAGGAGGAAGACAACATTTTGGAATTGTCAGACCTGTCAGAATTGCAAGAAAGTAGGTTCCACACTAGGGTTGCCAGCTCCAGGTTGGGAAATACCTGGAGATTTTTGGGGCAGAGCCTGAGAAGGGTGGGGTTTGGGGAGGGGAGGGTCTTTAATGAGTATAATGCCATAGAATCCACCCTCCAAAGCAGCCTTTTTCTCCAGGTGAATTGATCTCTATTGGCTGGAAATCAGTTGTAATCCCAGGAGATCTCCAGCTACTACCTGAAGGTTGGCAACCCTAATCCACACAGGGGTAGAAAAAACAGCAAAAAGCTTAAAGGGGGAGCTAAGCATTGCCATTTTGAAGGCAGCACTAAGCTTTGCCCCTTAATGGATTGGCTGCAAGCACAGACTTCATACAGAGCCTCTGCCTCCAGCCAGTGCACCATTTCCCCTTTAAATCAAAGCAAAGGATGCTTTCTTTTGTTCCAGCTTAAAAGGAAAAGCCTCGGGAGCACCATAAGCCATTCTTGAAAAGAGCATAATATCATGTGGAAGCTCCCAAATAAAATGGGGGCATGCTGTCTTCCACCCAGGGAAAAATCTGCATGTGGAAGCAGCTGAAGTTGTACGTAATTGTACTGCTGATTTCCGCCCCCCCCCCCCCAATACTGCCCATGAGCAATCTACAACATGATGGTAAAACTGAGTTACTTTAAAAAAGACAAGGCATCACATGTTCATTTATTGGCTGGGATTAGGAAGGACTGTCAGGGATAATGAAAAGATCGGAGCTGTGTTTGAAAAGAAAAATAAACCAGGATTTTATAGAAACGTTAAGCTTCATTCTATTCTATTTCTGAAGTCTCCCCCGCCCCCCGCTTACACTGCAGATGTATTTTCAAACTTTTTTTTATCACAGTATTATCAGAGGTCTTGTGGTGTCATAAACAGTGTTGTGCTGGATTCTTTGGCTGGAGGGAGACATTGGCTGAATATTTCTTTGAGATCTACCTTCCTTTGAATGTACATCTAACTCCCCCAAGACTTCAGCCAGCAATAGAACGAGGCTTCTGATATTAAGACAAGTTATAAAGAACCACTCCTTAAGGGCAATACCTGGATTTTAAGGAAAGGAGAAGCAATGCACCTGGCCCATTCTGGTGCCATTTGGTGTCCTAGTTTGGTCAAATATTATCATGCCGTCCTCTAACCTTTCAATATTATCATGTTGTTCTCAAGCCTTCAAAACCTGAAAAATATTCCGCTAGATATATTGTAAATATATTCTGGAATCATATATTCTGGAATTATTTCCAGTGTTTGGCAAAACTGCATTTTATTCATACTTTTTGGTAACTACCTATGGCTTCAATGATTAGTAATACATCACTTTAGAAATAAAAATTAACAAATATGAATTAGAGAAAGAATAAAAAATGCTTGTCGACCTTAAGAGTTTATTTTGTGCTAATTAAAAAAACTTAATTGAAAGCAATGATTTCTGTTAATGTAGTAAAAGTCTTGCTCTTTATAAAAATTAGTAAAATATGTCTGTAGGTATAAGGTGGACCTGGATAGCTCCAGGCTAGCCTGATCTCATTAGATCTCAGATGGTAAGCAGGGTTGGCCCTGATTAGAATTTGGATGGGAGACATCCAAGGAATACTAGGGGCATGAAATGGAGGCAGCCAATGGCAAACCAGCTCCTAACATCTCTTGCCTTGAAAACTCTATGGGGTCACCATAAGTCAGATGTGACTTGACAGTGTGTGTGTGTGTAAAGCGCCATCAAGTCGCAGCCGACTTATGGCGACCCCTTATGGGGTTTTCAAGGCAAGAGACTAACAGAGGTGGTTTGCCAGTGCCTTCCTCTGCACAGCAACCCTGGTATTCCTCGGTGGTCTCCCATCCAAATACTAACCAGGGCTGACCCTGCTTATCTGATGAGATCTGATGAGATCAGGCTAGCCTGAGCCATCCAGGTCAGGGCAGTGACTTGACAGTACACATACATAATGTGGATTAGACAAAAATGTTTTTGGATTGTAGAAATTATTATTTCAATGAGCCTAATTTCTTAGAAGTAATTGCAGTCAGGGTAATATGTGGTAATAAAACTATTTCCATTGTGTAATTCACACTGCCCCTTCTAAACAACATGGTGATGATTGTGTATGTCAGGGCGATCACATATAGTGCATTCCTCCACATGTGCGGTAAAACATGACTGAAAAGGGCTTTCTGGCAGCCTCCATTTGAAAATACCAAAACCAGTGATTAATCATGTGTTTCTTTAATACCACAGGCTCCTACACAGCTAATAGCAGAGGAAAAATACCCGTTCTAATAGGAACAGTTTGTTGTGACATCCAAATTAGGAGGTGGTTGTATTTTAATAGTTGTCATTTATTGGTATTTGTCCCATTAGAAAGTCTGTAGGTTGTTGCTGGATGGACCAGATCTTTCTATACTTAAAAAGAAAGTAGGAGTGGGGAGAGGAAGTGGAAAGGAGAAGCAGGAAAAAAAGAGTAGGAGCTAAAAAACTCAAAAGAGTAAAACCTTGCTATACCTTTTGCCTTGGGGTATTCTTCACGGAGATTTGCTGCTGTTTTGATGCTGATTTGCGTCGGAGGCAAATTTTGGTTATTCACTGCAGATCCGTGTTTTCCCCCACTGAGCAAAATAAGCCGGGTTAAAAGAGAGGCAATCCAAACCACTTCTGAGCCGTACTTTCCAGTAGAAGAGCGTTTTGTTGCTCGGATGCCCATGAAAAAATGTTTGCTTTGCTCCCCGGGACGTCTCCTTTCTCCTCCCCCAAGAACGGTGATTGGCTGGGGGAGTTGCCACCCTAACAGCATCGCACCGGTAGGAGGGAGACCCAGAGCAGACTGGCCGCCCCTCTTCAAAAGGGTGATGGGGGTTTTGGCTTGGATTTGCTGCTCTCAGGATGCCCCCCCCCAATACACACACACAGGATCATGGGAAGAGTGGGCGGGATTAGGCGGATTTGGAGTGGTGAGTCATGAGCGGCAGCAGACGTAAGCAGCGCAGAGAAGTGCGCTTTCTCCTGTGAAAAATTGAAAATGCCTCGGGATGGGGGGAGAATCTGCGCTGCCATGAAAAAGCTATTTAAATCGGTTTATTGTTTGCTCCGATTCGAAACCGAAGCAAAATCCACCGTGAAAAATACCCCCTTCTTGTGTTGTCTCCTTGTCTGCATCAAGATACAAGAGTTTTAACAAACGGCAGTTTGGTCTCTTGCTTACAACATGAGTGAGTTCAAGCCTAAGAATAAACTTGGCTTGTTCTCATCATGAAGAAGTTTGTTTGTAATGTCTGAACGCAGATCAAAAGTTATGGCCTTGGCAATCCTCCTGCTGCAAAAACTAGATGTTTACTGTGGTCACATTGAGAGGCGGCATACACCTTGTCCTGGTGGGTTCACAGGTTAAGCAGGTAAGGTGGCCAACAGGCCTGGAGAAAAATGCCCTCCTCTCTTTTGCTGTCAGGTTACAGCTGACTTATTGCGACTTTAGTCAGCTCCCTGAGACCTTCCACCCCGGGAACGCCCCTTTTTGCCAATACGAACTTGCTACTGCAAACAAGATGGCATAACCCTGTGAAACTCTATGGAGCCATTTCAAGGGATTTGGGGGAAATCTGATTTTTTAATGCAGCCATGCCTCTACAAACCACTCAGGAGGAGGTGCAGCTGCGCCATCCCTGAGCGCCCCACAACTACCCCCCTTTCAGGATTGCTCTGCCCATCCGGTGGTATTCTTACCGTAATAGTAATGATGTGTCTAAATGTAAGTCTGATACCAAAAGAAGTCAATTCTCACACCAATTTATGATTTAAAAAAATCCATGGACTCTAGATAACTATCATTTGGTATTTAAATGAGCAACCAGTAAAGGATGTTAAGACCCCTGGTCCCTCTGTACAAGCCACTTTAACTAAAAACCTTTTTTCTAATACTTTTCATAGGCAATTTTTTCAAGTTCCTGATAATACAGAAGCCATTTCTACTAGTATTCATCAAGGGTTGACAGGTTCCTCTTTGCCACCAGAGGGAGGATTTTGAGGTGGAGTCTGAGGAGGGCAGAGTTTGGGGAGGGGAGGGACTTAAATGCAATAGAGTCCAATTGCCAAAGTGGCCATTTTCTCCAGGTGAACTGATTTCTATTGGCTGGAGATCAGCTGTAATACCAGGAGATCTCCAGCTAGTACCTGGAGGTTGGCAACCCTATATTCATCTCATCCAACCAAACTTTTCTCTATACATAAAAATTCTAATAAGTTTGATCTTGTTCCGACCACGGTATTTTATGTGCTTATTAGAATTCTTGAGTCTTTATACCACTAAAGCCTCAGCAGCTGAATTCTGCAATGCAACAGTTTGAACCAGGATTATAGTTTATTGGCTGACTCTTGAACGATAAGATTTTAAAATAAAACGTTGAAATATTGCAACTAGCAGAGTGACATGCAAGCAGGTGAATCCTACTTTCTTTCTTCACATTTGAACTCTCAGCTATCTATCAAGTTTTAACAGGTGTCATGCCAGTTGAAACCTAAATGGCCCACCAAAATTCAATTTATGTAGATATTTTCCTGCATATAATCACATCACCCACTGTTTCTCATGTATAAGATCCATAAAAAGATATTTAAAAAACTAAAAACTAAAATTGTAAATATTTAAAATAAAATTCAAACCAAAGACTGCAAAAAACAACAGTATTACAAATCAATAATACTGTGTATGTTAAATGCCATCAAGTCACTCCTGAACTATGGCATAAACCTGTATAAATTTACAAGAAAAAATTGTATAATTATCAGTCATTTTGTACACTTCAATTCTATTCTCAAAATAGGGTTGATCGGGCATCACTTTCCAAGGCAGATTTTTTAATGCCCCATTTCTCCATTTCAGACACCGTAGCAGGATTCTGAGCATTATTCCATGCTGGTTAAAAAGCCATGTGTAATAATGCATGCTGTATAATCAAATCTAGCAGCCAGTGGTATATATAGTATGTGTTGTCTTTACAAAGATGGTACTAGATTTAAGAACCAGATTCCTCTGGTCTACAGATAAGTCCTATCACAAAAATTCTGACCAGGGCCAAATTTACATGACACATTTTGCCTTGTGCATGTGTACCTGGGGATCAGAAGAGGCCTGCTTAACCAGGTCCATCTAGTCAAGCATTTTGTATCACACAGTGGCCAACCAGTCATGTTGGATGGCCAACAAACAGGAGATGTTGCTTCCTAGCATTGTTTAATAGTTGGGATGCTCTTTTGCCTACCAAATTGGTTCCAGAATGCTTTCTTCGCCTTGTCTTTCGAGTGTGTTAGGGAACCAGTACCTTTCAAGGTGGTAATCTGATCACAGCATTATTTGACGTGATTATGTTTGTAGTTAGTTTTTTTCTATCATTTGTTTTAAAGCTTGTCAGATGTTAGTTTATTCTGCTCATCCCTACCTAGCGTACACTTATTTTTCCTAGGAAAGTATTCCACCGGAGAAGCAACGCATGGCTATCCTGTTGAAACGTTGCCACCAGAATTATAGAGTTGAGATTATCAAATCTTTGTGTGGCGTCTTTGTTTGACTAAGGGAATTTTTGTAGGGCTTGGTTTTCAGGATCTATGATGTTTTATTTTTAATGTTGATTTGTACAGTATAAGCCATGGATTGTGTGCTATAACAACAATTTCATAGTAATGTAATTTATGTACCATTGTGTATCATTCTGTTATACATTCATTCTCTCAATTGTTTAGAATGGCTATGATCCAACTCCCTTTGGGGGCAAGTATTGGTACGCAGTAACTGTATTGTAATCAGCACCCTATTCAATACAGACTAATTGCAAATTAGCTTGGTAGGGGAATCCTTTAATTTTTTAGGGTGTGAATCACAAGTATTTGCCTGTTTGTGTTTGCTAGGCAATGTCAGCTTTTGAACTCCACAATCTGTAAGTTTTCAGAAATGGGAGAGATTTTTTTCTACAGAAAACAAAGGAGATGATATCTTGAGGTTTAACAGTGAAGAATGAAAGGGTGCGTGGAAAACTAAGGCTGTGGGAAGAACATAACTATATGCAAGTAGTTTGGATTTGGGTCTTGAGATACATCCACATGATAAGGAAGTATCATAGTTCATAATGCTAGCAGCATTGTTAATATTTGATTTCAAACAAATTTTCCATTACAGTTAATCAACCATGGATATTTGGAAGAAATAAATGTTGATGAGGAGGAATATGCACAGACAACAAGTGGTCTGACAGAAGCTAATGAATTACTGGAAAGTGTATAAGATTAAGACCAAAAATCAGGGCATGCAGAGTTTGGATTCAGAGCAAGCTCCTCTTCCCACATGATCCAGACATCACAAGAAGCTCCAGTAAAACTCAAATGTTCACAAGGACAACTTGTTGCCATGGTTTCAAGGGCCTCCATCTCTCCTTTCCCTTTTCCCATGGAATGCAACAAAGTTTTTCTGGTTTAAACAACATATGGTATATTGCTTGATAGTGTGCCATCAAGTCACAGCTGACTTATGATGACCCCATAGGGTTTTCAAGGCAAGAGACGTTCACAGGTGGTTTGCCATTGCATGCTTCTGCGTGGGCTGAGAGAGTTCTGAGAGAACTGTAACTGGCCCAAGGGCTTCATGTGGGAAAGTGGGAAATCAAACCCCGTTCTTCGGATTAGAGGCTGCCGTTCTTTAAAAATTGTTCATTATCGTTCTGATTTATCAAAGCTGTAAGTTTCGCCATCTCTGTCAATTCCAGCATCTTATTGATCCAGTCATTTTTAGTCGGTATCTCGCCAGACTTCCATTTAGCTGCATATATCACACGTGCAGCAGTGGTGGCATATATCAAGAAAGTTCGATGAATAAAAATAGTATCTGGTATCATACTTAATAGAATCATTTCAGGTGTTTTAGAAATATTTTGTTGTAAAATCTTCCTTATCTCGTTGTATATCATCTCCCAAAATTTCTTACTTTTTTCACAAGTCTACCAAACATGATGAAAAGATCCTACTTCTTTGTGGCATTTCCAACAGTTTGGTGACATTAAGGGAAATGATTTTGCTAATTTCTTTGGTGTTAAGTACCATTTATACATCATTTTATATATATTTTCTCTAAGTAACTGCGAAGATATAAGTTTCAGATCTTTTGTCCATAACCTTTCCCACTTTTGCAACATTATTTCATGTCCCAACATTTGCGCCCAACTGATCATAGTAGGTTTTATTCGTTCTTGTTCACAATAAAGTTCTAACAGTAATTTATACATCTTAGATATGAGATGATCATTTGTATCCAGTAAGAGTTTTTGTAAATTGATTTAGTTTTAGAAAATCCTTTCTTCAAGTCTTGTAAAAAAACCAAGTTTATTTGATGATACTGGAACCAAGATAGCAAATCTTTAACTTCTTCATATTCTTTAAGTGAACATTTTGTACCTTCCCATTTCAAAAGATCCTGGTAAATTACAAATTGAGCAGGTCTTAGTGGGCGTAGAGGAGCCCCGTGGCGCAGAGTGTTAAGCTACAGTACTGCAGTCAAAAGCTCTGCTCACGACCTGAGTTCGATCCCGACGGAAGTTGGTTCCAGGTAGCCGGCTCAAGGTTGACTCAGCCTTCCATCCTTCCGAGGTCGGTAAAATGAGGACTCAGCTTGCTGGGGGTAAAGGGAAGATGACTGGGGAAGGCACTGGCAAACCACCCCGCAAACAAAGTCTGCCTAGGAAACGTTGGGATGTGACGTCACCCCATGGGTCAGGAATGACCTTTACCTTTACCTTTTATAGTGGGCGTAAGTTAACATTTCTTGTGATGAAATCCATAACGGAGTTTTCGCTTCTAGTGGATTTTTATATCTAGTCCATATCCTGTAGAGGGATGATTTAACCATATGCTGCTGAAATGTTGCATGAGTTTTAACTTTATTGTACCACAAATAACCATACCATCCACTTCTATTGTCATTGCCACCCACTTCTATTGTCATTAGAGGCTGCCGCTCTTAACCACTACACCACACTGGCTCTCATTGCTTGATTAGAGAGAGGTTTTTTTTTTTTTTTGGCTACCACAAACATGGATTCAAAGTTTAGTTGAAATCGATTCTGCCCTGAATACCGCCTATTTTCCAACATTAGGAACTACCTTTACAATATGGGACTTGCAGAAAAAAAATTACTGACAGAGCAATCCTGAGTTCCATCTGCGCTGGGGTGGCTGGCCATGGTGACTATGGCCCTGTTAGTCCACTCCCTGTAGGGTTTCATTACATAGTGGTTGGAGGAAAAATGTGTTTGTTTTGCTCTCAGTTAACTCAGTTATGTCAACTTCCCCAGCAACTGAAATGTGTTCCTTGGAGGAGGCGGCAGAGCCGTTGCAGACAGGACTGCCAGACCCAGTCCAGGG
This sequence comes from Euleptes europaea, assembly GCF_029931775.1. Lineage (NCBI taxonomy): Eukaryota > Metazoa > Chordata > Lepidosauria > Squamata > Sphaerodactylidae > Euleptes > Euleptes europaea. The sequence continues at coordinate 36,031,434 of NC_079323.1, forward strand.
CTGCCCTGCACAGGGGCCAGCCCAAGTGCCCATCACAGCCCAGGAGTGTGAAGGGGCATGGCCAGGAATCCTAGCTTGCTGTCAGCGGCACATCCTCCCCCCACTGAAAGGGACTAAGTTATATGAGTAACAGAAGCCAAGATTTTCCAAATCTCCTGCCTTGCCTCCCTTACAGTCACTTTTCTCCAAGCCTAGCTCAGTTCTGATGTCATATCTCAACCACAAGCAAAGTGCCTTAACCAACAAGTTCAGACCAATTAAGTAGGGAAGTGAGGGATTCTGTTGCCTTACTAATGTGCCATTTTATGTAAATATTAGATCACCCCTTCATATTTTATAAATGAATCAGTGACTTTTTTTTTTTACATAAAATGGCACATAAGTAAGAAAATTAAATCCTCCTGTTCCCTACCATGTCACATCTAGCTTGACCCTGAGCTCCTGGTGGAACGTTTAATATAACAGCACTATTGACACAGTTACAGGTCTTTGACCATGAATTTATGTCTTACTAGGGCCAGTTACTGGGCCAGTTGTTGCTGTTGAGTAGCCATTTTGTGATTAAGGACAAACTCTACACCAAAACTTTTGAAAACAAGTATCATTGACCAAAATGGGCTTCAGCTGGGAATTGTGAATGACAATGAGATGTTCTGTTACTTCCTCTTCTTGGTCTGTTTTGTAGTATGCTTTTCCTTGATTTCATTCTGGCCTGGTTGATCTGTTTCTTTACCAGGTAGGTACTATTTGTGTAAGAATGCTGGATGCAGTTACTTTGGTTGAGTCCCTGTTCAAGAAATGTGATTGTATTGTAAGGCTCAGAATATAAACAAGGATATATGTATTTTGATTGGCAGCTGAAAGGATCAGATATGTGTAGCAGTCAGTAAGGTTTCAAGTACTTGCTACACAGATTGGTCCTGGCTCACGCTGATAGTGGGCTAGAGGTTGGTTTTTCTAACAGTTGCTGCCTTGGGTATTCATTGTATCAATCATATTTTAATTGTGAATACAACCGGCATGCTTGCAAAGAATGTTTTTTTTAAAAAATTTCATTGGGAACTAGGATTCCTCCCCACACACACACACAAAAAAAAATCTGGAAATGCTGATGTAGCACAGTAAAGCACAGGCAACAGTAACAAAAGTGATAAAAGTAGTTATTACTATGCTGAAACATACTTGGTGCCGTATTCATTTACATTATCCTATGTGTAACCAGCTAAAAAGCCCCCATTGATTTCTTGCTGACCCCCTTCTCCCAAGTTAATGAATGAAATTTACTTGTGTCAGAAGGCAGGCTTACCCCCGCCCAAAAAAAGATCTGTTATTTGCATCAGCATTCTGGGAAAGATGCTGATAAGCAAGACAAATACAAGGATTTGAGGGAACTTCTGTCATAATTGCCAAGCATACCAATTTAGAGCATACACTATTAAATCTCTGCGGCTGGTGCTGACTGCTAATAGCTGGCTTGAGCAGTACTTCTTTCTTAGCATGACTTAGCCTGCTTGTTCCTACTCAACTGCATCAGAAGGATTTTCATTCCGTCAACTGCTGCAAGGAACTGCTGTACAAAATTAGCTGAATTGTGCAGTGTACCAAAGCCAAGACAACAGTTGCAGAAAACACTAAGGCTTTATCAACTTCTTGGCCAGGTTCCCTCTGCTTTCCCCAGTCTGGGTGGCAATTTGCAAGATCCCCAGATGGGTTCAGTTTCCAGCGCAGTTGTGCCAAAATTAGGCACATGCTGGATAGATTTATTTTAGGGTAGCCACAACAGGATAGGGTTGTTGGGTTGTATTTATGTTTATTAGTTTTGCTGCAAGTGGCAGTCTTCAGATTGTACTTTTAAGTTTTATATAGTCACTTCATTCTACAAAGAAATTACAAAATGCATCCCTATCTCTTTTAAGGAAGGCACCCAATATTGGATTTGGGCTTTCCTTTAATACTCACATCTTAATCGCAGCTAGGTCTCTGTATGAACACATGAAGCTGCCTTACACTGAATCAGACCCTTGGTCCATCAAAGTCAGTATTGTCTACTCAGACCAGCAGCGGCTCTCCAGGGTCTCAGGTTGAGGTCCTTCCCATCAGTGCCGGATTTACGTATAAGCTAAACAAGCTATAGCTTAGGGCCCCACTCTCTTGGGGGCCCCCAAAAAATTTAAAGGAAAAAAAACTGGATGTACATTTCCAAAATATAAGATAAAAAACAATTACTTTGATAAAATACATATTTTGTTATGTGCAAATGGCTTTAGATACCTATTAGGTCCATAAATTACCATATAGCATATATTCAACACAAAAAACAACAACAATTTGTTGTTGACAGACAACAGCTGGACATATAAAGGACCCCATTACCTTCAGTCGCTTAGGGCCTCATCAAACCTAAATCCGGCCCTGCTTCCCATCACCTGTTTGCCTGGTCCCTCTAACTGGAGATGCCAGGGATTGAACCTAGGATTTTCTGCATATCAAGCAGATGCTCTACCACTGAGCCAAAACCCCTCCCCTAATGTATGTTGTTCATCCTTATCCTCTCTGACATTGACAAAACCACCAATTCTAACAGACTAGCAACCCACTCAATAGGCTACTGTGGAGTTTTCAAGTGATTAAGAGGAAGGTGTAACTGAATTCTACAGTTCTGTATAAAGAGAAACTCATTCACAGCAGTAGAGCTGTGGATCCCCAGCCCCTTTTCCTGTCTGTCTAAAAAGGCAGAGCATTTAGATTGGCAGGGCTGTGACTGAGACTCCTCCCACGCAGGTGAGGAAACAAAGCCACAGTGCTTTTCTCAACAAGTTCAGCCAGCTGGGCTGTCTCTCCCTACTACGAGAAGCTGCTTCATGTTCCCAGCAGTGTGAGACATAAAGCCATTAAGATATGCATTAACTGTAAGTTGCAGCCTGTTCCCATGCTTGCTTTCTCAGAAATAACTCCAATTAGTTCAAGGGGGCTTACTTCATAATACGTTTGCTTAGAATTGCAATCTTTGTCTCCCAAAAGATCATTTTGCCAATGCCTTGTAAACTAACATTATACTCCACCAATAAATCAATTGATTTCCATAGTGTAATAACCCCGACGTCCAATTTCTTGTTTAATCTTTTATACTTTTAGTTTTGTCCTTCTCTTAGTTTGCATTTCTGTTTATTGCATTTCAGTTATTTTTTTATTCATGATTCTTCTCTTTCTTCATCCTCAGATCTATTTACATGGATTCTTTTTTTCTTATTTTTCAGTGCAAGTATTTCAGCAAAGGCATTCTTGAGGCCTTTCTCCTTTTTATCATCCATCCTGTGCCCTGTGATAGAGCCCTTTGCGAAGGTCTTGTAACATTCCATTGATAAGAAGACAAGAATTACAATTCCCCCCCGGTCATCCTTTTTATATAGAATTGAGTCCTATTGATTGTAAAGAATCATTCTATGCAGGAAGGCAAACTGCACACGTTTCTTTGTGACTACTAGCATTTATTGGCTTGGATCTTATAACTGTGTTCCTGCAGCGTGGTGCAGTGGTTAAGTATGGTGGACTCTAATCTGGAGAACTGGGTTTGATTCTCCATGCCTCCACATGAGCGGTGGACTCTAATCTGGTGAACCAGGCTGGTTTCCCTACTCGTACCCATGAAGCCTGCTGGGTGACCTTGGGCTAGTCACAGTTCTCTTAGAGCTCTCTCAGCCCCACCTACCTCACAAGGTGTCTGTTGTGGGGAGAGGAAGGGAAGGAGACTGTAAGCCGGTCTGATTCTCCTTAAAGGGTAGAGAAAGTCGGCATATAAAAAACCAACTCCTCTTATGTTTCTCTCTGGCTGCTGTGGAGGCTGTCCTCCACTGCAGTGGTGCTTCCTCTGCCACTAGTACTTCTGTTTGTGCAAGGTCTTTGTCACAGCCCAGGACACCCTACCCCAAAGGAGAAAGGGTGGAGCAGGGGAACAGCCCTACAGAAGGCCGCGGTCATTGCAGAGGTGAGAAGAGAGCGGGGGTGGGAAGGATGGCAACACTAAGGGAGAAGCAGCCAGGAGAAAGGCCAACCAGTACTACCTCCCTATGGAGCAAGATACCTCCTCGGGTGTAACGGCATCCTTGAGAGAAAGGGCTTACTCAGGAGTAGGAGCAAAGAAACAGAACTCCCCTGGGGTAATGGTCTCCTTAAGAGGAAGGGCTTGCTTGGGAGTAGGAGCAGAGAAACAGGAAGTAGGAGCAGCAAGGGGAAGAGAGATTAAAGGCTCCAACTGGAGGAGGTGCGGGAGGCAGCTGGCTGTCAACAAGGAAGGTACAGTAGACAGCCAGGCTTGAAGCTTGTGTGGGCTGGAGAGTACCAAGCTTCCTGGAGGTTCAAAAGGTGCCATTTCTGACCGAGTGGGAAGGCAGAAGTATCATTTCCTACCTGACCCAAGCAGATGGGCTGAAACGCAGTTTACCCTGTATAAAGGGTGCAGCGGTCAGGTCAGGAACTCAAGAAGCTGGGAGAAGGACTCAGGCTGAGAACGTGACCCCGTACGTAGGTGGGAGCAGGAAGACGTAAAGAAAGGGAAACTGACCAGACTACAAGGTGGTGGTTAAACTCAGGAAATGGTGCTGTATAAGAGCTAAGTGCAAACTTCACAATTCTGGCATGTTTCCTCATCTGACATTGCTAACATGGCCCCTCCCCAGGAGTATGCGGCCATTGGTCCTAGGGGTTTCACAGGCTCCTTGAAAAACATTGGTCATGTGCAAGTGGAAGTACTAGTGGCAGAGGAAACAAGTGCAGCAGTGGAGAGAAGTGTGAATGAAACGACATCATAGGATCCAGACCACTATTTCCCAGGCAACTGAGCTGGAACAGCACCATTAGTCATTAACTGAAATGTGGAATTCTAGATAAAACAAGCCTAGAACTCTGATAATAGCTAATAAAGATATTAGATGAGTCTTAATATGTATTTAGTATTTTGTTTATTTGTTTCAGTATTGGAGGGGTCAACATTTTACAAACAATATAGTAGGAAAAAACCTTTAAAGGTCATGATGCAACTAAGTCTTTGAGGACCAGGAATTATGCAATTTTCCTAAATAACTGCAAAGCTGATATGAATAAAAACATATAAAGAAAACATATAAAACATATAAAAATTAATTTGTTATGAGTAATGTTTGTCAATGAACCAAATGTTAAATAAATGAGAAATGTGTTATATGGGTGCAGAGTTTGAAATTATTCTAGATCAATCATTATTATATTGTATTTTTTAGCTATCTTCAATCTGTGAAACCATATGTTGCTAGAGCTACCTCTCTACAGGATCTTTATATCAAACAATGGTGTTCTTTTTCTTTCTTTCTGTATAATAGAAAATACATTTTAAAAGAATCAGTTGGTGAAATTTGTTACATTTATTATTAGGGAACTGTTCAAATACATTTAAGGGAATATATTAAAAAGCAACAGAGGATACATGGCAGCCCATCTTGAAGACAAAGTATATAAGCCTTATCACTTTGCCTATAAATTTTTGATATCAGAAATTAAGCATGTTCTCTATGTATTTATTTCAAGTTTTTGCTTAAAAATATGCACGTTATCTACATAATCTGGAAATGACACAAAGTGTTTGGCTAACGTTCGCATCATCCATCAATGTTCATTGACCCTAGTGCTTTATTTGGCTGCATTAGCCAGGCCCACTTGGATGTTTCTGTACATTCTAAATCATATAATTTGAGTTAATGTAATCAATAGCTGGATAGTTTCATTGACTCTGAATATTATCCAACCTTACTTGAATAATTTATAATTAATAGCTGTAGTATCCAAATTGTCTGGGCTATTGTGCACAGAACACTGGGTAATTTTGCCAAGTCCAAGAAAACTTAATAGTGGCTGAGTAATGGTGTAATACAGCACATAGTGTAATACAGTAGAGAAGTAATGGGCACTGTAACAGGATAATGACTACACACAGTAGGCAGATCTCTGAGTTAATGCAGTCCAGTGGACATTGCTTTGGACAACTAGCTTCACTGTGTGGCTCTAAGCAAGTTTCTTTCTTTCTGCTAACTGTGAAATAGGAATAAGGCTCAGAAGGCTTTAATGAGGGTAAATGCATTAATAAAATGTTGCTATCTTCCTTGAGCCTTAGACTACAAACTAGAAACCTAAATAAATAGTAATATAGCTTGGTTTTGACATTATTTAAACCAACATAGATGAAAAATTCTTCTGAAGAGTTATCTAAGCAGGGCTGGATAAATTAGAACATTTACTTAGCTCAGAAGTTAGCAGAATTATAATAATCACTTAATATTATAAAGTACCCACATTTTACTAGGCACTAGTTCTTAAAATAACAGTAAAATATCTAGATAACATGAACACCTTCACCCAACATACAATGACTGTAATTTCCATTTTTACCTGTATAAATATATGCAAATCAGAAACATACCTTTGTCCTGTTATTAATCATGTTTTCTCACTTAATCTGCTTTTCCCTATTGCACTGAATGGTTTTCTTACATATTTGGCCCTTCTGCAGAAAGCTTTGAGTGGTTGCTAGGTGCCCCATTCCGTCTATAAACACTGATTTTTTAAAAAAAAGTTCCAATGCTGTATCTACAAAGTGGTGAATTAAATCGTTTCGGTTGGTCCATGAGGTTCAACCTGAAATAAATGTTTCTTTACCTCATTGCAATGCAATCCTATCAGGATAAATGTAGCAGTTGGCAAATTAATATACCAGGCTGATTAACATAGGAGCATTCAGACCTGCTGAAACTCTCCACACATCCTGACAGATGCCTCCTCTGACTCCACGTTCCCATTAGTAGATACCCTCCAAACCTCAACCAATCGTACTCCACATGCAAAACTGTTTCTCTCACAATTCATTGACTCCCTCCCTCTGCCACTCAAGCCATCCCTCCTCCCATACTCATCAACACTTAAACAAACACTGCCACCACCACCTCTGTCACACAGGTTCGGAGATATAGGTAAGTCAGGCAGTCACAACCCATCTTGTCTCTTCTTAATATGCCGAGAGCCCTGATCCTCTCACACACTAGGATCCCCCTCATTCTCAGAGATACTCCCAGACAGCCCAGTCCCTTTGTTAACCACCCATCACTCAAGACACTTCACAGAGCTATTGGGGTTGGGACCCAAACCTTCTTCAGTCTCCTGCTGCCACCATTTATTCATATCTGTATAAAGAGGCCAAGGCCTGATACATTTATTTATCTCTCTCTCTCTCTCTCTCTCTCTCTCTCTCTCTCTCTCTCTCTCTCTCTCTCTCTCTGTGTGTGTGTTTCTTTCCCTGAGACAGTACACATTCAGTCAGCAGCATTAAGCAGAAAAGTGTTAACTTAAATTGAAGGCTTTAAACAACACTGGAGTGATTTGGGTAAATAGATGTTTAACACTTTCCCTTTTGATCCCTAACTCAACTCATGCTTCTAAGTCTATTTGTTATAAGGTATCTTCCTTTTAGTCAGCTTCAGATTACCGTTTTCTCACTCATTGGCTCAAGCTGTCATCTACTAACTACACCACTCTAGCTCTTTCTCCAATACCCTAATGGCTTTAACTCCCAGCTTTCCTCCCAACATCCTGTCAGCTATCATTGGTTGCTCACAGAGAGAAGCAGAACTGGACCTGTCCGTCACATGCATCTCCTCCAATACACTGTCTAGGACGAGGCCTTCCCAGGTGCCTACTGGCAACAGTGAACACTTACCACCTCATTGAGGACTATGTATTTGAATATTATTAGAAGTGGTCCAATAATTTTAAAATGCACTTTTTCTGTTAGTACCTATCGAAGACATATATGCTTTATTTATTAGTCATTCTTATACCCTGCCCTCCCAGGCAAAACAATTTAACATTTAACAAAATTTCACATTTCCATTATTATACTCATTAAAAAACCCTACTTTTTGTTTTTTTCCTGAAAAAGAAAGCAAGTTTTCCCCCAACACACATTATATCAGAATACTTATGAAATACACATATCTACATCTTTATTCTTCTTCTCCCTTTATGAATAGGGCATCTGCCTCTGTATTTTTGTATTCTCTTATGTGCACCAGGTCAAAGTTAATCCTAGAGCAAAAGATTCCAACACAGCAGTTTGGTGTTGTTCACTTTCTTGTGATGCAACTAACAAAACAGGGAATTGGTTGTGTAACCGGGTTGTGTAACCGTGGTCTTGACCGTGAAAGCCTTCGACAAAACAGGGAATGGTCAGTTTGGAGGGTAACCCCACCCTTATGGTACAGCTTCAGTTTATTTAAGGCACATACCAGGGCTAAGTACTCCATCATCACCAAATGTTTTCTAGAAATCAGCTTTCTATTTAGATTCCTGTTACACAATAGCCAATGGTCAATAATACAAAGCGGCTATAAAATAGGAGAGGCCCTTCTGTCTACCTCTCTAAACCTTCTGGATGGTTTCCCAGTAATGACAGTAGTCAGTCACATCCCTTGCTGTGCCTGGCCAGTAAAGGTTAGGCTACAAGCTTTTACGTTTCCTCAATATTCCAAGATGACAAGTACACAGAATATCATGGGCAATTTGTAGGGTACTATAAGCTGCTTTATAGATTTCTCTCTATTTGTAGGGTACTATAATCTGCCTTATGGATTTCAGTGGAGCAGCTTTCCTCTTCGGCATGCATGCCCTATACAGTAATTTGTTCTTAAATATCACTTGTTCTGTAATATGAGGAGAAAAAGGCATTTCAGATTTAGCAGCTAGGTTTTTCAGAATCTCCAAGGGGGGGAGGAACACTTTGGCCTTCCTGTCTGAACAGATCCTGATCCACACACTCCAGGGTATAGTCACTACTATATTTACATAAAATCAAGAGAACATCACAGAAGCTTGCTTAGTGATCTTGGGCCAGTACCACACTCTCTGCCTAACTTACAGGGGTGTTAGGCTAAAACGGAGAAGATGAGAATGATGGAAGCTGCTTTGGGTCCTCGTTGGAAAGGCAGGCTACAAATATACGCCAACTATTTTCATTGTAAAAGTGTGCCCAATAGGACCATAGTATAAACATAGCCCCAACCTGGATAGCCCAGGCTAGCCCAATCATGTCAGATCTCAGAAGCTAAGCAAGGTCAGCCCTGGTTAGTATTTGGATGAGAGCCACTTCCGTTCATCTCTTGCAACGAGAACCCTATGGCACTGCCATAAATCGGCTGCGACTTGATGGCAATACACACAGACAGAACGAAATACAGCATCTCTTGTATGGAGTTCAAATTATTCAAGTGTGATTTGTTGAACAGAAAACGTGGTTATCCAATATTTCAAACTAAAAGAATTCTAGAAGTAAACAAATATGTATTCTGTGTAGCCCATTCCCAACCATGGTAATTATGGGAATTCTGGATTCTGATGCCCAAGCTGGATTCCACAGATACTCCTATTTGTATATATACACATTACATATGCACTTGACTTCCACTGAATTAGATTATTTAAATGCTATGAATGAAGAAGCTTCTATGTTGGACTTCTTACACCTCATAATTTCCACTGAAATGTACTTGAGTCTTTATAACATGCCCCTGTATTTTATGACTATGACTCTGTTACTGCTTGATCCTAAAGTTCTGTTAAATTAGTGTATGGTTTTATTTGTGGGTCACATTTCCTGACCGGAGTTTATATGAGCATTATTGCTGGGTTCCAATGTTCGTATGTAAGCACTGTTTCCCCCCCCCCCAAAAAAAAACATGGTTTGTGCTGGAGCAACAATTTCCAAACAGAAGCCACAGTTCCTTTCTCCATTCAGGTAAAACATAACAGCATCTAAATGATGACTTTCGTAGTCACCAACTGGGTCCTTTTGCATTTAGCCACTAGTGTTGATAACTCATACAGTGTTGTAATTAATACAGATTTCTTTCTGTGTCAGTCTTAAGAAATTTAGCTGGATATTCATATTGCTTCTTATCATAGTAGAATAATTACATGCCTGCAGCTGAATAGTCAACACAATAAAACAAAATCCTTGAGATAAAAATAAAAAGCAGTATGTAATCAATGCATTAAAAACCTGGTCACCCTTGCTATTATAGAAATTCTTTATAGTCCTATTCTTATTTTGCAGACCAACTCACATTTCAGAGCGTTGTAAGTTTCCTTAGCAGTGCAGAGGGGTATTTACAGAGTCTCCTCTTCTGCAGATTTTCAAAGAAGGGCTGGACAAGTGTCTGTTGGGAACACTTTAGCTGTAAAACATCCAGATTTGAGAACAGGGGGGAAAAGATCCATTGGGTCCATTCCAATTCATTATATTTGTAGCCGTTTCCTAGGATTCCGGAGGTGGGGGAATTGACATAGAAACTGTCAGAGATAATGGGCTTTTAGATGACATTGTGGTAGTGTCTTAAGTTGCTGTGCTGATCTATACTTCCTATTGCTCTCAGTAGATATTTGATTTTAAAATGTCAGCCCAGCAATTTATTAATATGCCATAAACTAAAAATTTCAACTGACTTTTTTATTATGATGTATAATTCATCATTATTGGATTATGCCAGATGATAGCAAACCCTTGTAATCTGAGAGCATTATGCAATTATTGAAGAATGGTTTCTCGTTACCAAGTTGTTTTTATACATGCCCATTTTGCATGGAGAAAAAAATCTTCTACTACTTCAGCAAATTGCAATCCTTTACCACAATATGTATGCATGCATATCTTTACAAGTCTACAACTTGAAGTCCCTATTACTTAACACATTTTCAAAACAGTGTTTTCTATATTTTACTAGTTAAAGGGCACTGCTGGGATGTGGAATGGTATAGTATCGCACAATCTCATCAGATCTCAGAAGTTAAGCTGGGTCAGTGCTTGGAAGGGAGACCTCAAAGAAAGACTCTGCAAAGGAAGGCAATGGAAAACCACCTCTGCTTAATCACTTGCCTTGAAAACCCCACCAGGGGTCGCTGTAAATTGGCTGTGACTTAATGGCACACACAAGGGCTCTACCTCTGTACATAACATTTCAATAGTATCAGGTGCAAACAAAAACTAAAGGTGTTCATACTACATGTAATGTGAATGTATATGATACACTTCAAAGTGCTATATAAATGCTACAGGGAGTAGCACTTATGCCTAGAGTATTCATGCAGTGTTCAACAGAACCTCATTTTCCTCATAGAGAGCCAGCGTGGTGCAGTAGTTAAGAGTGGTGATTTGGAGCAGTGGACTCTAATCTGGAGAACTAGGTTTGATTCCCCACTCCTCCACATGAGCGGCGGAGGCTGATCTGGTGAACTGGGTTGGTTTCCCCACTCCTACACATGAAGCCAGCTGGGTGACCTTGGGCTAGTCACAGCTCTTAGAGCTCTCTCAGCCCCACCGACCTCTTAAGGTGCCTGTTGTGGGAAGAGGAAGGGAACATAAGAATGGCCATGCTGGATCAGACCAAGGTCCATCAAATCCAGCAGTCTGTTCATATAGTGGCCAACCAGGTGCCTCTAGGAAGCCCGCAAACAAGACAACTGCAACAGCATTATCCTGCCTAATATAATAGGCATGCTCCTCTGATCCTGGAGAGAATAGGTATCAATCATGACTAGTATCCAAGGGAAAGTGATTGTACGCCGGTTTGCTTCTTCCTTAAGTGGCGGAGAAGGTCAGCATATAAAAAACAACTCTTCTTCATCATCCATACACAACTACAAGTACAAGCAATGCTAATGTGCGGCCTCCTTTAAATGTGAGGCTGGCAGGTAGAACACATTACCTGTGCAATCTTTCACATACCCAACATCTCATTTAAACTGTGCTTTTACCAGCTTTGCACACAACTTTAAAGCAGCAGAACACTGCTGGAGCACCATAACCAAAAGGAGAGCTTGGTGACCAGTCAACAGTTTAAAATCCTTATGATCCAAAAGGGATTTCTTAAGGCGTATCCTACTTACCTTCTTCAAGACAGCTGAAACCATTCCTCCTTCAAGAAAAGGGTTAATTAGATCCTTGACTGACCTCTCCTGCCACTCAAGAACTACATGTAATAAGTGGGACAAGGGTCAAACATACAGGTGGAAGGCCATATATCCCAAGAACCCTGTGGACTTCCGCAAGCCACAATAACTGGTATTCATCCATGCATTGGATTTCTGAAGTATGTATACAGAATGGATATGACTGGTCTTATTTATTTAGGCAGCTGAAATCACATCCTAGTCTTTCAGCAATACTCTGGCAAACCTGGTGTGATATTCAAGCGGACCATAATGAATAGGTGAATATCCTTTTGTTGTTGTTGTTATTTTAAACTGTGGCTCACTGTGCACTTTAGCACAGTTGAGAAAAAGAGTATACAGAATCCACGAAATTCAAAGCAAACCCACCCAAATAAAGGATTCACAAATTCCCAAGTATTACTGAAGATGCTTTACTTGCTGATTTCATCTTTTAAACACATTACCACTAAATGAATAATTAGCCACTGGAGCTGTACATAATGGAGAGTAAAGAATTGTGTGTGTGTGTGTGTGTAAAGTGCCGTCAAATCGCAGCCGACTTATGGCGACCCCTTATGGGGTTTTCAAGGCAAGAGACTACCAGAGGTGGTTTGCCAGTTCCTTCCTCTGTATAGCAACCCTGGACTTCCTTGGTGGTCTCCCATCCAAATACTAACCAGGGCTGACCCTGCTTAGCTTCTGAGATCTGACGAGATCAGGCTAGCCTGGGCCATCCAGGTCAGGGCAAGTAAAGAATTAAGAGTTCCAAAAAAACACAACAACCCAAATTTCCAACTTCAAATCAAAGTCCAAGTCTAATGTTTCTAGGAATGTGGGCATAAAATTTACCATGGGAAAGCCCATCCTGTTCATTCCTACAAATTTTCACACCCTTATCTCTCATCAAAAGAAGACAGCTTACTCACCACTGCCCACACACATTCTTTCCCTCCTTCCATTCCTTCAAAGGCTTCGCTATCATCAGCCTCACTTTCCCTAACACTATTTCCTCCTCAACTGACCACTAGACCTAAACATTTTCTCCCCTACCAATCATAATCATCACATAATGCACTCATACATAAACACTAGAAAAGCGAATAAATGAAACAATCTTCTACCAGCTGTGAAACGGACAGCAACCAGCAGCGAAAGGTCATTAGGTGTCTGGCACCCTCTTAACAAACAGAAGGGAGGAGAGGAAAATTATGCTGGTGATGGAAGTGAAGAAAACCAAGTTTCAGAAACTCCTTATCTACTCTCCACTCCTTATAAGACAAAGAACCAAATACACATTCCCCATCCCTGTTTTTCCAGATTACTGAAACACATGAAATCAATCCCTAGCAATGGAGCACATGTTAGTGAATTTATAAAGAAAGCAGTTAGTAGAAAGTGACCTATACATAGCAGGCTTTAGGATACACTATACTTTACATTTTGTCCTGTTGGGGAAACCTTTCTGTACCTCATCAGTACACCTGGAGACCCTTCATGGGACACATACAGCTGCCCTCTGGGGTTGTTCAGGCCTGGAAAATGCAGCGGGCGGGGGGGGGGGGGAGGTAAGGCTGAAGCCCCTTCTCATTGTGTGCTGTGGTCCTGATCCAGATTGGAACCCACACACCTGAGCAGTTATTTCCCAGTAGGAAACATGCAAGGGCATGAAGATTACACAGGCCAGGCCTACACAACAGGGGAAACCCCCCCCTTACAATTTAGTGTTTCAAAACCAACTCTCAGCTATAAGGTGCTGAAACAATGGGTTGCAGACCTAGCCTCTGGACTACAGGTCTAGAACTGGCCCACATTTACCTGGTACCCACAGAGGATCTTTGGCACTGCTTATTTCCAGGGACAGGCTACACCCTTCTGGGAGCCCCAGGGCATTCCAGGCATTCCTTCCCCATAAAGACCCCTCTGTTGCCATTGGAGGAGGCAGGGCCCATTCCAAGGGTGGGGGGGAGAATGGTGGGCAGGCCGCTTGGCTAGCTGATGGGGTCCTTGATGCCTGGAGGCTTTTCAAACAGCAAGGTTAGGTTCTTAGTCTTAGGGGGGGAAGATAGCTGTTTTCTCCCAACCTGTAGGTTTGGGAGGCCATTTAGATTGAGAAAATTGCACCGGAGAAACAATTGAACACCTCCCCCCCCCCCAGCACTACTATTCTTATCAAATTAAAATAAAAACTAAAATGTGGACTTAAGAGATGACTTTTTTTCAGTACACCAAAAGTTCTATTAAATGAGCAGGGGAATAAGGAGGTTTTTTTTTTTTTTTTTAAATCTCTATTCCTCATTTGAATTTCTTCTGAAAAATGACACATGATCACTGAAAGTTGGTTTTCACTTCTGGAAAAGCCCCAATAAAATGAGCACAGGACAGATTATTCATCAAGGAAACCTGGTTTTTGTTTTGACATAGCTTTTTCTATCAGTCTTACTTGTCACATAATAAGCAGCAGTGACTTTAGACTCCCCCACCCCCATGCAAACTCTTTGCTACCCTGGCTGAACGGAAAGGTTATTTATGAAATTGCTCCTCTGGCATAATGTTACTTTGCTGCCTTAGGTGCAGTAAAGCTTACGTGTGAGCTGTGAGCTAAGTACCGTCAAGTCACTTCTGACTCATGGCGCCCTTATGAATCAATGTCCTCCAAAACACCCTATTGTTCACAGCCTTGTGCCATGATACTTTCATTTTCTTGTTAGTAATCAATGTAGTCTGTTATTTAAAAGACACAAAAAAGTTGTTTTAGGAAAGGATGTTTTCCTTTAAATTAGCATTATCGAGATATAGGTTTGCCATTTGATTCTGTGAAATCTCTTGCCTTAGCTGAAGCCAGCTTCACTTTGTACTTTTCTATGCTTAAAGGAGTTCTGAATTAGAAAGACCATGGTCTGCTCCAACTGAACATTCATGTAGTTTGCTGTGTGTACAGATGTTAAAAAGGTGTGCATTGGGAAGTCTCAGCTAAATTGGTGCTGTTGCTACTCTGTGCCTTTGGACAGGAGGAAAAAAAAACCTCTTCCACAATCATAAACAAGCCAAATATGATACAGATACCGTTCAACCACTTAATTGTTTTGCTCCTTTAAAACCAATGGGATTATGTCAGAAAAATAAATAGGGTTGGTAGCGTGGAGATAAGAATTTAAAAGCAATTTCCTTCCTAACTCAACAGGCTCCAACTCACCCCTCCATATATCTGCTACCGATTTAGGTGTGGTATTGTAGCCTTCCCTGACCTGGATGGCCCAGGCTAGCCCAATCTTATCAGATCTTGGAAGCTAAGCAGGGTCAACCCTGGTTATTTGGATGGGAGACCACCAAGGAATACCAGGGTTGCTGTGCAGAGGAAGGCACTGGCAAACCACCTCTTAACGTCTCTTGCCTTGAAAACCCAATGAGGTCACCGTACATTGGCTGCGACTTGACCGCACTTTCCACCATCTCACTGTAGCCTTTGGCAAGGTCTGGGGAAGGCATCAGTTTTAAAATGTGAAGAAGCAGACTGGCCACTGAGGAAAGTCCTAGTGGACCCAGAGCCTGGAAACTGCCCCCCCCCCCAGGGGCTGCCTTGCTTGAGACTGTCCTTGCCTCATGCGAGGCGAGATCACCTTGCCTCACCTGGAGGTCCCCATGTGAGGCGAGAATCTCCCCCTGCCCCCGACTAGGGTCAGCCCTTCACAAGGCCAAATTTTACTGGCTTTGCTTGGGCAGGCCCCGCAGGAAGTGAGACTCCCCTTAACCGGGCTGGCCATGCAGGAGCCCTTGCCACTTGCCAGCCAGGGCAAGGAGACAGTGGTACGGCAGGGAGGGTGTGGCCATCAAGCGGGCTGAATCACCCTGCTTCACCCCAGCCAGCCCAACGCAAGGTGAGATGTCGCCTGGACTTGCCCCAAGCGAAGTGAGACTCCTCACTCGTGCTGGTCCCGTGTGAAGCGAGAGTCCCGTCGACCAGCCCCCCCTTCTTCAGCAGAACAGCCGTAGAAGAAGGGGCACAGCCGTAGAAGAAGAAGAGTTGGGTTTTTTAATAGGCCAACTTTCTCTACCACTTAAGGAACAATCAAACCACCTTACAATCACCTTCCCTTCCCCTCCCCACAACAGACACCCTGTGAGGTTGGCGGGGCTGAGTTCCAAGAGAGCTGTGACTAGCCCAAGGTCACCCAGCTGGCTTCATGTGAAGGAGTGGGGGGGACAAATCCGGTTCTCAAGATTAGAGGCCATCGCTCCTAACCACTACACCATATTGGGTGGGGTGAGGCAAGACAACGCCTCACCCGGGTTGGCCCAGCCAAAGCAAGCCACTAGCTACTCTTGCCCTGACCTGGATGGCCCAGGCTAGCCTGATCTCGTCAGATCTCAGAAGCGAAGCAGGGTCGGCCCTGGTTAGTATTTGGATGGGAGACCACCAAGGAAGACCAGGGCTGCTGTGCAGAGGCAGGCACTGGCAAACCACCTCTGTTAGTCTCTTGCCATGAAAACCCCAAAAGGGGTCGCCAGAAGTCGGCTGCGACTTGAAGGCACCTTACACACACAGCTCTTCCTCCTTTGAAGCGGCATGGCAGCCAGGGAGGGATTTGGCCAGGAGGAGGCGTGGCCCCGAGTCACTGTAGATTTAGGCCATTCCCCACAGTACGAATCTCCCAAATAACAGCCACGCTGCTGCAGCAGTAAGCCTCTCTGTCCTGCGGGAGAAAAGTCCCTTTTCAAGCAATGAGCCGGCGCGCCGAGCAGCGCAGCGAGGCTCGAGCCAGCGCACGGAGGGCGGCAGCTTCAGAGCCCGGCCCGTTCATCGCAGCACGGCGGCTGTCTTTTTGGCAGGCTGGCCCCTCCTGGGTCACATGGCCCGGCATGCCAAAGTGGGCCATGCCATTGGAAAACGGGCTCCCGCAAGTCTCCCAAGAACCAGGAGAGATATCAGAACCGCACGGAGAAACCCCCGGGGCGAAAACGCCCGGGAGGTTCCGCCTTGGGTTTGCCGCTCTCCAGACGCACATTCCCCCCCCACCATCCCTCGATACTGCACGGGGGCTTGCCGTTGAGAACGTGGCTGGGGAAGCCGCGCTGCCGGAGAGCGGCACCCCCAAGGCGAAACCTCCCGGGCGCTCCCCCCCCCTTCAGCCTCCCCCTCCCCCGGCCGCCATCCAGCGCGCCTCCCTCGCCGGGGAGGCCGGGTCGGCACGCCTCGGGGGCCCTGGGGCCTTACTCTGCCACCGGA
Organism: Euleptes europaea; assembly: GCF_029931775.1. Classification (NCBI taxonomy): domain Eukaryota; kingdom Metazoa; phylum Chordata; class Lepidosauria; order Squamata; family Sphaerodactylidae; genus Euleptes; species Euleptes europaea. The sequence goes on from NC_079323.1 coordinate 36,048,661, forward strand.
GAGCGCGCGCTCCCTTCTCCCACTCGCCCGGAATACTTCGTCGGCAACCCCCCCCCCCCAAGCAGGCCCTCTCCTCCGAAACCCGAGCCCGACGGCCGCGCGAGGTCCAAAGAGGGCTCGCGCCGGACCCTCCCCTCCCCTCCCCTCCCCTCCCCTCCCCTCCCCCCCCCGCATCGCCCTCTCCCTCCCGTGTCTGCTCCGTCCCCTCCCGCGCCCTCCCCGCGCGCCTCCCTCTCCTCCCCGACTGGGGAAGCCCCTGCCGCGGGAGCGCGCGCTCTCTCGCCTCTCGCGGCGGGGGTCTTCCAGAGCCGGCCGGGCGCTGGGATTGGCGCTCCTCGGCGAGGGGGAGGGGGCTTGGTGGGGGCGTGTCCTGCCCGGGCGGGCCCCGCCTCCGCCGGCCGCTCTCGGTCCTGGAGCGCCGCTCGGCTGCCAGAGGGAAAGAGCCAGCTGCTCGGCGGCGGCGGCTGGAGCCAGTCGCTCCCTCCCTCGCCCGCCCGCCCGCCGCCTCGGAGCCTGCGCCGCCCAACTTCTGCTTGCACCTGCCGCCCGGAAAGTTACGCGGCCGCCTCCGGGGGGAAGCGAGCCCTCGAGGGAGAGGCCGACCCGGCGGGGCTTTCTCGCCTGCCTCCCTTCCAGAAGGCGAAGCGCCCGGAGCCTTGCGGGAGGGCGGGATGGAGAGCCCCGCGGCCGCTTCCCGCTGCCCCTGCCCGCCGCCGCCGCCTCTGCTGCTCGCCTTGCTGCTCTTTGCCCTTTGCCCGCGGCCAGGTGAGTGAGGGAGCGCGGGGCCGGCGGGAGCGCGCCCCAGGGGGAGCTGTCAGGAGCGCGCCGGCCCCTCTTCCCCTTCCTCTTTCCCTTTCGCGCTCGGGCGGGAGGGACTCGCTCGGCCGCGGGGGGCTCCCCTGCCCTTGCCCGGCCCCGCTCGGGGTGTTGCGGGGGAGCTTGTGCGCAGCGCGCGGGGCTTTCGAGCAGCACCCCCCCCCCCCGACCTGGCCGCTGGTGCCTTTGAGGCTGCGGGGGGGGGGCTTCTCGGCAGATGTGCGGGCGCGCGTGGAGGCGCACCGCCCGTGCGTCCTCCGCGGCCGCGGGAGAGATCGGGTGAGACGGTTCTAACCTTGTCGGAGGAAGTGGCTCGTCGGATATTAACGGCGGAAGCGGGTTAAGGCTGCCCGCACGCCGTGAGCAAAGGAGAAGCGCCCGATGCGCGACTGCTTTTACAGCTGTCCGGGTTAACCAGTAGCTAGTTGGCACCGGCTGTAGGGGCGCGAACGCGCGGTCGCTGGAGCCTCCTTTCTTCCCTGTTCCAGCCGGGATTCAGCCAGGATCGAACGCACGGACGTTCGAAGAACGTTCAGCCAGGATCGAACGCACGGACGTTCGAAGAACGTTCAGCCAGGATCGAACGCACGAACGTTCTTCCCTGTTCCAGCCAGGATTCAGCCAGGATCGAACGCGCGGACGTTCTTCGAACGTTCGCGCGTTCGATCCTGGCTGAATCCTGGCTGGAACAGGGAAGAAAGGAGGCTCAAGCGACCGCGCGTTTTCGCCCTGGGTTACATCGCCTTGGGTCTGGTCAGCTTGCTTACACACAATTTAACCCTTGCCTGTCTGAAATACAGTGAGACTCGCTGCCTAAGACCCAACAAGATCCCCCTCCCTCCATTAAGAGCGGCGTTTCCTCTAGGACGGGGGCTCTCGACAAGGGGGGAACACCCCCCCGCGGGGAATTTTAGGGATGGGACCACTGTTCGACAAAGTGGGATGTCCGGTAGGTTATGTGCGATCTGTCAAACTGGAGCTTTTTTTTTTTTTTTTTTTGAGTTAGACTATTTTGGGGAGGGGGGATTCTATTCTGAACAATGGTGAAAGGGGGGATGGAGCAAAAAAAAAAGGTTTGAGAACCGCTGCTCTGGGAAGTGTGTGTGTTTTTAGGAGTCTGGCGTTATCGTTATCGTTTGAAGTCTCCGGTGCCAAGGGAGGGGCTGTGGCTCAGCGGTGGAGCCTCTGCTTGGCATGCAGAAAGTCCCAGGTTCAATCCCAGGCATCTCCGGTTAAAGGGACCAGGCCAGGAGGTGATGTGAAAGACCTCCACCTGAGACCCTGGAGAGCCGCTGCCGGTCTGAGTAGACAGTACTGACTTTGATGGACCGAGGGTCTGATTCGGTAGAAGGCAGCTTCATGTGTTCATGAGAATCTGGCATGTTCAGTAGCATCCCGTGGGATTCACAAACCGCTTTAGTTTCGTGGGTTGGGGATGTAATCCGGGCGTGAGCCTGGTTTAAATTCTGATAAGTAATTGGGGAGAGAGCCTTGAATTTTTCGCTGTGCCTTGGGTGCATTATTTCTCTTTCCTCTTGGGTACAAATATCAAAAGATTGCGACATTTCCAACGTTCACTATGGGGCAATTTGTTGGACTGTAGCCCCTCTCTCTTCCTGCTTGGGTTTGATTGTGCAATCAAACAAAAAAATCCGCCAGCCGCACTGAACTTGTAGAGGGATTCTGCAAGATTGGTCAGAATAGAAAAGCCTCTCTGACTTGGGTGGGTTTCTTCTGTCTCCCTTCGAAAGTTGCCTTTCTGGTTGTGGTGGGGGAGAGGGAGCTGAAAAGGGTGACCTCACCTGCATTTGTAAAGAGCAAGCGGCAAGCAGATTTGGGGGCGGGGGGCTGTTGTTAAATAGTGAAGGAGATAATCCAGGGAGAAGGCTGCCAGCTAAAACCAGATCTTCAAGGTGTGTCAGTTCTGATGGTATATTTTCAGTCCCTAATACTTTAAACATCTCTAATAATAAGCCCTTTAGAGGAACTTGTCAGTGTATCTGTTTTCTGCCTGTACTACAAATGGTGTCATAGATAGGGGCAGCCCTTTTGCTCTTCTGCCGTGGGAATAATTCCAATTCTGTCCCTGTGACTCCTCCCTTGGCTGCCTGTGTCAGTGTGGAGAGGGGAAAGAGAGGCGTTCTCATTTTGGTCTAAGCACCGTCAGCCCTCTGGCATTGGTGATAGAATTGACACAGTATGGATCTGAGTGACTGGTAACAACACCCTAGGAAAACCCATTATGTAAACACTATTTCTGTTAGATGGCTTTAGTCTTCAGGGCTGGCAATTTGAAAGACGGGGCTCATTCATTTGAACTCACACACACACACCTGTCCTGCTTCCTAATTAAGTGAATACGATTTCCAGACTACAGTTGTTCTATTCTGGAGCAGTCTCATTAAACTGAAGTCAGTTGGAACTCTCTGGAGCATATGGGTTGTAGCCCAAGTTCAGTTTGATTAGGATCATTATTTTCTGAGCTCCTTAGGATCTTGACAAAGAAACGGGTATTAAAGTCCTCTCGAAATAACCTGGGCAGTTCTGTTTGTACTTTTTTTTTTTTGTCTGACTGTCTAGTGTATTTAAACAGAACTGAAACCAAGGGAAGCAAACGGTGAACTCTATGCTTTCTTCAGTGTGAAGAATATCTCATTATTCTTGTAGAAAGAGCGTCAGCCTGTGGTGACATCTTGTACTGCTCCAAGAGAGATGCTTTGTATGCCAGCCTTTAGAGGCAAGACTGAAATGTTGCAGAGGATTCATTTGCCTTTAGTCACCAGACAGTACATTTGGAGAACTCCCCTATTAACTGTTTAAAGGCTACCATTCTAGATGCAAGTGGGAAACACAAATGAAGTTTGAGTCATTTTCCAGCAGACATTTTTAGAGAATGTCAGATATGATGATTTTGAGGAAGTTTGGATTTGATTCAATGTAGCCTTGAAATAGGAGAAAATACTCGTTTTCTGTTATGTTATTTAACTCCATACTTAATTAGCAAGACTCTTACATAGCAGTGCATTTACAGGGAAAATAATTATAGCGCAACATGAAAATATTATTCTCACCTTACAGACTATGTGATTAGATCGAGGCTTCAGTCCAATACACAGCTGCTTGAGAGTAAGCCACAGTGGGATTTCCTGGGAAAATATGTCCAGGATGAAGATAATATGTATGCATTTTTAACCTCATAAGGTATAATTTTATTTAAAATATTGAGTTTCTAAAATTTATGAAACAATTCTCTTGGTTTATTGTTAGAAATAATTAAAATAAAAAGTACATAGCAGAATTTGAAAAATTCCTGTTTCAGAATATTTAACATTACCCGCCCCCCATATAGTAGTATCAGCTAACCTACTCTTACTTTACGGTAAGAGTCATGCCATCCTATTCTTGTTTACTTGGAAGTAAATTATTATATAAGTAGGCCTTGTTCCCAGAAAGTAAGCAGAGTAGCACACTCCCCCACTGCAGCCCTGAAAAGAGTTGCACCCTTCAAAAGCCATTAATTTCAATGGATTTAGGTGCAACAGCATTTGGGACAGCATTTAAACAGCATTTAATTACTAGGTTTTTCAAATATATCTATTCAGGAAGAATCACTTATTTCTTCTGACAAAAGAAGAAGAAACTTTGTGTTCGTTTTATGTCATGCTGAAAAACAGACAACTTCATTTTTGTGCTCTTAAGCACAACTCATCATCATGAGTGATGCCACTGAATGAAATGAGAAAGGAGAAACTGAGGCTCCAGCTCTATTCACGCTTCCTTGGAAATAGTCAGTTGAACCCATAAGGAGTCACGTCTTAGTATACTGATTTCTGTAAATCGCTACAATTGGGATTGGGGCAGTCTTCATACCAATTATCTGTCTGTCTATCTCTCTGTGTGTGTGTGTGTGTGCATGTGTATCTTAACATAGCAGATAGTTTTTAGTTTTAATACTTTATCTCAGTTCTGGGGGGAAAAATCCCTGGAAGTGAGCCCCGTTGTCTTCAAGATAAATTAGCAGGCAATTACAGGGTTCATTTAACATTCCCAATCACTGTTGCACTCCAAAGAAGAAATGAGTCTAGGCTAGTTGACTCCTGTTTCCTCCTCCTTGGGAGCTTTCTACTCAAGCTGAAACATGGAACATAATAACTGTACTGGCAACAAATACCATATTATTTGGTGACTTTAGCAGACTTACCAAACCATTATTTTTACAATTAAATGTTTGTGGAAGTTTGAAAATAAAACAATTGATATTTGGTTAGCAATTATTGACATTTGTTCAGCATTTGTTGTAACGTTTTTACTTTTGTATTGGTGCTAGTCTGTTTTTCATAGATGGTGATAGGGATTGTATAGATGGTGCATTTAATGATTGACAGTGCTATCCTAAGCAGAGTTACATCCTTTTAAACAAATAAATTAATGGCCTTAGAAAGGGGGTAACTTAGCTTAGGATGACATTGGAAGACCTTGGTTCAGAATTCATTTTTTTCATTAATTTAGGCTATCCACTATTGACCTCAGTCTTCTACTTCTTCTGATCAGCAAATTGACGGTGAAAATGCTGACCTTTCTTACTGGAGTACTGTAGCGATTAACAGGGTAATGGACGTAAGAATGAGCTTAACGTTCTAACACACTGTTTCTATAGACCTGTTTGTAAATTGCAGAATTCCTGCTTGACCCAACCCAGAATTCTATCAAACTGAAGTATTTAGATTCTGCTGATTATTCCCTTATCCTAGTCATAAGAACATAAGAAAAGCCCTGCTGGATCAGACCAAGGCCATCAAGTCCAGCAGTCTGTTCACACAGTGGCCAACCAGGTGCCTCTAGGAAACCCCCAAACAAGACGACTGCAGCAGCACCATCCTGCCTGTGTTCCACAGCGCCCAAGACAATAGGCATGCTCCTCTGATCCTGGAGAGAACACAATCTATCGCCAGTTCAAAAGCTTCAGTATATACCAACAGTTTTTCTTCTTTCAAGGACTTCGCCTCTTGTTTTAATGGAGCAAGTAGCTTCGTGTGTGCTTTTAAAATGTGATCTTAAAATTGCCCTCCCCAGTCACGTGAATGCGGTCCTCTCATCTAGGATTTCCGTGTGTGCATTGGAATTCTATGGAGCTTTCACACAGGGTCCACTGTATTAAGTTGTTTCACATTGCATAACACAAAGTTGTAGTGTTTTCCATCATCTGCTCATATAATGGAAGGAAACAGAACTTCTGGTGATGTGCATTGCTCTGTTCTTCAACAGCTTGGTGGATTATAAGGATGTGTTCTCAGATTTTGGGGCTGTCTTTCTTACACTTTTTAATGCACTGTATAATTAATTGCATTTTTTAATGCTAAGTAGTGATCAGATCTGTTTGTAAAAAAAAAAAAAAAAAGCACCTTTATGTGGTTCAGTTACTAATTTTATGCCAGTGGAATGGAAGCGCTTAATTGGGTTGCAGTTGTGGTTATAAGTTGCTTAATGTTTTGACTTCCTTGTACACTGTTGGAATATATAAACAAACTGAAAGCAGATACCTTTCAGTGAGTCAGTTATGATTGGCATTTGTCCAAAGCTGACTAGTTTTGTAGCTTGTTTGTCTTCAACTGATTGATGCAAAATTAGCACTGAACTGTAAGGATTTTGCCTTTTCATAAAAAAAAAAATAGCTTCGTAAACTTACCAATGATCAGAGTTCCAGCAGTTAAGGCTGATTGTGTGTGTCTGCGTGGCAGTAGCACCTTGCCTACAAAATGGACACAGACTGCATGTATGCAAGGAGACCTGGAAGCCTTAGTTGGATAAATAAATATGCTGGATAAATATATATCACTAGAGGTGTGTGTCTGCTTGCTCTGCTCACCAACCCCATAACTCGATGCACTTGCAGTGTCTAATGGTAGTTTCAGTACTGTCTGTAATAGTTCTGGGAAGTTCTTGAACCCCCTTTCTTTTGTAAAAGAGGGGATATGTTGCATCCTATCATACACATTATGGTCACATTATGAGAAGATGAGATGCACTGGAAAAGACAATAATGCTAGGAAAAGTTGAAGGCAGCAGGAAAAGAGGAAGACCCAACATGAGATGGATTGACTCAGTCAAGGACTCCACAGCCCTCAATTTGCAAGACCTGAGCAAAGTTGTTAACAATAGGACATTTTGGTGGACATTGATTCATAGGGTCGCCTTAAGTTGGAAGTGACTTGGCAGCACTTAACGCACAAACATGTTCCATCTTCCATGTTTGTACTGCCGTTTTTCACCAATGGTTACATCATTCTTCTCTCCTTCATTTTATCCTCTCCTCCATGTTATCCTCACAACAACCCTGTGAGGTGGGTCTGGCTGAGAATGTGACTGGCCCAAGTTCACCTGGGAAGCTTCCATGGTAGATTGGTAATTTGAGCCTAGGTCTGTTAGATCTAACCACTACAGCACAGAGGCTCTGATAGATCAGGAAAGTTGCTAATCGTTTCTTTCTTGTATCAGAGATATTTTCTACCTTCCCAGTCTGTGCTGCCTGACTTTCCTGGCTTCTCATGAATAAAGTTTTGCTTCCATTGGAAACTGCACATTCCCTTCATTGTTAGCACTATAACTCTCACCATCATCCTGAAGGCAGTGGCCAGCTTGAAATTTCTACCTTTATTTTCTAATATGTTATGCATGTCACAAATAAAGAATCTTAGCTTCCATTGCCTGGGGATGAGGGGTTTCTTGAGACAGCATTGGTCAAGATGTTCAGATTCCCATCATTTTTGGCTTTGCAAGTCACATCACCTTCCTGTAGGTGTCCTGCCATGAAAAGACAACTATAGCATGAGGAAGGGCTTCTGAAGATAACTCAGTCCAGGATATTCCAGTTCCCTTCATTTTTGGCTTCAACTTCTGTGATCATCCTGAACTTGGTGGCCTTTTTTCAAATGCATAGCTTCATTTTCTTATGGGTTATGCCTACCAGCGACAACAGAGCCAGCGTGGTGTAGTAGTTAAAACCATGTGGTGGTGTGGTTAAGAGCGTGAGACTCTGATGATCTAGAGAATCAGGTTTGATTTCCCGCTCCTCCATGTGAAGCCTGCTGGGTGACTGGGCTAGTCACAGTTCTCTCAGAACTCTCTCAGCCCCACCTACCTCACAAGGTGCCTGTTGTGGGGGGAAGGGAAGGCAATTGTAAGCTGCCTTGAGACTCCTTACAGTTGAGAAGAGCAAGGTATACAAGCCAACTCTTCTTCTTCAGTACCTTTCAATGCAGATAGCATGGAGCTGGGGGAGGGGTTCTTGAGAAAACATGGGCCAGGATGTTCCAGTTCCCTTTTATGTTTGTCACTGCATCTCCTATGTTCACCCTGATACTGGTGGCCAATTATGAGGCTCCTAACTTTATTTGCTTATGAGTTACACTTTCCACAGACAGACAGGCAGGCAGATGGCCGGCTGACAGATGTGCCGATCTTTTTATTATTATGGACTTGAAACCTTTTGGCATGAATTTTGATACTACTTGTTTCTTTGGGGTGAAAAGATGACATACAGTTGCCATAGTCAAAAGTTTAGCATTTATGGCCCGTGCACTAAGATCCCAAATTTTCTTTGGTTGACCATGGTTTAATTCTTACTCAATTATAGTGTGTTGGATGTTTATCTGCCACTTAAAAGTGGTAATTCTCTGGCAAATATCTGCGTAGTTTAAGATTAAATTACTGTTCTTGAAAGTTAAAACTCACAGGTTAAGAAAAGCAACAGTGTATCTATTAGCTCCGTTGTTATTTCCACAGATAAGAAACACACTGATTAATTTTTTAAAGTGATAAAATGATGAAGGAGAGAATAAGCTACAGGCTGTGTTGCAGAGGTTATCACTTGTTTAGAATGATTCTATAATGTTTGGTTAAAAAGCATTTGAAACCTCAGTGGATTTAGTTGTGAAATATTAAGCTTCTCCGAAGATAGTAAGCGGGGGGGAACAAAAACAATTAATTTTATTTCTCCTCTTATAGATGTTTTTTTATTTGCATTATTCATTTCAGCTTAATTGCAGCTAAATCTTCTCATCTTGGTGCTATTATCCACTTACACTTCTGCACTGGTTTTTCTCTTGGCCCTTAGGAAGATGCTAAATTAAGAGTGTGATATCACAGTGCTGAATGTACTTGCATGTAGTTCACCCCATTGATATCCAAAGGGATACTGTTTTGGATCAGGGCCTTACAACCAGCTTGTTCATCCTTTTATGCTGTAATCTCCTATACATGTCTTAGTACAGTCTGAAAAATATAACCTGGTAATAGGTAATAACATGGCATTTATCATTAGTGAAATACACATGTATGGACATTGTGCATCTTTAAGCATTTTATATGCTTTCATTGTGACTCATGAACTGCAGTAGATTGTAGTTCTGCATAAGATTACTTCATAAGTACACAAGTCAAATAGTTGTAAAATAGCTTAATCCCTTACTGTTGAATACCATTTTCTGAAACTGAGCACTATCATAAACTGCTGATGAAGGTTAAAGGTGCAATGCGTGCTTGCTTACTTGATTTATACACTGCCTTTCTTCTCCAAGGAGACCCAAAGCAGCTTATCTGCAATTTATATTCACCTCTAATGGATCTTCACAACAACCCTGAGAGGCAGGTTAGACCCAGGGTTATCCAGCAAGTTTCCATAGCACAGTAGGGATTCAGATCTGAGTTTCCCAGCTCCTAATTTGACACCACTACACTGCAATGACTTTCATTATACAGTGCTAATATACTTGAAATATTTTCACATTGAAGTATTTGGTAGTTCCAGGTAAGGACATGAACAAAAGATTTATAAGGTTCCAGTGTGGAGTTCAACACATGCTTGGACTTCTCTGTTCCCATCTACTTCAGTGAATGTTACGTCATTTACAGTGATGACTCCTCACAGGTACATACAGCCTTTCCTAACTTGCAGAAGAAAATAGGGAGCCTTAGCTCCCTGTGCATGTCCCTCTCATGCAAACACATACACAGAGGAGCTGCTGCATCACAGCAAATATAAATTAGTATTGAAGCACACCTCCTTTAAATTACTGGACTAGAAACATGGTCATAAACATTTGCATTGGTTTATCTGCCTGAGAGGGTATCAAAACATACCTGTAGCATGAATGTAACTATTGTGACATTGCAGTCATGTAGCTGTAGCTCTTGACAACACAGAGAGAGCTAAATACACAACTTGTCTTAGTTTGCATCCATTTTCATGGGTAGAAGGATTTCCACCCATGGAGCACAACTTTCTCACCTCCTGTTGGAGCCCAAAATGCACCCTTAAACGCTGCTCTTGGTGAACAGGAACCACCTTGGAACTGGCAATTGTCTTGGATAGGTGGAAAGCAGGCGTGTTCCTTTCGCTCCTGCCTGCTCTGACTGGAGCGCACAGGTGGCAGTGAAAGGAATGTCTCTGCCTTCCTATGTGAAGAAGAAGATGAGTTGGTTTTTATATGCCGACTTTCTCTACCACAAGGCAGAATCAAACTGGGTTCCAATCACCTTCCCCTCCCCACAACAGACACCCTGTGAGGCTGGTGAGGTGAGGCTGAGAGAGTGTGACTTGCCCAAGGTCACCCAGCTGGCTTCATGCGGAGGAGTGGGGAAACAAATCCAGTTCACCAGATTAGCCTCCGCTGCTCGTGTGGATGAGTGGGGAATCAAACCCAGTTCTCCACATCAGACTCCACACACTCCAAACCACTGCTCTTAACCACTACACAATGCTGGTGAGTGGATTGCTGGCTCTGGCCTCCAAGTGTGGATCAGGCAGGTGGCAGGTAAAGGAATGCTCCTTCTTCGTATTTGAGCCAAATATTTTGGGCATTTTCTGGGTTTGCGTTTATTAACCCCAAAATCTTCAGATTTAATAAACCTGAACATGAAAAATACAAAAAAAAAAACCCTCAATGCACACACCTATTTGCCAGATACTTGTTAAACACTATAAGTCAATCCAATTAAATTTTATATCCAATATATACATCAAACTCATTTGTTGTCAAGTGTCCGCCCACCTTCAATACATATGCATCATTTTCTTTTCTAAAACTGTCAGTTAATTAAAATTAATAATATAGCAGTTTTAAATTATAAAACAGCTATTTGACAGCTCACACAATCTAAGTGTAACCACACTAGTATGAAGGGTAGATTATATATATCATTGTATTCACATTTCTTCACTGCAATATTCTGAAACATTTTAATAATAATTTCTTATTTTAGTGTGCCTAACTAGAACTTTGCTACTTGTTACTATTTTAGGTAAATGAAGACCCAGAGGCTTGAAATCTCATCTGTTCTTTAGGAATTACTAATTACATTTCAGAAACTCAATGAAGGGACTAATGCTGTGGGAAACAAGGCCTTTTAAGACATGTAGGTCAAAATTCTAAGGCTGAAATTTTGTACCCAATTACATTTACATACATTGTTGGGACTTTGAAGAAAAAAAAGAGTAACTAAGGACTGCATCCCTAGGGTCTTAATACCTAAGCCAGTGATGGCGAACCTTTTAGAGACCGAGTGCCCAAACTGCAACCCAAAACCCACTTATTTATCGCCGAGTGCCAATGCGGCAATTTAACCTGAATAGTGAGGTTTTAGTTTAGAACAGGGGTGGGGAACCTTTTTTCTGCCAAGGGCCATTTGCATATTTATAACATTGTTCGGGGGCCATACCGGGCGTAGATCTCCTGGTGTGTGTGTGGGGGGAAGCTAGGGTTGACAGGTCCTCTTCACCACTGGCGGGAGGTTTTGGGGGTGAAGCCTGAGGAGGGCGGGGTTTGGGGAGGAAGACTGCACAGCCATAGAGCCCAATGGCCAAAGTGGCCATTTTCTCCAGGGGAACTGATCTCTATTGGCTGGAGATCAGTTGTAATAGCAGGAGATCTCCAGCCACCACCTGGAGGTTGGCAACCTTAGGGGAGGCTATGCAGAGAAGGCTTGGAGGGTGTCTCAGCTCCCCCAGGTCTTCCCCCTCCTCCCAGGTGGGAAGGCAGCCAGCGGTGGGCCCAGGCAACCAAGGTGCCAGGGGGGCGCAGCTTGCAGCCTGCGGTGGATCTGCAAGGAAGGAAAGAAGGAAGGAAGGAAGGAAAGAAGGAAAGAAGGAAGGAAGGAAGGACAGAAAGAAGGAAAGAAAGGGAAGAAGGAAGGAAGGAAAGAAGCAAGGAAAGAAGGAAGGAAGGAAAGAATGAAGGACAGAAAGAAGGAAGGAATGAAGGACAGAAAGAAGGAAGGAAGGAATGAAGGACAGAAAGAAGGAAAGGAGGAAGGAAGGGAAGAAAGGACAGAAAGAAGGAAGGAATGAAGGACAGAAAGAAGGAAGGAATGAAGGACAGAAAGAAGGAAGGAAAGAAGGACGGAAAGAAGGAAGGAAAGAAGGACGGAAAGGAGGACAGATAGAAGGAAGGAAGGAAGGACAGAAAGAAGGAAGGAAGGAAAGAATGAAGGACAGAAAGAAGGCAGAAAGGAAGCATGGAAAGGAGAGAGAGGGAGGGAGAGGGGGGAGGGAGGGAGAGGGAAAGGGAGGGAGAGAGAGAAGGGGAAAGAGAAAGAGAAGGGGAAGGGGAAGGAGAAAGAGAAGGGGAAAGAGAAAGAGAAGGGGAAAGAGAAAGAGAAGGGGAAAGAAAGAGAAAGAGAAGGGGAAGGGGAAAGAGAAACAGAAGGGGAAGGGGAAAGAGAAAGAGAAGGGGAAAGAGAAAGAGAAGGGGAAGGGGAAAGAGAAAGAGAAGGGGAAAGAGAAAGAGAAGGGGAAAGAGAAAGAGAAGGGGAAGGGGAAAGAGAAAGAGAAGGGGAAGGGGAAAGAGAAAGAGAAGGGGAAGGGGAAAGAGAAAGAGAAGGGGAAAGAGAAAGAGAAGGGGAAAGAGAAAGAGAAGGGGAAGGGGAAAGAGAAAGAGAAGGGGAAAGAGAAAGAGAAGGGGAAAGAGAAAGAGAAAGAGGAAAGAGAAAGAGAAGGGGAAGGGGAAAGAGAAAGAGAAGGGGAAAGAAAGAGAAAGAGAAGGGGAAGGGGAAAGAAAGAGAAGGGGAAGGGGAAAGAGAAAGAGAAGGGGAAAGAGAAAGAGAAGGGGAAGGGGAAAGAGAAGGGGAAGGGGAAAGAGAAAGAGAAGGGGAAAGAGAAAGAGAAAGAGAAGGGGAAGGGGAAAGAGAAAGAGAAGGGGAAAGAGAAAGAGAAGGGGAAGGGGAAAGAGAAAGAGAAGGGGAAGGGGAAAGAGAAAGAGAAGGGGAAAGAGAAAGAGAAGGGGAAAGAGAAGGGGAAAGAGAAGGGGAAAGAGGAGAGAAAGAATAGGAGAGTGACTGAAAAAGGAAGAAAAGAGAGAAAAGCCTTCACACACACACACACACAGCCGGCTCCCTGCGACCGGGCTTCAGCTTTCCCACCTCTCCCCCCCCCCCACCCCCAAGTCCACAAAAGTCCTCCACCTGATCGGCTCCCACGTGGATGCTCCGGCCCCGGGAGGGAGCGATTGGCTTTTTCCTCTTCTTCCCCCCCCTCCCCTCCCTCCCTCTGCGGCGGCCGAGAGAGGTTTCAACCCCTGTGCCGCGCGGCGTGCAGGGACGCTTCGCCTTCCCGGCTTGGGGGAAGCGTCTTCCTCCCTCCCGCCTCCCGCCTCCTCTTGCCGATGGCGAGAGGGGGTTTAAAGGGGCCGCAGCGTTCCTGCACGCTGCGGCTTCAGAAAGGGCCGTGCTGCGCTGCGCTTCTCTGGCAGCTGCAGCGGAGCCCAGTCTGGGCCAGGAGCCTTCTTACTCCTCCTCCCAGAGGCTCCGGGGGCTGCTTGGGCGCAAGTCCCGCCGGCCGCCACCGCAGCACGCCCCCCCCCCACCGCACGGGCCGCTCCCGCTCCCCGGCTCCGCTTCACAGGCCCTCGGCTGGGTTGCGCGCTGGGCAGAACCAGGGCGGCGGCGGCTCCTCTTGGCCGAGAGGGGGAGGCGCCGCAGGTGGCGGCCCGGCCTTCAGGGGCCTTTTGCAGCGGGCGGGCGGGCAGGCGGGCCCTGAGGGCGACTGCTGCCGGCTCGCCCGCTGTCCCCGCCCCCAATCCGTAGTCGCTGTGGACCGCCCGTGGCGCGGGGCCAGGCAAAGCCGCGCCTCGACCCCTCGCCTCCAGCCCGGGAAGGGAAGGGGAAGGAAGGCTGCTTCCCCGGGGGCTGAGTGGAGGCGACCGGGCGCGTGCCGGCAGAGAGGGCTACGCGTGCCAGTGTCGGCACGCGTGCCATAGGTTCGCCAACACGGACCTAAGCAAATGATTATTTAAAATTTATATTATTAGAAATGAGATCCAGGTTTTATGAAGAAAAATGTTGAAGCTGTCACATGAGATCCAAATTATTATTGTTTCCATGAATGCGTAAAGGGTATTTCTTTTTCTTTTTTACATATTTAATATTTTCAAAAAAATTTATAATGATTTTTAAATGACTTTAGAAAAATAATAGTAGAAAAATCCAAGAGATAGGCCTATTAACTGTGATAGCTGTGATGATTTACTATAACCTTCAGAAGCATCATCTGTGGAATGCAACAGTGCTTGATTGTGGGTATCTTGGGTGCACATCGCTAGCTGCTTTGAAGACAAGATGCTAGACTAGATGGACCCCTGTCTGATCCAGTAGCCATGCTCTTTTGTGTTCTTTATATAGTGTGGTAAGGTTTGTAGAATGAATTTTAGATTAGAATTCTGGGCACATAGGTATACAAATAGTATGCTGTTTGTAATAATCTGCTGGCTCTGAATGCATTTTGACAATTATCCCCCTAATTAAATTGATCTTGAGAAAGTAACTGGGTTGATATCATAGCAATCATATTGTTTTTGTACCATTCACAGTTATCTAGATGAATCAGATGAGACTTGTTTCAAAGCAGATGTATTAAGGATGAGAATGACAATCCCATTGTCTTAGAAGGAAGCAAATCACACTAAATCCAAGTATTTTCATTCAATTTGGTTATTGATCATGCTGTTATTCAAGAATTATTCCACTGCTGTATAAAATATTATACAATCCTTCAAAGTAGTTAGCTGACAGTATCTTGCTCAGTGCTACCCAGTGCACTTCATAGATAAGCAAATCTTTATCTCAGAGGTAATGTGTCGTTAGTATGATAAAAAAATTGCACTTTGTTACTGCATGCTCTTTTTACCCAGAATGCAGCTGACTCCAAATATTGCACTGTTGCATGCTACCTTGACTTGTTCCGTGCTGGAACACTGTCTTCTTACACAGTTCAGTTTCACTAAGAAATCAGCTTAGGGAATTCAGAATACCTTGGAAGCTTGACTTGTGCATACCAAATATCAGTGATCTACTTGAACAATTTTGTGCAGACGAAGTATGCTGACAGGCACAAAGTTGATTCCATTGAAATGTGGTGATGAAGGAGAGTTTTATGGATACCTTGGACTGCCAGAAAGACAAATGAATGGGTTCTAGATCAAATCAAGCCTGAACTGTCCCTAAAATTACTAAACTGAGGCTATTGTACTTTGGTCACATTATGAGAAGACAAGTCTCACTGGAAAAGACAGTAATGCTAGGAAAAGTTGAATGCAGCAGGAAAAGAGGTAGACCCAACATGAGATGGATTGACTCTGTAAAGCAAGCCACAGCCTTCACTCTGCAAGACTTGAGCAAGGCTGTTAACAATAGGATGTTTTGGAGGACATTGCTTCATAGGGTTGCCATGAGACGGAAGCGACTTGATAGCACTTTACACAGATCCACAAGTATTTTTATAATAAAATATAAGAATTATGTTCTGTACTCAGTCACACAGTTTTGAACTCTTTAATAGAAGGGCATCCATTTTCCCTGTCACTGCAGCTCGCTGAAATTTTGTTCTTGATGATCAGCAGCCCCTTAGGAAAAGCATAGGAAGATGGAATCGTGTCCATCTTCAGCAGAAGAATTTCTGTTATGCAGACGCAAACTATGGTTTCTTTCACTACAGAGAATCTAGGAACTGCTTGTTGCTGGTGGGATTGTGCTCATTATGTAACTACATTGGCTTTTCTTCAGTATTTTATGTTAGCATTAGCTATCATCTATGAGATTAAAGAAAAGGTAAAGGTCCCCTGTGCAAGCACCGGGTCATTCCTGACCCATGGGGTGATGTCACATCCCGAAGTTTACTAGGCAGACTTTGTTTACGGGGTGGTTTGCCAGTGCCTTTCCCAGTCATCTTCCCTTTACCCCCAGCAAGCTCGGTACTCATTTTACTGACCTCGGAAGGATGGAAGGCTGAGTCAACCTTGTGCCGGCTACCTGAAACCAACTTCCATTGGGATCGAACTCAGGTCATGAGCAGAGTTTGGACTGCAGTACTGCAGCTTACCACTCTGCGCCACGGGGCTCCTATCTATGAGATTAGAGTGTCATTTAATGATCTTCCGTAATACTTACACTCCAGTTACATGTAACAAATAAAAATCTGACCCAGATTATTCCTTTTGCTAACCATGAAATGATAACAAGTGTAAATGAAATTTTTTCTGATGTTGAATACCAAATTTCCTATGCCAGATCTGGCTTTTGTTCTCCCTTACCCCTACCCCACTATGCTGCTGTGTTGTCTGCAGTTGCTGTCAGCATTCAATTTCCATTACCTGGTGCTGTCTGGGTGGCAAGATTTAAGGGAGGGGTAGCAAGGGGTGCAGGTGATGTCTGAGAGACACTCATTCCGCCAGAACCTTAGACTATGTTTGTGCCATACAGCATTGTCCCTGAGTTGGTGCACAGCATTTTCCCAATGCAGTTTTTAACTCTCTGGCTCCGTATAGAAATAAACCTCTCCCCAAAATAATTCCTTTCTTGACCATTCCACCTATTTGGTGAGTAAATGCACCTGCTGGGTGAAAGCAGCAGCAGCTGGGTTTGTACATTTCAGTCTTTTTCCCAATACCACCATTTGGCCTCTTCTGGGAAAGAGTGTGTTTATGTGTGTGTGTGTGGGGGGGGAGATGAAAGACCCAGAGCCTAGCCACATGTGCTCCATTAAGCTCTGAAACTATCACCATTGAACTCTTGGTGGAGAAACAAAAAAAAAAGTTACAGCCAAAATTGGTTTCCCTTTACAACCAATTGGTGTGTCTCATCATTCAATCCCAAAATGTATTAAAACAATCTACCAAAAACTATTAGCAAATAAAATGAACTGAATCTGAACTTCAGTAAAATGCTTGTGCACATCGCTGCTCAAAAGACAGGCGTAATTCATCTCCAGCTTGTCCATGTGTGACCATCTCTTTTTATATCTAGGACTTTATTTCCTTGTACAATTATACATAATGGAGATAATCATTCACTTTAGTTGCAATGACATTATGTTATATGTCACAGTTCACATATTAATTTCCTTTTTAGATATTTCTCCAGGGTTACATCATGTTTTATTTTCTGTAATTAGCAACAAAGAAGCCTGTGTTTCAGCTTTAGGAAGTACACTGTAACAAAGCGGTACAGATCCCCTCCCCCTAAATATACAAATAAAACTTTGGTTTAAAACCCACGTTGTCCTCTATAATATTAAGTGTAAGGTTAATTTTATCTTCTCATGGATTGATGAACTGTTTTCACTGGTTTCCTGTAGTACTGTAGCTTGTTTGTCTAATTTACTTTCTATTGCATTCATATGTTAAGGTAAAAATTTCTGTTCTGAGCTGGCTAATTTACAGTGTACATATTTATAGCAAGATCCAGTTCATTATATATGGTGGGTTCCCATAGGATCAATAAATCTGTCCCTTTTCTCCTGCACTGCATATGCAGTTAGTGTACCTGTATGTACCTCCCACATTCCCTTTCAGCCCTCTGTAAAACATTGCAGTGATTCCTGATTGTAGTCACTCATGGGAGGGGCTGTGGCTCAGTGGTAGAGCATCTGCTTGGCATGCAGAAAGTCCCAGGTTCAATCCCCGGCATCTCCTGTTAAAGGGACTAGGCAAGTAGGTGATGTGAAAGACCTCTGCCTTGGACCCTGGAGAGCCGCTGCCGGTCTGAGTAGACCATACTGACTTTGATGGACTGAGGGTCTGATTCGGTGTAAGGCAGCTTCATGTGTTCATGTGTATGAGTATGCTTATAAGGTAAACAAAGGATAACTTTATTCAGTGCAAACTGTGATCAACCAAGAATGGAGGATGAGGCCCACCACAGTCCTTCATAACTTGGCTCTACCCTTTACAAAACCATAAGTAAAACCACACTTTGAATTTGTTCTGGATTCTGGTGTCTTGGACGTATAATAAAACATGGAATAGATTTCTGAATGTTACATACCACCTCTTCTTGGTGTGAATTATTCCATTCCAAAGCATAAGAAACTGGAACTGAGATGCGAGGCAAGGCTGAATGGGAATATGGGCTGTGTGCATAAATTCCCTCTGTAGCCCTTTATGCTTTTTCCTTGCAAACCAGTATGCATAAGTGTGGTAAAACAAAAGATCTGTTGTAGAATCCTCCCTGCATGGGGGTTATGTCTGTGGTAGACTGGACATTTCACAAATGTTAACTGATGTATAACAGTTTGCTTTGGATGTGATGTGTTTTCGCTGGAGATTGTTATTGTATATAGCCTGGTCCTCAAGTTTTTGGTAGTTATATATCAGTGCAATTGAGACGAGCCAGTGACCTTTACTTAGAGAACCATGGTATTCAAAGGCCCTGACCTGGATAGGCCAAACTAGCCCAATTTCATCAGATCTCAGAAGCAAAGCAGGATCAACCCTGGTCAGTATTTGCATGAGAGACCACCAAGGAATACCAGAGTTGCTATGCAGGGGCAGGCAATGGCAAATCACCTCGGTCAGTCTCTTGCACTGAAAACCCTTCAGCGTCACCATAAGTTGGCTGCGACTTGACAGCAAAAAAAAAAAGTATTCAAAGGTAAGCATCTGTGAGGCTGTATGACGGGAGATCTATACATGGTTTCTTTATAGCTGACAACTTGGAAATATTTAATATTTCTTTAATATAGATGTAATGGAACCTCTAGCATGGGCCTATGTCATTTTGTCAGCCTGAACTATTTTAAGCCATCATTTACAGATTATGTTGCCTGAAAGCGTCAACAATAAAACCAGTAACATACCGAATCTTTCACAGAAAGAGTTTCAAATATACCTGACGACTCTTGTAGGTTATCCGGGCTGTGTGACCGTGGTCTTGGTATTTTCTTTCCTGACGTTTCGCCAGCAGGTGTGGCAGGCATCTTCTCAGTGTTACTCCTCTGAAGATGCCTGCCACAGCTGCTGGCGAAACATCAGAAAAGAAAATACCAAGACCTCGGTCACACAGCCCAGATAACCCTCAAGAACTGATGAACTCTGACTGTGAAAGCCTTCGACAATACCTGAAGACTACTTGGATTATTTTCTCTGTCCAGTAGTAAGTTGATTTTTGCATGGGAACCCAGCCAAGTTGTTTCCTGTGCACACACATTCTTGGAGTTGTGTGGCATCAAACCAAACTCCCACAGTTCTACTGGGATGTGTAAAACAGCCATCTTCTCCATTTTGAAAGCTGAGTCTCCTTATCTGGTACAGGTTTCATCTTTCACATTATGCTTGCTCTGAAATTAGCAGCTACAGAGAATTTAACATTTATTTGCTTTGGACACTTTCTCATGAATGAGAACATAATATGCAAACAGAAAAAGGATGCATTTTTAACTGCTCAGCTAGGAGTATGCAATTAACCATTTTTGGCTGAGAACATAACTAAAAGGTAGAAAATGAGGCTATACAAATTGCTACGATTATCTCATCACAGTTGTTTTATGTTTAATTAAAATACAAAGAAATCCCTTAACACAGATTTGTGGTTTGGTGGCTGTTTTTAATGAGACTTTTGTGAAAGACATATCTTTACAGATACTTATCTTTATTAGTTTTGAAGCCAGCATATATTTAATTAAATGCATTGCTATTGGAGCTTGTGATGTTTATGTTTTGTTACAGTTTGTAATCTAATTCAATTATATTGCCATTCACACGCGCTTGCGCCATTTTTTCTTCTTCCTGAAGAGATGGTACAGTGCTCCTGAACTATTAACTGTATCTGCTAGGATACTGGGACTGCTTTTGCCTAGAATTTTTCCTTGGAAATTGATCCAGTGGCATCTTCTACAGTACTTATCTTTGTGCTTGTGGAACAAGCTTGTTGTTCAGTGGTGGATTGTCTGTGTGTGTGCTACGTGCCATCAAGTTGTTAATAGCC
Organism: Euleptes europaea; assembly: GCF_029931775.1. Classification (NCBI taxonomy): domain Eukaryota; kingdom Metazoa; phylum Chordata; class Lepidosauria; order Squamata; family Sphaerodactylidae; genus Euleptes; species Euleptes europaea. Next base: position 36,068,725 of record NC_079323.1, read on the forward strand.
TTGATCTCGTATTGCTGATTGAGAGCCATGGCTTCCTTTGTTCAGGCAATCTATCTCATACTGGGTCTTCCTCTTTTCCTATTTCCCCCACTTCCCTTAGCATGATTGTCATTTCCAGTGACTCTTTTCTATAGTTGTGGCTGGTGTATGAATGGACTTGCCTCATGGCTGAGGAAGAAGATTTCATTTCCTTTCAGTTCTAAATCTGCCCTATTTGACAATATAAATATTTCTATTTCAAACCAATGGTAAAAGATAAATATTTCCAAAATGCTTGAAATAGTCTTGTTTCATCTTAAATACTACATTGACTGTAATATAAACTTTCAGAGTTGTTAGCCTACTTCTTCAGATACATGCAGATAATATGTTTGCATGCATATATTAACACTATAGTGATATATCTACTACCAGTTTAAGGGTTAAAAAGCCCATCTGCAGTGGGGAGAAGGGATGGTGTGGTTGAGGAAATGTGGGTGGAGAGATACGGAAAATCACACTTTCCCCAAACTCACTTTCAGTATGCTCTTCCAGGAAACCCATAGTGGAGCTGTGGAAATCCTGGAAGGTCAGACAGAAGCATTTAAAGATCATATGATTAGTACATATTTAAAAGGTTAATTGATTTAAGTCATAGTTGTTAGTGGTTAACAAAAATGCCAGAGGCATTCCCCCTTCATCAAATTTGGAATTAAAAGACCTTTGTCTCTCCTAACTCTCTCAGCTCATGCAGAGGAAGGCAGTGGCAAACCACCTCTGAATGTCTCTTGCCTTGGAAACCATACGGGGTCGCCATAAGACTTGACAACAAAATCACATACAAAAAAAGAGTATCTGCTACTTGAATAATAGAATAAATATTTGCTGTTTGTTTCCATGAGATTTTAAAAAATGTTCAGCCAATCTTGTTGCCGTAGATTCTTCTTGCAGAATTCTTTTATTATAACGTGGAATAGTTTCTAATCATGTTTTTACTAATTTATAGATAATGGTTTGTGTATTTTTATTATTTAATCTCCCTCTGTTCTTTTAGTGATTAAAGGAGAAACATCCTTTAATTTCTCATTTGAATTTCCTATTTGTGGATAATGACTTTGTACCTGCAAAGGACATTAATATGAAAACTTATCTGTGCTCATAAAAATGCTGTACTTGCAAGATCATTTAAAATCATTGCTGGATTAAATAAATGGTCTGTCTAATCTACTTGACTAGACACTATTCTTGTTTTCTGGAGGGAAAGAAGGCGCTAGTTTACCCCAACAGTTCTTCCTCAGTGCTTCTGACATGATAGTTTTATTTAGCTACTTATAGATCTCCCACAGTGTTTTTTTCCCCTAATCTGATCTGCCATCTAATTTATGTGATCACTATATTTTAAGGCAGCAAATTCTTTTCATTGTTTTCTGGAAAGAGTCTTGAAGAGTGTGCCCTAATTGGCAGCTGGTAATGTGCATCTTTAAAAAGACTAATAATCCCTGTCTCATAACTCAAACTTAATAGCCCTGTAACAGAGGGCTGAGTTTCTAATAAATATGGCTGCTTATCACATGGGCAGACCATTCCTTAAGTGGGGGTAGATAGACAATGGCCGGGAACAGTGCAGCCACACTGCCTCCTGAGAGGCTCCCCAGCCAGAAAAAAAATTACAAATGATTTTTTTTTAAAGTCCATGAAACTCCCCCATTGAGTACCAGGGAGCTATGTCACCTTTTTGCAGGCATAACTCTGCGCTTTCAAAACGGCATGTTCCCAGGGCGAACGGGCTTTGGAAGCTGCCTAAAGGCAGCTCCACCCCTGAGAATGTCCCCTTGGATGCCGGTGCGAGCACTCATGCCAGGAAAACACCACCGGGGAGACAGCACTAGCGCACAAGGCTTGCACGGCTGCATCGCTCCCTGGAGCTAGTGTAAGTTACCCTGCACCTGCATCCATGCCACTTTGCATGGCACAAGTGGCATGGACACTGGTGGTGGGGTCACGCCAGCTCCTAAGTGGCTCCCCCACTTCAGGATTGCATTGTACCTGTTGCATCAACTATAGTCACATTATTTTAATAAGCACCTTAGAGGGAAGTATTTTTAACATCATTTATGAAGTCTCCGTACCTTTCTAGTATAGTTAGTGTTTGAATTAGTTCCCAGCAATTAATGACATGATGTGTTTAGTGCAGGAGTGGCAGTCAACAGCTATTAACTTATTTTGCAGGTGAATGGTGGCAGTGGGTTGCTAATGCCTGAGATTTGTTATCAAAACTTGAAACAATTAAAATATGACTTTTACATTGTTAGAAATATTTTTTTTAAAAAAATAAACATTAAAAGTCTATCCATATCATTGCCTGTAAATGGAAAAAAATATAAACTATAATTTTACTTCAGATTTATAAAACATGACAGAACAAAATAAACCTTACAGCAATTTAGGCTCCTACAGAAGAATGTTCTTTAAGTGTTTAATTTTACAAATTTCATAAAACATGTCAAAGGTCAGTGGCCATGTCCAAGAGATAATGAAGCAACAGCATGCCAGATCACTGAGCATAGTGGAGATACATTAGACATTCAGCCAGGATGGTAATGCAATTCCATGTGAATTGAGCCTCTGTGCAAATTGCCAGTTGCATTTCCTGTCTCTGTTTTTGATTAATAGAGCGGGGAAAAGATTGCTAATAGGCCCTCTGTGTCATTGACCATTGACATAGTTGCTCTGACTCATGTGGAATTGTGTCTGCATGGTGGATTCAAAGAGATCCTGTGAGTGTCAGAAGGCTGACCACCAGGAAATGTATGTTCCAGGATGTTCAGGTGTTTCTGTGTGATGGACTTAAGGGTCATTGAAGGGGCAGAAGCAAGACATTACTCTCTTGCACTTTTGGTGGGAAAGCATGGCCTCAATACAGGGCTTCTGTTTCTTAATGGTAGGTAAATATAATAATGTGTGTATTCTGAGGAGTTAAATTAACATTACACTTCTCTATCTGCTGACACAGGAGCCACTAAGAACACAGTTATTGGTCTGGCAGCTCTTGGCCCTATTTCAAATACAACCATTCCTGAGGTAATACACACACACACACACGAAGCTGCCTTATACTGAATCAAACCCTTGGTCCATCAAAGTCAGTATTGTCTACTCAGACCAGCAGCAGCTCTCCAGGATATCAGGCAGAGGTCTTTCACATCACCTACTTGCCTAGTCCCTTGAACTGGAGATGCTGTGGATTGAACCTGGGACCTTCTGCATGCCAAGCAGATGCTCTGCCACTGAGCCACGGCCCCTCCCCTATGTTGGTAATGTTTTACCAACAATTAACACTGATGTCATTATATATATACATTAATTGTGGTTTTAATTTTGTTTTTTGTTTTTTTTATAATTTTTTTATTGATTTTTATAATAAATCCAAAAAAAAAGAAAAAAAAGAAAAAAAAATAATAGTAAAATAAAAAGACAAAAAATAATACAAACATAGATAGAGCGTACAATTCTGTTACACATACGTTGTTATACATATAGAAATATATATTACGCCCTACTTCAAAAATCCACCACCCACCACAGTGCCCATCACCAATGGACTTCCGATGGGGTGTAGTGACTAGTAAAAGAAAATCACATTATTATACATTAATTAAAATCACGTTATACTATAATTCGTTAATTAAATTTTTAAAATCCGTTTTTGCCGATTTATCCCAATATGCAGCGGCCTTTGACCACATAATTTTAAATTCCTCCATGTCTTTAGCATGTAAAGATGCTGTAATTTTGGCCATCCGCATATATAACCATAGTTTTTCTCTCCATTCTCTAATTGAAGGTTTAATCGTTTGCTTCCACTTTTTTGCAATTATAATTCTAGCTGCTGCAAAACTATATTGGCATATGACTCTATCACCTTTATCCAATTCTCTATTTGGAATGCCCAATAAACAAAAAGCGGGATCTCGCTTGATTTTTACTTTAATAAGATTGTTAGTTTCATTCATAACTAATTGCCAAAATCTTCTAATTTTTTTACATAACCACCAACTATGCATAAACGTTCCTATATCAGTACCACACTTCCAACATAACGCTTTGTCATCTTTTTTCATTTTACTCAATAGAACTGGGGTTATATACCATCTATAAAACATTTTATATAAATTTTCCCTTATTTCATTCGAAATAGTAAACCTAAATTCATTTTTCCAAAGCTTTTCCCAAATTTCCAAATCAATATTATATCCTAGATCTCTCATCCATTTCAACATGACTGGTTTAATCCTTTCTTGTTCTAAGTTCAATTCTATAAGTACTTTATAAATCCTACCAATCAATCCTTTATTACCTTTCAATAATACTGTCTCAAAATTAGATTTGGTGTGATTAAATCCCAATCTATTATCTTTAATAAAAACATCATTTAATTTATAATACATAAACCAGTCTTTTAATTGAAGTTCTTCACGTGTTTTCAATATCCATACCCCATCTCTATAGTCTATCAATTCTCTATAAATATCACAGTCCAAATTTAAATGTGCACCTCTTCGCATAAAAGCTTCTATAGGATTTATCCAACCGGGAGTTTTACTTTCTAAAGCATCTTTATATTTATTCCATACATATAATAAATTTTTCCTAATAATATGAAAATAAAATTCCTTATTCACTTTCTGCTTCTCATACCATAAATAAGCATGCCACCCAAATCGTAGCTTATATCCTTCTAATTCTAATAACTTTGGGTTCTCCAAGAGAATCCAATCTTTAATCCAGGTGAAACATGCCGCTTGGTAATACATTTTTAAATCCGGTAATCCCAGTCCTCCCGTCTCCCTTAATTCTATTAAGTTATTATATGCAATCCTGTGTCTCTCTTTACCCCAAAGAAATCTCAGAATATCTTTTTTCCATTCCTCAAATGTCTGTACGCCTGCCACTATTGGTAAATTTTGAAACAAAAAAAGCATCTTGGGCAATAACATCATTTTAATTACTGATATTCTTCCCCAGAGTGATAAAGGAATCTTTTCCCAACTTATCAAATCTTTTTTTAATTGTTGCCATTGTTTCACATAATTATCCTGAAATAAATTAAGATTATTATTTGATAACCATATTCCTAAATATTTAACTTTATGTTCAATATTGAGTCCCGACTTTTTGGTCAATGTTTGTTGCTGTGAGAGAGTCATATTTTTAACCAAAATTTTTGTTTTTGCCTTGTTAATTTTAAAACCTGAAAGCTTTCCATAAACCTCCAGTATTTTGTTCCATTTGTCAAACTGTTCATTCGGGTCAATCAAAAAACATACTAAATCATCCGCATAAGCTTTAAGTTTATAATGATTTCTCCCTATTCTTACCCCTACTACATCATTAGATTTTCTAAGATTATTCAATAAAACCTCTAGTACTAAAATAAAAAGTAAAGGGGAAAGAGGACAACCCTGTCTCGTTCCCCTTTGAATTTGAATCTTTGGTGATAAAGATCCATTCATAATCAAATTAGCTGTTTGATGTGTATATATACTTTTTATGGCAGTTTTAAAACTATCACCAAAACCCATATATTCTAATACCTTAATCATAAACTGCCAATTAACATTATCAAAAGCTTTTTCAGCATCCAAAAATATAAAAGCAATTGGTGTTGTGTCTTGTTCCGCATATTCTAAAAGATCTATTACCACCCTAACATTTTGACTAATCAATCTCCCTGGTAAAAATCCAGCTTGATCATCATGTATTAATTGATTCAATACTCCTTTTAGTCTAGTAGCTAAAATTGCTACAAATAATTTATAGTCAATGTTCAACAATGAAATCGGTCTATAGTTTTTAACTTCCAATATATCAGAATTCACCTTTGGTATTAAAGCTATATTTGCTTGCTTCCATGTTTGAGGAATAATACCTTTTGTCATCCCTAAATTCATAACTTCCAAAAGATAGGGGATTAATTGTTCTCTAAATGTTTTATAATAATATGCTGTAAAACCATCTGGTCCAGGAGATTTATTCAGTTTGGTTTTTTTTATAGCCTGCTCCAATTCATCCTTGGTTATCGGAGAATCTAAAAGTTCTTTATTTTCTTGTGTTATTTTGCGCCAATCCCATTTAGCAAGATATGCATCCATTTCTACCTCTGAAACTAACTTTTTTTTATATAAATCTATATAAAATTTCACAAATGTATCTACTATCTCCTCTTTAGTTCTTGTTATCTTGCCCTCCCTTCTTATTTGAGTTATTGGTATTTTTTTATCTTTCTGTTTAATTTGCCAAGCTAACATTTTACCTGGTTTGTTAGCATGTTCAAAGAATCTTTGTTTGGCATACGTAACTTTTCGTTCAATTTCCTCAGCAAGTAAGAATTCATATTGAAGTTGGCAGTTTCTAATCTTATTTTGTTGTTCTTGTTTAGCCTCTTTATCTTGCAATCTACTTAAATATCTCTCCGCTTGCTTTATTTCATCTAATATACATTTTTTCTTATTCTCCCTTTCCCTATAGTATCTTGTGTTTTGTTGAATTAAAAATCCCCTAATTACTGCTTTACCGGCATCCCAAACTATGTCTTCACTGGTACCTTTATCGATATTTTCTATGAAATAATTTGATATTTCAGTTTTCAATTTATCTACAATTTTTTTATTTTTTAAAAGAAAGTCATTCATTCTCCAGGGTTTGTAACCTCTATTTCCCATTTCAATTTTAACTGAAACCGCGTTGTGGTCTGAGAGCACCCTAGGTAGAATCTCACATTTTTCTAACTTCTGTACCAGACCCTCTGACATCCATATCATATCTATCCTGGAACACGTGAGATGTCTCTGTGAAAAAAAAGTATATTGCTTCCTATTACCATGTGTCAACCTCCAGACATCAAACATATCCCACTGATCTATAAGAACATCAAAAATCCCTGGTAACTTTCCTTCATTACTTACTTTTTTCTTTTTCCCAGATCTATCTAGCTTAGGTACCTTAACTCCATTAAAATCCCCCATCCATATCATTTTTTCAGTAGCATATTCAGCTAATAATAATGCTAAGTTCTCATAAAATACCTTTTGATTTGTATTAGGTGCATATATTCCCACAAGCAATACCTTTTGGAAACCAATTATTACCTCCAACAACAAAACTCTTCCCTCTATATCTTGATAAATAACTTTTGGTTGTAATAAAACAGATATATACATAGCTATACCATTAGTTTTTTTAGTGCTATTACAAGCTGTAAATAAAGTACCCAACCTAGCATGTTCCAGCCTCACAACATCCTTTGGGAGTATATGCGTTTCCTGTAAGCAAATAATATTAGCATTAGATTTTCGTAAATGATGAAATATTTTCCTCCTTTTGTTGGGAGAGTTCAATCCATTAACATTCCAAGATATAGCCTGTAACATATCAAATTATCAGTTAAATTCCATATATTTTCACAGTAAATACATACTTGACTCCTACTACCACAACCCCCCTCTACCCCCCATCTGTTCGATCTTCAGTCTTCAGGTTCATCATTTAGAGAGTCCTCTGATGAAGCTACTGGCAAATCTCCGCCACCAGAAGCTTCAGATGCCTTTTCTTCTTCTGTAGATTCTCTAGTTGGAACTTGTTTAGCTGACTTGAAAGGTTTAACCAGTTCTGCATCATATCTTCTTAAAAACTGGTCTGCCTTATCCACTTCTGTGTACTTGAACCTTTTCTCCTTAAAAATAAAAGAGACACCCTGCGGATATTCCCATCTGTATTGAATTCCACTGAGTCTTAAGCGCTGGGCAATCTCCATGAAATCCTTCCTCTTCCTCAGTAGTCTTGCAGGTATTTCTTTCATCAGCCTCAGAGACTCACCTCCAACCTTCAGTGGTGTTTTATAATGAGTATTAAGTATTAAGTCTCTGTGGCTTCTAGAAAATAGTTGAATCAGGCAGTCCCTCGGTACTTTATTCCTGGTTGCATATGCTGAATTTATTCTGTAGGCTGTCACAATCATCCCTGCAATCACCTCCTCAGATTCTTGCAAAAAATCTGCCAAGAGAACCGACAGATATTTGCGCAAATCCCGCTCCTCAATTTTCTCTCGCAATCCACGAATACGTAGGGAAGATTCTTTTATCTTGAGCTCCATCATTGCCATCTGATCATTTTGGGTCTCCTGTCTGTCAGCTACAGATATTATTGACATCTCCAGGGTATCCACCTTCTTCTTAGTTTCTTTAGTATCCTGTGAATTTTTTTTGAGCTTGGTTTCTACCCTGTCTTGCCTGACAGCCAAAGATGAGATTGTATCCTGCAAGGCAGCTATTGCAGCTGAGTTCTGAGCTATAGTAGCTGTATTCTGAGATAGCTCCTGTTTCATTTCAATGACATCCTGATGGGTCTTAGTTAGCAATTCAAAAACAGAAGTCAAAGTCACTTCAGGTTTAGTTTTTAAAGGCATCTTGGCAGCAATAGATGTTGTTGCAATTGGAGAAGTTGTCTGTTTGGTTGTTTGAGTTATTTGAGTCACAGAGGACCGTCTAACAGGAGGCTGTACCACCAACTTTGTGTCTTTTAAAATGTCCTTAGTGTGTTTCTCTTTCTCACCCATTGGTGAGGCAAAAAAAAAACTGGAGACTGAAGTTACAAATCCATTATAATCCAAGGGAAGGAAGGGGGGGGCAGAAAGTTTCTTTTATTTCATTTCATTCAGAACAAACCACTTTGGAAAAAACAATCACTGTGACCACTATAAAGTTTCTATGCCATGTCACTTGATTATCCTCCAATTCTTTTCTCTTAGCTCAATGGTCTTTAGTTTTAAAAGAAACTTTTTTTTTTGTGAGTGCGTCACTCAACTGGCAAAAAGCCAAAAAAAGAACAAAAAAGCGTAACTGAATTATAGATAGTTTCAGAACTGTCCTTCAAGAAAGAAAACTGCCACACACCCCAAATAGTGATTTTTAAAATCAGAAAAAAACTTTATTAATAATCCATAAAAGAAAAAGTCAGGTCCCACCTCGCTCTCTCCTGCCGTCTTCTTTAAGATGGCGCCGGCTATTTGGTGGAATCTGCCAGAGCGACCGCCGCCGATTTCTCGGCGGCTATCGCTCCCATGGCAGCTCCGCCACCGGCACCCAGGACTGCATCCCCTCTTGTCCCGAGGGGTGCCGCTTGCAGGCTCTTCCCGGGGCTAATTATGTGCCCCGTAGCAGCGGACGGCAGGAGTGCTGCTTTCGCGCTTGCAACGGGGGGGTCACCTGACCCGGAAGTCGTGGTTTTAATTTTGGATGTTCAACACTCTAAACAGCTATAGCGTTCTGTAATGGCTGAGAGTCAAGGGTACAGCAATAAGTAATTTGCATCAAAGCAGAGAATACCAGCAACTGTCAGTTGCTTCTGAATGAAAGCTAAAAGAACAGACTTTGAAAATCTGATAAGACCATCTATTGGGCAAAACATATAAGCTTTTACTCAAATAGGAAACAGAGAATGAACAAGTGAAAGTATGTATGATGAAATGGATGCAGAACCTTGGACAAGAGATTCCCATGCAACAGTGGGAGCATTTGTGGACAAAAACAATAAAATTCACCGCTAGCCAGAGTCTGAGAGACAGTAGGTACAAGCAGTTCCTTAGATGATATATAACACCAATGGATATAAAAAACGGAATGAGAAAGCTGATAGTTCACTGCTGGAAGTGTAAGGAAAGTGAGGGGATGTATTTTTATACCTGATGGTCCTGTAAAAAGATTAAAAGTTTTTGGATTGAAGTGCACCAAGAGATGCAAAAAACTTTGAAAACTAGCTTTCCATTAGACCCAAAAATCATGCTATTAGGAATACTATCAACAGTTATTGATAAGAACAAGGAGGAAGTATTTAATTACATGATAACTGCAGCCAGAGTGGCAGTGGCCACAAAATAGAAACAGGAAGCGATACCAGAAATAGAAAATTGGCAAGAGAAAATGGCTAAGTATTTATTTTTGAATAAAATATCAGTGGAAGAACTGGAAAGAAAGTGAAGCCATATTATGATTATGCAAATATGCAAGGCTTTTGTAGAATTTTGAACTGTAGTTGGTAAAGAGGTTAAGTTTAGGCTTTAAGTAAATCGCATGTAGTATGCTAGAGAGAGCACAAATAAGTTTAATGTGCTTTGTTTTTCTTAAAATATAGGTATAACAGGTAAAGATATAAGTTTAATAATTTTAAGGGGAAAGTGAGTAATAGAAGTATTATGGTGTTTATGATAATTGGAATGACATATTATAAAGTCTACTAGAAGTTAGATAGAAGAATGACTTGGAAATTCAGATTATAGTGTTTAAGAGAAATATAAACAGAATATGGGTCATCTGAATTGTTTAATTAGAATATAATTGTGGGATAGGTTGTAGAAATAATAAAGCTATGTTATACTCAGTGAATGGTAGAGTACGTGAATGGTAAGAGTAATGCTTGATGTGTTAGGTTGAGTGTAAGTGATTTTGTATGGTGTATGTATTTTGTGTATTGTATGTATTGTGTTTGTTTTGATGTTTGTACTGATGTTGTGAGTTTAAAATAAAATAATAATAATAAAAACCCTTTCCCCTCAGGTTTCCTAACTTTTCCCACAGCTTTTCTGAGCTGTAATCTTATGGACTATAGCCTCTCATGTAGCTTTTTCTACACAAGAAAATCTACAAGAGAGATCATTAAAACAGTGTGGCCCACCCTAGGCTAAGACACTGACCTAATCTTCTTCCCTTTGAAGAGACTGGGAAAGCGTACAGTCCCTAACCTGCCTAAATATCAGCTAAGCCCTATCCACTAAAAATCAACTAGACCATGCTTTTTATTCGCCTCCTTCCCCATCAGTTCCAAAGGACCCGATTGGTCGTAGCTGGCTTTTCTGACTTTCCAGAAAGGTTCAAATGGGATAGGCAGATGTGGACAAAAGGGACAGGCCCTGCCTCTGCCTGTCCCACTCTGGAATTTTCAGTACAGAGGACGAGATCTGGTTAAGTAACATAAAATAGCTTTCAGTGTGTGTTCTTTCTCTGGAGTATCAAAAACATATTTTGAAATGTTGATTTCTAGTGAAATTACTAAAAGTCAAAGAGTGGCTAACAAGCAAATACTTGCCTGCATGGTGAAGGATAACAGTTTATATTTAGTACGGATTTGTATCGGTGTGTGTGTGTGGAATTTTGACAGGAAGAACGAGAGTATTGAATTTAGCAGGAGCTAACCAACATTAGTTGGTCAGATGCAAAGGTGATAGAAACCGTATGAACTTGTCAAAACTGAAGCAAAGCCAATTGCAGGGAACATTTTTGGTGGTTATGTAGCTGCATGCTTTTTAATTCAGATATATGAAGAGATCAGTCTGATAACTAGACAGGATGTCATCTCACATCCATCACTGTCATTATTAGAGATTTTTCAAGGGCAGACTAAAAAGTTGCATAAAAATCTTACTCTGTACTTTATATTTGTTATGAGATGAGCAATTGCTCGGAAATGGAAAACAGGAAGAAGCATTTGTGTTAAATCCTGGTACAAGTCAACATTGATGGAGAAGTTAATTTTTCATTTAAAGTACGTAAAGGTTACTTTCAGTCTGATGAAGTCATTGAAAAATTATCATTCATTATCTGTGTTAATTAAAGTCCTGGTGGTGTTAGATCTTCAAAGGTGAAATCTTTTTTAGGCAGATAGTGTTGCTAGTTAATTGTAGTTGTAAAGGGCTTTTTAAAATTCGGCTTTAAGTTTGTATATACTTTGCCATATTGTATGTTTTTTGAAGATATTTGGTTTTAATTTCTGCTAATTTATATACATAACTTTTGGGGAATTTGTTTTTGTTCTTTGGTATTCATGTTTGCCTGTTCTGGAAAACCCGTAATAAAAATGTGTAAAGAAATTGAAGGAAGGCAGAAATTGGTCTTGTCTGTATTATTAGTCAATACCTTTTTTCCAACAATAGGGTGGTATCTTTTCTGAATGTACAAAATGGAAGATATTTTAGGTCTTTGCAGAAAATATTTGGTCACGCTGCTGTGCACTGAAAATCTATATAATCTGTTTCAGTTCAGGATATATGACTGCACAAATCTAAATATGCTAGCAGGAGATTAAAGAAAACATTGCTGGTGCTTCCTGTTTAATAATACACAATCATGGAACAACTTTAATAAGATGAGGGAGAGCACAATTTTTAAAACACTTTTATTTAAAAATCACAAAATAAGGGATTGTAAGGATTGTTGTAAGGGATTGTAGTTGCATTATTCTTCACTTGTTTATATTGCAAACACACCCAGTTATACTATCACATATCAATTACATGAACAATGAATAGCTAGTTTTGAGTCCAGTAGCACTTTAGAGACCTGCAGTATTTTCAGGGTATAAGTTTTGAGAGTCAAAACTCTCTTTGGGTGAAAATGCATGGTTGCTTTATCCTCCTTTATTCCCTGTTTCAGCCAGGATTCAGCCAGGACCGAACGCATGCGTTTCGCCGAACGTGCGTTCGATCCTGGCTGAAACAGGGAATAAAGGAGGATAAAGCGACCATGTGTTTTCGCCCTATGTTAGTTAACTTATCTGACAGAGAGAGCTTTGGCTCTCTTAAGCTCATACCCTGAAAATATTATTGGTTTCTAAGGTGTTACTGGACTCGAATCTAGCTCTTCTACTTCAGACCAACATGGTTACCCCTGAAACCATTGACAATGAATGTGAAATATAAATGAAAACCCCATGTTCCTTGATTCAGCATTTTCCAGTCCACATGAAAATTCTGTCCAACCACCATCCATTTAATCAAGTATTGCATGTTCTGTCTGGTAGTGGCTGTTCAAACGCTTTTGTAGAGGTGATCTCCAGACAATCTCCCTGATATGCATTAATTAGAAATACATGTGATTGAACTGAGGAACTCATGCACACACAGCATGTGCTGTACCACTGATGTTCGCCAGTTCCCCCTTCCCTCCAACTCACCCTGTGGTCCCCTATCCCCTAGAAACAGCACTTTGCAGAGCATTTTACTTGTAGAGGGAGGGGAAAGGCAAGCAAGTCATGATCCGTAGATGGGTTTATTTATTCATTTAAAATCTTCTAGTATAATTAATATATTTCTGATAAGCATTCAAAGCAGATTCCAAATATAGGGCGATAAAATAATGAACGTTAAAACCACCAACAACATATCCCTTCCACCTGCAAAAATATATACAGTATACTCTTATTGTACAATAAGTTCTTTGCAAAACCACTTAACCAGAATAACTGAGAATATGATTGCAGCTATTTTCATGTATCTGGATCTGCTGAATATGCCATCTTTAGTACAATATAGATTCTATTACTACTTGAGGCAAAGGATAAGATTTGACTGGCCAAAAATGTTTTGTCATTTGTTCAAATATTATATTTTGAAAGTGCTAAATTTAACAGAACACCAAATTTATCAGAACACCGAAAAGGTCTTTGATAAGTATCATATGTTACACAGTTTAGTACAAAAACAAATTGTTTATGCTTTTTTTAAAGTGTAACTTAACAAATGTGCACTAAGATTTTGATATAAACATCAATGTCTTTCTTTCTTTCTTTCTTTCTTTCTTTCTTTCTTTCTTTCTTTCTTTCTTTCTTTCTTTCTTTCTTTCTTTCTTTCTTTCTTTCTCTCAAAGTATAAATAAAGCAAAACTCTGGAAATTCCAAAAAAACAACAACCTTGTTTAAAAGGCAGTTATGCCAAGTAGGTAGCAGACTACAATCCAAAGCTGAGCTAAGCCCTAGTAAACCCATTGATATAATGGCAATTCCCCCTATTTGGAGACACCTACAGTTAAAGCAGGGAGCCAGCAGGAGAAGATCAGCTATGCTGTTTTGACTGATTGCCTGCAAGAAGCTGCCACTGCAACCCTTGCTAAAATAAGAAATAAAAATAGTGTTATATAAAAGTAAACTCCCACCACTAGTAGCGTGCCTGGTTTCATGGAAGATTTGACTATGGCTATATAATAGGCATCCAAGTGCTAATATTTGACCAGTCAACTGACTAGTGTGCCATCCCTGAACAGGAGCCCAACAGTGAAAAGGGAGCAAATATTTGAGAACTCGTTTCTGATATCACACTATTTAATCTTATGATTTATTTCCCAGTGTGCCTTGTCACCCCTTTCCCCTGGAGCTCTGATGTTATTCTTGGAATTGTTTGCTAAATCTAATTGCACGCATTCCTTTTTTCAGTAAGATGTCTAGTGTTTAATGTGCGTTATTTAATGTGTGTTGTTACCAGTGTGCATGGCACAAATAAGACAAGTCCATCCTTACAGTCTAAAATTCTTCTTCCTGTAGAACAGTGGTTCCCAACCTTTTTTTGACCAGGGACCACTAGGACTTTTTTGTTCGGTGCAGGGACCCCAAGGTTCAAAATAAAAATTCCGAGAATTTGAAAATAAACTTTAATCATAACTGTTAGTTAAACATTAAACTTAGAATAATATTTGAATATATATATATATTTATAATAGAGAACTTTTAATTGAAAATATTAATTTATTGTGGGTTTATAACTTTGTTTCGCGGACCTTAATTTAGGTTGGGAACCAGTGCTGTAGAAGAAGGGGTAAAACAGAAGTACTGTACATATGAATTGTGTACAGTATGTACACTCACACAAGGGAATCACTTCTGCTGGTCCCTCCTGCTGCATGCTTTCATCCTAACCTTTGGGAGAGCCTATGCTCACCTGAAGTCTGTGCCTTTTGCAAAATTTCTTTTTTTATATATTTTTATTGCTTTTATAATTAAACATACAAAAAAGAAAAAAGAAAAAGAAAGAAAATATTAAAGTCATAATCCAATACAAACAAAAAAGAACATAAAATACACAAAAACATATACAGAGCACTATTACGGCCAATGCTAATACATTATTATTTACTATCTATTCTTTGAAAAATAAAGCCTATAGTGCCCAAACCACTACCACCCACCTATGTGCCCTTCACCATTGAACTTCCGGAGGAGTGTTATGACAAAATATAAAAACCTGTTATTCCTTTGGCAAAATTTCTGATCATGAGGAGAAGTTCTTTCACAGGTTATAATATAATACATGTATAGATTCTTTCACAAGTTACCAGAAATATGTATAAAAGAACGAGTGATTCTGTTTCCTTGCCTGCTCAGTCAAGTGTTGTTAGGATTGCCAGCCTCCAGGTACTAACTGGAGATCTCCTGCTATTGTATCTAATCTCAAGCCGATAGAGATCAGTTCACCTGGAGAAAAAGACCGTTTTGGCAATTGGATTCTATGCCATTGAAGGCCCTCCCCTCCCCAAACCCGACTCTCCTCAGGCTCTGCCTCAAAAATCTCCAGGTATTTCTCAATCTGGAGCTGGCAACCAATCCTGGAATATAGTATAGTCAAGTGCTCTATAGTATTTTAGCTTCTTCATGAGATTTCAATTCCTTCATGAGATTGGCCCAACATTTCAGAGTAAGTATAGTTTGCCCCATCTGAACAAAAACAGTTTGGGCATGAAGTAGATGGATATTTGCTAGTGAAATATAATCCTTAAATTCCATACATTCAGTTTTTGTAAGTAACTGGACCTCAAAGATTACTTTATTTCACTATTCCAACAGGAACGGTACTTTGTATAATTCATTCAGATGTGTTTATATAAATGTGTCAGGTTAAAAAAACACATTTCTGAAACGTGCAAAATGGCAAGAGTCTTTTTAAGAAACTGCATGTATGACAGGACTCAATTTATAGAGGTGTGACTGTGTATTATGAGTATTATCCTCTTCCATTAGCTGACAAACTACAAGGTAAGGGCAGCACTGAGCCTTTGCAGCTAGGATTATAGGAATAAATGTGACTCGGAGAACCACCATTTGGTTTTACTCCATTTATAACAAAAAGATGAGGCTCAAGCTCGTGTTCCTAAGCCTTTAAATCATTGTGTTACTACAGTCATTTGTATTATACCAGTGTAATGCCATTGTAACTGACATTGTATCAACAGCACATCTTACTGGAGTAACTTTCTCTGCTCTATATCATCTGTGTAAACCGACTTGAGTCCCAGTGAAGTTTTAGCTTTTTTTAACAGCTGATTCTAGCATTTCAGTAAAAGTGAGAAAAAAATCAAATACTACTGCACAAATGGGTAATTTAAAATGCTTAATGAAAATTGTATTTGAAAAGTTTAAAGTGTGTAAAAAACACACAGTGCATTCCTAAGGAGAGTTACTCCAGTCTAAGACCATTGAAATGAATGGGCTTAGACTGGAGTAACTCTCCTTAGGAATGCACTGTTAGTATTGTACCATCTGAACACTATGTAGGAAAGCATCAAAGATTCTAGCCATGAGTTTTTGCAGTTTATGGGAATAACCTCCTGATATTAACCACCTGGTGAAGACTCAAATATTTATATGGGACAGAAAATATATATCATATTTGCACTACTGTAGATGATCATGCAAGCGCATGAGCTCTGTTTGTAAGTTATAGTGAACGCATGTAGAAGGCACATACATTGCACATTTTCATTATACACGTGTTGAGTAATTGTCATGTTACTTTCATCTCATGTACAGCTGAAAATGTTATTCAAACCTCACATTTATCAAGGTACTAGTCCCCAGTTTCATTTGTAAAGTGAACATGTCTCTGCTCTTTTTTACGAACATATAACAAATGTAACTGCTAGTGTTCTTTAAGTGGAATGCAGCATGTTTTAGAGTTAAAATTGTGGCCATGAGATTGTAGCTTTTACTTTGAATGCATGATAATTATTGTGTGTGTGTACAGTGCCGTCAAGTTGCAGCTGACTTATGGCGACCCCTTTTGGGGTTTTCATGGCAAGAGACTAACAGAGGTGGTTTGCCAGTGCCTCTGCACAGCAACCCTGGTATTCCTTGGTGGTCTTCCATCCAAATACTAACCAGGGCTGACCCTGCTTAGCTTCTTACCTTGTATGAATCTGGTCTTGTGAAATGGTAACCATGCCCAGAAACTGGGTTTTTTGACATAATCCAAACTCCTCAACGTCATTTATATATTGTATTTACATCCCACTTTTCTTTCATAATAGTACTCAAGGCAGTTTATATAGGGTTTCTGAAGGTCTCCCAAGCAAGCATTGACCTGACCCATCCTTGCATAAGGTAAAACAGAATTGGTATTATATACCCCTCCCCTCCCATATCCTCACACCCAAGAGAGTCTCATGCAATTCTCCATGTGCACATGAAGCCACAGCTGTATGACAACATTAGATCTTAAGCTAGATTGTGCCTTGATGGAGCTACTATTGTTAAATGTCTAGAAACTTCAGATAGCTTCAAAGACCAGATGTGATTGGGCATCTTCAGGGTGGTATGGCTAAAGGCAACTTCAAATATCATGGGACATACTCCTAATGACTCAGAACAGAGATGGTATGTTGTACCAGTGCTTCAAAAAGATTATTGGCGAATGGAGTGACTCCGGGCATAATTCATAGTGGTATAAAGAACAGTATGGCTTGCAGCTCTGATATTTAAAGGTTAACCTCCTGCCATATATTATACTGTATTTTTTGACACTTGCTAGGGATGCTTTTCTAGATGTACTAGCAATATATCAAGCAAGATCTCAAAGACTACTTATCATATACTCTTAGTAACGGTCTGCTTTTCTGAAGCCTCTGAGAATCCGGTTATATTTTGGAGGCAGTATGTGGCCTTTTTTTTACATGGTTTCAGTGGTCACAGCTAAGGGGGGAGGTTAATTTTGCTGTACCAATTTTGTTTTTGTGTCTATTTTCTAATTTTTAATATAAATATATTTTCATATACCCTCAAGTTAATAAGATCGAACATATAAAATCTAATACATAAATAAAATGAGATGTTATAAAAAGTACCAACAATCTAATTAAAACTTTAAAAGTCTACTTTTCATAATTGGTATTTGTGCTTTAACTACTCTTATTAACATTGAAATGTAATTGACTATCAACTTCAAAAGGCCACATTGACTCTCCTATTTTGTTGCAACTGCCTACATCTTCAAAAAGAAAGATAGACATCTATTTAACCAGAAGCTGTATAAGAACCAGACATTCTTAATTAAAACTTGCATTAAGAAAAATAAGAAAAATACTCTTGGTTTGTAGATTCCACATATCCTATTAAGTTCCATGTGAAAATCAATTTCATAGCTGAACCTGAGAGATAATAGTAGGTATAAGAACTAAATGGTATGGAAAGCTGCTTTGACACAATGTCAAAAATTACATTTCTATTGTAATAATAATAGTTTAAGTATTGTGTGGTAAAGGGTTGTGGTATTTCACACTTTTAATAAAAAAATATTCTTGCTAGGAAGTGTTGGCCTCACTTTGTTCATTATTATGAATACCTTATTACATTTATTAAACATAATTAACTTATAGCTTATGTACAGTGTACTCATTGTATATAATTTAAGCACGTGAAGCTGCCTTATACTGAGTCAGACCACTGCTTTATCAAAGTCTCTATTGTCTACTGTGATGCCCGTTCTCCAAACCATGCTGAGTGCCTACCAACCCCTACACCTTTCTCTTTCAGGGTCAGGGTTTGTGTAGGTCAGAACATCACATTTGCCATTCTTCTCTCTTTTAAAATATAAAGAGAGTCTTGACCATTTCCCCTCTCAGGTCCTTTCACTCACAGAGAGATCAGCAAAGAGGGTGGCCCATCCCTTTTTAATAACAGGCCCTCGCTCAAGCAGAGTTATTGTGGTTGGGGGCTCAAACACTATTCCAGTCACATGCTGCTACCATTGATTCATATCCTATAATACATATATAGACCGAGATATTAACTTGTGTGTGTCTCTTTTCCTGAGACATGCAGCCCCCATAGGGTTAAACAAGACACAAAGTTAACTTTTTATTTATACTATGAACATAACATTGAAGAAAATACGGTAGAAGTTACGACGGTTCACTTCCATGGAACTTTTGAACTGTTATCCTATTCCCTCAACTGGGATCCTTTGATACAAATCGACTCTTCAGCCAGCTCTAAGCAGCTGTACAGTTTCACACACTCAGACATCCTCTTTTCCCTCACAACTCCCAGCTGCCAACTCCCAGCTGCTGTTTTTCAGCTCTTTCTAGCATTCTACTAGCTCTCAATCATCCCTCTTAGGGAGAGGTGGAACCTAGCCTGTTCTATCACATCTACTCTGACTGGCAGTGGCTCTTCAGGGTCTCAAGCAGAACACTTCCAAATCAACTACTACCTGATTCTTTTAACTGGAGGGATCAAAAAATGAGCAGGTCAAAAGGTTCAGGCCACCTCATATTGGGATAAGTTGGCAAAAACGGACTTTATTAATTAATGAGATATAGAAATCAATTTTTTAACAATTGTGATTTATAATATTAATGGATACAATAAAACTGTTAAGACACTTCTGCGGAAGTCGGGTGAAGGGTCACTCTTTAGGTGGGTGGAGGGGAAAGGGTATCTTTGCTTAACATTATAAATTAGTAATTATGAATGTATTAATTATGGTATATGAATACCCTTTTATAATTTCTTGTATTCTTTTTTGTTTATTATTTTTTTCTTGTTGTATTTGTTTTTCATGTTTTTCTTAAAGAAAAAAATCTAATAATTTTTTTAAAAAAAGGTTAGTTATGCTATATGACCTGCAGTTGTAGCATACACTTATGTTCTGACTGTATTTTGTCGAGACAAGCTTACTTGTGTGGAAGAGGATTAAGCAAGAACCACTGCTGTTCCATCTTCCTCCTGACTACTCCTGCATGTTGCTTCAAGCAGCAATTACTCTTCTGTGTAAATTGTTTTGTGTAAATTCCCCCCCCCCCCATATATTCATGCTAAGAGACCTCAAGAATGAACTTCTGAAGTCTGGCCACAAATTGATTAACCGATCCCTTGTTTCCAGATGTTTATCAGACGTTCTAGGCTCTGCCTAGTTTAACCAGATCTTTTCAGCCCTTAGGCATCCTTTTATAAATTGAAATCTTCCTTTTCTTAGCTGTAATTGCTGAGCCTTAAATATATTTTATTGTGTGCCTCAATGGTTGTACTTTTGAAGAAGAGGTAGAGATACCACAATTGGGGTACTGGCTTGTAGAGGGAGATGCAGTGGAGAGAGGATGGGTCAGGTGATGAGAAAAAGAGATAATCAAGTTATCCATATTTTTCTTCAGGCAAAGGGGACCCTGGTAATTTTCCTGGTTACCAATCAATCCTTAAAGTGCTACTGTTAAATGCCAAGTCAGTTCACATTTTAAAAAATTATCATCCAGGACCTAATACTGGATGGGGAAGCCAACTTGATCTATGCATCATAGAGACTTGTGCAGGTGAAGAACAGCATCAGGTTAGGTTAGGTGAGTATGGAGAGGAAGCAATTGTGGTCCACCAGGCTTCTGTGGTACTCACCAGATGATTTGTTACCCAGAACCCCAATTTTAAATGTATAGATGTGATACTGGTGAATCAGGATAGAACAGTGATTCTAATGGTGTATTGCTTGCCCAACAGTATTCCACCTTTTTGCTCTTTCAGGGGCCACAATGATCTGGCCACAATTATCTGTGCTCTGATTGCATACAGGTTAGATTACCATAATGAGCTCTACATAAGACTGCCTTTTTAAAACTGTCTAGAAACTTCAGCTGATCCTTAAAGCAGCAACCAGGCTAATGTCATGTGTTGTTTACAAGGATTGTGTTGAAAGATTTGCACTGGCTACCCTTCTGTTTCTAGAGAAATTTAAAGGGCTACTTTCTACCTTTAAGGCCTTAAATGCCTTGGGCCAGGATACCTGAAGGATTGTCTCCTCCATACCAACCGGCCTACCAATTCTGATCTGCCTCCCAACCCCTGCTTCATGTGTTGCCACCTTCAAAGGTGAGGTGGGTGGTATCCAGAGACAGGGCTGCTTCCGTAGTGGTACCTCACCTTCCCCTTGAGACTCACCTGGCAACCACATCACTCTCTTTTAGGCACCAGGCCAAAAATATTTTCCCCCAAGCTTTTAATTAAGGGTTTTGTTCTGTTAACATTTTAATAGTAGTTTTTTTTAGCATGTGAATTTACACTGGTTTTATATTCTGACTGGGTTTTGTTAACTTTTATGAAGTTTTACATTTTATTTTTCTTAAGCAACATCAGGCAGGTTTCCCAGAGAGTCGATATAGACATTTTCCATATAAATGAATTCTGAATAAATTATTTATGTTTAATTTATTGGAATTATACCCCGCCCTTTCCTGACCAGAGCCAGGCTCAGGGTGGCTTACAACAATTCAATAGCATAAAATTAATCATGTTCTAACTTGGTTAGGGGTTGGAGATTCTTGGGCCACTACATTTCTGGGATCCCCGTGTAGCATTAGAAATAGGTTTTATTTAGGCTGCACTTTCAGGATTATGTGAAAAGCAGAAGGGAAACTACAGAAGTAGATTGTGGGGAATTTGTTCATGCACAGGAAGCACTGTGGTATGGAAGAAAGGAACAAAATTTGCAGGGGGTGTTTGAGCCTTATCAGAATGTTAAAATTGTGAATCTGAAATGTAATCAGGACAGACTGATGAAGAGCTACAAAAGTAAGAACAAGAAATTTAAAAGTTGATATATAGAACAAAGAACAACCAGTGTGAAAATGTAAAGTGGCATAGCATAACTAAAGTGATGAGAGAGAAAAATAGTTCTGCTGAGGAATTTTGCCTTGATTGAAAGGGTGAGAAGCAAGGAAGCCAGTGAGGAGATTACAGTGATCAAGATGAGAAATGAAATGACCATGACACGAAGAAGAATTCACTCTGTACAGACAACAAGGAAAAAGCTCAGATATTACAGTTTTAATGAAGGACAAGAAAAGCTGGCCAAAAATTCCAGCAGTACGCTTAATTGTTTTGTTTAAAAAGCTTACCGTATACCCTTCCTTTCTGAAGTGCAAACAAACTCCAGTTGAAAACAAAGTCATGACATCCAAATGTATGCAGCTGGGCAAACTGGAATTTGTTTGCCAATTTTCCTAGCAGAGATTGTAAAGCCATAGCTTGCAGTGAGTAAACAAACTCCAATTAACCTGCACTTGGATTGCATGGACAATTGGGGTTTGTTTCTATGCTGTCCATCAGAAAGGAGGAATTGTTGTTTCCTTTGCATGATATTGACATTTCATTGCACCTTGCCATGGTGTCTGACTTTTAACCATTGTACAATCCCTATGGTTGAATATCCCTTTAAGAACTCATGCATAAATATCCCACCACCTCCTTTACCTAGCTTGCAGTTCCACTAACATTTAACGAAGTGGGCAGCAACCCACAAAAACCTATTCTCTAAGTGGAAAAAAACAGTCTATTAAGTACTACTAAAACTTCACAGAATTTTTAATAGCTATTTTAAATGAATTGATAAAATAAAAGAATTATAAAAACATCTACTAAATACTACATGTAACACAATAAAATAACACTCAGCCATTAATCATTTTAGTTGGAAGCCAGCTTGAAAGAAATAGATTTTGAAACCTCTGCTAAATAGTTTTTTTTCCTTCTTACTCTGGAAGCTATTTCAAAGAATAGGTGCCACAGCTGAAAAACCTCTAAACTAGACTACGTATAATTTTGTTTTGTGGATGGAGGATGCTACTGGTACTGCCTGTAACCAACCACATTCCGAAAAACATAAGGCAGTTTTAAAAAGAGGAGTGATGTCTTCTGCCAGTTTCTGTCCCATGTTGCAGACCACTACTATATTGTTCCTGAAGATCTGCTAACTTGTAGGAACGAATTTTAAGGGGGCTCATTGAGCTGCAGCCAGAGGAGGAGAATAGGTGGAAATACCCCTCTCCCAAAATTAAAAGCAATTAATTTTTTTCATAACTTGACTGGATCTCTATAGCTGCATGTTGTCTTAAGGGGGAAAAAACCCAGCCACAGAGAAGGCCTAAGCCTGTTTCTATATATGCCATAGTGCTAATCTGAATTGGGCCTCCACACACCTGAGAATTGAGTTCCAAGCATGTAACATCTGATCATAAGTTCTTGTGGCATAGCTGGAGTGGCCACAGGGATCATGTAATGTATAGTTTGACCTGCTCTCCTTCAGATTGTTACCACTAACATATATGAGAATCTTTAATTATAGTACTAAACAATGTAAGAAATATGTACTATGTGCTGTGAATTGCCTCCTCTATCCTCTACTCAGCGAGATGCTGTTCATGCAGTATAGCAAATGCAATTATTTGCTTTGTTTATTAGGGCACTTATTTCTGTGTTCCCCGTGCCCCAGTGATATGTTTCTCATCACATTGTATAAGGCCAGCCTTGCCAAAAAAAATTCATGTCAATTGTTCCTGAAATGTGGCTGTAGTTTGAATGATTAAAAAATAAAGGTATGTCTATGAAAAACACTTGCTGTGGATTAACCCTATAAATGGAAAATAGGCAGTCAATTTCATAAGTATTGGGGAAATTGAGCTTTTCATTTTGTTGGGACTAGGTGAGGCCACAAAACAGTTGTTGCTATAGGAACAGTTTTTCAAGCAGCCTGATACAAGTGTACTTATAATTATGAAATTACTCCCTTTTGTTTTTAAATGGTAGTTGCTATGGAGTTTAGTGACAACAGAACGATCAGGTGTTATTAGAATAAAGAGGGACTGTTGGCAGACTTCTAAAAAAAACCCATCACTGGTCTGGGAAAATAATTAGAACTCAACTGAAATTAAATCCACTGTTCTAATATTTTATAAACATCCACTGTTATCTAGAAATGTCTCGGTAAGAAATTAAAACAATACAATGTAATACAAAATACAGTGTGATGCAAAACAATGCATTTTCTTCTATTTCAGTTATTTTTCTCAGAAAAATGAAAACCGTACTGTATATTTTTATTAAGAGTTTTCCAGATAACACAAAGATAGGAACACAACAATTTAAAGGTACTTTCCCACAAAAACTTATGCCTATAAACCAATGAGCTCATGTTGATTAGAATTAATATATGTTCATATATATAAACACATGTATAATTTTACATGTTAATATATAATATTTTTAAATTGCTTAGTAATCAGCCAAAGTACAACACTAAGCATACAGCCATTGGCTTAGATCCCATCTAAAATGTCCATAGGCAGAAGAATTTCCATCCATGGAGCATGAGTTTGCCCCCTTCTGCAGCCCAGAATGCTCCTGGGAATGCTACTCATGGGGCATGGGGGCCTCCAGAAATACTTTGAGGCAGGAAACTGACTGCTTATATTAGCACATCATAGTAGGACTGTCCATATTGATTAAACTGAACCAAAAATAAACCCAAAATTAGCAGTTTGGGCAATGTTCGCATTTCGTTTCAGCCAAATACCAAAACCTGGGAATCTACCTGAAGCCAAATAGGCAATTCCCAAAAAGCCAAATAGATATTCTATTATAGGTCTTTTATGCATGGGCTGGATCTCCCTGCTTGGACCTGGGTTCATCACACATTAAAGTAACCCGGGTTGGGGAAAACTGTATGCATTGGCTTGAATGATCAGGGACGAAACTGTGTGCTAATTGAGCCATGAATACAGAAAAACAATCTCCCAAGCTCAAATCAAATCCCACCCCTTTAAATGCTGCCCATACCCAAGTAGTGGCTCCTACCTTTGTGGAGTAGCCTGCCTGATGAGGTAAGGAAGGTGGTCAGACTTCTGCCATTTTGGAGATTGTGTAAAATGAAACTGTTCATTTTTATATAAGGAAGTGGTAAAGTAGAATTTTGCAATACAGCACTTTCTATAAAGGAAATAGGACTGTAGTTTTACTTGCAAAATTTTTTAGACATTGTGAAATTCAGTTTATTAGACATATAATACTCTTTTTATTCCCCAGTTGTATAACCCAGTTCTGTTGCTTTGTTTATTATATGCATTATGCTGGTTTTATTGCATTGTTTATTTCACTTTATTGCACTGTAATCTGACTTGAGTCTCAGTGATAAATGAAATAAATTAATTTAATATGAAGGATTTTTCTTCATGCACTATAAGACAAGGCAATGTTTGTCTTGCTCACGTAGTAAGAAGGCTACCTGCAGATGAGGAAAGAGGAAAGAGAAAAGATTTGCATATCCTGAAAGGAAATGGGTCTCCAGAACAGGGACAGGGAATAGAAGCCCAAATTTTGACCTCCTGCCCAATAATAAACAGCTAACACATTAGAAAGAGAGGTGGAACAGAGGCAGAGATTTAAGGATATCTCCTCCCAAAATAGTAACAATATTCTTTGGAAATGTGAAAGCCATCAGCGATGATGAGGAATCGGATCATTTTTTTAAAAAAATGAGAGATCTACTGATCCAAAATCCATGATCTCTCTGTCTGTATTACAGTGGTGATAGAAGACCCAATGTACACAATTTGTCCATTCACAGGAAGGGAATTATTTCCAAATAAAACTGGAATGTTCAGGCAAGGGTAACTAGCAGTGCTAGTCACAGGAGAGGGCGGATTTTAGGTTCCCTCTTCATGTACACAACTCTTATGCTAATTTTCTCTTCCTGAGCATGCTCTGCTGAAATTTTTTCTGCCTTCAGAGCAGTGACATTTTTACCTAGCGATCTAAAATTTAGGAAGAAAAATCCCTTGGTACAGGATATGATCCCTGATAATTTTATTGTAATTTGGAGGAGGGCAAGTTGTGCCTAGAAAGGTTTTCTCATTGAAAAGATTTCTAATGACTCTTTGATTTCCTAGTGCAACTAGCTTCATTTTTGATATTAAATAATCCAATTCAGGATTTAACAGGGCAAATTCAATTATGGCTGTTTAATTTTTGCATATCTGTAAAAATGTGCTCATAATGCTTAAACGTACGATTATCAATATGCTTGTTGCAATGAGTCACTTGTCTGTTACTCATTACTAGTTTGTAATTGATGTGCTGAAGCCATCTGAAAGATATGACTGATGAATCAAGTTGCAAATTTATCTGTTGTGTCTTCATAATTAGTTCTGGAGTAAACAAGAGCATGCCCTGACCTGGATGGCCCAGGCTAGCCTGATCTCGTCAGATCTCTGAAGATAAGCAGGGTCAGCCCTGGTTAGTATGTGGATGGGAGACCATCAAGGAATAGCAGGGTTGCTGTGCACAGGAAGGCACTGGCAAACCACCTCTGTTAGTCTCTTGCCATGAAAACCCCCCAAAAGGGGTCGCCATAAGTCAGCTGCGACTTGACAGCACTTTACACACACACAAACAAGAGCATGTATGTAACTGGTAAGAAATTTGAGAGAAGGCAACTATATCAGCACAATTCATTCTGCTTGTCAAGACTTTACTGCAAGATCTGTTAAGAAGAATTTCCATAGGGAGTGTAGTTGTTTGACCTTGGATACTGCAAACATGTTCTGATTGACACAATCTACACACAGTCACAGTGCAGCAAATGTCAGGTGCCTTCTCCCTTAACTTCTTTGCCAGAAGGGGTTGCACATTATGGTAGCCTTTTATTGTACCACTCTACAAAGAGAACAGTCTTTTGTAAGCTTTCTAGATAAACCGGGACAGATCTTGAGAATTTACATTCATCTACTTTTCATCATTTTTAGCAGGATTTGTATACGGCAAAATCACTAACAACTATGCTTGTAAATTGACTCTGCTCATTGGGGGCAGCCCAGACAGGACAAGATGATTTGAGCATTATTGTTATCAAATCTAGGTAACTACACTCTTGTTTTTGTATACACAAAATGGTGACAAAAGGCATGTGGTTGGACAGATCATAAACTAAAGTACAGGATTATATTTTATGTTTTTTTAACTCAGGATGGTAGTCATATGTACGTGCTGAAAAGATTTTTATATACAACTGAAGAAGAATGTTGTAAAATTGTTTAACTTTGTGATAGGATTATCCTGCATAAAGAATTCTGCGATCTAAACAGGTCCATTTCCTTGATTTATGTGGGAGTATGCCAAAAAGTGCAGTTTTATATTGACCCTCTTAGCTGAACAGATTGTTAATTTATGATCAACTGATAGGAATACTTACGAATACTAAGTTTATACAACAGATATACAAGACTCATTTGACTGCCTTGCCATCATGAAGTATGTTATGAAAATAGGTGGAGGCTGAGCTAAAATTGTCCATGAGAACTGCTGATTTCCCCCTCAGCCCTGCTTAAGAATTTGTTCTGTGCATTCTGTGGGGCAGTTGTGCTAGGCCTTCAACATCATGGATATGATAAGTAGGATTGTTCACCTAACATAGGTGAGAAAAGGGATGCACCATACTATACTGCTGAAAGGACTAATCATAGCACTGCCTTAAAGATAAATATTCACTAGACCAGGATTCTTGAGTTAAATAGTCTTTAGCAAAAGTAGCGAGTATATTTTGAACTTGCAACAGTCCTTTTTATTTTAGCAGTCAATTGTGTTTCCAGCAGACTTTTTCTTTTTCTTCTTGCTGTCTGCAGGGCACACTGGTAAATCGATGGAAACGGATGTTAAAAATTAGAATTTTTAAACTCGTAAAAGAACAAGACCTATTGATGAAGATTCAGCATTGCTACTGTAAAAGAAATTCCTGTCTGATGAACTTTTATAGGGAATTCTTATGTATGGTCCTATGGGTAAAGATGATCCATTAGATATTATGTACCTGGACTTTCAGAGAAATTTGACACAATTCCTCACCAATGTTTCCTGAGTATATTTAGCAGTCATAAGTTAAGAGAATGGTTCCTGATGTGGATTGAAAACCAGCCAAACAGCAGATTAAGAGGAAATGGCCAGTTCTTAAAGTAGAGGAAGGTAAGGAATGGTATTCCACAGGGATCAGTCTTAGGACTGTTGCTGTTTAAATGGCTAGAGGAGTGCACTTCAAAAAATGTAATGTAATGTAATAAGAATATAAGAACATAAGAAAGGCCATGCTGGATCAGACCAAGGTCCATCAAGTCCAGTAGTCTAGTCACACTGTGGCCAACCAGGTCTCAGATCTCAGTTTCTAGGAGGGCATACTTTTCATTAATTCCAAAGTTTTTGGACCCTCATTACCATTTGGGGGGGGTACTAGCCAGATCTTGTCAGTTCTCAGAAGCTAAGCAGGATTGGCCCTAGTTAGCACTTAGATGGAACACCACCAAGGAACTCTAGGGTTGCTATGCAGAGGCAGGCAATGGCATACCACCTATTGAAAACTCTCTGCGGTTGCCGTAAGTTGGCTGTGACTTGATGGTACTTCCCACCACCACTTTTTTTTAGGGTCCTAAAATTTGAGACAATTTTTCTAATTTTCTCCATCCCCCCCCCCTCCCTCAAGGCAGCTGGAGCAGGCAGGGAAGGGAAGAGAAAAAGCTGGGCCCACCAAACAGCTGTTAATCAGTGTCTTCCATCCCTTCAAATATGGAAGGGACCAGAAGCCCCTCCTAACAGCAGATGCCAACTAACAGCTGTTGGTGGGATGTGCAGAGGCCAGGTCTACAAGCCACTGGAAATAACAAACAGTTGTTAATCAGTGTCTTCCATCCCTTCAAATATTAAAGGGACTAGAAGCCCCTCCTAACAGCAGATGCCAACCAACAGCTGTTGGTGGGATGGGCAGAGGCCAGGTCTACCAGCCATTGGAAATAATGGGGCCATTTCCTTTGAGATGTATAGAGGCTACATCTACCTATAGGAAATTATGGCCCCAGTACTTCCAATGGCACTAGACCCGGTGTGCTATCTCATCTGTTAGTCAGCATCAGCTGTTAGGTGGCTCTTCTCATGCCAACCTTCTATGGCGCCACTTATATGGCTTCAGAAACTGAAACACTTTTGAAACTCCAGGAGCTAAATTTTAGTTACTCCCTGAATTTCAGTAGTATTTGGGGTCCTTTTGGATATCTCCAAGTTGACCCAAAACAACTAATTTTGAGTTAAATTTTGGCTTGGGTACATCTGAATACATACCCCTAGAAACAGCTATCACAGGATAACACATTTTTCAGGATGCTGACAGTCAAAGAAGATGGTGGGGAACTCTGACTTATCTTTCCAAGTTGGTTGAGTGTACTGCAAAGTGGCAAATAATGTTCAGTATAAGTAAATGTAACATGATGCAGCTTGGAATAAAAACCCAAATTTTAAATATAAGCTGTTGAATGAAGGGAGACATCTAATTGGCAGTGATTGACCAGGAAAGAGATCTTTGGGTCACTGTAGGTAGCACAGTGAAAATGTCAGTTCAGTGTGCAGTAGTGCTAAAAGGTCAAATACTTTTCTCAAGACTATTCGGATAGGAACCGGAATCAAAGTGGCTGCAGTCATAATGACTCTGTGTGGAGCTGTGGTGCCGCTCCATTTGAAACAGCGTACATAGTTCTGGTTACTTTATCTCAAAAGGATTTTGTAATACAGATGTGTAAAAAAGGGAAACCCAGATGATCAAGGGTTTGGAGAACCTTCACTATTGCTAGGGCTTTTTAGAGGGGAGATATATTGACCAACGAGTTGAGTTGCCAGCTTTCAATTTGGAAATTTCTGGAGATTTTGGGGTGGAGCTTGAGGAGGAGAGGGTTTGGGGATGAAAGGGACCTCTTTTTGAAGCAATTTCATAATTGCTTGTCAAAACACAAGAGAGCTGTCATTTATTAATTTTAATCCCTCCTCAATCCTCCAATTAGAAAAGATAATAGTGGAGAGGGACATATGTAACCAGGGTTCTGCTGAGTTGCACTAGCATATTTGCAGTCCACAGGCAGTGTAATATAAATCCAGTTCATGCAAATAGGTCACATATGGCATATGTGGCATGCTACAGTGACACAGTGTGGAAGGTCTTCCTTGATCCTGCACTCTTCTCCTCTGATCTGATTACACTCAACAGCAGTCAGAATTTACTTCTATGCCTGAAGTGGCACCTCTCAGGCTTTATTCACAAGCATTCTGGGTCATATACAGATTTTTCCATGTGGGGGGGGGGAGGTGGGAAGGCTGTACCAGCATGGTGCAGTAGTTAAGAGCGGTGGACTCTTTGGAAGGAAAAATCAAATGCATAATTATAGGATGGGGGAGACTTGTCTTGGCAGTAGTTTGTACAAAAAGGATATAGGGGTCTTAGTAGACCATCCACTAAACATGAGTCAGCAGTGTGATGCGGTAGCTAAAAAGGCAAATGAAATTTTGGGCTGTATCAACAGTGTCCAGATCTCGCAAAGTGATGGTATTGCTTTGCTCTGGTAAGACCTCACCTAGAGTTTGGGACTCCACAATTTAAGAAGGATGTAGACAAGCTGGAATGTGTCCAGAGGAGGGATCTGGATGGTGAGGGATCTGGAGACCAAGTCCTATGAGGAAAGGTTGAAGGAGCTTGGTAGGTTTAGTCTGGAGAAGAGACGACTGAGATGTTATATGATAACCATCTTCAAGTATTTGAAGGGCTGTTATATAGAGGATGGTGCAGAGTTGCTTTCTGTTGCCCCAGAAGGTTGGACCAGAACCAATGGGTTGAAATTAAATCTAAAGAGAGCAAGGTTATGCCCTTGGGGAATTAACTATATAGAATCGGTTGCACATGTCCTTTTGCACTGCCCCTTTATCAGATAATCTGCCTTAAATTTATCAACCCATTGTTTGCTAGAAGGGAGTGGCAACCGGATGAGTGTAAGGAAGCTTTTCTTATGTCTATCCAGGATGTGGCCACAATTGTAGCCAAGTTTTTGCAGCAAGCAATGAGGATTTGTAAATGTTATTGTAAACGGGAACAGGTGAATTCTGTTTAGTGAAATTGTACGATTACATACAATTGTTGTTTATGCCAATAAAAAATTTTGTATTTGAAAATCAAAAGCGTTTCTGGCTAATTGTTAGGAAGAACTTTCTGACAGAGTGGGCTCTCAGTGGAACAGGCTTCCTCGGGAGTGATTGGCTCTTCTTTGAAGGTTTTTAAGCAGAAGCTAGATAGCCACCTGACAGCAATGCTGATTCTGTATCAAAACCAACTCTCCTCCTCCTCCTCTGCATTTTGTAATTAAAACATCCTCATTCACTATGGTTTGGTAAATGTTACTAGACACTAGGTCCATCAATGGCTATTAACTATGAAGACCAACTAGAATCTCTGGTTTGGAAGAATCTCTCAGTAATTACTGGAGTGCAGTCTAGTCCTCATTGTGTGATTGGGTTTCAGTTAATGAGACTTGACAGAGGGCGAAAACGCATGGTCGCTTTATCCTCCTTTAATCCCTGTTTTAGCCAGGATCGAACACACATTAGGTGAAACGCATGCGTTCGATCCTGGCTGAATCCTGGCTGAAACAGGGATTAAAGGAGGATAAAACGACCATGAGTTTTCGCCCAAAGTGGACAAGCTACTTAGAAGTGTGCAGCCCATCACATCTAGGCTTGACTCTGCACTCTGTGGCTGATAGTATCTAGTTGGGTCAGATGAGTCAGGTGAGTCTGAGAAGTGTAACTATCTCTCTGAAGGAGGGTGTAAGTCTCAGTTGCATTGAAAGAAGTAATCATAAGACTCCCCCTCCTAAAGAATACATCCCTGGACCAGTTGCTGTTCAGTGGTTAACATTCCATTCTTGGGGAAGGAATTCAGATGGTTAATGGCCTTGATAACTCTATCAATCTTCTAGGAGAGTAACAGGGTGCAATCCTCTTGATTCTCCAGTGCAAGCGTCTTCAACATAGTGCCTATGGGCACCATGACACCCAGTGACACCTTTCCTGGAAACCCCCCCGCCCCCGGTGTTTTTGGAAAGAGAACAGGGCCAGATGAGGATTTTGCCCAGCATGGCTTCTGATTGGCCATTGGAGATTTTATTGGCTGTGCAGATATTTAGCTAGTTGTTTCAGCAGCAGACTCTATCACAGAAGGATCTTCACTGTGTGACTAAGCTGTGTACCGGTATATGCAGGAAAATATTTTTAAACAATATGTTCAGTTTAAAAGGCATCCTGTTAAACAGAGCTTTTGCCTGAAATATTGAAGAGTTACCATTAGAGTCATGCATGACCTCACTACCTGACATTTTGTGGTTGGTTCCATCTCCTGCAGCAGCCATTTTGTAGTTGCATCCACCAACCCATGTCAGAATTCCAGAAGTAGAATCATAGCGTTGGAAGGGGTCACACAGGCCATCTAGTCCAACCCCCTGCTTAATGCAGGATCAGTGTAGAGCATCCCTGACAAGTACTCATAGGCTCAGGGTTGCGGACTCCTGCTCTAGCACATCTCAGTGGCTTTTGGTACCATCAAAAATCCTTTTGAAAAGGATGACTAAGTTGCTGTGGGAGGGAACCTTGTGCTTTCATGATTCCTCTCTTATCTGGCCAACCAGTTGCAGGAAGTGATCTGGAAAACTGCTCTTCAGCCCCAAGTCACTTATGTGCTGTGTGGTGTGGTAGAGCTCCATATTATCCCCTAGGGTATTTAACATCTGTGTGAAACTGCTGGGAGAGGATTTGGAGTGAGGAACCACCAATGTACATATGATACCTAGTTCTTTTATGTAACTGTTGGGTCAGGTGGATCTGTGAAAACCTGAACAAATGTTTGGAGAAGGTATTAGCTTTGGATTAATAGGCTTAATCTATCCTTATTTTGTACCTTACTGATGTGATGCTGCTCAAGGACTGAGAAATCAGCCTGTCCTGAAGGGGGTTGCACTGCCTGTGAAGGAGGAGGTTCATAGTTCGGGGCTGCTGCTGGATCCTGTCCTATGGTTGGATGCTCAGACTATCTCCATAGCAGATAGTGCCTTTTAACAGCTTTGGTTTATATGCCTGGTATGGCTTCCTTGAAAAGCATGATTTGGCCACAGTGATCCATGATTTTCATTTTATCCTGGTTAGATTCCTGCATTCAGTAGAGGCAGAAGTGCTTACAAGTCACCATCAAGAAGCCATTGCCAGTTAGCTCCCAGATTTATTCCTGGACCCTCCAGGGTTGCATCTTTGTCAGTGCTGCCCCATAAAAATAGGAGACGTAACAGTGTATGGGAACGGGAGGACAGCAATAGGGAAAGGATGCTTTCCAAGCCCTGGTTTCTATAGATGTCAGACTGGTGGGAAATAGACACAAAGCCTTACCCCTGGA
This sequence comes from Euleptes europaea, assembly GCF_029931775.1. Lineage (NCBI taxonomy): Eukaryota > Metazoa > Chordata > Lepidosauria > Squamata > Sphaerodactylidae > Euleptes > Euleptes europaea. The sequence goes on from NC_079323.1 coordinate 36,101,849, forward strand.
TTTTGAAGCTTTCCTGACGCCTACCATAGAACTGTCATTTGTGGGGGAGTTTTTTGTGTGCTAGAACAAAACATTTCTTTTCCCGGGCTGTATTGAAGGTTTTATCCCATTCTTTTTTACCACTGTGGTTTGTTTGTTTTTTTGAAAAAATAGCTAATGTTGTTTTATGGCTTCCTTTATAATGACTTGCTACTTTTATGCTACCTGTGTTGCTTTATATGCCTTCATGGTCATTTTGTTTATTGTTGGCTCTTTTTATTATGGTTTTGTGGTGTGTGTGGCTTTTTCACTTTAACCACCACAGACAAGTTCCTGGAGAGGTCGTTTATACATTTTGTAAATGAAATGATTTAAGATGAACCAGCTACACTCATGACAGGTTGGTAGTATCACAATTTAACTGGTTGTTAAAGTTTATAATTAACAGAATATAAAAACAAGACTGTAGTAACTACAGAAATGCTTATAGTAGTTTTGGGTCCACTAACAGAATGAAGAATAGCCTATAACAGCCTTAATATAAACAGCAACTAAAATAACTTGTACAGTAGTCTCTACGTCTTGTTCTAGAACAGACTAAGGTAATGTGATTTTAGGACAAGCCCACAAATTACTGATTCTTTAACATTATTAAATATAATATAATGTTTCTTCGTTATACATTTTACCACGACATTGCAAATAAGAATTTTTGTTCTGCTGAAACATTTATTTTACCATGCCATTATTATTTCTTCTGATAGTCAAACGAATAAACTAATTATAGAAATGTATATAATAATAAAAAGTGTATTGAGTCAGATGCTCTTTCCTGTAATCCTAGAATTAGGAATACTCCATGAAATTTGCTGCAAATAAGTTCAAAACAGACTGAGAGTTACCACATTACTTAATGTATAATTAACCAGTGAAGCTGTTGCTACAAAACATGGTACTTTACAAAAGAATTAGAAGAAGCCATAGAGGGAGGGAAGGTTTATCAAATGGGCATGAGCCATGAAAGCTAAATAGAGTCTCTACTTTTTAAGACAGTACAAGAAGCTGGAGGACAGTGTGAGATGGCTATTTCTACAGTATTTGAGAGCCTTTAGAGTCAGCTGACACTGATTGGAAATAGTTGGCAATGTTGTGTGTGTGTGAAGTGCCATCAAGTCGCTTCCGACTCATGGCGATCCTATGAATCAAAGTCCTCCAAAATGTCCTATCTCTTGTTGGGTCTTCCTCTTTTCCTGCTGCCCTCAACTTTTCCTAGCATGACAGTCTTTTCCAGTGACTCTTGTCGTCTCATAATGTGACCAAAATACGATAGCCTCAGTCATTTTAGCTTTTAGGGTCAGTTCAGGCTTGATTTGATCTATAACACACTGATTTGTTTTTTTGGGGGCAGTCCACGGTATCCGTAACACTCTCCTCCAACACCACATTTCAAAGGAATCTACTTTCTTCCTATCAGCTTTCTTCAATGTCCAGGTTTCACACCATTCACCATTTTGGTTTGGTCTCCCAAGCTGATTCTTGAATATCTTGAATATATTCGTAATATAATATGAAAATAGGGTTGTACCCCATTCAAGCAAATGTCAGCAAATGTTTTCTTTTTTCAACTTGTGTGTCAGTACAAAGTATAAAATAGCAATAATTCAGCAGTAAACAGTTTCCCCCTACCAGTATCATTACAAATTACATTTTTAATTGTTTCAGTAAAGCTTGTTTAGAAAAGAGGCATGACTAAAAAGAAATGCTATAAAACATTTGGATAGTTGCTAAAAAATACTGTTTGCTTCTAATTAGTAGCATAAAAGTATAGATGTGCTTGATGTTGGGACCTGTGAAACAAAGAGTGCTTTTACATCCCACAGAGATCAAAGGCCGTTTAGGGTTTTAATTCCTAATATCCTTGTAGAGTAGGGTGAAAGCTGTGTGAATTAAAGGAAGCTAGTAAACTCTGTTGGATGCAGATGACAGAAATATTTCCTGTTAAATTATCATGCCATTTTGCAGGTTCCTTATCAAACATTCTTTAATATAATGCTTCATTATAAATTGGAGGAGAAGAAGAATAGTTGGTTTTTGTACCCCAATTTTCTACCCGATTTTACCCCTTTAGGACAGGGAAGGAGAGCTTACCACACACTGGGGGCCTGGAGATGCCGCTTGGACATTCCTCATGGCAGTCTGAACCACTGTCCTGAGGGCGGGACCTGGCTGACTGGGAGCAGGAATTCTGGCTCCGTGCTATTAAGAATTCTCCCTTTGTTGGTCGGTGCAGTCGGAGCGTTGGCGGGAGCAGGGCAGCAGCCCTGCTCTTTAGCAGTTTTTGGCGTGGGGACTGATCCAGCTGGGAAGAGGTGCCTTTCCTTCCCATTTTGGAGACCCCCATAAGGGGTCTTGGGATGGAGTACATCATTGTTGCCCAGTTCTGGGGCTGGTTTTGGGTGCTCCACTCCCAGGTGGCGTTGGCTTCACACAGAGATTGCCGTCCTGGTGGGGCCACTGAAGCGCCACTCTGGTGCTATCCCAACATGTGGTTTCGGTCGTTTATTGATGTTTTCGATACATCGAATGACAATGTGGCCATTCGATCTCTGGATCCGCCCCCATTCTCCCCCAATGCTTTATCTGTTGTAATCAATAAAGCTGTGGCCAATTTTTCCTCAAAGTAACAGTTTGTCTGTGTGTTTATTTGGTTGCCCTTCCCCGTGGAGCCGTTTGCCCGTGGGGCAGCAATGAATGTAAAAATAAAATGTATTACTGCTCTTTTTTTTTTGCTTGTTTTCAAAAACGATTACTGTCAAAATGATGTTAGATATTCTTCTGATTGTAATAAGCACTATATTAGTTTTTGAAGGGTCATCCTGTTAATATATATTGAAATAGATTCTTAGCAACAGTTTTCCTCTTGCTTATTGCTCACTTTATAGAAACTGAGTATTTGTACTTCTGTAGTAACAAGCTGCAGTACTGTAGTCCCAAGCTCTGCTCATAACCTGAGTTCAATCCCAACGGAAGTTGGTTTCAGGTAGCCAGCTCAAGGTTGACTCAGCCTTCCATCCTTCCGACGTCGGTAAAATGAGTACCCAGTTTGCTGGGGGTAAAGGGAAGATGACTGGGGAAGGCACTGGCAAACCACCCCATAAACAAAGTCTGCCTAGGAAATGTCGGGATGTGACGTCACCCCATGGGTCAGGAATGACCCGGTGCTTGCACAGGGGACCTTTACCTTTTTTAGTAACATAGTCGCCTGCAAGGATTTTTTAAAATGCAGAATTAATTGAAAGCATATTTCATTAATGTTTCATACATGCTATTCAGTGATAATGGTTGCTTTTGCGAGGGAGGGAGGGAGGGAGGGAGGGAGGGAGGGAGGGAGGGAGGGAGAGAGAGAGAGAGAGAGAGAGAGAGAGAGAGAGAGAGAGAGAGAGAGAGAGAGAGAGAGAGGAGAAGCTGTAGTGGAGGGTACGTAAGTCTTTTCTTGTTAACTTGATCTGTCCCACAGCATGAATTTTAGTCTTGTGAATGGGTCAGTTTTATTGGTCTAATAAGTGAGGAGGGAAGGAGGGAGAAGTACCATTTCAGCCTTCAGTTGACATTGACAAAACGCTTTTGCATGACTAGATATCTGACTTCCATAGCAGATGGAGATGGAGAGGGCTTGCACAAAGCAAATTAATTAAACAATGTTCAAGAGTTACTCTGAAAGTTACTGATTAATTGTTTGCTAGAGCTATCTAATCAAGTTCCTAATACAATAAATATAAATGTTTTTGTTGACAGACTGTACCATGATTAGCACAATAATTTATTTGCGCAATCTTCCTTCCTAGCTACTAGCTAGCTTTCAATGTTTGTAAGGAATGAAAGAAATACAGATAGATATGGAAATACAGAATATCCATTACTTTTTGATTTCTAAATCTGCCTGTGTTTCATAGAATATTGTTAAGTGTATTTTATGATATAGCTACAAACTTTTATACAACTTGTCTATATAATACATTATTTCCATATTGCATTTATATCTCCATGTTACATATTCGTGCAATTTTCCTTCCCTCTTTTGGAGAGAAATTTTATTTATATTTGATGTCTTCTAGAAGAATAGATTTTGTTCACATAATCTGGTACACCTGTCTTTATTAAGGTTTGTCACACACAAAAATAGAGGGTGTTTTGTTTTCCTTCCAGGGCTGTTGTGGTGTATTGGATAGCGTTATGGTTGACCTAAAATGTAATAGACTGATGTAAATGGATGTGAAATTATTTTTTTTAAAATCTCTTTGGCCTTTTTACCACTTTTCCACATGTTTTAGGACTGCATAAATCCATGTAAGGTAAGGCAATAATGTGTTGAACGTGTACCATCTGCTCATAATTCTCTTTAACCTTAGATGGACAAAATATGTAGGGGAGAAATGTAGAATACAATACCACATCATGGCCTTAAGTTCTTCTGCAGTCATCTATGACAGTCACTATGGATTAGCTAAACATACTCATTGTTTGATTTACAGCGCAATCCTAAAGCCGTGGTAATTGGGGAGCATCCGGGGATGGAGCAAACACACCATCTTCTGAGCACCTTGCTGCCAAGTGCAGCAAGCCGAAAATGCTATTTTTTAAGAAACTGCAAAACCACTCCATATGGTTTCATGGGGCAACGAGATTAATTTTGCAGGCACAAGTTGCTGCCTGCAAAAGGGGGCGTTTCCAGGGCAAATGGGATTAGGGAGCTGATGAAAGTCACTCCTGCCCCCGGGAATGCCCGCTTTGGCACCAGCATGAGCCTCTGCCCCACCACTCTCCTGCACTGGCATAACTGGCCCAACACCAGCATTAATGACAGTTTAGCGCAGGGGTCACCCTAGCTCCTATCCCCTGTTGGCCCCCACTAGAGGATCGCTCTGCCCGCTTGGCTGCTTCAATATACCCATGATTTATATGATGCCAGTTGCTGTTAAATGCAATAAGCAATGCATGCCATAGTTAATCTAGAGTATCCAGTTGCTTGGTAGAATTTCAATTACTGAGGTATGATAAAATGTACAAGTTGTTTTGGAGGTCTTTGGTCTGTTTAGTCCTTACTCAAAACCTGTCAATGCTGGATTATTCTAGTTTGTGGGTGTTGGTCCAAGAGATGGCAAATGCTTTGTTAAAAAGGAGGAAGTAACGTGAATCACCTTGAAGGAGGCAATAGTGGTTTGTAGAAGCACTTCTAGATCCAAAAGAATTCATTGACTATCACCCAATGGCAAATGTCCCTCCTTTTTGAAGAAGATAGAGTGTGTGGTGGCTGGCCAAGTCCTGGTTTTCTTAGATGAGGAAGAAAAGAAAAAAAGAACTGTCACATTCCAGCTTCAGGCCAGGTTTTTGAATTGAAGCTGCTTTGGTCACCTTGATGGTTGATCATCACTACCCAGATGACATTCTTCTCCACTTCTTTTTACCAAGATGTATCAGTGGATGTTATGAACTTGGACAAAAGGCCACTAAACTGAAGCTCATAAGACTTAGATATGGTCAGTGATATAGCCTCTTCAAGCTGTTCTGAGGTAGGATTGCACACCTTCTAGAGGAACAGATTTGCATTTTGGTATTTCTGTTTAATCCAGGTCTGCGGTGGGAAGCTCAGATTTCTTCCTTGGATATGAATATTGGCCATAACTATCCATGATCTGATTGCATCCAGGCTAGATTACTTCAACATGCTCTGCATTAAGCTGTCTTTAAAACAGTCTGAAACCTTCCATTAGTATAAAATGCAGTAGCCGTTTTGCTGGTCGGTATTAATTCTAAATAGTATACTCTTACACCCTTACAACAGCAGCATTGGTTGCCTATTCCGTTCCAAGCCCAATTCAAAGTGCTGATTATTTGGGGTAATCCGACTAGAGTTCCTAAAATATTCCTTTCGGGGGTGTAGCCATGTTGTTCTGCAGTAGAACAGCTAGATTCAAGTCCAGTAGGACCTTAGATACTAACAAGATTTTCGGAGTATGAGCTTCTGAGAGTTGAAGATCCCTTTGTCAGATATTCCTGTACACACCTGCCAGTCAAGATCTTGGTTAACCTACCTCCATTATTGGAGGATAGGCAAACAATAATAAGAAAGGTTTTAACTGGAATTCTTGTTAGTAGCATTTCATTGTTTTATTGCAGTTTTAACTTTGTCCTCTATTTGTGTTTGCTGAAAGTGGCTTAATAAATTCCATAAGTACATAGTAAATATATATATTTGTTATTCATTCAGACCTGTTGCTGAGAAATAGTGGGCTATAGGTGAATTTATTGGAACAGCATAGGTTTAGTACATTGTATTGGTTCTACAGAATATAGATCTAGTAGTCTGCACGCTAGGATTGAACTGGCATATATTTTCCACACTTTTAGGCCACTCTGCACAACTGGAGTATTCTGAGGGATATGTAGATGATACTAGAGATGCATGACAGCCACCATGTAAAAGAAGAGTGTGACGGGATATCATCACATTTAGTATTTCTGCAGCAAATGAAGTATAGAAGATGGTGAAAAGCTTACTGTAATGATTGCTGACCACCTGTTTCTTTTGCTAATTGTTATTGCTTGGGAAATTATACCTTTTGACAGCCTCACATTTCCAAATAAGAATTAGTTTCTTCTTATGAAGAGTTTGAGGCTGAGATACAGGATATAAGCATTAGACAGTGTATGAAAAGTGGAAAGGGCAACATACTACGTGTCTATATCAGTTGGCTGAAAGGAAGTATTAGGTGGCATATTGCAGAAGATTACACAGTCTATTAAGCTTATTGGTGTGCCCACATTAAATTATAGTAAACCATTCATTTGTGAAACAACCTGGTGTTGGGTTACTTCTATTCCTTACCTGTTCAGTGTAGTTTCCTGCTTGCATAATTTATTGCAAAGGCATGTGTTGCTGCATACATTTTGCGTTTAAATCAGAAATCTAATACTGTGTTGTATAATGAGGTGCACGTCTTAAGCATTAGATGCCAGACCTATTGGTGCCAAAACAATTTGGTCAGACATCTATCACATCAATTCAGTGTCTTTTCTGCATTTGCTCTAACACCTATACAGGCTACGTGAAAAGTAATGTAACATGCCCCAACTACACACTTGTCAGCAGAATGTTCAATTCTTTGAGCCTAAACCTCAAGCTCACTCATATAAAAGGTTAACAGGACTGGAAACTGGGAGCATAAGGCTAATTGTGTTTGAACACCTGCCAGTTCCATTCCTGCCCTGCTATGCAGTTGCGAGCATGGTGCCAATTCTTCAGTGGTCTATTTGGATGCATAAGATTTGCACAGTTGCTCTTTTTTTCTCACAGGGTTAGACTGCTTTATGACAGCACCTGTCCCACTGCTGTCCAACTTCTTCCATCTGCATTTTTAGAAGGTCCATACTTTTTTTTAAAAAAAAGTTTGACATTTTTGAGGTAAGATTTGCTAATTAGACATGTCTGTATGCCTTCGGTGCCTGCTCATGTACCCAGCTAATCCTGCAACTGGTTCTTGCCAGTAATTTCTTTAATTGGTGCTGCTGATCTCATAGGTGGAAAAAAGCAGACACTGCAATTGCAATCTATCTGATGTCAGTTTCTCATGAATCCAAAGAACTGCACAGTTGCAAAGAGGAAAAACTTCAAATGATGAAGTGATTTCATGCGTTATATGACTCTGGGGGGTATTACTCCTTGTCCAGTAAATGAGATTATTTTCATTCCCAGACAGACTGCTGCAACATGACCCTGTATCACAAGTGGCTGCTACACAGGAACAAAACTTTTTGGCATAGCTGTATGCTCAAGATGAAGTTCACCAAGGAAAATCAGAATTATCCAATCAGAAGCTTACATGTAATCAGGAGAGTTCAAGCAAAGTAAATTCACCAAGCAGTTGTGCCCATGTCAAAATTCTCATCACGCCTTCCTAAGGCATTGCAGCTTGCATGGGGGTGTTTGATTAGCTGGAATAGGTCAGGGGAGTTCTGGGTTCAAATGTACTATTGCCTATGAAGCTTACTGTGTGACCTTGGCTTTATCATGTACATTGTCTTCAACTTGTTGTAGTAAGTACATTATAAAAATGAAATAGACATAGATAATTCACAAGAGAGCCAAGCTGTGATATGCTGGTTCAAATATGTTGATTTTGTGGCTTCCATAGGCTCCTTTAACTGCTACCAAATTGAGTCTTCTTTTTTTTTTTACACAACAGTGGTTGACCTCAGAGTGTTTTTTTTAGAGTCTTTTCTTTCTCCATAACCCATGATTTTTTTCTGTCAGCCTTACAGCGAAAGCTTTTTAACTTGCTATTTTTTAATGATACAACTTCTCAAAATGTACATTATAGGGGAAGTCATAGCACAGATAATAAACTGGTTTCAAGTTGACTTATCTGGTAAGAATGAATAAATGTTCACAATAATTATGCACATTTAGAAGGATTACGTTTTACTTTTTATATGATGATAAGTGGTTGTGTGAGAAGGGTTAGAGTTCAAATATCAGCCAAATACCATTTCCTAGGTGAGAAATGCAAATTATAGATTCTGCCAAGAAAGATGAGTGTTTCTGTCCCATGGCTTAGGATAAAAGCTCTGAGGGTTAAACCTAACTACTGAAGTACTGTGTACCATTGACAGAAAATCTGAGTCGTAATAGTGAAGCCAATAAATCTGTTGTGCATATTAAATATGTTCCATCTTATAAGACAAGTAGAATATGAAATGGAAAGAGAGGTGTTAGTCTTCAAGGGAGTCATTCTGCTGGACAAAATATATTTCTGAAGTAAAGAAAAAGGCAGCATTCCTCGTACATCCTATTAAAATGATTATTAAAGGTAGTTGTAGGTGTTTGTATTAGTAGACATCTTCTTTGGTTTCCAAGCTAGATATGCTTTGGTCTGCATTATTGCTGTATTCTTATTGCTATATGCAATTTTTGTCAGGACCTGTCCCAGCCTTTCCATTACTATAGAGGAAGACTACTTGGAAGAGGAAAACTGCTTTTTTTGGCATCCCCTTACAGGTCATTCCTAAGAAATGGGCTGAAAATGCTTTGGAGGCAGTGTGACCTTGCTGCCAGCTTAAGTCCTCTCTTATTCCATGATAAGAGGCACTTACGCTGGTGGGGGGGCAGAACCGGCGGTGCCTGGGCGCTGCGGAGCTGCACGCCGCTCCCACAATGCTGCAGTCTCTCCGGGACCTAAATCCCAGAAGAGAAATGCAGTGCTGGCATGGCGGGGGGCGTTCCCGGGGGCGGAGCTGATGTTAGCCAGCTTCTTAAGCCCTTCCAGCCTGGGAACCCCCCTCCAGCAACAGCGTTGCTGCGCCAGGTTTTTCCTGGTATAGCCTCAGTGTTTTCAATGGGGGGAAGTGCCCCATTTTCCGATTTAAATATTTTAAAAGACTTTTTTTAAGCCTTTCAGTGGCTGGGAAACTATTTTGGAGGCACCACGGTGGCGCCTCGGCCACACCATCGCTGGCCACAAAAGGCTCAGGAATGGGCTGTTATGGTCCCATACACCCAAGGTTTCTTGCACCAAAAGATCTCAAGGAGAAAATACTTTACACATTTGGCTCCCTTTCAAAGGCACAATAGCATCAGGACAGAGTCTCTGAGTGGCCTTTTCTACATCCGGGTCCTGACAGTCTCCCTTAGGAGCAAAGAAGGCAGAGAATCAGGGCATAACTGGTGGCCTGAGGCATTTCATAATCCAGTTGCACTGAGGAGGAAGATTATTCATTTACAATTTTTAATGCCTCCTCTCCAGAAATCTGCTTGTGGTGGATTACAATGTTTTTTTAAAAAACCCTTAAAATATGACTTAAAATCCAGCATTAAAAACCCAGCATAAAAACATAGATTATGAAAACAGACCACTCTGCCACGGAAACTTGCTGGGTGCCTTTGGGCCAGCCATATGCTCTCAGCCTTGACCCTGGCAAGTATTTGGATGGGAGACTTCCAAGGAATACCAGGAGCGTGACGTGAAGGCGAACAGTGGCAAACTACCTCTGAACGTCTCTTGCCTTGAAAACCATACGGGGTCGCCGTAAGTCAGCTGTAACTTGATGACAATTTTTTTAAAGTTTGAGTAGACCACAGTCACCTCATGTGCTACATTTTCCCATGCCACAGCTTCTTATTCATCTTCTTCTATTTCCCTTTCCACTCCTTCCCCATTTCCTGTCTTATTTTTAATGGTCATGTTGATCAGTGCATGTAGAGCAGGGATGAGGAATGTCCAGCCCAGGGGTTGTATGCAGCCCCCGAGGACATTTTCAGTGGCCCTCGGAAGCTCCAGGGCCCATCCGTGGAGGTGCAGCACAGCGCAGCCCTCCCCGAGGATGTTCCTGGGGCTGCGGCGCCCTTTGAACCTCTTCTTGTCGACTGTTGGTCAGTGAGGGGAGGGGAAGGGGAGGGACTTTTCCCCCAAGGCTGCCCCCTACAGTCGCGACATGCGGCACACTGTAAGCCCCTCTCACCGCCTGTCAAGCAGCGAGGGGGGGAGAGGCCGGTGGCTACCGGCGGTGGAACATGCGTGCGGGAGCCGATCGGGTTGAAGGCCTTTTGTGGACTCGGGGTGGGAGGGTGTGGAGGCTGGGGCCCGGTCGCGCAGGGCTGAGTGTGCTGCCGTGTGTGTGTTGGGGGAGGCAGGGAGCCTGGGGCCCGGTTGCGTGGGGCCAGCATGTGCGGGTGTGTGTGTGTGGGGAGGGGAAGGCTTTTCTCTCTTCCTCTTTTTCTGTCACTCTTTCTCCCCCTCTCTCCCTCATCTCTCTTTGTCTCCTTCCATCCTTTTCTCCTCCTCCATTCTCTGTTTTCCTTCCTTCCTCCCTTCCTTCCGTGAGGATCGGCTGCGGGCTGCGCCCCCCGGCACCTCTTTTGCTCGGGGCCCACTGCTGGCTGCCCTCCTGCCTGGGAGGGGGGAGGGAGGGGGAGCAGGGGTGCCCTCCAGGCCTTCTCTGTGTGTCCTCCCCTGTGGTTGCTAACCTCCAGGTGGTGGCTGGAGACCTGGAAACTCTAGCCTCTCTCTCCTGCGCCAGGAGATCTGCACCTGCTTATGGCCCCCAAATGATGTTATAAATGAGCAAATGGCCCTTGGCAGGAAAAAGGTTCCCCACCCCTGATGTAGAGTATAAAATCTCAGATGCTATTGTTGTTTCTGTTGGCCTCAGTGACATATTTATTTATCATTTTGAAAATGTTCAAAATCAATCAAAATGCCCAAGTAACAAAAAAACTAGATATCAGCCATGTAGTGAAGTTAATTGCATGTGATGAATGAGATACAAAGACACAATGAACAAAATGAGATTAATTTTGCAGGACATGTGGACAGTTTGAGGAGAAAGGGATGTTAATTTTCCAATTATATATTTTGTTTCAGTAAGAGCCAATAATAGTGATAATAGTCCAATTTATGGTAATTATTTTTGAATAGCATTGTATGAACTTCTCTTGAATAGTGGGCAATCATATAAATAAGTGTAAAAATATTGCTCTGAGACAAGAATTTTTTAAAAAAAACTGTATTTGTTGAGATTCTAATTATATGTTATAGCAGAATAAGTACTTTAACTACATGACATTGGAAAGATTTCTCTTTAAACATATATTCTTACATTTATTTGTAAGTAAACATTGATTTCAAAGCATCCAATATATTTTTCCCCTGTATGTTTTCCAGATTATTCAAATGCTTTGTTGTTCAAGCTGAAGAACTTCCATATTTTGGTGCAATCTATATCTCATCTTTATCTTGTGCAATCCATTTATTTAATGTGCAAATAGGATGGGGCAGAGGAAAAGACCTTTAACACCTTGGCAGCATTATTTTTAAAAGCATCTCTTCTTCATAGTAATTGCAAATTCAAATATCTTTGTCTTTCAGATGCTAAAACTCTTGGTAGATACATAGGGCAGAATCCAGCTACCACTACTAGCTATAGCTGGCAGACTAGGATTTTCCTGCCTTCTCACTCCTAATGAATCAAAGGAGCTTTCTGAAGTTCTGCTCATGGGAGTTAAAGAACCCTCAGACAATATGTGTGCAGAGGAAAGAAGAAACTGGTGGAAATGGCCCTTTCAACCTCTGCCAAAACAGTACTGTTAGGCTACTGGAGCAGTACCTTTGGAACCTACCTGTAGTAATTTTGTACTCTCCAAGGGGTTTTTAAAATCTAGTTATGTCCCTGTTTGATGAAGATATATGTATTTAACAGTATCTTCATTTTCCACCTCAACTCTCAAATACATTCTTGTCTTTTGATATGAATTTGCAGAAATCAGGTACAGCTCACTCTTCCGACAATCCTTTTCAGATGCCTACTAGATTTTGCCACTCATCAGGTGATGGGTAGTCAGGAAGAGTTCACATGTTAATAAACTAATCCTATAGCATCCTAGACAGCAAATGATTATTTATGTGGGATGTAATGACTAGTGTAAAATTTCAATATTATTACACAGGGATAAAATAGTGAATCATCAAACAGGCCTTTAAAATGCAACAGGAATTTATTAGACAATAAAAAATCTTCCACCTGGCAGCATGTTCTAAGGAAGAAAAAGCCTGTCATCTCTAAAAATATTGCAACCTACTATAAAAAAAATAACCTGAGCATAGCCAGGGTGTTACAGTCATGTGGGTAAACAATGGACACCATTACAAATGTTCCATAATTGTAGTCAACAAAGCTGTTGTGTAGCAGTGCATAATAGACAGGTCAGCTCACATATATAACATCTTTAAAGTATTCTTATCTATCATAGCACCATGATCCACATAAAGAATTTATGTGTCCACAACATGTGTTAACACCTATAGTGAATAAGAAATCCCAACTCCCACTCCCCCTGCAGCCTGAAATTCTCCCCCAAATACTGTTTTTGGGTCATAGGGGACTGAGGAGCAGCACAGGAGGAGCTGGAGGGCTACAACTCAAGGGGAAAAACCAACAAAACTGATGGAGTTGAAGTCATCATCATTTCTAATAAATGGATGGCATTTTAGGTGCTGATGAATGTGCTGAGCTAAGCTTGCAACTTTTTGGAACTATTTACTTTGCTTTTTCTTCATACATGTACAAATAAGGAAGATTACAGTGTAAATGAACTGTAGATGAACATTGTAATTCAGTTTGTCATTCCAAAATATGACAGTGATCATCTTTTAATAAGTATCTACTTGTGCATTTAAACAGTCTCTGAAGAATTTTTTTCAGCATAGTCTTGGATGTAGTGGTCTATTTTTTTTAAAAAAAATTTAATTTGTCACAGGCAGTTTATTCTTTTTCCAGGAGGAAGCCACACAAATATTTGCAGCTGTCAGAATTTTGATGATTAGCTCAAAATATGTTCCTTCAACAATATGTTCTTTCAAATAATTGAACCTGTAAACAATAATCTCACCAGTTAAATATTCCCCCTAAAAAGCTAATACTGTTTTTGTGGATAACTCCCTGATATTTGTGAAATTTTGCAGAGAACCATGCAAACTGGTGCAAAAAAAAACACATAGCAGAATCAGCAGACACCTGTCTAAATGATAGTATACCATTGCACCAAAATAAAATCCTCAGCACCTCTTTGGATGACATTTAGTGATGGTTATTCTCACTCAAAAGGTGCCCATCCCTGCAAATTTCATCTGATTTTGAAAAGAACTGAAAAAGTTGCAGTGAATTGAAATTAAAGGGGAACAATTAAAACAATGTATCAAAGTTACAGTGAGGTGACTGCCTGAACCAAGCATGAAACAAAGCAAATTGTTGAAATGAGCCAAAAAATGAATCAAGCCACCAAACAAAGCAAGAGAATAGACATTGAAATGGAATTTTGAACATTTCTATTTGCCCATCAAGCTCCTCGACTCATCCACTAACCTCAGTTTCCTATATGAACCTTCCTGTCCACTCTAGTCAACTTTGGAGGTCTCACTTAGGGTGCCCCCAACATCTAAGGATAGATGGGTGGTAAACCAATAAAAGGCCTCAGTTGTAGTTCTAAAACTTTGGAACTTGCGCCCCAGAGAGATTCACCAGTCTCACTCTGCCATTGTCTTCTGCCAACACACGAAGAATTTTTTTGGAGGGGTTGGCATACCTCCAGTAAACTCTTATTGACCCTACACCCTGATTGTGTTTGTATGTTTATATGTTTTTTTTGTTATTAATTATTTATATATACATTTTTACTGATGTAATGTTTTGATGTATGATATTCATCACATTGGGGCCCTATCTGGGTGAAGGGCAGAGTATAAATGTTTTAAATAAATAAATCTGCCTCCCATTCTGCCATAGTGACCCAAAGGTGAAAGGAACGAACAAGGGGAAATTTCTGTGGAATTTTTTTGAAAGAAAAGCTCACCTTTGGCTCAGCCAGGACCCTGGACAGCAATTTAACTTCCACAAAGAAAACAACAAATTTGGGGTAGCTTTTCCAGTTAGCACTACCCTGGGGTTTTTTTGGTAACACAGACATATGTTTATTCCTAGTTACAGAGAGAAGCAGGTTTTAGGGTCAGACGACTAACTGATTTCCATATCTCCCAGTGTAGCATCCAAATCCACATAACAAGGAGAAACATCTGTTCCTTAAATGATGCATAATTCTAATTGTTATCGTAACTTCAAATGCAGTCTATCCACAATTCATTTTTAAAGTAAGAATGTTAATTACACATCTGATCAGAAAAATCTAGTATGGATCCTTTGGATCCATGCCACTAAAAGGTGGCTCTTCCCTCTGGTGCCAGTAGTGTTCCTCTGGTGCAAGAGGTTCTTCTGCTTCTCGAACTAGAGTGCCATTATTAGCAGAACAGGTCTTGGTACCCAAGCCATTTAAAAAGTGATCTTATTTCTTCCGTGACATGACACAGAACAGTACAGGTCCATCTCTCATAAAGCATTCTATTGACTAGAACACGTTTTCTCCACTGTGTAAAAACTGGTGCAATTAGTGGTGACATACTTGGGTTAATTCATTTTTTAAGCCTATATCAAACTAACAAAACTGGGTTGCATTTAATGTCTCAAAGTCTCCCATTTTCATATTTCTAACTACTTTAGAACCAAATAATTCCATCTGTTTTAAATTTTAATGTTTTCTATACCAGTTGAAGAAATTCATCTGGACAGAGACAAGATAAGATGATTTAATGGCTTGGTAGAATATCTTTAATATTAGGCATTCCCTTAACTCTTTGATTTCACTTTTTATTCATCAAGAGTTGGACTTACAAATGGAAGCAGATCTTGCCCCATGTTTCCCTTTCCACATTAGCCATCTGTGACCCACTCTC
The DNA here is from genome assembly GCF_029931775.1 of Euleptes europaea. Classification (NCBI taxonomy): domain Eukaryota; kingdom Metazoa; phylum Chordata; class Lepidosauria; order Squamata; family Sphaerodactylidae; genus Euleptes; species Euleptes europaea. The sequence goes on from NC_079323.1 coordinate 36,117,163, forward strand.
CAAAGGCATAGGCTGCAAAGTGGAAGGGGAATAAGGGGAAATTGGCATACCTCCCTTTTTTAGGAACAGGACTCTTGCTGGCATTGACTGGTGAAAGAGGAAGGATCTGTTCCTCACTAAGGAAGGCATCTGCATTTGCCTGATGGACTTTTTCTCATAGTTTCCCTGATTCCCAAAGGTTTGGGGGGATTTCTGGAGGCTGACGTAGGAAGGAAAGATGGGAATATATGGTTCTATAGGCAACTTGAAATTGCAGTTTAAAAGATGCAATGCAATATGTGCTGATATTCTGGGTAGCCTTTCTGGCAGTAAAAAATTTATATTAATTTTTATCAAAAATCAAGAATCTATATCTTCCTTTGAAGGTCTGTTAATAAAATTTGTACAAATCCTTGGAAGGATATTCATTTTTATGGCTGTTTTTGCTAAGCTACCATGAGAAGTACTGTGGTTACCCCAACAAATGCTTGAATAATGCTTTATAATTGGTCTCTCTCAGGGTTGTTGTGAAGATACATAAGAGTTAGGCTGAAAAAATGTCTGACTAAGCAGAGGTACACCCTTCTACCCTTGTTGACTTCAGTGGATTTCAAAGAATGTAACTCTGCTTAGGAATGGCATTGATAGCCTTTCTTAATCTTGGACAATGCCATGAGCTTTGTGAATGAGCACGGGAGTGAATTGGGGTTTTCCCTGTCCAAACTCTGTGCTTATTGATCTCTGCACTTTACTCACTCTCTACACCGTACATTGTATGCTTTGAGTTGTAAACTGGTTGTGGTTATAGTTACTTTATGAGCACATAAATGCATGAAATTATCATCATGAATAAGGTACCACAGAGAATTCGTAATTTAACAGTAAAGCACATTTGCTGTCACTTAAAATAATTCTTTAGATATTTCTTCTAATAAAAACATAGAGTCTTTAGAAGATCTTTAGAAGAAAAGCAAGAAGTATAACCCCTGTAATATTTGTTGGCATTTTATCTTGCCTGACAATTGACATGTGATCATTTGCTAGCTAATTGAAGCAGAGCGGTATAGTTTGGTCACATTTGCCTGTTGCGTGACCTCAAATTCCCTTCTTTTCTAACTACTTGATGCTGAAGTACATTGTTGTCATTATGAGAAGCTGCCAATAACAGTGGTGCATAGGGCAGAGTTCACTGTTACCATTTAAATGATGCACATAGTTCCACAGTCATGTTCCACATTCCATTGTGTTCTGTTTGTTGCTGACCTAGTGGAGCAGAGCATGAGAGAGACAGTCAACAAGTTTGTTTCATTGAGTAAGAATGTGAAGGGATGAATATATAAATAATCTTTCTTATGTTCTTCAGTTTACTACTATAAATGTCAGTGTGGCCATGTCCACGTCTTTCCTTCTAGTTCCCCCTGCTCCCCCTGCCATTTGCAAAGTGTATGGATTAGAAGAGATTAAGTGCTGTGATTTACATGAATGAGTGGTTCTGAATACACATTAATGTTACTTGAAGCCAACATGTATTAGGTCAATCTCAACAAGGGCATTGGAAGCACTAATGATGCTAAGTGTATCAATAATGTGACAGGTTTTATGGAAGAATCAGAATCAGAAACAGTTCAGAAAGCTTTCCAGAAGATTATCTAATGCCCTAAATAGAGAAAGATCTGGTTTTATCATTATTATTTTAAAATTACCTCATGTTGATTTTATGTCCATAAAGAATACTTGAAGTGAAATATTTGTTGGAGGGGGAAACCCAAATCAAGTGTGGTTTAAATGTTCAAACAAAATCCATTTTTGTGTTGAAATTATATATTTTTAATAATAGTTTTACACAATTAAAGACCATATAGCATGTATTTCCCTTCACTGTTTATTTAAGGGGGAAATGGAAGCAGGAAGTAAATAAGGTGACCCTGAATTCCTTTTAAAAACAGTTAAAAAGGCTTGACAAAGAATGTTTTGACCTGCCTTCTGAATGTCGACAGAGAATTTAAAAGGGGGGGTGTAGATTGATGACATCAAGATAAAGGCAGGACCATGAGTGTGAATGTGGACCAGGCCAATTTTGTGCAACAAAAACAAATGAAGAACAAAAACTGACAACACTGAAATCTGTCGGCACACTAATTTTAGGCCACTATGTCACTTCATCAGTTGCTTTGCTTGTTAGTTCCATATCAACTTGGTGATTACATGTCCCTTCCATGTGAGATCTCTCTCTCTCACACACAAATATATACCTAAGAATTTAGCTTTGATTTTGGTTTGATATGCGTAGTCAATCAACTGAATTCTTAACTGATTTTTTGTTTTAGATTATTACGTTTAGATGTGGTTTTATCCCTCTACCCTAGTTTACAAATCTATAAAATACGCATGCACTCTCTCACAAACAATTTCTAGGGCTAATCACCTAAAAAACATTATCTTTGAAACTGCCAAATTTATCTAATATTTGTTGTCAATGGCATCTGTTCACTGTTGGCATGAAGTTGTTGACAGTTTTATGAAACAATGCATCTTTAGAAATGTAAATTCCATTGTCATGGCTCAGCCTCCTGAGACTTCCTCAGATGAAGAGAAAATAGAGGCAGAAGGCAGTGTGAGAGCAGAGGAGGAGCAGCAGGCAGAAATCAGTGTAAGAAGAGAGGAGCAGTCACAGGCAGAAGAGGCCTTACTGTGCCTGCAGCTTGGGATCCGGCAGTGCCTGGGGCCCAGCTACAGTCAGCGTCACTGGGAGACTCACCAAGGCTGCTGAAGCAGAGACACAGAAGGCTCACAGTGGAAATACAAGAAAGTGACGAAGTGCCAGGCTACAATCTCTGTGTAGATCACTAACCAACAGCAGTAATGAGGCTGATATGCTCCACCAGGCTTGGAATTCCGGAATGGCCTAATGAGCAACAGCTGGTCTTCTATCTCAACAAGATAAGGGCCTATTTAAGCAGGCAATGAGATGGGGCCATTGTGGGAGCAACTCATCGCACCCACTACCTGTATCGGCTGTGTGCTCTTGCTATTCTCTGGATTCTTGCTACCCTGACCTCAGAACCAAACCTGATTCTGGACTTGGATTGTTCCTCTGGTACTGACAACTTGGACCTGGACAACATGGTGCTCGATCTTGGACTAGTTTCCAGACTACACTGCCTGCCTCTAGCCCTCATATCTGCTGGCATCAGGACACCCATGGAAAAATAAAACTGTGCAATTTTTCAGAAATGTTGGGATTCCCCCCCCCCCCCTCCTGCATATCTCTGATGTGCAGGCAGGTGATAAAGTGCAACCCAAATAATTAGAAAAAAAGTTTTTTTCATGAAACTGAATGACAGTGCTCATTCCCTTAGAATAGATGATCAATGGTAGATGACATCAAAGGAAACAGGTAACATTCATACATTTTAAAAGAGCATGCTTGTGAACTATTGTCCAGTAACATCACATGGATTCACCTGGGGCACCATCTAGATGACTTATGCTAACACTTATAATGTTTAAAATGTTGCTTTCTAATTAATTTTTCATTCTTCATCACATAAACTATTTTAGATAGAAAAATTTGTCAGTTAAGGACAATTGAAATGTCCATTCCCATAACTGGTTCAATTCATGTGTAGTAGAAAATGCAGGTTTGACAATTGGGTGCCCACTGTGGGTTTGCACGCACCCTTTCCCCATCATTCCTCTACTTTTACACTTGGGATGTGTCTTCAACTTCTTAGTTTTTTCCAACACTATTCTGAATTAGCAGTCTATGACTGGAACTAATGTCCAAACCATGCTGGCAGACCTACTTTAATTCCGTGATTTCAAGTCATGGTTTAGAAGCAAGGATTGCCAATATAAATATCGTGACAAACAATGGTTAGCAAAAATGAAACAAAGCCCATTGGCACCTTAAAGACTAGCAACATTTATTTTAATATGAGCTTTGAAGAAATGAGCTGTGACTCAAAAGCTCACAAAATGTTGTTGGTCTTTAAGGTGCTACTGGACTTTCTTTCATTTTGCTGCAGCAGACTAAGGTCTTTTATGCATGTCTGTCACCCCTCCAATGACTTCAGGTCTTTGTGTTGATTATGCATGCTGTTTCCGACCATCAGAGGTCGCTTTGCTGTCCCCCTGCATTTCCCTGTGTTTTGCCCACGTTTAATCTCGAATTTGAAAACACAGGCACAATGTGGGGAAACGCAGGTGGAAAGCAAGGTGACCTCTGATGGTCGGAAATGGCATGCATAATCAGCACAAAGACCCAAAGTTGTTGGAGGGGTGATGGTGAGGGAAACAGCCATTCATAAAAGACCTAATACACATACCCCTTTGCAATCATAGCAAAAAATGATGAAGTAGAGAATGAAACCCAGTATAAGAGGCTAAGGGGGTGCATGCGAATCCAGGCATCTGTCTGAAATCTCAGAAAATAATTCATACTTTTGGATGTATTTTTGATCATACATCATATTTCAGTTGCTGGAATGTATGTAGTTCTTTGTCACACTGTGCTGATCTTGCAGTATCCCCTACTTCATTCTTCTGCTCACATGGTTTCCTATCAATGAAAAAAGGTCTTGTGTGTGTGTGTAAAGTGCCTTCAAGTCGCAGCCGACTTATGGCGACCCCTTTTGGGGTTTTCATGGCAAGAGACTAACAGAGGTGGCTTGCCAGTGCCTTCCTCGGCACAGCAACCCTGGTATTCCTTGGTGGTCTCCCATCCAAATACTAACCAGGGCTGACCCTGCTTAGCTTCTGAGATCTGACAAGATCAGGCTAGCCTGGGCCATCCAGGTCAGGGCAAAAAAGGTCTTAGAAGTTGTAAATTAAACTTTTATTGTGAGAAGTTAAATGAACAAAATAGGCAAAAGTTATAAACTGCCAAAACCACACACAAGGCACAGTGCTTTGGGAAAGTGTGAAACATTTTAATAATGGAAAGGATTGCCTACCAAATCAGTTTGCTTCAGAAATGTCCTGCAGGCTACTAAAATCACAGCACTGTAGTTCAGTGCTTCTCAAACTATGGGTCAGGACCCAAATTTGGGTCACAGCTATCTCTCAGGTGAGTCATTATGACAGGAGGAAGGAAGTTGAATAGGTTAAACTGGGAGATGAGGCCTTCATATGCTAAATGGAAAATTTGAATTTCCCTGTGCATAATGTGTGAAATTACAATGAACTACAGCCTGTTCCTCAATAATACAATAAATAGTAAAACTGAAAAAAAATGCAGTGTAAACTTGTTCGATATTAACTGGTTTGGGATTCTTTTGTGTCATGTTGGGGAGAGGCAAAGTAGCACGGAGGGGCCCCCAAAAAGTAAAGTTAGTATAGAAGTGGATCTTTCTTCAGAAACAGTGAGAACCACTGCAGTAGATAACTTTCGGGCGATATTCAGGTCTGGATGTAGAAATTAAATGGGTTCCTCCAATGTGATGGATAAACTCCTTCAGGGCCCTCTTCACTGGAGGTGGAGGCAGCAAAAGGCTATATGTCTAAGAGAATAGTATCAGAACTCAAAGCAGAGTTTGTTGCAGTCAGTCTGAAGGCACTGCCAAATCAAGAATGTTTGGGAGGAATGATTTGCACTACATTAGCTTTCCTGTTGCTTCATAGCCATATGCCACAGGATCATGACAGATAACATCTTTTTCCTAAAGGCAGTCACCTGTGAATTCTTCTAGTTCAATGTCTATTCAGGTAGAATGCTTTAATGGTGTTGCCAGCTAATGCAGTGGAGCAATTTCATCCTTATCTATAAGCAGAAAGATCCTTTATCTTGCTAATGGATTTACGCAAGTAATTTTGCCTTACTTTCACATCCTCACTGGATTATTCATTTTGAATCATTAACGTGTTGCCTTTGTCTTTGGGGTGCTTTTAAATTTAATAAACAATATTAAATGGTCTTTATTAGCCTCTAAAGGTGTTAGCAATACATGTATACATGATTACTATGCAATCTGTGCTCCTTTCTGTTGATAGCTCATGGATGTAAAATCCTTATAGGGTATGTTACATTCATCAGGAAGGGTAAACTATGTAGTTCTACAGTGATGAAAATAATGATCATATAACCTGGTCCTGCCTGCAAAGGTATGAAAAAGGTATGAACATCTATTTCTCTACATAGACAAACACATTGTACATGTAGCTGTATAATCAGACTGTCAGACAACTCTAGCACTAGAGTTCAGCCAAATGCAGTGAGGTGAGACAAAAAAAGAAGCATTGTTCTGGAAACACCCCACTCCCAAATAGGGACATAGGATTCTTATCTCACTAGAGATGATAATTTTTGTCTCCAAGCATTTCCCCTCTGTTCTAATCAAGCTGATTACAATATGCATTGTACCTTTGCATCCTGAGTTCCTCTTTTACAACACCCCTTCCACCTTCCAACTGGGATATAAAGTCTCCGAGATCTCCAATCCTGATGAAGGGAGCTTTGACTCTTAAAAGTTTATACCCCGAAATTCTCGTTGGTCTCTAAGGTGCTATTGGCCTCGAATTTAGCTGTTCTACTGCAGGCCAGCATGGCTATAGAGTTATCAGCAAGAAACAGACAATTGAAAAAAATCCTTATTTGAAACCCTGGGGGGGGGATGTTTTGGTCTGGCGCCTAGAAGAAAATACGGTAGGTGCCAAATGAGCCTCAAGAAAGTGAGTACGTTATACAGGCAAGTTGCTGTCGTAAAAATCCTGTCTCTGGTCATCACCTGCCTCACCTCTGAAGGCAGAGTCACAGAAAGCAGAGGAGGATATCAACTGGCAATATGGGCAATAGTCCCAGCAGAACAATAGCTGTCTCTGTGGAGCTGTTCTAGGTTCAGTTCAGGTTTTTTATTATTATTACAGCAATTGCCGATAGAAGAGTGCCAATATACATTATAAATACAAAATAGACAATTAATAAAACCCAGGTAGAATACTCCCCCCCAAAAGTATGGCCAAACTTTGAATAACTTAGGCTTTAAAATGATTGACTGAGCCCCCCTTTTCCGAGCGTATTTTGATCGCTACAGAACAAAATTTAGCTACTTGTGACAAACCATGCAGGACTCCTTCCCACGTGAGATATTTCATTTTCTCCTCCTCTGAGCTAAAATCTACTGTATTAGTAAGAGGGAAGATCAATTTCTAACACATTTCCTCATAAAAGATACATCTGAATAAAACATAACCTATATTCTCTATTGCTCCTGACTTACAAGGGCATCCCCACTCCGATATTGGTGACTGCCTATCTTCTATCTAAAATTGTGGATGGCAACGCCATCTCTCACCAGGGCTCTTTGCTTATTTAACTCTATAAAAGACAAATATTTCACCGGCGCTAGAATAAATCTAATTGGTGCCCAATAGGCCGGAGAACTCAAAAGCTCTAATTGTGTCTCTGTATCAAAAATCCGTTGTCTAATTATCAGCCTTACCTGTTCTCTAATTAGCTCTAACAAGAACTGAGGAGATAGGCCAAGGCTTGGTGAGGTAAAAAAATGGCGCAGGGGAGAAGGCTTATCCTGATGAAAGGATGTGCAGCTATATCTGCTTTCATTCTGTATTAAAACTGTATATAGGTTTATACATTGGCAATGTGTCTAGGGCTGAGCACGGTACCAAATTTTTATTTCTGTTGCCTTTTCAGCTAGCATGTAAGTTGATTCACAGCATGAGTCATCTTGGCCTCTATGCTCTTTATGCACTTTGCTGTGGCACACCTGCTCAGCTTGTAGCAACACTTCTGAACTAGAATTACCAAAATGAATTAGTCTCAACTTCTTTACAGACTTCTGATTTGCTATTCCTTTGATCCCTAGTGTTTTCCCTTTAAGAAATTGTTCGCCTGGGCTTTCAATTATTTCAATTTTTTTCAAATATTTCAATTTTTTTGGAATAGAATATGCTTGAATGTTGGAGCCACAAAATGCTTTATACTATAGAATATAGAAAACAACATGATGCCGTTCATTTTAGGTTCATCTAGGTAATGAAAAAAAAAATCTACCAAGACACATTCACCGTGAAATTAAATATGATTTGTTCATATTGTGAAATTTGTTTTTGGTATATGACATTCTAGGAGCCCCATGGCGCAGAGTGGTAAGCTGCAGTACTACAGTCAAAGCTCTGCTCACGACCAGACAGAAATTGGTTTCAGGTAGCCAGCTCAAGGTTGACTCAGCTTTCCATCCCTCTGACGTTGGTAAAATGAGTACTTAGCTTGCTGGGGGTAAAATGTAGATGACTAGGTAGGGCAATGGCAAACCACCCCATAAATATAGTCTGCCTAATAAATGTTGTGATGTGACGTCACCCCTTGGGTCAGTAATGACCTGGTGCTTGCACAGGGGACTACCTTTACCAGTATGATATATTACAGTGGTAAACATTTGACCCTTCCAGTTGTAATATATATTACTGCACTGTATATTCTCTAGCAATTTTGATGATACTTCCTAAAAATGCCTTAGTATGAAGATTCTGCCCCTGCCCCAACACACACACCAGTATTAGATGCAACACACTTCTAGTGCTGCAAAACCATCATTTTTCTCCTTTCTGTCTTTTCATTCCTTTGTCAGTCACATTGGTTGGTAAACTAATCTAGGCATCACACACCAAATGGGACACAATGTCCATGATACTACGTAGGCAGTCAGGATAGTCTATGGGATTAAGGCCTGAGGTCAAATGAGAGGAAATTGCTTTCTGAATCCATCATGTGGATGATCCCAGGCAATCAAGTACTCATGGCCATTCTAATTTGGTTGTGTAATGATATCACAGGGAGCAGTTCTGTTGACACTAAACAAAATGTTCACCTATTCATTTACAAGGAATTTTGAAAAATCCTCAAAAACGTGGGTTTGATATTGTCAAAGCTGTTAATGAAAAGCTGTGAGTTGTAATTCATTCCTAGTGATAAATACTAGATAGTCACTGAATTGTACTGTAGTTTATATATCTATATATCATTATATCTAATCGTCAACATGGCTCTATCTGTGGATATATTAATCTGCGGATCAGGGCCAGGGAGATGGTAACAGATTTTTCTGCTAACTTGGCGAACCTCACCCCAGGTTTGCACAAAATCTGAACAGTTAAATAAATAAGGGGGAGTAAATCCCTCCAAATGGAGCAGTGTTCTCTGCCCTTCTGCCAGCTTCACTCACCCCTAGCTAGTAGTTCGGGGAGGAAGAGAAGGAACTGCTGCTGCTATGTGAGCCTCAGAGGTGGCAGTGATGTGGGTGGACAAGCAGCAGAGGGGCAGGAGCTATTGCCCCCCCCCCGGGCAGTGTAAGAACTGTGAAAGAACAGCAATGCAGGCAGGAGAAGGAGCCATCACCACCTCCCCCTCTGTGACTCAAGGAGGAATGGCAATAGAGGCAGGCAGCCAAGTGGGTGGTGGAAGGTGGAGGAGTTAAATCCACTACTGCTGCCACCGTGTGAGTTGTGGAGGCGGTGCTGATGGGAGCAAGTGAGCAGTACAGGGAGAGCAATGCTGACAGGCAGGAAAGGAAAGGTGCTCCAGCTGCTGCCCCTCCCCCTGCCACATGAGGCAGCAGTGAAGCAAAACTGGCTAGGAAGTGGGGGAATCAGTGAATGAGCAGCTTGGTGATCCCCCCACAAGTCTCTTGGATCCCCCCTGTGTGTGTGTGATGCAAACAATTTTAAAGCTATGCTGGAAAAACCATCAAATAGTGTACTGTGTATGGAAGCCTCCCTCTCTCACATGAACACATGAAGCTGCCTTATACTGGATCAGACCCTTGGTCCATCAAAGTCAGTATTGTCAACTCGGACTGGCAGCAGCTCTCAAGGGTCTCAGGTAGAGGTCTTTCACATCAACTACTTGCCTAGTCCCTTTAACTGGAGATGCCGGGGATTGAACCTGGGACCTTCTGCATGCCAAGCAGATGCTCTACCACTGAGCCACAGCCCCTTCCCTCTCTACAGCCCCTCCCCACAGCCCTCTCCTTTATGAAGAAGTAGAAAGATCACAAAATATTGCAATCACAAATAGTTTTGGTGTTTTATCATTCAAAGGCAGATCTTTATTTCTGATGGAGCAGCACAAATGCATGTAAGCTGAACACAACATGGGCATTGGAACCAAGCATTCAATTACACTTTTCTCACTAATCCATATACACTGTGACATCTAAAGGCATCATATGTTCCTAAATGCCTACTTTTACATTCCCTTAGAAAGGAAAGTCTGCATGTTTCAGGTCAGTGTGTACTGGAATGTACATCAAACATGAGCCAAAGATCCATAAAAACGCCAAGGCAAATGCCTTGGCGTTTTTATGGATCTTTGGCTCATGTTTGATGTACATTCCAGTAAGGGCACCAGCAAGGGTTTGAATGTACAGCAAACATGATCTTTGGCTCATGTTTGATGTACATTCCAGAAAGTGCACCAGCAAGATTTGGTGTTGTATTATGTATTATTGTTATGGTTAAGCTCAAGTCCTTTGGTCAAAGGAGCTAGTAAATAAATGGAATGGGGCACCTGCAAGTTTACTTATGAATTCTAGAGTTAATAACATAATGACTATTTTAAAAAAATGTAAAACCTCTTCCCTTTTTAATCCTAAACATACTTAGAAAAATTGTAAACACCAGGGGATCAAACTGTTATTTACAAGTGACGACATCAGATATTATGGTGCCTTTTATGAGACCAGCTAGTGTTTTGAGCTTTTGCACGCTCTTCAGTAGACAAAAATGATGATAACATTGCTAACATGAAATAGATCCAGTGATCACACAAAATAATCTGTCATATGCTGGAAGTTGTATAAAGTCTGAGAAACCATGGCCAGAATGTGCCATAGTTTGATTAGTGTTGTATCCCTCCCTTAAGGCCTTTGAATAGCCAATGCAGTTTATAGCAGCTGTTTTTCTTTACAGCAGAGACTAGCTCTCGATTTGTTCCCAAGATAAGCATGGTCTTCGTGTAACAGCAAGCACTAGCTTTAGAGTAACTAGAACAGTGAGGTAGAAGGAATAATATGTTAAGTTTGTATCTGAATTATTACTTTGTTGTGCTTAACTTTGTGGGTTTCTTTCTTCTCATTTATGTTGAACATATGATGCTTTTTTTAACTTTGTGCAAGCTCACCTCATTAGCAGCAACAGCAGAACAGATTGTGCTACAAGGACTCATGCCTATCACGAAGAACACTGTGATGCACTTAGAAGTAGCTAGGGGACAGAAATTTGTAATGTCTGAGAGTGTAACTAGATGTGACAGAGGCCAAAGGGACAACCTGTGCCTGCTGATGCCTTTTTAAAGAAGAATTTAGCCATGCAAAAATCGCCATGAGGGCCCAATCCTTATCAGGCCCACAGCATGGCAGCAAAATCCTTATCAGGCCCACAGCATGGCAGCAATAGGTGATCTTGTTTCCTCCCTCACTCTTTGTAAAGTGCCAAAACAGCAATGGGGGAGCAAACTTTGAAGGAGTTTTAAATGGCTCTGTTCTCCTTTAAAATGGGTTGTCCCTGTTTGGCTCTGAGTTAAAGCATATTTCAAATAACAAATTCAGAACATCAGAGGAAAGTCCAATTGAAAAATAGATACCCTAGCTGTTTTATTAATGGTATGAACAAATCCCAGTTTTATTTAATTTATGTTGTATGTAAGACTGCAAGAAGCATTAGCATCTAATATGTGAAGAAGCCTTGAGATGTTACTTGGGATGCTATTTGACAGTTCTGTTTTGCCTTTTATAGTAGAATAGTACTTAAGAGATACCTTGAATATTTCTGACTGCCATGCTGTTCAAGAACTACAGAGATACTGTTTTTAGTTCTTTCTTGAGTGAACAGAAGAAAAATGGTAGCAAGTTTGAAGGTATGGAGAAGAAAGTGAAATGAGATCAAAGGTCAGACATTTTTGCTTCGGAACCACATAAATGGGCATGATAGACATCTTTGTTCTCTGTCCATGGAGGGCAGCTAATTCCCAGTATATATGCTACCTATTATGAATGCTAATTTCATCCTCTAGCAGTTATCAAGTTTTCCACCAAGCTATGTGAAACTGCTGCTTCTCAAAAAGAAACTCCTGACAGCTGTGCCCATAGTGTAGTCCTCTAACTAGATCCGGCGCTGCTGTGAACACTGCATCATTGAGAATTAGCATGTGAGAGCTGCCATGTTTATGAGGGGCATGGACAATCTCCACTGGGAAGCAGCTCTATCATACATATAACATGTAGACGGACTTCCAATGTTCCTCTGTTCTCACATTTCACTGTCCTGCATCTGTAGTTTGCTGTCATTCTATAGAGGTATTTTACAATTTTGTTCTATGAAATACTTGGCAGTTGGCTATTTTCCATAATGTCTGCAAGTTCTATTGCAAATTATCAAATTGCAGAAATTGTTAAGTAAATGAACAAAGCAAAGATAATGCCTTACAAAATGTACTTCATTCATTTCCTCTGGCAATTGGACTTTAACATCTTTTAATGCTTTGTAATAGCAGAGTAAATGAACCGTAGCACTTTTTTGCAAAAGCAATGAAATAAAGTTATATATAGACATTTACTGGAGCTATTCTCCTATGAAATCTTTGATGGGGCAGTATATATTAATATAGCTTGTGAAGTGTGCATTAATGAGGGTTCTGTGGTGTTATTGTTGAAATAAAATACATGTTTATGACATAGTAATGATCTTAAGGGAGTATATTTTAAGACCATACCTGTTTATATTGAGAGTCTAATGAACTTAAATGATTACATGATACCATTACATCCTTTTCATCAGGTTTTGAGAAGATCCAGGGGTAGGACTACTGGGTTTTGTTTTATATGAGAGATAACTGTGAGTCTGGTTATCTCTGGCCTTTTATGCATGGCTGTTTCCCTCATGGTCACCCCTCCGATGGCTTCGGGTCTTTGTTTTAATTATGCATGCCATTTCTGACCATCAGAGTTCGCCTCGCTCTTCCCCTGTGTTTCCCACATTTTGCCCACATTGTCAAATTCGAGATAAAATGGGTCTCTGAAAATGTGGGGAATGCAGGGGGAGAGTGAGGCAACCTCTGATGGTCGGAAATGGCATGTATAATCAAAACCAAGACCCAAAGTTGTTGGAGGGGTGATGGCGAGGGCAACAGCCTTGCATAAAAGGCCTCTGAAATATTTGCTGCTTAAATATACACGGCAAGCAGATACTCCTACAGTGCAACAGATCATTCATCTCACATCAGGTCCTCAAAGAGAGACTCTGTACCAAGGAACATAAAGTTAACCCAACTCTCTTCAAGGGAAAGACAGAGCTGAGAGGTGGGGATTACTCTTTTGAGGCGCAGCCTGTATCAGCTATCTCCACAATACATTTTCCCTCTCCCCATAATGGTAAGGATGTCACTTTTCCTGGTAGCTTTCTAAAATATGCATGAGATCTCCAGCTATCAGGAGACCATCTTGTATCATTAGTTGCCATTGACATTAACTAACCATTCAATGAAGCTATTATTTTTTTCTTCACTTTGGTCCTAAAACCTCCACAGTGGCTCATGCTATTAAAATAGTTCCGCCTAACAAAGAAATGTTTGGGCAGTAATACAAAGATCTTAAATGATTCATTTATTCACATCCACTCTGGGTAGTTAGTTCTGTGGCAACCCAAATAATAACAATGTGAGCAATGTTATCATACCATCTCATGTCTTTCTACCACCGTTATCATAATTCCCAGTTCACTGTGTCCATCTTCTACTACTTCTTAAGTCTTATCAGTTCTTGAAAGCAGTACAAGCAACATTTGGGCAAGAATACAAGGACACTATCTCAGATGTTGTTTGTTTTTTGCAGTTCTCCTTGTATTTATTATTGGCTATTGAGTCAGTGGGATATTTTTACGAGAGAGAGTCTGGGATTGAAGTCTTCCTAGAAAGGTCTCTTTTTAGTCCCAGCAGTATAAAGACATGTGAATAAATGGCAGGAAGGGGAGACAGGAATGCAGGTGGCAGATACTTACAGCCCATTCCTGAGTTGACAGCGTAGGGGAACGGCGGGGAAGAGGCGCAGTGGCGCCTCTTCCTAAGCCATTTCCCCAACGCCGTTAAACAAACAACAACAAAAAGCTGTTTCACGGCTTTTTTTGTTTAACTGGGGTTTTTCGCCACTGAAGACAGCGAGGCTGCACTTGCAAAATAGCATGCGCAGCAACGCTGTTCGGGCCGCCGGCGCATGTGGCCAAAAGGGGGTAGGAAGCCGCCTAACCAGCGGCTCCTTCCCCCGGCTCGCCCCTGGAACACCCCACTGTGCCAGCGCGGCCTCTCTACGCCGTTGCTGGCGCCACAGAGAGGCGGAGCCGCCCTTCCCACCGGCGCACGTAATCTCGTGATTACACGCACTTATGCCGGCTGTGGGGTCAAGCCGCCTCCTAAGAGGTTTCCCCCCCCCTCAGGAATGGGCTGTTCAGACATAAAAGCAAACCAGTGGTTTACTGCTACATGTGAAATCTTGGGAAATGTGGAAGTTCACACACTCCCTCCTTCATTTTAGAATTGTGATATATTTATGTACTTTGCTGTTATATACTTCGCTTTACTGTTACAGCTAAAAGGAGTTTTCCTCTAAAGCAGGATTAGACAATTGTGTACAGGAAGTTTGCCAGAGCATCTGCAATGCAAAGAACAATTGCCAGCATGAGGCAACTGCTTCTGCACGGCAAACATTCTCACCTTGCAGGGATTTTTTATGTTGGAGGAAGACCTAGCTTAAAGTGTCAGACCACACTAAGATGGCTGCTGCTTGCCTCCCAGCAAATTTTATATGAAAATGTTTTAGTATTATTACAAGGTTAAAAACAACAGATGCATTTCGGCCTGCGTAGGCCTTCCTCAGTGGTCATAAATACATCAAATTATAAAAATCTGGAAATAAACCTTATACAATAATTTCATCTAATAATTTGTGTGGACTGATGTGAATTCTTAACCCAAATTGTGGGTCTTGCCACATGGACAATTGTTCATACTATCTGACGCAAAATGAACAATGCTTCTGGATATGTGTACATCAACCTGTGATGAATCTGAATTGGCGTTAGTACTGGTCAAGCACTGGTCATTTACACTGTTATATCAACTGTGCATAAGAATTTTATAACTGATTTTTATATGTAGCCTGTATTCCAGGCCCTGTGTTTTTAACAGTTTTTAAAGGGCTTATTGGCCATCTCACATTTGTGGAATTCCCAATCAATTGTCCCCAAAACTTGAGCCTTATGCACTACAAAACCACATCTTGAGGCAGATTTGTGAAGCCATAGTTCGTATAGATCGAGGTTGTTGTTTCCTTTGGGATCCCTTTAGTTCTCCCCTCAGTGTTAAAATCTTCTCTGTATATATATAAATAAAACCAGTGTAAGAAGAGAATAAAAGTGTATGGCTTAACACCCCCATCCTAAACCTTTGTAGAGGCATGGGGGTATTAAGTCATACAGTTTTATTCTCTTCTTACACTGATTAAATATGAATTTTTCCCCTTTAAAAAAAACATTGGCTCCAAAGAAGAGTTTTCAGAAATGTAACACTGATTTCTCCCTTCACGTGTGTTTCAGCTCATTGCCATTCAACAAGTAAGACACTTGCCTTGCCAGCTCCAGGCATCTGTGAAATTTGAAAAACTTAATCTTTGAGGAGTCGCTTAAATCTAAAGAAAGCTCAAAGGAGCAGTCAGTCATTTGTTTAGCATAAATCAGAAGGATTCCAGTCTGACTCATGGCATTATACTTTCAAAGAGCTCGTTTTATTTCTTTTACCTGTAATATTTTACTTCTAGTGAAATGATAGGGTTTGTCTCTAGGCAACCAAGACCTGGTGATGATTCTAATTAAACTATGCTATGTCATCTGCACTTTTTTTGTCACTGCTCATGAAAACAGACATAATCTCAGAAAAAACCATCTTCGTCGAGAAGTCTGCATTAACCACATCATGCACTTAGCTGCCACAGAGAACCTCCTTATGCAGTTCTACTGCAATCAGATTTAATAGGATCTGTCTACTTTACCAATTAAGGGTTTTGTTTATAACAGCCTTTATTGAAGTTATTGCATGTTTCATGTTTTACCTTTGGGGGAAAATAGCTTTAACTCCTTTGCTTGTTACCCACTTATACTATTTTCTGCACAAAACATAGAGAGATTAAACTATGTTTGTCTATGATAAAGTGATATGTAAGCATCATAATAGGAAAGTGTATTGCAGTTGTTTCGCAGGCCATTTGATCCTGCCTAAAATAAACATTAATTATGTTGTTTGGCATGTAGCTAATTAATTTTCAGTTACTGTACAAGTTCTCCACCAAACAAAAGGAGCTCCTTTGTAGCTGTGTTGTGTGTGCAACCGATACACTTACCCTACCATTTTTCTCACTGAACTCCTTGCAAGTATCAGTGGGCTATACTGAATAGTTGATGATCTAGAGTAGCCCTGAGTTGTCTCAGCTCCTCAGTGAGACTTTCTGCTTCTTTAATCAGTACAAGCAATTGTATCTTCCATTCAGGTGGTTGATTCTCCCAGCTTTGCGTTGATTGTCTCACAAATAAGTGATAAGTGATCCCAATCAGTCCTTCCTCCTGCTCTTTTCCTCCCACCACCTCAGGTTACAAGTGGGCATTATTTTACCAAGTTCTTATTTATAAACATGTTTTTTACTTCAAGGGGTTGTAAGGTGGCTTTCAAATATTAATTATGAATCACATCAGTAAATAACAATCCTAACACAGGATGCTGGGGTACCTGTAGAATAACCCCAGAAGACCTTTGATCCCAAGCAGAAAGGCAGTGAGAAAAGGCAGTGTTTCACAGACAGTTTGGGCCTTCATAGCACCCTGACTTGCACTTGAAAGCAAACTACAAGCTTATGAGGACATTTGCTGGCTCTTAAAGGACTTGTTGTAGTTCCCAGACATCTAGGTAGAAAAAAACTGACAGTTGAATTATAAAAGCTTCTTTTCCAGGTAGTGTGGCTTAGGCGTTCAGCGATTTAAGTTCACATCTCCACTGAGCTGCAAAGCTCATTGTGTGATCACAGGCCAATTGCTCCCTCATAGTTTAAGCCACCTCACAAGAGTGGTTCTGATGGTGCCGAGTACTGATAATTTGGAATTTTCCCCTTCCTCTGCTATTTGATGTTTGATGGCTGTTTCTCTCAACAGCGGAATGAATCTGAAGGATTGCTTCTCTGTTGCCCATGCGCCAATTATTAGTCATCGCAGTCATCCTTCATATTGGTGCCCCTGCCTCGTGTGGCGCATTGTTTTTATGGCCTTCCATCAGGCCTGTAACAGCATTCACTTTCAATGGATCTTTTTTTTTGGAGAATTTATGATATATATAGGACATTGGCTGGCTTCCTCTGAACATTTTTTCAGCTGAAACACATATTCCATACATTTAGCATCTGGAGAGATGGTTATATGGTTTGTGTGTGTGGAAGTGAAGTAGCACTCTGACTTTTTTGTGTCCCTCTGTGTGCATTTTTCTGCTTGGGCGCTAAGAGTCCTCACTCATAGATCATTTCACTTCCGGAAATGCAACATTTTCCCCAAAGGCAAAAGAGGTGTAAAGTAAGGACAGTGCTTTTCTAGGGCAATGCATTTTCCAGAACAACATTAACAGTATCATAAAATAGGGACAGTCCCAGAAGCATAGGAACATTGCATTTGCTCCTCTGGTATACAGTTAATGTACTGAGTGTGTATTTGTTTTTTAAGTCTAAGATTCTATACTGTAATCATGTGTTATGTTTACATTTTATTAGTAGGCCTTATAGTCATGTTTTCAAGTCACCTTGGGCTAAACAGGAAAAGCAGGATACAAATATTTTAAGTAAAGTGGGAGCTGATTTATGCCCTCTTCTAAACAATGCCTTAGCTAAAGGGGTCAACAGCCTTTTATAATTAAAAAGCCAAACTATGTCAACAGTCAGAGCCAGAGACCAACAAAGTGACAGTACAAGAAACCCCATTTTTGTAGCTGAAAATGTACAGTTTATCATTGCTGGTAATTGTTGATGATTAATAAACCATTACGTTTTTGTGGCCCAAACACTGGTTGTGGGAGCCTTTTATTAGGAAGTGAGGCACACAAAGTGTATAAAGTGCTTTCAAATTGCAGCCAACTTATGGCAACTCAGTAGGGTTTTCAAGGCAAGAGACTGACAGTGGGGATTTGCCATTGCCTTCCTCTGCACAGTGACACTGGTATTCCTTGGTGGTCTCCCATCCAGATACTAGCCAGGACCCACCCTGCTTAGCTTCTGAGATCTGATGAGATCAGGCTAGCCTGGGCCATCCACAATAAATAATAAATATACACAGGAGCTCCCAGTGCTATTATTTTAGTATATAGGCATAAATCTGTGCATAATTCACAGTTGGATTCTGGTCACTGTTCATGTGCCCTTTGGTGGTGGAAAGTGCCATCAAGTCATAGCTGACCTACGGCAACCCCATAGGGTTTTCAAGTTTGGAGGTGGTTTGCCATTGCCTGCCTCCACATGGGCTGAGAGAGTTCTGGGAGAACTGCCTGATCCAAGGTCACCAGCAGGCTTCATGTAAAAGGAGCCCTTTGGTCCCACAAAAATCTTTGCCAGCCATCCTGTTCCCATTCTAGCATTCCACCTACCCCTCAAATATACTTTAACCTTTTTCTTTTTCTTTTTTCAGTAGCCATATTTGGTTCCACACTGAGCCACATTTGGCTCTACAGCCATATGTTGCAACCCCCTGCCTAAAACCTATAGGTATCCACACAATGATGTATTTCAGTTGTGACGAGAACAATTAAAAAATCATTTGTTTACAATATACAGCTCCTAAAATAGAAATCCTGTTGAATTCTCCTTCCTTTGGGGCCCAACACATACCTACAAATTATCAGTTTTCCCCCTACAGTTTGTAATTCACAAAAGCTTTGTGCGTTGCACACGTTCCACAACTTCTGTGCTCTCTATATCAGAGTGGTGTCAGATAGTCTCTTAAAATATTTTAGAATGTTTCTAGAAACACACATTTGCCCCAAGGTGGTATATATATTTCATTCCCTAGCCTAACAATTATATAGTTATTCCTAAACTTGTATGTGCATGAAAAAGAGTGAGAAGCTGCAGAACAATAGTGAGGAGTTGGACTCACACAGCCCTCAAAATCACTGTGACTGAGCGTTTTGCCTGTATGCTTCTCTTGAGTCATAGCCTACCTTCACCCCCAATGCTTTAGGGGATGAACATGCATGCGTGTCTGCTTCTAAAGGGGAGAAAGAAAGGAAAGACTGGGGTTGGATAAAGCATGTCATAGACAAAATGCATCCAGATCCAATACCCTCAAGACACTGGCTTGGTTCAGACATAGGGTTGCCAGCTCCAGGTTGGGAAATACCTGGAGATTTTTGAAGCGCAGTTTGAGGAGGGCGGGATTTGGAGAGGGGAGAGACTTCAGTGCCTCAGAGTCCAATTGACAAAGCAGATGTTTTCTCCTGGTGAACTGATCTTTATCAGACGGAGATAAGTTGTAATAGCAGGAGGTCTCCAGCTACTACCTGGAAGTTAGTAACCCTATTCAGACATGAACAATCATCTCGTCAGATTTCAGAAGCTAAGCAGGGTCCGCCCTGGTTAGTATTTGGATGGGAGACCACCAAGGAATACCAGGGTTGCTGTGCAGAGGAAGGCACTGGCAAACCACCTCTGATAGTCTCTTGCCATGAAAACCCCAAAAGGGGTCGCCATAAGTCAGCTGCGACTTGACGGCGCTTCACACACAACTGTGGTTAATATGAATTTCTGAACATGGCCCTGCCTTGCAACTACCTGGCAGATAATACATAGAGCCATGACATTCAAAGTAGGTTGGTTAACTACAGTTGGTCGTAACTAAGATTATGCATTGTGTACCAACACAAACTTCTTGGCTTAATTCTGGCTTGGTTGCCTTTAGCCCAGTGTGGCCTGAGATACCATTAAGTAGAAAAGGCAGGGGAAAGAGGAAAGGCAATGAAACTATCACTGGTCAATGCAAACTAGGATTTGAATGATTTCACGTCAGCTGAATCTGCATTTTACAAACCAAACACAATTTTTGTTTTTTAAAAAAGAAAATGTCACTTTATGCCTGAACCTAGCCATTTAGGAGAATCGGGCTTCCTTTCAGCAACACGGTAAACATAATGTAGAAGAAGTGTTCCCTTCCACCTGCAGATTTTTTAACAGGTTCCTCCTTGTAGTTTTCTGTTTTCCTTTAAGCTGTTTAGATATGATTTACTAATTAATCTAATTTCTCTGGGGATGTGTGTGTGTGTCTCCCAAGAGTTTTAATTGTCACCTTCTACCTCATATCTGAATATTATTTTCAGCTCCAGTCTCCTAAATACTGACAAGGCTACATCAGTGATGATTGGTTGATGGCAGCAAACAGTGAAAGGAAAACAAGCTTCATGTTTCTGGGTGAACGTAGTGTTGTCATTTCTTTGCTCGGCAGAGAACAGCATAGTTTACTTTGGCAATATTCCTGCCATCTTTGTCCCCTTGGGAGTACTCCCAGACAGGGAAGGTTTTGCAAGTGTAAAGCATAGTGAACACCTGCAATGTACTAGCACAACAAAATGATTCCCTTGCTGTTGGTTATCCAAACAAACCAGAAGGATCAGCAAATGAAACCACAAAGCCAGCTATAAAATGCCAAACCAGTAATGGGTGCCTTTTCCAAGTAGTACTTCACTCTGTATTTCAAGTGTGAAGTGCTTACCCAAAAGAATCCCGGGAATTATAGTTTGTTGAGAGAGCTGAGAATTCTTTGTATTAACCCTCTCCCCCAAAAGAAAACCTCTTCGCTGTTCTGCCTAAATTCACAAGCATATCTGGAGAGAAGGAAAAGACTGCTAAGCCAGTTTAACCCCTTGTTTAGACATGCATTACTGCAACAACCACGAAATACTCTGTGCAGTTGTACGGATGTCATATTCATATTCTTAATAGAAGTATTGTTTTTGCCAAACTCCCCCCAAAAAATTTTTTAAGTGTTAACCGAAGTCGTATGGAAGCACTCAGTATATTTACTGGGTGATCTTAGGGCTGACACATGCACTCAGCCTAACCTACCTCATAGGGTTGTTTTGAAAATAAAATGAAGAACAACATAAACCACTGTAAGTTCCCTTTGGAGGTGGTGAGCATGCCTACTCTGGCAGTCTTCAAGCAGCAGCTTGGCACTTGTCAGGGAGGCTCTAGGCTGATCCTGCATTGAGCAGGGGGTTGGACCAGATGGCCTGTACAGCCCCTTCCAACTCTGTGATTCTATGAGTGAAAGACAAGGTATAGGTAAAGTAAATAGAATGCACTATACATGAGTGGGCACATGCATGTACACAGGCTAGCCAGAACCTTTTCTCTGTGGAAGTCTAGGCTTCCATTTTGTATTAGTGTAATCTGGAAAATGGCTCCCGACTTCACTCAGCCAATAACTCCACATGGATCCCTGCGATAGCAACCTCACAGTCAGGCTACTGTAAGGCGCTGTACATGGGTCTGCCCTTAAAGTCAACTTGGAAACTCTGGCTCCTTTTGAATTCTGATGGTTATTACCAGGAGCTATGTGGAATATGCATATTACATTCTGCAGACACTCCACTGGTTACCAACCTGTTGCCGGATTCAATTCAAGGTACTGGGCATAACTTTACAAGCCCTTCATGGTCTTGGACCTACAGATCTATCTATAGGACCATCTCTCCTGTTATGTTCTACCATGGTGGCTTCACTCATCTGAGAAGTGCTCGCTGAATGCGTGTAAATGGGTAAAAACAACAGTTGCCCATACCTAAGCTTTCTTTGTTGTAGCCCCGACCTTGTGGAAAGTGGAGGTCAGGATGTGCAAAACAGAATATTCAGGAGGGTATTTTTATGAACAAGGCTGTAATATAATGGAATGGCTCAGGAGGGTGCTTTTATAAAGGGAGTAGTAGTTATTGGTTCTTGTAGGTTATCCAGGCTGTGTAACCGTGGTCTTGGAATTTTCTTTCCTGACGTTTCGCCAGCAACTGTGGCAGGCATCTTCAGAGTAGTAACACTGAAGGTCAGTGTCTCTCAGTGTCAAGGGTGTAGGAAGAGTAATATATAGTCAGAAAGGGGTTGGGTTTGAGCTGAGTATTGTCCTGCAAAAGTATTGTCCTGTAAGTATCAAGATAATGTGCTAATGAGGGTATGGTATGTTAATATGGAACCATTGTATCCTGAAGTGATCTGTTAATGTGTGTAATCCAAAACTAATCTGTATGGCTATTGTTGAATGTTGTCTTTGTCTGGAGGTTTTTCAGGGCAGGAAGCCAAGCCTTATTCATTCTTAAACTCTCCTCTTTTCTGTTAAAGTTGTGCTGATGTTTATGAATTTCAATGGCTTCTCTGTGCAATCTGACAAAATAGTTGGTAGAATTGTCCAGTCTTTCAGTGTCTTGGAATAAGACCCTGTGTCCTGTTTGTGTCAGTCCATGTTCAGCCACTGCTGATTTCTCAGGTTGGCCAAGTCTGCAGTATCTTTCATGTTCTTTTATCCTTGTTTGTATGCTGCGTTTTGTGGTCCCGATGTAAACTTCTCCACAGCTGCAAGGTATACGATATACTCCTGCAGAGGTGAGGGGGTCTCTTTTGTCTTTTGCTGATCGTAGCATTTGTTGTATTTTCTTGGTGGGTTTAAACACTGTTTGTAGGTTATGTTTTTTCAAAAGTTTCTCCATCCTATCAGTGACTCCTTTAATAAATGGCAAGAATACCTTTCCTATGGGAGACTGTTTTTCTTGAGTTTTCTGATTTTTGTTTGGTTCAATGGCCCTTCTGATTTCATTCTTGGAGTAGCCGTTTGCTAGCAGTGCGTGATTTAGATGGTTAGTTTCTTCCTTGAGAAACTGTGGTTCACAGATCCGTCTTGCACGGTCCATTAATGTTTTGATTATTCCTCTTTTCTGTCGGGGGTGGTGGTTGGAGTTTTTGTGTAAGTAGCGATCTGTGTGAGTTGGTTTCCGATAGACCTTGTGACCTAACTGAAGGTTTGATTTACGGATGACAAGGGTATCAAGAAATGGGAGTTTACCCTCAATTTCCTTTTCCATGGTAAACTGAATGTTTGGATGGATATTATTAAGATGGTTGAGAAAGTCCATTAATTTTTCTTCACCATGGCTCCAAATGGTAAATGTATCATCTACGAACCTGAACCAGACTGTAGGTTTGTAAGGTGCTGATTCTAATGCTGTCTTTTCAAAATATTCCATGTAATCCATCCTTTGGATTGAGTCTTAACGGACTGATTTTGTTGATGAAGTGAGTTGAATCAGTCCGTTAAGACTCAATCCAAAGGATATATTAATCAGTTTTGATGTTGTATCCCTCTTTACCAAGGTTCCAGTTAAAGACACAATCTCATTGATTAACCAGATTTTTCCAGAAGATATAACAGCCTTATTTGACCATTGTTTGACAACAAGTTATTTCCTATGGGATCAAGAATTTTATGAACAGATTGATGGAGTAGCTATGGGAAGTCCACTCAGTCCAGTAATAGCAAACTTTTACATGGAATATTTTGAAAAGACAGCATTAGAATCAGCACCTTACAAACCTACAGTCTGGTTCAGGTTCGTAGATTATACATTTACCATTTGGAGCCATGGTGAAGAAAAATTAATGGACTTTCTAAACCATCTTAATAATATCCATCCAAACATTCAGTTTACCATGGAAAAGGAAATTGAAGGTAAACTCCCATTTCTTGATACCCTTGTCATCCGTAAATCAAACCTTCAAGTTAGGTCACAAGGTCTACCGGAAACCAACTCACACAGATTGCTACTTACACAAAAACTCCAACCACCACCCCCGACAGAAAAGAGGAATAATCAAAACATTAATGGACCGTGCAAGACGGATCTGTGAACCACAGTTTCTCAAGGAAGAAACTAACCATCTAAATCACGCACTGCTAGCAAACGGCTACTCCAAGAATGAAATCAGAAGGGCCATTGAACCAAACAAAAATCAGAAAACTCAAGAAAAACAGTCTCCCATAGGAAAGGTATTCTTGCCATTTATTAAAGGAGTCACTGATAGGATGGAGAAACTTTTGAAAAAACATAACCTACAAACAGTGTTTAAACCCACCAAGAAAATACAACAAATGCTACGATCAGCAAAAGACAAAAGAGACCCCCTCACCTCTGCAGGAGTATATCGTATACCTTGCAGCTGTGGAGAAGTTTACATCGGGACCACAAAACGCAGCATACAAACAAGGATAAAAGAACATGAAAGATACTGCAGACTTGGCCAACCTGAGAAATCAGCAGTGGCTGAACATGGACTGACACAAACAGGACACAGGGTCTTATTCCAAGACACTGAAAGACTGGACAATTCTACCAACTATTTTGTCAGATTGCACAGAGAAGCCATTGAAATTCATAAACATCAGCACAACTTTAACAGAAAAGAGGAGAGTTTAAGAATGAATAAGGCTTGGCTTCCTGCCCTGAAAAACCTCCAGACAAAGACAACATTCAACAATAGCCATACAGATTAGTTTTGGATTACACACATTAACAGATCACTTCAGGATACAATGGTTCCATATTAACATACCATACCCTCATTAGCACATTATCTTGATACTTACAGGACAATACTTTTGCAGGACAATACTCAGCTCAAACCCAACCCCTTTCTGACTATATATTACTCTTCCTACACCCTTGACACTGAGAGACACTGTCCTTCAGTGTTACTACTCTGAAGATGCCTGCCACAGTTGCTGGCGAAACGTCAGGAAAGAAAATTCCAAGACCACGGTTACACAGCCCGGATAACCTACAAGAACCAATGAACTCTGACCGTGAAAGCCTTCGACAATATTTTGGAGTAGTAGTTATTTCACTATTTATTGTGTGCCTCTCTTGCCTTTGCTTCCGCATACTTTAGTTTTGTAATCCATTTTTGCATTTTATGTTTTGTATTAACGTTAGGGATTTTGTCTGCATTGTCTTGTAATTTTGTAATCACAGCCCTATTGTATTGTTCATTGGATATTTTGTGGGTACTGTCTGGTTGCATTGCTTTCTATATTTTGTAATCTGTCTTGAGATTCACTGAGAAAGGCAGGCTGTAAGTGAAGTAAATAAATAGCTAAAGGAGATGTGTAGCAGTTCTGTGAGAGAAATCATGCAGCCATGAGGGATATTATTTAAACAGGTTGTTCTTGATTCTGTTACTCTCTCTAATTGAACTGCTTCAAAATAAATTTATTCTTCTTGTAGTTAGAAGCTATTTATAATATTTGTATTGTCCAGCTTAAACCTTGGGATCTCAAGGATCTCATCTCATTCAGGCCTAAATGTGAGTGAGCTCCAGGTGGTGAGGTTCTAGGACCAGGAAGGTTTTGAAGATGTGGTTGTCCAGTGGTCCAGATCAGGTAGGGGTCAAAGTGTGTCCTCTTTAATCAAAATGTGTCTTCCTCCTGAGTTGCATACACTGAAAAATAAGCTTATAAACTGTTGCTTTATAGCCCCGATGGTGTAAGAGTTTGCTAGCTGAAAGTCCAGACTGTGCACTTTACTAGCCTGATAATTACAATTAGAAATGGCACATAGAACAAGATTTATATTGAAATGTCTGTTTTGAATTTATCCATACTTCTCCAGGTTAAAGAGTACTTATGGAAGAGGAAGGACTATTCTCAGTGTAGCCATAGACATTTTCTCATGCATGTAAATGGGTGAAAACAACAGTTGCCCATACCTGAGCTTTCTTTGTTGCAGCCCCAACCTTGTGGAACATGGAGGTCAGGATGTGCAAAACAGAAATATTCAGGAGGATATTTTTATGAACAAGGCTGTTATATAATGGAATGGCTCAGGAGGGTGCTTTTATGAAGGGAGTAGTAGTCTATTTCACTATTTATTGTGTGCCTTTCTTGTCTTTGCTTCCGTGTACTTTAGTTTTTTAATCCATTTTTGCATTTTATGTTATGTTTTGCATTAATGCTGTTTGGAAAAAGAGTTTTTCCCCAGCTTTCCCATAGTAAAAGGTAAAGGTAAAGGTCCCCTGTGCAAGCACCGGGTCATTCCTGACCCGTGGGGTGATGTCACATCCCGACGTTTCCAAGGCAGACTTTGTTTGCGGGGTGGTTTGCCAGTGCCTTTCCCAGTCATCTTCCCTTTACCCCCAGCAAGCTGGGTACTCATAGTACCATGGTACTATCAATTTTAGGGCTTCCTTAACTTTTCTCCAATCTTTCTCACACCTGCTTTGGGTGGTGTGCCAGTTTCCCTGACACTGTGGCTATGGCATCCATTTGGTCATCCCCAGGGTGGGGGCTTTTTTGCTTTTTTAAAAAAATGACAATTAAATATTTTAATCAATATATCTTTTTAACAATGCATGTAACAGATTGTCTGAATTCCCAGACAGGGATATCTCTGCAATGGAAGGGACTAGATTAAAGACATACTTAAAAAAAATGAAAGCTGAGAATTCAAAGAATCTGTTACTTATATTGTTATAACCTTACAATGATGTATTAATATTCAATTGCCATTTTTTTAAGTTGAAAAAGCCCTAGTTTTTCTGATTTTTATCTTCCCTCTAGATCTTCTATTTTCCCCACGGTAAACATTCAGACACCTTCCTGGTACCTGAATACCTTCATCATGGGGCAAATCAGAGTTAGGAAAGAAGGGTCCAGATAGGAAAACTGGTTAGGTGGAAAAGTTTGCACCTCATTTTTCTGCTGTCCCAAGACTACCATTTATACTTTAAAGACCACTGGGGATCTGTTCTAGTTGGATTCTTAGGCATTAAGCATATAAAACATCTTTTGATTTCAATCAGCATGTACTTGTGGCTGCCCCATCACTTATCTTCCCTCTATGCCAACTACTACACATTCATTTAGGATACAATTACCTAGCCTCATGAAAAATATTGGGCAGCGTTGCCACTAATGTAAAGAATTAAAAATTCACCATGCAGAAGAATATACGAGCAAAAAACACACACAAAACCCTCCGGTTGTAATATAGATCTCCAAACAGTCATCTGGTAGAAAGCCTTCTTTCTTGACAACTCCTGTTGTCTGTGTACACCCATAAACAGGATGAATTCTGAAAATGATTTGTTCTTGCCAGTAAGCTGTAATATGAGGCTTGTTTCTGGCTTGTTGTATTGAAATCTGGCAAGAATGCAACTAAAAAAGACATTAAGGATTTACCTTACATGCTAAAATGTAGCATTTAACTCTTTTCATCCTTTGATCCATTAGTCCTTGTTGTTCCAGCCAGGCTATGTTGTAGCCCTGATGTGGATTTCCTCAGGCTATGCCATATACAAATGGGGGGACTATAACATCAAGAAATGTACATCTTGTTTGCAGATAGGTTAAAAAGGTTGCAAGCCTGTTTTTACAAAATCTAGTGCATGCTGTCATGTGTTATGAAAGTTTCCTCCCTCTCCTTTCTTCCTATATCCAGCATATGACAGAATGACCATACCAATCCACACTCACACACAGAGGACCACCTCAATCAAAGTGCCCTACCATTCGCTTAATCTTTCATTCTTCACCTGGTATTCCTCTTTCTTACAGCCTTGCTTCTCTTTAATGACAATTCTTGCCTCATCTCTTTCTCCTGGCAATACTGATTTGTCGATGTGTTATATATGTGGGAAAAGGACAGAAAATTCCATTTGATTATTTTCCTGTTCCTTTCATGTAAAAATAAAAGAGCGTTGAGTTTAGTTGAGAAGATCCCATTTGTGACAAACAAGGAAGATGCAATAAATGTCCGTCAACAGCCTTCCATCTCATTTCTTTGTGCCATTTTATAAATAGCTAATCAGTGGAAGACATAATAAGTTTATGCTGAGACAGCAGGACAAGATAAATGCAGTGTGTCAACTCCCAGCTTGAAAATTAATAATAGTTTATTATAGCATCTTAAATTAAATAGAAGAATGCAACTTTAACATTCAGTCCATGTTAAAGGAATTTTAATTGAGAAATTAAAATTTACTGCTTTCATTTAATATAAACAACAGAAGTAATGCCAAATGTGATTCTGTAGTTTCCATATACTTTCATAGTGGTTATCCGCTGCAGGAGGATAACCATCAATATGCTGTTCACAGTTCTAAAAACATCTATATATGTGCTTTCAAAATTTAATTTTGGCACCGTGGAAACAAATCATATGTCCAATTAAATTAAATGAAAATGTACAGCTGAGATTCAGTCATTAATAGGACATGCCAAAGAAAGAAAAAATGGTAAAACTTAAAAGTAGCAAGAAAGAAGTAATGGACAGTAGAAAAGTTCAAGGTAATCCAGTAAATGTTCTGCTGAAAAAACACCAGTATACATGCCTTGGTGCAACCTATGAATCTTTACATTCTTAATCCAATAAATTTGCAGAGAAATTCCTTGAATATATTGCAGAGTTTGTCAACTCCATGCACACTACCAGTTGTGGTGGAATCATCCCCCAGTTGCTTCCAGCTAGCCAATACCCACGTTGTTAGACCTTAATGGATGTTTGCCCATCCAGCATCATTTCACCACCCTCAATAGAAAATCCTTTTATCTCTTGCCACCATCAGAAGCTTATATAGCTATGTATAGTCCTTTGGAAACTAAGCCATCTCCTTTTTGATTCTTTAAAAATTGTTCTTCAAAGAAAGACTTACCGAACTTTCCTATTTCAATTAATCCTTCAAGTAAGGACAGTTGTCATAAACTGTCATAAACTAAGGTTCTTTTAATTCATTGTATATAGTCATTCATTGTCCAGCATCCTGTTTCATACAGCAGCCAACGAGTTGCCAAAAGCAGGGGACAGAAGCCAAGGCCTTCCCCTGGTGTTGCCTTCTAGCACTAGGTTTCAGAAGATTGCAGTTTTTTAGTGGTTCAGAGTAAAACAGATTCCGCCATCAGAAAAAAATAAGGGAGAAGAGAGAGGATTTCTGTTCAGAACCTTAACTACTTGTAAGTACTACTTGTAAAGGGCTTGGAATATCAGTCTCTTTTTGCTTGGGCTCCTCAGCACAAGATGGATGTAAACTATCAAGTGTCATATACTGGTTTGTATCTTTGGATTCCTGATATGTAACTAAAAATATTCATTTAAAAATGGGTCTGTGCACATAACAAAATCACTAGAGAGTAACTGACGTAATGAAAATCTACTCTTATCTGAGGATTTGGTTGTTGCAAGAATAATGCAGGAAGATGTACAATATCTGCAAATCCTATAATAATGGCATGGTAGGATTCATTACAATCCACCCCCGGCAATTGATTCATCGCGGAAGCACAAAGTGAACACTGGGGGGTTACTTACCTCATGTTAGATTGTACTATTATGTTTTATTTATTTCACTTATTTATTTATAACATTGCTGCCTTTCCACCCAAATAGGGCCCTCAAAGTGGCGTTCATCAAAGCATTAAAACAGCATTTCAAATAAGATATACATAAAATATTTAAACGATTTAATAAAAATATATAGACGTACAAACCCGCATAACGCAGCCAGAGAGGGGAGCCAATAAGAGTTACTAGGGGGGTGCGTGTGTGTGTAAAGTGCCTTCAAGTCGCAGCCGACTTATGGCAACCCCTTTTGGGGTTTTCATGGCAAGAGACTAACAGAGGTGGTTTGCCAGTGCCTTCCTCTGCACAGCAACCCTGGTATTCCTTGGTGGTCTCCCATCCAAATACTAACCAGGGCGGACCCTGCTTAGCTTCTGAAATCTGATGAGATCAGGCTAGCCTGGGCCATCCAGGTCAGGGCAGGGGTACACCAAACAAAACATTGCAGCAATCTAATATAGTGTTACCAGGGCATGCACCACAATGGCAAGATCTTTCTCACCCAGGAAGGGCCACAGCTGGCTCACCAGCCAAAGCTGGTAAAAGGCAACCCCAGAAGACTGCCCCAAAGGATACCTATATCAAAAGGAGAATTAACAGGGATGCAGTCTCCTGGTCCATCTCCCAGTACAGTTCATCTACCAGGGCACAAAGTCAATTTCAATCCCATGACCAGGCCTGAAACTAGAGTAGAATTGATCCAAACAATCTGCTTGATTCAAAAATTGCTGAAGTTGCCCAGCCATCACTTGTTCAATCACCTTGCTCAAGAATGGTACATTTGAGACTAGGCTGTCATTATTCAACTCTCTGGGATCCAGAGTATGTTTCAAAGCAAGGGTGAACATCCTGGCTCTTGGGGGGGCATTTAATGTCTCCTAGACCCGCTGGTGGCGAAGAGGGACCTGGCAACCCTACCAGTCTCCCAGTCTCCCCTTGCCAGGTACAAGCAGCCAGGCGTGGCAAGGCTTGTACAAGCAGGTGGTAGGTTTCAAACTTTTAAGAATCCTGTCTGCTTCCTCCTACTGGATTAACTGAAAGGTGTCCCAAACAACTGGACAAATTGGCACCCTGGGACCATCTGATCCTGTTGTAAAGTCCAAGTAGGAGCAGATACGAGAAACTTCATCCGCAAAGTGTTCAGCAAGATTATTGTAGAAGGCTGCAGAGCAGGCCAACCCCCCATGTAGGCCAGAACCCAATAAGCCCCTGACCACCCAAAAGAGTCCTGTGGGTTACTGTGTGGATGCAGCGGTGGCAGAGAAATATTGCTTCTTTGGTGCCATCATTGCCTTGGAGGAGACTTTAAAATAAGCTCTACTCCTTGATGGATTCATCCCAAGTTTATGTATTCAGGTTAGGTTTTGTTGCAAATTGGTTCATACAGAAATTACTGTTGTAGGGTAAAATTGAGGTGGAAGTTTGTATGTTGCAACGAAACGAGAAATGGTATTAATAGCCGTAATTAACTATCCATAATGAGCATTATCATGGATATGAAGCGGTGTGTTGCAGGAAAATACACACAGTATGTGAACCCTGTCATAAAAAGAGCTGTACATTACACTCAGGAAAGGAGCTGGTGACCAAAGTGTGAGAACTAGAGGGATCATGTGCCATATGACTAGTTTGTAATCAGGGAGCGAAGAGATTTCTATCCGTTTGTTTGTGAAAAGTGCTAAATCACGGAGGGACAGGAGAGAGGAAATTGTTATGCTGTGCGAAAGCTGAAGAACCACTTTTCTTAAGTCCTTGTCACTTTAGGCTCATTCTTTGGAGGAAGAATATGGCAAAGTAACATCATGCCCAGTTTAGATTGGCTAGCTGTTCTCTTTTGGGTTATTTTTTAGTATTTTGCCTGCTTCTAGTTATATGCTGGTATTTCCCCATTTTTCCTGTGTTGGCTTTTCTGTAGGATGTATGCTAGTTAATAAAAGCCTTTTCTTATATGGTGGTCTTACTACATTGAACTTCTTTCTCAGGTTCTTAACTCACTTGGATATGCTTATACACACACACAAATCCCACCTTTCTGGTGACTGAGAAGGATTTTGGGGAGAAGAGAACTTGGGATACCTTGAATGGTTGGCAGCCTAAAGATATGATATGTCTGTCTTCCTCTGTCTTTATTGTCTGCTAAGGGTGAAGACTTTTTTTTTATTGGGGTACCCCCAGTAAAACTCTTATTGACCCTTCTCCCTGGTTGTATGTTTAAAAAGGTAAAGGTCCCCTGTGCAAGCACCAGGTCATTCCTGACCCATGGGGTGATGTCACATCCCGACGTTTCCAAGGCAGACTTTGTTTGCGGGGTGGTTTGCCAGTGCCTTCCCAAGGCGTCTTCCCTTTATCCCCAGCTAGCTGGGTATTCATTTGTACGTTTATTTGTATGGTTGTATGATTATTTGTAGGTTTATATGTTTTTATTGTACCCTTAGATATTAATATACATTTCAGTGCTATTTAAATGTTTAAATATTTGATGCTTGCCACCTTGGGGACCCTATTTGAGTTGAAAGGCAGCATATACATGTTTTAAATAGTTAAACAAATAAAGGGGTGAGGCACTCAGAGGGGGGAATATAATTGCTTTATATATGATTTTTCCTCTTTGATTTCTATCTTTTATAATGTGGAATGTTATATATCACTTAAGTGATATTTGCCTGTTTACTTTTGCTGACTGTGATGTTGATGATATAGTGATATCTAAGTTACCAGTAAGATGTTTGTGGGGAGGGAGTGTTACACCACCCTTCTTTCAATATTTCCAAGTAAAAAAAAAAAAGCAGAGTAATTGATTTGTTTCAATATAAACACATTCTATTAAAATCCAAAGCTAAGTTTGAAGTTTTAATTATATTGGCTATGTCAATGGTTCTCTGCAGAGAATATATCAATGTATATTAAAACTAAATTTACAAGGACAGATACTGAATCTTTTATTACTAGAAAGAAATGGGAATGTAATTTGGAAAATGTATCCAGATATTTAATAAATGTAAATAGGAAAGAAAGCTGTTATAAACTTCATTTCCAATGTTATATAGCCTCTCTTTGACTGAAACATTGGCTTTGTAAAGTGGCAAATACAGAACCTTTCCATGTTCTCTAGAAAAGAGAACACTTAACTGAATTAAATCAACAACAATAATATTTTGGATATTAGATAAATGACTACTTAAAATATACCACGCCCCCCCCCTCAAAAAGACATATTAAATTATGTGTCAGAAATGTGTTACAAATAATTAGATTTACAGCCCAAGCCAAAGGGGTGGGGGTTAGGTAGGCAATAACTGGGAACAGCGCAGCCACCTCCCGAGAGGCTTCCCAGCTGGTAAAAGCAGGAATAAAAACGCCTAAAATAAAATCCCGGTGAAACTTCTCTATGGAGTTTCACAGGGCTACACCAGATATTTTGCTGGAATAGCGCTGCTGCAATGTAAAGGGGCATTCCTGGGTGGGAAGGGGTTTGGAGGCTGACTAATGTCATCTCCACTACTGAGAACACCCTGGGAATGCCCCCCCTTGACGAGGGTTGTCAGATCCCTCTTCACCATTGATGGGAGACTTTTGGGCCAGAGCCTGAGGAGGGCGGGCTTTGGAGAGGGACGTCAGTGCCATAGAGTCCAATTGCCAAAGCAGCCATTTTCTCCAGGTGAACTGATCTCTATTGGCTGGAGATCAGTTGTAATAGCAGATCTCCTACTAGTACCTGGAGGTTGGAAACCCTACCCTTGATGCCGGCATGGCCTCTTGGGGAAGCAGCTCTGGTACCTGAGGCCCACGCCGCTGCGCCGTTCCCAGGGGCTGGCGTAAGTCTTCCTGTCTGGTATCCATGCCACTTTGCATGGCGCAAGTGGCACAGATGCCGGCGTAGGGGGCATCCAGCTCCTATGCGGCTCCGGGCCCCACCCTTAGGATTGCGTGGTTAATGGACCGGTTCTTCTGTAACACCCACTAGAATAGTTGTAACTCCATTTGGAAAGGCGTAATACCTCCACCTTTAATAGATCAGTATAAAAGAATTTGCACTGCAGCATTTTTGATGAGATCAACATATTATAGGAAGGCAAAACTTGTAGAGAAATTGACTGTATACATAACATATTGGAATGAGAAGTTTTAATGGTAACATATATCCATATGATATGTTTTCTCTTTAATAATTACCAGAACACTCTTACGTCTGTGTTCAAATCCATATGCTAAATTACTTAAAATCTCTGTGTGGGTTGGTAAGTCTACAGGAGGCTCCCTAATTCACATATTTTCCTCTCTGCATCCCTCATCATACCTGTTTAAATTTCTGCCATTAGGTTATAATAAAGAAAGGAGGAGGCAGGAAAAGAGTTCCAACTAAAGATGTCCTGCTGTCTTCATTTTGTATCAACATATAGACAACTTCCTACAGAATCTCATTTGCCTCTAAATGAGAAATAACTCTCCGTGGCAACTGTAACACCACAAGGCATCATCTCTTCAGTCATTACTGTTCCTACTGTTAATTGACCTGGTTCTTTTAAAACTTTTAACAGCTGCACTCTGTGATATTGACAAAAAGCTTTTACATTCATTTCAGGGTGGGTTTAAAAAAAATAAAATTGTGTACTGCACCAGGAAGCCCGTATTTCCTCTATCACTCATTCCACTTTGCTTCAGCAAACAGCCTGTTCTCCACTTTAAAACAGAATGCAATTATTTCCATTATTTTAAAAATCACTTCTTCCACAGTGATGGCCAAATGTAGGCAAAAAGTGTAGATATGCAGATATGCATACGTCTGCTGTCTCCCTAAGGTTTAGTAGGGAAAAGCAGAGGAAAAGATTTCCTTTTCTGCTCACAGCACATTCTGAACTGAGTAGTAAAATATTTACATCGAGTAAGCAAGCCATTTAGCCTTTTCTTGCCCTAGTTAATCCTGACTAGGAAAACAAATTCAGATTTAAATGCTGGCCTACTGGCACTTTTAAAAATGGGCACTGTAGATAAGCAACCTTTTAAAAAAGAGCATGAATCAAATGTCAGAATTGTTGGTTAATTAAGCTCTAATATACTTTCCCCAATACAGCAGCTAACAGATGATTAGCAGAGAAGGCTGCAGAAAGAAAAAGAGAAACAGTACAAATAAGCAAAACATACCATTCTCTACTCACGAGGTAAAGCTGTTGGAATACAAAAGATGACCCAAACTAAATTTGTTCTCTGAACAGCTAGTGAATAGTAAAAGAAGAACAGTTGCTTTTTCTACTGCACTTTCCTCTACTGAAAGGAGTCTCAAAGCGGCGTACAATCACCTTCCCTTCCCCTCCCCACAACAGACACCTAGTGAGGTAGGTGGGGCTGAGAGACTTCAGAGAGAACTGTGACTAGCCCATGGTCACCTAGCGGGCTTCATGTGGAGGAGTGGGGAAACAAACCTGGTTCACAGATTAGAGTCCCACTCTTAACCACTACACCATGTAGAGTTCACCCACTCTTATCCACTACACCATTCTGGCTCTCAATAGATGCTTTGATTTTATTTTAGAATTTATGTAAATAGGAAGGAGGCATCCATAATATATTTTAAATACCTTTTTTAACTGCCTTTCTGCCTCATATTAACTAATGTCACAATTTTGTTCCTTTCTCAGTCTTGATGCATGATACATTTTATTGAACAACTTAGAATATGCCTTGATCTGGATGTCAGTTGTAACACAGGGACACCAGAAGAAAGGCCTAATATACCACCTGGAACTATTTATCGATCATTTTGACCCTGATTTGGTGATGGACATCAACAATATCCTGGGATCGGCGAAGGCCACCACTTGTACTCTGGATCCTTGCCCATCCTAGCTGCTGAAATCATATAAAGACCACATCAACAAACCCTTAGTATTCATTATAAATCAATCATGAACTCAGGGCACCTTCCCTCAACACTCAAAGAGGTAGTTATCCATCTGCTACTTTAAAAAAGAAACATTCCTACTAGGCTTGTAAATAATGGTAAACCCTAGCCAAAAATAAAGCTGAAAATCACCATTTCGGCTTATTTTCGGCTTGGGTTTACCGGGGGAGGGGGGATGCGGGACTCAGCTGAGGCGAATAGGTGATTCCTGGTTTTCTGGTTTGGCAGGGGGCATTTTTTGAGGTAGGGTCCCCAAATTTACAGCATAGCTTGAAGGGACTCTCCTTGCACAACCCCCGAAGTTTGGTGACGATTGGGTAAGGGGGTCTGATTTTATGGGGTCTGGAAGTGGTTGCCCCCCTCCATAGACAAACATTGTTAAACAAATTAAATCTAAACCCTGAAAAGACTGAGATAATGCTGGTTGGGAAGGTGGAGATCTTGAAGGACATTGTGCTCCCCACTTTTGATAGACTCCAGCTGATCCCTGCTGACTCATTTAAGAGCCTTGGGTTATACTGGACCCAGTGTTATTGCTGCAGAAGCAAGTTAATGCAGCTGCAAAAGAGGACTTCCTTCCAACTCAGCCTAGCCTGAAAGATGATCCCTTACCTTGATATGGCTGGTCTAGCCACCTGGATCCATGCCACAGTGACATCAAAACAAACTACAATAATGCACTGTACATTGGTCTCCTCTCAAAATCAATTTGGAATCTCCAGTTGGTGCAGAATGCTGTGGATTGGCTATTAGCTAGCTGGAGTACACATATTAGTCCCATTCTGCAGTCACTCCACTGGCTGCCCATCAGTTATTGGGCTCAATTTAAGGTATTGGCCACCACATACCCAGTCCTTCATGGCCTTGGACCCTCATATCTACTATACTGCCCCTCTCTCTATGCACTGCCATGACTGAGCAAGGTCTCCTGCAGGTACCAACCTGCAAATGGGCAAAACCAATAACTGCTGATACACGTGCCTTATCCATTGTGGCCCCCACCTTATGAAATGGCCTGCCTGAAGAGGTCAGGATGGCTCCCACTCTCCTGGCTTTCTGCAAACTATGCAAAACTTAATTATTCCAGAGGGCTTTTTGATGTAGACAATAGAGTGGCACTGTACTAAATGATTCTCTAAGTTACTTGGATAAATTATTAGGGACTGTGGTCTATACTATTGTGATTAGCTTGCTGAAACTAGGGTCCTACTATGTAATGTTTGCATCATTTAATGTATCATCTTTATATTTATGCTTTGCTTTGGTTCTGTTTTTAGATCTCCAATTGATTGTACAACCGTAATCCTATGTATTTATTGGATATCCCATCTTGTCGATTGTATCGACTCACTCTGTGTAGTCTGCCTTGAGTCCAAGGGAGAAATAACATAAATAAATAAACTGTTCTTCTTGTGGATCTTGAATGGCAGCTATTTGGGGAGGGGACTAGGCCTTCCGCTCCCCCTTGAATCAGCTGTGCTTCTGGAAAGCAACAACCAGGCTTAGAACTTTGTGGGCAGATTATTAACTAATATTTTATGCATATTAGATTAATCCACTGAGTATAGAAAGAGCCCTGCCTGCGTAGTCTTTGGGTGGTCCCATTTTGCTGTCCTAGGGTTGCCAACCTCCAGGTATTAGCTGGAGACCTCCCACTATTACAACTGATCTCCAGCTGATAGAGATCAGTTCACCTGGAGAAAATGGTCGCTTTGGCCATTGGACTCTATGGTGTTGAAGTCCCTCCCCAAGCCCCACCCTCCTCAGGCTCCGCCCCAAAAATATCCAGGCATTTCCCAACCTGGAGCTGGCAACCCTATGCTGCCCTGCTGGTAGGTAAGTAAGTAAAGGTCCCCTGTGCAAGCACCGGGTCATTCCTGACACATGGGGTGATGTCACATCCTGATGTTTCCTAGGCAGACTTTGTTTGCGGGGTGGTTTGCCAGTGCCTTCCCCAGTCATCTTCCCTTTACCCCTAGCAAGCTGGGTACTCGTTTCACCGACCTCGGAAGGATGGAAGGCTGAGTCAACCTTGAGCCGGCTACCTGAAACCGACTTTCGGGATCGAACTCAGGTCGTGAGCAGAGCTTTTGACTGCAGTACTGCAGCTTAACACTCTGCGCCATGGGGCTCCTCGGAAGGTACAAGGCCATTAACTTTGCTATTAGGCATGATTGGCCTTTGCATAGAATGTGACAAACCTATTGCTTCCACTTGTTTTTCATGGATTTTTTTTTTGTCCCCACTGTGTTATAATTGTTGGTGGGTGGATGTAAAGCTTACACCACACCGCATTTGTTTGTCTTTAAAATGTCAGAGAACTTCTCGCTTTTGTCTCCGTAGATTTACTTGCTCACAGTAACCTAGCAATCTGGTTGTATTCGAGTGTAGGGAGACATAGTAAGAAACAGAAAACATTTCTACTTGCTTTCAAGCTGAACTGAAAATTTCTACTTTGCTATTTTTGTTTGTTTCAAATCAAGCAGGATCTTTCTTTTTCATGAACAACCTCTAGGGAAAGCATAGCCTGAACATCGCGGGCCGAATGCTCCCCCGAAAGGAGCTTCATTCACATTCCTAGAGCTGTATGTGTTGAATGTTTGGTAGTGCACACTTGTTACCATAACAACTTGGAGGAGTTAAAATATGTCATTAGAAATAAAGGAAAAAGATCAACAAGGAAACTTCTATGAGGACAGTTTTTTTTTCCCACCATGACATGTAGTGTACATTAGCAGAAGAGCAAACAACTCTCCTTTCTTTATCAGGTGTAAAACAATACTATGTCTCTGACCGGAGTTTGTTCTAGTGAAACTCTCAGATTTCCCTGATCATATTTTTTGCCTGGAAGAGCAAGAGCAAGTTTTTTTATTATTATTCAGAAGCAAAATGGCTTTACAGAGTTTTCTTGGCACGGTATCAAAAACTTTTTTAAAAATTTCAAGCGCAAAATTAAAATGCCATTCTTCCTGCTCTTTCACAATACAGCTTATTGATGTTAGGCAAAGGACTTCGTTCCTCTGGATTTGGGGGAGGGGTATCTTGTCTGAAACTCAATCTATAAATCTTAATATTAATTCTTTATGTAACTTTAGAAAAAAACATTTCTTTAGCACCATCTAGTGGTCTAAATATTGCGTTCTTCAAATTAGAAGAGAACTGTTCTGCTCTGTGGAAAGGGATTTTAGCTCCAGGTTTTTTTGAGGGGGGTGGTTGGTTTTGTTTTTGTTAAAGATTGGAACTTGACAAAGCTTTCAGTGCATCACTTCTCCCATGCTGGACAGGATTGTCAATTACTTATTTTAGATTAAAAAGGTGATCATAAAATGGAAGTGCAACCCATAAGCAGAAAAGCGTTAGCTTACTAAACAGTGTTTCAGAAACCAGCCCAGCACAGACTATTTTAGAGTAAATTAATGCAACATACAAAAAGGTAGAGAGCATGCTTTTTTTAAAAAAAATGGTAATTTGTGTGGGTGCATGGCTTTCGGGTAATGATATGACAAAGAACATAGCATATTCCTAGTTTTGTATGTAAAATATTGCCTAAAGGGGTAAAGGTAGTCCCCATGGGGGGGATGTTACATCACAAAATTTACTAGGCAGACTATATTTATGGAGTAGTTTTCCAGTGCCTTCCCCAGTCATCTTCCCTTTACCCCCAGCAAGCTGGGTACTCATTTTACCGACCTCGGAAGGATGGAAGACTGAGTCAACCTTGAGCCGGCTACCTGAAACCATCTTCCGTTGGGATCGAACTCAGGTCGTGAGCAGAGCTTTTGACTGCAGTACTGCAGCTTTCCACTCTACGCCAATGGGGCTCTTAAAATATTGCCTAGTAATGGTGAAATAAGATGACAGAAAGGTAGAATGAAATAGGAAGGGCTGGGGAAGCTTCTTGCTGGTACTTTGTGGACTGATCTACATATTCATCCATAGTTTTGCACAACTGTTTATAGCCTATGCAGTTATATAGGTTATAAGAACATGCAGCAGTTGGGGCAGAGCCAACATGTTCAATCCTGCCCTTCCCTGCCTAATTTCAAATTACATTTCTCCTCCCAGTGAGTCCCACTCCCAAATTCTGAACCTCAGGATAATGATGCTCGTGAATAGCATGGGGACTGATGAAGGTTGCCAACTCTAGGTTGGGGGATTCCTAGAGATTTGGGGGTGGAGCCTGGGCATGGCGGGGTTTGAGGAGGAGAAGGGCCTCAGTGGCTATAATGCCATTCAGCATGCCCTGACCTGGATAACCCAGGCTAGCCCGATCTCATCAGATCTCGTAAACTAAGCTGGGTTGGCCCTGGCTAGTATTTGAATGGGAGACCACCAAGGAATGCTGGGTACCCAAGGTTGGGTGAAAAGAAAATATATATAAATCTATGTATAAATACTGAAAGTATAATTTATTAGAAGCGCTATATAAAAGTTAAAATTATTTAAAAGCATTAAAATAGCACAATGGCATTTCCTGAGGTTGATAACTATAACCACATACCAAACGCATTTCAGTCTATGGGGCCTTCATCAGTGGTTAATTAAAACCCTTTGTAAACCTGCACACATTTACAGAAATACATTAATGAATACAAATACAAACAGTTCAAACCCAACCAAGCATGTGTATATGTTGTAAATTCTATTCTCAATTACTCAAGCATCTGGTATAATAGGTTCTTGTTGTAATACTGGTTAATATAAGTCTCTCAAATACTATGTGTGCAGGTATCAACCTAGTAAAGCAGTGTTTTTAGGTTGGGCTTTATTCCCCTCCTTTTTTCCTCCCAGACCACCAAGGAATACCAGGATCATGACGCAGAGGAAGGCAATGGCAAACCACCTCTGAATGACTCTTGCTTTGAAAATCCTATGGGGTCGCCATAAGTCAGCTGTGATTTGACAGTACTTTCTACCACCATACCCTCCAGAGCAGCCATTCTTTCCAGGGAAACTGATTTCAGTAGTGTGGAGATCAGTTGTAATCCCAGGAGATCTCCAGATTGGCAATTCTAGGATTGGTGGAGGTCTGCAGCGGAAGGGAAATTGGCAAATAGCACCCCACTCCTCTGCCAACTGAAGTTCCATTCCATTAATATGAGAGTCTTTACATTGGTCAAATAGTTGCATTGGATATTAGCCTTAAAAAAAAATGAAGCCCTGGTTGTTGTCAGTCTGAAACTTAAATGCTAAACATAATGCTTTTTTTCTCATCATGGATTGTATTGTACTTGTTTATATACATTTTTTTAATTAAAATATTTATATGCTGTTTTCCCAAGTCACTCGAAACAGTAGAACAGAATAGTAACTCAAATTTCTTCGGCAACATTTACAATTGGATAAGCACATCTGGAAGTATAAGACAAAAATGAGTACACTTTTTAATCTCCCCAATGTTTAAAAAAATAAAATGGGGACACTTATTTCACATGGGTAAGTGCCACATCAGCTTGCTGGGGGTAAAGGGAAAATGACTGGGGAAGGCACTGGCAAACCACCCCGCAAACAAAGTCTGCCTTGGAAGCGTCGCGATGTGACGTCACCCTATGGGTCAGGAATGACCCGGTGCTTGCACAGGGGACCTTTACCTTTAAGTGCCACATAACTAGAGACTGTCAAATGGTTAGAACATAAGAACATAAGAAAGGCCCTGCTGGATCAGACCAAGGCCCATCAAGTCCAGCAGTCTGTTCACACAGTGGCCAAACAGGTGCCTCTAGGAAGCCACAAACAAGACGACTGCAGCAGCATCACCCTGCTGAAAAAATATACCACATGCAAAATAACTTATCATTTCAAGGGGGAAAGGGTCTCGGTACCATTCTCATTTATTTTGAATTAATTGATCCACATGAAATATCATCCTCTAGATCTATTACTCGTAATCCCAAACACAACACCCTTGTTTTCATATAGATGCAGTGGTCCAAGCATTGTAGAAATCCATTAAAATGTTTTGGTACTGTTCTTACAGTGTTCTCTAATTTATTTCTTTTGTTATAGCGATAGTAATCTGTATTTTCACATTCATTAATGTAGGGTGAAATGCTCTCATGACCAAAGTGTCTTACAGAGTATGGGAGAGCTATATTTCTCTGTGTAGATAAAGGTTACCGTGTTCCAAAGAGGAAACAAACTGTTCTGTAATCAATTGCCTTGAGTGTTCAAGTAAGACCTTGCGTAGGATGTATTTATGGATCATCTCAGAACTGATTTAGGCAATATAACAAATTCATGATCTTTCCGTATGATAATGTTACCACCAAATAAAATAACAAACTGGATTTTTTTCCTGAGGTGGGGACTATTCATGTTAGGTTATCCAGGAAAAAGAAAGTTAAGGGAACTCAGTAGGGTTGCCAGGTCCCTCTTCACCACCGGCGACAGGTTTTTGGGGTGGAGCCTGAGGAGGGTGGGGTTTGGGGAGGGGAAGGACTTCAATGCCATAGAGTCCAGTGGCCAAAGCGGCCATTTTCTCCAGGGGAACTGATTTATATCGGCTGGAGATCAGTTGTAATAGCGGGAGATCTCCAGCTACTACCTGGAGGTTCACAGCTCTACAACTCAGAGTTCTGACAATCCTTCTCAGTGGTCACTCTATACCTGTAAAATCCCTTCCTTGAGGAAATGCATTTCTATTACTTATGGGTAATAAAGTCTTGTTTTAAAGAAGGCTTTTGAGTCTTGTTTTGGCTAAGGCTGTTACTGCACTTGTATTCCCAGCGATGTATTAAGAGTTTGAAAATGTTATAAAAAATACTGTTTGCATTTTCTTTAGCCCCTTTAGCTGTGAAGACGTCTTCCAACCATTTATAAGCCGTGGTATCCAAAAACCCTTTTAAAGCGATGTTTTTTATAACATTTTCAAACTCTTCAAACGCTGGGAATTCAAAGTGCGATAACCCCCTAACACACTCTTTGTTCCTTTTATGAATAATATTGTAGCTGGTAGCTGTGTTAAAATTCATTGTTAGTTTTATTGTTAATTTATTTGAAAACCTATTGTTATCTGCTCTGGAAATTTATAATGGAAAAGTGAAAGCCTTTTTTTTTAAGTTATTCTTGTTCCATGACCTTTACAAGTCCAGTTCCTATTCTGTCCTTGTTACTAACAGTGCAACACTTTCCTGGGAATAAACCCCTTTGAATACACCAGAAAAGACTGATCTCCAAGATACCACTTTCTTGCTAGTAGAATGATCAAACAACTACCCAGACTACTCTCATCATTTTTTTTCATTTCAATTGTTCCTTTAACACAGTCTGTAATCAAA
Organism: Euleptes europaea; assembly: GCF_029931775.1. Taxonomy (NCBI): domain Eukaryota; kingdom Metazoa; phylum Chordata; class Lepidosauria; order Squamata; family Sphaerodactylidae; genus Euleptes; species Euleptes europaea. The sequence continues at coordinate 36,159,767 of NC_079323.1, forward strand.
TATTTCTATGCTACTGCATCCATTCATTGACAGTGCTATTTGCAATATAACTAGGGTTGCCAGCCTCCAGGTCATAGCTGGAGATCTCCTGGGATTACAACTGATCTCCAGCCGATAGATCAGTTCCCCTTGAGAAAATGGCTGCTTTGGCAATTGGACTCGATGGCATTGAAATCCCTCCCCTCCCCCAAACCCCGCCCTCCTCAGGCTCCGCCCCAAAATCTCCAGGTATTTCCCAAACTAGAGCTGGCAACTCTAAATATAACATACTTTAAATACACTTCATGCCGTTCAGTTAACTACAGTGCAGTCTGAATCAGTGCACAGGGACTGCTGAAGGATTTGTTAGTAACACAAGATGGGTGGGCTGTATAAATGAAAGTTGAATTGGCATAGAGTGCGTGATAGATTCAGAAGAAGCCAAATAGATTTCTTTTTGTTGGATTCTGCATTCTGCCTTGTATTGCAAAATGTGGAGGTCATAATGTTTTGTGGAATTACAAAGTTTAGAAAGCATTAGGTATTGACCCAAACTTGAATTACCCCTTTAAATACATGCATAGACATTTCCAAGAGAATCAGTATAATACATCAAAAACTTTAAAATATGCTTTTTTCTAGTTTTATTCTTTCAGTATAAATTTACCTGATTTTAAAAATGAATGTTTCAACTGTGTAAATAAGTAGGAATTTTAAATACAATGCACTCAATATTCCTTTCTCTTTTTTAATAGGCCTTGGATTATACACAGTAAATACTGTATATGGAGATACCATTATTTTGCCTTGCCGTATAGAGGTTCCTGATGATCTTATGTTTGGAAAATGGAAATATGTAAGTATCAATATGTCTAATTATCAGCATGGCACAATCTGTGGATTCTTAAATCCAGAACGGACAAGACAGATGTTTCTACAAACTTGGAGGGGGGGAAGATTCGCAGGAAATAAAATATTTTTTTTTAAAAATGGGGTGGGTTAAAAACTGAATAGTACCTGTACCTTTAAGAAACTAATACCCTCTCAATGCCCATTGTGCAAGGCAGCCACCACACTATTGCTGGTTGGAGCCTTGGTTTCTGTCAGTTAAAGGCAGGGGGAGGGGGGCAAGGTGCTTTCTATGGCTGTTGTGGCCTTTGAGGGAGGATTTGCCAGGCCTTGCACCAGCCACCAGACAACTTGATAGCACACAGCTTTCATGACTCTCCCAGGACAAGCTGTTTGTTACTGTTCCATCCCTCCAAAGTCAATGTGGTGTAGTGGGTAGATTTTCAGACTAGGATCTCAGAGATCCAGGTTCAAATACCGGTCTACTGTGGAAGCTCACTGGATGATCATGAGGCAGTTACACATTTTCAACCTAAGCTACTGCACAGGGTTGTTGTGAGGATAGCATGTTGGAGAGGAGAACAATGTAAGCTGCTTTGGGTCCCAATTGTGGAGAAAGATAGGGTATAAATGAAGTAAATAAACAATAAATATAGCGGAAGTTGGAAGGTACATATAAGGTAGGGTGGTTGGTATGTGGGAAGGAGAGAAGGATGCAGGGAAGGGTGAGGATATGGGGGTTTCCAGGAGGTGGGAAAAGAAGAAATAGGAAGAGAATACAGGACAAAGTGAGGTGTCCCCCCCCCCTACAAGTCCTGTGCCTGAGCCCTGTAGCAGACACTATGCAGGTGAGCCATAGTTTTCCTGGGTGCCAGGAGGAGGGAAAGCTGAATGGGGGACAGATAAAAATAGGTTGGCTGGTGGGAAGGAAGAAGGGAAGGAAGCAAAAACAGGAAAGCATTTATAAAAGAAGGAAAAGAGGAAATAGTGGGGAAGGAGAAAACGAGATGCCTGCTGTAAGTCCTTGCAGGTCCACCACTTATAATATATCATTGCTGCTCCTGCCAGAACATTTTTGTGAGAAAATATTCTTCAGTTTCATACCGGTCAAAATATGTCTTGTGTAGTAACAAATGTTGTACTGAAACATATTAGTTATTTATTTTTATTTTATTATAAGAAATTCCGATTTGCAGATTTGTATTTGCACTTGCTATACTGGTTCCAGAAAATGAGAAATAGTATTTTGGACTAGAATTCTATATACCTTGTTCAGAAGCAATTGTGCTCTCTCTATCAGTTTGTGTCTCTCTCTCAGAATACATAACCTTTCCTAGTTCGTTTTACATTGTCATGATCTACGAGAGTTTACTGAATATTAAATATTCCATGAAGGCAATTTAGACAGAATTTCCCTATGATGTTTAATTATATAACAGGTTTCCCTAGAAGCACGTATAAAACACCCAGAAACGGAAACAATAATGGATGTTATATTCATGAACAGGATCTCTGGATGTTTTCCCATAGTGAAAGTAAATTTAATTTAGTATAGAGTGGGTAGGTATAGTACATTCAATCCCAGATTTTATTTTAATGTTTAATTTTCCTAACAAATAACAATACATAAACATAGGCAGCACTGTGGTTTACTCATAATGAAAACATTATTTTAGTCTGAGCTTGTGCATTTCCTCTCCTATGTGCAGCTGAGATTAAAGACTTCCTCTTTAGAACTAACCACTGTCAAAGTAGGGGTATTTAAAAACATTTCTTAACTACCTGTTGTTTTGCTCACCAGCACCTGATCACTGGCAGAAGTGTGGGGGGAGATGGCAGAAATGGGGGGGGATTGGGTCATGTGCCGACATCACTTCCAGTGAAAACCAGAAGCGAAGTCATGGATGCTGTATAATTTTCTAGACACTCTGGCCTTTCCATAGAGTTTTGGTAAACTGTAGAGCATCCCTTGATGTCACTTCCAGTTTTTCCAGTCATCATGGCTCCACAGTATGATAACATTTTCATGGCAGATCTAGAACAGCATTTTCTGAACTCCTACCCATTGGCACCTCTCCTTTACTTGAGATTCATTGATGACATTTTCTTTGTCTGGACTCATAGCAAAGAAGTCCTCGAAAGATTTCACCAGGCTTTCGACAACTTCCACCCCACCATCAATCTAACTATGAATTACTCTGAACAAGAAATAAACTTCCTGGACACCACAGTACAGATAGACGAGGAACACACAAGCACCACATTATACAGTAAACCGACAGATCACCAAACGTATCTGCATGCCTCCTGCTACCACCCCAACCATATCAAACAGTCCATTGTCTGTAGCCAAGCCCTATGCTATAGTCACATCTGCTCCAACCCCTCAGACAAAGATACTCACTTGAAGAACCTACAACAAGCATTTTTGAAAGTATAATATCCTGCTGATATGGCAAGAAAGATTATTGGAAAGGCCAGAATGATACCCAGCAACCTCAGCCATACTATCTCAAATTCATACTCTTGCTCATCTTCTAATTCTAATTTTAACCTTTCAGGGCAATCAGTTGCTAATTTAAGAGTAGCAGTTCTCTTTCAAAGGAAGATTAGAGAGACTGCTGAATTACAACTAATAATGAAGCTCAAGACAATGCATTCTCCTGGATTGAATAGAGACCTGGGATTCCTGTCTCATTACCAATGCTGATTTCTCCACACCTACTACCACTCAGCATATCTCACCAAAGTCAATCACACCTGCTATTGTTATTTACCTGCTATTGACATTTACATACTATTGCCATTGGGTGTCTGAATTCACCCTTCTGTTCTTAAGGATAGATGGAATCACATTCTAGCTGTATCTGAAAAAGTGAGATGTGACTCACAAAGCTCATACCCTGCCAGAAATTGTGTTCATCTTTAAGGTGCTACTGACTCTTGCTCTTTTCTACCAGTTTTCATTGTAAGTTACATCAGTGTGCAGATGTGATGCTTTCACACTCGTCCCCACTTCCTAATTGTTCCCAGGGATTGTCAGCGGTGGCAACCCTAAACTAGGAATCTGAGCCAGACTCAGGCTTGGATCTTATGCAGTGCTTACAGATTATTTAATTATTTAACCATAATTCCATTTGCATACTGGATTTGTTGATACAGGATCAGTTGTGTGCACTATTGTTTGCAGAAGGAAGGAAGGAAGGAAGGAAGGAAGGAAGGAAGGAAGGAAGGAAGGAAGGAAGGAAGGCACTAAGCTACTAAACTCCTGCAGCACTGTAACAGAAGAGGAAGAAGAGCTGGTTTTTCTACCCCGCTTTTCTCTACCATAAGGAGTCTCAAAGCAGCTTACGATTGCTTCCCCCACACACAATAGGTACCTTGTGAGGTAGGTGAGACAGAGAGTTCTGAGAGAACTGTGACAAGCCCAAGGTCACCCAGCAGGCTTGATGTGGGGAATCAACCCCATTCTCCTTTTTAGAGTCCTCTGCTCTTAACCACTACACCACACTGGCTCAGTGAAATCCATTTGCACAGTGTTAAAAGTGTAAGCAGAATGATACTGTAGGATCCATGCCCTACATTGTAATTTAAAATCCTGGTTTATAGATGAGCAAAAAGCTAGCGTGGTGTAGTGGTTAAGAGCAGTGGACTCTAATCTGGAGAACCGGGTTTGATTCCCCACTCCTTCACATGAGTGGCGGACTCTAATCTGGTGAACCAGGTTGGTTTCCCCACTCTTACACATGAAGCCAGCTGGGTGACCTTGGGCTAGTCACAGCTCTCTCAGCCCCACCTACTTCACAGGGTGTCTGTTGTGGTGAGCGGAAGGGAAGGAGATTGTAAGCCAGTTTGATTCTCCTTAAAAGGTAGAGAAAATTGGCATATAAAAACCAACTTTTCTTCTTCTTCCACATTAAAAAACAAGCAAACATTCAGGTGAGACATCACAACCAGTTGCAATAACATCAAAGACTTCCTAAACCCAAAATTACACATGAGGGGAGAAGGAAGTACATGAGACTAAGTATAAATCATGCTTATGCGTATCTCAAATGAAACAGTTTGTTCATGACATCTGAATATATACAGTGACTCAAAATGGTCCAGACTGTAGAGCATGAAATGCAGGCTACATGTAGTCCATACTTCTTCTGCATCATTTTAGAATTACAATTAATCCCATTCCTTTAAAAAAACACCTCTGGAGAGGTATATAAAGTAGCAAGTAATATCAATACCAATCACAACTACAATATCTATTCAGAGCTATGTTGCATTAATATATTTGAAGTCATGCCCTTTTGGGAGGGGGGAATCAGCTTGAGTTAAATGTCGAAATGCATGAACATGCAAGTGTTGGGGTTTTTTAGGGTTTACCTATATTCAAGAAGTTAAAGTTTTTTCCCCTCCCTGAACTCTTTGTTCAAAAGATGTTTTGCCAAATTTTGTTTGACCTAAAATATTATTGGTTTACAACTGTCATTTTGCACATTCCAATCAAATAAAATTTCCCGATGTGTAAACTGTATCTGCAAGAGTTTGTGGATGATGACAAATTGCATTCCTTAAAACCTAGCACTTCCAGTCTATTGAATCCCTATATCTTGGAACTGTTATCTCCTAATTTATGACCATTCCATAACTTTAGCCAGTCATCAGCATAAGAAAAAAATCACTGGCCAGCAGAGGTGTATGTTAGAAAACAAGCGATTTAATCTCAAAATGCTGAAGAACAGACATCAATATTGATGTCTGTTTTTTCTGTCAACACCCATTTTTAAATTGATGCTCTTCTTATTCCAAAATTTGCCAATAATATCACACACTAAATACTTTGATACTTGGAGGAAAGACATTTCAAATTTCATCTGGCAAGGGAAAAAACCAAGGATTGCTTATAAATATTTGGTGGATCTAAAAACTAGAGGAGGTTTAGCACTACCTAATTTTCAACTTTACGCTGAAGCGGTAGCTTTAGTATGGCTAAAAGACTGGATGAGTTTGTCAAATACACATTTGCTAGACTTGGAAGGTTATAATAACTTAAGCGGATGGCATGGCTACTTATGGTATGATAAAATTAAGTTACAAGCAACATTTCGTAATCATATAATCAGGTCCTCTTTACTCCATATCTGGATGAGATATAAACACATTTTGGAACCAGTAACACCGATGTGGATATCGTCTCAAGAAATGTTAACATTGCGCCCACTTAGACCAGACAAATTTATTACCTATCAAGATTTAATTAATTGGGATGGAAAGAAATGCTCATTAAAAGACTTTCAACTTCTTAAGGATGATCTACAATGGCTCCAATATTATCAAATTAAATCAGTTTTTGTACAAGATGTTAAAAATGGATTTTCTAAAGAAAAATCCTCTCTTCAAAAGATCCTATTGGACAACAATACAAAACTGATTTCTAAAATGTATAATCTCCTTTTAACAATATATTGTGAGCAGGATACGATTAAACCAACTATGATCGACTGGGCTCAAAATGTGGGACACGATATTGCTTTAAATAAATGGGAACGACTATGGTCTAAAGACCTAAAAGGAATAAAAGCACAGTCAGTGAGAGAAAACATTTATAAAATGATGTATAGATGGTATCTAACACCCAAGAAGATTGCAAAGATTTATAAAACAATGTCCCCTATCTGCTGGAAATGTAACAAGGAAATTGGTACCTTTTATCATATGTGGTGGACCTGTGATAAAGCTAAAGACTTTTGGGACATGATCTACAATGAATTGAGACTAATACTACAAAAAAATACACCCAAAATACCAGAAATGATGTTATTGAGTATGATTCCTGATGACTTATCAACACAAAGAACTTTTTTGATTTATGCCACAACAGCTGCGAGACTGCTTTATGCAGCGAAATGGAAAGGGACTGAAATTCCCGAGAAAAAAGACTGGATTGTTAAAATGTTTGAAGTGGCAGAAATGGCAAAACTCATAGCTATCTTAAATGAAGAAAATGATGTTCAGTTTTTGGGGGAATGGGAGGCGTGGATGAATTATTGTGAATATGAGTTAAAATTGGGAAGAATGGAAGAATATTTTCTAATCTGATCCAGAGGATTCTTTTGTTTTTTTTTTATAATGAATAAGCATAATTATATTTACTAACAGACTATGTTTTTAAAAAAAATTTAAATGGTATTAATAGATTATTAAGATTAGATCAACTATGACGGGATGAATTTTTTATTAAGAGGCAGATAGAGGTGAAGGGGAAGTCATAAATTTTCCAAAATTTTCTTTTTTTTTCTTTATATATTGTATGGAATTATAACAACACTAAGTCAGAATTGAAATTTTATATTGTTATAGATGTTGTTTATTGCAATGGAAAATTTGTAATATAAAACCCAATAAAATTTATTAAAAAAAAAAACACCCATTTTTAAATTGAACGTCTTCAATAGCGCTAATATCCCACAATTTAAAAGAAACCGCTCAAATCATCAAATCATTAAAGTTGGAACTGAACTGGTGAAAAAGTTCAATTATTTTACATTGTATTTAAACATGTTGGTAATGTATATTGTATAACTTTTTTAAAAAAACTATTAAATGGGCAAGCAACACTTAAAATAGGCCTTTGTATATTCCTACTCTCCTTTCTTTTTCATTCTAGGAAATTGCAAACAAGGCTCCAGTATTTATTGCTTTCAGATCTGCCACCAAAAAAAGTGTACAGTATGATGATGTACCAGAATATAAAGGCCGATTAACTCTTTTGGAAAATTATACTTTATCAATAAGTAATGCAAGAATTGGTGATGAAAAGAGATTTGTATGCATGCTGGTAACAGAGGACAATGTCTTTGAAGAGCCTACAATAGTCAAAGTCTTCAGTAAGTACCAACTACTAAAACAACTAAACAATATTGATGACTAGTGTGTGTCCCTTCACATAGAGAATTCTTATTAAGTGACAGAAGGAAAGCATTATTCAGTTCAGTTAGGCAATCTGCCATAAATAAAAGAACTAATTTGTGTGCATATATTTGTATTAGTGGATGTGGAGTAATCTGTGTGTAAAAATGGACGTCAAACAGCAGCTTCTAGGAAGACAGATGTGAAGAAGTATAATACTAGTTTTTGTATGCATATCTTTTGTATTAATATGAAATATATAAAAATGCTTAATTGTTGGGTACTAATTGTCAGGTACTAAACCAAGGAACAGCTATCAGAAGCTTAAAAAGGAAGATTTGGGGACTTCCTTGCAGTCTAAGCTTTTGAGGCTGCCAGACTTACAGCCTATGCCTGAACTTTTGGTGGCTGGGGACGACGGGGAGGAAGTACTGCTGTGTCTCCTCCTAAGCCGTTCCACGGCCTTTGAGAGCTCGAAAAAAGGATTTAAAAGCCTTTTTTCTTTTAAAATGGGCCTTTTTGCACCATTGAAAATAGCGAGGTTGCGCCTGCTGAAAAGCAGGTGCAGCCTCGCTCTTTTTCCCCGCCAGCATATCTGGAGCGAAAGGGGATGGGAGGGGACCCCTCGGAATGCCCCGGGAAAGCCCCCGGGATGCTGGGACACCCCCCAGAATGCCAGTGTGGGCCTTTACGCCAGTGGGACACCGGCGGAAGGCCCCATCGGCATCGCGGGGTGGAGCTACCACCAGGAGACCAGCGTCCAAGCTTCCCCGCCAGCATTGGGGCCACTTACGGTGGCATAAGTAGCTTTGATGCCGGCGTGGGGGGCTCCTATGCCGGTGCAGCCCCTTCCTAGCCTCCTGAGGACTTTTGTCCTCAGAAGTCAGGAATGTGCTGCTATAAACACAATTCCTTCCTTATGGAAGTAAGAAGAATCAGTGACAAGTATTTTTGAGATTTAAGCTTTTGAGAGTCAAAGCTCCCTTCGTTTTAGAAGGCTTATATCCCAAAATTCTTGCTGGTCTCTAAGGCGCGACTGGACTTAAATCTAGCCATTCTACTGCAGACCAACGCAGCTACCCTCTAAAACAAGCATTTCTTACTAATAGAGATAATGTAATTCAGATAATGACTTTATTTTAAGCAACAAATCGAGATGAATACAATGCAATTTGTATATTTCTAGCACCAATATGTATCCTGGTTTGGATCACATGAGTCAGTTTTTGGTTACAAATTAACATTACGTATATGCGCTTGCTAGAAACAATAAAGTCAAAGAAGAATAATTTGTAAATAACTCATGAGAAATATATTCATAAGCAAGAAACCTGAACAATGCTTTCTGTTGACCAGCATCTATTTGTATTTACTGAAGTGTGCAGTGGAAAAGTCTTCTCTTTAACTAGCTAAAAGAATAGTTGAAGGACAATAAGCAATAGACTTTCCCAAATACACCTGTGATCAATGACCCAAGAAAAGCATTTTAGTTCCTTCACAAAGAACCTTTGTAAGAACGTATAGAATTTCTCTCTTTAGCAAACAGTATCCTCAACAAAGTAAACATTGATTATACAGACAATAGGATTATGTGTGCTAACTCCAACTTGCACATCCTGTAAGTCTTTTCTGACAGGCTTTTGCTAGCTTTTAGGTCAAACTCAGGTCAGCTAAATCAGGAGATTTCAGGCCTTTAATAAAATATAATCATGAATCTAAAAGGGATACGAATTCAGATCCAAATTTCACAGCAGCTTAATCTACTATAACCTCTGAACGGAATCTTGCATAGAGAAGAAATATAGACTTAATAGAGAAAGATAATTTAAGTGCATCATCTGTGCAAGTTTCCCTTCCTGTATCACAGAGGAGCCATGGGTTTTTCGTGCATCTTGTTGTGAGCATTTCTGGTAACATAGGAAAATGTGGCTTAGGTAGGAAATTATATGGATTCACATACACCTCCTTCTATAGCCATTGATATTTCCTTGCCCTTTGTAGTAACAATTTTTTGGTCTGGTAAAATCTTTTCAAGGAAACTGAAAAATAAATTCATTCCCTTCCATTCCCAGGTTTAGCTCTGGAATTAAATGAAGAGCTGTGCTCACAGGGTCAGGAAAATGCCAGATGATCATATGACTGCATTGTTATGGTTATCAAGTGCCAGTTCAAGGTTATCATAACATTATTTCATATAATATTATTTTATGGTATACATGAATAGTAATAATGAAAGTTCAGTGTACTGGCACAGTGAAGAAATACTATGAATGGATAATTTAGCTGAGGTAGCAAAAATACCAGAAGCTCTTACCAACTGGAATTTTCTGAATTTAAGCATATGAAACCAGGCAATCAGAACCTTTGCATTTAAATCAATTTTCACAATAAAAAGGGGGGAAATCTGTAAACTCTATATGGTTACTTAATGAAGGGTATAAAGTATATCTATTAATGAAGCTTATACTTGTTTTTGCCTATATCTGAAAATGAGATATGTCCCTGGAGACAGGCGTGAACCACCAAGTTCTGAGGAGCATGTAGATTCCCAAGTCTTGAACTAAAGGGGTGGCATTGTCAAATAGCATGCTGTGTTGGTTTGTGGAACAGTTAGTACCTGCTCGTAGCATTCATTGGATTATTCGGGTATCATGGTCAGCCAGCTTTCTTAGCAATCCTTGTCAACAACTATCTGTGTCTTCCAAAGTGTATACTCCTTATGTTCATTCTTATCACCTTGCCCTGTTAGTTAAAGACTCAGAGAACTATTCTTACAGGCTTCCCGGCACTGTAATCTTCTAAACCAAGAGTTAAGTAGCTTGTAGAAATTTCTAACAGTTCTAATCTAAGGCTATTAACTTCTTGAGTTTAAGTATATTGCTACTTCAGTAGATGTGCCTCTGTAAAGAGGTTAGTCTTCCACATGATCCAAGGTACACTTTTAATATAACAGCTCAATGCCAACTATGTTTGTTCAGAAATAAGTCCTAATGATTTCAGTGGGTCATGCTGTCAAGTAATTGTGCTTTAGGAATGCAGCCAAAGAATATATTAAGTAGCTGGTGATTCTCCGCAGCATTACCTCTTTTAACCCTGTATAGATAAGGTTGTCCAGCAGGAGCCATGAGGCATTTACAAATCCAGTCTCCACTGAGACCATTTTCAGAAATGATGCTGATACTAGGTTTTGTACTTCCTACATTTGTAAATTGAATGGAGACCTACATTGAAGTAAAATACATTTGAGTGGTAACAGCACAACTTGATGTGACAAGTAGCAGTGGGAAATGCCAAAACAAGGAAAGAAATAAACATCTCGAAAAGAAAAGGACAATAATATTGTAGTACTGTTCCTAGATATATACATTTCTCTGTCATATATCTATATCCAGGCTTGGTCCCACCATGCAGATTGCAACACCTGCACCATGGGTCCATGTACAGATAGGAAAGTTTTAATCTGAAAACTGTTTTTAAAAAGCATGGTGAGGGAAAACCACAAAGTAGTAGCAGGTTCTATCTGCACACATATAGATGTTTTGTTTTTTAAAAAATGGCAGATCTAGCAACACAAGACACAATGGGGGGAAATTAAAAACAGAAAGAAGGAAAATAAAATGACCATATGGTTATTACAGTGTCTTGGGGAGGGGGGCAGAAAACGGAGCAATTATACAGGTTGAGGAGAAAGTTAGAAATGGGGGGATGTTGGGGAGAAGTTAAATACAGTTTTACAGGTTGAGAGTTAAATGGGGATTGGGAGTGTGGGGATTGGGGAGAAAGGAACGGCCAAAGTAAAGAGAGCAGGAACTAGTTGGGTGAATGGAATTTTCTCCCTTCCACACACAAGTTGTCTTTGTCTTGTTTGTGTAATATTTCACTATGCATAATAAGGAGAGGTAGTGATGTTAGTTTTTTGCAGCAAAAATAAACAGAAGTGTTGTGACACCTTAAAGATAATACATTCCATCCTCACTAACACTCCACACTAAACAGACTGTTTGCATCTTTTTATATAACTTTGTATTACTGTCCAACAAAAGCTTATGCTAGAATAAAAATGTGTCGCTCTTTAAGGTGCCAAATATATATATACATGTGTGTGTGTGTGTGTGTACAGCCACCATTAACTTCAGTGTAACAAAATACTTGAAAACTTTCCTGGTAACTTTTTTTGTATTAACAGTTAATTTGTTAAATAAGGCTTTATGGCAATTGAAATGACACACCCACTATAAGTGGAACACTTTCTCAAAGTAAGCTTTAGGCTATTGACCTTAATAGGACTAAACCAGATTAACATCCTGGTCCTGTTCTCATAGATGTGTATAGTTGTGATGATGAAAAAAGTGGATTTTACCGGTGTAGCTACAGCACCATCATACATGGAACAAGCTTGTGTTTCAATGCCACTGCAATCCCATTAATAGCTACAACATAAATTTGTGCAAGTAGAACTGTCTTTGTGTACCTGTTCAGTGTTTCTTCATAGGACTAGTGATCCCACAAGCCTACTAATACCCTTGTCATGCTGAAGAACCTCAGTTTTGTTTAGTTTTTGCTAGTCCTACTAACCCAAGATTTTATAAATAGAAATATGCTTGCAAAGCATGTGCTCTTAATATGAGCAGTAGCTTTTTCCACAAATGTGCCACATAATGTGACTCCTACAATTCTTTTCTTGCCAAACCCTCCCAGCTAGTACCCATGATGTGTAAGTCACTTCCCCCCACCCCAACGTAACACTATTGTGTGGCATTGCTGGTACAATAACCTTGAACCAGAATACCGTAATTTGCAGTGCCCTGTCACAACTCCTTAAGAAATCTCGATGGAAATACTTTCCAATGCACGTGATCACAGTAAAATAGACGCACATTATACTGGACTCCTAGGGGGAGGCAGTCTTATCTCGTAAAGATTCTTTGCAGCAATTCATATGTCATTTGTGAGGCAACCTGACTTTCAATGCAGTGATGAAAATCCGCATGACTTAAAATGTTTTGTTTCTGGAAAATCAGAACAATCCTTCTCTCTACTGTTTCCTTCTTAATATTTTTTGTGTATTTCAATACAGAACAACCATCACAACCTACACTTGTAAATCAAGCAACGATTTTGGAAACAGAACAGCTAAAAATGGTAAATGAGCATTTTCACTGCTTATATTTCCAATAACTGATTGATCTGGTTGGCTGTTTCCCACCTGAATCTGGTGTATTAAAACTTGTACGTGGGTGTGGGTGGGGGGGCCGCATTGGGTGAAGGAGTATGTAGCAAATGCTAGAGAGATTGCATTAAGTACACCGAAGGCCAAAGTGCACATTAAGGTGTAGTTTAATCTTAAAATGGATCTACAGGGGCAGGTGCTGACTGGGACCATTGCACTGGGGAGGGGATGACAGTTGCTTTAACCCATGCTTTCGCCCAGTCAAACCTAAGCTGTCCTGAGAAAGGCAGCATTTTGTCCTAATAGAGCTTCTATGAACCAGGGGGTGGTTTTGGTCAGCACAGAGGCCCAGGCTCAAGGAGCGGCCTCCCTGGAGTGAGGGGGTGGCTCCTCACCAGCACGCCCTGGGCGCATAGGCGAGGGGGAGCAGCCGCCGGCGCCTTTGGTGGGCACGGAAGGCGCCGCCTCGCTACCGCCGGGGAGGGAAGGCCAGGGCCGGCCAGCGAGCGCCTCAGAGCGCCGCCACTGCTGCAGCGAGGGTGTGTCCTTGAGCCCCCACCCCCTCGGAGCTGGTGGGGGGGTGGAGACCGGCGGCAGGAGGAGGAGGAAGTGGAGGCGGCGGAGAATAGAGGGCCAATGGAGCCCTGAAAGGCTGCAGGAGCCGCGGCGGTGGGGGCTCCGTCCTTTTTCCCCCCCTCCACCGCACCCCAACCCCAACCCCGGTCTGGGCGGGTACCTTGCAGGCGGAGTAGACGCCCAGCTTCTCAAGCTTCTTGGCGCGGGGCACGGAGCGTAGCTGCGCCTTCTTGCCCGAGATGCGAGCCAAGCCGGGGGCCTCCTCCTCCACTGCGCGAGCCGCACTCAAGGGACCAAAGAGCCACAGGCGGCTCACGAGCCGCGGTTTGCCGACCCCTGACCTAGAGGTTAGAATGTTGTACGAGGCCCAGGGAGACCCTGTTCATCATAAAACACAGTGGGTACTTTGTCTAGTCATGCTGTATCAGCCTAACCTACTCACAGCTAGGTTGTGAGGGTAAAATGGAGGAGGAAAGTACCAAGTAACCTCGTTGAAGGAAGGGCAAAAAAAATACAAACTACTGAATACATCTGTAAAACATATAGCAACTTGTCCCTAAATACTCTACGCTTATGGCTTTAATGGCACAACTGTACTACTCAATATATTTATTTTGTTTATAGATTTACTTAGTGCAGGATTTTAAAAATTAAGAATACAGCAAAAATCTAATTTCTTGATTTGAATTAAGTTAGGGTTGCCAAGTGCCCGGTGATGGCGGGTAAAATCCCGCCAATCCACCGGGCTGCCTGCCGGCCAGCTGATAACCAACAGGCACTGCGTGCACACACGCACATGCATCACTTTCGGATAAACCCAAAAGTGACGTGGATGCTCTGGCAATCTCAGATAAAACTCTACAGAAACTATAGAGTTTTGGCCGAGATTGCTAGAGCATCTGCGTCACACGGGGTGCACGCGCGCACCGCAGCCACAGCCCCAGAAAGCTCTTGCTGGTGGAGCTACAGGGCCTGGCAAGCCTAAATTAAGTTGAGAAATAGTTGGATAATCACACACAGTAATCCTTACTACTGTTCTAAAGCCATTTTTTCCAAAGGCAGATGTAACTAGCCAAATCAGGGAGAGTCACACTGGTGAGTGACACTTGAGACAATCAGTGAGGGGATTTTGTGCCTCTGTTCTTCAGTCCTGCCTTCACTTCTGATTTAGTACTTTAGTACTAAACCAGTTAGGGAGGACACATACTGTCACTTAGATATGTCTGACACATTAGTTATAAATGTGGATACAAATGAATAAGCCACGCCGTAACGTTTTTGTCTTTTTTTTTCTCAGTTGGGGGAATGTATTTCAAAAGAAGGTTATCCGGAGGGAAATCTTACATGGTACAAGAATGCAATAGTTTTGAAGCCTGTTGAAGGAGGTAAGTTTCAGATATGGTGTGTACATTCTGCTGAGGGGTGTGTGTATTTGTATGCCTTTACAAATCTGTTCCTGCTAATCCAGTTAGGTTATTTTTAGTAGTTTGTTGAAGCGTTCATAAGATTAGCACCTTAATCCTTTTAAACAAGGGTATAACTGGTATACCAAAAGTATTGACCAAATCCTGTTGCTGTTTTGTTATACATATTTTTATAGTAACTTCAGAAAACAAATTCAAAATAGTTCTTTTTAAAAATGTTATTTTGGAGGAATCTTATTGTGGTAATGGTCTCTCATGAACGTTTCTGCTCCTGGTGGTGTATAACAGCTACACCCAAATCTTAAACATTTGCTGTGGTACTACATATATATGTATTTCTTTCTCTCTTTGTTCATGCTACATATATTACAACCTGGCCACTGTTCTTTATTTTTAATGTCTGTTTAGACCTCGCAAGAACACACATATCACATATTTGCAAATAACAGGCTAAATACAGATGACAATAAAAACCATGCATTTTCCCCCAAAAGCTGTTGTCATAAATGAACAAACAAACGTGGATAAAGCAAGTGGACTCTACACCGTGATATCTTCTCTGGAATATATGCCAACAAAGGAAGACAAAAATGCACTTTTCTCCTGTACCATGACATATTATGGACCAACAGGACGAGAAACAATACGGTCAGAATCAGCAGTCTTCGATGTTCACTGTAAGTTAGTTAATACTTGTCTATGCAACATTAAACGCTTAGCATTTCAGGATCCTGTTACTATTCAGACACTATTCAGAGGAATTGTGGGGCAGTGGGAGAGCATCTGCTTGACCCAGCATCTTCAGTTAAAAGGAACAAGAAGTAGGTGATAGACCTCTGCCTGAGACCCTGGAGAGGTCTAGATAAACAGTAGGGACTTGGATGGACTAATTCAGTGTAAGGCAGCTTCACGTGTTCATGTATGTTTAGTGATAACATGTCACAGATCAGGGGTAAATATTGGTGATTAGCAGTTGAAGTTACTCTGGCTATTTAAGTAAGACCTGAGGATAGAAATGGCCTGTTATTTTTTAAAAAACTTTTTAAAAAGCAATAGAAAAAAGTGCTGTACATACAAGGGTTAAACATAAAAATACAAAACAAAACAAAGACCCTACTTAACAAACTGGCATAACTTTTGCATTTTTGGTTTCCAGATCAGATCAGTCTATTGTGCATCTTTCCCATTCCTTAAAACCATCAATGTAATCAGTTGATAAGTCTCTGAACCTTTTTGTGCCCGTTCTTGGGTGTGGAAGCTGTTACCTTGTTACAGTACCTCTCAAATACACTTTCAGCAGCTGTTGTGAGATGTAAAACAATGGAACATAGATTATTAGGAACCTTTGAAACATAGTTGAGCAGAAAAGCCTTGATTGTAAAGGAAAAATCAGATACGAAACCGGCCCTCATTTACATCAAAACAAGATTGCCGATATTTTTTAGCTCGTATACAAGTCCACTACATATGGTACAAATCAGCTCTAGGTGATTTATAGTACCAGCACTTATCAGGTAAGCTCCTATAAATTTTTGGTAATTTATGAGGCGAGAGGTACCATTGATGTAACATTTTCAAGAAATTCTCTTTAAATTTTGAAGACACCATAAACTTGAAACCATACATTAATATGCCCCTCCACATTTCATTGGGAATATCTCCTCCTACACCCTTTTCCATTTCATTTGAAAGTTTTGTTTATTTAGCAGATTTATATTGTGAACTACACTCAATGTTTTTTTCAAATAAATAACTATGATTGCCCATAGTGATTTTTTCCAGCTCCAAACATCCTCTTAAATTTAGACCATCACAGTTTTTTACTAAGAAATCCTAATCCTTCGATTACTTAAATGAGCAACTGTGTTGAAATTAATTACTGCGTTGTTCACAGTTACATTTTTAAATGTATCACAATCACAGGATTCCTATTTTTTTAGTGATTGAAGGTGGAAATTCTGTTTTTTATGTGATTCCTTGACCATTGAAGATATTGGGGAAACGTTGGGAGCCAAATCCTAAACAGAAATCAAATTACTGATTGTGAAATTATCCTTATTATATACCCAGCTCCTGGTGGACATACTAACCCAAGGAATTTTTTTCAGGGATATTATCACAAAACAATTTTATCAGTGGCAATCTCAGAGTCAGCAGACTGATTTTTAATCCATTTTCCAATCCATGCCAACTTTGCTTGCTTAACATTGGGGATAGTTAGGCCATCCCAGTTTGTTTTCAATTGAGCAACCTTCAATTTAACTCTTTGGTTTTGTTGTTGTTGTTGTTGTTTTAATCCCAGATAAACATATTTATTTCATTCTTCCAATCCTTTGAAGTTTTATTAGGGATCATAATAGGGACATTAAATAATAAGTAATAGCGTGCCTGTAATTATCACATTTGGGTTTCTAACATAAATAGCAACATCTTTTGTTCTTTTGTCTTCAGCAGTTGCTTATAAAGTACTAAGTCTTGGGTTTTCAATCAAGTTGATTTGAGAAAATCTAATATGAATTTCTTGAAGATAAACTAAATCTGCTTTCACCTTGTAGAGTTTATACTCCACACAGCAATGTTTATGCATCTCGTTTAAGCCATTAAAATTAACTGCATATCTATAATATATGTAGATAAATTCCTGTCATCCCAAGATCTATTTTGGAAATGATCTGACATTTTCATTTTTTTAAATATTAAATAATAGATCCCTCGCTTATTTTAAGGTTCCCTAAAGATTGAAATAAACTGGACAGAAGATGCTTTCTTGGTGTGTTTCATTACTCCTGTGACTTTTATGGTACAGAAAACATTGCAGCTAGGAATTACCTTCTGAATTAACAGCCTCTTTCATCCCACCCCAATATGTATCTAAGTACTCATGTTTACATACACACATAGAAAAGTAAATGTGTACAGTCCTCAAGTTACAGTGCTGGTTCAGGGCTTGTCCCATATTAGCTTTAAAGGAGAAAATTGCTTCTGTTGCTTTTTCAGAATTCATCATTTATAAACAGCTTTAATAATGAGTAAAGCAGAGATGTTTTAGCAAAGATAGGTGAAAGAAGCAAGAAAAGGATGCCAGCAAGTAGAAAACTACAATAGTCTGTATTTATGCCAGATCAATGAAAAGGCTTTTAATAGTGCATGTCCATTGATCTTAAAGAAGAGTGTAACTCTGGTTAGGCTGGTACTAGTATGGAAGAAAGATTGGATCTTGGGGGTATTGAAATGGTAGCAGAGCTTGGAGCAGCAGTATGAGAGGAGATGAAAAGTATGAGCTCTAAGAATTAAGGCCTGTGTTGGTTCTTGTAGGTTATCCGGGCTGTGTGACCGAGGTCTTGGTATTTTCTTTCCTGAAGTTTTGCCAGCAGCTGTGGCAGGCATCTGAAACGTCAGGAAAGAAAATACCAACACCACGGTCACACAGCCCAGATAACCTACAAGAAACAATGAACTCTGGCCGTGAAAGCCTTCGGCAATATTTTAAGGCCTGTGTGTTTGTTCTTTTTTTAAAAAAATATTTTATTAGTTTTATAGTGTTTGTTCTAATAACTGTGCAGTGGCATTGAAACTACAGTACAGATTGCTGTTTAAACATATTTCAGGATAGGTTTTTTTATTAGTATTTGGCTTATTGATTGCTAAAATTATAACAAAGCAAGTACAAAATGTCTAAAAGAAACCAGTGATAATAATATATTGTAAGATATATCAAGTGGAAATGATGAAAACCTTAATTTGAAATGTGAAAGGTAACTAGCTAGGTTTAGAGATGCTGAGAAGTAAAAGAAGTATAGATAGATTAACTCGTACCAAAGTATAAATTGTAACAGCACAATTCTTTTAAAGTGCAAAAATATCCTTTATTCAAACTGCTGTTCTGCAGTGCTGTAGAGTTCCTTTATCATGTTATAAGTTCTTAATAACTTCAGGCTCACTTGAGCACTCCAATAATTACTTTCATGGTACAACACACAGACCTCATTAAACAACTGTGACATGCTAGGGAACGGAAGAAGCTCAGTGACATGCCTAGGAAGTTTATGAGGCTTGTTGAAGAAAGAAAAATAAAATTTTCTCAAGTCTATGTTGAAAGCATCAGGAAACAAGAAGATATAAAGAGGAAAGGGACCAGTAAAAACTGCCAGGGAAAAATTAGGTGTTTATGCGCTTCAAATGAGATTAACTGCTGTCTTCAATTGCACTGATATGTCCTTTAAGGAATCAGCTGCATACATATTTGTTAGAGCCATACACTTATTTTATTTTTCATTGTTCCAGATTCTGCTGTTGAAAGAAAAGGGCACTGATGTCAGTAAAATTATACATGTTATATGAAAAAAGAGGCTGCTGGTATTTCAGTATGTCATGGAAGCTCTTCATAATTCAAAATGAAGATTTCAGTCAGTACCAGCAGAAATCTAGTTCTGAGTGTTATTCATAAAAGGTTGTGTGGCTAACCTTTTGGCTAACCTACGTTTGGCAAAAAATTTCCCTAGGTATGTGCTTTAGAAAGTCATCTTGTGTGGTACAATTGTTGTGACACATTCAGCCCAGAGGCAGGTGTCTTGATTGTATCACTGTAGCCCCAGGTAGCAATGGTCATTTTCAAGATCATGGCACACCAAAGCAACTGGTCACCAATTGTCATGCTGTTATGCCCCTGCCTTCTAGGAAACTTTTTT
The DNA here is from genome assembly GCF_029931775.1 of Euleptes europaea. NCBI lineage: Eukaryota > Metazoa > Chordata > Lepidosauria > Squamata > Sphaerodactylidae > Euleptes > Euleptes europaea. Next base: position 36,179,359 of record NC_079323.1, read on the forward strand.
CCAACATTCCTGGCAGATAAAGAAGGGGGGTGGGTGGGAGGAGGATTTAGTGGGAGCCATCAGGATGCTTATATTGTGAGGACACCAGCAAAAGTTAAACAAATACCTGAGTGGCCAGAGAATGAGGAACCAGCCTAAAAGTGCTTGGTAAATTTACCTCCCATGAGGTAAATTATACTAATGTTTAGAAATAAACTCCCACCTTCCTCAAGCATGCTGTGGAAGTACACATCTTCCCTGCCTTGGTAAGCAAGATGAAATAACCTTGTCTGCTTGTGAGAACCAAGAAGGAGACCAGAGGTAACAAAAACAAGAACTTTATTTATTAACCTGGACGGGGAAGTGATGGGGTTGATGTTAAATATTAAAGTATATACACTTGTAACAGTGTGTGAGACTTAGACAAGAAACACTGTTTTCCAAACCTTAGTTAGGTTTTACTGGTGTTAATAACGCAGAGACCTCAGTCTGCTGCTTAGTTTACCACTGCCTAAGAAGATAGTTGGGAACCCATGCAACCCCCAGGCTCCCTGGCTGAGGGAATCCAAGGGCATCCTTGCATGGCATGGGCTGGCCCTTTAACAGCCCACTGCTGGGTCACAGCCTTGAGTTGGATGGGGAAACAAGAAGATGAGTCACAGCTGGGATGTGGGGGTAGCAGCCGCTTCCCATGGGAATTGTTCAGATGCCACAAGAGCTCCAGGGGGATGGAGCCCCCAAATGGGTTGGCCCCAGAATTAGCCAGGCAAAGGGAAGAAACCTGGCTCTTAACCTGCTGGCAGTCACACATTTACAAAAATTGTTTTCCACTACTTTCATGAACATGAGTGTTCTGTTTAGCATTTGAAAAGTTATCAGTATTCTGGATGGGAAAGAAAGAAATAGTATGCATTAAACAATGCCCTTTATCTTGTCTTTTTTAAAAAGAACACCCAAAGTAGAATATAGCCTATAGCTCAATTCTATTCAGCCTGACAGAAGATTATTACACTTATGACTTGGGTAACTGTGGTATGGGTGCTATTAAATCTATGAGATTTATCTTTTTGTATGCCACTGCGGTAATCAGCATATAGAAGTGCCTTCATCCAATTTCACTTTTCTTTACAAAGACACTTGTATAATATTAACTAATATTAATTCAATGATCTGATGGTATGTTTTGTGCATTACATTCAAATTTATAGGGCAATCCATTCAATGAAATTATACTACCTGTTGTTTTAGCAGAAATAATTATAGCAATTGATATGCCAGTTACAGATTTTTCCCTAAACTACTGCAGTATTTCCTGACAGTATATTCTAATGAGGATTAGTGATATACAAGTGATATCCATAAGGACAGTTTCCCCCTCTCACTCTTCCCTGTTTCCCCAACCCTCCTATAATTCATAATACTTTCCTCCCCCCCACCTTCTCATTACATGTTTTTACTCCGTAGCCAATCCTTTTTTTTTCTGTTTTCATGCAGTGTTAATCTTTTTTTTAAAAAAAAAATTTCCCTGCAAACCTGGGGTTACTTCCATGTTTGCACAAATATATAACCCTGTCTTTAGTTACATCCCATTGCTGGTTTTTTGACCTGCATGAGGGGGTCAATTTGAGGATTAGTCATACGTTAAGGGAATCCTAATTATCTTCACACTACAATTCTTCCATAAGGCAGCTTATTTCAACAATGATCATTTACACATACACAAAAAAAAAAAACTGTAGTGCATCATGCAGAGCTAATGTTTTATATAGTAGCTGGTTTGGTACTAAACATATTTAGTAAAAAGCTCATATCCTGCCAGAAATTTTGTTAGTCTTTAAGGTGCTACTGAACTCTTCCTGTTTTCTACTTCTATAGACAGACTAACACGGCCATCCATCGTGATCTCTCTCCCTCCCTCTGTCTGTATATTAACCCATATACCAGTTGTGTTCCTCTCATCAGCTCTTGTTGCTTCCCTACCACAGGAGTGTGCAGTCCTTCTCAGATAGCTCAGACTTTATTCAGTTGTGCCCCAGCCATGTAGAACAGGTTAGTTGAGGAGATCAGGATTATGCCATACTTTTTTTTTTTTTTTTTTTTTTTTTTAGGTAAAGCTGTCCTTGAGAGGGTATTTAAGAACCAAAGGAAGTATGATGGAAATAAAAGATTTCCATCAATCTGTAAATGGTAAAAGAGTTAATCCTCCAAGGTTCACCTATTTTTGTTAATCAAAACCAGACTCCATCGTTAGACATTTTAAAGTGAAAAAAGATTGTGTCCTTTTAAAAGTAGTCATTTCCCTTTTGAAAATGAGTCAAACCCAGTTTCAAACAGCAAAATTGAACAGGGATTGAAAGATTAAATTAAGGTAGTCAGTATGGAGCTCAAGACTTCAGGACATTCCCTATTGTTCCCATACACATTACACACAGAGACACACAAGTATCATGTTAAGTCCAGCACAGATCAATGTAATTGCATCACTCATTTAAAATTATATTTGCATACCATGAATTGCATTATTAATTTAATAAAATTATCATTATAGTAGTTATTAATTTAAACTGCGACTATAAAGAACTTTTAAGAACCTATGGTACTTCCCTTATGAGCACCAACCATAGTACTGTCACAATTACCTCATTACTCAGAGGTAGCATAATGACCGGTGACCAGTACATAGTCCATCTGTCTCCTACTTGTCATAATCTGCTAGGGCTACTAGGCCTCCCACTATGGCAATACGTCTCCTGCCAGCAGCCCTTGTTGCCTGACACCACTCCAAGCAGTGGCAGGAGAAAAACATATCATGTCATATGGTTTTACTATAGAGTTCCTAGAGCTACCCAATGTCAACTCTGGGTGTTCCCAGGAAGTGATGTTGTGATGTACATGATGCCATTTGCCTCATGTCCCTGTTCCCAAAGTTTCCACTGTCCCCCTACAATCTGCACAATAAATTACTTACACATGGTAGGTAATATACATGCAGTTATCACATATATTCCTATTTTATTCTTAACTGTCTCTTCCTCCACACTTCCGTTGCATAGTTCTACATAGCAAGTTCATCATTTGGTGGGGAAATATATGGTTTCTTCTGTCTGAATGTATTAAACAGCCCAATATAGTAACTAGAAAAAAAGATCATTCGCAGCAATACAAAATTAGTATGCAATTCAGAGACGCAATATGAGTTACATCTCCCATATTTTCTCTCGGCTCTGTTTCAAGACTTCTGGGTTAAATTATTATTGATCTTTGGAGCATGGCCACAGTTATTAGTGCTCACCCTGAGCTGCTCCAGGATAGCAACAAAATGAAACTTGATCGATTTGATTTAATTTCAGATGAAAACTTTATGTATGAACAAAGGAAGTTTGTGATCCTTCGTAAGCATAATTGCCACACACACCCATGTCCCTCAGAAAAAAACACTGAAAAATAAAGAATCTACGACTACTTAAATAGTCCAACAAAAGCACCTCTCAAAAAGAAAAAGGTGGTTACTTGCATATGAGTGTCTAAACAATAGTCTACAGTGGGTAGCCGTGTTAGTCTGTTTGCAGTAGTCAAAAAGGGCAAGAGTCCAGTAGCACCTTAAAGACTAACAAAAATATTTTCTGGTAGGGTATGAGCTTTCGTGAGCCACAGCTCACTTCTTCAGATACAGCTAGAATGTGAATCCATTGGTCTTTAAGTAGAGGAACAGTATGTAAATGTGAATAGCAGGCTTGATTGGATTAGGTGGGATATGCAAAAGAGTCTGTGATGTCCAGGGGAGAGATGGGTGTGGAGAAATCAGCATTGGTCATGGGCCATGAATGCAAGGTCTATATTCAGCCCAGGTAAATGCATTGACTTTAGTTTGAATATCAACTGTAATTCAGCAGTTTCTTTTAAACAATAGTCTGTTCCTATGGGTTCTTCTTCTTGCACTATAATGATACACGATACATAAATAAATGTAATCAAAGCAGGCCTATGATTATTTGCTGCTGCAAACTGTTATTTGGATCTTCTTTCTCCCCTACTGAAGTGGTAAGCTCAGCTCCTTTAGTTTGTTTGTAATCACTTTAACATTTACTGATTTTTCTTCATAACTAACAAATCTATGTTTATACAATTTCATAATGTCCACTGGTAACTTACCTTTTAAACAACCCATTTTAACTACATATAAGATACACAGTTGACTATGGAGCTTTCTAATTAAGAAGGAGATACTCTAGCACATTACCTGAAATATAATGAAGACAAGCCTAGAAATGCTTCTATAGATTTGGGGTCATCTTTTTCCTTTCTGGAGCCTATTAAGCCAGACCATTTTTGAGATCTCCACTTAGTAGCAGAGGGAGTTCACTCTGTTTTTACAAGGGAATTTTTTTTTGTGGCAAAATGTTGATGATTAGCCCTAGCTAGTCACTGCCTGACTAGCACAGCTGTCTTGAGTAACCAGGCAGTCTCTGGTACAGTAAGATATTAATGCCAGGGAAAATAGGGAGAGAAGATGAAAATGTCCTTAGGTACTGCAGAAGCCCTCTGTATCCAGTTTAATGCGCCTTTAAGTAGAAAAGCCAGATCTATGCTGCGCAGTTACATTTTGAAACAGCTCAAGACAAATAATTAACTCAAAAAGAGAGTACCGTATATACTCGGGTATAAGCCGACCCGAGTATAAGCCGACCCCCCAAATTTGAGGCCAGAAAAGGGAATTTCTTATTGACCCGCGTATAAGCCGAGGGTCAATAAGAAATTCCCTTTACCGGCAATGCTGCGCTCTAAAATGGCGGCCGCTATTTTAGAGCGCAGGGCCCCTGCCCCAGGTCGCCCTCCCGCCGGCCCCTCCAGGCCCCTGCCGGCAGGAGAAAGGCTCCCGGGCGAGGCTGCGAGCTGTAAGTTCCTCCCTCCCTCCTCCCTCCTCCCTCCTCCCTCCTCCCTCCTCCCCTCTCCTACTGTATTGACCCGTGTATAAGCCGAGTTCGGCTTTTTCAGCCCTTTTTTTGGGCTGAAAAACTCGGCTTATACACAAGTATATACGGTATCCTTTAAAAAAAAAGATGAATGGATATCATAGATTCCCTCTTCCCTTCCCACAAACCTCTGATCCAAGTTGTGACGGCACTTGCAATTTACCTTTTATAGACTGATGTTTCACAATTGTCTTAGTCATCAGTAATGCTGGAAAGTTGCTAGTTGTGGAAGAGGTCACTGCTTGCAAAGTTGTATGATTTGACAGATTAATAATGTACTTTTTAAAAATTTGTGAATGTTTTAATTGTTGTCTCTGATACCTATTGGCTTCTTTGACAGGGAGGCTGGAATTTGCAGGTTTATAATCCAGTTTCAACTGTCATCATTAAGAGTAGACTAAAATGACTTTATCATCTGTGCATTTTGTTTCAATTGAATAAGACATTCTCTGTGGTTGCCCTGCAATTAACTTCTAGAATTTGACCAAAGAGGAAGAGGAATAACTTTCTGTTGATAGAATATAATTTGTTGGTGAGGGTTAACCAAGTATGCTATTCTGATTGACTGTAGGTTTTATTCCCATATCTTTTGGGCAGTTGTTAGGGTTGAGCAAAGATCAATCAATCAATTTTTTACTAGTTCCGTAGGTTTGCTGTACCAGGTATTCCTTATAATTATGATCACTGTAGTTCTGTAAACTTCGTATGACTGTGCAACAAGGTGCATTTTGATATTTATAATAATCCATACTTCTGTGGTGATGATATATATCCAAATACATACCTATGTTGCACACCCTCTTCAGACACACCAAGAGAAAATGGATGAAAAGATCACATTTGCAGTTCCATTCTGTGACAGAAGAATCTTGGTTTAGAGCAACTTATTTGGGGTAGAAATTCAGCAGCCTCTTTAGCTATTATCCAAAGATTTTGGCATTCCGCAACGGGCTGTATGGAAACTACGTATATGTATGGCTGCTGACCAAATGAATGCCATCACTGATTTTGATATCACTAGTCTCCTGATTTGAAAGATGATAAGTGCTGTCTCTCTCAAACAATTTATTGGCACTGTTAGCATTGCATGAGCAGATTCATTGCAGGCAGGAGCCTAGAAGGAGGATGTACGGTTCTGCAATAGCATCACACAGGTTCTCTTACGGGGTTTTTTTGTTTTTGTTTTGTTTTTGTGGCTTATCCAGAAGAGAAACTATACACAGCCTCACATCTCTCACTTCATTGGGTTTTTTTTTTATTTTACTTTTTAAATAAAGGGACATGCTTTGTTTGTTAGGTTTTTGAATGACTACTACAGGAATTAAGATGCTCCGTACCTATAGTCTATTCTTGTGTTATCTAACTTGTTTTGTGTACATTATGACAAATAAGTGAATTAATGACTGTGTCTTCACAGATCCTACAGAGGAGGTTAGAATTCAAGTAGTTTCACAAAGAAATACCATTAAAGAAGGTGATAACATCACCCTGAGATGTTTGGGAAATGGTAATCCTCCACCTGAGGAATTTTTGTTTTATATTCCAGTAAGTATTGTCAAATTGAAAAGAATGTTTTGTTGGTAGTTCTTGCTTTGCTTTTTTTTGCCTTTACTTTTCCACTACAATATTCCACCTCCCCAATCCATTTCTCTCAGCATGTACAAGTCCGTCATGGTTGAAAGTTTTTTTACTTGCAGTTTAATAGAAATTGGCTTGTGTTCGTTGGTCTTGGAGAAGCAAACACCATCATTTTACTGTTGAAACACTCTGTGTAATGCTTACTGTTCTGAAGATTGTTCTTGGCCTCTATTACATCTTATATGGTCATATTGTTGTGGTTATATAGCTCTTTTACTGGTCTTTTTAAGTTTGCTGATGCAAACTTCTGCATTTTGTATTTATGTACCTTTTTTTCTTCAAAGGACAATTTACTTTAAAGATGAATTTCTGGATAAATTTGAACCCTTAAATAAAGATAAGCTGAAATTATGAACAGATTTTCATGTTTTTCTTACTTAACAGTATAGCAATAAGGTCACTGTTGTTTACCCACTTTGCATCAGCATATTATGATATCCTATAAGAGAGCTGTATACAGAGATGCACGTATTTATAACAATCTTTAAAATGGTGGCAAAAGCCTTGACAGCAGAGCCATTTCAAAAATAATGTTGAGGTATTTTTTTTACTGAAATGAAAAATATGGTGTCTAGAATTCTGACCATGAAGCATTAGCACAAGCCTAGTTTATGTATGTGAAGAGTAAGGCAGCTATATGTTGGGGATATTTGACTGCAATTAAGGTTGTTTGTGAAAATATAACCAAAGGAAATGTGCATGTAAGTTCGACTTTCAGCAGGCTTGTCTGTTTAATGTGGTTAATTTCCTTTAACAGGGAGAACTTGAACCTATAAAGGGTTCAAGTATTCACATATTATCAGATGTAAGAAGAAATGCATCAGGAGAATACAGATGTTCTCTGATTGATAAAAGTTTGTCCGATTCTACTTTAATTACAATACATTGTAAGTAATTTCATTATGTTGGTCAGGACTTTATCTAGTGTGTTGGTTTAGAACATGTGTCAACTGACTGTATACATGTGTGATTTTATCAGCCATACCTGGGATTTCCTATATGGACTGGATAAGAAATACTCAATGTGTGTTTTTTTTTCAATTTTTAAAAAATGTATATTATCATCTAATCTAGTAACTCAATTACATATTTGTTCACTTCCCTTTTCACTTCTGTATTTTGCAGTATTTGTTAATTTCTATAATTGTTAATTTCTATAATTCATGGATACTTTGAAGTTTTGTACAGATAAAGTTTAATTTCTTGTGTTGGGATTTAAAATTTAATTCGGTAATTGCACTAAAGTCTTTCAGCTGTTGGGTTTAGAAATTGTATATGTTTTATTTACAGTAAATCTGTTTATTATTATTTTATAAATTTCTGGAAAAGGACTGTATCATAGGAATGCATGTATGTTGTAACCCTTCAAATCCTTTTGCTATTCAATACATTCCTCCCCACTTCCCAAAAGATCATGTACAAGAAACATTATGGACACCTGGATACAAATTGCTGTGAGCCTGTACATAGCTCTTATGTATAGACACTTGCCTTGAAAGAAATTAAGCTGAATTAATTAAGATGCTAGAATGGCAAAAGGGGTTTAGGAGTTATATTGAGGACTCACACCCTTGCACCAGTGAAATTCTTAGGATCCAGAAATCTTTGTTAGTTACTCAGGTGGATAAAGATAGAAGTACCTGTTAAAAAGTAAGCATGGCACTCCCAGAACTAATGGAGGTTCAGAGGGCATTTGCAGGAGAAAAGGTCTCCTGGAGTTTCATTTTTGGATTTGTTAAGTGTGTGTTTTAATATGGTATACTTGTTTTCTGGTTGCAGGGGGAAATTGTCTGGAAGCATTTGTAGGGGAAAATCTGTGTGCACAAAAATTGAGAACAAATATATGCATGTATACGTCCTTTACAGTGCACTTGTTCTCCTCTGAAAACCATACCCCTAAGATCTGTTGTCTGATTAACCCTAACAAGTTAATATTCAGTCACAATACAAGGGCTGCCAGCTCTGGGTTGGGAAATACCTGGAAATGTTGGGGATGGAACCTGGAGAAGGTGGGGTTTGGGGAGGGGAGGAACTTCAGTGGGGTATAATGCCATAGAGTCCACTATCCAAAGCTTCCATTTTCTCCAGGTGAACTGATTTATGTCACCTGGAGATCAGTTGTAATAGCGGGAGATCACCAGCCACCACCTGGAGGTTGGCAACCCTATCCATTGCTCATTGCTGGACTTATTTATTTACAGTTAATTCCATTTGGAATATTGACAGTAAAGTCAATTCTGGAAGAAAACAAGGCAGAGAAAGATGAGGAAATTAGCCTATTCAAGCCACTAATATAAATTACCTTGGAGAGGGAGGAATTTGGATGGGAGAGGAGTTTCCTGATGTACTATCCCTGCTGGTCCTTAAATAATTTGAAATGGATTGGCATACCCTAAAGATTTTCTAGGTAAAAATTCAGATGTTCCTGTAACAGCTTTTTATTAACTAGGTTCAAGTCCAGTAGCATCTTAGAGATCAACAAGATTTGTCATGTATCTGACAAAGAGAGCTTTGACTCTCAAAAGCTTATACCCCAAAAATCTTGTTGGTCTCTAAGGTGCTCTTTTTATCAGGTATTACTGTCTAAGCCTATTGTAAACTGCTGAGGGCTCTCCTCTGTTTGTCATATGCTGAATCCCTTTATTCGGCAGTAACCTGCTCTGTATAGTTTCAAAGCTAAGTATGTGTTTGTTCTGTAGGTTTAAAGTTCTCTAGGAAAACGTAATTGTCTTACAATCATTTATTATCAATAGTTCTAAATTAATACTGAAAAGTGAGGCTGGCAGACTGTGTACCACTTGGACATTCATGTGCAATACAGAAAATAGGGTGCATCCTGCCTTACTCATAGATATAACTTCCAGATACCCAAGGGAGAGGAATTAAATTCTCAAGAATGACAATCCTAGCAGCTCAGTCTAGCGTTTTTAAATAAGCCATTCCTCAAAGGAAAAAAAGGAAAAATAAGGAACAGTGATTTGCCATGGTCACAGATCAGAAAATAGGGACTGCCCCTGGTAAACAATGATGGTGGCAAGGCTTTCTTCATCCCATTTATTCACATTATGTGATGTAAAAGTAATAAATTGGACAAGCATAGCACCATCATTTGTGTCAGACAGACCACTAGAAGCATACTTAGTGCCAAAATTACCTTGACAGTGCCATCCTAAGCAGAGTTACACCCTTCTGAGTCCATTGACTTCAATAGACTTCTACATGTAACTCTACTTAGGACTGAGCTAAGTCTTATGTAACCTCAGTGTTTTGATGCAAAGCTTAGCCTTTCCTCTCAGTTAGAACATGTGAAAGTTGCTTTCATACAAAGTTTGACTTTCATCAGACTTTTTTATTCACTCACTGTCCCTTTTTTGGAGACTCACACTTTAACAGGAAAGTGTAAACTTGTAACATTCATTTGTTGTGTTTTTACTCAAACGTTACTCATGTCTTCATGGTTTGCATAACAATGTAGCAGCATGTAGGGCACCGTCTTTGCATCTTTACTGTGACAGTTGATATGTGTATAAAATAAGGGGATGCATTTCTTTCCTGCCTGCAGTAAATTAAAATTATCAAATATTGCAGCTACAAAGAACCTTTTTTTGGTGCTCAACTTACATAGCAATAATATAAGTAAAAACAAAACTGTTGTGAATTATTTCTCAAAAATTCACAGTTTTTTTCCCAGTGTGATATGAAAACAAATGCATTAGTTGTTTTTAAAATACAAAGATCACCAATAAAAATATATTTTATGAAGCAATTGAAAAGGAAGTATAGTATAGACCAGTGATGGCAAACCTTTTAGAGACCGAGTGCCCAAACTGCAACCCAAAACCCACATTTATCGCAAAGTGCCAACATGGCAATTTAACCTGAATACTGAGGTTTTAGTTTAGAAAAAAACAACACATACATTATTAACATCTTTTGCCTTAAAAGAAAAACACAATAACAGAGCTTTCAGTGATACAAACAACTTTTTATTGAAAGGTAAAAGTTTGCATTTGGCATGCTTTTGAACAATTAATGTTTGTTCAAAGCCCCTAAGCTGGGCGGCGGGCAGTCCAGGGAAGGGGGGGGGTTGAACTGCTCCTCAGCGCTGAGCAGTAGAGTCCAGGGAAGGCAGATGCGACGGCTGCTCAACTTACCCACGCGTGCCCACAGAGAGGGCTCAGCGGGCCAAGTCCGGCACGCATGCCATAGGTTCGCCAACACGGGTATTGACAATGAGAACCCACATAAAACCCTGTAAATAATCTACAGAGTTTTTTCAGAATTGTATCTATAAGCAACATTTAGTCTAAAATAGATATTTTTACGAAATAAAAAACAAACATTCTGTGTGAAAGGAAGAGACTCTGCTCCATCACGGAAAATGGAAAGCACCTACTATGTTACCTGGAGGTGGTCTGAATTGAAAGTTACTGCATACAGAATGTCAATCTTTCATAAGATGAAGAAGCCAAGAATTTAATGAGTCCCTGCTTCCTGTGATGCGTGTGACAGGATTCCCTCCCGGATGATCTTTTCTGAGTAACTTTTTTTTTTTCAAGTGCACAGTTTTATCCTGCTTCAAAGACCTAAAGGTTTGAGGAAACATAAAAAGAGAATTACCCTGAGGGGAAAATTCCGTTTCTTAGCCTTCCTCACCTGCCACTTTGTGCAGAGAGAACTTCAAGAAAATTTGAGAGCATAAGTTCAGGCAGGCTGTATTCAAGGTGAAGAAGAAACATCTACAATTGTTCCTCAGCTGACTTATTTTATTCCTATGAAGATTATTTAAGTCATGGGGATGGTGTCATAAAGCTTTTTTGCCTTGTGATTTAGACTTTCTGATTTGAGGAATGCATTGAAGGGGAAGAAACTGGATGGTGTTTGACAGGCAGTCGCGTCCCTTACTGTCTCCTGCTAAAATGTTTACATATGCTTATGGTTTGCTAGATATGCACTTACAAAGATAGATAAAAGAAATGTCCCTATGGCCACTGACAATAGAGAAATTAAGAGCACAATCCTGGGGGGGGGGGGAGTTCCACAGCGGCCGGGAACAGCAGAGCCGTGCCACCTCCTAAGAGGCTTTCCAGCTGTCATGGAGCCTAAAAGAGCATTTAACAAAATAAAATAAAAAGGGGGAAATGTCCCAATGCAAACAGCAAGGCTGCGCCACCAGAAAAGCTCAAGGGGGCTTTCCCGGGGCAAAAGGGCTGTGGAAGCTTCCTAAAGGCAGCTCTACCCCCGGGGGACAATCTAGGAAGGCTCTCCCTATGCCAACGTGGCCCTTCCCTTCCTGGGAAAGGCCTGCCAGTGTGGATGCGCTGGTGGCAGGGGCTGGCAGTGCCCGGACACCTGCGTGTTTGCCCCATGCCAGCCTACACTGGTGTGGGGAGCTTCGCCCCCCCTTCAGGAATAAACTGCCTACCTTTTTTGGTTTTTCACAGATATTACTAATATTGATTATTAACATAACATTTTTCATGCACTCTTTTTCTGTTGTACCATTACTAACCAAAAAAAACCCACATGAACATCATTTCTGGTTTATTTTGTGTGTGTGGAGTGGCAGTGGGGTTCTTAAAAAGTTGTATTCCTCCTAGTACTTCTTCACTTCTCCTTTTTAAAAATAAATTTGGTTTTTTTTTTGTGATATGATCCAGCAAAGAAAATGCATTATGCTTCAATTTCTGCTATCTAATAATTGCAGTAGCTGTTCAGATATTTTGATGCTGCTTTTTGAAGAATATGTTCTTTTCCCTTGTGTAAAGGAACTGACTCTGAGAAAATACAGCTTTAACTGGAATTATCCAACAGTATTTTTCTCTTCTTCTTAAATTAAGATGTAAGATTTGTCCTGACAGTGCTGATTTGTTTGTGCTTTCCTTCAATCCCACTCAACAGATTTGGATTTGTCCCTTATTCCCAGTGGAACAGTTACTAAACAGATTGGAGAGGCACTACCTGTATCCTGTACAGTTTCTTCTAGTAGAAATGCAACTCTGTTTTGGCTAAAGGTAAGGATTGTTTAATTCTGCTGTTACTTGTTAACACATTTATGTCTCTTGTCTGGTCATCCTTTGTGTTTCTTCGGGTTTTAAAGGATTAAGTGACAGTATTTATTCAGGGAATATAATTAAATTTTGCTGGACAGTTTTAAATCCAAACTCTTTCCAGCAAAGCCTTGGTGTACGTACTTGCTGCCCAGCAACAGCCAGGAACAAAGAATGCGGAGAAAACCGGGGGAAAGATGAGGAAGCAGGACAAATACCAATGTAAATTTTCATTTTCTCTAATACCCAGATACCAGAGGACAAGAGATATGTGCTTCTCTTCACCTGTGAGGAACATACACATATAAAACCAGGCATATTTCTTTAAACTCTCTTTTACCCGTCATTGCTTCCATCTAAGGAGGAAACTTTGCCATGATTGCTCTTTCACACATCACCATTGTGAATCAGGTTGAATATTGTTAATATTGCACAAAGACTAGGGCCGCTGAGAGGGGGGGGACAATATTCGGGGGGGAGTCAGCTGTAGGGTGCCTGAAGCCAGCATTATGCTTTATGCATGAAATATATATTTTTTAAAAAATCCTGATACAATTCTGACTGCAGCCACTAGGGGCGCAGGGAAGGTAGAGCAAAACAAAGAGCAGTATCTGCTTCTGCTGTCTTGACCTTTCTGCAAAGTTTAGTTCAAGGCTGAGGGAAACCGTTGCTTCTCAGATCCTACTAAACTCATCAACCAAGCAAGGCAAGACCAGCCTGGACAAGTTCCAGTCATTGCCAAGATGCAGCCTCCTAACAGGGTCATTATCTATGGTGCCCCTCTTCCTTTAGTTTCATCCAGCTCCTGCACAGCCAGTTCTTGTACAGGAGCAGCTCTGTAAGTGTGTGGTAGCAAAAAAAAAATTTTTTAAAAACTGTCATTGTCTTTTCCTACACTTTTCTAATTCTTTTCCATACTTCTTTGTTTTGCTCCTTTTCTTTCATATTCTGCCATTCATCTACCCCCATTTCTAATTTTTTTTTCATCCTTTATTTTTCAGTCTTAACTCTTCATCCATCCTGGTCAGTGATTTAGAACATATTTAATAGTAGTATAGCAGCAAACATTTGTTAATATTATGAACAGAAGGGGGAAATTAATATTTTCCCACTCTCCCCCCAAAACTCTATGGTTTCCACAGAGTTTGGGGGGAAGAATGCTAGAGTATCCCCGGTGCGATCCGGCGCATCCACGTCACCATGGAAGTGATGTAATCACACCAGGGATTATCATTGGCCTCCCCGCGTCCGCTGGGCCTGCTTCCACCTGCCAACCAGTTGAAGGTCAGTGGGCAGTTTGGCGAATTGGCAGGCAATTGCCCACCTTCGGCAGGAAGTTGGGCACCCTACCCATGGTGGCTCTCAGCAGCCCTGGTTAAGGCCAGTTTTATCTCTCTATAATAAAACACTGTATAGTCAAATAAGCATAACTAATTTGAACTACCTTTACTGTTCTGTGTGTATAGAGACAATAATTTATGCTTTGAAAGGGAAGTTGCAGTTGTAAATAAGGATGATTAACAGTTTGAATTTTGAAGTCATCAATAGCTGCTATCTCAACATCCTATCCTGTTTTCTTACAGTCATAAAAATGTAAATCAGTTAATCACTAAAAACAATTAACCTTTTTTGTCCTACATCTGGGGAAAATTAATCAGTAAATATGGAGATAATTAAATGAGTATTGATAGTTTTCAACAATATTGTTAAACATAATTGATGTAATGTATAGATTTTTAAAAAAAATATTACCCATTTGAATAAAGATTTGCAGAGGTAATATACCTTTTATTGACACTTGATCTTGGGGGTTTTATTTTTATTTTTTTATTTTTGAATTTATATCCCACTTTTTCCCAGCTAAGGCCAGGCTCAGAGCGGTTCACATCATTAAAACATCGGTAAAATAAAGCAATCAGTAATAATGTAACAATTACGTTTACATTAAAACCATTAATCCCTATATCTAAAATCCAGGTGGTGCCTAATATATATAGCAGTACTTGGAAGTAACAAGCTTTTTCCATATACTACAGTAACTCTTAACTTTTCCAAATCCTAAATCCATGCACAACTCTAACAGTGCATAGATTTGCTCTGAAGGGGAAAGCTTGTCTAGGGAAGAGTGAATCCATTTGTTCAGCTTTACCCCTTGGTCCTCTCAAAGTATTATAAAAAAGATAACAATGTCCTGATCTAGGCCTGGCCTTGCACAAGGAGTTTGGGGCAGTGCAGGAGTTGATGGCAGGAGCTCTGAGGATCCTTTGCATTGCTCTTTTGTCCTGCAGTCAAGGATTGGTGGGAGGGGGGCAGTTGTGCATTTTTATCTTCTTTGATTTTCAAGGAGAAAGTGAAGATAAGGCAAAATCCCACTAGATATCTGAAGGCCTGTGGGGGCGTGGAGGAAAAACATTTTCTTCCCATTTCTGCACACCTGCAAACTAGTGAGAACAGAGTCTATGAGCTGATGGTAGAAAGAAAGCTGCTCAATGAGATTTATAGCTGAACACTTTTTGTACAGGAAGAGGGGCCGTGGCTCAGTGATAGAGCATCTGCTTAGCATGAATAAGGTCCCAGGTTCAATCTCCGGCAACTCCAGTTAAAGGGACTAGTCAAGTAGGTGATGTGAAAGACCTCTACCTGAGACCATGGAGAGCCGCTGCCCGTCTGGGTAGACAATACTGACTTTGATGGACCAATGGTCTGATTCAGTATAAGCCAGCTTCATGTGTTCATGTGTTCATGAAGGTGCAGGGAAGTGCCGACCCACCTAGGTTTTTGTGTAGATGGACAGATGGAATAATAAATAATAAATAGTTCTTTAAAATAAATTTTAATAATATAAAAAGGAGGTAGCTTCAAATCAATTTTTATGAAACTTATAGGCTATCCTGATTAAAGTTGTGAATGTGCTTAATTTTCACTTGCTACTTTTTATCAGGACAATACCAGAATGCGGTCAAGTCCATCTTTTTCAAATTTGCACTATAAGGATGCAGGAAATTATATCTGTGAGACTACATTGCAGGAGGTTGAAGGGTTAAAGAAGAGACAAACACTTACACTGATAGTAGAAGGTAATGTGATGTCAATGGCTATAATTTATATATTGCTTTCAAAAAATAATTTATATATTGTTAATTATTGTGAATCTCTGGCAGTGAAGGAATAAGTAGAATACAAATTTAGAAAATAAATATGCAGCTTGTTCCTTTGAATTTTCCCCCCCTTAGGAAAACCTCAGATCAAAATGTCAAAGAGAACCAGCTCAGATGGAACATTTAAAACAATATCGTGTACTGTGGAAGGTTATCCCAAGCCAGCAGTACAATGGACAGCCACTGGCATTGGAACCCTTACTAATAAAGCAAGTAATTTTCTCATTACTTTCTGAACAATACAAATAAGTAAATAAATTTTATTTGCAGCTAGTATGCCAGATAAAACAGGTAAAAACAGAAACTGGCCATACAGAGTAGATGTTTACAACCAAGGCCAACAAAATTAGGAACCACCCAATTTTACATTTCCACAGATTAAGGAAGTGCATTAAGGCAACGTAGCTTCATTGCTATTGCACACTATTTTGCAACCTGGGTGGTGATTGGTGAGCTGTCTCCCAGCAGAAACCTTTTGGTCCATTCACCCTTATCATCAGAGCCCATTTCCCTAATCAAAGGGTCAATAATATTGAAGTGGGCTGACTTGTAGAGGGAACATCTAAAATATACATGCTCAATGGTTTCCAGCTCCCCTGTGTTACACAGACAAAGTCTCTCCATCCTGGGGATCGTCTTAAATCTCCCTTCTAATATGGCAGATGGTAGGGCTTCTGAACAATACCTTTGAATTGCAACTGGAAAGCAGTCACCTAGTTCTAAGGCTTGCCCCCCCCTCCCATTGTCATTGTTGGTTACTTTACTTACTACCTTTGATACAGCTGGGTTTTGCACTAGAGTGATACTGGCCTTTATTTATATATCTGAGTAACTAACAGCAATCAACAAAGGACAGAATCCAGCAAAATTTTGTGACAGAAAAATATACTTGTCTGAAGAATATTCTTGAAATGAATTTTTCAAATTCCTTGCATGGGACAGAGAATATTATATTGAGCAAGGAAACTTAAGCCTAAGACTTGTACATGTATTATCACACAGTGTATATATCTAATTTAGATTGCTTTCTAAATAAATTTTGGGAGGTGTTCTTTCCATAACTTGATTAATTTTGTTTTCCAGACAGAGGAGACTAAATATATCGATGGAAAATTTTCAAGTAAAATCATGATTGCTCCTGAAGATAATGTGACTTTAACATGTACTGCAGAAAATCAGCTGGAAAGAGTCGTAACATCTATGAATGTGTCTGCTAGTAAGTATGGTTATTTTAAAAAATAAAATAAAAAATGAGAACAAGAGAGGTGATTTTTTCTTGTTTCCATCTTCTTTCACACAAAATAGCTGTCACTGTTTTCTCATCTATAGCTCTGTGCCAGAATGTTGTTTTTCCAAGTTGCTTTATTGTATGCACACAGACCTGGGGAAGAAGTGAGCAAACACTTAGCAACTCAGAACTGAGTTGCCATGGTAAATTCTGGCACTTGTTCCTTTTTTGGAAGATGACCAAAAATGTGAAATGAGTTTGGCTATACTAACATACTTCTAGCTGATAAGCATTCATGCCAAGGATTCCAGGAGCTTTTAAGTTTCTCACAGAGCAATCCTAAATAGAGTTAGAGCTTTCTAAGCCTATTGCAGGCAACAAGCTTAAACGGGTACAGTTCTGCTTTGGATTATACTGTTAGTCTTTCATGCAAGACTGTTGTACTCTTTTATCATTGTTACTCTTACAGCCTTGTAATTTGACAATTACTCGTATCTTCTGGGCCAAGACCAAATTAGCATTTTAATTACAATCATCAATAGATGTGTCTTTGTGTGGGTAACTTTTCCTACAGCAATTTTGGCCACATCTGTCTGACAGCCTTCTGCTGACTAACCGCTTGCTATCATATGTGTTTTCTCAGAAATAAATCCTATTGAGTTTAATAGGTCTTACTTCCAAAGCAGCGTATATATGATGCCAACATACCTCTGCAAAAACCAAAGTCCTTGTAATGTCTTTTTATCGTGGCCAACCAAAATTGCACAAAACATTGTGCAAGCTTTTGTGCTCACCCAAACTCTTCATCAGGCTAGATATTCAAAAATAAAAACCTTTTTGAATGGAAGAAAAAAGGATATTTTTTTAAAAGTCACGCTCTTAAGATATCCATGCCAGCATTTGGCAAAGATCTTGTGCTGGCTAGTTGTTTTGAATTGCTGTTAGTGTTAGATTACAGCATTTGCATACTGGGAAGAACTGAACAAGAAAGGGTCATTATCCTGGAAAGGTAAAGTCTAGCAAAACCCAAATGTCAATCAAAAACTCAGGCAAGGAGCACAGTTCTCCTTGAAGATTGAGAACAGAAGGGAGCACTTGGTAGTCTTTATATTAACCGTATTTTATATACATTTAAGCCGAAGCACACGTTTGTAGTTAATTGAAGCCTCATCAAGTAGTTTTACCTTTGTTAGTAGTTCTGTGTGAAGAGAACACTGCTTCCATGCTGAAGCTGAAAGGGATTATATTGCTAGCTGTACATAGTTGTGGCTCCAGATGGTTCCTGTAGCATTGAGAAATACCAGATTTTGTTTTTTAAAAGGAAACCTTCATAACTCTTGCAGCTGAAGAACAGGCCCAGAGAGATTAACGTAATGTCTGTTCTCTGAGTGACCAGTCCATCCAGTTTGCACATACACATTAGATATAGTCAAGCACACTTGGGGGGGGGGGAGTGGAGGCTGGTTCTGGATATAGTAGACACGATGGAAAACAATTATTGTCAAAAACACAAATAATTTGGCATTCAGCTACCTGTTTTGGACAGATCCAGCAACCTGTTTTGCCTTGAAAGAAGTTGTCTTAAAGCCATCTAGTCTTCCATCCAACTTGACTGTAGGAGGTTACCATCTATAATCCTTCTTGGAGCAAATCAAATCAAACACTTTATTACGGCCTTGCCAGAAAAATACATATAGTTAGTTCAACGGGCAAATATACTCATATACATACTATATGCTGTTAAAACATAATCCTTCTTTCTGGGAACTCAGTCCTAAATAATCTGAATACATAACTACATAGCCAATGGACGCCCTTTTGAGGTTGATCCTTCACTCCTTAGGAATACTCTTAGACTGACGGATTTTAATCACTACTGCGCAGAACCTGGCAGTGGAGGATGTAACCTGTTTGTTTTCCCCCAATAACAACATCAGCAATTAATCTGATTGCGGTACCCCTGTGACACCTTTTATTAGGGGGAAAATGAGCTGGACACGAGCCTCATTATACCAGGGACAACCAAATAGAACATGTGCCACTGATTCCAGCTCCCCTGACCCACAGAGGCAGAGTCTCTCTGATACTGGTATCTTCTTAAAACTGCCCTCCAACGTAGCCAAAGGGTGAGCCTGGACACGAGCTAAAGTAAATGCTCTCCTATGGCTTCCTCCTTCCAACTGAAACAGATAGGATGCTGGGGCTACTTTGTACCTATTATTCTCTGTTGATATGAAGGCAGGACACCTCCCCACATCCTCCTGTTTTCTGTGTCCTTCTGGGAGTATAGATATTTACAAGCCATTTAAAACCTAAGTTGCATACAGCCGTTCCATTGAAAAAGCAGAAATGTAGGTTCATGAAACTCCCACAACCACTTTTTCAGTGACATATGTCTCATACCCTGGCTACGTGTAACAGAGGATAAGGACAGCCCTGTTGTTTTGTTGGCTATACTTTTGCTACCTTCTTAAAAACAATTGAACTATCAGAAAATAGTTTAGGCAACTGGATAGAAGAGGTCCCTAATTACATTATGGGGGGAAATCCACCAAATGCCTTGACAAAAACAACTACATACCATCTGCCCGTCACAATTATAGTGAGTGGCAACAGGGAGAATGATCATAGTTTCCCAGGTACAAAATGTA
Source organism: Euleptes europaea (assembly GCF_029931775.1). Classification (NCBI taxonomy): domain Eukaryota; kingdom Metazoa; phylum Chordata; class Lepidosauria; order Squamata; family Sphaerodactylidae; genus Euleptes; species Euleptes europaea. Next base: position 36,199,036 of record NC_079323.1, read on the forward strand.
GTGCTTTGATTATTCAGAAAATGCAGTACTCCTTCAAAAGAAGTATAAATTGGATGGAAGAAGCGAGGACAGAACATAAATATATATCTTTACACAATAAACAGTTCGCCTACAAGAAAAAAACATCCAGAGGATAATTCATCTTTTTTTGAAATTTGAGTTAAGGAGCTTTATTTTCAGCACTAAAGGTAGTACTTCAGTACTATCAGCCTTCAAGCCCCCCTCCCCTCTCTAGGGGTACAGTCTGTCCTGTTGTGATTGCACCGTGGATCACATGGAAATCCATCATGGATTATCTGGCGCCCTGCTCAGCTTGTTTTATAGTCTCCAGCACATGCCCTGATCAAGAAGTGTTTGCCTGAATTCACCCAAGGGTGCTAAAGTTTAATCAACTCTGTCTACAACAATAAAGTGATGAAAAGTCAGCATTCAGGAAGGGTAACACATAAACATTCCTTCTGACTAAGCATTTATAAGATTAAACTTGTCATTTTTGGAATAAAGCTCTTTCATATGATACATTATAGATATAAAGTCAGGATTGCTGCCTAAAGAAATGAAATTAATCATTGTGATTAATAAGCGAGGTGGAATTCTCGGATCAAGCGAGGAGCCGCCATGTGGGGTGCGGCCACCCATTCGTCATGAGCGGAGCCAAGGTTTTTCCAGCGAACAAAGTAAAACAGTTTCCCTTTCTTCCATTTGGAATCTAAAACCTTGGATATTTCCAAATGGGTATCCCCTCCTACTACGGTAGGAATCTCATGAGCGGGAGGGGGGTGGAACTGGGGAGCTGCTACATAAGGTTTGAGGAGGCTTATATGGAAGACTGGATGAACTCCCTTGAGAGTCTTAGGGAGACTCAGTTCCACGGTAACCTCGTTGATTACTCTGGTAATGGGGAAAGGTCCTACATAACGGTCGCTCAGTTTTTTGCAGGGGCGAAGAGAGCGGAGGTTTTTGGTGGACAGATAGACTTGCTCCCCCACCTTGAGTTCCCATCCCGGAGACCGGTGTTTGTCTGCTTGTTCCTTGTACTTGCTTTTTGCCCTTTCCAGATTTTTGAGCAACCATGGCCAGGTGGATTTAACCACCTGAATCCACTCCTGAAGATCAGGGGTAGACTGGAGCTCCGGCGAGACGGGGGCAGAACCGAAAGGGCCAAAATCCGTCCCGTATATAACTTGGAAGGGACTAAAGCCGGTAGAGGAATGAGGCGCATTGTTGTACGCATATTCGGCAAATGGCAGCAGGTCGACCCAGTCGTCCTGGTGGAAATTTACATAGCAACGCAAATAACATTCTACTACCGCATTTACTCGTTCCGTTTGACCATCCGTTTGGGGGTGATAGGCGGAAGAAAGGCCCTGTTCCTCCACTCCCATTAACTTTAGGAAAGCCCGCCAGAATTTGGCAACAAACTGGACCCCCCGGTCGGAGAGGACCTTCCTCGGGATCGAGTGTAGCCTGAGGACGTGCGTGATGAACAGTTTAGCTAAGCCCTGGGCTGAAGGAAGACCTGCACATGGAACGAAATGAACCTGTTTGGAAAAGAGGTCTGTGATAACCCAGAGAACCGTTTTCCCCCGACTTGGAGGTAGGTCGGTGATAAAATCCATGGCGATGACTTCCCAGGGACGGGAGGGGTTCTCAAGCGGTTTGAGAAGCCCCGGGGGTTTTCCCATCCGTTTCTTGGCTGTGGCGCAGGTGGGGCAGCTGCGCACATACAACTCTACATCAGATCTCATACCGGGCCACCAGAATTGCCTTCGAACCAGGTGAAGCGTTTTTACGAAACCAAAATGACCCGCTAGCCTGGCCCCATGTACAAGTCCCAATACTTCTTTGCGAAGGGAAGATGGGACATATAGTTTCCCCCCTTGCACCCACCAAGTGTTGGTTCGTTCCAAGCCAGTGGGGAGGAGATGGTGCTCCTCCTCCTGTAAGGAGGCGTCCCGGAGTCGCTGTTGGAATGCTTCCGGGATACCTTTGAGCGTAGGGGGGGTCTCCGGTTGGCGGGCTTGGGATCGGGTGGTGACGGCCAAGCCAGGGACTTCCCCTCGCTGTTCGGGAGTGAACAGGGAGTCGACGGGGCGATCGAAATCGTTGCGATACTGGGGAAGTCGTGACAAGGCATCAGCTAGGGCATTTTCTTTGCCAGGGACATGTTTGAGGGTGAACCGGAATTTTGCAAAAAATTGGGCCCACCGAATTTGTTTGGCATTGAGTTTTCTAGCTCCCTTGAGAGCCTCAAGATTCTTGTGATCTGTGCACACTTCGAACGGCAGCTCGGCCCCCTCTAAGAAGTGTCTCCATATGGTAAGGGCATGTTTGACCGCTGCTGCCTCCTTCTCCCAAATGGCCCAGTTGATTTCGGACTGGGAAAACTTCTTGGAGAAGTAGGCGCATGGCCTCAACCGTCCCCCCTCATCCCTCTGCAATAGGGCCCCGCCCATGGCTACATCCGAGGCATCCACCTGCACCACGAAGGGCTTGGTGCAATCCGGGTGAGCCAAAACGGGTTCGGATGAAAAAAGTAGCTTTAAACGTTCAAAAGCTTGCTGGCACTGGGGAGACCATTGCAGACGGGCTGAGGGGAGTGCGGCGCTAGCCCCCCTGTCCTTGGTACGCAACAGGGCAGTGAGGGGAAGCGCAACTTGGGCAAAGTTGGGAATGAAATTCCGGTAAAAGTTGGCAAACCCCAAAAACTGTTGAAGTTGGCGGCGGGTAGTGGGGGTTTCCCAGTCCCGCACCGCCTGGACCTTGGCGGGGTCCATTTCCAACCCTTGGTGGGAAATCACATACCCCAGAAATGTAATAGAAGGTTGGTGGAATTCACACTTGGACACCTTAGCATATAGTTTGTGCTCCCGCAGCCGCTGGAGCACTTCTCGCACTAGGCGCACATGTTCTTCCATGGTCTCAGAGTAAATAAGAATGTCATCGAGAAATACCACCACCCCCCGAAACAGTAAATCATGCAAAACTTCATTAATTAATTGCATAAAGACACTCGGAGCCCCCGAAAGTCCGAACGGCATGACCAGGTACTCAAACATCCCAAAACAACTGGAAAAGGCCGTTTTGGGTTCGTCTCCTTCTTTGATGCGAATGCGGTGGTAGGCTTCTACCAAGTCCAGTTTGGTGAAGATTCGGCCCTCCTTTAATTGTGCTAGAAGGTCAGGAATAAGAGGGAGGGGGTAAGCATTAGACTGGGTGACTGCGTTCAGTCTGCGAAAGTCAATACACAGTCTTAAATCTCCCGTCTTTTTCTTTACAAAGAAAGCTGGGGCTGAATAAGGAGCCTTGGAGGGGCGTATGAAACCCCTCGCCAGATTGACATCCAGATAGTCTCGCAATACAGTCTTTTCACTAGGGCTCATGGGGTAAACCTTTCCCTTAGACAGTTTGCCTTCCCCTACAATCTCGATGGCACAGTCCGTTTCTCTGTGGGGAGGCAGTTCGTCGCACTCTCTAACATCGAAAACATCAGTAAACTGCGAGTACTCAGAGGGTAATTGAGGAGAGACTGGGGCGGGGGACCCTACCAGTGCGGCGGCTGGAGTTCTGAGTACCCGTTCCTTGTCATGCAACCCACAGGGGTTTTCGGGGAAGGAAAGCACCCGTTTAACCCAATCAATGGAGGGATTGTGTCCCCTTAACCAGTTCATCCCTAACACCACAGGGGTTACAATAGGGGCGATGGTGAAATACAACCGTTCCCAATGTTCCCCCACGGACATAATCACGGCTGCAGTTCTGTGGGTCACAGGGCCCCGTTTAAAGTCACTCCCGTCCATTTGGGAAAAACGGAGGGGTCCCGGAAGCCGCTTGCGCCGGACACCCAACTTCTTGGCAGTTTCCTCATTTATCATGGTGCGGGCACACCCCGAGTCGACCAACGCGGGGACCTCTAACGGGGGACCCCCTTTGGGTAGGGACAGATGAACACGCACAAATACATTGTCCTCTTGGGCGCTTACCATCGGTGGAGCTCCTTGCACAACGATAGGGACGGTCTGCTGCGGAGCCCCCTCTACAGCAGACCGACGGCGTTTTTTGCCGGCTGTTCCCACTCTTCCTCCTCGCTGGAAGAGGGGGACGGGGTGGTGGCTTCCGGGGAGCCGTCCGAATCAAAGACGGTATTTGTAATCCGGGACCCCGATGGGACCGTAGAGTCGGATGCCCCATCCTGGGGGCGCGCGTGGAGAGCGGAGGGTGCGCCGGAGCGCCGGCTCAGTGGTCCACTTCTGCGGCGAGGCTGGCTGTCGGCGGCCGGTTTCGTCGGCTCGGCCTGGGTTTGGCGGGGGGGGGTCGGACGGCCTGAGCGAGAGGGGCATTGCGATGCAAAGTGACCCTTTCCCCCGCAGATCAGGCAGACGCCGGCCTCGAACCGCTTGCGGCGTTCCGCGGCCGAGAGACCCCCGCCACCCCCTTGCCGGAGTTCCCGGCCACGGTCACCTCGGGGCCTGGGGTCTCGCCCAAGCCGTTGCTTGGACAAGTTCAGGAGTTGTTTGCGATTCTCGATGTCAGCAGCATGGCGAACCCAACCTTCCACATCCGGGGGGTTCCCTTGCATGAAGGCCCAATGTTGGAGGTCTGGGTTGAGACCCTCCCTGAAACATTGTACCAAGGTAGCTTCACTCCAGTCCAGAATTCGGCTAGCCAGTGACTGGAACTCACTTGCATACTGCGCCACCGACTTAGTCCCTTGGCGCAGTTGCATCAGGGAGGCTTTAGCCCGCTCACCCAGAGTCGGGTCCTCAAAACGGTTTCGGAGTGCTACCATGAACTCGTCCAGGGTTCGCAGCACCGGCGAGCGGAGTTCATACTGCAACACCATCCAGGCAGCCGCCTCCCCTTGCAGTAAGGAAGCCACGTACTGCACCCGGGACTCCTCAGAAACGAAGGTTCGGCCTTGTTCCCGCATAAAAATGTCTACTTGGACCATAAAAAAGGTCAACTGGTCTCCCGACCCGTCATACGTGACTTTCAGGTCCCGACGGGCCGGGGGGGCAGGGGTTGCGGGCGGAACTACCGGCGCCCCGTCTGGGGGAGCACCGGCTGGAGGTTGCAACTTCAGCGCATCTAGGGTCGTGGCCATCTCACCCATTACGCGTTGCATGGTCTCCATCTGCTCCTGCATAGCCCGGCGGTCTTCCTGCCACTGCTTTCGTTCTTCCTCCATGAGGGCCTCTTTGCGGGCCGGGTCCCCTTCGAGTCCCGTGCTGGGGAAGGCCAACCGGCGATCCTTCGCCGCAGTCCGCGAGAGCGACCAGCCCTTGGGAGAGTCCAGCCAATAAGTAAGCCCCCGGGGACGTTCGTCCCGATCTTGGTCGGGGGCGCGACCCTTCGGTTTCTTTGGCTTGGCTCCCTCCTCCTTCGGGTCCGGCTTCTCCGGCTCGTCCGGTTCCTTGGGGGCATCGGGGTTAGGGGTGGTGTCCTCGTCGGCTGACATTCTGTCCAAAGCGGTACAGCTGCAGTCCGAGAGGCAAGGACTTGCAACTTAATGTGAGAGATCCCCCTCTCTGAGTTTGCTTCTCCAAATCAGTTGCTCAGACGTTGATACAGAAACAATAGATTTATTGAAGCCTTCAGGAGATGAGACAGGCACAGGTAGAAAGTTGCAAGTGAGGGGCTATACGGGTTTACAGAATATATTGACTCCAGGGCACTGGGGCACTGGGGTTCACACTTATTGTTATGGGAAGTTACAAGCTTGGCATAATACAAAACATCAGACGGATCCCAGGAAGTCTGGTGCGGCTATCACACTTCCAAGGCCGCACCGGCCTGAGGGAGTACTGGCAGGAAGAACAGCGGGGGGGAAGATACATGGGCCATCAGGCCTGGCGCCTGAGACCAGAAGGTGTGAACTGCTTTTACGAGTTCACTGATAACACCGCAGGTGATGGAAAGCAGAGACACAAAGACAGAGACCCTCACAATGTGGCTGATGCTGCATTAAGTATGAACACTTCTGTCCCAGCTGAAAAATAGATCTTTTTATTGTTAAATATCACAGGAGATTGAAACTTTTGAAGGTGACTTTCATATATCAATGCCTTTTTAAAAAAAAAAAAAATCTTTTTCCTTTTTAGTAAATATCCCCGAATCTGATGAACCAGATGAAAGAAATAGTAAGTACCATAAAACAAAACAAACTTATTTAGCATTATTAGATCAAAGATGTTTTATGCATTTTTCTCACTTACCTCTCCCTCAGGATAGAGTTTTTTTAAAAAAAAAAAATAAAGAAATAAAGTTGACCCTCAGGATAGGCTGATCTACTACATCTTAAAAAATAAACTGTACTGCAATTTGTGGAACAGGTAATCAAAGATAAAGTCACCTTTATGAAAGAGCATCAGGTTCTCCCTCGAGATTATTTAGTAATTGTACTAGAACTAAATGAGTGAATATGTGGAGTCATTTACTCCGATATGAGTTTTATGCTGTCACCTAGCTCTGGAGTAAAGAGCAGAGGTTTCCAAATGTTACAGCAATTAGAGACCATGGCCATATAAGATTAAATCAAGATCAGGAGTAACTCTTATGATTGGTACAGTCCAAAGCAGGACCATTTATGGGAATATAGCAATATCAAAAGAGAACCAGTAACATATTTCTGAACAGCAAGATTTACCTAGTAACAGGAGCATTTAGTATACATCTGCGTGAAAACATCTACATTGTAAGTAGTGCTGGCAAATCAGAAGTGAGAGGCTTAATACTGGCTGTTAAATAGAAATCTCTGCTACTGAAGCTCAGGGAATGGTTCCTTGAACAATTTTTCTACAAAGACATCACATGTAGACAGGCAAAGAATGAGCTTGCCATCCGACTGAAACATGTAACTCTATTACAGGACAAATAGTTTAAGGTGATGATACAGCATGGTGTAGTGGTTAAGAGAGGTAGACTCCAGTCTGGAGTTCCAAGTTTGATTCCCCACTCCTCCACATACAGCCTGCTGGGTGACCTTGGGTCAGTCACGGTTCTCTCAGAACTCTCTCAGCCCACGTGGAGACAGGCAGTGGCAAAGCTCCTCCGAATGTCTTGCTTCGAAAACCCTTCAGGGTCACGTTAAGTCAGCTGTAACTTGATGGAACAAACACACACACACACACACACACTAAGTCTGCGGCTTGGGAGCCACCTCTAGCTCTTCGACATACCACTTCTGAGCACTGTCCTGTGTTTCAGGAAAGTGGGCAAGGATATTGCCTGGTGGGGCTTGTAGTTGGCAGTCAGTTCTGAGCTTGAGATAGCTGCTGCTGTAGGGACTGGAGGATGTGTACTCTGCAGTCCTTATGCTGGAAATAGAAATAAAGAGCCCATCCACTACAACAATCCTCTGTTGATTTGTGTAGCCTCTGTAGTCTCATCTTAGTACCTGAGCAACTGCCAGGAGAAAAACAAGCAGGCTGCTGAGAAGAGAAGATAAAAACCACCCCTATCACCATAACAGTGACTCGGGAAAAGAGCAAGCTGGCCATAGCAGGGAGGTTTTCCTTCCCATTCTCCATGGCCATGTTGCTCTGCTCTAGGTGCCTTGGCAGTCTCTCTCTCTCTTTCTAGCTACTCTGCCTCATGCTGGGAGGAGAACAAAACAGGAAGTAAAGGACACACAGGCTTCTTGCAGAGAGACTTCTCTCAACACTACTGGGTGGATCAGAGCAGAGTCCTGCAGTAGGAAGCCTGAGCACTCTTTACTTCCCTTGCTGTCTTTTTGCCCCCTCCCTGACACGAGGCGGAGTAGTCTTGGGTCATTTATGCATGGGAGTTTTACCTGAGGTTCATTGCTGGCTGGACCCACACTTTCCTGTTGGGCATCTCTGCACCAGCAGTCTCCCAACTCAAATCAAGTCCCGCCCCTTTAAATGCTGCTTTGTAACTGGCTTACTTCTCAGTGCTTACTGTAAGAGAAAATCTCCCCCACCAAAACCCAATTGCCAAATAAAAGAGTGTTTTAAGAACAAAAAACAAAAACCAGAGCAATCTGAAAGGGGGGGAGAAATCCAACCCTCGGTTTTAAAAAGCCTTTCTTCTGCTCAGAAAGAGCCCCCAGGAAGGAGGAAGCATTTGAATCCCCACCTCTTTACACACTGCTTTGTAATTGGCTGTGAGAGAAAGCAGTTTCTGTGTCCAGAGCTTTGCCTTCTGCACGGAGATTTCAGCCGGGCTGAGCTCAGGGGAGAGGGAAGAGTTTGGTTAACAGAGGAATGGGAAGACCCTGACATTGCGAGGGCTGGCAGCGAGGTCATTTCTAATGGACGGAAAACTCATGCAGAACTCCAAGAAACAACCGAGTCAGCTATGGGGCAAACATGAGTCCAAGTGCCCATGCATAAATGACCTTGGACATCTTGCTGCCCCCCGGGCTGTGAGCCTCCTAACAGGGAGAGAGCAAAGGAAATAAAGGGTGTTCAAGCCTCCCACTGCAGGAGCCGGCTCATAGCCAGCCAGCAGCACTAACTAGGCACCTTCCTTTGGAAAGCTCGTGACCTGACCCAAGCAGGTTCACCAATATACTGTGGAGGGCATACCACTGGATTAAGGATTGCAGCCAATTAAATCATTATCAATACCATTAAATGTGCATGCTTTCACAATGTTCTTCTTGGCCGACTTCTTCATTTGAAAATAGTTTAGGATACGTATAATCTGTAGACATTTTTACATACTTTGTTTGGTCAAGTCACTCCATTGTTTTCTTCTTCTTTTGTTTTAGATGATCATAGGGAAAATGTTAATGACCAGGCAAAACTAATAGTGGGAATCGTGGTTGGTCTTCTTCTAGCAGCTCTGGTTGCTGGTGTTGCTTACTGGCTATACATGAAGAAATCAAAGTAAGACTTCACTGGTAAAATTGTTAACATTTTATACTCACCCAGTTTATACAGCATTCTGAAAATCTAGGTAACAATGAAGTATGTCCACCCAGTCCAAAGTCCCATGTATTTACCAGTGTTCACACGGAACTCTCAGGAAAAATTCAAGAACATTTCAGCAATGGGCTGTGCACTAAACCCCACCCCTAGTGAACCCAGTGTCTGGAATAAGAGGAAGTTTGTGCCCGTTAACCTGTTTTCTAAATGGCAGCTCATTTATTTTCCCATCTGTTAAATACCTGTTATGTAACCAGCCAACCTCCCTTGTATATCCCCATCCTCTTATCTGCAGAGGATCTCCCTGGGTTCTGTTTCTTGATCATACTGGAGTATGGCAGAATTCTAGGAACTAGTTTTATGTAGCAAATATTTTGTTTTAAGGAGCAATGTTTCCTTAAAGATGGCACACCTGTAGATATTAACACTTTTCTGTCAGATTGTTGAAAGTGAAGTTTAAACACTATATTATTATTAGAAATTTCCTTCATACGGTGACACACGTTACATATCCTGAGATTAGTAGTTGTCAATGTGAAGAGAGTCTCCATGGGCTGTAATTACTCATCATACGAGTGGGTTTTATCCTCAGATTCCCTCACCTATCCTAAATTGAGCCTGAATAAACAGAAGCTCATTAGAGGTATCAGCTTTACAGCTTGCATATCACTTTCTTTTCTGCTAAGGGGGCGTCAGCAAACAGGATGCAGGTATTTGGTTGTTCACTTTTTCTGTAAAAAAAAAAGTACTATATTGAAATGTAGTATTATCAGTTATTATCATTTCATTATAGTGGTCTTTCCCCACTGAAAAGTGAGAACTTGTGTTGTTTGTGGTTAATGATCAGCTTTCAAAGAATTTTAGTGGAATATGTTCCATCTGCTTGTTAGTAATCTGAGTCCTCCGCTGTGGGTTTGATTGCATGATGAAGTGTTCTTACCTACTGTAAGTAGTAGGCAATTTGTAAAACTTCCTTTTAAAGAATGATGGATTTTGCTTTTTACTTATTGTAGGAATGTCAGACATATGGGAAACATAAGGCTATCTCAGATTTCCAGTGTCTTTACTTTTAAGTCTAGAAACCGAATAAAAGGGGAGGGGAAACAAAAAATCATCGGAATTTCTCCTGTCTTAATCCAGTGCTAATTAGCCTTGCTTTGGGAACTCCTCTTATTCTGGGTGGTCTGCAGAGAGAAGTTAGGACTTCTAATTCTGCCTTCCCAAATGTTGGTTCCTCTAGTCATTCAGCATTTCTTCTGTAGTGGTTAGCTAGCTGTACCATCTCTGTTTGGGCTTCTACTGTAGCTGCTGTTACTATATTACCTTTGGGTCTTGTTCTTCTTCAGTAAACGAGAAGAAAGCAGAGAGTGAGCCAAATCTGCTCCCTCCAACTTTTTAATCGATCTACTATTAATGTCCTTTTTCCATCTTCTTTTATAAACTCTCTCTCCCCTCCCTTCTGGATAATCTCAGAGAATTTCTTACATCTGATAGGTGGATAACCATTGGATCTGCTAGTGCAAAGCACAGTATAAGACACAGCCTCAGATCTGGTTTTTTAATTCTAATCTGACCGCACGCACTTGGTTAAGCGATTCACAAGTTTATTTTGCTTTTGTGTGCTTGTTTGGTTCCCTCCAGTTGTTTCAGCCCAACTCTGTTATAGCCTGTTAGTACTCATAGAGATGACTTGAGCCCTTACGTATCTAGGTGTCTAGGTGTATCTACGTATCAGCTACTGAAATCAGTTGTAGCTGTGGTTTTCAGGCATTTAGATCTTGCTGTTTTTGCCTGGCTGCAGTTAAGATTCTTTCATACAACACGATGTGCTTTTTCTAGGAGTAGTTTTAATAGTTGGCTGTTGATATATCCAGTCTGCAAACTTATTTTTCTTATATTGTCTTTATATGCCATTTTATCCTACCTATAGTCATATTCAACCACAGTTTCCATACTAACATACGTTGCTCACATACTCTGTCACAGGCTCTGATCAAGTTAAGAGTCATGGAAAGATTTCAGGCAGAGAGATGTAGTGGGTCAGAGATAAGCACTTTTCTTAAGTGAATCATGGGACAACCCTCACTCAGATTATGTCCTCTTGATGCATTCCTCGTTGAGCTTCCTGTTCCTTCTCAGCTGCTCTGCTAGAGATTTTTCATTCCCAGCGACAGGCAATTGGTGGATTGTATGACTTTGGACTGGATTGGTCAAAATGGATTCTGCAGCGAGACATCACCACATTCCAAACACCTAACAAAAGGGGAAGTAAGAAAGACCAGCAAAAAATAAAAGCTTTGAAAGTAGGAAGGAAATTAAAAGGCTCTGCAATTTGTCACAGCAATAAACTGGTTTACTTTGCATTTCAGAAATGCATCTTTTTCTTTTCCTACTAGACGTGAAACCCAACGACAGTAAGTTCAAAATTTGGGCTTCCTGTGTGGTTCCCCTACCGCAATTTATCCTGCTTCTTCCTGCTTTGTAACATAACAATATGTGCCAGTCTTAGCAGTAGCTAGAGGACAACCCAGTTTGCTACAGTGGCTTTCAGCTGTAGAAATGCATCCCTTCCCCTTTTATAGCACATATTCCTATGTAAAAATGTATTCTCCTAAGGACTCCTTCCTCTCACGCTTTGAATGGCTACAGTTCCTCCTCTCCAGAGGTCCTACTGTATAATTTCAGAAATACATGACTGTGTAATTCTTGATCTAGGCTTAGCTTCAGATACCTAAGCTACAGGTACCCTACAGGAGGGGACCTCAACCTTGTTTAGTCATTAGCACTTTTGGGATTGTGGTACTTTTTTTAATGCAAAACGGCTGCCACGGGGAATGAAGCAGTCACAAATTGTTGGAAGGTTCCAAGTCCAAGTGATGATGAAAGCAGCTACTTCTAAATGCTTGTTCTGTACAAATACAAAGATGCTGCTACCTAAACTATTCTGAGGCACCTCCTGCCCTGAGAAGATGGACAAAATCCAAAATTAGAAAGACTTCCCGCATGGTCACAGGAAGATGGTTCCAAGCCCAGAGACACAAGAAAGTTTATGTATTGTGTAATATATTTGCCCTGTATGGACTCAGTGCACTGACAGTCATAAATTCAGGAGTGACCCAAAACTTCCCAAGAAGCAAATGGACACAAGGAAAACCACCGGACATTATTGTTGTAGAAATACTACATGGAGACTTATAGGATCTGCCAACCCATTTCTTTCTTTTTTGCTATCTTTCAGCCACCATCTTCCAAATTCCTTTTTTGACCATATGAATGGTGTTAGCTGACCATCCTGTCTTCAATCCGTTGCCTACTTTCTTAGATGTAGGAATACATCTCTGAGTTTCATTACATAACAGTTCCAAGTAGAAAGGGTTAAACATACGTAACTCCTATTGCTAGAATGGTTTCCAGTGGTTAGAAACATTCAAAACTGTGCTTGGTGGGATTGACAATGTCTGAAAATAGTGTATTATCAGTAGGTCAGAATCATACAAGAACGGGAACAGCTATTTTTTAAGATGAGATTATGAATCTAGTAGTGCTTAGACATGTTTTGTTGGAAATAATTTGTTGTTAAATAAGAGATAACTGCTGTACAGGACCCATCTAAATAAAACCCAAGCTGAATTATCTATGCTGGTAATCTTCTGTTCTCAGCATAAAGTTATTCCTTACTATATATCTGTGAAAAAAGAGATGCAAATAGTTGGGATCATATTTGATAAAATAGGAATTTCAGTAAAAACTAATGCCCATAGAAACTGAATGCTGCCTTTTAAAAAAATTCTTACCGACATATTATATGTTCCCCATCGCAATTATCAGTATCCACAGATCACCCTCAAGCAGTTTTTGAAACCCAGTTGAACAAATTATTCACATAATCTCTGTCCCCAAAGGGATGTCAACGGAGAGTCTGAGAAGGAAGCAGCACAGAACATTCAAAACCTCCCGAGGCAAGAAAGTTACTTTCTTATGTGTGTTGTGGTTTTGTAGATTCTTCTATTGTCTTGTCATCCCTGTAACAAGATTTTTAGTTATATAAAGAAATGACCCTGAAAACTACTCAAATGTGACAGATTTCCATAAAGACATTTTTTGGTTTTTTTATTGCTCATGGAACGTATCTTTCCCACCTTCTCCTTCCTGTTACAGTCTAAGGTGCTCCTTAATGCTCCCTGCACCTTGGGAGGCTTTCAGAAAGAAGTATGGCCTGCAAAGGGACAGCACATCAGCAAAAAACTTCCCCTTTCTGGTACAAGAAGGTCCCTTCTGCTAGTGATGACAAGTTTGGATCCAACCCTCTGCAGTTAGTGTAATGGAAGCAAGTTATTCAGCATAGCTCCTTCTAGTAACGCCTTACAAATAACACATGTTCACTGATCCTCTTTAAATGAGATGCTAAAAACTTGTCCTGTTGGTATGTCTGCATATATTTAAAAGATGAATAAGTAGGAATGGTATGAGGAGAAATCAAGTAGGAATGGTATGAGGAGAAATTAGCTGGGCAGCTACCCAAAGGCGAGACACACTTGCCTTGATTTAGCTGCCTTGTTTATAGAGCTTTCCTCTTAGAACAGTTATTTCCGAATAACTTTTTTGAACAGACATTTTGAATTTAAAGAACCCTCACCTGTTCCTGTTTCTGTTTTTTTATATAAAGACTGCAGAATCTTTATCTGGATTTTTTTGTACCAATTGAATTACAATTTTTATCGCCTTTAGCTGAAAGGCATTGGATATAGGTGGTGCTTGAAGAGGAATTGGGTGACTTGTCAAATGCATGGAATAAAAAAGCCTGCAGGTTGGCTAGAAGTAGGAACTGCAGCTATTTCTATGATGAAGTGCACACAAAGTTCTTGGAAACATTCTCCCAGCATCTTTAATCATTCACAGTTAATTCTTAATTTCTCACTAAGAGCAATGTTTCATTATACAGTGACAAAAAAAGTCTCTTTCCAAAGTTGTTGGCGAGCACAGAAAAATTAAAAGTGTCAGACTATTTTTTTATACTTGGTTCATCAGGTGGAGTGTTCATTTATTTTCTAGTACAGATCATTACCGTTCAAATTATTAAAGAGGGTTTTCCCTATCTTGTTGCAACTGCTGTGTGAGCAACCTATTTTTAATGTTAAATAATTTCTTCCATATTGATAAGTTCAATTGGCATTCTAATTGTACTTACCTGGCAGTTAGCCCCATTGTAAAAAAAATACATTTAGGACCTGGTTATATGCTCCCTACTTTTTATCAACAGTTCACAGAGGTAGAAATGAAGCCCTTAAATATTGCAGTCATAGGTCTTAATTATTTTCCCCCACATGATATGTGTATTGGATCTCCCAAAATTTATTTTAGTTCAAGAAACAGTTTGGAGAGATAATTTAGATTGAGCTGCAGCATAAAGGATTAACAGTGCAATCCTAAACAGAGTTACACCATTCTAAGTCTACTGAAATCATTAATCATTTATTCCTGTGTTGTTTCTCCAGAAGACTACCTATAAAGAAACAGATATGGAAAAATGGTTGAAATACACACTTGCCTGTTTCAGCATTCAGACCTCAGTCCCATAGCTGCTTTAACATATCCACACACAGAAAGAGAGACAGATATCGGATTATGCATTATATATTTTATTCCTGATATTCCAGTAAAACTGTTCCCAGTATTATTTTTAACATTTCATTCTTAAATCCAGGAAATAATTTTCTAAAATATATTTTCCTTTCTGGTACAAGTAATTCCAGTATTGGTTTCCCCACTCCTCCACATGAAGCCTGCTGAGTGACCTTGGGCTAGTCACCGTTCTCTCCAAACTCTCTCAGCTACACCTACCTCACAAAGTGTCTTGTGGGGAGAGGAAGGGAAGGCGATTGTAAGCCGTTTGAGTCTCTTTAAAAGATAGAGAAAATCGGGGTATAAAAACCAACTCTTCTTCTAAAATCTTGTGAAAATAATTATTGTGACACTATTGAAAGAACAAGAAAATAAGTATTTTGAGATAATCACTTCTCCATTAATGTAGTTAATTACTTTTTGTACACCCCGTGGACAACTGTGATTGCTGCAAATTTCCACAGGGTTACAAGTAGGGTTGCCAACCTCTTGGTGGTGGCTGGAGATCTCCTGGGATTACAACTGATCTCTGGCCAACAGAGATCAGTTCACTTGGAGAAAATGGATGCTTGGGAAGGTGGACTCTGTAGCATTATACTATGCTGAAGTCCCCACCTTGCTCAAACTCTGCCTTGGAGAGGCTCCACCCCCAAAATCCCCAGGTATTTCCCAACTCAGAGCTGGCAGCCCTAGCTACAAGATACAAATAATATTGAGCAAGCTGTTCCCAGAACTATGTTGTCACAAAAAGAGCTAACATCCTGAAAACCCATGACATGCTTCAGTCTTATCTCTGGCATTTTACTTATATTTCATTATAACAACTCATTTTTAAGTCATGTGTATGATATCCTGATTGATCTGCCAACATTAGAGAGAGGAGACAGAGTTTGTTTTCTGAATGTAGAGAGAGCTGCAAACTTACTACATTTATTGTGTTGGGTTATGTCACCATTTCTTTCCTTTGTTGTCATTTCCAAGTAGTCTTGCTCGGATTCTCTCTAAGAAAACAAGGAGGCATTACCCACTGATATTTCTGAGGGGATGTTTGCCTCTCAAATGACATTTTCAGTTCTGTTCTGAATAAATTTCTTGTTTTTAATTGGCCATCACTTTTAGTATTAATACATATATTAATATTTTATTTATAAAAGAGTATATCAAAGCTGAAAGTCAACTGTACTTTCATTTGTTTTGTTCCCTCCATTTCATGTTATGCAACTCCAATTTTCTGCATTTTTATTGAAGCCTCATAGCCATTCATTACCTCAGGCTTTCATTTCAGGAGTTCCTTTGATATAATTTTAACCAGTTACATGCTTGTTATTGGGGATGACAAAACAATGACATTTAGAATTAAACCTCCAGTAGCAGAACCTAAACATAGGAGTAATGCATACAGTGTAGTCAAAAACATTGAGTATATACACATGAATTCTACACACACACAAAAGGTCCATGGAAGTGATGAAAAGATATAATTTAAGGGGGGAAAAGTTAGTCAGTATAATGGAAATCGAATCACAACAGTGATGTGGGCTCTGTACTTTCTAACAGAAAGCCAGTGTGGTGGTGTGGCTAAGAGGGGCAGACTCTAATCTAGAGAAGCGGGTTTGATTCCCTATTCCTTGACATGAAGTCTGCTGGGTGAAGTTAAGCCAGTCACAGTTCTCTCAAAACTCTCTCAGCCCCACCCACCTCACAAGGTGCCTGTTGTGGGGAGAGGGAGGGAAGCCCCTTTGAGACTCCTCATGGTGGAGAAAAGCAGGGTATAAAAAACAACTCTTCTTCTTGTAATATATAATCCACAAGTATCAAGTCTGTTAGGGCGAAAACGCATGGTCGCTTTAGCCTCCTTTATTCCCTGTTTCAGCCAGGATCAAACGCACGTTCGGCAAAAACGCATGCATTCGATCCTGGCTGAATCCTGGCTAAAACGGAATAAAGGAGGCTAAAGCGACTATGCGTTTTTGCCCTTAGTTAAATATACCATTTACTTGATAAAAGCTGGGCGGTCTAGGTGCTGCACACCCGCATCATTATATCAACATCATCTGGCTCTTTCCCAGTTTTTACTGGGAAAAAAGGAATTAGAAATCCTAGAAGATTGTACCCCATTACTGCTGACAATTACTGCTGACAATTTTGGACGAATGGCTGTGTTAGTCTGTTGCAGCAAAAATGAGTTAGTCTTATGGCTTATGTTAGAATACAATTTTGTCAGCCTTTAAGATGCCATAAGACTCTTGTTAGTTTTACCTCGTGGAAGACTATGCGGTGTAGTGGTTAGAGAGCTTGACTAGATAGAAAAAGTGAGACCCAGATCTGAATTCCCACCCTGCCACAGCTTAGTGGGTGAACTCCTTTAAACTGCAGAGTGAGCCCCCGATTCTGGTTGGGACCACTGCAGAGTGGGGGGGGGGGATCCTGCCTCCCAACTGTGCCATTTGCCCAACCCAAAATGCCACCAGAGACATTATTTTCAGACTCACATCCGTGCACAGAGACACACATGGTGCCTTTTCAGGTTGGATAAATGGTGCAGGAGGGCAGCAGGGAACTCACTTTTTTAAATGGTGGCACATCGCCAGGGTGAACCTTGGGATGCCCATCTTGATCATGGGTTATTTGATATGAATTATCATACATTAATGTAAAACAAACAAACAGACAAACCCCCCCCCCCAACTGGCTTGAGTATCTAACTAGCTTATTTCTTATGCCTGGGCCTAAACAGTCATTCAGTAGCTAGTGCAAACCGTTAATTTTGTAAGAGGTGTGCTAAGAACACAGTAGAATGCATACATACATACAGGAGGCTGAAATCTTATTTCAGTTGTCTGAAATTAATCCATGCTCTTTCTACCCCCTCTATGTTGCCAAAATCAGATTTCCCCCCCCCACCGCCTTCTGATAACAGTTTTTGTTGTTCACTTTTGTGCTGTATGTGACAAAGAACAACACAAACACTCTGCCATCATGCTTGCATTTCCAAATGCCCCGACTAAGCAACTTGGGAAAGCAAACCTGCCCTCTCATTTTAAGAATCCTCCTTTGCATATGATGGTAGCACTGCACAGACACAGAATCAGCTCAGAAATGGGATAGCCTTCAAAAAAGGCAATTGATACCTTTTGCCACTATAAAATGTCTGCAGGAAAAGGAACACTTCTCCTTCTGCCCTGACTCAGGACTGCTGGAGAAATCACACAGCAGCAGATGCAAATTGGCAACAGAAATCAGAATGCCAACGAGCCTCAGAATTTTTTCGAGCATGCCTGTGCATGATCCCCAACAATCTTTTCTTTGCTGCAGTATGCAGTTGAAAAGCAGTTAGCCACTTGTTCCCTGTCGCCCATGTTAAGCCAAGATGTAACCTTGTCACCAGAGACCCTACTCTTTTTTGGCAGGAACAGGAAAAGCTCTCTCTTGACACAAGGGGTTTTATTTGTATCATTTTGTATGGATTTGCACATTTACATTTTTAAGCCTGGGTTTTAAAAGTTATCCCACTAATACATCCTGACAAACTGGGGACACTACTTCAACATGCAATGAAAACTAATGTGGTATTGTGTTCAGCTATAATATTCCTTCACTCAGTTAGTACCTACCTTTATATAAAATTAAACTTATGCTTTAAATGAGTCACCCCTCCCTTTCTGTTCACTGTGCTTGAACATAGAATCACAGAGCTGGAGGGTACATAATGG
The DNA here is from genome assembly GCF_029931775.1 of Euleptes europaea. Taxonomy (NCBI): domain Eukaryota; kingdom Metazoa; phylum Chordata; class Lepidosauria; order Squamata; family Sphaerodactylidae; genus Euleptes; species Euleptes europaea. The sequence continues at coordinate 36,217,262 of NC_079323.1, forward strand.
TCATCTAGTCCAACCCCCTCTCCAATGCAGGAAATTCACAACAACCTCCCCCAGTGACCTCGGCTCTCTGCCCAAAGGAAGGCAAAAAATCTTCCCTGGCCAATCTGGCCTGGAGGAAAATTCCTTGCTGACCCCAAAGTGGCGATCAGCATTACCCTGGGCATGTAAGAAAGGGCCACGACAGCCAAACATTGACTCATGCCTTCCTGCCCTCCTCTCATGATCTGCCTAAGTTCACAGAATCAGCCCTGCTGTCTGATGACCGTCTAGCCTCTGCTTAAAAACCTCCAAAGAAGGAGATCCCACCACCTCCCGAGGAAGACTGTTCCACTGAGGAACCGCTACAACTGTCTGGAAGTTCTTCCTATGATTTACCCGAAAACTCTTTCGATTTAATTTCAGGCCATTCCTAGACACTGGTGTTTATGAGACATGCACAAGTCAGGACTAGATAGGACTGTGGTAAACAGCTCTAAGTGTAAGAAAGAAGGAAACTAGAATGTGAAAAATAATTTCAGGCAACATTTACATGGGTACAACAGCCCCTATATGGATGAAGCTTCCTGAATGGACTGAGATTTTTGTTTTATGTTAATAGAAACCAGTGTATTTCATATGCAGCTCAGCTGGGGTCCAAAAAGGGTTGTTTATGTATCTTGTTTAAAATAGTGCTTTCTAAATTATCAGTATCTGAAACTGAGTGGTATAGTCTTCAAAAAAAGGCAATTTCACAGAAGGGATTGACATGTTGATAAAATGTCTTAATCTTTTCAAGTGTGCATGGAGAAAAATCTAGCTGGTGAACTTGTATAAGGAAACACAAATTACTATTGACAATATAACTTGATTATTTACAAGTGAGGGCCATATTAATTTCAGACTTCTTCTAACTAAGAACATACCCAATACTGTCGAAGGCTTTCACGGTCAGAGTTCATTGGTTCTTGTAGGTTATCCGGGCTGTGTAACCGTGGTCTTGGAATTTTCTTTCCTGACGTTTCGCCAGCAACTGTGGCAGGCATCTTCAGAGTAGTAACACTGAAGGACAGTGTCTCTCAGTGTCAAGGGTGTAGGAAGAGTAATATATAGTCAGAAAGGGGTTGGGTTTGAGCTGAGTATTGTCCTGCAAAAGTATTGTCCTGTAAGTATCAAGATAATGTGCTAATGAGGGTATGGTATGTTAATATGGAACCATTGTATCCTGAAGTGATCTGTTAATGTGTGTAATCCTGCCCTGAAAAACCTCCAGACAAAGACAACATTCAACAATAGCCATACAGATTAGTTTTGGATTACACACATTAACAGATCACTTCAGGATACAATGGTTCCATATTAACATACCATACCCTCATTAGCACATTATCTTGATACTTACAGGACAATACTTTTGCAGGACAATACTCAGCTCAAACCCAACCCCTTTCTGACTATATATTACTCTTCCTACACCCTTGACACTGAGAGACACTGTCCTTCAGTGTTACTACTCTGAAGATGCCTGCCACAGTTGCTGGCGAAACGTCAGGAAAGAAAATTCCAAGACCACGGTTACACAGCCCGGATAACCTACAAGAACCAATACCCAATACTATTGCAACATTCATTATCAATAAGGTTTATGATTTGCCAGTGGTAGCCTTAGTCTCATGATGTTAACTGACTTATAAGAATCCCAAACATTGTAGAAGATAAAATATTGTGCATTGATCCTTATGGCTGGATAGCAAGGCAGGATATCATATTTGTGCTGTTTCCATTGTAGGACTGCATCAAAACATGTAGATAAAGATCTTGGAAATCTAGAGGAAAATAAAAAGTTAGAAGAAAACAATCACAAGTCAGAAGCTTGAGACACAGAATGAGTCAATCATCAGTCCAGGTAGGTGACAAGAATTCTGTAATGCATTATTTCTGTCCTTTCAGTAGAGTGACAGCGCATTCCTGAAAAGAATGCCTGCTCCGGGCTTAGGAGGGTTAACCCAGCGGCGTTGCCTCCTACCCGGCGCCAAAATGCACGCACATCTGCATTTACTGTGCTGGTGCCAACTGCTACCGCTGGCCAAGCTTGATAACTGAAGGTCTGGGACCTTGGTATCTGCGGGACTGCCTCTCCTGGTATGTGCCTCAGAGGACTCTTCGAACATTAAATACTAATCTTTTGGTGGTCCCCAGTCCAAAGAGTGTCCACCTGTCCTCGACCAGGGCCGGGGCTTTTTTGGCCCTGGGCCTTGCCTGATGGAATAATCTCTCCAGTGAGAACAGGGCCCTGTGGGACCTTAAAGAGTTCTGCAGGGCCTGCAAGACAGAGCTATTCTGCCAGGCTTATGGTTGAGGCCAGCTACCGTTTCTGTCTATAAAATGCTAGCTTCCCCAACCCTCCGCTGCCAATTTCCCCCTTTTACTCCCTTGTGGGAGCTTGCCATCTGTTTGCCCTGTTGTAACTCTATATTACAATTTAGGGGGCACCATCTGACTTTTTGTATGATTTAGGGATTTTATAGGGCTGTTTCAATTGTGGTTTTAAATGTTTTATTCTATTGTATTATGTTGTAATATTTTGTGAGTCGCTCTGACCCCGGCCATTGGCTGGGGAGGAACCCTGAGCACTACATTCCCATGGTGGACCAAGGCTCAACACCATAAATTCATCGGAAACGTGGCCATGCCTCCTGACCACTTCCCTCCATTTCTGCCTGTCTGGGTACTGTTGCCATAGCCATGTTGCCACGTCCGGCTTGCAACGTCCATCAACAATACAAAATTAAAGCAAGTGGCAAGGAGAAGTAGCAATGTGTGATGTTCACCTTTGTTATCCCCTTTCATTTCTGTTACAACAACAAATGAATCAAGGAGTTGGCGCACCTTTCCTATGAAGAAAGACTGGAGCAGTGGTTGTGCATCCCTTCTGTATTTTATTTCTTATAAAACATTATATCCTAAAATCTGCTATGTATGAAGTGGATTCCAAAAAGTGCAAAAATACTACCAACATTAAAACACCAGTCACAATAAAAGTCACTATAATGGGGGGTGTTGGAGGGGAAAGTCTTCCCTTCTGGATTCATGCATTTATTTTTGAAGGCTGGATGTCCTACCTTTATATACAATCTCTAATATTGGACTCAAAAGATTCTACCTTCTGAAAATTTTTATAACTACTGCTGGAGCCATTGTCTTGCTTACTAGTATGGAATGGTATATAGAAGAATTTACATTCCCATTTTGACATTGACCTTATTTTTCATATTTTCAGGAATAAACTTAGACCAACTGAAGCATGAACATGGATTGTATTTAAGATATATACAAAGATGTGACAGCTATTCATGGTTCAAGTATTAAAGACCATTCTACCAAGTTTTCAAAGAAATTTACAGTTATCTCAAGCTTACAAAAAAAAAAGCAAACTAATTTTGGCAGCAGCCGTGATAATAGGTCACAAAGTTGTGTTCTGTTTGAATATATATTTTTTTTGTAAATGTCTGCACTGAAAATTTCTTTTGGTTTGCCTTTATGTAAATTTTTTACGTAGCTATTTTTATACACTGTAAGGCTTTGTTCTGGGAGTCGCTGGTAATCTGATGTATAGTGTAATGTTTTTATTTCTGTTGGTTTTCACACCCTTTAAAGAGGTACATTTCTAATTCTGATTGCTATCAGTAAAGTTCCTACTTTGCACAGCAAGTATCTAATTTATAAGATTGCCTTATGGGAAAATGAGACACTTCTCTCTCTGTTTTTCAACTACCATTAAGAAAAAGGGGGAAATAAATCCGATTTTAAAAAACCCCTACATAGTTTATAAAATAATGAGAAATTAATCAACTATAATGAACATGTACATAATTTCCAAAAGGAGAGTTGGTTGTTAAGCGAAATTCATGTTGTTACGTATGCAAATGTCTACTAATAAGTCTTTTTTTAGACAGGAAAATCTTTTTATTGATAGCATTCTGAAAAAACTAATTTTTCTTGCAATTCCATAATATATAGTGTGAATGACTGGAATTATGAATTAGTTCTCAAATGTTTGGTTATCCACTGCCTTAAAAAAATCTTAATTTCAAAGAAGAAAATCAGTCAGAATTGGATTTTTTTTTAAGTAATCATATCAAAGCTGCATTTTTCCACAAAATAGAATATATATTTTTTGTGTGTGTGTTTTTGTTAACTACACTACATATATGGCACCTTGAGATAATTTTAGTGTTTTTAACTGGTACATAATTTATCAAAAAGTACATGAAATTGTAACAATGAAATTAAATCTATGTATCTTTAGTTACATTCAAGATTGTAACTTTATAGACCTGTTTTATGCTTGAGAATTTTTTTAGAAAGCTAGCATAAAAAGAAACCTTTGGCTTGATCAGGGCAACTAGACAACAGTATTTAGCGATGTTTCCTCCGTTAGCATCTGGGAGAATGTAATAGATAATTTTGATCACAGCAGGAAGTTACTAGGAGTATGTATCAGGTTTCCGTTTACAGATTTACGAGCCAGGAAAACAGAATGTTTTATAGATTGCAGGGAGATTAGTAGAAGGGAAAATTGATATGGAAATTAGGAGACGTATTTGCCATTTAGGAAAAAAAAAACACTGTTTCATGTAAATTTGTAAAATGTAAAATGTCTGGGCAGTAGTGACTGATGTTTTAAATAAAAGCTTCCTGTAGTGTATTGGCATGGATTAAGTACATGAAATGTCCTATAAATTCAGCTCTGTATAACATTTTATGGAAGAATCCTGTTAAAATCCTTTCAGGATTTGTTAAGGCTTTATTTGGCAAGGGAACAAAAAATTAATCTTGGTCAATGTTTAAACCAAAGTTAAAAGGGGATAAAACCAAAGTCATTTGTTTTGCATGGCTAAGCCATTTATGATATCTTTGTAATTACTGTTTTTTTCCCCCTTTTCCTTTTTCCTTATTCCTTTTTTTTTTTTTTTTTGGAATTTTGTTTTTTTTTTAAAAAAAATTAAATTTTTTAAGCACCTGTTTTCCAAAATAAAATGTGAACACACACAAAAAAGATTATATATAACTTCTTTTTTGGTATGAAGATATCACTGCTATAAGAGAAAATTCAACTGGTTTGAGAATAGAAAAGGATTTACAGGGCAAATGACATGTTTTTGAATTATATGAGATGTAGAAATGTACTCCTGTTGAGAAAGTGAACCCTATGGTCTGCTAAAGAACGCGTCACACAGCTTACCAGACTTGAAACAAGATTGGAGACCAAAAATGAAAGGTCTTAATTACTGCATCCAGTATCATGAGAAAGGAACAGCACTTTCACCTTCTGAGGTTCTTCTGACCATCCAGTGTAATTCTTGGGGGTGTATTCTTCACTGTGCAGAGTTCACATCAAACACGTTCCAGGAATCAACCGTACCAATTCATTGTTGTCATTCATGCCTGAAAGACAATAAAAGTGAAGTATGTTTTCACATTCCTGTCTGACATTTCAGTTCAAGAAAACACTTGCATAGGCACAGAGCGAGAACCATCTCAGTGGTAATGATGGAATATTATGATCACACAAATATAAAACTTTGGTTAGGAGATGGACCACCTTTATGCCATTCACTGGTCAGAGAGAGAAATCCACACACTCAAAACGTACAGAAATATGAAATACTGCATACATGCTTTATCTCATAATGTTTCACAGCTAATTGTTTGTATCACCTGATGTATAAAATAGACTGAGAATAGTGGGTAAAAGTGAAGAGGTCTGTTGCTAAGACAGCTGCCCACCACCACCACACATAGTAGCTAGGGTTGCCACCTCCCAGTACTAGCTGGAGATCTCCCGCTATTACAACGGATCTCCAGCCGATAGTGATCAACTCACCTGGAGAAAATGGCCACTTAGGCAATTGGACTGTATGGCATTGAAGTCCCTTCCCTCCCCAAATCCTGCCCTCCTCAGGCTCTGCCCCAAAAGCCTCCACCGGTGGCAAAGAGGGACCTGACAACCCTATTAGTAGCCCTATTCACATGTCACAGTGAATGCATGTACATCCTGCTTGCATATGTGCACATCTGTTTGTAGTAAAGCCAAAACATGCACTTACTTTACAAATAAAGCCGGTAACCAGTACCAGGAAAAATGTGTACTTTCAGTCACAAGTTCAACTGTGCATGTGTTGAATGTAACATGATAATTATTTTACACACTCATGAAGAAAAATTAGGTGCATGTTGTACACTGGTTGTTCATGCATTCGCTGTACCTTGTGAAAAGGGCCACTAACACTCAGAGTAGCATTGCTGCTCCGTCAGCATTTGCCATTAAGAAACCACGGGCCTAGCTTTTACTACAATTAACTGATTTCCAGTACTTCCTAGTAAGTGTGCTTAGAATCACTAACTGTAATGATTTCAGGCTGTCCAAAAAATTGCCAGGGTTCTGTACATATTCTCCCTTCTGGGTAAGCTCTATTTGACTTCCATATGCCTGAAAGTTAGGATACCGTTTGTGTAAAAAATAAATAAATAAGAGAAAATATAAAAACAAACTACATCCGCCTTTATTTTGTGAAGTTATCATAGGGCAAGTTTGTCTTGGTTAATTATTTTAAAATGCAATCAGAAGAGCTTGATACGGCTGTTCTGTCATGACAGAACTATTTCGGCGCATTTTAGTTTTCGTGTGCAGAAGCAGCCACTTCTGAGCTACCAATTGGGCATCGTGGTTTCTTCAGACCATTCTCGCACATTGGGTAAGATACTGCCCACCACCGCAAATCTGGTCCCCTTATGGCTTGTACATGATGAACAAAATTTCAGTAGTATTCCAGTAATCTATTAGCTGAATCTAGCCCTAGTGAAATCCACTGTCTTCAAGTGACAAAATGACTAACGCTAGAAGCAATTCTAGTGCTAGTGTCTTCACAAATTAGATTCATCACAGCTACTGTATCTTGTTGACAAAATACAATGCACAGTAAATGTCAGTTCTACAAAAGATCTGATTGAGTTTTAGTTGGTAGTGTCAATTGATTTTACTGTTCTTAACAAGGAATGATCATGCCCAGATTCTTCCAAATTAAGAGGAAGTAACCTCTAAAGGATAAAAACAGAGAGTACAAATAATAGTGACATACTAGCTGCCATCCTTGTCTGCTCTGTGATCATTAGCGGTGTGTGCAGCAGACTACAGCCAACCCTAAAAGTTGTCTCTCTTACCCAGCATCAGGTTAGGTAAGTAGGCTGTAGCATTTAAAGGCTTCATAGAACACTTCCTGGATCTGTTAACAGTGTGAATTGTTTTTGGGAAATTTATCCTCAACCCCCCACTATTTTCTCTTTCACTTACTTGGCAGCTTCCATAGAATCACCCCTTTTCCTGATTCCTTTCTCTTCTCACCTACCAGCCAACCTACCTACCTTTATGGGCTCCCTTGTCTTCAGCTTTCTTTTCTTCCCCCTCTTGGCATGATCATTCCTAGAAGTGACATCATCATAAAAGGGAGATGCCCTATGTCGTCCCCCCCCCAAAACAACAACTTTTTGCCAGTAGTAGTAGGCACTGGGCTGGCAACTCTAAACTGGTGCCCCCTGCTGGGCTGGAACTCCTAGCCTGTGCAGTGGCCATCACTGGGGTGGGACAGGCCAAATGGTGAGGGTAGTGAGACTTTCACTGCCAGGTCTGAAACTGGCAAGTCCACCTCCATCAGGGGACAGGAGAGGGAGGGAGATGAAAGCCAAAACCCCAGAAAGGGTCTCAAGTCCATTCCTGTTTTAAAGAAACAAAGGCTACGAAGGCTCAACAATGTAGTTAAGAATATTGTCGAAGGCTTTCACGGTCAGAGTTCATTGGTTCTTGTAGGTTATCTGGGCTGTGTGACCGTGGTCTTGGTATTTTCTTTCCTGACATTTCGCCAGCAGCTGTGGCAGGCATCTTCAGAGGAGTCCTGAAAACCTCCAGACTAATAAAGACTACAGTCCACAATAGCCATGCGGATTAGCTTTGGATTTCACACATTAACAGATCTCTTCAGGATACAATAGTTCCATATTAACATACCACATTATCTTGATACTTACAGGACAATGATTAGCACATTACCTTTGATACTTTTTGCAGGACAATGATTCAGCTCAAACCCAACCCCTTTCTGACTATATATTCCTCTTCCTACACACTTGACACTGAGAGACACTGTCCTTCAGTGTTACTCCTCTGAAGGTGCCTGCCACAGCTGCTGGCGAAACGTCAGGAAAGAAAATACCAAGACCACGGTCACACAGCCCAGATAACCTACAAGAACCAATGTAGTTAAGGTTGCCACCCAACCTTCAAAGTGGTAACAGCTCAGTGGGCATTCTTTTCTTAAAATTTCTATTATTTGGGGGAGTTTTAATCCCCCCTTTTTATTTCAGATTTTATTGCAAATTTGGGATTCCCTTCAGGTTTGTAGAGAAATCTCCCCTATCTGTCCCTAGCTCTCTTTGCAGTTTGCACACTTGTTGATCCACACTCTATGGCCCAGTTCACAATTAAATACATGATTTCTTACATCTTCATAATCCCTTTGACAAGTGAATTGGGTCCCTCAGCGAAAGTTCTAAAGACCTCATGGGCTCAAATGTTCCATGTGGATTTGGATATACAAAGATATTTAATTCTGGGTGAATCATGCAAAGGTTGTTGCAAGAAAAACCCCAAACAAGCTCAGAACCTAGTTGTAAGTTCTGGGGTTTTTTTAAGGGAGAGGGGCAAAGGAGAGACATGAGCAACAAAGGAGCATAATCTTGCAACAGACACCCTAGAATCATTTCTGGCAGTGCCACACTATCCAGTCAAGGTCTGATAGACTATCCTGTAGCCACCTACTGGAAAATGAAGTCGGAGCTGGAGTCAAAAACGATTCATCCTGACAGAATTCATTCTAGTTAAAACCCTCTAGTGTCTGGCTTTAAACTGCATATATATTTGTAGAACTTTATAGAAGGTCATTATATTCAGCAGCTGAAGATATCCCTGAGTGAAAGAGTAAATCTTTCCACGTTGCAATAGGTTACAATTATATAAACAGGATTTAGTAAGCAAGACACTAATTATCTGTAAAAAAAAATCATTTTTATTGAGTTAAACCCAAATTTTCATCAAGAAGATGAGAAAACCCTTAACTTAAGAATTTTATAAGAGTGCTAGCTTTCATTCCTATTGTGTGTGTTTAATGTTCCATTGTAAGTAGCTAATTGCTTAGTCACAAAGCATTTTAGTATGCCCAGTACGGCACACTAGATACCATACTGTTGTAATGACTCAGGAATGCAAAAATCTGTGTTCAAATAATTTCACCCTGTAATGACAAAATTCATTGTTGTCGTAACTCAATCACATTTCTAAGAGAGAGAGAGAAATATATAACTCTTTTAAAGCTCATGAGCCATAGTGTCAGCTATTAGTAAATAATTTGATCTCGAATGATTTAGCAAATTCAGTCCACTTGAGCATCAAATCATGCTAGCAATTTGTATATTAAAGAAATAGTGCTCTGAAGTCAATAAAGGGACGGCATGTACACGCTCACTCGGCATTTCACTGACAACAGGGACAAGATTCTAAATTAGGATTCAAATTACCATTCTCTTCTTCCTTCCCCAAGGAACAGAAGAGATGCGCTTTTCATTTTAAAATTGCAGATCAAGCTTTACTGTAAACAAATCCATCTTCAAATATGGCATGATAGCTAGCTTGGCAAACAACATATTATACACTCATTCTATCAGCTGCAACACTCTCCATAGGTTTGAAGGCTTTGAGGATTCATCACTCCAAATCAACATGCATTCTGATTAGAAAGCCGCCTTATGGTCAAATGAGCCTCCCGTTACAACAAAGCATTCCAAAAATGAAAGGCAAAGACAACACATTGTTTATTCCTCCCCTTGCAATTAGTATGAAAAACCTTCTGACACTTGGACCTTCTGACACATCCCCCATTTTACATAGCAATTTCAATGCCATTATTCATGTGATTCACAGGATGCTAGTCGGTATAAATCAGATGGGAGGAAATCAAATCTACTCCATTGATATCCAAGCACATGGGCCGTACTCCAGCCTAGCTAGAAGGGCTATACACAGGCATCTGTTTTCATCTGTTAAATGATGAAGTACAGCCAACTTCCAAGCATGTGCCTGTTTTTTTTTTTTTATAAAGCCCATGTCTTTAACTCTTCATTATTTTTGTTTGCTTTTTAACTGTTAAAAAAAAATAGGCAGGGCTGGCTGATAGTCCATTTAAGTCCATTTTCTGTTTGATCAACCTGTGTGAAAATTTATCAGCAGCTCACTTGCTTCCCTTTTCCAGGATGAAAAGAGACAGCTAAAAGGGCACTTCTCCTCACTAGCAGCACCTCTTGCCCATCATTAAATTTCCTCCATCCTACCTTGAGAGGCCTATAAATCTCTCTTCCACAGGGCTCATATATTTGGGAAATGTTTCATCATTTATCTTCGCTGTCCCTCCTTCTGTTCCTTGATCATCTGTCTTACTCTAAATTGATCATTAATTTGTTTTGTTTTGAGTCTAATGGTCAATGACTATTAATTGGGGAATTTAGGACTCCCCCCCCAAAAAAAAGTGTGATTAGAAAAGGCAATTAAATTTGATGTGAGAGCACTCTATGTTCTTGTATGTGCAAATGCACACAGATAAAAGCTCCCAATTACAGAGGCACAAGGGGGAAAAGCTGGACTGGGGAGGTAGCAACTGACTGGCAGGCATAATGGCATTAAAGTAACACAGAGACTGAACAGCACAACCAAAATTAATCACATTCACTGGAGAATACTGAAAGAAAATTGGCTGCCAGGGCTTCATGCCCACAGTGGATCAATAGCACAAAAATAATCACAAGCCAAAGAGCATGAGATTACATTTAAAACTGACAGAATAGAAAATAACTCAAAAGAACTGATAGTATGGGAAATCTTTTATTCTTTCGAGAGTTATTGGTCATGGGGGCTCAGAGACTTGGGGCATATAAACATGCCTGAGAGAGGGAGGCTATGCAAATGAGAAAAGAGTTAGTCTGTTGTGGTAAAAACAAAAAAAGGACTCTTGTGGAACCTTCAAGACCAACAGGCTTAATGTAGAATATGCTTTTGGGCACTAGGGCTCACTTCATCAGATGCAAAGCTGGTAATGTGCATGTTCAGTAGAGACCTAATTCTGCCTGTGATGACATAGCTTTACTAATTGCCCATTCACTTCAAGTTCCTAAATGGTCTTGGACAAGAATACTTAAGGGGGTCCATCTTCTTTCACTCATTCCTACCTAGCAGCTATGAATAGGCCCTCCTCTATATGTCCCCTCCCTATCAAGAAAGATAGGTAGCTGCTAAGGAAGCTTTTCCGAAGTGGCATTCCATCTACAGAATCCCTTTCCCCACAGGTATTTCGGGTGTCTAGGATACGATTAGGTGCTAGTTAAAACCTTCCATTTGCCAAGGTATTTGGTTGCTTCCCCCTTCCCTTCCCCCAATCTGGGCAGGATGTTTGATCTCATGGATGTTACTTTTTTTGGTTTTGTTTTTCAAATGTTGAATGATGTGGCTGATATAATTTTAATGGCAGGCTATTTGAATTTATGGCTACTTTTGATATGCTACATTATTGTATTTCATCAATTTTATTGTTTTTATTCAGTATGTATTATTTTTAAAGATACTGAAAACTGCCTATCAACTCTCATGGGTTAAGAATATGAGTCATACGTTAATTTAAAACTATAATTCAATAACACCTCTAATCTTTAAGGTGTAGAAGAGTCCTCTTTGTTTTGGTTTCAGAGTTGCCAGTCTGTGATTTACAAGTGATGCCTCCACAACACAATTCAGGGATAGTCCAGACGAGACCAATCTCATCAGAGCTCAGCCGCTAAACCAGGTCGGTTCTTGGATGGGAGACCACCAAAGAAGACAGGGGCTGCTATGCATAGGAAGGCAATGACAAGCCATTTCGGCTTATCTCTTCCCTTGAAAACACGATGAGATGGAACTTCATGGGGTCACCATGAGTTGGTTGCAACTCAACAGCCCCCTTTCTTAAGGGAGTACATTTGTGTGTAATTCCCTGATACTAACCATTCTAGTAGAAGTCATACACTGTATTATGCCCACCTTGGCATCTAAAATCTAAGGTTGCTAATTTTATTTAATCATTTTAACTGTTGATATATCATCCTGTCAGCCAATATCTGGTTGTTAAGGTGTCTTACAGTTAAAAAGTTAAAAATAACCCCTAATACAAAATTAGAAAAAGAATTAAAATCACAATACTAACAAAAACCATTAAGAACCACCACCAGATGGAATCATCAGCATCAAATAAAGTACTCTATACACAGGATTAGATCTGAGGTTCCCATTCTGCTAATGGTGATGCTTCCTCTAATGCAAGCAGGGTTCAAGCCAGAGGAAATCTCTTACTGCACTTTCACACAGCCCAAATTATGCACTTCCAATCCACTTTCAGTGCACCTTAACGATCATTTGCAAGTGGATTTTGCCAGTTCACACCGGAAAAATCCACCTTCAAAGTGCATTGAAAGTGGATTGAAAGTGCATTATTCGGGCTGTGTGAAAGTGCCCTTAGTCTGTTGGAGAAAGACTCTTTACTCTGACAGAAGACTCTACTGCTAGTAAAACAAATGTTTTTTAATGCGGCCAGTTGTAAGCAGGTGACAGCATAAAACAGTTAGCAAAAGACAAGCATGCAAAAAGCTGATGAAAACCCCAAACAGCGCGCACACATCAAGAAACCAACAAAAAGGGCCTGAAATGTGTGGTAAGTCTGGCACCAAAAACTCAAGACTTGACATAAGGTGAATGAACCATGGTTCCAGCTAGGGGGCATGGCATGCTTCCCCTCCCTCCCTCCTTCTGCTGGCTCTGGTAGGAGAAGGCATTTCAAAAATAATTGTTTTAATTACTTTTCAGAAAGGGAATGAGAATAATGTTCCCCCAGTTCTGTTATTAATTACAATGTTTTCCCCCAGACATGACTTTCTGAAATAGCAACAATGCTCTTGATATTTAATGACCACATCCTGACTTTTCAATATGGAACTAAAGCTATTTTTGAAGCTGAAATCCCTACTAGTAGCCATAATATACTAACATCTATGAATCCGTCTAATCCTCTTTTAAAGCATTCTGTGCTCATGGCCCTTATTCCCAGCATTTCTCCAATGCTCTCTGTGGTGAAGAAATTAGATAAAAATTGAAATGTTGTAACCTTGATACTTACGAAATCTTAATCAGAAACAATACAATGATCAACTTTGGGACAGTTGCCTATCAAAGTAATTGAAAGCTTAACCTATCCGAATATCTGCAAGTAAATTTTTTTGTAGAAAGACAATTATGTGAGGGTTTAAATTTAAAAAAGTGTTCAGAACTAGAAAAAAATCATCATGGGAGAACATTGACACGTATTGGCAAAAATATGGAACTGGCAAATAAACAAAAATTTCAAATAAAATGGGAAAGGGATTTGGGTTCGATCATCTCTAATGAAATTTGGAGGCACATTAGGCTTTCAATTCACAGATTCCTTAAAATGTTACTATGACGCACCCCCCCTTTCAACCACTTCAATATCCCACTCTCTCAGCCCGGCCGTATATGCTTTGGGAAAAGCGTTGGTCTGAGTGTATTTGTGAGGAGATTATTTTCCTTCTCCTCCAGTCCCACACCAGTATTTACCTGAGTGAGAAATAGGAGACAAGAGGCTTTTTAACTTAAACAGACAAAACAGGGAATTTTTTTTTGAACAGAACCCACCGAGATTGGTTTTCAAGAAAAGGCAGAAATTGGAGGGAAAACTCAGAGTCAGATTTATGTACGCAAGATTACTTCAGAGAAATAGCTTAGATGTTTTCTTCACTCAAGTTCCTTTCGTTCTTAGTTTCAAGCTTACTCAGATTTCCGTTTCAAGCTTAGTTCTATCCCTCAGAACTATTATTTAGACCCTGTCCCCAGCCTAGCTCTCTCTCTCTGACTACCCCACCTTAGTGGCTGTAATCCTCCACACCTCCCTGCTACCGAAATAGCTCTATCTCAGAGACTAATTCCCCTTTGTGACCTGGGAATGGGCCCTCTTTAACCCAATTCTCACTCCTGTCACCACCACAGGTTGTGTGGGTCAATAGCTTCGGCTTTAATAGAACCCCTCAGGTCCACAGAGTGCAGTCTGGCTTCCGCTCGGTCTCGCTAGCAAGCTTCCAATCTATCACAGCCTCCTCTGGCTGGTCCCAAGCTTCGAATCTTTTCACAGCCTCCTATCCAGGCTGGGTCCCAAGCTTTGAATGCGTTTCTGTCTCTCGGAGCTCAGAGTGTCAGCTCTTTAACTCTGCCCACTCTTGGTCTGTCAGCTCTTGCTGCAGTTGAACCCCTTATCTGTCACAGTTACATCAGTGTTATCTTTCACCACTAACAGTGCATTCCTGGGGGGAGGGCACGAACCACAGTGGCCAAGATGGCACAGCTGAGAAACCTCCTCAGAGGCTTCCTGGTCGCCGCGGAGATGGGGGGGGGGAGCCTTTTTTTCCAAAATCAAAAAGGGAAAAAAGGCTTTTCCCCCCACATAGGGGAGAACGGGCTTGGGTCAATTCAAAAGGTGGCGCAGGACCACTGCCATCCTGGGAGGCGCTCCTGGGCAAAAGGGGATTGGAAGCTGCCTTTAGGCAGCTCCACCCCCTGGAACGTCAGTGCAGGGGGGAGAATGCCGGCCAGAGACCACACCGGCATCTGACAGTCGTGCTGCCGCCATGATCAAGGGGTGGGTGGGCGTTAGTGGCACTATGCCGGCATCCCTGCCAGTTTGCATGGTGCAAGTGGCACAGATGCCGGCGTAATGGTCACGCCTCCTCCTAAGCCAATTCAGCCTCCCCCTCTGGAATGCGCCCAAAAATGTCCTAAATTTATGGTAATTTACTGGATAAATGTTGGTATTATAAATCATCAAGATCAGACTTTCACCACATATGGTGGACTTGTTGGCAAGCAACAAACTATTGGCAAGGTTTTTGCAGACAGTGGTCCTGAGTTTGCTGGCCAAATGGATCCTGGAAAGCGAGTGTTACCCAAACTGAATCCAGAGAAGGGGAAATTGGCTTTAAAAGTGTTCCAGAAAGGAATAACATGAGACCTAGTAGCCTATATATACCAGGGAGGATCTCGGTAGAGGTACTGCAAAATAAAATTATGTACAAAGGGAGTGAGAGAGTAATTGTAAAAACAAACAAACTTTATTGTATACAAAATAAAAGAATAAAAATGTAAAGAGCCTACACTAGGCACCTGAGAACTGAGGATTCATTTATAGAAGGTATAAGGAAGAAAATTGGACAGTTTCAGGGAAGGGACATACAACTTTAAATCTGGGACTTGAAGCCAGGAGAAGTTTAGGGGTAGATGCAGCTGAAGTCCAAGGAACAAAGTGAGGAGCCAGCAAAGCAAAGAGGAAAACCTTTCAAAGTGCAGCAGGTGTTCTCAGAAGGAAACTAGCATTCTGACCAGCAGAGATCTGGATCGGAGATGTGAGGAGCCATTTGCTGGGCCAAGGTGTCCTTCATTCATGGACAGAAGATTCCCAGAGTAGTGGGGTTTGACCATTCTGTCTTTGGATTGGGTCAAG
The DNA here is from genome assembly GCF_029931775.1 of Euleptes europaea. Classification (NCBI taxonomy): domain Eukaryota; kingdom Metazoa; phylum Chordata; class Lepidosauria; order Squamata; family Sphaerodactylidae; genus Euleptes; species Euleptes europaea. The sequence goes on from NC_079323.1 coordinate 36,232,933, forward strand.
ATAAAACATTTAAATCTCATTTGCTGGTTTGAAGCTAAATGCTGTCAAACTTCGGAGGGAAAAATATCTTCATTAGGTTATTGTGAGCCAAATCTGCATGGGCACAAAGAGCAACATGGGAGAGGTAATATGATTAACATGCTTGAATTAGGTTGAAGTGGGCCAGAGCTGCATGGACACAAAAGTCTGGGTGAGGTAAGATAGATCCTGAAACAGGATGGAGGGCAAATTAATGACTTGGGCGTCCTTCTCGGTTTAGTAAAAAATGGAAAAAAGAAACCAGGAGATGGTTAATGAAATAGCAACATCCTTGGGATAGGCAGACAGGATGTCAAGGGATGTCTCCAGTGTCCAAAAGTCTTTTGTTATTGAGAATGATATACCACTGAGCTGGGGGAGATGGCACTTGTTCTGCTTACCTTGCAGCAACACTCTTCCTCTTAATTCCTGGAAATTTCCAGTGTCATGGCTGAACCCAGGTTCCTTTATGAGATTCTCCAAGTTTCAGATCCCCTAGCATTTAGGTGTCAAAAGGAATACCTATCAAAACAACTAATTCCAAAATAAATGGGGAACCCTACTATCCAAGGGGTGTTGGCTGAAGGAGGGGACAGGGTCCTCATACTAGTTTTGGATTAAGTTCTTCTCTATTAGTTGAGGCCTGTTGCTCAATTGTGTACCAAATGTTCCTAAATCCTTGCTCTCCATGGTGCTACATCTTATCACAGCAGCTAGAATTGTGCTTGTGAGACACCGGAAGCGTGAAACAGGACTAATGGTCACAAATGGGCATAAAAATGGAGTGTAATCAACTGGTAAAATTGACTGATTTAAGGAATGGTAAAGAACTGCAGCAAACTGAGACAATTTGGAAACCTGTAGTGAAAAAGCTGTCATTTTGTTAAGTAAGGTGTTTATATTTATTTCTTGCTGTTGTATTTTTTCTTTGAAAAAATAATAAAAATTGCGGATTCTTAGAGTGCATTCCTGAGGGAGGGAGGCGAATAAGGCTGTCAATTCGGTTCGGCCCGAACTGAAAATCAGCCGAATTTCCCTTGATTCGGCGGTTTTTAGTTCGGGAGGAACCGAACTCAAAACTAGCGGGACACCGGGGGGGGGGCCGAATTCAGCGAGTTCGGGAGTTTGCGAATAAATTCAGCCAATTCGGAGCCGTCAGTAAGCAGCATAACCTTCAGTAAGCAGCATTCTCCTCCCCCGGCCAATCGGTGGCCAAGCTGGGTCTTCTTCTGGCCAATCAGTCAGGATTGAGTACTGGAGGAATCAGCTGATGTGCGGCCGGCTGGGGAAAGAGATAGAGAGAGGGAAATCCTCATGTGTGTGTGAGGGGGTGCTTGTGCACATTCGCTCTTTTCCGTGGCTGCAGGGGGCGCATTTTTTGGGGTACAGACCCCAAACTTTCAGGGGATATTCAAACAAGTTTTCTTAAGAGACCACCCAAGTTTTGTAAACATTGGGTCAGGGGGTCCCGAGATATGGGCTCCCCTTTTTTCTTTCCGTGGCTGCAGGGGGCGCATTTTTGGGTGTGCCGACCCCAAACTTTCAGCGGAGCATCAGACAAGGCTTCTTAAGATACCCCCCAAGTTTTGTAAACATTGGGTCAGGGGGTCCCGAGATATGGGCTCCACCCCTTTTTCCTCTCCCCCCTTTTCCATTTTCGTGGCTGCAGGGGGTGCTTTTTTGGGGGTGCAGCCCCCAAACTTTTATCATAGCTTCAGAGAATCCCTCTTAAGAGACCACCCAAGTTTTGTAAAGATGGGTTCAGTGGGGGCTGAAATATCGGCTCCCCCCTTTTCTCTTTCCGTGGCTGCAAGGGGCGCATTTTGGGGTGTGCCGACCCCAAACTTTCAGCGGAGCTTCAGTCAAGGCTTTTTAAGAGACCACCCAAGTTTTGTAAACATTGGGTCAGGGCCCCCCGAGATATGGGCTTTCCCCTTTTCCCTATTGGGATGAATGGATCACCCTCGAGAGATGCATACATATGGATCTTATATTGGATACAAATGGAATCATATTGGATTACCCAGCCTCCCAGCCCCTCCTGCTGGAACAGAAGACAGCCACAGTAAGACCCCTTTGGGGGCTTTAATCTATAATTTTTCTTTTCTCTCTGTGTGTGGGGGGGAAAGCAGAGTCTGTGTGTGTGTGTGTGGGGAGGGAGCAGTTTCTGTGGGTGGGTGGGGAAGCCAAAGGGGGCTTTTGCCGGTTCTGCCTGGGGTGTGTGTTCCCCCTCCAGTCTCTCTCTCCCTGGTTTGAGGGGGGGCTTCCTTTTTATTCAGGTTTTTCCTCATTCATAAGATCAGTTAGGTTATTTTCCTTTCCTTTCCTTTTATCCCTTAGAAGCTCCTTGATCAATTGATCTTGAGCAGCATATATCTAGTGTTGGAGGGATATAAGGACTGAAACAAATCTTGCCACTGACAATGTAGCCTTGGGGTCCCTGTCGCTTAGTAAAAAAGGCATTATGTCAGTCACAGAGGCATTGGATTTGTATATTAAAAGGGGGGAAATATAGTGCGATCGAAGTTCCTCGTAAAAGCGACATTCCAAAAGGGCATGGGCTAATGTGTCAATAGAGCCAGAAGAGCAAGGGCAGATCCTGTCTGAGTATGGTATATTCAGAATTCTGCCCTGCATTACCATAGAAGGATTAGCATTCAATCTAGCCAAGCAAAAAGCTCTACAGAGACGAGGAGTTGTCAGATAATATGTATAGGCAGGCAGACCACGTGGAGGGGGTATTCCGAAGAACTGGGATGAACAGACGCGACGAGCACGAAAAGTAGTGCTGTTATAATCGAGCTCTTTAATGCGCTTTTTAATTTTGGCAAAAGCTTCAGTTTTCCCAAGATCTGATATCATATCCTGCGAGAAGCCCAGCAACGCCAGTTTCTCAACTAAGATTTTTTGCCATGAGGATTTGAAAGGGTCATGCTTCAGAGAAGCTAGGAACCCCTCAGTGCTAAAGCACAGTTTAAGGTGGAGTTTAAAGGTGGCCAACCACGCCCTAGCTTCAAGTGACATTTGGCCAAACTCGGAACGAAGAGTAACGCCAGCAACACATCGAGGGGCATTTAGGAGTTTTCGTAAGAACTGAAGCAGTGGACGATCTATAGATTGTTAGGTTATTTTGATGCTTGCTCAAAACTGGTTTTCAAATGGTGACTTAAAGAATGCATCTGCCTGGTCCCAAGTCCAATGCAAAAGGAGAAATTGCACCCCCTCCTGCTCATTATGCATAGCTAGCTGCCTCTGTCCCTTTCCATGGTATGCAAACTCCCAGGTGTCAGGTGTTGCTTGCACTGTTGCAAAGGTGTTGCATTGCGTGCTTGTGTTGCTTTGCAGTTGTATTGTTTTGCAAAATTCTTCACACCTGCCCCGCCCTTTGCATGTTTGCAAAGGTGTTGCTTTTCAGTTGTGTTGCTTTGCAAAGTTCTTAGCACCTGCCCCGCCCTTGCTCTCATCAGCTGTTTGTCGGGGCTGGAAGCACTGCTGAGAGATACACATTAAGGGTGGGGGGGGACCCCTTTCAGGGCCCATATCTCAGCCCCCCCTGACCCAATCTTTACAAAACTTGGGAAGTCTTTCAATATATGTCCTTTGAAGCTGTGCTGAAAGTTTGGGACCTCTAAGCCCAAAAATGCCCCCCCAGAGCCGCGGAAAGGCGTGATTGTGTTTTTAATGGCTTTATTCGGCCGATTTTTTTTCCCGAACTTTGAATTCCCGCCGAATTGAACGGATCCGAAGTGGGGGAGTTCGGACTTCGGCACGTACCGAACCCACAAGGGCCAAATTCGGCTGAATCCGAACTGTACCGAAATTTTTTTTTTGACAGCCCTAGAGGCGAAGCTCCATAGGAGCTGGCATGACCCCGCAGCGATGTGCCTGTTTAACCTGGGATAATGGGCACTTATGCCGTCCTGGGTGGCACACATGCTGGCGCCTGGATGCCCCCAAGTGGCACGGGCCTCCACTACTGCACAGGGACCTAAATCCTGGAAGTGGCAGGCCGCACTGGTTTCAGGGGGCGTTCCCAGGATGTTCCAAGAGGCAGAGCTGATGATAGTCAGCTTCCTAACCCCTGTTGCCCCAGGAACGCCCCCATGAGCTGCAGTGTGGCTGCACCACCTTTTTCGGTGGCACAACCTCGCTGTTTGCAATGGAGCATTTCCCATTTTTTTCTATTTTTTAAAAAAAGTTTTCTTTTCTCTCTGTGGCAGCCAGGAAGCATCTGAGGAGGCGGTATGGCAGTGCCGCTCCTGGCTTGGCCTCCATGGATCTACCCCCTCCTCAGGAATGGGCTGAGCTGAGACCTTTAGACTTCTGTTTCTTTACAATCCCTGCACCAACATGCACCATTACAAGCATTCTAAAAAAAGCCTTGAACATTGGCTGAGAAAAGACCTTATTAAGTGCAGAAGGAACAAGCAACATTTCAGACAATGATAAATGGTGAAAACTTCAAGTAAACAAGACATCCCAAAAGGCAAGGCCAGTTCTTCAACACAAAACACAATGACTAGGTGAAGACCTGCCAAGCCCTTCCTGCACATAGCAGTGAGAAAATAAGGAAGTTGTCAAGGGTTTCATCTTTCGATTCAACATTTCACTGGCTGTCATAATGGGAGAATTCACAGAACTCTAGCATTCCTCCTAGGTCAGTGGATTTAATTTATAATGTGAGATGTGGGACAAGATGTCTAGCTGAAGCTAATGAGAAGATGTGGGCTGAAATCAATATTTTAGGTGAACCAGGGTTTTTGTTCCATCTGTCCTTTCTTCTCTATCATTGTTACCCTAGACATATTACGTATTGACTACCAGAACTGAAAGCAAGAATTTCAACTAACTAGGAGAGCTACTCAGTCCAAATGTCAATATGTCCTTTTCTATAGCTATTCACAGAAAGTACAAAACCTGCCAACATTTTCAAATGCACAAAAAGATTCATAGCTTCACTTTGAAATATATAATTCAGTGTTAACATAATTAAATGTTAGCCTGAACAATGGTTATATCTTAAAAGTGGCCATAGCTTTTATTAGTCTGGGCCTACGTCATAGATGCATGAAATGGTTTGGATGATGATGGTGAGCATGCAATTCCAGCTTACTCTAATAAGAAATTTAAGTAGGATTTCTCAAACAGATTCATAGAGTTGGGGCTCTATGGCAAGGCTGGTTTTGGATTCATCAGGGCCTTAAAAATCTTGCCACCAATAAAAGTTGGGCCTAAGTATAAAACTTCTGAAAACAAAGGATGGAGGAAGAGTTTTCAGAAATCAAGCAGAAAACCAGAGAGCAAATGCTGTCCTTGAAAGCAAGCCTGGAGAATTTATCAATAGGCTTCAATCGGACAACAATTTATAAATGTTTTAATTTGGACCACTTTATGAAGCTCCTTTTTATATCACAAAACCACTTGAAAGTCTTCTGGATTAAACTGAATTTCTTTGAAATCTGACTGGTACAACTGTGCTGCCACCTACTCCACATGCTAATCATCATATATGAAGGCTGTGCACGCAGTGGATACATAAAACAGACTATACTACTAGTGGTATCATGCAGAAATCAGTGTCTCAGTGACATGGATCACATGACTGCAGCACAATTTACATCCAATAGCACCTTAAAGACCAATGAAGTTTTCCAAGGTATAAGATTTTGTGAGTCAAAACTCACTTATTCCTGAAAGCATACTGGCTGTATTCTACCCTAGGTATGTGCAAAGTAGTGGTCCTACAGACGGGGAGGGGCTGTGGCTCAGTGGGAGAGCATCTGCTTGGCATGCAGAAGGTCCCAGGTTCAATCCCTGGCATCTCCAGTTAAAGGGACTAAGCAAGTAGGTGATGTGAAAGACCTCTGCTTGAGACCCTGGAGAGCCGATGCTGGTCAGAGTAAACAATACTGACTTTGATGGATCAAGGGTCTGATTCAGTATAAGGCAGCTTCATGTGTTCATGTGCATCCGAATCGCCACCTGGTCAATCCAATAGTCAACCCAGGGGAAAAGGCAATCTGAAAATTCTGGTGATAAAAACGATAAAAACTATTGTTTTGTATTAAAACAAAGAGGTTGTTATCTGGAATGAGCTAATAAACTACTGTACCATAAAAAGTGATTGAGGAACTCCTGATCCTTGTATCTTCCAAGGACACTTACCAGATATATGTATTTGATTCTCAGAACATAGGTATCAAAAAGCAATCTTCAGCCTAGCTCATGGGTGTCATACATAAGGCCTGGGGGGGGGGAGGGGATGCAGCCCCTTCAGAGCTCTTATCCAGCCTACGAGCCGGCCGGGGCAGCCATCCCCTTGCTCCCAATCTGGGCTAGCAAGCCGCTGTGGGCTGGCCAGTCGAAGTGGCCACCTCCCCCATCCCGAGGTGTCAATGATCAACGACTGTTAAATAAAAGAAAATACTGCAAGAGTGTTACTGTGTTAAGCATGTTTGTATTTTAAGGAAAAATACAGTGAAAATGATATCATTAATTGGCTTTGCCTGTGTCTTCTATAAAGTTTGTATCTCTGGTATCTGACATTACATTGTATGGCCCGGCTTGACCAAGTGACATTTATGTCACACCCAGCCCTCGTAACAAATGAATTCAACACCCCTGGCAGCTGATTTTAAATTTCTGCAGAAATTGTAATCTAGATTTCTCTTTGTACAGTTTTCTAACCATCTGAACCGCTCAAGAAATGATTCAGTTTATAAACTGCAATGCATTGTCTTAAGTATATGTTAGAATCTGCTCTATGTACTGGTTTGTTCAGGTTTTACTTCATTTTAAAGACGTGATCTATTTTACCAGTTATACTAAAGTGTTTTTCCCCCCTCTGCACAGTTTCACTATTTGCAGGGTGGCTTGCCTTCATTCTGTTGCTTTACTATTATCATTTATTGCTTCTGTGGCTTCTCTCATTTCCCGATTTATTGGGTTCTCATTGGCTGACCACCAAGAAATGGATAATGGTATCTTCTTTAAGTAAAGATGACACAGCTATCAAGGCTGGTGAACTTTAAATACAAACTAAAAATGATGTATTAACTGTGGGATGACTGAAAATATGAGAGGGGATACAAGGTCAGTTTTTTTTTAATTCTAAGCCAGTATCTTCTGCATTTAATAAACACAAATCCCAGTAATAAACTTATACTTCCATTCATCCCTATTGACTGAATTTTCAACATCTTTGCACAATAAACCCTATCTAGAACCAAAATGTGGCACCATCACTTATCTTCTGTTGCAAATTTCAGATGTAACCCACTGCGAACACCAACTGTTCCAGGAAACTAATGGGCAACTTTAAATTGTGGAACTTCCTGCCACAGGATGTGGCGAAGGCTGCCAACGTGAAGGGCTTTAAGAGGGGAGTGGACATGTTCATGGAGGATAGGGTTATCCATGGATACTAGTCAAAATGAATACTAGTCATGATGCATACCTATTCTCTACAGTATCAGAGGAGCATGCCTATTAAATTAGGTGCTGTGGAACACAGGCAGGTTTGCTGCTGCAGTCACCTTGTTTGTGGGCTACTTAGATGGACCTGGTTGGCCACTGTGTGAACAGACTGCTGGACTTGGTGGGCCTGTTTGATCCAGCATGGCTTTTCTTATGTTCTGTTTTGCTGCACAATTCCTATTATCTTCAACAGGGCTTTCGAAGATTTGCTGTGTGTACCCCGAAACAATCACACCACACAACATATAACCCTTCAACTGTACAAGTAAAAGGTGAATTCCATAAACTATTGATTCAGGAGTAATCCTAATTAAATCAATTGAATTACACCACATATTAAGCAATTTAAAAAAATAGTTCCTCATGCCACGAATCAGCCATCACAGCTCAGACTTCACTGCTACCAATCACAGCAGACAATATTGAATTCGATGGACTAAGGATCTGATTCACTATGCCTTTTCTGCATCTTGAATATCTCATTGCTGATCAACAGAAGTCAAATAAGAAAATGCACATGACTCTGTATAGCAAGATGCTGTAGGATTCAATTTTTGTTGGCAGACAGCACACTACAGAATTTTTCTGCTAATTTTCTGTAGCATTTTCTGCTGGCACAAGAGGCTGCCGCACCGGCACAAGGCTCTTTGTGCCAGAAGAAGGTTGAAGTTTTTGCAACTACTGTGGTACATTTGGAACATGACAATCCTTCAACAAAGTTACAACTCTTCCATTGCAGATTCCTTGTTTTTTGTTTAGAAGCAAAAGAAAGAGGAAATGTTAGGCATTGCCTGGTGATGCTTAAACACTTTTGGAAGCCAAAAATATTCAAATGGTTTTCCAGCACAGTGCAAAATTGTTCCACAATAATGAGGTACACAAATAATCACTATAAAAATAAATGGATGTCAAGATCTTTAAAAATGTTTTAAAAAACCCTAGGAAATATAAAGAATTTTTTAATGGAATATTAAGGCTTACCTTAGTCTAAAAGACGAAGATTCTGAGAGGAAAAAAGGATCTACTTTCCATGTTATTGTAAAATTATGAGAATCCATGACCTGTGCTGTTTCATGTGTTTGTTTGCTTACCTTCATAGTACTATTGCAGCCCAGACTTATCAATCAGGTGGCAAAATACCTTTTGTTCCAGTCCTTAAGCAGTATGCATTAAAGAATGCTATGTACTGCAGTAAGCAATTGCATAAAAATGATACTCCTCAATACTATTACAGTTGGCAACTTGGAAAACTAAAGAAGATCCAGCTCTGGCAAATGAGAGCCAGTGTGGTATAGTGGATAAAAGCGGTGGACTCTAATTTGGAGAACTGGGTTTGATTCCCCACTCCTCCACATGAGCGGCAGATGCTAATCTGGTGAACTGGGTTGGTTTCCCCACTCCTACACACGAAGCCAGCTGGGTGACCTTGGGCTAGTCATCACTCTCTTAGAGCTCTCTCAGCCCCACCTACCTCACAGGGTGTCTGTTGTGGGGAGGGGGAAGGTGATTGTAAGCCAGTCTGATTCTTCCTTAAGTGGTAGAGAAAGTCGGCATATAAAAACCAACTCCTGCTCTTCTATGTGAGCTGTCAGACCTACAGAGATTTAAGCAAGAACTTGGCTAAATTTCTGAACTGCTACTACCAAAACAACTCATCAAGAGACTGTATCCCCACAGCATTTTTTCCGTTGCAGGCAGAACACCAGAGGTCACTAAATTACTAGGCTGCCAGGATTATGGGCTTGAACCCCTTGTAACATTTCCACTGACTAAAGGAATGGAAGGGAGCACTTTTCATTGATTTCCCTCTCCTGAAGCAATTTGGAACTAGAAACCAAATTGCTTCAGAACCAGCATTTTTAATCTGACCCAGAAGTAAATTAGCACCCTCTGCAATTAAGAGCCCTGCTAGATCTGACTAAGGTCCACTATCATATTTCACCCGTGGCCAACTAGTTGTCCCAGTGGCCTAAACAGGGCATAAAGACCAAAGCCTTCCTGACCATATCCTTCAGCTCATGATTCCTGGGATCCAAGCCAGAATCAGCAATCCCCCAAAAAGGTCTCATCTATCCATTGTAAAAGCATAATCAGATTTACCACTCACAGTAAACAAAAGTTTAGGGAAACAAATTATTAAAATACCAAAAGATAAACACAGCAGTCTGTTAACATTAATTTTTATAAAATACCTTACAAGAACAGATGAAGTAACTTGAGGTTACATAATATTCAGAATTGAAAAAAGGACACTGAATAAAATATAAATTGATCACATCACTATGTTTGCCACGTTAGACAAGTTTATAAAAGGCATTTTCAGATAAAATAGTTATTTAGAAGATAAACCTTCAAAAATGAAAACTATAGCAGTCCTTTCAAGAAACCAGTCCTAGAAGCGCTATGTTCCAGGTCAACAGGCGGTACCCGATTTAAAATAGACTGGTCTGCTTCCAAATTCATCAAGCTTTAAGACACAAATTAAAACATTTACCAGGTCAGTGCAAAGTAAAGCTTCAATATGGGGGTGGGGGTGCTTCTGGTACAAATTAAATTCACATTATCCTCATCAGACTTATCTTGGGATATAACAAAATTGACATTTGACTAGGGACTTTTATCAAGTTACTAACATGGGAACTCATTTTAACAAATGGTGCAGAGGGAAATGCATTCTTTAATAACTAGAACAACTGCTATGCATTTTGTGTGCAGCTTCGTCAGGGGGAATCTTTCAGATTCTTTTTGGTAACGTCTCCATGCGTGCATTAAGGCCTAATGCTTTCATGGGGACATTTCTAAAAAGAATCTGAAAGATTTCCCCTGACGAAGCTGCACACAAAACGCCTAGCGGTTGTTACAATTATTAAAGAACCCATTTCCCTCTGCATCATTTATTACTTTGCCTTTGTTTTGCCTTGGTAACAGACATTTGAGGGCTAGTTTGAACTATACATTGTTGAAAAGTATTAGTATTATTGGTGTGCCATTTGGCCATTTTGTGTGCCATTTGATTCAGCATAATTTACCCCTATGCAATGAAATGATAAACAAGAAGTGAAAAGGGCGGTAAATGATCTCTCAGACAACTCTCAGACAAGTTCTGTAAGGTCCTCTGTTCTAATCTAGCATCTATTTTAAATACTCTGAATTAGACTCATTTGCAATATGTGCTACCAAGCACAGTGTTGTGTGCTTCAATATACTTGTACACTTGTATGAACAAGCCCTTCTTTTGTGTAATATAAAGACCCTGTAGAGAATAAGATCCTCGCCCCTTTTATTTTTAAGGCTGCTAATTTGTGTACAGTAAACACCAATCCATCAGCAGTGATTACCACCATTAGCTTAATAGAGATGCTTCTCATTTGATATAATTTTTTTCTCATCTACAGGGTAATTCTCAGAATAGGTCTTGCATTTGTGTGAATATGCTTCATTGGGATATACTGCTCTTGCAACTTGCTCAGGAATGATCCAGTACTTCTGTTAGATCCAGATCATAAAATTCTTTACAAACCTGTTGCATGGATGACAACAAATCCCAGTATGTTTCCATATGTCTGCATCCATGGGAGTCACTCCAAAATCTGTTACAGTAACATACAGTAATACACTGTGCTTGATCCTTAGTTTGTGCAGTTTATGAGTTAAATTAGCATTTCCCCTCAAAAATAACTACAATTCTTCCACAAAAGAAATCCCATGCTCAATGATCATTTATAATTTTTTAAAAAAACAGAAGATAAAATTGTCACACAGTCAGAAACATTCACAATTTACCCTAAACTGTGCATTTAAAAGCCAGACAAAATCTATGACTGGAGAAACTGCTGCATGAGAATCAGTCTGTTTACCTGTTACAACAATTTTGTTTAATAAAAGATGCCACAGTTTTAAGCTTTCCCCTAGGCAAAGTGCAGGTTTTAACTTTGCAGTATACCTACTAGGTGTTTGAGAAATTAAAATAAGTCTTAAGATTTTTTTAAGGTTATTTTCTCATGCTTACAGTGACATGAAGTTTTGCAAAGCTTTGTAGTTTCTCAGAATTAACTTTTGAATCAAATAATTGTAAATTCTGGTTTAGTAATAGCATCCTACGTTAAATGCTTCTGATCGAGAGTTTCAGTGTGGACATGTCATGTTTATTCAGTTATAAAGATCTCTAAGAACAAAACTGATATATGATAATAGTGGCTTCAATGTAAATTCTATTAGCATGTGGTACATGTTGGTTTTTGAGTTTCAAAAATGTATGCAACGTTGCAATGATGCTAGATAACATGATTTCTAAAAACAGTTCCAAATGAAGGGTGTAGGATACTGCTGTGATACTCAGGACAGAAAATTTTACGCTATCTTCAAGAATGCAGATATGGTGGAACCAGTTGATTTGGGCACTAAATACTCTTAATTTAACAGTGTGGCTTAATTAAATGCTTTGCAAAAATAGTGCTACTGTATCATTAGGACTTTAACAGTGCAACAGTCAAGATTTAAAGTTTCCTTGTTTATATAAACTTGTCCCTAAACCTGTGATGAATTGGAAAATAATCACTCACACAGGAAATTAACCGTATTCCATTTTCCAGAGAATGTAATTTACCCGGCTATTACTAATATAATTCAGTAAGATTCATCTGTGGGACATGCCTGAAGATATTCAAGGCATGAATAACACAGGAAATGCATAATGTCAACCTCATCATTAAACTGAAAAAGAATTTTAACATACATATATATTTGGATTTGTAAAATCTGCACCAGAAATTATTTACATTACTTCGTATATTCTGGGGAACTATTGCATCATGCAATTTAATGTGAATTTATATTTTACTGTTGTAACCATATTGGCCCTGAAGCTTGCTGGTCACATGTCAAAAAAAGCTGCCCATCGTCGTCAAAATGCCTTTGAAAAAGCAGTCTAAAGACAAAACAATGCACCACACATTCATTTTTCTCTCACACACAATAGCAAAAGTATACTGGAAAAATATCAGTAGTGAAGGCCACATTTTTCCTGCATTTGCTTGATACTGAAATGCAAAAAACCATTAAAGCTTTCTGAAAAAGGAAAAAAAATGGAGTGGGCATTTAGGAAAAAGTAAATGACTTAGATGACTCTGATCAGTACAAAAATATGTGGAAATACCACACAAGAATAGAAAATATGAACAAGAACACAGAAAGACGATCAGCCTGAAAATGGTCACTCACCACGCTGTAAACATGAAAAAAAATGCACTTCACAGATTAAAAGTTCATGGGAAGTAAACTTCTTTAAATTATTTGTCAGTTCAACCCTGATTCAAAAAAGTATGGCTAGCAAAAATACAGAAGTTCCAATCCACTTGTGTCTTGAGCTGAGCAGTTATTTTAAAAAACAAACAAACTGCTGGACCTCGATGCTTTGAAGATGCCTAGAGAAGAAGTGTCTCTTGAACCCCATGTCGCACATGATGTCATGATCTCACTCATGCACATGGAGAACTGGCTTTCCATACTGCTATAGATTGAGGCGTGGGGAAGTAGGTGGAGGAAAGCAGGCAAACGCTCTTAGGATGCTCCGTGCTACATCGAGGTTATTCTCTGCTATTTCAAGGGCCCGCTTCACTTCTTCAAACGAATAGCCTTCTCCCATAAGTTTTGCAATTTTTCCATCAACATTTTCGGAAGAGGGATCAGAATTATGTGCCTTCCTGTGATGTATTTCTGGAGCAGTCCTACGAGGAAGTGGTTTAGGAGGTCTGGCTGGTGCCTGCGAACCATCTGCAGAAAAATCAAAGAACGAAATAACAGGATTTGATTATTACAATAAACAGTAAAGGCATCTCTGGGAAAATCAAGGCCAAGCTTTACAGAAGTGGTAAGGGCTTAATTGTTACAATGCCAGGGAAAGATCTGCAATAAATCTGTTTACATGGCATTTTTATTGTAACATTAATAAAAACAATAGTTCCTAAATGCATGGCTTTCTCAATTTAGGAAAGTGCAAGGTTATAAAATGGATAGGCAGTACAAACTGCCCAATGCTAAGACCCCAGCACTGCTGGGATCATATTATTTGCTTGCCGTATGGTGATAAGTAAACAAAAAAGAGTTTTTACCCGTGTCCATAGTAACCCCTCTGACCTCCACCAGTCATCAGTACATAACACTGTGATGTACAGCCAGCTATGGAAGCAGCCAACTGGTGCAGCTGAGGTGGCCACACACCCAACATCACCCCACTGCAGCATGCATACAGAACACTACAAGGGAAGGAAACAGAGACACACCTCCATGCAAGGAGAACCACAGTAAGGGTGGGAAGGGCCTCTGAGTGAAGGCATGCTAGGAATCAAAGCCATGGCTCAAATTTGGGATAGGGGCAGTCCTTCAGCAATCTGGAAAGCACAGCTGAAATTTTGTGTCATAAAGAATAACCACTAGGGAGGATGGGCCTCTCATGCTCATTAGCTGCCCCACATAACTATCACTTTGACCAGCAAGCCTCTTCCCCCCACCCCCACCTTTCCCCATTCACTCCAACAACTTTGTGCCCAGAGTTGGCCTTTATCGGCATCCTAAACTGGAGTCAAGCTTAGAAACTCAGCTGTAAATCTGTTACTTGTCTTTTTGAATCCTGTATCTATGGTCTAAGACACTTGTGACCAATTTAGGTCAACTGTTTTTCAAAAGTCGATTACAGTCATTACTTTAGTGACAGAAAAGGCCTTGTTCTTTTTAACATAATGCACATGCCAGAATATTATGTAAAACCACAGATGTCCATAGTTTTAATTGGTATTATAAATACAAAAAGCCTGTGGTCTCTTTGAAAAGCAGAGAGGTAATCCAGAAAAATTAAACCCTCACCCTAGTATTTTCTACTGTTTATGCATTAAATAAGGTTTGTGTATTTCTATTTTTGTTGAATTTGTAGAGTTGAAAACCAGATACATTTGTTATAGAGCAGTAAGTATGTCAGAGGGCTGAAATTTGGGAATAGAACAGAAAGTGGCATGACAAAATATGCTTTTGTAGTAGTTGCAAAGATGGAATCTCAACATAGTCATCCGTATAGTCAAGGAAAATTTTACTCTCAAAGAAATATATTTAATTGAATCATTGGCAACTGGCCTACATGTGTTCATGCACGATGAACTGGAAGTTTATGAAATATTCAAAAATTGCTTTAAAAATCCTCTCACTATTTTATACCAAGTGCATTAAAACTGATTTGAATCAATCATGAAAGAGACTAGAATAAGCACAAAATCTGCACTTTGAACTGTAAGGTTTAACTTCTGGAATTCAAACATTATCCACAAGTGCATTATTCAGTTTCATGAAAGGTGAACCAGTTCCTCATGAATCTCATCAGTTCCACAGCCAATAAATCCTATAAATGCTTTCAATTATACTATGACATGATTTAGTATACAGATTCTCATCTAATTCACTTTAAATTGAAAACATTGATACAGATCATGCTGCATTAGTATTTGTAATGGTGGTTGAAACATATGGACAATTTAGAAGACTGGAGGCAATCAACATAAAGAAACATACAGGAATTATATACAGATATATAGATATAGATAGATATAAAAATTATAAGCTGTTTGATAAATGAGTATCATGGAATAATTGGGTAAGATTAAACAACTCTTAGGTTGGTATCCAGAGGACCAATCACTGAGGGGAAAAATACTATTCTGCAGTTCTGTATGAGATGAGCCAGCACTGCACAAGTTATATGCACTATTAAATGGAACACTATATAACAATTATGCAAAGGTTTGCACATTTGATTATGAAGGAAGGTGTCATGTGACTCTTGTTGCAGAAACCACTTTTAGGAATGGCTTGCATAAACACAAAGAAGGAACTCTTAATGTCAACATCCACTAATTTTATTTAAAACATTTCTATGCTGTCTTTCCATCCAATTCAGGGTCCCCAAAATGGTATATATTAAAATACCAAAACACTTCTAACATTAAAGACAATTTCAAATGCAAATATATACAAACTATTTAAAACAATTAAATAAAACATATTGACACTTAAACACAAGAAAAAGCACACAGACGGGCAGGAGTTAGTGGGAGAACACCAAACACAACACAAAAAGTCTTCATCAGCTGGCAAAAGACAATGACAGTGGGAAACAGAGTAATCTTCCTGGGGAATGAATTCCACTATTGAGAAAGCCTTTTCTCAGGCTGCCACCTGTTTAGCTTCAGACGGCGGAAGCACTTGAAGGGCTTCTGAAAATGATAGGGGTGGATGGGTAGGTTCATATGGGAGAAGGTGGTCCTTCAGGTATGCTGGCCCCAAGCTATATCAGGCTTTAAAGGTCAATACCAGCACCCTGAATTGGGCCTGGAGGCAAACTGGAAGCCAGTGAAGAGAAATTAAGCCTTCCTTCTAATGATTTCCAGTGCTCTACTTTACCATTCATTTCACTTAATTTTTGGAACCCAATGCCATCCATTTCTTTTTTTAGTGCGTAAATACTTGAGGAACAGTTCTGACAAAGAATCACAACTGATTTATGGCATCAGGCTTCTCTTTGCCTAGCTTGTCCCCCTTCTCCCTTCCTTTCTGTAATTTTCTGCATAAATCTGAGGAAAATGATTTTATTTTATTTCACCTGAATGAATTCTGACTCATGAAAGTCTGTGCTGAAATAAATGTGGCTAGTCTTCTGATTTTCTCTGTAGAGTCAACAGCTTTTGTTACTGTATGGTATCTTGTTTACCTGAACAAGACGGAAGCTGGTCATATTCCTGCGATGTCCTGTGAGTTTTCATGTTTTCACCAGTTAACCTTCGAACTGGAGGCAAGGGAACGAAGCCATTTACTGGATCAAAGAAAAGTTCTACAAAATTAAGAAAAAAAAATGATACATTTTTGATATTTAACACCTCATGTTTCTCTACCATCTTGATACAACAAGTTGTTAGATGGGACACAGTAATCTCTGCAGTGGAACAAAAATTATGGAACTCCCTTGCACAGGGAAGTTTGCTCGGCCTCTTCATCATTTATTTATTTAACCAAAGTACGTATATGCTGCCTTCTTTCTGAGCAGCTGTTTGACAAAGGCCAGAGGGCGCTTGACACGTAATCAATGTATTTATACCTTTAGGAGCCTAAGACTATAAAGGCAACTATGGATGGGATATATGTTAACAAATTTTAGACTTTACACTTTACAGTAAGTGTTTACATGTTTAATTTTTTTAAAAAAATTAAAAAAATTCTGGACATTAGTATTAGATTTCTTACTTTCAGGGTGTGTAATCTCACATTTTCATTTATATTTCAGAATGTCATTTTACTCATTCTAAGAATTTCAGTTTTCTCATACATTTCACAATGGCATAGGTATATTCAAAATTGTATTATTCGGACGACTGAAGGCTTTACAGCCGAAACGCATTTGGTCTGAGCTGTGATACTGTTTCGATATATTGTTGCACTGTTGTAACTTTGTGTTTTCTTGTTTATTTGGCATGTTTAGCATAGATACATAGAGACTAGAACAGGGCTACATACAAGTTGTTTATATTTATATTTGTGTTTGTATTAAATTTACTATGCATTATTCACAAAATCACTTGTATCAATATTAGCCCATGGTTTCATGTTGATTCCTTACCTTTTGGGTACCTTACAACAGAAATCAGTTCACCTGGAGAAAATGGCCTCTTTTGAAGGTGGACTGTATGGCATTATACTCCACCGAAGTCCCTCCCCTCCATAAACTCCACCCTTGCCAGGCTGCACCCCCAAAATATCCAAGTATTTCCCAACCCAGATCTGGCAACCCTAGGATTTTCCCTGCATTTGATATTATACTGTAAATATGTGTGTTTTGGTGGCTCACCTAATCCTCAAGATCCATCTTCATGGAAATAGACATGCAGAGATTTCTCACAAAGAGCCTATTCACATAGATTTCACATACTAGCTTAATTTGGAAAAAAGGAACAATTCTGTTTTCAGAGGTAAAATACAGTTGTCTATCCTGCAATAATGCCTGGGACTTTGTTAAATCACTTGAAGTGAAATTGAAAAAGTAAGACCCGTCGCTTGACTGCCTTTACATTCTCTTGAGGCACAGCAGTATGTATCAATAAAGTAAAGTGAAAGCGGGTATCCAAAAGGTTTAAAAATCAGGATAATATTTTTAGAGATTCATGGTGAAGGAAGCAGTCTAATCTTTACTTCCCTATCCCATATTAATCCATTTCTCCCCTTCCCAGTTTCTTTTGTAACTATGGATAATCAGGTGAAAATCCCAAGATGACTTTCTAAATGCTTGAATTGAGCCTCAGAGCCTCAGCATCAAACATCAAACTTTGTCACACTTTTTTACTGGACTGGGGTTAGAGCCAATAAGTACATAATCTGATCTAACTAGATTTCATATTCATCCCCAGTGCAGATATGTATAGCACAGATCCTGTCTTGCTGAAATCACTTTATGAAAACGTAAGAAATCAAGCCTTTGTATCCTCTTATTTAAGTTCTTTTGGTCTAACGCTGCAAAAATTTGTAGTTTGGAAATAGTCACAAAGCCCACTAATACCTGCATACCATTTTATCTGTCTGGTTAATCCTCTGCTACAATATTCCAGTTTTGATTGCTTTACATTACCTGCAGGAGGAAGGTAAAGTTCGTGTCCTGACAAAGGTCTGCTGCCTGCACCAAATGGTTTTGTTTGCTCAACGAGGCTGTGACGTGCAGGGGGTGGTGGTGGTGGAAGCGAGGGTGGCGGGTTGTCAGCGGCATCTTCTGCATTTATAGAAGAATCATTATATAAGCAAATCTTCATGACTGAAATAACCAAAAGTGGTTTTGCTGGCCACAAAGAGACCCTTTCCTCACAGTTTAGCACCTCCAGTAATGAAACTGTAAGCCTCTATTTAGCACAAACCAGAATTTTTAAAAAATGGAAGAGTTTCATCATCTGCACGTTTCACTTATAACTCGTATGATCTAACACAACATATTTTATTTAAGTAACACAGACTACAAATGCAAAAAAGTAGTTTTTTTGGCTTCCCGTAAGTTACACTAAAGCAAGTAGCTATTAGTAGACTCAAAAGAATATACAACCTAGAGGATGAACCAGCAGGTCATAATCAGAAGGTGTCCTATTTAGTACGGAGCCATGTTTCAAGTTGTCCCTGATAGGAGGCCGTGCAGGTGGCAGAGGTACTGGAACTGTGGGGTCAAAGGCATCTCCTAGACAACAAAGCAGCAAAGTTTTTTGAACTGCACTTTCAAAAGCAGAATCTTAGGTTAATTCTCTTCTAGACTTGGAAGGAACCAAAAGTGAGACGACATACCTATTTCTGGATGTTTCAGCCTTTTCATTTCAGAGGCTGCACTGTGCATTTCAATTGCTCCAGAGCACTGACCATTCTCACAAACACTGAAAGTAGAGACGAAAACACATAAAATGAAAGCCACCTGGTCACATGAAGGAAAAAAACAACAACCTAGCAACAATGACTATTAAATACAGTTAATAAGTTATATTTTTACTTGTTCAAAATTATTTATTCAGAATGTCCTTTCAAATTGAAAGGGAGAATATAAATTAATTAGACAGGTCTATACAAGGATATTGCAGTTATCTTAACTTCTACTGAGTGCAAAGGTTTTTGTTTTATTTGGGGTATGCTTTAGAGGTAACTGAATTTCCTCCTAAAAAGGATGAAAGATCTTGGAGCAATGCAGTATCAATTCTTCAAATACAAATAAAAAGGCAAAATTCAGTAGAAATATCACCAATTAATTCAGAGTATAATGAATTGGATGCAAAGAACCATGAAGTGAAGGCAGTTTGAGGGGAATCAGCAGAAAATACTGTCTTCCCCTTCTTCTATGAGAGTATTGGGTGAACAGAGTAAGTGCTCATATAAAGGGTACAACTTCTGCTGCCCCTCCCTCTATATCCAAGAGCACCTGGACTTTCAGAAGCAGCTTTTAATAAGGTGGAGGGGGGAGCTATCAATTCCATGAACAACTTCTCTTCATGAATCACAGGATCCAAACCAACATCTTTATTATATTGGTTCGTGTCAATTTCATTTGTTCTTGATTAAATAGAAGCAAAAGTACTAATGATTAAAAACAAGCCCACTGGAAATTTCACAGCAGTTCAACTGGAAATACTAACTAGAAGCCGTCAGCACAATTTCAATTAAACTTATAGAAAAATATAACTTCTGATTTTGTGCTGGGCTTTATCTCTTACTTCCAAATAAATGTTTGAAGAATCTTTTTATTTGTTTCACATATAAAAATGAGAAATTTTAGGCAAAATATGAATTATCCCTAACAAACAGATCAGCATAATGTTGACACATATTGATAACATATATGCTTATTTTTTAATTTATATCTCACTTTTCTCCCTGATAGGGGACCCAAAGTGGCTTTTCACATCCTTTCCCCCTCCTCCACTTAATCCTCACAATAATAACCTTGTGAGGGTAGGTTAGGCTGAGAGACTGCAATGGGCCCAAAGTCATCTGCTGGCCTTCCATGTCTGAGTGGGAGATTCTAACCTAGTCATCCTAGATCCTAATCCTACACTCTAACCACTATGACACACTAGAATGTAGCTATTCTGGAGTCTGAATCAAGACAAAAGCAGAGACCACCACAATAAGACAGTATCAGAGATTTTCTTACCTCTACAAATAAATTAACCATTCATATATTCAGCCAATAATCATACCTTTGCTTATACTAGGGCTAGCACATCTATCAAACAAGGAAATTGATCTACTAGTACAAGTAATTAAACCTCAATGTATTATTAAAGGGTAGGTTAGAAATTGAGAATTGAAATGTTTTGAATCACAACAAAACACATACTACTGCCTGTGCCCATAAGTATTTGCAGTCTGATAAAAATGTGTAAGTTTATAACTATAAACCAGAAGTATGATTTGTACAAATCCAGTTAGAATGATCACTTAACAGTGTACTGAATGGTTTATATTTAATATGAAAGTGGTCACCTTGTGGATTTGCATGAATAAAAAAAATTAAACTGAAGTCAACGATGACTGCAGTTTGATTTCTGTTACATGACTTTATGAATGGCGTGAGGGACCTCTTAGGATGCCCACTTCCTACAACACCTTTCGTATCCACCCAAGAAGCCAATCCCCAGACTTCAGAGACACTTGGAGCGTCAAATGTAGTAATATGGTCTGCAGTGGAAAGTAGGAACTAGAAAAATTCCCTTGTGTGTCCTAGTACATTCAGGTGCATTTAAGAAGAACATTGTTTGCTCCAAATGCATGAAGCTTAAAATGAGCTGTACCAGCCTAAAGGACTATGCAGCCAGTACAGGTTTAAAGAAAAAATCAGCTTCCATAGCTCTCGCTCATTTCTGTAGGGCATATGCTGCAGAACCTCCTGATGGACTGGGGGGTTATTTTTCAAATTTTAACTGTACCTCTCTTACATAAGGTATTACTGAGTATATTTTTAATGGGGGATTTTAAAATTAGGATTACAGACATCAAAGTTCAAAAAGTCACTGGTACTGAGGACTGGACAAGTATTTAGATAAAAACATAGATCAACTGCAGCAGGGGGAAATTGCTCTGTAAGACCTATGAACAATGTACAGTAAAAGCTTTATCATCCTTCCCTTGATAATCCAAAATGCTCAGTTAACCAGCACCAACACTTCCTCCCTCTCAACCACTATACCCGTGAATCTCTCGGCATACATTGCCCCACTCTCGCCTCTCCAGGTGACCAACTTGATGCCTCCAGCTAATGTTATCCTTGGGTGCCTGAAGCTGTTGGAAGCCAGCTCTGCCAGAGGGGTCCCAAGCAGCTGGCCTGCTCCTAAGGCTTAGAGGGAAAGGTCCTGACAGGCATGGAGGGGCTGTTGCCATGACATTCCCAGTGGGATGGAGTTTGGTTGCTGCAGACTCCTCTGGGTAGAGGACAGGGCAGAGCAATAATCAAATGTGCCAGACATTCAATCATAACTGGCAACACCAACTCCCCAATAAGTGTCTGATAACAAAGCTTTCACAGTATTAAAAACATCCTGCTTCTAGACTTGTGCATCCATAGCACAGAAACGGAGGGTTTCAACCTTGCATCAAAATGCTGCAACATTTTAGAGAAGAACTAAAACAAGGTCAATTTAAGATGAAATATATTATGAACCATGACAGTCATAGTCCAATAAACATTTCACAGCTCATTTTGTTTTTAATCCCAGGAGATTTTGTTCTATTTCTTGGACTAAACAAAATTACAACATTATTACCACTAGAGATTAAATCTAGGATCAGGAAAAGGCGTGTGTGAACACCTAAACAAACTTTACAGCAATTGTAAAATTTTAGCTCACTCAAAGATATCTAAGGATATAAAATCATGCTGAACTGCTGTTCTATGTAACTTAACAAATCACCTTACCGGATGTGAGGCTTTATATTATGACAATGAGGTGACTGTGATGTCAAAGGTACAGGATGGGATGAAGGAATCTTATACTCATCGTCTTCTACATGTTCCCTTGGTTTCTCAGGGAGGGAACTTACAACGGGAACAGGACACCTCAAGAGAAAAATAAATCAAGCCTAGGTAAATCTTTACAGAAAACAGAAGTATTTATCATGAATGAGAGTGGTCTTTTATTAAAACAACCCTCTAAGGCAAATTAGGTTGAGAGAGCTATTGGCTCAAAGGCAGCCAACACCAGTGATTCTGTAGACTTAAGATTACATATAAACAATTTAGCCAAATTATTGGCCATCTTCCTATTCCATTTATAACACAAATGGGTTATCCTGTTAGACTACGCAAAATTATGAGATTACTGCTGCTGCTTCAATTAGAGATTATTGAGAGCATTAAATGCTGAATCTTCAAGAAGCCATTTTATTTTAGCAGATGTAGCATAGCAATGAACCATACAACACAGGCATTTAAGAAATTTGAATCAGATTATATTCCTCAAAGAATCTGAAGGTTACAATACAAGAGCAGCAGTGTTAAAGGACAGACAGGCAGTAGGCTAAGAATGACATACCAAGCTTATGGTCAGCATAATTTTTTTAACAAAGTTATAAGTGATAAGAAAAATCACATTTCAGTCTTAACCTTACATAACTACCCTCCATTTACTTTATATTATTTTCAGGATTACCATAAAAGTACAGGTCGAGATCCAAAGAACTATGAAACCATGGCCCTACACAAGGGCATTAGAATATTTGTCATTTTATTCTCAATTCCTTTCCTAATAATTCCCAACACAGAGTTTGCCTTTTTCACCGCTGCCACACACTGACATTTTCATTGAGCTATCTGCTATAACCCCCATGATCTCCCTCAATCTTGGTCTCAGCCAGCTATAACAAATGAATGCTAGGGAAGATAGAGATAGAGAGAGAGAGCTAGAGAGAGAGAGAGAGAGAGAGAGAGAGAGAGAGAGAGAGAGAGAGAGAGAATTTAATTTATACCCCACCTTTCTCATCAATAGAGACACAAAGCAGCTCACATCATCATCCTGACCTCCATTTTATCCCTCAACTACTATGTGAAATGGCACAGTCCATTTTGTCTCTTCAGTCTTCTGTCTGTCTAGTCCAGACCATGCCAGGGGCATCCTTGAAACTTGTTACATCCCATTTTGTTCTTAGTAAAACAAGACTTCTAGATTCTTGGTAAAATGCAATACAAAGAGTTATACCCCTCCCCATTTTCCTCTGCGCAGGAGGCTCCAGATATATTTTCTGGTAACATAATTAATTCAAGGTGCTACTTAAAATGAGGGAAAGAAAAAGAGTTGGTTTTCTCTACCTTTAAGGGGTGACTTACAATCACATTCCCTTCCTCTCCCCACAACAGACACCTTGTGAGGTAGGTGAGGCTGAGAGTTCTGAGAACTAGGACTAGCCCAAGGTCACCCAGCAGGCTTCATGTGGAAGAATGGAGAAACAAACCCAGTTCACCAGATTAAGAGCCCACTGCTCATGTGGACAAATGTGGAATCAAACCCGGTTTTCCAGATTAGAGTCCGCTGCTCTTAATCACTATGGCACACCATGCAAATGTACATACTGGCTATCATGGGCAAGTTATAAGCATGTAAAACATAAAAGCAGAAAACCTACAACTATAAAATGCAGTCTGAAGACTTGAAGACTGCATTTTCTTAAATAGACAATGATATTAATTCCTTTCATAAAAGAGATATAATTAAAAACAAATGTGAAACAGAAACCACATTTTATCGACAGAGTAATTGAAGACAGATCTCCCGGCAAGATCTATGAAACTGAATCAGAATGTTCTTTGCAATGTAATATTTAACCACCTTCTGTAGAGGGAGCCAAAGGATACCATATACTCAAACTAAAAGCTCTTTATGCCTCTTGCATGTACCCCAATTAAACAAAATATTTTAAATAGAGTGGTCCTAATTCAGGAAACTAGAATCTCAGCTGAAGGCTGATTTCTGATCCTATGGAGTCCCTCAAGCCTCTCTATGCCTTGTTATACATAACATTGAATGCAAAAAGTTTGTGGTTTTAAACCCAGTCTGAGAACTGAGGTTGAAAAGGGGGTGACTGCCAGGTTCTCAGGCCTGGGAAGTTAGTAAACCTGGTTCATGCAATCCCATTTTATTAATACACATCAAATTATGTGTTGACAAGGCAGAATTGAGTGGAATACCATTTGCAGATTCTGGATAAAGAGGATGGCTTCAGTAAGCAGGAACCTGGTTTTTCCATACATCTGCCTTATATTTAAGCAGATAAAGAAAATACATCAAAATTGAAAACATCCAGGGTTCAATATGTCTGAACTGGCTAAAAATATGATTTGTTCTATCAGCGGTTATTTATTTGGGTATCACATATTTTATCCTAAGAAAAGCCCTCCTGGATTAAACCAACACACCAGATACTTCCTCACAATGGCTAACCAATTAGATGTTCCTAGAAAGTTTACAAGCAGGTGATGAACACAATTTTCTCTTGCTGCTGCTTCCACAGCAACCTGTGTTCACATGTATACTGCTTCTGAATGTGCATATTTCAACTAGCCATCATCAATGCATGTTAGCTATCTTCCCCAAACTGTGCAGCACCCTTTAAAAACACCTACGCTAGTGGCCATTACTACATCTTGAGGCAGTTAATTCCGTAATTATGCATTGTAAACACTACTGCTTTATTTTATTAATTCATGTTTATTAAAATAGTTGTACCCCACCTTTCCTATTTTGACTCAATGCAACGGTCTTTTGTCTGGATCTACTGCCCATCAAGCGCATTGTGTCACCTCATGTTCTAGTGTTACAGAAGAGGGAGAAAAAGTTTTTCATCCACTTAGCCTGCACGATCTACAATTTATAAATTTCAACTATGACTTCTCTCAGTCATCTTTATTTATAAATTAAAGACTAAATCATGCCCTTTCTGTATAAGAGATCTGTTGAACAAAAATAAAGGTTCATCTAGTCTAGTGTTCATCTAGTCTCAGTCTGTGTGTGTGTGTGAGGGGGGGCATTCACTGGGCTCATGATAACCAAGGATTCATATCCATACTTCCCTATTATAGCCGCATTAGTGTACCAGACACAAAGCTCATATAGAAGCCAAAAAAGTGTACTTTGTGATAAAACTGTGTAATTTAGTATATAAAAGGGCACCTTCTGAAATTTCAAATCAAGACAGAGATACTCTTATATTTTCAACTGAGGCTCATTTGGTAGCTAGTTGGAGGATACTGCTAAATAACAAGATCTCAAGTTCTTGAAGACCAATTTACATTTTCTTTATAGCAGCATAAAAAGCACTAACCAGGCAGTAATGACTCTACAATTACTTATTATACTGCTTCTTAAAAACCTTAATGGGGCATTCTCTATTATTATAATATATAATGCTTCAGAACTACACCTAGTAGTTCTATACTTGAACTGAAAATATGTTCCATTGTTGAACCTTCTCATGTTTCCATTATGCATATTGCAAGCAGCCACAATCCCTTGCTATGGTTCATTCACTTCTGTTTCCACAAATTTCATATATTCTGACTGTCCTTCCACAATTGTAAAGTAATACCACACTTAACATGATACTTTTCCTTGAGAGCAATTAAGACTCTGTAACTGACCTGACATGGATAGCCCCAGGCTATCCTGATCTCATCAGATCTCAGAAGCTAAACAGGGTCAGCCCTAGTTAATATTTGGATAGTTGAAATCCAAGGAATACTGGTGTGGAGCGGGGCCCTGGCGGATGTTAGTCCGAGACCCTTGGGCTCAACTTGGGAATGGTTGAGGAGAGCTTCAGCGGCTTCAGACCAGTCCGACGGGGAGTCTGAGCTGTCCTCCCCGTCGGTAGCAGTCAGCTTGCCTTCTGTTGCTCCACAGAGCTTGGTTCGCTGCTGCCAAAACTCTCCTCCTCGGCCTTGGCTTCTCCTGGCATTTTATTCCCCTCCTCCCCTGTTGGCTCCACCCTCCAAGCCCATATAGGGGCCCCGGGGTTGACTCCACCCCCTTGCTTCCCTGTTTGCTGCAGCCGGTGGCCGCGGGGCCCGCCCTTGCCCTGCCCACGCTCGCCTGTCAGCTGTGCAGCGCCGGGGCGTTCAGGAAAGGCGCAGCCCTTTCGTGGAGCTGTTGCTTCTGCTAGGGCCGGCTTCCTTGCCTTGCCGCCTCGCCCCCAGCCCGTCGACTCCGGCTGGAGACGACCCGCCCCCTCGCGTACCGGGCGCCGGCGGGGTCTCTGGTTCCCGGAGGCTTTTCACCGCCTCGCCTGACTCGCGGCAGGGGGGCTCTATGAGTCGGGCCTCTCGGGGGGCAGCCCGCACCCTGGAATGCGCGCCCTCAAGGAGGTGGCGGGGTGTTGTGCTCTGACTCCTGAGCTGGTGACACCCTTCCTTCGTCAGCTCCTCTTACGGCTGCCGTGGCTTGGCACCACAGGGGTCTGTTGTCAGGTAGGTGCGGCCGGCAAGGGGGGGTGGCCGGCAACTGACCCAGGACAACCGGGGTCTTGACAAAGAGGTAGGCAATGGCAAACAACCATATGGGGTCACCATAACTCAGCTATTACTTGACGGCACACACAACTGAGTTTTGTAATAAGTTGATCTTTTCCCAGAAGTGTTGAAACAGACTGAACATGCTTATCAATGCCAAATGTAGACACCTAATGTTATCTGTCTGCTCCAACTTTTTCCACAATAAACCCTAATCTGCACCAACTGCCCATGATAGCAAAGACACTGATAGTATTTATGAATTTTGAGATTAGGAATGACTTCCAATTTCATTGGTGTTTCATAGGGCATCCTTTCTATACATTCCATTTCAAGCTTTTATCACAAAGTGTACACAATTTTAACTCTTTTCATGGGTATGCAGCTGCACTACATACAATTACTATCTTCACTTTGAAATCTATTATTATATTATAATCTATATAATATTATTATATAATATTATATAATAATATAATCTATATTATAATCTATTCTTATATTATAATCTATTGCCATTTTAATGCCTTCAATAGTTTTAAACCTGTTTTAAACCTTCTAGGCCTGAAGCACAAAGCATGTCTGGCATGCTTACCCGGCACACATTTTGCTCTCCAAGAGTTCCCATCACACCCAATCAACTAGCTTGCAGTTACTGGGGGAAAGGAGTGCATCCTGAATGCTTTCTGTTGCAAGTCTTCTCACCCACCTAGCCAGCTGATTTTGAGTGTCTAGCATAATTTCTGTTCCAAGCTCGGCCTCCTCCCATTATCTGGTCACTTAAGATAAGGGGTGGCACAGGGATGGCATCTCCCCCTGAAAGTCCCCTGTTTGTACTTCACTATTGCTAATACAATGGCTAGGATAGTGACCTGTCAGGAGAAAGTGCTGACCATCTCCAATCTTCCCAACTCTCCAACAACAGATATTTCTGACCCCTGGAAAGTTTATTCTGGGTTCACAGGACCTGCGTGGAATAATAGCCACATAGGTTAGCAGGTTGCAGGGGAGAATAAGCAAGTGCAAAAATTGCACTCCTGCCTCTTCCATGAGAGGAATGCCTTGGATGGTACTGTACTCCTGTACTAAATAAGTAAAGATGTATTTTTATTAATATTTTTTATCCTTCTATGTTGTTCTTAAGAGCACTCAAGGTAGCTTATAATATAACTGTAAAATATAGATGTCTAGTGCCAATAATAACAGGAGAAAGATAAGAACTAGTAGCAAAAATTGACAGCATTTTAAAGGTTTCACTGCAAGAAACAACAATCAACTCTCAAAGCCCTTCAAAATAAGCATGCTTTTCCTTGATGAATACTTTCTGTCATGCAAAGGATGACAGAAAATACAAAAGATATATCAATTATTACAAAATGTATGCTCAACAGTATGGATCCCAGGTGCCTCATACCTTTCAACGAGATACCTAATCATAATCCCCTGTATGATCCAGTTTAGTTGTAACCAATGTACAAACATATGTGATATTTCCCATTCCCAAAATTTGAACAAAAACATGGATTTTTCAGACCATCTAGAAAATATTGTAAAAGAAAAGAAAAGGTGAAGGCCCCCTGTGCAAGCACCAGGTCATTCCTGACCCATGGGGTGACGTCACATCCCGACGTTTATGGGGCAGACTTTGTTTATGGGGTGGTTTGCCAGTGCCTTCCCCAGTCATCTTCCCTTTACCCCCAGCAAGCTGGGTACTCATTTGACCAACCTCGGAAGGATGGAAGGCTGAGTCAACCTTGAGCCGGCTACCTGAAACCAACTTCCGTCGGGATCGAACTCAGGTCATGAGCAGAGCTTGGACTGCAGTACTGCAGCTTACCACTCTGTGCCACAGGGCTCAGTAGAAAATATTGTGGCAGTCCAATATTTATTTATATTTTATTTATAAATTTCCCCTGAACTCAACAGTGACTTGTAGAAATATATTGCAAATTTATATTTATAGATTTACAACAGTTTGACGTCAAATGTTCATTTTCTACAGTTTTACAATTAGCAGGAGTTCCCATTCTCTTATTTTTATAGTGAATAACCACCAATGGAACTATTAAATTGCATTAATGTTCTTTGCCGATCACTACCATTATCTGCTATTCTTAAACAGTATAGCAAAGACATCTTCCAACATAATAGGTTTGACAGAATGTCTACTGATAAAGTAATTTTTAAAGCATTTTACAGAACAACTTAATATGTTGACAGCTATTACGTAATCACTACACTATTTTTTCATACATTTGCATTATATGAGAAAGCTCATCATGTTATGGATGCTCACTAAGCCATCAAACGAAGTTTAAAATAAAAAAAATAAAAACACAACATATAGAGTTTTAAATCTTATGTAAAAGCTTGGTAAGATGACGGGCTGCTTCAAGGAATAGCTTAGAACTACAGCTTAGCACCTCATATGAAAAAGTTGACTTAATATTGTAGATATTGATTCAAAATAAATGAGAAAACACAAAAAGCACAGGCCACATTATGGCCAGAGGGAAACCAAGATAAAACTGTGACCAGTGGAAGATAGAGAAAGCATACTAATGAGCCCAAGAAAACACTTCTTTCAAATGCATAATAATGAAGTGTTTTCCTAGGCTCATTAGTATGCATTTTCCCAAAGTTCTCTTTTGCCTTTGACTAATGGCTGAGAGGGTAGGCTTGAGTCTTTTCTATGAAATTAAGGAACAAAGTATAAGACTCTTTTTCAAATATGAAAAGCAAACCTTGGGACCCAATCCAGTGGGGCCTAGAATGGGATTTTCTTTCTCCTGGCAAAGTTGCCTCCCTTTGGAGTTGTTTCCGCTATTATAATTTAGCAGCTGCTAATCTGGTCATTTCTTTCTATCCTGTAGTTCTACCAACTGTCTTTGGATTTTGAAGAGAATATACCAGACACACAAAATGCACCTTTTCATCACACATGACTTTTGGTTTCCTACCACACTTATTTATAAGTATTACCCAGTACATGCTTCTCTGTAAGTAAAAAATGATGCTAATGTCATCCAACTTATGGCTAGGAGGTGCAATACAACAAATTTCAAAGAAGCAGAACATATTCACCTGCATTATTTCTTCGCATATTAAATTTAATGATTTTTCAAACAATGCAACATTTTTTCTGTCCAAAAAACTATTAAAAGGTTGAGGAATTAACTACAGCAAACGGTTTCCTCGTAAGTTACAGTATGATTAGTTTTCTTGATTTTAAACTTACTTCATATTGGGCAGGACAGCACCAATTGGAGGAGGGGGTGAGAGCCTAGGTGGTACATCATATTCTTCATTTCCTAGATGGCCATTTGAAAATATCTGCAAGATATTTATAACTTGAATTATGCAGTATTATAACTGGCTCAACTCCCAGGTATAAAGTGAAACTTCCCATATAGGGAATTCCCTAAGCAGGATACTAATAAAAGTTTGCTCAGAAATCCTGGTTTGTCTGCTACTATGGCCCAGGCTAGCCTGATCTCGTCAGATCTCAGAAGCTAAGCAGGGTCAACCCTGGTTAGTCTTTGGATGGGAGACCACCAAGGAATACCAGGGTTGCTGTGCAGAGGAAGGCATTGGCAAGCCACCTGTTAGTCTCTTGCTATGAAAACCCCAAAAGGGGTCGCCATTAGGGCTGTCGATTCGGTTCGTCCCGAACTGAAAAACAGCCAAATTTCCCGATTCAGCGGTTTTTAGTTCGGGACGAACCGAACTCAAAAATGGCGAGAAACCGGGGGAGCCGAATTCAGCGAGTTCGGGAGTTCACAAATAAATTCAGCAAATTCGGGGCGTCAGTAAGCAGCATTCTCCTCCCCCGGCCAATCGGTGGCCAAGCTGGGTCTTCTTCTGGCCAATCAGTCAGGATTGAGTACTGGAGGAATCAGCTGCTGCACGGCCGGGCCAGGGAGAGAGAGAGAGAGAGAAATCCTCATGGGGGGGTGTTTGTGCACATTTGCTCCTTTCCGGGGCTGCAGGGGGCGCATTTTTGGGGGTAGAGACCCCAAACTTTCAGCGGAGCTTCAGACGAGCTTTCTTAAGAGACCCCCCAAGTTTTGTAAACATTGGGTCAGGGGGTCCCGAAATATGGGCTCCACCCCTTTTCCCTCCCCCCTTTTCCATTTCCGTGGCTGCAGGGGGCGCTTTTCTGGGGGTGCAGCCCCCAAACTTTCAGCATAGCTTCAGGCGAGCCTTCTTAAGAAACCCCCCAAGTTTTGTAAAGATGGGTTCAGTGGGGGCAGAAATATGAGCTCCCCCCCTTTTCTCTTTCCGTGGCTGCAGGGGGTGCATTTTTGGGGGTGCAGCCCCCAAACATTCAGCATAGCTTCAGACGAGCCTTCGTAAGAGACCCCCCCCCCAAGTTTTGTAAACATTGGGTCAGGGGGTCCCGAGATATGGGCTTTCCCCTTTTCCCTATTGGGATGAATGGATCACCCAATACTGTATGCATCTCCAGGGCGGCAAAACCTTCTGTGCTTAAATGGAATAATATTGGATTACCCAGTCCTCCCAGCCCCTCCTGATGGAACAGAAGACAGCCACAGTAAGACCCCTTTGGGGGCTTTAATCTATAATTTTTCTCCTGTGTGTGTGTGTGGGGGGGAAAGCAGAGAGAGTGTGTGTGTGTATGTGTGTGTGTGTGTGTGTGTGTGTGTGTGTAGGGAGCAGTTTCTGTGGGTGGGGGGGGAAGCCAAAGGGGGCTTTTGCCCGTTCTGCCTGGGGGGGGGGTGTGCCCCCTCGAGTCTCTCTCTCCCTGGTTTGAGAGGGGGCTTCAGTTGTGTGTCCTCAGGTTTTCCCTCATTCATAAGATCGGTTAGGTCTATTTTGATGCTTGCTCAAAACTGGTTTTCAAATGGTTACTTAAAGAATGCATTTGCCTGGTCCCGGATCCGATGCAAAAGGGGAAATTCCACCCCCTCCTGCTCATTATGCATAGCTAGCTGCATTTGTCCCTTTCCATGGTTTGTAAACTCCTAGGTGTCAGGTGTTGCTTTGCATGGTTGCAAAGGTGCTGCTTTGCAGTTGTGGGTGTTGCTTT
This sequence comes from Euleptes europaea, assembly GCF_029931775.1. Lineage (NCBI taxonomy): Eukaryota > Metazoa > Chordata > Lepidosauria > Squamata > Sphaerodactylidae > Euleptes > Euleptes europaea. The sequence goes on from NC_079323.1 coordinate 36,264,522, forward strand.
GCAGTTGTGTTGCTTTGCAGTGTTGCTTTGCAGTTCTGTTGCTTTGCAAATTTCTTCGCACCTGCCCCGCCCTTGCTCTCAGCTGTTTGTCGGGGCTGGGAGCTTTGTGCGTGGGCGGCAAGCTCTGCTCAGAGATGCACATTAAGGGTGGGAGGACCCCTTTTGGGGCCCATATCTCAGCCCCCCGACCCAATCTTTACAAAATTTGGGGGGTCTTGCAAGAAGGGTCCTTTGAAGCTCCGCTGAAAGTTTGGGACCTCTACCCCCAAAAATGCCCCCCCTGGAGCCGCGGAAAGGTGCGGTTGTGGTTTTAATGGCTTTATTCGGCCGAAATTTTTCCCTGAACTTTGAATTCGCGCCGAATTGCACGGACCCGAAGCGGGGGAGTTCGGACTTCGGCATACCCCGAATCCAGACGGGCTGAATTCGGCCAAATCCGAACTATACCGAATTTTTTTTTTCAACAGCCCTAGTCGCCATAAGTCGGCTGCGACTTGACGGCACTTTACACACACACACACACTACAAGCCAACAATGGCAGGAACTGCAAGGGGTTTTTACGACCACAAAGCAGTTGTATCCCTAAACCCTGGGAGCTGTGCTACTAAACCGACTGGGATTAAGATAGGATTGCTGCATTCAGACATACCAACTGAGCAATGAGTTAGATCATGATGGGTAGCCATGTTAGTCTGTGTATAGCAGTAGAAAAGAGCAAAAGTCCAGTAGCACCTTAAAGACTAACACAATTTCTGGCAGAGTATGAGCTTTCATTAGTCATAGCTCAAATATGAATGAAAGGCACTGTTGACCCAGTATCTGAAAAGGTAAGCTGTGACTCATGAAAGCTCATACCCTGCCAGAAATGTTGTTAGTCTTTAAGATGCTACTGACCTCTTGCTATTTTCTAATGCAACTGAGCAAACCAGGATGCAACTCTAAACAGAAAACATTGTCATTAAGAGAGGAAAGTTAAAAAAGGGGGGGGGGAGAGAACAGCACTCTAGCTAGTGAAAATTTGTGTTCAATTCTGATGCATAATTAAATGTATGTACCTTGGCACTTTCTACAGGCATATCATGGCGTCTGTGTTTTCGTAGAAATCCTGGGTCAGAACTCATTCGACAGTGCCTTCCATTTATATTTGAACTTGCAGTGAGTCCAGGTTTTGGTGAAGCTTCACCTCCTACTATTCGACATCCAACCATTTGATTTGTTCCACACACCTCTCTGGGGCACCAGGCTTCAAGTGGCATAGGCTGGTCTCTGCAAGGCACGCTTTCAGGATGATGCAAGTGTCTATTTAATCTGTTATCTGGTGGAATGGGAGGGGGCCTTTCTGGTGGAGGCGGGGGAGGATCACGCACAGGTGGTGGTGGTGCAGGAAGAGGCTTGTCTTGTTTCCTCACCATGCATGGAGAAGACTAGAAGTGCAAAACAAAGCAATGTATCCTTAATAATATATCTCGCAAATAAGTACACAGTAGCCACATGATTCCCCCCCCCAACTAAACAGATGTGAAGGGACTGGGAGTTACTGAGAAAACATCTCTTCAGTTACAGAACAGTACGCTAAATTCAGTTATTGCAAGCTGAAATTAATAATCATTAATAGTTGGGGAAATAGAAAAAAGCATATTCCTTTTGTGAATTGCAAGGTCAGGTTATTCTAGGAATGCATCAAGGAATTATCTGTAATATTTATTGCCAGAAGACTGTGAGAGTCATTGTTTACTTCTTTAAAAAATACTCTTTGCATATTTACTTTCACATAGCCCACATATCACTGCACTTTTTTGCTACAAAAATTATCAGAATTTGTGCATGAGTAATTAAAGTTGAAAGATTATTTACCGAAAATTTATTTTTAAGACATTAAAAACACAATATACAATGTGGGATATAAAGAATGCCTTATGAATTTCCAAGAGAAGCAGCAACAGAACCAATTCCCTGTATACTGCATCATGTTCATCATCCCTAATTGATGTCTGCACTCACTGTTAGGACCAGCAACACAGATTCCTCACTGCCAATTTAAATGACAGAGCTAATTAAAAATATGATAGCGCTGAGGACACATTTTATGTACTTCCGTTGTTTAAGTATCATGCAACTAGAATGAAATTTAATTTGTAAATAGAACTGTCAAGTCTGAATGCAAAATGCTGATAAAATAAACTGTGTTTATCACTGGGTGCACATAACACATACACAGAGTTTTCAATTAAAATCTAATTTTATTTTGTGTACCCAAATCCAACCAAATTGCCCTTTGGTATTACAAATAACTATGTTTTATTTGCTTCATTTATACCCCATCTTTCTTCCCAATGGGGACACAGAGCAGATTATAGAATTCTAAGTTTTCTGCAACCCAACAATTTCACAAAAGTTTAAAATCTCTCCCATTTTACCCAAAAATCTGTACGATTTAGACAGAACGTAAGTCAAGCATAAGGATCAATAACCATTATTTTTTGTTTATTCTAGCCTTAGAATGTTTGAATATTCAAATTAAAAATAGCAATAAGATAACAGGAGTGAAGGTAGGGGGGTATACCTATAAATACAGAGCCTATGCAGATGATTTATTACTATTTACTGAGAATCCAGTAGATGATTATGAACATATTGAACAAGCTTTACAGGATTTTGGTCATATATCAGGTCTCCAAATAAACAACAAAAATCTAAGATTATGAAAATTAATCTTAGTAACAAAGAAAAACAAAAATTATCCCAATTATCAAACTTAGACATAGTTAAAAAAATTAGATTGTATTATGCTTTGTGAGCCAAATTCTAACTTATTCAAAAATAATTATATTAAACTTATAAATAGAATCAAAAATGACTTAAGTTCTTGGAACAACCTTAAGATTTCCTTTATGGGGAAAATTGCAGCTGTAAAAATTAATATTCTCCCTAAATTTCTATTTTTATTTCAAACTATTCCAATACCGATAAATAGAGTTTATTTTAAAACATGGACTAAGATGTTATTAAGATTTGTATGGGGAAATAAGAGAGCAAGAATAAAATACTTGAATTTAATCGATGATAAATCTAGAGGAGGTTTAAATTTTCCTGACTTAAATCTTTATTATGAAGCAGCTTGTTTGACATGGGCAAGAGAATGGATTACTCTAAAAAATAAAAAGCTACTTAATTTAGAGGGAAAAGGGAAAGGTTTTGGTTGGCATGCATATCTTTTCAACGACAAAATTCTGGCTGACAATTTTTTAAAAAAATATTTCATTAGAAAAAGCTTATTTAAAATTTGGGATAAACATAAATTAAATTTTGAAAATAAAATACCACTTTGGACTGATCCTATAGATAGAATAATTAAATATATATCCCACCTCATATAATCTGAAATACAGAGACATACTTTATGTGCATAATAAAGAAATTATCCTAAAAATTAAAGAGGATATAATTTGTTGCAGCAAAGATTGGTACTCATACAGACAATTTCAGGAATTATTCAAATCAGATTTAAAAAGAGGCATTAACCTTCAAAAATCATGGTTAGAAAAGAAAATAATTGAAAAAGAAGACAAATTTCGATCAAAATTTTATAAATTTCTTCTTATGTTAGCGACAGAGCAGGAAGTAGTAAAAGATACCATGGTGAAATGGGCCCTAGATACAGGGCAAAATATAAATATGTCTCAATGGGAAAAAAGCTGGAATCAAACACAAAAGTTCACTCCCTGTATTAGCTTAAAAGAAAATTACTATAAAATGTTTATAGGTGGCATTATTCGCCAAGAAGACTACATAGGTTTAATAATAGAATTCCATCGCACTGCTGGAAATGCAGAAAAAAAGGAGCAAATTATATACACGTGTGGTGGGAGTGTAAAAAAGCCAAAAGGTTTTTGTCAATGATTAGTCAAGAATTAAGTAAGATATTAAAAATTAATATTAAAAAGAGTATTCCTTTAGGTCTTCTGAATATTATTGATAAAGCAATTTATGCTGACAATATGGTCTTTCTCATGTATGCTACAACAGCAGCAAGAATAACTTTTGCTCAGAAATGGAAGAACAGCAAGGTTCCAAAGAAGGAAGATTGGATCTTTAAACTTTTGGATTACAAAGAGTCCGCTAGATTGACTGCTCTTTATGAGGACAAAGATATGGACAAACATGAGTCAACATGGATGCCATTTCAAGATTATATAAAATTAAAATATGGTATGAAAATATGATTGGAGTACATAAATTTATGAGACTTAAGACAAATATTATTTAGATATCGGTTTATTATGACAGTTTTTTACATTTACAATTGTTTTGATATAGAGTAATTTACAAAATGTGGGACAAAATTGAGACAGAAGAATATCAACAAGAATAAGCTTTGGAAGTCAAAATAAATTGAGTATACATGACTATTTTTTTTTTGGTACAGTTTGAAAGTTTCAGTGAAGAATTTTTGACATGGTTGGATTTTGGATTCATTGTTTAATTTTGGATTTCAACTGTAACTTAATTTCTTTTCTCCTTTGTATTTCCTCTATTGTTGTATCTTATTAAAGTTAATAAATTTTTTAAAAAAGGATCAATAACCATTTTATTTGTATGCAAGTCCAATACTTGTAAAAATTATCACTTTTTTTGCAAATCAGGATTAACGTAACATTTTGTTCACTGGCATTCTTTCACAAACTCTGGGGTTTTGAACAGCAAGGTAAATGGTAAAGTATGAGCGTAATACAATAAAAAGGGTATCCAATATTCAACTTAAAATATGTTTTGCTATATTTTATTCTCTAGTTACTGCTAGAGATCTGTCAGATAACACTGCACCATCCCTGGATACATCTCAACCAAAGAATGGGCTATGTGCACAGAAAGAAGAAGGGAACTGCAGAAGGAAATTAAGTCTTTCTTGCTCAGTGGCCTTCTGAGGCAACAACTCTGCAAAGCAACATTTCTGTATTTTCTTATGTGGACATTCCAACAGTCAATAGTAACCCATGCCATTTTATAGTTAAGAAAGGAAAGGAATTTGTTTTTCATTATCAAGTGTATGGACAATAGTTTGGATATGTCCACAGAAGTTCTCACCATTAACATTTCTGACTTGCACTACATCTCAGTCTTTGTGAGGCAAGAGTTGGAAGGATAGCTGCAGTGGGGAGCTTCAGAAGCCCTCAGTGTGAACATGAGAACAACATCTGTGAGTGTTTTGTATCTCACCTATTTTCTTTGGAAAGTGTTATAAACCTGAATTCTAAAGAGCATGGCCAAATAAAGCTTACCTTTGGTGAACTGGTAGGGCTGCCACAAGGAGATCGAGCAACACCCTTCTGAATGAGATCCAGTCGAGGAGGCACCGGTGGAAGGTTGAGATGGGGCCCTTGCAGAGGATCAGGAAGAGGTTTTCTTCTTTGTGCAAGTGGAGAGGATCCTGGGGATGTCACAGGGGAATTCTGCCTTTCATTACACTTTAAAAGGAAGAAGATCTTACTATTAGATGTTAATGAATATGTAATTTTCATTGCTGAGATACTTGAACGATACCTGGCATATTATTCTTCACAATTCCATTGATCATTCAGTTGCATCCAGTTATCTTTTCGTGGAAAGCCTTGACAGATTCGGATCTTACCTATGCCCCCCCTCCGCACAGCCATTCTTTCTGACCATGTGAAAGATGATTCCAGGGGTCACAGGACCCATGTGAACTAACAGCCAAATGGGTTGAGGTAGAGCATTGAGGGTGAGAAGGATACAAAGCCTGCTCAGGGGAAGGGGGGAAATATTTGATCCTTGAGCCAAGGATCACTGAATCTCAAACATCTGCTATTATGCCCATACAGCCAGGATTGAAGAATAAAAGGTAGAGGTTAACTTTCACGGCTGATCTGCAATATTAAAGAGAAGTAGTAATGCCAGATTTCTCCCAAGCTATATAGTAATTCGTACTACATTGTGATAAGGCTTGCTGAAAAATAACAAAAGACAGTCATTTAATTACAGTCAGAGCGGTAAGCTGCAGTACTGCAGTCCAAGCTCTGCTCACGACCTGAGTTCGATCCCAACAGAAGTCGGTTTCAGGTAGCCGGCTCAAGGTTGACTCAGCCTTCCATCCTTCCGAGGTTGGTCAAATGAGTACCCAGCTTGCTGGGGGTAAAGGGAAGATGACTGGGGAAGGCACTGGCAAACCACCCCATAAACAAAGTCTGCCTAGTAAAAGTCAAGATGTGACGTCACTCCATGGGTCAGGAATGACCCAGTGCTTGCACAGGAGACCTTTACCTTCCAAACTAGAACATGAACATATATTTTGTCTAACAATGCACTCCTGAAATACAACCTCTCTCTGAGTTATCTGTGCTTTGCAAACACCTCAGGGGATAGCACAAGAGTTTTGATACAAAAGCTACTTATTGCGTATTGCAGGTGGATAACAGTTCAGATGGATTTAAAAGGATATTAGATAGGTTCATGTAGGATAGTTTTATCAATGATAGCTAAATAGAAACTCAGCCAGAGGCAGAATGCTACTGAATGGCAGTTGCTGGAGGGTGACAGCAGGGGAAGAATACTGCTTTCCTGCTCTTCTTGTCAGCTTCCTAGAGGCATCTGGTTGTCAGATGAGAAGTATGTGATGTATGACTACATATAGTTTGATCAAGCAGAATTTATATTGCAGTGTCAGTGGTCTCCTAGTAGTATTGGTTCCCTCACCTCCCGCTATTTGCTAACCATGGGTTGGCTCTAAATGAAGATGCCAATCTAAATTAACTCTATTACATGTCAGAAGTATGATCAGGCTGCCCTTTCATCTCAGAAAGAATTCGAACTCCTGTCACTGACAGGGAATGGTCCCCTCTAGTCAATCAGGCACACAGTCTTTGATGCACTTCAATTCAACACTGCTCTGAACAGATATCCAGGCTGTAGCAATGTGTCACTGATATAGCTAGGAATATAGGGGAACAGTTGGACTTGACCAAAACAATTACAGAAGACGTTTCTGTGCACAGAAACCGAGACCTTGTAGGAATACTAGACTTCAATGAAGTAATCTCCATATTAGCAAACTTGAAAACCCAGAAAAGTGGGAAATGTGCATTTTAGCTGGTAATTTAATAAAGAATGACTAAAATAATGTTTTGATAAAATACCACTATTTCTACACATCTGATTGATTCCATGGAGCATTTCCCTTGATAGAAGCAGGCAGCAATTCCTGCCAATTCCCTATGCTACTGAGAACCTCTTTATGCGGCTTTGGTGGTGAAAGCATCCCCCATCCCCCTGGGGCAGCATTTAGGGGGAAGGTTTAAACTATCTTCACAGTATTTGTATGATCTATCACATGAACGGTGGACTCTGATCTGGTGAACTGGGTTTATTTCCCAACTCCTCCACATGAAGCCTGCTGAGTGACCTTGGGCTAGTCAGTTCTCTCAGAACTTTCCCAGACTTCACAAGGAGTCTGTTGTGGAGAGGGGAAGGTGATTGTAAGCTGGCTTGAGACTCCTTAAAAGGTAGTGAAAATTATGGTATAAAACCCAACTCTTCTTCTAAAATTTATTTTGCAAAAATGTGATTTTTGCCTGCCACTTTTTGTTTGATCCAGAAAATATATTAGACAATATATGGTGAGGCAGGGGTAATAACTTTTTCCTTGATGTGCACTGAAATTAATTATGGCCTTGGTACCTGAACGCAAAACCACAAATGCAATGCTGCATATGGGGCCTGAAATGCTTTGCTTGAAATAGCTGCCACTTTTCTATTAGTGAGACATTATGTTATCTGTGGAATTAAAGACATCCTTTGAAAATATTCCATATTTCTACTGTATATAACAAACAATAATTTGTTGACATAAAGATGCATCATTAAAATCAGAATGAGTTAAGGAAAGTTTATAGAAAGCACAACTTAAGATAAACATTTGAACCTACGTTTTACAACAGTTCTCTTTGATATGCAAAAGGCTAGCAATATGGCCATTCAAAATAAAATGTCACAACCATTAAGAATGAACAAATAAAGCTTATAAAGTTTGCCAGCAATCCAAGGGAACTGGAGAAGGAAAAAAAGAATCCTTTATACCTAAGGTCATTTGGTCATGATTCATTAAACGCATGCTTACTCATCCTCTCTAAAGATGATGCTCATGATAAATATCTGCTTTCAGTCTGGCTGACTTCTCATAACTATTTTGAGAATAACAGTGTGAATCAAAGTCAGTTCTGGCCCAGTGAGAGGCAAACATTAAATCAGAGGCTTGAAGAGCTCCCCAGACAAAGCAGCTTTTCACATAGTTTAGTTGCAGAATGTGTGGCTATGAAACATGATTTGGAGCTATTAAGCTCTGCACGGGAAAGCTTCGAATGGGACTACTATTTCCTTCTCAATTTTGTAGAAGAAATACATTTTCTTTTAAAGTTATAATTCTATTTTCAACCAGTCAAAGGTTTGTCAGACCATAAGCCTTGCAGTATAATTCAGGCCATTTCTACCTTTTAATATGGCTTTATTTATTGACTTCCAGGTAATAACACATATATAACTAAATAACATTGGCTTATTCACCAGAATATAACAATAATTTGGATTGTTACACCCAATTAAATTGCTGTCTGAAGGGGTGAAATGTGCTTAAAATTTGGCAGTTTTGCATTATAGTCATTTATAAAATATAACATGTTAACACAATAGGCTAAGAGAATTAGGTTAGATGAAATGATATAAAGAATATGGCAGTAAAAGGCGATTAAATATTGGCTAACTAGATTTAGGCTCTTAACAAGAATGGAGCAAATATTTGAAATTGCTCAGAAACACCAAATACAAAAGTCAGCCTATGGAGATAGTCAATGTTTTAATTTTGTCAGCTATCATTTATGAATATTCTATATTTAGTTTAAAATGTAAATTTATTCAAGTTCAATGAATTATTTCTGTAGGAGCCCTCTTGATCCTTTCTTGATCCTCTAACTAAATATACTCAGTTTGCTGAAGTATACTGATCTGGTTTGAGACTTCTCTTGGCTTGTGCTGGACCGCTACCAATATTTATTAGCTATAATGCTTTAATAGAGCCTCCATCTTTAGAGTGAGCATGATACTGAACACCAGACACTGTGAGTCAACAGTGCAGAACGGAACCTTGGCTTACCTGTGAAGGTTCCCTCTACACTGAGGGAGGAGTAAATCTTCATCAGCGGGTTTTGTTGTTCCTATACTCAGAGAAGCAGGATCCAAAAAACCTTTGCTTCCTGTCACATGTGCTAGGACCGCCCTCTGATATCCAGTTCGAGGACTTCCATAGCAGAATTTTTAAAAACAGAAAGACAGCTTTATCTGGACACTTGACATTCTTCATCTTGATCCATTCTTCACCCTGGGTGGGCAAGATGTACTCCTCCCTCAGTGTAGAAGGAACCTTCACAGGTAAGCCAAGGTTCCGTTCTCCCACTGAGTTCACTGAGTACATCTTCATCAGCAGGATCTACAAAAGCTGACGTTCACTGGGAGGGAATCTTCATTGATAATTTGATACAACATTCTGGAGGACTCTCCTGCCGAATGCCGCGTCAGATGAAGAATAGGCATTTATCTTGTAGTGTCTTATGAACGTAGAAGGGCTAGACCAGGTCGCAGCCTTATAGATTTCTTCCATGGATGCATGGCCATCAAATGCTGCTGAAGTAGCGGCGCTGCGGACTGAGCGGTAATTCCTAACGGCACTGGTATGCTGCTAAGTTGATAGAACAGCTGGATACACTGTTTGATGCACTTGCTGATAGCTGCCTGTGACATTTTGCAACCTTTATTGGGTGATGAAATAGAAACAAATAAAGACTCCGAGCGCCGGAGAGGTTCCGTCCTTCTCAAAAAAGATGCGTAAAGCTCTTTTCACGTCCAGAGTGTGCCAGTTCTTCTCCTTTGGAAGAGAAGGGTGAGGGCAAAAGGATGGAAGATGGAGTTCCTGTTGTCTATGGAACTTAGAATTTACCTTCGGGATAAAGGCCGGATCTGGACGTAGTACTACTTTATCCGCGTGGAAGATGCAGAGGCTTTTTCTAGATGACAAAGCCGCCAGTTCCAACACCCTTCTAGCTGATGTAACAGCCGTGAGGAAGAAAACTTTCATCCTAAGGTGACCCAGGGAAGCCTCCCGTAAGGGTTCAAATGGGTGTCGAGTCAGAGCCTGGAGTACCACGTGAAGTCTCCATGTCGGAAATCTATGAATTGTAGGAGGAGAGATGGCCGAGGCTCCTCTCAAGAAAGTGACTATGTGGGGATGTCTTGATGTTGGGTAGCCATCCAGTTGGGGAACAATTGTCGCGATCGCCGTCACCTGTCGTTTGAGAGTAGATGCCTTCAGCCCTTGAGCTAATCCCTCCTGGAAAAAGTCAAGCAAGTTGCCAGTGGAAATGGTCACTAGATCAGAATGTTTTCTCCCACACCATCTAGCGAAGGCCTTCCAGGAAAAATCGTATATGTGCCTGGTGGATTGTTTCCTGGCTTCCAACATGGTGTCGATGACCTCTGAGGTATAGCCCGTCTCTAGCAACCTTGACCTTTCAAGAGCCAGGCGGTCAGCTTTAACCAGGCTGGATCTGGGTGTACTAAGGAGCCCAGTTGGAGAAGGTCCTGGACTGGAAGTAGGGACCATGGCTCCTGGATCGATAGCTCTCTCAGTGTCGCGAACCAAGGTAGTCGGGGCCACCGAGGGGCTATGAAGATGATCAGGGCCCTCGCTTGTCTGATTTTTCATAGAGCTTTGGAGATGACTGGTAGAGGTAGAAATGCATAAAGGAGACCCCGTGGCCACGGCGACAACAGTGCACCTATTCCCTCTGCCCTTGGATGCATAAATCTTGACAGGAACCTTGGGAGCTGATTTTCACCTGTTGTGAAGAGGTCCATGATGGGTCTTCCAAATTTCTCTGTTTTTTGAAGGAAGGTCTCACTCTTTAAGGACCACTCCCCCTCGTCCACCTGCTGTCGGCTGAGCCAATCTGTCTGCTCGTTTAGTACTCCTTTTATGTGCTCTGCCCTGATGGACACCAAGTGAGCCTCTGCCCAATTCAGAATTGTTATGGCTTCTGCGTGAAGGGAGGAGGAACGAGACCCGCCTTGCTTGTTTATGTAAGCTTTTGCTGAGACATTGTCCGTTCTCAGCAGGACGTGACTGTTCTTGATTCTTGGCTGAAACTCTACCAAGGCTTTCCGGATTGCCCATAACTCCAGCAGATTTATGTGACTCTCTTCCGGTGTCCAACGACCCTGTGCTACTTGTTGCCGCAGAATTGCCCCCCAGCCTTTCAAGCTGGCATCGGTAAAATCTGGATCGTGGAGATCGGGAGATAGTTCTGTCCCTTGGCTAGGTTGTGGGACCTGGTCCACCACCTTAAGCTGTCCTTCACTTGTCTTGGGACGGTGAGGCCTGGGTTCCTCTTTTGAGTTATCTGCAGTTGAAATGGCTTGAGAAACCATTGCAGGTCCCTCATGTGGAGGCGAGCCCATGGCACAATCCCTATGCATGCCACCATTTTCCCCTGCAGTCTGACTAAGGACGACAGGCCAAAGGATTTGGAAAGAATCACTGTCCTTGTCAACTTGACAATGGAGGAGATCTTGTCTGGTAGAAGGAAGACTGCATTCTGGTTTGTGTCTATGAACACCCCCAGGTGATGGATGAACTGGGACGGAGAGGGTGCTCTTGATCCAGTTTACCACGAAAACATGGAGTTCTAGAGCCCGGAGGACGGTCTCCGTGTGCTGTAAGGACAGTTGTTCTGAAGGAGCGCTCACCAGGATATCATCTAAATATGGGAAGACGTGGATCCCTACCTCTCTCAGGTGAGCCACCAACAACACCAGGACCTTGGTAAAGACCCTTGAGGCCGATGAGAGATCAAACGGGAGGGCCCGAAACTGACAGTGATTGGGGTTGTTTGCAAAGCGGAGAAACGTTTGGTGCTCAGGGTAGATGGGGATGTGTAAATATGCTTCCATCAGGTCTATCGACGTTAGAAACGCTTGGCGACGGAGTGTCTCTATGATGGACCTGAGTGTCTCCATCCTGAAACGTTTGAGCCAGATAAATTTGTTGACGTGTTTTAGATTTAGGATTGAGCGCCAATCTCCGTTTCTCTTCGGAACGGTAAAGAAAATGGAGTATACCCCGGCGCACCGTTCTGTCTGGGGGACTGGTTCGATTGTCCTGATTTGAAGCAGGTGGTCTATGGCTGCTTGATTGCGGGCTATCTTGTCCGGTTTGGAAGAGGAGGGGGAGAGAAAGAAGCTGTTTGGGGGGGGATTTGCGTAGTTCTAGGCTGTATCCCTCATGAATAATCTTCTGCACCCAAGTGTCTGGGTGAAGTGAGTCCCAGGTATTGGCAAAAAGCTGGAGTCTTCCCCCCACCGGACTGTCCCAGCAGTCATTGTTTCCCGGTTTTCTCAATCTGTTGGACTTGTCCAAATGTTGTGGTAGCTGGAATCCTGCTAAACCTGGGGCCCTTGCGAAAGGATCCCCTTCCAGAATTCCAGTTGTTCCTTCTGTTGTCCGCTCTGCCCCTTGCCAGGGTGTGAGAGGTTCGGAAGGGACGAAAGGAAGAAGAGCAAGAGGTCTTACCTTCTTTCCTTATGTATTTTGGCAAGGTTTTTTTCTTGGCTTTCATCTAGACTAGTATGTCCTCTAGTTTAGAGCCGAAGAGCCGATCACCCTCGAATGGGTATCCCAACAGGATGGATTTGGAACAGAAGTCAGCTGACCAGGACCGGAGCCAAAGTGACCTCCTAGAAATAGAGGAAACTGCCAGTGCCCTGGCCAACATAGTCATGGAATCAAGAGTGGTGTCCGCCATAAAATTTATTGCTTTCAGAACTCTGTTAAGACCACTCAGAACCATTTTATTGTCTTGTGGAATCAGGTAAATTATTTTTCTGATCCACATGATGGATGCCCGAGCCACCAATGCTGCCATAGATGCTTGTATGGATACGGCCGAAGCCTCATGGGCCTTTCTGATAGAATAATCAGCTTTTCTATCTAGAGGGTCCCAAGCCGTTGGATTGCAGAGCGGCGACTGGTGCTTCAAATAAGGGATCCTGAAGGAGGTTAGAAGCTCGGGACTCTAGATTATACATTCTTTTAACAGCAGGGGGGAGCTGTCTGTTAGAGCGAGGCTTCTCCCATTCATTTTTGAGGTCCTCAAAGTATTCAGGAAAAGGCACAGCCCAGGTATGGGTCCTCAGTCTGGTGAAGAATTCCTTCATGCCCCTAAACTTAGCCTTACTTTTGGAAGCCTCTGAGTCTTCATCCTCATGAAAATCTAAGGCTGCCAATACCTTGCTCAGGAACGCCTGATAATCTTCCCCGGCAAATAACCAGGATTGTTGTTCCTGATTTTGAGTCTCCTCCCCCTCCTTGTCTTCTCCTGAGGAGAACTCGCCCTCTTCTCTACCGCTAGAAGAGAGAGAAGGGGACCTGTTCCTGCTGGAAAAGGACAATGGTGCCTTCCTTGCTGCCTTAGTTGGCCAGGCATGGAGTGTGTCGCTGGAGCATTCCCCACGTTCTGACTCAGAGTGGATGGAAGCCCTGGAACCCAGGGATAAGGCTCTGGATCTTGTGATGTCCCCGCAAGAATGGTCGCTAATTTGGGCAAACTCCTCTCTCAATGCCTGCCGCATTAAATTTATCAGACTTAAGTTGCCCTCCCCCCTTCCGCAATTAAAAAATGAACATTTTTAACATTACCCGAGGTAATCCCAGTCGCATGAACTCCAGAGGAGCCGGCATCACTGGGATCAAGTTTGCCCTCGTAACCTCTAGAGGCCGAACGGGGAGTTGCGGTGGCCATCTTGTCCGTGCGCGTCTTTTTCACACTGTTTTGAACGTCTCCCAGCTGGAGGCTTCGTTTTTGTGCCGCCGCCTGCAAATCTGGCTGATTTGCCGTTTTTCCCCTGCGCGGCTCTTGGACGCCGCTAGGGAAAGCTGTCGGGGGGGAAGGAGTCCTTCAACTTGCTCCTCGTCTCCTGACATTAATTCCTCTGAAGCCCTATCTCTACTCTGACATTTTGTAAACGGAGGAGGAGGGAGGGGAAAGGGAGACAGAGGCAAAGACAAGGGAAAACAGTAGATACAAGAGGAAAAGGCTGCTGGGTGACACACAGACCAAGATTAGGACTAAGAAAAAACACAGAAATAAAGTTAGACAGGATTAATTATTGAAACGCAAAGGCTAGGAAAGAAGGTTTGCTACAGAGCTAACCACAAATGCTGCTTCTCTCTCTAAGGCAGGAAGAGAACTGGATATTAGAGGGCGGTCCTAGCACATGTGATAGGAAGCAAAGGTTTTTGGGATCCTGCCTCCCTGAGCATAGGAACGACAAAACCCGCTGATGAAGATGTACTCCAAACTCAGTGGGAGAAGATATTTTTATTATACCATGAGCGAATATTGCAGATTCTATTATTTCACTTATTAAATACAAAGCATTCTAACATTTGAGAATAATATGTACCTTTCGCACAGAAGCTAGTCGATTCATCATTAAAGATTCTTCTCTATCATCATCATCATCCAAATCAAGCATGGGTATACTAAAGCTATCCATAATGCTGCAGCATCTGATGTTTTCATCCCTGGGATCAAAGGGGTCCACAATGATAGGCTCAGTTCCTTTTATTTCACAGCGGCAGAAAGGACATCCTTGACCATCAGATTCCTATATATGAATGAAAAGCACCACTCTTAATTAATGATGATGTTTTAAATATGCGTGCTTGGAGACAATAGAAGGTACATGGGATAAAGAAAACAGGTTAATAGAATTTTACAGATGTCTTTTAATCTTAATCTTATATGATTCATGATAACAGCCAAAGGTATGTCGCATAAAACAAACATAAGTCTTAAAAAAGCCAACTGAATAGTTACGTTATAAAAATATTGCCTTGTCCAATACAACGTTGTCTGCTGGCTTGCAGTTCTATGCCAGTTCAGATATAGTGCTGAAATCATGATTGCCATTGATATTTCACACTAATGAGAAACTTTTTTGTTTGGTAGAATTCCAGGAAATTAGGCCAAGAGCTTTTCATACCAATGGATTTCCACTAACATCTCCAAACAGTTTCTAAGCAATAGCTTTCAAAAGGTCATACTTGTTTACCTTGTAGATGTACATCACTGGGATTGCATTACTAAATGCTTCAGGGAATATCAGAATTTATCTCTGAATCTGCATTATGGTTTTTAACCAACTTGATTTGAGCAGAACCAAAATAAAGATAAACTGAAAGCATCCATCAATTTATCTATATGGAAAACAATTCCCATTTCAATATAGTCCTAGTATGAAGCAGAGTGTAGAGGGGCTGCCTTAAACTGAGAATTGAGGTATCATTTAGAAGCAGCAGACACTGAACCCATTTTAAAAAGTAAAAGGAAGTCATCAGCACAACCATTCCCAGCAGCATCTCAGACTGATAAAAGAAAATATCTTTTTTAAAAGATTCCAACATTTGACAATTGTGTTGTGTCATTATTCAACACTAGCTCCTGTCCATACTCCGAAACAAAGCTGCGAAAGAATGTTACTCTCTACCATTCAATATCTTCAAGGCCAGCTCCACATTCTGAGGTGCTCTCAAAATCATCCCCTTAGCATCCTCCCTTTCCTCCAGTAATTACTCTTTGCTCGCCCCTAAAATGGCATGTGAGCTGATATCAAGGAGAAGCACCATCCCTAGCTGTAATTAGAAATAGATGAAGTAGGACAGTCACTTAAAATTGTAGTGTGTCTGCTTCTATGGGGCACACTGGGCCATTTTTTAAAAATCTATTTCAATTATTTAAGTTTTAACATCAGATATATGCATTTAATATAATTAATATCTGTAATGCACATATATTATATTTATTAACTGAAATGCTACTTGAAACAATTACTGAAAAATCAGTGTTTATTCCAGGTCTCATCACAAACTAGATGATATCAACTACAAGAAGGAGCCTGACTCATTTATGAGAAGAGTGTGATCAAAGAAAGTCAATGGACCAAGAATTGGGGGAAAAAATTGATGGGTTTTAATAGCCAGCCAAATATGTGGCTGTCACACTCCCTTTGATGGAAATGTTCATCCCTGATTTCACATTGTGTTCTGTAGGCACAATGAATTGCTCTGAAGGCCAGGTCAAGGACAGAAGCAACCCCATCACCAGTTACTCTTAGGGGCAGTCACTAACTAAATGAAGACATTATTGCTACTTGCAACTTTGTTAATCTATTTGTGGGCCCTGGGCTTCCAGTTTTAAAATGCATCTGATTCTGTGAAAGTTCAAACCAAGAGAGATGATTCAGTGTGCACAACACAGTAAAATGTTGTTCAGTGTTGTGTATACATGGATAAAAAGCTACCACCAAAAGCAGACACCAGTATGTGTTTATACACATGCATTTTTTTAAAAAAAGAGGAGCCACCTAGATCCTTCTAATTAATCATACAATAAAGCAAAATGTTCAGAACAAATTGACCTTCAGCATAAAATATCTAGAATAATGAGTTTTGCATTCACTACAGATGAAGTAGCTTATTTTATTTAACAACACAGATGTTTCTCTATGAGAAAAAGAGCACTTGCAATCTCTCCTTAGGCATGTCTAATGAGCCATTATGACAGCAATTAAGCACTAACCACTAGCAAGTCTGTAACAACTGACACTGCTACAGAACGATCCCTTCATCAATTCATTAATTATACAGAAGTTAAATTTGCAATGAAGTTTGATTAAATAGGAAGTGGCTGCTAATGAAAGAAAGGTCCAGTGCTTTGTATCTTATTACAGCTAGCTTGTGGGGAATTTACTGTCCTGTTAAAATGTAAGATTTTAAAGTTTTGTTAGGGCCAAATTCCCCCCACCCCTTACAATGCATAAAAGGGGATACAGTATCTCAACTACCTGCTGTGGATATAAGATACATCAACATCTGGGCTTTTACCTTGATATTTGTTTTTACAGCTGCTGCCTAGAGACAGAGCACGAACTGCAATCTCTCAGTGGTATAGGGATGGAGAGGGTATTTGATTAAAAACAGAAACTAAATTTCTTTCATACTAGATCTCACTAATCACAAACTAGAAGTCTGCTCTGAAAGTTCTACAGGCATGAAAGGAGAAACTACTGATTTCTGTAAGACTTGAGCTATTTGCATTTTTAACTGTGCTTAGGAGGATAGAAAGTTATGAAACTGTAAGGCAAAGTACCTACCCCATGGAAAACAGCAAAAACCTTCTTCAATTAAAAGCCCCAGGATGACACCACTAAAGACTGAGGTACCGCTGGTCAACGACAAAGCTGCTTGAGGACTGAAGAAGCAGCCTGACTGGGAAGGGGCTGCACTCACCCTGAAGGAGCAGGTTCGTAGCTTGGGGATGTTGCCAGATCCTAGCCTACAGCTGGACTCATCTGTAGTATGTGGTGCCTTTTATCAGCTGCAGCTCATATACCAGCTCCGGCCATTCCGGAGCGCCATCTGGCCACAGGGATCCATGCTCTGATTATATCCAGGTTAGATTTACTGTAATGTACTTTACATGCCTTTGAAAGTGGTCCAGAAATTTCAGTTCTTCCAAAATGTGATAGCCAGGCTACTGTCAGGGTGGGATTTAGGGATTGTATCTCACTAGTGCTGAAATATCTGTACTGGCTGCTCATTTGTTTCAGAGCACAATTCAAATTGCTGATTCTTACATTTAAAGCCCTAAATAGCTTGGGGCCTGGATAACTGATGCACAGCCTCCTTCCATATTGTTTATCCTACCAGCCAAAATCTTCCTCACCAGCCTGTTCTGTGTGCCCCCACCTTCAGAGTGAGGCAGGTGGTGACCAGAGATAGGGCTTTTTCAGTGGTGGTTCCTTGCCTGTGGATTGCCCTTCCCCTTGAGGCCTGCACACTACTTTCTTTTAGCTGCCAGGTCAAAATGTTTCTATTTACCCAGAGTTTTACCTAACGTGTTGATCTATTTATCATATTTTATAGTCTGCTTTTAGCCTGATAAATGTTTAAGACACATTTTAAGCTTTGCTGTGTTTTGAATGGTGGGCTTTAATAACTTCTGTGATGCTTCATGTTTTTATTATGTTTTATTTTATAAGCTATAAGGTTCCCTGGAGAGGTAGTATAGAAATTTTCTAAATATAGGACACAGAATGGGCTGAAGCAGAATTTTCTGTAACAGAGTATGAAAAATCCTTAGACAAAACAGGGAACCATGTTGTCATTAATATCATAATCTTGGTAGGGTACAATAAGAACGACATTGGGTACAAGTAGGATACAACAAGATGAAGAAGGAAGGGAGAAGTTTCACTCTCTTATCTTCTCCTGGCCCCTGGGCTTTTATAGTAGCTGATGAGCAGCTCCCCCCGCCCCACAAGTTACTAAAAGAGAATACTCTCTCACTTATTCACACACATGCCCTGCCATCTTCTTTTCCATCTTCTCTCATTTTTGAATAGTCTTTCTTGAAGACATCAAGCCTCTTTCGTGCAAACCACACTTTCGCAGCTACCAAGCATGCTTTGATTTGCACCAAGGAGCAATTGTATTCAGTCTATATACGTTGTAACAGACAACTACTTCTTATTTGGGACCCTACTTGAAGCTATCAAGAATATGATTATAATGAATTGGGCCCTGATCTTCTTTATGAAAAACATATGCCAATATTAAGGGTATGAAGCTTACACCTTTGAAAGTACATTCCTAGATTTTATAACAGAACAGCAGGAAAATAAAATATAATCAGTAAAATGGAAGTCTTTATAGGTAGTAGAATAAACCTAAATTGATTAACTGTGTTTGACGGAGGTGAAAAGCTATAAGACGGACAACCTACCTGCCATGCTGTAAGGCAGGATGTGCACATCAGATGCCCACAAGGTTCAATCTTCACATCTTTGTCGTTCTCTGCACAAATTTTACAAAGCTGGAATGTCGAACCCATTTCACAATACAATTCATACTGTTCCTGAAACAAGAGAATGCAATATGGTTCTACAAGGTGACTAGTTAATGGAATGTGTTCAGAATAGCTGATTTGTTTTTCTAAGCTGTACTGTGTAGTATAAAGCAAATTTTTGAAAACATTTGTGACAAAAATCAAATTAGTACATGTTATGTACTCTTCCTGAAATGTAAAATACATACTTGTATGAGATATTACACAAGCTGTTATATGTATTAGTGATTATTCAAGTTCACTATAGGCACTAAAAATCCCACGTACAGAACATCAGCATTCTAAATATTTGCATTTGTCATCATTTAAATTAAGGTGCTAATTTTAAATAATACATCCTGGGAGATGGTAGAAGAAAAAAGAGGATGTACTTGGAATAAAGATTACTCTTGCAATCTACTGATGAATGTAAATTTTCTTAGAGTTGTAACATGAACCTGATTGCCACCAAGAAATCTTCCATATCAAATCCTGCTTCCTCCTCCCCCGCCACCCATTCGAGAACCACTGCCCTCTTTTTATGTAACCTTCGTCTCACAGAAGCCTTGAACTGTTAACAGCAGTGACAGAAGATATTTTAAGTAAGCATATTTTAACAAAACTGAACTAATTGTTACTAGTCAGCATGTCAGAATAATACTTCGAAATAGATAAGAATCAAAAACAAACTGGAGGGAGGAGGAGTTACCATGGCATAGTATCTAACCTGGAAGACCCAGGCTCAAGTTCCTGCTCTGCCATGGAAGCCTGCTAGGCGATCTTTGGCCAGCTGCAACTATTTTAGCCTAACCTACTTTTCAACCTAACCTGGAACAGGAAAGAAAGATGTTGCAAGCCACTTTGCATGCCCATAAACAAATCAATAGGTAGTGCAGAGTGGTGGATTTAAGTTGAAATCTCTGCTGAACTACTACAGCTCACTGGGTGAACATGTGACAGTCACAAATTTTCAGCCTAACTTGATTACACTGATATGTAAAAAAAAATATAAGGAGAATACTGTGTACTGCCCTAAGTTTCTTGGGAAAAGTGCACAATAAAAATGTGGTTGATAAAAATGTCAATTCTTTCTTAAGATAAATAAAACTAAGCACTACATTGCAAGAAGTGATGTATAGAATTACTCGTGTTCCTCATTCAAAGGAAATTTTAGTTACTTTGTACTGCCTATCTGGAATACAAGGCCGCTGTTTGCTTTTTAAAACAAGATGACATGCATGTATTAGTAACCTCCATAGTGCATAATGGAAGTCAGATCATCCATCAGAAGCTCCAGAAGTGATATGCAAAATAAAAATTAAATCAAAAATTCATCCAAATGACAACATATACCCCAGAAAAGAGCATATCTTCTCATACATCATGAAATAGCACTCCAAACCTTCATACAGGTTTAGTATCCCATAATCTGGACTGCTTGGGACCAGAAGTGGCCCATATTTTGGATCTGTCTGTATTTTGGAATATTTGCAAATAAATAATGAGATATCTTGGGGCCCAAGTCAAAACACAAAATTCATTTGTTTTATATACGTTTATACATACTTTATACACATAGCCTGAATGTAATTTTAAACAATATTTTTAATAGTTTTGTGTACATTGAACCATCAACGGCACTGCTGAGGGCCTGTGAATAATGCCTGCATGCCAGCTCAAAGGTCCAGTTTTCAAATCAGTCTGGATATTGGATGTCTAAATAAGGGATACTCAACCTGTATGTGGGATTACTACCAATATTACAACCTGTGACACCACTTACTCTTCCCATTTTCATACAGGCAGCCATGCATGTTGAGTATCACGAAATTCCTTCACTTTGCAATTAATGCTTACTTTAAATTAGAGAATACTGAATTTTAAAACTTTATTTAATACATTTACACTCATAAAGGTTTCCCACCCGCCCCGAACATGACTATACTATACACCAAAGCAGCATTTTGTCTCTCTTTGGAAATGATCACCCTCTCTTCTAAAAGCAGATGGGCTTCCCAATTATCTTACTGAAAGTTTAGAATTTAAGTACATGATCTGTAGTCAAAGTAAATTGGTAATATACAGCATACCTGGGTAACTTTTATGTGATCATGAGGTGTGGGTTCACATAGTCCTGTCAGATCAGGGTTATAACTTCGTCCATCTGGGTACAGATAGCTAGATTGCAAATAAATAACATCTGCAAATTTAGTTTGCTTTTCTTGTAGCCAAAGTTAATAAATAAACTTCAGTGTATGAAGTAGCGGCAACAGTATAGACACTCAAAGTGCTAACACCGTTGGGAAACAAACAGTTATGCGAACGAATCAAATGAAAGTTGATAAAATGCCCACAAAGTCACTGGACAACACAAACAGTGTGTCATAATGGTGCTCAAAACTATTATCATCAAGCAATTACATACTTTAAAGAAGGGATTTTCAGATATTCAGATGGCTCTTCTCTGCTCTCAATATCAAGGCTGCATTTTTCAGTAAGTTCTCTCCAATTCAGTTCTTCCTGACATCAACAACTTCATTGCAAGATCAATATTTAAGTTGTTTTTTTATACGTACTACTGAAATGAACTCCACTTTGCATTTTGGTTTGGAGTTTAACATCTAACCTTTTTAAGCTCTCTATCATGTGCTCATTTTGCTGTTGAAGTTGCAGTTAAAGATACCACATAAAATTATGTTCTCTGGACTAGGGATACAAACTTACAATTTTCACCTTTATAAGTGGACATTAAAGCGCTGGATCTCTCTCTGTTTTAAACAGGCAATCCAAGCTCCCCCACCCCTTCCTACCTCTACACTCAACGTGAGACTGCAAGTATAGACCCAGCAGAGCAAAGATGAGCAGGAGCAGAAACAAGATAAAGAAAGACAGGGGGTAATTTGAGGCCATACAGAGGTTCCTGGAATTATGAATTAGAAAACTAACATAAAAGCTTCTTCTTTTACAGTTCTCCACTGTTACTCATAATTACAGACACTAGTGAAGTTCATACTATTTTGACTTGGAGAACAAACTCCAGCAGCTCAGAAAGCCCACCTTCAAAGTGAGGCAAGTCTTACAGCTGCCAAATTCCTCTTTCATTCAGATACTAAATCCTAACTAAAGAATTCCTGTCCTGCTTCCACACCATCTAACTTTTATGGCTCATTGATGTGCTGGAATGAGGCAAAATGAAACCAGGAAAAATAGAGTCAACATCTCCATTGTTTTCTTCTCTTTCTCTCTCCATCCCACTCCAATTCTCAGAATGCATGGCGGGCAGAAGAGAACAAAAGGAGGGGAAAAAGGAGGATGGCTGCAAATACCTCCTCTAAACCACCTCATCTCACCTCCTCATTGCTCCTCATCAACAAGGCAGATAAGTTGGGACAGGATGGAGGAGCAAAAGAGGATGGCTAGAACCCCATGACCCTCCTAATGACATCAATAGGTATGCCATCCTGTTGGAAACTCCGAGAGCTTGGATTTCAGCTCTAATAAAACAAGCTTTCTGATTACTTTCAATGAGTATCGCTTCTCGGCCTTCTGGCTAAGATCAAGTGTAGTATGAATGCGATGAGCTGGAATCAGAGGTGAGCTTGCACTTCTATTCATAATTTGCCTGGTCTTTCTGATTTGATCAGTGTGAGGTATTTGTGCATGAGTTTTAAGTCCAGTCAAGTTGCTTCTGACTTATGGTGACCCTATGAATTAATGACTCCCAAAACATCCTATTGTTAACAGCCTCGCTCACGTCTTACAAACTGAGATCTGTGGCTTCCTTGATTGAGTCAATCCATTTCATGTGGGATATTTGCTAGTTGCCAATCTGGAAAGTTGCACTGATTCTAATTTGCCCAGTGTTAGAAACTGGAAGTATGAAAGCCCATGGTTTTCATATTCCATATGAAAACCAAATCATAGTTCTTTGAAGGACCATTGATGACAAGTGAAACAGCCATTCACTGCCACTATACTCTTAGACAGGCATATTGTCAGGATGTGGATAAAGGATGAAACACTGCTGTTAGACACAGCTAGAGTGTTGAGGTTGGGAAAATCAAGGGAATATTTATACTTACAATCCTTCCCGGCTGCCATCAATCAAAGCTTGAAATAAAGGCTTGTTGTGAGGTATGGTCTGTAAAATATTCCCATCGCCAGTGACATATCCAATGGCCCACTGTCCCAGTCGTGTGCAACTTAATCTGAAAATGTAGCTGTTTGACAGAAATGAAGTTAAAAATCACTTGGTTGAGGCAGAAAAAACCCCCAACCATATTAGAGGACTACATGCACAGGTACGCTGGTGGCTTGGATCTTAAGGTTATCTGCCACCACAAGGGTACCAGCGGATAAGAAATTTTCTTTGACTTCTCAGAAATAAAAGGTAATTGAAAAAAGAAAGAAGGCCACAAGTCATTTCTATAATGCACAGACTGAAGCACCTGTGAAAATCATGGGGCTGGTAAGATTTTATAATTATGACACATGGTGCCTATGACCCACTGAACATATCCTGCTAAAGAATTTTAACATTTCAAGAAAGCTTGAAAATCTGCTGGTGACAGATCCATATGTATTAAGCCTTACCATCTCTTTACAAGTGTGTCTCAGATTTACCAGGAATAGTAATACCATGGACACAGTTCCTCCAGCATGGCTGGGAAACTCAAAAACATACCAGGTAAAATGTAATTCACAATATGTGACTAGTTATCACTGGCCATTAGGCACATTACATATTTCCAACGTTGCCTTCAATATGGAACAAGTTTTACTACACAAATTAGACTTATAAAAGAAAAACGTATTATAAAATATCCATTATCATACTTCAGTTTTCCTAGCCAATGTATACAGAATCATGACTGAAAGCATGAAGTTTAACAGCACATAGAACAGACGAAATGAATTACCTTCCTGGTTTGGTGCTGTATTTCTGTAATCTTGCTTTAACTTCATCATAAGTCAGAAATGCCATATATCCAGGATGTGTCACAGCTAAGAAGTTCCAATTCCTTAATATTGAGCCCCAAGGCTAAATTCAAGGTGGGGAAAAAAAGGAAATTACACTTTCGTTCCACCCTTGCTCCATGGAGCCAAACATAGTACACATTTCTTTCTCTTCCACATTTTATGCTCATAACCTTGTGAGGCAATCAGGCTGAAAAATAGCAACAGCATAAAAGAGCAATCTTAAGCAAGTTTACTCAGAAGTAGCCCCCACTTTATTCCACGGGGCTTACCCACAGGAAAGTGATCTTAGGAATGTAGCCAAAGTCACTATATAAAATCTTACATGCATTGTGTTGACAGCCACTTGCTCTTAGTATATACAAGATAAGCAGAAGACGAAAAATTGGTTTTCATACTCTGTTTTTCTCTATCTTTAAGGAGTCTCAAAGCGGCTTACAATCACTCTCCCCTCAACAGACACTTTATGAGGTAGGTGGGGCTGACAGAGTTCAGAGAGAACTGTGACTAGCCCAAGGTCACCCAGCTGGCTTCATGTGGAATCAAACATGGTTCTCCAGATTAGAGTCCGCCACTCTTAACCACTACACCACACAAACGTTAGGTCCATTCCCTAGGCAATTACACCAAATTGTGGCAGAACAACAAAGAGAGGAGAAGAAAAAACTGGTCTGGATTATCAGCAGGTGAAGCAAGAAAACCACAATCAGCCACATATAACAGTTTGCTCTTTTCTGGCTACCTGACAATATTTTTTTTCTGGCTACCTGACAATATTTTTTTATGGCTACCTGACAATATTTTTTTTAATTAACAATTTCAAAAATTCTAACCAACCATTTTTTTCTACTTTACAATACAACAGTGTGATGGAGAGGTCCAGTTCTACCTTTCCCAGAGGCCAATGAGTTACGAGCATACCATAGTCTTCTGACTGGTGAATTTTAAGTAGAATTTGTTATGATGGTGCCAATAAAGGTATTGAATTTGAATCTGAGTTAAGAGCCAACTTCTGAGAACTAAAACTTTGTAATTAATTCATCAATCTGGGATCTTAAATTCAAATATTACTGTATTACTGTATTTGAGTCAGCCCATGTTGCTGAAGCTGTAAACAAGTGCCTCTGGTTTTCTGTGTTTAACCCCTGTTGACTGGATATCTAGTGTTCTAAGGAAAACACCAAATACACACATATTACCTGCCCTGAGCCTGTTCTCGGCTGGGGAGGGTGGGTTATAAGTTGAAAAAATCAATCAGTCAACCTTGAGTGCCGTGGCCAGTGAATTTAATTAACTACATGGTTGCAGAGAATAAAGGAAAGAAGTATCAGGTTATCTGACTTCAGTAGCTCTGTGCAGTAGCTGAATATTTCTGGGAAAGAGGAGAGGACACAATATCTAGAAAGGGGTCAAGGCTCTCTTCCATTAAAGGGAGAGGAGAATGATGGCAAACTGTAACTGTTTGACCTACCTGAGACCCTGTATGACAGAGGTTGTGGACAGTGGTAGGGTCTCTA
The DNA here is from genome assembly GCF_029931775.1 of Euleptes europaea. NCBI lineage: Eukaryota > Metazoa > Chordata > Lepidosauria > Squamata > Sphaerodactylidae > Euleptes > Euleptes europaea. The sequence continues at coordinate 36,290,021 of NC_079323.1, forward strand.
AGTAAAGAGGGTGTCACAAAAAGCACTGTTGCACTTGTTTACCAAAGTCAAGTGTGCAATTTATCACATCAATCAGGAATGTGAAACATGGCAAATAGTATGATTGTAGGTAAAGTGTCCAAGAACAACATGTACACTCTCAGATCCGGCGTGATGTGCCCAAGTTGGAAATGTACCTGGAAATCCAACAGAATTGAGCCTTCTCAACCCTGCCTGTCTCTTCTGCTTTATTGGTAAGATTACAAAAGAATATAGAAATCTGTAGGCTCCATACTGACTGGACTTAGTCTAGTGATCTGTTCACCTAAGGTTTGTGGATTCTCCCCACTTTCCCCCTCCCCACAGCCATCACTTATAACCCCAGAAAAACTGATTCCCACAGTCACAAGATCTGCACTGAGCAACAGCTGTGCAGGTCGGGGGGCTGCAATGAGGAGGGGTAATGGGGAGATATCACTCACTCTTCAATTAGTATGGCTCTATCAACAGAAAAGGCACCCCAGGGGCATGTTAAACCAATGGTCTCCACTCATATTAACCATCCTGTACATACCAAGCCTTGGTTTTCCACTCTTAATATGGCAGCTTAAAATGAATCTAAGAATTCTCACTACAAGCTTCCCCTCAACAAAACTTGGCAAACTTTATAACTACAAACTGAAAATATGTACCAAATAAAAGCTTTCACAAAACTTAGCCAAAATTACTAAAACTCAAATCATTCATTTATACCAGTGCTTTCCAAAGTGGGTAGTACCACCCCATGGGGGGCAGTGGGATTACCTAGGGGGGCACTAAGAGGCAAGTGGGCAGCAGGGGGGCGCTAGAGGTGGGCCCCTTCAAATATGTTGTTGGAAAAGGTAGGGGGCACTGGGGTTGAGTTTGTGGAACCAAGGAGACGGTGGCCTGAAAAGTTTGGGAACCTCTGATTTATACCAAGGCATTCTAGTTAACACAGGGAAGGGATCAACGTGCCAAAGAAAATCACTTTAGACCACTAGAGAAATCTTCAGAATGTTAAAAAAAAATATCACGGTAGTGAAATCACAGAAAGGCAGCATTCAATACTGAATTAGTCTGAATAATTTACCTGAAATAATCTTGTGAAGATGTCAAATTCAAAAATTGAAATGTAGTCATTGCAAGTTAAATCAATAGTAGATTTCAATGCCATTGCTTCCAGACCAGAACTAATCTGATGCACTTCATGCAAACACTGCCGGAACACTTTCCAAGGCACTATGGTTCTAGGGTAAGAAAACAAATTAATGAATCACACTACTGTTATTTTCCAAAGGGTTTCAATATGGGTTTGTTCTCATGAAATGAAGTTGATAAATGAAGTTTCTTCAACCTTTTGACACACAGTTCCATCATATTAAAATACACAGTATGACCTCTATCTCATTCTCTTTACATCTCTGGTGTCGGTGCTAGAAACTGGTACAGATAAAAGTTTCAAGTGTTAACCATTTGTGCCTGTAGATGTTCTGTGTACCTTATACTAGTCTAATGGGCCCACAAAACTAAACAATTGCATCCTTCTTCAAGAAGCACTTAATGAAAACAGGGTAAAAGAATACAGAGACCTATGCCAAAAGCTGTAATTCATTACTTTAATATTATTTTAAAAGACTTTAGTGGCTGAAGCATTTTTCATACAACAGTTTCAGAATATTGTAGAACAATCTATAATTAACTATGGTTTTTCCATGAGCCCTATCAGTATTAGATACATCTTAAACATGAAAGTTACATTATATTATATTAAAACATTCCCTCTCTTATCTCTCCCCACCCAAAGCCCCAAGGTGGCTCACAGCAAATGCCTAGAAGGCAAAACACACATCTCATATAAAAAACATAAAATCAAAACAGAAATTGACAGACAGTAACACAGAGACCTAGGAAATATTGAGATAGCCTTAGCCCATATAGCCGAACTCCTCTGAATAACAATTAATACAACTGGAAAGGGTGGGACTCTTATTATAGCCAACAGACTATTCCACAAGATCACTGTTTAAGGGTTCTATTAGAACCATACATAAAAAGACTGTGACATGTGGCATCTTTAACAAGCTGAAACCCTTTCTTGAGATATCCATGTTCTGATCACATCCAGAGATGTTCTCCATAAGGCCGTCATTGAAGGTGGTTCAGAAGCTTTAACCTGGTGCAAATTACAGTGGTATGATTGCATCTTAATTCCTGAAACCCCTCCCCACAGTTGATTACCTAGCACTTAACTTGTCTAAATAAACTTGTCTTAGCTTTAAGCAGCAGGTTAAGTCTTTTGGTGTTGTTTTTTGCCTGATTTTATTTAGCTCGTGTTCTTGCTTTGATTAAAAAAAATCCATCCACTTCTCTATTGATTGTATTATGTTCTCAGTTCTGGGCGAAGGGCATCTTGTCATTCGTGGGTATTATCATCACGTGCCCAGGGAGGCAGGACCAAAAAACTTTCCAACTTCCTGTCTCCCTGGGCGGGAAGCCCAGTTTCCGTCCTGCCTTGGTTAGGGTGGCAGCATAGTTTTTGAACTCCGATCTTGAGGAATTTTTCCTTCACCCCTTTCTTTTTCAAGTCTGTCTTGCCTTTCCGTTCGTTCCCCCTTCTTGCTGTTTGTTATTTTTTCGCTCCGTTGGCCCTCCACGAGCGCTCACTCTTCCTCCCCCCCCCGCCTCCTCAGCTCCTCTCTTATCTCTCCGACCCCACTTCGCCTTGTTAGGCAAGATGGCGGACGGCAGGAGAGATTTAGATTTGGACATATTGTCTGAGGAGGATTGCGACTCAGCCCTCGTCGTCTCGGCAGGGCGCCGCTGCAGGGAAACTGCCGGCGGCCGGAGCGGCGGCCCCGGGAACCGCAGCGCGGAGGGGCCCTCAACTTCAAAAAAGGTGCGCTCTGAGGAGCCGCCTCAAAATGGCGCGGAGCGGAGCAACACTCACGAAATGGCGCCCGTTCCAACGATGGCCCCGGCAAACCCTGGGAGGATTGAGGATCCGGCTGACTCCAGTCTTCACTGGGGGGGGGGGGGTTAACGTATTTATAGTGGATTCGGAGGCCCCAGTTTCTAGAAGGGAAATGATTAATCTTTTTAACGGGGTCCTAGATAAACAGGCGCAGATGATGGAGGCCTTTAGAAATTCGCTCGCCCCCATCATCCAGGGCAACGACCCTTCTCATTCCCAACCCGTTGCCCACTCTCAACAGGAGCAGGGGGATAGGCAGAGCCGGCCAGGAGCGCAATGACGCACTAAGGCGGCTCTAAAAGCCCAACCTTCTATGCAGCCACAACAGACCATGGAAGAACAATTGTCAGTAGCCTCTGACAATGAAAGCAGGGAAGAAGGGGCGCTCGACTCTGACGAAGAGGCCCCAGTTCTGTTAGAGGAACAACACCCTCGCCTTTTTCTGGCTGAGGACTTTCAGGGCTTGCTTAATAAAGCGCTGATAGCTCTGGATCTCAATGAAGACCCAGATCCGGCTAATGAGGTTAAGGCCAAGTCCAAGAAAAAGGGAACCAGGGAATTCTTTCCCTGTACAAAGCCCCGTGTCTGGGAAATCCCCTTTCCGGAGTTTTTTGAAACTCAGGTTCAAACAGAGTTCGATAAGCCCCTTGCTAACAGGCAATTTCCTGCTAGCATTAAGAAGCTCTACACTATGGTGCCTCATGCCATGAGCCTTTTTCAACTGCCTCTCATAGACGCACCAGTAGCGGCTGTTCACTCCCCTGACCTGCATTCGGAGGATGGCATGGGGACCATAAGAGATCTAATGGACAGAAAGGCAGAGATCCTTTCAAAAAAGGTGCATGAGGCATCTACCTTGGCCATCCAGGCCTCTGCAGCTACCTCCCTTATGGCACGAGCCTCCATTGTGTGGCTCAGAAAAATCATACAGTTATACACTGGAGATAATCGTAAACTATCTGAAGGTCTTAACAGGCTGCTTAAGGCCTCAGCCTTCATGGCAGACGCTTCTCTGGAAGCCATGTCCTTTGCGGCTCGGGCCACTTCATCGAACATTGCCATCAGAAGGGCTCTCTGGATCCGCCCATGGCAAAATGAGATAAAAAATAAGACCTTAACCATGTCTTACCCTTACACTGGGGGTAAGTTCTTCGGGGAAAGACTTGAAAGGATTTTAATAGAGAACAAAGACAAAAAGAAGGTTCTACCCAAATCCTACAAGAAGGATGGGAAGCCCTCATCTTCTTTCCCTAACTTCAGATCCTCTCATACACTAGCCCCCTATAGGCCTGACCAGCCTAGAGGATCTTGGAACACCGGTAATAGGGGTTCCTTTCGTAGAGGGGGCGGCAGATTTTTTTGTCCCTCTCAGGGTCAACAACAACAGTTCCCTGGCAATAGAGGAGACAAGTTCAACAAGAACCACAAGCAGTGACGCCAAGTCACTACAGGTGGGAGGCAGGCTCCTGCAGTTCCATCAGGTGTGGGAGCGCTCCTACACGGATGCCTGGGTGTCTCAGATCATTTCATCGGGATACCTCATAGAATTCACCAGCATACCAAAAGACAAATTTCTAAATTCCCCAAGGTCAATTCGATTGGAAAAGCACCAAAGAACACTGCAGGCCATTTGTCACTTACAACAAATTCTAGCCATAGAACCAGTCCCTCCGGAGGAACAGGGCAAGGGGGTATATTCCACCTTCTTTACAGTCCCCAAGAAAAATGGGGACTGGCGAGCTATCTTGGACCTGAAACACCTAAACAAAAAGATCTGGTACAGGAAATTTCGGATGGAGACCCTCCAATCCATCTTGGAGGCCCTTCAGGTGGATCAGTTCCTAACCTCCTTGGAGCTAAAGGAGGCATACCTTCATATTCCAATTCACCCCTCTCACCGGAGGTTCCTCAGATTCTGTTACAACAAATCCCACTTCCAGTTCAGGGCACTCCCATTCGGGCTTACTTCCGCCCCACGAGTGTTCTCGAAAGTCTTAGTGACTGGTGGCGCTCCTGCGCCAGGAAGGGATAACAGTGTTTCCCTATCTGGACGACTTGCTAATATGCTCATAGTCCAGAGAGGAAGCCACAGTACACACATCCAAGGTAATCAATGTCCTAACGGAACACGGTTTCCTTGTGAACACAGAGAAGAGTCATCTAACACCCACGCAGAGGTTGGAACACTTGGGGGTCATTATAGACACACACCAGAATCGAGTGTTCCTGCCACGGGACAAGATCACCAAGATCCAGTCCATGGTGCACTCCACCATCAAATCCATTCAGGGGAAAATAATGATGCTAGCCAAACTCCTAGGCAAGATGGTAGCGTGCCTCAGCTCGGTACCATGGGCCAGGTTCCATTCCAGGCCGCTACAGATGCTGTTACAACCATACCAGGCCCTCATTACGCAGAGCAGGGACAAAACCATTCTTCTTCCTCTAGACTTTCGGCGCTCACTTCTTTGGTGGAGCAAGACCAGCAACCTCAGCAAGGGGCTGCATTTTCTGACAGAGGAACAGATTCAAATTTACACAGATGCGAGCCTGGAGGGTTGGGGTGCAACATGCCAGAACCACATAATACAGGGGACCTGGTCCCAGGAGGAAAAAAGGCTACACATAAATCTGTTAGAGCTAAGAGCAGTTCGATTGGCTCTAAGGCACTTCGAGTTTCTTATCCTGCACAGGCATGTTTTGGTCCGGACGGACAACACGTCGGCCAAAGCATATCTAAACAAGCAGGGGGGGTCGAGGTCATCCAGACTCCACAGAGAGGCAGAATCCATCCTCTCATAGGCCGAAATAAACCTGGTGTCACTTGCCGCGGAGCACGTAAGTGGGGTACTCAACATCAAAGCCGATTGGCTGAGTCGTCAGGTGTTGGACGAGGGAGAGTGGTCCCTCAACAGGTCGGTCTTCCAACAGGTGGTAGAGAGATTCGGCCAGCCACAGTTAGACCTGTTTGCCTCGGCAGTCAACCATCTGCTTCCAAGGTTTCTAACCTGCTATTTTCATTCGGAGGCGGAGGATATGGATGCCCTTCTGGCTCCATGGCCAAGGGAGATCCTATTCGCCTTCCCTCCTATCCCCATCCTCCAGAGGGTGATAAGGAAGATCAGACAGGAGGAAGCCACGGTAATCCTCATTGCTCCCATGTGGCCAAGAAGGCCATGGTTTCCAGGCCTGAGAGAACTCTCAATCCAGGAACCTTGGGAGCTTCCAAACATACCGGACCTACTGAATCAGGGCCCATTATTGCACCCGGAACCTCAATGGCTGCACTTAACCGCGTGGAAATTGAGAGGAGGTCCCTCTTAAAGAAGGGTTACACTGCAGCAGTGGTGGACACAATGTTAGAAGCCAGAAAGCCTTCCACCAGGAGGATTTATAACACCTCCTGGCGGGCCTTTGTGCTGTGGTGTAAGAGCAAGCGCTTTGATCCTCTATCCCTGGGCATTCCCTCCATCCTGGAGTTCCTGCAAGAGGGTATTCAGATGGGCCTTAAGGTCTCCACCCTGCGTAGACAGGTGGCAGCCTTGTCCACCGTGTTGTCAATAAAGGGGGGCTCCCCTCTGTCTAAACATCCGCATGTCATAACCTTCCTCAAGGGTGCGGGTCAAACTAGTCCACCAATAGTTCACCGTTTTCCCACCTGGCGTCTGAACGTGGTCCTAACGGCTCTAACCCGTCACCCCTTCGAACCTATCAGAGAGATCCCTTTAAGGATGCTCAGACTCAAGACTATATTTCTCACAGCAGTGACCTCAGCTCGTTGTGTTTCCGAGTTGAGTGCGCTCTCATGTGGAGAAGGTTTTTGCATATTTCATAGAGACAAGGTCGTCTTGCGACACAATCCCACCTTTATTCCCAAGGTGAATTCAATTTTTCACCGGTCACAGGAGATCCATTTACCGTCTTTCTGCCCTAATCCCTCTCGTTCAAAGGAAAGGGAGTGGCATCACTTAGACCTCAGGAGATTATTGAAGGTATATCTCAAGCGTACCGCTTCCCTTAGAAAATCGGATGCGCTCTTCATCTCCTTATCCAGTCCTTCCAAGGGTGGGAAGATGTCTCCATCTGCGATTAGCACTGCAGTGAGACAATGCATCATAGAAGCCTATAGGGCGAGCAGGATCACCCCTCCGGCTAGCATAACCGCGCACTCTGTGCGCAGCGTGGCCACTTCTGCTGCCTTTAACAGACAGGCTTCTGTGGACGAGATTTGTAGGGCTATTTAGCTCGGCGAGTCCGTAAACTGGGCTTCCCGCCCAGGGAGACAGGAAGTTTGGAAGTTTTTTGGTCCTGCCTCCCTGGGCACGTGATGATAATACCCACGAATGACAAGATGCCCTTCGATCCAGAACAGAAGGAGCCGTCACGGTGAGTAAACAAGGCTCCATTTTCTTGATGTGCTGCTTTTTTATTGCGAAGATGTTTTTAGGCTGCTGCATTACTTTTTTATTGCTGATTTTAATTATACTATTTAATTTGATTGTTTTTATGCTGCAAACTGACTCAAGAGCTATGTGCTGGGACCTGTAGTCACAGGTATTTTTTTTTTTTAAACTAAACCACTACCACCTCCATCCTTTCTAGATCTAGCTTGAAGGGCAAGCACAAGCCAAACTTTGTTGGTTTGGATGTAAGAGTAAACTGGTTTGCTACAAAAAAAAGGCAGGCCGCAAGGGTATTTGACTATGTAAGGCAGTGGTATTCACTCCACAGCTTTCAGAGAGCCACATTAATAACAATCAACCAAAGGAGCCGCATTTACCACCATCCCTGGTATGGGTAAGGCCTGCAGCTCAGGCAGCCACACAGCCGACTTGTCTTTCTAGTAAAAGCTGTTTCAAGGTGGAACTATCTGTCTGCGACAAGCCCCACTGGGCAAGAGCCTTATTCACTTTCTTGAAACATGGGGTAGGTACCATATTGGTGAACAGAAGAGCCGCAGATAGCTCCCAAGCCACTGTGTATCACTGGTGTAAGGGGACATAATCCTAAACTTTACATGTAATGGTGAACTTTACATGTAATAGCCATAACCATCAACACTGAATAATCCACACGACTTCCGGTGGTGCCGTTGGAGAGAGCACTCCATTTCCCCAGGTTGTCCTGGGAGAAATCCAAGTTTGCGTTATTTTTGGGGTACATAGATACCCCAATCCGACCCTTGCAAGTGGGTTGGAAAGCAGGAACTCCCTGCAGCCCGCAAACGCGGTTTGACCTCCTAGGTACTCTGAGGGGTAAGCCCCTCGGAGTCCTAGACGCCGGTCCTGCGAGGGCACTAGGGAAGGACATCGCCAAAACGCAACTTTGGCAGCAAGCTCTACCCTCCACCGCCTTAATACCAACATAAGGACTACATAAAGAAAAGAACCTCACCTCTTGACACCCAAGTGAGTACAAAAGAACTCTTCGTCTACTTACTAGAAATTTGAACAGACGGGAGGCTGATAAGAATATTTCTGGGACCCCCACCCCTCCATAATCCGAACTGAAAAAGTTTGATCTGAGTTAGTCATCGGGATTAGCGACAGGAGCCTTATCGGATCGATCAGCCTAAACCATAACAAAGAGTCGGAAGGATACCTTTTAGACTGACAAGAATTATCACCAATGAGAGGTCCGAAGGAAGGGGAGGGTGATTTCTCTTCCTGATTTTCCGGCGAATTCCTGCCACGTTTGCAGTAAGGGAGTGCCTGGAACGGAAGACTCTCTATAACACCCTCTCTATCATTGGAACTAAAACAACAGGAAGTAGCCGCGGGACTGAATATCCGTCGCACTCGAGTTACTTTCAAATCATTCCTGAAGGAATAACCATCGAGAAGAGGCGATAGAAGGTCTGCAGCACTAGTAACTTCCTGTTTACTTCCTGATTAATCCGATCTAGAGCGACCGAAAAAACTCACTGGTATTTTAAAACTTTAAAATGCAATTTTAAAGCCAATTTCGACTCTTTTCAACCCGAAAAAAATTACTAGGCTGATCTTTGAACTATCATCTTTTAACCAGCACCTTAAAGGCCCTGTCGGTGGACATGTATTTTACCAGCTTTTTTTGAATGTAAATGTCTCGACCCCGCTCTGGCTCACTACATAGCCCTGCCTATACTAAACTAAGGGACTCTTTACAAACCTCGACCATGGAAAAAAAGTTACAGGATATGCTAACTAAACAAACTGAGGCAACAAATAAACAGTTTGAACAGATGTCTGCACAGATGGCACAGTTGACTTCTATGATGACAAATCTTGGCCAAGCATCCCAAGCTATTAATCAGAAGTTGGATGTGGTCACTGGAGACTTGAAAGAAGTAAAAACTCAAATGATTGTTATGAAGACAGATATGCAAGCGATGGATGTATCAATTAAGAAAGTAATGGATGAGCACAAGGACACAAAGAAAAAATTAACAAGCCAAGAAAAACAGATTGAAACAATACAAGCGGATCAGATGGCGGCAAAAAATCAAATGGCAATGATGGAGATGAGAGTGAAAGAGACCAACCTTCGTATACGCAATTTTCCAGATATGATGGGAGATAATAAAGAATCTGCAATACCAAATTTGGCCTACTTATTTCAGATAGATGAACAAGAATTAAAACAAGCCATTAATAGAATATACAGGATACCACTACCTGCTAGAATGAGAAGATCTAAGCCAAGAGATTTGATGATAGTGTTCTATGACACCAGAGTTAAAGACAAGATTATGAAGATTCATTATGAAAATCCAGTGTCAGCAGGAGACTCCTCTCTTATACTACTGAAGGATATTCCAAGGCATCTACTTTCACAGAGGAATAACTACAAAGACTTTGTGTCTATACTGAAAGCTAATGGCATCAAATATCGTTGGATTATGCCACAAGGTTTGGCTTTCACCTATAAGGAAGTGAAAACGACAATTCTATCCCAAGCAGATGTGGGGAAATTTTTGAGAAAATATAAAATGGATCTTAAAGAATTACCTGGAGAGAAGGAGGAAGAAGAAGAGGAAGAAGAAGAGGTACAGGGTGCAGAAGGTGGTACTAAATTATAGACTTTTTATTTTGTTAAAAAATACTACATTATGGCAAAAGCAATTTCTTGGAACGTAAATGGACTGAATGAGAAAACTAAAAGGGCCAGAATCTTCAAATATCTACAGAAATATAAATACTCCCTAATTTGCCTACAAGAAACCCATATAGCTTCAAAGCATAAAAAATACTTGGAGAAACAGATGCTTGGACAAGCATTTATTGCTTCTGCTAAAACTAAAACAAAGGGAGTGGTAATCTATGCCCACCCCAGTCTCTGTCCAGAACTAGTATATAAAGACAATGAAGGAAGAATTGTAATTATCAGAACTAAAATATTGGGACAAAGGACAATAGTGGTTGGAATCTATGCACCCAATGAAGGGAAAAAATCCTTCTATGAAAAATTACATGACCTGATAACCCAGTACGCACAAGACCAAATTTTATTGATGGGCGACTTCAATGGAATTATTCTCCCATCTCTGGACAAAAAATCAAAAGCAAAAGATATCAATGATGGATGCTTGCCTAAAACCTTCTTTGCCATGGCTTCAGAATTAGAATTACAAGACATTTGGAGAACAATGAATACAACAGCTAAAGAATACACCTTTTATTCAGCAAGACACGATTCACACTCCAGAATTGATATGATATGGGCCAGTAAATCAATTTTCACGCAACTACGTAAAATTCATATTTTACCTAGAACTTTTTCTGATCACAATCCTGTTACCTTTGATTGGAACAATAAACAAGCATTTAGATGGCGAATGAACGATAAACTTTTAAAAGACAACAAGATACAAAAGGAATTACAGGTTTTAATGAAAGACTTTTTTGAAATTAACCTTAATGGGGAAACTTCTTTAAATACAGTCTGGGACGCATTCAAAGCTGTTCTGAGAGGTTTTATGATACAGAAACACTCGGCCTGGAAGAAGACTCAATTGCAATTTACAAACAACATACTTTGGAATTTACAAAATTTGGAGCAGAAATTGGTAATGGTAAACAGAAAATAGACAAATTTCTAAACTCAATACAGATGAAAGCTTTGTCAATGACCCAGAGAGAATGTATTGAAGCTCCAGTAACAAGGGAAGAAATACAAGAAGCAATACTGAGACAAAAAACGGATAAAACACCTGGACCAGATGGAATTACTGCACTATTTTATAGAACTTTTAGTGACAATTTAGTTGGATTTTTTGGTTCACTTTACAATGCAATTTTGGACGAGGGAACATCCCCGGAGACTTGGTCACACGCATTTATATCACTGATACCCAAAGAAGGAAGAGATCCAGAAAAAACATCTAATTACAGACCTATATCGCTCTTAAATGTGGATTACAAAATTTTTGCTTCGGTTTTGGCATGTAGGATAAAGCAATTTATTAAGGATCTTATACATGAGGACCAAGCAGGTTTTATACCAGGAAGGCAAATAAAAGACAATGTAAGAATTTTACTAGATTCACTGGAATATTATGACCATAATATTCAACAAACTGCGGCTTTTGTATTTTTGGATGCAGAAAAAGCCTTTGATATGGTCTCTTGGAACTTTTTGAAACGGATTTTGGATAAATTGAATTTTGGAGATCGTTTTCAGAAAGGTATATCGGCTATTTATACCTCCCAACAAGCTAAAATTTTGGTTAATGAATCAATGTCAGATAACTGCCAAATCACGAAAGGGACTAGACAGGGATGTCCCTTGTCTCCACTTTTATTTTTGTTGGTGTTGGAACCGCTATGTGTGAAACTAAGAAGTATGGAGGACATCCGCGGGCTAAGAATTAAAAAACATGAATTTAAGTTGAGAGCATTCGCGGATGACCTACTGCTAATTTTGGAAAACCCAACACAGTCAATGAATATACTTCAGGAGACTTTGGATGATTTTGGAAAAGTATCAGGCTTTAAAGTGAATCAAGAAAAAACAAAGATAATATTTAAAAATTTATCGGAAATACAACAACAGGAATTTATATCATATACTGGCTGGGAGAAAGCTAACAAAGTTAAATACCTGGGAATTTGGATCACTGCAAAGAATAAAGATCTGTTAACCAACAATTACCTCAAGTTATGGGGTAAGATTAAAACTGATATGATTATATGGTCAAACAAAAAATTGTCATTAATGGGACGTATCTCAACGATCCAAATGAATGTCTTACCGAGGATGCTCTTCTTATTCCAAAATTTACCAATAATATCACAAACAAAATATTTTGAAACTTGGAGGAAAGACATTTCAAACTTCATCTGGCAAGGAAAAAAACCAAGGACTGCTTATAAATACTTGGTGGATCTAAAAACTAGAGGAGGTTTAGCACTGCCTAATTTTCAACTCTATGCTGAAGCGGTAGCTTTAGTATGGCTAAAAGACTGGATGAATTTGTCAAATGTACGTTTGCTAGACTTGGAAGGTTATAATAACTTAAGTGGATGGCATGGTTATTTGTGGTATGATAAAATTAAATTACAAGCAACATTCCGTAATCATATAATCAGGTCCTCTCTACTTCGTATTTGGATGAGATATAAACACATTTTGGAACCAGAAACACCGATGTGGATATCGCCCCAAGAAATGCTAACTTTGCGCCCACTTAGACCAGACAAATTTATTACCTATCAAGATCTAACTAATTGGGAAGGAAAGAAATGCTCACTAAAAGACTTTCAACTGCTTAAGGATGATTTACAATGGCTTCAATATTACCAAATCAAATCAGTTTTTGTACAAGATGCAAAAAAAGGTTTCTCTAAAGAAAAATCTCCTTTTCAAAGGATTCTACTAGACAATAATACAAAGCTGATTTCTAAAATGTATAATCTCCTTTTAACAATATACTGTGAGCAGGCCACGATTAAACCAACTATGATCGATTGGGCTCAAAATGTGGGACATGATATTGTTTTAAATAAATGGGAAAGATTATGGTCTAAAGATTTAAAAGGAATAAAAGCACAGTCAGTGCGAGAAAACATCTATAAAATGATGTATAGATGGTATCTAACACCCAAGAAAATTGCAAAGATTTATAAAACGATGTCCCCTACTTGTTGGAAATGTAACAAAGAAATTGGTTCCTTTTATCACATGTGGTGGACCTGTGACAAAGCCAAAGACTTCTGGGACATGATTTATAACGAACTGAGATTAATACTACAAAAGAATATATCCAAAACACCAGAAATGATGTTATTGAGTATGATTCCAGACGACTTAGCAACACAAAGAACCTTTTTGATATATGCCACAACAGCTGCGAGACTGCTTTATGCAGCGAAATGGAAAGGGCTAGAAACTCCAGAGAAAAAAGACTGGATTGTTAAAATGTTTGAAGTGGCAGAAATGGCAAAACTCACAGCTATTCTAAATGAAGAAAATGACGTTCGGTTTTTGGGGGAATGGGGGGCGTGGATGCATTATTGTGAATATGAGTTAAAATTGGGAAGAATGGAAGAATATTTTCTAATCTGATCCAGAGGATTATTTTTGATTTTTTTTTTTATATTGAATAAGCATAATTATATTTACTAACAGATTACGGTTTTTTATATATGGTATTGATATTTTATCAAGATTAGATTACCTATGACGGGAGGAACTTTTTATTAAGAGGCAGATAGAGGTGATGGGGAAGTCAAAAAATTTTCCATTTCTTTTTTTTCTTTTTTCTTTTCTCTTTTTTATTATATGATATGGAATTATAACAACTTTAGGTTAGAATTGAAATTCGATATTGTTATAGATGTTGTTTAATGCAATGGAAAATTTCTATCATAAAACCCAATAAAATTTATATAAAAAAAAACACTGAATAATCCACACACACCCCTTACAATAAATATTTCCTTTATTTATTGGGCATAGCGCATTTGTTGCAGGATGATTTCATTTCTTTAATACTTAAATGCAACATTTTGTACCTGGGAAAAGCCACTCTTCTAATTAGAATCATTATTATTATAAAGGCTGGCAATTACACATATTCACTGTTATTGGGATCTATGTACAGAATACTTTCTGACTGAAGAGGTCCTTAGGCAAGGCGTCCCATGTTGCTACAAGGGGGAACATGTCTGATACAACAGTCTATTAATAATCAAACTGTTTCAATCAGACATAGCTATTTAGAACACCCTAGCAGCCTACTTGTTAAAAGGTTTGTACAAAAATTTGGAACGATCGGAACACAGGGACTATAACCTGTGGGTCTAGAGCCAATGCAACTCAAGCGTAGAAACAAATGTGTTTGTTTATTTAAATCTGGTCTTTAAGGTAAGGTTGATTGTAGGTATAAGTGAGATGCTTGAATAACCAATATGTGAAAGGAAAAATAGGCAAAGATTTTTACAGGACTCAAAGGCTTCTTAGAGTTGCTTTACAGAAAAGTAATTTATAGAAGTGAACAGCTGACAGTATTCAGTGAGTGTGAACCACACACAGATTTATGCCGGTACACTAAAGCAATCGTGCAGGGACCCTCAATAGTTTTATTACTAAGACCTTTTGTCTCCCCTCCCTCATAAATTACTTATGACAACTAATGTTTCAGCTGGAGAAACTTTCTGTATTATTAACCAACTTGTCAATCAGTAATGTTAAACTGTGTGTTTTCAGTTATGTAAATAGGCTTTCTTATACTGGCTTTGTTGATCTTTGACATAGTTTGGCTCCTTTAATTATAAAAGACTTCTGATTCCTGAATTGGAAGCATAAATACACTACTAGATAACAATTCCAGGTGAGTAGCCATGTCAGCCTGTAGCAGCAAAATAAAACAAGAGTTCAGAGACTATCAAAATGTATCCCAACAAAAGCTTTGGTAAGTCAAAGTTCACTTCATCAGATGTATGAAGTGTACATCCATAAGGCTAATGCATTTAAACTAAAGACTGCAAGAACAGAAAGGTGGAGAAATGTTACAAGGAGAAACCACTTTAAAACATGATTGAATCAAAAGAGTAATTAATCCACTCAGAGTGGGTGAGGATCAAAGTAAGTAAGTAGCCAAAGATTAACAAAATCATTGAGCAGCTAGCAGTGGAGATACAGGTGTATTTGTTGCTTTAGGCATTACTTAGAATCTGAAGATCTATTTTATGTATCTGGATATCACATTGCCATATTAAAAAGAAAGTTTTAACAGACATCAGATGATTCAGCAGAACTTCTCTTTGCAAGAAGTCAGCTCTAATTTTTTTTTTAGAATTATGAACTTTCACTCAATGCTGAATCATTCAAACGTTTGGCTTAGACATGACTTTTTTGAAGACATTCCCCTTAATACTGAATAAGAAACTTTTGGCTCAGGCACACAATTCTTTATAACATGGTCCTCACAGAAAATGGGGATTAAATATATTTCATAACACACATGCTTACGCGGTTACACTTGTTTCCAATGTGCTGCATAGAACTAAGCTGTATTTTAATAACAGATACTCTATTAGAGTTTCAGTATATTCATTTGGAAAGTGCCATTCCTCAACTTCTATACTAAAAATGACTCTCTTAATAAATTTCAGATGTACTATGTTGTGTGCCTGTGCTTGCAGAGCCCTCATTTGCTTATTTTTTATCCTGCCTCAAGAGACTTTGGTTGGGAGTCTCTACTCTGAGGAAAAACCAGCTTTTTGGATTTATCTTATCGAATCAAGGACTTTGAGCCCATTCCTGAAGGGGGGGCACGGCTCTTTAGGAGCCAGCATGACCCCATGCTGGCAGAGGTGCCACTTTATCATGGAATAAAGTGGCACCTACACCAGAGCGGGGGCAAAAATAGCCTGTCTGGTAGCATGGGTTGGTCGACTGTTTGAAAAAATATAAGCCCACAGCTGCTTTGGGTACATGGAATCTCAGCACACCTTACAATTTTCTGGGATGAAGCCAACCCGAAGTTTTACATATATTCTAGAAGGATCCAGCTTCAATTTCTAATACTAATTTTCCAGGTAAAAGGTATCTATAGATTCTATAAGGTAGTGATGCTTTCTGAACCAGTCTGAACAACTGTAATGTTTTATTAAAAATGCAATCTAAACTTAAAAGGAATCACAAAGTATGTAAATGTAGTGCTACATTTTGGTGTGTGTGTATGTTGGTATTTCTTCTCAAAAGTGTTAAGTACCCTTCTAAGATTGCTGAGAAGGGCTATAGTTCTTCCTTGCTGAGATACTCAAGAGGATGATGAAAAACTCATGTCCTTCTAAAGGACCGGACACACAACAAATGTAAAAATAATCCAAATGAATGTAGATTATTTTCTGTTAATTTCTTTAAAGGGAAAGTAGATGGCTGCAAATAAAGGTCCAATTTAGAAAAATAAATATTAATGGCTAAAAAATTCCAATATAATAACAATCTTTTGATTTTCTGTCTTTATTCCCAATAGTATCTTTCACATTTCTGTACTAAACAGCAGATGAACTACAGTATAAATCATAAAAATGCTAGAACTGGGGGAAATGAAGTGCTATGGAGTGCTACAATGCATATAACGAAGACACTAGAGGATTATATGTGCATTTTGCAACTCTTTTGGGATCACTACAATATTTGTAAACAAATATAATTGCTGAGTACATGCTGAGTCCATTTAGCACTAACATTAGCTTAACTGCCTTTCCTTTTATTTTAAATACAATGGTAAATTAAGGATAAAGCAGCTTCAGTATTTCAAATGAACTTCAAAACACATTTACATTACAGCTAGTTGCAGAAGTGTTGCCTATTCAGATTCTTATGTTCTTGCTTTAATACTGTCTTTCACCTGGTTCTGTTCCTACCTTGTTCATTACTTCAACATCCTTTTGAGAAGGTGCTTTTCTATCCACAATTTTCAATCTGTTGTACATTTCAAAAAAAGTAGTATTCCTAGAAAAAAAAATATGGTCCACCTCCAGAATTTAGGAACCACTTAATCACATGGTAGAGCACATTACAGTAATGTAACACAAATGTTTTCAGTAGACATCTCTTTGGGGAGGGGGGGGGGCTGAACAATTCCACCTTTTCATTTGCAGCAGAGGAATTATCTGTGCATAAATTATGGTGAGAGTGCCTACTCTAACTGAAATAAAAGCTAGATCCTGCAGCAATCTTATGCAAACCTGTCTGGGAGTAAAGTCCATTAGTCCAAACTCAGGGGGTTGCCTGGGCAGGTTGCGCTCTTCCAAAGCAAGCAACTGTTCATTCACAAAATTGTATGATTGTATAAGTAATTTTGTAGTTAGAGCAAAGGTGATTAAGAAAGCCAAGAATCTGGCACTGCTTTTTTTCTCCTTATGTATGGTCAGAGTGTGTAAGTCTTCTTGGTTCTTTAAGTAGAAGAAGCAATGAGAATCTCTGAAGTATGAGCAAATTCTTGGCAGTTGTTTGGCAAACTAGGACCTGAAGGAATGTTCAGGGAGATGGCTAGCCAAGCTGCGTTACTGTTTCAAGACACTCTAGCAAGTTGTGTCTGTAGCCAAGATGCCTATGTTCATACATCGTATGACGTGATCACGTTAAGACTAAATGGTAAGACTAAACCACCTTCAAACCAGTTTCAGATATTGATTTGAGTTACCTAAGCAGGAGAAAGTTACATCCGTAATATAAGCAATATATCAGTTTAACCAATGTATCTATTCTGAAGAGATAGTGCAGGGCATAAGATGGTGGTGGAGAATTCAAACCTATTTAAAAAGGTGAGGGGTTGGTTATTAATTAGTATTTTAATTACTAAAATGTTTCTGTAAATCACTCTCTCATATCTAGGAATGTATCCCACAGCAACATACGAATGAATGCATGTAACTAATATGTACTGCTAGACAGACACTTTGAATACACTCATAATTTTCTCTTCACCTGTCTACAGTTTTGTCATTTACAGTGAGGGGAAAAAGTATTTGATCCCCTGCTGAATTCGCCCGTTTGTCCTCTGACGAAGAAAAGACCAGTCCATAATTTTAATGGTAGGTCTATTGTAGCTGTAAGAGACAAATAACAAAAGGAAAAACCCCAGAAACCCAGAAGACAAAAGTCAGAGATTGATGTGCATTATAATGAGTGAAATAAGTATTTGATCCCTTTGCAAAAGATGACTTAGTACTTGGTGGCAAAACCCTTGTTGGCAATTACAGAGGTCAGACGTTTCTTGTAGGTGGCCACCAGGTTTGCACACATCTCAGGAGGTATTTTGTCCCACTCCTCTTTGCAGATCCTCTCCAAGATTTCGAGGCTGATGTGTAGCTACTCGAACCTTCAGCTCCCTCCACAGATTTTCGATGGGATTAAGGTATGGAGACTGGCTAGGCCACTCCAGGACCTTAATGTGCTTCTTCATGAGCCACTCCTTTCTTGGCTTGGTCATTGTCATGCTGGAATACCCATCCCCGGCCCATTTTCAATGCCCTGGCTGAGGGAAGGAGGTGCTCACCCAAGATTTGACGATACATGGTCCCGTCCATCGTCCCTTCAATGCGGTGAAGGTGTCCTGTCCCCTTAGCAGAAAAACACCCTCAAAGTATAATATGTCCGCCTCCATGTTTGACGGTGGGGATGGTGTTCTTGGGGTCGTAGGCAGCATTCCTCCTCCTCCAAACATGGCGAGTTGAGTTGATGCCAAAGAGCTCGATTTTGGTCTCATCTGACCGCAACACTTTCACCCAGTTCTCCTCTGGGTCATTCAGATGTGTGTTGGCAAACTGCAGACGGGCCTGTACATGTGCTGTCTTGAGCAAGGGGACCTTGCGGGCTCTGCAAGATCTCAGTCCTTCACGGCGTAGTGTGTTACCAACTGTTTTCATGGTGACTATGATCCCAGCTGCCCTGAGATCATTGACAGGTCCCCCCCGGGTAGTTCTGGGCTGCTTCATCACCGTTCTCATGATCATTGCAACTCCACGAGATGAGATCTTGCATGGAGCCCCAGACCGAGGGAGGTTGACAGTTGTTTTGTGTTTCTTCCATTTGCGAATTATTGCACCAACTGTTGTCACCTTCTCACCAAGCTGCTTGGCAATAGTCTTGTAGCCCAGTCCAGCCTTGTGCAGGTCTACAATCTTGTCCCTGACATCCTTGGACAGCTCTTTGGTCTTGGTCATGGTGGCTAGTTTGGAATCTGATGGATTGATTGCTTCTGTCGACAGGTGTCTTTTGTACAGGTACTGTAACAAGCTGGGATTACAGGTAAGACCTCTCCCTTACAGCAGGTGCTTCTAATCTCAGCTCGTTACATACAGTGAAGATACCAGGTAGCCTGACTTCTGGCTGGTTGACGGGATCAAATCTGGCTGGTTGATAGGAGATCAAATACTTATTTCACTCAGTATAATGCACATCAATCTCTGACTTTTGTCTTCTGGGTTTCTGGGGGTTTTCCTGTTGTTATTCTGTCTCTCACAGCTACAATAGACCTACCATTAAAATTATGGACTGGTCATTTCTTCGTCAGAGGGCAAACGGGCAAATTCAGCAGGGGATCAAATACTTTTCCCCCTCACTGTAAAGCAGGGTGGATAAAAATCAATATTTTTTTAAATCAGATTTATTTAAATCAGTTTTTTGAGGAAACATCTATCTAAAGATAGTTTTTTATTTAAGGTACATTTTTATTTAAGGTAGATTATAGTCCAAAGTATTATGAAAATGATTAATTTTTAATTATGTAACATGAGGTTGTATGCTCATGCAATGTTTAACTTTTTTTTGGGTAAATGAATTCCATTAATACAGTCACAATGTCATGCTCTTCCAGAGGTTTCTGTAAGATTTTTTTCTGTAGTGAGCGCCTGTGGGGCATTTTGAAATTCTAAGCCTGGACAGGAGGCAAACTAGTGCAAAGACGCCAATCATCTTGGCAAGTAATAAATATCAGCTTTCTACACCACCCACTTAGGGAGGGAAAATAAAATATAAGTCACATTTCCTGTACAATTGTCTATTTCTGACAACACAGTAAATCTTTCTTTTAGGAAGTCCAAAAAAGGCCCTGCTCTCTTACATATGAGCACAAGCACTGAAGTTTTTTCTGCAAGAATCAACACTTGGCATTTCAGGTCCCTAAACTCAAAATGTAATGAGAAAACCCAGAGTTAATTTTGACAAGACTGAACACCAAAGCTTCCCTGCAGTTTACAGTTTAAAAAATGGAATAAACAAAACCATTTGTAAAGTAATTTGTCCTAACAAGCATTGGTTTAAAAGACATGACCCAAGGCATATTGCCAAGCATAAACTCAGTAGATTAAATAGCAACTCATATACAATTGGTTCCAGGCATTCTAGGAGATATTATATTCAAGTGCAAAAAGAACTCCAGTTCTCTAATAGTTTATAAATGCTACTATGTCTACTAGTGTCCTGAAGGCAATTATGTCGTTTTCCAGCAATACCTTGCAAAGATCAGTGACATTCCCTTGCTAGAGAAGTGCAATATCAAGCTAATCTACCATCTTCAATTACAAGCAAGTCAGATGCCCCAAATAAATTTGAAAGAAAATACAATGATAACAGTCATCCCCTCTTGTTTTCCAGATCAGAATTACATTGCCTCAGAAACTGAAGTAGTCGCTAAAATTAAATGTAACTAAGATCTGTCCTCCCTGTATTTTTGTAGTCTGTTTAAAATCCAATCTGTGCTAGCAACAGTAACCACTATAATGCTCTGAAAAACCATCTCTAGTTATTTACACATGTAAAGCTCAGTGCAGTCCGAGCTGTTCCACAAGAATACCATACTACTGGCCTGGGCTACACATACAACAGAATAAAATTGTGATTTGGTGGCCTGAAGCAGTAGAATAGACTGTATCCCTAGAGACTTCAGGAAAGAGATTACATTTTTTCAAAGTTTTACCACATTTATAATTCCTTACAAGCAGAAAACGTATACAGCATGCAAAGGGCTAGACTAAGTCTTCTCTCCTTGGTGTACTTTTTTTCATTTGCAGGAAGTTGTTAATGAAGTGAGCGCTGACTCACAAAAAAATTCAGTGGAATAAATTTTGTTAGTCTTGCTTTAGTCAACATTTAAAAGGTCTCTCTTCCTATCTGCATTCTAAAGTAGCACAGTTCATTCTACCACCTCATTCGGCTTAACTTGTATGGTACAATCTCAGGGCTAGATAGAAATATGGAAAGTATGCATAGACACCCCCCTTCCATTCCCTATAACACCTCCTTCTGCAACCTGCACATATGGCCATGCATTTATGTTGGTGGGGAAAAACTGGACAGTGTGGAAGCCCTTCATGCCAAGATCTTGTGCCCGGGTTCAGCTGAAACCACTTATAACATTTTATTTCTAAATAGAGTCAAGTTCCAAGCCAGATTACTTTTCCAAGTGAGTTGTCAATATCTAAAACTATTATTGGTAAAACTGTCTTCATCTTTATGAATTTAAGATATTGCCAACAATAATGATTTTAGAAATGGTTAACTCAATTCATTGAAGCAGTGAACAAAGAAGTTTGCAATTATGCATAGAATATTATCTAAGCTATGGCTTTTACTGATGAAATACTCATTTCTCATGGCCTCGCCCTCACAGTTGTTATAGCATTTTAACAATAGAAATATTGTCAAATATTCATGAAAAATGTAAAGCTGAAAGCAATTCACCTCTTCATCACTGGCACATAACTTTGTCCAATCTATATTGACAGACTCAACAACAGCAAAATGATACTTACTTATCTCCAAAGAACTTCCTCCAGAATTCTGCAGCATCAGCTTTTGTAATACGAAAGTTGTCACCCTGGAATTGGCCATTAGGGAAGATTGCCTTGATTTCTGCAAGCATGTGACTGAAGATGAGGGAAAGCTTTGTGAGATTCCGCCTGCAAAGAAAAGAAAAGAAAAGAAAAGAAAAGAAAAGAAAAGGGAACAGGGCTGTTACTGCAAGGGGTTCCTGGGCCCCCAGCAACAGGTCCCAATGGGTCTGCCCCCAGCCTCTCCCCAGAGGCCAGCCTCTGAGGAAGAGCTGGAGAAGGCTGCTGAGCATGTGCAGCCCAGCAAAGGCCTTTAAAAGCAGGAAGGAACAGGCCAATGAGGAAGTGCCAGACCTTCATTCCTAAGAACAAAAAGAGAAGACTGGAGAGCAGGAAGAGGACAAGGGTGTCTATCAAATCCACTCCCCCCTCAACTATGAAGCTGCTCTGAAGAGCAAGGTTAAAGACCTTGGGAGGGCAGGGCCTTGATCCCTCCTCTTACAGTATTATTTTTTTAACTTTTACCTATCATAAGACCACCCTGTATAGTATTCTCCCCAGTATGATCTTAATGCACAGGAGGTCATCTTATAATGAAAAGCTACCACTCCCTATATTCTGAATGACATCAGCTATAAAATTAGAGAAATAAATTCTGGGTTGCTCATAAATATATCACTCCATACAATGCCCTGCCCACTCCTTCAACAGTGACTAACTCAAAAAACCTTCTTTCCTGTTGAAGGGCTTCAGTTTAATAGTTGATGCCTAGTTCAACGCTTCTCACTGGGGGAACGATGAAATGATGCATAAATGGCACTGAAATATGGTTCATAGTATTTATGTTTTGGAAAAGAACTTTTGAATCATGTGATGAGAAAGGAGATTTTCAGCATCACAAATGAAGGAGCTACATCACACAGACAACAAATCCATAACATAAAAATGTGGATACTCATGCAAGAATAATGCCAAAAGCTGTTTTCATTAGCCTCATTGTCGATCGCAACTGAAATAATACATTCTACAAGTAAATCATTGTTTGCATTTTTAAACTGGTCAGCAATATATCAGACTGCACACACATGCAATGGAAGGAGTAAAGCATGGGATTTCTGTTATTACCCTGAAGCAGACAGCTATTCTCTACCTATAAAATGCTAGATACACATGAGAAGGTTGTGCAATTTCTTTTAAGTTTACAGTTTTCACTTCAGCATTCTGAAGATGTGATCCAATCCTGCAAAATACCACACCTGGAAATTTGTGAATTGGGCTCAGTTTTTTTTAACACAACAGACAACAGCAAGCATGTTAATATTTTCAGCTGTGCATACCACTGATATCAATAGCTCTAGAAAACAAATAATCAAGGGTATTATCTGAAACACCCTTAGTATCAGGCTGAGGTTCCTGCTAGGAATTATAGTATTTTCTAGTATTTCTTTCACAGGGGAGCTGTTGAACCATATGGAATAGAATTAATCGGGTCGTACAATGACAATTAGGTTCTCATTAAATTGGATAGTAATAAACACTGTCATCAAAACATAGCATCTTGTTAAAACAAAATTCCTCAGGAATCACTGCAGCCTTCTATTTGATTTAGTAAGATCACCCATAACTAGTAATTCTAACTACTATTTTACTACTAGTAAAAGGTGATCAGGAGCCATATGATTACTTACAACAGAGAACACACCATGGTGACCCAGATGTAAGCCATATTTAGTGCTACTGAATCACAAAATGAGTTATATTACAAGATAAATCACAAACACTAGCATGAGGTAATTATGGCTATTTTTTTCAACAAAACTTCACAACACATAATACAGCTGAATCACTCAAGTGTGCAAGTGAGACAGTCTCCTGAGCAACTCATTTTACGATATGAGGGGCAATATACAATCAAGTACTCACTTCTGCAAACAAGTGAACTGTGTGAAGAGTATACATTGGAGCAATAACCTCATGATGTTTTCTCATCCCAGTTCACAAACTAGGGAGCCACAACTGGTGATTTCTCTAATTTGAGGAAATGGGGATGGCTGCAAGAGAGGCAGCTGCTCCAACACAACAGTGCTCACGTAAGTGGACAGCTCACATAACGCCCTCTTGCAGTAGGGAGTGCTGACTGGTGAAATAGCGGTTATTCCAAGAACGTCATGCACTGAGGATTGCAGAAGAGATGAAAGAATGAAATCATGGCTGAAAATACTAGGTGCTACAATGAAATTTCTAGGCACCACGGCGGCCTGATACCTGGAATTTGTTGAGCACTGCCTTAGAGTACAGAAATATACTGATGTAAAAACTAGATTGTGTGTCATATGCAGGTGCATTCACTTTCATACTACAGCCGTTATGTTGATGACAGGAATAGAGGTATGCTAAAATGTTAGACTGAAATGTAAGTTTTGATCAAGAACTTTGAAAAGGTTCTTAAAATTCTAGTTGTTTCCAACATTTCCGATTCCACAAATGTTAGGGACAGATATAAAAAATATGAGCTACAATGTTTCAGAATCTAGGGCAGGACAGGAAACAGTGCCAGGGTTCTTGGGAGGCCCAACAAGGCAAACCTATGTACACATCAGACCATCGTTCTCAAGGTGAAGCAGCTGTCCAAGCTGCTATCACTTTCTTTCCCATTGAATGGTTAAAAAAATGGAGTGAGGAAGAAGAGGAGCTAGGGGCTTCGGTGCATACAAACCAAGCAAGGGAAGATCCAATCCAGCTATAACTGCAACAGTGAGTCTTCTTCCACCTCCTATCCATTTACCAGAAACCACACACACATTCCAAAGAAGGGAAAGCACAATACATCCTCTATTCCTTTGTAGCCTGAGTGTACTATGTATGTGCACTGGTAGCATGTAGTTTTTGCTCTTCCACCTTCCCATGTTTCCACTGGGCAGCATCGGGACAAAAATTGAAGGTTATGAAAATTTGGAATTGACTGATTACTTAATGCGATATGTGAAGGAACGTAAGAAGGAACATGGCTGAAAAATGGTTATACATGGATCATTCTGTCCACAGAAATATGAACAAAGAGCCAAGGAGGTCAAAGGTGAGAAAGTGGAAGTGCAGAAGACAATGCGAGATATCATTAGATTAGGTTCAGATTAAAAGTTCTTAAACACAGTGTCACATTACTTCATACTCTTACCACTCAACTAGTACCCAACTTGTAGATGATGCACTGTTTGGTATCAGAATGGTCACAGCTTGCTGACAATGTGATGCTTTTTAAAAAGAAAGCATTGTTTGGCTGCTTGATGTATTTAAATAGCAGCAATAATACAGACACAGGTATCATATCAAATGGATACCGAGTCAACAAATTAGGCATATTGCTAAATACTTCCACCATTGGCACTGCTCTTTATCACTATACTACTAAGCTCTGAAAGCTATTACAATTGATTCCTAAACTGAATCCTATTAACAGGATTAGAAGTAATAAAGCTATGAGCAAGTCACAGCTTGCTTTAAAAAAATGTGCCAACTACACCGCAATCTTAAAGCAGCTTATAAAACATTTCAGCAGAATAACTGTTTTCTTTATTTATACAAAACAATGCTAAATCATCTTTCTTAGTGGCTTTGGCTGTTTACTGGATTTCTAAGTAATTGATACGACACACAACTGATATGAATATGAATTTGAACTCTCATAATTCTTCATTCTTTCAAAGTGCAATAAAGAAAGGTCCTCTGTGTAATGTTTCTGGGTTCCAAAATAGAGACCAAAAGAATGAGGAGTAGGACAAACAGCTTTAATCTAAGGAGCAATTCCCAACAGGTTTGTGCAAGCACTCCCAACTAACTGAACTGCCTGGGTGAACATGTGACCTTAAAACACTAGACCAGGGGTCCCCAACCTTTTCGAGTCTGTAGGCATATTTGGAATTCTGACACGGCAGAGTGGGCACATCAACAGGAGGCAGAGCCAGCCACAAAATGATTGCCACAGCTTAACTTCAGTAACACAGTGCAAATGCTTGACTTGTGGTGGTAGCAACTCTCAAAGCAACATTTTAAAAAAATCTCCACAGCCCATCAAATCTCCAATAGTCAATCAGAAGCCTTGCTGGACAAAGGCACTATCCGGCCCCGCTCACTTCCTAAAAACACTTGCTGGGCACCACAAAAGGTGTCAGCAGGCACCATGGCACCCACAGGCACTACGCTGGGGACTCCGGCACTACACCAACATAAGGAATATCTTGAAATTATAAGTTTTATCACCACATTCTGAAAACACATGGAACTAGTAGAATCATAAGATATGAAAACTTAAAACACATCAGCTACAAAGTCTGGTCTGACATACATGAAGCACTGCCAGTTAGAACAGACAGTGGTGGATTAGGTGGATGAATGGTACAAAGCATCTTCAGATGTACACACAAATTTCAATTATTTCAGCACTACATCAAACAATTAGTGCTATTGCCAGTCTTCCAGTGAGAATACATTTTCTTCCATTCTTTTTAAGAAAAACATCTGATATGTCAACAGCTACAGCCTGGCATCCATCACATTCATGTAAATCAATTTGTTGCCTGAACTGATATTCTCATCGCTTTCCAACCAATTACAGCACAATCAAATACTTTCTCATCATCATCTTTTTTTCTTTGGTTTCGGTTACAGAACAAAGTTTTCAGAACAAAATTATTACCTAATACTTCTGTACGGAACTCTTAAACTGTTTGTTTTTAGATCTTAGCATTTGGGTACTAAAATCTCTCAAACATTCTACAGCAACAGCATTAATTTCTTCTCATTAAGATAATGCAATCATAGAAAACTGTTTACTAGGATTGTTGCTATTCAACTAAACAGTATTTAATTCTGCTGTGTTATTATGGAATTCCTATATATAAATACTACAAAAAGCACTAGGGCTCTATTAATTTTTAACAGGAAAATGACTTGAGACAGATAACAAAGTGAGACTCTCTTTAACTTTCAGGGTCAAGCTAATACCACATTGTGTCCCTGTTCTCTTTTCTCAATGCAGTTACTGATACAGCATTTTCAAAGTATAATGATTCTGGGGAATAGGAAGAGTCATTAACTCCTTCCCCCCCCCTGCGGTTTTCTCATGAAAAAAGTCACCCCCGAGCTACTTTTCCTCGATGGAGAAAAAATATGGGCACTGTACGTGTACATTTTACCCAGAGGAGATAAAACAGCTTTGGAACAATGTGTTTTCAGTGGAAAACGGGCATAAAAGGATTAGCAAACATGCTGCTGTTTTTGAAAAGGTAGCACCAGCGGCTGCATTTGTGTAAAAAAGTATTAAAATGTACACCAGAGAAAACACAACATGCAGTTTGAAGCTTACCCATCAGACTGAGGAAGGCTGCATTGATTGTTCATTGGGAAAGCAAGGTTTTGCTCCAGCTAAGAAAAGCTAAGGGCTCTAATCACTGAACAACTGCATTATGCAACCAATATTCACATTTTCACACTAAATGGACTGCAGCAATATTGAAAGACCTGAAAATATCGAATATTTTACTGTAACACACATTTTGTTTTGTTTAAGTTATAAACACGTGGATTGGCTAATTACTGGTACAGAGTTTTGTATTTATTAGTTTGAACCATGCTTGTGCACATACACAGGAGGAATAAAGAAACTGTAAGGGGGTCACTACTGGGGAAAACGTTTTCATTCAATATTGTCAGTGTACAGAAGTGATGGGTGGATTCCCATAAACCTTTTAACAGAGAGGTCCAGACAGCAGCGCCTTTTTTCAGGCTATAATACTCTTGAACAGACTGTTAGAGGAGGTGAGGACTAGATTAAAACGGCTTTGCACTGTTGCCTAAATATTCTAAAGATCCTTTGGCATTCTTTTTTATTCTGTGGAGTACTAGTTTTATATTATTGACCTTGAGGTTTTTTTATATGCGTTTCAAGTGTTCTCTATTTGATTGATCATATATTGTTTGAAGATTTGCTGTAAAGCATTTTGTGAAGCAACTATGGTCCAAAAACATTTTAAATAAAATAAAGGCGTATGCTCCAGTTTTCCCCTTTCCTCCCCCCCTCCCCACAGCCCTAACATTATTATTGGGGAACTAGCTTAGATAAACAAAATGTTTTAATGACAATCTGTTTAACAAGTACAATAAAATGTTATTTTCTGACAGAGTAAACAAATCTAATCCTGTTCTCCTTTGCCCCCTTCCTTGCTACTCAGCCACTACAGTGCCCTGGCTTTTGCTAGTGCACCCTTCCCCCATGGCCCTGCCCCAAGCCTTCTTTATAATTTCAAGGCTCTACTTTGAGCAAAGGCAGAGTGACTTTCTTTTTTTGTTAAATAGCAGCTGGAAATTGCAAGCTTTAAAAAGAGATTTTACGGTGCAAAATTTCTAGTTGGAGGTAGGTACCACAGCCTTTCCAGGAACAGCACGTGGAATACACATGACTATCTTAAGGGGAGGGGGATCTTGTTTAAGATCAAAGTCTTTGCTTGTCACACTCCAAGGGAGTCCTGCTGACTGCAGGAACTGCATGCCTCCCAGCCCTCCCTACACACAGGCTTAGTTGTCAAGAAAGGAGATGAACAAGCCAACAAGTACTCAGTTGCCTAGCAGCAGCTTCAAGAAGCCAGCAGAGGCTCACACTCTTGGATGCCTGATGCCTCAGTTTGTCAGGCAAGGGAGTGGGCAGGCAGCCAAGCAATCCTGAAAGCACTCAACAGCTGTAAAAAACTGAGCTGTAGAGCACATACTTTCTTTCCCCTCCTACTACTACAGTATCTTCCCTTATTTTCAGTACCTTTAAGACAGCAGAAGCAAACAGTGCCAAAATTCCACAAATATCTAGGAAAGGGGACCCCTATCAGTACACAGGTATACGTTGTGCGGTCCAATCATCCAGAAGCTGCTACAGAAAACAGACAAGACAATATCGCACAAAATAGAAACTGAGATGTACACTGAGGTATGAGCAATTTGAGACCATCAGCATTAATCCATGTCACCTATTTTTAAGAGGCATTTATTATTTCATAATGGCACCCTTGCTGAAGCTCCACAATCTATCAATTATCTGACCCAATCACTACAGAATACAGAAATGTATTACTGGGATGCCACCCGACAAAAGCAACTCTACTAGCCCCCTATAACTGGAACAAGAATTATTCCTGAATTGAAATTCCTGCAGGCTTCTGCTGATTTCATTTCTTTGTATAGGGGCTACAGAAAATTCCTGATTTAATAGTCACCAAGTGTCTCTGCTTCTCTACCCACAGGCACTACAGTGATACTTAGCCCCTGCTGTGCTTATCTTGGATTACTTTCTGGATTATTTTTCTGCCTACAGATTTGTACCCCGGATTTGGGAAATGGACCTCTGCTTGGATTCTTGACAGATAGGTGTTATCCTTACTCTTTGTGGCTCCTTGCTTTCCATTGTTGAGTGTACGCAGAAACTTGAAATAGATAATGATTGACAAGGACATTCTAGTGGATATTATCACTGTATATTTGATGTTATTTTGACCGCTTGAGTTATTTCTGTTTTGGTTGGTCTGGATTCTAGGTATTCCTTTCAAGGTCCATGGGCGCAGACTAGGAGTACTTCCTTAGGGAGAGAACCAAAGCCAGGAGTTGCTTTATCAGAGGACTAAGAGGAGGCAGAAGTGGGGAGGGTCTTCCTTAAACTCATGATAATCTAATGTGAATTTTGGGCAAACAATGAAGTTGGTCGTGTTTACAGTGACACACTTAGAGGCATACATGTGTCTTTCAGTACACAAAGTAACATAGTAAATATGTCTTTCAGTACACATAGTAAAACCTCAGTATTTGCAGGCCCACATTTGCAAGTCTGGTCTCAAAGTAATAACTTGGTTTATTTACTTATTTTATTTATTTAGATTTATATAGGGACTCAAGGAGTATTACACATAGGGAATCAGCACAATCAACAAAATGGGACATTCAGTAACCAATGTATTAGGATTTTAGAAGTCTAGAACCATCAGAAAGAACTGAAGCATAGCACAAGTATTCACAAAACACATTAAGTGGTATAGAAATTACATAAATAGGATCCTATTTACAATAAGCTATACATGGCAGTATAGACCGCAGTCCCTAATTGTTTATCCAAGCTTGTTTGTAAAACCGTTTTGTACAGTGCAACCCTAGTAACTGCGCAGAAAATAGTTCAGTTTTGCAGTTTGTGGAAAGCCAGGAGAGTGGGAGCTTTTCTGACCTCCTTGGGCAGGCCATTGCACAAGGCGGAAGCCACACTGGAGAAACTACATGTATGGGCAGTTGTTGATTTTGCATATTTGCAGGTTAGCATCTGCAGAAGACCCTACTGATCTGAGCAAAGTTGTTGTGTTAGAGCACAGGGAGACAGGAAGTCCTGCAAATAAGGGGCTAAGGGCATAAAGGGCTTTGTATGTGATAGATAATACATTAAACTGAGTTTGGTAACAAATGGCCAGCCAATGGACCATCTACAGAATGGGAGTAATATGCATGCTTCAAGGAGCTTCCCATTCCATGTTTCCATTGCAGCCTCAACAGAATCCTAAAAGCCCCCAGAGAATTCTGTAATCCAGCAGGATTTATGAGCCTCTATGGGTGGACCCATTTTAATCGGGGCCCCACTCATGCAGGGTGTCAGGGCCACATTCACCTTGGTTTTAAGTAGGTAGTGGTCAGACCATGGTTTAGGACAAACCTCCAGCCCTGAAACCAAACCTTCCCAAAAAAGGCTCACTGCAAAAGATTACGTCCAAGGTGTGATCTCTTTCATGTGTTGGAACAGTCACAATTTGGGAGAGACCCAAGGCAGTCAAAGAAGCTATAAAATCTCAGGCAGTGCCAGATAATAATTCCCCAGAACTATCAGTATAACAGTTTCCAGCACCACATCCAAGGATACCTCTGCCAACCCACAGAGGGCCCATGGGTGACTAGGTGGCCAGTAAACAAGAATGCCTAATCTATCCTTAGTCCCTAATGTAAGGAGCACACAGTCAATGCCAGTGATAGTTCGCACTGGAAGAAAGATTGGGGGATGATAATAGCCCGGCCAGTTGTGCAGGGTTGGTGGAGGACTATGTAGCCAGGGGGCATTAGTTGGGACAGACACCACGCCATTTTCTTCCAGCCATATTTCTGTTAGGCAAGCTAGGTCAATTTCTTCTTCCTGGAACATCTCAGAGGCGTGTAGTTTTGCACGTCACTGATCTGATACTGCATAATATTAGTGTAGACATGGGGAAAATAGGGGCCCTTATTTCATCAACTCTCGGGATGCTATGGAGGTTAGACAGGCAGTGAGCATCCTTGCCAATAACTGGCCATCTTTGATAAATCCCATCTCCATACCTACTGAATCCCATTTGCGCTGAAATAGTGCATTCCTCAAAAATCTTGTTCCAGTTAAAGATTACTCCCAACTGCTACTAATAAACCTCCCCAATACCACACTATGAGTATTCTAGTGTCCACAGAGAAACCATACAACAGAGTTAGTGCTATGACATTTATTAAATTCATCATCATCTCTGTTAACTTCTTAACAGCCACCATTTACCAGTTCTGTCCAATATCTTGTCAATGGCAATGTGTGTCCTGCTTGAATATATTCATCATAACTTAATACAAGCACAAAATATTTAGAAACTGTAAAGTTGCTTTATACCAGATGGCAAAAACTGAATTATATTCTCCAGTTATACCAGCTAGACTAGGATCAGACAGCAGCTAAATCCTTACATCATGAATCAAAGTTACATCAGCATAAGTTACACTCATGTAAGAAGCACAATTGGGAGGGGCTTGGGGCATGCCAGGGAAGAAGCAGGGGTATGGCTGCCCTGACCTGGATGGCCCAGGCTAGCCTGATCTCGTCAGATCTCAGAAGCTAAGCAGGGTCAACCCTGGTTAGTCTTTGGATGGGAGACCACCAAGGAAAACCAAGGTTGCTGTGCAGAGGAAGGCACTGGCAAACCACCTCTGTTAGTCTCTTGCCATGAAAACCCCAAAAAGGGGTCGCCATAAGTTGGCTACGACTTGACAGCACTTTACACACACTTGGCAAGCTTAGTCCTGATTCTGTATTTCCCCACAAAACAAAGTCCCACCCAAAGTCAGCAGCTGACAGCTAACTTTTGGTGGGACTTCGCAGTGGGGAAATACAAGATCAAAAGAACCTTTTAAAATAAATACAGGCCCACTGAAATCAATAGAAGGACCACAACTCACTCAGCCACAACAGAACAGAGGATTCAAATACACATCTGGCAAGAGGCCCATAACTCAGATGATAAGGCGCACAGCAAAGGGCTACACCACATTGGCCACATATTCTTAAGAACTCATTTTCACTTAAACCAAACATTATATAAACTATGCTGGCCACCAAAGATTAAAGCTACAAATGTGAAAGCTGGGAGAAGGGGTTGTTTTTCTCTCTCCCAGTATTTTTTCCAACTTTTTAAAATGGAAATTTAGAGAGCACTCATATACACACACACACATATACATACACACACACACACACACACACACACACACACACACACATATTTCTCTTTTGGAATGAGTAGAATTTTTTAAGACAAGGTTTTACTCACAGATGTGTGGTATGAAAGTTTTAAGATAATTTACATCATTGGACAGTGATGATTCCTACATACATTTAACATAGGTTTTATTACTCAAATACAAATAATTTTTGGCAACAATTACATTAAAATGTTTTGATAATACTAAACAGTTCAGTATTTATTATAAAGTTTACCTCGTTATCCAAATATGCTGGTTGTCCTACAGTGACAGTATTATGCCTGTCCAAATAATACTTTCCAATTACTACTAAGTTTGTTTTCCAACTTCAATTTTTATTTTTTCCTACTTCTTAGACGGCAAAAATTATGACACATTTCTTAGGTAGCACAAGGTGCAGGAGTCTCTCTCTAGAGCACTGGTTCCCAACTGGGGGTCCATGGACCCCCAGGGGTCCGCGAGAACTAAATTAAGGATCGCGAAACAAAGTTATAAACCCATAATAAATTAATATTTTCAATTAAAAGTTCTCTATTATAAATATATATATATATTCAAATATTATTCTAAGTTTAATGTTTAACTAACAGTTATGATTAAAGTTTATTTTCAAATTCTCGGAATTTTTATTTTGAACCTTGGGGTCCCTGCACCGAACAAAAAAGTCCTAGTGGTCCCTGGTAAAAAAAAGGTTGGGAACCACTGCTCTAGAGGGTATTTCAAATTTGACTTGTAGAAAGCGAAGACATTTATACTTCTAAATTCTACAGTTATGCCACATATTTCAATTTTGTATGCAAGCTAAATTATCACTATGATGTGAAAGCAGTAAAACATGTTTCTATGACAGGCAAGCAAATATTGTATATGCTTCAATTTTCCCCCAAAGTTTCATTCCCCGTGGCCCCCCCCCCAAAAAAATCACCTGTTGTCTTTTTTTCCATGACAGCTAAGTTACTTGCAGACTTGATTCAAAAGCTTTTCAAGAAACACTGTTTTGTTATTCTGGAAGAATTCAAAAATCCAACACCTGCTCATACACAGCCCATACATAATGCTGAATGAGACATATCTGTTTTGCTTGAACACATTTGTAAATGCCAGTTAACAAGCAGGCTTCAAAAGTAACCGATGAATACACTCAAGAGTCCAATTACTAACTGTCCTGTGGGTCACAGTATATTAAGAATACATACAGTATCTCTAAATTGTTCACATATAAAAAAATAGCTGACATGTATAAAATGAGAGCTAGAACAACGCTGGGCTAGGATTAGGGACACCCAAGTTCATATCTCTACTCCTTCATGAAGCCTGATGGGTGATCTTGAATCAGACACACTCTCTCAACTTAACCTACCTCCAACAGCTATTGTGAAGATAAAATGGAAATGGGACAACCACATATACCTTAGAGGAGGAGTGTAAAACTCATTTGTTATGAGGGCCGGATATGACACGTCACTTGGTCGTGCTGGGCCATGCCTCGTCAGCCCAGATTGAGAGGGAGGGCTGCCTCAGCTGGTGAACCCACAGTCAACTCACCAGTCCAGATTAAGTGTGGTGGGGTGGCTGCCTCGACTGGTGAGCCCACTGTGAGCTCGCCAGCCCACATTGGGACTGGGGGAGCTGGCTGGCTCAGCTGGCTCGCAGGCCAGATAAGAGCTGTCAAGGGGCCTGTTCCAGCCCGTGGGCCATATGTCTGATACCTCTGCCTTACAGCAAGGACAGGGGAAATGTAAAAAAAATACTTAGTTTATGACGTCTCCCCCCACCCAATATCCAATATGATAAAGAGTTTTCAGAACTATAAAGCTTGCATACTGCCCTGTAATTTTGCTTGATTCTAATAAAAATATTCCTTCGTAGCAAATAAAACAAAATACAATATAAAACAAAGCTGTGACTGAATTGTTCGAACATTAGCACGTTCTCTTACCTGTCCTGTGATTGCTCCTCATACATCCTCTCTTTCCCCTCTTTAAAAAGTCTTATAGCTCGTTTTGATTTTTTCATGAGACTGTCAATGTAGATTTTAAAATACTCATTTTCACTGAGCTGTGCAAGTTTTTGGTTGTCATCATACTTGTTCAATATAAGTCGCAAATGTTGATAGGTGTCTGGCAAAATGTCAAGTATGTAAGGTGGGCTGTTTTTCAACTGAAGTTTAGGGTTCTGACAAAGTCTTACCTAGAAGCAAAGAACCATTTGCATAAAAATCACATAAGACAAAGTTGTATTGCATACCAAAAGGATTGCAGGTGAAATCATACTCCTATGCCATAAAATTATTGTACAAAGCCATTCCCCAGCAAATTCATTCATAATAATGTAACAATGAAATCTCTATAAAGATTTATGGCATGGCATGAAAACATAATTAAAAACAACTTTCTAAAATCAGAAATGATTTTCTAAAAGCTAACTGCATTTTAAGCCCTTTTAAGCTATGATGTAAAAATTTAAATACATATTAGATCAAACTTCTGAGATTAGAGTCAGCAACAAACTTCCAATAGATGTAACTGGTAGGACGCTAAATTCACAAAGCTGAAACAATAGAAGAGCTGAAAGGTTTGGTTTCAATTTCAAGTACTTACATTTGTGTGGGAGAAAAGAAAAAACACAGCAACACAAGTCTTCAAAATGATGGGCAGCCAAATGGGAAAAAGAATCATGAATCAGCCCTAACAGAGGTATACCTCAATACATATCAACTTCCTCAGTTATTAGTCACAGTCGGCCACTGTTTTTTTTCATGAAACTATTATTGCATTACATTAAAGTCTATAGTTCTAACTGAAGTTATAAACACAATCTTGTCAGCAACTACAGCAAGGGCTTTAGTATCACAGATTGGCAGGCATGAGCAAAGCAATGACAACAGTCATATATTCAAGCAGCAAAACACAAAACCAGAAAATTATCCTGAAGTTACCAATTATTTAACCTTCAGAACATTATAAGCTAACCAAGTTTTTTTAACAGGAAGAATGTAACTGGTTGAAGGAAATCCATAAAAGCAAAAATGAGCAACTTTATTATGATGCAATTAAATACAAATTAAAGAAAACAGTAAAAAAAATCTGGTAGATACATGAGATGCTTAAATTTGTTAATGATTTTTTATGGTTGGAATAGAATGTGGTGTAAAAAACACAGAATCCAGTTCCAGTTTTAGAGGCCTTTTGAACAATATTTGTAGGCCAACACAGTCATAAAGAGGTTATAGGACTATTCTGTGGTTACCATGATTTACTATGCCTCAGTTATTATTGCAAAGTGTACCAATGTCAATTTTTTTTAATGCATAAAATGAGTATCAGTGATGTGGAAACTGATTTCATAACAATGACTTTTGCTATGGGTGAATGTATTCTTTTCAAACCTGAATGCTAAATTCTAGTTGAAGTGTTGCCCAATCACATTTATTGGGGAAATTCTACACTCATTTTTAATGGAGATTTTTGAAAGGAGCAAAAGGACTACAAGAATGCTTCTACAAATGTACTTGGGTTTATCACAGGAAGACTTAACACCATACAAATTTGTATCCAAAAGGTCAGTCTATTATCTCTAAAGGCTTACTCATTCAACAAAAAATTCACTGGGCCTTACAAAAAACATGCTTCAGGCTGAGAACACATTTCAATACATTTCATTATAACACCAATACCATATATGAAGTTTTACTATTTCATTCTGAATTATGAACGAGATTAACCATGCACTCCTATAAAGTTAATGATAAATACTTTTCTGATTGCAACAAGATTATGTAGGAAGGAATTTTTAGCATGGTACAGGTGATTACCCAGGTCAAAGATACTGTTTCAGTACAGTTAAAGCTATAATGTTATCCCTGTGCATATGAGCACACTCTTATACCAGGGATGCAACAGCCTACTGTTATACCTAGAAACAAGATCTCTGACTCAGGTAAGCATCGGAATCAAACCCTTAAATATATTCTAAAAAGCACCAACTTCATTCAAGTCTGAAAATACTGAAGTCATCAATTTAAAAAATATGCACGGACAGCATATTTTACCCACTAAGAAATGAAGAGCAACCCTTAATTTCTAAAATACAGTCTACAGATTTCATAGGAAATGCACTCTCAGAACACTTCCAATAATCAACTATGCAAGTTAGGCACACTACAGGGATGCTGTTCTTCCCCATCTGGATCTCTATGAAACAACAAAGAAAATAGACTAATGTTTGTTTAAGTAATAGTAACTCTAGAGCCAATCTGGTATGAAATAGCAGCCAACTG
Organism: Euleptes europaea; assembly: GCF_029931775.1. Taxonomy (NCBI): domain Eukaryota; kingdom Metazoa; phylum Chordata; class Lepidosauria; order Squamata; family Sphaerodactylidae; genus Euleptes; species Euleptes europaea. The sequence goes on from NC_079323.1 coordinate 36,326,604, forward strand.
GAATTACAGGTAGCCTAGAGCATTTAAAATACTGACTATTCTATTCACCTCAGAAGAACACACACAATCAAAGATGATCCCCTGAATAAACACAGGAAATTTGAACGTGCTTGCACCCATAATATTGCTTTGCTGTATTTAGCAACAATAATAAATGTAGGTTCTACAATAGACACCAACACCTCTACATATTATACACTTTAAACCTAAATCGGTGATTTTTATTAGAAAGCTGATATGTCTCCTCTCCAAAGGCCTGTTCAAGAAGGTTCACAATAAAACTAAAACAAAACAAGCCAATAAAAAGAAGCCAGCATAAACCAAACGCTGAGCAGTAAAATTAGTAAAATGGACCTCAGGCTTCAAGGAAACTATGAAATAACTAAGAAAGAGAAGCAGCCCCTTAGTTAAAGCTGGGGTGTGTGTGTTATGGACTGGTGCCTAAAAGGAAGTAAGGTAGATGCCAGAGTTTGAATACAGAGTTTGATTCAGGCTCACACACACATTAAAGGGATAGAAAAGAGCAAGAGTCCAGCAGCACCTTAAAGACTAACAAAATTTCTGGCAGGGTATGAGCTTTCGTGAGTCACAACTCACTTCTTCAGAAAGTAAGCTGTGGCTCACAAAAGCTCATACTCTGCCAAAAAATTTGTTAGTCTTTAAGGTGCTACTGGACTCTTGCTCTTTTCTACTGCTACAGAGAGACTACAGAGAGCTACCCATCGTGATCTACACTAAAGGGATGTTATACAGATCCTAACTTCTGCTAAATCCTAACCTAAACAAACAGTATGAACTTAAAGATAGTTTAAAGAGAAAGGGGTGGAGAAAGAGAGAAAAAGATATATTAGCCTGGTCCGGTGAGGTTTGCCAGTGACAGGAGGAAACCACCCAGATGAAAGTAGGGTGGAACAGAGGAGTGCTGTCATCACAAATGCCTGCCTTAGGATGGCAGAATTGATGCAAAGTCACACACACCTTCCCCCAAGACACGTTTTCACTCAGGAGTTCAGAGCCAGTAGCTGGAGCCCATTTTAGAGATGGGACCCAACAGCTGGAACACAAACTGAGATTCTTGGGACTAACTTTATACCCCAAAAGAGTGAAGACAGAGGTAGAAATAAGATACGTCTCAAAGCCGATTGGGTATGAATCAAAAATTTCAGACCTCACTGGTAGATCAGAAAGGTAACAAGGAGGGGGAAACTGGGGATATCGATTACGTCTTTGATGAAGTTTGTGGCCCAAATGGAATAACAAGCTTAGGTTATATGGTCACCATTTGTTTGGGTTTAATTCCAGGGAGAAACATAATGAGGGAAATAAATGTATCAAAATCAGAGACTGATGAGTTGATGTATCCTTTGTAACTGACAGACTGATCCTGTTAGTGTTTGTGGAATGCTGAATGTAATTAACTGGGACCTGTTATTATCTTTGAATGGAAAGGTGTGAGCTCATTTGTATTTGTCTTTTCCCAAGCATGGAGGTAATAGCATTTAATGGAGTGTGAATTGCTGTGCAGTGTTTCCCTTTGGCCCCCAGATTAGAGAAATACATTCCAATCTACTATTCCAAACTTTGGTTGAAGTCAAATTAAAAAATAAGATTAAAAGGATGCATAGCCATTCCAGGGGATCGGTGAAGGGATCCCAGATATGTATTTAAGCGCTGCTCATGGGATAATAAAGAGCACCAAATGAGTTAACATAAGTAGCTGCTGAGGTGCCAAGAGAAGTTTGCATACCTGACATGTCAAAAATATCACCATTATAGGTTACCAGATTGCACAGAACTGGATCGAATATATAACAGGGACCGCAATACTGCACAGCCATGCTTTACAGGGGCGCTCTATCTCAGACCCCAGGCTAAAAAAAAGCTCAAATAAACATAAAATCATAACACAGTTTCCTAAATTTTTCATTCGACTAAGAAATTGGCCACCGCCACAGTGATCTCCATCGTTCAATGACCTTCCTCTCTATATATTATAGTGCCCAAAAACTGGTTACAGAAGACCTTGACCAAGTGGGGATTCAACAAGTTTGACTTCATGCAAAGAGCTTTTGGTTGTGTTAGAGCTCTTGCATAAATCGAAACGCAAGTCAAAGCTTTGTGCCAGATCAAACCCAATGTCTTCTCTCCACTTTCTTTCACATTTTTAATCCTCTTCAAGGGAAAAGGAAATTCTCATTGAGGAACAATAATAACTTGTCTACATACAAATCTATAAATCCAGTTCAGGTGATAAATAGAACCTTCACTAAAGCTGTAATACATCAACAAATATCTTCTTTTTTTAATATTTTTATTGATTTTCAACAATAAGTAAGGGTACAGAAGGAAAAAGGGATGGGGAGGGGAAAGGAAAAAAAACAGCGGTAAATTGTTAAAATAATATTTAACAGTATAACGTCTTATACTACCCCCTTGCATCTTTTATTAATACCATTATTTTCTACTAGGGTAATTTTAAGCCCCAACTTAAATCTAGTATAGCTCTTGGAGTCTAGTTGTTATTTTTTGGTTGCAATATAATCATAGAAAGGTGTCCATTTGTCTCTATTTTGTTTTTTATCATTCATTTGTAAAGTTTCAGTCAGTTGTGCCATTGTTATATATTCATAAGATTTATCCAACCAGATCTCTATGGTGGGGATTCTATTTGTTTTCCATAGAGATGCTAATACTACTCTAGCGGCTGTGATTAGATATTTCAGCATATTCACATCAACAAATATCTTGAACTTCCTTAGAGCTATACCTTATGCACCTCATTACTGAAGCAAGCAAAAAGTATACTCAGGCATTTTCATGGAAAGCCAATTACAAAATCCAAATCGTAAGCACCTAGGAAATAGTACCAAAGCACTACCGCAACAGCTATTAGAAAGACTAACAATAATGATATTTTAATGGAATCTTCAGGAGAATTGAGTTTTCACTAAAATGTAACATTTTATATAAGTCTGTATTCTGTTTGTTCCATGATACACTTAATTTTTTTCACATAAATAAATGATGCAAGCAACGTCCAACAACATAGAAATACTGCAGTGATGGTATAACAGTAATGAACGCAAGCTACTCAATGGTGACAGAATAAGTCATCACTATCAACAATCATGAAGCATCTGTCCACTATCTTCAAGTGGACACTATCAATACTAGCACTGTTTCCAAGGTAATACACTTGGAAAGTTGAACTTAAGTGACTTTCTTCTACGCTTCGAGGCTAATCATATAGCATACAAAAACTCTTCGGTATTATAACAGAACTTGCCACAGAACATTAACTCAGTTGGAAAAAACCTATTCCAAGAATTTATTTTGAAGAGTATGGTTATAAAATGAAAAGCTTTCAACTTTTCATCTCATGTTTCCCTAGGGTTGTATGTTTAATTCTAATGCAAGTAGCATAACTAAATGTAAAGAGCATAACTAAACCAAGTACAGCAATATTCTACCAATAAAGGTAAACTTATCTCTCTGCATGGAATTATAAAGACACTCAGTCTCCACAACTAGACACGGGAACTACTCTTGTACTTACTCTTACCTCTTAGCCATTTTGCCAGTGCCATGAAGAACTAAGCCTTTAAAATGGGCCAATATCTTTATTATGTGTCAAAAAACAATGGGAGAAGACTCAAACTCGGAGGGCTAAGGACATAGAGAATTCAAAATGCCACGACTTTAGGAACGACTATCCCATCCTAATGCAACATACCTTAGGATACATATAGAATTATGACTAAGACGGTGTGTGCACAGATCCTCTTTTTATTCGTTTATTAAACTTTCTTACATTCTGAATGCCCAAAGTTTGATCTCTGTACCCCAACCACGAATAATTCAGCCCTGCTTTCTAAACAGCAGTAACGGAGAAAGGCAGTGGTTAAGGTCACCATCTCCAGAGTGTGAAAGACCACTACCACACTAGCTAATATGAACAAAACTGGTGACGCAACAACTAGGCGGACAATTAAAGCAGCAACAGAATAAACTGTGCTAGAAGTGTCAATCCTTTTAGCAGGAGATACTCCTGCAGATGAGTTGGTAGCAGTAGTTACTACCCAGAGAGAAGGTAGCACACCTCGGAGTAAGGGAAAGGGGTGCTCACTAAGCAGAGACCTGAGATGGCAGTGGGATTTTTCCAGGCACCCAGACAAAGAGGAAAAGGGCTTGTGAGGCTGCTTCCTAACAGAAGTCACAAGATCTGAATGGCTTGAAGCTCAAAACAATTACTAACCTAAATAAATTAATGTCAAGGTGAGCTCCACTATGGGTACTTTCAATCATGCAAATCTAAGATCACAGCAATAGAGAATGATATTAAGCATGCTTACTTGTAAGCAAACCAACTTAATTCCATAATATGCATAAAATAGTATGCATAGAACTGTAGCCTTAATCTGAACATTCAGATTGTTAAAGCCCAGTACCTATGATGTCATTTTTGAGAAAATACAAAGTCTAAATTACATTTCAAATCAAATACACGCTTCTTTTTGTAAGGAGAAAGGAAAAGACCATGCTGCTCTATAATGGAATGTAAATACAGAAATTAGCCTTTAAAGATCTATACAACAATTATATGGAAGACTTCATTCTGTTCTGACGTTGAATAACTCCAGAGCCTTCAATAAGAGTTTGTTTCCTTTGAATTTCCCAATTTAGTTGTCACAAAATTGGTAACTGTGGTGGTTTCCTAAAATACTGTATTTTCTGGCATATAAGACTACTTTTTAACCCAGGAAAATCTTCTCAAAAGTCGGGGGTCGTCTTATACGCCGGGTGTCGTCTTATACGCCGGATGCTGAATTCCGAGCCGGACTGGAGAATCTGCCTGGGGAGCCGCCTCCGCTCTGTCCATGTCCACCAGAGGAGGGAGGGGAGGCGAGCCCGGCGAGGGTGCTCACTGCCCGGCTCGGAGTCGGAGCCAGGCGCGCCGGGGTGCACGGAGGGAAGTGCTCGGCTGCGCTCCAGCGACAGCGCAAGGCAGGCAGGCGGCTGGCTGGCCGGGGCTGGGGTGGCCACTCTCTTCTCCCGGAACAGGGTGTTTTGGCTGCCGCCTAGCACACCCAACATGCCCCCTTTCCTCCCCGACCTCCCCTTCAGCTTCTGTCTTTATGGGCTTCCCTCCCCTCCAAACCCTCCTTTAGCCTCGCCCTTTTCGAGGGCCCTTACTCTTGCCCCCGTCCCCCTCTTCTTCCCCGCTCCCTTCTCCCCTCGCCGACTCCCCCCGAGAGCCACATCCCGCCGCTTCGGGCTCCCACCGTCCCGCCAGAGCCCAGGGCTGAGCCTTGGCTACAGCCGGTGTTTCTGGCTGTGGGGCTCCCGCTGCCCGGGGAGGCTCCTTCCCCGCCTCGCCTCCAGGATTTGCTCCGGCTGGGCCGGGTCGGCACACACTCTTCCATGCCGGGAGGTCGGCCCCCGGCCTCCTCCTGTTTCTCCCGCCAGCCCCGCCTCCTGGCGCGCTGCCAGCTCGTCCAGCCGCCCCTGCCCCCTCTTTCTCCCACCCTGGTAAGTGGTGTTGTTTCCCTGGGGGTTGAGCCCCCACTGGGGGTGGCCACGGGGTTGGGGCGCAGTCCCGAGGGCCGGCCCCAGGCCGCGGACTCGGGTTGGACCGCTCCAGGAGGTCTGGGGGCGGCCGCAGGGTTGGGGCGCAGTCCCGAGGGCCGGCCCTAGGCCGCGGACTCGGGACAATCCCAAACTCTATATTTTAACTGTAAAAATGGGGGGTTGTCTTATACGCCCAGTCGTCTTGTACGCCGGAAAATACGGTACTTGTCACACCCATTTATAATTAAGTTCCTAAAGTGTTGCCCTAATCATCTTGAGAAGTCATCCCTGGCACTGTTTTTAATAAATTTATTTCGCACATCTGACTTCTCTGCATCAAAGAATTCAAATCCTACACTATATTTAAATGAACATAGGCTATAGATTTCTAGAAGCATTTAGAAATCTACTTATTTATTTTAGCTAGAAAACTTACTTTTGCTATTTATGAAACTTTGACCTGAATACTGTTTGACCTGTTAAATACAAGTATCAAATGCTCAATTCTAGGAGCAGGTCATAGTATCTCACACCATGACATCACCCTGCCTGGTACACTTTAATTTAATCTAGAAATAAAATGTGATTAACTGATAGAAGCTTAAATAGGATGCATTAAGATTCAAACTGAACACACTTATTCACTGAAGGAACAAGGAAATGTGTAGCAAAACTAAAACCTAAATAAATTTAATTTACTTCTGAGAAGTATGCAGAAGTGAGCTGCAGCTCACGAAAGCTCATCTCCTGCCAGAAATTTTGCTAGTTTTAAGGTGTTACTGGACTCTTGCTCTTTTCTAGAGCTTCTAAAGTTACCTATAAAGCTTCTAAAGTTACCTATGCTCTTAAAAAAAAAGTCATGAGAGTGAATTTATGCAATGATAAAGCATAATTCTAAATCATGAGATCAATGTTCTTTTGATTCACTGCATGTGCACATTATAAAGAAGCACCAAAGAGCCTTCTATCTTATATCAATTACAGAAAAAAATCTCAGATCTCAAAAGTTTGTATTCACAAATTTGTTGTGAATCAAGGATTTTTGTTTCTCAACTAACAGTGCATTCCTAAGGAGAATTACTCCAGTCTAAGTCCATTGAAATGAATGGGCTTAGACGGGAGTAACTCTCCTTAAGAACGCACTGTAAATGTTTACTACTACTGAATACCTAATTCCAAATGCTAATAATGCTGAAATAATGTAAGTTTTATCACACTTGATATGACCAGTAGACATATGGAAAGGCAGAACACAAACCTGTAAAATAAATACAAGTGGGAACCTGCAAAGACATGGGAGGCACCTATTTCCCCTTCCCCCACTATTAACTCTTTCCTTTTCCGGAAAACCCCGCCTCTCCCTTTTCCTCCCTCTCTCCTTCCCAACCAACAACCAACTTGTATTTCTCTGCCCCTTTGTCTTAAGCTTTCCCACCCCCCATCCACACCCCCAGCAGCCTCTACCTAGTAAAACTGCAGCACAGTTTTGTGATGCCAGCCACTGGACCAGGCCCACTTACCTGGTAGGGAACCCTGAAAGACTTGTGGGGTGGCACCTCACTTTCCCCCCTTTCCTCCTTCCCACACTATTTCCTGTTTCCCTTCTCTGGCAACCCCGTATCGTCTCCCCTTTCTCTGCCCCTGCCTCATTCTCTTCTTCTCAACCATTCACCAACCCACTTTTTATCTGCCTCCGATTTTTGGCTATATTTCTTATTTATTTACTAGGGAAAGTTGAAGAATTCTCTCTGGTCATCTTTCTAGGCAGTGCTTTATCCAGTTCCCAAAAGACACCTTTTGGGTTGCCGGTTATCACAGGCTCTTCTGTCTTTATCCAATACCTGTTGATGCCCAGGGCTTTCCTCTGGATGGGTTTAAAACCCAGGATCAGATATATAATATAGATGCCACCTTAGATAGTGCCAGATTTTTCCCATGGTTTAAACTGCTAAAACAGGATCACACCACAGCTTCTTTGTCCAGCATCACCTTCCATAAACTTACAGAAGCCTTTACAGCTCTGAGATTTCAGACAATGACAACTGCCATGTTAGTGGGCCATTATCAGCATATACCAGTTGCCCAACGAGTATGTATCTGTGGGGCCCTAGAATTGGAGAACCTTCCCCATTATGTCCTGTCCTGTAAAATTTACTCAGCTCCCAGGGCCAAGTTTCTTGCAGCCATTCTAGCTAGGCTAGCCCTGCAGTCAGTGGCAGATAAAATTATTCGATGAGCATCATTACGTGATATATATGTCACTGTATGCACTGGAAGCCAAGATCTGTGTTGAACTCTCAGCCTGATGCTTAACGTGCTGCAATCTATGTAATGACCAGGTTCCGAAAATTTTAATATCGTTTTACTTCTGCTGACTTATATTTTATTTGTTATATTTATTTCTGCCTCTGCAGTTTTGTTATATTGTTATAGCCTTTGGCCTCTTACAATTTTACCTACCTACCACTATCATAGGAGCATAACCAACTAAATAAAATTGAATTTTCTTCTGAGACGAAGTATGCAGATTGCTACCTAAGATATGAAGTACCAGTAATCAGACTTTGGGACAGCACAGCAACTGCTGCCTCCGGGCAACATTACAAATGATTTTACAAGGACTTGTAGGGGGCATCTCATTTCCTCCCCCCCCCCCCGCATTTCCTTTCCTTGAAAACCCCCACAGCCTTTTCCCTTGGTCAGCTTCATTTTCTCCTTCCCATCCACCAGCCAACCTACCCTTTATCTGCCTCCCTGTCTTCATCTTTCCCTCCTTCCCTCCCCGTGGCGGCCTCTCCCCAAGAAGCATCTTGCCAAGGTGTACAATACCAGCCACCGGGCCAGTCCTAGTTGCACAATCTTTGCAGGCCAGGCCCAGCTACACTGTGGTGAACCAGCAAGGGGTCTGTAATTTCCCCTCTATCCCTTCCCTTCTAGTTCTTTTTTCCCTTCTCCTGGTAGCCCCCATATCCTCATATTTCGCTGCTTCTTTCTTTCCTTCCCAAGGTACTTTTTCTCTGCTCCCATCTGCCGCTGTATTTATTATTGATTTCATTTATACCCCACTTTTCTCCCAACGGGGATTCAAAAGCAGCTTACATTGTTCTCTCTCCTCCATTTTATCCTCACAACAACCCTGTGAAGTAGATTAGGCTGAAAGTGAGTAACTGGCCCAAGGTCACTGGATGAGCTTCCACAGCAAAGTAGGGATTCGAGATTGGGTCTCCCAGATCCTAGTCTGAAACTCTAACCACCACAAGTGGCTTTTGTGGGGTGGCTGCTATTGAACAGTAGCAACCAGCCAGGCGTGGGTAAGTCATGAACGTCACATGGTAGCAAGTCGTCCAGTGGTTTCGGCCATGCCTGGCCCTGATTAGTCCTCGCTCAAAGGCCAAAACAGCCCCGAAAAGAGCCCTGGCTGAAGACGGCAATATTGTTGTGGTTACTTGGCAACCTCTGCATAAAGGTACAAGCACTGCTTGCATTATGGGGGGTGGTTGCAGATTTTTCTGCAAACTGGGGCTTTTCACAGGTTTGTAGAAAGAGCTGTCTTGCCTGTTCTCAGATCCAATTCCTCAATTTAAATATTCATGGATTTGGCCATGTTGACAAGTAGACATATAAAAAATGCCACAACTGCACCAATTGTGTGCTAGACAAGCAGAATAGACATAACTAAAAGCTTTCAATATAAAAGGTGCAATCCTAGCAAAACTTACTTGGAAGTAATGTTGCTGAAATAAACTAAGCATGATTTGGATTGATCTGTTACCAAAATTGGTACAATAAAGCTGTAGGGAGAAGACAGTGCTAGATTCCGGAACAAAAGGAAGAAAAATTTATACTTTTTACAGGGAAGACTTAAGAAGCAGCAGGATGAAAAGGAAAAATGGCAATTTAAAAAAACTTTGGTTCTTTAACTAATCTTTATTAGCCAGGTTTAAACATGAAAACTGAATGTACTAGAAAGAATTAAAGTTCTATTCTTATGTCTTTAAGCTCAATTGGAGAAACTAATGAGGACGGCAGCTTTAGACAAAATCATGGTATCATCTGTAACAATAGAATTAATCATATTTGTGGATAAACAGATACAAGCATAGGTTCATACAGGACATAGGGGTTAGTCTGAGTTGCTATGATAGCACTGACAATACCAATAGTAATGGTTTCTCCAAATCCTCTCAAGTAGGCTTCAAAAACAACTAGGGCCTGAATTAAAAGAGATGCTCATCAACCATGCATGCAATCAAATGGAGAACTTTCATAACCTGACTATACCTTAGACTTCATTTCTAAAGTTTAAGCTTTACTGTAGAAATCTAAAAGGACTACTAAGTTAAACATTAGTCAAAACTATTAAGGCAAATGCAGCAAAATTTATATAGCTATACAAACATTACAGAGATCCATATATGCGCATTACAGACATTCTAAAATAGGAGTTCCACCTACTTATACGCATTAGCATTCTTCAGATCAGGGCTTGACACGTTTTCTTTGGATCAAGAAAACATTTGGATCAAGAAGCATTTTGTATTCTAATGACCAGATTTTCTAATTATTGCTACCACAATACCTAATCCTAATCTCTCCACAGTTTCTTGTGATTTTATAGAGGTTATGACAAAAGTTTGTACTACATAAAATAAAGTTGCAACCTTGGCTGCCTTCACCACAACAAAAGCCTAACTCTTAACTATAGCCTAACTTCTCCATATTGCATCCTCCACCAGTGAGGTGTTAAGGACTTCATGCACTGAGAACCACAGAAAAGAGGCGATGATAAAATCATTGCTGAAAATACCAGGTGTTACAATGAAAATTCTAGGCACTGTGGTGACCTGGTGCCTGGGATTTGTCAAGCTCTGCCTTAGTTTAACACATATCCTTCACAATTTAAGTGAAAAGTACTTATCATATAGCAAACATTAAAAATTTGTGAAGGATTAAAAGATAGTCTGTTCCGTCAGTAAAAAACAAATCTGTGATGCTTTCCTAAGAACGAACCACATTTTTCTGTAGTGTGAATAAAGGTCAACTTGTATAAGATTGCCCAGTGGTTCCAATTCAGGTATCCTGAAAGATCATCTATAATACCACATTGCATCCTTTACACACAGGATATAGCATTCCAATAACTCCTTTCCAAGAAGTTACAAAACGTATTTTAAGACCATTAAAAATGAAAGCGAGAGTCATAAGTTCTGTTAATTCATCTAAAAGAATCAGATATTTTCCATTCCACGACTTGCAGACTGAGCCACAAGCATATGATTAACATAGGAGTGTTTCACAGCTTGATAACCTTCACTGAAGTTTCTTATGAAAAAAATAAAATAAGAACTGTGATGTTACCCAGTGTGGAACCAAATGAACACTAGGTACATAGAAAACCAGCTGCATGTTCACCACTCCACAAATCTCTAATATTTGAAGAACTTTCTTAGTTAATAAGTACAACATTTAAGACAAAAGTGTATTTTTCTTCAGTGCTCAAAAGAAAACAGCCCAAGGGTACATAATAGATATGGAGATTTGCAATGAACCTGAAAGCATGTGTTCTTTCCAAAGCAAGGCAAAAAAATTTCAAGTACAACACAGATTTCTTTGTCCTGTTATAAGTACTTTCAAACTCTTTCCTCATAGGGAAACCCAGACTATACACTCACCACTTTATCCATCAACTTCCAGGTTTTTTCTACAGTCCTGCGATCAGCAGCTGCTTGCTTGGGAGGGCCAACTGCATCCTGAATAGCATCAATGAAGCCCAGAATACGTCCTTTGCGGGGATTTCCTCCTCGGCCACCTGGGTTCCGGCCGTTGAGGGAACTGGCCATCTGGGATCTTAATTTATAAGACTGATAAGAGAAAGAGAGTAAGAGCATAAAACATGACTGCGCCATCATAAATAAAGGAGTGTTGTCTTACTGTGCTCACCAAAAGGCAAGGCTCCAAACACAGTGGAAAACCATATTAACTTTTGAGGAGAACCCACAACAAACTAACCATGGTAACCTTTAGTCAGAAGCAAGTAATCCTGAATCAACACCGCTGAACGCAGTAATTTAACACATCTGTGGAAAGACAGTCTATTTTTCACCCATCCACCCCCCTTTATTTTCCTTAGAAGAAATTTAATGTCACCAGTGATCATTATGCCCAGTAACCATCATCAGACTCTGGCTGTTACCGCACTTGTATTCCCAGATGTATTAAGAGTTTGAAAATGTTATAAAAAATACTGTTCGCACTTTGTTTGGCCCCTTTAGCTGTGAAGGTGTCTTCTAACCATTTATAAGCCGTGGTATCCAAAAACCCTTTTAAAGCGATGTTTTTGACAATATTTTCAAACTCCTAATACATCGCTAGGAATGCAAAGTGCGGTAACCCCCTCCCTTTCTCAGTTTCCAGGCACTCTCTGCCTCTCAGATATTTAAGCTCACGCTGTTACAACAGAGAGAATGATGCATTTGTCCACACATATTCACAAGAATTAACAATTAAAAGAGATATAAGCTAGCGACCGCCCCCTTACTAAACAAACGCCCCACCTGGAGGAAAAAACCCACACACACACACACAATTAGCATTTCTATGCCATGTATATCTTGGGCGGACACATTTAAAATACGTACAAGTTGGCAACTGTGCGCGATACTTGTATACAGGTATTCGTAAGGCGTGTTTCAAACTATGTAGGATGGCAACGAAATCCAAAGAGCAGGAGCAGCAAAAAAAAAAAAAAAAAAACGACAATCAAAAGTTGGGAGGTTTTACTTATATTTTCAACAATAATCTATGGATTTGTCTTCACTTTTATGGTTTATTTTTAAAATTGTTGTCAAATTGTGGTTTATATATTTGAAAAATCAATAAAAATTATATTAACAAAAAAAAGTTGGGAGGTTTTAAGGTAGATCCGAGTCTCCCGAGGAGCCTTCCGGGCAGCAGGTCCCCTTTCCTCCCACGACCAGTTTAGAAGAGCCGGGGGTGAGTCTCTCCTCGCGAGTCACCCGGCCCCCTCTCCCTTCCTCCTTCAGGGACGCCACATCCCCTGGCCGCGCCTGCGTTAAATCCCAGCGGTTGTCCCGGTTCCGGTTGCTCCTGGGGCGCTCGCCGACCCCCCGCATCTGCCGCCCACACGGCCCTCGCTCTCCTCCGAGCCAGCCGCGACGGGACGCCGCTCCCCTCAGTCGTGGCCGGGGCCGGACGAGGAAACATGGGGAGCCGGTTCGCCGCCGCGGGGCCCCCGTCGCAGCGCTCCTCCGGCTTCCCCCCCGCGGCGCGTACCGAGAGGGGCGTGGAGGGGTGGGCCCTGAGGGGCGGAGCCCGGGCCCGCCGCAGCCAAGCCCTCCTCCTCCTCTCCACCACCGGCTGGCTCCTTGTCGCGCGCGTCTCCCCGCTGCCCTGAGCCACCCCTACGAGTCCGTACGGCGCCTGCGCAGTCCGAAGAACAAAGCTCGCGCGCCTCCCCAACCGCTTTTAACGGCCTCGGGCTCAATCCGAAACGTGGGCGCGCGCGCAAGTGGGGGGGGGGGGCCGCGAAGCTGTTGCGAGGACACGTGATAGGTCCTGGACTAGGGCCAAGTGTGGCTCGCGGTCCTTTTCTTCCTCCTCCTTTCCCCTCCCGCCCCCGACTTTAGAATTCGAGGGGGCGGGGGGAGTTTGTGGGTCCTCCCGTTGCTGACTGATCAGGAGGCGAGCCAATAAGAGTCAGACTTCCGGCTGAGCGCTTTTTTTCCTCCTCCCCCTCCCCCCGCCCGACTGTGAGTCATGAATCGGTGAGGGAGGCAGGTAAAGGGGTATGAGAGGGGAAGGCGGCGAATGGGATCGGACAGGAGGGGGAAAGAGTACGTGAAACGTGGAGAAAAGGAGCTCGGGGGGAGGGGAGTTAGGGGAGGGGCCGTGGCTCAGTGGTAGAGCATCTGCTTGGCTTGCAGAAGGTCCCAGGTTCAATCCCTGGCACCTCCAGTTCAAGGGACTGGGCAAGTAGGTGATGTGAAAAACCTCTGCCTCAGACCCTGGATATTCATGGAGAGGGGCCGTGGCTCAGTGGTAAAGCCTCTGCTTGGCATGCAGAAGGCCCCAGGTTCAATCCCCGGCATCCCTAGTTCAAGGGACTAGGCAAGTAGGTGATGTGAAAGACCCCTGCCTGAGACCCTGGAGAGCCACTGCCGGTCTGAGTAGGCAATACTGACTTTGATGGACCAATGGCCTGATTCAGTATAAGGCAGCTTCATGTGTTCATGTGACCCTGCTGTTTTTAGGGGCCGTGGCTCAATGGGGAGGGGCTGTGGCTCAGTGGTAGAGCATTTGCTTGGCATGCACAAGGTCCCAGGTTCAACCCCCAGCATCTCCAGTTCAAGGGACTAGGCAAGTAGGTGATGTGAAAGACCTTCACCTGAGACCCTGGAGAGCTGCTGCCAGTGAGTAGGCAATACTGACTTTGGTGGACCAAGGGTCTGATTCAGTAGAAGGCAGCTTCATGTGTTCATGCGAGCGCTTTGGTAAATGGGATAGAGACGGTGTTGAACACGGCTAGGCAATCCTAGGGTTCGGGACACGATCCTGTGCATATTTAATCGGAAGCAAGTTCAAGGGTAGTTACTTCCTGGTAAGAGTATTCAGCAGGCAGGAAACTGTTACACTATGTAAGTGCCTCCGAATGCAGAGAGACTTGTTCCCAAATCAGTTTGTGTAGATGTGCAGCTCTAACTAAAATGCAGTCACTGCATATTTTACTCAGAAGGGAGCCCTACTGTGTGGAATGAGGCTTGCCCCCAGATAAAGGTGCATTGGATTGTAGGTTTAAAGACTGCTCTTTACAGAACAGGACGGTTCCATATAGTATCTGAAAAGAGCAAGAGTCCAGTAGCACCTTAATGACTAAGATGCAAGTAGCACCTTAAAGAGTCCAGTAGCACCTTAAAGACTAAAAGAGCAAGAGTCCAGTAGTGCCTTAAAGACTAAGATGCAAGTAGCACCTTAAAGAGTCCAGTAGTATCTTAAAGACTAACAAAAATATTTTCTGGCAGGGTATGAGCTTTCGTGAGCCACAGCTCACTTTTTCAGAAAGGAAGTATCTGAAGAAGTGAGCTGTGGCTCACCAAAGCTCATACCCTGCCAGAAAATATTTTTGTTAGTCTTTAAGGTGCTACTGGACTCCTGCTCTTTTCTACTACCGCAGACAGACTAACACGGCTGCCCAGTGTGAATTACCATATAGTATCTGAATACTATATGATCCTACGCCCATTGAGGAATTATGTTGAAATTAATTTATCAATTTACTTAACCCCTAGTGAACTCCATTGTACTTACTTTTCCGTATGCGTACTCAGAGCACTCTTTTACTGTACTCTGTGGAACAAATGCTATAGTTGCAAGGTCTCTCATTTTTCGATGTCATCTAATAACCTAAGAAGGGTGTGAAGCAAAAGAAACCACTTTTTAAAAAAAAATTACATAAATTAGGAAATCAGATTTTCCTGACAGTTTGTTACTATAAAATTTAAGAAATTTATTAGGAAAGGGAGTAATGCTGAAAATGTATTCCTGGTTAAAATTAACCACATAACTAATAAATGATAGGTCTTTATTACACGCTAGACTTGAGAAGGACTGCTGAATACCATAATATGTGGTTGGCATACAGAGGATTCCAGATTCAGTCCTTTGCATCTTCAGTAAATGGCCTTGTTTACTTCTGGTCATCATGTGACTTGGACCATGTATCAGTTTTCATCTGTGTAATTTGTGTTGATGTGACGAAAACAATCTTCAGGTATACTTTATGTTCCTCATGTCAAGCAGAGAGACAAATATCCTATATTGTAATCACTCTGTACCAGTTTCAGGTTACATCGTGATGTATTAGTTTCCTAACAATGTTGATACCACCATGAATCAGTCAGACCCACCGCATACAATATAAATCCAGTAATATAGGAGTGGATCCAAAGCTTCTGCAAAGTTTGTAGAAGCAAGTTCCTGTAGGGCTATTGGATTATGCCATATGGTTGGGGTAATGTCTGCAAAAGAAGAGGAAAATGCCAAAAATCAACCCCTCCCGCACACAAACTTGTGTTATGGTGGTTCAGACTTGCCAGATTTTTATCGGCTCATGGATTAATGTGTTTGTCCATGAGGGCAGGGGGAAGGATTTTAGGCTGTCCTTCCTGCACCCCCTTCCCCCGTAGTGCCACATGTCACAATGTTCTGGAGGACATTCAGTGGCCAGTGTAGGGGAACATCTGGGGAAGGCAGGGCCAACTGCTTTCACAAACTCTTCACGGAAGACTCTGCTCCATTGACCTCGTGGATGATATGAAAGTGAAGCATTGAAACGCATTAATGATTGTGCCTTTCAGTCCATAATATTTTCTGTTTATCTTGAGTGCATCAATGAAAACATTCGGTTCTACCATATCATTGCGACAGGAGTCCTTGACAATGTGAATAAGCGGCAAGTTAAAATGGCCTTTTAAAAGAACATTGTCCCTTCTTCACATTAACAAAACTTAATTTGCCTTAAACATACGTGTCATTTATGGATAGCAATATAGAGAAGAGTGTTTAAATCTGCACCTTTTCTGTGTTCACTTCAAAATGTGTTCATTTCCTGACTGTGTACCCTAGAAAAAAAAGAAAACGCTTTCAGCGCTTTGATGAAACTCTCATTTACTGTCTAGAGGAAACTATTTCCAACCATCAGCTTGTTGGGGTTTTTTTTGGGGGGAGGGGGACTTGTTTTCTCTTGGATGACTTAAAACTGATTTACACTGCATAAAATGTTTGGTTTAGGGAGTATTCCTGTGATATTTAGAGGGTTCATTAGGGTACCCTTTTCATTGTGCTGTAAAGCGTTGATATAATCAAAGTGTATCTAGCTAATACATTAGCAGGTTCAGTGCCAATTAGGCCACTAGGAGACAGGTCATCTTATTTTTAAAAATCCCTTTCTTTGCCTTTTCTTTCAGGGCCAATTATAACTTGAAACTTAAAAATTAAATTAACTGGAGTGGCAAAAAAAACCCTGCCTAAAATAGTTTATGATGAAGGGAGCTTTGACCCTAGAAAACTCATACCCTGAAAAAATCTTTTTCATTTCTAAGATGCTATTAGACGAAAATCTAGTTGTGCCTAAAATAGTTGCTGCGGCTCTGTGACCTTTTCAGTCGTATATGTGAGTTAATATGGTGTGGTTAGAGTCACACTAGCATCCAGAAGACCCAGGCTCAAATCTCCTCTGCCATGGAAGCCTGCTAGGCGACTTTGGGTCAGTCACATACACTCAGGGTTGTTGTTAGGGTAAAATGGAAGAGAGGAGAATGATGTAAACTGCCCTAATGGGAAGAAAGGTGAGGTATAAATGAAGCACATAAATAAATAAAATATGTGGACTGTACACACGTATGGTACGCATATGTCCTATGAATAAGCCAGTTACCCAGACCAGATTCAGAGTCGCACAGAATGCCCAGACATGGGGCAGAAACTGTTCTTCTGGTCCCCCTCACTTCTATCCCAGCAGGATCTACTGACTTAGGGTCTAACACCCAGCTAGAAAGAAATATACCTGAAACCTGAAACTGCAGTCTTTTTTAGGGATCTATTTGACAAAAAGGACCAGACTCTGCTGCAAGGTTGATGAGGAAATGGAGGCAGGTATCAGAATAATCAGAGTTATTGTTATTGAGTGAAGTATTAAAGCACGCTTGTGCAGTCAGAATGATATCAAGCGCACAAGTAGCACCCAATATCAAAATGCCCACATGAGATGCTCGATGTGCACACATGTGTAACTCGAGAGACTTGAGGAGAGATAGAAAGTCGCAGGAAAAACAGAAGACTATATTCTGCTGAGAGCCAGCATGATGTAGTGGTTACGAGCAGCAGATTCTAATCTGGAGTCCTCACTCCTCCACAGGAAGCCTGCTGGGTGGCCTTGGGCTAGTCACAGTTCTCTCAGAGCTCTCTCAGCCTCACCTACCTCACAAGGTGCCTATTGTGGGGGGGGGAGGCAATTGTAAGCCACTTTGAGAAAGCAGGGTATAAAACCAACTCTTCTTCTATATTGCCTATCCTTTGATGATTCTGCATTGGGAAGCCATCTAGGGAAGCTGGTGGCCTTGAGCTACCTAAGCAGCTGGTAGCTTTAAGACCTAAACAGACAAAGAATATTGGGTTACCCGGAAAGGAACACTGACTAAAGCTAAGCAGAGATGCAAAGCAAATTCAGGTAAAAATCAAAGAGGTGAATCCAGAAAAAGTCCCCAGGGGAAGCACATGGAAGCAGTCACACAAGGGATGGGGGGGTCGGGGGTTGAAACTCAGGGTATGCAGCAGGGCCAAGGTCTTAAGATCAATTTGTTGAGTACAGGTTGGAATGCTGAAGTCAGCTTTTGACAGAGGGGGTCAGAGAATAATAGAAACAAAAGTGTTCTTTACCTGGACAAAGAGAGGGAGAAGTGAGCAAATCAGAACTAAGCCATTGGATTGGAAGAGGGGCTTATGGTGGCAAAGAAGTATGCCTGGGAGATAGGGTTGCCAGGTCCCTCTTCGCCATCGGCTGGAGGTTTTTGGGGCGGGGCCTGTGGAGGGCGCGGTTTGGGGAGAGGAGGGACTTCAAGGCCATAGAGTCCAATTGCCAAAGCGGCCATTTTCTCCAGGTGAACTGATCTCTATCGGCTGGAGATTAGTTGTAATAGCAGGAGATCTCCAGCTAGTACCTGGAGCTTGGCAACCCTACAGGGAGGGGTATCTCTACGAATTTCCCTGTTCAGTTTGCTTAAGCCCCTATGAGTTTGTAAAATCCTGGGGGGGGGGGGAGGGAGAGAGTTGGTGGTGGGACGAGATTTCCAAATTGTTCCTCTCCACAATTATTTGCTCCCCACCCCCCAGCTGGTTTCATTTAGCATTCCAGGGTAAACATATAAATATTTTAATACAAAACCAAAACCTGGTTAAAACAAAACATCACTTATAATGGTTTACCCCAGTGTGTATAACTACCACAACACTTGTGGAAAACCATAAGGCAGAGCCAATTTTACAGTGCTTGCTGCTGAAATGAAGGGAAAACCCCAGGCACTGCACCTTCCAGCAGTTAAGAGGCTGTATTGCCAACACTGGAAGTAGATGTCCTACGCTGAGGCCTTGGAAATATGGCACAAAAACACTAGCCACACAGCCTTCAAGCATGCACACACACTGCTCCCCCAAGCCTCTTGTGCAGCACAGGGACTTCTCCCTTGTTCTGGAGTAACAATGCTGATCTGTAGGGTTGCCAACCTCCAGGTAGTTGATGTAATCTCCAGGTAGTAGCTGGAGATCTCCTGCTGTTACAACCGATCTCCAGCCAATAGAGATCAGTTCCCCTGGAGAAAATGGCCGCTTTGACAATTGGACTTTATGGCATTGAAGTCCCTCCCCTCCCCAAACCCCACCCTCCTCAGGCTCCACCCCAAAAACTCCCGCTGGTAGCGAAGAGGGACCTGGCAAACCTTCTGATTTTCTGCCCCTCACCCTGGAACATGGGTTTCCTGTTTTCTATTCATTTTGTGCAGATCAGCATAAGATCAGATCTTTAATATGGTTAACATGGGGGAGGCGGTAATTTTGTGGAAGGACATGTGAAGGAATGGATGTGCACCTGCTTTCTCCATCCGCTGTGGACAGCATGCGCAAATATGCTGCCACCCAGGCATGCATTTCCCATTGTAGATGCACATGTTACCACGCGTATGCATGTATAGATATGTATGTAAACATGTCTGTATCACACAAAAGCCCGCATAGCTGGTGAAAGTGATATGGCAGGGAAAGGAGATCCCTTTGAACCTGCTCTCCGCCCACCTATGTTAGCACACACATGCCTGTGCAAACACTGCGTGGGCGGAGGGGATGCTGCAATGGGTGTGAACCTCTCCCTTTGCCCTCACCTTTCATTGTCATGCACGTAAACACACAAAGCAATTAACCGTGGCTGCATCGTGCTCAATCTTGGATGACGTCTGTTTCTTGGGGCCAAAGATTGTTTTGTTTTGTTTTCCATGCTGAACAAAATATGCCGTAACGAGCCGTTTGGTTCCATCCAGGCCATAAAAGTACAGGTTCCTTCAGAGCTCCCGCCTTTTAATTTATTGCATTATAAAAACGGTGTCAACTTAATTTCAAAATAACCTTGCCCCGGGGGAGTAATTTTAAATTCTTTGCTGTGCTGTTTCTTCTGATAATTCCATCTGCTGAAGGCACCGACCAAGCTGTAGGGTAGCATTCTAATGCCTTTCCAGCTCATTCACATCAGCCATGTATTACCATAGAACCATCCATCCATTGAAATATTATTCTTTATTTAAAACATCTCATACTCTGCTACATTTATTTGATTTTACAGTCACCTCTTCCTTAATGTTGGTAAACTGAAATTACATCCCTAAACGTGAACACTGGAATTGGGCTAGGGTTGCCAACCTGCAGGTACTACTGGAATTCTCAAGCACTTATGGCAAAACAATTCAATTGTACACAGCTGCAAGGACTCCTTGGAGTTCACCTACACAGCTGCAAGGACTCCTTTACAAGCTGCTTGGAGTTCACCTACACAGCTGCAAGGACTCCTTTACAAGCTGCAAGGACCTTAAACTACATGGGCTGTTGTATTTTCTTCTTTGAAATTATTTGTGTATATCACTGTTTTGCATTTTGCTGTTTGTATGCACAATATAACTATTGCCTTATCAGCATATTTTTGTCTGTTTTGCCATAAGTGCTTGAGAATTCCAGTAGTCACATTTGGGGCACTAGCTCTTGTTTCGGTTGCACAACCTGCAGGTACTAGCTGGAGATCTCCTGCTAATACAACTGATCTCCAGCCAATAGAGATCAGTTCCCCTGGAGAAAATGGCCACTTTGGCAATTGGACTCTATGGCATTGAAGTCTCTCCCCTCCCCAAACCCTGCCCTCCTCAGGCTCCACCCCAAAAATCTCCCACGAGTGGTGAAGAGGGACTGGGCAATTCTAGGAGACGCTTTAGTTTCATGGCTACAAAAATTTTGTTCTTAGATTCTTTCAAGTTTGATTGTTTCGATCTGTAGCATATAATTTATTACATTGTATCCACTCTTTATTCCACTTTAGAACGTGAGTCAGCTTGCATGGGATTTCCAAGGAGATTTCCCATCAAGGCACTGACCAGACCTGGGCCCACTTTGCAACGTTGCTGTATCGCCTGTTCTAGTAAGAACTAAACAAAGCAAAAGTAATACAACAACAACTGTCAGTTAAAGTATATAGAGCACAGTGGCTTTTAGACAAATATAAACCAAATAACTAGTAACTTAATACATTTTAAAAGTCCATGTGGAATGAAATCTGTTACCTGAAAGAAGTACTGCTGGGTACAATCAATTGCAGCAGTGTATTTTATCTGAAATGCTTTTTATTTGCAGCAGTGTATTTTATCTGAAATGCTCTTGATTTTATCTGAAATTACACTTATTCTACACTGCAGTTTATTTCTTCACACATTTATGGTTAACGATGTTTGGTGATGTTGAGGTACGTATAATTTGCATTTAGACAACCTATAGCCGTGAATGTGCATTCTAAATTACATGAATGAGTTTTCATATTGGTTTGATTTTTTTCCCTGTTCTACAGGGTGAAGATTTGCATTGATTAAGAGGACAGTAACATGGAGTGGACTAGATTTTTTAATATTTGAGTCTCCCATAAGAATATAAAACAAACCAAAAAAATAAAAATCTTGGCTACAACTGTATACTGGCACACAGTATTTCTCCTATTGC
Organism: Euleptes europaea; assembly: GCF_029931775.1. Classification (NCBI taxonomy): domain Eukaryota; kingdom Metazoa; phylum Chordata; class Lepidosauria; order Squamata; family Sphaerodactylidae; genus Euleptes; species Euleptes europaea. The sequence continues at coordinate 36,347,988 of NC_079323.1, forward strand.
ACTGTTTAAATCAAGGGAGGTTACTTTTGAAGCATGTGTCTGGACATCTGATTTAAAGCCAAGGGGCTACCTGTTGCGTTTACAAATCTAAACTGGTGGGTTTTAGGGCATTCTGGAGTTCCTTAGAAACTTTTTAAGGCGATTGTGGATTAAAAGACAATAATGGCAGACATAATTTCCTGAAAATTGTTAGTGATGGGGAGGGGCCGTGGCTCAGTGGTAGAGCATCTACTTGGCATGCAGAAGGTCCCAGGTTCAATCTCCGGCATCTCCAGTTAAAGGGACTAGGCAAGAGGGTGATGTGAAAGACCTCTGCCTGAGACCCTGGGGAGCCACTGCCGGTCTGAGTGGACAGTGCTGACTTTGATGGACCGAGGTTCTGATTCAGTAGAAGGCAGCTTCATGTATTCATGTGTGATTTTTACCTGTGATATGCAGATGCAAAAAGCGTTAGGTTTGTTTTAGGCCACATTCTTGGTTTGTAAAGGATGATGGAGAAACATCTTGGACTGGACTAAAAGAGCACCCTAGAACAGCCCATGAAACTTGGGGATTCTTTAGTGGACTGGCAGTACCACCTCCATGGCAATTTTGGTGTCATTTGATCAAAAAAACTGCTCCTCCAGCTTCCCTTCCCCCTCTCCGGAAAGATTCCCCAATGAGAATAATGGACCTGAATAATTTCAGAGTCCTGAAAAAAACCTGAATCCAAACACTGAACTTGTATTGGAGACCTGCGTATTCCTGAATACCAATGAGTATGCCTTTCATGAAATCCAGTTCCATAAAATACTGATTTTTCCCCCTGGTATGTTGCCCAAATGGCTGTTCATGGGGTAATAAGTGCACATCCCTAATGATTTACTCTATGATCTAGTTGATCATTGGACTGGACTGTGGTTTGTCCATTTATTTAGGTATTATATCCCACTTTTCCTCCCCACTGGGGACCTAAAATAACATTATATAAATTGTCATACTGAATTAGACCCTTGGTCTATCAGGGTCAGAACTGTCTACTCTGACTGACAGCAGCTCTGTGGGGTCTCAGGCAGAGGTCTTCTGTATCACCTCCCACATGATTCTTTTAACTGGAGATGTTGGGCCCCTTGCCAACATTATTCTCCTCTCATCTATTTTATCCTCACAACAAGAGCCCTGTAAGGCAAAGATTAGTCTGAGAGACAATGACTGCCCCAAAGTCATCCAGATGACTTTCATGGCAGGGTAGAGATTCTAACCTGGGTCTCTTAGTTCCTAGTCTGATACTTTAATCACTACCTCACACATTGCCAAATATATTGGCAATGTATAGGTTTTGTGGTATTTTAAAAGATTAATTTAAAATGTTTATCTACTGTTGAATCTACAAAGAAGTTTTTAAAAATAGTATTAGCAAGGCATTCAGTAATCTGTTGTATTCTGATACCTAAACTGTTGAGTTTTTATGTGGGGGTCTCTGCTTATTGGTACCAAAAATGAAATCTATTTGGTTTCAACAGATGGTTTTTCCAATGAGATCAAACTATCATAAAGTATCTGTGGTTATTAAGATCACAAAGCACCTTTCGCACTCAAGAGTGAATCAAAATGCTTGCAAAAGGAGCAGCTGAATGAATGGCATTTGTGAACAGAGATTCTCATTATTCAATGTTGCCATCCAAAAGCTTTTAATTTAGTGGATATTTTGTAAATTGATTTCAGTGGAATGTAATGATTGAGTTCCTGGACTTTAAAACCAGATGTATTTGAGGCCAGTAGCCAAGATATGCATTTTGTTTTCATTAATGTAGTTCTTTGTCTTTCCCCCCATCTTTAGTGCAATTCACAATATTTATGTAGTAGTAGCCGACAGAACAGTTTTCTAGGTCTGTAAAACAACAGCACAAAAGCTGAATTTATCTTTTTTAAATTTTTATATGACTAAATTTACTGGCTTTTACTATGTACCTCCAAGCATTTCTCTCCACCCAATCACGTCACTCTCAGTCTAAGAGTCTTAACATTATACTTATTCCTTGCAGCATCAAATAACCTGTCAAGCCAAGGCCAACATTTTCTTTAGTTCTGGTGTAGAGGTTAAGTCTTCCATGAAATTAGTTCTTGTATCAGAGCTAAAAATAAGCAGATTGTGCTGGGAGGTTTCTCCAGCCAACCTCTAAATACCCACTCTGCATGTACGACACTTCCTTAAAACAAGCTTCACTTGGCAGTTGTTTCTGCATGAGGACATCTACAGGACCACAATTGATGCAGCTGTGGAAGAAAGCCCAAGTGTCAGTACTCAAGCACAATGCTGCCAAAGTTAAACATTTTTAAGACCCATTTGTTTCAGTGCAGTAAGCTTTCCTTTTCCTGCTTGTGTGTGTGTGCATGCACACATACCATGAAGTCACAGCTGACTTACGACAACCTCATAGGGTTTTCAAGGCAAGGGATGTTTAGAGGTGGTTTGCCATTGCCTGCCTCCTCAGAGCAACCCTCAGCTTCCATAGTGGCCTCCCACCCATGTACTAGGCAGGGCACATCCTGCTTAGCTTCCAAGATCTGACTAGTAGACTAAAATAAGTTCCAAAAACTCATGTGGATTTTTGGCCTGCCTAAGTATAAAGCTGACTCAGATTCTCAAGAAAACTCTTTTATAGGATGACGAGTGAGTCAGTGCCATCCATCTTTCATGAAGCTGTTGTGATGGAAAGAACTGTTTGGATATCCCCGTGCGAATGTCTCTGAATAGCAGTATCATAACTTTTTATGGTGAATTATTTTCATAAGCAAGACTGAGCTAGATCTTACCATATAAAAAGGAGAGAAACATCATTTGACAGACACAAATACAGAATTTTAGCGACTGTGAGCTCCGTTACAAAAATAAAATTGTGCTACATGAGCCATGGAAGACCACAGGCTAAAACATTTATTACCTATTTACGACATAGCACTCTTATCAGAGCAACTTTCTTCTATCACATCGTTCCCAAGTAGTATTCTGTCTTGACACTTGCAAACTGAAAACCTGCTTAGCTTCGGAGAATGTCTTGTTTCATGTGCTTTCTAACCATACCCAGGTCCCAGAGACCCAGCTAAGGACTACACTGCTAGGATGACAGTCAACTTGTCAGAAAACTATGTTGCAGTTTTGGAAGCATTCTATTTGGCCACTGCTAAAAATTCACACCTGTGTAATTTTTTTTACCAAGAAGTGCGGCGCAGTGGCCTCACCGTTGTGCCATCCTCGAACATAAAGGAATCTTGTAACACTTCTGAGACATTTTACATTGATATGGACTAAAGCAGAGCTTGACAAGTTCCAGGTTGCCATGGTATCTAGGTATTTCATTGTGGTACTTAGCATTTTTGGCCAAGATTTTATCGTAGCATTTCTCTGCAATTCTCAGAGGAAGTACAAAAGTTTGGCTCCAATCACTTCTGCTGGTGAAAAGGGGAGGATTTTTTTTTTATCATGTATGCTTTAAATTGTTAGTCTCCTTGGTGACCTTTGTAAGGGCAGAAAGGTGGGATACAAATTCTGTAAATAAAGTTAAAAAGATAATAAGTCCAACCCCATTCCCTTCTAATAGGTTGCTTACTCAGGGGAAAAAACATAGAAGGGGGAAATCCTTCCCATTCAGAAGGTTACCTGCTTGTTTTGTTCTGTTTTGTTATCTCAAACAGTTTGGTTTCTTTTCCAGCTTTTCATACACTTGTTTTCTGCTAGTGGCACATTTTGGTCAGGATTGTGTGATCCTGTGATACCTATGGGTAGGGGGGATGTGTGATACCTATGGGTAGGGGGGTGAACAGTCCTGTTTTATGGCAGGGGTTAGCTCTAGTTTTTCTGTTTTAGGTACTATAATTTGAGGATAGTCACATATATGTGTCTCAGATCTCTTACTGAGAAAAGCATATATATCTTTACAAGATGTTGGCGTCCATTTCATGTATCACATAAATAGTTTCATATGTAGATGGAAAATTTCCCTATATTACAGAGAAATCTACTTTAAGGAAGATCCCAATAATCAGAGGATAAAATTGGCTGCCCATTAGGGTTTGCTATTTAATAATATAAATGCTTCTGAAGAAAATATTGTCCCCAGTCAAATCTTCCAACGAAAAACAATACATGTCATGCCAACTGTGTTTATGAGTCAAGAACAAATTTCCAAGTGTTCTGTTCTTTTTTAAAAAAAAAAAATTAATATTCCTGATACGCTCTCTTCTACACAAGTCCCCAGGCATATCCGCCAATACTATAGAATGACGTTTGTGTATTACAAATAAGCAAACGCAGAAAACTTCACAATTCCTTAGTGTAGCCCATCTCCATTTTGTTTCCGAAGAAACAAAGGGGTTTGATTATGGGGTGTTTTTTTTAAAATCACTTTGTGAAAGAATATCTGGAGAAATATATGTGGGAAAGGTTCCATAAGATCTGTGTATATTTTGTTTTCCTTTGTATAATTCTTCATATCACTCCAGTGGAATTCTTCTGTGGAAGGAAAACTGGAATTGCTCCAGTAAAGCAATGCTTCAACAAGGCCAAGACTCTGAATACATGTTGCCTTCTATCTAGTACACGGTGCTGGACATTTTGACTCCTGAACCAAGGAGGGCCCCTTCTTTTTTGTCAGACTTTTTCTGTAGTTCCTGTTTAAAGCTCCTTGACGCCTTCAGCTGCCTTACTTATTCTTCAGTTTTCTTTGCCTTATTCTCCCTAAAATTTATCTCGTCTGTCCCTTGATTCACTGTATGGGCAATACCTGAATTTTTCTGTTCCCAAACCAGCTACATGACGTGGCTACTTCACACTGCCTTGAAGCTGCAGAAAGCCATGCCTGAAATACATGTCACTTGGTAAGTTTTCTTTATTATGCGGTCTATACAAGAAACAGCAGTTGGTGCCGGGATGCTATCTAGTTATGCTGCACCAGCCACAAAGTATAGCTAAATTTCAGCTCAATAAAGAGGAACTTCACAGACCGAAAGTAAGTTGTGTCTGTTCCACTTCCTCTAATAAAATATGTTTCCTTTCTTGCATTGCCTCACCTGTGGTGCTTGGGGAATTGAGGGAGAGAAATGAAGTTCACTACCCACTTACCAGAATACAGCTCCTCTTCTCCCTCCTCTTTATTGCTTCAGGGGCACAGACTTTTAGTATAATGTTTCAGCTTGCCAAGCTTTGTGTCATTAAGAACTTACTCCATTACTGAGTGTACTCAGGAAAAGGGCATAATCAGAAGTCAGACAATGACATATGGATGAAGATCACAAGACTAAATTATCCTTACCTGTGTCTTCAGTAGCATGTTGGGAAGCTGGCAGATGCCTGAAAATGTGCCCTATACCCTTGCTGATGTATGTTCACCTCCCCCAGGTGAGCATCTGGCTACATGTTTAAGCCAGCGGGGTGAAGTGGTTAGGAGTGGTGGACTCTAATCTGGAGAACCGGATTTAATTCAGCACTCCTCCGCAGGAAGCCTGCTGGTTGATTTTGGGCTAGTCACACCTCTCAGAAGTTTCTCAGCACCACCTACCTCACAATGCAGGGATTTCACAACTACCTCCCCCACACACCCCCAGTGACCCCTACTCTATGGCCATCTTCTGGGCATGGAGTATGGATCGCTGGGGGTGTATGGAAGAGGTAGTTGTGAAACTCCTGCAATGTGCAGGGGGTTGGACTAGATGACCCTGGTGGTCCCTTCCAACTCTGATTCTATTCTATGATTCTAAGGTGCCTGTTGTGGGGGGGGGAGGGAAGGTGATTGTAAGCCACTTTGAGACACCTTATGGTAGAGAAAAGAGAAAAATAAGTATTGTAAATTCACAAATTAGCCTGGTGTGCATCTTCAAAAAATCTAAAGATGGAATCTGAGGCAGGTAAAGTGAGCAGCTCTAACATGAGTCAGTCACCGGGAAGATAGAACCCTGGCATAAATCAGGCAAGAGAGATGGGTTAAGATGGTTACAAAAGCCATTACCAAGCAAGTACCCCACGGCAGAGCATGAGAGTTTCCTGACATTTAAACTGTGCTAAGCTGAGTTGTAAGTCACTCTACTGAGTCTGCAGCTGAGTTGCAATCGGAAACAGGACTTAGCCTCTGCAATATAACAAAAGGTTAAACTGTCCCCCCACCCCGCAACTATCCTCTCAGTTGTAATTCTTCGATGTCCAGTGTTGGGATGGATGTCTCAAGTTTTTGTGGCTGAGAGTTTTGAACCAAGAAAACTTTGCAAAGCCAATGACAGAAAGTGAAGTGGTTTAATGTTGCAAGCACAAGTGGTATTATTTCTCACAGTTAAGCACATTTCAGAATTTCTCTGAGTATAGTACTGTTTACACTGTCTCCTTCACTCACTCACACACACACACATTTAAAATGTCATGATAAAGAGTGCATTCTAATGCTTAGAGTGTTGAGCTAGTGAGACCAAGGCATCAATTCCCACTGAGCCATGAAGCTGGCCACTTGGTCTAGTCCTTTCTTTCAAGATGAGCAACCTCATGGTTGCTGTTTGGATAAAATGGAGTTGAAACCCACATGTATCAAACTGAGCTACTTGAAGGGGAAAAGGGCTTAAAATGTAGGGGCATAGGATATTTTTCTTCTTCGAACCCTTGAGGTTTTATTAATAGCCCCCTTTTTTCCAAAGTATTGATGAACATCTTTTTAAAAAATGCTTCAGTTTCCTGCCTGTTCAAGACGTACAGCACTGAGTGATTGAAAATGTACCAAGCTGCTCATTTTTTTTACAGTGTAAGAGAACATACTCTTTTAAGAGATCGTTGCAGAGACCTGCACAGCGCAAAGAAAGGGGTGAGACATATCTAATCTAGATGACAATCTAAATGTCCAACAGGGTGGAGGAGGACTCTTAGTTCTGACAGTGGTTCACAGTGACACGTTTTATTTATTCTGTAGTTCCTGAAAATCCCTTTCTTCAGACCTCCACTAATAACAGTAAGCAGGTTTGTGGATACAATGTGATAGGGATGCCAGCCTCCGAGTGGGGCCTGGGGATATCCCGGAATTACAGCACATCTCCAGACTTCAGATATCAGTTCACCAAGATTAAATGGATGTTTTGGAGGGTGGACTCTATTGCATTGTATCCCAATGGGGTGTCCTCCCCAGGCTCCATTCCCAAATCTCCAGGAATTTCCCCACCTGGAGCTGGCAACCTTGTGCCTCCCACCCCACCATTGGCTGGGGGTAACTGCATGCAGGAGTTCACCTTAAAATGATGGACTATCCTTCCTGTTTTATTAGTAACATTTTCAGCACTTTAATTCACTCTATATTAAAGTTTGACTGAGAAAGTTTTTGAAGATGGGAGGAGCACAAGTTTTTCCCCACAAGTTTTGTTTTAAAAGACATGTATGGAAGATAGCTGCAGGTGGTTGGCCCAGCTGTCCCCATTACTAGAAAAAATACAGAGACTTAGCTGTTGTTATTCACATCCTAATGATTTCCAGATTCGATTATTGTAGTGTCCTCTATATAGAGCAGCTCTTGAAGATTACTCAGACATTTCAGCTGCTACATACTCTAGCCACTTACTCTATTCATCGATACGAGTTTGTGACAACATATCTGCTTGAAATATCTGTATTAGTTACTTATACATTTCTGGACCAATTTAAGGTATGAATTTTGTTCCTTGGAGCACTACTTTCTGGGCCCTGAATATCTAAGGAAGAGCCAGATCTGCCAAGATCCACAGAGGGGAAGGTAAACTTGTCATCCACCAGGAATGACTTAGTGTAGTCGCATCTGAATTGTTAGTAGATTGACATCACAGCAGTATGTAGTGGTGTTAAAATAATAAAGCAGCAGAAAATAGAATCTTAATAATAAAGCAGAAATGACTTAAAATCTGTTATAAATAAGGTCTTACAAAACACCAATACAATACTCAAAGTAATGTTAAAACGTTAGATCAGTTGAACGGGAGAGCTCATTAAAACAGCATAGGCTTTTTACAAAGGCTTGCATAAACAAGTGTGTCTTGATTTAATGCTGAAAACTCTGTGCTAGTAAAGTAGTGGGGGAGAGTTTCACAACCAAAGTGCCACAACCAAGAAGGCCCTGTCTCTAATAGCCATTGACCTTCAAACGGCGTGGGTACATGTAACGTTGCCTCTGACGATGGTAAACAGGCAATGTGATCATTTTGGTTAAAAAGATATGAAAAAGTCATAATACCACTAATAATATGGGAATCATAGAAAATGAGAACTACCTTTTGCATACTGTGCCTGCAGCAGCTAGCTGCTGTGCACGAAACAAATAAGTAGACACATTCTGCAGGTTTACAAGCTAAAGCAGATCTGACATATGAGGACACTAAGGGAGGAGGGCAGGGAAATATGTAAAGAGCAGAGCTCGTTCTCGGAAATGACATGCATCTGCAGTCTAAATATCATGCCTTTAAGGTGATGCAAATATTAATGTTCATTCGGGAGCATCTGAAATCTTGCTATAACCATTTTCTTTATCTTAATACTTTGAGGACAGCACATCTGGTTAAAATGGGAGGGGAGAATCACAAATAAGATTTGGAGCAGTAGGGTTGCCAACAGGCCTGGATAAAAATGCCCTGCCCCTTTAATAGGGGCTTAATGTGTGGCAATGCACAGCTGAAGCTTTTCGTGGTATACAGGAAGATAACATCACCTGGCAAATAACATCCCCATTAAGCCTCTGTTAAAGGGACAGGATATTCCCACCCACCCCTAGGTAGTTGGCAGCCTTGTTCAGAAGTATTTCTGTAAGTATATTTGAACTGGCTTTAATATCTCAGCAATCATTTTTATTATGAAATTGTCTCTGCATTTCCATGCAGATCACTTGTTGGATTGAACTGTAAACAGTTAAATGATTAACAGTAAATGTTGTCCACAGTGTTCTTGCCAAGGGGATTTCCCTCCTTCCTTTGAATTAGTCTTGCTAATGTCAAAGGAAGTGATAGCTTTAACCACAGGCAATGTGTCTCTGCAGTTGTCAAGGCACTTGTTTCTAAAAGCTGCAAATATGAAACCTGTAAAATATAGCCTTTTCAGAGTTCTCTTCTCTGATGCTGCTTGCTACCACATTTGTCTTTCATTTGCCATGAATCTGAGCTCAGCGTAATCCATGAAGTCATCCAAACGTAATCGGAATATTTTTGTTGATCGCGCACCAATAAATGATTACCTTGAAATCTAACTGGGTGAGAAGGTTAGAGGACATGAAACTGAAAGCAAAGCAACCTCTCTTGTGGTGGTTAGGTTTAGAACAGATAAAGATGCAGAACAATTGTCACAGAATAGAATCATAGAGTTGGAAGGCACCACCAGGGTCATCTAGTCCAACCCCCTGAACAATGCAGGCAACTCACAACTACCTCCCCCCTACACCCCCAGTAACACCCACTCCATATCCAGAAGATGGCCAAGATGCCCTCCCTCTCATCATCTGCCTAAGATCACAGAATCAGCATTGCTGACAGGTGGCCATCTAACCTCTTCTTAAAAACCTTCCCGGGGAAGCCTGTTCCACCGGGGAACCGCTCTAACGGTTATAAAATTCTTCCTAATGTCTAGATGGAAACTGTTTTGATTTAATTTCAACCCATTGGTTCTGGTCCGACCATCTGAGGCAACAGAAAACAACTCAGCATCCTCCTCTATATGACAGCCCTTCAAGTATTTGAAGATGGTGATCATATCCCCTCTCAGCCTTCTCTTCTTCAGGCTAAACTTACCCAGCTCCTTCAACCTTTCCTCATAGGACTTGGTCCCTCTAAAGCAGTAGTCTTTGAAAGGCTGACAATCTCTAAGATCTGTGACAAAGACCTTTCCCAATCCTACTACCTGAGATCTTTAAACTGGACTTGCTTTATGGCTATGCTATAGTCCTCTCTGGCTACCAAGACTAGATTAATTCATGCCATCATATTCCCTATTACTATGTATGGGTGTGAAAGCTGGACATTGAAGAAAGCTGATAGGAAGAAAACATTCCTTTGAAATGTGTTGGAGGAGAGTGTTACGGATACCATGGAATGCCCAAAAAACAAATCAGTGGGTTATACATCAAATCAAGCCTGAACTGACCCTAGAAGCTAAAATGACTAAACTGAGGCTATCGTATTTTGGTCACATCATGAAACGACAAGAGTCACTGGAAAAGACAGTCATGCCTGGAAAAGTTGAGGGCAGCAGGAAAAGAGGAAGACCCAACAAGAGATGGATGGGCTCAATAAAGGAAGCCACAGCCCTCAGTTTGCAAGATCTGAGCAAGGCTATCAAAGATAGGACATTTTGGAGGACTTTGATTCATAGGGTCACCATGAGTCGGAAGTGACTTGACGGCATTTAACACACACACATAGTCCTCTCTGGGGGAACAGCAGGACCTTTAACATTCTAATCACTCTATTTATAGTCTTCTTACAAGCCATACATGTCTGTTTGACAATCACAATGAAACCTGCCAACTGAGTTCTGCATAAACTGAACTGAATATGTATCAATAGCAATTGTAGATGGAATCTGCAATCATTCCCATCCACCACATCAAATGTGGCGTTAATAATATCCTGTGCCAGGTGAGTGAAAAACATGCATAAGTAGTGTGGCCTGCTCAGGGTTGGAGATTACTTGGAGATTTTGGGGGTGGAGCTTGAGGAGGGTGGGGTTTGGGGAGGGGAAGGACTTCAGTGGGGTTTAAAGCCATAAAGTCTAACTTCCAAAGCGGCCATTTTCTCCAGGTGAACTGATCGCTGTCACCTGGAGATCAGTTGTAATAGCGGGAGATCTCCAGCCACCACCCAGAGGCTGGCACCACCTATGCATAAGTGTCCTTACGTGTTTCACCATGTGTACAGAAAGTCAACAGTTGTGCCAAACTTGTGAAATCAGGTGCACTATTGCAAGCAAGCCCTCAAATGTCCAATGAACTGAGGGGAATAGTGAATGTGATTATACAAAGTTGTTTTATCAGTCTTTAGGGCTGTTGTTACGCCTGCTAAATGAAAAGACACAAAGGAGTCCATCACCAAAGGAAATACATGTTTCTCTTTCATTGCAGGTGTGGCATTATTCTTAGGCTTCCAACACAGGAATACATCTTTTAATTCCTTGGCATTTATTTGTTTGATTGTTTAACTTTATTTTTACCCCCATTTTTCTCGCCAGTGGGGACCCCAAGCGCCTTACACCATTCTCATCTCCTCCATTTTATCTTCACAACAGCCCTGTGAGGTAGGTTAGGCTGAAAGTATGTGACTGGCCTAAATTCACCCAGCGAGTTCCCATGGCATGCGTGAGGATGCAAACCCAGGTCTTCCAGATACTAGCCCAACACTCTTAACCCCTACACCACAGTGGCTCTTGCTGACATTTAGGAGGCTTCTTAATGCTCATCGTAAACTTTGTTCTATTGTGATGAAGAAACCACCTCCTTAATCTGTTTCTATCAAATTGCAATACATCATTTTACAGGGAAACAGAATTTTCAATCACATTATTAGCTCTCCTGTATAGAGTTAAACAAGTGAAGCACTAAACCAGTTAGAGAACCGATTCACATTTTAAAGTGGACCTGTGGCACAGTCATCCATGCAGTTCTAACATCAGAGCCTTCAAGACATATGTCTGAAATCATTCCTGCTCCAAAAATTCCTTTTCCTTGTTACTTTTTTATGTTAACATAAAAAAAAAGGAAATTCCCTCCCATATAGCAAAATCACATGGAGAACGTGTGCATCTGACTGGATCAGTCCTTAAAGTGCCACACCATCTTTTTCTTTTCTAGTCTGATATTTTAATGGCGAAAAACCCAATCCAAAATAGCTAAACATTTCACTGTTTAGAATAATTTGAAATGGGGATCCCATCTTTCAGGGGACACAGGAGTGCCTGAACTATGAGACATGCATAGCCTTCACCGGAGCAGGTATCTCTTGATTTTCTTCCTTCCCCTAGGGGATGGAGACTTGGGGAAAGATATTCGAGCTGGTACTATAATGTAGACAACAAGGTACCATACCTCAGGCAGAAAGTTTGGGGTTAAAAGGTGCAAACTCAGTTCTCGTGTAGCAAATTGTCAAAGAACTCTGTTCTGTATTCTCTGAGCAGCAGCAGTGGTCCAATGTCTCAGGCAGAAGCCTATCTGAAGCCTGCTACCTAGAACAGAACTTGGGGAAAAATCTATGTATGGGGGAAATCTGCTCCTTGACTAGATTCCCACTCGCCAAATAAACTTATAATGATTTTAAAAAAATGTTTCTCTATAACAATAATAAATTCAGTTTGCTAGAAATTTGCAAAGTTGTGCTTTTTGAGACATCTATTCACTTCCTATGTACTAGAAGGGAGAAGCAAAGATGTTGCATTCAAGAATGAGACATTAATGAGAGCTTTCACCGTCCATCACTTTTTCGGTAGCGGCAGCAGCCTCACAGCAGGGGAAAATGACGGTGCTCTCCTAATGACAGGTTACATACCGAGGATGGCAGCAGAAGTTTCTTTAAATCCCCGGGATGAGGAAACTCTTCAGCTTTGAGGGCACCACGGGAAGCTTATTATAAAACAAAGGACTATGTCGCCCGGTGTGTGTGTGGCTTATTAATATAATTACAGAGTGGGGTAACATGTTTAGGATGGCGACAAGTGCTTGTCTTGCCGTCTGAGAACCCGAGGACTCTTCTCATCCTGCTGTGGGCTAATGTGAAAGGCCACTTCAGACATTCCAGAGATGCATGTGTATTTCCCTACATTTTGCAATGCCCCTTAAGACCTTCATAGGGCTTTATGGAAATATCCCTTGTTTTCAGCATCACAAGCATGTAACCAGATCATAACAAGGGATACATCCTAGTGTTCAAACATTATTTTCTTGTTTATTGATAGACATAGTAAATAAAGAGCATAATTTTATATATTTTGAAAGAAAGGAATCTCTAATGCATTGGACCTTAATCAGCCAAATGTTCTTTCACTGACAGAAACTAAGTCATTTATTTGTGAATGGATTTGGCTTTACAGCTGGTGATAATTATTTTGATTATTCTCGGATGTTTTAAGAAGACCCTTCTTTTCCGGGGTTTTTTAGCGATCCAGGGGATTTTAAAAGAAACGTTCACAGATACAACTGCTCTGACGTAAGCAGTTGCATAAGGGTTGCCTTTTCCAACTATGTGAAAATACTCCATAAATCAGTCCCCCGTGGTACATGTTCTGTTGCTTTTTGTGAATGTGCGTATTTTCCTCCTTCAACATTTCCAGGAAAAGGAAGCGCTGCTGATGTTACTAATCTGGGCCTTGACTTTCCTTTCCTCAGACAGCACTCCCAACCACGTGTAAATCTACGTCACTCAGAAACCTGATCGCTTGTCCATTAGTTGGGAATTTGAAACTTCAGAAAAAAAAGGTTTACATTCACGTAGCACTTCCTGTAGCCTTTTAAGGGCATCGCTGCTTTCTGTGGAGCAACAAGTTGTTTCGTGGAATGTTATTCAGTCTACTGTAAAAATACTGGCACATTATTGCCAGATGACTAGAAGCGTTTCACAGTCATTCAGAGGCTTAAATTGCATCAACTCCCTCTCCCTCTGCCCAGCTCTGAAAACAGACTTCAAACAAAATAGGACCTTCATTATCTTTGCAGTATTCTGTGAAAATCTCTGAACATAATAAACAATCTATACCACTGCACAGTAATAGGAGGGCCGGGGTTCCCGGGTCTCATATTTTGTATTCAAATTCTAGTGCTTCTTCAAATAATCTGTTATTGACCACATCAGGGCCAACAAATTAAGACATATACACCCATTGAATTCAGTTACTAACGCTGCATTCTGAAGAACAGAGGGAGAAGGGATTTTCGTTTCTAACCACCCAGTTCAAAATTCAGTGCAGCAGAATTCAAAAAGTAAGTGAACACTAGCCCCTTTGAACTCCCAGGAACATTTTCCAAATCAAAGAAGCAATGCATGTCTGATCGCAGGACATCTGTACATTGAAGAGAGTGTTTTTGGTTCCACCATCACTATCTGTACGCCTAGAATGTGTTCTAGAACATGTCCAGAGCGGAATTCTAACAATGCCATCTTCAATAGTGATACCTTTCTAAACTCATATACTTCAGTGTACTTATAAGTGTACACTGTGTACTTAGAAGTGTACTCTGCTTAGGGTTATGCTGTACGCTATCTTCTGCTGATTCCCCCCCCCTTACAGCCCCCCATATTGCACCATATTCTGTTCTCAAGGGTTCACTGATCTCCAGAAGCTGAATTTTGGGGAGGACAAAATTTACTCCCAGGACAATGCACTCCCAGTGCATTGAACCAAACCTCTAACATTTGCTTGTAGCTGTGCATTACCAAGGAAGATCAATAGTGATGGCCAAGCTGTCTTCCAGATGTTCTCCTAATTGAGGAATCCATCAAAACTTCTAAAGAACTAAGAATTTCCAAGAACACAATTTCAAAGGGCCCATGTTATGTAAAATTTGATAATATGTGATGGTTGGCACGCAACTGTATTTATGTAAAGTGTATTTAAAATTTTTATGCCTCATTCCCCACCCCTTGGAAATATTCAATGGTTATTATATAATAATGTTTTTATCTTACAGCCTTTGATAGATTTATTTGGCATCTGATAGCATTCAATAGACAACTAGCAATAATAATTTATTCAGGGAACCACAACAGACTGCAGTTCCATATGAATCCAGACAGAGCTTACAGTTTCCTCACCCATTAAGGCCTGCTTTCTGTTTTCTCCTAAGAAAAATAAGGACTGTTTAGTGGTAGCCCCATCCTTGTAGAACAGGCCAAGTGATGTGAGGGCTGCCCCTCTCTTTTGTCATTCAGAAGAGGAAGAACTGTTTAGAAGAACCTTTGGTTGAATTTATTTTTATTTTCCCCTTTATTGACTGTTATGATGTTAGTTTAAATTATGCTGAAGGTGTATTAACATAATTTTAGTTCTCTGAGATGAGGTTTGTATATAGAATCTGCTTTGAGCATATTTGTCAAAGATTAATTAAAATGGATTAATCAATTAAATACATGTTTGACAGTTTGTATGAGATTTTAGCTATGAGGCTCACTCAAAGCCCCAAACCACTGAGAGGCCAACACATCTAAACCATTTGATTTCAAAAGTGATGTTGAAGATGTAAAGTCTAATTTTGTTTTGATTTTCCACATTTCAAAAAGTTGAACTCAGGGAAATATGGTGAATTGTAAATATTTGTGTCTATTCAGATCAGCGCTACTGTGCCCTTATGACCCATTGATTTCAGTGGCACTTGGATATTCCTGATTTCAGTCTGGATTGTAACAAATATTCTCAGTATTTACATTAAAGTGGGTTATGGAATAATTTGGGCTGCCTCTCATTTTAAAGCTGAAAGAACTATATCACCTTATTTTACTGTTTTAGTTTAACGTATCTAAGCAGGTCTACTCAGAACCCTAAATGGGTCTATTTAGTAGGACTTACTTCCAGGAAAATGTTTTTACAATTGCGTGGTATGACACTAATCAAGCCAATCCTTTTCTTATTTGTTACCTGTTTCTTGCTTATGTCTTGTGAAACTATTCATACAGCAAAAATCTTCGTGAACATTTCTTCAGAAACAAAATGTCCTGAAAATGTCACATTTGTAAAATGGGGGTGGAGACAATTTAAACATTATACTTGTCCTGTAGCTAGAGTAGACTTTCAGTAAGATCAGTACAGGCGCCTTGCAATTTAGGGTGTTTTTCGTTTTCTCACTTCCTTTCCCTCACTTCTTTAATTATTTATGTGCTGTGAGTTCAAAGCGGAATATTCCACTTAATCATACAGTACAGTGCAGTGACTCTACAGTTCTGGTTCACTGGGCTCCGTTAAAGCTGGTGACTAATATCCAGACCATATTACCCTGCGTGTGGGTGGCAAAGTACCACAAATTCTGGTCGGTAGACATGGCCACAGAGGAGCAGCAACTGCTTAAACCATTCTATATTGGGAAAGCTTAGATTTAAGTTCATTGGTACCAAATTCCTGAGCACCCTTAAGTGGGAGTTAGTTGCAATGAAATGAAATGCACGCTAATGGCATAATTGCACTTCTCAGTCAGGGTTAAATTATCTTATGTTAACACAGAGAGAGAGAGAGAGATACCTTTTTTTAAAAAAATACAGCTTTATATTTCAGTCGTTCCATACTGACTTCTCCGCTCTGGTCTGAGCAGAGAAGGGAAAGGGTGCATTCACCCTAGATCGGTTTCAAAAAGGGAAATGCACTTGGGGGGCTCTGGGAGGGGCCGTGGCTCAGTGGTAGAGCCTTTGCTTGACATGCAGAAGGTCCCAAGCTCAATCCCCGGCATCTCCAGTTAAAGGGACGGGCAAGGAGGCGATGTGAAAGACCCCTGTCTGAGACCCTGGAGAGCCGCTGCCGGTCTGAGTAGACAATACTGACTTTGATGGAACGAGGGTCTGATTCAGTATCAGGCAGCTTCATGTGTTCATGTGGCTTCTCCCTCTCGGTAATGTGTGGTTCTTAGGGTTGCCAACTTCCAGGTACTAGCTGGAGATCTCCTGCTATTACAGCTGATCTCCAGCCAATAGAAATCAGTTCACCTGGAGAAAATGGCCGCTTTGGCAATTGGACTCTATGGCATTGAAGTCCCTCCCCTCTCTAAACCCTGCCCTCCTCAGGCTCTTCCCCAAAATCTCCAGATATTTCCCAACCCAGAGCTGGCAACCATACCAGGCACACGCATTGGGGAGGTGGAAGAAGAAACAGCAATTCCTTTTGACCATTGAAATGTCTTATGTGGGCTTCGTATGTGGACAAAACCCATGTGGGATGGGAGCTACAGTGAGAAGGGAAATTGAGAGAGACAAGAGTAGAAAAGCCGGTATGATCCAAAACATAGCATCCAAATATCCAATTTATTTTAAAAGTATTATCTTCTTGGAATCCATACATCTCTTCAAAACAATCCATGAAAATGTAAGCTACATCCTACAACATTACCTGGTATCTACTCTCCCTCCAAATGTTTAGAAAATTGAAAATAATTCCTCTTAAGAGCCAATTTTGTCAACATTCATATAAACGCAGTGGGGGGTAAGCAGATATATCTCCTTGTTGATTCAGTGTCTCTTCAATAACCATCATTATCTCTCTCTGTGGGATATTGGTATATAGCAAAACAACATTCATGGCAACTAATTCTGAATCTCGCTTGATAGTTTCAATAAAATTCAAAAAGTCAGTATTATCCCTCAGAGAGAGCTCTGTATCAAGAACGAGAAATTTAAGATAAACACACCCACATTAAACACAGAAGATAGATTTTTGTGTGTGTAAACAACAGAGTTATAGAAGCACAGATATATTGAGATGAAAGTTACCTATGTAATTTTATCTTAGAGCAGGCCCATACAAACAGCAGAAACAATAAACACCAGGGATTCACTGATAGACACCCCATGCAAACAATTGTGAATGACCTATCAGATCTGCCACAAGCTAACTGTGCATCTTGACTGAATTAATCTAATGCTCCCTTCCTTACCTAGTGGTGTGGAATTAATGGTCATATGTTACAGTGCCATTCTACTAGGGAGCACATGATGTGAATAAAAGTGCACCATAGGCCATCCTGTTTTGTGGCTCTTATCTAATTGCTTAGCAGCATCCCTCCCAGCATAGGTTGAACATGGAGGGTTTGCCCTAGGTACTTACAAGGTTGAGCAAGTGCTAGGTACTCACAAGGCTAAGCATGAGCAAGATCTTTTTGGTGTGGTCCCAGATAGAAATGTGGCAGATATGAAATAAGGTTAACATAGGGAATGTGCTTTATTAGACAGAGCTTTACTTTTTTGGTAGCTTCCAGCAACAATTATCAAATGGGGGAGGGTTTCAAGGAATGTAGCTCTCCTCCCTTACCATGATGCAATTTTTGATGAGAGGGTATCTGCAGATGAAAAACTCCGCTGTTCTCAAGCACCATGGGTGCCCAGGAGTAGGGTATGTGGTGATAATTCAAAATGTGGTGTTTATTATTATAGTATCAATTGGAACAAATCCTTCCATTTATTTTATAAAATGTTGAGGATTTCTGGATGCAAAAAAGTAAGTTTTATTTTTAAGAGCTGATGATCCCGGACAAAGTGAACATTAAATTTCAAAAGTAGTTTGGGGGAGCTACTTTAGGTTTGTAGATCTTTGAATATTAACATGCAGTTTGCTCACCATTCTTTCTTAGGCAGTTGGCACCATATTTCAGTGAGACAGTAATTATGAGACCCTGGCGTGCACACCACATATCTGGCCACATCACAGATGGCCGGCTCAACTAAACACTACATCCCACATCAGAGTGAAGTAGGGTTGTCAGTGGGAGGCTGGAAAGTGGGATGAAATGCCATTTGTTTATTCATTTGCTTTCATTAAAGGAGAAGAAATCGTTCATAGTTTTGGAGTAGGTTGTCATCAGCATGCTGGCAACACAGAGTGGAAAGTAAATCCTGACAAGAGAGAAGTGATTTTGGCAGGAAAAGCCAGGTCATGAAGGATATTGCACTTCTCACATTTGATGGGGTCCAGCTTACACTTACTGACTCAGTTAAGAGCCTAAGGGTTATACCGGATCCAACATTATTACTGCAAAAGCAAAATAATGCAGCTGCAAAAGAAAAATGCTTTCTTCCATCATCATTTGGCTCAGAAGATGACTCCCTACCTTAAGCGAGCTAATGCATGCCACAGGAACCATGGAGACTGTGCTATTGTTGTGCACTTTATATGGGTCCACCATTAAAGTCATATCAGAAACTCCAGTTTGTACAGAACACTGCAGGTCAGTTGCTAGGTGGAGCATGCATATCAAACTCATTCTGCAGTCACTCCATTGATTATCGATCAGTTACCAGATTCAATTCAAGGTACAGGTTATCATCTAATTCCCCTTAATGGCCTTGGTCCAACATACCTTCAGTACTACTGCGTCTCCTGCTTCTCTCGGCCATGATAACTTGGCTCATCTGCGGGTGCCACCCTGCAAACAGGTAAGACTGGCAACTTGCCAGTACGCATTTCTAGGCCGTTTACTGAAGTAAATGTGCTGCTTTTGACAAAGCCAAAACTGAGCACCACAGTCAGAGATTACAAACAGAACCTCTTCTACTGCACCTCTTTTAAAGACTATTAAATGAATTATGGAAATAAAACCCAGGACTGGCTCCTAGTTAGCCAGTCCTGAAGAATGTCATATATGTAAGATTCACACGGTTACATTTTTAGGTATACGATTTTATATCTTCCAAAAACAACTAAAATGCAGTGGGAGAAGTGGCCATCTGGCATACCCTTTTATAGACAACCATCTTGTGGATTTTACATTTGATGATACAATCAGCCTCATGTTATGCAGGGCAACTATGTAAGGCAAATCAAAGACATGATTAAACATCCATATTTATGGACACAGTCAAACCACAATATTCCTTTGTGACATTTTTCTGTGTCCCAAAGAATCTTAACATGCAGACCACCCAGGAAGTATAAAATGACCACATGTCATATAAAACCTTTATAGGAAAAGGTATAACCCCCCTCCCCAAACTGTAAAGGAGCAATAGATAATGAGAACAATACAGCTAGGGTTGATGGAGTTTGATGTGAATTTTTTTTTAGCATAAAGGCCCTTTGGTGGAGAACAAAGCATTCCCAATCACTTACCTTTTTCTTTCAGTCCCAGTCAACCAATTTGCTGAATTTGTACTAGTACAGGAGGTAATACATGCCTCTCTGTGGGAGGGTTAGTTCCAACCCCTCCTGAAAAAGGCAGCCCTGGACCCAAATGACCTAAATCACTATTGCCTGATGGCTAATATTTCATTCTTGAGCAAGGTACTCAATTGGATAGTGGCTATACAGCTTCATCATTGGAGGCAAATGTGATTGTCCAGATAGTACGGTGCTGTGGTTAGAGTGTTGGACTAGGATACTGAAGACCTGGGTTCAAATGTTTGCCATGAAGCTACTGGGTGAAGTTGGATCAGTCGATCTCTCTATGCTCAACCTACATTCCAAGGCTGATGTGAGGATAAAATGAAAACTATGTAACCTGAGCTACTTGGAGAAAAGGCAGGACAAACAATTAGTAGGTATACCTTTCTGCAAAACTGAATGAGGAAAAGTCTGGGGAGGATGAGGAAGAGGGAGAATGAGTCTGGGAGAGGGAAGCATGACGGTCTCATTGTGTCAGGTGGCACATGAACACTTTCCCACTTTTTGAGCCTCTACAAATGATCCACAAAAGGAGGTCACATTTTGCAGTGTGAAAAGCTTTATTTTTTCCTCAGAATGGACCCTCCTCACAGTTCAGCCGAGTCCTAGAAATTATACATGAAGCATCATTAGTTCTCACATGTTGTCATAGTTAAGGACATTATTTAACAGGTCTAAGTCATTTTTTCTAAGTAACCCACCAGCCTTAAACAGTCTGGCATCAGTCTGACAGCTGCTAACTACTGATATACTCCTTTCTTCAGCAGATGAAGTGGCTAATTTAACTGTCTCCAGGAGCAATCTGCTAATCAGATGGGACTTAAAAACAATCATCTGGTGATTCTCTTTTCCCACCCAATTCCCAGAAAAGCATTAAAGTTTAAAAAATTACATATCTCCAGGAGCTATCAGGTATTCAGAAGAGATTTTTAAAGCATTAATATGGTGTTTCTCTTTCTTCCCCACCTCCCCAGATGGTCTTTAAAGCTAGAAAATGTATCTTCGTGCAGATGGTTGAGCTTTGTGTAAAAATCAAGGGCAAACTTAAATACCCACCCAGATGTGAAAAGAGGGACTTTTAACTTATATTTTAGAAGTGATTGTTTTAGAAGGTCAGCACATAAATTTTTGCTCCTGTTTTATTCTCTCTTGACAGTTTGGAGAAGTGGGTACTAAGGAGCATGGATGGATATTAAAAGTTACTATTACTCTTCTGCTGAAGAGTATGGAGAGAAGAGTGTGGAGAGAAGAACAGATTCTTTAGGAAATGAAGCACAATGAAATATCCCTTCCCCTCTTAACTTATTCAAATCGTACATTGTTTTTGCCTTCCATATAACATTCCTTATATTTGAGTCAGTGTAGTTTATTCAGTCTTTATTACCTTGCTGGGTATTTAATGCTAGGTTTTTAATAGTTTATTAATTGTTAACAACTTTTATGGGGTTTATAAGCTGCCTCAAGCAGAGTCCCTAGATAGATAGATAATATAGTGGGTAGTGCTTTGCCTTGGGTTTCAGTTCACAATCAGCCATGTGTTTACTGAGTAACTTGGGGCAAGCGCCTTTCAGCTTTAGCACTCTGACGAAAATAGGCGTGTTAGTAACCTGTTGAAAGAATGACCAAGATTTGTTACCACATGTTACCCAGGGAGAAGTATATGCTAGGTGGCTATTCACACATGAACTTCTAATTCTGGGTCTTTGGGGACCTGGGTCTTTGTATATACAGATTGTTACAGCCCATTCCTGAAGTGGGGGTGAATGCGTGGCGGCCAGGAATGGCACTGTCATGTTTTATTTTCTCCCAGCCACTGTGGAGAAAATAAAACAATTTAAAATGTTAAATGGGGGGAAATCCCCCATAGAAAACAGCAAGGTTACGCCACCAAAAAAGGTGGCATAGCAATGCTGCATCTCAAGGGGGTGTTCCTGGGGCAAAAGGGGTTAGGATGCTCCTTAAAGGCAGCTCTGGCCCCTGGAATGCTCCCCCCCACACACACACACGGCAGCACAGGCTCCCCATTTCTGGGATTTCACTCCTGGCATGGCTGCACCCCATAGTGAAGCCCTGTACAGTGGCATGGAGTATTGGTGCAGGCATGAATGCTCCCGTACCAGCGTAAGTGCCCCTTATCCTAGGATAAATGGGCATTTGTGTCGGCACAGGATCACACCAGCTTCTATGCCGATTCGGGGGCCCCTTCGGGATTGCGCTCTTAGACTAATGTGGCAATTTCACTCTAAAAGAGCAAGATCATTGTTCTAAAAAGGTTAACTTGTTAACTAAAAATGGATAAATTGAAGGCAAGGCAGAAAGGAAATTTAAAAGTTGGCAAGAAAATACTTGGCAAACCAGAATAAAATATTGTCGAAGGCTTTCACGGTCAGAGTTCATCAGTTCTTGTAGGTTATCCGGGCTGTGTGACCGTGGTCTTGGTATTTTCTTTCCTGACGTTTTGCCAGCAGCTGTGGCAGGCATCTTCAGAGGAGGTGTCCTTCAGTGTTACTCCTCTGAAGATGCCTGCCACAGCTGCTGGCAAAACGTCAGGAAAGAAAATACCAAGACCACAGTCACACAGCCCGGATAACCTACAAGAACAGAATAAAATACTTTGAATATATACTCTGCCAAGTCCTAATCCAACATATACTAAAATCTTAGATAATTAAGACCCCTGGTTATGTCTCACTCATGGCTTGTCCCAGATAGAGTTGTGCTGATGTGTGCGTTTTTCTGAAGAACGTGGAGGAAATGATTAGAGGAGAGAGGGAAAGACAATGCAAGGAAGAGGCTTGGGGATCTGAGAGGGAATGTTATGCAGGAGACATGGGAAAATGGGCGGGTCTGGCAGAAGCTAGAGAACCAGGAGATCTGGAGAGATAAAAGGAAGCTCCATGGCAGAAAGCAGGAGCTGTTTCAGAGCCATGGAGAGGAAGAGTATGGAGAATATGGGCCACCGTGAAAAAAATGGGGAGATTTTTAAAAGGGAGAAGTTAGATCATAGCAACCAGTATTGAAGAGCACATGCCATCTCCTGAGAGGTGAAGGTAGGAGACATGAAACTTCTCTCTCTATTCATTCACATCAGCAACAGGAAAAATGGCAACTCTATAGCTTCGTGACTCCACAGATGGAATTCTGCCACTCATCTGAGGGTCATGATTCATGAGTTGAAGAGCAATTCATTACATTGCACCGTCTCATAAATCTATCCACACAAGTCCATAAAATGTCATTTTTTAAACCTCACAAATGTTACCTGCAATACAATTTAGAATTGAATAACAGTTTGATGGTACTTTATATCAACAATGTTCTTTGTGCTGAAAATGTTGTCATGCAAAAAAAAAAATCCTTGTGGGGCTGTATGTTCTACAAGTATGTAAATTAAAGTGTGTATGTGGTAATTAGCATGCTTAATCGCCAGCCTAGCAGAAGGGCCCCCAAAGTAATGTTTTCCTCCATATGGTCATGTCTTTGACTTTTAAGTTACAAAAAGGGTATTGATGGTTTTTGGATCTATGAATAAGACTCTGTTGGTTCAAGAATTAAGACAGAGCTGATACCAAAAAATTACTTGTCAGTATTTAAAAATTCTAAAACAAGTTAGTTATGTTGATTAACAATGCTGTCAGCTAATTGAGTTTATGATTGGCTGACAGTCAACAGTTATTTTAGATAATGGAAGTTCCTATACAGAAAGCATTACTACAAAGGAAAGACAATGTATTTACTCAGACATTTATATCCCACCTTTCCCCATAACTCAGGCAGCTTATAATGCATAATTAATACATCAAATACCACTAAAGCCTCCAGTTGTACCCACACCCTAATAAAGATCCAATAAAATCGTAGGTTATTTTCTGGATAATATTCACCAGTCAATATATGACTTCAGCTGAGTGAATGATACATTGGGTTTTCATGTCTGGAAACAATACTAACTGTCCTAGGAGTCCATCTCCTTAATCTCTGAAATGTGAAGATTCTCTGTTGTGATCCAGTAGTAATGCACTCTACATCTCCTCAGAGTAATTAAACCTATTCTTATTTTAGTGTATCTGGACATGAAAACAAAATACTGGTCCTGAATGAGCTTTTGTGAGCTCAAGCTCAAATTAACTAAGACTGTCAGATACATGCCAATGGGAGACCCACAAAGACTTGTGGGGGGGGGGCATCTCTTCCATTGTATCCTCCTTCCCCCTCTATTTCTTCTTTCCTTTCCCTGGAACTCCCCATAGCATCTCTCCCTTTCCAAAATCCAACAAGCATCAACTTTGTCATTTGGCCAATAGTGAACTGCCAAACTCCTCCTTTTTTCTTTTCCAGCGTTCCAATCCACCTGTTGAAAGTGATTGGCTTAGGTTCCTAGAAGGCAAAGCTTGAAACGTCCGTCACAGACCCTCACTGACACAAGGCAAGTTTTTCTCTGACTGCTTAAGTTCCATCTGAAGTGAGGACCAGATGGCTGCTTGGGCACCTTTTGAACTGGGATCATGGAATGCACACTCTCCACACGCCAAGTAGTAGTTTCAAATATTGCACGAAAAAAAGGAAATACAGATGTTGCAAAGGTTCATTCCGCCGCCTTGTTTGATTTTCCCTGCTGCAGTTCCTAGGTAGAAGGGCATTTTGGAAGCTTAAACTCTTGATTTCCTAGCCTCCTACTTGACTTCCAAAGAAGTAAAAATAGAATACAGGCCAGGTTCCCATATATATATTGCTACTAGGAGTTAAGAATCAGGCGAGACCCAAAACAGGAATTGCCACTGGCAATGAGCTGAAATCAAACTGTCAAGTCAAGCAAGATACATCAAAATAATTTCCAAATGTTTTTGAAGATGCGCTCTTTGCCATCTTATATGTGTACTGCCTGAGGCAATTCACTGGAACCTAAAGCTGTAATCAAAAGCTTAACCCTCCTTGGACTGTCAAAAGTAAACACATAATGCTGAACACTAAGACCCCTCCTTTTGTAAAAAAAAAAAAAAAAAAAAGATAAAAAGGCAAAAATAAGCAGACACCATAACTTTCCTGAAATATATATCCACTTTAATACTAAGCAGGAGCTACTAATAACAGCTTAGCCTTGACACTAAATTCCTATTTCATCTTTTTAGAAAATTTGAACCTTAAAAGAGGAAAAGCAGACACCATTTAAAATTAAAAGTTTATTGTTAGGAGCTCTGCAGATAGGTTGGTCAAACGGAGTTTGAGGGATTTAGGTCCCTCAGCTCCCTGAAGGATTGTCCTTTTTGAACTTAATTGAACTAAGGGGACTGTAGGTCATAGTGTCATGTACTTTTACAGTGAAAACTCAATTACTGGATGGGGATGATGTTCTAAGGATTGTAACATGCATCTTGTTCCAGAAGTCTGGGGGTGAAGATGGTTCAAGCCTGGTTGTTGTTATTCTGAGGGCTGAATCAAATGTTTGGTTTGGCTGACAGTGCAATCCTGAACAGAGATACCCCATTCTAAGCCCATTGACTTCATTGGATTTAGAAGCCTGTAACTCAGTTTAGGATTGTATTGTAAGACAGAACAGTTTCCCTCTCCAGTTAGAGACAATTTTAGCAGCCCTTTTCCTCCATATAAAATGGTCTGTATCCAATCTGACTACCAACCTGATCCTGAGCCCAATTCAAGGTGTTGTTTTTGTCCTATAAACCTTACCTGGATTGGGACCAGAGTATCTGAAGGACCATCTTCTACCATATGTTCCTGCCTGGGAATAAAGATCACAGGGAGAGGCCCTCCGACTGTCCCAATGACAGAAGAAGCTTGACTGGTGGGCACATGAGAGAGGGCCTTTTTGGTGTCAGCCCTGCATTTATGGGACAACAACCTCCCCAAGGAAGTGCGCCTTGCCCTCTCACTTTTGGCCTTTAGGAGGCAGTTAAAGACAGTTTTAGTTAGTACTCAATGGATAGCCATGTTAGTCTGTCTGTAAAAGAGCCCCGTGGCGCAGAGTGGTAAACTGCAGTACTGCAGTCAAAAGCTCTGCTCTTGACCTGAGTTCGATCCTTACGGAGGTTGGTTTAAGGTAGCCGGCTCAAGGTTGACTCAGCCTTCCATCCTTCCGAGGTTGGTCAAATGAGTACCCAGCTTGCTGGGAGTAAATGGAAGATGAATGGGGAAGGCACTGGCAAGCCACCCCGTAAACAAAGTCTGCCTAGTAAACGTCGGGATGTGACGTCACCCCATGGGTCAGGATGGAATGACCCGGTGCTTGCACAGCCAGGGGACCTTTATCTTTACCTTTTTAGCAGTAGAAAAGAGCAAGAGTCCAGTAGCACCTTAAAGACTAACACAATTTCTGGCAGGGTATGAGCTTTCGTGATTCACAACTCACTTCTTCAGATATAGCTAGAATGTGAGTCCATCTATCCTTAAGCAGAGGAGAGTGAAGTCAGACATGCAACCACTAGGGCTGTCAATTCGGTTCGGTCCGAACTGAAAATAAACCGAATTTCCCGATTCGTTGCTTTTCTGTTCGGACGGATCCGAACTCAAAACTGGCGGGCAACCGGGGGGGCCGAATTCAGCGAGTTCGGGAGTTCGCGAATAAATTCGGCCAATTCGGCCGTCAGTAAGCAGCATAACCGTCAGTAAGCAGCATTCTCCTCCCCCGGCCAATCGGTGGGCAAGCTGGGTCTTCTTCTGGCCAATCAGTCAGGATTGAGTACTGGAGGAATCAGCTGATGTGCGGCCCGGCCAGGGAGAGAGAGAGAGCGAAATCCTCATGTGTGTGGGGGGGGGTGCTTGTGCACATTCGCTCCTTTCTGTGGCTGCAGGGGGTGCATTTTTTGGGGTGCACACACAAAACTTTCACTGGAACTTCAGATGAAGCTTCTTAAGGTACCCCCCAAGTTTTGTAAACATTGGGTCAGGGAGTCCCGAGATATGGGCTCCCCCCTTTTTCTTTCCATGGCTGCAGGGGGCGCATTTTTGGGGGTACAAATCCCAAACTTTGAGTGGAGTTTCAGACCAGTGTTCTTAAGATACCCCCCAAGTTTTGTAAACATTGGGTCAGGGGGTCTCGAGATATGGGCTCTCCCCCTTTTCCCTCCCCCCTTCCATTTATGTGGCTGCAGGGGGCGCTTTTTTGGGGATATAGCCCCCAAACTTTTATCATAGCTTCAGTGAATTATTCTTAAGATACCACCCAAGTTTTGTAAAGATGGGTTCAGTGGGGGCAGAAATATCGCCTCCCCCCTTTTCTCTTTCCATGGCTGCAGGGGGCGCATTTTTGGGGGTGCAGACACAAAACTTTCACTGGAACTTTAGATTAAGCTTCTTAAGGAACCCCCCAAGTTTTGTGAACATTGGGTCAGGGGGTCCCAAGATATGGGCTTTCCCCTTTCCCCTATTGGGATGAATGGGGCAGCCGATCCGATCCTGTGTGCATCTCTCCAGAGCAAAACGTTCCGTGCCTAATTGGAATCATCTTGGATTACAGCCCGTCCTGATGGAACAGAAGACAGCCACACTAAGACCCCTTTGGGGGCTTTAATCTATAATTTTTCTCCTGTGTATGTGTGTGTGTGTGGGGGGAAAGCAGAGTCTGTGTGTGTGTGGGGAGGGAGCAGTTTCTGTGGGTGGGGGGGAAGCCAAAGGGGGCTTTCGTCGGTTCTGCCTGGGGTGTGTGTTCCCCCTCGAGTCTCTCGCTCCCTGGTTTGAGGGGGGAGGTTTCAGTTGTGTGTTGCAAAGGTGTTGTTTAACAAGGTTGTGTTTGCAGTTGTTTTGCTAATTTCTCCGCTGTTGTCGGGCTGGGAGCTTTGTGCGTGGGCGGCAAGCTCTGCTGAGAGATGCACAACATTAAGGGTGGGGGGACCCCTTTCAGGGCCCATATCTCAGCCCCCCCTGACCCAATCTTTACAAAACTTGGGGAGTCTTTCAATAAACGTCCTTTGAAGCTCTGCCAAAAGTTTGGGACCTCTAAGCCCAAAAATGCCCCCCCCCAGAGCCGCAGAAAGGCGCGGTTGTGTTTTTAATGGCTTTATTCGGCCGAATTTGTTTCCGAACTTTGAATTCCCGCCGAATTGAACGGATCCGAAGTGGGGGAGTTCGGACTTCAGCACGTACCGAACCCACAAGGGCCAAATTCGGCCGAATCCGAACTGTACCGAATTTTTTTTTTGACAGCCCTAGCAACCACAACTGTTTTGACAAGCCTTGGTTTCTGTCAGAAAAAGGTGTGTGTGAGGGGGCAGAGCCTGTTCCAGGGCCGTTTTGGCCTTTGTGGGAGGACTCATTGGGGCCAGGGCCAGCAACAACCAGCAGCTTGCTACTTCATTACTTGCATGACTCACCCAGGCCCGGCTCCTTACCACTATTCAACAGCAGCCTCCACACAAATGCCAGCATAGTGTAGCGGTTAGAGTTTTAGATTAGGGTCAAATCCCCACTCTACTCTGGATACCCATTGTGTGATTTGGGGTCACTCACATATCGTTAGCCTAACCTACCTCACAAGGTTGTTGTAAGGATATAATGGAGAGGAGGAGAATAATGTAAGCTGCTTTAGGTCCCCATTGTGGAAAAAGGCTGGATAGAAATAAACAAAAAATAAATAAATAACCAGTGTAGCTGAAGATGGGGGGACAAATAAAAGGTAGGTTGTTGGGTGGGTGGGAAGAAGAGAAGGAAGCAGGAAAGGGGGAGAATCTATGGGGGCTGCTAGGTAGGGAAGGAGGAAATAGTGGGGGAGAATATAATGCCCCACCACAAGTTCCCCACTTGTTAGTATACTTTAAACTTGATCCTCAGAATGTCATTAGGGTTCCTTGAAATAAGGAGAAAAATAAAAACTCAGATTATCCCAAATGCTCATGGAAGGTCTTTTTCGCTGTTTACTGTCTCAGTTAACTATCTGTCTCATTTGAAGTCAAATCTCACTATACATCTGGAATATGAACTAGTCTGACACTTCATTTGGCTGCAGAGTTTCACAAGTGTCAATAAACATTTTGGAAAGCCATAATGACTGAAAGGCTTTGTAGTCACTAACAAAGTATAGCAAATGCACAAGCCAGGACAAGTTTTATTATGTGCCACCTAGTATAAAAGCCAGTTTATGGCCTTAAAAAACTGCCCTGAGGGCGCTACTATCAATTTCTGCGAGTGACTTCTCTCCCCCCGCACCCCCAATATTGGCTCCACTGTGCCGTTTGCTGTGTGCTCTTGCTCAGTCCCAAACACAATGGAACTTCCAAAATGCACATTTTGGATTCAGTTCGTTAGAGTGTGCAAACGCAAGATTTTAAATCAAAGCAACACAATGGTCATTTTAAGGACTGTTATGCCTGTTGATTGTTGTAGGTAAACCATGCACAATTCAGCCAACACTGGTTTTACCACTCCACACAGTACACATGGGCCACTTGTTTCCCATCAAAGAAACATTCTGTTCATAGTGTTCTTCCCAGGGTTACCACTTTTGAAGGCTGTAAATACTTTAGCAGAGGAAGCTCAGGCACTTGTATGTTCTTTATGTGCCAGAATTATTGGAAGAAACCTCCCTTACTAAACCAAAAAAAAAAGCATGTTAAAGAAATCCTGCTGAGTAAAGGGGAGACTAACCAGAACAGAATGGCTGTCATAGAAGAACAGCTGCCTCTTTAAATGTGGGTCTGCTGGTATCATATCAAAAGTGGGGGCTGAGGTTCCAAGAGACAATAGGTATGCAGGTGAGGGTTGCTAAGTATTTCCCTGCCTGTGGCCTGTCTCCTCCAGACTGTCCCTGACCTCACTAAGGCTGTTGAAAAAAAAATTCGGTAAAATTCGGATTTGGCAAAATTTGGCCCGTTTTTAGTCGGGAAATGCCGAAGTCCGAGCTCCCCCGCTTTGGGTCAGTGCAATTTGGCATGAGATCCGGAGTTCGGGGAAAAATTCGGCCGAATAAAGCCATTAAAAACACAATCGCGCCTTTCCGCGGCTCCGGGGGGGCATTTTTTGGGGTAGAGGTCCCAAACTTTCAGCGTAGCTTGAGGGGACCCTTCTTGCAAGAACCCCCAAGTTTTGTGAAGATTGGGTCCGGGGGGCTGAGATATGGACCCTGAAAGGGGTCCCCCCTCCTTAATGTGCATCTCTGACAATGGGGGTTTGCAATTAGCAGAGCTTGCCGCCCACTCCGGAAGCTCCCAGCCCGACAAACAGCTGAGCTGGGGGGAGCAAGGGTGGGGCAGGTGTGAAGTAGTTTGCAAACCATGCAAAGCAACACGTTTGCAACCATGCAAACCATGCAAAGCAACACGTTTGCAACCATGCAAAGCAACACATGATGCCTGGAAGTTTGCAAACCATGGAAAGGGACAGAGGCACGCTAGCTAAGCATAAGGAGCAGGAGGGGTGGAATTTCCCCTTTTGCATCGGACTCAGGACCAGGCAAATGCTTTCTTTAAGTCACAATTTGAAAACCAGTTTTGAGCAAGCATCAAAATAGACCTAACCGATCTTATGAATGAGGGAAAACCTGAGGACACACAACTGAAGTCCCCCCTCAAACCAGGGAGAGAGAGACTCGAGGGGGCACACACACCCCTAGCAGAACAGACAAAAGCCCCCTTTGGCTCCCCCCACCCACAGAAACTGCTCCCTCCCCACACACACACAGACTCTGCTTCCCCCCCACACACACACACACAGGAGAAAAATTATAGAGAAAAGCCCCCAAACGGGTCTTACAGTGGAAGTCTTCTGTTCCATCTTCTTTGCACCTGCCCCGCCCTTGCTCCCCGCAGCTCAGCTGTTTGTCGGGGCTGGGAGCTTTGGGCGTGGGAGGCAAGCTTTGCTAATTGCAAATCCCCATTGTCAGAGATGCACATTAAGGGTGGGGGACCCCTTCCCGGCCCCATATTTCACCCCCCGATCCAATCTTTACAAAACATGGGGGTTCTTGCAAGAAGGATCCTCTGAAGGTATGCTGAAAGTTTGGGGGCTCTACCCCCAAAAATGTGCCCCCTGCAACCACGGAATGGCTCGAATGTGCACACGCCCCCCCCAAGGGGGATCTCTCTCACACACAAACAGATACTCTCTCTTTCTCTCCCCGGGCCGCGCAGCAGCTGGGCTCATGCACTCAATCGTGACTGATTGGCCAGAAGAAGACCCAGCATGGCCACCGATTGGCCGCGGGAGAATGCTGCTAACTAACTGACGGTTATACTGCTGCGCCAAACCCGAATTTGCTGAATTTATTTGCCAAACAGCCTGAACTCGCTGAATTCAGCAAGCTCTGCTCAGAGATGCACATTAAGGGTGGGGGGACCCCTTTCGGGGCCCATATCTCAGCCCCCCAGACCCAATCTTTACAAAACCTTGGGGGGTCTGGCAAGAAGGGTCCTTTGAAGCGCCGCTGAAAGTTTGGGACCTCTAACCCCAAAAATGCCCCCCCGAGCCGCGGAAAGGCGAGGTTGTGTTTTTAATGGCTTTATTCGGCCAAATTTTTTTCCAAACTTTGAATTCGCGCCGAATTGCGCGGACCCAAAGCGTGGGAGTTCGGACTTCGGCATATCCCAAATCCAGACAGGCCGAATTCGGCCGAATCCGAACTATACCGAATTTTTTTTTTCAACAGCCCTACTTGCCCAGTTCTGGCTATTTCTGATATTTATCAGGAGTGAAATATTGTAATTGCAAATACTAGGGTGCCTCTTGGTTATCCAGTCTAACACCGGATATATTGGGCATTTTATTGGAGATATAGAATTGCCCACTGTGGAGGAGAGGCCCTTATGGCTTTGCTGGGAACTAGATCACCCACTATGGAACTCCTGGTAGCCCTGGCAAAGCACATTCCAGTCAGAGAGATGACACACCTCCTGGGGGGATCAGAGACCCTGGGAACAAGCACAGAAGATGGTTTGTTCTGGACTGAGTTGGATAGGTGGAAGGCATTTGTGAAGTGGGGACCCTGGTATGTGGGCAAACTCTCTATGGTAGAACCCGTTTTTGCTATAGAGTTTTCACCCAAACACCAGAGTGTCCTCATGTTGCCTGCAGCATGATGATGTTACTTCTGGTGCATGGCGGAAGTGATGGCAATGCATCGCCAGCGACAGAGGTCTGGGCCTCTGTTTGCTGCTGGTAAGTCCCCCTGCTGACCAGCTGAATGACACTAAGGGGAGGGACCCCAAAGTGGGGGATCCCCACACCCACAGGGGTCTGGGAATCCTAGTCCCTGTTTACAGATACCCCTAGGTCAGACCTATAGTTAAAAAGAGACAGGTGTGTCTTTCACTTTTTGTTTGACTCTGAAATGTTACAGAAATGACAAATTTTCTCTTGTACCATCAGTATGCCAGACGACTCATAAGCAACCAGTTCATTTTCAGTAAACTGTGATTTGACAGAGTTTATCAAGGAATGACATCATGCCTTTCCATCTGTGTGATTCAGATGACATCCAGATTCTTCTTAGAGTCTGCTCGTGCAATCATGGCCATGAAACATTTCTAGAGTTGCATGATCCAGACCAAGAAGCTGCCAGAGATAGAAGATGAAGCAGTTGCCATCAACATCCAGTCATCAAACAGCCTGTTTGCATGACCTTCTCTTCTTTCAAAGTCCCCCTAGGTCCTGCTTTCTACAAGCAAGTGCATGAGAAGAACAGGCATGAGCCTAGTTCTCACAAAGAATAGATGAGGTGTGAAACCTTTTTCTGGACTGTACCAGTTCAGGTTCATATGATTCAGTGCTCCTACATACCACTAAAACAAATAGATAAAAAAATAACTCACTGCATATGGAATGACAGAAATTAAGGAAGAGACTAGATCTTCCTGACAGTGTTTTGTCAACAGTTACTTTAAAAAAATAACAGAAATTTTCATTCAGTTATATGAACCAGCATCAGCAATCTTACGTAGTATGATGAAGAAATATGTTTGCTGTCTTGTGTTTCTGACAGACTGATGTAAGTTTGAAATGATTGAATCAATAATAGGAAGTAAATGGCTCTGAGGGTTCATTTCTATGCACAAATCTTTATAAAATGAAGCTAATTGATTTTGTTTCTCCCCCCCCCATTGGAGGCAAATCGTAGGGTTGTGGAGTCTCATATTTATTTAAAGTATTTATATCCTGCTCTTCCCCTGATCAACAGGACTCATGATTAAAACCAGTTAAACTCTCAATTCACAAAAATACAATGCTAATCAAAAACTAGAAATCAAGCCATTACTCCATCATAATAACAGATCTCTACTCATGAGCCACCAGAAGAATGTTGGAAAATCTCTTCCTTACAGAGGCTCCAAAATCTTTACAGTGTTGGGCTTTCCTCACTTCTTTGGAAAGCCTGCTGCGAAGAACAAAAGTGGCCACTGAGAAGAGGCCAAGCAGAAACAACTGACCTGAGATGGCAAGATGTGAGGCTATGCCCTCGGCATTACTGAAAGGTAAATGCAAACCCCCACCCCCATCTACAGAGACTCTGCCCATGTTCCATGGAAGAGGTGGAGATAATGAAGCATGTCTTTTTTTGATGCTCATATTATAGTGGTCTGAGAGTTAAGTTTGTCGATCCTATAATAGTTAAATTCACAGAAAGTCCAGAGCAGGTATGGCTGGATAAATTATTGATTGACGAAAACCCTACCATCTCAAAACAAGTGGCCAATTTTTGTGCTGATGTGATAAAAGCCCGGAACAAGAAAAGGGCCAATAGAAAGGATAAGGAAATTTAATCAGTATAGAAACTCTGCTTCAAGTTTTATACTGCGAATAGTATTTTTATCTGGTTTTTATTTGTCTTGTTACCAGTTTTTTAAATGGAAGGTTTGAGATTCTGGATTTGTAGCATAGCAAGGCAATATTATATTTACTGGTCTATAACTGCAATAAATTATATATATATTAACTGACCTGAGTTCTGGAACTACTATTAATACCTGGTCTGGCAACTGGAGTTGCTTTGTTGGCCCATATGGGCCGATTTGGACCCATAGATTCGATTGGGAGAGAACTGCAATCCGCTAGAATTTCACCCCAATTTGACTGATGGGGAGGGGGGGGGAACTACAACTGAAAACGTGTTTCCAGTTGGAACCAACTGTTGATAATGAATAATAACAATGAAAGCATCATATTTTAATGATGAAGAGTAACCTTTTGCATTTACCTTTGCCACCAAGTAGGCTTCCCCTTCTGGCACAGGGCCAACTGTTAAAAAACAAAGTGCACCTCCTTAGCAAATGCCCTATAGCATCCTCACAACTCTGCAGCACCAGATTTGTCTAGCAGAGCCTTCATTATTTTGCAGCTGCCTCAGGACTTTGTGGTAAATGAGTCCCACGGTGGCAATTCCAAGCTGAAGACCATCTGGTGCTCTTTGGTTCCAGTGGCTAGTAAGAGCACTCCTTGTGTCCCCCTCATCTGGATGCTCATTTCCTCCTAGTTCCCAGGATGCTAAAACATGTATTATTAGAGAACTAAGAGAGTGACTTTTCTAATGTACTGGAAAGGCTGATCAGTGATGATGAAAAGACAGGTTGTAGAATTTAGGACCAAAGGTAAACAATCCTGGTTGTTCTATTTGCATTAATGGTTTAGATTTCAAGGAATACTTAATCTATAACAGCTGTCGAAGGAGCTGTTGTCTGCTCCTTTTGTTTCACCAAAAGAAAACACTAACCATTCTTTTCTCTCTAGAGTTTTAAAGTTTAATAGGTCAGAATCTCATTTTGCTATGTATACACCAGCCATGTATAAAACAAAACAAAGCAAAGCAAAATAAAAGGCACTTTGGCAAGGGGGGAAACTGGTTCTTTTTTTTTTTTTATGGCCAGAGCTACTGTGCTTCTCATGTATCCAAAATTCTTCTCAGCCAGAAATCTGGAAACATGTGGCAAGAGAATAAAACGAAGAAAATGTGTTTTATTTTTCACTATTTCACATACCACCTGTAATGCTTTGGGGGGCAATACAAGACATAATGTCAGAATCCGGTTCTCAATTAAATGATTGAATTAGCGACAAATACTTCTTTGTTATGGGGAGCCTGATAGGGTGCTATTTAGGTGGGTAATCCCCCCCTTTGAATCTCATATTACTGTTCTGCGGGAACTCATATCTTTGGACAATTCATTGATGATATATGCTGGTCAACAATTGTTCTAAATATATACCAATGAACCAATGGATGCTAAAAAGGCTGTGGCTCAGTGGTAGAGCATCTGCTTGGCATGCAGAAGGTCCCAGGTTCAACCCCCAGCATCTCCAGTTAAAGGGACTAGGCAAGTAGGTGATGTGAAAGATCTCAGCCTGAGACCCCAGAGAGCCGCTGCCAGTCTGAGTAGACAATACTGACTTTGATGGACGAAGGGTCTAATCAGTATAAGGCAGCTTCATGTATTCATGTGTTGTTCAGCTCATGCTCTAAGTTACAATAATTATTATTCCTGGATTTGGGGGGCAATTGGTCTAGGTGACATCTATTGGTGCCATAATCTGGAAGATGCAAGACTGGCAAAATGAGAATTCTCACATGGACTTTGAACTTCTTGAATCTTCCATGGAAAGCAAAAGTGGTAACATTACAAGAGCAATGGACTTGGATCTGGGAAATGCCTGATCTCATACCTTCTGGACCTTCTTCTGAGGATAGCACCTTAGAGCAATAATTTGCTGTGCTTTACTAATTTAAAAAAAAATCACAACCAATTCTTTGAATATATATGGCCTTTTAGCAATTTAATATTCAAGAGTGGACCTTTAACCATTTTTATGATGGTAATTTCACACATCCCCTGAAATCAGAAATGCCCTGATTAGACACTCAAAAGTGATCAAGACCCTGATGACCACAGGCGTACCAAGAATGTGTGATTAAAAAAAGCTTAGATGGGCTAATTTAGTAGAATCCTGGTCAAGCAATAGGGATGGCTGGCACCATGCTAATATCGGCTGACAGCTGATCCATACTAATGATGCAATCATAATAATACCTGAGCTGGAAATATTTGGTCTCCCCTAATTATGACGCCTCTGTAATTATAAAAATGATAGAATTCTCATTTGGAGGAACTCTGACTATTGAACACTTCATGTGAGCCTTTGTGGGGGATTATATTATATAATGTTAATATAATTTAATCCTTTTGTTGAATTAATAGTGATGGAAAGCATAAATTTTCACATGGTGCTGGTTTTTCACATTCCTTTAATTGCTGCCGCAAATGCAGATGCATTTGTAAGCGCCCACATAGTTGTTTCCCTTGCACTTTCTCTGCTTAGGGTTGCTAGGTCCCTCTGCCACCGGTGGGAGGTTTTTGGGGTGGAGCCTGAGGAGGGTGGGGTTTGGGGAGGGGAGGGACTTTACTGCCATAGAATCCAATTGTCAAAGCGGCCATTTTCTCCAGGTGAATTGATGTCTATCGGCTGGAGATCAGTTGTAATAGTAGGAGTTTACCAGCTAGTACCTGGAGGTTGGCAACCCTATCTCTGCTTCAATCCCTTGTGAGAGCCATTCACACACACTCCAACCACTACCACTGGCAGACTTTTTAAAAAGAGTAATTAATGTATCACTGTAGTGTTTTAATTAACATGCATGCATGCTAATGCTATAGTGAGATGTCATTTTACAAAATCCCCTGAAGTCTTTTGGTTGTGGGGAGGGGTGGCAGTCATGGGGAACTGACACAAAAAAAATGGTGCCAACGTGGACTGGAGCTGAAAAAATATGCACTTTCCCATCCATGCAGCATTCAAGAGTGCGTTATTGCTGCATTTCCCAAAATAGTGTATTAAACCAAGTCTGGAAAAGATCATGGGAAACGGGGGGGAAAGAGAAGCAGGGTGAAAAAGGGAAACTTCATATGGATGTTCCCTAAACCAGCTCTGCTGTAAGGAAGCCAAGGTGGAGCAGGGCATCTGAGTGGAAGCAGCCCTGGTCAGTGTATTGTTAGTTAACAGTGCAGTAGAATTTGCAGCAGTGATAATTACTAGTGTTGCCAACTCTGGGTTTGGAAATTCCTGGAGAGGTAGGGGAGGAGTCTGGGGAGGGGAGGGGCTTTGGTGGGTATAGGATTGTCAACCTCCAGGTGGTAGCTGGAGATCTCCCACTATTACAACTGATTTCCAGGCGACAGAGATCAGTTCCCTTGGAGAAAATGGCCACTTGGCATTTGGACTCTCCAAACCCCGCTCTCCTCAGGCTCCACCCTCAAATTTCCAGGTATTTCCCAACCCGGAACTGGCAACTAGGGTGGTACCAGAGGAGGGTGGGGTTTGGAGAGGGGGAGGGACCTCAATGGTATAGAGTCCAATTGCCAAAGTGGCCATTTTCTCCAGGGGAACTGATCTCTGTCACCAGCCACCACCTGGAGGTTGGCAACCCTACTGGCAACCGTAGGTGGGCATAGTGTCACATAGTTAGCCTTTCAAAGCAGCCATTTTTCTCCAGGGAAAAGGATCTCTGTAGTCTAGAGATCAGTTGTAAAATTACCTGGTGGTAGACAACCCTAGGTTTAATCCTCATGCCTGAGACAGCAAAATGGGTCTGTACACTTATTCAGATGTTACAAATGATATGTTTTAACAGAAGTAGAGGTCTCACTCTGCTGCTAAATGGCTTGGAAAAGTTTATCCTGTTTCTCTCGGCCCCAATAGAATAATAGTGCTCAAGGCCTCCTGAAAAGCTTTCCTCCCTAATTTCCAAAGCAATTAAGAATCTCAGATGACAAGACCAAGTCATTTTTATTTTTCCACTGGCCTGCTTTAATCGCCTTGGGACTGATGCGAACAAAAAAGCAATGTTCCTTTATCATATCACTGCATAAATCTTCCTACTTCATGTAATAAACATGAGCACTGTATATTGCTTGGCACACCAAATATGTACCTTTGCTATTTTGAAATATATATATATATACTGTCGATTGTAGACAGATGGGAAAAATGTTCCTACTCATGCTAAGTCATTCCATTCAGTGTTGTGGTTGGGTCTTTAAAAGCAGCGTCTCCAGTAAATCACTCTGTATACAGTTCCAGGATTACTTAAATTAATGAGTTTCTTCAAGTCATTAATACTTTTTAGAAGTATATACAGAGACTGTTAAGTCTGCAAGAAATGTTTGATATGCTTGATCATTCTACATCCCTTTTAAAGTCTGGAAGTATTCTTGGATGAACAACAATGTAAGTTCAAATCTCTTTTGACTGAACAGCTTTCCATAATTTAAGTCCAATATCTTTTGTCAGCACATACTTCATAGGAACCGTATCCCTTTTCTTATTATATCAGTCAGTTACATAATGTGTACTTGAACTTCCGTTTCTTTCATAGTTGTTTTCTGTTTCTACAGAAATCTCTAATAAGGCAGATTGTGACACAACAGAAGGAATGTCTTGTTCTTGGCAGGCAAGCTGTAAAGTCTGCCACCTCAAGTCAGCAATCCAGCATCAAAAAAAAGAGCCAACCAGTTAAGTGTTTTGGGACTTTTTATGTTGTTAAACAACGTTTTGAAGGTGGCTTATGTTATTTAGCATTAAAGTCTCCTCCAGTTCAGTTGTATCATAGCTGTATTACCTTTTTCTAACAGTTAAGCCGGGTAGGGATGTAATGTACGCAGTCTGGGAGCAAGCCTCATGTTGAGCTTGGAGTTTCCCCAGGCTCCTTCGCCTGTGTGTTTCTATTGGACAATGGGCTACAGCCGTCCAATCACGGACTTGGGGGGGCGTGGCTCCGGGTGGCTGGGCAGGCATATAAGCCGGGTTGTTGCACAGTTCAGCAGTTCAGTTCTAGTTCGTTCAATAAAGCCGTTGTTGTTGGAACTCCATCTCCGGTCTCGGGTATCGCCCACACGTATACTGCAAGAGATATGTCAGTTGGCAGATTTATGTAAAGAGACGAATTTTTATTGTAGAATGGGGAAAAGAGGATACAGGCCACAACTGCAGTTACCTTAACAGGCCTTTCCTCTGGAGTCACCCAACCGGCTAAGCTTTCCTTCTCCTTTCTGTCCCTCAGGTGGCCTTCTTGGTTTTAAGGCTAATATCTTCACAACAATCTCTCTCTCTAGCCACTGTCCCTGCACCAAACACACTAGCTTTCTCTTACAATGTTTCAAGAGTACTTTATACAAGGAGATACAGTACGTTACACTCTCCTCACACTCATGTACATGCACAACACACCAAAGGCATGATCCCTCACATGGCTTACGACTGGATGAGCAGGTGGCAACTGTGGCCAGGAGAGCCTTTTGCCAGCTTTGACAGGTTAGCTGGCTGCAGTCTTCTCTGGGCAGAAAAGATCTGGCCACTGTGGTTATGTGTCCTAGTTACAACTAGATTAGGTCACTGCAATGCTCTCTACATAGGGCTGTCTTTGAGAAGTGTACAGAATTTGCAGTTGGTGCAGAATGCTACCACTAACATGTTGATTGGTATGGGTTGTAGGGACCATATTATTGCAGTCTTGGTCCAGCTACATTGGCTCCCAATCTGTTTCCAGGCACAATTCAAGGTGCTGGTATTGACCTTTAAATAGGGTTGCCAACCTCCAGGTACTAGCTGGAGATCTCCTGCTATTACAACTGATCTCCAGCCAACAGAGACCAGCCGCTTTGGCAATTGGACTCTATGGCATTGAAGTCCCTCCCCTCCCTAAACCCTGCCCTCCTCGGTCTCCGCCCCAAAAACCTCCTGCCGGTGGGGAAGAGGGACCTGGCAACCCTACCTTTAAAGTCCTATATGGTTTTGGACCAACATACCTGAAGGACAGCCTACTTCCTTATGAACCTATCCAACCACCACAACAGTCATTTTCCAAGGCCCTGCTTCGGTTGCCACTACCTTCTGAGATTAGGTAGGTGGCAACCAGGGAGAGGGCCTTCTTGTTGTGGCACCAAAACTCTGGAATTGTTTCCCCCGGGAGACTCATCCCCTCTTGCTACCTTCTACTTTTTTGTGTGCTTCATTTGGCCTTCCCTCAGAGATCCCTCCTTCCTTTCATTGTTTTTTTTAAAAAAATATTTTTGTGTATATTTTACCTCGGTTTTAATTGTTTTAATGATGTATTTCTTGTTTGTTTTAATGGTTTTTAAGATGGGATTTTATGATGTATATTTTAATTTGTCAGTTACCTTGGTGGCCCTTTCTCCTTCCACCTTTTTGGGGTATGCTGGCTGTTACTAAGAGAAGCTAGTGCACTCCCTATTTCCCATTCAGATCCCCAGCACAGGACTCCAGCTGGGAATCTACTGGCTACTGCTGTCTGGACAAGGAGGGAGGAGAGTTTATCAAGTCCAAGGGTTATCCCTCAAGCGTGCTCACTTTGAGAAGATCATGTACCAAATTCTTGCTGAGAACTCAGACTGACAGCTCATTTCTGAGAGCTGCAGTGACTGGGGATGGCGTGGCGCTGGTGGCAAACGGAGCCTTAAAAGAGGTTTGGCTGCTGCAGCATGGAGGAAAAAGGGGCATTTTAAAACAGAAAAATAAGAAAAGGGGGGGAAGTCCCATTGAAAACAGATGCTGCACCAACAAAAATCTGGTGCAGCACTGCTGCTGCTAAAGGGGGTGTCCCCAGGCCGAAAGGGGTTAGGAAGCTGCCTACCAGCAGCTCTGCCACCCGGAACACCCTAGGAATGTCTCCCAGGATGCCAGTGCAAGGACTTGCGCCGGCAGGATACTGGCGGG
The DNA here is from genome assembly GCF_029931775.1 of Euleptes europaea. Classification (NCBI taxonomy): domain Eukaryota; kingdom Metazoa; phylum Chordata; class Lepidosauria; order Squamata; family Sphaerodactylidae; genus Euleptes; species Euleptes europaea. The sequence continues at coordinate 36,388,438 of NC_079323.1, forward strand.
AGCCCGAGCTGGCGTCCGAGGGCCGCTCTGCTGTGACAGTCGAGGGGGGCTGGTGCAAGTGGCACTATGCTGGGATCTGTTCCAGTTTGCATGGCCCAAGTGGCCCAGACACCAGTGTTGGGGTCACGGCACCTCCTAATTCCATTCGGTCCCTTGGACTTGATAAACTCTCCTCCCTCCTTGTCCATATCAGATCAGATATGATACTTCCAATAGCTTACCGCTTGTACCTGTTGTAAAACTTAATGATTGCTTCTGGCAGAGCCAGACCAGTTAAGATAGTTCTTATGGTTGTGGTACTGCCTTATAATTCCATCCCACCTCCTTTTTATGTGACCTAGACTCTACCACCCCATTGATTGGTGCTGTCTTAAAAAAAAAAGAATGTTTAATTGAAAACGTGTACACACCCTCATTAGCACATTATCTTGATTCTTACAGGACAATGATTTGCACATTACCTTTAATACTTTGCAGGACAACGACTCAGCTCAAACCCAACCCCCTTCTGACTATATATTACTCTTCCTACACACTTGACACTGAGAGACACTGTCCTTCAGTGTTACTCCTCTGAAGATGCCTGCCACAGCTGCTGGCGAAACGTCAGGAAAGAAAAGACCACAGTTACACAGCCCGGATAACCTACAAGAACCAGTGTACATGTGTGTTTATTCATGTTAGGACTGTAGGAAGCTTTAACTTGTCCCCACAATGGGGCAAGTACACTAGCTCAGATTTGGTGCTTTTAACCTAAAGTGAAGAATGATGTTGGGACTGATGCGATTTGGATGCCATAATTCCAGGTTTCTCTCTTTGGTACTTCATCCAAAACACTGTAGCATATACTGAATGTGGATGGTTTGTAAAGTGTATCATTTGATATCTGGGTTGGTTATCATACTGACATGTATACAATTTGTGCAACTTTTAGCTGGTAAAATATGCTTTCTGTATGGTAGAAAAATATGTTTTTTGAAGACAGGTCTTTCAATATTCCTTAGTCTCACATGCTGTTAATCAGAACCTATCTGACTGGTTTATTCATACTGCTTGCTTTCTATTTCTGCAACAAAGGATTGAAGGTGTGCACACAAACACAAAAAAGATTTAAGAAGTGCAAAACAAAAAAGAGAGACCTTTATAAATCAACAGAGGATTCTACCTGAAAGTCTCTGAGCATCACAGCCCTTTTTGTCTTCTTGTGATGGCATTGATTGATAACTATTTTTTAGAACTGGGAATGGAAGAGTTTAGTAAGTAGGGGTGCCAAATCCAGGTTACTTGTCATTTAAGGAACTAGATTCCTTAATTTTGGACATTACGTTTTAAAACTTAGTGTTCAGAGATCAGTCCAATCACCAATCCAAGGGATCATCCATCCCAAATTTCAGGTATATAGGAGAAAGCTAAAGTTCTCCATTCAAAATGAGCATGTGAATTAGCAACCACCTAGTGCATGTTAAGGAGCCCCGTGGCGCAGAGTGATAAGCTGCAGTACTGCAGCCCAAGCTCTGCCAGTGACCTGAGTTTGATCCCGATGGTCAGGTTCAGGTAGCCGGCTCAAGGTTGACTCTGCCTTCCATCCTTCCAAGGTCATTAAAATGAGTACCCAGCTTGCTGGGAGTAAAGGGAAGATGACTGGGGAGGGCACTGGCAAACCACCCCGTAAACATAGTCTGCCTAGTAAACATTGGGATGTGACGTCACCCCATGGGTCAGGAATGACCCGGTGCTTGCATAGGGAACCTTTACCTTTTAGGGCATATTATCCCATTCTTCCATCAAGGAGCTTAGAGCAGTATACGTTGTTCTCCCCTTCTTCTCTTTATTCTCACAACCTTGTGAGATAGCTGTACCTGAGAGACACTAAATTTCCCAATAGCAGAATGGGCAATGTCCTTCAATTCCCCCTTCCTGCTGCAGATCTCCATCTTGTAAATTCCTCAGGGTCCCCTATTCCCCATTGAACTGCAGTGGGAGTGAAGAGGCAGAAATGTTCCATTTTTATACCACTTAAGGAAGAATCAAACTGGCTTACAATCACCTTCCCTTCCCCTCCCCACAACAGACACCCTATGAGGTAGGTGAGGCTGAAAGAGCTCTAGAAGAGCTGTGACTAGTCCAAGGTTACCCACCTGGCTTCAATTGCAGAAGTGGGGGAACAAACCCACTTCACCAGATTAGCCTCCGCCACTCATGAGGAGGAGTGGGGAATCAAACCCGGTTCTCCAGATCAGACTCCACCACTCCAAACCACCGCTCTTAACCACTACACCATGCTGGCTCTCCAGTTTGGATCCATTCCAATGGCTGGTTCAAGATCACCCAATATGTTTTGTGACACAATGGCAATTTGAACCCAGGTGTCCCCAATTAAAATTTATGGTAGCTGGCAGGGAGGCAAAGATACAAAGAGGAATACAGCCCTGCGTGGCTGCTTGTCAGCAACCATAAACAAAATGTTTTCCTCTGTCTTTTATAGGCCATACAGCTTATCCCACCTATGCATTGCTGGGGGAAGGAACAGCCTCTATGCTTTTACTCCTTCCTCATCTATATATTAGCTGTTGTAAGCAAACAATTTGTCCCCTGCAGTTCATGCAAACCCCAAATATACCCCCTCTCCCCCAAAAGATTCTTGCTATTCATAGTCCATCAAAAGCCCTGGTAAACAAACAGTGTCTCATAAAGGTCTCCATTGAGGAGGCACTCCATACCTCTTCAGGGAGCCCATTCCACTGAGTGCGATGTGTGATGGAAAAGGCCCTGGCTCTGGTTGATGCCAGGTAGGGTTGCCAGGTGCTCCCTGGCCACTGGTGTGGGATGGGGGATAGGGTTGCCAGATCCAGGTTGGGAAACCCCTGGAGGTTTGGAAATGGAGCCTGGGAAGGACAAGAACCTCAGTAGGGTACAATGCCATAGAGTCCTTCCTCCAAAGCTTCCATTTTTTCCAGAGGAATTGATCTCTGTAGTCTGGAGATGAACTGCAATTCTGAGGGAACCCATGATCTACCTGGAGGTTGGCATCCCTAATGCCAGGTCACCTTTCTAAGAGTGGGAACAATAGCAGGATGAACACCATAGCTGGTTCACAGGAACATATGGAAGAAGGAGCAAACTCCACTCCATCCAGAACATTAGCCTTTCTAGCCAGCATTACCCCTACCTTGTCTGGATTCAACTTCATCATCTTCAGCCTTAGCCACCTGACCACAGTTTCAAAGACTCAGTTGTAGCTAAGAGGGATGCATCTGGATAGCTGTTTAAATTTGATTTGTTTTAGTATGAATTTAGCGTAGACACTGAATAAATAAAATCAAACAATACACATCTCTAGATAGCATTACCTAACCTTATCCAACAAACTGGTGCAATTTGATTCAGTAACTCCCTCTAAACTTAACTTTCAAGGATTCCATGCTGGCCATAATTAGATGAGGAAAAGAGAATAAAACTGCTGATATCATACTGCCCTTGTACAAATCTATGGTGAGACCACACTTGGAATACTGTGTACAGTTCTGGTCACCACACCTAAAAAAGGATATTACAGAGCTTGAGAAGGTGCAGAAAAGAGCAACCAAAATGATTAGGGGACTAGAGCAACTGTCCTATGGGGAGCGGTTAAGACGCCTAGGGCTGTTTAGCTTGGAAAGAAGGCGGCTAAGGGAGACATGATAGAGGTCTATAAAATTATGCATGGTTTGGAGAGAGTGGACAGGGAGACGTTTTTCTCCCTCTCCCATAAAACTAGAACGTGAGGTCATCTGTTGAAGCTGGAGGGCGACAGATTCAAAACAGATAAAAGGAAGTATTTTTTCACACAACGCATAGTTAAATTGTGGAACTCCCTGCCCCAGGATGTGGTGATGGCTGCCAACTTGGAAGGCTTTAAGAGGGGAGTGGACATATTCATGAATGAAAGGGGTATTCATGGCTATTAGTTAAAATGGCTACTAGTCATGCTGCATACCTATTCTCTCTAGTATCAGAGGAGCATGCCTGTTATATTGGGTGCTGTGGAACACAGGCAGGATGGTGCTGCTGCAGTCGTCTTGTTTGGGGCACCTGGTTGGCCACTGTGTGAACAGACTGCTGGACTTGATGGGCCTTGGTCTGATCCAGCAGGGCCTTTCTTATGTTCTTAAGACGTTAAGGTCTACTGCAAACACTTGGAGACAGAAGTGGATCTCATGAAACTCCATCTCTGTCCTCTGCTGCCCCCTAATAGGCTTTGTCTTTACTCAAAGCAAACAGGATTTAGAATTATGCAAATATTCTGTTTTCCCATTGAAAGAAAAAAGTTTACAAAGGTCCATACATTAATGAAAAGCATTCTGAAGACACTTTCTGTTATAATCAGTGGCAAGTCTCCTTGACCCCAGTGGTAGTTTAATGATGTCTTTTTCCAGGGACAGAGTTACATAATTATCACTGTAGTCACTACTGACCTTTAAAAAAATATTTTCAGCGTCTGCAGATCTAATATTTCATTTGTCAAACATTAAAGGTGAAATCAAATACGGCGTAAGAAGGGCAAGCCAGGGTCTGCATTTCAAATCTTCAATTCACTTAAATCCACAAAGGCAGCAATTAAATGAATTCAAGTAGTGCACAAACCTCAAACAAGACCTTTGGCTCAGAAAAAAAATTACGATGATTGTAATTCTGAATTTTAAAGTAATTATTCAAGATCATATCATAAACTGCTGCTGCTCCTGCCATTTTTGGCACTGGTGATACAGTGCTGGCCTTGTAGCAAAACAGACTTTGGAGGAGGAAACTCAACTAAAACACATTGACAGGCACAAGGAAGAGTCACAAAGAACATCCAGCAGTATGTAGGAATGGTCTCGTCATTCTTCAGCACACCATCTGCGCCCTGTCCTACAGAGCACAAAACCCCAGAGAAGTGCTACTATTGCTAAATAACATGATCGCATCATTGGGGAACAGGATATTCCAGGATAGCAACATACATGGACCATATCAGAGACGTCAGTCCATGCTGTGGTGCATTATTCTCATTGCATGATGCAGGAATTCATGAAGGCCAGACCAGAGAAGAGAAGGCTCCAAAGCTGGTGATAGTCTATGCTGCTAGCCCGTCTCAAGAATCTAGAAAGCCATGTGGCCTGACTCGAAGAATCGAATTAGCAGATCTGCCCAGTATTTTAAAAGGCAAAAGGCATCTATGAGTCGGCCTGGTGAATCTGAACTGAAGCCAAGGTGCATATGTAGGGAAAGGAAGGAGTTAACCGTTCCACCCTCATGGCTTCACTAACTGGAATAACCTCAATACATACACTGTTATTAGACATGAAAATTAAAATAGACAGCCACCCCATCTTTGGGTATCTATATGGATTCCAAGGGGAACACTTATATTCAGGGCAAAGCTGCTGAAAGAACTGAATAGGCTCCAACAAAATCTAACAGGGGATATGGCCACTCAATGACCAGCAACGTCCCCTTCTTCCAAATCTCCACAAAAGCAATCTTTTTTTGTACCTATGGGTTTTTGCAAGTTCCAGGTTGCTGCAGATTGGTCCAGCCAAAAAGTACTTAACAGTGATTAAATTGGTTTGATAGGAAATGTTGATAGTACTGTGCTTTGGTGGTGGAAAGGGCTGTCAAGTCACAGCTGACTTATGGCAACCCTGGGTTTTTTTTTTCAAGACAAGACGTTCAGAGGTTTGCCATTGCCTGCCTCCACGTGGGCTGAGAGAGTTCTGAGAGAACTGTGACTGGCCCAAGGTCACCCAGCAGGCTTCATGTGGAGGAGTGGGGAATCGAGCCCGGTTCTCCAGATTAGAGTCTGCCACCACACCATGCTTGCTTGCTCTGGAATTTTACTCATTGTTATCTATTGCAAATATCAGTAATTTCTGCTTATTGAAGGGATTTCCATCAGAGGAATAGGACTTTCTCACCTGCCCTGCTGCAGCCAATAATACTGAAATAATGGTCTGTAATGGAAAGGGTGTTAGAACTCAACAATCTGTCCTCTTTCCATTAGCAGAAATCTGCTGTGGGGTTCAGTCCATAGGATTCAGTGGTGAAATGCCACTATACCATTGTAAAGGCTGACATTTTATTGAGGTGGTTTTGAATCTTTGTATCTATGTCATCCCTTTTACCTTGTGTATGTATATAAATAAGGAAGAGTTTCCTAAATTGCTGGAGGTCTGCGTAATTGTTCACAATAAAGGTTCTTGAATGTGTTCTTACATGCCAACTTTCTGATTTATTAAACATGTGGTGGGTGGTCAGGAGATTTATGGTTCGTGTCAATTATTTATGTAGCTCGCATTGGCTGATTTATTCAATGGCAGAATGATTTCCTGGTCTGGCAACTGCTTCGTGAAGATGGCTGATTTATAAGAGGTAAGATATGATATATAGGTAGTTCAAGTTACTGATTTACAATGTGCATTTCTCCTAAAGTCATACAGCTGATCTCAAAGTCAGTACTTTTTATTTTGGATGTTCATATCTAGATGATCATTTCAAAAAATAGACTGCTTTCTTTGATTGGTTTTAGAAATTTTAGCTCGAAGTAATGAGATGTAGCCTCAAGGTTACGAATCATTTCTAAATTCTGTTGCACCAAAGTCTTTTTTTTAAAAAACCATTTTCTTCTCTGTGCTTTTTGTAAGATTCTTTTCTCCTTCTTTATCTTTCCAAAACTTTTTCTTGGCAAATTTTGAAGTTATTTGCTTATCCTTCTTATTGATTTTTTTCTTTTTGACCTATTCTGCTACCCTGATAGTTGAGTGCAGCTCTTTTTAACTATAAAGCAGCACAAAAACATTCATGGGACATACCAAGGTGGGAAGGTCCAGTCCAATCTCTGCTCCTTCACATATCAGGCCCCACAAAATTCATATGAAGTGTGATGACAAATATATTAGAGAGTAAGCAAAGTAGAGACCAGTAACACTTTAGAGACTAACAGTGACATCAGAAGCAGAGTTACATCCTTCTAAGTCTATTGATTTAAATAGATCCTTTAGGTAAGCACTCTATACAACTGAGTAACTACAGACAGTCCTGCTTGAAGACTTACAATCTCAAGCAGGTATGAAACATGAAGCCAAGTCAGGGAGGATGGGTTATACCACCTGAAAATACAAGAGAAGCAGTTAAGCCAGGATGGGGTGGGAAAAGTTTGTAAAAGTATGTGTGAAAAAGTCCCTTTTAAGAAATTGTTTGAAGGTGTGGATAAATGAGGCAGAGAAGATACCAGATGTGGGGAATTCCAAGGGTTAGATGCATAAAACACCCAGTTAGCTTCATAGCTAAGCAAGAGTTGACTTCAGTTTTCCTTGACCCAAATCAAAGATATTTTCCAGTATTGGGACTCGTAAGCAACCAGTTGCTACGGCATGTGATAGTAGTCATTTATTCAACACAGTTGAATAATCTCAGGGAATAACGGAGATTTTTACTTAGCTCACCATCTCCATACTTGCCTTTAAATATGCTTTGACAAGTACCATTACAAGTAAGATTCCTCAGTTCATGCAAATTATTTTTATCTGCTTTACACAGAACTGTTTATCTTAGACAAGTCATATTATTCCTTAGAGCTCGAGGGGCATGTATAAAGAATGCTTTGTGCAATAGAAGGTACAGCTACAGCCTGCAGGTGAAATTCTGTGCCCTTTCTGGAGAGTTCACAAGCAGCTCGAGGTGACCTGCCAAATACCAAGGATATCATGTGATTCTTCTGCAGGCATTCTTGTGTGGAAAGTGAATGTCACAAAGTCAGCTGGTTTCAGGCATGCCGGATGGCTGAGACCGGTCTTCCTGGCAACCAGCTAGAAACTGCTCTGTTCCAGTGAAACGAGCACCTTCAGCCTGCCTTTTTGACAGAAGCCTTCAGTCTTCATTGCTAATTGAAATGAAACCTCAATATCCCATGTTATCCTTTCTTTTCCTCGTTTTTCCCTGTTGTCCCCCACTCTCTGATTGTAACCTCCTTGGAACAGTAGCCTCTCTTTTGCTCATTTCTCAGTAGAATGCCATGTGCACTGATGGTCTCTCTACCAATTGGCTCATTACTTGTTAATATTTCATGCAACCTAACTTGCTCCTTATCTAGGGCTGCCAGTTCCAGGTTGGGAAATACCTGGAGATTTTGAGGGCGGAGCCTGAGGAGGGCGGGGTTTGAAGAGGGGAAGGACTTCAATGCCATAGAGTCCAATTGCCAAAGTGGCCATTTTCTCCAGGGGAACTGATCTCTGTCGCCTGGAGTTGTAGTAGCGGGAGATCACCAGCCACCATCTGGAGGTTGGCAACTCTTACTTCTGAGGGAAACCTGCGAACATATGTTAGGAACTAACCTACATTTTTCATGAATGTGACCCAAAGTGATTAAAAAGGCATTAATTCTATGCTAAGTCTTGTGGTGACCCCAAAAAAGCATTCCAAGAATCTAGGAATAATAAGGAATAGCTCAGCTGAAGTTAACAAAACTTGCATCAGTCACAGTATGTTGGAGATCTGTCCAAATAAGCAGTGCAAAAATGCCGAGTATGCAATATCCATGATAAACAGCCTAATTATGCTCTCATAATTTAATATAAATTTCCTGTTGATTTGATAAGGATTTTAAATTTTAAGTAGAACATATGTTACCCTTCAAGCTATGTAGCCAGGCTCTTCCTGAGCTACTCCTGATAACAGCAAGTTTCCAGGACCATCTCATCAACTTTATTTTATATTGTCGAAGGCTTTCACGGTCAGAGTTCATTGGTTCTTGTAGGTTATCCGGGCTGTGTAACCGTGGTCTTGGAATTTTCTTTCCTGACGTTTCGCCAGCAACTGTGGCAGGCATCTTCAGAGTAGTAACACTGAAGGACAGTGTCTCTCAGTGTCAAGGGTGTAGGAAGAGTAATATATAGTCAGAAAGGGGTTGGGTTTGAGCTGAGTATTGTCCTGCAAAAGTATTGTCCTGTAAGTATCAAGATAATGTGCTAATGAGGGTATGGTATGTTAATATGGAACCATTGTATCCTGAAGTGATCTGTTAATGTGTGTAATCCAAAACTAATCTGTATGGCTATTGTTGAATGTTGTCTTTGTCTGGAGGTTTTTCAGGGCAGGAAGCCAAGCCTTATTCATTCTTAAACTCTCCTCTTTTCTGTTATCCTCATATGATATCCTCCGGAGGGAAGGCAGCATGGTACAGCCCGATCATGTCAGATCTCGGAAGCTAAGCAGGGTCAGCCCTGGTTAGTATTTAGATGGGAGACCACCAAGGAATACCAGGGTTGCTGTGCAGAGGAAGGCACTGGCAAACCACTTCTGTTAGTCTCTTGCCATGAAAACCCCATAAGGGGTTGCCATAAGTCGGCTGCGACTTGACGACACTTTACACACACACACACACACACACACATGATATCCTCCAGATTATGATTCCAGCCACCAATACAGTTACTTTGTTTTCATGATGAGTAGCCATGTCAGTCTGTCTGTAGCAGTAGAAAAGAGCAAGAATCCAGTAGCACCTTAAAGACTAACAAAATTTCTGGCAGGGTATGAGCTTTAATGAGACACAGCTCACTTCTTCCGATACAGCTCGATGGGCTCACATTCTAGCTGTATCTGAAGAAGTGAGCTGTGACTCACAAAAGCTCAGACCCTGCCAGAAATTTTGTTAGTTTTTGTTTTTCATGCAACCCATTGTTGTTGTTTTTTAAAATGAATTTAACAGGAAGCATAACTGGGCAGAGGTTGCTCAATCTTTAATGCCTAATACTCACCCGTGAGTAAAATAAATTCACTGATCTTGGATATTTAGATACTTTAATGATGATACTTTAATACTTGAAAGCTTCAGTTAGAGACATGACTCATGCCTGAGTAATATGTATGGTAGAACATAAAGGAATGTGTTCTCATTGTGTGCAAACTGCACTCCTTCAAAATGAGAGTCATCCTCACCAAGTTACTGCCTCTAATTTTCTCCATCTGTGTGATGCCAGACACATAGTACTCAGTTGCACACATTTATAACTTGGTGTTAGAATAGTAGTGAGGATCTTTATTTAAAACATGTGAAGAAACAAACTTGCGAGCCTCGATCCCTCTTGGTTCTGGGAACTTGGAAAGCCCAAAGCAGTTCCGTTTTTCAATAGGATCGGCCCTTGTGGTTCTGGCAGTATAGGTACGATAAGTCACTTATTTTTTATTGTTCCTTATTTGAGGCTAATAGACAGAGGCTGGTTGAGTCATTTGATAATGGAAAGCAAGCACTCACCCTTATTCTAAAAAACAAATAAATTGGAGGTGGTAAAGATTACAAAATATACCGATATATATTGGCTGCCTATTTTAAAGGATAAAGGTATTATATTAAATATTAAATATTTTGGCCATTGTACTTTAGTGTGGTCCTTCTTAAGACCTATTGGTCATTTGAGCAGAATCATTAAAGTAAAATAAAGAAGACTCACTGTCATCCCAGGTCTCCCTCTGATGATGGTACTCCTCTTCCTTACTCCTGATGGGTATCAAAATCAAACTAGATAGTAAATGCTGCCACCAGTAAATCTGAGAACTGGACACATTTGCACATCTAGCACTCTGTATCTGTGTTGCTATTTAGGGGGGTCTGCCTGGTTGCCACATCTCCTGCTTTGCTTCCACTAGCTAGCATGGGGCCGAGCAATTGTTATTTTTATTTAAAACATTTTTATGCCTCCTTTCCAACTGATTAGAATGCCCTGACCTGGATAGCCCAGGCTAGCCTGTTCTCATCAGATCTCAGACTCTAAATATTTGGATGGGAGGCCACCAAGGAAGTCCAGGGTCACAGTGCAGAGGCAGGCAATGGCAAACCACCTCTCAACATCTCTTGCTTTGAAAACCCTATAGGTTCGCTCTAAGTCAGCTGCAACTTGACAGCACTTTCCACCACCAGGGTCCCAAGGTGGTCACATAAAAACATTAAAATGTTTGAACAATTAAAAACAACATTTAAAAGTATAAAACAATTCAATAAAAACAATTCAATATAAAACAATTCAATGAAAACACATAAACAAACAATGAAGTTGGTGTAGATGGAACAAGACTGGAATGGTATCTTCCCTATGACCCACACCAGTCTGTACTAACAGCAGCTTCCAAACAGTCTTCAAGGGCTGCCCCACATATCTATTGAACCTTCATAAATTTGAGCTATCTTGCTGAAGGGTTGGCAAGCTCAGCCATTGCCCCTTCCCTTTACTGTTCTGTGGATAGCAAGACAGCATAGGCACATCTCTCGGCAACAGGGTTGCCAACCTCTAGGTGGCAGCTAGAGATCTCCTGCTATTACAACTGATCTGCAGCTGATAGAGATCAGTTCACCTGGAGAAAATGGCTGCTTTGGCAATTGGACTCTATGGCATTGAAGTCCCTCCCCTCCCAAACCCCATCCTCCTTAAGGTCCACCCAAAAAACCTCCCACCAGTGGTGAAGAGGGACCTGGCAACCCTACTTGGCAAAGTACCAGCCTAAGGTTCCCAGTTCAAGCACTAGAGCCCCCAACCAGACAGAAGCAAACTTGCAGCCCTGCTTAAATGTCTCATATGACTCTTGTCTTCCAGCAACAGCTTGAACCATCCACTGCAGAGACACATAATTGCAGGGGAAGGAGTGATTAGTGGTACATACTTGAACTTCGAAAGGCGGGATTGGGCTCCATTTGAAGCTCAGCCCCAAAGGTCAGACAAGTTATTGTTGTATCCAGATGATTTCATTCATGACTTCTTGAAACGTTTACCTTTATTTCAGCCATGCTGAGCGACAGACAGCAGGGAGCCAAAGCTCTAATAAAGCATATCTGCTGAAAGAGAACTTGGTATTTAATATGCTGCACGGCTTTCCTTTGAAAGTATGCAGTGCGGAATCTGTCTGGTGGCCAGCTGAATTAAACTGGTGTGGCTACAAATGCCACTTTGAGTTCAGAACAAGAACCCATGCAATGTTCAAATTTAAAAGACTGTGGGGAAAACGATATGCGCTGAATGTCATAAGGAGCTGGTTCAGCAATACGTGAGTCAACTTAATTCAGCGGCAAAAGTCTTCTCAGGATAATTCATTGAATGCTGGGATGCAGGCATTTGCTGGAGGGAAGAAGGGCAGCCCATTCCTGAGCCTTGTGGCCGGCCTTCTTTTTCCTCCTAGGGAAAAAATCACAGCCATTCCTACCCTCTATTTCACCAAATGTATAGGTGGATGAACTTTCTATGGACCTTTCCAAGAAGGAAAGTGCCTCCGAATGTAGATGCAGTGTACATTTCCCTTTTAGCTCCTGAAGAACCAGATCTATGCTCCAAGGATGCGAACAGCAGACACTCCAGTCCTCAAAATGCAGGCCAAAACATTTGGAAGGGGAAAATAAAATAAAAGATGTGTCCTGAATATGTTTGTCACACAAAGAAGCCCGTTTTCTACTTTTCTTTTTCGTCTCTTTGACTACTGATTCAGAACTGAACACATTTCTCTTTATATACTGTACAGCTCTCACAATGACCGGTATTTTCTTGTATCCACCATTTCTACCACCACACGGGAATTCCAAAAATATGAACGCACATTTTATATAAAAGCAGTTTCCCAATATTTTCAGTAACAGAAGGTAGACAAAGCCTCTTGCAAAAAAAAAAAGAAAAAAGAATTCTCCCCCCTGACACGCACGGGAGAACAACACAGGACTTAATACAAATCCACGATGAAATGAGAATGTATTTTTTTTAACAATATAAATTAATAATGTCTTGCCTGATTCACCCAAAACGTTCCTTAGGAAGAGTTCACAGGAAATGAATACTTTCGGTTTGGGCTACAGCTGGATGCAAAACCTTTGGTAAGGGCCCTGATTCTCTATTGCCCTGCAGCTTGGAGTCATTTCTAGCTGTGTAATGAGAGCGTCGGCTGCTATCAAACTGCAGTGTGAGTGAATATAATTCCGACAGGTAGAAATGACTTCTCTGGGAATTTGGCAATGGGGGCAGTGACCTTCAAAATTGGATTGGGGTAGCAATTTCCAGCTTCAAATAGGGGTAACCTGCAGGGCTTTTCCAAGGCTGCATATGGCCTTGGATGGATGGTTGGTGGATAGAGACAAAGTTCCACAGTTTAATTGGTATCTGGGCTCACTGGGGCTTAGCCCCAGGACCTGTTTTGAACACTACAAGTCAGAGCAGGCATGTAATGACAGAGCGAGCAGGAGAAGAAATTCTCCATCAAGTGCATACGAACACATGCAGTGTGCTTCTCCCCCCCATCCCTGAACAGCCACAGCTGGCTATCTCACATCTGCGATTATGAGGAAAAGCTTCCAGATGAGGCCTTCTTCTTCTTTTCTGTCTTGAAAGATGGAAAATTAGCCACTGCAGGCAACCTATGAGTGCTAGGCTAGAAGCCAAGTCTTTCAACTTTCATGGGGGAAAAAATCTCAAGATGTGGAGGTGATGAATAGTCTCTTTCAGTCATGCAATTGTTTGAAATGACAAACATATAGTATATTCAGTTTTAAATTATATATTCAGTTTTGAATTATGTTGTTATATATACACGTACCAACATGCATATGAATTATATAGACATGTACAAGCATGCATATTGGGGAGGGGCCATGGCTCAGTGGCAGAATATTTGCTTGGAAGGCAGAAGGTTCCAGGTTCAATCCCCGACATCTCCAGTTCAAGGGACTAGGCAAGTAGGTGATGTGAAAGACCTCAGCCTGAGACCCTGGAGAGCTGCTGCCAGCCTGAGTAGACAATACTGACTTTGATGGACCAAGGGTCTGATTCAGTATAAGGCAGCTTCATGTGTTCATATACGTATCTTCACCTCCTATATATAGAAAGCGGGAGGGAAATGCTTTGGCTTGTTGGGGTTTGGGGGGGCACTTTGGGGCCAGTTGCTAGGAAAGCAAAGGAAGTGCCCCTCTCCAAGCATTCTTTTTAAAACACCTATACACCTTACAAACTGCAGGGTGAAATGATGAGGCTTTGCACTATCTATCCTTTGTCACACAATTTCAGGTGGGGCAAGAGGGCATGCCAGCAAGCTTGTTAAAAGTCATAGGCTTTGCTCCATGGCCTGCTCCGAAATCTGCTAGGCTTTCTGCTCTTGATTCCCATTGGACCTGCTCTGAATTCTGCCCCTTGAATTGAAGGATTCTGATTCAAGAATATCAGACTAAGATCTGGGGCAACCTGGTTTGAATCCATCACTCAGCCATGGAAGCCTGCAAGATGACCTTTGGCCCATCACAACCTGTCAGCTAGGGTTGCCAACCTCCAGGTAGTAGCTGGAGATCTCCTGCTATTACAACTGATCTCCAGCCAATCGAGATCAGTTCACCTGGAGAAAATGGCCACTTTGGCAATTGGACTCTTTGGCCTTGAAGTCCCTCCTCTCCCCAAACCCTGCCCTCCAGAGACCCCGCCCCCAAAACCTCCAGTCGATGGTGAAGAGGGACCTGGCAACCCGTGGCGGGGTCTGGAAGATCAGTTGCCAAGTTTCTGGTGGATCATGAAGGCGTAGTAGTCACGAATCCTGTGTGGGGAAGGGGTAAAGCATCTGCTTGGCATGCAGATGGTCCCAGGTTCAATCACTGGAGTCTCCAGTTAAAGGGACTAGGCAGGTAGGTGATGTGAAAGACCTCTGCCTGAGACCCTGGAGAGACGTTGCTGGTCTGAGTAGACAATGCTGACTTTGATGGACCAAGGGTCTGATTCAGTGTAAGGCAGCACCGCCGTTCCTGGCACTGGCGGAGAGGGCCAAAATGAGATAGGAAGCCGCCTACCCGGCGGCTCCTCCCCCTGCAATGTCCCCCTGCACCAGTGTGGCCTCTCTACGCTGTGGCCTGCGCCACGGAGAGGCAGTACCGGTGGGGGGGGGAGGTGCAGTCCACGGTGCTCTGCAGCTGTTGGGACTGGCCTCGCTGACAGCATAAGTGCATTTAAACACGCGATTACATGCACTTACGCTGGTGGCAAGGTCACGCCTCCTCCTAAGATGTTTCGGCTCAATTTTCAGGAATGGGCTGTTAATAGTTATAGATAAATAAAAGACAGCTAGAAAGTCTAGGAAGCTGGGATTTGAACCCTTTCTTTTCAGTTTTGGTACTCATGGGGTCTCCTCAGCACCTGTGACTCTTGAGCAGGTATCTCAGAGTTATAGGATTGCACTTTTCATTTTTTGACTTTTGCTCTTGTGGAACCTAAAAAGGTAGCACTCACATTTTGCCACCAAATAACCATCTCCAGTAAAGCTAAAAATGGACCTTTCCAGAAATATTGTGGGTTGGCAGCAGAATAGAGCGACAGAGTTTCTACCACAAAGTAACCACAAAAACATTACCTTCAAGTGGGAAATGGTCCTATGGACAGTGTATGTGGATTTTTTTTTACCTTGCATACATAAAGCATTTTCATTCAGACCATTTCCAAAATGTAGTTGAATTTAAGCTCTTTTACAATTATTAACATTAAATGCTTTTCTAGTAACTGGTTGTTAACATACAATGCTGTCAAACAAACAAAAGAAACGAACACAGTAATCAGATTATTGTGGTGACTCAATCCTTTAAGGAATGTGTACTCTCAGGATGAGGATACTATGACTCCATTCTTAACTCCTCTCACTGTGTAGGCGTTTTAGATCAGAACCAGATGTCAAATCTCATGTATGCTGCAATACTTAGGACATGCCATAAGGAAAATAGAGGACAAGACCTTAACAGAAGTGCATGCTTCTGTTAAGACTAAAATCAAATGTAGGCTATGTCATCCCTATGAGGAAGCTGCTTGCATATGTCGAATGTATGTATCCCCCTTGTAATGTCTATCTCAGCTTGACCTTAGGCTGTCATCATTTCCTTTCGGCACTACATTTTGGGAGGGTGGTAATTATGGAAGTAGCAATGGCCATATGACCACCTGAAGCCACCTTCATACCAGCCTGTTCCCTGTATGACAATAGACAGGTATCTTACCTTGAAGTGGGTCAGTGCCTTTCGAGTGACTATGCTCTTAGAAATGACCCCTTCCTGAGAAGTGGTATGTTATCTTATTCAGTTAGTCACCTACTAAGCAGGACTCAACTACTTTACTCACTTAAAAAAGTAAGTCTTTTTACTGATGTGCTCCAATGTAATTGTGTGTGTGTGTGTATGTATGTGTGTGTGTGTGTGTGTGTGTTCAAGTATTACAAAGTCTTAAAATTCAGTAACAATGTATACAGTAAAGCAAGCAAGTTTTACATACTATTCAGTTTTAAAATCCAGCACTTAAAATATAACAGTTAAAGAAGTCTGATTTAGTTCAAAGTATCTAATTCAAACTCTAGAATAGTATATTTGTAAAGCCATACATACCGACACCATCTTCTGAGACCCTCTGAGAGAGGTCTCAATTCTAGCCCTTTCCCTGCCTGTATTTATACTGTTTTAATCACCTTGAAAAGGGGCGGTCTTAACACATCTCCATGCATTGGAGTAACAGCGCTGCTGCACTGTTTTAGGAATGTTACTGCACATGCTCAGTTGCTCTACTTTAGATGGCTGTATATGGACATCCACTTCTTCCAGGCTAAACATAATATTTCTTAAACAGTTTTGAGTTTTGTTATACTCTATACAATCAATTTTATCATTATTCTCATCTCCAGAAAAATACGTTGAGATTGAACCCATTCATTAATTTCTAGCATCTTGTTTTCATGTTTAAATCATAAAATACAATATATTGTTTACATTACATCATTTCATCTTAGTCAGCATTGAATACCCTTGGAATGGAGAGCATTTCTGCACTTGAAGTCATTGGAAGGGCAGGAAGTGCGGCAAACATTCTGCTCTGTAGCTTAAAATATATAAAAAGTGCTGCGAAGGCTTTGCTCTTCTCCATCAAAAAGGCTGAGGAAAGTCAGGAAAAAATAGGAAAAGTGCAGCGAGCAAATCTGGACTAACACTGAAATATTTGCCAGAATACTTCAGAAACATAAGCCTCTGGCTTAATATATCCAGGCTTTCTTTCCTTTTAAAAGGAAATTAAAACCTCTGCTGTATTCTTTGTAGTTCATATGTGTATTTTGATTATACATTGAATATTTCTGCATATGTACAACTCTAATTCCATAGTTCATGTGCTCTAATATGTCAAAACCTGTAATAACCTGAATGCTATATTTGGATTACTAACTATTCAGTTTCTAAACAAAACCATCAGCTACTTCACCACTTCAATTCTGGGTTTTGCCTGCTAAGCTGGTGTGTATGAACAGTGATGCAATTACGCCACTAGTCTTACTCTCTGATTTGAACACTTTGGCAAATCAGATTTTGACTTGACAGAAGGTAGCTTAATGCACTTTACGAGTCAAAATCTGATTTGCCAAAGTGTTCAAATCAGAGAGTAAGACTAGTGGCATAATTGCTCCCCTTGACAATGGGGGCAATCTTTGATGGCAACACACACACACACACACACACACACACACACACACACACACACACACACACTGATTCTTTTTATTAACTAATCACACATGGTAACAAATAAAGTGATTAGTTTAAAGTGATTTATTTAAAGAGTGATTAAATTAAAGGTGATTGCATTTACACAACTTAATTTCAAGAGCTGGCAGACATGAAAGAACAGAGACAGAAACTTTGGGGAGATTAGTCCAAGGAAAGCAGTACAGGAGAACATAGTAAGCTGGGAGGAGGAAGGTGATCATGAAGAAAAGCCAACTGACCTTTACAAGGTAGCTTTAAAGCCCAGCCAGTTCCTCTTCTTCCCCCTTGTAAAGATTATGGAAAGAGCTGTAAAACCTCTCCCATGTACTCTCTCTTTTTCTAAAACTACTGTCATTGCTTCAATTAGGAAAAGGCAGAGGTGAAGCAGAGAAGAGGGATGGGTCCTAGAAAGCAGTATAATGTGAAAATTAGCACAACGTTTTGTTAAGAAAGGGCATTGATGAAGTTGACAAATCTTTCTCCTCCAAAAGGAAAATCATGTCACTAATCATGTTACCAAGCCATGTTCTCCAGCTCACACATAAAATACCATACCATTACATTAAGAGTTACAAATCTTTTTTTTTTTTTTTTTGTAATGGACTTTTATACCAGCCTCCCTCCAAGATGCTCAGGGTGGCATACATGGTTTTCCCTTCTCCATTTTCTCAAAATAACACTGTGGGGCAAATTAGACTGAAAGGCCGAAAACGCATGGGCACTTACTCTGGTTTCTTCCCAGTGTCCTCCCCATTCCAGCCAGGATCAGTTCAAACTGGGTGGGGGGACAATCTGTGCGCAGAACCTCTCTTGATCCGTGGCGAGTCAGCGTGCTGTTCTGCCCATCAAAACAGAAAACGCCGGAGACACGCACTTCCTGGCCGTTCAGCAAAGCACGCTCCTGGTGGTGATTGGCCGACTCACTGACTCACTGACCAATGACAGCCCTGCGCTCCCACTTTTCAAAAAAATTGGAAACAAAAGGGGGTGAGGTTGCGCAGGGAGGGGTTTGGAGGCGTGCGGGACATCGGGACGCCGGAAGAATTGGCTCCTGTTTATCTGAAGCGAGCCAGGGGTAACAGTTTGGGTCCTCAATCGCTAAGATGGGTTCGTTTTAGGTTGACACAACGCTCGGCCAGCAGCATCCGAGGTCACGTCCGTTTGCGAGAATTTGGTCCAGCTTGAAAATGGAAAAAAGCAGGGAGGAGACTGGGCGGAGACAGGAGTAAGTGCCCGTGTGTTTTCGGCCAAAGAGAATAAACACCTGAAGGTCACCCAGCAAGTTTTGTGGCAAGTGGAGAGTTGGATCCATGTTTCCCCAGTCCTAATCTAACACTTTAACCAGTACACTGGTTTCCATGAAAAAAAATGGGGGAAATACTGAAATGCAGAACTTTGTGAGGAATGTTTTTTTTTCTGGAGCAAAAGGACAGTGCGTTAAACAATGGCAACAAACTGTATAAAAACTAAAGGCTCAAAGTTCCTTCCCTGTCTCAGGCTTCATTCCACAGGCCAAGGGGCATTGCAGCTCATGCCTCTGTCTCTGTTACTTTCTGAAGAAGAAGAGTTGGTTTTTATATGCTGATTTTCTCTACCACTTAAGGAAGAATCAAACTGGCTTGCAATCACCTCCCGTTCCCCTCCCCACAACAGACACTCTGTGAGGTAGGTGTGGCTGAGAGAGCTCTAATAGAGCTGTGACTAGCCCAAAATCACCCAGCTAGCTTCATGGGTAGGAGTGGGGAAACAAATCCAGTTCACCAGATCAGACTCCGCTGCTCCAAACCACTGCTCTTAACCAGTACACCAAGCTGGACTCCCTGAAAAGACCTTTTGTACAGGGAAGGGTACAGAGGATACCACTCCAAGGCTAGTGGAATTGCCCTACTCTGACAGGCAGCAGCTCCCTACAGTCTTGGGCAGAGACCGATCACCACCTGCTGCCTGAGTTCCTTTAACTACGGGTGCCAAAGACTAAACCTATGTGGAAACTATGTGCTCTACCACTGAACCAAAGTCTGTACCTTGGTTTTGAAACCACCCTTTGATGCACATTAACCACCGATCTTTATATATCATCGGGCAATTCATCCTGTCCTCCAAAGAAAAAAACTTCATCTTACAAAACTTTTGAATTTTGATATTATCGGAGTACCTAAAATATGTTCTCAGGCTGCCTTCTGACTATCCACTCATGCACAGAAAAGCGAGAGGCCAAACGTTACTGCAGTTCACAATCCCTTTCCCAACTGTGACTCATCTTGAAAACTGACCTTTATTGCAAACATCATTCAGGTCAAAAGGGGAAACAGATGATGCAAAACAACAGCCTGATTTTTATTGAGACCAAAATTACTGAGGGGAAACTGCTGTTTTCTCCGAAATACTGGCTGGATGTGGAATTTTTTAAAAGGCATCTAGAGTTTGCCTTTTAAATGGAAATGTTGGATATTGCTCCATTCATTTTAAGGGGAAAAGGGGGGAAATTTAACATGTGAATTAAAAGAATGAATAAAACTATCAGAACAGTTTACAGCTCTGTTGGTCCAGTTTTGTTCCTCGAGAATAGGAGGAAAGTCAGCTAAGGTGTTGGAAGCTGTCAACTTGAACCACTGAAGCTAGTTCATAGGGTTGCAAATTCTCTCTGCTGCTTGATGTTAATAAGGATTGTACTGCAGAAGGAAAAAGCAGCCTTACAGGTGATACCATGAGACCAACTGATACTGCTTAAATGTTTCAGTAGACAAAGGCCTTTTCTGCCTGCATCGCTTACTCCAGATTTTTCACGTGGTCGATCTGCCTGGCTTGGAATTGCATTCCACATAGTCGTTCCTTTTGCAACATTATTTTCTGTTTTCCTAAATCAGTTTTATCCTTTCTGCACTGGTTTTCCCCCAAAAGTGATGTTTTCTGGTGGTGGTGGGGCATTATGTCATTCATGATGTCATGGATGATCGTGCTGGACACTCCCCCCCCCCACTTCCCCCATTTTTGTATGTTTTGCACATCCGAGCTTGTGCTGATGTGCACCACTATTAAATGGGAAAGACACTATAGTGTCTGCGCATTAGCAATAATGTGTTGCACTTACGTAAGGTCAGTTCTGTCCGCTATGATTGCTCACTGCGGCCACTACTTTCTTTTTCAAAAGGTGCCTCCATTGTTTCCTGAGATTCTCAGATCTGAACTTCAAGGTGAATGCCATTTTGATTCCACGTTTGAGAATCTCTGCATTTGGACTATATTCACTGAACTTCTTGATGGAGCCACAGCATTTTTTCTTGATAGTAATGCATCTGTCGCTTCGCCTTTATATAAACTTCCAGATTGTTCTGAGGATTTACCTTTGCCAGATGTGGATCAGGCCCAGAGCTTTCTATGTTGCAACCATTTGTGCAAAGACAAGAGCTACAGTAAGATGGGCTGCATGGATGCAGTGGTCTGCTCTTGCTTGCATGCATGTCCTACATCATTATTGGGTTTACCCCAGGAGCACAGCCTGGGTGCCTTACCCCAGCCAGGGTAGCATGCTTTTGTGTGCCAGTGGGCGCCGCAAGCAGCAGACCTGGATGCCATGTTGTGCTGCTGCTACACGGGGGGCCAGGGCCTGCTCGCCCAGCCTGCCTTCTCCACCAATGGCAGCTCTCTGTTCCTTGCTGAGCTCTATACCAACCTGTCCCACGACAGCAGCTCTGTGTGTGCCCAGCTGGTGCATGTGTGTTTGTGGGAGGGGGTGTGTGACACCGGCTCTCAGCTCCATCAAAAACCCTGTGGCCAATTCTGCCTACACAACGCAGGATTGTGTGTGTGTGTGTGTGTGTTCTATTTCTTTAACATCTTTTATTAGTTAAACAAGGGTGAAAAAGAACCATGAAAGTGTGCTACACATGAAATTCCAATAACCCCAGTTCCTGAATTTCTTCCTTTGTTAATAGGAATGTTATCAATATCATTTTAATAACAATAAGTTCCTTGCGACACAAATATAAATAGCATAATGATAATTACTGATGATACTTTTCAAAGAGGAAAAGCATTTATCTTTGATCACTTGGCTGTAGGAAGACCTTCAAAGGAATTACAATGCTTTCTGGGCCAAATGTAACATTTAGAGATATATGAAAGATCACAGACATTTTGGAAGTCAATTACCCTGTGACAGAATGAGCCTTCAGTATCATTAGAAATTCATGATTGTAACTACTGCAACGGAATAAACCTCACATTCCAATATGAAAATTCATTGTCACTGCATACAAATATATAGAGTGTAGAAAAAGACTAGCCTATTTAAATTGATGCACTAGCTATTTTTTCTCACACATTTTACAAACAAAGTCTGGAAAATATCTGAAACAGTGCTCGTGATGTAGCCCCCAGGAGAGAAATTAAACAAGCATACAACCTACCGATACAAAATATTGTATCATTATTTTGAAGACACTGTAAGTGAAGGGATGCCTTAAAATACTAAAGAACATAAGAAAAGCCATGCTGGATCAGACCAAGGCCCATCAAGTCTGTCAGTCTGTTCACATAGTGGCCAACTAAATGCCTTTAGGAAGCCCACAAACAAGACAACTGCAGCAGCATTATCCTGCCTGTGTTCCACAGCACCTAATATCATAGGCATGTTTCTCTAATACTAGGGTTCTAAAATTAGACTGCATTGTTACAGTGAGCCAAATTTCATGTGACAACCATTGGAATATTTTAGAATCAGCTCATCATTGATATGAACACATGACTTTCTTGCCTGCCCCAGATTACCAGATAGTGGTTCGAATGTTGGACTAGGATTTGGAAGCCTGGGGTCCTGATCCCCACTTTGCCATGAAACAGCTTCGTTGAGCTTGGGCCAGTCGTTATCTTTCAGTCTGGTCTATATTATAGGCTTGCTGTGAGTTTAAATAAAAAAGGGAGACTCTGAGCTCTGCGGAAGAAGGATGAGATAAAAATGTATTAGGATGATGTTCAGATCAATGGAAGAGGTAGTCTGCAAGCACAGGACTTGGCATGTGCACAACTTTCCCCTCCAGTGAAGTGAATGGACCAGTCTCCATGCAAAGAGGTTGGGTTTGTTTGTTTTGTAATATCAATTTTATTTTTGGTATAAAAAGGTATACAAAAGTGAAGGGAAATAATGATGTTAACATTAGGAAAGATTAAAAAGCAGGTCAAGCAGATTACAATTTCAGTGCCCAGCTATTCAACACTATCTTAAGACCAAAATAATATGCAACTATGGCTAAAATGATGACTTGGATAAATAGCACAGAATTATGAGCAGTTTCATGAAAAATGGAAACTATTCTATCACTATATTGAGGTTTAATTATGATATGAATATTGAGGTTTGATTATAATAATCATAATAGAACAAGAGAGTAGACCTATATTTTTGATAAGACGATTAACATCTGGCTGTTAAAACTCTTCTCTTCCATGCATAGAGGTTGTGTTCATGAGCGCTGGATGCAGACCATGAAAGATCAGTTTATTTTTTACTCACATGAAAACCATGTCACAGAAATCACTGATGGTTTCATTTGAAATAATTGTGATGAGTGGTGTTGGATAGTGCTGTCAAGTTGCAGCTGACTTATCGCGACCCTGTAGGGTTTTCAAGGGAAGAGACGAACAGAGGCAGTTTGCCATTGCCTGCCCGTGTGTAGCAACCTTGGACTTCCTCAATGGGCTCTAATCCAAAGTATGAACCGGGGCCAACTCTGCTTAGCTTCTGAGATCAGGTGAGATTGGGCTAGCCTTGGCCATCCAACTGTTTACCCTCCCTAAGCCTGGGCAGTTCTTTCAAAATGGGGAATTTGAGGAGCGGAGCAGCAGAAAGAGATGTTACTTTGGCCGGGAAAAGAGCAGGGTAGAAATCTAATAAGATAAATTACTGCAAGGAGAAGATCCTCTAGAAAATTCAAGATGCACTGATTTTATCAACCTTTGAACTATCTTTAGTTCTTTAACCATTTTTTCCCAGTCCACTAATGCCACCTGTATATTAACTCTGGAAACATGGTGAAATGTTTTATGTCTACTTCTACCAGTCAGATAAGGCCAGTGGTGTTGTGGTGGATACACATGTTCTGTGAAGTTACCCTCATTCTATAAAACGTTAGGCCTTCATTAGGAATGTGTGTAAATTAAACATACGTGAAATTGTGTCCATCCTATCCTGCAGACATGGGTCAACTTAAACTGCGTGAATGTAGGCTCTGTGGGCACATAACTGGTCAATACCTAGAGGCCGGGAAAAGATGCTACAGGTACAATCCACACACCCAGTCTATACACATTCCTAATTTGTAAAGGTATTTTGTTCCTCCCTAATTTGTAAAGGTATTTTGCTGACTTGGGAATGTTTGTATTGCTTTCTTTTCTCTTGTTACTGCCTTCTTTTTCAGCGTCAGGTCTGAGTCTGTTGCTTCATTTTTCAAGAGACGGTCTTCAGAAGGGGGTAAGCAAAGAAGGTCACATGTGGGCCCTCATGGCTGCTGCAGGGAAAGTGGGGGTGGGTGGCTGTTCAGTTGCGCAACAGAAGCTCAGCCCTCCTTTCCTTAGTTCTCCTCTCCGTTCCAATTGTGGATGGATGAAGAAGGCATAGCAGAGTATCATACAAGTCCAGAGTTTTCATGACCCAAAGGTTCACATCTTCCTGTAAAGGACTCATGTGGAAGTTACATTCCTCAGAGTCCACAAGTTGTACTCTCAGTCAGGGTTGGAGATGCCACTGTCATTTACTCTTAAATCATTTTGATTGCGACATCAATTCTCTGGGATTACTCCTTTGTAAAAACACTCCTTTGTAAACCATTAGAAAAAGCATCAACGGAGGACTTTTTCAAAGTGTCTTCCCTTAACAGGGATTGTTATTAGGATTTTTTTGGTGGGTCAATTTAGATGGGGACATGTTCGGCAGCTGGAGTGCTATTTTTGTCAAGTGTTTTTTTTCTCACCCACTTATATGTATGACAGTGAGGTGTTTTCTGTGCAGGTTTCCTCTTGTATTAATGACATGCTATGTTTAAAAAAATGTTTTGACAACTTCTTTGTTTGTTTTTTAGGAAAGAGTTTTTAAAATGAAAAACAAAAATTTCATCTGCCATCCAGAATACTCAATTTGAACATGTGACAAAAATGAGCTCTGACACCACTTTGTTATTAGCCGAATCAGTGATGAAATTACAATATTCTCTGATCCTCCAACTTGGCTCCAAAATTGAAACTACTTCCCCAGTTGATGTCATCCCTCAAAGAATTGGTATTGCAACAAATCTCTGGGTTCTGTCAGCCATCCATTCCTGAACTGCTTTGTGTGGCAAAACATTGTAAATGGCTATATATACACACAGCCATTTACGATGTGTGGGTGTGGATAAATAATGCACATTGGCAGAGGAGATGGAGTAGGCAATGGAGTGGTTCCTGAAGAAAGACGACACTTACAAAAGGGAGCAAAATCAGAACCACCAGAGCTGGCAGGAGTTTAAAACTTTTCTGAAGCAGGAGTTGTTCAAGAAAGTAAGGAAAAAAAAGGGAAATTACCACCCAAACCAAATGAATTATCTGTTCCATGACATTGCCCCTGAAAGGCTGATCCCATTCAAGGGTGCATATATTGAGCAATTTCCTTCAGAGCAAAAAGGTTATATCACCACTTTTCAGATGACTGTTAACGGCACATCTGCCATTGTTCTGGGATTCACACTCATGAAAGAAATATCAAATGAGGCTGAGAGAGGTTTCAAGGAAGGGCAAATGAAATGATACAAGGCCCTCAGAACTATGACCTGTGAAGGAGATAAGTCCCGCCGCTCTACAGTGTTTTAAACAACAGCCTGAGGATTAAAGTGGGAGGAAGGGGGGAAATAAATAAATAAATTTCAGTATCTGTCCTCAAGCAGTAATTTTAATTCCACCTACTAGCAAGCTTTAGTTCAGAGGCAATAAAAGAACTAGATCATCAAGTGTAAGCTGCCCTCACAACCTGCAGGAGATTTTGAGGGTAGGGCTTTTTGGCAGCTAACCTAAGCACGGTTCCACCTTTCTAACTCCATTGAAGTCGATCGGCTTAGAAGGGTGTAATTCTTCATAAGACTGTTGTGTTAATGATAGTCTTCAAGTTCATATGACTAAATGCTCTTCATATGCATGCAAAAGGAAAATGATAAATGCATACCCCAAGGGGTGTTTTCTTGTCTCAGTATGCCCCAAAGAATCTGAAAAGTGTGGGTTGAATACATTGTTTATAGTATTATCAAGACAGGTTCAATGTATACATTATTGTAAAAAATCTAATTTTGATTGATGGCTTTTTTCAAAGACTCAAACCTTGGCTTCTGAACAATGGCAGTTGCTATCAAGAAGATGCAGCTGGAGAGGGGGTAAATATAGGATTTTGCTCTCAAAAAAGTTTGACAAATTCAGATTTTGGCCATTCTGAAATTTATTGACTACCAGTTCTAGAAAGCCCTTTCTATATTGTATGCCACAACATACATATGTGTGTGTGTGTAAAGTGCCTTCAAGTCACAACCAACTTATGGCGATCCCTTTTGGTGTTTTCATGACAAGAGACTAACAGAGGTGGTTTGCCAGTGCCTTCCTCTGCACAGCAACCCTGGTATTCCTTGGTGGTCCCCCATCCAAATACTAACCAGGGCTGACCCTGATTCTCAGATCTGGCGAGATCAGGCTAGCCTGGGCCATCCTGGTCAGGGCACAACATACATATACTAGGCTCCAAATGCCAAGGTAGTATGACAATAACATGACTCTATGCCAACACACTGGCTCATAAGTCTTCTGTAAGAATGATAATATTGCTATCTCAGTAAGTCAATGCAACTTTATTCACAGCTTACTACCACTGATGTGCAAACACATCTTTGCTCAAATCACAATTTGATCTCAATTTGCAAGAAGCATCCTCAAACACTTAAAAATCTCACTTTGAGAACTTGAAATTGTTCTGAATTGCATTGCGCATGCACATACTTGCAATGCTTTTCTAGTAGTATACCTGTCCCTCCTCCATCTGCTAAACTCACTTGACAGATAACTGAAGAAAGAAGAACTGTTCTTGGTTGACTTGATCCTGCTGGGTGTTTTTCTCTCAGGTTTTGCTTGTCTGATTCCCAAAACTGACTGTACTCATGTGTTCCTAACGGGATCACATATATTTCACGTGTTCTTTCACTCTCCTTAGGAACTATAGTTTGATTGAGGAAGTTAACAGCTGGTGTCAGTATGATGAATGTCACCAGCTAATGGAACATCACTGACGGCATGGGCACTAGCAGAAAATATAGCTAATTTTAATTATCTATCACTCATCTATATTGAGTATGTACACATGTATTCTTAACAAGTCAGTAAATTTTGAGCATGCACAAACAGTGGCTATTTTTTCCATACCAAAGGCAGCAAATATATCCCAGGGGCTATTCAGGTTTTCATCTTAAAAATCATTCCAGTTGTCCTTTTTGGTGTTGCCATTTGGATAACTGTTGTCAATGATTTATTATTTAATTTTGGTCCCTCAATTAATCCAGGGGGTCCCCATTCATTCTGGGTTTGTTTTCAACAGCTGGCAGAGATACAAAAACAGTGAAATGGCTTTATTTTCATGTCAAATAATCACTGTAAAGGAATAAAGTATATAGTTGAATAACAAATAAGAGTCTTTTACATAAGTGTGAATAAAATTAATGTGAAATGTAAGAATTAAAAATGAATAATTACCAGGTATTATCATACCAGTACAAATACTGTTTTTCATTATTTGGAAATAATAAAAAAATGCTTCTTTCTGCTCTAGTTATTTTTATATTAAGTAATTGTTAATGTTAATAGTCGTAAAAGTTATGTTATGGGTTGTAAAATTATGTTATGGTTGTCATTTTTTAAAAACAAAATAAATAAATAATATTAAGAATTCAAATGTATTTTTCTGTGTGGGCTTTTCCCCATGTGGGCTTTCAATCCATGTGGGCTTTCTTCCGTGTGGGCTATTTTGTGTGGGGCTTTTTTCTTGTGAGCATTTATGACCGTGGGTTTTTTTCTGTGAGCAATTTTCAGGTGGGCATTTTTCATGTGCATTTTTTTCTGGTTCCCTAAAGATCGTCCATTGCTTCAGTTTTTATGAAAACTCTTAAATGCCCCTCAATGTGTTGCTGGCATTACCCTTCGCTCTGAGTTTGGCCAAATGTCACTCGAAGCCAGGGCACATGACTGACCGCCTTTAAGTTACAACTTAAGGTGCACTTTAGCACTGAGGGGCTCCTAGATTCTCTGAAGCATGACCCTTTTAAATCCTCATGGAAAAAAAATCTTAGATGATAAATTATCATTGTTGGGCTTCTCGCAGGATATGTTATTAGATCTTGGGAAAAACCGAAGCTTTCACCAAAATTAAAAAGTGCATTAAAGAGCTTGATTATAACAGCACTACTTTTCGTGCTCGCCATGTTTGTTCATCTCAGTTTTTCGGACTACCACCACTATACAGTTTGCCTGCTTATACTTACTATCTGACAACTCCTTGTCTTTCTAGAGCCTTCTGTTTAGCTAGACTGAATGCTAACCCCTCTATGGTTATGCAGGGCAGGATTTTGAATATACCATACCCAGACAGGACCTGTCCTTGCTCTTCTGGCTCTATCGATTCATTAGCTCATGCCCTCTTGGAATGCCACTTTTATAAGTAACTTCAATCACATTATATCTCTCCCCTTTTAACATATAAATCTAATGCCTCGGTCTCTGACATAATGCTTTTTTTATTAAGTGACAGGTATCCCAAGGCTACATTGTCACTGGCAAGATTTATTTCAGTCCTTATATCCCTCGAACATTAGATTTAGGCTGCTCAAGATCAATGGATCAAGGAGCTTCTAAGGGAAAAAGTTAAGGAAAAGCTATTAGCCACCATGCTGAACATCACTAATTATTCAGATGCAAAACTACAGGTGTGCATTTGGACATTCTTGAGCTGAAAATATATGTCAAATCCACTGTTTTGGGCAGCTTGGGGATATCCAGAATATCCCCGAATACTCCTAAAATTTCAGGAGCAATGAAAATTTATCTTCTAGAATTTCAGGAGTGTTTTGGGTTTCAGAAAGGCTGGAGGTGGGGAAGGAGAGAGTGAAAGCTGCCCCTGGTGAACTGTTAGGCCATTTATGCTTGGTAATTAGCAGAGTGTACCAGGCTGAACTGCCCCACATTTTTTTTTTGTTTTTCACTCTGTACCATCATTCAGGAAGTGACTGCAAAGCCAGAGCATACCTGCTTCACATTTCTTAAGAGCCCCTTTAAAGCGACCTTTTGTATTTGCTCCACCCCCACACGGAAGCATTTACTGAAGGAACCATGAAAAATCACAAATGCCGCTTAGCTATGCAAACTACCATTGCCAATGCTTATGCAAATGAAGGAGCAGGCGAGTGGGGTGTGTGGAATTCTGTAGATAATCCCAGTGTGAACATTAAGACTTATGATTTTCAGGATGTCTTCCAGAAATGTCGGCATCTCATGAGTCACTTTTTGTGCAGTGTGAAGGATATCCATCAACTGTGCCAGAAGCATGTGTTGACAAGCATACCAGAGCACCACCTGATCAACATTGTCAGCAGTCGCAGAAACTCCACACTTGAGTGTTTGGTGAAGTAGAAGAGCACCTTGATCTCTGAGATCAAGGTTCTGTGAGGGAAAGCCAGCTCAACCCAGAGGAGTGGTGGGCTATCTCTCAGACAGTGGAGGTCCTAAGCCCTTGAAGTACTTCACCCACTTGTTCTCATCTGACATGGCAACCCTGGTTCTGGTCATTCCCATGATCCTGGTAGTTCATGAGAAGATGGCCGTCTTTCATGAGTTGTAGATCACCAATACAATGAGCTACTGGGCCACAAAAGAAAAGGTTTGACCTCTTGGGTCTCAGAGGGTTCCTCTCATGCCCTCTGATGAGCATGCAGATGAGTGTTTTATCCCACACAGGCAATATTGTCAGCCTGCATTGCTCATGTCTTCTCCCCTGGAGAGTTGAGCAGTTGATCTTTCTCAAAGTCAAATTGCTGCTCTTCCGCTTCCCAGTTCTGGACTTTAAGGGTGAGTGAAATGAGCACATGCTTGTGCCTGCATCCTCTGTCAGTCTGTGTTGAGGAGTCACTAGAAAGAAGCAGCATCATAAATGAAGATAATCTGCATGTATGATTGTGTTGTGTGTAACATTCTTCTTTGCAGGGGTGGGAAGAGGGACTGGGAGACCCAGTGATGAAGAGCAGCTGCAGCTCCAAAGGTAGACTGCAGCTGCAATGGTAAGGCAGTACCTTGTTGGTGTGCAGACTGCTGAAAGGAGGAGGATCTGGGTGCACAAAAGCCCCTTCCTCTCACTTTCTGAGGCCTTCCCTGGGGAAGTAATGTTGATGAATGTTTGTCTCTGTGTCAGGTCTGACAGGCTTGCAGTTCTTCTGGGTTTCTGTGGATTGCCATTGATTCTACTGGCCATGCAAAAGTGCCCTCCTGGCTTAAGATTGTTCTGCTGGCTTCTGTGGATTGCCATTGGTTCTGCCAGGAAAAACCAAAACACAACCTGCTGGGATTCTCTGGTTTGCCATTAGCTCTGTTGGGTTTACACTGCCACATTGGCTTGTGGTTGTGCTGAGATTCCTTGGTTCTTCTGGGCTTGTTGTTGGTTCTTCTATGGGAGACATTGACTGCAGGCACACCTCTTTGCTTTCACCCCAGAGAAAGTAAGTCGCCCCATTGCAAACAATGGAGGATGGATGGGGGCACCTTGTTTGGGAGCCCATAGAATTGGACTCCTTAACCCAATGTTCTTGAAACTTGGGGGTTCTTCTTTGGATAGGCATAAGCAGATGTGGGGCATTTTTTGTGCATCTAGATTCAAAAACAGCCCTTTCATCCCCCCCAGAAAGATTCCACATAGGCTATAATGGAGCCAAACGATATTGGATTCCTGAATAAAACCTGGATCCAAATAGCACACAGGTATTTGGATCTCAAAAAATCAGGAATACTGAATTTTTTGGGGGGTCCAATATATCCAGATCTGAAAAAAATTTTTTTTATCCACATCCCTAGTTTGTAACCATCCTTATAAAATTAAAAATAAATAAGTTTTATCCTACGTAGTTGTTCAGGTGGAAAACTCAGAACGTGCTCTGCCCTGAACCTCCTGAGGAAGAACAGGATATATGTAATATATTAATTTTTTTTAAAGTAAATACATATAACTGTCAACAACTAGAAGTTGCAGCAGTGCACACAAATACAGCTAAAAAAAATCCTGGATGCAAATGGTATTTCAAGGCTAAGTTTGGTGCCTAAGTCTGCAGAGAGATACCACAAAATGTGTGACTGTTCAGAACTGAAGGTTTGATTCAGATTCATCTCTAAAAATAACTAAATGTGACAGATTCTTCAAGTGTGGTCCAATACTTACTCTCCTCTGTAACCTCAGGGAGGAACAGGCTTGCCAGCAAGGCCATTTTTAATTATTGGTTCTTCAGCTCCAGGGACTCTTCAGTTGTCATGGCAAAGGTAGGTGTGAGCAACTGCAACCGTTTGGTAAGAACACAAGTATAGTCCATGATCATCCACAAACTCTCATTTGCAGCATGTAGTAGCTGTAGATTAAAAACTAAAGTTAACTTTATGCCTCACAGCAGCTAATTTTTTCTGACATATATATATAACTCAGTGAAAGGGAGAGCAGTTCACTTGAACATTTAGATCCCAATGTGTTTCACGACAAGCTTTATCAGGGGATTTAATAAAACAAAGTGAAAATAGATACAATAACATCAATACATATTATTTAGAACAAACATACAAACTAATAATTGGAAGATGCCTTGTCCTTGCCCTGAGATACTTATGACCTAAATACTGACATAAGGACATACAGCAAAGGACGAGGAAAGAAATAGAGCCAGGGTGTCAAGCCCCCAGAGCCAGGGGCCACATCCCCCAGGAGAGGGGCCATCTTTGCTATACTTTGTCAGAAATAAGGAAACACACCAGCACTATGAAGCTTAAACTTCAAATGGCTTGGTTTATTTACACTGCTAACTCAATAAGTCAACCTCACCCCAGGCCCCAGCCAGCTCACAATCCGTTAAGCTCCTACCCTGGCTGCTGCACCCTTCCTGCAATGTTAAGCCAGGGTTAGCCCATATACCCAAGCCAGGCATGCCATGTTCCTTGTGGCTGACCTTGGGGTCAGGAATGCCCCCTTCTTTGGCTTCAGGAGACATACTAACTTCCTCACTGCAAAGGCCCCAAGACTAGTGCCTAACAGCATTCTCTCCATCTATAGCCAGCTGCTGTCTTCAGCTTGGGCCTTTTATCCCTCTTCACCTGGCCACTTTTAGTTCCTAATTCCCTGGTCCTACACCTGAGCAAGCCCTTTCTCTCAAGGAGGCCTTTACACCACAGGACTCCTTTGCTCCACAGGGAGCTAGTGATTGTGGGCCTTCCTTCTGATTCCTCCTCTCAAACTATTGCTGCCCACCTAGCGTTGCCAACCTCCAGGTACTAGCAGGCGATCTCCTGCTATTACAACTGATCTCCAGCCGATGGAGATCCCCTGGAGAAAATGGCCACTTTGGCAATTGGACTCTATGGCATTGAAGTCCCTCCACTCCCCAAACCACACCCTCCTCAGGCTCCGCCCCCAAAACCTCCTGCCAGTGGCCAAAAGGTACCTGGCAACCCAGCCCCACCTGGCTCTCCTTCCAGCTCTGCCATGGGGCTGATGTCCTCCTTAGGACCATGTCTCTGCTCCACCCCTTCTCCCCCAGATGTAATGAGCCTTGGGCAATGACATAGGATTAAAGGGGGGGGGGAATATGCATATATTTCAGTTTCATGGTGGATTTTGAAGGATGTGAGAGACATAGTATCACAGATGTGATCTGGAAGGTAGATTCGGACATATAGGGTAACAAAGAAGAAAAAGCAGAGTAATTTGAGGAAGGAGACCTTCTGATGGCTGCAAGAATGATGGTCATGCATAAGGATGTATGAGGACAAGGATACAAAGGGCAAGGCATGGAGGACTTGAGGCAGAAAAAAGAAGCATTGAAGTGTGCTTGCTTATATAAGGAAAGGACTATAGTCTACTTCCTAGCGAGAGTATACTTACGTGGAAAAGGACTATTTCTTCAGCCTTCCATTTCAAATGCCAGGTGGAATTCTTCATGGACAGATCTTGCAAGAAAAGATTATAGCCTCTCTCACAAAGCAGCAGGCTTCTTCAGCAGCAGCTGGGTACTTACTTTCAAGGGATGCTTGTGTTGTTTTTGGAGATGTGGTCTGCGAATGCAGAAAAAGTAGCAAGAAAGGACAACCCCAGAGAACTTGCTTGTCCTTCTGGAAAGAGAGTTTCAAATATGGACTCTGTTAGTATCAGTCTTTTCTTATTTTTACCCTAAACTTCTTGGGTTTACTTTTGCTTTTAGAAGATAAGTAAATCAGGGTAACTTTTTGCCTCAGGTGAAAGAGTACCTCAAAACCACGTTCAAGAGGTTATTCTCCCCCCTCACCCCGCCAAAAAAAGAGTCAGCTGGTCTTGTTTTCATTTCTTAAGTATACAGGATCTGAAGACAATTAAGTCTCTCAAACAGATAGTTGTTATGGCAGAGCTTGGAAGCAATTCCTCCTCCAGGCTAGGCTTTATGTGGGTTTGCTGAAGACACATCAGGTTATCAGCTTGTTTATTTTTAATTAAAGTTGTATGTTTCTAAAGGTCTATTCTCATAGGAAGTCAAGACTGAAGATAAAGCAGTTTTCATAAAGGTTACTGCCCGTACACTGTGATGAAATCTGTTTTTTTTTAGAAGAATGGGATTATCTTTGCATATAAACAATAAAAGTTCAATGATTTTTAGCTGGATTTTGAGGAGATATGTGTGAATGGGAGTGTGAGGTTCTCTTGAAACAGCTTTGTAGATTTCCCTGTAAAACTGATCTGAGCAATAAACAGCAATATTCACTAAATAGGAAATCAATATATCTAATTCTCAACATGGCCTCATTAGTGGATAGTTAAATATGGAGACAGGAGCTATTGACAGACAAAAAGGATCTTTCTACAAACCTGAGAAAAACCCTAAATTTGCAGCAAAATCTGAAATGATGATGATGCTTTAGGGTTAACTCCCCCACCCCCAGAATGATAGAAGCAGCACCTGTAGCTGGAAGAAAAATAAATGCCCTCAGTGGCTGTTGCTGGCAACCACAACTGTAATGCCAGAGCTCAAGCCTTGGTCTTTGTCAGAAAAAAGGTGGGGGAGGGTGCAAAACCCTTTCCAGGGCTGTTCTAGACTCATTGCGTCAAGGCTCGGCAGCAACCACCAAGTGTTTTGCTACCACCAGACTTGCATGACTCACCCAGGTTTGGCTGCTTGCTACTGTTCAACAGTAGCCACCAGACAAAAGCCAGTGTGGTGTAGTGGTTAGAGTTTCAGGGTATGATCTTGGGGACCCAAGTCTGAATTCCCACTTTACCGTGGAAGCACACTGGATGACTTTAGGCTGACCTCCCCCTGTTAGCCTAACCTATCTCACAGTAGTTAGGATAAAATGTGAGGATAAAATGGAGGAGAGGATAGTAATGAAGATGCTTTAGGTCCCCATTCTGGAAAAAGTTGGTGTATAAATTATGTTAATAAATATAGCTGAAGTTGGGGAGCAGATAAATGAGAGGTAGGTTGGTTGGTGGATTGAAAGAAGAAAGGGAAGATGAGAATATGGGGGCTGCCAGAAGGACAGAGAGAGGAAATAGTGTGGGGTGGAGGGCTACAGGGAAAAGAGGGGTATGCCCTCACAGGTCCTTGATTAGGGTTGCCAGGTCCCTGCTTACCACTGGTTGGAGCTTCAAAAGCTTATACCCTAGAAATCTAGTTGGTCTTTGAGGTATTACTGGACTCGAATCTTGCTGTTCTAGCATAATATTTGTACCTTAACACCAAACACAAAGGGTTTTCAGATACTGTAGCCCAATCCAGTTTGAACAGGGAAGTTGGGAAGCTTCACTGGTATTTCACCTGCCTATTCTTTACGGTCCAGATGATCAACCAGCGTTATTGGAAACTGGAGAAACATTTTGAATTATGGTCATAATCCTATCCTTCGTGTCCTCAGTGTAGTCTGATTGCCCTCTTGTCTGTTTCATGGTGATGGTGGGTGGTGGGGAGAGAAAGTACTCAAGGGCTAGACTTTGCCTCTTGCGGCTGATTTTTGCTTTTCAGCAAGACCTGGCCAGGGTTGCAAATAGGATTCTCCTCATGGAACAGCTGGAGAGAAGAGCTGTGGTAGGACACATGGTGCAAATCCAGAGAAATCTATTATCCTCTGAGGAGCTGGAGTGGGCAGTGGTGAGTAGAGGTGAGAGAGGAATTTTTCATGCTGCTTGTATGGGGCTGTAATAGTCTGTTTTTTCAGCTGATTGTAGCAAACAGCTGAAGCAAGAGCTGAATCAACAACTGAGGCTCTGGGGATTATAAGGTCCGCTGTGAATGTCTTCCTGACACACCATGAAGTTTACCTGTCATGCTTATGAAAAGGTTTAGCAAAACTGTCTTGTTAAACGCACAGTGAGAAGATAGGC
Organism: Euleptes europaea; assembly: GCF_029931775.1. Classification (NCBI taxonomy): domain Eukaryota; kingdom Metazoa; phylum Chordata; class Lepidosauria; order Squamata; family Sphaerodactylidae; genus Euleptes; species Euleptes europaea. Next base: position 36,423,618 of record NC_079323.1, read on the forward strand.
GGTGGCATTAAATGGAGAACATTTTGTATCATAACTCTTGCTGAAATGTAATGCTGAGGAGTAAGCAGAGGCAAGTCAGCCTGTTTCAGAAGATATACTGGACTGCAGGGTCTCTTAGGTGACCTTTCTGAAAACAAGGAACGTGATAAGAATCTGGCTTGAACACAAGACTGATCACATTTCAGGCCATTAGAAAGTGACTGGGCATAGTCTCTTCTGAATTTTATTTCCAGGAGCCTAGATCTGTCTCTGAAGCCAAACCCATTCAATCAGGCCTTGAAGTCAAAAGGGGACACATAACAGCCTGTGAATGATCAGTCTCACACTGGCATCTGCATTTTCTCAGTAACACTCTTAAGACTAGGAAATTGTAACTCAGCACCACCTCACTTTAGAGCCGTGAGTTCCAAAAGCTGCTGTCTAGTACAGCAAAGCTTTTAATTATGGAAGGGGAAGAAGGTAGTCATAAAACTGTTTATACCCTATACTAAACTGGTGGGCATGGATATTATTTCTGCTAAGAATAAGCACGGCCTTTCCTGGCTGTACATTCTTTGGTAGAATTTTCACTGTCTCTTCTGAAAGTAAGACCAATGATCTTTTTCATGTGGAGTGGAGGTGGGGTTGATGGTGGAGTGCAACTTCTCTCGTCCTTTCGTGCATCGTTTGATCCAATAAGTTCTTATCATATGCCAATACATTGGATGTCAGTGACAGATGAGATCTACCCAATGTAGCATATGCATTAAAAATGTATCACCTGCCAGTGATGACCACGGGGGAATACATAATCCAACATACAGGAACATTAGCAGTGGCTGCTTGATCAGCTGTAGTGTTGAGTACCATGAACTATGCAGACACAAAAGTGCTTAAAATACTACTTGTTTTGAATTGTGCGCAAATAATTAATACAGCATTCTGGGTGTTCAATTGAAAATAAAAGAGGTATTGTGAGGACAGTCTGTTCAGTTTTTGAATGAGTTCTTCACAAGAACTGAATTGTCACTTTAAAAAAAACCTGATTGGGTCCAGAGAATGTAATTTAAACCAACAAATTGCTCCTTGCAGCTATATGTTTTATGCAACAAAATAAACTGGAGAAGATGAGAAATCTATGCATTCCCTACAACAACAAACAATTTTGGAATGGCGGGGCTGGGGTAATTAGTTTTTCCTTCTGTGTGCTTTGGTTAAACAGACTGTGTGTTCCATATGCTGTTTTTTTATGGTCAACGTTGTCACATTTGTGGGTGGCCCTGGGACTTTATGCTGTCATAAGAACAACAAAAAGGAACCCATGTGTCAGCATCTAGACTGAACTGCTGGTATATCAGATTACAGCACCCTGCAGCAGTTTTGGGAAACATACCTGCTGCTTTAACAGCATTCACAGTATGAGCAAAGTAGGTGGGGTTGTGTCATCATTTTTGTTGAAGTGTAAGTAAATGGAAATTCCAGTCTTCTAGATGAATTAGCAAACCGAGGCTCCAGTTTTGCTGCAATCACTTTAAACATTACATGTAGGATCAGGAAAATTAGATCGGAATGGTACTCAGCACCATAGATGAGAATTAAGCACTTAGAACAAGTTCACAGAAATACAAGGAGTGGGTTTAGATCAGGTACTTTTCAATTCCAGTTGACTAAATGTGAATTTATGATTCCAGTCTAGAGAATGTAAAGCTGGGCAGGCGGGTTATATCTTGGCCACTACAGTGTAATTAAATTTGGAACTGCTGTGTATTTGTTTACTTTATTGATGCCTCACCTGTTTCCTCACCTGGAACCCAAGGTGGCTTACATGGTTCTCCTCTCTTCCATTTTATCCTCACAGCAACCTTGTGAGGTATGTTATAGTCTGAGTATGTTACTGGCCCACGGTCACCCAGAAAGCTTCTGCGGCAGATTGGTGATTATCTCAGAAGCTAAGCAGCGTTGCTCTGGGACACCACTGAAGAACACCAGGGTCGCTATGCAGTGACAGGCAATGGCAAACCACCTCTGAATGTCTCTTGCCTTGAAAACCCCATGGAGTTGTTGCCATGAGTCAGCTGGGACTTGACAGCACTTTCCACCACCACCTCCCAGATCTTAGTTTGATACTGTAAGCACTACACCACACTGGCTCTCTCTCTCTCTCTCGATTTCTGCATTTTAATGTTTGAAAAAAGAAAGAAAAGAGCTCGCAACACTACTCTCTCTCTCAAGCAGATGCTACCAAACCTTCTGTCTGTGAGGCATTCTTGGCATCTTAACCAGGACAGACAGTGCTGTACTAAAAAAGAGGGGGATATCAATATGGCCTTGATAAAATAATAGATAAATGGAAAGGGAGCTGTAATCACAAAAACATACAGTGCACGCATATTCCCCAGCCCAGCAAGAAGATTTCTCATATGGGGACCAAAGAACCTTAGAAGAAATCTACTGTTCTACCTACTCCAATATCTCATTTCCCAGTAGTGCTCTGGAAAACTTCACAACTAATTCATTTCCTGGTCTGTCAGGAATGAAGACATAGGGTCTCTGGCAACAGGCCAAGTTGGAGCCACCCCTTGATGCTACAGTTGGAGCTGTACAGGGTTTAGCATGAACTAGGTTGGAAAGCTGGATTCCTCAACCTGCTTACCAGACAGACATGACATCAGAAAACTAGCATTCCTAAGTGGTCCAAGGTCTTGAGAGCACAGTGCAGGGTAAGGCTGAAGCTCCTCTTTCCCCACATCATGCCCCCAGCCAAATGGAGCCTCTGAGCACGTGGGAACATTAGTTCCACAATATCATGTCTGCCTGCATAAAGATTGGGGGGACACTGATCCAACCTGCGGCAGACATGATGTCTAATTTGATCTTTAAAGTACTCTGCTCCTGCATTAGAACAGAATGTAGGATGTCTTAAACTCCCAGGTGTGTGCTACTCCACCTGATGCAGGATTTGGCTCAGGGTGTCATCCCACCCCCATGGGAGAACCTGAGGGTCCTGGGGGTACACAGGTCTACTCAGGGGGTTTGACTCAGTCTGCTTGTCCTACTGGATCTTTAATGGGAACCTGCTGTAGTAGAGAGGACAGAAGGTTTTCTCCTGGAGGCTTTGAGGCACAAGGTGCCTCAAGTGTAGTGGGGACCACGGGGGACTCCTCCCACCTTGAGGAATCTTCTTCTGAGCAGTCTTCCTAACAGGCCAAGGCATATCCCAGGAAGGTCCTAACAAAACAAGGATATAGATGCCAAAGACTCCCACTTTTGTTGGCCCTCCAAGCAGCAAGTTGGAGGACCACAGTCATGCTAAAACTTCACCCCTTCCCTGAACTTTTAGCTTGTTTTTTTAAAGAAGTATGCTAGTAAGTTAAATATCAGTTAAATTAATTATTACACTAAAGAACTTGAATATTAGAATACCTTCATGCAGAGTTTGACTGTTTCACATCAACTTGGCTTCTCTCATAATTGCTAGTTACAGGCCTAAGTCTTGTGAGAGAAAAGGCAGAAAGGGACCTCCCAGAAGGAACCTGTGCTCTGGCTCTGTCTCCTCCATTTCCATTCTGTCCCCTCACATAAGGCAGTTAGATCTACCTAAGCTCAAGCAATGGTTCCATTTCTATGGAATGACGTTTCCTGATGTAGAGAAAGAGTGCACTGACACTGGCAGCATTCAGAAAATGCTGCAAAGCAGGTTTCTTCAGGATAGGATTTGGGGGTGATTAATCCTTCCATTCTGTGGCAGCTGACTGTGCTGAGTATTGTTGTAGACAAGGTTACATTTTCATTTGTGATAGTTTTAAATATTATTGCTGCATTGTGACCAAATCTGTCTCATTTCTGCCTTTCTGGTAGGGTTACTAGCCTCCAGGTACTAGCTGGAGATCTCCTGCTATTACAGCTGATCTCCAGCTGATAGAGATCAGCTCACCTGGAGAAAATGGCCGATTTGGCAATTAGGCTCTATGGCATTGAAGTCCCTCCCCTCCCCAAAACCCCACCCTCCTCAGGCTCCGCCCCCAAAATATCCCAGTATTTCCCAAGCTGGAGCTGGCAACCCTACTTTCTGGGCCACCTTGAGCCCCTTTGCAAGGAGAAAGGTGGTGCAGCAGTATTTAAATGAAGAAGGGCATACAAATAAAATGTTTAAACAACACACCCCTTCTGTAAGATATGTGCTGTTAATCATATAACTGACTCATTCCAGTATATAATACTGACAGTACAATCCTAAGAAGGGTTGTGTGTGTCCAGTCTAAGCCCATTGTAAACAATAGGCTTAGACGGGGGTAACTTTTCTTAGGATCGCACTGTTACTCCCATTTCCCTAAATCAAGTAGAATAAGGTCTACGGTAAAAGGAAACCAGACCACAACAATGCAATAGTTAAATGATTGCCCCTATTATTAAGATGTCAATGATCAAATCGGTTTGCTAGTAAAGAATATATCCAAATTGTTTTACTGTTTACCACCACTATACATCAAAGCCTACACAGTGGTGGTGCTCTAGCAGAACAGTTGGATATTGACACAAGCTGTTCTAACTCATTCCCCTTTCCCAAACACATCAGGACTAAATGTTTTACAGATTAGAAGATTGGTATGGGCTGAACTTCTGAAATAGAATTTCCATTGTCTTTTGTTTCTCTCTGCAAGGCTTAGTTTCAAAGCAACTATCAATCCTGGTTTCTTTGTTCTGTGCTACAGGAAAGAAGAAAATAAATTGTGAGTGTATGTGTTGGCAGTGGTGGATTTCAGGACCTAAAGGTTAAAAAGAAGAAGAAGAACCACTTAATGAAACTTCCTTTACAGTTGCTTACAAACAGGGGTGACTGCATGGCTTATCAGCTGAGTGGTTAACCACATTAAATATAAATTTATAATAAGGAAACACAGTGGCCTTCTACAGAAATCAGAATGCTGATGTTGTGCTACATGGTGCATGTAAATCAAGTTTTAATTTGTCTTTTGTTTGTTATAAGCGAGTCAGACATCATCTCATTGCTTTGCTATGAACGGCAGTTAAAAAGCTTATCATCTCCTGTGTTTGCCAAACCTGGATCTATTGAAGAGGATTTTTCCGTTTGGAAGAAAGGATGGAGGAATTAAGTCGAGGGTTAATGGAAAGATGGGCCACCACCTATGGTTGCTATCGCTATATCACATCATCTGTAATCATTCCTGACATATCAGTTTCCACTGTTCAATAATAATGAAATAATGAATGAGATAATGAAATAATTCAAAGGCATGCAAACAGAAAAAACATGTTGTTTTTCTGATACCCAGGGTCTCTACAACTGGAGTTCCTGCTTATCTAATCCCTGGGGGAGGAATCCATTGCCACCATGGAAGGCTGGGATGTTCAGTAGGCATGACTGATTCCAAATGGAGCCCAGGAAGAGGAGAAAAGAAGGGAGGTAGAAAGGGCACAGGGCAGAAAAGACAAATTATCCCAAGACTTCTTCAATTCTAAGCTGTTCCCATAATTTCTACTTAAATGCCGCGGATACAAAATTAATGTGTCTCAGCATTAATTCAGAATAACTACCTACTCGTCTGATGGTAAAGTTTCCATTAGAGAGGCTTAGTCATCAGTCATCACCATGGGAACTGACTTGTGGTGTTCCTCAAGGGCTAGTGCTTTCACCTATTCTTTTTAATATTTATAGGAGACCTTTGAATGAGATCATCATTTTGCAATTCTAGAGCAAGGGTACCATCAACAGGCTGCTGATACCCAGCTATATATTTATTTGTCAAAACATCCCAAATGCAGTTGCCTCTGTGTCTGGATTGTGCAGTCAGGTGGATAAGTAGTGAATGAATTGAAACTGAATCCAGACAGGATGGGGGTGATATGCTTGGAATGGCAAATATTCTCAAGAGGATTAACGTACCTAGGTTTTACTCCTTGAAGGTAATCCCCAAATTTCAGTTTGCGCATAATACAACAGCCTGCCTCTTAGCTGGGATAAGACACTGTATCTTAATAACATCAATTTTACAACAGCTGATTCCTATTTGTTTCATAATTCAAAGTGCAGCTTTAATCTTTAAAGCCCTTTATAACCTGGAAGAGCCCCGTGGCGCAGAGTGGTAAGCTGCAGTAATGCAGTCCAAAGCTCTGCTCACGACCTAAGTTCGATCCCGATGGAAGTCGGTTTCAGGTAGCTGGCTCAAGGTTGACTCAGCCTTCCATCCTTCTGAGGTCAGTCAAATGAGTACCCATATTGCTGGGGGTAAAGGGAAGATGACTGGGGAAGGCACTGGCAAACCACCCTGTAAACAAAGTCTGCCTAGAAAATGTCGGGATGTGACATCACCCCGTCGGTCAAGAATGCACAGGGGACCTTTACCTTTTACCTATAACCTGGAACCCACATATCTGAAGGACTTCTTTCCTTATATGTACCCATCTGCAGCTGTCAGCTTAGATAGTTTATGTTAACTGCTAAGTATTCTCCTTTTGGGAAGTGAATTTAGCCTCCATAAGACCTGCATCCTTCTTTGCGGAAAACCCATCCTTTAGAATGGCCTACCAGAGAAAATGCACAGGGCACTCTTTTTGGCAAGGTTTAGAAAGAATTGTAAGAATGTTATTCCACTGAGCCCATGAAAACTAAATTTAACTACCACCAAGTTCTGAAATTACTCTTCAACAGAATATGTAATAGATGGATTTTTGTTATGTTGAGGTTGGGCATATTTATCACTGTGTGGTAGATGTTGGTTCTGTTATATTGTTTTCTGCGATTGTATTTTATTAACATTTGAGATTGGGCTATAGTTATCATTTTGTGGTTGAAGTGTGTTCTGTTTTGTTAGTTTGTGTTCTTGTGTTTTATTTCCATCTTGATTTTTCCAACCATGTACGGCAGTCCCTACTTCAATACAGAAATGCATTCAGAGAAATGCATTGCTGCAGATTTGTGTTTGGCCAGTGCTAGGGAAGCCTCTGTAAATTGTAATTCCATGGAGGAAATAAGGGAGGATAAAAATTTAATAAATTAAATAAAATATATATCCATCTGTTTGCTCTGGCAAAATGGCTGTCTCTTGTCACTAGTAGAACTTCAGATCAGATTCTAGTTTTTCTCTCAAAGTGGAGAGAGGTTCTTCAGCTAGGGTTGCCAGATCCCTCTTCGCCACCGGCAGGAGGTTTTTGGGGCGGAGCCTGAGGAGGGCGGGGTTTGGGGAGGGGAGGGACTTCAATGCCATAGCGTCCAACTGCCAAAGCGGCCATTTTCTCTAGATGAACTGATCTCTATCGGCTGGAGATGAGTTGTAATAGCATGAGATCTCCAGCTAGTACCTGGAGGTTAAACCAAGTAACAGCAGTGTTGGCTATGAAAAATACAGAAAACAATAAAGTGAACAGCGTACCTTTGTTGTCAATTGAATACTGTTCAAAAGTACATTCAAATACAATCATATAATACAATGTGCAGTTCTTACATGAACAGAACTGTCATATTCTCAATATAGAGAGAATTAAAGTCCAAGTCCATGCCCAGAACTCCTTGAGACGGAAAGGAATAATCAATCCCAATCTCCCTGGAGCTGCGTAGCGAGGTGCAGGACTTCAAAAGTGGACAATAATTGGTTCAAATGAACCTACCACAGGACAGGGATCCAGCATTCTTCCTGCTTCGATAGGTTCCTCATCAGGGCTCAACACAGACTGCACAGTAGCAAGTTCACATGTTGATTGGAACACAATGTTCTCTCTCCAGGTGAACTGATCTCTATCAGCTGGAGATCAGTTATAATAGCATGAGATCTCCAGCTACTACCCTGTCCTCAGCTCATACTCTGGCATGGTACTTCAGAGCTTTACAGAGAAAAGGCAGATGGCAGGATTGTACCTGCATGAAACCAAGCGACACAATACTAAGAGAGCATATTATGCTAGGTGTTGATGTGTGGCTGCTTCAGATCCGTGGAAGCTCATTTCCCAGGTGGGTCTTTCCTAATTATTTTCTTGGAACATCATAGAAGCCATTGCAGGTGTCTGCAAACCCCACCACCTAACACTCATAAACTGATGTGCAGGAAATAGGGAGGGGGATGCTGGAACCCAAATGTAAATCAAATCCAATTACTGCAGTTACTACAGATGCTTGTTAAAACAAATCCAGGTAATAGGTGTGGAGTGTGAAGAGCAGTGAGCATATAATTATCAGCTATGGTAACATATGCAGATTTAAACACATTACCCCCAAAGTAAACACACACTGCAAGCAACAACAAAAGTGCTAAGAGGCTGGCAATGTAAATACACAGATGGTGTTTGAATGCATTTCACAGTTCCCTACGTTGTGTGCGCTGAAATTCAAGGAGATTGTTGTGCGTCATGTTGTTGTGTTATTCAAAGTGAAGAAAGGGCTTTCTCGGAGGGCTTTGTGTTGACTCGCAGCTTGGAGGGCTGAGCAATACATTAATAGCCAGCGTGGTGTAGTGGTTAAGAGCGGCAGACTCTAATCTGGAGAACCGGGTTTGATTCCCCACTCCTCCACTTGAGCTGAGAACTCTAATCTGCTAAACCGGGTTGGTTTCCCCACTCCTATACATGAAACTAGCTGGGTGACCTTGGACTAGTCACAGTTCTCTCCGAACTCTCTCAGCCCCACCTACCTCACAAGGTGTCTGTTGTGGGGAGAGGATATTGTAAGCTGCTTTGAGACTCCTCAAAGGCAGAGAAAAGCATTTCACAGTATTTCACAGGGTATAAAAAACCTTCTTCTTCCTCCTCTTCTGAGAATAAAATGGAGGAAAAGAAAAACAGGTATTCTACCCTGGTCTCCTTGGATGAAGGACAAGTTAAAAATGCATGAAGTAAACAAATAACAAATAAATGTTACATTGAACCCACATACTTCTCTCTGCTTTCCTTCTTCTACATGCTCAATCTGTACATTGGTAAATGAAGAGATTATTCTAAAGGCATGATAAAGACAATCTATTATTGGATTCCACCTTCCCTCACTTTGTTCTTATCTTTCCACCACTCAGAAAATGGTCAGTGACTAACTTTGCATCTTGTTTGGATGGCTGTTAATCTGTTTAAAGAAAGAATCTCCTTTTCAGGCATAGGTTTTTTTACTTGGTTGCAATCTGAGCTTCCTAAAATCTGTGATGATGTAATGCTATATCCTTCTCATGACAAAGTAGTCTGCATCAAGTAGATTTTGTTGGTCTAATTTATGGCCACATCTAAAAAGGATGCAGTGACCTTTGAAGCACTGAGTAAGAGGTTGTTTAGATTATGCTTTAAGGTAAAGATTTTACTACTTCCATAATAGTAACCCAATACTATGTGTGCTCCTGCCTATGTGAACAATACAGAACCAAAATAGTAAAACGGCTGGAGTAAGTACACAAACTTTCTTCTCCCCCACCCCCCAATTGCTGTCCTGGGTTGGAGACATGCTGGAACATTTACATCCCAAGGTCCTGTGACAAAGTTAATTTTTAACATGGTAAATTCATCCCTACAAGGTGAGTCTGTCCTGTCCTTTTCATGTAAAGGGCAGACTTTAGAATGTGATTTCTTCACTTCCAGCTGCCTCACCTTTTGTTACTCTACAGTTCAGGTAAATTTGTATTGAAAGATGGGTTGGCTCTCCCTGTTAGAGTGTTCCTCCCTCTATCATGAGAGTTAAATAAAAACATCTGTTTGAACCATGTGCATATAACAAAGCAAAAAGAAAAGTCACACAGAAAAGGGAAAATGGTCTTTCTATTTGGCAGGCAGGATGGTGAAACCCATTCCCATTACTGCTGTGTGTGTTTGTAAAGTGCCGTCAAGTCACAGCCAATTTACGGCAACCCCTTATGGGGTTTTCATGGCAAGAGACTAACAGAGGTGGTTTGCCAGTGCCTTCCTCTGCATAGCAACCCTGGTATTCCTTGGTGGTCTCCCATCCAAATACTAACCAGGGCTGACCCTGCTTAGCTTCCGAGATCTGACAAGATCGGGCTGTACCATGCTGCCTTCTCTTCTACCATGCTGCTTTCCCATTACTGCTAGTCAACTGTTATTCCTTCCCTCAGGAATCAATGGGTGACTTAAAATTCATGCAGATGCAGTTCAGCTAAACAAACCAATGAGATGTAAGTGCACATTGATCTTTATGCAAATTAGGCATAGCTCAGGATGATGTTTCTCAGGATGGCAGCATATATGCTGCACATATTAATATAGTGATATGCTTATTTCTGTACCCCTATCCCAACAGAAGTTGGTTTCAGGTAGCCGGCTCAAGGTTGACTCAGCCTTCCATCCTTCCTAGGTCGGTGAAATGAGTACCCAGCTTGCTGGGGGTAAAGGGAAGATGACTGGGGAAGGCACTGGCAAACCACCCCATAAACAAAGTCTGCCTAGTAAACGTCGGGATGTGACATATGCTTGCACAGGGAACCTTTACCTTTACCTTTATACTGAAAAATATTTTTTTTAATTAAAAATAAAATAAAATATTATGACAACTGTTGGTACCACTCCACCGCCCCCTAACACCACACACAGGACGGCAGTTGGCCCCTATCCTACTCACATAATACAAAAATGACCTGAACAGTGGCTGTGGGATGACGAGCCAGACAAACCCAGAAACAAGCTGAGCTATATCAACAGCTGGCAATTTAAAGACAAGTCTTAGTCCAATGTGGATTATTTCTTTGTACGCTGGAGAATCAGAACAAGAGTATCATGTTTTCCCATAAACTATCTCCAATCCCAGGCCAAAAATATACTGTGTTTCAGCACTGTGCAGGTATCCTCTAAAACAGACATGTTCCAGGTTGTCCAGGAGCTATTTCACATTCATCCTGTGGACACACCGCAGTTTTACAAGCTGCAATTACCCTCCTTTGTATATATGGCTACTTAATGAAGTAATGGAAAAGTTCTGTTGTCTGTGAGAAAACCACAAAAAAGTCTGGCTTCCCATGATGACCTAAACATTTGGTTGCTCATTCAAAGGACTGAGTCTATAAAATGAACCTGGAAATAAAACTCCATGTAGTATGAAAACACAGGGAAGTAATTTGATACAGGAGTCAAAGTCCAGAATGCTTTCCATTTAGTCCTTTCAGCCAGTAAGAAATAACTTGATATGAGTATACAGGTAGAGCTGGGAGGAGGGAATGTGTGGGTAAACAGCCTGTTAACACTTCAATTCTATGTAGAGTTACTCCAGTCTAAACCCACTGATTTCAATGGACTTGGACTGGGGGAACTGTGAAGAGGATTACTCCATGATTTTCCTAACCATTACTCATTTCCGTTTATTTAAACAATTCCTTCCTTCCAATCTAAATGCAATGGATGGATGGCAATTAGGGAAGAGAGCTTTATGAGCAAGGAGAGATGATGCCCAACCATAAAACATGATTAATTGCCTTTTGTCCTTTTGTTCAATTTCTGAGCATGCAGTAATGATTCCTTGCATCATTCATCCACCCAGCCAGTGTTCCAGACATTTTATTGTGATTTTCATTTTACAGGTGAAGAATCAGACTTGCCCAAAAGCCCTACAGTGTACCTATGGGCCAAACTAGGATATATAATTTACTCTGACTCAGTTTCAGCATGACACCAAACCGCCTTGGGTTAATTATAAATGAAGAAAGGTGCTGCGTAAGTATTTCAATAAATAACATTGAAATAAGTTATTTTACCCAGATTGGTTTTATATATCCGTGTTGTATTTCACATGGCTAGAGTCCTGTTTAAGAGCCCTGTGGCGCAGAGTGGTAAACTGCCATACTGCAGTCAAAAGCTCTGCTCACGACCTGAGTTCGATCCCGACGGAAGTCGGTTTCAGGTGGCCGGCTCAAGGTTGACTCAGCCTTCAATCTTTCCAAGGTCGGTGAAATGAGTACCCAGCTTGCTGGGGGTAAAGGGAAGATGACTGGGGAAAGCCCTGGCAAACCACCCCGCAAGCAAAGTCTGCCTAGTATACGTTGGGATGGGACGTCACCCCATCGGTCAGGAATGACCCAGTGCTTGCACAGGGGACCTTTACCTTTAGAGTCCTGTTTAAGTTGCCCATGACAGTGCCCATGTATGCAGCATTAGCAGAGGCACACCAGGGATCTCTGGCTGGGATGGGCTTATGCTACTCTCATGCATTAATGATGCACGTGTAGGCACTGACAAACCAGTCTGAATAATATTACCAACCACAGAGCAATCTACAAGAGTGTGTTCTGTATTTAAACCATACCTCGATAACAAGTTGAACTCTCCAGGTAGGTGGCACGTGTGTAAAGTGCCGCCAAGTCACAGCCGACATATGGCGACCCCATGGGGTTTTCTTCATTTTGTTTTACAACTTTATTTTATTTTAACAAACACAAACAATCGACCACAAACGCATTAAAACATTAAACACACAAACTCGATATAACAATATATATGAAGCTTGCCATTCAAAATTGCAATTCTATTGTCAACCTCATTAAATTAAGAAGAATTGCTCTTTGTTTGTAACATATTGTTCCATATCAGTTAGCACATTTATTCCTTGCTTGTTACCTAAAGCTCTTTTATTTTATCTAAATTTGATTCAGTTCTGTCCCAGACTTCTAGCTACATAATAATAATTTAAAAAAAACATTCAGTTTTCCCCAGAATTCTGTGATTGGCCCATTATGTATAAAAGATGTCAATTTTGCCATAGTTGTGTATTCTGGGGTTTTCAAGGCAAGAGAGGAATAAAGGTGGTTTGTCATTGCTTGCCTCTGCATAGCAACCCTGGACTTCCTTGGTGGTCTCCAACCCAAATACTAACCAGGGCTGCCCTGTTTAGCTTCCAAGATTTGATGAGACTGGGCTAGTCTGGGCTAACTAGGTCAGGGCCAAGGCTTATTAGCCCGGTTCAAATATAGAGGTATAAATCAAAGGTTCTTAAGCTATTATGGTGAATGCCTCTAACTGAACAAAAGCTGAAATTACCCCAAGTGTAACTAAAATAACAACAACAACAACAACAACACACAATAGAATTATGTAGTCAGCCATAGAATGACCAGATGTAGAAGGTAGGCAGCCTTGATATCACAAAACTAGCATGACTCAGGCCAGAGTTCCTGCTAATGTTAAACAGCAGCCACTCTACAAAAAACAGTGTAGTGTAGTAGGTAGAGTTTCAGACTAGGATCTGGGAGATCCAAGTTTAAATCCCCACTCTGTCATGGAAGGTCACTGGGTGATAGGGCTGCCAGCTCCAGGTTGGGAAATACAGGAGGGCAGGGTTTGGGGAAAGGAGGGACTTCAATGCCATGGAGTCCAATTGTCAAAGTGGCCATTTTCTCCAGGGGAACTGATCTCTATTGGCTGGAGATCAGTTGTAATAGCAGAGGTTGGCAACCCTACTGGACGTTGGCAACCCTACTGGGTGACTTTAGGCCCGCCACTCATTCACAGCCTAACTAATGTGGGGAGTGGGCCTGCAGGGGAAAGTAAGTCCTCTCTCAAGTCATTGCAGATTCCCCACTACACAACTCAGCCATAATTTTCCTGGTTTGATGCTGAAGCAGGAGGGAAGGAGGACAAGCTGAAGACAGGGAGGTTGGCTAGTGGGTGAGAATGAGAGAAGGAAGCAGGAAAAGGGGACAGAATATGGGGGTTTTCAGGGAAAGGGAAAAAAGGAAATAGTTGAGGAGGAGAAAATGAAATGCCTTTTGCAGGTCCTTGTATTCTCCTGCTAAAAGGTACTTAGAGAGGAGTTCCCTAGTTAAGTCTTGACCCATGCTAAGTGTAGCTGCTTCATGTTTAGGGTTGCCAGGTCCCTCTTTGCCACCGGTGAGAGGTTTTTTTTTCTTCAAATTTATAACCTGTCCTCATCCCCAGCGAGCCAGGCTCAGGGCAGATAACAATGATTAAATACAGTTTACATCCAGAATACATCTAAAACATCCTTAAAACCATAATCATTAAAACCATTAAAAACCCTACTCAGATGGTGGAGCCTGAGGAGGGTGGGGTTTGGGGAGGGGAGGGACTTCAATGCCATAGTGTCCAATGGCCAAAGTGGCCATTTTCTCCAGGGGAGCTGATCTCTATCGGCTGGAGATCAGTTGTAATAGCAGCAGGAGATCTCCAGCTAGTACCTGGAGGTTGGCAACCCTATTCATGTTATAGAGGTGGCCTCGCTGCTGGCAGTTAACAGCTTGAAAGAGAGGGCTGTCAGCTATAGCTGGATCCATACAGGATAGATAGGCGATAGTCTTGTTCTTCCTGTGGGGTGATTGTCAGAAAAGGGAGAATTCTCCAGAAAGGATTTTCAAGAACATATCAGAAGTTTTCTCCTGCCATTTTCTCCTATTATATGGGCAGTCAGTCAGATAGGCTACCTACTTAGTAAACAGGGAGAGTGTTTGTTTTCTCCTAATCACCACTGGAATTTCATTTTCATTTCTATCTTTTACTATATAATATCCATCAACCCTCAGGGAATTGGTGATAAGAAACTGATTCAATTCTTTTTGTTCATGTTTGTGGACTACTGAAGATGACCTCTGAATTAATTAATTATCGATTGTTTTTTCTCAGTTTTTCTGGAGAGCCTGAAGGCTGCAGATGAGGTTATGAAGTCCCTTCTATTCTGTGGGTCTATTTTGTTTCTTTCTATTGGTCATACAAATCACGTGAAAGCAGTTCTATTCCTTGACCAGCCATTTTGAAACTAGAGTGAAACAAGGGCTCTTGCTTATTCAGTGAACATTCTCTTATCTCACCTAGTGATAAGTTATGTTTGGAGAGGAGCAGGATGGAAATACACACTTTTTTATTTTATTTAAACAATTGTTTAACGGAATACTTTTAGTCCAAAGCCATTGTAGATTGGGGTAAAACAACAGATGTCAATAATGGAAAAGAGGGTTTACATCAAACATTAGGCTAAAGTGTGAGGCTTCTATTCATGCATGCATGCATTTTTAGTATTATTAATTTATTTATATGCCAGTTTTTCTCCACCATGGGGGGTCAAAAGCATCATACAATGCAGAAAAAGATATGACGGAAACAGTAAAGGAAATGGGAGGCTTCTGAGTGCCAAGCAGGTCTTCTCTCTCTCTCCCCCTCCCCCTCTCTCCCCCTCCCCCTCTCTCCCCCCCTCTCCCCCTCCCCCTCTCTCCCCCCTCTCCCCCCCTCTCCCCCCCTCCCCCCTCCCCCCTCCCCCCCTCTCCCCCCCCTCTCCCCCCCCTCTCCCCCCCCTCCCCCCCTCCCCCCCCTCCCCCCCTCCCCCCCTCTCCCCCTCTCCCCCCCCCAGTCTACATGCCACTGAGCTCTAGGCTACATCCTTCAAGCTAACCTGAAAGTCAAGAGCTCTTTGGCTCTTTCCCTCTGTTGGTGCTTGTAGGCATGCCCAGGACAAGTGCACAGGAAAAGAGAAAAGGTGAACTAATTCAGTGAAATGTTATTCAGCTGCCGCTAGCCAGTTAGCTAGCAGGAACTTCCTTAGTTCCTCCTCTGCCATTTAACTGCTCGGCAGGAGAAGAAGCAGCTGACTAGTGTGGTTGTGTGATGTTCTTCCCCCATCGAGGCCTAACCCAGTGGTTTTAGGTGCCCTAGGCAACTTGCATGCCCAAACACACACACCCTTGCTGCTGGGAGATGGGGAAATGGCACCTGATGTCTTTGCCCCCCCCCCACCATGTGGCATGGCGACATGGTGGTGCAGCACCTACCCTCTTCACAGAGGCAAGGCACAGCAGCACCTGTTCTCCTCACTGCCCCCATCACAGAGGAGTGGTGCATCAGTCCCCAACCCTTTGGACCTTCACCTGACTCACAGCAAGTTGAACCAGAAGTGAGGTTAGTGTGGTTGTGCCCACCTTCCTTGCCCACCCCACCATGGAGGTATGGAAGTGCCCAACGTCCTTTCCAAGCCGCATCAGGACAGAACACCATTGCTGCTCATCCTCCAGCGCAGTGACCAGACATGGTGATCAGTGAAGGAGGAGGAGGGCTGGGTGTACCCCTGCCCTCCCAAAGGAGAGAAGAAACAAGGAAAAGAGCAGTCTCCCTGTGGCAGCCCACTGGGATGGAGGAGCACCTACTGGACTACTGCTTGTTTCAGCAGACTGGATGCTGTGGGCAGGTGACGGGCTGGCATGACAGGGCTGGTTGGACCACAGCTGGTGCCCTAGTCAATTGCCTAGGGTTGCCTGTCCTGGTAGCTCTTTGGTTTACTGCAGAGCTACAGGCAATCAAAAGACAAGCAAGATGGCTTGAGTAACAATGGAGGAAGACTTGGAAGAAATCCAATCAGATGTGGGTGAAAGCTCTTTTTAAAGTGTACTTCGTGGCAGTGATGGTAGCAAACAAACAATGCTTTTCTGCCCTCGTTGTGTCTGCACAATGTAGGCTGGTGGAGCAGTTCCAGGTGGTCAGAAGCCTGTTGGGTTGTGGCCTACAGGAGGAAGTGGACTGCTCAGTGGCTCACTGTGACCATTTTGCTCAACATTTTACAGGTAAAATCTCTCACATTTGTTCTGACTTGGACTCGACATTATCAGGGATGGTGCCAATTTGCCCAGCTGTTTGGTATACTTTTCAGTTAATTCAATCTGAGGATGTGGACAGGACTTTGAGGCTTACCACCTGCTTATATGACCCTTGCCCTTCTTGGTGACTTAAATATGCTGGGGGGAGGGGTGGCTGACTGGGTACAAGAGGTGGTTAATGCCTCCTTGAAAGAGGAGCGGGTGGGTGCCCCAGCCTTGAGACAGGCTGTGGTGCATCCATATCTAAAGAAGTGTATCCTGGACCCCGGAGATCTCAATAACTATTGGCTGTCTCAAATGTTCTGTTCTTGAGCAAGGTAATTGAATGGGTGGTGGACAAAAAAACTTCAAGCTGGTTATGGAAATGACACAGCCTTGATCACCCTGGTGGATGACCTGCACTAGGTGATGGGCTGTGGAAGTATGACTATGTTGTTTTCCTAATCCTCTCAATGGTTCCTGGTATCCTTTTGGGCCACCTTCTCAGGCTGGGGCTGAGAGGCATCTTTTGCAGTGGTTCTGCTCCTACCTAGAGAGTAGATTTGAGAAGGTGGTGCTGGGGGACTGCTCCTCAGCCCCTTGGCTTTTGGGATTCACAAGACTCCATCTTGTCCCCTATGCTTTTTAACATCTACACAAATTTGATGGGTAAGATCACCAGAGATTTGGGCTGGGATGTCACTGATATGCAGATGACATTCAGCTCTATTTCTTTCTTCCAACAGATCCCAGGGAGGCTGTGAAAACCTGATCTGGTGCCTGGAGTCAATTTTGGAGTGGATGTGGGCTAATACACTGAAACTTAATCTTGACAAGTTGTAAGGGCCTCTGGTGAGCAGAAGGTCTGGCCTGTGTGCAAACCACCTCTGAATGTCTCTTGCCTTGAAAATCCTATGGGGTAGCCATAAGTCAGCTGTGACTGACAGCCCTTTTCACCACCAGATGTTAAAAGGTTTCTGATTATCAGATCAGATTTGGATCAGGTTGCGAACCATAGAACAGGAGATGATACGAATCAATTAAATGCAAAATCTAGCTTGTCATGTTTCCCATCATGCTAATGACAGCTATTCCTGGATCAGCTCAGAGGTCTCTAAGGTGATCTCTGGCATGCCCTGACAATGACTCTCCAACTCCCAAGAGAGGGCCCCATTTACAGCATGCAGGTGGTAGTAGTTGCATAGGTCTCTAAACCATGGTCACATTCTGTGTACGCAAGGTCTTGATCTATTGCCTGCCATACTCTGCTTGCCACTCCTCAAACTGCCTGGCTGATTGGGGAGTCTTCTCTGAGGTCTCAAGCATTTGTCCGATGCACATTTTCTTGGGGAAGGAAATTAATAATGATCTGGACTATCACCCACCAAGCTATCAGTGAGTCCTGCTGAAAGGTGTTCCTAACCAGCTTTTTTTTTTGTATAAAAAAGCAGTGTGCCAAAGATAATTGCTTCCTTCTAAAGGTTGGAGAAGTTCAAGACACAGGGAGACTGGGCCATGTGAAATCCCCATCTCTGTATGTACGATTGAGTGAGACGGCTTCCCTCCGAATTTCTCTTGCCTAGATTTTCACAGCTTGGCATTCTAGTCCATGCTTTTATTCATAGACTGTTAATGATTAATTCCTTTATAATACTGTGTGCTACCCATCATTGTGCTATTTGGATCCAGGCCTATGAGTATTGTTAATCTGCCTGGGAACTGCTTTTGCAATTGGTATAAATGGGTGGGAGATTAGCTATTTCCAGCCAGTTATGCTGGTCACAAGGCAGTTCTGAGGTAAAGGATCAGACACAGTTATATTTCTAAGCTGGGAGCAGCGTGTGTTAAATTGTTACAGTGCAAGACTTTGTAAATGGCACCTTCAGGTAATGCAGTCATGTATTTGCAAGGAAACACACACACACACACACACACAAGATTACATCTAAATGAGGGCTGCCATTCATTGCTGTTAGATATTTGCTGTTAGAGACAACTGATATATATATATACACACACACACACACACGAATCTGAGTTGGTAACGAAGAATTTCTATTGAATAATAAGCACATTGTTCAACTAATATTCAGGAAGAGCAGATTCAGCATAACCAACCACTGGAAACATAACTGCAGATTCACTTAAAAAGATTCACTTAAAAAGATTCACTTAAAAAGGTTCCCTGTGCAAGCACTGGGTCATTCCTGACCCATGGGGTGATGTCACATCCTGACGTTTCCAAGGCAGACTTTGTTTGCGGGGTGGTTTGCCAGTGCCTTCCCCAGTCATCTTCCCCTTACCCCCAGCAAGCTGTGTACTCATTTGACCGACCTTGGAAGGATGGAAGGCTGAGCCAACCTTGAGCCGGCTACCTGAAACCGACTTCCGTCGGGATCGAACTCAGGTCGTTAGCAGAGCTTTGGACTGCAGTAGTGCAGCTTAACACTCTGCACCACGGGGCTCCTTAGACGCAATGAAATATGTAACAATATGAATGTTTCCCTACACAGAAGGTTCTGTGGGCATTTGTAGCTTTGTATGTTAGAATACCCATGAGATACAACACATGAAACAGGGTTTTCAAAAACAAAAACAAAAAACCATTACAGTCCTGAATTGTGACTTATGCTTTGAAGGGAGATGGAGAGTACAGATGATGCTTTGAAGTCATGATGTCTTTCACTGCTGGACACATTCGGACAGCTGCATTGTGTGTCTGAATCCATGCCCGCATGTGCATATTTTACTCTCCATGAAACAGTCCAGAGCGACAGTCCTGGGGCCATGCAAAAGTCAATACATAAGTGGGGAATGTATGGAAAGGGTCTACACACTCCACTCTAGTCTTGTACAGTGGTTATTACCATGACAGATACATTTAATGGGATGGAAAAAAAGTACTGTGGAAATTGCCTTTTGATTCAGATTGCACGTGCACAAATTTACCAACTACTTTAGCTGTAATACACATTGATATGCTTAGACACGGATGTGTATCTCAAAGAACAATATTCTACAGACATTCTCTGCTGATAATTTGGCGCTAGTGGCTTTTAACATTCTCCCCTTCTCCAATTTTATCATCACCACAACCTTGTAAGGGAGGTTAGGCTCAGAGTGTTTGGCTGGCCCAAGGTCACCCAGAAAACTTCCATGGCACAGTGTGGATTCAAACCTGGGTCTCTCAAATCCTATCCCAACACTGTAACCACTACACTATGTGTGTGTGTATGCATATATACACCCTCATCAGACAAACTTCTTTCTTTCTCTTTCCCTTCGTTCCTCTCAAAGCATTAGAGCCTATAAAGCCGGACACCCACTAGGAATCACAGGAGTGGGGATTTTGGAAGTCTCAAAGCCAAGGCATTCTTAACATCACTTACAAACAAGCCCTAAGGTGGTTTTGTACAAGGCAATAAGCAGATGATCAAGTTCACATCATCTAGATGGAGATGATCTTCATGGAGAGCCAGCGTGGTGTAGTGGTTAGGAGCAGTGGACTCTAATCTGGAGAACCAGGTTTGATTCCCTACTCCTCCACATGAGTGGTGGACTCTAATCTGGTGAACTGGATTGGTTTCTCCAGTCCTCAACATGAAACCAGCTGAGTGAGCCTTGGGCTAGTTACAGTTCTCTTTGAGCTCTCTAAGCTTCACCTACCTCACAAGGTGTCTGTTGTGGAGAGAGGAACGGAAGGAGATTGTAAGCTGGTCTGATTCCCTTTAGAAGGTAGGGGGAAAATAGCATATAAAAACCAACTCTTCTTCAGTTGATTTTGGTTAAAATTGGTTCTTACGATTGTGCTGAGCATCATCATTTCCTGTTAGATTAATGACATAAATGGGGATTCATTGCAACGCACTCCTAATTTTAACTAATGCCATTAGACCATGCTGGATCACAGATATTCTGAATTTCTTCCATTTCCTCGGCACTGTTTTACATGGCCTCTTGCTCTTCTCCTACCAGTGATCAATTTTAATGGTGTTTCCCACCTCCGGCTTTTCTGCTAGCTTCCTCAAAAGGAGGAAGAGAAGCTTGCTGCACTCTTCGCCGCCTAAATTCCCAGCAAGTAAACACTCGCTGGAGTACTGTAACTAACACATTCTGCCACTCATACGGATTTCCTTCTGCTGACTAGTCTTTGACATTTAACAGTTTAATTAAATTCACCCCAAGGAGGGAAATGCAACTAGAAGAGATTTATTTTCTCTCTAAATAGAAATGTCAGTAACTGGAATAAGCCCTTGCCAAGAGCTAACAACCACTATAGCTTCGTGGTGCTAATGAAGCCTGAGACGCCGAGACTGCAGCAGAAAGACGGGCTTTTACCGGAAAGCTATCAAATGGAACTGAAATATTAGGAACTAAAACATTAACACAGTGCTTAAGATGCTGCTCAGAATCCTTGGTGTGATTGTTTTGTTTCTTTCCAGGTCAGCTCCGAACACTGATTGTTCTGTCCTTTTATAGCAGGTAAATTTATTTTGCTATGCTGGGGATTATTAGGAAATAACATGGTGAATATTGTCATTGTCCCTGTATAGGTCTATTGCACGATCTCATTTGGAATACTGCATACAGTTCTAGTCACCATGTCTTTTAAAAAAAAAGATAATACAGAATGCAGAAGAGGGCATGTGAATAGGGATGCTGCAAAGATAATCAAGAGGTTGGAGCACCTTTCCTCTGAAAAAAGGTATCTGGGGCTTTTCAGTTTACAAAAAAAAAGAAGAGATGACTAAGGGGGGACACGAAAGAAGTTCAAAAAAATAGGCATATGGTGGAGGAAATACAGACAACCATTTCTGCTCAAACTTGGGAGCATCCAGAGATTTTGATGGGCAATAGAATAAGAACAGACAAGAGGAAATACTGCTTTGCTCAACAATTGTGGAATTCACAACCAGTGGTCATAATGATAGTCATGAGCACATATATCTTTTCAAGGGGATTCAACCGATTCATAGAAGACAGGTTATGGTGACTAAAGGGAATCTCCATAATCAGAGGCAGTAAACTTTGAATATCTGTGCTAGAAAGCCTTGGACTCTATGCCTATTTTGGTAGCACTGGGGCAACCGGATAGCCACTATTTGAACCGCAATGCTGGGCTAGATGGATCACTGGCTCTTATGATTTGTTCTCATGATTGTTGTATCATTCAACATTTCCACCACTGTTTAAAGTACGGTAGTAAGAAGTGCTGTGACCAGGGGCAAATGCATGCCTCCCACACTAATTGCCTTTGAGAAGGCCTTGGGAATGGATTTTCCTCATGACTGATCAACATATGTGAAATCTTTACTTGGAATATTTGGAACATTTAATGTACATTGGGGAACTGCTTGTGGACTGGCTTGAGTTATCTGAAGCTATTTGGTGTTCTATAGTGCACCAGCTCACAGTGGGTGGTTTATCCTGGCATTTCAAGGGAGCCATGAGTCGGAAGCGACCTGACGGCACTTAACACACACACATCTCAGGTTTACTTTGCCTTCCCAGAAGATATACCACCTCATATTCAGGATAAAACACTTCCAGAAGTATACAGGTCTGTTTATGCAGGCTCACTACATTCCATCAAATAAAAATTTCCAAATAGGAAATTTGCGTTCTTGGGACCATTTCAGACTTCAGCAGCCAACTGAGAACGATCTGTTCACTTTGAGATTTGTTTTCTTTATGGGACAATTAAGGAGAAAATGAATAAAATTTAAGACAGACCTATTTATACTGAGCCCTGACCTGGGTAGCCCAGGATAGCCTGATCTTGTCAGATCTCAAAAGCTAAGCAGGACCAGCCCTTGTTAGTATTTGGATGGGAGACCACCAAGGAATACCAGGGTTGCTATGAAAAGGAAAGCAATTGCAAACCATCTTTGAATGTCTGTTCCTTGAAAGCCTTAGGGGTTGCCGTAAGTCAATTGTGACTTGATGACTATATATATGTACTGAACACAATACAGAGCTTGGTTGTACCAGACAGCAAGATATCTTCCAGCTGGAGGGAGTCCTTAGCAGTTATTTATGGGGAATACTGGGATTTCCGGCAACTAGCATTTCCACATTCTGTGGAAACTGCATCTCTTATTCCAGGTAGGGACCTTTCCCCTCACTTCAGAATTAATGACAGCTATCTATGCTTCTGGATAATTCAGCAGTGACAAAATTTAGACTGTCTGTTCAGGTTCAGAGTGTGTGTGTGTGTGTGTGTGTGCGCGCACGCGCTTTCACAGCTGACTTATGGTGACCTTGTAGGGTTTTCAAGGCAAGAGACATTCAGAGGTGGTTTGCCACTGTCTGCCTCTGCATGGGCTGAGAGAGTTCTGAAAGAACTGTGACTGGCCCAAGGTCACCCAGCAGACTTCATGTGGAGCAGAGGAGTATCGAACCTGATTTTCCAGATTAGAGTCCACCACTCTTAACCACTACACCACACTGACTCTCTTCAGGTTCAATTGTTGTATTTATATGAACTCCAAGTAGACTGTCATTTCAAAAAGCAACATAGTGATTTCATAAACTTCTGCTGTTAATTTCATACTTGTCTTCCAATGAAGTAGGTAATTTAGGCTCTGAGAAAACAAGGTGCCCATAGGTGGATGGAAAGATGGAGGAAGAGGAAGGTAAAATTTTATTTGTATTACCTAGAAGTTGGAAGCATTTCAGACCGGAAGACTAGAAAAACAAATCTACCAAGATAAAGGTCAGAAAGGTCAACCTGAATCTACGCAAGACTTTGGTGAACTTTCAGAATATTTGGAGTTTAATATATCCACAGATTGCATTTATGTTAAAAATTCCAGATCTCTGAGGACAGCTTAGCCATATAATGTCAGTATTAATCCATTTGTATCCTTTCTCAGTACTATTTCTTACTCCTGGGACTGATGTTCAATGTGATACTTTTAAACACCGCAGTGAGCTTTTAAAGAACCCAATGCAAATTTCTGACAATGCCAAATAAACTTCAACAATTCTAAAATCTGAAGTGACATTGGGGGGAAAAAACCACTAGCATTTTCCAGCCCAAGAATGAAAGTAATTTCTTCAGCTTGTTACTGCAGATGTTATTTAAATGAAAAAGTTTACCCAGGTAGGCATAAAATGTTGGATGATTTTATATAATTGGAGTTTACGTGCTAGAAGTATGCATGTCTTTATGGATACAGTACCAATTTATTAAATTCTGTTCAAGCAATATGTGACTAAGCTTTCACCAGCATGTCATGAATCTGCAAATATATTTAAAGGAATAGGATCCTCATATCTGTTCATAATTGTGTGAAATATTATTGTTGCATTTAGTTTTTTAGGCGTTTCTCTTATAATAATAATATCTTAACATCTGTTTCTGTATCCTGGTCTAGTGTTGTTCAGATTTTATACCTTTGAGCCACTTTTCCATGACAAGAAATCCCTAAATATCAGCCATGGAATCACTGCTTTCTGCAGTGATTCTTGGGGAATGTCAAGGGTGCCCGTCAGTTTGTGTGGGTTACTGGCAAGTCTTGTTGACCCATATCAATTGGTAGTACACCCTAGAACATTCTCAACTGTGGATTCTAAGGGAAGATTGCAAATGCTGGACAAACTCCTTTTCCAGAAAGCTGAACAACCTTTACTTAATAACCAGCTTCTCACTGTGGAACCCCAGACAAGCTTTCAACAAACCCCAGGGTTCCCTGGAACACTCTGCCAATCACTGACCTGATCACTTTTAGGATTCAGGGCAAAATTATTCACTTGAGAATTACAAAGCATTGAGCAAAAAAATAAAAAAAGCAATAATGATAAGCCTACAGATATTCTTGTAGAACCATGGTTGGCCTCCAGCCAAACAATGGGCATTTAAAGTACTCTTCAAATAAATTCTACCCTCTTCACAATCTAGGATTCTTTTTGATATAATTCATACTGGCTGGGTTCCATTAACAGTAATCAAAACTGTCTTTCTTTGTGGGAGGAGTAAGGCTGACTCATGGACACACACAATATAATTCACTAGCTTTCTATAGTACTGCACGTTGTTCTGTGTTGATATGAAGATTGTGAAAGCTTAATTAGTTAGTGTATAAACAGAAATTTAGCTCATTTCCCCTTACCATACAGTTAACATATTTGAGTGCAGAGGCTAGTCCTTAACTTTAATGTACAAATCTCATTTATTGAATAATGACTTAAATGCTCAAGATGTACAAGAAATTCATGTTAGGCATGTGGACCCTGCCTAATTTCTGATTAAATGTGGCAGTCATGGGATAAGAGCATGGGTTCTCTTATGGATTAAAAATTGGTTAAATGACAGGAAGCAAAGAGTAGGAATAAATAGACAGTTCTCACAATGGAGGGAAGTAAGCAGTAGGGTCTCATAAGGATTGGTATTGGGGCCAGTACTACTTAATTTGTCCATAAATGATCTAGGACTAGGGGTGAGCAGTGCAGTGGCCAAGTTTGCAGATGACACAAAATTATTTAGGATGTTGAAAACCAAGGATGACTGTGAAGATGCACATTGGAACAAAAATTACCAGCTATAGGCTAATGGAATCTCAATTTGCAAAGAATATCACAAAATTGAAAAAAGTATAGAAGCTGGCAACCAAGATGATTACGGGTTTGGAGCACCTTCCCTGTGAGGAAAGGCTGAAGAGTCTGGGACTTTTCGGTTTAGAAAGAGACAACTAAGGTGGGGACATGACAGAAGTTTATAAAATTATGCATGGGCTGGAGAGAGTTGGCAAAGAGAATGTTTTCTCCCTCTCTCAAAATATGAGAACCTGAGTGATTAAAATGTTACATTAGTACAATAATTCATGTACTATTCTATCTATGAGCAGCCAATCTCACCTACAGATCCCAAAACACCTGAAGGTGGCTCTGCCTATCCATAACCATGCATGTCCCAAGGACTTTAATTTGAGAGAGAGAAAATCCGTTTAACTATCTCTTACTGAAAGTGTTTACCTGCTGTCCAAAACCATTAACTGACATGGAAGATTTGTTTGTACAAAGACTTTCCAAATTATCCTGGAAGTTCATCTTGAAAGATAAGATGGGCATACAGCATACCAGGACAGGAACAAAAATTATAGAATTCCTGTAAAATTATCAGCACAGCACACCAAGTGTGTGTTCATTCCATTGATTCAGTGCTGTTGCTTGCAGCACACACTGTTTTACATTAATTAATGCAGGGCTGAAATAAAGCATCATAAAATGTTCAAGTTCTCTGAAAAGTAATCCAAGAAATATGACACTATAGCACAGGGCAGTGAAGGCATATTGAGAATTCTGTGTAAGGTACTGGATCTCAACATGTAGTTATTAAGTTATGGATATGTGAGCCCACCTGAATATTTCAAATACTTCTCGACAGGTGGAAAGGGCTGTCAAGTCGCAGCTGACATGGTGACAAGGCAAGAGACGATCAGAGGTGGTTTGTTTCTGCATAGCAACCCTGGACTTCCTTGGTAGTCTCCCATCCAAGCACCAACCAGGGTTGAGCCTGCTTAGCTTCCAAGAGCTGACAAGATTAGGTTATCCTGGGCATGGTAACCTAGCCTATGAAAATTATCAACCATGGTTATACCAACAGTTCCCAGAATGCCACTGTCACTTGCCCCCAAGTCTCATTAACTTACTGAAAAATCAGTATCCTTGGTATCTTTTTAAAGGGTTGGGGAAAAGTAGTCAGTTTTTTAGTTGGTGAACTATGCCATGGCTGCAGTAGCTTTTACATCAGTATCTTATATTCCCGCCGAGATACAACCTGGCCATTAGTTGTGATGTACAAGTCCCACAGAAATAAGTGGAAAGCAGCTAAATGAAAAGCATAGTAGTGTTATTGCACACTCACATTCAGTACAATGGAAATGACACAAAAGACCTTTAAATGGAGTTCATACCCAAGACTTTCACACAAACGGTAATTAACATATGGAATTTGTAGACACAAGATGCACTGATGGCTTAAAAAAGAGATTAGACACATTCCTGGAAAATAGATCCCTCAATAATTATTAGCCATGATGGATAAATGGCACTTTCATGTTCAGATGCAGTAACCCTCTGAATGCCAGTAGCAAGGAGCCAAATAAAGGAGAAGCGTGACTTCTGTGTCCTAGTTATAGACCTTCTAGGGCATCTGGTTGGACTCTGTGGGAAACAGGTTGCTGAACATGGAACATGGGTCTGATCCAACAGGTTTCTTCTCAGGTACTGAAGGCTTATGCCCTGATATTGGTACAAAAGCCATGGAGAAAAATAATGCTTGCCTGTAACCTTCTAAGGGATAATTTGCACAACCCACTGTAGACTGAAGAGATCAGTTCTGGTTTAACTCTATATGTCAAAATAATATAAAACTCTGCCAAAGGTCAGTTTGACCCCATGTTTGTTTATAGGTCACTTCTTTTCAAGATACATTTTGGTTGGGCTCTTGCGACATAGCAGGCCATGTTTTCTTAATTCTGGTCACGTCTATAAATGTAACCTTCCATCTCACCTGATATAATAAACAGATGATAGCCTATCATGGCACCCATTCCATAAAAAGTAATAGCAAACAAAAGCCCACATCCCCTTTCCTCACACCAAAGGATTTTTTTAAAAGCCGAATGATAGTGAAACATGGAATATCTGCTTGACTCATCTAACAGTCTGTTTCATTTCTTTGAACATGTGACACTCAAATGGTAGACAATTGGCACAATGGCGGGCAGAGCCTCTGTTTTACATTTCAGCAGCTTTTCATTCTTTTTTGGGTACTTTTTTATGCCTCTGAAGCATAGGCTGGTGTCAAGGGTGGCTCATAGTCACATCATCACAACAGGAACGTTAGGATGCACAAGAGCTCAGAAAAGACTTTGAATTCCAAAAGGTACCTTGGTGATAATATACAATATATACTCATTTTTCCTAAGTATTTAGAAGAGATGTGGGTGGATCAGCAGTAATGTGTATGGAATGAACTCTTAGCAAACATTTCTGAACTAAATTCCATCCTGTGTCAATGTAAACTATGAAAATGGAGCGCAAGAGCTTGTTAAGAAACAGGGACAAGCAAATAGCAAATCAAATCCAGACCATGACGTGAAGAAGAAAAGTTTCTGAAAGTGCCATCCTAAGCAGAGTTAACCCCTTTTAAAGTCCATTGACTTGAATGGACTTAGAAGGATGGAACTCTGTTTAGGACTGTCATATGAGTCTAGACCTGGCAAACCTAAGCAAAAGGCATCCATGCAGCCTGATCTAATGTATGTTTACTATGAAGCAAGTCTTACTTAATTTAAGGGAACATGCTTTTTCTCAGAACATTCAAAGGCCTCTTTCCACTAATGCTCAAAGCACTTGGAATGGAAACAGCAAGAAAATCCCCACCCCCAACCCATAAAGGTAAAGATAAAGGTGATCCCCTATGCAAACACTGAGACATTACTGACCCATGGGGTGACGTCACAAAAAACCATAAAACCACACAAAATATATTAAAATAGATCCAATAACTTCCAGCTCATCGAGTCTCGCTCATATAACGTTATAACCAGAAAGGCCAAAAGCCCTATGGAATAAGGACATTTTGCAATGCTTCCAAAAGTGGCCAGCCTTGAGAGCTACTATGTATATATGTGCCATCAAGTTGCAACTGATTTATGGTGATCCCAGCAAGGGGCTTTCAAAGCAAGTGAAGAGCGGAGATGGGTTGCCATTACCTTTCTCTGTAGAGCCATAATTGGTGGTCTCTCATCCAAGTACCAACTCTGCTTAGCTTGCGGGATCTGACAAGATCATACCACCTTCCCTCCCCTGAGAGATACTACGTTGTCCTTAAAGATTATAATTGGCCCTCAGGTGGAGTCACCACTATAAAGGTCTGGTCCTGGATTGAAGGAATGTGAAAAGGGATCTTGTGAACTTTGCAGTGAACCAGTTCAGCAGGCAAACATACCATGTTCAATGTCGACAATTATTTGTGACCTGAGCATCAAATATCCTTGCCTTACCACTATCCAAGTAAAATAGCTGCTGGAAAGCTGTGCAGTATCTGTGATGGTGAAATTTCATTTTCTTTTGCATTGCAAGTGCTTTCGTATTTGAGTAATAGGTGAAACAGGTTTTCCAGCAGGATCTTGGATGGTTGGCTCAGGTAATGAAATGGGGAGGGGGGCTTTGACCCCGATAAGGTTGAACAAAATTACCTCAGTAACGTAGAATTAAATATAAGACTTAAAAAGAAAGTGTTTATGTATACTCACATGCTGACTGACTGCTCACGATTTACACAGCGGACTGCCAAGCCACATGCAGTAACAACAGGTCTGTGGGGGAGGGGGGAAATAGGCTTCCCATCAGAGTGTGTGAGAATGTGCATGCATGGAATGCATTTTGTTGTACTGAGCAGCTTCAATATTTGAATAGTAAACTGACTAACAGGTATGAGATGCTCACAAACAGCCAAAGAACTTACTGAAAAACCAGCTCCCTGGTCAGGATTGGTGAGCAGAATGTGAGCCGAACCAACAGAAATTTAAGCATTCTTAAATGGACGTCAGGGCTTAATCTGATGAATGCAGCTGCTGGCATGGAAGTTAATAAAAGGAGAGGCCATAAAGGGTTTTAAAAGTGAAATCCACCCTTTTAAATTGGGCCCGGAAGGATACTTGCAGGCATTTAATGTAACACAGGCTGAATATCGTTACTTCTCAACATTCCCAATGAGGAGTACAGCCACATTTTCCACTAGCTGAAGTTTTCCAGGTTGTCTTCAAGGGGATCCCCATGTTGAATAAATTACAGTAATCCAGACTTTATGTTAGGAAGCATGGCTCAGTATAGTAAGGACTCCTTTATCTTAATATAGACCCCAAATGTAGCTGGTAACAAGTTCTTTTTAATCCATATTTAAAGCCCTCCTGTAAAATCTCATTAGTTATTTTATGTAGTTATTTGGTACGTGTACAAAAACAAGACAAAGATCCTTCATTTTCTCTGAATAAAAGTAACCCTTGAACTGTTGACACACATATTTAAATAATGGAATAATAGTAGTCAACAGCTGATTGTCTCACTCGACTTGGGTAACTCAGGCATACATATCACATTTTGTTATACTAAAGAATTCAGTGAAGTCCTGTTTTGATGTACTGACCCCTAAGTACCCTCTACTGCTTGCAGCTGCTTCCTGCTGAGACAAGACACAATAGTTTTATTTGGGAACAGGTGAGTGACTTATACGTAACTGTCATAATTTGCAAGTGATATAAAGAGAACCAGTTCCATTTGTATGCTTAAGCTTCAGACTTTTTTTTCCAGGAATAGTTTAGGAGTAGGTTAAAGTTTCTTCTTTTTTTCTTCCTTAAGGTCTAATAGTTGTTTGGATACTCTGTCTCTTTTGTATGTCATCAGAAAAAAACCTACATAGATGAAAAAAAAGTAGATGTAAATGAATGGAGAAAACTGCCCTTGCTGGAGCCTTTCGGGGGTACTAGAGATAAAATATTAGGGGAATCTGCACCCTCTAATCTGGAAGTCACACCCCTAATATATTAGATGTTTGGATACTGTCAAAGGGTATTTATTGTGATGGAAAGATACTTCAATATGCTCAGAAGTACTCTTCAGGGAACATATCACATCAATCAGAGAAAATACCTTATATGGGAGATATGAGGCCTGAAAATATGCTGAGACTGGTTCTGTCTTGTTCTCCCTCTCCAAGAAGATGATGCCTTTCGAGCTGCAAAATAGCTAAGGAATTTTGAGGAGAGCCAACATTTCTCAGGATAGTCGTGAAGGCTCTTGGGTCTTGATTCATACACACCCTGGATATCACTAGATGAGACTATTGTAACAGTCAGCACCTGGAGTTGACTGGGCTCAGCAAAAACAGCAATAACCAGAACATGCTCCTTTGTTCAGAATGTACAAGCATCCGATAAGTATTGAATTACAGAATTAGCAGAGGATCCTAAGAACTTTCTAAAGCCTAACCACTAACATTTGGCTAGAATTTACTTAAACATGCTGAAAATGTTGAAGCATATTTTAAGACTGCAGCCTTTTCCCCGGAGGCAATAAACTTTGCAGCAACAGTCTCATCTTTATTTACTATCGTTTGCTTAGCCAAGTCACTAAACTGAAATATATTATTTTCTTTAGAAGCATTTACTCCTCTAGTATTTTGGCAAGTGTGGCAATGGATCACTAATAGAGAAAAACAGAAGCAATTTGTGCTTGCCTATTCTGGCATTTATTATCCTCCCTCTGTAACGGAGAATAGTTCACTATTAGTGGGTTAGGTGAAGCAACAAGTATTTGCTCTCTAGCCAGGGTAGTGTAGTAGTTAAGAGTGTCAGGCTTGTATCTGGGAGACCCAAGATTGAATCCCAACTCGTGTCATGGAAGCCACAGGTAACCTGGGCCAGTCACACTCTCTCAGCCTAACCTCCTCATAGAGTTGTTGTGAGGCTAAAATGGAGGAGAGGAGAATGATGTAAGCTTCTTTGGGTCCTCCCTGGGGAGAAAGGCAGGGTATAAATGAATTAAATCAATAAAATCAAGAAGCAGATAGTATTCACTCTCCAATTTAAACAGTAAACATTTGTAAACTGCAAGACTAATAGGGTTGCCAGGTCCCTCTTCGCCACCAGCGGGAGGTTTTTGGGGTGAAGCCTGAGAAGGGTGGGATTTGGGGAGGGGAAGGACTTCAATGCCATAGAGTCCAACTGCCAAAGCAGCCATTTTCTCCAGGTGAACAGATCTCTATCTGCTGGAGATCAGTTGTTATAGCAGGATATCGCCAGCTAGTACCTGGAGGTTAGCATCCCTAAAGACTAAACATCTGAGGGTGTAGGTTCTTTGGAGAGAGATGATAAGTTGCATTGTTTTGCTGGAGATGAAAATGAACCAATGTCACACAAACTGTATGACATGGTGAGGCAGTGTTAAAAACACAGTGTTTAAGGTGTTAGAGTCTGGAACTTCCTGGTTTGAATCCCCATTCTGCCAAGGGAGCTTGCTGGTTGACTTTGGGCCAGTCACGCTCTCTCAGCCTTACCTATCTCACAGGTGAGGATACAATGGAGGAGAGGAGAATGCTGTAACCCATTAGGGTCCCTATTGGGAGAAAAATTGGAGTATATATTATGTGAATTAATTAACCACAAGTCTAATGGCCAGAAAGAGCAGATTACTCAGAAGCCATAGATTGATGGGAAAGAAATAAAACAAAATGACAGCCTTGGCTTGTATAAAAGTCTGGATTGGGAAAAAAGTGAATGGGTTTGTGTTCCACTTCACTTGCCTAGGAGAGAAGAAAATGACACCTGAGTTTACTACTGGCATTGGTTTCTGGATAATAAAAGTCAGCATTAGGTAAATTTCCACAGCAATTCTCAGCAGAGTTACAGCCTTCTAAATCCATTTATTTCAATGGATTTAGAATGTCATAACACTGGCTAGGATTGCACTGTTTATCATATTGAATTAATGAACATTATTTTCAGATGAAACAGAGTAAATTCTGAGATTTTCCCACTCCTGGAGGGACTAGCAATATTAAAGATCTGCTAGAGGCTATATAAACGTAATGTTTCACAAGGCATATCTCTGTTAACCATGTGAAGGCGGTAAGGAAAAGGTACCTTGTGATGATTTAATATCTGGCTTCTCAAGAACAACCAGCCCTTAAGGCCAGAATATGCATTATATTTGCTCTAGGGATGCCAGCAAAAGAGATGACTCTGTACTGTGCTTGCAGAGAAGCTTTGAAAAATCAGCGCTGCACCCAACTGATTATGTTCTTCAAAGTGCCTATGATATAGATGAAAAAATGTGCAAACATCCATGCTGGCCCATGCAAAATACAGAAAAAGAAACAAAATCATGTAATATATTTTATTGAGGGTCACCCTGACACAAAACATTGTGCAAGCTTTTGAGTCCTACAGAACACTTCACCAGGCATATGTATAAAATTAGAAAATGAGGGAGGAAAAAAACAAACTTCCCAGGTCCAGATCTTAAGACCCTGTCATGCCAGCCTTCAGTGTTGGATGCTGGTATGCTTTGAATTGGAAGCCTACCCAGGAACAACAATGGAATGAGATGAGCTAGATATGAAGTACTTGTTCATGGCCTCCATCTGACCCTCAGTAGCGCTGTTGAAAAAAAAATTCGGTAAAATTCGGATTCGGCAAAATTTGCCCGTTTTTATTCAGGAAATGCCAAAGTCCGAACTCCCCCGCTTCGGGTCCATGCAATTCGGCATGAGATCTGGAGTTTGGGGAAAAATTCGGCCGAATAAAGCCATTAAAAACACAATCGCGCCTTTCCGCAGCTCCGGGGGGGGGGCATTTTGGGGGGTAGTGGTCCCAAACTTTCAGCGTAGCTTGAGGGGACCCTTCTTGCAAGAACCCCAAGTTTTGTAAAGATTGGGTCAGGGGGGGCTGAGATATGGGCCCCGAAAGGGGTCCCACTCCTTAATGTGCATCTCTGACAATGGGGGTTTGCAATTAGCAGAGCTTGCCCCCCACTCCCTAAGCTCCCAGCCCCGACAAACATCTGAGCTGTGGGGAGCAAGGGCGGGGCAGGTGCGAAGAAGTTTGCAAACCATGCAAAGCAACACATTTGCAGCCATGCAAACCATGCAAAGCAACATGTTTGCAACCATGCAAACCATGCAAAGCAACACGTTTGCAACCATGCAAAGCAACACCTGACGCCTGGGAGTTTGCAAACCATGGAAAGGGACAGAGGCAGCTAGCTATGCATAAGGAGCAGGAGGGGGTGGAATGTCCCCTTTTGCATCAGTCTCAGGACCAGGCAAATGCATTCTTTAAGTCACAATTTGAAAACCAGTTTTGAGCAAGCATCAAAATAGACCTAACCAATCTTATGAATGAGGGAAAACCCGAGGACACACAACTGAAGCCCCCCCCTCAAACCAGGGAGAGAGAGACTCAAGGGGCACCCCCCCCTGCAGAACAGGCGAAAGCCCCCTTTGGCTTCCCCCCCACCCACAGAAACTGCTCCCTCCCCACACACACACAGACTCTGCTTCCCCCCCCCCACACACACACACACATACAGGAGAAAAATTATAGAGAAAAGCCCCAAAATGGGTCTTACTGTGGATGTCTTCTGTTCCATCAGGGAGCACCCCCTCCACAGAACAGGCGAAAGCCCCCTTTGGCTCCCCCCCCACCCACAGAAACTGCTCCCTCCCCACACACACACAGACTCTGCTTTCCCCCCCCACACACACACACAGGAGAAAAATTATAGAGAAAAGCCCCAAAATGGGTCTTACTGTGGATGTCTTCTGTTCCATCTTCTTCGCACCTGCCCCGCCCTTGCTCCCCGCAACTCAGCTGTTTGTCGGGGCTGGGAGCTTTGGGCGTGGGCGGCAAGCTCTGCTAATTGCAAACCCCCATTGTCAGAGATGCACATTATGGGTGGGGAAGAAGACCCTGCTTGGCCACCGATTGGCCGCAGGAGAATGCTGCTTACTAACTGATGGGTATGCTGCTGCACTGAACCCCAAATTTGCCGAATTTATTAGCCAAACACCCCGAACTCGCTGAATTCGGCTCCCCGTTTTCCCGCCTTTTTTGAGTTCGGTTCCATCAGAACTAAAAACCGCCGAATCAGGGGAAATTCGCCTGTTTTTCGGTTCAGGGTGAACTGAATCGACAGCCCTAACCCTTAGTAGCTATCACAGAGGTAGGATCTTCCCGCTCAGATGACGGCAAGTGCAGCATTTAATGAGGAAGCCAAATAGCAGGGATCAAGGAGTAATTCAGTACTGGTAAGCAACCTACAAAGTATAGAGGGCACACAATATATGTACACAATACTAGACAAAGACGTGGCTCTAACCTTGACGCTTTTGTTAACAAGGATATTCACAATCCCAAACAGGGGCAGAGTTCAGTCTCAGGGAGACACATGGGAGGCACTGACCAGCAAGACTTTGATGGAGACCAAAGCCTTGTGCTAATGGGATCTTGCAAGACTCAGAGGTAAAGAGCTGACTGCTGAAATCAAAGAGGCTAGTTCAAAATGCCCTCCTAGGTTACCTATAAGACAAAATCTGATTTATTCATGTCTGAAGCATGCAAACTGTGCCATATACCTCATGTTGAATAGGATACCTTTTCACAGAAAAGTAAAAATCCGTGTGAGTTTTATTATGTGTTGATAAAACAGGCAGTTTATTGCTAAGTAAACACTTGGTCAAATATGAAAAGAGGCAGAAAAAAGGTCACAGGCTGAACTTTGGCTCCAGCCTGTAATATGGGGAGGTTCTAAAATTAATCCAGAATGGTCAGATTATACCCCAGATTATACCCCATTCCTCTACTGCCCACTTATCTGACCTGAGCGAGTTCTGTTCTAACCCCCAATTCTCTCTCTCCCTTTTGAAAATATCTACCAGTAACTGCCTGTGTTTGAGCAGCTCTTAGTGTCTTCCCTTGTTGTGAGGAGGAAGGTGGGGAGTGGTATGATGGGTTACATAGAGTATGTTGCTTTGTTAACTATTCTATGTGGAAAACAATTAAAAAATCTTAATTACAAAAAGAGAAAGAACTCACAGTAAATCATACCACCTTGGTATGTTTACCTGGGATTTTTGGAAGGGACTAGGGTCTGTTAGATAAAAGGAATGTAAGCAGCTAGTTTAGTGTAAATATTCATTTTACTGGTCAATCACAAAGGTTTTAATGGCATAGCACACTAGAGGATAATATACTGAGGGCAGTATAAAATAACAAAACCTAATGCAAATCCTAAATTTGGTGGTCGACCATAAGAGGCGCTTTAATTTTCTTCCTTGAGTTGGACAGCAAATCTTACCACTCCAAGGCTGCAATCCGAAGCACAGTTATTACGCATATGAAATTAAGTGGGACTTCTGTGTGTAAATGTCTAGTAAATGTATTAAATGGATAATTGTTAGAAAGTAAAAACATAATCTTATCAGTGTTCTCAGTCTCTTCCAACTTGTATTATCAGCTCTCCAAGGAGTTTCTTCCTGAGCAAGTCAGTGTCAAAAGTGACAAAACCTTTCTGTTTTTGGTCATCTCCCCCCACCCTCCCCCCATATTATGAACCTTGCTGGCTCTTTCTGCATCTGGCATCACTTATTCCAAAATAACACATGGTACTTGAAGGAAGCTTTGAACCCACGCAAACAGGCAACCATGGATCTGCATCTCCTTACAACAGAACAAGACACTAACCATAAATATGCCAATAAGATCATAGGCATAAAAGCAACGCCTCCTCAAGGCAATATTTTTATCCTTCAAGAGCAAGTTTCTTTCCTCCTCCCAATATCCTGTCTTCAGTTGAAAAAGCCCTCCACATTTGAATCAAACAATGCACAACTTTTTTGAAAAAAGCAATTGAAAGCATATTTTTATTCCAATGGAAAATGTCACTAATAATGTGTTGTTAACCAATATTCCACAAACACTTTCAGATAACCTTTTGTTTGTTGACTTCAACACATTTCTTTTTTAATCTTAAAGGAGAAAGTTCCCACTGCTCCAGTAGGAACAGCTACCTTTCCTCATGCCTGTGTTCCTGTTTCCTGGCTCTTTATGAAAATTTATCTCCATCCTCTCATTTAGCTTCAGAAAAGATTAGGCTTTGATACAGAAATACGGAGAACATCTGTTGTCATGCTAGCTGGAGCAATTTACAAGGCTTCTCAATCCTTGGGTTTGGGGAGAAGGAAATGTGTATCACAATGAAAGTGAAATTATTTTCTTTTGTATAAAAACTTTCAGTTTCTAAGATCATTTATTGCACTTGAAACTAAAAGGCATGTTATCCTCAGAATTTAACTAGTTTACAAAGTCTCGCTTCTAATATTCTTTAAGAATTGACTTTTGTTCTTTCTATTAATGTAAAATTAAAACAATTACTTGTTTAATCCTAAAATATCTGATTGTTTATGGAGTAAAACAAATCATATGTGAACATTCTCCTTCAACCAGAAAAGATCTCATTATTCCCATTCTTCAAAAAGGCACGCCAATCTGAGGATCTGTGTATGGCCTTTTTTCTCTCAAACTAGGATCCTGGGTCAGAGATAAATTGGCCAGATTTTGTGCAGCTGCTAGAGCAAATTGTTGTTGTATATCAAGTTAATGGATGTTACCTGCTCATTTGAACACAATTTATGTAATTTTTATGTATGGTGCTATTGTATGTATTTTACAGCACACTCCTCAGAATTGGGCTGAAACTTTTTAGGAGGCGGTGTGACCTTGCTGCCAGCCTAAGTACGCGTAATCATGTGATTACACATACTTATGCCGGCGATGAGGCCAGTCCCACTGGCGGGCGAGCGCCACAGGACCGCACCTCGCCCCTCTGCTGGCGCGGCCTCTCCGTAGCTCTGGCAACGGCGTAGAGAGGCCATGCCGGCACAGGGGGGCTTTCCAGGGGTGGGCCAGGGGGAGGAGCCGGCGGTTAGGTGGCCTCCTATCCAAGTCTGGCCGGTTATGCCGGTGGTGGGCAGGTGCAGCCTCACTATTTTCAATGGGGCTTTTGGCCCGTTGAAAACAAAAAAAGCCGTTTTGTGGCTTTTTTTGTTCCCGCAGCATGCGCGTATCGGCTTAGGAAGAGGCGTCGCTGCGCCTCTTCCCCACCGACTCTGCATGCCGACTTTTCAGGAATGGGCTGTTTGAAGTGGTCTTGAACTGTAATAAATAATTCAATTCATCAAGAAATAATTCAATTCACCCATTATGGAAAACCTACTCACATTGCCTATTTTCAGGAACAGCAAATGGTCAGGAAATTCAGAATGGAAAAGGCATAGCTTGATAGGATATGCTATGCTTACAGAAAGTCCCATGTTTAGTCCACAGCATTTCTAGTTCTTATGATCTCTGGTAAAGGCCTGTTCCTGAGATATTAAAAGCCACTGCTAAGCGAAGTAGACAACACTAAGTTTGATGGGCCAAAAGGTTGGACCCAATAAGGCAGTTTCATACAGGATCCAAAGTAGATCCAAAGAGCCAAAGTAGATGTGACACTGGGGTATCTGTTCAAAGGAAAATAACAGCCATGAATAGTTCTGATTTCCTCTACTTCTATCCTGCCTTCTGTGGGGTTTCACTGATCAAAACTGACCCACCCCAGAGTTATTAGCTTTGGAAGGAATAAGACAAGCACAGCCTCTTTGACTCCCCACCACCCAGGGTAATAACACTGCAGGGGTTCATTTCAGTTGACGAGGACATATTTGTGGGAATGGATAAGCCTCCTTTTCCCTCATACTTAGTCCAAATTAGGGTCTTGAATGGATGCTATTTTCCCTTTTAAAAAGTGGAAAGATCCATCCAGTTTGGCTGTAAGATTTTCTCCTGTCCCTAATCTACTGCCACAGAATGCCATTCATAGCTCCCCAGGATGATAGATAATCACTAGCTGTGTGAGCAGGTATTGATGATCATTACTGTGAGTCCTCTCATGGGCTCATGTAGAGGCAGTGGCAGGATTTGGGGCTCAAAGATAGTGGTGGGATCTATAGTTTATTCATACATAATCACTTGAAGCCTAAGACACCTTTCTACTTGCAGTAGGCACTTCTAGCCTTGGAAGGGTAGGAGGCAGATTTTCATCAAATTCTCCTTCTCACTGCAGCCTCCTATGATATTCCTGGGCCCTTCAGACCCACAGGGACACAATTGCAGATGACTGCAATCAGGAGGGGGAAGTTACCATTTATGCAGAAGTTACCATTTATGCTCCAAGCCAATACTTTACTATGAACCAGCTCTTAAAGCTACTAGATTTGTCATGGAAGGCTTGGTTTAGAGGATGAAGTGTATGGCCAAGTAAACTTTTCCTTGAAATATATGTATTTTTAGTTGTAGTCTGCAGTGTATATAATTCAGCAATATTATTCACATTTGTCTTTAAAAAGTATTCCTGGAAGGAAGCATTTTTTGCTGGCACCATTTCAGAAACAATGTTTAAATTGTACTGGGAAGCAATGCTCATCTTGAATTAATAAAACTTCGAAGTGCATTTTACAACTTGACTATCTACCTATGAAAATCTGCTTAACATGAATAAGATTTACTGAGTTCCAGGTTTCAAAGCCACTGACTTCCCATCTTGAAATACTCTTGCCTGCTGGGATTATCAATATTATTTGTGTAATCAGCATTACAGTGAGTGGCCTCCAATTAGACCTAAGTTAAGAGAAGGAAACCCCTCCCTGTCTCTTAATTTACCAGCAGTTTAATCTGCATCAATTATGGCCAGGTTTAGCTTCATAGCATGAAAACTTCAGTTGCTGATTTCTGTAGATCAAACTTCTATTACAAAAGCAAGGTAGTGGCTTTTCTAAGAAGGTGAGAACATAAGAGCTCTGACCTGGATGGCCCAGGTTAGATCTCAGAAGCTAAGCAGGGTTGGCCCTGATTGATACTTGGATGGAAGACCACGAAGGAAGTCCAGGGTTGCTACATGGAGGCAGGTAATGACAGACCAACACTGAATGTCTCTTGCCTTGATAAACCCAAGGGGTCTTCATAAGTCGACTGCAACTTCACAGCACTTTCCACCATCATCACAGGGACATAAGAAGAGCCTTGAGGGATCAGACCAGTGGTCCATACCGTCCTGTATCCTTCCTCATGCCGTGGGCAACCAGTTAT
Organism: Euleptes europaea; assembly: GCF_029931775.1. Classification (NCBI taxonomy): domain Eukaryota; kingdom Metazoa; phylum Chordata; class Lepidosauria; order Squamata; family Sphaerodactylidae; genus Euleptes; species Euleptes europaea. The sequence continues at coordinate 36,462,796 of NC_079323.1, forward strand.
TTTGAAGGGCCAACAACAGGACACAGAAGCCAAGGACTTACTCCTGGCACTAGTATCCAAAGGTTTCCTGTTTCTGATCACTGAGGTTAACCATGGCTAGTAGCCACCAATGTATCTAATCCCCATTTAAGACTGCCTGTGCTTATTATCACCACTACATCCTTTGGCAGTGAATTCCGCAATCATTCATTAAGTAATGAAATACATCCTTTTTCCATCCTGAATCCTATACTAGCCCTGGTCACAAATTATAGTGAATGAATTATAATTCATTATATGTATAGTGAATGAATTATAATTCATTATAGTATAATGAATTTTGGGGGGACCCCTTCCGGGCCCCATATCTTGGGACCCCCGACCCAATCTTTACAAAACTTGGGGGTTCTTGCAAGAAGGGTCCCCTCAAGCTACGCTGAAATTTTGGGACCTCTACCTTCAAAAAGGCCCCTGAGCCATGGCAAGGTGCAAATGTGTTTTTAATGCCTTTATGGTTATGCTGCTGATTCGGAGCCCCCAAATTTGCTAAATTTATTTGGCGATCTCCCTGAACTCACCGAATTTGGCTCATTGTTTTCCCACCTTTTTTTAATTCGGTTCCATCCGAACTAGAAACCGCCGAATCGGGGAAAATTCAGTTTTTTGGTTCGGGGCGAACCGAATCGACAGCCCTACTTAGCAGTCTTTGGTGGGGGACTTTGTCAAAAACTTTTTGGAAATCCAAATACACAATATCCACAGGCTCATTCCTGTCCACATGCTTATTGACGCTTTCAAAAAACTCTAATAGGTTAGTGAGACAGGGCCTACCCTTACAGGATTGTTATGAGGATCATGAGGAAGAGAGAGCTACATCTGCTAGCCTGAGCTCCTCAGTAATCAACAATGTCACTGCCCTTATGTAGCACAGGCCCTCAGTAAACCAAGCAGCTGCTCTGGGTCTTTGGCCCGAGAGACCCTGGGGAGGCACAGTTGGGGAAGGTTAACACCTCCATCACCCCCCAGCCAGGTCTCAGTGATACAGGCCAGATCAGCCCTCTCATCCAGAATTAAATTATGGATGGCTGCCGCTTTACCTGTAACTGACCTGGCATTTAAAAGAAAGCTATTAAAGCTCAGCGGAATATTGAGATGGTCACCAGCACCACCCTGGCTGGAAGAAGAACTAGAAGGGGCAACAGCATCCAAATGTCTGTCGTCTCTTATCCTTGCCTGGCCTGTTCTTCTCCCACCACTGTATCTTCCCCTACCCCACACCCTATTGATTGTGGCACCATCCGCCTCCCCATTCCCCTCCCCCAGACACACCCTAGACACATGGTTAGTACTTTGTTGGGAGACTACTAAGGAAGTCAAAGGTTGTTATGCAGAGGCAGGCAATGGCAAACCCCCTCTGAACGTCTCTTGCCTTGAAAACCCTGCAGGGTCGACATACGTCAGCTGGGACTTAGTGGCACTTTCCACCACCCCCCATTTGCTTCTGCTCTAAAGCATCTCTTCCTTAATACTAAGAGTGAATCCTGACTTTTCTCCACTTCACTGGAGTAGGAAAAACATTGAGGAAACAGCTGCCTCCATTGTGGAACCTCCCAAACATTTTTTATTGGACCCAGCTCCCATTATGCCTGGGAGAGTGGGATATAAGAGTAATAAAATAAATAAAAATAAAAATAACAGCCTTTTTTTTTGTGCAGCACCCAATACCTGCTCTCAAAATTCCAAAAGTGCTCAGTGGTTCAGCAAGGTTGAGGACCCCTTATAAGCCAATATCTATCCAGGGTAATTACACAATCGACTAATCTTGTTTGTCTTTATTTTGTTGAATGCAACAGATTCCACATTATTTTTCTCATATATCCTCCTTTCCCTTCTTTGGATTAAAAAAAAAAACCTGGCTCTTTATGGACAGAAAATATTAAGAGGCTTTTTCCTTCACAGTTATAGCTCACCATAATTTCACTGATGAGTTTTGCTGGCATTATAGTGGCTTTGGCAACAATACTTTTTAACCACCTTTGTATACAGGTCAGGAATTCATGGGGGGGGGGAAACTAAACAGCTAATGCTTGTTATTGTGGTGCTGACGGTTCAAAGAAGTTCAATTCACTGGAAAGATAAAATCTCAGATAAAAAAACTAAATACTATCCTTTTTCTTCCCTCTCCCATTCCCACCCCCCTCTCTCTGCTTTATTCTCTTGTCTCCAGTTAGTTTTATTGTTTTATTTCTGGCACTAAGGTTGCCATATGGCCCAATTACTTAGGCTTATTGTGGATTCTCAGCACACTACATGGTGCTTCTTCAGACAATAGGCTGGATACCCAAGTTTCACTTTCTTTTACGAGGAAGTATCTAGCCCATATGGCTCCAGAAGTACCAGGAAAAATGAGCAGGCTTTCTTATGTTCAAATTGTCTAGTGGGAAGCAACCCCACTCCTGACATCCATTGTTCACGCCAATGAGGAGAATCCCTCATATGATTGACCAGCCGGCTACATTTCTCCCTTATATATTTTACTGCTGTTGGAGAAGAAGTATGAACTAGTCTTGGCATGAGTGAACACATTTTAAAAACATCCTTAGGTTTTTTAGGGGCCGTGGAGGGGAGAAGCAGACCCAAAGCCACTGATAAACAGTGCATATGTGTGATTTGCATAATTATTGAACAATTTGTATAATATGCAAATTTGGGTGCTGAGGTTAGGAAACTGCAATATGTCTACTCTACCTGGTACACACACATACACAGAGCCTGGATTTAGCTTTTAAGATGCCTGGGGACACAAACTTATCTCTTGCATGCATCGCTCTACAAAGCAACACGTATGCAACTTATTTATGTATTTATTTAAATATTGACACCCCACCTTTCCCTTGTGGCTCAAGGTGGCTTACAATGCCAAATATCAGAAATATATAATGTATGATAAAATTAACTCCCTCCCCCATAAGAAGGAGTTAGTTTTTATATGCCACTTTCTCTACCACTTAAGGAAGAATGAAACTGGCTTACAATCACCTTCCCCTCCCCACAACAGACGCCCTGTGAGGTAGGTGAGGCTGAGAGATCTCTAAGAGAGCTGTGACTAGTCCAAGGTCACCCAGATGGCTTCACGTGTAGGAGAGGGGAAACAAATCCAGTTCACCAGATTAGAGTCTGCGGCTCATGTGGAGGAGTGGGGAATCAAACCCGGTTCTCCAGATTAGAGTCCACCACTCCAAATCACTGCTCTTAACAACTACACCCCTGAACATTCCTAAACATGGCACTTCCCTTCACCTCTTCAGGAGCCTGTTCCATAGGGTGGGAGCTTTGTAAATGCATGGGTGCTCGTAGATGCCAGGTGGAATATCTGAAGCGAGGGATAATAATGCTGAGGATGGCAAAGAATTCTCAAGAAGGCAAGAAAGGTGCAAAACAGAATGAAACGCTTAGGTAAAAGTATATGTACATGTGTATATGTATATGGGGAAGGCACTGGCAAACCACCCCGCAAACGAAGTCTGCCTTGGAAACGTCATGATGTGATGTCACCCCATGGGTCAGAAATGACCCGGTGCTTGCACAGGGGACCTTTACCTTTTCTTTATATGGATATGACACAAATTCCACATGAGTTTGCTTTAGTGATGCCAGTTGCGGAAACATGTGTAGCACTCCCTTCATTTGCAGTGCAGCTCTTAATCCAAAGGCCTTCCCTCATGCCCAAGCCTCACTGAAATGAATGGCACCTGTGAGGAGCAATCACATTCTTGCACAGGAGGGCTCTTGCACAACCAGGGTTGCCATGTCCCTCTTTGCCACCGGCGGGAGGTTTTTGGGGCGGAGCCTGAGGAGGGCAGGGTTTGGGGAGGGGTGGGACTTCAATGATATAGAGTCCAATAGCCAAAGCAGCCATTTTCTCAAGGGGAACTGATCTCTATCAGCTGGAGATCAGTTGTAATAGCAGGAGATCTCCAGCGATTATCTGGAGGTTGGCAACCCTGCGCACAACTCTTCTTCAGTGGCTTGTGCCCGACTCAGTGGCAGTGTCTAGAGGCTTCAATTCGTGCATGAAAAGGTCTTCTGGAGCTAATTTAAAACCAGGTGTTTTGTTATATTAGATACAGCTATCACATATATATATATTTTTAAAAAATGCCTAGCCCAAAGTTGCAAACACAATAAACCACATTTCAAAGGAACCCCTTGGGTTAACAATCAAACTTTAAAGCAGAATTATTACACCGGCACTTGTACTTTTCCCGCTTGCCTTTGAAGTGACATGGAATATTTCCTGAAGGCAGTGTACATGTGTTCAGAGCTTTGGGATTCGTTTCCTCCACTGGAGAAGACATGGGGTTTTGTTTAGATCCAGATAGCTCTTGCTGAAATATTTTTGGGACAAATTTTATTCATTCGAGGACACTGTTCAGGAACGTCTCTAGCTTTAGCGTCTGTCCTTGGATGTGACGATAACAGAGCAAATGATACTTAACTCGTATAACCCCAATTTGCAAAAGGAGAAATGGTTCAGGACCCTGAAGTTTTCTTTCCCATTTTATCTTAAAGCGTTGTCAGTGATTCATGCCCGCAGGGTGAATAAACAGCAGCTACTGAAGAACAAGGCTGAGTTCTGTTTCTTCTCATTTTTTGCTTAGCTCTCCATGTCACACAGAGTAAGCATGGCAGTTCCTCTGCTCCGCTGTCTAAATTAGCTTCCAGTTCATTTCAGCACAATTCTAGATGCTGGCCTGATTTGTAAACCTTTAGGCAAACTGTGTTAATTCTGCCCAACACTGGAATGCAAAAAAAGTATGGACTCACAAGTTATGTCTCATTGAGTTCAGTCGATCATACATCCCGTCTAATCCCGAACATAGTTACTTGGAGGAGAGTGAGCAGTGAGTTCTGTGAGATTTTAGTGGTGCTATGTTCAATGACTGCTGCCCCAGAGACCCTTGAATTGGCTGAGCATTGAAAAGAAAGTTGTCTGCAGTGCACGTGCCCAGAAAATGGTCCCAAAAATCCAGAACATGAAATCACCACGTGGATTTCTAACACGAACTGGTAATGGCCTGACTGAAAATATAGCAAGCATGGTAAAAAAAAAAATCCTCCTCCCCAAAGCCCAGATCCGAAACTGTAACTATTTTTTTTTCTTGGCACACACCCCTAGTACTCATCAACATTGACAAATGGTACTGTGTTTAAAATGGTTAAATAGTTTTCCTTCCAAGGCAGGAAGACACATCAGTGAAAACGTACCCCAGGACCAGGAATTATAGCAGTTCCATTTATTGAGCCATTCTTTTGAAAAAAATCTGATATATTTGCCTTATTATTTGCCTTGCAAATCAACATATAACCTTTTAACACCCCAGGGAGACTAATGGAAGGATCCCATTTGCAGGAGGAGCCCTGACCTTTGCAAATAAATTACATACATGAAACTACTTTACACTGAAGCAGACCACTGGTCCATCAAGGTCAGTATTGTCTGCTCAGACTGGCAGCTACTCTTCGGGGTCTCAGGAAGAGGTTTTTCACATCACCTATTGTCTGATCTTTTTTTAAAAAAAACTGGAGACGCTGGAGATTGTACCTGGGTCTTCCTGTATGCAACACAGAGGTTCTTCCACTAAGCCACAGTTTTCTAGAGTAATGAGGATGATCAGGGGCCTGGAGACCAAGCCCTGTGAGGAAAGGCTGAGGGAGTTGGGAATGTTTAGTCTGGAGAAGAGGAGGTTGAGGGGGGACATGATTGCTCTCTTTAAGTATTCAAAGGGCTGTCACTTAGAGGAGGGCAAGGAGCTGTTCCTGTTGGCAGCAGAGGATAGGACTTGCAATAATGGGTTTAAATGGCAGGCAGAAAGGTACAGGCTGGATATTAGGAAACATTTTTTTTACAGTAAGAGTTGTTTGACAGTGGAATCAGCTACCTAGGGAGGTGGTGAGCTCCCCCTCACTGGCAGTCTTTAAGCAGAGGCTGGACAAGCATTTGTCAGGGATGCTCTAGGTTGATCTTGCATTAAGCAGGGGGTTGGACTAGATGGCCTGGATGGCCCCTTCCAACTCTATGATTCTATATGATTCTATATTTTATGTACTGCTTTACACTGGCATATTTAACTTGGATTAATGCCAAGTATAGACCTTTTAAAATAAGTGCACGTATACACCTATTGCTTTCCAACTCTGAAAAGTGACAACGACCCAGGTTGCAATGAGAAGGTGGAAGCAATCCCAAGCAGGTCTACTCTGACATCAGTCCCCTGTTACTCAGTGGCTCTTACTCCCAGAAAAGTGTCATTAGGATTTTCTGTTTTGCAGTATCCCTTTGCAGAAAGTTGGGAGGCATGAGATTTAGTACTTTGTTGGAACAAGGCCAAAATGCTCAACATGAAACAAGTTCAAGCCCCTAACGTCACCTGATCCACTTATGTGAAATGATGAGAACAATTTAGTTCAAGTACATTAGGGCTTCATGTGACGGGGAGAAATGAGACCTCAGTACATTCTTCTCTCTTCCTTGTAGCTATTAAAATCACAAGACCTTTCTTCCGTAACGATGGCTGGAGCTGCTTGCAGAGAAAAATTTGGCAAGCACAGTTTTAGTCCTTGCTGTTACATTTGCTGAACATCTGCTTGCCACACAGCTATTATGAGTACAAGAATGGCTATTGAGATCATAAGAAGAAGCTTGCTAGATCAGGCCAAAGTTCCACCTTGTCCAGCATTTCCCCATTTCCCACCCCGGCTGACTAGATGTCTAGAAAACCCACAGAAGTGGTACAGAAGCCAGAGTCTCTCTCTGCTGCTGCCCTCTTCCCACCAACTGCCTCTGAACATGGAGATCCTATTCAGCCACCACATCTAATAGATTAATTCAATCCTACATGAGCAAGGAGTTTCTTTGGTGAATATGTGGTCTTTTATGCATGGCTGTTTCACTCGCCGTCAATCCTCCTATAACTTTGGGTCTTTGTTTGGATTATGCATACCATTTCTGACCCTCAGAGGTCACCTCTCTCTCCCCCCTTCAGTATTTCCCTGCATTTTGCCCACATTTCGAGGGACCTGTTTTCTCAAATTTGAAAACGCGGGCAAAAGGCAGAGAAACGCAGGGGTAGGGTTGTGCCAAAAAAATATATCAGTAAATTTTGGGTTCTGGTTTATTGGGCCTGATTTTCCCCCCCAGTAAACCCAGAATAAGCCGAATACCCATACGGGTAAATATCGGTATTTGGCTTATTTCCAGGTTTACCAAAAAAATCAGGCCCATTATAGTCTATGGGGATTTTTTGGGAAGCTCCTGTGGGGACATTTTTGGAGATAGAGTCCCCAAATTTGCAGCATGGCTGCAAGGGACCCTCCATAGATGGTCACCAAAGTTTGGTCAACTTTGGGACAGAGGGTTCAATTTTATGGGCATGCAAAAGGGTCACCCCCATCCTCCAGGCATGTGCAAGCTGAGCTGACCATCAGTTTTCAGGTTCAGAAGTTCAGCGTCGCCGAGGACTGGTGGAAAGAGGTGACAACTTTAATTTTCACTGCAATTGACTCAGTCAGTATGGTAGCTGAAAAATTATTGTAAGTTATCTGGAGGTCTTCTACACTACTCATCAACTTCTGAATCTCATTTGTATTGACAATTTCTGGAATTTACTTTGAGGAGTCCACGTAAAAGGATAGCACTAGCCTTAAGCAAGATCCCCTACCTTAAGGTAGCCTTATTGAAGTGCTTACTAGGATTTTTTTTTAAGTGTGCAAATGTTCTAAACATCTACAGCTATCTTCTATTGCACCTCAAAATCAATAGTTATATTATATCAGCTTTCTTTATCATAAATAGTTATATGGGAGAAGTGTATATGGGAAAAAATATCTACGCATCCCTTCTCACATATATTAATGTATGCCTGCAGCTAGAAAGCAGTGGCATCAATAGCAATTTTATGCTTTGCTGAAAATTTTATGCTTTGCTGAAAATTTATTTCCTTTGCTGGAAATTGGTTGCTAAGTGATGTAAAATGTTTTATTTTTTAAAAAAAATAAGTTGTACACAGTTGAAACACAGAAATAGTCATACGGGTAGGAAAACAAAAGGGGGGTGGAGAAAAACTCGATGCAATTTAAGTAAAACAAGAAGGTCAGGAATTGAAAAAAAAGGAGGAGAAAATTGGTCAAGACAAACTTTATAGAAAAAGAATCTCCCCAGGCAGGACAACTGGCAGTGTTAAATCCCTAAATAAATGTCTTAGGAAATGGATATTGATCCTTGTGTCGGAGACGGGCAAGGACCATTTGTCAAAGAGCAAATAAAAGAACTCTTTTACTATCCTCTAAACACAGGAAACTTGAACAGATCTCTATTGTTATTTTACTTGCTGTGTACACGTGACATCAAGGTAAAAATGTTACCTTCTTCCATCTCCCATTCAACACTCCTTTCTCCATGCCTCTCTTTAGAGGCAAGATGAAAGATTCTGAAATAATAACCATTAAGAGGCTAGCTACCTCTGCTGAACAGATACTGATCTTTTCCTTGAGCAAGGTTGCTTGATTCATCTTCCATTTCCTTTAATGCTGTTAGAAATGCATGGCAGGTACCCCAAGCAAGAAAGGAATAAAAAAACCTCAGTCTCTCCCCCTCCCCTTTTCTGTTTTTACTTATCTCCATAGTTCTGAGCTACACCAGCTGCCTGGCACATTTCTTCCAGCTGGAAACCACCAGAGTGTCTGACATTCATTGGATTTGGCAGACTAGTAGAGGCAGATGCTTCTATACATGTTGGACACTCTCATTCTTTTTGTTTTGTTTCCTTTAATACTATGGAACATGGAGAAGTGACAGATGAACATTTTATCCCTGTACCTTTAAGCAAAGAGTTCACCTCCCCCAAACAATAGTTATATATGTCTTTTTGGGAACCTGCAGACAGAGGCCAGAACAGTACAATACATATCCTGACTAGGTAAGGAGATACAGTAGATCTGCATCTGAGAAGGCAGTCCTCACCCCCAGCAAAATATTACCACTCCCCACTTTTTCTGGATTCGGCATAGGCTCAGCAGGGTGCTATCGCCAGGTTTAACTCTGTGGTCAGACAATACCGACTGCTTCATCGGTATGCTGTTATAAGCTCTACCTAGTAAGCTTCATTGTGAACAATATGTGGCTGTATCGGTTATCTTGGGAAACAGTGTTACAGGAAACCACTCGCCCAAGAGACCCATTTTACACAGACTTCTTCCAGCAGTTTCATGTGGATGTTAAATGCTATGGGAAGGGGGGAAGGGGGACCTTGCGGTAACCTGGAGCAAAAGTGCCACAATTTCTCAACCTCTGTCTGTTTTAATTCCCTTGCAGGAAAAATATTCTCCCTCCAGTTTCAAAGCACTTTGTCAATTCCACAGCAGTCCTTTTAAAATGAAGTTTCCTTCCTAAGATCTGTTTCTGTCTTTTCTTTCACTCTCTTGCATACATTCAGTCACTTACACATGCCTTAATTTGTATTTTATTTTTAAAATTCTGCTATAGCCTCATATGATGCCGCCACATTATTTCTCTCTGAGTCTTCCAGAGTCAAAGCTCTCTTCATCAAAGGGACGAAGGGAGCTTTGATCCTCAAAATCTCATACCCCCCCCAACTTGGTCTCTAAGGTGCTACTGGACTCGAATCTAGCTCTTCTATTGCAGGCCATCATGGTTACTCACTTGTAAAATGACTGCTTGAATGATGATTTAGGGTTGCCAAATCCCTCTTTGCCACTGGTGGGAGGATTTTGGGGCAGAGTCTGAGGAGGGCAGGGTTTGGAGAGGGGAGGGACTTCAATGCCATAGAGTCCAATTGCCAAAGCGGCCATTTTCCCCAGGTGAACTGATCTCTATCAGCTGGAGATCAGTTGTAATAGTGGGAGATCTCCAGCTAGTACCTGGAGGGGTTGACAACCCTATTGTGATTCCACAAAAAAGATGAATTAAAGATTAGCAACTGGAAAAGGAAGCTAGATGCTAGATGCTCTGTTTCATTTAAGGCTGAATGAGGCCATTTCCTGACTAGCAAATACATCCATGGGTGTATTTAAATTAAAGTTTCATCAGATGGTTTATCCGTAGGGCCTCATGGACAATTTATAATTAATCCTGTCAATGTGTGTGTTGGAAAACAGAGATAATACCTTATTCCAAATGTTGAATCAAAGTAGTGTTTGATAGTATCACCATCAGACACAATATTGTTTCAATATTTAGGATAGGATATTATCTTCTTGTTTTCTGCATTATGAGACATACTGTACATGGCAGCTTAGTTACATCACCTCCTCTGCAAGAAGTCAGACATGTTTTGTTAGTTAAGCAGTCTTGCTCTGCTCAAGTTAACATCTTCATACACAGCACTCTTTGTTCCAGTTCAAACACAATTCAATAAAAAGAACATAAAATGTTAGGAATTGTTTGAGTCATCTTTATTTGTGAAATGGAGAAATATTATTCCAAAAAGTATTTTTAGACCTTTGCTTTTTAAAGGAAAAAAATGAAATCTACAGGTTTATTTTTAAAAGCTAGCTTTTTCTCCAATATATTGTTTAATTAATATCAGTCAAGGCCAAATGGCATTTAATAACATAGCCATGTGACTTGAAAGCCAAATAGGACTAGTATGCAGCAAGAAATAAATAAATGAGTTAGCAGATACACTCCTCTGAGGTCTGGGCATGCCTCCTCTGAGAGAGGGTCTGAGAGAAGTTCTGCTGCCTGGGTCATAAGAGCTAAAAAGGGCCCTTTGGGATCAGTCATCTGGAGATTGGGCACCTGATGTCATCATCATTCTATATCTCTTTTTCATGAGAGGAGGTAGAAAATCTGAACAACTGCTTACAGGGAGCAATTGGTTGAGTGAGTACCAATAAACTCAACCAAGACTGATGTTTTGTTGGTCAATAGTACAGTCGTGAGGAAGTATAACCTGTTCCGTATAGGGTTATACTCCTTGTAATAGAAGACCAGAGTTTGGGGATACCATTATAAAGCTGTCCAACAGTTAAGATTTTCAAGAGAGGCTCTTCTCTGCATGTCTCTAAACATGTTTAGATAAGGCCGGCAGATACTAGAGACAGGGTCTTCTTGATGGTGTTGACTCTTCTGTGGAATATGGATATTTTTTTTCAGCCTACCACACCTTTCTGCTCTCATAAGGGCCACTAAGGAGGCTACCAAATAAAAACATACATAGTAGAATCACATTTTAAAAATAATTAAAACCAACAAAAACACACCATTAAAACTATTAAAACCAGAGCTAACATATGCATACAAAAACATTTACAAAATTAAAACATTGGGCAGGAAGGAGGGCTCATTGAGGGTACTCCAGACCAAACAAAAAAAAGTCTCCACCTTCTAGTGGCAGATAGCAACAGAAGGTCAGGCAAGTCTCCCTGGGGAGAGAATTCCAAAATTTTGGTGCCACAGCTAAGAAGGCCCTTATCCAGGCTGACACCCACCAAAGCTCAGAAGGTAGTGCCACCCAAGCAGGGTCTTGGAAGATGACTGTAGCAGTCAGGTAGGTTTGTAACAGTCCATAACATATGCAAACACTATTGAAGTGCTAAGTATTATTAATAGAAAGGTATTCAATCATCTTCCAAATGGAAAAGCCAGGGAGGGTTGCCACCTTCAGCTTGGGAAATGCCTGGCAACTTAGGGGTGGAGCCTGGGAAAGGCAGAGTTTGGGCAGCTCACCAGGTCTGTGTGCCATAGAGTCCACCCTCCAAAGCTGCCATTAGCTCCAGGGAAACTGATCTCTGCAGTCAGGAGATTGGTTGTAATTCTCCAGATCCCACAAGGAAGGTGGCAACCCTACAGCCAGGGGAACTTGATGGTAAAGTTACTTCTCAGTTTTGCATAGACTTCCTTTACTTGAAACAAAGATTTAGGCAAGCAGCCTAACAATTCTACTAGAAAGCATTGTTATTTTTTTTAATGTTCTATAAATTTCTGTCAGCTTTCTAATTTTTCAGCATATCATCCTGATTACTAAAATTGAAATAAGTTGGTCCCATGGGCTTCATAGCCCTATTTTTAGGCTATAAGGGAGTTTCTACAGCAACATTTTTAAGGAGAAAACTGAGAACAGAAGGATAGTTCGCTTCTATGAAGGAGACAGGAGCATGTCCCCACGTTGTCTAGGAAACCTGGGCAATGCTGCCCGTTTCCACTGTTGCATTGTGCTGTGAGGCTGGGCAATGAAATTGCCTACATGCAGCGCAAGAAGAAAAGAAAAGTGTCCCCACATTGCCTAGGCAACCAGGAATTATTCCTTTTATTTCCCATGGTGTACTTAAGCAGTTTTAGTTCTAGTCCTCAGAAGTTAACACTGGGCTGGAAAAGGCAGCGTTTCTTGTCCAAAGGCAACTGGTCAATGCTGCTTGTCTTCAAACTACTGCATAATCAATTTGATTAGCTACCAAGTAGCATGGTATCATCCTTCAGTTGGAGGAGGCACAGAAGGAGGCACTACTGTGGTTGTGAAGAAACATGGGTGTGAACAAGCACATCTTCCCATTGCCTCTTTTCACTATCCCCCCTCTGATTCCTCCCCCATCTCCTAGCCTTCTGGATGCTTTTTGCATTACTCGGGACCTCAGCTGGGGCAAGGCAGCTCCACCTGGCTCTTGCCTGACTTTAGACAGTAAAAAGACCAAAAGCCTCATGGGAAGCAAATAAGGAGCACAAAGCATGTCCCATTGTACATCCAATTAGACCTAAGAGTGAGGCTTCTGGACGCTTTCACACATGCTGAATAATGCACTTTCAATCCAGTGCACTCGAGTGATCATTTGCAAGTAGATTTTGCCATTTCACACAGTAAAATCCACTAACAAAGTGGATTGAAAGTGCGTTATTCAGCATATGTATGAAAACACCAGTAAGTGAAAAGGAATGGAAACAGCCAGAAAGTCCTCATGAGAATTGGGTTTGGGTGGGATGCCATCCCAGAGTGTTGCTAGTTCAGAATAGACAGAAGCACCCCCAATTTACTTGCAGTTTATCATTTTGAGTAAGCTACCCTAGAGATCTTTCTGGATCAAAAGGGTGGGTGGAAATCAATCAGCCAAACACAAACATACAGGCAGGCATTCATGCATACATAAATTGTATAGTTTCACCAATATATTGAGCAGTTTCATAGACTGACAGATAACAGCTGTGCTGGGTTTACTGACCTACACTGTAGCTGAACAGAGTATATCACCAGAAAAACAAAAGGGATTCTGATCATCTGAATCTGTAGTAGAAGTGGAGGCTGGGAATTGAAGCAGTTTGTCAGAGTTTGTTTCAGTGGGCTAAGACTGGAGTGACCGTGTTACAGATCACACTGTAAATATGATATCTACATATGAGGCTGGATCCAGCACAGTGTTTCTGCATGTACAAGGACTTCCATTCCATCCATGGAGTCTAACAATCATGGTTCCTTCCTCCCATGGCAGCAAAAAATGCCTCTGAAATTCTACTCGGGGGAAAAAGGGACTCCCAGAAGCAGGATTACAGGAGGATATTTGGGGTGCTGTGGGAGGGGGAGTTGCAAAAATGATATGAAGAAGAAGAAGAAGAAGAGTTGGTTTTTATATGCCAACTTTCTCTACCGCTTAAGGCAGAATCAAACTGGCTTACAATCACTTTCCCTTCCCCGCCCACAACAGACACCCTGTGAGATAGGGCTGAGAAATCTCTTAATAGAACTGTGACTAGCCCAAGGTCACCCAGCTGGCTTCATGTGTAGGAGTGGGGAAACCAACCCGGTTCACCAGATTACCATCCGCCGCTCATGTGGAGGAGTGGGGAATCAAACCCAGTTCTCCAGAGTCCCCTGCTCCAAACCACCACTCTTAACCACTACACCTTGCACCCATGAAATGCTGCACTGGATATAACCCATGGTGTATGTATGTTTTCAGGAATACTCTTTTAGAATATGGTTTTTTTTAAAAAAAAATCAGTGAGGTCCAATTCCCTACTATTTTTAGAGAGAGAGAATTCATTTATTTGTTTAGCCATAGGACCCTACTATTTTTAAGAACATTTCTATACTTAAAAAAAATTAGACATTAGAATAACTATACGAACACTATCAACACAAGGTATTTTTCTAGCTAAGGGATTTTTGCCTTTGGTATTCATTTATTTTTGTTCCAGGAACAATAATATACAACCTAAATGATGGGGGAAGCCACCTATTACTGAAGATGATGGGTGTATGGTAGCATACAATTTGTACTACAATAATGATAGAAAATTAATGTTTAGACGATCCTTAAAATGCATTTGCTCAGTCATTTCTCATGTATTATCTATCCCACCCTATAAATGAAGGCATTTTGTGTCAAGAGAATAGAATTGTTCTCGTATTCCTACAGAGAATAAGCCTTTTCATTTATATTCAGCCTGCTACCCTTGCACTACCCATGGGATTTCTGTAACATAAACACATCAGTCAGAAACATCTGCTTTATGGGGTTTTTTTTCCAGAGAGAGTTGTGACTCTGATGTGAATACACATCTTGAAAAAAAAATAGAATATTGTTGTCTGCTGTGCATGCATCGAAAACCACATATTGTAGCGTTCGTACACGGTTTTCGTAATTTCTTGAGATAAAATTACATGACAAGGTTAAGTGTTCATATATATGCACTTCCAGAATAAAAGAGGGGGGGAAATGATATGAATAATGAAATGGCAGGCTAAGGTTTAAACTGAATTTCATGCTAAACATTCTCAGTAAAATTAATCCCCAGTAAAGAACAGGGAAATTGACTTAAGGCTTGAGGACAACCTCTTTTTTTATTTTTAAACTCAGCCTCTTCTGACAAAGACGTTGTGGTCTGTGATGTCAGTTTAATTAGTGTATGATGGCTTGGTTGTGTGGCCTCATCTGCAGAATGTTCTCCCCGAGGATGGCCGTCATCAGCCCCCTGTGGAGCTGTTTTTGGAACAAATAAAGCCATCCTTTGTGGTCTTTTTGATTATCAACCATGGGCCATTTGTTTTCTCCTTCAGCACAGATGGGTAAGTGAGAAGGAGGGGGGAGGCAGCCCTCTTGTGTTGTGGAGGGGTCATTAGGTCCACCCTTTAATTATAATATTATGCACAGGACCCAGATGCCTTTTTGGTGGCAGACACTCTGTAAATTATTTATATTAAAGAGTCATCTCGGACAATTAGCATGGCCACAGCAAGTTAAATACTGCCCCCCCCCCCACGCTGCCTTGGGTAATAAAATATATGTTCTCAGAGTAGAAAATAGAACGAGGCATGGTTGGGCTGGGTAACAAAAGTATAAGACTAGCATGTTAGAAAATGAGGGAGAATTCTGTTTTAAATGCAGACCACGATGAAGTCATGCCCTGTCTGTCCATAATGCTGTAACTTGTATCTCTAGCAACATCATGATTTTTGTAATAGTATAATGATATGCAGGGTTTTTTTGGGGGGGTATTTTTAGTATATGTGTTAAAATAGGCTTCAAAGGTTCTTTTGGTTTTGTCATGGGATGCACTACTGCATTAATGAGCGAACTCTTGGATTTCTTTCAGTGTCATGCTTTTGCTCTATTCAAAGGATTGTCTGTTGAGCCAGTTGTGATGTGACATTTTTCTTCCACAGAGGAATATGATGAAAAATCCACACAGAGAGTACAAGGCAGGTTTGGGAGAGTAATATATGATTACTATCAGAACTCCTGTTCATAGATTTTCCTTGCAAAACCCATCCATGTGGGGATTTTCAATCCCATGGGTAAATTTCTCCATGGAATAAGAATTTAATATTGGGACAAGCCCAATGCAAAGACTGCTGGTATCAAGAAAGTTTGCTCCATCAACTTCAAATCGGAGCAATGCTGATTTCCATCTCTTCGGCAGAAATTTTGTAGAATATAGCTAGATTCGAGTTCAGGAGCACCTTAGAGACCAGCTAGATTTTTGGGGTATAACAGCCCCTTCCTAAGCTTGGGGCTGAAAGTGGTGTGGAAGCAGTGTGACCCCTGTGCCAGCGTAAGTGCCTTCTTATCACGTAATTGGCATGGGGGCATTTCTGTCGGTGCCAGAGCGCCGTGCAGCTGCACAGAGCTCTGCCGCCACCACAGCCACTCTGGGACCTAGCTCCTGGAAGAGAACTGGGGCGCCGGAGTGGAGGGGGTGTTCCCAGGGGCAGAGCTGACTTAAGTCACCATTTCCAGCTCAGAAACGCCCCCTGCAGAAACAGCGGTGCTGCGCCAGCTTTTTGTTTTTGTTTTAATTTTTGACAGGACCTAAAACACCATAGGTGATGGCCTTCAGTTTAGGTGGTTGTTGTTATTATTGTTATTATTATTGTTGTTCTTACTATTATGACGACGACTACTACTATTAATTTGTTTATTTCACAGGCCGCCCATTCCTGGACAAGGCCAGGCTCTGAGCAGCTCATAATCTTTTAAAACAGATTAGACAATTCATGGATGATAGATTTATTAATGATGCATAACTGCAACAACCAAGTGGAACCTTATGTTCAGAGATAATGTGTCTCGCAGTACCAGATGGTAGGGGCAAACAACAGGGGATGACCATACTTTATATCTAAGCTGCTTTGTATTAAGTCAGCAAAAATAAACAAAATAAAAAGGAGGATATTGTGAATCTGAAATGTACTACCGATCCAAAAAGTCCCACTATTTAATGAGAAACCAAAATCAGGCTCTAGACTGGACTACATGACATATTTAACATATATAATATACATAAACGTGTGAGGAGTGTCTTATCCCGCTATCGGCATCCATATGGTGCCTATAAGTTTCCTCCCAATAGCAGTTTGAGGCTGGGAAAATGGCACAGGGGAAAGAGTTAACCTTCTACATCACTGTAGCTCTGGTCTAGATCTGGTTCCCATTAAATCTAGAAATACACACGTACACATATTTACTTGCCACATCTAATTTAGCCCTTAATTTTACTGTGTTCCGTTCCTATTTGCTAAGTGCTTGAAATAATCTTGACCACCAGTTTCAAGTCCTGCTTCTGAGCTTCTAGAGCAGGGGTGTCAAACTCAACTGTTAGGACCGGATATGACATAGACGTTACTTGGTCAGGCTGGGCTATGCCTCACCAGTCCAGATTGAGGGTGTGTGTGTGGCTGCCTCAACTGGCTTGAGGGCCAGATAGGAGCTCTCAAGGGGCTGGATCCAGCCCTCAGGGCTTATGTTTGACACCTAGGGTTGCCAACATCCAGGTATTAGTTGGAGATCTCCTGCTATTACAACTGATCTCCAGCCGATAGAGATCAGTTCACCTGGAGAAAATGGCCACTTTGGCAATTGGACTCTAAGAAATTGAAGTCCCTCTCCTCCCCAAACCCCACCCTCCCTAGGCACCACCCCGAAACCTCCCGCCAATGGCAAAGAAGGACCTGGCAACCCTATTGATACCTCTGTTCTAGAGGATAACTGACTAAATAGGCCTTGGTCTTATTCAGTAAGGCCACTTCTTGGTAGTGGCAACTGTGAGATTTACAGCAAGGCTATGCATGTTTATTCAAAAGCAAGTCCACTTTATTCAATGGGGCTTGTAAGTGTGCACAGGATTGCAGACTTAGTAATCATTCTGTGTACAGAAATAGGATGCTCTTTTCAGCCAGCCTTTATTCCTGGCTTCTGGTAATTGAATTAAGACATTAATTCCTCACCTTCCCCCGATTTTTACATCTAGGCATATGGGGGGAGCATATAGTCCCTTTTTTTGTTCTTAGTTTATTTAAATAATCTCAGTCCAAAATAGGTGTCATTACTCTGTGTATGCATCACCCAAATGCAACTTCCAGTCCTAGGTTCTGAATAAATCTCAGTTCCTAAACGTCTTCACCTGGTCCAGAATTTGTTTTAAATTAAAAGAACATATTAGATATCACCATGTGAAATTACCCAGACATGAAGCTGGGGTGTATATCAAGATTTGGGTTTCTTTTTCTTTCTTTTTAAAAGTTTGTGTGGTTGGCACCTTTTATTGCATCAACTGAAGTGTGTTGAATGAGATAGACAGAGACCTGATTCGGCATCATTGTAATACCAACCAAAAGACTTGCAGTGCCCAATGTGTGGGTATTATCTTGCCAGAGATTTCAGCAAGCTATTAGTGCAACCTTACACTGCAATTTGTCGTACTTTTTGTGTATACAGGTGCTTTATCTCACTGAGATCTCATCTTTCCCAGCCCATAAGAGAAGCCATTTCTAGCCGAAGTTCACAAACAGCATGATGATGATAGAAATCACAAAAGGCTAATGGCTGCAGATGCTATTATGGACCTGATTTTCACAGGCTTAGCAGGACCTAAGACATCAAAGGCGATCTGAGTCGGTTAAAAGGGTATGCCTGCTGCTACAGTTGCGACTGAGAATTGGGACAGTTTATCTCTCATTCCAGTCATAAATTCCTGATCATGAGATCTACAGAGTGGTTCACAAGCAGGGCCATTCCTCCCTTAAACTACTTGGGGTGGTATAAGAAAGAAACCGTTTTCAGACATTATCATTGTTCATACCAGTTGCCAACGAACCACAAGTAGATCCCTTCAATATGTATTGTTGCCATGTTGTGTAAACCAGGTGTTTACCATGCATATGTTACTCACAAACTGACTACTGGATTTTTATGGGTTTGTGTTCACATGTCTGAGACTGTACATGCACGGTCAATAGACAAGTCTTACCCTGTTCACATGACATGGCGACCCCATGATGCGGGCCAACTGTGTGTAACTCACACTCATGATATGTGCAGTTGGCAGGCTCATAGTATACATGATTGAAAGGGCTGAAAAGGGTTACACAAATTCTCAAAAGATGAGGGACTCTCATCTTTGAGAGTATTTGGGGAGATCTAATGGGAGTGCATGACTTGCTGCCAAGTACTGGAAGAGAGAAAGGAAGCAGCTGAAAAGAATGCATTCTGGCTCTTATCTAAAGGGTAAGGACAAGAATGGAATAGAGAGAAGGGAGTGTGTATAGAGGACCTAAGAGGGCATTGCTGAGCCCACAGGATGTATTGAAACAGCTCTGCTCACATTTCCCAATATGAAATCAGAGACTGAAACGAAAACTGTTAGTAATACATGGAATTGGATCCAGCCAGCTTTTCCTATAAACTTTGCTCAATTTCCCTTTCTTACTATAGCCCCTGTTCCCAGGGGCATTCTTTGTAATTTTGGGTCCCTGGGGGAAAAGTTCAGAATAGGGCCCAAAATCATGGTCTTCTCTCTGCTGGCCCCCTTGGGGCCACCACCCTACACCAGGGCAAAGCAAAGGGTGGCCTTTACTCCATATGAGGCAGGCACTGTGATGAACAGCTTCCAGGCATCACCAACAATCCTTGATACCAGGGTATGTATGCAACTTCCTAGAGACTCCAGCCAATGGGAAGCTGTGTATCCTCTGGGGGGGGGGAGTGGAGAGAGAGAGAAAGGAGTTAGAGGGAGAAAAAGGCAGTCAGCTCATCCAATAGGTCAGGATAGAGATTGGACTTGGCCAGGGATAGAAACACTACAGAATGTGTTGCCTTGGTAAATTTCATCCTTTTCCAGTGAATGATGGAACTGAAGATGAAACTTGTTCAGTTAGGTGGACTTGAGATTTGTAATAAATGTCAGAATTTTATGACATTACTTGTGGCCTCCTAATATCATCAATATTCACTGAGTTCCTGACATTTACCATAATGGAGTGCTGCTAGGGGACTATTGCTGTACCATGTGGCCTTTGGGTTGCAAATTGCTGCCAGGTTCTATCTTGTCCCTTATCCTTTTAAAATCCCATTTAATTTCTTTAATTTCTTATTTCCATTGAATGCTGAGGAGAAAATGGAAACTCTGGACTGGTATCTATAGTGGGTTTACACATGGAAGACCACTGTATGACGAGAAGATAGTGAATTTTTACAGAATCCCATGAATTCCCTATACTTGTCCTCTTACATCCTGTCCCAGGCTTCAGGCCTACACTGCCAGTTTCTCAGCTAGTTTGATTTGTGCATTGGCAGAGATAATGCCAAAGGCAGTAAACAGCCTGCCTATGGGAAAGTATTCCACAGACAGGTGTTGACATTTGAATGCAATTAGGGGAGAGACTTCAATGTCATGAAGTCCAATTGCCAAAGCGGCCATTTTCTCCAGGTGAACTGATCTCTATCAGCTGGAGATCAGTTGTAATAGCAGGAGATCTGCAGTCACCACCTGGAGGTTGGCAACCCTATCTATGATTCTACGATTTTGTGTACAAATTAGCTGCAGAATGCTCTGAATACATATTAGGTATTTCTACTGATGAAGTTAAGCAAGGCTGGACTTCTTAAATGCCTGAATGGGAAATTAGGGACACCATGCAAGCTGCCCTGAGCTACTCTGAGGAAGAGCTGTGAACAGGTGAAACATATACACATGATGAATATAAATATATACACATGACAAAGAAATTCCTAGACCCATAATTCAGTGATAGAGCATATGTTTTACAGTCATGTTACTAAACTCATGCCCTATCTCGAATAATGGGTTTCATGTATCCTGATTAGGAAGCACTGCTGCCAGAGATCATGGAGAGAGATTTCTAATCAAATTGTATAGAAGTGGCCCAGATGGATTAACGTTCTGACGTGGTACAACATATGTTGGTATCAGTGGTAGAGCACAGCTCAGTGGTACAAAACATGCCTTGCATGCATAAACACTCGGATTTAAACTTTAGTAGTAAGCTGAAAAAGCCTCTGACTGGTAAATTAGAGGAAACAATTACAGAGAAGATAGACAAACATTCTGACACAGCTTGAAGCTGCATCATATGCTTTGCTTCATATAGTTTGAGGATATAAATTGTACATTAGAGTTTAGGATAACTGAGGCATAAACTCTTGTTATCCATGTATTGGATGTATGAATGGAAGGAACGAAGGAATTATCTTCATGTATAAAGGACCATTGTAGATTAATGGAATTATTTTTAGCTACTCATGTGAGTTAAATATTTATTGTCCATTAGAAGAAGCTGAAGCAACCGGATCTTTGTATCATTTATCAGATAAACTACTTGAAAATACTTACTTTTAGATTCAAAGTATTTGAATTCTTCTGCCGATGCTGAATATATCCTGCTGTTCATATTTTTGATGTAACTTTTATATTGTTGTATATTCTAGTGTGGCTGTTTAATGTGAGCCTACTAGCCTGATTTGAAAAGTTTGGCTCAGGCAAGAAAAGTAGTCAAGGAAACACTACAAAAGGCTCTCTTTCAGCTGTACAGGATCATTATCATTACTGTGATTTGACTCTTGTTTAGTGCTTTGAAGATCTCACTTTTCTAGATTCAATGTTTGTATGTTTTTGGTCCCAAGTCTTTCAATAGGTATCAATCAACAGTCAGACAACTCAGATCACTACAGACCCTAATCACTACTAAAAAAAAAAAAAAGTAAGACTTAAAATTAAGGGTAGAATGGCACATAGAAATCTGTCCTGTGATAAATTTGATTGTAAAGAACATAGAAATTCAGGAGTATAAAAATTCAAAAGCTAGAAATAAGAGACATTTCAGTTACATAGCCATACTTTTATTAGGTAATCACAGGCAAAAACTAAAAGTCAGTAATAAGGACTAGATCCATACTAGTTCCAGCAGAGTGAAGGTACAAAACTCTTATCCCCCAAAAAAATTCTGCTCCTGGGACCAAGGGACCCTTAGGAACAGTTTGAAGGGCAAAGTGGGAAAACAATATGTGAAAATAGGTAGAGGGAAAAATGGGTTGAAATCTTCCTGCCCGCCTTTGCCTGCAAGTACCTTTGGATCCAACCCAGAGTTCTTAATTTAAAATAAAAGATAAAACATTCTGCAAGACCCAAAGCAGAATATTTCATCATCATAATCCATTCTGATAGCCACCTGTGTCACCCTGTTCACAGAAATGAAAACAGCAGATTATAACTTTTCAATTTAACTAGGGAAACTGTCTAAATGAAGCTGAATTTTCCTGAACCACCACTTCACAGGTTTACATGGGATCCATCAAAGATAAAAAGATCTAATATTCACTTGATGATCCTATTTCTTTATTTCTAAATTACATTCTGGGCTTGAAGAAGAAGAAAAGTTGGTCTTTATATCCCACTTTTTCTCTACCGTAAGCAGTCTCAAAGTGGCTTTCAATTGCCTTCCCTCCCCCTCCCCCTCAGGCACCTTGTGAGGTAGGTGAGGCTGAGAGACTTCTGAGAGAACTGTGACTAGCCTAAGGTCACCCAGCAGGCTTCATGTGGAGGAGGGAGGAATCAAACCCAGTTCTCCATATTAAAGCCCCCTGCTTTTAACCACAACACCAAGCTGGTTCTCATTACTTGAATACGAACCATCCTTTCTTCAACTCTTCCCTTCTTCTGACAGTGGGGAATATGGGAAAAAGCAGCTTTGTATATGGGTGGACAAGGAGACATGCAGGCAAGATGCAGTTTTGGTAACATCTCCCTGCCTCAAGTACAGCATCAAGGCCTATTTTCTAGAACACTTTGATATCCATCCACTCTCCCAGGCATTAAGAATGGTTATATCCAAAAAGGATTCCCCAATTTTTACCCAAATTGACCATGGTCATTTATGCATGGTTGCTTTAACCTCCTTTATTCCCTGTTTAGCCAGGATCAAAGTAACCCGGGTTGGGGGAAAGTGTATGCATTGGGTGGAATCATCAGGGACGAAACTGTGTGCTAATGGAGGCATGAATGCAGAAAAGCAGTCTCCCGAGTTCAAATCAAGTCCCACCCCTTTAAATGCTGCTCTGTAATTGGCTTTCTTTGCGAGAGAAGATTTCCTTCCCCCAAAACCCAACTGCCACATAAAAAAGCATTTTAAGAACAAAAAACAAAAAATTGAGCAATCTGAAAGAAAGGGGGGGGGGGAATCCAAGCCTCATTTTTTAAAAGCCTTTCTTTTGGTCAGAAAGAGCTCCGAGGTAGCAGGAAGCACTTGAATCCCTGCCTCTTTACACAATGCTTTGTGATTGGCTGTGAGAGAAGCACATCTTCTGTGCTTCCCCTGTTTGGCTATGTGGGTGCTGCCTTGAAGAGGGGTTTGGAAAAGGGTGGGGCGAAGCTCAACCTGAGAAAGTTGCATGCTCGCTCAGTGATTCTGGAATGAGCCAGGATCCATGGTTTAATTCAGGCAAGAAGAGGAATGGGAAAAGCCGGGTTCATTTTGCGTTGAAGCAGTGTTGAGCTTCCAAGGAATGAGGTAACGTGCATACCCAAAAATTTGATCCTGGCTGAAACAGGGAATAAAGGAGGGTTAAGTGACCATGCATAAAACCCCCTTGAGATGGATGGATTTCCCACTTACTCTAGATTGCAAATCAGAAGAACCCCATTGTGATGTGAGTCAGATGCATTTATTCAAATCCAATTAACTGGGGAAATTGAATCAGTATGTATTAAAGAATAACAATGTAGGATAGAGAACAGTGTTGTCTCAGGGCCACCATTTTGAGAATGAAGGGGTTTACTTCGACCAGTCTATTGGTGTTACTTAGTGCTGAAGAACTGGGACAGGAACACCTTCAGGGTATGACCTCTTTGTCCAATGCAACTGTATTAGATCTGGGAATACTGACTTAACGAGGGACTCCCTCAATATATGTTCGAATATGTTGATTGTGAGGAGTCTGGGTGACAGTTCAAGGGTTCCAAGTAAGGGTGGGGTTATTCAGATGTTTGGATGAGGTAGGCAATTGAAGCTTGTCAACACCTCAGCCTTCATAGGATAGTTACCAACAATGGAGGCTGATGTTTAGGTACTGAAATAGTTCACGTTTATGCTTTTGCTGAGACTGCTACTTAATAAAGTTGTGGCCTTTTTGTATCTCTTCTGTATGCATTCTCATCTTCAATCCCTGTTTGAACAATGTGTCATTGACAAAGATGTTGAGCTTGGGCGCAGTGGTAAGAGGCCCTTTATCTTTTGAAGGGGTTCAGTTCTAACAAATAAGGTGACTCAGTTCATTTCTAAGAATGAATCACCTCATCTCTGATCTCCATTTTGAAACCTACTAAGCTAAGTAAAGTTATAATTGCAAACTCAAACAAAAGAGCTGAAAAATGCTGTCTGCCAGAAGCAATACCGAGTTTGCTTTTGGTGAGTCAGATGCAACTGCCTTGCATTTCATGAAGTCATCTTTCATTTTTTAGCACCTCTCAACGCCACTTCATGAAATGTCCTACTTGATCCATCATTTTGGTGGCATGTCACTTTCAGTCACTATATGTGTCTTGCAAGGAAACCGAGTAGATGGAACATTGGCCTAATTCATCAGGTCTGTTCTTAAGGTTTTTATGGAGTGTGAAAAGGAAAGAAGTCACCTGTACTTTTTATTCTCCCGCTTCTGAATGTTCAAGTTACTACTGCTTGGAAATTACTGGAATCAATGGGACAACTGTAATCTGAACAATACAGGGGTGAGTGGGTATCAGATCAAAAGTTAGGAGCTCCGAGTGGCTGCAGGAATACCTATATTGATTTCCCATGTGTGGTATGCCAAACCACATAGCAAGTGATCATACTGTGGTACGATTTCACTGGGGGTCCACAGTCATTAATTGTCAGGGGCCCTAATATGCAGTCCTTAATAATTATTGCAGCCACAGGGAATTTTAGCCACAGTGAAATTACACAAATGCTGAGGTAACATTGTAATCAGTCTTCACTTTTAATTATAGGTATAACATATTTAATTAAAAGTGAAGGATGATTATAATGTTACCTCGGTGTTTTGAGTAATTTTCATGTGGCTAGAGTTGGTCTGCCCTGTTCTGGATAGCCCAGGCTAGACTGATCTCATCAGATCTCAGAAGCTGAGCAAGGTGAACCCTGCTTAGTATTTGGATGGGAGACCACCAAGGAAGGCAGACAATGGCAAACCACCTCTGAACGTCTCTTGCCTTTGAAAACCCTATGGGGTTGCCATATGTTGGCTGCAACTTGATGGCCAAAAAAGAAAAAAGAGTTGTCCTAAATCAAGATAGTAGATTCAAACTTTTCCTATCTTGTCTAACAAAAGCTATATATTTCAATGGGAAATTGGGCCCCGAAATACCTTTTAGCAGGGCTTGCAGCCTAGAAAATAAGGTGAGTACCTAGTTGTTTTCATTAAGGGTTTTCATCAGTTCCTATTAAGAATAAAATGATCACTTCTGGAATAAAAGAACACTTCTGGAATAAAAGAACAACAATTGTAAAAAAGAATACAAAAATAATGAATTTGATGTGCAAATAAATGAACCATTGATAAGCAATGCTCTCTTTGATGAATATTCACATTGTTTTGATGCTGTTCAATGCCCTTTTGCTCCATTGGTTATTGTTCCTACTTGACAATGTTTTCTGTTCCTTTTTCTATTTTTGCTCTTCAATCCTTGACCTGATTTGCCACAGTGGCTTTTAGGCTGGGTTGATGTGGTGATCTATGTTACTTGTTTAAAACACCCATGACATGACATTTCTTAGGGCCAAATGAGACCTTACGGTGTACCCAGGTATCACAATCTGTGCATACTGAGAGAGGGAGAGGGAGAGAGGGAGAGACTGCTTTCCAAAATGTTCAATTGGAGTTTTAATTTTTCTCCTTCGTCACTTTACTTATCTTACCTCAGTAGAAATGAAACACCAGAGGCTTTTTAAAGTTAACCCTGTAACAGAGATTTCTTAAACACTGTACAAGGGATAGACTTGGAGGGAAAACGATAGGTAGGGAAGGCATAGAACCAGAGATAGTTTATAAGTTTTACTACAGAGAAAGCATAGATTTTAGATTGCTTAGTTAGTATATAATTACAATTCATAAATTAAGTTCCCAGATTCAGTTCACGGAACTTCCTATCAATAGAATCATAGAGTTGGAAGGGACCACCAGGGTCATGCATTCCAACCCTCTGCACAATGCCGGAATAGGATGTTCCTATAGAGACTCAGCTGCCTACCTAACAGGGAAGTATGGAGATTATATAATCTCTCTCCCCCAGAGAACAAAGAAGTACAGAGATTGTTCGTCAAATCTCTCTATTAGTTCTCTCTATAGATCTACCCCACTTTTATGGCAGTAATCCCTTAACAAACCCCCGTATCTGGAATATCTCTTTCCCAGAGCCTATTCCCTTTCAGTGACCTGAGAAAGGGCCCCTTTTCCTCCCAATCTCTGCCGCTCACTCCACAGGAGATGTTTCACAACCGCTTCGGCAAGTCTGAACCCTCAGGTTCTCAGTGTCAAAATCAGCTACTGAACTCTCAGGTTACCAAAACAGACTCCCCCCTTTTTCAGAAAAGAGAGTGAGCTAGCTCCTTAGCTCTGCCCACTTCCTGCCACTTTTTTCCCTGAGCTTCACTCAAACATTAACTCTTTGTTCATCACACCAGGTCTGACCCATGGACACAATGCCATTTTAGACAAGAATTTGGCCATTTAAGAATGCTGCAAGGGACGCCTGCAGCACAGAGAGACCAATCGATCCCACACACCTTTTCAAGTGCTAAAACAGACTTCCATGGATGTTTCAGCGCTTGAAAAGGTGTGTGTAGAGAAACAAGATCACCTGGTTCCATTGCACCATGGGCCCCGTCAGGATTGGGCCTTCATGGCATTTATAAATGGCTGAAATTCCTCTCTAAAATGGTGTCTAAAATGGTCCATGGATGACTCATAGATGCTATAACGTTTAGTTTGGCCCTGTTTAGATGCCTCACCCTATTGATTGTATCAACTGACACTTTACAGTGTATAATCTGCATTGAATCTCAGTAAGAAAGGCAGACTATAAATAAAGTAAGTAAATACATAAAATCAAACATCAGTGTGAGCACCATCATGGCAAATTCCTAGGGATGCCAACCTCCAAATGGTGGCTGGAGATCTCCTGGGATTACAAGTGAACTCTAAGTGATAGACCTCAGTTCACCTGGAGAAAATGGCCACTTTGGAAGGTAGACTCTATAGCATTATACCCCACTGAAGTCTCATCCTTCAAGTGCACGCCCCATTGCCCACCCTGTCTACAACCATGACATGGAATTGTTAAAAGCTGAAGGAATAATAAATTAATTTGAAATACAACTTTGTGCCTGTGAATCTTGCCCATGAATATTGCAAGCTGTTCTTGTTACTATTTCATAAATATATGTCACTGGTCATGAAGGAACAAAAAACAAGAAAATAGATTTTACCCAACGTCAACCATTTAAAGGATGTATCCAACTTTATATTTATTATTACCTTTATTTATATCCCACCCTTCTCTCCAATGAGGACCCAAAGTGGCTGACATCTTTCTCCTCTCCTCCATTTTGTCCTCACAACAACCCTATGAGGTAGGTTAGGCTGAGAGTGTGTGACCAGCCCAACCTGGCCCTTTAACAAGTACAAAGTTGTGCTTTGGGACAAAAATTTGACCAAAAACATCAAGGTGATCTGATCAGGAGCTTGCCTTGTGAGTAATCAAGATGTTCAATCCAGAAAAGGTCACCTAAGGATCATATTTATGTTAAAGTTGTCAGCATGCCTATGCACACCTCAATTTATTGTATTAAGGTGAGTAACATTGAAAATGTGTTGTTGCATCAACAGATGTTTTCAAAATGAGTGTTAAAACTATAATCATAATCAATACATCTAATTTCCAACATGTTCAAACCTGTGGATACTTAGATCCAGAGGCTGGAACCATAAACAGATGACATCTCTTTATACAAATCTGAGAAAAGACCTGGGGTTGCAGAAAAATATGAAATCTATCCATCCATCCATCTATTGGCCATTATGAGGGTTGCTAGGACAACCACAACCATATTGCCAGCCTTCAGCACTTGGTTTCTGTCAGTAATAGGCAGGGGATGGGGCAGGACCCTTTCCAGGGCTGTTTTGGCCTGGCAGTCGCAGGACGACTTGATACCACACAACATGCATGGCTCAGCCAGGACTGACTGCTTCTAGTGTTCAACAGCAGCCACCACACAAAAGCCAATGTGGTGTAGTGGTTAGAGTTTCAGAGTGGTAGGTGGGAAGGAGAGAAGGAAGCAGGAAAAGGGAAGTAGCTACGGGGGGGCTTACAGGGAATGGACAGTGTAAAGATTGGAGGAAGAGAAAATGAGATCCTTCCCACATGTCTTTGTGGGTCCTCCACTTTAAAACAACGAAAGTCTAGAAATCAGAATGCTCAAAATTTATTCCTCATCACCTTGGAGATTAAAATATGCTTTTGTCAGCCTCCAAAAGGTATATTATCACTGGATTCTGATGCTGACTCTATGATTCTCTACATCCTAAAGAACTGATCTACCTAACCTGCTCACGGCATTGATAATCTCAAGGTAACGGACAATGTGTGTGTCAGGCCTTTGGCCTTTTAGCTGGAGTAGAGGCTCTTGACATAAGTCCGGCCAAGTTCTGGCTACACGTTGGGTCCTTGGTTCTCATGCCTGTGAACGCCTGTGTACAGTTTCGCTCATCCTGTTTTCTGCAGCTAAGATATTGTTTAGTCTGTCTTCCTGGTAACCACTTATCTCGGGGTTGTCTAATGATGTTTACTTTTTCAGACCGTAGTGCCTTTAAGCATGTAACTTGCCTGTGTTCTCCATTACTAGCCTCACCTGCCTGTAGGCAGTCAGTTCTTTATTCTGTCTTTTTGCTCCTAATAAAGTATTACTGCTCCAGCGCTACCTGCCTGGATGTTTACTTATGGGATGCTAGGGACAGACGCCTGATCCTGACAGTGTGCTCTGCCCTTGACTTGCTTTCCCAATCAGAACTGTATTATGACAGCTGTGCGCTAGGGTATGCAGAAACATGCTGCATTCCAAACACTTCTGCTATAAACTGTGGCTGGATTTCAAGGACATTGCTGATGGTGCATGCTTGTGCCTTATAGCTGAGCATATGAGAGGAGAAAAAGAAAAGAAAAAAGCTAAACAGCTGAATTACATTAACTTTCCCCCGTACTCTAGTCATTTTAGATAGCCCTTGAAATACCTAATTACCCATTTCATTAAAGACTGATATTCAAAACACAAAAGTTAGAAGAGGCCATAATCCGAAACAGCACAAAGAGATGTTTTCTGTGTTTACCCACCACCCTATCACAGATGTTTTCTGTGTTTACCCCCCACCCTACAGCAGTATTTCCTTTTTATGAACTGCACCTCATGAAGCAATTTAACAGGAGACTTGCTGCTGGTTCACATGTGGAATTTTTCCCAGGTTCATTTGCATCCTGGCAGTATTTTAATCTGTTTGTACCCGAATATATGTTTACTTAAGATATTGCTATCCTTGATACAGTAACGGCCCATTCCTGAGGCTGGGGGTTGAATCACCTTAAAAGGTGGCTTGATCCCAACGCTGGCGTCTGTGCCACTTGTGCCATGCAAACTGGCATGGATGCCGGCATGGGGCCACTTATACAAGCCTCCCTGGAACATGGCGGCAGTGTGGCCCTCAGATCCCGGCGCCCTCCCCCCCGGCACAAGTACCCATGCCAGCATCCCAGGAGGCATTCCTGGGGCGTTCCAAGGGGCGGAGCTGCCTTTAGGCAGCTTCCAAACCCCTTTCACCCCGGAAATGCCTCCTGGGACACTGGTGGTCTTGCACCACCTTTTTTGATGGCGCAGGCCCGCTTTCCCCGGGGGGGGGGGAGCCTTTTTTCCCATTTTTATATTGGAAGAAAGGCTTCCCCCACTTCAGTGGTGGCTGGGAATGCTCTGAGGAGGCTTCTCAGTTGTGTCATCCTGGCTGCTGTGGTTCACTCCCCCACCCCCCAGGAATGGGCTGTAAGACTATATATATGCCAGTAGAGCAGGGGTGGGGAACCTTTTTCCTGCCAAGGGCCATTTGCACATTTATAACATTATTCGGGGGCCATACCAGGTGTAGATCTCCCCATGGGGGGGAGAGGCTAGGGTTGCCAGGTCTCTGGCCACCACCTGGAGGTTGGCAACCCCAGGGGAGGCCACGCAGAGAAGGCCTGGAGGGCTCCCCCGGTCCTCCCCCCTCCCAGGCAGGAGGGCAGCCAGCAGTGGGCCTGAGCAAACAAGGCACCAGGGAGGCGCAGCCCGTGGTCGATCGGCAAGGGAGGAAGGAAGGAAAACAGAGAAAGAGGAAAAGGGAGAAAGGGAGAAAGAAATAGAAAGAGGGGAAGAAAGAAAAGGATGGAGTCAGACAAAGAAAGAGACAGAAAGAGAGGGGGAGAGAAAAGCCTTTCCCCCCCCACACACAAACATCCGCCGGCCCCACGCGACCTGGCCCCAGGCTCCATGCCCTCCCCACCCCAGAGTCCACAAAAGGCCCCCTGAAGCCCAATCGGCTCCTGCGTGCATGCTCTGCTGCCGGGAGCCGCGGGCCTCTTCCCCTCCCCCTCACTGCTCAACAGCCGACAGGCAGCAAGAGGGGCTTACAGTGTGCCCCTGCGTTCCTGCACACTGCGGCTATAGGGGGCAACCTTGGGGGAAGCGTCCCTCTCCCTCCTCTCGCCGGCCAACAGCCATCAGTTGGCGAGAGGAGGTCCAAAGGGCACCACAGCACCCCTGCAAGCCATGGCGCCAGGAACACCCTCAGGGAGGGCCGCCCTATGCCGAGCCTCCGCGGCGGGGCCCGGGAGCTCCCGAGGGCCACAAAAAGTGTCCTCGGGGGCTGCATATGGCCCCCGGGCCTGAGGTTCCCTATCCCTGCAGTAGAGCTATTTACGAAGACTTCAGATACATAAGCCATGTCAAATCTCCATCAAGAAAGAAACACACATCCACAATAGCGTCCAGAGCCTTTGTTTACAATGCACAATTGAGAATATTTCATAACTGTATTTGTAACCAGGTTTGGCCAATGTAGGAATTGGTAACTGGATCTTCTGTACAAATCTACTGCTCAGGAGTAAGAAATCAATTCCTCCAGTGGGTTTTGCACGTTCCTAATGTATTCTGATTTTTCATGCTACTGGGTAAAATGCTGGAATATACCAACAAAGTTCAATTGACTAAAAATTGCTTCAATCCAGGCTCTTCAGTTAAACCGAGAAGGGGATCAGGCTGCAAATTGCAGATGATGGTTCTCATTCTCTATCATAATAATCTCACTCAGCAGGACTCGTGGTAGTTAAACTTTCTTAGATTATTCTTAGCCATTCCCTCTTAAATTGGACCTAGATGCAGACTGAATTCCCTTCTCAAAAATTATTTCACACTGTTTATAATCTTTGATCTTTTATTCAGCTGAACTGGTAGGGGGTCTCTCTTTTCAGTTTCAAAGTTACGCTTTGGAGAACAACATGGTATGGTTCTTTTACAATTCCCTTCACTATCAGAAACTCTCCCTCCCTCCCTCCCTTTAATGGCATGCACATCTGTATCTGAACAAAACAAGATGCCATCATGCACATGGTGTTCATTCCCATTCCAATGTATGAATAAATAATTTCAGGGAAAGTAATTCTGTAGGCAAAAAGCCTGAGGGGAAAAAAAAGTATTTCTAAATACTAAGGTAGATTATGGAGAAGCTAAAGGCCAGTCCACTTAGGCAGAAAAAAGCATGTGATGCACTTCTTTGGGATTATACCACTTCAGAATGTAGGAGGGGAAACATTGGAATATCTCACACGTATCAGTATCAAGCCATATTTGTTGCATGACTAGTGGCCCTGGTTGGGATTATTTATTTATTTATTTGTCAAACTTATAGCCCGTCCTCCCCGGCAAAAGCCAGGCTCAGGGAGGCTCACATAGTCATATAAATATGTGTGTGTAAAGTGCCTTCAAGTCGCAGCCGACTTATGGTGACCCCTTTTGGGGTTTTCATGGCAAGAGACAAACAGAGGTGGTTTGCCAGTGCCTTCCTCTGCACAGCAACCCTGGTATTCCTTAGTGGTCACCCATCCAAATACTAACCAGGGCTGACCCTGCTTAGCTTCTGAGATCTGACAAGATCAGGCTAGCCTAGACCATCCAGGTCAGGGCCATATAAATATACAATATACTATAAAACATTTTAAATTTAATTAAAACAATGAATTATACAAACAGCCCTATAATATATATATATATATATATATATATATATATATATATATATATATATATATATATATATATATATATATATATATATATATACTTTTTTTGACTCCACACTTAAAAAAGAAAAGAATTGTTTAGAAATGGATATCTCATCCTGCACATTATATGATGATTTGGTTTATAAGAACTTCACAGACTCATTTCTTACAATGAACAGAAGCTACATGTCAGTTAAATGCCATAAGGAAACACGTAAACAACTTTAGGGTGCTGGAGAATAATAACTGACAATATTAACACATGCAGTGTTTTTGCCCCAGAATTATATGAAGTGACAGAGACAGACAACACCTACGTGATGAAGGCACAATTCAAATTTTGTCATAAAAAAAACATGTGCAAAATGGTCTGAAGCAAACAGTTCAGCCACACAGACATACTCTAGAGAAGACAAGGCGAGCTGAAGGAATGAAAGCCTCATTTTGCTTTGTTTCCACAGATGGATGGATCTTCTCTTTCTGGTCTGATCCTGTTAGGATTGCCTGAACGCTTTGCTTCACTGTACCTTAGGGTTTCCAGCTCCGGGTTGGGAAATACCTGGAGATTTTGTGGGTGGAGCCTGATGAGGAAGGGGTTTGGGAGGGGAGGGACTTCAATGCCCAATTGCCAAAGCAGCCATTTTCTCCATGTGAACTGATCTCTATCTGCTGGAGATCAGTTGTAATAGCGGGAGATCTCCAGCTAGTACCTGGAGGTTGGCCACCCTACTGTACCCTTCTGTTGGGATTTCAATCAAAACTCAGTATGTGAACCTCCATGAAAATATCAAATACTGAGAGCTTGTTCACTATAAGAAGCAGAATTACTGTAGTCTCCATGCCTCTAGATGAGTGAATTTGGAAGCAGGAAGCAGCTTTCCCCGCTCATTTGTTGGCTGAACACAGTGAGGTCTTTGATTTTGATATCTGAATGCAGATGCCATTCTTCCACACTACATTACTTCTGGATGCACATCTCGGAGCATCCGCTCAATTGCCTTAGCAACAGGGATAAATTCCTTCTCCCCCTTCTGGCACAATAGAGTGGGGAACCAAGCAAACAAATAAATACACAAAAGAACAAGCCTTTTGTGAATGTTTTGTACCCACAAAAGGACAACATGCACAGCAAAAAATCAAATCTCAAGACTATTTGGCACAGCACTGGATTTAAATTGCATAACCAGATGTTCAATGTTCTTTTTGTTCCATAACGTGATCTCATGAAGATACGGAGATATCAGGATAAAATTTGGTTCACTTTATTTCTCATTTGAACAGCAGATGAGCACCCAACATCCATTTTCAAAATTTGAGGGAGGAAAATGAAAAACCTTGTAATGTGATACCTACCATGAAGTTTGAAATATGAGAATTAAAGCGGGTGCATGTATCAGAACATACTTCATGAACCACAATGCAATGTCCATATGGAAGAAACCCAGGAAAGCTGTAAAACACAATTTCTTCCTTGAACACTGAGATATGACAGTTACATAGTAAATGTCTTGTGGCCAGATACAGTTGCCAACCTCCAGGTGGGGCTTGGCGTTCTTCTGGAATTACAACTGATCTCCAGATGAAAAAGATCAATTATCCTGGAGGAAATGGTAGCTTCAGTGGGTGAACTCTATGGTATC
The DNA here is from genome assembly GCF_029931775.1 of Euleptes europaea. Classification (NCBI taxonomy): domain Eukaryota; kingdom Metazoa; phylum Chordata; class Lepidosauria; order Squamata; family Sphaerodactylidae; genus Euleptes; species Euleptes europaea. The sequence goes on from NC_079323.1 coordinate 36,496,573, forward strand.
CTATCCCTACTGAGCTCCCTATCCAAATGCTGCCATCCTCAGACTCCACCCCCAAATCTCCAGGAATTTCCCTACTCAGAGTTGCTAACCCTATAGCCAGTGTACTTGAAGGCCTACTTCCTCCCACATCATACAACATGCCAGTTAAGATCCTGCTGATGAGCCCTGCTCTCTGTACCCCTAGACTGTAGAGGTGAGGTGGGGGCGATCAGAGAACGGGCTTTTTCCGTAGTGGCACCTCACTCTTTGAGGCTTCCCTACAGGGCCGGATCTTGGGGGGCCTGGGGGGCAAGTGCTCCAGGTGCAAAGAGGTGGGGGTACTAGTGCAGACATGAAGAAGAAAAGCGGCGCCACTGCGCCATGGCATGGACGCAGCTACCTGCCTGGGGCACGGCTGATGTGTGTGCTGCTGCCCAGCATTTAGCCGCCTGCCCTTCCTCATCATGCACACCGTGCCTACAGCAGTTGTGTGCAAGGCCAGGGGGTGTTTGAGCATGTAGCGGCGTCGTGGTGACCAGCCCTCTGAACATCTGTGCCTGGCTCCAGCGTGTGCACGTGCACATACGCATGACACCCCCCTCCCCCCCTGCCCCGGGCGCTTCTTCCCCCAGCTCCGTGTCTGCTTCCCTGACCCCTACACTATGCTCTTTTAGGAATTAATCTTAATTTTTCTTTTTTTGCAGTTTACTTCTTTCCTGACAACTGTTTTATGGGACTCATTTTGTGTTGCTCAAGTTTTTATGTTGTTTTTATGTGCTAGCTGTGTTTAAATAGATTGTTATACTGCTTCATGATTTTATCATGATTCACTTGGTAAGCTGCCTTGAGGCAGCATATATACTTCTAAATAAACATATTAACTGATGACATAGTTCTCCAATTGAAATTCGAACATAATTTAACCACCACAGCCTTGTTATGGGGGCAGAGGGAACAGTAGTATATTTAATGAGATATCTGAAGTGAGACCGCTTGAACACTATATTACTACTGTGTACAAGATTATATGCCTCTAAGTAGAGCAAACTGTGAGAGATGTGTGAATCCAGAATATGGTTCAACACATTTCCTTCTTCTATGATTCTCACTCAGTTTTCTCAGAAAGTCAAAGATAAATTGATTTTCTGTAAAGTGAGGGATTCAGCATTCTGAAAGAAGGATGGGCTACAAATGTGATAAATAAGCAAACAGAATGGAGGGTATTTCGCTTACCAAAGCTGGTCCTTTCTAGTTCTAGGGGGATCAATGAAGAAATGAAACAGAGCTAGCAGAACAGGCACTTCTTTGGTTTATTTAGAAACATTCTTTGGTGTTCTGTAATCATTTCATAACTGACAAATAGTCCACTGGACCAAAAATATCATGATATTATGAAACATCTTAGATTTTCAATGGTCAGCAGTCTACCACAACCCAAACGGCAATTCTGTGAGGTTTAATACCAAACAGCAATTTTGTTATTTGAAAGTGCAACTCTGCTTAGAATACACATGATAAAAAGTTTATCCAGTCTTGTAACAACTGCCAAGGAAGGTCATGGTTCAACGGTACTGGACAACATGGTTAATGGCCCCACCATTTGTAAAATTTGGGAAATCTTCCTGAAATGTAATCTAAATCCTCTTTGCTGCAACTTAAGCCTAGGCTTTTAAAAATAATTTTAAAACTCCTATTATATCCATATATTATACTATTGACAATATTCACAATTTTTTAAAGTTTGTTCCCCCCACCCCAAAAAAAAAGATCCAGTTGCATTCCTGTGCACTGATTTTTCTCTATAATTAGCCTTGGAAAGGTAAAGGGAAACTTTTGAAGCATTTTTTTTAGTGAACAGCAGTTTTTGCCACCCACTCAGTGCTTATTGACTGTTCCTAGTTTTAATCCTGTAGAAAGCAGTAGAAACCAACATTTTTCTTGTCTTTCACCATCCACAAACTTCCCCCTTGAACAATACTAGGATATTATTATACCGTGAATTAGTTACCCGTAACTGCCTGCAGTGCACTAATGGGATACAGCATATGTGTGAAGCCTTGCTAGATTTCTAACAACAGTAAACAGTCTAGAAAACCCAGCAGCACAGCCCTAATTAACCTTTTCAACTCAGTTACTGTGCTCCCAGGGTGGAGATTGCATTTATATAGCTACCTGCAGCCAGCAAAGTAACCCACTAAACCTCAACATACACAGAACTCCTACTTGCTCTGCTATCTCTTTCCTTCTTCAGCACACATCTGCAGGATTTACAGGCCAATTGCATGTACATCTACTGAGAAACAAGTTCCAGTGACATAAGTAGGGTTGCCAACCTCCAGGTACTAGCTGGAGATCTCCTGCTATTACAACTGATCTCCAGCCGATAGAGATCAGTTCACCGGGAGAAAATGACCGCTTTGGCAATTGGACTCCCATTGAAGTCCCTCCCTTCCCCAAACCCCGCCCAGAGCTCATTAAAACAATTCCCATAGGGAAAAGCCTGGGGAAAGCCGAAGCTGAAAAAAGACGAATACCCATTCAGCTGATTCAGCAATTGGTTATCTGACTTCAGCTTTATTCCCAGATTTTGGTATTTGGTAAAACCAAAACCAAAATATTGCTGAAACGGCTTATTTCAGGCTTATTTTTGGTTCGGGTTTATCAATATGCATAACCCTACACAACATATACTTTGGACAAGAGGCTACTGTTAGGACATAATATAGAGAAATAGAATGGTTTCCAATTGACAAAGGTGTCAGATATGGATGTATTTTATCTGCCTATCTGTTTAGTCAGTATGCAGAACATATAAAGAAAGATGGATGAGATTTAGATTAAGATGGAATGAAATTTGTAGAAGGAACATTAACAATCTGAGATATGCAGATGATATTACGTTACTGTGAATACTTGAAGATAGTGAATACTTGAAATGACTACTGATGAAGGTTAAAGGAGAAAGTGCCAAAGTGGGATTACAACTGAACATCAAGAAGACACATCTAACGACTATGGAAGAATGGCCCTAACCTGGATGGCCCAGGCTAGGCCAATTTTTATCAGATTTCAGAAGCTAAAGAAGTCCAGGGTCGGTATGCAGAGCTAAGCAATGGCAAACCACCTCTGTTCATCACTTGCCTTGAGAACCCTGTGGAGGTCCCTATAAGTCAGCTATGACTTGACAGCACTCTATTACTATGGAGGAATTACACGACTTTAAGGTTGACAATGAAGTAATTGTAATTGCTCAAAAGTTTCTGTTCCTTGGCTCCGTCATCAACCAAAAGAAAGACTGCAACCAAGAAATCAGAAGGAGTTTGAGATTGGGGAGGGCAGCTAAGAAGCAGCTAGAAAAGTGTAAGGATGTGTCACTAGTGACCAAGATCAAGATCATTCATACCATAATATTCCCCATTACTATGTATGGGTGTGAAAGTTGAACAATGAAGAAAGCTGACAGGAAGAAAATTGATTCCTTTGAAATGTGGTGTTGAAAGAGAGTTTTACTGATACCATGGACTGCCCAAAAGACAAATCAATGGGTTCGAGATCAAATGAAGCCTGAACTCTCCCTAGAAGTTAAAATGACTAAACTGACGCCATCATACTTTGGTCACATTATGAGAAGACAAGAGTCACTGGAAAAGACAATAATGCTTGGAAAAGTTGAAGGCACCAGGAAAAGAAGACCCAACATGAGATGGATTGACTCAATATAGGAAGCCATGGCCCTCAGTTTGCAAGACCTGAGCCAGGCTGTTAACAATAGAATGTCTTGGAAATTAATTAATTAATAAGGTCACCATAAATCAGAATTGATTTGATGGCACAACACATACACAATGCATATGCATTTAAATTAATACTATGCACTTTTTCATGCAATATGCCAGAAGAGTAGGAAGTGGGAGCCCAGCTTATTTGTTTTTCTATTGCTTTGCTTCTGTACAATATTGACAACTTCTTAGAAGAGGGTTTTGCTAGCTCTGTATGCCCTACTATAGCAGAGGCATCCTTGCTTGTGGAGACATTTGAACTTGAAAAATACTTTCTCACTCTAATTCAAGTGAGTTTTTACTTCATTCTATCACTAATAGGGTTGCCAACCTCCAGGTGGTGGCTGGATATCTCCCGCTATTACAACTGATTTCCAGGGAAGAGAGATCAGTTGACCTGAAAAAAATGACTTCTTTGGAAGTTGGACTCTATGGCGTTATACCCTATTGAAGTCCCTCCCTTCCCTAAATGCCGCACTCCTCAGGCTCCATCCCCAAACTATCCATGTATTTCCCAACACAGAGCTGGCAACCCTAATCGTTAAGCAGAACTTCCTTGGAGAACTTTATTTAGAGAGTCTATAATACTTTGCTAAAAGCCCTAAACAGTCCAAAGTGCTGTTTTCCCCCACATAAGTTTTGCTATTACCATGAACTCCAGGCTCCTTTAGATACTCCATGTTAACAGTCAAAACAGTGATTTCAACCAACAAATACTGGAACTGGAAGCCTGGGGAGTTAATAGGAAATATTTCATCTCAATGTCGCTCTCTGATCTAATTTTAGATAGAAGGAAATATGACAACTTTGGTGGCTAATTAGAATTACTTCTTGGAAATTGTTTGTCAAAATCTTCAAGCTGATTACAACACAGAGGCACCGGTGCTGCTGCCAGCATAAACATGTTGGGGAACATTTGGAGGAGAGGACCACGAACACCATAAAATGCTGTCTAGGACTAACGATTGACTCCGTGACTGGTTATTTTAGCAAATTCAATACTTTCCCAGCAACAGCGAAAGTGCCAGATAATTTTTTTTAAGCAGCTGAAACTTTCTGAAGCATTCTTTGAAGCAAGTTGATAATTAAATTTCAATTCTCATTTGTTCTTGGAACTCGCTCAACAAGCTCTTGTGGTGCCACACTCTGCTGAATTCTGATTATATTCATTCGGGATTAAGGACTAATTCACATTAAAAGATTTAGTTTGTTCTCTAAGAAAGCGAGATACTGTTTCATGACCAATCAGTTCTACTCTGTGCTCTTTCTTCTCACAGGATCATATTTTAAATCAACTGGAAACAGCACTTTAGACCTAGTACTATCTTGTCACATATTTTTGTCACATATAATGGAGGTACTTAATGGGCTCTTTGTTCTCCAAACTGCTTCATAGTTACCACCTACAGGGCTTTTGCTTGTTAGACATCACTTCCTCTGAATATGGTTGCCAACTGCCAGGGGGGGCCTGGAGTAGGGTTCCCAACAACCTCCAGGTACTAGCTGGGGATCTCCTGCTATTACAACTGATCTCCAGCCGATATAAATCAGTTCACCTGGAGAAAATGGCCACTTTGGCAATTGGACTCTATGGCATTGAAAACCCTCCTCTCCCCAATCCTCCCCCTCCTCAGGCTCCACCCCAAAAACCTCCTGCCGGTGGCAAAGAGGGACCTGGCAACCCTAGCCTGGAGTTCTCCTGGAATTACAACTGATCTCCAGACTACAGATATCAGTTCCCTGGAACATGAAAATGGAAATTCCCAGTGGGAAAAATGGAAATTTAGAAGGGAAAACAAACCCAAAACTCTTATGAAATACTCAGAATGATAGTTCTTTTTATGGCATGATTTAACATTTTGTTTTTGTTGCTTTTTACTCCCTCAAAATGCTTTCTAATAATAGTGTCAGGGCAGATTAAGGCCTGATTAAAGCCACCAGGAAGAGTCCCACTGGCTGATGGCCTGGGGGGATGCCCTCAATAGGGCCACCTGGACCTGCCCCCCTGCGAAGGAGACCCCAGTCCCAAAATAGGGCCAGGTGCTAGCCCGATATGTGAGGAAGGAGGGCTTACCATGGTGAGGGCTTACCATTGGCTAAAAATATCTAATTCTCAGATCATCTTGCCTTCATTAGCTTCCTCCCCATCTATAGCATGTGGGGGGGGGGACTGGTCTTTGTTTGGAAATATGCACGCCAAATGCAAAAACAAATGAAAGAAAGGGTAATTTTGCTGTACAAGCCTCCAGTTCTCTGAAGTCCACAGACTAGGGTTGCCAGCTCCAAGTTGGGAAATACCTGGAGGTTTTGGGGATGGCGTCTGAAGAGGGTGGGGTTTGGAGAGGGGAGGGACTTCAATGCCATAGAGTCCAGCTGCCAAAGAACCCATTTTCTTCAGGTGAAGTGATCTCTGTCACCTGGAGATCAGTTGTAATAGTGGGAGAGCTCCAGCCACCACCTGGAGATTGTAGTCAAAACCGGCTACAAGTGCTACTCAGGAGTTCTGAATTCAAAGCCAAAGCACAAGCAAGAGTAAACCCAAAATAAGGCTACTATAATACAATATTGCTGTTTAGAAAAATATATTGAGAATTGGAATCTCACAAACACAACCGCAGTTGAGAAAACAAATAAATTTACAAACTGGTCTATTTAGACCCAATATAATGGCGCACTAGGCATTACAAAATAGTAACAGTGTCTTGATTTCGTTGCTTGATTATTGCACTTTATATGTATGGACTTGATATGAATTAAGCGCTTACGCCTATATCTACTATTTTGTAACGCCTAGTGCGCCATTATATCGGGTCTAAATAGACCAGTTTGTAAATGTCTTTGTTTTCTCAACTATGGTTGTGTTTGTGAGATTCCAATTCTCAATATATTTTTCTAAACAGCAATATTGTATTATAGTAGTCTTATTTTGGGTTTACTCTTGCTTGTGCTTCGGCTTTGAATTCAGACCACCTGGAGGTTGACAACCCTACCACAGACTTAAAAACAAAATTAAAGTTCAGAATCATACATTATATCTTTCAGAAACTGGTTTTGAACAAAGCAGTGACTACAGGCAGGTAGTATTCCTAGGGATACATTTATTGCTTAAATGGCATCATATAGGAAACTTTCATGTGGCTAATTTGTTGCTATGATATATGGCTGCCTGCAGACATCACATCAAAACAACATTAAGCCTGAATGTCTACAAATCCAGCCTATGTCTGTTGGCATAGTGAGTTTTTGTTCATAAAAATTGTGTTGGGTAAAGAGGTAAAGAGAATGAAGTATTTACTTAGAACGGTTTTTTTTGGGGGGGGGGTTCTAACCGTCTAGCTATATGACTGGTAGGAAGAGATGAATGAAAAGACCCAGGAATCAAGTCATTGGGCTAGCGACCCCTGTGTTTTTGACAATATTTTCCTGTGCCCCCTTACTCCTGTTACTGCTAGATGAAACACAGGGAAAAGAGCATGGCCTTTTATGCATGGCTGTTTCCTCACGGTCATGCCTCTGACAACTTCGGGTCTTTGTTTGGATTATGTATGCTGCTTCCGACCATCAGAAGTTGCCTCGCTCTCCCCCTGCATTTCCTTGCTTTTTGTCCACATTTTAAAATTTGTGATAAAACAGGTCCCTGAAAACCCAGGCAAAATGCACAGAAGCGACCTCTGATGGTCGGAAATGGCAGGCATAACCAAAACAAAGACTTGAAGTCATCGGAGGGGTGACCGCGAGGGAAACAGCCAGGCATAAAACGCCTAAGAGAAAGCACACTGATACAGAACCTGTCCAGTGTCACCTTAGTTCCTCATCTTCTGCACGTTTCAGGAAGAACGGTTGGCTGTACCTCATGATCAGGACCTGTGTGTTCTATTCAGCACATTGCCACAGCCAATGTGATGCTATGTGACCAAACACAAATATTCTGATGATGTGCTGTTATCCCAGCAGGGCTTTGTGCTTTCACAGACCTTGGGATCTGAAAAGCAGCGGTTAAGCACAGTGGCCTGTGGAGAACGATAAGCTGAAAGCCCTCATTTGTTACAATCTCCATAGAAATCAGTTCTGTCCCCAGTCTCGTGCCCAGGCCATGCTGCGGCATTCGCTGAGCTGCCAGATAGGAAACCTGGCAAATGCAAAAATCCCTCCTCCATTAAGATCCCTATCAGGATCACACATTTGAAAGATGAGGAACAGACAATTTGCAAGCTACACATTTTGAGTCTGGTGCTCAGCAGCAGCAGGCGCTTAAAAGTGCTGTTGCCGAGGGAGTTTGGGCCAAAAGAAAAAAGAAAAAAGTAAATGACTTGAAAATCCTTAAGAAAGTCCTTGAATTTAAAATGGAGGTGCCTGCCTAAGCAATCTGAGCACAAAGTATTATGGTCTTTGGAGCACAAAATCAAATGATAATGGAGATATTTAAATGCTCGCTGTGGATCTCTGGTGCTTATGCTAATTCCGAGGATTTTTAAAAAGCATTAGAATAGTGCTCAAGGACAGATGCCTTTGAATCTTCCCTCTTTAAGCATTGGGATCAATGTCGTTATGCTTACATCTTAACAGACAAATTCCAGAGAGGTAGCCATGTTCATGATCTGCAACTGCCAAAGTGACAAAGAATCTTGCGGCATCTTAAAGACTAATGAATGCATTCAGACATAGGTTTTCATTATCCAAAGCCTATATGAATACTGTATGTGATGAGGTGGGCTTCATTTCCACCTACCACTGTTATTCCAGTGAGTGTTTTTCACCCACACCATGCACTCACACTGATTATCATTTACTCTTAGTCTCTTAAGACATCTAAACACTAACTTTGTGGCTGCCTGCCTTGGATGCCAAGCAGCTCAATCTAACCACCAAGCAATAACATTTGCTTGCCTTTCTATGGTTGCCATATGTGACCCTCTGGCCCTTCAGAGGGAGCCAGAGTGGTGTAGTGGTTAAGAGTGGTGGTTTGGAGCAGTGGACACTGATCGTGAGAACCAGGTTCGATTCCCCACTCCTCCACATAAGTGGTGGATGCTAATCTGGTGAACTGGGTTTGTTTCCCCACTCCTACACATGAAGCCAGCTGGGTGACCCTGGGCAAGTTACAGTTCTATTAAGAGCTCTCTCAGCCCCACCTATCTCACAGGATGTCTGTTGTGGGAGGGGAAGGGAAAGTGATTGTAAGCCAGTTTGATTCTGCCTTAAGTGGTAGAGAAAGTCAGCACATAAAAAACAACTCTCTTCTTCTTCTTCTTCTTCTTCTCCTCCTCCTCCTCCTTTTCCTCCTCCTCCTCCCAAGGGCTCATCTTTGCTAGGTCCCTCTTCACCACTGGCGGGAGGTTTTTGGGGCGGAGCCTGAGGAGGGTGGGGTTTGGGGAGGGACTTCAATGCCATACACTCCAATTGCCAAAGTGGCCATTTTCTCCAGGGAAATGATCTCTATCGGCTGGAGATCAGTTGTAATAGCAGGAGATCTTCAGCTAGTACCTGGAGGTTTGGAAATCAGCACAAAGTACAAAATTACAAAATTATTATTAGTGATTAGGACAAATTACAACAAGTGCTATACAACAAATACTTATCCTACTACTATAATACATAAGATTCACTCGATGTCAACCATTCAGGTGTACAATTATTCTTTGTGTTATAGATTGTGTTATAGTTGTAATAGCAGGAGATCTCCAGCTAGTACCTGGAGGTTGGCAACCCTAGCTCATCTAGCCAACATGTGGGATATGAATCAGGTTGGGGATCCCCTGACCAAGGAACTAATGTTTCCAAATACTGTGGGGCCAGATTTGGCTTGTGAGGGGCTTCAGCCTTCCTGCTTACACTGTTTTCCTGAGCTGAAACAGCCAAGGGGGACTGTTTGCCTCACTGTGGGGCCCCATGGGTATTGTCTGTGAGACATGGAATATGGATTTGTGGTTCAACACGGTCACTAATAGACTCTGCTTTATTCAAGTCTTCATTGAATGCCTGTATTTCTGCTTCTAAATCTGCAGGACCAAGAAAACAATTATCTTGACATTTCAACTGCCCCTGTATCTTTCTGTGTGTTCAGCACTGATAAAAGAAGAGCTCTTGCAAGCTCAATCCATCACTATTCCAACAAGAAGAAAACATGGTAGGGGGATCCAAGAAGCCAATGTGGATGAACAGAAAACTCTATGATGAGCTAAGAAAGAAAAAGGAAATGTTCAAGAAATGGAGGCAAGGACATACCTCGGAGAGTTACTAGGCACTGTAGGTCAGCCATCAGAGAGGTGGTGAGTTTCCCTTCACTGGCAGTTTTTCAAGCAGCGGTTGAACACTTGTCAGGGATGCTTTAGGCTGATCCTGCATTGAGAAGAGGGCTGGACTAGATCGCCTATATAGCCCCTTCCGATTCTATGATTCTAAGAATTTCTTGATTTATGTTTAGAATCAGAGAATGCTTGCAAAAATGTGTTGGCTGAAAATCAAAGACAACACACTCCAGCCCTAGAATAGCTTGATTAATCCAGTATGGCACATAGGGTGTGCTTGAACCTATCTGTGTAGCCAGCCCGAATCCCTCCCCAGCCAGCATAGCAAGATAAGGAGCAAACAGCAAAGACAGATCTAGTGAGCCTGGCGAAGGGCAACACTGATGTCAACAAGGAACATGGGGAGCACTCACATTTAGAGGCTAAAGGGAATGATTAAGAAGTTAAGAAGAGCAGAAAAGGCCAGAAATAACATAACACCATCAGCCCACAAAGTATGGAGCAGTTGGGACAGGCAGTTCTGCTTCCCATCAATGGAGCTCTCCTGCTTGAGCAGGCTGTGCACACCATCAGGTCTGGCCAACCTTGGATGAGTGCAGAGTATGATTGAGGTTAGCCTAGGATGCCTAAATGTTCTCAATAAAGCTTTAATTCATTTAAAAGAGCGTTGCCTGGGACCTTCTGTCTGTTCACTGCTGAATACAGGCTGTCTGACCCTGGTCTGGCTCTTGCACGATTCACAGGCCTCCTACTATGGCAGAACACCTCTCACCGGTAACCTTTGCTTCCCATCACCCTTTAAAGCATAGTGGGAGAAAAATAAACAAGAAAGCTGTTAAGCTGATGGTGTGATGTCACTTCTGGGGGAATCCTGGAAGTGATGTCAGTTCTCCCTAGGAATCACCAGAAACTCTGTGGTTTTACCATGGAGTTTCTGGCAATTCCTAGAGAGGCATGACATTACTTCTGAGTTTTGATATCCTATCTTTGCTGATATCATATCTTTGCTGATGGCACCTTCCCCATGTCTCCACACCCCGGTGTTCCACTGGTTGCTTGGCCATGCCTGGCAACCCTAGGCTCTGGGATTTGATCAGTCTTGTAGTAAGGGAAAAGGGAGCCATAGATGCAAATTTGTACCTGGCAACTAAAGCATGTGGTGCCTACTTGTTGAGGTGCCATGCATCTGCTTCTGACTGCTCTGCTCAGTGAAGAGTGTCTTTTCACTGCCTAAAATTTGGTAGAAAGAATATCCCTTAGTTAAGATTAGGGTTGCCCTGACCTGGATGGCCCAGGCTAGCCTGATCTCATCAGATCTCAGAAGCTAAGCAGGGTCAGCCCTGGTTAGTATTTGGATGGGAGACCACCAAGGAATACCAGGGTTGCTGTGCAGAGGAAGGCACTGGCAAACCACCTCTGTTAGTCTCTCGCCATGAAAACCCCAAAACTGGTCGCCATAAGTCGGCACTTTACACTTTACACTTTACACACACATACAAGATTAGGGTTGCCAGCTCCAGGTTGGGAAATTCCTGGCAATTTTCTGGTGAAGTCTGAGGAGGGCAGTTCTTCCTCCAAAGTAGCCATTTACTCCAGGGTGTCTGATCTCTGTCATCTAGAGTTCAGTTGTAATACCAAGGGATCGCCAGATCCCACCTGGAGGCTGGAAACCCTAGTTAAAGTGCATAATCCCTAAGCATTCAAAGTTCAGGGTTCTCGTGCCATATATATATACCTGAGAAAACACCAGAGTAATACAAAAACTGTCACAATGTGCTGTAAGAAGTTTTTTTTTCTTGTGGGAGATATATATGTTTGGAACTGCATTTTTAAGGCTTATGTGGAATTATTCCTGTTGACAAAACAGGGCTGTTGTGTTGAAGGGAAACACTGATAAGAGTTCTTAAAAACACTTTGCTTGCCCTTATTGCAATCTATCTGTGAACCTGCCAGATTGAAAAAACATTCAGGTTGTCTTTCCTCTCCCCTTTCCCATTAGCTATATAAAATCCCTATTATCCCTCACCGCTATCTAACTTTTTGAAAATGTCCTTGAATGCAAAATGCAGTATGCCAAATCTAAGCATCCCCTCCCTCTTTATAGAGAGAGTGTGAATAATCTTGAGGGTTCTTCTGCTGCCTTGACTGTGAGGGTATCGGAAAAAGCACTGAAGTAGAGACATGCCAATTTACTGTGGCTGATTCAAATGTCAGAAGCTCAACTTTGTCTTCCAAAGTGACCACATGATTATTAAGTTAATTTGCTCCATGCTCAGAGTGCTTTTTCAGTCTTTATCTCGTTTGACCTCACACACTCTTAGTGCCATATAAATGTTAAATAGCAATAATTCTAGGAGTAGGGCTGTAATTAGTAGAAGTGCTTTGCCCAGTCACCCAAGGAGTCCCAGGTACACTGGGATCTGAACCTAACTAAACTCTATTTACTGAAAGTCAAGTGCTCTCAAATGCTTCCCAGCTAGTGCTCTACCCAGGTTGGCTGCTTTTGGAGGCAAAGCACTGGAGGCATTTGGTGTTTCTGCAGCATTCGTTTGATTTAATACTATACAGGTAGAACACAGGGGTCGTTTATGCATGGGAGTTTTACCTGAGGTTCATTGCTGGCTAGACCCATACTTTCCAGTTGGGAATATCTGCACCAAGCTCAAATCAAGTCCCGCCCCTTTAAATGTTGCTTTGTAATAGCTTTGTAATTGCTTTGTAATTGGTTTACTTCGCAGTGCTCATTGTGAGAGAAGATTCCCCACCCCAAAACCCAATTTCCACATAAAAAAAAACATTTTAAGAACAAAAAACAAAAAACGGAGCCTCAATTTTAAAAATCCTTTTTTTCGCTCAGAAAGAGCCCCCGGGAAGCAGGAAGTGTTGAATCCCCGCCTCTTTACACACTGCTTTGTGATTGGCTGCGAGAGATGCCCATCTTCTGTGGCCCATACTTTGCCTTCTGCACGGAGATTTCCGCTGGGCTGAGTTCAGGGGAGAGCGAAGAGTCGGGTTAACAGAGGAATGGGAAGACCCGGGCATTGCGAGGGCTGGCAGCGAGGTCATGTCTAATGGATGGAAAACACATGCAGAATTCCAAGGAACAACTGAGTCAGACAGGGGGAGAATGTGACTTCAAATACCCATGCATAAATGACCAGGCTATCATTTCTGGAGCCAGGGAAGCCCCCTTCCATCTTCGAGTGCCAGATGCGCCTCTGGGACCAGTGGTTCCGGGGCTGGTCGGAGTCCGAACTCAATGAGTTTGTGAGGCAGCTGGAGGAGGTGGAGCCCAGCATGGCCTCCCGCTTTTATCAAGAGGTGGCCAAAACGGCAGGGCAGGAGTGATGGGGATTCTCACCTCTGGTTTCCCCCAAATGCTCTGCAGAGAGCTCACTCTTGTGGTGCTGGACTTATTTCTCCCCCAACAAACTGTCAATCCAGGAGTCATTGCAGAAGATAATAAAAGTGTTTGCCAAATAGCATTGTAGCAGCTGCAAAGGTGAATTTTAGTAACAGATTTTTAAAGTTCCGTAAGATGGCGACAACCCTGTGTTTTTTTACTTCTCCAGATAAAGCCAAATTTGAAGAACTTGATCTTTCCTGCTTACACTGGTTCGATTTAGGAAATCTGGAAATGGAGCTATTAGAATTTCAAGAAAGCTCTATCTGGAAAAATAAATTTTATGACCTGTGTTTTTCTTTTAAGACAAAAAATGTTCATGTATGAGTTGTTTTTTCTAAACTAAAACCTCCGTATTCAGGTTAAATTGCCGTGTTGGCACTTTGCGATAAATAAGTGGGTTTTGGGTTGCAGCTTGGGCACTCGGCCTCTGAAAGATTTGCCATCACTGCTATAGTTAGATCTTTGATTATTCAGTATTTGGTTTCTTCTTGTAATCAAAGTCTCTTGAAAATACAGAACAAAAAGAGAAGGATTTTACCTTCTTTTAGTGGAAGTTCTTCTAGTGAAGTTTTGTTCTATTAATTTGTTAGGAAATGTTTATATCACCTCTCCAGAGTCTTGCTTGAGGTGGCTTACAATTAGAATAATAAATTCTCAATCTAAAAACAAACAAGCCATTTAAAAACAAGCTCAGGGACAGAAAACAGCACAAAACTATCCATGAAACAGATTGCATGCCAAGAGCAGACCATAAAACAACTGAGGAGATAACCCCCTAATTAAAAGATGAGGTAAAAAGAAGTGTTTTGGCTTGACATCTAAAAGACTGTAAGGTAGGTACCAGGTGAGTCTCAAGGGGGAGGAAATTTCATACGTACCACCACAGAAAATGTCTTGTCTCTAGTTTCCACTCATCAAACTGCAACACAAAACCCACTTATTTATTGCAAAGTGCCAACACGGCAATTTAACCTGAATACTGAGGTTTCCTTCCAGCTCGGCAACGGGGGGCGCGGGGAGTCCAGGGAAGGGGGGGCTTTGAACAGCTCCACGCTCCCTTCAAAGCCCCCGCAGCCTCCACGCGTGCCCACAGAGAGGGCTCGGCGTGCCGGACTTGGCACGCATGCCATAGGTTCGCCAAACAGGGCTAGGCCATGCCTCGCCAGCCCAGATTGCGAGTGTGTGTCTGTGTGTGTGTGTGGGGGGGTGTTCCTTCGGCTGTAGGGTTGCCAGGACCCTCTTCACCACCGGCTAGAGGTTTTTGGGTCACAGCCTGAGGAGGGCGGGTTTTGGGGAGGGTAGGGTCTTCAATGCCATAGAGTCCAGTTGCCAATGCGGCCATTTTCTCCAGGTGAACTGGTCTCTATCGGCTGGAGATCAGTTGTAATAGCAGGGGATCTCCAGCTAGTACCTGGAGGTTTGGAAATCAGCACAGTCAAAGTACAAAATTACAAAATTATTATTAGTGATTAGGACAAATTACAACAAGTGCTATACAACAAATACTTATCCTACTACTATAATACATAAGATTCACTCGATGTCAACCATTCAGGTGTACAATTATTCTTTGTGTTATAGATGCAATCAAATCCAATTATAAAATCCAGAGTCTGGTAATTTATCCTTGATCCATTGCTATCTCAAGTCATGTTCATAGTTCCTCAAGGGATACAATTCAGTGGGGCTGAAGAAAACATCTTGAAACGGCCGTCGCCCAGCTCATTCCTTTTAGATTATACCAATTATTGGATATCCTACTTGAATTGGACTTTCTCAACCATACTATAAAGATAAATTGCATATTTGCATCTATAACACAAAGAATAATTGTACACCTGAATGGTTGACATCGAGTGAATCTTATGTATTATAGTAGTAGGATAAGTATTTGTTGTATAGCACTTGTTGTAATTTGTCCTAATCACTAATAATAATTTTGTAATTTTGTACTTTGACTGTGCTGATTTCCAAACCTATCTAGGTACAAGCATAGTGATGCCTTCATTTGTTTAATTTGTTAGTACCTGGAGGTTGGCAACCCTACTTGGCTTGCTTGCAGGCTGGGTAAGAGCTCTCAAGGGGCCAGATCTGGCTCTTGGGCCTTATGTTTGACACCTCTGTCTTAAGTGGTTTGCTGGACAGTATGGGAGGAGATAGTCCTTCAGGTATCCTGACCTGAGCTGTTTAGGCCCCTAAAGGTAAGAACTAGTGTTGAATTGTACCTGGAAGCAGATGGATAGCACGGCAGATCTTTCAGCAAAGAGGTGCAATAATAAAATCTTAGCTGAGATCTGGAAAATTGGGGTTTGGACCACCTAAGTGAATGCCCTGACCTAACTAAAAGGAAAGGCCTGCAGAAACCCTTTTATCAACATAGATATATATTTTCTTTTTAAGGCACAACAATACATTGTTTATCTATGAAAAACACGTGAAGATTGAGGAGTGGAAAATTCTACCTTGAGATAGGCATTGAATTTAATTTTTTGTTTTAGTTTCTTCCACAAAGTGACCATGAAGTTTCCTGATGGTGATTTTTACCTGAATGTTATGGTCCATTTCCCCATACGTTTCTCTTTCGTTCTGAAGAAATAGAAGATGAAAAAGTGGGTGGAGTAATATGAAAAACCATTATCTACAAAAAGATATCATAAAAAAGAACAGATGGAACAATGGATGAGATCTTGGATAAAAATTCCACTGCAATATCTCATAGAGAGTTGCTTTAATAGGTAAGTTCTTTGAGCTTCAACTAATTTGTTTGAATTGTGCAATAGATCATATTTATTTTTTCCTTTCCATGTGCTCCTGAGAGCTAGAAATGCAAAGCAAATTTCTTTTGCATTCTTGGTAATAAACCAGCCCAGAAAAAGAAGCAAATGATAGAATCCTTGGAATCGGGCACAAAACATAATTAATGTGCAATGCCCTTGAATAATTGTCTGATTCTATTAATAGAAAAATCTTATCACAAAGAAATCGGGGGGGGGGGGAATCACTTAGCCAATGTCATTTTTCATCTGGTTCTCTGTACTCTGATAACAAAGGCTAAGTTGTAAAAGGAGTGTTTACTGAAATTAGAAGCTAATGTACTCACTGCAATCCAAAGTGTTCTGTGAAAAACTCTAAATACAAAAGTAATTAACATCAATCAAAATAAACAATGGAAGCACTTTTATCAGCAAGTGATTGCAAGAAATGAAACAATTCACGACAGCATAGAGTAAGATTGTGGTCTCTATAAAGTCCTGAATATTATATCAAGAAATGCTTGCAGTTTGTATGGTTTCCATTGCCGCCTAGATAGATTCCGGTTAATGAAAATCGGTCAACATAGCTGTTCAGGGCCACAAAGTATATGTTTATAGAGAAATTCACACGTTTACCTCTTCTGGGTGCCAGTTTTTGATAGCCTTAAATTGAGTGTATGACACTGGAAAGTTAAAAAGATTTTGCCCTTCTATCCTGTTATTCTGCTTAATCACTAAATTCCAGTCCTGGGTTTTATCCTGGCATTCAATTGCTAGTTCACTGCCAGTTTCTCAGGCAGGAATTTCTTTGTTCTTAACAGTAGTGGTACCAAAGAGTAAAAAAAAAAAAATCTTCAAAATTCTTTTTAAAATCCTCCTCAACAAATGTTGATGTCAGATATTTTACAAATGCTCATTTGCCCTAGGTAAAGTTCATTATGACTAAGTCCAGAAGAAACCAACTGAACAAAATAGTTATGAATTACTAAAGATTCAGTGTTTTAACAGTCATGACTAAACAGCCAGTGTGGTATCAATGGTTAGCATGCTGGACTTGGATCTGGGTGACCCAGGTTCAATTTCCCAATTTGTCATGAGGAAACCTGGGCCAGTCAGCCTCAGCCTAATCTCACATGGCTGTTGTGAGGATGAAATGGAGGAGGAGAGGCCAACATGAGCCGCACAGAACTGGGGAAAGGGTGGGATAAAAATAAAATTAAAATATACGAAATAGGGTTGTGCATATCGATAAACCTAAACTGAAAATAAACCCAAAATTAGCAGTTTTGGTAAATCTCAGGCTTTGGGTTTACCGAACACCAAAGCCTGGGGATCTCCCTGAAGCCAAATAGGTGATTCCTGAAAAAGCCGAATAAATATCCGGCTTTTTCAGGTTCGGCTATTTGCCTTTGCTCAGAGGAATGGCTCTGTGTTTTCTCCCATTTTTCTGTCTTTTTTGGACTGGTTTAGTTAGGTTTGAGGTTGGGGTCTTGTAATCGGAGTCAACTTGGTCTTACCAATCATTCAGTGGATTAATTTGGATCAAGCATATTTTTAAAAAAGCATAATTTTTTAAAAAGATGGGGCTCACCAAGTCCCATCCGGAGTTATATACCATCTGACTAAAAAGTGCCAGCTTCAACAGCTGCTACCACCAGGCTTCCAAAGGAGACTCCCTCTCCCACGTGGATGAGCAATCTCCTTCAGACAGCCCCTGTGGTTGAGACTTCGGCTGGCTCTGATACCACCTCCCCCCCTTAAAACCTTCTCTGAAACTGAAGGTTGCCCCGAGTAGAGGCTTCGTTTCCCTACACCGTGACCATCTCTTGAAATCAGATTTTTGGTAACCAAAATAAAAGACTGTTCACCGGATGTCATTTGCCACCAAAAGAAATGTTTTTTGCGCCTTATTTCTCTTGCATTTAAATCTTTTTCCTCAGTTTGAAAGCTAATTTGCATGGACATCATGCTATGCATCCCAGATACAAAGGCATCCCCCAGACTCTGAGGCACCAGCCTGTCAGTTGGATCTTTCCACCAGTCCTCAGCAATGCTGAACTTCTGAACCTGAAAACCAATGGACAGCTCGGCTTGCAAATGCCTGGAGAATGGGGGTGACCCCTTTGCGGGCCCATAAAATTGGATCCACTGCCCAAAGTTCACCAAACCCGCTTGACTATCTAAGGAGAGTCCCTTGCAGCCACGGTGAAAATTTGGGGACTCTACCTCCCAAAATGCCCCCCAAGAACTTTGAAAAAATCTCCATAGACTATAATCGGGACAACTTTTCAGTAAACCTGGAAATAAGCCAAATACCGAAATATACTGGTATGGGAATTCGGCTTATTACAAGTTTACCGGAAAAAATTGGGCCCAATAAACCCAAACCCAATATTTACTGATTATTATATTTTTTTTGCACAACCCTAATACTAAATAAATGTGCGTGTTTTGCTATCAAGTCACAGCTGACTTATGGCAACCCCGTAGGGTTTTCAAGGTAAGAGACATTCAGAGGTGGTTTGCCATTGCCTGCCTCCATATCACACGCTGGTATTCTTTGGCGATCTCCCATGCAAATACTAGCCAGGGTCAGGGCTGAGGGTGTGTGACTGGCCCAAGGTCACCCAGCAAGTTTCCATGACAGAGTGGGGATTCGAACCTGGGTTTCTCAGATCCTAGATTGACACCTTAACCGCTACACCGTGCTGGCTCTCACTAAATAAATGTGTGTGTAAAGTGCCGTCAAGTCACAGCTGACTTATGGCGACCCCTTTTTGGGGAGTTTTCATGGCAAGAGACTAACAGAGGTGGTTTGCCAGTGCCTTCCTCTGCATAGCAACCCTGGCATTCCTTGGTGGTCTCCCACCCAAATACTAACCAGGGCTGACCCTGCTTAGCTTCTGAGATCTGACAAGATCAGGCTGGCCTGGGCCATCCAGGTCAGGGCCACTAAATAAATTCACATAGGTAAATAAATACACGTACATATATTAAGGTACACAAAACATGGGAAGCTTTCAATATTGCATATAAATCAATCACAAAGAAAAGCTTGATGGGTCACAATTAACAAGGGATAAATGGGGGGAAATCTTACATGAAACTATTGTTATTTATGGGGCATTAATCTAGTCACAGTTCTTCAGCACCTATATGAAACAAGTACTGAAAATAGTAATAGTAAGCTGTTTATGACTGTCAGCTTAAAATGAAACTTCCGTGCACAAAACTATCTTCTGTTACAAAATTCTTTTTCGGACTCAGCAGCTATAGAGTGTCAATAAAACACAACATAAGAGGAAATCCATATTCTATCTCTGAAGAGGTAGATCAGGACACTGAGTTACCTTTTGTTGATACTGAAATTGAAACACTACGCTGAGTTGTACAAGGTCATAAAGATATTACTGCTGAGACAAAGTTCATAGTGATGCCTAACATATTTCTACATGCAGAGCATATCTAGGTATTCAAAGGATATTGTGCAGAAAACTTCACATATCAGGGTAATGCTGGGAATGGCTCACACATTGCTGAGAAACTTACAAAAAAAGTTATTTTGAATTATCACTGCTCAGAGTCCAGTTGAGGACTGTGGTCCAACTGCATATTGCAGGGAGATCCATAATTGGATTTCTGACACTTTTTTAAATCATAAAAGGCATCACAATGAGGCCTAATCTGGATTGGGGCTGTGACTCTGAGGAGCAAGGTTAATCCTTTTCCCATGCCATTTACCTGACAGAAATTCTCCCCCTCCCCAGAACCGCTGTTAATTAGGTGTGGTAAAAGGTTTGCAACAAATGTACTGGCCAGGCAAACATACTCTGTTTGACTTCCTTGATAAGATGAGACAAATTTCTGATTGGATCACCTTGAATTTCCCTGATGAGCTTCATCTTGATCATAGCACCACGTGAAGCAGTTTTGCACCTGCTTAATAGCCAATTGGCTGTTGCAGTTTGCAGCTTCATTGTAGCTTCATTCAATTTATTAGAGAAAAGTATGTATTTTCTTGGGATCATACAATCAAGAACTGATCCCCTTATCACACATATGTTTGTCTATATGATCAAAATATGGACTTGAATAGGATTTCACAATGGTTAATTAACATCTACTCTCTTATTTTTATTATAATTAAACCTCAATATATTGATAGAATAGTTTCCATTTTTCATGAAACTGCTCATAGTTCTTATCACTATTTACCGTATTAGTCATGTTGGCCATAATTACATATCCCATTAATATTTTCTTCCATTCTTCTATATCTGGGAGGAGTGCCTGTTTTAGGATTGCCATCCTCCAGGTAATAGCTGGTAATCTCCAATTTTTGTTGGAGCATCTTTTGAAGTTTGTGATGTATATCTTTCCAGTATGACTGCAGTTTTGGACAGGTCCACCATACATGGAAATAAGAACCATCTGATGCATTACATTTCCAGCAGGCTGCTTGATTTGTTTTATTTGTATTATGCATCTTTTTAAACACTTTTGGAATGAAGTGCCATCTATAAAGCATCTTGTACCAATTTTTGCGTATTTCCTGACTGGCTGTGAACTGTAATTCTTTGGTACATAATGATTCCCATTTTTCCATTGTAATCATTTCTCCAAAGTTTTGCATCCACTTAATCATGTTAATCTTAACTTGCTCCATTTCTGTATCATATTTTAACAATAGCTTGTAAATCCTCTCCCAACAGATGATCTTGATGTTTAGTTGTTATGGTTTAAAATTCTGTTTGTGTCCTTAAGGCATCTGTTTTAAAACAATCTTCCTTTAATCTTGACCTCAGCTGAAGGTATGTTAGCCAGTTTAAATCCTTGTTCTCTTTTTTCGAAGTGGATATTTGTTTTATTTCCCCGGACTCGTCAATCAAAACTTGATATGTTAGGTACTTGCAGCTCTTCCAAATGGATTGGTCATAATAATAAGCTTCCAAGGGAAACATTATTGTGGGTGGGGAGGGACTTATCCTTTTTTAATAATTGTTCCAAACTTTTAAAAGTGCAAGCTTTATATCACAGTCTAAAAGAGTTTGCTTTGTTACAGTTGAATTTTTGATGCTTTGGAATGCCATAGCAGACTATGAAACCCAACTGGTAAATCTGCTTTCTCTAATGCCAACCTCCTATCTGTTGGACATCCGTTATCCAAACTAGGCATGAAGCATGGTAGTATAATTTCAGATTAGGTAGTCCCAGCCCTCATCTCTTCTTGTCATCTTTAAATCTCACCCTTGGTTTTTTCCCATTTCTAACAAATTTGCTGATTTTTTGCTGCCAGTTTTTTTAACATATTATCTTTAAGAACAAGTGGAAGAAACTGAAATAAAAAATTAAGTCTAGGAAGCATATTCATTTTTATTGTGGGTATTCTGCCCATCCAAGAGATATTAAGTCTGGACCACCTATTCAAATCTTTCTCTATTTCTTTCTATATTGTAAAATAATTGGTCTTTTTGTGCCTTGAATGTTCCATTCTAGAGAGAATTTACACTGTATTTGTGACACACCGTTGTTTGAACTGTGTAGACTGAAGGCTAAGGAAGCGTGATTTTCATTTGCATAGCATCAGTAGTCTAGTTTTTTTAAATTTTATTGCAATTGTTTCATTTTTCTAAAAACTATAGTACAGTGATATAGTTATCGGCTTTGTACACTATGCAAACTGTGTGCAAAAGTGTCAACTTCCCTATTATTGGTTTGCATTCAGGAGAATTAGGAAATACTTTAAAAGTAGGAAATGTAGTTAAGTTAGAAAGAAAGCCTGGGTTAAATGCTGAGGTCACCCAAGTTATTTGGCATTGTGCCTTGTGTCATGGAGTAACTTCTGGTCCCTTACAGCCCAATGAGTCTACAAGCAAATTTGAGCATGGTTTATTAAGGCTAGAACACACACCCTAGCATGAGAATTGCATAAACTTCAAAAAGGCCGTAAACACAAGTTTCCTAGCCATTGAGTTAGTTTCAATGAGGTCCCAGATAATTTCTTAGGACTGTGTCAACAGTGGTGATGAGCAATTAACAGTGCAAGCCTGAGCAGAGGACCCAGGCAGATGTGTTGACCTGGCAGTGGGCCAAACAGGCCTCCCCCACAACTGTTTTTTGCTGGAGAAAACAATGCAAGGGAGGGAAGGCTGAAGCCCCTCCTCCCACCATGCCATGCTCTTCAGAGGAACTGGGCTCCACAGCACTTCCAAAGTGAATCCCTGGTAACATATGTAACATGAGACAGGTTGGGGGAACCCCCCCAACTCAGGTGAGATGCAGCAGGGGTCTCTGCCGGAAAGGCTGAGCTGAATGTTCTCCAGCAAGTATTTTTAGTACCAAAAAGGATGCTTTGAAGGGAATCGACAAATTTCCCTAAAGGCCCCAAATTCTCAGCTGTTCACCAATTGTCTGGACTATGATGTGTGTGTGTAAAGTGCCGTCGAGTCGCAGCCGACTTATGGTGACCCTTTATGGGTTTTCAAGGCAAGAGACTAACAGAAGTGGTTTGCCAGTGCCTTCTCTGCATAACAACCCTGGTATTCCTTGGTGGTCTCCCATCCAAATACAAACCAGAGGTTACCCTGCTTAGCTTTCGAGATCTGACGAGATCGGGCTACACCATGCTGCCTTCCCTCCCCTGGACTTTGACACCATCCATAAATAGCCCTTCTCAGCAGCAGTGATGTCTTCATACTACCAAACTTGACTGTTCGTTGGTCCTAGGATGAATCCTCCCACCCAGTGATGCAGACCCTTCCGCTCAATAGACCTATGTCGCCAGCTCCTGAATATCATCTGATGGAGTAGTCCAGGCCACCTGAGTATGTGTCAGTGGGTTATTGTTCCTTCTTTCTGTAATGCCCAATTTATGAGAGGAAAAACTGGCAAAAAGAGCTCCCCTGAAAACCTCTAATAATAGGGGTCTACGTTTCACACTAGGAGAAAATGTTCACAAACTGTGCTCCCTCCATTTGGACTCATCCCTAGCTGAAAGTAATTGAGTCAAGGCTTAGTCACTTTATGTTCCTGGGAAAAATTCTTTAAATAGCTTGTAAAAATGATTCCGTTGTCTATTTTCTAAAAAAATAAAATAAAACCAAAGCAATACGTTTGCTTTTATTTTTAATAATGGAAAAAATGGTCCATTTCTGTTCTCTCAGTATTTCAGGGTAAAAATTATGGAGAATGTGCACTAAATTACCATGCTTAGGAAATGTCCTATTATTTTGCATTAATTCTAATGACAGCTCTATTCCTGAAATTTGCAACAGCGTTGTATTAGCTTTTCAAATATGCCACTTTCCTTCCTCCTGTAATTCTCCAAATTATACCCTTTCAGTCTTAAAATGGTTCCTGGGCTTTGCATTTCTATGGAACTTTTCAGTTATGTATTTTTAAACTTTCAAATAGGACACAAGTTGGATGAACTTGTGTCCCCACCCCCCACCCCCATCCCGATCTCAGCATTAGCTAATTATCTGTGCTGGCTATGGGCAACATTTTGTAAACACCTGAGAGGTTCATTGCATTATGTAGCTTCGCTACCTTTGAACATCATGGACACAGACAGAGGATGAAGATCGGAGAAATGTGAGGGAAACAGATTTAACCCAGGTTTTACAATTCGAAATAGTAACAGTGAAATCCTAAACAAAGTTACCCCATTCTAAGTCCATTGACTTCAATGGATGTACAAACTTTGTTTAGGATTGCCCTATAAGTATGTTCATTTGTACTATTTTGCAACAACCAGTCAAACACTTATTTATAGCACAAGAGTTTCACATATATTTCCGTCTTGAACTCTGCCTATTATGTGTCTTTGAGCTGGGAACCTCTTGGATAATTGCTCAAGAACTAGCTCTAGTCATTGCTTCCTGCATACTATATTGGTAACCACGGTGGAATGTTATGTGAGCAGACAGAACAAGGTTTTTTGAGGACATGATGAAACATAGTCGTGTCATCTGGCATCAGGGAGAGGCAACCACAGGGATGCATACCAGTAGTGTGATGTTTTTAAAGATACAATAGTCTGTATTTCATTCAGTTTGAAGTATTGCATGCTGGGCGATGTAGTCTCTGAGGTTAATACATGTAGGAAAAAAAGAGGGAGGGCTAATTGAGATAGTTTGCTATGTTAAGAGATATGCCAAAACAACAGTGTCACTTTTTGGTGCCTCTGTAGTTAATGAGTGAAAGAAAAATTTACTTATCTGTTCCTTGGTGAGATGCTTGAACTGTACCTACATTGGTAGCACCCACATGGCACTCAGTGGAACAGGGTTCTTCGGGAGATGGTAAGCTCTTCTCCCCTGGAGGTTTTTGAGAAGAGGTTAGATGGTCATCTGTCAGCAATGCTGATTCTATGACCTTAAGCAGATGATGAGAGGGAGGGCATCTTGGCCATTTTCTGGGCATGGAGTAGGGATCACTGGGGGTGTAGGGGGGAGGTAGTTGTGAATTTCCTGCATTGTGCAGGGAGTTGGACTAGATGACCCTGGTGGTACCTTCCAACTCTATGATTCTACATCTCTTGATGGGAGATATGTATGAGTTCTCGAATTCTCCACTTGTAGTCTGTCATGGAAGGATGAAAGTGGGAAGCATAATTCACTCATACTTGATCCTTTTGCACATATAACATAAGAAGCTGCTCTAACCAGATAACTTCTGTGCAGTAGTAATTAAGTTGTAGTTTCATGACAGTGGTGCTTCCGCACAGGGACAGATCTGTAGTTTCCCAATTGCAGCTGCAGCTGTTAATCCAGTGCAGCAACAACAGGGCTTCTACACAACAGGTTTCCCAAAAGCTTTTTTTAATTGGATTCCGAATAGTGTTATATTGATATAGTTATACTGAAATATGTATTAAGTCCTCTGAATTACCAGCTTTCCTTAAAAAAATAAATAAAGTAAGTCTCTAGCCTCTTTCCTTGTTGAAATATGCCTTATATCTCTGCAATGAAAGGGACTTTTTTTTTAAAAAAAATGAAAGCTAAAAAATGAGGGAACCTGATACATGGTATTGGCTTAATAAATATACAACCATTCAATAGTTGATGTTTTTAAAAGGGGGTGATGGCTGCTGTATGGGTGGGACTGGGAAAATCCACCCTTTCCCAACCACACAGCAACTATTTTCTAGGTTCTGCTGCAATCTTTCAAAAAAAAAAAAAAACTTTGGAGCAAAACAGACTTGGGAAAGATGGGAGAAAAGCTGAGGAAAGATGGGAGAAAAGCTGAGGAGATGCTCAAATATACCACAATGCTGTAGGGAAGCAGAAAAATAAACTCCGTCCCAACAGCATCGAAGTTGGGGTAAATAACCCAGTGTTAGGCATTACACTTTGTGGCCAGTTACTCAACACAGCAACAGTACATTTGTGCAAAGAGAGACCATGCAGGAGCAGAGCAGTGAGTGGCTGAGGCATGAGGAAACAATAAGTCTTACAGAAGTGTAGTTATGATCTTCAACAACCCTACACTTCTGCAACTCTGAAGTCTTGTGAGAGGACTTGTGATTTGGCCCATATCAGGCATGCAGTGAAATATATGGCTCCCTCAGCTTCGAGGGAGTAGACATAAAGCTGGAGGCAAGGTGTAATGGTTGAGCTGGTCAAACCAAAGATTATTTTGCTTCTAAAATTAAGGGCATCTTGATTTCCCATTGATACTGTAATCTAAAAAATTAGCGAGGCCGAATGTAAAAATGCTTTCACCCAAAAGATCTTTCTTCTGTATCGAAAGTCTGTCATTCTCAGCCCATATAAGGAATTCTCCAAAGTTCATTTGTTTACAACAGTCCAAGAAAAGCAACAGTCCCCAAAGGGACACCCATCACTGTTGCTATCAACAACTCCCTAAAGCTTTGCATTTTTAATGTAATCAGCATGGACTGCATTTCTGAGACATACTTGTACTTTTGAGTTCATCGTGTACTCCTTGCATATCTTTGTCCATTGTTATCAGACACCCATGATTTAGTACTGTGATTCCATGATTAAAAAGAGGAGTTAAGTGCTTTCCATAGTTTGATTCTTTAGGTCCATATATCATTTGCCTTTGACATAGCAGTGGAGAAGATGCTTATAATTATCACATCTTGTACTGTATTATGTATAGAATGACGTGAAAATTCATCTCTTTATCTCAAAGGTGTTCTGAGCAATGAGTCCTTTCTTCCAACATTACTGTTGTCTCTGGACGTATGTCTTTAAACAGAGAAGTCTAGCAAAACCAAGAAGAACCAATCTGAACATCTATGCAATGTAAACAAGAGACATGACATGGCTATGGCATTCTTTTCTACACTGAATCACACTGAAGTGTTTACTCTCAGGGTGGCAGGTTAAGTAGAGGTTAACACAATTTCTCGCAGGTAACAAATTAAAGGAATTACAAGTGGGACTGGAGGGTTCTCGAAGCACCACTGGAATTTGTAGTGGAACATACCTTTCACTCAACTGCATACTTTTAGCTTGGTGCTCACCAAGACATAGAACAAGTTTTGGAAAATGATTGGTTTTCATCAGGCTGAAAAAGCCTACCAGTTCTCAATTTTGTGCCAGGGCATGAATGAGACTCAAATTATACATTCTTCCATAAAACAATCAATATGAAGAACCAGATAG
This sequence comes from Euleptes europaea, assembly GCF_029931775.1. Taxonomy (NCBI): domain Eukaryota; kingdom Metazoa; phylum Chordata; class Lepidosauria; order Squamata; family Sphaerodactylidae; genus Euleptes; species Euleptes europaea. The sequence continues at coordinate 36,523,375 of NC_079323.1, forward strand.
GCATTTCTGCCCCCAGATCTTGGGGAAACTCTTTCAGTTTTATTCAGAACTGCATTGGCAATAAGACACATCGATAAACTTTTGGAAATCTCAGGCTATACTAGAAATTGCAAGATGTGTGACAACCTAGGAACTAAGTGTCATGGGGCACAGTTCTCGTCTCTCCATCTCAAAAAAGATACAGAGCTGCAAAAAAGGCAACCAAAATGAACAGGGTTGGAGCACTGTCCCTACAAGAAGAGGTTAAAGAATTCTGAGTTTTCCATTTAGAACCTTAAGGTGACTAATGGGAAACACAACAGAAGTTCATAATATTAAACATGCTTACAGAAAGTAGACGGGGATTTTTTGCCCTTTCTCATAATGATACAACTCAGGGACACCCAACATAACTGATGAATAGAAACTTGAGATTGTGCAAAAGGAAACACTGGCTCATGCAATGTAGTTTAATAGGGATTAATTACATTTTACAAGGGAGGTCCTTGATCTAATCTCCTGATGTATTTTTTTAATGTGATAAACTAATGTGAAAAAGTAGCTCCAGGGAAGATAGGCTGATTTGGATTGAAGATGTGGTATGAGAGGGGTTGGAGATTAAACTCTGCCCTCCCCTGCCCAGTGTTACTGATAGAAGTAACCCTGCTGAGTTTCAGTTAGCCCCGGGAAGCAAAGAAGATGGGTACTCATACTGTACCTTTATTTTTTCCCCTTGCAGCTAATAGCAGCTCTGGCTAGAAGAGGGGATGGTATAAAGAAAAGGATTAAAACATCCTGCCCAATCCAAATCACCCCTTCATTCCCCACAACTACCTTTAATAACAATGGTTATTAATATGGTTGCCAGGTCCCTCTGCCACTGGTGGGAGGTTTTTGGGGTGGAGCCTGAGGAGGGTGGGGTTTGGGGAGGGGAGGGATTTCAATGCCATAGAGACCAATTGCCAAAGCAGCCATTTTCTCCAGGTGAACTGATCTCTATCGGCTGGAGATCAGTTGTAATAGCAGGAGATCTCCAGATATTACCTAGAGGTTGACAATCCTAGTTATTAGCCATTATAGCTAAAAAAAATTGGGGACTCACAAGAAACTTGCAGGGAGGGCAGCCCCCCACATTTGCTTCCTTCTCTCTCCTTCTCTTCCCTGTGAAAGTTCCCTCCTCTCTCTTTCTGCCCCCACCCCTTATCTAGCAATCTTCCCTTACTCCTCCTTCTCCACTCACTCTTTCTATGTCAGTTTTCCCCACCTTTCTTCCCCATCCCTTGTTTCCAATTCTCTCTTATCCCTTCTCCTCTCACCTCTTGTATGTCAATCTCCCCCTCTCTTACCTCCCAGCCTTTCTCAGACAATGTCTCCCCTCTCTTTCCCCTCACCCCTTCTCAATCTACCCCTCTCTTTCTCTTCTCCCTTTTTTTGCCATCAAGTCAAATCTGATTTATGGCTACCCCTGGTGGGGTTTTCAAGGCAAGAGACGTTCAGAGGTGGTTTGCTTGTTTGTTTGACTTTTGTGCTGCCCTTTCTTGACAACGTCAGGCTCAGGGCAGCTCACAGCAATTTCAACAACAATTAAAATCACACCAGTTTACGTTAAAATCCATAATATTTCTTAAAAATATATGACAATAGGGGAACTAGTTCAAACGGGAAAAATAAGGGAAGGGAAAACAATAGGGTACCCCCAATAAGGAAAGGGATAGGTAATAAAAGAAGATGAGAATAAGTAAATGGTAAGAGGGAGGTAGGCCATCAAGATGGAAACCATCGCTGTCTCCATTTCACCACCCTGGTATTCCTTGGAGGTCTCCCATCCAAATACTTGCCGGGGTCAACCCTGCTTAGCTTCTGAGATCTGACGACTGACGAGATCAGGTTCACCTTGGCTATCCAGGTCAGGGCTCCTCTACCCTGCTCCTCTCTATTTCTCTCTCCCAGACAATCTCCCCTCCTTCTTTCTCTTTCTTCCCCCCTCCCTCAGACAATTCCCCCTCAGGGTGACCCTCAGCAGGATGTATATATTTGGCCCTCAGTGTGGCAGCCTGTAAGAAACTAGCAAGCCAATGTAGCTATACATTGATTATATTTTCTATGCAGGAATAAACTTGGCTATGATAGAGATTCAGTAGTGTGATAACTATATAAATGTAGCAAAGGCAAGGTAGCTTCTTGAATGGGGACTATTTGCTCCACTTTAAAAAAATTGTCCACCTGGACAGACCCTCTGGCAATTTTTTTAAAGTGGAGCAAATAATCCCCATTCCAGGGAACCTGGGAAGTGCTCAGTTGTTTGAAATTTACATTATTTGAAATGACTGACATTGCTGCTAAGGCTGAAGTAGGCTTGCCAGTGTCTTGCTGTGTGTGTGTGTGGGGGGGGGGAATCAACAAGAATTGCCTCCTTCCATCCACAGAAATCCTCTGCTGGATCCGGCCCACTGTATGTGCCCTACATTTCTGAAACCCTTGAGCATTAGGAACTGTTCTAGATAGGAGCAATATTCTGATATGACCACCAGAATGAATATTTGAAGAGTGTACATTGTCCTCAGACTGGGCATCAAGGACAGAGGAGAGGCTAGATAAAGTTTTCTTCTAACACCCTTTGATTCTCTGTTCTTGTCCTTTTCTCTATCTTTCCTTACAAAAAAAAAAAAAAACCACTCCTGTGCCCCCCCCCAACTCTAATTGCCTCTGTTGTTATTCTTTGAACCCTCTCCAAATTGCTAATAACTATGTGGTGATGGAAGTGCCAAGAGCTTAATTCAGATGTGTTTGTAGCAAAGTCAATCCTGCATTTCACATGCAGGAATGCCATTAATCCAACCCATACTGTAGAGCACCATAAGAGACCTTTACAGTCCAGGTACTTTATTTAAATTTTGAAACCTGGATGAGGGAGCAGATGGCATGGAGCCAAATCCACCATTCCATTAGAAAACCTAGCTTGCTTTGTTGACAAAAGGCTCTCAAGTGAATCAGAGAACTGGGTTTGGCACTATAAGGTGGTGAATGGGTGCGGGGAGGCAGCTCATATCAGCAGAAACCAGGAAATTATCATTTTCTGTGCATTTTTAATGAGGATAAGAGATATGATCCACCGGGACAGCGTTAAACCCAAATCAAAACACTGGATTAAAAGGTGCATCATTCCCTTTCCTCTAGTTAATTCGCATCATGTCATTAGCTCTTTTCTTCATTCAGTGAAAATTCTCTCTCTCTCTCTCTCTCTCTCTCTCTCTCTCTCTCTCTCTCTGTTTCAGTCCTAATATGAGCTAAACAAACTAGAAATCGGGTAGTACATCTAGCATCACTATATAGGCTTTGGGTCAGGAAATGGCAATTATGGTCTTCTGCTTAAGAGAGCAAGAGAAAACAGGAAAATTGAATGCAACATTTATGTGCTAGGGCCACTTCTGTAGGTTATTCAACCATTATTATGCATGCTTGAATTTTAAATGAAGTGTTCAAGGATATCATCCAGGTTGCATGATTGCTACATTTCTTTGAATCATGGAAATACTCCCCACCCCCCAGGATACCAAATCTCCTTTTTAAACACCTTATAGCCTCTAGAACATTAATCTCCAACACTGGTTTGACTGTAGAGAGAATAATTGCTTCTTGTGAGAGATTTTGACCTTTTGGTTAACAGAAAGTTATGTAAGCATTGTGATTTCTCCTGATTCACATAAGTGCTAGAGATATACAGCAAAAATCTAGATAGTGGGTTTAAACCAATACTTGAAGTTCACCTCTCCCCACCTCACTTTATGTTTTTCCAGTGACCCCTGACCCTTCAGTTTACAGCACATGGTACTCCCTGTCCCTCAGTCTTTTTAAAACAAACTTGGCCGTTGTTTTTCTAAGCTTTAGACCACCTCTCCCTCCAGCATTTCCTTCCTTCATGACCTTCACCTCTAACTAAGGTGTCCCACTGCCCTTCAAGCACCACGACTGGAGGTCCAGTACCCTCTGTTATCCTAACTCCCATTTGTCTGCTTTCCTCCCTGCTCATTGTCCTGGACTCAACTGCTCTTATCCCTATTTACCCTTCCATGTTCCTAAAAGAACCTTAGTTGTTAGTCCACATTCTGTGGCCACCATACTTCATCTACAGAAGGGCAGCTCATTCCTGGGCTCATTCCTGAGGTGCCGCTGCACCGCCTCCAAATCAGTTTTTTGGCGGCCAAAAGGCCAAAAGAAGCCTTTTAAAATCTTATTTTGGGGGAGAAATGGGCCATTTTCCCCCAATGAAAACAGCGAGGCTGCACCAGGAGAAACCTGGCGTATCTACACTGTTGGTGGAGGGGGCATTCCCAGGCTGGAGGGTTTAGGAAGCTAACATCAGCTCCACCCCCGGGAATGCCCCCCCCCATGCTAGTGCCACATTTCTCTTCCGGGATTTAGGTCCTGGAGATACTGCTGTGGCGGGGGGAGGCACCGTGCTGCTCCGTGGCGCCCAGGTGCCGACGAAACTGCCCAGGTGCCCCCGCCACCTGTGTGAGTGCCTCTTATCACAGAATAAGAGAGCACTTATGCTGGCGGTGGGGTCACACCGCCTCCAAAGACCTTTCAGCCCATTTCTCAGGAATGGGCTGTTAGAATATTTGGGAAAATCAATCACAACCACTCTACCAGTAGTTAAGTGAGATTCTGTAGAGCTATTATTTGCTTTTCTTCTATATTTTATCCCCCACCCGGAGAGGCCAAATCAGCTCGGAATAAATAATGTAAATTTTTTTAAAAAAATTCCACTGTAGATGAATACTGCTAATGTTCAATGTGTCTTCTTTATGTTTGCTTCTTCCTCCAGCGATGCTGCTGCTAGCTTCATTTGTTGTTGTTTGAGTGTTTTCAAATAAACCTGTTTTGGGCTATGATGAACAGAGCATATTCTGTCGGCTAATGTAGGGCAGGGAGAGAGGAACAGAGTAAGAAAAGCTGCTGAAGCTGTAAATAGTGGCTAGCAACTGGCCAGTCTTCTCACTTCATTCTTTATAGGAGCCTAGGTAGCTGTAACAGCTCTCCAATGCAGTGGCAAATGTGGTATAGCCCCGCTGCCACTGCTGCCTATAGCACCCAAAGAGTCAACAGCAGCCATGTGTCTAACATGCTTGTCAGTAGATATATTTAGGACAGAGGTTTGCCCTAAACCCTAAATGTTGTTATAAAAACAGATACTTTCATTTCTTATGCAACACTCATTAAGTAGATGAACACTTTCAAGCCAAATTTTTACAACAGTCATATTGACTGTTGTTTTCTAGAAAGCTTTACTGCACTATTCTGAGATCCCCCCATATTACTTTCCAGATTTATCCTCACATTACTGCAATCGGTACTATTATCTAATAATGCACAAAAATGTTTTCAGAGTAATAAATAACTTTATCCACCTTCATTTTTATATCATCAAGAATGATAATCTCCTATGATCATCAGTGCATTTTGCCCAAATAAGACTGTGTCCGGGTGAATTATTAAAATGCACATACAAACATCACACATTGCCACTAAAGCTTTTCTCGGTCAGCCATTAAGGGGAATGAATTTTCCAGATGATCTGGGACCTTCACTTGTTTCATTGTGCACCAAGAATTTCAATGATTAAATTAAAGTAACACTTCAATTCTTTTTTGCGGTCATCAAAAGATAATTGATTCTTATCACATCTCAGCTTTATTGATTATAAATCTCACAGAGATTACCAGACACATAATGTATATACCAGTAAAAGGCTTCAAGGAACAATATTATTCAGAGTTTCCACTAAGCCTCTCTTTGGAAGATACTAGGACGGATATAAAATGAAACACAGCCCATTCCTTACCTTGGGGTGTTCCAGGGGCAGCACTGCCTTTAGGCATCTTCCTAGCCCTTTTCAGTCCTGGAACACCCCCTTTTCCCTTACCTTGATTTATATCACCTTTTTAGGTGGTGTGGCCCCATGGAACACTATGGAGAAGTTCTACAGGGCTCAAAGGTAAGGGCAGCTTCCCGGCTTCAGTGGAGGGGGGGGGGTTGAACCCTCCTTTGGAGGCGGTATGGCTGCACTGCCTACAGCCACCGGCTTAGCCCTCCCTTTCAGGAAGTGTGTGTAAAAGAAACATAACTGTGCATAGTCATATCTAAATGAATCATTTCATTGGGTTAGCAGGCCAGGGATCTATGATCCAGGCGAATACGATCTGGTATGCAAACACTGCTTGTGCAAAAGCCACCAAACATTTGCTTGTATGTGGGACTCTACATGGTTAAGGTTTTTGCATAAATCCAGCATCAAATTTATATTAGGCCATTGTTCTCACTTGCTCACAAATGCATAGGGCTCACAAGAAAGTCACACTCTTGGTATTTCCACCTAAATCTTATTTGGAGCTAGATTCTCCTTTTTGTTTGTTTGAAATGAGCAGCTAGAATTCACTTGTTCCTAAAGGAAAGGCCTAAATGTTACAAAGCAATAATATTCATTCTATCATATGTTCCTAGTGCTTAGCAGTACATGAACAAGTGTAACACTTCCTTAAACTTTGTTATGCTTGAGAAGAAGACTGGGAAGTAGAGACAGCTGAACATCTGCTGGTTAGGTTCACCATCTGTTCACCAGTTGCAAACAGGGAGCTGAATGCCTGTCAATCAGTTTACTGTTTGTGAGCAGTTCAAGCCTGTTCACTGGGTTACTTTTCTAGAATTCAAACAGTACAATTCAACACAGAGCAACAGGGAGTGTTTCGCACATACACATTCTCAAAGTGCCTGATGACAGTCCTACCGTCCCCCTCCCTGCTGTCTCACAGATCGGCTGTCACTGCATGCTACTCACCAACCAATGTTATAAATAAACAGTAAGCAAATCAGCCAGCCTGCCAGCAATTATAAGTAATCTTTTTTTTAATCTTACCATTTGCTGTTCATATAAGTCTGTAGTTATCAATGTTATTGTGTGCGTGCACATTTTCACACAGCCTTATGGGAGGAGGAGGTGCCACCTCACATCTGATGTGATGACAACCTGTCCACTGCTCGATCCCAAATTAACGGGGACTGTTCATATCACAATTCTCAGCAAGAAGACAACCAATAAAAATATGAAAGCATGGCACAGAACTAGCAGCAGAGAAAGGATGTCAGCCAATAGGCTTGAAAAAGGTAGACACTTTTGGAAAATATCTGGGACCCTGAAAATACTACTTGTGCCCTGAGAAAATGGAAATGATGAATGTTCACTGCACAAATTTTTCTGTTTTGGGGGGAATATAACAAATCCTAAATATTATGGTAAAGCACTAGAAGACACATTACAAAGCCCTTGTCCTGAAGATGGTATACTTGTACAGATATGGCTTTCAGAACAATGTTCACTTTTGGAACAGAACCCTGCACTGAGTGTTCAACTCTAAAGTAACAGAATCACAAAATTTGTTCCAGTGTTCCAGTATCCAAATGCAGCACTCAGGAAAGCGACGTGACAACCTCAAGGAATTTTATATCTTCCTCCTAGGAATGATGCCTTAAAAGGTAAAGGTCCCCTGTGCACCGGGTCATTCCTGACCCATGGGGTGATGTCACACCCCGACGTTTACGAGGCAGACTTTGTTTACGGGGTGATTTGCCAGTGCTTTCCCCAGTCGTCTTCCCTTTACCCCCAGCAAGCTGGGTACTCATTTTACCGACCTCGGAAGGATGGGGGGCTGAGTCAACCTTGAGCCAGCTACCTGAAACCAACTTCCGTCATGACTCAGGTCATGAGCAGAGCCTCAACTGCAGTACTGCAGCTTACCACTCTGCGCCATGGGGCTTCTCAATGAGGATGCTATTAAGGATGCTATTTTCACTATGACATCAGACCTGATTACTTCCTTATGATTTTCAGAAGTTTTCTTTTAACAAGCCAAAACAGACTTGGAGCCAAAGGGAGGGAAAATGAAGAAAAATCTGGTCCTACATGACATATAGGATTATTCCTTCCTGAACAGATTTTGCTAATGCAAAGAAGCATGAGTTTGTATTTCTCTCTGCTCCAATTCACTCCAAACATCAACATATAGTTTGTAGCCATAATCATACAAATGAGAGGTTCTGAACTGAGTTTTTCTTTTGAATGTACAGAAATTTGAATATTAGGAGCCCTCACATAGAGTATCACAGATTATACTATATACATGGGTGGCAAGGTGTGTGTTTTTGTGTTTTACCATGCCATGTTCCATGAATTAGATTGTTGGTTAAGTAAATTTTTGTTCAAATATTTAGGCATTAGGTTCACAGCGGTTACACTTGATCACCTGCTGGTTTGGCTTCTATTCTGTTCATAATCACGAAATCAGTCATTTCCTGTGCTGACTGGATGCATCTGAATATTTTTTTATATCCATCTGTATGATTAGATGCCTATCTTGCACAATTAGATGGCTTTCTCATATTTTCTGCCTCCCGCCCATTGCTACTTTTTTACATATACAATTAGAAAAACACAGTTTGTAACAACACAGTAAAATCACAAATTACACATACAGAAAATTACAATATCAGAAACCTATTGGACCAAACAACTTTCGCTTCAGAGATCAAACCCATAACACAATATAATCATATATACCTCAAATTTTTCTCTATAATATTTTCTCTATAATAAGGTTGCTTGGTCTCCCTTGGCCACCTGAAGGGGTTGGGGGGGTAGGGTTGCTAGAATCAGGTTGAGAAACTCCTGGGGATCTGGAGATAAAGCCTGGGGAAGGCAGGGAGCTCAGTGTGGTTAAATGCCATGGAATCCACCTTCCAATGCATCCATTTTCTCCAAGGGAACTGATCTCTACAGACTGGAGATGAGCTGTAATTCCAGGGGATCCCCAGGTCCCACCTGCAGGCTGGCTTCCCTACCTCTGGTTCGATGGCATTCCAATAAGAAATAAATGACTGCCAAATCTTAATAATTTTTTCTTGTGCATTCCTCTTCCCATACCATATCTGCCAGGGGTTGCCAACACTGGATTGGGAAATTCCTGGAGATTTGGGTGGAGCCTGGGGAGGGCAGCGTTCAAGGAGGGAAAGGACCTCAGCGGGGATGTGATACCATAAGGACTATCCTCTGAAGCAGCCACTTTCTCTAGAAGAATTGAAATTGCCACCTGGAGATCAGTTGTAATTCTGGGATATCCCCAGACCCCACCTGGAGGCAATTTCAACCCAAGCCCTGTCACTGGTACTTCCACAGTTATTATCATTGCTGTGCCTTGCTCCTTCCCAACCAGAGCCTATACAGAAGAACTATAAAAGAGATTTATTTTAATGGATTATTAGAGGAGGCAGCATGGCTATTCAAGGTGGGTAGCAAGGGAACAGACTGCCTCTGGTGCTGGCCTAATGTGCAAGAGTACTGGGGTATCCCAGATGCCATGTGTGGCAGAGGGATACTACCAATCTGGCACAATAATGGGTTTTTTGCTTTTTCAGTAATAGACTTTCTGGCTCTGTTTTCCTCACCATGCTTACTGCACCACTTCAGTTGCTTCTGAAGAAATCTCTTAGGATCATACTGACATTGCTGTTTGTTTTTCATTCAAAATTGTTCTTCCCAGTGCAACTGCAAAGCAGAAAACAGCCTGAGAGAATCATAGCATTAAGCAAACAATGAATGTGGGGGGAAAATACATCAAAAAGTGAATGTCAATAGCATCTTGGTGCAACCAGTGCATAAAATAAAAGAGAAGTCAGCTGGTCAGCTAGAGGCACAAAGTGAGAACATATAAGTGTTTTTCAGATGACAAATGCCAGGTAATGAATGGGAAGGGGAGAAGGATCATAGGGGTTAGTACTCTGTGTGAGCAGCCACTGTACATGTCCAGACTGAATGTACACATCATGTTTACGTGATTGAGTACTTTACTTTTTATAAGGTTCCTGATTGTGCTCATTTGGGCACAGTTTGTTCACACAGACTACTGACTGTTGGGTTGCTAGCTCTGAGTTGGGAAATACCTGGAGCTTTTGGGGGTGGAGCCTGAGGAGGGAGGGAGGGAGGGACTTCAATAGGGTATAATGCCACAGAGTCCACCTTCCAGAGTGGCCACTTACTCCAGGTGAACTGATCCCTGACACCTGGAGACCAATTGTAATCCCAGGAGGTATCCAGCCACCACCTGGCGGTTGGCAACCCTATTGACTGCCCATACGTTGGGGTTAAGGCATACCCCCACCATCCTACTGCTCTCCCATGAAATTCACACAGTTGTATTTGTCATCTGAAAATGATTTAATAGTTATTAAATTGATTTATTTAAAATATTTATATCTACCATTATCTCCTTAGATTCAAGGCTCCTAACAAAGCAACATGCTTCAAAGGTCTAAAATAATGCGGCAAATCATCAACAAGATAAAAACAACACATGGAATAAAACACATTAAATAAAAACCACACAGTGGATAAAAACAACCCACACAATAAAGAATATAGCCAGATCTACCAAAACAGTGTACTCGCCACCAAATTCCTTCTGAAATGAAGTTGTTTTGCACACCATTCTGAATGCAGAAAATGACAGTGCCCCCACCAATATCTGCTCTTGTAAGCCATTCCAAAGGACTGGACCTACCACAGAAAAAGCCTGCCACTTGACTGATGCCAGATAAGCAGTCCTAAGAGAAGGCACCATGAGGAAAAGACTGTCTGAAGAACTCAGCAAATGTCCAAGATACTTACAAGCAATAGACTTGGAGTCCTATGAGAAGGGTGGACTATAAAGGAAAGGAAAGCGGGAAATAACTCTAGGAAACAGCTCAAACAAGAAGTTGGAGTAGCTCAGAACTCTAGCATCCCTTGCTCTTTACAGAAGTGCAGCAGAAACCTGGGAAAGATTTTGACGGAACTCCTTTTATTTTAATTATTTTTTTTCTTCCTCACCAACCACCACTATCACTTCAGAGACTTGTGACTTGTCTTGTGTTGTTTTGTTTTCTGTCCCACATTTAAGATGTTTGGGGGATCCATCAAGAAAACCTTTTTCTTTATAAAAGTCAGAATATATGGCACAAGAGAGGTTTATTGAAATAAAAACTCAAAACTGTTTTATTTATCTCTTTGAGGGGAAACTGAAAAGTCGGGTTAGCAAGGAGGTTTCAGAAAATAAACTGGGCAGATTAACAAAACAACAAAAATGAGGAAACCTGAGATATTTACAAACAATAGATATTTTCTAATCGGGATGTATCTGATGTGTTTCACAGACAGGTGTAGATACTTTTGATATGTACTGAGATAGATTTCACTTGGCAGTCACTGCTTAGTTGAATAAACTTAAGCTTTTGGAAACAATGGTTCTTAAATTGGAGGAGATAATTTAAGAACAAACAAACAATTTCCCCAGTTTTCTTACTTAAAACTGGCTAGGGGTCACTATTTACTTAGGAGTTATTTCCCTTAGAAATCACTCCCCTCACACACACAGAATTCTACTTGATCCTCAACAAAATGTGTTCTTTTCACTCCAGCCGACAGCCCCAACTGTCAGCTTTAACAGTCAGTTATTCTTTGTCAGTTTCTTTAACAGTCTTTAACTGCCACTTGTAGAATTATCAGGGGCTTTTTTTCTTTTCAAACCTCCTGTCACTCAAGGTTCTATGACCAAGACAACTCATCCTTATGCAGCTGTCCATCACAGATTCAAACAAGAGTTTGACCTCTTTATGACAGCAAATAGAGCTACACAGAAAGCTGATGAACAAAAGGTACCTATGTTTTAAATACTGCAGGATCAGAGGCATTGCATTCATTTAGTATTTCATGATTTAGTGAAGAACAGTAAGCTAGTTATGAGACTTACAGAAATTTCAAGAATATTGCACCCCTAAACTAAGTGAAACCTTTAAATGATACCAGTTGCATATGAGATTACAGAAGAAAGGGAAACTTGACTCCTTCATTACAGATCTTAGATTGTTAAACTGGACCTGCAATTTTGCAGGACTTGAAGATTCACTTTTTAGAAAACAAGGTGTAATTGGCATCCAGGATTCGGGCCTAAAGAAAAGATTGCTTGAAGACTCTGATCTCACCTTGGAAAAACAACCAGACTTTGCCAAGCTGCACAGCACAACAAAACCAGAATGCAGGTTCTGGAGGGAAGTGTGGGCTCGGGACTCACCTGGAGCCCCAGGTTGCTGTCCTGTGCTGGGGGAAGGCCTAGGGAGGGCACCGGGTGAGATGAGGCAATTCAGGCCAGCCCAAGCAGCATGGAGGCAGCACGAGCTCAGCCCGGTCTAACTTTCTAATGCTGGCTGGGCTGGGGAGCCTGCTGCAGCTGAGTGGGCTCCCCAGTGGGAACTTTCCCACCCTACCATTCCTTTCCCTGCCTGGCTCTTCTTCAAACTGGACAGTTAGGGTTGCCAACAACCTCTAAGTACTAGCTGTAGATCTCCTGCTATTTCAACTGATCTCCAGCCGATGGAGATCAGTTCACCTGGAGAAAATGGCCGCTTTGACAATTGGACTCTATGGCATTGAAGTCCCTCCCCTCTTCAACCCCCACCCTCCTCAGGCTCCACCCCAAAAACCGCCCACTGGTGGTGAAGAGGGACCTGGCAACCCTAGGGCCAATCAGTGGAATCCTGGCAGGGGTAGTTCTTGGTCAGTGGACCACAGGCCTGAGGTTTTCACTCTTGTTTGCGGGCGGCATATTTAAGGAGCCCTCACCTCCCAGCTTACTCTGCCTTTGGCTTGTCCCACACCCCCTCTCTATTTCTGTTACTGTTCCTTACTTTCTTGTCACAGCTTTTTGGCGGTGTTTGCATGGGGCCGGATCCAGTTTGGGGAAAAGCCAGCCTTCTTGCCCCCTTTTCCCCACTGTAGGGATCCCAATAAGGGGTTTGGAAGGAGGCCTAGAATGGGACATGCCCAACTCAGGGGCTGTCAGGGTGGCCTCCATAAGAACATAAGAAAGGCCCTGCTGGATCAGACCAAGGCCCATCAAGTCCAGCAGTCTGTTCACTCAGTGGCCGACCAGGTGCCTTTAGGAAGCCCACAAGCAAGACGACTGCAGCAGCACCATCCTGCCTGTGTTCCACCGCACCCAAAATAATAGGCATGCTCCTCTGATCCTAGAGAGAATAGGTATGCAGCATGACCAGTATCCATTCTAACTAATAGCCATGAATACCCCTCTCCTCCATGAATATGTCCACTCCCCTCTTAAAGCCCTCCAAGCTGGCAGCCATCACCACATCCCGGGGCAGGGAGTTCCACAATTTAACTATGCATTGTGTGAAAAAATATGTCCTTTTATCTGTTTTGAATCTCTCGCTCTCCAGCTTTAGCAGATGACCCCGTGTTCTAGTATTTTGGGAGAGGGAGAAAAAATTCTTCCTGTCCACTCTCTCCAAACCACTTTGTCCACTCTCTCTCCCTTCAAGTGGCAGAAGAATCTCAGTCCCTCAAGCCCAGTGGTGTTCCACATACTGCCATCCCAGGATGCGCTCCAGCAGGTGGGCTGAGAGTAGGAGGTCATGCATCAGTTGGCAGGTGGGTCGGCCAATGCCCTGGATCCAACCCCGATGCTACACCAATGCTCTCAGCTGTCACCAATAAAGTTGTGGCTGTTTTTTTATCCCAACATTGTGTCATGGTCTGGGCTGTGCATGCCGGAGAGGGGGGGTTGGTATTGGGGGGTCTTTGTAGCCTTCTCCACCCACCCACCCCCAGTTAAGCACTGGGTTCCAACCTAGCTTGGTTCCAACTATTGGCTTTCCTAAATATCAATCTCCCACTATTGGGCTTCCCTGAGGAGTACGTGCCACATCCCAGCCTGCTGCCCTTTCTTTTTGTCCAACAGCTGTTCTAGGACTATGCCTGCATACTCTATTGTGCTGTGCTCAGTGCTGCTGGAGGTAGTTGCCTGGCCTTCCACTGTCAGTTCTCCGCTGACAATGCTGACTGGAATACTTGCTTGCCTCTAGCATTAGTGGCCGCCGTCTCCCCATGCCATGCCTAATACTGCCCTGGTTACATTTGCATGGTTCAGGATCCTAAATGCCCAAAATGTAGTCATTGGCAGTGCCCTCTGCAGCGATGGTTGTTGTTGTACCTGCTCAGCTCTTTGGGGTTGGCACAGGCATTGAGTGAGGTTCAGGGGGCTCATGGAAACCTCTTGAAAGTAGGGCTGTTGATTCGGTTCGGCCCAAACTGAAAAACAGCCGAATTTCCCCTGATTCAGTGGTTTTTAGTTCGGGATGAACCAAACTAAAAAATGGCGGGCAACCGGGGGGGGGGGGGGCGAATTCAGCGAGTTTGGGAGTTCACGAATAAATCCAGCAAATTCGGCTGTCAGTAAGCAGCATAACCGTCAGTAAGCAGCAGTCTCCTCCCCCGGCCAATCGGTGGCCAAGCTGGGTCTTCTTCTGGCCAATCAGTCAGGATTGAGTACTGGAGGAATCAGCTGATGTGCGGCCCGGCCGGGGAGAGAGAGAGAGAGAGAGGGAAATCTTCCTGTGTGTGGGGGCGGGATGCTTGTGCACATTCGCTCCTTTCTGTGGCTGCAGGGAGCGTATTTTTTGGAGTACAGACACAAAACTTTCAGCAGAGATTCAGACAAGCTTTCTTAAGAGACCACCCAAGTTTTGTAAACATTGGGTCAGGGGGTCCCGAGATATGGGCTCCCCCTTTTTCTTTCCATGGCTGCAGGGGGCGCATTTTTGGGGGTACAGACCCCAAACTTTCAGTGGAGCTTCAGATGAGCCTTCTTAAGATACCCCCCAAGTTTTGTAAACATTGGGTCAGGGGGTCTCGAGATATGGGCTTCACCCCTTTTCCCTCCCCCCCTTTTCCATTTCCGTGGCTGCAGGGGGCGCTTTTGGGGAGATACAGCCCCCAAACTTTCAGCATAGCTTCAGACAATCCTTCTTAAGATACCACCCAAGCTTTGTAAAGATGTGTTCAGTGGGGGCAAAAATATTGGCTCCCCCCCCTTTTCTCTTTCCGTGGCTGCAGGGGGCGCATTTTTGGGGGTGCAGATCCCAAACTTTGAGCGGAGCTTCAGGCAAGCCTTCTTAAGAGACCACCCACGTTTTGTAAACATTGGGTCAGGGGGTCCCGAGATATGGGCTTTCCCCTTTCCCCTTTTCCCTATTGGGATGAATGGGATCCTGTATGCATCTCCTCCAGAGCAAAACGTCCCGTGCCTAAATGGAATCGTCTTGGATTACCCAGTCCTCCCCAGCCCCTCCTGATGGAACAGAAGACAGCCACAGTAAGACCCCTTTGGGGGCTTTAATCTATAATTTTTCTCCTGTGTGTGTGTGGGGGGGAAAGCTGTGTGTGTGTGGGGAGGGAGCAGTTTCTGTGGGTGGGGGGGGGAAGCCAAAGGGGGCTTTTGCCGGTTCTGCCTGGGGTGTGTGTTCCCCCTCGAGTCTCTCTCTCCATGGTTTGAGGGGGGGTTTCAGTTGTGTGTCTTCAGGTTTTCCCTCATTCATAAAAAACGTCTCAGCTGATTGTCGAGGCTGGGAGCTTTGTGCGTGGGCGGCAAGCTCTGCTCAGAGATGCACATTAAGGGTGGGGGGACCCCTTTCGGGGCCCATATCTCAGCCCCCCCTGACCCAATCTTTACAAAACTTGGGGGGTCTTTCAAGAAACGTCCTTTGAAGCTCTGCTGAAAGTTTGGGACCTCTACCCCCAAAAATGTTTCCCCAGAGCCGCGGAAAGGCGCGGTTGTGTTTTAAAAATTCGGCCGATTTTTTTTTCCAAACTTTGAATTCCCGCCGAATTGCACGGACCCAAAGTGGGGGAGTTCGGACTTCGGCATATGCCGAATCTAAACGGGCCGAATTCAGCCGAATCCGAACTATACTGAATTTTTTTTAATTCAACAGCCCTACTTGAAAGTGATTTGCTATATTTTTAGTGGGAAATGGCTGCTTCTTATTGACTTTAATAGAATTCTGAATATTCCGAAATACTGAGTTTTTAGAATTCTTATTTCGAAAGGGGTCACAATTCTGATTCCAAATCTGAATTTTGGCGCCAGTGTACTGCCGCAATCCATAGTGCTCACCAGGACACTCCAGTGCTGCTTTCCTTTCTTTCTGATGCTTTAAATTACATACAGGGATTTGAAAGTAAACTATGAAGCAGATAGATGAGGGTTTTACTGCAAGGGGTTATCGACAGTAATCAAATGCAGCTGAAGGCATACCAGTAGTAGATAAATATCCTCCTGTCATCCATTCTACATTCCTAAATGCTAGAATATACAGTTAGGCTTTTATTAGAATGTGGAACCATAAAAAGGCAGAGTAAAGCTCTGCCCACATTAGCATATATCAGGGTCAGTGGTAGGGCTGCCTCCTGATTCCCCTTTTGGTCCCATTACCCACCGCCCCTAGGAACTTTTGTATACTTGCTGGATGTTTTTACAGGAAGTGACAAAGGGTATTTCTAGGAATTGTTGAAAACTCTGTGATTTTACTATAGAGATTCCAGCAATTCCTAAAGCTACCCTTTCTACTTCCAGTCAGAAATTTATTTTATTTCAAACTTGTATTAGCTGCTTTTCTCCCTTGCAGCACTCAAGGCCTCTTACAACAGAAACAAAACTATTATAAAAATACAATAAAAACAATATGAATAAAACAAGAATTATAAAAACACACAAGAGTTCACAATTTAAAAATTCCAACTAGGAGGTGTGTGTCTCCTTTCCAAGTGCTAACTCTGCTTACTTTCCAAGAGCTGACAAGATCAGGCTACAGCATGCTGCCTTCCCTCCCACAACTAGTATTGTGTGCGTAAAGTGCCGTCAAGTCGCAGCTGACTTATGGCGACCCATTTTTGGGTTTTCATGGCAAGAGACTAACAGAGGTGGTTTGCCAGTGCCTTCCTCTGCACAGCAACCCTGGTATTCTTTGGTGGTCTCCCATCCAAATACTAACCAGGGCTGACCTGGCTTAGCTTCTGAGATCTGACGAGATCAGGCTAGCCTGGGCCAACAACTAGGATTACCAATAAATAAAAACTAATTTATTTGTTTATTTCTCAATTTATATCCCGCACTATGTCCCCAGCCATACATTCCTGTACAAAGGTGTCTTCAACTGCCTGCTGAAGATTGATAGTGAGGGGGCCAGGAACACATCCCTCGGGAGATTGTTCCATAATTGTATGTACATAAGGCTGGATTTTTTAAAAAGAAATTCTACTGTGATACTGCACCCCCATCCTTCCCATTGGTTGCCGGACACTGCCTGGTAACCCTAATCAGTGGCTACTTTAGAAATATTGGCTTCCAATTTTTTCCTGAATTGGTATTATTGATTACAGAATGAATGGAATTGTGTCATGATATGGCATAGACCACCAGACTTAGCTATCTGATTGTGTAGGCAACTGAGAGTAGATTGTAGCTGAGGGCACATGAGGGAAATGTAAATGAGTAAGAAAACATTTTCTTTAAGCATGCTGAAAAGAGAGAAACTATGAGTAACTTTGGATCAGCCCTAATAAATAATGACTCATTGCTTTTTGAGCAATGTCAGTGGTATACATGCCCTACTATTTAGTTGCATTTAGAACAAGCGCCAGATGTCAGCTAATTTTTCCATGTCATGTCCATTTGTCCACAGTAAGCTATTGTTTCTTGAGTAATATGTTGAGACTGCTGGACAATCTAGTAATGGGAAACTGGAGGTTGCGTCTAGGACTTTTAAAAGTTTGAAAATGCGGCCTTTATCCTAAGTATGTACAAATGCTTTTTGAAAACCTGCCACCGAATTTCATTGTGGCCCCATGAGAACCAAGTTCTTGATTTCCTGTAGCGTACAGAGATCTTTTCCATTTCCAAAGCTGCACTGAGAAAGAAAAGGGTATGTTAGGTGAAATGATGGAACAAAAACCCTTCACTGCTTGAATATCTGAAGTCAATTTAGACAGGAGTTGAAAGTTCAGAAAGATTATCCGTGTGACATTCCCCAGGTTTAAGTCTAGTTCTAAGTAGTGCTAGTAGCCTCAGAAGTATAATTCACAACTTTGTAGGGCTGTCAAAAAAAAAAAAATTCGGTACAGTTCGGATTCGGCCGAATTTGGCCCTTGTGGGTTCGGTACGTGCCGAAGTCCGAACTCCCCCACTTCGGATCCGTTCAATTCGGCGGGAATTCAAAGTTCGGGAAAAAAATTCGGCCGAATAAAGCCATTAAAAACACAACCGCGCCTTTCCGCGGCTCTGGGGGGGCATTTTTGGGCTTAGAGGTCCCAAACTTTCAGCAGAGCTTCAAAGGACGTATATTGAAAGACTCCCCAAGTTTTGTAAAGATTGGGTCAGGGGGGGCTGAGATATGGGCCCTGAAAGGGGTCCCCCCCACCCTTAATGTGGATCTCTCCGCAGAGCTTGCCGCCCACGCACAAAGCTCCCGGCCCGACAAACAGCTGATGAGAGCAAGGGCGGGGCAGGTGCTAAGAACTTTGCAAAGCAACACAACTGCAGAGCAACCCCTTTGCAAATATGCAAAGGGCGGGGCAGGTGTGAAGAATTTTGCAAAACAATACAACTGCAAAGCAACACAAGCACGCAATGCAAAACCTTTGCAACAGTGCATAGCAACACCTGACACCTGGGAGTTTGCATACCATGGAAAGGGACAGAGGCAGCTAGCTATGCATAATGAGCAGGAGGGGGTGGAATGTCTCCTTTTGCATTGGACTTGGGACCAGGCAGATGCATTCTTTAAGTCACCATTTGAAAACCAGTTTTGAGCAAGCATCAATAACCTAACTGATCTTATGAATGAGGAAAAACCTGAAGAATAAAAATGAAGCCCCCCCTCAAACCAGGGAGAGAGAGACTGGAGGGGGAACACACACCCCAGGCAGAACCGGCAAAAGCCCCCTTTGGCTTCCCCCACCCACCCACAGAAACTGCTCCCTCCCCCCCCACACACACAGACTCTGCTTTCCCCCCCCCACACACACAGAAAAGAAAAAAATATAGATTAAAGCCCCCAAAGGGGTCTTACTGTGGCTGTCTTCTGTTCCAGCAGGAGGGGCTGGGAGGCTGGGTAATCCAATATGATTCCATTTGTATCCAATATAAGATCCATATGTATGCATCTCTCGAGGGTGATCCATTCATCCCAATAGGGGAAAGGGGAAAGCCCATATCTCGGGGGGGCCCTGACCCAATGTTTACAAAACTTGGGTGGTCTCTTAAAAAGCCTTGACTGAAGCTCCGCCGAAAGTCTGGGATCGGCACACCCAAAAATGCGCCCCCTGCAGCCATGGAAAGAGAAAAGGGGGGGGAGCCAATATTTCAGCCCCCACTGAACCCATCTTTACAAAACTTGGGTGGTCTCTTAAGAGGGATTCTCTGAAGCTATGACAAAAGTTTGGGGGCTGAACCCCCAAAAAAGCGCCCCCTGCAGCCACGAAAATGGAAAAGGGGGGAGAGGAAAAAGGGGTGGAGCCCATATCTCGGGGGGCCCTGACCCAATGTTTACAAAACTTGGGGGGTATCTTAAGAAGCCTAGTCTGATGCTCCGCTGAAAGTTTGGGGTCGGCACACCCAAAAATGCGCCCTCTGCAGCCATGGAAAGAAAAAAAGGGGGGAGTCCATATCTCGGGACCCCCTGACCCAATGTTTACAAAACTTGGGTGGTCTCTTAAAAAAACCTGTCTGAATATCCCCTGAAGGTTTGGGGTCGGTACCCCAAAAAATGCGCCCCCTGCAGCCACGGAAAGGAGCGAATGTGCACAAGCACCCCCTCACACACACATGAGGATTTCCCTCTCTCTCTCTCTTTCCCCGGCCGGCCGCACATCAGCTGATTCCTCCAGCACTCAATCCTGTCTGATTGGCCAGAAGAAGACCCAGCTTGGCCGCCGATTGGCCGGGGGAGGAGAATGCTGCTTACTGACGGTTATGCTGCTTACTGACGGCCGAATTGGCCGAATTTATTCGCCGAACTCCCGAACTCGCTGAATTCGGCCCCCCCGGTTGCCCGCCAGTTTTGAGTTCGGATCCGTCCGAACTAAAAACCGCCGAATCAAGGGAAATTCGGTTGATTTTCAGTTCGGGCCGAACCGAATTGACAGCCCTACAACTTTGTAAGTACAAAGAAGTTGGGTTACCAAGAGTAATTGTAGGGCTTGCATTCTGGGTCCTACTCTTACGGTCTGAAGCTTTCAGATATGATATGATCCAAGCAAAAGGAAAGCTATTATTGAAGGAAGAGATTAAAGAGCGGATCCATCCAAATCCCACCAAGCTTGCAAACGGCATCATTGCACATTCAGCTGACATGCACTGAGATTTAATATTTTAGATTCATTGAATATGCATCGGCTAAGGAGCAGTGTACAGGGTAGGTCCTTGAAAAAATCGAACTGCTCATCAGCAAAACTGCTTGTGAGAATCCGATATGGATCAGTCTAAGGGGTAAGCAGTCAGAGGGTTCTTTCATTGTTGACCTTAAGAATAATATGAAATCATCATCTGGACAAGACATAAACTTGTTGTTGTTGTTGTTGTTGGATGAAGGGAGCTTTGACTCCTGAAAGCTTGTACCCTGAAAATCTTGTTGGTCTCTAAGGTACTACTGAACTGAAATCTAGCTTTTCTACTGCAGAACAACATGGCTACCCTCTGAAACTAATTATTATTATTATATCAGATACCTCTGTTTAGCACTAGTTACGTGCTACATAATGTACAGAACATATGTGGAAATTGGTAAAAACTTAAGTACGTAAGAAAAGCCTACAGCATCAAATCAGTGGTCCATCTAGTCCAGCATACTGTTTTACACAGTGGCCAACCAGTTGTCTTGGAGGGCCAAACAGGGCATAGAGCCTGAAGGTAAGAGACTAAGGGCCCATTCCTGAGAATTGGGCAGAAAGCCCATATGAGGCCGACTAAGGCCTCCGCTGGCGCAGGGGCCCACACCGCCAGCGCCAGGAAGGCGCACACCAGCGTGTGGGTGTGAGTGGCCCCAGCGTGTGGGTGTGAGTGGCCCCAGCGCCAGCATGCAGGTCTGGGAGCCGGTCCCTGGCCGCTGCCACTTCCTGCCGGCCTCCGGCTGCCGGCACAGGCCGCAGCGGTGAACCGGGAGGCGTTCTGGCACCCCGGGAGACGTTCCCGGTGCATAACGGCAGCGGCCAAGGGGCGGTGCCGACGTTAGTTGGCCTCCTGAGCCCTTTCGGCCCGGAAATGCCCCCTTTTCTTTTTACAAAGATGCACCAGCTTTTTGCACCGGGTGGACTGCTGAAACCTCTTTAGGAGTCAACACCGCTGGGTTTCCTCCTAAGCCCGGCGCAGGCATTCCTTTCAGGATTGCGCTGTTAGCGTGCAATCCTGAAGGGGGGCCGGAGCCACACAGGAACCAGCATGAACCCTATGCCAGCGTCCATGCCACTTGTGCCGTGCAAACTGGCACAGATGCTGGTGTAGGCCGACTTACGCCAGTCCCCCTGGACACTGCCTCCCACTGGCATTGTCCCAGCATATCTCCCCATCCCAGCGTCCTGGGAGGCATTCCTGGGACATTCCTGAGAGTGGAGCTGCCTTCAGGCAGCTTCCTAGCCCCTTTTGGACCTTGAATGCCCCTTCAAACTGTGGCATTGCTACGCCAGCTATCTTGTTGGCATAGCCCCATTAAACATTATGGGGGATTTTCTTGGATACTCTTTTTACTTTTTACCATTTATTGCTTTTGCAGCCAGGAAGTCTTTGAGGAAGCGGTGGGTTGCTCTGCTCCCAGCTGCCGCATATCTACCACCCCTTCAGGAATGGGCTGTTTGTAGGGTTGCCAACCTCCAGGTGGTGGCTGGAGATCTCCTGCTATTACAATTGCTATTACAACTGCTATTACAACTGCTATTTCAACTAATCTCCAGGCTATTACAACTGATCTCCAGGTGGCAGAGATCAGTATGCCTGAAGAAAGTGGCCACTTTGGCAATTGGACTCTATGGCATTGAAGTCCTCCCACCAGTGGTGAAGGGGGACCTGGCAACCCTAGCTGTTTGGCATAAAGAACTGATAAATTCAGGTTATAGTGCTATGGAAAATACTGCCCAAGAAAAGGCCTGTTTTGATTCTTCCCTGTAAGATACTTGGTGTGCTCATTTAAGAGAATGTATCCATTTTCATTCATTTTTGATTGTTTATATTGTCATTGTCATAAATTATGGTTTGCCTCATTTTAATTGAGGAATATTCATTTGGTTTCTCTTATGTCATTTTTGGGTCACTTTAGGTTTCTCTCATGTCATTTTTACACTACTTTTAGGAGTGGATGGAAAAATAACACTGGAAATGTGTTTAAATTAACAGGATAAGGTTCAGCATAAAGAAACAGAAAACAGTGCAAAAATAATGTCATCTAGTGTTTATTTCTTTCAAGTTAGAAAAAGAAATTGAGAGGGGGAAATATTCAAATCAAACCAGCAAGGCTGCAAAATTCAGTCTCACCCCTAATGTGCAAAAGGATGTATCATCATGTCACAGAATGTTCTTATTCCTGTGTTATGGGAAAGCCCCACACCATCTTTGTTTCTGTCACAGGGCAGATAATGGCATTTTCATCTGCCCAGCTGTAACAATTTGCAATTAATGCTGTGGAAACTTGTTGCACATTGGGAGGAGAGATATAGCAAATAGTCCTTGCTCGGAAATGTTGGTTTACTATATTCAAAAAATATGGCACACACATGCATCTGGAGTTTGAAGTACTGACATTCAAAAGTCTATCGGCTCAGGCTTTCATTTCACTTTGTGTAATATACAGAATGGCTTTTAGTTTTTAACCACCTGCTTTCTAGTTCCTGCACTGCATTTAGATGTTATCATGGTAATTTCAATAAGGTTTCTATGTTTAAGAGGCTTAATTCAATATTGCATGGACTGCTCTATAGCGCATTTCTAAATATGGATTCATGTTTATGCATGGAACTTGAAACATTTTCCATCTAGGTTCTCAGCACATCTGTCTTCAGAAAACTCCCCAAAGCAGTTTGATTTGTATGATTGATTTGAAGCATCTTGCCTTCTGTGCCATAACAAGGCATTATAAATCATTGCTTTGAAAGGGATAAAATGATATGAAATACAAGTATGTTCTGCAGCACATGAATCTGAATATACATTTATTATTATTCTTTTTTTGGAATCATGAAAAGTAATATTTAGATTGCTATCAAAATTAAATATGCAATAGCAGCATGACTCTCTTCAGGATAGTGTTATTTAATGTGCAGTCAAACAATTAAAGACATCTCAAGTGACAGTACACAGTTTTTACAGTCATAAACATAAAACCAAGTGTTTGAAAGCTTGACACTATAAAAGGCTGGCTTCCCATTTAATCCATTTCTGCATCCTATTCTGCCAGACAACTTCATCCTATTACATACATGGTTTTCCCATTCTTCATTTTGTACCAACATCATCCCTACTACATAGCTAGCCCAAGATCAACCAGTAGACTGCATGGCTGAGTGGAAATTTGAAACCGGGACTGCCCAGCTCTAGTCCAACATTCGGCCTGTGGGCACCTTTGGAATTCTGACACAGTGTCGTAGGTGTAGCCACAAAAGGGCGGCTGCAAAATAGCTGCTGCAGGAGGCAGAGCCAGCCACAACATGGTTGCTGCAGCTTACCTTCAGTCACACGGCAAAGATCTTTGTGCTTGGATGACAGCTGCTGCCAGAGCAATGTTTTTAAAAATCTACACAGCCAAGCAAATCACCAAAGGCCAGTCACAAGCCTTGCTAGGCAAAAGCTCCATCTGGCCCCACCCATTTTCTAAAAACACTTGGCGGGCACCAGGAAAGGTGCTAATGAATGTCATGATGCCCCCAGGCACCCTATTCTTGCTCTAATCATTATATTGTACTGGTTCTCATACTGTTACAGTATGGTCAGGCTGTAGTGAGGCTATTTTGTATTTTATGAAGTAGCACAACCAAGCTAGTATAGCGGTGCTCCACATGCCGCTGTCTCTATTTACCCAGGACAGCCCATTGTCAAGGGCAGTCCCCGAAGTAAATTTTGAACTTCTGCTAACATTGTAGGACAATTATATTTTCTAGTATGACTTTAAGCAAAAGAACAAATGCACTCTTGTGTTTTACATCTGGGTATGATAAGCTATTGCATTGTTTTAAAAAAAAAACCATCAGGCAGGAATAAAATCTTCAACACTGTGTAATGGGGGTAGATTCAAACAGTGATTCTTGATGTCAGAATAGGGGTTCCATACATGTTTTGCTCCCTCTAGTGGTAGATTTGATACATTGGGGCAACAGTGGTCTCAAAAGAGCTGGGGGGAACTGGGGGGGTGAAGTGAAAACTAAAGGCACAAAAATGTGTGTGGAAATCAGGGGATAAACCGATGCTGTATGGGGCCAGAATGAGGGTTGCCAACCACCAGGTACTAGCTGGAGATGTCCAGCCAATAGAGATCAGTTCATCTGGCCGCTTTGGCATTTGGACTCTATGGCATTGAAGTCCCTCCCCAAACCCCGCCCTCCTCAGGCTCCGCCCCAAAAACCTCCTGCCAGTGGCAAAGAGGGACTTGGCAACCCTAGCCAGAACTGATGAAAATAATCATGCCCTAGGTGTGCAGATTCCTTAGCTGAAATGGAGCAGTGCATTGTTATTTTGTTTGTATTTATGTCTGTGTCATCTTGTCTTTAGAAACAACAATAACTTGTATTCAGCTTTCTATTTCTTTTTGCAGCATCAAAGTACCATGACAAACATTCCCATAAAATAAATTAAGGCTGACAATCAATTTATGTTTTTAAACCATTTCTTTCATCATCGACTCAGTCCCAAGCATTCTTGTTGGTCTTCCTGTAGTTCTTTCCTTGGATCAAAACTAAATTGGTAGATTGAGAAAGATTCCTACCTGGCATCTCTCAGGTAGTCCAGTCATAGCCTAACCTGCCTGTAAACCTAAAATGATGCTGTAAGCTCCTTGGAAGACAAAGGGTATTTAAATAAGAGAATGGGTATAATAATTGTGACCTTTTTAGTTATATCTACAACCAGGAGAACTATCACAGCCATGAATGCCCAGTGCTTGCCTATGCTCAATTAGCTTTGTTGATAACTTTCTCCCTTGAACATCACACTCCACCACCATATCACAAAACACTTATGAAGCTGCCCAAGTTTTGAAAGCACTTTGGCATATGCCATGCTGATTGTTATTTAAAAACACAAATCCAAGGCTTCATTTGAACTAGATGCAGATTTTTTTTCCCTGCATCTCTTATCACTTCAGTTAATATCATTTTCCGCAGCTGTTCACTTGCACTTATCTTTCGCATAATAATATACCCTTAAGCACAAAGCTGCAGGTCTTTCCTTCATTGGAGGAAAAGTACAAAATAACTATTCACACAGAGATTTGTCTTTTTGAGGGGGAGGACTATTTTCTTAGAGGCATTTAATACTGAATGTACTCAGATACTTTGGATCTGTATGCTGGTTCTGGAACATATTTGCACAGAACCTATTTGACATTTAAGAACAAAACATTGTAAATCTGATGGTTCTCAGAGAAATAGACAAAAAGGTCTTTAGAGAATGCAAATTAGTGAGGAACATAGGACTGAACTGATACATACAATCACAATATCTTGCTTTCTGAATTATCTGACACGGGCAAGAACAGACTAAAATACTTTGCTAATGGTTTTGTCATTTACAATTACGTTGTTAAACTCAGAGGTATAATTGCATGTTGCATGGGGTTACTCTTCTGTTTTAATTACTTGTTGCCAGGAAAGATTTCTTAATTAAGATGCTATTTTTAATACATGGATCTTTTTAAGATTAGCTTAATGCTCTTTTTATCATTCTAAGCACAATACCGCATATGGGGCAGTTGGCTGTTCCTGCTTAAGACAGAATTGCGTTAGCAAGGGGATGCAGACAAGACAGAACCAAACAAAACAAGCCTAGCAATAAACCTTTCCCCATCCTTGTATACATACTATATGCATAGCCTCTGGGGAAAACAAAGCACACAATTTACCATCACTCTGTGCTGAAAGACCCGAGTATCTGTTGATATGCATCTCAGTGAAAAAGGGGGACCAGAAATAAAATACATAAATGAATGTCAGTGCTTTTGCATGGAGAGGAAGCATTGAAAAGGAGTAGGTTCATATCTTAGATTGCACTGGAGAGAAGGCTGTGGTCATTGTATGTACATTGAACCAATGCTCTATGTCCGTTACGTGGGCATTGGAACAATATTTGATCTATCCCATTTTTATCCCACCTTCTCTCCGAGGAATGAAAGCAGGAATCTGTGGTTCTTCTCCGCTCCAATTTATTCTCACTACCATCTTGAGAGTGAGACAATCATGCCAGGAAAAGTTGAAGGCAGCAGGAAAAGAGGAAGACCTAATAAGAGATAGATTGACTCTATAAAGGAAGCCACGACCCTCAATTTGCAAGATCTGAGCAAGGCTGCTAAGGATAGAACATTTTGGAGGATGTTGATTCATAGGGTCACCGTGAGTCGGAAGCGACAGCACTGAACACACACACACACACACACACACACACCATTTTGAGACACAGAGAGTGAGATTGGCCTAAAGTCCAATCATGACTAAACAGTCATGGCTAAACAGGAAGATGCACCCCAGTCTTTCTGTTCCTAGTCTTAATTGCTACACCATGCAGGTATTTTTAACCAAATAATTACTTGATATCAGGCCCATTATTCCAAGCTGTGTTGTACAATACGTAGGGTTGCCAGCTTCCAGGTAGAGATTGGTTCACCTGGAGAAAATGGCCCCTTTGGCAATTGGACTTTATGGCATTGAAGTCCCTCCCCTCCTCAAACCCCATCCTCCTCTGACTCCGCCCCTAAAACCTCCCGCCGGTTGCCAAGAGGGACCTGGCAACCCTAACAATACAATATTGTGACACTCTCACTTGCCCACAGTATGGGAAGTAGGCAGGAATCCCAAACTTAGATATCCAGATGTAATGTGGATGGCACTCCACATAAATGGACTATGAACAGCCATCTAAACAATGCAATCAAATACAAATATGATAATCCCCACATTTCTTTTAGTTTTGCTATTTTTACAGTAGAGCTGTTTTTAATAGTAAAATCCACTAATTTAAGAACAGTAGCACTTTAAATGTCTGAGGAGCTGCATAAACAAATGCCGAAGGGAACTCATGTAATTTACCTATCTAAATTGACATAAACTATCACTTACAAATGAACACAATCACAATATTTGCTGAAAGCCTAACACTCTTTGCATTCACCTATTAGAGCCTGTTTAACTGAGATGAAGATATGGCACAAAGCAATGGCTCAGTACCCAAGATGCTGACTTTTGTCCTTCTAAAATAGCAACAGTATGCCCTTACCTGGATGGCCCAGGCTAGCCTGATCTCGTTAGATCTCAGAAGCTAAGCAGGGTCAGCCCTGGTTAGTATCTGGATGGGAGACCACCAAGGAATACCAGGGCTGCTGTGCAGAGGAAGGCACTGGCAAACCCCCTCTGTTAGTCTCTTGCCATGAAAACCCCGAAAGGGGTCGCCATAAGTCGGCTGTGACTTGAAGGCACTTTACACACACACAAGATTTACTTTAGTTTTCTGCTGACTGGATGTTGTCTATACCTGTAATTTTTAGTGACAGATGGTCCACATCAGGATACTGTCACCCCAAAACTACCATCCAGAGTCCCAAGAAGACACTAACACAGCTTTAAATTCCATTTTAGCTAGGCTTAGAGAACTTTAATTGACCCTTCAAGAAAATAAAACACAAGGGTCTCCTTGCCATATCTCAGATAGATTGAAGAAAAAGGCTGTGTTTCAAAGACAACTATAGGGGAAAATGTGTTTTGCCTTTAACAGCTTTGTTTTCTACCCAATTTTGAAAGATTGGGTAGCTCATCCAAGGCATTGTTTCTGCATAGGGTTGCCAACTGCCTGGAGAAAAAAGTCCTGTCCCTTTAACAGAGAGAGGCTTTATGTGTGGAAATGGATGGCTGAAGCTTTTAATGGCATGGAAGTAAATAACTCTGGCCATTTATGCATGTCTGTTTCCTCAGGGTCACCCCGCCTATCACTTCAAGACATTGCCTTGATTATGCTTGCATTTTCTGACCATCAAAGGTCGCCTCGTTCTTCCCTCACATTTCTGCATATTTTGCCTGCATTTTCTGGATTCGTGTTTAGCCAGCATCCAGGAAACCCAGCCAAGATGTGCAGTGTAGCGCGAGGTGAGGTCGGAAAATGCATGCATAATAAAGGCAAAGCCCCAAAGTAGTCAGCGGGGTGA
This sequence comes from Euleptes europaea, assembly GCF_029931775.1. Classification (NCBI taxonomy): domain Eukaryota; kingdom Metazoa; phylum Chordata; class Lepidosauria; order Squamata; family Sphaerodactylidae; genus Euleptes; species Euleptes europaea. The sequence continues at coordinate 36,551,677 of NC_079323.1, forward strand.
CCTTGAGGAAACAGCCATGCATAAATGCCCATTACCGGGTAAATAATATCCCACTAAGCCGTTATTGCCCTGACCTGGATGGCCCAGGCTAGCCTGATCTCATCAGATCTCAGAAGCTAAGTAGGGTCAGCCCTGGTTAGTATTTGGATGGGAGACCACCTAGGAATACCAGGGTTGCTGTGCAGAGGAAGGCACTGGCAAACTACCTCTGTAGTCTCTTGTCATGAAAGCCCCCAAAAGGGGTCGCCATAAGTCGGCTGCGACTTGACGGCACTTTACACACACACACAAGCCGTTATTAGAGGACAGGGCAATTTCTCTCCAAGCAAATGGCAACTTTATCCAGAGCTTGAAAAACAGAAATGAAATTTTAAATGTATTAGTTTTCTGAATTGACAGTGCACTACTAAGAACACTTTTCTGGAAGCAAGCTCCCCTGAATAAACCTGAATAGGATTCTGAGTCAACCTGCTTAGGATTGCTCTCTTATGTCTATGAAGAAAATCTGAATCACTTCTCAAACTTTCTATGCTTTGATTCTTGTAGGTTATCCGGGCTGTGTAACCGTGGTCTTGGTATTTTCTTTCCTGACGTTTCGCCAGCAGCTGTGGCAGGCATCTTCAGAGGAGTAACTCCTCTGAAGATGCCTGCCACAGCTGCTGGCGAAACGTCAGGAAAGAAAATACCAAGACCACGGTTACACAGCCCGGATAACCTACAAGAATCAATGAACTCTGACCGTGAAAGCCTTCGACAATATTTCTATGCTTTACTATGATTTGGGCCTAGCTCAATCCGAGAGAGAAAGAATGGGGTGGGTACGTGGCATTGCATCACCTCAATAAGCCAACAATGTGTTTTGTGGAAACTGTGTGGAAGGCAGACATATCCATAGAAGCCCCATCTGTTGCAAGTTAGTTTGACTCTGATGATTGGAAAATGTTTGCTATCAGTTTACTCTCTCTTTGCTCTCTTCCCCATACCTGGAGTATGAGCTCTGCTTCCATTCTCCAAACCAGACTACTGAGCACCACAGAAATGAATAAAAGGAGTAATTGTTGATTTTCTGATTCTTTTTCATTATACCATTAGCAGACTGAAGGGGATTTTTGCATTTGGTTTTTTTTTCTTTCAAACTTGCCTTTAAGCACATTGCTTGGAAACCGTAGGATAGCCTAGATATACTGATCTCAAATGTATGGTCATTTGGAATTCACTATTATTTTCTCTTAACAAGATTCTCATTCTTTTAAGCTACTTGCTATTCAGAATTCTTGGATGTTAGCCACACAGTTTGGCGTATTAATGTTCTGTAGTAGTAACTCAATTCTGGTGGCTTAGGGGTACCTAAAAGAGAGAATGGTGTAGTTGTGCCACTACCGGAAAACAACTGTGTTTTTGTGAACAAAACACATTTACTTTCCACCTTTCATCATGTCTCTTTCCACATTGCTAGATTGCCTGTTACTTCATGTTCTTTCTATTAATGGAGAAGTCCTTCCAGGTGCCAGAAAGAAAGAAAGATGTGCTATTAGATTGTCTGAGAACTGAAGCCAGGATGTATCTAATGGAAGAGTTTCAGTGGCAGAGAACATTTTTCTGCCAAAAGGAAATGTAATAGCAGGAACTAAGAGCAGCAGATATGGATATGCTTGCCAATGTGCCCAGAAAATGAATGAATCTACTTACTGGTACACAAAGGATCATTTGCCAAGAACTTGGGAGATGTTTCAATTTACAGTTTTGACAGAGATGATACTACTATTACAGGAAATATCAAGATGCTAATTTTGTGTTGTAGGTAGCAGTTCAGCTTATTTGAAAGTATAGCAGCCAGCACTTACTGAGAAACCTACATAACTGACATTATTTTGAGAAATAAAGTAACCCTATAACTCTGATTGAAGGGTCCCAAGTAACATACAAAGCTCTTGATGGGTGGCCTTTGAGAAGAATGTATATGCAGGACTGGTAGGGTTGCCAACCTCCAGGTACTAGCTGGAGATCTCTTGCTATTACAAATTATCTCCAGCCGATAGAGATTCATTCACCTGGAGAAAATGGCTGCTTTGGCAATTAGACTCTATGGCATTGAAGTCCCTCCCCTCCCCAAACACTGCCCTCCTCAGGTTCCACCCCAAAAATCTCCAGGTATTTCCCAACCCGAAGCTGGCAACCCTAAGGACTGGTTATCTTCCATTCAAGTTTGAAGGGTCCCTATCAGTGACCGGTGTTGTTCACACACTGTCATAGTTACTTTTTCTTTTTTCTTATTTTGAACTCAGTGTGACATTGTTCAGGGCCGGATTGGCCATGTGAACAATATCATTAAATTAAGTTCACACACTGTGCTTGTATCCAGTGATAAAAAGTTAATTACTAGTTACTCCTCCCAAATAATAATTCCAGATTGGTAGCCATCTGTAGAGCAGAATAAAACAGGAGCTGTGTCAATTTATAGATATGGGAGACCTCCAAGGAAGACCAGGATTGTTATACAGAGGCAGGCAATGGCAAACCATCTCTGAATGTTTCTCACCTCGAGAATCCTATGGGACTGCCATAAGTCAACTGCGACTTGCTGGCAAAAAATAAATAATTACAGCAAAGGTTGCCCAAACCTCATTTTAGCAGGCCTCAGTTTTTCACAATATCCAATTGCAACCCTGGAAATTAAAGCCTAGCTTTGAATAACCACCTGCCTTTACTCCTGCCTTTTCTGATTCGCAGAAGTAGGAATATTCTAATTTGTTTATTATTATTTAATTATAGAAACAGAACAAGAAACATTGAAAATGCAACATAGAAAATATAATACACCTAAAAGGATACAAGTTAATAACATACACATGTCAAATATTGATAACCTAACTGCATTTGCTGCAAAATATACTTTTAACCTGAAATATTATAGCTGCTTTCATACATTCATTTACTCTGAACAGAAGAAGAAATATTCTAAAGGAGGGGAGACAAATGGTTTGGTTAGAGACACACTACATCAGGACTTAGTCCTAGAACCACACACTAAGCATTTATTCAGCCCCAGCAATGTGCTAAAATGAACTACTATATATAGTAGTTAAGAGGCTCTGCTGTGAATAAAAAGAATCCCCATGCTGAAATTCCGCCCCCACCCCCATAAACTCACCAATTAGCCATCGTTTTTCTCTCTCAACCTCTCATCCACAATGTGGGAATAACTATACTGATTTGTCTCACAGGACTGCTGGATGTACCCCAAAGGCCATATCAATGCTCAGTGTCTTTCTAAACTAATTGCAGTGCCGTGACACTGTGCTAGAACAATAGAAATACTAACTAAAAGCCCTTTGAGAATGTATACATGAAGCTGTTATTACACTAGTCTTGTTCATAAGTTAGTGTCTACACATATACCACGTACACTTGATTTCTCTCTATAAATGGATGGAGTGATTCTCCTTTTACGTTCAACACACATGCAGCCAACAATGTTATTTAAACCCCACATTTCTCCACGTACTGGTCCCTGGTTTGCATTGGCTCTTTGGTACAAACAGATGTGCACCCATACACACAAGATGTACATGAATTTTCTGTAATGTGAACGAACAGGGCTACTGGGTCAGACCATTAGTCTTTCAAGGTCAGTATTTTATGCTGTGATTGGCAGAGGCTCTTCAGATTCTCTTTTCTTTTTTGCCATGAAGTCATGACTTATGGTGAGCCTGCAGGTTTTCAAGTGAAGGACGTTTAGAGGTGATTTGTCATTGCCTGCCTCTGCCTCATGCAGGGATTGGACCTGGGACATTCTGCCTATAAAGTGGGCACTCTGCTACTGAGTCTGTCTCCCTCCTTCAAGTGTCTTTGGTTTCCAGCCAAATAATCCCTTAATGGGATACTAGCTGCAGGGATTTGGGGTTAGGCAGCAGCCCTATGTTTTGTGATTAGAAACAATTCATCGGGGATTATACTTTCCCCAGCACCTGACAGAGAAAATACCAGCTATTGGATTTTGGCTTCTTGCGAATCTCTTAAAGGTACAGAAGCCTTGAAAGGTCTATCTGGAGCTGTGGTAACTATTTCACTTTACATGGATCTGAAGCCATGCCTTCCATTTCTGACATTAACCTGTGGCTTCAGAGAATTTTCTTCCATCCGTTTTAGCTTCATGCTTAGGGTTGCCAACCTCCAGACTGGAGATCTCCCACTATTACAACTGATCTCCAGGTGACAGAGATCAGTTCCCCTGGAGAAAATGGCCTCCTTGGCAATTGGACTCTATGGCATTGAAGTTCCTCCTTTCACCAAATCGTGCCCTCCTCAGGCTCCACCACCAAAATCTCCAGGTATTTCCCAACCGGGAGCTGGCAACCCTACTCTTGTTCCATAAAGTGGTGATCTGTGTCTGGGTGATGCCATTTCAAACTACACTCAAGCCTTGAATGATTGAATGTTCCTGTTTACAAAAAATCCCTCCACACAGTAAATCAGATGCTGTGGACAAGGTTCTGGCCTAGCCTTTTCCCCAACATGTGAGTTTTGTGATTAGTTCTGTGCAGAGGAATTTTTTAATGTATATATAGAGAAACTTTCAGTCATGTGAGTCACTACTCACAAAGTCTTCTACTTTGAATGTGAGAATGAAGCCTTTTCAGGAAAATACTCAAAGAGTTGGTCAACTCTCAAGATGAAGACAAACTGTATACTTTTTGCACAGCTAACATGCTGGAAAATTCTGGGTGCACGCATGTTTTAGCTTTTCTAGATCAAAGTAAAGATTTCTTTTATCCTTTGATTTTAGTAGGTCACATTTCTGCCAGCATAGTTGCAAGTTTTCCTCTATGGATATGCTAGAACAGTGGTCTTCAACATTCCTAGACTTGGAAACCCATCTTTAACTCTCATGCAGTAGCATGGGACCTCCTGAGCGGCAAGCACATGGCATGTTCTTCTGACATCAGAGTCACATGACAGGAAGAGGGAAAACCAGAGTTAAGTCCTCACCAATGTCAAGGCCTTGGTTAGCAGATCAAGAGAATCAAACTTAAGCACCAGGAGAGATTGTGAGGAACCAGCCAGACCATGGAGGAATTGTTTCCACTTCTGAGTGACTTCACCTTGCTGTTCATCTCAACAAGTGGGCAAAGAGGAGGAGATGTGGCACTCATCTTGTCTAGGTGTGTGCAGGTCCTTCCAAAAAGTAGCAAAAAAGATAGAGATCTAGAGGTTTGCAACTCAGCAGGTGGAGCTCTGTCACCCATCTGAAGATCCTTACTTGTGGGTTGAATACCACTGTGCTAGAATGTGAATTTGCCTAGTGTAGCCATAGCTTACCTTTAGCATAGTACAGAGATATTAATTGCTCTCTCCATATAGGATTAAGTAGCATAAAAGCATGCAGAGGTTTTTCAGCCCATAAACCCCTCTGCTTTTCAGAGCAGAGTACAGCTTTAAAAAGAACCTTCCTTCTCTGGTAGCAAACAGCTGGAGCAGTTATAAAACATCACCAAGCTGACACACCCCTCCTTGCTGTCAGTCTTCTGAAAATGGCAGCCTGCCTTAAGCATAGATCTTTCTGGGTATTTAATGCACAGTTTCCTTACAGAGTAATTCCATCTACATTTTGGGGTTGAAGATGTTTTTATCAGGTGGTTTTGGTTAAGAGAATTCAAAACTATCAATATTGCTAAGGGTGCAGTCAGAGAGATATCAGATCATTTTTTGTAACAAAAGGGGCTGTTGAAAAGGATAAGGCTTCTGATCATGATAAATAAGCTGTGTGTTATCACCCCAAGGAAGAAAGAGCCTATGGGCAACAAATAGGAGCTGGAGATAAATTCTGTGGCATAATAAAAATCCAGGATTTTTCGATTTTGTCCCTCTCAAAGACAGGCACGGGTGCAATTCATCTCTTTCACATTGTATGCATGCACCATAGCAGTAGGTCCTTCCAAAAGCAAACTCTGGGCTGGTAAATTCCTGATGATTTTGGGGTGGAGCCTGGGGAGGGTGGGCTTTGTAGAGGTGAAGGACCTTAGTGGGGTATAATGCCATAGTCTTCTCTCCCGAGCAGCCATTTTTCTAGGGGATCATTCTCCTGCCCCCCTCTCCTCTCCCCACCCCATTGTCTTATGCCTCATGAAACTGAAAAAGAAGCAGCATCAGCAACAAAGTGACTAAGAATATAAGAAGGGAAAACTATCTCTTTAGTTTGGAACATTTGATTTTCTTTGTGGATTAGTTACAACTATACTAACAAACAGGGTTTATACTATTTCTGTACTATGCATTCTTGTATTATTTATTTATTTAAAACTCTTTATTGCTTTTTGATATAACACATAAAGTGACTTCCAATCAGCTCACAAAAATTCATGATTCACAAAATGCTAAACAAAATAATTAAAACAACTAGCAAGTGAAATTAACAAATCAACAAGCATTAACAATACCAAACAAAACCAAACACCAACAGAAAGTAAGATTAAGTGTCAAAAGAACATTTCCGCCCAAAAATACAGTGAAAAGTTCTTTTCATCTGCCTCTGAACATCAAAATTCACTCAGTTTGTTGCCCTGGTCCCTTTTAAAATCAAATAAGGCACAGGACAAGGATTCACAGGGGCATTAAAAGCTTAGTTTATATGAAGTAGATTAGAGAGAGCACAAAATGTGTTCTGTGCCCCCTCCTCACTGGCATTTGCTGTATGCCACTCAAGATCAGGGGTGAGCACTTTAAAGGCTAGCAGGGAAAATTCAAACACACTGTGGCAGCTACTTGGCTGATTACCCATGGCCACCTCACCATATGTGGTTGATTCATGGTGCTTTCTGCCCTGCAAGGGATGTTGGCCAGGCATGCTTGCCAGTCACAGCTGTCCAGGTATAGGGTAGCTGTTCCAGAACAGGGAATGTCTCAGACGATGGGTGCAGCTAGCATGGATGTCGCTGCTGTACCAGCGACTGGTTTGCCCCTCTGTTTTTGATGCCCTCGTGTTTCCAGATGCGGCTGCTGTCCACCATCACTACCTGCAGTAGCTTCTGCTGGCTAAAACAGCATCCGGAAAACACGGGCAAAATGTGCAGAAATGTGCAGAGAGAGTGAGGCGACCTCTGATGGTCAGGAAAGGCATGCATAATCAAAAGGAAGCCCCAAAACAGTCAGCGGATGACTGTGAGGGAAACAGCCCTGCATTAATGGCCTTTTTGTACTTGTATGGAAAGCTCCCTATTGTTGGAATGCAATATTAGACTATCACTCTGATTGCACTGTGACTAAGCAATGAGCTCATTTTAGAACATGCAGTGAAGATGGCCAGTCGGGACTCAAAAACGGCATCCGTTACAAAACATACAAAAAATTTGTGCGAGGAAATTGGATTGATGAATTAATTTAGCTCTTTCTCTTGTTATTTAATGGCCACATCTAGATTGGTTTCCCCAGATTTACTCATTAATCTAATTTATTTAACTAATTTTTTGCAAAAAGAGAAAAGCCACCCTCTGTGGATAATACTGTTTGAATATTCATCACTCAGTCTGGGAACAGCGAGTTGAGAGGGCTGCTTCTGAGTGTTCACAGCAGGATGCCTTTCTTCTCCCTAATTGCTTGATCGTCCCTCTTATAACTAAACTTAGAATTTCTCAGGAAGAGAGAACAATTTTAAAAAAAAGGAGCAGAAGAGGGAACTTTCTAAAGCTCTAAACACTTTTCAAAAGGCAAAATAAACCTTCTTCCAAATTCATGTTTTGGTTTGATTTTTTTTCTTTTTGGACACATATTCAAATTTTTATACTAAAAAAAAAAGCAATGTACCATGAACTTGGGAGTCTGTTGTGATTACTCATTTTTTTACTACAAACTCCTTTCATTTTTTGACTTTCCTTAAATAAAGGATGCTATTGTAAGAAGAACGATCTAAGAGGAATATTTAAGGGACTGTTGACCTCATGATATTCACGTTAAAATATCTGTATGAAGAAGGATGTACTAGTCAGAACTTTGTATGATTTGTTAAACAGGACCCCATTCAGAAATTTTCCCTATAAAGGCTGGATGTTTATGTTACCATGGCAATATGTTTGCCACCCAAACCCTTGTTTCTACATGGTTAGAGCTTCATATTGCACAACAATAACACATGCAAGTAACTTGCCATTTCCCTGCCCTCAAAAAATTGAGGACTGGGAGAAAAATGGGAGAAAAATAGAATTGAGGAACAGAAGAAAAATGGCAGGAAAACAGCCTGATGATCCCAGTGATGCTCTAGGAATTTCACCATGTCGCTGAGGTTTTTACCACAAGAATTAGGGGCAGTTCCTAGGACATAACCCAGAAATGACATCATATTCTCCTCAAACTCAACCCTCCTATGGCACCATACTCAAAATCTCCCAGCATTTTTTGAGGCAGTGTTGGCAAGTTGCAACCCTATATGGAAGTAGCAACCACATGAATAGCATAAAGTGCATACATAGACTACCTAGACATACTCCACAACAAAAGCCTCAGATGGATAAGTGGCATTTTAGAGGGAAATAACCATGCATTCCCAAGGCATCCATGTACACAGATGACACACCATATGATTCAGTTCCTGAAAACCCCAAAGCTAGAGTTGCTTCCCTCCAGGTGGGGGCAGAGTTCTTCCAGAATTACAACTGATGTCCATAAGACAGAGATCAGTTGCCCAGGAGAAAATGGCAGCTTTGGAAGGCAGACTGTATGGCATCATGTCCCTGCTGAGCTCCTTCCCAAACTCTACCCTCCCCAGGCTCTATCCCCAAATCTCCAGAAATTCCCAACACAGAGTTGGCAACCTTACCCAAAGCAGATTAGGAGGCATTCCTAAGGGACCTCACCACTTGGTTGGCAAATGACTTAAAGAGCCAGCATGGTGTAGTGGTTGGGACTAGCAGTCTCTAATCTGGAGAATCATATTTGATTCCCCACTCCTCCACATGAGCGGCGGACTCTAATCTGGTGAACCGGGTTTGTTTCCCCACTCCTCCACATGAAGCCTGCTGGGTGACCTAGGGCTAATCACAGTTCTCTCCAAACTCTCTCAGCTCCATCTACCTCACAAGGCATGTGTTGGGTGGAGGGGAAGGAAAGGCGATTGTAAACTGCTTTGAAATTCCTTAAAGGTAGTGTTGCCTAACGGGTTGCCGAACTCCCAGACTGGTCATGGCAACCCCAGTATACTTGCACACGCTGCTCCAGCATGGCTGTTTTGGTAGTGGACAATTTGGCATTATAGCCCAATGAGGCCCCTCTCCTCCCCAAACCCTCCCCTCCCCAGGCTCTACCCTCAAATCTTCAGAAATTTCCCAACCTGATATTAGCAACCCTATCTATATGTGTGTGTGTGTTAAGTGCCGTCAAGTCACCTCTGACTCTGACCTATCTATATGCCACCTCCTTATCTCCAGAAGAGTTGGTTTTATATGCTGATTTTCTCTACCTTTTAAGGAGAATCAAACCGGTTTATGATCTCCTTCCCTTCCTTTCCCCACAATAGACACCTTGTGAGGTAGGTGAGGCTGAGAGAGCTCTAAGAGAACTGTGACTAGCCCAAGGTCACCCAGCTGTCTCCATGTGGAGGAAACCAACTTGGTTCACCAGATTAGAGTCCACCATTCATGGATGGAGTGGGGAATCAAACCCCATTCTCCAGATTAGAGTCCGCCGCTTTTAACCACTATACCACGCTGGCTCTTCTTGTAGCTTGAGCTATAGAAGCAGAATCAGTTTCAGAAAATAAGCAGTACAAGTTATCATTTCTCTTGGTCTAGAATAAACAGAAGCTTCATTATTCAGTTATAATTTATTCTGTGAGCACTAGGCGAGCGAGCAAGCAACCTGTGACAAAGGCAGAAGTATCTGCTCATTCTTCTGGCAAAATGAATAGCTGGTATTTTTCTACCACAGAGTGCCTTATAAAAATAAACCTCAGGTATTTATCTGGGGACACATTTTGTATTTATTACATTAGCAGAAGATTCTCATTATTTCAATGAATGGAGGGATAGACTGACAATAACATTTTTACTACCTTATAAATACGGATTCAATTGCTTGTTATGATGGTAGTGCTAAAGAGGAGGGAAGCATTTTAGAATTCTATAGCAGACCATCCAATTACTGTACAAAAAGCAGGGAAGATGCATGGCTACTTCTGAATCAATTTTTAAAATGAAATCAATGTCAGTCTCATACAAGAAGACTTGCATTGGATTGTGATTCACGTTAGGAAAGAAATGGGCTATAGGAAATCTGCAAAACTGGAAAGCCCGAAGTTAATTATGCCTGGATTATTGACAGACTCTTCCCATCTCTTGAATACCTCTAGTCAAAGAAGAATCTGTGGTTCAGCTTCAGTGTGAGACAAATGGAAACAGATCACAGCTGATGCTACAAATATCCAGTTGACATATAATTTTCAAAACTGTCTCTGCTTTAGGTCACAACATTGGAATCATATTCAAAATGGTGCCCATTCTCAACGTCCTCTGCTGAAACCTATGTTATAATAACAAACAACCACTGTAAGTATTTGGAGGTGGTAAACTACCCAGAGGAGAGGTTTGATTGAAAGACAGAATAAATGTTTAGCAAATAAATATCATTCCTGCATTTTCAGAAATCCCTCTTCGCTACCAGAGGGAGGCTTTTGGGGGCGGAGACTGAGGAGGACAGGGTTTGGGAGAGGAGGGACTTAAATGCCATAGAGTCCAATTGACAAAGCAGCCATTTTCTCCAGGTGAACTGATCCCTATCAGCTGGAGATCAGTTGTAATAGCAGGAGATCTGCAGCTAGTACCTGGAGGTTGGAAACCCTAGTAACCTATAGAGGCAGGCCAAAGATGAGCTTCCTTGGCTCCTTAAGCCTACCCAAGTGACCCAAACAGTAGCTTGAGGCACAAATTAAAAAGGGCACCACATGGAAGTGTTGCCAGCACCCCCCATTCTCATCTGTGCACCCCTCACTCCTAGCTTGAATGTGTCTACTATATGTGTAACACCATGAGCAAGTCCCAGCCCCTGCGAAGCAAGCACAGAGCATGGGAAGCAATTCCCATGTTTTGTATCTTAAAATGGATCTCAATCAATCAATTCAATTCAATTTATTACGCTCATTGACCAGCAAAATAGATATACAAAGGGATTAACATTAATTAAAAAGATAAAATATTGTAATATATTTTCCATAAAATACTAATTATAAAAAAGTTTACAATAAAATTAGTATTTGCTTATTGTTACCCATTCAGCGATATATTGCTAATTATAAAAATGTTTACAATAATTACTCATTATAAAAATTATAAAAATTACTAATGATAAAAATTACTAATTTTAAAAATGTTTACTAATTATAACAATGTTTATAATAAAATCAATATTTTCTTAGTGTTACCATTCAGTGATATATTGCACTTCCCTTATCAGAATTAGACCAACTACTTCTGTGCTTAATACATAACCTTGCATATTTGGTGACTTGATAAGTTGTCTGGTTATTCCTATCTGTGAGTATTTTCATTAGTTGGATGGATCTTTGCCTAGCTGGAAGGCCAGCCAAAATGGGTCGTATCAATTCTTGCCGAATTTGATTGTAAATCCTGCAATCAAATATCACCTGTTCTGTTGTCTCTAAACTACCATCCTGGCAGATGCACATGCATTACTGAAAAGGGATCTTTTTTTATATTTGCCTTCGATCACAGCCGACGGGAGAGTGTTATATTGCATTACGGTGAAAGCTCTCCTACATTAAAATGGATCTTGCTCCAAAAGCAAAAACACTTGAAGTATTTTGCTGGAAGACACTAGGGAGGGTGAGTTGTGCAAACAGGACTAACACAGTTAAGCAAGCCACACCAGGATAGAAGGCAAAGATACCACCACCACCCCCGTTATTGTCCTTTATATGGTAATACGATTACTGACCACTGACACAATTTGGATGCCAATGCCTTGTGACAGCTGGAAACCTCTGAGTCAGACTTTCTCTTTGGCCCAGAACTCCAGCCACAGGCATGACTCAGTGCTATGCCTCCTGTTTTGTAATTCTGTCTTTGTGCAGGTCCCCAGGAATTCAGGCAACACACTCCCCATTCGACTGACCTATCCCAGTAATTTGTTCACCTCCCAAAAGGATAAATTCCTTCATCCTCTGTGGCAATCCTTTGTTTTCTGAAAAGGTTCCATGTTATCCAATAGCCCCCAAATCCTATAACTAGTCTGGCTTTAGAGCCAGTAATTTCTGTCTGATCCTGACTGCACCTTGCACTACTTAGACTGCACACATGAACACACACAAAGCCGCCTTACACTGAATCAGACCTTGGCCCATCCAAGTCAGTATTTTCCACTCAAACTGTCAGTGGCTCTCTAGGGTCTCAGGCAGAGGTCTTTCACATCATCTCCTACCAGACCCTTTTAACTGGAGATGCCAGGGATTGAACCTGGGGCCTTCTGCGTGCCAACCAGATGCCCAGATCCAATTGTATCGGATCTCTCCTCCCATTCAGATGTCTACACAGAAAAGGGAAGTTATCTCTTATCATCCCATCTTTATCATTGTCCCTCCCTCCCATTTCCAACATACCCTGCTGCCCTACACAGAGAGCTGACATTTTGCTCATATCTGCTAGTTAGGATCTCACGCCTGAAAGAGTGGACACCTCTGTGCCAGCAGACCCCACTTTTCCTCCATCCTCTTCCCCATTTCCCCCACATTTACATCTCTAGCTTAGAAGTCATGCTTGCTCCAAACTGGAGTAGCTCTGGTTGATTTCTGGTTGTTAGTGTTATTTAGTTGTGACACTGTTTAGTTTGGACCAGACTAACAGGCCCTTACTCACACACACAGAGTTATTGGGGTTGGAGGCTCAAACACTGCTCTGTTTACACACTGCCACCCTTTATTCATATGCTATAATATATAGAGACTGAAATATTAAAGTGTGTGTGAATGTTTCTTTCCCTTAGACACACAGCCCACAGGGTTAAACAAAACCAGAAGTTAACTTTTATTTGTGGTATTAACATAATACTGAAGAAGGTAAGGTAGAAGTTACAATGTTTCACTTCCATTGAACTTCTGAACTGTGGTCTTAGTCCCACAACTGGGATCCTTTAGTTGAAAACTGGCCATTTTGAGCCTACTATAAGCAGCCCTTCTCCACAGTTACATTCAGTCAGATATCCTCCTTTTCCCTCTCAACTCCCCAGCTGCCAACTCCCGACTGCTGTTTTCCAACTCTCTCCCCAACATTGCATCAGCTCTCATTGGTCACTGTTAGGGAGAGGTGTAGGGTTGCCAGGTCCCTTTTCGCAACCAGCGGGAGATTTTGGGGGTGGAGCCTGAGGAGGGCGGGGTTTGGAGAGGGGAGGGACTTCAATGCCATAGAGTTCAATTGCCAAAGCGGCCATTTTTCTCCAGGTGATCTGATCTCTATCGGCTGGAGATCAGTTGAATTAGCAGGAGATCTCCTGCTACTACCTGGCAGTTGGCAACCCTAGAGAGGTGGGACCTAGCCTGTCCACCACACCCAGTAACATACCTTTTATTGTTTTGCAGCATGTAGATGAGCTGACGTTAAGGGAATAGGCCATAACATTTACCCTGGGAACTTACATGTATGGTGCTGGACCAGGTCCAACTTCAGCGGTATAAAACCACCCTGATAGATTGTCCATAACTGTGTGTTACAGAACAGCAGTATGACTTAATTTAATGTGCATCACATCTATTGCATCACCATGAAACACTACAAGAAATCAGAATCAGTACTCAGTCACTCAGCTGAAAATGGTCTTGGACTGAAAAGTCATCAATGCCTTTGCAGCTGTTTATAAAAGAGACATTTCACATTAAGCCTTGGTTGCATGAAGACTGTTGTGCTTCCTCTGTGTTGTTTCCTGAATCTAATCATCCAACACATGTTATGACTTGGTTGCTGCTGTTTTCTTTTCCTTGTGTGCTTTTATTGTTCATGCACATCATGGCAAGATTCATTACAGAGGCCTCTGCAGAAGTATGATTTAGGTGTTCTAAAAGGGTTAAATCACACTCTTCTGGTCAGCAAACCCTCTTTCCCTGGGTACCCCAATGGACAGTCCTATTGTTTTATTTCTGTTACTACATGTGTTTTTGTTAAATGAACAAGGTTTGGAGAAGCAAAGAAAGGGGCCAAATGTAAATTGAAAATGTGCTTCAAGTCAAATTAAGAAATCCTGTAATGCAGAAGCATGTGCATTAATTCAGCAGACAGCAAATGGCAAGGAGCTTTGCAGCTTACATTGGAAACTTATTCTCAAGTATGCAATAAATTAAATTAATGGCTTGTATCCTGTGAGATCCAAGAGTGAAGCAGAGCTCGTGAAGCAGGATTTCCCTGCCTTTCCCTCCTTCTGTAGTCAACTGGCATTTCTGAAATTTTGTTCCTGGGGTCAGGGGACCCCAATGGACCACATACAAGGCTAAGTGGGGGCTCTGCAGTGCCAGAGGGAACTGGTGGCAGAAATTCTCTCTCTGTGCCTGTAGACATGAGTGCAGACTGTGCATTAGGAAAGGGGGGAGGGGTGGGAACAGGCAGTTTGTGCATAACACATCCTGCCCTTCTTGTCTGCACCGGGTGAGTTTTTTGTGGAGACATCTGGGTGAGAACCTCTTCATGTTGCTGTGCCCCTGTCCTTTCAGGTCATCTGGAAGCAGAACTGAGATAGTGGTCCCACATGGCACTTACATCGAATTAAATCTCACAGTGCCCTAACCCCATGGCAAGTGTGAAAGTCGCCTTGGGAAATCAGATCAAGACCTGAGTTCCATTAGAACCCTGCACAGTTCAGTATCCCATTCCATTCTGGCTGGGCAGAAGCAATAGCAAGAACAGAAGAACTGAGGCACAGAACCCAGAGTTACAACAGCAGAGGCTGTTTAGCATGGGCAATAATTACAGCAGAAACATCTCATGCAAGCTGTTCTGGAAGGAACTCTTTTTTATTATTAGATTTATATCCCGCCCTTTCCTGGCCTAGGCCAGGCTCAGGGTGGCTTATGACAATCAATAATACAATAAATATAAGATAAAATTGAATAAAAAAACATACACAATATATATACCAATCATTAGGGTTGCCAGGTGAGTTCAGCTGGCAATTGTTCACCAATCCACCCAGCTGCTGCGGAGGGATGATCATGTGCATGCACTGCCACACTCACGCATGCACTGCCACACTCACGCAACTACCCCTGGAAGTGCCGCATCACCACGGCCACTTTAGCCCTCAAACCCCCAGTGCAAATATCCAGCATGGTGATTACTGGAAACTCAGTCCTTGTGCACCTCCTGAGGGAGCACTTGCCCACGCCTCTGACCTCTGAACTGCCACCATGACCAGAGCTCTGCAGCTGATCACCACACCCATTGCTGTCTTTGTTGGGGCTCTTTTCCTTGCTGTTCTCAGCCACTGTGGGACAGCTGGTCCAGCTCTGCCCAAAGGCCGGCTAGTAACAGCTGAAACTTGCTACTGCTTATGTTGCTGCTAGTGAGCAAGCAGATTTCGCTCACCCTCAGCCAGGCTCAGAGCTCACTGCATAACCAGCCAGCTGGCTTCCTTCTTCCAACTTCATATGTCCCTTCTCTCATTGACTTCGCCAGTATATGTGTGGGAGACAGGCTCCCTGCTGTCCTTTTTTCATCTTCCTGAAGACAGTTTTTTTTAAAAAGCAGACATCTGTGAAAAAGTAAGGAACATTATAGGACTTGTAACGTCAGTGCAACTAGAAAATGGTGGGGCATCTTCACCATATATTAACTGCTTCACAGACCACCCTTATGGCCAAGTTTATTAAAATTGCTTTGAGGGCAAATACATTGGCCTTTTATGCATGGGTAGTTTCCACTGGATATGCTGCTATTTCGATGCACGGTATTTGAAGTCGAATTCATAAATCAGTATGCACAGGGGCTTTTTTCCCTGAAGAAATTCCAAGAGTACTTGGGGTTAAATTTATGCATCACCAGGGAAAATGAGAAGCTTCAGAATTAATGGCATAGGCATTATTCCCCTCCACCTTCAAATACGTCACCAGTACCCACCAGCCACTCAGCAGGATTCTTCCATTTTAATTGAACCAAGTAGCTACAATTCAGTGCAAACCTTCCCCCACCCCAACTTTTTCCTCTGTTTTCTTTTGCCATACAGTTTCTGTTGTTTGAATTCCCTCCCTGCTTTTTTGACCAAGTGCTTTCCTTTTTGCATGCATCCGTGTGTGTGTGTGTGTGTGTGTGTAGGTTCTCTGTTGTGTGTCTCCATGTTAGCTGGGCACTTTCCTCACACTTGTCCATCCAGCCAAGGTCTGAACTTAACACAGTCACTGTGAAACTGACCAAATAAGCAGCTGCATAGGTCGCTTGTGATTATTTCAGCATTCTTGCTGGTTGCAAACAACAACAAAAACTGTTCAATCAGGCTGAGGTCTAAAACTGACACACTCACTGTGAAACTGACCAAATAAGCAGCCTCATAGTATTCCAGCTTCAAGGGGAGGGTTTGGATGGGAGGTATCACAATCCGTGCATACCAAGTGAGAGAGAGACTGCTTTCCAAAATGTTTGCTTGGAGTTTTACTTTTCCTCGTTAGTCCCTTTACTTATTTTACATCAGTAGAAATGACACACCAGAGGCTTTCTCAAGTTAACAACCAAGTAACAGAGCTTTATTAAACACTGTGCAAGGGATGGATTTGGAGGGGAAATGGTAGGTAGGGAAGGCATAGAGCCAGAGCTAGTTTATAAATTTTACTACAGAGGAGGCATAGATCTTAGATTGCTTAGTTAGTATAGAATTACAATTCTTAAATTAAGTTCCCAAATTCAGTTCACAGAACTTCCTATAGATGCTCATATTCAGACTCTGCTGTCAAGCTAACAGGGAAGTATGGAGATTATACAATCTCTCTCCCCTAGAGAACAAAGAAGTACGGAGATTGTTCCTCAAATCTCTCTTCCAGTTCTCGCTATAGATCTACCCCACTTTTGTGGCAGTAATCCTTTTACAAAACCCCGCATCTGGAATATCTCCTTCCCAGAACCTATTCCCTTTCAGTGACCTGAGAATAGGTCCCTTTCCTCCCAATCTCTGCCTGTCATTCCACAAAAGTTGTGTCACAGCTGCTTAGGCAAATCTGAACCCTCAGGTTCTCAGAGTGAAAAACAGCTACTGAACTCGCAGGTTACCAAAAAACAGACTCTCCCCCTTTTTTCAGGAAAGAGAGCATGAGCTCCTTAGCTCCGCTCACTCCCTGCCAGTTTTTTTCCTGACCTTCTCTCAAAGTCTTTGTTCATCACAGGGAGGAAGAGCTCAGAATTGGAGTGGGGAGAAAACTCTGAATTGACAAGTATGCATAGGACCAGGTTTTGATTTGGGATCGAGGCAGACATTAAACACAGAGTAAAACAGTAGCCAGAATATGTGGGGGAAATGCATATCCAGATCCAGGCTCAGCTACATAAATGTGTTTTGTTAAGCCTATGCACACTTTCAGTGCAGTTCTATGGGTGTTCACTTGAGAAGTTAGTCTCACTTGTTTGAGCACTCCATTAAATATTCACACTTGGAAATCTATGCATTTGTAATGAGGATTCAGGTAGTTGTCTCCGATTGGAATTTAGACTTCTGCAGTTTTCTCCTCCAATTCTTGAATGCAACATATGGTGATTACAATGGGCTTAGCCTGGAGTAATTTTGCATAGGGTTGCAATAGAAATAACTGAGTTAGCATAAAGATAAGAAACAAATCTAGTAAACATAACAGCATTACAAAAACCTTTGCTGTGTTTCTAAGAAATAAAAGGAGATAGCTTTTCTTTAATATGTGAGCTGGCTAGAGGGATTTTTTTTTTTTGTCAGTGGGCACTCCTGCCCATCAATCCTATAGTTTGTGTTGAAAGTATTTTTAAAAATAAGACTGTTTCTCTAACCAGAATGCATAATTGGTGAGACAATGATAAGTTTGTCAATGGGAAAATATAAAACCATCAAGTGAAAAAAGATCCCAGAGCAAGAAGTTCTGATGGACATGCCTAATTAAAGGGTCAGTTTGGGAGAATTTATCAATATTAACCAAGTACAAGATGGACAGCATTATGCCATAATATCGATAGAAATATGATAAATTCCTTATAGTCTTAACTGTCTTATGATGTTTTGTAGAATGAAATGCCTGAAAGAGTCCAGAACTCAGGGAAGCACGATATAGTAGTATAGTTTTTAGAAACTATTATCCCCAAATAGGCTGGCCAACATGGGCAACCTCTCACCATCTATCTTCATCCCCCACCATTGTATGATAAGGTTGTGGAGGAAAATGGGAGGGGCTAAACAGTATCCCATAATGCTGTAATGTCACATCCAGCTGCATAACCAAAAGTGACATCACTGCATCACAGGACTCTTTAGGAGTCCCAGGAAACTCTATGTTTTTATGGTGGGACACCATTTGGGTAAGCCCTATCACCCAGTATCCTAGGGGTTGCCCACTGAGGGCTGGCAAGCATATTTTGAAACCTTCGTTGAAACTGAGGTAAACATTTCTAGCTGGGATGAGAAAATTGGTTGAAAACCATAGAGCACGGAGTGAGAAGGGGAATATTTTAAAAGTTACACCATAAAATGGCTTAAGGGAGCAATACTAATCAGAGTTACACCCTTCAAAATCACTGACTTGAATGGACTAGAAGAGAATAAATTTACTTAGGAGGGCAATGTTATTGATCTAAACAAAATTGGAGTACTTTGTCAGTTCTAGTGGGCCAAAGTTATAGTGAAAACAAATTAGAAATAACCAAATAGTCTGAATTGTTATTAACACTGCTTAATAATTATTTTGCACCAGGTGCTGCAATGTACAATGGTGGTTTAACATAAGGATGGGTGAAATTTACCATGTTCACGTATTTACATTTTCCATAAATTTAAGACAACAATTGTTTTAGGAATTCTGTCTGTGCACTTAGGACTCCTGGTAAATAAGACAGAAGAAAATTCTGGCTCACCTGGATCTGAGTCACCTTATTTTGAGAAGAGGGATTACTGAAGAAGTGGAATATAGTTAGAAACATTCCCATAATTTAATCCCTTGGCAATAATGGATAATTTAAAAATTACAAGGAATTGTAAATGATGCCATGGAGGGATTAAAGTATTACTCATTTCACAAAAGCCTGTCTAATCTCTCAAGAGATGCATCAGTCATAAAATAAGGATAAATCATAGACACTGAGTGCTTAAGCCAAAGCTTTATTTTTGAGGTACAAGGATAAGGCCTGAAGATATAGAAGAAGCTGACTCTTATGTATGTATGAATGGTTGACATACATTAGACCTCCACATATGTAATGTGTTTAGGAGCGAGGTATCCAGCTACAATTGTTTACTCTGACTGGCTGGCTGAAGCTGCTCTCCAGGACCTCAGGTAGTGGTTTTTCAGTGATCTAATATCTGACTTATAATTCATGGAGATCAGAGATCACAGAGTTCATGGAAATCAGAAGGAAAAGGAAGGATGAAGAAAGAGTTACTCAGCATATAAATAATTGATAGGGATGATTTCTAATCAGCATATGGATCTCGACACTAAAGAGAATTGAGTGGTATTAACTTGTGTGATATTCTCTTCTGTTGCAGCAGGTTTAGAAGAGGAAGAAGAAGAGGAAGAAAAAGAGGAGGAAGAAAAAGAGTTGGTTTTTATATGCCGATTTTCTCTACCTTTTAAGGAGACCCAAACTGGGTTACAATCTCCTTCTCTTCCTCTCCCCACAACAGACACCTTGTGAGGTAAGTGAGGCTGGGAGAGTTCTAAGAGAATTGTGACTAGCTCAAGGTCACCCAGCTGGCTTCATGTGTAGGAGTGGGGAAACCAACCTGGTTCACCAGATTAGAGTCCACCGCTCATGTGGAAGAGTGGGGAATCAAACCCAGTCCTCCAGATCAGAGTCCACCGCTCCTAACCACATAAGAACATAGGAAAAGCCCTGCTGGATCAGACCAAGGCCCATCAAGTCCAACAGTCTGTTCACACAGTGGCCACTGGCCAACCAGGTGCCTCTAGGAAGCCCCCAAACAAGACGACTGCAGCAGCACCATCCTGCCTGTGTTCCACAGCACCTAAGTTAATAGGCATGCTCATCTGATCCTGGAGATAATAGGTATGCATCATGACTAGTATCCATTTTAACTAGTAGCCATGAATACCCCTTTCCTCCATGAACATGTCCACACCCCTCTTAAAGCCTTCCAAGTTGGCATTTGGAACCACTACACCATGCTGGCTCTCAAATAGTTTAGTCAAATTAGGATCCTTTATAAGACTGGATGAAACAAATTAGGATAGAGGGGGATATCAGGGAAGGAAGGCAATTGCACAACAGTGGACTATGTAATCAAAAGAGCCAATTCACTTCAGGAAGCTGAACAGCAAGATTTGGATCCAGTAACATATTAAAAAACAACAAGATTTCCAGAGTGTAAACTTGAAGGTGTTTGTATTCCTAACACTGGGATTATCTCTGTGCAGAAAAATTGCCATGTTGCGAGCAGCCATACTTATGTCAGCTATTGTCCATAAAAGTCACCCCAAAACTTCCAGGGACAGTCTTGTCACTAGGAGACTCACAGCTGTGCCTTTATCCTTCACCACAACACTTTCTTTGTAGAGAATCCAGTTCTGTATATCATTTGTAGAGCACATAAGAGTATATCTACATCATAAATATAAGAGTGACAATGTTTCTCTCAAACCTGTATCTTCTAGACAATGTGAATGGAGGGGAAGCATTTGCAGGGGAGGATCCATGGGCAGGTGGGCTTGTGTAGCCTTTCTTATGCCTGCCAATTTCCCCCTTCAAATGCCCCACCTTAACCATTTTCCCCAGCAGTTAGAAGTATTCCTGTCTTGAATTCTAGTTGGGTAAAGTATGTTTTAAAATTGGTTGTTGGAGTATTTGTGGGACAGAATTGATAACATGAATTGAGCACTGTTTCCTGCCTACCAATGGGTTCCTGCACTAGCATTATGAGCGTTCTGTATTTGCATCTTACACATTCTGCCTAGCACATTTTTCTTACTCGTCTGAGGAACTGAGCGCAGCATCGGTGGTACTTACTTCTTTATTTCATCTGCACCAAAGGTAGGACATTGGTGGTTCTTACTTCTCCATTTCATCTTCACAACTTTGTGTGGCTTCATGACAAGGGTTGGGATTTGAACCTGGTTGCCTGAGATCCCTGGCCAGCACAATAGTTACCCCCACACCACACTGACTTGGATTCATAATGTGTAGTTTTTCCTGTAATGAGTGAGTACACTTTAAAGGTAAAGGTCCCCTGTGCAAGCACCGGGTCATTCCTGACCCATGGGGTGACATCACATCCCGATGTTTCCAAGGCAGACTTTGTTTGCGGGGTGGTTTGCCAGTGCCTTTCCCAGTCATCTTCCCTTTACCCCCAGCAAGCTGGGTACACTTTAGTATAAATGTAAAAAATCTTAAGCAAATGGTAGGACATTTACCAAAGCAGTAGCATTTGCAGCAGCAGTAGTAATGCTATATTTTATCTTGGCAAATTTAGAATAGTCATTGCTGTTGGTTTATGAGGGCTTTTGTTATGCCCAAATCCTTGTTAAATTAGCAGAGTGCACAAAGGCTATTGTGCACAGAAAAGCTCATCCAAACCTCTGTGTGTGACAGGAACAAAATTGCTAGGAGTCTTTTGTGTATTTAATATACTTCATTAATTGTAGGAAATCCATTTCTGGATAGGATAGGGTAAAATATAGTTCCCTATCTATTCTAACTAACTAGGATGAAGGGAGATCCAGGACGTGCGTCCTTCCCTTATGGTGTCAAGATGGAGAAGAGGGAGCCAGTGTGTGAGGAGGTGAGGAAGAAGCAGGAAGGAAGGAAGTTTTCCCTGAGAGTAGCAATCTGCACATCAAAGAGATAGTTCAGAGCAGTAGAGAAAGGATGCCCCAGTGTCTTGTCCCCTCTATCTCTCTGACTCACTAGTTTTGTCCCCCTCTGAAGTCTAAGGTAAAGAGAGCGTAAAGTCCTTCACTTCCAACAATAGTAAAGGAGATGATGACATGAGGAAGTTTGGGGAGAATTTCATAACTGTGGGGTTATTTGCTAGGGTATCGTATGATGTTAATAAGGAAAATAAATGTTAAACTCCAGGGTGATTCAGTGCCTTACAAAATAGGGTCTGAACTGAAGGTCATTGTTATTCCATTCTGGCACATATGTTTTCATTTAGCCATCTTTCCCTTTAATCCACCTCTAAACAATGCAGCCATTTCCATTTGCTTGATTGAATGCATTGGCCTCATCATGACTAATGGTGGTGAAGGTTAGGGTGACGATACGCCATGGGCTTCTTGTCTTATAAGTCACCGATGTCTCCGGGACTGAATGATGCAAGCTCCTTAAGGAATTTGTGTCTTGACATCTTTGCGTTCCTTTCTATAAACCAACTGCAAGGCAAGAATAGAACATGAATTGTGAAACCTGGGGAGTTGTGCTACGGTTTATCAGATGCAGCAGTGCCAATAGTGTAGGAGTTACTAGACTAACAGATTATTAGAAACAGAGATTAATTCTGATGATTTTCTACCATCTGCCTTACATTAAGCACTGCAACAAGAGCAGATAGTGGATTGCTATGATGGCCTTTGGAAGTGGTTTAAGATGTTTGAGCTGTACTAAAGAAAACTGAAGTTTAATGATGAAAGGAGGCAAGGATACATCAGCATCGGGGGGGGGGAATCCTAACAGTTATTATTTGGGCTTCTTTGGAAGTACCTTAGAAATTAATGGATCTAAGCAATTTCAGGGGAGTTCTAAAAATGCCCCCTGGGTGATTTTGTTTTTAGGTAATTCTAAAGACACGTAAGCAGGGCAGAGACCTGCAAAGAAACATTGTGTAATCATAAGTTATGACATATGAGATCATTTTACTGTCGATATACGTGCCAGCATTGAAGAAACAGACTATCTGAGTTGTTGAATGAGAATGCTTGTTCAGTCATGTTCATTGTAAGATTCTAGTAAATATATCTGATTCTTGTCATTGGTATTACTCATAATCCTATCTTCATCAACACAAAGCCCATGTCTATGAAGCCATTTCCATGAAGTTTCCATTTGTTTAACCCTTTATTCCTTTCTGAAACTAACCATCTAAACAAAATGCAGATTGTTTCCCCTATGCAGTTTCACCTGTCAAAATTACCCCCTCTTAAGCTATTAGCAGTGTCTTAGGTCACTTTTGTCTAGTGACAGTATAGGGTATCTGTTTCAGTCCATGTTACTGTCCCGAGAGAAAAGAGTTAAAATCTCTTTTCCCATGAACCATTGCCAGATTGTACCCTACATGACTGCTATTTTACTCAAAAAAATTCTGGGAAGATCCACTTATGGATCTTCTATCATATGGTCTAGTTTGACCCAAAGTTATCTCAGGAAATGAAGTAGCAAAATGGACAGATTTGGGGAATCTCAACACATCCACTCTTCAAAGGTTTCTGTTTCTTACAGAACATTAGACATTGCTTTATTCTACGGACTCCGCCAACTTGAAGGAAGCAGGAAAAGGGGAGAGGCTATGGGGGCTTTCAGGAAAGGAAAACAAGAAATAGTGGAGGAGGGGGATATGAGAAACCTCCTGCAAGTCCTTGTGAGTTCCCACTTGTGCTTGTCTAAACATGAAAGTTTTTCTTCCAGCTCTTTCCTAAAATCCACCAGTGTGGGCAAACATTGCATTAGTGCAAGCTATTTTACAGAAGGTAAAATAACAATAATCTGTTATTACAGCAAGATATATAGTATTACAGTATTTTGCTAATAATAACAGACACACCATAAAGCATTGGTAATCCTCTGGAGTGGCATCCTCACTTACAGGTTCTTATTGTACTGAGTTATGAATTTACTGAATGTAAAAGTTGAATGTAAAAGTTCAGAAAACTTGAAAAGCTTATATTGTGTATCTGTAGTCTGTGCCCCTTGTTTCTGTTTCCTTCTAGGATCTTCTGGTAAATGCCCTTTTATGTATCTGCACAGGCATACAAAGAAATACACAAGCCTAACATCTTACATAGTGGTACAATAAACTGGGCATCTTTTTTGTGTGGTCTTTCACACCTTTGCTGCCAGAGCTCCATAGATACGACAACTGAATTCTCTTTTATGAATAGAGATTTTCCTTGTTTTCCTTGTAGGTTCATATATTTTGCAAAACAATGCTGCCACATTTATCTATATTCCAAAATGCTCCTAAGTCAGCTCTTCGTTGGGTCAACTTAGTCTGCAAGTACCTTTCAATTTTCTTTGGTGCCATTTTCCATTCAGACAAAAGTGCTAAAATTTGGTTTTTAGAATGCTTGCATACCAGAATAGCATGAGGGGTGTGTGTGTGGGAAGATTTAGAAAGTGCATCCCATTTTCAAAACATTCCCCTCTTGCAGTCAAAGCAGTGTTCATGACATGAGTTTGATCCCAATGGAAGTAGGGTCCAGGTAGCCAGCGCAAGGTTGACTCAGCCTTCCATCCTTCCGAGGTCAGTAAAATGAGTACCCAGTTTGCTGGCAAACTACCCCGTAAACATAGTCTGCCTAGCAATCATTGTGATGTGACATCACCCCATGGGTCAGTAAGAGCCAGCATGGTGTAGTGCTTAAGAGCAGTAGACTCTAATCTGGAGAACTGGGTTTGATTCCCCACTCCTTAGGGTTGGCAGGTCCCTCTTTGCCATCGGCGAGAAATTTTTGGGTTGGAGCCTGAGGAGGGCAGGGTTTGGGGAGGGGAGGAGGTTCAATGCCGTAGAGTCCAATTGCCAAAGCAGCCATTTTCTCCAGGTAAACTGGAGGTTGACATCCCTGACACTCCTCCACATGAGTGGTGGATTTTAATCTGGTGAACCGGGTTGTTTCCCCACTCCTCCACATGAAGCCTTCTGGGTGCCCTTGGGCTAGTCACAGTTCTCTCCGAACTCTCTCAGCCCCATCTACCTCACAAGGTTTCTCTTGTGGGGAAGGGAAGGCGATTGTAAGCTGCTTTGAGATTCCTTAAAGGCTGAGAAAAGTGTGGTATAAAAACCAGCTCTTCTTCTTAATGACCCAGTGCTTGCACAGAGGGGACTACCTTTACCTTTTTTTAATTCAGGCAGTAAGTGATTATAAATACTCTTATGTCCAAAAGTCTTGCAATTTGGCAAATGTTATCATCTACATTATTTTGTAAATGTGTGTTTTTGCATAAATTTATAGGAGTTATCGTTTCAATTTGTTACGGAATCACCTATTCCAACTATTCATGACCCAGAGTGTCATGAATTTAATCTAATGCACAGTTGCAAAAGAAGCTTGCAAAAGAAGAAGATGAGAGTGATGAAACTCAACCACCGCAGCGAATGCCCAGGCACAAAGCTGTTTGAGGCAAGCAAACAGATTAGGGCTGTTGAAAAAAATTCGGTATAGTTCAGCTTCGGCAAAATTCGGCCCGTTTTTATTCGGGCCGTGCCGAAGTCCGAACTCCCCCATTTCGGATCCCTGGAAATTCGGGGGGATCCGGAGTTTGGGGGAAAATTCGGCCCCCCGCGTGCCTTCAGGGGGATTCCCTGAAAGCGCAAGGGGGGCCCTTTAAACAGATCTGCGCCACCAAGCTGGGAGGCGTAGATCTGTTTAAAGGGCCCCCCACTCGCCTTCAGGGAAGCCCCCTGAAGGCTCGTGGGGGCCATTTAAACAAGCCCCTCTGTGCTGTCTGCGCAGGCAGCGCAGAGGGTTTCCAGGTCCCCCCCCCGCCCTGCCGGGACCCCGGCAGGGCTGGCGGGGGGGGCTTTAAATAGATCTGTGCCTCCCAGCCAGGAGGCACAGATCTATTTAAAGGGCCCGCCGCGCGCCTCCAGGGAAGCTCGCTGGAGGCGCTCGGGGGGACTTCAAACAGATCTGCGCCTCCCGGCCGGGAGGCACAAATCTATTTAAAGCCGCCCCCAGCCCTGCCGGGACTCCCGGCAGAGCTGGCGGGGGGCTGGCAAGACCCTCTGCGCTGTCTGCGCAGACAGCGCAGAGGGTTTCCAGACCCCCCCAGCCCTGCCGGGACTCCCGGGGCTTGCCAGACCCCCGCCAGACCCCTGCCAGACCCCCCCAGCCCCACTGGGACTCCTGGGGCTTGCCAGACCCCCGCCAGACCCCCACCAGACCCCCAAGCCCCGCCGGGACTCTTGGGTCTTGCCATGCCCCTCCAGACCCCCCCCAGCCCCGCCGGAACTCCCGAGGCTTGCCAGCCCCCCGCCAGCCCCCCGCCATACCCCCCCAGCCCCATTGGGACTCCCGGGGCTTGCCAGCCCCCCGCCAGACCCCTGCCAGACCCCCCCAGCCCCACCGGGACTTTCGGGGCTTGCCAGCCCCCCGCCAGCCCCCCCAGCCCCCAGCCCCACTGGGACTCCCGGGGCTTGCCAGACCGTCGGCAGACCCCCCCAGCCCCGCCGGGACTCCTGGGGCTTGCCAGACCCCCGCCAGACCCCCGCCAGACCCCCCCAGCCCCGCTGGCACTCCCGGGGCTTGCCAGCCCCTCGCCAGTCCCCCGCCAGACCCCCCCAGCCCCACCAGGACTCCTGGGGCTTGCCAGCCCCCCGCCAGACCCCCGCCAGACCCCCCCAGCCTCGCCGGGACTCCCGGGGCTTGCCAGCCACCCGCCAGCCCCCCCATACCCCCCCAGCCCTGCTGAGACTCCCAGGGCTTGCCAGACCCCCGCCAGACCCCCTCCAGATCCCCCCTGCCCCGCCGGGACTCCGGGGCTTGCCAATCCCCCGCCAGCCCTGCGGCTGGGGGGGGGGCTTTAAATAGGGGCTTTAAATAGATCTGTGCCTCCCGGCAGGGCTGGCAGGGGTCTGGCAAAACCCTCTGCGCTGTCTGCGCAGACAGCGCAGAGGGTTTCCAGACCCCCCCTCCAGCCCTGCCGGGACTCCCAGCAGGGCTGGCAGGGGGCTTTAAATAGATCTGCACCTCATGGCCGGGAGGCACAGATCTATTTAAAGGGCCCGCCACACGCCTCCAGGGAAGCTCCTGGAGGCGCGCGGGGGGGGGACAGATCTGCGCCTTCCGTTTAAAGGGGCCAAATTCACTGAATTTATTCAGGAACACCTCGAACTCGGCGAATTCGGCTCCCCGGTTTCCCCCCCTTTTTGAGTTCGGTTCGTCTGAACTGAAAAACCGCCAAATTGCGGTAAATTCGGCTGTTTTTCGGTTCGGACCAAACCGAATCAACAGCCCTAAAACAGATGGTACTTGGACGGTCATGGCTGTCAAACATGGTATGTTCACCTTAGGGCTGTCTATTCGGTTCTTCCCGAACTGAAAAACAGCCAACTTTTCCCCAATTTTGCGGTTTCTAGTTCGGATGGAACCAAATTCAAAAAAGGCAGGAAAACAACGAGCCAAATTCGGTGAGTTCGGGACGATCACTGAATAAATTCGGCAAATTCAGGGACTCCGAATCAGCAGCATAACCATAAAGGCATTAAAAACACATCCTCGCCTTTCCGTGGCTCTGGGGGGGCATGTTTGGAGGTAGAGATCCCAAAATTTCAGTGTAGCTTGAGGTGACCCTTCTTGCAAGAACCCCCAAGTTTTGCTTCCAAGTTTTGCAAGAAGGGTCCCCTCAAGCTACACTGACATTTTGCGACCTCTACCTCAAAAAATTCCCCCCCCCCGGGTGTGTTTTTAATGGCTTTATTCGGCTGAATTTTTTCCGAACTCAGAACTTGGTGCCGAATTCCACGGATCCAAATCAGGGGAGTTTGGACTTTGGCATTTCCCAAATCAAAACAGACCCAATTTTGCCGAATCAGAATTTAACAGAATTTTTTTTCAACAGCCCTAGTTCACCTGCCAGACCTGTTCACTGTGTGCTAGGAGTGTGGGGCTCTATGACATCTTCAGCCCCCTTTGAGGGTAAAATCTGGCCCACACCCCACCCTCCAAGTGGCCACCTGCCATCACACACATTAGAGGCTCCCATAATAGACAGGGTAGGGAACTGCTGTCATCTGGCTATTCCTCTCTACAGGCTTCCCTTTTGCAGCTAGCCTTGCCTGGTTGCCTGCCACAGGATTCTACCTAGACAACTTCCCACCCCTGCACAACAAGCTCCCACAGCTGCTCAATTGATCAAGGCCCCCAGTGGTCAATCAGTGGGTACAATTGGATGAGTTTTCCCATGGGCTGTCCATCTGACTGGCAGCCTCATGTGGACTCCGCCTACCTTGGACTGACAGGACCTGAATGTCTCTGGGTTTGCCAGGGAGTGGGAGCTAGATGTGTGGCATCCATACAGGGGATAATCCTGTTCAATGGATTTAGAAGGTTGTAAGTCTGTTTAGGATGGTACTTCTAGAAGATTATTCTTTTTAGAACAGCAGAGCTCCCTAGATTAATAAAGCAAAACAGCCATACACCGAGGTACATTGTGTACAAAAAAGATCCGTAGAAAGAGGATTAGAACTATGAACTTGATGATCTCACCCCAGCCAGTTAGAATGACAGAGTCAATCCGTCCCTCTTCTCTTGTGGTCTCTTTCTGTTGCCTTCAAGGCAGGAATTAAGAACATAAGAAAGGCCCTGCTGGATCAGACCAAGGCCCATCAAGTCCAGCAATCTGTTCACACAGTGGCCAACCAGGTGCCTCTAGGAAGCCACTAACAAGACGAGTGCAGCAGCACCATCCTGCCTGTGTTCCACCGCACCCAAATTGAGTAATTGAGTAATTCAGAGTTGCCATTTCTACTAAAACCCTTTGCCACTGTTCATTACACATCATAATGTATGCAAATGCATGGTAATTAAAAATGGCCATTGCCCAAATGAAATTTAATTAAGCCCTCCTTTGGGGTGAAGTGAAAGGACACATTGACCACACAGCTATATTAAACAGCTAGAAAACTACACTTTGTAAAAAGCATCATCACAATAATTTGTCAGGTTTAGTGCAAAGCACATGTTGCTATCTTGTTATTACAACTGAAATTGTTTATCTATTATCCTGTAATGCAGTTGCATGAATATTTTCCAGAACCAAGACCCATCTTTAACATAAAATGCTACACTGTGGAGAGTATTTGACAATGTTCCCCTGTTAAAATATCTGTGATTGATTCCTGAGAAAGCAATTTGAACTGATTTGTTTTTATAATCTCTTTTTTTCCCCTTAGGCTTTTGTAGATTGAGCCAGTTAGGAGCTAGGTAGGGTTGCCAGGTCCCTCTTCACCACCAGCAGGAGGTTTTTGGGGTGAAGCCTGAGGAGGGCAGGGTTTGGGGAGGGGAGGGGATTCAATGCGACAGAGTCCAATTGCCAAAGTGGCCATTTTCTCCAGGTGAATTGATCTCTATTGGCTGGAGATCAGTTGTAATAGCAGGAGATCTCCCGCTAGTACCTGGAGGTTGGCAACTCTAGAGCTAGGTATGGTCATTTTTTTCGTCCTAAAAAGCTACTGTCCGCATAGACTTTAAGCCAGTGGAATTATTACACCAACCTGCTATATGAGACCTTTCTCGTCTCTCTTTCCCTCTCTTTCTGGAACTATTTTCTCCCCTCATGCCACCTAAACCAGGTTATCACTCCAACTACTCAAGCACAAGTGCCTAGTAGCAGCCATTTTTTTAATTTCTCCCCATTACTTCTTCCCAACCATTAGCTGCAAGGAGAGAGAAAAGAAAATGAAATGATGACAAGGACTGCTGATGTTACTAATCTGAAGGTCAATTGTGACCCACTTGAAGGCCAAAGGTATCTCAGATAGACTGTCGTGTGAGAAACGTGACTTTTCATCACTGTTTAGTTCAGGACCACTACTTATACGACATAAGCTTGCAAGGTTCTTGTGAGAATAAAATGAGGTAACCCCAAGAATGTTGCTCTGAGCAACCTGGAGAAAGAGTTGGATAACCAGTGGGACAAATAGAAATAAAATAATTATTCTGTGGTAAACAGCAAAATATTACTGCCTTATAGCATACTTATGGATGCACTTGCCCTTGATGTTTTCTAGTACGCACAACCTTTCATTTAAAAGAAAAGAGGGGAATGGACCAAAAAATGCTACTGCCTAACATAATTAAATTGTCAAGAAAGGGAGAGTTAAAAGTACAGTAGCGGTAATTTTTAGTCAAGGTGAAAATCCATTTCATTCAAGTACGTAAAGGAACAGCATTTCAAGACATTAACTACACGACAAGTGAATTAATGTGCTAGACATTCCGGATTAGAGCTACTGCAGAGCTCATAAAAGGTTTCAGATTGACAGCCCTTGAGAATGAAGTTTCTCCATGAGGAGTCGCAGTGCATTGGTAAAAAGAGGTGAGGAGTCCCTGCCTTCCCTACTAATGTGTTGCAACATTATTCTTGAAGTCTAATGGGCTTTGTTAAGAACATAGGTCAGCCTTAACATCTATTCCATTCCAAAGCTCCAGCAAGAGTACCACTCAACTTACTTGTGATGTGAACACTTGCTCTGCAGTTGCTAGCCTGTGGTCACTTCCTTGCTAATGAGAGTTTGAAGGAGGTTGTGAATATTAACCTTTCAGGACTTCGTAGCATTTCCGATAAGGGAATATTGAAGAGCCAAGCCTGGAGTATTTCTATGGCATGGCTTGCCTATTTTGAGTAGACTCATTTTACTTGTATGCCTGCCTATATTTAAGAGGGTTAGCTGGTTTTTGATTGCTTGCTTTTGTTAAACCTGCAAAATATGGGAAGTCAGACAAAACAAATAGTGTCCTCATCACAGGAGACAATCAAAGGCCAAAAACGCATGGTCCCTTAACCCACTTTATTCCCCGTTTCAGCCAGGATCAAATTGACCCTGGCTGGGAGGAAACTGTACGCATTACCTTGAAAAGCAGGGATGAAACTGTGTGCAAATCCATCCATGTAAACAGAAAGTGCAGGAGACGTGCACAGTTTCTGTTTAGCTTTCAACACCCTCGCCCCCGGTGATTGGTCGTTTCCCAGGGCAGGGAAGGCCCTCATTGGTCAATTTGAAATGACCAATCACCGGGGGCATGGTGTGTGTGCCAAACTAAACAGGAACTTCATGTCTCCCGCTCTTTCTGTTTACATGGATCGACGGGCACAGTTTTGTCCCTGCTTTTCAAGGTAATGCATACAGTTTCCCCCCCAGCCTGGGTAAATTTGATCCTGGCTGAAACGGAGGGGAAAGGGAATTAAGGGACCATGTGTTTTTCGCCAAAGACTGCCTACAAATTATTCTGGACTACACGGTTTCTGTAATTATGAAATACTGGGTCAAGCCCAGGATATAGTAAAGCTGTTTGAACAGCAGTGCATATGTAAAGTGAAAGCCCAGCAAATAAGTAAAGTCCAGCTTAATGGGGTGCTCATTATAGATCATGATGAGTAGCTGTATTAGTCTGCCACTAGCTGTATTAGTCTGCCACTAGTAGAAAAGAGCAAGAGTCCAGTAGCACCTTAAAAACTAACAGAAGTTCTGGCAGGGCATGAGCTTTCATTATAGTTGTAACCCTTCATATGTTTAGCTGATTAACTATATTAATTACCAACAGTGTAACAGTGTAGTCCTAGGCAGAATTACACCATTCTAAACCCACTGACTTCAATGGATTTAGAAGGGTGTAACATTATTTAGGATTTGCACTGCTTTATAAATACTGGTAGCAAGGGCTGGGTCAAGCTATTGAGTTGCCTCGCTTACCCACTTCCAACAACACCCTGGCTTATACTCAGGCAGTAGTGGCACTAGCTCCAAGGATGACAACAGCTGAAAGCCTCTCCCCACCACCCACAATGCTAGCCCCTTCTTGGTTTGGTGCCCCAGAATGGCCACTTGAGTTGCTGGAGCAGTGAACTGGTCCTGTGGATGGTGAAAACTTGCTTTTATTTATGCCAGGTATAGGAACTGTTGTTGTCCATCTCTTTTGGGAATGGAGTGCAGAACTTGATGTGTGGAAACTGGGCAAGGTACTTCATGAAACTTGGCCAATTAAAGGGCGACACAGGATATTTAATCAGACACTACCTCCTTTCAGTAGGCATTTGCTGCTGTTCATGTTGGTCTCCCTCTCCTTTTGCTGAAGGCAGTATGAAGCATGGAAAGGGTCAGAGACTCTAAAATCTATAGTGTGTGATGTTGTGATGTCACTTCTGGTTGCATATCTGGAAGTGACATCACAGCATCTGCAACGGTCAGTTTTTTTCCATAGAGATTTGGGAAATTCCTAAAGCATCACAAGATACTGTGATGTCACTTTTGGGTGCACAATGGGAAATGATATAACAGAATCACACAATACCAATTGCTTCCATTTTTGCTCCAGCTGCTCTGGTGTGTGGCAGCAGGAGGCTGGAGTGCGGGCAGGAGGTTGCCTGCTGTGGCAGGCAACCTGGTACCCTTAAATATAGGATTAGCTGTCCATTTCAGGGCTCAGCAGGAATTTATCTCCATTCTCTGACAGTCAAGCGAAAAGCTTTTTCACCGGCTCCTCATTGACGGAGAAGGGGAAACAGTGAAACATAGGTTTGATGAAATATTGGCTGAGTAGGCCCAAATTAGAGCTATTTTGCAGAAGCTGTGCAGGTAGGACCAAAAACATAAAGTAAATTGGGGAACATCTTGAGATATCCAAGGATGAATAGAAATGTATCCAACCTTGGATCAGTCTCAATGTAAACATTACTTGGCTACCATGGACATTCCTTTTCATTATATGATACGTAAAAAAATATTTGCAATACACAAATAGCAGAGAGCAAAAGTGTGGCTCCTAAATGTCTCCTTTTAGAACCTCATGCAACATCCTTGGCCCTTGCATTTTGTGTTGCAACAGGAACACAATTTCCTGTGCAAAAGCCCCAATTTTCCAATTGATTGAGCTCTTTCTTTTTTATGTTGTCTGTCCCAAGTCAAAATGTGTAGGACAGAGGTGCCGCTATAAGATGGCAAACATCAGCTGCAGCTGTCCATTTGTATACAGCAGTGGAGAGTCCTCTTCGTTTCTCGTTTGCTAAAGGACAAAAGTAAATTCCC
This sequence comes from Euleptes europaea, assembly GCF_029931775.1. Lineage (NCBI taxonomy): Eukaryota > Metazoa > Chordata > Lepidosauria > Squamata > Sphaerodactylidae > Euleptes > Euleptes europaea. The sequence goes on from NC_079323.1 coordinate 36,584,791, forward strand.
TTTAGTTTCCCCATCCTGTTCGGCTCATGTAATGAGAGCTCCCTCTCCTGTTTCACAGCTGTGGAAACAAGGTTCATAATTTAATTCTATCTCAGGCATCTTTTGAATCTTCCCTTTGACATCTTCTGGCGCAGTAAACCTTTTAAAGATGCAACAACTCTTTTAGCTTCTAAAGACTGCTACTCTACAATTCCTTTTCTTTTACAAGGGTAGTCTCTATTTTTGTTGACTGTTTTATCAGTGTTCCTGTTTCATTCCTTTTTCTGGAGAATTCCCTCAGCATAATGGAATACTCCAACTTGTCTTTCCTTCCTGCCCCAGAAATGCCTGTAGAAAAAGTAAATGTTGTTCCATGTCTTCAGTCACACAACCAGACTCCTTGTGAGATGAAACGTTTTATTAAGAATCCTTGCATTTTTTTAAAAAAGGAACTATTATAAGTGTGCTCCTGGTAAATCATTATCATTATTTGGTCCCTTTTTTTTTTCCTTTCCAGGATACCTTTTTTAAATGTTTGTCATAGAAATATAGTGAAAAATTGCTGGACTTGACCAAAAAGAGATCATAAAAGACGTCTCTGTGCACAAAAACGAAGCTAGCCTGGCCTCCCAGCTATAGATGCCCAAAAGGGAGTTTAGATACCCAGAATAGAATAGCCTTGCAGAGGGGCAGGAAAACAAAGAAGTAACACAATTATATAGACTTGTGTAGATTAGAATCCATTATCAAGAGATATTATTCATTGAGAGCCATGCGCGTCTGAGAATGGCAAGAATGTCCAAATTTAGGGCTGTCAAAAAAAAAAAAATTCGGTACAGTTCGGATTCGGCCGAATTTGGCCCTTGTGGGTTCGGTACGTGCCAAAGTCCGAACTCCCCCACTTCGGATCCGTTCAATTCGGCGGGAATTCAAAGTTCGGGGAAAAAATTCGGCCGAATAAAGCCATTAAAAACACAACCGCGCCTTTCCGTGGCTCTGGGGGGGGGCATTTTTGGGCTTAGAGGTCCCAAACTTTCAGCAGAGCTTCAAAGGACGTATATTGAAAGACTCCCCAAGTTTTGTAAAGATTGGGTCAGGGGGGGCTGAGATATGGGCCCTGAAAGGGGTCCCCCCCACCCTTAATGTGGATCTCTCCGCAGAGCTTGCCGCCCACGCACAAAGCTCCCGGCCGGACAAACAGCTGATGAGAGCAAGGGCGGGGCAGGTGCTAAGAACTTTGCAAAGCAACACAACTGCAGAGCAACCCCTTTGCAAATATGCAAAGGGCGGGGCAGGTGTGAAGAATTTTGCAAAACAATACAACTGCAAAGCAACACAAGCACGCAATGCAAAACCTTTGCAACAGTGCATAGCAACACCTGACACCTGGGAGTTTGCATACCATGGAAAGGGACAGAGGCAGCTAGCTATGCATAATGAGCAGGAGGGGGTGGAATGTCTCCTTTTGCATTGGACTTGGGACCAGGCAGATGCATTCTTTAAGTCACCATTTGAAAATCAGTTTTGAGCAAGCATCAATAACCTAACTGATCTTATGAATGAGGAAAAACCTGAAGAATAAAAATGAAGCCCCCCCTCAAACCAGGGAGAGAGAGACTGGAGGGGGAACACACACCCCAGGCAGAACCGGCAAAAGCCCCCTTTGGCTTCCCCCCCCACCCACAGAAACTGCTCCCTCCCCACACACACACACAGACTCTGCTTTCCCCCACACACACACACAGAAAAGAAAAAATATAGATTAAAGCCCCCAAAGGGGTCTTACTGTGGCTGTCTTCTGTTCCAGCAGGAGGGGCTGGGAGGCTGGGTAATCCAATATGATTCCATTTGTATCCAATATAAGATCCATATGTATGCATCTCTCGAGGGTGATCCATTCATCCCAATAGGGGAAAGGGGAAAGCCCATATCTCGGGGGGCCCTGACCCAATGTTTACAAAACTTGGGTGGTCTCTTAAAAAGCCTTGACTGAAGCTCCGCCGAAAGTCTGGGATCGGCACACCCAAAAATGCGCCCCCTGCAGCCATGGAAAGAGAAAAGGGGGGGAGCCAATATTTCAGCCCCCACTGAACCCATCTTTACAAAACTTGGGTGGTCTCTTAAGAGGGATTCTCTGAAGCTATGACAAAAGTTTGGGGGCTGAACCCCCAAAAAAGCGCCCCCTGCAGCCACGAAAATGGAAAAGGGGGGAGAGGAAAAAGGGGTGGAGCCCATATCTCGGGGGGCCCTGACCCAATGTTTACAAAACTTGGGGGGTATCTTAAGAAGCCTAGTCTGATGCTCCGCTGAAAGTTTGGGGTCGGCACACCCAAAAATGCGCCCTCTGCAGCCATGGAAAGAAAAAAGGGGGGGAGCCCATATCTCGGGACCCCCTGACCCAATGTTTACAAAACTTGGGTGGTCTCTTAAAAAAACCTGTCTGAATATCCCCTGAAAGTTTGGGGTCGGTACCCCAAAAAATGCGCCCCCTGCAGCCACGGAAAGGAGCGAATGTGCACAAGCACCTCCTCACACACACATGAGGATTTCCCTCTCTCTCTCTCTTTCCCCGGCCGGCCGCACATCAGCTGATTCCTCCAGCACTCAATCCTGACTGATTGGCCAGAAGAAGACCCAGCTTGGCCACCGATTGGCCGGGGGAGGAGAATGCTGCTTACTGACGGTTATGCTGCTTACTGACGGCCGAATTGGCCGAATTTATTCGCCGAACTCCCGAACTCGCTGAATTCGGCCCCCCCGGTTGCCCGCCAGTTTTGAGTTCGGATCCGTCCGAACTAAAAACCGCCGAATCAAGGGAAATTCGGCTGATTTTCAGTTCGGGCCGAACCGAATTGACAGCCCTATCCAAATTCATAGAAGTAAAGATATGATTCAAAGATGGGTATGTTGGCTGAGGGCCAAAAAGATATTCATATGTATGAGAAACTTCTAATTGCTATTTTTAAATAGACTTTGTTAAGATAAAAAGTAGCAAAAATGAACTAACGGTTTATATATATATTTATAGAGATATTTCAAGTATAGATAAACCTGAATGGTGTTTGAAGTTATAAGATAATTAGTTAGCCAAGAATGTGTGCCCTTATCAAGTTAGCTATTGTTTTTGCCAGCTAGGGTTGCCAGCTCTAGGTTGGGAAATACCTGGAGATTTTTGGGGAGAAGCCTGAGGAGGGGGTTTTGGGGAGGGACTTCAATGTCATAGAGTCCAATCACCAAAGCGGCCATTTTCTCCAGGGGAACCGATCTCTATTGGCTGGAGATCAGCTGTAATAGCAGATCTCCAGCTAGTACCAGGAGGTTGGCAACCCTATTGCCAGCCCCTCTTTCAACTGCACACCCTCCCTCCCAGCCTGAATGGATGTACTACCACCATAACACCGTGAGCAAGTCCCTTGAGGCACACACAGAACATGGGGAGCAAATGCCATGTTTTATGTCTCACAAGGAACTGTGTAGCAGTGAACACAGCAGAGCATCTTGGTATAACTTTCTGTCAATCTAGTCAATGTTAAGAATGGAACAGATGTTTTAATAAAAGCTTAACATGGAAGCAAGGATTCTTTAATATAGCACTATTTGTGTACTGTCCTCGTAACAAACCCAAAACATTATTGAGGTGTACCTCCAGCCAGGAGTTAAATAATCTGATACAAGAAAGCTAACTAGGTACCTAGGGCTTCTTAAGTGCACACCCATATCGGAATTAGGCCTGACTGGAGCCATCCAGAACATATGGTTAGTCAGAGTTAATGGAACAGTCTTTCTTCGAGGTTGATTTCCCTCCATAGATTTCCTTCTGAGTAGTGAATGGGTGCATTTTTCTGTATAACGGGTGTCTGTAAATGCATGTACATAAAACATTAAGGCACCATGTGAAGTGCAGTCTGCCATTTCATTAGCTTGTGAGATATAAAATGATAACATAACGTAGGGCAATTATGCTTTTAAAAGTATATCTTTCATCACACCTGGTCGGCAGGCAGCCTGGTGGATTGGCGGGATTTTACCCACAACCCACTTAGTGGGTTGTTTAAACAGTTAATCAGCTGTTAATCACTCTGTGTGGGACTGTGCTTTCTGCTATTTTCACCGGTTGCCAACTTCGTGTGGAGTTAACTGTGGGTCAGTGAGTCTCTCTCTGGCTGGCTCCTATTGTTTCCAATGGGCTGTGCAACCGCTCCTGTTGTTTCTAATGGGCTAGCCTGTCATTCATTTTAGTACATCCCATGTCAGTGAGTCTCTCTCTGGCTGGCCCGTTCTTGTCCTTTGTTTGGAATTTGCGTCTTCTGGTTGGGGGAGGGTTGTTCTGCTGGGGGGGCTTGATCTCCTCTTTGCAAGTATGATTTGGGGGGGTTACCTGTCCTGGGCGGGGGCTGATCTCTTCTTTGAGAGTGTGATTGTTGCTGTGGAAGATTTGAATCCAGCAGCATGAAATCTATCAATCCTGAAAATACACAATTTGCACAGGTCGCACTTACGCTAGTAGCCTTATAAGATGCACTTTGGCTGTGTTGAAATGAAAAGATATGTTACCCATGCTAGTTACACTGTTTACTTATGCTTTGAGAGTGATGCACTTTCGGCGTAGTTACATCGGCTCTTAGAAGCCACAGACTGGCTTCTACTGTGTGTGTGTGGGGGGAAGCCAAAGTGGGGGGTGACCTGTCCTGGTGGGGGGATGGCTTGATCTCCTCTTTGCAAGTGTTGCTGTTTTCACTAGTTGCCACCTTCGCCTGGAGGTCAGTGTGGGTCGGTGAGTCTCTCTCTGGCTGCCCCAGAAACAATGGGAGGTTTTGCCTTGGATTTGCTGCTCTCTAGATGCACATTAAGGATTGCCTGCTCCCATTCATTCCAATGGGCGGATGGAGAGACCCCTTCCAGACCCCATAACTCGGGACCCCCTGACCCAATCTTAACCAAACTTGGCGTTTCTTGCACGTATGGTCCCTCCAAGCTACCCTGAAAGTGTGGGACCTCTACCTCCAAAAATGCCCCCCGGAGCCGTGGAAAGCCGCGAATGTGTTTTAAATGGCCTTATTCGGCCGAATTTATTCAGGAACGCCGAATTTCATGCTGAATTCCACGAATCCAAATAGGGGGAGTTTGGACTTCGGCATTTCCCGAATAAAAACGGGCCGAATTTCGCCAAATCCGAATTTTACCGAATTTTTTTTCAGCAGCCCTAGATGGAATATTTTTTCTTCCTCAAAAATCTGCCTTCCTGTCTGTTTCTATCATCGCCACCCTTTTTGCTACTTGCCTTTCCTACTTTTTAAACATTTCTTTTGACCCACATTCTCTAAAACATTCTCTGGAGCATCACTGAGAGAAACCAGAGCCAACAGCAGAAAGTTGTCCTATGGATCAACTCTGCCAAGAAGCTGTTTCACATCCTTTCTGGTCCAGTTTCACGCTACTTTGATGACCTTTTGGTGGTCGAGCACTGGTGCAGATTACTGTGCAGTTGATTTTATCACGGGACTGTTTTGCATCCTTTTGCATTGTATGAGTTATCTCGCTATGACAATCTCTGAAAGCATATGTGGACCCTTAACTAGGATCAGTTTGAAGACTTTTCATGTGGTCCGATACTGAGGGAAACAATGAAAGATCAAAAGTCAGACATTCAACTTCACCTCTTTATCACCACTTAGAATCCTGTCTTTTCACCATAATTTCTTTTTAAAACATTGTGAGTATTGGTACAAGATGCACTGGGGAAAAAAACCAAAAGAACTTACTGGGACCAATCAAGGCTTAATTCCGCATAATGCACAACTGGAAAGGTACTGTGAGATTATTGTGATGTGGCTGTCATCTTTCATTGGAGGAATAAAATCCAATCAAATATTTTGGTTTAATTTGTTCAAGGACTGACTGTACTTTTATGAAAGAAATTGTGACACTGTATGTCCTGATATTTATTTATTTATATTTTCTCTCATTTACATTTTAATGCTTCAACTTTGCTGAACCCCCACCCCCCAGCCCGGTGCCATTTTCCTGACTTGAAATGGTCCTGTGGGTGGTATTTGACTTATTGGGGAAACCCACAAGTTTCCTCAATGAGCCAAATAGTGCACACATGCACACACACACACACACACACACACACACACACACCCTGGATCATTGCAGGCCTCTTTGATTTGTTGCATTTGCCAGATATTTTTAAATTCAGGACTTCTATTCAGACTCACTTTATGACTTTGTTGATGATTCTGTAATATGCCCCAATCGGTGAAAACTGGATTACCTGGATCAGCTATCCAATAGGGGAGGTTTGTACATATACTTTCCAATAATATCTTTCCAGTAACGTAGTACATTATTCTTACCACATAACTACCTCAGGGGAAGGAGACATAACAGAGTGCATGCAGTATGCTAGATTATGAGCCTGTAGTCCAAAAGAAGAAGAAGAAGAGTTAGTTTTTATATACCAACTTTCTCTACCACTTAAGGGAGAATCAAATCGGCTTACGATCACCTTCCCTTCCCCTCCCCACAACAGACAACCTGTGAGGTAGGTGGGTCTGAGAGAGCCAAGGTCACCCAGCTGGCTTCATGTGTAGGAGTGGGGAAACCAACCCAGTTCACCAGATTAGTGTCAGCCACTCATGTGGAGGAGTGGGGAATCAAACCCGGAATCAAAGTCCACTTCTCCAAACCACTGCTCTTAACCACTACACCATGCTGGCTCTCCAAAAGAGTCAGCTAGAAGGACTATTAAAATCTTGGAGAGCTACTGCCAAGGCAATATGGAGCTGGTTGAATCAATAGTGGTTTGTGTGTTGATGAGATAACACCCAAAATTATTTTTTTAATTATGAAAGGGATGGCTGTGTTTGTTACTGACAGAGCAATAGCAAACCTTGTGGCATCTTAAAAGTATGACACATTCATTGTGGCATAAAATTTTGTGATGCAGAACTCACTTCATCAGAAACATGAATTGTTACTACCAGCTGGGAGATATATATACACACACATACATGAGAGAGAGAGAGAGAAAGTGAGGATGAAATGTCAAAAATTGAGGATATAAAATCAAACCTTTTAATTGATACTGGTAATTATATATTTTTTGCTTTTCTCATTTTTAAATCTACTAAAATGGGGAATGTTTTCTGTAAAGATATAGACTAGGGCTGCTTTTAAACCAGCTATTTGCATTTACTGTAAAAAATGGAAACAATGGACAATTTTTATTAACATTTCCTTTGGATTTAACAAAAGCAGCATCTGTTTTTGGACACTTTGAAAGTAAAAATATTTAACATTGTGGAGTGATAATGGAGATTTAGTTCCATTTTTTCATGCCTTTCCAACTGCATTACTGGGTTAAAGGTGCCACATAAAGTGACATTTATTAGCACATACAGTGAATACAATGTTAATGACCTCTTTTTGTAAGTAACTTCTGTATTCAGGAAACATTTTAAAACATCCCTGAGGCTTACCATTGCAATTTTGCCTGACCTTTGCAAGCTTATTTTTTACTGAGACATTGACTTTTGCTGGTCCCTAAAGAAACGAATTAAAGGAGGAAGCATTCAGAAGTAGGTGTATAAAGGAAAGGGAGAAGCTGTGGTTCTTTAAAGCATAAAATAGCAGATTTAGATCTCAGTTACACTCACTGTCTTGGGCCTTGCCTACTCAGGGTTAGCAGGAGATCTCCAGCTAGTACCTGGAGGTTGGCAACCCTTACGCCTACTCCAGAGCAGCTATTTTGACAGCAGTGGTTTGCATTCCTGATAGACTTGTCCAACAAACAAAGCTGCACACTGCTGCACCATCTGTTCCTGTTTAAAAGAAAGTACACAAAGACTAAAAATAGACACTCTAGTCTCCACACACCACCTAGTAGTTAGCAAGCAACTTTAAGCACTCTGCCTATACTCTTAGAGCAATGATTGTCACATTGAATCCCAGAAAAGGTCAGCTTCCATACAGTGTAGGGTTACCAGCTCTGGGTGAGGAAACACCTGGAGATTTTGGGGGTGGAGCCTGGGGAGGATGGGGTTAGGGGACGGGAAGGACATCTGCAGGGTTCAATGCCTTAGAGTCCATCCTCCAAAGCAGCCATTTTCTCTAGGGAACTGAGCTGTGACCAGGAGAGCTAAGGTTGCCAGCTCTGTGTTGGAAAATTGATATTTGGCAGGTGGAGCCTGAGGAGGGGAGGGTTTGGGGAGGGGAGGGCCTTCAATGGGGTATAAAGCCATACAGTTCACCTCCCAAAGTGGTCATTTTCTCCAGGTGATCTGATCTCAGTCACCTGGAGATCAGTTATAATCCTAGGAGATCTCCAGCCACCACCTGAGGTTGGCAACCCTAGTAATAGTGGGAAATTTCCAGGCCCCACCTGGAGGTTGGTAACCCTAATACAGGGCCAGGGCCATTTTCACCCCAAAGCAAGATACACCTACCACTACCCTCTAGTCTTACTGCAGAGGTTTGGCTTGGATCTAAATGACACCAGTGAAGGTCCAGGAAATGATGTTAGTGATGATTGGGAGCAACTGGATCCTTAGCAGGGCATGGGCACCCTCCTTGTTGTGCTTCCACAGCACTTTGATGATCAGGCCAGAGAAAGAGCCCTGGTTCTTTAATGAGAGCAGTAATGTCAGGCAAATTTCCTTTGAAACAAAGCTTACCCACAACTTCCACTGGTCTTCCCTGGTAACGTTGCCAACCTCCAGGTAGTAGTTGGAGATCTCCTGCTATTACAACACTTCTCCAGCCAAAAGAGATCAGTTCCCCTGGAGAAAATGGCCACTTTGGCAATTGGACTCTATGGCATTGAAGTCCCTCCCCTCACCAAACCCCACCCTCTGCCCCAAAAATCTCCAGGTATTTCCTAACCCAGACCTGGCAACCCTATTCCCTTGCCATGTGTGCTACAGAAGAATGTTGAGGGCATTCTAGGACATGGTCTCTTTTCATGTACAGTAACGAAAAGCTTAAGTTGAAAAATTTGTCACAGGGAAGTTTAGCACTGAATAATTTTCACTACTGATGTATTGATTGTTGTTTGTCCCCTTGAGTGTAATTTATGTCAGAGTGTGGCTTTGAAATACTGTAAATTAATATAAATAAATAAAATTCCAGTGCCCTGGAGGCAGAGAAATCTTAGTGCTACTGAGGTGGTATGAAAGCACAGAACATTCATTCAGGGAAAAAGTACCCAAATGTTTTCAGCCCTACTTCTGGGAGAAATGGAGGAGTATGCTTGTGACATTTTAATCCATCTTTCTCCAAGCAAGGATTCAAGGCAGATTACAGTGCTAATAAAAACCATAATAAAAAGCCAACAGATCGACCCTTTAAAAATCATATTGAATCAAACCTGCAAAATTGCCTGCAAAATTGCCAGAAGAAGTCAGGGGGACACTCTTTGCCTTCAGCAAGACAATAAAATAGAACTATCCCACAGAGTCTGGGACAAAGGCAGTACATGCATAAGGTGTTTTTAATGCTGTTTTAATCATATTATCTTATACAGTTTTATTGTATCTTATTTTACTGCATTGGGTCATGCCTTGGTCAATAGAAAGGCAGGCAAATAAAGAGTTTAAATAAATGAATAAATAAATCTCTAGACCAAACTTCATCAAAAACACGCCTAAAAGGCACTGCTGTGCATAGTCTTCAAAACACCAATAATGTATGAGGTCTTCCAGACATTCCCAGGAAGCCATTCTATCATTTAGGGCTATGACTAAAAAGGCTCTGGACCAAGCAGACACCATTCCCACCTATGGGCAGGAAGGAACCTTTACATTGTCAGTTTGTCACAGTGAAATCACAATGATCCTAGGGATAGGAGTGGTTATCTTAAAGAGAGGAACGTGTCCTAGGAAGCAGAAAAGCTAAGGACTTGGCAAGGCAGCTGAAAGAAAGGTATAGAAATAGGAAAATTAATGAGAAAAATAGTTGAAGAAAATGAGAGACTACAAGGGTTTAAGGCAAGAGGGATGTTGGTTTCTCATGGTGAAGGAATTGCTAATGGTGATAATTTGTATTATAAGCCTAGAAAAATAGGTTTTCGGAAGTCCTACAGGTCATTTTAGCAGTCAAACTGTGTGATGGAGTAGTCATCTTTGGCTAGAGTTGCTAGGTTCCTCTTCGCCACCGGTGGGAGATTTTTGGGATAGAGCCTGAGGAGAGCAGGGTTTGGGGAGGGGAGGGACTTCCATGCCATAGAGTCCAATTGCCAAAGCGGCCATTTTCTCCAGGTGAACTGATCTCTATCGGCTGAAGATCAGTTGTAATAGAGATCTCCAGGTAGTACCTGGAGGTTGGAAACCCTATCTTTGGCTGAGGAAATTCCTGCAGGTTCTGGGGTGGAGCTTACAGAGGACAGAGTTTTGGGAGAGAAGGGAGTCAGTGATGATTTAATTCCACAGAGTCCATCCTCTGAAGCTGCCATTTCCTCTAAGAAAACTGATGTCTGTATTCTGTAGATCAGTTGTAATTCTTGGAGAAGTCCAGGCCCTACCTGGTGGGAGCCAACCCCAACTTATATGCAGAAACATATACACACACACACATATTTCCAAGAGTATGTACAACACTTTGTACGGATTAATTTAGAAAGCTTTCCTAGAATTATCAGGCTTAAAGCTGAAAATATTTTTTCTGTTAAGTGTAAACAGCACTGCAGTTTTGCCAAACAATGGGCACAGATCCCTCAGAAGACAGTTTTTGGGCTCTGAGAAATCAATTCACCTTTCATACCTAATCAGCCCTTGGCCTGTTTGCAGAAGCTGCCAGTAAGTTTGCCAAACAATGTCTGCTGTGAACCATTTATTGTGATAGATTTGGCCCAAAATATGAATCTGTCTTTTGTGATTATGGCTAAATAATTCTATGTCTCTAAATATTCAGATGAGCTACACTACTGCATTATTTGCGCCCTCTGTCAGAATATTTAAAAGACTTTAAAGGGTTTGTTTTATCAACTGGAATAAACATGTTCCTGTAAAATGCTAAATGGGCCCTGCATGGCATAGAGAATGGTTTGTGCCATCATCCTACCACCTCCTTTGCCTTAAATGACTTGAATAGTTAAACTCAAAGTTATTTTGGAGGATCAGAACTCTATTGTGAATATCAGGCATTTAATATATATATCGAAGAAGAAATGTTCATGGAAACGCCATGCAGAAAATCAAACAAATGAAGATAATTCCAGCTGCATAAAAAAGAGGTACCAGCATTAAGCTGGTGGGATAAAGCTTTAACATAAGAACATGAAAGGCCTTGCTGGATCAGACCAAGGCCCATCAAGTCCAGCAGTCTGTTCACACAGTGGCCAACCAGGTGCCTCTAGGAAGCCACAAACAAGACGACTGCAGCAGCACCATTCTGCCTGTGTTCCACCGCACCCAAAATAATAGGCATGCCCCTCTGATACTAGAGAGAATAGGTATGCAGCATGACTAGTATCCATTCTAACTAATAGCCATGACTACCCCTCTCCTCCATGAATATGTCTACTCCCCTCTTAAAGCCCTCCAAGCTGGCAGCCATCACCACATCCTGGGGCAGGGAGTTCCACAATTTAACTATGTGTTGTGTGAAAAAATACTTCCTTTTATCTGTTTTGAATCTCTCACCCTTCAGCTTCAGCAGATGACCCCGTGCTCTAGTATTTTGGGAAAGGGAGAAAAACTTCTCCCTGTCCATTCTCTCCAAACCATGCATAATTTTATAGACCTCTATCATGTCTCCCCTTAGCCGCCTTCTTTCCAAGCTAAACAGCCCTAAGCATCCTAACCGCTCCCCATAGGACAATTGCTCTAGTCCCCTAATCATTTTGGTTGCTCTTTTCTGCACCTTCTCAAGCTCTGTAATATCCTTTTTTAGGTGTGGTGACCAGTGATGGGAGAATTTTTCCTGCTTCTCCCCTTTTTTGGTTCTTTTTATAATTGGAAATTCTCAGGGTGCTTTACTCACCAGAAGCAAGGACCAGAGGATTTGATAGGAAAGACAGGCCTTTCATACACACTTTGCTCAAACATCACATTAAACATGTACCAGTAAAACATGCAGTTTATTGTACTTACAAAAAAGTATAAAGCAAAGAAGAAAACAACACTGTTTAGGAAAATATATAAGACAGAACTAGGGCTGTCGATTCGGTTCGTCCTGAACCGAAAAACAGCCGAATTTCCCCTGATTCGGCAGTTTTTAGTCCGGATGGAACCGAACTCAAAAAAGGCGGGAAAACGGGGAGCCGAATTCAGTGAAGTCGTGGTGTTCGAAGAATAAATTCGGCAAATTCAGGTTTCGGCGCAGCAGCATAACCGTCAGTTAGTAAGCAGCATTCTCCTGCAACCAATCGGTGGCCAAGCTGGGTCTTCTTCTGGCCAATCAGTTTGAGCGATTGAGTGCATGAGCCCAGCTGTTGTGCGGCCCGGGAAAAGAAAGAAAGAGTATCTGTTTGTGTGTGAGAGAGAAATCCCCATGGGGGGGTGCTTGTGCACATTCGCTCCTTTCCGTGGTTGCAGGGGGTGCATTTGTTGGGTAGAGACCCCAAACTTTCAGCAGCGCTTCAAAGGACCCTTCTTGTGAGATCCCCCAAGTTTTGTAAGCATTGGGTCAGGGGGTCCCGAGATATGGGGCCCGAAAGGGGTCCTCCCCTTAATGTGCATTTTTATTCCATTTAAAGCACACATTTGCTCCTTTCCGTGGCTGCAGGGGGCGCATTTTGGGGGTAGAGACCCCAAACTTTCAGCGGAGCTTTAAAGGACCCTTCTTGCGAGACCCCCCCCCCCAAGTTTTGTAAACATTGGGTCAGGGGGTCCCGAGATATGGGGTCCCCCCTTTTCCCTATTGGGATGAATGGGATCAGCCAATCCTGTGTGCATCTCGAGAGCGGCAAATCCTAGGCAAAACCTCCCGTGCTTAAATGGAATCGTATTGGATTATCCAGTCCTCCCAGTCCCTCCTGATGGAACAGAAGACAGCCACAGTAAGACCCCTTTGGGGGCTTTAATCTATAATTTTTCTCCTGTGTGTGTGTGGGGGGGGAAGCAGAGTGTGTGTGTGGGGGGGAGGGAGCAGTTTCTGTGGGTGGGGGGGAAGCCAAAGGGGGCTTTCACCTGTTCTGTCTGGGGGGGTGCCTCCTCGAGTCTCTCTCTCTCCCTGGTTTGAGGGGGGGGCTTCAGTTGTGTGTCCTCAGGTTTTCCCTTATTCATAAGATCGGTTAGGTCTATTTTGATGCTTGCTCAAAAATTGTTTTCAAATTGTGACTTAAAGAATGCATTTGCCTGGTGCCAAGTCCGATGCAAAAGGGGAAATTCCACCCCCTCCTGCTCCTGATGCTTAGCTAGCATGCCTCTGTCCCTTTCCATGGTTTGCAAACTCCCAGGCATCAGGTGTTGCTTTGCATGGTTGCAAAGGTGTTGCTTTGCAAGATTGTGTTGCTTTGCATGGTTTGCAAACTTCTTCTGTCCCTTTCCATGGTTTGCAAACTCCCAGGCGTCAGGTGTTGCTTTGCATGGTTGCAAACATGATGGTTTGCATGGTTGTGTTGCTTTTCATGGTTTTTCAAACTTCTTTGCACCTGCCCCGCCCTTGCTTCCCACAGCTCAGCTGTTTTTGGGGGCTGGGAGCTTTGAGTGGGCAGCAAGCTCTGCTAATTGCAAATGCACATTAAGGAGGGGGACCCCTTTCGGGGCCCATATCTCAGCCCCCGCTGATCCAGTCTTTACAAAACTTGGGGGTTATTGCAAGAAGGGTCCTTTGAAGCTACGCTGAAAGTTTGGAACCTCTACCCCCCGGAGCTGCAGAAAGGTGCGGTTGTGATTTTAATGGCTTTATTCTGCTGAATTTTTCCCCGAACTCCGGACCTCATGCCAAATTCCACGGACCCAAAGCGGGGGAGTTCGGACTTCGGCATTTCCCGAATAAAAAAGGCCCGAATTTTGCCAAATCCGAATTTTACCGATTTTTTTTTCAACAGCCCTAGACAGAACTTAACAAACCCACACACATTTGATGTACAGACAAACAGTTACAGAGGCCTCTGGGTCACTTCCAAAGAGAGAGACAGAGATGGCAACCATTCAATGGGTCTGTGGTCTCTCAGTGGAAGGACAAGGAACTGGGTAACTGGACTAGCCTTTTATAGGTTGAGCCGTGAGAAGGGGGTTTCAAACAGCCCCCTACTGTCAAATTCTTGAGGTGATGAGTTTCCACAAATCATGACTAAATTTGTTTGGAAATATTTTGTTCCATAATAAGTTTCCCATGTCCAGGTCTGATAACTGTTTGTTCTGTCTGTCAACCAGTGTACAAAAACAATTTCCTTCATTCGTAAGCAGAAAATCTTGCTGCCTGTTTAAATGACCTTGTTACTCTAAACATGATTTGGAGCACTTAATGTGCTTTGGGTGACTAGCTCCTAGCAATGCAATCTTCTATGCCCTTTAGGGTCAAGATCCTAATTGGAGATGGGGTCAGCTAAAAGTCAGGTCTTCATATGGCTTCTACACTACAGATTAATAAACTACAGATTAATAAAATTGGTTCTTCTTAAGCCAAACCAATATAAAAGAATTCTCGCCACAACCAGAACTGTACACAGTATTCCAAGTGTGGTCTCACCATAGATTTGTACAAGGGCAGTATGATATCAGCAGTTTTATTTTCTATTCCTCGTCTAATTATGACCAGCATAGAATTAGCCTTTTTTACAGCAGCCGCACATTGGGTTGACATCTTCATTGAGCTATCCACTACCACCCCAAGATCCCTTTCTTGGTCTGTCGCTGCCAGCACAGATCCCATCAGTGTATATGTGAAGTTGGGATTTTTTGCCCCAATATGCATCACTTTACACTTACTCACATTGAATCTCATTTGCCATTTTAATGCCCATTCTTCCAGTATGCAGAGATCCTTCTGGAGTTCTTCAGAGTCCGATTTTGTTTTAACCACCCTAAATAATTTGGTGTCATCTGCAAACTTGGCTACTTCACTGTTTAACCCCAACTCCAGGTAATTGATGAACAAGTTGAAAAGCACCGGTCCCAACACAGATCCCTGAGGCAAATAGCCCTGGTTTATGTGGGGAAAGGCTGGGTATGCTAGTTTTTCAACTTCCCTTAGAAAAATAATAATGGAAGGGAACTAGGGTTGTGCATATCGATAAACCCGAACTGAAAATAAACCCAAAATTAGCCATTTTGGTAATTTTCGGGATTCAGGTTTACTGGATAGGTATTCAGCTTTTTGGTTTCAGCTATTCTCCTTTTCTCAGAGGCACAGCTCTGATCTTTTCCCCTTTTTCTTTCTATCTTTTGACTGGTTTTGTTAAGACTCCATAGTTGAGGCCCTTTAGAGGTAGGGGTCATGTAATCGGACCCAACTTGGTCTGACCAACTAACAGCAATGAGCTGACCTGATCTGCACTTTAGAAGACGGGCCCAATAAACCTGAACTCGAAATTTACTGGGAAATTTTTTCCACAGAACCCTAAAGGGAACACTTTACATTTTAGTATCAGATCTGCCCTAGGCAAATGATTAAGGGGGAAAACAAGAGTTTGCCAGTCATCACATGGACTCATAACCCGAGGCTGTCACTTGGCAGAATGAACTACATTATATACAGTGGCAAAACTAGCCTAGTGGCTTGGAATATTTATTTATTTACTTCATATATGCCCCACCTTTCTCCCTGCCAGGGCAATGTTAGTCAATTTTCTCCCTCTGTCTGGGTGTCTCCCTGTGCCTCTTTTGTTTTGCGAGAGGGTGCCATTTCTCATAGAGATATCTGAGGTAAAATTTCAGAGGTAAATTTTCTCAGAATGTCAAAATATTTTTCTTTTTCTTATTCAGCAACTATGGTGGGACTAATATTTGTGGGTTTAATTCAGATCATGATGCTGCCACCAATTATATGAAGACACCACTCCTTCCTATTATCTCCCAGCGCCCACTCTTAGTCTCTCAGCTTCTGCTGAAGATTAACCCCTTGTTCATCACAGTCAGCAATGCTGATTCTATGGCCTTTGGCAGATCATGAGAGGGAGGGCACCTTGGCCATCTTCTGGACATAAAGTAGGGGTCACTGGGGGTGTGTGGGGAGGTAGTTGTGAATTTCCTGCATTATGCAGGGGGCTGGACTAGATTGCCCTGGTGGTCCGTTCCAACTCTATGATTCTATGACTGGCCTTGGGCTCAATCCTTTCTGGGGGCTCTTCTGCTTCTTTCTTTTCTTCTCCTCACCTCATACACCTGCTCATTCAGTTAGCCTTTCCCACTGTTCAGTGTGTGAGCAGAAGGGATATACACTGTTCTAGTAATTGAAAACTAGAGCACTATTATCAGAAGCACACAAGAAAATTATCTGCTTATAAAGTTCATTCTGAAACACGGCATCACAGATCAATAGGAAGAAAAAATTTCTTGTTTAAAAGCACCATAATTCTTGTTGGATTTTAAATGAATTCTCATAGTTGCATGTATTTTTCTTCCTCTCTCCTGCCAGCCATTGTATAATATCAGGTGCATGCTGTAACTAGAACTCAGCAGTTTTCCTGAAGGGAATATGCGCAAAATCTATCTGTTTACAGATTTCAAGGATCCTTGACAGTCTAAAAAAACATGCCTTGTCTGACTGGTTACACTTACTTTACAATAACTCCTGTCAAAATTTCATGAAAATAAAGTTATAACCACTGTACCTGTTAGAGTATAAGGAGCATCCTAGCCGTGACAAAATGATAAATTATTGAACCTGACAATGTAAAGACGTCAAGCATGGTCTCCACTTTTGTTTTCAAGAGAGGAAAAAATGAATTAAACAAATTCATTCCTTGCTAGCGCAACCCACAGTTTATAGAGGAGAAATAAAAGGAGGGGGTTTTCTTTTTGGACTAAACTGCAGACTGGTGCTCAGGCATGAAAATTTATTTTGGATAAGAGAATATTCTCAAAATGGACTGCTTCTGCTGTTACTGTAAAATAGGTAAACAGTACAATCCCAAACAATACCCTTCTAAGCCTATTGACTTCACCAGACAGAAGGGAATAACCCTGCTGTCAAAGCCAACCTGCCTTGGTCTGAGAGATTTGTTCCCCTGCCTCACTCCCGAGACCTTGGAGCAAGTCTCTTTGTTGATAATATAGCTATGTTTACCCTGGGGTTGGACCAGTAGACTCACAGCAAGAACACCATGAAGCAAAATAAAGCCTTATTAGAAGAAAATAAAGAAAAATGTTTTTTAAACAGTACAGTTCCAGTGGCAAGTTCAAGTACACAGAAAATAACAAATCACTTCCTAAATACACTTACTGGACAAGAGTTCTTCAGCGCAGGTCTTAACATTTTCAAATGTTAGCAAATTCAGCCCAAAGCAAGCAGCATATTCCAAGTAATATGAGGGGCAAGGAGGATGGAAAGGAATAGCAAAAGTAAAGGGTAAGCTAAGGCAGGGATAGACTACATTTTATAGAAAATACGGGCCATAGACCTCCTGATCTTTTCCAACCAACCACCATACTGTCTCCAAGGGATCTTTCAGAGCATGAGCAAATCCCCCCCCCAACTGGCTCTAGCTGAAATGAGTGAACATAATTAACAGGCCTGGTGGAGTGACCTTGGTGGGTAATAAATAGTCTCTGCATGGAGGTGTAGTTAGCACCTGTTGTTGACTGCACAGGGCAAAGAGAAGTCTGTAAGTGAAATTTTCCTCAAAGATAGCTCATTTCCTTGACATTCGCTTAGGATGATAGTGCCAGACTCTTTTGCGTATCATACATTGTCATAAGTTCTGAGATAGGGTTGCCAGGTCCCTCTTTGCCACCGGCAGGAGGTTTTTGGGGCGGCACCTGAGGAGGGCAGGGCTTGGGTAGAGGAGGGATTTCAATGCCACAGAGTCCAATTGCCAAAGTGGCCATTTTCTCTAGGTGAACTGATCTCTATCAGCTGGAGATCAGTTGTAATAGCAGAAGATCTCCATCTAGTACCTGGTGATTGGCAACTCTATTCTGAGGGGTAAACTGGAGGGCTGTGGACTGGACTCTAGGATAGTTAGGTGGTTAGGGAACTGATTGGAGAAGTACACTCAAAAAGTAGTTGTCCATGGAATTTCATCTTAATGGAGGGAGATGTCTGGTAGGGTACCACAGGGCTCAGTTCTGAGCCCAGTACTTTTCAATATTTTTTTAAATGTTCTGGATGAGGGGGTGGGTGGACTACTCATTAAATTTGCAGATGACACCAAATTGGGAGGAGCAGAGGACACACCAAAAGATAAAGATAGCATTCAACGAGATCTGAACACAGTAGAAAATTGAGCGGATGTGAACAACATGAAATTCAACAAAGATAAGTGCAGAGTTCTATATCTGGGCAACAAAAATGAGAAACGCTCATACTGGATGGGGGATACACTTCTGGGTTGCAGTGTGTGTGAACAAGATCTTGGGGTATGGGTGGAGTGTAAGCTAAATATGAGCAGCCTGTGTGATGTAGTGGCAGAAAAGGCGAATGCAATCTTGGGGTGTAGCAACAGAGCCATAACATCCAAATCACAGGATGTCGTAGTCCTGCTGTACACTGTGTTGGTTAGGCCGTACCTGGAATACTGTTTGCAGTTCTGGAGGCCACACTTCACCCTTGTTGCTCTTCTCTGCACCGTCCATTCTGCCACATCCTTTTTGATCGGGGCCTGGAGACCAAGTCCTATGAGGAAAGGCTGAGGGACTTGGGAATGTTCAGTCTGGAGAAGAGGAGGTTGAGGGGGGACATGATTGCTATCTTCAAGTATTTGAAAGGCTGTCCCTTACAGGAGGGTAGGGAGCTCTTCCTGTTGGCAGCAGAGGATAGGGCTTGCAACAATGGCTTTAAATTATGGACAGAAAGGTACCGGCTGGATATTAGGAAAATTTTCTTTGCAGTAAGAGTTGGTCAGCAGTGGAATCGGCTGCCTAGGGAGGTGGTGAGCTCCCCCTCACTGGCAGTCTTCAAGGAGCGGTTGGATGAACACTCATCAGGGATGCTTTAGGATGATCCTGCATTGAGCAGGGGGTTGGACTAGATGACCTGTATGACCCCTTCCAACTCTATTCTACGATTTCTTTTTTTGAATACCTGCCTGAGCCTTTGCCTTCTTATTTTTTTAGCTTTTGGGCAACATCTTGCTATTCTTCTGTGTTCTGTTGGGTTGGCAACCACTGATAGGGCTAAGTTAAACTGTCTTGGTTCAAACTGATGAATTAATATTTGTAAAGAAACAATTTTGGCAGAGGTGACCACCCAGAGAGGCAGCTGGCGCACACACAGAGCCTTAACCCAGGAGTTCACTTTGCTGTCTTATTGGGCCTGCCTTCTGAGATGGGCTGGCTGCCATGTGTGTGGTGTTTTGATCATGTAAATGAAAGCAGTTCCTAAGAACTTTCACACAGCACTACATTCCTTTTAACATAATGGGACCTCTTCGTGTTTGGAGTCGAGCTGTCTTGATTACTGTGAATGAGTCTATTACTACACTGTGCCTATTGTGTCATCTGATGGAAGCTGGGAATTTGAGACAAGATCCTTATTAATGTAGGCACGCTGCAAACTTCAACCCAAATATGGCTGCCAAGCAAACATACTTGTCTGACTCCCTTGATTACACAGGAGGCAAGCTCCTGATTAGACAACCTCAGTGGTTGTTATTGAAATTCATCCAAGGCAGCTTTGCATCTGTGCAATAGCTGTTTGTTTTACAGAGGCAGGTTGTTGAAACTGCTTTTGCCAACCTCCAGGTACTAGCTGGAGATCTCCTGCTGTGACAACTGACCTCCAGCCGATAGAGATCAGTTCCCCTGGAGAAAATGGCCGCATTGGTAAATGGACTCTATGGCATTGAAGTCCCTCCCCTCCCCAAACCCCTCCCTCCTCAGGCTCTGCCCCAAAAACCTCCCGCCGGTGGCAAAGAGGGACCAGGCAACCCTAAGCTTTTTGCCCAGCCCAAGGATCAAATTTTCATGACTGTCAATTGAAGCACATACACACATACACGGTTTAATCAGGTCATTATAGTGATCTACTTGCATTTCTAAAGCATGGAATCACTTGCTGTTCATCCCTATTTGCATCTGTTCAGTAGAGTGCATTAAGTGACAGGCATCGGCTAGGTTTCTGCTTTTTGTGCCACACATCAGCTAGATGACTTTTCGTTCTCGCACAGTCAGATACATTTATTCGCAAGAAATGATTGCAAGATTAATTGTCTCAACACTGAAATCTCAAACTTTAAAAGTACAATTTTTAAAAAATGCAGGCAGCAGTCGCAGATGGGTAGTGGGGGAAGGGGCAGTGGCAACAAGAAACTGTTGTAATCATACAAAAAGACACATTCAGATTTGTTTGAGCACATCCAAACAGCTTGTTGATCAGTTCCCTGCTTGTGGGTGATGAGCAAAACATGAGCCAAACTGACAAGAGTTTGAGCATAGCTACTGAAATATCCCTTGATGATCTTTGTGATGTAGGGTTAAATAAATTTTATTTGCGGTTAGCATGCCAGATAAAATAGGTAAAACAGAAACTGATCATACAGAATAAATGTTTACAACCAAGGCCAACAAAATTAGGAATCACCCTTTCCACAGATTGAGGAAGTACATTAAGGCAACGTAGCTTCATTGCTACTACACAGTATTTTGCAACCTGAGTGGTGATTGGTGAGCTGTCTCCCAGCAGAAACTTTTTGGTCTTTTAGAAACCTTTCGGTCAAAGGATGTAGGGTTGCCAACCTCCAGGTACTAGCTAGAGATCTCCTACTATTTCAACTGATCTCCAGTCAATAGATATCAGTTCCCCGGGAGAAAATGGCCACTTTGGCAATTGGATTCTATGGCATTGAAGTCCCACCCCTCCCCAAACCCCGCCCTCCTCAGGCTCTGCCCCAGAAATCTCTAGGTATTTCCCAACCTGGAATTGGCAACCTTATTGGGATGTTTTGGGAGAACAGAGAGTCAAGTAAATGCTGGTTTTTGTGGGATTGAGTTGGTTGGAAGTGGGTTTGAGCCAGTTGAAACTGAAGCACCTTGGAATGACGTAGCTCTTTCTGTGACTCTGATGCAGAGTCTAAATGATCTGATTTACTGCCTGCTATAAGAACCTTTATGCCCTAACCTGGATAGCCCACACTAGTCTGATCTTGTCAGATCTTGGAAACTAAGCAGGGATGGCCCTGGTTGGTATTTGGATGGATGACCACCAAGGAGGTCCTGGGTTGTGATGCAGAGGCATCTCTTGCCTTGAAAACCTCATGAAGACTCCATAAGTCAGCAAAAAAAAAAAAAAACAACGTTTGCTTGGTTTCAGTGTGCTCTGCCTATATATTTGTAAATCAAATAAACATTATAATGACATCATTGTAAGTCTTCAGTGCTCTCATCCAAAGAAAATTAAATGCTTCATAACTGTGCCTGGAACTTTTCACAGCTTGAGGAAGTAGGGAACACATAACAATACAAACAGGATCAGGCTGATAAACCTGGACTAGTGAAGCTTAGTAAGTGACCTTGGACAGGGTTGTTATGATAAAATAGAGGATGGAACCACGTTTCCATTGGTGGGAGGAAGAGAGAGAGAGAAATTGATGGGTGTGATGAAAAAGCTTATCTTCTGCAAATTACTACAATCTTCTGCTGGGGTATAGTAAATATTATGCAGACTTATCTAAGTTAAGCCGTTGTAGGTACCCAAAAATATTCTCAGATTGCACTAGGCTTTAGCAGTGCAATCCTAAACAGAGTTGCACCCTTCTAAGCCCACTGATTTCAGTGGATTTAGAACAGCGTATCTTTGTTCAGGATTGTACTGTCAATTACTCCAAGAGCTTTGCCTTGTACTTACTTGTTCTAACAAAATATACTGTTGCCTAGAGAGGTGGTTCAAGCTATAAACCCCCTCAAAATGAAGGTAGGGTCTCCGTCACAGAAGAACAGCAAAACTCTAGGATCAAGGTAGAAATGCATAAATGTGTGTGCATCCTCCACACATCTTTTGAAACATGAAAACTAATATCCAGTTCAATAAACTTTTTAGTTTAGTATGTGTCATCTTGGCTTTTTTTGTTTGTTGTGTCGTCTTTCCATTTACTCTCTGTTTTCTGCCCAGTGCAGGCATATCACTTTGGTTATCAACTGTTATAGCATCACGAACTGCAAACATCTTTCTCAATCTCGGACCCAGCTTGTATTTATCTGACCCAGTCTGCATCTGTGCATATAACTTTTCACCTCTCCAGGGAGCTTCTGTGTACTCACGGATTTGCTTTTCAGTTACAGCTGTACGCAGGTAAATTATCTTGTTCTATACAGAGCTGTTTTTGTCAGCTGTCAGCTCGAATTATTTTGATTAGGCAGAGCAGAAAACTGTGTGGGAAGCAACAGATTTTCTCCCTTTTTCTGAGCTATGGGAGACAGTCAGTTGGTTATGATAGCGAATTGTTATAATAAACATTCTATGTATTCCCTCATTCAGACAATTAAACACATGACAACCACTGCTTAGTTTTAATAGCCACGATATTAGTTGGGAAAAGAGACTCACACAGAAGAACTTTCCTTCCCAAGAATTTGCTTAATGCTTCATAATAAGTCTTTTTGATCCCATCCTTCTCTCAGGCGTGGTCATTGGGAATGATGAAACTGCTTTTAATTACACATGTAAGAGTTACTTAATGGAAGGTCTTCATTTCTTTGATGGAAGGAACCTTTAGTTAACTTCAGCTAGGGTGGCCAGTTGCCTCAAGGCTGAAGCCCAACATAAGCAAAGCGAAACCTCTTGGCCTTTGGCTCTTCACCTGAAGGTGATGCCTAGAGCATCAGGCAGGAAGATCTGTTTGCGGGGGGAAGGGGGAGAGACACGTGCTCTGCATTTAAAAGCCTTTTGTTCCCCTTCTTCTTCTCTCTTAATTGTAAACCACTTTTGATCCTCATCAATGAATGAACCCTACATAAAGAAATATAAATTGTAGCTCTGACAGTCCCAGAAGTTGCATCTCGTCTTACTTTCTAGCATCTTCTGCTAACAATTCTGTTGCCCCATTGTATGCAAAGATACACAGAGCAAAGAAGGAAGGCATGGGAAATCCCTTCTAGTGGCATGAGTTCTAGAATTGTAAGAGAGCCGCTTGAAGTGTAAGCTCTGACCTCAGGACATATGAACTTATTCAGACAACAGGAGAGGTCCCTTCATTCTACTAGCATCTCTCTATCACAGTTTTCTCCCGTTCTTCCTCCAATTACTTTCACCCCCCACTTATCTTCACTAAGAACCATGTGAAGTAGTTTATACCGAGAAGAAAGTGACTTGACAAAGGTTATCAGAGACCTTCAAGGTTAGGAAGTTTCTTGAGCCTGGATCTTCCCAGTCCGAATACAACATTCTAATCACAACGCCACATTGGCTAAAGTTTTATGGGTGCTCACATGTGACAGGACCTTCTCGAGGGTGGCACCGATATTATTGAACTGTCTCCCTATGAAGCTTGTTCTGTCTCTCTTAACTTGCATGAAGCAACAATCATATTTGGGTGGGTCTTTGCCTAATTTGTTACTGAACTGCTTATGTAATGTGATTTATTTTGATTCTGGCCATTATGTTGTTGTAGGGGGTTTTATTGCCAATATTATTATTTTGTATTTTAGACTGTTTCTTTTAATATTTTATCCATTTTGGGGGTTGCATCCCAAAACTAGGGGCTAAACGTATTTTAAATAAATAAATACTGTGCATCATAGTACTTCATGTTGCAGTGGCTCTTAATTCTTGGAAATGAATTCAGAACTCATCATGTCACAACGCATCTACCAAACTCTTTGGCAAGAAGACATCATACTTGTAGAAGCATCAATTTATATTAATAACAAGCAGAACAGGGCAGTCTTTCACAAAATTACATCTGTAATTACTTTGAAGTGTACAGGCTTTATCACTGTACTGCAGCTGTTGATGGCTGATTCTTCTCAATTGCTTGCAAGTTTTGCAGACTTACCACGCATACCTGAGTGCGTCCTTTTGAGAGGTGGCGTGATGTCGCCGCCAGCATGTAATCATGCATCAGGACGCACTTACGCTGGCACTTGTGTGCCGTGGAGCTGCACCTCGCCCCTCCACTGGTGCGGCCTCTCCATGGCGCAGGCCATGGGGGATAATTGACATGCTGACGTGGGGGGAGGGTGTTCCCAGGGCATTCCTGGGGTGGGCCAGGAGAGGAGCCACCGATCGGTGGCTTCCTGTCCCAGTTCACCCCTTTACGCTGGCACCAGGAACAGCATTGCTGTGCCTGCTTTTTAGCAGGCGCAGCCTCACTGTTTTCAATGGGGCAAAAGGCCCCTCCCGGACACTGGTGCTGTGGGCCCTTGTGCCGGCATGGGCCTTCGCCTGCCTCCAAAGGCCTTTGGGCAAGGTGGCCGGTGCGGCTCAGGAATGGGCTGTAACTGGGTAATTTTCAGAGTTCCGTTGAAAAAAAGGACTGGAATTCTCTAGCCATGTATCTCCTCATATACATCAAGGCTGTTTTGCATAAATACGAGTTTATATAAGGTCACAGATTGGATACTACAAATTACAAATTTTAATCCAATTGTGAATTCATTTGTCAATCCCTTCCCGAAAGTTTGTTTGTATATATGTCTATGTCAGACATTTAGGGGTTTTTTAATTCAAAAAACTGTGTCCAAGATGTAAGACTGGTCTCTAAGAGGTCTTCCCAAAGTTCTCTGTGAGCCTTTATACCACTCCATGCTCTGGGGGCATTGCCCTTTGCGGAGATCATGTTTGCCAAGACTTGTTTTGGCCAGTGACAGTAAATATAAAGTAACTTAGGCAGGATCCTAGTTACTACATGAAACAGGACATGATTACCCAAGTATTAATCCAAGAGCACTCCTGCTGTTCACTGTCATGTCTAGCACAAGCAGAATCTTACAGGGTTAAAGGAAAGTGTATTGAATTCACTTCACCAAGTTAACCTTCCATACAATTTAGGAGAGTTTAAGAATGAAGCAGTGCGTGCAAGAGGTGAAGAGTTCACAGAACAATCCCCACTTGAGAAACAGCCTTTCAGTGGTAGGTAGAGAATGCAGCCCATAAATTACATAGGTGCCAAGCTACCTAAAAATAATTTGGATACCCAGTGAAGCAGAGTATTGTATCCAATGGTTCACTGCTAGGGCAGATCCATCTGCTCTTCACTTTCCCATTTAAACACTGTAACAAAATCAGCTGCTCTGCATTTGTGCATCTTTCTACACTCCATGAACTCTGAGTTCTCTAAATCTCAAATAAAGGTCTAAGAATGGGCATTAAAAAATCTTATTGAATTCTTTTTGTTTTTTTCTCAAAAACCCCTCATGGTTGACTGGGAAACTTCCCACTTCACTTCCGGGTTTGTTCTTTTGTCAGGACTGTTGGTTTATCAAGGTCAATATTGTCTACTCTGACTGACAGCAGCTCTCGAAGGTTTCAGGTGGAGGTAACCTACTACCTACTCCTTTTAACCAGGGTTGCCAAGGATTGAACCTGTGACCTTTTGCATGCAAAGCCATGAGCCAATTAATCAAATCCAAGATATTTTCTCAGGTAATAGGGGAATTAAAAGATCTCTACCTGGAAACTGTTGCCAGTCAGAGTAAATACTATTGACCTTGATAGACCAATGCCTAAGGCAGCTTCCTGAGTTCAGATACCCTCATTGCACATGGGGAAGACCAAAAAGGTAGAAAATTTAAAATTATATTCAGAGTAGAATTTAACTAAAGCTTTCAGTGCAATAACTCAACTATATTTCCACTTTTCTGACTAACTGTAGAAAAAGTGGGAAAGCTGTTAAGGCTAGGTATGTAGGTAAATTATAAATGAAAAGCTTAAAACTACACCTGATTAACTGACAAATTCCAGATACGAAATAAGATTCTCCCCCCACCTTGGTGCATCAGTTAATTTAGCAGTCAATGGCTGTTACCGCACTTTGTATTCCCAGCGATGTATCAAGAGTTTGGAAATGTTATAAAAAATACTGTTCGCACTTTCAATGTATTCCCACTGATGTATTAAGAGTTTGAAACTGTTATAAAAAATACTGTTCACACTTTGTTTGGCCCCTTTAGCTGTGAAGACGTCTTCCAACCATTTATTAGCCGTGGTATCCAAAAACCCTTTTAAAGTGATGTTTTTTTATAACATTTTAAAACTCTTAATACATCGCTGGGAATACAAAGTGCGGTAACCCCCAATATTTTGTTATAGCTTATCTTGTAAAGACCAGTGAAGATAACTTGAAAACCCTAGGGGGTCACCATAAATCAGCTGTGGCTTGACGGCACTTTCCACCACCACACACTGACTCATTATGTGTAATCTGCCTTGAGTCCAGGTGAGAAAGGTGGACTATAAATAAGGTCAACAAACAAATAAATAAATATTGTCAAGTTACCTTCACTGGTCAGTACAATCAACAAATGAGTCAGTACAACGAGTCAGTACAATCGACAAAATGGGACATTCAATAACCAATGCATTGGGATATGAAAAGTCTGGAATCACCAGAAAGAAACAGAAGTGCAGCATAAGTATTAACATGACACATTAAGTGGTACGGGAATTATATAGTAGGATCCTACTTACAATATGCTATACACAGCAGTAAAGACCACAAGTCCCAATCGTTTATCCAAGTACATTCTTTATCACTTGAACTGTCTCTAGAATGAATGCATTATCTTACCTTTAAATGGAGACTTCTCTTTATATAATCATGCTCCATGAGGTTAATACTAGCTTTTCTGCACAGGATTGAAGCAGAGCTTTCCTTGAGACAATGTTAACTTTACATGTAAAGACCCAATAAGTTTAATTATTCTAGCCGAACTTGAGGTATGAGGCTGCATTATTCTGATCTCATGTCACAGCATTGTGAATATAAAGGCCCAAAGTAAGAATTTGGTGGTGGGGAACTTTGATGAGAAAGAAAGCATGTGTGCACAACCAACATTCAAGTTAAACTACAAAGAAGGAAGGGAAAGGCTGACATATAACATTTACGTTCTCAGATTAGGGTTGCCAGGCATGGCCCGGCAACTAGTGGGAGTCCAGAGGGGATGAGGACATGAGGGGGTGACCTCAGTGATGATGTGACTACTTCCAGGGGAAACCCGGAAGTGAAATCATGCCACTCTAGGAAACACCAGAAATTTCTAGACAGATATGGCATTTCTTCCAGGTTTACCCAGGAAGTGACATCACACTGTTGGCCCACCACCACTCACAGCAGCAGTGGAAGGAGGAGGTTGCCAGCTGGATGTCTCCTGAAATAGCAGGAGATCTGGCAACTCTGTCTCATATCCTCTTAGATGCACAATGCTTCAGAAATCCTGCTAAAAATCTCAGTTTCACTAACACTATGGCTAGATCTGACAAGACACAGGAATTGACACAGTTCTAAAGCTGGGCAAAAGCACTCCAAACCACAGCAGCCGCTTCGTTTTTTAAGGTGACTGAGTAGCAGTCCCAAGCTGCAAATCTGGCTTTTCAGGGGGAGTATAACCCCATCCAAGACAGGAGAGATTTCAAGTCCAAGTCTGCCTTTCTACTAATCCAGAGAATGTTTGTCTTGTCAGAATTAATTTTCAGCTTCTTCACCTAGATGCAGCCCATTACTGACTCCAAGCACCAAGTCAGAACATCAACAGCATCCTTGGAATTAGGTGGGAAAGAAAAGTAGAGCTGGGTACCATCTGCATGTTGGTGACACCTCAGCCCAAACATGCTGATGACCTCTCCTAGTGGCTTCACATAGATATTAAATAGCACGAGAGATTCTGCTTAGGATGAACCCTGTGGAACCCCACAGGGCAACAGTCATGAAGCAGAGCAGGAATCTCCCAGCACCGTCCTCTGACATCCCATCCCACTAGGACTCGAATCGCTAGGACACAGTGCTCTACTGTCCCATTGCCAAGAGGTGGCTCAGTAGGCTATTATGGTCAATACTATCGAAGGCTGCTGAAAGATCCATCAGAACTAGCAGGGTCACATCCCCCCCACTCCAGTTCTCAGTAGAGGTCATCAACCAAAGCAACCAAAGCAGTCTCTGTTTCAAATCATGGGCTGAAGCCAGATTGAAATGAGTCCAGAAAACCAGTCTCTTCCAAGAGCCCCTGGAGTAGGCTCATGCATATGATAAACCCAAACTGAAAATAAACCCGAAATTAGCCATTTCGGTAAATTTCCCATTCTGGTTTACCAATTCTGTCCAAGCGCTGAAGCGGTAAGTCTAAACTCTATCACATAATGATATGTCCAGGACAAGGGAGAAAGCCCTAACTCCCATACCTCCAGATCATCCTCCTTATCAGTATAATAGACCACATGAATGTGCCTGGACATTTTACCTGGAGTATGGGATTTCAGAGCTCTTGAGCTGATTATATAAGGTGTCATATCTTCATAAACAGACTGTCAATGCCATTCTAAACAAAGTTGGGCCCTTCCGATTACATTGACTTCAACAGAAAGGTGTCATTCTGCTTAGGATGGCGATATTTATCATGAATTTCTGCAGCTTTGTATTGATCAATACAGATTTTTAATTCCCTTTGCTTTGGCTGATTCATTTCCATGTTACATCTAAAAGGTGTGCTCTAAAGTTCAACACACAACACTTGTTGGTGTATAGGTGGTACATTCTTCTTGGTTACAAAAGTCCTCGAAGAAGCCCCTGATTGCAAGGAGCTCTTTATGATCTTTGGGACTGTTGTTTCACAGCACAAGTGACAAAGAATTTTGAGATAGTGTTCCTTCTAATATTTTCCTTAATATAGAAGGGTCACATTCATGAGTTTTAGGGGTCAGGTTGTCATGTTTAATCAATCTGAAATAGATTTGGGACTTACTAGCTTGATAACATGGAACAATGGTCAAATATTTACCACACAAAACAGAGAATAAATAGTGATAATGTTTGCTAACCAGCCTTTGAATCCAGTAGCATTTCAGAGACTTGGTATTTGTGCTGACAGGTGGGGTGAGGGGCACACACACATATATATATAAAGAGAGATGTGGCACAGTGTTTCTCTGCAGGAGAAATGGAGAGCTATTATCAATATTTTATGAACCCCTTGAGTTGCTGATACATAAAGATATTGATGATGCTAAAATCAATCCCCTGGAAACAAGAACAGCATTTGCCATTTTTGTGGATGGAAAAAAAATTCTTATAATTCACTGCCAGCATCACCACCATACCACCAAATATGCTGATCTTAAGGCTGGCAGGCAGGTTTTCATACATGAAGATATATTTTATGCATTCCCCCTTTTCAGCACTGAAATTTACACAAATGCATACATTAATTATGTACGCACATTCCCCTTTTAGCCAAAAGAATGACTCTCTCCTCTGCTTGCCTATTTTCTCCATTGGCTTTAATTAAGCTTACCCTAAGAGGCTTTTGGAGGAAGATAACCTTGTTAGTTGAAAGAAAAGCAAACATGCCGGCTGTGATTGGTCTCTCTAGCTTGCCCATCATTTACAAAGCCTGGATTAAATATCTTTAAGCTCGTCTGTTTTCAGATTCATTTTATGTAAGCGGCATTTGTATAAACTGCTCAGCAGATTAGAGGGAGATCTGTTGCTTTAATTTCAGTGTCACTTTCCAGCTGTTTTGGTCAAGCTTCATGGCTGGATTTAGTGTACTCGTGCAGCAAAATGAAAAAATATCGCTCATAGCTAAATCCCCTTCAGGGGAAAAAACAATAGCAGTGAAAACAGCTACTGAAAGTCAAATGTAAATAAAAACAAAAGACCCCCCCCCCAAGCTAACACAGCAGAGTAAATCCAAAGCAGATACACCGTTGACAGGTTGGTGTTTTGCTTTTTCATTAAAAATCAGTTTCTGGTCAAACTGTTAGATTATACACCACAATAACAGAACTAGAAGTTATTTCATACATCCCCCACCCCCAAGGATTCCCCAGACGCAGAAATAAGGGAGATCCTATCTGTTAAAATGATCTTGTTTGAATGTCACAGGGCCAGAGGCTATTATCTCCAAAACCATAACACTGAGACGTATATTGTAGCAGCGCTTCTTGAACTTTTGGGCAAGGACTACAGTCCTACACTCGGTTACACTTCCTTGATGAGGGTGGCAGTATACACTGTGAGAAGTTGAGGCTGCCACAGAAAACAGCATTGTTTCTCTTTCCTCTCTGTAATATGCAGTACTGCTGATCTAAAGGCATTCCACTGTGAATTTCCCCATCCCTCCTCAGTAACACTGGCTGGGGAATGCGCAAGATGTTAATATCAGAACCAAGGACGAGTGCATGGGCTTAAACTTGAGTATCCCTGCAAGGGATTGCACTCTTAATTGCTGGTGAAGTATAGTGGCTAGAATGTTGGAATCAGGTTGCAGAGGTAAAAGGTAAAGGTCCCCTGTGCAAGCACCGGGTCATTCTTGACCGACGGGGTGATGTCACATACCAACGTTTCCTAGGCAGACTTTGCTTACAGGGTGGTTTGCCAGTGCCTTCCCCAGTCATCTTCCCTTTACCCCCAGCAAGCTGGGTACTCATTTGACCTACCTCGGAAGGATGGAAGGCTGAGTCAACCTTGAGCCAGCTACCTGAAACTGACTCCCATTTGGATCAAACTCAGGTCATGAGCAGAGCTTGGACTGCAGTACTGAAGCTTACCACTCTGCGCCACGGGGCTCCTCAGGTTGCAGAGACCTGGTTTCAAATCCCCATTCAATTGGGAATGCATCCACTCATGTTGTAAGGAGTACATAGATGAATGGCAGGCTCGTTGGGTTTATTTAGGGGGCTTTTATGGGCTTTTGGTGCAGCCATAGACAGTTAAATTGGTCATAAATAAATTATTTATGACCAATTTAACTGTCTATGGCTGCACCAAAAGCCCATAAAAGCCCCCTGGTAGTGCAGCAGCGAGGGGAGTAAAACTCAATTGGGCTGTTTGAGAAGGTCCATGTGAGAGAAACCGAATATGCTGCTCTGCACTTAGGAAAGACTATGGTGAAGCAATGTGCTGAACAGCCAGGAACCGGACAATGAATAGTTGATCAAAAATTCAGTTTATTATTCAGAATGGGTAATCAGGGCATGAGCTGAATCAACAGGTGCATGATCATCCCTAGTCAAAATGCCACAAATTGCCAGAAGTATAATTTTTTTACATAATTATGTAAAAATCAAGTAAGTGCAGAGAATATCCACAATAGCAGTAAATGGCAATGGTGCTAGTTTTGCTGAGGCAATTAACACCTGCGATGACCGAGGAATCCAAAATCCTTGTTAAGTCTTTGGGATAGGAATCAAAATTCTTTATGAATTCTAATATAGTGTTTCACGCTGGAGTCATGTAGAATGCATGAGCTCCGTTGTCCTGAAACCAATTGTTCCCATCCCTCTATCTTCTTGCTAATAAATGGATATTGTTTCAAGCACACTCGTCTCTGCTGTGTGAACCTAAGAGCAAGAACCTGAGTGAGTACCCTATTCCTGATTTGCAAGCAAGCAAAAGAGAAAATGACAGTAGTGGGAGACCTTTTCACAATAATGAGAAAGCAAACTCACAGATTCACAAAAGATATTTTCTGGTAGAAGACTTCAGGTGTTAAAAGTATCATGATGGAACTCGTGTTCTAGTTCCCATTGCTGTGAAGGGAATATCACACCTCAGATGCGAGTTTTTCTGCCTTACACTTATTGAACAACCCTGAGATAAAATGCACAGAATATTACAAATGAAGAATAATAATGTTCCATTTACCTTACATTCTATGGAAAAAGCTGTCTCCATTCTACCATTCGAAAAGATGTCCTATAACTGCCATGAGTAAGCACCAAGTGTTTTGACATCTCCAACATAATAAGAACAATCAATAACTCCTAAAATGAGTGCAGAAATGAACCTATTCCAACCCAGCTGATTTAGTTTGTTCTGCTTGTGTATTGCACTGGCTGTACTATGGCAACCTAATGAGAACTTACGGCTCTAATATTTAGAATTTTCCACCTACTCCAGTGATTTCTGTTACTAATGGAAGATTATTGTAACTCAGAGACACTCTCAACCCCAAGGATCAAAGTGAGCTACGGCCATTTCCTGATAAGATGCATCTCTACAGTAACTACTATTTACAAAGTTCGATTTTAAACAAAAAGTGTCATCAACCTACAAAGAGAAACATTTGTTAATGTTGATGAGATGATAGTGAAGCAACAAACCCCAAATTAAAGTTACCTTTATCCCCTGTAAGGCTAAATTCACCTTACAACATAAGCTTCATACAACATAAGCTTCATACATATTCATACAACATAAGGTTCCTAGTATTGTTACAGGCTTTGACATATTGGAGCGCATGAACATGGTATTAATGTTGTACATACGCAGAATTATTCAGAATATAACACAACTACACACACAAACTGCAAAAGATATATAAAGAGATTTAATTTCCTTTTAAAAGGAAGAAGAATATTCTTTGCTAGAGGCTTCTGCTTCTATTACTCTGTCAGAAGCTTCAGTAATTTTCCAGCAACACATTCTGTCTATTTTTACCAAAGACCTTTCCCAGATGAGAAACGGTCTCCTACTTCTTATATAACTATTGGAATAAGAAACGGTTTCCTACTTATATAACTATTGAAAAGCAGAAACCGAATGTCAGATTCCAATGACTTCATATGCAGATATGCTCTCCATCTACCCATGTGATGCTGTAATGTTGTAATGTAAACAATAATTGTATTTTATGATTTAAACATGAATGCTATATGCTAGAACTTAATGAATGGGTTCAAACTAAATGTCTTTTTCTGTAGAATGATACTAAAATTGAATATATAGCATGATCACAAAGCTCAAAACTGATTGTTTATTGTTTAGCAAAATAGCCTCCTGGAAGTGGAAGTCCAAATAAGGTAATGGAAAAGGAGGCTACTGAGCATGTGCAGTAAGACTGTTTCTTGATTGAGAAACAGTTTCACATACATTGAGAATTGGTTTCACATCCATAAGGTGATTGAAACAGTATAAATACAGGCACAGAAAGTCTAGTACTTCAGACCTCTCTCAGATGGTCTCAAGAAGAGGCTGTTGATATGTATGGCTTTACAAATATATTATTCTAGAGTGTGAATTAGATACTTTGAACTAAATCAGACTTATTTGACTGTTATATTTTAAGTGTTGGATTTTAAAACTGTATAGTATGTAGAACTTGGTTGCTTTACTGTATACATTGTTACTATACATTGTTATTGAATAATAAGACTTTGTAATACTTGCATACACACACACACACACACACATATATATATATATACACACAATTACATTGAAGTATATCAATAAAAAGACTTGCTTTTTTAAGTGAGTAAAATAGTTGAGTCCTGCTTAGTAGGTGACTATCTGAATAAGATAACATACCACTTCTCAGGAAGGGGTCAATTCTAAGAGCATAGTCACTCAAAAGGCACTGACCCGCTTCAATATACCTGCAAAGCATCTTTCAGTTTAGTGAGCCACAGACAATAGGTATCTTGTTACTTATTAAAATATTTTAATTCTGCTTTTTGGTACAAAATATCCCCAAAGCAGTTTACAATAAAAACAACAATCCAGCTGGAAAATATAATTTTTAAAATGTTAGATTACACATACTGAGAATACAATCCGCATCAAAACCCCAACCCAAGAAGGCAAAGATATAAACACAATAACTGAGATAAATACAATTCAGCCCTAGATAAACCAAATCCAGCAGTACTTCCCAACACCCAGAAACCACCTTCAGCTACCACGCTAAAATCCAAAACCAGTGACATCCAAAATCCACATTATCATACAACCTAACATGTACAACACAATCAAACCTACAGTACACTTTTATCAAAATTCTTACTGAAAAGAACTGTGGTGGATGGGGTGCCAAGTAAGCCTGACAAATATGAGGTTAGCCTGATAGTTGATTTTAAACTTTGTGGTGGTTGGCACGTCTTGGGGAAGGCATGTACACTGAAGAACTGCATTATTGCTTCCCCCCCGCCTTACATTTGACTGTCCCATTTTTCATTGGTACAAACCTAGGTGAAACATGAGAAGAAAATCATGAAACAGGCATAAGAAACTCTGTATCCAGTAGAAACGCTGTTGTAGAGCTCTGGTGAAGCACGAAAATTTGAACTATCTAATTACTGGCAATCTAATATCTTCTTGCTTTCTAAAAAGGTAAGTAGGGTAATTAATTTTGCCTTCAGAGCTACATACTTACCAACTCCCTAATAATATTATTCCATTCCTTAAACAATTTTCTGGGAGATTGATTGTGACATATTCCTGCACTCTGTCAAAGAAGAGCCACCGCAAGATAGACTCAAAGATGAATCTGCTGAGAGACATTCATAACTGCCACACTTATAGAAAACTGCAAGAACAAAACCGGAGAAGTAACCTTGCGTGAGGGGTGCCATTTTCCCTGTTCAATATAAGGATGTCTAGGTACATCCAGAGGGCAGCCCTTTGGAGGCAGCTCCCAGAGTTCTCCCCTCAGTATTTACAGAATGTTTTTCAGAACTGAAGTTTGCAGAAGAACTAAAAAACACAATTTCAGAACTGGTAATATCTTTGCACTAGGACTAAACCAAAACAGGCAATCCACATAAGATTGTCAACCTCCAGTAGGGGCCTGGAGATCTCCTAGAGTTATATCTGCTCTCCAGACTACAGAGAATAAAATGAATATAATGGCTCCTTTGGAGGGTGGGCTGTATGGCATTTATACTCAGCTGAGGTCCCTCCACAACCCTGCCTTCCCCAGGCTCCACCCCTAAATCTCCAAGAATTTCCCAGTTCAGAGCTGGCAACCCTATGGCCACATCACATTCCATGAAAAACATCACCCATGTGAAATCCACACATTTACACTCTTTCTCTATCTCTGTCACACACACATGGGCGTACCTACACACACACGTAGATTTGTTCATGGGGTACAAAATAGTGCAAAGTATTTACCCATTCAAAACAAGTATATACAGTGTCCTCAATTTGACAAATGGAGCTTTGTTGAGAGCTTATACCTTGGAAATTTTTCACAGTGGGTAGCCGTGTTAGTCTGTCTGCAGTAGTAGAAAAGAGCAAGAGTCCAGGAGCACCTTAAAGACTAACAAAAATAGTCTTGGAAATCTTGGTGGTTTTTAAGGTGCTACTGGACTCAGATCTTGCTCTTCTACTGCAGACCAACACAGCTACCCTCCTGAAAGTGTCCTCACTATGATTTGTCTTTGTGATATTGCTACATAGCAAGTCTTGATCAGCTACATCGACTCATCAGTAAGCCCATTCACAGTGAGAGCGATGCTTACAGACTTTGCTTATATAGCATTTTGAAGACTAACACCAAAAAAAGCATTCATGGCCCTCTTCTTCAGAGTTCAAGTCCACATGTAGTCCAGAAAAGCTGTACCTTGCTTCTGCTTGAGTTCCTTTGCATCCATTGCAGAGCTGGACCTCTGGTGCAGAGCCCATGTTTGTAGCACTCAGCACTAGTCATCTTCTTGAAAAACATTGGTCTCTCATGAGAAGAGGCACCTAGTGTCAGAGGAATGTGCTCCTGCAGTGGAGGGCCACCTCCACAAAAGATGAAGAGGAGCGTAAGCAGAAACAAGTCATAGGATCCAAGCTGGTCAGTCCATTCCTGAAGGGGGGCACGGCCACACAGGAGCCGGCATAACCCCCGTGCCAGCATCCTTGCCACTTGCACCATGCAAACTGGCACTGACGCCGGCGTAGGGCAACTTCTGCCAGCCCCCCTGGATGCCAGCGGCACTTGGGTGCTGACGCTGCCTCCTGTTGGAATTTTCCTGGTGTATCTCCCTGTGCCGGCATCCATGGAACATTCCCAGGGATGGAGCTGCCTTTTTTGGGTTGAAAAAGTGCTATTTTGCAGGCATCAAGATGTGTCTGCAAAATCATGGTTCAGCCCTGTGGAACTGTATGGGGAGTTCCACAGGGTTGCCCCTCCCCCAAAAAATAATTTTTTTTGGTTTTCTGCACTGGCAGCAAGCTGCTCTGGAGGTGGGGCGGTTGCGCTGCCTCCAACCACTGCTGAACAACCACCGCCCACTCAGGAATGGGCTGTTAATCTTTAAGGAGCCAAACAACTCTTCTTTATTTTTACTATTGGACCTTTACCTTTACTGCAAGGTATATAACAAGCCTAAACAGGTTGACTCAGGACTCAGGAGCCTAAGCAGGTCTATTCAGTGGTGCTTACTCCCAGGAAAGGGCTGTTAGGATTGCACTGCTAATCATTTATCTTCAAATGCCAGACAAGAACTCTAATACTATCAAGATCTGTGGGAAATGTAAATGTTTCTTTTTAAGCACCACTCACATTAATGACTTCCTCAATGTGTTCCAAGATGTTTTATTCCCATTATTACTTGAAACAAGAAAAAATGTTCAGATTCTAATTTTCCTTTATTCTCACTTTCTTCTTCTGCTTTTGTTATACAAACATTTCCTTTGTTCAGGGGTGAGAATCTTGCAACTGCAGAATATCTTAAAATGATCTAACCTTGTCCTCTGCATTTTGTCATAATCTATGAATCTGCATGATTAATAATAATAACATCTCAGAGAAAATGTGGGACTTATGGGGGGCAATATGCTAATTTACCTAAAATGTATTGTCAGGTAGAGTTTCATCATGTTGCATAAAGCAAACCGAGGAAGGTTGTAACTGTGGATTACAAAGAAGCACTCACAAGAGAAGGGAAATTATTCAGATCACACACTCAAAGACCCTTGGGAAGTCAGATGGCATTGCTTGCCCCAGCTAGTGATGTGGAAAATGTGCAATTTACGTTTGATTTATGCACAAAGAGAGATTCTTGTACTGTCATTTGTATTGGTTAAAAACAAACAGAGAAATGAATAGCCTGTGTTATCATTACCAAGGATTCACTTGGTATAGTACACAGAGGAGATTTCCAGACAATGTGACTACCTTCTGAAGAATATGCTCAGGGACTGTAGAATTCTGTTTAACCCAGTGGTTCTCGACTTGAGTCCCCTTTAGGCTGTAT
The DNA here is from genome assembly GCF_029931775.1 of Euleptes europaea. Classification (NCBI taxonomy): domain Eukaryota; kingdom Metazoa; phylum Chordata; class Lepidosauria; order Squamata; family Sphaerodactylidae; genus Euleptes; species Euleptes europaea. The sequence continues at coordinate 36,621,937 of NC_079323.1, forward strand.
GGGGCACCTGAAGGGAAGAGCAACATTCCAAGGAGCAATGGGATTCTGGAGCTGGAAATGTGTTCCTTCTGTACCAGCAGGAGTAGGGTAGATTGAACATTCCCTGGCATTGCACTCTTGATGTTCACTGCATTTGTGGCGGTGACTGCATCTCTACCTGCCTGACAATCCCAGATTGATTTGGGAAGAAAGAGGTTCAGAAGGAGCTTTGTTCATATGTTTGCATGTGTGTTTTAGGAGATGATAAGAGATATCCGGTTCAATTTTTCTTCCAATCCTGGTGTGTGATTATTAACCCAAGTCCTTGCAGTGTCTATGCACATTTACCCGAAAAAAACATAGTGCAGTCCTAGACAGAGCTAACTGATTTCAATGGACTTAGAAGGGTGTAACTCCACTTAGGTCTGTGTGACTACACTGTAAATAAACCTAAGTTGGTAGAGGATCAACATATCAGGTCTTGCTGCAGTATAGAATAGATACAGATACAGAATCAACAGATTATAGTAAGTCAAGGAAACCAATATCTCCCAATGAGTTAAAATAATATGTGTTCTCCTGAATCATTATACATTAAACTTACTATATCTCGAGATTACTGTAATACCAATGTGATACATGTAGGAGAATAGTCAAATCAAAATGTGTGGTGGAAAGTTCCATCAAGTTGCACCTGATGTATGGCAGCCCCTTATAGTTTTCAAGGCCAAAGATGAACAGGGTAGTTTATTATTGCCTGCCACTGCCTCTGCATAGCAACCCTGGACTTCTTGGATAGTCTCCCATCCAAATACTAACCAGGGCCAACCCTGCTTAGCTTCCATGATCTGACAAGATTGGGCTAGCCTGGGCCATCCAGGTCAGCACTGGTATAAGCAGGACACCTCATGCCCTAACTCTGGACTGATAATTTTCTTCTGATCTACATTAAAGTATCATCATCAGCGATATGTGATGGGGATCCAGAAACTAAGAAAATCCATGCTTTGTCAGCTATTTGACAGACTTGTTAAGGGCAGTTAGAGTGTTCCCATGCACCCAGTTCCAATGAAGACTTCCATTGGCCAGAACCAATAGGAAATATAGATATGTTTGCCCATCCCCAAGTACTTAATAAAGCAGAGACTAGGAATCACAATGGTTGACCCATTACAGCATAAATTAATCTGTTAATGTTATCTGCTCTTCTAAATAAAGTGTATGTAAAGTGTGGGAAAAACGCAGCCAACTTATGGCAACCCAGTAGGGTTTTCAAGGCAAGAGACTAACCAAAGTGGTTTTGCCATTGCCTTCCTCTCTAAATACAGTAGTAACCCCCAACAAGAATTTACTAGCCAGGAATCACCAGATACCTGTAGCATAACCAGTCTTTTCCTTCCAGTCTCAAATGAATTTAATATATTCATTTCAGACTGAATTTTAGCAAGTGAGCTTTTTGCAACATGAAGCTATTAAAGACATATGAGCAATTTTTTTAAAAGAAAAGGGAATGGCAACATTAAAGATCCCTAATGTAGGCAGACCCTCTGAGCCATGATCCAAGATATGAAGATAAGAACAGAAAAGGTGCCCTGCCTGATCAGATGAGTAGTCCATTGAGTCCAACATCCTGTTTCACACAGTGGCCAACCATTTGCTTTGGAGGGCCAATAAACAGGGGATAGAGGCTAACACCTTCTCTAGTGTTGCCTCCTAACACTGGTATTCAGAAATATATTGCCTCTGGATGTTGCAATCCCATTTAGTCATCATAGCTAGTAGCCACTTATGAACCTCTCCTCTGTCTAACCCCATGTTAAAGCAATGTATGCTTGTGGGAATCATTGCATCTATTGGGAGAAAATTCCACCATGTAATGTTTCTTGAAGAAGTTGTTCATTTTGTCCATCCCTGATCTACTGCCCATCAACTTCACTGGCTGTGGCTGCTCCTGCATTCTAATATTATGGGAGAGGGGGGAAGTTCTGACTCTTCCATAATACTAGAATTTCCCATATCTTCAATGAAACTCTCATGACACCCCTTTGGGGCCAAACTAGCTGAGGACTGGATCTTTTTCAGTGTACCGTATATCAATTTTCAGTCTTTGTAAATATCTGACTGTTTCTCTTCTAACAGTTTATGAATTCTAAGTTTCTGATGTGTAAAGATCAAATCCCTTTTTGTTGTAAAAGGGTTTTACATTCCTGGTATCTGTGAAGCTAAAGTGTGGCTTCCTTCAGACATTAGAGCAGGCCTGGCATGACTTAAGGCCCACCAAGGCTGAGGCAGTCCACCTACTCAGGGAAACGCCTCTTGTTTTTATAATACTATGCAGACAAGAAGAAAGATTTTTTTTTGTCAAGCTTAGGGAAGGTTATTGATCACAATTCTACTTAATAGGAAGCAGCAAGAACTAGAAGCAGTAGTTGCTTGATTTTTGCAGAATGAGAATTAGAGTAATATCCCAAGGAATAATTTGTGTGCCTCTCCCCCATAGTGAGATATGTGACCTGCTCCCCATCGGAAGCTGCAATGTGTCACTGTCACCATGGAGACTCTGGCTACTTTGGAAATACCTGTATTTAGCTAATATAGAGTGGGATTCTTCAACTGGAGGAAAATGACCCAGGGAAGATTGAGCTGATGGGATGGCTTGCCACCCTACCAAACTAAGCAGTACAATACAATTTGACTTCCATTGACTCTTTACCTAGGGCATCTTCTAAAATTAATCACCGGTATTGTTAATAAAAGGGGTTAGATCCAAGCTATATTCACAATTGCTTCCAGTTCCCCTTTCCTTCTGCAGAGCCCCATTATATCATTCTTCATGGTCCCCTATCTCCCGAGAGTGGCATTTCATGGATATCAATGGGTTTGTAACAGGCAGAGGAAGACAGGAAAGTTCTTTCTACTGATGAAAAATTTGGTTCCAACCCAACAGCTACTATGTTTTCCATCCCTGTATATATGGTGCAGGGATGGCTTGCCTTCTTCACACACACCCCATGACACAGGGAGGCAGGTGGAGGTGGGAAGATGCTGCTGTCCTCCTCACCCCCAGCAGCAGGGTGAGCTCTAGTTGTGGAGCATGCTGGTGCCTGATTTCCTTGCCTCCCCTGTACCATAGGGAGGTGGGAAGAAATCACCCATCATCTGACCCCTGGAACCCTCTCAATTGTTCTTAGTGAGGGTGGGGCCTCACTAAGTACACCCCACCGCCCTACCCCCTAACAGAGGGAAGTATCAAGCTCCCTGTACTGCTGGAGTTGGGGGCACCTTCTTGATGCTGCAAATGCCTGTCTGTTTTAAACTCCCCCCATGGATGATGCTCTAGGCAATCTCCTAGGGCCACATAGTGCATGGGACACCCCTGTTATGGTGTCAGAGACATGTTTCATTAACCACTAGCTTTTACATTTGAAATTGGAGGTTGCCCAGGTGGCCAAAGTTGAAACATGATACTAGCTCCACCCAGTGATTTTGAAGTCTGCAGAACCTTCTATGCAGGATACAGGCAAGATCATGGCCGGAAACATCCAGCAACTTTCTCTTAACATCCAGCAACTTTCTCTTAACATCCAGCCTAAAGCATTGTTCAGAAGAACTCATAACGATATGTGTACACACTATTTTGTGTTATTTTTATTGGGATTTTTATTTGGATCCATGTGGCTAAATGAAATCTCTTTCCATCATGGAAGGGAAGTGGGGCCCTCCCATCTGGGCATTACTCAGGAAAATGCAAAAACAAGTGAACGGTGAAGCTGCCTTGAACCAAATCAGGCCACTTGTCCATCTAGGTCAGTGTTTTTCTGCCTGAATTAGTAGTGACCCTCCAAGACCTTAGGTAGAGACAGGCAATCTCTGCTCTCCCCATATGTAATCCATCAACTCAGGACCTTCCTAAGGGCTTTGGTGCCATAGGCCAGCCACTAGCTTGCCTAGCTCCACTCCCCCTGCAGCCCAGGTGTGCCCTGAGCTCCAAACTACTGCCTCCAATGTGCCTAGGGTTGCCAGGTCCCTCTTCACCACCAGTGGGAGGTTTTTGTGGTGGAACCCAAGGAGGGCGGGGTTTGGGGAGAGGAGGGACTTCAATGCAATAGAGCCCAAGTGCCAAAGAGTCCCTCCCCCCTAAAGAAATCCCAAGAAAAACCACCCCATGAAACACCAGGGTTTCTGGGGGGGAGGGAAACCACAGATCTGCATTTTGCCAAGTGACTTCTTCATAGTAGGAAAGTATTCCGGAAAAAAAAGTATTGTGGGGCTAAGCCCCCCCCCCCCCATGAATAAGATTTGAAAACTCGGATTACAAAACTGTGCATCAAGAGAGTGGCATAAATGACCTTTGTTTCGGGCAGTGTCCTAAATTACCTGTGATGCCCTCTCAATTCATAGACAATCTATAAAAATTTAAAAACTAGGGCCCTATAGGGTTGCCAACTGCCCAATGGTGGCAGACAAAATCCCACCAATCCACTGGGCTGCCCACTGACCAGCTGAGGGTCGGCGGGCAAAAAAGACCCTCCAAAGGGGGAGGTGCACACCACGTGCATGTGTGCCCCATACGCTGCGCCTACGTCACTTCTGGGTTTACTTGGAAGTGACGCGGATGCTCTAGCAATCTCCCCCGAAACGCTATGAAAACCATAGAGTTTCAGTGGAGATTGCTAGAGCATCTGCATTGCTTCTGGGCAAGCCCAAAAGGGACGTAGGCACAGCATGTGGACTGCGCTCGCATGACACACGCCTAAAGCCACGCCCCCAAAAAGCTCCTGCCGGTGGACCAAGGGGACCTGGCAACCCTAGGGCCCTATGCTGATCAATACCCCCTTATTCTCCATTGCAATTCAGCTGGAGATAATAGCACTACCATTCTTGCACACAGTATGGCGTATGGGTTGTGCAGATTCTATAAATGCAAAACACAGAAGCCATGACCCTAATTACAATGCTGCTTTCAAATTCTGGTGTCTCTCCTGTATCTCCTGATTAACTTGGTCACAGCCAAGCACTTCTTCCTATGTACATTTTAATTTATGGCTTAATCTGCCTTAGCAACACACATCTTTAGAGGAATGCCACTCCTTTCCACCCTGCGTTTTTGTCTATCTCACTACTGGCTTCGTTTTTCTGCATTTTTTTGAGTAGTAAAGAGGCCAAGTACACTAGCCCTGGGAGAGTTTTTTTTTTTTTTTAATCTGTTTAGTGGTGAGTAATTTGTGATCCAAACCAGCCACCTGTGGGGCCCAAACGCTTTCAAAAATGCCTAATTACACATTAAGATAAGGATATTATTGCCATCAATCAGAACAGAAAGCTTGCCATCCTAGAAACTCAGCCCTTTGGCAACTCTCTCATGTAACTTAATTGCGTAAATTAATGTCTATGAAGAAAGCATTATGCCTCACGCTCTATCTCTAGCTGTTGGCATGTAATTGCTAAGCACACGGAAGTGAAGCTAACAAGCTTAAGTCCCTGAAAGAAAGGAGGAATGAGAGAAGTCGGAAAAGTTTGCCTTCCTTCATCTCCAGTCTGTGAAGCACAACCTATTTTAAATGTCTGGTTTATGAAAAAGATAGCTATTATATTTGGAAGTTGTTCCTGATTGTTCAAAGTTGAGGGGGGAAATGGTACACCCATAGTGAAATAATAATATCTGCAAAACAAGTCAGCCAGATAATTTAATATAAACCACTAGCACCACCTAGTGTTTGCTCAATGAGAAAATTCTAAATTGCCCAGGGTGGTGTAGGAATTATTGTTTTGGAAGAGGTGTTTCATTTCACCGTGTTAAATGTCACAATTTCCCCCCTAATACTACAATTACCATAATCTGTGCATCAACAAATAAGCATTATATGTTTGTTATACATATAAGTTAAGTACACTTAGGCTTGCCAACTCTGGCTTGGAAAATACCTGGAGATTTTAGGGGCAGTGCCTGAAGAAGACAGAGTTTGGAGAAGGGAGGGAAGTCAATATGGATGTGATGTCATACAGTCCACCCTGCAAAGCAGCCATTTTCTCCAGGTAGGGTTGCCAGGTCCCCCCTGGACACCAGCAGGAAATGGGGGGGGGATAGGATTGCCAGATCCAGGTTGGGAAACTCCTGGAGATTTGGGGATGGAGCCTGGGGAGGACAGGGATCTCACTGGGGTTCAATGCCATAGAATCTACCCTCCAAAGCATCCATTTGCTCCAGGGAACTGATCTCTGTAGTCTGGGGATCAAGTGTAATTCTGGGAGAGCTCCAAACCGCACCTTTTAATGTATAAATACCATACAAATGGTGTATTAAAACTATACAGCAAGCACAGACAAAACAAAGAAACCTTCAAAGCCAACCGCAGAAAGTGGAGAACTGAAAGTGTTCACAAAAATATGAATAAATATTTTTAAAAGAAATATGAAACATTTCATTCCCCTTCGGCAGAGCCTTTATGTAGAGACAACTGCTGCCCTTCCCCCCATGTACAAGATTATTTTGGGTACCCCCCAAGCTTAAAAGTGAACCAGTGGGGCTCTCAATTACTTATTGAGCCTATGGGCACTATTGGAACTTTGATGACAATTAGTAGGTGCTACCACAATGTAGCTGCCATGGGAGACAGAACCAATCACAAAATTGCTTTCTTTCCAGGCAATTATAAAATGGGAAATTCCCAGCCAAGCATCTTCCTAATACAGAGACAGCTATTTCTGAAAGAGCACTCCCTGCAGACAAAAAAGATGATGTCTCCTGAGGTCTTCTGAAATACTTCTTGCTCCAATAAGATGGAACATGGTGGAAATTTGCTTTGTGTAAGGGGCATTTTGGGAAAGAAGCAACTGGGCTCCAGGAAACACATTGATAGGCATACACAAATCATTATTAGGGATCATTGTATTAGAATTTTACTCAAAGATTCACACTAATTAATTTTCTCTTGTAGTACCTGAGTATCTGGCAGCAATGGGAAAATATCACATTTAAATTCAGAGTGCCTTTCACCGCCTTTCTCTCTCAAGAAATGTCTATTCTAATATCTTCCCTAAAAACAACCAGTTTCCTTTAAAGGATGGTAGTCAGATAAATGCTTTTGTCAGAATTTGGAAGCTAAGCAGGGTCTGTACTTGGGTGGGAGACTGCCAAGGAAGGGAAGGGTGTGCAAAAGAAGGCAATGATAAACCACCTCTCCTTCTCACTTGCCTTGAAAGCCCCTTGCTGGGATCACCATAAGTCAATAGCAACTTGACAGCACTTGTGTACGTACACAGTGGGACAAATGAAATGAAGGAATAATGCCTGGGAAATAGAAGGGTATTTCTGGCTGCTGCTTGGGAATGAAAACTGCATCTTTGATAGCAAAGTCCGAGATTTGGCAATGCATTGAAGAACAGAATAACACCAGATTTCCAATTGTAAGAGTCCAAAGGAACCATACGATATATGTGCAGTCAAATCCAAGGGACTACTTGGTGTGTGCTTAGCATAAAGGCAATCCTGGTGGGAAATCCCAGATGCTGAGTTAGTAATATGGCATCAAAAAGTAGGATAAGGGGAACAACGGAGAGAAAGATCCACACACAGAGGCATTCTTGGAAGTGCTCTGAAAGTAGGTTCTCCCTCTAAGCACTTGGCCAGAAAGGGAGTAGTTTGGGACCATGTCATCCTCACATGGAGTGTATCCTCTTGAAGCAGCCGTTGGTTAAGCTTCTAGGAGGATCTCTTTGGTCTTCTAGATTTCCTGAAGATGGATGATGATCCAAATCTAAGCATTCTTAAGCATATAAATGGCTTTCCAGATGAAACAAATTCAGCTGGGTAGTGCCCAATGATGGCTACATGATCGCCAAATGAGTAACTGCCCCTTTAAGGAAGATTTTGAGTCGTTTTTCTCCCTATTTGATATTCAGGACCAGTCAAAGGCACTTTAAAGGCAAAACTCAAGATTTTAATTGTTCTTTGAAATCAATACTTCTAGGCAGTACTAGAATAAATGATTTTTATTACACTATTAGTCCTGCTACAACATTGCCATTTTCTGTGAAAGGTATTATTTGTAAAAGGGAGACACAAGGTAAATGATCATACATGGGCACCTAACCACAATTTGACCTAATACACTGCTTGATGTATCCACATCCTTAAGAGCCCGGCATACAACAGAAGGTGAGATAGTGAAGCCAGGTTTTAACATATAAGAAGTAAAAAAAATTACAGGGAGCTTCACAGTACTAGAAGGGCTTTTAGATATTTCTTACTGCCCATTATGATATGATTATATTATTAGGATGTGTGATAAGTTATAATTTTATACTGACCACTGAGGAAGGCCTTTCCAGGCCAAAACGTGTCTGGTCCTTTTTGGATCTCATATTGGTCAATGAAAGAATGTGCATCGCAGTTGTTCATGTTTATATTTATTGAATGTGTAGGTTTTTGTCTGTACTAGGAGTTTTATGCTTTTAATCTATATGTGCACCTTATTAAAATTTATATATTTGTAATTTTAGCACCTGACCATAATGCCATTGCAAGTCTTCCCAGGTTTGGGGAGAAAGAAGTAAGAGGAGTGAAGGATGAAAAAAAAATGTATACAAGCTGCTGTCTTTCCAGGGCTATTAGATGTGAGTGCTCAGCTATTGCTTATTATTAGATTAGATTAGATTAGATTAGATTAGATTAGATTAGATTAGATTAGATTAGATTAGATTAGATTGGATTGGATTGGATTAGGCAAAAGCAATTTATATCCTGCAAAATTTTATACTAGTAGATCTTTAAAATCAGTGCGCTAAACAGAGTTTGTTTGATCATTTACTACCCCATCTGGAGTAAAGCCCTGTTTAGATGTTACAAGGAACACACATACATCCTGCCTGTACATCTGTTTGTAACAAAGAGCCAAGATGCATTTATAAATGAAACCTGGGACCAGTACCTGGGTAAATGTGTGGTTTGTATCACACTTCCAGCTGGGCATTCATTAACTGTAACATGAGAATTACTTAATGCACAATGATTTCACCATTGCATGGGTCTCTCACAATAAGCACAAAAGGGAAAAGGTGTTGTAAAGACTACCAATTGTGATGTAACTGCATTGAGGAAAAAATAACGTTGGTAATTTCATGGAATATATAGACAGACAGTTTCTGGCAGAGCAGTTCCTCAGTGGAACAGGCTTCCTCAGGAGGTTGTGGGCTCTCCTTCTTTGGAGGTGTTTAAGCAGAGGCTAGATGGCCATCTGTCGGCAATGCTGATTCTGTGAACTTAAGTATATCATGAGAGGGAGCACAGGAAGGGTCGCGTCAGCGTTTGGCTCTGTGAACTTAAGCATATCATGAGAGGGAGCACTTTGGGGTCAGGAAGCAATTTTCCTCCAGGCCAGACTGGCCAGGAATCCTGGAGGATTTTTCCCATATTCTGGGCATGGAGTAGGGATAACTGGGGGAGCGGGTGGGGGGGGAGGTTGTGAATTTCCTGCATTGTGCAGGGGGTTGAACTAGATGACCCTGGGGATCCCTTCCAGCTCTCTGATTCCATGAATACAAAAGCTATAGAATAAACATGCCAGTTGGCTATTTCAGTCCTCCAGATTTTATGTTGTGAAATATTACTTGTGTGATTTTTAAAACAGAATAGAATATGTTAAATGATTATTCTCATTATGAAATGCATACCGTTTATTTCTCAGACCAGCATTTTAAACATTTGAATTGTAAAAGTATATCCATATAAGGAACTTAAAAGAATATCTGAGCTACAAAGAAGGCACACTGACAGTATTTGGCTAAGCCCTTGGCTCCCACTGTTTCTTTACTGTCTGGAAAGAGCAGATAAATTGACACATGGCATGCTGATGTACGATTTTTGAAGCATATTCTAGTAGGAAGCCATTACTAAAATGCCTGTGAACAGATAGCAAAGAAGGCACTGTGACTTAAAAGTTACCACTGAGTTGCTCCTCGATGTAACTGAATGCAAGCTGGTTAACTCTGACCAAGTCTAGTCTAATGCAAATAAAGAAAACATGCCTTAGGTCACTTGTGCCTTCTACTGGAAGAGGAAGGCTCAAATTTGTACTTGATTTTCATGCATTCTCAGTCAGAGCATGTAGCTATTTGTTAAATACAGCAGTTGCATCCCAGCAAACTCTCTGGTAGCTTAATTCTCTCTTTCTTATGCATTGTTTTAGGCATTAGGAAGGAGGGGGTGAGAGGGCTGCCAGAGGGAGAAAGGCCAAACAATGTCCAGCGGTAGTAAATACAGAAATTTAAAAGAAACAATAAAATAAAGGAAGCAATTGACACTTCATTGTGCCTATTTAATGGTTGCCCATCCTTTACTTCCTCAAGCAAACCAAGGGGAGAGAGTGACTCAGTAGATGTGTGCCTGACAGGCACACCGTCCAACCTGGCCCGTGAACGCACTAGCAACTTACCTCGCAATTTAAGCGTGTCCAGTACTCAAGCATCCAACACGACTTAAAATTTCTGTTCCCACCGCGACGCCTCGAAGGAGCATTGTGATTGGCTGAGGTGGTAGCCTGCCGCACATGCCCACTCGGTGCTTGAAACAAGGACGGTGATTGGTCCAGCGTGGGCAGTTAGGCGGGGGGAGTGGATGGTGGGCTGGCAGCAGGAAGTGGATTGAAGACAGATTTTATGTTCGCACTTCAGGCTTCGGGTGAGGAAAACGTTTAATTTCTATTAATTCGCCGTATAAGCAAATGCTCTTAACACGGAGAAATTGTGCTCTGGAGACGTCTCCGGAATCCTTCGGAAGAGATGAAGTGCGAACATACAGGGAAACCCCATAGAAATCGGAGCTGCAAACGCAAAGTGCGGACATGGTCCAGATTGTGTAGACCATGTTTCTGTCACATAATGTCATCCCTGATTTCCCCAGTGACATTGAAGTTCCATGCTGCTGGTTTGGGAAGGACATTCATTTAGTGCAGGAGTGATATGATCCCAGTATCCAGCCCCTTACTGTAACAGGGCGGCTAATTTTGAGACCAAATAAAGATTCCAGACAGTTTTCAAAGGAAACTATGTAAAACGAATTACAGTAATCTAACCTGGATGTGATCAGAGCATGGATCACTGTGGCCAGATCATGCTTTTGGGGGAAGGGGTGTAGCTGGTGGATCAGCTGGAGTTGGTAAAAGGTCTATGTGCCATGGAAGACACCAACCATAGGCCAGGATCCAGCAGCATCCTAAAGCCATTAATCTATTCCTTCAAGGGGAGTGCAGCCCCTTCCAGGATAGGATGATTCCTTAATTTTTAAGTGACCCACAGCAACTCAGACTTGTCTGGATTGATCTTCAGTTTATAGGCCCTCATCCATCCTCTTTCCTTCTCTGGCCATCTGTTGAGGACTTCCACAGATCCACCTGAATCAACTGTTTAGGAAAAAATAGAGCTGGGCTATTCAGGTGGCACCCTCCACTACACTGCAGCGCGCACACAAAAGCCAGTTCTGTGTTTTTCTATGTGAGAAAAACATATGGGTAAAGGGAAGCAGAGCCCTGTGGTGCAGAGTGGTAAGCTGCAGTACTGTAGTCCAAGCTCTGCTCACGACCTGAGTTCGATCCCGACGGAAGTTGGTTTCAGGTAGCCGGCTCAAGGTTGACTCAGCCTTCCATCCTTCCGAGGTCGGTAAAATGAGCACCCAGCTTGCTGGGGGTAAAGGGAAGATGACTGGGGAAGGCACTGGCAAACCACCCCGCAAACAAAGTCTGCCTAGTAAACGTCGGGATGTGATGTCAGGAATGACCCAGTGCTTGCACAGGGGACCTTTATCTTTACCTTTATTTAAAGGGAAGCAAATGTTTCCTGTAATGGGTGGGAGGGGCAAGAGTGAAGAGGGGAATCATCTGTCCCAGAACACCTGAAATCCTGGGAGAAGAGAACCCATGTCTTTTAAGAACACAACAGCCTTATCTTGTTTTACCCCTGCTGTCTCATCTTGCTGCACTAAGTGCTTGGCTGTGTGACGCAGGTTTTCCCTCCTCAGCATAGCAAGTTTTAAAATGCTTGTAAAATTGCGACATCTTATCCTATCTGCCTGGAATTTGGAGATCTCTTGGGTGAATGGTACAACCTCTGAGAATTCTTCTCAGTTGGTAGAAGGGGAACTTGGGAATGTGTTTTCCAGTGACATCACCAAATACAATAACAACTCTGAATGTGTGACATGACAGTGTTTAAGGATCCAAACATTTCCCCCCCCCCCTAATGAACAGAATAAGCCGAAGCCAAGGCTAAATCTGAATAAATTCTTATTTATATCCCAGCTGAAATGTTTCAATTCAGAAACTGGCCCTTGGTGTTAAAATATTAATTAGCGCTAAATTAGCTAAATCAACAAACAATTACACATTTTTATTAGTACAAAGTCATGTCCTTCATTATGTCTTCTATTTTCAGAATTTTTTCCTTCCTTCATTTCTCCATCCCATGTGATGTGTCCGAAATATCATAAACAACATTGCATTGGTTACTCTATTTTCAGTACTGCTGTAGTCTGTTTAACTGAGGTGATTTTGTTCTGCAGAGTCATGTAAGTGCCATCTTATTCCCATCTCCCAACAGTAATGTGTGTGCAGTAAACATTAAATACAAATGGGTTCAATGCCGTATTTTGTCAGTCGCATTTTCTCTTCTATCGGAATGTATACGAATTACCATTCACAGTACCCTCATTAAGCTGCATTGCAGTCATTTTCTTATCTAGGTTATAGCCTCGCTATTACTTTAACACTTATTCCAGTCATTAATTTCTTATGAAAAGCTCTGTCAGAAATTTAATCTGCCACCCCACTATGTTTGTTGGTCACCACTTCAGTGAACACTATCAGATTGTTCTGACAAGACCATTTCTAGCCGACTCAAATTGACCTCTCCCTTTATAATGAACTAATCCAACATTTCTCGCATAAAACCCTGAAATCCACTTTTACCATCACGATTCCTGTCATCTATATCCTGTCTGACCCTTTATGCCATTAACTCTCAGTGGCCGAATAGCCTCAGAAAAACGGTCAACAAGCACTCGGGTTGGAGTGCTGAGTTAGTATCTTAGTCAAGTTGAGACAGTCAGTAAATGAAATGGTGAGACAATGGTGAGATCAAGCAGGTTGAGCAGGAAAGACCTGAGACCATCCTGGTCAATGACAGAGTGGACACTCCTGTATGTTACTATATAGGTGGGTGAAAATAATATACTATTATTGGGATGCAAAAAGGTACAGGGAAGAATATTGCATTAATACATAATGCTAACCAATGCAAGCCTAGTAACAATGAAACCATTGTGGCCGGGTTGAATGTTTATACTGGTTTTGTTCCAAACATAATGGACATCTTATGCATCAGTTTTGGGGTTTTTTGAGGGAAGGCACTGGATTTGGAATCCCCATTTGGTGTAATTGCTACTGCAGTATTATTGAAACATGTCATTTCCCACTGAAGACCTTGGAAGATATGTTACAAAGTCAAACAACACAGCATACAGTATCACTGAGAATCTTCAATCACTATTTTCTATTAAATAATCACATACTTTATTGCTCTGTTTAGCTTCCTAAATTACATGTTTCAGTTTGATTTGATGTACAGAGCCACTATTTACTTCATGAAGCATCAATATATTTCCAAGAAAACAGTGTGTGTGTGGGGGGGGGGGGAGCTATTTCTTCATACTCTAGCCAAAGTGATGGAAATTTTGATATTTTGGAAGTCCATGGCATCCAGCACTAGAAATCACTCTCAGAAACAGATGTGGCCCTTATTGTTGACCTATTAATGTGCAGACACTAGAAACATTTTGAGGTTCCAGGATGCTTTTCTGAGGACATGTTGATTTCAGCTGTTTATACCAATCAAGAAGAAGCTTCAACTCATTTTCTGCTTCACTTGTCTTTCTCCATTATGCATACGGTTAAAAATACTGGAAGCTCTCCATCAAAACAGCTGGTGCTGCTGCAAAAATGAGCTTGCCTAGTAAACTTATTTTCTACACATCAAGCTAAAAATAAATATGAATCTTAACTGGCTCCTTTCGTACTTCTGGAAAAGAAGCGTATGAAAATCACACGAAACTCTGAATGTATCATCATCTACCCAGAGTAGAAAAGCACTGTTACTGAAATTTTGAAGCGAGTCCAAGGAACATTTAAAAATCAGTTATCTAAATCTATTAAACCATCTGAGTTTGCAGCCAGAAGTGGTAGGGAACAGAGATTTCTCAGTTGGAGAGGACATCCTGTTACTTCCAAAGTCCTTAATCCCTTTAGGCAGGAAACATTTCCATCTCTCATGGGAGGGAATGCCCACCATCTTCCGTTCCTCCTGCCTTGGAGCTCTGAATGCAAATATGAGTGAGTTCCATGGCCCCAGGTTGAGAACCACTGGCCTAGAATGATCAACAAATGTAAACAGAAGGAAGTAAAGTTGTTCCGTATTACTTCACACTGGTTCAGGTGGAGTTGAATTTCAAGTATTGTGGGGTTATCTGTTCTTCATGGAGGTTCTAGTCCTCTGAATGGGCTGTCAAAGGGCCCAGTTCATCATCCAAACTTGAGATGATTTTGCTTTGCCACAGAGAGATGAGAGGCCAGTGCTTTTAACCAAAGGGTTCTTGAAAGAAGTAACCGAGGCCATGTCATCCCAACGACTCAGTCATATAACCTAGAGTGCACACAATAGGCAGGGAATAGAAAAGGGTACCAACTGAGATTAGAGAGGCTCCCTCCGACTAGGTTATTTTGGCTCGACAACTTATCACAAAGTCTTTATAGCTTATGACACGAGCAGCAGCACTGATTTCTCACTTCCTATACAGAGTTATATGTCCAGCCACCCATGCATCTAATGGTTTCATTAATTGGAACAACACTTATTCATCACGCGGTCCTTCACTTCCCTTCTGAGAGGTTGAAAGTGATGCTGCAGACTTTGATGCAGCCAAATGGAGGATAGGTCTATCAGTGGCTACTAGCTATAGTGACTAAAGGGAACTTCAACATTCAGAGGCTGTGAACCTCTAAATACTAGTGCCAGAAGGCAGCATCAGGGGAAGGCCTCAGTCTCTATGCCCTGTTGTTGGTCCTCCAGTTGGCCACTGTGTGAGACAGGATAATGGACTACATGGACCACTGGTCTGATCAGTGGTTCTTTTTATGTTCTTCTAAATCAGATGCCAGTAGTAGAGGAAGATGACCCCAACTAATTCCATTCACCATCTTGATGCTGTTTATGAAGACCAACTGCCAGCAATTGGGACTAATATTGGAAACTGGGAGAAGAGAAAATACTATTAATGATTATAATTGTTTTGTTGTAAACCACTTTGAGCAGTGACAAAAAGTGGTAGAGATGTAGTAAATAAATAAATAATTCGGGGCCTCTGTGAAGTTTCAGTTAAGTTTGTTATCCTAAAGACTCTCTTTCTAATGTCTGTTACATCCACCTGGATATTTTCATAGATAGAAACACTGTCAGAAAGAAAGGGTGTATGTGTTTTCCATCAGTATAAGGTGGTCTTCAAGGTGGTCCTATCTTCATTCCTAATTATAGGAGTTTGTATTCATTGGAGCTGTGTGGAGATTTGCGTATCCACATCGGGGCCTCTTCCATTAGGAAATCAATACATCTGTCCTTGGCTCACCATCCTATGATCAAAAGTAGAAGATCTTCAAAACATTTCTGAGCAGGTGGTTCAGGAAATTTATATTCCTATGTAGGGATGCCATGGATTTTACATTGAACATGTTCAACCATTGGACTTACAGAGTGTTCAAATGCAATGATCAGTCATCCAGTCTGGTTCACACTGAGTAACTTGAATACCTCCTGAACAGGTTTGGGATGGTTTTTCTTTTCCAAAATTGAGCATGCATCCAAACATTGCTAAAGAATTATGGAATTACAGCGTGCTAAGGCTTTTTTTATGCTTTAGATTTTTTTAAATGTGTTAGATTGTTTTTTTAATATCTTAAGTAAATTTATGTATATCTAATTGTGTTGGTAGCTGCCCTGAGCCTGGCAAGGCCTTGGGAGGGTGGGGTATAAATAAAAGAGTAGTAGTAGTAGTAGTAGTAGTAGTAGTAGTAGTAGTAGTAGTAGTAGTTCTACTGCTTAGATGAACACTAAACTGTATGGTGTTTGTTTTTTAACCACAGTATTTATTTATGACAGATTTATATAATTTTATCTGATTTAACTGCCTGGGCTGCATCCAAAACAGTGATTTTGGTGCACTTTCTCAATAGCAATTACTGAATTTTAAAAGTGTCCTCAAAAAGCCCTTTGATGGAAAGCCACAACTGGCTGCTCACCAAATTGATCATTGAAAAAACTATATCTCTTGTTGTAACCCGAGAACAGGATATCAATTGAATCAGCTAGAGTTGGATCATTCCTACTCTAGCATAGAATTCTGCATCTGCCACAGTGGCCCTTGATGCTAATATTTCAGTGATGGTTGTTACAGGAGACCACATGAGACTCAGTAGCCACATTTCTCAGACATTGTAAGATAGACTCCATCCAGGCTGATACAACGTTCGGGTGACAGATCTCCTACTAAGTAATCTAATTGGCTGCCCCCACCCACAGTTAATAGGTGTCATTGTCTTCCCCTATGGGTTAGTAATACCCCAAGTGAAGCAGAATGTCTTCCTCTTCTCAAATAAGATAAGAAAACTGGATTTACCATGAAGGGTCTTTCTACTTGAGGATGAGGAGGGCATCCTTAACTCTGTTCTTTCTCAGGGGGTGGTATCATTTTTTTCCTAACCTACCAAGCAAGGTCATTTGCCAACTCTGTCATTCATTTTATGCAGAAGTTTCAAACTGTTTTCCTCATGCGATGTCATTTTTTTAAGCTTGGTTACCTGTGCAGTGTCTTCTAAGGTTACTCAGGCTGTTTGCTTAACATTTTTTTACTACTGCCATACATTTCAGTGATTACAGGCATACATCATGAGGCCATTGGACAGATACAGAAGTCTCCAAATGGAAGACTCTCTGGACACTTCTTCCCATCAGAGAGGGAAATTGTAATCTACATCAGCCATTATGGGAAGAAGGTTCCCAAGTGTAGCAGGATGTCCTTCTCATCTTCAACTAGAAGGAATGTTTGTGGTGATTCCTATATTCTGTTCTGTTGTAAGGTGTGAAGTTTCTGATCTGTCTCTGTGGTCATGATTCAGATTCTTAGGAAAAAACAGGGACTAAATGAAGGACTGTGTGCCTGATGCTGGAGGTAAGTAGCAAAGAAGCTACTTAAAATCTATTATATACTTGAAAAGGAGTAAGACTTAAGGGGCAAATGGATGAAATTGAACAGCTTCTTGAGATTAATGTATTTCATATGTTGTACAGAATATATTTGAATTTTGCATGATGTTTACAAGGCATATGAAGCTCATAATTTTATCACCATCACTACCCTTTGGTTTGGGAACAATCACCTTCCCAGGAGGAAAGGCCAGAAAAACAGTCATGGATCCTTTGAATTAAATTGCCTATTAGACTGGAATTATCACCAATATAAAATTGTTATTTTTCACATCAAATTTCATAAATAAAATAATCACACATTCAGAAACAAAAAACTTCAATAAAACAGTCACTTCGTTCTGTCCCTTGTGAAAATATCTGACATTTTTAATGTATCATTCTATTACACCATGGAATACTGGGGAAAGTTGTTGGGATAAAATGAACTAAACTTTCTTATTTATGTATTTATTTTTTGAATTTCTAACCTTTTCAACTCCAGCCAAGGCCGGGCTCAGAGCTCCTTATAACATTAAACATCAAAACAAACATCAGTGCATTAATACAAAATACAAAAATAATTCACAATTAAAGCCTAAATCATAATTCTAAAATCCAGTTGGAGCATAATTTGCAACACACAGAGCGGCAGCCAGCCCAGAGGAGACTAGTCAGGGCCTAGGGTTGCCAACCTCCAGGTATTAGCTGGAGATTTCCTGCTATTACAACTGATCTCCAGCCGATAGAGATCAGTTCACCTGGAGAAAATGGCCACTTTGGCAATTGGACTCTATGGCATTGAAGTCCCTCCCCTCCCAAACCCTGCCCTCCTCAGGCTCCGCCCCAAAAGCCTCCCTCTGGTTGCGAAGAAGGACCTGGCAATCCTATCAGGGCCCCAATCAATCAATTCAATCAAATGAAGGAATAAGGGGGGAAGGGACACCAGCTGTGATGGAAACCATTGCTGCCCTCAACCATAAAGCTGGCAGAACATCTCAGTCTTACAGGCCCTGTGGAACTGCATCAAGTCCTGCAGGACCCTGGTAGAGTTGCCAGCTCCAGGTTGGGAAATACCTGGAGATTTTTGGGGGCAGAGCCAGAGGAGGGTGGGGTTTGGGGAGGGACTTCAAAGCCATAGAGTCCAATTGCTAAAGCGGCCATTTTCTCCATGTGAACTGATCTCTATTGGCTGGAGATCAGTTGTAATAGTGGAAGATCTCCAGCCACCACCTGGAGGTTGACAACCCTAGACTCTGGTCTCACTGGATAGAGTTCTACCAGGTCGGGGCCAGGACAGAAAAAGCCCTGGCCAAGGACAGCCGGACACTTTTCGGTCAGGGGACCACCAGTAGGTTGTTAATTGCAGAATGCAGCACTTTTTGAGGGGCATACCAAGAGAGACGGTCCCAAAGATATGATAGTCTCAGAATATGAATGCAGCCTAATAATAAAATATTACAATTCAACAGCTCTTGTAAATAATATCAGGTTTTTAGATCCTGCTGAAATGACTTCCATTTACAGCCCATTCCTGAAAATACAGCGTGCAGAGTCAGTGGGGAAGAGGCGCAGTGGCGCCTCTTCCTAAGCCAAATTGTGCATACCGTTAAACAAAAAAAAGCCGTTTCGCGGCTTTTTTTGTTTGTTTGTTAATTGGGGCCTTTTGTCCGATAGGGAACACTGAGGCTGCGCCTGCTAAAAAGCAGGTGCAGCACCGCCGTTCCCGGAGCAGATGTACTGGGCCAAACCGGGATAGGGAGCCACCTAACCGGTGGCTCCTCCTCCCGGCCTGCCCCCGGCCTGCCCCCCTGTGCTGGCGCGGCCACTATATTCCGTGGCCTGCACCAGAGGAGGGGCGATGTGTGGTCCCACAGCGCTCGGCTCCCGCCAGGACTGGCTTTGCCGTCGGCGTAAGTGCATGTAATCACCCAATTACACGCACTTATGCTGGTGGTGAGGTTCATGCCGCCTCCTGAAGACTTTCATCAAAAAGTTTCAGGAATGGGCTGTTAGAGTCTCTAAGTCGTACTCTTGTAGTATCTGGAGTACTAAGAAGTATTCTAGTAGTATCTAAAGAAGTGGGTTTTGACTCATGAAAGCTTATATCCTGCCAGAAATTTTGTTAGTCTTTAAGGTGCTACTGGACTCTTGCTCTTTTCTACTAAGTAGTACTCTAGTGTTTGTATGTGTTTGAACAGACCTATAAACAGATGTGCTGTTTGTTGCAACCAAACAGGATGGCACAAAGAATTGTCATTGCCAGGAACAGCCAGAGGAGCGTAAGATTGTTGTACCTTACAACCACTTAACAAAGGCAGATATGAATGTCTGTTGTTGACTTTCCTGTGTTCATTTGTGGTCAACGGTGCTGACCTGGTTCCTATGCACAAACCCTGATCCAGTTGGCATTGAAGCTTGCCATTCCACAGGTCACTGTTGGATCTCTATTGAAAACCTGCCCACTCCCACTGTAACTTGTTGGTCACTTTAGTGTACAAGAATCTGATTTATATAATCGACTCTATTAAGGGATTAAAGATCTTCCTGAATATACTTCAATCCATGGCCCTGACCTAGATGATATTTTCAGCCCTGTTGCACTACTAATGTATAATAGATGATAAATCTTGCAATCGAAATTTAAAGCACCACTATTTCAATGTGAAATTCTTTGTTTTATTTTGGGTTCTGCTTTTGCATCCTGGATCTGTGAGTTTTTGCTTTTGTCCCATTTTCTGCTTCCTTATGATAAATTTGTCCCATTAAATATATGTAGCAAAAATGAACAGAAAGGGGGGAAAGCATACTTGTACAACCCTAATTGCACCCCTACTCCAAAACTTTTTTAAAAAAGGCAATGAATGATTAATGAAAAACAGCACGCATGTTGAAATGATAAAATGTAGTTCTTGTTAACATTTAAAAACGCAGAATAAATTTTTGTGTACGGCAATACATTAATATTTGGAGCAATGTCTCTTGGAAATTCTAGCCAGAAATTCTTCTATTGAACAAACTCTAAAGATATGCTTTGATGGAGATGATTAATCCGTTGATGTTATGTGATGGGTGAACATAGGCAACAAATTCACCGGAAACAACAGTCGAGGAAGTCAGTGAACAAGCAGCATGCCTTTCTCTTGCAAGGAAAGAGCTCAGTTTTCAAAGTTACCATCAACAGCCTAAGACTTACCAAACAAGCAGGCCACTGAGATATACCTGTGGGCCCGGTAAAGGTCTCGGCATGTGGGATTTATCATGCACACATAGCTCAGCTGGAATTTATTGAGAAGATTAGCATGTCTGACTTCCATCAGCGCTAATGTGGGGACTACACATAAATGTTTTGCAATCTGATCAGAGAATAAACTCTTTGGAGTGTGGAAAATAAGAAAACAATGAAATTCATGGTTCATCCATCTATCAGTGATGGAATTTAATCTGAATAGTCAATACACAATTATTTTCCCATCAATAATGCTGTGTATACATAAATCTGCTAGCTTACTGCTCACTTTTCATTCTTTAAAAGTTTTTTTGGGGAAAGGGTGTCTTTTTTTGTCTCCTTTTTGTCATTCCAGGGTTTTTTTTCCCCATCCTTGATGGTACAAATGTAGGGCTTTGTAGCTTGAATTATCTCTACTTGTATTGAATTTTTCTTGCTCTCATGTTGCAGAATTAAGTACAAGTGGATAGGGAATGGAAATATATTTAGGTTTAATACCAAGAGGAAAGCACTTCACTGAAATGAAAATGTGAGCATGGGTGATGGAATCTGTGCCATACAATGCTTTGCAGCATTATATTCCTTCATAAAGAACTGTGTTCAACCATCCACCCAAACTGAGACCAATGTGTTAATATTTTCATTTAGGACAAATGATTAAAAAAAACCCAGTACTGGAGCAGTTGTTTTTGTTCTGCACAGCCTTCTGGTAAATGTCACTGTACAGACTGCATGCAAAGAGTGGCCTCTTTCCCATTCTCTGCCCTTCAGGTTTACATCTGAATAAACAGGCCAAATCATCTGATGTGTAGATGGCACCGAAATCTCAGTGTGGTTGTTGTTGTTTTTAGGTTTAAAGTGACTTATACCTTTTTTGAAGATTGAACATTAGTCCTGTTCACATGTTACAGTGGACAGATGTACGTCCTGTTTGTAAGAAAGAGCCAATATATACATTCCCTTTATAAATGAAATCAGGCACCAGTGCCTAGATAAATGTGGGGTTTAAATCACATATTCAACTGAACATGCATTAACTGTAAACTCAGAAGTACTTAATCCACATAAAAGAAAAAATTAGTGTACGTTGTATATGCATTCACTGTAACTTGTGAAGAGGGCTAGCAGGTCCTGGCCCATGGCTGTTTTGTACCAGGGTCCAAGTAATATGAATCTCTTACCCTTGGCCCCAGATGAAAGGGGGTTAAATAGTACCCTATTCCCTAGTTCTACTCTCCTCTGATCTGGGAGCTGCCCTCTTTGGAGTCCTCTTTCCAACCTTTTAAAGTCATTAGCCATGCCTTGGGCATGCCCAATAACCTCCCACTACCCAGAAGCCATGTAAGAGCATGACCACATGCATAAAAGACCAACAGCAGCCTTGTAGCAATCTTTTTTCCAGCTGTTCCCCTTTCCAGCCCCAAGGGTGGAGCTTAGGGTGGCCAGCTCTGGGTTGGGAAATACCTGGAGATTTTGGGGGTGGAGCCTGAGGGCGGGGTTTTGAAAGGGAAGGGACTTCAGTGCTATAGAATCCAATCGCCAAAGCGGCCATTTTCTCCAAGGGAACTGATCTTTGTCGCCTGGACATCAGTTGTAATAGCGAGAGATCTCCAGCCACCACCTGGAGGTTGACAACCCTAGTGGAGCTGGAGGTACCAGACAGCTGATAGACAGCTGGCTGTCATTGGCTAGCTGACACTTAAAGGGCTGGCTGCTATTGGTCAACTGATTGGCTTGTAAGTGTTTAGAGTCTGTGCCCCTGTAATAATAAGGATTATTGTCTCAATATATTTCTTTCTTTTCTATTCAATTGAATTCAAAATATTGTTTGTAAGTGGGGTTGCCAGGTCCCTCTTCACAACCGGCGAAGCCTGAGGAGGGTGGGGTTTGGGGAGGGGAGGGGCTTCAATGCCATAGAGACCAATTGCCAAAGTGGCCATTTTCTCCAAGTGAACTGATCTCTATTGGCTGGAGATCAATTGTAATAGCAGGAGATCTCCAACTAGTACCTGGAAGTTGGCAACCCTATTTGTAAACTGTCTTCAATCCTGGCACTGTACAGCCACCAAACCTGCGTAGCTTCAGCGAACATGAATCTTAAGATTTCAATAACCTTCAGCTAGCATTGTTAAAATAAATTATCTGAAGTCCTCTTTCCCCAATTTCTTCCTGAAACCCTACAAATCTGTTTCTTGTCTCTTTTTAGGAATTTGGAGTCTGTTTTTAATCAGGCCCATTTGATCACGGAGAAATTGGAAGAGGAAAAGGGCAGGAAGGGAGGTTCTGCAGAATTTCTGGATTTTTCTTGGTAAATGCTCACAGGCAGGCAATGTCTTCCCAAACTTTCTTATCCTCCTGCTAGAGCACCATCCTGTGATGTGGAACATCAAAGGGATGGAGTTATAAAAGGTTTCTTTCCCAAGAGAAATGTAATGCAAGAAAATTCCTAATTTAAAAGAGAGAGGGAAAAGTGAGATTAAGAGGTATCAATGGCTATATCTAAAAAAGTGAATTTTGGAAAAAGAAATTCTACTCTCTTTAGCAATGCTTCCTTCAGCTCTTCCTGCTAATAGCTGTTGCAATGTAGTGAATTTGTCTTTGATACCAGAACATTTCAATGCCAGAAGTCTTGCTTTCATTTTGGACCCAGCAATATTTCTAGCATGTACTGAGGTTTTTGAAATGCTGGAAATCATTGTGTTTTAGACTCTGATTTGCATAAGCTGCTGGAAACTGTAGTTAGATTTATGATCGCTCAACAGGCTAGAAGCTAGAAAGCTGTGCATTTTGTAAGTATGTCTTCCAAATTCTTAATTTGATGGACAATGTATAAAGTTGGGTTCCAGGAAAAAGTTAGTGCTGTACATATGGCATATTCAGGGGTAAGCCAATGCCTGTACAGCAGAGCAGGAATAAGTATATGAGCCCTGCCCCATCTATGCATACTTGCCTGAATGTGGGCGAGTCACCCTATGTGTATATATACATAGGTGCCGCCCACTTTACTAACAATGCTACTTTTGGAAAGTTCCTAAACACAGGGAAATAGCCTATACCTATACAGTTTGATTGTACTGAGGTGTTATGTCCATATCTAGGTGAACAAAAAATTGGAGGAGAAAGGCCAGTTACACGCAGGTGTGGGGCTAGCATGTTTGTACCACCTTTTTGTAAGGTGGCATATGCTGGACAGCCAGTGTGGTGTAGTAGGTAGAGCCTCAGACTAGGATCTGGGAGACCGGGGTTCAAGCCCCACTCTGACATGAAGCTTGATGGGTGACCTTGAGCCAGACACTCTCTCTCATCCTAACCTACCTCACAGGGCTGTGGAGAAGAAAGATAAAGAGGACAGAATGCTATATGCTGCCCTGAGCTCCTTGGAGGAAGGTTAGGATGAAAATGTACTAAATAAATAACTTGTGTATAGAGGGCTATTGTTCTCCACATCCCAGCAAAGGACTGTTCTCCTTCTTATCATAAAATGAATACTCCTAATTATTACTTAGCAAATGTTGAAAGGCAGAAAATCCGTTGTGTCAAATAATATATATATTTTTGTCAGATAATATTTTGATTCCACTCCTGCAATCAATCGTAAATGCTAGATGTGGACAGTTACTTAGTAATGCATGCCTCCGGAGGACAATGGTAGACTTCCCACCAAGAACATAGTCCAAAGTCAATACAGTTTTGCTTTAAAATGATGGTAGACATTGCTATTATCTGAAAATGATGGAACTTTCCACATTTTCTTGATCCCCCCCACCCAGTTTAACATTACCTGGATCTGCCTCTTCATTTCCTCTTCAATTCCAGAACATTAGTGATATGGTGAAAACTCTCTTTTCCAGCAACACTATCGGTATATTCCAGGAACAATTGTTTCCAAATGATTGTTGCCTTTGAAAGAATAGGGTTTTTTCCCCCTTCTTTTTCATTTCTTTTGCTGCAAAATTTTTTTTTTAATTCCAAGCACCTGTAGTCAATTATCCATTCAATACGACTACGTTTTACCATGACTAGTTAATTTTCCAGGCTGAAAAGCAGCCTGTTTTTTGATAGCCAGCTTGCAGAAAACAAAGAAACGAAATCTTCCCAAAGCAGATTATTCATTTGAAAATAGCATTCCCCCCCCCCTCAAATTAACTTTTCTTCTTACAGCTGAAAGGGAGTGCTGGGCAGATATTCTCAATGAGTTTAGCTGTTTCCATTTAGCAGATTCAAGGTTGCTTTTGGGGGGGAAATATTTATTCCATATATTAATTCCTAAAGGTGTGCCTGCTCACGCCACTCAACAACCCCATAGCTCACTGCACTCACAATATGTAACGGTAATTTGAATACTGAATGAGCAGTTGTGCCACTTGCCAAAAGAATGGCAGCAATACCTGATGAAGTAAACAGCAGCCAAAATAGGTTTATAACAAACATCATACCCTGCCTTTCTCCCCAATGGGAGCCTAAAGCAGTTTACATCATTCCCCTCTCCTTCATTTCATCTTCAAGACAACCCTATGGGGTAGATCAGGCTGAGAAAGTATGAGGGGCCCAAGGTCACCCAACAAGCTTCCGCGGCAGAGACAGAATTCAAATGTGGATCTCTGAGATCCTAGTTAGACTCAGTAACCAGTACACTGCAGTGGTTGTGATAGCTCAGGGAGGTTCTTAAACAGAGTTGACAACCTCTAGATCTCCCAGAAGTACAACTGATCTCCAGACTACAGAGACAAGTTCCCCTGGAGAAAATGGTTGCTTTGGAGAGTGGACTCTATGGTATTATACCCCACTGAGGTTCTTCTCCTCCCCAGACTTCATCCTCAAATTTCCAGGTATTTCCCAACCAGAGTTGGCAACCGTATTCTTAAACCTCATCCTTTTGTAAAGGAGGGAAGGGGGATATATTCCATCCTCCCTTGTCTGTGTTGCCTTTCTCCTCAATATGGACCTCTACTAGCTTGCATCATTCTCCTGTCCTCCATTTTGTCCTCAGAACAACAACCCTAGGAAGTACATTAGGCTGAGACTGCGAGTGACCTAAGGTCACCCAGCAAAGCTCCATGGCAGACTGGAGATTTGAACCTGGGTCTCCTAGATCCTAGTCAGACACTATAACCTAGGGGTCCCTAACCTTTAAGGGCATACAGGTACATTTGGAATTCTGACATAGTGGGTGCAGCAAAAAAAATGGCTGCCACAAAATGGCTTGCCACAAAATGGCTGCTGCAGGAGGCAGGGCTAGCCGCAAAATGATTGCCACAGATTAACTTCAGTAACCCTGTGTAGATCCTTGTGCATGGTGGCAGCTGCTGCCAAAGCAACATTTTTAAAGAACTGCACAGCCAATCAAATCTCCAATAGTCAATCAGAAGCCTTGCTGGGCAAAAGCCCTATCTGGCCCCACCCACTTCCTAAAAACACTTGGGGATCCCTGCTCTAACCATTATACCATTATACCATATTGATCAGGAAAGTCAAACACCCTTTGTTTTGTAACAGAAGGGATATTTTCCACCCTTCCTGTCTATATTGCCTGCTCTTCCTGGGTTCTTGTGAGGAAAGCTTTTTTCACCCAATTATAAATAGAGGGATGTTCAGTAGCTAATCTATGTCAGGATATTTTAATCCCCTTCAGTTCTGACACTGCAAGTCCCACCATCATTGTGAAGCTGGTGGCTGATTTTGGCACTCCTAGCTTTATTTTCTGATGAGTTATTCCTTCCACAGACAAATCTTAGCTTTCATTGGGGAAAACATGGAGAAAGGACTGTTCTGGCACTAATCCGGGCCAGCATGGTCATTTTTGACACTGTAGGTCCCATCATCACCCTGAAGCTGGTGGCCATGTGTGTCACAGGTGGACAGATGGATCCCTTTATTATTATAGATTTATTGACTTACTTAAGACATTTATATCCTGACTCTGTAATCCTTGACTGGAAACATTATCAACCAATGGTACATGGTGAGCTTTACAGACTAGGTGAGCTTTACAGACTAGCTTTGCTAATAGAATGAGATCTTTGGCTGTAAAAATGTATTTGCATCATGTTTCTTCTTTAGTACGATGCTGAAATATACAATTCTTTTTAAATATTAATGATATCATACTCTGCTTCTTAGCAACAGAGTTCCTGGTGGTTGGAAAAACTAATTTGAAAAAATGATAAACTATTTCTAAATGCGCACTAATGAGGTATAAAATCACATAATTATTAATGTATTATCAGAACAGGGGTATAGAACAGAGGTGAGAAGCTGCTTTCTTCACTAATTTCAGAGAATAAAGAGGATACCTGTAAAATATCACCAGCAGTACTGAATCCAGAAAGTGGGAGATACAAAAGTTGGTATCTACTTGCAAAGTCTTTCTCAGGGCTGGATGAAGGTCAAATTAAGATCTGTTGGGCACATGTTGCATCCAACTAGATCTCTGAGAACCATGGCTGGAATCTGACTCTTGAGCTGGAGGTCAGAATAGAAGTGCAGTAGACTGAAGTAACTGCTCTGCTCGCCAGGCAATGGATGGCTACTGGTATTTGCCCGATTTACAGGCTCAGTATAACTCATCAGTTCCAAGGACTATACAGGATACAGTAGCCATTTATGCTTGGTTACTTAGCCTTGTGATCCCCACGGGATTGCTTCAGGGCTTCCTTTGGATTATTCATGATTTTCCCCAACCTTCAAAAGTCACTTTGCAGCTTCCATGCACTTGTCCCATGTTTTCAGGAACCTGTTTTATCACAATTTTAAATTTTGCTTTGATCCCAAAATGAATCGAGGCAATTTCTGTGAATAGTCTTAACTGTGGGTTTCTCTTCCCGTGCCCATTCTCACTTGTCCCTTACTTGTCCCTCCCTCTCAGAGAAGCAGTGAGTGTAAAGATCTCAGGGAACAGAGCTGGCTTTCCCCCCCCCCCCCACTTCCACGTGTGCCTTATAAGCATCCTCTCTGGTCTTTCTATTCAGTTTCAGCAGCAAGAGTAAAGATCTCAGGAATGGAGCCAGCTGCCCCCCTCCCACAGGCTTCCTCTCTGGGCTCTCTGGTCAGTTTCAGGGAGGTTTAACATCTTGGGAACAGAGCCAGCTGTCCCCCCATTCATTTCTGTTAACTATTTTAGAGGTTTTTTTTTTAACTAAAATAACACTTTAAAACAAAACAAAAAATATTCGGGGCAAACAGTCCTCATGCATACAGTTTTGAGAATCTGGGTCAGAGAACTGTACATCTGCAGAGTGGCAAACCCAGCACAAATTTCCCCTGCATAAATGGCCAGTGAGTCTTTTCTGTGCCTGAAGAGGGCTCCAGGTTTTCCCAACTAACATGAACTTCCTGTTCAAACCATGGATTCTACCCTAATCTTTTTTTTTTTTGCTGTCAAGTCACAGCTGACTTATGGTGACCCCATAGGGTTTCCAAGGCAAGAGACATTCAGAGGTGGTTTGCCATTGCCTGCCTCCATGTCATGACCCTGGTATTCTTGGAAGTCATCCAAATATTTGCCAGGCTGAGAGCTGTGGTGGTTGGGGTGATTCAGGGACAAAAGAAAAGCATATTACATATTATCAGGCATTTTCTGTCAATATTTCACCAGATGTGCACAGGTTTAGGCTTTAACAATTCTAAAGCTAAACACTGGTAAGCCCTCTCTCCAGTTAAACCCTCATGAGAAAAGCAGAATAGTATTTAAACTGAGGCGTTGGAAGTTTGGCATCTCTAAACTGTTATATCTGTGTTAAATGGTTTATATTATTATTTTTTGCAAGAAAATACAGCACACACATCTCTTTGTGCCTCTAGGTGTAACCTCCTATTGGGTCTCTCCTGGAATCTAAACTGTTTATTATTGTTCCATACATCACAATACATGTTGGAATAAATCAAGCATTATGCTAATGTTAGTTTGGAACTATTCAGAGCAAACCCCAGAATAAATCACCACAGAAGAAACAACCAAATAAGCATGGGCTTGCATGTAATGAATAGAATATATATTGAGGCATTGATTTTCCAGTTTCATGGAGTGCATCATATTTCACTGGAAAGTAAAGGAGTCTTCTAGGAACTCTTTTTGATTTGAAAATTAATATATTTGCTTAAAAATATTTATCCTTATCCACTTTTTCATATGGAGATTTGTTATAGTAAAATCTTACCAATGAGAAAGACATAGAAGTGGAATTGATAAAGAAAATGTTTTCACCTTCTGTCATGCCAGTACAAATGGACATTTGCTTTTGATACAGTCATATAAGAAGTGTAGTCAAACATTTATTAATATTTTAGTATATAGGAGAAGATACAGATCTCAGCGTGCTTAACCATAGTAACAATTTAAGCAACAACAAAAATGGGTTAAACAATAGCAGACCAAAAGAAGGAAACAGAACTGCATCCCTTATGTTCAGAGTCATCAAAAATCCCACAACACCTAGGCAACTTACCAGCTCAAGAGAAACCCAAAAGTAGCAATGAAGAAGCAACTCAGATGTGGACTAGAAAGGTGGACTAACCATTCTCCAGGTAAGGACCAAGAAACAGTCAAGAATAGGTAACAGTATGAGTAGATTTCAAGGGAAGCAACTATAATTTTCACCCACAGAAACCTGAATGTCATAAGAGGGAAGGGAGTCTGTGCAGTTATCATTTAAAAGGAGGTAGGGGGAAAGTGAGAAAAATTAGGTCCACAGCCTGCTGTAACAGCATAGGAAAAGAGGCAAGGAAGGGTAATGGGTCAGGAACATTTGAGCTATCTGGAGTAATGAATCAGGAAGAGGCAGCAGCAAAGACACAAGAAATGCTCATAAGCATACTCTAGAATGTTCAGTATAGTTCATTTATTTCATCCCAATTATATTCCTTATAGTCTACACTGTGTTAACTTATAATTGTGGCAAAATGTCTCTTCACCTTGGGGGTCAATAAAGATGTTCTAGGGGCATTCTTAGCCTTGTAAAAAGCATGTTTTAAAATCTTAGCTACAAAACCCCTATCCAGAAACTGCCTCGTTAGAATCTGTGACAGTTTGTAGAACTGATTGGGAAAAGTTTTTGTATGCTTCCTTTACAATCATTATTCGGGACTTTATTTGGGAACCATTTTGAACCTGAGCTTCATAAAAGCTAATGAGGCAGTTGCATTAAAGGTAGTGGGGGGGGGGGAATGCTTCAGCCAGTTCGGTGAGAGTTCGTGAAGCACATCAAGAAACGTTTCACATGTAAAATTCTCATGCTGCTTTAGGATACCTTGTTTCAGCCAACTGAGCCCAGATCAAATTCAAGGAAGTGTGGTCTTTTAAAGATAGGCAGAATAGCAACTACAGCAGTTAGTCAATAAATAGAGTGCATCAGGCGTTTATTCATTTTTTATCTAACTTATCGCTCATTTGAGATAAAAAGCTGAGATGCAGCAGACTGTGTTCCTAAAGACTTTTCCACACAAAGCCCATCTGAGGAAATTCTAGAAGAGTTATTCTTTATATTTTCTTTTAACTCCATGCTGTTTGATCAAAGCAAGGATAATGACTGGAAACCAGGAAGGGACTTTTCCAGACAACTTCCTCGTGGGTGAGCTATAACAGTGAGTAAATAGATACTAGTATATTCAAAGCTCATTAACCTAGGAAAGATGGGAACAATCCATGGGACACTCTTTTATAGGGGATATTAGCATCCTGGGAATTACATTTCCCAGTGCACTGCCTTTCAGATGGTCAACTGGCCAACAGCCTGCTTGCCTACTTGGCTGGCCCCCACAAGCCACACAGTTTTACCAGTCACTGCAGACCACATCACAGTAAGTGCATGGGCGAGGCGGGGGGGGGAGAAGGTTTCACATGAACACATGGAACTGCCTTATACTGAATCAGACCCTTGGTCCATCAAAGTCAGTATTGTCTACCCAGACCAGCAGCAGCTCTCCAGTTTCTCAGGTAGAGGTCATTCACATCACCTACTTGCCTAGTCCCTTTAACTAGAGATGCTGGGGATTGAACCTGGGACCTTCTGCATACCAAGCAGATGCTCTACCACTGAGCCACAGCCCCTTCCTTTGTCTCTGACCTTCCCAATTTACATTTATTCATTTCTTTCCCATTTGTTTTCATGATTCAAACCAATGAAATGATTAAGGCTTTTGTCATTCCTTTGGAAATAAATGCACATCCTGATTCAGATCTATTCATTGCTAAAGCAGACACATGGATTATTTTTGTTATTTTATAGCGAAATGGGGGGTTAGGACAGACCTCCATAATTTAAGGATGATTGTGATCCGATTAAGACAAATTTTGCTACCAAATCTTGGTCCCTATCAGACTTTTCTATGGGAAAGCTGATGAAGAGACCAAATGGCTTCTTTTGTTTTGCTGTTGCCATTTTCATGTTGCAGTACATGCGAGACATTTCCCCAAAATCCTGAATTCTTGGAGTTGTGGAACTGTGCAGTTATGGGGCTTAAAATTATTCTATACATACATAGCTTTGTCCATAGCCTCCTTAGACACTGGGGAAATGGGATGGAGAATTCCCTTTTTAATCCTTGGGTATTGTTTCTTGAAATTTCACTGAACATCATTAGTATGAAATCCCTGGATTAAACGTGAACAAATCCTAATTAGCATGGAACTGATTAACACTGTCCATCCATTTGGTACTTACTGTGGGCTCAATGTATCTCTGGAGATGGAGACACAGAGCTTTTAAAGCATCCCAATATGTTGCTGGTAATCTGTGTTCAATCACAAGAAACCGACTAGCAGGGAAGATCTATCCTGCGTCCTCTCCTTCTTATTTGCATAGATTCCTTCCTTTTATAAGGGAAACTGGATTGTTGATACACTACCAATGGAAACTGCCTATGATAAAATGTTCATCGTCCCTGTTGCTCAGTTCAATATCTTCCTGTGCATTTTCACAGTACTGTTTCCTAATTTTCTGCTCCTCAAGGACAAAGCTGCTAATCTCTTCTTCCAGGGTCTTTTACATCCTTGACCCTCCCTGCTTGTCACTTCTCAATTCTTATCACAAAACATTGCCTTTGCATACCTATTGTGCGAGCTGGTAATAAAATATAATTGGCTATTTACAATACATTCCTAATCAAGGTTGTTTTGTGTTCCTATTGTAAGTAATAAAATAAGCTCCCCCTCTCTGTTGTCAGTGTCCCTCAAGACTAGGATCCCTGGATTCAATTACAAAATAAATCATGTACATGCTTTTGTCTATAGTCATATACCTGTTACACTGAGGTTATAATTAATAGTGCTTGCAGGAATTTGGAAATGTGATGCTTAGAGGCTCGTAAGAATAACTTTCCTTCTCATAATTCTCATGCCAGACTTTGCAAACAATGGTGTAGGACACTATATTTTCCTAGCAGTGAAGTGGCAGAGGACTGAAGAAAGGTGGATAAAGCTAGACAACCCAGATCTGGGGAATGAGGAGGTAAATTCTGGAGTGTTTAGTAAATAGTAGACCTTAGATAGCAGTTCAGGGATGGTCTTGCTCCAGGGGGAAAATGCATTAAAATTGCTTACATTTGCAACCACAAAGAGATCAATATGCAGCTGATTTTCTGTAAATTTTCATGCATTTAATTCAAAGGAGATCCATATCACAATCACAAGGACACATACCCCCTCAAGAAACAGTGTTTGACTGCATCATTTGTTCAACCAAACATGTATAAAATGTCATATCAAATAGACTTATTAAAAGACTTATCTAAAGTCAGAGGAACAGAATGCATAGGCATGAATTGTCAGAGAAGTAATGATGGACTAGAACCAGGAGACTTCATTTATCCATATGTGTGATCTTGGGGTGTATCTCAACAGTGGCATAACATCCAAATTGCAAGATAACATAGCCCCTCTGAACACTGCATTGTTCAGGCCACACGTGGAGTACTGTGTGCAGTCCTGGAGGCCTCATTTCAAAAAGGATGTGGACAGAATGGAGCAGGTGCAGAGGAGAACAATGAGGATGATCAGAGGCCCGGAGATCAAGTCTTATGATGAAAGGCTGAGGGAGTTGGGAATGTTTAGTCTGGAGAAGAGGAGATGGGGGGGGGGGCATGATTGCTCTCTTTGAAGTATTTGAAGGGCTATCACTTAGGCCCTGACCTGGATGGCCCAGGCTAGCCTGATCTCATCAGATCTCAGAAGCTAAGCAGGGTCAGCCCTGGTTAGTATTTGGATGGGAAACAACCAAGGAATACCAGGGTTGATAAGCAGAGGAAGGCACTGGCAAACCACTTCATTTAGTCTCTTGCCATGAAAACCCAAAAAAAGGGGTCGCCGTAAGTCGGCTGCGACTTGACAGTACTTTAAACACACACACACACTTAGAGGAGGACAGGAAGCTGTTCCTGTTGACAGCAGAGGATAGGACTCGCAACAATGGCTTTAAATGATGGGCGGAAAGGTACTGTCTGGATATTAGGGAAAATTTTTACAGTAAGAGTTGTTCAACGGTGGAATCTACCTAGGGAGGTGGTGAGCTCCCCCTCAGTGGCAGTCTTTAAGCAGCAGTTGGACAAACAATTGTCAGGGATGCTCTAGGCTGATCCTGCAGTGAGCAGGCGGTTGGACTAGATGGTCTATATGGCTCCACCCAACTTTGATATTCTATATTCTAGGTTAGTTTGCATTAACAAGATTTTTAGGTTTCGAAAGCAGAAATAATGGGGAATTGACTGGTTTCCTTCAGAGGTTAAGCAGGAATTAGGAGGGCACAAAACACCATCAAATTGGCTTAGACAGGATGCACTTTTAAAACCTGCTCACGTTGTTTTGGTGGGGTTATGTTTGTATTACTTAGGCCTGACTAATGGACTAGTAATAGATAGATGCAGCCAGAATAAATATCAAACATTTTCACTAAAAAGGATTGTAAAGGTTGCATGGACTGGCAAGACTCTAATTAGGGATGTCAGGGAGAATGTGGGTTGATAGCCTGGGTCACCAAGCCAACTTCGGTTGGGAAATTCCTGTAGATTTGGAGGTAGTCCCTGGGAAGGGCAGTTTGGGGACAGAAGAAACTCAGGGGGGATGCAAAGCCACAGAGGGGCAATTTCACAGTAGATTTTGCTTCTCTTTTGCCGTGGAGCAAAAAAAACAAACAGATTTAAATTACTTTTTCATGACAGCATGGGGAACAGATCTCTGTAGTCTGAAGATGTTGAAATTCTGTGAGGTCTTCAGGCCCCAACATGAGGTTGGTAACCCTTAACCCCACCCTGCCTTAAAACTCTGCCAATGCTACCACTGACCACAGTTAACCCTCTCAGCATGCATAAAAACTATGCTGAAAGACGATAAGCTATTCCACCTGTCCAAATGTATTACTCAGGCAACTAAAGGTTTAGCTGATGCTGCCCAGCACACAGGAGTTCTCCTTCCCAGCCGCTCTGGCCACACAAGCCCATTAAAGGTTGGCTCCCCTTCATTATTAGCTGCCTGATATTGCTTATCAATTAGTCCCAAGCCCGAGTTGGCAACCCCAGGCCAACTGGTAGAAGTAACCCCTACTTAAATTCATAACAATGTTATGATACAGGAGAATGTTATATTATGATGATGAATGTTATGGTGCATAAGTAAATCTTGCCTAATTCATAAATTTGTGTTTCATATCTTCTTTCTGGATGCAGGGGCAATCACAGCTGAGGCTGGCCCAAGGGTTTGGGGCACCCTAGGTGAACAGTACTTGCTGCCTCTCCCACATTTATTATAGAGAAAAAATGAAAAAGTCTAGACTGAACTTTTACCTTTATTTATTTGGCATTCACAATGAACAGTGTAAAAATACAAATGGAAATTCACTTCTGTCTGGTTTGGTACCTCAGATGCCCTAGGTAACTGCTTACTTTTCTACGGTTGGGCTATCCCTGATCATAGGTGTAACAATGTGCCAGCAAAATATTTCTCTATAGCTTTCTTTTTTTTTACTTGTCAGTATCAATCTCATATTGATCTTCGACTTTGCCATTGAACAACAGGGAAATACTAGCTGATTCCAGAACTGAAGAACTTGTTTCAGCTGTAATGCAGAGTTACAACACGCTGGTTTTTCACTTTCTACAGGAGCCCTCTGGTTCATTCAGTATTTGAGATGTTCTCTTTATCGGATGAAATCACTTGGGACTTGTTTGTTGAATTCAGTAGATTCATCTTCAATCACTTTGGTCATTCATTTCAAAAACAGCAGCAGTAATTTGCTCTCGGCCATGCTTTACTATACACAGAATATCTCTTTGCACATTTGCAGATATTTCTTAGCAAATAATGGAATAGTTTGCATTTAAATGATGTCCTGCTTTGATGTAAACAATAATAAAGAAGGGGTGTAGGAAAATTCGTTCCACTCTTTTCCTTTCTATTTCAGCCTATAATTACTGAACACAATTTTAAATGTTTGCTGCCATCTATATGTATTTGGGAGCATTGCTTCTCTAGTACTTAGCACATCTGCAGTTAAAGAAATTAAATTATTCCATTACTAATGAGCATATTGTGATAAAATTTAAACCGCAGTTATGCATCTTAGATTCAGTTTACTTCATTGTAAAACACGTTTGTAAACACACAGTCAAAAGTAACTTTGTTACAAAATGTTGGATGTTTCAGAAGAAAATAAAAAGTAGTGTTATGAGTTAGGAAGACGTAATGAGGTAATGAGAAACTTACCTATGGCTTGAATAACTTTATTAGGATGTCCTAAGCCAGCACTCTCCAGAATAGTTCCCATTGGTACCATGGTAACAACCAATAGCTTTCCTGACTGACGTTTTCTTCTTTGACAAAGTTTCTCTTCACCAAAGCAAAGAATCAGTCCTTGTTTTCTTCCACCTTGTTGGAGCTACCTCAGAAGAACTCGGGAGGCATCGCCATTTTGTCTTCTGGCAACTCCCGTTTGGAAACAGCTACCCATTATCAGTAGATGCATCCTCCTAACATGTTTATTTATGTATTTATTGATTGATACATTTCTACTCTTCCCAATGAGAATCCAAAGAAGCTTACATTGTTCTCCTCCTCTCCATTTTATCTTCGAAACAACACTGTGAGATAGCTTAGGATGTGACTGCCTCAAGCAAGCTTTCATGGCAGAATGAGGATTTGAACCTAGGTATCCCATATCCTACTCTGACATTCTAACCACTATACTACAGTGATTGCTCCCTGTGGCAGTCATTTTGTGCTAGGACCCTCTACCCTTTCAAAAAATTCCAAAAGTGACCGCAGACTCAATAATACTAGGGACCACTCCCATAAGATTCACACAGCATAGAAATGAAGTTGTTGCAGTAGATGTAGTGAAGGGTGGAGATGGCTTCAATTTCCTCATCCCAGTTGTTTCCTCCCCAAAATTCCTATTTTGGTTTTTCTTCTCTCTTGTGCAAATAAAATTTGTGATTATTTTCATACCATTTTTGTTTCCTCACACCTAATGTTCCCTTCAATTGAATGTCTTTTCCAACCTTATATGTGAATCAGTATCAGTATTATACATTTCAGGTATATTTATATGGATACATGAAACACGTTGCATATAAAATTTCCTTATACAATGCTTGTAAAAAAAGCACACAACATACAGTATAAATGAGTCTGCAATGTGATTATCTATGAAGCAGAGAACTGAAACCACTGACAAAAATGTGCACAAATACAAAAAGATGGAAAGTCTATCAACATAACTATCATTCAGGTTTACAGCCTGAAGAGGAAGAAATTGAAAGCTTTTTATGCAAGTGTCCAGGAAGAACCCCTAAGCAAGATGAAAGCATACGGGCAACCTAAACTCCCAGACTGGACCTGGCAACCCGATATGCAGGCACACGACTACTGTTCCAGCCGTGCGCCTGCTCCAAACGCTACGGAACGGCCGCTGCGCGATCCATTGAAACTGACACGGCCGCTCCTGCGAGCTCTGTGAAGCCAGCAGCTAGGAAACAGAAGCAAGGGCAACCTCCAGCGAACCTGGGAGACTCCATGTTCCTGTGCAAACTCTGTTCCAGCCGCAGCCATGTCGTGGAAAGCAGACAGTCATGTAGTCAATGCCAACACCCCCCTTTCCCATTGCAACATCAGCAGCTTAATGGGCAATCAGCAGCGATCCTGATATCAGCGATGAGTCATTCTTCCAGTTATGCAGCAGTGATCCCCAGATGTTTGCAGAGAAAGCACCCATTGTTCCAGAACATTAATCACTTCAGCAGAGATCTCCCGGTTCCTCCCGGGTTGCAAAAGCCATTGGAATCAGAATAGATTTCCAAATTCTCACCATCCCTACCTCGGTAGCCACAGATTAATTCTTTGTCACCTTTTGTCACCTGGGAACCTTGGAGGGGTAAACCCCCTCTCCCCACCCCCAGAAAAA
The DNA here is from genome assembly GCF_029931775.1 of Euleptes europaea. Lineage (NCBI taxonomy): Eukaryota > Metazoa > Chordata > Lepidosauria > Squamata > Sphaerodactylidae > Euleptes > Euleptes europaea. The sequence goes on from NC_079323.1 coordinate 36,658,810, forward strand.
CAATATATCTGGGGTGCCCCCAGCCCATATCTTCACCTTAGGTCTTTCTTGGCACCTTTGTCGTTACTCTGTTGGTTTGGGTTTTGCGCAGCCTGACCACGCTCCTCCCGCCTTGCTGGCCAAGTCTACGGGAACCCCTTACCCTCGCCTTTGCTATTGATTTCTTTTGTCTTAGTCTACTTGGACAACACCTCTTCAAGGAAGGTAAATATCACCCCATCAACGATCCCTGCCACGTTGGCATCTGTGCTTGTACTCCTCTCTTTGAATTTCTTAGATTTCTCTGTATGTGTGTATGCAACACTGATTTGATTGAAAATGACATAAACTCTTTTAATTTGGAATCCATTGCTTCTGTCTTTATTTAAAGGTCACAGTTACCGGCTCTGATATACAAAGGTTGCTCTAGCTATATAAGTATTATAGTTTGCCATCTTGCTTGCTAATTCCCCAAGTTAAAGAGCAATTTGGCTAACAAAGATGTGCTGATAATCATAGGTGACCAGAATGCAAAAGTGGGAAACAAAGTAGAATCAAATTTTGGGCTAGAAGCACAAAATGAAGAAGGAGAGCGACACATAGAATTCTGTGAAGACAAGAAGTTGCTCATTGCAAACACACATTTCAGGCAACAGAACAGATGATTGTACACATGGACACCACCAGATGGCCAGAATAGATATCAAAAAGACTGCATAATCGGAAGCACAACACAAGTGCCTGTCCAATGAGCTCCATCTCCATGAGGAAGTTGCCATGAGGGAGAGGGTGCCTAGCAGCAGATGTGGGGAATGAACAGCTGCAGAGCTGCTTTTGCCTCTATGTTCTCTGCTCATGCCAATGTGTCCTTCTTGGACTGCATGTGCTCAATGCACCTGGAGGGCCTGTCTTTCCAGCAAATGAGCTGGTCAGCCCATTTGGTGATCCTGCCCTTGATGCGTGGGCCACACATTGTTGCCCACAAATAGACCTTCTGCTGGGTGAGAGGCTGAAGGTGAGACTTGATGCTCTCTTGCAGCCTTTGTACCAGCGCACATACTGCTGGAAGCAAGTCTGCACGTCCTGCAGCTTGCTCCAGAAAGGCTGTCATCTTTTCATGAGCCATTTGGATCATTGGAATGACCAAAGCCAGGGTTGCCATGTCAGCGAGAAACTGTGCGTAGCTCTTAAAGGGTTTGAGGACCTCCACAGTCTGAGAGACAGTCAACCATTCATTCTGGTTGAGCTGGCTCAGATATACTGAATGTACATCCCTAATCAGAAGGAGATCGAGACTGGGAAGGGCAGCTATGAGGAAGCTAGAAAAGTTCCGTAAGTGTAAGGATGTGTTGCTGGAGGCCAAGATCAAGATAATTCATACCACAGTATTCCCCGTTACTATGTATGAGTGTGAAAGTTAGACAATGAAGAAAGCTGACAGGAAGAAAATTGATTCCTTTGAAATGTGGTGTTGGGGGTGAGTTTCACGGATACCATGGACCACCAAAAATATACATAAGTGGGTAAAATCATGCCTGAACTCTCCCTAGAAGCTAAAATGACTAAACTGTCACTATTGTACTTCAGTCACATTATGATAAGACAAGACTCCCTGGAAAAGACAATAATGCTATGAGAAGTTGAAGGTAGCAGAAAAAGACCCAACATGAGATGGATTGACTCAATCAAGGAGGCCATGGCCCTCTGCTTCCATGACCTGAGCAAGGCTGTTACCAATAGGACATTTTGGAGGTCATTAATTCAGAGTCCTCATAAGTCAGAAGCAACTTGAAAGCACTTTGCACACACACACACACACACACACACACACACACACACACACACACAAACATATTAAATAGAGCACATTTGCTCATCCCTAGTAAAGAATCAAGGAGAAAATAAAAAACTGTGTTGATATTATAATAATCTACATAGATTTATTATTATAATATCAACACATTTTAGATTTTGTATATTGATTATTAGCAGCCTGAATAGCCCTAATTAGCCCAAGCTTGTCACAGTTAGTACCTGGATGACAGATTACTAAGACTCGGGTTTGTATGCAATGGAAGGCAATGAAAAGCAACATCTGCTTATCTCTTGCCTTAGGATTTGGGGTGAGTAACACACAGGTACAGAAAACCCCCAGGGAAAGTTAACTATCATTTTTAACAACAACAAAAATTCTTAAAAAAACAAATGCAGACTGGAATTGCTGGATCCTTTTTGGTTGGGCGGCTTTTTGATGGTTGATCAAAAAGTAGCCAACGCAAGAAGGCTTTTACAATACTTTGGGGAAACGTTCTTTATTCCATCAAGTTTTTGACTAAAGGGATAAACTGACACCTGTGATATATACGTAATAATTACAAAGTATATACATTTCTTAAAATACCCATAATATTCCAATTCAGATAACTGTTGGTTTGAATATGTAAAGTGTCCTTTTTGTTTCCTTGGGTAAAATAGTTGTTTTTCTTTCAATTACCGCTCAGGCGATAATAACATCTCCATCTCAATTTCCCTCCTACTTTTTTTTTCTAAAGATGAACACAAGGGAGTTCCAAACTTGAAATGCCTGATAATAAAAACCCTTGTATATTCTAACGACCCAGATCTTTGTCTTGCTGAAAATTACATTCAACAGCTCCTGGAAATTGACTCAATTAATATGACTAGGAAGGGTACTATTTTCTTAAGCTTCATTTGCATGTAAAATACCAAATTTACACTTGCGACTATAGTAAAATCAAGTGATGCAGGTTCTAGCTGAATGATAAAGGCTCAGTGCTAGGGTTAAAGAGAATTATAATTCTCATTTATAGAATAGTTTTTATGTAGTATCTAAGAAAGGTTAATTGCTTTTCTCTTAGTTAATACAAGAGATACTTTATTTTTAGCAGTGTGTAAAAGATGCATAGCACCCAGTTGCTCCCTGGAGTAATGCCATTAGTTTCAATAGATTACCACAAGCACAGAAGGTGGCTCTTAGTATTTAGTGTGATACTAATCCAAACACACTGCAAATTCGATTGGATGAATATATGAAAAATATAATATAAAAAAATAAATTTGCATTTAAATAGTGCCTCTCTTCACAAATGGTCTCAGAGTGAATCATCACTACCTATGTACATTTCTAATTAAGAATTTCTGTTTGATTATTTTTACTTAATGGCTTTTTTAGAAAACACAAGACCTTTTCAGTTTGGTGCATTAGTTATACCATTTGAAGTGTCTTACTTTAATTAGGGTTGGAGACTAAAATTCTGCTATCTTGACAGTTTAGCACAGGTAGAATAAATTGCGCAAATTATGCAAATATCATGGCAGTATTCAGCAGAAAGCACTGATTGTTTGACAGAACTCCAGCTCAAGATAAGCTAACAGCAAAATAAACAGAAGTAGGACAGCATCGGAGAAAGACTTGCAGGTATCAGACAATGATTGGAGTGTCCACAAGCCACAGGAGTAACCACAGGGAGGGGCATAAAGGGCTTTAACACCGACTTGTTCTTATTAGGGTTGTGCATATTGATATATCTAGGGGGGAAATAAAGCCAGAATTAGCCATTTCGGCAATATTCAGGTTTCGGGTAGACCGAATATCAAAACCTGGGAATCTGCCCAAAGCCAAATAGGTGATTCCCAAAAAAGCTGAATAGATATTCGGCTCTTTCGGGTTTGCCTATTTGCCTTGGCTCAGATGCACAGCTCTGTGCTTTCTCCCATTTTTCTATCTTTGACTGGTTTTGTTAGGGATCCTTTTGACCAGACCCTTTTGAGGTAGGGGTCATGTAATCAGAGCCAGCTTGATCTGACCAACCACCACCATTCAGTGGGTTAATTTGGATCAAGTGTAATGGTTATTTAAAAGACAGGGCTCACCCAGTCCCACCTGGAGGGATATACCCTCCAACTAAAAAGAACCAGCTTCAACAGCTGCTCACACCACCAAGCTTCCAAAGGAGACTTCCTCACCCAAGCGAATGAGCGGTCTCCTTCAGAACAGCCCCTGTGGTCAAGACTTCAGCTGGCTCCGATATCACAAACCCCCCCCCCCACAATAAAAAGCTGCTTTCAACAAGAAAGTCAACCCGAGTAGTGGCTTCATTTCCCCGCACTGTGAGCATCTCTTGAAATCAGATTTTTTTTTTTGAAATTTTTTATTGGTTTTTATAATATAAATTTTCCATGTTAACAAACAACAATAAAAGTAATATAAAAAATTAAATCATAAGTAATGTTGTTATAATTATTTAAATGCTAAATAAAAATAAAAAATAAAGGAAAATTTATTGACTTCCCCATCACCTCCGTCCGCCTCTTAATAAAGTATTCTATCCCATCGTGATATGGTCTGATCTTAATTATTCTTATATCTCAATTAAGTTTGAAATCAGATTTTTGATGACTAAAATAAAGGACTGTTCACAGGATGTCATTTGCCAGCAAAAGAAATGTTTTCCAAGCCTTATTTTTCTTGCATTTAAGCTGTTTCCCTCAGTTTGGAAGCTAATTTGCATGGAAATCATGCTATGCACCCCAGATAAGAAGGGAGCCCCAGTCTTTGAGGCACCAGCCTGCCAGTCCTCAGTAACACTGAACTTCTGAACCTGAAAACCAATGGACTGCTTGGCTCGCAAATGCCTGGAAGATGGGGGCAACCCCTTGGCTGGCCTATAAAATTGGACCCCCTGTCACAAAGTTCAACAAACTTCAGGGACCATCTAAGGAGAGTCCCTTGCAGCCATGCTGCAAATTTGGTGACTCTACCTCCAAAAATGCTCCCACAGGAGCTTCAAAAAAATCCCCATAGACTATAATGGACCTGATTTTTTTCAGTAAACGCAGAAATAAAGCCAAAAAAACCCCCTCTTTACTGGTATGGTTATTTGGCTTATTCCGGGTTTACCAAAAAAACCGGGCCCAATAAACTGGAACCCGAAATTTATCAATATTTTTTTTGCACGTCCCTAAAAGGTAAAGGTAAAGGTCCCCTGTGCAAGCACCGGGTCATTCCTGACCCATGGGGTGACATCACACCCCTACGCTTCCTAGGCAGACTTTGTTTACGGGGTGGTTTGACAGTGCCTTCCCCAGTCATCTTCCTTTACCACCAGCAAGCTGGGTACTCATTTTACCGACTACCTGAAACCAACTTCCGTTGGGATTGAACTCAGGTCATGAGCAGAGCTTGGACTGCAGTACTGCATCTTACCACTCTGCCCCACGGGGCTCCCTTGCACATCCCTAGTTCTTACCATTTCCCTATCCTATTCCAACAATCTGCAAGCAGCATTATTGCCATAAGGGAGATAAGACAGATTTCTACTTTTGGTTTTTCCTTCTATACTCCATAGTTATGGGATACACTTGCACATATTTCTTTTCACACTCTGCTCAAAGTACAAAGAAACAAAATGCTATCTAAGTATTGTCGAAGGCTTTCAGGATCAGAGTTCATTGGTTTTTGTCCGAGCTGTGTGACCATGGTCTTGGTATTTTCTTTCCTGACTTTTCGCCAGCAGCTGTGGCAGGCATCTTCAGAGGAGTAACACTGAAGGACAGTATCTCAAAGACAGTGTCTTTGGAGACACTGTCCTTCAGTGTTACTCCTCTGAAGATGCCTGCCACAGCTGCTGGCGAAACGTCAGGAAAGAAAATACCAAGACCACGGTCACATAGCCCGGATAACCTACAAGAACCAAAATGCTATCTGTACACCTAATATACAGCGACCAGATTTCTAATGGACTGCTGGAGCAGAAGGTCACTAGTCCCTCTTGCCTTTTGTCTGGTAAGTATTCAATTCCACTCATGCTCTGGAACTTTCAATAGGAGTTAATATCTTGCATAGTATTTATCCACAAACCTTCCATTTCTGTTTAATGCTGTTATATGAGTTGAAGGGAAAATAGGTGATTTTGCTTTTAATGTGACTACTGACAGCTCTTGGGCACAAGTTACTACTGTGAATAATACAGCAAATCCTGTGGTTTCGATTGATGTTTGGACGAAGTGTGAGAGGTCTAGAGGGAAGTTTTGTCTGAGGGTTCATAATAGCTCCTGGCAGTCCTGGCGGAATTTGCAATTTGTTGCTGGCGAACCCACAAAACTGGTCCTGAGTGCCTATAGACTCACACACCCCTCTTACTCCAGGCATGTTGCCATTGTGGGTTAGACCTTACCATTCATTAGACCTGGTTATATAACACCAGGCAAGATGAAACAATTAACATAGTTTCAGTAGAATTGTTATGAGTTTAACCCTAAAAAGAGTTTAACCCTAAAAAGAAAAATCAATTTTCAAAGGTTCATGATGGAAAGATTGCCTTTTTACCAACTTCATCAAACTTTAGTAAAAATGCCTATGCATTAAAACACCCCTTAGTAGGGTTGCCAGGTCCTCCCTCTCCCCCAGCGGGGTTTGGGGCAGGGTTGGGCAGCCTGGTGGATTGGCTGGCAATTGCCTGCTGGCTGCAGCAACCTGGCAACCCTACCCCCTAGATATATATTGGCCATACCTGAAATCTGAAGGAAGTAAGTGCAAGTAACACTAACTGGGTTTTTATTAAGGCTGCTGTTTGAAGCTGTGACATCTGAAAAGGGAAACTTTCAAAACAGTGTCTTGGTCTGGGAAGTCATTCTTAGCCATAAATAAACTTATAGTAGTATAGTTCTGTTGCTCTCCCTCAGTTCCATTGTCTATAAACGGGACTATTTCACAACCCAGCACAACAGAGCTATTCTGAGAGTGAATATAAAACAAATTCTAAAGTATGTTATATACCAAACAGCATTAACACTGTACAATAGTGATAATTATCAATAATTTTGTTGTCAAGTTCTTGCCCTATAGGAACCTCTGTGTTTGGATGCAATATATAGTTGAATGCATTTACCAAAGGGCAGAATGGCCTCTCTGCCTCTGCTCTGGGCTTGACCAGATGGTCCATTGGTCTATTCCAGCAGGGGTCTTTTTATATTCTCTTGCCTGTCACATTTCGGGTACTTTCACACAGCCTAAATAATGCACTTTCAATCCACTTTCAATGCACTTTGAAGGTGGGTTTTACTGTGTGAACTGGCAAAATCCACTTGCAAACGATCATTAAGGTGCACTGAAAGTGGATTGAAAGTGCATTATTTGGGCTGTGTGAAAGTGCTCTTCTTGATTTTATATTAATGCAATGAATCTGTCTTTCAGGTACAGAAAATTATATTCTGTTACCCGGAAGTTTCTTCTTTGACCTTCCTTGTAGGGAGAAGTTCATTTTCATGTCCAAACAGTAGGGGAACTGGACAAAATCCAGAACTTATAAGAATCACTCAATTGACTATAACAGTGGGGAGAAAAAACAGCTGCTTAACAACTGGCTCAGTCTGTATTATCATGCTCCACTAACTTGGAGAGCATTTTGCTGAACCCTGATGATAGTCTCATAAGAACACGTCATTATTAGCTGTGCAGGAGATAACGGAATTTAATATCAAATGGCTTGTTGTTTGGTTTTGGAACTATAGAAATAAATAGGAAATGCATATTGTTATGCTAAAATATGTAAATGTGAGAAAACTGATGGAATTCTACAAGCATTTTTTAGTAGGCAAGAGTAGTAAGAGAACGAGAACAGCTCACTTGAGGAAAGTCTACCTTTGCAAAAGAAATTGAATTCAATGTACATAAAAGAGATTAATGGGATTTCCCGCAGATGTTAGGAGTCTCTGTTATGTTTTAGATGAAGTTAAAGTTAATTTTTTTAATTCCTCTCAGTGCCTAGCGTATTCTGATCAGCCTGACAAGCATTATGTTGCTATAGGGGTATTACCTGTTGACCATGGAAAAACAACATTGTACTCCAGGGCACACAATAGAACTGTTGTCTCTGCAATTGTCACAAGCCCTGAAAATAGCCCTTTACTTGATACTTGCCTGATCTCTGAATCTAAACTAGGTTGCAAACTGTGCAAAGTTAAAGATGATCGTACAGTGAAGTCATACTCGGCTGCCCAAGATACAGGATGACTCTGAGGTTGCATCTGTGGGATTAGCAAAATAATCCATAGTTCCACTAAGGGATACTGTGCAAGGAGATGAGGGCTTCATTCAGACATCACTCTAAACTGCAATATATTGTGGTTAGGCTTGCCAGGCTAACTGTAGTTGTAGGAATGAAATGGGGGACTGGAACACCAGCTGTGATGTTGCATAACTTCCAGTAAAAGCCTGGGAGCTCTAGAGTAGTTCTAGAAATCACTAGAAACGCTAGGGTAAAACCATAGAATACCAGTTTTCATAAAACAAACTACAGTTCACCTGGGCACTCATATTCATAAGACACAGGAAACTGAAGTCCAAATTAGGAATCTTCATGTGAGAAGAAAAATTAGCTGATTGATCCCAACCTCAGAAAACTGGAAAGAAAATAAACATTAGTTTCTCTTAAGATAGTGTCCAGGTTAATCTACAAAGTGTCAGTGAAGACAGGGAAAGACAGAGTAAATGTACAAGAAAAGAGAAAGACATAAAGGGAACTCTTAGAAGCATAACTACCATAGCCAGAATCGGCTCATCACTGCTACAATTTTGGGGAAGACCTGAAACTGAGATAGCTAAGTCTGTTAGGACTAAAGCGGAATTCCAATCTAGTTACAAATACTTTGAAAGGTAGTCTTGGAAATCCTACTGCCAGTATTATTTCCAAGTAGCAGCTCCAGCAGAATTTGATTTCCAGCTGGCCTGTCTGGATAATTACATCCTGAAGAATTTCTCGGTCTTATAGCCTGGATCAACAACCTGAGGCAAAACAGAAAAATACCTTTTGTATGCAAGTTGCCCTGCAGCACAAAATATCATTCTCTCTGGAGTGCTCAAAGAAGCCCAGATATAACAACGTGAATAATCAAAGAGGAGCTAGATATAACCACTTCTTGTCCCACCATAACATAATTTTTGAAAGAGTCTTATTTTACTTTCACAAATAGGGTTGCAAACAACCTGGAGAAAAAGCATCTTGACCCTTTAAAAGAAGCTTAATTGGATGTGATGTTATGTACCAAGTACTGTTATGTACCCCATGCTTCGAAAAGAGAGTAGCCATTTCCACCCACTATTGAAGTGTCAGGACAATTTAATCTATTAAAGGTACAGGATACTTGTTGTCTAGGTTGCTGGCAATCCTGTTTACAAGCAAGAGAAAGGAGACATAGTATACATCTCTCCATGACACAATCCAGCTCTGCAGATAAAAGGAGGTGAGCATGGATTTCATCAGAGGCAGGCTCTTTGTGGGCGAAAACACATGGTCGCTTTAGCCTCCTTTATTCCGTTTCAGCCAGGATCGAACGCATGCATTTCGCCGAATGTGCGTTCGGTCCTGGCTGAATCCTGGCTGAAACAGGGAATAAAGGAGGCTAAAGCGACCATGCATTTTCGCCCTGTGTGACTTATCTATCTGATACACTACAGAATAACTCCGATGTCACACTGGAGACAGACAAGGCCAAGGTCTTCATTGGATGCCCCATCCTGTTGATTGCATTTGACTAACATTATGTAATCCATCTTGAGCTTCAGTGAGAAAGGTGTGCTATAAATAATGTACATAAATAATGTCCCAAGTTGAAAATATAATAGAGAGACAGATGTCACTGTAATCCCAGCCTTACTGTACAGTACACTGATGGCAACCAAAACTCCAAGAAACCCAAAAGGTACTAAATAGTTAAGGACAAACCATGCTAAATATGAGAGGCAAATTTTATTCCCTTCTGAATCTTGCATTCTGTGTCTAACAAAGTCAAGTACTTTTGCTGAAGAGTTACAAATAGCCCATCTAAAAATTGTCCTCGTAAATTAAATCTGCTTGTTGCTCAGGTAGGTTGCATTGCACGACATTTCAGACTGAAGACTGATGAATCAACTTAACATTAGTGTGATGATTGCTAAGTACATGGATATTTAATAGCTGTGTTGATGACGCCAGTGTTGCCTTGGTCAGTCATTCACACAGTGCACTTCATCATCTGAAGAGCAAGGGCCATACGTTACACGGATGTTTACAACATCTCAAAATAATATCATCAATCAGTTGCTAGTGGCCTGACCACAGATGCATCCAAGTTGCCCTGTACTTAGCAATTTACCAAAATACTGTATTAATGATTGCAAGCAAGTAGAAAAACTGTGCCATTTGAGTTTTCCCTGCTTGCTCTGTTGTTAGCCAATGATTAAAATGAAGTACAATTAAATCAAAACCAAACACTGGAATTGCTGGGGATTATTTTCTAAGAGTCAGTCTAATTATCTGTGAGGGTCTCTGTCTTTGTGTCTCTGCTTTCCATCACCTGCGGTGTTATCAGTGAACTCGTAAAAGCAGTTCACACCTTCTAGTCTCAGGCGCCAGGCCTGATGGCCCATGTATCTTCCCCCCCGCTGTTCTTCCTGCCAGTACTCCCTCAGGCCGGTGCGGCCTTGGAAGTGTGATAGCCGCACCAGACTTCCTGGGATCCGTCTGATGTTTTGTATTATGCCAAGCTTGTAACTTCCCATAACAATAAGTGTGAACCCCAGTGCCCCAGTGCCCTGGAGTCAATATATTCTGTAAACCCGTATAGCCCCTCACTTGCAACTTTCTACCTGTGCCTGTCTCATCTCCTGAAGGCTTCAATAAATCTATTGTTTCTGTATCAACGTCTGAGCAACTGATTTGGAGAAGCAAACTCAGAGAGGGGGATCTCTCACATTAAGTTGCAAGTCCTTGCCTCTCGGACTGCAGCTGTACCGCTTTGGACAGAATGTCAGCCGACGAGGACACCACCCCTAACCCCGATGCCCCCAAGGAACCGGACGAGCCGGAGAAGCCGGACCCGAAGGAGGAGGGAGCCAAGCCAAAGAAACCGAAGGGTCGCGCCCCCGACCAAGATCAGGACGGACGTCCCCGGGGGCTTACTTATTGGCTGGACTCTCCCAAGGGCTGGTCGCTCTCGCGGACTGCGGCGAAGGATCGCCGGTTGGCCTTCCCCAGCACGGGACTCGAAGGGGACCCGGCCCGCAAAGAGGCCCTCATGGAGGAAGAACGAAAGCAGTGGCAGGAAGACCGCCGGGCTATGCAGGAGCAGATGGAGATCATGCAACGCGTAATGGGTGAGATGGCCACGACCCTAGATGCGCTGAAGTTGCAACCTCCAGCCGGTGCTCCCCCAGACGGGGCGCCGGTAGTTCCGCCCGCAACCCCTGCCCCCCCGGCCCGTCGGGACCTGAAAGTCACGTATGACGGGTCGGGAGACCAGTTGACCTTTTTTATGGTCCAAGTAGACATTTTTATGCGGGAACAAGGCCGAACCTTCGTTTCTGAGGAGTCCCGGGTGCAGTACGTGGCTTCCTTACTGCAAGGGGAGGCGGCTGCCTGGATGGTGTTGCAGTATGAACTCCGCTCGCCGGTGCTGCGAACCCTGGACGAGTTCATGGTAGCACTCCGAAACCGTTTTGAGGACCCGACTCTGGGTGAGCGGGCTAAAGCCTCCCTGATGCAACTGCGCCAAGGGACTAAGTCGGTGGCGCAGTATGCAAGTGAGTTCCAGTCACTGGCTAGCCGAATTCTGGACTGGAGTGAAGCTACCTTGGTACAATGTTTCAGGGAGGGTCTCAACCCAGACCTCCAACATTGGGCCTTCATGCAAGGGAACCCCCCGGATGTGGAAGGTTGGGTTCGCCATGCTGCTGACATCGAGAATCGCAAACAACTCCTGAACTTGTCCAAGCAACGGCTTGGGCGAGACCCCAGGCCCCGAGGTGACCGTGGCCGGGAACTCCGGCAAGGGGGTGGCGGGGGTCTCTCGGCCGCGGAACGCCGCAAGCGGTTCGAGGCCGGCGTCTGCCTGATCTGCGGGGGAAAGGGTCACTTTGCATCGCAATGCCCCTCTCGCTCAGGCCGTCCGACCCCCCCCCGCCAAACCCAGGCCGAGCCGACGAAACCGGCCGCCGACAGCCAGCCTCGCCGCAGAAGTGGACCACTGAGCCGGCGCTCCGGCGCACCCTCCGCTCTCCACGCGCGCCCCCAGGATGGGGCATCCGACTCTACGGTCCCATCGGGGTCCCGGATTACAAATACCGTCTTTGATTCGGACGGCTCCCCGGAAGCCACCACCCCGTCCCCCTCTTCCAGCGAGGAGGAAGAGTGGGAACAGCCGGCAAAAAACGCCGTCGGTCTGCTGTAGAGGGGGCTCCGCAGCAGACCGTCCCTATCGTTGTGCAAGGAGCTCCACCGATGGTAAGCGCCCAAGAGGACAATGTATTTGTGCGTGTTCATCTGTCCCTACCCAAAGGGGGTCCCCCGTTAGAGGTCCCCGCGTTGGTCGACTCGGGGTGTGCCCGCACCATGATAAATGAGGAAACTGCCAAGAAGTTGGGTATCCGGCGCAAGCGGCTTCCGGGACCCCTCCGTTTTTCCCAAATGGACGGGAGTGACTTTAAACGGGGCCCTGTGACCCACAGAACTGCAGCCGTGATTATGTCCGTGGGGGAACATTGGGAACGGTTGTATTTCACCATCGCCCCTATTGTAACCCCTGTGGTGTTAGGGATGAACTGGTTAAGGGGACACAATCCCTCCATTGATTGGGTTAAACGGGTGCTTTCCTTCCCCGAAAACCCCTGTGGGTTGCATGACAAGGAACGGGTACTCAGAACTCCAGCCGCCGCACTGGTAGGGTCCCCCGCCCCAGTCTCTCCTCAATTACCCTCTGAGTACTCGCAGTTTACTGATGTTTTCGATGTTAGAGAGTGCGACGAACTGCCTCCCCACAGAGAAACGGACTGTGCCATCGAGATTGTAGGGGAAGGCAAACTGTCTAAGGGAAAGGTTTACCCCATGAGCCCTAGTGAAAAGACTGTATTGCGAGACTATCTGGATGTCAATCTGGCGAGGGGTTTCATACGCCCCTCCAAGGCTCCTTATTCAGCCCCAGCTTTCTTTGTAAAGAAAAAGACGGGAGATTTAAGACTGTGTATTGACTTTCGCAGACTGAACGCAGTCACCCAGTCTAATGCTTACCCCCTCCCTCTTATTCCTGACCTTCTAGCACAATTAAAGGAGGGCCGAATCTTCACCAAACTGGACTTGGTAGAAGCCTACCACCGCATTCGCATCAAAGAAGGAGACGAACCCAAAACGGCCTTTTCCAGTTGTTTTGGGATGTTTGAGTACCTGGTCATGCCGTTCGGACTTTCGGGGGCTCCGAGTGTCTTTATGCAATTAATTAATGAAGTTTTGCATGATTTACTGTTTCGGGGGGTGGTGGTATTTCTCGATGACATTCTTATTTACTCTGAGACCATGGAAGAACATGTGCGCCTAGTGCGAGAAGTGCTCCAGCGGCTGCGGGAGCACAAACTGTATGCTAAGGTGTCCAAGTGTGAATTCCACCAACCTTCTATTACATTTCTGGGGTATGTGATTTCCCACCAAGGGTTGGAAATGGACCCCGCCAAGGTCCAGGCGGTGCGAGACTGGGAAACCCCCACTACCCGCCGCCAACTTCAACAGTTTTTGGGGTTTGCCAACTTTTACCGGAATTTCATTCCCAACTTTGCCCAAGTTGCGCTTCCCCTCACTGCCCTGTTGCGTACCAAGGACAGGGGGGCTAGCGCCGCACTCCCCTCAGCCCGTCTGCAATGGTCTCCCCAGTGCCAGCAAGCTTTTGAACGTTTAAAGCTACTTTTTTCATCCGAACCCGTTTTGGCTCACCCGGATTGCACCAAGCCCTTCGTGGTGCAGGTGGATGCCTCGGATGTAGCCATGGGCGGGGCCCTATTGCAGAGGGATGAGGGGGGACGGTTGAGGCCATGCGCCTACTTCTCCAAGAAGTTTTCCCAGTCCGAAATCAACTGGGCCATTTGGGAGAAGGAGGCAGCAGCGGTCAAACATGCCCTTACCATATGGAGACACTTCTTAGAGGGGGCCGAGCTGCCGTTCGAAGTGTGCACAGATCACAAGAATCTTGAGGCTCTCAAGGGAGCTAGAAAACTCAATGCCAAACAAATTCGGTGGGCCCAATTTTTTGCAAAATTCCGGTTCACCCTCAAACATGTCCCTGGCAAAGAAAATGCCCTAGCTGATGCTTTGTCACGACTTCCCCAGTATCGCAACGATTTCGATCGCCCCGTCGACTCCCTGTTCACTCCCGAACAGCGAGGGGAAGTCCCTGGCTTGGCCGTCACCACCCGATCCCAAGCCCGCCAACCGGAGACCCCCCCTACGCTCAAAGGTATCCCGGAAGCATTCCAACAGCGACTCCGGGACGCCTCCTTACAGGAGGAGGAGCACCATCTCCTCCCCACTGGCTTGGAACGAACCAACACTTGGTGGGTGCAAGGGGGGAAACTATATGTCCCATCTTCCCTTCGCAAAGAAGTATTGGGACTTGTACATGGGGCCAGGCTAGCGGGTCATTTTGGTTTCATAAAAACGCTTCACCTGGTTCGAAGGCAATTCTGGTGGCCCGGTATGAGATCTGATGTAGAGTTGTATGTGCGCAGCTGCCCCACCTGCGCCACAGCCAAGAAACGGATGGGAAAACCCCCGGGGCTTCTCAAACCGCTTGAGAACCCCTCCCGTCCCTGGGAAGTCATCGCCATGGATTTTATCACCGACCTACCTCCAAGTCGGGGGAAAACGGTTCTCTGGGTTGTCACAGACCTCTTTTCCAAACAGGTTCATTTCGTTCCATGTGCAGGTCTTCCTTCAGCCCAGGGCTTAGCTAAACTGTTCATCACGCACGTCCTCAGGCTACACTCGATCCCGAGGAAGGTCCTCTCCGACCGGGGGGTCCAGTTTGTTGCCAAATTCTGGCGGGCTTTCCTAAAGTTAATGGGAGTGGAGGAACAGGGCCTTTCTTCCGCCTATCACCCCCAAACGGATGGTCAAACGGAACGAGTAAATGCGGTAGTAGAATGTTATTTGCGTTGCTATGTAAATTTCCACCAGGACGACTGGGTCGACCTGCTGCCATTTGCCGAATATGCGTACAACAATGCGCCTCATTCCTCTACCGGCTTTAGTCCCTTCCAAGTTATATACGGGACGGATTTTGGCCCTTTCGGTTCTGCCCCCGTCTCGCCAGAGCTCCAGTCTACCCCTGATCTTCAGGAGTGGATTCAGGTGGTTAAATCCACCTGGCCATGGTTGCTCAAAAATCTGGAAAGGGCAAAAAGCAAGTACAAGGAACAAGCAGACAAACACCGGTCTCCGGGATGGGAACTCAAGGTGGGGGAGCAAGTCTATCTGTCCACCAAAAACCTCCGCTCTCTTCGCCCCTGCAAAAAACTGAGCGACCGTTATGTAGGACCTTTCCCCATTACCAGAGTAATCAACGAGGTTACCGTGGAACTGAGTCTCCCTAAGACTCTCAAGGGAGTTCATCCAGTCTTCCATATAAGCCTCCTCAAACCTTATGTAGCAGCTCCCCAGTTCCACCCCCCTCCCGCTCATGAGATTCCTACCGTAGTAGGAGGGGATACCCATTTGGAAATATCCAAGGTTTTAGATTCCAAATGGAAGAAAGGGAAACTGTTTTACTTTGTTCGCTGGAAAAACCTTGGCTCCGCTCATGACGAATGGGTGGCCGCACCCCACATGGCAGCTCCTCGCTTGGTCCGAGAATTCCACCTCGCTTATCCCGATAAGCCTCGTCCTCTCGGAGGGGGGCCTTAAGGGGGGCAGAATGTGAGGGTCTCTGTCTTTGTGTCTCTGCTTTCCATCACCTGCGGTGTTATCAGTGAACTCGTAAAAGCAGTTCACACCTTCTAGTCTCAGGCGCCAGGCCTGATGGCCCATGTATCTTCCCCCCCGCTGTTCTTCCTGCCAGTACTCCCTCAGGCCGGTGCGGCCTTGGAAGTGTGATAGCCGCACCAGACTTCCTGGGATCCGTCTGATGTTTTGTATTATGCCAAGCTTGTAACTTCCCATAACAATAAGTGTGAACCCCAGTGCCCCAGTGCCCTGGAGTCAATATATTCTGTAAACCCGTATAGCCCCTCACTTGCAACTTTCTACCTGTGCCTGTCTCATCTCCTGAAGGCTTCAATAAATCTATTGTTTCTGTATCAACGTCTGAGCAACTGATTTGGAGAAGCAAACTCAGAGAGGGGGATCTCTCACATTATCTTAATAAGAGCAGACACCTGCCTTTCCCCCTACAGAGACTTAAATGTAAACAGCCTGGTATTAATTCTCATTTCCCAGTGCCATAGCCACACAACCCCACGGCTACTTTTCAGGGCAAAATTGTATGTGGAATTCCAGTCATAAAACTCCAGCATCATATGTAGTTTTGGCCTCACTGAACAGGGATTCTCTCATTCATGAAAAAGATTTCTCCTCAGCTTCTTGGGTTTGGGCATTTTAACATATTTCTTCCAGATGGTCTCTGCTACCTGGAGTGAGTATTCCTGGCACCAAAAAAGCTAAAAGAGGTACAGTGTAGCAAAGTGCTTCTTGCTTACAGAAACTGCTGCTTCAATAGTATGTGAATTTCCTCTTCATATCATATCATGTTCAAATAAGGAGCAGATGATACATGATACTGGAGTTCTGTGAGTTCTGCTTTTTTGAGTTGCCTTGCCTCTCCCTGTACCACTTCACAAGTAAGGTTTGGTATTACCTATAAAACTATGATTCTTTCTCTTATCCATATGAAATTTGGCAGGGTAGGTTCCTCGGGCAAAAGGTACAATCCCTGAGAACTTTATTCCAGTTGGAAGGAATGAGGGTAGGTACAGGTGGAAATTATGTTTTCTATTAAAACCACAAATGAATAGCATAACTAACATGAATAACATGAAAAACTAATTTGATGAAGCCAAATACAAATTGTTTTGGAAAGAAAAGGAAGTTAGCCAAAGAGGATGAAAAATATGTGTATCCATAATAGATGTTGATAGACATATCCCTCAGGAATTTGTGTAATTTTCCCAAAAACAAAAAGGAAAAACAATGGCTAACCAGCATGGCTAGGGTGTCAGACTTGGATCTGGGTTCAAATCCCCACTTTGCCATGATGCTTGCAGGATGACCTTGAATCAGACACATTCTATCTCAACCTAACCTATCTCATAAATCTATTTTGAGGATAACATAAGGGGAATGATGTACACCATCCTGATGGACCTTGCGGGGTCCATCAGAGCAAACCTGAAGGGGGAGGTGAAAGGCTTCTGGAGGCAGCATGACCCCAAAACCAGCGTAGATGCTGCTTGTGGCATGAAAATGGGCATCTACACTGGCAGCAGGCCACTTACACTGGTGCCAGGGAGCGGGGCAGCAGTGCCGTGCTCTAGCACTGGAGCAGCCACTGCCACAGCATTTCACCAGCACAAGGGCTGGTGCCGGTGCCAAAAGGGCTGGTGCCGGGGGCAAGGCTGACTTTAGTCAGCTCCCAAAGCCCTTTCGCCCCAGGAATGCCCCCTTTTGCAGGCACAAACTTGTACCGGCAAAAACCATGGTGCATCTCCATGTTACTCAATGGGGCAGTTACATGGGGTTTGGGGAAGAAATACATTTTCTCCTTCTGTGTCGGGCCACCAAGCCACTTAGGAGGCCACACAGCTGTGCCATCCCTGAGCCCACCATAAGTACACCCCTTAGGATTGTGCTCTATGATAGCTAAACAGAATCTCTACGCAGCAGATGCTAGAGAAAAACAGCAGGAGGCAGCTGTTATGTAAATGCCCTGCTTCTGAGCTTCTGCACTTCCTTCTGGCTGGAATCATAATACTGGACTAAATGAGACTTTGATTTGATCCAGCAGAACACTTTGCGTTTTCTTTGCAGATGTTCTCAAAGACATCGCACATGTTAGTCATCATTACCTATCACCAGCATAGGGCCACTGGTAATAGATCTCCAGATCTCAGACTGAGAAAGGTCTTTCCTAACACCAGAGAACATTTCACTGGAGACTGCAGGGAGTGAACATGCAAACCCTTATATCCAAATCATACGATATATGACTTAGCCATTACCCCACCTGGATGCCAGATTTCAAGAGAGTTCACCCATTCAACTGTACATCCGCACATATTAATTAGCTGTATCACATGAAGCTGTCTGCTGCCAAGATGTAAAATGTTTTCTGTAACTTAACACAAATATATTGTACACACTTTGAATTTGAGATAATATCTTATATTTCTTATATACATTAATAAAAAGAAGATTCACTTTAACATCAGGCAGAGAGGGCTTGAAGTCCCACAGAACAATGGCCTCACCCTTTATTCGTTCACACTTTCCCCTTTAAAACCCTACATGTAGGTTTGTCCTTAACACCAGGTCCGGTACTTTATTGAATCACATGGTGTTTTAACTCAAGGAACATCACCTCATTAAGGTGCCTGCCGTCTTGTGCTTGTCTCCTAGTGAGACAAGTATTGGGAATGAAAAGTCATTTCCTTGTCTTTAATATGCAGATGGAGTAGAATGCAAGGCATCAAATTTTTAATGCAGAACATGATATGATTCATTCATTCTCAGATCATCTCATTTTCTACAACTATGAGATCAAGGTGATATTCAAGGAGGATAGTTTTACAATGTAACTATTTTATGCAAATATTTTCATATTCAATATTTAATATCCAGTTAATTTTCACAAACTCCCCCCCACACACAATTTTTGCCTCCCCAGAGAAGATGATATTCCATGTGCATTTAAACTATCCGCTCACAAAACTAAACTAGCAGCTTGGTAGCTTAAACATTTTCATTCAAATGCCCTTTTCATATTTACCTTTTGTAGAGGCCAAGGGTTTTCCCACGTGCTCAACTTACTTATAATTTTCTTGTCAGTTGATCCACAAGCAGTGGAATCAGTTTGAGCATGGTTCTTCTGCATGTCTGCCCTCCCTCTGCATTTTCACAGTTGTGGAGACAGTTTATTTTCACCCACGTGTGGCTTCAATAATGAGGATTTTCAACTGGGGGTGTTCTCATCGGTGGCATCATAGCATCCCCTCCCCCTTTTTGTGCATGTTTATACGGATATATCAATATAGTGTTGTAGTGATAGTTTAAGCAGGTTCTCTGAATTCTCAGCTTTTGTTTTTTAAGAAAAGTAAGTCTCTATCTCCTTCCTTCACAGAGATATGCCTTTTTCATGGCGAGGGAAAGGGTTAGAGACTTTCCTTTCACTTAGTGCTCATAAGACACTGGAGATCTGTGCCTGAATCTCCAGATTTAATAGGATGGCATTCAAGGAGTAAAGGTAAAGGTAGTTCCCTGTGCAAGCACTGGGTCATTCCTGACCCATGGGGTAACATCACATGCCGACGTTTACTACATTAAAAAGGTAAAGGTAGTCCCCAGTGCAAGCACCAGGTCATTACTAACCCAAGGGGTGACGTCACATCCCGACATTTACTAGGCAGACTATGTTTATGGGGTGGTTTGCCGCTGCTTTCCCCAGTCATCTACACTTTACCCCCAGCAAGCTGGGTACTCGTTTTACCGACCTTGGAAGGATGGAAGACTGACAACAACCTTGAGCCGGCTACCTGAAACCGACTTCCTTCGGGATTGAACTCAGGTCGTGAGCAGAGCTTTTGATTGCAAATCAAGGAGCAGCACCCAATTTATGTGCACATTTCCATCCAGGGAAGGTGTAAGAGGAAAGAGAAATCCTTCCTGTCCCATGCTTTGGACCCATCTATGACATTTACATGCTTCTGCCAGGAAAAAAAATGTAAAAGAGTGTTGTCTTTTGGCACCTTAAAGACTAACTTTGATTTCAGTATAAGCTTTCATGGAGTCATGAAGTTAGACTTTACTTCATCAGATGCATGGAGAGTATAATAATTTAGGAGACCTATTTATAACCACTGTTATAAATTGGGGGAGATGAATTGCATCAGAGGGAGCTCTGTAGAATAATTCCACTGTGCGTCTCTATCAATTGGACTGGAATGGCAGTTGTTGAAGAAAGAGGTTTTTCATGGAGCACAAATCCAGTCAGTGAGTGGGTAAAGGCCAATTAGGACAAATATATGTTCAATGAAAGTACATTGGGGATATTTGTATTCAAATCCTTACTCGGCATGAAACTACTTGGTATTCTTGGGCCTAACCTGCCAGGATAAGGATAACAGGATAACAGAGGAAGGTATGTATCCCATCTTGAAATCCTTGGGGAAAGGATGGGATAAAAATATAACTGATAAATAGTAAAATGGGGTAACTACAACTGCCAATTAAATTTAAGGACATAAGGAAGGCCATGCTGGATCAGACCAAGGTCCATCAAGTCTAGCAGTCTGTTCACTCAGTGGCCAACCAGGTGTCTCTAGGAAGCCCACAAACAAGACGACTGCAGCAGCGCCATCCTGCCTGTGTTCCACAGCACCCAAAATAATAGGCATGCTCCTCTGATCCTGGACAGAATAGGGATGCATCATGACTAGTATCCATTTTTACTAGTAGCCATGAATAGCCCTTTCCTCCATTAACATGTCCACTCCTCTCTTAAAGCCTTCCAAGTTTTATAAACAAATATAAAAATAAATGAAATAAAGAACATTTGCTCATCTCTACTTCCAACTTGCTTTTTGACAATTCTTTCCTTTCTGGTTCTCTTTCAAATTGTGCCTTCTTCCCCTGCAGATTAGTCTGTCATCTCACAATTGGGTGTAATGGAATTACTGTTAGTTATACCCACATTTTTTGTAGGACACACATTTTCCTTACTAATAGCCTGTGCCCTGCTAAATAACCCATGCTACAACCAGTATGTATAATCTTCTCCCATTTGTGACAAAATTAATGATAACAGTCAATTTGTTACAGTTGGGTATAATTTGCTATCTGTGGATATAATTAATGTCTGACAAGATATTATGCAAATATCCAACATTGCAGTGAGAATTAATCACTATAAACATTTTCTAAGGACACATAATTCATTTTAATTAATTCTTATTCTGTGCACATTGATGGTCTACATACAAAGAAACATCTTCTGGGCCGAAACTAGCTTAGTCACTTCCTTTTTACTGAACTAACTTTGGTAGGGAAAGGAGTAAAGCTATTCTAACTTAATGTAAGTATTCCAGAGATGACTACTACTGACTGTCATAGTTGCTGTTAACGATGATGGATCTATGTTGAAAACTCTGATTATGGCATCTACCACACTTGAATGATATTTTGAGAAGAATATCTGGAAGAGTATTTGGGATTTATGTCTTTCTGGATGTTAGTTTTAACACTAGTCCAAGAGATTAGCCAATGGGGAGCGTAGGACAAAGGAACACTCCAAAAGATAGATATAAAAATAGTCAGGCACTTTTAGTTCTCAGAAGAAATCTCAAGGACATATTCCATCATTGGAAGGGATCTTCTAATGAGAGCAGACTCGAACCTGGCAGAAATTAATAGGGCTAAGGAAAGGTCAAGGTTATACTGTCTATCAAGCAGAAGGAGAGGACCAAAGATGAGTACCCAAAGGGCTTGATACTCCAGCAGGCTCATGCTATGTGTTCAAGGTAGGTTAAACAGATCAATTCAGAACCTGGATTGCCCAACCAAGACCATTGTTAGGCTAATCAGCATGGCTGTGTGCCTTCATGCATAGCAATGAGATAAGAAAGCAATATCCCATGTTCAATTTACTAGCCCTTTAACCCTATGAATACTGACAGATATGATGTGTAAGTATCTTTATATGTGTAAGTATCTCTGTAAGTATGGTAGCCAAAACTTAATTGAAATATATAGTGGTGATGGGAAAACATAAGAACCTTATAGTACAATCCTAAACAGGGTTAAAGTGTTGTAAATCAATTGAAGTAAAGGGTCTAGAAGAGTGTAACACTGTTTAGCACGGTGCAGTTAAACTTGTAGAAATAATGCTTTCTCTCTTAAGGAAATATATGCATTAAAGGCAATACTACTGGTTGCAAAGAAGGGCAACTGGAAGACCAAAACTTATTTGCAGTATTTGAAAAAATACCTAGGCTCAGTTTTTCTCTCATGACATATTTAACAAGGACTACTGAAAATCATAAACTTTGGTTTTGTTTTAAACAAATTCATAAAACAAAATGGAGCATATTGAGAGATCATTAAAGGTATGATGATCCTATTCATTCCACTTGGACAAAAAGATACTTCATAACTCCTAGTCCTATGACTTATGGGTATTTTATACTCCAGAAATGAACATCATTATCACCCTTCATGGGTGAAATATTCTATAAGGATGTGGGAGTTATATGATACTTTCTGGAAATAAAATAATTTGAAAAGATCAGAAAGTAAAGGTTATTTCCAAACTTGACACCTTTTACTGGGAATAAGAAAGTCTCCAAATTAAAGAACTCATATCGCTCAGTTACTTCATTCCAAACGTCACTCATTTACTTGGAGTACAGCTTTCATAACATAGTAAAAGGCTAGGTTTTAACAGAAAACATTTCTACAGTGCTGCCTTAATTCTAATTTACCAATTATAGAAATTTTGATTGCTGACCCATGGCTAAGTAGGAGGGAATGCCGACGCGCTGACAAAGTTATAAGACACTTTTTAATTAATGATTGTATTACAACATAACTTAATTAAACATCAACTTTCATAATAGTTAATTGGAAAGATTCAAATGATAATTGGAATATAATAGGCCGCAACTTCGAATTGGCAACAGCTGGGGCCCCCCGTGGCACAGCATGTACGATGTGTCAGGTACCCAGAATGACCCCAATGTGGCCATGTATGCCAACCGGCCCACAGCTGTCCTGCTGTGAGCAACTGGGACGGCGGTGCCAAGTGGACACCAGGACGATCGCCACTGGGTGTCCCCGCCGCTCAGGAAGAGGCAGACAGCCTACCCTCCAGCCAGGGCATGTCCTTGAAGCCTCTCCCAAAACCCCATATTGGGATTCCCAGAGTTAGGAAAGCGACCCCCACTGGCCGCTTTCCCCCCGCAACTGACACATCTCCGTGCCTAACCGCCCAAGTTGTGACTTGAAGCAAAACCTTTTCCCCTTAGGGTGGGTGATGGGTCAAAATAAAAGACAGAGTGAGCTGTGGGCGGGACCTCCTCCCCATTTTATGCTTCCTAGGGAGGACAAGCCCCGCCCACACAAGCTCCCGCCCATGGCCCCCATTGGCTCAATACCATGGGTCCTGGCCAATGTGAGGGCTGTTGCCGGGCAGACAAAGGCCAGCACGAGCCTCCTGAGCATGCGCAAATTCACGTGTCGGCAGGCTGACCATTTTGTCTGCCCACTCTCCGTGCTCCGGCTTCCCTCCCGCCACAGGCAGCAAACGTGGCTCCCATTAAGGCGGGAACCAGAGCTTATATGATAGAGTGGCTTCTTCAGCATTGAATGATACTTTTACTTAACAATGTACAAAATGGTCCTAAAGTTCAAACTAGAGAAGATGCTGCAAGAACCACAAAAGTCTTTTAAAACTGCTAAATGGCACTGTTGCAGAGGGGATTCCAATCAGGGTCTCACTATTAGGGAAGATGATTACTGCAAAATATCTTCCCAATGCCAGATGCCCTTCACGGGTTTTCCTCTAAGTAGCCTACATGTTTCCCTCAGTAAGGCAAATAGCAGCTCTGGGAAGCCATTTGAGGTCAGGACAATGTCATGGGGATATAGTATGAACCATTCAAAACTCTGTCTTCTTTGACTCTAAAGAGAGTATCAACAGTGGAAAGTGGGCCACACTTCACTTCAAAGACTTAAATTGGCTTAATATTCATTTCTTCATGCCAAAGACATGACAGCTAGGACTCTTTCATAAATATTCTCCATAATTCTTAGACTACAGAAAGCCATGAACGTTAAACTAGTGTAAACCAGATGTAAATGTATAAAGTAAATCTGCTATTTGTGTTTTGACATCCACAGGAGAAACAGGATACAAAAGGGATCATCTGACAACAATACTTGTCATGTGAAAAATTAACTCGGGGCAATAGCCAGCGCTATGGGCCTCCAATAGTTTCTTGTTTCAAATAACTCTCTGAAATATTAGTCATACTATATCAGTTTTGGTAGCTTTGTAACTGAAGCTTTGTTGTACAAATTTAAACTGAGTGGCATGTAAGATGGTAACTTATAAAAAACAATGCTTAAGATACATTCAGATGGCAAATAAAACTTTATAAAAGGAAGAAAATTTTAAACTAATCAAGAAAGGAAGTTCTAGAAGATGCTCTAAAATAAAAAAGGAACTCAACTTTTACATGGGTGATTGATGTTAAAATTCCAAATTAACCATTCAGAGATCAAAACAGTGCTTCATATCAGTGGCTAACAAATAATTAAAATTAAGGGAAGAGGTGCTCAGTTCAAAAACAGATTTAAAATTAAACTTGGTTTAAGGCAGATTCCAGTTAGCATGGCCAAATTACCAAAACCAACTGTATTCCTATTCTAGTGTGTTCACATTTGTCCCAATACCAGAGAACCTGAAAGTTTGAATATAATCCCTGGTGCTCATGGGGTATTTGATAACAGAAGATTCTAAAACTCACAATAACAGTTTAAAATAAGCCAAATGTTGGCTGTTACAGCACTTGGTATTCCCAGCGATGTATCAAGAGTTTGAAAATGTTATAAAAAACATCGCTTTAAAAGGGTTTTTGGATGCTAAAAAATGGTTGGAAGATGTCTTCACAGCTAAAGGGGCCAAACAAAGTGCAAGCAGTATTTTTTATAACATTTTCAAACTCTTAATACATCGCTGGGAATACCTAGTGCGGTAACAGCCATTGTCTCATTTTTATACTACACTTTCCTCTGATATCTGATAATTATAAAGGTCACAAAGCCTTGACATTTGCTATGAAGTCATCAGTTTGCAAATCCACCCTCAGGCAACTCATATTTAGTCCCGGCATAGATGCCGAGGTGGAACTAACAACCACATATGGACATTCAGGGTCAAATTGTTATCTAGGTGGCTGATCTTTGCCACGAACAGAAACTTTCCCATTCTTCACACCTTCTCTAGGCTCCCAGTTTAAAATGCACTCATCATTTTGAATAAAGTAAGAGTTAACAAACCCTCTTCAGGTGACATATCTAGACATAAACCAATATGCATAGAGGAGGAGCAAGAACAGGCACAATGGTTGCCACCACCACCACCACCCTATGTGCAATTGCTGGAATGCAGACACAGGCAATGTACCCTCATTCCACTGATTGTGAATAGACAAGGCCAGTATAGTTGTTACTACTTTCCTTCTCTGCTCATTGGCTTCTATCTTGGTATAACCAGCGTTGTGTAGTGGTTAAAAGCGGTGGACTCTAATCTGGAGAACCAGGTTTGATTCCCCACTTCTTCATGAGTGTCAGACACTAATCTGGTGAACTGGGCTGGTTTCCCTACTCCTACAAATGAAGCTAGTTGGGTGACCTTGGCCTAGTCACACAGCTCTCTCAGCCTCACCTACCTCACAAGGTGTCTGTTGTGGGGAGAGGAAGGGAAGCAGATTGTAAACCGGTTTGATTCTCCTTAAAAGGTAGAGAAAATGGGCATATAAAAAACAACAACTCCTCCTTCTTCTATGTCATCTGAAGAGGCACATACTAACTTATCTAACATAAAACAATTAGAATGCAAAGATGTATTTTTTGTTTCTCTAAAACCCAAGCCCAAGACTTCTGTTGTAGGAAAGTGTTAACTTAAGGTTTTTATCACTCTTGCTCTCCTCTACACACCATTCCCTCACTTTAGGCTACAATGAATAGTGAACTACCTCATTAGATAATTACTTGATTATGATTTAATTTCCTTGCTGTAGTAACCTTCTTGAAAATTCCATTTTAGCAGAAAAATAATGTGTTAATGGTATCGGATTTCACCTTTAAAGAGATGGCACAGGCATGATTATTCTATTAAAGTGCTCGATTGTGATTGTATGCAAGTATGATGGGGAAGTAATAATGAGATAAAGGACAGCCAGATCGTTGGGTGAGTTTCACACCAGTTGTCAGCCAGCTATCTTGTAATTTTAACGCAAAAAGCTAAAAAATTCTTGCTCCAGTAATGGTGCATTAAAACGCTAATTAAGCGGCACAGAAGTCATAGCAATCAGCTATAATGTAGTGCTGCTTTGAAAAGGGTGTTTTAAGGAGGCACTTTGCTGCAGATATATTCAGACTTCTACCTGAAAACTTTATATAACTAATAACATTAACAAAAAAGACTGTGCTATTTTTATATCTGTTAAAATAGCAGAGCGAACAAAGGTGAGAGAGAGTTGCAATGTGATTCATTTTTTGTACATTTTCAAGCAACTGAGCTTAGCAGCAACTTTTTGATATGTACCTTATAATAAAACAGAGAGCACAATCCTTATCCTTATGAGCACAGTCCTTCCATACTTGGATGCCATAGAAACCTTCCCTCTTTCCTTCAGATTTCATACATGGGCACATCGACTATCTAGCCATTATAGCTTTTGTTCACCTCTCGCTCCAAGTTGGTGTAGACACAACGAGATGGATGGGGTATAGGAGGCACGCAAAGGTCTAATATCCTGTAATAGTCTGATGCACTACCTACATGTGAGTCTGGGTACATGAACCAATGGGAGAAAGGGAAACAGAGTTCTGTTATGCCTAAGAGATCACACTGCATGAAGGTTAGAAAAGGAGAGTGTGTTTCCATTTATTTCTAGATTCTTTTCCTCCAAGACATTCTATCCTTTCTTAAATATGTTAAAAACTGTATTTTGAATGCTTAATGTTTTGATTTGTTAAACACGTATCTCAGTGTTTACTATTTGAGTGTACATTATAACATAGCACATACACTCGAAACCTGTTGTCACTTTGATAGCATAAAGCACCATCAGGATCAGGCTCTCTTGGTGTTTTGAAAAGTTAAAGGAAACATAAGCTATAAAATAGCACTGTGTCCCTGTTGTAGACTCAGGGATGAGGTATCGTCTAGTTTGGCTCTAAGTTTTTGTTTTCCCAGTCAGTGGGGGGGATTCCTGTGAACAGCTGTGGCATCTGTCTGTATCCTTCTCCCTAGTTGCCTGATCTTTTTTATCCTACCCATTGCTCTTCTTCTTGCCTTACCCCACAAAGGCTCATCACCATCTTGCGCAGTACTGAAAAATCTTTAGCAGAATCTTGAACATTGAGTGGCACTGTGCCGTCATTTTCATGCTATTTATGGTCATCGTTTTTAAATCTCTAACTTACGTGAGTTTCTGAAATTGATTTTCCAAGTGGAACAATCCACTAGGAAATATATACATGTGTCACGGGGGCCACAGAAAGCTGGGCAAAGCTATCAGCCCATGCTTTTCCCAAGGAGTACAATGATCTGTTTTAATCTGGTTTCTATGGTGGGCTACAAAATTTCTTTCCCTTGCATCACTGGAGCAGCCTACTCCATCCCTAAGATGTTCTTCGCATAACAGTTTCGCCCTCCGAGGGGTTAGTACCCCTCTCTCTTCCCTTATGTGGCTGAGTGCATCCTTAAATCCAGTGTTTCAGGGAAACACATCCATCTCACTAAGCACGATGCTCCTGGCCTTCCATCGCTCCTGATACCCAAGGAAGTGTGGAGAATGAAGTTCTTCACCCCCATTCTCCCTCGTTGTGAGTTGGTGGATTTGTGGTTGGCTGTGGGTCCCCACCACAATGGGCTGCCAAAACATGGGCAAGAACTGTAAAGCATTTTTATCCCAAATTCATAAGCAATAAACTGAAAATCAAATCGCCACTTTAATCCAGGGTTTATGTATGAATAGTGACTGTTATAAAAACTGTCTTATTAAAGTTAATGGCCATTTATGCTTGGTAATTAGCAGAGCATTCCAGGCTGAGGTGCCCCACATTTTTTTAAGTTCTTCATGCTGAACCATCATTCCAGAAGTCACTGTGAACCCTGCGCATAACTGCTTCACATTTCTTAAGAGCCCGTTTAACACGACCGTTTGTATTTGCTCCATCCTGCCTCTAATCATCCCCTCAAGGAAACATGAAGAATCACAGCTGAGGGTTAGCTATGCAAACGATGACTGATAATGGCTATGCAAACGAAGGAATAAAGGACCAGGCGAGGGGGGGTGGAATTTGTTTGACTTTCTCCTCTTGTATCAGGACTGTGAATAGGCATTTTAAAGGTCAGATTTTAAAAAGGAGCTTTGAACGAGCATCAAAATTGACCCTGCATAAATGGCCAATGAGAACGTTCTGCCTTTCACTTTGCTTGCTTTTCCAATCAAAAGAAGATTGGGTTACAAAAAGTTAGGTGCTAAGGTCCAGAGCCAGATCAAGCTATTTTGCTACTCTAAGAAGGGGCAAGATTTTCTGTTACCAGAGCTATAATAATATTCAACCCTATTTCTATTTTTCTGAATTTCTGTAACTATAAAACTACATGCTGCAGTAATCAACATTATAAGAACATCTTGTGTTCAACAACAACAGCAAAACTTGTGTAGCATATCCTCATCACTACTAGATGACTCTGTGGGAAGAATGATCAATTAAAAAAAAAAAAAAACCTTTCCCTCTCAGCACATTGTAAAATTCATGGCTCATATTCATCCTTGATACAATTCTGCTGCCTCCAAGAGAGTTACTCTAGGGATGAATCTGGGACACTTAGAACATCTCCATGTTTATATAAGATTATTCAGATGTTGAATTTTGACTGGCTCGAGACAATGACTCCATTTATCAAAATAAATCACAGCATTTCTCACGAATTTAAACAAAAAACTTAGCAAATTGTATTATGCCCTGGGTGTCACCTTGAAACCTCTGAGAAAAGAAAGGGAGCTTGTAGAATCATTGGGTTTTTGGCTCCCTTGAAACGCATTTCCCTTCTTAAGAAGCTTTTGAAGAACTGTTAGACGTTATAAAGAAATGGGTCACATTAATCACCTGGGCTGTTCCCTCTGAGGTTGTTTTCTTCCTACCCATTCTTGTACAAATGTATAACCTTTTGAAAAATATCATATACTTAAAAGGATTTGGTCCTGTCCTTACAAAGACCCCAAGCCTGTGACGTGAATACTAGGATGTTTTGAACTGAAGACCGAGATCCATTCTGCAGTTTACAGTGAGGTATAATGGAATGGAATCCATTCAAGAGAGCCCTTCAGATGCTTTCTATCAGTTCCTAGATTTCATAATTTAAAAAAAAAAGAATTAGGTGATAGAGCAAATGGCAGCAGTTTGGGGAAGGGGGAAAGGAAATGAATTCAATTCTGATTCAACATTCACCACACATGCACACTGACTGATGCAACAGATACTCACGAGCAAGGGAAAAATGATTATATTACAATTCTATATACATTACTCAAAGTTTTTGAACCTTATACACCAAATCTTACCAAAAATTTCCTAAAATAAATAGACCTAATTGCTGGTTTGATGAAGAGTGTAGGACATGGAAGGGAAAAATCCATTATAAACACCCTGAATTTAAAAGGAGTAATGGGCCAAATGCCCTTAGGGACCTAATAACTTTTTAAAAAATTATAAAAATATACTAAACAGGAAAAGAAGGGAGGGAACATATAAGATGTAGGCCTTACTTATATCTGCTATTTTAAAAAATGACTCTAGACAGTACTGGTCATTAACTGCAAGAAGCTGGAATAGGAGCCCTTTATTACCGTGCTGTATTTCGTCAAGTGTATGGTCACAATTCTTTGAGAAAATTTTCTCCTCGGAGGATAAGAACCTCCAAATAGTGACTCTAATTGACCTTCCCCTTTGGCCTGAAGTAACTAGCCAAGAATTAATTGATATGATTAAGCATTTACACCCTGGCAAAGCACCAGGTTTAGACATGGTACCAAATGATTTATTCAGGATAAATCCAACATGTTGGGCCAAAATAGTGGCCTGGGAGCCATTGAGCTGCACCGTGCTCCTCCAATATCACAGCCTCTCCAGGACCTAAATCCCGGAAGAGAAATGCAGTGCTGGCATGGGGGGGGGCATTCCTGGAGCATTTCCAGGGGTGGAGCTGACTGTAGTCAGCTTCCTAAGCCCCTCCAGCCGAGGAACGCCCCATCCAGCAACAGTGTTGCTGCACCAGGTTTTTCTTGGCGCAGCATCACTGTTTTGAATGGGGCTTCCCCCTCTCCATTTTTAATGTTTTGTTTTTAAAAGGGGGGTTTTGAGCCTTGCAGCAGCTGGGGAACCTCTTTGGAGGCGCCACAGTGGAGCCTCAGCCACGCCGTCCCTGGCCACTGCAAGGCTCAGGAATGAGCTGTAAGTCTAGTTATATTGCACACACATTCACAGGTGTTTGGAAACAGAAGACCACACTCACATTCATTCATTTTTAAACCACCAACACAACCTGGTACACAAGTACTGAATCTGTACTGCCTTCTTTCTGTCAGTATCAAGCTATGTTTCAGGTCTGACGCTCAGGCAACCGATAAGGAATAAACTTGCTTCTGGACAGTAGCTGGCTGTTTAAAATGCAGAGTTTAGGTCATATGTACTTTTAGTCTTCCTCTGAGTTTTTCTTCTTGAATCATGGTTCTTGAGGCTGGCAGGTACACTGCAGCACAGTTCCTTCTTCTGCACCCAGGAGACATGGAACATTAAATAAAAATGGTATGCACTGGTGCTTAAAATTAAATGTCATTTTTACTTACAGACACTAACGTGTGCTGAACAGAAAACTCATACGCCCAGTAAGTGTGAAATAGAGAAAAGTAATGCAGGTGCCAGCTAAATGTCCCCTTGAAGTCATAAATACCCTTCTCCAACTGAAATATGTCCTTTCATTGATGCAGCCACACAGCCATGCTTTCTCATGCTGATACATTTTAGTTAGTTGTCTTTAAACCCATCCACTACCTTATAAACATCCCCAAATCAAGCTGAAGAGACATATTTTCACATGGCGAAGAGCTACAAAGTGGGCCATTATAACGCAGAGTCACTCCCTTCTAAGTCCATTGAAGTCAATAGCCTAAGAAGGTTACTTAAAATGGCCCTGTTAACCTCTGTTCCAGTGCTAGGGCTTAAGTTCCCAGTGGAGGAATGTCAGACTGGAGTTCAAGCTATACACCATCATGTGTAGGGTTGCCAACCTCCAGGTACTAGCTGGAGATCTCCTGCTGGAGATCTCCTGATTGAGATCCGTTCACCTGGAGAAAATGGTTGCTTTGGCAATTGGACTCTAGGCACTGAAGTCCCTCCCCTCTACAACCCCTGCCCTCAAGCTTCAGCCCAAAAACCTCTCGCTGGTGGCGAAGAGGGACCTGGCAACCCTAATCATGTGGTTCAGACCAAGAGCAGTGCCATGAAAACCACCCAGACTAGCAAAGAAGCCTTTTTATAATAGGTGAAAGTGGGTCAAGTGATACTTTCTGAGGTGTTTCTTCAATGATCTGAACATCCATTCCAGATAGAAATGTGTGCCCCAACTTAACAGCACTTAGTGTGACAGCCTTCCAAATAGGGTTGCCAACTGCCAGGTAGTAGCAGGAGATCTCCTGCTAATTCAGCTGATCTCCAGCCAATAGAGATCAGATCACCTGGAGAAAAATGGCTGCTTTGGCAATTGAACTCTATGGCATTGAAGTAGGGTTGCCAGGTCCCTCTTCTCAACTGGCGGGAGATTTTGGGGGGCGGAGCCTGGAGAGGAGGGAGAGGAGGGACTTCAATGCTATAGAGTCCAATTGCCAAAGCGGCCATTTTTCTCCAGGTGATCTGATCTCTACCAGCTGGAGATCAGTTGAATTAGCAGGAGATCTCTTGCTATTACCTGGCAGTTGGCAACCCTACATTGAAGTCCCTCACCTCCTCAAACCCCGCCCTCTTCAGGTTCCACCCCTAAAATCTCCCGCCGGTTGAGAAGAGGAACCTGGCAACCCTACTTCCAAAGTCCCCAGTGTTTTTACCTTTCCTCCATCCACTCCTTCCATTATCTGCCTTTGTTTGTTTGTTTGTTTGTTTGTTTGTTTGTTTGTCTTCTACCCCACCTTTCCCAACCAAGGTCAGGCTCAAGGCAGCTAACAATCAATAAAATACAATGTCAACAGATAAACAGCATATAATTAAAATTTAAAATAATTTCCAATGGTAACATAAAAAAATTCCAAGCGGCTTCACAGCTTCATTCTCTCTTTCACTTTGCTTTCTCTTGTGTGTGTGTAAAGTGCCTTCAAGTCGCAGCCAACTTATGGCGACTCCTTTTGGGGTTTTCATGGCAAGAGACTAACAGAGGTGGTTTGCCATTGCCTTCCTCCAATTGCCTTCCTCCGCACAGCAACCCTGGTATTCCTTGGTGGTCTCCCATCCAGGGCTGACCCTGCTTAGCTTCTGAGATCTGACGAGACTAACAGAGATCTGACGAGACTAACAGAGGTGGTTTGCCATTGCCTTCCTCCATTGCCTTCCTCCACACAGCAACCCTGGTATTCCTTGGTGGTCTCCCATCCAGAGCTGACCCTGCTTAGCTTCTGAGATCTGACGAGATCAGGCTAGCCTGGGCCATCCAGGTCAGGGCTTCCTTTCTCTTACAGAGGCTCGAAGATCACATCACTGCCACTGAAGACTTCTTATACTTCTCATAAATGTTCACTTCCTTGAGTTGATTGGGAGTTGCAGTTAAAGTACCACGTGGAGAGGCACTTATTTGTTTTACATGTTCTGTGGTATCCAGACCACCACTGTAAAAACTTTAGCCACAACTTCAATATGATTTAGCATGCTGGGACTGGCTCTCTTCTCCCCTCCCGTGGTCAAAATGTGTTTTTCGCTAGTTTAAATGTCACTGATATCCAGTTTAAATTTTTAAACTATTACTAGACAGATTTTATCAGTGTTAATGCACGTGGTGATAATCAAGTTGATTGTACAGAGCAATTCATTCTTGAAAGGATTTCAGAAACAATAACTAATTGAAGTAGATCAAATAATGCATTCTTTTCACTGTGATAGCAAATGTATATACCTTATTTCACTGGTTTAACCATTTAAAATGCATCATATATAACTTAGTTAGCATATAAAATTGTACATTAAAAGTATATTTTCATTTTCTACCAGAAAAATTGCAAATATACTCAAAACTTGACAGAAAGTTGCAAACTGCAGCCGTCTATCTTACATTCACACCTTCAGGCCCTTTATGCCCCATTCCAGCCCCATTATTGGAGACTCCAGTGCTGAGTTCCATCCCCAGCACCACTGAGAGTGGCTTAGCTCACCCCAACAGCTAGAAAATGGGGAGGTGGCTGATGCTGTGGCTGGTGGGTTCTGATCCCATGTGGCTTGCCTCCGGATTTCCTCAGGGTGATCCTGACAACTGTGCGATTATTTTTTCCACCAGTACAATATTGTGCTCCCCCAGTACAAGGAAGTTCAGGAACTATCCATCCTGTCCAGAGAACCTTTTTTTTTTTTAATAGGGTTGCGCTGAAAATAACTGCATTTATTTTTTATGCTTGGTCTCAGAAACGAAGATATGTTAGTTATGGGATATTTACGATGTGCTGACATAAAGATGTTAGGAACTAAAGAAGATTTGTGCATCCAGACATGCTGGTTTGAAATATGGGCATGCAGCAAATCATGTTACTCAATCAATAGGAAAAATACAGATGAAGAAGCATCAATCCAGCAGATGGCAGTGACCATGACTAAAGCATTTGGTATCTGAACAGCTGCTTGGTGGCTTCCTGTGCCATCCTAAGCAGAGTTATATTATTTTAAGTCCTTTGAAGACAATTTGCTTAGAGGGATTTAACTCTGCTTGGGCTGGCACTCTTAAGCAACTAACTAGATCACAAGACCATTCCGTAATTTTAGTTGTTAAAAAAAAAATTACTATATTTCTTCTCCTACTACAACAAAGCCACTTTAATAAAAGTAAAAGGCATCAAAAACATAAAATACAATAATAATCAATACGCACAAAACAACCCAAATTACATAGCCCCTTCAAATTTAAAAAAATACAGAGTGCTTTCACACATGCCGAATAATGCATTTTCAATCCACTTTCAATACACTTTGTAGCTGGATTTTACTGTGTGAAACGGCAAAATCCATTTGCAAACGATCGGTAAAGCGCATTGAAAGTGCATTATTCGGCATGTGTGAAAGCACCATTACAATCACCAAGCCAGCAGAACAGCTAAAAACAAACATAACAGTAAACTCTGCAACACGGATATTTCAGCAACAACAGAGCTCAGTAGTAATTAGCTTTAACTGCAAAAAGCTTGCTGAAATAGGGTGGCCTTTGACCACTATGAAAACCTTGCCAGAGAAGGTTCCATATACACATCATTAGAAAAGCCATGTCATTTCAATATAGGGCCAATATGGGGTTTCAATTGTACTGTTTGTCTAAGCACAAGAATACAGTGACGGGGTGCTTAAGATATCTGGGGATCCTTTGTTGGCCACACTTCTCCAAATATCTGCCACATAATCAGAGCTTTGTTGTGTATTTAGGGCTGTGTGCTGGGCTAATCCCTCAGCAACTGCAATCCATATTTGCTAGTAAATCAGTGTCTCTGGAAGGAATGGGAGGGGGAGCCTTCTGTCGAGGCCATTTAAAAATAGCAGCACAAATGGGTACTGCTGGCTTCTTTCTACACATACCGACATTCTCATGGGAAATCCAGACTGTATTCCATCAGAACATCAACACTTCCTTGTCCCAGAAGCTTTAACGATGGATTCACAAGTTCAATTTATTATAATAGCATGGTTAGAAAGAATTTAGTCAAATCTCTGAAAACAGTGACACTAAATCGCCAAAGCTTTATATTTCATGTAGTGATTTCAAGACATCTGGATGGAAATCAGTTGTAGAAATGAACATGTGGCTCACCGCCCATTTTACAGTCTGATATTTATAAACCACTTCCTCTTGGTCACAGTTTGGTGGGAAGTAGTCTGTAGTGTCAAGGATAATGAAATGAATTGATACATTGGGAGAAAGGAATAACTGAAAGTGTGCACTGCTGCTCAGATATATACAAATATGCATGAAAATAGAGCAGTTTGGGGTCATTTCTCCTGGGTAAGTTTAGCTTCCCACTACCTTTGATCCTCCAATGACACAGGTACTTCTCTCTGAATCAGATGCTCATTTCTTTGACCCTCTTCTGGGGTGTTATGCTACCCACCTTTCTTTTAATTTGTTTTCCAAGCCTCTTGAAATTTTATACAATGAAACATTAATTTCAGAATTTTACTTAAAAAATGGCTTGGATCTTGACTAACATTTCTGCAGACAGAATGCAATTTTCCCTCTTTCTACTGTAGCCAAAATCCATCGCCACCCCCCAGCTGCTCCTGGAGAACAGATGACCCTCAAGGATAGCTTAGAGGAGTTGGAGTTCTGCCACGGAAATTTTAGGAAACCCGTTTAGCTTTAAAAAAACAACAACCCTGAAAAACTGTTAGAACTATCCAACCAGGACTATTTAAAGAGGAAGGATAGTTTCTCCTGAAGCTGATGCTTGAGAAGTTTTTTATGCTTGATAAGAATGGGATGAACACAGCCCACAGCAGGCTCATTGTTCAGATAACATGGTGATGGATGAGAGGCAGAGGGGCAAGAGATGCTGTGAAAGTCATGGTGGTGGAAGGGGACACTAATGTCTCTGTGACTGGGAGAATGTGGGAACAGTGCTCTCCTCCAGAAAGAGAGCCTCCTTTCCAAGTAACTGGGCAAAACAGGGCCTGTGATGTGTTAACACCTCTTGATGGTCCTGGTTCTCGCAGGCTTGAGAATAGGGCCTGACACCCCCCGATTGGTTAAGGACCCTGGAACACATATGGGTGGGGAATGAAAAGGCCACCTGTTCCTTTGCCTGTTTTGGAGTTCATTGGGAGAGCTATCTCTCCTGTGTATTTTGCCATGAAGGGTGACAGAGGGGAATGGTGCTAAAGAGAGTTGCAGATGCATCAGGGGGTGGGCATCATGCAACTAACAAAGTATCTTTATTGTCAGATACCAACCCATTTATTACTTACAGGATGTCACTTTTCGCTCTAGCAGCTAGAAAGATAAGAGCCAAACTGATGCCAAAGAATGCAACTAGCCAGAATTGATGACCATCTAGGATATATTTTAATTATATTGTATTTTTATAACTTATACGGCATTTTGTATTCTACCTTTCATCCTTATTGTATAGTCTTCTTGTTTTATAATTTAATATACCTTGTAAAGGCCTTTGGCTATCTACAAATAAATATTTACCTTACCTTACCAACTAACAAAGACCAGATATACCATGGATTGTAAGTACCTAGTCAGTGACTTTCCTTTTGTTTATTTTGCTTAGTATATCTAGATCTGGTATTATAGTTCCCTGAGTTTGTGCCTTATAAAGTTGTTTATTTAGAGAGAGTCTGCATAAGTCCTTACCCACCTACCTTGCTGCTTGGCATGATACAATGATACACCCCCTGTGGAGTCAGCCTCAGGTGACCAATGAGAGAGAGAGGGACTGGATTTTACCTGAGGTGGTGGTGGTGGTGGCAAAAGTAAAGGGTGGGGGCAAGACAGTGCCTAGTCTTGCTCACAAGGTGACCGAGTCCAGCCATACAAACATCAGGAAACAGCCTCAGACATCTTCACTCACACTGAAATATGGGCTACAGTCTCATCCCATAAAATGCAATGGAAGTCAAATGCATTTTTATTATGTATTCCATGGCTAAGCAAAAGATTTGATTATCCCAAGCAACGAGCAGCATTGTTTCATGATATTCCATTTTCTCAGAATTATGAAACTAATGAAGACAAGGTCTGAAAAATAACAAATTGAGACCCTCAAAGATTATTTTTGGAATTTGACCTGAATGCATCCCTAAATTCCATTTGAAGCCAAATTGGAAATAAAGAGAGTGCTGAGTCTAATTTACTCCTTGATTCACTTGCAGATTGCTTGGCAAACAGGATTGTGCATATTAATTACTTTTCTAATGAGAAATGTTTGAAAGTTGCACCTGTTATACCAGCAGAGCTGGGATTTTTGTTGTAAAATAAAGAGACAACATTTATAGCTCTTGATTCAACCATCTTGTGAAAATATGTAATATTTAGATAAATAGCATCTAAAGGGATATATTTCAAGTATCTCAAGAAAGGCTTCACTCCATAAGTGAAAACTGATAGTATGCAGTTCTTTAAACTAAAGGTTATTTCCATCTGATTTTCTGTGGTAGATCTTCTATTGGTTATATTTTGGCCCTGAACTATAATGGTATCGAATCTATATCCAAAGTTCTTTCCTGCCCCACACACTCAGTAACTCTGAATGGGTGACATTTCAGGATGCTTTCCCTACACTGACAGCTCAGAGCGTCAAAGAGTCAAATAAAAAGACAATCAATCTATTTATAGTTAATCTAACATTTGCATTAAGTTAAAAGGGGAAAAAACTTCAGGGGTTGATTATAATGAACATTTTAATATGATAATGATGAGGGCGATTTGCCATAATGTGATATGGTTGGCATGGCAACTGGTCTTGTGACTATTCTGGCATATCAAGATTCTTCCAAGATCATTTCCAGGCTGCAACTATATCCGAGGGAGGGAGGGAATCACCAGCACAGAGACCAGAATACTGAGGTCTGTGATCTTACCATCTATTAGAGAATCTACAAAGCCAATCAAATATACTTTAGCAGGTTCCTACCGGGTTAAAACTGATCACATGAATTGAGCCTAGCAGATATGAAGGATTCAAAACCACTTCAAACATGTATCTAGCCAAGCCTTCTTTCTGAAGTGTTTGATTATGCTTGAACACCTGCCATTCAGTTCAAGGCCTACAATCATGAGCAAGGAAAGAGCCAACTTTTCAGTGTGCTGTTTGGATGTGTATGGGGGAATCGGAGTCTGTCTGTTTGCACAACTACAACTGATTCCAAAACAGACTTTCCCTTCACAGCCCTTCTGACCCACCCATCTTCCACTACTCTTACATCTGATTTTTAAAAGGGCCAATAGTAACATTTTTTAAAGCAGTTTGGTATTTTTGCATTGAGGCTTACTACCAGGTGCCTTTGCGTGCCTTTGGTGTCTGCTCATGCATTCAGCAAATCTTGTGATTAGTTCTTGTGATCATTTCTTGAATAGATACCACTAACTGCAAAGCTGCAAAATACAAGCTGTGCAATATAGTCAAAGCTGGTCATTTAGAAGAGGCACCAGACTGTAGGCACAAAGAGAGGGCAAATGGTGATTCCAGGCTTGACAGTATGCGGTTAATTTAATGGCCTGAATTACCATGACACCGAAAGATACCACTGCTCTGTATTAAATTAGATTATTTAGTTCTTGAACTGAGAAAAGTTTGCTGCAATGACTAAGCGGTTTCTGCACAGGTGCGAAGTTGCTAGGCATGCTACCGTCCCCAAGATGAACTGTCCACAAGTTGAACCTGGGAACATCAAGCCAAGCTGATTACGAGCTCACTATGCATGTAAGTGAAGGAGTTGGAACAAGCTATATTCACCTGGTGAACATGTTCCTGGTGAAATTCTCAGGAGGAGACCTCCAAGTTAAAATTTTCCCCTTGCATGGTCCACTTGAAACCAAGTCTCTCTGGACGTACTGAAGGAGCTGCTGTATTGCAAAGGCTGCCCCATATACCTAGATATGCTTTTGGTTTGGCTGTTAGTGGTAAATCCTACTCCATCATGTTTCATGTTTATGTTGATACATTCAATTATTCATGACTGTTATCTTGAGAAGAAAAGGCTTAAATGAATATTCATTGCTTATTACTGCTTCATTATCTCAATACATTTATTTGCAATAGCACTTTGTGGGCCTGATATACACTTTGTATCAACCAACCTAATTTAACGTTATCAAAGATAACGCTAAATGATGCTTCATAATAACTGAAATTATACTTCAGAGACTGAATGTACAAAACCCCCAGAAATAAATTTCCCGTATGAGGATGAATTTGCAGATCACCCTAATGCTGATAGAAGATTGCATGTTTGCGGAAAAGGAAAATACAGTTGCCATTATCTCATTGTGGCTTTGCTTACCTATGAAAGGCCACAGAGTTATTAAAATTATCTGTTTTACAGTAAGCCATATTTAGTGCTTAATCATTACAATAAGTATTAATATTGCAAATGCCTGTTTACTTTTGGTAGACTCAGTTGTCGACATTGCTCTATTCTGAAATGCGTCTTAGCAAGCAACCAAAGAAGCATTACGAGTTAGGCATTCAAATCAGAATTGGTATGCTGTAAATGAAGGAAAGAATGTACAGTACAGTCCTAAGCAGAGTTACTCCAGTCTAAGCCCACTGAAATTAATGGGCTTAGACTGGAGTAACTGTCTTTAGGATTGCACTGGTAGTGTCTATTCATGCTGAGTAGAAATGCTATAAATCCCCACAAAATTAGGCTCCAAGCCCAAGCACTTATATTTGAAAGTTAATATCATTAAAAACTTTTCAGCCCTTAGGGTTATGAGGTTATTACAGAAGAGTGTTCCAGAGGTATAGGCTATGGGGGCTTTAAGGAAGGGAAACAGAAAATAGTGGGGTAAGACTTTGCTCATGCTTAGAACTTTTCAGGATTCAAATTATAGGCATTAAAATCAACTAATTTTGACAAAGTTGGAGAAGTACAGTGAGACCCTCCCCCCTTTTTTGAGGTCAAGTCACAACCAACACGGAGACCCCATAGGGTTTCAAGGCAACAGACATTCAGAGGTGGTTTGCCATTGCCTGCCTCTGCATACTAACCCTGGACTTCCTTGGTAGTCTCCTAAATACTAACCAG
The DNA here is from genome assembly GCF_029931775.1 of Euleptes europaea. Taxonomy (NCBI): domain Eukaryota; kingdom Metazoa; phylum Chordata; class Lepidosauria; order Squamata; family Sphaerodactylidae; genus Euleptes; species Euleptes europaea. The sequence continues at coordinate 36,698,601 of NC_079323.1, forward strand.
GGCAGACCCTGCTTAGCTTCCAAGATCTAATAAGACAGTCAAATCTAGAAGCTTGAAATTCCATGACCACATCTGTATGCCTCCATACCTTTCTGTTTCAGTAATGGTAATCTTTTAGGAAGTATAAATTATTATGAACACATTCCAATTGTAGCAACCATCTTAATATTCTAGAATGTGCTGACTAAAATTGAAATGCAACAGTCCTGATAAACTCATCCCTTTCCCAACTTTACAGCTAAGTTTATGTGTGTTCTCATATCTAATATCTTAGTGCTTCAGGATTTCAATTTAGAAAAGGAATTATATCATTGCCTTTCCTTGCTGGAATATTTACAAGGCTTATTTACTGTTTGTAAATTATTTTTGATGCCCATCTCTGATGAAAGACTCCATGTAAGTTTTGTAATACTGCAGTATCATTCAGTTTAAAGCCTACAGAATTTGCAAATGAAATTCCAGAGAACACATAACTTTTCTCAGCCTGCCAAGTCATTTAGATGAAAATTGCTTTGGCTGCAGTAACTTACACCAGATCGTCCACTTGCACCTGCAGTTCATGAGGCTGAATACATTTCTTGATACTTCACCAGTAATGTAATCGACAATTATGTATCAACGTAAGAAAATACATGCTGGGTCAGTTCAATGCTCTATCCAAAATGATGCCCTAATGTATTCTCTATCAGTAGCCAGTAGCCAGAGGCAAAAAAAAAAAAAAAAAAAGCCGTCAAATTCTTCTACTAAAAGTCATTTCTGGCTGCCAAGGACTGAATAACATAATGCTAGACAACCTAAAATGAACATGATGCACCAAAAACAAGCCTGACATCACTGTTTCGCAGTACGGATGGTATTGCTTCATTCATTAGGGTTGCCAACCTCCAGGGGGTGGCTGGAGATCTTCCATTATTACAACTGATCTCCAAGTGATAGAGATCAGTTCCCCTGGAGAAAAGGGCTGCTTTGGCCATTGGACTATGTCATTGAAGTCCCTCCCCTCTCCACACCCTGCTCTTCTCAGGCTCCACCCCAAAAATGTCCAGGTAATTCGCAACCCAGAGCTGACAACCCTATTCATTCATTTTTTTAAATTTGTAAATCCTTTTTCTACTTTAAAAAGTGCCAAGGGTGCATCTGTAATTAGGCGATAACGCATCAAAGGCCCAGTAATATAATATATATTATGTTATATAATATATAATATATTAGGAGGTGGTGAGCTCTCCTTCCCTGGAGGTTTTTAAGCAGAGGCTAGATGGCCATCTGTCAGCAATGCTGATTCTATGATCTTAGGCAGATCATGAGAGGGAGGGCATCTTGGCCATCTTCTGAGCATGGAGTAAGGGTTACTGGGGTTATGGGGGGTAGTTGTGAATTTCCTGCATTGTGCAGGGGGTTGGACTAAATAACCCTGGTGGTCCCTTCCAACGCTATGATTCTATGATGTAGAAACAGTGAAAGAAATATGAGTGACTGATGCTTTCTCTTACTTTGGAGAGTATGTATTTATCTAGTCATTTTATTTAAAACATTAAAATGGAGGGGGCAGAGTGAAGACACCTGCTGCTCTTTAACCATTTCTGCCGAATCATGGGACATTTTTCCTGCAGGTCTTCTATTTAGACCAGGGCTAGTTCTTAGGGTGTGAGTTCTTGGTATACAGAACAGGTAGGACAGGTAGAGAAAACCTTTCTATATGCCCTAATCAAATGGATGTGCCATATAGATACAGTCAAGAGGATTTTCTCAGCCAGGCTTTTTCTCATTCCATTGAAATGAACAGGACCACTCAAACTAGAAGTCAGATTATATTATTATTGTTGTTGCCAAGGCATGGTTCAGGGTGGTTCATGGCATAATTAAAAACAAAAGACATCAGTAATTCATAGCTAGAAATAATAGTGAGAGATTTTACTTACATAAAATCCTATGAACAGTCTCAAATAAGTTGTGCCTAAGGTCATAAAACAACTTCCCAATAATAAGAACAATATAGGAATTAAATTTCCAAGCAATGTAGTGGGGGGACAAAATGAGGCATACAGAGCCTGGTTAGCAAATAAAGAAGGGGGGTGGCTGGAAAAAAGACTGGAAGGAAGAGAGCAGGAAGGAGGGATTAGGGTCCAGGCAAGCGGTTGAAATCGTTATAGGTGTAAAACTGTTGCTGTCCTCAACAATAGGCCTGGCAGAACATCTCTGTCTAACAGGCCCTTCAAAACTGAGGAAGGTCTGTTAGGGCCTGGGTTCTTTATACAGAGAGTTCCACCAGTCATGGGCCACAGCCGATAAAAGCTGCAGCCCTGGTCAAGGACAGTCGGATAGACTTTGGGCCAGGGATCATCAGGAGATTTCCCGATGAAGAGCATAAGGCTCTCTGGGGAGTATAATGGGAGAGGCAATCCCTTAAATATGAGGGTCCCAGACCATTTACGGCTTTGAAGGTAAGCACCAACACCTTGAACTTGATTTGGAGATCTGGAGCCAATGCAGCTGGTGGAACACAAGTTGAATATGTGCCCTCCAAGGAGTCCTCACAAGGATCTGTGCAGCTGCATTTTGCATGATGTGATATCTACCTTGTGGATGCACTGGTGTGAGTAGAAGGCTTTAAAATGGGCACATATCTACCGATTATTTACACAAATGATAAATAGTTTATCATTACCTCCTACAGGCATCTGTTCAGGACTTCCACAAACCCAACTGATTCAACAATTATGAGAAAATGGAACTTGGTGCCATCCACGTAATTTTGGCACTGTACTCCAAGTCCCAAGGCAATCTCTCCCAGTGCCTTCATGTAGATAGAGGGCAACGTGGGTTCATGTGGGACTCCGTAGCATAATGCAGCAGTCCACCAGCACCACCTTCTGGATTCAGTTTACCAAGGAAGAATAGGTTGGTGTTGTGTAGTGGCTACAGCAGTTACATGATCAGACCAGGACCTGGAATGACCACGTTTGAATCCCTTCTTCAACCATGGACGCCTGCCAGGTGGCCTATTTTACATTCAATCACTGAAGAAAAGAAAGATAATTTTAACCTTTGTTTATGCCTTTGTACAATACTCTGTTGTATTTTCTCCGAAGAGAATGACTTTTTCAAAGAACAAAATGACTATAACATCATTCAAATGGCATTTCCATCGTGGATTTATAGTGTACTTCAATAACATGCTGAATTATAAGGGCAGTTAAAATCCCACAAATTGCAAAGATGCTTATAAAAGCCCTCTTTGTAAAGGTCCATACTGATAGCAATCATAAGGTATTCATGACAATTATATGGAGTACCGTTCATATACAAAGAATGCAATGAAGACTTGTATTAAAAACCTTTTGTACATGTAGCTGATGAGTCCTGAAAACATTATTCAAAAACACTAAATAATATTGGGCCATTGAGAACACCTGAAGTCATACCAACTCTTCCACATGACTAGCTTTCCTTGTTGCAGTTACACAAATTAGGTAATAGCAGGAGAATTCTAGAATCAATTGTGTGTCATTGCCCTTTGGCTATTCCATGTAAGATACTTTCTCTTCTTTTCCTCCCCGATCCTCTTATATTATGTGGGTTAATAATCCAAAGAGTTAACTACTTTGAATTAATAAATCAATGCAGAGACCCATTTCGTTGTTCGACCGAACATCTAATTTGTTAAGTCCTACTTTTCCACTAGGAACCCAAATTGCTTTAATTAAAAGCATTCAGGCTGCTAATGTACTTCTGTCAATACTATGACCATGTGATTATTTCTATACTAACATTTTCTATAACGGTTTAGATCAAACGAGGCTTTAGAAACCCATGAGTGGCAGAGCGTTGAAAGTTACAAACAAATACTAAAGAACAGCAAACACGTCAATGCAGTGCATTTAGAGGGCTCAGGCAAATATGAATAGCAGCTCAGTAAATTAGGAGAGTGCTGGTATTGGACCAGGTAGGCCAGGAGTCAAAGCCCTGCTCTACCATGAAGCTCATTGAATGACCTTAGGTTAGTCACTGGCTTGGAGCCTGTAGATCATTTCCACAGATGGAAGTGCTTTCTGTCAGCAGAGTAGATTGTGCTCAGCTCTTCCTTCCTCTGTTGCCCGAGATACTTTCCAAAATACCGCTCCTGAGGAACAGAACCCCAGGAACAGTATGAGAGGACAGTTGAAAGTCTACTGCAGGAAGGAGGGATTTAGTGATTGTGATGTCACAGAGACTTCAAGGTCAGAAGTGCGTGGGAAATAATAGGGGTGGTTTCAGCATGCTCACTTGAACCAAAGCTGTAAAGTTCCAAGGAGAACGGGTTGCAGAATGTGAGGCACGTTGCTGTCTAACAATAGTCACAGACCTTTGGTGAAAGGATTCAAGCTGGCTCCATGCTAAGAAGCTTGCAAGATGGGGGGGGGGCGGAGATGGGGGGGAGGTTGAAAGCCTATGTCAGAAGGAGAGAACACTTTACCAGTTTCCTTGCTTGTCCTGACACAGTAGACATAAAGGAGCAGGGAAAGCAACATGAGCCTGCCTGGGAAGCAGGAAGAGCCGCAACAGCATAAAAGATTAAGGAATGAGAAAGGGGAACATTCCCAAGTGCAGACTGCCTTTCGAAGGACACTTGAGATCCCAGCTGATTAAAGCAGCCCTAACATATGTCCAGTCTCTTTGGAAGAACACAGAAATGGGAAGCACACTTGGAACTGTATGCTATTGCTAGGCACAACATTTCCCAGACAATAAATTTGATCAATCAATCAATTTGCATTCCTTACGGCTACCAGAAGGGCTGATGAGAACGGAACATTTTCCAGAAAATGCTGAGAGCAGCAGAGTGCTGGTTAAATGAAAGAAGGAAGGAGAAATCAACCCCGTCAAGCCCCTAAAAACTTTGAGAATCCTGGATGAGAAAATTTGGAGGTGGGATCTGCAAATTATATGTGCCCCCCCCCCACTCCACAATCCAGCAACTTGACATTGTTTCTAACAGTTACTACAGGGGCTGGGCCCCCACCATGACAGTAAAACCAGGCAACTCAGACAAGGTAGGGGTTGTAAAGGAACATACTCAGAGAACTGTCAAGGCACGTATAAAAATGAACTTTATAAATTATCTAAAAGGAATAGCAAAGAAGATTCCCTAAGATGACATGATAGAGGCTGGATGTGATCCAGAAGGGACAGAATGTTGAAAGTTACTGTCCATTAAAGGAAAAGGGGTGGAGATCAGCCTGCTGAAGACCTTGCCAACTTAGAGAATCCTTAGAGGAGAGATTTTTGGGAATGTAATAGGATTTTGAAAGTGTTCCTTCTGACAATTTTTATTTATTGATTTTATTTGACATATACCCCAATTTTTCCCTGGCAAAGCTGGGCTCAGGGTGGCTTCCAAAATAATAAATCACAACAAATTTCAGTATAAATGTAAGATTAGAACATACAATTTAAAACAAATTTCCAGTTTAGACTAAAAGATGGTGTCCTAACTCCATAACCTGCTTCATAAGATAAAAGAAAATCCATGAGCCCAGCATTTCTTTATAGGGGTGAAAACGTGTTCTAAATAATCCTAAACTTGGCTGAATGTACAGGTTGAGTTGACTACTTCTTTATGTGCTAACACTGGAGAGAATGTTTGGACTATCTCACACTAGAAATCAGTTCATACTTCCAGTACAATCCTAAGGATTTAGAAGAGTGTGACTCTGTTTAGGATTACACTGTATGTCTAGTTAGAGTGTTCCTTTGCTGTTGTTTAGATAACACTGCATAAAACAACCAGAAGTGGGATATTACACTTTGAGAGAACAACATGGAAAAGTAACATTAGTAAACATCTGTAGGAAACTGTAATATCAAACAGTGCAGAAATGAACTTGTTGATGCAATGGTTAATATGTGACCTGTGCATCATAAAGACAACCTTTCTAAGGTTTGACGTCTTTAATCCACAATAACCCAAGTGAACTGGCTTGTTTTCATATTCCTTTTTCTGTTACATTTAATTCAGTCAGAACGTTTACAATTTGCTTTCCTAGCAGCTATCACTCAAGGTTCAACAACCAGATGGGTATTATTCAAACGCTGAAGCACAGATATTTACATGTCTTTGGTGTATGAAAGAAGCAGTGTACTTAGCCACACCAACCCTGTCCTTGGACTTTTAAACTTCAGTTGCATTACACATTTTTTGACAATTGCTTTCCTGATTCTCATTAAATAGTTCTAAAACCATTTCATGCACTCATACAAGAAAAATGTGGAAAGGTCCGCTCTTTGCATTCATGTTTCAAACAAGAGGAGGGGGATCACATGAGCACGCTCCAAAGGTTTTGTTGTCATGGCTTACTTTTTGGGAGTGTAAAAAGGCAGCTTTCTTTGGGCACATCAGAGAGCAGAAAATGTACGGCTGTCATAACGTTCTTTAAGCTGAAGTAAAAATGCAAAATGACAGTTTTAAACATATTGAATACTTTTTGGTTTCGATTAACCTCATGAGGCCTCTTAATTTTCAAGGAAGTGGAAAAGGATAAGCTTTGAAGAATTTTTTTAAAGCTTCATGCCCTGTGTACTTTCGGAACGCTAAGAGTGGCTGTTTAACAAGCAATCCCCACTCATTTATCTCAGTTTTTTTCTGAAGTCAAAAGGAGAGTTTCAACACAGTTCATTGTAAGCAGTTTGGATAACAAAGACAAATACTGAAGACATCATCTTTTGATTTTTACTGAAGAAGAAGACAAAGAAGAAGAAGAGTTGGTTTTTATATGCCGACTTTCTCTATCACTTAAGGAAGAATCAAACCAGCTTACAATCACCTTACCTCCTCCTCCCCACAACAGACACCCTGTGAGGTAGATGGGGCTGAGAGAGCTCTAAGAGAGCTGTGACGATAGCCAGCATTAGCAGTCAGGCAGGCAGGGTAGTTGTCATGGACCAAAGGTAGGATTGCCAACCTCCAGGTGTTGGCTGGAGATCTCCTGCTATTACAACTGATCTCCAGGCAATAGAAATCAGTTCCCCTGGAGAAAATGGCCGCTTTGGCAATTGAACTCTATGGCATTGAAGTCCCTCCCCTCTTCAAACCCCACCCTCCTCAGACACCACCCCCAAAACCTCCAGGTATTTCCCAACCTGGAGCTGGCAACCCAACCCAAGGGCTGCCTAGAGGCCTTTTGCTGCTGCTCCGTCCTAGCCATAGGGTGGGCAGCGTAGGCTGGTGGGAAGCAGATATTTGTTTCTCCCCCTGCCTGTCTTCAGGGTGTAGTTAAAGAAAGAAGTGTGAAGCCAAAAGGCCAGGGCCAATGTTGGAGAGGAATGACTAGAGGAGGTAGGGACAGCATCAATGGGGAAGACCAAAGGAGCCCACTTATACTCTTATTAATGCAAAAACATGGATCCTGCCCTGATCTAAACACAGCTCCCTAGTGAGGCATTTCATGATTCCTAAGTTTGTAGACTCTACATATGTTACCCTACTTCATGACTACTCTTTGTGTTTTTCCAGTGACAATTGCAGTCATATTTTCCTTAGCCAACATAATGAATTTTAATAATAGGTGTTAACATCAGCACCTCCTTTTGCACAGAAATGCCATTTAAATGGTGGGACAAGTAGGAGGGCTACATCCATGGGTTCCACAGGCTCCTTCCATGCTACACATACAGCATCCTAAAGATGGAGCTAGGTAATAGCATGAGTGGGCAAGTGGAGGCCTCATCCATGCCACTCTCACAGTCTCCAAAGTGCTCTGCAATCTGAGGTGTCCTTCAGCCCATCTTGGAGCCCAGTGTTGGCATGAGTGGATGGGGCACCTTCTGTGGCACCTTTGCCAGCTTTCAGGCAACCTGAAGCACATCTGAAGCCAACTTTGGGCCCAGGAAGCCTGAGCATGGATCCAAGAGGAGATGACCATTACAAACCATGTGAATCACCTCATCCCTTTTGGGAGTCCTTTGGCAGCTCAGTGCCTCAAGTGGCCACTTGGCTTGATTGGCTTGATTGGGTGTTGAAGTAGACATGTCCATTGGCTTGGTCTGGTTAAATTGTACAGCTGGATGCCTCTGAAATGTAGGAAACCTGTCTGGTAGCAAGTCAGGTAGCTAGACTGAGGGCAGCCACAAGTTTTTCTCTTACATCATTGCTCCCCATCCTCCCCCCACACACACACACTTTTGTTTATGGGGTAGATTACACGGCCGGACCGAGTTCTCTAGTGGCTGCTATTTACGACTAATGAATGCCATCTTGTTTTATTGTGCTGTATGGAGACTGTCGTTTTAATGTATGTTTTAACCTATGTTTTATGGTTTTAAATGTTGTAACCCACTCTGAGCCCAGCTCGCCAGGAATGAGGGCAGGCTATAAATGTGAAGAAATTAAATAAATAATGTTGGACAGCACTAGGTAAAAAAGATGTTGTGAGTCCAGTTATGTATTTATTTATTTTATTTGTTTCTTAAAACATTTATATCCCACCTTACCTTGTGGGTCAAGGCGGCTTACAAAAATAGTTAAAAACATTTCCACTTAAAACCACCACAACAAGCATAATAGCAAATAACAATCACCAAATCTCTCCCTATCACCTATTTTCCTGAAGAAGAATGGTCTTACATGGAAATGCCAGAATATTCCTGTTTTCATGCTAAGTATTTACAAATAAGTGTATTGTACCTAAGTTCAAAATATATTACTTGGAAATAGGTACTATTAGTTTCTGAGGGCCTAGTAACATTTAGAACCGGAGTGTCACCATATGAACATTATCTGTACATATTTATCCTAACCAGTGAACAATCTCAGGGAGAACTGTTGTCTTATACTTGCTGCCTCTGGGCTCAACAAATGTTTTTAAGCACATTTGAAATATCATACTTGACTGTGAGCCCAAACACACTGACATCATAGCATGCCGAATGGAAAACTAACAGGAAGTTAAAACTCTGGGGGACTGAAATACTTTTTGCACTGGAGATATACCTTAATATGAATAAGATTAATACAGACATCTTCAATGCACCTCTGATATGCCACAGTCTTCACAGGGACAAGCTCTAGGATCCTATTTTAAACACAAAAACAACCCCACGTTGCTACATTTTGGTCTACAGCAAGAGTTCTTAACCTGTGGTCTCTTGACCCCTGGGGGGGGGGCGTTCATGGATAGGCTCCAAGGGATCTGTAAACTGGGCATAAAGTATTAATAGGAATAAGAAAAATAGCAATGAAAGAAAATGTACCTTGTTATTATGATTTTGCTGTTTTGAAGAAGAAAAAAGCTCCACGTGTGATCACCTGAACACATGAAGCTATCTTATACTGAATCAGACCCTTGGTCCATCAAAGTTAGTATTGCCTACTCAGACTGGCAGCAGCTCTCCAGGGTCTCAGGCGGGGGTCTTTCATGTCACCTGCCTGCCTAGTCCCTTTAACTGGAGATGCTGGGGATTGAACCTGGGACCTTCTGCATGCCGAGCAGATGCTCTGCCACTGAGCCACAGCCCCTCCCTGTGACTAATTGCATTTTACAATGGCATGTCCTGGCTTCAAAAGCTCTGTCGATAATCATGAAAAAAGTCTTGTCTACTGCCATGAAAGTTATCAACCTCCTCCGAGCCAGGGCCTTGAAGCACCACCTTTTCAAGCGGTTTTGTCAAGAAATAGGAGCAGAATGTGAAGTTCTTCTCCACTGCAAAAAAGAAGGAAAGCTCAGTCTCAGAACAATTTGATGGGCAGGAGTTCATGCATGGTTTGGCTTACTTGACATATATTTATGGTCATATGATTGAGGTAAATCTTTCAATTAAAGGCTGTGCAGTCACCATTATGGATAGGGTTGCCAGGTGGTCCCTCTTCGCCTCCAGCGGGAGATTTTTGGGGCAAAGCCTGACAAGGGCGGGGTTTGGGGAGGGGAGGGATTTCAATGCCATAGAGTCCAATAGCCAAAGCAGCCATTTTCTCCAGGTGAACTGATCTCTGTCAGCTGGAGATCAGTTGTAATAGCAGGAGATCTCCAGCTAGTACCTGGAGGTTGGCAACCCTAATTATGGATGTCACTGAAAAACTCTTAAGTATTTTGCCCAAGCTGCCACTCTGGAAGAGGAGATTGGAGGCAGACTGCTATACAAACTTGCCAGTGCTGGAGGAAATGCTTCGGCAGGCTGGAGTTAAGAGTGACAAAGCTGTTTCAATTTCTCTGCAGGCTGAGATTTGCAGACACCTGGAAACAGTGCAGAACTCATTTGAAGGTTACGTCTGCTCAGGTGACCTGAAAATTGAAATGTGGGTTTGTAATCTTTCCCTTGCTGACTTAAGACAGTATCAGTGATGCAGACTGTGCCAAAAATGACATTATTGACTTGAAGACAAAGGAAATGAAGAGTCTTGGAGAATTTTGATGTTCCTTGACATAAGCCTACCCTGAGCTAGCAAAGCAAGCCACAGGAGCTCTGATTCCATTTGACACTACACACCTTTGTGAGTCAGGGTTTCAGCGCTTGTTGCCATCAAGACAAAAGTCAAAATTGACTGGATCTCAACAATGACATACACTCTACCATGCCAAAGACAACTCCACAATTTCGACTTCCTATTCAGGCCAAACAATAGCAGCATTCTCATTGAAATTTACTTCTGAGCAGAATTAAAGTTTACTTTTTGTTTTATTTGCATAATGTGGATATATATTCCATGTTTTTCCAGGAAGTGGCCATAAATTAAAATAAACTGTATGCTGTATAACACTATTAAGTATGTATTTACAAGCCCTTACCTAGATGGTCCAAGCTAGCCTGATCTAATCAGACCTTGGAAGCTATGCAGGGTCAACCCTGGTTAGTATTGAAATGGGAGACCACTGAGGAAGTCCAGGGGTGCTGTGCAGAGGCAGGCAATAGCAAACCACCTCTATATGTCTCTTGCCTTGAAAACTTTAGGGGATCACCATATGTTGGCTGTGACTTGATGCCATTTTCCACCACCATGTTTTATGTGCATTTTTCATGAGAGGGGGTCCATAGTTAGAGTTGCCAGGTCCCTCTTTGCCACCGGCGGGAGGTTTTTGGGGCAGAGCCTGAGAAGGGCGGGGTTTGGGGAGGGGTGGGACTCCAGTGAAACAATCTCAGACAGCAGTTTGTCAGAGGAGAACATTCTACCAAAGGCTCCATTTTTCCACTTGTTCACCCAACACCTCCTAGCTGCCCAGGGCTGAAAAGGAGCTGCTACCTGGTGCTGTTACTATCAGGGAAGAACACTGGAGCAGAGTTTTACCAGCAACTTAGCACTACCACAGCAGCCTTTTTGGGGGGAAGGGGTTATTGCTGTATTGTATCTTTAAACTATTATTTTTGTGTGTTTGTTTGTTTGATTGCTTTTTAGTTTTGCAAACTGCTTAGAGCCTGGCTTTGCAGAGGAAAAACAAAATGAAAATATTTTTAAAAAACAATAAAATAAAATAAATAGCAAGGGCTGGGAAGACCTTCCTCTGCCTGAAACCCTGAACAGCTGCTGCCAGTCAGAATAGACAATGTTGGCCTAGATAATCAAATAGTCTAATTTATGATAGCTTCGTGCATTCCGAATACTTTTTGACACTTTGTGATCAGATGGAAACATGGAACATCTTTCTAGAACTATCAGTAGCAGATTTATCATTTCTGTACTGGCGAAAGGTTATGTATGAACCAGAAGAAGAGAGGGGCTAGCTGTAGAAGGCACAGAAGCATCAATGTTTCCTCATCTCCCCTTTAGGTATTTGAAAGAAAAAGCTGCTCAAAGAGAATTATATATCTGATTCTCATGAGTACTCCCAGTGTGGATCAAAAAATCCACACAGTGAGGCTAGAGTAGATTTTTCCACAAACCTGTGGGAAGATCTGATGACATTTCAGTCATCATTTCATTTGAAACTGGTTGCCCTGGATGGCACTGTTGTGTGGATTTGTTTTATCCACACTGGGAGCACCCATGAGAATTTAATGTACAATTCTCTTTGAGCCGCTGTTTTCCTTCAAACACCTAGAAGGGTGACAAGGAAACATTGATGCTCCTATGTATTCTGCCGCTAGTCCCTCTCTTCTTCTGGTTCATACACAGCAAGGAGATGAGGGAGAAGGAATGGACAGGCAGGGCAAGCGGAAAGATCAAGGGGAGAAGGAATGGATCTGGCACAGAAGGAGGGAGAGAGGGAAAACAGAGCAAAAGTGGGGAAGGGAGCAGGAGGGGAGAAGTAAATTCCCCTTCACATGAGTTTTTGTGGGTTCTCACTTGTACTTCTATGAGATGTTGGGGATAAATTTCAGAGGAGGACATTTTGCCTTCACACCCTACTGGAATTTCCCAGAGGCATCTGACAGGTTACTAATGGAAAAAGAATGTCAGATTAGCTAGACCTTTGGTCTAATTCATGTCCTTATATCTTAACTCTACATATGCACACAGTATGCCAGATGTCCTGCTCTATACCACATTGGTCAGGCCGCACCTGGAGTACTGTATGCAGTTCCAGGAGCCTCACTTCAAAAAGCATGTGGACAGAATGGAGCGGGTGCATAGGAAAGTGACAAGGATGATCAGGGGTCTGGAGACCAAGCCCTACGAGGAAAGGCTGAGCGACTTGGGAATGTTCAGTCTGGAAAAGAGGAGATTGACAGGGGACATGATTGCTCGGGTTAAGTATTTGAAGGGCTGTCACTTAGAGAGGGCAGGGAGCCTGTTCCTGTTGGAAGCAGAGGATAGGACTCGCAAAAATTGGTTAAAATATGGGTGGGAAAGTACCAGCTGGATAAGAGGATTTTTTTATATATATAGTAAGAATAGTTCAGCTGCCTAGGGAGGTGGATGAACACTTGTCAGAGATGCTTTAGGCTGATCCTGCATTGAGCAGGGGATTGGACTAGACGGCCTGTATAGCCCCTTCCAACTCTATGATTCTATATGCTGGCAAATGCCCCCAACCCTATTATTTCTTCACCCAACCCAACAGGACCTGGGAACTATCAGGCTATATGAGCATCAGCACACAATATCATTCTGTCCTCATTACTAAACGGCCACTGTAGTGTAGTACAGACCTTTCACAGGAAAGGCGTCCTCCTCTTAGCAGCTTCTCTCATCTCTTAGAACTATTTGAACTCTGATCTTAATAACACTCTTGTCCTTTCCTCTTTTCCTTTTTTTGTATCAAAATGTGAAGTATGCAAGGATAGTTTGCATATTAAACATTTTCTGCCACAAAAAATGACTCTGTGATATTTTGCGCTTTGTACTTTTGCACCCAATTAAATCCAAATCTATTATAGTTCCCTTCATTTTAATACACATTTTACTATTAATGTGCAAAGGCTCAGCACGCCCCGGTCTGTCCTGAGCAGAAGTGGTACGATAATATAGTTCATAATTCAAATATGACAAAACACTATCCATGAAAGAAGGTAAAGTAATAATTACATGGAAGTGCTGGGCAAACAGTAATGTCTGATTAAAAGCCTGTTTTATTGGAGGATCTACTACTATGGTAACAGACAAAGGCCTAATTTATTCTGACTAATCAGGATTGATGTTAATTAAAGAAGAGTTCGAGATAATGACTTCTCATTACTATGTGATAGATAGAAATAGATTGCTCTCTACCTCTAGGTAAAATAAGCAATTAGATAACTTCTGTTTCTTAAGGACTTTTTTAGAAGCCTGATCTCATCCTGTCGTCGTCTTCTTTTGTCAAGACAGTAATATTTACTTGTCTGATTCTATCACTGCTCACCAGAATGGATTTTTTTTTCTTAAAAGGGTACTTTTCTAAGCTACCACTTTTTGAAAGAGCTGCAGAGAATGAACAGTTTTGAAAAGAAGAGGAAACATGAAATTTCAGCCTTTCAATATTGGAAGCCCAAAAATCCAGCTAGCAATAAGTCATGGGAGTCTCCTTTAAACCAAAGGCCATATATACACATTTAGGCAACATTTGGGTATACGGTCCATGAAGGCAAGGGATTCTTTTCTCTGTGTTGCAGGGGCAATAGATCAGAGATGGAGTGTCATCTTCTCTTCCTTTATTTCATCAACTTTCCATTGTAGCCGGAGACATCTGAAGCAATGGAGAGGACTGTAAAAACTATTTCTCTTTATGCATCATCCTCTCCTTCAGAGGATGGGGTGAACATAAATTTCCTTCAGTCTCCTCAGATACCTCCCAAGGGAATGAAAGAAAATGGAAGGGAGATAGTGATTCTGGAGGGATCCAGTCTCTATATACACTCTTTCTTGTCTTGTCAGGGAAACTGTGTGTGTGTGTGTGTGTGTTAAAGGTAAAGGTTCCCTGTGCAAGCACCAGGTCATTACTGACCCATGGGGTGACGTCACATCCCGACGTTTCCTAGGCAGACTTTGTTTGCGGGTGGTTTGCCAGTGCCTTCCCCAGTCATCTTCCCTTTACCCCCCAACAAGCCGGGTACTCATTTGACCGACCTCGGAAGGATGAAAGGCTGAGTCAACCTTGAGCCGGCTACCTGAAACCGACTTCTGTCGGGATTGAACTCAGGTCGTGAGCAGAGCTTGGACTGCAGTACTGCAGCTTATCACTCTGAGCCACGGGGCACGGTACTGACAATTATTGGTACTTTTATGATTTTGCAAACTGATTTGAGCACTAGTCTGTGGAGATAAAGTGGTATAAAAAATTTAATAAATAAATACAATTATTTTCGGTATGGCATATGTGGCATAATCCACCGCAGCACTTTAATCTGGAGTATGAATCTGTAGTGAATGGAAGGGAATAAATTTCTGCACATCTCCTTCCTTAGATTAGATTGCAGGTTCAGACTAGAACAGAGGAGCCCATCAGTAACCTGCTTCTCACTGCAACCTGTTCTCATCTCCATCATCTTCTCCTCTAGAGGCCATGGAAGGATTGTGATCTTTATATACATCGATCTTCACTCACAGAATGCATAGTGGTATTTGGATAATACACCTATACATGCCTGTATACTTTATCATTCATTTTGTAAATTTATATTTTGCTTTAGATACCCACCAGGATGACTGTGATAACATGGCTCTTCACCCAGGTTGGTTTCTATGTTAGCATTTTCCACTTTGCTTCATGAAGGTTGTATCTATGACCTGCGAAGGCTTGAAGATTAAGCTGAAATGACTGTTTCGTGCAGCCTAGTTAAAGACAGAGAGCTAGTTTCCTAGATGAAGAAAGAGGACATAAGACAATTAATAGAGTAATTAATGCAACTGGAGAAAACAAAGTGGTAGGACACTGCCCTGGTCATGTAAGTAATGATAGCCCAATGGTTTTAATCCTGGCATATTTTCACAAGGGGGTTGTGGGAAGAAGAAGGGTCACCTTTTAAAAAGGTAGGGCAGTCATACAAGTAGACAGAAGTACTTTAGAGGAACAACATATAAGATGGGGAAAAGATAAATCTGAAACATAACACAGCCTGCACATCAAACCTGGAACCATTAAGAAACAGTTACCCATCTCTTTAATTTCACAAAGATAAATTTAGATTTAGAGAAAGTGGACTGTGTAACTATACTAATTTGATTTTGTTTGCTTGATTATTGTAGTTGCTTTTCAACTGTACTCTTTCACTTCTGTATCCATGGAATGTTTATATACTTAGAGATAAACTCTTCTTTTTCTGAAATTGGAGTTATAGGGTCTCTGCAACCATGAAAAAGCCTCATCCCCTGGCTTACATTTCCTGAAGTATTGGAGAGGAACAGGGAGTGCCTGTTTAGTTGGAATATCTCTCACAAGTAAAATTTGGTAAATTGGCTTCAGATTTATTAATAAGACAAAGCCATTAAAATATTCATATCAATTACAAAATAGAATTAAAAGATACAGTATCTAAAACTATGGGATATATAATTCTTAAATAAATTGAACAAATTACTATTAGCTAAAAACCTCTAATTTCCATTTTAGGCTAGATTACCAAGCCCCGCTTTGTCTGGCGGATCTTGTATATTGCAGCACAGAATTCAGCTACTTGTTTAATCGCCTGGGCTGACCCTTCCCATAGGAGATTCCTCAGCCTCCCTTCCTCAGAGCTGTCCTTTGTTAGATTAAGGAGAGGGAAAATTAGCTTAAAAGTAAATTGGCTTACAGTTTGGTAAACTGGCTATTTTCTCTGATCTGTTACTCTCACTTTTCGGTTTTAATATAAACTAGGGTTGCCACCCTCCAGGTGGTGGCTAGAGATCTCCTGGCAATACAACTGATCTCCAGCCGACAGAGATCAGTTCACCTGGAGAAAGTTGCCGCTTTGGCAATTGGACTCTATATGGCATTGAATTCCTTCCTATCTCCAAACCACATCCTCCTCAGGCTCCACCCCCAACATCTCCAGGTATTTCCCAACACAGAGCTGGCAACCCTAATATAAACCGCTGTTTCAACTTTTTGAAAATGTTTGTTAAAAATGTTTAAAAGACTGGCTTATTGCCAGTGAAATGGTAAAGAGGTGTGGGAAAAGACAATATGTGGAGGCCTAGAAGTTGGTAATTTATCAAGCTGTATGGTCCTATTAATGAATTTTAACATCTAAAGTTTATAACTTGAACTATTTTAAGTATGTTTTTATTATTGTCTGAGGAATCATTTTGACATTTATTATATTATCTGAGG
The DNA here is from genome assembly GCF_029931775.1 of Euleptes europaea. Classification (NCBI taxonomy): domain Eukaryota; kingdom Metazoa; phylum Chordata; class Lepidosauria; order Squamata; family Sphaerodactylidae; genus Euleptes; species Euleptes europaea. The sequence continues at coordinate 36,715,238 of NC_079323.1, forward strand.
AATCGTTTTGATGCAAATTGAGTTGGGATCATCTAATAAATTTTCTGTGCACCTTTTATTTTGTTTTGTTTTCATAGTTTCAGTCCTGACAGACAATGAAAGATGATTGCTGACTCCTCACGTGTACAATCCAGGCCTTACATGGTTGTACATAAAATTGCAAGGAAAGATTTAACAACATGAATAGTCTCCAATCACAATATACAATTTGCGTTAATAATTAGTTTTTCAGAATATGTACAACAGATACATTCATTGTGAATGGGGTCTTTTTCTGCTGCCAAATAATCAATAATTATGAAAATTCCAAAACCTATCCATATTATAACCTCATCTATACAGAACACAATGACCTATTTTGAAAAATTCACAGAATTTTGAAATATGTTCTATTACTGCAAATTGACAGAAAAATGGATGAGAGAGAGGGAGACAGAATCCTTTGGTTACAGCCAGGAATAAAAATAATAATTACTGGTAATTTTTTTTAACCTTTAAATGAGAACACCTTACGACTATAATGAAAGTTTGACTTTAATGAAGAGACTGAGGTAGAAGAAAGACACTTAACAGACAAAAAGGTGAATTAGGTGCCATTGGAGATCTCATTAGGGAAGATTATAGTCAGATAATAAGATGGAAATAACAGTTCAATAATAGCTTAAGCCTGGTTCGGTGAGTATAGAAGAACATTATCTTCAGTCTTTCAGTCATCTATCTTTTTTTTACAAAGAGCAGGACTGATCAATATAACCCAATCCAAAATGAGTGAGATTCACTCATAATATCCTTGTATTAGTCAACTGGAGGACTGTGAAAAGAGCAGTGAGACCCACAATGCCTGTGTTACCAATTTAGACAAATTACAGAATATTGATAACAGTGGTTTGTTCAGATGGTCTTGCAAAAGAAACTGTTGTTACTGAGCTAAGATAAATTAAGGAACTGGAAAGACCATATAAGCAAAAGTCCACAGACAAAATACCTTTTTACACAACATATCCTGAACAAGTGAATGTGCACAGGGAGTGTGGAGCATCATACCCCTTTCCTTATTGAACTGTTATATTTTTATCCCACACTTTGTCCAGGGAGATCCCAGAAGCTTACAATAATTATACATGTGAGTTTCTTTTAAAGTTCTACCCAGAGGCTGAAATCCTGAAGACACTTTCCTAGGAGTAAGCCCCATAGAATAACATGGGACTTACTCTGAGTAGATCTGTTTATGATTGTTCTCAGAATTGCTTTCTGTAAAAGAGGTTCATAAGCAGTAAGGGATTGGGTTGTAAGCAGTAAGGTATCGCCATAATACAAAAGTCTCAGCTTCAATATACATTAACTGTAATGTATGGAGTTGGGAAAGCAAACCTCATGCAGAGCTTGGATTTCTCCAGGCTCCTTTGCCTGTGTGCGCCTATTGGACACTGGACTACAGCCACTGGGGGGCGTGGCCCATGTGGCTGATTCAGGCATATAAGGCGGTTGTTGCACAGTTCACCAGTTCAGTTCTAGTTCGTTCAATAAAGCAGTTGTTGGAACTCCATCTCCGGTCTCATGTATCACCCACGCGTATATTACATTAGTCATCATTACCATTTTGGGTATCCTCTTCTCTTCTCTTCTCTTCTCTTCTCTTCTCTTCTCAGTTCCATCACTACTTACTCTTAACATGCAGCAACCACAATGGAAATCTTGATCCTGACTTTACTTCTGATAAATCATATTTTATCCCATCTTTTCTCTAAACATGCATAGTCCTGCCTTCCTCCACTTTATGTTCATAATCCCCCTGTGCAGTGAGTGAGTTGGGTAGAATGCCTGTCATTTGTGGACATTACTGCTCATCACTAATTATTCATCACTACCTTTAAGATCCCCACATTGGAATGCTTGGGAATTGCATTTATTTTTAAGTAAACCTCTACAGACTTTTAATAACATTGTTTTCCATTTGCTTTCATTCACTGAAATAAGCCCTTACTCTTTTATTTTACAGACTTTACCCAAAATTGAAATATAGTATGAAGCAGAATTGCTACTGTTTGAATAACTGAGGAAATTCAGATAGTTCACACTCTTCCTCCCCCATTGTCTCTCAAGTTGTAACACACCTGATTCTTTCAGTGCTTCCAAAGAATGTCAATGATTAACACCCCCCCGTCTCCTTAAATAAGCCTTATCATTCAGGCTTTGGATACCCAGAATGTCTTCAAACAATGTGTCTGCTGCTTTGAGTCACTGGATATTTCCTATTGACTTTGACAGCCTTTGAATCTTTGGGTAGTTATGCAGGACTTCAAAAAGTGTGTCAGGCTTTTTGTTGTATACATGAATGCTGCCCTCTTCTGGAAACTAACATCAACCGCCAAAGTGGCCAGAGAAATGACTTGGTTTGATTCTCTTGATCACAGCATATCTTTCGAGTGCCTGAAGTGAGGTTGCAGCATTGTAAATAAAGTAAAACTATGTCTGTCCATGCATGATAATAAAGGGCATAGGAGCATTTGTTTAGACATAAGGTCCAGTTAGAATATGGATCATGATGAACAGGTGTGCAACAAGAATGCTATTTAAAGCATCGAAGCAGCTGGCAGGGGTGTGAAATCCTTCCTTGCACAAATTTATCCATCCCACCCCACCCTAAGCCTGGCCTCTTTTGTATGGCTTACTTTTGGTCCGCGAGCATTGCCAGGAGAAAAGCACTGGGTCATGGTGGGGATTTTAGAGGAAAGATTGGTGGTGGAAAGTACCATCAAGTCGCAGCCAACATGGTGACCCCATAGGGTTTTCAAGGCAAGAGACATTCAGAGATGGTTCGCCATTGCCTACTTCTGCATCATGACCCTGGACTTCCTTGGAAATACTAACCAAGGCTGACCCTGCTTATCTTCTGAGATTTGATGAGATCAGGCTAGCCTAGGCTACCAGTTCAGAGCAAAGGAAAGATTACAGATGAAAAAAGAGAGTTCTGTGCTCTTTCTCAGCCATTCTCCACGTGAAATGAGTTCTTCCACCCAGAGTCCAGATTCAGGGGCAACCCATATTTTAAAACACATGTTTGTCAGCAACAAGTCTAGTTAAACCTTTTCAGTGGCTGCAATAACACAATTACATAGAGTTGACATATGCACAACCATCATTTTATGCAGTAGCCAGAGGCTGTGGTTGTACCCTGATGAAATCAATGGTTGAAGCATGGAGATTATCTGTTGGGGGAAAGCTTTTCTTGCTGATCTTGTATAGAGAAAGACTGTAGGACTGAGAAAATGTAAGTTCAGTTGTATTGGTATTTGCATTATCAATACACTCAACCCCAGTGAGAAACTACATTGTGAGGCAGTTCAGTCTTCACATACACTGATTTTAAGGTTATCTTCATAAACAAGCCTGGAATTGCTGGAGCCTTTTAGCATGTCAAAGGATGCCGCAAGAAAATTGCCACAAGCAGCTGACAAGTAGCAGCTGCAACCACATGACTGGAGCTGCAATAATCATTTACTGCCATCCCTCTTCTAAGCAGAAAAGGAAACATCTGCAGCAGGCAGGAAGGAATTAATGGATCCATCAAAGCCAAAATATCAGATGAGAGGGGAAAATTCAGGGTCTATAAAGATTTAAAATATCATAAAGGCTTCAATTGCTTCCGCATTTGTGAGAATTTGACATGTCAAAGAGGTTAAAAATGTACTAAAAACACATTTAACTCTTTGTTGTCAGGAAATTCACACACTACCAGATCTTGTGCTGGAGTAGACAGGTTTCCTATTAATGTTAACACCAGCGGAAGAATAACAATCTAACATGTATTGTGACCTTTCAATCACATGACACTTCTAGCAAATTTACATTCTTCATATAAACTCATTTCACTTTAGGAATGAGTTCAAATAAACTCATTCCATAGTCCAAACCTAAATCCTGAACTCTGGTCCAGAGCTGTCGCAATAAAAGAAGAAGAGTTGGTTTTTATAGCCTGCTCTTCTCTACTTTTAAGGGGTCTCAAAGTGGCTTACAATCTCCTTCCCTTCCCCTTCCCACAACAGACACCTTGTGAGATAGGTGGGGCTGAGAGAGTTGGGAAAGAACTGTGACTAGCCCAAGATCACCAAGCAGGTTTCATCTGTAACAGTGGGGGGGGGACCCAGTTCACCAGATTAGAGTCCGCCACTCATGTGGAGGAGTGGGGAAGCAAACCCGGTTCTCCACTTAAGCACTACACCGTGCAGTCTTGGTGCCAGTACTTAGTATCAGAAAAAACTGTTGTGTTTTCAAAGGACATATTGGGGAGCACTGAAAACAATTCCTATGAAAGATATTATCTTTTACATTAAATGTAATGCTTTTTAAGGTAAGATACATTTTTAAATATATAGTATGAAAACTTTTTTGTAAGGAAAGCTAGGGCATTAGAGAATGATCATTCTTATGTACACTGTAGACATTGGGCTGGATCCAGTGCAGCATTCCTACAGGCACAAAGACTTACCCCAGCAGAACATGATTTTCTCAACTCCTTCCACCAGTGGCAACCCTGAATGTCTCCTCAAATCCTGCTTCTGGGAAAGAAGGGACCTCCAGGCAGGCCTGGCGTTATGGGTAGGCTTAATGCAGGGGTGGGGAACCTTTTTCCTGCCAAGGGCCATTTGCGCATTTATAACATTATTCGGGGGCCATAACCAGGTGTAGATCTCCCGGGGGGGGGAGAGACTACGGTTTCCAGGTCTCCAGCCACCACCTGGAGGTTGGCAACCCCAGGGGAGACCATGCAGCAAAGGCCTGGAGGGCGCCCCCGCTCCCTTGTCCTCCCCCCTCCCAGGTGGGAGGGCAGCCAGCGGTAGGCCTGAGCAAACGAGGCGCCAGGAGGCAGCCGATCCACAGGGAAGGAAGGGAGGAAAGAAAGAAAACAGAGAAAGAGGAAAAGGGAGGGAGGGGAAAAGAGAGAGAAAGGGAGAAAGAAATGGAGGGAGGTGGAGAAAGAAAAGGACGGAGGGAGACAAAGAGACAGAAAAAGAGGGAGAGAAAGGAGAGTGACAGAAAAGAAAAGAAAGAAAAGCCTTCCCCCCACACACATACACACCTGTGCACGCCGGCCCCACGCGACCAGGCCCCAACCTCCACGCCTCCCCCCCCACACCCCCGGCCCCGGAGCTCCCGAGGGCCACAGAAAATGTCTTTGGGGCCGCTTACAGCCCCCGGGCCTGAGGTTCCCTATCCCTGGCTTAATGGAACATCTGCCTACTCATAATGGCAGCTTCTGCTAATGAGGGAGGGAGTCTGGAGGAATCATCTGAGGGTGGGGGCAGGTTACCTCCCACCCCCTTCCCTCTTTGTGGCTTTTCCTGTGTACTCGGTAGGAAGCCCTTGACATGTACATGCGGCTGCTTTCTGTGCTTCAGCTCATGCCAGCAGCCTATTGGCCAGACATTGATCCTCAAATCTTCCTTCTCCAGCATGTAGGAGTTTGTTTGGGCTTTATTTGTGTGTGGGGGGGGGATGTGTTCCATGGTAGAGGGTGGTTGGAAGCTAGGGTTGCCAGCTCTGGGTTGGGAAATACCTGGAGATTTTGGAAATCTCAGGAAATCACCTTGAAGGATTGTTGGATTGAGCATATTGTTGCAACACATGAGGGAGATATGCAGAAGAAAATTTGCTACACCCCTTCTTTGCCACGACCTTCTTGGGTCTGAACACTGTGAGATATACTTTATGGGCATTTGCAGCATTGTCTCTTTAGTAATCATTGAACAATTGAATTCATAGTCACGTGTATAAACTGATAGGTATTGATGTACATTTTGGATGCTTGTTTGCTTTAATATTATTGTTGTTTTGCATTATAGCACATTCATTTAATGCTTGGCATTGATGCTAGTACCTGGAGGTTGGCAACCCTATTGAAAACGGAGTGGGTGGCTGGCTGCAGCAGTCTGCATTGCGGCCTCAGCATTCTGCCTTGCTCAGTGGGGTCTTCTGAGTTTGGGGGAATCAGTTGTCTGAAGAGTGGGGTGAGGCTTTCTCAGCTAGCGTGTTTGCGGGCGTGCTCGCTGCTTGCTTGCTCCTTAGGCTCTTGCAGATATCCTTGAGTCTTCCTCTAACAAGTTACATTGGAGCCAAACCAGATCATGGCTTTGGGCTTGTGGGAGTGGGAGGAGATGAGTTGAATGGAAGATAGTGTTGTGAATCAAAGAGGCCATCCATCCAAGAAAATACACACTCCTCTGTGATCTCTGCCATCAAAGTCTCATTTCTAGAGTTCCCAATTTCCAGGCACATGGAGGCCTGATAGGATCAGGTCTGCAGTGAATGAGGAGAAAAAGTTTCAGTAGGGTTGCCAGGTTCCCCCACCTGCTGGCTGAATGGTTAGGGTTGCCAACCTCCAGGTAGTAGCTGGAGATCTCCTGCTAATTCAACTGATCTCCATCCGATAGAGATCAGTTCACCTGGAGAAAATGGCCGCTTTGGCAATTGGACTCTATGGCGTTGAAGACCCTCCCCTCCCAAAACCCTGCCCTCCTCAGGCTCCGCCACAAAAACCTCCCGCCAGTGGCAAAGAGGGACCTGGCAGCCCTATCTGTAAGGCAGGGGATCTCCCACTGCCAGCAGTAGTCTGGCAACCCTATGCTTCAGCCTTTCTCTCTGCACCCTTTTCCAGACCTGAAATGGCCCTGGCAAGCTACTATTAGCCCACTGGGAAAACTTACATATACAGATGGCTACATATGTTGGAGAAGCAACAGCATGTTAAGAGTCTAGGTAATGTAAATACTGCTGAAAGAGTCATTTAGTCAACTTTTACCCTAAGGGGAGCTGTAATGCATTCTCTAGCGTTTACGGTTTTCTCTTGCAGTGCAGCCTGCCTCTTGTTTTTCTTTCTCTTCTATGTGTTGGTGTGAGTTTGTGTTTGTACTCTGAAGGCCTCTCTATTATATTAGTGGCTGCAGTCAGTTATTGACTTTTTACAGATCCTGTTGTAGTAAAAGTCATTGAAAGCAAATTCCAAAACCAGGGATTGGATTATTTCTTGAATTCTGCCAACAACATGTAGGTTTTTTCAGTGTGGCAAACAGCTTCATGGGTTCATTTCAGTTCATGAGGAAGGTGTGGAGGGGCTAAAGCCCCGTCACATGATGCACCATAATTCTGATCCAATTCAGACCATGCACACCTGGGAACTGAGTTCCCAGCATGGAACCTGAGGTGCATATGAAGAAGAATTGGTTTTTATATGCCGACCTTCTCTACCACTTAAGGAAGAACCAAACCAGTTAACAATCTCCTTCCCTTCCCCTCCCCACAACAGACACCCTGTGAGGTAGGTGGAGCTGAGAGAGCTCTAAGAGAGCTGTGACTAGCTTAAGGTCACCCAGCTGGCTTCATGTGGAGGAGTGGGGAATCAAACCCGATTCTCCAGATCAGAGTCTACCACTCCAATGGACCCATCTCACTAAAGTCCCCATGGAAGCCATGTGTCTACCACATGGACTTTGCAAAACATGTCCCAAGTTTGTCCCCAGTTAATATGTTATCATACACTTTTGAAGAGTTGAATAGTGTTCAGTGTTACAAAGTTAACCTCTGTATCCAAATATGCTGTTAGTCCTCATGTGACTTAATGAGACAGATTCCAAATTATTTATTTTCTTTAGTTTACTACACAGTTTTAGTTTGTTTTTTTATTTAAACTTTATTTTTTCTTACCTCTCAGATGGCAAAAATTGATACATGAACAGCAAATGCTCTCAATGCACTGGTCACTGATGTTGTTGGTTGTGTTCTAGGCTAGGTAAATAGTTGGCACTGCACGATAAATCAAGTCCATACTGGCCTATGCCCATTTTGGGTGGCTGCCTACAAAGTGCTAAAAGGGACACAGGGAAAGCATTAAGAAGTGCTCTGCAGTCGTAGCAAACAGCAAGGTTCCAAACCTCTGCACATGGTGCTCTTCCAGTTCCCTCAGCATCCCCCTCTCCATTGGAGGTTCCTACATGGTGGGATCCAGTTATTGAGAGGCACAGTATATTCTCATAGTTAAGCTTTCCTGGATGAGTTGTATTGCTTAGCTCCTTTCTGATGTGGGTTTAGGACTGGTTATGGGACTGAATCAGCCTTGGTAGCACTAACCTTGGTAGCACTGACCATATCACTCCTTTCTTGGACTATCTACACTTGGCTCCCAATCTGTTTCCAGGCACATTCCGAGGTGCTAGTTTTGACCTTTAAAGCTCTGTATGATTTGGGACCAACATACCTGAAGACCACCTGCTCCCTTGTGAACCCACCTAACCACTACAGTCACCTTCCAAGGCTCTGCTTTAGGTGCTCCTGCCTTCTGAGATTAGGTGGGTGTCTGTAGCGATTCTTATGGGAATATTGCAATGGCAGGGCATGCCCTCATTGCTTATAATATTGTCATAACGATTTCTGGGTCTCATCTCTGGATATATACTGTCCAAAGTCTACTGACTGTATAGTGACCTCCTTACCTCAGGGGAGCAACCTTAAAGGGATTAGCAACTCTAAAGAGATTAAAGTCTACTAAGCTCATCATCCTATGTAACAGACAGCCAGTGTTTGCTTGAGGAATGCTGTCCTCAGAAAGGAATGTTTTATTGTCTTCTCTATGCCTTGATCTTATTAATCATTAATCGTGGTATGCCTTGCCTAAGTTCCATTGTCTAAAATACTGATTGACCTTTGCTATCCATTGTATTATTGCTTAATAAAACTGAGAGATCACTGGGGCAATTCAGATTGATCTCTGGAACTCAAGACACTGTATGTGTTCTTCCCTCAAAGCACCGTGCGTGCTTTCCCCAAGGCACTTTCGGGGTGCCTTCCCTTCAGGTGTCAAGCCAGGAGATGGCCTTCCTCATCATTGCACCAAAAGTCTGGAACTCATTCCCCAGAGATACTCATCTGTCACCTTCTGTTGCCATCTTCCGTCAGTAGGGATAGACTTTTTGTTTTGTTTGGCATTTCGTTAGCGATTCTTCCTTCCCACCCCATGTTTTAATTGCTGTTTTTATTTTTGTGTTTATATGTATTTTAGCTTGAGTTTTAATTGTTTTAATGATTCTATGAACTTGGGACACACTTGGGACACGTTTTACAAAGTCCATGTGGTAGACACATGGCCCCTTCCAACTCTATGGCCATTTATGCACGGTCAATTTTGATGTTCACTCAAAGCTGCTTTTTAAAAATCCGCCCTTTAAAATGACTATTCATGGTCCCAATGCAAGAGGAGAAATTCCACCCCCACCACTCACCTGCTCCTTTGTTCCTTTGTTTGCATAGCCATTAGCAACGGTCATTTGCATAGTTAAGCCGCGGCTGTGATTTTTCATGGTTCCTTCAGAGAAGGATTCGATGCGGGGGCAGAGCAAATACAAAAGGTCGCATTAAAGGGGCTCTTAAATAAATAAATAAATATTAGTGGCACAAGTAAATTTTGGGGGGAAAGTGCCAAAGTCATGCTTCAGTTTTATGTATAATATGAAGTGGTGATTTGTTAGAGGCAAGCTTGTTGTGTTCTTCATAAAACAGAATTACACTTTTAACAATGACAATTCTATAAACTGAAAATTTGTTCTAATCCAGGACAATCTGCAAAGAAAAAAGAAAAGAAAAAAACAATAAAGATGAGGAAGATTTTCCAACAAAAGCAGCTTAGTAAAAGTCTAGAAAGGCACTGATGCAGATCCAATCCATAATCTGTGAATCTTTTGGAAGCATAAAAGATTAAAAATGGCTGAATAATACATTTATTTTTCAAATTGAGATCTGCAGCAGACTAATGAATAGTTATTTCTGAAAAGGCAAAAGAATTCCAACACAAACTCATATCTCCCCCACAGTTATTACTATGAGTATCCCTTGAAATGCAAAGGATAATTTTATTCTTATCGTCTGCTACAAATTAACTGGATTTCTGTTTGGAAATTCTTCCACATATTTTAATATGGTATGACCATTCAGAGCATGCTCACTGGGCTACAGAGAACTGATGCCACACAAATATAATTATCATAGCTAGGTTTACCAAAATGTATTTATTCAGAGGACAACAGATGGGAATTTCTTATGTTCTAAATACTGTAACACATCTGGCACCATCAACAAAATTGGCACAATAGCTCTATTAAAATTGTAACTGTTCTGATTTTGTCATATTTAATTCATGGATCATTGAAATAATTTCTCACCAGTGTGTATTAATGGAGTTCTGAATATGTGGGTCACTGTAATGGTAGTCAGTGAACAGTACTTCTAGACCTGAAAGCACATACTACCTTAGAGAAGAGCCAGAGGGGAGGGGAGGAGAGCCTGAAACTTGATGGATGTGATTATTGCAGGCATATAGCTGCCTGTTGTTTCATTTCTATTTGAGATTGTCCCATTGCATCTGGCACCATTGTCCTGATTCAGCACCAACTGCACTTTTGCCAATGGTGGTTTATGGATCTTTGTATGCCAGACTTCTAGCAAAAGCGAATTCAGTTTACGAAGACCACCTGGGTAGCTGATTTCTGCACACAGGTGTGAAATTCTGGAACCGAGTAAACCATGAACAGAATACTCTCGATACTTCACAGTCATTCGTACAGTTTTCTTAGCTAAGCCTTCTGAGTGCAGAACAATCATACTGACTACATTCACTTGAGCAAACAGTACACCCCTGCAATCACTGAGAACAGGCAGGTCATCAAAAATCACCCCGGGATAGAAACCTCAACTCCATGAACTCCATTGCCCATTCGGACCAGTCTGGACTAGGGTTGCCAGGTCCCTCTTCCCAACCGGCGGGAGGTTTTAGGGGTGGAGCCTGAGGAGGGCGGGGTTTGGGGAGGGGAGGGACTTCAATGCCATAGAGGCCAATTGCCAAAGCAGCCATTTTCTCCAGGGGAACTGATCTCTATCGGCTGGAGATCAGTTGTAATAGCAGGAGATCTCCAGCTAGGACCTGGAGGTTGGCAACCCTAGTCTGGACACATTAGGAAGAAACAACATAGGACTGAATTATTGAAGCCGCCAGCAGGTAGAAGGTGTAAAGGAGGGAGACTGGAGCTTTTCCCACCATCATCTCTATCAACTGTCCCAACTTCTCAATGTTCTACTAGGTCTTATCAGCTACTGGAAGGAAGCTTCCTACCTGGTTTTCATTGTGCTGTTTTTCCAGGGCTTTTTTCAATGGTGGCACCTTGCTTTTGGGATACCTTCCCCTCAGAGGCCTGTCTTATCCCCCTTTCAGCCAGAAAGATCAGGAGTTGTTAGGTTTCTTCTGACATTCAATCCCACAACTGTGGTGCTAGAGCTGAAAACGCCCACCCTTTCACCAGTACCAACCACACCTTCTGATGAGAGGACTGGCAACAAAGAACATCTTGCTACTCAAGCATAAGCAGTTTTTAATTGCTATTCACTGTTCTGGTCAACTGTTGTGGTTTTATGAGTCCTTGAGTGTTAGATAAGGTGAGGTACATATTTTCAAATAAGTAAATAAGATTGAGTTTATTTTCTGTCTAGATAGCTAACCCTGAGAAGCTACTTCTGTTCAACTACCAACCTTCATACAAAGACCATCTTCCTCAGTTTGTTCCAAAGCTCTTTTAACCAACCAGCCTGTCCCTGGAAACAAAATTGCAAGAAAAAACGATATTAGGACTTGCTGGTTTTATCACATGGATAGAAGACTGTCAATATTAAGGCAGGTCTCCTGGACTGCCTCATTAGATCCTTATATATTCCCTTTTCTATTGCTTTAATCTTCTTTTCTTTGAATGGAAGAACAGTAACAGACATATACTTTGATTTTTCTGCTGGTAAAGTACAACAGAGATAGGAGCTCTTCTCTCACATCAGAACTTGGTAGAAGAACTAGAACAGAAAATTCAAGGGGAGGGTTTATATTGCTCTCAATTACTTCTGACTCTGCAAAGTTGCAAGCCTTGATACAACTACGGCAAGGAACTGATCTCCTGGGAAGTTGGCAGATACTCAGTTGATTGTATCAGACTGCCAGATGTATTCCTATGTGACTGAGGTGGAAAAACAATAAGCTGCAACAAGGAGATGAAACATATTGGGCACAACACTTATTCATACCTTTACCAAATCAGGACCCAAGATGGCTTAGCATATTGCTCTTCCCTCATATACTTTATCCCACAACAACAACCTTATGAGGTAGGTTAGGCTGATAGATTGTGATGGGCCTAAAGCCAACCAGAGAACTTCCATGGCAGAGAGATTTGAACTTGGTTATCCCAGGCCGCAGTCCGACACCCTAAACACTATACCATTCCACCTCTCAATGGGAAAACCTGAAAGGCAAAAAGTTCAGACTGTATTAAAAGGATAACGGTAATGACCCAAAGGCAAAATTTCATTGTGTGGTGTGGAGAATGAGTTTGGGTTCCTCGTTGTGTAAACATGGGAACCACGGGGTGAAGGGATCAGGGCTCCACAAGGATAGGCTGGAAGGTTTTTTTTTTTTTATAAGTTACTATTCACATGAACTGTAGAACTGGGTGGAGGCAAAAGAGACACAATAAAAATATTTTGACCAATAAAGGATTAGAGTATTGGCCAGGCTAGTTTTCATTTTGTAGGAACCACAAAGAGAATCAATTAGCAATGCAAGCGGGGCTACACCCTTCTAAGTCCATTGACTTAATGGACCAAGAAACCTAAAGTGTTCAAGTTCAGATGGATGCCATTTTGAACCAAGATGGGATTTAGTTAATGGGAAAATATGAGTTTGTGAAAGTTCTGAGAGACAGCATGAACTGACAGGGTCAGCAAGACATTTGGAGTACTTTGCATTGAAAAACTAATCCTATTAATGCACCGTGTTCTGTAAAATGAGAATATATCATTTTGCTTTCAAGAAGAAAAATAATGCTAGGGGTGAGTACTTCAGAATTTGTGCTTTCATTGTGAGTATTGTTTTAAAGGTTGTGATTTTCAGAGTGCTGAAATTTTGGGAGATTTGACACCATTTTTGTAACTTTGGGGGGCACAGTTGCATTTAAAAGGCCATGGGGCCTACCACTGTTCGGAAATAATTAGGGTTGCCAGCCTCCACTATTACACCTGATCTCCAGCTGACAAAGATCAGTTCATCTGGAGACACTGGCTACTTTGAAAGGTGGACTCCATGGCATATACCCCATTGAAGTTCCTCCCTTCTCCAAATCCCACCCTCCTCAGACTTCACCCACAAAATCTCCAGATATTTCCTTACCTGGAGCTGGCAACCCTAGAAATAATATCAAGTAGACCTGGACACCAAAGTCAAGATCTACCCAATTATCAACTTTAGTCAGCATCAGCTGTTAGTTGGCATCTCTGGTCCCTCTAAATTTTAAAGGACTGTTATTTTCTGACGCTCCTGCACTTCCCCTAAACCTAAGAACTCCCAAAATTCTCAGAGATAAATTTTAATTACTACCAGAATTTCTGGAGAATTTTGGGTCATTTCAGGTATCTCGGGCCAACCCAAAACAGCCTATTTTGGGTTTCGTTTTGGTTCCAGGATTCTGAATGCACACTTCCCATATATTGCCACTAAAATAAACATCACATACAACTGGAATGTTCATGTATGGTCAGGGGCACTGTAAGTGGACCTCCTTTGACATGCCAAAAGTTTCTTTTACTGGATCCTGAAAAAGAGTGTTCTGTTTCACCGAATATAATTATGGAATGAAGAAAGATGACTTGTTTAAATTAAAGAATGTAAATTATTGGATTTTCTAGGGCATACTAAATGATGTCGCTACTAATGTTGTATGAAATTAAGAAGAAACATGTTTTTATTGAGATGTTAAAAGGCTTGCCAGTAAGCTTCTTGAAACGCAAGAGCTATGCACTTCACGGGAAAGCTTGAAGGCTGGAGAAATACATCAAAAGTCTGGTGTTCTGTGCTGAGATTATGTCAACTGTATGCAAGGAGGCCTCAGAAGAAAAGTAGCAACAAAGGGCAGCTGTTGTTAAGCTGCCTTTCAAAGGAGGGCCTGAGAAGCCCATTCGAAGTCCCAGAATTAGTGACACATAGCTGAATTATACAGAGCATCTGAATAACCCTAGAACTGTGCATAACTAAGTGGTGTAAAGGAAGGGTATCCTCAAAGACTTTTACAAGGAAACCAGTACCCTAAGGGCTTCAGATTCCACCAGAGCACTGAGTATTGCAAAAAGGCATGAGGAAACCTCGAGATCAAGCTAGCTCGGAATGTCAAGGATGCCAGAGTATAATAGGATTGCCAACTAGCTGGAGATCCGCCGCTATAACAACTGATCTCCAGCCGATTGAGATCAGTTCCCCTGGGGAAAATAGCCGCTTTGGCAATTGGACTCTATGGCATTGAAGTCCCTCCCCTCCCCAAACCCCACCCTCCTCAGGCTCCACCCCAAAAATTTCCCGCTGGTGGCAAAGAGATACTTGGAAACTCTAGAGTATAAGCATGACAACATTAAACAGCCATGTCAAGAGACATGGGCAATGTTTTGGGGTAGTATTGAGATGGTGGGACAGCATGCATTTTTGTTGCTTTGGGGAAAAGATTAGGAGTAAACTAAAGTAAACTAAAATGACACTCACAACTCTGTCCCCAATCCCTAGTCAAGAAAAACAAAAAGGAAAAGGGTTGGACAGGTCTAATCAAGCTAGCTAGGGTACATGAGGTAAAGTGAATCTGGAGTTTCTTATAGGAAACTATGGCTTTATGGGAATAGATTTATTTAGGTTACTGAGCTTTAAATTAGAACAATCCGGGAACCTGTAAGGACTTCCATGGGGTCACTTAATTCCCCCCATCTGCCCTTTCCCACATTCTTTCTCTCCCCCAGACAGCCTCCATAACCCCTCCCCTTTCCCTGCTTCCTTTTTTCCTTCCCACGCACCAATCAACCATTTTTAATCTGTCCGCCTCCAGTGTTCAACTTTATTATTTATTTCATTTATAACCACCTTTCTCCCCAATGTAGACCCAAATAAGTTTACATCAATCCCCTCTCCTACATTTTATCCTCACAATAACTCTGTGAGGTAGATTAGGCTGAGAGAAAGAGTGACTGCCTCAGGTTCACCCAGCAAGCTTACATGGTAGAGAGGGGATTTGAACCTGGGTCTCATAGATTCTACTCTGAAACTCTAACCACTCTACTATACTGGCTCTCAGCTTTCCCTACTTCCCTCCCACAGCAGTCTCTCCTTGGGAAAAGTCTGGCCAAGCTGCAAAAGTCCCACAATGGTCTCAAAATTCTAAAATCTCAAAAATATACCCCAAACAGAATCCCAAACCAGTAACACTCCCTGAAAATTTGGAATAACGAAAAGCATGCCTTCACCCAAATCCTGAAATGAAATTAGTATGATTTTTTTTAATTTTATTTTTTGCAGTTCACACCCCAATAGCCAGACGTTTAACCCTTGGTATATCAAGTGTTATTGAGTGTTTTTTTTAATTGTCTTTATTGTGTCATGGGAACAGTAGGCACAATCTATTTATGTATTTAGGCGGAAATTCCCTTTAGACTACTGCAGTCAGAAAGCTTTGTACCAGTTTTTCTTTGGGCTTGTCTCACACCTGACTCCTTCAGAATGAAGATCAAAACAATAGCTATTACCTGAAAGGGATATATGTGATGCTAAATCGCAGTGCCGCAAAACTGCTATAAAGCTACTTGCAGTCAGCAGTGCTAGCATGAAGCGTTCAGCCACAAACCACCCTAGTAAAAAGTTCAGTAAGCTACAACAGTCCTAGTATAGAAAATAACGAATATTCATAGTTAAATGAACTAAATTCTACATGTAAAGAATGGTGGGTTTTACTTTGTCTTGAGGAGATAGAAACCTTAAACTGTGTAAGTAAGGACTGAAAGAAAAATCACAACCTACCATCTGAGCCTCTCAAATGGCGGATAGGGGAGCATTAAACAGAATTTACTATTTTTATATCAATTTCTATAAAACCCATCATTCAGGGGGAAGGCTGAATGCAATAAGGCTAGGGAAACACATACACAAGCTATCCCCAGATGGTAACAATATTTCTTCATAAACATCCCACAACCACTATCCCAAGAAACAAGGCTGAAGCCTTTATTCGATAGCACTGAACTACAGGTGTCCTAAAAGCTTTAAACATCTGAAGAAGACTTGTTTAGTTTGTAGGCCTTTCAGGATGTTTTTGGACTTCCAGCCAAATATGGAAAGGACATGTCTTATTCCACCTACGGAGACTGAAGATGTTGCCTATGAGATGAAACTACATTTTCAGCAAGGAGATGTAAAGTACTGGAATGACTGGCTGTGTTTGTAATTGATCTCAAACTGAACAATCAATTTCCCTTTCCTATTTGGACTGGCAACTAGCTGTAATCAGGATTCACGAGGCATACTCTCTTTCTCAGCCTGCAATTTAAACAATGTAACTTTTTTTGCCATCAAGTCATAGCTGACTTACAGCGACCCTGTAGGGTTTTCAAGGCAAGAGACGTTGAGAGGTGGTTCGCCATTGTCTGCCTCTGTGCCACCTTAGGGTTTCCCTCCCACCCACCAACCCCCTAAAGTTTGAAAAAGTGATGGAATTACTATGATTAAAAAGCCAGGAGTTAAACTAGGGTGCCCTAAATTTGGCTCTGATGTAACGTCTACCAGCAAGATTGGAATTAGAGCACAAGATTAATTTTATGTGGTACAGCTTGATTTCTTCGGCACAGCAAGATTAAAAAAGAAAGCTATGTAAAAGCATCCCCTCTGCTATCTTTGTATTGTGTATACAGAGCACCAGACATGTAATACACATTAGAAAGCCACTACGGGGACTGAAGAACAGGATGGAAGGACAAGAGCAAATAGGTAGCCAATGTAGTTTATTCAGTATTGGTAGGGTTGCCAACCTCCAGGTACTAGCTGGAGATCTCCTGCTAATACAACTGATCTCCAGCCAATAGAGATCAGTTCCCCTGGAGAAAATGGTCGCTTTGGCAATTGGACTCTATGGCATTGAAGCCCCTCCCCAAGACCCACCCTCCTCAGGCTCCACCCCAAAAACCTCCCACTGGTGGTGAAGAGGGACAATCCTAAGTACTGGCAATCCTAAGTACTGGAGCTATGTGTTCTGAGAGACTTTGTACTGCATTCTGCAGGCAGGCCCAGTCAGGTCTCCTTGGAAGCAGTGCCCTCAGGTCTAGGTAGCAAGGCTTGAGAGCATCAACAGACGCTGGAGTCAAGAACCTGGACCATAGGTTTACACCTAGTGGACTGGTTGATCCAGCAGGGCAGCTTCACCAAGCCTCAGCCTAAATAGGCTGTGAAGTAATCAGGCTCAGCTGCCCAGCTGGAAGGTAATGCGCTCCTGCAGCCCTGCTGTGCTTTGGCCAGGATCCTGCAAAGAATTATTTTTAACACTGCCTGGCTCTGGGATGGGGTTGTGTGCAGCCAGTTGATCACTTCTCCCCCTTTGGGCCACTTTGGCCCAGGCCTTCTGCTGTTACTGCTCCTGCCGAGCAAGAGTGTCCCGGGGGGGGGGGGCTATGGGCTCGGGTTTGTGTCCTGTCCAGCAGAGGCCTGGGGACTGGCTGGTGGTGAGGCCTCTCTTGCAGGCTCAGTCAGGATGGCCTCGGGTGCTGCTGGACCATTGTCAGCAGGTGCTTCGGTGGTTCTGGGCCCTCCCTGGTTCCCCTTGTCTTCCTCAGCAACTGGCCTTGGCTCCTCAGGCTCCTCCCCTGAAGACTCTAAGTCTGAGTCACTGGACTGGTCAGAGGGGATCATGAGAGATTTCCCAGAGGGCAGCCTTGATGTTGCATTAGGGTTGTCAGGTCCCTCTTTGCCACTGGCGGGAGGTTTTTGGGGTGGAGCCTGAGGAGGGCGTGGTTTGGGGAGGGGAGGGACTTCAATGCCATAGAGTTCAATTGCCAAAGCGGCCATTTTCTCCAGGGGAACTGAACTCTGTCGGCTGGAGATCAGTTGTAATAGCAGGAGATCTCCAGCTATTACCTGGGGGTTGGCAATCCTATGTTGCATATAGGGCTGTCAAAAAAAAAAAATTCGGGACAGTTCGGATTCGGCCGAATTTGGCCCTTGTGGGTTCGGTACGTGCCGAAGTCCGAACTCCCCCACTTCGGATCCGTTCAATTCGGCGGGAATTCAAAGTTCGGAAACAAATTCGGCCGAATAAAGCCATTAAAAACACAACCGCGCCTTTCCGCGGCTCTGGGGGGGCATTTTTGGGCTTAGAGGTCCCAAACTTTTGGCAGAGCTTCAAAGGACGTTTATTGAAAGACTCCCCAAGTTTTGTAAAGATTGGGTCAGGGGGGGGCTGAGATATGGGCCCTGAAAGGGGTCCCCCCCACCCTTAATGTTGTGCATCTCTCAGCAGAGCTTGCCGCCCACGCACAAAGCTCCCAGCCCGACAACAGCGGAGAAATTAGCAAAACAACTGCAAACACAACCTTGTTAAACAACACCTTTGCAACACACAACTGAAACCTCCCCCCTCAAACCAGGGAGCGAGAGACTCGAGGGGGAACACACACCCCAGGCAGAACCGACGAAAGCCCCCTTTGGCTTCCCCCCCACCCACAGAAACTGCTCCCTCCCCACACACACACAGACTCTGCTTTCCCCCACACACACACACATACACAGGAGAAAAATTATAGATTAAAGCCCCCAAAGGAGTCTTACTGTGGCTGTCTCCTGTTCCATCAGGACGGGCTGTAATCCAAGATGATTCCAATTAGGCACGGAACGTTTTGCTCTGGAGAGATGCACACAGGAACGGATCGGCTGCCCCATTCATCCCAATAGGGGAAAGGGGAAAGGGGAAAGCCCATATCTCGGGACCTCCTGACCCAATGTTCACAAAACTTGGGGGGTTCCTTAAGAAGCTTAATCTAAAGTTCCAGTGAAAGTTTTGTGTCTGCACCCCCAAAAATGCACCCCCTGCAGCCATGGAAAGAGAAAAGGGGGGGAGGCGATATTTCTGCCCCCACTGAACCCATCTTTACAAAACTTGGGTAGTATCTTAAGAATAATTCACTGAAGCTATGCTAAAAGTTTGGGGGCTATATCCCCAAAAAAGCGCCCCCTGCAGCCACATAAATGGAAAAGGGGGGAGAGAAAAGGGGGAGAGCCCATATCTCGAGACCCCCTGACCCAATGTTTACAAAACTTGGGGGGTATCTTAAGAACACTGGTCTGAAACTCCGCTCAAAGTTTGGGATTTGTACCCCCAAAAATGCGCCCCCTGCAGCCATGGAAAGAAAAAGGGGGGAGCCCATATCTCGGGACCCCCTGACCCAATGTTTACAAAACTTGGGGGGTACCTTAAGAAGCTTCATCTGAAGTTCCAGTGAAAGTTTTGTGTGTGCACCCCAAAAAATGCACCCCCTGCAGCCACAGAAAGGAGCGAATGTGCACAAGCACCCCACACACACACACGAGGATTTTGCTCTCTTTCTCTCTCTCTCCCTGGCCGGGCCGCACATCAGCTGATTCCTCCAGTACTCAATCCTGACTGGCCAGAAGAAGACCCAGCTTGCCCACCGATTGGCCGGGGGAGGAGAATGCTGCTTACTGACGGTTATGCTGCTTACTGACGGCCGAATTGGCCGAATTTATTCGCGAACTCCCGAACTCGCTGAATTCGGCCCCCCCGGTTGCCCGCCAGTTTTGAGTTCGGATCCGTCCGAACAGAAAAGCAACGAATCAGGGGAAATTCGGTTGATTTTCAGTTCGGA
Source organism: Euleptes europaea (assembly GCF_029931775.1). Taxonomy (NCBI): domain Eukaryota; kingdom Metazoa; phylum Chordata; class Lepidosauria; order Squamata; family Sphaerodactylidae; genus Euleptes; species Euleptes europaea. The sequence continues at coordinate 36,734,993 of NC_079323.1, forward strand.
CCGAACCGAATTGACAGCCCTAGTTTCATAGGGTTTCAGCTTTCCATTATGGCGGGAAACCTCCCTCCAGCACCCATTGTTGCTTGATGGCACTCTAAGTGGTAAAGTGGGAAAAATGATTAAAACGCTAGCGTCACACAGAAGTTACATCATGTTCCTCTAGGAATCTTGTTATTGGTATCCAGTAATTAAAAAAAAAACTATATTCCAGTTTATTCACAGAATGTATTTTTCCAGATTTAAGGAAAGTAGTCACAGAACTGAGATTCCAACAAATACCTACAGCATCTGGAGAGCAGGTATCAGCATACCCCTGATAAAAATAGACGGTGGTTGTATGGAAGATAGGATTGCCAACCTCCAGGTACCAGCTGGAGATATCCTGCTATTACAACTCATCTCCAGGCAACAGAGATCAGTTCCCTTGGAGAAAATGGCCGCTTTGACAATTGGACTCTGTGGCATTGAAGTCCCGTCCCTCTCCAAACCCCACCCTCCTCAGGCTCCGCCCCAAAAATCTCCTGGTATTTCCCAACCCAAAGCTAGCAACCCTAATGGAAGATCAGTGCATAACTTCTTGTATAGAACATTACATAATTCCCAAAGAAGGAATTTTGTTTGTCTTTTCATCTTTCTCAATATATTGTTCAGTCAATTGGTGAGTTGCATTTTATCACAGAAACAGTGTGTTTTTGGAGCTATACACTGATCATGAGAAAGATACTTCATAGTTTTGAAGGATAATTCTGGTTACTAAGGTTTGTGTAGCATCATTAACATATTTAATCACCTTTTCCTTGAAAATGTCCAAATGAAGATATATTCCACAATCACCTAATAATTCTATATTTGAATATTTCTTTACATTATAAGTCTTCTAAGCAGATTGACCCATTTTTGGTTGTTTCCCCCATTAACAGATGTAGTCAACATTTTTTCTTTCTTTTCTGACAGATTTTTAAATATTCTTAGGGAGAAAAAACCTAGCAACATGCTGAAGTGTTTAGAATAAAGACATCCATTTCCTTCGGCCTTTTTTTCATTCCACACCCCTTCTAAACCTTATTCAAAGTTCTCCTTCACTGTCACGTTTTCTAGTCATGTGACGTCTAAATCTAACAAAATTAAAATGATACTCAGGCTGAGGCTATGAAAGCATTAATGTGAAGGCAGTACTGTGGCAGTCGCCATGTAGAAGTGGGTGGGTGGGGGAACAAAAAATGCAAATGAAAGATTGATGCCTCTTGGCATGTAGCCAGCGTTAGCCAACCCAGTTACGTGTAGTCTATATTGCAGAGAGAACTTAGCAGTCCCTTACCAGTAGTTAGAACTTAGAAGAAGAGTTGGTTTTTATATGCCGACTTTCTCTACCACTTAAGGAAGTATCAAACCGGCTTACAATAACCTTCCTGTCCCCTCCCCACAACAGATACCCTGTGAGGTAGGTGGGCTAAGAGAGCTCTAAGAGCTGTTACTAGCCCAAGGTCACCCAGCTGGCTTCATGTGTAGGAGAGGGGCAACTAGTGCAGTTCACCAGATTAGTGCCCACTGCTCATGTGGAGGAGTGGAGAATCAAACCCGGTTCTCTATATCACAGTCCACTGCTCCAAACCACCGCTCCTAACCACTACACATGCTGGCTCTCTGCACTACACCACACTGGCTTAGTTACACAAAGGAACAATGCTATCTCTAGTCTGAGTGGGGATTCCTTTGACCACATCTCTTGGCAATCCCTCTCTGGCTGGTGTGACATCTCCATGTAGGGCCTGCCCAAGAAAACCTAGCTTAAGGCTTGGTAAGGTAACATAGAAACTATGGCTAGAAGGGAAGTAACTGATGCTAAGAAGTCTCCCTGATCCAGCGGAGTGGTCACAGTGTGACCTTGGTCATCATAATGAAGTAGTATTACAATTATTGAATGAAATAGTAGTACTGCTTACAGAGTTCTAGATATAATGCTTTTGATAATAGAACCTAAAGTAGGAATTGCCTTTCGGCCACAATTTCATAGTCATTTATTTCAGACTCATTTATTATCCAGTTAAACTCCTAAATAATTTCCCGTAATGCTATGTGGCCAGGTATCTCTCATCACATACAGCCTACTTTTCCATGAAAGCTTTTATTTATTTGTTTGTTCACATTATTTATAGTCCCCCTTTCTCACAGGGATTCAAGGTTGATTATACATAGTGAGTCAGTACAATCAACAAAATGGTACAATCAACAACATTCAATAAACAATGCATTAGGATTGTAGATGTCTGAAACCTACCAGAAAAAACCCAAAGCATAGCATAAGTATTAACATAACATATTAAGCTGTGCAAAAATCACATATTCCTACTTACAGTAAGCTATACACAGCACAGTTTATCCAAGTAAATTTGTAAACCATTTTGTACAGTGCAACCCCATTACCTGAGTAGAAAAGCCCTCATGAATAATTCAGTTTTGCATCGTTTATGGAAGGATGGGTTGCTGGAAGCCTTCCTGATCTCCTCAGGCTGGCTATTCCATAAGGTGGAAGGCAGTTGTTGATTTTGCCCATTCGCAGCTTGGCACCTACAGAATCCCCTGCTGACATGAGTGAAGATGTTGTGGTAGAGCATATGGGGAGAGGCAGTCCCACAGATAAGAGGGATATAGACCAAGAAGGGTCTATATGGTAGGGTCTACATGGTAGCCAAAACCATAAATTGATTGTGGTAAGAAAGGAGCAGCCAATGAAGTATCTGAAGAATGGGAGTAATATGCATGTTCCATCTATCTCCTGATAACAGCTGAGCAGAAGCACCAGTTGGAGTTTCTGCATTGATTTTGAGGGGAGACCAATGTAATTACAGTAGTCTAGTCTTGATGTTACTATGTTAGGGTTACCAACCTACAGTTTGTAGCTGGAGATCTCCTGCTATTACAACTTATCTCCAGTCAATAGAGATCAGTTCACTGGGAGAAAATGGCTGCTTTGGCAATTGGACTGTATGGCATTGAACCCCCTCCCCAAACCCCACCCTCCTCAGACTCCACCACAAAAAAGTCCCGCTGGTGGAGAAGAGGGACCTGGCAACCCTATACTGTGGCATGGATCCAGGCGGCCAGATCTGCCACATCAAAGTAAGGGACCATTTTACAGGCTAGGCTGAGTTGGAAGAAAATGCTTTTTTGCAGCTGCATTAATTGCTTCTCCAGTAATTAAGTTGGATCCAGTATAACCCCAAGGCTTCTAACTGAGTTATTAAGGGTCAGTTGAACTCCATCAAAAGTGGGTGGGGGGCAATAACCTTCATGACCTCCATCTTCCCAACCAGAATTACCCCTGTCTTTTCAGGGTACAGTTTCATTTTGTTCTCTATTAGCCAGTTAACCAGGCAGCTATTCCTCTTCAGCATCACCAGGAGATTTGGATAAGGATATATAGAGTTGGGTATCATCATCATATTGACGACAACCCCCAGTTCTTATGGTAATGCAGCAGTTTCCCTCTGCAACTTTTTAAAATTGCTGTTGAAGAAACTGTCCATTGATTATACATTCAGATATTTACAAAGGTTAGAGCCAACTATAAGGATAGGAAGGGGTGATATGCCCAATGATGATCTCCCTTAGCCTTTCAGTTCAATTTTTGCCCTTTCAAGATGGATCTTTCTGACCTAAAGAGAAATGGCTGAGGTTGATCTAAAGTACATTTTATTTCTTATAAAGGAATAGGCCAACTTCCATTTTGTGTAGGATTCAACAGAAACTGCTTACTGTATTAAGCCATTTCCAGCTCCCTATTTTTCTTCTCAGGCTGCACACTGCAAATACAGTCAAAGTGCTGATCTTTATTCATGTCTCTTGGCTCCCGCATTTCTTTTTCAATTGGATTTTTTATGGAGTAGGGACTTTTGCTATTCAGCGATATAGTTCAATTTCTGTTTGTGTAACTGTGATTTAAAAATAATACCAATTTTTAGAAGCCTTCAGGGCTCAGAGAATTTGCCTGCCCAGTCATAAGCTCTCCCATTAGAGGTAGGGGATGTTTCACAAATGTCTGTCTTTCAAATAATGTCACTTTTTCATTCTCTTTTTTCCTTTTTTGAAAAGATGCCACATCCTTCTGGAAGAAAAACTCTTAATTTATAAAACAGTTTGAGTTTATACGGTGAATTTAAATGTTGAAAGCACACCACATACATGATCAGTAATCTTCTCAGAAACCCCATAAGGTGGGCCAATATTATCTCAAGCTTGAGGGTTTAGTATAAGAGGGATAACTATATTTTACATGAACATGCATACAATAAACTCTAATAGCTCTTTATTCCTATCACCCACAAAAGTAGATTTGGAAAGGATGATTAGGAGTATGAAAGCATTTTTAGCCATGGTGTTTAACCCGTCTCTTCTCTCTGCTGTCCCACTGCAACAACCTCCTCTCTGAGTAGCTCAGAGTACATAATTTGAAATCAGACCCTTTTTAAGGGGAACAAGGGCTAGATGGGTGGCAACCCAAGAACAGGCCTTCTCGGTCATGACACAAAAACTTTGGAACTCTCTCCCCAGGGAGAGTCATCCCTCTATCGGTGTCTTTCACCAGCAGGTGAAGACTTTTTTGTTTTGTCCGACATGCCTCCTATTTGTGTTGTTTAAGGGTTTAATTGAATTATTTTATAATTTTAACTGCATTTTTAATGCTTAAATGTTTTAATGTTTGTTTTTTTAAGTTTGCAGCCTTGTAGACTCCGATCAGGTGGAAAGGTAGGAATAAACATTTCAGGACCTACTAAAAATTCATTCAGAGGGCCAGGGATGTTGTTGCACCAATCCCTTCCAAAGTCAAATAAAATGAATGGCTTAGGGAGAGCATAAAAGTAGCTCTCTGCCTCCTCCTTGCAGGAATTTTCCACACACTGTTGCCTACTCACCCTCCCTTGGGGAATAGTCAGTTACTGAGCAAGAATTTTGGAGGGTTTCCTTGATTTGGGGGAACCTCTTTTCCACCTGCTTTGTGCTGCCTCAGCAGAGTTGGGATCTGTCATAAGACAAATTAGGCCATAACTAAATTGGCTGGAATATGGCAGGTGGCTCACTTGATAGTAAACATAGATAATAGTTAGATGTATAACTATTTTTCTAGCTGAGAAAAAAAAATCATGACCATGACACAAGGTGCAGGCCTCTCAGAATGTTTAAAGGAGCCTATTCATAGCAGAGAGCAGCAGAACACCATTATTCGACTCTACTCTTATACATACAACTATATAGTCACTGAATTGGCTAGAACACAAGGCTTGGTTGGATAAAATTTCACCAAGGCTTTCACTCGAAATGCATTTACAATAATAGGGCCTTTGAGAAACTGTTTGGAATCCGCTGGTGCAAAACAAAGCAACTGCCATCTATGCCAATTTGTATCAGACATAATTCAATATTGGTTCTTCTTACCATCCATAAGCAAATTCTTCCATTTCAAAACCTAAGGAGTTCTTCCATCACTTCAAACCCATCAGTCTGACTTCAGTTCACCTTCTGAAGATATCCTCAGTTCATGAACTCCAAAGGAGTCCCCTTTATTGGTAGTCTAAAGTGCTTACTACCTTTAAAAATAGACACACACTCACACAGAAATTACATATATCATGAGAATTTTACTACTGTACTATGCATTTTATATTTATGATTTGTATCTTCACTGTAGCTTTGAGAAAACTATTGTAAGGTTTGGTTGAGCTGATAGAAGTGCTTTTCATGACAACTTCTGGTAGTACAGAAATTTTACCGAATTGTCAGGGGTTGGTCCCTTAGGGTTGCCAGATCCCTCTTCACCACCAACGGGAGATTTTTGGAGCATAGCCTGAGGAGGGGGGGGGGTTGGGGAGGGACTTCAATGCCATAGAGTCCAATTGCCAAAGCGGCCATTTTCTCCAGGTGAACTGATCCCTATCGGGTGGAGATCAGTTGTAATAGCAGGAGATCTCCAGCTAGTACCTGGAGGTTGGCCACCCTATGGTCCCTCCCAAAAGCAGCAAATGACTGCTGTCATGAGTCAGCCTGCTGAGACCTCCTCAGATGAAGAGGAAATAGAAGTCAGTTCAAAAACAGAGGAACAGCTGCAGGCAGAAGTCAGAACAGAGGAGCAGCCACAGCAAGAAGATGGCTCATTGTGTCTGCAGCCTTCCAGCTCAAGGACTCAAGTTGGCCCTGATACCTCACAATAAGCAGCATCCACAGAGAGCTCACCAACGCCACTGGATCAGAGGAGGAGACATGTTCGACTGGAAATGCGAGGTTATAAGCCCAGCATAGAGCCCTTCCTGACAGCAGTGACGAGGCAGAGCAGGACTGAAACACACCACCTGGCTTGGAATGTCAGATCAGCTTAATTAGCAACAGCTATCTCTGCTACAGCAGTGAGAAAAGGGCCTATTTAAGCTGTCAATTAGGCTTGGCTGTTGTGGAAGCAACTTGTTGTCTTCCCATGGCATATGGGCCTTGTCTCTCTGTTATACTTTGGATTGCTAGCATCCTGGCTTCTTGCACTGACTCTGACGTATGACTGCCCTTGCCTGTGTTGATGCCTTGGACTCTGTCTGAACTGTGACCAACCTTGGACTGTCTTCTGGACTACACTTTGTGCCTCTAGCCCTTGCTATTTGCCTGCTTCAGGACATCTGCCTACTTGGGAACAAACTGCACATAATGGTAGAATAGTGTGACTGGAACTCCAGATGCATAATTTGAGCAGGAAAAAAAAGTACTCCAAAAGCCCTGTTCTCTGTGTGTGGTGGCTAGAGACAGGGCTTACTCATTTGCAGTGCCCATGGAATGTTCCTTACCTTACTGTCTTTACGTGCCAGGCCAAAATATTTCTCCTCACCTAGGCTTTGAATTCACAGCTTTTAGATGCCTCCTTGGTCTGTATTTTCCACCCATTGCCCGCATATTTATGGTTTTCTTTTGTGCTTCTAAGATTCCTTTATGCCCCTGGTACATGTAGATGGCTGTCCAGTTTACATGGTTGGTTTGGTGGGTCGTCTTACTGGCCAGGAGGGAATATTTGACGGGTCAGGACTATAGGGGCAACTCTGTTTATATTTTTGCACCACCTGGAGGTTGGCAACCCTATTTACAAGACCTGGTACAAACTACTGTGTATTGTGATGTCTTTACACTTGTCTTAGTTGACAGTTAGGTGTCTAAATTGGTGGACGGCCAATGCAGAAGGACCCAAATCATACATGCAGCAAGCCCACACACAGCACAATTAAAGTACAGAGAATCAATTACACCTATTTGGAAATTCTCTCCTGCAGGATTTTTGTACACTTGTTAATCTGTCCAATTTCATTCATGTTCAGTCAATATAAATGCTTGCAATTCTAATACCAATTTACACAGTCAATTTGAATAGAGTGTCTGCTGGGAGATAACTCTCATTGATAATTATGTTGTAGACAGGCATCTAAGCTGTACCTGCACGGGGGAAAGAGACATTTGATGTCAGCTGAAAATTTGATTATTTGTACAGAAGTCAAGTGCTTCTGCCTGTGGTTTAGTTTATATTTTTCAGTCTTCTACATCTATAGCAAACCCATCCCTCTATTTTCTCCCTTGACCTTCCCCCATTCCATTGGATACTTTCCATTCCCACATTTTGATGCTGCTTGTCAAATACAGGAAAGAAAGGAAAGGGAGAAACCAGACAGAAGGGTGGAAGACAATCCACTTTATGGTGGTAAAGTGTAAGGAAATCAGATGGAAGCCAGGTACAAACTATAGATGAGGACACTACTGCCCATCCATAAACACAGTTTCTGGCATCCTCAATTTGGCTGTCAAGATAAACTCGATTTTAATCAACTGTAGTTTATAAACTATGGTGTATGGCATCTGAATATAGCCAACTTATAGGCTTTTTAGACATTTCTGTTAACTTGATATGAGAAAACCACAAATTTTACATACTGGAATGAAGATGGCTACTGCTATCAGAGGTCAACACTGAAACACTTCCTTGAGGACCACAGCCAGCCTTCTTTGCTGGATAGGGCTGCTACTTTTTTAGGTGAAGTCCTATAGAAGTGACAGCCCTGTCTAGCAAAGAAGGCTGTCCATGGCCTGGCAAGGAAGCATTTCAATGTTGACATCTGATAGCAGTAGCTATCTTTGTTCCATTGCCTTCATTTCTTCATTCTGTATTCCTTTCATAGTATGCGAGGTAGCAGCTCTGAACTTTGTTTCTGGTGTAGTGGTTAAAAGTGGCAGACTCTAATCTGGAGAACTGGGTTTGAGTCCCCCACTCCTCCGCATGAGCGGCGGACTCTAATCTGGTGAACTGGGTTGGTTTCCCCACATGACGCCTACAGGGAGACCTTGGGCTAGTCACAGTTCTCTCAGAACTCTCTCAGCCCCACCTACCTTACAAGGTGTCTGTTATGGGGAGGTGAAGGGAAGGTGATTGTAAGCTGCTCTGAGTCTCCGTAAAAGTAGACAAAAGCAGGGTATAAAAACCAACTCTTCATTTTATTTTCCTTAATAATTGAGAAAAGGGAAGTTATGGACACAGAGTAGGATTGGCCTCCAAATGAACTATTCGAAATCAGCATCAGTTTGACAAGACTTAAAAGGAGTGGGAGTTCAAGTAAGAGTATACTGTCAAAGGGAAATTATTATTTCTCATTTCAGCTTCTTTATTTGACAGAAACCTCTACAGAACAAGCAGAATCATTTGTCATTCTGTGAATATTTGGGATCTAAGCCAATGTAATTTTTATTTTTCATTGAGTCCTTTCAGGCACTGCTGTGCAACAGAAATAATGAATACAAATGACACTCAAAAGCTTCACTTGTTAAAAAAAACACAATGGTTTTGCAGGCGTGCAAACACTGCTCCTTAAACCAAATAATTCTCATTCATCGCTTACAGTTGGGCTGTGCTCAACAAGTCCCACATTCAACATTAACGATACGGATAAGAAAGAAACCTGCTGATAAATCCTGACAGCCCTGAAGGGATGAGGACTATGTAAGCAATCTGATATTTGAAAGTGGAGCTAATTCAGTATTGATCCAGACTTTTCCAGTCTATAAAAATACTTTTTTAAAATGAGGATGCATAGGCTATTTATGCTTGGTAATTAGCAGCGTGTTCCAGGTTGAAGTGCCCCCCATATTTTTTTAGATTTTCACGCTGAATAGTCATTCAGGAAGTGACTGCGAAGCCAGGGCATATCTGCTTTGCATTTTTAAGAGCCCCTTTAATGCGACCTTGGTTGTCATGAGCCAGGCTCTGGTTTCCAAACGTATTTGGTTTGTTTCTAAACAGAGCGATGCATAGGGGACACAGGATGGTAATCCTAGAATTTTCCTTAGGAATTTGGATTGTATTTTTTCAACATCCTGGTTTAGAGCATGGATCCAGATTGGAACTCCGTATAAGAGCTGAGAAGTTGCCTTAGCATTAAAAACCTTGAGAGCTGCTGGGACATACTGATGGCCTTTAGTATAGTAAAACCAGGTGATTGCCGAAATGCTATTTATAACCGCAGTTATTGCAAGTTTCCTGTGTGTCACCCAAAATAATAAAGCAAAGGTGATGATGCTTTAAGAGATGACTCGGGGATGCGGCCGTTTCAAATTTCCACGAGTCATCTCTTAAAGCATCATCACCTTTGCTTTATTATCTTCAATACTAATACATTAGACTTTGTAGACACAATGTGATTTATTTTTGTTATGTTGTTGCTTATTACTTGTAGCTTTTCCAAATAAAACTTTTTTGCACTTTGTAATTATATTGTTGTGTCGCTCCTGTGCTAATTTCCTAACTGTTTAGTATCAGTACAGTGGTGTCTTTTTTAGTAATTGCCAGGTAGTAGCAGGAGATCTCCTGCTAATTCAACTGATCTCCAGCCGATAGAGATCAAATCACCTGGAGAAAAATGGCCGCTTTGGCAATTGAACTCTATGGCATTGAAGTCCCTCCCCTCCCCAAACCCCGCCCTCTTCAGGCCCCGCCCCCAAAATATCCCACTGGTTGAGAAGAGGAACCTGGCAACCCTAGGATTAAGCTTCAGTTTATTATCTTGCTCTCACTCCAAAACTGCTTCCAGGGTTTCTACAGCCTCCTTGAGATAGGGTTGCCAACTCTTGGGTGGGAAATTCCTGGAGATTTTGTGGGTGTAGCCTGTGGAGGGTGGGGTTTGGGGAGGGGAGGGACCTCAGCAGGGTATAATGCCATGGAGTCCACCCTCCCTTTTCTCCAGGGGAATCCCCCCACCCACAACCTTCATGTGTTCATTGTTCCTTTGTGCAAAAAAGAATTATCAGTCGCCACTCCCCCTGCACACACACATACTGATGGTGCCCAAGTTAAGAAAAACTGAGTTAGACCAGACTGGTTTATCCATTCCGTTTTGCCCTTTTAATCTACCCAAAGATAATTAATATTCTCTACCTAAAATGTTGCTGCCCCATAGAACGCTCAATATCATATTCAAAAGTGAGTGGCCAATTAATGTGTTCAGCACAGCATGTTGATTGTGTCAATTAACAAATTTCAGGTCAATAAAAACTAAGCCGTATTTACCTTTAATAAGTTTTACACTATTGTAATTACTAATTTTCGAAAAGCATTAAGATGGTGAGAGCTGATCTCGGAGCAGTTAGATTACACTTGCGTTCTTATGATTAGGTTTTTAAGATCACAAAAAACAGCAAACAGGATATGTCTAGTTGATTATCTAATTAACCAGAGAAACCAAGTAAGTGCTGGAATGTTAAGCAATCTTTGAACAGTTCAAAGCACCAGGAAATTGTGCACATCAGGTCTATGGAACATCTGAGTATTTCAACTACTGAAATCCTCAAACATTACTTGAAGTTAATACTAGAAGGTAGAGGGGGAAAAACAGTTGCTGTTAATATTTTCTCAGTTGTGTGATGTTTGATGTCCATAGATTGCAGATTTGCTTCCCAGTGGGGAAAAAGTGATGGTAGCAGAGTGTGATTATATTTAAGAGAAACGGTCCAATTGCTCTAGCTATGCAGCACATATAGCCAAAGGCAACATTCAGGTAATCTCTTTCCTCACCGATTTCTAACAATTACCTTTGATGTTGCCTTCTGAAGAACAATTCTGCATCTTGAATTGATTCTAAAGAGCTCAAGGCACAGAATAAAGTTGCTCTGTGGATCTATAACCATCCTCTTACCATCTTGCCTTGACTATCAACCAAGTGTAAACAGATACTGTGAATTTTACGCAACAAAATCACAAGCCAGTACTTTTTATTTAAAAATATAAATGAACGTGTGGGAATTTTGTTTTTAAAAAGAAACCCCTATATTGAAATGAGTTATTTTGAAGAAACAGAATGCAATATTTGTTTTGTCACACCCCCTCTGCATATTGAAACTGGCATCTCAAATATTATCAAAGCTGTCACCAGAGACCTGTTTTCCAATGCTCCAGTTAATAATTAAAATAATTGACACACAGTTAATGGATACCCAGGAATATACTGTGATTGCAATGTCTCTTGGCATCACACTAATTTTACCCTGCTGATGCAGTGAATGTCTGGACTGTTCATAATCTGCCCTTTTAAAGATGGTGTCTCTGTTGTAAGCTCTGAACACTAAACGGGATGCTAAAAATCAATGCTGCTTGGCCTTGGTCAGAAAATGCTAAGATTGGAGATTCTTCTGTATGATTGAAAAGAAGGGCAATATTGAATAAGCAGTAAAATGGCATGAGTCTGAGTGTCCGCTATGGCTATCATAAAAAATGATCACCATAGACTCTCACATGACAGCATTAGGACTTGTATTGTCTTATGCATGAAAAAAATTGGAAAAGTTCCTTCAAGTGGGAGAAGACACAGAAAGTTCCATTACTTACAGCATAATCCAATGCAGAGTTATTCCAGTCAAAGCCCACTGAAACCAGCTCTGAATCTTATTGCACTGTTAATGTGCTGTTATAGTTTCTGCTATGATATATGAATATCACAGAGCAAATATTATTATTATTATTATTTTATTTTATTTTTTGAGAGGAAATTTTATAAACAATATATATATTTTTATACATTTAGTTTACATCTTTTTTTCCCCTTCCCTCCCCCCCCCCACCCTCAACTCCCCCCCTCGGACCAAAGGCTCCCTTTACAGTTTTAACCATGAGCACAATCTTTCCATCTTATATGCTATGTGCGAATTGGCTTCTTCTTTTTTTATCCATTCCATATAACTTGACCATTTTACAGAGCAAGTATTATACAGAAGAATTATTCGGTGAACAGCTTCATCTTATAGCATCTGTAGGTAGGGTTGCCAACCTCCAGGTACTAGCCGGAGATCTCCTGCTATTAAAACTGATCTCCAGCTGATAGAGATCAGTTCACCTGGAGAAAATGGCTGCTTTGGTAATTGGACTCCATAGCATTGAAATCCCTCCCCTTCCCAAACCCCGTCTGCCTCAGGCTCCACCCCAAAAACCTCCCACCGGTGGCAAAGAGGGACCAGGCAACCATACTTGTTGGTTTACACCAAGGCAAATTTAAAAGCAACAGGTAGTAGCACTTTTGGAAATAAAAATGGTGGCAGTGTATGCTATTGTGCAGTCCTTTCTCATGTGACAGAAATTAGTGATTACCAATTCAACAGAAAGATCCCACCCCAACTATGGACCTTGTATCCATGAAGTATTCCAGCCATGAGGATCAGCAGTGAAGAAGCAGACATTCTACAAGTTAGCTCAATGGTACCATTAACTTGAGCACTCTAAAAGGCAGCTCAAGGAAGTCCAGGGTTGCCACACAGAGGCAGGAAAAGGCAAACCACCTCCGAACATCTCTTGCCTTGAAAACCCTTCAGGGTTACCATGTCAGTTGCTGCTTGATGGCCCTTTCCACCACCAGAAAGCAGCTGCTCAAAAAGGGGAAAGGTGTCATGTCTTTAGGGAAAAGGCTGTAACTCAGTACCTGTGCATGATGAGGGTCCTTGGTACAATTCTTGACACCTCCACTTCAAAGATAGCTTCACAAAGTTCATACCTGAGCAACAAATAAACTGTGACAACACACTGTTTCACGCTCACAGTGTCAAAAAAGGAACTGAAAGGAAAGAAAACAGTGAACAGAAAGACCCAAACTGCCTAATGTCTGCCAAGGCAGGCATAGTCACTTCCATTTCTGACACTCGTAGGATTTCAGGACCACCTCTTCAAGTCACTAGGGCAACTGATGTGAGCGCAGTATTCTACTGCTACATTCCTGAGCACAAAAGGAAAAACCTCTCATGAAAAATAGCATTCCTGGGGTTACTGATCTGTTTGTAGGCTAAGAATACAGTCCCTGACATGAGAGCTCTCTCTGCTACCTGAGCCTTAGAGAAAGAATGTCTAAAAATAGAGAACAATTTTCTCCCCGGTTACCCAGCTTGAGTTACACAACTAAACTCTCTGTTCACAATCCCCACCCTTTTTCTTCTTCTTCTTCTTTTTTTTTTTGCTTTCATTTTACATTATTCTCTCCATTATGTTTTTGCCCCACCCCTCCATAACCCTGACTGCTACCCTTTCTGTCGTTTCGTTTTCTTTTTTCACTACTCCAATGCTGCCTTTGGAAAAAAAGATCACCAACACTCCCACCAGAGCTTTGATGGGCTTCGTGGCTTTCTTCCCACAGCCCGTTTTTAAATGTGTCTAATTTCTGGGAAAGCATATAGTGTACATAGCCAATTTCAAAGCCACTTTAAAATATATTCTTCCCATTTCAGTTTATTAAATACCTTTGACTTTTTGTTTATAAATGCAAATATAAACCATGTCAAGCTTCTAAAAGGAGGTACTGAGTTCCGGCCTCTGCAGGGACAGTTTACTGCACAAGTAGGGTTGCCAACCTCCAGGTAGTAGCTGGAGATCTCCCTCTATTATAACTGATCTCCAGCCAATAGAGATCAGTTCGCCTGGAGAAAATGGTGGCTTTGGCAATTGAACTGTATGGCAGGCTCTGTCCCAAAAATCTCCAGGTATTTCCCAGCCCAGGGCTGGCAACCCAACAGATGGCCATTTGGGGCACAACTCAGGGAAGGCAGTGCTATCCTTCCAATCACTACTCTTCCCTTCTTCTTCTGCCTCTCACATTGTTAAGCACAAATTATACATGTTTAGTATTGGCTACTTCCAACTCAATGGGAGGGAAGGTGGCATGGCATAGCCCAATCTTGTCAGGTTTTGGAAGCTAAACAGGGCTGGTACTTGGATGGGATATCACCAAGAAAGGTTTTGCAGAGGAATGCAATGACAAACTATCTCTGCTTCACATTAGCCTTGAAGGCCCCTTGTTGGGGTTGCCATAAATTGGTTGTGAGTTGTAGGTGCTTACATATATACACTTCAAACTCCAACCCAAGTTCAGATTTAGGAAGGCAGGTGGGGTTGCAAAGAATGCCTTTGCCAAATTTCAGCTATGAACACTTAGAATCATAGAGTTGGAAGAGGCCATCTAGTTCAACCCCCTGCTCAATGCATAAGCCAATGATATCACATTACTGGCAGAAAATAGTGAAGACCTGAAACGACTACTGGAGAAAGCTAAAGCAGAAAAGTGCCAAAGTAGGACTACAGCTGAGCATTAAGAAGACAGAAGAAATGACCACTGAGGAATTGCTCAAGTATAAGGCTAACAATGAATAAATTGAAATTACTCTATTCCTTGGCTCCATCATCAACCAAAAGGAAGACTGCAACCAAGATATCAGCAGGAGACTGAGACTGGGAAGGGTAGGAATGAAGGAGCTAGAACAGATTATTAAGTGTAAGGATGAGTCACTGGCAGCCAAGATCAAGTTAATTCATGCCATAGTATTCCCTATTACTATGTATGGATGTGAAAGTTGGACAATGAAGAAAGCTGACAGGAAGAAAGTTGATTCCTTTGAAATGTGGTGTTGCAAATGAAATTAAAGAGAATTTATATAAAATGTTTTATAGATGGTATTTAACTCCGGTTTTATTGAGTAAAATGAAGAAAGAGGATAAGGCCTTATGTTGGAAATGTGGAACGCCTATAGGAACATTTATGCATGCATGGTAGTTTTGCAAAAAAATTAAGAGGTTTTGGTCCTGGGTTGTGAATAAAACAAATAATATGATAAGAGTAAAAATTTTAAAAGATCCTGCTTTTTGTTTACTGGGAATTCCAATAAAAGAGTTAGATAAAACTGATAGAGTCATATGTCAATACAGTTTTGCGGCTGCAAGAATTACAATTGCTAAAAAATGGAAGCAAACAAATAAACCTTCAATTAAAGAATGGAGGGAAAAATTATGGTTTTATATGCGGATGGCCAAAATTACTGATTTTTTACATGGTAAAGATGTAGATAAATTTAAGTATACTTGGTCAAAGGCCGTCGCATATTGGGATAAATTGGCAAAAACGGATTTTAAAGTTATTTTTAAAGAGTTATAGTTTAATAAGAAATTTAACAATGTTTTAGATTAATAGGATGTTCTATATTCTGCCATAGCATCTCGCCGGAAGTCCTATGGTGATGGGCACTTGGGTGGGTGGTAGGTTATTGCGCATTATAGCTTTTTGAAGAGATAGTAACGACGAATGTATTAGTTCAGGATATATTAGTGCGCAATAAGCTTTTTTTGTTTACATTGTTTACATTGATGTTTTCTTTTTATTATTATTTGTATTCACATATATGGATACTTTTTCTTTTTTTCTTTTTTTTCTTTTTTTATTTTATTTTATTACTATTATTAAAAATCAATTAAAAAAATTTAAAAAAAAGAAATGTGGTGTTGGAGGATAGTTTTTGGGATACCATGATCCGCCAAAAAGACAAATAAGTGGGTTCTAGATCAAATCAAGCCTGAACTGTCCCTTGAAGCTAAAATTGCTAAACTGAGGCTATCATACTTTTATCACATTATGGGAAGGCAAGGGTCACTGGAAAAGACAATAATGGTGTGGAAAATTGAAGGCAGCAGGAAAAGAGAAAGACCCATCGTAAAATGGATTGACTCTATAAAGAAAGCCACAACCCTCCGTTTGGGAGCCCTGCACAAGGCTGTTAATGATAGGACGTTTTGGAGGACATTGATTCATAGGGTCGCTGTGAAATTTCTCAGGGGTGGGAGGTCAATACATTCCTGTGCTGCCCCAGAACTAACCTGCTCAACTGAGTCCTTAGATAACAGGAGGACACGATTGTACGGTATTGTTAAATGAAAATAATACAAAGAACTCACCACAAAGTGTGACAGCTGATATCGAACAAGTGAAAAGTACTCTGATGCCCTGAATTTTGACACTTTAAACTACCAGAGATTACAGCAGTTGCCGGGCCAAAATAGACTTAGATCCAAAACACAGATCTTTTTCAGTTTGTAAAGAGTAAATTGTATGCACATGCAGCGGAATTTGTACCAGCACTCTGTTGGAAGGGAAACACTACTTAGTTTTGCTAATCAAAACTGGACTTCCTGCGGTGATATTAGCATTTTAAATGGAAAAAAAGACATTTCAAATTCTGTAATCCTAGTCCTACTGCATTGTTCATTGAAAGTGAAGTAAATAAAATAAAAATAAAATAAATTTTTCTCCTAAAACCCCTATTCCCCCCCCCCTTAAATGCTAGTCACAGCACAGGGATCTTGGTTTCAATTAGAAAAATTGAGTTGGGATTGGAGGGTTAAAGTCTTTCTCCTCTTCCTGCATGGCCCTCATCCAAACCCTTTGTGCGCATGTGTGTGCGCTTTACTTTTTACAGATTGACTTAAAATCAGTTGCCTTTGTCATGTCTGGTTGGGTCCTCAGATCAAATTCACTGCTGGCACATATCCACAATACTTGAGAGCTAAATTTTGTATAGGTATATTGACAGGACCATGACCTCATTCCAAAGAAGTTTATTTAGTAGGTGGAGTTCCTGTCCCATAATATTGTCATCAATATAATGAAGTTTCAAGAATTAGGCTTAATTTTACTTTCATAAGGGTTTAACATGATGAATGCTAGGGGTTAGGAAGGAAATATATTTTCAAAAGTCATAAAATTATCACTTTTGAGGAAATGTTGAAAGGTTATCCTCAGTAATAAAAGAAATCATGACTGCTTTGAGGTAATTCTCATCCATAAAAAACTTTTTTATTATTATAATCTAACATTTATACCCTTATCTGTCTACGGTAAATGTGTGGAGTAAAAGTGGTGTAGAGTTATGGAACAGATAAAAGGTGCTATTTTATCCTTCTAAAGTAATTTCTTTCCAATTTTTGCATATAATAATTTGTCTCATATTGAGTCAATCATTGGTCCATCCAGACTAGCACTTTGTACTCCAATAGCTGGCAACTTTTTAACATTTCAGGGAGAGAGATTTCCTAGCCCTTTACCAAAAATCCCTTAGTCAGGGATGCTGGATACTCAATTTGGGATCTCAAAAATAAAGCTGTGGTCTCTGCCACTGGCCTGTGTTACCTCTCTATCTTCATAGTAGACTCTGTTACCTGAAGCTTAATTGTCCAGGCATATAAATTAAATACCAAGTGCCCTCAATATTATCTAGCTCCATGTAACTACAACCTTATGAACAACGAATCAATTTATTCTTTCAAATATCTATGAACATTTGCAGATTTGGCTCTCCTTGTGAATAATACAGCCATGGCATTTGACTGGCATGCTCATACAAACAAGAAGTTAACTAGCAAAATAAGCATAGAAAGACTTGGTGTTTCACTAACTTCTGCTTTGTTCAGTGATCTACTGCATATGTTCTCATTAAACGATTTTAATGCCCAAAGGGATGCTAAGATATTTGTTAAAAAACTTATTAGACGATCAACACATGTTACATTACAAGAAATTGATGTGCAAGTTAAGATGTCATAGCAGAGCATAGGGGGAGACACGGTTCTATGGATACAAGGGTCTGAGGCTATAAAGGACTTTGTATGTTGGCCAATAGCGTGACTGCAGAATGGGGCTAATATGCATTCCCCACCTAGCAGTCCTGATAATAACTGAGCTGTGGCATTCTTCACCAACAGGAATCTCGGAGCTGACCCCATATTTCTGTGGCATGGATCCAAGTGGCCAGATCAACTGACCGTGCATTCTTGAGGGTGGGGGCCAATTCCCTTAGGAGGTGGCGTGACCTTACCGCCAGTGTAAGTGCATCTAATCATGGCACAAGATGCACTTACGCTGGCGGTGAGGGCAGTTCTGTCGGCGCCTGAGCGCCACGGAGCTGTGTTCCGCTCCGCTGGTACAGTCTCCTTTCCACGTAAATGCCGGCGGAGACTTGCAGCACCGGTGTGGAGAGGCGTTCCTGGATGTGGCGTTCCCTATGCCCTTTCAGCCCTGGACTTTGGCGGCGTCTTAACAAGCTGGCTTGGTCCTTTGTATCAAAGGCTGCAGATAAGTCCAGTAGGAGCAACAAAGAAGCTCCTTGTCTACATTCAGATGGAGGTCATCAACCACAGGCATCAGATCTTTCTCTGTTCCATAGCTCAGCCTGAAGCCAGACTGAAAAGGGTCCAGAGTAGATGAGTTATTCAAGAAGACATGAAGTTGGTAAGCCACTGCTCTCTCAATTTAAAAGGTAAAGGTCCCCTGTGCAAGCACCGGGTCATTCCTGACCCATGGGGTGACGTCACATCCCGACGTTTACTAGGCAGACTTTGTTTACAGGGTGGTTTGCCAATGCCTTCCCCAGTCATCTTCCCTTTACCCCCAGCAAGCTGGGTACTCATTTTACCGACCTCAGAAGGATGGCTGAGTCAACCTTGAGCCGGCTACCTGAAACCAACTTCCGTCGGGATTGAACTCAGGTTGTGAGCAGAGCTTTTGACTGCAGTACTGCAGCTTACCACTCTGCGCCACGGGGCTCCTTCCACTCTCTCAATTACTTTGCACTAAAAAGACAGGCTGGATGAAAATTGGTCAAATCATTTTTCAACAGGGTTGTTTTTTTTAAAAGAAGTGCTAGTCTGACTACATTGCAAGCCAGAATTAAGGCTGCACTCGTTTTTATGAGTGTCCAAAAGATGGCTGAAGATGTATATCATTCTCTTTATATGCCTGTTGGTTAACCATCTCACCTCTCCCCTTGTCATAGAATCATAGAGTTGGAAGGGACCACCAGGGTCATCTAGTCCAACCCCCTGAACAATGCAGGAAATTCACAGCTACCTCCCCCCCACATCCTCAGTGATCCCTACTCCATGCCCAGAAGATAGCCAAGATGCCCTCCCTCTCATGATCTGCCTAGGGTCATAGAATCAACATTGCTGACAGATGGCCATCTAGCCTCTACTTAAAAACCTCCAGGGAAGGAGCGCTTACCACCTCCCGAGGAAGCCTGTTCCACCAAGGAACTGCTCTCTAACTGTTAGAAAATTCTTCCTGATGTCTAGACGGAAACTCTTTAGATTTAATTTCAAATTCAACCCGTTGGTTCTGGTCCAACCTTCTGAGGCAACAGAAAACAACTTGGCACCATCCTCTATATGACAGCCCTTCAAGTACTTGAAGATGGTTATCATAAAACCCCTCTTCTCCTCTTCAGGCTAAACATACCCAGCTCCTTCAACCTTTCTCATAGGACTTGGTCTCCAGACCCCTCACCATCTTTTTTGCCCTCCTCTGGACATTCTCCAGCTTGTCTACATCCTTCTTAAATTGCGGTGCCCCAAACTGAACACAGTACTCTAGGCGAGGTTTAACCAGAGCAGAGTAAAGCGATACCATCACTTCACATGATCTGGACACTATACTTCTGTTGAAGTATACCTGTTCTTTTGGTACAGCTGTCTCTGGTTCAAATAGTCCCTTCCTACCTTTGCCTCAGAAAGCTCCTGTCTTGTTATTTGTTATTGTTATGCCCAAATAACAATCAGAAGGATTTTTATATAGATTTACAAAGGATAATAACAGAATTTGGGCATAACAATGTGATATGGTTAGGAGATTTTAATGGAGTAATGAATCCTGTTAAATTATTAAGGGCTTACTGCTACCATTCAGAGGGAATGGATCATTGATTCTGGTCTATTGAAAATAAAGCTTGATCATACACTCACAAAAGACACAAGACGTTTGTCTTAGCAATAAGCAAAGTTTACTCTAAACTCAAGGGTAAGGGAAATTCACTGGGAGCAAAATAAATAATCCTTACTACATTCTAAATTTCCTATGCTTGCCAGAAAGGCTCTGGCAGGTGCTAAGCTTACTCTCGAGTAGGCATTCTTAAACGACAAGAAAACCTCTCCATCCTAACACGCTGGCATCCAAAAGGGAACCAGAAAGCAACTGAGCTACTTTCACTTCTAAACAAAGGATATCGAAAGCAGTTAAACATGCAAATTGTGGTATACATGACCACCAGGCACAAGGTCGATGGCCACTATACTGACCACTTGGTTAGTTACAATATTAACCCTTAACTGTCTGACATGTAGCAAAGCTCGCTATCTAATACCCAACAAATCCCAAGATTGATAGAGATGCAAAAAAAAAAAAAAAAGGATAAAAGGGAAGGAAAACTGCAAGGAACATTTTTCAACATGGTTAGACATTGGGAGATGTTTGATACACGGAGAGTGAAAAAATTGGAAAGTAGAGGGTATACTTTTTTTTCCAGCTAGACATCTCTCTCTATCAAGAATAGATATGATTTGGGTATCCAAAGAATTAATAACTAAAATGGAAGAAGCTGGACTGGATTAAGCTTCAGAATTTTAGATTGCTGGACTTGGAGGGGGCTAACTTGAGGTTTGGATGGCATGCTTATTTATGGCATGAAAAGGAAATGATTAATAGAGACTTTAGCCAACATGTGATAAGAACCAGCCTCTTACAAGTGTGGAAAAGATACAAAAGAGGTATGGCTTCTGGAGGTTAGAAGAGGTTATTAGTCAAAGCTTGGGGAAATAGTACACCTACAAATGGGGTGTTATGAAGCAATGCAGTATGGTGTCTGCTATACAATTTCTCCCCCAGAAAATATTTTGAAACACGTTGGAAATCATCTATTTAATTCTATTTTTGTCTACTAGCTTCACCTTTTTATCAGATTATGTTCTGCACTTTAATTTTGTCCGAGTCCACGCTTAGCAGAATGTACAGTCTGCACATTGCTAATATTTCCACTGAGGTGCTTACTAATGCCACTAATGTCCAGTGCCACCCAGCGTTAAGACATATTTGTTCTCCCATCAATCAGTTTCTCATATCCCTGATATTCTGGGTGCATCACCCAGTTCTTAATTCTCTGTACCTGCCATGTGGGGTTCAATTAGCTACCTGATTAAGGCAGAAATACAAAGGGCAGGTCTATATTTTTAAACGAATAATAAATAAAATTTGTTGAACAGTGCATTTCTTTAAAAATGCACCTTATAGCAATTTTAACCTCAACTATTTCATAAGGAACATGTAATGCAATGGCCTGGGAAATGCTATTCTGTTTTCTTTTGCTCCTACGTCTGCATTTTTAAAACGTTATTTACTTGAGTAATTTTCATCATTCCTTTCTATATATTCGTTTTTCAATTCCCTCCATCTGAGCTTTCCCTACTGTCTGTATTAGGATTTTTTTTAAAAAAACCCTAAAATTGCTTTGCTTGAGTCTTGCATCTAATTTCCTGAACTCAGTAAGGGAACAAAGAATGGGAACTTTGAAAAGCAGTCAGCAAAGCAATTTCCCCCCTGTTCAAGTAAACTTTGCTTGGTATTTCCTTTCAGTGCTCATCCGCTGTCCTCATTTCCCCACAGAGCTCAGCATGAGCAGCAGCTTGCAGGAGTGTAGGGCTGTGCTCGTTCTACAGCGGGAGCTCCAGGACATGGCGCTCCTCATTTTAATGATTTCCTTTGCTGAGGAAACCTGAAGGAAGAAAAGGAAGCTGGAGTTAAGCAATAATCTCTCTTCCAAAGTGTAACTTTGGAAAGACTGTTTATGTTTCAACAGGCAGATCGAAAGAAGGCTAAAAAGGGGTGGTAGATACGAAAGAGAGAAGAATATCCTGAGGTAGGTTCCTCGCAGAGTACAACCTACTTGAAAGGATCTTGTTGAATGACTCGAGTCACAAGTGCGCCCGATTCAAAAGATCAATTTTACAATGAGATAATTCTTCAGCTCAAAATATTTGCTTCTGTCACACAGTTTAGGCTGAAGGCACACACAAAGAAGTCTCACAATAATAAACGTGGCTGATGTTATTGGCACAGCTTGAAAAGCCAAAAATTACTGTTATAGAATATGACAGCGTGTTTGTGTATCAAATTTTACAGAACGAGTAATGCCTATGTGCATGAACAAACGTGATTATAGAACCGGCAGCACACTGACTGAAATGCTGATAGGTCTGTGAAGTTCAGAAATCTAAAATAGCTTCTAAATTCATAGGTTTGCAGGTGAAACAACTCCATTTAGTACCAAGTGAATCATTAAAGGTCAGTTATAAAGTTAAAGTAAACATATTCCTTTTTATGGAAAAATATTCATGGGAGTGTCTATTACAATAAATTTATATCAGAATGCAGAATGACTAAACAGAATGGCTTGGGTGGGGGGCACTCTGTTCTTAAACCATCAGGTGTTGAATGCATATTTTGCCACACAAACTTACTTTTTCCATCATGGTCAGACTGTACCATAAACTTTATGCCCTACATAGTAATTAAAAAGGTAAAGGTCCCCTGCGCAAGCACCCCTGTGCAAGCACCCATGGGGTGACGTCACATCCCGACATTTACTAGGCAGACTTTGTTTACAGGGTGGTTTGCCGGTGCCTTCCCCAGTCATCTTCCCTTTACCCCCAGCAAGCTGGGTACTCATTTTACCGACCTCGGAAGGATGGAAGGCTGAGTCAACCTTGAGCCGGCTACCTGAAACCAACTTCTGTTGGGATCGAACTCAGGTCATGAGCAGAGCTTGGACTGCAGTACTGCAGCTTACCACTCTGCGCCACAGGGCTCTTACATAGTAATTAGGGCTTCTTAATTATGGAGCCCGTACACTCTGACATGAATGGTGTATCACATATGAAACCAAAACAGAGACAAAACCAGGAGTGTAAAACCTCTGTCTCTTACCATTTTTGAAACTCATTTCTCACCTGGAAATTGTCAGCCCCATGGCCTTGATTTAGCTTTGGAGGGTTGCAAAATAACATTTCTTCAGGATCCAGAGAGAACATTTCTTCAGGATCTGGAACTGACTCATGGGTTGCTGGTTAGCCAGGCTGGAGTCGTTACTGACCCCTCGATATTTTTAACCAGAGTGAAAACCCACCAGTTTTAAGTACCTTGCAAATGGGTTTATGTTCTTTTCACTTTCTTAGATAATAATCCCTAAAGCCCTTGGAACATTTAGCTGGTTCTTCGTTTATCAGACAATGAAAAAAAACAACAACCTTCTGTTGCCAAATTAAACAGTTCCATTGTTCAACACCTGCATGTGATATAGGTGGAAGGAAAGAGAAGAAAAAGGCTGGAGTGCATCTTCAGGACAATCTCAGAATGTTTCTTATGAGAACATAGCTTAGCTGCAGTTGCTTGAATGATTTTCAGCTGCTGAGGCCTGAGGATGTTGATAAGTTGCTTTGAGATGTGGAGCCTACAATCTGAACATTCACACTAGCTCAACTTGTCTTTTTACATCTTGCCAAAATGTTGGATCCATGAGGTTGTGAATGCTTCCCTTGAACAATGTATCGGGGCATAGACCTACCCAAGTTGTCCATTTGGGGGCAGAATGCAAAGAAAAGTAACTCTAGAACAGGGGTGGGGAACCTTTTTTCTGCCAAGGGCCATTTGGATATTTATAATATCATTCGCGGGCCATACAAAATTATCAACTTAAAATGAGCCTGCTATATTCTTGGGCAGTCCTAGCAGCTCCATAGCAAATGACGCTTCTTCAAGGCAGAAAAAAGGTTCCTTTTCTCGGCAAAACAAAATCCGCCTTGAATAGAAGCTATTCCTGTCTGCGGGAGGGGGAGGATCACCAGTCTTAGATCCTTCTGAGCTAGAGATCTGCCAGGACCCATGAAGGGCCAGACCAAATGCTTTCGTGGGCCTTATATGGCCCCTGGGCCTGACGTTCCCCACCCCTGCTCTAGAAGCTCTTTCCTTTTAGGACACTGTCATCTGTACAGTAGTTAACCATGTCTCCAAAGTACAGCCAGTTATCACTTACAATTTGCTTTCTGTAAACAAAAAAAGCACCCCTGGGAAAAAGAACCCCTAGAAATCTATTCATTTTACCACTGGGTAGTTTTTTCACCCTAGCACATGCAACCTATTGGTGTAAATAATAAACTGCTCTAGGGAAAGTCATTTAAGGTGCCTTTGGAGAGCTAATGATTATCTTTATTGCCTGACCTGGTAACCTGATAATATTTCATTTCCAAGAATGCTTTTTATGGTTCCTTGAGAGTCTATGTTCCTGCTGATGACCACAAATAAGGTCCATTTGAATGCAAATTTTGTTAGGGAGAGACCAACTACATATTGGTTTTTAGTTTGCAATCTGTTGTTAGATGGTTAGAATTCTCCTGGAAACAGAGATCTCACATGCCCTCACAGTGGGCTTCATCAAGAAGGGCAAGTTTTTACTTTTGATTGTTAAAATATTTTCCCATGGTATTCTTTCTGCAATTTGACTTCTTTTAGAAATCTATATGGTTGCCCAGCCAGTTGCTTCATGGCAATCCCCCTTTCAACAACACTTTGTTTGTGTGTGTGTGCGTACACAAGTTTTGTGTTAAGTGGTGATTAACCATAACTACTTATAATTGTTTAATTTTTGCAGGATTGAGGTTCCAATGGTTTTTAAACTCACTAGTTCAATATGAGACATCTAATGACTTCCATAAGAATATGCTGATGATATACATGTAGTTTAGCTCCTTAGGGAAATATCTAATTAAAACACAATTAAAATTAAAATACTGATGAGCTCAATTACTCCTTTCTTAGTCCTCTTGCACTGTATTTATTAAATCGTGTTAAATTTGTTTCTTTACGCGTAACTACAACTGGGGGGGAAGGAATATATGCTCTGAAGAACAAGAATATTATTTAGTTGCAGATGGCAATGTAATATGTAATAAATGAATAATATTGCCATTCCATGAAGAAAACGCAATAATGTTCCAGGTCTGAATAACTATAGGAAAAGCAACAGTCTGTTTAAAAACATATTCTCACTTAGATCCAACCACTAGGTGCGATTTAAAAGGGCTGTATCTTTTCTACTAATATGCTATGTATGGAAGAGGTGTCCATTTGATTTGGACAGTGAATAGCAGATGTAGGGGCCGGAGAACCTCCCTTGGTTTTCCCAAGGAAACTGAGGCCTTTTATTCATGGCTGTCTACCTCACAGTCACCCCTCCAACAACTTGGGTCTTTGTTTGGATTATGCATGCCGTTCCCACCTGTTAGAGGTCGCCTCGCTCTCCCCCTGCATTTCCCCGCATTTTGCCCACGTTTCCAAATTCGAGATAAAACAGGTCCCTCAAAATGCAGGCAAAATGCGAGGAAACACAGGGGGAGAGCGAGGCGACCTCTGACGGTTGGAAATGGCATGCATAATCAACACGAAGACCTGAAGCCGTCGGAGGGGTGACCATGAGGGAAACAGCCATGCATAAAAGACCTGAGGCTAAAACTAGACATTGAAAGTCACAGTTGCCACCAAAATCAACAGTATCAAGCAATTTTAATAAAATAATCTTCTCCTCTCTCTTCTACAACACATAATATTCCAAAAAATCTAATAGAGAGCTCAAATTGTTATGAGAGAGGCATCGTCCTGTACACATACTTCTTTTGTACTTCTGTTGTTTCTGGTCAAAAAGGATGTGCAAGTTCTTGAATCAATACCAAAGCCTTCAGAACCTATGACCAGTGAAAGTCATGGGAAGAATGTGCGCAATACAGAGGACAATGTTTTTATTACTTGAATGTTCCGGGGGGGGGGGGGCATTGTCTCTTTCTGAACAATAAGGAATAGATTTCATCCAATTGACTGAGGGACTACAGATTGCAATTAGCCACCTACCGCTCTCATGTGGCAAATAAAATTGGTCTCTGCAAGGGCAGAGTCGTGGTTTTCTCACTTCCAGTTTTAAAGAGTTACAGATGAGATTACAAAAACGGAACCCATCACAATCTCAGTAGGCCTGGTGAACAGTATTATCTTTCTTTCTTACAAACTTAAGGCAGTGTCTCATTTAAAGGGACATTGTAAAGAGCCTTCCACTCCATTTGCAGCCTCAGAGTCCCAAGGGTAGGGGTTGCCAGGTCCCCCCTCTCCTCCAGCGGGAGATTTTTGGGTGGGGATCACACACCGCAGCTGCGAGTGACATGATCCTGTCACTTCCGGCTTACTTCCGGAAGCACTGCAGCACAAGAGGACAATTGTAGAAACTATAATCAGACTGGTGCATAGCCCCATAGGAGTCGGCGTGACCCCTATGCTGGCGTCCATGCCACTTGCGCCATGCAAAATGGCATGGATGCTGGCACAGGGTGACTTACACCAGCCCCCAGGAATGGCACAGTGGCATAGGCTTCATGCACCAGCGCTTCCTCCCCGGCAGTGTTGTCCTGGCATAAGAGGCTGCGCTGGAATCCAGGGGAGCATTCCCAGAGGCAGAGCTGATGATAGTCAGCCTCCAAATACCTTTGGGCCTGGGAACCTCCCTTTACACTCCCACAGAGCTATGCCAGCAAAATAACAGGCGTAGCCCCATGAAACTCCATGGAGGATAGGGTTATCAGTACTAGGTTGGGAAATACCTGGAGATTTTGGGGGCAGAGCCTCAGGAGGGCGCAGTTTGGGGAGGGGAGGGACTTCAATGCCATAGAGGCCAATTGCCAAAGCACCATCTTCTCCAGGTGAACTGATCTCTATCAGTTGGAGATCAGCTGTAATAGCAGGAGATCTCCAGCTAGTACCTGGAGGTTAGAACTCAAAGTAAAAGACTAGTGCCACAATGGTAATGGTTATGGAAATAACTAGCACTTATGGCATGAAATGAAGAAATATCTCAAACAATTAACAATTTCCAATTCTTATATTCACAACAGCACAATTTGCAAATCTTACATTAACAGCAAAACAACTTCTGAGCATGGCTCACTAAGTCATTATGAAGCAGTACAAAGTTCCAAAAGTAGAACAATTTTCCTCACTGCTGTAATGATTTTCCAAAGCTCTGCAATGGCAGGAGAAATATTTTTCCACGGATGCCAAAAAAGAGGTTTCCAAAAGGTAGTCCTATTTCACTTAGGCTTTTTCAATTTCGGCAGTCCCATGAAGTTCAATTTGAGCCGTTCAGAACATCTATTCAAAGAAAGCTGGCGTGTAGCCCCATATTGCAAGCAGATGGCAATGAAGGTACTGCTTCATAGTACCTGGAGATTGACAACCCTAATGGAGGAGTTTCATTGGAATTTGATTTCCAGGCAATTTTATTCATGTTTTTACCAGCTGAGAAGCCTCTAAGGAGGCTTTGTGCCTGCACTGTTCCCGGCCATCACCCCCCTTTTAGATTGGGCTGTAAATCCTTCTTCCTTTAGGTGGGCTTTCTACTAAAAATGTCCACCACAACTTTCCCCCCTCTTCCACCACAAAAAAATACTGAGCAAGTGTACTTTGGGCCTCAAGGGTGAAATTGATGCTCATTATACCAGTGCTCAGAAACACAATCCAAAATTTGCTTGCTGTTTTCAAATGTTTTTCCTAATTGGTGTTTCCTAGAAACTCCATCAGGATGGTTCTGCATGTCTCAGTCTCTTTCATACTGTGGGGGCGGGGTGCAAAACGCAAAATATAAAAATAAAAATCATGGCTGTCTTTGTTTAGTATGTTGTTGTTGTTTTATATAAGAGAGAGGGGAAATTAAATGCTATTTCATTGAAACACTTTGGATAAATAGACATGGCATTTTAATCAGATTTTAAAAAAACACCAGGGAGCACAGTAATTATTTGTGTTGCTTGACAGTGCTGGAATGCTAAAATAGTACCATGCAAATTCTGTCTGAAGTTAACAATTGAAAAATGGGATTAAACATCTAAAATTAACTTGATAAGGTCCTGTCCCCTGTTACCATGTGGGATGTATTCAAGTGGGTCTCTTTAGAATTAATGAGAAATAGATTGCTGAGAGATATCCTACATCAATAGTTGATTAAAACATTAATATTAATATCATGCCCCTTTATCTCTGCCCTGTGCCATGAGATATTTAAAAAGACAATGCTACAAGATTCACACAGAGTACTTGCTTAATAACCATGAAAACACAATGTCAGTGCGTTCGCATATTTCTTATCTCAAGACGTAACACAGAGTCACATGGCTGGCTGCTAATATTAGTTTAAATATGCAATTTTCTGAAGCTTTGTAAAATTTAAGTGGAGTAAATTTGCCTTACCTCTGCATAAATACAATATTTGTCACTGAACAGACTTGCAAAGAATTCATCTGACTGCAATACCTCACTGTGGCGGCAAACTTCATAGGCATTTTTTTTCCCTGGCACAATTTAGCTATCTATTTTAGCAGTGGTCGCTCAAAAAGGTAGAAGGCAGAGAACTGGGAAGTTCATCTACACAAGTTCCATTGAAATGAATGGGAGTTATAAAAGAGAATTACTGTTCTCCATGAAGATGGAAAATAGTAGACTGTGTTAATTTATTACATGTATTTATAACCCTTGTGAATATTTATATTAGAATATTTATAATCCTTGTGGCTCTAGGGACAAGTAGGGCATAAATGTCTGTATCTTATATTCCATTAAAATCCCTCACAAAAAAATGGATTTACAGCACCACCTAAAAATTTCTCAAGGAGGATGGTGTAGTGACCAACAGTACCTTCTAGCAGCCACATTTGGTTCACCCTCTCCTAACTTTGACTCACCCAATCTGATCATAATAATCCATGTTTTGTATCACCGGGTTGGATTACTGTCAAGACTCTATGTTGCACTGCCCTTTGAATACAACCCAGTTCAGAATGCAGCAGCCCTATGATTGTTAATGGCTACGCAATGGGAACATATCTTGCCCATCTAAGAACAACTACACTAGCTGCCAGTCTATTTTTGAGTTCAATTCAAGGTTCTCTTTATGACCTTTAAAGCATTTCATAGCCTAGAACCCACCCATCAAAAGGACCATCTCTTCTCATATGTCCAGTCACCGGTGCAGCCCTTCCCCTCAGGAATGGGCTGTGGGTCTCTTTAACAGCCTGCTGCCATTATAGATTTTCTCAAAGGAGAGAATAATATGATAAACTTCAGGCTATACACACAAAGATCCCAAGACTTGTGGAGAATTCTACTGAAAAGGTTTCATATATCCCATGCACCATATGAGGAAGGAAGCTGCTACACTGAAGTCCAGGAAAGAGGAGATTCCACTCCCCATGAGAATACTGGCAGAAAAGTCCTCAGAAGTTTGTAAACTGGAATTAATACAGAATAAGAACAAAGACAGTTCTCCTGTATCCAGTTCTTAATTTTTCTATTGGTCTTATCAAGTTGCGGTTAAACATTAAACCATACAGTTTGTTTGGATCTGAGAAGAAACGAATTGTTCTTTTACTTGGGAAGCAAGTGCCTACTGCCTCACTATGTAAACCAACTCCGACAACCCAACAAGCTCATACCCCCAAAATCTTTTTGGCCTCTAAGGTACTATTAGTAGGGTTGCCAGCCTCTAGGTGGTAACTGGAGATCGCCTACTATTACAACTGATCTCCAGGTGACAGCGATCAGTTCAAGTGGAGAAAATGGCCACTTTGGAAGGTGATCTCTATGGCATTATACTCCATTGAAGTCCCTCCCCAAACCCTGCCCTCCTCAACTTCCACCCCCCAAATCTCCAGGTATTTCCCATCCTGGAGCTGGCAAACCTAGCTACTGGACATCAATCTAGCTGCAGACCAACACGGCTATCCTCTGAAACTATGCCCTTATCTGAATAACAAGAATTATACCTCTATAGTACATGCCCTGCTAACCTCTCCAGTCGACAGAAATAGGAAGGGTACATGGGGTTGCCCAGAAGACAATTCAGAAACCAATTGTCCAGAAAACCTTGTGCTGGGCCAACTGCAAATGCTGTGATAACTCAGTTGATTTCCAATTAATTTAAAGCTAAATTCAAATTTAAGATTTTCTTTCATGAGAACTTTCGCCTTTTCCCATTACAATCCTCCTTCTCTATCTGGAATTAATATCAATCCAAAAGATCATATTACTGGAAACATCACTTGCAGCTGCAGGGAGGGGGGGATGTCTAGGGCCTTTTCATTGGAACCCTGATTGTGTGGGTCTCCACAGAAACTTGCCAGGTCTCTGCTATGCCGTTTAAGAAGGGAATTGAAGACTTCCCTGTTTTGCCAGGGCTTTTCAGACCTGAGCCTGAAGTTACTGGTTTTATGAGTCTTTTCATTTTATGCCAGAAATTGCAACTGGTTTATAATGTGCCGGCCCAATGGTTGCCAGGGAACCATGTCACATATTTTATAACAGCTATATTGGCTGCTAGTTTGTTTTTCAATTCAAGGTGATGGGCATAACCTTTAAAGCCCTACATATCTGAAAGACCATCTCTCCCTATATGTCTCCATGCACCAACTAGAGCCTTCTGACACCTTCTTGTTGTACCCCCTCTTAAGGTCCCACTTGGTGGCTAGTAGAGCCTTTTTCTTCTCTATAATGACTCCCATCTTGTGGTATGGGCTTTCTGAAGAGAGAGGATATTTGAATTCTAATAGGCAATATTAATAGAGGCATTATATGACTTATATTGAGTTTCTAGGCTTGCTTTATTTCCCACAGTAGAAGATTTATTAATATGACCATTACTACAATACTATTAATACTCCTGTGTGAATTAGGGTTGCCAGCCTCCAGGTGGGGGGCCTGGAGGTCTCCCAGAATTACAACAGATCTCCAGAGTACAGAGATCAGTTCCCTGAAGAAAATGACCAATTTGGGGGATGCTGTATGGCATTATACCCTGCTGTTGTCCCTTCCCTGCCCTGCCCAAACCCTATGCTCCACAGGTTCCCAAAATCCCCAGAAATTTCCCAACTTGGAGGTGGCAACCCTATACGAATGCTTCCATATCAAAATGAAATGAAAAACCAGTCCTGCCTGTAGGCTTGCAGGAAGTAAGCAAAATGAAAATGGCAAGTGTGACACTGGAGAAAGGGGCTATGGTTGAGAACCAAAGACATCCAGGAGGGGGGGAAGAGGAAAACAAGCAAGTGGTATCTTAGAAGCGAGATGTGGCTCATACTCTGCCAGAAATTGTGTAAGTCTTTAAGGTGCTACTAGACTCTTGCTCTTCTCTACTGCTACAGACAGAACAACATACCTACCCATCAGAAGCAAGTCTTCAGGCACTGTTTAAAAAATAATAGTGTGCTAAAAATAGTTCCGCTTTCTGTTATGCTGCATGCTGTTTCTAACAAGCTCTTTGACTATCTCTAGTTCAATACCATGAGCTTTAGATGGAATGGTGTATGTGAAGTTGTTGTTTGGGGAGGGGGTTGTTTGTTTTTTAAATCTGTCTTTCCTTTTCCTCTGAAGCAGCACTTACCTGGGAGTAGATGCCACCAGCAGAATGGGACTTATACGTGAATCAACACACACAAGCCTCAAGTGTCTTCTCTCTAATGAGCTGTTTTTATTCTGTGAAAAAAATCTTCCAGTTGATTTGCGGCATTACTTATCATTTATTGATGGCTTATGAATTATCACCAGGCAATACATCTTGCTCAGCTTCTTGGAAGTGGAAATTGCTGCTGAGTTTTCATAGTTATATATATGTATACACACACATGCCTTACTTCCAATGATCTTTCAAATCCATTGCTATTTCTTCCAACAAGTGACACATGAACTTGCATTTAATGAAACTACACACACTGCAGTTCTTTCTTTCCTCTCTCTTAAAAGTGTCTGTACATCCATCAAAAGCTCTCCTAATTTTTCTTTTTATTCCCCCCCCCCATTATTTCTTTGATAGTCATTCTTTTTTTTTCCACATGGAAACTATTTTGCCACATCAAAAGTAACTGTGACATCATTTTCAGTAGGGTTCCTGCTAGTTAATTACATGATACCACCAGACAAATGTTTCTTACTTTCTCTTTCTTATGATAAATTATATCATTGTTGTCATTCTTTACATACTTGGGAAAGTCAAGGACAAAGTATGTTAATCTGCTTTGTTATGGTCCTTATGATGTCACCCAGTTACCAGTCACAAGCCCATCTTTACTTTACAAAGATGGTTCACAACTGAGGCAACGGAAAAGTATCTTTATCCTTGGATGTGGATGTAGAATGTGAATTTGGATCTGGAACTTCTAGTTGAAGGATCTCCAATACCTGACTTTGAAAATCTGAAACCATGTACCAGACATGGTTGACAGTATTTAGTTAGATGATCTATTTGTTGGCCTCAATATAGGATGGCTGCAGCTTTTAGATCAGGGGTGGGGAACCTTTTTCCTGCCAAGGGCCATTTGCGCATTTATAACATTATTCAGGGGCCATAACCAGGTGTAGATCTTCCGGGGGGGGGGGAGACTACGGTTTCCAGGTCTCCAGCCACCACCTGGAGGTTGGCAACCCCAGGGGAGGCCACACAGAGCAGGCCTGCAGGGTGCCCCCACTCCCCCCTCCCAGGCGGAAGGGCAGCCAGCAGTAGGCCTGAGCAAACGAGGTGCCAGGAGGCAGCCAATCCACAGGGAAGGAAGGGAGGAAGGAAAGAAAACAGAGAAAGAGGAAAAGGGAGGGAGGGGAAGAGAGAGAAAGGGAGAAAGAAATGGAGGGAGGGGGAGAAACAAAGAAAAGGACAGAGGGAGACAGACAAAGAGACAGAAAAAGAGGGAGAGAGGGAGAGAAAGGAGAATGACAGAAAAAGAAGAAGAAAATAAAGAAAAGCCTTCCCCCCCAAACACACACCTGTGCACGCCGGCCCCACGCAACCAGGCCCCAACCTCCACGCCTTTCCCCCCACACCCCCGGCCCCGGAGCTCCCGAGGGCCGCAGAAAATGTCCTCGGGGGCCACATACGGCCCCCGGGCCTGAGGTTCCCCATCCCTGTTTTAGATAAACAAAAATATAAGGTTAAAGGCAAGAGAAGAAAAAATGGGCATTCCCAAACATAGCCCTATAATTGAAGATAAACGACGACAGTGCTGAATGATTCCTAAGACATTAGATAGAAGCCATAAAAACAATAGTAAGTAGTAGTCAGCATGCAAGCTTCAGCTGCAATACAGCAAAACTTTTTTTTTTAATCTGTTGGAATGGAGCTACAACCCAAACTACCCACTATTTCTCTACAAATATTTTCAATCGTGTCACAAAATATCTCCTATTTTTATTTATTTACTTATTTATTCAAATATTTATATGCCACCTTTCCTTGTGGCTCAAGGCAGCTTATAAATTATGATTACAAACATCAACATTTAAAACTAAAACAAAATAAATCCCCAAATAAGACCAGATTATTCCACACTGAAAGCCCTGGCATATAAGATTGCCTTGCAGCGTTTCCTGAAAATTTCTAAAGATGGTGCCCTCTTACCTCCTGAGGGAGCCTGTTCCACAAAGCTGCAGCTATGATTTTTTTTAAAAGCATGGGTCCTGTTTGGTACCAGGCAGGTGATATTCAGTCGAGGAACATTCAGTAGGTGGCAGCCTGGAAACTGTAGTTGGACAGGGACATATAAATAGGAAGTAACCCTTAAGATCAAGGGTCCTCACTGTGGTGCCCATGGGTACCATAGTGCTCACCAACATCTTTCCTGACACATGCCAAGTGTTTTTAGAAAGTGGGGAAGACCAGAGAGCTTTTGCCCCACTTGGGCTTCTAATTGGTCACTGGAGATCTAACAGGCGGTGCAGATTTTTTAAAATGTTGCTCTGGCAGTTGCTGCCACCACAACACACGGATCTTTTCTGTGTGACTGAAGGTAATCTGCTGAAATGGAAGAAAGTATTTTAAAACAATATGTTTGCTTTAAAAAGAATCCTGTTAAACAGTGCTTCTGCCGGTAATGTTGGAGAGTAAACTATAAGAATTATGCATAATCTCATTCCCTGACATTTTGTGGCAGACTCTGCCTCCAGCAGCAGTCATTTTATGGTTGTTCCTACCACCCTGTCAGAATTCCAAAGGTGCCCACAGGCTCAAAAAGGTTGTGGATATTATTTTAGATATTATTTTGATGAAGATATTATTTTGCTGCTTTAGATATTATTTTGATGAAGAGGATTAGTCACTCCAGGAGAAATATTTGTGTATTCATCTATGCTGCCTGATCTTGTAGCCACTCTACGTTGATGTCAGAGACATCATCAGATAGGCAGTCTGATTGAGTCAAATAATGGTACCATTCCCTTCACTATGGCTGTGGTTGGTGATTGATCTAGGAAGCTTTGCCCTCCCTTAAAGTTTCCTTTGTTTCCCTTGCATGAGACAGCTGCTTTCTTTATGCGTACTGAAACTGACTGGAATTTATAACTGTAAATATGCTGGAGAAGACTGCCTGTTACCAATGCACTGATCTCTTAATTTACACATTAAATAGTTTTCCCCAAGCAAGAACCTTTATGTTCAAAACACAGTTTGGGAAGAAGCTTCTAAATAAACTTGTCTTGAACCTTTTGACTTTGCTCTTTCCATTCTGACAGAAATGGTGTTAAGCAATAAATAATGGAGTCTTGTCATCTTTGGGGGAGAAAATAGTACCTGTATTAATGCATACATACTAAATTTGTAAAATGGACAACTACAGAGCTCTTAAATCTGTACTAAATCCTATGTGGTAGGAATAGTAATTGGTTTTACTAGGGGGATGAATCAAACAAAGCAGGATCAGGCACAAAATACAATCCTTAGGAAGACACCCAATGCTCCATGTATATACCAGACAGCTGTTGCTTTCTAAAGACAATGGGCGGTATACCCCAGAGTAATGGAACTGCTTTGTGCCATCCGGACAACCTAATCTGAGCATACAGCTGAGGAAAAATTACTCTGCTGAAATGTTACCATGGCAAAAGATGGTTTTTCAAAGAGCTAATGCTGCTAGTACTTTCACATAAGAAATAGGGTGCCCAACGGAAGACACTCTAGTTAGTTGTTTGTGAGTTCTCTCAATCCCTGCAATATCTGAACACAAGATGTGGCCTCCAGCAGAGCAAGAAACAGCAAGGACAAGCTTCATTATTGCACTTCCGTAGCACACCCTGCTGTCTCTGAGGGCCACTTCATATGTAACCAGATAAATGTTAAGATTTATTTAAGAACCATATTGGTCATGTGTCATCACAGAAAACAAACAGGGGCATTACGTAGAAAGTAATGCCAAACCACTGAATATAACGTGATTTTGGAATGCATTAGGCCCCAAATCCCCCATGCTTAGAGTTCGCTTTTAGTAAGTGTTCATAAACCCAGTAAAATGCAATTCCTAAATATATTTCTGCTGGGTACTTCTTGTTGACAGGATTACCAATCACAAGATGGGGTCTGAGTTCTCCCAGAATTACAACTGACCACCTGAGTACAGAGATTAATTTCCCTGGCAGAAAAGGCAGCTTCAGAGGCAAATGGTAGACAGAAGTCTTGAGTATAGTAAAGAAGCTAGAT
Organism: Euleptes europaea; assembly: GCF_029931775.1. Lineage (NCBI taxonomy): Eukaryota > Metazoa > Chordata > Lepidosauria > Squamata > Sphaerodactylidae > Euleptes > Euleptes europaea. The sequence continues at coordinate 36,770,717 of NC_079323.1, forward strand.
TAGGTTGCAAGTCTGGGGCTGGCAAATAAAGGGAGACATACTTCAGGATGGGGGCCCTCACATTACCTACCTACTACTTCTTCACATTGCATCCAGGATACTTGAACTCTGGATAGCTAAGCCAACAGGTCTTCAGCTCACACTGAAGACCCACATCTAAACAACTGTACTTGCAAGGAAGTAGGCACAATGACTCAGCAGCAATGGTTAATCAGCAGCAGCTGTACAGACTAAGGTTGCCAGGTCCCTCTTCACCACTGGCAGAAGGAGCCTCAGAAGGGCAGGGTTTGGGAGGGACTTCAATGCCATGCAGTCCAATTGCCAAAGCGACCATTTTCTCCAGGAGAACCGATCTCTATCGGCTGGAGATCAGTTGTAATAGCAGGAGATCTCCCGCTAGTACCTAGAGGTTGGCAACCCTAGTACACACTCTGGTTAACAGGCTCAGAGGCTGCTTCAAGCCAGTCCTTTCTCCCATCATCTCCAGCACCAGCTGTGGTCTAAATACCTGTACCTGCAAGAAAGCAGGCACAATGATTCAGCAGCAATGGTTGATGGCAGCTGCAGCTGTACACGCTCTGGCTAAAGTGTTCAGAAGCTGTTCCCTGCTTCAAACCAGTCCCACGTGTGGGGAAAAGGAAAAAGGTGGGGGATTACAAAGGAAGAGAAAAACCAGCTAATGGAAGGCTAGAGACAGTAGGGGATTGGCTGGGAAGCATTTGACAAAAATGCTTGGCAAAAAAATTAGCCCATTATGAATTGAGGTCTCAAATAAAAGCAGTTAAAAGTGTCTAGAAAGTCTTACAATAGGGTTGCCAACTGCCAGGTAGTAGCAGGAGATCTCCTGCGAATTCAACTAATCTCCAGCCGATAGAGATCAGATCACCTGGAGAAAAATGGCTGCTTTGGCAATTGAACTCTATGGCACTGAAGCCCCTCCCCTCCTCAAACCCTGCCCTCCTCAGGATCCGCCCCAAAAATCTCCCGCCGGTGGCGAAGAGGGACCTGGCAACCCTATCTTACAACCATACAAAAACAGCAAAAATATTGAATATTCCAGCACTGCAGTGCCAGGACTCAGAAAATGCCACCTCCAAAAGAGTATGGCTATAGTTAAACCCATAGTTTCTTGGATTTGGAACAGCCAACACAGAAGAAGAACAAAGGTCAGCTTTTCCAATGCCAAAATGAACTATGGTTTCTTTCAGTCATCTGTGTCCTCATGCTGATGACTTGATGAAGGTTTGTTGAGGAGGTTTGTCTATTGATATAGAAAACCGATGAAGCTTGGGAAATTGTACAGCAGATTCATTAGCAATCACTGTAGTAGATGGCTCCTTGAGGCAAAATACACAGATGAAATAATACACATCTTTGGCTGGAATTTACTAGCTAATGCAATATCCATGAAATTACAATTAAACTCCACCAGGACTAACTGCTCAATTTATCCCTACCCTTCCTATCAAGACCAGCAATAAAGTGTTCTTTATACTTGCTTTATGTACATTCTCCATGCAGTATAGCTCTTTAAATAATATCCTCAGGAACAGCTCATACATATTGGCTATATAGAAATAGTGACAAGTGTATACAAATTTCTTTAATCCTCCCAGTCTTTTTTGAAGATGGAAGGATCAGAGGATTGGTTCTACATTCATATACCAAGCATACACACATGCTGAATCATATTTCTGAATGGATGCCCATTACTCTACTCTAGTAATAGACATAAATGTACCATCAGCTAATAAATATTTTATCCGCTGTTCACCTAATTGTAAAGCATAGGGTTCAGATCTTTGTCACATCTAGATAAAAACCAACAAATGTCACTGAAATGAAGTTTTAAGTCTCAAAATAAAAAAATCTGGTCCAAATGACATTCATAATTAGCTCTTTTAAAATGTATACAACTGATTGAACTTGTATTTTAGATTCATTTGGAAATGCTGCTCCTCAGTTCTTTTGAACTTTGAACGATCAGTGTGCATAGCAATGAAAATTGATTACATATTGTTCTAGAACCACAGTAGTTGTTTAAGGATCTAATCTTTTTTTAAAAAAAATGTTTTATAGTACATCGCTAATACAAAGTTAACTACAAACTACAAATATAATTATGTAACACAAAAAGATACTAAGATCACATAGAGCAAGTAAACATCTGTCTATTAAAATTTAAATCACTAATCTAACCATAAATATTTTTTACATATCAAATGAAGTAGATCCCATATATCTTACCATATTTTTCCTAATTTTATCTAGTTTATTCACATCTCTAAATTTTTGGTATTCAGTTAATCTAACTAATTTAAAACCACTCCTTGACTTTTTTTAGCCAATGACGTTTCAAAGAAAGTGTCTTTTGTTATCAACATTTTGCAAAAACATTTTGCAAAAACACTGTCCTTCAGTATTACTCCTCTGAAGATGCCTGCCACAGCTGCTGGCGAAACATCAGGAAAGAAAATACCAAGACCACGGTGACACAGCCCGGATAACCTACAAGAACCAATAATCTTGCTGCTGTTAAGAACATTGAAAATGAACACCTGTATTCTCTCAGGAATTATTACCATAAATTAAGCACTGGAGTCTGAAGAACTCACAGGAGCTCAATCTGTAGTCCTGAAGAAATAACAGTTGATAAAACCCTCCAGTGCTTTTATGTTTGCAAGTACAACAATCAACATGTATGAAAAAAGCAGCTTTTCCCAAGACATAAAGCCAACACTATTCTTTCATGTTTTTATATATCCTGCCCAGTGTCCAAGAGGACAAATGCCACAGAGTTGCCATTTTCATATCATTTTCTTACCTACAACAACATGAACTTTTATTTTAGGTTAATTAATTTGCCAATACTGCTCCCCAGCTTTTTTGAATTTTCAACTGCTACTATTTAATTAACAATTAAAATGGATTAGATAAGTATTTACAGAACTGGGATAATTTCCTCTCCCCAATTAACCCTCCTCTTTTTCCCAACTTTACCACAAAGGGAAGGGGATGGGAAGGCCTCCCAATAGTAGAGAGCTCAAGGTTAAAGCCTACTGACACTGAATAGCATGAAAAATGTAGGGTTCAATCCTAAACACATTTACTAAGGACTAAGTTCCATTCAACTCAACATATTTACATGCTTATATGTGCTTAGGATTGTACTCTTTATTTCCTGATATAAAGAATTAGAACTACTACATTACTCGTGTTTCCTGGATGTTCAGTCCATGCTGTCAAGAATATCAAGGTGTTAAGCCTCCACTGCTATTAGGCCTTCATATGACCACAGACTGTCTCTTTTTCCAAGATAGCAGCAGTGACTCCTATGTCTGGAATCCTAGCAAATATAGTACAGAAGGTTTGGGACAAGTTCAAGTCCAAGATATCTGCGATGCGGTTCAGAATTGGGCAGGTGTGTAATTTCCCCCCAGTTCCCAAATGATGCTTCCTTCCAACGTTCAGAAAATATGAGAAAGGGACCCCATTTTAGAAATAACTGATATTCTCACAGAGAGCACAGCAGGGAGGCATGACAGTGCTGGTATGGAGATTAGTTCTTCCTCCTCTCTAAGGATTCACACTGAGTGAAAGTGGGAGACTATGCTTAAACTGAACTAAAGTGTGCAGGCAAAGGGAAGCTAAACCACAACCACCACCAGCAGCCCACCATAATTTTCTCTTGCCATATTCAGTTATTTTGGAATTTTTCTTCTAGCCCAGTTGACTTCCAGGGTTGGAGTCAGGCTGGGACAACAATGCTATAGTATAGACAATTAACTGAGCACACTAAGATGAATTGAGGCAGGGGATGGATTTTGCTTATGTCCTTTTTAGACTAGACACACTTGACTAGCCACTGTTGGAAACAGGGTGCTAGTCTAGAGAGAGGGTTCTTCTTAAGTTCCTATGAGGACATTAGGAAGGTCCATACATTTTTGTTTCCAATTCCTGTCTGCATATGGAATGGTATAGCATAGCCCAATTTCATCAGCTCTTGGAAGCTAACCAGGAGACCACCAAGGACTACTTGGATGGGAGACCACCAAGGAAGACTGCAGAGGAAGGCACTGGCAAACCATCTCTGCTTAATAATTTGCCTTGAAAAGTCCGTGGGATCACCATAAGTTGGCTGCGATTTGAGGGTCTGTCACACACACACACACACACAATTCCTCTCTGCCATTATGCTTTTCACTGCTTTTATCTTCTCTGGGAAAACATAGTTGGAGGAGTCATTTTAACATGGATTGAAAATACTGAAGTCAGGGATCTTGTTCCATATGTCCTTGGGCAACAGATGGAATATTTAAAGTCTTCAAGCAGTCTTTTCTTGATTCATTTTGAATTGAAGCAAAGCTTCTCTGTCTTGAAAAGCAGACTTGTGCTAAAGAGACAAAAAAAAATCCCAATCAATAAAGCATTCTGTCATATGCAGCTTGACACTGTCTGCCCTTGGGGTTATCAGGATTGGGGATGACAATAGCTCAAAGGCCTCTCATTTAATCTGATCTATGGCACAAGATACTGTTAGAGAGAAATAATGACTCTGTAGCCATGTTTCTGTCTGATGTCCATTAATTCTTGGCAATGTGTCTGGCTAATTGCAGACGCTTCCTTCCACATCTTCAGTTAGGAGATTAACGATTCTTTGGTTGTAAACTGTTCTCTGGCTTTGTATTTTTTAGGGTAGTAGTTTCAGTAGAGCTTGTTGATACCTCTGCTATGGTATAGTTCAGTAGACTTTTGATGCTAGACATGCAGCTGCTAAAAATGGCAGCCATGCATCTGGCTGTTCCCTTCCTCTGTAACATCTAGCAGAATGTATCTATGTACTGACATTAGGGTTGCCAATCTCCAGGTACTAGCTGGAGATCTCCTGCTATTATAACTGATCTCCAGTCGATAAAGATCAGTTCACCTGGAGAAAATGGCAACTTTAGCAATTGGCCTCTATGGCATTGAAGTCCCTCCCCTCTCCGAACCCTGCCCTCCTCAGGCTCTGTCCCAGAAACCTCCCGCTGGGGGCAAAGAAGGACCTGGCAAACTGACATCCAAAGTAATGTACTATACTTCTTCACTTCTTCTCCACATCATTGGTTTCTGCTAGCAGGGAAATACAGTCTAAATATACTGATTATATGAATTAGGGCTATTAAATGTTACAGTGTCCAACAGAGGAGGCAGCAGCCAAATGTTTATTATTATATATCGTTTTATCCTAAATATTGTTCAGGACATTATACAGCAGTACTTGGATGGTAATTTGTGGGTCTTTGTATGCATCTTTTTGTGTATTAATCAAAGTCAGATCTTGTATACCCGTCAAGGTGAGGTAAGCCAAAACACTTATCACACTAAGAGGCAAATATTACACCAGAAGCACAAATAAAAAAGAAGGAAATAAGGGCCACTGATGCTGTTTTCCCTTTTCCTATGCCATGTGACTCCTGAAGACTCCTTACACTTCACTTCATAAATTCCAATACAGAAGACATTTCCATGCTGGACTTTACATGTTACTGGCTTGCATCCAGTGCTTTCAAACAGGGCTACTGAGGGGGAGTTGAGCTTAACAGTTCAATTAGTGAGAGTAGGGGGGTTACCACATTTGTATTCCCAGCGATGTATTAAGAGTTTGAAAATATTATAAAAAATACTGTTCGCACTTTCTATGTATTCCCACCGATGTATTAAGAGTTTGAAAACGTTATAAAAAAATACTGTTCATACTTTGTTTGGCCCCTTTAGCTGTGAAGATGTCTTCCAACCATTTATAAGCCGTGGTATCCAAACACCCTTTTAAAGCAATGTTTTTTACAACATTTTCAAACTCTTAATACATCGCTGGGAATACAAAGTGCGGTAACCCCCCTAGGAAAGAATCCCTCCAGTCTGAGTTTCCTGAAAATGGACATAAAAGCTCTGCATAAGCAAGGAGGGTGGTTTACAGTGGTATCCTTCCTGCTATGGAAATCCACACAGATCCAAATAGGCATCCCATTTCAACCCAAAAGCACCTTTAAACAATAAACCCAGTTATGAAGATGGAAAGCCAGAGGGGGAGTAAGGGCTATCCAGGGTTTTGCAGAGAGTGCCATATGTATGATTATCTGCTCATTAGGCAGAGATTGTGGGTGTGTGCTCAATGCATGGAGCTCTTGACCATCAGGGAGCAGGTTTGTTCCCTTGAGGCTAGGGTTGCTGACCTAGAGAAGCTGAGGGGAAGAGAGAGTATGTGGATGAGACCTACTAGAAAAGTCCCACTCGTGTGCTGACTGCTGCTAAGTTGTCTTGAAGTTGGAGGGTCTTGATGCTGAAATCCATCATTTGCAGAAAAATCTGAAATTTAAAATACATTTGACGATTAAAACTCCCCCAAATAATAGAAACAATGCCTGTAGCTTTAAGAAAAGAATGTCCACTGAGCTGTCATTCATCATATTCATGGTTACTAGGCAATTACAAGCATACTGCTGAGGCTTTCAAGCCTTGACTTCTGTAAAGCAAAGCCATAGACAAGGGAGCAGGGGGTCAACTTTTTTTAGACTGGTCTGTTGTTTTATGCTGCTTTATGCCCTGGGGAACTGGCAGACAATTTTTTAAAATCGATAAATATGCTCTAATAAGACAACTCCTAACTTTAAAAAAAAAACCAACAGATAAATAACAATGAGTCAAACCAATAAAATCAGGTCAATAAAAAGTATGCCAGGGCAAAAAGCAGCATAAAACAACAGACCAGTCTCTTGCCATGAAAACCCCAAAAGGGGTCGCCATAAGTCGGCTGCGACTTGACGGCACTTTACACACACACACACACACACACAGTCGAAAACAATATTTTATCTCAGACCATAAAACAGCTAGAAAAGATTAATCCCCTTAGTTAAAGCTAAAGAAATTTTTTTTGCTTGGTACCTGAAGTAAAGTAAGGAAGATTCCAAGTGAACATCATGGGAGAGGGCATTCCAAAATGAGGTGCTAGCCATCCCGGGTGGGAGCTCTGGGTGTGAACCCTGTGCATTCCACTTGGAGATCCATAATGGAAGGCAGATAAGATATTCATGTAATCAACCAATAGCATGAAATATAGCCATGCTAAAGCAGCTGAGCTGTACAGAAATCAGGCTGAAATCAGTAGAAACACTTCAGGTATGCAAAGTAAGTGTAATGATAGTGGTAGTGTGGTTATTTTCTAGGCATAGGTACCTAGTATTTATGGTTAACCACTCAAATAGGAAACGCTGATGGTATTTGTAAACACAGTATTCAAGTATTTATGAGAAGGATAGGTACAACAGGCTGCCAAAGACAGGCAGCCATGAAAAAAGAAGTAACAATGATGAAAGAAATTTGCAGAAAGCAAATTGGACAAAACAATTTTCTTACCCGTATGAAAACTGAAAATTTTACACATGGTAAATAGTTATTTTATGCTCCTTGGAGAGACTTACATTTTAAAACGAAACAAATGGTTCCAACAACAGTTAAGTCGGCCTGGGGAAAGGGGTGTGTGAAATAGGTTGGCACAGGAGAGAGTGACATTGGTGAAGAGAGTTAACTTCGAAAGTGATAAAGAAAAATGACCAAGGGAGGAGGAGAAAGAAGATGAGATAAATGGAGCACGAAGAGCATTATTTTGTGTAAATTAAATTTAAATAAGAAAGGATGACACCCGGTCTGATCCTGTCAGGCTGAGGTATTATATTATCAGAAGGCTGATGTTAATAAGAGAAATATACACAAGCCAGGTGGCAGAGGCCTGCCTTCTTCTGGTTACTAATAATGGAGCAGTTACTGCTGCGCATTTGTCATAAAGGAAAATAAACTCTGGAAATATTGGGGAGAAATACAACTGCCTGTAAAAATATATATTCTTAATAACTGCTCTCAAGTGAGGATAGAGGTAAGAGAAATCCAGGAAGTTAAAACTGCCTGAGACCCCTGAGGGGTTGCTTCTTGACCCATCCTTCCAGAAGCTGTCAATCCTCCTTTGTAGCCGGTCACAGGGCTGAAAGTCTTTTGCTTTATCCTGCTGTTCCTTTGCTGCTGTACAAGTTCCCTTCTGATCTACTGAACAGAGCAGAACAGATGTCTTCAAAGGCAAAATCACTTCAGCTTAAGAAACGCAAACGACTTTAGCCAGGGACTTACAGGAAAGGGTCTCTGAAACACAGGACTTTTTATTCTTCACTGATTTCCAACTGGGCATTGCACATGCAATGAACACTTCAAATGACCACTTCAGTCAGGACTCAAGCCCAGAGAGAACTGTGAACTGGGGGTGTTACTGAGGAATGGTAAGCCTGAGGTGAGTTTGTGTCTCACAAAAAAGCTCTTGTCAAAGGTGAGAACTGCAGGCAAACCAGCAACACCAGCCATCTATGCCAGTAGGCTGGTGCTAGTCAGGCCCATAACCTCCTTGAAAGCTTCCAGGGTCAGACCTCGGTCTTTTATGCATGGGTTGGATCTCCCTGCTTGGACCTGGGTTCATCGCACATTAAAGTAATCCAGGTTGGGGGAACTGTATGCATTGGCTTGAATGATCAGGGTCGGAACTGTGTGCTAATCGAACCCTGAATACAGAAAAACAGTCTCCCAAGATCAAATCAAGTCCCACCCCTTCAAATGCTGCTCTGTAATTGGCTTACTTCGCAGTGCTCCCCGTGAAAGAAGATTTCCTTCCCCCCAGATCCAACTGCAGCATAAAAAAGCATTTTAAGAAAAAAAACAAAGCTTTCATGGGGGGGAGAATCCAAGCCTCGTTTTAAAAAAGGCTTTCTTTTGCTCAGAAAGAGCTCCGAGGTAGCAGGAAGCACGTGAATCCCAACCCTCTTTACACTCTGCTTTGTGATTGGCTGTGAGAGAAGCCAATCTTCTGTTTCCCCCTGTTTAACCATCGGCATGCTGCTTTGAGGAGTAAGTTCGAAAAGGGTGGGGCGTGATCGCGCAGGGAAGCTCAACCCGAGAAGGGAGTATGCACGCTCTGTGACTCCGGAATGAGCCAGGGTGAACAGTTTAATTCGGGCCAGAAGAGGAATGGGAAAAGCCAGGTTCGTTTTATGTCAAAACAGCGTTGAGCTTCCAAGGAATGAGATATCATGCATACTGAAAAAATTGATCCTGGTTGAAATGGAGAATAAAGGAGGTTAAGGAGGTGCATGTTTTGTGCAACCATGCACAAAACACCTTACTGGCTAATTTAACATCTAGGCAATCCTCCCATTCTGGCTAGAGACCACCTTTGCCTAGCTCCTAGAGATGTAACATTTTGTCGTACTCAGGCAGGAGTGTGGCGTGCAGGCAGTAACCAGGCCAAGGCTTGGCCTCTGGTTTCAACAACAGCAATGGGAGTACTGCGTTGACCAGAGCCTGACGCAGGCTTTTCTCTTCCCATGGACCGGGCTAGACCAAGGTAATTAGCAGGTAAAGGAGTAGAGGCACTTACCAGTTCAATCTCCTTGTCTCTCAGATCAGGCGTCAGCTTGCACGCCGGGGTTGACTGGGATGGCTTCGGTTGCTGGAGCTTCTTTCAGTCAGTGGCCTTCAACATGTGTTGAACCCACAAGAACTCTGGCAATCTGCCTGGCCTTTTATCAGCCTTGCGGTTCCAGCATTTTCCACTCCTCCCTGATTAGGCTTGATTGTCTTTGCTCTATCTCTCAAGGCCCACCTGGCCTTTTGCCTTCGTTCCCTTAATTGAAGCCGGGCCCTGATTCTCTGCTTCTCAGCCGGCTTGGGAGAACTTGCAGGCGAGGAGTCCTGCGCTTCTTGCTGTTCTGTTTGCTGCCAGAATGAGCAGCCCTCATCCCCTGCCATGGGTCTTGGTGGCTCTGATGCCTGTTCCTGCTGTTCCAGTGCAGTCCTTGGAGGAACAGGCCCAGGTTCCCACTCCTCCTCTTCCTAAGCGGAGGAGGGCAGCTCAGGTTGGCCTACGACACATTTCCTGAAATTTTGGAACCCAGGGAATAACATTATTTTTTTCTTGGGGCTTTTTGGAGGGGGGACAAGCTAGGTTGTGTGTGTGTATGCAATACTTGTTACAAAATGTAAACTTATTTTACTAGTTTTGCCACAGAAATGCATCATTTATAACACAGTTAACTTTCACAGGGGATACAAAACAGCATCCCGCTTAAAAAGAAGCAATGAGCAGGGTGAAAGTGAGAGGGTATGACATCCACATGCCCCCATCCCCATATAACTTGCTGTTGGCACCATATCCTGCCCCCTTTCCCTTTTTGTTACTGCAGAAAGCACCGATACAACAAGAATCTTGCTGGGTCTGGGTCCCCCTGCAGCCAGCAACTCTGCTTAGCTTCCTTTTATTCTTCACAGCTGAGCCACAGTATAATGCAATAGCTATAAAATGGGGGGGGGGGCTGTTGAAGGGCTGTAAGAGGAGGTAAGAAAAGTGGAGTATAGCTCTGCCATTTTGAAGGTGGATCTTAGTGCCGCCACTCCTGCCTGGGATGGCTGTTGGCAGAACATCCACATGGAGACTCTGCCCACAGCCACCCGACAGCTACCCCTTTGAGATAGAACAACTCCAGCTTCACAAGGAAAGCCCCAAGATCCCCATGAGTCATGCTCAGAATGAATATAACATAATGTGGAAACTTCACAACATCATGTGGAAACTTCACAACATCATGTGGAAACTGGGGGGCATCCGGCTGTCCACATGGAGGCAAAATCCCCATGTGGAACCATTCTTAGCATATAAAATTGTACATAAAAGAGAAAGGTGAAAACTGCTTATGCTATCTTAGGGCCTTACGTTGTCTTAGGGCCAAACTAGATGAGATGGTGTCCCTGAGTTCACACCTGATTATTTGCTGACACAGCACCTCCCCATCACCATTTTGGATCAGATAAATGGTGTGGAGAGGAAGCAGAAGCCCTCCCCCTCCACCTCTATCATGTTGGTCCCAACCAGAATTAGTCTGCTATGATGCTGTTAAAAAGAATTTCCCAATGCAAACTCACTCTACAAAATGGGAGTTCATCCCCAAAGCAAATCTGAAGACATTGCCTCATGTAGTTTGGCTCTCAGTGCATGTAACCTAATTTTGCCTTCTGAAAGGTAGGAAAAGATAGAAGTTGAAATAGAGAACTCGTATTTTCTAATGTCAAAAGGAAAATATAATATCTGAACAGAAAAAAGTCTCATACAGTCATTATAGAACTAAAGGTATCTTTAGATATCAAGTTAAACTTTATAATACCGAAAACGTTGAACTCTGTAACAGTGTATTGTCAACATACACATTACAGGTAGAGTTAGTCACATTAAACAATAAACACATCCTTGAAAATATTAACATGTCCTCCGATAAACTACTTGTTTCCCAGTCTGTGAGCATCTGTGTCCTTTGAGGAAAGAGCTAAAAAGGTTGATCAGAGTTGTTGAGGCCAAGAGCACAACAGATTCAGGGTAATGATTTCTACTAGTTCCACCAAGCTAGATCAGAGAAACCACCAAACCAAGGCAAGCAGCAATCCATATAGAAAGAAGTTCATTATGTGAATAATGAATTTAATTTGTATGTCTTGAATCTAATCTAATTTGAATCTTGAATCTAATCTTGAATCTTGAATCTAATCTTGAATCTTGAATCTAATCTTGAATCTAATTTCATTGAATGCCCCATAAGAATATAAGAATCTGCTGCTGCCACTTGGAACATGGGAAAGCTTTTCTGGCTCCATCTCCTGCAGCCTCCACCTAACCCTCTCCCCACAGTCTGTAGTATCCTTTTACCCACCCACTCCCATTGTACTGTTTGATAGCCATTTTATACTGGCCTGTGCTGCGTGGGACATTTGTTGTCCTGATGCCAATATTGTTGCATCTGTTTCCAGTTGGGCTGATTGTACCATGGAGCTACTAGAAGCTTTTCCATGGGATGTCTCATTACATCGGTACCACTGAAGGTGGAGTAACAGGAGAAAGCAGGCCTGCTACAGCTCTTCCTTAGCATTATATTGTTATATAATATTTACAGAGACACTCCAGCTAGTAAATAAATATGGCAAGCCCTATATTTTTCACAATCTTGTATAGCTTACAAATGGAGCAGTAAATTAGCCATTCCTATGGGACATCCCAATTTTGGGTCACAGGACAGCAAAGCAAAAAAGCTGAAAAGTCAGCTTTTAAAAATGCAATTGCAATGCAAACAAACTTCCCTGTAATTTTGTATACAAATCAGCCCAGAATTAACAAGAATTATGCAGCATATCTCCTAATGATTTATTTTTACATACGTGTGTTAATGATGTCATTTATAGTCCTAACTGTAATATTAGTTACGTATGCTGTCATCAAGAATGATTTATTTTTTTAAGTCTAATGATATGTTTGCACATATAATGACAACGCCATCAACAAGTAATCTTACAAAGCCTTTAAAAAAAAACACCTTGAAAGAATCATTTAGATAAAAAGTTGCAGAAGCAGAATAGGAGAGCATTACGTTAATATGAGCAATAAATGATTATTTTTGGATTAGATTTCTAATACCCTTACACATTAAAGAGCTTGTTGGTGCTTAAATGTGAAACTATAATCTTGAACTTTATCACATCTCTTGCCTCATCTACTTGTTCTACCAAACTGCTTTCTCTATGAAGACACTCCTGAAGAGTGTAAATTTGCCACTTAGGTTCAGATGTATGCCCAGAGCTGCTGTCAAATAGCCCCTTATGTCAGAGGATCATTAGTGCGCTTCCATATGGTTCAGTAAGCTCTCATTGAACCTATTCCATAATAAGTGCATTGTGCATTCTACAGGGTTTAAAGTCACGACTCAACACCGCAAGTTGTTGTCAGTGCTCCAGTTCATTTCCCTGTGCATCCTGACTGAAACTAATGGGTCTAGGCATGTTGAACTCTGTACAGAATTGCATCTAACAATATAATATAACAATAAAAGCTGGAGTGCCTTTTCATTTACCATTGAGTAATCACCATAAGCTCCTCATATCTGAGTAATCGGAGGGTTTCTAAGTCTGAAGTTCAGTTTCAAAAATAGAATGAAAACTACACTAATTTAGCATGCAGCCCATCTTATAGATAACCCCTCATTTCTAGAATGTGGTACGTCTGAGAATATCTTGAGGATATTAATTCTGAAATCCTAAAGTGATTTCTCCCCATAATACAGAGAAATTCTGCTGACTGCTTTGGACTTTGACTGATGCCTGCAATCCAAATATTTGAAAAACACTTCTTTGTTCTTCTTAAGCATGGTGTAGTGGTAAAGAAAAGGCAGCAGGAAAAGAGGAAGACCCAACAAGAGATGGGTTGACTCTATAAAGGAAGCTACGGCCCTTAATTTGCAAGAACTGAGCAAGGCTGTTAAGGATAGGACACTTTGGAGGACATTGATTCATAGGGTCACCATGAGTCAGAAACGACTTGACGGCACTTAACACACACACACAGTGGTTAAGAGTGGTGGTTTGGAGTGGTGGACTCTGATCTGGAGAACCGGGTTTGATTCCCCACTCCTCCACATGAGAGGCTAATCTGGTGAACTAGATTTGTTTTCCCACTCCTACACACGAAGCCAGCTGGGTGACCTTGGGCAAGTTACAGCTCTGTTAGAGCTCTCTCAGCCCCACTGCCTCACAGGGTGTCTGTTGTGCAGAGGGGAGGGTGATTGTAAGCCGGTTTGATTCTCCCTTAAGTGGTAGAGAAAGTCGGCATATAAAAACCAACTCTTCTTCTTCTAATATGAAGAAGAGTATCTGAGAAAATACTGCAGGGATGTTCGTACAAAAACTGGAGGGGGAAATTGGGAAGAAACATTTCAAAGGTAAATACTATAATGGTAATATGAAATTGGGTGTTACTCTGCTTGCCTATGACACTCAGAAAAAAAGGTTTGTGATCACAATAGAGATATGTCAAGTATTTGCTTTCAGCTTTAGAGAATACCAACATTTTTGTTCTTTTAATATCTTGATTTTAATGTCTGTAAGAATTAGGCAAGCTAAGTTCTGGGTATAATGTTAGAGTCAGATCAAATGATTGGATGTTCAACAGTGACATCTAGTGAACTTTGCAGGAAAAGAACACAAATGGATGCTAGAGAGGAAGACATTTGAGAATGAAATATTACTCTTCCTGGGACTTCCAGTTAGTTCAGTTTAAATGCTACATGTGAATCATCCACACAAGGAACCTCCTATCCTGGAGCGGATCCCCAAATATGTCCAAGGATGACTACATGACCTGATCTTCTGGTGAGTGGTATCACTAGCTATGACTGACCCCAGTACACTTTTATTGGCTGTCTTGATAAAGAGGTGGCTTTCAATACTATTATTAATACTATAATTATATTAATGGGGAAAGAATGAATTTAAAAGCCCTACAGCAGGGGTGCACAACAGGTAGTTTGAGAGTTAGCAGTAGGTCCCTCTTCACCACCAGCGGGAGTTTTTTGGAGTAGAGCCTGAGGAGGGCGGGGTTTGGGAAGGGGAGGGACTTCAGGGCCATAGAGTCCAATTGCCATTTTCTCCAGGTGAACTGATCTCTATCGGCTGAAGAGCAGTTGTAACAGCAGGAGATCTCCAGTTAGTACCTGGAGGTTGGCAACCCTAGCTAGCAGTAGTTTACCAGCTGCGGCAAAGAAGCACATGCATCACCTAGAAGATCCAAGAAAACATGGCAAAAAGGTTTGTGCTAGCCTTTTTTTTTTTTTAAGAAAAAAACTTTAATTTCATAGGATTTTTCTCTTTGCTGTTTAATGCAGTTTCATTTCTGGTGCAGTTCCTATTCCCTCCACTGGGGACACCCTTGAGGGTTTGGCAGCCCTACTTCTGTTTCCAAGGAAGAGCCTTGATACAAGTGAGGAAAGATTCACGCAGACATTTAAAGAGTGACTTTCTTCTTGAATATTTGTATTCTAAAGTAGTCTTGTAGATATCTTTCATCCAATGAGCTCATCCTGTTAAAAGCTAAAAATAACTATTCTTCAAGAATATTCTTCTGTTAGCTAGGCCCATGGTAGAGTATATGGTACTCCCTGTTAGGTTAGGCTGAGAGATTGATTGGCCCCAGTGAGGTTCATGACACAGGACAAATTATATCCCATGTCTTCCAGATCCTAGTCTGAGATTATACTGCACTATCAGTGCATTCGTGAATTGGGGTTTACCTGGCGCTGTTTTCTGGGGGGGGGGACCCATTTTCTTTTTTAAACTTTTAAAAAGGCTTTTTGAAGCCTTGCAGCAGCCAGGAAACCTCTTTAGACGTGCCGCGGCAGCGCTGCGGCTATACCGTCCCCGGCCACCACAAGGCTCAGGAATGAGCTGATAGTTGACTCTCTAGAATCACCCATGTCATCATCATAACTATCACAATCTCGTCACTCTATCAAATACAAAAATGCAGAAATGAAACTGAGCCTATAACCTATTACAATCTATTCCTTTCATTTGAAATTGTATTTCCCCCCAACATTATCACACATAGAGCTGTGAGAGGCATTTTTAATATGTTTAGGTTCTCTCGTGTGAAGGTATCATTACCCTACTTTTAGTGATTTAGCATTTCTATTATGTGTTGTATGTACTGAAGATGCATTTATTTTGAAAAGCAATCTTGGGGCTTCCAAAAGGAGTTTTCCCATGTGCTCAGCAATTGATTCTCAAAACTATTCTCTGCTGCATCAAAAAGAGTGATCTGATGGCTATATTTGGAAATTGATCTGCCATAAAGTATAGCGCATAGTTTTTAGAGATAACAAATGAAAACCCAAAAACATTCTCATTCTTTAATATTATTATTATTATTAACAAAATTTAAAATGAATATTGTCATTAATATTTGGAAACATTTTGATCTGGCCATTATTCTGGCCTCTGCTTGTCGAGCTTAGTGTTCACAAATAGCAGAGATAGAGTAAGAGTGAGCAGAAATTAGTTTATCAGATATATAACTGAGAGAGCCATTTACCAGTCACTAGAGTTAACCACACCATGATCTGCATGGCCCAGGCTAGCCTGATCTCATCAGATCTCAGAAGCTAAGCAAGGTCGGCCCTGGTTAGTACTTGGATGGGAAACCAGCAAAGAAGCCCAAAGTTGCTACACAGAGGCAGCCAATGGCAAACCACCTGTTTGTCTCTTCCCTTGAAAACACTTAAGGCTTGGCATAAGTCAGCTGTGAGACTTGAACATAAGAACATAAGAAAGGTCCTACTGGATCAGACCAAGGCCCATCAAGTCCAGCAGTCTGTTCACACAGTGGCCAACCAGGTGCCTCCAGGAAGCCCCCAAACAAGCACCATCCTGCCTGTGTTCCACAGCACCTAATATAAATAGGCATGCTCCTCTAATACTAGAGAGAATACGCATGCATCATGACTGGTATCCATTTTAACTAATAGCCATGAATACCCCTATCCTCCATGAATATGTCCACTCCCCTCTTAAAGCCCTCCAAGTTGGCAGCCATCACCACATCCCGGGGCAGGGAGTTCCACAATTTAACTTATGCGTTGTGTGAAAAAATACTTCCTTTTATCTGTTTTGAATCTTTCACCCTCCAGCTTCAACTTTATGGCACTTTCCCCCACCAGAGTTACTTACAGATCCTGCCACCAAAGAAGACTGAGCTAAACAGTAGGTAATGTTTTTCCACTGTGTTGTATAACTCAATCACATTGCAGGAACATTGGCTGGAGGGGGCGGAAAAGAACTTTGATTTCATTCTACTATATAAGCAGCGGCTTTTGTTTTTGCTATTATTTTTCCTGAAGATGACCTTGCAATGCCCATGAGCAAATATTTTATTTACACTTGCTGGCATACAGGTAGGCAGTGCTGCAAACAGGGTTAGGAGGGAGATATAAAAGTAGATCTGTAAGGACTTCAGTGGCTGTCTATTTCCTCCCCACACCCGAAAATGTAACATGCAGCTTCCCATTTGTATTGTGCATGGTTATTTCTTTACATTCGTGTCAGGTTGTGTGGCATTTATGTTTCTTTTCTTTTTTTCTGTGTGGGAAGGAACTGTAAAAGTCCATTCTGAGGGTCCATTTTATGTGTACCTCTCTAGAATGCACAACACCACTCCTTTTTATCTTAGCTTGACTCTGAGCTACAGGTCCTAGTTCTTCAAAGGCATGATTCTGTAGGGGAGAAATGATAAGAAAAGGGAAATGTATTATTTAATAGCCCCCGCTTTTGATCTGTTCTCTTCACCATGGGCAACGTATGTCACAACTCTACCTGGTGACACTATTCATTTTAGATTCAAAATTATCATCTACCCACACAAACCATGTTGTCATCTTCCTGTCATCCTGAAATAATCATGCCTTTGCCTAAAGGTGTTTTACTCACTGATGTCTCGTGTAGCACAAAAATGAAAAGTTGTAGAAAAGAAAATATTTTGCCACTTTTTTTGTTTGTAAAAACGCTACTTTCGCATTTGACATCAGTGACATGGATCTCTGGCATGTGGAGGGGGTGACAATGGAGAAAGCTGATTCATATGTAGAAAGAATAAACGTGGAAGCCATTCTGGGCAGCTCAGAACATCAAGGCAACTGCCTATCGGTCACTTCATGGCTGCCACTCTGCCAAGTGGGTTTTCTCCACATGATCATTCGTTTATACAGAGCCAGGTAGACAAATCACTCTGCTGCACAGAAAGAACCACTAATAACAGTGGGGATTTACCACTGATTTCAAAAAAGTATCAGTTGTAGCCACAGTCCCAAGCTGTTTTTTAATACTACAGTGTCTAAAAAAAAGAACAGGAAATAAATGGTTGCAACATAATCAATACTGAGATTTCTCCACATGATCCCCCCATGCATGAATAGAAGTACTATCCCATTTATATGTATGAACTGGCTCTGTATTAGGGTTGCCAGCACTAGTAAAGACCATAGAGACTGGGGAAATCCCTAGAGCGTTGCAGACACAGTGACCAGAAGTGACATCACTTCATCAGCAACATCATCCACACACCCCATTTTCTCCTAATCAGTGGGTGACAGCAGTAGGAGGCAGGATGTTGCCTCTGACAGCAGGCAACCAAGGAAGTCCACTCTGTATCATACCTTTGCAAAGAAGTTTGGGGAAATGGCTGATGATACTATTTTGTTAGACCATTGTGGGTATGTTAATAAAACATACAATGAACATATTGGTTTGGATCCAGCAGAGTCGTCAGTGGAGGAGCCCAGCTGTTTGCTATGTTCTCGCAGTCCAGAGACAGATTGGCCATTAGGGCCACCAGGAAAAGTCTTGCAGGGCTGGAGCCTGGGGGGGGGCTGACTCTCCCTCATGCGGGGGCCACCACAGACCCAAGCAAGGGCTGGCCCTCGCAGCTGCTGCTACATGAGCTGACACCTTCACCCCATGCAGGGCAGCCATGGTGGCAAGAGAGCCATGGGCCCTCTCCCTATGTGGGGTGGGGGAGGAGTCACCACAGCAAGAGAGACATTGGCCATTTCCAGGTGTTGGGCTGGCAAACAGCCATAGCAATGAGAGAGCCATAAGCCTTCTCGCAATGCGGGATGGAGGGGGACAATCAGTGTAGTGAGAGAGCTGGCCTCTTGAGCAAGCAGCCTTGGCAGCGAGCCCAAGCCACTCTCATGCAGCTGCTGTGGCAAGTGAACATGCTTCCTGGGCCGTGCTCATGAACAGAAGCCACACCGAGGGAGTGAGCAGGCAAGCTGACTACCCAAGCCAGCGTGGTGTAGTGGTTCGGAGCAGTGGACTCTAATCTGGAGAACCGGGTTGGTTTCCCCACTCCTACACATCAACCCAGCTGGGTAATCTTGGGTTAGTCACAGTTCCCTCCAAACTGTCTCAGCCTCACCTACCTCACAAGGTGTCTGTTGTGGGGAGGGAAGGGAAGTTTGATTATCCTTAAAAGGTAAAGAAAATCAGCATATAAAAACCAACTCTAGGGCTGTTGATTCGGTTCGGCCCAAACCAAAAAAAAAGCCAAATTTCCCGATTCGGCAGTTTTTAGTTCGGGACGAACCGAACTCAAAAATGCCAGGAAAACAGGGGAGCCAAATTCAGCGAGTTCGGGAGTTCACGAATAAATTCGGCAAATTCGGGGTGTCAGTAAACAGCATAACCGTCAGTAAGCAGCATTCTCCTCCCCCGGCCAATCGGTGGCCAAGCTGGGTCTTCTTCCAGCCAATCAGTCAGGATTGAGTACTGGAGGAATCAGCTGCTGCGCGGCCCGGCCAGGGAGAGAGAGAGAGTGAGAGAAATCCTCGTGGGAGGGTGCTTGTGCACATTCACTCCTTTCCGTGGCTGCAGGGGGCACATTTTTGGGGATAGAGACCCCAAACTTTCAGCGGAGCTTCAGACGAGCCTTCTTAAGAGACCCCCCAAGTTTTGTAAACATTGGGTCAGGGGGTCCCGAGATATGGGCTCTACCCCTTTTCCCTCCCCCCTTTTCCATTTCTGTGGCTGCAGGGGGCGCTTTTTTGGGGATGCAGCCCCCAAACTTTCAGCATACCTTCAGACGAGCCTTCCTAAGAGACCACCCAAGTTTTGTAAAGATGGGTTCAGTGGGGGCAGAAATATGGGCTCCCCCTTTTCTCTTTCCGTGGCTGCAGGGGGCACATTTTTGGGGGTGCAGCCCCCAAACATTCAGCATAGCTTCAGATGAGCCTTCATAAGAGACCCCCCAAGTTTTGTAAACATTGGGTTAGGGGGTTCGAGATATGGGCTTTCCCCTTTTCCCTATTGGGATGAATGGATCACCCGATCCTGTATGCATCTCCAGAGCGGCAAATCCAAGGCAAAACCTCCCGTGCTTAAATGGAATCGTATTGGATTACCCAGTCCTCCCAGCCCCTCCTGATGGAACAGAAGACCGCCACAGTAAGACCCCTTTGGGGGCTTTAATCTATAATTTTTTCTCCTGTATGTGTGTGTGTGGGGGGGAAGCAGAGTCTGTGTGTGTGGGGGGAGGGAGCAGTTTCTGTGGGTGGGTGGGGAAGCCAAAGGGGGCTTTTGTCCATTCTGCCTGGGGTGTGTGTGCTCCCTCGAGTCTCTCTCTCCCTGGTTTGAGGGAGGGCTTCAGTTGTGTGTCCTCAGGTTTTCCCTCATTCATAAGATCGGTTAGATCTATTTTGATGCTTGCTCAAAACTGGTTTTCAAATGGTGACTTAAAGAATGCATTTGCCTGGTCCCCAGTCCAATGCAAAAGAGGAAATTCCACCCCCTCCTACTCCTTATGCATAGCTAGCTGCCTCTGTCCCTTTCCATGGTTTGCAAACTCCCAGGTGTCAGGTGTTGCTTTACATGGTTGCAAAGGTGTTGCTTTGCATGGTTGTGTTCCTTTGCAGTTGTGTTGCTTTGCAGTTGTGTTGCTTTGCAAACTTCTTCGCACCTTCCCCGCCCTTGCTCTCAGCTGTTTGTCGAGGCTGGGAGCTTTGTGCGTGGGCGGCTAGCTCTGCTCAGAGATTCACATTAAGGGTGGGGGGACCCCTTTCGGGACCCATATCTCAGCTCCCCCTGACCCAATCTTTATAAAACTTGGGGGGTCTTGCAAGAAGGGTCCTTTGAAGCTCCGCTGAAAGTTTGGGACCTCTACCCCCAAAAATGCCCCCCGGAGCCGCAGAAAGGCGTGGTTGTGTTTTTAATGGCTTTATTCAGCCGAATTTTTTCCCGAACTTTGAATTCGTGCTGAATTGCATGGACTCGAAGCAGGGGAGTTCGGACTTCGGCATATCCCGAATCCAGACGGGCCAAATTCAGCCGAATCCGAACTATACCAAAAAAAAATTTTTTCAACAGCCCTAACCAACTCTTCTTCAAGCCACACGCAAGCATCTGCCTTGGTGAGTCTGCTTTTGCTCCTTTCCTGGCTCAGGTGGGGCAAGGGTGGGGCCCTTTCCAGGGCTGTTTTGTCTTCCCAGTCCACCCTTCCAGCAGTCCCTTTAATCCTAGGAAAGTTGATTGCTGGGTCCCCCATATGGACTAATAGCCATACAGGTTGGAGAAGCTGTGCAGAGGAGAAGGGAGCAAAAATTCTCCACCATCTTCCATCAGCACAGCTCTGCTGATGTAAAAGATAGGAAGAGTGAATGTATTCATGATCCATTCTCACGATAGTCCCCTGACCTACTTCGCTGTTATTCCTCTTGAGTCTTATGACTCAAGAAGTCTTCCCCAGAGTCAGAAGGGATTGCTGGAGTAAGGGGCATGTGAAAAAAAATGTGGGCACCAGATGAATCACTGGAACCAACCCAACTGGCCTTAGACTATGGACAGAACTCCATGTTTTCAAAGAATTGTGTGCGGATTCGGGTTACCCAATACTATTTCCCTGCAGTCACACAGCAGCTGTGGGTAGGGTTGCCAGGTCCCTCCCCGCCATCAGCAGGAGGTTTTGAGGGTGGAGACTGAGAAGGGTGGGATTTGGGGAGGGGAGGGACTTCAATGCCAGAGAGTCCAATTGCCAAAGAAGCCATTTTCTCCGATCTCTATTGGCTGGAGATCAGTTGTAAAAGCAGGAGATCTCCAGCTACTACCTGGAGGCTGGCAGCCCTAGTTGTGGGGAATGGCTATTAAAAAAATAATAAAGCAGAGCTCGTATGGACTCAGAATGCCGCCATGGGGGTAGGGAAGGCTCCTGCCCTTTTCTTGTGCCTAAATGGTAGTGCAGAGGAGTTATTTTCTCATTTTTGATGTTCCGTGTGGAGTATTTCAATGCAGAAAAACAGTTTGGGGGTGGGGGAGAAGGCTGGAACTCTTCCTTCCCCAAGGCAGCATTCCAAGTCCATCGGGATTTCCTTTATTTTTAACAACCATTCCCTGCAGCTGCTATGTGACTGTAAAAGGTAAAGGTCCCCTGTGCAAGCACCGGGTCATCCTTGACCCATGGGGTGACGTCACATCCCAACGTTTCCAAGACAGACTTTGTTTGCGGGGTGGTTTGCCAGTGCCTTCCCCAGTCATCTTCCGTTTACCCCCAGCAAGCTGGGTACTCATTTCACTGACCTCCGAAGGATGGAAGGCTGAGTCAACCTTGAGCCAGCTACTTCCGTCGGGATCGAACTCAGGTTGTGAGCAGAGCTTTTGACTGCAGTACTGCAGCATAACACTCTGTGCCACGGGGCAGAGTGTAGGGAAACGGAATTGGCTCTGGATTCCCCAGGCTCAACTCCTAAAAAAACAGCATATCTAGCTGGGCCCTATAATCCAGTCCCCACTTTGCCTGTGGCAATGTGTGTACACTGCATTGTGCACTAAAGGGTATATATCTATGGAGGAACTGGATCATCTCCTTACTTTGCAAATTTTAACTTATTTGTTCTTTATTTGGGAAGTAAACAGGCATAAAGTGCTACTATAAATGTGCCAATTAAAGCTGCAGATTGCAATTTTATACATGAGTAAATCACTACAGGCTATAATCCATAAACCCAAAGACAGGCATAGCAAATTGTTAAAGGTTGCTTCTGATTATAGGAATTCAAAGATGTATCTGATTTAGAACTTCTACATCTCAGACAAGCAAAATGATTTAGATATACAAAATATCATTTTACACGAGAAACATCATATAGTCAATAAGTCAGCAATTGTTTCAGGCTATTGTTATGTTTCAGTTGTAAACTGTGCTGAAGCAAGGCAGGATCCACACTCAGAACAAGCTGAAAATGGGTTATAACTTGCAATCTACAGGAATTTCCCAACCCAGTTTTGGCAACCTTAAGGCAATGTCAAACACTATTCATATCATCATTACCGACAGGAGCAAACAATTAAGATGTGGGGGGCACTTAAATTATAACACAGCTCACATCCCTTTCTCATTAGATTCCCAATAGAGAATGTCCACATTTTTTATGGGAATAACATTGACCAGGATCCCATGTAACTTGTTCCACATTTGAACTTCTGTTTCCAGAATGGTTGTCTCTAAGGCCCAATAGCAAACCTTATTTAAAAGAGAGGGAATTTCAAAAGCAGTTGGAGATATAGGGTGGGAAATCTACTGTACAAAGAAGTCAATCCACTGGCAGAGGGAAGCCCTTAAGCTCACCAAAAGTAGAAGTTTAGATCCTGGACCTCATTAATAATTTTCAAATTCGGCAGAGTTAAGCATTACTACAATAAATATCAACTATCCTGTAAATTCATATACATGAATACAACTATCCCAGAGCAGAATATCACAGTACTTTTTCGTACTAATGCTCATATCATAGTAATAACAAACAGAGCTCATGTTTTTCTTGTTCTTCCCAATTATTATTTTTTCAATATATTTTAAGAACATGCACTCAAATATAATTATTTCACTTAATGCTCATGTAGCACTTTAACATTCAAAGCAATTCACAGGCTGCATTTCAAGAGTCTTGACAACAATCCTGTAAGGTAAGCAAATGTTTTTATTTAAATATTACAGATGGAAGACGGGGGGGGGGACGTCAGTGGGTTCGCTAAGGCTATGTGGTTATTTTGAACGCAGTTGATGGCTGAACTGAGATTTAAACTGGGGCACTTGTAAAGATCACACTTCCAATCATTGTGCTGTACTATATTTGTCTGGTTCCATTCCCACTAGGGATGCCACAAACATCAGTGGATGTATGTTTGGCAGGCGAGTATAATGTGTTTGACAGCTGTGATTACCTGCAAGCCGAGTCCTGGGTCTGTTTGTTTCTCTGCCATCCAAGGTGAACAGCTATCAAACGGCTTTGCAGTTGTGCTTTAACTGTAGCAGTGGAGTTTTGTTTCCTTGCAGTGGAGGAATTTTCATTTCCTTGCCTGCAGGCACATTTGCAGTAGGCGAAATTGATTTGCAGAGTCATATATGGTGGGATCAGGCAATTACATGAAATGGGAGGAGAACTATACTTCCCAGACCGAAATGAACACCAAACAGGAAGACTTATTTTTTTAAAGAGAGAGAGAGAGAGATAGGATTTGTTTATAACTATTGGCTGACTGGTTGGTTTGAAAGGAAGAAAGAGGGGGAAATAAGCCTACAACCAACTAAAAATGAAAAGCCCCCAAAAAAGGAGTGAGGAAAAGGGGGATCAAAAGGGGAATCCATTCTTCAGAAGCCACGATACAGAGTGTAATGAGCTAACAGAATTTACAAAAAAGTTAATATTATGTTGTTTAAAAAAAAGACCAAACATTTTTTTAAAAGTCTTCATCAGTGGTCCATTATCACCATAAAATAAACACACACAGGGATCTTGTAGCCACAATAAACTTAAAAGCAATAACAACAAGTTTAAATTAAAATTTCAAAACTGCTGGTAAGCTATACCTGTCCCATCAAACCATCTGAGTCCTTTTACCGATCCATTTTCAATTACTGTGGTATGGTTACGAAATTGACTTTATTGTCCTATGCTTTACCATACAACACTGTAAAGGGTTAAAACACATATTGGAAACTGGCTAATGCTTCTTCTTGCAAGAGAGGTCTAAAGAATTTCATTGGAAAGTGACTCCAGATAGTGGGTTGGATCCAGTCAGTCCCCTCCCCAAATGTCATCCAATTCCCTTAACTACTACAGCCCCTATCCCAGATGGTTTTTGGGCATGCAGGTCCCATGGTTCTCAGCATATCTTTTATGTTCAAAGGGGACCTCTCCTTTCTTTTTACCCAGCAGGAAAGCTGGTTGGATCCAACCCAACATCTTATCCATTAGCATATAAATCGTATCCAAATTAAGATCCCTTGTTTCTATCTCTTTATATCTTCTATTTCCCCCCTTCCTTTTGCTCCTAAATTTGCTGCATCTATTAAAGTGTTTATATTTTTCATCACAAACTCTGTGTTAATTGAAATTGGAAGATGCAGCTCCTTTGGGGTTGGAGCAGGCAGCATCAGTAATTTTACAGAGCGCTTTTACCATTTTATACAAAGAGGTGGGGAATTCCAATTAAACTACAAGGAAAATTTAGGGAGGAAGACATAATTACCTTGGAATTTGTCCAGGATGCAAGAATTAACTCTCATAAGGAGGATTTTAAGTTCATTAATTAGCTTGTATATGATAGTGTGAATTTAATAGAAGTTCCTTAAGACATTTTTAATATGGATTTAAAATAGAGCTGACAGAGAACTGTATATCAAGACCTGTCTTGCTTAACATTTCCACACAAAAAAAATATAAGGCCTTGCAAGGAAGTCAGCTTGGCAAGTTTGGCAAAACTTTATCTTCATTAATTTTCATAGAAGCAATGGTCTTGCAAAGAGCACTGTAATCTATACTTCAAGTTTTGCAACGACAATTAACTTTAAACAAGCTATATTATTGCAGTGTGCAGGAGCCACTATGATGAATCTTAGTGAAAAACCTAAATAAACATAGCATATGAAGTCTGTAAAAATGGCTGAATATGAAGATGCTTACACTGATTTATGATATTGGTCCATCTAGCTCAGTATTGTCTATTCGGATTCATTGGCAACTGTTGAGGTGCAGATACCAAGAACTGAAGCAATTTATTGTTTTCTAGAATGTAAACCACATTAAGTTGCATTTGATGAGCCTGTAACTGTAGCCAAACAAATTGAATCAAATACCCAGGTCCAAAATCCTTCCTGTTTTTACCACTACGAAAATGAATCGAAGGCATAAAAGCTGGTTTTCATGTGTATCCCTGCTATTAAAAACCTTCTTATTCCATCCAATGGTAGGCTTCTTCAGATGACAAGCATGCACTGAAATGAATACACATAGGTCGTTTATGCATGGGCTGGATCTCACAGCTTGGACCTGGGTCCATCACACATTAAAGTAACCTGTGTTGGGGGAAACTGTATGCATTGGCTTGAATGATCAGGGACGAAACAGAAAAACAGTCTCCCAAGCTCAAATCAAGTCCCACCCCTTTAAATGCTGCTCTGTAATTGGCTTACCTCGCAGAGAAGATTTCCTCCCCCCCCAAAACCCAACTGCCGCATTAAAAAAGTATTTTAAGACCCCAAAACAAAAAACTGAGCAATCTGAAAGAAGGGGGGGAATCCAAGCCTTGTTTTTAAAAAGCCTTTCTTTTGCTCAGAAAGAGCTCTGAGGAAGCAGGAAGCACTTGAATCCTTGCCTTTACACACTGCTTTGTGATTGCCTGTGAGAGAAGCCAATCTTCTTTTTTCCCCTGCATGCTGCTGTGAAGAAGGGGTTGGAAAAGGGTGGGGCGTGATGGCGAAGGGAAGCTCAACCCAAGAACAGAGTACACACGCTCTGTGACTCCAGAATGAGCCAGGATGAATGGTTTAATTCGTGCCAGAAGAGGAATGGAAAAAGCCGGGTTCGTTTTGCGTTGAAACAGCGTTGAGCTTCCAAGGAATGAGGTATCGTGCATATTGAAAAAATTGATCCTGGCTGAAACGGGGAATAAAGGAGGTTAAAGCGACCATGCATAAAACACCACAGAGAAGGAGAAGAAAAGAACCTGCTAGCTCCACTCCAACCTACCCATACTTGCCAAGCCATAAGCATAGAAGCTATGTGAGCATACAGTATATGTTCCTAGACTCTGTGCCCATGATGACGAGTGTTAGAAAAAGCAGCATTCCCAATCACAGGGTCAGCACCTATGCAAGAACACAGTTACTGTTCTCATGTTCGTTCCCATTCCTCTGTAAGACATTTCAACACGCACACGTTGTTTTAAGCAAAGACTGATGCTGCAGATCAGCCTGTATGTAGCATTCCCAAGAATATCTTTCTTCATTGATGAGACCCTTTGATTCCGGTGAATATTTGGATGTACAGAAAGTAGGTAGAATTGCACATCGACTGAAATAAGGTGCTAAAGGCTAGCCTATTCGAGGCCATCATTTCTGGACACATTTACTTTTCATGGCAGGGATACTGAAAGGCAGGTCGGCTGCTAGGTGCCCTCATGTCAGAGGTTCCTTAAGTCTGACACGGCGGAATATGAAAGCTATAGTTATTTTTGACAAACTGGAAAACTCTGTGACACGCTGAGAACTTGAAATGAAAAACGAATTAATACCGCTCACAACAAAATACTTCCGAAGGGCAATAGTTTCATTGTCAGTTGCAGTAGCAGCTCGCTAAGCAGTGACTGGTCTTCCTGTCTTTGTCAAGCAAAAAGCACAACAGGCAGAAAATTGGCTGTCTCCGCTCAAACTATTTCTTCTTGGCAATTTACTAAAAAGAGAAATACAACTACAAATGTACAGAATGCCCTTTTTTTTCTTTTTGTATGGCAAATGGCGTTTTCATTTTGCCCATTTTTAATGGTGTTGTTCCTGAGATATTGGTTTATTGTATGACTTTTTCACCATTTTAGACTGTTTATACATTGCACAGCACTCATCCAGTATTAAAATACAAGTAATTTTTAAAAATGTGTGCGTTTTACAGGAAATTACTGGTGTTAGGAAACAGAAAATGCTATAAATTGGCAGGCATAATCCCTTTGGGGAAGGGCACAATTCCTGCAAAATGGAATCAGATTATATGGAAATGAAAGATGTTACAGCCAGAAACATGTCTCACATTGAAAATGAAAGCAAATGTTATTAGTTCATTCATTTGATTCCCATTTTTCACTTTAAAGAAAATAAAAAGGGTTTTTTTAGTTCATTTTATTCATAATCTGTAAATGGAATCACCTTTCTGCTTTACACGTAGAAGTCACAGATCCATTCCCTAGCATTTCCATAGAAAGGAACACATGGAGCATATGTTGGGAGAAATTTGGCTAGCCTAAGAATCTGGAGAATTAGGGGGAGATAGAAATATAGAGAAAAGACACAATACTGAGCTAGGTGGACCTATAGTCTGGCTTGTGTGCATGTTTATATACCGTATGTTTGTTTTTATTTAAAACATTCCTATATTGCCATCCAACTCAATTCAGGATCCCCAAGGTGGTGAACCTCCAAACATTTCAAAACATTTAAAATACAAGTATATAAATATATAATACTTAAACAATGAAGTAAAACTTGTAAACACACACACAGGGAGGAGGACTAATAAGAGCTAGTGAGGGAACACCAAATAAAGCAAAAAAAAAATTCTTCACACAATAGCAGTAGACAACAATAGAGGGAGACAGATGAATCTCCCTGGGGAGCAATTTCCAAAGTTTTGCCACGTTGACTGAGAAGGCCCTTTCTCAGGTTGCCACCCATCTAGGGTTGCCAGGTCCCCCCAGCCACCCTCAGGAGATAGGGGAGGGACGGTTGCCAGATCCAGATTGGGAAACGCCTGGAGTTTTGGGGAGAACAGGGACCACAGAGGGGTACAAGGCCATGGAGTCCACCCTCCAAAGCATTCATCTTCTCCAGGGGAACTGAGCTCTGTAGTCTGGAGATGAGCTGTAATTCCAGAGGATCCCCAGGTCCCACCTGGAGACTGGCATCCCTACACCCATCTAGCCTCAGATGGCAGGGGCAACTGAAGCAGGGCCTCTGAAGACCACGGGAGGGTTTGGGTAGATTCATATAGTCACATGAGATCCTTCAGGTTTGCTGGCCCTAAGCCATATAGGGCTGTAAACATCAATACCAGCATTGGCCCCAGAAGCAAAGTGGGAGCCAGTGTAGATAGAACAAGACTGGAGTGATATGTTCTACTGCTACAGTCAGCATTCGGTACCATCTGTAGCTTTTGGACAGTGTTCAAAAGCAGCCCCACATAAAGTGCATTGCAGAAATCTAATCTAGATGTTACTAGGGCAGGTGCCACAGTGGCAAGATCTTTCCTGTCCAGCAGCAGCTACAGCTGGCTCACCAGCCCAAGCTGGCTCACCAGCCCAAGCTGGCACCCCGGCCACCACTGTGTGTGTGTGTGTTAAGTGCCGTCAAGTCGCTTCTGACTCATGGCGACCCTATGAATGAAAGTCCTCCAAAATGTCCTGTCTTTGACAGCCTTGCTCAGATCTTGCAAATTGAAGGCTGTGGCTTCCTTTATTGAGTCAATCCATCTCTTGTTGGGTCTTCCTCTTTTCCTGCTGCCCTCAACCTTTCCTAGCATGACTGTCTTTTCCAGTGACTCTTGTCATCTCATGACGTGACCAAAATACGATAGCCTCAGTTTAGTCATTTTAGCTTCTAGGGTCAGTTCAGGCTTGATTTGATCTATAACCCACTGATTTGTTTTTTTGGCCGTCCACGGAATCCGTAACACTCTCCTCCAACACCACATTTCAAAGGAATCTATTTTCTTCCTATCAGCTTTCTTCACTGTCCAGCTTTCACACCCATACATAGTAATAGGGAATACGATGGCATGAATTAATCTAGTCTTAGTGGCCAGTGACACATCCTTACACTTCAAAATCTTTTCTAGCTCCTTCATGGCTGCCCTTCTCTGTCTCAATGCTTTTGACAAAGTCCCCCACCAAAGACTGCTAAGCAAACTTCATAGTCATGGGATAAGAGGACAAGTCCTCTTATGGATTGAGAGCTGGCTGAAAAATAGGAAGCAGAGAGTAGGAATCAATGGTCAGTTCTCACAATGGCGGGATGTGAGCGGTGGGGTGCCTCAGGGATCTGTGTTGGGACCGGTGCTTTTCAACCTGTTCATCAATGACCTGGAGTTGGGGTTAAAGAGTGAAATAGCCAAGTTTGCAGATGACACCAAATTATTTAGGGTGGTTAAAACAAAATCGGACTGTGAAGAGCTCCAGAAGGATCTCTGCATACTGGAAGAATGGGCATTAAAATGGCAAATGAGATTCAATGTGAGTAAGTGTAAAGTGATGCATATTGGGGCAAAAAATCCCAACTTCACATATACACTGATGGGATCTGTGCTGGCAGCAACAGACCAAGAAAGGGATGGTAGTGGATAGCTCAATGAAGATGTCAACCCAGTGTGTGGCTGCTGTAAAAAAGGCAAATTCCATGCTGGCCATAATTAGATGAGGAGTAGAGAATAAAACTGCTGATATCATACTGCCCTTGTACAAATCTTTGGTGAGTAGTGCTGTTGAATTTAAAAAAATTCGGTATAGTTCGGATTCGGCTGAATTCGGCCCGTTTAGATTCGGGATATGCCGAAGTCCGAACTCCCCCACTTCGGATCTGTGTAATTCGGCGGGAATTCAAAGTTCGGGGGAAAAATTCAGCCGAATAAAGCCATTAAAAACACAACCGCGCCTTTCCGCGGCTCTGGGGGGGCATTTTTGGGGGTAGAGGTCCCAAACTTTCAGAGGAGCTTCAAAGGACCCTTCTTGCCAGACCCCCCAAGTTTTGTAAAGATTGGGTCAGGGGGGGCTGAGATATGGGCCCCGAAAGGGGTCCCCCCCACCCTTAATGTGTCTCTGAGCAGAGCTTGCCGCCCATGCACAAAGCTCCCAGCCCCGACAAACAGCTGATGAGAGCAAGGGCGGGGCAGGTGCTAAGAACTTTGCAAAGCAACACAACTGCAAAGCAACACCTTTGCAAAGGGCGGGGCAGGTGTGAAGAATTTTGCAAAACAATACAACTGCAAAGCAACACAAGCACGCAATGCAACACCTTTGCAACAGTGCAAAGCAACACCTGACACCTGGGAGTTTGCATACCATGGAAAGGGACAGAGGCAGCTAGCTATGCATAATGAGCAGGAGGGGGTGGAATTTCTCCTTTTGCATTGGACTTGGGACCAGGCAGATGCATTCTTTAAGTCACCATTTGAAAACCAGTTTTGAGCAAGCATCAAAATAACCTAACTGATCTTATGAATGAGGAAAAACCTGAAGAATAAAAATGAAGCCCCCCCCCTCAAACCAGGGGGAGAGAGACTGGAGGGGGAACACACACCCCAGGCAGAACCAGCAAAAGCCCCCTTTGGCTTCCCCCACCCACCCACAGAAACTGCTCCCTCCCCATACACACACACAGACTCTGCTTTCCCCCACACACACACACAGAAAAGAAAAATTATAGATTAAAGCCCCCAAAGGGGTCTTACTGTGGCTGTCCTGTTCCAGCAGGAGGGGCTGGGAGGCTGGGTAATCCAATATGATTCCATTTGTATCCAATATAAGATCCATATGTATGCATCTCTCGAGGGTGATCCATTCATCCCAATAGGGAAAAGGGGAAAGCCCATATCTCAGGGGCCCCTGACCCAATGTTTACAAAACTTGGGTGGTCTCTTAAAAAGCCTTGTCTGAAGCTCCGCTGAAAGTTTGGGGTCGGCACACCCAAAAATGCGCCCCCTGCAGCCACGGAAAGAGAAAAGGGCTGGAGCCGATATTTCAGCCCCCACTGAACCCATCTTTACAAAACTTGGGTGGTCTCTTAAGAGGGATTGTCTGAAGCTATGATAAAAGTTTGGGGGCTGCACCCCAAAAAAAGCGCCCCCTGCAGCCACAAAAATGGAAAAGGGGGGAGAGGAAAAAGGGGTGGAGCCCATATCTCGGGACCCCCTGACCCAATGTTTACAAAACTTGGGGGGTATCTTAAGAAGCCTTGTCTGATGCTCCGCTGAAAGTTTGGGGTCGGCACACCCAAAAATGCGCCCCCTGCAGCCATGGAAAGAAAAAGGGGGGAGCCCATATCTCGGGACCCCCTGACCCAATGTTTACAAAACTTGGGTGGTCTCTTAAGAAAACTTGTCTGAATATCCCCTGAAAGTTTTGGGTCTGTACCCCCAAAAATGCGCCCCCTACAGCCACGGAAAGGAGCGAATGTGCACAAGCACCCCCTCACACACACATGAGGATTTCCCTCTCTCTCTCTCTTTCTCCGGACGGCCGCACATCAGCTGATTCCTCCAGTACTCAATCCTGACTGATTGGCCAGAAGAAGACCCAGCTTGGCCACCGATTGGCCGGGGGAGGAGAATGCTGCTTACTGAAGGTTATGCTGCTTACTGACGGCCCCGAATTGGCCGAATTTATTCGTGAACTCCCGAACTCGCTGAATTCGGCCCCCCCCCGGTTGCCCGCCAGTTTTGAGTTCGGTTCCTCCCGAACTAAAAACCGCCAAATCAAGGGAAATTCGGCTGATTTTCAGTTCGGGCCGAACCGAATCAACAGCCCTATTGGTAAGACCACACTTGGAATACTGTGTACAGTTCTGGTCACCACACCTAAAAAAGGATATTACAGAGCCTGAGAAGGTGCAGAAAAGAGCAAACAAAATGATTAAGGGATTAGAGCAACTGTCCTATGGGGAGTGGTTAGGACGCTTAGGGCTGTTTAGCTTGGAAAGAAGGCGGCTAAGGGGAGACATGATAGAGGTCTATAAAATTACGCACGGTTTGGAGAGAGTGGACAGGGAGACGTTTTTCTCCCTCTCCCATACTACTAGAACACGGGGTCATCTGCTAAAGCTGGAGAGCGAGAGATTCAAAACAGATAAAAGGAAATATTTTTTCACACAACACATAGTTAAATTGTGGAACTCTCTGCCCCAGGATGTGGTGATGGCTGCCAGCTTGGAGGGCTTTAAGAGGGGAGTGGACATATTCATGGAGGAGAGGGGTATTCATGGCTATTAGTTAAAATGCATACTGGTCATGCTGCATACCTATTCTCTCTAGTATCAGAGAAGCATGCCTATTGTTTTGGGTGCGGTGGAACACAGGCAGGATGGTGCTGCTGCAGTCGTCTTGTTTGTGGCTTCCTGAAGGCACCTGGTTGGCCACTGTGTGAACAGACTGCTGGACCTGATGGTCCTTGGTCTGATCCAGCAGGGCCTTTCTTATGTTCTTATGTTCAATCTCCTTCTGATTTCTTGGCTGCAGTCTCCCTTTTGGTTGATGGTGGAGCCAAGGAATAGAAAGTCTTGAACAATTTCAATTTCCTCATTGTCAACCTTAAAGTTGTGTAATTCTCCTGTAGTCATTACTTTTGTTTTCTTGATGTTCAGCTGTAGTCCACCACTACAACCTGTTTATTCAAAAAGAGGCCCATGTCCAGGAGCACCCCCAACCTACAAACCTGTTCCTTTAGGGAACAACCTTATCCAGAACAGGAGACATCCCAGTTTCTGCGTCACACCTCCCCCCACAAAAAGCACCTTCGATTTGTCAGGATTAAGTTTCAGCTTGTTAGCATTCATCCTCAAACTGCCTCCAGGTGCCCTTTCCCAGTTTCCACAGTCTTCCTTGGATCTGCTTGATGCATGAGATAGAGCTGAGTATCCACATACTGGTGGCAACTCAGGCCAAACCTCCATATGACCTCTCCAAGTGGCTTCACTTGGAGCCTTGGGGAAACATGCAGGCCAGAGGCCACAGGGTTGATCAACACCACACCCTGTCCTCCAGCCCCACACCCTGCCTATTTGGAAGGCTTTAAGAGGAGAGTGGATATGCTGTGGAACACAGGCAGGGTGCTGCTGCAATCTTGTTTGTGGGCTTCCTAGAGGCACCTGGTTAGCCACTGTGTGAACCGACTGGTCTGATCCAGTATGACTTTTCTTATGTTCTTACGTTCTTATGATATCTATCTACCTTCAAGGTTGGACCGAAACCACTGCAAAATGGATCCTCCCAGTCCCAGCCCTGGGAGGGTATTGAAAGCCACTGAGCGGTCCAGAAAAATTAACAGGGTCGCACTCCGCCTGTCCAGGTTCCACCCTGCTTTGTCAGTAGTCATCTACACACATAAGCAGGCACCTTTGCTATAAACCATTTACCCCTCCCATACCTGAAATCCACAACAATATATACAAGTGAAATTGATTATCACACTGGATAGTCATGTCTACAGAGAATAGCCATCATTTTCCATAACACAAATCATTTTAACAGATGCAGCATAGGGAGAAGAATATGAAGACGGCGAAGAATTTGTCAGATAACTGAGTAGCAAGAGTAGCAAGAGTTCAAATTCCATTGTGTCCCTGCTTAGTACAATAATTAATCCAGCCCTACACATGATTTGAGACTTTTTTATTCTTTATAATAATTGTTTCCCACTATGATGTTAAAAGTAATGTCATGCCTTAGGAAGAATCCCACCACTGGGTTTTTGTTCAAATGCTTGGGATTTTGTCTTGAAAGGACTTGTGCTGTTCGGCTGTGGACTTTAATTTCTTTGGAAACCATTTATACATTAAATTGACAGTAACACTAATTCTCCATTATCTATTTGATTACCTTCTGCAGAGACTTGCAGTTAACTGCAGGTGACCAAAGCTTCTCAAGACAAAACGTTATTGGCTGACTAAAGTGTCAAGGAGATTTAATTTTTTTAAAGTTACTTGACGGGCTTCCCAAACCTGCAATGAAGTAATTAAGGGCATTACAGCCAGAATTGCTTATAACAGGCCTATTCATCCTAATTTCACATACGTAGCCTAATCTTGGGTGGTGTTTTTTCTTTCCCCAACAGAACATTTAAGAGGCCAGACAGGTGTATTATCTCAGCATCATATTCATTATCAGACTTGACTGGAAGAGGTAGCAACATTCTGATGTGCATTTAATGAAACTCACATTTGAATGCATATTTCAAAGATGGAACAAATGATTTCTTGTCTAATGCTGTCAAGCCCAGGCAGACAGCAATTTCAGGGATGTGCTACATAGTCCCTACGGGCATCTTGCTTTTATGTCTTCTAGCGGGATATTGTTTTGCTTTCTTTCTCATTTTTGTCTTCATTGATGTCTACATTGAATGAGTCTCTTGGTGCACTGTTGGGATTTTTTTTTCTATTCTTATGTGTGTGCTGGTATACTATACATAAAATTGTGCCATCAATACATGAAAATGTTTAAACTGAGAAACTGAGGATAATGGCAGGTGGCACAATGTGTGTTCGGGGGGGGGGGAGAACTGACATGTACCAGTCTGTAATGCTCAGATATTTCCTGTTGCTTTCTTTCCCCAAAAGAGCCACAGACAGATTCATGAGCTGGTAGGTCTAATTTTCTGGCAACTCTATGAGAATTGTAGACTGAGGTGGTAGGTGGTGCAGTTTTGCAAATCTTGCTTTCTACCCCTTAACGCTCAAACAATTTCAGTGAGGTTACCCTAACCCAGTTCTGTCCTCAGAGGGAATGTTATTTAGGCACCTCATTAGCTGTTGTACATCCCTTTACAGCATGGTATAGTGGTTAAGAGCGGTGGTTTGGAGTGGTGGAGTCTGATCTGGAGAACCGGGTTTGATTCCCCACTCCTCCACATGAAGCCAGCTGGGTGACCTTGGGCCAGTCACGTTTTCTCAGCCTCACCCACCTCACAGGGTGTCTGTTGTGGGGAGGGGAAGGGAAGGTGATTGTAAGCCGGTTTGATTCTGCCTTAAGTGGTAGAGAAAGTCAGCATATAAAAACCAACTCTTCTTCTTCTTCTTCCATTAATAAATTGCAGTTGTCATTATGGCTTACTGCAAACAATTATAGAATTTCCCCCGGACTGGTTCCGGTCATAGAAACAGCAAGTGGCAATGGAAATCTTTCCCTTTCAGCACCCTTAAAAAAAAAAAGGAAAGGGGATTAAATATGAATCATATAAGGATTATACTGCAATTTGCACACTGGAAAAGCTATATATAGTGTTTAACCAAAAAAAAAATCCATTCTTTTTAGGAGAAAAAATGACTACCATGTCATGGCCTGTCTTCTTCTCATGTTATTCAGAAGAACAGTCTATTAATAAATGCCAATCAGCTTTCATTTAATCATCTGATCTATAACCTAAATAGTCTTATTATTCTACAGTGAAAGAACAAAAATAGAACTAATGAGCTGTCCCTGGCCTTTGTCACAGATCCTTAACAATAACATGGCAAAGATGGCAGGAAGACAGGCAAAGGGTTGTTTCCATTAAGTTTTTCCTTCATTGGACATTGGATTCGTTTCTTTCACAATCAGAACTTTAATCATATGTTGATACAAGGCTACCTTGCCATCACTGGCAATGTAAGCTATACTTGCCTAATTCAAACAGAATATATTAGGCCCAACTGACTGCCATTGCCTCCTCCTCCCCCTACATTTAATTGGCCAAAATCATCGCTGGGCCATGCATATGTCAAAAGCTGAAAAAGGCAACACTGTAACTTCTAAAAAGGGCAAGCCAAAAAAAGGAGCCCAAAACTAGTAGCAGAACATCAAGAGAGGAGGAAGGAAGCAAAGTGAAGAGTCCCCTTCGTGTGGGGAATTGAAACATCAAGGAGGAAACTGCCAACAGCACATGGAGTGGTCCACAATGATGAGAAAGTTGGCTGTAGGTCAAGAGGTTTAAAAAAGACAAGGCTTTCATATGGGGAATGGTGTCTTATTTTTCAATAGGGTTATAAGATGGCTCTAAAGGAGAAACATAACAAGGAGCTATGAGAAAAATCTTTTTTTTAAAAAAAACTCTTCATTGTAACTTTTATGCAAGCAACTCCCCTACTCCTCAACCGAGCACACAAGGAAAACTCTCATTTGACCTCACACAGTAAAAAATCCCATTAGCCAATCAACAACTTTCACCTTGGAAAGAAAGTTCAGAAACGACACAGTGGCTAGAAATAATTTTCAGTCTCTCCTCTGCTCAGATTTCAAGATGTGAGCCGCAACCACCAAACAAAATTCTCTTTGTATGGAGCCCTTAAAATACTTCAACATTGTAATACACATGTTTCGTTCAGGCCTGTTCTCATAGTTGTTTATTGTGGCTGCCCCCTTTCATTTCTGCCTTTTGTCCAACTCACCCAACAACAACTAAGAACAAAAGAAGTCCTGTCCTTGGTGTGTGTGTGTGTGTGTGTGTGTGTGTGTGTGTGTGTTTCTTCTCCTGCTGGGGGAACAGTAAGGATTTTCTCTCTAATATTCCAGCCTTGCCCATTTTGCCTGCTTGCCTTCCAAAGCAAAGAGTATGCATAGAGTGTTCTAAACTGAAATGCAAATACTGTGCTTGTTCTCATGCTGCCACAATGGAATTATAGTTGATACCACAAAGTGATGGATGCTGCTGTTGACTAATTCATGCTGCCGATGGTACAGTCAGAAAAAGCAGGGAATATGCTCAAAATGTAACTGATTTTAAGTGATATGTGACCTTCCCATGATGATCCTGGGGCACTTGGGATAAAAACAATCAAGCAAATTGTGAGCATATGCAAATAGTGACTACCCAGACAGCTTGCATGCTGAAAACACAATCGCAAAGATTCAACATCTGCAAAAGCCCTGCTCATTTTGAACAAATCATGTGTGAGAGTATGGGCGAAAACGCACGGTCGCTTTAGCCTCCTTTCTTCCCTGTTCCAGCCAGGATTCAGCCAGGATCGAACGCATGTTCGTGCGTTCGATCCTGGCTGAATCCTGGCTGGAACAGGGAAGAAAGGAGGCTAAAGCGACCGTGCGTTTTTGCCCTATATGATGTTACACTAAAGAGAAAACAAGCATTACATGCAGGGTAGATATGATTTTTGAATGCAACGTCATAGATGGTATCAAAATGAGATATAAATTAGTTCACACAATGCAGTTGTAAAGATGATTAATCTAATTGGGACGATGGGGCATATTCTTAGCAAGTTCTCTTAGGGCTGTGGTTTTTAGATTAAACTTCTTAGGACCCAGATGAAGCCAAATATCTAAAAAGCATAACTTAGATCAAGTCTGCACGATATGACCCACCAATCCAAATGTATCTTCCATCCAGGACATCGTTAAATCTGTGTATTTGCTGCCTTCCTGGATTTGTAAAAACAAGGTTTTGTTTTGTTTTTAATTTAATCCTGTTCCAAATTGCTGGCTGACAAATTCCAAATAAAAGCAATACAACAAATCAGGAAACCACCAGCAGTAAAATGTTAAGTATTGAAATAACAGCAGTAACATCTTTAAAAAGTGCAGCTGTTTAAATGTCATGAAGTATAAGAGACCAATAATAGCCGGAGCTGATGTGTAGAAGTCATGATAGCAAAGAATCAACAAAAAGCCTGAATTACCTAATGTTTAACTGGTGACTGAAAATAAACAAATTAGCAGAAGATGAATAACTGTGCAGAGAGTTCCACAATGAATGTGCAGCTACAGAAAAGGTCCTGTACCTAGAGAACACCATGTAAAACCTTTTAATAGGACCAACCCAATAACACATAACAATGTGCAAGCTTTTGAGTTCACCAAAACTCTTCAACAGGCCAGATGTTATCAAATAAAAGAGAGGGGGAAAGCAGATTTTCAGGCCACGTTCATGCCAGGATATGGTGGATCTTCTGGCAAGCAAAGAAGAATCAGGTTGCTGAAGGCCAGAGGTCATAAAAAAGAGACGATCAATCAGTTCATAGTAGCAAGTTTTCCCCAGTATCCCTATTATCTTAACCAGTCAGAATCCTGTATCTAGAGGATTTACTTTACTTTATAAATTCCTCTGCCTGCAGCGGCTCTTTGGACCAGGTTTCTTGAAGGCAGATGATATCGTATAGGGCCAAAAAAGAGTTAAATGAGCCGTCAGTCCTCTTGGAGGCCCAGCCTGCAATAGTCCATGTCAAGACGTTGACTGAGTTCTTTGACCTTGGTCCAAAGTGGAAGTTGCTGTATCTTCCTGAGGTGATTGGGAGCTTGAAGTATCTTTGTTTGCTGCATTCCTTTGAGTGTTTCCAGTCCATTTTGTAGATAGGTTTGGAAAGAGGGGATCTGAGGGACTAGGGGTTGCAGCACAGGGGTCAAGGTCTGTAGTGTTAAGATTTTCTGTCATTCGGAGTCCATAAATTCTTCTTCGTTCTGGTCGTGGTGCATTATACTATGCCAGGATTGAGACTTACTTTCACAGGGGGCAAGTCCATTACTGGGCTTTCAGAGGTTGGATTTAAGACATTTAAAGGGCTGGCAGAAATGTCTATAAGATCCTGTGTTACTTTACTTACTTTAGAAGGTGGAGACATTCGGAGCTTCCAGCAAGAGGGCTCCCACTGATTGTGATGCTTGAATGAGCAGTGGGCAAGGGGGACGGGGAGAGGGAAATGGGTTGCACAATGCCACAACTTTATCCACATAGGTGCCACATGTGATACAATGAGGTCTTGGGAGGCAGCAAAGCTAGATTCCCTGTTGCAGGTTGTCTCTTTCCAGGAGTTATGCCGCCAATTCTACAATTGTTTACTTGCATATTAAAAACATCCTTTCGGCGCAGAGAAATAAAACGTAAATTGTAAGAGCAATCTCAAAGAAGGCCGTCTGTCAGACTGAGGAAAGCCCCAGGCTGTCTAGAAACATGAGCCCAGCTGTACAATTGCCCAATTTATTATACATTTTGAAATATACCTAAGTAACTGTCTTTTTTCACTGCAGTTGGTTACAACTGTCATTAAGTACTCTGCATCAGTTCAGTGACCAGAACTGCACACAGTATTCCAAATGAGGCCACACTGTAGATCTATGGAGGCATTTTAACATTGGCCATTTTATTTTCAGTTCCTTTCCTAATAATTCCTCGTATGATGTTTGCCTTTTTGCACTGCTGTTGCACGCTTGGTGCACATTTTCGACGAGCTTTGCACTACAACCCCAAGATCTCTTTCAATCTCAGACAGTTCACAATCTGTGTTGGTTTTCACCATCCTGAATAATTTGGTATCATCTGCAAACTTGGCTACTGCACTGCTTGCCTGTCAGGCCTGTGTCTCAGTTTCGCTTTTCCACAAACTTGCTCCCAAGGATTGTTTTGAATTCTTGGACTCTTTGAAGTAGACAGTACTCCGTGAGAATGGAGGCATCTCTAGACTGTTTTGAAATAGTAATCTCTTGAGCCTGTCCTGTGCTGCTGAATGCTGAATGCTTTTTTCTATGCTTTTATATAGTCAAGTGTATCCCAGTGCCCTCCATTGCTGTCTTAGATCCTGTATGCTCTGCTCACCTAGGCTGCCAGTAAACCATCTTCCTTGGACCAGTGTGTCTCCTGTCGTGGTTATTGGTTCTGATTAGGGCAAGTGCTGACATTGCCCCAATTTCTAACCATTTATGAACAAGTAAAATAGCACTGGTCTCAGTACTGATCCTTGTGCAACTCAACTGCTCGCTTCCCTTCATTACAAGAACAATCCTTTATTCCTAGTCCCAGCTTTCTGTCATTTAACCAATTTTTGATCCATAAGAAGACCTTGTTTTTGATCCATCAGAAGATGTGGACACCGTAGTGTAGTCTTAAATAGTTTCCAGATATCCTGAGTCATAAAGTATTAGAGTTGGAAGAAACTTTGGAGGTCATCTAGTCCAACCACCCATTCTGTGCAGGAATATGAAAATACAGCATTCCCAATAAATGCCTATCCAGCTTGTGCTCAAAGATATGCAGTGAAAGAGAGTTTACAACATCCCAAGACAGTCTGTTTATTTAAACATTTATACCTTGCCTTTCCTCATGTTTTGCTGATATCAGCTCTTACCATAAGGAAGTGTCTTGATTAGGGTTGCCAGGTCCCTCTCTGCCACCGGCGGGAGGTTTTTTGGGGAGGAGCCTGAGGAGGGCGGGGTTTGGGGAGGGGAGGGACTTCAATGCCATAGAGGCCAATTGCCAAACCAGCCATTTTCTCAAGGTGAACTGATCTCTAGCGGCTGGAGATCAGTTGTAATAGCAGGATATCTCCAGCTAGTACCTGGAAGTTGGCAACCCTAGTCTCAATCCTTAGCTGAAATTTAGTTTCTTGTAATTTCCAACCATTAGTTCTAGTCCTCACCTCTACAACAAGAGTCAGAAACAAAATAGGGAATGAAACACATGCACTCTGCAGATTTGTCTTCAAGAAAGTTCCTCAACTTAAAATGGAACTGAAACTTGCTATAGATCACTGTAATGTAGATAATAAATCCATTCTTGATAAATCCTAACACCTAATAATGTTAAAATAAAGTAAAATAGGTAATTTCATTTGAATGTGAATAGTTCCTACATTTTAAATGAACACTGGCCCAGATATATTTCAGCTGTCTAAGTTAGTTCAAATGGGTTAATTTTACAATGTAGTCTGTGACCCTATAATAGCTCTTTAACTCTTCAACTGCCTAGCCAAATTAGCTACTTGATACTGGTTTCCTCACTGGCTAGCTTACTTCTGCTGTTTTTTATACATCCCCTTCTCTTCTTACTAGGATAATTAATAGTAGTTAAGCCGTACACTAACTCCATCAAAATTAATCCAGCTGTGTCCTTCTCTGTCCTTCTTATGCTTCAGACAAAAGACCTGATTATGTAGATGGATGCTGGTATGACAAGAGATATTAGGCTCAGGTTCTTGAGCTTCCTTGCAACTGTATCTTGCAGCTTGTTGCAGTATACCAATACATATATACATATTGGCTCATTTGTCTAGGGCCACCAAAGTAAGAACATGATCCTTTGCCAGGTGAAATTTGGCACCACTATTCAGCAAACAATTTCCATGCAAACTATTTTTTTAGCAGCAGAATCAGCCAGGAAGATGTTCGATGTTAGTACTGTTGGTAAAAAGGTAAAGGTAAAGGTCCCCTGTGCAAGCACCGGGTCATTCCTGACCCATGGGGTGACGTCACATCCCGACGTTTCCAAGGCAGACTTTGTTTGTGGGGTGGTTTGCCAGTGCCTTCCCCAGTCATCTTCCCTTTACCCCCAGAAAGCTGGGTACTCATTTGACTGACCTGGGAAGGATGGAAGGCTGAGTCAACCTTGAGCCAGCTACCTGAAACCGACTTCTGTCGGGATCGAACTCAGGTCGTGAGCAGAGCTTTTGACTGCAGTACTGCAGCTTAACACTCTGCGCCACGGGGCTCTAGTACCGTTGGTACCAAGGGGAAATTCTCGAGCTCTTGGTCCCCATCTTTGACCACATGATTATATAATAGGGCTACACTGTGGCTGCGCCCATACATTGTGGGATGTTGGGCTTTTGCAATCATTCACAACTGGATTTTCCTGTGTGGACCACGACAGTCTAATGACAGTGCAGCATTAGTGCAACATCCAGTGACATGTGAAAACAGCCTAGATCCATGGCTGCGTCGAGATCCAGCCCTGGAAATATTATTGAATTAGAAACTACCAAAGTTGGATCCTGAAGTTCTGCATGCAGAAGGTACTGGGTTGGCCAGGCAAAGGCAGAGGGCGAGGTCAGGGAAATCCAGAGGCTTGCCAATTGCAGGAACCAATGAAGAATGTCTCTGTTCTCTTCTACGTTTGTCAAGACCTGGGATGCCTGAGTTACTACTGTCAATGGTAGCTTAATAGGCCCACCCTCACTTTCTGGTACAAGCCAAAGAATTTCTGAGAATATCAGCCTTCTTTTAACTCCAAAATAAGAAATTCCTTACAAATGTTTCCTGAAATGTACTCTAATAAGAAATGTACTCTCTAATATGGTTTAAAGTATTGTATGTTTGTGTGCTAAAACAAGAAATAAAACCCAGTTATGGAATATAAGGAGAATTAATATAAGGCAGTCTCCCTTGAGCCCAAATAATGCTTCGTAGCAGTATCTGACTTTCTGGTCAAATTGCACAGCAAAGACTTTTGTTTATGTATTTCAGTTTAATTTACATTTTACCCAATACAGAATATAGACTAAGGGTAGGATTTTCCTGTGGGGTGAAACACAAACTGCTCCACAGGATAGCCTCCTAAATTCTTATCTTTTGGCATAAGAATGTGAGGGCAAAGCTACTTAGGAAAGTTCAATTGGATGGTAACTAAACAAAACAAAACAAAAACCATTTTTATAGAGTTATTAAAACAAATCTGAGATTGAAAACTAACAACATTTTGAAATATTAAGAATATTCAGTTCCATTCATTATTCCAGTACCTGGCTTAAAATTAGAAGAAGATTTGGTTTTCATACCCCACTTTTCTCTACTGAAAGGCGTTTCAAAGCGGCTTACAATAGCCTTCTTCCCCCCCCCACACACACACAATAGGCACCTTGTGAGGTAGGTGAGGCTAGAGAGTTCTCTAGCCCAAGGTCACTCAGCAGGCTTCACGAGGAGGAGTGGAGAATCAAACCCAGTTCTCCAGATTAGAGTCCGCTGCTCTTAACCACTCTGCCACACATAGAACCTAGAAACATAAAATTTGTTTGTCATTGTGCCTTCAATATCTCTTTTAAGAAACTCCCGCCCCTCTTGAACTCCCTTCTCCCTAAGTAACTCTGACCAAGGGACTCCACCCAGCATAAGTTTTGGTTTGTTAAAATTAGCTTTTCTAAAGTCCAATTTATATGTCTGACTATGTACAGCTTTTCCCTTCCCCAAGATCTCAGATTACAAAATTACTATCCAGGGTGCCCCCTACTTTCACTTCATCAACTTGTTGGTAAGAATCAGGTCCAAGATAGCAACCCCCTTTGTTTCCTTCTCCACCATCTGGAAAATGAAGTTGTCAACAAGACATCAGGAATTTATTAGACCTTTCCTTTTTAGCAGAGTTTGACACCTAACAGATATCTGGGTAATTGAAATCTCCATGCTTGGTCATCTATAGAAGGCCCCCACCATAATATCAATATTATTTCTTATCCAGAGACTCTCAACCTACCTTCTAAATTCATGTATTCCCTCACAAATATATATGTCCTTGACATATAATGCTACTCCTCCCCCTTTCCTTATTTGTCTATTCCTTGTACACAAGTTGTACCCCTCAATCCTAATATTCAGTAATGCCTATTAGGTCATAGTCCCCTTCCTGTATTAGGTCTTCAGGTTCCTCCTGCTTATTTCCCAAACTCTGTGCATTAATGTAGAGACATAGGAACCCGTGGTTCATGTGCCCTAACTGTCATTTCTGTTCTTAGCTGCAAATTAATGGTTCCCTGCATATGTGCTCCTCTCACATCTTTAGAGTTCTTGTCTCCAGTCACTGGCACCATTCTAGGCTTTGAATTTTTGTTTCCCTCTCTCCCACAGGATTTAGTTTAAAGCCCTCCTTATCAAGTTTGCAAGGGTCTTACCAAACACATTTGTCCTACCACTGTGAGGTGCAAACCATATCCCAACAAAAGAGCTTCATCTCTTCAGGTCCAAAAAACCTACATCTTTCCTGACAACATCATCTACATAGCGAGTTGTTTATTTTCAATATTTTTCTTTCTCTTCTTAAGCCATAACCTTCAACAGGAAGAACTGAAGACCAAAGGAAGAGTAAGAAGAGAGTTATTCAGCAAATATGTCAAGTGACAGCTATATTTGCCTATTCCTTAGGTTAGGTTGAAAAGCAATGACTGGACAATGAGCTTCATGGGTGAGCAGGAATTTGAACTCAGGTCTCTCTGTTCCTAGTCTAACCAGTACACTACACTGGCTCTCAACAGAGCTGCATATGAATCTTTCCACCAAAGAAGACCTGAAGAAAGAAAGAAAGAAAGAAAGAAAGAAAGAAAGAAAGAAAGAAAGAAAGAAAGAAAGAAAGAAAGAAAGAAAGAAAGAAAGAAAGAAAGAAAGAAAGAAAGAAAGGAAGGAAGGAAGAAAGAAAGGAAGGAAGGAAGGAAGGAAGGAAGGAAGGAAGGAAGGAAGGAAGGAAGGAAGGAAGGAAGGAAGGAAGGAAGGAAGGAAGGAAAGAAGGAAGGAAGGAAGGCCTTCTAGCATCAGAGCATAGAAAGGAAGGGAACAGTTCCTTTATGCTCTTTTTGTATAAAAATATGCCTTCCCAACTCCCACCTTTAGAGTGGGGAAAGTTACAGGCAGAAGAATGTTTCCCATCAAAATCTATAACTATAACATTCAATAACAAAAATGAAAAAGTGTTCATATCCTGGAACATCCTGACAGTGTAATAATAAAAATTTCATTCTAGTAAGGATATGTTTAACCCTTTT
Source organism: Euleptes europaea (assembly GCF_029931775.1). NCBI lineage: Eukaryota > Metazoa > Chordata > Lepidosauria > Squamata > Sphaerodactylidae > Euleptes > Euleptes europaea. The sequence continues at coordinate 36,815,400 of NC_079323.1, forward strand.
GTCTTCAACTTCATCTGCAGAGGTTCCAACTACTAAGTGGCAGTCTCACCAATGTGTATTTCAGAGCAGGTTATGAGCGTTGTTCTTTTTTCCCACCTTCCTCTACAGCTATACTGAATTTCATTTACTAAATACATCTCCAGGGGCTCTGAACAGCTTCTTATGCTAGATAAGAGGATTCTCCTCAGGGATGCCCTCTAATATAGATATTGCTGTTAAGAAGTTCTATGAAAGATAATCCTTGGTGCTCCGAATTCACTGAGCAGATATTGTGACTCATCAAAGAGCCTTGACCTGGAGCGAAGTCATGAGCAGAGAATCATCAAAACAGATGTATAGATTAGAAAGAAGAAATGGAAACAAAAATTATGCAGGGGAAAATGAGAACTACAATGTCTATATGTACAGAAACCACAACTTAAGTCCATCAACTGATTTAAAAATTCTTAAATTAATTGCAACCCTTCCACCTGACCCAATTAATCCATTCTATTTAGAAATTCCTAAAACCTCAATATAGAATAATTTTCAAACAGTGATGAAAATGTGAGAAACCTAATAAAATCTACTGCTCTGAAGAAAAGCCATTTTAGTCTTTTCTTTCTCGGTCCCTTTTTATACCAATCCTCTAGAACAAAAATAGTTTAAAAAATTAAACAGTTTGAAGGCGTGGCAGCAATTGCTGCTTGCAAAACAATTGAAGAAGAGATGTCTTTGTGTTTACCATAAAACACTTGAACAGTCACCACGCAGAAAAGAATCATATGAATATACATAACATCAATATCTTATTATGTACAGAATCATTTGCAAAGTTATAAGAATTGAAAATACAATGTACACCATCCTAAGAGACCAACAAACTCTCAGCGTGGTGTAGTGGTTAAGAGCGGTGGACTCTAATCTGGAGAACCAGGTTTGATTCCCCACTCCTCCACGTGAAGCCTGCTGGGTGACCTTGGGCTAGTCAAAGTTCTCTATGAATTCTCTCAGCCCCACTTAAATAATATGGTGTCTGGTGGGGGAAAGAAAGGGAAGGTTTGAGACTTCTTAAAGGTAGAGAAAATCGAGGTATAAAAACCAACTTCTTCAACACTCTTCAAAAACAAGACATCCCCGACATTTTTTGTCTCGAGTCCTCCTGTATTTCAGTCTGGTGCTTTGCCCCCCTTTGCCCCCCTTCATCGTCAGCTCCAGTGAGTGTGTGTGTGTGTGAAGTAGGCCCTGGTTAGTATTTGGATGGGAGACCATCAAGGAATACCAGGGTTGCTGTGCAGAGGAAGGCACTGGCAAACCACCTCTGTTAGTCTTTCGCCATGAAAACCCCAAAAAGGGGTCGCCATAAGTCGGCTGTGACTTGAAGGCACTTTACACACACACACACATAGCACATGATGCAGGTAAACCAGTACAAAGTGTGGTAATTACTGGACAGTATTTTGTTACGACATGGAAAAGAATGTGATTGCATGGTATTTTGCTCACGCTTAGAATGTAAAAATTAGATCTCATGGGCCAAGCTAGTTCATCAAAAAGAATTAAACAGAAGCAACATAAAAATGTTTATTAAGACTAAAAGTCACAGCTAGATTTTGAATTTTATCTAAAAAATCAGTTTCCTCAGGATTTCGACATAGATCTGCAATTTAAAATTACCTCAGAACATCATCTCAGGTTTTGGTAATCCCAAGGAATACAACGTGATAGAAAATTTTGCTCTTTTTGGTGTACAAATCTTGGAGCTTCACTAAGGAGCACCAAGCCATTTCAACTCTGTGTCAGCTTTTCGCTATCAAAGGTTTAGGCAGAGGTACCTGAAGCCATGGGCAGTCATGAAGGAGCTAGAAAAGATTTTGAAGTGTAAGGATGTGTCACTGGCCACCAAGACTAGATTAATTCATGCCATCGTATTCCCTATTACTATGTATGGGTGTGAAAGCTGGACAGTGAAGAAAGCTGATAGGAAGAAAGTAGCTTCCTTTGAAATGTGGTGTTGGAGGAGAGTGTTACGGATAACGTGGACTGCCAAAAAAACAAATCAGTGGGTTATAGACCAAATCAAGCCTGAACTGACCCTAGAAACTAAAATGACTAAACTGAGGCTGTCGTATTTTGGTCACGTCATGAGACGACAAGAGTCACTGGAAAAGACAGTCATGCTAGGAAAAGTTGAGGGCAGCAGGAAAAGAGGAAGACCCAACAAGAGATGGATTGACTCAATAAAGGAAGCCACGGCCTTCAATTTGCAGGATCTGAGCAGGACTGTCAAAGATAGGACATTTTGGAGGACTTTCATTCATAGGGTCACCATGAGTCGGAAGTGACTTGACGGCACTTAACACACACACACCTGATTCCTGGTCTTTACCAGCACAGTCTGAACATACCAGATCCAAGAGTAGAATGATGGATCCTAGGAATTGCAGAAGTGTTCTGTGACTGGAACGACAGGTCCCAGAGTAGGGTGACAGCCCCTGGGAATAGCAGAAGTGTTCTGGGACTAGAATCAGGTCCTAGAGTGGAATAATGGCCCCTGGGTTTGAAATCAGTGCTCCGCACCTCTAATCATAAACCTTAGAGTGGAATGCAATATCTTACGCAGAATTCAATCACAGGAGCTGGCATATCACTCTGGGACATATCATTCTATCTAGGGTTGCCAGGTCCCTCTTTGCCACCGGCAGGAGGTTTTTGGGGCAGAGCCTGAGGAGGGCAGGGTTTGGTGAGGGGCGGGACTTCAATGCCATAGAGCCCAATTGCCAAAGCGGCCATTTTCTCCAGGTGAACTGATCTCTATCAGATAGAGATCAGTTGTAATAGCAGGAGATCTCCAGCTATTATCTGGAGGTTGGCAAACCTAATTCTATCCCAGAACACTTTTGCTACTCCCAGAGGCTGTCATTCCACTCTGAGGACTGTCATTCCAGGGCCAAAACATTCATGATACTCCCAGGGGGTGTCATTTCATTCTGGGTAGGGTTGCCAACTGCCAGGTAGTAGCAGGAGATCTCCTGCTAATTCAACTGATCTCCAACCAATAGGGATCAGATCACCTGGAGAAAAATGGCTGCTTTGGCAATTGAACTATATGGCATTGAAGTCCCTCTCCTCCCCAAACCCCGCCCTCCTCAGGCTCCACCCCCCCCCCAAATATCCCACCGGTGGCGAAGAGGGACCTGGCAACCCTAATTCTGGGGGGCCATCATTCCAGGCCCAGAATACATTTTTAAAGCCATTTTTAAAACAATGTTCTGGGACCTGGTGTGCTGCTATGTGAATGAGTTTTTTGGGGAGGGATCTTCGGAATTTCCTCCTCCTCTCTCTTCCCTGTGGGATTTCTGCTCTGAACATCCCACTACTTGGGGAAGGAGGAGGGAAACAATGATTGGGACATGCAGAGCCCAATTAAAAAGTCAATTTTTAACAATGTTGTTGAGGGCTTCTTTAAAAGTGAACAAAGGTCACCTAGAAGTCTGGATCCTAACTATTGTATGCCTGTCACTTCACAAGAGCACTTGTTAATTTCACATAAATGTTTTCCTCCTATTCTATCTGTGTATATTTCTGTTTAGAATAACACGCTTGTATGACTTAGGGCTCACCCTAATGTTGAGATGTGCAATTATTAAAAGATATGTTAAATATAAAACATTCCTAGGGTTGCCAGCTCCAGGTTGGGAAATACCTAGAGATTTTTGGGACAGAGCCTGAGGAGGGCAGGGTTTGGGGAGGGGAGAGGCTTCAATGCCATAGAGCCCAATAGCCAAAGCGGCCATTTTCTCCAGGTGAACTGATCTCTATTGGCTGGAGATCAGTTGTAATAGCAGGAGATCTCCAGCCAGTACCTGGAGGTTGGCAACCCTAAACATTTCCCTTGAATCTATTCCATAATCTACAGCAGACACGGGCTGTTGACACTTCATGTCAGCTTCAATATGATATGTTAAATTATGTATCTTATTCAGATATGAATTAGGAGGGGGGAACCTTGCATCTTTAGACAGTTTATTTTTTATTTTTACAGGCACAATAAATCTATTCCAAAAGATCCATGCCATTACTCATGCATTAACTTGTCATGCTGGGTAACAAAGTTCACAAACATCAAGAACCAATTCACAAACATCATTTCAATCTTTTTCACAGTAAGTTATTCCAATAGTATAAGAAGAGAGTTGGGGACCTGTGATTTGAAACCTGTGTCATTGCCAAAATGGCTTTTGCCACCAATAACTAAATCAGTTAGCACAAGACATCCTTTTGAGACTAGGGTCTGCACAACCCTTGGAATTCTTTAGTAATGAGAGGAAGATGGTCTTGTTAACGTCAGGAAAGGGCACAACTTAGCGACATACGTCTTGCACTGAAAGACGTGGAGGCAATTATGGATTGCGTGCTGCATCGGAAGTGTTGGTCCTACTTTGTCTGGTATTTGCAGTGACTGCTGTTTTTTTTTTTTTTTAACTGGCAAGACTATCAGAAAAAACATATTTGTTACGCATAATTGAAAAATAGCTATCTCCCTTCTCAGGTCCTCCTTTAATTTAGGTACCCTGTGTGATATGCAAAATGAATTTCTGCTTGAACATAAAATTCACTTTCCAGCTATCTTCATAGAGTTAGAAATATGGATTGTTTTATATGCTGCATGGAAAGGAACAAAAGTGGTCAAGAAATTAATTTTGTAAATACATTTGCGGAGGCACCCATTTTCATTCGTTTCCTGCAAAAAAACAATTAACAAGCTTGATGAATGCCAGGGGAAGATACAACAGCTGTCAGGGATTTTAACTATCTAGAAATGGCAATTAGCTTTTCTGTATCAACAAAACATGATTTTACTGATGCCTTTTGTTATCAAATTCACCCATGGTTACTATAATTAGATGTCAGATCATTATCATATTCCGTCACATTAAGTTCCCTATCATTCCACATCATGCTCATACTTGAACATGAAAAATATGTCCTTCATGCGGACATGTGCTCCAAGAACCCTAGTCTGCTGCACACCAAAGAAAAGAAGTTACCACTGAATGTATGAGTTTGACAATTGCACAGGAGATAACTCTCCATAAAGCATGCCAAACTGTTTATGCTTGCCATACTGATAGGGTTGCCAGCTCTGGATTGGGATATACCTGGAGATTTTTTGGGTGGAGCCTGAGGGGGGTGGGGTTTAGGGAAGGGAGGGACTTCAATGGGGTATAACGCCATAGAGTCCAACTTCCAAAGCAGCCATTTTCTCCAGGTGAACTGATCTCTTGTCATCTGGGGATCCGTTGTTAAGAGTGGGAGATTTTCAGCCGGCACCTGTAGGTTGACAACCTTAACCAGAGTACATATTTTGCGCGATGGAAGTTGTAATAGCGGAAGATCTCCAGCCACCACCTGGAGGTTGGGACCCCTACATACTGAGGAAGTGAAGGGAAAGGGGAGGAAGGGGGCAACAATAGGGGGAAAGGCAGGACAACAATTAAAAAAGCTAAATGACATACTGTGAGGAATCTGCCATGATTACAAGATTTTACCAAGCCAGGAAAAGTGAGACTTGGGCCAGAGTTTTCATAGGGTTTTTCAGTTCCTGAGTGAAAACTGTTCATGATGAACAGTTCATGATGAAAACTGTTGTGCTAAGAATGCAGAATGAGAAAATGGATACTGTGCTAATTGCATACTGAGAAAATCAGATAATGCAAATGGGCCTCTCTGTTCTCATGTAGTGTGGTAGGTGAAGCATCCTTGCCATCAAAGCTAGGGTTGTGCAAAAAAAAATCAGTAAATTTCGGGTTCAGGTATATTGAGCCCAGTTTTTTCCAGTAAACCCAGAATAAGCCCAATATTCACACTGGTAAAGGGGTATTTCAGCTTTACTTCTGGGTTTATCGGGAAAAAACGGGTCCATTATAGTCTATCGGGACACTCTTTGAAACTCCTGTGTGGGCATTTTTGGAGGTAGAGTCACCAAATTTGCAGCATGGCTGCAAGGGACTCTTAGACGGTCACTGAAGTTTGGTGAACTTTGGGATAGGGGGTCCAGTTTTATGGGCCAGCAAATGGGTCACCCCTCATCCTCCAGGCATTTGCGAGCCGAGCTGTCCATTATTCTGCTTTTTAAATTGTTATTGTTGTTGTTAGGCATTTCCGGGAATCTCCTATTTGGCTTCGGGCAGATTCCCAGGTTTTGGTATTCAGTCTACCTGAAACTCGAATATTGCCAAAATGGCTAATTTTGGGTTTATTTTCAGTTTGGGTATATCGATATGCACAACCCTAATAAAAACTGTTCTGCAGAATGGACCAATTGCATGATTCTCGCCTCAGAAATGTCTTGCTGATGAGAGTCTCCCATCTCATATTCACATTATAAGTACATTCAAGAAGAGGCATTCACAACTGGAAACAGAGTTTGTGAGGCGCAAAGCACAATGGAAATCCGGTGAATTGCTTTGTAGTCATTGAGGGAAAAGAAATCAAAACAGACATTTTCTACCTTGTGCTAGGCAATAAAACATATATGAAATATTTCCCCAGCTGGTGAAGAGAAAAATGGCTTTTCGTTTTTAAAAAGAAAAGAGAAGAAATTAATTTGAGTGGTTTGAAGCTCTTCCTTATATACTGTTTCAGCTGTGCTTACAGCAATCTGCCATGATCCACCAAATCAGAAATGAACGATAAAGTAAAGCTTGATTAAATGTTTTGCGTTCCCACAGTGGTTGTGAAAGTTATATCAAATAAATACCCAAAATGAAGCATTTATGAAGGAACTGCCACAGCTTCTAAATGTAGTTTCACTGGAGAATTCTCTGGCTTTCTTATGATTTAAGGCTTACCACAACCTGCAAATATCAGTTTTCCTGTGGAAATCAGAGTATGTGCTCTTTGCATCACTAGGAGCAGCCATTAGGGGAGAGATAGTTGTGGAGAAGATATTTCTGAAGTTAAAGAGTCTCCTACACACACACACACACACACACACACACAAAACGCATGCACACACAATTCAAAGCCTAATATGTTCAGGTGGACAGTGGAGGCAGAGGGCCAAAATACACAATACATGCAACATTACTGAGTTGGAACATGGGTGCCGAACCCAACTTGTTGTCTCATATAGGATTGGAGTCATTCACCTTAGACATATTGCAGTGCTCTGTGTGGCTCCAAACACTGTGAGGGGAGAGAAGGGGCTTCAGGTTTCTTTTCCCCACAGTTTTCACCAGCGTGGGTGAGAAGCCTGAAGTCCCCCCTCCCCATCACAGTTTCTGGAGCTGTGTGGAGCAACCACAGTGCTTTCAAGGTGAGTTACAGCAGTCCTACTTGTGACTTTGAGTTGGGTTGGGCACCCATGTCCAACTCATGTCACACGTATTGTATATTTAGTTCCTGAGAGAAGAAATGGAAAGCAGAAGGTGTAATTGTTGTCATCCGCACAACGTTTAGAACATCCAGAATGCAAACATTAGTTTATTTTAGAGCAGTTCTTTTTACAGCTTAGCAATTGAAGCCCCTACATAGTTACAAGGTGCTTTTAAAATAATCTTCAAGTAAATTACTCTGTGGTATGGTGTGTCCACATCTATACTTTTATTACTTTGGTAGCATCTTATGGTGTTTTGTGTTTTTTCTAGTATAATTCTGTGCAAATTTAACAGTCCAAATATTCCCCATGTATATATTTTTGCTGTAAATAATTTCCTATAATTTGGGGAGAGACCAATGACACAAAGGTAAAGGTTAAAAAAAAAAAAGCACTGGGTCATTACTGACCTATGTGGTGACATCACATCATGATGTTTACTAGGCAGACTATGCTTATGGGGTGTTTTGCCATTGCCTTCCCCAATCATCTACACTTTACCTCCAGCAAACTGGGTACTCATTTTACCAACCTCGGAAAGATGGAAGGATTAGTCAACCTTGAGCCGGATATTTGAAACCAATGTCCGACAGGATTGAACGCAGATGGTGAGTAGAGCTTGGACTGCAGTACTGCAGCTTACCACTCTGTGCCACGGGGCTCTTTAAGCATTCATTGAGTTGAGTTAAATTCTCCTTTTTCTTCCAAGGACAATAACTGAATAATTTGTTTATTAGCCACAAATACAGAGTAATTGAATTTTACTTTCCAGTTCCGAGTACCCATCATCCATTAGTCATGCCCAATTAAAGGCATATGTATCTCATATTAACTTTTTTTTAGGCTATGGAATGTTCTAAAGGGCATGATACAATATCACAAGTGGCTCTTCATCGGGGCTGGAAATTACATTTTATACAGCAGAACAAAACTAATTTTCTCTACACATGTGATTTTTGCAATCTATTCTCTCTTTATATGCATACTTCAACATCCATCCTTCCTTCCTGGAGCCTTTTTATCTTTGTAGCACTGTAGCAAGTTCTGAGATCCTTATCATATGATCAATCAGCAACACCTAGGTATTTTAAGAGATTCTTTCCCCATTGCTGAATCCTAATATTGAAAAGTCTAGTTTCTACTTTATCTTCTTTTACCAGATGCACTTACACTTGTGACTTCATTCCCCATTTGATATTTGCAGCAGTGAAAACTATTTTGAAGGAATGTGATCTTTCAGGAAATCTGCAGCATATGTTCAACGATTCGTTCCTTCCCAATGTTAAAACAATTTAATTTGGCAAACAAAACGTCTTAAAATGCACTAGTTTGTCACATTTGCTTGCTGTTTCTTATGAATGTCACTGATAAACTGACTGTTTTGGGTGTTGTTGTAGTCCTTTCTTGTTAACTATGGGTTCCTTTTAAAGTTTTATACCTTATATCCCAATTAATGGTCTCCAATAATCTTAAAATAGATTAAACAATAAGAGTTCTTTTATGTTTCCTTGGCTGTACTGCTGGCTACTACTCTGGTCCTCGCTCACCTTGATTACTACAGCCTTCCCCTGTTTGGCCCTTGCTTACTGAATCTGAATATCTGGACTTGAACACATGAAGCTGCCTTATAGCAAATCAGACCCTTGGTCCACTGAAGTCAGCATTGTCTACTCAGACTGGCAGCAGCTCTCCAGGGTCTCAGACAGAGGTCTTTCACATCACCTACTTGCCTAATCCCTTTAACTGGAGATGCCGGGGATTGAACCTGGGACCTTCTGCATGCCAAGCAGAGGCTCTACCTCTGAGCCATAGCCCTCCCCTAAGCTTTCCAGGGTCTCAGACAGAGGACTTTCACCTCACCTACTTGCCTAGTCCATTTAACTGGAGATGTCGGGGATCGAACCTGGGACCTTCTGCATGCCAAGCCGAAGCTCTACCACTGAGCCACGGCCCCTCTCCCTAGCAAAAATTCCACTGCCCAGATTATTCATCACTCATTGTTCAGAACATGTGGCTTCCATCCTCAGACTGCAAAACTGGTTCCACATTCCTTTCATGACAGTACAAACGTTGTCTTTAAAGCTCTCCTCAGCCATGGAATAATTCTTTCTGTTCTTAGTTCACTTATACTCCACATGTGACCTTGTTCATTAAACTCAACTACTCAGCTGTTCAAAAGCCCCATGTTGCAATGACTCTATCATCCATTTATATCTTGAAAACCTTACCAAAACACCTACATGGCCGTTACCATAATTTTCTGTCTCTCTCTCTATTTCTTCCTTCATATTTACCCTGAAAAGCCATCTTTTGCTTTAACGCCTTCAAGAACAGTACCAGTTTTGTCCCCTGGGCCCTGTTATCTTTGCCACTGTTCATCAGCATTTTTCAATTTCTTCCCTTGTATTATAAAATATTAAAAATTAGTGCTCCTCCACTAGGGATTGGGTAGCTAATAACCCTAAGGAGGTTGCCATATCAAGAAAAAATGGTATCCTTCTACGGAGCAAATCTCCCGCCTCCATTTGAAGGTAGCTTTATTTTTATTTTTGCCTGTCTGAGAATGTTTTGCTTTCCAGAGGCAATTTGGCTTGCCTGCACACAAATCATTTCAGGCACCTCTAGAAGAGAGACATCAGCAGCCAAACAGTCTTTCAGCAGCAACCATTAAAGAAGCTGAACTGAAGGAGGGGTGAAAAAAAGAACTATAAAATATTTAAATGATCAGTGTCTTGCGGAAAATCCCCTCCCTTTAGATGGCCATGCAGAAAGGTGTACTGTATACTTATATTTACTGTGTGATAAAAAGAAAGAAAAATAATAATTTTATATGACTGGTTATTTGTATCAATGTCCTTCTCTGTAGGTTTGAGAATCGCACTGCCACAACAGGTTAAATGCAGGCATCTCGCTTTCCATTACTTGATTAAAAAAAAAAAAAAAAAGGTAAAGGTCCCCTGTGCAAGCACCGGATCATCCTTGACCCATGGGGTGATGTCACATCCCGACGTTTCCAAGGCAGACTTTGTTTACGGGATGGTTTGCCAGTGCCTTCCCCATCTTCCCTTTATCCCCAGCAAGCTGGGTACTCATTTCACCAACCTAGGAAGGATAGAAGGCTGAGTCAACCTTGAGCCAGCTACCTGAAACTGACTTCCATCGGGATTGAACTCAGGTTGTGAGCAGAGCTTTTGACTGCTGTACTGCAGCTTACCACTCTGCGCCACGCTTACTTGATAAGCACCTATATAAATTCATTCATGACCATCCATATCAGACCATATAGACATCCATAAGGGAGCCCCTATATTTCAGTAAAATTCAAGCGAGGCCCCAGCACAGCATTCCCCCCAGCATGACAATAAGGAAGTAACTCGAATACTCTACCTAAAGCACTTCCTAACATAAGAGGGAACAGCTGGAATAGGAGTTAATTAATCCCTACCACATTCAAGTATGCAGGCAATGTCTCAATGACTAGATATGATATCACACCCTTAATGCACGGAAAGATCAAGTCAAAGGCAATCCTATCTTAAGCCGACTATTTCTCCAGGTTATGACCATCCGTTCACACCCAGTTCTTTGTCCACCCTCTAAACCAGCCGATGCCTGGTTTATTCCAGTAACTTCCGCACCATCTTTGGTATGCCATTTTTGCATATATAATTTCCCTACCTTGCAGTTAGAATCAAATTGGCTACTACTTTTTGGCTCCAAGCAAATCCTGGCTCTGAAGCTTACTTGATGCTTATCTTCCAACTTTTTGCAGTATAAATATTGCCCCCAAACCCTAAAAATTTTGCTGCTGCAGCCATCCCCTTACTGACTACTGCCCTTATGTAGCTTTGAACACAGGATCTTCAGAGATCTGGAGCTGTCCAACCACAGTCCCTGTTAGGGTTGCCAGCTCCTGGCTGGGAAATACCTGGAGATTTTGGGGGTGGAGCCTTAGATTCTGATTCTATTTTCTGCCCACTTTATTTTTGAGAACCTCCCCATTCCCGTATTGAAGTGCTACTACCAAATTCTGAACCTTGGTATGTATAGGCAGTGATTCCTAATTTAATTTTACGTGGATACATGTGGAAGTGCTCTTAACACACAAGGGGGGCACCCAAAGTGTTGAGGGCCACCCACAGGGAGGCCATTTGGGTTAACAGCCATTGGGGACAGGAATGCTGTTGCCCTTTTATGTTAAATGAGGTATAACACATTGGTTGGCTGGAGCAGTTAATAGACTGCCCTATAGGTATTGCCAAGGAGATCAGCATAAAAGTGGCTCCTTTCCTATTCTACACAGGCATTTACTGTATGAGGTTAACCCACCTTCATTCCCTACGGGCAACATAGGATTAGGTGGTTGTTAGGAGTTGAGCAGGAATGTTTGGTGTCTTCTAGAGGTTTAAGGGATGTTTTACAAACAAGAAGGTTGTTTTTCATATATTTACTTTTTTCCTTTAATCTTTTTGCCTTTTCTGATTTCAGACTGATCAGTTCATAACTAAGTTGGCTGAAATGGGGTAGGTTGCCAATGGTAGGTAGGGAGAATTTGTGAGCACCTTGAGACATCATGTGATTCCTATAAATCACATTATTTGTTGTGTGGTAGGGTGGATTCATCATCATCATCATCATCATCATCATTTATTAAATACAGTCAATGACCAGCATAACAACTGCAATAATACATACAATTGTGTGTGTAAAGTGCCGTCAAGTCACAGCCGTCTTATGGCAACCCCTTTGGGGGTTTTCATGGCAAGAGACTAACAGAGGTGGTTTGCCAGTGCCTTCCTCTGCACAGCAACCTTGGTATTCCTTGGTGGTCCCCCATCCAAATACTAACCAGGGCTGACCCGGCTTAGCTTCTGAGATCTGACGAGATCAGGCTAGCCTGGGCAATCCAGGTTAGGGCAATACATACAATTACCCTAACATTTATTGGGCTGTCTCTTGTGCCAGCAGCGATCTCCATATTTTGATGGCAATGTAACAGAACTTTGCCACTGTGTATGAGACAGTGATATCCTGATATCTTCAAGGAGAAACTTTGCCATTGAAGTGCTAGCATAACTAAAAGAACTGGAGTACTCATGAAATCTGACCAGCAAAGGTAGAATTAGACTATTCCTAACATCCCTGTAAAATTCACAATTCAATAATATATTTGCAGTTGACTCAATATCATTTGCGTTGCAGGAGCATAGGGTGGATTAGGAGAGAATGCCCTTGGTGCTGACAGCATCAACCAAACTCTTAGTAGTCTGTGTGGTATACTGGCGGAAGGGGATGAAGCTTAGCTCCTCTCAGAAGAGTTAGTGTACAGGTAAGTATCAACAAAGCCATGTTTGAAATACTGGGGCAGTAAGTGAAATTATAGTGGCCATAGGCTACCTAGTCAGGCTGCCTTTAAATAGGTATATATAAATAGCTTATATACAGATCAGCCATTCAGTAAACTAGTTATAGGTATCTATCTATCTATCTATCTATCTATCTATCTATCTATCTATCCACACACATTATTTTTCGCTCCATAAGACGCACTTTTTTCCTCCTCAAAAGTGAGGGGAAATGTCTGTGTGTCTTATGGAGTGAATGTGCGTCTTATGGACCCTAGCCCGGTCCATCCAGGACTCCCAGAGCCGGGCGGAGGGACCCCCTCCCCTCCCACCAGCCGGCTGGGTGCGCTGGAACAACGCGAGTCGGCGTTCCCCCCCCCGACGGCCAGCTGGGAGGCGGGCGGGCCCGCAGAGAGCCCGCTGGGCGCTTCGGGACTGCGCGAGCCGGCGTTCCCCGAATGTAGTGGAAACTGCGGAAGACCATTGTACTACGAGGAGGTAGATGGTGGTCAATGCAGCCCTTCCCCATGTGAGAGCAATCTCAGGTCATTAACTTTCACACTGCACTGTAAATAATGAGCACCTGGTGATGGGGAAATAAATCTGGCTTCGCTCACTACTGAAGGAAGGAGGAGAAGAGGGCTCCAGATAAGAAGCCAGAGAAGGAGCGTCTGCAGATCAAGGACGGGCTACCAAACAGGATGAAGTGGCTTACCTCCCAGGAGATGACTTCCCATCTTCCTAAGGTTATTAGCCTGGATACAGGGTTATTTTTGTTTAATAAAGCTGCATACCTTTTCCTCCCCAATATCTGCCTATTGGAATCAATTTTTTCTGAACCATGGGTAATACACCGATCCAACGGCTAGTTGCGGGGGGGGGGGGGCGTCTTATGGTCAGGTGCGTCTTATGGAGTGAAAAATACGGGTAAATATATAAATAGGTATATATAAATAGCTTATATACAGATCACCCATTCAGTAAACTAGTTCGAGTGGTTCCAAGGTTGTCTTGTGTCTTTGTCAAGAGATTCATATTGTAATTTTGAGTTAAAATCCTGTATGTAAGTGTCTCAGGATCTGTCTTTGTGGAGCATAATTAGGCACCTGTATGAGGTTAGTTCTAGCCTCATGTAATTCAGCTGGGAATTGTCAGAATGTTACTTTGACAGGAGAAGATCTACATGGTGTCAATGGTAATAAATGTTCGACAGTTGGTGATCTAGATTGAAGGTTGGCCTAAGCTTGTTAACCAATCAAGAAAGTAATTAAGTAATTAGTGGGTAATTAACAATAAGGCCAGGTGTATATAAAGAGTAGAATCACAGCAGAAAGGGAGAGCTTGGTATTGGCTTAGCTTGGACGCTGGCTGGGACCCCATTTTGCGTGATTATCCAGAAGGAGGCCTGGAGAACCAGAAGAGTTGGAAGAATTATCTTTTGGACTAAGCAAGGCAAGGAATTTTACTTCAAGGCTGAGCTTCTGAAGAGAGCTGGCTGGAAACTCTGTAGCTGTTAAGCTGGAAGCTATCCTCAGGATTGATGGTGAGGAAGAATTGAGAAGACTTGTTTTTGTAAATATCTTGCACAGACTGCACATTATTATTTTGTAAGTTTTTATTTTGTAAATAAACCTTTTTCTAAATTTGCTAATTAAAGGCTTATGAGTGCTTGGAAGGTCAAAACTATATAGTAATAGAATGTGGAATCTAGCTATTTATGGAAACAACGACCTCAGGAAGCCCTTAGTTACCAGTGAGTAAGGGGTGAGGTCATCACAGTCTTCATTTAGGAAGTTTTCTGGAGGCAACTTGAATTTAGTTAGAGGTTACACTACCCATAAAATAGATGCAGGGTGAAACGGACCTCCCATGTGGCAGATTTTGTAATGCCACAAATTCTAGTATATTGGCAGTTATTTAGCTTATAATTATATTTCTGCTCCCATGGGGAGTGCTGTTCAGTTTACATAGGGTTGTCCAAGAGAGACAACGTATTTACGAAAAAAAATTCAATTCTCTGACAGCAGTCATAAACCTACAAACATTATGTTTTGACCTACAGAAAGAAATGACAGGTCTAATGATAAGTTGCTAGAGGGGGAAAAAGAAACAAAGTGAATCTTAAGATGATATAACTCATGAACCCTGAGGTATTAAATGAAGATCTAAAGCTATTACAATTGATCTTGCCTTGACGGGACACCACATGCCCTCACTTCCTCTTTATGTATTAGAACTCACTACATGGTTGTGTTTGGAGACATAGCTCCACTGTGCCTCACAAGAAAATTACAGAATATATGCATAAATAGTAAAACATATTAGTTTCAGTGTAAAGATTCATTCTGCATTTTTATTTGTGGTATTCTGACCGTTTTCATTTTATGTTTGATGGCAATGTGGAACAAAACAGAGTGATAAAGAATACTAACCAGGGCCAACCCTGCTTAGCTGCCAAGATTTGATGGTTTCAGGCTACTTGTTTTTGGTCAGTCACAAGTTTTACTGAAGTTTATCATGTACCACACAGCAATTATTATAGGATCAATATGATTGTGTGAAGTAGCTGCTGATGGGACTCTGGACAAAATTGACTTTCCAGACCTCGTGATGTTTTTTTTAATCCTCTCTATTATCTTTGTCAAGTTGGCTTTATATCTAAATGTATTTATTTTTAGGTTCTGTTGAAGTAAAAGGGCTTGATTGGTACACAGGGCCAAAGAGAACAAAGTTTTGCACAACTCATTACGTTAAATCCACTAAAATTAGTCATGTCCTTAAACAATTATACTGGGTTCAGTCCACTGTAAAATTCGCTACTCATGCCACTGAAGAGGTTCTGAAATTTACATTCATTTCTAAAATTAATCAGCTCAGGTTAATGAGTGCCCCAAACAGCTGATATCCATGGTAGAATCCACTTATTTATTTGTACTTTCAACATTTTAAATAGAATCAATATATCTAATTCTCAACACAGCTCCATCTGGGAATACTTAAAATCCAGAGATTGGAACCATGAACGGATAAGGGAGATTTTTCTACAAACCTGAGAAAATCCCCAGCTTTGTAAAATTATTTAAAATCTTTCAAAAATACACTGCGGGATTAAAACCAACCAAAAGAAGCAGTACCTGTACCTTTCAGAAAAGAATGCTCACTGAACTCTCAGAGGCCATTTTGGAAGTCGCTTGGCAACCATAACAATATTGCTGAGTCTTCCAAGCAGCTGAAGTTCAGAACAGAGTTGGTCCAGGCAACTGGGTCCAGCCTGGCAGCAATGGTAACTGCACAACTGGGCCTGGCCTGGCAGCAGCCATCACCTAACTTGGTCCACCCCAGCAGCAGCAGCCACCATGTAACTGGGCCCAGCCTGGCAGTAGGGTTGCCAACTGCCAGGTAGTATAGACTAATGAAAAAAGCAGCACGAGGCTCATACATACAAACGAAAAAGCAAGATTAACCATTGGAGTAATGATTCTATTTTTTCAAGCAATTAGCAAATGTAACTCCATAGGGAAACAAAAATATATATGCTGGCATGTCGCAGAACACACCCGCCAGAAAACAAGGCTGCCACGCAGGGCTTAAGGCAATAAATACTAACTTAAAACAGTTGCCTGATAACAGCCTCAACCGGGCTTGTAATTTATGAACTGCCGAGCAGGGCTTAAAGCAATAAATTGTATAACTTGTGTCAAACTAAAAAATAGCCTCATCGGGCTGACAATTAGTAATAGAAGTAAAGCATTAACCAAAAAAAGGCAACCCCGCAGGGAGACAAATATGTGCAAAAGGAAATCTGCCAAGTAGGGCTTAAGACGAAAGACTATATGTGTATGTGAATATATCAGCCACACAGGGCTTTCAGTAGGCTAAAAAGCCTCACAACTTTTGCTACTCCCAGAGGCTGTCATTCCACTCTGAGGACTGTCATTCCAGGCCCAAAACATTCATGATACTCCCAGGGGCCTCATTTCATTCTGGGTAGGGTTGCCAGGTAGTAGCAGGAGATCTCCTGCTAATTCAACTGATCTCCAGTCGATAGAGATCAGATCACCTGGAGAAAAATGGCCGCTTTGGCAATTGAACTCTATGGCATTGAAGTCCCTCCCCTCCCCAAACCCAGCCCTCTTCAGGCTCCGCCCCCAAAATCTCCCGCCGGTTGAGAAGAGGGACCTTGCAACCCTACCCGGCAGCCACATTAAAGCTCAGCCAGACTTTCCCAGGGATAAGCTTCCAGGAGGAAAGAAGGAGAGAAAGCTGAAGACAGGGAAAGCGATAAAGGTAGTCTGGTGGGTGGGTGGGAAGAAGAGAAGGAACAGGAAAAGGAAAGAAACCATAGGGAGCTGTCAGGGAAAGGAAAGAAATAGCAGGGAGAGGATACAGGGGGAAATGAGATGATGTCCCCAATTCCTTGCTGGTCCCCCACTTGTTGGCAATTAATTTCTGTCATGCTGTATCCCATTCTAAAGTATTTTGAAATATTGGACCTAACCTACCCAGTAAGAATAAAAGTTGACAGGAAGTCAAGTTACTTTATCTTTGCATCCAAACATTGAGGAAGGAAATAAGGATGTGGCTCCTATATTCATATTGAACAGAGCAAGCTATAAGATGAAAGTTTGACAAAATGTGCCTCCTGTTGTCACCCAAATTAGCATGTTTCCCCTTTCGGTTGGAGAATTAACTGGGGAGACTATATTTTGCAAGAGGTAGGGGCAACCAGGATCTTTTACCCTTTGTATACAGAGATCAAATCTCTGTGAAAACTCTTAATAGCAACTTTAAACACACCCAGCAAAACTCACAAAACCCGATACAGTCAAGAACTAGGAAATAGAAGGTAGGAGGGGTGGACATAAAGAGATGAGGTTCCCAGGGGAAAGTATCAGAGGTCCAATGTCCAAAATGGCAGCTGCAGGAAAGGAAAGAGAAAGGGGCTTGCAAGCAAGTGGAGTGTGTGAATGGGGTTCACCACACACCTTGCCATTGTGAGAGGGGAGATATTTATACCCAAAATATATCCTGGGGCGTTATGACTTTATCAGTGACCAAACATTACCAGTGAACAAAGGCCTGATTGCTCTTTGATTAATATAGAAAGTTGGGTAAGAAAGGACAGAAGGTGAGAACAATACATAGGTTCTTCTTGATTAAGTTCTGTGACAGATTTCCAAATGAGGGAAGATGTTTTTGGTAGAGGTTCCCAGGAAAGAGTAGATGACTCAGAGGGGTATGGCGATACTTGATTTGCAACTTGATGGTTTTTGCTGGATATCTAGATATCTAGAGGAAGGATTCCATTCCCTGAATGAAGCTTGATTATTATGTTTTGCTATCAACTACCAGGTGGCTGCAAGGAGAGTATTCACATATATGCTAAGGAGGTTGTTTCCTTCTCCTTTTTCTCCAGGTTACACCTGGCACAGGCCTGGGGGAGTTAGGCATACAAGCCTAACCTTGCCTGGTCAGCTCTGGAGCTTGTCACAAAGATGGAGGACAGAAAACTTCCATTTGTCTCTGGCTGCACAGCAGTGCCCTGCTCCTTGTGCATTCACGCCAGTCCTGTACACCTCTCAGAGGTGTATCAGGTAGCCTAGGGCATCCTGGTGGGGTGACATTGTACAAGGAATCTAGCTAAACCCATCATGTCAACTTTTGCCATAATTGTAGATGAGAGCTCAACTTCCAATATCAGTTTTTGTTCAACAGTGTACCACTTTTGAGCTACTTTCTTATTATTTTTATTATTGTGGGAAAATGTATACTCCAAATCAAATCTTACATATGTGATTTTGAAGACTTCATCAAACATTGATAAACATTTTGATACAAAATTGCTCTTTTGATACAAAATTGTTCTTGCTTGCGACAAATATGGTTGTCATCAAACATACTGTTAATAGGTTAATATTAAAATCCAGCTGCTCATTTTATTCTGACTCTGTCTGAAATTGTTGCACGTGAGAATTACTTTTCTTCTAATGGTTGGCCAGGAAACTGCCATTGAGCTTGGACCCATCCTGTGCTGGGGACTGTGTTCCTCCAGTTTTCACTTGCCATTGCTGAACATGGAAAGAAACTTCCTGCCATGGGGCAGTCCCTGGAGAATGGGTCCTCCTCAGAGGAGGAACTCTACCAGGAGAATTCAGCCCCAATGGAGCTGCCTCCGACCTCGCAGCCTGAATGGGGCTTGATTCAGCACTTCCTGGCGAGGAGGCTGACAGCCCTGAAGCTGGTGACTCTCCAGAGCAGGCACAAGACTTGCAGTCAGAAGTCATGGCAGAACCAACCCCGTCCTGCTCAGAGCCTGGACCCAGTGGCCAGCTGTGAGCCCTCAAGCTACTAAGGCAGCAAAGGCTGACAGGTAGAGGCAGCAGCAGAGAAAGGCACTGGTGGCTAAAAGACATAGTGCCCAGCTGGAAGTCTACCAGCATGTGCTGGAACAGCAGCAGAACAGTGAGTCCTCGCAGGAGGACTGACAGAGAAGCCAGATGCCAGAAAAGCCTCAGCTGAACAGCTCAGGGTCGAGGAAGCAACACAGTGGATACCTGAGCAACTCTCTGCCTTTAGACCTTGGACTGGCTGTTTGGACCTCTGAGTCTCTGTGACCCTCGACCTTGGACCGGCTACCTGGACTACGAACTGTAACTCTGATTTAGCAAGTATTGGACTCTGATTTCTGGCTTTGACAAATGGACTTGTTCTTTGGACTGTGCTTTACCCTCTCCCTGCTGTTGCCAACCGCCTGGAGCAGTATCTCAGAGACTTTACAAGTAGAGACCTGAGCATTGGCAGCTAGCCAGCATACTTCCAGAGGGGAAAAAACCCACCTCCACAGAGACTAATCATACCTGGCTATCACCAACATACTCTGAAGGAGGAACAACAGCCAGAGCAGCAGCTTGCTGACAATCTCAAAGGATTGTAAGAGGCTGGTGAGACAGAACTTCCTTTTACAGAATCCCTGGGAATTCCTTTTCAGCAATGCTTGTTTTTTATGTGTTTAACAGTTACAGATGTTAAGTTAGTTAACCAGTCGTTAGTTTTCTGGGTTCCTGAGTCCCTCCTGGATCCCTTTTTAAAAATTAGCATGACACTGATTATTTCCCAGTCTTCTGGAACAAAGGCTGATGTAAAATACATATTAATATTTTAGAGGGTGAGCAATTTCATCTTTATTCTATCAAGAACTCTTGGGTTTAAACTACTGGAACCTGGTGATTTGATGATTTTCCATTTGCCATTTAGCTCTAGAACTTATTTCTTGGACATATCTGTTTGACTCAATTTGTCATGCATCCTCCTTGCAAAATATGATTTGAGGACAGGCATATGTCCAACATTTTCCATAGTAAAGACAGATGCAAAGAATTTGTCCAGGAACAAATTTGATTAGTTAAGGCAATATTACTCTCAAAGCTGATGGTTGTCTTGCTGTATTTACCCACTATTCACTACCTGATCCACATGGATCATTTCATACAGATTAAATGTCATGTAGATCTTTTGCAAGATTTTATTACTAAATCATCTCCAAGGCCATTTGTTGCTTTGGAAAGCAATGGCAAAGAGTACTGCGGATTGGACACAGCTTTCTTAATTTTCTGTAACCTTATTTGTACTCTTGAATTAGCAATCATAATAATGAAAACTGTCACTCTTTGTTTCAAGGCAATGTTGGCTACTGATTGATATTCTGCAGCTGGACATAGCCACATCCAAGGTCACAGTTGCAATGATGTCGGCTGGTTTATTAAAAACTGCAGTAATTTATTCTCCATTCCCATTACAAATGTGCTTGTGTATTTTGCCTTTGTGTAGGGAATGGTCCAGAATATATACTCGAAACATCAAGAACGGTTCATTTCGGCTGCCATAAAAGAGCTTTTAAAATATATACTTTCACAATGAATAACTGATGAAGAATTCCTTATAACATTTATATGATGGCCAAGAACATGCCAATCTTAAACACAATAACTTAGAACAGTTCCATTGATATCAATGTGCTGGAACAGATTTAAGCTGGCTGAATAGTCATTCCCTGTCTTTGGGAAGTCCTAGTTCACTTTAATGCTCTATCAGCATCGGCAAAAATTGTTGCGTGATTCATGATATCGTGATAGTAAAACCTTTTGACGAGTGATTGCCAGCCTAGTGCCTAATTAAGTGAGGGGGCTCCTGAGCCCGTGACTTCTACCACTGCCTGGACCTGCTTGTGTAACCCACAGAATATGTACGCCGAAAAACAACGCAACTACTCGATGTTGGATGGAATGGCCACAACTTTATTGATTGCAGCAGCAAGTCATTGGCATGACATGGGGGCGTTATCCTTCCATCGACCTGCCCATCTGCAGGCCGATGCGCTGCTCCCAGCCTGAGTGCTGGGCCAGTTAGAGATGGCAGTACCTGGGACACACAAGGACAGATGCCAGCTGTGTGGTCCCCTGCCACTTGGTGGGAAGCCATCCCAACAGCCCCGAGCTGGCTTGTCCTTGGCAGCCCCCCCCCCCAGCTTGGCATGTCCCCTTCAGGCCTCCCCCAAAATCCCTTAATAGGATCCTCCACATAGGGAAAAGGGGACACGCAGGCCAGCTTTCCCCCCAAAACTGGATTCGGCCCCAATGCCAACCTGCCAAGGTTGTGACAACAAAACAAAAACATTGCAACCAAACTTTGCATACAGTGGTGGGTGGGTGGGACAAACAGAAGCCAACTGAGAACTGAGCTGTGCAGGGCCTCCTTATATACAGAGAAGCCGGACCTGAGTGAAAACATCCAGGCCTGGCTTCCAGGAGGCCCTCCCCCTTTGGGAGCCTTGGTCTGATTGGCCCATTTAAAACCGAGGCTCCCAGCCCAACAGTCACCCATGTGGCGAAGCTCGAGATGTTGGGGCTGAGCCGCAGCATTTACACACTGCCGCCCGCCCGACATGGATGCTCTGGGCCCCCACTCCAGCCGGCTGCCCTGAGCTCCCCCGGAACTCCTGCAGCCAGCAGCCTCCCAGGACCTTTAGCTCACTCGCCCCTGGACCTCAGCCCAAGCAGGCAAACTGGGGCTCTGTGGGGTAAGTCGGAGCCTCGCTAAACACAAGCAATAAATCACTTACTAATGAGAAAACTCCACATATTTCAGTGGAACTCTGGGGAAACTACTTCACCACCTTTTTTATTGAAAGGATGCCTCCAGAACATTTTAAAACATACTGTGAGTGGTGAGCTCCAATTTTATAATATCTGTTTACTGTGATCGACTCAACTGGTAAAATTCCTGGAAAATGGCAAGATGCACTTGTTGTTCCAATACATAAGAAAGGTTCACCTCACTCTCTGGCCAACTACAGACCAATCAGCTTGTTATCAATACCAGGAAAGCTATACGCAGCCCATCTACAATTTAAGCTTCATAGTTGGAGCTACAACCTGTCAATACCAGGTCCAGAACAAATTGGCTTTAAAAAAGATTCAGTTTGGGGCACCGCAATTTTAAAACGATGTAGACAAGCTGGAACGGGTCCAGAGGAGGGCAACAAAGATGGTGAGGGGTCTGGAGACCAAGTCCTATGAGGAAAGGTTGAAGGAGCTGGGTATGTTTAGCCTGAAGAGGAGAAGACTGAGAGGGGATATGATAACCATCTTCAAGTACTTGAAGGGCTGTCATATAGAGGATGGTGCCGAGTTGTTTTCTGTTGCCCCAGAAGGTCAGACCAGAACCAGTGGGTTGAATTTGAAATTAAATCAAAAGAGTTTCTGTCTAGACATGTCTAGAATTTTCTAACAGTTAGAGCAGTTCCTCAGTGAAACAGGCTTCCTCGGGAGGTGGTAAGCTCTTCTTCCCTGGAGGTTTTTAAGTAGAGGCTAGATGGCCATCTGTCAGCAATGCTGATTCTATAACCTTAGGCAGATCATGAGAGGGAGGGCACCTTGGCCATCTTCTTGGCATGAAGGATGGGTCACTGGGGGTGACGATACGAATAGAATAAGCTAAGATACAGTAAAAACTCCCAAATGAGTGATGCACAAAACCAGGGTAGCTGGTGCCAGGCATTGTTTTTGCTAACTGTGCAACTATTGGTCAGAAATCACACAAAGCCATCATGGGACCACCCTCTTTATGCATTCATAATCAACTGTACCAGAGCATTAATGTGTATTAAAAATATGAATGAAAATATATATCACATTGATGGCTTAATGCACCATGGCTGAAGTCAGCGTAATTCTTCATTCTGCCTAACACTGAACTGGTTCGAAATGGTTAATATTGAGTTGAATACAGAGGAAATACATTCAGAAGTCAGTGTAAAGAAATCAATTACTTAAACCAAGTTTCACCTCAGAATCTGCAATGGCTCGGGGTAAGACTGAATTACTGTGCCCTGCTGTATATAGGGTCAGCATTTTCCTATAAATGCCTTTTCAGCCTAGCTCTGAAAGGCCGGCACAGACACTCAAAGAAATTGGAAGATGCTTGAATGAAAGAATTAACAGCTCTGGGAACTATTGTTCACTTTGCACAAGCCAGTTGGTTTGGAAACTGCATGAAACAGGTTTTAAAGAATACAATCTATATTCTCCAGGATAACAACTTTAGAGCCTTCTCCTCTCTCTGGTCAAATACTGTCTCCTTGTTTCATTTCAGAATTTCTCTCTTTATTGTTTCATTAGCCATGACAGACAAATTAAATGAGATGCTGGGAGATCTGTGATCTAAGCCACTTTTTAAAGTTGTTGTTGAAAGTAACCAGGAAGAGGGGTTACAGATCAGAACAGGGAATTGGCACTGTGGGAATGGGTGTTTTATCTTTCCTCAACCTTTTCCTGACTTAAATGTTCCCTCTCAAATCTTCTATTTGCCCCACTGGAGAAAACATCCCTGCAGCTGGTGCCTACATGTTTTTCTCATGGGATTAATAGAAACTTCTGGAGTAGGGTTGCCAGCTCCGGGTTGGGAAATACCTGTGTGTTAGCAATGAAAGTGAAAGATATTCATCAGATTCAGGGGAACAGCAAATTCAACAGAAAATAGTCTTGTGAGTTACTTGGACATAGAGAGATTTTACCAGTTCAGGATTTCCAACCATGAAGATTACTGAAGATGCACTGGGGTTGATCCTACCCCTATCCTACAACACCACTGAGCAAGGATATGTATCCTTTTATTTGTCAAAATAGTCATCCCCGCCTTTTCCTTTAGCTCAAGTTTGAAGTCTTCCTCCAGTATAAGGAGCCTTCCTTCAGTTTAAGAAGAGTTGGTTTTTATATGCAAACTTTCTCTACCACTTAAGGAAGACCCAAACGAGTTTACAATCACCTTCCCCTCCCCTCCCCACAACAGACACCCTGTGAGGTATGTGGGGCTGAGAGAGCTCTAAGAGAACTGTGACTAGCCCAAAGTCATCTAGCTGGCTTCACATGTAGGAGTGGGAAAACCACCAGATTAGAGTCCGCCACTCATGCAGAGGAGTGAGGAATCGAACCTGGTTCTTCAGATTAGAGTCCACCGCTCCTAACCACCGCTCTTAACCACCACACCATGCTGGAGAAAGAACCACTTAAGTTGGAGGAAGGCTTCTTAGAGGATGATTGGAGCCACTGTCTTGTCTCCTACCCTCTCTACTCAGTTAAGTGTGGAGCCTTCCATGGGCCCAAGAAGCAAGCCTCTAGCAGAAGCGGCTCTTACTCTGGAAAGAAGATGCCTTGCTCTACACTTGGCTGAGCAGAGTGGCATGATACAACAGTTTGCTATGGACTCGGCCTTGAGATTGCTTTCCATTTAATCCTTAGGTAGATGTCATCAATGTGGGAGGTTGTATCTCATGAAGAACTGTGAGTCTTTTAAGCTGATAAAGAGGCCATAAACCACATCCCACAATGCCAGAAAACAGAGATTTTCAATGTATTGAAACGTGGACAGAAAACTTTGTCGTTAAGATGTGTGTAGCCTTTAAAGGATGAGCTGACAGCACTGAATAGAACATTCCCTGGAGCTCTCTAAATCACAAATCATATCCTTCTGCTTGTCTTTCTCTACTGCCCTCTCCTCTTTTCTTCTGTTGTTAAATGTCCATCTGGTTAGGAGATATGGGAAGAAGGAAGGAATGTGCAGGAGTTAAGTGGGTGAGTGCAGTTTTAATTTTAAGATCACATCAAAACTTAAATTCAAAAAGGAATCACCTTCATTGCTGTTGTCCTTCTGTAACAGAGAAGTAACCCTTTCTTGCTGTTTTTGGCTATTGCAAATTTCTTTGTGACTATCAGTGCAGTCCGATGCAGAATTACTCCAGTTTTAACTGCACTGCAAGTCGCCTAAATTCTATTATACTTCTAAGGCAGCTTCCAGGAATGTCTCGGTTGATTCTCTCAGACGTGTGTCATCTGGTCTAGTGACTATATGTGGTTATCAGTCCACTGCTAATGGATTGACCAAATTAGATGCCAAAACGAGTTTGCACACCTTTCCATTATGAGGTTGAGCTTTGCTTACTATACTACCAAGTGCAACCCTAGCCTCATAGGATCAAAGGAAAGTTAGATCTATCCCCCTCTTCTTATTGGTCTCTCTGCTTCCCTCTGCCCCACAAAATCTGTCAAAAATATCAGCAAAAAAATGGGAAATTCTCAGGTGCTGACTGTTACTTAACTGTTCCACAGCCCATTTTCTAGTGCAGGAACTTTTAACCTGATTGCCAGGTTAGCTAGATAGCTAGAAACTCTGTATTGCCTTTTGAGACTTTATTCTCCATCATCCTTATTCCTTCTATGATTCGTAAACTATCTTGGTAATTTGAAGCAGAACATTCTAGGAAAGGAGTGTCGAACTCATTTGTTACGAGGTGTGGATATGGCAAAAATGTCACCTGGTCGGGCCAGGCCACGTTTACCATAAAATTTAACGGCAGATGCCAGAGATGCAATCCTTATAGAAGACACAGGGAGAGCCAATTAATTATATCATTTTTTTTTACTTTATGTTTTACTTAAAATACAAACATGCTTAAAACAATAACACTCTTACAGTATTTTCTTTTATTTAACAGTCTTGGATAATTGATACCTCGGGACTGGGGGAGGTGGCTGCCTCAGCGGGCGCCAACCCAGATCAGGAGCGGGGGGTGGGTGTTTGCCTCAGTTGGCTCGCTGGCCAGATAAGAGCTCTCAAGGGGCTGGATTTGGGCCCTGGGCCTTATGACACCCATGTTCTAGGGCAATCATGAAGTAAAATCCTCCCCGTTAGCTTGATCTATACAATTATCATACAAAAATACCATGTACCAGTTCA
The DNA here is from genome assembly GCF_029931775.1 of Euleptes europaea. Lineage (NCBI taxonomy): Eukaryota > Metazoa > Chordata > Lepidosauria > Squamata > Sphaerodactylidae > Euleptes > Euleptes europaea. The sequence goes on from NC_079323.1 coordinate 36,841,395, forward strand.
CCCTACATTTGTGTTCTGTACATGGGTAGCAGTAGTCTGACATCAGGAAGGCAGAGCAGCATTGGTGTACACTAGTTGGTCACACCCATTTATGGAGCATCATGATTCATATGTTATGGCACAGTTGCTATGGACTCTAGTGCAATTGTTATGCTCTCAGGTTACCAAGGCTGGATCTATTTGTACATATTTCCCCTCTGCTGACTGAGCATAGGATACTAAGTACCAACACCACTCAGTGTGGTGGCAACTCCTAGGACTAAGGGTTGGGTGTTAATCTCATCACCTTTAAGGTGTCACAAGATGCTTACCTGTTTATTGTAAAGTTTGTTTTAATGCATCTTTCAGTGATAGAAAGACAATCCTCAGGCTTCCTCAGGAGGTGGTAAGCTCTCCTTCCATGGAGGTTTTTAAGAAGAGGTTAGATGGCCACTTGTCAGCAATGCTGATTGTGTGACCTTAGGCAGATGATGAGAGGGAGGGCATCTTGGCCATCTTCTGGTCACTAGGGGTGTGGTGGGGGAGGTAGTTGTGAATTTCCTGCATTGTGCAGGGGGTTGGACTTGATAAACCTGGTGGTCTCTTCCTAATCCATAAAATTATTTGACTCTTTCTCCACCTCCATTCTCTCATATGTGCGTGTGAACGTGCACATACATGCCTAACATATTTTCTCAAGAGTATAAGAATATTTAAAATATATATTTTTTCTTTTCTGGAAATATTTTCTTTACATTAAAGATTTTAATTTTGTAGGAATCTTAAAATGGGCCAAGATGCCAAAAAGGAAGAAAGAACATGTATTTTAATAACCACACTGAAATAACAGAGTATCACCATCTTGTAGATTTGTTTTATTATGGTGAATCATTTTACTTCATGGTTATATGTAAGGATACAGTGCCCTCTTCTGGATTAAAATAAATCAAGTTTAATTTTAGTAACTGGTGTAATTATTGGGAAGAAGACTATATGAATTTACAAAAAGGAAACCTGGGCTCTGAAGCAATGCATATATTTTTTTCAAAATTTGATCTAGATTCTTTAATATTGGAATTAAAGATGGTCATATCAGGAAATGAATACAATACTTGTTTCTATTGGTTTTAATGGGAAACATGTTTCTCTAGCTCTGCACCCCTATCTGAATTATAATGAAATTCTTAGAGGCCTTTCCTTCCTTTATTTCAAGTAGATGGAGAAAGCCCCCCTGTATATCCTTACATACAGTAAGAAAAGCCTCTGAATGTGGCGTAATGGTGCAGTGACAGGTAGAAAGTAGTAATCATTTGATTTTTTTAAAAGCAAGAGAAGGTATAATGAAATCAATTTTACTTTGCTCACAATTACCAGGGTTTGTTTTAGTCAAATGGTCACACTGATGACCATTTAAAATGAGCCACATTTGCATGGATTTTGCTCCTGCAGCATTCAGCTTAATAGTAACAAAGCTGCTCAAAACATACGGACTTTCTTCATTCAAATATGTGCCAGGATCGTCATGGGCGGGCTACGCATCTTTTAAAATCAGCTGCATTTCAGGTGCATGTGCTGCTCTTGCACCTGGGCAATCAATGGAATTCATCAGCTGGCAGCCCTAATTGTGCTTAGGCATTGTCAAAACTGACTAGATTGAACAACAGTTCCCAGACAACACTACAAGAACGTGCCTTGTATTTTCAGTCCAATTTATATCACTCAGTGAACCCAAACGGCAGTTTCCAGAGAGAGGCAAGCCCAATAACCAATGCTAAAAAATATCTGAGAGAAGATACACAGTTCACTCCCTAGTTTGTAAGTTAATTTGGGGTGGGGATTTGTTGGGTAGTGGGAAAGTCATAGGGAGAACATGCAGGCAGACAATCTATATCTAATAGTGATGGGTGGCTCCACCACACAGATAAAAAAAATTCACACAAAAGGGCCACCTAGGCATGCGGTGTAGGTTTTTGCAAACATGGGGAGAAATATAGGTTTGCAGAAAAATACAAAAACTACATTAAGAGTGACTTGCAGGGGAAAACTTGGGTTTTATGGAAATTAAGAAGTAAATTTGGTAGTAAAGCTGGAGTGGGTAAAGAAACCAATCAGGATTTTCTGAGTCATCCTGTTTTGGATAGGATTGTACTTTCACTTAAGAATCAGATTCACAATTTTGTCAGGCTGTTAGCTCTGGGACTGCAGGTGGTAGTGCAGATCTTCAGGGAAGGCATTTAGCACCTTTTACCAGCTTTGACAGGTATACGAGCTGTGGCCATTCCTTCAGAGGCATTGTTTGACCACCATTACGTGGCACCTGGGTTGGCTTCCAGAAATGTACTGTTTTGGAAGATTCAGCTGGTTCAAACTCCTGTAACAAAGCAATTCACTGGTGTGGTTTTAGGGACTTTATCTTCACTAGCTGCTAGTCTGCTTCTTTCTGGGCACAATTAAAAATGCTGATTATTACTTCCTAGGCCCTATACGGCCTATAGGGTTGCCAGAAGCCTGTTAATGGCAGGAAATTGCCCGCCAATTAGCAGGCCTGCCCTCTGCCCCTTAGCTGGCTGGCGGGGGAAGCAGCCCTGCTGAAAGGGGAAGACGATCCATACACACACACACACGCAATGGTGGCACGTGGCACTATAATGTCCCTTCTGGGGTAGACGACAGGAACACTCTAGCATGTCCCTAAAAAAAAAAAACTCTAAGGAAACCATAGAGGTTTTGGAGGAATATGCTAGAGCTTCCCCATCACTTCTGGGTTTATCCCAGAAGGGACATTATTGTGCGGGTGCTCATGAATCCCTCCCCCCCCCCCGAAGCTCCCGCTGGTGGCAAAGGGGACCTGTCAATCCTAACGGTACACAATCAGGGTATTTGAAGGTACTTCTCCCATTAACCTGCCTGCTAGTTCTGCATCTGAGGTCCTAGTCTGTTTCCTCTCTTTGTCTTAGGAAAGATGTGTAAGCGCAAGAACCGGGACCTTTTCTGTGGTGGTCACTGGATCATGGAACTCTCCACAAGGACGTTCTCATGAGTCTCAATTTATCCGACAGGTGCCAAGCAAGGATATTTTCACTCTACCAATCTTTTAGTGAAATCTCCTCCTTCTGACAGTTGTTTATTTTGCTGTCTATTTAATTAGCCCAGTGGTGACATTTTAATCCTCTGCCTGGTGTTTTAAATGTTTTAGACAGCTGATTTCAGCTGTTTTCACTTTAATTATTTTATCTCTACTAGGATGGTTTAGGATGTAATTAGAAAATGCTGCCTCGATGTTTTAGTGGAGCTGTAATAATGCTAGTCTTAAGACTACCTGTTTGAGGACCATAGATGACTGCCTCTGCCATATGTTTACGAGATCTTTTTAGGAGAACACTCAGCCAACCATTAGCAATATATACATCTCTTTTGAAATTCCCAAGATAAGTAGTGGTGTAAGAGGTGGCCATGCTTCCGTAGCCCCTTGGTTGATAAGCACAGCGCACTGGCACGCGACTGTGCCTCCCTTCTGCGCAACTTGGAAGATAACAGAGCAAGGCATGTTTATCTGGCAGCAACTGGATATGCTTCAGGAAATTCCTCCCTCTCCAAAAGCCCTATGCAGGCACCTTCGAAGGGTGATAAGCTGGGGCTTCCTGGCTATCTCTAGCCAGTGCAGAAAGATATACTTGTTTCTGAGGGAGACAGGCAGGGTTTGTGCTTCTTAGAAAGACAGAGAAGCTTAGAGAATTCTAAAATGGTTACACTTTGGCCAATAGAAAGGCCTAGCAAAAGCAGGGAAATGGCTCAGAAAATGCAGGGTTGGTTTTCATTTCTGTCAGTCCCTTTGTAGGAATCCCTGGAACTTGTTCCGGTGGATTCCTAAACATTGCAAAACTGACCTTGCAAGGTAGGCCTGGATCGATTTTTACAGTAAGAGTAGTTCAGCGGCGGAATCAGCTGCCCAGGGAGGTGGTGAGCTCCCCCTCACTGGCAGTCTTCAAGGAGAAGCTAGACGAATGCTTGTCAGGGATGCTTCAGGCTGATCTTGCATTGAGCAAGGGATTGGACTATATGACCTATATGGCCCCTTCCAACTCTATGATTCTAAGATCTTGTAAGGTGGGCTCATTGCCCTGGGGAAGGCGGTGATCAATGTACCTCTGTGGAAGAGACTCCTCTGTCAGGATGCCAGGCCTCCTGGTGGCAGGTGGAGGGATCTGGCTCCATGTTGGACATGTTGATGCTTGCATTCCTGCCCCAGCTGCCCCAAAGCCCCAGGTCTTGAATTTGTGAGCCAGCACCCAACATGTGAGGTCGGTACAGTCGCAGGGCACCATGCTATACCCTTCTGCCCTTAATAGTTCCCTGGCTTTGCCATAAGTGAGGGAGAGTATGATTAGCTTGGCCCTTTTCGTAGGAGGGGCTCTATGCCCCTTGCAGCCTCCTGCACCTGGGTGAACCTGTTATTACGAACTAGGGACCAATTGAGGTGTAGGTACTGGTGGATGTCCTGGGTGGTCTTGTCTTCTCTGGTTATGTGCTTTCCCTAGTTGTATTATTTGCAGTACCTAGATAGTGTGATTTATATTTCCCAGACTGAAAGATTTCCCACTCTTTACTCCAGTCCCCAATCTTAGTTTATTTTATTGCATCACCTCACAGTCTACCTTCCTCTCTCACTATTTGATCTCTTTATCTAATGATCAAATCTAGTTCAGTTCAAAGTTGTCTCCTCTCTCTCCCTCTCCCACATACTTTTCCCAGAAATGTGGCCCCTAGGATGGCACGCGCACATATCTATCCTTTGGATCCCACATCAGGATCAAGAGGTGCATGTGTAAAGCCCACACACATGTACCCTGCCCCATTTCTTTGGGAACAAGCCCCCCCCCCCAACAGCTTTACCCAGCCGCTTGACTGCCTCTCTCGCAACCAGTGGGGGTTTTTTGGGGTGGAGCCTGAGGAGGGCGGGGTTTAGAGAGGGGAGGGACTTCAATGCCACAGAATCCAATTGTCAAAGCGGCCATTTTCTCCGGGTGAACTGATCTCCATCAGCTGGAGATCAGTTGTAATAGGAGGAGATCTCTTGCTAGTACCTGGAGGTTACACAAATAATATTAGCCTGCTGTAATAAGACGTCAAAATCAAACAACAGCAGTATGGACTGTGTGTGCTAACAAAAAATGTCATACGAATCAAGATTAGTTCATCGAAGGTATATTCTAATACATAATAGAGTATGTCACAATTCTTATAGCGTTAGTATACTCACAAAGTCAACTATAGAACTAACAAGGTTATGTCACTTAAATCCAATTCATTTATCAGTGCTTGAAAAAGCATCCAACACAAAATTAGAGTCCAGAGCACATCAGCATACTCTTCTGGGAATGAGTGCAAATAATAAATCCCAGTTGTCCCGGAGTTGTGCTTTCCAGTAGCTGGACCTTCATACGTGGTACATTAAGTTTCCACCAAGGAACGTTGTTCCTGTGAATCCTTCACAATTACAGGGATCCGGTAGTCACCTGTTCCGATAGGTTCTTCATCAGGATTCACTAAAAATATACATAAACATCCATACCACGTATACAAAAATGTACAATGAATAATACACAATCTTCCAGAGACACACATATACAAACAGTACCTGGAAGATGGCAACCCTACCGCTCAAACAATTAGCCAGGCCTGGATTTGTTCAGCCTACAAACAGCAGCAATGGAAAGGGATGGGATCAAAGACCATTTGGGTATGTAATTAGTGTGAAGTTTTTGGCCCTCTTGTAAGGACATGCATTCAAACCAAATTCAAATTCAAACCAAATTCAAAGAATCCAAACCAAAACTACCCCCCCATTATTAATATCATTATTATGACTAAATTGAAACATTCATTACAATAATATTTTGAAACATTCAGATTTTGTTATTGTTTGTCACCTGGTTGCTCTGGATAGAGTTCAAGAAGACTAGAGGAAAGGAAAAAGAGAGGGAAAGGGAAAGAGATGGGAGACAGTGAGGAGAGACAATTGCATTTCCTTCACCTAGTACAGATTACGAATAAGGCTAGTGATTCCCACAGCTTCTTACTGAGAATGTGATCGGACCTCTAGTGGCAGAAAAAGTAAATCATCCAATTATAGCAATTCTGTCACTAGTATGCATTACAGGTATCATGGGATTAATATAATCATATGGCTAGTAATCTTATTAATAAAAATACCAAAGATAGTTTGGATTTGCCAAATGAAAATAAACAAGCAGAAAATTTGTTATTCTTCTTACATTGCAAAGACTAAAAGTGCTGTATTATACCATATTTTGAATATTGCTAGATAAATACACAAATAACTTTAGAATAGCATAGGCTTGGATCCCATGCACATTTCTGTTAATGAAAGGGGAGGAGATTTTCACTGATCTGCCTCTTCCATTTAGGGCTGCCAAACCCCCAGTGGGGGGCACAGAATCCCCCACCCCAGGTCCAATTTCCTGCTGCTGCTTGAAGCATCAGCAGACGAAAATTTAAAAAGAAAAATAAGGCTACATCTCCTTACAGTAAGTTCTTGCCATAGAGTTCCTGATGATTCCTAGAGCTACCCTTAAGTGTAAGGTATTGCCAGAAACTTTAAGGTAAGAATTTCTGGTTTTATCCGTTTCTGGTGATCCCTAAAGCTACCCTTTTCACTTCTGGTTAGCTATATGAATCAGCAGGACTCTATGGTAAGAACTTCCTGTAAGTAGACAAGGCTTTATTTTTCTTTTTTTAATTTTTCTCCTGGGACACTGCCCTTCCCAACCCTCCCAACTGTTTGCCAAGCACTACCTGGCAACCCTACTCCTGTTGCAGACTGCCAGTGAGCCCTTCATGCTGCTGTTCAGGGTTCCCTGACCCTTAGAAGTAGCATTTCAGAGCATTTTGTGTTATGGCAGGTGTGGGAAGATGAGGAGGTCCTGGATCTAAACTATTAACTGAAAGAGAAAGAGTTATTTTAAAAGTTGTGTTTGATAATACAATGGAATTAGATCATGTACACCACCCTGATCTCCTTCTAAGAAGGGTGAAACACAGCTTTGATCAGTAAATAACCAGTCTCCTTGTGTAACTCTGTTTCTAGCAGCACACAAACCAGATAGTACTCTGCAGTGCGTAAGTGCCTTGAACATTCTCCTGCCCTATTAAAAGAATTCCAGTAGGTTATGGGCCAGGAGATGAGCAAGCAGCTTCTCTTCCCCCATTCCTTGAGAGGCAATCTACTTGTACATTTCCCCTTCTATCTCAGTAAAGAAAAGGAAAAGAGACTTCTTTTTAAAAATAAAAGTCTGGGTAAATATACAAGAATTTCACCTATTACTGAAAGCTTAACAAGCTATGTAATCAGGCAGATAGATGAGAAATGAACATTCCTTCATTTAGGTGCCACAATGAAAAAGGCAGTTGAGGTTGACAAGTACAGAAATGTACTCAAAGAAATGAAGGATCAAAATCTTTCAAGCTTCTCAAACTTCCTGCAGTTGACAGAGTCTATTTCTTCCATGGCTGCTGAAGATCGGTAACAAAAGGCATTAACAGAAGTCAGAAATCAGTCTCTGCTCTCCCAGCAAAAGATGTAGTTGTAGATCCCAGGGAGCATCAATTATGGTTACTCCAAACTAAAGATCCTTAACAAATCTTGTGTTCGTTTCTATAAGCAATTTATAGCAGCTATAGTGTAGGACAAGTCTGTGTTTGTTTTAGCCCATGTAGTCAGTGTCTACATACTTGCAACCTTGCCCTTACAACTGGAGGCAAGTTGAAAGTATTCAAATACACAACTTGTTAGACTTCTTTATGCCAGCCTCTTTTAATGCTGCTAATGCCTGGTTCACACATACATAAGGTTGCCAGGTCCGTCTTTGCTACCGGTGGGAGGTTTTTGGGGCGGAGCCTGAGGAGGGCAGGGTTTGGGGAGGGGAGGGACTTCAATGCCATAGAGTCCAATTGCCAAAGCGGCCATTTTCTCCAGGTGAATTGATCTCTATCAGCTGGAGATCACTTGTAATAGCAGGACATGACCAGCTAGTACCTGGAGGTTGGCAACCCTACACATACAGGAGAATATGGTGGTTGAATTTACTGCACCATCAAGATTCTGGGTGGAAGATCACACTTGGGGATACTCCCTTACATTAAAGATGTCCTGCAAATAGACAATGGGCAGAGTAAGCAGGGAGAGACTGACCCTTTATCTTTCTAGGGGATTTTCTGATGGGCCACTGCCATGGAGGGCTATTCACAGCTAGGAACAAGTTCAATAAAGTGACCCTGAAGTGCTGGCAGTACTTCATGGGCTGCTTGAGTCAGAACCAGATACCGGAGATGTGAGGATCCGTCCCCTCGGGCCCCGCCTCTTAGCCCCGCGGCCTGGCCGGCTTGACTTGGAGAGGGCTTCCTTTGGCCTCAGAATGGGCCTCCTGAAAGGATTTCCTTTCCTCCTCTTCAGCCCACGGTCCGTTCCTGCTCCTCTGAGCCACACCAGCTCCAGGGACGCCCGCCACCGCTTCCTCCCTGGCCTTCCACCCCCTCCCCGTCATATAGCCAGCCAGGCCCTCCGGGGTTCCACCCCTTTCCCACCTCCCCTCCTGTCTGACAGGGGCTCCACCAATCAGCCCCTGGCAGCTCCGTCCATCCGCCCTCCCCCTCAGGAGGGCTGCGGCCCCGCCCCAGCTGATCGGCGGCTCGTGCTCTGCCGCTCCCGCTCCCGTCCCTTCGCCCCTTCCCCGCCCGGCTCCTCCTCTGCCGGGGGACTTCGCCCCAGCGCCTGGGCCGGCGGAGGCGTCGCCCCGCAAACCCTGCCAATACCGGGCGGCGTTGCCGAGTCGCTCAGCCCCAGCCCTCCCGGCCAGGCCGGCAGTTCTCCCGGGGCTCCCACGGGCTGTGGCACTGTCGGCCCTGCCCCCTTTTCCCCATCCGGCTTCGCCTCCTCCTGCCCGGTAAGTGCGCCGCCGGGCAATCCCGCGCCCGGGGCTAGCCTGGGCACGGGACAGGAGATGATAATAGCTAATAGAAGAAAAAAGAGGGGAATGAAACCCAACCTAGAAAACAGAAGCTGGGTACCATAGTTGGGTGGGATAAACCAAATATAAAAATAATTAAAATATAATTTATTTGGAGCGCTATGTCTAGATAAAAATTATTGAAAAACGTTAGCACAATGGCATTCCTTAAGGTTGTTATCTATGACCACATGCCAGACGCGTTTCGGCCTATTTGGCCTTCCTCAGTGGTCAATTGAAACCCATATCTGAAGAAGTGAGCTGTGCTCACGAAAGCTCATACCCTACCAGAAAATATTTTTGTTAGTCTTTAAGGTGCTACTGGACTCTTGCCCTTTTCTAATTGAAACCTATGTAAAACATACAAACATTTACAGATATATATACATATACAGGCAGTTTAAATCCAACCAGGCATGTATATAGGTTGTATAATATATTACCAATTACACAAACATCTGGTAGGATTGATTCAAGTTGTTATACTGGACAATATGTCTCCCATATAAGATGTGTGCATTGTGATAACTGCACACATCTTATATGGGAGATATATATTGTCCAGTATAACAACTTAAGTCAATCCTACCAGATTTGGAATCCACCACCTGCAGTCCAAATTGGTGTCCCATTCTACTGTCTCAGGGTGTTCGTCGCCACCTCATTTTGCTGCACATGGGAACCACCAATAAGATTCCTTTGAACAGTCCTGAAAATGGGTACCTTTCAAAATCATCCAGGTATGTAACAGCAATAAATGACATGTCTAAAGATCTATTTTCAGCTCTTTAGCAACTCTGATGAAAATAGTGTTTGGAGTACATGGTAATGAGTTTCTTATACAACTGCTTATGAAATTCCAAGGAGTACAGGACTGGTTACTGCATGATCGTCAGGTATGAAGGATTTATAAAGCTATGCTGGAACCAGTTTTATCAGCAGTAAACTTTTATGAAGTGTATCAGTGTGCAGTATATTGTTACGGCACTGTAGGATAGACAACTCTACCTACGAAAAAAGGTTCCTTAAGTAAAGCTGACACTGCAGACCGGACAGTGCGCACTATTTTACTGAGCAAAGCTGACAAGAGGAAAGAAACACCTTCTACTAAGCTTTCATTTTTCTATTCAGAATGCCTCATATTTAAAGTATTTTAGTTCATTATTTTGTAACTTATCATTGGATAGACATGCACTGGGAGTGCTACATGTTAATTCTACAAGGTTTTCAAAACTGGCTTCTCTTTTGAAGACCATTTCTGCGTCTGAAAAGAGACTTTATATTCAACACATGCATGCATTCAGAAAGTTGAAGCTCCCTCTAGCTCTGTATTTTTTCTTCCCAGCATCTTGACTGAGATGGTTCTGCTTGTAAATTATCTCGCCACTAGGTGGCATGTGGGTCAGTCACTTTACAAATTTGTAAGTTGGCTATGTCATAAATGAACGCTGAAACGCTTGTTCAGAACCATATTTGAAACCCCACAACTGTCAGCGTCCTCCTAAGGAGAGTTGTACCCTGCTAAGTCCATTGAAAAAAACTGGGCTTAGAAGGGTGTAACTCTGCTTAGTGTGGTACTGTGTAAGTCATAAAAAAACCCCACCCTGTTATATCACAACACACTCTTGCTCTAAAAAGTGTTAATGGTTTGATTGTAAATACTGAAAGAGGGGATTTCCTGCTTTATTTTAAATCACTTTAAGGGGTCTAACTCCTTTAGATAGCCAATGCAATTCAACTGAAAGGATGGAAGACTGCAGCATCAGAATCAGGAATTTAAATCACAGCTGCTACTGCTAGCTGAAGACAGTTCTGGGGTAGATGGACCAACAGTCTGGTTTTAGTGCAGGGGTGGGAAACCTTTTTCCTGCCAAGGGCCATTTGCACATTTATGACATCATTCAGGGGCGATACCAGGTGTAGATCTCCCGGTGGGGGGGGAAGAGACTAGGGTTGCCAGGTCTCCAGCCACCACCTGGAGGTTGGCAACCCCAGGGGAGGCCACACAGAGAAGGCCTGCAGGGTGCCCCCACTCCCCCTTCCCAGGCGGAAGGGCAGCCAGCAGTGCGCCCGAGCAAACGAGGTGCCAGGGGGGCACAGCCCACAGTCGATCGGCAAGGAAGGAAGGAAAACAGAGAAAGAGGAAAAGGGAGGAAGGGAGAGAAATGGAGAAAGAAATGGAGAGAGAGGGAGAAAGAAAGAAAAGGATGAAGGGAGACAAAGAAAAGGACGGAGGGAGACAAAGAAAGAGACAGAAAAAGAGGGAGAGAAAGGAGAAAGAGTGACAGAAAAAGAGGAAGAAAAGAGAGAAAAGCCTTCCCCCACACACACACACCCGCTGGCCCCGCACGACCAGGCCCCAGCCTCCCCTGCCCACACACACACACGGCGGCGCACAGAGCCCCACGCGACCGGGCCTCAGTCTCCATGCCGTTTCCTCCCCGGAGTCCACAAAAGGCCCCCCCCCCAAAGCCCAATTGGCTCCTGCATGCATGCTGTGCCGCCAGGAGCCGCCAGCCTCTTTCCCCCTCCCTCTCGCTGCTCAACAGCCGACAGTCGGCGAGAGGAGTCCAAAGGGCGCTGCAGCACCACTGTAAGCCGTGGTGCCAGGAACACCCTCTGGGAGGGCCGCCCTGCGCCCTGCCTCTGCAGCAGGGCCCCGGAGCTCCCGAGGGCCACAAAAAATGTCCTCGGGGGCCGCATACGGCCCCCGGGCCTGAGGTTCCCCACCCCTGTTTTAGTGATTAAGATATTTTGATGGGCATTGATTCTAGGTCCCTTTTTTTGCTTTTTTCTGTATTTATACACACGTAATCTGTGCTTTGTTGAGATATTTCTTTAATAAAAACAGTCTGGCTTTTAAAAGGCAGTTTTATATTTCTCTCATAAAATAGGAAAACAGCTAATCTTGTTTGCTTCTCATAAGAAAAAGGCTTGTCATACTGAAAGGGACCTGTAATTATAAGGTATAATTCAATGTTTGTAAATCAAGTATTTTAAAAAATCGAACTTTCCTTGTTTGCAGTGCCCCTTCAGAGTTGAGCACTTCATATTATCACCTTGATTATTTGCTCACTATGCAAGGTGACTGTTTTGAGTACGATTTTGTCATCAGCATAATGGAATTCACAGTGGGGGCTTCAAAAATAGATGCTGTTGACACATGCTCATGCTCACAGTTCCCTGGCTTTTAGGGGTTATGTATCCCTTAAGGTGATAAGTGGGCAGGTCATAGGCATTTAAAATCCACCATGTTAGAGTGTATGTCTTGCCTTTGCACCTGCACAGTTGGTGGCATTCATCAATGGCATTCATTGTGCTGACACATGATCAGAATTTACTGGATCCAACTACAAATCCCATGTGGCAGTGTGACACCGTGGAAATGTGATGCAGTTAATACAAATGAATCTTCTTGGCTTTGGGAGTCAGAGAGACAGGCAGAACAGGCGAGGCTGGAACACTAGAAAGACATGTCAGGCAGTTTCATCCATCCCATCAGGACTGGGACAAATCAAGGAAAGCAATTCATTGGCAAGCAATTGTTTTTTTTACTGGTGAGGACTGTTGGGAAAGAAAGAGTGATACAAAGAAAAATGTATGAAACTGCATGTGCACAAAGTATCTGCAACTGGACCTGAAGACATTAGTGAAAAATCACTGGGTTAGGCAAACAAAATATGCAAGAATGGAATTCAGCGACAAGCCATGCAGCTTTTCCCAGTAGGACTGAAACACGCCTTTTAAAAAAATTGTATTTATCTTTCAACATATACCAAAGATTATAGATTAGGGATGGAGAAAGCAAAGTAAGAATGTGCATACTCAGAGCATTTGTGATCCAATTTTGACTGTTTGGAAAAACAAACAGTTCAAGAATAATTCGCACAATTTGCAAACCAATTGTGATCTGGTGATTCTAGCATTCCTGGTGAAATACATAATCTTTTTGTGATTGTTACTAGCTACTTTCTTAAAACATTTAAGGAAGGACACATGGCAATACTTTATTTGGGAGATTCTGAAGGTTATTTGTCCAGGAGCAAGGCATAAATAGACAGAAAATCTAATAAGAGGAAGCGTCAAAAAATGAGTGCTACACAAAACAATCTAGAGAAAATACTTAGCAATTGTCCCCCCAAAATATAAGGATCATGGGGTGGTTATTGCATGCCAAGGGTGGCCAAGGTTGGGGGGCTGCAGTAAGTAGCCGGCTCCAAGACACTCCCCAATTTGGCGCTATGCCAGAAAAGAGCTTGTTATCCAAATCACTCCCTGTGCTAAACCTGTCATGCAACAGTGTCCCCTACACATGTACAGCTAAGACACAAGTCCAGGGGCAAAAGGGAATCTTTTAGTCTGTTGTATACACAACTCCCCATGTGGCACAAAAAGTCTCAGACAAAGTAAAGCTGGAAAAGAGGCAAGCGCTTAACCAGCAAGTCACTTTATTACCCAAACCAACATACAGAATAGAAAGCAAGGCTCAGACTTACCTACAAGCCCAGTTTTCTGGCATGCGGTGGCACAAGGTAAAGGGGCTTGTCCAGTGAGGCGGGGGCTCAGCTGGGCAGCCAGCATGCTGCCACAAAATGGCTGCTGATGGGAAAGCTGGAGAAGGAGCCATAGCATTTCAAACTCCAGCTGGAACTTTTCCTGCCTGCTAAATAACTTCCTGACCCACCTTATATTTCAAACGGACCAATCAGGCCCTGGCTCAATAGGGGCGGGGCCGGCAGGTAGGCTCAGCCCTGAGCTTTTGCACTCGGCTCCTCCAGCTAGGTATTTAAGAAGCCGTCCCCCTCGCTCTGCTGAGTCTGCTTCCTAATTTGCCTCTCCCTCCCTATATGTGGTCTGTTTGGTTGTTATGTCAACTTCGTGTTAATTTGTCACAACTTTTGGTGGTTTTGGCATGGGGCTGGATCCATTTTTTGGGGATCCATTTCCCTGTTCTGGGGACTCCAATAAGGGGTTATGAGGGAGGCGTGGAATAGGGACATGCCCAGTCAGGGGCTGTCAGGATGGGACATGCCCAGTCGGGGGCTGCCCGGGTGGTGGCCTCCCACCAAGTGGCAGGGAACCACACAGCAGGCTTCCGCCAAGTGGGTCCCACATACTGGGAGCAGGAGGGCTGGGAGTAGGATCCATCGGTCGGCAGGCGGGTTGGGCCGATGCCTTGGATCCAGCCCCTATGCAACGCCAATGCCTGATGCTGTAACCAATAAAGATGTGGCCATTTGCATTCCAGCTACTGTGGCCACGTGTTTAATTGTATGCTAAGGTCATCATAGTATTAGGATCATGGGGTGGTTATTGCATGCCAAGGGTGGCCGGGGGGGGGGGGGCTGCAGTAAGTAGCCGGCTCCAAGACACTCCCCAAATCAGCGCTATGCCAGAAAATGAGGAATCAGTAAGGCAAACAAGCAAGCAAGCAATTATATCACAACACCAATAAAATTAGTCACTTTGGACAATACTAATGTGTAATGGTGTGTTGTGTGAATGTGTGTTAAGTGCCATCAAGTAGCTTCCAACTCATGACGACCCTATGAATTAATTATCTCCCAAACGTCCTATTGTTAACAGCCTTGCTCAAGTCTTGCAAACTGAGGGTCACGGCTTTCTTTATTGAGTCAATCCATCTCATGTTGGGTCTTCCTCTTTTCTTGCTGCCTTCAACTTCTGCTAGCATTATTGTCTTTTCCAGTAACTCTTTCTTCTCTTAATGTGACCAAAGTACAATAGCCTGAATTTAGTAATTTTAGCTTCTAGGGAGAGTTCAGGCTTGATTGGATCGAGAACCCACTAAATAAGCTCAATAACTTATTAAAGTTATCTTTTCTCCAAGTTGTCTTCCTCCCACTTGGCTAGTCCACATCCTACTAAGCAGCCTCAGCATTACTCACAGCAGACCTAGAACTTAGGTAAACAGTACTGTAGCTCCACTTGTAAGACCAAAAGGATCGGGCACTAAGGATATGAATACAATTCACATTTGTATCTATTTCTTTTTCCATTGGCTGTTTAAAAAAGAGTTGCTATGTTGGCGCCACAGAAAAGAAAACAAACAGTACAAATGTCATTACAGTTTTGCAAAAAACAAAAACAGAATAGCTGATAACATTTCTAGAATACTTGTTACAAGCACCATTAACCCTTCTTCTTGGCTTAACATGAGTGACAGATGGGGTCAGGAATATGTACTCTCTCTGTCTGGCTGGGCAAATTATGACTTTTAATATTTTCTTTGCAGGCACCATTTGCAAAGATTTGAGACTCAACTATATGCATCATTTATGTGTGCTAGTTTGGCATTTCTTCTGCAACCTTAAAAATGCTGCATGCTTGGTAGTTCTGCTTGTAGAACTGTTGACTTCTGCTCTTTACTGAGGGCATTGCACAATATGGAGACAAATGACCAACCATAAAACCAGGTGAAAGATTTAAAGGCCCTGAGATGTCTTGAGCTATTTAGATGCATTTCACTTTTGTTAAAGTAAAGATAATCTGAATTGTACTCAGAAGCATACCATCCTGGCACATCTTATTTCATCACCCTTTCTCTTATCCTGTTTGGCTCTCCATCCAAATGGATTATACAGAATTTTCTGGAAAGCAGTTAACAGCATTTACATATATAATGCCTTTATTACTGCTTCAGTCCATTACTGCTTCAGTCCATATAGTCTAGGCTATAGGGCTTAGAGTATGGCTGAGCTGATTCTGCATCGCCTGTGCTCACCACTCTATTCCTAGCATCCTATGTCAACCCTGAACCCACCACCACTTCGAGAAAGTGAATTTAAGCAATGAGATATTGAATACCTTTCATTCCGTATGAGCTTGTAATAATAAGAGCTCTTAGTACCTGCAGCACACCTTTTGGATATACATTAATTCATACACATTCTGTCACAGTTCTGCTTGAGGTGATAAGCCTGTGCCATACCACTTCATACCATAGGTGGATGGTCATGGCAAACCCAAGCCTCCACAAATGTTCAGAGTGCTTTCCAGCTCAAACGACAATAATTACAACCTGATTCTCCCAGATGAAACCACCATCTTAAGTCTATTACATCCTTAGCGATACTACCAGCAGCAGGTTGTACTGGCAATATTAAACCTTTTCAGGCTTGGCACCCATGTGCAACCCCCACTGACCAGCATGGGGCCCACTGAGCTGCAAGCCATGTCACAGTCATACGACAGAAAAAGGAAGAACCAGAGTTATAACGTCATGTGTTGCTTAAAACAGGGAAATTGTCTGCTGGGTTTCGAAGCTTTAGCTGCTAGATCGTGAGATCCTATAGAGCTACTTTATGGAAGGACCTGCAGCTAAAGTGCATGCACAGAGGGAGCAAGGCTGGCATACTCCTGCCTTTCTTGGTATGATCACTGAAAGGAGCACCTGGAAGGCGAGACCACCCAGAGGTGGAGGGGTGTCCCTTTTCGCACAGGTAGATTCAGATACCCACCCTCTTTCATATGGGCTGTTTAACCTGCTTTGGTTTCTGAAAGGTTTCATACACTTTAACAGTAAATCACTGTCCTCCCTCAGTTAATTAAACCTTAAATCAATTTTTCCCCAAACCTGTTTTGTTCCAAGGGCTGTTGTTATACTGCTGAGTTGTGACAGTTTTTCCTAGGGAAAAACTGCTTTTTCCTTTCTGTAATTTTCATTGCCACTTTTTCTACATTGCCAAGATTAATTTGGTTTCCTCTTCTGTTCATTAAAAAAAAACTCCTTTAAAGAGTCTTTTTCTCCTCATTTTTCTGAGTGTTGATCTGAATATGGACCTTGGTATACACAGCCTAAGATTCCAAGTATATTGAGGTACCCCAAAATACATGTTTGTTCTGTGCTATCAGGGGGATACCATTGCACCTTATGGGTTCTGACTAGGGTTGCCAGCTCTGGGATGGGAAATATCTGGATATCCTTGTTGGTTAAGTTGCCTTTGATTTTAATATGACCAGTATTCTGTTTGTGTTTACCTGTTAGTTTCTTTGTAGTGTCTCCACTGGACAATGATGGAGAGGAAAGATATGAAACACACACACACACAAAAGTACTCAAAATTGACAATGACTGAGAGATCATGGTGAAACACGTTATATATACTTATAGCAGAATTTTCTATTTGAGGATAAAAAAAACCTTCTCCTGCCCTGATACATGCCCATTTTCAAAGAAGGGAGGGGAAAATGCAAATATATTGTAATGCAATATATCTCTTGCAACTGAGATGCTGGAGTGAAAGTTGACGTGATTGTTCTGCACACAAGTCTAGATTTCATGTTCAAAATAGAAGAAAAGAAGGCAGTTACGTTGTGATATCAGTATGACTGACTGCAATTAATGTACCTTTTACTTGAAAAGCCCAACATTAAAAAAATACACACCTTCAGTTATCTCATGCTTGAAGAATGCTGCCACCAATAAGCACTGTGACTGAATCTAAAGCCTCACTTCTAAATAATATCACCAGTGAAGAGCACAAGACTGGACAGGAGAAGCTGATGCATGTGTAACAAAGGTGGCTTCTGACATAAGTAGGACAGCAATGCCTGTGAAAGCTGGGATCTCTGCCTGGATGAAGTTGCAACCATGGCCTCTCTGGAGACACAAGAGTGAGGTGGCCATTTCCATTTCCATCACAAGCATGCATCAGCTTCCCCGCTTGTCTAGCCTTGTGCTTCTCTAGGTAGCAAAAGCTGGATTGATGGTGTCCAGTAGCATTTTGGTAAAGGATAGGGGACAGAACACAAAGGTCTTTTATGCATGGCTGTTTCACTTGCTGTCGCCCCTCCAATGTCTTCGGGTCTTTGTGTTGATTATGCATGTCATTTCTGACCGTCAAAGGTCGCCTCGTTCTCCGCCTGTCTTTCCCCACATTTTCCCTGCGTTTGCAGAGACCTGTTTTATCTCGAATTTGAAAATGCGGGGAAAGGCAGGGGGAGAGCGAGGCGACCTGTGAGGGTTGGAAACAGCATGCATAATCAACACAAAGGGAGTAACAGCAAGTGAAACAGCCATGCATAAAAGACCTAAATAAGAAACGTTTGGTGAAAAAACAACAACAGACTAATGGTCACCTTGTTAGTAAAATCAAATGAATAATCATTAATTTAAAACTTTGACACAATTTCCTCGTATGCATTCTAAAACAGTGCAGCCACTTGGGATAGACCAACACAAAACAAAATTTAAACATTTCAGACGCAAAGCCCTTGGTGGGGAAGGAACAGAGGATAACTGTAGGGAGAACCTATGTGGCCGGTTGGTAAGGTTGCCAGGTCCCTCTTCGCCACTGGCAAGAAATGGGGGGGGGGATCCTGAAGAGGGCAGGGTTTGGGGAGGGGAGGGACTTCAATGCCATAGATAGGGTTGCCAACCTCCAGGTGGTGGCTGGAGATCTCCCGCTATTACAACCGATCTCCAGGCAAAAGAGATCAGCCCCCTGGAGAAAATGGCCACTTTGGCAATTGGACAATATTGCATTGAAGTCCCTCCCCTCCTCAAACCCCGCCCTCCTCAGGCTCCGCCCCAGAACCTCCCGCAGGTAGCAAAGAGGGACCTGGCAACCCTAGCCATAGAGTCCAGTTGCCAAAGTAGCTATTTTCTCCAGGTGAACTGATCTCTGTTGGCTGGAGATCAGTTGTAACAGCAGGAGATCTCCAGCTGGTATCTGGAGGTTGGCAACCCTACCGGTTGGATTTAGACTGGGCCTGTACAACTTGTGACCCAGCATGCAAAGTGCGGTTCATCAGCATGTGCAGCAGCTTACCAACACCTTCTTAACTTCCTGGTTTTGCTGCTAAGATTGTATAAACAGAGCGGTTGTTGATTACTTGCATTTGATTGACTGCCTTTGACTTAGTGAGTCGCAAGTTGTACAGATCTGCTCGGGAACTGGTGGAACTCCAATGGCCCTTCAGCTCCAAACTCACTGAATGTCCCTGGCCATCTTACTCTATTTTTGTGGGGGTAATCCAATTAAAGGTTGTCAAGCAGTTTCCAAATTAAAAGCCAGCGCATTAATCATCATAATGCCAAGACAGTTTGGAGCTGGAAGAAAGATGAAAATAGCACTTTGACACAGAGGATTGGGAGTAGTAGTGACGGGAAGTGGCATTCTGGCTCAGGAGAATGGGGGAACTCAAGGCTCATATGTGAGAGCAAGATGGTATGAGGATGAGTATCGAAAGGAAGCAACAAAAGGTCTGAAGTACTAAAGACAGCTAATGTAACCTAGGTCTGAAGAACTAGACACAGCTAATGTAATCCATATTGTACAGGAGGCCCTGGAAAAAACTGCAAATTTGAGGGGGAAATGGAAATATGCATAGTACTTTCTAATCAAACCTAACTTATTTTATGGCTTAAACAGCATAAAATACCTTCATCTCTTGTGCCGCGTCACTAACCATATATCTCCTGGTTTAATCGGTTGTTTGGTCTTGGGTAACTAAAAAGCATACTGGATAGCAAACGTTTCCATGCTTACAGACAGCCCCCTAAACTGCTTCTTACCAACAAGAACGGACCATCTAAGAAAGACACAAAGTCTTGAATCAGTTTGACCAAGATGCTAACTTTGCCTGCATATACGTTCAGGACCTAATAATATCAGTTCAAGGGTTATTCTAACACACAGCTACGGTACATACATTTTGCGCAGTGTCAAAAAACTGTGCAGTGTGAAATAGGTTTTTGTGCAGCAGGGTTTATGGTATTTAATAAAGGATTAGGTTGTTTCTTATAAAGACATTGAGAGACATAAAGTGGAGCATGAGGTACATTGGCTAGCATAGCCACTGCAGGTGGTTGCAGGAAGGAACCAGGTGCTGCTCTCCCTTTCATGGTAAATGGCAGTTGGAAGCATCTCTGCCTCCCTCTCTTCCCACCCTGTCCCTTGTCCTAGGATCCAGGTGTTAATATCTTGAAGGCCAAGCAGGGATGATGCTACTAACCAGCTTTGTAGGGAATTTAGTTCAGCACAAACATCGATCGATTTTAATTTTCATTATGGTACAAAGTGGTACAGTAATAGTCTTGACAAAAGGAAATTTTAAGTAAAAAAGGGATTAGCAACTGAAGTGACTGAGCTGAGCCTACAGACTATAAGAAATCAAGATAACTACACCTTTCCCCTTCTGTCCTCATCTAAACATAGGGTTACCAGGTCCCTCTTCGCCACCAGCAGGAGGTTTTGGGGGCAGAGCCTGAGGAGGGTGGGGTTTGGGGAGGGAAGGGACTTCAATGCCATAGAGTCCAATTGCCAAAGTGGCCATTTTCTCCAGGTGAATTGATCTCCATTGGCTGGAGATCAGTTGTAATAGCAGGAGATCTCCAGCTAGTGCCTGGTGGTTGGCAATCCTATCTAATTACCAGCAGTATAGAGGTAAGTTTAGAAGTCCAGGCTTTTTTTTTCTAATTTACCATAGCCACGCCCCCAACCAGTGCTATAGAAAATGCTTTCCCCTCTATTCTCCTGAGAAGATAAAGAGATAAAGCAGCAATACAAAGGCTTTCCCCCTAGCTGTTCAAACCCCCTTAATTCCACCCACCTCACCTCCTGCCGGGTTTTGTCTCAACAGATTAAATCCAGTCAGTTGGGAAAGAACCTGTTGATGGCATCACCGTCCTGGCTAAGGGGGAAAAAAACCTGGTTCTGCAAACCCCCTCCATTACACCCCTGCTTAACAGTAAACTCCTACAGACACAGACCTTTTGTTTGTCCAAGCCAGCAAGGAACTCTTTCCAAAGACAAAGTGGTGCAGTAGTTTCTTGTAGGCAAAAACTGTCTCCAGCAGGCAGGCAGTGGCTTCTTCCTGCTCAGATCTTCATCAGACCTTAACCCTGGTAGCTCAGTGCTCCAATATGACAGCTCCCCAACCCTCATTCCTTAACCTCTTATTTCCAAATGTACGTATGTGCATATAGCCTTGTTGGCTTCACATAGTTCCAACCGAGACAAGTCACTGTAACAGCAGCTGCAGCTGTTGTATCATACTACATATCCTAGGATTCCTGGTGCTTTCTTTCTGTCGCTCAGTATTACTTTTGCCCTTCCCCTACCCTGGAGAGCTAATGTTTGAAGAAGCCTCCTATTACATGACTTAATTTTCTGGAAGGTTTGGTTTAGCACAGGATCTTCAGGAAGGTAACATCTCAATAATATCCAGACTGAGGCTTTACAGTTTGAACTAAGTATGATTCCAGGCAAACTGAAGGATAGTTATTATAGTCAATATAATTAAGTTTGTGGACTAGACCTTATTTAAAACAATGCAGTTTTTGAGCAGCCATTTTATAAAGATCCTCCAGTAATCCCTGTTTTACTCTAACAGTAAATATAAACAGAATCTTGAATATATTCCACAGGGGGGGAAATCTGTCACAAAGGGGAAATCCTAATCACCACAATTGTAAAGTTTGTGAAGGGGCATCATTTCATCCCCAAGTAATTTGAACTGAACTGTTTCCTTACTGCCTCCATTTTAGTGAAAATCAGTTGTCTTCATTGTATCTATTGAATGTCCATAGGGAACATTTAAAGACCTATCCCAAAGAGAAATTTATAAGAGAAGTTATTAACTGTTTTGGCCAAGATCCTTGAAGACTCCAATTTTCCCCCAAAGAATTATCTCCCTTTTATTATGATTTCTTTTATATTACAGTGAGATTTCAACAAAGAATTCTGATTATCTTCAAACTTGCCTTGCTTCCAACAGCAAAGGCAGATTCCACGTAAAAGCTATGAAATCAATGTTAGGAGCATGGCTTTTACTTGGTTTAGAATCCTATAGTCTGGCCATTCATTATTAGACAAATAAAAGCCGTTATGTTTTTCTAGTGCCTTGCCCTGTTACTGTTACATGGAAACATAAAAGCACTTTGTTAATAGGTTAGTTCTGAAATGTGTAATCTCATACAATGCAGTAAAGGCAGGTAAAAAAAAAGGTCCACTGTGCAAGTACCGGGTTATTCCTGACCCACGGGGTGATGTCACATCCCGACGTTTACTAGGCAGACTTGGTTTACAGGGTGGTTTGCCAGTGCCTTCCCCAGTCATCTTCCCTTTACCCCCAGCAAGCTGGGTACTCATTTGACCAACCTCGGAAGGATGGAAGGCTGAGTCAACCTTGAGCCGGCTACCTGAAACCAACTTCTGTCGGGCTCAAACTCAGGTCGTGAGCAGAGCTTGGACTGCAGTACTGCAGCTTACCACTCTGCGCCACGGGGCTCCTAGTAAAGGGAGAGCTTACTATTATTCTTATTGCTTCTCTTCGGCACCACATTATGGAGTCTGATTGGTGGGTTGTATTGCCAATGGTGTAAAGACTACAATCACTCAGGTCAATAATCCTTATGTATCATTAAAAGACTCCCCCCCCCCAATTAATTAGCCTTTCAGTGATTTTGCACTTTAGCATTTAGTGCCCCATACTTGGGGAAAACTACAAAAAATTGGTTCTGCCCTAGATTTATCAGCCGAGTGCGAGCTCTGTCCGTTTCTTCAGAAACATTTCCAAGCCGTAAAACAAACTTTAAAATGAGGTTATAGAAATCAAAGATATGACAGAAGTGTTGAGCTGAACTCATGAAGAAGCTTTACTTGTGTGTCCTCCGTCTCTGGGGTTCTCTCTTGCTCACTCACTAAACTCTGTTGCACCTGTTTGCCCACACTAGTTGCACACACCCAAGAAACCTGCGGGACTTCTTAGAGCAGGGGTCCTCACTCCATGGCTTGCAGAAAGCCACATTCACAATTATCACCAACCAAAAGAGCCATGTGGCAACTGTATGCCCTGCATGCCACTCCATCATACACATACGTTAGGGTTGCCAGGTCCCTCTTTGCCACCGACAGGAGGTTTTGGGGGCAGAGCCTGAGGAGGGCAGGGTTTAGAGGGGAGGGACTTCAATGTCATAGAGTCCAATTGCCAAATCAGCCATTTTCTCCAAGTGAACTGATCTCCACCAGCTGGAGATCAGTTGTAATAGCAGGAGATCTCCAGCTAGTACCTGGAGAATGGCAACCCTAACATTAAATATGTTATTAATATTAAATATGTTACTATAACTATACCCTTCTAAATACCAGAGTACCTGTGTGCATGTCTCTCCTCAACACTGTTCAAATTTAGATGCCTCTGTTGTATCTGGAGTAAGGGGAAGGATTTCCCTTTCTGCATTCCCACTCTCTTCTCATCATGAGGCAAAGCAGTTCAGTTAAAAAGAGGTGCCTGAAACAGAGCAAGCTGGTTATAGAGAAAGGGGAGTGAAACTACTAGCTCCCCATTGTGACCCGCTTGCTATTTACCAGGGAGGCTCCCAATGTGGTGATGGTGGTTTTACTATCTCTTCTAACATGGCCAGTTTGCTCTCTTCCCAGCAGTTGGGAACAACATGGTCTGAGATTTGTTTCCCTTGTGCATGTCTTCTTGGACGCCCACTGAAATGCACCAGATTTAAGTAAGCATAATATATGCCTGATGCGTTGCATGTTTTCAGAGCTCTCAAAATGGGACCATTTTTGTATGTCTCAAAAATGTCAGTTTTCAGTGCTCAAGCAAAATGCCTTTCATTCTAATCTATTTTAAAATAGTTCAATGCGGACATTTCATGGTGGACATTTGGAATGTAAGCATTAGAAATCAGCATCCTGAAAATAATGATACTTCTGTGGGAAAAATCTTATTTTGCTGAAGATCCATCTTGCCATTTGAACATATTATATGTGCTGATTATTATCAGTTGATTCGTTTATCCCTCCCATAGATGGCTGAAAATAGCTGCTGTGTTCATCATGAGGTATAAGACATCTCAAATTGGAATTATTGCTCCTGGACTGTGTCCCTGTTGCTTAGCAGCCCCTGTGTAGTGGGATTACTTTTATCATCTTCGCCATATTACATGATGCAGTTTTTTAAAGTGCATGAGCCGAGTTGTGCTGGTCCCATGAGGATGCCAGGAGGCTCAGAGAAGCACTGGTCCCACTTGGTCAAAAGAGCTCAAGACACCTATATATTTTATGTAGCAGCTACCATTTCGATTGCGCGGGACTGGAAAAAGCAAGCTCTGCTGGACAAACAGGGGTGGTTGAGGAAAGATTGGAATTTGATGTTAATGAATAAATCAACTGCATACAAATGAGAGTGGGGAAAGGGCCTAAAGGCAATAAGTATTTATTGTACAATCACGGCCATTTAATTCATTTTTATTAATATCAATGAAAGTAGTATGGGAGCAAATTTCATAGTCCGGTGTTCCAAAAACAAAAAACAGTTTCAAAGAGAAATATTGGACAAATAATCTTCCTCTTTCTTTTATAGTAAGTAGTCAGTTTGGTTATAAACTCTATATGCCATGTCTTCTAATGCTGTCCGTTATTAATGGTGGTTTCTTTGACTTTCACATTCCAACTATATACATTTTAGCAGCAAACAAGAAAGCCATAACCATTTCTGTATCTTCCATTCCCCACAAAATATTTAATAAATAAAACAAAAACACGTTTGGTTCTAATGGTAATATATATCCAGTGATTTCTGTAATCAGATCTGCAATATTTACCAAAAGGTCATAATTCCAACATAAATGGCAGCCTTTTATTAATTACTACATTCATACCAATGTAATAATTAGTATTTAATAGGATGTTTTGCATTGAATTGTATTATACTGTTGATGTTTTGTATGTATTATATTTTGGTAGTCTATATATTACTGAGTTTTGTAATGATAATAATAAAGCACCTATATATTTAAGTTACATAGTTTCTATAGTCAATACTGGATCAGAGAGCTTAGGATAGAGTCAGTTTGATGTCCAACTCAATAGCCATGTCATTAAAAGGAAACGGGAAATCAGTGATTTATCTGACAACATGTGTGTCTAAAGTGCCATCAAGTCGCAGCCTACTTATGGCAATCTTATGGGCTTTTCAAGGCAAGCAATTAAGCAGAAGTGGTTTGCCATTGCCTTCCTCTGTCCTTCCTTGGTGGTCTCCCATCCAAGTACTGACCCCGCTTAGTTTCTGAGATCAGACAAGATTGAGCTATACTATACCATTCCACATCCCCACATACTATACCATTCCACATCCCCACATCTGACAACATAAAAAGCCCCAAATAAAGAGACCAGCCGAAGAATATTCTGGAAAACCAGAGTTCCTATTATTTATTGTTAAATAAAGCCATTAGTTTCTCAATATGGCTTCCAGATAAAGCACATAATACCATAATTTAGTAAATAATCCTATACCATAACGTATTAAAACACATGTAAAAATCAATATACAGGGTTATCAAGAACAAGATAATAAATTGTCAGCTCAGAGCAACTAATTAAAATTAACTTGGGTAAACTGACAAGTTTTGGCTTGCTATGGTTGCCAGGTGTCCAGTTTTGAACTGGACAGTCTGGTATTTGTGCTTCCTGTCTGGGAAATAAATTGAGAAAAAACATGCATATAAGTATCTGGTGTTTCCTAATTAAGAGTTCCAAGAAGTAGGCAGGTGCAAAGGGACAAAGTTGGGGAGAGGGAGTTCAAGAGCTACAATGGAAAGCAAGTGATTAAAGGAGTAGAAAAAAAGAGAAAGAAAACAAATCAGACCCTAGGGCTTAGCTGTGGAGGGTGGGCTGATGGAAGGCAAACTGTAGCTGGAGCTAGCATTTTCAACTTTTCCCACCTTGGAGGAAGAGACGATAAAATGACCCTTCCTTAAGCTATAGAGTTGCTTCTCTCCCCTCCCTGAAAGGAGCTGGTACAGTTATTGTACATGTGTGGAGTAGGGCTGGATTTTTGGCTCTCCCTGTGCTGCAAAGTAGAGAGTTAATTTTTGCTAATTTGCACTGTTTTCTTTTTCCTTCTCACTTGGGGAGCCACTTTGGTTGCCGCATCTCATCCACCCCCTGTAAGCTGGCTGCCTCTTCTGGCTCACATCTGGAAAAAAGTAGACAGCTTCTTAGTGTCTCTAACTCTCTGTCAAGGCAGCTGCAAAAAGGGGGAGGGGGCACAGGTCAAGCAAATGTGGGAAGCTGGCATGAAGCGGAACTTAAATTTTAATCATTCCTTATCATGGTCAACCCAATTGTGGTTACATTCCTGGCTAATTGGATACGTGGGGGCGGGGGGAGTTGTCACTGTGCAGCAGTTCCTACCACCACCAGTGGTGTTAAGGGTGGGAAGTAGGGAGGCGAGCATTTAGATTTGTGTGTCTTAATGGTGTAAATATTTGCTTAATTTATACCCCAGTTTTCTTCCTTATGGTGACCAAAATGGCTTCCAACATTCTCCCCTAATCCATTTTATCCTCACAATAACCCTATGGGGTAGGTTAAAATCAGCAAGTTTGGTAAGAATAAAGGAGGTGTGGGGAGGGCATCTTTGAATTATTCCAGAATCATCAGACCGCCCCTGTCTGGTGGGGGATCTGCCTACTAGCATTCATGTGACGTTAAGTGAACACAGCAGAGGTTGTGATTTGGGACCTGCCTCTTCCTCTGCCTCCTGCTTGGCAGGCAACCTTGCTAAGCCACCTAGTCCCTACATCGTCGACATATTTTTAGCAAGTGGGTCCAGTATTTTTGTTGAAACCATCCAGCAGCCCTACCTGGTATCTGAAATCGACAAGCTCTGGCAACAGGGAAAGCTCTGTCAGAAAGGTGTTCCACAGATGGGGTGCCACCACAGAATAGGCCCTTTGTCATCTGGTCACTGACCTCATCTCTGCCACTGACCTCATTTCTGACTCCTTAGCATTTGTATCTTTAATTTTTGTTTTACATATCTGTATTGTTTTCAAGAGATGTGAAATGGTACAGTATAGCCTGATCTCATCAGATCTCTGAAGCTAATCTGGATTGGTACTTGGATGGGAGATCACCAAGGAAGACTTTGCAGAGGACGGCAATGGCAAACCACCTTTGCTTAATCCCTTGCCTTGAAAAGCCTATGGGGTCGCCATAATTCATCAGCGACTTGACAGTGTTTTACACACACACACGCACACACACACACACGCACTCTGTTTTTAAAGTTTAAGGACCCTGATGCCAAGCAGGCTAGAGCTTTAAAGGTCAACGCATAACTAGCATCTGAATTATGCCCAAATGTTAATCAGAACCAGTAAGGCAATATACTGATACCAAATATCACAGTGCTGATCACAGTTATCACAGTAAATTATCAGTTACCAAGTCAGTAGCCTTGATGCCACTTTTTGCGTTAATTCCAAGCAGTTTTCAAAGACAACCTCAAGTAAAATGCACTGCAGAAATCCAATCAAAATGTGAACAGAGCATTGATAACCAACAGCAGATACTGCTTCTCGAGGAAAGGTTTCCACTTATACCAAAGGTGCTTCACGCTCCAGCTTACTGAGTGAAGAGGTGATTACAGGAAACTATTAGATTATTTTGAAAGAAACCCCAGATTGATTGTATGTTCAAGGATGTCCAGCTGTTTGTTGACGAAACACATTTATGGCCAAATTCCAGTGTGGCTGTGGACACTAAATCAACAATTAAAAGAACTAATTTTATGTGAAAGCTCACAGATTGAAGGCACTTTTATTCAATAACTATTTCTTCACTAACTCTTGTTTATAGAAAGTGGGAGTAGATGAGGGAAAGGGAGGGTTACATTAATAGTGATAAAGTTGATTTAGGCTCTGAATCTTGTAATTTAAGCTCTATGTGAAAGTCATTCCGGGGTGACACACTGGGGCTGAGTCAGAGCTCCGTGGGTCAGAATGCATGAATCTACAGCCCCTAATTATTTACATGCTTAATGAATAATATTATCTACAGAATGACATATAAAAGCAAAAGCTTGAGAGAATTCCCATCTCCCACACTTCCTTGTGAGATTGGGGGCTGTGTATCCCTCTGATAAACTGGGCAATGGAAGTCCTAAATTCAGTAATCAGTTTTCCTTAAAAGCCCCAGTTACAGTCCTGGCTCATAAATCCACACTCTTTGAAATACATCTCATTGATTTAAACAGAGTTCACTTCAAGCAAAGGTGCTGAGAATCACACTATAGAAATAATATGTCCAGCGATTTTGGATTTATGATCCTTCTATATAACTGCATGATCAGAAAAAAATGGAATAATTGCCAAAACGTTGCACACCAACGGCTGTACATCAAACAGAAGTTAGAAAATCTTGAAAAGCCAATGAGGGGAAATAGTCTAATTCACATTTATAAATTTCGTCATTTGCTTTTGTCTAACAAGTTCTTATACATATCAAAGCACATGGGACATATACATATTTGAATCAATGTATATCCCTCACCCTGCCAGAGGGTGTATATCCCTCACATCAGTGTATATCCCTCACCCTGCCAGAGATATCATATTGCCTAGCCAGGGGGATTAATCTGGCACCTTCTATCAATACATTCTGCCCCCCCGGGGGGGGAGGAATGAAGAATTTTTCATTCCATTTGACATTCTCCTGTTGACCCTTCTTAGAATTTATATTTTAAATTCTTCCCTTCCCCATATATAAAGCTGGTTTTAATGTCATTTTAATTTTTAGCCACCTTAAAGGCCCTAATTGTGCAGACAGGTGGGATAAAAATGTCTTAAATAAATAAATGAAAATACTGGAAACAGTGTAGGTACCAACCAAAGTTAAGAACCAATACAATTACTGTCGCCATCTGGCCAAGTACAGTTTATGTAAGCATTCAGTTCCAAACATCATTTTAAGTATTTATTTTGTAGTTTACTTCCCATTGACATAAAAATGAGACAATACTTTACAATCAACGTTTACTGTCAGAAAAGGAACTTTTTAAGATAACATAGAAGGCAAGTGAGCAAATGTTCACCAGCCTAGTCAAACTATTGTTATAGTTAAAGTATTATGGTGCAGTTTAAAAAGTTACACCAAGTCAGTTGAAGGCAACAGATTTAGAAAGGTGTAGGGTTCTCAGCCTCCAGGTGGGACCTGGAGATCTCATGGAATTGCAAATGATCACCAGATGACAGAGATCAGTTTCCCTGGAGAAAGTGGCTGCTTTGGAGGGTGGGCCCTATGGCATTATGAAGAAGAAGAGTTGGTTTTTATATGCTGACTTTCTCTACCACTTAAGGGAGACTCAAACCGGCTTACAGTCACCTTCCCTCCCCCTCCCCCAACAGACACCCTGTGAGGTAGGTGAGGCTGAGAGAGCTCTAACAGAGCTGTAACTTGCCCAAGGTCACCCAGCTGGCTTCATGTGTAGGAGTGGGGAAACAAATCCAGATCACCAGATTAGCCTCCGCCACTCATGTGGAGGAGCGGGGAATCAAACCCGGTTCTCCAGTTCAAACTCCACCGCTCCAAACCACAGCTCTTAACCACTACACCACACTGACTCCCTGCTTACATGTGCCCTGCCGAGGTCCCTCTTCTCCC
Organism: Euleptes europaea; assembly: GCF_029931775.1. Lineage (NCBI taxonomy): Eukaryota > Metazoa > Chordata > Lepidosauria > Squamata > Sphaerodactylidae > Euleptes > Euleptes europaea. The sequence continues at coordinate 36,870,832 of NC_079323.1, forward strand.
CAAGCAGCATCTTCCCCGGGCTCCACCCCCAAATTTCCAAGAATTTCCCAACGCACAGCTAATAACCACAGTCTAACCTTTCATTTACTCCACAGCAAGGTCAGGCCAATATGACCTACAGTGGAATCTGGAAGTATCTCTTTGTGCATAGCACGTGACGGTTTCTAAACAGGATGAAATTATCAAGCCACTGTTCTCGCATATCTATAACAACTAGTTCGCTTGGTATAAGCTTCTGAGCAAAAAGGGAACCAATAATTATTTCCAAGAGCTATGGAATATTAAAGATAAATACATCCTGAGAGATAGTGATTTAATGCATAACAGCAAAACCCGCATAATTAAAACAATTCAAAGCTCTAATATGCTTTTCCGAGTCCTTATGTAGAAGCCTATCAGCAAAGGATTCAATGAGAAAATGATCTCCCAGAAATTTCATTTTTCCTCCACTATCCTTTGCTTTATATATTTATTTAAAACATTTTACTGCAACCTTTCTCCCCAATCAGGGTCCACAAGGCAGCGAACATAAAAACATTAAAACAGTTCAACAATTTAAAATATAGTTAAAATTATAACTAACAGCGCATTCCTGAGGTGCGCGGGCGGCCGTGCCCAAAGGCCTTTGGAGGCCAGCGACAGCCTATGCCAGCACAAGGGCCCACAGTGCCGGCGTCTGGGCGGTGCACGCTGGCGTTTGTGGCCCCAGCACCAGCGTTCAGGGCTGGATGCCAGTCTCTGGCTGCTGGCGTGGTAGTGCCAGGCCCAGACACCGACGGAGCCGGACGCTGGCGTCCGGACGCCAGCAAAGGCCAGTGCGGTGGCGACCCAGGAGGCGTTGCTGGGGTGTAACGGCGTCCCAGGAGGCGTTCCTGGGGCGTAACAGCATCCCGAGAGGTGTTCCCTCACGGGAAGTGAGGGCCAGCATGGTGTAGTGGTTAAGAGCAGTGGTTTGGAGTGGTGGATTCTGATCTGGAGAACCGGGTTTGATTCCCCACTCCTTCACATGAGCGGCAGAGGCTAATCTGGTGAACTGGATTTGTTTCCCCACTCCTACACATGAAGCCAGCTGGGTGACCTTGGGCAAGTTACAGCTCTGTTAGAGCTCTCTCAGCCCCACCTACTTCACAGGGTGTCTGTTGTGCGGAGGGGAAGGTGATTGTAAGCCGGTTTGATTCTCCCTTAAGTGGTAGAGAAAGTCAGCATATAAAAACCAACTCTTCTTCTTCTTCTTCCCGGGGCATTACGGCGCCGGCTGGGGGCAGGGACGCCATTAGGCGGCCTCCTGAGCCGTTACAGCTTGGGAACGCCCCCCCTTTTGGGGGCCGAGGTGGAGTATCTCCCGTGCAACCCTATGAGGGTTGCATGGATTTTTGGTGCTGGGCGGAGGTTTCGGCGAGGCCGAAACCTCCTTATGAGGCAGCACCACTGCATTGCCTCCTAAGCCCAGCGCAGGCATTCCGGTCAGGAATGTGCTGTAATTCTATTAAAATTTCTATTTCACCTGGTGAGGATTCTGAGAAATGTAAAATGAGGGGTAGAGGTAGGATGAGATTGTTCAAGTCATAGTCTTAAGAAACATACAGGAAGCGAGTGATCCTAAATCAGACAGACTTCCTCTTTCCTCCTGATGCCAGCCCTCTGTGCCAAACTTTCCCTCACAGTTTGAATTCCCCTGTCTTCCCTGCTGCTTTCCAAACCTTATCCTCCATCCAAGGAAACCTACCTCAAGCTTCTCTTCATGCAGCCTACCTGCCCAGGCGCCTTTCTCTCGTTGTTCCACCAAAGGCCTGTCAATCTGCCTCTTCCTCATGCTACTTTTCTTCAAGCTGAGTGGCTGCAGCACTGTCTGTGTTACCATTTGGAGTCTTTCCTATCCCTTCTCAAATAGACATTAACAAGTGGGGACTCGCAAGAAACTTGCAGACAGCATGCATCCCTTCCCTCAACTTTGCTTCATTCTCTCTTCCCTCCCATCCTTGAAGCTCTCCCCAACGACCCCCCCCCCAAGCTCTCCACACTTATCCACCATTTGCTGGCATCTTCCTACGGACCAGCCATATCACTGGCCCAGCCAGGCTTGTGGTGTGCAGCTGCCATGCCACTGAGGGACAGAGGCAGCTGTGGCAGGCCCAGCTGGGCCAGCAGCGAATGGAGGTGGCACTGCCAGGCTCGGAGGGGCCATGTCCATCCCCTGCTGGCCTGGCGCAGCAGCTCCATTGCTCCCTGGTGCGGCAGCAGCACATCCTTGGCCCAGCCACTAGTTTAACAGGTAAGTATGTTATCTGTACATGTTCAGACAACGCTTTTTTAAAAGGGGGGAATTTAACACCCCCCTTTAAAAAGAGTTTTCAGATTTTTTCTGCAGACCTAGGGGGTCCCCCAAGTCTGCAGAAACATCTGTTTGGGGTGAGTGTGCCCTCTATCTGCAGATTTAACTATTCGCAAGCAGGGAGCATACATGGGAATTAAATATATAGATATTAAACATTGGTGCCTTTCAGTGCCTCAATTCAATCTTTCAGTGCCTCAATTCAATCTTTCTGACATTTGGCAATATGGGTGTCCTCAGGGAATACAAGAATCTCTCCTGAGGTTCATCCAATTTGAATGGTAAATCATGGAAGTACAAAGACAAGAAAAGTGTGTGTGTGTGGGGGGGGGGTTCTTCCATAGAAACCAATGGTAAATAATAACAGAATGGAATCATGTGAACAGCACAACAGTAACAAAGCAAAACCATAGAAAACAACTCAGTAATGAAATAGTCCCTTTTGAAATTAATAACAAAAATGAAAGACACTTAAAAAAAAACCCTCCTGTGCACGAGTCATGTAACAACAATAAATAATGAGGCCTATTTTTTATGTTATAGTAATGTAGTTGTTGCTGTCCCATGGCTGCTCCGACATTTCTGTAATGTATGCCAATTCTGCCCTTGCAGTTCTGGCAGACTGCATGGTTAGGGACCATACTAATGATGTTCATCTCATTAGGGGGCACGTTGCTAACCTGGGACATAAGAAGCCTCTGGCAGTTCAACATTTCAGCTACAATATTAATCGAAGTTTCAGGTGCCATCTGATACCATGCAAGGGACTATTGGTCCCCAGACTATAACTTACGAACCACTGAAGTAGTAACGTCATGTAATTGCAAATGAGCTGGGGGTTTCCCCTCTCCCTTGCTTCCTCAACACACAGACAGGACCTGTGGATCCATGTTCCCATGAACGGGCTAACACAGATCCTATTGTACTGGCAAGCCATAGCAGGCAATGCCAATATCAGAGGAGTTAACGTTTCAGAAAGTCAACAGATTAGACTCGCTGCCAATAGAAGTAAAAGATCTAAAACGGCGGAGATGACATTTTCAAAGTGATCTGAACAAATAGTAAAGCATAAATTGTTAGTCCAAACTAAGAAAATACCCATCCCAATTTCATGCTGTCTGATAATAAGGGTCTTTGTTTCTTGGATATGACTGTGTGTTTTACAAGTATGCAAACTCACTTTGCTTTGTTCATCACTTCATATTTCATCTAGGGTTGGATTTACTCATACAACAAATCATTAACAGATGAAAACCAGAAGAGCAGCAATTCTTTCTTGAGTCCCAATTTTCTATTTGCAATGAGTTCTTTTCATGTGCAGATGAGAATTAAAAAATTCTATCCCTGCCCATACTCGGAAGTGGTATAGTCCACTATCAGTTCAATCCTAAATACACATTCCTGGGAGTAAGACTCCACTGAGTAGACTTCAGTAGGATTCTGAGTAGATCTGCTGGGGATTGCACTGTATATTTACCTTAGGACTTCATCACTTCATTTCCACCTCCTTCTGATGCACATGTACTACTGGGTAGGTAATTAAGACCAATCCTTTTTACTACCCATCAATCCTAGTCCTGTAGAGAGTGTTCATTTAGTATAAATATCTTTTGCAACTTGCCCGCAAAATGACTGAATGCAGAACACAGAAGTGTGCTAGATCTCCTAAATGTACATACTAGTAAAATGCTAATCTTTACATTTGTTTCTATACTTTCATTCTATCTACAACAAAAGTGAACTTTAAATTCGAAAAAGGAATCTTCAGAAATGGCTTACAAGTGTAATGTCATGACAAAACTTTAAAATTAAAAAAACCTTAAAGCTTATTATATGCACACAGGAGATCTGACACATTTCTAACAGTACATTCCTAAGGAGAGTTACACTCTTCTCAGCTCATCGATTTCAACGGATTTAGAAGGGTGTGATTCTCTTCAGGACTGCACTGTAATTCTCTGGTTTCTTCATTCTGTTGTTTTAAGTCTTATAGATACAGGTAAGCCACAGAAGATAATTTCATTTAATGTATGAATTAAAATAGCATCAGGATCTTTGAATCTTTGAATGATCTTTGAATAAAATCCTTCTAAAAACAATGTTTTTTAGAAGCTCCGTGGTGCAGAGTGGTAAGCTGCAGTACTGCAGTCCAAGTTCTGCTCACGACCTGAGTTCGATCCCAACGGAAGTTGGTTTCAGGTAGCTGGCTCAAGGTTGACTCAGCCTCCCATCCTTCCGAGGTCGGTAAAATGAGGACCCACCTTGCTGGGGGTAAAGGGAAGACGACTGGGGAAGGCACTGGCAAACCACCCCATAAACAAAGTCTGCCTAGTAAACGTTAGGATGTGACGTCACCCCATGGGTCAGGAATGACCCAGTGCTTGCACAGGGGACCTTTACCTTTAAAAACAATGTAAACTGCTCCACCAAAACATGCTTCAGCCATAATAATTACACAAAACCAACACAAATAATAATAATAAAACAAAAAATCCCATTTTTAATTTCTACAACATATCCCATCCATTCTTTAATGAGATTGTGTCTTCTGGCTGACATATATATCACTGACTGCTATGCAGTGCTAGGTCTGTAATTTTTAACTGACTTCCTGTTTGTGGGTGAATTTATTGCTACATCCACCAGATGTCAGGATGTTTCCTTTAAGAATATTAGGATAGATGGTGCTGGTGTGTAATTTGAGGTATAATATGCCAGTCATCCTTGAATTAACCTCCCACTTAACTTGATGAAGATAAAAGCTATGACAAACATCCTAAGTATTGGTATGTATAATGGAATCACTGAGTCTTGACTAGCTAGTAATACACAAACAAGTCCTGTTGAAATCAACGGAGACTATGCCACTATAACTGTACATAGGATCATAACTCCAGTTTGCAAGTGAGATAGTTAGTCAAGTAATAGAGAATGTTAATGGCTAATTAAATGTTAATTCAAATTATTGGGGGAAATGTGCTGCAGTCCTTAGAGCACTTTATAATTCAGGTGGAAGTTTGGGTATTTGATTGGGTTGCCAACCTCCAGGTACTACACAAGAAATAAAGGCTCAGTGCTGTAAGGATGATTGGAGCAACCCAAAACAGCACTATAACAATATAATGCAAATAAGTGAATTTTATAAAGTGCTAAAGTGAATAAATATATACAACATGTACAAATAGGAGTACAACCAGATACAAAATTTTACAAAAAGTAATCCAATAAATATGACTGTCCAAAGGATATCACGGATCCTAATTCAACAGGTAAGTCCAAGTGTATGACCAATTAGGATATCATTTGATGTAAAAGTCTTTGATTTTTTCAAATTATTTTTAGGTTTCAGTTATTGGAGCAAAGCCACAGGAAAAAGATGTCAGACGTGTCGTCTAGATCGGGACCACGTTTCGCATATGGCTTCTTCGGTGACCTGTATCTTTGTAGTTGCCACGAATACAGAATAAAGTAGTCATTCCCACACCTTGAGGCTGTGCACACAAGTAGGCTGTGGGCCTGTCTTCAAGAGCACTGTGAGAAAGCAGTCAGCAGCTCCCAAGATGTCCAAACAACTTTTTCTCGGGTGAGGTTACCTGCTGCATCTCTGCATGAGTCATTAGAAGGCCAAAGCAGGCCATCAGCCTATGCAGGCACAAACGTTAGCCTTCAGAGGAGGCTTCAGGTTGTATTCCTGCCCAGTGCTCTGCAGGCAAGCCCAGTCAAGTCTCCACCACACCAATGCCCTCAAGCTTAGATAGTGAGATTTGGAGGAGCTGGAGCATCGGCTTGCACCCAATGGACTGGAGAGCACTTCTTACAGCCTTGATCTCTGATTAACTCTGCTTACAGCTGGGACCTGTGGCTCCTCCCTCAAGTCTCACACAATAGCAGCATCTATCACATGATTCACCTCAGTCAGCAGAAGCCCCTCCCATTAAGACCATATGATTTAGCTAAGAACTGGGATCAAGCTTCAAATAGCCTCAGCTCAAGAACCCAAACAAATGACCAACATTTACCTCCTCATTGCCTTTTGCAGCAGATCTTTGTGAAACTCCCTTGTTATCACAGCCAGTTCACATAACCTGGTCCAACACTCCACAAACTCTGTCTGACTTTTTAGAGCTGTGACCTCTGATTAACTCTGCTTGAAGTAGGCTTGCTAGGTTAAGCAACGTTTTGTTGAATATTGCTGGATGTTTGCTCTCGTACTGAGATTGCGTACCAAGGGAGAAGGGAGTTCACAATCACCACATTGAAACAAAAAGTATAAAAAAGAAAATTCTTGGTGTCGGGTGAATCGTTACATCATAAGAAATATCCAGCAGAATGTGCTGTGACACTTGCACAAAGCACAACTCACACGGCCTTCACAATAGCAATGGGTGCACTGAGAGCGATACTATCTTTCCAAGTACAAAATATTGTATTTGAACTACTCGGAAAATTTAATATCCCTTCAACAGAAGCACAGATCAAGGGAAGATACATAGACTGTGCACAATGAGGAACAAAGATCTGTGCACTTATTGAACAAATAAAAAAATTCAGTTAATGAGAGACTGGTTAACCTGGAAAATGATATATGGCTACTGGAATCTATTATACAGCAAAATCTTATTTTGTTCAAGGAGAGGAAAAAAAACATGGGCATAATATTTATGAACACTGCATTGTTAACATGAAAAAAATGAAAGCCAATTTTCAGGCCATGTCTTTCTACTCACTTTCAGTGCATTCCTGAGGTTGGGGGCCAAATGGTCACAGGAGGTGGCATGACCCCTAAGCAAGCATCCTGCCACTTGCACCATGCAAACTGGCACGGACGCCGGGGTAATGCCACTTATGCTGGCTCCACTGGGTTGCAGCGGCAGCATGGCCCTCGGACACCAGCGGGACCGCCCACTGGTGTCCTCCCGGCACAAGTCCCCCATGAAATTGCCCTGGGAGGCGTTCCCGGGGTATTCTGGGGGGCAGAGCTGCGGTTAGGCAGCTTCCTAACCCCTTTCAGCCCGGGAATGCCCCCTCAAGCAACGGCGTTGCCCCATCACTTTTTTGTTGGCACAGCACCACTTTATGTTATGGGGCCTCCCCCCCCTTTTCTACATTTTGTTAAAATAAAACCCCTTTTTTTACCCCTGCAGCAGCCACGAAACCTCTTTGGAGGCGCTGTGGCAGCACCACGGCCACACCATCTCCGGCCGTTGTGGCTTTGAATGTGCTGTTTGTTATATTGAACAGTTAACAAATATACATTTTCCAGCAATATACAAATATGAGAAGAATTTATATTCACACCATTGACAGTGGCATCATGTATTGTTTCATATGAAGAAATTCTAGAAACAATAGATGTACAAAAGTTCCTGCATTTGTCCAAATGTAACAAAATATTACCACTCTATTATTTGAAAAATAATCTATGGATAGATACACACAGATAAGCCAGCACCGTGGTTCATTCTTTAACAAAACAGCGGTTAGATACCACTGGCTTATATTCCATGCTATTCACAAAAATTAAAGATAATAAAAAATTATTGTTCATTATATGGTAACCCTTTAATTGAAGGAGCCATTGATTGGGGCAGTACGACAAAACTCTTGAGTCCACAAACATTCTTAGTGCAATCTTTTATACACAATGATGAGTTTAAAATAATGACTTCAAGAAGCAGTTGGCATAACAACTGTACAAGATTAACTGAGGTCATCTCTAAAGGAGACTGTTTATCATATGTGGTAGTCCTACAAAAAATGCAGAAGCTACATTGTTACAGTTTCTTCAAGTACAAAATTTTATTAATTAAAGGAAAGTACCGGTAACATGTCTGCTACGCACTGAATTTCCAATATTTGAAAGATTAATGTGCACAAGATCTTCAATAAATAAGGTAATTAGAGGCAGCAAGTTAATCAACATTGACCAAATTAATTACTGTAAGGGATGGACAAGGCAATCAGGCTTATTGTTCTGAATGATGGAAACCTATTTTTAACGTAATGTACCAACTATACATCCATAAAAAAGCATAATAAAAATTAATTTCCAAAACGATCAAATGGGAAAATAAAGGTATTAATTACATTGCCTGTTCTATATGCACCAAGATTTCTTGCCATATTAAATCAACATCCTGCAAAGGGATTTGGAAGAAAATAAGAGCCGGGGACTTTGTAGATACTCTCTAAGCCCTTGTTTAATATTTATTATTACTATTATTATTATGAGTGCCTTTATTATTTTTACTTCCTGCAGTTCTAGTATTTTCAAGTCAGGAATTTTTAAACTGTATTCATTTATAAAATATAATGGGTGCCATGCAGGCTCTGAATTTGAGATGACGATTAGCAAAATCAAAAATTGAGATTCTATCTATTCTATCAAATCTTCACTATTGGCATTAGAAGATACCATATCAGGTTATATGACAAAGTGAGGAAAGGATGCATGAAAGCAAGAATGGACCTTGACAGGGGAATCTGTTCCTCCTGGATTCATTTCCATGGGTATGAAGACCAATTTCTCCATGGCAATGTTTCAATGTTATTATATGTCACAAAGATTGGCTTGTATTTGTTGCAAATGACATTCTGTGCAGGCAGATATGTTCCAGTGAGGAGGTCTTTTTCTCATATCCATGTATTCTCACGTGTTGAGTCTCATTCATAAAATTCATCCATGTATTTACGTCACTGATAGTCCACCTTTCTCACTGAGATTTGAGGTGGAGCCAATGGATCCTAAAACTATTTTATATTATTTGACAGGTGTGATTAACAGCAAAGATTTATTAATAGCTACTCAAATGAGTAAAGCTCTTATTGGAAAGAGGCAGATACTTCTCAAACTTCAGTGTTCTAGTTGTATTTGGAATGTGGCTCGTCTGACTAAACTGACTTATTTTAGCAGGTCAGGGTAGGGTTGCCAGGTCCCTCTTTGCAACCAGTGGGAAGTTTTTGGGGCAGAGCCTGAAAAGGGCGGAGTTTGGGGAGGGACTTCAATGCTATAGAGTCCAATTGCCAAAGCAGCCGCCTTCTCCAGGTGAACTGATCTCTATCGGCTGGAGATCAGTTGTAATAGCAGGAGATGTCCAGCTAGTACCTGGTGGTTGGCAACCCTAGGTCAGGGAGAGACTGATGTATACGTGATGGAGGGTTGGTAAATGGATAATGATCATAATGTTTAGGCATAACAACTTTCAGCCACTTGGATTTTCTGACATGAGTTTTTTAACATATGGGAAGCTTCTTTAGTATGCTAGTTTTTATTCCACATATATGTATTATATTATGTGTTCTTGGTCTTCTATGTTTGTGTGTAGTAGAAAAGAGCAAGAGTCCAGTAGCACCTTAAAGACTAACAAAAATATTTTCTGGCAGGGTATGAGCTTTCATGAGCCACAGCTCACTTCTTCAGAAGACGAAGAAGAAGAAGTGAGAGCTGTGGCTCACGAAAGCTCATACCCTGCCAGAAAATATTTTTGTTAGTCTTTAAGGTGCTACTGGACTCTTGCTCTTTTCTACTACTGCAGACAGACTAACACGGCTACCCACTGTGAATTATGTTTGTGTGTGTATAAGAAAAAATAATCTGTGGCTTTGCAAGAGGTCTTGTGTTCACTATATTTATAAACATATACTAGTTTTACTATATATTTATTAAAACATTACCCAAATCAGCCCAAGTGCAGTATGTCACACCCGAATACCCTACAAATCAAACACAAGTTCAGCTTCCATCCCTACTGATTTGGGAGCTGGTTTCGCTCCCCTCCTTTCCCAAATACAGAAGATGCCGACCTTTCTTGAGGGGGCAGGCTGGAGGGCGAGGAGCAAGAAAAATCTTGTAATCTTGCTTCTCTCCAATATTGACACTTTCTGTTAGAAGCTGCCCACCAACCCATCTTGGCAAGGTGAGAATAGCTGGTTGCTTCAGGGCCAAACAGCGATTTCAGAGTCTTTCAAGTTGGCTGAGAAAAGAGTTCTTTTTTGCATGTTTCACTTTGCCTTTGGGGTTGTTCTAATTAGGCTTGGTTTAGAATAATAGAATCATAGAGTTGGAAGGGACCTCCAGGGTCATCTAGTCCAACCCGCTGCATAATGCAAGAAATTCACAACTGCCTCCCCCCCCCCACACCCCCAGTGACCTCTACTCCATGCCCAGAAGTTGGGGAAAAACCATCCAGGATCCCTGGCCAATCTGGCCTGCAGGAAAATTGTTTCCTGACCCTAAAGCGGTGATCAGCATTACCCTGGGCATGTAAGAATGGGCCGTGAGAGCCAAACACTGATGCAACACTTCCTGCCATCCCTCTCATGGTTTAAACTGGTTAGGCCCTACTGGGATTGCCCAGAACAATGCAGACTTTTGTTCAAGTCGGTGATCTATGACAACCACCCTGAGGCATCTTATGATGGGGGTGCTTCCCAAACTGGCCTGTCAGGGCTTACCAGATTTTTTTTTGGGGGGGGGGTTTGGTAAGGGGGCCTTCTCACAACTATGGCTTCACCAGTTCAATCCTTAGTGTTTTCCAGGATGGTGGGGGGAGGGTGGTGGAGCAACATCTCCTCTCATCATAACTTGATATACAGGCCAGGAAAAGTGATTTATGGATTAAAGATATCTCTCACTTGAAGCCAGGGTAGTATTTCCCATTAATGCTGGCTTTCCTCTGCCAGCCCAACAGGTACATTGCCCACATTAAGGCTTGGGTGTTAATAAGGCTCATCAGTTTAATAAATAAATAAATTCCAGTTGAACCCGTTTATTTTGTGTAGTGTCTTTATTTGGTGACTGGGTGGGTGGGAGCAAATTCTGAGGTCAAATCAGAACCATTCTGGTCCAATGTATGGATGACTCCTGGAAATGAACCAGTGATCCAGAAGATCTATTTACAAGAATAACTGTCTACTAAGAGGGAGAGATTGGGTTGCCCTCCTTATACACACGAATTTACCTGGATGCTTATGGAGAACATATGAAGCTCCACTATACTGAATCATACCACTGGTTCATCAGAATCAGTATTGTCTATTCAGACAGGCAGCAGCTTTCTAGGGTCTCAGGCAGAGTTCTTCCACATCACCTGCTACCTGATCCCTACTTGGGGATGCTGGTGATTGAAGCAGGGAACTTCTGCACGCCAAGCAGATGCTCTACCACTGAGCCATGGCCCCTCTTCAAAATAGCTATTGGTCCAGATCTTTGGATGCTGTCACTTGTTGGTGAATATTGCACCCATTATTGATTGGACAGCTGAATACTGAGGTGCCCATGCATGTAAACTTTGGGGTTGAGACTATTACAGAACACTGTAATTAACCTACAGTATTTTAATATCTTGATGAAAGAGATTTGATTGATTTTACAATGTATCTTTATTTTTTTAAGTTTGAAAGTTTTTGGTTCTTGTAGGTTATCCGGGCTGTGTGACCGTGGTCTTGGTATTTTCTTTCCTGACGTTTCGCCAGCAGCTGTGGCAGGTATCTTCAGAGGAGTAATACTGAAGGACAGTGTCTCTCCTGTCCTTCAGTGTTACTCCTCTGAAGATGCCTGCCACAGCTGCTGGTGAAACGTCAGGAAAGAAAATACCAAGACCACGGTCACACAGCCCGGATAACCTACAAGAACCAATGAACTCTGACTGTGAAAGCCTTCGACAATATTTTGAAAGTTTTATTTCAATAAACAAAACCCTCTCTCTCCATAGACACCACCCCAGAGGAAGGACGTGGCCGAGGCAGAGGCATACATGCAGGAGCCCTGCAAGCCAAAAGAGACTGATCCCTTGGCTTACGGGACTGAGAAGGGGTCTTTTTTAAGAGGTCTGGCCAAGGTGGCAGTGGGACTGCTGTCTTGCCCACCAAATAGTGTGCCCAGTAAGAGAGTGTTCTCTCAGGCAGGGGACATTGTCAGTCCACACCGCTCACACCTGGAACCTGGATCTGTAGAAAAATTTACTTTCCTTAAGGTCAACCTACCTTTGCTGGGCTTCCCTGAAGTGCCCTTTGAGTAAGAGAGAATGGCACACTCTGCTCACAGTACAAGGTATGCCAAATGCCATGCTTCAGTCTGCAGCCTCCTATTGCTGCCTCTTCCATCCCTCCAACTGCTACTCTAAGACTGTGCTCACTCACTCAACTGTAGTGCACCCATTGTTGTTGGCACAGTTCCCACTCACCACCACATGCTATCTGCTGCTCTGCCAGTGCTCCCCAGGGTATATTTGCCCACACCCTTGTGATCAGTCCTCTGCTCCCTCAATGCTGGTGGCATTTCCTGCTGGCATTTCCACTGTTCAGGGTTCAATACGCCCATTGCAGTCATTTTCTAATACCTAGGCACTGCTGCCTAGAAATAATGGCTGTTGGTGTGTACTTGCCACATTTTCTCAACTCTTTGTATTTGGCACAGTCACAGGGCAGAGGACAATCCTTTAAAAATGTTTTTCCTGTTTGTGTTTTTTTTTTAAAGGGGGAAATGACTATTTGGGTTGACTTTAATGGAGTTCCGGAATCCGGAAATTCCACATTTTAAAAATTCCAAATCTGAAGGGCTGAATTCCAAATCCAAATTCTGAATCAAAATTTTGGTGCTAGTGCACATCCCAAGTTGGCAGCCACAGAATCCCCTGCTGACACAAACAAAGTTGTCGTGGATGGGGGAGAGGCAGTCTTGCCAATAAGACAGACCAAGGCCATGAAGTTCTTTGTATGTGATAGCCAATACCTTAAATTGAGCTTGGTAACAAATAGGCAGTCAATGGAGTGTCTGCAGAATGGAAGTAATATGCCCCCCCCCCAAGATTTGTAGACTACCTGCTGGGTGCTATATAGCCCCACTGAGAATCACTGTGTTTGATAGCTATAATAAAACTAAACTTCCACTAATGTCATCGGAGTCAAGATTGCAGCCTAATATGAGAGAATCATATTTTGGCACCTGTTTTACAAGATTGAAAAGGGTAAGAAAGAACATATGAATACAAGAATGAACACCTATATTTGCAAATGAAAGATAATTAGATTTGGCTGGCAATGAATTTTTAATCCTATAATCTGAATAATGTAGTTTCATCATAGATTTCTGCTCCCTATCTGCCCATTAGTGAGAATGTAAAAATCTGCTGTATTTAGCAAGTACAAATCATGTTTTCATGTTTCTTTCATTTAACTAATGGTTTCTTTGTACTGATATTCGATGCTTTCTCCCCCCGAATTAAAATAGTGAGCAGAACTATCTTTTTCATTACAGGTTGTTTTTCCTGCAAAAAAAAAATCATGTGGAACAGCTTAGATCAAAGCAACATTTCTGTAGGTGCAAGGATTTTCACCTGTGGAATGCAATTTTTCTGCCTCTCCCTTCCTGTGGAAGCTCCCCAAATCTTATTCCTAGGGGACCTCAGAGGGCAAGTCTTTGCACCTGTAGAAGCATTGCTCTGGACCCAAGCCCCAGTGTGCTACAGAGAACTCTGAGGCATATTCCAGGGAACACATTTCATGTTGGGTTCCTAAGTCTCGTTTTTTTTTCCTAAAATGAAAAAGCCCTTTATTTCTTTTAGAAAAAAATAGCGGAGGACTTGATAGGAGTTTATAACACTATGAATAGCATTCAAAAAGTGGATAGAGACTCCCATAACACACAAATTTGGGTCATTCAGTGAAACTGATTGGTAGGGAATTAAGGACAGACCAAAAAGGGCACAATATCACTTGTGCATTCATAATTTAATTCACTATCGCAAGGTGTGGTAATTGGCCACAGGCTTAAATGGCTTTAAAAGGAGATTAGACCAGCTCATGGAAGAAAACTAATAGTAACTGAATCTATGATGGCTAAATGGTTCAAAAGCAATATTCCACTGAATACCAGTTACTGAGAAACAATGGGGTGGTAGTGGATAGCTCGATGAAGATGTCGACCTAGTGTGCAGCTGCTATGAAAAAGGCAAATTCCATGCTGGCCATAATTAGACATGGAATAGAGAATAAAACTGCTGCTATCATATTGCCCTTTACAAATCTATGGTGAGACCACACTTGGAGTACTGTATACAGTTCTGGTCACGACCCCTAAACGTATATTGCAGAGCTTGAGAAGGTGCAGAAAAGAGCGACCAAAATGATCAAGGGGCTAGAGCAACTAAAGCAGGAGCAGTTAAAACGCTTAGGGCTGTTTAGCTTGGAAAGAAGGCGGTTAAGGGGAGACATGATAGAGGTCTATAAAATTATGCATGGTATGGAGAGAGTGGACAGGGAGAAACCTTTCTCCCTCTCTCATAATAATAGAATGCGGGATCATTTGCTGAAGCTGGAGGGTGAGAAATTCAATACACATAAAAGGAAGTATTTCTTCACACAACACATAGTTAAATTGTGGAACTCCCTCCCCCAGGATGTGGTGATGGCTGCCAACTTGGAAGGCTTTAAAAGGGGAGTGGACATGTTCATGAAGGAGAGGGCTATCCTTGGCTACTAGTAAAATGGATACAAGTCATGGTACATACCTATTATCTCCAGGATCAGAGGAGCATGCCTATTATAAAAGGTGCTGTGAAACACAGGCAGGATAATGTTGCTGCAGTTGTCTTGTTTGTTCGCTTCCTAAAGGCACCTGGTTGGCCACTGTGTGAACAGATTGCTGGACTTGATGGGCCTTGACTGATCCAGCATGGCTTTTCTTATGTTCTTACGTAATGGGGATGAGTTATTCAATTCATTTTGTGCTTGTTGACTTCCTGGAAGCATCTGGCTAGGCACCATGGGGGGAAAGATGCTGGGATAGACTGAACTCTAGTTTTAGTGGTTCTCTTATGATCTGGCTGGAGGTTCCTGTATATTTGCCTAGCTAGCAGGTGAATTTTAAATGGTACCTGTTAAATAAACAAAATGTTTGCTGCTTTATTCTGCCATTTCTCTTTCAAGAATGTGTTGCACTGTGGCATTACCAGGGCCTGCCTGTCAGGTAGGGATGCCAACCTGCAGGTGGGGCTTTGAGATCTCCAGACTACAGAAATCAGTTCCCCTTGAGAACACAGCGTCTTTGGAGGATGGATTCTATGTGGGTTTGCCATTTCTGAGTTGAGAAATACCTGGAGATTTGGGGGTAGGGAGCCTGAGGAGGGCAGGGTTTGGGAAAGGGAGGGACTTAAATGGGGTATAATGTCATAGAGTCCACCTTCAAAAGCAGCCATTTTCTCCAGGTGAACTGTTCTCTGTCGCCTGGAGATCAGCTGTAATCTCAGATCTCCAGCCACTACCTGACGTTATACCCCTCTACCTCCCCTCTCCAAACCCCACCATCCCCAGGCTCCACCCCTAAATCACCAGGAATTTCCCAGTCCAAAATTGGCAGCCCTAATCTAAGGCCTTGGGAGACCAGAGACCTGAGAAACCTAACACAAAGTATCTCTTAGGCCTCATGGTTGTCTACATAAATTGAGAGTACACCGAACACACCCAACATTTTCCTTCAGCTGTGCATTGCTGAAGAACAGCCTTATGGGCAGTGCTGGATTTACGTATAAGCTAAACAAGCTATAGCTTAGGGCCCCACTCTTGGGCCCCCCAAAAAAATTTAAAGGAAAAAAAATGGATGTACATTCCCAAAATATAAGATAAAAAAACAAATAAAATAAACCCTACATACAGCAACAGTGTTTTGTGTTGTGTAGGCTCCTATGATGTAAGTAATGGGCCCCGCCTGCTAGCCTACTCCCTTCTTCTTAATGGTATTTCAGTTCAAAAATTGCTTTCCTTTCCTTTTATCCCTTAGAAGCTCCTTGATCAATTGATCTTGAGCAGCATATACCTAGTGTTGGAGGGATATAAGGACTGAAACAAATCTTGCCACTGACAATGTAGCCTTGGGGTCCCTATCACTTAGTAAAAAAGGCATTATGTCAGTCACAGAGGCATTGGATTTGTATATTAAAAGGGGGGAAATATAGCGCGATCGAAGTTCCTCGTAAAAGCGGCATTCCAAAAGGGCATGGGCTAATGAGTCAATAGAGCCAGAAGAGCAAGGGCAGATCCTGTCTGAGTATGGTATATTCAGAATTCTGCCCTGCATTACCATAGAAGGGTTAGCATTCAATCTAGCCAAGCAAAAAGCTCTACAGAGACGAGGAGTTGTTAGATAATATGTATAGGCAGGCAGACCACGTGGAGGGGGTATTCCGAAGAACTGGGATGAACAGACATGACGAGCACGAAAAGTAGTGCTGTTATAATCGAGCTCTTTAATGCGCTTTTTAATTTTGGCAAAAGCTTCAGTTTTCCCAAGATCTGATAACATATCCTGAGAGAAGCCCAACAACAACAGTTTCTCATCTAAGATTTTTTGCCATGAGGATTTAAAAGGGTCATGCTTCAGAGAAGCTAGGAACCCCTCAGTGCTAAAGCACAGTTTAAGGTGTAGTTTAAAGGCGGCCAACCACGCCCTAGCTTCAAGTGACATTTGGCCAAACTCGGAACGAAGAGTAACGCCAGCATTTAAGGGGCATTTAAGAGTTTTCGTAAGAACTGAAGCAGTGGACGACAATTACTTTGATAAAATACAATTACTTTGATAAAATACATATTTTGTTATGTGCAAACGGCTTTAGATACCTATTAGGTCCATAAATTACCATATAGCATATATTCAACACAAAAAACAGCAACAATTTGTTGTTGACAAAGCACAGCTCGACATATAAAGGGCCCCATTACCTTCAATAGATTAGGGCCTCATCAAACCTAAATCCGGCCCTGCTTATGGGCTATGCTGTCTTCAGGGAAATTTATCTGCCACGAGTGATCTTCTCATAGTGCAGCCCTTGATAAGCTTCTGAGAAGCTGAGGGCTTCCTAGATAAAAACAGTGTTGCACTTACCTATAACTGTTGTTCATCTAGTGGTCCTCCGTGCAGTCCCACATGGGTACTGCGCGTGCGCAGGCCAGCCGCGGATCTTTCTGACAAGCTTCTGAAAGGTCAGATATAGGAGCGCGAAGTCGCCCCCGCCCCCCTCTGTCACGGTCCGAGCCAACGGCTCTTCCCACCCAATTGGACCCGTGACGAGGGGGTGGGGGCGCGCTCCTCCCTCAGTTCTCCATCTGCCGCCGCAGAGCAGCCGCTCTGATGAGTGACAGCCCACAGTGGGGACGGAGGGAGGGATGTGTGCCTGCACGGAGGACCACTAGATGAACAACAGTTACAGGTAAGTGCAACACTGTTTTTCATCTTCGTGGTCTCCGTGCAGTCCCACATGGGAGAATAGCAAGCTCTCTTACCATGGAGGTGGGAGTGTGGCTGCTTAACGAAACAGTGCGTGCAATACGGCTTGTCCCACAACAGCATCCGACTCTGCGTCCACGTCCATCGAGTAATGCCGTATGAAGGTCTGCGGAGACGACCATGTCGCTGCTTTACAGATATCCTTCAGATCAACATGTGCTGCAAAAGCAACCGAGGAGGAGTTTAGAACCCAATAGCCTAGTGCATCATGTTTCTAAGCAAATAATTTTACACTTTCACCTGTTTATTTCAACAAACTGCCTTATTTCTATTAACAGATGCACTCATGGGGAAGAAGAGATGCATCATAACTGCAGAAAGCAATATATTACAAGGATATTATAATAATGTAGCATTAATGTTCTGGTGCAAGTAATAAATAATTTTTCTTAGGATCTCACAACGTTTTATTATTTTGAAGTATTGCTGGTGGCAATACTGGTCAAATGATGAGGGTTTAGGTGGGCAACAACTTAAAGGAGAAAAGATGGGTAGTTTAGGTAAAAAGGAAGAAAGGAACACAAGTTGAATATTAGGAATGGGGCTGTCTGGATATCAATAAGTGTCAATCAATGCCAAAAGTTGTGATTTTTTTGTTGGCCATTCTGTATTTTTATCAGTTCAAGAACAAGAGAGTGAAGGTCTCTTTTATAGTGATATATTTTATACAGTGTATATTTAATATAGTTAGGGTTCCCAATTGCACAGTAATGACAATGCTGATTGGTTGGGCTGCCTGCTGACACTCAGTTGCTCAGTGGGCGGAAGCAGACCGGGGGAAGGAAGGGGGAGCATTTGGCGTCCCCTATGCAATGACACCACTTCTGATTTATGTGGAAGTGTTGGCATTGAACAGGGGGTACACTCTAGCACTCTCCCCAAAAACTCTATGGAAACCACAGAGATTTTTTGCAAGTGCTAGTGTCCCCCAGGTGTGACGTTGGTGCCGGCACTTCCATATAAGGCGGACGTGACATCGCGTAGGTGACACCAATCACTGCCCCCAAACCTGTGTCCCTAAACCTCTTGCCAGACTTGTCAGGAGGGACCCGGCAAGTGGCAACCCTAAATATAGTGAATATTTAACACAGAATTAAATAACTTCACATGGTAACTAATATCCTATTTAACCTCTGTTAAAAAGGGGCAGGACTTCACTGGATGTTGGCAGCCATAGTCAGGAAGTCACCTGCCTCTGCTTGGCCTAAACCAATGGATTTTTGCTCTTTATGAGCTTCCAAGACTCACAAAACCAGTGTTTAGGCTTTCAATGTTATTCATCACCTCCATTATTTCATATTTATAGATACATTTTCATTAAATGCCATCAGTTTCATTCTATCTGTGTGTTGACTCCTTAAAATAAATTGCATGTAATGAAAAATACTTGAGGTGTTTTGTTATTGCAAACATTTCATTGTATGAGTCACTCAGTTTACTAAAAGATGTGAGTGACTGTAGTTATCAATTTAAAGCTAACATATGTTGATTTAAGATATATTCATATCTTGCAATGAGGGCCCATATTTCTTTCAGAGAATTCCTAAATATATATATATGTGAAGAGGAATTCAACAGAAGTTAGGAAAACCTGAAAAAGACACATCACATATGTTAAGATATCCATTACTTCCAAGTATGAAATTAAACATTATTTTGTTCAGTAGTCAATCAAGATCAGTTTTGATGTCCATAGCCAAACTAGTGTTCTGTGTGGATGCTTACACCAATTTAGAAACCAATATAAATTCTACACGAATTGAGGTCAATGCCAAGTGCAATTGGCATTGAACCTGTCAAATCCATATTATATTATACATCTGCCATAGCTGTTAGTGAATGTATTCAGTCATAGATGAATCCTGTTAGTGCAGTGTGACAGAATACTAAACTGTACCTGGTGGAAGAGGGACAAATTTATGCATTCCCTACAGCTCTACCGTATTTTTCGCTCCATAGGACGCACCTTTCCATAAGACGCACCTAGTTTTTAGAGGAGGAAAACAAGAAAAAATCTTGTTTTCCTCCTCTAAAAACTTATCTTTTGGAGCGAATGCCGGCTGGGCGCATGTGCGTTGGGACGGCGCGAGCAGGCGTTCCACGCCCCAACGGCCAGCTGGGAGGCGGGCAGGGCGCACAGAGCCGGCTGGGCGTGTGCGTGTCGGGACGGCGCAAGCCGGCGTTCCCCGCCCCGACGGCCAGCTGGGAGGCGGGCGGGGTCGCACAGAGCCGGCTGGGCACGTGCGCCGGCTCGCTCTGTGCGGCCCCGCCCGCCTCCCAGCTGGCCGTCGGGGCGGGAAATGCTGGCTTGCGCCATCCCGACGCGCACGCGCCCAGCCGGCATTCACTTCATAAGACGCACGGACTTTCCCCCTCACTTTTGAGGAGGAAAGAAGTGTGTCTTATGGAGCGAAAAATACGGTAAATTCCAAGCATTGGGCCCAAAGTCTCTTCTTATGAACCTGCTCATCCTTTTAGATCTTCCTCAGAGGCTCTTCTCCCAGCATTTGGCAGACAAAGGTGGTTGGATGGTACCAAAGGTAGACCTTTCTTAGTGGAATTCATCTGTGGCAAAAGGAAAGTAAGGACATTTCCTTGGACATGACATTCCATAAAGTGGGTCCCACCATAGAATATATTTCGAATATGTTGAATTGTAATGTCATGCAATCTTTTAATTCTAGCGATATATTAATTGAATTAATATGGTACAAAGTATAAAACACACAAGTAGCATTAGATGGCGTCATTATATTTATGAAACATATGTTCGCAATCTTAACAAGTAGCCTCATAAAAAACTCGTATTCCTCACAGCCACACAGCAGCTGCAGGGAACTGATTTTTTTTTTTAAAAAGGAGAGCCGAAACAGGCATAGAACATCCCCCTGGGGGGAGGAAGGCTCCTGCCCCCCCCTGCAGTTTTTCCATGTGAAAACCTCACTGAAGAGTTATTTCCCAATTTTGCTACTCTGTATGGAGTATCTGTGCATGTGGACTGGCAAAATCGAGGAACTAACTCCTCCCCAGCATGTTTTTTACATGGAAAAATAGCTTGGGGAGAGGCGGGAGCCCTGTGGCGCTGTTCCAAGCCTGTTTGGGCCCCCTTTTATTTTAGAAGCTGCTCCCCACAGCTGCTGTGTGACTGCGGGGACCCAAGTGTTTTAAAACAGTTATGTGTAATTTGGCCCTTAGTGGATAGCAGAACCTGATGCTGGAAAATGATGTCATCCCCTGGACCTGTGCAAGGTACAGCCCTCTTTTCAACAGCCATGTAACCTCTAAAAGCATATATTTATTTCCCCTATTTAGTGACACTAAGTGGTGGTAGCCACAGTCCTCCTGTGAGTCACTGCACAAGTCCTGCCTGGTGTCCAAAACAAAGCCTGATTTCTTCTTTATTAAAATTTTCAACATCACTTCAGTACTCTTTTTCTCTACTTGGAGCCGTAGCAAATGATAAAAGTTAGATTGTTCTTTAAATGTCTTTTATTTTATTTTTCTACTACAAATCATGTGTCATCGAATATTAACTGCAGAATCACTAACGCACTATGACCTAGGAACTTGTTGCCACAGAAACACTATGAAAATCAACGTAAGATTGCAAACAGATGCAAAGTAAATGTATTCAATAAATATTTCATTTTGACATATTGTACATGTTTGTATTCGAGGGAAATGCTATAGCCAAAGGGATGCTTACACAGAGACGGAGGAAAAACTATGGCATAAAAATGATCATCCTGTAGTTTTGAAAGAATATTGGCAGTTTATTAAACTGATGTTTGAATACTAACAAAAAAGTCATTGCTGCAACTACACAGAGGTTAACAACTTTATTCTTACAAATGCTTCTAAATCAATTGATTCAATGGAATAGGGATGCACAATGAGGCGATAAATATGGGACTAGTTCCTGGGATATGGCTCTGCCATTTTATTTGGAAGGTATTTTTAGGAAGCGCTATTGAAGGGGTAGTAGGTTTCTATATTATACCAGAAGTACTTTTTACAAGCTTAGGCAGGTACTCCAACTGCAGCCATTCGTAAAGGAAGTGAATCTTGCCACACTTATATACGCTTATGTTACATCCAGTTTAGATGTGCTCTCCGTCATGGCTGACAATGAAGATGGTTCAGAAACTTCAGTTGGTACATATGACAGTAGCAACAGTATTAGTTGATGCTCATCACCATGAATACATCATGCTAGTGCTGTATCGGGGTCATTGGCTACCTTTTTGTTTCTGGTGCTGCTGTGGCTTTTACCTCAAGGGCTTGGGTCCAAAGTACCAGAAGGACCACCTATATCAAACTGCTATTCTGTTCCACTGGGCAGAACTGACTGTTTGTGGGAAGGAGCCTGTTGGTTTTAGTATAATAGCATAATCTGTAAAAAAAAAAAAAATAGTAAGTGTTGTTTTTAATTGAAATTTACATATTTTTTAAAATTCTGGTTTTATTGTTATCTACCTTGGTGGTAGCTTTGAACAACAGAACATAGGAAGAGCCCTGCTGAATCAGATCAGTACAGTAGCCCATCTAGTCAAGCACTGTGTTTCAAACAGTAGCTAACCAGTTCCTTTGGAGGAGCAACAAACAGGACATACACACATATGAACACACTGCCTTATACTGGATCAGACCGTTGATCCATCACAGTCAATATTGTCTACTCAGACTGGCAGCAGCTCTCCAGAGTCTCAGCAGAGGCCTTTCATATCACCTACTGCCAGATCCTTTAACTGGAGATGCTGGAGATTGAAACTGGGACCTTCTGTATGCAAAGGAGAGGCTCTTCCATTGAGCCATAGCCCCTCCTCAAGAGACAGACCAAGAGACCAGGGCCTTCCCTTGATGTTGCCTTTGGCCAAAAGGCAACATATAAAAACATTTAAAGCAATATAATTGAAGATTTTTCTGCTATATAGGCAGATAGTAATGAAGTATTCCAGAAGCAAAGCCTGTGAACAGAGTCAAATCACATACACTGGGGCAGGTTCATTGTTAATTGTCTAACTATTAATTAGGCAAATCTACAGCAGGTGCATTCTGTGCTGTATGCTAAAATCAGAATTTCCAATGAATTGCTATAAATAATAGAAACCTCATTCCAATAGCAGACAAGAGGTGAGGGTTAAATTGTTAGTAGAATCTCTACAAAGTTAGTTTAAGATGCAGAGCTTTTGATATAATGCAAACCAGTGTTGCTCTCATTTCTATTTTGCTGAAAAACGATTACCACCACCAACAGAATAATTAATGCAAATAAATGAATTGATCAGCCATAATTATAGTTATTTAATTAGACCCGTTTTTGCAAGCATATTTATGTCCCTTTGGAATAACACATGTGATAAGTCATTTACTACAGTTCTAGTACCAAATGTGAGAGTAGCAAAAGACTGGTGTGAGAGATCGCCCAGCCACTTGAAGAAGACTAAGACTTCACTGTGTTATCTTTATCCAGTAGTTCTTTATCAAAGATTGTAATGTGAAAACTAATAAAATTACTTAAGTAAAACACTGGCCAATTCAAAACTGTTTATATCAGCTTTTCATTAATGTAGCTGTGCAACTGAATACTAAACATAGCTCTGCACTGTGAAACAATGTTTGTTCTTCTAGTTCCTGCATGCCTCAGCTCAAAGATCCAGGGTAGCATAGTGGTTAGAGTGTTGGACTAGGATTTGGGAGATCCAGGTTCAAATCCCCATTTTGCCATGCAAGTCCATCGGGCAACCTTGGGCCAGCCACTGCCTCTCAGCCCAGTCTACTTCCCAGGGTTGTTGTTGCGAGGATAGCATAGAGCAGAGAACAATGTAGACCACTTTGGGGCCCCACTAATAAGAGATGTGAGGTATAAATATCTAAATAAATAAGTAAATAAAGAAATAAAAACACAAATCACCTACTAAGAGCTCCAGTTATTAAACTTCATAAACACTGTCACAATGGAACAAGGGCTACTAGTCAATCCAGAACAGCTGATTGCAAGGACATAGGCTGAATGCTGAGAATGTTGGCAAACCATAGAGGAAGAGATAGATAACACCACCAAAGAAGGATCAGATGTATAGCTAAATCATTGTCATTGTCCAACTTGTCAGGAACTGGTTGTGTTGACAGGGTCACAGTATGTGATGTATGTAATGTGCGTTAAACAGGGCAATATTTTAGATAAGGAAGGGGCAAAGTGATTTTTAACATGTGCTAGATGTATTCATGATACATGGACTCCCTGTGGTGCTATGCTGTCACAAGTGCTGTGTCAAACATTCCTGATGCACCAGGCATCTGTTCCTCATTACACATTAGACGTCTGTGGCAGTTGGCAGCATGGAATTATGCTGTGTGGCACAAAAAGAATCACCATTGTGGAATATTACTGTTAAGGAAGACTGCATGCTTGAGGTGGTAAAAGTGGGGAATCAGAATGCGAAGAGGATAGCAATCATTCAGTAATGATTAGCCATCTTTTTGCAAACAGCCAGTGAGGTTCTGCCCTGTACTCTGTCTGGTTCAATAAAGAGCAAAGATAGCTCTATTCTTACAAGCCTTTGGACTGCTTTCAGATAATTTATTTAACTGTGGCTGCATACAGACATATGTTATTTCCTCAAGATGAAGATGGGGGTAAAAGTTCTTAATGTCAACTTTTCTATCCATGCCAACACTTCCTTATAATTTGCAGTTTCAGAAAAATCTTGGGCATGTTTCAGGTACACTCTCTTGGGTTGGGGCAATAGTAGAGATTACTATTCTCCTCTGATGTCTAGTGAAAACATAGTTTTTGGTATGGTAGTTTTTAATTTAAAATTATATATTATCACAAGAGTGGATTTTGATGTTCTGCTTTGGACATAAAAATGTCTTGGGTGGCCCCTGTAACCCAAGTATTGATTCAAGTCCAGTTTCACAAGCTTGTTAGTTCAGTTAGTTCAATGTGATTTTCCTATGCTTCTCCCTTGCAAAATATTGAATCCATAAGGCTTTATTTTTACACCATTGGATGGACAGCTCGGCTTGCAAATGCCTGGAAGAAGGGGCAACCCCTTTGCGGGCCCATAAAATGGGGCCCCCTGTCCCAAAGTTCACCAAACTTTGGTGACCATCTAAGGAGAGTCCCTTACAGCCACACTGCAAATTTGGGGACTCTCTCCAAAAATGCCCCCCAGTAGCTTCGAAAAAGTCCCCACAGACTAGAATGGACCTGAATTTTTCCTGAAACCCAAAAATAATCAAAATGCTGACATTTACTAGTATGGGTATTTGGCTTATTTCGGGTGAACCGAAAAATTTGGGCCCAATAAACCTGAACCCGAAATTTACCTAATTTTTTTTTTTTGCACAACCCCAACAGTGATACTATCAAACAAAAAAACAAACCTACATTTGTAAGATATGTACTGTCCCTTTGAGCCCAAGCCACACATTTTGATTCAAAGTCTGCAAAATGAGTTTTGCCATTATTTTTACCACTACAGATTGAGTATCCATTATCTAAAAATCCAATATCCAAAATGATCAAAAATCCAAAACTTTTTGAGCGCCCACCAAGGGTAATAAAATGGTGCATGTGTAGGCCAGCCGCACCTATGCCAGGTTTCCCACGATGCCCCACGTGCACAAAATTATTAAAAATATTGTATAAAATATTGTATAAAAATGTATAAGGTGTATAAAAATGTATAAGGTGTATAAGGTGTATATAAAACATAAACCTGATTTATGGGGTGGAAGGAGTGGGATCCTTAGGTGGACCATATTCTCCTGGAGTTTGTTATACAGCAAAAAGGAGAAGCAAGGAGTAGTAAGACATGTATTCTAAACTTTAAGAAAGCTGATTTCAATAAATTTAGGGAACTACTGGGGGTGATCCTGTGGGTAAGAATACTGAAAGAGAAGGGAGTGCATGAAGGATGGGAATTTCTTAAAAGTGAGATATTGAAGCCGCAATTTCAATCAGTTCCAATGAGGAGAAAAAATGGTAGAGGTTTGAAGAAACCAGGGTGGATGTCTAAAGAACTTTTGGTTGAGATAGGATTTAAAAAGGGCATGTACAAAAAAATGGAAAAAGGGGGAAATCACCAAAGAGGAATTAAAACAAGTAGCCAACATATGCAGGCAGAAATTCAGGAAGGCTAAAGCGCAGAATGAACTCTGGCTTGCCAGGGAAGTTAAAAACAACAAAAAAGGGTTTTTTGGTTATGTCCATAGCAAAAGGAAGATCAAGGTAACAATGGGGTCACTGCCTTGGAGAGGACAGTGAATTATTAACAGGGGAGGCAGAAAAGGCAGAATGACTTAAAACCTTCTTTGTCTCAGTCTTCTCCCAAAAGGGAAATAGTGCTCAACCTGGGAATAATGGAGCAGAGGACGCAGTAGGGGAATTACAGCATAGTATAGACACTGGGATAGTACGGGAATACCTGGCTACTCTTAATGAATTCAAGTCTCCGGGGCCGGATGAACTTCATCCAAGGGTGTTAAAAAACTGGCCGAAGTGATCTCAGTACCACTGGCAATAATCTTTGAGAATTCCTGGAGAACAGGAGAAGTTCCAGCTGACTGGAGGAGGGCAAATGTGGTCCCCACCTTTAAAAAGAGGGGGAAAGAAATCACAAACAATTATCGCCCAGTCAGCTTGACATCAATACCAGGTAAGATACTAGAGCAGATAATTAAACAGACGGTCTGTAAGCAATTAGAAAGAAATGCTGTGAACACTGACAGTCAATATGGGTTTCTCAAAAACAGGTCATGCCAGACTAATCTCATATCTTTTTTTGATAGAGTGACAAGTATGGTAGATGAAGAGAATGCTGTAGATGTAGTGTACCTTGACTTCAGTAAAGTCTTTGATAAAGTCCCCCATGATCTTCTTGAAACAAAGTTAGTAAAATGTGGGCTGGACACTGCTACTGTTAGGTGGATTGGTAACTGGTTGACCAATCGAACTCAAAGGGTGCTCATTAACAGCACAACTTCATCCTGGAGAGGAGTGACCAGTGGGGTACCACAGGGGTCTGTCCTGGGACCGGTACTATTTAATATTTTATAAATAACTTGGATGATGGAATAGAGGACATGATAATCAAATTTGCAGATGACACCAAGTTGGGAGGGGTAGTTAATACCCCAGAGGAAAGGGTCAGAGTTCAGAATGACCTTGATAGACTAGAGAGCTGGGCCATAAACAATAAAATGGATTTCAATAGGGAGAAGTGTAAGGTACTTCACCTAGGAAGAAACAACATAAGGCACAGGTACAGGATGGCTTGACAACAGTACATGTGAAAGAGATCTGGGAGTCTTAGTGGACCACAAACTGAATATGAGTCAACAGTGTGATATGGCAGCTAAGAAGGCCAATGCAATTCTGGGCTGCATCAATAGGAGTATTGTGTCTAGATCAAGGGAAGTAATATTACCACTGTATTCTGCATTGGTCAGACCTCACTTGGAATACTGTGTCCAGTTTTGGGCTCTGCAATTTAAGAAGGATGTTGACAAGTTGGAGCGTGTCCAGAGGAGAGCGACCAGAATGGTCAAAGGTCTGGAATCTATGCCCTATGAGGAAAGACTTAAGGAGCTGGGTTTGTTTAGTCTGGAGAAGAGAAGGTTAAGTTGTGACATGATAGCCATGTTTAAATATTTGAAGGGATGCCATGCTAATGAGAGAACTAGCTTGTTCTTGGTTGCTTCAGAGACTAGGACATGGAGTAATGGGTTTAAACTAAGAGAAAAACGATTCCACCTAAACATTAGGAAGAACTTTCTGATGGTGAGGGAGGTTTGACTGTGGAATGTGCTGCTTCGGGGGGGGTGGAGTCCCCGTCTTTTGAGGTCTTTAAGCAGAGTCTGGATGGCCATCTGTGGGGAACACTTTGATTGTGGGATCCTGCATGGCAGGGGGTTGGACTGGATGGCCCTTGTGGTCTCTTCCAACCTTTAGATATTTAGATATACAATAAATATATCAGAAACAAGAGGGGGAGCCACAAGGACTTGAGGAGGGCATACCATCGGCCCTGGCCTGGTGTAATAGTCTTCTTAGTGACATCAAGGCCCTGAGGGACTTTAAGGAGTTCCGCAGAGCCTGCAAAACGGAGCTATTCCTCCAGGCCTACAACTGAGGGCAGCCGCAAGTCTATCCATTGTTGCTGGCCTCCCCATCCTTGCCCCCACTCTTGGTATCTGTGGGGGGTTATCCTGTCGAAATCCGGTCCATAGTGGCATCTGGGTTGTTTTAAGGCCGCTTTGCTTATTGTTTCATAATATAATATTTTAACTGATGTTTTATGGGTTTATGTATTTTAGAGGTTGTAACCTGCCCTGAGCCCAACTTAGCTGGGAATGAGAGTGGGCCATAAATTTGGAAAAAAATAAATAAATAAATTTCCTGTTCCTCACTATTGCCACTTTCCCTTCCACGGCAGCCACCCATATCCTCACCATTCTTTGCTTTCTTCTCGCCTTCTTCATCAGCCAGCCTACCTTTATCAGCCCTGTCTTCAGCTTTCCCTCCTTTCCTTCCCCTGGCATCCTCTCCCCAGGAAAACTCTGGCCAAGTTGTGTGGTGTCTGCTGAGCTGGGACCAGTTGTGCAGTGGGGAACCTCCAAGGACTTGCAGGAGGTACCTCCCTTTCCCCTGTAACCCCCTCCACACACTAGTTCTTCTTTCCCTCCTATTGGTAGCCCCCATATCCTCACCTTCCTTCCTTCCTCCCCACCTTTCTTCCATCTCTCCTTCCCACCCAGCAATCAACTTACCTTTTCTCACCCCACCATTTTCAGCTTTTTATTATTTATTTACTTCATTTATATCCTGCCTTTCTCTGCAATGGAGATCAAAAGCAGCTTACTTCATTCTCCTCTACTCCATTTTATCCCCAAAACAATCCTGAGAGGTAGGTTAGGTAACCTGTGAGGTAGTTACGCAAAGGGTTTTCACAGCAGACTGGGGATTCAAACTTGGGTCTCTCAGATCCTCATCTGAAATCGTAACCACTACAAAGACTGGCTTTCATGGGGTGGTTGCTCTTGAACAGTTACAAGCAGCTGGGCCTTGGTAAGTCGTGCAAGTTGCATGGCAGCAAATCAACTCATGGTTGCTTCCAGGCCTGGCTACAATGAATCCTCCCTCAAAGGCCAAAAGAGCCCTGGAAAGGATCCCTTCCCCTTCTCCTGCCTCTTCCTAACAGAAACCAAGTATTGCCAAGGCTGGCAACATTATTGTGGTTGTGTAGCAAGGGTCACTGAGGGCATGCATTTCTTAAAGCTACTGGTGCTCCTTTTATTATGGGGGAGGGGGTTAATTCACTGAGTAAGAGCCCCGTGGCGCAGAATGGTAAGCTTCAGTACTGCAGTCAAAAGCTCTGCTCATGACCTGAGTTCAATCACGACGGGAGTCAGTTTCAGGTAGCTGGCTCAAGGTTGACTCAGCCTTCCATCCTTCCAAGGTTGGTAAAATGAGTACCCAGTTTGCTGGGGGTAAAGTGTAGATGACTGGGGAGGGCACTGGCAAACCACCCCATAAACATAGTCTGCCTAGTAAACGTCGGGATGTGATGTCACCCCATGGGTCAGGAATGACCCGATGCTTGCACAGGGGACCACCCTTACCTTTTAATTCACCCAATGTAGTATTTTTAATTTTCAGTTTTTTTCTGTAAACCTGGGACTTTTCTCAGGCAGAAATATCTGTCTTGTCTGACCAAGGCCCCAGTCTCTGAATTTAGGTATCCATAGATGGGGCCACACTGAGAAGTAGATATATATTGACAGGGAGCAGCTAGACTCTTAGATGAGAATGGTGTGAAAAGATAGCTGTAAGAGGACAGGGAATCACAAACACCATTTGGTATTCATTGTTGGTCATATATCCATGCCTGAACCACTATTTACAAGCAACCTAACCCAAAGGGCAGTGACAGGAGATGAAGTTCTAGGGCTAATTAGCAGGCTGAAAAACGAGGCCACGACTCACCGTTGAGCCCGAGGTTGCCGGGTTGTGCAGGGCAAGCACAGACACGCCGGAGTCTCTTTTGGGGCGGCAGGGGCAGCAGAGCCTGGAGCCAGGGCTGCCGGCCGGGCTGAGGGCTTCCATGTCCGCCCGGAATGGCGGCGGGGCAGCAAATGGCGGCGTTCCGCCCGCCTCCCAGCTGGGCCGCCTCGTGACCACCTGGGGCCGGGAGCCCCAGTTTGAATGAGCCAATGGGGCTCGAGGCTCCTTCGGGGGCGGGCCCTCCGGAAGTCGGACCGGGGTGTTTCCACTCTGGTCCGCCTCCACTCCTTATAAGGAAGGGTCGCCGTTTGACCCTTCCTGTTTGCTTCCTGTTGACCCACCCACCCTCCACTGTTACAATTGGTGTTTTGTTTTGTTGCTCCGCACAACTTTGGCGGTTTGGCATTGGGGCAGCATCCGGTTTTGGGGGGAAACGGCCTGCGTGCCTATTTTCCCATGTAGAGGATCCCAGTATGGGATTTTGGGGGAAGGCCGGACGGGGACATGCCAAGATGGAGGGATGCCAGGGAGGAGCCTCACTGAAGGCTGTCCGGGGAGCATACCCTGCCATGGGCTGTCAAGCGGGCCTCCCTCCAAGTGGCAGGGGACCACACAGCTGGCTGCCGCCCTTGTGTGTCCCTGAACTGCCATCTCTTGCCTTCCCAGCAGTGGTGCTGGGAGCTGTGCATCGGCCTGCAGGGTGGCAGGTCGATGAGGGGATACGCCCCCATGCCATGCCAATGCCTTGCTGCTGCAATCAATAAAGTTGTGCCATTTCATCCAAACTGTTCTCTGTGTATTTTGTTCAGGTTGGGCTTACGTTACATGGTTTGTCTTGGGGGGGGTCAGGTCTACGGCTGGGAGTGCACCGCACAGCTAAGCACTAAACCGGCAACTAACACTTCACCTGTCTGGATAGAATTCTATATGGACTAAAATGTGAAAATATATTTCTACAAAATTATTCAATAGTACAGTAACACAGGATTTGAAGGTAGCAAACACCTATATTTTAAAAATCTGTGTATGTTCAGGAAAGGATTCCTTCCTCTTCAGTCTTTTGGAGTGCTTCTAAAGCCTCAAAAAGTATTTAGATAGAGATAACTGTCAGACATTATATACTTAGACTTTCACAAAGTATCTGGCAAAGCTCTTTACCAAAGGTTACTGAGTCATGAGATGAACAGGGACAACCTTAGTCATTTGGGAGCCCTAGGCAAAGATGGGACCCTATCGCCTTTTATCACCCCCCTCTCCCAGGGAGTAAGCACCAGTAGGCTCTGGAAAAGGGCCCCATCCTGCCCCAACAAAAGGGCAGAGGGAGGAAGAGCCACAGTGGTACCAGCTGGCTGGAAGAAGCGGTTGTGGCTTGGGATTGCCTGACAGCCTCGCCCAGCTCAGGGTGAGGCTGGTGGTTCACATCCTTCCATTCTGTGGTAGGTGGGTGTAAGTTACCGCTGGCCAGCAGGCACCATCACATATTGGGCAGGCAGACACAAACCAGCAGCCTTCATCTTGGGCCAGGTAAGCCCTGAGCAAACCAGCAGCCATATAGCCACTGTGAGTGGCAGACAGCACAAGTTGCTACCAGCCAGTGGGTACCACTGGCAGGAGCAATCAGGATGTGGGGGGCCCTTTTCTGAGGCTGTTTTGGCCTCTGAGTCTACCACTGGCTGATGACTGCTCCTGCTCTGCTTGAGACTCAGGCAGCTGCTGGTATGGCAGTTGGGTCTGGCAGCAGAACCATGGGCCTGCTGCTATTGTTTGGGTTGCACCCAGGCCAGCTGGGCTGTTGCAACCCCTCCTCCAGCCTTGTGCCCGGGGCAGCTGCCCTGGTTGACCCATGGCTAAGGCCACCCTTGGGGATATGAAGACAATGGATTGGTAAATGGCTAAAGACACATAACCAGAGGTTAGAATTCAGTGAACAGTTCTTACAATGAAAGTAAGTAAGTAAGTAAATTGTTGGATCCTCCACACACCTCTATTGGTACTTTTTAATTTTCAAATGGTCTGGAGTTAGTTGTAAACTGTGAAATAGGCAGATTTGCAGGTGAGATCCAATTATTCAGGACAGTGAAAACTCCAGCAAACTATCAGAAGCTTTAAAAAGATATTTTCACATGGACTAGAATTGGAAATAAGATTTCATGTTTTAAGTGATGAACATTCTAGCAGAAGTCACTTATACATAGATGGGTTCTGCATTAGTAGTGAGGAAGCAAAAGAGATTTAGAAGTCATAGTTGACAGTGACATCAAATCCTTATCAGGAGTGAAACGGAAAATTACACACTCTGAACCATTGGGAAACTGAGAATAAAATGACCATTGTTTTTAGTCTATGGTGCAGTTGTGTGTCCCCTCCCAAAAAGGATGGTGGAGAAAGAACAATTCAAATTATCAGGTAGTGGAGAACTTTCCCTTTAGAACAGGCTAGGTAGTATCGGTTGTTTTAGTTCAGAAAGGAAAAATGTGACTAAGGAAAACACAGAGGGTCACAAAATTATGCATTGTGCGGGAAAAGTGGATAGAGACTATTGTTTCTTTCTCTCTCCTAATGCTATAACTTGAGGTCATACAATCAAATTGATTTGCAGTAAACTAAGGGCAGACAAAAGGAAGCTTGGTTCTTTTTGTGTGTGTACACAATCCATAATTATGGAATCTGACATTACAAGATGTCACTCATTTGGAATCGGAATTTTACAAATTGATGGTGAATGGGTATGTCACTGCTATTGCAATCACTAATTGAACCATCTTCCTGCCACTCAGATTTGTAGCCTTTTGAGGTTATTTCTGTTTAAAAAATGACTGGGAAAAGTTACATGCAATTACATGTCGTACCTAGTTTTGCTAATGGCTACGCAAAACCCATACAATTGTCCACAGTTAGGAAGATAGATAGAAAATCCACCAGAAGTCAAGAAAATTGAAACTGCAGAAACAATGCAAAGAGAGGGATAAGGGAAAGAGGGCGACGGGAGGCAGAGCAAACGTTCAGTGACTTGCTTTCTCTTTTTGCATCAAGGGTCTTCTGTTCCAATGTCTGGGTGGGATGACTCAACAGAAACAAAATACAAGGACAAGTCATCAAGAGCTTTCTCTCAAGAAATGTTTAAACCCATAAATCACACCAGGTTCTAATGAGCAACAACATGATTAACAGAGAAATCCCAGGAAAGGGTGTAATAGAGAACTGTTGTGCTGGAAATTTTACCCAAAGGAATTCTCCCACTCCCTGCATCCTTTTCAGGCAAGCAGCACAGAGGGCCAGATCAACTATAATGGTATCCATAGTAATTTTTCCATTCTACACATAAATGTGACTATCCAAATGAACATCCATGCATCTTTCTAAGATCAAGAGACATGAAGGGCTGTTAAATTGCTCATACATTTGAAATGCACATTGCTGTATTACTCCATCATAATATTTTCATGGGTAGTAGAATGTATTCTGCAGCTTAAACTCTGTGTGTGTGTGTGTGTGTGTGTGTGAGAGAGAGAGAGAGAGAGAGAGAGACTACAAAGAGTCACATGGAGATATCTGAGCCTTAAAGGAGAGAGATCACTCCTGTAGTTGCAGAGACTAATGATTATCCACTGCTTTTCTATAGTTGCAGTTCTGCTAGGCAAGAGAATGCTTGAACAGAATGAATTTTATTATGCCCCCTGTGCCACAGATAAAGAATTACACTTGTTTGAGAATCAGATATATGTAGATGCTTGATTGGTATTGTCTTAGCCAACCAAGTATGTCCATTGCTATTCCAAATGCTATGTGGAATGTCTGGCACAGGCACCTATTGTCTCATATCAGTGACATTATTCATAGCAAACAGCAGAAATTCTTTCCCTCTACTGTACTGCTTTATTTATTTACAAATTTTGTATGTTGCCTTTCTACTCAATCAGGGCTACCATGGCTACGAACAAATAAAACATTATAATATATATCATAAAAGAAATATACAAAAACAATTTAAACCAAAACTAAAATACATATTAAAACCACACACAACAGAAAGTAAAACAGCGGCTTACAGCGGCTTAAACAAAAAAGAGTCTTTACTCGCCAGTGAAAGACAGTGACAGGAGGGGACACATGAATATCCCTGGGAAGAGAGTTCCATAGTTTTGGTGCCATGGCTGAGAAGGCACTGTCTCGGGTTGCCACCTGTCTAATCTCAGAAGGTGGGGGCACCTGAAGCGGGGTACCCGGAAGATGACCTTAGTGGCTGAATAGGTTCATATGGGAGTATGCTGTCCTTTAGGCATGCTGATCCCAAGCCATATAAGGCTTTAGAGGTCAACACAGAGCACCACAATTATGATGAAGATGATCGGGGGCTGGAGACTAAGCCCTTCGAGAGGCTGAGGAACTTGAGAAAGTTTAGTTTGGACAATAGGAGGTTGAAGGGGGCATGAGTGCTCTCTTTAAGTATTTGAAAGGCTGTCACTTAGATGAGGGCAGGGAGCTTATTCTGTTGGCAGCAGAGGATAGAACTCGCAATACTGAGTTCAGGTGAAAAGGTACCAGCTGGATATTAGGAAGAAATTTTATACAGCAAGAGTAATTCAGCAGTGGAATTGGCTGCCTAGGGAGGTTGTGAGCTCCTCCTCTCTGGCACTCTTTAAGCATTAGCTGGAAGAAGACTTGACAGGGGTGCTCTAGGCTGATCCTGCATTGAGCAGGATGTTGGATAGATGGCCTGAATGCTTCCTTCCAATTCTATGATTCTATCCCAAAAGTGGAGCCAGGGTAGATGGCCCAATACTGGAGTGATACGGTAACTTCAACCCACTCCAGTCAATATCCTGGCTTCGATATTCTGTACCAATTTAAGTTTCAGAGCAATTTTCAAGGACAGCCCTACATAAAGCAGATTGCTGTAATCTAGTTGAAATGCTACCAAAGCGTGCACCACCGTGACCAGATCTTTTTCTGTCCAATAAAGGCCGCTGCTGACTAACCAGACAAACCTAGTAAAGGCACATCTAGCCACAGCTGCCAACTGCTTATCCAGCAATAAGCCTGGGTCCACGAGCAACCACAAACTATGAACACGTTTATTCTGGGAAAGTGAAACCCCATCCAGAACAGGTAACACCTTAAAAACTGGGTCAGGCCTTCCTCTCACCAGTAGCACTTCCATCTTGTCAGGATTAAGCTTCAGTTTATTAACCAGCATCCACTCCAAGCACTGGTTTAGGACTTCTTCAGCTTCCCTGGAATCCGCAAAAAGGGTGAGATAGAGCTGAGTGTCATCCACATATTGGTACCAGCCCAGCCCATGTCCCTGGATTACCCCACCCAGCAGTTTCATGGGGACCAAAACCTGGGAAAGGGAAAGAGAGCTAAAGAGAGATTGATCTTGCTAAAGAGAAAAAGATAGATCTCCTCTCTCCATTTTGTCTTTGGCATTGCTGCTAGAGTAGCAGCAGCCACTATCGAGAGGTGGTATGGAGGGCACAGAGAAAGCCCTGAAAATGATAAAAGCTCCTCCCCCCAAAAAAGTTCTCTGATGCAACTAAAATACTGCACATGCCTTCTGATTCAAGCCAGGGAAAGTCCATATCTACGTACACTGCTCGGTTCGCTTCCAATTTCCTCATCTCTCTTCTTGGACAATTGTGAGCTTGATTCAGTAGCACCATGAAATTACCTTGGATTCAGGAGGAAATAGCTGCTGGGGGCTGACTGCTCCAGGTGGACTTTGGCTCTTTGTGATATATGGGATGTTTGAAGTTTCACAGATGAAGGCATATGTTAGAATGAATAAAAATCCCCAATAAAGTATGACCCTAGGCATGCTTCCATTTCCCCATAGAATGAAATCTGGAAGATTTGTGGTTGTCCTAAATAGTACACAAGTCCTTTAACTAGAACAATATAAATGCTAGCTATGGTTTAAACAAAAAACAAACAAACAACAGAAGTAAATATGAGAAGTGGTCCCCAAAAATAATGAAATTAAGTGGGAAATAAATAATGCTGTTTGAATATTACTGAACATATCACTGTAAAGATTAAGCTATAAGCATTCCATTGCCATCCCTTCAGTTTCAACAACTGACTGCTTCAGATAAATGACTTAAATGGTTTTATGCATGCATGTTTTACTCACAGTCGTGTTGCATCATTGGTTCCATGCAAATCCTCGGTTCCATGCTAATTTCATTCTGAGAATGAGGATGCTTTCACATTAAAGAATTCAATTTTCACAATAATTCAGACAAATCTGATGCAAAAACATAAATATTTCAAAAATGTCTATAATTTGGCACATGATATTTTTCTTATTACCGTAAGGTAACACTGATGGACTATATAGTGCCCTTGTTCTATAAGCATGGTTAGTGGATTCATTGAAAGCAAGGCAAAATATGCCATAATTTTCTGATCACAATTCTGGTGGCAAGACTTAAACAGTTATATTATTTGATTTCTGCATTTTCTTTTTTTAGTTCTTTTTTTAGACTCTATTCCCAAGTGTCAGTTTGGAATATGCATCAGCAGTTTAATTCCCAATCCTATGAATACAAGCAGGAGACCTGCAAGCACTTGCATGGGGCATCTCATTTCCCCCTCCCCAATTACTTTCTCTTTCCTAAAAGCTCTCATAGCCTCTCCCCTTTTCCTGCTTCCTTCTCTCCTTCCTATCCACCAGCCAATCTTCCTTTATCTGCCCCCCCCCATTTTCAATGTTTCCTCCTTCTCTGCCCCAGCAGGCTCTACCCAGCAAAACTATGGTCCAGTTGTTTGGTGCTGGCTGCAAGGTTGGCCCCAAATGCACAGTGGAAAACCTACAAGGACTTTGGAGGGATCTTATTTTCCCCTTCCCCACTGTTTCCCCCACAATTCCCTTTTCCCTTCCCTGAAAGCCCCCGCAGCTTCTCCCCCTTTCCTGCCTCCTTCTGTCCTTCCCACCCACCAGCAAACCAACCTCTACCCCCCCCCCTTCAGTTTTCCCTCCTTCCCTACTGCTGGCAGAAGAAGAAGAGTTGGTTTTTATGTGCTGACTTTCTCTACCACTTAAGGGAGAGTCAAACCAGCTTACAATCACCTCCCTTCCCCTCCCCACAACAGACACCCTGTGAGGTAGGTGGGGCTGAGACAGAGTGACTCGCCCAAGGTCACCCAGCTGGCTTTGTGTGTAGGAGTGGGGAAACAAATCCAGTTCACCAGATTAGCCTCTGCCGCTCATGTAGAGGAGTGGGGAATCAAACCCAGTTCTCCAGATCAGAGTCCACCTCTCTATCTGGGAAAATTATAACTCAGGTGAGCAGTCCCAGTTTCCAGGCCAGGCCCTGCTGCACATTGGGGAACCTGCAAAAACTCATTTCCCCCTGTGTTATCTTCCACACACAATTTCCTCTTTCCCTCCTCATGGTAACCTCCAAATCCTCATTTTTCTCTGTTTCCTTCTCTCCTTCCCACCCACCAATCAACTTAACCTTTATCTGTGCCCCTATCTCTGGCTATATTTATTATTTATTTACTTAATTTATACCCTGCCTTTCTCTACAATGGCGACCCAAAGCAGCTTGCATAACTCTCTCCTTCGTTTTATCCTCACACACCTGAGAGGCAGGTTAGGCTGAGAATGTGTAACTGTCCCAATGTGAGTGGTGATTCAAACCTGGGTCTCCCA
Organism: Euleptes europaea; assembly: GCF_029931775.1. Taxonomy (NCBI): domain Eukaryota; kingdom Metazoa; phylum Chordata; class Lepidosauria; order Squamata; family Sphaerodactylidae; genus Euleptes; species Euleptes europaea. The sequence goes on from NC_079323.1 coordinate 36,908,117, forward strand.
GATCCTAGTCTGAAGTTCTAACCAGTATACCACACTGGCTTCCATGGGGTGGTTGCTGTTGAACAGTAGCAAGCCGGAGGGCCTGGGTGAGTTATGGAAGTTGAGTGATAGAAAGCCAGCCAAGTTGTGTTGTTGCTGCCGAGCCCCTGAGTCCTCCCTCAAAGGCCAAAGCAGCCTCGTCAAGGGCCCTGCCCACCCCCAGCATTTTACTGATAGAAACCAAGGCTGTGGTGGTTGCCTTGCAACAACCACAATGGCCAATGAGTTTCTTAAAACTACAGGTACTGCTGTTATTATTTTTAGTGGGGGGATTAACCCTCCAATGTATTTTTTCCATTGTACTGGGGCTTTTTTCTGGTTCAAAGAAAGCTATATCTTGTCTGGCTTTAATCTCAGGATTTAAGTATTCATAGATTTTGCCATGCTGAGAGTTACATATATTGACTTCATTAATATATTTTTTATTCTGATGGGAAGCGCAAAATCCAAGATGTACAGACAACTTTGCTGCTTGGAATTGTTTTTCTTCAAATAAAATAAGATATATTTCCAACTGCCATATCCACTCTTTCTTAAGGCATTTTCCTTTCCTTCCTTCCTTCTTTTCTTTTTTGATGTCAAGTCACAGCTGAAAACCCGTAGGGTATTCAAGGCAAAAGGCATTGGGAGGTGGTTTGCCATTGCCTGCCTCTGCGTCAGGACCCTGATGTTCCTTGGAGGTCTCCCATCCTAATACTAGCCAGGGTGAGGGCTGAGAGTGTGTGACTGGCCCCATGGCATGAGTGGGGATTTGAACTCTCTATCAAGTAGGGTGGTTTTTTTTTTAAAGTTTCCTGATTGATGATGCACTGTTGAACAACGTTCATTAACACCTTAAAGCTTGTTTCGTACACTGCCATAAATCTGTGTCAAAATATACTTAGACAAAGGTTGGGGAAGACATAACTATGTGACTACACTAACAGGTTGTTCCATATCAACTCCTGCATACCCAAACTCCATAGAATAGTACATGAAACAGCAGCAAAAGCATCAAGTACAAGTGCACACGGAGAGCAACAGACACAGAGAGAAAGAGGAGCAAGGAATGGTTAGTGATGGCTAATCTCTTGCCTGATAGGAAATAGGGATGTGAGGATCATCCGATATCAAGCAAACAACCTGCAGAGGAAATATATAGCTCCAGCTATAAAATATAGCTCCAACTGTAAAAGTTACTAGTGGGATGTTTTATACTGTGGATCTGGATCTGTCTTGCCCTCTTCCAGCCCCCTTCCTGAGTGCCAAATATCCATCCATTCTCCACAACTTAACTGTGGTATTCAGCCTACAGCTTGGAACCTTCAGGTCAGCTGCACAGAACACCACCTTCTGGGCTGCAAGTCCCTATACAGCACCTATAATTCTGCTGTCTTTTGGAAGAGCCTGCTGCTAGAATGCAAGCCTGGACAGCAAGGGCATCACACTTTCTGTCTGTCCTTGAATGCCACAAACTGAAAAGAGTAGCAAGTCAGATATGAGGTCATTTTTCCATAAAAACTCTCCTTTGCCTTCTGTCCATTCCTTTGGCCCAGTCTGGTCTGGCCACCAACTACATCTTGGTCTGCAAATATTCCACACGTGCTTGCTGTGCAAAGTCGTCCATTCCACCAGTGAAGTTAATAATTCTGGCTCTTCCTCTTACTGTCATATGAGTCTGAGGTCGTATAGCTTTATGTCATATCCTTGCAACTTGGTGAAACTCATGCTGTTGCCTGGCCGGTAAAGGCAAGTCCCAAGTTAAAGACTGATGGTTGAAGGCCCCTAGCTTAGAGTGTGCTTAGTTACTGTTACAAAGCTAGTGTTTGATGGTCACAGAAACTTTCGTGGTTACTCCACAGACCTTTCTCCAGTTTTGTTCAATTGGGTTTGGAGATGGACTCTCACAGATTCTTCCCAAAACAGGGAGAGGAGGCTTGGAGAGGAACACTTGGGCAGAGTAGTCGGTCTTATGGACCCCGATGTGTGTTCTAAGTTTACGCCTCAACATATCCTAGCTCAATTCACATTTTGAATCCCTCCCCCAGCATGTGGTAAGCATAAACCACAAATTCTAAAGGTTATTGTGAGCCCAAACCACAACCTCTGTTCATTGCAGTCCTCCCGACATATTTATTCTACATGGATCAGAACATTCCCAACACAGGGCATCTAATTAAAAAGGGCACTTTGGAGTGGCTCTGGCATTCACCACCACATCAAGGCGGCACTGTCTTGTTCCAGGAACAGGGGAATCAGTGGAAGCCTAAAAATAAAACTACATTATTTCATTTGGGGACACATGTTTTGACAAACTTTGAGAATCGCTAAATCTTCATGACAAAATATGGACCTTGCAGTAATCAAAATGTGTAGACAGATTAAAACAAATGATATTGTTATGTGCATTGGGTGGAAACATCCCTCTAATCCAGTGGTTCCCAACCTTTTCTTGGCCATGCCCCACCTAAGCATCTCTAAAATCCTGATGTCCCCCTGTGACATATAATTCTTATTATTCAAAAAGTGAACTCCTATTCACCACTCCTCTCTATTAGCGGGCTTTCCCCCTCTCCATTGTCACCAGCTGACCACCGTGTACATTCTGATTTTAATGTTAAAAATGTGTATGTCACAATATATATTTATATACTGTATATGAGGCCCCTAGAACCATAAGAAATGCAAAAGATTCACTGTTAATAACTCATTCTCCAATTGCCCCCCTTAAAAATCAAATTGCCCCCCTGTGGGGCATGTGCCCCACGTTGGGAACCACTGCTCTAATCAATGTATTGGGTCTTCAGGCAAGATTCCCCAAGCCTGAAAGATACGTGACCTCCTTGTAGCAGTAACAGAGGGCAGAGAAAAGAATTCTACGTGGGAAGAATAACCAAGACTGCGGATATGCCACGTCACTGGGAGAAAGCATTCTATAGATAAAACATGTGCTCCTCTGGGAGCCTTATAGTTTCCCTTCTATGAGCACACAATGGCCCTTAATGTAGTTGGCCATGGTAGCAGCTCATATACAAAGCCTGCAGGCTCAGGCAGCAGCTGGACGGCTAATGCTTCACATCTCTCATAGTAAGACATGTGGCGCAAGGCTGAAAGATCATGGTACTGCAAAGTCACCAATGGCCACCTCTCCCCCAGGCAATGCAAGAAAGGGGGGGGGATAATAAAGCATCTCATAAATGCCTCAATGGCTTTAATAAGCTTCAATTTGTAAGGAATTTTTTTAAAGAATCGTTTTGGTTTCTAAAAGAAATTGCTGTGACAAAAGTTGTTACTGGAAAGGGCAGCAGAGATTAAAATGTGGACACAAAGTAGGATGCAGAATACCACAGCATGGAAATGTATTCTCTAGCATCACCTATTTAACAGGTGCATAGCTATAATTTACAGGTGAAATGTCTGTAGTTTTAAGTAGTATATTGGTTTCATGGCTAGATACTATACAATCACAGTTTTTGAATATGAAGCTGCCTTAAATGAAGTTGGGTGTATCTGGGTCAGTATCAAGTCCTCAGTATTATGTACTCTAAGCAAGGGTCTCAGGCTGAAGACTTATACCCGCCCCCAAGATCCTTGAATGGAAGATCTCTAGGGATTCAACATATAGCCATTTGTATGCAAAACTGTTGTTCTACCACTGAGTAACAGCCCCACCAAACTATCCGTTTCAGCTGTTAGCTCTCTCCTCCATAAGGTTCCAAACTGAAGTGCAAAATCTAGAAAGGCACCAGGAAGGAACTGACCAATCTTTTCTGAATAACTGTCAGGGAATCTTGAATTGGTGAATTGTTGACTCTTAGCAGGGATTCAGCATCATCACACAGTTCTTGCCAAAGGAGGGAACTACCAGGAAACCGGCCACAGCAGCCGAGGAAGCCTCATTGCCAGAGTGTCGTAGGCCTGAGTGTTGTAGCAGCGGAGCCAATGTGATGGTTAGAGTGTCAGACTAGGACAAGTTCAATTTATGATGTTCACTAGCCATGAAGCTTACTGGGAGCTCTTTGGTCAGTCACCGCTTTCTCTAAGCCTAATCTACCTACGTTACAAGGCTATTGAGGGGGGAAATGGAAGAGGAGGAACCATATAGAATCTGAGCTTCTTGGGAGAAGGGCAGGAACCAGGATAAAAACGAAATACAGACAGACCACTATAAAAGTTTCTGAGCCGTGCTTGCTGTCTGGTCTGAGGGAGAGGAAATTCTGCTACTGCAAGGAGCAGACTCCTTTAGCGTTCACTTTGCCTCATCTTTAACTGAACAATAATATAAAACGCCAAGAAAAATACAAATTCAACATCCCAAGTCAATAGTAGCCATTTCCAGACATACTAACTGGGCATGGTGAGGAGAGGAGAAGCATTAGGGTTGCCAGGTCTCTCTTTGCTACCAGCGGGAGGTTTTGGGGGCAGAGCCTGAGGAGGGCAGGGTTTGGAGAGGGTAGGGACTTCAATGCCATAAAGTCCAATTACCAAAGCGGCCATTTTCTCCAGGTGAACTGATCTCAATCGGCTGGAGATCAGTTGTAATAGCAGGAGATCTCCAGCTACTACCTGGAGACTAAACCAAAATTCACACAGAAAACAAATATTCCAAGCAATTTCAATATAATTCCAATATTACCATCATAATGCAAAAGTCATATCCAAGCACAGGTCATAAATTACAAAGTCACATGTATTGTTCACAAGTAGGTGCATACAAACAGGTAAGTATATAATCCTGGTTTAAATACAGGTAAGTAAACACACCACCATGTATATAATGATTCTAACAATATAATATTTTTTTCTTTCCTTCTTCTTTAGCAACAATATATTCATCAGAAGTCAGACAGGTGAGGAATACGGCCGTTTCGTTCTTCATCAGTTCCTCAACCTTAATCTTTTCACTTGGTATGTATTTCTTTTCTTATAAGCACAAGTTTAAACCCAATGGTAGAAGACTGATCCTTCTGCCTATCCAGGCTAGTATATTCAGTCCATTTCAGAGGTTCCCAAAAAGGATACCTTATATATTGAATTATATTGAAATTGCTTGGAATATTTGTTTTCTGTGTGAATTTTGGTTTAACTTCTATATACACAGAAGTGTCTATCTTTATATTACTACCTGGGGGTTGGCAACCCTAAGAAGCATGTAGGAGGGGAGGAGACAAGTTCATGTCTCAAGGTGTACAATAATCTATGCCACATATGTGTACAAGTGGAAGCAAAGACGACTCTCTCTCTCCACAAGGCTAGGAATCAGCAAGAGTAGATTCAGGATTGCCAAAAGCCTGGAGAGAGCCACAAGTATATACACACAGGCTTAGCACAGATGTTCCACAAACGCAGAGCTCAGGCCCGAGCTTTCTATCTTGTTCCTGACTCTTTCCACCATATGTTAATTGTACACAAAATGTGAAAGGGGTTAGGGACAAGAGATTTGGTTAAGGCTAGTAATAAAGGTTAATAACGAGCGCTGTAGAGATATAAATATATAAAAATGAACTTGTTTGATCCAGAGACTTTAAAATAAATCAGTACCAATGGAAATTGTTATTTTTCAACTCAAAGAGGAAAGCAGGCAAAACTAAAGATAAATTTTACCCAGATAATAATTTTTATTTTTTTTAAAAAGGTAAAGGTCCCCTGTGCAAGCACCGGGTCATTCCTGACCCATGGAGTGACGTCACATCCCGACGTTTACTAGGCAGACTTTGTTTATGGGGTTGTTTGCCAGTGCCTTCCCCAGTCGTCTTCCCTTTACCCCCAGCAAGTTGGGTACTCATTTTACCGACCTCAGAAGGATGGAAGGCTGAGTCAACCTTGAGCCAGCTACCTGAAAACGACTTCCGTTGGGATTGAACTCAGGTAGTGAGCAGAGCTTGGACTACAGTACTGCAGCTTACCACTCTGCGCCACGGAGCTCTTAATACTTTTCATATCTTTCTGTAAATTAAGAGAGAGATTTCTGTGTAGAGTCCGCATGCGTCTTAACTCCTACTGGTAGCTCTGTTCCTTTAATAAGCAACTTGGAGAAGCAGAGTTGTTTAGAAGGATGTTTGAATTTGGTTTGCAGACCTGATAAAGAACTCTTCTGCTTTTATCTGACTTTGATTTAACTGGCTTTCTGTTATTTATTCATAAGTGACTGTGTGAAATGTGATTTTAGAAGTATCATGAGTCACTTTAAGTCCTTTCTGGAGAAAAACAGGCTGAAAATGTTTTACATGAATAAAGAATGGCCCAATTGTTTTCATAAATACAGTCTCAGAGGGTGACCGTGTTGGTCTGGAGTAGAACAGTTAGATTTGAGTCCAGTAGCACCTTAGAAAGCAATAAGATTTTCAGGGTATAAGCTTTTGAGAGTCAAAGCTGATGAAGGGAGCTTTGACTCTTGAAAGCTTATACCCTGTTGGTCTCTAAGGTGCTACTGGACTCAAATCTAAGCATTCATAAAACAGCAACAGACCTACATGTTTATGCCTTCTAATCACAGTTTGTAATCCCAGGTAGCCTAACACAATCACCAAATTAACAGGTTTGGGCTCATATAGGGGGAGTTCTTCAGGTATGGCAATCCAACGCTGTGAAGGGCATTACAGGTAAGAACTATATCTTGACTGGAACCAGAACCAAATTGGTAGCCAGTGTAATGGCTGCAGAAGAGGAACTATATGAGTGTGCCATCCTACAAAGTAATGAACAATGTGATGAATATTGGTGCAAAAAAAATCACGTTCACACAGATGGGTTCTGAACTACCAGAGACTAAACTGGTAAATGTTTGGTTGTTTTGTGGATAGCAAAACAATCAATTCAGTGGGTGGCAGTGGTGAAAAAGGGAAATTCCATGCTGTGAATTAACTGGAAATAAACCGAGAATAAAACAGTCAATATGGTAATGCCTTTATATAACTTTATAGTGTGGCGGGTTGCGGTTTTCTTTCTTTTCAAAATTATCAAGGGGTTGCAGAATCTCCCCTTTCTAAAGCGCCACAAGGTTTGGGTCTTTTCAGTTTAGAAAAAGATGACTAAAGGGAACCATGATAGAGGTCAACAAAATAATGCATGGTGTAGAGAAAGTGGATGTAGAGGCAGGGAAAATCCTTGTTACATAATACTCAGTTCATGCAATGAAACTTTTGGCACTAGAGTCAAAAGAGACCAAATAAAGTACTTGTGTACATAACCAATTATTAAATTACGGAATTTATTGCTCCAACATGTGGTAAGGCCTACTGGTTTAGAGGGCTTTAAATGGGAATTTGACACATTTATGGAGGACTGTGTGACTACTAGCCATAACAACTTTAAAAAACCTCAAGTGTCACAGGCAGTATATCTCTAATACTAAATGTCAGAGGACAAAGATTAGAGAGGGATGTTGCCTACAAAGCCCTGCTTGTGGGTTTCCTGGAGACATCTGTCTGGCCACCAGTAGAAACAAGCTGGATTAGTCTGATCTAGCAGTATTCTTCTTATGCTCTTAAACTGCAAAGACACTGATGTTTCGAACTGGAACTTCTCTTACAACCCTTTTTTTTGGCTGCCATAATTCAGTTTGTTTTACTTAAGAAATAAAATTTTACAATCTCACTAATGTGTACAGAAGTATGTCAATTATTCACATTTCAGTATTACTGGATGGTGATGTTGCATAGTGCAGCCCAGTAGCAAGGCACCTGTTTGGAATGAAAGAAATGCAATTTTCAGTCCCTAACACCTGCAATTTAAGGAATCTCATGTAGCAGGTGTGGCAAATAATTCTCCCTGACGCCTTAGAGAGCCATGGCTAGTCAAGGTTGACATGGCGGGGCTAGATGGATCATTGGTCTGCTCAGTATAAGGCAGCTCATTATATTCTAAAATTATGACATTAAGATGTGCAGATGTGCTTTCTGGATTCTAGGGAAATGGCTGAAGTTAATGTTTCAAAAATTACTTGGCAGAGCCACCAATCCCTACGGAGATGGCTTTCATTGGCTTACTATCATAAACGAAGCCTTTCCTACACTGGACAAATATACTGTTTTCCACTGTAAAATGTCACAGGGTATGTGAAACAGAATGTTTAAGAAGCTTATTAACAAGCCATGATCCTACAGTGAGTATCTCTATCTAACCATGGGCCACCTAACTATTACTATTTATCAATTCGTCACATTGTTATCCCATTAGTCCTTTTCAGTGGCACACATAGTTTGCCCCTCTTTATCCTCACAATAACCCTGTAGGTTAGGCTGAGAGAAAATGGCTGGTCAAAGGTCACTTAGTGAACTTCTCAGCAGCTATTTGAAGCCAATTGTAACCACTATACCACTAGTACTGCTGTTTGCGACCATTGTCCTACAAGCTTTATAATAAAAAAAATTACATGACTTCACCAAAGTTTTGAAATAAATCTAAGGCTGCAATCCTCAAGGGGGGTGGGGAATCTCCTTAGCAGCCGGTGTGACCCCACACCAGAGTAGATGCCAGAATAAAATGGCACCTACACCAGCACGGGGGCAAACACGCCAGCGTCCGAGAGCCACAGAGCTCTGCCAGCCCCTGCCGCCAGCGCAGCCATTTTGGGAACTAAATCCCTGAAGAGCATGCCCATGTCGACTAGGGGCAGGTGTTCCTGGGGGGTGGAGCTGCCAACTGGACAGCTTGCTAACCCCGTTTGCCCTGGGAACGCCCCCTTGAGCTGCAGCGTGGCTGTGCCACCTTTTTTGGTGGTGCAGCCTCCCTTTGTTCAATGGGGCATTTTCCCCATTTTTTTCTTTTTATTTATTTTAAACTGCTCTTTTTTGCTGCCTAATTGCCCCCCCCTTTAGGAATGGGCTGTCCAGTTTGCATTGTTCAAAATATATCTCAGAAAGAAATGGCAAAACTCAGATTCGTTTCCCCTTCAAATAATCCAATCCCAATGCCTGCTACTATCCAATAGATTTTTAAAATCCCATTTACTTTTTCCAAGGTTCAGCTTGATATATGGCTGTCTGAATCAAGAAACAATAATTAAAAAGATAAAATAACAAAATGCATTCAACATGGTACAAATTACTATAGCCAAGATTTTCAAAGAGGATTAAATTTTTTGAGCTGTCTCTATTTCCAAGAGTCCAACATGATCACCTTTCATAGACTGGATATTCAAATTACAGGCACCGAATTCTGTTAGCCCACTGCCTTCATTTTATCTCTGCTACCTTTATATTTGTGATGGTGACTTGCATTTCTCCCTGCTGTGTAGTAAATCTAGGTAAAGAGGTAATAAGTTTATGGCCAGAACAAAAACAAAAGGCAGAGAGCCTTCAGAGGAAACAGGCCCATGCCTGCTTCAATCATGCTAAAGGGCAGTCTCTGGAGAATACTGGGAGAAAAGCCCAAAACGACATTCAGATCATTAATCAAAGGTCCCCAAATCTTACCAACAGTCTTTGTGCCTCAACAGATACAAATTTCTTCCCAAGATTGATGCTCATATGTGGGCCAGCTACATCCATCCCTTGTGTAGTGCCAGAATGGTATAGTAGCTGGAGTGTCATACTAGGATATAGGAGACCTGGGTTTAACTGCTACTCTGCCATGGAAGATTGCTGGGTGACCTTGGGCCAGTCACATACTCTCAGCCTAACCTACCTCACAGGGTTGTTGTGAGGAAAAAAATGGGTAAGAGGAGAGCAATGTAAGTTGTGTTGTGTCCCCATTGGGAGAAAAGTGGGGTACAAATGAAGCAAACACAAATAACAAAAAAATGTTTACTTTCTAAAGCCATCCTAGGGTTGCCAGGTCCATCTTTGCTACCAGCGGGAAATTTTTGGGGTGGAGCCTGAGGAGGGCAGGGTTTGGGGAGGGACTTCAATGCCATAGAGTCCTATTGCCAAAGCGGCCATTTTCTCCAGGTAAACAGATCTCTATCAGCTGGAGATCAAATGTACTAGCAGATCTCCAGCTAGTACCTGGAGATTGGCAACCCTATCCCTTGTGGACATACACTAATCCCCAGCTCCTGCTCATTTAGTTCCCAAGCCACCCATTTGCCCTACAGCTGGAGACAATTTTTCCCCTCAGAGTACACTTTTTGCATGCTTCAAGATCACGTTTTATGAGCTGCAGAGTTCTGGAGCACATCCCCACTTTCTGTGCTGCTGCCTAGATCCCTGCATCTGATCCAGACCCTGTTCAAAACCATGAACATCTTCCTTGCATCTGTTCCTCACTTCTCTTCTTGCTCTCTTCTGCATTGCCTGAGGGGACTAACTTTCTGGATATTATTTTATTCCTTTGATTTGCCAATTACCCACTCTTTTGTATAATTCCCTTTAATAAACCTCCTTTTTATTTCATTCTATCTGGGTCTTGGTATTGCTTCCAAACTCGTATTGGTGCTTCCGTACTTAGCTACAGATCTCAAAAACTGGTTTGTGGTTCATTGACAATGATTGGGGGCTTCTTGCACCAGTGTTAAAATCCAGGTTCACAGCTCTCATAGACAAGAGATGAGGGGTCACAGAGAAGAAGGTTGCTTCCTTACACTGGAATATTTTGGTGTGGGTGTGGGTCCAATTGGAAAATGAGTCATACTGGCGCAAGACATTTGTACTTTGAAGAAAGCAAAGACAAATGTTGATTGTGCATTGTGCCGTAGCTTTGTTGGGGGGATCCAAAAGATAGAAAAGGAATATAAATAAAATCATATGAAAACAATCAAAATACAAGATATTAAAAACACATTAGAAGAAACCCTGAATGGATACGTTTTGCTATGGTGAATATGTTTTGCTATCTGCAGTGATAAAATTTATAGTCATAAGGATTTTTCAGCTTATGTAACATTCTCACTCGTGCTCATTCATTCAGGTTTCTTCTAACGTGTTTTCAATATCTTGTATTTCGATTGTTTTCATATGATTTTATTTATGTTCCTTTTTTAAAAATAATGTTTCAGATCCCCCAATGCAGCTACAGTGAAATGCGTAGGGACCCTTTAGTATTCCATCAATAAATTTTCTCTTTCTCAATAAACTATCAACATTTGTCGTTGACTTCTTTCATCTTGGTGACTGGTGCAGCCCTCTTGTTTTATTGTACATTATGCTTGTATTCCAGCGACACAGGGTAATAGGTCTTTTAATTTTTTTCTGAAAACCAAGAATCAAATATTAACATTATCACATTAAATTATTTTAGAGCTCCCTACAATATATGCGAAGAGTGATGCCAGACTGAAGGTATAGTTAAGGTTTACTTCTCAGACTCAATATATTTTAAATATATGCGCTACTGTTGGTAAAATATGACTGTCCTAAAACAATAAGGAAATCAATTATATTTGGTCTAGCAAGGATAAAACAGAAACAAAAAAGGACCATTTTCACACTTTACAAGTAAATGACAAAAAGTTACTGCAAGACATTCCACAAATGAAACAGACACAAATGTTCCATTAAGTCTGTAGAAACCTGAGAATATAATTTGCTTACTTTCCAAAAAATCAAAATAACACCACAACCCTAAAACATAGTCATGATTGTTTTTTGCAGTAACTGCCCCCCTCACACAAAAAATTAAAGCAAGTTACAGGGCAGTCCCAAACAGAGTTGCAGCCTTCTAAAAATTTATTTGAAGTCACTGGACATTGAAGTGTGTAACTCCGCTTAGGATTGTACTGATAAAGGCTAACAGGTTTATTGTGGCATAAGCTGTTGTGAAATAAAGCCTCCTCTGGGAAAGTAGGCACAATAGGGGTGCCAAATCCAGTTTCGGAAATTCCTGGAGATTTGGGGGGGGGGGGGCAAGCTCAGCAGGAATGTGATGCCATATAGAGTTTGCCCTGCAAATCTGCCATGTACTCCAGGGGAACTGATCTCTGCAATCTGGAGACTGGTTGAAATTCTGGGAGAACTCCACAGCCTGGAGTTTGGCAGTCCTGATGTACATGGAGTTTCCCATGCTCAATGCTCTACATGCAAGTCAAAGCAATATATTATTGGTTAAATGCTAGATTTTAAAAAACACTGTTCCTGACACAAAGCCATTTAGCAGGTATTATTTCCCCACCATTTATCTCCATGCCAGGAAGAGCTTTTCTTGCTTAATTTCCATGTGACAATAAATGCATATTGCCATTAGTGTCATACTACTCCCCTCCCCAAAGTAGATAAAAACAATTCTTGCCTCAAACTGCTTTTAATCAACACAGCTGCATTACATAACACACCTTTGTCCAAATAGAAGCTTACAAGTCTTTATCTGCTGTAATGATACTTGGCCTTACCTGAAGTCTCTTTCTTCCTCTATCTCTCTGTGGCCCTCATTGTTATGGAGCTATAAGAAGAATACAGGATGGCAGTTTAAAAGCAGAGTGTCTGAATGAGTTTATCTTTCTATATGTTTATATTCCAAGATGGAAAGAGCTCCAATCCCTTTAGAAGCACAGAGATAGAAGATTCAAAAGTTCATGTTCTTCCTTCATGGTTCAGTCTTTCATTTGACTGGATGGTGTTATAAAAAGGGTACATGTAGGCCAGGATCCAAAACACAATTTCAGGCAAACTCAGTGCAGGCCTAGTTGGTTTTTATTTATTTTCTTTATGTTTCCCCTTTAAACAGCAGACCCCTGTGCTGTTTGACAAACTCTGGAAAATCCTCTCAGTTTCAAACACAGGGGGTTACCGCACTTTGTATTCCCAGCGATGTATTAAGAGTTTGAAAATGTTATAAAAAACATCGCTTTAAAAGGGTTTTTGGATACCATGGCTTATACAGTAAATGGTTGGAAGACGTCTTCACAGCTAAAGAGGCCAAACAAAGTGCGAACAGTATTTTTTACAATGTTTTCAAACTCTTAATACATTGGTGGGAATACAAGTGTGGTAACCCCCACAGTTTGCCAGGTTGCATGGACAGCTTCCGACGGAGAAATGCAAGCTCAGACCCCCTCTTGGACTCACTAAACCAGTTACACATTTCTTGGCATCTTAACCATAAATTGAACAAGAGGCAAATAAATAATTTGGGAATAGCTGGACACCTTTATGATCAAACACCAAGTAGTAAATGCATATTTACTCATGTAAACTATATGAAGTGGCCCACAGTACAGGAGTGGGAAAAAAAGCCTTCAGTGTGGAGCTTTTAATTCACATTAACTATAACCATTTGTTGTCTTTGTCATTAATGTTCATTCCACTCTGAAATTTCTTTCTTCCTTTTCTTTTGTTAAAACAAAACAAAACTGAACACCAAATTTTGTATTCCAGAAAACTATCTTAAAATAAATGTTGCAACTGAACAAATTGCACAAAGCATGCAAATGAATGCAAAGTGTTCAGTTGTAAAACTGAAGATTCTTGGAATGGAGGGAAGTTTCTTTCCATTTTTGAAGGTATGGGGAAATTGAGTGAATGAACGAGCGTGAACAAAACAGGTATTTATAAGAAAAATCTGTGAACTTCGGTATTTTGCTATTCCTGTCTTCTCTTAGTGCTAGATGTTTGTCTACTGTTTACTAATTATCATTTTGCATATATAGAGGTAATGCACTTGGATTTAGTTTTTAAACTGGTGAAGAACTACTTTTAATTATTCAGTTTTATTTATACGTGTGTGTGTGTGTCAGTGAAAGCAGCCATAGCGCAGTATCCTTAAAGACAATAGGGCAGTACCTGTGCCTACACTCCATCATGCTGAATACTTTATCACAGCTTCAGGGAAATGGCTGGCACAATATTCTCTCCCATGAAGCTGCTAAGCGGACAGAACTACTTATACTATAAAGTAGACCTGCAAGAAAAAATGTTGTAGGTATTTTATCTACAGCATTCCCATTGGTAGCTGTAATTATAACACCAGTTACTAGCATCCGTCTTTCAGGTATAAATTATATACGTGTGTGTATGTGTGTTTAGAGCCCAAGTGTACGTATGTGATATCCTAACACTATGCAACAGAAATCTGGCCATTTAACAGAACTCCAAAACATATCAAAGAACAGCTCCCTAAATATGGGCCTCACTGTCTCTATAACAGGGATATAATCTACTTTGATTACTTTTGGCCATCCTGGTGACAATCTAGAGAAGGAACTCTTTATATTAAGATAACTCACAGTGGGTAGCCGTGTTAATCTGTCTGCAGTAGTAGAAAAAAGCAAGAGTCCAGTAGCACCTTAAAGACTAACAAAAATATTTTCTGGCAGGGTATGAGCTTTCGTGAGCCTGTCTGCAGTAGTAGAAAAGAGCAAGAGTCCAGTAGCACCTTAAAGACTAACAAAAATATTTTCTGGCAGGGTATGAGCTTTCGTGAGCCTGTCTGCAGTAGTAGAAAAGAGCAAGAGTCCAGTAGCACCTTAAAGACTCACAAAAATATTTCCTGGCAGGGTATGAGCTTTCGTGAGCCTGTCTGCAGTAGTAGAAAAGAGCAAGAGTCCAGTAGCACCTTAAAGACTAACAGAAATGTTTTCTGGCAGGGTATGAGCTTTCGTGAGCCACAGCTCACTTCTTCGAAGCTCATTTTTCTTCGAAGTGAGCTGTGGCTCACGAAAGCTCATACCCTGCCAGAAAATATTTTTGTTAGTCTTTAAGGTGCTACTGGACTCTTGCTCTTTTCTACTACACACAAACATAGAAGACCAAGAACACATAATATAATACACATGGGTGGAATAAAAACTAGCATACTAAAGAAGCTTCCCATATGTTAAAAAAGGTGCTACTGGACTCTTGCTCTTTTCTACTATTAAGATATTAAGACAACGTTTGCTACTGCAGTAGTGGAAAAGAGCAAGAGTCCAGTAGCACCTTAAAGACTAACAAAAATATTTTCTGGTAGGGTCTGAGCTTCCGTGAGCCACAGCTCAGCTCATACCCTACCAACTCATACCCTACCCGCTCAGCTCACACCCTGCCAGAAAATATTCTTGTTAGTCTTTAAGGTGCTCCTGGACTCTTGCCCTTTTCTACTACTGCAGATCTGAAGAAGTGAGCCTGTGGCTCCCAAAAGGTCACACCCTGCCAGAAAATATTCGTGTTAGTCTTTAAGGCGCTCCTGGACCCTTGCCCTTTTCTACTACTGCAGACTGACTAACACGGCGACCCACTGTGGGTTTGCTCCTGCAGTGTGTTTTAGGTCTGTCCTGTTTTTGACTAAACCCCACGAAACCTCAGGACAGTCCCGAAGCGGCGTTGACAGAGGCGTTTTTGACAGCTCCCAGAAGAGTAGTCGCGTAGCCGGGTCTTTTCACGGGGGTGGCTCGCTTCCTTTCCCTTTTTTAGTCTAATTTCCCCCCCCCCCCGTGGCCATTCCCCCCACCCCTTTCCCCCTCAGTTTCCCCTCAGTTTCCCCTACGGAGGAGGCATTTCAGTCTTCCTGAACTTCTGCGCCGGGCGTCCTCGGCCCTGCTTGCAACTAGACGGGCAACCGCCACCCTGCCCCGTGGCGACCGTTTCCCAACGGCCAGCGGCAAGTCGTCACACAAAGCCCTGCTGTTCCGTGGGGCACGACCCAGCGGCGGGGAACCCCCCCCTCCCCGTGTCCAGCGGGGCCGGAGTCTATTGCCACAGAGCCCTCCCATGTCGGCCAATGGACACCAGTTCCCAGAGAGCCAGGCACTTATTTATTTATTTATTTCGCCCCCCCCGCCCCCGGTGAGGTGGGACCCGCCTTAGGCCTCCCGCGACCCGCCTCGCCGAAGTGCCCACAGGTCTCGGGGGGGGGGCGAGGGACGCGACGGCGAGGGCGCACCCTCGCGCCTGCCTGCCCGCGCGTGTGTGCCTCCGCGGCCGCGCGCGTCCCTCTCCGGGTGTAACGGGCGCGCTGTATGGCCGGCCGGCCTGCCTCTCAGCGCGCCGGCCAATGGCAGGCGGCCTTCTATCGAAAACGGCCGTTGTCGGTCTCTCCGGCTTCGCTGTGGTACTTGTCTGTGGAGCGCCGGGTACGGTGAGGCGAGCTGCTGCCCCTCACTTTCACGTAAAAGAGCACACTGCCGGCTGGTTCCCCCCCCCCTCACTCCCCTGCTTTGGCCAACACATTCACACGTGCCCCGGCTGAGGTAAGTGCCACCGCCAGCCCCGCTGCCTCTCCCCCCCCCCACCTTCCCTGAGCCGGGCTCCTCTCCCCGACACTTCCCTTCCTATTATTACTCACTTAGAAGCATCGTGGGGGGGGGGGGTCAGCGGCCGTTGCAGCCGGCAGGGTGGACCTCTCGGCGCCCCTCGCCGCCACAACCCCCCCCCCATGTCCACTTTGGACGCTCCCCTCCCAAACTTTGTCGAGGGGGGGGGAGAGAAGGTCAGGGGACCGGGGTTGCAGGGGAGGGGGGTGTTGTGTATGTAGGGCTTCAACCTTGGGAGGTGAAGGGTGGGGGGTGGGGGGAGAGGAAAGGCCAGGGACTTGGGGGGGGGGAGAGGAAAGGCCAGGGACTCGGGGGATGAGTGGGGGAGGCGGTGAGTTGCAATGCAATGCAATGCATTAGGAGGAAGGGGGGGGGAGAGAGAAGCACCAACCCAAGGGTAGGCCAGCCAGTGCCAGGCTGCGTTTGAAACCAGCATTTCTCGCCACACAGAGGCAAGGGGAGCAGCAGCAACCACCGGGGGGGGGGGACGACGACACACAGGACGGGGAGGCACGAAAACAACATTCCCCCCCCCCCCATGTGTGTCTTGACAGGGGCCGCGAGAAGCGAAACTTCATTGTAAGAGAGTCCTGGGGTAGTGGGGGGGGGGGGAGGCGGCTTTAGGCCATTCCTGCACGGGAGGTTTTGCCTCCGGTTTGCCCCTCTCCGGGCGCACCTTTCCCCCCCCCACCCGGATGCTCAAGACTCAAAACAAAATATAAGCCCCCCCCCCCGTGCAGAGTTTTGAGAATTGGGGGGGAAGGTGCACGTCGAGAGCAGCGAATCCCAGGCAAAACCTCCCGTGCAGAAGTGGCTTTTTAGTGCGTTGGTTTGTTTGCATCGCCCGCTAAGGGGTTTGTGTCAGGCTCCTCGGGCGGCGGCGGGGGGGGGGGGAAGGGGTGCCGGGGGAGTTGGGGGGCAGGGGAAGCTGCCCAGCGGGCTCCGTTTGTGGGGCGTGGGGAGTTCGGGATCGGCATTTTTTTTTCCGGCCGAGCACCATGTCTTGCAAGGCACTTTGCCTCCTCCTCCTCCTCTTTCTCCCCCCCCCTCCACAAACAACAACACACAAAATGTTTCACGGTGGGTAGCCGTGTTAGTCTGTCTGCAATAGTAGAAAAGAGTCCAGTAGCACCTTAAATAATTGCACATTTTGTGTTAGTAGACAAGAGCAAGGGTCCAGTAGCACCTTAAATAATTGCACATTTTGTGTTAATAGAAAAGAGCAAGAGTCCAGTAGCACCTTAAAGACTAACAAAAATATTTTCTGGCAGGGTCCCTGCCAGAAAATATTTTTGTTAGTCTTTAAGGTGCTACTGGACTCTTGCTCTTTTCTATTAACACAAAATGTGCAATTATTTCTAATAACACAAAATGTGCAATTATTACAGGGGGGGAGGAGGGAGAGAGGAAAGTGGTGATAGTGCAAGCCTGGAGGAAGGAAGAATAAAAGAGGAGGGGGAGGAGGGACGGAGGAGGAGAGAGGCTGTGTCAGGATTTTGCATGAATGTGGGATTATGTTGTGTCAATAAGTTTAAGGTGGAGAGAGAGAGAGAGGCGGGGGGGGGAGAGAGAGAGAGGAAGGCCTCGGCCAGTTGAAAGTCTTGTTTCCGAAGGTAAGTTGCGACGTCGGGTGGTCGCGATGACAGAAAACTTGCCGGCCGCGAGCCCCGGCAGGAGGACGTGTGCCTTCCGGGGGGGTGGCGGAGCCCCCCGCCCACAGATGGGTGTTCAGACTGTTGTTTTCCTACTGCGAGGTCGAGGCGGCTGGCGAATTGCAGAAAGCAGGCGCTCTCCTCTCCTCCCCCCCCCCCGGCTCCTCTTCCTCCGCCTCCTCCCTCTCCGCGTTTGATATTTGCAAATGTATGAAACTTGCACGGGGAAGAGAAGCGATCCGGCATCGGGGTGGGGGGGAGAGGTTAGAAGTGGGGGGGGGGGGAGGCAGAGGAAAGGCTCATTAATAACCCCGGGATCTGGGAAGCAGGAGGCTGGTGTTGGAAATGTCTCTGTTAACAATCCGCCGCCGCTGAATGAGGAAGGTAAAATGAAACGATGCGAAAAAAGAACATGTACGACACAGAGAGCCGGGGGAAGGTGGGGGGGGGGTTTGGAGAGGCAGGGATAGACAAGCTTATTTCTCCCCTACCCTTTTCCTGTTCTGTCGCGGGGGGTAAGAAAATGCCCGGGGATTGGCGGCCACCTTTTGCTATGATCCGTCCGGCTACTGGAATGATTCCCCCCCAACCCTTCCCTTTCCAAAGTGGGGGTGGTGGGGGGAATTAGCCACTTCTCGCCGGTGGATCTTGTCGGAAAGTTTGTCGGAAGCGAGGAGGCGAGGGGTGTCGGGTGGGAGGGAAGAGCGGGGCTGCCGGGGACGGCCACTCGGCCTGGGGGGCTTCGGAACCATTGCCTGCCCGCTTCGTGACGGGTCGTCGGCCCCTGGCCCCGTGCAAAGTGGAAGGGGGCCGCCCAGACGCCCACTCCCGGGGGGTTGCTTTGCACCACCCACCCCCACTTCCCCATGCACGCCAGAGATGGAGCAGCCGCAAGGATTCTGGGCTTCCATGTGGCTCCGGCAGCGGCAACCTCCTCCTCCTCCTCCCCGGTGGCGGCAGCAGCAGCCGCGGGATCATCGCTCGGGCCCGCGGGGAGGAGGAGGAGGAGGGGAGCGGCGGCGGCAGTAGCAATAGGGAGGTGTTTGCTGCCAGCCTGATTCACCCAACCTCGCTGGAGGATGAGTGGGGGGCAGATCCCGCACCCCTCCAACAGTCTCCGTGCACCCCCCCTCCTCCCTTGCCTCGCTTTGCTCCTGCTCTCGGCCCTTCCTCCAAGGTGTTGTGCAGACTTGCCCCCGGGGGAGATTGGGATCTGTACGTTGTTGCTCCTCTCCTCCCCCCTCCCCCCCCTCTCCCCCCCCTCTCCCCCCCTCTCCCCCCCTCCCTCTCCCCCCCCCTCTCCCCCCCTCCCTCTCCCCCCCAAGCAAGATGGACTCTCTTTTCTTTCCCCGTGTCTTGTCAGCCTTTAAGATCGACATTTTGTAACTAAGATGCAAACTTGATGGTGATCGGGGGGGGGGGTGGAAGGGAGGAGGAAAAAGCCCCGGGCTTCTGTTCCCTGGCTGCTGCTCTCCATGTTTAATAGCCTTCGCTTTCGCCCCCAGACCCCGGTAGCCCTGCCTACACTTTGCTTCCTGGGGTAGGTGGCTGGCCGGGTGGGGGTGGCTTGAAAGCGAAGGCGCTTCCTTTCCCGTGTATTGGAAGGACTCGAGTCTATCTAATATTATTCTCTTCTCTCTCTGGATTGCGAATGGGGGGGGGGGTATTTTACCAGAAGGACTGACCAAATGGGAATTACCTGAAACTGTGCTACAACGTCCCAATATTTCGTGTAGACCTCTTATCTGCAGTCTAGGTCTGAGGTTTTATTTGGAGGAGGAGGAGGAGGATGCTTAAATTTATCCAGGCCGATTGCATGTGCACATCCAGGGACTTTCTTCCTGTTTTGGTTCCCATTTGCTGTCTGAGTTCAACTTTCTGCACATTTGCCATCTTGGGGCCTTGTATATGGGGATATGGACAAGACAGCGAAACACCAAGGGTGTTGATGCTCCCTAATTTGATTCGTTCCACTTGCTGGGTCCCAATTCCCTATATAAAAATGGTGCTTCTTTCATTTTTAAAAAAGCCACAACCAGGGTCTTGTTTTATTAAGAATTTAGTATGGAATGGATGGAAGGGGGGATTAAGTGACAAGTTTGGGATCCCTCCTGCAGTTGTGGGCCAGTTGCAATATTGTAAAATAATGGTGTGCTGACAGTATGCCTCTATTTGATACTTCATAGGTCACTATCACATGACAAAGGGTTGGAGACAGCTTCATTTTCCTTTGCCTGTTAATTTCCATTTGCCTTCCTGGGTAAGTATGTAAACTGTACACACAGAAAAAAAGGGCTATTGTTATTAATAAGATACTGTCTGCTTGGTTCTTTTTTTCAGAGGGAAGATGCTTCTTCAGGTTTCTCCCCCCCCCCATCCAGAAAACATGTCTCCTTTTGGCACAGCATGTACTATTTGTAGGGGGGGGATTGCCTTGGGTACAAGTGGGGGTTATAACTATCGAAATTATAAGATTAAAAATGTACAGATTCTGTTCTACCATTTGTTTTTTAAGTTCATGATTTTAATGCAAAACAGTTGCAGTTAACATTTAACGAAGATATGGTAGCTTCATAAAAGTTGCATCAGTTTATAACAAATATGTGAAACCCTGTCAAAACTTTGCTGGCTGATGAGGTAAAAATAATCTATAAATTTTAAAAGTAGTAAGTAAATCTAGAGGCACCTTCCAGAAGTTGGGAACAAAGTCCATCTAACTTTAAAATACTCTGTGCCAGTTTCTTTTGAAAATCCACATTATCTTTTCTCTGCAAATAATTAATGTAAGTAAATTACACAGTTATTAAACTGTCAGTATTTTCATAACAATTACGTATAAAGGCAAGTTACAGCTGTGAAGCTTAACTTCAGAACTGGTGAATAGTCTAGAAGCTATTCTGTTTGAACCTAATGATTATGCTATTCTGCATTTAGTTACAGAAGATGCAGAACAAACAGCTCTATCCCATTGCTCATGATAGTGACACACAATTAATGAAAAGGTGTTATGGCTTATGTTTTATATTCAGTATTTGTAAAAAAATAGTGATCAAGTATAATCTACAGTGTTATTCAGTATACCTTTGAAGCTACCTCCCTTGACCATCAGTGGTCCCTAACATGTGGCCATAGAATGAATGATGTAATTAGGGGAGGGGCTGTGGCTCAGTGGTAGAGCATCTGCTTGGCATGCAGAAGGTCCCAGGTTCAACCCCCAGCATCTCCAGTTAAAAGGACTAGGCAAGTAGGTGATGTGAAAGACCTCTGCCGGAGAGCCGCTGCCGGTCAGAGTAGACAATACTGACTTTGATGGACCAAGGGTCTGATTCAGTATAAGGCAGCTTTATGTGTACTCTTGCTGTGGCTACTGTAGCTTCTGAGTACAAGTACCTTTATTGGCATAATATAGCTTCTGAGTATTGGCATTCTAATCACCTTGGGCTGGACTTGCATGCCTTGTTAGAAGTTCAGAGAAAGGAAATCCTCACTGCACTTTCTTGACCTGGGCCTCTTATTTTCAAACAAACATGATCGCCCAAATTTCTTATTAAGCTATGTAATTCACAGTACAAACTTCTGTTTAAGAAAAGGCTTTCTTAAATATATCAAAATAGATCAATTGTGTTAGAAATGTTGGTCTTTTAAAATAAAGTTCATGCTTCTAAAGTGAAGACATGTTATAGACTCAAATGCTTGCTGATTAGAACCTGTGGGGATTGAGAAGATTGGCTAGGAGGCATTAATTTAATTTGTCTACCCTCCTTTCCTATATCTGTATCATAATGTATGGTATACTGTGCTGGCAAATAAATCACAAACCAGGAGGTCTCTGTTTCAGATCTCACCTGCGCTTATAAATCACTACAGGCCTTAAACAAATAATTGTCTGCACACCATCTGAAATATAAGGAAGACAATACTAGCTTATTTTGTAAGGATTACAACAAGGTAATTCATGCAAGGTGCATTGAACTTTTAAAAGTACTGTATACACAAGTATTATTTATTAATAAGAAATAAGACTGTCAGTTTCACCCTGAGCTTTTGGGACTATAACATTCAAAATAAAAATTTAAACAAATCTTCAGTACATAAAACAAACTTAAATTCTGTACATAAGGTCTGGTAAATTGGATGGAATGGTACAGTTTTCTTCCTTAGTGCAAAAGCTTGAGAGAGAGATGAGTTTTGAAAATGTTATTATAGCAAGTTTGATTGAATTGTCTGGATCTGTATTACAGTGGTAAAGGAATATATGCATATGATAAATAAAAATGATAGCTTATGTGTGGCTAACAGTGTCTTATAAAGGAGTTAAAAAATTCTGTCCATAGTCATAGAGTCAACCTTGGCTCCAAGTAACACTGAAGTGTGGTGTCTATGAAAGAAAAAGCAAGGAAATATTTAAATGTCTTACTTAGCAGAAAGTTATGTGATGCTGAGGCAGGCAATGGAAAACACCCCTGAACATCTCTTCCTTGAAACCCAGCCAGGGGTCGCCATAAGTCAGACGTGACTTAACGGCAAAAAAACAAAGAAAAAAAGGAATTATAAAAGAAGGCATTGAAATAAACGTACTTGAAACTGAAAATAATTGAAAAACTTGTCTAAAATGGGGTTCCCTTAAGGTTTTATTCTGATCAGTTTCTTGGATACTTTGTAAAACATCTTTAAGGTTAAGATTTTAAATACAGTTTCTCCAATTGTCTAATTAATTTGGTTTTAAAGAAGCTTTAACAATAATATTTTCAGATAAATCTCAGTGTTGGCTCCATCCCTGACAACTTTGACATGCTGTTCCAGATGTATAAATGGACAGGATCTGTGTAAGCTATCAAGTTCAATCCAGAGAAAGGTATGTATTAGACATTGACATAAAAGTTAAAAGATTGCAAGCTATTCATGTATGATTAATGGAAAATAAGATTGTAATCTTAAAGCATCAATTTCACTGGGACTTAAATATTTCCTTGATCTTGTCTCCATTGTGCCCATAGGATATTTATATTTCTTTGTTATACAGATATAAAATCCACTGTTGCCCAGCTAAAGTTGTGCTGTTTCCATGCTATTAACAAGTCTTCCATAAATGATGAAATGGTGGGCCTTGTGCATATGAAAAGTTATTCCATACTTCAGTAATTAACTCTTTTAGTAGTCTTCCTCTTGGAAGCTCATAGCATTTTATTTGTACCAAGAGAGTTCTTTTCTAGCTTGTAATAGCAATAGTTGTAGATGTCAGCTGCACCCAATTAAATTAGATGTAACTAGTTCATTTCAGCAGATCATAAGTGAAAAGTCAAGCATCTTTCATGACAATCTGGAATTTTTTTAACTGTCTTTTAAAAAAAGTAATAGCAGTTTAGCAAACTAGGAGCTGTAAATTGCTTACATGTTTATAAACTTTTGGGATTTCAAGCGAGGACATTTACAACCAGGCCATAAGATCACAACAATCTGCTGGATGTGACCAATGGTCCATCTAGTCTAGCGTCCTGTCTCATACAGTGACCAAGCAGTTATTCTGGAGAGCCAGTAATAGGGCATAGAGGCTGAGACTTTCTCCTGTTGTGGCTTCCTGGCACTGGTAATCAGAGGTTTACTGCCTCTGAATGTCGAGGGTTCCTTGAATCATCATGACTAGTAGTCACTGTCCTCAATGAATCTGTCCTGTTTCCTTATAAAGCCATCTATGCCTGTGGCCATCACTATATCCTCTGACAGTGAATTCCACATTTTAATCACTCACCGAGTAAACAAGTGTTTATTTTCTTCGTCCTGAATCTGCTGCCCATCTACTTCATTGGGTGCCTCTGAATTCTAGAATTTTAGGTGAGGGAGAAAAAAAATTCTGCTCTCTTTACCCCATGATATATAAACCTGTATATCATGTCCCCCCTCTTAGTCATCTCTTTTCTAAACTGAAAAATCCCAGACTCTTCAGCCTTTCCTCAATGGAAAGGTAGTCCAAACCCTTAATTATCTTGGTTGCTTTTTTCTGTACCTTTTCCAGCTCTGCAATGTCCATTTTGAGATATTGTGCCCAGAAGTGCACACAGTATTCCAAATGAGTCCTTAACCACAGGGGCATTATAATATTGGCTGACTTATTTTCAAGTCCTTTCCTAACAATCCC
The DNA here is from genome assembly GCF_029931775.1 of Euleptes europaea. Classification (NCBI taxonomy): domain Eukaryota; kingdom Metazoa; phylum Chordata; class Lepidosauria; order Squamata; family Sphaerodactylidae; genus Euleptes; species Euleptes europaea. Next base: position 36,932,025 of record NC_079323.1, read on the forward strand.
CAGGATAGATCGCCATAAGTCGGCTGCGACTTGACGGCACTTTACACACACACGCACATCCACCATGACCCCAATGTCTCTTTACCCTTCAGTCCCAGCAAGTTCAGACCCTATTAGCATGTGCTTAAAGGTGGGATTTTTGTTTCAGTGCACAGCAGTTTATGCTTACCAGCATTGAACATCTGCTCTAGTGTTGGCCATTCACCCAATTTGTGGAGATCCTCCTGGATTTCTTCAGTCATCCTTGGTTTTTACCATCCTAAATAATTTTGTATCATCTGCAAACCTGGCCACTATACTGCTCACTTTGAGTTCCAGATCATTTATGAACAAATTAAATAACACTGGACCCATACCAATCCTTGTGGGCCTGCTTGCTTCCCTCCATTTAAAGAACTGTCCATTTATTCCTATGCTCTGCTTCCTTTTGTTTAACCAATTTTTAATCCATAAAAGAACCTTATCCCATGACTGCTAAGATTACTCAGGAGTACCTTGAAAATCCAGCTAAATAATGTCTACTAGGTGATCATTATCTTTTCTCAGAGAAATCTAAAAGGTTGGTGAGGCAGGACTTTTCTTTGCAGAAGTCATGCTGATTTTGCCTCGGCAAGCTTTGTTCTATTATATGCCTAATTTGTCTTTGATTACAGTTTTTACTAATTTGCCTGAGACAGACATTATTTATTTATTTAAATTTATAACCTGCCCTGATTCCCTGCCAAGCTGGGCTCAGGGCGGGTAACAACATTTCAAACAACATAAAACTCGAATTTGAAACAGCAACAAACATCAGCATCAAACCCATATTAATGTAAATGAGTATCATTTACCCAATACCCAAAAAAATTCCAAGATGGCTCTCAGTCATGTAGTAATAGTAATAATAGTAGCACCCACAGAAGACTGACCAGCCAGCTCAATCCCACAAAGTTAACAAAAAATAAAGGGAGGGATGGGGAGGCCAGCGCCGATGGACAACTTGCGGCTGCCCTCAGTTGTGGGCCTGGGGAAATAATTCCTTCTTGCAGGCCCTGCTGAACTCTAGGGTCCCGTAGGGCCCTGATGTTACCAGGAAGGGAATTCCACCAGGCCAGGGCCAAGAAAGCCCTGGCCCTTGTCAAGGACAGCTGCACACTCTTCAGGCTGGGGATCGCCAGCAGATTATTATTTGTGGAGTGTAATGCTCTCTGAGGTCGGGGGGGTATACCAGGGGAGACAGTCCCATAGATACGAAGTTCCCAGACTGTGCAGGGTTAACTGTCCTGTAACTACTTGTTAATATTCTTGTTGACAAATTGGGAAAATGTGGTTTAGATCCTGTTACTGTTAGGTGGAACTGTAACTGGTCTACAGATCAAACCCAAAGAGTGCTTGTTAATGGTCCCTCATCCACTAGAAGAGGAGTGACTAGTGGAGTGCCTGAAGGATCAGTCCTGGGGCCTGTGTTGTTCAACATTGTTATAAATGATTTGTATGAAGAAATAGAGGGGATGCTTATTACATTTGCAGACGATACTAAATTGGGCAAATACGAAGGAAGACAGAGCCAGGATACAAGATGATCTTGACAGGCTGGAGAATTGGGCTAAAACTAATAAAATGCATTTCAACAGAGATAAATGTAAAGTTCTGTATTGAGATCGGAAAAATCAAATACATAATTATAGGATGGGGGAGACTTGTCTTAACATTAGTGTGTATGAAAAGGATCTTGGGGTCTTAGTAGACCAAATGGTGAACATGAGTCAGCAATAAGATGTGGTAGCTAAAAAGGCAAATGCAATCTTGGGCTGTATGAACAGAAGTATAGTGTCCAGATCATGCAAAGTGATGGTATTGCTTCACTCTGCTCTGGTTAGACCTCACCTGGAGTATTGTGTTCAGTTTTGGGCACTGCAATTTAAAAAGGATGTAGACAAGCTGGAGGGCAACAAAGATGGTGAGGGTTCTGGAGACCAAGTACTATGAAGAAAGGTTGAAGGAGCTGGGTATGTTTAGCCTGAAGAGAAGACTCAGAGGTGATATGATAACCATCTTCAAGTACTTGAAGGGGTGTCATATAGAGGATGGTGCTGGGTTGTTGGACTAGATGACCCTGGTGATCCCTTCCAACTCTGATTCTATTATTCTACCTGGTTTCCTTCTGGACTCGTTTTTAAAAATGGATGTAAAATTTGCTACTCTCCAGTCCTCTGGTACAGTAGCTGATATTAGTGAGAAACTGGTTACTAAATCAATGAGTTAACTTTTGATTTCCCTAAGAACCCTCAGGTCTATGCCATCAAGACCCAGAGATTTATTGGCTTTTAAATTCCCCTGTCAGTCTAAAACTTCATTTCCCATCACCTCACACTGACTCAGTTCTTCAGACTCCCTTCCTGAAAACAGTGGCTGTACCCTGGATACATGCACACTTTCCACGGTGAATACAGATACAAAATATTTGTTTAGCTTCTCTGCTGTCTCCAGATCTCCGTTTAGCAATCCTTGCCAGAGCAGCCAGACCCAGGTAGCTTGCTCTTCATGCAACTGTGGCAGTTTGTTAGAAGTGATGCTGTAGCTACTAGCTCCGTGGCTGTCAAATGACCAAGCTTGCATCCTAAAGTACCATTACATCGGTATAGAAGCAGCTCCTCCAATAGAATGGCCTTTCTCTCTGCATAGGGTGGGAGGGCAATTTTTGCCTAATTTCTCTCCTCTCTCCTGATGCAGACTGCCTGTTTGCCTCTTACACATTCCTTCAGGTTCACTGATCTGCAGGCACACAGTTTTTGGGTGTAAAAGATTTGATGTGTGAGTGTGTGTGTGGGGGGGGGGAGAGGCAGGAAAGTGATCTTCCTCCAGCTTAACCCTGCTTGAGCTACTTAGGATCTTAGCGATTATGATTCCAGCTAGGCCATTTGACCAATTTAAAAATGTCTGTCCAAATATTTGAAAAGCATTAACCTTATTGGGGAAAAAGAGACAGTTTTGTGTCTCAAAAGGGTATTAATTAATTGTCTATTAATTCTTAAATGGTAGTGAATTATTAGAATTAACCAGATTAGGTACAGTTTTTAGAAATAATAACTATGTTGAATTATTCTTGGCTTTATCGTGGAAACTAGTGTTTGATTACAGTTACAAATTTTAAAAAGCAAATTAATAGCAACTATTTAATAGTTTTTAAAAGCAGCCCTGCTAAGCTGACAGCAGGCTCTTTCTTGTTTGGAGATGTCTGTAGTTAACAGGAGTATGCAGTTAGATCTCTGTTATGTGTTGCAGGGCTGGCATATATTCAGGCCTTACTCCTGCCCTTGCTAACAGATGACATTGTATTAAGACTAAAAAGAGAAAGTGCCACCTGCACTATGGGATTCTTGACTTCACAATCACTCGATTGGTGTGTCAACCCCAATTCCTCCGGACTGTCTAGCATCTCAGACTGGGACCTTGTTGATAGATCTGATAAACGTTTTGCGGAGACTACACCAATCTACTATTGGATTGTATGCCTACCAGCCTGGTGGTGGAACGTGCCGTCAAGTCACATCTGATTTACAGCGACCCCATAGGGTTTTCAAGGCAAGAGACGTTGAGAGGAGGTTTGCCATTGCCTGCCTCTGCGTGGGCTGAGAGAGTTCTGAGAGAACTGTGACTAGCCCAAGGTCACCCAGCAGGCTTCATGTGGAGGAGTGGGGAATCGAACCCGGCTCTCCAGATTAGAGTCCGCCGCTCTTAACCTTTGTACTTATCTGTTTAGACCTTGCTTTACCTCCATATGTCCCACCCTGAAAATAGTTCTGTGAATATTAGACATAAGAACATTCTGCAGCAGTCATGTTGAATCCTTGGAGCAAAATCTAGAAATTCTGTTGGGCTTTGCAAAGAGACGGAAAATAGCAATAGCATCGCTTTTTTCCCTGAATATGTAAAAGCATATCATGTTTGGAAATGAAAAAAAAGTGGATAGGGTTGAGTGCAGGGTTGGTGCTCTTGCACAGAGTTATATATTATGGTATTCTGCAGATGGTGCGTAGTATTTCGGCACAGTATATTTGGCCTATGCAGAGAAGAGGGCATGGCACACACTATGTTGCTGAATGTTGTCATATATGTTGATCTCGGGATCTCAGACTAAAGAGGACAGAGAGCACAGCAAAAAAAGAACTACCATATAAACTGCCTCAATTGTACAAGTGCTTTTATAACAACAGTCTTTGGTGGGCAACCGTGAGATTTCATTTCTCCCACCTTTGAAAAAAATCCATGGACAAGTGGAAAAGGGATCTAGTCATCCTCCCCATCTCTGTGTACCTTGGCTTCAGAAGAATTTTCAGGGGCAGTGAAAACTGATTTTAATTCAACTAGTCTTATGAAATCAGATTGTAAACTCTTTAAAGCATCTTTTTAAAAGTAACATTTCATGGTCAAGCTCGAGGCATCTTTGGGAAAAGTATCCTAAGCCTAAACATACATTGTAGTCCTGCTCATCCACAGTTAATTTCAGAGCTCTGCTATTTTGTGCTCCTGCCTTCCATTGAATCTTGTTATCCAGAAATCTACGCTTTATATATTTTGGAACAGTGGTCTTTGAGAGTCATCATTCAAGCATTTATTTTTTGCTTATGGACTAATCCTGTACTTTGCACACATTATCCTGGTTGCTGATGCCCACTTGTAAACACTGGCAGGGAGCAGTAGCTCCACTGTTCAAGAAATGGCTGCCCTTATTGCTGTGGTGGCACAGAACACCCACCACATACTCACTACTGCTCTAGGATACCACAGGTATGCAGGGCCGCAGGGAATCCCTTAACTTTCTCCAACAGGATGCATATTTTAAAAGCAATGAAACTTCTCTGTTTTCACTACTGTAGTGGCATTATTGTTCTTCAGTTCTCATTTGATTTTAATTAGTTGTGTCATTACTAGAAAGTGCTTTAACTATGTTTGTGGTAGGGCAGCATGATAATGAAAGGTACTGCCACTGCTGATAGTAATACTGCAGGTTTCCATAGTTAACACTTTAGGCACAGCTCTAAAAACACACAGCATGTTATCTACAGTGAAAAGAAAGTGTCAGTTTTGCAACAAGTTTCATGCTAATGAGAGGAACTGAATTTTTGATGAAGCCTTTAGTTTTGTAGAATTGTAGGCGGTACGTCCGAGCAATCAGACTTTTAAAAAGCTCTTTAAACCATTTGCACGGAATCCACAGCGAATAAGCTTGCCTGGTACCGATAAAATTGGTGACAGCTTAATTAAGTGACTAATATGAAGTGCCAGAGTTCCATTGTTCTAAATTCATTAAAATCAGTGGTCTGAGAAGGGTATAACTTTGCTTAGGATAGCACTATAAGAATGCAATCCTGTATGCAATACCTGGGAGAAAGTTTCATTGGCTTCAGTGGAACCTATTTCTAAGTAAACATGCATAGGATTGGACTGTGTCTCAAATCGTGTGTATACTTATTTGGAATATAGAATTCCATGGAAATCAGCCATACCTAACTTGCTCAGAATGACAATTCATGCATTTATACACATAAGATGTAACTAATGAGGTACTGCCCTGACCTGGATGGCCCAGGCAATCCTGATCTCTCCAGATCTGAGAAGCTAAGCAGGGTTGGCCCTGGTTTGTGTTTGAATGGGAGATCTCCAAGGAATTCCAGGGTCGCTATGCGGAGGAAGGCAATGGCAAACCACCTTTGAGCATCTCTATCCTTGAAAACCCTACGGAGTGGCAACAAGTCAGCTGTGGCTTGACAGCACTCTACACACACAATGAGGTCTGTACTGGAGGATATGAGATATGTTTCATATGAATTAGTGCAGTGGTTCTCAACCTGGGGCCATATGGCCCCCACGGAGGGTCCCAGGATATTCCAAGGGGGCCACAGGTGAAAAATGTGTAAATGGGGGGCCATGGCATGAGACTAGGGGGGCACAGAGGGAAGTGAGAAGTGAAGAAAACAAACACATGAAAACCTAACACATGACTTGCTTCAATGCATTTCTATGCATCGTTTGCAACTGTGGATTTTTGTATCGCTGTAATCTTGTGCAACGGTGGTAGAGGCTTTGTTCTCCCTTGTATGTGAACATGGTTGTTTTTAGCATGTTGTATTCTCTTTTTGTTAACTTGATTAACAGTTAAATGGAATGTTTCTTGTGCCCACAATGTAAAGCAATTGATCAGAAATTTACATAGATTATATCATGCCCAGTACCAGAGGTATAAGAATTCTTCTTAATGATTTTCCTGTATTCCTTAATTGTGCATATATAATATTGCTTTCCTTATAAATATATGTTTTGGTCCTTAAAATACCATTTAGCTTGATTTAACAATGCAATTAAATTAGATATAGGAGAATTGCTCTAGAGTGTAAAGGTTAAATGTTTTAATTAAAATTGATAATTTATTTAGCCTTACTGCTGTGGGGACATTGGTGATGTCTTTCTGTTTTTAAAAGCATTTTAAGATTTTACGTTAAATATTAACAGTTACAATTGTGTAATACAATTGTGTATTAGGACAACATTAATAATAAAGGTTATTTCCTTTGTGTTCGGTGTATTGAATAGTTTTTTTTTTTAAGAGAGAACAAGCTTGCCTAGAATTAGTCTTAATAGTTATGCTCGTTACTTTACAGTTAATGGTAAGTATTGTAATTCCCTCTGATAGTGAAATGACTGTATGTAGGGTACAGAAATGGGGCCACCTGCCAGTAAGGTACAGGTTCCACATACTGAGTTTCCTGCTCCCCAAGCTCCACCCCAAGCAGTCAGAACAACTGTGCTGAAGTGCTAAACTACTGAGGTTCAGGGCAAGATAAGCAGAATGCTGTGAAATTTGTCTGGGTGTTCAGTAGTGTGGTACTATACTGCATGATGGGGAGAATATTTCCTAGTTGTTTATTTTTCCCTCTTCCCAGCTCTTTCCAGGCCCCCAGCCCATTGAAGGATTCTTTCCCTTTACAGCTGAAAAGTAGTGCCAAAAACATTGGAACACTATGAAATTAGGGTATTACAATACGTACAGTACAAGGAAACAGTCATAGTTTTTTTACTAATATAGTAGATATACTGCACTGACCTGGATAGCCTAACGTTGTCAGTTCTTGGAAGCTAAGCAGGGAGGGTTACAAAGGAGGCTACAAAGGAATATAGGGTTGCCAACCTCCCGATACTAGCTGAAGATTCCTGCTATTACAACTGATCTCCAGCTGATAGAGATTAGTTCACCTGGAGAAAATGGTTGCTTTGGCAATTGGACACTATGGCATTGAAGTCTCTCCCCAAACCCCGCCCTCCTCAGGCTCCTCCCCAAAAACCTCCTGCTGATGGTGAAGAGGAACCTGGCAACCCTAAAGGAATAGCAGGGTCATGATATGGAGGCAATGGCAAACCACCTCTGAATGTCTCTTGCCATGAAAACAGGGTCGCCATAAGTCAGCTGTGACTTGATGGTGTTTTTTTTTTAAAAAAAAATAGATATGCTGCCCAGCCACTCTGGTTGCACATACTTGCTAGCTCCCTGTTAGAGAGAGGCCCTTAGTTGCATAGTGCATACCACAAGCCAGTGTAGTCAGAGGATGAGAATTTCAATTGATTCATTCCTGTTGATGACAACAGCTTTAAAAATAATTGCTGTAATTCAGGGATGGCCTGCTGGCAACCTGTAGGCTGGATTTGTTCTCCCAAGCAACTTAAAGTCACCATCACCACCTGATTTTAACAAATTTTAATGAAGATAACATTTGCATTTGTAATTTAGTTATAAGTGAAAATAGATTAGACTATTGAGTCTGTGGCCAAGTTGCCTGGAGAATGGAGCGGCCCCTGAGAATGCCATCCCTGTTCTTGTTTAACTAGTATGAGCCTGAGGAGGGCGGGGTTTGGGAAGGGACTTCAATGCCATAGAGTCCAGCTGCCAAAGCGGCCATTTTTTCAAGGGGAACTGATCTCTGTTGGCTGGAAATCAGTTGTAATAGCAGGAGATCTCCAGCTAGCCAGCAGTGGTTTGGAGTGGTGGAGTCTGATCAGGATAACCAGGTTCAATTCCCCACTCCTACACACGAAGCCAGCTGGGTGACCTTGGGCTAGTCACAGCTCTGTTAGGGCTCTCAACCCTCCCTACCTCACAGGGTGTCTGTTGTGGGGAGGGGAGGAAGGGAAGGTGATTGTAAGCCGATTTGAGTCTCCCTTAAGTGGTAGAGAAAGTCAGCATATAAAAGCCAACTCTTCTTTTTCTTCCTAAGAGTATGTATACTGGAATAAAACTCACGTTTTTCTAAAGGTTCTCTGCCTGTTGCTTGGAGTTGAGTCTTACTGGCCGGGTTGTTTTGCAAACCTGTATCACTTATGTAGCACTTTCCTTGAACAAAGTACTTAATAATTAGGGTTTCCTTTTTACTGATGTAGGGTTGCCAGGTCCCTTTTTGCCGCCGGCGGGAGCTTTTTGGGGCAGAGCCTGAGGAGGGTGGGGTTTGGGGAGGGGAAGGACTTCAGTGCCAGAGTCCCAATTGCCAAAGTGCCATTTTCTCCAGGTGAACTGAGCTCTATCTGGTGGAGATCAGTTGTAATAGCAGGAAATCTCCAGCTAGTACCTGGAGGTTTGCAACCCTATTACTGATGGGTTACTTTGGGAAGCTACTCTGTGGCTGCAATTCTAAGAATACTTTCCTGAGAAGAAGCCCCATTGAATAAATTGGGACAACTTCTGACAGACCTGTTTAGGATTGCTTCCTGTGATTATAGAACTGAAGTTGAAACCAAGCCTAACAGCTCCAGTTTACAATGTTTATTGAGCATAGGGTTGGTGAATCCAGGCTGGGAAATTCTTGGAGCTTTGGGGGTGGAGCTTAGGGAGGGCAAGGTTAGGGGAGGGACATCAGCATGGATGTGATGCCATACAGTCCTTACTGCAAAGTAGCCATTTTCTCAGGGGAAATGATCTCTGTAGTCTCTGGAGATCAGTTGTTATTCTGGGAGAGCTCCAGGCCTCTACTGTGAGCAGTCTGATTTTAGGCCTAGTTCTTTTTCCACTAGTTCGCTGTAGAAGGCCAAATATGCACTCTGAATTTTATGAAATGTTGCCCAAGTTTATTATACTATAATTTGAAAGGAGTTTTTATTATTTGTATGCATAGGTTTTCAGTTATCATTAATGGACAATTACTTTTGGTTGTAGAATTTTGAGATGTGCAATGTATGGATGTTTAAGCATCTGTCTCTTGACTATTTACATGCAGATTTAAAAAATATATGTATGTTAATCCACATGTAGCAAAACGCTTAAACTGATCTAAAATTATCTGATATTTTAAAATCATTTGCAGAATTAAAGCAAGTCCAATTTAGAAATTTTCTTAAAATTGAGTTTGTACACAATTAGAATTATATTTATTCAAAAATTCTGAGATTCTTCTTCTGTTAGCAAAAATTATTCTTTTAATACAGGTATTTGTCCTGAAAAATTTATGCTGATTTGAATTTTACATAGAATTAATAAAATACTTTGCTAACTAGATATAGGAACAGGGTGCGTGTAATCACAAATATTTGTATTTGTAACTCTTGCTATAAACAGTAGAAATCAAAAAGGCAATTGGCTTATAATTATATTTTTCAACCCTATTGTTTTTCAGTGCAGAAATAAGAACAATATAAGGAAGGTTGCATCTTATAAGCACATTGATTTAAAACAGTAACAAATAACTCAGGACAAGCAGCCATTCTCCAGGGGAACTGATTTCTGTAATCTGAAGATCAGTTGTAATTAGGGTTGCTAGCTCCGTGTTGGGCAATTCCTGGAGATTTGGGGGGTGAAGAGTAGAGTTTGGGGAGGGGAAGGAAGAAATATAACAGAGTATAATTCTATACATTTCACCTTCCAAAGCAGCCATTTTCTCCAGGGAAACTGATCTGTATTATCTGAAGGACTGTTGTAATTCTAGGACCCAGACAAAGGTTGGTAACTTGTTAGAAATGAGTTGTTTTAGAGCAACAAAATTTGGCTTGCCATCAAAGGAGACTCAAGGCTGAAGGTGAGGGGAGACCTACTTTTTTAGTGTAACTATGATGCTTGTGTTTTCAAAAAAACATTTTGTTGCATTCACACTTTACTTTTTTAGGCGTATAGCTGGAAAAAGTAAAGAGGATATATTAATTGCTTAGAAACGATAGTTTTATTAACCTTATTGATATGGTTGTTTAATCTGTCATGATTATGCTGTGTCTATTTGTATGCTGTTTTGTGCAATGTATCCTATGTATAATGCAGAACATTAAAGATATGATACCACGTAATAATAGAGATATCTCATTGATGATTAACACATATCCCCCAGACAAGTAGATAGTGAGGCAATTGACAGTCTCTTGTATTGAACTAGCCTCAGAGGAGGGAATGATAGTACGAGAAAATATAATGTAGTAAAATGGTAGGAATTATTATAAACATCAGTGCTGTGTGCATATATGGTATGCTTTATTAAGATATGTTAGAATTGGTTAGTGATTGCCAAAAACTATATTCAGGCTAGGAAAGAGGAATCTTTGCATGAACAGAAAGGAAAGGAGTAGAATGAGGTAGCTGAAAAGGGGGTCAAGAAGAAATGAGTACCAGCTACTGTAATGGGTTCCATATATACTCGAGTATAAGCCGACCCCCCCAAATTTGAGGCCAGAAAAGGGAATTTCTTATTGACCCGCGTATAAGCCGAGGGTCAAAAAGAAATTCCCTTTACCGGTAATGCTGCGATCTAAAATGGCGGCCGCCATTTTAGAGCGCAGGGATGATCTCACCCCTGCCCCAGGTCGCCCTCCCGCCAGCCTCCCGGGCCCTCCCAACCCACCCCGACCCCAGTGCCATCCAGGGGGGGAGAGGGAAGAGCCCCTGAACCCCCTACTCACCAGAAGCGGCGAATTGGCGGTGGCGGTGCGGTCTTCCTGCAACTGCAGGAGGCCCCTGCAGGCCACTGCCGGCCGGGGAAAGGTGCGCGGGCCTGGCAGCAGTGGCGGCGCGGCCTTCCTGGCCCTGCAGGAGGCCCCTGCAGGCCGCTGCCGGCCGGAGAAAGCTGCGCGGGCCCGGCGGCGGTGCGGCCTTCCGGGGCCTGCAGGAGGCCCCTGCAGGCCGCTGCCAGACGGAGGAAGCCGCACGGGCCCGGCGGTGGCGGGGCCTTCCCGGGCCTGCAGGAGGCCCCTGCAGGCCGCTGCCAGACGGAGGAAGCTGCACGGGCCCGGCGGCGGCGGGGCCTTCCCGGGCCTGCAGGAGGCCCCTGCAGGCCGCTGCCGGATGGAGGAAGCTGCTCGGGCCTGGTGGCGGCGCAGCCTTCCCGGGCCTATTGGAAGAAGCCGCGCGGGCCCGGCGGCGATGGCGGCAGTAAGTTCCCCCTCCCTCCTCCCCCCTCTACCGTATTGGCCTGCGTATAAGCCGAGTTCTGCTTTTTCAGCCCTTTTTTGGGGGGGCTGAAAAACTCGGCTTATACGTGAGTATATACGGTATTTCAAAAGGGAATGTGTCAGCTAGGCAGATAACAAAGTTGAAAAGACACAAGTATAAGAGACCAGGTAAATAAGTGAACTGATGACCAACTATGGATTAAGAGTTGTGTTGGAAATTAGATGTAACATATTACATTAACAGCCCATTCCTGAGCTGATTGCATAGGGAAGGGGTCAGCAAACTGCGGCTCGAGAGCCACATGCGGCTCTTTGGGTCCTTGAGTGCGGCTCTGCCACAAATGACCCAGGTCCCGCCCCCGAGCCTATATAAGGAGAGAGAGATGCTTATGTCAGCCCTCTCTAATCCCCGGCCGGGGACGCATCGCCCTCCCTGGCCCCACCCCGGGTGGGCTCACCCACTTCCCAGATGGCCATTGGGCCTTTGAGGCGGCAGCGGCAGGGCACCGCTTGCCAGCCGGCTCCTTCCTGCCTTCAGGGCTGCCCTTTCTTCGCGGGTCGCCGGCCGGCCCGTTCTCGGAGCGTCTGCTCCCTCCGTCGCCGAAGACCCTGTGTGGGCGAAAGGTAGGGTGTGGGTGGTGGCTCTTAGCCGTCCTCAGCGGGAACGGCGCCTTGTTCCCCCGACAGTCGCCTCGCGGTGGAGTCGGGCCTGCTGAAAGGGAGGTGAGTGGTGCGGACCCCTTTCCTGCTGGCCAGACCACTTTTCCTCCCCTGCTGGATCTTTTTTTTGGGGGGGGGGAGGGGGGAATCCAGCATGCGTGTTTTCCTCTTTCTCCTCCACCTCTCGTACCTGACCAAAGGCAGGAATGGGGTCAGCTGTCCACGTGAACTTTTGTCACCGTCAAATTAACTCACTTGGTTTCTTAAAACCAAACCCCATAATTGTAAAGTTCGTTTTTTAGATTACCTTTCTGCTTTTCCCCTCCGCCTTTCTCCGCGTAAGAGTGACAGGAGATGAGAAACGCCTCATTTTAATGTGTTTTGGGACTCTAGTTCTTGCATTCGCTCTCTTTCGTTCATATCGGCTCCCCCCCAAAAAAGGTAACTTAAATAGGTTCACTAGATTTTGTAATTCCCAAGACTGCTTGATTTACCTCCTCCTTTTTGTTCTGGAGGTCTGTAAAAATGGGAAATTTGTTTTGGTCACACCAGCCTTATTGCAGATTTTATCTTGATGGTGTCTTAGTAATTGTGAATTGGTGTCTCCTGACCCACAACTAGGCTGTGACCCAGCTTCAAATGCATTGCATCTGACATTTTGTCACTAACACCATTTTCTCTTCATTCTCCTTTAAAAATATTTATAAAGGAGAATGAAGAGAAATGCGAGGTGCAGAGAGAGAGAGAAAGAAAAAGCAAATGATTGCAATGGGAAAAGCTTGATACATAAGGTTTAAAAAGGAAAATTTGTTCATATTATTGAGGGTTTGTGTTAGATGTGGATTCAGATCTGAAAACATTGAAAACTTCTGTAAATGTTGCAGAGTTTAGTTTCGAATATGTGATGGCAGGGGGACTATATCTAGTCCTAGGTGGAGTTCTGATAACTTTAAATTTTGGTATCTAGGATTTTCTAAAATTGCAAGGCTTAAAAAAATTACCCTATTCACTCATATTACATTTCAGTCTATTCTTGCATTATTTACCACTAAGATAGTTTTTAATGCAATGTAATTTATAGCAAGTCCTGCATTTAATATTGCAATGTTAATATTGCAAGTTTTGTGGTTAGTCAAGAGATTGCTAAGAGAGGAATAAATAAGATAATTAGTAAGTATGTTATCAAGTTTTATTCAGTGTACCTATAGTTTAATTAAGACTTAAAACTTTAATTAAAGTTTATTAAGTTAATAAACAGTGTACCTACCTATATAGTTTAAGTTTAAGAAATTTGGCTCTCAAAATAAATCTCAATCGTTGTACTGTTGATATTTGGCTCTGTTGACTAATGAGTTTGCCGACCCCTGGCATAGGGGAACGGCGGGGAAGAGGCACAGCGGCGCCTCTTCCTAAGCCATTTCCCCTACTCCGTTAAACAAAAAAAAGCCATTTTGCAGCTTTTTTGTTTTTGTTTAACTGGGGCTTTTCGCCCCATTCAAAATAGCAGGCGCAGCAACGCTGTCCCGGCCGCCAGCGCAAGTGGCCAAAAGGGGGTAAGAAGCCGCCTAACCAGCGGCTCCTCCCCAGCCTGCCCCCGGAACACCCCCCTGGGCCGGCGCGGCCTCTCTACACTGTTGCTGGCACCACGGAGAGGCCATGCCAGTGGAGGGGGGAGGCTCTGCTCCGCGGCACTTGGGCACCGGCGGAGCCACCCTCCCCGCCAGTGTAAGTGCGTGTAATCTTGTGATTATATGCACTTACGCCGGCGGCAGGGTCAGGCCACCTCCTAAGAGGTTTCGCCGCCCCCTCAGGAATCGGCTGTATGTGTTGTCTAATCAATGAAATGGCAAATTAATCAAGGTATCAAATGTAATGCACACCTATTGTCTCCTTACGCAAGCTTTGGAGATAACTCCCTTGCGTTAGTCTGTTCGTGGCCCGAATAAACTTTATTTTCCTTCCACTAAGCGTGTTTTGTAATTGGTCTCAAAACAGCACGAGGCAGACAAACAAAAACCCCAGTTTGGATATCATTATGATCACCAAGCTGCACATTGGTATTTGTTCTTAATGTAAATTAATGTCATACAGTTCTGTATAAATATCAGAGTAACTTGAGAAATAATAATTGTCTAATTTTTAAAAAGTAAATAAATGCGTATGGCCTACAGTTTATGGAGCTTTACTAGGTATTTAAAATATTATTTTATGCGGGAAACAGATTTGTGGTATGCATCTCTTGTGGTATGTATGTGGTTTGTTTAAATTGTAGATAATTAGGACTTGTTGTCCAATATAAATTGAGAACTTTTTTTTTTACCAACAAAAACAGACATTCACAAAAATATTAAGTACATTCCTGTTGAACTTAGGGTTTGTTTGAATTGAAAAGTTGGTTAACACCCGTTTAGGGGTAGCTAAATTTAGTCTATTGATAGGTAGTAGTTAGTATGGAACATAAGAAGTTACAGCCAGGGGTTTACTGGATAGCTTTTAAGAATGTTATATAGTCTGTAGACACCTACCGTATTTTTCGCTCCATAGGATGCACCTTTCCATAAGGAGCACCTAGTTTTTAGAGGAGGAAAAAAGAAAAAATATTGTTTTCCTCCTCTAAAAACTTGTTCTATGGAGTGAATGCCCTGGGAGGCAGGTGGGTGCACAGAGCGGGCTGGGACGTGGGTGCGCGCGGCAAGCCGGCTCTTTGCACCCCCCCTTCCCAGCTGGGAGGCGGGCAGGCGCTCAGAGCAGGCTGGGAGGCGGGCGGGCGCTCGGGCGGGCAGGCGCTCAGAGAGGGCTCTGTGCTCTCGCCCGCTTCCCAGCGGGGAGGAGGGCAGGAGCACAGAGCCGCCTGGGAGGCGGGCGGGCGCTCAGAGCGAGCTGGGGGGCGGGCGGGCGGGTGCGCCTAGCCGGCTCTGTGCTCTCCCCCCCCCGCTTCCCAGCTGGCGCTCAGAGCGGGCTGGGAGGTGGGTGGGCGCTCAGAGCTGGCTGGGAGGCGGGCGGGTGCTCAGAGCGGGATCTGTGCTCCCCCCCGCTTCCCAGCTGGGAGGAGGGCAGGCGCACAGAGCCAGCTGGGAGGCGGGCGGGCGCTCAGAGCAAGCTGGGAGGCGGGCGGGTGTGCCAAGCCGGCTCTGTGCTCCCCCCCCCCCCCCGCTTCCCAGCTGGAGCCAGGCAGGTGCTCAGAGCAGACTGGAAGGCGGGCGGGCGCGCCAAGCCGGCTCTGTGTTCCCCCCACCCCCGCTTCCCAGCTGGAGGCAGGCAGGCGCTCAGAGCGGGCTGGGAGGTGGGCGGGCGCTCAAAGCAGGCTGGGAGGCGGGCGGGCGCGCCAAGCCGGCTCTGTGCTCCCCCCCTTCCCAGCTGGAGGCAGGCAGGCTCTCAGAGTGGGCTGGGAGGCGGGCGGGCGCGCCAAGCCGGCTCTGTGCTCCCCCCCCCGCTTCCCAGCTGGAGGCAGGCAGGCGCTCAGAGCGAGCTGGGGGGCGGGCGGGCGCTCAGAGCCGGTTGGGAGGCGGGCGGGCGCGCCAAGCCGGCCCTGTGCCCCCCCCCCCCCGCCGCTTCCCAGCTGGAGGCAGGCAGGCACACAGAGCCGGCTGGGAGGCGGGCGCGCCAAGCCGGCTCTGTGCTCCCCCCCCCCCGCTTCCCAGCTGGAGGCAGGCAGGTGCTCAGAGCGGGCTGGGAGGCGGGCGCTCAAAGCGGGCTGGGAGGCAGGCAGGCGCTCAGAGCGGGCTGGGAGGCGGGCGGGCACGCCAAGCCGGCTCTGTGCTCCCCCCCCCCCGCTTCCCAGCTGGAGGCAGGGAGGCGCACAGAGCCGGCTGGGAGGCGGGCGGGCGCTCAAAGCGGGCTGGGAGGCAGGCTGGCGCTCAGCGGGCTGGGAGGCGGGCGGGTGAGCCAAGCCTGCTCTGTTCTCCCCCCCCCCGCTTCCCAGCTGGAGGCAGGCAGGCGCACAGAGCGGGCTAAACCGGCGCACAGAGCCGGCTGGGCGCGCTGGAACGGCATGAGACGGTTTTCCCCGGCCGACTCCCAGCGCGCCCAGCCGGCTCTGTGCGCACATTCACTCCATAAGACGCACCGACATTTCCCCTCACTTTTGAGGAGGAAAAAAGTGCATCTTATGGAGCGAAAAATACGGTAACTTTCATATTAACTGGATGGTGCTGCTGCTGTCGTCTTGTTTGTGGCTTCCTAGAGACACCTGGTTGGCCACTGTGTGAACAGACTGCTGGACTTGATGGGCCTTGGTCTGATTTAGCAGGGCCTTTCTTAAGTTCTTATATTCTCCACATAAATATATAATATACCAAGCAATGCTACTGACTCACAAAGTATCTCAAAATTTACAAAACAGACTTTGGGAATATGCAGACGATATACCTGTAAGAGCTGTTTGTAGAGACTAATCCATTACTAGGCAAAACAATTGCTATATTAAAACACATTTAAATTGCCGTAACCATCTTGTAAGTAGAGTCCTGCTCAACAATAGCAGACATGCTGTCTGGTGGTCTTCCACCATCATTTTTCCTACTGAACGCAAGCTGTCATAAACATTGGAATTATGTTTGTCTCACCATTCTCTGTGTGTGTGATTTTGCCATCAAGTCACAGTTCACTTACAGCGACCCTGTAGGGTTTTCAAGGCAAGAGACATTTGGAGGTGGTTTGCTATTCCCTGCCTCAGTGTGGGCTGAGAGAGTTCTGATGGAAGAAATTTGGTGGCTAAGATGTTTGTTTTGCAGAAGAACAAACATGATGACAGAACTGCTCTCTGTACCAGCTAATTTATGTTGAAAGGCTAGGACATAGGCATCAACTCTTGAGGTACATTTATATTAAACAAGCTTGAATAATACATGCACATGTATGTTGAATGTGGAAGTTCTGGAGAATAGAAATTCTGATATTAAGTACTGTGTATAGATGAATGCGCCCAGGCTAGCCTGATCTCGTCAGATCTTAGAAGCTAAGCAGGGTCAGCCCTGGTTAGTATTTGGATGGGAGACCACCAAGGAATACCAGGGTTGCTGTGCAAAGGAAGGCACTTGCAAACCCCCTGTTAGTCTCTTGCCATGAAAACCCCAAAAGGTGTCGCCATAAGTCAACTGCGACTTGACGGCACTTTACACACACACATAGATGAATGCAGGATTAATATCTCTTTCTGTCTCCAGAAATGTATTTTGTTCTTCCTACTTGAACAGTCTAAAGGTAGGTATGATATAAAATCAAAATTTGGCTCAGTTGTCTGCAAATTTGCTTGCTTGTAATACATACAGTACTTGAGGACAGCCTGACATTCCTTGGGCTGGGGACCACCAAGTTATTTGTAGAGAGTAACACTCTTTTGGAGGTGTACCAGGAGAGACGGTCCCAAAGGTACGAAGGTTCCAGACCGTATAAGGCTTTAAAGGTCAAAACCATCACCTTGTACCCGATACGGTACTCCACCAGGAGCCAGTACAGATTACAGAGCAGTGGCTTAATATGAGCTGTCAGTGGGGTCCCAGTAAGGACCCTTGCTGCAACATTTTGCACCAGCTGGAGTTTCTGGGTAAGGAAGTGGAAATTTTCTTGTGTATGTGTGTGTTTGTGCAGTAATAATCTCACAGGCTTTGTAATACCAGGACTATTGACCCAGGAAAATCAAAGAAGATATGTATTCATGACACATTATTGATCTTATGACGTAGGAATGTCCAGCCAGTGCACTGTGGACTGGAACTACTCCCAAATCATTTTTATATGGCACCTGGTAACCAAGTGAAAGTGTTGTAAAAGTTTTTGCTGAGAGTTGCATATAAAATGTAGTATACTACTGCCTTGGCAATTGTGGAATAGTATTCCTTTTAACTGGATTCTACTTTGGAGTCTACTTTGTGTATGACTCTTACAGTGCATTCCTTAGGAGAGTTACTCCAGTCTGAGCCCATTGTAATGCAGGGGCTTAGACTGGAGTAACTCTCCTTAGGAATGCACTGTTTGTTTACTAAGTGAAAGCTTATCTATGGCTGTAAGTAAAAATGTTTTTTGGGGAGTTACTTTATGCAGGGCTGTTACTAGGGGAGAGGGCAGCCGCAGAGAGGGTGGCAGAACTATCCAGCACAGAGGCGCCCACTCCTCCTGTAGGAGAGGAAGTTCTCTGACCCTTACTGCATGCCACAGGGGTGGCGGCTGCCCTCCTCGCCTCCCCCCCCCCCCCCCGTTACGGCCCTGGATTTATGTCTGACACTGAGGATCTTTTGGTCCGCTGTTGCTTGGAGTACTTGATTATAGATGCTCACCACAGAAGTTGAGGTAGAAGAGTCACAACATAGGTCATATGAAGGACAGCTTTCAGACTTCTGTAGGAGCTGGGATAGAACATGTAGAAACCTGGAGCAGTTTCAGGCTGCAAACTGAAGCTAACTCCTGTGAAAGAACAACAGCCTTTTTTCTCATTGTGTAAATCTAAGGAGAGAACATCTTGTGCTTGCTTCATGAATTGGATAGGGAAATTCAAGTAGCCGAACAAACATACAACCCCCAAACTAAAACTTGTCAAACCTTCTTATAGTTATTAGGGAATTTAATTAAGAACCTGAAATATCTATGAATCTACTCATCGTTGTGTTAATATGATCATCTCTCGGATTTTCCTGTCTGGAAAAACAAAGCGATATCCATTGATACGTGGATACAGGGATTGGTAGAATAGTTTATAATCCTATTTCTGAAATACATTGCTGATTGTAATGCTTTCTAAGGTGTGCAGGACTCTGCACAGCTTGGTGTTGCCTGGAAATGCTTCATATTTAGACATTGCAGCAGATAAGTGAGATCATTTTTCTTCTATCCTACCTATGACTGCAGAACATAGGTTCTTTCAGGAAGGGGAAAGATAGTAGTACGGTTTGTGGCTGCCTTCAGGAAGATGTCAGAATACTGCTAATTTGGCAGATGTTAAATGATGCCTTGGGATAAAAATTTGTTTATATAATAACCGTACTAATCAACAGATCAAACAGATACTCACAAAGGTAGTTTAGACGACTTGTGATATAGAAGCTGCAGAAAAGGACTGCCAAGAATTTAGCATGGATATAGAAGTGCAGTAAGCAACAGGGCAAATCCTTGTATCTATAGCAGTGCTGTTCAGATTGTGTGTGCCCAAAGAAAGTGTTTGCGACAGTGGGGTATTAGAAAGGAGAGAAATGTGGTGGGTACAATAATGTTCAAGCAGAAGTGAGCACATGCTATATGCATGTTTGTCTGAAAATGGCCTTGGACCTGTGCCTCTAGAACAGTGGTTCTCAACCTTTTTTGTTCCATTCCCCCCTTTCACCATTGTTCAGAATATAATTCCCCCTTCCCAAGATAGTCTAACAGTTATTAAAAACAAACTACAGTTTTACAGATTGTACATATACAGGACATCACACTTTGCTGGATAGTAGTCCCAATTCCCCCCTGGAACCCTGAAATTCCCCCCTTGTTCAGAATCCATGCTCTAGAACAGTGGTTCCCAACCTGTGGGTCGCGACCCCCAAGGGGGGTCTCCAGCTGAGACGCCAGGCCGCCCGAAAAGCCCGGCTCTGCTTGTAGCCGCCCTCCCGGCTCGTCCACTGTGCCTACCCCAGCACGCGAGAAACTCCCGCTCTGTTCTGCTGGCGAGCGAGTGCCCGCCCTCACCTCTGACCTCAGGTGATTGATCGTTCTCTTGTTATGCGGATGACGCAGGCTGATGGGCTGGACGTTTTAAATTATGTGTGTGTGTGTTCAGTGCCGTCAAGTCGTTTCCGACTCATGGCGACCCTATGACTCACAACTTCTTTGGCTACCCTCAATTGCATCTGCCAAGGTTTTTTCGTGGAAAACTTGACCATTCGATTATTATATATATATTTTTGCTACTATGAAGCTCTGATACGAACACTTCAGTTGTGCTTGAACAATTATAGTAGTCAAGCCACCGTTCAAATTTGACTTCACTGGCCTTGTGTGTGTTAAGTGCCATCAAGTTGCTTCCGACTCACGGCGACCCTATGAATGAAAGTCTTCCAAAATGTCCTATCTTTGACAGCCTTGCTCAGGTCTTGCAAATTGAAAGCCGTTATTGAGTCAATCCATCTCTTGCTGGGTCTTCCCCTTTTCCTGCTGCCCTCAGCTTTTCCTAGCATGATTGTCAAAACAAAGGCAAGAAACAGACAAAATGTTGAGGATGACATGAGGTTGGCTTCAACAAACATTCAGCCACGAATTTTGAAGCTGGTTACCCAGATGCAAGCACAACCATCGCATTAAATATTAATTAATTATTTAATGAAATTAGTTAATTAAATATTACATTGGAATTATATTCTGAAAAATCTATTTTTAATGTGTTTTCTTTATCCTATTGAAAATGTCATTTTATGGCTTTATGCAAATGTGGCGGCGGTCACAGGTTACTTGGCAATTGTAAAAGGGGGTCGCGACTCGAAAAAGGTTGGGAACCACTGCTCTAGAATGAAGCTGGCTGCTGCCTATCTATAGACTTCATCTCAGGTTCCTTTGGAAAACGCAATTCTGAAGGATTACATAGGTGAAAAGTAGTTGTAAAAAACAATATTTCATGTCACAGTAGAAGGTAAAATGGCCATACTCTTGAATAGTTGAGGGGATATATCCATCTTTATAAGCAGTTTCAGCTAAATTGTAACAAGATAGAGGTAATTTCTTCAACTCTTGCAGGAAACACCGAATATATGCTCTAAACATTTTTTAAATGAATTTGGCATATATATGAATATGTTGGTGATGTACTCTGAATGCTGACAACCAGCCTTAATATTTCAAATCACAAGGTCTTTTGTGGAAACTGACACGGGCCTTTTAGAACAAATTGGACTCCTGCTCAGTGAATGGACAACATCCAATATGCCCATGATCAAAAACGACTATGTAGTATCTATACAGGAGACTTCAAAGATAAATCACATAATGTGTCCTGCTCAGTAGCCACAACATTAACATTGGTGCCCTCAATAACTTATTTCAGTAAGTTAGATTTATACCACACTTTTCTCCAAATGGAAAATTGAACCTTCATCTTGAAATTAGATAGTCATCAATATACACAAATTTACTTTGTTATACCAGTATCAGCATTGGCTTATTTTTAAAAAGCCATGCATCAGATCTTGATGGGACTAAGTTGGGTCCATGGATGTCTTGGTGTAGGTTCAGTTGTTTATTTACTTTTTTAAATTTATTTTTAGATGGATATCCTACTCTCTGTCCCAGCCAGGGCAGGATCAAAGCGGCTATCACCCATTAAAAACACAATACAACAAACAGTGACAGATCTACAACAATAATTTTAGTTCCAGATTTGAGAATGTATTATCAAGCAGCTTGCTTCACCTGGATAAAAAATTGGATTCTCTTAGAGAACCCGAAGTTATTAGAATTAGAGGGATTTAAATTACGATTCGGGTGGCACGCATATTTATGGTATGGGAAGGAGAAAGTAAATAATTTAATTCCCATATTATTAGGAAAAGTTTATTACAAACGTGGAATAAATATAAAGGTTTTTTTGAAAGTAAAACTCCCGGTTGGATTAACCCCATAGAAGCCTTTATGAGAAGGGGTGCACATTTAAATCTGGATTGCAATAAATACAGAGAAATTATAGAATATAAAGATGGGATATGGATGTTGAAAACTCGAGAAGAACTTCAAATTAAGGATTGGTTTATGTACTATAAATTAAGGGATGTATTTAGTAAAGATAATAGGATGGGTTTTAATCAAACCAAATCTAAATTTGAGATTATATTATCTAAGGGTAATAAAGGATTGATAGGAAGGATTTATAAATTATTGATAGAAATGAATTTAGAACAGGAAAGGATTAAACCAGTGGTGGTGAAATGGATAAGGGATTTAGGTTATAATATAGATTTGGAATTATGGGAAAATTTGTGGGAAAAGGAATTTAAATTCACTATTACTAATGAAATAAGAGAAAATTTATATAAAATGTTTTATAGATGGTACATAACCCCAGTACTATTAAGTAAAATGAAAAAAGAGGATGAGGCGCTTTGTTGGAAATGTGGAACAGATATAGGCACATTCATGCATGTTTGGTGATTTTGCAAAAAAATTAGGAGATTTTGGCGATTAGTTTTAAATGAAACTAATAATCTGACTAAATAAAAATAAAAAAGATCCTGCCTTTTGTTTATTGGGGATTCCGAAAAAAGATTTAGATAAAGGTGACAGAGTCATATGTCAATATAGTTTCGCTGCAGCCAGAATTACAATTGCTAAAAAATGGAAGCAAACAAATAAACCTTCAATTAAAGAGTGGAGAGAAAAATTATGGATGTATATGCGGATGGCCAAAATTACAGGCGCTTTACATGGTAAAGATATGGATGAATTTAAACACATATGGTTAAAGGCCGCCGCATATTGGGATAAATTGGCAAAAACGGACTTGAAAGGCATAGTTAATTAATTATAGTTCAATGTGTTTTTTAATTAATGACTATAATAACAGGTTTTTATATATTGTCATAACACTCCTCCGGAAGTTCAATGGTAAAGGGCGCATAGGTGGGTGGTAGGGTTTTGGGCACTATAGGTTTTATTTTTAAAGAAAAGATAGTAAATAATAATGTATTAGCATTGGTCGTAATAGTGCTCTGTATATATTTTCGTGCATTTTTTGTTTGTATTGGATTATGATTTTACTCTTTTTTCTTTTTCTTTTTTGTATGTTTCATTATAAAAGCAATAATTTTTTTTAAAAAAACAATAATTTTAGTTCCGATTTAAAACCAACGTTTTCTGATACCAACATCGAATTAGTGCCCTTTTATCGGCACACAGGTCCATGTCCAGCCCGGGTAAAAGCAGTTAGGGTTCCCAGTTAGAAAGCTCAGATGAGATAAAAGGAAGGGAAAGGGAGTCCAGCTGTGATTGAAACCATTGTTGCCCTAACCATAGGCCTGGCAGATCATCTTGGTCTTACAGGCTTTGCGGAACTGCACCAGATGTTACTTTTGTACATCATCTAGGACAACGTCCAAGTTGCAAAGATTGACCTGTTGATCCTTTCACGTCACAAGGACAAGCGTCAATTTTTAAAATACACTCAGTTCAGTATTTATATCCCTCCTTTCTACAATGCCCAGGGTGGCTTACAAAATATAAAAATGCACAATTGAAAATGAAATTAAACACATTAATTAAAATACATCAGGTTAATACTGCAACAGTGTGATCACAAGCTGCGAGAGACATTCATTAATTATTTTCACGAAAGGTGTGTTGAAATAATTCCTCCTTGCACCTTTTACTACAGAAAGAGAATGTAGGAGCTTTCTATACCGTATCTGGGAAGCTATTCCAAGATGTAGGCACCGCCACTGAGGTGTGGGAGCAGCAATTCTTCAATCGCCTAAACCAGAAAATGTTTCACCTCTTCTCCTTGCCCCTTTCTTGGGCTCTTTATGTCATCCTTATGACTCATTGATATCCTCATTACTATTTACATCTGATTCTTACTTAGCGTGGCTTTTACGTTAGCACCCTTGCATGAAAACAAAGTAGTGTGTGTCAATATAGGGTAATATCCTAGCACTGAAAGGGAGTTGAGAGGAGGTATCGATCCTCATTTGTCTAATCCTAGAATAAGCAGCTTTAGGTAATTTCTGCTCTTTAAGGGAATTGAATACATTGTGTAAGTACGTTTGAAATTTGGGCATATATTCCTTCTTAGGGCTTCTTGATGCTATAATAATTGGAGGGTGATGCTGATGGACTTTTGAAGAGGCAAAGTAACTTTTGACTTTGGCTGAAGTTGCTATGTATATTTATTGCTCTCTTACTTTGCAACTGACCTGTGCGGTTTTTGTGTAACTATTATTCTATCTCAGATTCTCCAGGTAGGACAGGGAAAACAATTGCCTAGCACTACAAACACTTGATTCTGCTCAAAGAAATTATTCACCAGTTGAATAAGAAGCACTAAATGTTTAGTGTACAGGAGCTTCATGCCTATTTTTGCTGTAGATATTTTGTGTTAACGATTCAGTCATCTACTATTACTTAGTACTTTTGAACCAAGAGAGGGTATTCCCACTTTGAATGCAGCTTCATAAGCAATTTTGGGCACTGTTGCTGTTATCTTGTTCATATAACATTAATTGTTTCAGGGAGCTCAACTCAGTGATGCAGCTCCCTAGCTGCAAATTTTAATACCCTCAAGGATACTTCAGATTAATTATTTGCTTTAATTTAATGGTCAAGCTAAACTACCACTCATAAAGAGCTAAGGACTCTATTTTCTTGTGAAAAACAGGTTTCTGCATGGTACAGCATCAGAATCTACTAGTCTCAATTTTATTCCCTTTACATCATAACAGTTAAAATTCTCAGTGCATCAGGTTGTGATGAAGAATGTGGATAGTGATACCATAATCTCTCAAAGATAATATTCTAGAAGCCTTTGTGAGGGCAGTTTTGGTGTTGTGCAAATTTGTTGGCCTGGCATTGACAAAGATATTGAAAGGAAGACAAAATGCTTTGTTGTATGTAAACAGATTCAGCAGGAGCCAGTTCTCCTACCCATTGTCCTGGCCACCATGGATGAGTATGTATGAACATTTGATAGGACTTTTTTAAGGTCCACATATTTTTGACAACGGTTGATGCCCTAACAGAATGGCCTGATGCAGTAGGAAAGAGCAAGAGTCCAGTAGCACCTTAAAGACTAACAAAAGTTCTGGCAGGGTATGAGCTTTTATTAGCCACAGCTCACTTCAGATACTTCTGTGGCTCACAAATCCTCATACCCTGCCAGAAATTTCGTTAGTCTTTAAGGTGCTACTGGACTCCTGCTCTTTTTTACTGCTATAGACTAACACGGCTACCCATCGTTATCTATCAAAATGACCTGATGTTTTTGAATTAATTTCTACTACTTCATAAATATATTGGCCAATTTGTACCTTGTTTAGTCAGTTGCAATGGGCCTCAGTTCTGTTCTGATCTAACAGTATCCAGCATATACAATCAGCTCCGTATCATCCTGCATTTAAAAGCATAGATGAACATTTTATATAGTTATTATTTAAATGCCTGTCTGTTTTGAGCCACCAGTAGAAACTAGATAATGACCATTCAGGAATCTTCTGCTTTGCTTTTCCTGAAGAGATCCTGCTGGCCTGCTCAGACTTTTTACATCCTGATGTTAACACCATTATGAAAGAGACATATCAACCAACTGGATTCCCTTCTGGTTCAAGAACCTGAAAACACATTTGGATGTTTCTGTGTTAAAATGACTAATTTTAATGTCTTCCTTGAAGAAACATTGGGTTGGGTCATATGACACTGTTAATACTGAGAATGGACCCTTCCTCTAGTGTAAGACATTTTCCTTTGGCCTAAGAAGTGTGTTCCACTAGAAAATGGCTCCTTGTACCATAAGAAGAGTCCTTGTGCTAGGAGAAGCCTTCTTTGTCAGCAGAACAGAATCACAGAATCTACCCGTTGATGGCTTCTGCTGACCTCCTACAATTGCTACATCTATTCATTGTATAGTACTTCCATCACATTATTTATTTTACTTATTTATTTATAGTCCACCTTTCTCACAGGGATTCAAGGAGTAGTACAATCAACAAAATGGGACATTCTTTAACCAATGCATTAGAATTTTAGAAGTCTGGAAGCACGAGAAAAAACTGAAGCATAGCATAAGTGTTAACATGGCACATAAGGCGGTACAGAGGTTACATAAAAGGATCCTACTACAATAAGTTGCACACACCAGTATAGACCACAGGCAGAATTATCCAGGTAAGTTTGTGAACCATTTTGTACAGCACAACCCAATTATTTGTGCAGAGAAGCCCTCTTGAATAGTTCGGTTTTGCATAGTTTGCAGAACACCAGGACTGTGGGAATTTTCCTTACCTCCTCGAGCAGGCCATTCCATAAGGCGGTAGCCACAATGGAGAAAGCATGTGTATGGGCAGATGTTGATTTTGCCCATTTGCGGGTTGACATCTGCAGAAGCCTCTGCTGAGAGGGTGCAGAGGAGAGCGACAAGGATGTTCAAGCTTTACAAGGGAAGGAGACCAAGCCCTACAAGGAAAGGCTGAGGCACATGGGTATGTTTAGTTTGGGGACATGATTGCTCTCTTTAAGTATTTGAAAGGCTGTCACTTAAAGGAGGGCAGGGAGCTGTTTGTGTTGGGAGCGGAGGATAGGACTCACAATAATGGGTATAAATTACAGACAGAAAGACTGGACATTAGGAAGAATTTTTTTACAGTGAGAGAAGTTCATTAGTGGAATCGGCTGCTTAGGGAGGTGGTGAGATCCCCCTCTGGCAGTCTTCAAGCAGCAGTTGCAGGAACACTTACCAAGGATGCTGTAGGCCAGTGATGGCGAACCTTTTAGAGACTGAGTGCCCAAACTGCAACCCAAAACCCTCTTATATATCGCAAAGTGCCAACACGGCAATTTAACCTGAAGAATCTCCCTGAAGGAACCATGCAAAATAACAGCAGCGGGTTAGCTATGCACATGCTAATGGCTATGCAAACAGGAACAAAGGAGCAGGCGAGTGGGAGGGGTGAAGTTTCTCCTTTTGCTTCGAGACCGTGAATAGGCAGTTTTAAATTCGCATTTTAAAAAAGAGCTTTTAGCGAACATCAAAACTGACCATGCATAAATGGCCAGGGTATCTGTTGTGGGGAGGGGAAGGTGATTGAAAGCCGGTTTGATTCTTCCTTAAGTGGTAGAGAAAGTCGGCATATAAAAACCAACTCTTCTTCAAAGTGAAACTTGACATTTGTAACTGAACCATCAGGAAAAGAGGTAAATGATTGGGGGAGAGACACCTGGCAACCCTAAGGCAAATATATGAAGCAAAACCTGCTCTATATTCAGAGGGTTCCGTCTGAAAAAAAACTCTGCAGGGGGGCTTACTGTTGAGTTCTGAGGATCTGGATGGGGAAAATGTGCATCTGAATGGCAAATCCAATGCAAAACCTCCCATTCATAAATGGCCAATAACCCCCCATGCTTGAATCAAACATTGCTTTCCCCCCCCACCCCCGAGCCCCGACCTCCTCCTCGCCACCCGCCTTGGCGCTGCCGGCCCTCGAGCGCGCATTCAAAACCCGGCCGCGCTGTGAGGGGAGGGGGAGGGTGGCGCTTTACCTCACACACCACCTCTCTTGTGTGTGTGTGGGGGGGGGGGGGAAAAACCAGAAATGGGGCGATGAGGAGAGGCTTCCTGGTTGACTTTTGGTGGGGGTGGAGCCTCCTGCCGGCACGCGGGTAAGTGGCCCGGGACGGGACCGAAAGTCCAGACGGGCGAGGCAGCGACGGATGGAAGAGGTGGAGAGAGAGCCAGCCCGCTTCCCGAGGGACGGGGCGAGGAACCGGCAAGCCGACAGAAGACGGAGCGCAGTAGACGCGGCGGCGCGCTGCCGCACCCCAGCTGTAGCCCCGCCGCCCGGTCGCGCCTGCGCCAGTCAGAGGACTTGGCTGGGGGCGTGGGGAGGAGGGCAGGATGTTTCAGCCCTCCCTCTAGTCCCGCCCCCAAGACCTTATTAGGGCTGAAACATCCTGCCCTCCTCCCCACGCCCCCAGCCAAGTCCTCTGACTGGCGCAGGCGCGACCGGGCGGCGGGGCTACAGCTGTGGTGCGGCAGCGCGCCGCCGCGTCTACTGCGCTCCGTCTTCTGTCGGCTTGCCGGTTCCTCGCCCCGTCCCTCGGGAAGCGGGCTGGCTCTCTCTCCACCTCTTCCATCCGTCGCTGCCTCGCCCGTCTGGACTTTCGGTCCCGTCCCGGGCCACTTACCCGCGTGCCGGCAGAGAGGGCTACGCGTGCCAGGTCGGGCACGCGTGCCATAGGTTCGCCAACACGGCTGTAGGCTGATCCTGCATTGAGCAGGGGGTTGGACTATATACCATGTATGGACCCTTCAAACTCTACGATTCTATGACATGAGCAAAGTGGTCAAGGCAGTCCTGCAAATAAGAGGGGCCGAAGCCATGTATGATAGCCAATTCCTTAACATAGGTAAGCCTGCTAACAAATGGGCAACCAATGGTGCATCTGCAGAATGGGAGTAATACGCATGCTCCGTCTAGTTCCTGCTGATAGCTGAGTTGTGGCATTCTGGAGCAGTTGAAGTTTCCAAGTTGATTTTGAGGTACACTGAATTGTTGACTGAATTATAACGGTTTGTTGATGGCTTTACATGAATGGCTCAGCAATTTGTGCCTGAGCAAAATATGGTTCCCAATTTATCAGAAAAAAACAAAATATCCCCCCCTCAAGATAGCTGATGTTTCAACTGAGTGGTGTTGAAATGCAGGGATGGAAGCGTGCAGTGTATTGTTCTTTTAAAGCGTGCCCTGCTTAAAAGCTTTATCTCCTTTTAAACTCGTCGTTCAATAAAATAAAGCTTTCCATGGCTGTCAGGTTAGCATGAGTTGCTTCTGAATTCATGGGACCACATGTTACAGTATTTTAACAGTACAAAGAACCACTACTCCATTGTCCATGTGAATAAAACCTTTATAGCTGCAATTGCCAGTTGTTGTTGCCCATGTGGGGACTGGATTATTTTAGGAAATTTATGGTCTGGGATGTTCTCATCAAAAGAATATTTGTCTTTATTGTCTCCAGAACCACCAGTATTCTGACTTTCCTCCTCTCTTACTCAGTTTACCCTGTTGTGTTCATAGCAGGATGTGGCAGTGAGTTCCAAACATCTTTTGTATGTTTTACACAAGAATAGTTTTTCTTAGCATTTCATTGCATGCCTTCAGATGCACCTGTAAGTGCTTATGATGTAACATTTCAATGCTAATACCATTTATAATAAAGAGTATGATTTTTTTGGTAATTTGTAATCATTGGCTTGAATTTCACTATAACATAGAATTTAGGAATGAGCTGAATAAAACTTTGGCAGGGTTTTTTTAGAGCCTGCTGAAACACTAATGTTAGTGGTGATCTATCCACCTTGAGCAGGTCTCGGGGGAGGCAGCATCTTAATTTTCAGAATTAATAGTAGTGGTATCAAAGCATGACTTCCAGTCTTGATGGGCTAGTGTGAAAGTGTTTGTTGGCTTCCTCTCTCTGAATTACATAAAGCAGTGTGTTCATCCTGGTTTGTAGGCAAGAGAACAAACCACAGTTTGTCTTGACATCCAAATCAAGAACAACAATAAACAAGTAAAACGAAGTCTTCACTTTTCCAGCTGCAAGAGGAAAAGAGGACCTCCTGGCTTGTTCTCAGTATGAACAGCCCACAGTTTTTTCACGATGACTGAATGCATTTGGTATGTGTGATGGTATATATGGAAGATAGTTCCTTTAAGATATTTTGGTAGATGTGGCTTTTCCACCTCTGTATGATAAACTGAACCTACAAAGATTTCCTCTTCTGAACAGCTAATAAAGTGGTGTGTGTGGTTTTTTTTGCATCTGGTCATCCTGAAGGTAGAAAGAAAAGGAGACGTATGCTGGCTTTTAAAAAGGAGCAGCAGCTGAAAAGGGCCTCCTTTTGAAAGCATGCATATTTTATCAAATACAGGATGTCATAAGAACATAAGAAAAGCCCTGCTGGATCAGACCAAGGCCCATCAAGTCCAGCAGTCTGTTCACACAGTGGCCAACCAGGTGCCTCTAGGAAGCCCCCAAACAAGACGACTGCAGCAGCACCATCCTGCCTGTGTTCCACAGCACCCAAGACAATAGGCATGCTTCTCTGATCCTGGAGAGAATAGGTATGCATCATGACTAGTATCCATTTTAACTAGTAGCCATGAATACCCCTCTTCTCCATGAACATGTCCACTCCCCTCTTAAAGCCTTCCATGTTGGCAGTCATCACCACATTTTGAGGCAGGGAGTTCCACAATTTATGTGTTGTGTGAAAAAATACCTCCTTTTATCTGTTTTGAATCACCTTCCAGCTTCAGCAGATGACCCCACGTTCTATTATTATGGGAGAGGGAGAAAAACGTCTCCCTGTCCACTCTCTCCAAACCATGCATAATTTTATAGACCTCTATCATGTCTCCCCTCAACTGCCTTCTTTCCAAGCTAAACAGCCCTAAGCGTCCTTTAAAAATAATTCTTCCATTTGAATTCTTACTGTTACCATTCAGTCAGGTGTAGACTTAACCATGGTTAACACTAAACTGAGCTAAGACCTGCTATCAGAGGGCATGTATTGGAATACACTAGCAAGACCTTCTTGCCACCTTGCCAAGAAATAAACTGCATAGTTTGTTCAGTTCAATTGTAAAACCTAACCACAGTTAACATAATCTAAGGTTTATTATTCATGTAAGCTTCTCTTAATAATCTTATTCTTCCTTTGAGAATTTAGAATAGTACTGTTGTGGTAGTAAGGCAATGCATGTGTGTGTAAAGTGCCGTCAAATTTCAGCCTTTTGGTGACCCCATAGGGTTTCAAGGCAAGAGACTAACAGAGGTGGTTTACCAGTACCTTCTTCTGCATGACGATCCTAGTATTCCTTGGTGGTCTTCCATCCAAATACTAAGCAGGGCTGCTTAGCTTCTGAGATCTGAAGAGATCAGGATAGTGTGGGCCATCCAGGGTAAGGGGAAGCAACATATAGCTGATTTAAACTTAGGCAAATCTAACCAGGCAGTCCAGATCGACTTGCTGTTCTCTTCCTAAAACCATGGGTGAACTCCAGGATTCAAGCATCAGAAGTCTTAGGGTTTCACCGTGATCTGAAGTCTGGTTCATAACTGCTGGTACCTACTTCTTATTTCCCAGAACAATGCAACGCTAAAAAATTTTTTCTCTTTTCTGCTTCCTTGTTCATACTCTGCAACTTCTGTGCTACATTAAAAATAGAAAATCTGTTTATGCATGTTATACTCTTCAAAAGTTTGTTAAAACGAATTTATAATGGGTAAACCAATGTTAATGTTTGGTATAAGTTAGTGATGTATAAAGCAATTACATGTCAGCAGCTACATGTGGAGGGCGACATGAGAAAAGGAAGAAAATACTTTGATCAGGATTGCAAACTGATAAAATAGCTGTTAGGTTACAATTCTGAGCATACTTAACTGGGAATGAGTCCCATTGAGCATGTTAAGGTTTGCTTCTGAATAAACTTACATATGATTGGATTGCAGTTGTAACAAATGATAACTTCTTCAGTGATGGTCTTTATTCCACATATAAAACTTTTATTCTCAAGTTCTACTTTTATCTTCTAAATCATACCTTCTCTTAAACTGAAAAAGTTTTGTTTTTAGTCTAGATATTAGTGTCTTCCACTTCTTTCTACAGAAAAAAACTGAAATTTTCAATTATCGAGCTTCTTGTAAAGCTCATAGTAAAACTTCTTTGATTTTTTTTCCAGCTATTTACAGTATTTTTATCTATTTTGTTTTCAGTTTCTTTTTTGGACTGTTCCGATTTTTGAAGGAAAAAAAACTTCAAATGATTTCATCAGTTGTAGATGCTGTTATGCTGTCTAAAATGGAAAGAGATGTAGTCATTATTCCCTTTTCAGGAGTCTGTATTATTTTCCCATTGGCATAATTTTTGAAACTTGAATCATATAATTTAAATATGCAGGGTTAGATCCAGACTAAATAGGCAATTTCCGTCGATTACCCCCTTTCTGCTGCAGCCCTCCATGACATTCCTCAGAGCCTCCTATCCATGAAGAGCAACATTGTGTGGAGATCAGTGGGAGAACTAGGAAACTGTTGGAGGAGGGAGGCAGGAAAGTTCCATACTGGTATTGAAAAATTTAGTCTGGATATAAACATCCTGATATAACGTTACCCCATGGGTCAGTAATGACCTGGTGCTTGTAAAGGGGACAACCTTTACCTACAACCCGTTATCTAGAAGGAGAATAAGAATAAAGATTTTATAATTATTTAATATGATTGCTGCAAATTGAAACCTCAGTGTGTGGAAACAGATGTTACAACGTATGGAGCAATATAATGAGTTGAAGTAATTTAATTTTGGTATTTTTATATTCATAAAAATCTGTACATTTTCAATAAGAAAATAAAAATGTTCAGCGAGTGAAGATTTAAAACCTCATTTTTAAAATCCTAATTTTATTCAAAATGCAAAATAATCATCTTTAATATTTGAAATTCCAATAAACTACCAACAACATTTGACAGTGAGAAAAAAGTTCTAGATTCCTCACCTATGTGTGTAACAGGGTAGGAGAAAACCCCAGCATCTTTCACCCAAAATATAACTTAGTTGCAACTTTAGCTATTCCAAATATGCAATACTAATATTACTTTATGTGTTGCCATGTTAATTATTCCATGTTAATTATTCTGTTTTTATAATTTCAGCATTAAATCTCTACCAGCCGACCCCCACCTCCCAATGCAGAATTTGATAGACAGGCAAGAAGCCACGCTTTCCTCTAAGTTCACCTTGGTCCTTTAAAAATATACTAATAGGAGTGCATTAAATAAAGCACAGTTAATGTACAAAGAATAATATGTCACTGAAAAATAACAAAATACCTTAGATTGTCAGGCATGAAATCTTCAGACTTCTGTTTAGGAGCTGTGGATCTAGCCCAATTGACAAAATGCTAAAGTAGAGTTTAGAAAATGTGAGTTCAAAAAATGGCCTACTGTATTATTTTTGTGCTTTAAGCTGCCATTTGTATGCCTATTCCAGTTAGATTCAGATGTAAATAAAATTATTTTTGCCATAGCAGTAATTTAGCATAGAATTAAAATAGCCTTTAAACAATACAGGAATGCCCTCAAAAACAGTGGCTCATGTTTAGGGTTGCCAGGTCCGGGTTGGGAAATACCTGGAGATTTTGGGGGTTGAGCCTGAGGAGGGTGGGATTTGGGCAGGGGAGGGACCTCAATGGGGTATAATGCCACCTTCCAGAGAGGTCACTTTCTCCAGGTGTACTGATCTCTATTGCCTGAAGATCAGTTGTAATAGTGGGAGATCTCCAGTCCCCGCCTGGAGGCTGGCAGCCCTACTCATGTTGTATCATAAACGTGTGGGGGGAAGGCTCCAGATTTGCATACAACATGAGCTGCTTTTATTATGTTAAGGTAGAAAATTTATCTTGAGTAAAGCTTGCAAAAGGAAAGGCACAGCATGGAGACTTTGCACCTCTTTAAGCCCAGCGGCTATAATGGAGCTTGAGGGGTGTAGCTCAGTTTAGGATGGCACTGATGTATGCTAAAATGTCTTAGATTTTGATATTCCCACAGTCCAATTCTGAATATGTTTACTCAAAAGTAAATTTCAGTGGGTTTAGTGGAACTTCCAAGTAAGCATGCAAACAATTACAGCCTTAAGCTAAATTGTGGAGTAGGAATAGGCTACAATTGCTTGCATGCTTACTTGTTAGTCATGACTAACATATTCCATATTGTGCTTGATAGCCACTGGCAGGAGGTGTTTCGTTGCAGGTTTTAAAAATGCGCACTGACAGTCAATTGGCTAACTTCAGTGGAACTTTAGAATGTGTGTTGTTTTTTTAACCTAATTTTAAAAATATTGTGGCTCACAATATTATTTTCCCTTGTGGAATTCATAACCAAGTTATGATTTTTATAGAGAATTTTACATGGATATAGCTACATATAAAGGAGAAATGAGAAAGCACTTCGATACCAAATTTTGATAAACATCTTTCAGGAAACAAATGTTAGGAGGTGTAAGGTTGTCATTTTAATATGCTATGTAAGCAAAGTTTCCTTGGTGTTAATGGGCAAGGGCATTCAAGCTGGTGCTGTATTGCTTCCAGAATGAAGATTTGATCAATTTCTACACAAGAGTTCCATGAGTGAAGTTTCATGCCTATGAAAACAGATCTCTGACAAGCTTTTAATAGGCAGAGAAAGTATGTGGAGATTTTTGGATTGGTTATAGTTAGGGCTGTTGAAGGCCCGCAGGGGGGCTCTTTAAAGACCCCCGCCCCCTTCCCGACTCTCGGTTTGAAGTGGTGGGCGCTGCCTGGGCAGGCGGCGCCCAGCACTTCAAAGACCCAGCCGAATTTCCCCCCGAACTCCGGATCTCGCGCTGAATTTCGTGGATCTGAAGCGGGGGAGTTCGGACTTCGGCACGTCCCGAATTAAAAATTCGGCAAAATTCGGCCCTTTTAAATTTGGGACTTACCAAAGATCGAACTCCCCCGCTTCGGATCCGTGAAATTCGGCGCGAGATCCGGAGTTCGGGGAAAAATTCGGCCGGGTCTTTGAAGTGCTGGGCGCCGCCTGCCCAGGCGGCGCCCACCACTTCAAACCGAGAGTTGGGAAGGGGGCAGGGGTCTTTAAAGAGCCCCCCTGCGGGCCTTCAGGGGCTTCCCTGAAGGCGCGCGGGGGGCTCTTTAAACAGATCTGCGCCTTCCAGCTGGAAGGCGCAGATCTGTTTAAAGCGCCCCCCGCTCGGCTTCAGGGAAGCCCCGTGAAGGCGTGCGGGGGGGAACAGATCTGCGCCTCCCAGCTGGAAGGTGCAGATCTGTTTAAAGCGCCTTGCTGGAAGGCAAGAGTCCCTGGAGCCTAAGTGGGGAGTTTAAAGACCCCCTGCCCGGTTTCCCGGGAGTCCCGGGAAAGTGGACGGTGGGACTTTAAAGGCGGGAAAAGGCAGGTTCTGGAACGCCGAACCTGCCTAATGTATTCGGCGATCGCCCGAATTTCCTGAATTCGGGGCGTTGTTTTCTTGCCTTTTTTCAGTTCGGTTCCATCCGAAGTGAAAAACCCCGAATTGCAGAAAATTCGACTGTTTTTTTGGTTCGGACGAACTGAATCGACAGCCCTAATTATAGTTGATAATGGGTATAATAGTTATGACAATGTGTAATTTGAATATGTTCATCTTCATTGCTTGAAATAATGGTATAGAACAAGGAAAGGATCTCGGTCTCTACAGGAGCATATTCGAGATCGTGTTATCTAGTATTTTGAATTAAGTGTTCTCATATGGGCATGTGAAATTGTTGTGTCAGGAAACGTTAAAAGTGTTTATAGTAGCACTTCTGTGAAATGAGGGTGGCAATTTTACTTATGCACCATTTTCCATATCTAACTATAAAGGTATTGATGAGAATAATACTTGCTTTTGGGGAAGAATGATTTGGATTAAGGGAAATAGCATGAGGACAAAGCGATAGCCGTGACCTTGACAAATTTTCTTTTGTATTAGGAGCCAGCCTAAAACCTTTTATGCCAGATTCATTTTTCAGCCTTCAAGGTTTTTTTTTAATTTTAATTACAATATTTTCTCACTATTGCTACCACAAAACCTACTGAGCACTTCACAATTTCTTGTAATTTTATTTAAACTACAATATGACAAAGGTGTTGTAGTATATAAATAAATATGGGGGGGTAACCTTGGCTGTTGTCATAATAAACACCCCATAGTAAGATCATTGCTGAAAATATTAGGTGCTACAATGAAATTTCTAAGCGTCATGGTGGCCCTGTGCCTGGGATTTGTGCCTGGGCGCCCGGAGTTAATTTCTTCACTCCAAGTCATTATTTTGATCAAAGTTTTAAAAACCACAGCTGTTTTAAAGCAGCAATGAAAATGCTAAGGCATCTGATCATGGGGCGGTTTACCTTGGTCATGAATATAACAAAATAGTTTCTAACAAAAGTTTCTCTGTCTGGTTAGCTTCTAGTAATAGAAAATAAAGTAATACCTTCTCACTTAAAAATTATTTTGACATGAAATGCCTTCAGAGAATAAAATGTGTTGGTTGGAGCTGCTGTTTTCCTTTGGTTCGTTTAGTCCGTTGAAATACATTCAAGGGAAATTATGAGCTTAATTCTTATTTATGCAAGTACCTAATGAGTAAATTGTCAGAGAGGTTGACACTAGTGGTTTATCCAGACTGATATCCTGTCTAGAACAGCATTAGGCTTGGAATGCTTCAAAGAAAGCAGTCATGGCAAATAGGAAATGACTCATGATATGTTGTTCACACCCAGCTTCTAGAAACCAGAAATTTGGGGATACCTTCAGAATGAGTATTCAGTCCCTTTTAAGTATGACTGCTAGCTGTTCATGACTTCCAGGAATTTGTCTAATTCCTATTGGTTTTAGTTGTGCTTTTAATCATATCTCTATCCAAGAGCAATGAGTTCCACAAGTTAATGCTGTGTATTGTTTACAAAAGCTTCGTTTATACCTGCTGCCAAAATGAGATCATCTAATTTTTATAGTATTTTGAGAAGCTTGTTCATGCAGACTAGAAATAAGAGAGAAGCAATTTAAATTATTTTACACTAGATGGGGAAGAATCCCAAGATATGTACCTGTATCAAGCTGTACTACTGGATTCCTGTTTTATTCTGCATCAAAACGGTTTTAAAAGTGTGGGCTTTTTAAATAAAAAAGGGTTGTATGTACGATATAGTACACGCTAAACACAGCTTGTGAAATGGTCCTTTTACAGTGCAGTAGATAGGACCGCAAACAGCAAAAATCATTCTGAACATAGTTTAAAGAGTTCTCAGATATCTTTTCGTCTGTCTGTCTGTCTGTCTATCTATCTATCTGATAATACTTTCAGTATAAATGGCCAGCAGAATTCTCTTTCTCAAACACAAAGGTCCACACTTGCACAAACACATAAATCCCTGGTTTGAAGCCATACCAAAAAAAAAAACAGTTTGGCAGGAAATGCACTACCAGAGCATAGTTTCCGGATTGGAAACCTAAAACATAAATAGGGGATTTATAATTGCCACGTTCAAAATTCTACTATGATCCATATACATATGGACCAATGACATATACATAAAGAGCAATGCCTTGACTTTCTAGCTCAAAGCTCAACCTGGTTGTTGTTATTTATTATTGTCAAGACAAGTTGAATCTCCCAGAGTTTACACCTAAAAGGTAAGTAAGAATCACTACTTTTGATTTCAAGATTCATTATCATTGCGGGAAATTATTTAAGAGTTAACACGTTATTTCTTGATCTGTGACATGGAAAGAGATTCTGGCATGTATTTGGTGTCTGCCATTTATTTTTACACATATTGGAGCCAGTATAGAAAGCAGCTGCCTAAGACGCAAATTCACCCCCCATGAGTGCTATAAAGTTAAATTTACTTATAAACAAGCAATGAAAAAAACTTCATACACATTTATTTTTATGTCATGTAGCAAAACATTCTAATGTGAAATGATAAATAAGCTTCGGGTTGGATCTAGTCAGCTTTTTCACTTGATCTCTGCCAATTCCCCTCCATATTACAGTCCCCTTTCCACACAGATTGTGTCCATGAAGGTCCCAAACGTAGCCTTTCTGATGGTCAAAGGAGGTCGCCTTCCTCCCTTTTTGACCAGTGGAGAATGAAATTTCTAAGCACCATGTGGTGACCTAATGCCTGGGGATCGTCAAGCCCTGGCCTAAATGATGGTAGCTGTGCGCTGCTCAGTGCTTCCCCTCCTTAAGAATGTTAATAGCTTATGATGTAGATCATCGATTATATAAACTATTTATAAAAATGCTATTCAAAAATACTGACACAGTATAAATTTATAGGGAGGAAACAGGTTTAATACTTAAATTAATTTCAAAAACGAATTAACTATTATTGTAAAACACTGATATTTGACTTTTAAAGCTTTGTAATTGTAACTTTTTACAATGTTAAATAAAATTTGTATAAATGTGAAAGGATTTTATTCTAGATCACCCATTCCTACAGACCCAAGGATTTTTAAAAATTAAATTAAAACTAAGAAGAACAATAGCCTCTATCAAAAATTAAAGGTAACTATGCTAAGTGGGCAAGATACTTCAAGATCAGTTTTCAGTCCCTCACAGAATCTCAGACAGCCAGTTCATATGGAAAGGTATTTGTTGATTTCTGCAGCAAACAAGATGGAGTCAGAAACTGACCTCAGTGGTACTAATGATAAGTGCTGATGTTCCTATTTAGATGCCTACAGCAATAGCGGGTGGCAAGTACATACTATGCTGCTAGGTTTGTCCCTCTCTCGCTAATGATGACAGCATAATGAAATAGAACAGGCAGGCTGTCATCTATGCATTGGCATTCTTGACTTCATGATTTAACCAATTCTAATTTATTCATTAATTTTCAGTGTTGGTGGGGCTATTCTTTCTCTCTCGGGTAAAGATCGACCCCTTTTTCCTTTACTTTTATTTCTTCGACATGGCTCAAAAGAGTTTATTCAAGAAGTGCAAAATTAATCAAGTAAAGTTAAATGGACAAGTTGTTCAGAAGACACGTGTATAATGAAGGAATCAAAAACATAAATCACTTCATACTTAGAAGGGTCCTGGACGGTAATGGTTTCATCCTTTTAGAAGGTTTGGCCCAGCCTACAGGATGTTAAAACTGATGGGGTGGTGGTGATGATCTGGAAAGGGCTGGAGACAAAAAGCAGCTTTCTGTCATATTTACTTGTAATTTAAAATTAACTGTAACTTTTTAAACCAAAAATTTAAAGCCATGCTTTAATTTATTTGGAAGTATGCATACTAAGTAGAGCTTCTTGGTAAATTCTGTTTTACAGCAGCCTTATGTGGCTCTATATTTGAAGATTGGCTTCCAGGCAGTAATTAAAGGTTCAAGAATCTTGTGTCAGGATGGGTATTTTTAAATGTATGACTATAAGTAAATTCTGAGATGTTGTGGTTCTGAAGGATGCTGCTATAACATTTTGTTCCTCTCCCTTGTAACTACTTATTCCAACCACTCTTCTTGCCCAGTCTCCGTAACTTTTGCTATTTCCTTCTTTCTGCTTTTGACTCCAGCCTCTGCTTAGAAATTCCAAGCAGAATAAATTACTGAACATCAGTGTATTTAATTGTTTTAACATGCACAGTGCTGAGCATAGAGTGTAGGCTGTCTTGGTGTCCACAAATCCTGTCCTCATCAATATGGAACTCCGGTGAGCAATCCCTGCATTTTGTTTATTCCTGTAGGTTAGAGGAGCAAGCTACATAGGTGACTTCCTTCTTGAGGAATGTGTATGCTAGCTACATTTTAGAAAAAAAAACTTCTACTATTGCTTCATTAGTTTCTACATTCTGTTTGCCAATAAGTATATTACATATTTGAAAAGTAGGTGGAACTTTGCCAAATGCAAACCTACTAATTTCCTCTGTCTTATTATCTCTTTTTAAAATACTGCCTCCCTCTTATTCAAGTCAGTTTTACCTTTTATGTGGTGTTTTAAGCAATGTTGTTAATGAAGGCTGTTTCCACATGGGAATTTTTTTCCCCTGAGTGGGACACAGCATGTCCTTGCTTTATTTGGAAGTTCCCACAGAAAGCCATGCTCTTTCCAAGCGCAGATTGTGGGGTTCCTGGGGCTTTCCCGACTTACCGGTGTGCCAGCTGTGGGCAGAACCCTAGTGAAAGATTGCCTGTAGCCAATCCAGAGGGCAGTGGAGCTTAGTGCCACCTTCAAAATGGCAATGCTGAGCCCTGGCATCCCAACCTCCTTTTAGCCCTTTAACAGGACTTAAAAAAAAAAAAAAACATCTGGCACAGCTGTGAGCCACAGCTCAGCTTTTGGTGGCAGGGGAGTTGCCAGACTGTGAGGGAAGGCCTCGGCTAGATTGTCATTAGGTCAGCCCTTCTGCGCCAACACAACCATCAGGAAGGGGTGACAGGTGCTGCCAGCAGCTAGCAGTGTGGGGATAGGTCATGTCAATGCCTTGGTCCTACTCACCGCTGCTTGCACAGTGGGGCTGACTTTTCCCATGCCTGTGTGAAAATAGCCTAATTTGGACAAGAATCCCTGCTAAAAATTCAAAACAGGGTACACTGCCATTCTCTTTAAATAACTGTTTCCTTACAATAGAAAAATACATTTCACTTTAATGTTTTCAAAAGAATGTTTTAAGTCTAAAAAGTTGAAACTTTAGATGGCTGCTTTTGACTGTGTCATATAATGGCCTTACATTTTCCTTCTTTTAAAAGCACTTGCAGTGTAAGCCTTGTGAACTTTCAGTTAATTGGTCAGTGCACATTGAATTGGATCCTAAGGTGCTTGTGTGAACGGAAGGAGAAGAAACACACATTTTTGTAATTTTCTAGGTTGAGGTCTAGCTCCCTGCTGCCTCTGGGGGCCTTCTAGTTATCAGGAGCAACTTTCTGGGGGGGCTGTAGAAGACTGGGAAGATGGGAAGGACCTGTACTCATAATTGGAGCTTCACTTAACATTGTTTGGACCCTGTAGCCTTCTCATTTGACCAACGTAAATATATTATTGGATTTACGCTGTTTGGTTTTGTAAAAGCTTAGTGGCTTGAAAATAATGGAAGATATACAACACTATGGTGGTCTTGCTGGAGATAAACTCAACAAAGCAAAGACAAAAAAATTTTTAGAATATATTTCCAAGGAAGAAGAAGATATTGTTAAGAAGACAGGCTGCATAATAACTACGGAACCGATAAAATACCTGGGGATTTTTATGCCAAAAAAGAGCATGGATATATATAAATATAACTACGGAACAGTGTGGGACAAAATAGAAAAGGATCTACATAAATGGGCTAAATTAAAGATCTCATGGCTGGGCAAGATTGCCATTATAAAAATGAATGTTCTTCCACAATTAAATTTTTTATTTCAAATGATTGCCATAAAAATCAGTGACAAAATATTTAGCAGTTGGCAGCAGAAAATCAACAAATTTATTTGGGGGGGGGGGAGACCATGGATTAAATTTAAAATCATAGAAGATGAAAAAAGAAGAGGAGGACTATCATTGCCAAATTTAAAAATTTACCATCAGGCAGCGACCTTAGTATGGTTAACAGATTGGATAGTGCATCTTAATGATAGAAATCTGAAGGTAGAATTAGCTGAACTTCAATGCGGTTCTCATTACATACTTTGGGGGGGGAAATCCTGCACGGTACCTGAAACAAATCTACTCGCACCCGGTGGGCGAAAACATGATTAAGACGTGGCAGACACTCAAACCAAGATTAAGCCCTACACCCTCATTAATAATGGCTCCTTTCAATGCTTACGGAACCAAGGCAGAAAAACTCAAGTT
This sequence comes from Euleptes europaea, assembly GCF_029931775.1. Classification (NCBI taxonomy): domain Eukaryota; kingdom Metazoa; phylum Chordata; class Lepidosauria; order Squamata; family Sphaerodactylidae; genus Euleptes; species Euleptes europaea. The sequence goes on from NC_079323.1 coordinate 36,973,150, forward strand.
TGGAAAAATAAAGTATTGTTATTTAATAAACAAGTACAGCAAACCCAAAACCTTACAAGATATGCAGGAAATATATCCTAAGCTGTCTTGGCTCACATTTCATCAGCTAACATCAAGATTAAAAGAAGACTGTAAAATACAAGGGAAAATAAAGAGGAAGAAACAGATTTTGAAAAATTGATAAGCAAACCAAGAGAACATCTAGGCAAAATCTATAAGCTGCTAGTGAAGTACGATACAGCATTAGAACAGGTCAAGGCGTGTCAAATCAAGTGGATGGAGAATTTCAATGAAAATTTATCTATAGAGGAACGGGAACATCTCTTTCAGAAAGGCCTTAAATTTACCCTTTGTCAAGATATTCACGAAAACTGGCATAAAATGTTCCACAGATGGTACATAATGCCTAGTTACATCCAAAATATGAATAAATTATCGTCAGGGTCTTGTTGGAAATGTCAGCAATCCAGAGGCACCTTTTACCACTGCTGGTGGTCATGTGAAAAAGTTCAAAAATTCTGGGAAAAAATTCATTAAAACATCGAAAAAATCCTGGAGCAACATATAAATTATGATCCCAAACTATTTCTTCTAAATAAAGTCCCGGATAATGTGAATAAGGGTCAACCAGATATGATAAAGTATCTGATAACTGCAGCAAGGATGACATTGGCAGCTATATGGAAAACGAAAAACGTTCCAGATATTCAAATATGGATTGAAAAATCTTTGGAATATATAATGATGGCTCAACTAACAGAATATCTGAAGGATAAAACACAAGAGTATCACCAAGAGAAATGGAAGCCCTTTTACAAGTTTATTAACAGAAGCTGAATTGCAAGACAGGTCATGTTACATATATATAATTACAAATACAAAACAAATAGAATAATTTGGAATATTGTATTAATGTATTAAATACACAGATTCAGACAGTAATAAATAAATATTTTAATTTAGGAATAACGTAAGTTCAACTAAGATTAAAAAGTAATATCTCATAACTGATAGAGGGGTAGAAATGTATTAAAACGATATTGTCATACATAATTTTCTTATTATTTCCCTTTCCTTTTTTTCTGTACCCTTATATATGAAATATAATAAAAATATTATTTTAAAAAAGGAAATAATTTTAAATCATCAGTTATGAAAGTTGCGGATTATCCGAATGAATGAGAATGCTCATATGATACAATTAGAAGGATTTATCAATATAGTCTAAATGATTAATCATCTTTGTGTGATATCTTTCTACAAGATGCTATTGTATCACATCTAGTAGATAATGCTGTTACTTACCTTAAATTATTTGGCCTCACATATTTTTTAAGATTGGATCCAAAGCATTGCCAGCAGGCTAAGGCTGGTAAATGTCTCCTCATATTGATTATATCAGCCTACACATACTTATTAAATGCTCTTCAGATTACCTGTTATGTATAATCCACGTTGAGTCTCAGTGAGAAAGGTAGAATATAAATACAGTAAATAAATAAATAAATATACTTGCAATGAACATGTGTTGAAAACAAAGGCATTTATACTTTTGGCTTCCATTCATATGCCATGTAGTACAATTTTATGTGTTAGCTATGTTACAAATAATGCATTTTCTGTTGTGTAATCGTTAATATAAGTTTAGGTTTGATAGCCAAGTACATATATTGCATATAATAAAAATTTTCACCATTTTTGTTTTTGTTTTTTTGGGGGGGCACAGGGTAGAAAAAAACTTCCCCCAAAATACTTTATGTCGCTACCTCCTCTTACATGCCACTGAGCAACCCCTCTCCAGTTCTGAGCTTAGGGGCCAAGGGACCCTTGAGAATAGTGTGGTAGGCAATGTAGGGCTTTGCAATGAGAGAGGAATTTGCTAATACTCATGGTCTTCTTCTCCAAGGAAGGAAGTACTTTTACAACTGTAACTGCCATTTTGCTGGAAGAATGGTACCTTTGGATCCAGCCCTTACAATATCAATTATCTTGCATGCAGTGATTACATTTCATATACAAAAATATAAAATCATTTATCTTTCAGTAGTGATCATGCTTACCTTAAGTACCTAAGTACCTTTGTGTAAATTTGAACATAGATTTAATTTTTAAAATATTACTTTTTCATTACTTTAAAAAAAACACATTATTTGATTCAATTTGCCTCGATTTGATTTTAATTCAATTCATTTGTATCCCACCTTTCTCCCCAATGAGACCCAAAGCGGCTTACATCGTTTTACTCTCCTGCATTTTATCCTTACAAAAACTCTTGTGAGGTAGGTGAGGCTGAGAGAGTGTGACTGGCCCAATGATACCCTGCAAGCTTCCATGGCACAAGTGGGGATTCGAACCTAGTTCTCCCAGAAACTAGTCCAACACTCTTAACCACTATACCACACTGGCTCTCAGTGTTACTATTTGTCACTGTTAAAAGTAATGATCCCTATTATCCAGTGAATTCCAAACTATATTTCACTAGGATTTTAGGTAATATAAATGCAGTCCAGTCCTACTGATGTATACTCAGAAACAAGTCTTACTCATTTCAGATGGGCTTGTTCTCAAGTAAGAGTACATAGGAGTGTAGCAATAACCTGTATTCAAAAATAAATGTAAAAGGTATGTTTGAAGCAGTAGTAGTTTAGAAATTGTTATTTAAAAAAACAAAACAAAGGGATTTTCGTGGAAGAACAGACTTATTATTGACTTAAATATATTTTTGTAAATTTTAGGAGGCGAAATTAAGGATGGGTAGACAGGCTCTGCGAATCTGATGAGGTGATGGTAAGTGATAAAGGACTGTATGGCCGCAAGGAATTAGTTGTGCCTAATATTTAGTTTTGTAAGAAATATGGAAATCCTTCTATACTTGCTAACATACCTGTGTTTCTGCCTTTGCATTTGGTTTCCCTCTCCTCATGCTTTTTGCTTTCTCTTCATTCCTGTCTCGACTCCACAGCTGCCAATTTATTTTCTGTCACCTTCTCCATTTCACTGTTCATGAAAAGTAGCAGATTAGCATCCCCAAGAGAAGTCAACCCTGTTAAAATTCTGAGTCAACCAGTTTTCACTGTCCCACTTTTGTTTTCAATAATGAAGCAGTTTGGAATCTTCTATACATCTTTGGGGGGGAAATCTCTGGCCAGTTTTTCAGATTCTTCCCTTCCCCCTCTTATCATTTCTTCTTGACTTTAAGTTTCAAAGTAATAATTTTCCCATGATGGCTATTCTGCAGGTGCCACACTGAAAACAGGTAAGATCATACATACGCTTTCTCTTATTGTGGACCCACGGGCAAGTGGCTCCAAGGAAGTAGGGGAGTAAGAAAATCAAATAAACCGACATACACTGTATTATTTGGGAAATAAATTGCCACAGTTTTATTGATCAAACCAGAATGGAGCGTTGATGGAAAATCATGGGGGCGGATCCAAGATATCGGGTCACCACCCTGTAACCCAATAGTATCGAACCACTCGATAAACACCCCCCAACACCCGTGGGGGGTACCACACCAGAGTAGCGCTTAGGTGGCCCCACCGGACGCACATCTCTATGTGGAGCCAGCGCCACCTGGGATTGTAGCTCCCAAACAGGTCCCCGAGCCGGGCAACGCTGTTGAGCTCCATCCCAAGACACCTTATGGGGGTCCCCACAAACGGGAAGGAAACGCCCATCTTCCCTTCTTGGATCAGACCCCATGCAAAAACCCGCCAAAGAGCAGGGCATCCACCCTGCTCCCGCCAACGCTCCTACTGCTGTGACCAACAAAGTAGCGAGCCCCGTACAGCATGTAGCCACAAATCGTGACCCCAGTCTGACAAGTGCACACCATCAGGGCGATACATCTCCGGTAACTGGAATGAGATCTTTGTGTGGGGAATCACGACGCCCCCAAGTGACTCAATGAAACGGCCCACCGCACAGGACAACTTCTGTCTGGCGAAATCCACTCTTGTCGGCTCCTTCCCGCCACGCCACACCCGCCGTTGCAACAGTTCTGACCAAAACAGCCGGGTGTCCGGCAGTTCTGCATGCAAAGTCCCAAAGTCTCTGGACATCCTAGAGCACAAGTCCATTCCGTTCTGAGCCGGCAGGTCGTTCTCCCCCAGCTGAACCACTATGGCATCCGGAGGTCCGAAACGGGCCATGGACTTCCTTATCACTTGCGAAAAGGAATCCCAACGCATCCCACGTCGCCCGATCCACCTCACGGAAAAGAAGTCCTGCAGTCCAAGCGCTCTTCCCCAACCCGTTGACTCCGCATAGCGCCCGGCCCAGTGCACTATGCTATGGCCCAGGATCCAAACCACATTCCGATGCCCTAGAAAGAGAAAGAAAAAAAAAACCATTGCCAGGACAGCATCCAGCCAAGTCACCTACGGAGGTAAGTGCGAAAGGCCCCAGACTTCCACCGCCCAATCGAGCGAATGACCTCCTGGGGTAAACCGCAATCCGCGGCGTAAGAGGCCGCCCCTATGTGGAAGGAATGCGTCCCAAATTCCTCAGGGGGCAAGCCTGCCGCTCTGAGACAGGACCGTAGAACTGCCATGAACTGGTATCTGGTCAGCAAAGACCCGTCCTCATGTAGCAAGAGGGGGTCACCGGCAGAAGGACGAACCCGGAGGTAGGCCCTAAGCGAGGATACCGGGCAACAGGGCCCACCCTTTACTGCATGAAGCACTACCGTAACCCCACGGCCGGACTGGTCGGTCTTGGACTGTCTTACCGTGATTGTAAGAGAGGATGCACAGATAGTGACATCCGCCAACCTGATGGCACGACCTGAGACATCCCGAGCAGAGGCCGAGACAATCTCACTGCATCGAAAAGCCCCGTAAAAGGACAACACAAAAGCAGCAGAAAACAGTTTCACCTCAAATCTCGAGTGACACAGTGAAGGGAGGAGGCCCGTCAGTTGACGGAGGATGGGGAAAGTGATGGGGCGTCTGGCATCGGGAGGACGGGGGTTGGTCCTCTTCCATCCTTTTATCGCTCGTGGTATGGTGAAACCCTGGCAGGGATCATTGTGGCCGTATGCCTTACTAAAAAAGGCCACGGCGGCCATATGCAGGGACATAGTTGTTGGAGCCAGGCCCTGCAGCCTCATCCCGGCCAGGTACCGAAGAACCGTGTCCCGAGCCAGAGGCAAGGCCGTTCCCCCAATACTCCTGTCAAAGGCCATTACTTTCTCAAAGGCCCCCTCATAAGCCAGCAGGGTGGAAGGAGCGATGGAATTCAATACTCCCTGCAAAACTATGTCCCTCCAAGTGTCCACAGGTCCGCAGGAAACAGGTCTGGTTGAGGGTTCGCCTCTGGGGCCAGGGTCCGGAACCTCTCCTCCTGAAATCGAGATAACGCATCTGCGACCTCGTTATTAATGCCTGGAATATGCTTGGCGGAAAAAGAGACATTGTATGTAAGACAGTAGGGCTGTCAAAAAAAAAATTCGGTACAGTTCGGATTCGGCCGAATTTGACCCTTGTGGGGTCAGTACGTGCCGAAGTCCGAACTCCCCCGCTTCGGATCCCCGGTAATTCGGGGGGATCCGGAGTTCGGGGGAAAATTCGGCCGAAGCGCGCCTTCAGGGATTCCCTGAAGGTGCGCGGGGGCCCTTTAAACTGATCTGAGCCTCCCAGCCGGGAGGCGCAGATCAGTTTAAAGGGCAGCCCGCCCCCCTTCAGCGGGCTCCCCTGAAGGGGGGCGGGCTGTCATTTAAACTCATCTGTGCCTCCCGGCCGGGAGGCGCAGATCAGTTTAAAGGGCAGCCCGCGCCTTTCAGCGGGCTCCCCTGAAGGGGGGGCCGAATTGGCCGAATTTATTCGCGAACTCCTGAACTCGCTGAATTCGGCCCCCCCGGTTGCCTGCCAGATTTGAGTTCGGATCCGTCTGAACTGAAAATCACCGAATCAGGGGAAATTCGGTTGATTTTCAGTTCGGACTGAACCGAATTGACAGCCCTATAAGACAGGCCAACACAAACCTGCGCACCAGGCGCATCACCCGCTCAGAGCGTGAGGATTGACGGTTGACCACGCGAACAACGGCCTGATTATCTCACCAAAAGGTGACCCTTGAATTGGCAAAGGAAGGACGCCAAATCACCACCGCAACCAAAACGGGAAAAAGCTCCAAAAACGTTAAATCCCGCAGAACCCCGGAGCCCTGCCGTTGCAGGGGCCAGCGCTGAGCACACCATCGCCAATTAAAGTAAACCCCAAACCCAACACTACCTGCCGCATCGGAGTGAACCTGCAGGGCAGGACTAAGTGCCTGGGGAGTCTGCCACAAGGAAACTCCATTGTAGCTGGCTAGGAACGTCTGCCAAACCCGCAGGTCAGCCTTAATGCCTCGAGTTACCCTCACCCGATGGTGCGGTGACTTAACCCCAGCAGTCGCCCTCGCTAGCCTGGCTCAAAAGGCCCTGCCCGGACGAACCACCCTGCAGGCGAAGTTCAAGTGACCGAGAAGAACCTGTATCTCCCTCAAGGTGCATTTCTTCTGCGCCGAGAGCCAGGAAAGAAGCGCCCTAAGGGCAGCTAACTTATCCTCTGGCAGACTAGAAGTCCCTCGAACCGAATCCAGTAGGATGCCCAGGTACACCAACTTAGTGGCGGGGCCTTCCGTTTTTTCCGGGGCCAAAGGCACCCCCAGCGAGCTCCCCGAAAATCCTGAGGCCATCCGCGCAAGCTGTAGTCCGGCATGGCCCAGCGAAAAGGAAGTCATCTAAATAATGGGTCACCCAAGAGGTGCCCGCCCTCCTCTTAAAGGCCCATTCGAGGAAAGTACTAAAAGTCTCGAAGGCTGCGCAGGACACCGAACAACCCATTGGCATCGCCTTGTCAACGTACCAAGCCCCATCAAGTTTAAATCCAAGCAAGCAGTGGTCCCGCGGGTGAACTGGGAGGAGTCGGAAAGCAGATTTAACATCACATTTTGCCATAAGGGCCCCCACTCCGCAAGCCTTTGCTATGTGTACGGCCTGATCGAATGACGCGTACTGCACCGAGCAAAATTCAGTGGGTATGGCGTCATTCACGGAAGATCCCTTAGGGTAGGACAGGTGGTGGATCAACCGGTACTCACCCGGGGCCTTCTTAGGAACTACCCCTATCGGAGACACTCTGAGATTGGGAAACGGCGGGGAGGGGCCAGCCACCCGGCCCGCGTCACACTCCTTCTGACCCTTAGCTGCCACTACGTCAGGTAACTCCCGAGCTGAGCGCAGGTTAGGTGCATCAAAAGGAATGCGAGGGCCACTAAAGGGTATCCTGAAACCAGCAGAAAAACCTTCCAACAAGAATTTTGCCGCTGGGCGGGAAGGGTACAGTGCAAGCAATTTTTCCAAGGGGCGGAGGCGAACAGGAGTCGGGCAAAGGGGCAAGAAACCAGTGATACCTGATGCGCTGTTTACTGGCACCGGCATTGTCGGGTACGGCGGCCCCCTTTCCGCCCTCTCCCCAGCCAGCAATTGGGAGGGGGCGGGAACGGCGAAAGGGCTGCTGATTATGCCGCTCCCTGTTACAGGGCAGTCTGGCATGGGGGCCAGAACAAACCTCACAGTCATGTGCATATCTGCATCGCACACGATTGCACCGCCCCGGATTAAACTCCCAGCACACCTTCCGGTTGGGGTCCCCTTTGAAACCACCCTTGAATGGTCTCCGACCTTCCAACCTGCCCTTCATCCGAGGCCCCACCAAACTCAGCCACAATTTATCATTCACTAGATCCCACCTAGTGTGTTGACTGCGAGGCTCGCTTTCTAAACACCTCATCGTAACTAAAGGCCGCAGCCTCACCCGCCAGCTCTACAGCGGACAGTACGTTGGCCATATGATTCGTCAAGTGCCAGGCTCGCTCCGGGAAAGCTGCCTCGACCACCCCACGAAATACCGCGAACCCAGCCATCCAATTAAGCAAGGTACGCTCCGCCCCTCCAGCCTTGCCTCTCTTCTTACCGGACTTAGGCCTGTCCTGCCCGTCATCCGACTCAGATTTGAGCAGCGAGAAGACATCTATGAAGTAGCCTTCTAAAATCCTTTCCCTGACTTTTCTAGCCAGGTGAATGACCGGGGGGTTCTCCGAATCTAAATAAGCCGATGAGGACTGCCCCGATCCAGGCAGAGCCTCTGGGACCCAACCCACCGCAAGGGAAACCTCCTGCGCCAATCTACGCCTCCTAATCACCCATCGGGGGAGCCCAGGAACCCGCGCCCCCACCAACCAATACCAGCCCCCGGTGTGTGCAGAGTCCTCATCCGAGGAAGACTCACCAGTGGAAGACCCATCCGTAGATGATTCCCTGGGTCGCCGAGCTCTGCGTCTCCGCCGCTACTTCTTCTTAGTCGCCGCACGGACCCCGACCTCAGGCATCACCGAGCCATCGGACGAGTTGGATGACTCGCCCCTCCGCCCCACCAACCTAGTCATCTGCACGGCCCTGGGCCCAGGAACGTCAGACGAGCTGGAAGACTGATCCTGTTGCCGTGCACCAGCCCTGGTCCCAAGTGCGCCCGCGCTCGTGGAAGGAGCCTCGGTCAAGGCGGAACTGGCCGACCCTTGCAACCCCTATGGAGATTCCCACCTCTCCATCCGCTCCACCAATCTGGCCACAGTAGTGGTCAAACCAACCAGTATATCTGGTGCCTGTTGAGCAGCAGCGGCCGCCATAGGGGCAGCAGCCCTGGACCCAGAACCACGCCCCCCCCTGGAGGCAGTCGCCTTACCGGACTTGGCCGGAGCTTTCGCCCCTGCAACCTTAGGGGCCGGCCGGGCCGAAGCCTTAGCCGAAGTAGCTGGACGTGAAGGCGCTGTAGTTAGGGCAGACTTCCGTTATGGCCCTGCAGAAACCGTATCTGGTCCAGGCCGGGCCCTCTTTGGCTGCGGAGTAGCCTTGCCCTTCCCTTTGCCAGCATTGGCCTTGCGCTTAGGCCCCCCAGCTTGCTTTGGTGCCATGTGGTTGCTATCTATGTATGCGTTTAGTGAAAGCGCAAATAGCCTCTGCAAACACTGCAAGCAAACCCAACTAATCAAGCGTCAAAAGAACAGGCAGAATCACCCCCCCCCGGCCCCTAAAGGCAAGCAAATCAATCAATTGAATTAACCAAAGCAAGGTGCCCAATGAATTCACCACTCCCAATTGATTACAAATACAAAGACTACCTTGGTAAATAACCAAACATAAGCTATCACCCCTCCCAGAAGCAAGATCCTATAGCCTACAACCAAGTAAATCCTGCTCAGAAAAGAATGGGTAAGAAGAACAAATTAGCAGCAGTTCAAGACAAAAGTGGGAGGGAGTGGGGGTTGGCGAGGAGTGGGGATATAAGCCAGGGAAACCACTCACACACACAGCTGCAACCACCCGGGTAATAATGGAGACCAACCAGGAGCCTAGGAACAATGTAGGGCAAGTAAATCCCTAACAAAATGGAGGGGGGGGTAGAAGGTCGCTGCTGCCCAAAAAAGCTATCCAACACCAACCGGAAAGCACCCAAGTCCCAACCGAGAAGGGGACCCACTGGTGCCGAGGGGGGGAGGGAGCTTCAAAGGCCACCTGCACGTGTTCCCCCAAAAAACCGGCAAACACTCTTAATCAGACCCAAACGTGGAGGGAAGGGGAGCTTTTTTGCGCAAGCTACTCACCCAGCCCTGGCCGCGGCAAGGAGAAATAACAAATCCTTCCCCAAGGAGATAGGACCCAGGGAAACCGCCTACCAGAGCCTCCGTGCAATCCTCAGCACAGCCCAGCTGCAGTACAGCTTTATTGCAGAAGCTACTCACCCAGTCCTGGCCGCGGCAAGGAGAAAGGGAACAAATCCTTCCCCAAGGAGCTAGGACCCAGGGAAACCGCCTACCAGAGCCTCCGTGCAAGCCTCAGCACCGCCCAGCTGCAGTACAGCCGATCCGTCCCAAGCCACGTGGTCCCTGCCTGGCTCTGCTCCGTTCACCGCAGCCAACTTCTATCCTCGCCTTCCCCCGGCAAAGAGGACTGCTGCCGGGCTGGGACCCATTAAATAGGCACGGGGGCAGGGTGCCTGATGTCACCTCCCCCCCCCCCGCACCCTATCCAACCCCATGAGGAGAGGGGAGAAACCGTGAGGCCAGCGTGGTGTCGCGAGACGGCCCCACGCGCCGTCTGGCAACAAGAGACCTCCCTCCCCTTCCTCTGCGCCGCCCGGTAAGCCCACAACAGGGCGACCTGTTGAATCAGGACGCCCTTTTTGTTGCCCCCACCTTGTGGAATAGCCTTCCTGAGGAGTTCAAGAAGGCTCCCACACTTTATAACAGAGTAATATGAGAGAATAGTTCAGGAAGGCACTTTATAAAAGGAAAAGGACTGTGGATCACACCACTATGTATAAGACATATTATCCATTTGCTGCACATTACCCTGTTGTCGTGACATTTTTCTTCATTATATCCACCCTCTGTATCATACCTGATATGATATGCTCATTCAGATTTCAGTAACCCTAGTCTTCATACATTGCTCATTGGATGTCTCCTCGAACTGATTTTAACAACATGCCCTGTATATTAGATGTATTTTCATATGGACTGTTATAAATGTACACTGTGTAATCTGCTCTGAGTCTCAGTGAGAAAGGTAGAACATAAATACAGGTGAATAAATGTACATAGTTGGAGACTATGGGAATGCAGTCACATGCAGCATCTCCTCACAGTGTGAGGAAAATGTTTACTATCCTCAGGATTTCTGGTAAAACGCTGGTCCCCTCTTGGACCCTACAAATGACATGTGCTACCCAAACAGGTGTCAGTTCACTACAGCAAGCTATCACTTGGTAAATGGGCTTTGGAATCCCTCTATCTAATGTTTAGGTGATATTTAGGCATTTCTGTAATAAAGACTGGCCTGTTGGTTCATATATTATGAGTGTAATATGAAATTATCTGAGCCCCGTGGCGCAGAGTGGTAAAGCTGCAGTACTGCACTCCAAACTCTGCTCACGACCTGAGTTCGATCCCAACGGAAGATGGTTTCAGGTAGCCGGCTCAAGGTTGACTCAGCCTTCCATCCTTCCGAGGTCGGTCAAATGAGTACCCAGCTTGCTGGGGGTAAAGGGAAGATGACTGGGGAAGGCAATGGCAAACCACCCCGTAAACAAAGTCTGCCTAGTAAACGTCGGGATGTAACATCACCCCGTGGATCAGGAATGACCCGGTGCTTGCACAGGGAACCTTTACCTTTTTAATATGAAATTAGCTTTGGGATTAAAAATTTTATTTGCACAGACTTGCCAGTTGATGCTTACTTGTCTCTTCAGTCACATTCTATGCTTTGTCCATCCATATGCTGTTTCAGGGCTGGTGTTTGTTTATATGAATAAACATGAAGCTTACAAATGCATATGCGGGAATTCTTGTAGTAGGAGAAACACCACTCTTGGCCTTCCTCCCCTTGCTGGCTCTGCTTCTCATGCCACCAGTTCCCCACTTGGCTCTAGCTCCCACTTTAATCACACCCTTGCTGGACCTTGTTTTCCCCCTGCTGCCTTTGGTTGTGCTGTCTCTCCCTGCTTTCTAAGCTAGCCGCACTGGTTCCACTAACCTCCTCCTCCTGCCCCATTCATCTCTGCTTCCTTCCCTATTGCTGCATGCCACGTTTCCCCCCTCTCGCTACCTCATTTTGCTCCCCCTGACTCCTGCTTCTTTCCCAACAGTTCACCGCCATGTCAGGTGCTCTTTTGGGCTGCTATGGCCACCCAAAATGGCATATGAATTTTGCTTTTCTGCAAGGCCTGTGCATGCTTTTACCACTTGGGTTTTTCTTAACCTCAGGTGTTTTTTTTCTTCCAAAAATCATATTTTTCTGCAAACCTAGAGATTTTCCTGGTTTGTATATACCCATATCCTAGCCCTGACTGGCCCTGTTGTGTGGATTTTTTTGAACTCATGGTTAATTTGGGGGAGGGGGCTGTCAAGTCACAGCTGACTTATGGCAACCCCATAGGGTTTTCAAGGCAAGAGATGTTCCTAGAGAGTATAAAATATTCAAGTTTTCATGATCTAAAATATTAAACTTGGTCCCAGAATAATGAAAGTACTTAATTAAGTAAGTTAATTTAAACAGTAACATACTGGTGCTAGTGGGCCCATGGCTTTATAAAACTAACTTGTGAATGCTGCATATGTTTACAGCACTATTTCTGTGAAGGACCTATCAATTTCATTGTTGGCTACATGGTCAGGCAAGAGCAGGGCTTCTTAGAGCCTCCGTAGGCTCCCATGCAAGATTCCTTCTGTACACCCATTCATATCAACCAGACCCAGCCTAAGCATTGTATGAAAACACATTACATGGATTGCCCAATTCTATGGGTTCTCCCCAAGATTACATTAGCTCCTGGAATGTTGTCTCCCTAGTTACTTCTCCTCTGGTGACCCTGAGAAAGAGGGTATTGGTGGTAGCCATGATTAGGCAGAGCTCCTTGGATGAGTAAGCAATGTATTTCTTTCTTGTTCAGTGACATGCTAGTGTTTCCTGCTAAGCTCACTTGGGCTGGATATAAGGTGCCTTTAAATGTAAACACATAAGTGTTTTGCTAAATCATGCCACTAAATGGCTTCGTAATTTGTTAGTAATTAGAACTGTAAGGATGCAGTTTGGATTTGTTGTAGTTCTATGCAGCAGCTTTCTGGTGTACAGGAATAGCACATAAAAGTAAGACCGGAAACAATTTTATTAAATTATTTTCCAGACAAACCAAAGGATATTCGAGTTATGTTTCTCCATATGTTAACGGCTGCTAGAACAAATTTTGTGAGATATTAGAAAAGCAATAAATTTCCTGACTTAAATAATTGGCTCAACAAGGTTAAAGAAACCTATGCTTTAATTAAGTTGACGTACTATAATAACGATAAAACTACGGAAGAATTGGATGCTCGCTGGAATTCAACGATTTCAAGGATGGAGAAAGCATTCTAATGTGTAAATTGTAGAGAGGTGGTAATATAATAATCATGTGGATTTTAGATAAATAGAGTATTATTTGATTAAGTGCTACGGGTATTTTAGTTACATTAGCACTGTTTTAGTTAGTTTTTTTAAAAAAATGTATATCATTAGTATTTGATTTTTTTAGTAATGTTATATCTATGGTTTTTTCCCCTTCTTTTATTGTAAGATTAAATGTTTATAATAAAAAAGGAATAGCACATGGAGGAATCCAATGCTTTTTCCCTTCCTTGACAGCAGAAACTTGTTGTATAGTTGCCATGGCTGGTGCTGAAATAGAAGTATTTTGTGATAGACCATGAGTAGGTGTTAGTCTGTAGCAGTAGAAAAGAGCAAGAGTCCAGTAGCACCTTAAAGACTAACAAAATTTCTGTCAGGGTATGAGCTTTCATGAGTCACAGCTCACCTTCATATTATGTGGTGTGGATTGCTGGTCACTTGCAAGGTATTATGTCAGTGCCCAGAATCTCTTTCTTTGTGTTCTGCAAGTATTAGAAATACAATAAAGGCACTTTTTCTAGATCTTATGTGTGGATATTTCATTCTAAACACATCTGCAGTTTTGCTGCCAGAGAGAGGGGAACACGTTTGACTGTCTGAAACTTTGAAAAGAATGTAAAGCCAGCTTTTCTTTAAAATGTTAAATAACACATGGAAGAAAATTTACTAAGGGAGAAGTGCACATTATTTATTTGTTTTAAACATTGTTGTGCCACTTTTATGCTGCTGTTCCAACCAATTTAGGGTCCCCAAAGCACTGAATAATCTAGAAATACTCTCAAAAATATTTAAAGTGAAAGGGGATCTATTTGACTTTAATTCATATTGCAGAAAATAACTTATCAGTCTTATCTACAGTAAAGTTATCTTATGCATGGGCTTGAACTGAGGCAATTTTGTGAACACTGGGATATCGGGTTACAAGGAGGGTATGAGGAAATAGTGAGGGAAGATGGATACAGGGGTAAAGGCAAGTGCCTTTGCATATTCTTCCACATTTCCCACCCCACAACTGGGCCCAGTCCAGTGGCAAGCACTGTGCACCTGGGCCATAGTTTTTCCAGGTAGAGACTGCTAGGGTGAGGCAATGAGGGGAAACTGATGGGGTGGCAGATGAAGATAAGTTGGCTGGTAGATGGGAAGAAAAGAAACAGGAAAAGAAGAGAGTCAGTAGGGGTTTTCAGGGAAGGGAAAGAGGAAATAGTGGGGGAAGGGAAATCAGATGCCCCCTGCAAGTCATTGCGGTTCCCCTGCTTGTAGTTATATAATTTTCTGATATGCAGGTACTGAACAAATTCATGTTTGTAAAGAAGCAAATATGCTTATTTCCATATACATCTCTTATTCTATTTCTAGAGTTTAGGATATGTCACTTTGGTATGATACAGTTGTTACGTTTCTGATTTCTGAGTCATTGTTAGTAGCTTTTGAGTAAGCCAAGGATTCTGTCTTTCTCTAAACACCATCCCACTGTTGCTTTAACCATGAGGTAATATGATGTCTGCATTGGTGCTAACCATGGTTAATAGTAACTGGATTTCTATTTTAGTTATGAGGCACATTTTGGTTTCAGACTCTGATTATGAGAAAAACGTGTTACTATTAACCATAGTTAATGTTGCTGCAGATGTAATAATACAACCTGCTTAAAGTAATCTAGGAAGTAGAGGAGAAGTTTTATGGGTGGGCAGAGGCATGAGACTATGATATGTTTTCTAGGATGTTATGTTGAGGCTATACCTTTATAGCAACCTTTAACAGAGGAATTTCATGGATGAGCATGGATTTCATACAAAATAACATAACAATACTGCTTAGCTGTCTGTCCACCCCAAAACAGTTGCTTAATTTTAATTATTCACAAAACTTGTTAATATGATTAACTGCTTTTAACAGAGCTTTCCAAAAGCAAGTATCGTTGACCTTTACTTGTTTTAATTGGAGTGTAACTGAAAAAGCCTCTTTGTGCTGTTATAACACTGTGTATTTTAAATAGGGATTTACATTTAATAATTTATTATGTAATGTTACAAAGAACTAAAGGATAGTAATAATGTCATTTTTTAAAAAGTGGGTGGTCCAGCTAGCTACCTTGAAGCTGCATCTGCACTGGAGTACAATTTCTGCTTTCAAGTGTGACTACCCACACAGATTTTAACCATGAATTGGTTAAAACATTTTCTGTAAGGGTTGTTTTTGAGAATCGTGAGAATGTTACATCTCTCTTTGGTGAGTCTATATGTAAAATTGCTAGCTACACGACCACCTGTATTTTTAGCTGTGAAGCCTTCCAAATAGAACTGTGAAGTCTTTATTTTAGAATATGAACATGTGAAGGAAATGGTTGTGTGACAAAATATCTTTGTATCTCTGCATGACACACAAAGTGGAAAAGATATACTAGTTACTCATTTCTGGTTTAAAACATAACTTTTACTTTGTTTTAATAATGAAATAAGGTTTTTAATGGACAATAGTTTATTTTAATGTTTGCATACTCCCCAAAGGAAATCATTCAAAAATTAGAACCAAAGGAAATGAATACTTCCTTAACTATCTTGGTTTTGTTTCTCTGGATTCCTCATATCTCTGCATGTGTGATGAGGGCAGTTTTCCATTTTGTCCCATAGAGGAACTTAACCTGATTATCCACAAGCTAGTTATCATTTTTCCTATATACGTAGGAATATATTAAGCAATTTGATCAGAGTAGCATGTTTGCATACTTCATGTCAGTGGGGCTCTCACATTTCTGGTAAAGATATCTAATTACTTAAATGCAAGAAGGAAAGCCATTTATAGCTTAAAGTTGTGTGGAATTTGTGTGTGTGTGTGTGTGTATGGTTTGCTTGGAGTTATAAAAGTTTGTAATACAATGGCCCACTTTTCCACCGGGTAACCTCTGACCTTTATGGTATGTAGTTAGCCAAGATGACACTAGTGAGTCTTCATAAGAAACATGACAAAAATAGAGCTGGACTCAATGTGGTAACAGGTCAATTTTTTTCTATTTCAAAAATGATTGTTCCAGACTGAAGAAGTATAGTACAAATTGTTCAGTTTATTCTTTCCTATGTATATCCTGGCCACTCCTCTCCATTCAGGCACAAATTATAAAGAGCACTTTGATGTAATTAAATACAACTCAGTATTTTCAGAAATAGTTTTTGTGTTTTTATTCCTGGAGTTACTTGGAGAAGTAGTTGAAGGCAGGAATCAAAATAAAATATATTCAGTATCTTCTCAATTTGTATCAGTTAGGATTGTAAATATGAAGAAATGTTTTTTTTTCAGTCTAGAAATGTTAACCAGGTCAGAATTTGTTTTTTGACACTGCTTTTAATTGTAGGATTTTATTCCTTCCTTTGCTGTTGCCAGTAATAGATCTAGTATACCACTCATACATAATTTTGGATTGTTTGACTCTCTTGGCAATATGCTATACATTTTATGGGATTTGTAGTTACTACTATTTAGACTATCTCTTACTTGGAATTTTGTTCAATTCTGTGGAACCTGCTTGTGAGCAAATGTGCACAGAATCAATCTTCATGATACTTTCAGTTCAATACATGAAACTGTTAACCCAAGAATATTTTATTTTAAGCCTTTTGGGGAGACTAAATTACATTAAATCCAGCCATTCTCTCTCTAAATGGTTTATGGATTGCAACATACTACTTCTTGTCTCATACTTTGGAAAAGGTAATATTCTCAATGCTAGAAAAATGCCCTTTCTGTGCCCTCTGATTTCTGGGTTTTTTTCCTGGGCATATTGCACTGAATATATCATGAAGAATACAGAAAATCTTCTATTATCTCCATTTTGTAGATTCAAAAAGAACTGATTGTCAACTTTATTGTCTGTCTTCCTTATAGTTAATTGTAAAGAAAACTCCTGTGCAAATACCACTTCTGTTTATTCAGACTTCTGATTAAATTAATGCCTTGTATGATCCATCCTGAGCTTACTTCCCTACCTTTCCTCACTTTATTTGGATACTCTTTGAGTTTAACACATTGCTAAAAATTGTTCCTTTCTTGTTATTTATTACCAAATATTGTTTATGCACAATAAATGGTCACCATTGCAGAGACAACCTTTAACTCATTTTGTTAATATAAATAAAGTTGCTCTACATTTTGGGAAGCCAAGATGATCTGTTTATTTTGGAAGATGGAAAAGTAATTCAAACTGATGTTGCTAATGTCTGCAAGCCAGTGTCTGAGGATAGGTTTAAAGTTGCTTAAATGGAGCTGTATGTGGACTAATAGGGAATTCTTCAGGGTAAAACTTATTATATTTCTGTGGGGAACTTATTTGAGCTGCCCAGCACCTGCGCGGTGCTCATGGTAGTTTCCAAAATCAGAGCAGGATTTCCATGTTACCAGTGTAAGAACACTTCTGTGAAAAAACATACATTTCTCTTTTAAGGAGAAAGAGAAACATACATTTCTTTCTGCCCCTCAGTTGTATGTAGTGTAGTATTGCCAACCTCCAGGTACTAGTTGAAGATCTCCTTCTATTATAACTGATCTCCAGCTGATAGAGATTAGTTCACCTGGAGAAAATGGCTGCTTTAGCAATTGCACTCTATGGCATTTAAGTTCCTCCCCTCCCCAAACCCCACCCTCCTCAGGCTCCACCCCCAAAAAATATCCAGGTATTTCCCAGAGCTGGTAATTTGTGCAAGAGACATAGCAATTTCAGCTGAAGAAAGACAGGTAATTTCAAACACTGTGGTGAACACGCTCATTTCTTTCCATGTTCTGAAAAACTCCCTATCTATGGGACAATTCTTCAGTATAAGACGACTTTCTGCAGCCAAACACTTCAAGGATTTGTCTGATTGTCCAGCACTTTGGGACGGTTATTATTGTTTACGTTAGCAATACTACTGGTATGCCAGTAATGCAGCACAGTTAGACTACACGGCCGGGCACAGACTATAGGCACCAAGTCTTGTTCCTACCCTGTGTAGTTTCTTGCTCCACCCCATTCATTTGAATATTGCTGAGGTCACTTTCCTGTGTTTCATGAAAGCTGTCGTAGGAAGCTGATACTCCCAAAATTAGTTGCACAGCCCCAGCAACAATTCTTTTGTGTTGAAAATCATTTTCCCTCTAAGAAGCTGATGCAACAGGCTGGAAAAGCAGTTATTATAATCACTTACGAAGAAGGAACATTACAGTTACATATTGTGCCAATTACAATCAAAGCTGTAAATGTGGCACCAGAAATATTTCTGATATCTGAAGCTGAAAGATTGACTGATTGAGGTTGGATTCAGGCAGCGTATAATGTATCAACCTAGTGATAGCTAAACAATTAAGGATAGGAAGTCAGGAGTTTCTGGCTTGATGCAACCTACATAAATATTTTTAACATCCAACACTGCTGTTTTAAAACTCTGGCTAGTTCATATTTTGCCACCACTTTCACTTAGCCTTAGCTTTAACATAGGATTCATAGTGTACACTTTCCCCCTGGGCTGCTGAGAGACAACACAGGCCCACAGATATTATCTCTGGATCCTCTTCACACCACCTAGACCCAATCCAAACATTGTATGAACACAGATTGTGTGACTTGCCTGGGTCCCCAGAGTAACCAGGACTGACCAATTCTTGTCTGCCTAGTTGGATTCCCCCCACTTTGGTGGCCCTGTTTTTTGTTGGTTCCAGTTAGTGATGCTGCAGAACGCTTCCACAAATCTTCATTCGTTAGGGTTTTTCCATTTGTTTAACAGCATACATCTGCCCTCTGCATGTGCATTCACAAAGTGAATTGCAAGCTGCTTTTTAAACAAAGAGGAGTATTTAAAACAGTGTGGGTTAGAATGAGGGATAACTCTGAGTAGTAGTGCATGTGCCAGCAAATGTTTAGATCAAGGCCACAGGTTTTAAAGCTAATGTAGTTAATACTTTAAACATTTTACTAAGTGGCTAAGAGCATGAACAGGTTCATATCTAGTTTATCTCTTGCCTCCTTCAGAAACTAATTAGGCAAACCATTGGGTTGGGTTTTTTTTTCCAGCCTCAGCTTCCAGTCCACAGTGGTCCATAGTGAGAGTGACCTGTAACACTATCATGCAATAAGTTATATATTTGAACACTACAATATGATAGGTACATGCTATCTGCCTAAGTTCAAAAGTTCTGATGACATATACATGACAAAAAGAAAAAGTGGGTGGGAGGCAACTGCAGAACCTATGGACCTGAACTTGTCTAAGAATTAGTATTAGACACTGAGAAGCAGGGATCCATTAAATTCACCTGAGGGATCCCATTCTCCCCTCACCCATTTGGCAGTGGGTGTTCCTGATCTCCCCCCCCCACCCATCTGCCTAACCACAGTGCCTCTGCTTGCCTAGTTCTGGAATTGGCAACGTCTTGCAACGTAGCATCATAAGATATAAGTTTAAAAGTTACAATGTTAGTTTGTTTACCTTTTTGTATTTTTTTTCCAACCCTGGTGGGTGCCCTCTATCTTTACCTGGCTTCATTCTCTGGATTTTTTGATCTGCATGGGAGTAAGGTCAGAATTAGATATTTGATGCTGAAAGCACAGATAATACCGTACGAGTAAGTCGTAGTTTGAATTTTGTTTTGGGGTGTTATAATTTAACAAAGTCAAAGAAAAATACAGAGGCATGTAGCTGTTCAGTGTTAATTTTCATCTGCTAGCTGGAGTTTTGCTTTTGATTACAGGACAACAGATCCATAGGCTTGTTCCTAAAATTGAGCTAACTATAATTGCCTTCTTTGTGGCATGTATTGATATTTTAAAACAGGAGCTTGTTGTAACCTGCTCTAACGTGTCTCCTTAGAGTTGTTAACTTTCCTCAGAATGTGCATTCAAATCATGCTTTTTTTCTAAATGTCTTGCACACACAATCCCAATTTGTAGACATTAGGACAAAAACTACTGGAAATTAAATGAAGAGTTTCAGTTTCAAATAAGTGGCAACTAAAATATAAAAAAGTTAATTGTATGTAGGCAGCAGCATATCTCATAGATTTCCTCTGCTTCTTTGCTGTCATTGTTTATTTTTAAAAACCCTGTTTGCATCCTTAGTACTTGTAACACCACTTCACAAGTAACAGAAGTTTTGGGTCATTGCTCTTTTTGGAAAATAAAAATTATAGGCCTACATTATGTCTTCATAAGTTGCTGTAGTTACATAGTAGTAGCATGACATGAGACATACAAAGAAGACAAGTTAATTTATAAAGAGGAACATTAACATTGCCTTTATAAAAAGCATCCACAGACATCAGAGTTGCTTAATAAATACCCATCACATCTTACATATTATATAGATAGTATCTATGTTTGTCTGCAGGCTGAAAATGCTGTGACACCTTAGGGACGAATCGATTTATTGTAAAAAGAGGTTTTGTAGATTGTACAATTCTATGAGATTACAGTGTTTGGCCACTAGAGGTCTCCTATACCCTTCTGTTGGGGAAAAACCAAACTGGAGAACATAAATCAGATTTTATCCAAGAAAGAAAGAATTAAAGACAGACAGATGAGAGAGAGAGAGAGAGAGAAGTCAATAATGTGATGTCACCAGTTTGCTGGGGTCTTTCGGTTAAGGCATACAACTTCACTTGCACAAATGCCTTTCCTGCACATGACTTCCCAGCCTCTTTCCCACTACATTCCCAGCCTGACTGTGGCTGCCTCTACATGTGGAAACATTCCTATGTAAGCATTCTCCTGAGTGAAACTGATCATGCAGATGAAATCAAAGAGACTTTACTGGGCCCAACCTATTGCATTAATCCATATTGATGGAGAAATCCAGGTGATTTTATGGCTAGGTGCCCAAGGTTTTGTTTTATGTGATCTTGGGGCTCTCATACTAGATGTTGTTTTTCTGTTCAGTAGCTGTGCTTAATTTGGTTAGTGCAAGGTAGATAAGTAGCTTAAACACAAGTTTAAAGAATCTAAGATAAAAGTAAAAAGCTAATAGCTTGCACTATAAGTTTATTTCTTGTACTTTAATGTCAGAGTAAAGCTGAAGTTTTTTCTTCAGAGTTGTTCAGTTACAGTATATAAAGATGAACTTCTTGTACTCTTAAAAATTGTAAAAAATAATAATGCAATATATAATTCTACAACTGCAATAATTCCATGGATTTAAATTTTGTAAATAATAAATAAATATGGGAGGAAAGGCGGTCTTTAATTTATGTTGATCCCAAGCTATATAGGGCTTTAAACTTCTCTACTTTGTAGACATGACATTTTCCCGCAGTGGAAGGTTGCATAGTTGTTTACATGTTGCACTGGGCAACAGTCCAAGAAGCCGTTGTTGAATGCCCTCTTAGAAGGTGATGTACCCCAAATATTTCAGTCTGTTTTTTCCATAGTACAACATGACTGATAACAAGAACACAGATTTCTTCTTAGAAATTTCCAGGATTATTTGTTTCAAAGCTGTGTTTTCATTTCCCTAGGAACAGGCTAATTAATAAAATATGGCAATAGAAATTGATCTTCGCAACTGTGTCCCAGGATCATAAACAGGACACTGATTTATTATATATTACTTCAGAATATACATATTAAAAAACCCAGAACAGCTGGCTCTTGTGTATAAAGAGAATTATTTTAGCAAAATTAGACTTCTATAGAAGGAAACCTGTGATTAAGGTGAGGAAAATAATAAGTGATTCTGCTGGCTTTTGGCATAACTCTGCCATATACTTCATGCATTTTAGAAAAGATATTTTTTTGAAATTATTGAACATCCCCTTCTCTCCATACAAACATTGCAGAGGTTTAATGAGAACCAGCTTTTAGATTTATTAAGCTGGTGTGCCTGTATTAAATTGGTGTTGGTGTTTGCTATTCTTATCAAAAGTAGATAACAAATTATAGCTAAAACCACTGGAATTTGTGGCTTTAAAACACTATTATTTTCTTAACAAGTAGGAAAGTGTTCTAGAACATTGAACTTTAAATATTCTAGATCACAATGTACAGGGTGGTGAGGGTTCCTGTTATGTTTACCTGACTAGATTCCTCTAGACAGCAACAGATCAAGGCCTGCTGGTTATCGCTTCACCAGTATTGATGTTACCTGTTAATGGGTGGATCACGTAAGTTGCTCAACAAACTGAAAGACAGCAGTTCCTTATACTGAGTAGCATTGATATTTTTAGTAGCAGTTACTGTGGATGGTATCTGGCTATGCTTTTTTTATTAACAGTGTTGTCCAAAACTTTTAGCTTGTTACCATCATCTATCTTTCCATTGAAATAAGTAAACCAAGAGTTACCTGCCATTAGCTAATGTAAATTTACAGGTATGCAATTTGGCATGCTGGTTTTGACTGAGAATATCTTTGATATTGATTCATCCTTCACATAACTTAGAAATTCTTAATATGTGTGGCTGATGTACCAATTTACTAGCTTTTGGGTGAGTGGGGGTAAGTGAGGGTGAGAGAGAGTAGTTGATTTTGGGATTTAGGTGATGAGATTATTTGTTGGAGGCCTCCTTTGAGGTAATCGAAATTAAACTACCTGCTCAGCCATGCACACTTTTCAGGTGGTTTGATTTTCACCAAATTTAGTATCGTGTGTGATAATAAATCATTATAAAGAATTTTGTGTACTTAGGAGAGCTAGAGAAATGATGGGTGACAACTGACAGGTGGATTCTGAACAAAGACAAAATTCTATTTGTGAGGCACCTTAGTACTAGGAGCCATTCAAGGAAAGGATTGATGCATTGTTGATATAAGTTGTTTAGAAGCTAAATAAAAATATTTTAAATGGAACCTCGTAGTAACATGAAAGAAATACAAGCAGGAACCCGCAAGGGCTTGCGGTAAGCATCTCATTTTCTCCTCTCCCACTATTTCTTCTTTCCTTTTCCTGAAAGCCACCACAGCCTCTCCCCTTTCCTCTTCCTTCTCTCCTTCCTACCCATCTTAATCCTTGATTATGCCGAATGATTATAAAGTACTCCTTAATTCCTTGTAATTCCTGCCAAGTTTACTGGGTACCACTCCTGCATTGATTGCTGATTCTTGGGGTGGTAAAATAGGTTGGATTTATTGCGTTGTGGTGCTGAAGTTATATGTATTTGTATATGTTCAATGGAGACTTAGAGTCATGTCAGATTTAGGACTTTGTTGTTGTTGTGTACTATGTGCAAATATGAATTAAATGAATCATGAGAGTCATGCCATGGTTTACATGGAGATTCTGGATCAAATATAATTTTAAATGCATCTCTTGGGACTTCTACCAGTCTGAAAAACTTCACCTCAAACGTTGTTGCTATACTTCTGTGTGGAAAGATTGCAGTAACAGCTTCTGTAGCCAACTCTGTTTCTTGCAGCTGGTACATAACTTGGCACAGATGGTTTTCCTGGTTTCCGTCTGCTGTTTTTGGCACTTAGATAATATTCTGCCACAGTAAATCACAGCCATCCTTAGCTGGTTTCAGATGTGTCATGGAGTGTCCCCCCTCCCCATTCTTGTAGGCTGATTTTGACTGGTGATGGTGCAGGTATTTGAGGCTGCAGGGCATGGACTTTGCATCTACTGCCTGCACATTCAGTGCCTTATGTGTCCTTTTGTTGTCTTTGACAATGTGAAGCCTGTGGTTTAATATACCTGTTTGGAATATTCCATGGTTTTTCCCTATTTGATTAGTGTTGAGAAGAGATATCGAATTAGGAAAGAACCATGAAATTTGGTATGCACATTCATGACATAATCTACGCTTCTGGTTCAAAAACTAGTGGAATCTAGCGACCATTTAATGATATGGCAGCAGGGAGTATATAAATACCAAAAAAAATACATAGTAATGTCCAACTAGGTCGTTCTGGTTTACTCTTACAGGTAGAAATGGGTTTTGCTCTAGAAATGTTATATAACAGTAACAGAAACAAGAAAGAACCATGCTTTTCTTGGTCTATGTCATTTTTTTGATCGTTTTTTTTCTTTCGGTCTTTGTATCTATGCAGGGTTTTCTTTCTTTCTGATGTTCCTGTGTGTGTTTTTGTACTTTCTAACAATAAAACTGGGGTGGAGGGAGGAAGAAATGGGCAGTGACACAGACTGCGGATGTTATACAGAGACTTACTTCAGTGAATAAACATACCTTATTCTAAAAAAAAATAACAGTAACAGAACTATTTAAATTTATTTAAAATATTGGCAGTCTTCTCTACAATACAAAAGTCTTCAAGAAGGAATGGAACAGTACGCTTCTCACACTATAAGATACCAAAATATATGAAACGGCAATAAAATAGAAACAGCAGACAAAAGAGTCAAACAAGCAGATAAGACAGTGTGACAGCAAGTAACTGGATGCTCCCCTACCCCCAAAAAAAGTCAGAACAAAATAGCAAATAAGAGAGTTTTCTCACCTGGCACTGAAATGTCATCAGATCAGGTAGCAGGCAAATTGCTATGGAGAGGGCTCTACTGCAATGTCAAAACTTAGATGTGCACAGAACCAAGTGTTTAGGGTTAACTTTAGGTGGCAATCCAATGCATATGTAAGTAGATGGTCAAATGCAGCAAACCATCCTACTGTCATGAGATTGCCAATTATAAACAATTATAACAATTTTATGAATGGTAAAGTATTATAACAGGAAAAATACCAGCTAGTGTAATCTGAGGATGGCCTGGCTGTTAGATCGCAGTAGCCAGTAAGCCTTTTTAGTGATAACATTGGCAGATGTTTTCTCTAGCACTGAGTCTGTACGTCTTTATCCAGTACTCTTTTTGCAGGGTTAATAGTTCAGTGGTAGAGCACGTACTTTGCTTGCAGAAGATCCCAGGTTCAGTTACTGCTGATCGGACAAGGTCCTCAGTTATGCATCTACAGTTGTAAAACAATCTTTTCATTTTGTGTGCACTGGGCCTAAGTTAAGTTGAGATTCTTCAGATTTTTATCCCACTCCAGAGGTCCTTGTGTGCATATTCATTACAAAGGCAGGAGCCATTAAAATAAGTGGGGATAATATTCTGAATGGGCACCAGTGCTCTCAAAAGAATTCAGATTGCTATAACTGAACACTGTTGAAAACCAAAAATATAAGACCGTATGCTTCTGGCTGGATACTCCCAGCCTTCATTCAGACTTTCCCAGTGTACCTATGTTGCAAACGGCAGACATGCAAGTAGCTGTATAGTTAAGGTGTGTTGCACTCTCATAAAATCCATGAAAATTTAGTTTCTTACAAAATCAATAGGTTATTGTATCATGAAATTTGTAGAAATGCCTGGACTCTTGAGTATGTGCTTTCATAGGACGGAATGCTTGCCTTTAATATCAAGGTGAACACTACAGCCCTGGATTCTTCTTTGACTTGGATATGCAATACAAATCAAAGCAGAACTCCCTTTGTTGCCCCCATTCCTTCACCCAACCCAATTTATCTTGCTGCAGCTGTTGTGGGCAAGTTAGTGATGATTATCATTCAGGGGGTCTATCAACCTGTTCTCCCCTCCCCCTTCCACTGCCTCCTCCCTTTCCCTAGCACCTTGTACCCTTTTTTGCACCTGCAAATTGGGCAAATCATCCCCTCCCAGGGCTGTTTCAGCTTGGGAGAATTGTTCAGGGGGCAGACAGGAGCTCCTCCTCCCTCCATGTTGCAGTCCCGAGCTGAAGCAGGACCCTGCGGCATTTTTAATTGCCATTTTCTCACAGCCGCTGTTAGAAAATAATAATTTCTTATAAAATGTAATTTATTGTTTGGCCCTGAGACTTTATAGTATCTTTATGTGATGTGCAAATGAGGACCTGAACCTTCATGTCTTTGGAGAGAGAGAGAGATGTAAGAGCCTTAATTCTTCTCTCTTAAACCTTAACTTGTGGTGTTCTGCTGAAATGTGTCAGGAATGTTCAATATTCATTAGTGCAGTTTAACATAATAGAATGGGATCCTGCTCACAGCATCATGTGGGTGAATATCAAAATGCTACTTCCTTTGAGAGATTTTTGTGCTGAATCTTTCCAGCCATTATTATCGTCACTGTTATTATTTTGTCATTCGTGGTTAACAGAGAAATTTACTCTGATAATTTAATAGCACATTATGGCAAGTTTATTATTAATATTAAGTTTCTAATGCTGCTGTGGAAGTATCTGTTAGACATTTATTTCCTGGCAGGAAAAAGTTTTTAAAAGACTATTTTTGTTTTTAGTTCTTTCTGTTCAGGTTAGATTCTGTGGGGGTAAGTTGGCTTTATTTAATTTTGTACATTTATATTCCACCATTTTTCCCAGCAGAGTCTCTCAAGGCTGTTACAATCAAATAATACAATATAACAGCCTTAAAATTTGCATAATAAATCATCTAATTCTGCAATAAAAGTGAGCATAGGGAAATGTTTGCCGCCCCATATTCCTTAAATCTTGGAAGCATGTGAAGATCTTTAGTCTTGGGAGGGTTCAGTTGTGAAGACATGGTTCCTAAGATAAACTTCAGCCTTTGATGTAGTGTGAGAAAAGAGCAAATTTACAATGCGAATAAACAAACAAAGCAAGAGGACATTTTCACAGCTGGTACCTCACCTGAAGAATGTCCTTCCCCTTGAGGCTCTCCTGTGACCTGCACTAGTCTCTTTTAGCGAGCAGGCCAACATGTTTCTTTTTACCCAGGCTTTTAATTAAGGGATTGACCATTTCAAATCACTTTACCGTCTGCTTCTAGCGTTAAAGCGGTTTTATTAGACTTGTTTTAAACTTCTAATGGTTCCATCCTAAGCAGGTCTGCTTGGAACCCTACTGAAGCCTACTTATTGGGACTTGTCTGTGGTAAAGTACCATCAAGTCACAGCCGACTTATGGCAACCCTGTAGAATTTTCAAGGCAAGAGATATTCAGAGGGGTTTTTGCCACTGCCTTCCTCTGCAGAGTGGCCCTGGAATTCCTTGGTGGTCTCCTACCCAAATTCTAACCAGGGCCGACCTTGCTTAGCTTCTGAGATCTGACAATCCCCCTTCCTTCCTTTCTTCATTCTCTCTGTCCCTCCCGCCACTCTTCCTTCCTTCCTTCCATCCTCCCTCCCTTTCATCCTTTCTTCCCCAGTTCCTTCCTTCTCTTTCCTTTTCCCCTTCCTTCCTCTTTCTTTCTCTCTGTCCCTCCCCCCACTCTTCCTTCCTTCCATCCTTCCTCCCTTTCATCCTTTCTTCCCCAGTTCCTTCCTTCTCTTTCCTTTCCCAGTTCCTTCCTTTCTTTCTGTCCCTCCCCCACTCTTCCTTCCATCCTTCCTCCCTTTCATCCTTTCCCCCCCAGTTCCTTCCTTCTCTTTCCTTTCCCAGTTCCTTCCTTCCTTCCTCTTTCTTTCTCCATCCCTCCCCCTTTCTTTCTTCCTTCTTTCCTTTCCCAGTTCCTTCCTTCCTTTCTCCATTCCTCCCCCCTCCCTTCCTCTACTAGCGTTTGCTGTTCTTTCCCTTTTCGGTTCTACATATTCATGCCAACAATCTTTTTCAAGCATGAACCTTATCAAGAGTAAATTGAGAAGTCGTCTTATTGATGAGAACCTGGAATCATGCCTAAAATTAAAAACAACAACATACAAACCTGATTTACCCAAACTTTCCAAGGAGATGCAAGGCCATTGTTCACATTAAGTGTTTGTCAGTCATTGTCATGATGTAATTTTATGGATACCTTACTTACAATTTAATTTTTATCAATAAATAAGATCATTATTACGTATGATATCAAGTTTTATTCAGTGTACCTATAGTTTAATTAAGACTTAAAACTTTAATTATAGTTTATTAAGTTAATGAACAGTGTACCTACCTATATAGTTTAAGTTTAAGAAATTTGGCTCTCAAAAGAAATCTCAATAGTTGTACTGTTGATATTTGGCTCTCTTGACTAATGAGTTTGCCGACCACTGGCCTAGGATAATGTTTGTACAGTCATGCTGTAAAATGGTTTGTGTTCTTTTTATGCTTTGGCTGGTTATTAATGCCCTTCCCTGGACTCATCTTCATGCAGGAGAGGAACCAGCCCACTCTTGCTCCTCCTCCAGCCCTATGGAGCGGGTCCCAGCATTTCTCCAACCCTTGTTCCAGTAGAGGCAGGCAGCTGTCAGAGATGGTACAGGGCAGCCCAGCTCAGTAAGCTGGCAGCACCAGCCAGCCTGTCGAAAGAACATGATGTCAGCAAAGGGCTGTGTCTGCCATCAAGCACAGCAGGATGTCTCAGTGGCTCTACTGGGCCTATGCCAGCCAGGCAACCTGCTGTTTGGCAGTAGGGTTGCCAACTCTGGGTTGGGATTTTTGGGGTGGAGCCTAAGAAGGGTGGAGTTGGGGGGAGGGACTTCAGTGCCATAGAGTCCAATTGCCAGAGAGGCCATTTTAAGGAAACATGCATACAAATGGGGTACTCAATGTCATCCCAGTTAGTTGTGTATAAAAATACATTTACATATTCTTGCTTATTTTATTTTTGCTTATATTATTTTATGAGTACTCAAAGGAGTTATATAGACATAATAATATATTGTATCTATTTCTACAAAAAATGTCCACTAGATGGCACCTTATATTCAGTAAAGTGGGTATGCTTTCTCTGTTCTTATTATCACTTTCTTAACAAAAGAATGTGGTGTAGTTGGAAAATCATGAGAGAATACTGTTTTTATAATTCAGTGTTGCACATTTTTCAGTGCTTCAGTAATCAATTTTCCAGCTGTGAATTTTCAGCATAATATGTGAGTAGATTGATTTGCTGGCTTCTAAAAAGAACAATTATAGACATTTTGCACACATACTGCCATGATTGTACAGTCAACTTAAGATGAGTGGTAATCATTACAAATTATATTACGATGACATTCTTAATCTTTCTGCATGTGGGTCACTTGTCATTTGCATTAATAATATGTATATTGTCTGGTGGTCAGCCTTAAGGCCCTCCCCACCTCATTTAACATACCTTGGCAATGCTAATAGCCTATCTTACAGTGATGTAAGACGTTCTTGCCTTGTGATGGTTTTATTGTACAATAGGGTTTCCAGGTCCCTCTTCACCACTGGCAGGAGGTTTTTGGGGCAGGGTTTGGGGAAGGGAGGGATTTCAATGCCATAGAGTCCAATTGCCAAAGCGGCCATTTTCTCTGGGTGAACTGATCTCTTATTGGCTGGAGATCAGTTGTAATAGCAGGAGATCTCCAGCTAGTACCTGGAGGTTGGCAACCCTATTGTACAAAGTGACTGTTAGGCCTTTAAAAAAAACCCCTCTTTGGTTCTTCATTTAAGAAATGGAGCAGATAACAGACAGCAAGTTAACTGCCCCTTGACACTAGATGGCCATGTTACCTGCCTCCTATTGTGGTGCTCCTGTTTTCTTTCTCACAGATAGACACACACCTGATGCCAGTCTAATTCTGCGTACCGTATATACTCGCGTATAAGCCAAGTTTTTCAACCCAAAAAATGGGCTGGAAAAGCCGGCCTTGGCTTATACGCGGGTCAATACGGGGGGAGGGAGGAAAGAGGAGGGAGGAAGGGGGGAACTTACCGCCGTGCCGTGCCGCTTCCTGCCGCCGGGAGCGGCCTGGGGCAGCCTCCTGCAGCTGCAGAGAGGCTGCCCCGGGCCCCCCCGGGCGGCGGCGCTGCTTCTCCCCGCCGGTAGCGGCCTTGGGCCGCCTCCTGCAACTGCAGAGAGACTTCCCCTGGCCCCCGCGCCGCGCCGCCGCTTCTCCCCACCGGGAGCGGCCTTGGGCCGCCTCCTGCAGCTGCAGAGAGGCTGCCCCGGGCCGCGCCGCCGCTTCCTGCTGCCGGGAGCGGCCTGGGGCAGCCTCCTGCAGCTGCAGAGAGGCTGCCCCGGGCCGCGCCGCTGCTTCCTGCCTCCGGGAGCGGCCTGGGGCAGCCTCCTGCTGCTGCAGGAAGGCTGCCCTGGGCGGCAGCGCCGCTTCTCCCCGCCGGGAGCGGCCTGGGGCAACCTCCTGCAGCTGCAGGAAGGCTGCCCCGCCCCCCGGGCCTCGCCGCCGCCAGACCCTCGCCGCTGGAGAGCCCTGTAAGGTAAGCCTGTGGGGGGGGGGGTTATAAGCCGACCCTCGGCTTATACGCGGGTGCCTAATTTTTCCGCATTTTTGGGGAGAAATTAGGCACCTCGGCTTATACGCGGGTCGGCTTATACATGGTATTCCAAAACCACATGCTGTGTTTCTGATCTATTTCCTGGAACCTTGTGACCTGCCCTTTGCGAACCAATTAATGTCCATCAGTATTTTCTTGGTGGCATGGACTTCTATGCGCTAACTACCCATCAGAGTTGTTCTGCTACATTTTTAGCATAGGTGTCAGAAGTCTTCACAGGAATTCAGGCGAAAGGTCACAGCAGAGGACAGTTACTACACCGAGAACTGTTCTTTATAACGACATGTTCTGGAATAAACAGTGTGTAATTTTTTCATGAGCCTGAAGTTAGTATGCTCTTCCAGTTACTATTTCCAGCAAGTTAGGCTGCATTCAGACATCTTACCTAACTGCTGTGACTAAGGGGAAAATGTACACAAACCTGCTTTGTTGCCAGGTTCACACGAGCATCTTGCTTTTTCTTGTACAGAGAATCATGGTTTGAATCTAACTCCAGTTATCTGTGGCATATGAATGCAGGCATGCTGGTTAACCCGAGTTAGTTTCCCCACAAACACAGTTTGGGCACTTTCGCACACGCTGAATAATGTACTTTCAATCCACTTTCAATGCACTCCAGCGATCCTTTGCAAGTGGATTTTGACCTTTCACACTGTAAAATCCAGCTGCATTGAAAGTGGATTGAAAGTGTATTATTTGGCATGTGTGAAAGTGCCCAGTAATTGGGATTCTAAACCAGGGCTTTATAATTCTGGTTAGTTGGGAAAATAACAACCAGTTAACCTTCATGGCTTACTGGAGTTTGATTTTAACTGTGGTCCAGTAACTGCACATGAGAAAGTAGAGGGGAGGAGGTGAGCTTGGCAGCAAGCTGGACATTTTTAGTTATCGGCTGTTAAGTAAGATATCTGATTGCGGCCTTAACCTTGCCATTCCAGCAGAAGAAAATGCTAACAGAGCATATCCTTCCAAGCAACCAACCATTCTGTATCGTAAAAGGATACAATATAATGAAATCAGAAGATCATTAGAAGTGACTTACAATAATGTCTTAACAGTAGGTAGAAACTGGATTCCGTTTAGGTGGAACAGGGAAACTTGTTACAAAGTTCTTTTCGGTGTGTAGTTAAAAAATCTACTGCTGACTTATGACCATTTGCCAATGGGAGCACTCTGCTAGGTACATGTATGTGTGCGCAAAGTTCTGTCTAGTCGCAGCCGACTTATGGCGACCCCAGCAAGGGGCTTTCAAGGCAAGTGAGAAGCAGAGGTGGTTTGCCATTGACTGCAGAGCCTTCCTTGGTGGTTTCCCTTACAAGTACTGACCCTGCTTAGCTTCCAAGGTCTGGTGAGGTTGGGCTATACCATGCCACCTTCCTTCCCCTTCCGTGTTTCCCTGAAAATAAGACACTGTCTTATATTTATTTTTCCTCAAGAAGGCTTATTTTCAGGGGATGTCTTATTTTTATTAAGTATGGTACAACAATCTACATTTATTCAAAGATAGTTAAGTCGTCTTCTTAACTAAA
Organism: Euleptes europaea; assembly: GCF_029931775.1. Classification (NCBI taxonomy): domain Eukaryota; kingdom Metazoa; phylum Chordata; class Lepidosauria; order Squamata; family Sphaerodactylidae; genus Euleptes; species Euleptes europaea. The sequence goes on from NC_079323.1 coordinate 37,004,785, forward strand.
CCTGCTCGATGGGAAATGAACCCCGCCGCAGTAGACACCTGAGCTGACTCCGCCAAGCCGAATCTGCCCGCCGAAAGCCCGGCGGCATTGCCCTGCAAAGCACCTACTCTGGCGTAAGCGGCTTCGGGATCGCAGGCTACTTTCTCACAGACAGCCTGGAGAGTTTCCCCAGGTCCCCTTCGCTCGTTTTACAGTCACACAGAACCGAACCTGCACGCATCTGGTCCCCCCCCTGCAACTTAATACTGAGAGACAGAAATGCCCCCAGTTCTCCCCCCACCCCGTACACAATTCCCCCCTTTTAAACAGATGGTGAAGGGAAGCATCTGCAGACGGAGAAAAGAAGCCGTTTTTACCTGATGAGGCAGTCCTCGCTCTACTTCCTTTGGATCTCACCCAAACCCCACTGGGTCAGGAAGGTGGAGAGGGAAGCTGCCCGATTCCTGCATTGTACTGATTTAAGGATCGCCGCCAAGATCTGGCTTTGTTCCATCGCTGGCGAGTGCCCCGATCCTCCTCATAATCCCCACCTTCCCCCAACGATACGATTCTCTCCCGGAGGGCGGGCGAGCAAGGGGGGTCTTCCAGAGCCTCTGTCCAGCCAGTCATTCAACCCAGATGCACCAAGAGCGGAGGTGATTTCCAAAGCCTCTTTTGTTTGGGGGGTGCTCAGGGAATCAAACCTCTCCCCACCCCTGCCAAAGATCCTGAACAGCCAAGGGGCTGAGTCAGTGCAAGGCACGGCCTGCAGACCCCGAGGTTCCCATCTCCCCAAAGCGCGAGCTGTTGGATTTCAACCGGGGGGCTGTGGCGACGGCGGCAGTGCGCAGCGTCGCCCGCCTCGAACAGCGCCTTACTGCTCCGTGCAGGTACGCTGCATATCACCATGTCTTATTTTCGGGGTATGGCTTATATTGCGCAAATGCTTAGAAATCCTGCTACCGCTTATTTTATGGGTATGTCTTATTTTCGGGGAAACAGGGTACATGGGAACCAACAAAAAGAAAAAAGTACTAAAAAAAAAAAGACTGTTGAATATCAAGGAAGATTTATTGCTCAGCTGTTAGTTATTTGCAATGACACAATTTATCATAAATCTCTGCTAGCAAACCACATTCCATTTACTCACAGCATGTTCCCCATTAGACCATTAATTCTGTGAAAGTTAGAAATGCTCATTACTAGCCCTCTGGTGTGAAAAAGTACAAAATTGATTCACTGTCTGGCCAGTAATTAGATGCAAGTAAATGAGCATTTTTATTACTTAGGATAAAATTACATATACCCAGCTATAGAAGAGTTAAGAAGCCAATTAAGTGTTTTAACTATCTTCTAAAGTTTAAGTATGTTTTTCACTAATCCAAATGCTAGGGGACAAAAATCTGACATCAGCTTTTTAACTGCAGAAGATTTACAGGTCTTAGGTCTTTGCATTTTATCACTGTCACATTATTCCCCATTGTCCTTATCCTCATCCAAAACAAAACTCAAGTAAGTGTACCTGCATTAATTCATGTTTATCTCGTTATCCTTGCCTAAGGTTGCCAACCTCCAGGTACTAGCTGGAAATCTCCTGCTGTTACATCTGATCTCCTGCCGATAGAGATCAGTTCTCCTGGAGAAAATAATGGCTTTGGCAATTGGACTCTAAGGCAGTGGTTCTCAACCTGGGGTCATATGACCCCCCAGGGGGGCACAGGATATTCCAAGGGGGGCACAGGTGAAAATGTGTTCATTTTGTGTGGCTGTTTATGATTCTTTGTTTCTTGGCTACCGTATATACCCATGTATAAGCCGACCCGCGTATAAGCCGAGGTGCCTAATTAGGTGCCTAATTTCTCCCCAAAAATGGGGGGAAATTAGGCACCCGTGTATAAGCCGAGGGTCGGCTTATAACCCCTCCCCCCCGCAGGAGGCTTCCCCAGGCCCTTACAGGGCAAGGGGAGCCGGGCGCGCCCGGCAGCGGCGGCCACACAGCCTTCCAGCGGCCACAGGAGGCTTCCCCCGGCCCTTACAGGGCGGGGGGAGCCAGGCGTGCCTGGCGGCGGCCACGCAATCTTCCAGCGGCCGCAGGAGGCTTCCCCAGGCCCTTCCAGGGCGGAGGGAGCCTGGCGTGCCCGGCGGCGGCGACCACGTGGTCTTCCAGCGGCCGCAGGAAGCTTCCCCAGGCCCTTCCAGGGCGGGGGGAGCCGGGTGTGCCCGGCGGCGGCTGCCGCGCGGTTTTCCAGTGGCCGCAGGAGGCCCTCACAGGGCGCTCCTGGCCGGGGGAAGCCGCATGGGCCCGGCAGCGATGGCGGCGGCGGTAAGTTGCCCCCTCCCTCCTCTACTGTATTGACCCGCGTATAAGCCGAGGCCGGCTTTTTCAGCCCTTTTTTTGGGCTGAAAAACTCAGCTTATACTCGAGTATATACGGTATTTAAAAACCAAACATTTAAATAGTTACCTTTCTACCGGTAGGACAGGGGGCCACAGGAAAGAAACAAGGTCGGAAGGGGGGCACGCTCGGAAAAAGGTTGAGCCACTGCTCTAAGGCATTGAAGTCCTTCCCCAACCCCGCCCTCTTCAGGCTCCGCCCCAAAAACCTCCTGCCGGTGGCAAAGAGGGACCTGGCAACCCTATCCCTGCCCCATCCCTTTCTTTGGTGTCAAGTTCCCCCATTATACACATTTAAAATGTAAGCTGCTTCAGTCAGAGTTAGGAGTAGCATGGCTGTGTTTGTGTTCTGCTATATTTTGTGCCATCCCTCTTTTTAATAGTTGTGCAGGCCAATCCTCTGGCAAAAGTGGTTATGTGGTAAATGTTTTTAGGGGTTGAGTCCATAACAATGTAGTCAATGGAAAAATAGCCATTTATTTTTATGGACCCAGATTGCACATAGAAATTCTCATATTTTATTTAGTTTGTCCATTGCTGTAATTTATCTGTGTGATCTGGGTATATAAAAACCAGCATCCTTCAACTGACTGACTCTTCCCACACTTTCAATTAATCTGGAATATATCTCCTGACAAGAGTACTCTGGTGGTATTTCATTTGTTAACGTATCTGTTCTTTTTTTACTGACAATGTAACAAGTGTATGAAACAGCAGAAAATGAATATGACAACTTGAATTATACTGTTCCAATAAGTAATGGAGTAGGCTTGAAAATGCAATGGCTAGCATGCAGGTTATTTTGAAGAATATTATCCATATTGTTTGTTTGGCGGAACAATTTTTCGTTGCAAATTACATATATTGTTTGTTATGTACAGCCTTGATCTTTAATAAGATTCAAGAGGAGAATATGTGGTTCCTAATTTCCTCTCACTGAACATATCAAAATGGCTTATGTATCTGATTGATCAAGTGTTTTCAGACCGCATAGTTTGGTCCAAGTACAAGAATTCAGCTAAGGATATAGGTATGGATGGTATAATTAAATGCATTTTTACTAGAATTTTCTTTCACAGCTATGGTATTTCCTACCTTTGTGCATCCTTGTATTCCTATCCATTTGTAAAATTAATGAACATGAAAGCAATATAAAACTAACTTTAGAAGAAAAATATAATTCTTATATTATGATTTGCAGTAATAAAGTATTCCGTATGTAATTCTTAAAACAATTATAAGAGAAGACAAATGGGGGCTGAGACCAAAAGACAATGGATCTCTGAAGACTGTCTAGTGGGGGCTTCACAGTTCATACTTGTAGTACCTATGTGCCAGCTCTCAGTGTAGTATAACATTTTATTTTTTATTGATAATATTTATATTCTGCCTTCTCACTTACCAATCATAGCATTGTCAACGTATGATTACTGGTGTTTTTACAGTCCACAATAGTTATTCAACTACCCCATGAAAAACTCTTTGAAGTTCTATGGCAAACCACAATACAACAAGCAACTTTTCATTGCAATTTGAAATCATTACATACAGTAATGTTTCTAAATAGTGTACTACTGCAGTTAGATGGCATTGTGATGTTTTTTTATTAGCACTATGGCAATATGTAGAAATGACAAATGATTTAAACTAAAGAGCACATTTTTAGTTGTGTATAATTTATATTGGTCTATAATGCTGGATGGCCCAGGCTAGCCTGATCTCGTCAAATCTCAGAAGCTAAGCAGGGTCAGCCCTGGTTAGTATTTGGATGGGAGACCACCAAGGAAGACCAGGGTTGCTGTGCAGAGGAAGGCACTGGCAAACCACCTCTGTTAGTCTCTTGCCATGAAAACCCCAAAAGGGGTTGCCATAAGTCAGCTGCAACTTGAAGGCACTTTACACACACACACATATAATGCTAAAGTTCATACTAAGGGGAGAATACCTAAATGGGACTAGGAAGAAGTGAGAACATAATTCTTGCATACAGGTGGAGAGGAGCTTCAAAATATGCAGCAGTATGTATGTTTTTAAAATTGTGAAAGGCTTCCTCCTATAGTTTTCCAGGGGACTCACCAGATGAGCACATGCATCTTAGTGGCTCCATAAATTGCAAACTGTATGCTTGGGCAGCCACAGTGTGCCTCCAGGCTGTGCAGGAAAGGAAAAGGGAACTTCCCTTCCTCCTTCACTCTGTTCTGCTGTTCAGACCTGAGTCTTTCCCTCTCCCCATTATTAATGTTTTAAAGGAGGGAAAAAATACATGCTTTTTAAGCGACAGGTCTTTTCTGCTTTAAAATATTAGTAGCAGAGAGAATTGGTTTTGAATAGTGAAACTGAGTGAAAGGTTAAATCTCATTTCCTTTCTGAAGCATGGCCATGAGGCAAAGTGGAAACTACACAAGCTTGAAAAATGCATCTTATAGACTGACTGAGGCACATAATCATTTTATCTGTTTGAACTGGAGCATGCAAACTGTCCTCATGCTGCTATAGCCACAAGGTTATTGGGTGATGGTTGGAATGAGGAGAAGCCTTGGCTCTCAAATGGTAATTGGCAGCACACATCTCACCAAACACTATCCCCCCAAAAAATCCGTTAACTGGTGAGGCGGACTCCTTCACACATTAAAGGGTCCTGTGTTTTCTTCTTCAGCTTGCCCTTATGCTTTTTTGTGTAACTTTGTCATTGAATGGACCCCATTTGTAGGGGCCGTGGCTCAGTGGTAGAGCATCTGCTTGGCATGCAGAAGGTCCCAGATTCAGTCCCTGGCATCTCCAGTTAAAGGGCCTAGTCAAGTAGGTGATGTGAAAGACCTCTATCTGAGAACCTGGAGAGCAGCTGCCGGTGTGAGTAGACAATGCTGACTTCGATGGACCAAGTGTCTGATTCAGTATAAGGCAGCTTCATGCGTTCATTTCTTAACTTAATGCATTTTGTAGTGTTGTCATTGTACATGGTGTATTACAAAGTAGTTCAAGCAAAAATGCCTTTAAAATGTAAATGTTGGCAGCAATAAGACCAAAGGGGAAGAGTAGAAAGGGAGAAGAAGAATTGTGCCATCAAGTTGCAGCTGACTCATTGCAACCCCAACTGTGTGGATCTCAAGGCAAGAGATGAGCAAAGGTGGTTTGCCATTTCCTTCCTCCACTTAGCAACCCTAGCCTTCTTTAGTGGTCTCCAATCCAAGTACTGACCATAGCCGACCCTGCTTAGCTCCCAAGCCCTGAGATACTCAGGCCAAACTGGAAGAAAGAAAGAAGTGTGTGTGCGGGGGTGGGGGTGAATGTGACCATGCACTAGTGTGATTCATGCTTACAGAAGCTGCCTGAGGAATATTTGGAGCCCACAACAGTCCTCAGATGGACAGTGATTGCACAGAAGTGCTATTTATAATGGCACTTGTATGATCATGGCTGCCCTTTCATTCACCATAACTGTGGAAATCATGGCATGTACAGACCCTTATGGAAGTATCAGTTCTTACCTGTAACTGAAATACTGGGGTTAAGGATTTATTGTTCTCTCCCTTTCCTGTTACCTGTGAATGGTGGTGGCAAAAAAAGTGGCAAGAAAATCTTGCCAGAATACTCCCTTCATCTCTAATGAAACAGCAGCTTCTTGGTGCTCTTGGAAATGCAGAGCAGATCATTAGGGTCCAAGATATAAGGAGTCCAACTATGGACATGTACTTACTGAACAGAATTTAGAGCATATATTGAACAGAATTTATAGCACAGATTTATTTTATTATTGTAACCATTTGACTCCATTTTGATTAAGCCGCCTTATTAAAGCACCCTAGATGGATGAACTATAATGGTAATGACCATTTTATAAAACTTGCGAACTAAATAAATTTCAGTAAATATAATTTGCATGTTTTGCCCAGTACAGAATATATTTTTTCTGTTAATTGGTTAATTAGGTGATTAGCATCTATTCAATTTGTAGGGAAAACATTAAACAGCCGCTTGCAAGTGTAGAATATAACAAATAAAGACCATGTTACTATAAATATCTTCCGTGTGGATTTGAAATATCCTATTGAAGTTCTGTCTTCGCTTCGTTTTAAGCAGCATGTCACTTTGGAAAATTCTCCAATACAATTGAGAGCTAAGAATCATGTTGCGGGATTATATTCCTCAGATATCTTCTTAATCCTGTTAAAGCTGCGGAGCACAGAATGGTGCCAGTCCTAGTAGGTTGTGAAACAGTAACATTTCTACAGTGCCTTTTTGTGTATGATCATATGTTACTCAGCAAGCATTTTTTTTAAATGGACTTCAGGGTAATTGAATACTTACAACTACTACTGAATAAACAGATCGGAAGAATAAACAAACAGTCTTAGAACAATAAAGCAAGCAGTGTGGTTTTAACATGAGCTATGGAACTAGTCATTCAGCAGTCGTCTGATAATTTTACATAAAGGTGCCCAGATAGTGCAAAATAATAATAATAATAAAGACCATACCACTAATTGATCCCAAAATATTCAAATCCTACCTAATTCCTATCAGTTATTTTACCCCCTCCCCCAATAATTTGTTATACTTTAAATATCGACACCCTACTTTTCTACTCAAACAGTACTTGAGCTAACAAATAGTAAATAATAATTAAAATTGGCAGCCTAAGATACAAAAAAAACCCTCCAGAAATGATTAGCCAAATGAATTTAGAAGCTGCAGACACATAAATAACAAATAGCCATTGACTCCAAAAGCTTCTTCAGAAAGCTTAGTTTCGACTCAGCAGCCGAATGCCATAAAAGAAGGGGCGCAAGACTTTCTGTGGAGGGAGTTCCACAATCTTGGTACTGCTGCTAAGAAATGTCTGTCCATCTCTGTCTGTCTCTCTCTAACTTGTGGCCATCCACCAAACTTCGGAAGGGCCTCTGAGGGTTATTTCCACATACGGGTGAGATCATAAGGGATGACCAGCGTCTTATTGTGTGCTCGGACAATTTATGAGTTCAAAAGTTAAAACCAGCATTTTGAATTAGGCCCAGAAACAAACTGACAGCCAGTGAAGTTAACAGAGAACGGGTTTATGTATAATATGTTCCACGTAGCTTGCCAAAGTTAATGGGCCGCTGCATTCTGAGCCAAGGGTTGAATCCAGCACAGCATGTCTTTGGACACAAAGGACTTCCTCTCACAGCAGGACCAGATCTACATTTTTGAAGGGGGGTAAAAGTACAGATTGATGCCCCCCCATATATTATATACATATAATATACATGATGCCCCCCTCTGTGTGCTACCCAGGGCCAGAACCCCCTTGCCCCCCAGATTCAGCCTTGGCTTGTAGACCATAACTTGCTTGGCTCCCCCTTCCCACTACAGCCTGAAATGACTCCTGAAATCCTGTTCATGGTGTCCACGTGTCTTTCAGGGGGCATTCTGGACTATCATGGAGGAGGGGAGGCTAAGAAAGTCACAGTCTGCATGCAGAAGTCCTTGTGCCTGCAGAAATACCTCACTGGGTCCAACCTTGGTTTTAAGTTTCCAGACACTCTTCAAAGACATGTGGGACATGTTAATCTGAATGTAATGACACATAACAATAACAATAGAGATACAAATATTCAATTTTTCCCTTACCTCACTAGCTCTTCTTCAGTGCAGTCAGATTTTTCTTTATAATTCCAGCTGAAAGGGGCATGAAGAATACTGTTCAATCAGCAACCATTAACTAGCACCCCAACAGCCAGTCTGCCACTTTACAATGATATCTTCACAATGCATAGTGATCTGAGTTGCATTCGGTGCTGCTTTGTGGGATGAGCAAGAGGGAACCCTTTTTGTGTTCCATCCTTTCCCAAAGTCTCAGAGGCGAAACCTGTGACTTCTTGAGGGGGAAAATACAGGATTCCTCTCTCCCCCTTTCTCAGGGTAGCACCCTGTGAAACGGTACACTTGTAAATATTAAAAACAGGAACATCCAACTTAGGCAAAAAGTATAATGCTTCCTACTTTCTCAAGATTACATCATTGCTGCATTTCTTTTTACATATTTATGTGCAGCGCCTTCGTATTTTGAGACTTTGAAAATAATACATTAGAAAGATCAGCATTATAGTTTAAACATACAAATTAAATAGACTGGAGTGTGTGTTACAGATAATTAGGTATGTGGTAATATAGCGTTAATATGTCAAAAGGTTGAAATTAAAATTGCACAGCCAATTAAGTGGTACAGAAATAAAGGTGGTAACATAAGGTAAAGGCAGCTCCTAGGCAACAGAAGTGAGGAAGTCTTTTATGTATTTTTATCTGGGAATGAAAACTGACATTCTAATGCTCATGAATGAAAGCGACAGTTTCCCATATTCATAATGCTAATATTTCACAACCTGCTTTCTCCAAGCTGGAACTTCTTTCCACCTCAGCTTCAATGTGAGTTTTTACTTGAATATTTCTTCAGGCATTCCTACGTTAATCAAGTGTTAACACCTAAGGTTTTAGTAACCTGCATCGGCATGAAATAGGATTTCCCCACTACCATTAACAAGCTCTGTAGGGGCTTCCGGTTTGTTTCTCCATAGGGATAAATTATAACTTGTAAATTAGCGGAAAAGTAATGCTCAATTACCAAATTAGCAGTCATGTATTATTACAAATCACCCATGCATTCAGATGCCAAGAAAGTCAAGATGCCCAATATTAACATGTTTTGTTATCTGCGAACAAACGTTCAATGTATTACATAATTATTAGGGACTGGTTTCTAGGCTGGGGGGAAATTGTATTAGTTAGCTACAAGTCTTACTATAAAATCCTTGGAACTGGGCTATAAGTAGAAGACATTGAATCTATGCTATCAGATGCCTTTCTCTGACAAACGGAAGCTTTCCCCTTTGTTTGGAGCAAGACCCATAATTTTGTTTTGCAAGTTGAAAACAGGTTTCTTGACTGGCAATTCAAGAGAATTTAAAATGATACATAGTAAAAGTTGGCATCTCTTTCATGCAGCTATATCTCTTCCTCCAATTGATTGCCAGCTTAGTGCTTAGTTGTGCGTTGCGCTCCCCAGCAGTGTATTTGACCCATAACTCATCAAACATTAGAGCATAACACAAAAAACACAGAGGCTAGTTTGGATGAAATGGCACAACTTTATTGATTGCAGCAGCAAGGCATTGGCATGGCATGGGGGCGTATCCAGACATCGACCTGCCACCCTGCAGGCCGATGCACATCTTCCCAGCACCCTTGCTGGGAAAGCAAGAGATGGCAGTCCAGGGACACACGAGGGCGGCAGCCAGCTGTGTGGTCCCCTGCCACTCAGAGGAGGCCCACCTGACAGCTCATGGCAAGGCCTGCCTCCCAGACAGCCCGAGTAAGGCTCGTCCCCGGCAGCCTCCCATCTTGGCATGTCACCTCCAGCCTCCTCCAAAATCCCGTACCGGGATCCTCCTATGGGAAATTGGCACGCAGGCCGCTTTTTCCCAAAACTGGCATACTGCCCCAATGCCAAACCGCCAACAGTTGTGCGGAAGGAAAATTGAACAACATATAACATAGCGGAGGGTGGGTGGGTCAAAGCGCAAAGGAAGGAGGAGGAAACACCGGCGTGCTACCCTTCCTTATATGGTCGGAGGCTTCCGGCGGGCCCCGCCCCCCCAGCAGCCCTGAGCCGATTGGCTCAATCCACCGGCTCCCAGCCCACACAGGAAGTCACGTGGCTTCCCAGCTGGGAGTCGGGCGGAGCGCCGCCATTTTGCCCCCGCCGCCATTCCAGGCAGGCGCAAGGGCCCCCGGCCGGGAAGCCCACGAGGCTCCCGGCTCCCTGGCTACCGCCCCCAACAACTGCTCCTCCGCGCCCCGCCCGGCACAACCCGGCAACCTGAGGCCTCCGGTGAGTCGTGGCCCCGTTTGCCAGCTTAGTGCTTAGTTGTGCGTTGCGCTCCCCAGCAGTGTACCTGACCCATAACTCATCAAACATTAGAGCATAACACAAAAAACACAGAGGCTAGTTTGGATGAAATGGCACAACTTTATTGATTGCAGCAGCAAGGCATTGGCATGGCATGGGGGCGTATCCAGACATCGACCTGCCACCCTGCAGGCCGATGCACATCTTCCCAGCACCCTTGCTGGGAAAGCAAGAGATGGCAGTCCAGGGACACACGAAGGCGGCAGCCAGCTGTGTGGTCCCCTGCCACTCAGAGGAGGCCCACCTGGCAGCTCATGGCAAGGCCTGCCTCCCAGACAGCCCGAGTGAGGCTCGTCCCCGGCAGCCTCCCATCTTGGCATGTCACCTCCAGCCTCCTCCAAAATCCCGTACCGGGATCCTCCTATGGGAAATTGGCACGCAGGCCACTTTTTCCCAAAACTGGCATACTGCCCCAATGCCAACCGCCACCAGAGCCGGTCGGAGTCCCACAGACCCCGGTCGGCTCCCGCCAACGCCTATCGCTGCAACCAATTCCGTAACCCATGCCTGATGCCGTGCAACCAAATGTCTAAGCCCCATGATGACAAGTGTACGAAACAAAGCACTGATTCGATGAGTAATGTCCGAATGTCGAATCACCAGCCCACCTAACTCAACGGCTACCTTCTCGACGGCAGACGTAACCTTCTGCCTAGCCCTGTCCACCCTCTTCGGGCTCAATGCCCCTCGCCAGGACCGTCTCTCCAGCAGGTCAGACCACAATATGCCAGTTCCCCGCCATTCGGCCGCCAGGGTTCTCAGGTCGTTGGATGCCGCCTCACGTAGGTCGATACTGCGCGCCTTCGCCAGGTCATTCTCCCCCAGTTGTATGATCAGCACATCCAGGGGGCCACCGATTGCCGCTTTCTTCAAAAGGGTAGGGAGCAGCTCTCCCCAGCTCATGCCCCTAAAACCCAGCCAGGAAACCCAAACCGCGCTATCCAGCCCCAAGTGCTGGCCCCACCCCGACGATATAGCATAGTTCCCAGCCCAATGGACGATGCTGTGTCCACAAATCCAAACTTGCAGTCTCCGTGCCGTAACTGGAGAAAAAGCTGTAACTTAAACACAAACAGTTAGCCCCTCCCCGACCCTACGGCCTGATGTATGCTTTGTAAGCGCCAGAACACCATCTGCCGATGGTCTTAATCGCTGATTCTGACAGCCCTTCCGAAGCCGCAGTTGTGGCCGCACCTATCCTGAACGAGTGCCCGCTGAATGAGCCCTGGGGGAGCCCGATCTTGCCCAGGGCTAACCGTAGCACACTGCTAAACTGGTACCTGGTCAAAGGGAACCCGTTGGCATGCACTAACAGGGGACCCACTCCTTTCGGGCGCACCTCCATGAAGGTCGACAAAGAGCGCACGGGACACAGTGGCTTCGAAGGTGCTGACCTAAGCTTGACAACGGCCCCCCGGCCGTGCTGGTCAGTTTTTGACTGCCTGATGTTGATGCGAACTTCCCTGTCCTTGAAGTGGACATCTGACCAGGCCAAGGCCCGGCCAGACGTGTCCCCTCTCGAACTTACCACAAGTTCCCCCACCCTGAACGCCCCAAAAAAGGCCAACGTGAACGCTGCCTCGAACAGGTATGCCTCGTAGCGTGACCGGCAAACTGCCCCCAGGGAGCGGATTATTTCGGTCAGCAAGTGGGGCGTGATAGGCCTCCTACAGTCCGGCTGGTGTGGAGAGACTCGCCGCCAACCTTCTAGAGCTCTTTTTGCTGCGAAGGATGAACAAGGGTCAGGGTGCCCGTAGGCCTTGCTAAAGAAGGAAACTGCTGCCATGTGGCAACGTATGGTTCTGGGCGCCACCCCCCGTTCCCGGAGACTGACCATGTACCGCAACACCATCTCCTCCGAAGTCGGCCATCTGGCTGGCCCCCCGGACCTGGCAGCGAATGACAGGAACGCCGAGGCCGCCGAGGTATACGACCTTAGCGTGGAAGGGGCTACCGACTGGAAAACCCCTGTCATTATGGTCTGTCGCCAATGGTCCATAGCTCCTCCGGGAAGGGGTCTGGGTATAAGTTTGCCCCCAGGGCCAGCCTGCGGAACCTCTCTTCCTGGAGGCGAGATAAAGCATCTGCTAATTCGTTTTTTAACTCCCGCCACATGCTTGGCCCTGAAGGTGATGTTGGCCTCCAAGCAAGTCAGCACAAACCTACGTATCAGGTGCATGACCCGGGGGGATTTGGACGATTGTTTGTTGAGCACCTGTACGGCAGCCAAGTTGTCACACCAGAACAACGCCGTCCTATTACGGAACTCAGAGCTCCAAATAGTCACCGCCACCAGAATAGGAAACAGCTCCAAAAAAGTCAAATCTCGTGACACACCCGTTAGTGACCAATGCTTGGGCCAGGGCTGGGCGCACCAGTGCCCATTATAATAAACCCCAAAACCCACACCCCCAGCTGCATCTGACTGGACTTGCAGGACTCCTCCCCCAACTTCAAGGGGTGTTTGCCATAAGGAGACTCCGTTGTACTTGCTGAGGAATGCCCGCCAGACCTCCAAATCTTCCTTCATGCCCTGCGTGACCCTTATCTTGTGATGCGGCCTTGATGCCTGTGCTGTGGCCCTGGCCAAACGAGCGCAAAAGGGGCGCCCGGGGGACACTACCCGGCAGGCGAAGTTCAAATGCCCAACCAAAGACTGCATCTCCTTCAGAGTACACTTCTTGCGTGCCAAGAAGAGAGAAACAAGGGCTTGTAATGCGAGTAACTTATCCACAGGGAGGCGTGACACTCCTTGCACGGAGTCAAGTTCGATCCCTAAGTAAACTAGTTTAGTGGTGGGACCCTCAGTTTTTTCTTGCGCCAAAGGGACCCCCAATTCCCGGGCCAACTCACAAAATGCCTGTAGTATCGCTGCGCACGCAGTGGTGCCCGTTTCCCCCAGGAACAAGAAGTCATCCAAGTAATGAGTGACATGTGGAGAGCCGGTTCTAACCTTAACTGCCCACTCGAGGAAGCTGCTAAATTTTTCAAAAGCAGCACAGGCTACCGAACACCCCATTGGCATGGCTTTGTCCACATACCACTCATCATCTACCCTGAAGCCCAACAAACTAAAATCGCCTGGGTGTACCGGGAGGAGGCAGAACACCGACTGGATGTCGCATTTGGCCATCAGGGCGCCCTGACCGCAGGCCAAGGCCAGGCGGACTGCTTGATCAAAGGAAGCATACCGCACAGAACAAAATTCGGGCGGTATTGCTTCATTAACTGACTCCCCCGGAGGGTAGGAAAGGTGATGGATTAATCGGAATTCCCCCGGCGACTTCTTTGGGACAACCCCTAGCGGGGACACTCTCAAGTTGGGTAGCGGAGGGGCCCTAAAGGGGCCTGCCACCCTCCCCGCTTCGCATTCTTTTCTCACCTTGCATTCTACTACCCTCGGCATGTCGCGAGCTGATTTTAAGTTGTTCGCATCCATTGCCACCCTCGGGCCCATAAATGGTATTCGGAACCCCTGTGTGAACCCGTCCCATAAATATTTGGCGGCCTCCCGGTGTGGGTACCTGCCCACCCACCACCGCAAGGCATCTAGCTTAATGGGGGACTTCGCCAAGCCCCCCAGAAGGTGCACCTCATTTTCCCTCACCTGAGGCTCCGCCGCCCCCCCCATCTCTTTTCGTAGAGGGCCGGCCACCACGAAAGGGCTGTGAGCCGCCTTGCGACCTGGGACAAGAACCTTTAGCATGCTGGCCTGCACAGATCTCACACGCATGGTCGTACTTGCACTTGGCCCGACCACACGACCCCTTATTAAACTCCCAGCATACCCGCCGAGGTACCTCCCTCCTGGCGCCCCATTTTGTAGACTTCATGGCGTCCCCTTTGCTCCTGATGTGTGGGTTAACAACCATGCTCCAAATGTCATAGTTCACCAGGTCCCAACGGGTCCTGGCATTGTATGATGCCCTTTTTCTAAATTCCTCATCGTATTCAAGGGCCGCGGCTTCACCTGCTAATTCCGCCGCCCTTTCGACATACGAAGCATAGTTCCACAGGTGCCACCCCCGCTTAGGGTATGCCATGGCTACAACCCCGGCATAAACCCCAAAGCCCTTACGCCACTTCCTGATAGACCTCTCGCCCGCTTCGGCCTTCTGTTCCTTACCGGCCGAGCTGGCTCCCCTCCCTTTAACTGAATCAGGCTTGACGAGGGCAAAGACAACTACGTAACAGCCCTCGAGTATCTTTTCCCTAATTTTGCGGGGCAAGTGCAGCCCGGGGGGGTTCTCTTTTTCCTTATAATTGGATTGGACTTTAGACCTCCTTCCCTTATCTCCAGATTCCCAAACTGCCCTGACCCCTGCATCAGGATCCTGGCCCTCCTCCAACCTCCTGCGCCAAGCCCAAGCCGGTAGACCGGGCAAATCAGCGCACGTGCGCCAGTAACCCTCAGGCGCATCATCAGACTCGTCCCCAGAAGAAGACTCACCAGACGACTCCTCGCCTCCGACCTTCCTGCCCGCCCTCTTCGCTTTCTTCTTACGTTGACCGCCTTTTTTGTTGCCCTTCTTGCGCTGCTGCACATGCCTTCCCTTTGACCTGGACCTGCTGGAGCTGCTGCGTCCACTGGAACTGCTGCCTCCGCCCGAGCTGCTAGAACTGCTGGAACTAGCGGATGAATCAGCTCTCCTTCTCCGCAATGCCCTCTGCACTCTGCCCTTAGGTGCCAGATCCTGGGACCCTGCTGGTCCAGCAGCACCCGCCCCCAACGAGTGAGACTTCAAATGGCCAACCTCAGTGACCAGCTGCTGCACTACTTTTGTGAGCCCCTGTATGGCGGGGTCATGCTTTGCCTTGGAGGCTTCCCCACTAACTGCGTCTTCCTGGGCAGGTTGCCTAGCTTTTGGGGCCAATGCTGCCCACGATTTTCTGGCCCCACCACCCCGGCCACGAGTGTGAGGAGGTGATGATTCTTGCCTGCCAGGTCTCTTAGGTGCTGCCCTGCTGCTCTTCTGCCTCGCTGAAGTGGGCCCTCTGGCCGGCATGGTAAACGGTCCTGCCGCCCCTTCCTGCTCTAAATGCTGCACACGGGGGAGGGCGCCTTTTGTCTCTTCCCCGTCGTCTTCACTCTGGCTAGGTGGCCGCCTTCAGCTCCCCACCCCCGCTGAGACTCGGGTCCTACGGCCGCAGGGGAGGACTCCCAGTCCAGCCGGCTCCCTGCCCCCAGCAGACTGCCGCCGTTGCCCTCTCCCCGAGGGTCCCGGGTTCACCTTCCCGCCGTTTCGTGGGAGCGCCCTCCAAACGGGGGGGTGAACTTGCTTGCCTTTCTGCCGCCCGCTGCCTCTCCGGACCGAGGGGGGGTGAGCCCAATTGCCTCTCCGTCGCTCTGCACCGGCCCAAGGGGGGGCACTTGCCTCTTTCTGCCGCCCTGCTCTGGGCCACTGGGGGGGGCAGTCGCCGCACTTGCCGCTCTGCTCCGGGTCGCGGTGGGGGGGGCGCAAACACCGCACTTGCCACTCTGCTGCCCAGCTCCGTGTCCCGGTGTGTGGGGGGGGAGTATTCGCCGCTCTCTGCCGCTCTTCAAAGCGCCTCAAAGCGCAAAGGAAGGAGGAGGAAGCACCGGCGTGCTACCCTTCCTTATATGGTTGGAGGCTTCCGGCGGGCCCCACCCCCCCCCAGCAGCCCTGAGCCGATTGGCTCAATCCACCGGCTCCCAGCCCACACAGGAAGTCAAGTGGCTTCCCAGCTGGGAGTCGGGCGGAGCGCCGCCATTTCGCCCCCGCCGCCATTCCAGGCAGGCGCGGGGGCCCCCGGCCCGGCCGGGAAGCCCACGAGGCTCCCGGCTCCCTGGCTACCGCCCCCAACAACTGCTCCTCCGCGCCCCGCCCGGCACAACCCGGCAACCTGAGGCCTCCGGTGAGTCGTGGCCCCGTTTGCATTTATTGTTACTGTGTAGTGTAGATGTCATATTTCAGTTTTGTGCAATAGCTTCGGCCATATGATGGTTTTTGTATTATGCTGCAAGCTGTTCTCTGTATTTTAATATCACAAACTCATATACTGCCAATGCTAGAAACAATCTAGTATGAAAAAGTCACTATATGCATTGTACCTCCTGTCTTGAATCTGTTCATGCAAAGCAGAGTCTATGGGACAAACGTTTGCAACTCATGAGTATGCCTGACTCTGCCAGCATCTTTGGTGTGTAGTACTATCCGTTGAGGATTCAGATTAGAATCCAGCAGGCACGTTTAAAATTATAACAATTGTACTCAAGAAAATGTTTTTGTTTTTTTAATGAACATTTAATTTGTTTAAGTATGAACAAATTTCTTCAAGTATTTTTTCCCCCTTGCAGGTCACAGTAATGAAAGGCAGCAATAGGAATAAAGATCATTCAACAGACGGAGAGGGGACTGCAAAACGACCAAAGAGAAAGTGTCTTCAGTGGCATCCACTACTTGCAAAGAAAATCCTTGACTTTTCTGAAGAGGAGGAGGAAGAAGAGGACGAAGAAGATATTGATAAGGTAAATCTGTGCCATCAAATTTAGTAAAATCCTTTTGGGATCATTGTCCAGTACAGAACTAATACACACTTGGATACCAGGTGCATAGCACAACTCAGTGGTGGTCTAATTTTTTAACAACATAAGACGTAACTACATGTGTTAGTGAAATCATTTTATGCGTTGCTTTTCGTTCTGGGTTAAATAGGTGCATCTTCTTGGTGCTGATGGTCTAGAGCATGATGCTGATGAAACAGAAGATGAGGAATCTTCAGAGCAGCGAGCTCGCAGGCCGATGAATGCATTCCTGCTGTTTTGCAAGCGTCACCGCTCCCTTGTACGGCAAAAACACCCCCATCTGGACAATCGTGGTGCTACCAAAATACTGGCAGATTGGTGGTCTGTTCTAGACCCTAAAGAAAAGCAGAAATACACCGATATGGCCAAGGAGGTATGCAGTGAAATTATAGACAAGATACTCTAATGTATTCTTTTTCTAGTACTCTGTATCTTAAAATACCATAATTTCCATGTTACCATTTAACTGGTAGTTCACCACGTGTTTTCTGTGTTGAACATTTTAAAATTAGCATTATGTTTGTGGTACAAAACTCCATGGATATATCTTTATGGTGAGAATATGCCATAAAGCTGTCTTTAAGTTAGGAATGAATAATGTGATTTATTTAACAATAACAGCAATACAGTGTTCAGGAAGCTTGGCTGTGGACCAGAAGCTCCCTGATTTTAAATCTCATTTCTGTATGTGGCTATAAACCAAAATCCCTATGTTGCAACAGACAAAACTTCTTTGGCTGGAAAAGATAGGGGAAAACTTAGATTTCCCCCAAAATCTGTTACAAATTTCAAAAATATTTTTCAATGATTGTACTGAGTGTCCAGTTTAATGCAGAGAAAATTGAGCTCTCTAGCAAGATAAGCCTGCCATGATTTTTACCCGCATGAACACTGGCCTGTAAAAACTGAGTCATCATAATAAAACTAAGGACTGGCATAAGCTCAAAGAGTTCTTCCTTTCAGCAGCCAGCTCACCAATGTGAGAAGCATGTTCAAGTAGATCTCTGCTACTGAAGAGTCAGGGAGCTGTTCCTGTTGGCAGCAGAAGATAGGACTCGCAATAATGGGTTTAAATTGCAGGCGGAAATTAGGGGGGAAATTCACAGTACGAGATGTTCGACAGTAGAATCAGCTACCTAGGGAGGTGGTAAGCTCCCCCTCACAGGCAGTCTTTAAGCAGAGGCCGGACAAACACTTGTCAGGGATGCTCTAGGCTGATCCTGCATTGAGCAGGGGGTTGGACTGGATGGCCCCTTCCAACTCTATGATTCTATCTTTCCCTTTCAAAGGACTGCAACATAGTTCTCCATAGGAGTTTCTGGATAGATTCACTTGGGAACAAATCAGCTTGCTAATTAGGACAGTAAATAATATTGACTGTAGAAAATAGCTAAAGCCTTTGCTTTAAATCTGGGTAGTGGTATGCCTCTAAGAAAATAGACATAGATTGATTTTTGCAGAATAATTTGTCTGAAACGCTCTCCATGGATCATGCCGCTTTTCTTGAACAAAGAATTACAACCAAAGAAGTTATACAAAATCAAAGAATTAAAAATCTCCATAAATCCTAACAGAAATGTGGATTCTCTGCTGAATTTTAGAATTTCCATTTGCCAGCTTATGGTGGGAGACCTTCAGCCAATTGTAGCTCTTGCGTGCTGATGCTCAAGTGATTGGCAACGGAAACTGGACCAAAGTAGGGAGTGATCATACTGGGGAGAAAAATTAAAAAGAAAAATAAAGCCTTGTACACTCACAGGAAGTTCTGACCATAGTGTCTGTGTTAAGTGCCGTCAAGTCGCTTCCGATTCATGGCGACCCTATGAATCAATGTCCTCTAAAATGTCCTGTGTTTGACAGACTTGCTCAGATCTTGCAAACTGAGGGCTGTGCCTTCCTTTATTGAGTCAATCAGTCTCTTGTTGGGTCTTCCTCTTTTCCTGCTGCCCTCAACTTTTCCTAGCCTGATTGTCTTTTCCAGTGACTGTTGTCTGACCATAGAGTTCCTGATAATTCCTAGAGCTACCTGGAATTGATAAGGGTAGCTCTAGCAATCTCCAGAAACTGTGGTGGTCTTATCATACAGTTTCTGGCAGTTGCTAAGCTACTTTTGTCACTTCTGGGTAGGTCTAGGAATCACAAGGAAATCTATGGTCAAAAATTCTTTAAGTAGCCGCGGCCTTATTTTTCTTTTTAATTTTTCTGGCAGAACTCTGCCCCCCCCCCCAGCACTCTTGCTGGTTGCCAGGTACTGCGTAATATGTATACTAGGAAGGTTGTACAGCATTGTAACGTAACTCTACACAGTCTGGCAGTGATTGTTTAAGGTAGTTCATGAAGTAGTTCTCAGGTCTCTTATTTGATAGGTTGCTAACAAAGTTCTCAGAGCAAATCAGTGGTTTCTGAATAACAAGTACCTTTGTACTCTTATTAGCTCAACTTTACACCTTAATTAGTATTTTAATGCTCACGTACCCCCAGGCCTCAGCAGTCAGAGCTTTCAGATGTAAAATGCCACAGTGAGGAATAAAAGGCAACATCCCTAGTTTGGTACTTATATAGATTCATATCCATGGATTCATGCAAAACAACTTGTGTTGCCTTAACACAAATTACCTTTCATCTTGCAGTACAAGGATGCATTTATGAAAGCAAATCCTGGCTATAAGTGGTGCCCACCTACAAACAAACCTGTGAAAATTCAGTCATCCACTGTTACTAACCGGAAAAAGCTGTGGGCTTTCCCATCAGAACCTGCAAAGGATTTGCCAAGTCCAAAAAAGTTGGTGAAGACTGAAGAAATGCCTCAGCTGAACTTTGCAATGGCAGGTGAGCGTTAGATATCCTGAGCCCTATACTCATTTTGCAGTGAACCTGCTTGTGCGTTTTATGTATTCATTCATATCTCTTTGTAAGAAAGACAACATGTGCTACCTTTAAAAAAAACCAAAAACGGGGACCAGAGCCTGGTTAAATGCGGGGTTTAAATTGCATGTTTGGCTATGTATGTGTTGACTGTAACAAAAGAATTATTTAACATATTTACATAAGATGCATATTCACCACAATATATATATATTCATTATAATATATAGACTTAATATATAGTCTCTGGCCTCTAGTAATGTTTGCAGCTAGATATCAAAGGTTTGTTTCTATTTGGTAATATATTGGGATCAGTGGGAGTACATGTCCGTTCATAATACCATATCTATAGTACAAAATGATACCCACAATGCAGAGTTCTAGGAACGTTGAAGCTATTTAGTGCTATAATTCTCTAAAATTTGACCACCTTCATATTTTAATGACTTTTATTGTAAATTGTCACTGGAATTCGTTAGTATGTATACTTCCATTTACACATTTACAATGAAGTATTATCGTTTTATTCCAAGCAAGGAGTATGTGATTTTTCCCCCCAAGTCTAAATATATATTAAATCTGGAACATGATAACTAATAACCATGTTAGATTTCTATTTATTCAAGCAAATGGTTGAGCCAGTTGGCTTTTTTTATGGTAAAAGATCATGCCGTACAAAAGATACAGTCTGTGTGAAAGGTTAAAGAATGCATGAATGCTGTTGAAAGTGTCTTTTTTGGTCAGTAGTATAGGTTACTGTCCAAATCCCCATCCCCCCCCCAAATAAGAGTTAGTTTGCCACACTCTGAAACTCTTTTCTGTTTTCAGCAAGCTGTTCTTTAGGACTCCTCATTATGATCATTTCCTTTGTTTTTAATTTCCACACATTGAAAATATTAACTGTAATATTGTGGTCACAAAACAACTTTTGCTTCACTGTTAATATTTTAAGAGTGTTAAGTTTCTGAGTAATTGTATATACCTAATGGAATGTAGGCTTACATAAATACATTTTAGTATCATTAAATACCTTGAAATGTTTTTAAATTGCACTTTAAATTGTAAATTGTTTTGTCTTGGGGGTTATATTTTATATTTTAATGCCGTCAACAGCACATAAAAGAAAGATACAAAGTTTAAAAATTTATTTGCATAATACATTCAACTTCTCTCATCTTTTCTGGCTTAAATTGTCTCCTTTAGGATTTATTCTTTGTCCTCTCTTCCATCCGCCCCATGCTGTCTTTTTCTAGTACGTCTTTCGAACAACATTATGTGTGAAAAGGCTTAGAGAAATAGGCCTCTCTTTAAAAAGCAAACAAGCTCTTTTCCCATCTCTGATGGGATTGTATGCATGTTCAGAATAAGTACAATATCATTTTGTGGTCCAACTAAGTTTCTAACTAAGAATGCAATATTTGTTGTCCTTGGAGTTTACTAGCAGAGAAACATTTTACAGTGCCATAATTCAAATCCATGCCCTAGTAAGTCTGTGACAGCATTCAAACATCATGTTAAACCATAGTTTATAAATCATGGTTTGATGAAAAGTCAGCTTGTTGGTGAAAAGTGGAATTCAATACCATGATTTTTATCTGGCTTAACTCTGGTTTGTGTTCACAAGCAATACCTTCTTTAGCCTCGTACACAGAGAGGGAAGCAGAGCAACAAAATAGTTTGCTACTCCAGCCAAATTCAATCATGAATGGTTCTTTCTCATAAGAACATAAGAAAAGCCATGCTGGATCAGACCAAGGCCCATCAAGCCAAGCAGTCTGTTCACACAGTGGCCAACCAGGTGCCTCTAGGAAGCCCACAAACAAGACGACTGCCGCAACATTGTCCTGCCTGTGTTCCACAGGGCAGTATGATAGCAGCGGCTTTATTCTCTATTCCTTGTATAATTATGGCGAGCATGGAATTTGCCTTTTGCACAGCAGCCGCACACTGGGTTGACATCTTCATCGAGCTATCAAGGACATTCCCACCCTTTCCTCTGCCTTCTCTCCATGCCCTTCTTCCCAGTAATGACTCATCAAGCAGGAAGGTGCTTCACAGATGTCAGCCTCTCAAGAGAGAAAAATTAAAAGGCAGAAAAATGTAAAGGAGTTGTCAAAGATCTGTTTCATTTTGAAAATTAAGTGGAGCAGCTAGAATAAGGGTGGGGGGAGCTATCATCAGGCAAGAGCAAGGAGGGAAAAAATTTGGCTTTCCCTAAGATGCTTCTCCTTGGTTTGTTAGATTGCTAAATTGCTCATTGATAATTTGAGAAAATGTAGCATTTGCTCACCTTTGTTAAATTTCATAAAAGCTCTAGGAATTTGTTAAATGTCATGGCTCTAGGAATATAGCTACATCAAAATTAGAATCCTTGTGATTCAGAAGACCAGTGGGCAAAAAGCCCAACTTCTACATTTTGTTTTATAGTCTTCTTCGGGAGCTTCTTCGGGGTACACTCAAGGGCTTATATCTCATTTTTCCCTGCCCCACTGTTTCCTCTTTCTCTTTACCCATAGCCTCTCCTTTTCCCCTGCTTCCTTCTCTCCTTTCCTCTCACCAGCCAAGCTACCTTTAGCTTCCCTGTGTTTTCAGTTTCCCTCCTTCCCTCCCCATGGCAGCCTCTCCCTGGGAAAACTCTGTGCCAGGCTAGTCCATGCCCGGTTGTATGGTGCTGATCACTGTGCCAGATCCACAGCGCTGGTCACCGGGTCAGGCCCAGTTGTGCAGTGGGAAACACTCAATGACTTGTGGGGACCACCTCACTTTTTCTTGTATCCCTCTCCCCACACTATTTCCACTTTTCTTCCTCCTGGAAGCCTCCATATCGTCACCTTTTCCTGCTTCTTTTTCTCTTTCCCACCTGCTAAGCAACCAACCTTTAATCTGCTCTGTCTTCAGCGGGATTTATTTCATTTCATTTGTACCTCACCTTTTTCCACAACAAGGACACAAAGCAGCTTATTCATTCTTCTTTCCTCCAGTCTATCCTTACAACAACCCCTGAAGTGGGCTAGGCTGAGACTGTGTGACTGCTCCCGTGTCATCCAGTGAGCTTCCATAGCAGATCAGGGATTCAAACCTGGGCCTCCCAGATCCTAGTATGGAACTCTAATCACTGCAACACAATGGCTTTTGCGGGGTGGCTGCTGTTGAACAGTAGCATGCACTCGAGCCTGGGTGAGTCATGCAGGGTGGGTGGTAGCAAGCTGCACAGTGGTTGCTGGTGGGCCTAGACCCTCAATTGCCAAAACGGCCTTGGAAAGGGCACTGCCCTCTGCCCATGCCTGTTACTGACAGAAACCAAGGCTTGAATGCTGGCAATGTTGGCAGTGCTGTTGTGTTGAACTAGCAGCAGCAACAATGTCTACTGAGAGGGCATTTGTTTCTTAAAACTACTGGTGCTGCTTCTGTTATTTGGTATTATTGGGGGACATGGGTTTGACGAAAGGAGCTTTGACTCTTGAAAGCCCATACCCTGAAAATCTTGTTGGTCTGTAAGGTGCTACTGGACTTGAATCTAACTGTGCTACTGCAGACCAACATGGATACTGCAGACCAGCACCTTCATAAAAGGTACTTCCAGAGTAGGCACCTCCCAGTGATTCAAGCAGATGGCCAAAATGCATGCAGTTCTAAAGTTCGAAAAGGGAAAAGTGGATGGAGGAGACAGGTCAAAGGACTAAAAAGAACTGTGTTTTCTATGGCTTGGATCCAGCCAGGTGTTTCTATGGGCTAAATGGTTTCCTGCACCAGAGCTCAATGTTCTGACTTCCCCCTCCCAAAATGCCCCCTGAAATTCCATTCCTATGAGTCAGGAAACACCAGGAATTTTGGACTGTAGTGGGAGGGAAGAGGCAAGAAAGTACAGGTAGAACTACTCAGCTGGATCCCAGCCTATTATTCTTATCAATATTGATGGCAAATTGACACATTTAAACCCACTTTGAAATTGTGATGGAATAATTTAAATATATGTATATATATATATATACAGATTTTCTTTCTCTGATAGATCCTACACAAATGGGAGGCCTCAGTATGCTACTGTTAGCAGGAGAACATGCCTTGACTGCACAAGAGGTAAACAATGATTTTTCTTCCTACATAATGGCTATGATATATGTGATAATATAGCATACCTTCACATTTATTTTGATGGGTCTTTTTACCTGGAGAGAATGATATCTTTTTGCCAGCCCGTAAAATTTAGCTAACAAGTGCTCACACTGAATCATGAGGTATGAAAATAATATATTTTCAGATTTCTTTAGTGAATTGTGAGGCTGAGGAATGTTTTTAATTGCAGAAATAAGGCTTTTAAAATCACATTGAAAACAGCATAGTTGTTGGTGGTAGAAAGTGCCGTTAAGTCACAGACGACTTATGGTGACCCTGTAGGGCTTTCAAGGCAAGAGATGAACTGAGGTGATTTGCCATTGCCTGCCTCTACGTAGCATCCCTGGACTTCATTGGTTAGGGTTGCCAGCTCTGGGTTGGGAAATATCTGCAGATTTGGGGGTGGAGCCTGAGGAGGATGGGGCTTTAGAGAGGGGAAGGACTTCAATGCCATAGAGTCCAATTGCCAAAGTGGCCATTTTCTCCAGGGGAACTGATCTCTGTCACCTGGAGATCAGTTGTAATAGCGGGAGATCTCCAGCTATCACCTGGAGGTTGG
Source organism: Euleptes europaea (assembly GCF_029931775.1). NCBI lineage: Eukaryota > Metazoa > Chordata > Lepidosauria > Squamata > Sphaerodactylidae > Euleptes > Euleptes europaea. The sequence goes on from NC_079323.1 coordinate 37,029,190, forward strand.
CAACCCTATCCTTGTTGGTCTCCCATCCAAATACTAACCAGGGTGGAACCTGTTTAGCTTCTGAGATCTGATGAGATTGGGCTAGCCTGAGTCATAGTCATCCTTAACTTTCATTTAATTATTCATTGGCATAAAAAAAAAAGTACTATTCTGATTTATTAAGAACATTTTTCTTGGGAATTAATCTGTTTGCACTAATGATACACCCAACAAACAGTTGTTAAATCTAAAAGTAGGTATCAACATCTCCCGAGAGGAGTCTGCTAAAAGAAGGGAAACTTTAGCTTCTCCCAATCTCTCAGCCTGCTATTGCAAATGCTATGAGTAGTTGGAATGTGCTGTTGTTCTGTCTCAGCCAAGAAAAAGAAATGAGAACCAATTCTCACATTTCTACAACATTTGTTAATTGCCAGTAACCATTTTCATGCTCTTTCTATTGAAATTTTCACTTAAAAATTCTGAGATCTCTTTTTTGTTTTGTTTTGTTTTGTTTTGCTGTACTGAGCTTTGATTACCAAACCCAGTTGTTGTTTTTTTGCTTTGAGGAAGGATGCCTGAATGGAAGGTCATTTTCTGTGTGCATTCTTGGTTTGGTTTCTTCCTTTATGGTGTCCCCAGGGTTTCTGAGTATCATGCTAGTATCTCTTTCTTGATGGTATTGTTATTAAGTGTGACATGGTACCTTTTGTCACCTGTGCCTTTGTGAATGGTAGGGATCAATTATGCTCTTACATTTAGCCTAGCCATATCTTCATCCTCTTGTATTTTAAATTCTGTAGCCCTCAGGTTTTCATATTCCTCATTTTACATGTTTCTTCCTTTCTCTCTGCTTGGAATTGCTTTTCATTTCCCTGTAGGTTTCAGTCTAAACTCCTTCCCTTAACTTATGAATGTGTTCATGCTCTTGCTTGATCTTGTTTTTCAGTGGTTTCATTTCTTTATGTACTTCTCATCAAACCAAAAATTGAGTCAGTTACTTCTCAACTCCATCCACTTATTATTATCCTTTTTTCTCTACAATGTGCCATATTTGGGTATCTTTCTAAGTTTTGGTTTTTAAACCTTAAGACTAATTTGTGCTCCAAGGCTTACCTTGTTTGTTAGTCTTGCCTACATTCCCTTACTCTTACTCATTTCTTGTTCCTGTTCTTTTATTTAAATAGGTTGCAAGCTTCCCAGCAGGGCTCTTTGATTTAAAAGTATTTTAGATATAATATTATAAAAATACGTTTATCATCAGTTATTGCTACATACAACTCTACAGATAAACCACATGTTGAATAGAAATTTTTGTCCCTGACACTTTATTTCCTGTTATTTTTTGATCCAGGTTTCCTCAAGTACATGCCATTCCAATGCACCAAATTCTACCGAAGGATGTCTGAAGTCACCATTGTTTCAGTTTGCTGAGGTGAATTTCTTATGTATATGCGCCCCCCAGAAATATTCTGCTAGTAGACTGCTTTTCTCCAGCTGAAGCAGCGTTCTGTCTGTTGCAAAATGCTTAGGAGGCTTTGTAAAGACGGGAAATATTCATCCATTGGAGGAAAGTAGCAGAGGAGGCCTGTGGGATCCAACCAAATATAAGCAGTAATTCACTTTATCTGTGCAATGTTTTTCTGGACTCCATGATTGTGGCACTAGCTACAGACTATAGCCATCTTTGCTCAATGTACACATTAGACTTAATCCAACAAAATCTAGTTGTGGCTGAATCCCATTGAAATAAATGAAACTTCAGTTAGTTGTAGATAAATCTGTCACACTATCATATGTGCTGATGCACATGTGTACCTGAAGTGACTTGCATAGATAGCAGATTATGTGAACCACCCTCAAGTAGCAGAATGATCTACATTAAAATAACTAACACAAATTTAATACTGACTGGTTTTATTACTAATTAAATTAAGCATATGCTTAACATTCAAACTGAAATCCTTGTGGCTTCAAAGATAGAGGTAGGGGTGTACATTCAGTAAAGCCGAACTGGAAAAATGATTTTAAATTGTAGCCAGTAATCCTGACCCTGAAAAAGCAGGAAAATGTTTAGTTTTTATCCAGGATCATTTCAGGATTGCCAGCTACAGCAGTAGAAAGGGAAGAAACGCCTTTTAAAAGAAAAAAAAAGGCTTCGGCACATTTCCGCTGAATTCCACAGAGCTTTAAAGTTTAAATCCTCCCTCCCTTCTGCTCCATTATAGCCTATGGGGAATCTTTCAGGGGCTCTGGATTTTTTTAAAGGTAGAGGCACCAAATTTTCAGCACAGCTGCTGGTGACTCTCCTTACAAGAACCCCCAAGTTTGTAAAGATTGGGTCTGGGGTCCAATTTTATGGGGCCCCATTTTTCCTCCGTTGGACACATGAACATATGAAGCTGCCTTATACTGAATCAGACCCTTGGTCCATCAAAGTCAGTATTGTCAACTCAGACGAGCAGCGGCTCTCCAGGGTCTCAGGCAGAGGTCTTTCCTATCACTTCCTTCCCTGGTCTCTTAACTGGAGTTGCCGGAGATTGAACATGGGACCTTCTGCATGCCAAGCAGAAGGAGAATGGATGGGGACACCATATTTGAGGGCCCATAAAATTGGATTCCCTGACCCAATTGTTACCAAATTTGGGGTTCTTCTAAGAAGTGTCACAAGAAACTGTGCTGAAAATTTGGTGTCCCTACCTTTAAAACAGCCTTCCAAGACACAGGAAGATTTCCCATAGACTATAATGGAGCAGAATTTCTTTGGATTCCTGAAAAGAAAAAAAAACATACTGGTATGGGGATTCAGGAAGAGCTTAGGTACAAGGTTTATTGGGAAAGAATTCCCTGTGTCTAAGATCCTAGAAAGCTGCTTCCAATCAATGTAGAGATTAGTTAGCTAGATGAAGCATGGTTTGATTTGGTATAGAGCAACTTAATATATTTCATGATGTTTAAATTCTCAGACATCAGGAGAAAATCTATTTGAAATTACTGCATATAGTTTGTTACAAATATTTTGGAGCCACCATACCTTACAATCTCTCTCTTTCCTTTTAGGTCCCATAATAGTCTCTTAGACCTACTAAGCGTTTAGGAAAAAGCACTGTATAAATACTGATATTCCATTTGTTTATTATGTTCAGGGAGCACAGTTAAGTAAGAGAGACATTCTCTTTGGCTATAGAATTCCACTCTCCTGGATACCTGTGAATGTCTGAACTATATCAGAAGTGTTCAGTGAGCGCTTTTTGTTTATTATGGCTTTGTTTTGGTGACAAACCTTGCAATTTAAATACATTCACAGAAATTATTGGTACTTAAACAGTTTAGGCAACCTGACAGTCCCATATGAGCATATCTTAGTAACTTTGCTACACCTTGTGACATGAAAGAAAAGCATAACATCTCTCTATTTTATATGAGTTTTCCAGTCTGGTCACCTGTGGACAATATGTACTCCCCACAGGCAATTAGATGAGAATTTACTTAGAAGCATATTGGTGGCTGAAGTAAACATTTTAATTGGTTATGCGATTGTAGTATACATTTTATTTAGTCTGAATTTACTAAACATTCTATACATTCTAAAATTTATTTTAATACATTGTGGGCCTTCAAGCCAAAGAAAGACCAAGAAAATAAGTGTCTCCTGATGAAATCAATGGGATGTAAATGTGTAACTTTGGCAAACTCACACCTTCAGTTTTCTTCAAAGCAGTTCAAAAAATCACAATCTTCTAAATGAATGGTTTGACCACACAGTTGCCAATGGCAGGATAAAATCTTGAGCTATCAAATGGGAATGTTTCAGTGGTTAAAAAAAGAAGCAGCATCTAGAATCATAAGGATATTATCTTAAACTCACTTGTAAGAAGGGCCATTTGAAATCTGTGTTATTTGTTTCAAGTATAACCATGATTTCAGAAAAAAATATCTGCATATTTTATCAGGCATTTTTCATTCCTTTCTACAGTTCATTCAGCACAGTTCATGGTAGAAGAGGGATGATTTTAGAGCTTTGTGTGCAACTAACATTCGAGATTGTATGCATAATTTGCTTTCTGTCAACACAAGAGATCAAAGCTTTTGACTTTAGCTGTAAACTATATGGTAGATTCTTTGCTATTTCCTTTGCAGTTCTTTGTTCTGGTTGTCATGCTAGTTCTGCCAAAGATTTTAGTAGTGGAAGTGATGTTGGTATTTTTTCGCAATTTACTACTTACCAGTCCCTTGAGAAAACAACTTCTCTGTAGTGCTGTATGTCCGGAGAAATCAGAAGTATGAAAAGCTTTTTGACATTTCAGATGAAGCAACAAAATGGATTGTGTTGTTGCTAATGTAATATTCAGAATGTTATTTTTTTTAAATGATCAGATCTCTTCAAGCCCATCACAACCAGATGTCCCTGCAGGTGCAAAAGAAAGTGAGGATTCAACACTATTTTCATTTTCTGAGGTATGAGTATTCTGAATTTTTAAAAAAAAATTGAAGAAGAAATACAGAGATATGACTGAGCAGACATCACACCAAAGTGTTTTCAAACAGTGCAATCCTGATGCTATAACAGAGCAAGTCTATAGCATAGTCAGTTTCACTGTTTGAAGTATATAATCAATAGTCCATATGGAAAATGTTTTTTTTTTAATTATAAGCATTGCTTAGAAGCAGTTGCGATGTGAAAGTACACAAGTAAACCTTTGTGAAAGAAATGGAACTCCCCAGTGACAGGTGATTTTAGCCTCTGTACTCAATATTCTAAGGAAGGAGTGTGAAACACAAGGCCCGAGTGCCGGATCCCGCCCCTTGAGATCTCTTATCTGGCCCGCAAACCAGCCGAGGTAGCCACACACACACACCCCACTCTCAGTCTGGGCTAGCGAGGCATGGCCCGGCCTGACCAAGTGACCTGTTTGTCATGTCCAGCCTCGTAACAATTGAGTTCGACACCCCTGGTCTAAGGCCTCCTTCCTCCCAATGCTGGATCCAGCCAATAACCAACTAAAGGTGACTGTCTGCAAGCCTATGCACACCACCTTGGGAGTAAATCCAGTTGAACTTACAGGAGCTGATGCTGACTGAGTTTGGAAACTGTGGAAGACCAAAGAAAAATCTGAGCACCACAGTGAGAAAAGTTGATATTGACTGTTTGTAAATATAAACAACAGGTGCTCCTTAGTTAAAAGGTAAAGTGTGTATTTAAGGTGCATTATTCTAGAATTCTATTTCTAAAGGTTTCCTTTATGGCCGAGCGATTACAGCCATCTCTCTGCTTCTGAAATTGGGGATATGGGCCTGGAACCATGAGGGTGTGACCTGAGTGCATACCAAGTCTTCACACAGCACATAATGGAATTTGCTGCCACAAGATGGAGCAATAGCCATTATAGTAGAGAGCTTTATTGTAAAGATTAGGCAGATTCACAGAGCATGGCTCTATCAGAGGTCATTAGCCACAGTAGCTGACTGGAAACTCAATGTTCAAATGCAGCTCCCATGGCCCAGGTGCATACAGGAGGGGCGATACATAGCCAAGCATAAAAGAATGGAGGTGGGCAATAAGGGGAGGAGTATTTGTTAATGTACTGCAGAAAGTGGGGTTTCTCATAATGGGGAATATGGGAAATTAAAAGTTTAGTCAAATAAATGTAATGTCAATGTTGATAAAATATATCTTTTTAATAAGCTATAACTTGCATAATTCTACAAATGGGGGGTCAAACAAAGCAGCTTTTCAGTCTAATTTTTTTAAAGTCTACAAATAATCTCCTACAATTACCTTCTAACAAGACATAGTACAAGACTCAAAATACAGCTGATGAAATGCATCCTTCCTCCCCCCCCAAAAAAAAACTGAATCCCAAATCTTTAAGCGTAAAGCTTCAAAAATTTCTGCATGAAATAACCAAAGAGGAAAGAATGAAAAATAGGCACTAAAATTCACAGTTCGAATACCGCTGCTTATATTTTAAAATATGACACAGCAGAGCTCCTCGCCTTCTTCTGTAGATAACAGACTTGGCCTGATACCCTGGAGAGCAGCTGTCAGTCTGAATAAACGGGTATAGAAATGTCTCTGCCCTCTTAGAACTGGTGATTTAAAAACTGAACTTGATAACTAGAACTTTAGTGGCAAGAAACACCTACCATATCTATTGTATGTTTCATCTTGTTGCATACTGTTTATTGTTGTTGTTGATGATGATGATGATATTTTGTCCAGCCCTTTCTGACTAAAGCTGGGCTCAGGGTGGCCAACAGTATAAAATTATTGCAATTAAAACAATAAATCACACACATATATATATAATTAAAACATTAAACTATTCATAAACAATGGCACCCTGGTCATGGGTCCCAGAAGATGCTTTGATTTCTGATTCGTACCCAGCGTGGGGAACCACAAGATGTTAATAGATGGGAAATGGGGGGAGAGAGGGAGGGAAGAGGGGAAAGAAGAGGAGGCAGTATTCTTTACATTCTCCACAACTCTTTTTTTTACAGTTAATTTTAATGTACCATATGAGCAATTTACTGATTTAATTCTCTTTCATTTAGGGTAGCGGCATATCTGTTTTGATATTTTGTTAATCCTTGTAACAAAGTTAACGTAGCATCGGGTGGGGGTCAGGTCATAAGAGGTGCAGACACAGTTGGCTGATTGCTGGATATTGGTTTTACAGAAGTATAACCCAATGTTGAAGCTTTTTAAACCAACCAACCCCCCAAAAAAACTTCTCTACAGTCAGATGCTTTTATTGTTTTATGTTTGTGTGAACATCATTTTACATATATAAAGTTCCTTATTTTGTGGTAAATTATTTTGTGAAAAATTATGGCAGATCATTACAACGATAATTGAACCAGAGTCTTCGTCTCAAGCTCTGTTGTGTACTTTTAAGTAGAACACCTGTGTACACACCTGGGCATTGCACAGCCTCTGGGTGCTGAAGAAAAGACCTGTCGCAGAAAAGAAAAAAGACCAACTGTAACCACAAGTCTCTATTAGATCCCCTTGGAAGTTGGTAACCTGGGCCAAAGGTATTTATTTGGTGATTCAACTTCCTTATTTGAAGGTCTGTAGATGCACAGTCCCATGAGGGTCAGAGATGAGAGCGAACTCCTCATAACATTGACTGGAACGCCTCCAGTTTTTGAACCTTGGTCTTGGACCCTTCTAAGTGAACTCTCCAAGAGTCAGTTCCCTTTCAGCAGCTGTCTGAAGGCAGCAGCCTCTTTATAAGGGCTGTTGCAATATGTGGCAATCGGGGGAAGTGACAGCACAGGTACAAAAACTCAGCCTTCAGAGCCTGGCACTATCTGTCTATAAATCCCATTACACTCAAATAAATATCCTTAAATCCACACCCTTCTTTCTTTGTCTGTTCCTCATTTTTCTTCATTCACAATCAACATTTTCTTTCCATAGAGACACACTTTTAATCTTATCCTTAGCTGTCTTTCCCCCATTTTTTTCTTCTTTTATCGATCTTTTTTTCTCAATAGCTTTCTTTGGAAGTAAGCCTTATTTTGAAGTATAGCTATCTTGTTGCGAGAGCTCATCCTCGGGAAGAAAGATGTAGTAATAATAAGAGTGGCTGTAAGAATATGCAAGATGTTTTTCCTTTGACCGCTGGTTGAAGTTACTCAGTGGTATTCATTGAGGGAGGGTTCAAATGTCAGAAGAGGTGACTTCTAAGAAGACTTGGGCCTTGCCACCTGTCAAACAATGCCTAGGAAGAAGTAGTGAACTAGAAGAGGAGGAGTGCACATTAAAACAGTCCTCCCTCTCACTGGCACATTAAAGTCTCTGTCTAGCCCTCCTTTCAGATTTTGCAACAAAAAAAGTACACATCATTACTGAGGAAGATAGAAATTGGTTGTTTGTTATCAAATAGCTGTGCATTGCGTCCCAAAGTGGTACGTTTGTGGAATAAGACGCTTATTTTGTTTAATGAAGTAACTGGAATTCCTTCTGTAGCCCACATATTTCTTGAGTAAAGAACAGTGATTCTTGATTGGCTTATAAAGAAAATGTCCTGTGGATTAGGAAGGACTTTTGATTGTCTTTTATCCTTTGTGTAGGCTGTCTACAATCCAGCCCTGTATCTTCATCTCTTCTGTTAGCTGAATCCCCACATTCTAAAGCAAAGAGTAACTGAAATGCTGAGACTTTCATTTTTTCCATTAGTTGCCATTCCCTTAGTTAGACTATATAAGGTGGCTATTTATAACACACACCCTCCTTTTTAAAAAAAAATCAGTAGTTGAACTTATCTCTGTACAGCAATATCTTGGTAAAATATAAAGTACCCTTAAAGGAGTTCCGTTGTCTACCAAGGTCTATAAATTATTCTAAAGAGCACTTTTCATTATTAGAAACTGCTGCTGTAGAGACAGCAGAAGAAGCTTCAGCTGTCTGCACAGCTCACTTTTGTTTCATACCCATTAATTTAATGGGCTGTAAGGACAAGCTAACAGCAAAGTCTTGTGGTCTTCTGTGCAACAGGGCACTAATGCGATGTTTCATGTTCCGTGTTGAATTTGTCCAAATAACCCAGGAGGTTATGCTCGTATAGCACTGCCACAGAATCCACTCTAATGACAACCACAGTGAACCGCCTTCAAGGCTCCTACTCAGCAGTTGTGGCCTCAACTTCGTTTTTGAGTGTTATTGCTCTATACTTAATTATAGACCATAAGACTAGGTGGATTCACACATTACTTTTGGTGCATGGTCTGGATGCTTCTCCAATAATAAGTTCCTTGTGAGCATAATGCTATCACTTCCTATGCCAGCACTCAGAAAAGGACCTAAGAAGCTATACTTTACCATGGCAAGAGAAACATTCAAGTCCAGTAATACCTTGAAGACCAACAAGTTTTCCAGAATATAAGCTTTCAGCTTTCACTCTCGAAAGCTTATACCCTGCAAAATCTTGTTGGGCTATAACGTGCTACTGGACTCAAATCCTGCTCGTTTACTGCAGACCAACACATCTACCCACCTGAAACTATTGCAATTGTGTGTACCATGGCAAATGCAGTACTGACGCCGGTTTGAGTCTTCCTTAAGTGGTAGAGAAAGTCGGCATATGAAAACCAACTCTTCTTCCTCTTCCTCCTCCCCTCCCCCCCCTCCTCCTCCTTGTGGTGAGTTAGTGTGGTAGAGACTAGAACCAGGGAGACCCAGGTTCAAATCCCCACTCTGCCCTGAACCTAACTTTCTCTCGGCCTTGTGTTATTCTGAGGATAAAAGGTAGGATTGCCAACCTCCAGGTACTAGCTGGAGATCTCCTGATATTACAACTGATCTCCAGCCAATAGCAATCAGTTCACCTGTAGAAAATGGCCACTTTGGCAATTGGACTCCATGGCATTGAAGTCCCTCCCCTCCCCAAACCCCACCCTCCTCAGGTTCCACCCCAAAAACCTCCTGCCGGTGGCAAAGAGGGACCTGGAAGAAGTGTGGGGTAAAAACCTAACTAAATCAATAATAATGGGTAAAGCTATCTTTCAGGGAAGATTATTGTTTAAAATTATTAATAAAATAATTTATTAAATTATTATTGTCCATAGTATCTATCATTATATGTGTTAAGTGAAATCAAGTCGCTTCCGACTCATGGCAACCCTATGAATGAAAGTCCTCCAAAATTTCCTATATTTTTTTTGCGGTGGTTTCCTTTACCAATTTGCTAATAAGGAGCCCCTAATTTTTTTCCAGGGAAATGAAGGTTCCTTGGAACTCAGCATGATAACCAGTGTTCTAGAGTTTCTACCATAGCAAGCACACGCAAGGAAAGTATTTGATCTATCAATCTAGGGCAACTTCTTTTGGTATTCTGGAAGTATGTACTTGCTAATAACCAGCTGTGTAGTTGCCAATGAAACTAGAATTTTGTCATTTTTAAAAAATGGAAGGTTTATTTTGGAACTTAAAAGCCATTCTCTACTGTTCAGAAGGACAGGGGTATTTTTTAATGTAAAAAAAAATCATTTCTGTGCAAAGCTGCACTTTCTTTCAAAGTGGAATGCAATAATTTTCTTCATATTAGGGAATTTAGAGAGAGCTACTTGAGTGCTAAAAAATAGCTTCAGCTTATTCACCAGGGATATTCTCTTGTGTCAGGCCAAGCACTTACAGCAGCACTCAGTACAATGACTCGCATCTTTCTTTACCAGAGAAGAAGTGGTTTTATTCTGAAGATGGCAAGGAGCTACATATCACAGTGTCTGTAGGATATTAAATCTTCCAGCTACTGCTCCCTGTTCTTCTATTAGCACAAACCTTTATTAGTACAAACCTCACTGTCCCCTCCAGACCTCTTTGGCAAATGTGGTGTGCCAAAAATATTCCCCTGTCCCTTTTTCTTGTATTTTGTCTGTGCAACTCTTTGCAGTTTCTTCATCAAGGAGAGTGTTGCTGTACTTTGCAAGGGCTAAGCTGTTGATAGCAGACTGCAGTGAAAGCTGTGTGCAGTGCCTGTAAACATGCAAAAAAAACCAAACCCAGTAGCGGAACAGTCTTGTGTGATAATGCACATTGCGCCAGGGCCCATGATGCCTGGGGATTCTTGGCAGCCATCCCAGACAGCTTTTTTTGTTCAGCCTGGGTGTTCTTCATATGTCCCCTTTCTCTTTATTCATTTCACAGCAGGAGAGAATAATATTGAGTCTTTGTGAAAGGAATGATACCATCAAGTGTACGTATCATTTGTAAAGGGACAGACTTCAGCCCTGACATAAAAGTTCCCTGTCAATCACACACAGTTCTTCACTGTAGTCCTAGTATGTTTATCACCTCTTTGTTTGCCCAATGGCTACACTTTTCAAAGCTAAAGACATGGCTAATAGGGAAGTTGGAATCTCAGAATCTACAGTGAAATACCAGGATAATTTGAGTAATCACAGTGAAAACGGTAAGTCACACTGATCATGACAGACTGAAAGGCAACTTCCTTCTTATCTGTCTGCCTCTCCACCATTAAAAGATCTGCCTTGCAAGATATTTTTGTCAGCTTCTCCCTTCCTCTGCTTGAAATTTAGATCTTTTCCCATTGCTTCACAGTTGGTGAATCCTGAACCTGTAAAGCACTGTAGGAAGTCAGCACTCTTCCAGTTGGCAGAGGTAAAGTCTCCTTTTTTTGTCTAAATTTATTAATAGCATTCTGCAGTTAGTGTGGACTGCACAAAGTTTGTGCCAGAAGTGTCTTTAGCACCAAGGTGTTGGAGGAATTACTGGATTGTTACCGATAAGCATAGAACCATCCCAAAGATAAATCAGTTGTAACATATTTTTCATATATGCATTAACGGGTAGGTTAAAAAAAGGGGAAAAAACCCAAAACCCAAGCCCATTTTTGAGGCTGTATGTTCAGCACACACAGAGAAAAAAGACAACTAAAAGGGTGAAAGGAAATGTTACAGATCATCTCCCCCCCCCCCCAGGATTCAATCTATCGTTTATGACAGGCAGAGCAATCCTGTGGGGGGTGGGCTTGCAGGGTGCTCAGGGACGGTGCAGGGGAGCCACCTCCTGAGCGGCTTGAAGCAGTGCAGCTGCAATGTCAAAATTAAATCTCCCCCAAGCCCTATGAAACTGCTCCACATAGTTCCACGGGACTGCACCATCCTTTTTGCAGGCGCAAGTCCATGCCACCAAAAGGGGATGTTCCCAGGTCAAAAGGGCTCAGGGAGCTGACTAAAGTCATCCCCGCCCCCAGGAATGCCCCCTTTGGTGTTGGCGCAAGCCCCTGTGCCGGAGAAACACTGCCAGTGTTAGTGTGCATTTGCACAACACAAGTGGCACGCTGGCGCAAGGGTCACACCGCCTCCTAATGCCAGTCCCCCTCTTTCAGGATTGTGCTGTTAGTCTGGCATACATGAAATATTGCAGCCAAAATTAGATTAGATAAATTGTAGATGCAGTCCAGAGAAAGTTAAATGTGATAGAGAGATGCTTCACATATCATAGGAAAATCCAGATATCTACACTGCAACATGTTTTCAGCAGTGTCTGAAATGCTTTATGCACCAAAAATTAAAAGTGAGAAGTAGCTCTTGGATTGACTTGTACTCAGTAAACATAGGCACCCTATAAACAGATTAAGAGCAGATTTCAAAATCAAGGTGTTGAGTTCTGCGCTACATAATCACACTGGTAAACAGGCTCTCTATTTTTCATTTTGTCATTCCCTTTCAAGTGCAAATGAGTGAGCCAAAACTAACTACTATACACAGCAGAGGTGTAAATTGATGCAGCTTTTTTAACTTGAAGTTAGACGATCAGTGAAGATGTATCAGTTTACAGTCAAGAAAAAAACTTGTCCTGTATTTTAAGAAGTCTCCTTAGTGATGGTCTTATTCAGTAACGTTTAGCCCAGAAATTGAATGCCACCCTTGAAAGCACTTCTCCAGCACTCTTTAGAAACACATTCATGTACATAATATTTATTTACATAACACTTGTGTGTTGGGATACCGTGCACTTAAATTGTTCTTCGAAATGTTATTGTACAATTTTAAAAATTTCCTTTGACATTTTGTGTTGAGCATAAAGGCACAATTTTATCGGTGACATTATGATATTATCTCCCTTCATCCCTGACTTACTTTGTTTCTACTTTAGATTTCATCAAGTACATCCCATTCAGGTCCTTCTGAATTAACAAAGCAGTGTGGGACATCGGCATTGTTTCAGTTGGCAGAGGTAGTATTAAAATCCTGGGGCTTAATTACTACTGATACGTTTGGAGAAGAGAAGCTGAATGATGCTGGTTGCCAAGGTCTGGAAGGCAGAGCAGCAGTACAGTCATAATTAGCATTGTTGTTTATAGAAGTGTAAATTACCACTTTGGTGCAAAGAATCAAGATTTACCTTGTCTAACCATTAGGCATGCAGTCTTTGTAGGACCAAGCCCCACAGTTAAAAACTCCCAGCTTCCAGATGCAAAGGGACTTATAAGAATTATCCCTTGGGGTTGTTTTTTTAAACCATTTTATAGCATTCCATCATATACTCAAGAGGCACAGGATCTGATGGGGCTATTCCAGATCAGGCTTTATTCTCAAGTAGTAAGGTGAATGCATCCTGAAGGGATCCTTGAAGTATACAAGCCCATACTTTCAGACTTCTCACAAACAAAAACAGGAACACTCCTCTAAACGTGCGAGCAGGGCTATGGATGTGGCTTGGCCTAATGAATATTGGCAGAACCAATGCAGCCAAATCTTGAATGGTGTCTCAAGCAAACAAAAACAAACAAAAATGTATTCATGCAGATGCCTCCACAAGACAGGAGCAGTGAGTTAGGTCACATGATACATGGAAATCAAATACATATAAGAGGCGTGCATTACATTGTACTAATACCATTACAGAACATTGGTCCCATTTTACCACTGACAATCACTGAATATGAGTTAATCCGTGATACAGAATTCTTAACCAGAAATGTGTGACAAACTGTCAAACAGTATGGCTGAGCACATGCAAAGTGCATTGTGAAAGAACCTTAAAAGCCAAGGTCCTGCTTAAGGGCGATGGGCAAGACAAAACCAAAGTGCTGAAGTGTGAGTCCATGCACCCCAGGGTAGCACCACCACCAGTCCCCTTAACTACCCAGACAGCCAGAGTCCAAGGGAGAACGCCTCTACCCTTCCCAGGGCTGAGATCAAGAAAGTCAACCCTGCAAGGTTGTATACTTACAAGGTGAATTTCAAAACAAGTTACTTCGGTACCTGTAGCCAATGTATGCCAAAGTACTGGATTCAGCTTGAAGCCCCAGAGTTTAAGAAACCCACAAAATATAATTAAAGTGATTTATTTAAAGATGGTGCAGGAATGTACAATAAAAGTGCAGTGAATAGTGAGGATAAAAATAATAAAGCTAAATAACTAACCCAAGTACTTGTATAAGCATTGATTCCAGTGTGATGTTACTTTGACAAAACTGAGTCCATGATAGTTGCAAAGTCAGTGTCAAACAGGTCCTCAGCCATTCTGGCCCACCAAGAATCAAAAGTGTCCCAAGGTTGGTTGTATTTAAGACAGAGGGCAAAACTTAACTTTCTGTTATGCCCCACGGCGTGTGTTGACATGATTCTGGTTGACCAATCAAATGTAGGCCCACTAATGTAACTTAACCACCCATTGTGTTACTAACCAGGTGACTCGACCAATTAGGTAAGATTGACAGTTAGCTCTGACACTCTGCGGCTGTATCAGAACCAATTAAGCAGACAACTTCCTCCAGCCCAGCGTGGTGTAGTGGTTAAGAGCGGTGGTTTGGAGCGGTGGAGTCTGATATGGAGAACCGGGTTTGATTCCCCACTCTTCCACATGAGTGGCGGGAGCTAATATGGTGAATCGGGTTGGTTTCCCCATTCCTACACACAAAGCCAGCTGGGTGACCTTGGGCTAGTCACAGCTCTCTTTGAGCTCTCTCAGCCTCACCTACCTCACAGGGTGTCTGTTGTGGGGAGGGGAAGGGAAGGTGCTTGTAAGCCAGTTTGATTCTTCCTTCAGTGGTAGAGAAAGTCGACATATAAAAACCAACTCCTTCCTCCTTCCTTCCTTCCAACCCATAAACCTTTGGGTTAACAAGGCAGAATGTGCTAGGCCCGATGATCTATGCAGCACCTGTGAAAACTTCCCATCCTCCTCATCGCTTCTCCTGAAGCTACAGTCAGCTCAACTTTGGTTTCTCAGGGAGCAGAAAACTTGCATGTTGTCTTTAGTAGCACCTGCCAAGAATACATAGGCTGAGGAATGGCAAACTATCTGAACGTAGGGATGCTTTTCTAAAATAGATCATAAAGCTTTTATGCAATATTGTCATTCATGCCTTAGTTAGGAAAACGGGATTAATTTTTTACACTTCTTTCAGATGTGCCTTGCATCAGAGGAAGTAAAAGTTCGGGAACCTGGAAAGACAAAACGAGAAGCTTCCAGGATTATGAAACCATCAGAAGAAACTGAGGTGATGAAAGTTGAAGAGCCAGAGAAGGCAAAAGTAAAAACTGAAAAATCTCAGAAAGCAAAGGCCCAAGAACCTGAAAAGACAAAGCCTGGAGTGTTGGAGAAGGTGGAAAGATGCAGTCATGTTGCAGACTCTGCTTCGGACAGTACAGCATTAAGTGGACCTAACAGCACAAAGGCGGAGGACCTTGCATGCTATTCCCAAGAGCTGACAATGGCCGACATCAGCACCTTAGGTTTAATTAAGCCTGAGAAGTTAAAAAAGAAGAAGAAGAAAAATAAGTTGGACCGTCAAACTCTTGAAAAATGTACCCCTAAGAAGGCTTGCAAAAAGAGGCAGTCTTCTGAGTCAGACATTGAGAGTGTAATTTATACCATTGAAGCTGTTGCAAAGGGGGACTGGGGGGCAGAGAGACTTCTGGAAGTGCCCCGCAAGAAAGTTCGTCCTTCCTCAACCATGAAGGGCAATTTCTTTGACATGAAGTCACCAAAGAAAAAAGTGAAGTCAAAAGAGAAAAGAGCGCTGAAGGAAAAATGCATAGAGACCACCAAAGAATCAAAGCCTCCTGATTTTTTTGACATCACAGATCACACAGAGCTGCAGCCTGAAGTTCCTGAAAGCATTAAATCAGAACCGCTGACCCCGACAGAGGATGTGGTATCACCAAGTTTGCCAGAGCAGGTCAAAATTGAGGACAGTGACTGTAGCAAAAAAACAGAGACTTGCGGCTCAAGAAAATCTGAGCGAGCTTGCAAGGGCGCTCTGTACAAAACTCTGGTGTCAGAGGGCATGCTTACATCCCTGCGTGCCAACGTTGACAGAGGTATGCATTCTTTTAATTGTTCCTCTCCAAACCAAATAATAATTGCTGGAAAATGTTACGTTTTTATGAATATTCGTATAATTATTTCATCTTTTCTGTTCTTTTGCTTTTCCTTTCTTTTTTTTTACTGTTGAGAACTGATTGCTAGCTTTAGCTGGCAGGTATAGTAATTCACATCTATCCAGTTCTCTTTTTAAACACACGCTACCTTTTAAGAGACTTACAGGCATATTGAGCAAATGATTTCAGTAATGCATCAGGCAGCCTAGGTCTAGGAAGATTTTATTCAGTAGCATAACCATAGTTATTTGCCTTAGCCGCTAAAGCTACTTCAGTAACCCTAAAGATTGGGCAGAGGTGTTGTGGACAGTAGTCTTATCTTTCAGTCCTCTGGCTGCTAGAACCAGTGTTCCTGGTGATCAAGCTAGTAAATGGTCCTTAAGTGGAATAGCTGTACACATAATATCCTAAGGTTGCCTTTGACATCTCTGTGTCTCACAACATCCCATTTGTATGATATAACTTTATCATATAAAGGAGGCTTTACATACATACATGAAGCTGCCTTATACTGAAGCAGACCCTTGGTCCATCAAAGTCAGTATTGTCTACTCACACTGGCAGATGCTTTCCAGGGTCTCAGGTTGAGGTCTTTCACATCACCTACTTGCCTAGTCCCTTTAACTGGAGATGCCAGGGATTGAACCTGGGACCTGCATGCCAAGCAGATGCTCTACCACTTTAGTTTCTGCAGCAACACAGCATGCTTTAGGCGAATGCTTCTCAAAGTGGGGTCCTCTTGGGGTCCACGAGGGTAGCTGGGAGACGGGATCTGTGCAACGAAGAAGTGCTATCCTCCCTTGTTTTCTGATTCTTATTACGGGATCAGAACTATAGTATAATCAATCAGCTCAGTTGATTGCTTCTATAAGGGAAAGTGTTATAGTATATTACGATGTCTTTGTATGTAGGGTTGCCATCCTCCAGGTGGGGCCTGGAGATTTCCCAGAATTACAAGTGATCTCCAGATTACAGAGATCTGTTCCCCTGAAGAAAATGGCTGTCTGGGAGACTGGACTCTATGACATTATACCCCACTAATGCCTCACCACTCCCCAAAACCTGCCCTCCCCAGGCTTCACCCCCAAATCACTAGGAATTTCTCAACGTGGACTTGGCAACCCTAATTGTACATATCACCCCGTTTTCACCGCAATTAAATGTCTTCTCTCTGTGTAACCCTCTGTTTGATATGGTATGTCAACCTTCAGACAGTTTTGTTGCCTTGTGTGTGTGTGTTAAGTGCCGTCAAGTCGTTTCCGACTCATGGTGACCCTATGAATCAATGTCCTCCAAAGTGCCCTGTCCTTAACAGCCTTGCTCAGATCTTGCAAATTGAGGGCCGTGGCTTCCTTTATAGAGTCAATCCATCTCTTATTGGGTCTTCCTCTTTTTTGTTGCCTTAGACAGTTCTTTTTGTTTACTTGCACTCTTTTCCAGTTGTTCAGGCCAAGCCCTACTGCGGTGTTTTGCATATTAAAGATCTTTGCTGTCAGATTGGATTGTTTTTATCACGTGTAATCTGCCTTGAATCTCAGTGAGAGGGGCGGGCTATAAATGAAGTTTATAATAACAATTCTTTGGGGGGAGCTCTGCGCTCCAGCTGCTGTGGTCTCTCCCTATACGTAATGAACCATTGTTACGCAATTCAAGCCTTTGCCCTCCTTAGACAAGAGAGATAGAGAGGAAGCTATTTGTTGATCACTTTGGAACTAGCTCATTCTGCTCCATCTCCCAGCCTTGTGTTTAGAATTGCCATCATGTACATGACAGGATCTCTCCTCTGGTCAGTATGGTGGCTGAGGGCATGGAGGCTTTCCAATCCATTCCCAGCTAGAAAAATGTAATACTATAACTATTCATCTGTGAACATGGATGTTGAAGCACTCTTTGTACTACAGATTTGTATGAATAGCCTAACCAAAGTGTTGATTCATCCTTTCCCTGTGCCCCCTCTGCCCGGCTCCCACCTTTCATTCTCAGCAGCAGTGATACGGGGGGTGGGGGGAATTTTCCCAGAAATTCTTCCGATGCTGTATTTTTCCATGAAAAAATTTCTGCCCTATATATGTTAAAAAAAAAAAAAAAAAGTCTGTTTATTTGTAGGTTTCAGGGCTGCAGTGCTGCAAATGCATTGTGTTAATTGGGCTACGTGTAGGATATAAAGCAAAGAAAAACTCAGTATTTGTACGTTGTTCAGACCTGTATGTGGTGTATTTGCCTTCTTTTGCTGACATTATTTAAAATTTTCTAATATTATTTACATTTGTATTTGAAAAATTTCCAGAATAATCTCCTGAAAAATTTCCAATTTCCCCAGAAAACCCACTTTACTCCTTAGCAGTGGACAATGGATGAACAAACAGATCAAAAGTGGATGGGTTGGATAGATTTGTTCTTTTGAGATTTGGGATAATTAAAATAATTATACCATTTTGTAATATATAAGTGGTTGTTTAGCGTGCAAACTGTTAAATGATAATTTAATATACAGTAGTTTTGCAGCTCCCAGCTTGGCTGTCTTTATACGATAAAATTGCCTTCTTACAAGTGTCAAGTTTTTAATATCTTTTCTAGGGAAACGAAGCTCAGGAAAAGGTGGCAGCTCTGATCATGAAGGATGCTGGAATGAAGAAAATTGGACATTTTCCCCAGGTGGAACAAGCGGAAACAAGAAGCTTAAAAAAACTAAGCCAAAGGAAGAAATAGTTTTGGGGTAAGTGAGGTAGCACGCATGCTCAGTTACATATATGTGAAACCCTTTTAAGTTGCTTCTAAAGTGTATAGTGAAATTAAATAAATTCATGTTCATAGATTAAATCTGTTTCATGTGCCCAACTGAACAAAAAAGAAAGAAATGAATGCAGCATTGTAATTCTATACAATGCAGCTGTTAGTTCTGCTTCTATTCACTATATGCTAGGATACAGATTTTCTGATGTGGTTGAAAATTAGAAGGCTATATGCACAAAGTGGAGAAACATTTGCCAAGTAATGCACAGGCAGTTGCTTGAGGAATCTCTGATTAATTGGTACCTTCCACATGTATTACCAAGTTGTGGCTGTGGTCTCTTGTCCTGTCCTCTACACATTAGGCTTTGGAATATATTTTGTGTAGTTGCTATACTGTATAGTCTCTTTGAATCATCAATCATGTAAAATCCCACAAATCAGCTAATACCTCTGAAGACGGAGCAGCCTACACCCACTGTCCACCATCTTCCATGTGTAGTTGAGCCATTGACCCATTTGAGACATATCTGGGGGTTGATATATGCATGTTTGAACTACTTACAACTAAAGTTGTAAGTATTTGTATGAAATGAAACACAGTTTGCCATCTTTTCAACCTTGATGGGGAAGAATACTAGATTATAGCCACCCGGCTGGACCTCCGTCCCCACTGACAATTCCACGTGGCTACAAGAGGCTGGAGGGAGCAGATGACAAGCCAGGGCTGTGGGAAAAATCCAGTGCCAACATCGCCATAGCAGAAGCGAGCCCTTAGTCAGTGCTGGGAACAACCCAGCCCAGCTCGCCTGATTGCAGGCTCTCCATGGGACTGTGGGAGTCATGCAGAGCCTTGACAGGCCAGGGAAAGAGGATGTGGGAAGAGCTTGGGTGTGTGGCAGGGAATAAGATGCTGGAAGGGGGAGTCAGCAAGAGAGAGGGCTGGAAGTGGGGAGAGGGGGAAGAGACAAACAGAAAGAGGTAGAGAGGAACTAGGAGGAAGAAGGGGGAAAGGAGAGAGGAAGTTGCAGAAGAGGCTGGAACCAAACTGAAGGGCCTGGAGGGCCCTCTAGTGGCGCAGGTGAGCATGACCACAGATCATTACCACACATAGAATATTTGCAAGTAGGCTGCTACAGCAAAGTCATCCTCTGTGATTCTTCATGGAAGATGGGTACAGTGAGCCATTGTTCCCTCGCTCCCCAGGAAGGGCATCAACACAGATGTAGTCCCGTTGGAAAACAAGGAGTATTTTTGCTGCTGCTAAGTCCTTGGGAGAGAGAGAAGTTGATAGGAACAGTGA
This sequence comes from Euleptes europaea, assembly GCF_029931775.1. Lineage (NCBI taxonomy): Eukaryota > Metazoa > Chordata > Lepidosauria > Squamata > Sphaerodactylidae > Euleptes > Euleptes europaea. Next base: position 37,049,066 of record NC_079323.1, read on the forward strand.
TGGGCAGAGGAAGAGATGACAGTGGAAGGTGACCTTCAAATCCCCAGTGAGCTTCCATGGCCAAGTGGGGATTTGAACCCGAGCCTCCCAGATCCTAGATTGAAACTCTAAACACTACACAACACTGGCTTTTGTTAGGTGACTGTTGTTGAACAGTAGCAAGCGGCCAAGCCTTTTACCAACAGAAATCAAAGCTTGAAGGCTGGTAATACTTTTGTGGTTGCCTACCAGCCTCCCCCCCCCCTCCGCCCAAACAATGGCCACCGAGAGGGTATTCATTTTATCTTATTTGGGTTTTAACCCACCAATGTATTTTTATATAGATTTCAGATTTTTCTGGAAAAGTGGGATTTTCATATTTGTAGAAAGACCCCATCTTGTTTGTTCATGGCCCCAGTGTCTGGCGTTATGTGTCCGTTGATGGGGCATGATGAGAATTAGATATATTGATGAGCCCCGTTGACTGTCCTGTAGTGAGATCCAGGCTACTCATCCTCCATACACTGGTAATCTATGGCAAACAGAGTTTAAAGGCCTCACTGGTTCTTATTACACCTCCCTGTTTTTCCCTTTATATTCATTTTATTTGTTTAAAATAAAAATGTATATATATAAAATGGTTTTAATGCTTGGAATGTTTTAATTTTTGCCACCTTGGGGACTCACTCTGAGTTGGGTAGAAAGGTGGCAAAGAAATGTTTTAAATAAATGAAATAAATAATTGCCAAAGGAGTTCCAGTTCTAAGTGTCAGTTACTTTGCAGTGTGCCGGCACTATGTGTGCATCCATCTGAGGACTGGAAAGCAGCTAAAAGGGTCAGCATGAGCCCTAAGGGGATCATTTCCCATGTATACAACTCTATATGCAGGAGAGTTGTATCCTGTAAATTTTGTGTCAAGACATAAAATTTGTGTTGAATTGGAATTTTTAACCCCTGTTATGTTTTAAATCCATGTCAACCTGTCTGTGTTGGTTTTTCCATTTTCTGTTCTCTAGCTTAGCAAAGCTAGAAGAGGAATTTGAGAAAAAATTCAACAGCCTTCCTCAATATAGTCCTGTCACATTTGACCGGAAAAGTGCATCCGTACCAAGAAAAAAGAAGAAGGTTGGTAGCTCCTCAGCAGATCAGCCAAAATCTAGCAAAGGTAAGAGATCCCATGCAAGGTATTACTGATCTATAGAAGCTGCAGGGTTAAGACAAGAGTTGCTGCAGTCCTATTTCATTTAACATAAGCGTATATGAGGCCAGATGCAGTAAAGATATATTTTTTTCTTGCATGTCAGAATTTTCACACATTCCACTCAACATTTTTCTATGGGTGTGGGTGGGAATGAAGAGACAGCATGTTATATCTCTGGAAAGCAGAGCAATTTTTTTTCAAATATAGTTTTAACAATTTTCATTCCAGACACTTCCAAGAAAAGCATTTTACATATTTCATTGTTGCTACTTATAAAATTTCATTCTTTTCTGTTCTAGGATGAGGAAAGATTGGTTTGGGGCCCACTGGGTGGCCCTTGAATGAGGGGCTTTTTTGTTGCTTTCATCTCTAAGATCTTATTTGTGAAACATAAACGATAACAAAACTACCTCATGTAGCTGATAAGAGGATTCACAAGATGACATGTCAAGGAGCTTAGCAGTGAGAAGTATAGTAAAATACTGGGTATAATTCATCTGAAGTTAATCACCACTTAAACCCCACTGCAAGCAAGGGAGTGAGTTCATCATGACTTAACTTTTTGCTGTATCATGTCCGTATGCATTTTTAAAAGCCCCACTGGAAACTCTTGCCATCAGTGGGGCTTACTCATGACTACCTCTTTTGCTGGATTGTGCCCAGCATTTAAAAAAAAATCATTAAAAAGGTTACTTACAGAATAAGAGGAAAGGTTGATGGACCTGGGTATGTTTAGCCTGAAGAGGAGAAGACTGAGAGGTGATAGGATAACCATCTTCAAGTACTTGAAGGGCTGTCATATAGAGGATGGTGCCAAGTTGTTCTGTTGCTCCAGAAGGTCGAGCCAGAACCAACGGGTTGAAATTAAATCGAAAGAGTTTCCCTCTAGACATAAGGAAGAATTTTCTAACAGCGCGGTTCCTCAGTGGAACAGGCTTCCTTGGGAGGTGGTCAGCTCTCCTTCCCTGGAGATTTTTAAGCAGAGGCTAGAGGGCCATCTGTCAGCAATGCTGATTCTATGACCTTAGGTAGATCATGAGAGGGCATTTTGGCCATCTTGGCATGGAGTATGAGTCACTGGGGGTTTCGGGGGGGGAGGTAGTTTGGAATTTCCTTCATTGTGCAGAGGGTTGGACTAGATGACCCTGTTGGTCCCTTCCAATTCTATGATTCTAAGAATCCAAGATAGAGACTCCATGAACACACATGTATGCACACAGTTGCAGCTTTTTTTTCTGATCCTCAGAAAGTGATTAAAAAACAGAAACGGGTAGAACTTCTGTAGTACCAGAACAAAGAGAGGTCGGTACACTGTATGTGCCATGCAACCACATTATGTTCATCTCCTGACAGATGATCAATGATGTCAGCTTGGTAGGGCCAGGCACCTGCAAGCAATGAAGGGAGAAGCAGGCACCACTCTAGGTGCTTTTTCTTCCCTGCCTAGCAGATGGTCAGTGGTATCACTTTTGATAATCTGTGAAATAGGGAGAAGGAAAGGGAAGTAACCCATGGCTGCTGTGTCATGGAGCCTCTATAAATATATGTATTTACTGTTATCATTAAAAATTCTTCTCTCAAGTCATGCCATAACGTTAGTATTTCTGTATTCGTGTCCTAAATAGGAGTAACAACCAAGCCAAAGACATAAAACTTCACCATACTCAAAAGTTCAGATTGATACCTAACTTTCTGACAAAATAAAGTCTTGCAGCTTTGGCTCCCCCCCCCCCCCCATCCTGGTCTGTATTTAGAGTCTCAAGATGCAGGTAACGGTGGAATCATTCCTTAGGAGAGCTCCGACGATATCTTCATTTGCCCCTGGTAGCAAGATAGTATTGCTCACGTGGCTACTGACTCACGTGGCTTGTTCCATTTCAGCTGTATTCTCAGCAGGAAAAAAAGCCATAGTGAGACAGTGTGGAAGAATAAAAATTCTGTGTCTCTCCTAAATGCTCCAGAGTTGGCAATTATGCAAGAACCTTTGGTTGGCAGCCAGAAGAGGAAAGCAAGGAAAAGCAAGATCACGCATCTAGTCCGGACTGCAGATGGCAGAGTCTCACCGGCAGGAGGAGTTTTAGGTAAGGAGAGCATGGCTTGTTTTCTGTGGGCAGACCTGAAAGTTGAGCTAACTGTCAAACATTTAAAGGAGGTTCTTGTAGGTTATCCAGGCTGTGTGACCGTGGTCTTGGTATTTTCTTTCCTGACGTTTCACCAGCAGCTGTGGCAGGCATCTTCAGAGGAGTAACACTGAATGGGACAGTGTCTCTCAGTGTCAAGTGTGTAGGAAGAGTAATAAATAGTCAGAAAGGGATTGGGTTTGAGCTAAATCATTGTCCTGCAAAAAGTATCAAAGGTAATGTGCTATTCATTGTCCTGTAGGTATCAAGATAATGTGCTAATGAGGGTGTGGTATGTTAAAGAAGGGCTTGGTTTTATGTAAAGGAATCAGTAAGTGGAGCTCAAAAGCAGTGTTTTCTATGTTGGGCAAATGATGCCTCTTCTCACAAAAATCAGTCTCAGACTGTGATATATACAAATAATTGTATTTTCTCATTATTGTCAAGCTGATAAACGATGTGTACCATTAGAAAATTTAGCCCTTTATAATATGATTAGAATGAAAATAGAAGTCATAATGTACAAGTGCATACGAATATTTTTATACTGAGCATTTTTAGTGCCACATGTTAATTTTTATTTTTAATTTATTTTCATAAAGGTGTTTGTTTTTCTGCCAAAACAAGGTCTTAACATACCCTGCAGAATTTTTGTTAAATACCATGTTAAAATAACTAAAGAATATCACACAAAATACTCTATTAAAAACTATGAGAAATATTTTTTTAAATATACCTATTAGGGCTGCAGTTACACCAAGACTCTATTCAGATCTTCCAACATTTTTAATTATATTTATAAGCAGCAATGGGAGATTCCACATTGGATTAGGGCCATGGTAAGAACATAAGAAAAGCCCATCTGGATCAGACCAAGGCCCATCAAGTCCAGCAGTCTGTTCACACAGTGGCCAACCAGGTGCCTCTAGGAAGCCAAGAAACAAGACAACTGCAGCAGCATCCTGCCTGTGTTCTACAGCACCTACTATAGGCACTGGTATCAGAAGATTTTTTCCTACTGTTCTTCTGATCTGAATTCTGCCCTTCTCCCCATCCCCAGCTGCTGTTTCCCCAGTGAGCCAAATACTAACCCCCCAGAAAAAAGGGGCGTTTAGAATGGGATACAGTGGGTCCAATCTGGGGGCAGCTGCTTTAGATAGAACTTGACCTCTGATCACAGGTTCATCATCGTGTCTTCTGTGCAGGCACACACAGCCGCAGAAAAGATTTCCAAAGCTTTCTAGTAGACTCCTCCTGGACCTCTGCCACCAAAATGATCACATGACCAGGAGGAGAGGCGCTACTCCCTCAGTTCTTTTTGCCACTGCTAAGAGAGGCTCTCCGTTGCAATTGTGTTTTATCCTCACCTCATTCTTGAGGCTGAGGAAACTTTCCTTGCACAAGTTTTTTTATTTTTTGGTCAATAGTCATTCTAATGAGGAATAAACTGCATTTAAAGAAGAAAAAATTTGGCTTTCCATTTTTTCATTATGGCTCAAAAGGGGCCTTCTCTGAATTATGTTGACTGTGGCTTTAAAATGGTGCTGATAAGCCTCCATTCTTTGTGCCCTGTATGCCTGGCAGAGCTGCTGGCTCTTTCTGCCACCAATTTACCCTGCAGGCATGATCGGATAGAGCTGGAGAAGAGCTCTTTTTCAAAGGCTTTGGTTGCGGGCCAGCCTGAATGAAGGCACCTTCCCCCTCCCTGGTGGGGTGTGGTCTGACAGAGCCTCTCACTGTCTCTTTTCAAAGGCTTTGGCTGTGCGCAAGCCTGAATAAAGGCGCATTCCCCCTCTTTGGCTGTGTCAGCTCTGAGGGGAGAAACCAGGAGGTGTTGCCTGACAGAGCCTCCGATTCAGAATGGCTCTTTTCTAAGGCTTTGGCTGTGGCCTGCCTGACTGAAAGAATCCCTTCCCCTCCCTGCCCTTGGTCAGATCCGAGAGCCCGGAGGCATGGCCTGGCAAACACTGCCTGGCAGTGGAAAAGAGCAAGAGCCCAGTAGCACCCTAAAGACTAACAACATTTCTGGCAGGGTATGCCTGACTGAAGGACTCCCTCCCCCTCCCTGACTTCTCTCGGTTCCAAAAGCCTGGAGGTGTGGCCCGATGAGAGCCTCTTTTAAAGGCTTAGCTATGCCTGCCTGAAGGAACCTTTTCCTGCCTGCCTTCAATTTCAAGGTAAAATCCTTGAGTTAACACAGCTTTGCAATTCTTAATGGCTCGTTGAGAAAGGTGTATGTCTCCTGGGGATTGTGCCTTTTAGTTGTGGTTGTTTGGACTTCTTCAGCCCCTGTAGTTTTGGAGAGTTGCTGAAGAGGGTGGCGTCACCTATTCTTGTTAGTTTTGTTCTGAGATAACAAACTAGTTATGCTTAAGGCCTGCTGAGCTTCATGCTAGCACTCACTCTATTGGCACTGCCTTGGTTCCAGGGTCATAACCGATTCTCTGTTGATCTCAGCTCCAAGCCCTTCTAATGCCTAGTTCTGAAGGTTGACACAGTGGCAAAGCAGCCTCGCCGCACCACCTTTTGCACTGATATTTAATCCTCCGCACTGATATTTAATCCTAAGGGGCTTTCAGCACAGATGCTGTTTCAAGCAGAGGCAAGGCTTGCTATTGCCATCTACATGGGGAACTGAGATGTGATCAACAAGTATGCTTTTCGGAGACAAGCCTGAGCATTTCACCTCTCCTCTCAGTTTCATGGTAGCTTTTGGAATCATCAGTGATGGTTTGGGGCTCCTTGGCTGCTACTGTATTCAATGTTGAGGATAAACCTGCACCTCTAAGCCCAATCTTTTTGTAGGCAGTTTCCCCTGGTCAGTTTCATATATAGCCACACTACCTTCTTCCTACCAGGGAATGGTATTGACTCTTCAAAGTTTTCTTAATCTCATTGCTACTTCTGGGAGAGAGCTCTTATTTCAACTGGGTTCAGACTGTCTCTGGAGTCACTCTTACGTGACACCATTTGTAGTGAAAGCAAATGTGATATAGTGGTTAGAGGGCTTGCTTGTGACTTTTAGCCTACCTGCCTTACAGAGTTCTGATGAAGATGGAATGGAAAAGTGTGAAATTCTATAAGCCACTATTGGGGATTAAGATGGGGTACAGATACACTCCATGCCCATCTTTTTAAATGACATCTTGTTTCTTCTCAAAACAGGTGCCCAATGGGACAAAGTCTTTGACAAGCAAACTCCAAGCTGATGTTACAGCCTTTACTACAGTCCTTTAGCAAATATATGTTCAATTCCACTGGTCATCTCTGTTGTTATTGATGGCCTGAAAGTTAAATAGTACTTCATCTCTGAGTGCTATAAACTGAGTGCTATAAACTGTTAGCCTGGGTGGGAAGAGGAATTTCATCTTCTGTCTTCGGTGCAGCCCCACATGTGGGACTGCGCCTGCGCGCAGGCCTACCGCCGGAAACTTTTATAGCCTTAGCCCTCAAGCTGGGGATGCCCCTCCCACCGCAGGCGGGCCCGGCCTTCGCGCCGAACAGCCCGCATGCTCCTGGGCGGGGCATCCCCCTCCCTCCTCAGTTCCTTTCTTGCCGCCGCTTTGATCGGAGCTTTCTGCCTTACCTCAACTCTTCGCGTTTTTGTAAGTCTCCCTCGAGCCACGTCCTCCCGATTCCTCCGTCCTTAAAAAAGAAAAGAAAAGAAAAAGGAGGGGGGGAGATAAGAGGAGAGAAAGAAAATTTCCACCCGGATTTCGGCCCACCCCGGCCCTCTCCGGACCACTGCTGATGTTATAATGGCGCCCAAAACCCCCTTTAAGATCTGCAAAATGTGCCCGGCTAAGATCCCGCACTCAGATCAACATGACCTCTGTCTCTCCTACTTGGGCGAGGGGCATAACGTATCTAAATGCTCCATCTGTCAAGGCTTCTCTACCCTGTCTCGCAACGCTTGCGCGCACCGGCTGAGTGCCGAACTTTGGAAAAAAGCCCTCTCGGCGCCCTCCCCCTCGACGGGTTCCAGGACCCCGGGAGACGCCCAGTCGACACGATCGGTACCGACCACCGGTACCAGCTCGACCCCAAGGCCTTCGGATCCGACGCACTCGGACCCGTCTCACGCACCTAAGAAACACAAGCATAAATCGAAGCATCTAGAAAAGCGACCTGGTTCCAGCCACTCGGTGCGTAAGAAGTCCGTACCGACGCCTGACCCTTCGGTTCCGACTGTCCCTATCTCGGTACCATCATCGGTTCCAGCTGCCTCGATCTCGGTGCCGCCCTCGGTACCGACCTCGGTACCGAGAACGCCCTCACCACACTTGGGCTCGCCTCTCCACTCCTACTCGGACGTCGAACTGGACCCACTAGATGACCCATTGCTGATTTCGGATCCGGACACCTTGGATCCAGCTTCTGTGGTACCGACCCCCTCGGTACCACAACAAATATTCCAACCTACTCCTTCCACTTCATCCACACCTGCCATATCACCTGAGATGGTCAAGGACTGGATCGAATTCTGTCGATTCCGACAGCTCTCCTTCCGTGGGGAACCGGTTGTCCTGCAGGCACCTCAACCCCCCCTCCCTCTAACCCCCCTCATGCAACATACTCCTAGAGGGGACTCGGAACAAGAAGACCCTGAGTCCAGAGAGGGTAGTTCAGAGGGAATCTCAGAACCCTCTCCAGACGAACTGGTGGGGGACACAGACTCTATTTCTCCATTCGAAGACCTCAAGCTTCGGACGGAGCAGATGATACGAATGGCCGAAGCTCTGGACATTAATATTTCCACAGCTGACAATAGGCCTAAGGACAAAATTTTAAGTAGACTCTACCCCGACACTCCTGGCATCGCGGCTTTTCCTATTCTGGAAGGTCTCTCGGAGATAGCCACCTCACTCTGGAAGAAACCCGCCTCCCTCCCAGCATCCTCAAAGAAGGTGGAAAACCTGTATAGAGTCAAGCCAGAGTCAGCCGAGTTCCTTATAGTCCACCCTCTTCCTTCCTCCATAGTGACCACTGAGATGCAATCTCGTCAGAGACAAGGCCCACATTCGTCGCCTGCTGACAAGGAGAGTAAGAGACTGGACCAGTTAGGTAGACGGACCTACACTTCGGCTGCTCTCAGTTTTCGCATCTCCAACTACCAAACCATCATGGGCGGGTATCAGCTTTTCTTATGGGAGAAGGCTGCCCCCCATATTGACCTGCTTCCAGAGGAATCTAGAAATGCGATGCGTCTCATTCAGGCTGAAGCCACCCACCTATCGAGACAGCAAATCAATGCTGGCAGGCATGCAGCGGACAGTGCAGTCAGAACGATGGCCTCGGCTATTACCTTACGTCGCCACTCCTGGCTCCGCTCCACAGCCCTCCCTCTGGATACGAGGTCACACGTAGAAGACCTTCCCTTTGAGGGAAATACTCTATTTGCATCTAACACTACTGACTTTCTTACCACTCTGAAGAAGGATCGTCAAACAGCACGTTCTCTTGGAGTGGCTCATCCCTTCTACCAACAACAAAGGGATAAGCCTCAGTACCGCCAGCAGCCCTTTGGTCCTTCCTTTAATAGAAACCAGAGGTTCCAAAGATTTCACCCGTATCCTCACCAGGGGAAATTCCAACATCACAGCCAACAGCCTCAGCAAAAGCAGGGTTTCAAGCACCGTTCAACTCCTGGCCCCCAGAACAAGGACCAGAGACAACCCTCCCAAAAAATCTGACTAGTACCCCAGTCCTCACAAGAGGAATTACCATTCCTAAACAGGTTAACCAAGTTTTATGAGGCCTGGCAAGATATATGTTCTGACGTTTGGGTACTCAAGGTTGTTTCCCAGGGTTACCGCCTGGAGTTCAAGTTTATTCCGTCCTGCTCCCCCGCAAGTTCCGCTGCGGATAACCCTTTCCCAGATTTTGCACCCCAACTGGAAGAACTCCTCATGAAGGGTGCTGTTCAGTGAGTTGATCCCCCGTGTACTGGTTTCTTTTCTAGGATTTTCATGATTGATAAAAAGGATGTGGGTTCTAGACCCATCATTGATCTCAGATCTTTAAATAAATGTTTACGAGTTTCCAAGTTCAGAATGGTTTCTTTACCTTCTGTTATGGAACTTATTACACCTAACACCTGGTTTGCAGTACTGGATCTCAAAGACGCGTACTTTCATGTGTCTATTCATCCCAAACACCAACGTTTCCTGATGTTCCGTTATGGGTCTGGATTTTTCCAGTCCTCAGTCCTCCCCTTTGGCCTTGCCACAGCTCCCAGGGTTTTTACGAAATGCATGGCGGTGGTCATGTCATTCTTCAGGGACCGGGGTTGTACTATCTTCCCCTACCTTGATGATTGGCTACTTACAGCCACTAGCCCGGAAGCACTCTCCTCCAATCTACAACTGGTTCTCTCCACATGTGCCAAATTGGGCCTCATGGTCAATCTAAAAAAGTCTAAGCTAAGCCCTTCCCTTAGAGCACAGTTTATTGGAGCTGTGTTAGACTCCGAAGCGGGACGCGCTTTCCTCCCTAACAAAAGGGTAGCCTCAATTAGAGGTCTCATTCACCATTTTCTGAGATGCAGACACCAACCAGTAGTCTCTATTCAACGTTTATTGGGCCTTATGGCCTCGACCACTGCAGTTACCCCTATAGCTAGACTACGTATGAGGGAACTGCAAAATTGGTTTATCAGATCTTACGACTACTCACGCCACTCCAAGTGGCATAGACTGTCCACCCCCAGAGCTATCCTGAGATCCCTTCGGTGGTGGCTCACTGAGCCCAACCTCCTTAAGGGTGTTCCCCTCGGTTTCTGGAAACCGGACTTCACCCTCACTACAGACGCCTCTCTGGAGGGTTGGGGTGGTCACTGCGAAGGGCATTCCACTCAGGGTAGGTGGTCCCCTGGTGAAGCTTCAATGCACATTAACTTCCTTGAATTACGTGCCGTACGTTACGTTCTTACCTCCTTTGCAGATATCCTCCGCAACTCGAAGACACTTCTGCAATCGGACAACTCCTGCACAGTGTTTTATATAAACAAACAGGGTGGCACAGGTTCCATTCCACTCTGCAGGGAGGCCCAGAGAGTATGGGAAATTGCCTTGGGGCACAGTATAGAGTTAAGGACAATACACATAGCGGGAGTTCACAATACGTGGGCAGACTCCCTGAGCAGGAAATTCTCAACAAACCACGAATGGGAGCTACAGGACTTCTTCCTTGCACCCATTTTTCAGGAATGGGGTACCCCACAAATAGACCTGTTTGCAACCAGGAGCAACAAGAAGGCTACACGGTTTTGCTCACTAGCAGGGAGCGACCCAACTTCTCTGGGGGATGCGTTCCAACTCACTTGGTCCAACCACCTATTTTATGCCTTTCCCCCGTTCCCTCTACTAGCAAGGGTACTGGGAAAGATAGCTGCAGACCACACCGACTGCATCCTCATAGCTCCCCGATGGGCGAGACAAATTTGGTTCCCACTGTTGATGACACTGGCGAAGGGAAACTGCAGACCCCTTCCCAACCACCCGTTCCTGCTCCGCTGGGGCGATCTCGCTCATCACGATGTACAGAGGCTACACCTCATGGCCTGGAGGATTCGTCCCATTCTGTAATGGGTTGTTCTCAGGCAGTCCAGGAGGTTCTTTTACAAGCAAGACGTCCGTCCACTCGTTACTCCTACGATAGGAAGTGGGACAGATTCCTGTCATGGGCGTCGCAAGAGGGTTTTTCCCCCTTTAGCTGCCCTCTCCCTAGGGTTTTGGATTATTTGTTACAGTTAACCAGGAGGGGCCTGTCGGTTTCCTCAGTACGTGTACACCTCGCAGCTATCTCAGCCTTTCATGATAGAATAGAAGGGTATACAGTTTTCTCTCATCCCCTCTCGAAACGTTTCCTAAAAGGTCTTAACAATCTGTTCCCACCTCACCCTGCATTAGTGCCCCAGTGGTCTCTATCTTTGGTTCTGGCTAAGCTCATGTTGGAACCCTTTGAACCGCTGGCTCACGCTCACCTAGCCAATTTATCTGCCAAGGTTGCCTTTCTGTAGTAGCAGTAACATCAACCAGAAGGGTAGGAGAACTAGCAGCTCTACGCATAGACAGGCCTTTTCTCAAGATTTATAATGAGAAGGTGATCCTTCATCCTAGTATTAAGTTTAAGCCCAAGGTGATATCCACCTTTCACTTGGCGCAGGACTTGGTTTTACCTGTGTTTTTTCCCAACCCGTCCTCTCAGGCAGAAAAAACACTACACACCCTTGATCTGAAGCGTGCCATTCTTTATTATATCGAACGGACCAAACATTTTAGGAAATCTAATTCACTCTTTGTGTGTTATCAGGGACCCAAGAAAGGGAGGCCCGCATCTGCTCAGTCTATAGCAAGATGGGTGGTCTCAGCGATTAGGCTGGCGTATAAACAAGCCTGAGTTCCTTGCCCGTTAGGGATTAGAGCCCACTCCACTAGGGCACAGGGTTCCTCTGCTGCCCTCCACAGAAGGATTCCGATGGGTGACATCTGTCGAGCAGCAACTTGGTCCTCTGAAGACACCTTCGTCAAACATTACGCCTTGGACCTGCAAGCCAGAAACGATGCAGCAGTGGGCAGAGCAGTTCTTCAGACGCTTTTTTCCTAAGTCGACCCCACCTCCTCTTGGGTAAGCTTGTTAAAATCCCACATGTGGGGCTGCACCGAAGACAGAAGATGAAAACAGAGTTGCACTTACCTGTAACTACTGTTCATTGATGTCTTCGGTGCAGACACACATCCCTCCCTTCCAACCCCGCTGTCGACCTAAACAAATAAATAATAATAAGAGAAAGAGAGAGAAGTGACTTTTGAGTAGAGTCATGATTATTAAGACACTTTTGGTACTTACCTTACTTACTGGGTCGGCGGCGGAGAAGGAACTGAGGAGGGAGGGGGATGCCCCGCCCAGGAGCATGCGGGCTGTTCGGCGCGAAGGCCGGGCCCGCCTGCGATGGGAGGGGCATCCCCAGCTTGAGGGCTAAGGCTATAAAAGTTTCCGGCGGTAGGCCTGCGCGCAGGCGCAGTCCCACATGTGGGGCTGCACCGAAGACATCAATGAACAGCAGTTACAGGTAAGTGCAACTCTGTTTTATCTGGCACACTTTCCCTTTAAGTTGTGCATCAACAGGTCAATATGGCCCTGTTACTATCCCCTTTGAAGGGAGCTTGTAACACATGTGGTGATGTACATGACAAATCTCTTCCTTTAATCTGGGTTAGTCTTTTTACACTGCCGTAGTCCATGCTGGAAAACCAGAACCAATGGGTTGAAATTAAATCAAAAGAGTTTCCATCTAGACATTAGGAAGGAATTTCTAACAGAGCGGTTCCACAGTGGAACAGGCTTCCTTGGGAGGTGGTGAGTGCTCCTTCGCTGGAGGTTTTTAAGCAGAGACTAGATGGCCATCTGTCAGCAATTCTGATTCTATGACCTTAGGCAGTTCATGAGAGGGAGGGCATCTTGGCCATCTTCTGGGCATGGAGTAGGGGTCACGATGTGTGGGGGGGAGGTAGTTGTGAGGTTGCTGCATTGTGCAGGGGGTTGGACTAGATGACCCTGGTGGTCCCTTCCAACTCTATGATTGTCAGACAGACAGACAGAAAGGAAGAAAGCTCCACAGAGAGGATATGAATTCTTCAGTCCAGTTGGACAACACTCTATGGGGAGTAACTGAAAAAGTTTCTGGTAATTGGACTTGTCAAAAATCCTTTAAATTCATTCATCTGTCCTCTGTGTACTCTACAAGAGAAAGTAAAAATTCTCTGATCTGCTGTCGTCTCCACCACTTACAGGTTTCCTACAATTATTTTTACACCCATGTTGCTTTGTGGGCTCAAACCCAAGATCTTCCCTAACACTCTTCTGAGGGGAGGTTTCCTGACTTCCCATTAATTAAATTATTCAGTTCAGTACTACCCCTGGGACAGAAAAGGGGTGCTATTTTGAATTATTCTTATGTGTTAAGGAGGGCACCTGAAAAGGCCTATGTTCAGGTCCAGATCATCTAATTATGTGTATGTCTTTAATTATTTCTTCAAACTTTTGCTTGGCTGCCTTATTCATAGACTTCTCTACCCTTCCTGCAGAGATTCCCTCTGCCATTGGAGGTGGAAGCTGCCAGGAGAAGAATTCCAACATTCCCCTTCATTTGGAATTATGCTTTGGCTATTTTACAAAATGCATGGCTATTAGGGTGGCCCACGTGAGGCTGCCATATTGTTTTCCCTGCTCTGTTGACGGTTGGTTGTCGATCCTTTCCAGGGCAACCCTTTTTATCCTACTGACTGAGTTTCCCTTTACCGTTCTCAGTTTAGGTCAGTCCTTATTTTACTAAGATTGATCTCTGTTTTGGCTTCCCAGCTGCAATTTTTGGCATTTTTTCATGTCTATATGTGACACCGTAACTTAATTTGGTTTTTTGGTGTATATTTCACCCTCAAGGAGATGCCCAGAGTTGTTCTTTCTTTCTGGGACAGAGCTAATGTGCAGCATTCTGGTTTTCTCAGCGCTGCATTTTCCCCAGGTTACTCCTTTTTGACTCTGAGCCTCTGGAAGTTACTGCCATGATGCCTCCCCTATAGTGTGGGGACCTTGCTGTGGGCATGTGTCTCACAGTGGCTCCTGGTCTTCTGCAACATTAGTTTGTCGTTACTTTCACCTAGAGCACTGGATATATCCTATTTTTGTCTTCTATTTTAGTGCAAACACTTCACATAGTCACGGAATTCATCGTGTTTTCCTCAACTAATGGGAGCCAACTCCCACATACTCTGATTGAAGGGCCAGGCTATTTGGTCTTGCCCCACAGTTGTGCATTCCATGCCCTGTCCTTTTTTGTTGTTGTCGTTGTTGCTCTTTTCCTGACAGGGGCCCCCATCATTGGGAATGCCCTTCTAAACCTTTGGCAGGGTAATCTGTTTTTATGTTCCCCCCCCCCCTGGCTGTTTTGCTGTTTAGATTGCTCTGCAAGCTGCACACAGTTCATTTATGGTGCATGCTGTCCATCCTTTCTTTGGCCACATCTAGCCTGCTTCACTGCTTTCATTATTACATGTGGATCTACTTATTCTCATTTCCATTGACGACTGGTCATTTTGATCAGTTGCTTTCCCTCATTGGAGCAGTAGCCTCAGATTTTTTTCTGAGTGGCAAGTACCACTCCTTCACTACCAGATCTTGCACCGCTAAGTGGAAAAGAGTCTCTTCTGAAGCTGTAACAGAGTTTGGACTCTGCTTCTTGTGGTGCTGATAATGTTTTGGCCACTGGTTGGGACTCTGACTCTCTAAACATTCCTCTTATTGGATTCCTAAAGATATTACAAATAGATGTATAACCCCTCATTGATTTTTTTGCACTTCCCAGGTGATGCATTTATATTGGGTATTTTTAGTATACAGCACTTCCAACTGTGGAATGAGGACTTTGTTGGGTCTAACCTATGCCTCCTACATTCATGAAGTTTCACAAGGTTAGGGTGTTTGATGTGCTGGCCAAGATTCCCTACCAGGAATTGTCTCTCAGTCCTCATGTCTCACAAAGCTATTCTTACACTTGTTTCTGATGCCAAACATCTGTGAACTTCTTACATTCCTTGAATGTGACTTTTCTTAGGTTTTTTGGTCTTCTAGGGACCCAACACTACTTTGTATTGGTCTCTCAGGCTCCAAGAAGCACTGGTCAGCATCCTCACACAACCCATCCTTGTGGGTTAGTAGGGACCATCACACTCCATGTTGAGTGCATAGCTATTCAGTGCCACTTTACATATCACAGTTCTCTCCAGCAGTGTGCTTTTTTTCTTTGCCATGTTCCTGCATGTATTTCAGTTGGGACATTTGTACAGAACTCCCTGATCCTTTGTAAGACAGTTCTGTCAATATATAAACAGTTGTTGGGAAGGCGGTCCTCCATGGTCTGTTTCTTTGAGAGCTTCGCAGCCACCTCCTTCACTGAGTGAGCTTGCTAATCTCCCAATGTGGGACTGCACAGAAACCACAGTGATGAAAACAGGGTTGCGCTTACGTGTAAATGTTCATCAAGTGTTTTTTTCTGTGCAGGAACACCCCTCCCTCCTGCCCTGCTATGAATTCCCTGAAACATTAGTTTGTTGGGGACTCTGGCATCAGCATGGAGAGAATGGAGGTAGTAGTGCCCCTCCTCCTGGTCATGTGATCATTTTGGCAGGAAAGCACCAGAGGGAGGAGGGGCGCTCCTAGACTATTAGGCAGCGTTCGAAATCTTTTTCGTGGCTGGCCTGCACAAACACAGTCCCAGTGTGTGCCTGCATAGGAGACCACTCGATGAACAACAGTTACAAGTAAGTGCAACTCTGTTTTTCCTGCATCTGGTCTAGTGCTAATTAAGGGCAGTACTAGTAAGCCTGTTGTATAGAAACAAAGTCAGCTGTCAACAGGAGAGAAGTCATTAGGCAGGTCTCTGTAGACTAGAGGGTAGGGGACAGTTATGGAGAAAGCCTACCAATCTCATTTCAGAAAAGGAGGGAACACCACACAAATCTTCCCCTCCTGGTTTGTCAAAGCATGGAGAAATGTGTGGCTCCAATTATTGCATCTTTACTCCCCCTCCCCCTATTTTTATAGAAGAGAAACCAAAGGAACTACTGCAGGATGGTCTTCAGAAGACATCAAGTACAGGGACAGACTGCAACAAAGAATCTTTGCAAAACACTGGATCAGAAGAAGGTCATAGTATTACACCAGACATGCCATCGGTATCTGCATTCTTTAGCCTAGCTGCTCTCGCAGAGGTAGCAGCAATGGAAAATGCACACAGGTTAGTGTGTGCTTTCTTCTCTGTTTTGGCTAAAAAGATCTCTTCATTGCAGCATCCTTGTATTGTATCTGAGATAAGCATCCAAACCAAGCAGCACATGCATGGGCCATCTAGGGGCATCTCTATGGGTACATCTGACATGACTTGCTCATACTGGCTCCTTTGGCATTCTGTATTTGACAGTTTAGCTTGCCTAATAGTCTGTTATGGTTTTTGTAACACAGTATCTCCTGTGAACCACTGGGACAGCAGAATTAAATTTGGTGTACATGTTCAGGAACCCAATTAAATTTCAAACCAAAGTTTGGGCCTTTTCAGCTGTTCTGAAGGGATCAGGGGAGACTGTAAAGTCTATTATAATGTATTTTCCCTTGAGCATTGAGGTGTCATAATGAAATTTGGTATATATGCTTACAAAATTCTGTGTTTATTCAGACACCAGCTTGACTCCCACAACCCTGTTATTGGAGGGAGTGGGGACATCCAAACTATATTGCCATGCATTATCTGAAGCAGGATGTCTCAAACACTGTATATTACTAGTTTGCATGGTGGGATTTTAGTTTGTGGCTGCATCAAGCAAGGCTTTCTTTTTTTAAACTAGGCTAATCAGCTTTCCGTTTGGGTTTGTGTGCTGTATGTTTATAATATGCGAAACTCTTGATCATTAAGAAATTGGAATGAGATTATGTGCACCGTATTCAGGATGTGTTACCTCCCAGTTCTTGCATATAAGAGAGACAGGAATGATACATGAAAACCACAACATGGTCTCAAAATGGAAGTTGGTGTAAACATGGCCCTTTTCCAATCTAAACCATAGCTTGTCCTTCACAACCATTTTCAAGGAGACCTGGAAACACACTGAAGTTGCAATACTCCTTGGAGACTGAAACAAGTTGATATACAGGACCCGATTGCTGGCTCAGTGTCTCAGACACACACACACACACATACATTTTCAAGAATAAAGCTACAAAATGGAGTATAACATTATACTGAAAACGAGGCCTCTTGAACACTGTGCCTTTTTCAATTTTTTGTGTCTTTGGAAGTGTAAAAATGAGATTAATTCTACCTCCTTAGTTTCCTTTCCAACTCTTTACAATGCTGTGATTGAGGGTAAATCCCCAAATACAGTGTAGTTGTTATCATCTAGGCTATGCTAACAAGTCTGTAGTTTTTTAAGGCTTTCAGCAGCTTTGGGAAGGTATGGGCTCCGCAAAGCAGATGTGTATATATAGCCTAATATCCATTGCCAAAGCAGCTTACTTGGAATTTAGCTTACTGTTCTGGCTAGGATTCCCTTGCAGTGGGTTCTCTCAAATCCATCACTTATCCTTCTCAATATTACGTGCTCACACCACACATGCTCACATTGTGGCTGGAACCTCCCAAGTCAGTGCTATATATAGGGAAAGGGATTGGTAGAAATGTGCAGGAAACAGGGAGAGAACATGCTGCAAAGGAGAACTGAGATATTTCAGTGCTGAGGTTAGGAATGTAGTTTGCACACCTCCTTTTCTGTTCCTCCTCCTTCGCAAGAAAGGATCTGGCAGCACTGTTTGTTTAAGCCAGGCGCATCCGACCCTCTAGAAATCTTGTCTCTTCTTTTCTCGTCGGGCATGAGCAGTGGGTGGAATCAAGTTTTTTTAGTTCAGAGCTGCTCGTTCTCCAAAACTGGCAATCACACAGAGTCTTGGTTTAAATAAAGTTGTTGGCTTCCCAAAATATACGAAGCTGCAGCCCAGGGAGCATGTGCCTCCTCTGCCTAGCTCAACCATTCATGATTACAAGCTGATGTTGCCTCTTTTTATCACAGCTTAAATAAAAGGTTAACTCGTATTTTCTACTGCACCCAGAGACAAAATGTGAGTCACTTGAACTAGAACCAGGAAGAGGAATATAGTCTCAAAGTAAAGTCAAAAGCAAGTCTATGGGGTCTTTTTTCCATGTACAATGGAGAAGACTTTGTTTCCATGCATTGGAAGCCTTTCCTGACAAACAGTACAGACTTTCCGTGCATTCCTGAGGGAAATGCCTGCGCCGGGCTTAGGAGGCAACCCAGCGGTATTGCCTCCTAAAGAGGTTTCGGCCCCACCGAAACCTCCACCCAGCGCCAAAAATCCATGCAACCCGCATAGGGTTGCATGGGAGTGGCGTATCTCAACAAAAAAAGGGGGCATTCCCGAGCTGTAACGGCTTAGGAGGCCGCCTAACAGCAGCCCCGCCCCCAGGCCAGTACCTTGACACCCCAGGAACACCTCCCGGGACAACGATGCACCCTTTGCCGGCGTCCTGATGCCAGCAGAATTCTCCATTGGCGTACGCTGCCCAGACACCGGCGCTGTGGGCCCTTGCGCCGGCACAGGCCTTTGCCTGTCTCCAGAGGCCTTTCGTCTTGGCCTCTGGCGTGACTCAGGAATGCACGGTTTGTCAGCTACCTGGTTTTATGTAAACATCAACAGTCTTGAATTACTCCTGCTGCTAAATGCTCTAGGGAAATTTAGAGGAAGAAGGGAGGGGAGGAAGGTCCTTGTTCCCCTAATTCCAATGGGCTGCACCACATTTTCTATCAGGGTCCATACCTGACTTTTTCTTTAAGAACATTCTCAGTCTTTTTTACCAGCCACAAAGCTTGTTAACACCTCTGCTGCTTCAAACTGCAGCAAACTCTCTCGCTCACTCTTGCGTTCTCTCCAGTCTTACAACCATGACACTGCTCACTTCCTTAAAGCTTTTCTCAATTTGTAAAAGTATTGTCATAATACCATGGCAACAGTCCCCATGCCTCGTGACACCCTTTCCCATGAAGTGGTCCTATACAACAAAATAGAATCATAGAGTTGGCCATACAGGCCATCTAGTCCAACCCCTGCTCAATGCAGGATCTGCCTAGAGCATCCCTGACAAGTGTTTGTTCAGCCACTGCTTAAACACTGCCAGTGAGAGGGAGCTCATCAGCTCCCTAGGTAGCCAGTTCTTGTGGCACATCTCCCATCATCCAAGAGGTCTGGAAGATGATGGACAAAGGCTCTGCAAGCTCTCTAGAAAGTTATTTGACCAGCTGGCCAACTGCCTGGGAGCCACCTGCCAGAGCTGGCTCATAACAACACATAATAGGCTGAAGGGGAAGGAGATACCCAAGGACAACATCACTTGGCAGTGCCAGCAGTCAGAAGCCCAACAATGGCTGGGGGCATCATGCTGGCCAGCTGGAGACATAGGAATGGGCGTGTATGTGTCCAAAGAAGCAGGAATACAGTGGCTGAGGGTGAGGAGTTTGGCCTCTGGGTGATACAGGGTGACTTGAGTGTTCTGAATAATCAAATGCCAAGTAACAAAACATTTACTTTACTATGCTGTGGTTTTTTTTAATTGAAACTTGAAAGTGGCAGAAAAGATAATGCCACCTTCCAAACAAAACTGCTTCCTGAAGTGGCTCATCTAATTCATGTCTTAGTGACACCAGTTTAGAGCTTCATGGTGCATATCAGCAGTGCACAATCTCATGGAAATTTTAGTTGGTTGTAAATTTAGTAGCAGTCCAGATGAGGGCAACTGGGAAAAGTGGGAGCTCAGTTCTAGAGCAATGGTTTTCAATTTTTTTTGCCTTGGAGGAATCTTTCCCACACTGACTCTTCACTGAATCCCTGGAGTATAGCAGATTCTGGAGCATGTTCTAGTAATATGTAATAATTACATATTATGGGGTGCATTTTCCTTGTTGCAAAACTATGTTTTTTTTGGGGGGGGGGGTGTTCAAATTTTGACTATGCTCCATGGCTACAGTAAATATATAGATGCTTCTGTTCTGGTGGTCTGTTTATTACAGTTCGGTCTACATGTCCTTTATATTGCTTTTAATGTGTGTGTAAAGTGTCGTCAAGTTGCAGCCGACTTATGGCAACCCCTTACAGGGTTTTCAAGGCAAGAGACTAACAGAGGTGGTTTGCCAGTGCCTTCCTCTGTATAGCAACCCTGGACTTCCTTGGTGGTCTCCCATCCAAATACTAACCAGGGCTGACTCTGCTTAGCTTCTGAGATCTGACGAGATCAGGCTAGCCTGGGCCATCCAGGTCAGGGCCTTGCTTTTAATACAGCATCATTATTAGACAACTTGCAATTTGATTATAGTGAAGGGGCTGTTGTAGCAGCCTATGGGCCTACACCGGAGTTCTAAATTGGGGAAGCTAAATGCCTGTTTGGATACCATACTCTCTGGCCAAGAATTCTTTTTCCATACTCCCTGGCATGTAGGGGCTGGCACTGTTTGGGAGGCAGACATGGTGAACGAGTTGAAGATGGAAGGGAATCTTCCCCCATCCCACTGCATCCTGCTGTACCTGTTGGAATTGTGTCATGGTGTGGCACTGGAGGCCCAGGAACAGCATAGGGAGGCGGTGTGGGAGTCTGGTGGGGGAGCAGAAAAATCTTCCAAATATTGCCTTGCCCCTTTTATAGGTAGAGGTCCTTCCACAGGAGGTTGGGATCCTAGCTCTTAGCTGGAATTGCTTACCTTCCTTTGATTTTTAGCACTATTTTACTGATAACTTAATTATGTTTTATTGTTTTAGTTAAATTATTTGCATAAATTATTTGGAAATAGAAAAGGAGGAGGAAATAGTAATAGAAGTGGAATTTAAAAAGAAAAAAACACGTCTCTGATTATGTCTGTGTATTGGATCAGGAATGTAACTATTTTCAGAAGAATTTTGGGCTAATGTTCATCCATTCTCCCTTGTAGGACTCCAAGGACGGCATCTCTCCCACATGATGGACAGCCAAAAGAAATGTCTCAGGCTCCAGTGCTTATTTCCTGTGCTGACCAGTGAAGCTCTACCCTATTGTAAAAGTTGTGCTTTACCTAATATCCTAGCCTTGTCTTTACCAATGGATGCTAGTCAGTCCATGTGATGGAGGAACCATAGACTGAAAATGAGTGGTTTGTGTTCAGTATGGCACAGATTTCACTTACAGCCTGGGCCAGTGCTCCCCGGGTTTGTGGCCCTAAATCTACTATAAGAGTGGTGTTATTTCTCTGTTAAGGAACAGAAGTG
Source organism: Euleptes europaea (assembly GCF_029931775.1). Classification (NCBI taxonomy): domain Eukaryota; kingdom Metazoa; phylum Chordata; class Lepidosauria; order Squamata; family Sphaerodactylidae; genus Euleptes; species Euleptes europaea. Next base: position 37,070,223 of record NC_079323.1, read on the forward strand.
AAAGGATCCTGGAGCTTTGCTTTCTACTGAAGGTTTTTAAAACGGTATATCCATAGTTACATGGAGGAGGCAAACTTGCCTGTTGCTCCCACAGCATCTGTTCTACCAACCAGAGTATGGAAAGTAGTTTCATATAATAGCTAGCTACTCTAAACAAACAAACAAAACAAAAGAGGAGAAAAACTGACACACTGCACTAGTTAGTAGATATTCTTAGTCCTTTTTGTACATGAAGATTTAAGTTCTGAAGATGGTTTATATTATAGGTTATGCCTACATTTATATTTTAGAGTGAATTTAAGAACCTGTTTGGGAGAATCCAAGAAAGCATGGGCAGGTGTACCATTGTTAGCGGTGTATGCATGGCCGTATGGTCCAGACGTTCTGCACTTTTCGTAATTGCCACCAGGGTGGTAGAGTTTATTGGCAAAAAAAAAATGTTGACAGGCTGTATTTTGCTTGATTTTTTTTAATTAAGCGTAGAATAATGAGAATGATTAGCATTTGGAGCAAATGTTTGGCATATCGATAACAATACTACAGATTACAGATTTGTCTTTCATGCCTTTGATGGTTCATTTATTTTTGGATGGAGGTCTAAAATGACTGTGTGGAAACTAAAGCAGTGAAACAGGAAGAAAATACTATAAATGCATAGTTCAGAAGTGACCTTAGTATTACTTCACTCTTTCGAAAATCTTTTCAGTTGACATGCATACTGATGTACATATTTTACAGACACTGGAATTGTCCTAATTACTATGCACAGTCTAAATTGGCTTCATTGGTAGTATGAAGTGCCAATGCTCGTTCGGGATAGTAAAGTGTTGAGTGTTGTGTAAGTAAGTGATGGCTGAGGAAATAATGTTACTGAATTTAGGCTGTCAAACTGCTCACTTTTCCAGTTCATGTTCTTTCTCTTTATTATATATATTGTATCTTATTCCTGTGCACACATCTCACGCCAGGTTAGAGTCCCTTTTTTTTCTGTTTCTTTAACCACTTTGCTAATACCAGATGCCTATGATTCAGCACAAACAGACAGCCATGGCTGCAGGTAGAAGTCCTGCTAATCAGCTGTTTTGCGGGCCAGGGTGGGTGACACTGAATCTTTACCCCGCTTGACCCCCTCGAACAGCTGGTTGGCAACATTGGGGGAATTGTCTGCCTCTGCAGCCCCAGATGTTGGACCAGGGAGGGGAACTGCATGGCAGCACCATTTGCATTCAGAGTTAACCATCCATCTAGGGATACTCAATTGGATGCACAAGCTTCCACGCATATCTGGGCAATTATGTTTCCTAGCAGCAAAGCTTAATTCTTATTAGAATTTGACATGAAACTACATGCAACACAGGGTACTTCTTCCACAGCACAAGATGTTTCCCTTATATGTTTTGCGGCCTAGCACAAAAACTTAACCAAATGCTATTGACCAGACCCCAGCAATAATTTTCTATGAGTCGTCGTCTTCTCTGATGGAATTTTGTGTTAGTGTTAAGTTCAGCGAGACCCTCTTTTTATTAATTAGGTCTCTAAATGATGAACGTTTACACAATTTTATCAGGCTTGCTTAATTTATACTTGACAGAATTGATAAAGGATCAGTTTTGGGGGGGTTTTGTAATTGGATTTAATAGCCATATGAAAAGTGAATCTTAAAATGTGCTTGGCTTAGCCTTTGTTTGTAATCAGTGCATGTCTTTCAGTATCAGAAACAACCTCAGACAGATTACACAAATTGTAACAAGTGATGATTACAAGGAAAATGTCACTTTGGTCCCATGAAAAAATCAGAGATTTCCTCAAAGATACAAATGTTAGAGGTGGAAGAAGGAATTTCCTAACTTCAACAGGAAATAAGAAAGTTAAATGCTTTTTGGAATATTCAGGTAGAAGAATTTTCCTTGTGCCATTGGAGCACATGGCGCTATTTTTTAATAGTTCAATTTTGTTAATGTTCTCTAAATTATTTTACCAAAACAAAATGCTGTCATCATGCCAAACTATTGGGCATGCGTTGCGGTAACTTTGAGAAGTGTAAGGCCATGATGTACTAACTCTGGTTCAAAAACTGCAAGTAGCTGAAATCCAAATATCTTATGGTGCATCCTCTTCATCTCGGCCATGGTACTGACATATGGACTATTGAATCCATTTGAATAAATGCATTTTTGCTAAAGTACCATCATCCTTCTGCCATTTAAATTTCAATGTTCCTAAAGATTTGTTTATATGAATGGTACTTTTATAAAAGAAGCTTAAAATTAGCTTTTTTATATGTGAATTCATACCTTGATTATCTTTCTTTCTTAAACCTCATTGACTATCCCTTAGACAGGGGACTGGATTGGGTCAATTTAATAAAGATTAATGTTTTCTGATGCTTATAAACCTTTCTGTAGATATGCTTAATTTTTTAAGCGATTAGACACAGAGTAGCAGAAATCCTGCAAAGCTTTATAGTTATTAGGGACAAAATCCACCTGGAAGTGTTCCTGGAAGAAACCCATTGAAATGAGCACCACTGCTTTTGTGTGGCTTCCATTCACTTCAGTGGGGGTTCTTGCAAGAGAACACTCGGGGGGGGGTTGTGTCCTGTGGCTTCCCCCCCTCTTTTCTCTGAATTATGTTTTGATTTCAATAGATTTGCTGTAGTCCTGATTCTTTTAGAATGGGGGTATCTTATTTCAGGGTAGGGGGGGAAACAGCACAAGAAAGTTTCAAAATAACATTTTATTGCTTTGTTTTAACATTTTCATTATTTCGTTTTTTAAAAAATGAATCTCTGTGGCATGTATTTTTGTATACTAGCCAATGTGACCCATCAACTTGTGCCCACAAACTCATATAGAGACAGAAATGTTGCACCTTACTTATATTTCAAGTGAACCAAAATATAATGTTATCTGCTTGGTGTTTTTATTGCAATACTGTTACATTATAGTTCACCAGACCCACTTTAACTTAGCAAAAGCAATCAGTATTTCTGCAGTTAACCATATTCTCTAGATTTCAACCTGTGTACATCTTAGTTTTTACAACATTTTTGGATAAACAATTTACCCTTACCCTTCCTTATGGTTTCCTAAAGTCAGGATGTATTTTTCAAATGTAAAATTTAGCACTGTCCCGTTCTCTTTGTTTTTATCTATTTATTTAGTGACCTTTTGATATTTCATATAGTTTTGAGGTATATGCATAGTATCTGATGCTACAGACATAGAATCAACCAGGAAAACGATACTGTAATGTCATTTTCATGTAATTGTGTTAGTACTGTATTACAGGATGGGTGGGAGGGGAGTTCTATAAAGTATTTAACATGTACATTTGATTTTGATTCTCCTGTTAGGGTCTTTTTTGCAGATATGACCAAAACTGATGTAAAATCTTGTGGAGCTAATATTATGCTGTTGTACTTATGGCAGTATTTTTCCCCTGGATTGTACTGTGATTCCAGAAATAGGATATATTTATTTAAGAAGATATAGTGTGCTTCTTTACTAATACGATATCCCAAAGTTATGAGAAAAGAACTTTTTTCTTTGCCTCAGTTTCCAGCTTATAGTTTAGTCTGTGATTTTCAGAACTGACTTGAAGCATTATGAAAATGGGATAAGCAGCAGAGGATATACTCGCCTGCAGGTCTTTACTTGGCAGTGAAATTTGCTACTTTTCCTAAATAGCATAAGTAGCATCAATGCAGCTACTAGTCATTTGATAGTCTCTGGCTTTGTAAATTCACTTACAAACCCACAAAAGTTGTACATTGCACCACAAGAGAAACAATGGGTGCATAATCCTAGATTTTTTTAATGATGTATCCCTAAGGATGGATTGAGGCAACCTTTGTTAAAATGAAATACATGATGACCTAGTCCCTATCTAGAGATCTACAATAATAATAGTTGTTGTGTTGCTCTTCCCTGGCCCCTTCAAGCAACTAAGTAGCACTGGATTCTCTTTTAAAATCATCAGTTGGAAAAATAAAACTGGTTGTCTGAATCCACCCTTAGTTGGGAATGTTACCATGAAACTATTATCTTTCAGGAGTGCTCCATGGTTGGTGATTATATTAAGTTAGTGTGCTGAAGAAAATGGGTAGGGAATAATTAGGGAATCAAAGTGAATAAAGGACATTATTCCAACTTGATGTCAGAACAGAGGGAAGGAGTGTAATTTTTTCTTTTTAAATTCTCTGAAGAGCAAAATGTGGTGAAGACTATAATGATTGTTGGGTTTGCCTTTTGTACTATTGTATATTTAAGCCTCTCAGCTGCACACTTTTTTGCAACTAATTCTAATAATGCTACCTCTATTAAAGGCTACTGCAGTTGACTTCAGTTTGCTTTCAAGATTCATCATGCAGTCTTTTCAAGCTAGGGATCTCTGTTTAGGGGTTCCAGTTTATTTTCTCAAGAAGTGGATTTGTAGAGGGAACAATGTAAATCTCAAAACAGTTAACTACCATATTCGCACTGTTGCTACCTGGTATGTGTAGCACTTGTATGGTTTTTGTTGAGGCATCATAATTTTCCTTCCTGTTCTTTAAATAAGTCTGTTTATAACTAAAAAATAAATGCTGCAATCCAGTACTCCCCATGCACAGGTACTTTGGTTTCTCTGTCTGTGAAGAGGAATAAATGGTCTACACATAAAGGCATTTTCCACTGCACTGGGCTTTTCCCTTTCTCATCAGTAGTAACAGGACATTTCCCACGCATGAAAAACTTATCTCACACAATTAGGCTCTCCTGTAGCATTCTAGGTTGTGGGCACAGAATGTGAGATTGTTTCCATGATAAATAATTATTAAAATTTTCTTTATTAATTTCTAAATGAATAGTACCAAAACCCCATTGTAGAGTTCTTCTCATATTTTGTGATCATTTTCTTTGCCCTATGCAAAACAAACAACTACAAATATCAAAGGTGTATTGAGAAGATGTCTTTAATGTGAACCAACAAGAGAAGTTGTGCCCAAATATATGTGAGGATTCAATAATAGTTTTATTGCAAAGTACGCACAAAGTATCTTAATGTTTTTCCATAAAGATTTGTTTCTGGATGTTGCAAGCAACAATACAGATAGTCAGGTCTGAATTCAGAAATGCAAGTGATGAATTGTAAAATGGTGTTCAAATGCATTGACCGTGTTTTTTCCTGAATAAGGATGAGTAGAGGCCTCAGTTCATGCTAGATTGTTAAACATAGGCTATTAGTTTTTGTTTTCCTCCTGTGATTCCAAAGAATTGTTTTCTAATGAGTATCTTACTTTTGCTTTAATATCAGTACCAAGTAACCATCATACATTTACATGGGAAAAAATAAGTCTTACCTCTCAATCTACAATATAAATTATTTGGAATACCATGTTTTGTAAATAAAGATCTAATTGCCCTTTTAAATCCATGCACATGGAGCAATTTTTTTTACTTTGCCATTGTTGATTCAGAATAAATGGCTTTAAAGATGACAAACAAGCACACACAGTATATTTTGATTTACTGTAGCATTTTCTGTGTTAAATTATGTCATTCTCATATTGAGACTTTTAAAAATGTCAGTTGGAGGTTCATTGGCATTGGGCACAATCTCTCTGGAACTTTACTCCATTGAAATGATCACAGTTGTGTTCTTGCTTGCCACTTGAAGCGTTCAGTGGGGTTGGCATGGGAGAAACACATCAAGATAGTATTATCTTGCTGCAAACATCTCCTTAAATAACCCAGATTCTGTGGCATTTGCCCTTCAGTTTATCAGTCTGCCAGTTTTTTTCCCAGGTATCTGACTGTTAATTGCTTGACCTAGACTTCTACTTGACAGTAGTTCTACTAGATTCTGACCCAGTGTTTGGCTTTAAAAAAAAAAAACAAGCTTTAATGTAATGTTTTTTAATAAACTCTTCTCCTCTAGTGGTAAAATTGAGTTACTGGATTTTTCGATTTGTGTAGTGCAGTTAACTACGGAAAACACCCTTTCATTTATCTTTCACACGTTATACCTAACCTGATAAGGATAGAAAGGGTTGGATCTCACACTTCAATTCTGTTAACAGAGATGGTTTTGTCTGCCAGAAGAAGCCTTCTCCTGACTCAAGATAATCATGAGAACGCTCCTTCTGCTAAAGGAAAGCATCTTCACCAGTAGAATAGATCCACGGATTCCAACCCATGTTTTAGAACTGCACATGTTAGGCCATGTGTATACCATGCTGAAGGACTGATGCTGGAAAAATATTTAATAAAATATATACAATATTTTAAAATTTTTCTTTATGTTCTCCCTTCAGTGATGTTCCATAACTAAATAAATGCAAATACTTTCTTATTTTATACATTTATTCATTGCTTCTATATTTATTTCTTGCTTTTCAGCATAAACGTTCTAAAAAAATTGTGGTAGGAAAAAATAGCATATTTTAAAAATCACCAAAAGAATCAATACAAAACGCATCATATTAGTTAACATTATTGTTAATTAACATTACCGGTCGACCTAGTCCTGTCACCCTTCTACTTGTAGAAAATTCCTCTATTTGGAGATATTTGGTCACAAGGCAAAAGGCAGCTAGTTTCATTCGAGCCCTGCTAAAATAATTTTATTTTAAGTATATAGTTAAGTACAGTGAGATTTAGGGATAGGTAACTCTTGTGTTTCCCTACCCTCAGTATAATCCTGCCGTATTTACACATGCATGTGGTTGTTGACAAAATCATATGACTGAGTTAGGCCCTGATGGAGCTAAAGTTACCACAACTAAGATCCACTTTACTCAGACAGTACACAAACAGGTTCCTGAGATCCATGTCCCTCTGGTTAAATTCCACACAGCAAGAGTTTGTGTGCGAATATTACAATCGTGGAGTATGTATGAAGGGCGCCAAACCCTATAGAAACCAGTGTATCAGAATTACTGTGACTAACATTCCTTTCCTTTCAGTAGGACATAGTCATGGTAATGTTTTAGAGGGATAGAAACCTTACAGCATATTCCTGAGCCTCCAGGATGAAAGTCCTCTGTTGGCCAGTAAGGGGCTGTGTCAGCGTTGGGGCCCCCCACACTGATGCCCGGGCCACTTACACTGCGCAGAGTGGCCCCAACGCTGGTGGGGAGGTCTGGATGCCGGTCTCCCGGTGCTGCCGTGGCAGTGCTGCCCAGTGACACCGGCTGGGCCTTCCGCTGGCATCCCACTGGCACAAAGCCCCGCACCGGTGTCCCAGGGGGTGTTCCTAGAGCATGCTGGGGGGAGGGCGGAGCTGCCAATAGGAGAATAAAGCGAGTCAGTAGCAATAATGTCCTGGCAACACCCAACAATATTCAATGTATCACCACAACACAGCAGAAATGGAGTGTTGTGGCTAAACCAAGGATGGTTCAACTAGGCCAGCATAAAATCTGCCTGGCGTTTGGCCCACTACATTTGTGCCATGCCATTCTGCACTTATTTATTTATTTACGTTTGGAAGCAACTTGGTTATCGGATTGTAACTGGCTTGCATCTTAGGAGCATGACTTCCCTCCTTCGCCACAGAGACGGCTGCTGCATCAAGCCACTTGGTATGCCTTCAAAGTTTAAGGGTGCACATTTCAAAAAGGCAGCTAGTTCTTCCTTCCTTTTTGAGCTCTCTTGTTTAAAAAAAATAATAACCTTGCCATTTAGACTATCAACAGATAAATGCTTAAATCTTTTTCACTTATCTTTTGAAATAACAATTCTTTATTCAGTGCCATAGTAACCTAGAAATTTTTTTAATGCACAAGGTCATTTTATTCTACAAGAATATTCCATTAGTGTGAACATTAATGCAGCTCTAAATGGAGCACGGACTTTTTAAACGTTTGATTTATGCACAATTAAAGAATTCTTAAATCTTGATGCTTATCAAAGGAGGTACTAGCCTGATACCACACCAAAGGATTCTTGTGGATCTCTTAGTCAGATGTAGATGTTTAAGACTGATGGATCAATCATATAACACATGTAGTTTTCATGTTGTTATTTTTTATTGTTTGGGATGATGCTCTATTTACAGAGCCAAAGAAGTCAAACATTCTATAACCCACCTCTCTGCAAATCTGCTCTTAAATCATTTGGGTACTTTGCACCCACAACAGTTCTAAGGCAACTTTAACAATTTTACACTTTTAAGGGAACGGTTTGAAGAATGATCCATGAAACAGGATACAAGATTACCCTGTACCTACATGACATTTATTTTGCCAATTCAACCCACCTACTGGCATTTATTTGCACTGGAAATGTAATCTAGTTGGACATGTGGTATGCTTAGGAAAATGTAGGCTGTGCTTCAATGGGGATCCAAACTCTGGGTATCCATCAGCCGTATTTACTCTGCAAGTGTGCACATGCTGGAAATTTGTTCATATGCTTTGTTACTGATTAATGGGAAGGGGAAGGCACAGCTTATATCACATCCCATGATCTACCCCCTTTGATCCTGATCATCTTTCAGGTACAAGCATTTCTAGTGACCTTTAAAGAAATATTATGTCATTCCTTCTTCTGGCCATGGCCTCCTATTAACAGAATCTTTTCTTTCATGCATGTGCGTGAATTTTCAGTCCACTAAGGTAGACACAGACAGCTTGTAAATTATATCTCCTAATTTCTTTTCAAGTATCTAGCTGCTTCACAATCCAGAACCTGGCCTCTGTGATCATTTCGTAAAGCTCATATCTTTGGGGAGCACCCTTGCTGTTGCAAAAACTTGCACTATATCTCTATTTTATTTGAACCTGTACAGATATAATTATATAATTTCATGTCATTTCAGAACACAAAATGAAATACTGTATTCAAGTAAGTGGTGAAAACAATTGCAACAGGGTGTATTATACCCACTAGTTTATGTGGCTTTAAAAAGGTGGTTGATAAATTAATAAGGACAGGTCAATCAATGACTGTTAGAACTGATGACAAAATGGAACCTCCATGTTCAGAAGTGGAAGCCCTCTGCTGGGGGACATCAGGAGGGTGGAGTCTTTGGCCTTCATGCTTGCTTGAAGGCCTTCTGGGGCATCTGGTGGCCACTGTATCAAACAGGATGCTCGACCAGATGGTCAGTGATCCAGCACAGCTGCTCTTATATTCTTATGTCATGGTGAGCATTCTGATTTATGCGTAGAATTGCACATCTTTATGCTTAGGAGAAGTAGAAAACCATATGATTGTCGGCCTTTTTTTAAACAGAAAAAATAATATGGCTATAATTAATGGGAAGAAAGTGGTTCTGCTTATCTGGATAATGACATGTAAAACCAACCATTAGTTGGACACAGTTCATACTGAAGTCATTTAAAGGTGTTCCATAGTTGGTAGAATGTCGTGTTAATACATGTATTTATTTTAAGCCTATATGTCCCACCTTTTGGCTTCATCTCCCCAAGACACTATATAATATTAAAACATTATAACATTAATATAATGGTAACAAAAATGTCCCAGTCAAATTCTAGTCATTTTATGAACAAGAGATAACAAAAAAGACAGCTAGTTGGTTTAAACCCAATTCCCGTGGGTTACCAATATCACCAAGAAATTAATGCAGTTTTAGATTCTTCCACTTTGAGAAGGGTAGGGGGTGCCTCTAGATAGTAAATTACTTTTAAAAATAATTTGGGAGTGCAAGAACCATATAAGTTCAATTTATCAACTTCAAAAGCTCTTGTTCCTTTTGGTGCTTATATTGCATAGCTGAAAGGGATAGACTTTTATTGCTATAAATTTGTTTTCAAGGATGAGTCTGTGTTGTGTTCTAAAACTGCTAATTCCCAGTGATCATTAATAGTTTGACTTACTGGTTGGTTCTATTGAGGCACTGAAAGGTTTATTGTCAGACGCCATAATCTGCCCTAGCGGTTCTGTGCATTCTTCCTAGCATCAATTGTCATATAATTAACATAATGTGAAAAGCACAAATCCCGTAAGTCTAAATGTAGAATTATGGGCCTGAAAATCCTACAGTTTGATTCCCAGGTCTGAGACAGGTTCCCTCACAATTCGGTACTGCTAAATTAATACATGATAGCAAGGGTACACCAAGAGGATACAGCGTTGTGTATCAAACCAGATGTACAGATAAGTACAGAAAAATCTATCCAGATGTCACCTCCTGCTTTGGAAGCCATCCACGTCAGTGCAGTTGTTCCTAAGCAAGCTCCTTCTCACAGTGCCATGTAAGGTGCATAATAATAAGAGATGATGATGAAGATATACCCAGATGCTGGCAGTCGTCAGCTTTCCAGAAGGGCATTAATTTTCCAAGTGTGGCTGCTCTGTAACTTTTTTGCTTTGCAGCAAGTCAGAGAATCCTGCACAAGTTCCAGAGGTTTAGTAGAGGCTTTAGAAGAGCATCATTTAGCAGTCTGCTTTTTCCTATACTGTGCTATCTGTGAAATACCCAGTGGAGGAACTAAACAAAAAGTTTTCTCCTGTCATTTTTCTCTTGTTCCCCTACTTAAACTCATGAAGCCCATGGACAAGGATTTGGTTGGTGAGTTCAAATCAGTGTAAGGACTGGAAGTTGCAGAGGTGGTGAGAGATGCTCTCAGCCCACTTTCCCTCCCCTCTCAGATTTCTCTCATTGGCTTTTTCTTCACTCATTCATCTCCATGACATTTTTCAGCCTTCTTGTCTTAAACCCTTCTTTTGTTCTGCTGCCATCTTACTCCCCCTCCTTTTTGCCTGTCATCACTAGGTACCTTGCCTGCCCCCCTCCTCTCATTAGTATCAAAGCAGCCTGAGCCCCCTCTGCCTGTTCCTTCCTAATATACTAGGGCAGCTCACATGTTCTAGTTTCCCTACCACCACCATCATAGAACCCCTTAGTGCATTACAATAGAGTTTACCACTCCAGGAACAGTTGAAAGCATCCATTGAATCTGTTTTCTTATAAAGGCTGGTAAGCCGCCATATTCATCCCTTCTTGGTTCTGCATGCAACACCTGTTGCAGATTCATAGTTCTCTGCAAAATAACGTGCCACTAACAAAGAAAATTCAAACAAAGTAAATCACTCAGTAGTGGTTATGAATATTAACAAGAAAGCTCTCAGTATTCTGTGAAGTTGGTAGAATGAAAAGGGTGACAAAATTCAATTTAAACTTATTTTATTGCAACAGGTGCAGCTAGGGTTGCCAGGTTCCCCCCTGGCCACCTGTGTGGGATGCTACCAGGTGTGGTAACACTCCTGACTTTAATAAGGGATTAACCCAGGGCATGATCTAAACAAAGTACTTAAGACATATTGCCCTGAAAGCAAGACTTCACTTTGTCTGTTTTGTGAAATGTTAGAAGAATAAGTGAACATTTTGAGTGCAAGTACCAAACTGCATGTCATATGATTCAATCACCTATTTTTTTGTCGTTTTACTTTATAACAGCTGCAAGGGGTTTAGAATTTGATCACAGAAGAACCACTGAGGATAGGATTATTCCATTCCCCTGGAGTGTTTTCTCAATTATAAATTCCCTTACCCCCAAAGTACTGTTAGACAACCAGTGGGGGGGGGGGATGTAAGTATCTGGGAGGCAAAAGACTTACTGAATAAATTCTATTTCCCCCCTGTATTTAGCCCTTGCTTATGCAAGAATGCATCTCAATTACCCTTCGGCATGTTTTGCTTTACCTGTAAAAAAGTACTTATAGCCACTGCCAAACCTTCATTCAACACTTAGGACATTCACATACTATTGTAAAAAAATGCTTTGCCCAATTTGTTCCTGAGTAGAGATTAGGACAGCTCACATGGATTTATGTCTTCAGGCCCACGCTGGTGGTTCATTTATAACTTGATTTGGGCTGTAGGCAAGGAGTCCAGTACACAGCCATACTGAGTTTCTGCTTGTGTAATACCTTGGGGAAAAGGAAAGAAAGACGCACACGCAGCTTGCCTAAGAATATTTTTTTCACATACGCCATGTACATCATTTGATAGTAGCACCACCATTAGTTGATGTATTATTCAATTGATACTGCATTAATTTGCTTGTGAATAAAAGATGGATTTAATCCACTTGAGGACAGAAGGGGGTTGGGTTTTCACTGCAGACCTCTTTCTCTCCACTCATGTTTTCTCTGGAAATTCCCTCTCCCCAAGGCACAGTGTTTCATGGGCGATTTTAGACCACAGAGGACGTGAAGAGGCCAGGAAGTCCATGTTCTCCAGACAGAAATCCATCCATAGAAATTACCAGTGAATCCAAGCCCATAGCTTACTTATTGTTTTGAGGACCTCTTAAAAGAGAGTCAAAAGCAAATCCATTAGGATAATAGGGAATGCCTGTTATCCATGGTTGTTGTTTTTTTAAAAAAAAATTCAATTTAAAATAATTAAAGGCTGGTAAGGCTTTAAAGGCTTCCCAATTATTGTGGCATCTTTTTAATTATTCAAAAGCTTTTAAATCAATCTAACCAATTAGTTGGCTGGGGGAGGGCAGGTCTCATTGGTATGCTCCCTAACCTATAAAACCTCACTGCGTTTTTTTTAAGTCACCAAGAAAGGGCTACTCCTAGATTCTTCTTGTTTTTTCTTTTTTTTATTGGGGCAGGTGTTCATAATGAGAACCCTACTGTAGTCTGGTGGTACAATCCATTCTACCACAATGGCGTTCTGCCGTTTCTTTCCCACCTACTACTGCATGCCTAGATCCAGAATGTAATGTGGCCACTTCATACACGCAAGACCCGCACCCATCAAGGAATGAGTATGTATGCGTGAACGTAGTTAATTTGATCTACCTGAATCAACTTTTTCTTGTTTCTTCAAATGAAAACCTTTGTATGTATAAAAAATGCTTTGTATGTATCAGTAATGCTAAGGCTTTGTATGTATCAGTAATGCTAAGGCTGCAAAGATCATAATGTACTGAATGACAGGAGACAGTGAACTAGTGTTTGAACACATCCTGGTAAATTTTCCCAGTTTTTCACCTTAAAAGGACGAGATACGATCCATTCCAGCCTAAGAGTTGGAGTGAAGCAAGCATGTAATCTAGAAACAGCTGCTCTGGGTTTGTCTGTGCCTGGGGCAATAATTTTTCCATCAGAAGGAATGCATAACATGGACATGCAGTACATATTCCAAGATACACTGTAGCTTCCCAATTAAATATGTATTTGGTACATTGAGTGATTGCAGTTAACAAATGCATTTGTTTTCATATTTCATAAACAAGTGCTTGCTGTGGGTTAATTACAGCCTGAGCAAATTCCTTATAACAGCATTCTGAAAATATGCTGTGCCTTTTTGGCAGATGGTTTCCAACTTGAAATGCATGGGAAGCATAGATGTAGACAATGTGCCATGTCTTATTGGTCTCCAGTTAGAGTTTGGCAGGAAACAATGGGACTTAAGGTATGGGGCGGAAAGGAAGCGGACTTGACAGAACTCAAATGTATACTTAAATGTGCCCTCAAGTTTTCACATGAGGTAGAAAGATGGCAAAAGAAATTTAATATATTTGCAGTGCAATTCCATGCAGAATTACTCCAGACTAAATCCATTTAAATCAGGGGGTGCATAGGATTGCACTGCTGGAGCATTTGTTAAACTCTGTTCTAGGTTGAATATTCAGAGCCAACTACAAAATCTTCAGTTTTTATGGAGGGCTTTGTTGTATTTTTCTTCTTACTATAAACTACCATGCTGCATAAGCTCTGGTGGGAACAATACATGGTAAAAATTGGGTTGCCCAAAATGGTAGACTTTGGTCAAGTACTCTCCCCGCCCCCCCCCCCCACACACAAACACGTAGTTTAATTTACTATGTTCTTTGGCCGAGTACTTTCCTGCCATCGCTTTACAATATTTGGCTGGCAAAGCCAGGGCAGTGCTCAGCACCATAGTAGTACTGGGACAAAGAGTAAATTGAAATAGTATAGAGGAACTCAACACACTGCTTGTATTTTCATTAGGAGCCTGGTGTTTTCATAATGTAGCATTCCAATCTAAATAATAGTGCTTCAGATTGTGGTGTGCTACTCAGCATGTAGGGAATCTCAAATGGTAGCTTCTAAGAAAACAGGAAGCTGAGTTTCTTGCATAATCTGTATCTCTCTAGTTTAGGGTTGCCAGGTCCCTCTTTGCCACCGGTGGGAGGTTGTTGGGGCGGAGCCTGAGGAGGGTGGGGTTTGGGGAGGGACTTCAATGCCATAGAGTCCCATTGCCAAAGCGGCCATTTCCTCCAGGTGAACTGATCTCTATCGGCTGGAGATCAGTTGTAATAGCAGGAGATCTCCAGCCACCACCTGGAGGTTGGCAACCCTACTCTAGTTAACAGTGCTGCTCTGATTTCTATCACCCGCCTGCCAGCTTTTCATTTGCGTGAGTGGATGTGGGGTTTATATACAACTTGCATTTTACAGGCGCAGATACATTCTTAAGTCCTTCTGAACCCTGCCTTTCCCAATCTATGGATCGCGAAGGTCCAGGAAAGGACCGTCTCATGCATGTGTGGCTTAGTATATTTTAAACTTGATGTTCCTGGCTGCTATTACTCATCTTTCATCCCCCAATTTAGGAGCTAGTTGTTACCATTAGCACTAGTATGGATGTCCAATTCCCTTACCATGTGTCACCATACGATCCTTGAAAATTTAAAATATCAGTTCCATTATTGTGAATGTAAGCAGCTCACAGAGATTTCGTCATAAGAGTTGTCGGTCATCAACTGGAAAGAACGGGCATCTGAATTTTAATTTTTTTTTTTAAAGGAACAATTTTCAACATTCCTGTGAACTAAGCTGCAGCACTGCAACATTGTCCAAGGCCACCCAATCAGTTTTCACAATTTAGGACACATTTGAAAATTGAAAAATGGCATCCCAAATTCCATTCGTTATTTCACACTAGTTAGACCTTATCTTTCCTTTCTCATCATTCAAAGTCTCTTCTTCCTCGCACACTTCAGTTGTTTGAAAACCTGGTTTTTGAAGTTTCAGGCTTTCTTCGGAAGAGATTTATGTTCCGCGCTGACAGTGAAAATTCACAGCACCCTAATTCTATAAATTTCTTTGTCATTTATAAAGAAAAGACCAGTATTTGTCTATTTTATTTGGACAGTAAGCATAAACTTTACAGAGGTCATCCTTTTGAATCGAGGGGAAGAAAAGGCCTCAGAGACACAAAGCATTTTGGCGGTGCCCGCGATAAAACTGCTTCACCTCAAAGGACCAACACTTTGGGGGGGGGGGGGAGACTGACATTTAAAAGTATTTTACCCCTGAATATTTGCTTTTGTTTCTGTAAATATATTTGTTCCTTGGTGTTTTTACTTCATCCGACAGTAGTATTTTGGTCTGTGATTTGTTTATAGAAAGAGAACCTTTTACACAGAAATCACATTTCCATCCATTTTGAAATTGTTGAGAAAACTCCTTTAGTTCCACCAGAACAGGAGGACGCCTCACTCCTTCGAATAGTATCCTGGAAGTGGGAGGGGGTGCAACTGGGGGAAGGAGACGTGTACTATGAGATCTGTATCCCCTAACCAAAATTTACATCTCCCAGACTACAGTACAACAAATGGAGGGGCAATAAAAATTGCCCCTTCTTGTGTCATCCACTCCGATTCAGAGCAAGAGGAACAGCTTCCTGCTCTCCTAGCAATAGACTACAGCAATTTGCAATACTGTTGGATTGCTGAGATGCAGTGCTAGGCAGGTAGGAACTATTTACCTAGATCAGAGTTTATCAGGGTCATATCAGAGAGGATTTCTAATTGAGGATTACTCATGATTACTCATGGGATCACAATGTGTGTGTGTGTGTTAGTGCTGTCAAGTCGCTTCTGACTCACGGCGACCCTATGCATCAGTGTCCTCCAAAATGTCCTATCTTTGACAGCCTTGCTCAGGTCTTGCAAATTGAGGGCTGGGGCTTCCTTTATTGAGTCCATCCATCTCTTGTTGGGTCTTCCTCTTTTCCTGAGGGCAGAGAGGATATCACAATGTATAGGTACGCTACAATCCTTCTCCCTGCCATCTAGTTCTGTACATGCAAGGATTTTTTTTTAGTTTGGAAGAGCCTACAGTTGTATCAATTACTGTCTGGAATGGTACAATTCATTTTACCATATGATCAGTTTGCATAAACCAGAGTTTGGATCCTATGAATGACTTCCATGCACACTAGATAGCTGCAGCTGAGGAACGTACTTCCTCTTCCATTAGAATATCCATTTGCACAAAGGTTCATTGAGAAACATTGATCTTTGTGCAAACAGTTCTTAGCAGAAGATGGAAAGGCTAGGCAGCTGAGGCTATCTAGCAACACACAGAGCTTGTTCATAGAATCCAAGCCCATGTCTTCAATATGAAATAGTTTTTTTGGTAGCCATATCAATCCCTCTTTTGGCAGGCATAATTTCCACAGCTATAAATATGAGCACCGATTCCATTTACACCCTAAAGTTGTCATAGTTACTTTGTAACTGTTTCTGTGCCTATTGAACCAGTTTGTTTCTACAATAATTTTATAGGTATATCAGTAAAAGCCAGGGGGTGGGGGTGGTGTTTGTGTCAGTTTTCAAAAAACAAAGGGCAGAGGCTAGGCTTTTCAGGGGGTGAACTAAGCCTGACACCCCAGTTTAAAACATTAGTGCTTGTATACCAGGGTTGGAAAATACCTGGAGATTTTGGGGGGTGGAGCCTAGGGGAAGGTTTGGGGAGGGGAGGGACCTTAGTGGCATAATTCCATACAAAGCAGCCATTTTCTCCAGGGGAACTGATCTCTGCCACCTGGAGATGAATTCTAATTCCAGGAGATCTCCAGTTTCCACGTGGAGGCTGGCAACCCTATTTATGATGCTGCTGTAACACCACATTTTTTGAAAGGTTGAGCTTCTATATATGGTGATACTGTATTTAAATGATCCATATGTTAGTGCACATCACCTTAGGATCAGCTGTTAGCTTGTTGCCCATAAAACACTTAACCACTTGCATTTAAAGTGCCTTACAGGCACAAAAATGGAGTCTGGCACAGATTCTTAGTATCATTACATTTGCCATCCCTCCAATGGCACAGATGTTATACCAGCCTCCCTTTAGACTTGTCTAATTCCTCAGAATTCAAAAAGTGCTGCAGAGAGACTTAATGTGGAAGCAAACATATTGGAATCCTTGCCCTAGTGCTCCAAAGTAGTAGAAAGTAGCCAGTAGATTACTACATCTGGGAGCTGCAGAAGCTACTTTCAATGCTTCTGCTTTGTAGCAGCGTAACATGATCTAATCTCCTAGTGGGAGTCTCATACAACCACCTGTCAGGAAAATGCAGAAATATTGTACTCTAAATTGAGGAACAAGTGCAACACTGTTGTAAAAATAAACCCTAACATCCTCTGGACCGTACCAACTGCCTCTTTGATCAAAAAGCCAGTGTGAGATGCTAGGTCCTACACCAATATTCATACTGAGGAGAATGTTTATACATGTCACCCAAAGACCAAAGAAGTTTTGCTTTGAATCACATATCCCCACAAATGTCATCGCTTGATATTTCCACCAGCCGTGAACTCCTTGTATATTGCGGAGGACTTCTGCTATCCTTGAAGTCACCTCTTTTTCACAAGATCAGGTCCTTGAGAAAATTGTCAGGCTTCTTCCATTCTTCCTTGCTTCTCTGGCTAGCAACTGTTTTATGTGTGAACTTGCCATCTGGCAACAGTGCATCAAATCAATCAATTATTGTGTAAGATAATAGGTACCATATTTACATGAAAGGAGGACAGTCCTGAATGCGAGACCTACAAAAAAGTTTATTCATAAAAAAAGTTTACTACAATACATAGCTGTAACTTGTATGTGAATTTAAGACTCCCTCATCCGCCCCCATTTCTTAGCAGCACACTTGGAAAAACACAGCCCATTACAACTATTTTGCTGGCGTAAAGGGGTGTTCTCGGGCCGAAAGTGGTTTGGAGGCTAACGCCAGCTCCGCCCATGGGTACACCCCAGGAACACCCCCTGGATGCCAGCACGGCCTCTTACTCCAGGACAACGCTGTCAGGGAGGCAGCACCAGCACCCAAGGCCTGTGCCACTGCACTGTTCCTGGTGGCTGGTGTAAGTTGCCCTGCACTGGCATCCATACCACTTTGCAAGGCGCAAGTGGCATGGACGCCGGTGTAGGGGTCATGCCAGCTCCTTTGCAGCTCTGCCCCCCCCCTTCAGGATTGCACGGTTAGTCTTCCTTTCAGGTAAATATGATATATAGTAAAATAGTAGGGGAACATGTCTCAGTTGTAAAACATGAAGTTATTCAGATTCCAGTGTATGAAAAAGCTGTTTAGGATGATTCTCAGTCCACTTCAGTATCATCAAGCAAAGTGCTCTGAATCACTACTTTAGCAATGCTCCTCTAGAGACAGCATTTTGTGGAATGCTGTGGTTGAGATAATTTTCACAAGTACAATGCTCAAATGAGTAATCTCTGTTAAGATTTAACTAACAACACTCTGCATGTACATACCAAGCTAATTTCTCTCTCTCCATAGAGCTGTCAGAGTTTGGAAATCCATTGCAGTTTTATTGCGATATACTGTCACTGCGAGGAGCAGTGGAATTTTAGCATTTGCAGTTACGACAACATAAATAGCAATTTAAATGCCTGGAAACATCATTATTGGTGTTGATGGCAAAACTATAGCCATAGAAATGTGTTTGAAGTGGAGAGAACTGAGACCTGTATGCCACTGAACATCGATTGGACTGTATATGCTGTTTTTAATCTAATTCCTCAAGCGAAGCTTCAGAAAAGTACACTGCCTCTTTAAGA
Source organism: Euleptes europaea (assembly GCF_029931775.1). NCBI lineage: Eukaryota > Metazoa > Chordata > Lepidosauria > Squamata > Sphaerodactylidae > Euleptes > Euleptes europaea. The sequence goes on from NC_079323.1 coordinate 37,089,026, forward strand.
ATTAGTGTAGGAACTACAGGTAGTTCGCATTATTTTTTAAATAATATATATATAAATACAACTGTATGTATACATAAAATGGGCTGGCCTACATTATAAAAGGCTGCCAATTAAAGTTCTGAGCAAATATTGTATTATGGCATATTTTGACTTGTAGATTCCTTCTTAGATTGTTCTGTATTTGCTCCACAGAATGTGCCTGTGTACATAGCTCCTTTGTATTGCTTTCTGCAGAGTTCCTTATATATTTGTTATAACAATAAATGCTGTGTAGGTTATGAAATACAGAGGTTTTACTACTGATAATTAATCCTATAATGCCACTAGCAAAATAAAGGTTGATTTTGTTTTCTTTCTTTTTTTAATCTCTTATTTTTTATTGTGTATGGCCTGATAAATTGTGAGACAGTATTCCTTCTCTTTGCATCTTCTGCAACAATGTTTACTCTTCACTATGATTAATTAGAAAGTAATAAAATCTATTTTGTGTTTTGAAGACAAATTTTGTACTATGTTTTTCTTAAAATTCTCTTTTGCTTGAGGTAAAATCGGTCATCCTAATCCAGACATGAGTATACACCAATAAACAACTAGTGACGCTCCATAATTGTACCCATTGTTCAGCATAATGAAATGAAGGGGCAAAATTATGTGCACTAAAGACTGGGTATGTGGGTAGGGTTGCCAACCTCCAGGAGATCTCCTTCTATTACAACTGATCTCCAGCCAATAGAGATCAGTTCACCTGGAGAAAATGGCCTCTCTGGCAATTGGATTCTGTGGCATTGAAGTCCCTCCCCAAACACTGCCCTCCTTAGGGTCCACCCCAAAAACCTCCCATCGATGGCGAAGAGGGACCTGGCAACCCTATATGTGGGCCTGCTTCCTCCCCACTTAAGAGTACAGTAGATGGCCCAGGCTAGCCTGATCTCATCAGATCTCAGAAGCTAAGCAGGGTCAGCCCTGGTTAGTATTTGGATGGGAGAACACCAAGGAAGACCAGGGTTGCTGTGCAGAGGAAGGCACTGGCAAACCACCTCTGTTAGTCCCTTGCCATGAAAACTCCAAAAGGGGTCGCCATAAGTCGGCTGCGACTTGACCACACTTTACACACAGAGAGAGAGACCACTGCCATTTGCAGATCCAAAACTTGCAATTTCACTTAGAGCCAAACTAGGCAAGATGTTTGCCCAAATGTCAGGTTGGGCCACAAGTTGTGTTGGGGTTCACCTCAACCCAACTCTAATTGTGTCACTGCCAAATGTTACTTGAGGGAAACAACGTTTGCAAGTGCCCTGGGGGTCAATTTGGCAGGAGAGTGGTATGGTGGGAGAGGGGCCTCTGTCTCGGCCGTGCCATTTTCCCACATTAAAACAGCCCCAGGGTGTGTAATTTGCCCTGTGGAAAAGGTTGCATGTGCAATACTCAGCACAACGGGGCAAATAATATTACCCAAGGCATTTTATTGGTATTACTGTACTGTCTCTCCTGTTCCTCCTCTCCTTCAGATATGTAGCCCTGTGATCCTGAGTGAGCTGCACAACAGTAGCCAGCAGCAGCAGCCCAGGATGGTTTTGTTTGTTTGTTTAAGCTGAATGTTTGCATTTATTTTGTAAGCTGTTTTGAGTCCCCTAAAGGGGAGGGTCTCAAGACAGGGTATAAATGTTTAAATAAAGCTGTGCAGATGCAAAAACCACTTGAAATCACTTCGAATTGTGATAAAATATAGATGCAGTGATGTGATGGAGTGCTTGACTTCAGGGAAAACCGCCGTTATGAACAAGGTAGGTGCAATTTTTGAACATCTGATTTGCCAAAATTGAATCGACATTATCAAATATATGTGCAATGTGGTTTTAAAAGGAGAGGACATTTCCATTACAAAAAGAAACCCCCCAAACCAATTTTGTCCTGGAAAGAGACAAGTAGAATTTGCAAGGTCACTCATGTGAAGAATTCTTCATTTGTGCCAGAGTGCCACAGAGAAAGCTTTCTTAACTGATACGTAGTCTTCTAATCTGTATGTCGAGAGCAATTTTTGTTCTAATGTGCTACTCAGAAGCTTGTTCCTTGATTAAAAGGGATGAATGCAATAATATATTTCTTCACGCTGGAAAAGAACTTCAGGGGAAGTATTCTTATGCAAGGGTACAAATGTATAACAAAGAGCCTTCTGTATATTCACAAATGTTTCCCATGCATGCTTAAGGACTCTCCAGATTTCCCATTCCGACTGCAAACGTTTGGGCTTACGGGAAACTGTCCTATGACTCCTTAACTTTCTGAAGCAGATTTTCAGGAACGGGAAACAAGAAGGAGGAGGGGGGTATTCTGGGGCCCAGGTCTGAAGAGCCAGAGCACGTGCGTTCAGGAAAGACCCTGGGGGTTTTAAACGGTTTTGTGAATAAAGACTTTTCCATATTACTACTGCCTGATTCTCAATTAATTACTACCCCACTTGAAACACCATACACTAAGTTTGCAGCTGCCTGTTGGTCAGAAACCAGCTCACACCTGACTGTAAGATCATCCACTCAGCAAAGGCCATCCCATCCTGACCTGAAAAAAGAGCTAGTGTGCATGTACACCTGGGGCCAGCTGGGAGGCTCAGATCAGTTTAAAGGGCCGCCCGAGCCTCTCCAGCGGAGCCCGCTGAAGGGGGGCGAGCTGCCCTTTAAACTGATCTGCGCCTCCCAGCTGGGAGGCTCAGATCAGTTTAAAGGGCCCTCGCGCGCCTTCAGGGAATCCCTCTGAAGGCGCGCTGGGGCCGAATTTTCCCCCGAACTCCGGATCCCCCCGAATTACCGGGGATCCGAAGCGGGGGAGTTCGGACTTCGGCACGTACCGAACCCACAAGGGTCAAATTCGGCCGAATCCAAACTGTACCGAATTTTTTTTTTGACAGCCCTAGTGCACCTCCCTCAAGCACTAAGGAAGACTTGGCATGGAGAAGCATGAGCCATACCCACGTGATGGCTCAGGGCTCTGAGCCTGGGTGCACTCGCCCTAAGACCAGGGATACACAAAATAGAGGAGGCCTGACTCTTCTGCATCCCACCAATTGCCCACACTGCAATTAGCTCTGGGGCTTTTGCCTGTGTGCGCTGAAGATCCCTCTTGAGCAATGAAAATAAAGTTGGCCCTTTGGTTACCCCAGCTTTGGAGTCAGCTCTCTTTATTCTGCAGCTGAGAACAACCAGCTACACAGTGAAGTTGCAGAAGGGAGCTCCAAGCCAGGCGGGGGTGGAAGCCATGCTTTTAATCTGTGAATTGCAAAAGGCAGAGGAGAGAGAGCTCATTTCTCTCTCTTCCCCCCTCCTAGTAGGACAGGGACAGAAGCAATGGGGAACTCCTTTCCCCCTGCAAACCAAGCTGAGAGCTTGGAGTGGGGAGAAGAGAATAAAAATCAGTGGATTCCTCATCCCATTCACTAAATTTGCTGCATTTCAGTAAGTTTGGTAAGATAGGCCATTAGAAGAACCCAATTTCCAGTTGATCAGCTGGAGTTGGCCGCTGATCCCCTCCCCCTAAAAAAAACCCTTTGCTGGATACACTGTAAAATTTCCCTAGCAGATCAGAAGCAGACTCCCAGCAGAGCCCTCATCAGCTGGGAGTTGGCTTCTGATGGCCGCAGCCTATTGATTAATTGACGGGTGAATTGGAAAGGAGCCAGACTGTTGAGCGTTTGAGCATCTGTTATGAGCTCCTATAAATCAACCAAGGGGACCCACACAGCATGATAAGATTTTAGAAAACCAGACATTTATTTAAAAATAAAACCCTCTCCTCAGTTGTTTTTCTCTGTTATAAGGTAAAAGTTGCGGTAGCAGGTACAAAGGCTTTGGGGGGATTCACAGCCATGTGGTAAGTTTTGTGGTGAGTAAGAAGAACGGAGGCAAAGCTGTATAAAAATAATACAGGATATTTATTAACATACAAGTTGTTATTATAGAACAGTTTAGCAGCACAACTCTCTAGACAGTCACAGGTCAAGCCTGGCTGAGGCATTTAAACTATGACTTCAGGTGGTGATGTGAAGCTAGTTGTGGCTTCAGGGTGTGATGTGAATTCCCTGTAACACTTGTGGTTACAAACAAGCTTTCACAGTCTAGCTACCAGGTTGGAACTTGTATACACACACAGGAAGCTATCCAACTGCCTTTTCCCAAGAGTCAGTACCAGGTCTGCTCATCACAGAGACTTGCCTATCACCGGATACTCTTGTACTCTCCCAGAGGTAGAACTAACCCACCATGCTACCAGAACTGTCTTTCAATTGTCTCTGACTGTTGCTGCGCTTCCCTTCCATATTACATCTCTCCTCTGAAAGGTGATTGGATGCTGCAACACTCCCACAAGCTCAGGTGCGAAACTGCTGAGCCAGCGTGGTGTAGTGGTTAAGAGCGGTGGTTTGGAGCGGTGGACTCTGATCAGGAGAACCGGGTTTGATTCCCCCCTCCTCCACATGAGCGGCAGAGGCTAATCTGGTGAATTGGATTTGTTTCCCCACTCCTCCACATGAAGCCAGCTGGGTGACCTTGGGCTAGTCACACTCTCTCAGCCCTATCTACCTCACAGGGTCTCTGTTGTGGGGAGGGGAAGGGACGGTGACTGTAAGCTGGTCTGATTCTCCCTTAAGTGGCAGAGAAAGTCGGTATACAAAAACCAACTCTTCTTCTTCCTCCTCTTCCTACTACTCCTACTACTGGTTGGCTGTTTTATCTTGCTTTGGCAGGACAGCCTACCATCTGTCACAGCATCCGTAGTGTAGTGTTTTTACTCCATAATGTTCTATATACATGCTGCGTATTATTTTCGATTATTTAGAGTTGGTTTTCAGCTGTGCGTTTTAACCTGCTGTGTTTGGAGTACACAGGTAAGAGAAACAGCATGACTTCAAGAATCACAAATTGCAAACTAAGACCAAAAACTTTACAATATTTGCTCTGGTTTTGCCCTAATTAGATCAATGGAGTGGCTTCTGGAGCAATTGCTCGGGGATAGTTATATCAGAAAATATATTGTCAAAATGAGTTATTCACTCAAATTGTCCATATATTTTTCTTTCTGAAGAGGCTGGCTGGGCCAGGCATATAGGACACTCTGCTTTGGTGGTTCCATTCTTACTTGACCAACCAATTCCAGATGGTGTTGGAGGGTGCTTTTCAGCCCTGTAGCTTTTATGCTATGGGGTCCCACAGAGTTTAATCCTATTTAACATCTACAAAAAACTGCTGGGGGTAGGGCTGTCAATTCGGTTCGGTCCGAACTGAAAATCAACCGAATTTCCCCTGATTCGGTGCTTTTCTGTTCGGACGGATCCGAACTCAAAACTGGCGGGCAACCGGGGGGGCCGAATTCAGCGAGTTCGGGAGTTCGTGAATAAATTCGGCCAATTCGGCCATCAGTAAGCAGCATAACCGTCAGTAAGCAGCATTCTCCTCCCCCGGCCAATCGGTGGGAAAGCTGGGTCTTCTTCTGGCCAGTCAGTCAGGATTGAGTACTGGAGGAATCAGCTGATGTGCGGCCCGGCCAGGGAGAGAGAGAGAGAGAGCGAAATCCTCGTGTGTGTGTGTGGGGTGCTTGTGCACATTCGCTCCTTTCTGTGGCTGCAGGGAGCGCATTTTTTGGGGTGCACACACAAAACTTTCACTGGAACTTCAGATGAAGCTTCTTAAGGTACCCCCCAAGTTTTGTAAACATTGGGTCAGGGGGTCCCGAGATATGGGCTCCCCCCCTTTTTCTTTCCATGGCTGCAGGGGGCGCATTTTTGGGGGTACAAATCCCAAACTTTGAGCGGAGTTTCAGACCAGTGTTCTTAAGATACCCCCCAAGTTTTGTAAACATTGGGTCAGGGGGTCTCGAGATATGGGCTCTCCCCCTTTTCCCTCCCCCCTTTTCCATTTATGTGGCTGCAGGGGGCGCTTTTTTGGGGATATAGCCCCCAAACTTTTAGCATAGCTTCAGTGAATTATTCTTAAGATACTACCCAAGTTTTGTAAAGATGGGTTCAGTGGGGGCAGAAATATCGCCTCCCCCCCTTTTTCTCTTTCCATGGCTGCAGGGGGCGCATTTTTGGGGGTGCAGACACAAAACTTTCACTGGAACTTTAGATTAAGCTTCTTAAGGAACCCCCCAAGTTTTGTGAACATTGGGTCAGGGGGTCCCGAGATATGGGCTTTCCCCTTTCCCCTTTCCCCTATTGGGATGAATGGGGCAGCCGATCCGATCCTGTGAGCATCTCCTCTCCAGAGCAAAACGTTCCGTGCCTAATTGGAATCATCTTGGATTACAGCCCGTCCTGATGGAACAGAAGACAGCCACAGTAAGACCCCTTTGGGGGCTTTAATCTATAATTTTTCTCCTGTGTATGTGTGTGTGTGTGTGGGGGAAAGCAGAGTCTGTGTGTGTGTGGGGAGGGAGCAGTTTCTGTGGGTGGGGGGGAAGCCAAAGGGGGCTTTCGTCGGTTCTGCCTGGGGTGTGTGTTCCCCCTCGAGTCTCTCGCTCCCTGGTTTGAGGGGGGAGGTTTCAGTTGTGTGTTGCAAAGGTGTTGTTTAACAAGGTTGTGTTTGCAGTTGTTTTGCTAATTTCTCCGCTGTTGTCGGGCTGGGAGCTTTGTGCGTGGGCGGCAAGCTCTGCTGAGAGATGCACAACATTAAGGGTGGGGGGGACCCCTTTCAGGGCCCATATCTCAGCCCCCCCTGACCCAATCTTTACAAAACTTGGGGAGTCTTTCAATAAACGTCCTTTGAAGCTCTGCCAAAAGTTTGGGACCTCTAAGCCCAAAAATGCCCCCCCAGAGCCGCGGAAAGGCGCGGTTGTGTTTTTAATGGCTTTATTTGGCCGAATTTGTTTCCGAACTTTGAATTCCCGCCGAATTGAACGGATCCGAAGTGGGGGAGTTCGGACTTCGGCACGTACCGAACCCACAAGGGCCAAATTCGGCCGAATCTGAACTGTACCGAATTTTTTTTTTTTTTTGACAGCCCTAGCTGGGGGAGTTCATCCAGGGATTTGGAGTGAGCTGCCACTGATATGTGAAGGACGTCCAGCTGTATTTCTCCTTAACAGCTAAGCCAAGTGGGTTTGTTGAAACCCTGAAAAGATGCCTGGAGAAAGAAATGGGATGGATGCCAATAAACTTGAAGCTCAGTCCAGAAAAGACTGAGGTGCTATTGGTCAATGGAGAAGTTGCTCAGGGACTGTGGAGCTAGCCCGTCCTGCAAGAGGTTGTACTCCCCCTGAGGAGCAGGTTTGTACCGTGGAGATGATACTAGATCCCAGCCTACGGTTGGAGGCTCAGGTCTCCTCTGTTGCATGTAGCACCTTTAATCAGCTTTAAATAACCATCTACAGTTGTTCCTTAAAAAGCATGATCTGGCCACAGTGATCCGTGCTCTGATCAAATCTAAATTAGAGGACTGTAATGTGCTATCTACATAGGGCTGCCTTTGAATCCAGTTCGGAAACTTAGGTAGGTCCAAAATGTGGCAGCCAGGCAAGTGTCAGAGATTGGTTTTAGGGATAGGGTTGCCAGGTCCCTCTTCGCCACCGGTGGGATGTTTTTGGGGCTGAGCCTGAGGAGGGCGGGGTTTGGGAGGGAAGGGACTTCAATGCCATAGAGTCCAATTGCCAAAGCAGTCATTTTCTCCAGGTGAACTGATCTCTGTCGGCTGGAGATCAGTTGTAATAGCGGGAGATCTCCAGCCACCACCTGGAGGCTGGCAACCCTACTTTAAGGCCTTAAATGGCTTGAGGCCTGGGTGTCTGAAGGACTGTCTCTTCCCATACTATCCAGCCTGCCAGATAAGATCTGCCTCTTAAGCCCTGCTCTCTGTGCCCCTGACTTCAGAGGTGAGGTGGGTGGCAAGTAGAGATGGAATTTTCTCTGGTGTCAGCAATTCACCTTTGGAACATCAGCCCCCTTGAGCCTTGCCGGGTGTCTACTTAACTTCCTTTTAGGTGCCAGGCTAAAACGCATATTTTTACCCAGGCTTATAATTAGGGGTCATTGTTTCAGCCTTTTTAATGGTCTGCTTATGTTTTATGGATAGTTTTTTATGCTGCTTATGCCTAATGGCTTGTATTTTTAATGTGTTTTATACTGTGGTTTTTAATTGTAAGCCACCTTGAGCAGGACTACAATAAGGTATCCTATAAATGTTTTACAGAAATGGATAAATACAAATATTCTTTCAGATATTTTTGGATCATACCATATGCCGTGATCCAGACAAAAGTGGGGTTCTTGAGTGTCAGACATGTTTCAAATTAGATTCACTGTCCTTATGATTGTGAGTGGAATGACACATCACCTCAGACATCTGTGTAAAAATCTGCAATTCAGCAAGGTGAATGTAAACACTCAAAAGCTAAGCTTAAATTACCTGTTTAGGTAGTCAAAAGGCTGAACAACCAATTTCCCCCCTTCCTTTCAGAAAAAGAGAAAATATGTTTCTGAAAATAGCCAACTTACAGCGCATTCCTGACTGGAATGCCTGCACCGGGCTTAGGAGGCAACGCAGAGACGCTGCCTCCTAAGGAGGTTTCGGCCCGGTGCAACCTACACCTGGTGCAAAAAATCTGTGCAACCATCATAGGGTTGCACAGGAGATACGCCACCCAAAAGGTGCCATATCTCAGGCCAAAAAAAGGGGGCGTTCCCAAGCCATAATGGGGGCCCCGCCCCCTGCCGGCGCCATGATGCTCCGGGAACACCTCCCGGGACTCCGCTATGGCCTTTGCCAGCATCCGTACGCCTGCGGCAGGCTCCGTCGGTGTCCAGGGCTGGCACTGCCGTGCCAGCGGCAGGAGACCAGTGTCTGGCCCTGCACACCTGTGCTGGGGCCACAAACGCCGGCGTGCACTGCCTGGACGCCGGTGCTGTGGGCCCTTGCGCCAGCGTGGGCCTTTGCTGGCCTCCAAAGGCCTTTGGTGAGGGCCACTGGCGCATCTCAGGAATGCGCTGTTAGCTCTGAATAACTTTAACAAGATAAATATCCAAAGGTTTCCCATGTTTCCATGGTGATTTAGAGTAAGAAGGTGTTTTATATATATATATAATTTGGAGAACAGAATCTTAAGAGACAGAAACAGAGGATCTGGTGTTCAGGTTGCCAGGAAAATACCACCATAACACATGAACGGTGTGGCAGTGAGGGGGAATCCTAGATGTTCTGAGGGGTGAAAGCTGGAGAAGGGAGTTCCTCATTGAGGTCTAGTGACTTGAGAACACAGCCAGATGAGTAAATTTCACATTTCCTGTTGCAGAACAAGTAGCCCATGTTGCTTGTTTTACCAGAATGATCACTTATATGTGCAAAAAATGAACATTCAGGAAGGTATGGAAGCCGCAAACAAAAGATTCTGGTGGATTCATCAGCTTCACAGACTGTTCTTATAGATTCTTGTAGGTTATCCGGGCTGTGTAACCGTGGTCTTGGAATTTTCTTTCCTGACGTTTCGCCAGCAGCTGTGGCAGGCATCTTCAGAGTAGTAACACTGAAGGACAGTGTCTCTCAGTGTCAAGGGTGTAGGAAGAGTAATATATAGTCAGAAAGGGGTTGGGTTTGAGCTGAGTATTGTCCTGCAAAAGTATTGTCCTGTAAATATCAAGATAATGTGCTAATGAGGGTATGGTATGTTAATATGGAACCATTGTATCCTGAAGTGATCTGTTAATGTGTGTAATCCAAAGCTAATCTGTATGGCTATTGTTGAATGTTGTCTTTGTCTGGAGGTTTTTCAGGGCAGGAAGCCAAGCCTTATTCATTCTTAAACTCTCCTCTTTTCTGTTAAAGTTGTGCTGATGTTTGTGAATTTCAATGGCTTCTCTGTGCAATCTGACAAAATAGTTGGTAGAATTGTCCAGTCTTTCAGTGTCTTGGAATAAGACCCTGTGTCCTGTTTGTGTCAGTCCATGTTCAGCCACTGCTGATTTCTCAGGTTGGCCAAGTCTGCAGTATCTTTCATGTTCTTTTATCCTTGTTTGTATGCTGCGTTTTGTGGTCCCGATGTAAACTTCTCCACAGCTGCAAGGTATACGATATACTCCTGCAGAGGTGAGGGGGTCTCTTTTGTCTTTTGCTGATCGTAGCATTTGTTGTATTTTCTTGGTGGGTTTAAACACTGTTTGTAGGTTATGTTTTTTCAAAAGTTTCTCCATCCTATCAGTGACTCCTTTTATAAATGGCAAGAATACCTTTCCTATGGGAGACTGTTTTTCTTGAGTTTTCTGATTTTTGTTTGGTTTAATGGCCCTTCTGATTTCATTCTTGGAGTAGCCGTTTGCTAGCAGTGCGTGATTTAGATGATTAGTTTCTTCCTTGAGAAACTGTGGTTCACAGATCCGTCTTGCACGGTCCATTAATGTTTTGATTATTCCTCTTTTCTGTCGGGGGTGGTGGTTGGAGTTTTTGTGTAAGTAGCGATCTGTGTGAGTTGGTTTCCGGTAGACCTTGTGACCTAACTGAAGGTTTGTTTTACGGATGACAAGGGTATCAAGAAATGGGAGTTTACCCTCAATTTCCTTTTCCATGGTAAACTGAATGTTTGGATGGATATTATTAAGATGGTTTAGAAAGTCCATTAATTTTTCTTCACCATGGCTCCAAATGGTAAATGTATCATCTACGAACCTGAACCAGACTGTAGGTTTGTAAGGTGCTGATTCTAATGCTGTCTTTTCAAAATATTCCATGTAAAAGTTTGCTATTACTGGACTGAGTGGACTTCCCATAGCTACTCCATCAATCTGTTCATAAAATTCTTGATCCCATAGGAAATAACTTGTTGTCAAACAATGGTTGTTCTTATAGAGTTTCTTTGTTTGATTGTTTGTTTTTAACTCTTCCGCACTCTAAAGCTACACCTAGTATAGGGAGAACCTGTGTTGTGGAGCGGTTGAAGTGTCATGCCAAGGTTTGGGAAACATGCTGTGGAGGGTCACTGGGCGACTTTGGGCAGTTATTTTCTCTGTCAGTCCAACCTACCCCAAAATGGGAGGGAGGCTGCCCTGCGCTCCTTGGAGGATGGGTGGATAAAAAATGGATGATAGATGGGACTATAGAAGGGGAAAGGTTATTTGCCAGCGATCTAAAGTTTATTGGAATGAATCAGCTGATTGTCATTAAAAAACCTTTACCAAAATGATGTACCATAAATAGGGTTGCCAGGTCCCTCTTCGCCACCGGCGTTAGGTTTTGGGGTGGAGCCTGAGGATGGAGGGGTTTGGGGAGGGACTTCAATGCCATAGAGTCCAATTGCCAAAGTGGCCATTTTCTCCAGGGGAATTGATCTCTATCAGCTGGAGATCAGTTGTAATAGCAGGAGATCTCCAGCTAGTACCTGGAGGTTGGCAACCCTAACTATAAACATCTGAATGGGTTGTGTTCCTTTAAGATCAGTGATATCCTTAAAACAATCTATTACACAGATTGGAAATATTAATTTTTAAATCACTAATTGATAAACATTAATCTAATATTAGACTGGGAAACGGTTAATCTATGACAATGTGATGGATTATAAATTTCAAAGTACCAATGGTTTGATGTTTGAATTCTGTGTTTTATAACTCTTACTGAATTCTGTGGGGATCTCTAAGGCTCTCAAACACCCTGCTTAATGAAGTAACCATCTGTTAGAGTCTCTTTGTTAATAATAACCGTTTATATTAAATGCCTTGAACCAATATACAACTCTCTTCTCACTGTTTCTGCAGGCTGTTGGGTAAAGAGATATAAGAAAGGGGCTTCACAGTGTACACAGGTGATTTCACACATGCTGAATAATGTGCTTTCAGTCCACTTTCAATGCACTTTAATGATCGTTTGCAAGTGGGTTTTGCCCTTTCACACAGTAAAGTCCAGCTTCAAAGCACATTGAAAGTGGATTGAAAGTGCATTATTAGGCATGTGTGAAAGTGCCCTAAAGTCTTCCTCCAAATCTCAACATAGTTGTGTCTGAAACGACAGCCAGGAGTGTGTGCAGAAGTGTTTGTGTGTGACTAAAGGCATTCTTTTGATCACAGCGTTGGTCCTATCACATGGTTGATCTCACAGGTGTTACTGCACTTTGCATTCCCCCCAAGGCTTTGTCTAACCATAAAGCAGGGCATCTAGCAACGCTGGAAACTGGGAAACATCCTCTTGGTTCCATCATGGCCCCATGTCTTCAAAGCTGTGAGAACGGCTGTGAAGGAATCCTTTGTCCTCGTAAACTGATAAATTATTAATGCATTCCCCATACACAGCAAGGGAGATCTCTTTCATCTGCTGACACCCAGAAATATAATGAGTCTTTCTGACAAGCAGCCGTAGAAAAGCAACAGTATGAACATGCGACAAATCACTACAGCATATAAATAATACATGCCTATTATAACTAAAACTTGAAGCAAACAGCACAGGCTAGACGCTACCAGAAAGATTACGGTAAAACCTTCCTCTTCATACAGCCCTCCCATCTGCGAAGCCTGATTTTGGTAGCCATAGAAAGTAACCATTCTGGGTATTGTCTGTGCTAATTGTTGAATGTTGATGTATTTCTCTACTTCTGTTTTGCTCTGTGATTCTCGTTTCTTATGGTTTCCAAAGTATTCCATTTATAGCTTCTTTGTGAGTTAAATTACTTTGGCTCATTTTCTACAAACAGCATCATATTCTTGTTAAGGTTTTCAACGAAGCCGCTGCAGGATTTCAGCATCCTAGGTGCTACCCAACAAGCCTCTTTATCCCTAAATTTAGAAGCACTTGGAAAGCAGCAGTCAGCGTAGTGCAAAAAGTTGTTAGTGTGTGTGTGTGGGGGGGGGGGGGAGTTAAGAAGGCCTGTTGTGCATTTGCAAGCACATGCCTGAAGGGGCTCTCTGGGTGAAGGTACTGAGTAAGAAATGTAACTTTATAGGGAAAACAGCAAAATAATGTAACCTCAGAAGAGGGGAAGCAGAAGAACAACATCCACGTATTCATGAAACCTTCTTAGTGGCAGAAAACAGTCCCTGGCTGATACAGCAAATCTTTGCAAGTAGACTGCCAACGACAGTACTTATCTGTTACCAGCTTTTGTCCTGCCCCGTTTCATCCAGAACACTCAGTATTTCTTACCTCATTCAGAAGTCCAAAATGATGTTATTGGCAAGTAAGCTTTGCAAGAACATGGCTGCTAGGATCAAGAACTCTGCAGAGTTCAGTTGCTTTTGTAAGTAGGTAGAAAGAGGCAAGGTTAGCTTCAATCTACTTCTTTTTAGCTTTGAGCGATGAACCGTCCAGCATGCTGAGATTCACACTGAATCAGGTTCAGAAGAGGTGCATCATTCGCTTAGTCCCACAAACCCTAAACCGTCCTGACAGGCTAAAAGAATCGTGCTTTCTCAATGAGGGGGAGAGGGGGTCATGCTACCAATCAGGTGTTGGACATAAAATTGGCTCACTGTAGAATCTGCTACTGACTCATTTTAAAAAATCACCCAATTAGAATATGATATAATGCAAATGTTTTAATAGTTGCTGTGACGGACTAAGGGTTAATCCCAATGGAAGTCGGTTTCAGGTAGCCGGCTCAAGGTTGACTCAGCCTTCCATCCTTCCGAGGTCGGTCAAATGAGTCCCCAGCTTGCTGGGGGTAAAGGGAAGATGACTGGGGAAGGCACTGGCAAACCACCCCGCAAACAAAGTCTGCCTAGTAAACGTCGGGATGTGACGTCACCCCATGGGTCAGGAATGACCTGGTGCTTGCACAGGGGACCTTTACCTTTACCTACTCTAGTCACAGGGGGGAGGGATAGTCCCCGAGGAAAGAAGTATTCCAGGCCCAAGTATTGTGAGAGAAGTACTTTAAGCGCTGTGAAGTAATTCCAGAGAGAGAGAAAGGAAAGGAGAAAGGAGAATCTCCATACTTCCTAGTTTTAGGCACCAGAGTATACACATGAACGTCTGTGTGTACATTCTGGGACTAAGCTAACCTTAAAGAGTTGGAAACCTGGGTTAAGTAAAATATCATCTGTGCTTTATTTGTTGAGCAACTCATTATTTATATAGAAAATTTGTACCTTTCCTTAATACTAGTTTTTCCTCCAATACTTTTCCCTGTGAAGTATTATAAAATTCTGTTATTTTATTGTTGAACTGAATAAAGCCTCTGGCGTCTCAATTATCTTGAGGAGGAGACGTGGGAGAGATTTCCCCCCCTCCTCGTCGCAGTTGCTTTTTTTAAGCGAGGAAGGGAATTTGATAGAAGTGGTAACTTCTAAATCAGCAGAGGTGAATAACAATGCATTCCTAAACAGAGTTATACCCTGCTGAGTCCAATGAAGACAGTGGTCTTAGAAGGGTATAACTGTGCTTAGGGTTGCACTGCATATTCGCCTTTTCCAGTTGTGGAAGGCATATTAGAGAAGATGATGTATGACTGTGTTGGCTTAAGCCGTTGAAGCAGCTTTGTGGACATGGATGTAATGGGATAAGAATGGTAACTGATCGTATTCTCCAAAGGAACATCTTCCAAAAGTTACTATCATCCGCTTCAAATCCTCTCCATGTTTTCTCCACTACTCTTAGGCATGTTACTAAAATTTATATCAGATTCCGATTCAGACACCTTTATTGGCATAATAAAATAGCAACAAGGGAGCATAAATACAGGCACCCGCAAGGATTCACAAACAACAACTGACCAAAACTCAGCCATCAAGTTAAAACACTTCAATCTAAAAACCATAACACTACATTCATCCAGGCAGCGGGTATGAACTGCAGCGAACACCGACACCCTTCCAGTTTATCATTATGGTGATATAGACCTCTGAGGGAGGCCAGGGTGAAGCAGATTAAACTCTTCTTTGTGAGTTAAATCCCCCCCTTTGTGAGTTAAAATGATGGAGTGCATAGCACAAGAACTATCCCTTGAGAAATGTGTGAAGAGGTACATTTAATACGTATAACGAACTTTGGTTCTCACAGTATTATTTATCATGCTCTCTCTTTAAGAGCTGTAAACTGTAATTGGTAAACTTGCCTTGATTTCAAAGGTGATGGTTTCTTGCAGCTGCTACTACCATTTAGTAAGCCAGGTCTCACCTGTCGAGCAGAGGCTATGCATGTCTGTGGTCTTATGTTTAATTAGGGTTGCCAGGTCCCTCTCTGCCACCGGCGGGAGGTTTTTGGGGTGGAGCCTGAGGAGGGTGAGGTTTGGAGAAGGGAGGGACTTCAGTGCCATAGAGTCCAATTGCCAAAGCGGCCATTTTCTCCAGGTGAACTGATCTCTATCAGCTGGAGATCATTTGTAATAGCGGGAGATCTCCAGCTACTACCTGGAGGTTTGGAAATCAGCACAGGAGCAAATAATGTAACAAAGTGCAAACCCTTCTATTTCCAGCACTGAACTCTTCCCGGTGGTACCAGTCTTTGGATCACGATGAAGCTTGAAGACTTATACTTAATATAAAATAACATTAAGCTACTTTGTAGTTGGATACAAGGATTCACTGTACTGTATATATTAGGATTAGGATAGTATGTAGTAGACATTTCATTGTCAGATTATTTATATGTTGTTGTAGCACTCAATAGATTTTTGCACTTTGTTACATTATTCGCTCCTGTGCTGATTTCCAAACCTACATGGTATAGGTACAGAGGTGTCCCGTTTCCAGTAACTACCTGGAGGTTGGCAACCCTATGTTTAATTCCTAGAATTTGCACGGAATGGGTGGGAAAGATCACAGATGAATAGCTACTGAAAGTCTGGTCTGGAAGCACTGAGTTATGCAGGCCGCCGGCCTACCAAAGCATGTTGCTTTACAAGCCTTTCTGACAATTGCAAGGTCATGACACCCAATCTAAATGCAGGGGTGGACATAATGTTGTTAGACGTTATAGAACCTATGGAGCTTGTGTCAATCGTCCCTGTATCCTAGTCTTTCATTTCACAGCAAATAAGCAAACAAACAGAAAAGTATTTGCGTGCTCTTGGAACCAGGCACAACACACTGTGAAGATTTCCATAGGCATAAGCATTTTTAAATCGGATGTAGTCTATGGGGAAGATCAAGCCACAGTTTGTTTCATTAATCAAGATATTTGCAACCCTCTTTTCTCCCCAACGGGGACCTCATTTGCACTAATATTTTATATTTTATTAATATCAGAGTTTTATCCGTTTTTGTAATTTGTATCAGTTTTACAGTCTTATCAAGTTAGAGAATTTGGTGTACTAACGTCTGGCTGGTCAAATAGACTGTATCAATAAACTTGGCCTCATTGCCAACATCATTTTCTTCTCCTCCTCCATTTTATGCTCACAACAAGCTTATGAGGAAGGTTGGCCTGAGAGAGAGTAACTGGCCCAAGATAGGGTTTTCAATAGACCTGGAAAAAAAAAACATCCTGCCCCCTTAGTAGAGGCTTAATGAGTGGAAATGGGCAGCTGAAGTTCTACATGTCATGGAGCCTGGTCAAGCACATCCCATTAAGCCTCTATGAAAGGAACAGGGCATTTTTCCCCCTTGAGGCTGTTGGCAACCAGCGGTCACCCAGTGAGTTTCTTGCACCTCATTGATTCCAGTGGGAAAGTTAACCACTGAAGTCACTGGGGCCTAAAAGTGCATGACTTTGGTTAGAGTCTAACCGTTAGACCATGGCTGTGTTAGTTGCCATTGGCACCACTCCTTGGCTGAGCAGTGGAGAAAAGCAGTGCAAGTTGTGGAAGTGATGGCTAGGGTTGCCATCACTTCCAGGTGGTGGCTGGAGATCTCCCGCTATTACAACTGATCTCCAGCCGACAGAGATTAGTTCCCCTGGAGAAAATGGCTGCTTTGGCACTGAATTCCCTCCCCTCTCCAAACCCCGCCCTCCTCAGACTCCACCCCCAAAATCTCCAGGTATTTCCCAACCTGTAGCTGGCAACCCTAGTGATGGCTTTCATTTCCATGTTGCTAAATTGGACTGGTAAGCTCTGGGCCAACTCCCACATTACATTTTTGTACTTATATGAATGGCGGCACCAGTGCATTTTCTGATCATGATAAACACTTGTGTTACAAAATACATGTACCCCTCTGTTGATCTGTATATGAATACATAACATGGGTCTCTGTTTAAAATCTCCCTTAATTCCCTGGCATTTGTAAGTGCATTTTTATTTTACAATTTTGTTTCCTGCAGTGTTTTTTTTGTTTGTTTTTCAGGGCTTTTTAAGATACTGTTGACACACCAGCCATGTTGAAGTCCTGCACCCCCCTTATATTTTAGATTGGTCTCGCACTGACAGAAGCAGCAGTAACCCAGGTCAATTTAAATGAGTGTTCATTTCTCAGTTGTTTTTTTATCACAGGGGGTCTTGTTAAGAATGCCAGGACTATGAAGAATGCCACTTCATGTCAATTGCATAGCATTATTAGGAATCTCCGCTCATTTTCTGGAATCAGTCCAACTCGGCAATGAACGAAAAAAGGAGGCGTCCTAATTGTATGTGTAGGGGGCAAGAGAAAAATCCACCCCATGTAAGTGTAACCTCAAATTTTATTTCACGTAAAGTTTTTATGTCACGCATGGATTTTTCTCTGCTTTGCCTTCCAAACAGCAGCGTGTGTGTTTCAGCATCCACACAATGTAGTACTCTAATCAGCCACTTTCTAGGCATTTCCTATCCCTGGAACATTCTTTGTCAAACCTGTTTTGGTACATTATTTTAGGAAATAACACAGTCCAAGCGCAATAGGAAGCCATTAAGGGGTGAGATAATTTCCACCAATTCCTTCTC
Source organism: Euleptes europaea (assembly GCF_029931775.1). Classification (NCBI taxonomy): domain Eukaryota; kingdom Metazoa; phylum Chordata; class Lepidosauria; order Squamata; family Sphaerodactylidae; genus Euleptes; species Euleptes europaea. Next base: position 37,106,783 of record NC_079323.1, read on the forward strand.
CCTATTCCCTTCCTTCTTACCCCAATTAATTTATCATGGTGTTCGTGAAAATCCTCTGTTCCACAAGAGCAGCATTTCAGAAATCCCAGCGGCTTGTTGGGGGGATGGGGAGGCAGGAACATTTTGTTCCAAAGACAGAAGTGCCTTGCAGGAGCAGAAAATTTAGTCTGGTTCCAACCCAGTAATTGCCGTTGCACTAATGTTATAATGCGATGATCTATTGCCACAATCTTCCAGTTGCTCTGTATTCCCAGCTTTCATTAAAACAAAAAGAGTGTGTATCTAGTCCATTTTTGTTGCGGAGATAAAAGGACGAGAGACTGACCTTTCATTTTAAAACCACTGGAAAGTCAGAGGAACTAGCAGATAATGGCAGTAGAATATGGACCTCAAACATGTGATCCGTCTGCCCCTGGGGCAAGACCTGCCTAAGATTTTAGCAAAGATATTTTTGAGTGGTTAATGTTTAATTCTACTACCATTGCATCATGAAACTGAGGCTTTGTGAAAAATTACTGATAAAAGGATAACAAGTATGAATAAAGTTTCCAATACACTTAACTCACGTTTAGTTTTGTGCAATATTTGTGCGCCAGTCAGGGACTCCCTCATCTCTGAAGTTAGGGTTGCCAGGTCCCTCTTCACCACCGGTGGGAGGTTTTTGGGGTGGAGCCTGAGGAGGGCAGGGTTTGAGGAGGGGAGGGACTTCAATGCCATAGAGACCAATTGCCAAAGCGGCCATTTTCTCCTTCATCAGATACTTCATCAGGTATCTGACAAAAGGGAGCTTTGACTGTTAAAAACTCGTATTCTGAAAATCTTGTTGGTCACAAAGGTGCTGCAGGACTCGAATCCAGCTGTTCTACTGCAGACCAACGTGGATACCCTCTGAAAATACCTCGGAGTAGTAATTCATTCAATTCTGCTCATTGTGATGCTACAAAGTAAAGGCATGCCTCTTCTTTTCTCACCTGTTCTGTAGGCTCAGGAACATACATTTGAAAAGTCTCTTTTAAAAGCCTTGTTTTCATTGGGCTGTATTCAGACTAAATTTTTCAGCTAACAGAAGGGGAGAGGAAATGTCCACCCAGTCCCCCTTCCTGCTGCTGCCCATATGAGTTGTCTCTCTTACTGTTCCTGAGGTCTCTTGTCCCCCAGGAGCAGCATGTTGGGGAGATCAGTGGACTGGTGGGAAGCAGAGGCAGAAATGTTCTGTTCCACTGACAGAAATGCCTTGTGTGTGTGTGGAAAATTTAGTCTGGATCCAACCAGGAGGTGGAGAAAGGTAAAAAACAACAACCACCCATAACTCTTTGTAACTGGAAGACAGATAAGTCCCGCAGAAGGCCTAAGGCCTCCTGTTTTAAACAGTCTCTGCCCACTGATGATTACTTTCCCTTTACACAGGTAAGGTTTTAGACCTCCGGAAAAAGGAACAGGCAAAACCAAGTTGTTGGGATGTTTGGGGACAAAGGATTGTTCGTATTTGGCAAAGAGCCCCGTGGTGCAGAGTGGTAAGCTGCAGTATTGCAGTCCAGGCTCTGCTCACGACCTGAGTTCGATCCCAATGGAAGTTGGGTTCAGGTAGCCGGCTCAAGGTTGACTCAGCCTTCCATCCTTCCAAGGTTGGTAAAATGAGTACCCAGCTTGCTGGGGGTAAAGGGAAGACGACTGGGGAAGGCACTGGCAAACCACCCCATAAACAAAGTCTGCCTAGTAAACGTCGGGATGTGACATCACCCATGGGTCAGTAATGACCTGGTGCTTGCACAGGGGACCTTTACTTACTTTTTACTTAGTACTTGGCAAGGATGCTGGGAACAAAATTCTGAGCAAGCACAATATGTGAGTGCAACTGTCACTACTTATTATAAGAACATGCTGGATCAGATCAAGGCCCATCAAGTCCAACAGTCTGTTCACACAGTCTCCAACCATGTGCTTCTAGGAAGTGCACAAACAAGATGACTATAGCAGCATTATCCTCCCTGTGTTTCACAGCACTAATATAATAGGCATGCTCCTCTGAGACTGGAAAGAATAAGTAGGCATCATGACTCATAGTCATTTTCACTAGTAGCCATGGATAACCCTATTATCCATGAACATGCCCAGTCCCCTCTCCAAGTTGGCAGCCATCACCACATCCTGGGGCAGGGAGTTCCACAATTTAACTATGGGTTTCCCTCAACTGTGATCCTTTAGATTCTGCCTTGAACTAATCCAGTCTTCCATTGCCACAAGACATCACTTGAACGGTGTCTTCAGCAAGGGCTGCTGTGTGCCTGACCACTCTGCCAGGGAATGACCTGTCTGGCTGGCCTTCGTGCTCCTTACTGTTAGCCAAAATGCTTGGTTATGAATATTTATATGGGGGAATTAGCAAATCAATAACCGGCAATGGGCATAACTGCAGGATCTAAGCCTATGTCTACCAGAGTCCGTACCGTGACCCTCAAAATAAGGCAGAGGCAGTGGATTTAGTTAAAGGGTGTTTACATGATTATATGTTCTCACACAAAACATAACAACACATTCATAACACACATACAGAGTCTAGGGGGAAAAGGTGGTAGAGTAGAGATGTTCGCCAATGTGGCCGGTTTCTCTTTGAAGAGGGGAAATACTGCACCTGATCCTGTAGGGAGGGGGCTTCCGAGGTTCCATGCAGCTAAAGGAGAGGGAAGGGGTATGGATTCCCGTGGCTCAACCAGCGAGGCTGGAGAGCTGTGTGGTCTGACATTGCTACCCAGAGTAACAGCAAGTGTGGGAGGGAGGGAGAGCTAGCTAGCTTATGGCTGAGAGCGACCCCAGTTATACTCTTTTTGGGTATTCCATTATCCCCTCGTGGTTCCCATTCATTCACAAAAAGTGAATGAAACCTTAATGGTCGGCTGCTAAGGTGTGTCAGGGGGGCAATTGAGACAGGTAAGCTAAAACCTATGGCTTGCGCAATTCCAGGAGGGTCAGGAGACGATCGTTGATGGGTTTATTTGACAGGAGACAAAAGGAGCGAAAAGCTGTGTCCAGGAGCGTCCTTTTGCAATGCCGGAGGGGCGATCTGATTGCTGCTGATATCAGGGAGGCTTCCGATGGTTCGTTAATCATGCAGATGGAGGGGTGGGGGGGAATGACTGCGTACGTGTCAGGTCATCTCTTGCGAAATGACAGCTTGTTGGAGACTGGGTCAGAGAAAATAGATTCCCTCTGGTTCTTCCTTCTCGCTAGTATGGGAGTCTCTGTCCATGGCGTCTGGGCTTGACTTCTGTCAAGAGTGGCGGGGCACGTATCTCCAGGTAATACAGTCCTGGAGTTGGCAACCGCTGGCTTACAATACCTCGCAGTCTCCCCTTCACTCTGACTCTTTTTTTTATATAAATATTTTTATTGACTTTTAACAATAAAGAAGGATATTTCACTCTGACTCTTTGAGTCATCCATGATCTGCAGTTTACTGACCTGGAGGCTTTCCCAGAACTATCGCCCACTCTCATCTTCTCTCTTACTCCAGCCCACTCACTCGGCTATATCTGCCTTAGAACAGGAGAAGTTATCAGCTGGATTTAGTCCTGTATCTTGTTTCCAGGAGTGCAAGTCAGATGCTTTCATGAAGCCCACAAAGAAGGAAACCAGTTTGTCACTGTCCTCAACACTCCACTCGTACTACCCACTCTCTTTGATATTTCATGCAGTTCGTGCTGCTTAATGCCATGATCTTAAGAATTACTTTTCTGGATCAGACCCAACTTCTCCTAGTCCCTTATGTTGTTCCCAAAAGCAACCAGACAAACAGAATCTAATCACATGAGGTCGGATCCAGATTTTATGGGCATCTGCCAGAGTTCAAGACAGCTCCTGAACCCATGACTCAAAGAGGGGAGAGCCTGACAGCGTGACACTGCCTTCTTTGAGATGGAATGGGGTGCAAAGGCCATATAAGGGACAGCATCACTCCCCTCTCTCTTTTGTCCATCTGTAGGGTTGCCAGGTCCCTCTTCACAACCGGCGGGAGGTTTTTGGGGCAGAGCCTGAGGAGGGTGGGGTTTGGGAAGGGAGGGACTTCAATGCCATAGAGACCAATTGCCAAAGCAGCCATTTTCTCCTGGTGAACTGATCTCTATTGGCTGGAGATCAGTTGTAATAGCAGGAGATCTTCAGCTAGTACCTGGAAGTTGGCAACCCTATCCATCTGGTGTGGGAGACAGAGGATGGCACACATGGCGGAATAGGTATGGGGTAGGTGCCCCAAGCCATCTATCCTCTTCCCCAGATCCTTCTTTTGCAGCTGGCATCCCCAGCATGCACAGTATCCACTAAGTTCTGCTGGCTACCTCTGGTCTTCGCTGTAGCAATTAATTCAATTGCACAGTTGGACACTAAAATCTGCATTCTGAATGCAGGAATAAGAGTCTACATTTCACCTTTTCTTTATCAAGAATAGCCATGTGATGAAGGCCTGCTCACGTCTCTCCTTGTGACCCAAGCTAACAGCACAGTGAAAGTGTCGTACCAACATGGAGATTCAGTTTGTTAAAATGTCAGTTCTAATTAGGGAGTAATCGCTTCAACATTTGCAAGCGACATTTTTGCACATTTAGTACCTGCTGGAGCCAAGCCGTGTGCTGTTTACCCGTTTGGGGATTCTCAGTGCCGTGTCAGAGAGCTTTGCAGCCAGAAAGAAGCTACTGTCAGGCACGATGCAGCAGCCACAACAAATCCAGGGTGACGACGATCCACATTTCAAATTACTTTTTAAAGTTTTCAAAATGGTTCCAAATTTGAGTCAAAGGAGCTGCAGCATGGGAGTTGATACAGGCATTCATCAACTCTTCTGTAATCAGATCTACGTTCTTGTAAAGGATTTGCTCAGCGGGTGAAGTAGTACATGTTCCCAGCAACCTGATCTAGCAGTTCAAATGTGGGGAAACTGTTGTCTTCCTGCAACAGTGTCTGGCTTACACTCAACCGCATGAAAACCACATTCCCCAAAGAGGCAACAAATCCCTTCTAACAGGCACATAAAACCTTGGCAAATCGCATCCTGTTTTTAACACCCACTCACAGGCTTCACACCAATGTTGGTTGGATGTGTCTTTGGAACACCATGTAAAACAACATTAAAAACAACAACAACATTAGCTACAAAGGAATCAAAACCAGCTGCACTCATTTGAGCAAAGCCTTCCGAAAGTGCTACCCTACAAGTGGGTATAATACCCGTACCCAAGCATTCTCTTGTCTGGCTACCACCATGCAGAAAGGAAGTTCTCATGCTTCTGTCATTTTGCAGAATATGTATAACGGAATTGTTCAGGAGGCCATTTTTTATAAAGTGAATAAGGCTATATACAGCATCTGTAGAATTTAAGGCAGTCTTCATTGCATATACTGTGTGGTGTTTTATTGCGTTGTTCTCTAATGTTATAATTCAGTTTTGTTTCACTTATGACTGAATGTAATGTCATGGAAATAAAATAACTGCATTTAATATAGTGCATTGTTCTACAGTCTTGTAATTCTAGCTTTACTATATTTTTTATACTGTGTTTTTATTGTAATGTTCTCTAATTGTGTTGGTTGTATATATTATACTATTCTTACCGCATGTATTTTAGACCTTGAGTTCCAGCAAGGAAAGTAGACCACAAATGAAGTAAATAAGTACTTAGAAATTCTTCTCCAACTTTTTCACAGCACCCTTAAATAATCAAAAAAGTTGTTCCTCCCCCCTCCCCAACATTCAAAATTGTATTGCAAACGCTCTGAGCATAGGCATTCCCTTACCAATTTTCATATCCCTTCCTTCATCCTTGTTGCAAGCTGAAAGAACCTTAAAAGAAGAAGAGGTTGCTGCTTGGCTGGGGAGACCTGCATGGCTTGTATCTCAAGAATTAGAGCCATGCCCATTTTGCCTGCCATAGAAACATTCAGATCTGATCATAAATACTGTGTGCAAGTGCTTGCCTACTGTGAGGACCCTGCCTCCAGCTCCAGCCAAGAACTCTCAGATAGTAGGGTCCCTGTGATGGACAGGAGGCTACCCTGCCCCTGAAGGGGGGGAAAAGCAGCCACTTAGCTGAGCCTACAGGAGTGCTGCTCCAGCATCCAATCACCTTTGAGGAGGGGGATGGCAGGTTGGAGGAGGGGAAGAGTTAGTTGAGGTCTTCCTCAGGGAGAGTGCAGTGGTTGTTTTGGTCTGCCTCCGTAAAAGTGCAAAGTGAAGGGTAGCTCTGCCAGGTAGTGTGGCAGAGTGGTCTAGCTCTGTCTCTGAAAGAGAATAAAGTACCCGTGGTTAGGCCTGTCTCTAGCAATGAGCAGCCCTTGTACCATTTAGTCTGACTCTTGGGAAAGGGCAGGCTAACTTGGATGGAAACCTGTGTGGGTTAGAAGATCCAACCTAGTGTCTAGTTAGTGAAAGCATGTTGATGCCTGAAAAGCATTAAATAAACTTTCAACTACTCGCTGAAGCCATAACTAGATTAAATTTATGTGTCGTGGCCAGGTTTCTCCTTTGTCTACCTGGAGACCTGTGCTGCTGATCTGTTCCTTGAAACCAACCTGTGCATAAATATTTTTTCTTGTTTATGAAGCCTGCTTCAGTTACCTCTGTATTTTGCTTGTGTACCACAAAACTTATCCTACGGTAGTGAACCCATTCCTATACACTTGCTACCTTAAGAACACCTGGTAACTGAGGGGAAGGTTTATAGTTTAAAACAAACCTGGTTCCCCAAAATCATTGGTTCCCTCTGTAGGAATAAAAGGCTTGTCACAGTCCCTCTCTTATTTTGGAATTAGGCTCTGAAAGGGGGTGCCTATTAAAACAACTACGTGCCAGGTAGAATTCCTATCCCCCTGCCAGGGGTGAAGGATTCCCCACTCCGAGCTCCCTTGCCCCGGCCATTCAGCCGGCCAACAGGGGAGACTTACTAGCTGTAAATGAGGCCAGCGTTGACATATCAGCATCACTTCCAGATGTGACATCATTACATCGTCAACAACTGTGGGGACGCTCTGGCATTTGTGGTAAAAATGGCTTCTACCATAGAGTTTTTGCCAAATACCATGTCCCCGCTGTCATTGGTGACATGATGATGTCACTTCCAGAAGTGATGTCCCCCCACCCCCCATCCCTGCTGGTTGCCAGGGAGTACCTGACAACCCTAGTGCCAGGGGATCTGAAACTTGGGGAGTCTCCTAAAGGCTCCTGGGTTCAACCATGATACTGGAGAGTCCCAGGGAAAAAACAGGATGTTGCTAGGATTAAAACTGATTAAGTGCAATCTTCCCCAGCTCCATGGCATATCTTCTCCAGAACAGAGGAACTTTCAACTCTAACGACATTACTCAATGTCTACCCACCCACCCCCCAAGATGTTTGCCCAGCCCAAGGTCAATGACTCTCCTTCCATAGAGGTTTTTAAGAAGAGGTTAGATGGCCAACTGTCAGCAATGCTGATTCTGTGGCCTTAGGCAGATGATGAGAGGAAGGGCATCTTGGCCATCTTCGGGTCACTGGGGATGTGCGGGGGAGGTAGTTGTGAGTTTCCTGCATTGTGCAGGGGGTTGGACTAGATGACTCTGGTGGTCCCTTCCAACTCTATGATTCTATGACTCAGTCCAGAAATACACTTAAGTAATTACTCAATCAGGGAGGACACATAAGGCATTAAACTGCACTCCATCCTAAATATCATTAGTAATTTTTGCCTCACCCGGATCTTTGTGCCCGTGCAGATCTGTCTCACAATAGTCTAATCAAGGTAATTTCCCCAATTTTTCCTGCTGAAGTATGACAGCAGTTTAAACCTGCCAGTAAGATTCAAACTGCTTATCTCGGCCCAATACAAAGCCAGGACAGCCAAACCCCCACTGGGACCTGGGTCCTTCTGTCCATAAAGAAGGACCCCCAGACTTAGCAAATTGTTCCTCAGATCCCTGGTCCAGATCTCTGCAGGTCAGAACTCTGGTTTCCTTCTGAGAACCTCTGCTGTACTCTGCAGGATTCCCTCCCTGCTTTGCCAGCTCCTCACTCTGCTCCTCGGACCTCCACTTCTTCAGTCCTTGGACCTCTCCAGGCCTCAACCCCTGGATTTAAGTTTATGATCCTTCCCTAAACTTCCCAATCTCCTCACTTTCCCCCCTAATAAGGAATGTCCTCTTGTTTTGTGGGGGGGAGGGGGGAGTGCTTAGGGTGCTTAGCATGGGTCCAGCTTTGCCTACAGCCATCCCTCTCCCACTTACCCATCCATGTGCCCCTTAACAAAAGAGGTGCTTTTTTTGGTTTCTTGATCCTTCTGCAAAGCCATATTCCATCCTTGCCCGTTTTGCCTCCTTGTCCAATTCTCAAAGTTGTGTGTGTTTGTTTGTGTTAATTGGATCGCATTTACTCATTCTTGAATGGCTGCCTGGGAAAATGTACTTTGATCCAGTAAAGTTCTGAGCATATTTAATGGTACCAACTGTGCAGATACAAAGGCAGTGACATAGCTGTCAAGTTTTAAATGATGCATGTTGTTCCCAATGGCAGTTCTGGAGCCTACCTAATCCAGGCAGCCAATCAAATTGAAAGCATGCATCAGCAGACATGCCCCAGCCAATCACCATGCTGAATGCCACTATTGCACAGGAATAAACCTTCTCAAAACACTCACTCTGAATTGCAAGCAAATCACCATGGTTATTGTATGAGGCGTTCAACTCAAAAGCCAAGACACATTGCGAACAAGATAAAGTTTGATTCTCCATGTCCTCATTTGCAAACACTGAATTATCCTATTCCCCAGTTGTGTTCCATCCAGGGAATTTACAGGGCCGCACCAATGTCTTCAGAGACCTGCTGTGATATGCCTTCAGGGCAGTCTTTAGGACTCTGAGGAGCACATCTAAGCAGTAGTGACCATAGTAGGTGCAACATGGCTGGAGATGTGCACCACCCCCCATATTGGTCCCAGTCAATTGTCACACACACAAGCTGCTGGGACAGTAATTCATTATTGCGATAATATGGCTCTTTGGCTCAGTATCCCAATTCCCGTCTCTGTGAAATACAATCCCAGCTGCTTCAGCTTATGAAATAGCATAAAGCCAAAGGTGTTCTGGCTAACTTTCAGTGTGACTAAGAGTATTTTATTTAAACTTTTACATATCTTTTAATTCGGATGCTATATATTATCCTATTTCCATGGTTACAATGTCGAAACGTCTGCAAGATTTTAATGAAGCAGTAGCTGCATTTCATTAGTTGGTGTAAAGATCTTCCCTGTGTGATTCAGCTCACAATAACTTCATAAAGGGTGGTGAGAAAGCCTCACGCACACACAGAAAGCAGAGGAAAGCATTTAGTTATCTTTATAAATACCACACAAATATCTTCATTTCCTCCATAATAAGAATGTTATGCAGATGTCCACACTGAAATGAAATGCAACAGAATTACCTTATTTGCATGTCTTATTGATTTTAAAACATCAGTACCCTACTTATCCCAAAGAGCTCAAGACAGCAGAAATCAAGTAATTGCCTAAAATCAATCCAAGCTTTTCTCTCTCTCTCAATCCAATCCAATCTAAAAATGAAACTCCCACAAATAGTATTTCTCTTCTCAAAAATAAATACAAGCATCATTGAGAAGCAGCAAAATGAGAAAAGAAAAAAAGGAGAAGCTCACTGCTATCAATATTTTTTCAGAGATATCTCTGCAAAAGAAAAGTCTTATAGGTTCTCCTGGAAAACAATAGGCAGGCTGTTTCCAGAGGGCCAATGTTACACAAAAAGGGCCAATTTCGTGTGGAGGCCTACTAAACATAATAAAGGGAAGAACAGACAACAGAGAACATTAGGCAGATCTAAAATAGTATAAGAAGACAATATTCACCTGTCAAGATTGCAAGATGCTTTCACTTTGAAGAACATTTGCTCACATTTATATTTCCATGAACCTTTATGTCATGTCCATGTACTCACTATAATGCCACAGAGAACAGTTACAATTTCATGTGGCAATTGCAAAATGTCATCAACTTGTCTTTTCCATCATGCCCAAACTGAGCTTTTGTACAACATGAATGTCTACAGATCAAGACCCTGCTTCGTAAATGGCCATGCATGTCAAAGTCTATCTGAGGTAATTTTAAACTGTTGGGAAAATGAGACCGCTCATTATAGTCTGACTTTCAGCCGAGACTCTTTTCATAATTTTTTTTTTTAATGAATGAATGAATTCGCACTCTGCCATAGAAGGTCACTGGGTGATCTTGGGCTCCTTGTCACATACTCCCAGCCTAACCTACCTTATAGGGTTATGAGGATAAAATAGAGAACAGGAGAATGATGTAAGCTGCTTGGGTTCCCCACTGGGGAGAAAGGTGGGGTATAAATTAAGTAAATAAACAATAACTAAAGATTGGGGGCAGATAAGCGGTAGGCTTGCTGGTGGGTGGGAAAGAGAGAAAGAAGCAGAGAAAGGGGAGATTATATGGAAGCTGCCAGGAGTAGGGAAAGAGGACATGATGGAAAATGAGATGCCCTTCTCAGATCCTTGTAGGTCCTTTACTTGTTTCTTTCTGATTCATTTCTATAGATATGATGGTAAAGACATGTTTGAAAGTGGGGTGGAACTATATGTTATGTGTAGTTCTGTGACTCTTTAAAGGGATTCTTCTCTGTTTTTATAAAATGCAGCCGCTGAGTTGAGGTTGCTTTTGGAAGTGAAAGTTGCTGCTGCAAGCACAACAACACTAGAGCTCACAGTTCAGCTAGCAAGGTGGGCAGGTGATATCCTTCTGTCTGCTTTCCTCTTGTCTGTTTTACTGCTAACCCTTTGTTACTTGGGTCATAACTACATGATACGCCCAATGAGTGCCAAGTCACAGGTACATGACCCAACTTGCAGACAGGCGTACTTCAGTGAGACTCTCCTTTAAAAGTTTTTGTTCATGCAGCATTGCAAACCTTCCAGTTTCCATCCCAACCCACTTTTGCCAGAAGAAAGGGGCTTTTCACCCCTTTTCTCTGACTCCACATGCCATTCCTTCTGTCTCTCTGCATCTCCCAGGAGAGGAGGCCTGCAAGAAATGGGAGGATAATTTCTTAACCCCTTTTTCACAGATTATTTCCAACCCCAATTTACTCCCTTACTCGTGTTTTTACTCCTGCTGGGGAAATATGGCATGTTTTCCCCAGCAGGAGGGAAAGGAGCCAGGAAGCTCCTTTAAAGAATCACGGAATTGCAGAAAATATGTAGTTCTGGCCGAAAGGTCACTGAAATTAATGGGATTTATTTCTAAGTTCCATAAATTATTCTTCGTATATTCTGATGCTGAATGTTCTGATAATGAAAAATCCTATTGAGTCTTCCAGAGTTCACTAGTTTTATCTGAAGCCATTTTGATAAAGTTCAGAATATGCTATAACCTTTCAGAGAAGACACGAGAATTAAACCATTTAAAGTGAAAGCATGCCTTCAATTTGTGCTGAGAGTACTGAGAAATGGCTTTTCACAGCAATGGAGTCGACATGAAAATGCTTGTACACAATCCACTAAAAGATCTTTGGCTGTACAGTAAGCTAGCATACCTGAAAATTCATCTGTATAATCTCTGAATGGCATCCTTTAAACTTTAAACACTGTTTAATTATCCTTCTCACTTGTGTTTCAGCCATATTTTAACATCTCTGCAATCATCTCTAAGTGCAGTATTATTTACATAAAGTTCACTGCCTTACAGTTTTATTCTGAAGTGGAGTTTGAACTCTTCCTTTTAAAAAAAAAATAGCCATATAGTACACTGGTGAGTTCCCTGGGGTGTGGGCGTATGGGATCAGGTGCGTACAATTGTAGTCCTAGAATTGTATGTCATTGTTAGGTCATAATCAAGCAGGTGACCAGTATTTTATTGTAGAGGAGGTTCCCAGAAACCTACATTACGATAACACCTGTGGTATAAGTATAATGCTTCAGTTTTAAAATGACAGTAATTTGTCTAATGAATTGTGTGTCTGGGCGCTGATTAGGTGTCATCTTGGGCACAATCACTGTTCGCAGATCTGATGATGTGTTTGAATGCTCTGCTGAAAACAATGTCAGTCCATTTTTTTCTCTTTTTCTCCTTTTCGAGTGTGTATTGTCACTGTGTGTGCTCAAGAAGACACATGCATGCAAGTTAGGTGTCGAGGTGAATAAGGCACACTTCCTGCTTGGGTCCAGACCCACTCTAGGGACAGCCAAGAGTAAGAGAGGCACCTCTGTTCTGCCACCTGTCACTCCTGTTCTACAGAAGCTGCTAGTTGTAAAGAGAATGACACATTAACTTCTAAGAAACCTCTAAAAGAAAGGAATGAGGCTCTGAGGCAGGTGTAGAAAGAAATGAGGGTTGGAATTTAGCAGCAATACCCTTTTTGGGGATAGGATGTCATCCGAGGTGGTTTATGAGTATTCAGGTATCCAGTGTTTCAAGTGGACCTCTGATCTTCATAACACCAGAAGTTCAGGGTTCCAGGAGAGATTCCAGGAGAGGTGCACAGGTGCATCATGGGGCTGTGGAGAAGTGGTGGGAAAACTGTTTCCCAATGGCATCAAACCCTGGCCAAATAACCTGTGTGGAAATGGCCTTTGAGAAATACCCACCACTTTAGAAGTAAATCAAAGAATCATGCTGTAAATACCGAAAACTAAGATAAACGGTGGTTGGAAATAATTAACTAGAGAAAAATGAGTACAGCCCACAGATTCTTTGAAGAGGTGACCCATGTGAGTTTGAACATGTGTGAACACGTGGCCTGATGTTCATCCGATCATACTGATGGACTTAGGCTGGTGGTTTTGCTCTTGTAGGCTTCCTGCTGTTGTTCCTAAAAGCAAGATAGCTCCTTTTTCCCCCATACTGCATTGCACAACAGTGCAGGCAGCAGCGTCAGGAATGTGCCACGATGCTCTGTGGATGACTGATCTATACTTAAGATATCTAGCGTACAGATCCCAAATGAACCTGTCCAAAAAAAATTGAGATGTTCTGTGTTCCCCCACTTTCATAAGTAAAGTTGGCGACCACTAAAAGCAGGGCTTTTTCGGTCATAGGGAAACCCTAGGAACTTCCTTCCTGAAGCCACTTACCTGGTGCCATATTAGTTCACTTTTAGGCACCAGAAAAAAAATCTTATCATTCCAGGCATTCAGGGATTCCTATTGGTGGTGTGTAGTTGGCCTTAATTTGTTTTGTTTTTCTGTGTTTTGATTTCTTTTGAGGATGTGACAAGGCATTGTTCTTACCTTGCGTTTAAATGATAGCTGATAAGGGTCTTGCTGTATTATTTTGAGGGTGTAAGAGAATCAAAGCTGCCTTGAGGCATTGCAAGATTACAGTGCACACTTCAAAATGATGCTGTCCAGCATGGGTTGTATGCTGGTGAGACAATAGGGGAGAGCTTGGGGGCCCTTTTTTAAAAAAATCGATAAACGCGTCCTTAGGTTGCCAAAGTTTGAGAACTGTTGCCTTAGGCAAATGCTACAAAGCTGCCCATACGATGAGTTGCCAACTTCTTGCAGCAGAAATCAATATATTGTGTCAGGGTTCTTATAAATGGTAGGCAACAAACAAAGGCATTTGTGCTAGTGGTCCTTAGTTTCTAATTTGGCTACAAAAGTTCTTGCTGAAGTCTTCGCTAGTACAATGCTAGTCTGTCTGAAGAATTCTTCAATAGAGGACTTGTTTAAGGAACAGGCCATCTTTCTGAGCCTAGAGGGGAAAAATACACAAAATACACATTACAGAGGAGATTGTGGTGAAGAAAAAACTAGTTAAAATTGAAACCTTGGTTATTATAAGGGAGGGGGGTCCCATTGTCCCCTCCTGTTTAGCCTGTCTATTCTCATGAGGTAAAGTCAAAGGAAGAACTATAAAGCAGGAGTAAGGCACAAGGGTAGGGGGCATGAATGAAGATTAATCCTGCTGATCAAGAATCAGGGTTCCTTTGCCTTTATAAGGGTTTTTGCTAGGGTCAAGATTCTGGGAGGAGGGGGTTCTGGTAATTGTAGAATAGTGCTGGTATTATTTTGAAATGGGTACCAGAGACACTGTGCCTTTAAGAAACAAAGTGACAAACAAAAATTTAAGACCTGCAGTTTTTCCGATCACTGAATCTTTCCTTGCTGTGCAAAAAACGTACTTCTTGAATTTTAGCCTATCCTATATTGGACTTCCTAACTGAGGGTATCTGAGAAGGATGTCACAGACAAAGAGGCTATTGCTTCAAGAATTGTAAGGTTTTTCTGTGGCAGCTTGGAGCACAGGAAAGGGTTTATTCTGTATGTGGTGTGATTTTCTATTTTGCTGTGAATATTTTAATATCTTTCTAGCTGTCACTTTTCTAGTAACACTCCTTGGCTCATGACTCACGTCCTATTTAATGTATGTGGCTTCAATGTGAGTTTTGCACAAATGAAAATCATAGTCTGGCATTAAGACATCATTATGATTGAACTTCCAGAAATACTTTGGAATGTAGGCAGCCTCAAGGAAATAATTGTTAGTCAGATTATGAATTTTAGTTAGCCAAGTTCTCTTCTCGGGCAGAAGGGTGGAAACTTTTCAGTCTATGTAGTAAATCTTTATGCCACTGTTTCTCCTAGGAGCTCACAATGGCATGAATGGTTTATTCTCATTCAGTAAGGTAGGCTAGGTTGAGAGAGAGTAGGCCAAGGTCACCCTTGGTCAGCTTTGTGTGACATTGTGTGACATTATGTCAATCTGAACCCAGACTTCATAGATCCTAGTCTGTTACTCTAAACACTGCATTGTGCTAACTTTACATATTTTGTTGAGAAGAATATGACCTAGTATTCTTATAGATTTGCTTTTGTTTAGTTATTTAGACGATTGATGTCCTACCTATCTGTCATACAAATAAAAAAGGTAAAGGTCCCCTGAAGAGCCCCGTGGCGCAGAGAGGTAGGCTGCAGTACTGCAGTCCAAGCTCTGCTCAGGACCTGAGTTCGATCCCAATGGAAGTTGGTTTCAGTAGCCAGCTCAAGGTTGACTCAGCGTTCCATCCTTCCGAGGTCAGTAAAATTAGTACCCAGCTTGCTGGGGGTAAAGGGAAGATGACTGGGGAAAGCACTGGCAAACCACCCCATAAAACAAAGTCTGCCTAGTAAACATCGGGATGTAACATCACCCCATGGGTCAGTAATGACCTGGTGCTTGCACAGGGGACCTTTACCTTTTAGTCCTGTGCAAGCATCGGGTCATTCCTGACCCATGGGGTGACGTCACATCCTGACGTTTACGAGGCAGACTTTTGTTTTACAGGGTGGTTTGCCAGTGCCTTCCCCAGTGAGCCTGCTACCTGAACCCAACTTCCGATGTGATCGAACTCACGTCGTGAGCAGAGCTTGGACTGCAGTACTGCAGCTTACCACTCTGCGCCACGGGTCATACAAATAGCACAAGACAATTCACATGACATTAAAGAATTATACATTACTCATTTTTTTTTAAAATCCAGAAAATCTAAAATAGCATCAGAATAAAAGGGAGTCATAAAACAGCAATGGAATTTTAAAAGCACCAGACAAGCAAAGACAAAGTGGTGGCAGTTGGTCATAAAATCAGAAGTCAACAATAAAATCTACAGAGTAAAACAGCTTCAGGGAATAAAAATACCAAATGCTCTTCCTAAAACTATTTGTACAAGTTTGTGGAAGGTCAAAAGAAGGCGTGCCTTTCTTCAGTCAGGGAATTCAGCAGTCTGAGATCCATAGCTGAAACTGCATTGACTTATATAGCCAGCAATCTCATTCCTGCCAACACAGACACACACAGCAAGACACCACTAGCTAATTCTAAATAAATAATGGGCAGGCTTGTATGAGCAGTCTGTCAGATCACGTAAACTATTTTGGGCTTTGAATTGGAAATGGAATCTATTGGAATTGGAAATGGAATCTATTAGACCAGAGCCAAACAAGACATTACATTTAACTCATGACTGACACAGGGATGAAGGCAGACAGCAGCTACAAGTTCGCCATGGGAACTCATTTCCATAGCACCACAGGGGCCCAATGTAGATCAGGACTAGAGTTGTGCAAAAAAAAAAAAAAAATCAGTAAATGTTAGGTTCAGGTTTATTGGGCCAGATTTTTTCGGTACATCCAAAATAAGCCGAATACCCATACCGGTAAATTTTGGTATTCAGCTTATTTTGTGGATGGTCGAAAAATTTGGGCCCATTATAGTCTATGGGGATTTTTTGGGATGCTCCTGGGAGGGCATTTTTGAAGGTAGAGTCCCCAAATTTGCAGCTGCAAGGGACTCTCCCTAGACAGTCACCAAAGTTTGGTGAACTTTGGGACACAGGGTCCAATTTTATGGGCATGCAAAGGGGTCGCCCTTATCCTGCAGGCATTTGTGAGCCAAGCTGTCCATCAAGTTCAGCGTTGCCGAGGACTGGTGGAAAGAGCCAATTTCAGGCCAGCACCTCAAAGTCTGGGGGTTGCCTTCATTTCTGGGTCACTTTGCATGATGTCCATGCAAATGAGCTTCCAAAAGGGGAAAAAGGTTTAAATGCAAGAGAAATAAGGCGCAGAAAACATTTCTTTTGGTGGCAAATGACATCCTGTGAACAGTCCTTTATTGTGGTCATGAAAAATCTGATTCCAAGAGGTGGTCACAGTGTGGGGAGATGATATCGGAGCCAGCTGAAGTCATGACCAAAGCAGCTCATGTTAAGGAGATTGCTCATCCACATGGGTGAGGGAGTCTTCTTCAGAAGGGCCATGAGCAGCTGACAGAAACGAACTTTCTCCAGTCTGGGTGAGCCCCGTCTTTTAAAGTGCAGATCAGGTCAGCTCATTGCTGTCAGTTGGTCAGACCAAGTTGGCTCCGATTACATGACCCCCACCTCAAAAGGGCCCCAACTATGGGGCCCTAACAAAACCAGTTTTTTAAAAAGAAAGAAAAAAGGGAGAAAGCACAGAGCCATGCCTCTGAGCAAAGGTGAATAGCTGAACCCGAAAAGCTGAATACCTATTGAGCTGTTTTGAGAATTGCCTAATCAGCTTTGGCTTTATCCCCAGGTTTTGGTATCCAGGAAACCTGAACCCTGAAAATTACCAAAACGGCTAATTTCAGGTTTATTTTCGGTTCAGGCTTATCAATATGCACAACCGTAATCAGGACTGTAGCAAGGTTGGTGATTGGAGTGTGCAACCCCATCCAGAGCAGGCGATAATCCATTTTCTGGGTACCCCCCCCCCAGAAGCATCTCCATTTTGTCTGGATTGAGGTTCAGCTTTGTAGCCCTCATCCATCCTAAAACTATATCCAAACACTTGTTCACAGCTGAGTGTCATCTCAGGCCTGAAATCAGATGAGAATGGGCCCAAACAATCTGCTTCATGCAGGAATCCATGATGGTTACCAGCCACTACTTGTTCAGTCACCTTGCTCAGGAATTAAAAATTTGAGATTGGACAGTGGTATTCAGCTCTTCTGGGTCCAGAGTACGTTTCTTTAGGAGTGGATACATTGTATGGTTCGTTCCTTGGGCTTCCTGAAACATGTATGGCCTCCTTAGAGAGAGTTCAATCCAAATTTTTAAGGCCATTCTCCAGCTTCCCCGATGTGTATCCAATTCCATGGTTCGCTTGGAAACAGGGATGCTGAGTGGAGGATAGGATCTGCATGACATCCATTACAAAATGGCTCAAACTCAACAAAAACCCTCAGGGATTGTCTTCATTGATAGTACATGATAAATTTCAGTCATCCTGGCTTTCAAGTGTCCAAAGTAAAATAGCACACTTAGGTTTCTCCATCCATTCTATATTAGAGCTAAGCTCAAACCAGGCCATAACACTAGTCAAACAGAGAGTCAAGGATATCGGTCGACAATCGGATCTGAATAGAACACCTTCCTTTATTGTCCCAGCCACAACCAGACATCTGTTGGCGCCAGCCACATACTTCTTTTCCTTTGAGGCAAACAGATACAGGAGAGCATTCTCACTTGTCAGATGCTCAGCATTGCCCTCAGCTTTTTTAGAGGGTCGTTTACAAAAAAATCCCTATGTTTCAAAGGCTTTGTTTGTGTGGTAGTGGGCAGGTTGATACTATGGAACACATTCTACTATTCTGTCCCCTCTATGAAAATGTTCGTGATTAAATAATCTCTCCGTTGTTGATAAAATATCCAGGCCGGGACTCGGCGGATAGGGTTAGGGAATTGGTTGAGCAGAATCCTCAGGTCACAAACAAGGTCGTCAATTATTGTGCTGTTATTATGAAGCTTCATAAATCTCTGCTAAAATGATGTTATTTGTGCATATTGGGCCTCCTCTCTCCACTTAGTCTTTTATGTATATTGTTTTATAAAATTTGTATTTATATGTCCTATTATTTTAAATCCGTTTTTATATTGTTTATGTTGAGGTTTATTGCTGTATAATTTTTACTGGTCTGATTGACTGTATTAATAAATTGATTGATTGGAGTGGATACACCTCTGCCTGCTTCAAAGTAGGGATGACCATCACCTCCCTCAGGAAGGGGAAGGATCATACAAGCAGGTGGTAAGTCTCAAACTTCCAAGAATTTTATCTTCCCAATGACAACCCTGTGAGTTATATTAGGCAGAGAGCCTGATTGGCCCAAGGTCACTCAGCAAGCTTCCATAGCAGAGTGGGGATCTGAACCTCGGTCTCTCACATTCTAGTCCAACACACTACGGGTAAAAACGCACGGTCGCTTTATCCTCCTTTAATCCCTGTTTCAGCCAGGATTCAGCCAGCATCGAACTCATGCGTTTTGCCTAATGTGAGTTCGATCCTGGCTAAAACAGGGATTAGAGGAGGATAAAGCGACCATGCGTTTTTGCCCTACCACTATACCAGGTGACTCTAATGTAAGAATGACAACCCTCCTTTTAGTGTAAGGAATATTATTTTAGAACCACACCATGTCACCCATATCAGTCTCAGCATGTACCCAAAGGCATGACGCTTGTAACTCACAGCTATCAGTTAGAGTTTTATTGAGAATGAGAGGTTAAAGAATGTGTGTTGGCTGCTGACCACATATATGCAATTTAGTTTTTGACATTTTGACCCAGAGAAAAAATGTCTTTGGAGAGATGGTGCTTCGTATCCTGAAGGTCCTATGTTCAGTCCCTGGCACCTCCACTTGTAAAAGTATCAGGTAGTATAAATGATGTGAAAGACCTCTACATAAGACCCTGGAGAGCCACTGCTAGTCTGAGCAGACAAAACTGACTTTCATAACCCAATAATCTGACTCAATATAAAGCAACTTCATGGCAGTGGTGGCAGTTCCCATGAGGAGGATACAGCAGGAGACTGGATTGTGTCCATAATTTATTTATGTATTGTATGGTATTGTTTGCTTGCCTTGCTATCAGATGGATACAAGAGAAGTAATTATAAACAGGTAAAAACCTGCTGCCCTGTTTAAACCCTAGGGAAGCAGTGGAACAAATTGAACTGAAAAAAATTAGAAATGATGTAAACCGTTTTCTTGGGAGGAGAGACTCATAAAAACTTTCCAGGCCTTCATTCCAGCATTTAAAATCCATCTTCCTTTTCTGTTTCTGTCAGAGGTCTCCCCTGGAGTATTCAGAGAAGTAATCAGAGAGAACTGAAAGAAATATTGAGAGGGGGAAAACAGGCATTTGAAGTTTTAGCACAATTATTGAATGCAAACGGTCTGCTTCAAAGACTAATTGTACCAGCAAATAAACAAGTGGGACTGTTGTACCACCAGGTCACTTCCACCCACAGGACCACCATAATGCACCCTAAATCTCAACAGGGATTCTACATCTGTAATACTGCTACCTCCTTGCCAATGTCTTTATCATGAAGTGGCCAGGCTCACTCTGGCTTCTGACTAGCTGGTTTTCTGAGGAGGAGGAGGAGGAGGAGGAAGAAGAGTTGGTTTTTATATGCCAACTTTCTCTACCACTTAAGGAAGAATCAAACTGGCTTACAATCACCTTCCCTCCCCCTCCCCACAACAGACACCCTGTGAAGTAGGTGGGGCTGAGAGAGTGTCACTAGCCCAAGGTCACCCAGCTGACTTCATGTGGAGGAGTGGAAACCAACCCGGTTCTCCAGATTAGCCTCCACCGCTCATGTGGAGGAGTGGGGAATCAAACCTGGTACTCCAGATTAGAGGCCACCTCTCCAAACCACCGCTTTTAACCACTACACCATGCTGGCTCTCGCATGGCCACAGCCTTTTGTGGAACAGACTTCCCTGAGGAGGTGTGGAGCTGCCATCATTAGAAATTTTAGGAAATGCTGCAAGGCCATTTTATTTGACAGAACTTTAATGGAGTGTAAACTCCAAGCATTTTTTGGGGGGGGGGGATTATTGGAATTTTGTTTTGTATGCTTTCAATTGTGATTTCTAAATTGACTTCAGCCACAAAAAAAGGCAGGGATATAAATCATGTAATAAATAAATAAATGTGTAAGCATGGCTGACAGCAAGAAGCTGAACCCCCCTTAGCCGCCACCTCTCCAATGCAGTCCTTACTTGGCTCAGGTATCCTTGAGAACCTCTTACATTGATCCTCTACCTCCAGTTTAACCTAGCCACTGCACAGCTAGCTTTTCCTGCCAGTAACGTCCATCTGAACACACCAAGGCCATGGGGGAGGAACTGTGGCTCAGTGACAGAGCATCTGCTTGGTGTACAGATGGGCCCAGGTGCAATCCCCGACATCTCCAGTTAAAAGGATCAGGAAGTAGGTGGTGTGAAAGACCTCTGCCTGAGACCTGGAGAGCTGCTACTAGTCTGAGTAGACAATACTGACCCTGATGGACTGATTGTCTGATTTAGTATAAGGCAGCTCCATGTGTTCGTGTGTGTTGCTGTTGAAGCAGACATGGTGTTTGCCTTCAGTTAGTACCTGGCTTCCTGCCTCATCTTTGGTTCTACATTGTTTATGCCCACTTGATCCTTGTTATTTGGAATTCCTGTCTATGCATTGGACCACACAGTTTCCTAGTCCTTCCGCAAAAATTACATCCTTCAAATGCTCAGATCATACAAGGAAAGAACCAGTACTTGCCAGGGGGTGTTGGATTGTCAGTGGTAAGCTCCTTTCAGCAGCCACCTCACCCACTCTCACTCCAAGACGTGACAAAGCTCAGCAGTGAAAGTCAGCAGAGGCAGGATCTCTGGAGAAACGCAGATCAAGGCCTGCTGGCCTCCTTCCCACCCTCAGTCTAGAGGGCTGCCTTAATAAGTCCCACCGGGACTTGGAGCCTGGAGCAGGTTGGCTTTAACCTGCTCATCAAGGAGCTCCATTGAATCCATCCCCGCCCTTTACAGCTGGCCCTCACTCTTGAACCTACACATGCCTCACCAAGCAGATTATTTTGCTCTGACAAAACTGACCACCTGCTGTGGGCACACAGCAGCTAGCATTAACAAAAAGTGGAGAATGAGCAACTGGATGCTTTTTTTTAAAGGAAATTCAGAGGTTGGGACAGATTCTTCCTCTCTCTCTCTCTCTCTCTCTCACACACACACACACACACACCGCATAATGCTCCCACTGTACATCATTAATACACCAGAGAATGTTTAACCAGTGCTGATCTTGGCCTATATTCCAGTCTTTACGATGCATGCCCAGGGCAGTTTTGAAGCAATGTGAGCCTGGCGCACAGCTAGCTCCTGAGCAAAGTCCCATTCGGACTCCCTCCTTGACCCCTTTGAACCCACCCCCACAGATGTGTTTGTAAGATGGCAGAGACTAAGCCCTCTGAGCATGCCAAAGACTGGCTTTGTAGGGGGCACAGCTGCAGTTCAGTGTCCAAGTGCAAATTGAAAGTACAGAAAATGGTCGTCTGAATGCATTAAATGTTGCCTTCCCCCTCCTCTGGCAGTGAAATCTACTTGAATAACAGGCATCCAAACAAACACATATTTGACACATAGAGGGGTCAGTATTAAGGACTCACAGCATGAGTTCTATGAGTACATATGTTTTGGGTTTGGGAGAGGGGAAAACCACTGACCGTGGGTGTTGGTCACGCTGTAGGAAGGCAGTTATGCCCAGAAAGACATACATGCATCTCTCACTCACAAGCAAAACTGGTCTTCCTAAGCAGAACATAAAGAGAAGATCTGTCTCAATTCTAAAGTGGTGAAAAGGGGGGCGTATTTAGAGCACTGTAACAGAAGATTCATCAGTAGCTCTAGAGACAAACAGCAGAATTCATTAACTGTTCTACAGACTAGATGGATGGACCAGAAATTATGCTGATCACGTAAAACTAGAATGATATTTGGGCGCAGTGCATTTATATTGCTGTGCAAATCCCTCCAGGAATAGAAATCCCACCATGGAGCCTAGAATGTATTCTGTAGAAGATACTTCGGGTTTTGCTTTCCATGCAGGGGAAAAGGAGGAAGGCAATGGCATACCATCTCTGTTCATCTCTTGCCTTGAACACACCATGGTTGGGGTCACCATGAGTTGGTTGTGACTCAATGGCACCTTCTTTTTCAGGGGGAAAGACTCATCCCTGGGGCCAATGTTATTAGCAACTTTGGAAGAGGTAGCAGATGAGGCTGACTGAGGGCAAAAACACATGGTCGCTTTAGCCTCTTTTATTCCCTGTTTCAGCCAGGATTCAGCCAGGACTCAACGTGTGCGTTTCACCGAATGTGCGTTCGATCCTGGCTGAATCCTGGCTGAAACAGGGAATAAAGGAGGCTAAAGCGACCATGCGTTTTCGCCCTGAGACCACTTTGTTCCTGGAAATGTATACACTAAAATTGCAACAGGAACAGGTTTGAATTTAGAATTGAGGAGGGCTAGACCCATGTTGTTTCAAACCTGGAACTTCCTGTGTACTGGCTTCTGCCTCCTACAGTACCTGCTCAACCTATATATTTGTCAATGGTCAGATTTTAACACAGAGGCTTTACTCGCTCCTGTACGGGAAACCTACCCAGAGTAGGTTTGCCTTGAACTTCCCGCCACTTGGAGGAGTGGGAGCACAAAGCAGAATGAATTGTTAGAACTAGAACATGTTCAAAGATACAGTTATTTGATTCTATTTTGTGCTTCACCTTAAGACAAAGGAATTTGTTGGAACAAAAGAAAATCAGTCACGATGTTACAGGCTGCAAAGTATTGGTGCAATTCTCAATGCAATGGAAGAGATTTGTCAAATTCTTAATACGTTTGATGTATTGTTAATTATCTCAATGACAGCAGTACTATGGAAATACATTTGCCATTACTGATGTGAAACTACTCAGTATTCATATTAAGCCAGTGGTATAGAAGTCTTACCAACTTATAGACAAAACATTTAACTCATAGACAAAATATTTTATATTTTAGTTGAAAATAAACAATAGAAGCAATGAATGAGGCTTTCTTTATCATCCTGGTTTCAGAGAGAAGCTGTGCCGTTCTGCATTAGATTCAAGCCCAGTAGCCCCTTTAGGGTTGCCAGGTCCCTCTTCGCCACCAGAGGGAGGTTTTTGGGGCGGAGCCCTAATGCCAAAAGATATCTAGAACAGGATAAAATATCAGAAGACAATATATCTGAACACACACTTCCTCACATTACTAACAAAAACTGGGCAGTAGGAGTTAGCAATGTTTGTTTAATAAAAACAGTGAGTCAGAGACAAGATGTGGGGGGGGGGGGAGAGATATTGATAGCCTGCTAAGTAATTCCTCTGGGCAGCCTGTCAGTTTCAGCTTCTCTTTGCTTTGGATTAAAATTTCTATTTAAAAAAGTTCTGCAACGGCAATATTATCTTAGCTATCTACTACAAGAAGTCGAATAAAAAATAAATACCAAGCTTCAGCCAATGCAATGATTTTGCAGCATTCTGAAACATTGGGAAACTTTCCGGCAGGTTCCAAACAATCATAGACAAGTGTCTAAAAACGGTGTGCAGTTTTTTCCTGGTTTCATCCTAAGGGCCCAACTACATTACTTTTTTTGATGAGCTGGGTCTATGTTCCCCATACCCAACACTTTGCCTGAGGTTGCATGGCAGCTGCAGGGAAGGCATTTCTGAAGTCCCTAGGAAAATGAGGGGAGAAAAGAGGCTTCTCTTCCCCCTGTGCCATTTTCTTGACCCCAAATGGCTGAGGAGGGAGTAACTTTCCCATCCAATGCTAAGCCTGTTTTCCTTTCGTGCTAGCTTTAGTATAACTGTTACCACGTTCCCGCAGAGGCAATTTTCACATGCTGATCGTTGCAGACGACGATAGGCATTGTGCCCTGTAGATTTTTAAAAAAATAATCAATTGAAATGTGTTTCCCTTCTCTTGAACCTCCAGTGGTTCCATATTGCTCCCATGAGTCATTGCTAAATTTCTGACACATGTTTATCAGAACCAGTATGCTGAAAGAGGACCACAGACCCCAAGAACAGTAGAAAAGTCTCCATTTGTTCATATGGTTTGGAATCTGAACACAATGGCAAGGCGGACACAAGACTCAAGAAGCCAAATGCATTTTACAAGTATATCAATACGTCCTCTGAAAATTACACACATTAAATGTTGACTAGATTATAGCGCACACACAAAATTGGAAAAAGATGGCACCCCCTGCCTCGCATTTTAGGGGGAGGGGGAGAGTAACAGTTACCTATAAGGGTGAAGTCAAAGGTCTTTTATGCATGGGTGTTTTTCCTGGGGTTCGATGCTCACTCGACCCACACTTTTCTGTTGTGAATTCATAACATCTTACGCACCAGCAAAATCATCAGCTCAAATCTGGAAGCGTCTGAGTCACTGCTCCTTGAAAACGCTGCTTTGTAGTTGGCTGTAGTGCTTACTGTGAGAAAAACATCCAGTTCCCCTCTCCCCCGAAGGAAACCAAGTGCAACTTTAAAAACAACTTCCCGGAACAGAGCTCTTTAAAAGGTATGGGGGGAGGGGGAGAAACCCAAGCATTGTTTAAAAACCCATTATTGTGTGAGGCAAATGTCTTCTCAGAAAGAACTCCAGGTGGGAGACAAAAATCAGGAGAGCATTTGAGTCCCCGCCCCTTGAAACGCTGCTTTGTAATTGGCTGTAGAGCTTACTGTTAGTAAAACACCACCACCCCCGTCCTATGCTTTGAATTATGCATGGAGATGAGGACAATTTGACCCGGGCTGATCTCAGGGGAGATCGAAGAATCGGGTTTTAATTGCATCGGGAAGACCTGAAATTTGCGAGGGCTGGGAACGAGGTCATTTCTGAGGGACGGAAAACTCATGTATAACTCCAAGGAACAATCAAGTCAGGCCGGGGGCAAATGGGAATCAAAGTACCCATGCATAAAGGACCAAAATGTTTGTCCATCTGGGAGGAAAGCAAAGTATAAGCTCTTGGTTTTGGTTGTAAGCCGCCTTGAACAGGTCTCTAGAGCAGCAGCATATAAATTTTCTAAATAAATAAACAAGCTAATAGTTTTAGAAAGATATATTTATAGTGCAAACCTGTTGGATGGCAGGGTAAGCATAACTGAGGCGTTTGATAAATCTCCTCTCAGTTCATTGCGAGGTCACTCTCTCTGTAAATGCTGTGGCAGACGCAGTCCAGGGAAGCATCCGAAAAACATCCAGGTATAAAGATTTCCAACAGTCACTAATTTTTGAATTCATATTAGTTATAGATATATTTAAAACTTTTCATTATTAGCTTCTAGCCAAATGTTCATCCTTGTTGTCTAGGCCAACAGTTTGCAGAAAACGACACTCCTGCTGAAGCAATAGTAAAAAGAGATTCCTTTTCACATGCTGGTTGGTGCTTCAGCTATGGTAGAAACAGCAGGAAGTATAGGAGAAACAAAGTCCCTGAAGCCAGGTTCTATCAGGATGCAAGGAATGGCCAATCTCAGACATCAGTCGATTCAGTAGCAGGCAGACAGTTCCCAATATTCAGCATTAGCCTCTTTTTACCATTCATTTCAAAAAAACATTTCTGCAAATTGCTCGTCACGGTTAAAGAACTTACTCTTCAAATATTTGTTCTTGGCTTATCACCACTGAATCAAGCCCCACATGATCTATTCAGCTCTTGAAATATTGATTCTCCTGAATTATTCAACTTCAGCAAATCATACTTGAGTAAATTTAATAAAAAAAGATGTTTTAATACAAAATAAAATATTTTCAAGGGCACTATTAGAGTTTTACACAAATGAGGCTGTGCATTTTTAAAACGAATCAATGAAGCATTAACCAGAAAATATGCTTCCCTTTGTAAATTAATGACTTTTTCTTTTTTGCTTTAAGTGCATGAAAAATTAGGCAGCGATTTGTGTAATCGAATGGCACTGCTGATAGCGCAGGGGAATCTGGTTTGCCTAAGTCACATTGTTCATGGTTATTGATTTTCAGTGGAGTTTTTTTTTTAATGTTCAGTTTAAACTGGGGTATTGAATAGTAAGAACCCAAAGTACCACACAACTAGTTGCTTGAACTCAAGGGGAGTTTGAGAGTGGGTTTCCCTAACTACAGTACCCACTGCCATGTGGCAAACTAGGAATGATTTTGAATATCTCAGCCATGCTGTTTAAACACAGGTTTGATTGTGCATCCTCCTGCATTTTATGAGAATCAAACATGTCATTCTTCATTTTCATGCCATTTTGTTTGCTTATACTGAATTTCCCCCATAAAACATTTTCAATAAATCAGCTTTGAAAACTATTTCCTCATTCGCTCTTCCTGACAGCCCCCAGATCTTCTCCGCTTTCCCAGTTTCTTTCTCTCCCTGCCACCTACCAGCTTCCCTGCCCTTTCCAATCTTTAGCTTTATTTTATTAATTCGTTAATATCCTGCCTTTCTCTCCGATGGGGACCCACAGGAATTTACGTATTCTTACACTCTCTATATTCTTACAACAACCCAGTGAAGTGGGTTACACGGAGAGTGACTGGCCCAATTTCATTCACAGCGGAGTGGGAATTAGGGTTGCCAGCTGTGGATTAGGAAATACCTGGAGATTTTGGGGGTGGAGTCTGAGGAGGGTGGGGCTCCCCCTGCATTTCCCCACGTTTTGCCTGTGTTTCGAGGGACCCGTTTTATCTCAAATTTGAAAACGCGGGCAAAATGCTTGGAAACGCAGGGGGAGAGTGAGGCGACCTCTGACAGTTGGAAACGGCATGCATAATCCAAACAAAGAACCGAAGTCGTCGGAGGGGTGACGGCGAGTGAAACAGCCATGCATAAAAGACCAAAGAGAATTGTTTCCATAGAAGTCTGTGTAGAACAAGTTTTCAGCTTTGGCGTCTCCAAATATGGAAAATACTCATTTAAGTGGTCTCATAATAGGAAAGAATAACACATACTCTTCAAAAATTATTTGCTTTTGTAAGCTTGTTTTTCATTCTAACTGAAGAACAACTGAACAAGAATTTGCAGCATGGTTTAAATTCACACTATGTTTTTGACAATGTGTGAGCTAAAAATGCCACATGTTCTACTTCAGAAATAGTTCCCCCTTTCCATTTCTAAAGCTGGTAGATCTTGTTAATTCTTAAATTAAGTGTGTGTGTGTGTGTGTGTGTATTCACAGCCAGTCCTTGTCCATGTTTAGTCGCACACTTTGGTCTAATGTCTACAAGGAACTCAGACTTGTATGCACTTCAAATTACTCCAGCATTACCAAGGTATAAGAGAACAAAACTGCCCAGTTTGAAGTGTTTTGTTCAAGCTGGTGCCCTTACCTCTGATAAACACATTCAGCAGGTCAGTGAGTCTTTCAAGTTTATCTGAAATAACTTGCACTATTAAGCCTTTTAAGTCCATTGACTTCAATTGACTTAGAGGGTGTAACTCTGTGTAGGACTGCACTTTAATTGTATGCATGATACAATAATTCACACAATAGTCATATTTTACCCTGTAAGGCAGTAAGGCATCGTGTGGTAGCCACCCCAGGAACCTCAGGTTGGCAGAGAGGTTTACATGTCTTGGAAGTCTCAGAGAATGAAACTAGATGCATTGGATCTTCTCAGGCAATCTTCTCGGAGGCAAGTGAATAATCACTTTGAGCGGAACGAAAATCTCACTGGCTCCAGTGACAGCAGGAATTATAGCAATAATATATGCAGATAGAGTTTAAAAAAAGAGAGAGAGAGAGGTTTCTGAGAGGAAGGGGAATGGATGGGGTCCCAGGGCAGGCCAACAATGGAATTTATAAATATGGGAGACAGAAGCCTGAGGAAAATTCAGCCAAAAAGGGCTCTTGGTTGCTTACACTGCATCACATACTTATACATTCTATGCAAGCATTTCTAGACCATCAGCAAATGCTATGAAGACAGGAGCCATGTCTCCCTGCGATGCAATGGAAACAAATGTGACATTTAAATAGCATGCCATTTAATAGTCATTCCTTACTATAGCTGTGTTGTTGAGTGCTTTCTCACATGTGCTGTGGTCTCAATAATAATCATCAATCTTATTTTCTTCACACTAATTGCTCTCTATTTAAAATTAATATAAATATACTTCATTACAATTTTGTAGCAAGCCACCTGGGGACATAATTTCAGCTTGTAACTCAAGGTGTTACTATAGCAATAGCATAATAAATGGGCAAAAAAGCAGCCATATATTTGAATTGCTAGCTCAAATCGATATGTGAAATTTATAATTCCCAATTCCCTTTGCTGCTCAGTCCAAAGATATTAAATTACAATAAAGCTTGCAGTTCCTATTCCATTCTACCAGTAACATGTAGCCCCTCTTATTCTTGATTTTATATGAAGTTTCCCCAGCCCTTCTGCATCCTCAGATCTTCCCGTCCACTCCTGGTGCCCTCTACTTCTTTATCTCAGACTTATGCTTTCTCTACCCTTTGGCATTCCTGTCTGTATCTTGCCCCCACCCCCCGTTTCTCCGACATCAGCTTTTCTGCATGCACCACCCAACTCTACCTTTCCCTTGACCCTATGTTTCAGTCCCAGCCAAACTAACTGCAATTCCGTCACAAAAGCTGCAATTTTGTCAGTATTCCACTTTTGCCCACCTAGGTAGTTAAGAATGTTTATGAACAGTCTGTGACCGTGGTTGTGGACGGCTTGCAGAGAGGTAAAAAGATGTAAAACCAGATTGTAAACTTTTGATAAGCGTCATAGCAAGATGATTGGAGAATCTACCCAGAAATGTGCTGGGGAACAAAAAGAATGTTAATATTGGATTTCAAAGCCCCATATTCTTGGACAGGAAGAGATCATTAGAGACATAGGTGAGGCTACCACCACTAGCATGAAGAAAACAAACAGCAGATGTTAAGAGAATCAGATAAAAGCACAGAACAGAAGGGGGGGGAATGGAAATAATTACAATTCCCAAAGTTGAGAAAACTGCATACACTGGGATACCATATGAAAGGAAATACTGACACAGGCATATTTTCCCCGCTATTCAATCTTTGCTAACTATGGGCCATACCGCATTACGTATTCCCAGTGATGTATTAAGAGTTTGAAAATGTTATAAAAATACTGTTCACACTTTCTATGTATTCCCACCGATGTATTAAGAGTTTGAAACTGTTATAAAAATACTGTTCGCACTTTGTTTGGCCCCTTTAACTGTGAAGACGTCTTCCGTTCCAACCATTTTTTAGCCGTGGCATCCAAAAACCCTTTTAAAGTGATGTTTTTTATAACATTTTCAAACTCTTAATACATCGCTGGGAATGCATAATGCGGTAACCCCCTATAGAATGTATAATCTAGAGGGGAGGGGAATATGAAGTATAACTAAATATCTTGTTGCAATCTCCATGTTAGCTACAATATTTTGCCTGAAAACCCCTTAATAAACAGCTGCACTTATTGCTGATAAATCTACCTCTGATAGGCCACACACCTGCGCCACCTGGATCTCAAGGAACAAGGAGCAATAAGGAACTCCCTGCCCCATGATGTGGTGATGGCTGCCAACTTGGAAGGCTTTAAGAGGGGAGTGGACATGTTTATGGAGGATAGGGCTATCAATGGATACTAGTCAA
Source organism: Euleptes europaea (assembly GCF_029931775.1). NCBI lineage: Eukaryota > Metazoa > Chordata > Lepidosauria > Squamata > Sphaerodactylidae > Euleptes > Euleptes europaea. The sequence goes on from NC_079323.1 coordinate 37,136,808, forward strand.
AATGAATACTAGTCATGACACACCTATTCTCTCCAGGATCAGAGGAGCATGCCTATTATATTAGGTGCTGTGGAACACAGGCAGGATGGTGCTGCAGTTGTCTTGTTTGTGGGATTCCTAGAGGAACCTGGTTCCTGAGTGAACCGGTTCACTGAGTGAACCGACTGCAGGACTTGATGGGCCTTGGTCTGATCCAGCATGGTTTTTCTTATGTTCTTAAGGAAGGTTCTGAATATACCCAACGCTGCTTCATTACACTCCCTGCAGAAGTACTGAAAACAAAAGCAGATGACCCAATACCTTGTTTTTTCCTGATATTCAAGTAGCAAGCATCATTCTAAAGAATCTTCAGCATTTTAAATATTATATTTTAAAATGGCAAAAAAAAATCTCAACATGATTTTTGGAAAGGCCTGTATGTGACCTACCAAGCAAAATGCCATCCACCACTCAGATGGGGTCTGCCAGATGCTCAACAACCCTCTTGCATTTGCAGCACAAAGTTGGCAGGGAAAAGGTGACTGATGGGCCATCATAGATGGTTGGTTGGTTGGTTGTGTTTCGACTGGCTAAGTCACAACCAGCACACACCTGCTGTAAAACATGCAAACAGCCAGCCTATTGCTCTAAAACCATACCACTTAGGAAAACCAGAATCGGAATTGGAATGGGCTGGATAGAGCAGAAAAGCTCTCTCTCAGAAAAGCTATCTGATGGAGCACATCCCTCAGTCTTAGATTACATATTCAGTATATAATATAGTGGGGGGGAAATGGTGTTTTGAAGTTGCACAAGCTTTCAGTAAATTGGCATAGGCCTTCAAAACAGGCATTGCCTTATGCTGCCATGCTCTTTTGTTCTTCATTTTTTACAGTGCAGTTTTAGAAATATGTGCTACATCTGGATATATATCTCAGAATCCAACTGAGACAGTATTATTAATAAAGCTGTACACATCATTATTTTGCAATCATCAGAGTACAGAAACAAAGGAACGTGCCGTTTGTAGAAAGGCTTGAGACCATGAAACTAGAAATCAGAACATTTCATTTAGCAAACATATGTTAGCAGCCCACAGGGCTTTACATGACCAGCGGGAGATAAATGATTGAAAATCTTTTTTCCTCCATGATTTTGTCAGTTTTTAGGGGCGTCAGCAGGCCTGTTTCCTTTTATTTTTATTTTAAGAACATAAGAAAGGCCCTGCTGGATCAGACCAAGGCCCATCAAGTCCAGCAGTCTGTTCACACAGTGGCCAAACAGGTGCCTCCAAAAAGCCACAAACGAGTGCAGCAGCACCATCCTGCCTGTGTTCCACCGCACCCAAAATAATAGGCATGCTCCTCTGGATACTAGAGAGAATAGGTATGCAGCATGACTAACATCCATTCTAACTAATAGCCATGAATACCCCTCTCCTCCATGAATTTTTTTTTGTTAACACTCAACCTTCATAGCTTCCTGGAGCATCTTCAGTACTCCTCCATTTGCTATTTTGGATGCTTTGATTGATTTATATTTTTCTTCCACATATCTGGGCAGTCCTCCAATATTTAGAAAACGCTGCTTTACCCATGGCTGGCCTGGTTTTGCTTATGTTACAACTGGAAACTCAAAAAAATTGTATTTATTTCCATATAGGAAATAATGAGGTGGATATCTGATATTTCCTATCATGAAAACTTCCCCTGAAACAAATTTACATGGCAACAGCAATACTCTAGAAATTTTGCAAAAAATAATAATCATGCCTTTTCTGAAAGTATGAAGATGATCATTTCTGAATGCACACCCCTATAAGAACCACTACAGGCTCTTCTGTGAATAGAAGAGTGTCTTGTGTTGGCAGAAGGTTGTTTGCACTGAACCTGCTGTTAGAAGATCACATCCATAGATTCCAGCCCATTGACTCCAACAATCTGGACCACTGTTAAAAGTATCTATGAACTGTAACAGTAGTGTCACTATCAAATATGTGTGTGTGTAAAGTGCGGTCAAGTTGCAGCCGACTTCTGGCGACCCCTTTTGGGGTTTTCATGGCAAGAGACTAACAGAGGTGGTTTGCCAGTGCCTTCCTCTGCACAGCAACCCTGGTATTCCTTGGTGGTCTCCCATCCAAATACTAACCAGGGTCGACCCTGCTTAGTTTCTGAGATCTGACGAGATCAGGCTAGCCTGGGCCATACATACTATCAAATATAAATAAAAGAAACAAATGAAAAGAGAAATCAAAGGGAAGACTCTATTGCAATAACTATGCATCTTCAACAGATATTATGAACTAGAATGAAGAATATGCAGTGGTATAGGCTCACCAAAATGGGACAACCTATTACACAGATACCCAAAGTCTTGTTTTGCAATATAAATACAAATGCTTTTAAAAAAATCTAAGGAAACAGGAAATTATATCCATGTAAAGTAAAATGCCATGCAGAATGGCAGAAATGTTACCGGTTGCAGAACTGTACTTTTACAACTGAAAAACTAAGAGCACATAGTCAAAAAGGGCAAGAGTCCAGTAGCACCTTAAAGACTAACAAAAATATTTGTTGTCTTTAAGGTGCTACTGGACTCCTGCCCTTTTTGACTACTGCAAACAGACTAACACGGCTACCCACTGTGAATTAAGAGCACATAGTAAGTATATACCATAACTTACTGCTACTAGAAATATCTCCAAAGCTGATGCAAAGAAGGGGTGCTATACATCTCACAGCATAACATTCTGTCCAGTGTATGGCTTAGCATAGTTTCACTGCTAGATATAAAGATGCCTCATTTTCAGATGTCTTTCGTAATCAGTGCTGGCAAAGCTATGCATTCGTATTTTCAGCTTTATATATTTTGAGGGTCCTATTTTATATAATAAATTTACAAATACCCGTTTTCACATTTCCTTGAAACCAGGCTGTCTTGGACTATGGAGGTACTAAATTTTACCTTTCTAGATGGTATGACAACTATTTTAGGATGGGTATTTTAACGGGGGAAGCATAAATGTTCTGTTCTCAGATTTCTCTACTAATTATGATGTCTTGGACTAACTGTACCAAAATTCAGCTAAGTCAGATGAATAACTTTCACCTCCCTCTGTGTGAGCCTGTCATTCAGCGAAGTCCAAGTGAGCACACACGCCACAGTTCACCTTTGTCGATCCTCAACTAAAACTAATGGGCACATGCTGCTGGTGAATTTTTCATCACATACTAGTATTATATCTTTTCTAAGAACCAAGTAAAAATACTTCAGACACTATCACATGAGAGAAGTTATAGAAGTCAGGAAGGCAACAAAAATCAGACACCACCATTATCCCGTTAAAAAATGTGGGATATGTGCATACTATGGAAGTTTATATTTCTACTCATTAATGGATTCTCCAGTGAGGCTTCTGCTGAACAGCAGAGAATGGCAAAACATCAGTAGACGCTCTGGCTGCAACTTGGATCTTAGGTCAGTCCACTATCCTCAGTACAACCCTGCCATTTGAAAAGGAAAGACAGATAAAACAGAGTGTATTGGCAGCTGAATTTACAGGTTTCTAAACTATCGATTTACTGTTTCTGAAGTAATGTGCGACACTGACATATGCCAGCCTTCTTCGGTGATTGCAACGAATAATGTTCTGCAGTCTTTACAATAGGGAAAGCGGTTCATCTGGCTCATTAAATGCCAAATTCTGCTGTTTCTTATACACGTATGCTTTCCAGCAAATTCAAACAAATATTACATTGAACCAGGGCAAGCAAGGAACAAAGGCGATGTTCAGTTACTCAAGGCAGTTTATCACAATCTAGCCAAATACTTTAAAAATACAACAAAATAAAACCTAAACCCAAATGAAACCCACAGAACTATTCTCAAATTAAGATCGTTCAACAAAACCCAATAAAAGCCAGCCATCAGTGTGCAATCCCTAGACGTTAGCACTACCTTGCACTTCTTTCAGAAAATCAACAAGGGAGTGAGCTTACTTACCTCCTCTGGTATTCCATTCCACAGAGTGGAAACTATAAACATGGATTCATGAGGACTGTTCTACACCTGCGAAGGGCTTCAATCATAAAAACCTGCAAGGGTCCAAAGCAATACCTTAAAACAGGGGTCCCCAACCTTTTTGAGCCTGCAGGCACCTTTGGACCGTTCTGGGTGCAGCCACAAAATGGCTATTGCAAGAGGCAGACGCACCATAAAATGTCAGGAAGTGAGGTTATTACATAACTTTAATAATAAATCTTCAACATTTCAGGTAGTAGTTCTGTTTAACAGAATGCCTTATAAGGTAAACATATTGATATAAAATATTTGCTTGCTTATACACAGCTTGCCTCCAGTCACGCAATGAAGATCTTTATACTGTGGTGGCAGGTATTGCCAAAGCTAGGCAAAAGCCCTATCTGGCCCCACCTACTTTCGAAAAACTTTTCGTGAGCACTAGCAAAGGCGGCAGCAGGTGCCGTGGCACCCACAGGCACCACATTGGGGACCCCCGCTTTAAATTGCACTCAGAAACACTTTGGCAACCAGCGTAGCTATTTAAACACAAATGTAACATGTTTGCATTAGGTACCATTGACAACAAATAGAATTGTCGCACAAATTGCTGTTTCCAAGTTGCATTTAATAGTGGCCCCGAGTAAAACGTACAAAGCTTTAAGGACAAACATAAAGGCAGATATTTGAACATGATGGAAATTATGGACCAGTAGTTAGAATCCAAAAAAAATGTGCCACAAAACATGCAAGGTTAAAACATTGTAAGTAAAAACCAGCTGATAAAAAGGATTTAAAGCAGGCCAGGCTGAGATTTTATGCATCAAATGTATCAGAATAAGCTTTAATATCTTGTCACTCTTGCCAACTGAGGAACAAAATGTTAGTTTTAGCAAATCTTTACAAATGCTGGGTAGGTATAAAAATTAAGAATTTGCTGTGCTGATAATTGTGTGTGTAGTCAGCATCCCCTATGTTTCCCCACCATAAAGTGGTAATATCTAATAGCAAGTGGTAAGAAACGAGGTGGAACGGATATTGAACTATACACTGGTCTTGGAAATAGGAATTATAAATATTTGGAGTCACCAAGACAACACTTCCTCTTGCAATCCCACATTTTACCTTTGAATATTGCAGGTCTCTGTTCTCATCTTCAAGGGCATTACAAAAATCTTATAAGAGTTCTGACTAATGATTTTGTTTGATACTTTGTTGAGGGACTGTTTAAATAACAAGTTGACCTTAGTTCAGGGGCTACACATTTTCTATGGAGGATCTAACTGAAATAAAAGAGAATACACTATTAGACTATATTGTCCAACAGTATTCTACAACGGAGTGAGAATGGGCTAATATTCTGCTATGTTGAAACAGACTCATGTTAAATCAGACTGATTGCAGCTTAACTTGTACACGACTTTTCTGTATCACATCTGCAAAGATCTTCTCAGTGTATTAAAATAATTATATATTAACTGGCTATTCCGGCAGCAAGCAAAAATATCCCCAGACTAACCTGCAGATTACATAATTGCTCATATTTGATTCCATATGCCCCTCACCTAGTATGGAATGAGAGAAACTGTCTTGGTCACCTGGAAAATTGTTTATTGGTGCCAATACCAATCGGTACCCACCTTGGTAGCCTTCATTGGGCAAAAAGGCAGCATACCAATTTTGGAAATAAGATAAATACTTTAAGTGGCTGAACTACGTGCATTTTCCAAGTATTTTCTATGCAATTAATCTATAAACCATCTAATTGAAATATGTAAATTCTTTTCTTTTATATGTTTTTTAAGTGCTGAATTTTTTCAAGTAATTAAAAATGTTTTTTTTTTAAAACTAGTGATATACTATATGTGACTTAAGCTTTATTGATTGATTTAAGCTTTATTTTTTATGCATCATTTGAAATTTTTAAACCATTTAATGTTATATGGTAATTTAGACTAGCATTGAATACTCAAACACTAACCAAAAACATTGTACTGCTGACCTTTTCTGTTTTAATGGTTTTACATTTTCAATGAAAAAAGTGGGCATTACTATATGCACATTGTTAAAATGGAACTGTGTAGCAATTTACAACATTTTGCAGGGTTACTGTGATGGAAAAGCAGTCTAGCAAACCTTGAAATTATTGTTAGCAGCCGTGCTGACTCAAGCAGAAACACAAAAAAATTTAAAACAGTTTTATTCAAATTATAGTTCTATTTACAACGCTATGTTCAATAAATAAAAACATTTTTTTAGGTTAAGAGAGGAAGATTTTTCCAAATGTTCAAATAATGAGAAATTTGGCTTTGTATCTTTACAATAACTAAATTCACTAGATCATTAACACAACCGCAACCACTTTGGTTTCTTAAAACACTAGGGAAAATAAATGGCATTTTTAGGAAAGCTAGAACTACTTTTTAATGGCACCAACAGGAAATCTTTAGCTAAGCCCTTTTATATACTGTAAGTATCTCCAAAGGGCACGTGCAAAATCCAAGACTTTCTGTACGTCTTAGTAATATTTTGCTTATATAAAAGAAATTTGCTTCACCATTAGGAATATACAATTGTTTTTCTGCAGCTTTCCTTAATATAAAGTTTTAAACAAAATTATACAACTCTGTGAGGCAAATGGAATAAATGGATTTCAATTTCATATGGACATCTCATGAAGCAGGTGAACCCTCATCTTCCCCATAGTCCAGAACTGAGATGCATTTGTAAAGAACCAGATCTACTACAATGCTATGGAACTCTTTGACTGGTTACCAGTTTGTATGATACAGTGAATTTTGCTTGTATTCAGGGTGGTGATGAGCCTAACCTCACCAATACACATACAAATGATAGAACGATCCAGGATCCCAAACTTTTAAAGTACTGAAACCAATGTACATTTGTCATCTACCCCTGCCATGTTTATATGAATATCCTTGAACATTCCTGTGTTTCAATTAATAAGAGGGTCAAAAATTCCGAATCTCACCTTATTCAAGTATACCCATGAGTTAAGCTTTCAACCCATCTGTCCCTACCATTATAGTTGTTTTTAGAGGACTGAACTGCAGCATACCCCAGGGTTCAGGGTTTATTTTGAAAGTACAGCAGAAATATAAGCCATTAAATATTCTGTCCAGTCTAAAAATAATTGAGTAAGAAGTCAGTGGCAGTATGTGATATTCAGGCCTCTAAGAAAATCTAACATTCTAAGAGTGGGAGCCAAGCTGTACCAAAACACCTGTAAGGATAAAACTGGATAACCTCGCCAAAAGCTTGCATAACCACATGGTGGGTGGAGAGTTGTCTGTTGCGCTTGCAGTTCGAGCCATTTAGATATCAAAGAAACCCTACGCAACCAGCCTTTTATTGTGTTGTTTTTACCGGCACACACATGGAGAAGAAAGGAAGAACAACTGGCTAGCTGGTTTAAAATAATAAAAAGCCTTTATAAATGTGATGTAACTGACTACTTAAACATACAATAAAAGTACTGATGGGAAAAATCCAGACAGTCTGCCCTGGAATGCTATCAAAAGGCTGAGTAAAAGTGTCCTTGATGATTCGAACAAAGAGCGCCATGAAACTGACCCATATTTACAAAAGAGAGATAACTACATGATATGGTTCAGAAACAATAGAATCGAAGAATTCATTTGTTCCTGCAACACTTAGAGGGTTTGAACTGTCATTTGGAAAGTGGCAGAAGGGGCAGACAAGGCTTTTTTTTTTTTTTTTGTAGAACTTAGAATATGTGCAAAACAGACTCTACACAGAATATTTCAACATCTGTAAGAACGAGACAAGCACAGGAATAGAATTCCTCTTACATTATTCACGTGTAAATAACAAAAAGGCAAGATCACATAGATTGTGGTTCCAATTTAAGAACCGTAGTCTAATTTGAAAGGCTGGCAGCCAATGATCTGACAGAGAACAGCTCTTGTTTCAATGTATATATTTTTGGTAACTGCAAACTGCAGGGGATGAAGGATGCTTTAATTAGCAGAATTCACACTGGATGATTCTCAGCTTTATGAATATTAGAGTTAACACTGACTTGGCCCTTAGTTTTAAAGTTCATTTTAATTAAAGAATAGGAAAGAGAGAGGAAGTTACTCAGACTAAAATACCGATCACTAAAGCGCACAGAGAATTACAATATATATATACAGCAGGAATACTAGCAGCAAGTGGGTGAACAGGGGCTTCTGTGATCATTTGAAAGAACTGGAAATGAAGATCTCTCTTAGAAAAGTACCATTGTTTTGTAAAAATGTTATACTAGGAACAATATTGGTTCACCCTGTATTAAATCCATTCCTATTCACACCATACAGGTATGAACCCAGTTCATATAAATAGTTCTCTTATTCGAATTCTATTGCTGCATTTGTGATAAAAATGTCAAAAGGTAGGTTGGGTCTGGATTGGTTCTTAAAGGACAGCAAGTAAAATCAAAGAGGAAACACTAGCAATTTATCATGCAGCACGTAAGATTTACGCAAGTGGTCCCATAGAAGTCTGGCCCGTGAAATTAAGGTTCTTTCAGACATACCAATACTAACTTAGCCTGACGTTTGCTAAACATAAGGCGGATGCTGGCCAATGTTCAGGCTATCTGAAGACATTAATTAGGCATTATAAGTGGAGCAGGAAATAAGGTGGCCCTGGACAAGTATTTTGGAGGAAAGAACAGAGCAAACAGTCCCTAAGAAATCCCTCCCCATCCCTCAGGCATTGTTGCTGTGCAACTTTTACTGTAACTTGAGGCTGGAAGTGCCATGCTGTACGAGGAACAGCAGTTGCACAGTGACACACAAACTGGCCCAGAGCACAAGGCAGCTAACTCGCAACGCCATGATGTCCGAAAGCGGTCCTTCATGAAGAAGTTTTGGTTTTTTATGTAAAGTGGCAGTCAACACCATTCTGAGAAGTGCAGCACTAAAGAGACCTACTACAGTGGATAAAAAGAGTCTTTTTTGTCTTCTTGCCCTCATCCACCCCCAAAGGAAAACGGCTCACGTGCATACAACACTCACTTCTCTTTTGAACTCTACTACAGCTGCTGTGACTATAAAATTACATCATGTAAATCGTTACAGCACTTTTCCACACATGCAAAACAACGAATTTCCTGATTTTTTTTTCTTTGAGTAGTGCATCGTCAAGGCCACGGTGTATGAACAAAAGTCTTTCTCCACTTGTTTCCATGTCCATAGCAGATTCAGTTAATTCACTTCGGGAGCTAGAAAATTAAAACAGAATCGTTAGTTGGAATCACACTGGTAAATCTGCATTGCTTAAAAAAAATTATCTAAAATTATTCTTATGCTTCTAAAACCGATGAAAAACACCAGGGACTTGAGATAGCGACAGTACAGACAAGTGTTATAATTGTATCCACACAGCACAAGATCCGTATCAACTGATGGTCACAACCACACTAATCCCCAAACCTATTAGCAGATTATGAATGTTATTTTACGTGTATAGTTAAATCACTCATTTTAGACCCAGCTGATATCATCCCTCTGCCCCTTGTTAACAAATGCAAACAAAAATATATTTACATTTCTCATATAAGGTTAAATACCATTTTGCATTTTTTTAAAATGACTATGCAGTAGTAGATTGCTGCTAAGGAAGAAGAGTCCTGTTCCCTTTACTTGTTCTGTTTGATTACAGTTGTACGTAACACCCTTTACTGCACCAATCAGCAAATCTTTTCATTTTACATCGATACAATCCAACTGACTAAATGATTCGTGAGTTTAATGAGATGCATTAGATTTTGAAAACCAGAAAAAAAAGAATATTAGTCATATATCACAACTAAATTTCAATTAATGAAAATCTAACTAGTCACTAAACTATATTTTACAGAACTGCATTCTATAAAACAAAGATAATAAGGCAGGGAAACTCCCCAATCTGACAATCCTTATAAACGGACCAGTTATGGTTACTCTAAGCCTCCATTTTAATGGGATGTGTGATGACTTGTCGCTCGGCTCTGGAGTCAACACTCAGTCTACACAGATGATAACTAGGTCACAATGGCACGTCTTTTCAATGCCTAACAGGTAAACAAAAACTATCCCCAAGTCTTGCAGTATCTGTATAATCCAGTAAAGCTTTCATTAGGATTGGGTCTGTATTCACCACTCAGCCATGAAGCATATTGAGCAGGGCTGCTGAGAGCCACCATGGGCCCCCTGACAAATATTCTACCTGCCCCCCATATGACCCTGATCCAAACCAAATATCATTAACAAATCACTTTGCTTGCTGTTACCATGAATCTATAGTAATAAATGAATCATCTGTCCATTTATGGAAAGCATAACTCATCAGAGAATAAGGCTAGGAGACTCAAACTTGGCCACCAGCTTCAAGGTGATTGTGGGAGTTCCAGGGCCAAAACTGAAAGACACTGGAATATCCTGGCCCGGGTGAGACCCGCCCCCCCCACAGTACGATTTGCAACAGAAGCTAAGGGTCTCAGTTTGTAGCAGGCATAATTCATCAGAAAATAATACTTGAAAACTGGCTACCAGCCCCAGAATGATGATGAAAGTTGCAATGCAAAAAATGAAGAGAATTAGAACACCTTGACCCAGGTTATCTTCACAGTAGGAAACACAATAGCAAGGTGTCTTCTGAAAGTCGTAAAATACATGCATAATTAAAACGAAGCCCTGAAGTAGTCAGGGGATGACCACAATGGGGACAACCTGTGCATAAAAGGCCAGAGTGCCTTTTACTGTGCTCAGACTTCCCTGTGCCCCTAGTGGCTGCAGCCAGAAATGCATCAAAAGGAAATCGTTGGAAAGACTGGATGCAGCATGATGTTGGCTTTAGGAGCTCTCCAGCTGACTTGGGCCCCTTGAATTTTGTCCCTCCAGTCCCTCCCTCTCGGCAGCCCTGATACTGAGGTTTTTGACAAGTTACTATCTTGCAGCCTGATCTGCCTCACAAGATTGTTTCAAGAATAAAACTGGATAACCTCATGGATAATGGATTTTTTGAAAGAAGGGTAAGATACAAGTGTGATAAGATGCCAAAGAACAATGCAAAAAGGCACTGGCTCTCTAGCCAGTGCACAAGCAAATGAAGACACATCAGGAAAGAGTAGGCATATTGGCCCTGACTCTATCTAAAGCACTAACACACGTGCACAGGGATTTTCCCATTTTCAGCTTCTGACTGAAACCTTCACATAAAAGCCTCCAGAGAAGGTCCCCAACATGGTCCCTATGGGGCCTACTGATGCCTTTTCTGGCGACTGCCAAATGTTTTTTGAAAGCGGGTGGGGCCATGTGGGGCTTTTGCCCAGCAAGGCATCTGATTCACCACTGAAGATTTGATCGACTGTGCAAATTTTTAAAAATTGTTGCTTTTGCAGCAGTTGCTGCCACAGCACAAGGATCTTCACTGTGTGACTGAAGGCAAGCTGGGTCAGTCATTTTATGGCTGGCTCTGCTCTGCCTTCTGTGGCAGCTCCTTTGTTGCAGCCATGCCCACCATGCTGCGTCAGGATGCCAAAGGTACTCGCAAGGATCCAAAAGGTTGGGGACCCCTGCTCCGGAGGATCCACTAACCTGCAAGAAAAGCTTTTCAGGGAGTACAAGAAGCTAGCTACCCTCGAGAAAGAAAGGGGCGAAAGTTCAAGCACACGTCAGCATACTGTATGTTCCTGTGGATCCCACACAAAGTATTTAGGAGCAGGCTGCACATTTAGATTAACAAATTTCAATTATGTTCCAAGAGAATTTAGTTTAGGAAGTTGACTATGGAGCAAGTTGATGAACTATTCACAATTACCTCATTGATGAATTCCTTGAATGGCTAAAATCTAATTACTTGCTAGTTAGATTGCAGTCTAGGATTAATTAATCTAGACTTTTCATAATGGGTTTAGTGTAACAAAAGTTAATGAAGTATTAGGTGAATAACAAATCACTGAATGAAGTAAATTTGATTGTTTCATTATTTTCCACCATTCTCTTGGTACAATAATAAGAAAACTGGTACATTTTCTTTGAATTACGTGACCTGTGATATTTATCAATTCATTTATTTATATTCGTTTATAAACTGCACTCTTTGCCTTAAGGCACTCAAGGTGCCATGCAACTTTTAAAAGCATAAACCAAAGATGGATTCTATTTACATGGGTATATTGATGGCCTACTTGGCAAATTCAATTACCTAAGAGAGTTTTCAGTGCAAGTTTCTCAGTAGTTCACCTGCATTCACTTGCATGTACCAAGAAACTCAGAGGAAGGAATAGGTTCCCTTATGTTAGTTATGGCTTTAAACAGGCAAAAGCAGCACACACCCTTTCTTCTAAACTGCGCTCTGGAACTCGGCACTTCACAAAGAATTTGGTATGTGTGCCTGTGTATATTTTTGTGCTACTGGACATACCGTCTTACCAGAGGATGAGTGTCATCAGTCCCAGCAAATGAATTTGCAAATGCTTAGTAGCAGCAATAAATTTGGCATTATCCTCAAGCACGAAAACTGTGGTATACTGCCATTCCAAGCGAAAGAACTGCTGCAACTTATATCAGTAAATTTGACTACAGGGCCAATTTTATGATGAAACAAACAAGATTTTGTCTCAATGGGATGGGAACGGTACAAGTACTATGCTATTATCATGTACTCCCAGTTTATAAAAAAAATAACAAAAAAATCTAAAAGCACATATTGAGAAATGTGATCAATGCATAAAAGCACTCACCATCATTCTAACATCACTCCTTTTGCATCTTTAAAAAACCAAGCAAAGATTAGTAGTTAGACAAGCAAACATTTAAGAACAGGTTAGCTACCATAACGTTAGACAGATTAGGTTTAAGATTACTTTCTTGCATGCCAGACCTCCATTTAGTAATGTAGAAGTAATTAGAGGGTTATTACTGAAGTCTCTCCCCAATTCAAGCATGGAAAACAATGGCTTTGATTTTATATCACCTTAAGTGGAATTTTCTCTCTCTCTCAAGACCAGCTGGATCAAATGAGGAACTAAGATGTCCAAAGGCATTGAAAAAAGATCTTAGCCTACCACTAGCCAGAAACTAATGCTTCTCATGCAGAAAAACGTTTCAACATTTTTACCCCATGCAGAACAGTTTCAATATCTATATTTAACAAGAAGCCTCCATTTGGCCACGAATTGTATAAAAAGTACTATGCTACTGATACCCTAAAACCACCACGAGGGATCTACAAATGCCTAAAGCTACCCGTAAGAGATCGATAAACATCCAGTGACTCAACATCATGGATCCTTTTAATTTTAAAAAAATATTTAGGTTTAAGCAAGAGTAACAGTTAGTCACTGGCCTGGTTCAGAAATCAAAGCCAAGTCCCTGAATCACAGTACGAAGTTTCAATAATTACCTACCATTTAGTGGTTCTTCTACAGCTTTCTGTAAAATATTTAAAATATGTGTACATATATATATATTTAAAGCCTTTTGTCTAGTTTCAATCTTCAAAATTAAATAACTCTAATTGACATATACAGTAAATAGTGATTCTACGAAACAAATATAAGAAGTAACAGATTGTTAATAATGTTACCCGCGTGACAGATAGATTAGTGACAGGATTTGTTATGTTATCTTCAGGGCAGCTAATGACGACATGCCTGCTTCCTCATATAGCACTTCAGTGAAAATAGTATAACTTGGCAATCTGACTGCATACACAAAGTAAAGACCAACAAGAAAAAAGAGCAATACTTTGTGGCTTCATATCTACAATGAATGACTGGAAATGTACGTGGCTTATCTGGTAACAAACTACCTGAAAACAGAGACTTCTTGTAGAGTCTAACAGAGCAGTCCACAGTTCCAATCTTGTTGTTTTAATCAACATATTTAATGCCTATACCAGAAGTTTAGAAGAAATGCCTCTTAAAACCCAACCTAAACTGCAACCTAAATTCCTTTTAGTTTGCTCCATGTCATTATAATCTTAGTACCAAGGAAAAACATAATAAGTATGTAAGTATTCTGCCATCAAACAGCCCTTAACTACATTGAATGCAGTCATGGAGCTGACCATTCAAACTGATTTAAAAAGGTCTATTTAGATTTCAAACCTTGGCACCCAACTGCTACTCCAATCTTCATTTCATTATGTGCATAATGTGTTACAGATAAGTTACAGCACAAAGGAACATCATGAACTCAGTGTAGTTTAACAGGAAAAGATTTTAAGTGACTTTATACAGAGATCTAAATATCTTGTGATCTGAACATTCAGAAATGGTTTCATTGACCAGTTCCATACAACTATCTATATTAACACGGGGACCTTATATAGCAGTAAAGCTTGAAACAATATTCTTTGTGCAAATGGTGGTACAATTTACAACTGATTAAGGGATCACCATTAATTTTAATATACCATTAAAATGTATTCTGTCAAAGCAAATATTCATCTTTTTAGCTCTCCACTTTTCTATGTATTACCAAATAATTATTTGATATTGGCAAGAAAGATTAGTCAGTTTTAAAACTGGAATATCCATTCTTCTCTACCATACCAATCAACAGCTGTAAGAGGTATGAAGAAATAACTCTTTGTGACCCCCAAATAGGAGGAGGAAAGGGGACTGCTCTTTCTTTGAAATAAAAGATTTTAGAACATTCGTCATGAATTTGAAAGTCCTAGTTTAGTATGTCATGCATTTTACATTATAATGAATAGTTACCCGCATACTGTAAGCAAGGTGCACCACAGCTGGGTCAGGTATAATACTCCCAATTATCTAAGCATGGTTAGAGAACCATAAGTGAGAGACACACAGTTCATTCCTGAGCCCTGCAGCGGCCGGGTACGGTGTGGCTGAGGTGCCACCACAGTGCCTCCAAAGAGGTTTCCCAGCTGCTGCAAGGCAGAAAAGGCTTTTTAAATAATAAAAAATAGAAAATGGGGAAAATAGCCCCATTGAAAACAGTGATGCTGCACTAACAAAAAGCTGGCGCAGCACCTTTGTTTCTGAAGGGGGCGTTCCCAGACTGGAAGGGGTGAGGAAACTGACTGAAGTCAACTCTGCCCCGGGAAATGCCCCAGGAACGTCCCCCATGCCGGCGCTGCAGTTCTCTTCCAGGATTCAGGTCCCAGAGAGGCTGCGGCAACAGAGGAGCCCCGGGCAGCTCCGCGGTGCCCAGGCACCGACAGAAATGCCCCCCATTTCAGTGTAAGTGCCCCTTATTCCGTGATAAGTGGGCACTTATGCTGGTGCAGGGGTCACGCTGTCTCCACACCACTTTCAGCCTCCAACCTCAGGAATGGGCTGACAATCTAGCATGCATCCTGCCCGCTATGGCATGTTTTAATCATTATGTAATCCAGTGATATTCACTCACTGGCTCGGGAGCCACATATGGCTCTTTGATATAACCCCTGTGGTTCTTCTGATCACTGTTCCTCAATGCGGCACTTGCCACATGTTCCAGGAAAGAGAGAAAGGCCATTGCCTGGTAGGGCTTGTCAATGGCATGCGGGTCCCCACATTAAAACAGCCACCAGTGCATGGATTGGAGACTAGTAAGCGACAAGCCTCCCTGAGCTGTAGGCCTTGTGTCAGGGATGGAAGTAAAGGGCCTCTACTATGCAGCCTCTGCACTTTCATCCCAAAACATAAGTGGTTGTCAAGAGGAAAACAAGCAAGCCACAAAGAATAGAGAGGAACAGAGCAATCTGGCCACAGAGGGGTGTTGTTTTTACTCCCCCTTCTCCATGACCAGCTTGGACTCCCCCAGGAGCCTTGGCCATTTCATCCTCTTATCTGAGTTGCTGTGCCTCATGCTGAACTGAGAATGAGTACGCTGAGAGCGAAGCCCTTCTCATTTCAAACACACAAGGACTAGTTAAGGTTCTACAGTGGTGAGGAGAGATAACCTGACATGCTCAGAGGTTATCTGGTAATTTAAAAGGTTATAACTATTTAATATTAGCTATGGGTATGTCCTGGCCAAGATCCTAAAGGAGGAAGAAAGAAGGAGGGGGACCCACATTTAATTGTTTATTATGAAATTACAGACGAACTGTGTATTCCTACGTTTTTAGATTTATATGTAGCTGCTTTGCCCTGTTTGTTCTGTTATTGTAAATGCCAATAAAGGTTCTGTTTACCTGTTTACCAGCTATGGGTATGTTTTGTGGGATGGTGACCAGGACATAAAATAGTCATGTGGCTCTTTTGGTTGCTAGTAACTGCAAAACATGGTTCTCTACGAGCTGTGGAATAAGTACCACTGATGTAGCATTATGTCTATACCAGCCCTAACCATAGTTGTAACTAGGGTAGCCCTGTAATCAGTTTGAAATCAAGGCTTGAAGTGGGTTTGCAAACCCTAATTAGAAAGAAATCTGATTAGTATGAATGAAGCCCAAACACTTCACCACTGTTGAAGAAAGCTATGAAAGAAAGAAGGGTATTTATTTCAGGAAGGAGCACAGGAAGAAAGGTTGGGATTCTGGTAATGTAATATCTGCATAACCGCTGGTCCTTCTTCATAACCTGACAGATTTCAGAGACTACAACCCATAGAGTAAAGTCTCAATTTTTTGTGTCTTTTTTTTAACTTGCAAGGTTGTGTTGAAAGGGAACATTTCAGCTCTCTCTATCAGTCATTATGATAATTACTGAAGGCGTGGATCTATTTGCAGCATACTGAGGGCTGGATCTTATGCCTCCTAGCTACTGGTACAAGAAACCAGCTGAGGCTCTTCTGTCTCAAGAGGCAGCAAAGATGATTTCGACCACTTCCTGCTTCTCACTGCAGCTGCCTGTTTTGCATGTTTTTTAGTCCACTAAGATCCCTCAACCCTTGGTCATTACCATTTTGGCACTCAAAGGGGACAGCTGGGGAAAGAGAAAGATGTGAAACATCTGCCTCTCTCCAGTTTCTTCCGCTGGGACCACACAGGTTCCAACTTTTTTCAGCTTTTGCACAGGCCTTTCAAGGTATGAATGGTTATTAACAACTCTTAAACACCCCCAAGGACACATACCAAAGTAATTTATCATTCCCCACAATTACTCATGGTTAAAGCTAGTATGGGCAGCTAAATCATGACTTCTGAGCTCTCTGATGCTTCCTGCAAAGCAAGCATGGCTTCCTTTCAAGATGTAAACCACTGCAACCCTTAAATGGACTCAAGGAAACCTCCAAAATTAGACATTCCCCATTCCACACAATAAAATATATAGTTAAAATGAATGCATAACTAAATGTTGGCTACTAACCAGTGCGCTGCTTATAAACTTTCTGGAAAAAGAGCTGGGATCAATTGAATTGTTTGGAATGTGGGATACTAATTCCCCAAAAGCTTTCCTGTTAGATTTGCATTGCTATATAATTATTACCTCAGATATTAATCTGAGGTAATTTTCAAAATTATTTTTAACCGCGAATTAACTGGGCTATATTATAACACAACAGATGATTATACTGTAGGATTTTAAGGCTGAAGAGGATTAAAACATATAGCAACTGTTTTACTGTTTTATAGAGCAGAATATGGATAAATCTACTGCCATATCAGGGTTCAAAAATGCCACACATTAATAATATATGTGCATGAATTTGATTTTTCTGTTTTTTTAATTCTCCCATTATTGATCCATTGATACATTAAGTAAACCTGAAATCTTTATATAAGAAAGGAGATTAGAAAAGATGCAGTTGGAAAGACTTCTTATAGAGCTGAATATATAAGGAGGCAAGTCCTGATCAAGTCTTCTTGCCATGGTACCAGTGATTTTGCTTGCTACCAACCTGGTTCCAAACAGTCGTGAAAGGCTCAGTATCTCATTACCAATCCCCTGAGCCATCTACCCACCCCAAATGCATTAATTTTAGGCTTACCCTTGGAGGCTGATGATCTTTAAAGTTGGAACCTAAGATTACAAGAAAAGGACACACGTTTTTTTACTATATACCAAAATGGAATAAATAGCAAGCACACAATGTTAATGACTGCTGCTCAGTACTTGTTAATAAAATAAATTGTCATTGGTCATTTATGAATGGGTACTTGGACTCACGTTCGCCCCGTCTGACTCGGTTGTTCCTTGAAGTTCTGCACGAGTTCTCTGTCCATTCGAAATGACTTCGCTGCCAGCCCTCGCAATGTCTGGGTTTTCCCATTTATCTGTTAACCCGACCCTTCCCTCTCCCCTGAGCAAAGCCCGGCTGAAATTGCCATGCAGAAGGCAAAGTGCGGGCCACAGGAAGACTGCTTTCTCTCACAGCCAATCACAAAGCAGTGTGTAAAGAGGCAGGGATTCAAATATTTCCTGCTTCCTCGGAGCTCTTTCTGAGTAGAAGAAAGGCTTTTCAAAACGAGGCTCGGATTTCTCTCCCCCCTTTCTTTCAGATTGCTCCATTTTTTTTTTGTTTTTTTTTATGCGGCAGTTGGGTTTGGGGGGAATCTTCTCTCACAGTGAGCACTGAGAAGTAAGCCAATTACAACACAGCATTTAAAAGGACTGGACTTGATTTGAGTTTGGAGACTGCTGGTGCATAGATTCCCAACTGGAAAGTGTGGGTCCAGCCAGTAACGAACCTTAGGTAAAACTCCCATGCATAAATGACCATTAATAAAATGAAATTTCAAGATAATGACATATGAATTTTTTTCTTCATAGAGGCCTTCAACTGTGAATATGGAATAGCTTCCCACATTCCCAGTTAAATGGGTCTCAGGGTTAGGTGCTGGGATCAACCCCTGCCTGGGAAGAGCTGTGTTATATGCTGTGAAGCTACTTCCAATTTATGGCAACCCTATGAATTAAGGATCTCCAAAATATCCTATCGTTAACAGCCTTGTTTCAGGTCTTGCAAAGTGAAGGCCGTGGCTTCGTTTATTGAGGCAGTCCATCTCATGTTGGATCTTCAACCAATTTTTGTAGCAATTTCTCTCACTGTCTAATTTTTGTACAATATTTCTGATGTTCTGTGCATCAAGTTTTACAAATCTTAATGTTCTGCCACACTGATCAACCCATAATCTATATTATTTATTATTAATTTATTTTCAGCGATTGTACCCTGTGCACTCAGTCAATCATGGATCAACAAGAAAGATAACTCATAAGTTGAAAATAAGTTCAAAATGAAACACTTCTAGCTAATTACAATATATTTACATATTTGTTCTCTTTCTTTTTTTATTTGTTTCTCTGTTTATTCTTCTTTTAACCAATTAACAGCACAAAAGCCAAGCCTCTTCTCTATTGGTACAGTAGCAAGTTTGTCAAGGATCTATTTCAGTGTGTTTTAAAATGATTTTTACATCTCTTAAGAGATGGTGGGTAAGAAACAACTCTTTAAAAAATAAAAATGTGTTTTCAAAAATTCTCAGTATGCATCTTAAAAATCTTTGGTACTTGTAAAGGAATACATTACATTTAACTTTTACTAGAGAGCCCTGACCTGGATGGCCCAGGCCAGCCTGATCTCATCAGATCTCAGAAGCCAAGCAGGGTCAGCCCTGGTTAGTATTTGGATGGGAGACCACCAAGGAATACCAGGGTTGCTGTGCAGAGGAAGGCACTGGCAAACCACCTCTGTTAGTCTCTTGCCATGAAAACCCAAAAAAAGGGGTCGCCAGAAGTCGGCTGCGACTTGACGGCACTTTACACACAGAGAGAGCTAGCACAATGGTAACCTGTAGTAAGGACCTCCTACCCTGCATCTACACCACCCATTAAGTTGCTATACATGACTTCACAGGACTTGTGCAATAGAGGGGTCTATGGAGGAATGTTATCTACACAAAATAGTTTGGGAACTTAGAAACAATTTTCTGGATGCAACTTCACTTCCCTTGCACCAGCTTCTCATGGGTGGGAAAGCTGCTCTACGTCCTCCATGTCCTGACTAGTTTGTTTGGGTGCTCTCAGACAGACCTGACTGTTTTTCTCTGAATGGCAGCCTTCTGTCCCATTGCAGGGGTGTGGGCGGGGAACCAAAACGTTTTGTAATACAATTACCAGTTCAGCTAAAACTAATCTCTGAAGCCTATGAAGAGACAATAACTATACAACCAAACTATTATCTTGATTCTGCTGTTGTCTTGCGGAGGCCACTTTCAATAAAACTGCTTTTTTTCATTTGCATTCTTATGCAAATCTCATCAAGGGGAAAAAAAGGAACCCTACATGAGAAATATCAACAAACCATTTAGATAATTTGCATGTAAAATTCAAATCAAATATTTCTCAAGAGATTTACTAGTTGGAGTCGACAGAATGTTTCGTTCCTATATAAGTCAATAACGTGTACTGGACTTTGTGAAAATAACTTTAAACAGGAAGGACTTACCAATAATAATCACATAAGCTAAGGCAATTACTGCTACAAGATCAATAATTGCTAAGCCTGAAACAATGACAGGAGCCTGTAGTGGGGGGCATGCTGTTGAAAAACAAACACAGTACTTAGGTTAGCATTTGTGGTTCTAAAATTCCTTTGTTTAAAACACAGCTAATGAAAAATCAGAGATATAATTCTTTAACAGAAAAATCTTTTACACTGTGATGAGTTTTTTAGAGGTATGGCTAGCTAACTGGGGGTTTTTTTATTTGTATTTTACCCGATTAGCACTGGATGATGCATCTTGAAGCTACACTTATGCATCTCTACCGTACAATGAGACAGTTTCAACTTGAGATCTTAAACAGAAGAAGTTAGAGTAGGTAAATATTTAAAAGAGTCCAGCAACATTAAATATATACAAAGGAGCAACCGCTGCTCTTTGAATCACTGCATATCTGCTTATTATTCCAACCCTGCTACGATCAAATACAGACTGACTTGGACAAGTAATCCCTCTTAAACTAAACTAGTTCCTTGTGTTTATCTATGCGGTTGCTTAATTGTTACAAAAATGGTTTCCTGAGCTACCAACACGGACAAGTGGGATTGTGTGTGTGAACTAGTGCTGTTGTTTAGGCTATGACAGTGTTACAACTATGAACGATAAGCCATCCACTGATGCCTTTGTCCAGAATTAATTACAAGAATGAGCAGAAAGAAAAATTACATCTGGGATGCCACTGTGATGCGGGGGAGGGGGGCTGCATATACCAGACTTTCGATACATCCAACATATTTTGCAAATATTTCACCATATACAAGGGATGGCATTTGCAACAGTCTGTGTTGAGCATCTAAGGGATTCATCCTATAGAACAGTGAACACTGGGGAATGAGAAGCAGAACACCCCCTATTTCACTGGGGTGGAGAAAAGACAGTGCATGTGGAGGCCCTTAAGCTTCAAGAGAGTTTGTGTTCTGAAAGCCCTTTTCTTGTGAGGACTACAAAGTCCTCCTCAACCACAGATAAAGTTTTTATACATGAAGTTTTATACTGTATATGATAATATATAATATAAGGGCTGTCCTCTGTAGACTCTGTGGGGAGACAATATCTGCATCACCTATATTGGTGTGATACAATAAAAAAGACCAGGATATGCTTCCATATTAAAGATAGCAGACACCTACATATTGAGTGAAGTAGTTTATAATACAAAACACTTATGAAACAAAACAGAACCCTTTCCAAATGAATCATCTATGTTCCCGCTACAGAAAAGTCCCAAGTCTTGGGGCGAAAACGTATGGTCGCTTTAGCCTCCTTCATTCCGTTTCAGCCAGGATTCAGCCAGGATCGAACACATGCATTTCGCCGAACGTGCGTTCGATCCTGGCTGAAACAGGGAATAAAGGAGGCTAAAGCGACCATGCGTTTTCGCCCTTGCTGTAACACGCACGTGTATTCCCCATTAGTATTTCTGGTCAAGTGCATAAGAATGGCCTCGTGCTAATTACTGGAAAAACATGCAGGAAAAAACATCTTTAGAAGCTATGGAGCCAAAATCAGCTGAGCAAAGAGGTTTGTAAACACATGTTCATATGTTTCAATAATTAAGTTGCGAAGAAGAAGAAGAAGAAGAAGAAGAAGAAGAAGAAGAAGAAGAAGAAGAAGAAGAAGAAGAGGAGGAGGAGGAGGAGGAGGAGGAGTTGGAGTTGGTTTTTATATGCTGACTTTCTCTACCTTTTAAGGAGAATCAAACCAGCTTACAAACTGAGGTAGGTGGGGCTGAGAAAGTTCAGAGAGAACTGTGACTAAACCAAGGTCACCCAGCTGGCTTTTATGTGGAGGAGTGGGGAATCAAACCCGGTTCTCCAGATTAGAGTCCACCACTTTTAACCTCTACACCACACTGGCTCACCACACTTAAGACAGAACTTGTAACACAAAATGCCTACAATAATCTGCAACTTAATATAATTAGATAATACTATTACTAGAGATAGAAGTTCTTGATAAAAGCATAAAACAGAAGCTCTGCTTTCATCTATGAGAGAAGACAGTTGAAGTTATTCAAAACAACACAGATTGTCTGGGTTTTTTGTTTCTGTTTTAGAATGAGATAGGAAGACAAGGAGAAATGGTCAGAATCTGGATTCCAAAGAATTGCCCGCATACTTAAGATGCCACCTAAACAAAAGACAGTAAATTTCTGTCGAAAATTGTCATCTACTATGGATAGGCCTGTGATCAAAAAGAGACATCATAAAACAATAAAAATAAACTTCAACATTTTGGCAATGTATTTTATGCAACTAAAACTTATACAAACTTAATTTAAGCAATTTTATTGGAAATGCAACCTTATCTGAGACCCAATCACAGTCACTCCGTTTTTCCTTTGTTTTCCTTTTATCAAAGCCACAGAAGACTACCAACTTGTCCTAGCTATATCTAGTATTAAGCAGGCCTAACAGAGTATGCATAGCAAATAGGTCAGTGCTTGTAGCCTGTTTCATCTGCCACACACTGGATGTAGTTATGGCATAAGCCAGTAATTGTGTCACTGCACTGAACGCTGATTTATAAAATTTGACTCTAGTTTCTACACGGCTTTCCTTATGTGATACATTTTATTCTTTTTTAAAATAAAAAACCTTTAACATAATTTTTTTTTGCTTTTACAGCTACAGATGTATCTTTTTCTAGACAGAAAAACTACCTATGAACTTTGCAATATGTAATACCCAAAAAAATCACCAAAAGAGCAAAGTGAATATAAACGTAGAGTATGCCATCATTATTTCAGGTTAGCCAACCTTAAACAATGACTTTTAAAAAACTGTCCAGGTGTTTCTCTGAGTGTTTTTTTTTTCCAACAGTAAAGATTTCCTAGTTTTTATCTCCTGTTTCAAGCTTTTTGTTAAACTAATGTTTTTTTTCCATTTATCACATAACCCTTCTTTTTGAAGGTAACACTATTAGAGTAAAGCATGCATCTAAATGTATAAATTAAGTGAAGATTTATCTTCTACTAAGACATCAGAGACTGTATCCCTGCATGCATGGCGTGTACGCACACGCACTATGCTTGTGGGCACAAATTAAAATAATGACAGAAAAGGTCAGTAGTGGCTTTGGGTGATGCTCCAGGATACACAGTGTTACCAAAGTTAATAATTTAAAGCAACCTTTTTAAGGTTCTGCTTCCAAAATGCAGCAATGCATGGAACGGCCATGCTAATGAAAATGTATCAACACCTTCAGGCCACTGTTTGTTCACAAGATAAAATAGTCATAACAGAATGCTCAGAGATTCCCTTCTATGAAACCCTCTGTGGATTTCACAAAATCCCTGGGGAGTTGACAGTGTAGAAAAGCTATTTCGTAGGATACTCCTCAGTGTGCATGCAAACAGGGTCCTCTTGAAGAATAAACAAGTTTTTTTAAAAAAACACAGCAAAAACATGAAGAGATATTAATACCATAAAGTAAACACACGGCTTACCTGATACAGACATAGCAAATCCAGTCACAGCAATTACATATCCAAGTGCTTTCAAAACTATCAATACAACTGCAAAGCTTGGTGGTTTCTCAAAAACTAGGGGGGAAAAATAAACATTCTATGCTTGAAAACCAGAATATCAAAATCCAATAGAAGCCTTTAAATGATAATAAATAATGATATTTTCAAATGTAATGTAAATCCATGGAAATGCAACACCAGTACTTCCTAAATTGGATAATACACATAGACAAAAAAAAACAGAACTGACCAAAAAAAAAAAAACCTTTTAGTGCTAGGCTTCCTAATATAACACAGCACCACTAGAGATAAACTTTATTAAATATGGCAATGATACATCAACAAATAATCACATCTCATGAACCAATCAAATTTCAGCCATTTGCAGCCTGTCTGCTTAAATCAGAATTAAGGAGGCTTGGACCCACAGACAAAGCCGTCCTGGGTTAGATATCAAACAGTCTGCCTAATTCAGTTTCCTGTCTCAGTGGAAAGTAACAGCAAAGGTACACTTCAGAGAGCGGCAGAGATGAAAACAAAATCTCTCTGTATGGAGCGCACAGTACAATGGCCCAACCCTGAGGCAAGCTGCACCTCTGAAAAGTTACACTTTCACTGTTTCTACCTGCAGCCCAAAGAGGTTTCCTGGGACAGCGCTGAGGACCAGAACTGAACCCAGTTACCACATTACTACGAATCCCTCCCTTCTCCCCACAAATCACATCAAATCATTAAAGTTCAAGGTGCAGAAAGTTGACAGAATCTTACCTGAGTCCAACAGAATGTAGAGAAGGGGTACTAAAAGGACAGCAGGGAGTACAATGAAGCCCAGCCCAACTTGATTTGACATTTCAAATCCATCTGTAAGAAATTTGTTAAAATACAAAGACCGCTGCCTTGAAGCATAAGCAAAACAAAGGATATTTGTACATCTTTATGTAAAGAACAGTTCAGATTTTTTGCAAGCTTTCTGGTCACCCAAGCAAGATCTTACATAAGGGTATTACCCTGCCCTACTGCCCTGTAATCCAGAAGCCATTGCATAGAGAAATAAATTGAATCCTGAATGAATATGTAGTTCAGTCAATAGATATAGATTGTATTCTTATGGTCCACACTATTCGGTGCTAGTTCTGAGCAGGGAAACATTAACACTGGAAATACTCCAGGAGAGGCAAAACAGTTGACTGGAGTGGATCCATCATAACAACATTACTTAAGAGTACAATACTATAAAAGAAGAAATTATAAAGCCAACCTATTTATATGCAGCCTAGGGGAGAAATTACCACAAAATAAAGACAACTCTGTTTTATTAAACATTTATGCAAGAATGATTGCTAAATAGAACACTAGCCGAATCCAAATCACTAGAAGAAAAACAGAGCATATGAAGATTTCTAAAATAACTAGCAGGGCCGTTCTAAGGAGGTCTGCTCAGAATCCTACTCAGATCTATGCAATGGGGCCTTACTCCCAGGAAAGTGTTGTTAGGATTGCACTGTAAATGGTGGGTGCGCCCTAGTCACTTTGCTACTTTTTCCAGAACAACTTAAACTGAATGCTGGATTTGTATTCCAGATGCCCCCATCCTATTGCAGGCCACCTGGACAGGTACCATGCTATTTTTCACGGGGTTTATTTATGTCTTTTGTTAATGTTTTAACGATAACACTTGCAAAGCAAAGAAATAAAGCAAGAATTAACCTTTAGCTGTGAGAGAACACAAAACCAGTTGCTTCCTGTATATAATATTAAACTATGTCTATCTTTGTATAGTGCCTAGTGCGGGGGTCCCCAACCTTTTTTAGCTTGTGAGTACCTTTGGAACTCAGACACAGTGCGGTGGGCACAATAACAAAATGGCTGCCTTAGGAGGTGGAGCCAACCACAAAAATGTCAGGGAGCAAGGTTATGCTTAATTCTAAAGGTAACTCCAACATTTCAGGCAGAAACTAGGCTTAACAGGAGTCCTTAAATTGACATATTGTGGAAAAAAATACTTTCTTGCTTACACACAGCTTACCTTCAGTCACACAGTGAAGGTCCTTGTGCTGTTCTGGCAGCTGCTGCCACAGAATTATTATTTTTTAATTAAAGCAGTCAGATCTCCAATGACCAAGCAGAAGTCCTGCTGGGCAAAAGCTCCACTAGGTCCCATCCACTTTCTAAAAACACTTGGGTGGGCTCTAGGAAAGGTATTGGTAGGCATCATGGCACCCACGGCCACCGCACTGGGGATCCCTGGCCTAGTTATTGATAGGCATAAGCATTTGGGAATAAAGATGACAATGGCATGGTAAAACACATTATACTTAAATTTGCTTCTCACCATGCAATCCTCAGCAGAGATACAGCCTGCTAAGACCACTGAAGTCAACAGGTTTTGGATTGTACTGTCAGTGACCCTTCATAACACTATCTAAACCTACATGCATTTGACTGATTAATTCTAGTTATTAGTTTTCCAGTACTTTTCACACTGTGGGCAATATATGTCAAGTGGAGGGTTGTTCTTGGTGTCTCTATACTCCAATGTTGATATTATCTTTGCCAGTAGTAAGGATGGCAAATACAGCTGTTCCCTTGTGATTCCCGACACCAGGCACAAATTCATTAAATTATGTCCAGGTGGTTTAAAAAAAAAAAAGATTGCCAAAGAGGAATCATACTATTTTTTTTAAAAAAAAGTAGATTAAACAATTAAAAATGAACAATTTGTACCCACTGTTCACAGCTCAGAGCTCTTCAAGACTGCTAAGTCTGAGAACTGAGCAAAAGAGCTGCGTGATCATAAATGGGGCTTGGGAATCAGCTGCCAGTGTAGTTATTTACAAAATTTATACGCCACCTCTCCAGGAACCTGCTTGATGTGGCTTACAAAGCAAAGCAAAACAATAAAATAACAAAAAAAGGGCAGCGTAAACGTTATCAGTAATAAACAAGCCATCAAAAGCAAGCCAGAGCACAGAAAGCATAAAAAAACAGGCTAAATATGGTAAATATCATGCAATAATCTTCAGGCTAGAAGCCCACCACAAAAAACAGCCCAAAGAACTGAACCCAACCTTATTTCATAAAAATAAATGTTTTGACTAGTGCTGAAAGAAGAGCAAGGTAGGTGCCAGGCAAGCTTCCAGGGGAAGAGCATTCCGAAAGTGAAGTGTTGCCGCTGACAAAACTCTTATCTCTGGTCACAGCCTACCTCACTTATGCAGGCGGGGCTTGGGAAGAGGATCTGAACGGACAGGTTGGAAAGTACAGAACGAGGCAGTCTTTCAAGTATCCTGGCCCCAAGCCATGTAAGACCTCAAAGGCAAGAACCAGCCCTTCAAACTGTCCTCTGGTTTCAGCACCTGGGTAACAGAATTCCTGTATGTTGCCCCTGACAATAGCCTTGCCACCACAGTTTGGACCCACAGAAGTTTCTGGACAGTTTTCAAAGGCAGCCCCAGATATAGAACATTACAGTAATCTAAGTAGGGTGTGATCAGGGCATGGATCATTGTGATCAGATCATGCTCTTCAAGGGACAGCCACAGCTGATAAAAAAGCATTATGTGCCATGGAGGAGACCTGAGGTTCTAGCCATAGGAGTACCTCCAACCTGTGAATCTTCTCCTTTAGAGGGAATGCCATACCCCTCCAGAACAGTTGGACTATTCAATCCTCAAGTGGCCTTAACCAACAGCACCTCGGTGTTGTTTGGACAAAATTTCAGTTTACTGGATCTCATTCATCCAATTAGTACTGTAGGCCCCTGTTCAAGACTTCCACTCAATTTGCTGTTAAGTAGAAAGAGATGGATGCTTCCCGCTGGCAAATCACTTCAAAAGCCCTAACAATTTCTCCCTCTGGTTTCAAGCTGGTATTAACCATCATGGGAAGCAAGATGGAACCTCCAGGATAAATATCATGGGGAAAAGCATCAATTCCCCAGCACTGTCTTCTGAAATCAGCCAGTCAACTGATTCAGTCAGAATCACTGAAGCACTGTGCCCGCACTCTCACAATCCAGCCAACTTCTCCAAAATGACACTATGGTCGATGGCTCCGAGATCAGATATGTCCAGGACAATTAACAAGGATGTAATACTACTGTCAATTTCCCAGCAAAGATCATGGCAGGATGACTAAGGCTATCTCTGTCCCAAACCCAGGCCTGAATCTGTTTTGAAATGGGTCTAGATATTCCTTCTCCTCCAACACCACCTCCAGCTGGTTAGATATCACTTGCTCAAACATCCTGTCTGAGAATGGAACGTTGGTGGTAGTTATTTAGGATATTTGGGTCTAGGGATATCTTCTTCATGAACAGTTTAAATAATGCTTCTTTACAGAGTTTCACCACAGGTGAAATTGGAAACAGTCTTCAGGCTTGCAAATTTCCCTTCCTTTCCCATGCCTCACTTCCCACATTCACTTGAATACAAGACCTTTCCCCTCAGACTGCAATACGGAACCTTCTTCCTTTATTATAAAACAATACATCAACTATAGGCTATAGACTAAAATATTTTATTTCAGGAACTGCCACTTATGTCAAGCCATATCAGTTTTTGACACTTACCTGGTATTAAAAGAACACAGCCAATCACGACAGCAACTGTAACTACTAGTCCTGCAATAATTAAGCTGATCTTCTTTAGCAATGAGATGTCATATTTTGTTGCTTAGAGAAAAATGAAAGAAATGAAAAACAATTAAAAATCGTAAAATTAAAAATAAATTTATAGATTTTAAGCTATTCATGTTGGAAGAAAAAGCTTAAAGCAATGTTGAACATTTGTTGAACTCTGATTTGAACTCTGATGTTGAACTCAGATTAGTTGTGACATCCAAATTCAGGCACCTTAACAAATTTGGGCTTTGTCTACTCCCGGTTCAGAATCTCAATTACAGCAAAAGGCAGAAACCCCAAGAGATTAATGTGGATTTTAAATTTGGACATCACAATAAACTGGACTGAGCCCAAACACTTACTAACCAGGAAATCTTCAATTGCAGCTTCCTGTATGTGGGAGGGTGGACGGGAATGTTCAAGATTAAAGATTTGAGGCTCATTCACCTCACAAATGCTTTTGTGCATTTTGTCTGACAGAGCCTAAGATCGCAATCCTGAAAGGGGGAGGGGTTGATCCGCAGTCTTAATTTTTAAAAAAATAATAATAATGAAAAAAGGTGGGAAATGCCCAATTAAAAAAAGGCGGTGCAGCCACCTGGGGCGTTCCTGGGGCAAAAGGGCTCTGGAAGCTGCCTAACTGCAGCTCCACCCCCGGGAATGCCCCCCTCCCCCAAGGCATTGCTGTGCTGGCCGGCATGTTTGTCCCTGCGCCGACATAGGTGCCACCTTATTCCGTTATGCTGACTCCAAAGGAACTTCACCCCCCACTTCAGGAAAGGGCTGCCCATGTCTGACATGTTAGCTCGAGGCCTCTTTGGACTCACTACATTCCAGCAATTTTTTGTGTTGCAGTCAGCTATGTAACGCTGACTTTGACCAGCAAAAAAATAAAAAAATAAAATAAAAATCTAAGGATTCCCTTTCATGCACTTTTATGTCAGGCACTTATTTCAGGCACTTTTATGATTCTATTTCAAACTGTAAGTACTCTACATAGAGTTCAATTCACCTTCCATCGAATTAGTGTACGAGAAACATCAAACCCTAATATTTTGCGTTCCACTTCAACTTAACATGATAGCATCACTGCAGAAGTGGTTCATTTCAAAGGCCGGTAGTTCATAGGTTTACATAGCAGTTTGGGAGTCCTCCAAAGAAAGGAAGTTAGAAAAATTGTAAGCTCACTATCACCAGCTGTGTTCTGTTCTGCCTTAGGCACTTCTAACAAACTGTCAGGTACATTTTTATTCTAAAATTTTCATTGTGGCTGAAGCACAAGTTAGAAAAGACACAGTGTGATCTTTGGTATGAAAGAGAAAGAAGTTTTGCATGTACAATTCTAAAGAGCAGCATTTAAAAGCTTAAACAGACAACAGTAATTTCTTCTGTTTTCTAATATGCCAATACAGTTGCTTTTGGTTTACTTCTGCAGCACAGCAATACTTTGGAAATGCTCAGGATGAGGTTCTGTCACCGTACTGAATGCTTATGGAACCAGCATGCCATGAAATAACGCTCAGAAACACAGTGTTAGCATCCCCATGAAACATTACATCACACAGATGTAAGTATACTGCAGCACAATAGGAATGTTTTTAGCTTAATAATATATACTGGGTATAAAGTGATGTCTAAAGTGATTAGTGGGCTTTGAAGATCCATGTCTTGCATTACAAATTCCCTCAAAGTTCACATTGACTAGTACAAAGGCACTGGTCCATAAGTGACATTTTAAATTACACAGTATTATAAATAATGCTTGGAGTTCTCAAGTGTTCACACTAGAGTGCCAGGGCAAGTTGCATTTTTAAGAACAAATTGGGCAAATAAATCTTGCCTATTAAACTTTGTAAATAGAAGACTCAGCTCATTCATACGCTGATGAATGCCACAAAACGGAGACAAATGTGATTCAGTACTGAATGAGAATCCTATTACTACCATCTACTCCCACACGAGTGCTCCACATCTGGATCTAAGGACTGGCTATGAGGCTGCAGCCCCCACCCTCTCAGCTATTTTACTGGTAAACACCTGGAAATGATACCAAAAAGATGCTTGCCATTTAAGTGGCTGCAATATGTCTTTTCTCCGTCTTCTAGAACTCACATATTAGTCTTAGCAGAAGCTCTGAACCTCTAAAAAGTGTAATTCTTCCTACCACAGCAGGTCCGATGGGGAAGATACACACGGCATTTCCGCCATGTATTTATTAAAGACAAAGAGCTTCTTCTGGAATGTCATGTGAAAATTAGGAGAGGAAGACTCAATGAAATGTCCTGGTATGAGGGAAAGAATCAGGGGGAGCGGGGAGAAGATGCTTCCTTGGAACTTTAATTAAAAAGAAAATGGAAAAAAAAGAAAAGAATGGATCGCTGCTTTTCTTTAATACTCTTCAATCCAAATTGCATCCGTGGTGCCAAGCCTCTACAGTCATTGTAATGTTATCATTTTGTTGATGTGTTCTAGTTTAAGTAATTTATGTGCAGCTTCTCCATTGCACATGAAGCACTCAGGATAGCTAACAATAGCACATAATTAAAACTATTAACATGAAACCCTCAGGCAAACAACAACTGCATTTTAAAGGCCTCCCAGAATAAAAATAGGTTCACCTTATGCCAGAAAACCTGTAAAGATGATGCCAATCATACTTCTTGGGAGAGGGAGTGCCAGCTAGAAAAAGCTTTCCCCCAAGTCCCAGCTGTTCACACTCAAATCTCTCTTCTCCTTACCTGAACATAGCTGTACAAAACAGTGGTGGAAAGTCAAGTTGCAGCCGATCTATGGCAACTCTATAGAGTTTTCATGGTAAGAGGTGAAAAACAGTGTTGCTCTTACCTGTAACTGTTGTTCGTTGAATGGTCTTCTGTGCAGGCACACATGGGACTGCACAGAAGCCATGAAAACGAACAGAGGTGGTCTGACATTGCCTGCCTCTAGCAGCCCTGAACTTACTTGGTGGTCTCCCATCCAAGTACTAACTAGGGCCGACCCTTCTTAGCTTCTGAGATCTGATGAGATAAGGCTAGCCTGGACGATCCAGGTCGGGGCTCTGTACAAAATACTCCTTTAAAATTTTCTAGGGGGAAAAAAGTAGATTTGTTGCCTTTGGGACCTATTGGGACCAATGAAACGTTTCACTGCTAACAATGATGTTTTCATCAGGAAACAAACAACGATGCAGAATTTCCTTTACTCCTTTGTTACGTGCGTGCAAAATATTTTATTTTAACAAAATTCCAACTTTTGTAAAGAAACTTAAGACTTACCAACAACACCTAACTGGGTCCAATAAAAAATAGCAGCCAGTACCATGGTGAGAATTATGAGAACATTCTCCACTGGTTCAAACCAGGGATCTAAAATCAAAACAAATATAACAACAATTACAAAACCTTACTTCTCAGTAGAAATACAACATATAAAATTAAATTTGTTGTCTAATGGTGGCTTCATTAATGACTACAAACTTCTAGCACAAAAATCCTCAGGATGCATTCATCATTTAAACTCCTAAGCAATACTTTAGCGATCCCAGCTAAAAGTAAATCGCCAGCAGTCCAAATTCTGGTTGCTTTGCGTTATCGCTGCAGGTTGACACAGGGATTGCATATGTTTGTCCCATTCAAAGATGCCTTTCTATCCGTGCTATGTTACATTACAAGGATCTGTCTCACACTCTCAAGGGTACAGGACAAATGGAACATCACAAGATAACCTGCGGAGGATGGGAAATCCCACTGGTCCTCTCTTCCTTCTGCTGCTTCTTTCTGCCACCACTGTCTTTCTCTCTATTGCTCCCCTACTGTCATTTCCTCCTGCTTCTTGTCTGCCCACCTGCCTACACCACCCTGGTAGTACCTCGACAAGTGTTGTTTCTAGCTCTTCTGTTCTCCCAGCCACCTCCTCCCTTCTCCATTGCCTAGTTCACTGGTTCACCTGCCTGTGCCTCTGCCAACTCTACCAACTTTCGTTGCTGCTACCTCTACAGTTGCCACTTGGCTAGGTCTCCTCTTCCCTTCTTTGCTACCTCAGTCACCTCATTTCCCCCGTAGTTCTTCTTTCTAGTTCCTCCTTCCCGCCCCGTCAGCCCCCATATCCTCTCCCTTTCCCAGCCTCCTTTTGTCCTTCCTTTAATCTACTCCCACCATGTTCACCTTTATTATTTATGTACATTTATACCCTACCTTTCTCTTCTAAGGGGACCCAAAGCAGCTTGCATAATTCTCCTTTTCTATTTTACCCTCACATGCTCTTGAAGCACACAGTCCAACAGTAAAATACATGAAAAAATGAAGAACCATAAGGATTTCACTTTAAATTTAATTGACGGGTTTTTTATTCCCCCCCTCCCTTCTTCCAAAAAACTCATGACAAAGTACATGGCCCCCTCCTCAGGTCCGGTACATCAGGATGAAGAGAGTAACTGGTTCAAGGCCATTCAGTGAGCTTCAAGGCGCACCAGAGTTTTGAAACTGGGTCTCTCCAGCCAGAGTCTACCCACTGTACAACACAAGGAAGAAAAACACCCATGCCTACTTTAAAAGTCAGAATGAAATTAATATGGAGCTTTCAAATTACTAGAGCAGAGAAGCATGGGGAGGAGGCAATGTGAAACATCTCTGAAATTCTGCAAAAGCTGGTTGAGAGATATGAAAAGACGAAAGAACTTCAGGAATGGCAAAGCACCCAAACTGTGTGTAAAACAATAGAGACAAGCGTTCAGTGTTTCGGGATCGGGACCAAACACAGTGACTCTGAGGAGGCAGAGCACAACCTTGGCTTTGAGGACCTTTCTCCACAGGGCCCTTTTACATTCTCCCATCACAACTTCATACAGTAAAATGTTTATAACACTACAAACTAGAAGCACAGGTGAGTCTGGACTAGTCCAAAGATAAATGGTATTCCTAGGGAACTAGTGAAAAGTGACTAGTGACTGAATAATATGCACTTGATAAGGACGTTAGTGTATATTTAAGCTCAAGACTTACTAAGGAGGGGTCTCTAAAATGAAGGAACCTCTGAAAAATGAACTGGGGCCACTGTCACTACCCCTTTGAAAATATTGGCTCTCCTGGGACCTAAGTGGCTTCAATAAAGTTCCTGCCTTGCTTCACTCCCCCACTACATGTCACGTACACATACCTTTATTGGCATAATTACAATGCTTTCGACAAAAATCCGAACAGAATACAGATAAAACACCCTGCACATTGGGAAGATACAGTAATATTTCATATGGATTATGATATTACAAAATATACTAATTAAAAGCAGTTTTGATCTTAAGCACTTCTGTGAGAAATTGAGCCACCATCTCAGTTATTTCAGGAGTCGAATCATTCAAGAGGAATTGACATTTCAGTTCATTGTTCAGAGATCTTTGGGTAGCTAGTAGAGTAGATCACTACATGTCTTGTCATTTCCCTTCCTTGATTCTTCGAACAGGTTCCTTTTTCTATAAGTGGGCTTTGTCTATGCAATGAACAGCTCACACTTACCGCATTCCCCTCCCCCCAATTCCCTAGTCTTGTGGCCTCTTCCTACAGCTTGGCACCATCTTGCTCTTTTACCTACTTCATTATTCCCCAACATGACTTCTCAAACTGTCTCTGCATAAGTTTCTCTTAACCAGAGTGAGCAGGTTCCTGTACTTGGGAAGACCCAGTCAGGCAGAGCTGTCTCCCTTGCTTCTTGATAATGTAAGGCCCTGATGCTAATGGAAACACTGGATCTTTCAAAAGCATGACAACAGAGCCTAAAGGTAATATGCAAAAGATTCTTATTTTGCAATAGCAAAGTTTTTGGCAATAGTGATTAAAACATTCATATTTACAAGGTATTATTTCACAACTCAGTACTTTACCTTGCACAAAGACTTTCTTGCTGACTCCAATGAATGTGAAAATATTTTTACCTTTTCTGTACATCTGACCGATACACTCTTCTTGAGCTTCGAAGTCAGTGACTATTTCCATAAAGCAGGAATTCTTCTATAGACAGGGGCACCAGAAAATGAAGGCTTAACACTGGATTATGTTAACTGTATCCAGGTAGTTTTAGCTGGCCATTGCAGAAAAAGTTAACCTTGACTAAAAAAGGTAAAGGTCCCCTGTGCAAGCACCGGGACATTCCTGACCCATGGGGTGATGTCACATCCCAACGTTTCCTAGGCAGACTTTGTTTATGGGGTAGTTTGCCAGTGCCTTCCCCAGTCATCTTTCCTTTACCCCCAGCAAGCTGGGTACTCATTTCACCGACCTCGGAAGGATGGAAGGCTGAGTCAACCTTGAGCCGGCTACCTGAAACCAACTTCCGTCGGGATCGAACTCAGAGCTTGGACTGCAGTACTGCAGCTTACCACTCTGCGCCACTCCTTAACCTTGACTAGCAAGACTTAAATTTGCAGTGATTACATCAGTAGCAGAGGTAGGTCTGGCAAGGATGCCTTTACCTAAATCAAGAGCAAGACAAATGGCACACGTCTTTATGAGTTTGTTTATGTGTCCAACATATTTGTGGGCTTTGAATGTAGCAGACTCTGTTGTTGTACCAAGTACATGTCAAGATAGAAATGAAATTATCATGTTCTTCTACATAGATAATGAGGTGTTGGCAGGAGAAAAAAAAGAGTATAGCAACACATAGGGGGTTACCACACTTTGTATTCCCAGCGATGTATTAAGAGTTTGAAAATGTTGTAAAAAACATCGCTTTAAAAGGGTTTTTGGATGCCACGGCTTATAAATGGTTGGAAGACGTCTTCACAGCTAAAGGGGCCAAACAAAGTGCGAACAGTATTTTTTATAATGTTTTCAAACTCTTAATACATTGGTGGGAATACATAGACAGTGCGAACAGTATTTTTTATAACATTTTCAAACTCTTAATACATCGCTGGGAATACTAGTGTGGTAACCCTGATTGTTACCATGGATGTTACACAGGTTTAATATAGAAAATGGCTATGTGTCACTTTCAAAAGCTAGAGTAGCTCTAAAATAGGGTGTGTCAATAATGTGTGCAGACCCCTAGCACTATGTTCAGGAATGTGTAAATGTTCTGAACCCATATGATACATGTGCCGCATGTGGCACTAGAAACATAATTCACCATCCTGGGAATAGCACCTGTTTAAAAAATTAAACCTGAGAAATTAAGGTAGTAATTGGAAGTATGTGGGCAATGCCTGGCAAAATGCCATAAATGAGGGGCAACTGAGTAGAATTTTCTGTGGTTAGGAACTATTATTCAGTTCTTTGTATAAATCTTTGGGGTTGCCCAACTAGCATTCTTATTTACTTCATTTAGCATCCACCTTTATCACTGAGACACTAAAGAGGATTAAAAAGTTATAAAACAATGGAGTAAAGACCAGTGGTTACTTGCGCATGAGAGAATTTCAGAAGAAAAACGGCTTGTGTTTCATAGATTACAGCAAAGCTTCTGCAAAGCTGTGGCTGGTTTTAAAGGAAATGGGTGTGCCACAGCATCTGATTGTTTTGATGCACAACCTGCACCCTGAACAAGAGGTAATGTTAGGACAGAATATAGAGCAACAGAATGGTTTCCAATTAGCAAAGGGGTTACACAAGGATGTATTTTAACTCCCCATCTCTTCAATCATCTCTTCATATCATAAGGAAAGCTGGATTAGATTTAGATGCAGGTGGAGTGAAAACTTGGGGAGGAACATTAACAATTTGACATATGCTGATGATACCACATTATTGACAGAAAATAGCAAAGACTTGAAACGACTACTTGCTGAAAGTTAAAGGAGAAAGTGCCAAAGCAGGACTACAGCTGAACATCAAAAAGACAAAAGTAATGACTACTGGAGAATTACTCAACTTTAAGGTGGACAATGAGGAAATTGAAATTGTTCAAGACTTTCTATTCCTTAACTCCATCGTCATCCAAAAGGGAGACTGCAACCAAGAAATCAGAAGGAGATTGAGACTGGGAAGGGCAGCCATGAAGGAGCTAGAAAAGTTTCTTAAATGTAAAGAAGTGTCACCAGCAACCAAGATCAAGTTACTTCATGCCATAATATTCCCTATTACTATGTTTGGGTGTGAAAGTTGGACAATGAAGAAAGCTGACATAAATAAAGTTGATTCCTTTGACATGTGGTGTTGGAGAAGAGTGTTGCAGATACTGCGGACCATCAAAAAGACAAACAAGTGGGTTCTAGATCAAATTAAGCCTGAACTGTCCCTAGAAGCTAAAATGACTAAACTGAAGCTATCGTATTTTGGTCACATTGTGAGAAGCCAGGAGTCACTGGAAAAGTCAATAATGCTAGGAGAAGTTGAAGGCAGCAGGAAAAGAGGAAGACCCAATATAAAATGGATTGACTCTATAAAGGAAGCCACAGCTCTCAGTTTGCAAGTCCTGAGCAAGGCTGTTAACAATAGGACGTTTTGGAGGACACTGATTTATAGGGTCACTATGAGTCTGAAGGGACTTGATGGCACTTAACACACACACACATAACACAATGCAGTAAAACTAGACTACACTATTCAAGAAGCATGAAATAGGAACAGTATAATACATCCAATACACTGGATTTCACAATGCCTAAAATTTTCACAGGCAATTAAAACCACAACCCCATTTCTTTCATAAAAAGTGCCCCTGCACAATTCTATTGTATCACAAACTGGAAAAGTTATGTACTATAAGGAAATGTTTGAATGTCAAACCAAACTCAGTACACACACCTTTTCTTCCTAATGTCTTTCAAGTTGTTTTATGCATCTGTAAACAGAAATCAAAGGCTTCAGTCACTGAGACGTAACCAACCATAGCAGATCAAGCCTCTGAAGAATATTGACTTGCACACTTCCTCCACTATCACCCCTCTCCTTGTTGTGCAGCTTAGACACTGAAGACTGCATGGTTCCTGGTTTCATGCCCTGATTGAAACAAACAAAACTGGGATTCGTTCTCTTTCCCACAAATAAATACTCCAAACATCAGCTTAATCCAGAGTTGGATTCCTGGGCAGATAAACAGATTATCGTTTGACATTTCTCTGGGTTCAAGCCCCAGGAAGTCTTCACATTCCAAGCCACATGTGAGGGAATGAAGAAGGGAGCTCACGAAATTCAGAACAGAGGCTTGTCATTGTGAACAAACTATGGTTGGTCATTATATCTGTACAAGCGGGGGACCCATAGGGGGCATCTCATTTTCTGTGTCTTCTCACTATTTCCTCTTTCCCTTTCCTGGCATCCCTCACAGCCTCTCCCATTTTCTGGCTTCCTTTGTTCCTTCCCATCCATCAGCCAACCTTGATTAGATTCAGATTTATGAATACAGCAAAGCCATTAAAATAAACATATCAATTACAAAATAGAATCAAAAGTATCTAAAACTATGGAATATATAATTCTTAATTGTTCAAATATAATTGTTCAAATAAATTGAACAAATTACTATTAGCTAAAAACCTCAGATTAATATAACATTTTCCATTTTAGATTAGATTGCCAAGCACCCCGCTTTGTCTGACGGATCTTGTATACTGCAGCACAGAATTTAGCTACTTGTTTCATCATCTGGGCTGACTCTTTCCATAGGAGATTCCTCAACCTCCCTTCAACAGAGCTGTCCTTTGTTAGATTAAGGAGAGGGGAAATTAGCTTAAATCTTGCTTCCTCAAGCCAACCTTTATCTACCCTGTCTTCAGCTTTCCCTCCTTCCCTCTGTCTGGTAGCGTCTCCCTGGGAAAACCCTGGCCAAGCTGTGTGGTGCCAGCGGCCGGGCCATGTCCAGTTGCACCATGGGATGCCCACAAGAACTTAGTGGGGCCACCTCATTTTCTGTTATATCCCCTTCCTCACACTGTTTCTTCTTCCCTCTTCCATTTTCCCTGCTTTCTTCTCTCCTTCCCACCCACCAACAATCCTATCTCTTATCTGTTCCCCATCTTTAGCTATATTTATTATTCGTTCACTTCCTTTACACCGCTCCTTTCTCCACAACGGGGACTCAAAGCATCTTACATCATTTTCCTCCATTTTAGCTCACAACAAACACCCTATGAGGTAGGTTAAGCCAGGGGTCCCCAGCGCGGTACCCGTGGGCACCACAGTGCCTGCCAACACCTTTCCTGGCACCAGCCAAATGTTTTTAGAAAGTAGGTGAGGCCCATAGGGGCATTTGTCCAGCAAGGTTTCTGATTGGCCGCTGGAGATTTAAATGCCTGTGCAGATTTTTTAAAATGTTGCTTTGGCAGCAGCTGCCATCACACAAAGATCTTCACTGTGCGGCTGAAAGTAAGCTGCGACAGCCGTTTCGTGGCTGGCTCCACTTCCTGCAGCAGTCGTTTTGTGGCTGTGCCAACCATACTGTGCCAGAACTCCAAAGGTGCCCACTGGCTCAAAAAATGTTGGGGACATCCGGGGTTAGGCTGAGAGTTTGTGACTTGCCCAAGGTCACCCAGTGAGCTTCTATGGCAGAATGGGAATTTGAATCTGGGTCTCCTAGATCCTATTCTGAAACTCTAACCACTATACAATACTGTTTTTTGTGGGGTGACTGCTGAACAGTACCACGCAGCTGGACCTGGGTGAGTCATGTAAGTCAGATCGTAGCAAATTGCCTGGTGGTTGGTGTTGGGCATGGGTCTGATAAGCCCTCCTTCAAAGGCTAAAACAGGCTTGGAAAGGGCTTTACCTTCTGCTTTGTACTGACAGAAACCAAGGCTTGAAATGCTGTAGTCGTTACGTAACAATGGCCACTGTAGGCATCCACTTCTTAAAGGTGCTCCTATTAACATTTCAGGGGGCTAATGTTTTGTTTTAGAGTTCAGATTATCTGCAAAATTGGGGCTTTTACCGGGTTTGTAGACAGATCTGTCTTGTCTGTCCATGGCCCCAATCACTGGATTTTAGTATCCACAGATGGGACCATGTTGGGAATCATTATATATATTAAGACTAACGTAATTTATAGAGCAATCCTAAAGAGGTCTGCTCAGAATCCTACTCAGATCTATTCAACCTGGTTTACTCCCAGGAAAGTGTACTTAGGATTGCACTGTTTGTTCCACTATATTTCCCTCCAGGTCTTACATACCACTACGGATACCATTTTAATAGTTCTACAATTTTTTTCAAACTACTTTCTTGTGGATGACATTTCCTAATATTACAATTACCACCCAATCCAGTATATACTGCCCTTGCTAGTACTAACAGATTTACTACTTCTTGTTTGCTCCTTATTACAGCCTTCATTTAATTTAACAAACATGCCGCAAGATGAAATGGCATCAAAACACTGTTCATACTGTCTTAGTAATCAAAGGCTGGTATTTTTTTTGTCTTAATGCATTCTTATCACACATGCATATACAGTCAGACTTCACCAACATCTGCCCCTGAAGCTATCACAAGTCTTTTATCATTCCTATACTATGAAATACAATTATGTTGCCATTTTAAATCAGTTCTTATGTAGAACCAACAGGAATGGCTAGAGCTGCAAAATTCAACAGACTATCACCTGGCCCCAAAGGATCAGGTCTGAATTATTTACGAGTCACTAAGCAACACACTTCTAGGAGTACCTTTGTACACAAATGCCTCAGTGGTCACTTGCAGTTACAAATATAATTAAAGAGCCTTTTCCGTGCAAACGGTTTCCAATTTCCAACTAGGGTTTTTATTTCATAGGGTTATTCGGGATGGTATTTGATCTAAGTGTTCTTAAACCAACCTTGCCCAAAACTTAAAACTAAAGGGAAATTTTAACAACTGGTTTTCAGCAAGTTCCAAGCTGGATGCAAACCGACTAAAAAGTCAATTCAAGAGCAAGAACTTTCTGAAAAAATGTTAGAATTCTGAGATATTACCACTCGATCATTCTCAAAATAGAATCAGTTAATATGGTTTTAGGGACGCCCTATGTTTCATATTGCCATTTTATTTTCTACCAGAAGGTGGGGTCATGTTTCTTTTGTTAACATAAGCAGCTTTTACAAACACGTTAAAGTGACGTGTTTGGTTTGAGATCCAGAGAAAACAGTTCTGAGAACAAGAACGATTTACTGTCAGGAACTGATGTTTGTTTTGCTGCTAAAATAAATTTGTTTGGAGCAGTGTTATTATAGGAATTAAAGTATAGCCTAGTTCTACAGTTAGCTCACCCACCCAAATACAATTTCCCTACTATTTAAATAATTTGTTCTCATAATTCATAGAATTGGAAGCGGCCATACAGGCCATTTAGTCCAACCCCCTGCTCAATGCAGGATCAGCCTAGAGCCGTGTTGGCGAACCTTTGGCACGCGTGCCAGACTTGGCACGCCGAGCCCTCTCTGTGGCACGCGCGGGTAAGTTGAGCAGCCGTCGCATCTGCCTTCCCTGGACTCCCCGCCACCCAGATGGGCAATGGGGGCTTTGAACTGCTTCCCTGGACTCCCCGCTGCCCAGCTTAGGGGCTTTGAACAAACATTAATTGTTCAAAAGCATGCCAAATGCAAACTTTTACCTTTCAATAAAAGTTGTTTGTATCATTGAAAACTCTGTTATTGTGTTTTTCTTTTAAGGCAAAAGATGTTAATGTATGTGTTGTTTTTTTCTAAACTAAAACCTCAGTATTCAGGTTAAATTGCCGTGTTGGCACTTTGCGATAAATAAGTGGGTTTTGGGTTGCAGTTTGGGCACTTGGTCTCTAAAAGATTCGCCATCACTGGCCTAGAGCATCCCTGACAAGTGTTTGTCCAGCCTCCGCTTAAAGACTGCCAGTGAGGGGGAGCTCACCACCTCCACTGTTGAACAACTCTTACTGTAAAAAAAATCCCTAATATCCAGTCGATACCTTTCCACCCACAATTTAAACCCATTACTTTGAGTCCTTTCCTCTGCTGCCAACAGGAACAGCTCCCTGCCCTCCTCTAAGTGACAGTCCTTCAAATACTTAAAGAGAGCAATCATGTCACCCCTCAACCTCTTCTCCAGACTAAACATTCCCAACTTCCTGCACTTCCAACAAACTTTGAAGTCGCAATGACTATCTATGGCTTCTTGCAGCCCTGTTTTCCTATCCTCACTAATTACTAGCTCTTCCTGTAGCTTCTGCAATCCTACCTTCTCCCCTGCAATATTAACAAGCTGTGCTATATCCATTTCACTGTCAACAGTTTGCATTTCGTGCAAGTTTCTGAAAACAAGCAAACAAAATATTCTTCATTAAAACATTACTACTTAAGGCCCCCTCTTTACCATCAGTTCCCTATATAAAACCACAGACCTTGAATTTGCAAAACTGGTGGTTCACTGATGATCAGCTTCAGAAGTGGTCCATCCTTGACTATCTAAACACTCATGCCTCACTGATAAGCATCCTGGCTCTCTGGCCCTGCACCTCAACTTGCAAAGAACCAATGCAGGCCTGGCCTATTTTAGTAACATTTTCCTCTCTGTGTACTTTCAGGATAGGGGACATCAGGAAGCTATCTGGCAGCTGACCCAACTTTTACTCTACCCCACAATCAAGCGGGTTCCTCCTGGCTTACAACAGATCTACAATATAGAACAACAAAATACTTGTAAAATCACAACTGAAACACTAAAATCCAGCAAAAAGAAAATGCTAAAGCCTGTTACTGTGCAATTTTTTGCAAAGTTGTTCCAGTCTAAGCCCACTTTCAATGGATTTTGACTGGAATAACTTTGCACAATCCCTTCAATTTAGTAGGTATTGTCGAGCCATGTGTGAAATGGGTAAACAGGCCTCCAAAAGAGAACAGGTGTTCAGTAAATTTCAGTAGTTAGACCTTGAACATGAGTGGATTCTATAGCATCCTAAAGTCATCATGGAGATCTGTATAATGCAAACGTTTTGAGAAAGTATATTTTGCTAACCACAAATTCATAGAATAGAATGAAAAAAAGTATTAGCAGAGGTGGCCACGCTGGATAATAAGGTCATCTCCATTTCACAGCCCAGACACAATTAGGCACTGAGTCTGTACAAAAGATAGTGCTTCCTGCATGACCCAGGGAATCATGTCCTGTATGAATCCAAGGATTGTATTACATCAAGAACAGCCGATGTATTTCACTATTTTTAAATACCAAGCAAACTGTTGCATTTTCCCCCTGAAGTATTCTCAAAGCAATCCTTTAGCTTTCACTGTGAACAGACATCCAAGCTTCCAGTACTGTTCTTGCTAAGAAATTCACTTACATTATATCTACCCATAGTTCCTGTGCAACAAGACTGTGAGACAATCCACAGCAATCCATCTGCCAAGTTGTACCCAACACTTGTCTGTCAGTTCATAGTACTGACCTGTAAACACAGTCCACATATG
This sequence comes from Euleptes europaea, assembly GCF_029931775.1. NCBI lineage: Eukaryota > Metazoa > Chordata > Lepidosauria > Squamata > Sphaerodactylidae > Euleptes > Euleptes europaea. The sequence continues at coordinate 37,179,657 of NC_079323.1, forward strand.
GTAGTAATTTTTCTCAGGATGATTCACTGCTGAATATGAAGAAACACAGCAATATTTGTACTAAGGTAGTAGCCAGAAGTCCTCCCTGTATGGCAGCATCTCCTCCAGAATACTTTGGCGAATGCTATGATAATGATTTTTCAAGCGATTTTGAAGGAACAGAGCCCAGCCAGCATTTTGAGACATTGCTTTTTCTTGGGATGCACTCAAATTTAAGGTATCTGCGCTAGAGGGATAAACTTGCTTTTGCATTGAATTCAAAAAAATGTATGCCTCCTCTGTGACAAACAGAAAGCTGCCTGGCCCCTAGCTGTCAAACAACCAATCCCACGCAAAAACCTGAGCTGATCTGAATGCTGCAGCAACATCCAATTGGCATTCCACTGGCAGAATGTTACTGGAAAGAGTAGACAGATTATAGTTAAGTTCTCTCTCTGGCAGCGAACAGACAAAATAGAGTTAGGATCTGACTCTTAAGTGGAACAGACAAATTAGAAGAGTCTGTCTCAAGAGTGGATCAGACGGGGTAGATTAGAACCCAGCGTATAGGTGGGCCTAATCTGGTTTAAGCCTACTCTCCAGAAAGAAAGAGACTGATTATAAACTGTTTGTCAAAGCTGTGGGAGTCTGACGGAGACAAACTGTCCCAATGTGAAATCTGCGAATGACTTCTGACTGCAAAAATGTGAAACGACCCTTGAGTTCTCTTTGAACAATTGAGTTAAACAGCTTTCGGACACTTACTGGTTGAGAAGAAAATATTAACTTCAGCCAGTGCTGTAGTGTTACATGGTTCTGTGGCCTGTGCACTGTGCCTATGAATACTTAAAAGCATTTTAACCGGTTTGAGAGGGGCATGGGCGGGCCAAGTGCTGCCTCCCTCGCCTCTTTCGGCTTGGGTGGGACAGGCACTGTTTCTCTAGGGGCTCGGGCATCACCTCCCCTGCACCACGCAGAACTCGGGCAGGCCAGACGTGGTGCTTCTGCCTGGCCTACTCCAGGTAGGGTGAGGCCATCAGCCCACGAGGAGATATCCTGCGGCCCATAATCGCTAAACTGCCCCTGGGTGCAGAAATTGCGGCCAGGACTGGCAGCAACCACTGGGTGACTTGCTACTACGCATCTTGCATGACTCTCCTGGGCCCTTGTATGTGAGCAATCCACTATCCTCAGCAATAAGGTCCTGCTACTTAACATACAGCCCCAACACAGTTCTAGAATCAAAATGGGAGTTATAAACACATTATTTTAACCCAAGACAGTTTGAACAGGGGCTATCCACCAGCCACAAGATGCAAACCAAATCACCTAGATAAAACAGATGTCTAGTAGCACCTTAAAGATTAACATTTATCCCATAGGCTTTCTATGAATCATCTCTCACTTTCAGATACATGGGGTTCAAAACTATCACAGGACAAAATATTGTCGAAGGCTTTCACGGTCAAAGTTCATTGGTTCTTGTAGGTTATCCGGGCTGTGTAACCGTGGTCTTGGAATTCCAAGACCACGGTTACACAGCCCGGATAACCTACAAGAACCAATATCACAGGACATTTTTTAATAATTCAGTTTACAATTGGAGGAGGAAAGAGGTGAAGTTGCAGCAGAGAAAAGACCTGTTGTAAATCACTCAGGTATAAGTCACCATGAAATGCAATGGATATGGTTGTTATACATTACAAAGAATGAGATGTCAGAGGTTCCTGCTTCTAATGGGTACCCAATCAAAACCATTAATAAATTTACTCAATCCCTGCAGAGAATGGCATTTTAAAGGCCCACAGGGGCCAAATTCATCTTGGGACCCTGGCATGGGAAGAGGGCTTCTGCCTCCCCAACACACCATTTTCCTAAGACGAAACAACCACGGGGGGGGGGGGGTGCAGTTATTTAGGGCAACCTGAACCCAACTCGTTACAAAATGTAACATGTAGCTTCACTCTCTACTTTAACTCTCTCTAGAGCAGGCTTGTCCAAACTGCGGCCCGGGCCCAGGACGGCTATGAATGCGGCCCAACACAAAATTGTAAACTTACTTAAAACATTATGAATCAGCTATTGTTAGTGTTAGCGTATTTTATGTGTGGCCCAAGACAATTCTTCTTCTTCCAATGTGGCCCAGGGAAGCCAAAAGATTGGACACCCCTGCTCTAGAGTTTACCATCTCTAGTTTATTGTCTTTCAAGACTGCAGTGGCCTTTCACTAGACTTGTACCATAGCTGCTTCTGTCCTTTGTAAAGCCAAAATCAAGGATGCATTACTGAAATCAAGCAGTTCATGTTGCATTCCAAGATGCACCTTCTCCATGGTGCAAGTATGGTTCAAACTGATTACAAGCATAAAGTACCACCATACTGTATTATGTAATTCATGAAATCAGGAACTGACATGCTGTGTTATAGCAAAACACACAACTTCACTCCTATGCATAGTAACAATTACCTCAACAGGTAGAAAGAACAGTCCTTCCATGGGAGTAATTTTTATTGTGAAATGTCTCCCTTTGGTAACGAAAAATGAGGAAGTGTGTATATGGGGGAGTGGGAGAGAAGAGCTTAGAGACAGTCAAACCTCTTTACTAGAGATATAACATTTTGGAAAAAAAACATTTTCCCCTTGGGGGGGAAAAACAATTTTATGGAAAACTGAAATGTGTGCAATACTTTCTTATCAAACCTAAACATATTTACCACTTTAACTACATAAAATGCACGCTTTAACTTATTTAGAATATAAAATTGTACTATTTGACATACATGTAGAATTTAGGACTATAAATGCCTTAGTTTTCTACAAGTGAAACTGTGAGTGTACCCAATACTTAAGAAAGACAGAGCGAGGGAGAGTTGTGTAAACAGCTGCACCACATGCTCTCTTAGCTTTTGCCACCTGAGTGGTAAAGAAAAAATAGAAGTTAAAAAAGAAAAACAAATTTTGTAGAAAACAAAAGTATATTATCTGGAAAGAAACATCTCATAAAGTCACAATTAAGTTGCCTTGCTCTAAGTCAGTTTGTTTATAGATCTAGAACATCTCCTCTGATCAGGTAGCTCCTTTCTCCTTGTGACTAATGTCCCACCACCAGAGCTCTCACTACCATTTCAAGAATCCTTTCTTCATAAAGAAGACAGTGCATCCTAATCATTTCAGTTGTTCTTTTTGTGGATCTTTTCCAGAACATTCCATCTTGAGGTGAAGAAACCAGAACGGCATAGTTTTCTAAAACTTGGAAGCGCCACAAATTATGTTCACAGATTTATGTTAACCACTTTCTAAAATTTTTGCAATTACATTTTTCACTGCCAACTGAACTGTTATTGTTAGTAAGCAAGGATTACTGGAGAAAAATTGTCACAGAAATCCAGAAAGACTGTATTGGAAACTTCTGTATGTCACCTACCATGTTGTCTGAAAAATTGTAGAAGTTCTCAGACTGAATATCAAGTGCCAGTGCATGATCATAAAGGAGCATATAGCAGTGACTGTGTGGTGGTTTGCCAACACAGACAGCTCACGTGTTGTGGGGCCACAACTTCAGGGCTGCCCAACCCACAGTGATGGGATATGTTTCACCATGAAGTTGGACCTTCTCCACAAAGCAGGGTGCCTCGGTAAAGTCAGCAGAGTAAGCATCCTCTCAATTTACTTTTGGTGGTCCAATGATTTTTCCAAAATTCTGAGTCCCTTTCTCCCTAACTTTTCTTCTTTTTAACTTCTATATTGATATAACGCGCCACAACAACCACCCTGCATAACTCATTCCAATCCAGGGCAGTTTTTTCTTGAATGCCTACCTATCTGGTGTGGTTTATGTAAACAGAGACAAAGACTACAGCTCTCTGTGCATTTTGTCATTGTTTCCTGTTTCTTTCCCCTCCTCATGCTATATTGAGGAACCTGGTCTACAGAGGTCCCACAGGGTTCCATATTCTCCTCCATGCTTTATAACATCTGCATGAAGCTTCTGGTAAAGGTCATTTGGAGATGGGGACTGAGTTGCCACCAATATGCAGATTACACTCTGCTCTATTTGCACTTCCAGCAGATCCCAGGGAGATTGTGAAAACTGTGAACAGATGCCTGGAGATGGTTTTGGGATGGGTGAAGGCTAACATGCTGAAATTTAATCTTGACAAAATGGAAGTGCTACTGGTGGAGGGAAAGAAGGACTGAAAGAAGGACTGACCCCGGAATCAGAATGTCTCCTCTCCTGAACGGGGTTGCACTTCCCTTAAATAATCAGATTTGCAGTTTGAAGGTGATGCTGGACCTGGGTCTCCTGTTGGATATGCAGGCAGCAACAGTGGCCTGGGATGCCTTTCACGAGCTTTGGCTGGTGACCCAGCTGCAACCTTTCCTGGGGGGAAAAATATCTTGCCACTGAGGTGCCCACCTTAGTAACATCTAGATTAGATTACTGCTATGTGCTTTACACTGGGCTGCCCTTGAAGACTTCAAGAAACTTCAGTTGGTACAGAATGCTGTAGCCAGAGTGCTGACTGGAGTGGTTCATAGGGACCACATAGTTCCAGCCTTGATCCACCTTGATCTTGCCCAACTCAAGATGCTCGTATTGACCTTTAAAACAGGCTGGGGCCAGCATAACATATTAAGGACCAATGTAGCCTGTATTAACATGCCAGATCTCTCCAGTCATCTTTGAATGTACTGCTTCAGGTGCGCCTGCCATCTGAGGCTAAATGGGTGGCAACCCAAAAAGGACCTTCTAGGTCAGGCTTATCCAAACTGCGGCCCAGGACGGCTATGAATATGGCCCAACACAAAATCGTAAACTTACTTAAAACATTGTGAATCAGCTATCGTTAGTGTTAATGTATTTTACGTGCGGCCCGTGTTAGTGTATTATATGTGGGGCCCAAGACAATTCTTCTTCTTTTTCCAGTGTGGCCCAGGGAAGCCAAAAGATTGGACACTCCTGTTCCAGGTCATGGCACTGAAACATTGGAACTCCTTTCCCAGGGAGATTCGGCTGTCTCCCTTTATCATTGTCTAGCACAGAGGTCGGCAAACCGCGGCTCACGAGCCGCATAAGGCTCTTTGGCACCTTGAGTGCGGCTCTTGAGTGCGGGCTCCGAGCCACTCCGCTCCTGCCCTGGCGCAGGGCAGCTTCTCGCCTCTCTGCCCGGCTGGGCGCCTCTTGCCGCGCCTGGGCTCCTCCTACCACCGGGACCCACCTGTGCCAGGTTGCATGTGGTTGGAGGCTCCAGAGCCCTCTCGCCCGCTCCCCGTGCGTTCCAGTGGAGTGCGGGGCCGGCAGAAGGCCGCGGCGCTCGCCCATCAACTCGGCCTCGTCCCGAGCCGCGCCAGGACTGCAGCGCCGCATGGCAGAGGCGGGCAGCGGGGCTTCCCTTGCGCGCGCTGTCCCGGCCACGGCCCCCCACCCCCTCCCTCCCGTGAAACTGCTTGGCGTTTGCCCAGCAGGAAGCGCCGTACACGTGCTCGGGGACTCAGGGCGCTTCCCCAGGTGCCGCCACCCTGGGGGCTGGGGCGCGGAGTGGCGATCGCCAGCTCCCCTTTGCTGAGCTGCCGGCCGGACGAGACCGAGGCCCCCTCCCCTCCCTTCTCACCCAGCTCTCTCTCCCCCCCACCCCCGCCTCCAGCCCCTCTGCCTCGTTCAGGGCCGAGCGAAGCTCGTGGTGGCAAAAAGAGTGTCCGGGAAAGGGAGCCGTGCGCGCACCTCTCCCTCTCTGCCCGAGCCGGCCCTGCTGCCTCCCCCTCGCCCTCCTTCCTTCCCTCCCTGGTGGCGGCTGCAGAAGTAGCAGCTGTGCTGGCGAGCGTCGCCAAAGAGCTGCCCAGGCTAGGCAGGCGAGGAGCCAGGGCCGAAGGGGGCAGCCGAGCGGCGGCTGGGCAAAGGAAGGGGGCAGAGGAGAGAGGAACATGCGCGGGCGGGGGGCAGCAGCGTAAGAGAGCCAAAAGGGGGACTTGTGGTGGCAGGACGCACGCAGCCCGTCCGCTGCCAAAGGGCAGAGGTCTCCCCTCCGCTTGCGACGTCAATGCATTGCATTGACTCAAGAATTGTGAGAACCAGATAGCCGCTATCTGGTTCTCACAATTCTTGAGTCAATACTTGTGTGTTAAAGAGGAAGCAGGACATAATGAGAACCATTTCAAAGGTACCTTTTTATTTGTCCATGTTCTGAACAAGGTTACTGCCATACAGTTTGCAGAGCTTGAACTTGCCCTTAAATTGCTATGAGGTGTGGGGACACTGAAGGAAACAAGAGGTTAGCCAGGGTCAGATTAAGGCATGCTGGATTAAGATACCCATGACATGTCAAAGTTAAAATGCTCCATAGCATTATCCCCGCAAATAGTAATTTTGTATTTTTATTGCATTTAGAGGCCCTCCAAATCTGCCACCCCAAACTATAGCTCACTTAATTTACATGTAAATCTGATGAAATCAAAACATGGAGTCCAAGGGTACTACACAAAGCCTTCTGTGGATTATATGTGTATGTTTACTGCATGCATGTATTCCAGGTTCAGATCAAAATGGGTGCATAAACACTCTGTACATACACACCGTGTAGCACAAAGCTGCTTCTAAAAAGCTGCTCACGTTGACTCCAATGCCTCTGCCCCATAACAAGTAGGACTGTTTCCCCTTTATTGTCCATGTTTCCCTAACCCCTGAATCGGCGGAGGTGCGCGTTGCACCAGAATAAAAGACTCAGGCGCTTACGGATACCTTACAATTTAATTTTTATCAATAAATAAGATCATTATTAAGTATGATATCAAGTTTTATTCAGTGTACCTATAGTTTAAGACTTAAAACTTTAATTAAAGTTTATTAAGTTAATAAACAGTGTACCTATCTATATAGTTTAAGTTTAAGAAATTTGGCTCTCAAAAGAAATCTCAATCATTGTACTGTTGATATTTGGCTCTGCTGACTAATGAGTTTGCCGACCACTGGTCTAGCACCAGTAAATGTAGACTTCCTCCTCCCTGTGTGGGTGTTTATATGTTTTGTTTTAAGAAGAGTTGTTTTTTATACCCCACTTTTCTTTATCATAAGAAGTCTCAAAGCAGCTTACAATTGTTTGCCCCCCCACACACACACTCACACGACACCTTGTGAGGTAGGTGGGCTGAGAGACTTCTGAAAGAACTGTGACTAGCCCAAGGTCGCCCAGCAGGCTTCATGTGGAGTGGGGAATCAAACCCAGTTCTTCAGATTACAGTCCACTGCTCTTAACCACTACACCACACTGGCTTAAATTTACACATACACTAAATGCTGTTTTTAATTATTTAAATGTTTTAATATTTGACATGTTTTAATGTTCGCTGCCTTGAGGACCCTGAGATGGGTCAAATGACAGCATAGAAATGCTTTAAATAAATACACTGTGACCAGTTTAATTCATGGCATTACAAGTACCCCAGAGAACTGGCAAGTTGATTCCTCCTTTTCAGTAATCCCTTCTTTCATTTAAGGCTCAGGTGTACCATGTTTAAGGTCTGCAGCGATCTCCATGTACCTGTTTCTGCTGCATTTTCAGCTCTGTCTCTTTTTTCTTTTCACTAACAGATCATGGATAGTTTCAGACATTTGGCTTTCACTATGTACTGAAGCTATCAATGGGTCCTACAGCCCCATGCCAATCAAACAGAGGAGTACAGAAACATGAAGCGATTTTGCTCCATACTGCCTCTAGGGAACAACAGACTACACCAGTCACTTCGCCATTATGGAAGTAGGAATGGAACAGCACAACCACAATGCCCGCTTCGACAGGAACTACGCTATCTCTGCTACTATGAAGTTTTCATGCCCAGCGTCTTGACCACCGCTAGTGAACAAATTCCCCTTTTGATAGCGGCTGATGGAGCCTACCTAATACAATGCTGGTTTATGAAGACCTATGGAGGATATGGTGAGAGTTGTCAGACCTCCTTCCACTTTTAACTCTATGGGCATCATAATGGTAATTTCATCCAAGCCAAGCTCTGCTGGTGGCTCCTGATGGTGTGTGTGGCTTCCTGCTGCTGAGGAAATATCACCTTTATGCCACGTCTCCAAAGTGGCAACTGAAAAGAAGAAGTGGTAGGGGTTCATTGAATAAGCACCCCAGGATAAGCAGGAATGAAACTAGCAGTTAAAAGGACTCCTGTTCTGCTCAGGGGTACACTGCTTCCACAACACAACTAGGATATTTTAACAATGCTGATGCATAATCACACTGTATCATTATAGCACAGTAAAGTCAATATTCATTTCATTTCAAGCTGCATCAAGCAGGTGTTCTAGGTGTCCATCTTCCTCTGTATGTACTGGAGTCAAAGGCACCCAGGAGTCAAAGTGCCTTCAGGCAGTAGGAGGAGAGGGATGGGCTTCTGTTCATCCTATTGGAGAACAACGCCGGTCAAAGGGTGATGCACAACACCCACTGGGAGACCTCATCATTCTTCAGCACAGTGGCTATGACACATTTTTCCTCAGGATACCATTGGTGCAGTGCCCCATGCCCCTCTACATTCAAGAGAGTTAAGAGGGCCTTTTTTGAGGTGCTGGAAGACCCCCACCTCTGCAGGCCTTCCCACCCCACTTTCCGCTCCTGCAGAAACTGTGAGAATACATGTTACAACTCAAGCTGAACCCCAACTCAGTTGTTGCTTACAACAGGGCTATCTATCCTCTGTTAAGAGTACCAACAGACATTTTGCCACGCACAAGCACTTCCCCCCTAGTTTTTGAAGAATATTCTGAGATAGCTGAGGATATAATCAAGACGTTTATTTAAAATCACCGTATAACTACATATGACTATGCAAGGTTACAATACCAGCATATTTTTTCTAACTTTCTTCATCTGCTTTGCAGATCAGTTCCACTATGAATTGTTCTTATCAATCAGTTCTACATAATTCTAAGCATGGTTGGCCCAACAAAAGACAAAGACTGGATAACTTTGAAGAAGTAGAATTTAGCTAGCTTGTCATCATTCTGACAGAGCTCCGCCCTGGAACAAAATTTTATTTACCTAATTATCTGCCAATCTCACTGAGACTCAAAGCAAATTAGAGAATAGAAAAAATGCAAAACAAACAGTATGAAACATTAAAAATGCAATAAGAGTGGATTATAAAAATAGAAAGCAATGCAGTAAAATCAAGATACACATACAAAAAAAACAGTGCAGTAAACTACACTATTCCCTTTATAAAAGCACCTTCCTGAACTATTACATCTTACTACAGCCCTTCTCTTTATAAAAATTGTTTAGTCTATTCTCACAAAATAGACCCCTCTTATACACTTCCTGAAAATCCCTCTTTGGAGTCCTGATTGGTTAATATTCCACAGGTCCCAGTTGAAATAATCTTTACTTATATAACTTGTTTACCACTTAAAACCTACAAACAAGCATACCATTTAAATTCTCTTATCTTTATTTCACACCTTATAAAGAGAGCGAAGCTTACTTCCAAACCTCCTGAATTAATATTAATTGCATAAACATCCCATAATACTATGGGGCATACCATTCAGCATTACAGAAAAGCCAACTGTAAATGTGAATATAGTTAACAGTACAGCCTTCCATAGGAGCAGTGCAATCCAGGGCGGGGGGAGGGGAATGCTTTGCAACTGGGGATGGCGCAGCAAGAGTGCAGTAGAGCAGCCTCCATTGTGGATAGATGCGCTGTGGCTAGCTCTGAAACGGCAGTGAAACCATACAACCTCAGAAGCCAGGATGCCAGCGCAGTAGCACCGGGGCACAGCTGGAGGCCCGTCAGTCAAAAGAAGAGTTGGTTTTTATATGCCGACTTTCTCTACCACTTAAGGCAGAATCAAACCGGTGTTCAATCATCTTCCCTTCCCCTCCTACAACAGACACCCTGTGAGATAGGTGGGGATGAGAGAGCTCTAACAGAGCTGTGACTTGCCCAAGGTCACCCAGCTGGCTTCATGTATAGGGGTGAGGAAACCAACCCAGTCCACCAGATTAGCCTCTGCCACTCATGTGGAGGAGTGGGGAATCAAACCCAGTTCTCCAGATCAGAGTCCACTGCTCCAAACCACCGCTCTTAACCACTACACCTTGCTGGCTCTCAGGGCGGCAGGCAGCCACCATGGGGCTGGAGGAAAGGCAAGATGGGGAGGGAGTAGGCAAAGGAGACAGTAGGGTAGGTCCACCCCCTCCCAGCCCTGAAGGGGGCAACAAGGCGAAAGAATGGGCAGGAAACCCCCAGGGGTGCCCACGACCCCCCCCCCCAAGACCAGGGGATCGTGGCTGTCTAACACCAGCAACCTTACAAGCAGTGTGGCAGGCATGGAGGGATGGCCCCGCGAAAGCACACTACATGCTGGTCATGATCCTTCATCGTTTACTGTGGACGCAACCCCCAAATCCGCAGTCAACCCTGAAACATGAGATGGCAAACTGAGCTGGGTAGAACCCATGGAGACAACGGGGAGTGGAACAGTTGAGGTGCGGGAGAGTGGCAAGGTGTCAATGGCAACCTCAGTGGTCCAAGGGGCATCTATGCTGGCGAGGGTGACCCCTTAGAAGAGGTTGAGGCACCGGTGCTAGTGGAGAGGTGGGTGCAGCTGGTGCAGGGGCTTGCAGAGAGCAAGACAGGTCACCCAAGACCACCTCCACCCGCAGCTGACCCTCACCGACACCCCGCACCACGGTGAGCAAAGCCTTAAGGTGGCCTAACGCAAGGGCACCAGCAGGTGTGGACATGGCAGACTCGGAAGCTTCGACGGCTGACACCTCCATTGGCCCCAACTCAGGGAGAAGAGGGATAGATGGGTCCAGCGCTGGTATTGGGTCCTCATGGGAAAAACTAGGCCATGGGGAGGGGGGACCGGTGTCGCACCCAGGGTCTGGGCCTCCGTCGTCTGGTGAGGGCAGCTGGCTGTTAAGGCTGGGACACATTTCTTGAGCCAGTCCCGTTCACCCACGAAGATGGGTCCACGAGGAAACCATCACACACACTGGCATCTGCGTGGGGAGAAAGGGGGTCACAGTCAGCAGGGGCAGGAGGCTGGCCCCAGGCGGAGAAGGCCACTGGTCCCACTCACCACGGAGGACTTTGATGCCATGACCACCGACCACAACAGTGGGGATGATGCTCCACATGACATCGGGTCCAGCCAGACCACCCCTGAGTGCCTGCTCGTAGGGCGTCCCTGCGGCCATCAGGCTCCGCACCCTTTTCCTTGCCCAGTAGAATGAGTCATTCCAGCGCTCCATGCAGGATGCCGCGGTACAGCCAGTATGGCCCAACAGTGACACCCTCTCAGCGGCCATATACCAGAAGGCAAAGTGACAGGCTGTCACAGTGACCCATCAGTTCAGAAGCATACAGAGTTTTCCCTTTACATTATTTTAGTCCCTTGAGCCCCATGGGAAGGTCATTCCTGGAGTTGCAAGATCTCTGCAGATGAAGAGCCATGTGGGTCAGTGGGGCAAAGTGAGGAAGAGGCAAGGGGATGGTCTCAACCTCTTTCCTTGGCAGGGCTATGATTGCGGAAGAAGCAAGACAAGAGATTTCACCTCTTGTCCTTCCCAGTTCCAGCCCCCCAACCCAGAAAGGCATTTCTGTGTGGATCCTGCAACCATGGGAATGGTTTTTCCTGGGGGTCAGAAGTGGTTGCAAGAAAAAGAGAAGAATGCGGGGAAATTCTGAATTCTGGTTGCAGTTCCACGGTGTCCTGAACTTTTTGACACTCCTCAACCCTCCCAGACAAGCCTTTATGATACACCTCCAATGCCAGCTAGTTAGCTGGCTGCAGTCATTATTTTAAAATAAAGAAAAAACTCAGAAAACTGGGGGGAGGGAATAGGAAAGAGAAAGAATCACAGAGTAAAAAAGAATCACAGAGATTTTAAGGTTTTTTAAAACAGTAAATTGACTTAATTACAAATTTCAAAAAATGGAACCTACAATGGTGCACCGGACAAAAGGCACCTGTGAGGCCTCGAGTGCAAGGAAGGGCCCTAGCAGGAACCCCCACGATAACTAATTTGTAAGCGGGACATTGTGCGAACACCACCAGCAGCCTCCTTTTGGTGACTAGTTAACTTTTTGACCCTTTGGCTTTTGTGCTCTAGCGTTATAACGCAGAAAATGCAGTTGTATTAAATTAGAAACTGGACTATATTTTGATGTATTGAAGCATTCTTATGTTATAACATATTAACAGTTACAGAGCAACCCTGAAGGGGGGGAGAGTAGTTGGAGGGTTCCCGGGAAAGCGCAGCATGCATGGCCAAAAATACAAGAAAAAAAGGTAATTTCTAAAAATACCCATGAAACTCCTCCATAGTTTCATGGGGCTAAACCTGCCTTTTTGCTGGCGCAATTTTGCACAGGCTAAAGGGCATTCCAGGGGTAAAAGGGCTTTGGGAGATGACTAAAATCAGCTCCGCCCCTGGGAACGCCCACTTTGATGCCCGCGCAAGCACCTGTGCCAGAGAAACGCTGCTGGTGAGGCTGCGCTGGCGCCCACGGATCACATTGCTGTGCGACTCCCCAACAGCCGCATCTTTACGCTTGAGACAGCATAAGTCCCCATCTGGAAGGCGCAAGCGGTACTTATGCTGCCGCAGAGATCACCGCATCTCCTAAGGTGCTTCGGGGGGGGGGGGCTTCAGGACTGCACAGTTCGATTTTTTTTTCAAAAGCCCCCATAAAGCCATCCCAGTGGCACAGCAAGAAGAAGAAAATGTCTGGAGCATGGTGGAAGCATAGTGCCTGTGATAGTCTGATGGTGGGGTAGTAGGGATGATGTGGGTGGAATCAATACAATGTGGGAAAATACACTTTCCTTCCACACAAAGCAGTAAACCTGGAAACAGGATGATATGAGCGCAGTGTCATCTAGTTGCTTCCAAAAAACCACTCTGTTTTTAAACCCATAGTGCAGAAAAACTTGTGAGAAAGCAGAGCAGGTGGGAATGTGTCCCCCGACCCCACATTATGCTGAGGTCTGAATCAGGCAGAAGCAGAGGCACTTGTGATACACCCAAAAACCCCTCACTAAATTTTCCACTACATTCAATGGAACAGTAAGAGTTGGTGGAGCAAACAAATTAATGGTGGGAATCAAGACAAAATTTGTGCCCCCTGCCTAACTATTAGACTCAAAATCGCTTATGGATGACAGTTTAAAAGAACCAGACCCAGTACTTAATACAGAAGAAAAAGACCAATAACTTACTTGTTACTTGTTTAAGTTCAATTGTAGTTACTCCTTCGCGGTTTGATTCTACTACTTCACAGCTGTAGTTTCCTGGAATCGCCTCGTTCCTTGACAGAGTGAGTGAAGCAATGCCGATGGCCAGCTTTGGCAGACACGCAAATTCCGCAGACTGAAAAGTGCTGTTTTTGTTAATTTTCACTGGTTGTTCAAATCCATCAAAAGCAAAAAAATCGTATCCATCTAATTTCCACCTAATAAACATTTGTCGAGTATTATTTAGTTGTAGGTTAGTTACTATGCAAGGTATGACGACACTTGAATTACACCTGTCCATTAGAACAACTGGGAACTTTTGAAACAGCAACTGGGCAGAACCTGGAAAAAGAAAAAGAAAAAGATGTGTTGCTAATTATCTTAAATCTGTGAGTAAAGGAAGGCTATGCTTCAAAGTTTTGATTTTTGAACTATCTATTGAGAACTATTCTGTCCCCCAAGTCCACAAGACTTATTTAAGAGTGCTACTTGATCACTTGATGGCTTGTTTCTCTATCTGCTGAAACAGTGAAAATCTAGGACTGAAGATTGTACTTATTATCCCATCAGTGGACTTGCCTCAGAATAACATCTAAATGGCAACAGCAGAAGAGACCAAAGCCAGTTATAAGTTCTTTTCCCGTCTGATTATTTGAAATTCTTTGGTATCAGCTTGCATAAATTTGTTGCAACTGCTTATAAGAACATAAGAAAAGCCCTGCTGGATCAGACCAAGGCCCATCAAGTCCAGCAGTCTGTTCACACAGTGGCCAACCAGGTGCCTCTAGGAAGCCCCCAAAGAAGACGACTGCAGTAGCGCCATCCTGCCTGTGTTCCACAGCACCTAATCTAACAGGCATGCTCCTTCGATCCTAGAGAGAATAGGTATGCATCATGACTAGTATCCATTTTAACTAGTAGCCATGAATACCCCTTTCCTCCATGAACATGTCCACTCCCCTCTTAAAGCCTTCCAAGTTGGCAGCCATCACCACATCCTAGGGCAAGAAGTTCTTCAATTTATCTATGCGTTGTGTGAAAAAAATACTTCCTTTTATCTGTTTTGAATCTCTCACCCTCCAGCTTCAGCAGATGACCCCACATTCTAGTATTATGGGAGAGGTGCTTGTTGTCGGTTGTTGGTGACTGTTGTCAGCCACACTGCAATTGAGTGTATTCAGCAGAAAGACATGGTAGAAATATTCCCCCACAAAAAAATTAAAACTGCTTTGTGTAAGTATTATTAAGCCACCTTCAGCATGCCATTAAGGTGAGATATAAACAAATAAGTCGGTTTTATTTAACATTCCCTGCTTACTGAAATCAGCCAATATAAACCAACTACACCATTTTTTAAAGCATCTGCATTTCAGAGGTTTGAATTTCACAGCACTTATTAATTAATTTATTTGTGTTACTGGGCTTTGTAGGACTAAGCCCTAAGTGGTCTGAGACCACTGTATCTGTGGGACTGCCTCTCCCAATATATCCCTCAGAGAGCATTACACTCTGCTGGTACCAACTTATTCGAGAACCCTGGTCTAAAAACGGTTCAGCTGGTCTCAACCAGAGCCAGGGCTTTTTCAGCCCCGGCCCCAGCCTGGTGAAGCTTTCTATCAAATGAGACCCAGGCCACGGGGGATTTTACCCAGTTCCACAGGGCCTGTAAGACAGAGATGTTCCGCCAGGCCAATGGTTGAGGGCAGTGATGAGAAGACAAGCAGAGCTTGTTCCTTTCTTCCCTTGTTCCTTTCTTCCCCCTTTCTTTTCCTGGGTCCTTTCTCTTAAATTTTCCTTAAATTTCTTCCCTTAATTTCTCCGTCTCCATCCCCCTCCCTCCCCAGGATTGTGGGACATCAGAAAAGAGGCATGGAGGCACAAACACCCTAGATAGAAGAAGAAGAGGAAGAGTTGGTTTTTATATGCCGACTTCCTCTACTACTTAAGGAAGAATCAAACTGGCTTACATTCACCTTCCCTTCCCTACAACAGACACCCTGTGAAGTAGGTGGGGCTGAAAGAGGAAGAGAGCTGTGACTAGCCCAAGGTCACCCAGCTGGTTTCACAGTAGGAGTGGGGGAAAGCAACCAGATTATAGTCCACCGCTAATGTGGAAGAGTGGGGAATCAAACCCAGTTCTCCAGATTATAGTCCACCGCTCCAAATCACTGCTCTTAATCATCACACTACGCTGGCTCTCATCCTCCCTAAATGTGGGGACTTGGTGCCACTGGGGTAGCATTGTATTTATGGAATTTTAAAATGGCTATACTATATTGTGTGTGTATATATAAAACAGAATAGTAATTGTTGTTTTTATTTGCTCTTAGCTACCCTGAGCCCAGTTTGCAGGGGAAGGGCGGGATACAAATAATTGTTTTTATTATTATTATCATTAAGTGCTCTAAGAGAACTTGTGTGTGTGTGTGTGTGAAGTGCTGTCAAGTAGCAGCCGACTTATGGCGACCTCTTTTGGGGTTTTCATGGCAAGAGACTAACAGAGATGGTTTGCCAGTGCCTTCCTCTGCACAGCAACCCTGGTATTCCTTGGTGGTCTCCCATCCAAATACTAACTAACGAGATCAGGCTAGCCTGGGCCATCCAGGTCAGGGCAAGAGAACTTATAAGCAATGATAAACTTTTGAGCCCCAGATTTCTAACACAGGCCCTTACTTACGTTTCCCAATGTTTTTATTCCCCAAGACACAGCCATTTTGAAACCAACTATCTTGCCTCTCACCTGTCCTAAAAGCCCTATCTGGAAATCTGAAAAGGTGCAAGTCAATAAACATCTGAAAGCTCCTAAAAATATCCGCTTGAGCATTAGAAAAATATTTTTTTGTGAATCTTAGCTCATTTCTCAGTTACAATGCAATCCTACGCAGAGTCATTCCTATCAAAACCAGTGGCCTTGTAGTGACCCACATGCTAACCCCTGCAACTCTGTACCCCCATCTGTAGGGGTGAGATGGCTGGCCTGTAGGTGGTGGTACCTCGCCTGTAGGGAATGCCCTCTTCCTTGAGGCCCATCTAGTGCCTACCCTACTCTCTTCTCATTGTCAGGCCAAAACATTAATTTTTAGTCAGGCTATTTATTATCCAAGGGTTTGATCTTTTAAATTATTTAACTGTTTTTTACAAGCCACTTTTAGCCTAAGGACTGTTAGGAGGACCATTTAGCCTGCCACATGTGTTGAGCCCCAGATTTCTAGCACTCTAACACAGGCATTTCTTTATGTAGTCTCCTAATGTTTTAATTTACCCAAGATACAGCTGGGTTCCCCCCCCCTTTTTTTTTGCTTCTGGGCTGCATTGCCTGGTTTTTAATGGATGCTATTTTTAAAGAGTTTACATTTTTATAACTCACCCTGTTTTATTTTGTCAGCCAGCTCTGAAGAAGCATCTTATAAACGTTTCAAATAAATCAAACACAAAGCATTTTGGGGCAGTAACAGTATAATAAACACGAATTAGTAAAGAACAGCCCTGGCTAGCCTGATCTGGTCAGATCTCAGAAGCTAAGCAGGGTCAGCCCTGGTTAGTATTTGGATGGGAGACCACCAAGGAATACCAGGGTTGCTGTGCAGAGGAAGGCACTGGCAAACCACCTCTGTTAGTCTCTTGCCACGAAAATCCCCAAAAGGGGGTCGCCATAAGTCGACTTGACGGCACTTTACACACACACACACACACACACAGTAAAGAACATCATTTCTAGCACAGTGACGTGATGTGAAGGTGTCCACCCCTGCAGCTGTCATACGCCAGAGCTTCAACGCACACTGGTCCCACCCCATCACCCACTGGGCTGCCGAGCTGATTCTAAGGCCAACGTGGCTCATTCATGCCTGCACAACAGGCAGGGGAGCATCCCAGAAGAAAGCCGGCTCTCTTCGAAGCGGGGCGCCGTCCCCACTTCGCCTTTAGCAACCCGGGACCATTTATGCAGGGGAGGTTTTGCCTTGGATTTGCCTCTCTACAGATGCATATTTTCCCCATCCGAATTCTCAAAACTCTGCACGGGGGCTTATTGTTGAGTTTTGAGAATAGGGATGGGGAGAAAGTGCATCTAAAGAGTGGCAAATCCAAGGCAAAACCTCCCATGCATCAATGGCACCGCGGAGATCCGACAAAGTTGCTGGAAACATGTGTCCCGAAGTGTGCATAATTATTTTTAATTATTTGAAAAAAACAACCCCCCACCTAACAAGAGCCAAACCAACAGATGGATCATATGCACTGTCATAATTCTTAGGTGGGTTCTCGAAAGGGAAACAGCCATCAGCAGCACCCATCCATAGCAGCAGAAGAGGCACGGGTTCGCCACGCAACCAACCCCCAGCCGTCAACACGGCCAGCAGGTGGGCGAGCGGGAGGAAGCCGGAGCCGAGCACCTCCAATGCCTCCCTCCCTGCGTTTCCAGGCGCCGCCCCAGCCAAATCCTCACACACACACCCCACGGGTCCCACACAAGCCTGCCGTCCTTTTTGCCGCTGTGGCCATTTATTCATGGGAGGTTTAGCCTTGGATTTGCCACCCTTTAGACGCACTTTGCCCCCATCCGTATTTTCAAAACTCAACAATAAGCCCCCATGAAGAGTTTTGAGAATTCGGATGGGGAAAATGTGCATCTATAGAGTGGCACATCGGTTTTGCCTTGGATTTGCCACTCTATAGAGGCACATTTCCCCCAGCCAAAATCTCAAAACTCTGCATGGGGGGGGGCTTATTGTCGAGTTCGGTTTTGCCTTGGATTTGCCACTGTATAGAGGCACATTTTCCCCAGCCAAATTCTCAAAACTCTGCATGGCGGCTTATTTACCCTTGCCAGATGCCAGGTCCTACCTTCGGCTGTTTTAGAAGGGAAATCTAAAGGGGCTTATTGTCGAGTTCTGTTTTGCCTTGGATTTGCCACTCTATAGATGCACATTTTCCCCATCTGAATTCTCAAAAGTCTGCACGGGGGGGGGGGTTATTGTCGAGTTGTTTTGCCTTGGATTTGCCCCTCTCTAGAGGCACATTTCCCCCATCCGAACCCTCAAAACTCTGCACGGGGGGGGGGGCTTATTGTTGAGTTCTGAAAATATGGACGGGGGGGGGCAAAGTGAGCCTAAAGGGTGGCAAATCCAAGGCAAAACCTCCCCTCGGGGAATCCTGCAGCGAAGCTCACGGGGAGCAGCAGGCGTCCTGCAGGAAGGCAATCCGAAAACGGGCTGCGCTCGAAGGGAGGGAGGGAGGGACCGGGGGGGGGGGGTCGGAAGCGGCACCAGGCGTTGCGCACTCGCACGGGACAAGGCAGGCGCCCCTCCGCGGCGCCGGGGCGGGCTCGCGCCGCCTTCCCCCCACCCCCCCTGAATATATCCGAAGCGCCTCGACCCCAGAGGGCTGCTGGGCTCGGCCCCACAGCCTCCCCCCCCCCGGCCACCCCGGTGACCCCTAATTACGCGAAGAGGGAGGAGGAGGAGAGGGAGGCACAAGTGGCGCGCCGCCTCTCCAAAAGCGCCTCGAGACCCCCGCTGGCGCTCTGCATGAAGGAATGAAGGAAGGAATGAATGAAGGACGGGCGGGGGGGGGGTTGGAGCGCGTGGAGGGGGGGGAGAGGGCAACGACCCCGGAGGGAAAGGGGGAGGAGGGACTCACCAGCGCCCAAGGTGCCCAGCAGCACCCACCAGACTCGCAGCGCCCACATGTCCAAGCCGGGGGTCGGTTGGTTGAGTGGGTGGGCGAGTGGGTGGGTGGGGGAGCCGCTCTCGGCCGCGCTGAGCCTCTCGCGCACCGAAGGACGCAGGAGGAGGAGGAGGCGGCGGAGGGGGGGGGTGAAGCGGAGCCGCCCAACCCGCAGCCTGACGAGCTTCCGCCGCTGCTCCCTCCAGCCGCAGCGAGCGGGGCGGGGCCACGCCCGGCTTTCGCTTTCGCTCCACGCCGCGGGGGGGGGAGAGGAGGAGGAGGAGGCGGGGCTTCCGCGGAGAGGCTTCCGCGCGCTTCGGCAGGGAGGAGGGGCGGCGGCGGCGAGGGCTCGTGCCGGGGCGGTTGGGGCGCGGCCGGTTCTCCCCTGCCGGAGGGGACGTTCGAACCGGGGCGCGCGCGCGCTCGCCCCCTCCCTCGCCCTCTCCCTCTCTCTCTTGCCGTTGACGCATGGGAGCTTTCGCCTTTGGGGTTGGCCGCTCTTTAGAGGCGCTTTCTCCCTATCCCTGTTCTCCAAGCTCAACAATAAGCTTCCCCCTCCCCCCGTGCAGAGTTTGGAGAATTCGGGTGGGGAAAAAGTGCATCTAGAGAGGGGCCAATCCAAGGCAAAACCTCTGGCCGTTGATTCATGGAAGGTTTTGCCTTGGATTGGCCCCTCTCTAGATGCACTTTTCCAGATATGGAAAGTTTTGCATTGGATTTGCCACTCTATAGATGCATATTTTCTCTCTGGCCATTTATTCATGGAAGGGTTTGCACTGGATTTGCCACTCTATGGATGCACATTTTCAGATATGGAAGGTTTTGCATTGGATTTGCCCCTCTATAGATGCGCATTTTCAGATATGGAAGGTTTTGCATTGGATTTGCCACTATAGATGCGCATTTCCAGATATGGAAAGTTTTGCATTGGATTTGCCACTCTAGATGCACATTTCCAGATATGGAAAGTTTTGCATTGGATTTGCCACTCTATAGATGCGCATTTTCAGATATGGAAGGTTTTGCATTGGATTTGCCACTCTATAGATCCACATTTTCAGATATGGAAAGTTTTGCAGTGGATTTGCCTCTCTACAGATGCACATTTTCCCCATCCGAATTCTCCAAATGCTACATGGAGGAGTTTGAAGAGACACTGTCCTTTAGTGTTACTCCTCTGAAGATGCTTTCCACAGCTGCTGGCAAAACATCAGGAAAGAAAATACCAAGACCACGGTTACACAGCCCAGATAACCTACAAGAACCAAAGCTACATGGGGGCTTGTTTTTGAGTTTTGAGAATTTGGATAAGGAAAATGTGCATCTAGAGAACAGCAGATCCAAGGCAAAACCTCCCATGCATAAATGGCCTCAGTGTGTTGTGCACGGGAGGTTTTGCCTTGGATTTGCTGCTCTGCAGATGCACATTTTCCCCATCCGAATTCTCCAAACTCTACATGGGGGCTTGTTTTTGAGTGTTGAGAATTTGGTTGAGGAAAATGTACATCTAGAGATCAGCAGATCCGAGGCCAAACCTCCCATGCATAAATGGCCCAAGGGCCATTGAGCAAAACACGGTCTGAGCCTCGCCTGCTTCGCGGGGATGTTGTCAATAAAGGGACTGTGCGTCTGGCCAGAGTTGCACGGAAATCATAACATGGCAACCTGTGTTTCTTCGACGCGCTTCTGAATCTCGCAGTGGTGCCACCCTGTGCCATTTTATTACTCCTTCGAAAGGGGATCGACAGTCTGGCTTTCGCGTTATTTCAAGGCTCCAACGTTTCCCCTCAGATCTGACAGCCCCCTTCTCCACTGCTGCCTTATGCTTGATTCATCTTTCATAAAGTTTTAATAAACGGTGCCTTTGAAATATTTGAAGCAAAGCTAATGCCGATTTTTATGCGGGTGTCAAATCTAAATTAATTTAGGGGATCGGAACATCAGGATAGCATTTTTTAATTCACCTGCACGTCTCTTAGAGATGTATTACGTTATTAAAATAACACAAATCTACTAGAGGTGACTAGGGATGCTGTGCAGACAAGTAGAGACTGCCAGGCATCTTCTGCAGGCTAGGGGCTCCATTCAGGTCCAGTAACGTAAAAAATGCTTGGATTGCTCCATCCAGGGCCTTTGGAAGATTCACATGGATGAAAATAACAGTTTACAGCCAATAAGTAAACTAATCAAATGCCGTGCTGAATAAAACCACCTTCAGCTGCCTTCCAAAGATCGAAAGTAAGGAGGACAGGATACTTCCCTGGGGGAGGTTATACCAAAATCACGGCCTGTAAACAAAAAGGCGCTCTCTTCTGTACCCACCCGATGAGCTTCTTTGGTCAATGGGACAGTCAGGAGGGCCCCTCCCTGTGATCTTAATTACCAGACACAAACCTATGGGAGAAGACAGTCCTTCAGATACCCCGGTCCCAAGTCATGTAGGGTTTTAAAGGACAGAACCAATACCTCGAATTGGGCTCAGGCTCAGATTGTTAGCCAATGTAATTGCTGGGGGTCACATTCTCACCAGCAGTCTAATTGCCATCTTCTGCACTAGCTGCAGCTTCAGAATGCTCTTCAGGGTAGCCCCAAGTAGAGCATACTGCAATAGTCATAAAATCACAGCGTTGGAAGGGGCCATACCTGCCATTTAGTTCAACCCCCTGTTTAACGCAGGATCAAGCTAGAGTAGAGGTTCCCAAACTGTGCTCCAAAGAGCACTTGGTGCTCTGTGAAACATCTAGTGCTCCATGAAGAGATTAGAAAGAAAAATACTACTGTCATTCAGTTTAGTATATAGGTGCTAGGTGAAAATCAGTGCTCCGTGATGAATTTCTTCCCTGAAAAGTGCTCCATGACTCAAAAAGTTTGGGAAACTCTGGCCTAGAGCATCCCTAACAGGTGCTTGTCCAGCCTCTGTTTAAAGATTGCCAATGAGGGGGAGCTCACCACCTCCCTAGGTAGCTGATTCCGCTGTTGAACAACTCTTACTGTAAAAAAAAGAAATCCCTAATATCCAGTCGGGACCTTTCCGCCCAGATGTTGAACTATACTTTAGATGGGGATCCTTCAGTATGTGATGCCTGGAGCAATTCCCCTGTGCCTCTTCTAAAATGCCTGCTCCCGTCTCTATGCTTCTCATTTTACTTATTTTTCTTTAAAATGTGCATCCCACCACTCAACCTAAAAGGTCTCCAAGATATCTGCAAATAACTATTCAAATTATAACTAGTAGTAAAGGCACTATCAAAAATTATCAACAATCCTTTTAATTTTACAAAGTAACAGCTGGACAGAAAAACCATAATACAAGAGAAGCTAGTTTAAAATACTACGTGTTAAATAAGAGGAGCAGGGTACTATGTATATTAAAAGACTGTGACACCAGTCCACCACTGGGAGAACAAGAACTTGTTATCTTTGCACCTAAAACTCAAACGTGGATAGCAGTGGGTAGAGTAAGCTGCAACAGAAATACCACTACAAAGAAGGCTCTGCCTGTAGTAACCATTTGGAAGATAGAGCACACAGAACTGGAGTTGTTTTATTAAAAACTCTCTGAGCCCAGCTTCAATATACAATAAATGTACAGGACAGATGTATGAACTAGTGGGCTAATAAAACTTCATGTGGACAAACTGCTTTTTGTGTTCTTATATACTTTCCATTCCAACTGGTTTTGCAGTTTCTCATAGAGCTTCAAGTTGTACTCTGGAAAAAAAAAAGTGGATCGACTTCCTAGAAGCGTGAACAGCATTCCTGCAGTAGATATGACCATTTTGGCATGACTGTAGTAGATAACCTCTATCACATGGGTTCTCAACAAGGGGGGAATTCCCCCTGGGGGGGAATTTTAGGGATCCAGGGGGGGGGGAATTGGGACCACTATTCAGCAAAGTGAGATGTCCTGTAGATTATGTACAATCTGTAAAATTGCAGTTTGTTTTTAATAACTGTTAGACTATCTTGGGAAGGGGGAAATTATATTCTGAACAATAGTGAAAGGGGGGAATGGAGCAAAAAAGATTGAGAATCACTGCTCTATCCGCAGTGAATTTCTGTGTGAAACTGTTCTAAAGTGAGTCCATGTAATCCTTGTAAAGCCTGTACAATTTTATTTTAAAATTAAATTGATTGGACCAGAAGTTGCTGCTGTAAATCCAGTGCAGACCTGTGCAAATTACCATGTGTAAGCCCTTTAAATTCTAAAATAAGAAAATGTGTTTCTTGTACTTTTAGATCTATGCAGTCACCTAAGAAAAGTACACTACATGTTTCTAAAATGTTATCCAGAGCACGAGGGGATTAGTCTTCGCATGGTTATGCAAATGTGATTCAGTAGTTTCTGTTCCAAGTATCTGCACAACATTTTCTTCTCCTAAGCTATATGGCTTAATATATGCTTCATATTCCTGCCAATTCACTCATAAGACTTGTCTCAGTATGTGGCAACTCAGAGAAAAAGCTAGATCATGCAGAGTTTAGTTACTTCAAAAGCATGCCGAACCAATAATGTACATGTTCTGCACAAGCAGAATTCCACCCACAATGGACCAATTGATTTCTCAGTCAATTCAATGTCTGGAATTACTTCTCAGTGGCAGAAGAAGTAAGATGTTAACATGAGCTGGCATTTTCTCACAGATGCCATGGCTAAGGTGGTTGTGTGAATTATGCCTTCAAAGTCCTGGCCTGTGCTCATTTACCTGCTTTGCATGATCATACTTTGCATGCCATTCAGATTTCCATTTTGCTACAGAAGAGAAGTAGCTTGGCCTCACAACTGATGCATGGTTTCAAGAAAACAGGTAGCACTCCAATATCTGACACTGCTGCATTATAATCAAATTATAAAATGTATACAAGAATCTATTGAATAAATTTATGTTACAAAGTTCAGAAAATGGCCTCCAATGTCCTGAAAATGATTATAGGGTTGTGTGGCTAAACAGCAAAGTCATGTTCATTTTACAGTCTTCTAACATTCAGAAAATCCTGTTGCCATACACTCAAGGCCATGTCCCACCAGTCTGAAATTTACCACCAAGAAACGTCTTTGAGAGCCAATGTGGATTTCAGGGGAATGTGGTATAAAATTACACTTTTGTAGAAGTTTTTAAAAATCACCTTGATCCTAAAAGTCTACAAATTTGTGATCAGCTTCTTTGTAGACCCCAAACTCCTACTATGTACAAATACTCCAGAATCTTGTCAAAACTAGTTTGGGGACAATCCATTGCATGTTAATAAAGTCACAAGGTGTTTATTTTTGTTTATTTTTAAGAGAAGATTCTAAATTTTTTTAAAAAACTTTCAGTCTAAGATGCTGACATTGCAATTGTAGGGACACTTTCCTGAGAGTAAACCCACTTAATCTGAGTAGGATTCTGAATAGAATCATAAAATCATTTTGGAAGGGGCTGTACAGGCCATCTGGTCAAACCCCTGCTTAATTCAGGATCAGCCTAGAGCATCCCTGACAAGTGTTTGTCCAGCCTCTACTTAAAGACTGCCAGCGAGGGGAAGCTCACCACCTCCCTAAGAAGCTGATTCCACTGTTGAACAACTTTTACTGTAAAAAAATTTTTTTTCTAGCCGGTACCTTTAGCCGGTACCTTTCTGCCCGTAATTTAAACCCATTATTGTGAGTCTTATCCTCTGCTGCCAACAGAAACAGCTCCCTGCCCTCCTCTAAGTGACAGCCCTTCAAATACTTAAAGAGAGCAATCATTCCCCCTCAACCTCCTCTTCTCCAGACTAAACATTCCCACATCCTCATCCTTGTAGGGCTTGGTCTTCAGGCCCATGAGCATCCTTTTTGCTCTCCTCTGTACCCGCTCCATTCTGTCCGCATCCTTTTTTAAATGAGGCCTCTGGAACTGCACACAATACTCTAGGTGTGGCCTGACCAATGCAGTGTACAGCGGAGCTATGACATTTTGCGATTTGGATATTATGCCTCTGTTGATACACCCCAGATCGTATCAGCCTTTTTTGTCACTGCATCACACTGGCTGCTCATATTTAACCTACGGTAAACCCATACTCCAAGATTCTGTTCACACACAGAAGTGTATCCCCCATCCAGTATGCATGTTCCTCATGTTTGTTACCCAGATGTAGATCTTGGCACTTATCCTTGTGGAAGTGCATCTTTTTCACATTTGCCCACTTTTCCAGTGTGTTCAGATCTCGTTGAATTCTATTGCTATCTTCTGGGGTGTTTGCTGCTCCTCCCAATTAGGTGTCATCTGCAAATTTAATGAGTAGTCCCTCCACACCCTCATCCACATCTTTTATAAAAAATATTGAGGAGTACTGGGCTCAGAACAGCCCTGTAGCACCCTACCTCTCACCATTCATATGAAATGCCATTGACAATTACTCTTTGAGCGCGGTTCTCCAACCAGTTCCTATCCACCTAACTATCCTAGAGTCCACTCCACAGTCCTCTAGTTTACCCATGAGAATATCACGGGGAACCCTGTCAAAAGCTTTGCTGAAATCCAGGTAAACAACATTGACAGCATTCCCTTGATCCAGTAAGCTTGTCACTTGATCAAAGAAGGAAACAAGGTTGGTCTGGTAGGACCTGTTGGGGACAAATCTGTGCTGACTTGGATCACCAAGTTGTCCTTCAGATTTTCACAGATTGATCTCTTTAAAATCTGCTCTAGTATCTTCCCTGGGACAGAGGCCAAACTGAGTGACCTGTAGTTTCCTGGGTCATCCTTTCTTTTTTTAAAATTGGGATAACATTCGCCCTCTTCCAGTCTTGTGGCACATCCTCCATCCTCCAAGAGGTCTAGAAGATGATGAACAAAGGCACTGCAAGTTCTCTAGAAAGTTCTCACTCTTTGGTGCATAACATCCAGTCCAGGGGATTTGTACTCATCCAATGCAAACCAGGTGCTTCTCAACTACCTCTCTGCCCATGTCAACCAGCAGCCCGGATACTGTGCCTTCCATCTCTAGATGAGCCTGTTCTCTTCAGGGAAAAAACTGAGGCAAAATAGGCACTGAGCCTTCCTGCTTCCTCTCTGTCCTCTGTCAGAGTTTCACCATTTCCACCCAACAGTGGGCCTATTGCCTCTTTTATCTTGCATTTGCTCCTCACATATCTGGAGAAGCTTTTCTTGTTGTAGTGAGCCACCCTGGCTAGCCTCAGCTCACTGTGAGCTTGGCCTCTCTGTTGGCTGGCATACAGTGCCCAGCAATCCATAGATACTCTTCTTTAGAGGTATGTCCTTGCCTCCATTTCTTGAACATTTCCTTTTTCTCCCTTAGCTCATTATGGAGTTCTCTGTTCATCCACATTGGTTTCTTGGATCCCCTACTATGTTTCCCTCTTGTTGGAATAGCAAGGGCTTGAGCTTGCAAGAGCTCTTCTTTTAGTCCACCCTTCACTTGCTCCTTTCCCTTCCAGCAGTCTTGCCCATGGAATGATTCTCATCAGGCCTCTGGGTTTATTAAAATCTGCCCTACCAAAATCTAACAGACGCATGTGGCTACGAACGTCCTTGGTCCCCCACAGCAAAAGGCATTATAGTAGACCCAGTTTAAGATTGGCCTCGAATTTTCTCATGCTCCTACCCACCCCTACCTCCCCACCCCCACACAAATTGCAAGCTAAGGCTGCACCAGGAACAAATGCACCATGGTGGCAGAACAGACATTGTGCAGTCTGACAACTTGTGTTCACAACAAGCTCCAAGCAGCTATACTTCCCCTTACTCTTTTCGTCCCGTGTTTTCATAAAGATTTGGTTATATGTCAAAATTAATGACATGGACTGCCAGCTGGAAGGAAAAGAAACAATGCCAATTTGGGGGGGGGAATCGAAAAGGGCAAGCAATAGAATGGAACCTAAGTAATAAACGGGACACAAAATGTCTGTGTTAAGTGACAACATTTGCGATTCCAGTTAAGCAATGCAAGTCTGAGCTGGGCGGGAGATGCTTCCTGTCCCCACTCCCATCCTCAGCTGATGCCTCTTTGCCCCTTGACCCTAGATTAATTATGTTTTCTGCCTGAGAAGTCATGAAGCACTCAGACATCTTTCAGTGATCATGGTTCCCTACAGCAATTCCACCCAGCTGGCTGTAAAAAGGGCAGGCATTGGAATGGGAAAGCCGTGCGAGGGGGAGGGCTGTCGCTACACAACCAGTCTCCTCTTGGCAGTGGGAATCAAAAAGCACTCATTTATAGCCAACAGAGTAAAGCTGGAAAAAAAAGGAACACAGGCAACACAAGGAAGAAAACTCTCAATTCAGTCCTCGAGATAATGACTGAATAGAAAGAGACACAGGCTGGATGTTTGCAGCGACGTTGGACTTATGCGCCGTCACACACTATGCAGTCTATGTTAGATAACAGTGCAAGCTACCTCCGTGCGGCTGAGTCCAAAGAGCTGCAGCTGCAGCACACCCACTCATATTTTTGCTGCCAAGGCAGCTCTCAGAGCACACCCACTCCCTGCTGCCTAGCACACCCACCCTTTGCTACAAGCTACAGCAGCACGTACACCCAACACAGCTCCTGAGGTTGCCTCTTCAAAGGGATTGCTCCTTAGCAAGACAGCTGCGCAATACATTTGTACCAGAGAAATTAGTGGCCATTATAAACCTATACAGAAGTCCGCATTAGCCATCGAACGCCATTGCTGTGAGTATAATTCAAGGGCAAAGATCCATATTTGCAATCTGGATATTTCTAGGTTCCTTAAACTTTCTTTGATTGCTTTCTTCGGCTCTCTTTGATGGCTTGCAGCGCCAGCTATAGCAGGTGTACTTGCCCGTAGGGCTACTGCTGTTCAGTGTGACAGCTCAGGATTTTAAGGGTGCTTCCACACAAATGGTGTTGTGCTTTCATACCTGCAAATCACAGTTTTAGGAGGGGGTTATTCCCATTACAGGATCAGAATGGAAGTCAGAGCTCCTATCATATCAAAACACTGACAGCAACTCTAAACACCCACAATAAAACAAACCAATTTAATGAGGTATTTTCCTGTAGCAATTTCTTGTTTGAGTCCTTTATTTTCCCTGGAGAAAAATGATTTCCCCTGAGTGCCTATGATTCAGTTCTTTGGTAAAGCAGACTAAAATGTCCTCAATGCCTTGTGCTAGATCTGCACCCTGCAACCAAGGGCCAACCTGACCTAAACTCTGACATGATTGTATTTATTATACTTGTGGAGTTCAACTGTAGTTCAGCCATACAACTGCACCTTTAAAAGGGGGAGTATACAAGAGCTGTTAGACTGAATGTGCAGACATTCATAAATCAACAGATTATAAACATCATATGGAACAGTGTTACCTTCCCATCAATCTACATCATACAGTGAGAATCATAGAATCATAGTGTTGGAAGGGACCGCCAGGGTCATCTAGTCCAACCCCCTGCATAATGCAGGAAATTCACAACTACCTCCCCCACATCCCCCCACTGACCCATACCCCATGCCCAGAAGATAGCCAAGTTTATAAGGTACTAATAAACTAGTCACATCAATTCCTGATTCCAACTACGTTGGTGTGATAGAAGAACACCAAGACTGACTTTTCTGTACTGAAGCTGAAGATCACTACAAAGGTCATGTGTTCTGTAAATAGCAAACTGAGAACCTAGTGTCAGCCACGTTAAACATTACATTTTCCCTTGTCCTTCCACGCAAAATTTTGTTGTAAAACAAATTGCTAAGGAGAAAGATAAAAGACAGTAAAGAATAGACTTAAAGGCAGCCAGGAACTTCTCCTGCCCAGTGTACCAGATTTTCACCTCCTTTCATTTTCCTTGTTCTGTTGGTGGAGAAGAAAATACAACAGGCAGAGAGCAGCTGTACTCACGTGGTGCGTAAAACTTAGCTAGGCTCTGAGAGAAGAAGAGGGGACATTTCTCTTTTTGAATATATATCCTTCTTTCAAAGAGAAAGGCTATGAAAGGAGCAGGACAAGAAATGGAAAAGGATGTGGTCAAGGAATCTGTGCCACGCAGTTTTATTCATTCATATCACAGAAGTACCTAAGGGCAAGCCTTCAGCCAGAGAGAGACTTCACAAGCTCTAGCAACTGATGGATGACAACCGGTACAATTGTATTGTGTTAAGCAAGCAAGCTTTCGCTCCAGGATTAAAAAATACAGAATAATGGAGTTGTCTGCGTAAGATCACTTCCTACGAACTGAACTTGAATACATATCAGTTTTCTTTGTAAAGGTTTTCAAAGTTCAAATCCAAGAGCAACTGCTGAGAAGTTGGGTTTGTTGTTGTTGGTGTAGAAAAAGAATGTTCTGGGTTCCTTTCCTACACAGCGTTGGTTCCTGTTGGCAGTCCTTCTCTGCAGTGCTTATAGTTTCTTTACATTGATTTTAAAGGCACTTTTTTGTTTCTGACCTGAGATTCCCGAGAACTGAAGTAATTTGTTATCTGCAGGCACGATTGCAGGAGTCTGAGAGGTCAGCAGCAGTGTTCCAGCAGATCACAATGGGCTGAGATGATTTTAATTGGACAAGATTCTGCTGAAGAAAGGTTGGCAAGAGACTGGTGCCCTGCTGGTCTCATCTGCTGCCAGCTTCCTGCTCTGCTAATGCCTCACCAAGGAAGGCAATCAAAAGGCAGCTGCATGTTACTGTTTCTCAGGCATTTCTTCCCTCGGTGACATCCTTGAGAGCTCATCAATTTCAGATGCTGCCCCATCATCCAGGGTTTATCATTCCACTCCCGACCTGCTTGTTTTTGAGAATATGGTGGGATGGGTGTGGGGAGCGGGATGGGTATTTTTGTACATAAACAGCATGCGAATATTATAAAACACATTTATTTTTGAAGAATCCCTATGTCGGTACCTACCACTCTGCGAATACAAGCTGGTATTTTTTTTACAAAACGACACCCTTTGTGGCTCTCTTCCATGTACTGTTCATCATTTATAACCCAGACAAACAGAAGTTCTCAGCTTTATGGAGAGACGTTGAGCAAATGACTCTATTAAAGATAGCAAGGCATTCCGATGCTATGGATACGATTTAAGACAGATGGAGGGGTAGGGCCTGTGAATGGTGTGTGTGTGTGTGTGTGTGTGTGTTTGTATGTGTCAGTTCATGCATGCCTAGGTACAGCTATTTGCTGATTAAAATCACTTAGATTTTTTTGGGGGATAAGCATTGGCAGCTACACCCACGGAAATCACTCCCAGCTGGTTTCTCCTCCACACAACCTTCTCTAGTCATGCATGTACTTGGAAGTGACTGTATGGATCAGTTTCTGAGTAGATTCTGCCCTTAGCAAATCAGCCTTCTCCGGAGACCTTGGCATCCCACAGCTACAGTTTTAAAAAATAACAACAAAAGCCTGCGTCGCCTGTACAGGCCCACACACACAAAAAAAACCCAGCGCCATTCCTTTTGCCGTATTGACACAAGGCATGAAATGAAACCAGAGCATGTTTCTGTTTTTCCTCTGCTATAGCAAGAAGAGAGGTGCTCAGCTGGCGCAAGCAAGAGCCAACATGCACCCCTCTGTGTTAACATTTCTCAGCCAAAAGCTCATTGTTTGGAAATCAAAGGAGCCTGCTATTATTCTGGAGCCTAGGATATACTCAAGAAGTCAAGTTTGCCAAACACTCAAAGAACACCATATCTTCTCTGAAGAGCTCACACACAAGAACTCATAATGATGATGATAATAATAAGGGTTTCTTCCTGAGCAGTGGAGAAAACTACTTTACAAGGAAACATGGGGTTACTCGTCATGCAAAAGAGATTAAGTACCTATATACTGAAAAAAAAGTGTTGCTATGATGCCTATTCTTCCAAGTGCTGGTTGCTCTGGGTTACTTTTTGCTTTAGTTCCTCCTGGGGCCCAAAAGGCAATATGTGTGCTAGGTCTTTGGTCAGAGACAGCTGAGAAACTAGCCAGCCTTAACTGAGTGTAGCGGTGATTGTCATCATTCCATTCCCCTCACCCAACTTACTAGCGTCTCCTTCTGGTCAGGCCTGATGCAGATATAGGCATGCCTGTTAGAACCCCTAGACATCTTCACTTCTGGCAAGATGTACACTTTAACAATGTTTTGGGTTCATTTAGGGTTGGCAGCATTCAGCTGGTGGCTGGAGATCTCCCACTATTACAACTGATTTCCAGGCGACAGAGATCAGCTCACCTGGAGAAAATGGCTACTTTGGAAGGTGGACTCTATGGCATTATACCCCTTTGAAGTCCTTCTCCTTCCCAAACCCTGCCCTCCTCAGGCTCCACCCCCAAAATCTCCTGGTATTTCCCAACTCGGCAACCCTGGATTCGTTGTGGGTCTCCTACACAAGTGATACTATCAGAGAATGTGTGCTTCCATTTTAATCCATTTTAATCTTTTACTAAAGCATAACTATTTTGCATCTTTGGGATTGACTAACATTACAACTACATAGATAATTAAGGGACAGCAATTATATGAATCCATAAAAGTATCTTACCCAAAGGTAGGCAGGACAGAAGCAAGGAGACCCTTCTGAGAAGAAGCTCCTGCTCAGTTCACCTTCCCATATTTATAGGTTTTTTAAAATAATCTCTTAACAATAGCCTGCTGTCCCATGTGATAAGGGCAAACAATCTAGGCTAACTAATTAACTTATAACTTCAAACATCATAAGAAGTTATCTATGTGTGTGTAAAGTGCCGTCAAGTAGCAGCTGATTTATGGCGACCCAGCAAGGGGTTTTCAAGGCAAGCGAAAAGCAGAGGTGGTTTGCCATGGCCTTCCTCTGCAAGTCTTTCTTGGTGGTCTCCCTTCCAAATACAGAACCTGCTTCACTTCCAAGATCTCCTCCAAAGTTATCCATACTTGAAACATAATTTGTTAAAAGATACAAATGGGTTTGTCTCTTATAGGACTGCCCTGTATGCTCTGGCAGCAAAGAAAATAAGGGCCAATATGGCTTATAAGGAAGTAGATCCTCCAAGTTGATTTTAATGGTCGCTAGGTCCCATTGGCCGATTGGGACACCACCACAATTTTAAGCTATTATTTTTGTTGTTTTGTATGCATCGATTTAGCAAAGTTTTATTATGTATATTAATTATTAAAACAGTAAACTATTAATCTAATATTTTATTATGTATTTGTGGTGTCCTTGATATGTTTGTAATGGCCTATGGCTAAATGCAAATAAAACCATTCACTATATGCAATTGTTATTTCATTCTTGCTATTGTTCATCTTAACAAAGTCTGTTTACAGAGGGTGATTACAAGTTTCTCATACATATGAATATCTTTTGGCCCTCAGCCAAACACCCCAAGGGGGTGGGTTACTTCTTTGTTTCTTGCCATTGTCCAAGACCCCAAGGAACTGGGGTCATGGTACTTCCAGCCCTATTTGGCTGACTGGTGTCAGAAGGTGGTGCTGGAGGACACCCTGTGACAGATGGTTTCAAGTCCCACCCTTCAGGAGCCTCAGCTGATCACTTTTACTGATCAGTTTTATTGCAGGCCAACTGACAAGAAGAGTCCCTCAATCTTCTTTACTACTGTCATTGACCAGCATTACAAACAATAGACAATTAAATCCAATTACACAAAAACTTATGAAAATAATTTAAAATATGACCTTTTAAAAAGAGTTGGGTTTTGTTTGGTTTTGGTGAGAGAAGGGTTAGGAGGTCTACTGGTTAAGCAGGGAGTCCATTAGGGGCTTCAGATATTTTAAAGGTAGGTAGTGTGTGGCGCAGAGTGGTAAGCTACAGTACTGCAGTCCCAAGCTCTGCTCACGACCTGAGTTCGATCCCGACGGAAGTTCGTTTCAGGTAGCCGGCTCAAGGTTGACTCAGCCTTCCATCCTTCCAAGGTCGGTAAAATGAGTACCCAGCTTGCTGGGGGTAAAGGGAAGACGACTGGGGAAGGCACTGGCAAACCATCCCGTAAACAAAGTCTGCCTAGGAAACATCGGCATGTGGCATCACCCCATGGGTCAGGAATGATCTGGTGCTTGCACAGGGGACCTTTACCTTTAGTGTGTGGGTGCTGTTCCTGTCAATCAAACAACAAGCCTGTTTTGTAATTGTTACTGTTTCTCAGGCCCATCTCTCCAGTAATTTTGTTACTGTAGCACCAAGAGGGCTGGGCAAAGGAAAACAAAGAAACAACCAAGCCATGCATACCACTGGAATAAAACCTGTTTTTGAGTTGTTTTATCACCTATTGTGTGGTTCCTTCAAGCCAAAAATCCCCTCATTATAAGCCAAGTGAATGCCAGATAGCACCCTGAGTCCAGGCATTGCGCTCATTGAGAACTAGAAGTCTGAGCAGTCCCAAAAGCCACAATTATAAAAATAAAAGTTTTTTTTTTAAAGTTTGTAGGGTGTGGAATGTAAGTCCCTAGTTTCTAGGTCTGGAGATGTAGTCACACACGCTACCATCCAGAAATATACATGTGTTAATATCAGGATTTGATGCTTTCTATCCTGCATATCCTTTCAGCTAATGGTAGCATTTCCTCTATTGCAATGTTCCTTCCTCTTATGCAAGATGCTCTTCCACTGTAGCAAAACACTGCTAGTAGTGGGAAAGATCCATGAGTCAGAATGTTGTAATGCAAATGATGATTTTCAGAACTTACTACATACTAAATTGCAGATTATGTACCAAAGAAAAAAAAATGTAAATCTACTTGCTCAGCAGATACAACAGGATATGTGCTTCATTTGTAGGTGCACATTTTGCACAGACTTGGCAAGTTGGCCAAGACTGAGAGGAAAGAGATCTCAAGATCATTGTGGGTAGCTTGATGAAAATGTCAACAGTGTCCCACAGTGGTAAAAAAAAGTCAAAGTCTGCACTGAGACGATTAGGAAAGGGCTTGAAAACAAACTGACGTTTCCATTTGATACCTAGTGCCAGCTTGGTCCCCGTGGGAACTCCCGCAGCACTTTAGTCCAGCAGATGAAGCAGTCCGTTTGTGTAGATCAATGGTGCAGCCTCACTTGGAATACTGTGTATAATTCTGGTGGCCATATCTGAAAAAAATTGCAGAGCTGGAAAAGGTTCAGAAGAGGGGGTCCAAGATGGAAGGGTTGGAGCACCCTTTACTATGAGGAAAGGCTAGAGAGTCTGGGTATTTTCATTTTAGGGGGAAAAACAACTAAGGGGGGATTTATGCACCTACAAATGAAGCACACATTAGAGATTTATAAAAAATATGCATGTGGTGGAGAAAGTAAATAGAGAGTACTTTTTCTCCCTCTCCCATAATACTAGAACTTGAGTACACCCAATAAAAGGAAGTATTTTTTTCACACAAAGCATAGTTAAATTGTGGAACTCTCTTCCCCAGGATGTGGTGATGGCTGCCAGCTTGGAGGGCTTTAAGAAGGGAGTGGACATATTCCTGGAGGAGAGGGGTATTCATGGCAGTTAGAATGGATACTAATCATGCTACATACCTATTCTCTCTAGTATCAGAGGAGCATGCCTATTATTTTGGGTGCGGTGGAACACAGGCAGGATGGTGCTGCTCCAGTCGTCTTGTTAGTGGCTTCCTAGAGGCACCTGGTTGGCCACTGTGTGAACAGACTGCTGGACCTGATGGCCCTTGGTCTGATCCAGCAGGGCCTTTCTTATGTTCTTATGTAATGAAGTTGATGGACAACCCATTCTGGATGACCAAAAGGAAATACTTCTTTACTCAAAGGCAATTATATTATGGAATTCATTGTCAGTGGATGTATTGATGGCCATAAATGGGGATTAGACAGATTCATGGAGGATAGGTCCATAACAAACAATAATGTCAGCAGAAAACTCCACGGGATAGCTGAAAGGTACTCTCATCTATCAAAACATAAATATAACTATTATAGGAAAATATCAAAATGTAGCCTTATAACCTTGTAAGTAATGAAAGATCTAATATGACTGTGATGCTTCCCCTCTCTGAGGCCGTGATGGCCTCTCCTCTGCCATTACCTTCCCTGTAGAACTGTAAGGCCTCAGATTGGAAAGGGAAGAAGGTTGCATTGCCTTACTCCTCCTTTCCATACCCTTGGCTTTTCCACACTGCCTGAGCAAGGGAATTCCATTCTCCCTGGCAGGGTTGCCAACCTCCAGGTACTAGTATAACAAAACTGTTCACTGTGTGATACAAGTGGTTAAGCAAAAATAATCAGCACTCAGCTCAGTTCTAAACATATATTTAAAGGAGAGACAATCAATACAAATACTGTGCAACAATATCTACAAGTGAACGGTCATCAAACAGGAAAACGTGGTACAACAAATAACAAAGAACAATTCTATGTACCAGAAATCTATGTCATAAGTTTTCCTCTAGGTCCTTAGGACTTTCCATGTAGTCTTTGTAAGAGCTGGTCCTCGTAACAAAAATCATGAGTACTTTTCTTTCCTATGGAAAGTCCATATTAGAAAACGGACTGCTTCATCCGCTGGACTAAAGTGCTGCGGGAGTTCCCACGGGGACCAAGCTGGCACTAGGTATCAAATGGAAACGTCTTCCGGGTAATAGACACTTTCACCAATAATGGCTTTCTCAGCCTTGACTTTTTCTGCTGCTACATTGTAGCCTGCAACATAATTTTAGTCTATGCAATTGACACCTCCATTTTCTTAATTGCTCTATCTGTCCAGAGTAAGGAGTAAGGTGGTGCAACCTTCTTCCCTTTCCAATCTGAGGCCTTGCAGTTCCTCCACTGCAGGGAAGGTAATGGCAGAGGAAAGGCCATCACAGCCTCAGAGAGGGGAATCAAGTTCCCTGAAGAACTGAGCCGAGCGCTGATTATTTTTGCTTAACCTCCAGGTACTAGCTAGAGATCTCCTGCTATTACACCTGATCTCCAGCCAATATAGATCAGTTATCCTGGAGAAATGGCCGCTTAGGCAATTGGACTTTATGACATTGAAGTCCCTCCCCTCCCCAAACCCCGCCCTCCTCAGGTTCCACCCCAAAAACCTCCTGACAATGACAAAGAGGAAACCCTACCTGGCCTGCTGCAGATCCTCCTTCAATAGCCTGCCCTTCAATCCCTTCCCCTAGCTCAGGGGTCTCCAAACTGCGGCTCCAGAGCCACATGTGGCTCTTTGGCTTGTTGAGTGCGGCTCTCCGAACTTGGTTCGGAGCCCCTGCTCTTGCACCCGCTCACACCGGCAGCCGGGCTGCGGAGCTGGTGCGCCTGAGAGAGAGAGAGAGCGGGTGAGCAGGTATGCTGTCTTCCCCCACACACACCGTGGAGAATGGGCGGGTCCCCCTTTCCCTTGCCCTCAATGGTTGGGAGGCTAAAGCCTCCCCTCTAGCCGCGCAATTGCTGGGCGGGCGGCTCGGCGGTTCCTGCCCCCCCCGCCTATCAGCTGTTGGGCGGGGCGGGCTTCCTTTGGTAGACCTGGCCTCCGGCTGAGTCCCATTGGGAGCCCATGTCTACCCACTGGCTTTCTTGGCAGTAAACCTGGACTCCGAGGAGGGGAAAAAGTTCCCCTTCAGAAGCCAGGTCTACCAATTGGCTTCTATGGGCCTCCGGAGGTCTACTGCCAAGAAAACCAATGGGTAGACCTGGCCTCCCAATGGGACTCAGCCAGAGGCCAGGTCTACCAATAGGCTTTTATGGTGGTAGACCAGGCCTCCAGACGAGGACTCCGGACGGGGAGGGGGAAATGGCAGGGACTTACAATTTAATTTTTATCAATAAATAAGATCACTATTAAGTATGATATCAAGTTTTATTCAGTGTACCTATAGTTTAATTAAGACTTAAAACTTCAATTAAAGTTTATTAAGTTAATAAACAGTGTACCTACCTATATAGTTTAAGTTTAAGAAATTTGGCTCTCAAAAGAAATCTCAATCGTTGTACTGTTGATATTTGGCTCTTTTGACTAATGAGTTTGCCGACCCCTGCCCTAGCTACTGGTTCCTCCCTTCTGCCCCTTCACCCAACCAGAAGTGTCCTCGAGCCCTGTCTCAGCTGCAGCTGCCTCCTGGCAGGGCTTGACAATGTGACCAGCTCTACCTGGCTGCCAAACCTGATCACTGAGCCCAGGGTCTGCAGCCCGCCCTGCCTATTCCAGGCGCATCCTGCCAGCTGCGTATGGTTTGTCTCAGCCAAGGAGGTCTGGGGCAGGTCCCATCACTGGACAGTGACATGAAAAATAATTATGCAGTAGACATATCTGTAAAGAAATGGTGTGATTAACAGTTGTAAACAACACATACCTGGGAGAATAAATACAAAAACAACAAAGAACATAATGTGTGAAAGAATGAATACAAGTTGATGAGTTCTCTGGACATATGATTCATTTTGAAACTTCTTTAGAAATTAATGACAGTGAAAATCATCATATCCTCATAAGGAAGGTGTTGACTGTATAAAGATCCTGAATCCTGTTGGATCTAATGAGTTTCACATGAAGCAATTAACCAGACCAATATGGCCATTCTTCTCCCAGGATCATCCAGGCTGCAGCTTTCCAATGGTAGGCTTATCTCTATGTCCTGCTTGTTGGCCCTTCAGGGCAACTTAGGGCCTTTTATGCAGAGACGTTGCCCCGCAGTCACCCCTGCTGACTGCTTCAGGGCTTCCCTTTGATTATGCATGCCTTTCCCGCCTGTCAGAGGACACCTTGCTCTCCCCGTGCATTTTACCAGTGTTTTCCAGATGCTGTTTTAGCCAGAAACTGGAAAATGTGGGCAAAACGCATGGGGAGAGTGAGGTGACCTTCAAAAGGCGGAAAAGGAATGCATAATCAAAGGGAAACCCCGAAACAAACAGCAGAGGTAACCACGGGGAAACATCCCTGCATAAAAGGCCTAGTAGTCCACTGGTCTCATCCAACAGGGCTCTTCTTATGTTTGTTGTACAAATAAAATATGCTTGTTTTCTGTTAGATACATACAGACTAATAGTGGCGGTGGTGATTACGGAATGAAGAACTAGCGGAACAGCAGATGATGGGCATGGGACCCTGAAACCTTTGCAGAGCTTCCCCCCAGAAGGTTGTGTACCATTTTATTTATTAGACATTAGATTCTCAGGGTGAAGGTTGCCCTTGGCACTGGACAAAACAAGCAGTTCCAGGCTATCTGGCAGCTTCAATTGGCTGGCTTCTCATTAGTGTTGCTTGATGGACAAATGTCAATGGGTCAACTTCCTCTTTTTTCTTTTTCTTTTTGGCAAGCTTTTGCTTCCCCGCTGTCGCACTCTAAGGGTCTTCAAAGCATGCTATGGAACACCATATTGCTGCTTTTGCTTTTTTACTTTGCATATCCTGCCCCTGATGATAGTAAAATATTATAATTAGACAAGACTAGGGAGAAAGTGATTTGCCTTTTTAAAAATCTAAAAGAAAGGCAGACTAGCATATTTCCTGGAGTTATGTGCATCCTTAGTCATGTTTATTTGGACACATGCAGATTATTATGATTTTTTTTTTGGCTATTCCTCAGTTCTCTTGTATTGCTGTTTGTATGCACTAGTGCTGCCTGCTGAAGTGTTGTTATGATCCCCTAGTAACTATGGTCCACCTTAGTTTCTTGGCTCACTGTTGTTCCATTCATCACAAAGTTTGAAAACCCTTGATCGACAGTAACTAAAACAGAAGGATATTAAAACACCACCATGGCCACTTGCCAAAAGCATTGGCATATCTGTCTTCTCTAGTCAACGGAAAATGTCCTGATTTTAACAGTCTAATCTGATGATAATGGATATATATTTTACTTTGGGATATATCTAGAAAATTTATTTAACAAGCCAGCATTCGAATGCCCCAAGGACCAAAGCAGTTCTGCATGCAGAAGCAGCATCCACTTGCCTATCATGAGCCAGATGGGGAACCACCGGCATAACTCAGATGTGCTTTGAAATATGCATCCAAAGGTGGCTGTTTGTTATCTATTCTGCATTGCTTTTAATTGCACAGAAGAATGTGCATTCAAAATATGCATTTCCCCCCACATTTGGGAGCATCGTAGGCAATTACGAGTAAGTGCCTGTTCGCACAACTGTCAGTACATGTCAACAAACAGCTGTAGCAGCCCATGCCAGGAAGCTACCACCACACACTGAACTCACCTGAGGTTGAATTTTGGTTTAGCATGACAAAGGGTGTAAACCTTTATATTTGCACTGGCATGCTGCAAGTTTAGTTAGGGCTGAATTTAGCACACAATGATATGTATGATTACTTTGCTAAAGGCTAAGGGGGTTAAAATTCAGAAGGGGTCAAGAATATTACCATGGACAATACACATTAAGACGGTCAATCCTATGTGCCACCTATTGATCATGGAATGTGAGCTATTGTTTTCCTTTGAGCCAAAACTCTGCATAAACACTCAAGGTGTTCTAAGCAAAATTACACCCTTCTAAGCCCACTGACTTCAATGGAGGTACAAGGGCGTTAACTCTTTTTAGGATTGCACTGCCAATCTATTTTCCCAACACTCAAGTTTAGTTTTATGAACTGCCCCTAACCCAAGTCTTACTTACAAAGGAACTATCTATAATGGTAATGATTTCAGTGTAGGTACTTCCTTCTCAAATTCCACAGTAAAATTCTGCTCATTTAACTTAGAAGCCTGATCTAATTTTGTTAAAAAGGTTATGACTTCCTCCTACTTTTTTTGTCAGAAAAAGAACTTTCTTCTTAGCTTCAGCTTTCAGTGGTTTGATTTCTTGCACTGATTAAGAAAACAGCAACAAAATGCACCACATCCTGCCAACTAGTCGTGTTGTTGTTTGCGGGCCTTTTTCTGGTTATCATGCTTGAAATAGATTTGGGGAGGCATTTTGTGGCATTAATATGTAGCTCTTGCGAAACACTCTTATGTCTGTTCCAGCATTCTCAAGCCAGTTTATATGTTGTAGTAAATACTAATTAGAGTTGATTGACAAGCAAAATTAACTCCTTAGTTAAACAAAAACATACTTGTACAAATCCAGCCAGACTGTTTAGAGAATCACATGTGCTCATGTACTTTTTTTGCCATGTGTATTAGAACAACAGCAAAATAGTTTAAAAACTTCCTTGTGAGTCCTTATGTCCCTTATTTTCTCATCTACCAAACTCAACAGCAAAGTACCGTGTGCATTCCCACATGATTAATGTAAATAAATTAGCTTATGTCACGAATGAAAGTCAATATTGTCTCGTTAACATTTACTAATGAATTATCTCAGGTAATCATGTATGATTAACTATTTGTTTATTATTGTTTGTTTGATTAGTACATTGTAATTCTCCTCTTCCTCCAAGGAGCTCAGAGTACTGCACATGCTCTACGCCCGTCCTCC
Organism: Euleptes europaea; assembly: GCF_029931775.1. NCBI lineage: Eukaryota > Metazoa > Chordata > Lepidosauria > Squamata > Sphaerodactylidae > Euleptes > Euleptes europaea. The sequence continues at coordinate 37,219,847 of NC_079323.1, forward strand.
ATTTTTAGCCTCATAATAACACCTTGAGGTTGGTCGGGATGAGAGACGGAGAGAGAGAGAGAGAGAGGCCAAGGTTATCCAGCGAGTTTCCTTGGCTGTTTGGGGGTTTGAACCTGGGCTTCCCAGATCCTAGTTTGATACTCTACCCATTACATCACACTGGATTTCCTGAATTTTCTGTTAGAACAGAAGTTTGAGGGTTGGTTCACAGACGGGCCCCATAAGGAGGTTGCTTGGGTCATTCCACAAGGTTGCTATCACTGCATCATGAGCTGTTCACCTGCAGCAGCACACTGAGCGGACTGGTAATTTCATCCATAATATTGCAGAAGGGTGAAGATGTTCATAGAATGTAAACAAAACTGTCCAGCCCACATGGTGACCTGCTGCACTCCAGTCAATGCATCCCCACATATTGACAGATGCCATGTGGAACAACTTAAAGTGAACCTGAAGTACCATAACATGAATATACACCAGCTTTCGTTATTCAGACTACAAGCCATACAGTCCCATTCCCTTATGGAGCAAGCAATGCTTTGGGTTACATCCTAATAAGCTTGCATTCTTTCATCAGTGTAACTTGTAGATTAATCAATAGCTGTCTAAATTTTTAATCAGTGGGGTCAAATTTGAATTGGTTTGACAGACAATAAAGCCAATTTGGATTACGTATGTTAGTGTAATAGGAATGAAAGAACAAATATGCTGATTTTTCTAATAATGAGTAGTTTACTTGTGTCCTTGAATATCTTCCAAATGATACAACAGAATGAACCTGCTTCAACAGCTGAATACCAAAAGCAGTTTCACTGTGTTTGAAAACACCCTTGTTTTCTAGTATTAGATATATACTTAGTTGTTTATTTTTACTATGGTTTATTTTTGAAAACAGAATTCTCCTTGCATGGGATTATTCAAATCCAGATTTACTTTGACTGATGTTGATTTAATTATCTTGGTTCTCGCCAGATGTCTCAATAGGTGGGGAATACCCAAGGTTGTTGCCAGGGAATAAGCCAAGTTTAAGTGAGGATGTCTGTATCCATACATTGCACAAAACTGTAGTCAGGATTAACTGTGGTTAATAAACCAATTCAAACCTATGGTTTCAGATCCTGGTTTGATATACTCTAACTAACAGTAGATAATTGAGAGTCTTGAATTCATATGATCACACTAATGTAACCATAATTAGTATAATAAAAACATGTAATTGTGTTATTTAGTGTAATAAAAACATATATTACATCTGACCTGAGTTTTGTGTATTATTGGATTGCACTCATGGTATAAAAACAAAACAAAAACAAAACCCCTTTTAAGGGACCCATCTCACAAAGTTTGGAAAAATACCTACAATTTATGAATAATCAAACTTCCATGCTTTACAAGATATTTCCTATCTTTTCATTATTTATTTCAATGGTTTATCATCACCTTGGTATTGAGTCATCTTGTACAACTAATAGTTTAAAATTTCAGCAGCCTATTTGATTAACAAATAATTGCTTTTTTTCCTGGGCCAAATGATACAATACAATTTGGGGTGAATCAGGCCCAAGTTTCCCAGTCTCAGCTTCCTTTTCCTGCAGCCACACAGTAACTACAAGGAACATCACTAAAAAACTGTCAGGAGCCCAACTCACCTAGGAACTGTGGCCCAGGGGAGGAATCCACCACAGTTCTGAGCACAATCAGGCTCCCACCTGTTTTTAAAATGACATTCCCTGCAGCTGCTGAGCAACTGCAGGAAAATACTACATGTGCTGTGTAATCTGACTTTCTGTCACAATGTTTCTAGACTGGGCTATGAATTGGAGATTCCATTGTGTGTGGATGATCACTTGGGATGATCACTTGGGTAACCATCTATGCTTTCTGAAACCATTTCAATCTGGCATCTTAAAATGGTAGCCAGCCCATGTAAACCCCTTCCTTCCATTTTCTTGAACACCATTTTATTTGAGCTTAAATTATGTCCAAAAGAAGGATGATGACTTTCTAATGCATGAATATCATCAGTGTTTTAATTCACTACACATTAAATCACTAGGGTTGCCAGGTCCCCCCTCTCCTCCGGCGAGAGATTTTGGGGGTGGGGACCGCCCGCCCGCAGCCACAAGCAACACAATCCCATTACTTCTGGTTTACTTTCAGAAGCACCGCAGCACAACGGGACAATTTACCACTCAACCCCCCCCATTTGAGTGGTAAATTGTCCCATCACAATGCAGCTTTCCAGAAGTAAACCGGAAATGAGGGGGGTCACATTGCTTGCAGCCACACATGCACGAGATCCAGATAGATTGGCGGGCAACTGCCCGTCTTTCTAAGCCACCTGGCAACCCTACAGATCACTCTGCCTCAAAGATGCATTTAAAAATCATTATTGAAACTTCTTTTTTGGTGCATCCAAACTCTAGACAGACTGTATGCTAGACTCATGCTATGAAACATATGACTATAAGGTCCTTAGGGTAGGAAGCAATGCTGTTTCCTACTAAACTATGTATTTAGAAGAGATGTGTTTTCTTGCAAAATGCCTGTCATGGGGTAAGGGAGAGGAGGCAGGAGAATGGGAGGAAGCCCTGGGGGAAGCAGGAGCACAATGTGTCTCCATGTACAAGAGAAATCATCAAATCCCCAGTGCCAAGTAGGGTCCTTGGGCAAAATATCATTACTACTTGTTATTTCCCTCTTCCATGAGTTTCCTACAATGCTTTCCTGCTACTTGCAGCTTGTGCTGCATGTGGCATCAGAATTGCTTACTTTACTAGTTTAGACAACTGTGACCATATTTTGCTCATTCCTTGTGCCTTATATTGGTTGCCTGTACAGTAATGGATTATATTCAGATTGCATGCCTGCTTTCTAAAGACCTGAACAGTACAGGTCCTTAACCAGGATTAAATCACAGGGAAGAATCCCAGTCACTGGGAAAGAAACAAATCTCAATTTGTTAGGGCTGTCACGACAAAATGGAGCTAGTTGAAGACTTCTTTTTCCAGTCATAGAGCACTGCTAGGGCAGTGGAGGGAGAGGATGGGAGACTGCAGACCTGACGATTAAATCGTTTTATGCCCATTGTGAACAAACTCTGGTTTAGTTGTCATTGCTAAATTGAGCTGAGTGGTTCATCCAGCCAAGAACAGTCTTTCACAGGCTGCTACCCTTTTGCTAGAGATACCAGGGATTGACCCAGGAATAGGGTTGCCAGCTCCGGGTTGGGAAATACCTGGAGATTTTGGGGGCAGAGCCTGAGGAGGGGGGGTTGGGGAGGGGAGGGACTTCAATGCCATAGAGTCCAATGGCCAAAGCGGCCATTTTCTCCAGGTGAACTGGCTGGAGATCAGTTATACTAGCGGGAGATCTCCAGCCACCACCTGGTGGTTGGCAGCCCTGCCCAGGATCCAGGAAACTTGTGCTTACATACTCAATTAGTAGTCTCTCTTATCTGCCCTTTCAGAAGCCTCAGTGTGGATTTTGATCCCTCCAGATCAAATATTTACCTCTTCTACCATGGCTTTTGAAACTACCTAAAGAACCATTTGTTTTTAACCTAAGACCCATTGTCATTTCCAGTTCTGCACTGGAGAAAGTTGAATTTGGGAAGTGCTAATAGTACTACGGACTTGGGGCCAAAACAGATGCATCTTGGGAGATCCATGATAGCTGGTGGTGGAAGGAGGAGAGAGAAAGAGGTTGGGGGTGGCTGCAGGAGGTTGCAATTCAATGCACATTTACCTAGGCATAAGCCCAACTACAATCATTGGGACTTTTCCTGAATAAATATGCATACTTTTGGACTCAGGTGCAATAAACCGCAATCTTACGCAAGCTGATTTGCCTGGGATTAAGCCCCCCTCAGATGAGTGGGACTTTTAAAGAGAAAACATCCTTTTGGAAGCTGGTTGTAGATTTACCTTTGCTTTCCTCCCACAACTTCCTTTCAATTGAGGTACTAAATCAAAATAAAGAACAAGCTTTACTGAGACAAATTGCACTTTTAGAGAAATGAAATGCTTTTACAGCAAAATTGTATGAAGGAGAACATAAATTTGCAACACACTGCATTTCAGTTATCAGAGGACTGCCGCCTGCCTGTATTCATTCTGAAGAAGAGTTGGTTTTTATACCCCACTTTTCCTCTACCTTTAAGGAATCATAGAATCATAGAGTTGTAAGAGACCTAGAGGGTCATCTAGTCAAACCCCTTATATAATGCAGGAAATTCACAACTGCCTTCCCCCACACCCCCAGTGACCCCCTACTCCATGCCCAGAAGATGGCAAAAAAAAAAAATCCTCCAGGATCCCTGGCCAATCTGGCTTGGAGGGAAATTGCTTCTTGATCCCAAAGTGGTGAACGGCATTACTCTGGGCGTGTAAGAAAGGGCCACAAGAGCCAAACACTGGCGCAACTGCTCTCCCTCTCATGATCTGCCTAAGTTTATAGAATCAGCATATGGCCATCTAACCTCTGCTTAAAACCCTCCAAAGAACCCTCCAAAGAACCCACCACCTCCCGAGGAAGCCTGTTCCACCGAGGAACCGCTCTAACTGTCAGAAAGTCCTTCCTAATGTTTAGCCAAAAACTCTTTTGATTTAATTTCAATCCGTTGGTTCTGGTCTGACCTGGGACAACAGAAAACAAACTCAGCACCATCCTCTATATGACAGCCCTTCAAGTACTTGAAGATGGTTATCATATCACCTCTCAGTGGTCTCCTCTCCAGGCTAAACATACCAAGCTCCTTCAGCCTTTCCTTATAGGACGGTCTCCAGATCCCTCACCATCTTCGTTGCCCTCCTATGGACACATTCCAGCTTGACTACATCCTTCTTAAATTGTGGGGCCTAAAACTGAACACAATACTCTAGGTAGGACTAACTAGAGCAGAGTAAAGCGATACCATCATTTCACATGATCTGGACTCTATACTTCTGTTGATACAGCCCAAAATCACATTTGCCTTTTTAGTTACCACATTACACTGCTGATTCATGTTCAGTGTTTGGTCTACTAAGACCCCAAGATCCTTTTCGCACATATTACTGCCAAAACAAGTCTCCCCCATCTTATAATTATGCATTTGATTTTTCCTACCTAAATGCAGAACTTTACATTTATCTCCGTTAAAATTTATTTTATTAGGTTTAGCTCTATTTTCCAGCCTGTCAAGATCATCCTGTATCCTAGCTCTGTCTTCTACCATATTTGCTACCCTCCCAATTAAATCTAATCTGCAAATTTAATAAGCATCCCCTCTATTCCTTCATCCAAATAATTTATAAAGAAGTTGAACAACACAGGTCCCAGGACAGATCCCTGAGGAACTCCACTTGTCACTCCTCTCCAAGAGGATGAGGAACCATTAACAAGCACTCTTTGGGTGCCATTTGTCAACCAGTTACAGATCCACTTAACAGTAATAGAATCTAAATCACATTTTACCAACTTGTCAACAAGAATATTATGTGGAACCTTATCAGTGGCCTGACTGAAATCAAGATAAACTATGTCCACAGCATTGTCCTGATCCAGCAAGGTAGTAACTGTCTAAAAAAAAAGAAAGAGGTGAAGCAGTCTCAAAGCAGCCTTCAATCGCCTTCCCTCCCCTCCCCACAACAGACACCTTGTGAGGTAGATGGGGCTGAGAGAGTTCTGAGAGAACTATGACTAGCTCAAGGTCTCCCACCAGCCTTCATGTGTAGAATTGGGGTAACAACCCCTGGTTCACCAGATTAGAGTTTGCCACTCATGTGGAGGAGTGGAGAATCAAACCCAGTTCACCAGATTAGAGTCTGCTGCTCTTAACCTCTACACCACACTGGCTCTCATTGGGCTTAAACTAGTCATCCATGGCTACAAGCACAATGTATGCACTACAGTGCCTGAAGGAAAAGTTAACATTTGCATGCACGAAAAACACATGCACAGAGCCCCACCACTGCACGTGTATAACACAATGAACCAGGAGAGAATTCTCATAAAGAAAATGAGTCTTTTTTTCCCCTGAGTACGTGATGGGTGAACTTGGAAAACTTGAACAGAGAACAAACTGAGGGAAAGAATTTGGTCCATAATGCAAACAGGACGGAATGATTTCAAATTACCCAGCTGAATTGGAGAAGTCAAGCTATTAAGACATGCAGACAATAACTTAGCCTGACGCCACAAGCCATAAAAACAACAGCGTAGCTGGATGCTACAAACCACCTGCCAAAGGACTCTTTCTATTGCTAGCTATAACAATTCAAGCAGGCCAAGTGATCATCAAGGGGAAATGACGTCCACGTGGAATGAATCGTCCCAGGGTGCAAATTTCAATTTAATTTCATCAATGGCTTTAAACTGCCCGTACTGCTACAACAGACTTGTAAACACCTTGCAAGATTAAAAAAAAAAACACCTCTCCACAGCTACAGAACTAGCCTCGAAAGCTATCCGTGCCTGGAGGGAGGGAGAGGAAAACACTGCTGTGGGAAGAGCAGCAGCGGGGATTTCGTCTCCCTCTTGTAGGGAAGAGGCAGGGATCAAGCAAACAATGGCGGTGTTATTCCAGCTTGTAGACACTGCGAAAAAGCTACGGTTTGTATCAGCCAACAATTCTCTTAACAGGCTTTGTGATTGCAGCAGATATGTAACATCTCTCTTCATAACAACTGGAACATTTCCAGCTATTCAGAAAGCAGAACTGAAAGAGCCGTGTGAAAAAAACACCATTATTACAGGGTTTTCAGCTCTCCAAGCCCCCTCCCCCTGCAATCATTTAATTATGCCTTTTACTCCTGTGTGTACCTCTCTCTGAAGTCTCATAGTCTGTGTCCTAACCTAACCCCTTCATTTTCCCCACCCACTGTCATTACCATTCCCTCTTCCTCTCTTTTATACTCAAAATCTTCTCGGAGATATACCCAGTTGCAGTTGCCATTATAGCAAACAAGAATTGCATACAGTTGTGTTTGGCTTTTGCTGAATCGGCCATGCAGCTTTCTCTTCCTAGCCTTCAGACTGTTCTGTCTCCTCCCCTCCACCACATAATCTTTCTCCCCGCTCCCTCTCCAAACCCCTTTTAAAGGGAAGAAAGGGCTGTTTTCAGTGCAGAGCTTATTTACATCAGGAAAAGGGAGAGGGTTAGATCAGGAAAAGGGTTAACACCCCCTCCCCAGCATTGTGGCCCCAATCCATATCTCCTTCCCATGCTTCTGTTTACATAAATTTAAAGAGATGGGAAATCTGATCAGAGATCTTGAATGTCTGGTCTAGTTTGGTCCTTAGATCAGAAGATTTTCTCTGACTTGCTCTGTTCCCTGCAGTCGGGTTTCCAGCATTCTGGGGCTGGAGAGATAAAGAAAGCTCGGATTAAAAGGAGTTTGCATTTTTGAGTTTGAGCAGTGTGACATAAAAACAGCTTGACTTTCAGAGGCTGGAAGGACACATGGCTGGAGATGTAAGGAAACTGGAAGACTAAGGAGTTTGTGCATGAGAAGGCTGATTTCAGACATCTTATACTGTAGTAACCCTGCATCGTTTTCCACTGTAACTAACCGCTTTTCCAAGATGCTGCTATTGCCTATCTTATATTTTGTAAGACATGCAGTAACCGCATCTTGAAAAGTGCCTTTCAGTGAGAGAAATAATGTGACCGAGTGTGAACGCTGGAAAATATTCTTCCTTGTGGAAGGGAGCTCTAAAATAAAAATGTTGACTGATCAAGAATATGGCACAGAAGAGTCAGGGTTATGCATAGAAATTACTGTAGGGGAATAGAGGGGGAAATGGTTGGAATCAGAACAAATCATAAATTACTACATCAGCTAGAAAAAAGGATCAGAGTCACCAAAATAGTTATTGTAGCAACCTACCCCTGAAAGATAAGCAAACATATAGTTTGCTACAAAGAACTAGCAATTAAAGAGTATGTGTTGAAACAGGAAGGATGAGAAAAGAAATGGACTGAAGTTAGCACAAGGCCAAAGAAAAGGAGTGTTGACACATGCTGAGCAGAAAACAAAGATTCTTGATATTCTACCCAATGGAAGGTGGGGCACAAAAACATCTAGGAAGGGACAGATTTTGAATCTCAAAACTCAGTGGAGATGGGGACTTGCATTTAAGAACTTATTTTGTAGACAGATATAACATCTGGTGAGCAGGTTTTACTTGAGCCTATAGTGGAAACATCACCCAATTTAATTCATAGACTCTTTTCCCATCTGGGCACCAACCTCTGGAACAGCCTAAGGAATAGTGTATACTTATGGAGCCACCTTCTCTCTGTACTCCTTGGTGCACTCACTGGTCATTTACGCATTGCTGTTTTCTTGTGGTCACCCCCACCAACTACTTTGGGCTTTGCTTTGGTTATGCTTGCATTTTCCGACCATCAGAGGTCACCTCGCTCTCCCCGCACGTTTTGCCCATGTTTAGCCAGCATCCAGAAAACATGGGGGAAACGCGTGGAAATGCGTGGGGAAAGTGAGGTGACCTCTGACAGTCGGAAAATGCAAGCATAATCAATGCAAAGCCCCGAAGAAGTCAGCAGGGTGACCGTGAGGAAACAGCCATGGATAAATGGCCACTCTTTGTGTTCTAGCTCGGTGTTTGAAGTATTTAGAACATCCTGTGACCATCTCAATTACTTCACCAACCTATGAAATGTTGGCCCTGGAGACCAATGATTCCTTCTCCTTGGATCCTTCCCTGCCCACAACTCAGGATAGACTTTCCCTTTCATTCTGGTAATGAGCCTATTAAGTAGATTAGGGTTGAGAGCTGGTACGTGTCCTACAGGCCATTGAGTAAGCATCAAGGCTGAGCAAGAACATGCAACCTAGTCGCTCAGTCTAAATCCAATACTGCATCACACTGGCATTGCACCAAACTGGATGCACACCTCCTGGGCATGGAGCTCAACAGGACTCAGTTTCCGGAACCTATTTGGAATGCCCAAATTGCATCTTGGCCATCTTCTGGTCACTGGGGGTGTGAGGGGCGGGGAGGTAGTTGTGAATGTCCTGCATTGTGCAGGGTGTTGGACTAGATGACCCTGGTGGTCCCTTCCAACTCTATGATTCTATTATTCTAAATTCGAGAATAAGTGAAGGAAATCACCTCAGAGCATGTGCAGAGTGCCTTCCCTCTTCCCTCTGAGCCTGTAAACACGTGGGATTAGGAAGCACAGGTTTCAAGTAAAAGGACATAGCTCCCAATGAGGTTCCAGCCCCCCTTCCCCTCTTTTTAGAAGTGGACCACTGTTGCTACAACAGTTCCATATGAAAAAAATAGTACTATATAGTAGCAATAGTATACATAATAATAATAATAGTTTATATATGCATTTAGCAATAATACAAGCAAACAGAATGACATATTATTCTGGAACTGAATCTATGTCATTCAGCAGATAATCTGGCTACTGTACTTCGGTCAAGGAAGCTTTAAATGAAAGACGATCCTGATCTGTGGCCAACAGCTGTATTTCAGCACTGGGTGAAAGGCACCAGTGAGCGGCGCCCAGTGTTAACTTGACCAGTGCTGGAAAACAGAAGTCTGTTTGTATGGCTCTTGTTTTTGCATGGCCAAGATCAGACGAGCAATGGCACCATTGTCTGCCATATGTGCGTTTTCGTCCAAAGGAAAACTTATGGTATGCATTGAAAACAATTAACCACTGATTAGGTAGAAATCATAGAGGCGTAGCGCCGATAATCTAGAGGGAATGATAAATTGAAAGCTCAGAATGTGCTTGGTGATTCTGGGTAAGTATGCCTGTGAGAATTTACCATGATGACTCCTACTTAGTTAGATGTAAAGCTGAATAATAAGCTAAAGCTGTGATTACTGAAGATACCAAAAGCCCTCAAAGACAATAAATCCAACAGGCCAGCTGTTTTGCTCGCTTTAGAATCCACTGCGATACCTAAATATCCTTTGTGCCCTGAGGTGGAAGAGCATGTTATAGCAAATATTCTAATTCAGACAAGACAATTATTTTGTGCTATTGCCAGTTTATTTGAATATCTGAAATTGAGTAATAGTCTTCATCTCCTTTGAGCCAAAGAAGTTACAGTCACTTGCAATTTTTCAATAGAAAGATGTGTAAATTCAATTGGTGAACAAGGGTCTGTCACTTCATATTATCGGTGTGATCAGTCACTGTGCTGATAGTTCAATTTTATGCTGATGTGCTGTAGCGGATGCTGGCCTAGGGGCACTGGGGTCCACGGTCTTCCAGGTATGGGGTCAGAGACAAGAGAGTGCGGCCTATGAAGTAAAATGAAGAAGCATGTTAAGGTTTTCCATGGCCTTAAGCTGTGGCCCCCTGGAAGAAGATATGCTTTACATGCAGAAGGTCCCACGATCAGTCTCTGGTATCAGCAGGAACTCAGACAGCACGTGATGAGAAAAACCCTTCTCCATCTGAGAACCGTCTTCTGAGATCTTCTGGGCATGGAGTAGGGGTCGCTGGGGGTCCTACACTATTTCTTTCTCTCCATTTTCTGCCCTTTTTGGAAGTGTTGGATTCGAATCGGGGTATCTGGGGTGGGGTGGGGTAGTTGTGAAATTCCTGCATTGTGCAGGGGGTTGTACTAGATGACCCTGGTGGTCCCTTCCAACTCTATGATTCTATGATTCTAACCCAAAGAGCTGTTGCCAGTTGGCATAGACAATACAGATGGATCAGTCAACGAACTCAGTATAAAGCAGTTTCATATGTTCGTGTGAGGGAAGGAAAGGGGAATGACCTGAGTCTCTGCAGAGCTGGGCCTTTCCCAGTGATTGGACTGGATATCACTCCCTGGATAAAACAGCTAATGAGACTTTCTGAGAAGCAGATACTGCTATCAAGTAGATTGGTGAATTGTGCGAGAGATGAGGCAGCTTTTCTCTTTATAGTGACAAGAAAAAATAATCTTCATTTCCCCCCCCCCCCCACTTTTTAAAGTGTGAAATGGCAGATGAAGAGCCAATGGCTGTTAAATCTAGGCAAAGGCTAGTTCTTGCAAAGAGGTGGAGACAATCAAACATGCCAGACATAGATGTCTGGAAAGATAAAATGATGGAATATGCCATAATGGCTAAAATGACCCATATGATGAACATGACTGACGAAGAAACTCTTGAACCGTTTAACGAAAAATGGAGTTTGTTTTATAGGTATATAGAAACTAGTAGTCGAAACTTTATAAAACAGTATAAATATTGGTTGAAGCAAAATGAAGCTATTTTCTAACAGAACAAGAATAAAGGTACAATTCTTGATTACAGCAAAGTGAATATTTTCTATCGGAACAAGATGCTTTATTTAATCAATTAGAGAAATAGTTGTGGTAATTATGATGTAATTCCTTTTTATGTTGAAACACTATTACTATTTTCTACAAATGTACTTTATCTGCAGACGGCCCCCTGTCCTTTCCCTTTTTTCCCTTTTGTACCCCCACTTTTTGAAAAAAATAATAATTTAAAAAAATCTAGGGAAAGGTTTAAGGATTGGGTCATGTCTTCTAACTGAGGGGCAATGGGAAACCCCTCTGTGAAAAAGACCAGCTGAGGTCAGTTTCCAAAAAAAGACATGACAGGTAAGACAAAGCTGGAAAAGGAAAAAATTAGTGTGATTCAGTTGGGCTAAAGAATCAGAGAAGTGGTCAGAAAGCAGAGCAGGCACAACAGGTGATCTGCACCTGTGACATACTTTGCAACATGAAGTCCACTAACAGGAAATGGAAGTATTATACAGAAACAGAAAAGAGAAGTAACCTCTCAGAGCAGAGGGGTAGAGCACAGCGAAGGAGAACAAGAAGGTTCAAAACTTCTTTAAAAAGATGTACTCGTCCAAGGAGCCGAGTCCAATCCACCTGGCCCAGCGTGGCAGATATCAACAGCTCACTAACCCAGGAAGACTCATCACTGCTCCTCAACAAACTGCCCCCACCTGATTTGCCTGGCCACCACCTGCCCCCTCCTGGTCTGCCCATGGATGCCTGCCCTCTCCTGGCATCTCTCTGTATTGCACCTATTCCTCCCCTCCCAGTTTCCCTGGGCAAGAGGACATCCTGAGGGAGTAACAGTTGCTGCACCTTATCAGCTAGGGTTGCCAACCTCCAGGTAGTAGCTGGAGATCTCCTGATAGAGATCAGTTCACCTGGAGAAAATGGCTGCTTTGGCAATTAGACTCTATGGCATTGAAGTCCCTCCCCCCTCAGGCTCCACCCCAAAAACCTCCCGCCGGTGGCAAAGAGGGACCTGGCAACCCTATTACCAGCTGCTACTCACTTACTCAATTGTGGATGAACAGAGTAGTGGTGGCCATAGGTCAGTGATGGTGAACCTTTTAGAGACCGAGTGCTCAAACTGCAACCCAAAACCCACTTATTTATCGCAAAGTGCCAACACAGCAATTTTACCTCAGTGGGGTACAGTGCTGTTGAGTCCACCCTCCAAAGCATCCATTTTCTCCGGGGGGGATCTCTGCAGTCTGGAGATGAGCTGTAATTCTGGGGGGGGGGGTCACCAGGTCCCACCTGGAGGCTGGCATCCCTACTCTCAGGTGTTCAGACCCCGAAAGCGTTGCAGGTCTGGAAGGGGACCCCGGGCTTGGATCTGCCTATCCAACTGCAGGTCAGTGCGACTCCCCGCACTGGCAACCCACTGGAGGCTGGCAACCCTCGGCGCCACCCCGCGTGACCGGCCGCCCGCTATCCCTGTTCCCTCGCCTGAGGTGAAAGGGGGTGTCGGGGGGGGGGGCTCCCCATAGCCCCTCCATCTAATCCTCATTAAAGCACCATTACACGCCGGAGCTGGGTGGCCGTGGAAGGGCTAATCCCATTAGGCGGCCTGAGAACGCCGACGGCTCCTGGCGTGGCTCAGCTCCAACTGCGGCAGGCCCATTGTCCGCCCCTCGGCCCCCGCCGCCCGGGGGGGGCCTAATCCCTCACGTGATGCCCGGGGGGGCTGCACGCGAGGGAGCACAAAGGCGCCATTCAGGGCAGGCCATTGGGGTGCCTCCGGGGGCCGCTAAGCAGCCCGGCCCAACCCACCGGGGCGCGCACAAAGGCCTTTGTTGGGGCCGGTGCCTCCCTCCCTCCCTTTCCTGGCGTCCCCCTTCTGCAGGCCAGAGGCCAGCCCAAGGCCAGGCTGCAGCAGCCGAGCCAGCACACTCCACTCGCATGCTGTAATGAACTCAGGCCAACTCTGTGCTGGGACGACGGCGCGCATGCCCACAGAGAGGGCTCTGAGTGCCCCCTCTGGCACGTGTGCCATAGGTTCACCACCACTGCTGTAGGGTTTTCAGGCAAGAAATATTCAGAGGTGGTTTGCCATTGCCTGCCTCTATGTAGCAACCCTGGGCTTCCTTCATAGTCTCCCATCCAAATACTAACCAGGGCCAAGTCTGCTTAGCTTCTCAGATCTGAAGGGATCAGGTTGGGCCATCTTATTCAGGACAAGAGAGAGGCAGAGTGCATGTATGTGCGCAAGCTGGACCATTTAGTAGGGGGGCCTCAGAGGGCATCTTGACCAGGCGCCCCCAAAATTTGAAACTGGTTCTGAAGTCCAGGCCCCCAAACATCTGGGATTACAGTCTGTGCTGGACAACTCACTCATATATATTTATCTATATTATCACTACTTACCACAGCTGCAGCTCTCCATCCTAGCACATTATGGCTGCCAACTCCAGGTTTATGTATTTACTTTACTTATACCCCACCATTCTCCCCCAATGGGGGTCCAAAGTGGCTTGCATAATTCTACTCACCTCCATTTTATTCTCACAACAAGCCTGTGAAATAGGCTGGTCTGAGAGTCTGTGACTGGCCCCAGGTCACCCAGCAAGCTTCCATGGCACAGTGGGGGTTTGAACTTGGTTCTCCCAGATCCGAATCCAACACTCTAAGCACTACACTACCCTGGTTTGGAAATTCCTGGATATTTTTAGGTGGAGCCTGGGGAGGGAAAGGTTTAGGGAGGGGAGGGACCTCCGTGGGGTATAATGCCATAGTCCACCTTCCAAAGCAGCCATTTTCTCCAGAGGAACTTATCTTGGTAGTCTGGAGATCAGTTGTAATTCAGAGAGATCTCCAGGCCCCAACTGGAGGCTGGCAACCACATCAACTCTACTATCTTGTGTCCAGTTTTAAAAGATCCCTCCCTCCTTTTTGTCCTGTTCATATAAAAAGGGCAGAAAATTGGGAGAAAGAAATAGTGTAGGACCCCCCCACATATAACGGCCTCCCTAAAGTACAATTGAAAGACTAAGAGAAGCCTGCAGAAGGCTGGAGCTGGCATGAGCCTTCCGCTTTACCAACCCCTTCTGGGGAAAAAAAACCCTATGCTCCAGAAATGGATTTATAGAGACTACCACTTACAAACAGCACTATATTAATCCGAAACCATTAATAGGAATTTGAGCAAGGATGCCATTGAAATAAATGAGAATTTTATCCAGGTATGGATGCGTAATATATGATTTAGCCTACTGCTGGCAGGGATTCCTGCGCAGTTTGTGAAATGCTTCCCCTCCCATACACCAGCTGGCACAGAATAACTTCTTTATAGTATCTGGACCTTTTAAATGGTCTTTAATAACTGTATTTGTACAGTACTTGGCAATGTGAAAGTGCTGCACAAACATTAAATTCCTGAAAAGGGTCGTTTTAAGGAAAATTTACTGTGCTGGTGGAGCAGCCAGAAATGAATAACACACTGGAAGTTTCCATTTTATGGAAATACCATAGCATGGCGCCAGATGGACAATTGAGGAGCGCTTAATACGGCACCTGCACATATGCCCAGACATAGCTGCGCTTTTTGTTGCCATTCAAACACCACTATACAGCGTGAGAGGCAAGATAACACTCATATGTGGAAACGGGAACGCGGTATTATGCTTTAGGCTTAATTTAAATGCTACCCTTGTGGCATAGTTAGTACTAATGGCGTCCGTAACATGGACAAGTACCGCATCGTGTGAACTACCCAGGTAATTAGGCCTGCTGGTGAGGCAGACGTCACAAAAGAGCTCGCCACAAAGATGGTGATTTGGTGGGCTATAAAGACAAATTTTAATTTGAAGTTCAGTGCCTTCAGAAAGCCGATGGGGAGGGGGTCACGTCACAAAAGCAGAAAGAGAGATTCATTTTGGTCCCGTTGGTCCAGGGACAGCTTTCCCCACACCGCTGAAAGCCCTCAGATCAGTATGGGTAATATGAAGAGCCACCTCCATCAAACACAGACATTAGTCCGTTTCTACTCACTGCCGGGCCTCAGGCTCTTACTCACCACAGGGGCTGTCACAGTGAGCAAACCAAACACACTAGATAAATGGATGTGCTCCTACTATTCTTGGATTATCATGTGTGGGATATTTAAGTGTGGCAGTATAAATTCAGATTTGGTCACACGTCTCCCAAACAGTATTATAACCTGAGTTAGCAACCTTTACTAGGACTAGGGTTGCCAGGTCCCTCTTCGCCACCGTTGGGAGGGGTTTGGGGCAGAGCCTGAAGAGGTTTGGGGAAGGGAGGGACCTCAATGCCATGGAGTCCAATTGCCAAGGTGGCCATTTTCTCCAGGTGAACTGATCTCTATTGGCTGTAATAACACTTGTAATAGCAGGAATCTCCAGCTAGTACCTGGAGGTTGGCAACCTTAACTAGGATTAGGAGTAAGGTTCAGCAGAGGAGGGCTTTTCTGTCCTGTGGTTGGCTATTTTGTGTGAATCTCTAGATCGTTTGGGAGACTTATTCACATAAGGATATACGTGTAACATACATTTGAACAGATAACACACAGTAACATCTCAGACCACCACAATCGTATGTTTTTCCTGCTGCTTCCCATTTTTCTAAGTGCTGTTTCATCACAACTTTTTAAAAAATGTGCACAGCAACTACAGTGCAATCCTTTCAAATACGAAGAGGCTGTAGCTGTGGTTTGTCGGCTGAGTGATGCTGTGACTGTAGACCTAAGGGGAAGGAAGGCCTTGTCAATATCATTATGGTGCACATCAGCATTGAAATGCTCAGCTGGTCTGCATGTTTGCATCTTGAGTGATGAGCCCGCTGTCAATCCACACTCATCCCTTCTGGACAAAATTCCAGAATTAATTAGGCTCAAGAGTGACTGTTTCTTCCTGTTTCCACTTGGCTTTGTAGAGGGCCGATTGGCTGGCTCTTGCCTCTTCCCTCTTCACCTAAGGTAATGTTTCAAGTTTTTTTTTTTAAAATGAGAAAAGGTACTCAATAAAGGTTTAAAGGGATAGATCGTTCCACACAGCTGAATTTTTTTTAAACAAAATTATAAAAAGCCAAAAGGTATGGGGAGGAAAAATCAAAATGAACCAGAATCTGAGCAAGGTACATGTGTAAGGAGCAGAATGGGGCCAAATAGAATTGGTCCCATGTAAGAAATACCCATGGGTATTTCGTGTGTGTGTGTGTGTGTGTGTAAAGTGCCATCAAGTCAGAGCCAACTTACAGAGACCCCTGGTGGGGTTTCCAGGGCAAGTGATTAAGCAGAAGTGGTTTGCCATTGCCCCCCTTTCTGCAGAGTTTTCCTAGGTGGTCTCCCCTACAAGTATTGACCCAGCTTAGCGTCCAAGATCTGGCTATTCTATACCCTTCTACATCCCAGGGTATTTCTTATATGGGACAACTTCTCTCTCTCTCCCCCTCCCTCCCTCCCTCCCTCCCTCCCTCCTTCTCTCTCTCTCTTTCTCTCTGTCTGTCTGTCTGTCTGTCTATCTAGAAATAGCTAAATAGACAGACAGACAGACACAGAGTGCCATGCTAATGTAACCCAGCAGAACCCTGGCTATACAGATCCTAAATTATCTTTCCCAATTGGAGAGTTGGGGGGGGGATTCACATCAATAAATGACAGCACCCTTGTGGCTTGGCAAACATTTGTGCAATTGCTTCAAAAAGAAAACATTCAAGATGTTATAGTTTTCAAGGTAACAAGCATTTATCATAAATTGAACAACTTTACAACTAGAAGTAAAACTGAATCACTGGCTATGAACATAGCATCATTTGCAGAGACAAGAGCTTCGGCGCCCTTCAGAAAGGGCACTCTGAACAAAGGCAAGTCCTGACAAGTGGTTTCCAGTAGCACAAAGCAAACAGCAAGTCCAAAACATTAATGCGAAGAAGTGCAGGGCTGCTGCCCTCTTCCCCTATGTGCTCTTCAAGGGCTCCTGCTGTTGCCTTACTTCTATGACAGGGCCTGCAAAGAAATTAGCAGTTTCCTCAGTCAAGCTCTAGGCCTTCTTCCGCCTGTTGCAGACCACACTGACTAACTCAACACTGGGAAATAGCTAACCCCACACTGGGAAATTCCTGGAGATTTGGGGTGGAAGCTGGGAAGGGAAGGGTTTTGGAAGGGGAGGGACCTCGGTCCACCCTCCAAAGCAGTCATTTTCTTCAGGGGAAGTAACATCTGTAGTCTGGAGATCGGTTGATCTCCAGGCCCCAGCTGGTGGTTCGCAACCCTAAGACTCACTGGTGGATGTCAGCCACAGTGGATAATACAGGAGCAGCTTGACTAACTGCTAGGGTTGCCAGGTCTTCCCCTCTGGCGGGAGGTTTTGGGGGCAGAGCTGGGGTGGAGATCTCACACGCGCTGCTGCGCGCAATGCGATCATGTCACTTCTGGTTTATACCCGGAAGCGTCGCATCGCAACAGGCCGCTGTACCACTCAAACCCAAGGGTTTGAGTGGTAAAGCAGCCCGTCGCGATGCGGCGCTTCCAGGTGATTTGATTCATTTATTAATACGGCAAATGCCATTAAAATTCATATCGGTTACAGAATTAGAACTGGAGAATACACAGTAGCTAAAACTATAGGGTATGCAATTCATAGACAGATTATATAATTTAAACAAACCTCAAATTAATAAAACATTCTCCATTTTAAGTTAAATCACCAAGCCCCAGCTTTGTCTGGCAGATCTTTTATATTGCGGCACAGAATTTCGCTACTTGCTTCACCCTCTGGTTTGACCCATCCCATAGGAGACTCCTCAGCCTCCCTTCCTCGGAGCTATCCTTTATTAGATCAAGGAGAGGGGAAATTAGCCTGCATCGGACTTCCTGGTAGAAAGAGCACCTGAAAAAGACATGCGCAGTAGATTCAACTTCACCTGACTTACAGGGACATCTCCATTCTGACCTTGGTAATCTCCTAAATCTGCCTTCAAGGATCGCCAAGGGCAGGGCAGAACTTCAAGCAAGCGATAAAGCCCTTCTTTGTCTGTTCATTTCCAGAAATGAAAGATATTCTGCTGGCGCTAACTCATACTTCTTATTGTCTAGGGCCAAAAACGCCAGAGAGTTCACAAGCTCATTTTGACGTTCAATATCAAAAAGCCTTTGCCTGATTAACTGCTTTGCTTGATCAACTCTAACAAAGAGTGGATGGAGAATCCTAGGCGTGTGACTCTCCTTTCAGTCTGTTGCCACCATCTGTCACGCGTTCGAGTAGTAAAGCGGCCTGTTGTGATGTGACGCTTCCAGGTGCAAACGGGAAGTGACATAATTGTGTTGCGCTTGTGTGATCCCTGCTTCTGAGCCGGCTGATGGATTGGCGGGCAATTGCCCACCAATCCAAGCGACCTGGCAACCCCACTAACTGCCCATGCTGTGACCTTTTGCTCCCTAAGCCCTAAATTCTAAACCTTTCAATAGAAATAATTAACGCATCAAAGTGCAAATGACATATTAAGGTTGCCAACTCAGGGTTGGGAAGTACCTGGAGATTTCGGGGGGTGGAACCCGGGGAGGGAGCTCAGCAGGGTACAGTGCCATAGAGTCCACACTCCAAAGCAGCCATTTTCTCCAGAGGAACTGATCTCTGTTGTCTGGTCTCTGTATGGTCAGTTTCTGTTTTATCTGGCATATTAGCCGCAAATAAAATTTATTTATTTATCTGTTGTCTGGAGATCAGTTGTAATGGTGAGAGATCACCAGGCCTCAACTGGAGGTTGGCAACCCATCAAGCCTGGTAGCAATGTCCCCCATGTGCTTTCTTGATGTTAGATGTTACTGTAGTGGTGACAGCGACACCCACATGGCTGCACTTGCATACAAATCTAACTGTACTTCACTTACCTGGTATGGGTTGTTGCCTAGGAACTGGTCAACTGTTTCTCATGTTAAGGGCTGGGAACCCAAAACAGCATAATCCCACTCCGCCTACACAAGATACCTTTATGTTTGGAAGAAATTAAGTTCCTCACACAAAGCAAAATTTTGCCTGGAGCCAAGATAAAGCGAGTAACCTTTCAAAGTTATAAATTATATTTATGTTTCCATGTCTCAATGGCATTTAAAAGGAGTGAGACACCAAACTGACAAGGTTTTTTTTTTTTTTTTTTTTACGAATAACAAAAAAAACAGGACTTGGTCTCTTTGGTGATCAGAAGTGGTTTTTTAAAATTTAATTCAAAAGAGTTATTAAAGTTTATTCTCATAGGAAACAGCTGCAGTCTCTCCATGTTTTTTTCCATAGCAACTGCCCAGGGCTAACAGAATAGCTGCTCCAAGTCTGTTAAGAGAATACATTTTCAGTTATCAAGAAATCAGCTCACATCAGCATTGCGTTTGGTGAGGAAGTGATTATGTTGGGCTGGTGTGTTTTGTATTGCCTAAAAATACATTCAAGGCTGAGCACAGTGGATTAGTACTGGGGACATGCCAAGGACTTGAGGCTGGGATTGGTAGCAGGGCCTTGAAATGCACTTATATTCCACTTTACACATAACAAACGCAAGGCAATGAATTACATAGAGCATAACAAAAGTAAAACATTAAAGAACATGCATGTAAAATCAGATCAGCAGTAGCAGATAGTATGGGGCAAGAAATAAAGCTAGCACCCCCCCCCAAATCTGGCATACAGCACCAATAGCAAAATCCATGAGAACAGGGTTTCCAGGTCCTTCTTTGCAACCTGTGGGAGGTTTTTGGGGCGGAGCCTGAGGGGGGCAGGATTTGGGGAGGGGAGAGACTTCAATGCCATAGAAAAGCTTAAGACAGAGGTGCAGATAAAGGCAGGTTTACTGTTGGGTGGGAAGGAGATTCAGGTTACCAACTCCAGGTTAGGAAATATCAAGATTTGGTGGGAGCAGCCTGGGGAGGGTGGGGTTTGAGGAGCGGAGGGACCTCAGGAGGGTATAGAGCCATATACTCCACCCTCTAGAGCAGCCATCTCCTCCATGGTGGGTTGCCAGGTCTCTCTTCGCCACCAGCTGGAGGTTTTTGGGGCGGAGCCTGAGGAGGGCAGGGTTTGTTGAGGGGAGGGAATTCAATGCCATAGAATCCAATTGCCAAAGCGGCCATTTTCTCCAGGTGAACTGCTCCCTATTGATGTGACCCCTCATTTACATAGAGTCCAATGGAGTAAATGAAGACAAGGAGGTTGGGTTGAGCTGTCACGGCTTGCTTTATTGGCCAATGAAGTCAGAAACCGGGTGGACCAGAAAGCAGACTAGCGAGCTCTGCAGTCTGGTCACACAGAGGGGGGGTGGGGTCAATACAAGAGGTTATATTGTAATGCCTGAAATCATTATATGCTATGGGAAATGTATTGGAAATGTATGCTTCTATGCTCAGTCCGCATACTCACACTTATACAGATGCGAAGCCCAAAATATAAGGGTTAGCATCTAGCACAATACCATGTGAGAGCACATATATGTAATTGACATGCAGCCCCAGGTATAAGGGGTAAAGTATTAATCCTTGGAACAAAGTCCCTAATGTAAAATCATTTAAGTTAGCATGAGTCTGGCAAATGCCATTATAAGCTGCAAGAACAAAGACTACATTGCTGCCTGGTACAACTGTTCATCTTACCTTCACACTTAGGAATGTGGTCACGGACCTATTGCTTGCTTAGAAACAGCTTCAGCCAATGTCTATCCAAAATGCTAATTAGAGTGATGTAGACAACCAATGTACAGTGAATCTACGTCATTGTAAACACCCCTGACCCAAAGTTATAATTGTGGTTGCAATCTTTTGTTCGGTGTGCAAGCTGTCCTGCGCATCTGGGCAGTTTCCACCCTGTTTGTATATTGGGGCCTAATAAACAACTGCTTTGATTCTTCAACCTCCTCCTGTGTTATTGTCATTGGGAATTAATACGATAACGCAGGCACATCAATATAGACAATTGACATTCCAATCATCATTCGATGTAGCTTGTCACTGCAACGTCATAGTTTCTACAGAGTGGGTGGGCATTGCTTAATTACTGGGCAGAACTCTATTGTTCTCTGGCTAGGAGAAACAAAACCTAAAGGATGAGGAGGGGGGGTTGAAGGCTATTGGAGCCTTCTGTTAGCAGACAATGGAATCTGTGTGCATGTTTAGTTGCTATGCAAGAGGCAGGAAAGGAGGGGCCATTGGGAAGCTGCTTCCATGGGTATGCGTGTAGCCTGCGTGTTTGAACGAGGTTACTCAATCACACCACTATAAGCTGGAGATCAGTTGTAATAGCAGGAAATCTCCAGGTAGTACCTGGAGGTTGGCAACCCTACCTCTATGGGAACTAGGGATGCCAACCTCCAGATGGGGGATGGAGATCACCCAGAATTAAAATTGATGTCCACATGACAGAGATCAATTCCCCTGGAGAAAATGGCTGCTTTGGAGAGTGGACTCTATGGCGTTATACCCTGCTGAAGTCGCTTTGCTCCCCAAACCACTCCCTCCCAAGGTTCCACCCACAAATCTGCGAATTTCCCAACCTGGAGCTCGCAACCCTAAGGGGGAACTGATCTCTGTAGTTGAGAGATCTGTTGTGATTCCAGGCAGGGCCGGATTTAGGTTTGATGAGGCCATAAGCTATTGAAGGTAATGGGGCCCTTTATAGTCCAGCTGTCCTTTGTCAACAACAAATTGTTGCTGTTTTTTGTGTTGAATATATGCTATATGGTAATTTATGGACCTAATAGGTATCTAAAGCCATTTGCCATGCAACCAGTCCATGCAGAATGTAGGCACCCTATATATAGAAATGAGCAAACCAGTGATATTTTAGGGAGCAGGCTAGCAGGCGGGGCCCATTACTTAATCATAGGAGCCTACACAACACAAAACACTGTTGCTGTATGTACGTTTTATTTTATTTGTTTTTTATCTTATATTTTGGAAATGTACATCCAGTTTTTTTTCCTTTAAATTTTTTGGGGGGCCCAAGAGAGTGGGGCCCTAAGCTATAGCTTGTTTAGCTGATACATAAATCCGGCACTGATTCCAGGAGATCTCCAGGCCCCACTCGGAGGTTGACAACCTTAGGGAGAAGGAAGCAGGAAAAAGGGAGAGGCTATGGGGGCTTTCAGGAAAGGGAAAGAGGAAATGGTGGGGGAGGGGGAAATGAGATGCCCTCCCACAAGTTCTTGCGGGTTCCCACTTGTAACAATATAATAGCAATATCTAACTTAGATTGGACTTGCCCGTTTTAAAATTGCTGTTATATTGTTTTTAGATTGTAATGGCCTATGGTCTTATACAATAAACTACTATTACAACTTAGATTGATTTTAATTGCTAAGTTCTGATTTCAGTGTTCGTATTTCAACACTAGCATTTTAATATTCAAATTTTAACTTCCATTGTTTGAAATCCATCTATCCCAAATCTGAAAGACTCAAAACAGATTTTAGCTTTACTTTCTGCATACGTTGTGTTAGAAACTTTATTGTATACTGCAAACTGTCATTGATGAATCTATTTGTTAACAGTATACAATACTGTCTCCTTTAATGGACTTTTTATTAAATAATTCATCCTATCTTCCTTCCCTTCTATGTGTCTATGTAGTTTCTGTTCAAAAGCAGATACCCCATTCCCTTAAATTCTGAACATTAGCCCAGTGTGCCAAAAGATTGCCCATGGCTGTGAGTTAGGTTAGAGTAAGGGTATTTTCATGCAGATGGTCTAAAGAAGTTTTTGCTTCTGTCAGTTTGTAACGTCAATGTTTAAGCTACATTGGCCAGAATGCTTATTTGAATTACAAATGCCGTTCTTCCGTTGTCTATTCCGCATGATCAACAATCCAATGTTCACACAAATGAGCAAACTTTCAAAAACTCAAAAGCAATTTAAATCTCTGGAATAAAAACACTCAGTCTTTAAGACGGGTGCTGTCCCCTGGTAATGACACTTCACACCATCACTCATGTAGATAGCCAGAAAAATGGAAACTATGCTGAAAATATGTGAGTGGTACAAAGAACAAAGAGCTAAGTGCTTCACAGTAGGTAATGGATCCCCACCTACAAAAGTCTAAGAGGAAAAACCCAAGACTGATTCTCCAGTTACTCAAGGCAGCTTTGTCAAAATAACAGTTGCATGCACTGCACTATGATGTGTGTGTGTGTGTGTGGGGGGGTTATATTTGTATGTATATGTAGTATATATATATATGTGTGTGTGTGTGTGTGTATACACAAAAAGTAGCATCTTTTACCATCTTAAAGACTAATCAATATAATGTAGCACAATCTTGATGTAGTTGTTAAGAGCGGTGGTTTGGAGCGCTGGTGGGAGGTTTCTGGGGCAGAGCCTGAGGAGGGCAGGGTTTGGGAAGGGAGGGACTTCAGCGTAGGGTTGCCAAGTTCCAGGTAGTAGCTGGAGATCTCCTGATAGAGATCAGTTCATCTGGAGAAAATGGCCGTTTCGACAATTGGACTCTATGGTGTTGAAGTCCCTCCCCTCCCCAAACCCCACCCTCCTCAGGCTCCATCCCAGAAACCTCCCGCTGGTTGTGAACAGGGACCTGGCAACCCTACTTCAGGGCCATAGAGTCCAATTGCCAAAGCGGCCATCCCCCAGCTCATTCTTTTTGGATTATACCAATCATTGGATATCTTACTTGAATTGGACTTTTTCAACCATACTATAAAGATAAATTGCATATTTGCATCTATAACACAAAGAATAATTGTACACCTGAATGGTTGACATCAAGTGAATCTTATGTATTATATAAGGTAAAGGTCCCCTGTGTGCAAGCACCGGGTCATTCCTGACCCATGGGGTGACGTCACATCCCGACGTTTCCAAGGCAGACTTTGTTTGCGGGGTGGTTTGCCAGTGCCTTCCCCGGTCATCTTCCCTTTACCCCCAGCAAGCTGGGGACTCATTTTACCGACCTCGGAAGGATAGAAGGCTGAGTCAACCTTGAGCCGGCTACCTGAAACCAACTTCTGTTGGGATCGAACTCAGGTTGTGAGCAGAGCTTTTGACTGCAGTACTGCAGCTAAACACTCTGCGCATAAGTATTTGTTGTATAGCACTTGTTGTAATTTGTCCTAATCACTAATAATAATTTTGTAATTTTGTACATTGATTGTGCTGATTTCCAAACCTATCTAGGTACAAGCATAGTGATGCCTTTATTTGTTTAACCACCTGGAGTTTGGCAACCCTACTCACGAAAGCTCATACCCACCCAGAAATTTTTGTTAAGCTTTAAGGTGCTACTGGACTCTTGCTGTTTTCTACTGCTACAGACAGATGAACACGGCAACCCATTGTGATCTATCTGGTAGGTAAATTAGGCTGCAAGAGAGTGACTGGCTCAAGGTCTCCCAGCAAGCTTCCATGGCAGAGTAGGGCTTGAAACTGGGGTATCCCAGATCCTAGACTGACGATCCTCAAGAGGATAAGATACCAATGGTGACACAGTTGGTGAGAGTGTGCTTCTTCTTACACTTCTCCTTTAGCCTGGACTCAACCTTTTAAAGAAAAAGACTTAAGTTCATTTGCATTCCATGACTGAACCCCAAAATGGGTTTTTGGGCACGAGAGAACAAGGTACTAGCTGGTGACTTCGCTGAGTCCAATAAGCACTACTCCACACTTCACAAAAGATGTACCTTCGGTCATTCCTCCTAGTTTTTGTTTGAGCCACTGATTCAGGTTCATATTTTGTGCTGGAAGCATTTCCCCTAGTCTTACCCATGGTAGATACTAGCTATTCCCACAAGTCTCAATGCAGACTGCAGTCAGTTCCCCTCAAATAAGTTCTAATTGCTTGAGAATTCTCTCAAATCGATTACTTGAGGCTAGCTGGTGACAATTGGCATTCTCTCTTGTTATTGTCTCTTGTTATAGTGGCCAAGGGGCCAAGCTTAGCTAACGTCTGCCCAAGCCTCAGGTTGTCTTTCAGAGTCATTCCAAGCCAATTCCGTTTCAGAAACCGAGCGTTGCCTGCAGCGACAGCTTCAGGAGCTGTGTCGGTTTTGCACTCTGCACAGCGTGCCTTCTGCTGTTGCAACAGTGGGACACCAAGGAGCAAGTTACCTGCAGGGCCAATTTGAGACATTTTCTCACCTAAAGTGAAAAGGCTTCTTCCCTGCATGGCTTTTAATGGCGTACAGGCCAAGAGGAAGAAGGCAGGAAATTGGCACTTAACCTGAAACCCACTGCCCAAAGCAACTATTTCATGTTGCTTTATGCTGATGCAAGCTCCGCGTACTTGTTATTGACACTTCGCTCATATCTAGCCGACAAATCCCAGGGCTGCCATATTAGTTTGTTTACAGCAGCAACAGAAATGAGTCTTGTGGCATCTTATAGACGAACAGATATAGGTTTTCACTGCAGCCTTTTCCCCATCATGGGTCCTTTTCTTTTTCATTTTAAAAAAATGCATGGAAGGTAGATGATCATCACCATCTCCAACTTCGGTTACCAACTTTCCCATGAGCTGGTGTAACGTCTGAAGAAGAGAGCTCTGACTCATGAAACCTTATTCTGGAATAAATGTGGTTTACCTTTAAGGTGCCATTGGACTTCTGTTTTAGTGTAGCTGTGCCTTTGATGGCAATTTGATGTGCAGACATTAGCGGGCTTCATGCTATAGTTGGCCTCGTGATTTCTGTACATTAGCTACTGTTAACACTCATAGCTGCGGAGCAACTGGGGCAGCTGCCTTGGGCCCCATTGTGGGTGGGGCACCATCTTGCAGCTACTTCCCTTTAGAGATCCGTTTGGAACCTGTTTGGTCCTCATACTTTTCTCCTACTATGGTTTTGTAATTACTTGCACTGCGCATTGGGCTGATGAAGCCAAAAGCGAAACGTGACAAATTGATCTAGATAACACATCCTGAAGATCTCCACCCCATCAACCTTGGATGCAAGCCTTCACTTCCCTCTTGGAACGGATTCTGGCTCATTTGAACTTATCAAAGGCTTTTGCCTTATGAATTGTACTTATTTTTTGTCTTGAGATTCTTACTAGGTTGATACTTTGGAGTTCTTACCATGTAGGTGTATTGTATATATTTCTGTTGGTCCGTTTTGATTTTTGTGATTGCACTCTTGTAATATAGCATTCATTGTTAACAATTTTGGGGTACTGTTTTTCTTCTTCATAGTTATTACCCTTACAGTACCCAGTCTCTTTGCAGTTCAGTTTACTGCCCTGCACAAAGCATGCACAAGGCATGGAGCAGAGGGAGAAGGGGCACTGAATAATGCTCACCTGGTTACCCACCAATCCAGCAAGCTCTGCCTGCTTCCAGGCAGCTGAGACAAGGCAGAAGTTAGACTGGAACACAGGGAGCTGGGGCGCTGTGCTATGGTGCCTGTTCACCTGCAACGCCAGCCAGCCCCAGACAGGAAGCTGGCAGGAGCCGCCTGGCAGGAGCTGACTTTTCTGGCAGGTGAGTGAGTGAGCAGGCACCACACAGCACCTCATCTCCTAATCCGCCTCCTGCTTTGTTGCCAGCATAGAGGATCCACCATAGCTATGCAGTCAGCCGCTCTTGCTGTCTGGCCAGCTGGCACAGGCTGCAGCAACTGCATGGGGCAAAGGCAGCATGCATGCACAGGTATGTCACACGCTCCTTTGCACCCATGGCTCATGCATGCTGCATGCTGCAAAGCTCAGCACAGCAAATGCAAATGCAAATAAAACAGCTCATAGGTAGCTTCTGCAGTTGCTAAAGGGAGAAGGAGAAGAAGAAGAATTGGTATTTGTACCCCACTTTCCTTTTAGGAGTCTCAAAGTGGTTTACACTCACCTTCCCTTCCCCTCCCCACAACAGACACTTATGAGGTAGATGGGGCTGAGAGAGTTCGGAGAGAACTGTGACTAGCCCAAGGTAACCCAAGCAGGCATCATGTGTAGGAGTGGGGAAACTAACCCAGTTCACCAGATTAGAGTCCGCTGTTCATGTGGAGGAGTGGGGAATCCAACCTGGTTCTCCAGATTAGAGTCCACTGCTTTTAACCACTACACCACGCTGGCTCTCATTGAGTGGATGCAGAGAGACTGGCAAGGGAAGAGTGTATTACACGTGCACTCTGTGTGGGATGGGTATCCAAAGCTCATTTTTTCTTGCTTAGGTATCTGGATTTTGTTCAGTAAAGTCTGCAATGCACAAACCTGCTAATTTGGAGATTGCATATTGGGCCTTTAGGTAAGGAGATGTGTGGAAATATAGGGAGTGGGGGGCACCCTTGATATTTGCCCAGGCCCCAGAATGACGACCATCTCCAAGAGCAGGCCAGGCTGCATTTTTCCAGTCAATTTTCAGTGTTTCTGTATGTTTGCCAACTGGATAGGGGGAAAGTGTCCTGTCCCTTAAACAGAAATTTAACAAGTGGAAATGGGCAGCTGAACTTTTCATGGCCTAAAAGTTGTCGGGGAACATTACCTGATAATTGCTCACACATCAAATTGATATTAAAAGGACAGAAGGGCCAGTTTAAAAGTTGGCAACCATATGTTACTGTGGAAAGCAACACCAATTGCATTTCTATCATCACAAGCTTGTCAAATTGAACTGGGAAAAAAAAAAGTTACGGCAATGGCATACACAGTTACCCAAACAAAGTTCCCACAGCTCAAAAAAGAATTCCCCCGTCTCTCCTTTTCTGGTTCCATTTTCACACTAAATTATGTTGTCCCCACCTAGATTAAGGCCACTACATTGTGCCTGAGGTTGAAAACTGACTCTGAAGAACTGCAACAGGTGGTAGTTGAGCATAAAAATCATTACCTGTGGTGGCTAGCCACCCGGGCAGCTGGGATGCCTGGAGGACATTTAAGGATGAAAGGATTTGGTGAAAAATAAATGTTTGTGTGTGTGTATCTGATTCATGAATGATTGGTGAATGTGCAATATATTGGAATGTTGAGGACTGATCCCACCCCAGTATGCATGTGTGTATGTAAGCACAGTTAAGTGCTTCCTCTAATGTCTTCCATTAGCTTTAGGCTGTAATTCTAAGCCCACTTACTTTGAGGTAAATCCCATTAAAATCAATCACACATATTTCTAAACTGTGCTTAGGACCAGGCTACTAAATAATGTATCCGTGTTTATTTTAGTTTTTCCGAAGATCAGAGGACTTTGTGTTCTCACCATGCTATTTGTTGAGTATTTTTAGAGCATTCAGCAAATAACAAAAATTTAAGAAATAAAAAAAAGACATAGCTAGCTGCAGATTTGATCAGTCTGGTGAACCTACTGACATTCTGCAGCAACCTCTTGCCAGGAAATGAACTGAACTGCTGTTGTAGATACAATTACTGTAACTAAAATGCTACTGATGAGAGACATGCCTTTGGGAAATGTAACTTTGGGCGCAGGGCAATGACAGCGTAATGCTTCGCTGCTGCCAATGCACAAGCATATCTGCTCACAATGAAACACTAGCAGGGTGTATTACATGTTTTTTTTCTCTCTTTCTGTGTGTGGGTGCATGGGTACGCATGCTTGGCTATGCTGTGAAGAGACAGTGTGGCTTTGACAATCACAGAAAGTAAGGCAGAAGCCAGAATTTAAGCAAACAGCATCTTGCCTGATTTTTTTTTTAAATATACCATTTGTGAATTTTGGCAATGGGACCCAGTAGCACATATTCCAGCCTATGAGGAAAATAGAAAACTTTCACACAAGGGTTATTTACCACAGGTTTGATTATGTTGGGAAGTGGTAATATATACAGTACAATACATATACGTATGTGTGTGTGTGTATTCCTGCTTCCCCATAGCATTGTGATGCATTTGCTCACCTCCTGGGGTTTTCTGGGTTTTCTCCCATCTTTTCTTAATTTATTGTCCTGCAAAGTTTTGGGAAATATCTCAGCAAAGCCTAGATGGCTGCCATCTGGGTAGAAAAGTTCAGATTTTTCCTGGAATTCAATGGCTACTTACTTGGGAGAAGGTCCCACTGTATAAGAATTTCCTTCAGCTATTTTCCCTACCCCTGGTATATTGTTATAACAATGTTCAATTGCCAATTAAAAACAAACTTGAAAAGCCATGTTGGCAGCTGCAGAAGCAATAGGGAAACCATATAAGCCTGCCCGCATGTGGAAAACACCCTTGGCTCACAGTTCCTGTTGATGCATCATACTTCTATGACTTCTTGCATAATGAATGGCAGCTTTCCTAACTGGAGAGGAAGGAGAATGCTAATCCCTCCCTCACATACATGTTTTTCCCTAGTTCTTGAATTAATTTTATCTCCATGAAAAATAAATACACAAATATTATGAGGGGAAGTGTCCTTTCTAATCAACAAATATACCCAGTGTACAATTTTCGTATTCGCTGGGAGAGCTTACAAATTGCCATTCCCAGCAATATCGCACCAGAAAAACTCCATACTAAGTTATCAGAAGTGATCCAAAAAATGCGGGGAGGGGAGTGAATGTTTGCTTACGATAGCCACTGTTTAGGCATGGTGGCAGTTGTCAGTCAGTGGGCTGCATCCTACCAGATTTCCCACTGTCAGAAGGAGGAGGAGAGGGTCCCTTCTGACCAATGAAAGGGAATTGTGGGGCACAGAGTACTAAGGTTTCCTGCCCCATGCTAGCAATTCCCAGGAGCATTTGAAGGTGGAATCTGTGCAGGAAGACCATCACCTACCTCCTGATGTCACTTCTGGGTACTCACCCAGAAATGACTTCATGGTGTCCATGAAATTATTGCCCCCCTTTTCTTTCCTCCCACTGCCCCATTGAACAAGAATGGGAAATGGACCTTGGGGCAGGAGGTTGCCTGCCATAGGAGGGCAACTGATAACCCTACAAAATACAAAAGCCACATTGGACAGTGGTTACAGTGAGGAGGGGAGTTGAAAGAGATGGAGCAGAAAAGATGGTAGGATCCAACCCAGTGCATCATTGTAGAATACATTCAGACTCTTGGCTATGGCTGTCAGAGCCTTTTCTGAAATCCATGGTGAAGTCACAGTACTTGACAAAAGAGATTTACCACAGAGAATAATGTGTCTTTGTGTGGGCCGTAAACACCAAATTCACAATTTCACTTGTTTGCTGAGTGGATTGGCTGTAATCAATATAATTGCAAGATGGTTTTTATGAATAGATAAATTGATATAGGGCATCCAAGTCCTGAAAATTTCCCCAATGCAACTATGCCTTAAAACAAACAAACAAAACATCCTCACTAGTACAATTTGATTTGCATTTTTCCTGCTGTCTATACACTATTCAGTTATCAAAACATCCATTTACAGGTAGACAGTAATAGCGAAAAATTGAACCAAGTTCTCTCAAAAGGAGACTATTTCAAATCTGGATCTGTATTATATAACTGGATTCTATTTGCCAACTTGCCAATTAGAAAGAAAGAAAGAAAGAAAGAAAGAAAGAAAGAAAGAAAGAAAGAAAGAAAGAAAGAAAGAAAGAAAGAAAGAAAGAAAGAAAGAAAGAAAGAAGGAAGGAAGGAAGGAAGGATTTGTTTTTTTTAATCCACATAAATCTATGAGATACCACAAACACCCTTCAGATGCACAACACCAGCTTCACCCTACCTCACACTTTACTTTGGGCTGGGAGAAAATAAATAAATAACGAACTTGCAGACTGGGGAAATGAAGTTACATTAGTTGTGTTGGGTCCCAACCAAATGACTCCAGCATGGCATGTCCATAATCATTACATTCGAACACAGAAAGAATATAACAGTTGTGAAAAGAACATTCATTTCAGATCATGACATTCAGACAAAAGGTGAGCATATTGGAGAGAAAACGGATTCCTGGGTTATGAGATCCCTTCTGGAATGTCAGAAAACTGTAGCATTTAGACTGACACAGAGGTTAACTGGACTATGAGGAGCCATAAGAAGGATTAGTAAATTGTGGAGTGAGAATGAATAGAGAACGAACTGGCATGGAAAGTCCTGAAAGCATGATGTGTGGGAAGTCCAATCCATTAGCATTGGATCCAACCCATTAGCTGATAAGCTTAATTACTTTATAGAAGTTTGGATAAGGGCTAGGTATGCTGTACGAAAACCCAAGTAGTCTTATGCGCTTCACCTAATTATGGTCTTTTATGCATGGGAGTTTTACCTGGGGCTCGATGCTCACTCAACCCATGCTTTTCTGTTGTGAATTCTAAAAATCGTATGCACCGGCCAAATCACCAGCTCAAATCCAGAAGCGTCTGAATCACCGACCCTTGAAAACTCTGCTTTGGAATTGGCTGTAGTGCTTACTGTGAGAAAAATGTCCAGTTCCCCTCTCCCTTGGCAGAAACCCAAGTGCCATTTTAAAAACAATTTCCCAAAATGGAGCTTTTTAGAAAGAATGGGGGGGGGGGAGAGAGAGAAACCCAAGCATTGTTTTAAAACCCATTATTATGTGACACAAATGTCTGCTTAACAAGAACTCCGGGTGGGAGACAAAAATCAGGAAGCATTTGAGTCCCCGCCCCTTGAAATGCTGCTTTGTAATTGGCTGTAGTGCTTACTGTGAGAAAAATGTCACACACACACCAAGCTCCCCTGTCCTGTGCTTTGGATTTTGCATGGAGATGAGGACGATTTGACCTGGGGTGATCTCAGGGGAGATTGAAGCATTGGGTTTTAACAGCATCGGGAAGACCCGGAATTTGCGAGGGCTGGGCACGAGGTCATCTCTGAGGGACGGAAAACTCATGCATAACTCCAAGGAACAACCGAGTTAGTCCGGGCGCAAACGTGAATCAAAGTACCCATGCATAAAGGACCACAGTTAAAGTCAGTAACTTGTTCCAAGTGACATTGTGCTTGAGGGAAAAGCTCATCTGCAAAAAAGAATACATGCTAGTGCAAATTCGGGCTGCTATGTTTGTACCTTGGACCTTTAGGATAGTTTGAGCACTGATGCCATGAACACATAGAGAACCACATTGATTGGCTCTTGCCTCATGTGCAGGTTCCATGGGTGCATTGTATGTTTTCAGCATGCTCACCTTCTGATTTTATCAGAAGTATCATAGTACTCAATAGCTCAGTCCCAGCTCCTGGGAGATAGTCTCCCTAATCTTTTGGAATCCAGGGAAGAAGAGAAACCTCTCTTCGAGGCTTGATCAGACATTGCCACGAAAGGTTAACTACATAATAAAAAGGCACAGGAAAACCTTCCAAAACCAGAAGAATCATTGAAAGTTTCCTTCCATTTGCCTATGAGCAAATTGAGAAGCTACAGGTGGTAACATTAATCTTGGATACCATATTGCAAGATTGCTCCGAAGGCAGTCATTAGAACCTTTTCCTCCCCAACCCTGCTGACTTAATTCCATTTCAAAAATAATCAAATCTCAGCAAATGTATGGGGTCAGCATATGTTGTGTACAGCTGTGTTCTTTAACGAACTTGCAGACTGGGGAAATGAAGTTATATTAGTTGTGTTGGGTCCCAACCACAGCTATTTCTAGTTTCCACCCCTCCCACCAAATGCTAGAGCTTAGAGCTTGTAACTAGCTTGCAAGGTCTGCAACTGGGCTGACTTCCCAAATAGGCAACCACATTGCTCTGATCCATGCAACGTTGGCAGCAGTGTGGCAAATCAGAGGCTGGCATTATCAAGGAAAACCAGATGTGAAAGATGCCTTTTTGCTCTTCAGTCCAGCAACAGATTAGCTGTTGTATGAAAGTATTGTATAACCGGTAGACAGCATGCCTGAAATCAGTGTCTGGTTGATGTAAAATCATTCAGCATGCCTGAAATCAGTGTCCTGTGGATGTCATTCCCCTAAATTGAGTTAAGTGAGATCAGGCTGGCTGCTCAGTAAGGTAAAGGGACTCTCATGACAAGCAACTTTGTGTGTACAGAGAAAGGCAGCCCAAGCTTACAAGAAATTGTGGATTCCAGTTCTAAAGTGGTGAGTATCTGCCACACCATCAGGGTTGGGCAAGGCCAACACACCCTCCAGAGATAGGGTTGCCATCTCTGGGCTGGGAAATACCTGGAGATTTGGGGGGTGGAGCCTGAGGAGGGTGACATTTGGGGAGGGGCAGGATTTCCATGGGGTATAATGCCATACAGTCCCCCTTCCAAAGTGGCCATTTTCTCCAGGTGATCTCTATTGTCTGGAGACCAGTTATAATAGTGGGAGAACTCCAACTAGGGTTGCCAGGTCCCTCTTTGCCACCGGCGGGAGGTTTTTGGGGCGGAGCCTGAGGAGGGCGGGGTTTGGGGCAGGGAGGGACTTCAATGCCATAGAGTCCAATGGCCAAAGAGGCCATTTTCTCCAGGTGAACTGATCTCTATCCACTGGAGATCAGTTGTAATAGCAGATCGCCAGCTATTACCTGGAGGTTGGCAACCCTAACTCCAACCACTACCTGGAAGTTGGCAACCCTATCCAGAGACCTTCTTGGAGACTGCAGACTAGAGAGGGGTTAACTGCACCATAGGTCTTTCTCCTGTGTGCCTCTGAAGCCAGATAACTAGCAAGAGGGGCTAATCTGTCCTTCCAGGCCTGAGTCCCTGGGTATGCCCACACCTTCCTTTTCCTTCCTCCCTGAGGGTTGCCCCTCCCCTGTGGATTGACTGACAGGAACTACTGCTGATAGGGTGTGACTGGGCCAGGCCAGCCTCGCCCTCCACCCCCTTTAAATGGCTTCCCCCCCTCCGCTCAGATGGCTGGTACTGATACATTAAGGCTCAGGGCCAGCCTAAGCAGCAGCTGTTCCTCCCTTTTCTGACCCCACTGGCCTACCACCTGGAAGGCAGACTGCCCTGCTGTGTCGACCAACAGGGGTGGGGCCAAAGTAGGGTTGCCAGGTCCCTCTTCGCAACCAGCGGGAGGTTTTTGGTGTGGAGCCTGAAAAGGGCAGGGATTGGGGAGGGACTTCAATGCCATAGAGGTCAATTGCCAAGTGGCCATTTTCTCCAAGTAAACTGATCTTTATCGACTGGAGATTAGTGGTAATAGCCGGCGATCTCCAGCTAACACCTGGAGGTTTCAAAAGTAATACAGCACACTTGCTCAACTCTTAGTCCAAGCAAAAAATAAATGAATCTTTTCAGACCACAATCTTTGTCTGTTATTTGTCAATAAGTTCAAAGCACAACAGTGTTCACATTACACTTCAAACCATATATACTTATAGATGGAACAAAGCAAAACAAAAGGAAAAACCTTTTTGGTTATTATGTTATTTTTCAATGAAACCACAACACAGCAGTGTTAAAGTCACACTTCCAATATCATACACATGTAAATCAAATCAACAAACTATAACCCAAATGTTCCAGTCTGTCCTTTATCAGTCTGTCCATTATAATTCTAAAGGTTCCTATCTGGAGATTCCACAACAGTAACAGCTTGTTAGTTTCATTCATTCATGAATTGCAAGTTGCACATGTCAATTTCCTTTGTGGATTGCAGACAATGTATACTAGTGCTAAATGCACTTTGTGTCCCCAAGCATGGGGATGCAACAAGGTTGCTAACCAGGTGTAATAAGGACGTGTCCTCCAGATATGAAACACGTTTCATATTGCTTTCCTCAGCTTATTACCCGGTAGTAGGATTCTATAAACACAAATTATAACAATATTAGGACAGAATTTTCTCTAGAGGTTGGCAACCCTAGGCCAAATTCTGCTGTCTACAGGCCATTGCCAGGTAGGCTGTTCCGGCTGCACCACTCCTCTTCACTACTGGTAAGTACAGGGTGCTGAGACTAACCCTGGACAAAAGTTAACCCTGGTTTCTGAGTCAGACTGAAACCCAAGAATAATGAAATTCAGTTGAACTCAGATACTGAAACTGGATTCTTCTTTTATTCTAGCCATGAAAATTAGCTGAATACATCCGTATATCTGAGGATATACATGCCCTGGAGGATAACTGTCATTCTATAGATTGTGTAAAGTACTGTTGACCAGCAGCCAATTTATGGCAACCCTGTAGGGTTTTCAAGGCAAGTGAGAAGCAGAGGTGATCTGCCATTGCCTTCACTTGCAGAGTCTTCCTTGGTGGTCTCCCTTCCAAGCACTGACCTTACTTATCTTCCAAGACCTGACTAAATCGGCCTGTATCACGCCACCTTCTCTCCTCCCATTCTATGGAATAAAGGTAAAGGTCCCCTGTGTGAGCATCGGGTCATTCCTGACCCATGGGGTGATGTCACATCCCGATGTTTACTAGGCAGACTTTGTTTTATGGGGTGGTTTGCCAGTGCCTTCCCCAGTCATCTTCCCTTTACCCCCAGCAAGCTGGGTACTCATTTCACCGACCTCAGAAGGAGGGAAGGCTGAGTCAACCTTGAGCAAGCTACCTGAAACCGCCTTCTGTCGGGATCGAACTCAGGTCGTGAGCAGAGCCTGGACTGCAGTACTGCAGCTTACCACTCTGCGCCACGGGGCTCCTATTCTATGGAATAGCTAGTTTCTCATCCTTATTCTGATATATCCACATAGAATAAGAACAGCAGTGGAAAATGTGCTCTCAACTGAGAAACTGCCTTCTTTAGAAGGATTGTTACATCAGGGAAAAGGCATTAATATTCCATAACTCAGACCTGGAGGCTCGCATTACAACCTGCTTCTAGAACAGAACCTGGGCTCCCACTAAGCCCCATAACTAACGCCCTATAAATCCCAGGGATGCCCACTGAGATCTGAATATGGCAGCCATGGCAGTGATGGAGGTTCCAAACACAGAAAAATAAAGCAAGTTCTCACCAGACTGGGAGCGCTGGCATCCTAGCGGGTGTGTTCCAGTTCTGGAAATCAGTTTGGTTTTCTTATATACAATGTCTCTGGTTCTAGGACGTAAATTCTCCACACTTTAAAGAACCAGGGAAGAGGGAAGCCTTCTCCATGGCCATATTTGGGATTAAAAATGTGATTTTTTGATAGCTGCCTAGCATGAGGATGGGAGCAAAAAACCTGGGCGTCTGCAGTCCTGCCTGCTACCAGCGTGTGCAAACAAAACGTTTGCCTCTTTTCCCTTCTGAAGGCAGGCTTCCTATTGTAGAAAGTCAGGAAAATAACTATTATCTGGACTTTTGGCCTCTATCTTACATTACCACATGAGCTTTTGCCCATGCGTAGAAGGCAAGGATCCAAAGAATGAACCAAAGAATGAAACTACACTTGTATAAGAAAAAACTTGTGTTTATATAGAAACAGAAAGCATTTTCAAAACCAGTGAGATGGTATAATTGGTAGAAAGTGGAAACACTATGTACAGAAACACTAATTAGGATTATTCTGTTTGGCGGGAAGATGACCTAATTGTTTTGTATGGCCCAGTCAGGCATGCATCTGTTATGTCATCCTCTCCCTTTGCTGCCATTTCTGCCTTCTGCTGCCCTGTAAGAACAGCCTATTCTATTTATCTTCGTTCAGAAGAAATCCACTTTCAGTGGGACCTTTTCCCAAGTAAGTAGGCATTGAATTCCAGCCTAACAACTCGTACCCCATATATATTTACTCAGAAGTGTCTCACAGAGTGTGATCACAATGGTAGGGTTGCCAAGTCTGTCACCTCTTCGCCACCAGCAGGAGATTTTTGGGGCTGAGCCTGAGCAGTGTTTGGGGAGGGGAGGGGGGGGACTTCAATGCCATAGAGTCCAATTGCCAAAGCGGCCATTTTTCTCCAGGTGAACTGATCTCTATCGGCTGGAGATCATTTGTAATAGCGGGGGATCTCCAGCTAGTATCTGCAGGGTGGCAACCCTACACGATGAGTAGTCGTGTTAGTCTTTCTGTAGCAGTAGAGAAGAGCAAGAGTCTAGTAGCACCTTAAAGACTAACAAAACATCTAGAGTTTGATGCGAGGCATCTCTGAGTTCAGCACCAAGGGCTAGATCCCATCTAAATTCTGTGCACAGAACTGCAGCTTCCTTGTTTTTCCGTTCCTGCTGCAATCTGAACTGCCCCCCGAATCCTGCTTCTGGGAGACAGAGGAAACTCAGTAACAGTGTGAAAAAGGAGTTGAAGGGTTGCTGACGCAAAAAGGGGAAAACAGCCTCCTAATTTGTGCCCGCGGATCTTTTAAACAGGATCCAACTCCAACTAAGTATGCATAGGATTTCTACCTGATCATGCAGATTTTGTTTGCTGGGGCAATCTGAGCTGGCTGATCACCCTGCTAAGGGACATTGGGCCTCATAGAACATTTCATTATAGCAGAGTGACAAAAATAGTTCTTAATTGTATTAATTATATGGATTGAATCCCTTGCATGAGACACAAGCACTGGTCCTGGACTTAATCTGAAGTGACTGATTTAGCTTTAATGCTGCTGTGGCTTCCTGCATTGATCCATCAGCAGAATAAATGACATGGATAATTGCTTTTTTTTTCAGATCAGGCTTTCATGCTGCCCACGGCTGAGCCCACTGTTAAGCTTGTGCTTTTAAAGAAGGGCACTGTGCCTATTGGTTGGCTGTCTTTAAAAAAAAATGCCTTCAGCATGCCATTCTGCTGCCTTATATTTTTTTTTCTGTAGGCATGCCAAGCAAATTTGCAAATCTCGGATAATAATAGAATCGTATAGTGTCCTAGATGACGCAATGGTAAATTTTATTTATGGATCAAAGGCAAAACAAACTCAGATGTTTTATTGGGCCTGGAAATTACTAGCTTTGACAGTAGTAATAGGCACTGAGACTTTTTTTCGCCACCAGTGAAATGAGCCTGTCCAAGCTGGAAACTCCATGTTGGACGCTTGCAGATACTCCGGACCTCCCTTATTTGCTGTATTCCCAACATGCCACACACCCCTCAGATCTAATAAAGCGGTTTAAGTGAGTTAAACCTTACTTCAGTTGCAAAACTGTAAAGATGCCTTCTGGATGATTTTTTTTTTAAATGTCATGGACTAATCTCAGACTTTTCTATACCATGAAATCAGTCCAAGATTGGTTTTACGCAAGAGATCTTGACTTAGACTGATGTTCACAGTGGATAGCAATGATTGGATGTGAGGTGGCCAGTGAAGAGCTGCTTCTTAGAAATCAGAAGTGTGTAAGTTCCTGGCTAGAAAATGACATAGGACTCCTGCTGCTAGCTAATGCAGAGTTCAGAGCAAGAGAAATCTGGGAACAAGAACGTTCCTGTTTCAAATCTTGTCATGAGTTCACTCAACTGTCTTAGAAAATCGTAAACCCCCCCCCCCACTGTTTATCTAGTAGTAAACTGGTGGACTGTGTGGATAACAAAAGCTAAGATAAACTATGTGAACAGGGTTGCCAACCTCCAGGTAGTAGCTGGAGATCTCCAGCCAATGGAGATCCGTTCAACTGGAGAAAATGGCTGCTTTGGTGATTGGACTCTATAGCATCGAAGTCCCCCCTCCCCATCCCCTGCCCTCCTCAGGCTCCTCCCCAAAAACCTCCCTCTGGTGGCAAAGAGGGACCTGGCAACCCTATACGTGAAGGATTCTGAATGTAATGTAGCCCTATATACAAGTTTACCTTTTCTAAAGCAAGATATAGTGGCAAAGTTATTGGCTGATACTGACCCAAATGCAACCTTCGCTGTGGCAAAATTTTTATCTGTGTTTTTTAATGATACCTCTTTTTAACGGTACTGTTTAGATATTATATTTTTGTATGTATGGTTATTTATGTATTATGGAATGTATTGAATTTGTTTTGCTTATGACCTGTTCGTTCACGAGCACAAAGAATGGAATAAAGGAAAGGAAAGTTTACCTTTTTACAGCAATTGTATGCCTCTTTTCTCCCCAAAATGGCTCACAGAACAATAACAATGGAAATCCATCAATTTAAGCAAAAATACGATTAAATGAGCAAAATAAGCATATTCTGATCCAGCCCTGATCAGTGCCTAGCACAAGTTCCCAGGCTGCAAGCTATGAGGCGAGAGCTGTCTGGCCACCCACCCAGATTTTTAATACCTGCAAGAAGAGGAGATAAAACTTACACCAGATGTAATGCAGCTTCTGCTAGTTGTTTGTTGCCAGTAATATTCTCTTCACTGCCCCCACCCCACCCCGCTGGCAGATTAATATTGAAAAGGTCAAACCACAATATCAGTTGGGAATAGCTGAGGAGCTTTGCTGGTGGCCTGTTGACATAACCAAACCAGAAATAATGCTTGGAGTTTCATAAAAGAACCACCAAGTGGATTTCTTTTTCTTTAAATGGGGCGCTGATTCAGATCAAGATTGCAGCATGACCAAAAGCTGATTTAATAGGGTTGCCAGGTCCCTCTTCGCAACCGGCGGGAGATTTTGGGGGCGGAGCCTGAAGAGGGCGGGGTTTGGGGAGGGGAGGGGAGGGACTTCAATGCCATAGAGTTCAATTGCCAAAGCGGCCATTTTTCTCCAGGTGATCTGATCTCTATCGGCTGGAGATCAGTTGAATTAGCAGGAGATCTCCTGCTACTACCTGGCAGTTGGCAACCCTATGGTTTAAGCCCTCCTCCTGCGCCATTTTGCCAACCTGAAATGGCCCACGTGGCCACTATTTGTTCTGTGGAGCAAACATAAAAGTACCTCTGTGATTCCCCAGAAGAGCAAACAGCATCTAAAGAAGCATCTCTACACAGGCAGGGGAGGCCTATACCCCCTTCTCCTTGCATATGCTTGTATTGAAAGAAAAAAAAAGCTGCCTTATACTCAATCAGACCCTTGGTCCATCAAAGTCAGTACTGTCCACTCAGACCGGCAGCGGCTCTCCAGGGTCTCAGGCAGAGGTCTTTCACATCACCTACTCGCCTAGTCCCTTGAACTGGAGATTCCAGGGATTGAACCTGGGACCTTCTGCATGCTGAACAGACAGGGTTGCCAGGTTCCTCTTCTCAACCAGCGGGAGATTTTTGGGGCAGAGCCTGAGGAGGGCGGGGTTTGGGGAGGGGAGGGGCTTCAATGCCATAGAGTTCAATTGCCAAAGCGGCCATTTTTCTCCAGGTGATCTGATCTCTAATGGCTGGAGATCAGTTGAATTAGCAGGAGATCTCCTGCTACTACCTGGCAGTTGGCAACCCTATGAACAGATGCTCTACAAACCGAGCCACCGTCCCTCCCCTAAATGTCAGATGGGGAGAAGAGGAAGAAGAGGAAGAAGTTTCTACATACTGATCTTCTCCACCGCCCAAGGCAGAATCAAACCGGCCCACAACCATCCTCCCTTCCCCCACAACAGACACCCTGCAAGGCAGGCAGGGCCGAGAGAGTGTGACTAGCCCAAGGTCACCCAGCCGGCTTCACGTGCAGGAGTGGGGAAACAAATCCAGTTCACCAGATCAGCCTCCACCACTCACGTGGAAGAGTGGGGAACCAAACCCCATTCTCCAGATCAGAGGAACGAAATCCCACAGAGAGGAGCATTTTTGTAGATAGATCGGCTGCAGCTTCTTTTACAGAATTCCCAGTGTTATGTCTGGATTGGTCCTCAAATTTACATTTGGCTCTGCCGTCATTCCTTTCTCTGGATAGTTTTTTAAAATGTGAGCAAGTTCACATAGCATTGGCAGCAGATTTGCATCATCATCTTCTTCTTGCTGTTTGTCCCTTGCTTCTAGTGAAACAACCCCAAGTAGCTAAGATGTTGAACAAAGCTAGGAGGGTAGTTAAAGAACACATGCTCCAATGACAATCTCACATGTAAATCAAATTTGAACCATAAACTTACAGGAACATTGAACTGCTGTCATGGAGCTGTGAACAGCAACTGCCAAGTACGACAATTCAACGGCTCGAGGCTTCCCAGATGTGATGTACAGCTGTATGCTAGAGCGCCAATACAGCTGTTAGGCTGAATAGTTAAACTTGTGACTACAGTGTTAAAATAATTTAATCTCCTGAAAGCTTATTTGTTAAATTACTTGGACTTCATTTTCTCATCAGCTACAGAAGTGTGTGTATTTCCTAAAAATGGAAAACAAGGTAATTACAAATGGAAAACGCAGTTAGCAGAAGTGACATCGTCAGCTTGGAAATAAATCTCATTTGTTTCGAGACATCCAGCCACGTAGTTGTGCAGCACAAACCATGTTCATTCTGACAGTAAATTCCAATGCTCTCAATGGGAACTGCTCCCTAGAAAAAGTGCTTTGGGTTACAGTCTTATATTTACAGTCTATGAGACTCTGGGAAGACAGAATAACTCAACGGGACCACATTCAAGATTCCTTTCTTAGCGCAAGAGCAGAACTTGCGCCAGTATAGAGGACAGACCCGACCCCTTCCCTAGAAATAGTTATCAGCTTGAGTCCTACCTTAGGTGGTGTGCATGTCACACAAGATGGTTTAGGTGTCTTCCTAAGGGGTTGCCACTGGCAATGGCTCTAGAGCATGGGTTCTCAACAAGGGGGGGATTTTAGGGTTCGGTGGGGGGGGATTGGGACCATCCATAACCTTATTTATTGGCATGATAGCAAAAACATCGAATACAAAAATGAGACATCCGGTGCAAAATGCAGAGCAATTTTAAAATGGCCATTCTTTGGCCAGACATATACAAATAGTAACTACAAACAGCTTTCATAATCCTTATAGAGACCAGGGAGACCGTTATATAACCTGAATCCTTCGTTCATTAACTACACTCACTCTTGCTCCAAAGTCGGAAAGCCGTGTGATGTCAGAAAGTCAGAAAGCTGGGTGATGTCCTGTAGATTATGTCCAATCTGTAAAATTGTAGCTTGGTTTTAATTTAATCTGTGACTTTCAATAATTTAATCTGTGACTATTTTGGGAAGGGGGGGGAAAATTATATTCTGAACAACGGTGAAAGAGGGGAATGGGGCAAAAAAAGTTTGAGAACCACTGCTCTAGAGCATCTTAAGGGTCATTCCGCCAACTCTGGATTTAGTTCACTAGCACTGTTTCTTAAATAAAATCGTTTTAATAAACATTTCAGCAAAACGTGATGGGTCTGCCTCTCCTTGTCACACATAGGCTATGTGACATCACTGTGGTGCTTAAAGCACTGAAAGTAGCTCCCCCCTCCCCAGCTATCAGTCCCCATTCTCTAAAGTGATACAGGATTATTCACTGGCTTTGTGTATGCCATCCCCCCTGTCACATATGCTCATATACACGCAGTTGACTGTACGACACCGCTGACCTAAATAGGAGAGGCAAGCCTCCTCTCTTCAGATCATCTATGAATACCCCCCAATGCCTAACACAAATCTTTTTTGGTCAAGGAAAGTCATGTCTCTTCAATCTACTGCAAATTGTTATGTTTCTCTCAGAAACTTGTTTACGGCCCTTCTATAGCAACAGAAAGTAGCATGGCAGACAGCCACCCCACCGAAGCAAGTCATCTCTCGTCTTCAAGATACATTATGGGGAAAAGTGCTGGAGTCAATGATAACATGAATATACAGGTTTCTAGGGAAGTTGTATTTGCGTAATTGCTATGGTTGGGAAACTCGCCGTGAGCATACCAAACTGGCCACACCTCATTGCATTACTTCACCGCATGACAGGAAGGGAGCGGATTTATTTGGAAATGAGGTAACCGTGATAACATTTCAAGTTTAAAAAGGCCGGGCACACTGCACACGCCGTAGAGACAGGAATGCACATAGATCCAGGCTGCTTGGACCTGTCAATGATTTCCATCAGGTGATCACCTGTGCGGTACTGTGGCAGCCGTGCTCTCTTAGCCTGCCTAGGCCTCGAGAAAAAAAACTCATTTTGAACTGTGACAGACGTATTCAGCTCGATGAACTTGGTCCGCATTCTTGAGAACAGGTATCTGCGCAGTTCTTGAGGTCAGGATGCCCCTTTGAGAGTCAAGCTTGCTCTGCCAGAATTGTTTACAAGAATCCTGTCAGGCTGGAAGGCTTAACATTGATGGGATGTTATGCGAACACTCACTGGCTTCTGGTTTACAAAAAAGATAGACGTGACAGGCAGAGACCCTGAAAATGATGTAATAGAGACGACTTTGCTTTACCTCTGCTTGTTCCTTACCTGACATCCCTTTTTCATCAACTTTAGAAAAGGGACACGTTGCTCTGAGCCCATTTTTATTTTCTGTTGGAGAGTTAATTCATGTCAGAATTCTCCCCCTTTTCAGGTGAACCAAGGCCTTTTATTCACAGGTTGTTTCCGTGGTGATCACCCACCCACCCCAACTACTTCGGGGCTTCATTTTCATTATGCACATCTTTTCCAACCTTTAGGAGTCACTTTGCTCTCTTCCCGCGTTTTCCCTGCATGTTCTGGATGCCGCCAGAAACAGCACCCAGGAAACACAGGGAAAATTCGGGGAGAGAGCAAAGTGACTTCTAGAGGTCAGAAAAGAAGTGCATAATGAAAACGAAACCCCAAAGTAGTGTGTGTGTGTGTGTGTGTGTGGGGGGAGATCGCCATGGAAACAACCCATGCATAAAAGACAAAAGACTGACCTGCTTAGATAACGTTGCAACCAGCATCAGTTGGGCAGCCCTTGCTCCTAACTGACGTGTCTCCCTTAAAGGTTAGTCTACAACAGTACAACAGTTGGGGAAAGTGCACTTGCACAAACACATCAGAACTTTATCGAGTTTCGCTAAGAATGATGGTGCAGTCACACACCCTTTGGTTTTGCCTTTAGGGGCTTGCTCTAAGTGCAGGGAATGCACAAAGATCACAAAGAATAACCAGGTTCTGGTTAGACCACAAGATAGTCAGTGATAAATGATACATAAAAACTAGGCTCAGGAAAAGCAATACTCTATGGTACAGTCATTTGTCATGGAGGAAAACCAGTAGGAAAAGTACAAAGTTATTTGAGGACAGACATAAAAACATAAGAAAGAACATAAGAAAGGCCATGCTGGATCAGGCCAAGGTCCATCAAGTCCAGCAGTCTGGACTGTGTGGCCAACCAGGTGCCTCTAGGAAGCCCACAAACAAGACGACTGCAGCAGCACCATCCTGCCTGTGTTCCACAGCACCTAAGATAATAGGCATGCTCCTCTGATCCTGGAGAGAATAGGTATGCATCATGACTAGTAGCCACTTTTAATAGTAGTCATGAAGAAATGCAAGCAAATGCAAAAGCCAATGATTTATCAATGCCCAGTTTACACCCATCTGGGTCTCGTGTCCTCTCGAGATCCAAGCAGCACAGGTCTCAACTGCTACAGCAGAATCCCCATCTCCAGCGTGGAATGGAAAGAAGTCTAAACTGCCATGCTGGATTATGAAAGACAACCATCATCATGTATATTTCAGATTATTTATGATGTACTTCACTTTGCACTTATCAACTCTGAAATTCTGTGTGTTCTGGATTCTAAATTGACAATTAAAACTAAGGCTGCTTCATGCTCAAATGTTCTGTCCATGTGAGTTGTCCAAACAGCTTTGAAACCATGGCAAACATAAGTAAACCAGGCAAGCACAACCATTTAATCTATAGTTCCTGTTATTTTGGTGATGCCTTTTCTAGCTGCCATAAAGTGTTGCCACAGTAACAGGAATTTCTGCAAACTCTATACCAGCATCTTTCAAGAGCTCTCCACGCATTGTAGTTCATTGAGCTGATATGGCTGAAAAGGTAGATAAAGTCCACCTATATACTTCACACCTTCAGATTTTTATGCTTAAGTGTGGGTCTCCTTCATGGGATTGCATAACCTGTCGTTTTGACAATGTGTACTTTCATTTTAGGGAAAAGAAAGTGTCCAGATCTTGTGGTTCTGGAGAAAACTTGAGAATATTTGGACAATGGGTGGACAAATCTTAGGCACTAGATGAGAA
Organism: Euleptes europaea; assembly: GCF_029931775.1. NCBI lineage: Eukaryota > Metazoa > Chordata > Lepidosauria > Squamata > Sphaerodactylidae > Euleptes > Euleptes europaea. The sequence goes on from NC_079323.1 coordinate 37,264,816, forward strand.
TCAGGAAGTCAGTCACAGGTCACGAGGGAGGAGGGAAGGACTGTGGCTGAGTGGCAGAGCATCTGCTTGACCCACTGAAGGTCCCAGGTTCAATCCCTGGCATCTCCAGCTAGGATCAGCTAGCATAGGTGATGCGAAAGACCTCTACATGAAACCCTGGACAGCCATTGCCAGTCTGAATAGACAATACTGACCTTGATGGACCAATGGTCTGATTCGAGAGGAGGGGACCTTTAGCACACTGCCCAATCATCATCCCCTTGCTATAGAAACTACACAGACAGCAAATTCTAATTGCCCCGCCTTTCTGTCCCATCACCCACCCTTTCATTCCAGTTCTTGTCCCAAAAGACCAGCTTTTGAAAGTGGCTGTCTGAAGCCGAGTAAGTTACAATTTCTCAATTTGCATTACTTATTCTAATTGCAAAATTGGGATTTCCATAGTACGGAATACAGATGGCACTACAAACTGAAACTGTAAAAAGGCACCAAAAAGAGCAACAAAAACCACCTGCTATCGAGATTGTTTTCCAAAATAAGCCTGGAAATGGTATATCATGGGTACATTTTTGTATACTCCATGATTACGGGAAATTACTTGAAAACATGCCATAAGTATTTACTGAAGGCTCAGAAGCCAGAAGGCAAAAATAAAGAATTTTGTGTTCATTATTAATATAAAATGTCACTATTCTCATGTCCACTTCATGGTTTTTTTTCCAAAGCTGATGCATGATTTTATATATTAGGGACTATATATTAAGGTCTCAGGTTCAATCCCCAGCATCTCCAGTTAAAGAGACTAGGCAGGTAGGTGATGTGAAAGTCCCCTGCTTGAGACCCTGGAGAGCCGCTGCCGGTCTGAGTAGACAATACTGACTTTGATGGACCAAGGGTCTGATTCAGTATAAGGCAGCTTCATGTGTTCATGTAACTAGCAATACTAGGTTTTCCCTTTGGTTAGTACAGCTGATAGACGGCTCAGCTGCTGAGACTGGCCTTGCGCGCCAACGTATGTAATTCTTTCTTGACTATGACATCTCCCTGTGTGGCAGCATGCATGCTTGGGGGAAGAAGAGTTTCCTAAACAAGTGACTATTGAGATCATATTAACAAACGTCCCATTAAAGAACCTAGCAACTGCTATTTCCAGAAAACACTGCAAGCTAGTTCATTGTATATACCTGCCCTATCGCAAGGATTCAAGGTGTACAGTATTCTGCACATGAAGAGATCTCTCTGATCCAACCTTGCAGTTTGATAGGGCAATCCTGAACAGAGTTACGTCCTTCTAAATCCATTGAAGTCAGGGGCTTAGAAGGTTGTAATTCTGCTTAGGATGGCATCGTCAATGATGATAATCTTCCCTCCCCTCTTACAGTACAATCATCTTCATATTTTTTTCAACAAAGCATTCACCAGCTCAGATTTAAAGCTGGCATGGAGTACAATAGCCTTACTGTCTAGAAAAAAATATAGGAATAAAGAGAGAAGCATGCAGTTAAGGGGATCTTTACATCAAAAGATTCCACATTCTTCATTACTAATCCTCTTTTCACCATTGAACTATCTCCACATTCAATGCAGTTGTGTGGCAGCAGAAAGAGTCTAATACAACAATGGAGCTCATGAGTGAAAACAATGAACAGGTTTGTGAAAGGAAGGTGGGAGGATTTAAGTAGAAGCAAAAATGGTTGAACATTAATTCCCTGTGTAAAATCAGGTACCTAATACATATTGTAGACTAATTCACGCATTTTTAAAAAACCACCATTTGTTAAAACTGGGAAATTAAGTACAAGTAGAAGTGAGCCAAGCAGCTTTTGCGGGGTTTGCTTTACTATAGCCCTTTGTATCACTGCAGAGGCAACAAAAATATGTTTTAGAGTCTGAGGAAGAAAATCAAAATGGCACCCTGGGAGGGGGAAAAAAACAGCTGAAAATTTGCTCCCTTCTAAGGACATTCTAAGATCTGGTGCAAGCTGCCTCTTAGGGTTGCCAACTGCCAGGTAGTAGCAGATCATCTCCTGCTAATTCAACAGATCTCCAGCCGATAGAGATCAGATCACCTGGAGAAAAATGGCCGCTTTGGCCATTGGACTCTATGGCATTGAAGCCTCTCCCCTCCCCAAACCCCGCCTTCCTCAGGCTCCGCCCCCAAAACCTCCCGCCGGTGGCGAAGAGGGACCTGGCAACCCTAATGCCTCGTCACACCCCATGATTGTGATCAGGCCAGCAACAGCTGTTTGTGATCAAATCAGCAGCTCAGCCCTGTACTAAACAGCTGGCATCAGTGCGGCCTCAGTGTCTAGCCTTCCCGCTCATTATTATCTCCCAGTTGATGAGAAGGGGTGGAGGCAAGAAGGCCACAGCTCTGCAGTTATACAGTCATCTTAGTGTAGAGAATTTTCTTCTGGTAACTCTTCTGTGCAAGTCTTCTCTGTCCATGAGCAAGAGAGCTGGCGTGCAAAAAAGCCCCCCTTAGCATTTAATGATTGCCATGGAACTAATTATGTAGATTCAGTCATATCCCATCTCCGACTCAGCCTCGACACCATTTATGCTTCGCTGAACCGTGCGCAGGATATATTTGACCCGAGCATCAGTGCAAAGGATTGTTTGTACTCTGGAAACTGTGTCTGTTAGGATCACCATTACCAAAAACCTTTCTGCATTTGAGGGTTTGCGTATGTTGAAGCTTTCAAGAGCAAAACACGAACTCTAACTCTCAGTCATGTTCCTGACAGTCTAGGAAGAACAGCAGGAGGAAGTCAATGGAGCTGGAAGTCCCCTGGTGTAAACTCCAGGAAATAGTGTGCTCTGGGGCTTTCCTCCACAGTCACCAAGTCATAAAGGGCAATTCATCAAAGGCACTATGACACATTTCTTACGGGTTTGGTATTCATTTGACTATTGCACAAGAGACCTGATTTACAGGTTAAGTGATCTAAATATACCGCACCGCCTTCATCAGCCTTGCTGACACTTTTGTCTATTACGATCCTGACGAGAATGTACTGACCAAGCTACCAGTGGGGTTGGGCATTCTGTTATCAAGAACAGTTTTCAGTCATCATAATTTTTTTTTTAAATGACAACTATGTAAAGTTCCCTATAATCTTCTAAACATCAGGGAATAACCATTTGTCCCTTCGAGCAAAGGATTATATTTTTGTGGTTATTTTTAAGTCATTCTGCATTTATGCTGGAAACCAGAGCAACATCCTTTCACAAATGGGCTATGTTAGCAATCCAAAAAAAGATATGATGCTAGAATTTATATATCGCTATTCAATACTTGATTGAATTTTCCACATTAAGAGTGCTGTCGCAGATGCTTTTAAATCTATGAACCAGTGATCCTCTGAGGTAAGATAAGCTCTTAGGAAACACCTATAGATACTACAGAAGCCCAAACCCTTCTTTGACTCTCCCGAGGCATAATCCCCCCAAAATTTGGCTTGCTTATGACCCATTAAAACGAATGTGGTTTATTCCCATTGCACAGGGTATGATAGAGTTAACTTAAGCATTTTGGAGTCCCATTGATTTCAATAGGAGAAATGTAAAATGCTTGGCAGAAAACTAACACTACAGAACATTTCTGGCCAGGGCTCATCCTAAATTCCAGGGAAAACACAGAATGAATGTGTGAATTTACAGGAGCAGAAGTAAAAAGAGACCAGTTCTGGATTGCATAGATTCAGCAGGTTTTTCAAAACCCAATTATCAAATTGCTGATCTCCCTATAAAAATATGCAACTCGTCACTCAGATTTGAACTTAGTAGCATGATACTAATTTTTAAAAAGAAATCAGAAGAGAGGGGCAGGAAGTTAAAGAGCAGTTGGATTTATGTTTGTCCTAGATAAACTGGAGGAATGTGTAATTATTAACAGACATTACACATAAAGGAGAAAGCATTGATAGCTTCTGAAAAGGGAAGTCCTGCGTCATCTTCTAGAGGTGAGGTCAACAAACACATAGATAAAGGTGATCCAGTAGACATTATATACTTCGACTTACAAAGCTTCTAATAAAATATCACACCAGTTTAATACACTTGAGTAAACTTGACAGTTGTGATAACTGACAGCTGTCAATTTATGGGCAGGTAATTGGTTAAATATTATGGACAGGTAATTGGTTAAACATCAGAAAGCAGAAGGTGGAAATAAGTGGCCATAATACAGGGAAGTAAGCAGCAAGAGCCCTAAACTGGATAGTCCCTAGGCTAGCCTGATCTCGTCAAATCTCAGAAGCTAAGCAGGGTCAGCCCTGGTTAGAATTTGGATGGGCAACCACCAAGGACTACCAGGGTTGTGATGCGGAGGCAGGCAATGACAAACCTCCTCTGAACATCTCTTGCCTTGAAAACCCTACGGGGTTGCCATAAGTCAGCTGTGACTTGATGGCACACACACAAGGCATACGTATTCAAGCCCGCGTTATTTATCTTATGCATAAACAACCTAAAGTCAGAGATGACCAATGCAGGGTCCAGGTTTAAAGTGGATCCCAAGTTATTTAGGATGAAAAGAAACAAGCTGATTGCAATAAATGGACAAGACTCTCTCTAACCTGGGTGAATGGTGACAAAACGGCAAGTGTTAATACAGCAGAGCTCTTCTAATGTTCTAGAAAAAATATTACTTTTAAGTCTTACATGCTAAGGACAGTGACCTGCAATCAAGTAAGAGTATCAGACTCCTAGGTTGTGGAGCCCAACTTTCCTTCACCTCAATCTGCAGAAGTTCAAGGGTTACAGGTTTATAAGTTTGTGACCAAAACCTGTGAATTCTAATAGAGGGTAGAATCAGTATTGGATAATTTTAAATACCACTACTTGGTAGGGCCTAGGATCAGGTAACTGAGTGCAATCCTAGGAACACTTTCTTGGGTATGAGCCCCATTAAATAGAAAAGAGTAGGACTCTGAGTAGACCTGCTTAGAATTGCTCGCTAAGGAAATCAGTCTGTTAATCCTTAAAATACCTATAATGTGTATGTATTCGCGAGCTTCAAAATAATCTCAATAATTTTATTAAATCAAAAAGTATCATTTTGTCGAAGAAAAGTTACAGGGAAATTAACTTCGCAATAAGAGATGTTGGTATTGCAATAAGAACTTGAATTGCAAAATATTTTGCTCTAGACCTGAATGAGGAATATCATATGAAACACATGTAGTATTGTTAGGCAGAAAGTATCCAAGAAATTATGGATGTTGAGGGCACATTTTTTTTAAAAAGCACCCTTCCATCATCAAAACCAGACCACAGGACATAAGCCCTCAAATAAAGATGGATTCTATCTTTATAGCAGTTACAGTCAACAGACATAAAAATTACTCAAAGGCAATGTGTTAGGTATTTTCTCACCCTTTGGGTATTACTATATTGAATCTGGAAACCATTAACTAGTTTTCATCCACTATCCAAGACTAAAACTATGAATTCAATTAAAGAGTTATTTTATTAGCAAAAAAGAAAACCCAACAACTACCAAATAGTTTTCCCAGCTTAAAACCTAAAACTTCATAAAAGCCAAAATCATCAAGATAATGGAAACTATATCTGAATGATGTAATTTTGGAAGATACATTATGAAGGTTTAGGAGGCCCTGCCCCCACTCTTTCCTTATGTGACTGAGGGCTACCCTCAGAGCCTCAAGCAGGGAGAGGAGGGGGGTTTGGATCACCCAAGTTCTCCTCCTCCTCCCCCCTTCTCTGGCCATCAGGAGCCTCAGCCTGCTGTTTCTTCCTTGGCTCCTAAAAGTGAGGCTCTGTTTAAGACCTTGAGTGCCTTCATTAGCTCTGTCCCTCATCCCTCAGCTCTAGGAGGCTTCATGGTCTCACGCTACCTTGGCAACCAGGCCAGCTTCAGGTGCCATCTCCCACTCCTTGCTGGAGGCCCCTTTCCTTTCCCCTGGCACCTTAGAACCAGCTGGACTAAACCTGGTGTCCCTTCTCCAGTTTCCATCTCCTCACATGCCTCCACTTCCACGGCTCATCTGTTGGGCAATGGCATGGGGGGGGGGGGCAGCCACAGAGCCAACTGCAGTTGTCAGAAGCAGCCCTAGACAGACATGTTTGGATTTGCATCCAGCCCCGTAACTCTCCTCTAATGAATCTGAAATTTTGGCTGGTTTTGCAGTGGGAACCTGTATTCTCAAATGTGGCGAGACTGATAAGGTTTAAGCTCTGCAAGACGCTAAACAGAGCACGGTATCTAGATTAGCAGAAATTTTGCTATGTTATGTGTAGTGCAAGCTTGTAATTGTCAGTTTTATGAGCTAAGAAAAATACAGTGCTCTATGTAATCTATGTTATTACACAGTGATTTCCCCCTCCAAGATACCACAAAGAGAAGGTTATATATCTTAGGAATCTGAGCTTTAACTTCTTTACCATTCCAAATGGATATTCCAAATGTCTTATCCATCTACCCAGTCTCTTCTACACACAGTTTACCAGACAAGTGGCAAAACCCATTCTCGGACTCATCCAAATCTGATGTCCTGCACTCCTCTCTCTTGTATTCTGCACATTCAAGATACCTAAACTGCTAATTTATAAGGCAGGGGAAAAAGGCCAATGCTGAGGCATGCAGCTTTGCCAAAACAGTTCCCATATCCCAAATAAAAGCATTGGCTTCATAGCACTCATGATGGTTCAGAATTTTGTGTAGACTTTGCAGTGGCAATTCAGTTCCTACTGGTTGTCCTAAACAGTCCAATAAGGCCTCTAGGCCTTACTTGGGCAAGCTTGTGAAAGAGAAGGAGCACTAATCTCAGTCTGGTTAGGAGACATTTTATACTCAGTCCAAATCTTCTGATTTAACCATACCAGAAGCTTGTTAATGATATTTTTATTAAAGCATTTTTTTTAAAAAAAAGAACTGTGTAATACATCTTCATAGACAACAAAATGTATCATTACCCCATTTATACAAACAGAACATTCAACATTTTGTATAATGTGACATACATATGGTAAAAAAATATATTATATACAAAATGTTATTAGCTTACAAAAAAAAAAAGAATAGCGTTAAGTACATTTAATAGGTTCCGACAATTGAGGAATCTGGAATAATAGTAGCATGCATATCTCTAGTCATATTTGATTTTTCTTTCAGCTTTGACTGAAGTAATGTGTGTTCCACTACGCCAATCCGTATGTCCATCTGAATGGTTTCTTGCTTCAGTTTTGTTAAAGCTTGTTTAATCTTTACTAAAGGAGCTGTTCAAAAAAGAAAAATGCAAAACACTACATTTTTTCTGTCAGTCTGCCACACAAAGAAACATCCCCCCTCCCCGTAATTCACTCCCTCTGCTAATCGGGAAAGCTAAATGAACAAAGGGATGAGAATACTTTGGAGACATAACTTAACTGATTCATCACTTCACATGCAAGATATTTTAAAATTAGAAGATAATTCTACCACCTTCTTGACATTTGGGATCTGAAGATGTGCATTAAAATGTACATATGCTCTCAGTACTTATAGTCAGACTATTACATTTTATATTGGCAAAAAGTTATTGCCAAAAAAAGATCCTCTACAGATTTGTTCTTTAATATACACCAGCAGAAGTTCCATCATCATTTCTCCAAGTACCCATAGTTATAGCAGCCACACAAATCTCAAAGCATCACAGACAGAGAATAGCTGCACACAGGGAAGCTTTATATTTTCTTTTTTTGAAAGAATGAGTCACAAGTCTCGTAAAGGATTAGGCTTATGGGAATTTTAGAACAGAACGAACAACACTAGACATTTGCCAAGCGTTTATCTGTTCAACAGCCATAGCCTAATTCAGTCTGCATCAGTTATCACAAATGCTCACTGAACCATCTTACAAAATTCAGATTGTAAAGATGGGGCAAAGGGTTCCATGTTCAAACCACATACAGAACCAGTCGCATCTCAGCTACTGATTTAGGATTAGGATTCCCTCCCCACACACACCCTTAACCCACATATACATGGTAACTAAGTAACACAGAAGATGGGTGCTTTGTCTGTGGAAAGAGCTAGTCAATGGACTTACCTCCGTCAGTCATACTGCTTCCTTTCTCTTCCATTTCCTGCTTTACTTTCTCCAGCTCTTCAGTAATCTAAGAGAAATACAGCTGAATTATTCTTTAAACCAGTCCTTCTGTACTATTCTTACAAGTAATAAAGAACCTGCATTTAAACAATCACACTGGCTAGAAAGACCTTCCTGCAGTGGCACTGCTCCTTTTTAATAAAAAAACAAAAACAAAGCATGCCTTCCCATTCAGATTTTACACTACTGTATCCAAAATGACTACAACATAACACTCAGTTCATGATATTCCTAAGGCCCTTTCTTGCCTAAGTTTCCATATGCATTATGAGGACCGTGCCTAAACGGACGAACAGAATCTTATTTCCCACTGAGAGAGCAACATGAATCTTTTACCCAAGGCATTTAAAATGGAGGGGGGGGGGGAAGAGAAACTTGCTACTTGTCAGGACAGAATCAGCCTCCTACAAAGGATGAGTGTTGGACACCTGCTCAACTCCCTTGTTGCTCAAGCCTACACAGGGAGTTGCTGTCTGGAAGGGTAGTTTTCAGATAGCCTAAAGGTTCTGGAGGACAGAGGGAATGAGACTGTACCTGAATCGGCTGACAAATTCGGCACAGTCTTTCCCCCGTAGGCTGCCCTACAAATTGCAACGCTCCCCACACCGGGCCTATAAAGGTAGCCAGCGGAGAAGCTCTTGGACCACATCCTGTTTGGTTCCCCAGTTTGTCATACTCAAGGCTGGTGAGACACCAGGGAGGGAACCTACCCACTCGAGATGCCCCCCTTCCCCTCCCCCACCTCCCAAACAGACTGTCTACTTATTGTCAAAGGCTTTCACGGTCAGAGTTCATTGGTTCTTGTAGGTTATCCGGGCTGTGTAACCATGGTCTTGGTATTTTCTTTCCTGACATTTCGCCAGCAGCTGTGGCAGGCATCTTCAGAGGATTCAATGATTCAGTTCAACCCAACCCCTTTCTGACTATATATTACTCTTCCTACACACTTGACACTGAGAGACACTGTCCTTCACTGTTACTCCTCTGAAGATGCCTGCCACAGCTGCTGGCGAAACGTCAGGAAAGAAAATACCAAGACCATGGTTACACAGCCCGGATAACCTACAAGACTGTCTACTGATCGGTTGAACACCACCTATTGATCAGGCTGATCCAAGCTTTGTTTCTGACAGACACAAAGTGCAGCTGAATTGCATAATGGGGTGCACAAGGAAGTACAAGCAGAGCAGCACGGACTCTAATTCTAGTGGGGGGGGCAGAAGCTCAGAAGAATATGGATTCATTTCCCATCTCACATTTGGTTTCAAAATATGTGCAATCAACTGGAATTGAAACTGCTGCATGCTTTAATTACTAAAATATGCTCATTTTAACCCAATTTGATCACTTTTGAGGTATCTGGATCACTTTTAAAAAAATAATATGTTGTTGACAACAGCAACACACTGACTCAACAGTGGCTTGGCAGCATGTTTCACAGATGAGCCAAGTTCTTTCACCACCCATTCCATGATGTTCAAGTGTAAATGACTCATTCAGGCAAGGCCAGACAAGAAAATTTGAAAATCCAGAAGTCACTGCTCTTACACACTGCAGTTTATATAAACCATGGATCTCAGTAAGTCCCAGTAAGGATCACAATGCATTAAAAGCCTATTGTTGCAACAGCCCTGATCTTTTTTTTTTTAAGGGGGGGAGTTCATACACAGCATTTCCTCATTCTGTGCCAGTTACCACGCAGCCAAGAAAAATGTGTACCCTTATTTACTTGTCAAGAATACATGAATGGATTAAGGGAACATATTCCATTCACTATGGCTTAGAGCCAGTGACATCCTCATCAGGGTCCTTCTAGGCATGTGAAGTCATGCACTCTTTGTCATTCTTTATTAATCATCGCAAAAAATAAATAATAAAGTGTAATGCTCTTAAAAAGTGCTGTGAAGATTAAGAGCAGCAACTCACTCATTCTGTATAACTTATTAACAGAAACAGACATTAATACACTAAGTGCATTCATAAGGAAAGTTACTCCAGTCTAAGCCTATTCATTTCAATGGGCTTAGTCTGGAGTAACTCTTCTTAGGAATGCACTGTAAGAAATTAAATGTTGGTTCAAAAAAAAAAAAAAGGAAATTGGCAGAAGAACGACTCATTGTAAATTTTCCCTCTTGAACCATGTCCAGGATTTCAAATATAAAACACTAAGAGCAATCCTAAGCAGGTCTACCCAAGAGTCCTACGCAGGCCTACTAAGTGGGGATTACTCCCAGTAAAGTGTTATTAGGAGTGCTCTGTAAGAAAGATAACAGCATGTCAAACACACCAGTGATAAATAAATAAAATTCAAAATGTTTGACTTGGCACAGAACATCTGAAAATCTTGATATAACGAACACAACATATGCACACATCAAGAATTTGAAAACACCACAAACGCAAACAAACAAGACTCTACCTCTGAGAGAAGTCTGGTCCTATCTGTTACTCCTCCGCTTCCTTGTTGATATTTTTCTTTGGCCTATGAGGAAAACATATTGTGTAACATAAAACGCACAGCCCCTACAAAACCAGCTTCTTACATGAACAATCCTGAGTGTGAATGCACACATAACAAGTTTGGATGATATGATCTAGCAGCCTGAATAGCCCTGACTAGCCTGTCAGAGCTTGGAAGCTATGCAGGTTCAGCCATAGTTAGCACTTGGATGGGAGACCACCAAGGAAATCCAGGCAATGGTAGACTACTTCTGCTCATCTCTTGCCTTGAAAATCCCATGCTCCTGCGGTTGGGAGTCAGTCACGACTTGACAGCACACTATTATTATGATGTTACAATCGATAACTGGTGTCTCGAAAGCAAGTAATAAAAGATTAAAATTTCTTAAAGAAGAGGAAGCGTTATATATTGAGATCACACAGTGAAATCCTTCATTAAATTATGAAATAGCGCTTGTTAAGTCTTAACAGAAATCAACTCTGCACAGTTTAAGATTGAAGGTCAGTTTGTCACCTCACTCAAAAGGGCCTGGGCAGAACGATACTCTTGAACTAAATGCTCCAGCTGGTTGTTGATGTACTTTTCCCGGCTGCCAACCTTTTCCAGGGTTCTGCTGATTTCATTATGAAGCTTGTCATGGTAGCCCTGTAATGGTTTAACACGAGTCAGACTCAAAGGGTTATTTTAGGTGGCATACCCAGTGGAATTTGTTTTTTTACTCATTTCCTTTGAAGACTTCCCTTCTCCATATCGCCAAGCGCTTTTGATATTTTGAAGGGCTGAGATGTTTGAAGTCTGTTTCAAAGGCAACTTGCTACATAACAGGTATGGGTGTGTGCACGTGCACACATTACTGCTCAAGAAACACAAATTCAGAGACCCCTTGGGCATGTAGAACTAAGCTTTGTGAATCTTTGAATCCTGCTCAATGTATAACTGAAACAAGCAAAATTATTTCTACTGCTCAGCCGTAACTAGATCTAAGCTTCTTTACAGTGCTTCTGCATATTTTTTTTACTGTTTAGCTTATACAAGTCACTAAGAAAATATGTCCCAACACCAGGGGAAAAAATCAACAAGTCATTTCACTCTTTAATAATTCACATGTATTTGAGGAAAATTAAGAAAACTTGAATGAACTATTAACAAACAAAGCAGCATGTTTTAATGTTAGAACCTACTTTTTAAAACTGTGAACATTCATCAATTACTAAGACATCCATCAACTATCAAGTAGCCTCACCTGTATTTACCTATCTGGTACACCTCATCTGGACAACAAAGAGCAAAAACGCATGGTCGCTTTAGCCTCCTTTATTCCCTGTTTCAGCCAGGATTCAGCCAGGATAGAACGCAAGCGTTTCGCCGAATATGCGTTCGATCCTGGCTAAATCCTGGCTGAAACAGGGAGTAAAGGAGGCTAAAGCGACAATGGGTTTTCGCCCAAAGCCTCCAAATAATGTTTTGCTCCTCACAGCTAGATATATCTAGAGGCTTCCCAGACTTTCTCTATACATAAAGGAGAGCCAGTTCGTGGTCAAGGGCTAACTCAGGAAAGAACCAGAAAACTGGCAAAATAATATCTTTTTTGTTTCATTAACAGGCTTTCTTGGGAAAACCCACACCACTGTACTTGATGATGCCTGATGGAAAACACAGAGGACCATGTTGCTTCCTGGGCAAAGCTTCAAAAGTTGAGCTACAAGCTATACATTATAACAAAATAATTAAATTTATTGCAAGGTACACACTATAAAATTGTTAAAAACATAGGGCCTGGAATGCTGGCTACATATAAAAATATCAGTTATAAAATTCTTATACACAGTTGATATTCAATATGCGTAAATGACCAATGCTAGACCAGAGGTGTTTTGGCCTGAAGAGGCCTTCCTCAGTGGTCATGAATACAGAAAGTAAAAAAAAACACATCTGGAAATAAACCTTACGAGATATTTGTATCTATTATTTTGTGTGGCTTGATATAAACTCTTAACCCAAATCATGGGTCTTGCCTCACGGACAGTTGCTCATACAATCTGATACAGAATTATCAATGCTTCTGGATGTGTGTGTATCAACCTGTGATGAATCTAATGGGGAAAACCATGAATAACTTTACATGCAGAGGGATTTGGCACAAGCAAACCATGAGCATAAGCAATCACATACAAAGGAAAGGGGAATTCTTTAATCAGAAACCCCTAATGTGGTAGCAAGTCATCAAAAAGCCACATTTGAATTATCTGAATATATCAAAAACCTACTTTGGCCTCTTTTAAAGCAGAGTCAATTCCATCGTTGTGCTGGTGCATTTGATCTACATGGATTCTCCAATCCTACAATTGAAGTAAAAAGACACAAGATGATTTATTTCATGCCTGCCTCATCATAACTCCGCAAAGCTGGCTGCACAGCTGGAAAGGATGAGACGCTTCGGCTTCAAAACAATCATGTTGGAATGATATCATCTGAATCACGTCTGGGTCGCAAAAGAAAATTGCCAGTGGATCTGAGGCAATGGAACCGACTGGCTTCTCCCTTATGAACCTACCTGACCACTACAGTCACCTTCCAAGGCTCTACTTTAGATGCTCGCTCCTTCTGAGATTAGGCAGGTGGTGACCCACGAGAAGGCCTTCTACACCACGGTACCAGAACTCTGTAACTCTCTCCCCAGGGAGACTCATCTGTCTCTTTCGGTTGCCATCTTCCGCCAGTGGGAGAACACTTTTTTGTTTTGTCCAGATTTTCTTCAGTGAGCCCTCCTTCCTCCCCTAAATTTTAATTTGTTGTTTTAACATGTGTATTTTAGCTTGGTTTTAATTGTTTTCATGATGTATTTTTGTTTGTTTTTAAATGATTTTTAAGATGTGTTTTTATTATGTGTGGGTGTTTTTATTATACATGCTTTTAATCCATTAGTTGCCTTGGTGGCCCTGATGAGGGCAGAAAGGTAGGTATAAATTATGTAATTAAATAAAATTAAAATAACAATGTTTGCAAGCAGTATGTTGCTTAAGAATATTCTTGCTTCAGAAACACTTTTAAAAGAATGCTCCAGGATATACTATTGATTCTAGCTTTCCAACTCCACTCTGCTCTTTTGGAAATGATGAGAGGCTGATTTTGCAAACAACAAAACCTCTGTAGTCGTTACTAAATAGTTCAAGATGCAGTACGACAGGGACACAGACAAAGGCTTGATTCAAACATTACTCTGGTTAGGAATCAGGCCTTGGCTCACAAAAGATGATCCAAGCCGGGTTTGTCAAAGTCCCTTTTCCCCAGCCTCTTCTATACAGATCGAACTGATATTCCAGCCTGCACTGAAGCACCTGACAAAGGGTGAAGGCCTGCCATGTCATCTTGCCAGTAGTAGTGCAAGGGTGTGGAAGACTTAACACTCCTCAATAATCTTCAGCAGCTCTTGATATGGCAAGCTGCTCTTATTGCAACCCCTCCCCCTTCTTCAGATGCTTGCAAAGGGAGCTGCCAGGCTTTCCATATTAACCCTTTCCTCAAACCAAGCCTAAAGAAGCCAACCTCCCATGGCTGATTTAAGGGAACTGAGCAAACCCAAACTCACCCCAAACCCCAAGGGGTCAACAGTCAATCCCTCCTGAAGTACCATCCCACCACTGGAAACTTTATTCCACCCAAAAGGACCTTCATAAAGTCTGCTCCTTGCCTTGCTTACAACAGATTCTGTATCCTTCCCATTCCAATGATGTTTCTCATACACTGCATAAAGTGGCACATTCTCCCTGCAAACACCACCCATTGACTGCATTCTCACACATGGAGCCCAAAGAGACCATCAAAGCTTCAGGAACATCTTGTACATCCTCCACGTTTCACTCAACGCAAGTCAACGGCATTCTATGACCTTCACTAAGCTGAGCAAGCAAATAAGCAGGAACAGCTGTGAACGCTGAACTGGGAGGAAGATCTGGGTGCTGGTGGAGTAGGGAGCCTTATGAAAGGTGTGGACCTCCGGGGGCTTCTGGAAGCATAAACATAACTAGCCCAGACGTTAAACAGACTCCAAAATAAAATAGGGAATCCCAAGAGCCTCAGGCCTAGTTCTCAAACATCAGATGAGGTGAACATGCATCTCAAACTACACCACGTCAAAACGAATGATCCCCAATACAAGAAAACTCTTATACCTATAAAGTATTAATGATGATGATTCTAGCTTAGCCTTCTCGCAGTTTTTAATATGCTACATTTTTTTTCGTATGGGGTAATACGAATTAGTAATACGTGCGCCCAGAGACCAGCGTCTGGACCTCCCCACTGGCGTTGGGGCCACTAACGCTGGCGTAAGTAGCCTGGAAGCCGGCACAAGGGGGTCCAATGCCAGCACGGCCCCTTCCTGGCCTCCTAAGGGCTTTCGCCCTTGAAGGTCAGGAATGCCCTGTGAGGAACCACAGCAAGAGCAGAGAACCAAGACAGAACATTAGAGGACCCAACAAAGAATAATACAAGCAAACAGAAGAACACAGTCTCTCTGCCTGTGTGTGTGTGTTGCACAAGATAGCAGAGTTCAAACAGAATAAAATCTGAGAAGATTATCCTAGATCTGTCCATGCTCAATAGAACTGGAATTTCGGATAAGGCATTTTCAGCAGAAAAGATGGTGGGGATCTAGACAAAGACTAAGGAGGTGGCAGCATATACCACAGAAATTGGGGGGTGGGGTAGAGGGGGCAGCATTCCATGATGTGGAAGGCAAGAGCCACAAGGTGCAAACATGATTTAATGCCAGGCTGATACCTATTGTGGTTCTAACATACATTTCTTCCTCAAGGGAAATTATTCAGCAGTTGAACTGATAGGAAAGCCCTGTTCCACTCCAATTTACTGCTCATAAAGTAAAGCAGTTTCTTAGGTTAGACGAAGTAATCAATACAGTTTGGAGAGCCCACGTGTTCCACATCATACCTCTCAAAGATCTATTTGCTCATATATTCGTTCTGCTGCTCAGGAAGTCCCTTAAATTTGAAAACATGTTTGTGCTGGAAAACAAGTACTTAATTTATAGATGCTAATCTATTTTTAAATGCTCTGCCATCAATCAAGATGCCTTAATCACACTTCACATTTAACTGTGACTTTTTTTTTTTTGGCAGAGGAAAGGTAACTGAGAAGGAATTCAAATTAAGCAGATTTTGAATTCTAGCTCATTGTAAAGTACTATGTGTTGATTACAGACTGTGGAAGTTCTTTACCCTGGATTAAAAAAAAAAAAAAAACCAAGACTGACTGTAAAAAAAGCACACACACTGATATGTAGGCAAGACTACCTACCTTATTATCAGTTCTGATTGTTACTTTCAATTGAGGAAGGACTCGTTCCACTTCGAGGTTCCACTCGGCTGCATCTACGGTGGATTCTAAAATCTCTTCTTGTTTTAATTCATTCATATCCTATCAAAAGATGGCAAGAGATCTAATTACAATGCTCAGTAATACCCTGCAAGGTCTCTTACACACACGCAAGGTCTAAGACTTCCTGCACTATCACTTGTGCTAAAAACAGCAGTTACCCCAATGTAGTGTTCTGAAAGACACCATGACGGCAGCATTGCAGGGAGAGATATCACTGCAAACGGTGCATAATATATTTAAAAATCTACAAATCTGACTAATTTGAAAAAATTTTGGGCTTAGCCACAAAAATGTCAGGGCATGAGGTTATTCATAACTCTAACAGCAATGCTTCGACATTTCAGGCAGAAGCTCTGATTAACAGCATGCCTTTTAAAATGAACACATTGTTTACAAATATTTTCTTGTATACACACAGCTTATCTTCACAGAGTGAAGATGCTTGTGGTGGCAGCTGCTGCCGAAGCAATGTTTTTAAACATCTGTACAGCCAATCAGATTTCCAATGGCCAATCAGAAGCTCTGCGGGCCAAAAGCTCCACCCACTTCCTAAAACCACTCAACAGGCACCAGGAGAGATGCCAGTAGGTGCCATGGTGCCCACGGGCATTACGTTGGGGACCCCTGGGCTAACTGAAGCCATTTCACTTTTTTAAAGTTGGCCTCTTTAATAGAAATGTCATCAAAATTGTCCATAATTCAATGGGCATTCTATAATTCTGAAGCCACAATTGAATTGAGCTTCAGTTTGCATATTTATGGCTAGCTCAAGCCATAATTCGTTTACATCCAGTGCAGTTATTCTAAACATTTTTTGCATGCGGATTTCAGTGCAAAAATACCATACCTCATATTGCTAGCTGAAGAGAAAAAATGCTTACTGATTTGTAAGTTTGTGCCTTTAAAACATTCAGATCAATGTAGTTATCTTCATTGTCTGTCTCTTCTTCCTTAAAAATGTATAAAGCACATTATCTATAATGTATAAAGCAACGTAAAATTATAGTTTAACAGTGCTTCCTGAAATACATCATAAAAACACATCAGTGAAGGACAACATAATGTGCTAATGCTACAGTATCCGGCTCTTTATGAACACCATGCATTTAGCAATCACGAAGGCAATTGCTTTGCCCTTTCTTGCATTTTAATATCACTTATGGTCGCTTCTCAAGATGTTCACACACCAACCTGATCGCACCCTGGGCATGTATTTGTGCATACAAATGTTACAATATGAAATAACAATACTTAATACCGCCAGCTGAAATTCTGGTGTTTGTAATAGCTGGACAATTGCTGCCAGATGCCTCCAGAATTGCCATTCCATGCAACTTTGTGTCTGTGGCCAGTTGGGACAGCTGTCATATATATCTTATGAACCGGCTGTTACATACACCTTGTCAACATCTTTTCTTTCTCCAACATAACAGGTGCCTAACCAAGCATCAGTTTGAAGTCAATGAGATTCGACCTGCTGATCTCGGTCCTCTGACTAAGGTCACATGCAACAGAAGGCTGTGCCTCTTCGAGTTGTTGGGGAGGTGGTAAGAAATTACATTTCTGAAGGTTTCCCACATTTAAAAAAAATAAAAGCACTCTATACAAGTAAAAACTTAGCACATCGAGGAGAAAGATTCTACTATGGCTGGCTATTAAATTATTTTCCAGACAAACCAAAGGATATTCGAGTTATGTTCCTCCATATGTTAACAGGTGCTAGAACAAATTTTGCGAGAAACTAGAAAACCAATAAATTCCCTGACTTAAATAATTAGCTCGACAAGGTTAAAGAAACCTATGCTTTAATTAAGCTGATGTACTATAATTACGATAAAAATACTGAAGAACTTGATGCTCGCAGGAATTCAACAATTTTAAGGATGGAGAAAGCATTCTAATGTGTAAATTGTAGAGAGGGAGTGATATAATAATAATGCGGATTTTAGTTAAATAGATAAATAGAGTATTGTTTGATTCTAGTATGGCTGGCTCCTTGATTTGCTACTTTCCAGTCTTGTAGACATTTTTTTTAAAAACCTGGATGAATGCTTTAAAAATGATCCTCTGTCTTAAACTACATAGTCCATTCTACTATATCAGGATGCCATAGGGTTGCCAGGTCCCTCTTCTCAACCGGCAGGAGATTTTGGGGGTGGAGCCTGAAGTGGGAGGGGTTTGGAGAGGGGAGCAGCTTCAATGCCATAGAGTTCAATTGCCAAAGCGGCCATTTTTCTCCAGGTGATCTGATCTCTATCGGCTGGAGATCAGTTGAATGAGCAGGAGGTTTCCTGCTACTACCTGGCAGTTGGCAACCCTAGGATGCCAGCTATTCTGCTGCATGAGTAGACACAGACTAGAGTTCTACCTGACAGCCCAATTGCACAACTTTTTCACTAACAAGTTGTGTGTACTAGAAGGGCACTGTTTCCAATTTGATATCCTGACATTCCCAATATCACTGTATGCACAACTCACTTGAAAACAATGCTGCATTTTCAGACATAGGAGAAGCTCACAAAATCTCTCACATCCCTGACATAAGGTACGTTTGGACCAGTGAACAAAACAGTGTCTTTATATTGTCCCCTTTGTCCCACTGAATATGGATTTTCCTTAATTTATTTAACAATAGCCTTAACACCAAAAGATCGGGCATACCTACCGCAATTTCTTCTTCCACTTTATTAAGGGTCAGTTCAGCATCATCTTCTGTTATTGCTTCTTCTTCTAGCTCTTCCGCTGGATATACTGGCCTAAAACCAACACAATCCTGAGATACAGCATTTTTTCAAGGCACTGCTCGAGGCTTCGTTGACCCACAGATCTTATACAACATAACCTTGTAGTGATTAATGTTTGTGCTTATGACAGGTAAGAGGACAATGCAGGCCACACTCAGGTATAGTAAACAAAACCATTTCCTATGCAATACCTCCTACTGGTCCCTTGCCTACCCTTAACAGCTTCCATTATTTTGAGAGGTGAAGGAGCTACTTGAGTAATAATCCCACATACAAAAGTTGATGAACTACTAGAATCCAAGACCATTCAAGGACTTTGTTAGATTCATTTTCACTTTAAACATCACAAAATTTAAGCACAAGCCACTAAAAATAGTATTTGGCTGCTAGCCATCCATTAAGCAAAATTGTCTACCATCATGAAATTTGTCTGTGAGCTCAATAATGAAGAAATAAAACGTGTGCTTCCTGAACATACAGATGTATAGCATTATTCATTTGGTTCTTCTTCAAAATGTATAGCAAATGTACTGAAGCCATCAGCTACAAAAGTAATGGAAATATTAACTAATATAAGCTTTCATGGTTACCAAAAATATTTGATTCAACTATGATTCAAATGTCTGCCTATCTTTAGGTTTAAAGTTTTGTGCTTATGCTTCGACTTTGCATGTTCCTGAAAATATGCAGAGCAAGGCATTGCTGGATTTCTTCTTACAGTGATGTGCATACCTATTTCATGGTCTCTGTGAACAGGAGTACAATAATAATCCCTAGTATTGACATCCAACAAACCTCTAAGGCAGCCAGTGTTATGATATTACAGTTGAAGAAGTAGGGGGGCGGGGGCAGCGGCGGGGGAGAAACACAAAGAGATAGCATCATAGGCCCTGGAGGAAGCATTCCAGTTTCCCAGGGACAAACACTGTGGTTCAGATGCTGGGAAAATGGGACATGTAACCAACACAGGCTCCACCTTGAAGAAAATTCCTGGTTCTCACAGAAGGAACACTTAGGAAACTTTTATTTATTGCCCTACAAGAAAAAGAACAGAACAAAAAAAATCATGTTGTGTGACACCTTACAGAAAAGAGTCACAAAACAAAAGCATTTTGACATAGCCTCCTCATGTTGTTCTGTCCTTCTCATTTTGTACCATCTAAACAGGAGAGTGTCTTCTTAAAGAATCATACCTTTTCCAGTTATAGGATGTGCGTTTCAAGGCTTCTTCAGCTAAACAATCAAGAACATAACAAGCTTGCTCTCCATAACCTGCCTTTAACTTTGAAGGAGGAAAATCCACAGATCTCCCCTGAAAGCAAAAGGACATACTATTAACAGCTATTTACTTAACAAGTTTTCTTTCTTCACCAAAGGCTGCTTCACACATTCATGTTCCTCGTTCAAGGCCTGGATGTGCTTGTGTGAATGAGAAACCACAGATGAAATGCCACAGACAGAATTTACGTATCATTCCAAAAGCAATGCCGTTCAATTAAGTTCATTCAGACATCCTTTGGTAGGTTTTCAAGCAATACAAAAATTGAGACATACATGGATGAGAAAACCACACCCATAACATTCATGACCCGTCCATATAGATTCACATTTTAATTTTCCATATGAATGTGCTGCCCAAATGGACATCCGATAGCCAAGACACACTGGCATTTCTCCTTAGCATTTTAGAGTGCAATCCTAAAGGGGGGGGGCTTACTCCTGGCCCAGAGATGGTGCAGCCGCGCCACCTCCTGAGCTGCTTGCTGCCAAGTGCAGCAAGCCAAAAATGCCTTTTGCAAGAAAACCCCATGGAATTCTCCATTGAGAGTTCCAGCTCTGCCTCCGGGAACGTTCCATTTGACACCAGTGCAAGCAGTGCTGTGCTGGCACCCAAGGCTTGTGCTGCTGTGCAGCTCCTCAAAACCACCATAAATTCTACCACACTAGTGTTAATGTCACTTTAGCTGACACAGTGGCACTAATGCCAGTGGGGTCACACTGGCTCCTATCCCCCTTCAGCCCCCTCTTAGGATTGGGCTGTTAGTAACCTGTCCTGGCAACAGTGCACAGTCACATGATGCTGTTCACTAACATCCCTTTCACTTTCTTGAATCAGAGATAATTTCTTCAGAAACAGCTTAACTTTGGTTTGGTGTGACGCCTGAGCTGACAAATAATGGTGCAGAATCAGCTACACAGCCAAAAATGAAAAGCATAGTAGTCTGAAGTGAATTTGTAGACCATGTGCAAACTGGTATTTGGCACACTATCTGAATAGATGAATCATGATCCATAGGATCCTGCATCAGGGAAATGAATTCAGTATACACAGTGATCAGAGCACAGAAAGCAAAAGCTGATAAACCATCCTAAACAGTGATTTGCCTGTTATGCATATGTAGTCTCAGAATCACAGACTGAGATCTATACTTCGGGCTAGTGCAAACCACAGTTTGGCATTATGTCTGAATTGAGCCATAGTGCACATACCATATGCCTAAGTGACTAACTGTGCATTCCTGAGGGGCCCCAGTGAAAACAAAAAAAGCCTGTTAAAGGCTTTTTTCGTCCTGGTGGCGTGCGGGAAACGGATTAGGACTGATGTACCAGACCGATGGCCCATTTAACTCAACAATCTTGCATATCTGCAGCAGATAATGATACAAACTCCCTGTGATTTAATCCTGCTACTCAGATGAATACTGTCCTTGGAAAGGGAAGCTTTTGACCCTAGCAGGATGTAATCTGTTCAGAAAGCCATTTATACTAGGGGCCATCACAACATTGTAATGGCAATGAATCCACAGCTAAGTAGGTGTCCCTGGAAGAACTTCTCTTTACTTGTCTTAATTCCCAATGCCTATCAATTTTAGCCTTCCCTACTCATTTTACATTACTCGTGAGCTTAACATCAAGCATTTCTGCCAAAATGTAACAACTTGCTATTTATCAAGCCTCCCCGAGGTGTGAGGCCTTTAACAGAAGAGATGCATCCGTTACGCATTATAAGCCTTGAGCCCACAAAAGCACTGGTAGCGTTGTGAGAATCCAAACATTAATTCAGAAGCATTGTTTTTTCTTAAAGTAACAGCTTACAAAGGATCGTAGCTCTGAGAGTATGCTGGATATGGTTGCATTTGGATCATCATATTCTTGTGGCTGTTCAAAGGGATGTCCTGCTTTATTAATCAGCCAAGCAGCTAGAGTGCAGAACATGTAGAACTGTTCACCTGGGTTAGTGGGCAATGCAAAGTAGTGCCTGTTTTAAAATAAAAAGGAGTAAGGATTAGTCTGCCTAAACTGGAAAAAAATATTCTTATTTTTCTAGCTAACACACTGCTTCTGCATGCCGATTCCTCCTCCTCTAAATTGCTTTCTCCACGGATGACATTCTAGGGTGACATTTCACTGACAGATGTGCTCATTTCTTTGCAGTAGTTTCAGGATCTTATGTCACCATTGGTTATGCCTTCTACAGCGTATGTAAACCCTACTGAAAATGAGTGTCAGTCAAAGGCTAAAAATGCAATTGCCAAAAATCTCCCAGCCAAACAGTTGACAGACAAAAAGGGATCCTATTATCTGATAGTTTATAAATCTCTTTAGTGTTTGACCTTCTATGGTGGCATACTGTACAGATTCACACTGTTTTATATCTTTAAAAAAAGCAGACTTTTCACAACTGATACAAAAAAAGAAACTGATAGAAAAAACCAGTATGACATAAAATGGCATCTCCTTAACTATTTGTACCTTCCCCACCACCCAGTCTCTAAGAGACAGGAAACAAAATATATATTTTTCTAAAAGTACTATTTCATGTCATGGTCATACAACAATTTTTGAAATATTTTAGAACTGTTCTATTTAAAAAGGCTTTGGGGAACCAGGGCTTTTCTGATGGATAACTGGTAGCTCAGTTTCATTTATGTATCACCACTAGGGTTGCCAACCCCCAGGTGGTGGCAGGAGATCTCCTGCTATTACAACTGATCTCCAGCCGACAGAGATCAGATCACCTGGAGAAAATGGCAGTTTTGGCAATTGGACTCTATGGCATTGAAGTCCCTCCCCTCCCCAAACCCCACCCTCTTCAGGCTCTACCCCAAAAACCTCTCATTGGTGGTGAAGAGGGACCTGGCAACCCTAATCACCACCAGCTGTTAGCTAGCCATAGCCCCTTGAGATGTTTTGCCATGGATGGTATTTGTTTTGATTTTTTCAAAAGTATCCTTTGTATAATTAAAGTTACATAGGAAGTGAAGTTAGGATTCTTAAAAACAGCTAATTGACCTTAAACTTGCAATACTGACACAAAGTCAAGCCGGGAAACTTGTATAATGATGTTATTAACCCACGAGCACTCCACATTGTTTGTTCTACATGAAATATACTCCTCCTCTCTATAAAAACTTGCAACCATTCAATGAAACTATGTGTTTTGGGGAAAGTCTTAAATCTTTTGTCACCGTTGACAGCAAGATGAAAATTCAGTCAGATTTTTCTCAACAAAACGCATTACCTTTTGCCTCCTTGGGCCGCAGGAAAGTCCAAAACCTATTTATGTTCAAGTGCTAGCCCCACCCACAGAACTTTCACAGAAAGTTACTATTTCATAAATAGCCTTTCCAAATTCTCACAGCATTGCTAGATAATGAAACAGTAAATATGTTACCTTGGGGCTATTAAATGGTGAAATGAGTTGCTTTGTGGCTCTAATAGAAACATTTTTGTACAAATTTGGGTCAGAGTATGTTATTCCCCATGAACGAGTGCTTCCAAAAAAAATCCTGCTCAAGTGAGCAGTTTAACTTGCATGAGCAGTGTAACATCACAGATCATGACAGATCACAGCATAATTTCTGTGAACTGGAAAATCACAAGTTGCAAAGAAAAGGGGTGATTTTTATGAGATAGTCCAGTGTTATAGAATTCACACAAGGAGACTAGTCATGAGAAAAGTTTTTTTTTTGAGCAAGTTGTCAGTTGTATATTCCCAAAACAAACACAGTTGGATAAGCCCTAGAAATAGGTTTCGAGAACATCCCATTAGACATTATTCTTAATCACTCATGAAGAAGCCAGTATACAGCATTTGGAACTCATACTGTATGCAGTGACACTTGCACAAAACATTTATGTTCTGTATCAATGTATATAAACAAGATAAACATAAGGGGAACAACTGCAAGCACTTGTGGAGGACATCTCCTTTCCCCCCTTCCCATACTTTCCCTTGCTTGAAAGTCACCATAACCCCTCCACTTTTCCTGCTTCCGTCTCTCCTTCCCACCTGCCAGCCAAACTATGTTTATCTGCCCTCCTGTCTTTAGCTTTTCCTCCTTCACTCCCCTGGCAGCCTCTACCCAGAAAAACTATGGTTGTGTGGTGTCTGCCTCCAGGCCAGGGCCAGGTGCATGGTGGGGAACCCTCAAAGATTTACAGGGTACACCTCCTACTCCTCTATTCACCATCCCATTCTATTTCTTTTTTCCGTCCTGGTTTCCCGCTCTCCTATCCATTCACCAACCATCCTACCTTTTACCTGCCTCCCATCTTCAGCTATATTTACTTCATTTATACCCCACCTTTCTCCACAATGGGGGGCTCAAGGCAGTATACATAATTCCCCTCCATTTTATCTTCACAGTACTGCTGTGAAGTAGGTGAGGTTGAGAGCATGTGACTGGCTCAAGGTCACTCAGTGATCACCAGGGCAGAACTGGGATTTGAACCCTAGTCTCCCAGATTCTAAACATCTAACCGCTACACCATACTGGCTTTAGTGTGATGGCTGTTGTTGAACAGTAGTGAGCAGCCAGGCCTGGGTGAGTCACATGTACAATTTGCCCATGATTGTTGTGAGGCCTGTCCTAAGTCCACCTCAAAGGCTAAAACAGCCTTTAAAAGGGCTCTGCCTGCTCCCCCTTGACACAAACCAAGGCTTCAGCTGGCAATCTTGTTGCAGTAGCCTAGCAACAGCCACAGAGGGCATTTGTTTCTTAAAGCTACAGGTGCAGACTTGTATTATTTTGGGGGTTTTAAGCCTTCCCCCAGTGTGTGTGTACTTTAGATTTCAAATTTTCTGCAAACCTGGGGCTTTTCTCAGGTTTTCAGAAAGATCTGTCTTGTGTGTTCCTGTCTCCAGTCTGTTCATGGCTCCAGTATCTGGATTTAAGTATGCACAGATTTGGCCATATTGAGAATTAGGTATACTGATGATACAAACTTACTTTTATTATAGTTTGGCATCCACTCAATTTGAAATGCTGGCATGGATGACACTAGTGAAGGGGATCAGAAGGATAGACGACACACATATCAAGGAGTGATTGATGTACACTACTGTTATGAAAAGCTGTTCAGTGGTTCATCTCCATGCTCCAAAGCTTCACGCAAACCTTTTCATTTCAGACTTGTACATACCTCAAGTACGAGGTATAGAAACTTTTTTAAAACTGGAAGCTCAAACAGTCAGGAATCCATATTCCATGCTGTGCAGTGTATGAATAATGCACACTGTTCTTTGAATATTACTTCCATTTGAACCACCAGAGGATTGATGTTTTAAGAGTTAAGTTGGCAGAAAGCCTGACTGGCCATACTTTAATTATTCCATGTTTACTGCTATGATGTCAGAGTTACAAGCAGAACAGTGTGATCAAACCAGGTTAATTAATGTAACAAATATTTTGTATAATTTTTTTGACTCCAGAAGAGCGCTAGTGACAAGGAAAATTAAAAGCTTTACAATAGAATGTCTATGCTTCAAAGATCTAGATGGAACGGACTGTAGCCTGAGTTTCCAGAAGAAAATTTCAAATTACTGACAACTTCAGTTTTAAGACTCTCAATGCAAACAACCTTGACACATTCACACTCTTAACATACATATCAAAAGTTAACAATAAAACACAATCCTTGGCAGATTTTTCTTTGGTAACTTGAACTGACAGCTTCTCTCACTGGTTATAGGTAGCTCCAATAGAACTTATTGTGTTATTATACAGTGAAATTAGGAACAGGTCAAATATTAAATCCTTTTTTTTGTTGTTCTTCTCACAACCAACCTTAATTCCGTACAGTCTCACAGTGCCACCCTAAGCAGAATTACACCTTTCTAAATCCACTTAAGTCAATGGACTTCAAGGGGTTAACTCCGCTTAGGATGTCACTCAGTCATCCACAAGGACAATCATTCTGTCATGAAAACCACATTTAAGCAGATGTTTTGTCCTAAATGTTTGAACAATACTTCAGAAATGGGACAATACATGGAATACTTCTCAGATTTTTGTAAAAAGAACCTGTTTATTTATCCTCCAAGAACTGACATTATTATTTCCCATTGTACAATGAAGATGAGAGGTAGGTCTCATGACCACTAATGAGAACCCTAGTTAAACTACACAATGCCTATTTAGATGTCTACCAAGAAAGTCAAACACCAGCACTCTGCACTGAATAATAATCCAGAATAATCCTCCTCTGCCAAAATAATATGCTATTGCACTCTTTTTTTGCCACCAACCATACCAGATGTCCCAGATTTCAAGAAAGGCACTCCAAAAACACATAAATTCAACCTGTTCAATGCAAGATACTAATTCATAGTACAGTTTTTGAAGCATGTCTTAGAAAGACAGATGACTTAACAGAACTTTCTTTCAAGCACATGTCTGCTGCACTGTAGCTCTACCCCAACTCATGCAAGTCTTCCTTCCACATAAATAAGGAAAAAATACAGAAGCTGAAACACACATGAAATATACATGCAGCGCATATGCTCTTATTTCAAGCTACGATCCTAAACACTCTTGCGAGATAGAATGTCCCACTGGACTTGTGTCTGAGGAAATACTCTTAGAATTATGCTGTACATGGCAACTTTCAATGGTTAAAGGGGCAGTGTGGTGTATTGGCTCGAGTACTGAGCTAGGATTGGGTATGTCCTAAATTTAAACCCCTACTCAGTCATGAAGCCTGCAAGTAATCCTGAGCCTGTAGATCTTCCTCAGCCTAACCTACAGCTCAGCATTTGGGTATATGCGTGTTGTCGTGGGGATCATAAACCTCAAAAGACATCGGATGAGGGCTTGCATGTGTTATTAATGAACCATCACAGAACTTTCCCATCACCTGACAGTCTCAGACACAAGGTTTTGCAAACCAGTTAGTTCACCCGTTCACCCTTCCAACCCTCAAAAGTACACCAAGTACCGAACAAGCAAGTGATCTACCAGATACACGACTTTTAAGCCCCCAATCCTAGCTCAGTACTCGAGCCAATACACTACACTGTCCCTTTAAGACATGAAGGTGCCTTCTACTGAATCAGACCCTTAAGCCCCCAATCCTAGCTCATTACTCGAGCCAATACACTACACTGTCCCTTTAAGACATGAAGGTGCCTTCTACTGAATCAGACCCTTGGTCCATCGGAGTCAGTATTGTCTATTCAGGCCGGCAGCGGCTCTCCAGGGTCTCAGGCAGAGAAAGGTCTTTCACATCACCTACTCCCCTAGTCCCTTTCAACTGGAGACGCCGGGGACTGAACCTGGGACCTTCTGCATGCCAAGCAGAGGCTGTGCCACTGAGCCACAGGCCCACTGAAAGTTGCCACGGCCAGCACAATCAACCCCAGCCATTCGTGGGCTCGGCCCGGCCTCAACGTCTCCAGGAGGCGGGAGGATCCCAAGGGGCCATCCTCTCGACCCCCTTCGGGGAGGGGGCTGGCCGCGAGGCCTGCTTCCCCGCCTCACCTGGAAGGCGGCCTCATGTTGTGGCTCCGCAGCGCCGACTCCTCGTAATTGAGCAGCTTCAGCTTCTCCAGCAAGTCCTCCATCATGACGAACATGTGGTAAACCGCGCCGGGGCCGCGCTCGGCCACCGCGTCCCCCTCCTCGGCGGCCGCCATGACCATCCCCGCGGAGCCCGGTCCCAGCCCGCCCGCCCGCCGCTCTCCTCCGCCTCCAAGTTGCCACCACAACACACAGGCGGCGACGTCAGCGGCGGCGGCGTAACCGCGGCAACAGACCCCGCCCGTCGCAAGAGTCGCTCGCCAATCACGTCCATCACCAGCGCCGCCCTTCGTGGGGCGGCGGAGGATGGAGCGCTTGGAGGGATGGTCGGCTGCGCATGCGTGGAATGGGAAACGTGCGCGCTTTCGGTTGCCCTCGGGTTCGTCCTCTGGCTCAGACGGAAATAGCGTTGGGATGCTACGCAGTTTGCGTACCCAAAAGAAAGGGAGCGAGAACCTGGGGCGGAGAAGCAAACACCACCAAAAGATCTCTTACAAAGGAATTTCAAAGGGAGATTGGAAAGAGAAACTGATGAATTACAGTTGATATTCAAACTAAAGTCAATGCATTTACCTGGGCTGAATCAAGACCTTGCATTCATGGCTCATGACCAATGCTGATTTCTTTATGACCTTAAAGACTTTGCATTCATGGCTCATGACCAGTGCTGATTCCTCCACACCCATCTCTCCCCTGGACATCACAGACTCTTCTGCATGCCACCCCTAATTCCATCACGCCTTCTATTCACATGTACATACTGTTAACATTTGCATACTAATGCTTGTCTGAATTCACCTCTACTTCAAGACAGATGGATTCACATTCCGGCTGTATCTGAAGAAGGGAGCTGTGGCTCACGAAAGCTCACATCCTACCAGAAAATATTTTTGTTCGTCTTTAAGGTGCTACTGGGCTCTTGCCCTTTTCTACCAGAACTGAAACAGAATGCTTGGCGAGCTAAAAAGGCCTCCCCCCCCCACCCCCCAGAAAATATCCCACCTACAGCTTTAGAAAGAAGAAAGTAGATTCCTTTGAAATGTGGTGTTGGGGGAGAGTGTTACGGATACCGTGGACAGCCAAAAAAACCAAATCAGTGGGTTATAGACCAAGCCTGAACTGCCCCAGAAGCTAAAATGGCTGAACTGAGGCTATCGTATTTTGGTCACATTGTGAGAAGAGTCACTGGAAAAGACAATAATGCTAGGAAAAGTGGAAAGCAGCAGGAAAAGAGGAAGACCCAACGAGAGATGGATTGACTCAATAAAGGAAGCCACAGCCCTGTTTGCAAGATCTGAGCAAGGCTGTCAAAGATAGGACATTTTGGAGGACTTTGATTCACAGGGGCGCCATGAGTCAGAAGCGACTTGATGGCACAACACACACACACAGCTGCAGCATGATTAGTATTTGCCCAGTAAATTTTCTTTTAAAGTAATTTGAGGGGTTTCCTCCCCCATTTCGACGTAGTTTTGGTAACATGGTCACTTTCTCACACACTTCGCTTTGGAAACACATCAAGTCTGTACAATTGGTGCAGAAAAGCCCTGGCATAGGCACGTCCATTCCACAAATAAACGTAACAAACCTCACATCCTGCTGTGTATGCTCACCTTTCCAACATTTACAGTCCAATCCTAAGGAAAGTTACTCCAGTGTAAGCCTATTCATTTCAGTGGGCTTAGCCTGGTGTAACTCTGAATAGGATAGCACTGTTAGCATGATATTTCACAGATGAAAATAGAAACTGCTGTTAACACTTTTATTTTCATAATAAGCACTGGTGAGAGCCAATTAACGTTACAAAATCCACAGGGGGGACAGGACTAAAGGGGACGTGAGGTTTCTAAATCATGCATGGAGTGGATAAAGCCTTTTCTCTTGCTCCAGTAATACTGGGGGACACCCAACAAAGTTCAGAACTGATAAAAGGAGATACTTCTTTACTCAGCGAGTAATTAAATTGTGGAATACACTGGGGGATGTACTGATGACAGAGAGTATAGATGGCTTTAAAAGGGGGTTAGACATATTCATAGAAGATCGGTCATCAGTGCTACTAGTAGGGTTGCCAACCTCCGGGTGGGGAAGGAGAAAAAAGACACCTCTGTACTATTATCAGGAGGATGAGAAAACCAGTACAGTACTTGAGTCCTTACCAGGAGTGGAAGGAACTCAGCATCTTACCCCTCTGGGGAAGTATTATGCACTTTATTCTGGAAAAGGTTATTCTTTGAAACCTGATATCATGGATGTTGATATAGGATTGCATGCATTGCATCTTTTGAAGAACTGATGAAGAACTGAGCCCTTGTGCTCCGAAACGATCGTATTCTCCTTGACTGTTCATCTTGCGGCATCTGTTTTGAGAAAAGACTAAGATAATTACTTCAAAGGACTTATTTGATACTTACCAGATGGAATTCAAATGAGCTGTGGAAATTTTGTACATCCACTGTTGTACTGAATGTATGTGTTGTTGGTGGTTTCATTACCACATACTATAAAGTGTATATGTAGCTATAATATATTGGCATTGTTAGCAGCATTGCTCCTGTACTGGTTTTCTCAACCTCCAGGTGGTGGCTGGAGATCTGCTATTACAACTGATCTCCAGGTGATAGAGATCAGTTCACCTGGAGAAAATGGCCGCTTATGCCATCTCCCATTAAAAGGATTAGGGAGCAGGTAACCTGAAAGACCTCTGTGACCTTGAAATGCAGCAGAAAACCAGACCCACTTACATTATGCAAGATCCCAACTGACAAACTGTGGAAAAGCAATAGAGATGCCAGGTAGCCCCAGCAGCTGGGGAGGGGGGCAAACTGAGGCCGGAGATGTGTCAACGTCACTTCTGGTGTACCATCATCACATCAATGTCACCCTGGGGACACACTGGTATTTGGGCAGAAGCTGTTTTTATCGTAGAGTTTTTGTCCAAATACCAGAGCGTTCCCATGTCACTGATAATGGGATGGCATCACTTCCAGTGAGAGTCACAAGTGATGTTGACACGTCACCAGCAACAGAGGCCAGGCCTCAGTTTGCTGCTGGTAAACCCACCCACTGGACGCTGAACAGCACCGGGGAAAGGGCCCCAAAGTAGGGAATCCCCCTAAAAAGGAATTACTATTTTGGCAATATATAATTTATATGCTTCTTTTCTCCTCAATGGGGATGCTAAGTGGCTTACAATATTGTTCTCCCCTCCTCTCTAAACAATTTGTCAAGATAAAGAGCCAGCATTGAACTGAGACTGACAATCACAGATTTCTCTCCTGCAAGTTTCTTCTAAGATAGTTTTCCTATTGCATAACAGTCTGCAATTCTGCTTTTCTCTTCTTTGCCGAGCAGTAATGCTAGCTGACGCAGTCAAATATTTTTAGATGTTCTATAAGCTCAAGGATGCTCTTCATAGGTGATTTTTGTATTGTATCATTGTATCATATCATTTGGAGTGTGGCTGTTCTTGCACATCAGATGGGCCATAGTCAGATTCATACATTCAGGTTTCAAGAATAGGCACTCCGTGGTCTTTTCTTCAGTTTTCCCCTATACCATTCCCTCCATTTAAGCCACCTGGGGAATCTGAAGCTACTTGGAGCTGAGGAAGAGCCAAAGAAGCAACCTAGATTAAGTCTTCCTAAATTTATATTTGCATAACACTGCTCTATGTAATAACTCATTACAATAATTTAGAATTCAGTGTCATTGCTCTGTAACAATGGTTAGCTACCTCTTTGTAATTAGTCTGTCTGTCTCTGTTGGAGTTCTATATAATAATTATTTTATAAACATTACCCAAGTTTTAACCATATTTCATTCCTTTCCCTTTACATCTTCCCTGCCCTGCAACCCTCTGCTCTGCATGGGCATGTAGCTGATCCTCCAACCACTCCCCTGCATTCACCAAGATACTCTCTGTCGCTCAAGATGACGCAGGTGGCATAAGTGACAGCCGCTGAAAGTTGGGATGCAGAGTGTCAGGTTCACAGCCTGCCCTTTCCATCTCGCGTAGCAGAGCTGCTCAGGGGTCATTTATTCCTAAAGGTGGCAGTTTGGAAATTAAACAATCCATTTGTTTGTTTGTCAGAGGCAGCTCTGACCTATGGCTTCATTGAGATCTTCAGCCAGACTGATGTGTGTATGTGTTAAGTGCAGTAAAGTCACTTCCAACTCATGGCGACCCTAAGAATCAAAGCCCTCCAAAATGTCCTATCTTTGACAGCCTTGCTCAGATCTTGCAAACTGAGGGCTGTGGCTTCTTTTATTGAGTCAATCCATCTCTTGTTGGGTCTTCCTCTTTTCCGGCTGCCTTCAACTTTTCCTAGCATGATGGTCTTTTCCAGTGACTCTTGTCTTCTCATAATGTGACCAAAATACAATAGCCTCAGTTTAGTCATTTTAGCTTCTAGGGTCAGTTCAGGCTTGATTTTACTGATTTACTTACATAATATACACATTTTATATAGGGTAATATTTTACTAACTTCTTACTAACATTTTACTTAAGTCCCTCTCCCAGGTGAACATTCTGGTGATTTTCAAAGCTTGATTGATAAGCTTTACTCCAAGCTTCACTCCTGTGGGTTTCTTTCCTGTGAGTATGTATTAGTGATTAAAAATGAATGGTTTATTCTAGCTATTTACAGACTTGTTTTCCTGAGTCAACTCTTTGGTGTAAACAGAGGCATGAACATTGAGCAAAACTCTTCATACTCTCCAAATATATATAGGGTTTCCCTGACATATGGCAAAATTCAGTTTCATGGCAAAGCATTATCCACACTTGGGGCATAAGTTCAGTTTCCTAATATCACTTGATGGAGAAAAACTCAATAAGATTAATCCTAAATTTATAAATATTTACCTTATTTATAGTTTGCCTTTTTCACTGGAACTCAATGTGGATCACACAGAGTGAGTCAATGCAATCAACAGGATGGTACATTCAATAAACAATGAAATAGGATTTGGGTTGTAGAACCAACCAGAAATCTAGTTGTAGAACCAACCAGAACTGAAGCAAGGCATGAATGTTAACATGACAGAAGAAATGATGGAAGATTACGTAGTAGGATCCAACTTACAGCAAACTATACCTAGAAGTGTAGACCACAGTCCCCAATAATTTGTCCAAGCAACTTTGTGAATCATTTGTACAGTTCTATCCTATTGCGCATGTAGAACATCCCTCTTGATTAATTCAGTTTTGCGTAGTTTGCAGAAAATCCAGCCAGGAGAGTGGGAGCCTTCCTGACTTCCTCAGGCAGACTATTCTACAGGGTAGGGGCTACAAAGGAGAAGACATGTTGTTGATTTTGCCCGTTTGCAGGTTTGTACGTACCTGCAGAAGGCCCTGTTCAGGCCTTCTGAACAGGTTTTTTAAAAAAGCTTTTAACAAGGAATAAAGCATGGTGTGGGCATAGTGGGGGAAGGTTAGTGTTGTTTATTTAGTAGGGTTGCCAGGTCCCCCCTGGCCACCAGCAGGGGATGGGAGAGGGTAGAGTTGCCAGATCCAGGTTAGGAGATTTGTTTGAGATTGGATCATGGAAAGGACAGGGGCTTCAGTGGGGTACAATGCCATAGAGTCCACCCTTCAAAGCAGCCCCTTTCTCCAGGGGATCTGATCTCTGTAGCCTGGAAATGAGCTGTAATTCCGGGGGATCTCCATGTCCTACCTGGAGGTTGGCATCCCTATTATTTAGTGATGTTATGAATAGTAGCCTAAAGGTTCTTTAGACATGCAGTCACATGCCACAGCACTTCTATTACAAATGGTTTGTTAGACGGGGGAGAAGATTGTCTCTTCCCAGAGACCAGGTGCATAGTTTTGAGTTCTGAGACAATGCTGTTTCCTCTTGAACAAAGAAAATCTGGAACCCCTGAAAAAATGAGTTAAAGCTGGGCAGTTCATTACATGGAAATCATTACATGGAAATGCCTTTTACATCTTTATTACTGCCAAAGGCCAGTATAAAATATAAAATATACATCCCATGGTAAAACCATACAGCTCCCACTTACAACATTTCATCCGTGCTTACTAGTCTGAAGATTTATCTGTACGATCTTTGTTCATCATTAATGCTTTTCGTTTCCAACAGACATAAGAGCAAAATTTTGCAATGGAGTATGAGATAAAAAGTCACCCTATCTTCCAGTAGATATTCTACCAAAGAGGCCTCGGAGGTGTAAGAGTGTACAAACCGAGATGGCAGGGGAGTAATTAAATGATTTCTGGCATCATACTAATATTCACAATGGAACAATATATGTGCTAGCATCTCCACCATATCCATAGAACAAGAACATTTGCTTGTCTCTCTTGGGCAATGCAGAAACCTTCCTGAAAGTACAGCTGATGGAAGGACATCAAATCGGGCCCTAGAAAAGGCCCATCTTAATGTAGGAGAAGTAATTGAGGTTAGATAAGGGGCTGAATAACTGCCTATCCATGACCTAAGGTTTCTAAAAGAATTAGGGAGAAGTGTATTATCATTTTGTAACTCCATGTTAGTGAGATGTTGATGGACCACAGACTTGGCTTTCTTTCATTCCATCTCTATCAGATTTTGTGGATCAAAACCAACGGTAAATAGTTTTTTTAAATGATCCTATCGGACCATAATGGATATGGTGCTGCAGATAAAAACCCGGTTGGATTTAAATGGATTTTTAGCCAAGAGTTGATAGCATTTATCCACATCTTAGTTTCAACCCTATGCAGACCAGCCTCACATCTCAGCCTCACATTGGGAGTACATTTGGTTGCATTAAACAGGGCCCTTAAAGTTTTTGATTGAACTCTTTCTAATATTACAAAGTTACTGTATGGTCCTAATTGCGCTCCGTACATAAGTTGGGGTAAGCTTTTAGCCAAGTATAGCTTAATAGCAGATGGAATAAAACCTCCCCCTTGCGTTCTAAATAACCTGAGTATTGCATTGGAACTTGTTTGCATAGAATATATCGCAGCTTGAACTTGCCCTGTTTGTTTCCCATTGAATTGAAACACTACTCCCAAGTACATAAAGCACTTAACATGCTCAATTCGGTGCCCATCGACTAACCAAGACGACTGATAAAACTTGTTATTGAAATGTACAATTTTTATTTTTGTAAAATTGATAGTTGTTCCTTTTGACATTGCTGGACTAATGCACTTAGTGCTCTCTTTAGTCCTACTTTGCCTTGTCTTACTCTATACTGGATTACAACTTTCCATGAAATGAAAGCTGGGAGTAAAGAATAGCAAGGGCAAGATGTCATCAGGTAACCAACTGCTACAAAGACTGGAAATCTAAGAATTAGGAAGGAAGAGAAGCATCCATTGTCTTTTGTCATTTCCAGCTCCCATCCCTAAATACATAGTTTACAATAGTGACCTAGTAATGGCAATGCAGTAGGACCTGACTCTAGTACAAGAAAAGAATTTATCCCTTTTATAGAATTGTTAATGCATGTCTGAAAACCCCAATGCCATTTACTTTGCAGATATTTCACAAAGGGAATTTGTATTGTGCTCCAGGAAGAATTGCCGGGGAATTACATCGCACTTTGTGAAGTATTCCCAGAGCTCTTATGCCATCATGTAAAGTTAAATGATGCATGCCTATTGTGGGTGAGTTCAAAATTAACATTAATCATCTTCTCTTGTCACTCCACTATCACTGAGTAATTCAATTCTGTGAGACTGCTGTTATTCATCGTGCCCTTCTTGCCAACTCAGTTCCTACCAGTTCAAGCATATTCTCTAAAATGGGAGCCAAAGTGAGAGGAGAGGAGAAGCAATGAGATGAGAAGTGACTCATTGTGACTGAAGCTTTAGGAAGATCCCCTTTATATGTATGATATGTCATGTTCTGCATGACTGGTTAGGCCTGATTCAGATATAGACATGCACTTATGAAGTACTAGGCATCTAGTTAGCTTTCCTATATCAGATCAAGAGGTAAGCCACAAAGTTTTTGGTTCATTATGGGTATAGTAAACAAGTAATTAGAGAATCTTTGCTTCCATTTTATCCTTTATTATCATACAATTATATGCATCTTTAACAATGACTAACTGACAGGAAATTATACCATCAATTACTAGTACATAGACAATTAATGAATGGAAAGCAATTCCATGAGTCCATAAAATTATCTGATGCAAAGATAATTTGCTTATTGGTTCTTGTAGGTTATCTGGGCTGTGTAACCGTGGTCTTGGTATTTTCTTTCCTGACGTTTCGCCCGCAGCTGTGGCAGGTATCTTCAGAGGAGTAACACTGAAGGACAGTGTCTCTCTGTCCTTCACTGTCTTTCAGTGTTACTCCTCTGAAGATGCCTGCCACAGCTGCGGGCGAAACGTCAGGAAAGAAAATACCAAGACCACGGTTACACAGCCCAGATAACCTGCAAGAACCAATGAACTTGGACCGTGAAAGCCTTCGACAATATAATTTGCTTAATTTGCATAGAGAAAAAGCAGGGTATAAAAACCAACTCTTCTTCATCATCTTCTTCATTAGTCATCTGATGTAGCTAGCCACCAGAGAACTGAACCCAGTAGATACAATAATCAGTGTTGCAGACAGTGGCTGAACCTAGTAGATTGAATGAGGTTTATAGACTGAGGTCTTTCTCTTACAAAGGGTGTTGTGCTGTCATTTGAATGAGCTTCATTTTCAAAGACTTCTTGCTTTTATTCCAAAAGAACTAAAAGTCTTAAGGACAGCCTTGGAAGAGGTATATGGAACTTGACAGATTTGTCAACGAGCCTCTGGTGATCAAAGGTTTCAAATGCTTATTTTCCAACCACTTCAGCCCTCAAGAGATTCTTTGCATCCTCAGCTGGAACTTGTGTGCCAGAAAATAGACAGGATGAATGAATATGTAACAAAATATTTCAGCTTC
The DNA here is from genome assembly GCF_029931775.1 of Euleptes europaea. Lineage (NCBI taxonomy): Eukaryota > Metazoa > Chordata > Lepidosauria > Squamata > Sphaerodactylidae > Euleptes > Euleptes europaea. The sequence goes on from NC_079323.1 coordinate 37,301,235, forward strand.
AGTATAGCTCCAGATTGGGTTTGTATCTCTGGCACATAGGGTAATGTATATGGTATGGCAAGCTCTATGGTAGCCTTGGTAATGTTTTCTTTTTATAATTTTTTTTTCATAATTTTTTTCATAATTACACCCACCAAAATGGTTTGGAAATCATAAGCATTATCAAGCTTGATCAGACAAAGGACTATCTTTTCTGCACTGTACCCATGAAAGAACCAGCCATCCCCCATATATTATAATTGAAAGAGTAGGACAAAACGTGGACTTTTGCTATGACATGACCTTGTGAATAATACTTGCTAACCTCTGGATGGGGTCTGGAGGTCTCTTCTCCATCCAGATGATAGAGACCAGTTCCCCTGGAGAAAATGGTTGCTTTGGAGGGTGAACTTTATGGCATTGTACCCCGCTTAGCCCCCCTCTACAGGCGCCACCCCCAAATCTCCAGGAATTTCCCAACCTGAGTTCGCAGACCTCAAACTGATCTTCATTTTTCTTAAAGAGACATTAGAGACCACCGATTGATGTTTTCTTGCCAGCTGTTTAGGACAGTGGATCACCTGAGAGGATGTCAGCAATTTATATTTCATCCATTTCCCAAACTCTGAGAAAGGGGCATCCAGTCTGCTTTACTTCCTTTAAGATTTCTTGTTGCTGTTCTGTTCCTCCCCCTCCCACATACACACACGTAATGAAAAAAAGAAAAAGTTAATCCAAAAGTTTACTGACTTCTTTTCCCTCTTAGCTCCATTATTGAGAAAAGATTCATGGTTAGAGGAGATTCACCCTTGCCCTTCCAAGGCTTAAGGGCAAATTGTTGCTCTCATTTTGTCTCTGCAGGGTTACCGTGAAGACTTTTCACCCTCTTCTATGATCGCCAAAGTCTGGGTCAGCCTAAAAAGCATGATGAATGTGAATGCAACATAGCCTTTCCACTAATTAGACAGGATCTTCCCTTTTCTTCAAAGCTTCCTGTTGCTTCAGTCATATCTTAAATCATATTGTAAATATCCACTTGCAACTTTACATATATAGATATGTCTCACTGTGTTATTATGTTTATCACAATCTAATTTGGGTCATAACTGCGTTTGTGTAATAAGAAGAGAAGAAATGAAGAGAAGAAAAGAAGATAGGTGTTTTTTAATGTATTAGTGAGTTTTTTACAATATATTCTGGGTGCCAAGGAAGAAAAAAACAAACAAAAAACAAAGACATTTTGAATGTATTGTATATAATTCTTGTTTATCTTTTCTTAATTTTCCCCCTCCCCTCCCCTTCTTCTTTTCTTTTCAAATTATCTTTTTCAAAAATAAAAAAAATTATTTAAAAAAGGAAAGAAATAGGAATTTCTCCTGAAGTTCAGATATCACCATCAGGCATCAGTGGCTTGGCCAATAACTAGAGGAACAAACATTGCTGCTGCAGAGCTACTGCCGTTTTAATCAAAAGGACACATTAAAGTTGGCTTAAAAGCTGGAGATGGACTGAAAACGCCTTCCATTGACTGACAAAGCAATAACATCATCAATCTGTTTACTTATGTATTCTGTGAAACTCCTGCTATTTTTCTGGGCTTTCACTGAACTGAGACTTTTTCAATTTTTTTGTCACCTTGCAGACTTGAACGTTCACGCATTGCTTGGCAACCAGGGACTAGAACCGCAGGACATACGGGTTAAACGGGATCATGGATTTTCCAATGTCTTTTACAGCCATCGTTTCCAGCGCGTCCTAGAGAGGACTGACATCACTATTGGGTTTTCGCAGAAGCGACATCGCACCACAGCCTGCTGGCCATTTTAAAAAATCTCGCTTCCACTGCTGCTCCAAGCAGTGGCAGGAAACGGGAGAAGAGGAGGGGATTTCCACTTCCCAGTAGGGACTTGGCAGCCCTATGCCTACATGAAGGTCAGAGAAGCTCCCCCCCCCCCGCCATAGGCTATGCTTCTAGTAGTGTCTCCTTCAGAAAGGGTAACTAAAGGAGCTGATTTGCTTAACAGATGGCATCACAACGAAGCAAACAACCATACCACTCCTATAACAGATGAGGCCACAACAATTAAGGAAGCGAACATTACTTCCTTCTGCTATAGAGACTTATTGTGGTATAGCCTAAGAGTCCTTGGACCAAAATGTTGTATCAAACTTCAGAGCTTTGCCAGAAGCCAGAGGGGAGAGAGGGAGAGATAATGTGTTGAGAAAGCCGGTGAGAGGAGAGGTCATTGGTGCATTCTGGCCTAACACCACTCCTCATGCACACACACACACACCCCCTTCCAGGCAGTGCTCAACTGAACAGCAGTGCCCAGTCTCGAGCTCACCTGGAAGCGACAGTTTTTTGCAGGGCAATTTGGTAGGCACCAGTGACAAGTGCGCATCTGGATTGTTGCCCCTGCCTTGGACTGTTTGATGTAAAGAAACAAGGAAGCAAAGCCTGGCTGAGAATGAGAGAAAGAAACAAGGAAAAATAAGAGAAAGAAACAAGAAAGAATAAGAGAAAGAAACAAGGAAGTAAAGCCTGACTGAGAATTAGCGTATGTAGTGAAGCGAGGATGATGCACTTGCCCTTTAATTCATGTATCTTTCAAAAACATTATCAAAACACATGCACTTAAACAAGCGAGCCAACAGCACTTCCTGCGCCACATCCAAAAGAACGGTTCTACTACATTGCATTTGCAATCTGGGAAAGAAAGGCACCATTTACTTCCTAAATATTTATAACCTTATATGTTGCCTTTTAAAGACTGCCGAGAACTAACAGGGCAATTTTCTGGAGACAGTTATCTTACCTTGCTCTTGGTAATGGCAAAAGCAATTCGCTGGAAGAAATGTGTCTCGCCACTGTAACAAGCAAGATCAACTGCTGGATCAAAATCCCCAAGAACAAAAATTGAACAGCCCTTTTTCATGAAGAAATCCCCAGGGGAATATACCTTTCTTGAAATTGCAAAGCCACCGGCTGAGTGACAGCAGCTTGTACAGCTGTTATTGGAATACGAGTCTGGATACAACAGGACCAGTGGTTGAGCGAAGCAAACTGATACCCTTAATATACTTGAACTACATTACGTATCAGTAGTAACTGTAGTTACCCAGAAATATGGCACACATACACGCATTGGAATACAAGTCTGGATACAACACAACCAGTGGGTAAGCTGAGCAAACTGATACCTTTAATATATTTGAACTACATTACGTATCAGTAGTAATTGTAGGTACCCAGAAATATGGCACACATACACGCATGCCTGTCACACATATATATGAAATACAATAAGCTATATATAGCCCACTGCATTTCCAGAATAAAGGTGAAAAGAATGCCACTGTTACATAGAGATTTGGGAACCATAATGAAACAATTGTGGAAGAAATCCAAACTGCAAGAAAATTCTTTCAGCAAGAAGTACAATCTAGAATTTATTACTGTGGTAGGTATGTCTTCCCACTGTATGTAGAGGGCACCTGGTGTGCCCACAGAATTCCCCATGCCCTGTTTCCATCTTGGTCATGCCTGCAGGAAGTAAGGAAATGAGAGCTGTATCCTGAGTATGTGTGCATTGCTGAAACCCTTGAATCGTTATCTGTACTGGTAGCAGGTGCTGTTTAAAATATATGTGTTTCTTATTTTCAGAGTATTCAATTTTGTTTTTGCAAAGTTTTTTTTATTATTTTGTTATTATTTCTGGTAACTTGGGTAGCTGAAACATTCTGGAAGGTGGAAAAGTCATCTGTTTGAAAATCGTGCCTCCGTTTTTTCAGATTGTTTGCAATGAAGTCTTATGAAAGAAGCATAGCTGACTGAACTCTCTCCAAACAGGCAGTACAGAGAATTGCAATTAAATGCCCCTGGAGACATTTCTTACAGTACTCGCTCTAACAGCCCTTGCTTTGTATTTCAGAAAGTGATCAGAGGAACAATAACCCTCGAACGAAAACAAACAAGAAACTTCTCCGTGGAGGCAGAATGACATTTTGAAGCCACTGGGCAAAACATCTTTTTCAACGGCTATGAGGAAGGAGGAGAGAAAGCTGCCTCAAACCTGCACTCCTGCCGATGTACAAATACATGGCTGCTTTTCTTGGTCAGTCCAAAATACTATTAATAGGTCATTATATTTTCATAAAAAGAACTTGGGAGAAGCCAAGGAAGTGTATGATCTGCACTGTTAAAAACAAGAACGAGACTCTCTCCTCATTAATACCACCAAACTCACCCAAAATATCACAGAACAGCACACACACTCTTTTGTGTTTCTGAGAACTCTTCAGCAGGCTAGAAATTCAGTGCAAAAAAAAAAAGTGGGGAGAGAGAAAAATATATGTTTTATGGAAGAGCCCGAAGTCTGAGTGTAACTACATCTAACTCTATGATGGCTACTGAAGCACTAACTGGTGGTAGAAAGTGTCATCAAATCACAGCTGACTTGCGACCCCACAGGGTTCCCAAGGCAGGAGATGAACAGAGATGGTTTGCCATTGCCTGCCTCTGAATAGCAGCCCTGAACTTTCTTGGCATCTCCCATCCACATACCAATTAGGGCCAATCCTGCTTAGCTTCTGAGAACTTACAAGATCAGGCTAGCCCAATGATTCCAAAGATATAAACAGTACTCAGAAGCTACAATTGATACAAATGCTGTGGCCAGAATGCTGACTGGAGTGGATCACAGCAGGGACCATATCACTCCAGTCTTGTTCCACCTCTACTAGCTCTCAGTTTGCCTTGGGTCCCCATTCAAGGGGCTGGTATTGACCTTTAAAGCCCTATGCAGTTGGTACCAGCATACTTTGTGTGTGTGTAAAGTGCCGTCAAGTCGCAGCCGACTTATGGTGACCCCTTTATGGGGTTTTCAAGGCAAGAGACTAACAGAGGTGGTTTGCCAGTGCCTTCCTCTGTATAGCAGCCCTGGACTTCCTTGGTGATCTCCCATCCAAATACTAACCAGGGCTGACCCTGCTTAGCTTCTGGGATCTGACGAGATCAGGCTAGCCTGGACCATCCAGGTTAGGGCACCAGCATACTTTAAGGTCCGCCTAATACAATGTAAACCCATCTGACCACTATGGTCATCTTCAGGGGTCCTGTTTCAGGTGCCTTTCATCACCTGAGGCTGAATGGGAGACAACCCAAGGAAAGGCCTTCTCAGTTTTGGCCCCAGTATTATGCAATTCCCTCTCCAGAGAGATTTGTATGTCTTCCTTAATCACTGGTCATTTATGCATGGTCTCTGTAGCCTCCTTTATTCCCTGTTTCAGCCAGGATCAAAGTAACCCAGGTTGGGGGAAACTGTTTGCATTGGCTGGAATGATCAGGGACGAAACTGTGTGCTAAAGGATGCATGAATACAGAAAAGCAGTCTCCCAAGTTCAAATCAAAGTCCCACCCCTTTAAATGCTGCTCTGTAATTGGCTTATCTCGTGAGAGAAGATTTCCTTCCCCCAAAACCCAACTGCTGCATAAAAAAGCATTTTAAGAACAAAAAACAAAAAACGGAGCAATCTGAAAGAAGCGGGGAAAAGAAAGCTGGTTTTAATGTTTTTGATTGTTCACCAGCTTGGGGTCCCTTAGTTGGGTTGAAATGTATTATAAAAATGTTTTAAATAAATAAAATACGATCAGCCAATGATAAGGTAAGAGATGCAAGGTCTTCCAGAGAAGCAGGGCTCTTAGGGGGTGAGGCCACAAATGAGCTGGTGGGCCAGGGATGTGCTCTCTTAAGCCCACTCGGTAGTAGGGAATCAACCAACCTAAGAAGAGACACTTCCTAATTTATGAAAACAGCACAGGTATGCTAAAGGTAAAGGTAAAGGTCCCCTGTGCAAGCACCGGGTCATTCCTGACCCATGGGGTGACGTCACATCCCGACATTTCCAAGGCAGACTTTTTGTTTGCGGGGTGATTTGCCAGTGCCTTCCCCAGTCATCTTCCCTTTACCCCCAGCAAGCTGGGTACTCATTTCACCGACCTCGGAAGGATGGAAGGCTGAGTCAATCTTGAGCCGGCTACCTGAAACCAACTTCCGTTGGGATCGAACTCAGGTCGTGAGCAGAGCTTTTGACTGCAGTACTGCAGCTTAACACTCTGCGCCACGGGGCTCCTACAGGTATGCTAGAGGGGTCTGATTGCTAATGGCATAGTACAAGCCATCTTTTCTCCTCTGTACAAAACAAGTTTCATTCTGTTTGCCATCTGTTTTATGACATCACAGAAAGGCCGATACTTCATCATCATTATCAACACTGTAAATTGAACCAAGCGGTTTAACATGGTCTTTGCTACACTTGAGAAATTTCTGTATGGTAGTAAAAAACTGGTGTGGAATCCTGGGGCAGTTCTCCATTTTGATTCCTTTTTTCCTTTTATCCCTTAGAAGCTCCTTGATCAATTGATCTTGAGCAGCATATATCTAGTGTTGGAGGGATATAAGGATTGAAACCAATCTTGCCACTGACAATGTAGCCTTGGGGTCCCTATCGCTTAGGAAAAAAGGCATTATGTCAGTCACAGAGGCATTGGATTTGTATATTAAAAGGGGGGAAATATAGTGCGATCAAAGTTCCTCGTAAAAGTGGCATTCCAAAAGGGCATGAGCTAATCAGTCAACATAGCCAGAAGAGCAAGGGCAGATCCTGTCTGAGTATGGTATATTCAGAATTCTGCCCTGCATTACCATAGAAGGGTTAGCATTCAATCTAGCCAAGCAAAAAGCTCTACAGAGACCAGCAGTTGTCAAAACCAGGGACTTACACCTGTAGCACCTTCTATTTTGTTGAATTCCTGGCCAGATGTGTCTCCTAAGGAAATTAAACCGCTCATTGATCGCCTACGCTCAGGCAAAGCCCCAGGTCCTGATCTAATTCCCTACGAACTTTTTAAAGTCAACAGCGAATGGTGGGCCAACATTCTTGCTCCTGTATTTACACAAATTAATGCATCAGGAGCCATTCCAAAATCTTGGAGACATACTATTATCGTCCCAATCATTAAAAAGGGTCAGCGCTCTGATCCAAGCTGTTATCGTCCAATCAGCCTTTTGTCTTGCTTAGGCAAATTGTATTCTTCCTACTTATTAAAGAGGCTGTTGGACTGGGTTGAGAGTAATGACATCCTTGGCTGGGAACAGATTGGCTTTAGAAGGAGTTGGTCTGTCACGGACCACAGTTTAGTGCTCTCCCATCTAGTCGAGAAATATTCCTCCCCCCCGAAATGGCACCCTTTATGCGGGTTTTATGGATCTTAGGGGAGCTTTTGATACCATCCCGAGGGAGAGGCTATGGTTGAAACTATCACATTCTACTATTGATAGGAGGCTACTATGGCTTATTCCATTTTGATTCAGGCATTGTTACGGAATACCACAAGGGCCCATTTTGTCACAATGCTGGTTTTCTGACTCAAATAAATGGACAGTATATGTAAATTAAAGTGATTCTGTGGCTCTATTAAAACAGTACGTTTTTTTTTTGAGAAACGTGTAGTTATTTGGAATTTAGCCTTTGGATTAATAATTTCACAGAGCAAATATAAATAAGTTATGCCTTTATGTAAAGAGTGATTGGGCTAAGCTCAAAGAAGAACTGGAAATGAGAGTCTCATCTGGTCCCAGTCTTTCTAAGGATACTTTCACGGCCTAAATCCTTAATTGCTTTGTCAATTATTAAGAATAATGTCTTTAAGTCCACAGGTTACTCTTCATCCTGCTGTCAGTGTGAGGCATGTAACACAGACGTGACTAACGGCTAGCAAAGTGCTGGAAATAACATTGCTGCTCATGCTTTAATACAGAAGTTGGATAATGAAAAAGAGCTTCCCCTGTGCCAAATAGATTATGCATTCATGCCACTTTTGTCTACTGACAAGGAAAAATGGAACTCGCTGACAGAGGTACACTTTCCAAAGTTAAAGACAAAGCTTTCTCTCTTGTCATTTACTCTCTTAAGAATGCACTAATAGTCTGGAATCACCAGTACATAATTATTTCCTTGTAGCTTGTCAGAATACAAGACTTATATTTGACAAAATGCATGGAAGAGCATTTAATTCTATCAAGGCACATCTTCTTGTAATGCTAGAAACACATCTATGCTTTTTGTCTTTGACCTAACAGTGCAAAAAATTATCCATTGTCCACCCTTCCTGGATGGCCAGCTATAAAAGGGAAGCTCCTTTGCATGGCATTAAATGTAGTTTGGGCAAAGTTCAATGATTACTAGGTTTGCCAGCTATGGGTTAAGAATTACCTGGAGATTTTGGGGGTGGAGCCTGAGGAGGATGGCGTTTGGGGAGGGACCTCAGTGAGGTACAATGCCATAGAGTACACTTTCCAAAGCAGCCATTTTCTCCGGGTGAACTAATCTCTGTCGCCTGGAGATTAGTTGTAGTAGCGGGAGATCTCCAGCTACCACCTGGAGGCTGGCAACCCTAATGATTACCCATGCATATGTATCTACATTCCCTAGGCATGTCCCCACCACTCCCTCAATTAAAAAGCTACAGTGGAAATGATAAAAAAAACTTGCATTCTTTTCCCCTGCTTGAATGACATTCTCTTTTTCCTGGTAATGCAGGAGAGCATCATAGCAGCCGTGACAATTTCCATTAAATTTTTAAACAAAATTCCAGACACTTAGCCAAATGCCTCCATTTCTATGTAAACTAGATGGCCACTGAGTTGTTTCATCTCTCTAACACAGTCCTCTCTTGCACTTGCTCGTATGTCTCCTGTCTCAGCAACCTGTTCAGAGATCCAAAGCTCTGGTTGAGGGCCTCAAGGGATTCGGGGATACAACATTGGTCCAATACTTTGATTCACAGTTAGGGACAATGTTTATGACCAATAACTCTTGTCTGTGGTTATTCTTTTCATGTAGCATATTTGCTTGTAAAAGAATAGATTTTGCTCCGCTTAGAGCGAGAGTGGTGTAATGGTTAGATTTGCGAGACCCAGGTTTGAATCCCCACTCTGCCATGGAAGCTTGCTGGGTGACCCTGGGCCAGTTACACCCTCTCAGCCTAACTAAACTCACAGGGTTGTTGTGATGATAAAATGGAGGAGGGGACAACCAAGTCAGCTACATTGGGTCCCTGCTAGGGAGAAAGGCAGGGTATAAATGAAGTGCATCAATAAATAAACTTCATTATGAACAATGTAGAAACTTGGAACTGAAGCTTTGATATACTGTGATCTGTTTCCGGTTAATAGCCCTGACTTTAAACTAGATGGCCCTTCTAGATCACCCATTTATAGTGGGTTATTTGACTCATGTTTGCAGAAGTGGCTTTTACCATTATCTCCCATATCCTAAATGAACATGAAACTTAATACAATATAATGGCCATTGTAGACACTATTTTTCTGCCATTTTAATCCCAAATCTTGAAAAATCAGAAAAGTCAAAAAGTAAGGACACCGGTTAATTTAAATTTGATCTTTATTTAAGATGCCTGTTTTTCTTCTCCCTCAGCTTTGGACTAAAGTAATAGGCTGTGTCATCACTGTTCTGTCCTTTGGTTACATAACAGGCACAATATATATATATTTTTACTCCTCATCGCGGACCTGAAAAATATTATAAAAGGTGACAACACAGTTTAGGCACAATAGAAATTACGGCATGTATTTTGGAGACAGCAATTCTACACACACCTACTAAGAAATTAAGACTTGCTGAACATCATGGGACTTGTGTCTGGGTAGGCAAGCACAAAATCTACCAGGGCAAGGAAATAAACAGGCATACACAATTTCTATTTCCCACTGTAGCCTCTGTGTGTAGCAAAATGCCCCTTCACAAGAGAGCTCACTTGTCTTCCCTAGCTTAGTGCTGCTGCATACAACAGTCTCAAGTGTTCCAATTTAACTATGTGTGTGTGTGTGTTTGTGTGTATGTGTGTAAATAACATATATTATTAGAGATGCAGTTGGGGAAAACAAGTTTTGGCAGTAAAATGGTGAGTTGAAAAGGCTTAAAAACTCCTCCTGCACTGGAATCGAAATCCCAGCGGCTTACATTTTGCTTTTTTGAAGTCCTACAAAAAGAGAATCTCTATAAAATGTTGTTCCGCCCTCCGTCAAATAGTGGTTTTCTGAAAAAAACGCTCGCAACAGAAACCATCGAGAGATGTGGGCATATTCTTCACCTGCTGTGGAAATGGCTGTGAGTCTGTGTCTTTTATAAACTTCCTATAAAGCTGAAGCTCGACTTTTTCACTCAGGCTACAAGCATTCGTGCTTTCTAGTCTGCCGTTCCCCTGTTGAGCCCCCAGAATGGTGGCCATGACAACAGCATCACGAGTATGCAGCGTGCCAGTACAGACCTCCTCCTTAGCCTCCACAGTGTGGTGGGAGCTTTCATTGCATTTATTAGTGAATAAGGTGTTGCTCAATACCCATCATTAGAGAAAATTATGCTGATAAAGCCAGAAAATATGAGCTATGGCTGCCAAAATAACTCACGCGAACCAATGCCAAGGCTGTAACTGCCAGTTTTAGCTGTTTTACAGGGGGGTAATCCAAATTCTAACAAAGTCCATTGTCAAACCACACACTGATTTTAATAATCCTGGGATTGCACCTGTACGAACTAATACTTATATTAATTACAGTAGCTCCTAAGGCATCATTACAAGTGTAAAGCATATATAACTTGGGTAATTAATATGTCATGGGCACCCTCTAATAAGTTTACCCTAGACTAAAATAATACACTGAAGCACTTGGCGCTGCATTATGGAGTAGGTTCCCATAGTCTATGTACTTTATTTGCAACCAAGTCCCAGAAGCCTGGACAGAAATTTTGGATCCGGTGAAAGACATTCTTACAGGATCCTTGCTCCCTTGTTCACACTGTACATCCCTGTCAGAATCGGGAGGCCACTGAACACAGAAACTCCACAGCAAGGTAATTCCCATCTCCATAATGTCTCCCCACACAGTTCCATGTGATCAGGCTGCATTCAGGAGTTTCCCCCAGGGCCATGGGAACAGGCTTGTGTGGTTCTCATGTGGCTGCTGTGACTGCTGATACAGTGCAGGCAAAAGGGCTCCCACATGGCAAATTTCTCCATAGTTTCTGCGCCTCAGCCTCCTAGCTGCGTCCACCCACTCCTCATGTAAAGGTAAAGGTAAAGGTCCCCTGTGCAAGCACCGGGTCATTCCTGACCCATGGGGTGATGTCACATCCTGATGTTTCCTAGGCAGACTTTGTTTACGAGGTGGTTTGCCAGTGCCTTCCCCAGTCATCTTCCCTTTACCCCCTGAAAGCTGGGTACTCATTTCACCGACCTTGGAAGGATGGAAGGCTGAGTCAACCTTGAGCCGGCTACTTGAAACCAACTTCCGTTGGGACTGAACTCAGGTTGTGAGCAGAGCTTGGACTGCAGTACTGCAGCTTACCACTCTGCACCATGGGGCTCCTATGACCAGGGCTTTTCCAGGTGTGTTTTTTTAAATGCAACTGAATATCATTATAAGAATTTGTGTATCAGGTTCTGTTGATTCTCAGCCTTCTTTTTTAAAAATAAAAAAGGATGATAAGAGAAAAGGCATATCTCTGCGATGAAAAGTGCTAGAGAGTTACTTTAAAAAAAATGAAAGCCGGGACAGGCAGGGAAAATAACTGATACGTAAGCAAGACCAGGAAAATCTGAACTTTCCCACTCATACTGTAGCCATCTAGACCTTCACATCACCTTTTACCTAGACATTTCAGGGATTGCACCCGGGATTTTTGGCATGCACAGCAGACACTCTACAACTGAACCACAGTCCCTCCCCAATCATGAGCCATGTTCCAGTGCTGTCCACAGTAAACTCTACAGCCTTCAGCCTCCCCTTTCTCCCCTCCATCTAGCTTTTCACTGCATTCCCAAACCTTCCCCACCCCCATCTGAAATAAAAGTTAGGAAGAACATAACACAAGGTCCTGGCTGTGTCCCTCACTCAAGAGATAACAAAAGAGGGGAAGGGGAAAGAAGTGATCTCCAAATGTTACCTGGAAACATCACCTGCCTGCTTGGAATCTGGGTGTGCAGAATGGTTCTGGGGAATAACCTATACAGTCTATGTTGCCCCACTGCTCTCCTTTACATTTGCCCCATAAAAAGGCTTCAGCTGCACTTTGATGCTTTCTGAGTCAATACTAAGCTGGGAAATGAGTGTGAAAAGAATGCCTGGAGGGGGACAGAGGGAGGTAGAAGGTGTGGCTCAGGAAGTGCCAATGACAGCAGGATGCCACTGGACAGAGTGGGTGTTTCAGCTGCTCTGTACTGCCCACTGTGGACTCCACCTCTGCATAGGTGTTGCTACTGAACAAAGTGGGATTTATTCACCTACAATCGGTAATGAAGAGCCCAAGTCCAGTTCGCCCAAACTGTCCATGATTTGCTGGAAGGCCAGCATTCAGATGTCAGAACTATCAACAGTTGATCAAACCGCAGTTTAGAAAACCACAGTTGACTATGATATCTGAATGCGAGTTTCCTCTCCACAGCAACCGGTAGCCAATGATACAGAGAGGTGTCCATCTCTTTCTATGAGCTCTGCAAGAGAGGAAAGGATGGCCCTCTAGTGGTTCCCTGCTACTTTTTGGTCACCTGAAATTCATCTGACCAGACTGCTGTTCATTTCCTCCAAAGCAGCTGGACTGAGGGGGGGCGGGAGGAAAGGCTGTTCCAGACATATAAATGGGTCCTTACAGAGGTGTGGCTTGCCTGATAAGTTCTAGCAGATACTCCATGCCCTGACGTACCTTTTTCAAGCCAATATCTCTTGACTTGGTCCTGAGTTTATTGACCTGAGATTCAGCTACTTCAGCTCGTTCTTCAGCATCATCCAACTCATGCTGCTGCTTCCGGTACTTTGCAAGGTACTGGTTGGCTTGCGATTCCTATTAGGAAAAATAATGTACACTAGAACACTTTTACTCTGGGGATATGGCAAGAAATGGCCTTCCATAAGTTGGGAAAAGGGCAGGGCTAAGTCAAACATGTATCAGTAAACAATAAGCATTTATTTCAGCCTCCTGAGGTTTACTTGCCACCTGTGCTCTGGAAAGCGCAATTTAAAAGATTTCTTCTGTTGGGGGATACCACTAGCCTTCTTTGTTGACTGAGAACTTTAGAGAAGCATTGGGTCGGACACCTGGGTTTGATACCCAAGTGGCCACTTGGAGCAGCAACTCGTGCATGCCTCCTGTACCCCTGCCTGGCTGACATGGGATGCTCATGAAGCCTGTGGGACCCAGCATGGCTTACATAAGAAGATGCACACAACCGTGCACCCATTCCACTGCTGCCTGGTTCTTAGTGGGCTGCAGCTAGGGTAGCATGGACGGGGAGAGATTGGGGGGGGGGGAAATGTTTCGCGCAATCCCTGTATAGGGATTTTTAGCCTTTAACTTGCAAGCAGAAAGCTTGTGCGCTAAAGAAATCGCAAATCCTGAAGAACAGAATCAAGAACAGGATTCTCAAATTTCATGATGTCAAATCAAGAACAGGATTCTCAAATTTTATGATGTCAAGTCTTTCAAGAGAAGAACAAAAGGCAGTGGTCACTCTTGTTCAAAGCATGGGAACGAGGCATGTTAAGGGGATAACAAGAGTTGAAAATCTCTATGGAACAATAGCATGGCCAGTCTTCAGAATTCAAGGGAGAGACCCCAATGAAGTGCACAAATACCTTGACCTCCCATCTAGGTTATCAACCTCAAGGCAGAGCCTGAAGTTCTTCTGAAATTACAACTGTTCTCTAGACCACAGAGATCAGTTCCCCTGGAGAAAATGGCAGTGTGTTGGTGGTCTTTATGGCATCACATCCCCGCTGGACTCCCTCCTCCAGCCTTGCCCCCAAATCTCCAGGAATTTCCCAAGCCGGAGTTAGCAACCCAACTGCCAACCCTTCCCCAATTAGTAACTTCTCCATTTGTTCTAGTGACACTGTTCTAGGAAAGCACTAACTGGATCAGGGCATAAGGCTGGTCCATAATCTCCTTTAGGAACTAATCAAGAGATATCAGAATTTGAATTTAAGAAAAGGGACACAAGGATTCAACCAATTAAACTGCCCTAAGAAGTCCTATTTTACTCTTTGAGAACACTGGTTCTAGGTAGAAGATCACAATCAAGTTGTGCAACCACGTGCCTATACTGTGGGTCTCCAGGTATGTTAGACACTTTCGGTAAGCATGGTACTTCATTTCTGTCCTTTAGTGTATTTAGCCAGAAGATCAATCTATCACATTCACTGAGAATACAGAGTGCAACATTTTAAGACAGAGGAGATTAATTTGTCATGCTAACACAAAGGATTCTGAATCAATTTACCATTCTGTGTGAAAAATTGTACTTAAAGAGCTGATTGTATTTTATATCATCAATTTTCGGGGAGGGGGTTGAATTAAGACATTAAAGAACTCCCAAATATCAAAACTTCATTCTGCAATAAAAAAAACATTTAAGAAAACTAGACAAATTATATTACTGTGCCTAATTTATTCTGATTTCAAAATCTCTAACTTTTGTAAAATTAGATTCCTTTTTGGAAAGTCTGGCGTGGCCGATGGAAAGAAATTAATAGGTCCTTTCTGGAGGGGTGGATGTTACTTGTAGCTTTGAGGTCATGGGGAGAGACAGCGCAGTCCATTTAGCAAGTGTTTTCCATGTATTTTCATGTTTGCCTCTGTACTCTTAAAAGCCGTACAACTTCACCTTCAAACAGGAAAGATGCACTGCTGAGCTTTTCAGAATTATGGGCTAATTAGACAGCTAGATACAACTAGTCTAGGAGGTACTTTCATGGCCAGGCAGGTTTCCAGACTTTCTACTCTGCCCCAGTGCCACAGGATCCAGCTGCCACCTACATTCAGCACAAACTATTTCATTATTGTAAAGTATATAAAATGTATGCTCAGAAACAGAAATGTGCTTGTATTTCAAGTGCTAATAATTCAAAAGGATGTGCCCTTTCTGAATAAGAACCTCCACGGTTGGCCTTTCTTCCCTAATGAGGCTGCTCCCTCTTGGCTATTCTGTCTCACACAGCGAAAGGGGAAATAACACTTATTATCAGTTACAGTAATGTCCATGGATTACACGGCACGAACTTATGGCACTTACAGCTTCTTCTGCTTGGTGTTTATAACTTTTCACTTTCAGCTGCAGCTTGTCAATCAGCTCCTGCATCCTTGTCAAGTTCTTCTTGTCTTCCTCTGCCTTTGGAGTACAAACAGAGGAATAATTACATGAGTCCTGTTTTTATCCTGTCCCTCTGCTGAGGAGTTTGGGATGGCCTACATGGAGCCGCTCCATTTTATTTCACTGCCGCTCTTTGAGATATCTGCGTGCCCAAGACCACCCAGGAAACTTCACAGCTGAGGAGGAAGTGTCTCCCACCCAAGTTGAACACTCTGTACCACACTGTCTTTCAACAACAATTGCAAGGCCTTCAGCTAAGTTGTCTTATCAGAGGGAATGAAGTTGTGCTTTGGATAGCTCCTGGTTTAGAAAAAGAAGAAGAGTTGGTTTTTATATGCCAACTTTCTCTATCACTTAAGGAAGAATCAAATCGGCTTATAATCACCTTCCTTTCCCCACAACAGACACCCTGTGAGGTACGTGGGGCTGAGAGTATGTGACTAGCCCAAGGTCACCCAGCTGGCTTCACATGTAGGACTGGGGAAACAAATCCAGTTCACCAGATTAGCCTCCACTGCTAATGTGGAGTGGGGAATCAAACCCGGTTCTCCAGATCAGAGTCCACCACTCCAAACCACCGCTCTTAACCACTACCCCACGCTGGTTAGGATGTGGTAAATCTAGCTTCAAATTCCTGCTGAGCCACAAAGCACACTGGGTGGCTTTCTGTGTGCCACTTCCTTTCTATCAAGCCTACCTCACAGGGTTGCAATGAGAATAAACGATATAAAAACTATGTATGCTAAAAGACTATAGACGCAACAAGAAGAATGAATAATCGACTGTGCGCTGCTGCTGGTACTAAGAAGTCACTACTGCAACATGCGCAAGACTCTATTTAACCTAGGCCACCACCTGGTTTCTTACAAATCAGAATCCCTTCTACTCCCATAAGCATTCTTCATGGGATGGATGAGGACAACCGACCTTTCTACCATTCTTTAATCACCATGAGTATAAGAATACAGACGGGTGACAGAGATAAGCTGAGGGGTCCATCAAGCAATAGTTATAGGCCTGGATCCTACAGTAAATCCCTGTCCTGCTGCAGGTTCAACATCCCCCCAGTCCAGCTCATGAGTGACAAGGAATCCCCAGAAACATGAGGTCAGAGGGAAGCTGGGAAAAATCACCCCCTTCCATTAGCAGAATTTCCATGGGAATGGGATCCAACCCATAGACTTCAAGCATACCATGAAAAGAAAGGTGGCACCCTCTTTCTCTCATTACACTTTGTCTCAAGAGATATTCTCTCTCATGTTTGCTCTGTATTTGCAGGTAAGCACTCTGCATTTTTTTTTAGTTTATCACTTTTCAAAAATATTACAGACAAGAATAATTTTTCATGCATCTCCAATACGGCTACTAACTCAGATTAATCAAATGAATTGTTCATAACTGCAGGAGGTCTGTTCATAATTGAATTTAAATATGAGTTATTCAACTGAAATGACTGTCATGTAGACGGGACAGATCAGCAGCTAGCAGTCTCTTGACCAAATGTGCCCCCTTAGGGATAGACCCCCCCAGCTGACAACCTTTGCTCTCATTTCCCCCCTTCCATTCTTGCTGAAGGACTTGGGAACTCAGAAGGGAGGGGGGGAAGAGAGAGACTGGAGTGTACAAGTAAGACAAAACAGAACCATTCCTCTTCCTCTCATGCCCCTCAATGCAAAGATCAATGGCTTCATCTGCCAGTAGACTGTTAGTTGCTATCAATATCATACAAAATCTTTGCTAGTGTTTTTTTTTTTAATTTCATTGACAAAACTAAATGTCGTATTCAGAAACACTGTATTTATAGAACAGCATTGCAGGTCTTTAATTACAAATATTAATTACTGTCAGTTGTTATTAATACCTGGTAAGTCAACTCTTTGATGCGCCTCTCATATTTACGGACTCCTTTCTGAGATTCTGTATTACGGCGGGCTTCTGCCTCCAGTTCATTTTCCATTTCACGTATCTGCACCAGAACACAGAATTTATAAGTTCTACTGGGAGTGTCATCTGCAGAGTAGTACTGCATCACAGGAATAATTTGAAAAACTCAGTGTTAGTGGTAAGTCTTTTGAATGTGCTTCAGAAATATTTTCTAAAGGTTTTAGGGTACACATACACATACAGACACATCTTCTATTTCTTCTGCATTAAAATATAACTATTCCATCAAGGATTGATCTTCCACTGTGACCTTAAAAATGAGCATATTAAGAATTCCCCAAAGAGCTTTGTATCTGGAGCAGGAACTACAGGTGGTCTCTTGGCATTTTTAGTTTTCACAGACCTGTTCAGATAGTTGTCATCTTGTCTGTGGTTTTTGTACAACTGATTGCATTGCACGCATGAAATTCTATGCTCCCCGGCCAGTATTTGCTGTGTATTGTGGGTGGGTGGGTAATGTGACAACAACAAGATTGCTTTTAATAAGGACAAGAAATTTACCCTGGATTCCAACTTTTGGATTTGCTTCTTGCCCCCCTTTAAAGCAATCTGCTCTGCCTCATCAAGCCTTTTTTGTAGATCTTTAATGGTCTGCTCCATGTTCTTTTTCATTCGCTCCAAGTGAGCACTGGTGTCTTGCTCTTTTTTAAGTTCTTCAGCCATCATTGATGCCTAGAATAAGATAAAAGATCTTAGGAAGGCTGGGGAGACGGAGAAATAACATCATAAGAGAAACAGAAATCGCATTGGTGTAAGTCCTTTAGACAGCTATGAAATCCTGGAAAATACACAAGAGGGACAGGTAAGGACATGATGTAAAGTTTTACTTTAAACAGTGCTTTGAATAGTTATGTGCCACAACAGATATTTCATTCATTTGACATAGGCTTTGTTATAGATACCAATATATCCAATTCTCCAACATGATTTTGTGAATACTTAAATCCTGCAATGACAGCCATGAATAAACAATATAGATCTTTCTACAAATCTGAAAAACACCTCAAGTTTGCAGAAAAAAACCCAAAATCCAAAAGAAACACGTTGTAAATAAATAAATAAAATTGGGGGTGGGGTTAACCCTCCAAATAATAAAGCAGCACCTGTAGCTTTAAGAAATGTATGTCCTTAGTGGCTATTTCTATGCAACCACAACAGCACTGCCAGACTTCAAGCCTTGATTTCTGTCAATAAAAAGCAAGTGAGGGGCAGGCCCTTTCCAGGGCTATTTTGGCTTTTGAGGGAGGACTCATCAGAGTCAGTCCCAGCAACAACAACTGGGCAACTTTCTACCAGATGACCTGTATGACGCTCCCAGACCCAGCTGCTCACTACTGTTTAGCAGCAGCCACCCACAAAAGCCAGTGTGGTGTAGTGGTTAGGGTTTCAGACTAGGATGTGGGAGACCCAGGCTCAAATCACCACTCCGCCATGGAATCTCACAGGGTGATCTAGGGACAATTATCCATTCTCAGCCTAAACTACCTCACAGGGTTTTGTCAGGATAAAGCGGAGGAGAGGAGAACAATGTAAGCTACTTTGTGTCCCCGTTCTGGAGAAGTAAATGAAGTAAATAAATAGAAAATATAGCTGAAGATGGGGGACAAATAATCTGTAAATTGGTTAGTGAGTGGGGAGGAGAGAAGGAAGCAGGAAAAGATGAGGGTACCGAGGCTGCCAGGGGGAAGAGGACAGGGGGAAATGTGAGGCCTCTCGCAAGTCCTTGAGGGTTCCCCAATGTGCATCTAGGCATGGCCCAATAGCTGGAACTGCAGAACTGGGCTGCCATTTTCCCAGCAAGAGGCTGCCAAGGAGAGGGAAGGAGGGAAATCTGAAGAAAGGGGGTTGCAGATAAATGTAGGATAGCTGGTGGGTGGTAAGGAGAAAAGGAAGTGGGGTGAAAGGGAGAGGCTCTGGGGGCTTTCAGGGAAGAGAAAGAGGAAATAGTGGGGGAGTCCTACTGTAAGTCATTGCTGGTCCCCCACTAGTATATTTATAATATCTCTACATTCTAATTTATATGTAGGAAAATAAAACAAGGCACCTTTGTAATTACTACTATGGTTGGTAACGGGCAAAACTAGAAACCCCAACATGTGGGAGGGAGATTTTCATCAGATTTCACCTATGGGTGTTTAAGAGTTAGGGGAAACAAAATTGCAAAGACTTTTGACAAATGATGCCACTTCATCTTGCAAAAGTTCAAATATCCTTCTGTATGATGACAGATACGTTAAATGGATTATCTCTGGGAAAAGAGAAACACAATTACTAGTACATCTAAATACAAAAGCCTTGATAACCCTGACTTGCCTATGTGCAAAGATGCAGCAGAGAGGTAGAAGATCAGCAAACCAGGAAGAATGTGACCTGACACCTGCAGAAAAAGAAGAAATGGTCTACTTACATCGGTGATTGCTTTCTTGGCCTTTTCTTCAGCATTCCTGCACTCCTGTATAGCTTCTTCCACTTCACTTTGCATTTGAGTGAGATCAGTCTCCAGCTTCTTCTTCTGATTGATCAGGCTTGTGTTCTTGATTTTGAAAGGGGAAAGGAACATGCATCACACAAGATCATTTAGTACCGCTCAGGCGAAATACAAACAATGGATTATAACCTAAGAACCTTATTTGTACTTTGTATCTGGCAGTTCAAGTGAATGTGTGCCATTAAGCAACACTTAGTAAAATTAGAGGACTGGAACAGACCAACAGTACCATCCTCAACCGATTTATACCCTGAATCCATTTAAGCCAGTGGGCTTAGAAAGGTGTAACTCTGCTCAGAAGGGCACTGCAGAGGCTCAGTGAGACCAACAGGCTGATCCAAGGCAAAATCCTCCATACAGAAGCATTGGCTTTGAGTCCTTAGGCAAGAAAAATTTGCGAGTGAAATTCATTCACTGGGGAGCTAAAGATGTAGCTTGTTTTTGCAGACACAGGCTGAGAATTCCTCATTATTTGGACTGAAAGATCCTCATTATTAGGTGATGGAAAAGAATCTCTTATCAGATAAAGTGGGATATATGCGTCTTGCCACTATAAAGTGTTCATAGAAAAAGCCATTCTGAAACTTCCCTCATCAAGATAAAATACATACAAGTTCTCTGTGCAGCCCCACTATGTGGTACAATCAAGCACATCGTCAAGCCTGGGAAGATAATTTTATACCAATCTGTGAAGAAAATAACTAAGGGCATAATTCTGCTAGAGTTAAGCGCCAGTAAGCCTGCTTATTTATTTACATGGCAGGGAATCTCACTCAACTCTTTCCCATGAAAATAATAATACATGCTGAAGAATACATGCTTGTCATTGGCAGGATATGCCCTATTTATTTATTTAAATATTTATAGGCTACCTTCCCACCAAATATGGCAGCTCACAAAAACTCTGACCCATGAGTAAGAACAATTAACCCCCCCACCCCAACAAAAACAGCTATACAATTTTTTCTCAAAATAATTCCCATTTGATGGACTAAATTGCAAAATGCCCACCTCAAAAGAACGGTTGGGGAGAGGCTGTGGCTCAGTGGTAGAGCCTCTGCTTGGCATGCAGAAGGTCCCAGGTTCAATCCCCGGCATCTCTAGTTAAAGGGACTAGGCAGTAGGTGATGTGAAAGACCCCAGCCTGAGACCCTGGAGAGCTGCTGCCAGTCTCTGTAGACAATACTGACTTTGATGGACCAAGGGTCTGATTCAGTATAAGGCAGCTTCATGTGGCCTTACATTCCCTATGGAAGGTGGACAGCATAAGGGCCCTCCCCGTCTTTTCAGGGAGGGCGTTCCATAATGCTAGAGCCGCTAGGAGAAACGAGTGGGCCATCGCTGTGGCTGAGCAGACATTTCAAAAGGAAAGGCTCAACTAACTGGAGAAATATCTAATTTGCTGCTTGGCTGACCCTTTACTTGAACTAATTGAAACAATAAGGTAAATCATTTCTGTACTGAGGTGCTTGAAATGTTCAATAATCTACTCAACTTTCTCTTCTATGGAAAGCACGCCGAGGCGGCAGTTGCTATCATTCTATTTGAACTTGGACCAACGTTAGTAATAAAGAAAGGCCTTATTAATTATAGTCACGAATTGTAGCCATTAATAGGAAAGACCAATTTTGAAAGAGCTGCACAGGAACACCACAGTGAACGCTCTAAAATGCCTAGTGATGCGGATAATTCTTTTTTTTTGTTTGTTTTAGCAGAAGGAGGAAGAGCAGGAAAGCAATAGGCATAGATTGAACTGAAACAGCATAAAACGGGAGTCATAATATTCACTTACAGGGAAAATATTTTCTTTAGCAGATAATTCTGGGGTGGTAGAGGGCACTGTGGTATTCTAAGAAAGCATATTTTCAGTTACGCCAAGGCCACGGCACTGCAGACACTCACCATATAGTACACATTGTAATTTCTTCCACCACCTTGGAATTAACAACCTTTGTGCATACTTGTGAACGATGACATATTTTGTCTGAAAACGGCACTATCATCAGTTATTTCTGTGTAATGTCTGGGTTTTGCTACACTGAGGGGAGAAGGGAAAAAAAGGCCTGCAGGGTTCATATGCAATCTGACCTGGGTATGCAGAAGATTCACACGCTCAGTGGCTTCCAGCAGCTCTTGTTCTGCCAATTTACGGCCACGCTCCGTCTGGTCCAGCAGAGCCCTCAGCTCATCCAGTTCGGCCTGGAGAAGGCTGTTCCGTCGGTCAGTGACTGCCAGCTGCTCTTTTAGGTCTTCATTCAGATGTGTGGTATCATCTAGTTGTACTTGCAAATCCTGGGGGTGGGGGAGAACCCCAAACACCAGCATGTTGAAAAGAAACAGCAGCATGCCTAAGGGCAGCTGGGCATAAATACTGGGAAACAAACACAACTATACAGCGAGCTGAGGCCTTCCAAGATGGTCTCAATTAGGGCTATCACTAGAAGTAGGGGTCTCCAGCAATGCCAAGAAGTAATCTTAATCCCCCATTAGCAGATATTATGAGAAATGCTCCACTGAGGTTGACTTTTTCTCAGCTGGATTCATTTATTGTTTCAGAGACTGGCTGGGGATGGGCTTTAAATTTAAATAGGTAAGCCAGCATGGTATAGTGGTTAAGAGCGGTAGACTCTAATCTGGTGAACCAGGTTTGTTTCCCCACTCCTCCACATGAAGCCTGCTGGGTGACCTTGGGGTAGTCACAGTTCTCTCAGAACTCTCTCAGCCCCGCCTACCTCACAAGGTGACTGTTGTGGGAAGGGGAAGGGAAGGGGAAGGGAAGACAATTGTAAACCACTTTGAGACTCCTTAAAAGTGGGATATAAAAACCAACTCTTTTTCTTCTAGAGGGTTTTGCTGAAGATAATTAGCAAATGGGAGAGTTAAGTGCACTTCCTTCCCCCTGATTCTGCTTCACGTGGACTTCCGAGCTTCCATGTTAGCATTATGAGGGACAGGCAGGGTTGGTAACTCCATGTTTCACTGAAGTGGCCAGTGTATCTGCTGAGGGTGGTTGTGGTTAATGAATCGCTCCCATTACTTTGGTCCAAAGAGTACCTTTATTTGTGCCTGAAGGATGCGTGCAGTCTTTGTTGCCTCAGAAGCATGCCGGTTGGCATGGCTGAGTTGGATTTCCATCTCGTTGAGGTCTCCTTCCATCTTCTTCTTTAGACGAATGGCCTCATTCCTACTCTTAGCTTCAGAATCCAGAGTGGACTGCAGTGTGTCTATGGCACGTTGCTGGTTTCTCCTGATTTTGCAATAGTTATATACAGACAATATGGGTACTGTGTTCCTTCCTCATAATTTTCAATCTTACATTGTTTTTTACTATCAAAAAGGGGCACTTTTTCACAGCTGTGCTTTCAAGAGCAAATATGTAAATTCACCATTTCTCTTCATTTCCATCTCAAGGATGTCATTCTATCATTTTTACTTCTGATATTAATCTTACAGTAACATCACTTCATTTTGAATCTGTTCCTTAGAACACTCTTAAGTCAGATTTCCATTTTCTGTTGTTTACTGTCTCTTGTTTATTAGTGTATCTTTTGCCAACATATTGTGCAGACAGTAATTATCAATCAGTCCTAACAACATTCTTGCAAATTAAGACAGTGTGTGCAGATGGCAAAACAGATACACAAGCAGAAGTAAATTGCCCTCCTCTACATAATGTGTTACTGGCAGAACTAGCATGAGAAATTGCAGTGATGGGTAAGAGACAGATCTGGTGTGTCTAGTTCTAAAAAAAAAAAAAAAAGCAAGGTCAAATCTAGAAATCTCACCTTCTGTTAGTTACAGTCTCTTTCTTTCTCACCACATTAGTTCTTTTAGAAATTGGCTCTATTAACCACCTAGTGCGCATACCATACCTGAAGTTTTCCATTTCCTCCTCTTTTTCTGCCAATTTTCTTTCAAAGTCCGCTTTAATTTGGGAAAGTTCCAGCTGGAAACGTAGTGACTTGCTTTCTTCATGCTCAAGAGCCCCCTAAAAAGTATAACATATATATTATGGCCAAATCTCTTGGTTCTTTCAATACAAACTATGAAATATGCAACCCAGTCCTACATTCAGCACAGTAGAACATAGGATCCAGCAAAGTGGTGATGCAAGGGATTCTGCACCTTTCAAGGGATTCTTTGGGAGAGGATCAAGAGCCAGCGACAGCACCTATGGTAGGGTCAGGCTTGCCTTTCATTTGTTAACTGTTGCACCAAGTCCCCCCTAAATGACAAGCCTCCTTATGTCTGCATGAAAATATTTGCAAACAGAAAACCAAGTTTTGCATATAGGACACATTATGTTAATTGCACTATTTACATATATTTGTTCTGCAGATTTTCCCTCTCATTAAGGCCAGCTGCAACTGTTTAAATACAGATTCTTGTGAAGAGGACCATATATTTTCTCGACTGAGTGGGTATCAGTTACGTCGTATCAGCATCACAGAGAAAGGGTTAATTCCCATTCCCAGAGTTATAGTCCCCATGTAAGTGCCCGCCCGCACCCCACCTGCTTTTAACTGGAATTTAAAGAGGAAGGAGATCTGATCTCCACTCTCTTGTCTCCGTTGGTCCTGAGTAGTAGAGGGCAGAGGTGAATTGCTGTAAGTTAATGTCTGTCTACTGAAAAATACATAGGAGGTCAAGGAGGAGGATGGTATTCAGGAAGGCCAGCTCTATCGTGAGGCAGCCGCCTCAGGCAACAGATTTTGAGAGTGGCAACCTCCCTTCCTGCCTGCCCACTGTCCAGCCTCCTGCCCTCCCCACTCCCACTTCTGCTTGGCTGTTGGCACCTTCGCCTCTGCTTCCACCCCTGCCCAGGAGCCCAAGCAGCTGATCCCCCCCTAACTTCCCCAGCTCTCTTTAAAAGCAGCACGGCAAGGCACGGACGGCCTTCTCCTTTGCAAGTGTTCAGCCATCATTTCGGTTCCTCTGACAACCCTGATTACTGCGGTTGCTTAGCAACCAAAATGATGACCCGACTCTCAGGAGAGGAGGCAATCTTGCAAGTGTTTGGGGAGCCCGGTAAGGCGACAGTGGCTCAACACGCAGCTTTTAAAGAGGGCCAGGGGGAGCAGGGAGGCAAGGACGATGATCTGCTCTGGCACTGCAGTGGAAATTGTGGCGGCGGGGCGGGGTGGAGGCAGGAGAAACGAGGGGCGAGCGGTGGTGGCAGCCTCAGGCTGCTGTTACGTGGGCAGAAAAGATCGTAAGAACATAAGAAAGGCCGGGCTGGATCAGACCGAGGCCCATCAAGTCCAGCAGTCTGTTCACACAGTGGCCAACCAGGTGCCTCTAGGAAGCCCATAAACAAGACATAAGAACATAAGAAAGGCCATGCTGGATCAGACCGAGGCCCATCAAGTCCAGCAGTCTGTTCACACAGTGGCCAACCAGGTGCCTCTAGGAAGCCCATAAACAATACATAAGAACATAAGAAAGGCCATGCTGGATCAGACCAAGGTCCATCAAGTCCAGCAGTTTGTTCACACAGTGGCCAACCAGGTGCCTCTAGGAAGCCCCCAAACAAGACGACTGCAGCAGCATCCTGCCTGTGTTCCACAGCACCTAATCTAACAGGCATGCTCCTCCGATCTTGGAGAGAATAGGTATGCATCATGACTAGTATCCATTTTGACTAGTTGCCATGGATAGCCCTCTCCTCCATGAACATGTCCACTCCCCTCTTACAGCCTTCCAATTTGGCAACCGTCACCACATCCTGGGGCAGGGAGTTCCACAAGAAGCCCTGCCCCTTGACAAACAAAACCAAAGAACATGCAGACCCCTCTCAATTTGTCAGCCTTTAAGCAGGCAGATAGGGCTTCCGTCATTTCGTGACAACTACTTTAACGTAGCCTGCTTTTTCAATACTTTTAAAAATGTTTTGATCGTTATTTATTGGGGTTGATCGTGTCGATTGCTTTTATCCCTTATGATTTTATTTTCTCTAAAGTGCTTTTATTTTCTCTAAAGTGCTTTAAAGGAAGGATAGAAAGGAAATGGGTTAAAAAAAAAACAAAGTTTCTCCACGACACAAATACCACAGGGATTGGATATGTTCTCTGAACGAGAGGCTTTTCATCACTGATAAAGCATAAGTTTGGGACATAATGCACTATTTGCTTGGGACACACCCCAGTCAACTCACGCTGCTATCCATTACAAATAATTCTGAGTGCCTACACAGACCCGCTGTTTTACTTAATTCTGTAGTAAGGGGCTAGTGCACTGATGGCGAACCTTTTAGAGCCCGAGTGCCCAAACTGCAACCCAAAACCCACTTATTTATCCCAAAGTGCCAACAGGGCAATTTAACCTGAATACTGAGGTTCAAAGCCACAGCGGGGAGTCCAGGGAAGGGGGGGACGGGGAGGGCAGTCTGTGAGATCACTCGGCCTGGAGGTAGGGGTGGGGGGGTGGAGAGCGGGGAAAGGATCCCTTGAGGGGAGGAAGGGAAAAGGATGCCGCGAGCCGGCCCCACTGGCTGCCACCGAAGCGCTCTGAACGTGGTGCCGCCCATCGAGAACGGTGGCTTAGAAAGTTGGGAGGAAGGAGAGAAAGCCGACACCACCGCGCACACCTCCTGGCCTGGAAGGGGAAGCGCGCGAGGGAAAAGGAAGGCCGAGATGGGGGCCGGCCCATTGAGGAGGAGCCGAAAACTCCCACAGAGGCCCCCCGGAAAAAAAACAAACCCAACGGAAAAAAGGGGGCAGGCAAAGGCAGGTGGGCTTCCCTTCTCGTCCTCCTCGCGCCGTACGTGTTTGTGGTACCACGGCGGCGGCGGAGCAGGCTGGGGCGCCGGGCCGGCGGGTGGAAGAGCCGCCCCGCCACAAGCCATCTGCCTCCGGCCACCCCTCTCCGCCTCAGCAGCAGCAGCAGCAGCGCCGTCCCCCCACCCAGGCGCCGCTCTGGACCCGCCGCCGCCACCGGCCGCTCATGCTTGGTCCCGAGGGCTGCCCTGCCAGCCGCACCGCTATGCCCGCCGAGTTGCCCCCGCCCCGCGACAAAGTTGGATGCCCATCCCCTTCCTCCGCCCCTCCTCGTGGCCTCGACGCAAGTTTCCGCCGCGCCGCAGCCAACTTTGTCGCGGGGCGGGGGCAACTCGGCGGGCATAGCGGTGCGGCTGGCAGGGCAGCCCTCGGGGCCAAGCATGAGCTGCCGGTGGCGGCGGCGGGTCCAGAGCGGCACCTGGGTGGGGGGGCGGCGCTGCTGCTGCTGCTGAGACGGAGAGGCGCGGCCGGAGGCAGATGGCTTGCGGCGGGGCGGCTCTTCCGCCCACCGGCCCGGCGCCCCAGACTGCGCCGCCACTGCTGTGGTACACAAGCACGTATGGCGCGAGGAGGACGAGAAGGGAAGCCCGCCTGCCTTTGCCTGCCTCCTTTTTTCCGTTGGGTTTGGTCTTTTTTCGGGGGGGCCTCTGTGGGAGTTTTCGGCGAGCATGAGAGAGTGGCGCCTGGGTGGGGCGGCGGTGCTGCTGCTGAGGCGGAGCAGGGCGGCGGGAGGCATATGGCGTCGAGGCCGCGAGGAGGGGGCGGTCGAGGGGGACAGGCGGGGGGGCCGCGGCTCCACGCGTGCCCATAGAGAGGGCTCGGCGTGCCGCTTGTGGCACGCGTGCCATAGGTTCGCCAACACGGGGCTAGTGCTTCGCTTGAGTAGGAAATGTTCCCTCAGATTTGGGGTGGTGGTGCAGAGTCTTGGGAGTTGAGATTGAATTGGATTTCAAATGCTCTTTAGTGCACACAGTTGTTGCATTAAGTAATCTCTGATTACTGTAAGTCGGCCTATCACTATAGTTTGGTCTGAAGTAACCCCTGATATAGCTGTCAGGCCCTTGAGACAAAAGAATATTCAGATATCTTAATGTCTGTGGATATTGCTTGAATGGGAACCACTTAGGGTTGCCAGGTCCCTCTACACCACCAGCGGGAGGTTTTTTGGGCGAAGCCTGAGGAGGGTGGGGTTTGGAGACGGGAGGTACTTCAATGCCATAGAGTCCAATTGCCAAAGCGCCATTTTCTCCAGGTGAACTGATCTCTATCAGCTGGAGATCAGTTGTAATAGCAGGAGATCTCCAGTTACTACCTGGAGGTTGGCAACACTAGAACCACTGGTTAGGAGGAGGTCTGATGGTTTCTTCAAGGTTTTTCATTCAAGTGTGTGTGAAGAAACAGCATTTTACAGTTTGGGAAACATCCAGAGAGAGGCAGGCAAAGCGGTATGAGTAAGCTGAAACTAAAGCACCTTGTCTTTCTCTCCCTCTGGAGATCTGATGTGATCGGCTGCCTTATAGGAATGCCTCTTTACTTCCACTTGTACATGCGTAAATAAATCAAATATTATGAAGTCTGCAGTGCTCTCTCATCCAAATGAAAACAAACCTGCTCTTGGGATTTCTCAGGGCTTGAGATAAGTGAGAAGCACATAACATTCATAAAGGCTGCCTCCTACAAATTACCAATGACCATTTTATGTACTGATAGGCTGGCACACAGGATTGGGCTTAAGGGCATCAGTACAAAAGCCCACACCAAGAGCTGGTGCAGCGGCGACTTGCCCCTAACTGCTCGCCTGGCACAAAACACAGCAATTACACAATAGCAATGGGATCGTCAGGGGCTTTTCTCTGTGCAATCCTAACCACCAAAGGGCTATCAGAATGCGTTGAAAGCACTTCTGAGCCAATAGAGATTTATAGGATCGGGCTGTTAGTAAGTTACATTGCTTGGGAAGAAGAGAAGAGCAAAACACTTCCATTTTGTTTACAGATTTGCTGTACTGCTGTTTTCGCAAAATCACACCATGGCACATTCTACGATTATCTGTCAAAGTAAAGGTCTGGAATACATCACAAATGGATGTATTATAGCTAATCAACCAAAATAGCAATGCAATACACACACACACACACATCAAGCTTGGCTTTTCAGAGCAGTGGGATAAAACATGCTGTTTGCTCTGCTCTGATATCAACACCTTTTTATTTGGAGGAGAAATTCCTGCAAAATATAAAATATCCTGCAAGATAAAGGAGGAGGTTAATAAAATGATCTAGACAGGTTCATTCAGAACTGATTTTCAAGCATCAATGCATTTCAAAGATTGCTAGAAATTGAAGGGATAAGGAGCTACCTCATTAAAATATAGGATTCAAAAACAACAGAAATGTATGAAAAACGCCTCGGCGTATATTAAATTGACTTGCAACATCATAAACAAACCCTGTCATTCCAACTCATTGAAGTAACCCACATAGGGTCTAGAAGTCCAGAAAATGTAGATGTCACATATGGAAACCAGAAATTTGCATATGCGTGTGAGACTGCTGGCGTGGAAAAAAAACTTTACTCTCCCAAACTTAAAATGATTTCTAGGTGCTTCGTATTTGCCTGATGACACAGGAAACCTGCCTCTACTTCTCCTTCATGCGCTATCAGGTAGTGTAGCGATTTGTTTGCACATTAGGAGAGAGGCTCTTCCAACAAAGCCTGCTTGGGAGAACATCTGAGCACTCTCACAGCTCAGATGTAGCAAAGTTGACTTAAGGGATTTGCAAATGGGTATGTTTCCAGATTTTCAAGCCCCACAGGGACACTTGCGACACTGAGGAACCTGCTTCTGCTACGGAACTCGAACACGTTGCATAAGAGTTTGAGAGATGTTTTAGGCCAGGAATGGCCAACTTCTGCCATCTCAGCGCCACACAATTATCCAATCAGTGGTCTTAGTATGGCTAGCATCCTCTAGCAGTAAGGGCTTCATGATTATAGGTTACAAGCCCTCAGCCGAGCTGCAATGCACAGCTGATTAATTAATTATATGAAACACAATTTGATTGACTAAAAAGGTGACCCTGATTAATCAGGCAGCATATTCGAAATTGTTTTTTTTTTAATACAAATAATTATTTAAAAACCCCACAGAGGACAACACACTATCTTAAAAGCGGAAAAGAGAGAAGGGAGAATGCCTCTGCCGAAATAATGCTTGCTGTGACACGTACAACAACGAAAATCAGAGAAGGCATCTTCTTTAGAACTAGTGGGTTTTTCTGTGCAGATTGAACTGATTGAAAACTCATTTATCAGTTAAAGAGTTGTGACCTGGGCCTATTCACATCTTCTCTTTGTCCTGGATTCACAGTGTGGCTTTATGTAGGGTTGCCAGCTTTGGGTTAGGAAATACCTGGAGATTTTTGGGGCAGAGCCTGAGGAGGGAAGGGTTTGGGGAGGGGAGGGACTTCAATGCCATAGAGTCCGATTGACTAAACGGCCATTTTCTCCAGGTGAACTGATCTCTATTGGCTGGAGATGAGTTGTAATAGCAGGAGATCTCCAGCTAGTACCTGGAGGTTAAGATAAAAGATACCTGTGCTGTGGACAGCTATAGTACCTGGAGGCTGGCAACCCTAAGGAAGAGCCACTTAAGTTGGTAGAAGGCTCCTTAAGCTGGAAGCACGTCCTTCTGCCCAAGGTTTTTCAAGACTGGGATATCGAAAGATTTGAAAAGCGAAATGCAAAGGCAGACATACTCTAAACCCCCATGACTGAACAATAGGGGTTGCCAGCCATCCCTTGCAATCCCCAACATTGCCCGGCAGTCTCTCAAAGGCCAGCTGGGGGGAAACTGGGTGGGTGCACTGGCATTGTGCCAGCATTTGATGTTATGACATCAGGGGCAACATTCTAAGATTAAACCATAGAATTGTGGTGACTCCTAGAGCTTCACCCTGATGTCATGATGTCACTTCTGGTTTTTTGCTGGAAGTGACATCGCATTCTGGCATGATGCCGGTAGACCAGTCCCTGACCCCCAAATCCTTCTGGGAGTTCCAGGCAGCGGCCTGGCATACCTACAAAACAAACTGTTGCATTGCTACACCTTATAACGAAGCCTTGAATGTTTACCTTCCCTAAGTGTACATGAAATAGCTGCCACAAAGCCATTGCTTAACTTTATTTGATTATAGATATATGTGTTTAAGAAATCATGCTCATTTTTCCTTCTATCTTACCTCCGCTTCTTCCAGGGCTAGCTGGACTTCTGATTTTTCTTGTTCAATCTGTTTCTTCATTTTTTCTATCTCATGAAGACTCTTGTTTCCTTCACTGATCTGGTCAGTTAGATCAGCAATCTCCTCTGACAAGAGTAAAGAAAACAGCAACAATAGAATTTAGGGATCAGAAAGCCCCAAATGCACCAGATTATATGCAACAGAGTGTCATTTGGCAGGGGAGGGGGGAATTCTCAAAGCTCTTTCCAGTCAACTTTTTTGGAGTCACAGGATATTCTGTATGACAAGAGCGAGCCCTGTTTAAGTATGATTAGCAGCCAATAGAAAATAATTAAAGAACACACATTCTGTATGCGAAGGCAGTAGCAGTTATATTAGGTTAATGTATTCTGAACATTTTTGCCCCACTTTTTTTCACAGCAGCTCACACAAATGACGCACGTAAAACATTTCTGCTGCAGATGAACACATTGAAATTCTACACAATTGCCTGCTGATGCACAGTGTATCATCTTTATTTATCCCCTTCTTGTGTCCCTTCAATGATGCTGTTGACAGCTGCTGGTTGAGTGCTTTCAGAAAGCCTCCTAGAGGGGCAGCTATGAATAAGCTATTCTAGGTTTAAATTGATGTTCTGCAGGCTGGTTTATGTGGGGCAGCGTGTGTGTGTGTGTGTGTGTGGGGGGGAAGAACAAGAACATTTGCTGAAGTTGTGACAGTCAGATAGTTATTAGGCCAGCTTCCTTCCTCCCTTCCATCACTAGGACATGGACTGTTGCAATAGTGAATCACAGAAGGAGTAAAAGCAAGTTAAATGTGGCAGGCAGACATGTTTGTTTATTCACATGTCTGTTTCTTTTGTTTAGAAAGTGGGGCTGGGATGCGGGTATCTTATTTCAACATGGAGTGGGGATGAGAGTAGTTGAAAGTTCCTTCCCCATGATCCACCACTACAGATACTTTTCTGTCTAGCCAAGCCAACCCCTGGTATTAGAGACAGGATGGGAGAAATGTGTATGATCCAATAGGAGATAATGGTCTTTTATGAAGGGGAGTTTTACCTGGGGTTCGAGGCTCTCTTGACCCACACTTTTCTGTTCATAATCCTA
The DNA here is from genome assembly GCF_029931775.1 of Euleptes europaea. Lineage (NCBI taxonomy): Eukaryota > Metazoa > Chordata > Lepidosauria > Squamata > Sphaerodactylidae > Euleptes > Euleptes europaea. The sequence continues at coordinate 37,332,998 of NC_079323.1, forward strand.
AAAATGCTATGCATGTTGTTGTTTGCCCTGGAGAAAGTCCTGGAGTTTCTGTAGTACCTCAGAATCACCAGCAGAAACCGAGAAACATCTGAGTCCCTGCCCCTTGAAAACGCTGCTTTGTACTTGGCTGTAGTGCTTACTGTGAGAAAAACGTCACCCAGCTCCCCTCTGCAGTGCTTTGGCTTATGCATAGAAATGGGGATGATTTGACCCAGGCTGATCTCAGGGGAGATCAAAGAACCACATTACAACAGCATCAGGAAGACCCAGACATTGCATGGGCTGGGCACAAGGTCATCTCTAAAGGATGTAAAACTCATGCATAACCCCAACAAAAAACCAAGTCAGACCGGCGGAGAAAGTAAGTCAAAGTGCCCATGAATAAAAGACCAGTGAAGATGGAGGGGAAGGTTCAACTCCCTTTACCCACATGTTAAAATAAGTCCCCACTTCATCTACTTTATACACGAACAGGGCAAGACATCTGAACAACCAATATGGTTACCTTATGTTATGTGGACTAGGTGGACTAGACAGTTTGCACGGTCTTGAGCAAAAATAGAGCCACCTTGAGCCAGAGGAAAGGCAGGGTATAAATATTTAAATAAATAAACGTGTACAGGAAATCAGTTCAAACCATGCGCTGACAGAATCCATGCTTTTGCGCGGTATACTTCCAAGTCCCAGTTTACAGACAACAGCATGATCTCTAGACCCCACATTACGGATGGCTGAAGTAAAATTTTTTGGGGGAGACAGGATAGTTGACAACAGGGCTACTACGTATTCCACCTACACCCTTCCGATTCTTTTCTAAAAGATTGTATGATGTGTACTCCAATGCACTCCCACTAAATCTACCACTTCCTATGTAGGAAGTTCATGCTGTGCTTTGGTACAACAGAGGGATCTAACACTGGCTGACATCACTGGAGACGGCTGGAGTCTAGTCTGGCACCAATGGTTTTCTCGACCCTCAGATTAAATGGATTTTATGACAGGCAGAATAATTATCTTTCCTCTTTTGTGTAATGGAATGGTGACCCTCTATGTTATGCTCCTCCAGGGCTTAAGAGAGCTCTCTCTCTTAGTCACTGACTTAAGTTTGCCATCTGCTTCATGAGTGCATGCCCTACCTTGCAGATTCTTGTTTTCCCTTTTCAAGGTTTCCAGATTGTCCAGGGTCTCTTCATAGGCATTCTTCAGCTTAAACAACTCTGTGCTAAGGCTCCGGGCTTCCTTCTGGGCTCCTTCCAGTTCTGCTTGGGACTCCTCGTACTTCTGCTTCCATTCTGCGATGATCCGGTCAAAGTTGCGCTGCTTCTTGTCCAGGGCTCCTGCTGCTGAGTTGGACTTTTCCAAATCGATCATCATGTCCTCTAGCTCATTCTGCAGCCTGTGCTTGGTCTTCTCCAAAGAAGAGCATTTGGCGTTGGCTGCCTCAATGGCTTCCTCAGCCTCTTGGAGGCGAGCTGCTAACTTTTTCCTGTCAGGAAAGACCTGCCATTAAATGATGCTCAACAAGAAGTCCCTGGTTATTTCCAAAATTCCCACCATGTAGCTTTCAGCTAGTTACTTATAGTCACAGAGGATGCTGGTACAATGGCCTGACCCAAGGTATTTTGCTGGCTCAAGTGGCTGCACCACACAATCTTAGGAGTGTTCCCAAGAACCCCTTACAATGTGCAGCCAGACGTATAGTGTAGTGAGTCACTCAGAAAAGCTCTACCCATGACCACCATCCATTAGCTAATTGAGTCAGGAACAACTACAAAGCTCCAAGATAGGCTGGAACTCTGTCTAGCCAACAGTTCTTTACTACTGGTCACATGACTTCTGTTCATTCCTGACCCTTGTTTTCCTTGTGAACTCAGATCCTGGTTCATGATTCTATAGTTTAGGCTTCTGCTCTTTCTGGCACAATGACCTGTGGGCTCCTTCATACCCTTGCTGCCTGGTGTATGGTTTGGCAAGGTGTCTGCTTCTGATCTTCTGGCATCTAACCTGTAGTTTTTTTTGTGATGTTGACCTCTAGGTTATGGTGATACAGTCTTGACTTCTGATCTGGTTTTTGACGCTTTGACTATGCCTTGATATTTCTGATTTTCCATTCTGGGTTTCCATTCTAGCTACTACCCAAATCCTGGCCAAGACCAGTGGCCCAATCAATGCCTTATGATACTTGTGTGCAGTTGTACACGTCAATGGGGCATTCAATGGTGTTCTAAGCAGTTACATGATAAAATCAGGGACAAGATCATGCTGAATCCATTGCACACTCACCACCCTTAAAAGATGTGGGCTGCATGCTAGCACTGCTGTTTTCTACCTCTGAAACTCAGTAAAATAGTAGTAGCCCAGACTAGGCTCATGGTAGGTTCTCATTGAAAAAGGCATCTCCTTGGGCATTTTGTACATGATCACAACAGGTCAAGAATAACCATAAGAAATAACACAGTTGATGGATAACATCAATAACTCTCTTAGTGCTTGGCACATTGATCTGCATACAACTTGTGCAGTCACTGGTTTTAAAGGGTACATGTTGAAGCAAAGGAAGGCCCCCTCGATATCACTCACTTGGCATCTTCTAGCTCTTCAGTCCTTTGGATGGCATCAGTCTCATATTTAGTTCTCCACTGTGCCACTTCTGCGTTGCCCTTGGAGAGTGCTCTCTGCAGCTCTGCCTTAGCTTCTTGCTCCTCCTCATACTGTTCACGCAGAAGGTCACAGTCATGTCGGGCAGCTTGCAGGGCATGGGCCAGAGCATTCTTGGTCTGAACGGCAGGAGGACCATATTTAGCACACACACAGGTACACAGAGTAGCTATCGTGAGGCGCTTGAACTACCAAGTCAAATGACATTTGTTTTGTGAGATGGTTTATCGCTGGGTTGGATACAATGGAGTTGTTTTTCTGCAGGCAGCCCACAGGACACAACTCTCTTGCCTCCTTCCCCCCTTCCACTGTACCCCAAAATGTCCCCTGAAATGCTGCATCTCCACTGGATCCATGCTACAAGCTAGATTTTCCAAAATCAACACTCTGTGACATCATATTGACCATCTTAGTGCTCCCCTTAATGTTTCGGTTTTATTCCCAATGGTTTTCCATTGGCAACTACAGACTGAACCAAACCCCAGCTTATATAAATCAGTGTAATTCCTATGCTTTTACTTGAAATATGTAGTTCCGTTCCAGTTCAAGGACAAAATCTTAGAACTGAATAGGCTGTTTCAAACAGGTGGGAGAATTACCTTGGTCTCTTCCTCAAGCTGTCTTCTAAGTTCCTCTATTTGTTGAGTGAAAGACAGCTTCCCTCTGGAAAGCTGGCTTATAAGCGATTCTTTCTCTTCCAGCTGCCTTGTAAATTCACCTGCCAGATAGTTATTTTTTTAAAATTAGATAATCAACACAAGCTTCTTAATATTTATAATCACCCTCAACTAACACAGATGGACAAGGAATGGGGGAGGAGAGGACTGTGCTGTGCCCTGGAGTTTGAAGGAAATAAAAAATAACATCAGAGCTTTACTGCTGAGGAGAAAGTATGGAGAGAGGGGCTGGTTTGAGAGGAAAAAGAAGAGGGATTTAGGTTTCAGGCTACACTGTATTGTTCCAAAGACTGAATGCAAAAAGGGCATCCAAAAGAGTCCTCTGGACACATTAAAGGCAGTGGAAAATGATAAGCAAAAAGGAAGGAGATTTTTGCTTAAGGAGATCCTTACTTCATGTAATGCAACTGTGAAAATTGCACAGGCCAAGACCATAATTTGCAACACATTATGAAGGTCCTTCGTCACAGACAGTGAGGCTACAACATGTTGGCTTACAAAAGTTGCATATAAATTCTATTAGTGTGAAGTTTGACTGCCTCCAGCTCTAAAGAGGAAGGCTGGAACTAAGACCAGACATGTTCTAGTCTATACCCCAAATCAGATTCTGCCACTGCATCAATTTTGCACCCATATTTCATAGAATCATTGAATCACAGAGTTGGAAGGGGCCATGCAGTTCACCTCTCGGACTACAAGGTTTTATAAATACCCCAACAAATCTTTTGTTAAGGGTTTGCCCCCATGGAAATCCTGCAGCATTTCGCCGTGGCTGCAAGGCGGGTTTCAGCTCAACAGGCTGGTTGTCCCCCTGCCACAAATCCTGCTGCAGAGATTTCAAATATGATTTTAAAAGGACAACAATCACTAAATGGAATTGCTGCATATCTAAGTGGGCTGCTATTCTGGCAACTTTGCCAGCCACTTTGTTGCTTCAGTCCCAGAAAGCTGCTAATATAAAATAATGTCATCATATCAGGAAAAAAAATAGTCAGCAGTTGGGGAAAGATAACAGAAAGCAGCAGGCACATGTTGAATGTGAATAAACTATCAATGAGTGAAATGTGTGTAGAAAGAACAGTACATTTGCGCAACACAAAATTCCTTTGAATGATCTAATCCATATCAGCAGTGGCAGGCAGCAGATGCTGGGAGCCACTCCAACGTGTGATACAAGCAGAGACACCCTCCCTCCCATACTGTAACATATGAGCAAATATATAAAAATATACACAGACAGCAATGTGGAATTGTAGACCTAACACAGCCACAATCAGTTCCTATGCAAGGAAGCAATGGGCAGATCCAGACCAGGTCCTACATGTGATGGAGATCAAGAGAGGGAGACAAAGTAAACCTTTCCTTCATATCCATCTGGCCACTTAGTGGTAGCTAATGGGGACAAATTCCTACATGACAGTAAGCTTGATGCCTGGATTTGATCACACACTCCTAGGATAGGTTCCAATTAGGTCATTAAGCCACTGTATGGACTGACAACAGATTCAGAGGCAGGGCCAGAGAACCAGGTGGGTGGTGATATAAGGAATGTTCTCTGTCTCTCTTCCCTATTCCCTACAGTGTATACTGCTAAGTTCTGCTCTGCATGTTACACTTTACATGAGCTCACAGCAGGGAGTGGTAGCCATATTGCAGTTATGAAACCCCAGTGGGAACTCGTGTGTAACAGCACAGTGGGACCCCAGTTCAAACTGGAACTGTGGCAAGAAGGGGTGGTGGCTCCTGCTTCGGCTTCTAAAAATGGCATGGATGGAAGGCAGGAACCTCTCCTACTCCATCAGTATGCATTAGGGGAGGGGCTGTGGCTCAGTGGTAGAGCATCTGCTTGGCATGCAGAAGGTCCCAGGTTCAATCCCTAGAATTTCCAGTTAAAGGGACTAGGCAAGTAGGTGATGTGAAAGACCTTTGCCTGAGACTCTGGAGAGCCACTGCCAGTCTGAGCAGACAATACTGAATTTGATGGACCAAGGGTCTGATTAAGTATAAGGCAGCTTCATGTCTTCATCATAGTCCCAATCTGATTGAGTCCTTACTGTGCTTTTTCACAGGGGTTGCTACCGGGGACTCGGAACCGGTAACTCATGCGAAGTGTAACGCGTAGTTTTGTCCTCACTATCACACGAATCAAAGAAAGAGGAGCAAGGGAAGCAAAGAAGAGGCATGTTCCATGTAACCACTGGTACAATAACTGGTGCAGCAACTACTGGTGTGGTAACTTGTAACTATGGTTCTGACATACTTCCTGTGTTTGTCCAACCTACCATTCTCAGTCTGCAGCTTTCCTTTTTGGGCAGTGAGGTCACTCGTCAGGCGGGTCATCTCATCCAGTTTTGTTTTTGCCTCATTCAGCTGGTCCTCAAAAGTGCGACAGAGTTTCTCTGCATTTGCCTAATGGAATGGGAACCAAGGTTATTGTATCATATCCCAGACAACATGCATTGTTCGTTCATTTTTCCCTTAAGGCTAATCTCTGATAATCTTACAAAGAGTATTAATGGCACACTTGTTTTGTGCGAGCAGAAAGAAAAACCTTGGCAATAAAAGCAATGCGAATACTAGCAAAGAAAATGAGGAATGAACCTGCTAACACTAAGTCCTTTTAAGTACCAATATATGCTTTTATACATAGGCTTTTTTGTAGTAGTTTCATTTTTTTTACTGGAATCATTAAAAAAAATAGCGCTACTACATAGAAGTGGGTGGCCAGATGGAAGAGTATAAGACATTTAATTAATAGCAGTTTGAATTCTTCAACAGAGCTGATATCATGGAAAAAATCTCACTTTAGTTTAAACAGAATGACAGATCTGTGAGCTGTAAGATCATGCTTCTTAACAGATTCCACCTAATATTGAGGGGAAAGTAAATATTCCCATAGGAATATTCTGCAGTTCTTCTCTATATCATTTATTTGAGAAAAGTTTGATGGAAGCTTTTTCAAAGATCATACTGAGAGAGACAAATTCCCATCTTCATTTTTCTAAAATAAATATACTAGTTTTAACTTCCTGTGGAAGAATAGCTTGATTCTCAAAGCCATCTGTGGAACTGCTTTTTATATATCCAACTGGGTATTGACTAGTTACTGACCGAATAGACCAGAACACATTGGGTCTGTAATGCTTTCTGCCAATGTTAAAACACCTGTGCCACATGTGTTGGTCTAAACTCATGTACCATTTGCATGGAGATCTAGAAACAGACAACAGTGGCATGCAAAATGTATATCAACTGGGTATTGGCGAAAGGCATTCAAATATTACTCCCTGCTGTGAAGATTGCTGGAATGAAGACAGAGGAGATTTGACGGCGGTCTGTCATCGTCAAGATTAACCCCAGAGTTTTTACCTTTCCCTTAACCAGCTGCTCCATATTGGACGACAGGTCGTCCACTTCCAGCTTCAGCTCGCTCTTCTCTTTCTCCAGTTTCTGTTTGACCCTCTGCAAATTGTCCACTTGCTCCCCGAGCTCTGCCATGCTGTCTGCGTGCTTCTTCCTCAGAGTGGCAGCAGTGGCTTCATAGTGCAGTGTGGCTTCTTCAAGGTCCCGCCGCAGTTTCAGAAACTCCGCCTCCCGTTTTTTGTTCATCTCCAGCTGTGCTGAAGTGGCTCCTCCCGCCTCTTCTAGCCGCTCACTCAACTCATCCAGCTCTCGAGCCAAGTCTGATCTTTGCTTTTCCACTTTTGCTCGGGCAGCTCTTTCTGCTTCCAGCTCTTCTTCAAGCTCTTCTATGCGGGCCTAATAAACAGGACAACATTATATAATAGCAACACCCTAAACTTCATGGATCCTCTTTTTAAAGATGTCAGAACCAATCTAAGTAACTTTTATGATATCACTTCTGACCCCCACATTCAAAATGAAGATGTTAGCTCCCTACCCATGTAAGAACATTAGGAGCTGACAAAAACTTTAGTTACCTACTCAAACAACAGGGTAACATCTGCACCACCTCCACAAGACATCAGGCCCATGAGAGTTATGGGTGTAAAGAAGAGACATGCATCAAAACAAGATGGAGGGTAACATAAGTGGTGGCGTTTCTTATGAAGATTGCTGTGTACCACTCTATAATGAGGGGAATAGAATAAAGATACAGGGTAGATTCAAATTTTTATGGCCTCTTTCCATGTTTCACCTCTGAACTAGAACTGTCAAAGCTGATTAGCCACACATTCTGCCTCTGGTCAAGAAGCAAGTTGCAGAATTATTAATGGCCATCCCATACCCTCCAGAAGAACACAAAGAGCAATTTTGGCAGCTGCAAACCCAATGAGGTCATTGAGCCTCTACAGATCACCAGCCAAGAAGATGTGTTTTTTTTGGGGGGGGGGGTTCCTGAAAGAGTTCTTATTTTAGGGTAAACTTCAGAGCCAGTGTGACTCATCCAACAGTTTGCAGCAGTTTCCTTTGAGGTATAGCCTGTTCTTTTACTGACTAACATATCCCTGGGTGCTTGAAACATATGACATCACATTCAAAGGAAGATGCTTTGCATTCTGCTAAAAGACATTTTGTCTCTATTACTTTCTTCTGCTCCTTTCCATAACTGTTAATATTCATTTTAAATTACCAGACCCACAGCTATGTCCCATGTTTCCTCCTGTTCAAGAATAAGATTCCATACATGCCTTCATACCATCAGTTTCTCCATCAAGAGAGGGATGGTTACATTGGTAGAAGTTTTATTCTGGTTGTTCAGCTTCCTTCTTTAACTCATGGTACAGAGATATGCTGCCATTTTAACATGCTATAAAATGGGAGCTGATGTCTGTGTGGTAAAAAGGTTACCCCTTGGTTTCTAAGGATTTTTTATTCCTGCTTTTCCTCCCAGGAATTCAAGGTGACATGAAATCCACAGTGAAATCTACCAAAAAAAAGTACACCTGTCTAAACCTACTGAAATCAGTGGTTAGAGGGCAGAAACTCTGCATAGGATGGCACTGTCAACTATACCATGAGTTCATTTAGGTTGAAATACTGTGACTTTGCCAAAATCACCCAGTGAACTTCATGATTATGGAAATGTAAACCTGTATTTACCACATCTGACTTCAACATGTCAATGCACCCATGTTTGTTTGGATTTTACAAACATGGAGACATGGAACGTTGAGAGCAGTTGCAAGTTATAAAGGGGAAAAATCCTAGAGGAAGACAGGGATACTGGCCTGCTCAAGCCCACAAGAGCTTATAGAATCCTGGAGAGAAAGATCAGGTTACAGGGAAGAAATTTCCAAATTGCATATTCAACACACAGCTGTGATTGTCTGATTGTTCCCAGCTCTCAGTTCACTGTCAGAAGATACAGTGAGAGTCACTCATTTAGTTGCCTTTAAAAGGAATTAAACAAATGTATGGAGGATAGGTCTATTAATTCAGCCCTGGTTAGTATTTGGATGGGAGACCACCAAGGAAGTCTAGGGTCGTAATGCAGAGGCAATGGCAAACCATCTCTGAACATCTCTTGCCTTGAAAACCCAACAGAGTCGCCATAAGTCGGCTGTGACTTGATGGCACACAAAAGTCTATTAGTGGCTACAAGCCATAAGATTCATATGGTATCTTCATATTCACAAGAAGTAGTCCTCTGAATGATCTTTGCTGGAAGTGAACAACAAGAGACAGCTGTGGCATTGTGGGCTTCCCTAGACTGACCACCACTGGAAATGGAATGCTGGACTAAATATACATTGGGTGTGATCCAGACGGACACTTCTTATATTGTTTAAATAATTATGCTGTGGATTCTAATAACCTGAAGTTCAGATGCAATTGTCTGCTCAGAAACTAAAGCTCTCTAACTGTACATTAGCCTATGTATCCAGCAACAAAGCATGAATAATTTACCTGAAGTTCTTTTATCTTTTTTTGGAGCTGTATCACTATGGCTTGTTCATCCTCAATCCTGGAGTTCAGGTGACTAATTTCAAATTCTTTCCTGTAATTGCAATATATACTTAATTGAGAACTAGTGCTTAGGGTAAGATCATTTTACTAGTTTCTAAGGAGGATGCCATATCTGAAGCAATAAGCACTATTATTAATATTATTATGGCAATTGGTACAAAAAAACCCCCTGGCTTTTAGTATAAAGAATAGCAGGGAACATTAACAAATATTTATATAGAAAAGTATATGATACACACACAGACAGACACACAGAAAAGGAGGGGGTCACAAGCCAACAGTTCAACAAAAGAGAGAAATGGCCAAGAGAAACACCCTAACTGCAAAAATTACTGTATAATTATCACTGCCCCATATCTTCACGCTCCCACTTCTGAAAGATTCCTTCCAGTCAGGCATGTCCCAACTATGCTTTACAACTCTTTGAGTTCTTCTTAGCTAACCAAGGTTGACCATATCCTAATCTCCGATGTCCACAGTTTAATTTTACTCAAGAAGTTTTCAAATTGTCCTCCTTGGCACTTCTCATTGTTCCCATTTCCGTATTTGGAAGCCGGACCTTCTGAGCAGCCTCCTGTACAGACATGGCCTTATCGTCTTCAGCAAGACTACTGGTCTCTCACCTCTCAGCCAGCATGGTGTACTGGTTAAGAGCGGTGGGTAGGAGCGGTCGACTCTAATCTGGAGAACCGGGTTTGATTCCTCACTCCCCCACATTAGCTGTGGACACTATTCTGGAGAACTGGGTTGGTTTCCCCACTCCTCCACTTGAAGCCAGCTGGGTGAACTTGGACTAGCCACAACTCTCTTAGAGCTCTCTCAGGCCCACCCACCTCACAGGGTGTCTGTTGTGGGAAGGGGAAGGGAAGGTGATTGTAAGCCAGTTTGATTCTTCCTTAAGTGGTAAAGAAAGTCAGCATATAAAAACCAACTCCTACTCCTCTTCTCCTCTTGCTATACAAGGCACACACAAACTCATGCTTCCCACATACCATTTTCCTCCAGCTGGTTACACTTAACTCTCTTGGTTGCCCAGGTTACCACTTGGCTGCCATTGATGTCCCCTTCCATATATTGCACATTAAAGTATTATTATATTTCCAGTGCCTTAAGAAAACCACTAGGTGCCATACAATGACAAAAAGAACAGGCACCCAGTCTAAGTAACATAGAGATCCTGTATCTGTTGGCAAGAGAAACTGCTTGGCTTCATATTCCCATATACTGATCCAACACTTGCCAACCCTCAGCCTGTTCTAATGTAGAATTGAATTCCAGATTTCATGCCAGATGGGAAAGAAAGAAAAACAACTACCATGGGAAGCCTAACCTTCTATTACTTATGACAGATCTGAAGGATCTCCAGGGCTCTGGTAGATCCTTTCCATGCCCCAGGTTTATATAATTACATTCCCAGGCAATCCTACTTCTGATTTGGCATACAGCAACCCTGCACAATTTGAGATTCAATAAATAAAAGACATGATGTATAGTATCGTACTAAGAGCTTACTTAACCTCTTGTATTTTGCTGCCTTTCTGGGACTGAAAAAGCAAGGGTTTGTTCACTATGGCCAACCACCAGTTTTGCATGCCTGACATGCAGTAAAATTACATACTATGATTAATACGCCATTCTCGTATTTTAAATTAAGAGAGTATGAAATATTAGAAAGTTCCAAGAGTCATATGCCCAGTGGGTTTTTTTTACCGTTTAAACAGACACTAATATTATAAATATCATCTTACTTCTTTAACTTTTCATCCATTTGTATCTTATCATTCTCCAAATCCATGACACTCTCTTGAGTCAATTTCAAGTCTCCTTCCAGTTTGCGTTTGGCCCTTTCCAGATCCATCCTCACTTTCTTTTCTTGCTCAAGAGAACCCTCAAGCTACAGAGATGAAGAAATGCAAGTACAGATGAAAATCAGATCTTTAATAATTTGTGTACTTCATGGACCACAGAAATTGACAACCCTTGAGAAGTAGGGTTTTTGTTTTGTAAGCCATGCTATACCAGGTCCAGCTCTCTATTTTCCCTTCTGTGTCTTCAAACTGTCCTCTGGCACCAAAAAGAACGTGCTGATAAAGACAAAAGAACTAAGGGGAAATATCCATTTCCTTCCCAATCATGTAGCTCTACACACAAATGCAAAAAATGCATTTCTTCCATCTACCTTCTGTTCAGAGGTGTAACAGGCTTGCTTTTAGTCTGAACACTCACCTACAGGGCAAATAATGGGCCTGAAATTTAAATAGGACAAAACAAATCTTTACAGCTTCCCCAATAAAAAAAAAAAACTTTGAAAAACGCACAGCAGAGCAAACGTACATCATCCACTTGCTGTTCCAATTTCACTTTCGCTTTACTCAGGGTGTTGACTTTGTCCTCCTCAACCTGCAGGTCATCCAAAGCCTGCTGATGAGCTTCCTGCAAGGACTTCTTTTCTTTTGTAAGCTTGCTGATAGTCTCATCAAGTGAAGCCATTTCTTCTGTCAGATTCTTAACCTAAGGGGAAGAGGGAGAGATCTGTGTAAAATCAACTTTAGTCAGGTATTTTTCACCCCTTACTTGAGAGGACTGCCGGCACTGCAGCTGTGCTGAGCAAAGCCCCATCGATCAACACGGGAGAAGGTCACACCATTAATTCCTTGCTCGGGCAAGCTCTGGTAGACTTTAACTGGGTGCACTAAAATGAACTGTATAGATGGGAGATAGGGTTGCCAGCTCCAGGTTGGGAAATACCTGGAGATTTTGGGGGTGCAGTCTGAGGAGGGCAGGGTTCGGAGAGGGGAGGGACTTCAATGCCACTGAGTCCAATTGCAAAAGCGGCCATTTTCTCCAGGGGAACCGATTTCTATTGCCTGGACTTCAGGTGTAATAGCGGGAGATCTCCAGCTACCACCTGGAGGTTGGCAAGCCTAATGGGAAAGGAAGGAAACCAGCTAGCAGATGGGAGCAAAGAAAACATGAGTTGGCTAGCTACTTTCTATGACTTAGGCATTAAATGTGAAGATCCGAGCAATCAAATATTGGCCCAGAAACCGGGTACTTAATATATTCTGTTATTATTTCCAGTTGTTGTGATCACAGAAATTGCTGACTGACAGATTTATCTAGGGTGGCCTGCTCTGGTTGGGAAATTCCTGGTGATATGGGGGTGGAGCCTGGGGAGGGTGGAATTTGGAAAGGGGAGGGACTTCAGTGGGGTATAATGCCATCGAGTCCACCTTCCAAAGCAGCTGTTTCCTTAAGGGGAACTGATCTCTGTTTCCTAGAGACCAGCTCTAATTCTGGGAGATCTCCAGCCACCACCTGGAGTGCTTTTGTTTTGTTTATATTGACCACCTGGAGAGTGGCAACCCTAGATTTATCAGGACACATATTATTTGTCCACATGAATATTAACTGAGGAAGAGAAGGGCTACTCATGAAAGTAAAAAAAAAGTAGAGTATATTTTGTTCAAGAAGTAGGCTGGTTACTATCATAGCGAAGGCAGACCAGATTGCTCAATATACATCAAAACTTATATCTTTCTCAACCACAAGTCTTCCTAAGAAAATGCACTACTTTCATATTATCTAGCATTATATACAGCAGTTTTATGGCAAGGTATTTAGGACACCTTGTTTTCAGTAGCATGTTTTTCTTTCTCGACTTTTGCCAGTGTTATTTCAAGGTCATCAATGTCTTTCTTCAGCTCAGAGCATTCGTCTTCCAGCTTTCGCTTCTTGGATGTCAGCTCCGAGTTCATCTCTTCTTCATCTTCCACCCGCTCAGTCAGCTCTTTGACTTTGGCCTCTAGCTGGATCTTGGATTTAATCAGCAAGTCACATCGTTCTTCAGCATCTGCGAGGGTGTCTTGCTCCTGTCACAATTTACAGAAGGCTATATTAGTGGCAAGCCGAGGACAGACACTTGTTCTTTAGCAAACAGATTAAAACCCACAACTTCCCTCTCTTCCATGAGACCTATGCCCACACACTTTGCAGATATTCAGGTTATGAACAGTTCACAAAAAGGATTAACATGTATCCCTAAGGATACGCGTTCCTAATGTCATCGTAATCCAGTGGATAGAACGGTGAAGGCCTAGATTTCTGTATTTATACTCAAAATGCCTGTCTCACAAAAATGTACAAATACATCATTTCTTGTCTTTCAGTTTTTGTATATATTTGTAGTGAGCATTTCATCCTATTTTCTTTGCAAGATTTTCCATTTTGTTTCTTTGTGCTTTTTAAATGCCATTTTATTTCATTCAGGCAACAGAAAGGGGTTATCAACGTTAACGTCAATTTTACTATCAAATATTGTTATTTTGGTCAGGAGAAAGAGCACCACAATTTCTTCTCACATGTGAGAAACTACAAACGAATTTTCAAATTTCTAATCACAGTAGAGCAGTCACAAAATGTAGTGACATCCCTGCTGTATCACCAAATCCAGCTATCATGGGTTCTCTCGAATAACACAGCCATTAAAAACGAGACGACACTGAAACAAAACAGCCAAGCAACAAGCCTATCTAACTATCAGAGAGCTGGGTGTGTGTAAAGTGCCGTCAAGTCACATCTGACTCATGGCAACCCCGTAGGGTTTTCAAGGCAAGAGACGTTCAGAGGTGGTTTGCCATTGCCTGCCTCTGCGTGGGCTTCATGCGGAGGAGTGGGGAATCGAACCCAGTTCTCCAGATTAGAGTCCGCCACTCTTAACCACTACATCACGCTGGATAGCTAGATAAAGATAAAAGGCAAAGAACCAACGATGCAGACAGATCAGCAACATAAGCCCCCACATGATAAAAAAGCTCTTTTAAAAAGAACTATTTGTACAAGCCCCCTAAAGAACCCCCAAAACTCAGGAGTAAGCCTGTCTAGGTAGGGAGTTCCATAGAAAAAACCTCACACTGGAGAAAAAGGTTGTTCACAGAAAGATATGGGCAAGTAACACTAACATCAACTGACTATCTCAGCTTCAGTTTCCCCATTTAAAAACAAAAATAATAACGTCCCACATGGTTTTACAAGGATGTACAAGACGAGGATTATAATTACTCTGCCCATTAAAATGGCTGTGTATAATAACAACAATAAACATTCATTTATGTTGACGCACGACATTAGCCCTCAAGCAAGCTTTTTTTAGGGCGGGGGAGCTGGTAATTTTTAATGTCCTTGCTAGTGCTGTAGCACAACTGCAAACTGTATGTAAAATGTCACATTTCCAAGTTTAACATCTCCCTGATTCACTGATTTACCATGGTAACAGACTCAATAGACTGGAATAGAGATAAGAACATTAGTATTTCTATCCAAGCCTTTTAAGTTTTGTAGTTCATTTATTTACATGTAATGTAAACTAATGCAGAATAAAGCTAAAGCTGTAATCCTTCGTTGAATAAATTATCAAGACCAATTGTTATTTTACAATTCTGACTTCAAGATGCAGTATTGGGAAGTGTAAACGTAATACTAAATATACACACTGACATACATATAACAGCTGAATATGAATGTACATGTGAAAGAAATCTGGGAGTCTTAGTGGACCACAAACAGAACATGAGTCAACAGTGTGATCTGGCGGCTAAGAAGGCCAATGCAATTCTGGGCTGCATCAATAGGAGTATTGTGTCTAGATAAAGGGAAGTAACACTACCACTGTATTTTGCATTGGTCAGACCTCACTTGGAATACTGTGTCCAGTTTTGGGCTCCACAATTTAAGAAGGATGTTGACAAGTTGGAGTGTGTCCAGAGGAGGGCGACCAGAATGGTCAAAGGTCTGGAATCCATGCCCTATGAGGAGAGATTTAGGGAGTTGGGTTTGTTTAGTTTGGAGAAAAGAAGGCTGAGGGGAGACATGATAGCCATGTTTAAATATTTGAAGGGATGTCATGTTGATGAGGGAACTAGCTTGTTCTCTGTTGCTCCAGAGACTAGGAAACGGAGTAATGGATTTAAACTAATAGAAAAGTGATTCCACCTAAACATTAGAAGAACTTTCTGATGGTGAGGGCTGTTCGACGGTGGAATGTGTTGCCTCGGAGGGTGGTGGAGTCCCCGTCTTTGGAGGTCTTTAAGCAGAGACTAGATGGCCATCTGTCGGAAGTGCTTTGATTGTGGGATCCTGCATGGCGGGGGGAGGGTTGGGGTCACTGGGGATGTGGGGGGAGGTAGTTGTTAATTTCCTGCATTGTGCAGGGGGTTGGACTAGATGACCCTGGTGGTCCCTTCCAACTCTATGATTCTATAATGTTCCCAGTGTCTATATTTTACAGTGACAGGATTTTTCTGCATATTTAATTATGAAATTCAATCTTCAAATAACAGCATATTTCTTCCACATTAAGAGGATGGAAAGATTTTTTTATACTGCCCCTGTTATTTATACACACAATCGTGATTTGCTTTCATAGTTTCCATATCTGACAATGCAGATGTCTGAGAGCCTGTGCATGACTACTAGATACATAAACAGTGCAGAGCTGTTTCTTGTTTGTCTGGGAACTAAAGATTGTTCCTCAGAGTAGCACTTCTGTGGCCGTAAGATCATATTTTCCCAGCATTCCAATTGCAATATTTTGTCACCTAATAATGTTACTCTCCCTTGGATGACAATTCCATCGCTATTAGCGTGGCTGTGTGTAATGGTTTGTGAAACTTTCACAGGCAACTATTGGTGGGTACCTAGAATCACTAATGCTGAGTGACAATTGCCTAGAATTCCCTGCATTCTGTGATCTCTTTATTATCTTAAAAAAAATTGTTTGAAGTCTCTGGGCAGCATAGCTCCAATATATTAATTACTGTCAATTTTACTTGGAACTGTGACAAGGATTGGGTTAAATGAAGTCATCTGATTTTTCTACAATTTAAAATTTTTAAAAAGCATTTTGTATTGTTGGTCAGCTATATTTTATCTCAAGTATATTTAGAAAGGTCTAAAAATATTTCGCTGTGAAAACATTAATAATCTCTTTTCTCAGTCAAAGCCAGTTCTTGCCAACAGCATTGGTAACTGATGAAATCTATTTTTGCTATTTACAATGTAATCTGCAAAAATGGTTCTGGCTTGGTCTTAGGATCAATATTCATCTATTCATACCACCACATGAATCTTCAGTGGAACAGGCTTCCTCAGGAGGTGGTGGGCTCTCCTTTGATGGTTTTTAAGCTAGATGGCCATTTTTCGGCAATGCTGATTCTGTGAACTTAGGCAGTTCATGAGAGGGAGGGAAGGAAGGGTTGCGTCAGTGTTTGGCTCTTGTGGCCCTTTCTTACATGCCCATGGAAATGCAGATCGCCACTTTGGGGTCAAGAAGCAATTTTCCTCCAGGCCACATTGGCCAGGAATCCTGGAAGATTTTTGGGGGGGCATCTTCTGGGCATGGAGTAGGAGTCACTGAGGTATTGTGGGGGGAGGTAGTTGTGAATTTCCTACATTCCTTCCTGTTTGTGTCTCAAACCTCATTTGTTTTGTCAATTAAAAAAAGATTAGGGTCCACTCACTGCTTGAACCTGGAGGAGCAGGTCATTCTTCTCCTGAACCAAGGACACTTGCTTTTCTTCCAGTTCTTTCCTCCTGGCTTCAGATTTCTCCAAGGCCTCCTTTAGTTTCAGGAACTCTTCCTTCATATTGGCCATTTCTTTCTCTGTTTCTGCGGACTTCAGCAGGGGTTTGATCTTAAAAAAGAGCTTCATCCAAGGCCAGTTTTTCACAACCATGAAGGCTCGGATGTTCCACTGGATCACAAGAAGTGCATCTCTAGATAAAAGAAGAAAATATTCTACACCCTGAAATGTGGAGATGCTTCCACCGAATCTTTGAAATAGGGAACGTTATGCTAGTTCCTTGGCTTTTCTACATGATTGGAGTTCTATGTACAGTAAAAACTTTGTTATCTGGCACTCAGTTATCCAGAAAGCTCCGTTAGTCGTCATCGCCCAGAGGGCAAGCTCCACACCCTCGAACTCCATACTCCCACATCTTCTGGCATGTGCATGCCCCACTTCCACCTCTCCAGCCAGCCAACTTGATGCCTTCTGATTGCTAGGCTTATGACAGCCAGAGCTGCCAGCTGACATAATTCTTGGATGCCTCCTTCCCCCTCAGCCTCCCCAATACTTAGAGTTGTCACCTCCGGGTTGGCAAATACCTGGAGATTTTGGGGGTGGAGCCTGAGGAGGGCAGGGTTTGGAGAGGGGAGGGACTTCAATGCCATAGAGTCCAATTGCCCAAGTGGCCATTTTCTCCAGGGGAACTGATCTCTGTCACCTGGAGGTCAGTTGTCATAGCAGGAGATCTCCAGCCACCACCTGGAGGTTGGCAACCCTACCAATACTGCCAGGAGACAGTTGTACCAGAGGTTCCCAAACAGTTGTCCTCCTTGACTGCATGCTTCATAGGGCAGTTCCGTGGCTGGGAGTGTGGGGTGGGGGGGAGGAGAAAGGTCCCACTGTGCATGGGACTATTCTCATGCTATTCCAGTGGGGAGGGATTTGTTTGCTGTGCATTCCTCTGGGTAGAAAATGGGGCAGAACAATGAGCTTTAGTATCTGGCACCTTTGATTACCTAGCAACCCCCACACCCTATGAGCGCTGGATAGCAAAGCTTCTATTGAAACAAATGCAGCTGCTTCTCATGTCTCTCCCCTTAGTAAATCCTGCAAGGTTTGTGGGTAGTACTGTGATCCTGTTTTCCCTGGTTGTGGTATAATTAGGGTTGCCAACTGCCAGGTATTAGCAGGAGATCTCCTGCTAATTCAACTGATCTCCAGGAGATAGAGATCAGATCACCTGGAGAAAAATGGCCACTTTGGCAATTGAACTCTATGGCATTGAAGTCCCTCCCCTCCCCAAACCCCGTCCTCTTCAGGCTCCGCCCCCAAAATCTCCCGCTGGTTGCGAAGAGGACCTGGCAACCCTAGGTATAATGTTGCACTTCTACTAGTTCATTTGGTAAATAATAAAGGCACAGTTTCTTTCTTTCCTTCCAGGAATGCAGAGCAGTTTTAGACACTATAAAATAGAAATAGAACAAACAACTGCCTGGTGCTTCTTGCTCCTCCCTATCTCTTCCTTTTGCAAAAACAGTTAAAAGTTTGGATCCTGTGAACCATGAGTGGAAGATGCCTGCAGATGTAGCTCTTCCCCAGCGGTACCCCAGTGACCCCCCACCCACAATGCTGGGAGTCAGAGAAGCCTCATGCACAATATGCCATGTGGCAGTGGGGGGGTGTGTGCAGTGAAGATGAGGAATCAGGCAAAGCTTCTCTCACTTGAGTGAGCAGAAAAGCTTGCTTTGCTAGCAGAAAATGGACGTGGGGGGCTCTTTTCTGCCTCCTTCCTGGAGACCCTCATGTCTAGGGTTGCCAGGTCCCTCTTCGCCACTGGGGGGAGTTTTTGGGGGCAGAGCCTGAAGAGGGCAGGGTTTGGGGGAGGGGAGGGACTTCAATGCCATAGAGTGCAATTGCCAAAAAAAAAAAAAAAAAAAAACCAAAACAACAACAACACATTTTTTCCAGGGGAACTTCTCTCTATTGGCTGGAGATCAGTTGTAATAGCAGGAGATCTCCAGCTACTACCTGGAAGCTGGCAACCCTACTCATGTCCCATGGCATTTGCTCAACAAGGTTTCCCTGACTTCTAGGTTTGAGGTTTCGGGACTGCTTCGGAAGGGGGACAACCCACTTCAGAAGCACCTTTTCTGTTTTTTGTGGCAATAAAAGGCCAGGGCCGTAACTGTGGGGGAGGGGGTGAAGAGGGTGGCAGAACTGCCTCTCCTGCCCGGCACAGAGGCACATACAGAAGAGTTCTGCCACCCTCTCTGCATGCCACAGAGGCGGCTGCCCTCCACCCCACCCCATCCAGTTACGGTCCTGTAAAAGGCACAAACACCAAGAATGGTTGCACCATTGAGGGATGCACAAAAGATGTATTTTGTGCACAGTGAACTTATAGAGAGACAGGACTCGCAAGACGTTTGCACACTCTCATAATATCAAAAGCCATGATCATATGACTTCCTTTAAGGTATTGCTTGTGATGTAAGATTATATTCTTTTCCCAGCTGTCAAACCTGCAGTCGCTCATCACTTGGGAAATACCGTTTGAAACTAAAAGAACAGCTTTAAAAGGCAACCATTACCAGTTTGCATCCAGTATCAGCCCATGGGATATAAACAGATTATATTTGTAATACCTTCGCTCGACGATTTTCTGGAACTCAATGCGCATCAGTCTGCCTCGGGATCTTGCTTGAATTAGTGTTAAAATTTTTGCTAATCTCATATCCCTCATTTCTTCTAAATGACCCAGGAGGCCAGCCTTAAAGAATACCTGAAACAATGACCACGGGTTTAGTAAATTACCCATATTTACATAGAAGGAAGACACCTCGGAATTTAAGGCAACCCCCCCCCCAAAAAAAAGACAGGCTAAAGCCTAAGAATGGATGACCTTGAATTTAAAATGACCCCCCCTCCAATGAGGTGAACCAGTTGGCCAGCCAGATGAGATGGGGGCATCAGCCTATATCTCCCTTTTCCAGCCCCTTCCCCACCAAGCCCCCCCCACCTCCAGCTCCCAACCCTTACAATTCATAGTGCAACCACACACTGCAAGTCGTCTGCCAGTGAATGAGCTGAGCGTGTGTCTCCTTTGCTCAGCACCACACACAGGGCTGCTAATCTCCAGGGGGTGGCTGGAGATCTCCTGCCATTACATCTGATCTCCAGGCAACAGTCCACCTGGAGAAAATGGCCGCTTAGGAAGGTGGCCTCTATGGCATTATAACCCAATGAAACCCCTCCCCTCTCCCAACCCCACCCTCCTCAGGCTCCTCTCCCCAAATCTCCCGGTATTCTAAAACCAAGAGCTGGCAACCCTAGTTGGGCCTGCTGACACTAGAGTTGCTACCCCAGAGGTGGGTACAAGGCAGAGTAGTTTTGCTCCTTCCCTTACCCCTTCCCTGTGTGCCTGGAGACTCCATGGGCCCTTTTCTTGTTCCACTCTCCACAGGACAGCTCAGGTTGGCTTTCTTTTCTCCCTCCCTCCTTTCTTCCCCCAACCAAGTCCCAGGAAAGCCTCTTCATATGTGGGGCAACTGGGTCATGCAGGTTGCTTGAAGTTTCCTCACCATCTGGTAGAGACACTGGACTCTCTTTCCATGCCTTTTGGATTAGCCACAATGTGTGGAAGGAAAGAGGGCGCCTGACAGCATTTCTAGCCTTCCGAAAGAAGGTAAACCTTCTTGCCTTTCTCTGCATGCAGCCCTCAACAGTAACCGAATGGGGGTAAGTTTGCATAGTGGTGAATTTGTATGCAAACTAAAGATGCCCCCCCTTTAAAAGTCCCACAAAATGTTTTTTTTAAGTCTTGTTTTTGAGTTGATACAGTAAAACAAACAAAAACATCTGGAACAACCTCCCCTTTTTATGAGATACGGAACAATTTAAGTTGAGCTGTAAAACAAAATTGCAAAAACGGAGTTTGACTGGTCCTGACTTTCCAAGCAGGTTCCCGAACAGGAAGCTGGATAAGAATTATATAACATAAAATCCTGTGCCCAGTTCAGGTGAAGTGATACTACCAAGTCTGGTCAAATGACCTGGGAAAGGGATGTATGAATATGCCCATTTTTGTTTGTTTGTCTATGTCTCTGTTATTAGTGTTGCTTATTTTTGTTGCCAGTGTTCCTGATTTGATTGATTCATTGCCATTTATACTCGTGTGGTTTAAAAATAATGCTAAGACTCACTGCTTTAATTTGCATAAGGAATAAGCCAAAACAAAACTGGATTTTCCAGCCAAAACACTGGGACCGTGAAATCTAGTAGTTAACGGTGCTCATCAGACCAACTAAAACTGGTACTGTGCTATGCATGGCTCTGCCGCCTATACCCCATTATAAACACACTTCACTTTGCTAAAAGCAACTCATATAAATTTTTAAAAGTGGAGACAGGAGATCGGATGGAGGCATATCTCCAGATTTGAAAGTCTGAGCTATATTTCTGTACTGCTCTATTTGCTTTTTAAAATGCATGTACTTTGCTGTTCAATTCTCTTGCATTACCCATTCATTTACTTGAAAAATCTAGCTAATAGAAATGATAGCAGCAATTTTAAAGCAGTGGGTGTAATCAGACCTGAGAATTATACCTCTCCGGGTGGTATCTATTGATCTTTTGTCTGATCTAATCCCCTGCCTCATTTTAATTTTATTTAACAATTTGCATTATGGCTTGCTTTTGTCCTGGTCATTTAATCTGAAGTGCTATAACGATATTAATTCTCCCCCCCCCACATAGCTAACAATGCTATGAGTCATTCAAAGGCCACAATATAGCGCAGAGAGTTAGGCACACGTAAGCCCCCTGAAATCAATTCACTTAAGTGATGCGGTGCATCATAGCTCAGGTTTATTAGAATAGAGTTTCTTCCCTGCCCCCATCAGAATTCCTTACAAGAGATGAGATGCTGTACAAATGACTGCTGGGCCAAACTACACATGATACAGGGGTCTGTCTTTGTCCCGCCCATGACTTAATAATAGAGGGGGAGTTTCTGATTGAGAAAATGGGAAAGCAGCAGAGCTACCCCTCCCTGCAAAACCCCCACTGCGCCTTGATCCAAATTGGGCTCTTGGGGCTGCTTTTGCAGCTCAAATCCTCATCTGGAGACCTGCCCGTGGATGCCCAGTGAACACATTTTGTTTGGCTCTAAACCAGGGGTGGGGAACCTTTTTTCTGCCAAGGGCTATTTGGATATTTCTAACATCATTCGCGGGCCATACAAAATTACCAACTTAAAAATTAGCCTGCTACATTTGGTCAAACATTTAGCCAAGAGGCATGACTGGAGATGGCTCCAAGTGTCTGCCACGTAGAGCGACTCGTTTTTGAGCTCTGCCGTCCCCAGCTGGGCCCAAGAGATTCAGACAGGGCAGCATCCTTCTGAGCTAGAGATCTGCCAGGACCCACGAAGGGCCAGACCAAATGATTTTGCGGGCCTTATACGGCCCCCGGGCCTGACATTCCCCACCCCTGCTCTAAACAATCCGAAGCTCCAGGTTAGGTAAATCACTAACAAGTTCAAATTAAACTAGACATTAAATGGAGGGAGGCGTAGAATGTGGAGGGTGAAAATGGGCAAGGAGAAGACAGCATTAACGGAAGGCTTGCCCCGCGTTTGCATAGAGAAGCGGATTGCAAATGTCGTGCCAGTGCAAGGGAAAGGTATAGCATCCATTGTCCCCAGGGCTCCAGCAGGGCCCCATAACAAAGTTCTGGCTTGTTAACATTTCTCCTTTTGACGTCCATTTGGGAATGTCATCTAACTGTATATAAGCATTACACATCCCCTATTTTTACTTTCAGCACGGATCAAAAAATGGAGAATAATAGAATGTTGAGGGAGGAAGCAAGGGTTTTTTAGTAAAAACTTTTCAATGGCATTAAAATATGCGATTGTTTTTTAGACATATCATTCAGGCCACAGTTGATCGATGACCTCAGTCTATTAGGCCTAAGACTCTCATTACACTTCCCAGTCATGGGAGTGCGACTGGGAGTTACTCACATGACTAAAACCACAACACAACAAAATTTATGCACATATCTACTTGAACACATGAAGTTGCCTTATATTGAATCAGTCCATCAAGTAGAGTTGCCAGGTCCCTCTTTGCCACCAGCGGGAGGTTTTCGGGGTGGAGCCTGAGGAGGGCGGGGTTTGGGGAGGGGAGAGACTTCAATGTCATAGAGTCCAATTGCCAAAGCGGCCATTTTCTCCAGGTAAATTGATCTCTATTGGCTGGAGATCAACTGTAATAGCAGGAGATCTCCAGCTAGTACCTGGAGGTTGGCAACCCTACCATCAAGGTCAGTATTTTCTACTCAGACTGGCAGTGGCTATCCAGGGTCTCAGGCAGAGTCTTTCACATCACCTGCTACTGAATCCTTTCCACACTGGAGATGCTGGGGATTGAAAATGGGACCCTAAATCCAGCCTCAAGAACTTCCAGTACTCCCTGACTATTCACTGAGTATAAGAAAAGTCTGAAAGCCTACCTTCGTGTGTCCAAACCGGTACTGGCTATGATCAATGTCTAAAGAGCCAAGTAATTTTTCAGCAGCTTTTCTACTGTCCACAAACTTGTCCTCTGGAATTGCAGAAGGATTCAAAATACGGTACCTTATAATGGCCAATAAAGAACTTGTATAAATAAATGAAACTCTGGGACAGGAAACTGCACAAATCAAGAGTAACTGGTGAAGTTGATATTTACATCTGTCTCACTAGAAAATACTTGCCACCAGACCAATCCAAGAGAGGGATAACTGAAGTGAGAAGAGACAGACATGAGCTGCCAAATGCCCAGCCCCAAACAGACTCAGCTAATTGGCCAAACCACACAGTTCTTTAAAGTTAAATGCAAAAGGTTTTAAATAACTGCCTGCATGGCAGTTTTCATAACAAAGCATATTTTAAAATGCAACTTCTTGAATTCAGACTGAGCAATCTGGCACTTTCCAGATACATCTTCATCATGGCCATCAATAACAGCAGAAATTCTGGCCCTTCAACCCTTCCTTCAGGATTAAAATAGTCCAAGTAGTTATTTAAATAAAACAAAACAAAAAACAAAAAAGAACCAAGGCATAATCTTGCCTGGAAGTTTTCATACTAAATGGGAGATGGGTGTTACAGAATGCTAAGAGAATGTGCTCTGTACATGCTCGGTGACATACTTTTTAATAGCCATCCTTCACTAGCTACAGGGCTGATCTAGTAGTAGGTTATGGTGTTGATCCCCAGAACAAATTGAGCTTTAATTGGACGGTCTAACTGCCTATCAGTGTGATCTGGGCTTACAATGGTGACCCATTATGAAAATATCCCTCACCCGTCTTCTTGTTAAATTGCTGCCACCAGGCAGACTTTGTTATACATACTGCCACATTTTAATAATGATTTGGGATGTTCTTTAATCATTTTTAAGGGGGGGGATTTAACCTGACTCAAAATTAGTTTTTAGGGGAAATTCTTAACTCAAATTCTCAGTCTTCAGATCCCAGCTATATTTTCAGAAGGCTCTTCTGTCAGCAGAAAAGAGAAGGGTGATTACTTCTGATTCCCTCCTTCCAGTGCAGATCCTCACTTCACTCCCAGGATATTCCAATAAGCTCCAAGCCATCATGATATGAATTTAAAATCTGGTTACTGTAGATGGGTCTATCCTATGTGCCTGGTCTAAAGTGGCATACCTTGGGAAGGGGCTGTGTCTATGACAAAAGAACATTAGCATTTCTCAATAATTGTAGATGTTTCCTCAGGAGTCCTTAATTGTTAGGAAATGGCTCCATCCACGTTCCCAGCAGGGCTTGGGTGATACCCTACTGAGCTGAATGGAAGGGGCAGGTGTGTGTTGGCGTATGGAGAAACTACAGTTGAAATTTTGGAAAATACAGAAGAGAAGCAGACGGACACTTCTGAGAGTTGGCTGAAATGGGATCTCAAGCTCCAGCGTGGCATAGTGGTTAAGAGCGGTGGACTCTAATTTGGAGAACTGGGTTTGTTTCCCCACTCCTCCGCATGAAACCTGCTGGGTGGCCTTGGGCTAGTCACAGTTCTCGCCAAACTCTCAGCCCCACCTACCTCACAAGGTGTCTGTTGTGGGGGAGGGGGAGGGAAGGTGATTGTAAGTTGCTTTGAGACTAATGGTAGAGAAAAGTGGGGTATAAAAACCTCTTCTTCTATTGAGGGATGTGGGTTAGTGGATCTGCTGTCCTGTAGGCATGCCTCTTTGCCTCCACCGTGTACATAAAGCAAATACTGCAAAAATGCCATAAACCTCTGGTGCTCTTTTTCCCAAAGGGACCCAACCCACGTAAAGTGTTTCCCCTGGAATCTCACCGTCTGAAGAAGTGGGGCACCTGTTACAATATTTTAGAAAGCAGACTTGTATAACATGTAAACTTTTAGGAATCACTTGACTTGTTAAGGAAGAGGTACAATTAAAGTTAAGTATAATTTGCTACTAAACGTTATTTCAATATTGCTTCCTGAACATTGTTTTTGAATTTGCTGTACTCCCAGCCTAACCACCATTTTGATTCAGCTCTGATTGTTCAGAGTAGAAGAACTTATTCTTTCAAGTCATGGCATTTTTATTCAAAGATGATTCAAAAGGAATGGATAAAAAAAGGATTTTTACTGAGGTGAGAACAAAGACTCTGTAAACCAGCAGTTTGGCTAGACTGTTAAGTTCACCTTACCTTTGTTTAAAGTCAGCATAGATAACCCTGTTTGGAAAACCCTTGCGGCAAATGCGAATTCCTTCCAAGACTCCATTACAGCGAAGCTGATGAAGGACAAGGTAAGGATCCATTGCACCTGGGGGAAAAAAATCAAAAGAAAAATGAAAGACTAGACTGAAGAAACTGAAGGCAGCCTTTTCATACTCCACCATTAATTTATATATGTGATATAAGAAGCTGAATTGTCAGAAGAAGAAGAAGAAGAAGAAGAGTTAGTTTTTATATGCCAACTTTCTCTGCCACTTAAGGGAGAATCAAACCGGCTTACAATCACCTTCCCCTCCCCACAACAGACACCCTGTGAGGTAGGTGAGGCTGAGAGAGTGTGACTTGCCAAAGGCCACTTAGCTGGCTTTGTGCGGAGGAGTGGGGAAACAAATCCAATTCACCAGATTAGCCTCCGCCACTCATGTGGAGGAATGGGGAATCAAACCCGGTTCTCCAGATCAGAGCCCACCACTCCAAACCACCACTCTTAACCACTACACCACACTGGAAGATCAAATAAAATTATGCTGGATTTCTTTACCTGGAGTTTTTGTTTCATTGGGAATAATGCAACGCACAAAATGAGGAGACGTGGATCTTAAATTGGTCATTAGTTTGTTGAGATTTTCCTATAAAGAGGAAAAGGGAATGAAATTATGTCAAGGCAACACTTTTGAGTGGAAGTGTCACTTGATACTGTGTATCAAGTAAAAAAAAGGTAAAGGTAATCCCCTGTGCAAGCACCGGGTCATTCCTGACCCATGGAGTGATGTCATATCCCGACGTTTACTAGACAGACTTTGTTTACGGGGTGGTTTGCCAGTGCCTTCCCCAGTCATCTTCCCTTTACCCCAGCAACAAGCTGGGTCCTCATTTGACCGACCTCGGAAGGATGGAAGGCCGAGTCAACCTTGAGCCGGCTACCTGAAACCGACTTCCGTCAGGATCAAACTCAGGTCGTGAGCAGAGCTTGGACTGCAGTGCTGCAGCTTACCACTCTGCGCCACGGGGCTCCTTTGTGTATCAAACAGAGTTATTAACGGAATGGAACACCGACTTTCTGATAAACAATCCATCCATCCATATGGGACAGAGAGTAGCAACCGAGTTACAGAAATACAAAGAAACAAGCACACATACACTGGGGCTATTGTGCCTCCTTTGTTGTCCACTCCTTGCTGGTGCGAATTTACACTGAAGTCAATGTTTCACTTCACAGTCAGAATAGGCCAAGGTGGACAGAGGGGAAAAGCTGTTTGACACAAAGCGAACTTTGTACTATGCTCCTGCTAGCACACCCCTGGCTTTCCTGCTCTTTCCCTCCTTTTCACAACAGAGAAGGAAGTCTGCACTAAAGAAAGCAGTTTTCTTTCCAGGGTGTATCTTTGCCCAGAGGCAATCCTCTGCTTTCATGTTCACAGAGCAGCTCCCATGCCCTCTTCTCTCACTGAGTGAAAGAGTTATAGTGGAAAACAACAACAAAAAGGGTATCCAGTGGTTCCACTGAGTAGCCGTGACTACCTGGCCCTGGATGCAACCTCCTGTCTTTTAGACTGTCTCTGCTGGTGGTAACGCAAAGAACCTTAAAAGCAGGCAGTTTCCCAGTGATCCTGATGGCTTGAATGCTACATATATTATGATGCTTGCATGCATTCCTTTCCCTGCTATGCCTCCCTTAACGTAGTGAGCATGTCATCCAATTGATTGCCAGAAAGAGAAACTGCATTTTTGGCCATTACTGCAAAAACATTTTAATGCAATCCAGCCTACACTATCCAAAACTGCAACTTCTGCATCAAGCAAGTCAGATGATCTGTTGACCATGAATGGGAAGTAGCCATGGCCATAAGAAAAATCAGCCACCATGAATATAGTACTTATGTACCCTCTGTGATATACTGGCTCTTCCCAATGGTTTTCATAGGGCCTAACTGGTCAAGATGATCTCTAGTTGTCTCCCCCAAGTAATGTTACCAAACTCCTGGAGTTCTCCTGAAATTACGATGGATCCCCAGACCACACCCCTGGATGAAATGGCTATATTGGAGGGCTGACTATGGCATCAAATCACTGCTCAGGCTTCTCCCCTCCTGAAACCCTGCCCGTTCCAAATCTTCAGAAATTTCCCCAAGCTGGAGTTGGCAACCTTACCGCACCACTTTTAAAAAGGCAATAGTAGCCATGTAAGGCCCGGATTCAGCCTAGGGTTATGGCACATGAGAAAAGGGTTTTTCTACCACACACTGGTTTGAAGTCCAAAACTAACATCCTGAATTATTATTAGACTAGGTTTACCAGCCCTTGAGTGGACTGTAGGGTTGCCAACCTCCAGGTACTAGCTGGCGATCTCCTTCTATTACAACTGACCCCCAGCTGATAGAGATCAGTTCACCTGGAGAAAATGGCTGCTTTGGCAATTGGACTCTATGGCATTGAAGTCCCTCCCCTCCCCAAGCCCTGCCCTCCTCAGGCTCCACCCCAAAACCCTCCCGCCGGTGGTGAGGAGGGACCTAGCAACCCTGATGGACTGGTGTGTGTGTGTGGAGGGAAATACAGAAATCAGTGTTGTGTGAAACTCTAGGAATTTCCCAAATCTCCTATGGTTTTTACCACAGAAATTTGAGGATTCCTAGAGCATCATGTGACATTGTGCCAGCACTTCCAGTTACGAATCCTGAAGTGACATCACAGTGTTTTGTGACACCAGTTTCCTCCTTATTTTGCTCCTACTGCTCCATCAAGCAGCGGCTGGAGCCTGGAGTCCAGGGCTGGGGCTTGCTGCCAGAGCTGCCAATGTGGCACCCCTATATTAGACACAGAAGGGGAAAAAAGACAAGTACCTCGTTTGCCCCCTTTTCCCCTTCCAGCAGCAAGGCAGGTGGAGTAGTGGTGTACATTTAAAACAGGTAAAGCTGTACTGGGGAGGAAGGGTTAAACCCTTTACTCTTCCCTGGTACTAAGGCGCTGCTTTGAGTTATGGCCCTGAGCAGTCTGCCTTTAAAACAACTCGAAAGATCCGGCCTCCTCTCTCCCAGCTTCTTGCCTAGTTTTCTCCTTAGATTTGAATACTGAAATGGAGCCTGTAAAACTCGGTTCAAGTTCTATTCACCACCACTAAGTGATCGGTGCTGTCAAATCTGACAATGCTAACTTAACAGTTAAGGGAGCAAAACTTGGGCAATGCTTGGATCCTGCAAGCAAATGGGAAGGGGTTTTTTGCTTTGTGCAACACACTTTTGACTGGCACTAGCCCTGTGCTGTGAGTTTATCAGTGTTGTTGGACTGGGGCAGTTAAGCGTTGTTTAGACATTTAGCCGAATCAGGCAAAATAAAATAAAAAAATTAAAAGCAATAAACTATAATTTTAAAAAGTATTGAGTCAGGAAGCTGAAAACTCCAGTTTTATAAGGTCAGTTACTAACATTTTGGTTTCCGCATTCTGAATACACCAGCTTCTTGGTGGTGAAATGACAAAGAAAAATTACTTTAAAAGGAACTTGAAAATTACCTTGTGCATCGATGATACTGTTTGGAAAGAAGCACCCTTCTTGCGTTTCTTCTCTCCACTGTGATCAGCTTATGGTTTAAAAACAAAGGAAGAAAACAGAGCAGCCAAGTTTAAAATCTGTTTCCAGCCCTGACAGCTGATTTATGAAGACCCCCATCAGGTTTTCAAGGCATGAGGTGAACAGTGGTAATTAGCCATTCCATGGCTCTGCACCACACCCCTGGACTCCCTTGGTGATCTCCCATCTAAATACTAACCAGGACCAGCTCTGCTTAGCTTCTGAGATCTGATGAGATCAGGTTAGCCAGGGCTATCCAGGTCAGGGCAACATAAATTTAATGTCAAAAACCAGGTTCAGTGGGCCAGCTTTGGGGCCGGGGTTTTCAGCTATTAAACACTGTGTTATGGGTTTGCTGGTGGCTTTACATATTCCCTTCCCCATTCCTAGCACAGCAGCTACATATGGGGTAAACTCCTTCCCTATATACTCCTTCATTATAAGAACGTTTGGGAAAAGTGGCTTCGTGGGGATGGCACCCAGATTCAGAGACTTCCTCTACATGTAAATGCTGCGCTCAGGAACCATGGATCATGCGGAGGCTGGAGTTTCATGCACTGATGCCTGCTCTCTCCCTCTCTGCACATTGCCTGAATGCACAGAGGAGTCATGTGGAGTATCACAATGTCTAACCAGGGGGCTAAGGAGCAACTGTCTGCAACGTAATGTAAGTTGATGTAAACTTAGCCAGATCATGAGAGGGAGGGCAAGAAGGTTTGCATCAGTGTTTGGCTCTCATGGCCCTTTCTTGCAAGCCCAGGGTAGTGCCAATCGCCACTTTGGGAGTCACCAAAGCAATTTTCCTCCAGACAAGTTTGGCCAGGAATCCTAGAGGGTGGGTTCCCTCCCCATCTTCTGGGCATGGAGTAGGGGTCACTGGGGTGTGTGGGGAGGAGGTAGTTGTGAATTTCCTGCATTGTGCATGGGGTTGGACTAGATGACCCAGGTGGTCCCTTCCAACTCTATCATTCTATGATTCTATGGTTGCAGGTGCCCTGCTGCTTATTCTGGAACTAATGCTCTGTCACAGTGTTTGGCATTGCACTAATGTTGGGATCCTTCTGTGTCTGGTTTGCTGGTGTAGCACAGCAAAGGCCAAACAACATTGGTGTAATGAGTCGGGGCCAGAGATACATACAGTATTCCATGCATGTGCGGCTCCAAAACGGGGCAAATAATAACTACTGGGGCCATTTCAGCTTGAGAAAACGACATAGGTGGTCGGAGGCCCTCATGCTCTCACACCACAGCTCTGAGCCTAATTGGGCCCCTGAGGATCTTTAAAACGACATTTCCTGCAGCTGCTGTGTGGCTAAAGGGGAAGCAAGTTGTGTCTGGGAGAATCTCACCAAACTCGTTACAAAATGTAACCTGTAGTTTGGCTCTCAGGCCACTTCCAATCTTAAGAATTTACAACATGAAAGGCATGCAGTCTGTATGTTATCATGTGTGACGATAACACTTGCAAGCATTTTTTTCCTGCGTATGCATGCTGGCAAGTTGCAGTCTCCCATTGCCTCCTAGCAGGAGTTGCCAGAAGGAATGTGCAGCAAATTTTAAAACTTGTGTGACCATCGTTCATCATAATCTACAGGTAGATTCCTACATGGAAGCGCTACTTGAAAGTAAATCTAATTGAAATCAATGGGACTTATATCCAAGTAAATTACATTTTAAGTCAGTCACAAAACAGAATAACAAATACGTTTGGAAAACGGGCGAAGAAAAGGAGTATGACTATAACTAAAAAGTCCCAATAAATATATGAATATTTATGTACTGGCCTTCCCACCTTGCTATTTTAATAAAAAAAAAACAGTGCTTCTATGATACTTGAATCAGAATGAAGTATGATGATTTTTGTAAGTGGGTTGCCACAACTGAGCCAACAAGGAGACCAGCACAATGTGAAAATTTCATTCTGAAGTCCTGTAAAAGGGTTGGACCAGACAATTTGTGCCCTGGCATTGACACTCCAAGTAAAAGGGAAGCGAATTGCATCGTGTGTTTTACGCTGCTCTGACGTGATGCTGTTAAGGTGGCCCTGGCCTTTGGCTGATTATGAAAGCTTCAAAAGAATCTCCAAGGAATTAATATTCTTTGGCAGATGGCTATTCCCATAGGCAAATCTGGGCAATATTTAATTATCTTCCATGATTGGCCAGTCGCAGGTTTTGGTATTTCGACTCAGCTCCTTCCCCAGTCTGCATTATGGCACTGGCACTTGGGCTATGTCTTCTCGATTCCCTTTTATAATTCATGACAACTACATCTACTCCAATGAGGTTCTTAATAAATATGCTCATGGCTGTAGGGTATACCAGCTAAATCTCTGTAATGAGTCACAGTCCTACTTACTTAACATCATTTTGCAAGAACCTGCAAATTGCTCTGTTCTAAAAACACAGAAATGATGATTTAAAAACTATTACATCTCTGCGGCGATTTCCCACTTGACTTTCAGAATCAAGAGATTTACTATATAATGAAGCTCTCTTTGCTTTCTTATTAAACACACAGAATTGGTAATTATACAGCTGAGATTGGCAACATAAAAGTTGTGTTTTTCTCGACGCCATTGCAGTATACGTTGTCAGTGCCTCCATTTAAAACACTCTAATCTGTTTTTATGACAGAATACTATGAATGACATAATACTACTCACACTCATTAGGAACCAATTCATACTTCTCAGTTTTATTCTTTTTTAGATATTTTGGCTTCCAAAAGTGCCAGTTGCTTGCCAGCAAACCATCTCATACACTTTGTAGCATGCAAAACTGCAGTTTGTGTTCATGTTGGCTGATTCAAGCAAACAATTCAGCATTCTGCTCATTTATCCATGCAGGAGTGAGGGAGGCATCACAGAATGAAAAAGAAAGTGCCTCCATCCAAGGACTCCATCAAGGACTCCAGTGTAGTAGCAAATGTATTCTATAGTGTGTCATGTAGTGAATTTGCATTCTTTCATTGTCTGTGCCTCTGACATTCCATGGTATTCCGGTGCACCCTTCTGTATGGATCACATTAGTGGCATTTCTATCAAAAGTATACTCATCAGGTTACTATATTCAACCCCAGCTTCCTAGCATGCATACTTTATAATAATATAAGAGGAGCCCTACTAGATCAGATCAGTGACACATGTACTGTAGCATTCTGTTTCCCACGGCAGCAAACGAGAAGCCCTGGGAAGGCATACAAGCATGGTCACAGAGGCTAAAGCCTTTCCTTGCTGCTGTTGCCCCCCAGCAACAAGTATTCAGGGGTACAGCGTCTCTAAACATCAAAGTTTCATTAAGCTATTAATAGTACAGTGATGGATCTATCCTCCATAAATTTGTACAACTCCCCTTTAATGCCTAGCGGCCCTCATCACACCTTGCGTATGTGAATTCCAAAAAAGTGTCATGCAGTGTGTGAAGAAATATTCATTTTCTGTTGGCCCTGAATCAGTTGCTCAAACGTCAGTCAGTACTCCCAAGTTCTAATGGTTTCAGAGAGGGAGAAAAAAGTTCTCCGTTCATCAGGCATAATTTTACGAGCCTGTCATATTCCTCCTTAGTCGTCGTTTTTCTAAGCTTAAACAGCCCAAACACGTTTGCTGCATTCAAGCATGTCCGTGCAAAGGAGTTGGCTGGTAACAATGTAAGAACGTAATGTGTGAAGCGTCACATGGCTGAGGCTAGGGTTGATGTTCTGCTCTGAGCCATCAAACAGGCTGAGTGATCCACTGATGCGACGGCGTGCCAACTGTTTTGAGTAAATGGAAATGACAATATTTCTATTTCCCACAGACATGTTATGAAAGAAATTACATTGAAAGCTGCAAGACTTTTTGGATATATTGATTTGGCTGTATTTATTTCCTGTCTTTCCTAGGAAGTAAAATAACAAGGTCATTGCACTTACCGCTGTCAGCACTAACATAATTTTCAAATAGACTTGCCAGAAGTTTATTGGAAGATTTCTGAAAAGTGCCCACCACTGTTTCATTGAGCGGGTCCTTGTTTTTCTCAAGCCAGCCAACGATGTTATAGGGAACCTAATAACATAGAAGAAATGCTATAAGGAAAATGAGGAAGATGGAGGTTGTTAGAAATCTGTTCCTCACTTTACAACCATACACGAAGGACTGCCTCTCCAGGTGTTAACTCAGTTCCTTTTACAACCAGTTCTGAAATAAATACACTGTCATTTTCCTTCACATTTTTTTTATTTTTATTTTATCTTTAGTCTTAATAACCCATCTTCTCTCGGCTGAAGCCAGTCTCAGGGTGGCTCCCAACAGATAAAACAACATAAAAATGTGTGTGTGTGTAAAGTTCCGTCAAGTCGCAGCCGACTTATGGCAACCCCTTTTGGGGTTTTCATGGCAAGAGATTAACAGAGGTGGTTTTGCCAGTGCCTTCCTCTGCACAGCAACCCTGGTATTCCTTGATGGTCTCCCATCCAAATACTAACCAGGGCTGACCCTGCTTAGCTTCTGAGATCTGATGAGATCAGGCTAGCCTGGGCCATCCAGGTCAGGGCAACATGAAAATAGCAACACATAAAATTATCTGAATTAAAACCCACAATCCTAAATTAAAAGTTGGGTTGCCAGGCCCCCGCTCCCGATCAGCAGGAGGTTTTAGGGGGCAGGACTAAGGTGGCCATGGGTGTGTGCAGAGGAGGGGGTGCATATGCAATGATGTCACTTCCAGTTTTACTTCTGGAAGCGCCACATTGCCGTGGCCGACTTAACACTTAAACCCCCACACTGAATATTAAATAGGCCACGGTGATGCAGCATTTCCAGAAGTAAAACCTGACGTGACATCATCACATGCAACCACCCACCTGGCAACCCTACAGCTGGCGCTCAGTACGGTGCACAGAGGCCAGGGGCCAGGCCAACCTGGAAAGCAGCCAGGTCCCCTAATCCAGGTCTTTGAGAAACATCTCTCCAGCTCTTCAAGTCCTCTCACTTTATAATATCTATGTCACACAGAGTCAGGTTATTTGAATCGTTTCCTTATCATAACTTTAAATACAAACCAGGAAAATGTGTGAAAATGCATGAAAACTCCAGTACATTATTCTTCTGACACTGAAACCAGTGGATCCATTCATTCCACATGATGGGTAGCGGTGTTAGTCTGTCTGTAGCAGTTGAAAAGACCAAGAAGCACCCTAAGGACTAACAAAATTTCTGGCAGGGTATGAACTTTCATGAGCCACAGCTCACTTCTTCAGATAATTTATTCCACAGAATTTCACGCATGCTTAAACCCAGTCTAGATCAGAAAAAACTGATGGCTGATGGTGGAGGCTCAATGGACCAGTTAGTAGAAGAAATGATTGTTTTGGGTGGGATCCCAACTAGTGACAAGATGTGAGTTGTTCCTTGATCCAGAAATATTATTGGATTCTCAGGTGGCCACTGTGGCTCAGATTTCCTTTGATCAGCTTGTGCTAATTTGCTAGTTAAGTTCACTATATAAAACTGTTCATGGAGGCAGACAAAGTGGATAAGGAAAGTGTTTTCTCCCTCTACATTAAAATTAGATCTTGGGGGCACCTAATAAAGTTGATGGACAACAGACTCAGGACAGAAAAAGGAAAAACCATATTCACTCAACAAGTAGTTAAATTGTGGGATTCGGTGCCAGTGGATGGCCTCTTCAGATAGATGGCTTTAAAAGGAGATTAGACAGATTCACAGATGAGAGGTCCATCAACATCAAATTGCCATGAGGACTAAAAAGAAGCCTCTGAATACCAGTGCTAGATAGGGTTGCCGCCAGGTCCACCTTCGCCACCGGTGGGAGGTTTTTGGGGTGGAGTCTGAGGAGGGTGGGGTTTGGGGAGGGACTTCAATGCCATAGAGTCCAATGGCCAAAGCGGCCATTTTCTCCAGGGGAACTGATCTCTATCGGCTGGAGATCAGTCGTAATAGCAGGAGATCTCCAGCTACTACCTGGAGGTTGTGGAAAAATCCTTGCGGAAAATATATCTCTCAACACGCAGCCACTGCACAATTTCTTTTATATTTCAAAGCTTCTATTCTGTAGACTTACAATTTATAATTTATACCGCCAATAAATGAACACACCAAATATAAGAATGTAACCACCAAACGTGTGTACAATTGTTGTAATTGTCAACCAGTAAATGCCAAGGATTTGGAACAATGCTGATTTTCTTATCGGCTGCCGCAGTCTGCCACGCTGGTCCGATCAGCTGACCGTAGCAAACCAATCACGCAGCTTACTCCAGAGCTTCTGTGTTGCTGTTAACTCCTGCTTGTCCAGCAAACACTGATGAGATGTATATTGCTCACAGAGGACTATTTGTTCCTTCACCAGGCACAGTTGTGCCGAATTGTAGGCGCAACGCGCCCCAACGTGACAAGATCCCAGGTTAGTAAATCTTGTTTCGCGGGTATAAAATTATATCTGCTTCTTCAGACCTAGCAAAAGACCCTTAGGAACTGCGAAATTGCAGTCAGGTAAGAATATATTGAGGCAATCCTTGGGAGTGATGGGGTAATAGTGTTAAAGGATGTTTAGGGATATTAATTATAATGATTGTTGTTGTAGATGCAAGATATATAAGTCTGAAGAAGCAGATATATTTTATACCTGAGAAACAAGATTTACTAACCCGGGATCTTGTCACGTTGGGGCGCGTTGCACCTACAATTCGGCGCAACTGCGCCTGGTGAAGGAACAAATAGTCCTCTGTGAGCAATATAAATCTCATCAGTGTTTGCTGGACAAGCAGGAGTTAACAGCAACACAGAAGCTCTGAAGTAAGCTGCGTGATTGGTTTGCTACGGTCAGCTGATCGGACCGGCGCAGTGAGTGAACCTTGGAAGCGGCGCGGCAGACTGCGGCAGCCGATAAGAAAATCAGCATTGTTCCAAATCCTTGGCGTTTACTAGTTGACAATTACAACAACTGTACACACGTTTGGTGGTTACATTATTATATTTGGTGTGTTCATTTATTGGCAGTATAAATTATAAATTGTAAGTCTACAGAATAGAAGCTTTGAAATATAAAAGAAATTGTGCAGTGGCTGCGTGTTGAGATATATATTTTCCGCAAGGATTTTTCCACATTAATTAATCAACACGCCCTTACCTAATACTACCTGGAGGTTGGCAACCCTAGTGCTAGAAGGCAATGCTGGGTGGGGCCTTGGCATCTATACTCTGTTCGTAATGTACTGTTTGAAAAAGAATGTTGGACCAGAAGAACTGGCAGAGCAACTCTTATGTTCACTAGCAGAAGCTGAGAGAGAGGAAGGAGATCAGCAGGGATGTGATACCATAGAGTCCGACCTCTGAGGATGCCATTCTTTCCAGGAAAATTGACCTCTGTGGTGTGGAGATCAGTCCTATTTCCTGGGGAACTCCAGGCCCCACCTGGAGGTTGGCAACCTTGTTTTGAGCTGGCTTCCAAATTGTTTGTGACCCAAATACAAGCTGTTTCATTTTAACTCCTCAACAGTCTAGATGTCTGAGTAACTGAGAAACAGCTTCCTCTTATATTAACTTCCTGAACAACTGAGATATTCTATAACAGCCTCCTTCACAGTCCATTTATTTATTTATTTGTAGAGGCAAGATTGGCCTCAACTAAAAGCAGTACTTTTCGGTTGCAGCCTTAGAATTATGGAACTTTCTCCCTCTGGAAATTCCCTTGTTGGCCCCCTCTACATTCTTGTCAAAGGTAATGGATCCGATTGTTCGTTTCTTTTGGTGTACGTAACTAAGTGACTTTTGTTCTGCTACCCCTCCCTCCACCAATAAAATTTTTTAAATACACAAATAAAGAATAAATAAATTTTGCTCTGTTCTAATCCTGCATCTCAGCACACTGTGGGATTGGGAAAATTTACAATGGCCAGATCTGCAAAATACTTACCACGCCAGCATAATGCAGGAGCTCAAAGTGAGCTTCATATTTCCTTTTCTTATCAGGCCTGGGTTTCTGCAGGTTGGGTGATTTGCCAAGATGATTGTCATAGAGCTTGGCTTTGAACGTCATGTCTGTAGCCTTTGGGAACATGCATTCCTCTTCAAGGATAGACAAGATGCCCATGGGCTGTTCAGAAACACAGAAAACCTAACGTGAGGATAGCTTTCGACAAAGGCGTTGTTTGAATTGGCATGCACGAATACACTTTTTTCTGGAGAATTTCTTGCCATAGCCATTAGCATATGACTTTTCAGACTGCCACCAGACTTGGTGACACTGTGTGAAAATGCTGTGTTTTATACAGATTGCTGACATAATATTGATACTTCGGTTTTCAAAGTGTTTAAATGGAATGATTATTTTTAATTTCTTAATGAATCAATCAGGAACTAGCCCAACATTACTACAGCTCCAGTTTGTAAAAATTATTATCCACTAAACTGAGCACAGCCATGCATAGACAACCTTCCTGTTTTGGAAGTCCAAGGTAGGCAAGCAAGTAGAGCAGGCGTGCCAAGCCTCTGGTGGGCAGCCACACATGCTGGCAGACTGCATTCAGCTTGACAGATCTCAGAAACCATTACAGCTAACAGAAAAGCTGTTCAAGGAGGCTGGTTTAACTGGCTATCGGATTAGAAACCAGCCCTTGGCTGTTCTGAATGTGGCAGGAACAATATTGCAAAAGGAATAAAAATAGGGTTGCCAGCTCCAGGATGGGAAATATCTGGAGATTTTGGGGGTGGTGCCTGAGGAGGGCGGGATTTGGAGAGGGGAGGGACTTCAATGCCATAGAGCCCAATTGCCAAAACAGCCATTTTCTCCAGGTGAACTGATCTCTGTCGGCTGGAGATCAGTTTTAATAGCAGGAAATCTCCAGCCACCACCTGAAGATTGGCAACCCTAAATAAAATGTATCTTCAGTGGAAGAATCTGTCAGTCACCAGTGCCCCAAAATAGTGCCTTTGTTTAATTGTGGTAGATACTGAAGAAGAAATCAAACAGGTCAATAGAGGCCCTGGCCAATTTTTTCATACCTTTTCAATGAGATCAATGCAGGCCTGCAAATCCAAGCCAAAGTCAATGAACTCCCATTCGATGCCTTCCTTTTTGTACTCTTCTTGCTCCAAGACAAACATGTGGTGATTGAAAAACTGTTGCAGTTTTTCATTTGTGAAATTGATGCAAAGTTGCTCAAAGCTGTTGTACTATGAGGGGGTGAAGACATAAAAATAAATTTGCATAGGATTAAAGCAAGAACAGCAGCAAATGTGCAAAATAAATAGCACAAAATATATAAAGAATATCTGTCAGTCAAAGGTGGTTAACATGGAGAATGTGACAGTATAATTCGTAGTTCAGGTACAGTTGTATACCACTGAATTATTAATGTATGCCAAGAAGGGTTATTGGCAGCACCTTTCCCAAGTCTTGATCCAGAGAAAGTCAGTCATGCTTATGTTCCATTCAAAGAAACAAATTAGGCTTAGGATAAGCTTGACTAACCTGTCCCACTGATTTTAATATGACTTGAAAGCAACCAGTTTTTTCCCCTCGCTGGGAGCTAAAGAGTTTGTTACTGTGAAATCTTTCTCCCTCTCATAAGGCGAATCTTTTCAGCCCTTCAGAGGTTGATGCATTAAAGTCAGGCACAGGTAGGCACATGCCATCCTTTGAAAAATGAATAAGGTAATGCAGGACTACTTTAAGAATATTTCTAAGTGCATAATGTTTTGATATGGGGGATGTTCTGAGGTTTCAGAAGATGGCCGTGGCAACTTTGGCTATTTTGTTATTATCGAACAGCAAAATGTCATGGCTTCGCTTAGATAACCTTGCAGTAAACAATTTGATCTCTAGATTCAAATTAGACATGCAGTCACAGTTGGGAGCTGACTCTGACATTAGTTTCCCGTTGTTTAACTGGAAGTCTTCCTGAGCATATATAGACAAAGAAAAGTTATAATCACAAGGGATTAGCCATGTAATTTTCCTACAAATAATCTAATGCAGTGGTTCCCAAAGTGGCCAGTACCACCCCCTGGGGGGCAGTGGGATTACCTAGGGGGGGCACTAAGAGACAAGGAGGCAGCAGTGGGGTCTTAGAGGTGGGCCTCTTCAACTGTGTTGTTGGATAGGGTAGGGGGCACTGGGGTTGAGTCTATGGAACCAAGGGGGCAGTGGCCCGAAAGGTTTGGGAACCACTGATCTAATGCAATAAGAATCTATGTTCTGTCCATAAGATTATCCCTAAAAAATATGAGCTTCTTTGATATTCATGGACCTAATGCCCAGATACCACCTTTTTATTCATTCCTAATCGTTCTCCTGTCTTCCAGTTTGTCCTCAAAACAACCCTGTGAGTTAAGTTAGGCTAAGAGTATGCAACTGGCTCAAGGTCACCAAGCAAGCTTCTGTGGCCAGGGTCTCCTAGATCCTAGTCTGAAACTCTAACCACTACATCACACTGACTGTCCATTTTTACACACTTTCCTGTGCTGAGCAAGGCAAAAGGCCAGGGCAGTGCTATGGAATGTACAGTTACATATCCCCCAATGCTCTTTCAAATGGTCTTTAAGCCGTGCACTGCTGATATATTCCACACAGAAAAGCTTTAGAACATGGATAACTGACTCCATAAACTTTATCATCTGTACAACTATAAAACAAAGAACAAAAACCTAAGCCCTAAAACCTAAAGCCATCTTATTGATTGTATGGATATTTTTGGTATCAATTACTCACATCAAAGATTTCAAAGCCAGCAATGTCCAATACACCAATGAAGAACTGTCTTGGCAGCTTAGTGTCCAAGGTCTTGTTGATGCGGGTAACCAGCCACTTGAACATTCGATCATAAACTGCCTTAGATAAAGCACCAACTGCATAGGTAACCTACAGCAAAGATGTAATGTGATTACTAGATATATAGTCTTCAGTGTGGCTGACAAAATTTTCTGAGAAGGATTCA
Source organism: Euleptes europaea (assembly GCF_029931775.1). Classification (NCBI taxonomy): domain Eukaryota; kingdom Metazoa; phylum Chordata; class Lepidosauria; order Squamata; family Sphaerodactylidae; genus Euleptes; species Euleptes europaea. Next base: position 37,373,087 of record NC_079323.1, read on the forward strand.
CTATTCGCTATTACCCAGACCACAACATTGACTTAAATTCAGCCTTTTACAGAAGTCCAATTATAGTGCAATTCTAAGAGAAGTTAGTCGTAACTCTGCTTAGGACTTCACAGTTAATGTCTTACTTCACAATATTGAAGCTGTGGGGATAAACAAATTAAAGTCAACTTGATGCACTTTGTACATTAAAATACATTCATCTTAAATGTACTTACCTGAAACGAAGGCTTACAAATCAATGGGCCTTATTTCCCAGGAAGTGCAGTTAGGATTGGACTGAAGAAGTGCAATAAACATGACTAATAACAATAATAGCTACAGAGTGGAGAAATCAATGTACAAGGGATGAGTATCAGGCCGGACCTAAGTAGTTTAAACACCTCCTTACCTGTTCAACGCTTTGACCTTTGGTGACATACTCATTTCCAACTTTCACCCTAGGGTGCATCAAACCCTTAAGCATATCAGCAGAGTTAACGCCTATCAGGTAAGCAGCTTTATCAGCACCTGGTAGAAGAATAATTTAAGTAGAGGGATTGACTCATTGAGAATGCATTTATTTAGATCACAGTTTCCTGTTTCCTTAGACTCGGACAATTCAAGCATTTTTTTAAAAAAACACCAAAACATGGGAACATTTCCAAAACATATTTATTTATTTACGTTATTTATAGCCCCCTTTCTCACTGAGAACCAAGGTGAATTACAAAATTTAAAAATAATGTAGTTAAAAATAGTGTAAGACATACAATAAGCAATGTAATAAGGCTGGATTACAAAATTTGAAAGAATGCAACAAAGAACAGTGTAAGACATCACATAAAAGAGGGTGAGACTTACATTGAAGATACCACCCCCTTGGTTGTTGTGACAGCCACTCACAAACTAGCCCACCTACCCACCTGCAGCTTGCGCTCTCACTCCTCCCTCCTGGCAATGCTACTGCAGGGACGTGTGAGAAACTCACGGGGAGGGGGAATCTTGGTGGCAGTGGTGCCCTACTTATCCACCCACCCCCACTCTACCTGTCTGCCCCCCATTGCTTTCTGCCCCTGCCCCCTCCAGTGCTGCTGCTACTGCCACTAACATGCCAGCCTGCTCGCCCCCCCACTCATTCACCCCCCTATCTCCCTAGCCCCTCCTTTCTCAAAGGTCTGCCAAGACCTCACAACATACTGTCATGAGATCGTGGTTCCCCCCTCCCCATAAGTGCAATTTTGGGGCTTTTTAAAAAAAATGCCTTTTTCATTCATTTTCAGATTTTTCTGCAAATCCCCCAGAAGCATCTCCCTTCTCTCTGCATGGCCCCAATCTCTGGATTTAAGGATCCACAGCTGGGACCATGTTGAGAATTAGAATGATGCTTTAAACACAAGATACTATATACAACAAACAGTACAATAAACTGCAGCCCTATTCCCTTTATGTTTGTAAACTAAACACAATGTTTATTAAATGTCAAGCACAACTAGCATCTATCACACCAAAATTACCTTTTATATACTACATGGGGTGTGTGTGGAAACATTAGTCCTACATACAGATCCTAATTCGCTTTACATTTTTCGTACTTCCAGTATCATGTGTATTGGAACATCTTGTTGCCACTATGCTGTGTTTTGACATTTATTTAGTCCCAAGAGAAAAATCTCTGCATTGTGATCAACACAGAAGTGTCAGAATCCCCACTCAGAGGGTATATGATCCAAGTTGCATCAAAATGGCAATGGTGATGCTGGATGGCAGGGTCTGATCATGGATTATTGAGCAAAAGGGTTACGGTTAACTGACAGCAGGCAGTACAGAATAATGGGCAGATCTGTGAGGTAGTAGGCAGAGGAGGAGGAGGAGAGAGAAAAAAGAATAAACATTTGCTAAGCACATTTTGAATTCACAAAGCACTTCACCTATATTACCTCGGTAATCCTTGAATTAACCTTGTAAATTTGGACAATATAAGAGGTTTTAAGTCAGAGAAAAAGAGTTTTAAGGCTTGTTTTGTGTAAATACTCAGAGATATTAATCTAGAAAAACTGAACTCAGTGCTGATCATATTGTCAAGGAGATTTAGGAGGAAGAGGGTAGGATGAGCACCGGAAGGCAGAAGGCAGTTTTACAACAATTCACTCTAATGTCCACCTCATATCTGGTTATAGGAGGATTTTAAACCTGTAAAATAATCAATCTGTAGGTTGAGCTGAAGCACAGGCTCTGACTCACCTTAAAAGCCCCCGTTTGCTGGCCTGCACTGGAGGGTGGATGGAGCTGGTGTGGGGGCTCATCAGGACTTGTCGGGCCAAGTGAGCACATTCTGGGGCTTGCTCGGACTGGCCAGTATGCCGCACAAGATGGCGGCCAATGGGGAGGTCGAGAGCGAAGCCGAGGTGGTTCTAGTTTCAGTGGGAATTTTCCCACCCTGCTGCTCCTCTCTCCAGCCTTCCCCACACTTTGAATGGGCCCCGGGTCTGAGGAGGCAGGCCCTCCATTGGAAGGCAGTTTTGGGTGTTTTCACTCAGGTCCGTCTGGTTAAGAGCCCTCGCCCGGTGCTGGCCTCATTTGGCCTCAGATTGTTCCGCTCACCCTCCCTACATTCAGGCTGTTAATTGTTTTATCGTTGTTAACTAGTCACAACTTTGGTGGTTTGGTATGGGGCCAGATCCAGTTTTGGGGGAAAGCCAGCCTGCATGCCCCCTTTTCCCCATTCTGGGAATCCCAATAAGGGATTTTGGGGGAGGCCAGGAATGGGACATGCCCAGCTTGGGGAGTGTCAGCATGGCCTCCTGCCAAGAGGGAGAGGACCACACAGCAGGCTTCCGTCCATGTGGGTCCCACATACTGCCATTTTAGACTACTCCCAGCAGGCGGGCTGGGGGTAGGAGATGCATCAGTTGGCAAGTGGGTTGGCCGATGCCTGGGATCCTGCCCTTATGCCATGCCAATACCTCTCGCTGTAACCAATAAAAGTTGTGGCTGTTTTCTTCCAAGACTCTCTATGTATTGAATTGCATACCAAGGTCATCTTTGCTAAGGGTCTGGTGTGGGCTTGCATGCCGAGGTGGATGCTAGGTTAGGTAGCGGGTTTCAGGCACTCCCAAAATTAATGCTGGGCGAGCAACTAATTTGTCAACACATTGCCATGGCTACAGGAGGTTCACATCTTTAAAGCTGCAAGCAGTTATGAACATAGAAGCACAACCACATGAAGAATGGTTGATGAAACCTCAGCTGTACAACTGGTAAATTGCCAGCTATCTCTGTGATTGTGGCCAAACTTGTTCCGGCAGCTGTGATTCAGGGTACAGTTTGTAGCTTACATCCTGATTCACATCATCAGTTCTCCACCTGGTTGTGTACCCAGATCCACAATCACACAGAAGAATGTGGTGGTGTGAGACGGACAAAATGGCTGACCATTCCTTTATTGATGAGTCATATTGGCGTGACTCTCAAATCATATGGCCAAATAAGCATGGACAAAAAAAACAGTCAAGCAAATTCATTCTCTGCTTTAAATGCACAGAAAACATCATGATTGTTGCAGACAGATCGTCATGTGTGATAAATACACATGAAAGTCACAGCAGTGAATTTCTTGCTCATACACAATTTATGACCCAAACACAACCCACCAGGGCCTCGGTAAATCTGTTGTGCTGCCTGCCCGGGACTGCCCGGGACACTCTGATGCACATTAAGGATTGCCAGCTCCTCTTCCTTCCAATCGGTGGAGGGGGGGAACCCCTTCCAGACCCCATAACTCGGGACCCCCTGACCCAATCTGAACCAAACTTGGGGGTTCTTGCAAGAAGGGTCCCCTCAAACTACACTGAATGTTTGGGACCTCTACCTCAAAAAATGCCCCCCCCCGGAGCCGTGGAAAGCCGCGAATGTGCTTAAATGGCATTATTCGGCTGAATTTATTCGCGAACGACGAATTCACTGATCCGAATAGGGGGAGTTTGGACTTCGGCATTTCACGAATAAAAACGGGCCAAATTTGGGTGAATCTGAATTTTACCGAATTATTTTTTTTCAACAGCTCTAGATGTGAGGGGAGAGGCCTGTCAGGCATCAGACAGCACTGCTGTGCTGGGCTTAGACTCAGGAGACTTGGGCTCAAATCCCCACAAGGCTACAGATATTACTGGATGATCTTGGACCAGTCATTCTCTCTCAGCCTAACTCACCTCCTAAGATTATTAGGAGATTTAAAAGGAACACATCATGTATGCTGCCTTGTGTGTCACAGAGAAGGAGGAAGATTTAAAAAATGTAACCAGGCGATCCTAATCTGGCTGTGTGGGCTTAATTCATGTTGATATGTACAAGTTGTCAGAATCCGATGGAGGACCATTGTGGGACAAACAATGAGTGAGATTCCCAATTTAAAAAAAAACAACCCTTCCATGCAGTATTAGAAGCAAGAAGGGAGAAAGGAAGTGGGATGGTTTTATTTCAAATTTGGCCAAACTCAGTTTAGCCCGTAGCCTATTTGCCACCTTTAAGAACAGAACTGCTGTTTCACATCAGTTCTTTGCTAACAAGCTTGAAATAGCTTTTCAGCTTCTGAAATCATTCAAGTCCGCTATAGCTAATAGAGCACCTATGAACATACCCATGTACAGGGCCTGTTTCCAGATGTCCTTGATGCGTAAATCTGAGTATTCCATTAGTGCAGGATGAGCCCTGCAGAGCCCATTTTAATTTTCTAGCCTTGCCCAGGCCAAAGCTGTGGAGATGGAAGATGCAAGCAGATCCTGCAGAAGCAGCCAATTGGAGAGACAACTGCCTCTGTAGTGCTGGTGCTCCCAGACCCACCAGTTTCAAAAACAGCTCTGACATGGGAAAGTCTAGATCAGGGGTGTCGAACTCATTTGTTATGAGGGCTGGATATGACATAAATGTCACTTGGTTAGGCCGGGCCATGCCTCACCAGCCCAGATTGGGACTGGAGGGGGTGGCTGCCTCAGCTGGCTCGTGGCCGGATAAGAACTCTCACGGGGCCAGATCCAGCCAGCAGGCCTTAAGTTTGACACCCCTGGTCTAGATGGAATAGGACCCAGGTTATTACCATCTAGCATTGCTCAGAGAAGTAACTGCAATTTTCTTCTACATAGGAAGTCCAAAAGCTCAGTAGAGACAATTTCCAGCTAGCTTGGGCAGGCACACGCTTACAACATTTTCTTAGCCAGTGTGGTGTAGTGATTAAGAGCAGCAGACTCTAATCTAGAGATCCAGGTTTGATTCCTCGCTCCTCCACTTGAGCAGCGGACTCTAATACGGGGAACCAAGTTGGTTTCTCCACTCCTTCACATGAAGCCTGCTGGGTGACCTTGGGCCAGCCACAGTTTTCTCAGAACTCTCTCAGCCTTCCCTGCCTCATAAGGTGCCTGTTGAGGGGAGAGGAAAGGCAGGTGATTGTAAGCTGCTTTGATACCCCTTAAGGTAGAGAAAAGCGGGGTATAAAAACCAACCCTTTTCTTCTTCTTCTAACTTTTCTGCACAATCTTCCTCCACTCCAGGACAGTTACATCAATTGCAAATGTAGTAGTATGGTTCCACCTGAGAAGAAAGTGGAAGGTCTCCCATCTTCCTTCGAGAACTACTTCCATTCATCATGACACAGACATTACAAGAGGGTAGATTGGGAATGGCTTACTTTCAGTGCCTTCAGGTTCTGCCTGCTCCTCTCTGGGACGCTGCTTAAATTTCATGTTTCCAAAGTGCATAATAGCACCAGTGAGCTTGTAGGCACCGTATTTTTCTTCCGCAACAAAGCCCAATATATCCATGGCTTGCTGTGGAAAGTAAAAAGAACAGGACATTTTGTCAGTTGCCTCTGAAAACAACAAGCAGCTTTATTTTCCAGCACTCTCGCTATACAGCTGGTGGTTGTGCTTGTGCTGGTATTGATCTTCCAAAATAGAAACTACTGGGCCAAGAAGCTGCTGTTGTGTGTTTTCAGCCTGAAAGGTACAGTGAATAGCATGGAACGACATTTCTAAAATATCTGAAAAAATATAACATTTTTTGAAACACACATATCACTTAGCAAACTCCTTTCCAGAAGTCACTGGGAGTTATCTCTTTTTTTCTTCCAGGCATTTTCCAGTCTCAGCTATGCAAAATCTTTTAAAAAGTTACTCAAACTGATGTTTGACTGCAACTTTTTTTATTCCTGGTGCATACAAATGCTATGAAATATTTTCCCCCTGTATAGGCAAATGTAATGAAAACCCACAGGTACTAAGTTTGTGATTTAGGCAGATCACAAGAGGGAGGGCAGGAAGGGTTGCATCAGTGCTTGGGTCTCATGGCCTTCTCTTAGATGACTAGGGAAATGCCGATCGCCACTTTGGGGCCAGGAAGCAATTTTCCTCCAAGCCAGATTGGCCAGGCATCCTGGAGGGTCCCCCCCCCCCCAATCTTCTGGGCATGGAATAGGGGTCACTGGGTGTGTGTGTGTGGGGAGGTAGTTGTGAATTTCCTACATTGTGCAGGTGGTTGGACTAGATGACCCTGGAGGTTCCTTCCAACTCTATGTTTCTGTATACCTGCAGCTGCTATTCTGACATGACATAAAGCAACAGGAGAAGTCAGGGATCAGGAGATCGTCACGCTGAGACCATTTTGCATCCACTAAAACTACTCTGGTCCATCCATCACAGCAATGCTCTTTAAAATATATCTCTAGCCAAAATGATTGGCAGCTTACATCAGTTGCCATCAGCTCTTCCCCATCATCCAAATTGTCCACGGTAACAACACCTTGAGAGCAGAAGTGGAAGTCGTATGGGTTTGTAGACACCAGCAGCATATCTGTAAATGGAAACATTAAAACAGGTTCCCTTCTGGAGAACTGATCTATTAATAAGCCATAAATTCATTCAGTAGTCAAAACACTGCATAAGTGTAACATCGTGGGACAAGCCTTCTGCTCACATCACAGCAGGGAGCGTTGTTGCAAGAAGTCATGCCAGCACAATTTGGATAACAGTGTCTCAATTAAGGAGACCTGTTCATGTATTCAAAGTACATACACTCTCCATGCATAGAGAGGGACAGGATTGAGACCTACTAAATCAATCCCAGAGATTCATGCATACAGTTAAAATCTGCTCTAAACCCTACATGCGCACCAATGAGCACATGACTGGGGTCCAAACCTTAAGCACATACACTTGTGTGTGGGGTTCACTGCAGACATTGCATAGAGATACACATAAGCTTTGGAGCATATGTTAGGACAACGGGATAAGAACCCAAAGACAGAACCAGTCAGGTGTTGTAGGGCTGAAACCCCAAATTCTGGGTTGGAGATTCCAGGACCTTCTTCACTGTGCTGTCAGAGCTCCCAGCATGCAGCGGGAGCTGCTGGCCCATTCTATTCTGCTCTACAGTGCCATCCCCAAGATGGCCAGAAGGCAATTATTCGCTGACTTTAGGGTCCCAGCGGGATCTGTAGAAGCTGGAGGGCCAATGAGATCGGTTCTAGCGAGCCAAAGCCATTACTTCCAGGCTGCTCTCTTCAGTCTTTGAAACTTGTTAGCAATGTGAGGATGCTGCTGTCTCCACTGGATACCCAGCCTGCATTTGGCCCTACATAATCCCTTCACCTCAGACTGACCTATAGATTTTGTCTCGTCTGACTCTGCCATGCTCCTGCCCTCTTCAGAGGGTCACCACAAATCCTGACTTCTGATCTGGTCCTGACATTACTTTGGCCCTGCTGACCGGTTGTCAGGCTCTGAACCTCTGGCTGGCCAACCTTTGGTTTAATTTTGAATTCTTCTCCTTTGCCCTGACCTCAGCTCCAGACAGAAATTAACCTATAATTATGGCTGGAACTGTTTCAGGTAGGATTACTCGTAATCAGCTGTCTGTGACATCTAACAAGAAGTTTGGGTGGCAGTTTACAGACACAGGAATCTCTGCTAACATGTAGCATGGGAATAGTCAATTTACCGTGGAATGTACATTTTCACAGTACAATATTTGCATCCAAATCCTGTTAGAGCAAAATTACTTTGAAACAGTTCCTTTAATCTTCCGTAATTAGACCACTGCAAAGGCTAACTGGGTTAAGGATTTAGCAGATGGGCCACTCTGCCTGGATGACAAGAACTTAAATGAGATTATTACCGCATTTGCCAAACAGCAATTTAGTACATGGATGAAAATGATTCTCTTCACTATATTAGAAGAAGGACTGCCTGGCTGGCGATCCTCTAGCAATCTGCACCATCTCAGCGTAATGACAACAAAATTTTTTTTAAAAGAAATAATCGCTGCATATAAATGTGATGGAGCAAAATGCACACGACCCCAATTGTGAGATAATTTACATAATAATTGTGAACAGTGGTGTCACATAAGAGATGCAGATATCTTGTGATACAAATAAGAATGGACATGTGGGAGGACATTTTCATCTGCTCTGCACAGGGGATGTATCACCTGCGCTTCGGGATGATGCCCTTTATTGCCGTGTTTTGGCCCCTCCTTGCATGATTCCTGATACAGCATCAGGAATTTCTTCAACAGTTCTGATAAATCTCTATGTGTAAAGTGCCCTCAAGTCATGTGGACTGAGAGAGTTCCAAGAGAACTGTGACCGGCCCAAGGTCACCCAGCAGGCTTCATGGGGAGGAGTGGGGAATCGAACCCGGTTCTCCAGATTAGTGTATGCCACTCTTAACCATTACACCATACTGGATCTTACTCTAATAAATCTAGATGAAGGCAAATCCAGGTGTAACAGTATGCTTCTCACATGGAAGCTTATCAAGCAAGCAGATCTGAAGGAGGAAGCCAGTTTCCACATACGGTTCTTCCTTTCTGGATCATGACTGAGGTCTTTGTTCAGCTAGTAACAACTTACTGGTGGTCCCTGGCCCAAAAGGTATCTGGCTGTTCTTGACCAGAGCCAGAGCTTTTTTAGCTCTGGGTCTGGCCTGGTGGAACTCTCAATCAAATGAGACCCGGGCCCTGTGGGACCTGGCTCAGTTCTGCAGGGCCTGCAAGACCGAGATGTTCTGCAAGGCCTATGGCTGAGGACATCAACAGTTCTACTCTAGCTGGCCTCCCTGCCCTCCTTCCCTTTCCTGGCTTTATCGCTTCCTTCTTTTCCCTTTTCTTCTCCCCCTTCCTTGTTTGTTCTCCCCATTATTAGTAATATAAGGGCATGTTTAACCATGTTTGTGCAATGAATTAATTTTATTTATTTATGCTCAGGGCAGGTTGTTAGCTGCCCTGAGCCTGTTTAGTCAGAAAAGGGTGGGGGTAAAAAAAAAATCAAATATATAAATAAAATAAAAAAATTAATCAAAATAACATCCACGTTTGACTTATGCCCATTTATTCACACAAGTACCGGCTCTCAGCATCAATTTGTCTTGTCTTTACTCTTACCTTGTAGCTCTGCTTTTTTCCCCGACAAGATCTGGTAGAAGATGTGGTAGCCTCTCTCACCTGGTTGCTGGAAAATCACTCGGGATTTCTCTAGCAGATCTGGTTGGACAGTGAAGACTTAGACTGAGAATTAAGTTGAAACACATAGAAAGGGGGTTGGATCCAAAGCAATGCAATTAGAGGTCTGCTTGTGGAAGAGACCTTAGTCACCTCTCCAGGTCTTCCACAGCTTTCTGTGCCGCCTGAAAAGCTGCTAATGAGGGTTGGGGAACCCCCTGGAATAGCAGGAGGAGCAGAGCAGGGGGCTGCAGTTTTTCCAGGGAAATCTGAAGTAACAGTGGAAACCCCCTCTTTTGTGTCAGCAGCAGTGCCTTCTATTCATGCAAAGGAACCTTTGGTTCCAACCAAGGATGTCGAGATTAGTAATTATAAATTAGCTAATTGCTTACAGATTTCAATATCAGCTGATGATAGTTTGCCTGTAGTGCCAAAATGGATTCGGATAAATTTACCCTAATTTGTACAAGGGGAAAAACACATATTAATTAAAAAACAAAAAACAGAAACAACAAAATAGATAGGTACAATATTTACATGGCTGCATCCTTCTAATTCTATTAATGTCAATTGACCTAGAAGGGTATAACTCTGCTTAGGAGTGCACTGATAAACAACACAAAGCCTATATGTAGGATTGCCAGCTCCAGGTTGGGAAATACCAGGAGATTTTGGGGGTGGAGCCTGAGGAGGGCGGGGTTTATAGGGGGCAAGGACTTCAATGCCATAGAGTCCAATTGCCAAAGTGGCCATTTTCTCCAGGGGAACTGATCTCTGTCGCCTGGAGATCAGTTGTAAAAGGGGGAGATCTCCAGCCACCACTTGGAGGTTGGCAACCCTACCTGTATGTTTCTGAACTTCGGTATGACAAGGATGAGAGTGTCCAAATTATTTATTTATGTTACTTGTAGCCTGCCTTTCTCCCACAGGACTCAAAGGATAATCACTGGTGACTAATAGAAACATGTGTCAATCAATCACCACCACAAATACAAATTTGAATCTGGCAAAAAAATTATAATTTCACTTGCTAAATGTTAAAAAGTGTTCTTTTTCTTAAAACCCTTTACTGCATTTACAAGTTGGCATTTACGTAAAATAAAAATCAATTTAGATTTGAGCTTGGAGAATACGTTTTGAAAATTTCTCACAAAATACAACACGGTTGGTCTGTCTTTCTTAACTGTGCGTCATTTCATTTTTAGATTAATCTAAGCAAATACAGATGCGGATAAACCATTATTTAGAAGAAGAAGGGTTGGTTTTTATATGCCGACTTTCTCTACCACTTAAGGAAGAATCAAATCAGCTTACAATCACCTTCCCTTCCCCTTCCCACAACAGACACCCTGTGAGGTGGGTGGGGCTGAGAGATCTCTAAGAGAGCTGTGACTAGCCCAAGGTCACCCAGCTGGCTTCATGTGTAGGAGTGGGGAAACAAATCCAGTTCACCAGATTACCCTCCGCCGCTCATGTGGAGGAGTGGGGAATTAAACCCGGTTTTTCAGATCAGACTCTACCACTCCAAACCACCGCTCTTAACCACTACACCATGCTGGCAGATTCACTAATGTTTCAGCCTCAGAGTAAACTGCAGGCTCTGCTTTCTGAGGGATTTTCTTGAAAAACTGGACAGGTATTGATTTGGGGAGTTTGGCTTAGGATGGCCTGGACCAAATGATGCAGTGGATGCATTCCCATGGTGCCTCGAGAAAGCTTTATCTCCCCACAGACGTACACACTGAGATAAAGAAATATAATCTGGCCGTAACATATTGTGTCGCTTTCAGGTGTCTGATGAGGCTACAATCTCCATGGTACTCATTACAGAACACGAGCTGGGAAAGTGCAGAGCCAGGCTGCCGTTTCTGCAGCTTTGCATCCCATACGCCAAAATTAGAACAGCAGTCTCATGACCAGATAGCTGTTTCTGCAACCCCCAGGGACTGTTACACATGACTTGTACGCTTCACTTGCACTGTGCTGTGTTCTCTGCTATTGATGGAGGTGGTACAAGAGAGCTGTTGTAGTGATGCTGCTTTTCAGCTGTTTTCATCCTCCAACCACCCAGGATGAATATTCACCCTTCATTTTCCAGACAGCAGGGCACATAACACATTATCGAATATTCCCCCATCCCTTGCTCTTCTTGATAAACTGCTCTAGGTATCCCTGCTATCACTGTTAAAAGGTAACGGTAAAGGTCCCCTGTGCAAGCACCGGGTCATTCCTGACCCATGGGGGTGACATCACATCCCGACGTTTACTAGGCAGACTTTGTTTACGGGGTGGTTTGCTGGTGGTGCATCCCCCAGTCATCTTCCCTTTACCCCCAGCAAGCTGGGTACTCGTTTTACCCACCTCGAAAGGGTGGAAGGCTGAGTCGACCTTGAGCCGGCTACCTGAAACCGACTTCTGCTGGGATCAAACTCAGGTCGTGAGCAGAGCTTGGACTGCAGTACTGCAGCTTACCCCTCTGCATCACGGGGCTCTTATCACTGTTATGACCTCTTTATTTATTTAATTACTTCAATTGTACCCTACCTTTCTCCTCCACGGGGACCTAAAGCAGCTTATTCTCTTTTGCTCCATTTTATCCCCCAGACAATCCTATGAGGTCGTTTAGGCGGAGTGTGACTGGCCCAAGGAAACCCAGTAAGCATCTATGGCAGAGTGCAGATTCATACCTAAAATCTTCCAGATCCTTGTCTGACACTCTAACCACTGAGCTACACTGGCTCTCCTTGCACATATATAGGAGCCTTTTTAATTCATAACATTTCATGACATGTTATTTATGTATATGCAATCATTTCCATTTTCAGTAAGCTTTATCAGAGATTTTCCTGTGAAGTAGTCACCAGATAACTCTAAGAAGGACATGATGTCTATTTAGGGTTGCTAGCTCTGGGTCAGGAAATACCTGAAGATTTTGGGGGTGGAGCCTGGGGAGGCCTTCAATGGGGTATAATGCCATAGAGTCCACCTTCCAAAGTGGCCATTTTCTTCACGTGAACGGATCTCTGTCTTCTGGAGATCACTTGTAATCCCAGATCTCCAGCCACCACCTGGAGGTTGGCAACCCATGCCTATTTTATAAATGTCAAATCCTCTTCTAAACCTTGGGTAGGGTTACCAACCTCCAGGTACTAGCTGGAGATCTCCTGCTATTACAACACATCTCCAGCCAATAGAGATCAGTTCACCTGGAGAAAATGGTCACTGTTAAAAGCTGAGTGTACTATAGGTAGACAGGAGCAAAACTAGGATAAATAACCTTAGGTCAGACAGACAAGTTTTTATTGCGGCATTGCCATTCTAAAAAAACTTAGTAAAACTATTTACATTTCACAATTATAAATTACTTAAAAAAACAAGTACAAAATACAAAATACAATACAAATCCATCAATTTGAGTTTTACTTTTCTCCCTAATTTAAAATTGAACTCATCTTTGTGGAAACCTTTGAAGGGCGGACTTTAAGAGCTATTGCACAAAACCCAGCTGTGGCTAACCTTAGGTGATGTTGTATAAGCCCTATTTAGTCACAGTTAAATAGTTACTTTATAGCTAAATAAATAACATCAACATCATATTATTAAAAACTGTAAGTTATAAAACAGTGTACATCTTTTTATTAGAACAATCCAAATAACATAAAGCAGAACTCTTAATCAGGCTGGATTTTTTTTTTAAAAAAAGCTTCAGATCCTACTGCCTCTCATTTGCATCCTGTGTCGAGTGTCATGCAGACTTGGATAGATTAAGTGATACCAGTCAGAGCTGGTACTGAATTATACTCTTAGCCTTATAGACAGAGGAAGAAAAGTTGGCAGGCCCACAATGAAAATATTAAAAACTGCAGAGAATCAAAAGCCTGTCTAATACCAGGTAAAACACACAGACTCCTTAAAAGTCTGAGAACAGAAAAAGATGGGGCAGTTATTTTAGTGTTTAGCTTCCAGCCTGATGAAGCGTTCTGGCAGAACATGTGACGTTCGAATACCGTTTTGTGTTATTTTGGCAGGTTCTAATAAAAGGTATTACATGCTTTTTGGATTCCAGTTATAAATAACTCAAGGAACATAGAGATTCCTGCCTGCTGACATCTCAGGACATCTGCCACTGCCCTTGTCTTAGGTTTCCCAACTCTGGCTTGGTAAATTCCTGGAGATTTGGGGGCGGTGCCCTCAGAAGGCAGGGTTCGGGGAGAGGGGGGAGCTCAGTGGATGCCATAGAGTCAGCCTTCAGAAGCTGCCATTTCCTCCAGGGGAACTAGTTTCTGGGGCCAGGAGATAGGGTTGCCACCGGTGGGAGGTTTTTGGGGCAGAGCCTGAGGAGGGCTGGGTTTGGGGAAGGGAGGGACTGGGGTTGCTAGGTCCCTCTTTGCCACTGGCGGGAGGTTTTTGGGGTGGAACCTGAGGAGGGTGGGGTTTGGGGAAGGGAGGGACTTCAATGCCATAGAGTCTAATTGCCGAAGTGGCCATTTTCTCCAGGTGAACTGATCTCTATCAGCGGGAGATCAGTTGTAATAGCAGGTGATCTCCAGATAGTACCTGGAGGTTGGCAACCCTACCAGGAGATCAGCTGTAGAACAACAGGCCCCACCTGGAGGATGGCAACCCTACCTTCTCTGCATGTACCCATCAACCACAGTGAGGTAATGGCTCCCTGAAAGGAGGCCTTCTCTGTGATGGCTCCATGCTTATGGAACGCTCTCCTTGCAGCTGCCACTTGTGCTTGATCTATTTCGTTTCAGGGGCTGGGTTAAATCGTTCTCATCTAAACATGCATTGACTGATTTTTTGAAATGATTCTTCCTTTCTCATTCCTCCATGGATTAAATTTTTTTTAAACTGTTTATTCTGATGTTACAGTTATTGGCCTTTATGTTGCTAAGTTGACTACGATTCAAAATAGATTGCATTTTATTGTTGATTTTATATATATTGTTCACTGTTCCCAGGAGCCTGTTGGCTGAGGGGGTGGCATATAATCATTAAATAAATAATTCAACATTATTGATAAAGAGAGATCGGTAAGGTACCACAGCAAGAAAGCATACTTACAAAACGTGAGGAGTTGTCATTTCGCAGGGTTTTGGCATTCCCAAAGGCCTCTAGGGCTGGGTTTGCTTGGATGATTTGATCTTCCAAGTTCCCCTTAACAATGCAAAGATTTGAAGTACATTTTAGTATGCCTGTTCCACAGAGAAGTATAAATGGTTGTGTAGCTGTAAACGTGCATTTTCATTTTTATTAATGCCAAAGAAAATCAGCTCAGAACCGTGTGCAGAATCAGAGGCTGGTTCAAGGTGATACCTTCATATAGTTATTGTGCTCAAACATTTCTCCCATTAACCTAATCTTGCAACACGAAATAGACTGAATCACTGGGGGACAGGGAGGGAAGCGACACATAATGACATTTCCACTGATAACAGCAATAATTGAGTGAAAAATATGGAGGTATGAAACAATCCAAGACCTTCGGTCTAATTCCTTAGAATTCATAAGCCCTCAGAGGTTCACATAAGATCATGCCTTACAGATTTGACATCTAGTCTAATGGACACTGGAATATTGACTGTTAACACATAGCTTATGCAGAAGATATGGTAGGACTGAGGAGAAAGGGGGGCTAGATATGGACAAGTTGTGCGGAAGGAGGAACATATATTTCTGCGTTAGAATGAAATGCATATTAATACTCTGCAACTGAAATCAACGGAATGCTAGCACTTCTTTTTTTCCAGAATTTTTATTTCAATACATAAATGTAAAGGTAAAAGGTAAAGGTAATCCTCTGTGCAAGCACCCGGTCATTCCTGACCCATGGGGTGACATCACATCCCAATGTTTTCTAGGCAGACTTTGTTTACGGGGTGGCTTGCCATTGCCTTCCCCAGTCATCTTCCCTGGGTACTAATTTGACCGACCTCAGAAGGACGGAAGGCTGAGTCAACCTTGAGCCGGCTACCTGAAACTGACTCCCATAGGGATAGAACTCAAGTCATGAGCAGAGCTTGGACTGCAGTACTGCAGCTTACCACTGTGCACCACGGGGCTACATAAACTTAGACATACATAAAAAAATAAAGAAAATAAACAATATACATACATATATACACACACACATACAACTTGTGCTTTCAATTGCAAAGGATGTATCTATAATAACAAAATCATTGCTAGATCTCTACTTACCATTTAATCTCTATATCTTACTTATTGTCTTTATTGTCATCATAGATTATCTACTTTCCTCTATTATCTTAAGTTCTTATTCTTTTAATCTTCACTTCTCACTTTGGCTTGACCACACCCATGGTCTGAGAGAAACATTCGTTACACACACACACACACACACACACACACAAATGCGTTGAAAAAGCTAAAATGCTCAGATTGTACTACAGCTGTACAGTAGCATTGCCAAGTTTATCCCACATTTCCATTTTTTTCGACTTGCCCTTGATTTGTAGCAAATATGCATCAGCTGAGTTAGGGCCATACTAGGCATACATGAAAGATCTGTGATTAGGGTTTCCTGCCTTTTAAAAAAAGCTAATTACCGGGCTCCTCTTTGAAGAACAGGGAAGGGCTGTGAGGTAAAAACAGTATTTTCTGTTTTTAACTTTTTCTTTCCATGCCTGTTTCACAGTGTAAAACCTTCTCCCACAAAGCACCAATTTGTACCATGAGCAGAAAAAGATATGCTAGTTGCAGCCCATTCCAGATTGGGGGGCGGGGGATAGATCCCCGGCAGCCGGGAGCAACACAACCACGCCTCCTCCTCAGAGGCTTCCCAGCCACCACATGGAGAAAAAAAAGCTTTTTAAAAAAGAAAAAAAAGGGGAAATGGCCCATTACAAACAGCAAGGCTGAGCCACAGGAAAAAGGTCAGCTCTGCCCCTTGGAATGCCCCAGGACCCCCCTCCCGCCAAAGCTAGCACAGCCTGCAACTTCCAGGATTTAGTTCCTGGCATGGCAGCTGAAGCAGAAGATTCCCGCGCCTCTCTGGGGTGCCTAGGCACCACCATGTGTCACCCAGGACAGCATAACTGCCCATTATCCCGGATTAAACAGGCACTTATGCCAGCATGGGGTCATGCCGGCTCCTATGAAGCTTCTCTCCCCCCTAGGGTTGCCAGGTCCCTCTTCACCACTGGCGGGAGGTTTTTGGGGCGGAGCCTGAGGAGGGTGGGGTTTGGGGAGGGGAGGGACTTCAATGCCATAGAGTCCAATTGCCAAAGCGGCCCTTTTCTCCAGGTGAACTGATCTCTATCGGCTGGAGATCAGTTGTAATACCAGGAGATCTCCAGCTGCTACCTGGAGGTTGGCAACCCTACTCCCCCCGGAATGTGCTCATAGCTACTTAAACACCATGCAAAGTCTTAAATTGCTGATCTTTCATATCTCACCTGGTTTGGCCATATCTCACCTGGTTTGGCTTCAGACATGCAAAAATGTGTTTTCTGTACTTTTATTAACAGCATTCATTATATTTCAGCAACTTCATGCAATGTAAATTCAAGAACTGTGGCCTCTACTTACTCCAGTCTTGGTGGCTGGTTGCTAATCAAGGAACAGTTGGGGTGTGTGGGGGGGGGAAGATGAAAAAATCAGTAAATAAAGAGTTTATCAAAGGCTAACGGTTTTGCAAATATAATCCAATCTCACTGATCACTAGCTCTCCATCAGTAATTGTGCACAGACTTTGTGTATTCTTCTTATATATATAATTATATGTTCTTTTTAATAAATATTCCTAAAGAGAATTTTCCAGCACTTCTAATCCTTTCCCCCTGAATCAGCAAGAGGTAGCCATGCATGGAAATATGCTTCCATGTACAGTCCTTCACATCGACACCCAGAACCCATGGGTGTACATGCCATGTTCCTGCAGAGTAAATGCACCACCAAACAGTTGATCAGTGCTGTCAGCATTAAACCACCAATCCCTACAAGCCAACAGACCCATAAGTCTGAAGTTGCAGTTCCTTGCTTACTGTACTTGCCATAGTGTATTAGGATGTCTTCTCCTCAGATTCACCCCTCATAACTGTTCAGTCTATGGGTTAGTTATATTGCATAGGTCAAAGAAAAGATTCATTTGTACAAAAGTGCTCATGTATCAGAACAAGAAGTGGGTCAAACAGATCCCCCCAAAAGATCGCCACCAACACAGAGAAAGGAAATCCAGAATAAAATATGCACAGCTAAGAGAGGGTTAAGGGTATAAATGCTTTATAACATGTTTTTGTCCTGTTACTGAATCTTCAAGAATTGTGGAAATGACCTAGTTAGAGAATTCTCAAGATGTGTCTAGACCAAAGACTTTAACCGTTTGTTTTCTCTCTAGATCCCTGGGAACTGTAGCCTCGTGAGGAGCTATAGTGATCTCCAATACCATCACCGAGTACCAGTTCCCAGGATTTTGGGGAGAAGCCATGCCTGTCAAACTCCTTATAAACACTAAAATATATGGCGAAGATGTGCCCTGAAACCTAAGCCTAGTCATTCCAATTACAACCCTGGCCTGGAAGACAGATTCGGGAGAAAGATCATGCCAATTACAATAATCTAACAGGATGAAAGCAAAAACAACTGCCCAACCCATGCTTCCTACAGACAGGACGTCTTCCAGCTGTTGTTTACTATGTACTATTTGGACCAAAGAAGAAAGCAGTAGTTTCCAATACTTACGTTCTTTTTCCCAGGTTCACCAAGCGCTGCTACGGTGGCAAAGTACTGAATGACACGCTTGGTGTTCACAGTCTTGCCGGCACCAGATTCTCCACTATATGGGGGGGAAAGACAAATGCCATAACTTAATTCCAGCTTTCTACTGCAATTGACTTCTCAGCCCTGCCCACCTAAACTATGTTGCTGGCTCTTCTGGGCAAATTAAGATTTGCTGTTGCCAGAAGTAATTGAAGTTGATAACCTTTTAGCAGAAGCTCCCATAAAATTGGCATTATACTGTAAACTTACTGGTGAATGTGGATGCAATGTTTTTGCAGGAATAATATGCCTGCTCACTTTGTATTGTTTACAGAGCTACTATCTCATGGTGGTAAAAGATGATCACACACATCAACAACAGGCTACAGATCATGTATGAATATTTGTACCTTACAAGCTGCAATAAAGGTCTGGCTCCACTCCTTACCAGGAAAATCTTATGGGTCTATCAAGGTGGTACTCCTATGAATCCAACGCATCAGACAGCTCATGCGGACAAACATAAAGGTGGGAATAGAAGCTCTGTCCTTTTCCAAGAAGAAGACTTTCTCTACCACTGAAGGGAGAATCAAACCAGCTTACAATCACCTTCCGTTCCCCTCCCCACAACAGACACCCCGAGAGGTAGGTGGGGCTGAGAGTGTGTGACAAGCCCAAGGTCCCCCAGCTGACTTCATGTGAAGGAGTGGGGAAACCAACCCAGTTTGCCAGATTAGAGTCCGCCGCTCATGTGGAGGAGGGGGGATCAAACCTGGTTCTCCAGATCAGAGTCCATTGCTCCAAACCACTGCTCTTAACCATACAGCACGCTGGCTCTCCACACACTATTATAGGAGTAATATTCTTATGCAGGGCAACTATGACATGAGCAAAAGCAGGGAATGAGCCCTGGCACAACAGTGCTAGTGAAAAACAGTGATGCTTCATTACTTGCCAGTTTGGTTCATATCCTGTTTGCCCGTCACAATCAGACAGTCGAATTAATGACAGACTGTTCAATTGTTTGTGTCTGTTCAGAACAAACACACTATGTCCCAACCTTGTATGGATGAAGCTGGGGGCGTGTTTCAGAAGCCACCTCCCAGCTGATCTGCCCAATCATCTAAAAGTCAGCCTTCGATGTCCCATCCAGGAAACAAAGATAGCAATAACAGGGCAGCTGCAAATCAGTTTAGTAGCTGCTTGAATTGTTTGGTTCCCACTGACCAGATCAGAGGGTCAGCTCACCCGTATTTGTGATGGCCAAATGGTATGCTTAACTGCCAAACACATTGCTTTGAATTTCACAGGCAGAATTTCCCTAGTGGAAAACACTGTGGCAAAGCTACAACTGTCTGTGTTAACAGTTTGTGTTCTTCAGAAGCCTGATTTCATATACTTTGTCAGGAGAGTGCTGAAATGTGGGCTTTGGAAAGTGTGTTTTCACAGGCCACAACAGATGGCTTTGTATGCATGTGACCACTCATCATACAACTGTGTGGGTGACAAACCATGTCATAAAACCATTGTGCGGGCGGCTCCTTAATCCACTTCAGGCAAATTTTAACCACTTCAACACAAACCCTCTTTTGGAGAGACTGCGCTGTTCAAATATCCCTGAAACTTGCAGAAAACTGTGCGCACCTGCAGCTTACCATGCACAGCTATGGCTACGCCACTGCATTATGAGCATGTGGGTACCTGCATGTGGGTACCATTATAAGGATGTGGGTACCTGCATTATAAAGGGAGAGGGTAATTCTTGCTTAAACTATAAGTAATGTTGGTTGTGTAAGGTCAGGAATATATGACTTACCTAACCAAACACACATGTACTGTAGCCAACCAGGTGCTGTTTGTGCAGCCCCAGGCAACAAGCTCAGGAAGCCTACTAAGCTCGTAGTGGGCTGCAATACACAGCTGTACTGTTTGGTGGACTACATTGAAGACATTGAAGACATGAAGCTGCCTTATACTGAATCAGACCCTTGGTCCATCAAAGTCAGTATTGTCTACTCAGACTGGCAGCGGCTCTCCAGGGTCTCAGGCAGAGAAAAGTCTTTCACATCACCTACTTCCCTAGCTCCTTTTAACTGGAAATGCCAGAGACTGAACCTGGGACCTTCTGCATGCCAATCATTAGCTCTACCACGGAGTCACAGCCCCTTCCCCTTGGTCTGGTTGAATGAATACAAGAAGCGGCCTCTGGTCCCGTGCCAATGATCTACCTAGTCCAGCATCCTGTTTCTCAGAGTGGCCAGCCAGATGCCACGTAAGGTCCATAGGCAGAGATTAAAGCCTCTCCCTTTTGTTGTCCCCAAGCAACTGGCGCTCAGAGGCACCGTGCCTCTGAACGCAGAACTCCCATTTAGCCATCGCAAGGCCAGAAGGCACTTATGGGCTGGGTGCGATCAATTCCGTTACCTGCAGAGCAAGCAGTCATACCCAGTTATGTAGATGCCGCCTGTTTGTCAAAGAGCAACTGCTCTCATCAATCACAAAATGCATCCAGAAAGCAATCATGAAAAGAGCACTAAAAATAGCTTACTCAATATCAGATCAAAGAGGCAAGAAGCAACAAAGTCTTGGCTCTGAATTCTGTGCTCTCTTGTCTGCAACACCCGGCCTACTTTGTGTGTCTCAGCTGTCTTCAACTCATGACTCCTTCATTCATTTAATTTTTTGTTAATCTTAAAAGAACACTACATGCAAATAAGTGGGGACCTGCAAGAAACGTGCGGGAGCAACTATCCCACCCCCCTACATTTGCTTCCTCCCCTCTTCCCCCACTTCTGTTTGGGCATTTTCACACATGTTGAATAATGCACTTTCAATCCACTTTCAATGCACTTTAATGATTGTTTGCAAGTGGATTTTGTCGTTTCACACGGTAAAATCCAGCTGCAAAGTGCATTGAAAGAGGAATGAAAGTGCATTATTCAGCATGTGTGAAAGTGTCTTCAGTGTCTCACTTTCTCCCTCCTGCCACCCCTTTTCTTACTCTCTCTCTCTCCTCCAAGCCTGTCACTCTCTCTTTCTGCCCCCCCTTTCTGTCCTCCATCACCCTCCCAGATGCCCACCTGCTTCCTCGCCTCCCCCACAGTAGCAGTGACGGCAGCGGCTCTGCTGGAATCACAATGCATCTCCCAGCTACAGAGATCAGTCCCTCTTGGAGGATACCAACTCCAGAGTGGGAAATACCTGGAGATTTGGGGGTGGAGCCCTGGGAGGGTGCAGTTTGGGAAGGGAAGCAACCTCAGCAGGGGTATAATGCCATAGACTCCACCCTCCAGAGCAGCCATTTTCTCCAGGGGAACTGATCTCTGTTATCTGGAGATCAGTTATAATTCTGAGTGATCTCCAGCCCTCACTTGGAGGTTGGCAATGCAGGTTCCCCTGGAGAAAATGGCTGCTTTGGAGGGCGGAATTGATTGCATTATACCCTTCAGAGATCCTCCTCTCCTCAAACCCCACCCTCCCCAGACTCCACCTCTTAAATCTCCAGGAATTTCCCAACCTGGAGTTGGCAACCCTATCTCCTTCACACCCAGCTGACAACCTACTTTATTTGCCTCTCTGTCATAAGTTTTCCATCACACCCCGCCCCCGCGCCTCTACCTTGGAAAACTTTATCCACAGTAGGGACCAAAGCAGCTTACATTAGTCTCCTCTCCTCCTTTTTATCCACACAACAACCCTGTGAGGTAGGTTAGGCTGAAAGTATGTGACTGGTCCAAAACCACCCGGTGAGCTTCCACAGCAATGAGGATTCGAACCTGAGTCTCGCAGACCCTGGTCTGAAGCTCCAATCACTGCACCACACTAACTTTCATGGGATGGCTACTTTTGAACAGTAGCAAGCAGCAAGGCCTAGTTGTCATGCAAATCAGGGGGTATCAAGTCACCCAGAGGTTGATGCCGGGCCTAGGGTTGCCAACCTCCAGGTGGGACCTGGGGATCTCCCAGAATTACAACTGAACTCCAGACAACAGAGACCTCCCCCTGGCTGCTTTGGAGGGTGGACTCTATGGCATTCTATCCAGCTGAGTCTCCTCCCTTCCCCAAACCCTGCCCTCCTCAGATTTCACCACAAAATATCCAGGAAATTCCTAACCTGGAGCTGGCAACCCTAGCCAGGTCTGGCCCCAGTAAGTCCTTCCTCAAAGGCCAAAATAGGCCTGGAAAGGGCCCTGCCCCCCTCCCCCTGCCATTTACTGGCAGAACCAAGCCTGGTACCTGTGGTTGCCGATCCATGGACCCTGAGGGAATCCTTTGCTTAAAGCTACAGGCACTCCTTTTATCATTTTTGGTTTTTTAAAACTCCCCAATGTATTTTTTATTTTTTTTTTAGATTTCGGTTTTTTGGCAAACCTGGGGCTCTTTTCAGGTTTGCAGAAAGATCTGTCTTGCTCGTTCACAGCTCCAGTCACCGGATTTAAATATCTAAAGATTTGGTCAACTTTGCTATTATACTATAAGATGAATGGATCCAGGTAATTTCTGCTTAAGAAATTATAGACCGAAAATCCCTAGTCGAAGTACCTACAACTTTCATACACCCCGGGTGGTAGAATATTCAATATAATCCAAGGAAAAAATCAACTCTTTCTTCCAACGCCAGTGTTGAAGACCTCGAAAGCTATTTGTCAAATAAGAATACATACTGGACTTGCTTCATGTAATCACAAAACATTTAAGTCACCCATTAGAAAAATTCACTTTTGCCGGCGTGAGTGTCTGAAACAAGCCACTTACGTGATCAGCATTGACTGGTTTTCTCGATCTGTGAGAAAAAGAAAAACAAGCCTGAGATTTCACTACATGTCTTATACTTATGTATCTTCAACAGAACAGGTGAAAGACAAAAGGAGGAGCTGTGACTCAGTGGTAAAGCAAATGTTTTGCATAGAGTGAATCTCAGGTTCAATTCCTGGCATCTCAAGTAAAAGGATCTCAAGTGTTGGGAAAGACACTTGTGCATTAGTAAGAATAACCAGTACTGCGCTAGATGGACCAATGGTCTCAGTCTGATGTTCACCTACCCATCATACAAAAATTTGCAGCTCCAGCTGAAGGTCTTAATTGTACTACTTTCCACACCATGGGATCTTTGATGTACTTACCAATCAAAATCCATTCTCTATTTACTTCTTTGAGTTCAAGCTGATGTCATGTTTAGCATTTACACCGGGAAGCTGCTCCAGTTACATCATTTTAATCCATTTGGAATGGAGCCATGCAACAGCTGTTGCCCTCACCTTTCACAGCAGACACAGAACACACGTCCAGAATACTAAGTTTCACTAAAACACATAAGATATAGTGAACCAGAAATCCATCTAATGAGAATTCCTGCTAATGAACTGGCAAATTGGATTTCCTGTTTATTATATCGTTAGGAGGATTGGTGAAACTCACTATTCTATTGGGCTGCAAACCAAATGCTGTAGGGTCCGTTCCTTTATTTAGCGCTATGTGGATTCCCGCTATACAAGCTGTTGCACGTCTCTGTCCCAAATAGATTAAAAATGATTTGACTGGACCAGCATCTTGGTTTAAAAACAAAACCCGGAAGGAGATACTCGTGTTTGACATACACAGGCTTTATCAAGCAATGTAAGTATGACGAGAGCAAAGCAGCAGATGCAGGACAGATTTTTACAGGTTGCAGTTAATTAGCTTATAAAAGACCCTGTGACATGAAAAACAGTAAAATGAGGACATTCTCGTTGGAAGGCGTCTATGTTTCTCTTCGATTTCCCCTGTGCAGGCTGTAGAATGTAGTGAAATTTCTGGTTTAGCACTTAGGTTTGGTTGTACCAGAACAATTTCAAGAACAAGTGAATCCTCTTTGTTTTCTAATAAGGGGAGGTACTCTGTGAATGCAGAAAATAGTTAGCATTGGGTACAATGCTGGATGGAGGTCATGATGTCTTCTAAGGGCAGCTGGGTGGCCTGGTTACTTCTCTGGAAGAGCTTTAGGAAGAAACTCTCAGACATTAGCATTATGTCAGGAAAACAGGTAACTTATTTGCAAGTCACAAGGATGAAATTAAAAATAGTTGGACCTCAAAATATCAATCCACACAAGAGTGCCAAACATAGGGTTGCAAACCTCCAGGTGGTGTAGGGTTGTCAACCTCCAGGTTCTAGCAGATCTTCTGCTATTACTACTGACCTCCAGCCAATAGGGATCAGTTCACCTGGAGAAAATGGCTGCTCTGGCAATTGGACTCTTTGGCATTGAAGTCCCTCCCCAAACCCTGCCCTACTCAGGCTCCACCCCAAAAACCTCCCGCCGGTGGCAAAGAGGAACCTGGCAACCCTAAGGTGGTGGCTGGAGATCTCCCGCTATTACTACTGATCTCCAGGTGACAGAGATCAGTTCCCCTGGTGAAAATGGCCACTTTGGCCATTAGACTCTATGGCATTGAAGTCCCTCTCCAAACCCCGCCCTCCTCAGGCTCCGCCCCAAAATCGCTAGGTAATTCCCAAGCTGGAGCCGACAGCCCTAGCCAAACATGAGTCATACAGCTGTTGTACTGTACTATTAGATAAGGACCTCTAAGGAATACCAGGGGCATGATGTGGAGGCAGGCAATAGAAAACCACCTCTGAACGTCTCTTGCCTTGAAAACCCTACATGGTTGCCATAAGTTAGCTGTGAGATGATGGGTAAAAAAATAAGGATGGGAAAATAAATTCCTACCCAGTTCTCTTTGTCTAGATCTAAATAAACTAGGCCGGAAAGGGTATTGGAAAGTGTTTTCCTCGCTCCTCCACTAACAATAGCTTATGCCTCCTAAAGGGGGAGGCACCTCTCATTTAAAGATGTTATAATTACAGGTATTTAGAAAACAAAACATAGTGTTATGCCAAGCATAATTGCAGATTCCGCTCTGCTCTTTTACGTATTAACCTTTATGATAATTCAGGTGGTTCTAACACAATGCCCAAAATATAAATTCGTCTTGTAAGACGATACATTATTTTTGCGCTGTAAACTGTACTTTCTCCATTGTCCTCTGTTCAGCTCAACTTTTAAAATAAACAAACAGGCTGCCAAAAATTGCCTGGTAATGCATCTCTAGGCCTTTGGAAATATTAGTCTCCCAACTGTGAACCATGCATCACCACTGCCCTCTGATGGAAAAAGGTGATATTCTCACACGTGCTCTATAACGTTATATGTGCATACTTGACATTCCTGGCGGCTGGTGACATTTTACAACGTCTGTTATGTCATAATCCAAGTGGCCACCTTTTTTCCCTGAAGTGTGCCAGCCTTAATTCAAGGTGCTGTTTTTAGTCTGTGAAGAGCATTTCGGATATTCAAGCAACTAGCAACTACAATTCTATAGCCAGCCTGGTTTGCTAAGTGTGGCTGCCATAGCTCCAGATGAGGTCTCAAACAAATAAGTGGGGAAATCCATGCTTTCTTCGTAATCTGAGGACGCCTTGTTCTGTAACTCTGTTGCCAAACCTACCACGTGGCTTTGAATGCTCACAGTTTGTGAGTTATCAAAAGCGTATATGTGAAATAAGAGGTTATTTTCAAATCCAGAAGTGTTTGCCTACTTATAAGGAAAATGTATTGCCCTTATTTAAGCTCCTTACTGCGTTCGCAGTCATAGCAGCTGAAGGAGAATTTTTTTCAAGATCATGTCAGTTAGGAGGATGATTATTACCTGGGAAAATCCACCAGAGGAATCTTGGGTAGGCAGAACTGAATAGCTCCACTACTACTGGAGTAGTACCAGCATCATGCGTCACCGGACACCACTATTTTCTTTTAAACCAGAATATTCCCATTTTAAAATTAAGCTGTCTTCTTTGAAAGGGAGTTATTATATGAATTTAAAAGCCTGTATTTTTTTTTAAAATGTTACATAGGGCATATGCCTCCTTAGGGTGAAGCTGTGCATACACAGCTCCCCACCCAGGCTGCAGTCCCACTCTTCTATACTTAGGGTTGCCAACTTCCAGCTACAGTTGGTACAGAATACTGCAGCCAGAGTGTTGACTGGAGGGGGTCGTAGGGTAGGGTTGCCAGGTCCCTCTTCCCCACCGGCAGGAGATTTTTGGGGCGGAGCCTGAGGAGGGCGGGGCTTGGGGAGGGGAGGGACTTCAATGCCATAGAGTTCAATTGCCAAAGCGGCCATTTTTCACCAGGTGATCTGATCTCTATCGGCTGGAGATCAGTTGAATTAGCAGGAGATCTCCTGCTACTACCTGGCAGTTGGCCACCCTATCGGACTCAATTTAAAGTGTTGGTGACCTTTAAAGCCCTATGGGGCCTGGGGCCATCATACCTTAAAGATTGCCTTCTCCCACATGAACCTACCTGCTCACTCCAGTCATCCTCCGAGGCCCTGCTTCAGCTGCCCCAGCCATTTGAGGTTAGATTGGTAGCAACTTGAGGAAGGGCCTTCTCAGTCATGGCACAAAAACTTTAGAAATCCCTCCCCAGAGAGATTTGTCCATCTCCCTCTACCAGTGTCTTTCACCAAAAGGTGAAGACATTTTTTTGTTTTGTCTGGATACCCCAATCAAGGGTTTTGGCCAACCTTCTAGTGTTGTTTATGTGTTTTAATTGAATTTTATATTTTAAACTACATTTTAATTTATTGTCGAAGGCTTTCACGGTCAGAGTTCATTGGTTCTTGTAGGTTATCCGGGCTGTGTGACCGTGGTCTTGGTATTTTCTTTCCTGACGTTTCGCCAGCAGCTGTGGCAGGCATCTTCAGAGGAGTAACACAGAGGAGACACTGTCCTTCAGTGTCAAGTGTGTAGGAAGAGTAATATATAGTCAGAAAGGGGTTGGGTTGAGCTGAATCATTGTCCTGCAAAAAGTATCAAAGGTAATGCGCTAATCATTGTCCTGTAAGTATCAAGATAATGTGCTAATGAGGGTGTGGTATGTTAATATGGAACCAACTGTATCCTGAAGTGATCTGTTAATGTGTGAAATCCAAAGCTAATCTGCATGGCTATTGTGGACTGTAGTCTTTGTTAGTCTGGAGGTTTTCAAGACAGGAAGCCAAGCCTTATTCATTCTTAAACTCTCTTCTTTTCTGTTAAAGTTGTGCTGATGTTTATGAATTTCAATGGCTTCTCTGTGCAATCTGACAAAATAGTTGGTAGAATTGTCCAGTCTTTCAGTGTCTTGGAATAAGACCCTGTAGCCTGTTTGTGTCAGTCCATGTTCAGCCACTGCTGATTTCTCAGGTTGGCCCAGTCTGCAGTATCTTTCATGTTCTTTTAACCTTGTTTGTATGCTGTGTTTTGTGGTCCCGATGTAAACTTGTCCACAACTGCAAGGTATACGATATACTCC
The DNA here is from genome assembly GCF_029931775.1 of Euleptes europaea. Classification (NCBI taxonomy): domain Eukaryota; kingdom Metazoa; phylum Chordata; class Lepidosauria; order Squamata; family Sphaerodactylidae; genus Euleptes; species Euleptes europaea. The sequence continues at coordinate 37,400,619 of NC_079323.1, forward strand.
TGCAGAGGTGAGGGGGTCTCTTTTGTCTTTTGCTGATCATAGCATCTGTGGTATTTTCTTGGTGGGTTTAAACACTTTTTGTAGGTTATGTTTTTTCAAAAGTTTCTCCATCCTATCAGTGACTCCTTTAATAAATGGCAAGAATAAATGGCATCTTACAAACCTACAGTCTGGTTCAGGTTCGTAGATGATACATTTACTATTTGGAGCCATGGTGAAGAAAAATTAATGGACTTTCTAAACCATCTCAATAATATCCATCCAAACATTCAGTTTACCATGGAAAAGGAAATTGAGGGTACACTCCCATTTCTTGATACCCTTGTCATCCCGTAAAACAAACTTTCAGTTAGGTCACAAGGTCTACCGGAAACCAACTCACACAGATCGCTACTTACACAAAAACTCCAAACCCCCCCCCCGACAGAAAAGAGGAATAATCAAAACATTAATGGACCTTGCAAGACGGATCTGTGAACCACAGTTTCTTAAGGAAGAAATTAATCATCTAAATTACGCACTGCTAGCAAACGGCTATTCCAGAAATGAAATCAGAAGGGCCATTAAACCAAACAAAAATCAGAAAACTCAGGAAAAACAGTCTCCCATAGGAAAGGTATTCCTGCCATTTATTAAAGGAGTCACTGATAGGATGGAGAAACTTTTGAAAAAACATAACCTACAGTGTTACTCCTATGAAGATGCCTGCCACAGCTGCTGGCGAAACGTCAGGAAAGAAAATACCAAGACCACGGTCACACAGCCCGGATAACCTACAAGAACCAATACATTTTAATTGTTTAAAGGGTATAATGTTTCTATGTTTGCTGCTTTGTGGACTCTGATGGGATAGAAAGGCAGCATCAAAACATTTTAAATAAATTAATTAATAGTCCAGCTGTTTTTTTCAGGAGAGAGAAACCCCAAAAGCCCACCGGTTTTTCAGCAATTTAGCACATTAGCTATAGCTGTAAGTGGACATTTTAGAGTGAATAAACATGAGTTGGTAGACATTTTAGATAGGGAAGGATAAAGATGTCCCAGCTGGATTGGTGATACAACACAATCTCTTGGAAAAGTGTGACTTCTAGCTTAAAAAAGCATTGCTGGGTGGGGGGGAAGTGGCTTCCCAAGTGCATTCCCAAGGAGAACAACACTCTTCTAAAACCATTGATATCGAAGGATTTGGAAGTGTGTAATTCTGTTTAGGATTACATTGTGTTTTGGTCATTCATTATCTCCGTCTTTGCCTAGTAGTTTGGCTTGGTGTGTGTGTGTGTGTGTGTGTGTGTGTGTGTGTGTGTGTGTGTTAAAAATCCAGTCTCTTTCATTTCAAAATTTGAAACAGAGTGATCCAATACTATTTGTGAACAGTGACAATGTAAAGTGCCCTAGAGAGTAAAAATAGTTATTTTCTTATGTAGTCTATACTGCTTATTGTATATTGATTATTATACAATTAAAACTGTCTTTATACTGCTACCTTTTTGTGTAGGGGTTATTTTAAACGTAATCTGCTTTTTTGTATAGCCTTCGCTTTTTAAAATGGGGGAATTATCTTACATTCAGGGTCATCTTCCTTTTGAGTAAATATTTCCAAACAGTATTCCCCTTAATGTTTGTAATCCAGCTCCTCCTTTAGGAAGCCAGATCTGTACATGTTACAATAAAAGTCATGAGCAAACTACTTACTGCGCAGCATATCATGGTATGCATTATCAGCAATGGAAAAGATGTGCGGTGGGGCCTCTGAACGCCTCTTGCCCTTATAAGCCCCAACAACCTCTGTCTTGTAGACTGGCAGCCATTTGTAAGGGTTTACAGTCACACAGAAGAGACCGGAGTAAGTCTAAAGAGGAAGTCAAAAGAAGGCAGTTAGGAGTTCCAACCTTGTTTGGGAAAGTATTCTCAGCTTTCCTCAGTTGTTGCTCCAGTTTGCCCAAGGTAAGTAAAGCAATTTTATAAACGGTGGCCCATAAAACCTTACTAACAGCACAGAAACTGAGCAACAAAGTGATCAGCACCATAGTAAGAGACAGTGTCGTGTGCTGGTTGGACTAAGATCAGGAAGACTGGGGTATAAATATCATGAAGCTCACAAGGCAGCTTTGGGCCAGTCACTCTCTCTCAGCCTAACCTACCTCAGAGTGTTATAATGTGGAGGGGAGAACCATGTTGAAGAGCTTTCTGGGGGAAGAGCAGAATAAAATGTTATAGACAAATTTGTGGAGAGAATTAAAGTCTCTCAGCCGCCATCAATTCACCTCCAAGAGAAGTCCATGCTACCTGATTAGGGGAAAACAATGTCACTTGGTTTGATACCCCACATCTTTTCTATAGCATCACATTGGAGTGACACAAGAACTGCAATCCAGTACAGTATGGCCAGTGACAACATCCTTGTTGCATGATACAACAAGCCTGTGAAGTCGAGCGCCAATGATTTCTTTAAGATCCCTGTATCAAGATCATCATTGCTGGATCAGGGGAATGCTATGGACATAGTTTATCTTGATTTCAGAAAAGCTTTTAATAGGGTTCCATATAATATTCTTGTTGACAAGTTGGTAAAATGTGGTTTGGATCCTATTACTGTTAGGTGGATCTGTTACTGGCTGACAGATAACACCCAGAGGAGTGACAGGTGGAGTGCCTCAGGGATCTGCCCTGGGACCTGGGTTGTTCAACATATTTATAATTGATTTGGATGAAGGAATAGAGGGGATGCTTATTAAATTTGCAAATGATACTAAATTGGGAGAGGTAGCAAATACGGTAGAAGACAGAGTCAGGATACAGGATGATCTTGACAGGCTGGAAAACTGGGCTAAAACAAACAAAATGAATTTCAACGGAGATAAATATAAAGTTCTGCATTTAGGTAGAAAAAACCAAATACATGATTATAGGATGGGGAAGACTTGTCTTAGCAGTAGTGTGTGTGAAAAGGATCAAGGGGTCTTAGAAGGCCGTACACTGAATATGAGTCAGCAGTGTGATGCGGTAACTAAAAAGGCAAATGCAATTTTGGGGTGTATCAACATAAGTATAGTGTCAAGATCAAACAAAGTGATGGTATCACTTTACTCTGCTCTGGTTAGACCTCACCTAGAATATTGTGTACATGGGCACCACAGTTTAAGAAGGATATAGACAAGCTGGGACATGTCCAGAGGAGGGCAACAAAGATGGTGAGGGGTCTAGAGACCAAGTACTATGAGGAAAGGTTGAAGGAGCTGGGTATGTTTAGCCTGGAGAGGAGATGACTGAGAGGTGATATGATAACCATCTTCAAATACTTGAAGGTCTGACATATAGAGGATGGTGAAGTTGTTTTCTGTTGCCCCAGAAGGTCGGACCAGAACCAACATGTTGAAATTAAATCAAAAGAGTTTTTGGCTGAACATTAGGAAGAACTTCCTGACAGTTACAGCGGTTCCTCAGTGGAACAGGCTTCTTCAGTAGGTGGTGGGCTCTCCTTCTTTGGAGGCTTTCAAGCAGAGGCTAGATGGCCACCTGACAGCAATGCCGATTCTATGAACTTAGACAGATCATGAGAGGGAGGGCAGAAAGGGATGCATCATTGCTCAGCTCTCATGGCTCTTTCTTACATGCCCTGGGTAATGCTGATTGACACTTTGGAGTCAGGAAGCAATTTTCCTCCAGGCCAGATTGGCCAGGGATCCTGAAGATTTTTTTTTTTTGCCAACTTGTGAACACAGAGCAGGGGTCACTAGGGGTGTGTGTGGGGGAGGTAGTTGTGAATTTCCTGCATTGTGCAGGGGGTTAGACTAGATGACCCTGGAAGTCCCTTCCAACTCTGTGTTTCTATTATTCTATGATCATGCACTACTGTATGTTTGAACATGGTGTTACCAAACGGGCCGCCTAACTCCCGGACTGGTCATGGCAACCCGAGCAGATATGTGCACACGAAGTCCCAGCCGTGCTCCTGCCCCAAATGCTACGGGAAAGGCTCTCAAGCGCGCCAGTGAAACTGACACGACCGCTCCTGTGAATCCCAAGCTGCCGGCAGCTGAGAAACCGAGGCCCGGTCAACCTCTCCAGTGAGCCAGAGAGACCCCATTTTCCTGTGCATCTCCGTTCCAGCAGAAGCCATGTCAGAGACGGCACCAAGGCACGTAGCCTGCACCAACGCCCCCCTCCCTTGCTTCATCGGACTGATTAAGCAAGCCATCCAGAGACATTGAGATAACGATGATTTATTCCTCCAGCTATGCGAAGTAACGATCCCCGGACATTAGCAAGATCGCGCCTTTTGTTTCAGACCATTAAGCTCCTCACCGAGATTCTCCCGGTCCCTCCCGGGTTGCACAAGTCACTGGAATTAGAATAGATTTCCAAATTGTCATAACCCCACCCCAGCAGCCGACCATTAATGCTTTTGTCACCTTTTGTCACCTGGGAACCACGGAGGGGTAATCCAATCACCCCGCCCCCAGAAAAACAGTATAACTGGGGTCACCCACACCCATAACGTTACCTTAGGTCTTTCCCGCGCATATTTGCCATCACTCTGTTGGTTTGGGTTTTGCGCAGCCTAGCCACGATCCCTCCCGCCTCACTGGTCGAGCCCACGGGAACCCCTACCCCTTGCCCCTCTATATTTCGCTGTATCTTAGTCTACTGGAACTCAGGACAACTCCTCTACAGGAAAGGTATCATATAGCCCGTCATCGAACTCCTGCCAAATTGGCGATTGTCTCTCTCTCTCCTCCCTTTTTGAACTCCTAGATTCTCTGTATGTTTGTGTTGCATCATTGAACGCTTGAAAACAAACTCTCTTAATTCGGAATCCATTGCCTCTGTTGTTATTCTAAGGTAACAGTTACAGGCTCTGGTATAGCTGGTTGCATCCCGCTTTATAAATATTATAGTTACCAATTGCTCAGCTAATTTCCCCAATTAAAGGAGCATTTCGGGAAACAATGGCTCTCCAGGATCTGAACTCAACTCTTCATCTGTTACAAGATGATGAATCCTAATCAGTGCAGCTGGATACATGACATTTAGAAAGCAAAGCAATCTGCACAGTCCATGACAAAAGCAGCCTCAGACTCATAAGACATGAGTTTAAAAAAAGAATTAAACTCCTCTTTATGCAGCTATTCAAGCTCTGGATAGTCTGTCCTATAAATATCCAAATTGTGTTGCATGATGATGCACTGAGAAAAGCCAACTGCTGCAAGCTGACTAAATTATGCAACATATGTATATCGGTTCATTATGCATAATTTATTCCGCTTCTGCTTTCCCTAGGAAGCAGCAAGGAGAAAAAGGACAGACCAGAGCCAGCTCCCCATCTTCTGAGATGTTACTCAGAACATCTTTATTGATGCCAGAGTCACCCAAACCATAGAAGCAAATACTATAACTGCCTGGGTTGCCAGAATCCCAGGAGCTGCTGCCTCAGTCATGTGAACTCTATTGCTTGGATGAGTCACAGAGAGGCTGCTTGTCAACTGGGGGCTGGAATCCCCTCCCATTGCAGGGGACATGATCAAGGCCCTCCTGATTTCCACGGGCTGCCCACGGCAAAGAAACAATTCTAAAGGGGCTGTCGTGACGGGCATCACAGGTGGAAATTAGAAAATTGCCCCCTACTCAGCCCTTGTTCACTGGACAGGCTACCACCATACTGCTCATCATGTAATAAAACACAAGAGCAACATTCTGATTCGTATAGGGTAGCAAAAAGACCCTTTGGCAGCTAGACCTTGTGGCTGCCAGAGGCAAACTGCCACTCAGGCATATAAAAGTGAGACATTATTGGAGCCTGGTGTCTTTAAAAAACTTAACAGAGTTTGCCTCATTCCTCGCTTCTTCCTAGTAAGCAGAGCATGTTGGAAGAAGGACTATGTGCAATGATTTTCTAAAACAGAAGCCATCCCAGAAAGTTCTAAAACACCAAGTCTGACTGGCTGTAGAACCACTGAAGGACAGATAAGCCGTGTTTCAGAAAGCCCGTAGAGATGACCATTTCACTGCACATTCAACCATACGTTCGGCATCTAATGTGTAATAAAATCCTCTGTGGTCTCTGGGTTTTTTTTTTTTTTAAAACACACACACACACAGAGGGCCAAGCTACCCTAGGTGAGACAGTTCTAGCATGGGGTAGCTTGGTTCACAGGGCCTTATCTGTCTCTGTTTCAGGAATTTCCAAGCAGCAGACTTTCCTAGAAACAAGCAGAAGTAAATATAGACAGGGACAGAGAATGCAGGTGAAGAAAAAGAGAAAGGCAATATGATGAAGAAAATGGAACACCCCCTATGCATAACTAGAACTGAATCTTATGGATGTCGGTTAGGAATTGTGTGGGGGGGTGGGTGGGGGGGGATACCAGAAGAACACCCTCTCAACTGGAGCTGTTGATAAACTGCATAAAGTTTCTCCTACATAACACAATTCAAAATATATTTAAAAGCATACATAGATCATCCAGTTAGTGTAGCGTCTGTCCAAATTGTGTAGCACCGACGCTTCATTGAGGTGGGTCAGCATGGCCATATCTTCAATCATGTCAAACTTTGGGGGGTTCATCTGTTGAACGTCATCTTCCTTTACAGTGACTGTCTGCAAGAAAAAAGAGGGCTGTCGTGAGTCTGCAGAGACCGCCTCAGACGAAGAGGAAATAGAAGAAGTCAGTTCGAAAACAGAGGAACAGCTGCAGGAAAGTCAGAACAGAAGAACAGCTGCAGGCAGAAGATGGCTCACCATGTCTGTAGCCTTCCAGCTCAAGGAATCCAGCTGGCCCACACACCTCGCAATAAGAAGCATCCCCATATGGCTTACCAAAGCCACTGGATCAGAAGAGGAGACTGAAAATGCAACAGAGTGCGAGGATGCAAGCCCAGCATAAAGCTCTTCCTGCCAGCAGTGGGGAGGCAGAGCAGGGCTGAAGCATACCACCTGGCTTGGAATGTCAGATCAGCCTAACTAGCAACAGCTAGCTCTGATACAGCAGTGAGATAAGGGCCTATTTAAGCATCAATTAGGGTTGGCTGTTGTGGAAGCAACTTGTCACCCTCACACACACCCTGTGTATCAGCCTTGTCTCTCTGTTATACTTCAGATTCCTGGCATCCTGACTTCTTGGACTGACTCTGACTAAGGACTTGGACTGCCACCGCCTGTGTTGATGCCTTGGACTCTGTCTGAACCATAACCAACCTTGGACTGTCTTCCGGACTATGCCTTGTGCCTTGCTTTCTGCCTTGCTTTCTGCCTGCTTCAGAACAAAGGCAGTCTTTCCACTATTGCAGAAATGACCAAGTGAACTGATATCATGCTTTAATAAAAAGCCAGTGTTGGGGATTATTTTCAAGAATGGGTTTGCCAACAAATGAAATACAGTAACTAAGCTATCAAGGACATAAGAACATAAGACAAGCCATTCTGGATCAGACCCAGGCCCATCAAGTCCAGCAGTCTGGTCACACAGTGGCCAATTGGGTGCTTCTAGGAAGCCCATAAACAAGACGACTGCAGCAGCATTGTCCTGCCTGTGTTCCAAAGCACCTAATATAAAAGGCATGCTCCTCTGATTCTGGCGAGAATAGGCATGCATCATGACTAGTATCCATTTTTACTAGTAGCCATAAAAAGTCATGGTTTATCAGGAGTCTTTGTTTAATAACTTAACACCACACTATTTTTTTTGTATATATTTTTCAGTAATTTTTAAAGTTACCTGGTGCCTCATTCCTTTGTATTTATGTATAAGTCATAAATTATGTCAAATATAAAGATGTCTTGTTCATATACTCAGTGATCCCCACGTGCCTCCATGAGTGAACTGACTACCATCAGGATCACCAGGAGAGAGAAATAGTATGAAATGGTACCTTCACATGGATGAACTGGCTGAAGATACAGTGCTTCCCACAAAAACATGATAGCTTGAGAAAGTGTGGGAATGCTGTGGACATACTATCTCCATTCAAACTCAAGTTCATATAAGTGATATTTTCCCATGCGCTACCCCAGACTGAAATCCTGGAACTCTTATATGTAATTAGAGGCAATTGCATGTAGGGTCCTGACTGATTCAGGCCTATACCCAGGAATCAGACAAGGGTCGTGTGCATGTGGTACAGAACGGCACATTCTTTGCTTGCCATTCCAGCATTTTCCCACTGCTGAAGACACACAAGCTGTTCAGTTTAAAAAGAGATTTGCCTCTTTAGCAGTGGGTTCTCATGTGGTGAAATAGCAAGGAAATTTCTCTGGGAGTTCATGCCGTTCTTGCTAGCGTGTCCCTTCCTTGGATACTTGCTTCTTTCTATTTAAGACTTTCTGGCTTACGTATGCAGCAAAATCTGTTCCTTTGTCCTCATTATGTCTAGTATGTTTTGCGCTGGTGACAAATCAAAGAGGATGGGGGAGGGAGAACACCTTACCCTCCCATCTGCAGTCTCAACAGTGACTTTGCCACCGCCGCTCTCTTTAACCTCTGCTTCCACATAAGCTTTTTTATCATCTGGAATCCAGCATTTCTTCTTCCCTAGGAAATGAAATGAGTCTTTCAGTGGCTTGCAAGCACATTGTATCAGTTTTACATAATACTGCTTAGGGTTCATAGATTCCATCATTTCCTAACAAGATTCCATTGACTCAGCAACTCCTACAAGCACCTTGTTAGGTAAGAGAGTTATTCCTACACTACAGAGAGGATGAGAGAAAAGGAGAGAGAAAAGAGAGACAAGAGGGCCGCTTGTCCAAAACCATCCAGAGGATTAACAAGTAAGATTTTATCCAGAAACTATTCAGTGGTCAAACAACTCTTGACCACTTTAATGCTAGCACAGGTCTTTCAGAGGGAAGAGGGATTGGATGTAGCAAGAGCTGGCGCCAAGCCTGCATTGGACTCTAACCTAGCTGTACTTGGAAGCAACAGTGCAATTAACAAGTCGTATCCTAATGGCATGAAGTTTGGGTCACTTTCCCCCAATTACCCATACTCTAAGAACACAAGAAAGGCCATGCTGGATCAGACCAAGACCCATCAAATCCAGCAGTCTGGTCACACAGTGGCCAACCAGGTGCCTCTATGGAGCCCCCAAACAAGACGACTGCAGCAGCACCATCCTGCCTGTGTTCGACAGCACCTAATATAATAGGCATGCTCCTCTGATCCTGGAGAGAATAGGTAGGCATCAAGACTAGTATCCATTTTTACTAGTAGCCATGAATAGCCCTCTCCTCCATGAACACGTCTATTCCCCTCTTAAAGCCTTCCAAGTTGGCAGCCATCACCACATCCTGGGGCAGGGAGTTCCACAATTTGGCTATGCGTTGTGTGAAGAAATACTTCCTTTTTCTGTTTTGAATCTCTCACCCTCCAGTTCCACAGATGACCCTGCATTCTAGTTAGGGTTGCCAGGTCTCTCTTTGCCACCGGCGGGAGGTATTTGGGGCGGAGCCTGAGAAGAGCGGGGTTTGGGAAGGGGAGGGACTTCAATGCCATAAAGTCCAATTGCCAAAGTGGCCATTTTTTCCAGGTGAACTGATCTCTATTGGCTGGAGATCAGTGGTAATAGCAGATCTCCAGGTAGTACCTAGAGGTTGGCAACCCTAGTTCTAGTATTATATACTGTATGTACTACTTTACATATACATTTGTTAAAAGAGAAAGAATGCAGTTGTATTCCTGATTTTCACATTTGTGAAATGGCTGAAAACCAAAGAACCAAAGCAACCTTATGCTGAACATCTAGGAGTGAAGGAAGGTGAAATTTGAACATCAACACAATATGCCAAAGCTGATCTATCAAACTGCATAGCAGATTACGCTTGATGGATATATGTCACAGTGCAGATCTCACAAGATGCAACAAGGGCCTACCGGTGCATTAAGATCTTCATTGGAGGCTTTTCTCTGCTGGCAGAGAGGTGGTAACAAGATACAAGGCTATTTTGTCCGTGAATGCATAATAAAGAGAGCCAACACCAGAGCTGGGATAATCAAAGGGCCACCTTTATTTATCTGCTCAAGAGGGATCTGTAGCGCACACAGGCCAAACATCGCCAGAGCTAACTGCAGTGCGAGCAATTGTTGGGATGCAGAAGAGCCTCTTCTTTTTGTGTATCCCCGTTCTCAGAGCGAGACCGCCCAGGCTCAGAGCTCTGAGCTATCACGTGGGGTACGGCTCATGCTCCTCCTTGCCAAGCCTTCTTTAGTGCTTGAAGGAGATGTGCTATGTCTAATCCCCCAAGCTGTGAGGTCTATAGGTCAAGGATAGCGGCACCCCTCAAGGAGTTCCTGTCCCAAATCACTGCCAGGCACCAAGGCCACAGGCCTGGTCTAAGGGTTTCCCCTTCATTCGACCCAGACCCTATAAGCCCCCTTTCCCTTGGGCCCACCCCTCTTCATACGTCAGGCCCAAGGATGAATGGAGACTGACTCTCTGACCCTGCCACCGGCAGCCAAAATCTGACTCTCCCATCACTTGTTTGAAGGTGGGATGGGACGGTCTTAGTGGCAGTGGCATGCCTCTGGGATACTTTTTCACAGGAGATTTGCCTAGTGTCTTGGTTGCTAGTGGTTAGACACTAAACATGGGTGGGGGGGGTTGTTTGTTTTGTTCTGGTTTCATCCTATATTTTCTTTGACTTTTTCCATCCTAGTCTTGATGAAAGATCTTGGTAGGCTTTGCTTTTGCTTTGGTGAATTATTTCCTGCTGCTCTTACTACATTACTATATTGTTGTGATGATTTTTCTGGCTACCGTTTATTGCTGCTGCTTATATCTTCATGCTCCCTATTTAATGTGAAAATAAAACCGGTAATATCTTTTTATTAGGGCCAAACCCAAATGTCCCAAAACATTGTGCAACTTTTCAATTTCCCACAGCTCTTCATCAGGCTGGATATACAATACATACTTTGCTTTGCTTTCCCCCATTGAATCGCCATGAGACAATGCTCTTGAGCAGCAGAAATAGTTAAGATGTAAAGGCTGAAAGGACTGGGGGGGGGAATGGCTACTGTTTTATGATCCTTATCACAAAATAAAAAATACAAAGCATCTGATACTGAAAATTCAGAACGGCAAGCTAAAAGAGGAGTAATAAAAGATGCTCTAAGATCCTCCAAAATCGGGCACTCAAAAAGAATATGAAAAGAGGTATCGATTTTACCTTAGGGACAAGGACAAAGATGGTCAGAATATTGAATATTCAAAAATCTACTCTGGCGAACCTGAGAAGGGTTAGTATTAAGCCTAGCCAGGCAAAAAGCCCTTGCATAGCAAGGGACATTAATATACATATGATGGAAGAGTTATTTTGGAGGGGGGGAATACCAAAGAATTGAGAGGAGCAAACATGGTGTGCTCTAAATGTAGTACTCAAATAATCAAGATTCATATACATCAAAACAAGGGAATATTTCAAGATACAATGGGGGGGGAGCTTATATCTGCAGCTTGTAGAACCGGGAGTCAGGACATGCCTTGACAGTTATGATGATGGAAAGAGGTCCAGGCATCTTCATGGCTAGGAAAAGATGCTCTTTGCAGGAACAGGGCACCCTTTTTAGTTGGGAAAGATAACATGCCAGCCCTTTCATGTGTTAACACCTCTTGATTGGAGAGTGCAGGTTTGGCAGGCTGTAGAACCAAATCTTAGCACCCAGGTTGGCTAAAGACCTCACAGCACACATGGGTGGTGGGGTCCGAAAAGGGGACCTGTTCCTTTGTTTGGGGCCTCAATCTTGGTTTCCAGCATGGTGTAGTGGTTAAGAGCGGTGGTCAGGAGCGGTGGACTCTAATCTGGAGAACTGGCTTTGATTCCCCACTTCTCCACATGAGCGGCGGACACTAATCTGGTGAATCAGGTTGGTTTCCCCACTCCTGCACATAAGGTCAGCTGGGTGACCTTGGGCTAGTCACTGGTCTCTCAGCCCCACCTCCCTCACAGAGTGCCTGTTGTGGGGAAGGGAAGGTGATTGTAAGCTGGTTTGATTCTTCCTTAAGAGGTAGAGAAAGTCAGCATATAAAAAACAACTCTTTTTCTTGTCTCCCTTTTGGTTGGGAATTCTGGGGAATGTGTGTTTCGCCATGAAAGATGACAGAGGGGAATGACATGAAAGGGAGATGCAGATGCACCAGGGCATGGGTAGATGCAGGATGTCTGCCCTGGTGCATCTGCATCTACCCAGATTAGATACAACATTGATTGTTTATTTTATTTTCCTTCGTGCGCTAGATCCTGTCCTTTGCAATACCGAGTTTGTGCCTTGTAGAAATAAAGTCTTGTTTAAATTGAGAGAGTCTGCACAAATCCTTACCCACCTGCCCGGCTCCTTGCATGCTACTGAACGATACCCCTGTGAGGTTGACTTCAGGCAACCATGCTGGGGACGGACGGACTGGATTTTCCTGAAGTGTTGACAGCAACCAAAAAAGGGGAGTAAAACAGTGGCTAGTCTTGCCCACAGTGCGTCAGAGACCACAATATGGCTGGCAGCAGTCAGGGACCATGTTGAGGAACTTGGTGCAGACTGGAAAACAGGCACTTCTAACTCAGACCAGCAGTCCGTCTTGTCCAGCATCTTGTTTCCAACAGTTGCCAGACAGATACAACAGGGAAGATCTAGTCTTAAAATGAATGTTAAAATGGAGCATAAGTTACGTTGCAGATTTAAATTGGATTAGATGCCATGGCTCAATGGCAGAGGAACTGCTTGGCATGCATAAGGTACAAAGTTTAATCCCCAGTTAAAAAATCAAGCAGTAGGTGATGTAAAAGATCTCAGTTTGAGTAGACAACACTGACCTTGAGGGACCAATGGTCTGATTCAGTGTAAGGCTGCTGTGGAAGGGGAGGGCGTGTGGGTCAGTGGTAGAGCATCTGCTTGGCCTGCAGAAGGTCCCAGGTTCAATCCCTGGCATCTCCAGTTAAAGGGAATAGGCAGGTAGGTGATATGAAAGACCCTGGAGAGCGGCTGCCAGTTTGAGTAGACAATACTGATTTTAATGGACCAAGGGTCTGATTCAGTATGAGCTAGCGTCATGTGTTCTTCATGTGTTCATGTGTTCATGTGTGTTTGTGTTCAGGGAAAAAATGGCCACAGTCACCCTAAGAATGCAAAAGCCAGTAATTAGTCAGATATCTCCCTAGTGCTAACTGGAATGCACCAGCCCTTTGTGAGCCACACAACAGAAGAAGAAGAAAAATGGTTGTCTTAAAATTAAACTGCCAATTAATTTGAGATGATGCATTCAGTAAAGAGTCCATGATTTATTATTTTCATTGCATATTTAAATTGTTAGCAAGTTGGGATAATTTTTATCTGGCAAAACAAGGCAATAGTAATTTAAATTAACAGACACATTGTGCCTATGAGCCACAAATGACCTTGGCCAGTTCTAGTCAGCCTGAGGGCAATACACGCATATGCATTATTTTCTAGTTGTTGTGGCAAAGGCTTAAAAAATGCTAGTCCATTTCCTTCAGTACACTCCTATGCATTATTTTCTAGTTGTTGTGGCAAAGGGTTAAAAAATGCTAGTCCATTTCCTTCAGTACACTCCTATGCATTATTTTCCAGTCGTTGTGGCTGAAGCTTAAAAAACGCAAGTCAATTTTCTTTATTTTGGTGCTTAAAAGACCATAAGTCACCCATGTGTAATAAAGCAGCTCTCTCTTTTTAATATATCCTTGTGGGAATTGCCAGTATGGATAAACAGTGGAAGGGCTTATTAATGTTTGGCACATTTCTCCTCTAAGAACAGCATGTGCATCAGAATGCCCTTTCCTGTGCAGGCTGCTGCCCTATTTTGAGATTATATACAGCCACTCTCAGCTTTCAGAGAATACTGCTAACCGTCCATGAAGATATGACGCCTGCCACATTTTTATAGCCTTTCTTATTAGATCTTAACATTATAGTCATCACAAAATTTACAGGGGGAAGGTTTTTTTTTTTTTGCCAAGTAACATGGAAAGTCTGCCAAAGCAATATTAAATCACGCTACTGTTTAAGAATTAAACTGCAAATAGAAATCCAGATGGTTGGATTAGGATAGCAAAGACCAGCTGGTAAAGCGTAGTATGAGTGGGGCTGGCCTAGAAAGACCGTGCATTGGATCGTACCAGCCTTTCCATTGGTAAAAGGGACGATAGGGAATTTTAACTGATACTCTTCCTCACTATGACTCTGCTCCCTTTGGGGCTTTTTTGCCCATGTGAATCCCATGATCTCCATCATAGTTCTATAGTTCCACTATGCCGTGCTGGCTCTCAAAGAGTTATGTAGTTATGTTCATACCATAAATAAAAGTTAATTTCTTGCTTTCTTTAACCCTATGGGCTGCGTGTCTCAGGGAAAGAAACACACACATACAAGTTGATAGCTCAGTTTTTATATGTAGTATTACATTATATGAATAAATAGTGGTGGGATGTGAATGGAACAGGGTATGAGCCCCCAAACCCAATAATTCTGCGTGAGTGAGGGCCTGTTATTAAAGGGGGCTGGGCTACCCTGTCTGTTGATGTCTCTGTGAGTGAGAGAGAGGACCTGAGGTATGAAAAGGTTATTGCTTTCTCTATATTTTAAAAGAGATAAGAAGGGTAGCTTATGGCTAGGGCTGTTGAAAAAAAATAAATTCGGTAAAATTTGGATTCGGCAAAATTCAGCCCATTTTTATTCAGGAAATGCCGAAGTCCGAACTCCCCCTATTCGGATCCGTGGAATTCAGCATGAAATTCGGCGTTTGCAAATAAATTCGGCCGAATAAAGCCATTTAAAGTACATTCACAGCTTTCCGTGGCTCCGGGGGGGGGGCATTTTTGGAGATAGAGGTCCCAAACTTTAAGGGTAGCTTGGAGGAACCCTACTTGCAAGAACCTCCATGTTTGGTGAAGATTGGGTCAGGGGATCCCGAGTTATGGGGTCTGGAAGGGGTCCCCCCATCCGCCTATTGGAATGAATGGGAGCAGGCAATCCTTAATGTGCATCTAGAGAGCGGCAAATCCAAGGCAAAACCTCCCATTGTTTCTCGTTGGCTATTTATGCACAGGAGGTTTTGCTTTGGATTTTCCACTTTCTAGATGCAGATTTCCCCCAGACAAATCCTCAAAACTCTGCAGTGGAGTAGGGCTGTCGATTTGGTTCGTCCTGAACTGAAAAACAGCCGAATTTCCCCTGATTCGGCGGTTTTTAGTTCGGATGGAACTGAACTCAAAAAAGGCGGGAAAACGGGGAGCCGAGTTCAGGGTGTTTGGCGAATAAATTCAGCAAATTCGGGGTTCAGTGCAGCAGTATAACCGTCAGTTAGTAAGCAGCATTCTCCCGCGGCCAATCGGTGGCCAAGCTGGGTCTTCTTCTGGCCAATCAGTCCTGATTGAGTGCATGAGCCCAGCTGCTGCGCGGCCCAGGGAAAGAAAGAGAGAGTATCTGTTTGTGTGAGATTGAGATCCCCCTTGGGGGGGGGGTGCGTGTGCACATTCGAGCCATTCCGTGGCTGCAGGGGGCGCATTTTTTGGGGTAGAGCCCCCAAACTTTCAGCATAGTTTCAGAGGACCCTTCATGCAAGAACCCCCAAGTTTTGTAAAGGTTGGATTGGGGGGGGCAAAATATGGGGCCGGGAAGGGGTCCCCCCCACCCTTAATGTGCATCTCTGACAATGGGGGTTTGCAATTAGCAGAGCTTGCCTCCCATGCCCAAAGCTCCCAGCCCAAACAAACAGCCCCATATCTCAGCCCCCCCTGACCCAATCTTCACAAAACTTGGGGGTTCTTGCAAGAAGGGTCCCCTCAAGCTACGCTGAAAGTTTGGGACCTCTACCCCCCAAAATGCCTCCCCGGAGCCGCAGAAAGGTGTGATTGTGTTTTTAATGGCTTTATTCGGCCAAATTTCCCCCCAAACTCCAGATCTATACCAAATTGCACGGACCTGAAGCGGGGGAGTTCGGACTTTGGCATTTCCCGAATAAAAACGGGCTGAATTTTGCCAAATCAGAATTTTACCGAATTTTTTTTCACAGCCCTACAGTGGGGCTTATTGTTGAGATTTTGAAATTTGGATGGGGGAAATGTGCATCTAGAGAGCAGAAAATCCAAGGCAAATCCTCCCATTGTTGTGGACTGATAAAAGGCGGCGTTGTTTACAATTTGCTCTGCTTTACCTTGGGAGCAAAGCCCCACCGCAGCTTTATTTCCGAGTAAGCAGGCCGGAGGATTAGGACTGCCCACCCTTTTCTCTACATTTCGCTTCCTCCTGTCACTGCTTCCTCAGCCCCGGGGGCACCCAAAAACAACGAAGACCGGGGTGGGGGGGAGTTGAGGGAGGAGTCAACGTGGCTGAGCTGTCACTGTCAGGGGAAAGGAGAAATCCTGAGCAGGGACACCCGCGGGGGTCTGGGGAGGGGGGAATAAGCAGGATGCTGCATTGTATGGCACACAATACCACTGGCGCATACACACATGCACGCCCGCTACACGCCATTCCCTCCCCCCATCGCGCAAAAGAAGGCAAAAGCTCGGATTCTACGGACACGGCCCACAGAGACAATCAACCCCTCCAAGCAGAACAGCCCCCCCCCATGACAAGAAGACGCAAATTCCAAACAAAGGAGAACAACGGGGCAGCCAGAGAGAGAGACTCACCGACCCACACTGACCTCCAGGCGAAGGTGGCAACCAGTGAAAATAGCAAAAAAACACTAGCGCAGAGGCAATCAACCCACCCCCAGCAGAACATCCCCCCTTTGGCTTCCCCCCCACACAGAATCTCCCCCCCCCATACACACACACAGGAAAAAAGTTATAGAGAAAAGGATGTCTTCTCTTCCAGCGGAAGCAGGGGTCAGGAGGAGTAATCCAATCTGATTCCAGCAAGCAGCAGCAGGTCACCTCAGCTCAGGATCTCTCACAATCAGCACAGGAGCAGCACAGGAGCAGCAGCAATGAAAGGAATACAGACTCACACACACAGACTCTCTGGCCATTTATGCACAGGAGGTTTTGCCTTGGATTTGCCACTCTCTAGATGCACATTTCCCCCGTCCAGATTCTCAAAACTCTGCATGGGAGCTTATTGTTGAGTTTTGAGAATTTGGATGGGGAAAATATGCATCTAGAGAGCGGCAAATCCAAGGCAAAACCTCCCGTGCATAAACGGCCTCTCTCTCCCCCTCCCCGGGCCGCACAGCAACCTGGGACCATGAACATCCCCACATGGGGATCTCTCTCACACACAAACACAGACACACACTCTCTCCCCCCGGGCTGCGCTGCAACCCGGGACCACGCACACGTACTCCCTCCATGGGGATCTCTCTCTCTCACACACACACAGACACTCTCTCTTTCTCTCCCTGGGCCACGCAGCGGCCAGGCTCACGCACTCATCCGCAACTGATTGGCCAGAAGAAGACCCAGCTTGGCCACCTATTGGCCGCAGGGGAATGCTGATTCGGGGGTGCCGAAGTTGTACGAATTTATCCAGCGTCTGCCTGAACTCGCTGAGTTCGGCTCGTCGTTTTCCCGCCTTTTTTGACTTTGGTTCTATTTGAACTAGAAACCGCCGAATTGGGGCAAATTTGGCTGTTTTTCAGTTCGGATGGAACCAAATCGACAGCCCTACTTATGGCATCCTGACCTACTTTTACTCTGAAGCTGAGAGAGAGAGGTGTAGAGGGTGGTAGGCACTCTGTGTGAGTGGAAAAGGGTTTCACAATAACCCTCTTGTCCCAGCTGAAAAGCTGGTAAAATCCAAACCAATGTTCATTACAATAGAATACTACCAAAGAGGGTGCATTGGGGTTCCAAGGTGAGTGACAATTAGCCACAGGGCTTTTTCTATGGCAACATCCCATTTTTGGAACTCTCCTCCTGTTCCCAGAGATATTCATAAGATACCAGCTATCTTCATTTAGATATCGAATCAAGACATTCTAACATCTCCAAGCTTTTGAAGTGATCTTTTAACACTCTTTGTTTATTCATCTGTGTTAGCCGATTGTATTCTTTCTAAAAGTATTTTTCATCTATTGGCTAGCATGATGTTTAACTTTTATAAACTGCTTTGAGGGCTTTTCAAAGCAAATAAACATGGAATATAATGTTTCCAGATGAATAAAATGTCTCATCACACGCTATTCAACTATTATCTGATCTAGCAAGTCATTCAAGTTAACTGGTCTATACAACACAAAACAGAAGATAGTGCCTTACCATCAAAGGCCACAGTCTGCGACAACATAATCTCCTTCTCACTTTTTCGGAGGAAAGGCGCAGCTTCCCCGAAGTCCGACATGTCCATCATCTTGGCAAGGAAGTTGAGGAGTGTGCTCCAAAACTAAAAGAGATATATAGCAACCTAGGCCAGAAAAAAAATGTGAAACATACGACTGTTCAAGACTGAGAAAGAGACAAGGCACTTCCAGATAGAATCAGAAGATAAGAACATAAGAAAGGCCATGCTGGATCAGACCAAAGCCCATTAAGTGCAGCCATCTGTATACATAGTGACCAGCCAGGGGCCTCTATGAAGCCCACAAACAAGACAACTGCAGCATCCTCCTGCCTGTGTTCCACAGCACCTAATAAAACAGGCATGCTCCTCCGATACTGGAGAGAATAGGTAGGCATCATGACTAGCATTTGTTTTTACTACCGTAGTAGCCATGGATATCCCTAGCTTCCATGAACATGTCCACTCCCCTCTTAAAGCCTTCCAAGCTAGCAGCCATCACCACATCCTAGGGCAGGGAATTCCACAATTTAAATATGTGTTGTATGTTTCCAGGTGGAGTTGCACATCAACTCTGCACCCACCCCAGAGAAGCCGCATCATACTGCCTGTTAGAACTGGAGCTGCAGCTCAGCAGACAAACAAAACTCCTGATAAAGTTGCACAGGTATCCTCTATATGGGCGGGGGGGTGGGGGGCTACTAGGAGTACAGTGCAATCCTAAGAACACTTTCCCTAGGAGTAAGCCCCATTTGAATAACATTAGAAGACCTGCTTAGATAGACCTTCATCTATCGCTGCACTACTAGGGCTGCAGAAGCATGTACCTCTATGCTCTACACAATAATTTTCAATGTGGTGCAAAGTAAAAAAAAAGTACCCTTTCAACCCATTTGCCCACATTCTGCTGCAACTAAAGTCATTTATTAAGAAAGATTAGTAACAACTAATGCCAGCCTTCAAGTCTTCCAAGAAGTTTTTCCCCACATTCATCCATTCACATTTCATTTCATTTCCCCCCACCCCTCCAAATATATGCTCTTCCATTCTAGCTGTAACAGGCCATTAAGGAAGCACGCAATGTGCCATGCAGCTTTAAGCTGTTGTTACTCAGTGATGAAGAAAATGAATTCCACATATGCTTGGAGACGCACAGCTATAACCTGGCACTCAGAACAGGTTCTAGGATTGCCTCGGCTCTCATTAACCAATTCACAAATTGAGACTCCAAGTGATGTTGGATTGTATTGCAGTTTCATTACAATCTTAGAAAAAGAGATGCTGAGGTTTACGTTTCTCTGAAAATAATGTTCTTTGTTCTGGAAATCATGGTGTGTTGGGATGCCACATAGTTACCGGATGGTGAAGGGAATCTATTCTTTCTCCGTATGTTTTAACATTAAACCCAGACGTAGTGAAACACATGCTGGGGTTGAGCCCTTGCAAAGTCTTTCAGGTTTATGGCTGAGTCATGTCTCATGCAACCACAGTTTGTTTACAGAACAAATCGCTACTGATGTCAGAAGGACATTGGCTATGGTATGCATTGCCATCTTTATTGCCATTACAAGATGACAGTGATGATGATGATCTGCAACATTTTTATTCCACAGTGTTTCCAGAGTTCTCAGGTTCAACATACACGGTGTTCCCCTCACCAGTGTTATTTACAACAACTGTGTGACCTTGCTTAGGGACTGATTCAAGATCAACCAGAGAAGGAACAGGGATTTCAGTCTAGGTCTCCTCAAAGTCCATTCATTCTAACCATTACACCACAATCCATTTCAAGATACCTGCTTTCTCTGACATGAAGGCTAACCTCCATGGTGAGCAAGGTAACCTGCAAGAGGTCCACTAATGTCGTCACTATATAGTGCATGAATTGTAAAAAAAACAGTGGGTTGGATGCCACCTAAAATCCTTCTGTCTGAGGAAGCATGACTGCAAGCTACCACTAAGGATGCCACAAATTTCATGGTGTTTTCTCTGCATTTTTCACCTGATGTTCCACAGGAAGGCTTCTGGAGGTTGTTGTTTTTTAATCAGTAAATGCTATTGACATGGAAAGTATTATCAGAATCACTGAAGTCTACGTTTTCATTGTGGAGTTATAAGGGGAAATGAGCTACTGACACCTTTCCCCTTGTACCTCCACAACAAAAGGAGCTCAAGGCTTACTTCAAAAAAAAAAACGAAAGATGGGATGTCAGTAACCATGACAATATTTTGGTAGTACGTTAGACTGCAACACCACAATAGCAATTGCCAATTTTTAAAAAACCTCCAAAAGCTTTCTGGTGGCAAGGCACAGAAAATGTTGGCCATGACTGAAGGAAAAACCAGTTGTGCTGTAGGGCACTGTTAGGAAGTAATACAAATGTAGCAGCCTGCTGAACAACCACACACCAATTGACAAACAGTCAAACTGATCGAAAAATCAGTTTCTTGTTTGTGACTTGGAGAATAGGACGCAAGTTGCAGTGGGTATTCGGATACCCATACCTACCTCCACTACTCCTGTTACAGTCCCAAATCCCGCCCCCCCCCCCGATGATGCTTCTGAGGGATGGGGAATAATTCAAGTGGGGAAATGGGTAGTTAGATTAGGATGTCAGATGCAGGCTGCTGGAGACACGAATTGGCTGAAAGCAGCCTCCTCTGCACACGTGGAACATTGAGGCAGGCCCATTACTTTTAATAACAAAAATTCAGAACTCCAAGAACACTTTGGAGAAAGGTAGAGTACTTCACACAAAAGCTGACAATATAGGCCACGCAAAAAATGGCAATGGTTCCTTCCCAAAGGAGTGGACATCAGCTGTTTTCATTATTCAGTAACAAGTGCATACTTGGTGAAGAACCTGAGCTCAACCCTTTCGATTTAAAAAATAATAATAGAGCTGGTTCACCAAAGAACCAGACTAGACATTTTACACACATGTAAGATGCTTGCCTTTTCCAGGATAAAATTATCAGTGTCATTATATTGCAATTTAATTTTCCTCAGCTACAAACCTTAACAAAAATGGGGTCAAATTAACCCAGCAACACGAGGGGAAAAAATCTAAAACTTTGTTTCCAGCCTTCTGCAATTCTGTATTCTTCATATCCCTTAACCTTGACAAGGTCATTTGCCCTGTGGTGTTTTATTCCTCCTGGATTTGTAATTTTATTTTTTTGTAAACAGTTGTGTGCTGTAGTGGAGGTGAGACAATTTTACCCTCAACTATATTGAACGGGAAAGTGACATGACCATTTAAGGGTGAAATCGACCAAATTATATTTTCTTAATTTTTCTGATATTTTCTCCCTGACATCTTTGCTGGTCTTCTGTCCCTTTTCTGCCTAAAGGAAATATTTAATGACGTGTATGATAGATTTCCCCCCATTTATGCCAAAGAAGAAGAAGAAGAGTTGGTTTGTATATGCCGACTTTCTCTACCACTTAAGGGAGAATCAACCACCTTCCCTTCCCCTCCCCACAACAGACACCCTGTGAGGTAGATGGGGCTGAGAGTGTGTGACTAGCCCAAGTGTGAGAGATCCCCCTCTCTGAGTTTGCTTCTCCAAATCAGTTGCTCAGACGTTGATACAGAAACAATAGATTTATTGAAGCCTTCAGGAGATGAGACAGGCACAGGTAGAAAGTTGCAAGTGAGGGGCTATACGGGCTTACAGAATATATTGACTCCAGGGCACTGGGGCACTGGGGTTCACACTTATTGTTATGGGAAGTTACAAGCTTGGCATAATACAAAACATCAGACGGATCCCAGGAAGTCTGGTGCGGCTATCACACTTCCAAGGCCGCACCGGCCTGAGGGAGTACTGGCAGGAAGAACAGCGGGGGGGAAGATACATGGGCCATCAGGCCTGGCGCCTGAGACCAGAAGGTGTGAACTGCTTTTACGAGTTCACTGATAACACCGCAGGTGATGGAAAGCAGAGACACAAAGACAGAGACCCTCACATTCTGCCCCCCTTAAGGCCCCCCTCCGAGAGGACGAGGCTTATCGGGATAAGCGAGGTGGAATTCTCGGACCAAGCGAGGAGCTGCCATGTGGGGTGCGGCCACCCATTCGTCATGAGCGGAGCCAAGGTTTTTCCAGCGAACAAAGTAAAACAGTTTCCCTTTCTTCCATTTGGAATCTAAAACCTTGGATATTTCCAAATGGGTATCCCCTCCTACTACGGTAGGAATCTCATGAGCGGGAGGGGGGTGGAACTGGGGAGCTGCTACATAAGGTTTGAGGAGGCTTATATGGAAGACTGGATGAACTCCCTTGAGAGTCTTAGGGAGACTCAGTTCCACGGTAACCTCGTTGATTACTCTGGTAATGGGGAAAGGTCCTACATAACGGTCGCTCAGTTTTTTGCAGGGGCGAAGAGAGCGGAGGTTTTTGGTGGACAGATAGACTTGCTCCCCCACCTTGAGTTCCCACCCCGGAGACCGGTGTTTGTCTGCTTGTTCCTTGTACTTGCTTTTTGCCCTTTCCAGATTTTTGAGCAACCATGGCCAGGTGGATTTAACCACTTGAATCCACTCCTGAAGATCAGGGGTAGACTGGAGTTCTGGCGAGACGGGGGCAGAACCGAAAGGGCCAAAATCCGTCCCGTATATAACTTGGAAGGGACTAAAGCCGGTAGAGGAATGAGGCGCATTGTTGTACGCATATTCGGCAAATGGCAGCAGGTCGACCCAGTCGTCCTGGTGGAAATTTACATAGCAACGCAAATAACATTCTACTACCGCATTTACTCGTTCCGTTTGACCATCCGTTTGGGGGTGATAGGCGGAAGAAAGGCCCTGTTCCTCCACTCCCATTAACTTTAGGAAAGCCCGCCAGAATTTGGCAACAAACTGGACCCCCCGGTCGGAGAGGACCTTCCTCGGGATCGAGTGTAGCCTGAGGACGTGCGTGATGAACAGTTTAGCTAAGCCCTGGGCTGAAGGAAGACCTGCACATGGAACGAAATGAACCTGTTTGGAAAAGAGGTCTGTGATAACCCAGAGAACCGTTTTCCCCCGACTTGGAGGTAGGTCGGTGATAAAATCCATGGCGATGACTTCCCAGGGACGGGAGGGGTTCTCAAGCGGTTTGAGAAGCCCCGGGGGTTTTCCCATCCGTTTCTTGGCTGTGGCGCAGGTGGGGCAGCTGCGCACATACAACTCTACATCAGATCTCATACCGGGCCACCAGAATTGCCTTCGAACCAGGTGAAGCGTTTTTATGAAACCAAAATGACCCGCTAGCCTGGCCCCATGTACAAGTCCCAATACTTCTTTGCGAAGGGAAGATGGGACATATAGTTTCCCCCCTTGCACCCACCAAGTGTTGGTTCGTTCCAAGCCAGTGGGGAGGAGATGGTGCTCCTCCTCCTGTAAGGAGGCGTCCCGGAGTCGCTGTTGGAATGCTTCCGGGATACCTTTGAGCGTAGGGGGGGTCTCCGGTTGGCGGGCTTGGGATCGGGTGGTGACGGCCAAGCCAGGGACTTCCCCTCGCTGTTCGGGAGTGAACAGGGAGTCGACGGGGCGATCGAAATCGTTGCGATACTGGGGAAGTCGTGACAAAGCATCAGCTAGGGCATTTTCTTTGCCAGGGACATGTTTGAGGGTGAACCGGAATTTTGCAAAAAATTGGGCCCACCGAATTTGTTTGGCATTGAGTTTTCTAGCTCCCTTGAGAGCCTCAAGATTCTTGTGATCTGTGCACACTTCGAACGGCAGCTCGGCCCCCTCCAAGAAGTGTCTCCATATGGTAAGGGCATGTTTGACCGCTGCTGCCTCCTTCTCCCAAATGGCCCAGTTGATTTCGGACTGGGAAAACTTCTTGGAGAAGTAGGCGCATGGCCTCAACCGTCCCCCCTCATCCCTCTGCAATAGGGCCCCGCCCATGGCTACATCCGAGGCATCCACCTGCACCACGAAGGGCTTGGTGCAATCCGGGTGAGCCAAAACGGGTTCGGATGAAAAAAGTAGCTTTAAACGTTCAAAAGCTTGCTGGCACTGGGGAGACCATTGCAGACGGGCTGAGGGGAGTGCGGCGCTAGCCCCCCTGTCCTTAGTACGCAACAGGGCAGTGAGGGGAAGCGCAACTTGGGCAAAGTTGGGAATGAAATTCCGGTAAAAGTTGGCAAACCCCAAAAACTGTTGAAGTTGGCGGCGGGTAGTGGGGGTTTCCCAGTCCCGCACCGCCTGGACCTTGGCGGGGTCCATTTCCAACCCTTGGTGGGAAATCACATACCCCAGAAATGTAATAGAAGGTTGGTGGAATTCACACTTGGACACCTTAGCATACAGTTTGTGCTCCCGCAGCCGCTGGAGCACTTCTCGCACTAGGCGCACATGTTCTTCCATGGTCTCAGAGTAAATAAGAATGTCATCGAGAAATACCACCACCCCCCGAAACAGTAAATCATGCAAAACTTCATTAATTAATTGCATAAAGACACTCGGAGCCCCCGAAAGTCCGAACGGCATGACCAGGTACTCAAACATCCCAAAACAACTGGAAAAGGCCGTTTTGGGTTCGTCTCCTTCTTTGATGCGAATGCGGTGGTAGGCTTCTACCAAGTCCAGTTTGGTGAAGATTCGGCCCTCCTTTAATTGTGCTAGAAGGTCAGGAATAAGAGGGAGGGGGTAAGCATTAGACTGGGTGACTGCGTTCAGTCTGCGAAAGTCAATACACAGTCTTAAATCTCCCGTCTTTTTCTTTACAAAGAAAGCTGGGGCTGAATAAGGAGCCTTGGAGGGGCGTATGAAACCCCTCGCCAGATTGACATCCAGATAGTCTCGCAATACAGTCTTTTCACTAGGGCTCATGGGGTAAACCTTTCCCTTAGACAGTTTGCCTTCCCCTACAATCTCGATGGCACAGTCCGTTTCTCTGTGGGGAGGCAGTTCGTCGCACTCTCTAACATCGAAAACATCAGTAAACTGCGAGTACTCAGAGGGTAATTGAGGAGAGACTGGGGCGGGGGACCCTACCAGTGCGGCGGCTGGAGTTCTGAGTACCCGTTCCTTGTCATGCAACCCACAGGGGTTTTCGGGGAAGGAAAGCACCCGTTTAACCCAATCAATGGAGGGATTGTGTCCCCTTAACCAGTTCATCCCTAACACCACAGGGGTTACAATAGGGGCGATGGTGAAATACAACCGTTCCCAATGTTCCCCCACGGACATAATCACGGCTGCAGTTCTGTGGGTCACAGGGCCCCGTTTAAAGTCACTCCCGTCCATTTGGGAAAAACGGAGGGGTCCCGGAAGCCGCTTGCGCCGGACACCCAACTTCTTGGCAGTTTCCTCATTTATCATGGTGCGGGCACACCCCGAGTCGACCAACGCGGGGACCTCTAACGGGGGACCCCCTTTGGGTAGGGACAGATGAACACGCACAAATACATTGTCCTCTTGGGCGCTTACCATCGGTGGAGCTCCTTGCACAACGATAGGGACGGTCTGCTGCGGAGCCCCCTCTACAGCAGACCGACGGCGTTTTTTGCCGGCTGTTCCCACTCTTCCTCCTCGCTGGAAGAGGGGGACGGGGTGGTGGCTTCCGGGGAGCCGTCCGAATAAAAGACGGTATTTGTAATCCGGGACCCCGATGGGACCGTAGAGTCGGATGCCCCATCCTGGGGGCGCGCGTGGAGAGCGGAGGGTGCGCCGGAGCGCCGGCTCAGTGGTCCACTTCTGCGGCGAGGCTGGCTGTCGGCGGCCGGTTTCGTCGGCTCGGCCTGGGTTTGGCGGGGGGGGGTCGGACGGCCTGAGCGAGAGGGGCATTGCGATGCAAAGTGACCCTTTCCCCCGCAGATCAGGCAGACGCCGGCCTCGAACCGCTTGCGGCGTTCCGCGGCCGAGAGACCCCCGCCACCCCCTTGCCGGAGTTCCCGGCCACGGTCACCTCGGGGCCTGGGGTCTCGCCCAAGCCGTTGCTTGGACAAGTTCAGGAGTTGTTTGCGATTCTCGATGTCAGCAGCATGGCGAACCCAACCTTCCACATCCGGGGGGTTCCCTTGCATGAAGGCCCAATGTTGGAGGTCTGGGTTGAGACCCTCCCTGAAACATTGTACCAAGGTAGCTTCACTCCAGTCCAGAATTCGGCTAGCCAGTGACTGGAACTCACTTGCATACTGCGCCACCGACTTAGTTCCTTGGCGCAGTTGCATCAGGGAGGCTTTAGCCCGCTCACCCAGAGTCGGGTCTTCAAAACGGTTTCGGAGTGCTACCATGAACTCGTCCAGGGTTCGCAGCACCGGCGAGCGGAGTTCATACTGCAACACCATCCAGGCAGCCGCCTCCCCTTGCAGTAAGGAAGCCACGTACTGCACCCGGGACTCCTCAGAAACGAAGGTTCGGCCTTGTTCCCGCATAAAAATGTCTACTTGGACCATAAAAAAGGTCAACTGGTCTCCCGACCCGTCATACGTGACTTTCAGGTCCCGACGGGCCGGGGGGGCAGGGGTTGCGGGCGGAACTACCGGCGCCCCGTCTGGGGGAGCACCGGCTGGAGGTTGCAACTTCAGCGCATCTAGGGTCGTGGCCATCTCACCCATTACGCGTTGCATGATCTCCATCTGCTCCTGCATAGCCCGGCGGTCTTCCTGCCACTGCTTTCGTTCTTCCTCCATGAGGGCCTCTTTGCGGGCCGGGTCCCCTTCGAGTCCCGTGCTGGGGAAGGCCAACCGGCGATCCTTCGCCGCAGTCCGCGAGAGCGACCAGCCCTTGGGAGAGTCCAGCCAATAAGTAAGCCCCCGGGGACGTCCGTCCCGATCTTGGTCGGGGGCGCGACCCTTCGGTTTCTTTGGCTTGGCTCCCTCCTCCTTCGGGTCCGGCTTCTCCGGCTCGTCCGGTTCCTTGGGGGCATCGGGGTTAGGGGTGGTGTCCTCGTCGGCTGACATTCTGTCCAAAGCGGTACAGCTGCAGTCCGAGAGGCAAGGACTTGCAACTTAATGTGAGAGATCCCCCTCTCTGAGTTTGCTTCTCCAAATCAGTTGCTCAGACGTTGATACAGAAACAATAGATTTATTGAAGCCTTCAGGAGATGAGACAGGCACAGGTAGAAAGTTGCAAGTGAGGGGCTATACGGGCTTACAGAATATATTGACTCCAGGGCACTGGGGCACTGGGGTTCACACTTATTGTTATGGGAAGTTACAAGCTTGGCATAATACAAAACATCAGACGGATCCCAGGAAGTCTGGTGCGGCTATCACACTTCCAAGGCCGCACCGGCCTGAGGGAGTACTGGCAGGAAGAACAGCGGGGGGGAAGATACATGGGCCATCAGGCCTGGCGCCTGAGACCAGAAGGTGTGAACTGCTTTTACGAGTTCACTGATAACACCGCAGGTGATGGAAAGCAGAGACACAAAGACAGAGACCCTCACACCAAGGTCACCTAGCTGGCTTTGGGTGTAGGAGTAGGGAAACCAACCCGGTTCACCAGATTAGAGTCCGCCGCTCATGTGGAGGAGTGGGGAATCAAATCCAGTTCTCCAGATTAGAGTCCTCCGCCCAAATAAAACCCCTAACAGATTTGTGGTTTTTTTTTTATTTCTAGTTTTCTAACTATTTAATTTCTAGTTAATTCTAACTATTCTAACACTAGATTAGTACTTTTTAATGGTATGCTGACATAAAAGAATGTTTAGAAAATAAGGGTGTTTCTGAAAATCCTTCCTTACAATTACTAGACCGGTACACAATTCAAGTTATTTTCTCTGTATGCAGAAGCTGAGATACTGCAAAACAAACAAACAAACAAACAAACAAAAAACAAAGTGCCTTGTTACACCTTAAAGACTAACAGATCTACTGTATTCTACCGTACTAAGATCCAGTTCTGACTATCATCAGCCCACAGTTAAAAACTGGTAGTGGTCTTTACTTGTAAATAATGCTTTCTTTAACTGTAATAAAACAGAAACCTGGTGGGACCTTACAGGCTAGTAAACTATTCCAGCATAAGCTTCTAAGGGCGAAAACGCATGGTCGCTTTAGCCTCCTTTATTCCCTGTTTCAGCCAGGATTTCGCCAGGATCGAACACACGTTCAGCGAAAACGCATGCATTCAATCCTGGCTGAAACAGGGAATAAAGGAGGCTAAAGCGACCATGCATTTTCGCTCTAAGATGCATGGAGTGATGATGTGAGTTCTGATTCACAAAAGCTGAAATAAACATTGTTGGTATTTAAGGTGCCACTAGACTTGTATTTTATTTTTCTGCAACAGACTAACATGGCTATGCCTCTGGAAACCCTAGGAGACCACAGTTTTCCTTTACAGGCTTGGTGCTATAGTACACATGAAGGTGAATGGGAAAAGCCCTTGGTGAAAAGAAGCTACTTTCCTCCTTTACAGAACACCAGAATCCAGTTATGCAGAAGTGGCTGATTATTATGATCCCATGCCTATTATCTGTGTGGATCAGCAGAAACTAGCATAGGGATAACACCTTTGAAAATTTAGTAGTGCTGAAACATCATTCCTTCTCTCTAAAATAAAGGCATCTTTAACAAGTCCTAACTCAGGGTTAGAGCCAGCGTGGTGTAGTGGTTAAGAGCAGTGGACTCTAATCTGTAGAGCTGGATTCTATTCCCCGCTCCTCCACACGAAGCCTTCTGGGTGACCTTGGGCCAGTCATAGTTCCCTCAGAACTCTCTCAACCCACACGGAGGCAGGCAATGGAAAGCCACCTCCCAATGTCTCTTGCTTTGAAAACCCTACGTGGTTGCCATAAGTCAGCTGTAACTTGATGGCAGGCACACACACAGCTCAGGGTTAATCAAATGGCTATGGTCCTCATTAACTGATCGTTACAATTCAAATTTTAAATAGCACTCATCTTTGTTTTGGATCTAGAATCTTCCTTTGGATTCTACTGCAGACGATTCTAAAATTGGACCAAAATTCCACCCCAAAGTTCATTCCACTAATTTATGAGATGGCATTTGATCCTTTACATTCACAACATTTTCAAAATGGATTCTAAGTTTTGGTGATTAAAAACTCCCATCACTTTAGCACTTAAACGGGAGAGAGAAATGCTCTTCTGATGGAGCAGGGAGATTCTTTGTTCATATTGCAATGTAAATTTATACCTTCATGATGGAAGCTGTCACCCTTCCATGCTCAAACGGCCTTATTAAAACTAGAATGCAGGGAACTCACACAACCTCTCTGTAGTGGAGGTCTCATTAAATTTAGAGTCTCTTCAAGACTGCATCAATACCAATTGACCCACGTTTGCTATCCCCTATTACCAGATAAGAAACTCTGCAGGATGTCTTTCTCAAGAAAGCAAGGATTTATGCATCAGAAGCTGCATGTTCCATCTTGGACTTTAGTTCACTCAAACGTCACAAAAAAGCTCTTCTATAAAGACCTCTCTGTTTAAGGTTTCAAAGAGCTGCATAAGTATTAGTTAAGTTCACTGATGCTCTAGGATGATGTGTTACAATGAAAATAATAATAGAATTATGTTATTCTTACACAACAGTCACTAAGAGGTATCTCCTGCGCTAGGCAAGTATTGCATGGGGTGTCAGTGGGGTGGGTACAAAAGTGAGGGAAAGTTTAAATGTATGGGCATTGTGTTATATATTTCACTTTGTATGCTTTTACAGTTGTTACAACTGTATGGGGTATTGTGTTGCCCCATGCAGTTGTAACAACTGTAAAAGCATACAAAGTGAAATATGTAAAGAAAACTAAAATCAGAAATATAAAGTTCAGGATTTCTGTCCTCCACAATCACATTTTTTTTCATTTGTGGTATCAATGAGAACTGGCTTGGTCTATAGGCTTCCTGAAGGATTCCAGCTCAATTCAAATATATCTTTATTCGGCTGATCCACCAGGATGTTTCCTTTGCATATCTCAAAAGGCCTTTAAGATATTTTGGAATGACAGAAAACATGACATGCATATAAAAGACAATCAGCCCACCTTCTGGATAAAAAGTCTACAAATGTCCTTTCAAAAGTAATGTGGTTCTTCCAGCTTGTTGAACATTTAGACTACAGGGGCTCAACATAAAGATACGTCTCCGTTGCATGCACTGATTGATGGCACTTAAAGCTACTAAACCAATGTTCTGTGTTAATGGGTATCCAAACTAAAGCTTTTACATCAGCCGCATAAAACACAATAACTAAGAAAACATTAAAGCACTCTGGAGTACAAATATATATGTGTGTATATATATATATATAAATATATTTAGAATAAAGAGAGATTAGTACCTACCCCAGACTGTAAGGGACCAAATAGCAGGAGTCTGCTTGCTTGAGACTTTTTATACACCTTCTGACAAGGTCATTGATGATAAGGATGTAGAAGGCATCAATTGTTTCCCTTGTTTCTATATTTGTCTGTTGGACCCTGGAACGAAAAACAGTGCTGAAGCATGCATGGAATGCCTAGGGGAGTGGTTCGCTACTTGGTTTTGGTTTAATCCTCCCCCCCCCATCCATTAATTAATATAACATTTACAAAGTGCATATATTGAAAAGAAATGCAGTGCCTTACCAGTTTATTTTTAAATCAACCACCAGATATCCAGACATAGCTTCATTAGAAATCAAAACTATGATTTACTCTGACAGCCTGATCAGATGTTGTTCTTCAGAAAAGGAAGTCAACGTGGTGGCAACAGGAGTGAACTTCGGGCTTGTGCATGCCCCCCTTACTCTTTTTATTGTACATAATAAAAAAAATTGAACTATTTTTTCCCCATCAAGTCACAGCTGACTTATGGCGACCCCATAGGGTTTTCAAGGCAAGAGAGGTTTGGTTTGCCATTGCCTGCCTCCGTATCATGACCCTGGTATCCTTGGAGGTCTCCCATCCAAATACTAGACAGGGTCAGGGCTGAGAGTGCGTGATTGGCCCAAGGTCACCCAGCAAGCTTTCACGCCACGAGTGGAGATTTGAACCTTGAGGCTCAAATCTCTGCACAGACGGAACCAATCATACCAAAGCCAAAAAGGACAACTTGAAAAGGCGTTACAGGCCCAAGACGGACTTTGAGGGGGCATCAGACAATAGGAGGACCATCTCCCAGAGTGCAGGCTTCAACTTTGAGGAGTTGTCACTCCTTGCTTCAGAAGTAAACTGTTGACAGGCCTTGCAGGCCAATATGTTATGGCCCTCATCCAGACAAAGGAGACAAAGACCTCCTCTGGGTCATTTTTGTCCATCTGGGTCATTTTTGCACAACATCAAGTACTTTTTTTGAACATTCCCTTCTTAGTCATGATGGAAAACAAAGAGCCTGCTGTCGTACAGTGGGGTGGTGAGAAATTTCCTAAGGGAAGAGTGAGTCTGTTGCAGCTGATAGGCAGAGGAATAAACTCACTGACTTCTCCCTGTTTCTACCAAATTCCTGCAAGTCTGTAGAGAAAAACACCTTCTGGAAGTAGAGAGAGAAGGAGCATTTGCTCAGACAAATGCTCTGTCAGCAGCAACAAAAGAAATCGGGGAAGAGGGCACAGTCATGCTGAAGCACTTGCCTGTTTAGGCAAGAATGGTTCAGAATGGGCTCTGACATGCAGAACCCCCTGGTGGGATTTTAGATGAATAACTTCTCCATGGCAGGCCTTCTCATGTGCAATCCCCCAGTGGAGGACTGCAAAGAAGACTGAAGATGAACTGCCTTACTGGTTCCGACCAAATGTCCATCTAGGACAGCATGGCTATGGAAACTCACAAACAGGACACAAGAATCATAGACTTGCCAGTTATTTTTTTACATGTACTGCATATTTGAGGGGAACATCCCGATTTCAACGGCCTTGATCACTCATGAGCTGAGCCTCGGATCTCCTTGACTGTCAAGCAATTTTATGGCTCAGATCTCCTTGACTGTCAAGCAATTAATTGGCTGCACAGTAGTTGTGGTGGTGTATTTTCATTTCCTTCTGTCTTCTGGCTGCTTTTGTATCTATTCAGTAAGTGAAAGCAATTTTCTACAACATCAGTGACAGTTGGTTCAGGTAATTAAATTATGTGTGTGAGGAGACTACAAGTCCCATAAGGCATTGCAAAGACACATATGCACAAAATAACATCAATAACACAGTCTTATACAAACATCAAATGTAAAACTTCTTAAAGATGAAGGGTTTATTTATAAGCACTGGCTGAGTTAGTGGCTTGCTCATTAATTATTTAAAAGATCAGCAGCCAAGCAGCACACAGTGGCAATAGGTGTGTGGGAGAGGGAAACTAAGCCTCTTGTCAGGCTTTGTAAAAATGTGTATGCATGAAATGCTGCAAAATTTATTGAACAGTTGGAATATATTAAAAATAATCCTGCCGCTTAGCATTTACTGACAACAGGTGGGGGAGGGAGGAATGAGTCTCCCATCAGGCTGTGTGAAAATGAGCATGCATGAAAAAAAAAAAAACTACTTGTTTGCAACTGGCAAAGAAAATGTGAGCTGGATCAGCAGGTGTTTGAGCATCCCTGGTTGGTTGTCCTCAAAATATGTCCATCAGAAGTATTCTTCTTTCCACAAGCTTATTCTGCATATATATGGGATCTTCCTGAACTCATATTGCCCCGCCTTTCGATCATGGTAGAATTTTAGAGATTAGGGAGATCCTACACAAGGACACAGTGCCCAGTTTGAATGATCTCTTCTATGAGCAATAAGGAAAGTAGTTGAAAGTGCACCAAAATTTAAAACATCATTCCTACTTTTACTACATTGATGTTTTCCTTAATTTAGTCACGTCTAAGTAAGCCCTACCCCAGTATCATGGTCACTCACTCTGTTACTGATGCACTGCTCTGAATCAAATAGTTGTAGATGATTTCTTGACCAGATTTTGGGTAGCAATTAAAACATTCTCTACATCAAGGAAATGAACAGATTAATTTGCATTCAGCTATGTCATCACCTAACCAAATTTAATTGACTGTACGATGATCTCACTGTTTCTAGAAGGACAGCCAAGTGAGAGGTAATAGATAAGAACAACAGCACGTGGCTCAATCACAATGAATTTGCATGAATTTGATTTGGTAAGTTTCCTTTAAGTAAGGAAGATACGTTTATTAGCCACAGCTGACTCCTATCTATATCTCCTAATACATTTCCCTCTAGCTAGTATCAGTTGCATAACCTTTCAGTAGGAATAAGGAACCTTGGGTCTTGAACCATATCAAGGCAACAATACTATGGGGTAAGAAAATATTTTTTTGAAGGATTGTTATATGTAAATGTGTACATTTATTAAACATTTACTAAAAGTGTAATTTCATAACAAATGCATTTTTTAATGTATCCTTAGAGGCTACATGCCCCGTGAGAAAATATGATTTATGGACATTAAGTATAACTGAAGAATTTATGGATATTAAGTACAACTGAAGAAGCCAATCAGGCGAAACGACCACTTATCTAGAAGTGTCGTCTTTTGATTTATTATTGGAACCTTCCTTGCATTCTCCCCAGAGAGACGGTCGGTCTGAAGCACGGCCATCGTGGGAAAGTTGGGTTTCATAGGAGCTTTTCTTCATGGAAGTCAGGTTTGACTCTTTTTGGTTTATGAACTTTACATTGGACTCTCCTATGAACTGGGAATGAACTTGAATTCCTTTTGAAATATTGCTTTGGTGTGTTTGGTTTGATGTTTACTATTTCTTTGGTCATTATATGAACATGAACAAATGTTTTTGTACCATACATTTTTCTAGTTGTATTTATTGTGATTGAGCCACGTGCTGTTGTTCTTATCTACTCAGTTCTTGTCAGCATAGGTCTTGTGTTCTTTCTATGTGAGAGGTAATGGCTGGAAAGTTTAACAAGGACATGAGAAATACGGATTCAAATTCCCTCTTTGCTGTGAGGACAAAATGATCACGTGAAGCTTCCTTATACTGAATATGAATGATCTATTGAGGTCAGTATTGTCTACTCCACCTGGCAATGGCTTTCCACGACATCAGGTGGAGATCTTTAACATCACCTACTATCTAGTCCTTGAAACTGTAGATGCTACAGTTTGATCCTAAGACCTTCTGCATGCAACTTCCATGCTTTACCACTAAGCCACAGTGCCTTCCGGGGAGGACCCTGGACAAAGGGAGAGACAAGCCACCCTAAACTCTTTGAAGGCAGGGCAGGATAAAAATGCAGTGGATACATAGATGATGGGGCTGAAACCGTCAAATGGTGCTGCAATCAACATGAAAACATCCTCCAAATCTTTTTTTGTACTGAATTTAGAACACAGAGACAACTCAGTGAAGCAGTAATCAATATCCAACGCACAAGTCACTTTAAAAACTAGCAAATGTATCAAGGTTGATGATGAAGAAACTGGAATTTTTAAAGATTTTCTATTCCTTGGCTCAATCATCAACCAAAAGGAGACTGCAACCAAGAAATCAGAAGGAGATTGACACTGGGAAAGGCAGCTATGAAGGAACTAGAAAAGATCTTTAAGGGGAAGGATGTGTTGCTGGTGAATAAGATCAAGATAATTCATACCCAGTAGCCAGTGGGAACATACAGTTCAGGAGCCTTGGAGAACACCAAGCTGCCCAGGGTTTCCCCTGCGGTAATTACAAGGATCATTGTCCCCTTGATTCAATCACCCACACCCATACATACATAACAGACAAGTAAGTGGGTTCTAAATCAAATCAAGCCTGAACCCTCCCTAGAAGCTAAAATGACTAAACTGAGGTTATTGTACTTTGGTCACATTATGAAAAGACAACAGAAACTGGAACAGACAATAATGGTAGGAAAAGTTGAAGGCAGTAGGAAAGAGCAAGACCCAGCTTGAGATGGATTGATTCAAATCAAGGAAGACATGGCCCTCAGTTTGCAAGATCTCAGCCAAGGCTGTTAATGATAAGATTTTTTTGAGGCTGTTAGTTCATAAACTGCCATATATAATACAGAGATACATTGTGGCATTGCTCTTTGTACCAGAGTTGCCAATCTCCAGATGGTGAGGGAGAAATTAGACACCACTGTACCAGTATCAACAGATAAGGAATTTAGTACAGGAGCGAAGAAATACTAGAAGTGCAAAATATATTTATAAGCTACTGTGTCTAAACAAATACGCACAGACAATTATACACAATCTTGACAAAATTATCATACATCAACAGTACATGCCATCTCAGGGGCGGCAGAAAACAAGGAAAGTATAACTATACAAGAGTGCAATGTCTCTCACTGTATGTACATCATTTACTGTATAAGTATCATACAGGTAAGTAACCAATTTTGTAAATGTTGTTGTACAGTTCCAAAGGGATTTGTTTCCAGGAGGATTGCTTCAAGGAAGATACGGCCGTTTCAAATTCTTTAAATTCTTCATCAGTCTTTCCCATTTCCTGCAACTCCTCCAAGGCCTGAATCTCAAATGCAGAAACAAGCATGCTACCCTCCTCTTCCAAAGGTAGAAAGACTGCTATCGTTGGAAGGTGGATTCTATGGCATTATACCCCCATTGAAGTCCCTCCCTTCCCCAAACCCCGCCTTCCTCAGTCTCCATCCCCAAAATCTCCAGGTATTTCCAAACTCAGATCTGGCAACCCTTCTTTGTAGACTTCAGCCCACAAAAAGATCATGCCACAATAAATAATGTAACTTTTAGGTTGCCATAGGAGGGCTGTCATTTTTGCTGCTAATACTGCTAATTTCCCCATCCACATGGCTAACATCATTTTTTTCATTGGCAGTTAAAATTCAAAACTTTAAAGATATTCTCTATGCTATGCAATAATATTGACAGGTGATACTTAAGGAATTTTGAAGAGGCAAAATTAAAAGACAAAGCAGACATTTCTCTTAACAATGCACATGCAATGTGTAAGTTAATGAGTATACTTTGGACCCATTTATGATTTTTTAAAACATTCTTGTGTTATAATTATATACACAAGGCAGGTACAACTTAATCATAAAACAACCACTAAAACCATTATATCATCATGCTTAGAAAGTATAAAAAATTGGCCCTTTTCACACATTTCCTTCAAAATGGAAGATTCAGTCCCCAAACGATTAAAGTATTTTCATGCTAGTGAGACAGAAGACGTTTGGTACACGTGTACTACTGGGGAAATTACCAGAGAAAAACTTGACTACGGAGCAGTCATAAACATCTTTTTGAGAGAAAGGTTTAGAAATGCTCCACATTGAGACCTTTTCTTCTAAAGCCAATTTTGTAAATTCTGCAATGGACACACAGTTGTTCATAACTGGTTGTGTCAGAACATGGAGCATACTGTTGGATGTGCATCTGATTGGTGTTAATGGTTCCTACTAAGAGATATATACCTAGGAGACTGTTCTGGGTTTTAAAACATCTTTCTCTGGTTCTAGATCCCTTACAGCTCATTCCTGAGCCCTGCAGTGGCCTTGGACGGCAGCGCTGCGGCACCCCCAAGAAGGTTTTGCAGCTGCAACTAGCATAAAAAGGGGTTTTTTTCCCCAGTGGAAAGACTGAAAATGGGGGGAACTGCCCCATAAGAAACAGTGAGGCTGCGCCACCAAAAAGGTGGTGTGGCAACACAGCAGCGTAAGGGGACATTCCCGGCCTGAATAGCTCCTAATCCAAAATCCTCACTAATGTAGCAGCTTTCATATTTAAGCTGACAATATCAGTTCTTTACATGGTTTTGGGTTCGTGTCTGAAAGGAAATTCCTACTGGAACAGGAATACTGCAAGTTAGGTTCAGTTAACTAGAGGCAGAAGTGTTTATGGCGCACCAAAGAATCTGCTCATGCAAAAGCTGAAGCCTAATTCTTAAAAAGAAAAAAAAGTTAAGGTCAGCTGTTCTGTTCCTACATATCTTCCACATAGAGGCAATTAGCTATTCTTAGCCAGCCAAGTATAAAGCTATTGTTTATACATTATATCTAGTATACTGTTGCTTGAATGATCTGTGCAGTAAGTGATTCCAGAGACATGAGTGTGTTGATAGTGCACCTTTTATCAGCGCTCTCAGCGAGATCCAGATATTCTAGTTAGGTGGCTGGGACGCGGCAGAGAGACCTGAACCAATTAACTTGTATGTTTTGCCAACTCTGGCTTGGGAAATTCCTGGAACATTGGGGGTTGTGCCTGGGAAGAATAGAGTTTGGTCCTGGAAGGGAGGGAGCTCAGCAGGGATGTGATGCCATAGAGTTAGGGTTGCCAGGTCCCTCTTTACCACCAGCGTGAGACTTTGGGGGCAGACCCTAAGGAGGGCGGGGTTTGGGGAGGGGAGGGACTTCAATGCCACCGAGTTCAATTGCCAAAGCGACCATTTTCTCCAGGTGAACTGATCTCTATCGGCTGGAGATCAGTTGTAACAGCAGGAGACCTCCAGCTAGTACCTGGAAGTTGGCAACCCTACATAGAGTTAGGGTTGCCAGTTCCAGGTTGGGAAATTCCTGGAAATGTGGAGATGGAGCGTGGGGAAGGCAAGATTTGGGGAGGGGGGACCTCAGCGGGGTATAATGCCATAGATTCCACCCTCCAAAGGAGCCATTTCCTCCTGGAAAACTGATTTATGTTGTCTGGAGATCAGTTATAGTTACAGGAGAATTCCATACCCCACCTGGAGTTTGGTAACCCTGCTTGCAAGGGTGATGTTAATAATCTTTAACAAAATCTCCATGGTTACCCTTATTAAACCTCCTTCCTAATTTCATCCTATTTGGCATCCTATTTGAGTTGTCATATTCCAGATAGGGCCCAAACCATATTCATGCAAACACATGTCTAGGGTGCATGTGTTACCATACACAGTAACAAGAGAGTTCTGGTAGCCTGCTGGCTCCATCAGTCTCTGGGAGCAAACTGCCCGAATGAGGGACCTGTAATCTTAAGCATTTCAAAACTCAGTATGTGGTAGCAAGGTTTCTTGAGCTCATATCACTACAGAAAGGTTATATCAATATTTAATACAATACAGTTGAGAAATCTGGTGTCATGAACTAAATAACTAGAAGCGGAGAGAATTTAATTATAGAACTATTTTACAGAAAAGTATGTTTTTCTCACATTGAGACTATGTGTTGGCTACATATTGTTTGAAGTTCTAGTTACCAGTCAAGAAAGGCCAATTTCTCTTCCTTACCACAGCACAGTTTTCAGTGTGATAATATTTCAGTCAATTCAGCTGTCTCCTATTGTTTGACCTTATTCCTTTCAGTGTAGAAATAAGACAAACTATACTGGTTACTTGAAGAGATCATTGCTGGTCAATATTTCTCTAACTAATAGGCTAAAACAGAACAAATAAGGAACATCAAAAAGGTATCCCTGTGACTAGTCTATTTTTAATACAATTGCCTCTTGTAAAAGAATGCAATAAGATTTATCTTCTCTAGACACAAAGATAGTGTCACAAGTAATGCCATAATCTTCAAGTGGTTGTCTGGATGTTGTAAAATCTACTTATGACACCTTGCTGCTGTCCAAAGAATAAGGTGTTTTTTTAAAATGAATGACTGAAGGCTGCAGTATTGCATATAATACCCCATTTTAAAAAAACTATGTGCACATGCATGTTTGTTCACAACTGCTTCTAGTCTAGTAAGCATACAGGGGCTACTTTGTACATATAAAAAAGCTAACACAGTTTTACATTTGTAATGCTTTACATGGCAAGCAGTTTGCCATGAAGGGTGGCCACCGTCAGGCAATATTATTTGTGCAACTGCAAACCATCTATGGCCATTTATGCACCGGATGTTTTGCCTTGGATTTGCCGCTCTCTAGATGCACATTTTCCCCCATTCGAATTCTCAAAACTCAAGAATAAGCCCCCATGCAAAGTTTTGAGAATTCAATGTGCATCTAGAGAGTGGCAAATTCAAGGCAAAACCTCCCATGCATAAATGGCCTATGTTTTGGAGGAGTATGGCGACAAATCACTTGCCTCATGAAGCAATAGCCACACAGCTGCAATTCCACATGGCCCCAATGGCTAATGCACAAGACAGAAAAAGAAATATTAATCAATGTATATAAAAAGATGTCATAATCATGCAGCGGAGTAAATACTCCCTTTAATGGTCAGTATGGTACTTAAATAGATGTATTTACTTTATGAGGTTAAAAAGAGATCAGGATTTGATCCTAAATATTCTCAAATAATACATTCCACTGAAATAAGTGGGGGAAAGACAGCTGAGAAGCACAGCAAAGTTACAGCCATTTTCTTAGAAACTCAGCATTGCCAGCTCTGGATTGGGAAATACCTGGAATTTTGCGGGAGGAGCCTGAGGAGGGCGGGGTTTGGAGAGGGGAGGGACTCCAATGCCATAGAGTCCAATTGCCAAAGTGGCCATTTTCTCCAGGGGAACTTATCTCTGTTGCCTGGAGATCAGTTGTAAAAGTGGGAGTTCTCCAGCCACCACTTGGAGGTTGGCAACCCTATAGAAACTCTAAAGGGAAAAACAAAACAAGAGGAGGCTATAAAGTGACAGATTGCTCCACTGAGTGAGGAGGTCTGTACTGATGCCATTTAGGAAAGGTGAGTCAGCTGGTCCAGTTTCAAATCCCACGTGATAATGACTCAAACATATTGATCTCTTTTGCTGTTATGTAGTATAAAATTCACTACAAGAAAGGCTCTTAAATTATGCTGCTTTTTGTTGTTTTGCTATATAATCATAAGCGCTGTTTGTGCTTTCCCCTAGATTTGCACATGTTCAAAAATGAGAAAAAAAATTCTTCCAAATAACACTGTTTCTGGTAGTAAATGAATTGTCCCTGGTGCGGACAACTCCCACCGTGCAACAGGCCCACAGAGTCATC
Source organism: Euleptes europaea (assembly GCF_029931775.1). Taxonomy (NCBI): domain Eukaryota; kingdom Metazoa; phylum Chordata; class Lepidosauria; order Squamata; family Sphaerodactylidae; genus Euleptes; species Euleptes europaea. The sequence continues at coordinate 37,440,633 of NC_079323.1, forward strand.
TTGTAGGGTTCTATGTACTCACAGGGTTTCTCAGACATGCACAAAAATATGACTTTATAAATAAATGAACTGAATTTTTAAAAATCCTGACAAAAGACTGAAAAGAATCAAAAGAAGGAATGTTGAAAGAAGCTGATCAGCCTGTTCTAGTCCCTGAGGAGTTGGAGAAACCTGAAGGGCAGACGTTAGGGAACCTGGATTTCCAAACTCAAATTACCCCCTCCAATAATTCCTCACATGCCCCAGCATGTGCTGCTTTGCACATGCATCGGCAACAATCCTGATATTCAATAAACTGCACACCGAAAGCTTTCTTCTGTTTCTCCCCCTGCAGTTTCTGCTGTATGACTTCTAGTTTCAAGGAAGTGCAAGTTTTCATAGCAGGCGATCTGGCGGTTTGGTAGCTTACCCAAGGAAGCTACAACGAACAGGCGCTCTCAGAGGTTCCAATGCAGAACCTGTGCGCCATGTAGAGCATGCAATAGCAGCCATAATAATTAGCCATTTCACACACTGGAAAATCAGGTCATCTCATCACTGAGTGCTCTGGGTTCTCTTCTCAAGCTGTGAGAAATGCACTGAAACGGTGCCCAGGTGGTGAGCAGATGGCTGAATTTTCCCTTAAAAAAAAAAAAAAACAGCCGCATCCACCGATCCAGTACATGAGTGACAGCTTGCCCCATGTTTAAGAAAGTAATTAAATCGGTTTCATGGTGTGTGAAAATACCCTATTATTCCTGGTCTCAAAAAAGCATACTATCTGGATAGTCACTAACAAGTTGCGTAAGAAGAGATCAAAAGAAATTCTCATAGCATAAAAGGAAAATAATGTTAACGTGCTTTATGGGTTTCAGAGTAGATGGGCATGCCTAATCTCTAATGCATTTTCAAGTGGACAAGAGTGCTTGGCAGAATATAACACACTCTTATACTGAAGTACCACATGCCAGTGCTCCCCCCCTTCCCCTGCCATTCTTGTCTAAGTAGGGATAAATTTCAAAGCTGTCATTACTCATGCTGTCTCGCTGACATTCAATCATTATTGTATCTTGAGAACTTCTAAATAGGTCATGCCTTTAGCGGCACAACTCAGTTTCAGGAAGTGAGGCTGACAGAGTTCCTGGACCTTTTAATAGTCATCGCTGACAGTCATTGAACCAACTATGAGGGCTCCCTGTTACGGCAGGAAGATTTCATCTGAAGGGGACACTTCAACCTTTTCTCGTGCAAGTATTAATAGGAAAGTTGGAAAAGCAGGGTGGGATTTTAATCCAAAAGGAGCATATTCCCCAAAGTTATTTATGTTTATTTACTTTGGCTCTGTCAGCTGTTTGATAAAGATACTTAGGTGGTGCTAGAGTCTGTCTCCTACCGCTCACCAAGCAGTATTTGCCAAGGGTAGCCTGTTCACTGTCCTTGATAGGGGTTAGCAGGAGAAGCCAATAAGTTACTTTTCCAAGAGTTAAAATCGTCTGCACCCATTCCAGAGCTGACAACTACATAAGTGGGGAGCAGGTAGGGTGATGGCTGGAGATCTCCTCCAGGTGATGGCTGGAGATCTCCTGCTATTACAACTAGGGTTGCCAGGTGCCTGCTAGTTGCGGGCAAGCCCCCATCAATTTACCCCTCTGCCCGCCAACTACCTGAGGGTCGGCGGGCAAACATGCGCATACCGCGTGCATCACTTGACCATGTTATCCTTCTGGGTAAGCTGGCTGGGTGGGGAGTGGGTCAACTTGCCGATTCCAGAACATGGTGCTGGGGTACTGCTCCCTGTTCCATCTTGTTTGCCATGCTGTTGAGCAACTACATATAAATACTGGGAGAGGTTGTCTGGGGATTCAGAGTGATGTGCCGCTAACATGTGAATGACACCAGTTCTAATTCTCCTTAACAGCCAAATCAGGTGAGTCTGTGGAAATCCTGAACAGGTACCTGGAGAAGATAGAATATTCTATAATAACAATTCTTAGCATGTATGTACTGCTTAGATCTTTCAAAGTTCTTCATGCATATTGCTGTATTAACATTACAATAACCTAAAAATGAGTCATTATTATTGTCCCTGTATCCCAGCTGGGGGCCTAGGACTGAGAGACTATGGCTTGACTAAGATGTCTACCACCATAAAAATCGGTACTATTATACTGGGCGACTAAAAAGATATTGTAGGGATCGCAACATGTCTCTTTAATACATAAGTGCAAACAATGCGAAGAGGCAAAGGATCACCACACTACAGCTTTCTGAGTGGTTCACTAAGCAGTGAGTACTGTGGGCTACAGACTGCTAAGTGCATGTGTGTGTTAAGTGCCATCAAGTCGCTTCCGACTCATGGCGACCCTATGAATCAAAGTCCTCCAAAATGTCTTATCTTTGACAGCCTTGCTCAGGTCTTGCAAATTGAGGGCTGTGGCTTCCTTTATTGAGTCCATCCATCTCTTGTTGGGTCTTCCTCTTTTCCTGCTGCCCTCAACTTTTCCTAGCATGACTGTCTTCTCTAGAGACTCTTGCCTTGTCATAATGTGACCAAAATACGATAGCCTGTTTAGTCATTTTAGCTTCTAGGGTCAATTCAGGCTTGATTTGATCTATAACCCACTGATTTGCTTTTTTGGCAGTCCATGGTATCCGTAACACTCCTCCAACACCACATTTCAAAGGAGTCTACTTTATTCCTGTTAGCTTTCTTCATTGTCCAATGCATTGATAGCTAGTGCATTGATAGCCAGACTAAAATAGCCAGAGTAAAAGGACATCCCTGGAAATGTGCTGGTGTCTTTTCCCTAGAGAATGAAGAAGCTCTGATATTTTGAAATAAAGCAGACAACATGCCAAGCAGCTAGGAGGGTTTCACATACAAGAACTGTTCTTTTAACAAAAAACCATCTGGTACATACAAAAGGGGGACGACTTACATTATTAGCATTGAAAGGAGGGTCCTGAGCAAACAAGATCTTGCCATTTTACTTTTTAAAGTAGTCTTGGAAATTTAGTATGAGAACTCATATGCTAAATATTGCCTTCTAAATGAGCCTTCTGTTATCTAGATGAACATGTTTTAAACCAACTGTATTTCAGATCTGTTTTGGAAAATTTCCAGTTACGACCAGAATTTGATAATGGGACTGAAACTAATCAGGAAAGGTTTCTGTGTGTCTGGATTGGATTAGTCACCACACAAATAACACAGCAACAGGCACTTGGTGACGCTTATCTATTATTGTCAAAGTGTTTTTTCCAACATGTCACATGAAGCTATTACCTACCAATCAGCCCACTTGAATCTCTATCAGCGGCCAATGTTTTCCTACTTTAAAAGGTTGCTCTAAATGAAATAGAGGTTTGCTTTCCAAGTCTGAAGAAACCATAGGAAGATTGAATAGCTTTACCAAGCCAGATGTCTTGCTGGATAAGCAAGCTGATACAGCTGCAAAAAATGCTCTCTTCCAACTTAGGCCATTTTTATGTTTAATGAAATGCGGTATCGTTTCATGTCTTCACTATTTACCCTCTGTTTGGTATTGGTAATGGCTCGTAATCACTTAATCCCTGTGTCTTCGAAAAATGCTTATACCACAATGTTTTTCTCTTCTCTGTTGGGGAGTGGCTGTGGCTGTGGCAGAGCATCTGCTTGGCATGCAGAAGGTCCCAGGTTCAATCCCCAGCATCTCCAGTTAAAGGGACTAGGCAAGTAGGTGATGTGAAAAACCTCTGCCTGAGACCATGGAGAGCGGCTGCCGGTCTGAGTAGACAATACTAACTTTGATGGACCAAGCGTCTGATTCAGTATAAGGTAGCTTCCTGTGACTACTTCCCCCAAGTTACGGACATGTTTGGGACCTTACTCATTTCTCCGCCCCTCTTTTTTCCACATCCACTTTCCTCCCCCTTCCTTCTCCTGTCCCCTTTCCTCCTGCCAACCATTTTCTTTCCTTTTTCTTTTTTTCTGAAGTGTAATTGGACTACCAAAGGAGCATTGGATCCCATCATTGAACTACCAAATGAACGTTGGAGTGTTTAACTAACACTCTTCCCCACCCCGGGTCACGATTTCTTTTTCTCCTGGGCTTCACATTTTTGTGTACTCACGAGAGGGGTGGCAGGGGAAAGAGAAATCCTCACTTGTGTGTTTTGTTGTGATTTTTACAAAGGCAATAGGACTATATTATAATGGAAACGTTCAGGAAGATGCTTTGTTGCTGTATGTATCATTCTACTATGTGATTTCTCCATTGTTTAACATGTTGTGGTAATATTTATGCTTTGTCTCAGCTTTGTTTCAGATTTCTGCTGGTAATTGGATTTTTGCAATCCTAACCCTACTTCATTGCTTACTGGATGTTCCTTCCTATTGATTTCATTGACTTACAATGTGCAATCCACCTTGAGTGTCTGTAAGACAGACCATAAATAGCATAAGTCCATTTAAAAAAATAAAATGTAAAACACCAGATACTCTACTGGAGTATTTATAAGTTTTTCAGAGCATCTTGTAAAGACTGTAATAACATTTATTTATAGCCATGTCATAGATTGTTAAAGGCTGGGTTCACACTGGCAGATTTCCTTCTCATACAAAGGTAGTATACTTTTTAAGGCTAGGGCAGTAGGCTGGAATGCCTACTCCCAAGTGCACATGCTGGTGGCTTGCCATTTGAGGTTTTCCATAGTAGTGGCTTCTCTCACAGCCAATCACAAAGCAGTGTGTAAAGAGGCGGGAATTCAAGCGCTTCCTGCTACCTCTGAGCTCTTTCTGAGCAAAAGAAAGGCTTTTTGAAAACAAGGCTTGGATTTCTCTCCCCGCCCTTCTTTCAGGTAGCTCCGTTTTTTGTTCTTAAAATGCTTTTTATGTGGCAGTTGGGTTTGGGGGGAAGGAAATCTTCTCTCATGGGGAGCACTGCGAGGTAAGCCAATTACAGAGCAGCATTTGAAGTGGTGGGACTTGATTTGAGCTTGGGAGACTGTTTTTCTGTATTCATGGTTCGATTAGCACACAGTTCCGTCCCTGATCATTCAAGCCAATGCATACAGTTTCCCCCAACCCGGGTTGCTTTAATGTGTGATGAACCCAGGTCCAAGCAGGGAGATCCAACCCATGCATAAAAGACCTATGTCTTTCACAAGATTGGTGGTACCTCTCCAAGGCAGGGTCCCTGGATCATTGGATGTCCTGGGATTTCTGCTCAGTAGAGCAACTCCTGTGACTCTTATTTTTTAGGTTCACTTATGAAATTCTGGTCCAGAGCAAGAGTATGTTCGGGCTGCTAGAGAGATAGATGAGAAGCTAACACAGTAAATGGTCCATCTAGGCAGTCATTTTTCTGGGGCACTTCAGTGGAACTCAACATTCCCTTCCTCTGTAGTCTAAAAACTGATCAAAATGTGACTGTTCATAGAATTCAGACCCTATGTGCTGAGAGATGGATACTGTGCAGGAATATGCAAAGCTTCAACAGTAAAACACACAATAAAAATAGAAGTTTAAGTAATACAAAGCAAAACCAGACCAGTAAAAGCCACAATCCACACAGATAGGTCAAAATACCAGAATCTATTCAGCCACAATAAGTTCTAGCCAAGCCCATAAACACAAAAGAAGATTGTCATAGCCTACTTCCTGAACACCAATGAAGGAACCATATGAATCTCCCTTGGGAAGGCATTTCGCAGCCTTACCATCTGCTTGCACGTAAGGCCATGAGAAATGAATCAAAGCATAATTTCAACCGTTGCGTTGTGCACTAACACCTGATCAAATAAAAAAGAGCATCCAAGTCTCAATAAATTTCTCAATAATTCACATGTAAAAATAAAGAGACATAAAGCATGTGTTGAGAAAAAATTAAAGCAAGGGATTTATGGCAGAGCACATGCTTTCCATATATCAGGTATTCCCAATCTTGGTGCGCCTGTGGGAACTTTTGGAATTTTGAGAATGAGGATTGGGCACCACCACATCACAAAATGGGGTGCAAGGGCCAATTACAACATTTTGGGAGGTGTCAAGTCAATCATCCTCCTACACTTCTATTTAAAAAGACACTTGGTAACAAGTGGGAAAGATCTTTAAAGCTAAAAACAGATGAATTCAGTGAATCTGGCTATCAGTGCTATATATGATGGTTTAGTTTAACAATGGTATGTATGGTGGTGATATAGATGAACTGATGGCTAGATTTCTGGGTTATATAATTCTGCTGATTACTTCCAGACATTCTGCTATTCGCTTCCAGACATTATTTATTTATTTATTTAATTCATTTATACCCTGCCTTTCTCTTCTATGGGGACCCAAAGGGGCTTACATCATTCTCATCTCCTCCCTTTCATCCTCACAACAACCCTGGGAGGTAGGTTAGGCTGAGATAGTATAACTGGGCCAAGGTCACCCAGCGACCTTCCATGTCACAAGTGAGGATTCGAACCTGGGCCTCCCAGATATTAGTCTGACACTCTTAACTACCACACATTTCTTGCATGCAGATTTTCATTATATTCTGTGCTGTATTTTAAGTTCATTCTTATTGTTGAAAGCTGTGTTGCAAGAAAACAGTGGAGTAAAAATAATACATATATCTTGGGGTTAGAGGATTTTTTTTTAAATGCCACAAATGAGTCAACAATACATTTATTGTGCCATTAAGGGTTTTGTGGATTAGAGTCCACTTCATCAGTTGCATGAAGTAGTTTAGGAATAAGCAGCATTTGTAATAAAGGTAGCTCTTGTACATAAGATTGGGGCGGGAGAACCAATACAACCTAGTTTTCAATTGATGGGTAGTAGTTAAAAATAGATTAAAAATGTATTTCTAAGCTGTGTCCTCAAGCGGCAGAGTGAGACACAATAAAGACACAAACGACCCTTCCCTTCTTTCAGTCATGAGGCTACGGTCCACTTACGGATAAGTGTTCTTTTTCAGAGCTTATCATGTAAGCCTTTTAAGTCTGGAATTACTAGGGCCTTTTATTTCCTTTCAGATGTCAGAACTTTTTGGCAGTCTTATACAACAGTTGAAATGTAAACCATGGACACTAACATAAATAATATGGCCAGATATTTTACAGTAATACTGAGCCCAGAGAACAGCTGCCTAGTGGCAAAATGAGTTTTTAATCACATAGTGCAGAGCAGGAGCCCCAAAATGCATTACAGCGACCATTACTTTGAAGTTGGTTCTCTCTACCCATAGCACTTTACCCTCTTTTACAAGTACTAATTTTAAGTACATTTAATTCCTGAGAGGTTATTCTGCTATGAAGGAGATCCTGGCAGAACAGCATATTGAGGCAAGGGAGGAATATTTCAAGAGATCACGTTATAATTTATGGAAGCTCGCAAAATATGTCACATAGTTAGCAGCATCTTTTCAAACAGTGATACCATCAGTCCTGGATTAAAACAACAAGTATACTTGCTCCCCTTCTTTTTAATCTGTTTCTGTCAGACCTGCCTTGTTCTTTAGAGCCTATTAATGGACACCCTCCTAAATTGGGAGGCAAAGCCGTTCCTATTCTTTTATATGCCGATGACACCGCTATTTTATCCTACTCTAAAATCGGACTCAAACGCTACTTAGGTGCGTTTGAGGAATACTGTCATCTAAATCTTCTTAAAATTAATTACTCTAAGACCAATGTCGTGGTTTTTTCAAAAAAATGGTCGCCCACCAGCTGGCGTATTGGTCAGGCCAAAATCCAACAGGTGAAGAGTTTTAAATATCTCGGCATTACTTTTAATTATAACCTTAAATGGGCTGTTCATAGATCCAGGATTACCAAACTTGGGAGAATTTCTTCAAACCAACTGATGTCCTTCTTTCTTTATAAGGGTAACCAGTATGTCCCCGCCGCAGTTAAGGTATTCAACTCCAAAATCTTACCCCAGATCCTGTACGGTGTACCTATCTGGGCAAATGCGTTCAATCGGGACTTAGAATCCATTCAAGCTAACTTTTTTAGAAAAATGCTTGGTCTCCCTCGCTGTGTCTCTTATTATGCTATTATCTCTGAACTTGGTCAAAGCTTGTGTGAAACCAAGGCATGGCTGCTAACCATTCGTTATTGGCTTAAACTGTTTTTTAGAACAGAGCGTGGTTCTCTGATGTCTCTGCTGCTAAAAGAACTTCATAATACCTCCTGGGATTGTTTAATTCTGTCTAAAATAAGATCATCTGGAATCTCTGTGGAAGACCTGGCTTTAACTAGTGAGGCCCACATTTTTAAAATTGTTAAACAGCGTTTCTTGGATATGGAGCGTCAGACGTTACTCCCCACTCAACCCTTGGTCTGCTCTCCAGCAATGTTGGGCCTCAAGAATTTAACTAACAATATTCCCCATTATTTTCATACGCTGGACATCCCACCCCTCCGCAGAGCCTTCTCTCTTGCTAAGGTTAATGCCTTTCCTTCAAGGATGTTATATGGAAGGTATCAACAAATACCAATCCAGGATAGGACTTGTCCCTGTGATACCTATTCCCTGGACTCAATTGATCATATTCTGTTGGTCTGCCCCTTATATGAAACTCCCCGTGGGAAATGGTTAAAAAATTGGCTTCTTTCCAAATATCACCTATCTACCCAAGCAAAACGTCAATTTTTATTAAATGATTCCGATCCGGAGGTTACCTTAGATGTTGCCAATTTTCTAGTGGAGGTGATGAAAGTTCAAAAAGCCCAAAGTTTGTAATTTCTACTTTTGGAATTTACTGGCCTATGTTTTTATCTTAATGACTGCATATTTTATGTACCTTTGTAACAATTGTAATATTACTTATGCCATTAAAGGTTTTTCAAGTTCAAGTCAAGATTAAAACAACAGCATCTTTTTTATTGTACTACCTACGAGAAATTTTCATAACTTGGAACTAGCAAGCCTTCATGTCTATTTCACAAGACACATGGCAATCTTTTTAATGGTTCCCTAAAACTCCCTGGTATTGTTGGCAACCTAATAGAAAGGTCAAGGCAGTGAGCATATTTCTACAACAAATTTTTATCGTTATTTAAATTTCACTTTCCCCCCAAAATGGGGGCTCAGAGCAGCTTACATCATTGCTGTCATCCTTCATTTTATCTTCACAACAACCATGTGTGGTAGTTTAGGTTGACTGCCCCAAGTATAACTTCCCAAGGTCATCCACCATATTTCCAAGGCAAAGTGTGGATTTCAACCTGTGGCTCCCAGATCTTAGTCTAACCACTATACCATAGTGGCTCTCCAGAATAACAATTTGCCTAACTTCTGGAAGCTTCTTAAGAGCTAGTGTAAAACAGTGATTCAAAGCACCAACTTTGAGCAGCGTACTGAAATCTTAGCTGAGCTTTGAACTCACAGCTATAAGCAATTCTCCAGGGGCAGCTAGTGTGCCTAAATTGTAGCTGTTCTAAGTTTGTTGTACCCTACTTTGTCACTAATACTAAACATCTGTTCAGTATACAGTGTGTGAATTACAGGTCCCTCCTCCAACACTAGTGATGGGCCCCCTGAACTTGTGCTTTAGGAGGCTCCGGGCATGATTTGGCCCCCTTACCTCTATTCAAGGACATCCCAGGGCTATAAGGTCACACTGTATCGTTTTTCTACCTTTCTGGAAAAATGGCGCTTTTGAGATCCCTCCCAGCAGGGCAGCTCAGAAGGGTACAAAAAGCTTTTGAAGTTCTAGCAAAACCAACAGTGTTTAGACTCCCAGTCTCAACCTCAGTAAGTGTTGCCTACAAACGCCTCTTTTCAAAAAAAGGATCTGAAAATCCGTTGCCAATGGCCCAGACAATCACTACCATCTAGGAATCCTGCTACTATACGCAGAGCTCTTCTTCAAGAGAGGAATGTTTAAGACTGGCCTGTAGTTATTCAGGTCAGAAGAAACCAATGAAGGTTTCCTTGAGAGTCAGACTACACAATAGTAGCTTCTCTGAAAGTTAAATGGGATGAAACTATGAAGGATGTCTCACCCAGCAACTCCAGCAAGTGTTGTTATTGCTAAACAGTAGCGAGTACCTTCAATTAGGATAGGGCTCACATGTAAAAAGAGACTGAACGTTTACCGTGCCTACACCATTTTCCCAGTCTCAAGTGGCCTTAAAGAATTGGCATTTGCTTTGTTAGGGAAAACATCCAGATTGCACACATTTGCTAAGAGAGCAAATAATTCCAAGGAAAGTGTCAGATGAGAAAACTCAAGTTTCTCTCCCAACCTCTGGAAGGCCAATCCACATGAGGTAGTCTATATGGCTACTACTACTATTAAAACTCTACTAGAGAAACAGCATAGATTTTCCAGTATCTTATCTGGGTTGACTCTTAGAGAAGCATTTATAGCCAGAGGGTAGCAGTTTAGGGCTCATCTGAAATTCTTCTCAGCCCAATTTAAAAGTCAAATGTGGAACAGGCTAACTAGGAACTCTAGTTTTTTTTCTGTTTTTGAATTCTGTAGAGCATGCTGCGTATGTAATTTGCCTTTGCTTTATATTCATTTACAGGCTACCCCTCTGTATCTTGCTAATATCCATAGGGCCCCTGCTAAAAGCAAATGAACAAACCAGTTACGATTATACTTACAACTGTATCAAAATTCTTTTAATGTGTTTTACCAGCATGTATGTTCACATACTTTTAAGTAAATGGCATTGAAATCAATGGGATGCACCTGCAGTAAAAATGTTACGGACTGTGGTGTCAGTGATACAGTGGCAAATGCAAAAGGTGAGGATCTCCACATTTTTCAAGTCTCAAAATTATTAGATTAAGCTTGTTCAATATGGCCAGGGTCCATGAGCCCACAGCAGCAAAAACCCACATACCACAGCACACACACCATTGTCAGATTTCCTGCTTCCCAAGCAAAGTCCATGAACCCATTCCCCAGCAGAACTCCTCTCACCTGTCACAATCTGGCAGAAGGGAGATCAGTCAGGCTCTGGGCACCTGTCAACAACCACTCCAACTCTGTCTTCTTCCAAGCGGTTGGCAGAACTGCATGTTAACTGCCAAATACCCTGCGGGCATCTGCCTTAAGGCAGTGCCAAAGGCTGCTGACTGTTTTGGGGCAATTAGGACAGATTTGGGAGAGGGAAGATTTAATTCAACTGCAATTGTCCTGCAGCATTTAAAATAACGACTAAGTATTCTACAGCGTTTGTGATTTCTGGTAAATCAGAAAAAAATTCAGACGAAAATCACCCAGCCAGGCATCTGAATCTTTGGAGGCACCGAAACAGCAGCAAATAATGATGCTGGCAGCATTAGGAGTGAAACACTAACAAAATTCAATGAGCATCAACAGGCAAAGAGTTTCAGATTGTTCTCTTTTTTAAAGCAGAAATGCCTTGTTTGCATTATGAATGTAGTTGGTACCAGAAAAAAAAGAATCAACATGGTGACTTTTGTAAGTAGATCAGAGATGTCAGAAGGCAGAACCTGAGCTTCTCTTTGGTTTGGACAACAAAGCGTTTGTGGCACTTTAAACACCAACACAATCATAATGCACTAAGCTTCTGTAAACTAGAACCCACTTCTACAGAAAGCTTATGCCAAAACAAATTTAAGTCACCACATGATTCTCTTGTTTTGGCAATCACAGCCCGACAACAGCAGCCCCTCAGACATGTGTCTGTATTGTTTTAAATTGTTGTTCAATCAAAAATTAAAAGGAAATTAAAATTAAACATTAATTAAAATAATAAACTCTCCGAAATCAACACACACAGAGCTGCCTCATACAGACTCAAGCCATTTCTCCATGTAGTTCAGTATTCTTTACTGTGATTGGGATGGGGTTTCTAAGGTTTCAGACAGAGAAAGCACCTGTTGCATGAGATTCATTTAAAATGGAGATGCCAAGAATTGAAGTTGGGGTCCTGAATGCAAAACAAGTTCTCTACCACCTTGGGCATAATCCAGCCCAAGACTAGCAATTTCAAGTCCCATTTATTCAGTCATCAAATGGACAAGCAAGACGAGTCCACCTTACCCTCCATAGAGGTCTTATTTCTTACCAATAAGGCATTGTACAACATCAAGCTTGAAGTGGAGGGTATATTGATCTCCTGTGACAGAGATTAGATAGGTAATTGAACCCGGTGTCTTAGTCCCTCTTATTAAAACACCTTTCGTCCCTTCACTAGACATCCAAAATCTGTGCAGAATTAGAATAGTTCCTTAACCCATATACTCAAGTCTGCCAGAAGCAAAACCTTTCAAAACAAAGGAGTGTCCATCTCCCCAAACACTTTAAGAGTGTTGTCAGATAAAAGCAAACCCTCTCCACCCCGACCTCTTCCTCAGTCTCCAGTGGAGAGACAATACTCTCCCACTGCCTCTGCAGTGGCACAGTGATGGTGTGAGGGTAAACAGAACTACTCCAAGCCAACCTGGTGCACTGGGTTAGCTGGTCCACAGAGGGTAGCTCTTCACAGCAGCTGGTGTGCCAACAGTCCAGGTTGTTTACCCCAGGATGTTCTACGACAGACTGGATAATAATAGAATACTCTTCCACACCCACAAAACTCTGCATATAGAAATCTATCATATCAGGGTGATTATTTTAGAGCCCCTTCTTCCAAACATGTTTCCACACATACGGCTTTTTTTTTTTTAATTGTGAAGAGCATTTTATTTAATAATGTGACTCTTCCCCTCCCCCATTTGTAGTCATAGAGAACACCTTTTCAAAAAGGTAAAGGTTCCCTGTGCAAGCACCGGGTCATTCCTGACCCATGGGGTGACGTCACATCCCGACGTTTCCTAGGCAGACTTTGTTTACGGGGTGGTTTGCCATTGCCTTCCCTAGTCATCTTCCCTTTACCCTCAGCAAGCTGGGTACTCATTTTACCGACCTCGGAAGGATGGAGGGCTGAGTCGACCTTGAGCCGGCTACCTAAAACCGACTTCTGTCGGGATCGAACTCAGGTCGTGAGCAGAGCTTGGACTGCAGTACTGCAGCTTACCACTTTGCGCCATGGGGCCCCTTTTCAAAGCCATCTTTAAATGAAGAAGATTTTATCACCAGTACAAATATTTTAAGCGAGGTTTTTTAAAAAAATATATATGTAGGTCTAGATGAGATCCAAGCACATGGGCTGCATAGAATATATTTAAACACATACAAATTTGGAGTCAAATTTTTATTTCCCTTTACAAAGCAAATTATATCTAGAAAAAGGTTACGAAGAGACATCTATAAACAATAACAATTTCATTAAAAGGTTAAAAGCTACTATTGAGCTGGAGACAACAGAGTTTGAACTTTTGTAAATTGTAACTGATTTAAGTCCAAACAGCTGAAGCAAAAGATTAAGACACAGGAACTAAAGGGAAAGCTGAACATTTAAAAGGTATTTATTGATGTTACAGCTTAACATCAGTGCACTAAGTGAAATTAGAGAAAATAGAGTTTTCAAATGTTTGTATCTCCAAACACCAACAGATTATATTTTGAATTAAAACACACAGGGTATTGTAAGGGTATTGTAATTTAGCTAAATACATGCTTTTGCCTTTCTAGACAAAGTTAACTATAAATATATGTTCTCAAAGCCCATTACTTTAATATTTCAGCAGAATTGATTTATTAAATATTTAGACAGTGGTTTAAAAGTGTATAAAATTATCTCTACACCTAAGGATGGGAAATATAGATATGTAATGAAAATTCAAAAGTGAATGTATAAAGCTTGATGATACAATACAGAAATGGCAGCATTGACATCTCCAGATAAAACAAATATTTTCAGAGAACTAAAACAGATATTTTCAGAGAACTAAAGAACTGAGAAGCACTTTAAAGGACTGAACAGTATTTAACACAGAAAAATAAAGACTGGATTATATATACATATCTGTTTTTTCCAGTTTCTGAAATTAGACACTAACATGTTATTACAAGTTTGGAAACTCCATTAGCACAATTAATTATATTAGGTAGGACACTTCTATTAGCATGTCATACATACTGTAGTGCAATATTTTAAATTTCATTAGGTTAGTATACAAGCAACTTTGTATATTTTTCCTTTTGATGGCTGGGTGGTACTTTACAAATGTCTATACACACTGCATTTAAAACCATATTTAAAAGCCCATGGTAGTAAAAATCAGCCTAGAAATGGATTATCATTCCCAAATCCCATTATGAATGACTGGGTGTGCGTCAAAAATATCTGCTACTTTTCAAAATAACGATAAAAAATGGCGTATCAAGCTGGGAAATGAGGTCCCCAGCTGCAGCTGATATATGTAGGACAGTAGCATCAACAAGAAAGAAGGTGATCTATATACTGTTAAAAAAAAAAACCCAGTCTTTCCTAGAGTAATTTTCAAGACTGACCAAAAATGGATTTCTTTTACATAATACTGAAGATTTACATTCATTTTAGTTGGCTTTTGGGATGAAATATCGTTCTAGATAATTAGGTTCTATAAACTGAGGTTTACAGTCTCTGCACTTAGTTTACCACCACTTAAGCTGTGTATCATGGCTATCATATGAGAATGTTTATTCAGCTCTTCTTGCTGCAGTTTGACTAAGGCCTCCTTTTCTTCCAGTCGTTCTCCCAACTGTGTCTTCTGAACCTCCAAGGAAGATGCCTAAAATACACATTACATATCATTCCATTATCTGTCTCCAGAATATGTGTTTGCCCATTATCTAGCAACCTGGGCAGGACTAAAACCATTTGGCACAGTTGACTTAAGCACCCACTAATTTAACTCTTTCACAAAACATGCTTCACGTGAACAATGTAATGCTTCAGATTACTATCTGGTAGACCATGCTTGGCAGACTGTATGAACAGTTAAAAACGAGTCCATAGATGAGGTGAAGGATACGAAGCTTACACCAAGTGGAATCGCCCAATATTCCAGGAAAAGCAATGCTACCTCTTAAGACCATGGCTGATGGGTAAGAAGCCAAAGGAGAAATATGCATCTATGTCTATGCCATTTGGTTTTTCGTAAGGGCAAAACTTGGGTAAACAGGGATAAAGGAGAATATTAGTCAGAGGGGTGACAGCTGAGTCTGGGACTGCTTTCAGAAGCACAAAATGTGTGTGTGTGTGTGTGTGTGTGTTAACTGCCGTCAAGTCGTTTCCTACTCATGGCGACCCTATGAATCAATGTCCTCCAAAATGACCTATCCTTAACATCCTTGCTCAGATCTTGCAAATTGAGGGCCGTGGCTTCCTTTATAGAGTCAATCCATCTTGTTGAGCAGTGCATGTATAAATGAATATAATAGCCAAAGGAAAGACGTTCTGGATTTGTCCTGTGACTAATAGGATTTATTACAATAAGTGATTCAAAGTAGGCTAGCAGTAGTATGTAAAGCTCCTAACTAAAATGGTAGAGCCACCGTAGTGTAGTGGTTAAGGTGTTGGACTAGGACCTGGGAAACCCAGGTTCAAATCCCCACATCCACCACGGAAGCTTGCTGGGTGACCTTGGACCAGTCATACACTCTCAGCTGACTAGTATTTGGATGGGAGACCTCCAAGGAATACCAGGGCCATGACACAGAGCCAGGCAATGGCAAACCACCTCCGAAGGTCCCTTGCCTTGAAAACCCTATGGGGTCGCAATAAGTCAGCTGTGACTTGACAGTAAAAAATCCTAAAAAGGTCATACATAATTGCTTCATATATTCATTAATAACTTTGATTATCTTTCCAATGGGCAAACCATAACTCCGTAGAAGTGGCTAAGAGCTTGCTACTCAGAGACAGGACAGGAAAAGCCATTACCATCATTCTCACCAAATGTAATCTCACCAAATGTAATCAATAAAGACCGGGAAGATACACAATAATTGCATCTGGGTGTACTCTGAGCAGTGTGGTTTAAGACATTTCTCAATCCATCAGCAAAAAGAACGAATCATTGCTGATCTTTCCCATTATCCCTACTCAGTTCCATCCACCCTTGGAAAGCTGATTACCAGAGAGGCAGGACCCATGTGGACTAATAGCCATGCAAATTGGGGGCATTGCAGTGTGGAAGGGAAAGGGCACAAAATCACCCTTCCTGCCTCTTCCATAAACAGATCTGCGCTGACACAGCACACCCAACCCACATGGCTAAATATGTCCCCCAGTTCTCACAATTTCTCAGGGGTGGGTGGAACTGCTGGTGAAAGTTCCCCAATTCTTTTGTTCACAGATCCAACACAAAGCTGCTAGATTTCTCACCTTAAGACTTCATTTTCCCTTTTTTATTGTTAGCTATTTGTAATAAGTCTGTTTAATTCCTCAGCACAGAGCCCCATGGCACAGAGTGGTAAGCTGCAGTATTGCAGTCCAGGCTCTGCTCACGACCTGAGTTTGATCCTGACGGAAGTTGGTTTCAGATAGCCGGCTCAAGGTTGACTCAGCCTTCCATCTTTCCGAGGTCGGTCAAATGAGTACCCAGCTTGCTGGGGGTAAAGGGAAGATGACTGGGGAAGGCACTGGCAAACCACCCTGTAAACAAAGTCTGCCTAGGAAACGTCAGAATGTGACGTCACCCCATGGGTCAGGAATGACCCGGTGCTTGCACAGGGGACCTTTACCTTTTTTAATTCCTCAGCCCTTTCAGAAAAGTACTATATTGGACTGAACTTTACTTACCTTAATACTCAGTTCCTTTCTTGCCTGCTCTGTTCTACTTAATTCTTTTCTAAGGATGTCTAGGGTCTCTTCCATATCAGTTTTTTCCTTCTCCCTTGCTTTCAGTTTTTCTTCCTGAACTTTTACCTTTTGGTGCAAACCTTTTGAAGAATTAGTAAGAAGACACCAAGTTTTAGTTAAGATACTGCATCAATTACAATTAAATGAGTTACACAGTACTGCCATCTACTGAACACTCATAACTCTTCAACGTCTGCCTGCCTAACCAAAAACACGTCTGATGCAGAAACCTGTGGAGACATTTGATCTCAAAGGAACAATTTAAGAAATAAGCTTTATTAAAGCATGTATTTATAGTACCAGCGTGGAGAAGTGCTACTTCATTTTTTAAAAAGCCTCACCTTTAAAAGCATAAATTACTTTAAACATACAATAAAAGCTGTCTTAAATTAGCTACTATAGTCCTGCTGCCCACATGAGCTGTTGTATTACTGAACTAACTAGTGCTTCTTGGGCCATGATGAGAGGCTTATTCTTATGCCAGATAATGCATGTGATTGCAGATCGGTACACTGAGATTATAAATGGAGATTTAGAGGGGATTCAACTAGAGGTTATAATCAGCTACTCCCACCCAAGACTGCCTAAGACTGAGGTTAGTATCTGAGGCCCTGTGTCACATACCTGAGGTGTGAGATAACTGTGGCTTCAACCCTATGCACACTTACCTGGGAAGAAGCCCCCACTAAATGTAATTCTGAGTAGACTCGGGTAGGACAGTACCAGGCTTTAATAAAATAAAAAAAAATTGCCCAGGCCGCCCTTATAAACTGTTCCTTTTGTATTGGCTGTCATATGTTGTTATTTAAAATCTTATGATTTTTTTTTAGATTCTACCATTAACCTTTTAATTATAGGTTGACTTTTTTACAGCTGGTATTGCTAGGGCTAGAATAACTGCTGCCATTTTATGATTAAAAAAAGGATTACACATGTTCTAGAATTAAGTTTATTTTTTTTCTATATGAATGACATTGCTGTTTTACTGTTTTAATCTTGTAGTCTTTGTTTTTTTGTTTGTTTGTTGATTCACTATGTTTTACATTGTATTGTATGTATTCCTTTTGGAAGTGCCACAAAAAACTGAAAACAGCATACAAATACTTTAAACAAAGGAACCTAATCATATTTATAAGCATAAAAGTAAATCAGAAGATACTCTTTACTACTCAAGGCAATTGCAGTTGCAATATTTATCCTGTGCCCTGGGACCTCATGAGAGAACAGGCTATTGTCTAAACATCAGCAAGTACCTAAGTAAGAAAATGACATTGGGTTGTACAGCTTATTAGAAGAAAAACAGGTAGCATCACTTATGTAAATGAGACGCAATTACAATTTCTTAAGCAACAGTAATTATGGGATACACTTGAGGAAGCTACCGATTGTATGCATGTCTGGGAGTGGGCTGTCCAGACCTGACACCAACACAGCTTTGCAAATTTAAAATATTTTTCAAAGAGAAAACAGAACTGTGGCATTTTCCAGTCTGTGTTTATCCTGACAGAGGCCGGCATAAGTCAGCAGTAACTTACTTAATATTTTTCCTTCTTTATCTTGAAGCTGTTTGTGTAATTCTTTTCTATGCTCTTCCGCTTCTAGCAGTTGACATACGGCTCTGAAAAATGGAAAGGTACAAAAATTAACGTTTTCCCAAAGAACAAAGATTTGACAAGGAGGCTTTCCTGATTCATCAGTGTACTACAGTCATGTCTGCCTATCTAGAACAAAATGGACATCTGGACATAAAATTAAAAACACCCCTATTTTTAAAACTAAAAACACCCCTATTTTTAAAACAATGGCATTTTGATTAGTTCCGTTTCACTTTCTTGAAAACGGGTGTTTCTCCTTTTAGTTCAGTACAGATTTGACAGTCATATAAAATAACCATAGATCTTATCTTATGATTCAACTGTAAAATGCTGCGGAATAAGCCGCCTTCAAAATCATCAGTTGGGAGTTCCCCCCACCCTCAAATAAGTATGCCAGGAAACACTGAAGTCCAATTCTAGGATACCTACAAGGATATTATATTTCTATATGTTTGCACAAAAGTCTAGGAATGTACATCACCCTCTGGATGACAAGAGGAAATTCAATATGATTGCTGCCTTGGGACAAAGAGATTCACATGAACTTGATTTTTCATATGGTTTAAAACATCCATATTTAAAGAAGAAGAAAAAGAGACTGTTTGTTTGATATTAGGGCTTTTTAAAAAAAAATCGCGCCGGAGACAGTTGTGTCCCCTTTCCATTTTATGAACTCTTGAATCCAACCCCTAGAACTGTTTTTGATACTTGGATTTTTTGTTTTAACTTAAAAACTTAAAAAAACTATTTAATAGTTTTAAACAACAGTTTTGACATTCTCTCAAGAGAAAGAAACTCTCAGGAAAAAATCAGCTATGTATGTAATGTGTGCATGGTATTCTGGATGACATTTTTATGGCATCTCTAATGCTGAACTTTATTTAAGAGCTCCGTCTTGTTTTCAGTGGCACCGCATAGTTAAGTGGCTACAGTTTTTGAATGTTAACCATATCCCAAACTAGACAAGAGAAAAATAAAAGTAAATGGAACATTTGCAAAATCCACTTTCTTCCATAGGGGTTTCAACGTGAATTGTACCTTTTCCCCTGCCCCATATCATTGTCCAGGAATTTGTCCAAGAGAAGAGCACTGCACCTCTTTCCTCTTTTGATCCTCCAGCTTCCAGACACAGTATATTAGTGTTACAGCAGGAATTACAATTTTAGAAAGCCAACTGGTGGTTAAAGCTGTGTCACTAAACTCCTGTCGCCCCTAGCAGTCGGTAAAGACACTGCTGTTCTGCCCACATCCTGTGCCTGCCAAGGAGCAGGGCTGGGAAAGTCCGTCCACACAGAGAGCACAGATAATTTTTCTGCATGCAGCAAGGTGTGAGCAGGCTCTGACTACTACCACGTAGACAGGAACAAACAGCTAGAGGGGGAAGCCCAGACTAGAAGAATCCTGTGTTCTTGGATTAGGCCTAGTGTGACTAAAGAGCCCAGTCTTGTGAATAAAAGGTAAATATATGTTCTTGGAAGAGCCCCGTGGCAGAGTGGTAAGCTGTAGTACTGCAGTCCAAGCTCTGCTCACGACCTGAATTTGATCCCGACGGAAGTCGGTTTCAGGTAGCCGGCTCCAGGGTGACTCAGCCTTCCATCCTTCCGAGGTCGGTAAAATGAGTACCCAGCTTGCTGGGGGTAAAGGGAAGATGATTGGGGAAGGCACTGGCAAACCACCCCATAAACAAACCACCCCATAAAAACGTCGGGATGTGACATCACCCCATGGGTCAGGAATGACCCGGTGCTTGGACAGGGGACTTTTACCATTTTTTTATATGTTCTTTAAAAATAAAGCAATGAAAATGATGACGAGTAATTTCTGAGATTTTTAGAGAAATGAACTGGCTCAAAGAAGAGCAAATACTGTGAAATATAAGAGGTGCTGTCCTCCACTTTACAGCAACGGGATTTATTTGGTTGGGGGACAGCAAGAGAGAAAATTCTTTTTCACTATTGCCTCCAAAATAGTCTCTGCTTTAGATAAAGATAAATATTACATCATATTATTATGATGTAGACCGATTTGGATTGTGTTCTCGTAAGCCGCTCTGGGCCCTACTTTGATAGGGATAGGGCAGGATAAAAATTTAATAAAATGAATAAAAAATAAAATAAAAGAATGAGAAGTATTAGAGAAAGTATTAGAGAAAGAATGAGTCAGAATTAGAGAAAGACAATCTTGCATATGCTTCCTCCTAAGTAAGATTAGGTTTAAGATTGCAGGCTTTCCATGGCTATTGATAAAAAAAGATGAACTGTAGAACCTTGTAGAAAGACGTACAGATGCTCAGAACGGGCATATCAAGCTTTATTAAAACGGTAAATAAAGTATTAACATTTATCACCTCCTTTCTGCAATGGAATACATTCAAGAGTCTGCAAAGTACCTGGCAACTAAGCTCTGCCTTAGGGCTTGGCTGGGGGACAGGCAAGCAAAAAGGGGAAAAAATTAAATGTTGCTATGCTTTTGGCATAAATTCAAAATGTTCTAAAGCATTATATTATACATCCAAAATAAACTGTAGAAAATTTTAATATCTAATTTTTTTTGCACAGTAATCTGATCATCTTATAGCTGTCATATTTGATCCCAATCTTCCTTCAAGCAGCTCATGATAGTGCACAAGTTCCTGCCCTCTTCCCCTGTGCCCTCAGTCACCTTGCAAGGTAGATTAGGCTGAACGACTGGCTTGAATTTCTGCCAGTGAGAGGGGATTTGAACCTGAGTCTTGCAGGTTGCAGTCCAACACTCCGACACCACATCACAACTCCATTCTTTACTATGATTATTTCACAAAACTTTACAGAAAAAAACAAGATCAAACCATGAAGCGCCCACTTTAAAACATTCTCAGTTCATTAACAAGCTAGTCTGAATCAAAACTCAAACATTTACCACCGCCACTCTGCAAAAAATAAGCACCTTAAAAAAATTATTAAAGGTAGGAGCTGAACTTACTTGTCATTTTGTTGCTTGAGAGATTCATTCAGCCTTTTAATAGTCTCTAGTTGTTTATTTAATGAATTACATGTCACCTGCAGATCTTTATATTGCCTTTCAGTGCTTTCATACCTGTAAAATTTAAAGTGTCATCATCAAATGAATTAGTGCTATGTAATTTTTTCATTAGTGCCATGTGCTAACCTGCCTAGTTCCAAAATTAGAAATTACAGGTTTCAAATGGGACTTGTTCACATATGTATTTGCAGGTGTATAACCCAGCTCAATCAGCATAAGTCCTGAACAAAATCCTGATCAGGTCTGAACACAGACAATGGCCACTCACAGAGTAGGTGCTAAGACGTAACATTTTGTGGCAGCCATACCAAAGAATCGAACTAACAGCATGTTATTTATTTATAACATTCCTATCCTGTAACCTGTTCAGGGTGGCTTCCTGAGAGACTTCAGGCATACAGACAGAAGTCTGAAGAATCCAGTTTAAGATAATTATATTCTAAATAAGTTAGGCCTACAAAAAAACAAGGAGCCCCGTGGCGCAGAGTGTTAAGCTGCAGTACTGCAGTCAAAAGCTCTGCTCACGACCTGAGTTCAATCCCGACGGAAGTCGGTTTCAGGTAGCCGGCTCAAGGTTGACTCAGCCTTCCATCCTTCCGAGGTCGGTCAAATGAGTACCCAGCTTGCTGGGGGTAAAGGAAAGATGACTGGGGAAGGCACTGGCAAACCACCGCGCAAAGTCTGCCTTGGAAACATCAGGATGTGACGTCACCCCATGGGTCAGGAATGACCCGGTACTTGCACAGGGGACCTTTACCTTTACTTTTTACAACAAAACATGAGTCGAGGAATTACTGAACCAGTGCCACCTAATTTTGCAAGCCAGTAATGATCTTCAGCCCTGACCTGGATGGCCCAGGCTAGCCTGATCTCGTCAGATCTCAGAAGCTAAGCTGGGTCAGCCCTGGTTAGTATTTGGATGGGAGACCACCAAGGAATACCAGGGTTGCTGTGTAGAGGAAGGCACTGGCAAACCATCTCTGTTAGTCTCTTGCCATGAAACCCCCCAAAAAAGGGTCGCCATAAGTCGGCTGCGACTTGACGGCACTTTACACACACACACACAATGATCTTCAACAAAGAATTCAGTTTTTGTTAAACCTTGAAGTGAGTGATCTAGTGTTACCAAACAGCATTCTTACTCATATTTTAAACATATGAATTTTACTTTTAAAATCACATCACTTGTAGCTTTAGTTTTCACTGTGAATTAGTGATTCAAATTGGGACTTTGGGAGAGATCTGCTTATTCTGGAAGAGTGCTGCATTCACCAATTACACTAATCCAGTTTGTGCTCCAATTGTGATTTCTGTTGTTCGATATGATGGTTTTGGTACGGCTACCACCACCCACATAGGTAAATAAACCAAAAATTTATCTTTCATACCAATTTTACAATCACAGGAATTTTGAATACACACATGCACTCATTAGCAAGAATAGATTTTCAGAGGGGTGTGTGTTTTATTTAGCTAAATAACTGTTCACAGCAGTTTAATGCCTTACTTTTGAAGAAGGTCAATAGAAGATCTTTTAAGTATCTCATGTTCTTCAGCTATAGTTTGCAGCTTCCTATTGTGTTGAAACAGTTGTTCAATATCACTCTGGGCCCGTTCAGATTCTACCTGCTGTGCTTTCAATAACGCTTCAAGTTCTTCATTTTTGCGTTCGGTATCCTTCAGCATAGAAGCCAGGGTTCTAGCCTTTTGGAAATGTAGGGAAAAACAGGAGGGGCTTAAGAGTTTGTTGCTCCTTTCCATAACACACATGTCTTATGTAACTCTATCTGGTTTTTGGAAATTCTACCTTGGATCAGTAGCTCCCATTTTTAATGCAAATGCCTATTTAAGACCTTAAGGTTTAAAATGTTTGACTTTCCAGACTACAAAGCAACTTCAACATGAGGACACTACAAATGGGAAACACCAGACGGCCTTAGGAAACTCCCCCCCCCCAAAAAAAACAATATTGCCTTTTTTAAAAAGACTAAGCTATCTTGGACTGGTGGCTGTGAAAAAATTAATCTGCATGTGGTTATTTCAGGTTTTACCCACCTCAGACTCAGCTTGGGCTCGCTGACAACGATACTGGGTAATGAGTCTATCAGCTTGAGCAAGTGCTAACGCCTTTGCTTCCAAAAGGTCTTGCAATCTAGTTTCTTTGGACTAAAAACAGGAAAAAAAATTCAGATACCAGAGCACATGCACATGAAACAAATATGCATATTAAATACATACTCACAGCTAGCGCAGATAGTTTCTGCTCATATACTTCCATTATTTCAGATATCCTCACATCTGTTACTGATTCTTTCATCTGTGGGACAGCAGTAGGCAAGTCAAGTCAAACTTGTAACCACTCAGACAAATGAAAAGCTTAACAGGAGTAATTATAATGGTTAAAGTATTGGCAGAGATCCAACATTTGTTCGTTTTCCTGTATTAACAAAGCAGTGGCCTATGTCCAAGGAAAGTGTTAATTGAAACCACATAATTATGCTGACATTTTCTAAAAATAGTCATCTATGCTCACCATAAATGTTGCATTGCAAACAGAAATATTTCACTTTTGTCTTATCGGCATGCAGATGGCACTGTAGTATTTCAAGGCACTAGAAGCATCCCTTTTACAAGTTTATACTTCTGGAGGTCACTGATCTTATTAATAGGCATTTTTGACCAGTATCGTCATGAAGAAAAACCAAGTATGTGCCAGATTCTCACCTTTATTTACATTATATAAATAAAAAGGGGGAGGTTTGGGGGGAGGGAAAACAACAGGCCCACTATTCTGGCCAAATCTCCCAGCAATATTTAAGCAGCCCAACAGGCCAATTCTTATTACAAATACATCCTAAAAATGCACTCTTTGCTTCTGTCAAGTAATTAGGACAGATTTGCAGTTAAGTTTTCATGGGCTTAGGGTTTTCACTCTGTTACCTCACCAACCTCTTTCCTTCCTCCCTGTCATTTATTATCAACTGTCAGTGCTGCTGGTTCGGTAGCATGTGTTTTCTCTCTCTCGGATGTGTTGTCAGATCCAAACAAGAAATGGGCACGTTTCTGCCTATTTTACCTTTAGAACATAACTCCAATACGTACACGTTTAGCCACCAAATCATAACCTTATTTCTGTGGACTAAATACCTGGCTCTTGAAGGTTCAAGTCTCATAATGAATGGCTGACCTCCAACCTTCCTAGCAGTTTGACTTTGCACGACTTCCCCCTTCCCTTGTTTAACGAATTCTACAGAAACTGGTGTGACTTGATCTTAGCACATTTGGACAGAGTTCATTGCATTTCATATAAGCCAAGAAAAAGATGCTGCGTTTATCCTAAAAGATACATGTTAAAAAGCCATTAACCTCTAGGCCTGATTGAAGTTTCTGTATCAGGTCCTGGATGTTGAAAGTAGCAGCATCCTCATTCGGAGGGCAAAGAGAACCTTTCGTTGAATTAACACAGGTCAGAACTGGCTGCACCTGGCTCCTTTTAGGTACATGCTCTGCTTCCTGGTGTCTGTAAGAATTATTGGCTGCAATGCTTTCGCCAAGCCTATTTAGGGAACAAAAAAACACAAAAGAAAGATCAAATTAGGGAGGAAGGAATTGCAAGTCATGACAGTAATGTTTAAGGAGGATGTAGGGGCAAAACTGACAGCAACGGTAAGCGCCTCAGGAAGACAGTAACACAAACATTAGTGTAAAAGAAAGAATCTCACACTATGGCAGGAAAATCTGGTAATGGGGCCGCTTCAAAGAGTATTCTGAGTCCCGCTTGTACTTGCTCTCTGTGGTCTGATGTTAAAGCAAAAGCCAAAGGTGTAACCAAACGTTGGTCCTAGACACAAATCGCTTGTCAGTTCACGTAATTAGTTCTTTGAGAAAGGCAGACAGCAGGAAAGGCAAGCATATAAACATAAAATGATGTATACATTTTCACTGCATCTATGAACTCTTATAATAGAAAACTACATTTTACTGATCACAAATACTTTTTCCAGCAAAAAGCATTAGCATGTTCTTCTTCTCCTCTTTGTTGTTACATACACCCAAGAATTAAAGATATCAGATCTGTTAGGTTACCCCATAGGAATGAACAATGGTATATATAACAGAAACCAGATGCTGCCTTGATACAGTTATACTCCTGCACCATAAACAATCTTTAATTCAATTTTATTTTTACATCAAACTGGAATAATTGTCTGAACTGGGGATTGGCTTGACCTTGTTTGTATCTACATGATTTTCATAAAGATGTTCTCTCTGAGTCATCTGGGAAAGGTAACACTTAGTACATACATTTTCAAAAGCTTATGACAACTAACATTTATAGCTTGCAGGAACTGACAGCCACCACTCAACTACGCATTATCTCAATGATTTAAACTAACACAAAACTTACTTACCTGAAGAACTTTGTAAAAACTGACTTCCATGCTAGGAACCAGCTGCTTAAGCTTGCTCATAAGATCCAGTGTTTTTAATATTACCTCCGAAGCAAGCTTGCTAGAGAAGTAATAATAATAATTTATTGCAGTCATAGATAATGTCATACTGTATTTCTATGCTACATTTCCAAAAACCTAAAACCTTGCATTTCAAGAACTGCTAACAAAACAGATAAAATACAGATAAAAAACTAATTAGGCCAAATATAACAGTGTAAAACTTGGAGCAGTATTTCTATAGTTGTTACAGTTCCTTGTCCTTTCTAGCAACATTTAGTTTTTTGCTTTCAGCTGAGGATGTTTTAACTATTACTGTAAACCACTTTGAACCAAGAGTAAAGGCAAGATATAAATGTTTTAATAAATAAATCCAATAGGTTTCCCCCCTAAAAAATACAGATTTCTTTGTATAATTAGGAAAAAAGGAAAATTTCTATACTAAAGTTTGCTTAAAACAAGAACGACAGATTCTTAACTATAGAATATAGCAATTGAAGGCAATAGCTCTGTAAAGTCTCACTGTATTACTTATGTGGCTATACCATATGTACAGTATACATTGTAAATTAATAGCTTCCATTGCATGCTAGCTACCACCCAATAAGTGGCTTGTCTGGGGACATCTGCAGAAGCTGTCCAAATATTAGAGCTATTAAATAAGGCTGACATCCCCTCGTGCATAAAGTGTCGTCAAGTTGCAGCTGACTTATGGCAACACAGTGGGGTTTTCAAGGCAAGAGACTAACAGGTGGTTTGCTATTGCCTTTCTCTGACATTCACTTAACCCAAACACATGTGGTTAAAGGAAGCTTACCATAGAGTTAATTCTGACCACATGGAAGCTACTATGCAATGAACTCCTATGCCTTCACTGAGTCAAGAATCTGAGAAATGAACTACACAACACATTCTGGTATGGCATCCATCTTATGCGGGGCCAGTCACCTAACCACTTTTCCTCCTTTCAAAATTTAGTCTGCCTATTGATATTGCTATTCTTTAATTTTAGGTGGGATATTTTCATGTTTTTAAAGAGCATTTTTAAAAACATAGTATTCTACATTAATACATAGAGCTCACTTAATTGAAAAGCAAATATTAAAGGTATCCAATAGTAAATAGCTCTGCTTCTGGTGTTGAGGATCACTGGAACACCCAATTCCAAAGCTTCTGCTCTGGCTCTCGCAGCAATGAAAGGAAAAAAATGCAATGCTTCTTCCTTTTCACTGGATCTGGTTGCTCCCAAGCAGAGGGGGAGTGTTCATGCTGAACACTGAAACCTAAAATTTGGAAGACAAAGTTTTTTCCCCCTATACTAAAGTGAGCTTGCTGTACTACAATATAAGGTGAAATGTGTTCAACCAGTTCGTTCATTAGCCTATATGAAACTACATATAAGTGACAAACGTTAAGATCAAAGTACAACAAAACCCTTAATTCCTTCAAAATACATATATTTATACAGTTGGACACTTAACATTATGATTAAAAGTTTGCCATAAATGTCAAAGTCTGAAGCTTTTCCAGTTACTAGGGTTCATCAATGGTCTATCGGGATTCTCTCTTCAAAGGAACCAGCATTCAGAATTATTCTATTAGACCTGGGATTTTACTTTTCTTACCTCAGTTCAGAGTCTATTAACTTTGTCCCAAAACCGAAGTCAATCCCACTGCAGGTAAAAAGGTGTTCTATCAAGCATGTACATTTGCTAGCTGTTAGAACCTTTGTAACATGTGTTTTTAATATGTCATCTGCACAAAGCGGTACGTTCTGCTAAGGAAGAAGACACTTTGATTTGTAAGATTTTGGATAAAAATATGTTATGCGCCAGTTCACAACTGAATTGTAGTTATATTCGAAGGGAAAGTAAACTCAAGAGATACCAGGCAAAGGTCTTATTTAGCAGGAAAATGTTCACACCTAGATCCACAATGACTTGTGACAAAAGACATGAAAGCCGGGGGGGGGGGTTAAAAAAACACCCCCAACCCCACAGGACTTTTTTTAAAAATGGAAAAATCAGGAAATTTTAGGAAGCCCTGAAAGAAACTTATAAAATATTTTTTTTCTTTTGGAACAAGTATGACAACACAGAGTACAACAGTTTTCAGCTCTCTATCACTCTAGTTTGGGGGTGTATTTGCTCTCTTCTTTTATAGAAAATTAAGGCATTTATACTTTTAAATTCTATGCCAATTTTTTATGCTAAATTTAAAGATGATGCATTTTATGTTAAAACAGAAAAATATGGTTTAGGTTTGTTAGGAAAGTAAGCATAGTAAATAAGTCAATTTTACTAATAATTTTTTACCATTGCTCCAACATTTCCAGAAATTTTACATCTGTAGTTGTGAACTACAACAGGTCAAAGCAGCGAATATAAAGAACAATGACACACAAATATGCGTTCAGTTTGCAAGTTAACCATATAATAGTTTGCAATTTAATCTACTCTTGATTTGTCTGAACTGAGCTCATTGCACATCATGATACAGCTTTGAAATTTGTGGTCAGTTCAGTTTGAGGCCAAAAGGTTTTTCGGATGTACACTGCACCTTTTGGTAAATGCCACAGAGCACGAATAGAAAATGTGTGATTTTATGTACACCCAGAGAAACATTCTAAAAAGCTCAGTCAGATTTGAGTCCAATAGCACCTTAGCGATCAACGAAAACTTCACAGTAGAAGCTTGCTAAAGTCAAAGCTGCCTTTGTCAGACACAGTAGTGGATATCTGAGTCCTTTTATCATGGTCAGGTGGGAGGGGTGTTGTAAAGAATGTCTGTAAAGGATGCATAGGTACAATGTATAATCAGCTTGATTAGAGGAGATGCTTGGGGGACACACAGAAAATTAGCATCTGTAGTGAGAGTCCATTGTTCTGAACTTGTGAATTAACTAGAGTTCAGTGATCTCACGTTGTAATTTGTCTTTGAAATTTCTTTGAGAACTGCCAATCTTAAGTAAGCAATGGAATGACTTGGAGGATTAAAATTTTCTCCCACTGGTTTTTAAGTGTTGCGATTTTTAATATTGGATTTATGTCCATTTATTCTTTTGTGTAGGGACTGACCCGTTAGTCCAATGTAGAGTGTGGAACAGCATTGCTGACATATGATGGCATATATAATGTTGGAAGATGAACAAGTGAATGAACCTGAGATGGTATGGCAGGTGTTGTTACGTCCAGTTACTGTGTTGTCATATTGTAAAAGGAGGACAGAGCTGTCTTGGTTTGTTGCAGACCCTGGTCCCAGAGTCCACGGCCATGTTTGGAAGGGTATTGCTGTGGGTAAGAAGCTGGTTAAGGTTAGGCAGCTGTCTGTGGGCAAAAAAAGGTTTGCCTACCAATGCCTGTGAGAGAAAAGTATCATTGTCCAGCATGGCTTGTAGGATGTTAATGATGCGTTGAACAGGTTTGAGCTGAGAGCTGTATGTGACCACCAGTGGCGTTCTGTTTGGACTTTTCTTGTAGCAGGTTATCCTTTAGTATCATTCTAGCTTTGTTGATCTGTTTCCTTACTATATCAGGTGGGTATTGTAATTCCACCAATGTCTGTTGTAGATCCTGCAGGTGAGAATCTTTATGAGGGATCAGAACAGATGCAGCTGCGGCATTGGCTGTAGATAATGGATCGCTTGGTGTGTTTAGGATGGTGACTGCAGGAATGTTTTGCGATCCATAGATTTGCGATATAAGGTAGTTTTTATGCTTCCATTATGTATTTGTACAGTGGTTTCTACAAAGTGTATTTCTTGCGTGGACTGGTTCCTGGGTTGGTGGTGGGGTGGAAGTTGCTGAAGACCTGGTGAAATTTCTCCAGTGCTTCTTAACAAGCATACTTTACAATATCCCTCCCACCTTCTGACTAGGACAAAAGGACTCAGATCACCACTTACACTCTACTTGTCTGATGAAGGGAGCTTTCACTCTCAAAAGCTTATACCCCCAAAACTTTGTGGGTCTCTAAGGTGCTACTGGACTCACATTTAACTGTTCTACTGCAGACCAACACAGCTACTCTCTGAAACTATTCTAAGTAGCTGTCACTGCTGGTAGCCCTCCAACATATCTGAAAATGTATGATCCCATTTCTCCTCTTCTTATGTATATTGTTCACCATGGCAAACACCAGGCTACTAAAACAAAAACTATATCTGCTGTAAGATATAAGGCAGCCCTTAGGGAAACTTGATCAACTACACTACAACTTTCTGAAGTTGCTTTTAATATTATTAAGTATAGTGTGTGTGTGTGTGTGTGTGTGTGTGTGTGTGTGTGTCAAGTCGCAGCCGACTTATGGCGTCCCCTTTTGGGGGTTTTCATGGCAAGAGACTAACAGAGGTGGTTTGCCAGTGCCTTCCTCTGCACAGCAACCCTGGTATTCCTAGGTCGTCTCCCATCCAAATACTAACCAGGGGATTAAGTATATTTCCCAATCAAAATGTAACCCTGGTGAGAGACCATTTTTCTTCTGAAAAGATTTCTTTTAAAACTGATCTATCATTTCCACACTTAGAACCTAATTCAAGGAATTTCCACGAGGTTGTTCGATGCACTAATAACCATAGTGTCACAGTATGCTTATTGTTACAAGAAGTTTGCATTAAGGATATTTAACAAGATGTCAATGGCTTTCATCATTTTTTCACATTTCTTCTTTAGCAGCAGGTCTTCTAGAGAATTATCCGGAACATGAAGATGGTCGAGAAGGACGGGCAAAAGAAGATCCACAAAGCGCTCAGCCACAGCACAATGGCCTGTATCAATAACATCCTGTAACAGAGACATTTCATGCTTGCTGGCATCCAAGTCACAGATTAATATATTGTCCTACAACTTCCTAAGATCTGATTTCTAGGTCCAACAGTACATTCATGCTTCACCTCAAGCTCCATGACACACATCCTCTTTTCAAGCCAGCGCATAATAGCATAAAATACACACTAAGAGTGCAGTTCTGAAGGGGGGCGTAGATCCGTGGTGGCCTGGAGCGGCGGAGCTGCACCACCTCCTCAGAGGCTTCCCAGCCACCAGAGACAAAAAAGAGAGGTTTAAAAAATAAAAATACAAAAAAGGTGGCACAGCACCGCCACAGTTCAAGGGGGCATTCCCAGGGCAAATGGGGTTAGGAAGTTGCCCAAAGGCAGCTCCGCCCCCAGGAATGCCCCTCCCACACCGGCACGGGCTTTGCCTAAGTAAAAATGTTTTAAGCATAGCGCCTAAAAGAGATCAAGGCTGGAGTCAGCCAGCCTCACAGGGAAGGGCATTCCAAAGGCAGTATGGCCAATGAAAAAGATCTTATGTTAAAAGTACCTAATGTTAAAGATGAAAAGTAACTTAGTTTCAAACATAAAAGCAGTACACCAGGATTCCTGCAGTACGCAAAGGTATACACTTAATGAAGTCACAAGGTATGCAGGAAAGAATGACTTCATAAATTAACAAGGATGCCCTTCCCCAAAACACACAGAAGTACAGACCATGCTCCAAGAAACACTGAGAACTTAAAGTGGTGCAGTGGAGGGCTATTTTATTCAAGACTCTGAAATAGATTTTTGAAAAATAGGGGAGAGAATTTCTTCCAATCCTCAGCCCCAGCTTGTATTACCTTATCGCTTCGTGGCAATCACATCATTTCAAGTCAGTATACCATGGGTCTTTCAGATAGCGGCTATGTTTGCAATATTAAGACAGCTGCCTAGGAAAAAAAACCTGCCAAATAAGCTTAAAACTCTAATTAGTTCTCAGAAAGAAGGCAGCTGCAAACTGAATATTTAAGTAGGGGAATTTTAAAGATCTGAAGAACTTCAACATTAAAGTGTATAGTTGGTATGAGAGGAGGATAGGCTGTGATTGTTTCAGTAATGAAATTAGTGTGAAACGTGTTCATGGAAAAAGACTTAGCAAATTGGGGTTTTTTTACAAAATTTGCACAGACAAAAGAATATGAAGCACATTTTTAGCGTAGACTGAAACTGCTCAGCAACTGTAGTAACATAAAATGTAGGGACAAATGTTTGACAAACAAGTGTTTTCTACTGAGCTGTAATATACAAAATAGACTGCTTAGATATTAGAATGTCAAGTTTAATTTGATTATTTCCAAAGAATGGTTGTATTTCAGATGTGTACTTTACAATTGCTCTTTACTTATGCCTTTACTTCTAATACCATGGACAAATTTAGGGAAGACCCTTAACTTTCCGTGTCTCTTGGAGCATGAGTATATTCGTAAAAGCCTTCATTCTTGTTTAACAGATTCTTAGATTACAGTATTCATGGAGGTGTTTCATTTGCTACTTACAAACAAGGAATGCAATCCAACAAGGTTCAAAACCTTAAATTGTTATATTTTACAGATTCTGTAGAGAAATTTAGAATTGAACATAATAATTTTCCCCATAAAATTAAAAAAAGAAATCATTAAAATATCTAGAAATAACCCAATGGAGTATCCAAAAAAAGTTCTGTTCCCCTAGAATCAAAGAATCAAATACAGCCATTTAGGCATTACTTAGATGCAACTGCTGAATGGGTCGCACATGCTATTTTCACTCCTTAGCCGCTTTATTTATTACAGCGGCTGCCTCACTGCCTGGTTCCCAGTTCAATCATCTGCTGCCAGACCCCTACACTTGGTCCCTTCTTCCTCATTGCCCAAGACCTTATTAAGTTGTCTGCGGCCCCCAATGCTATATGGCTAGTCCTCAATGTCCCTACCCCTTGCAGGTCCCTGACATCCAGCCCCACCCGCCATGCTGGAGCTGCTCCAGCCTAGGGACCAGTTTTCCTCCTTGTCCCTGCTGCAATCCTCTGCTGGGACTCGCGTCAGTTTTTGGCACTTCTGGGCTGCTGTTCCTTTTCCCTGATGGTGCCTCCCACGGATCCTTCCCATCAAGAGCCTCCCAGGACCATCTGTGCTGCCACCACCACCTCCACTAGCCTCCTTATCTGGCCCTTCCCTAGCTGTGAGGTCCATTTCTGCTGTGGCTGGTGCTTCGGCTCCCGTCCCCGTTGGCTCTACACCCCCTGCGGCTTCTCCCTTCCTTCCCCAGTCTTCCTGTATGTTTCTGTGCTGCCTAACCTCTCCTTGATGGTGGCAGTTCGCCACTTCCAGCCTATGGTTTACTTCCGATTGGGCCATTGGAGGCTTCCAGACACCACGTGGGAATTGCAGGGCTGGTCAGCCAATCAGCCCAGTCAGCAACATCTAGGCTAGACCAGCTGCTAATCCGTGCATCTTACTCAGAACAAAATGGCTAGAAGTAAACGTGGTAGCTATGTCCCAAAGAAAGTGCTGACAGTAGAACAAGCATCCCAGTTGATTACTAAGGAATTATTACAACTCAGTATTGAAAGAATTTGGTACCTCAAATATCTCTCTGAACAGCTCCAAGGCCAGAGTTGAGCAATTTTCAGATGCTTCCAGTGGCTGATTTGACCAGTGCACTAGAAGAACAGATGGCTCTGAAGGCTTGGATCGAGACGCAAGTCTTGTGCTTCCACAGCCTGACATATTTGGTTCCAATATTGCTAGACACAAGACATGGCGGAGTTCTGGTACTGAACAGAAGGCAAGAAGTAACTCCAATACCTGATCAAAGAAAATGAGTTCCATGTGTTTTCTATCTTCTTAAGCAAAACATTCTTAATATCAAAACCTGGTTCACATTTCTACTGTAAAGCAATTTTAAAGGCCTATATATTATCGTAAGGATTAACTTATTAACAAATTGCTTTTCGCTGTTACCCCCAAGAATGTTAGTGAGCTGAAAATGTTGGTTTGTTCTACCAAAAATCCTACCTTCTCAGCAGGATACCAGAATGTTACAAATGAATCTCTCTTATACTGAGTCACACTAATCAGCACTGGCTATTCTGACCATACAGAGATCTTACTAAGCCATTAACTAGCAATACTTTGGATTGAACCTAGAATCTTCTGTATGCAAAATGTCTTTACCACTGATCAATGGGCGGCTGGTCTCTACACCAGAGACAGCTCTCACTTTTGTCTTTTACTAATTTGGAGAGAGAAACCAAATATCAGAATATTCCTCACTTGGTATACCGCAAGTATTATTCAAGGAAATATATTATTCAGCTATTCCAAAGGAGATACAATTTTCTATACAACTGAGATTTCTCCTGGACAAAACTCCAGATGTTTATGTAACTATATGTATCAATGAAAGGTGGCAAACCTATTACAAAAGATTCATCCTAGGAAACAGCTGGGATTTCCTACAGCATATGATTTAATCTGCAATTAGTTTTTTTTTAAAAGAACAGTAACACAAGGTATATATGCATAGCTATAATTATGTTTAAACATTGTAGGTGTTATAATTAAACACAATTCTAAATGCCCACCACCTGTAGCTGAAATCAACATTCCAAGGCATGGCTTTAATTTCTTACAGTAAGGGTGAGCTGGAATTAATGACGGGAATGCATGGATCCTATAAAGGTGTTTATCATTATATACCTGTACTTCATTACTGTAAAATTACCTTTGATGAAGAACCAGGGTCCCTTCCATGAAGCAGGCCCAATACCTGATTGAGGCACGATTGAAAATGTTCATACCTATGTTGCCACACAAACACACCAATAAAAAAAAAGAGAGATGAAATTAATCTGTTTTGGTTGAGATTTTGGTCATTAAAAAGCAGAATTTCCTATAAGTCCACAAGAATGATTTTCACTGTCCATACCCCAGTTCTGATTGATGCAACAATTACAATTAATAGGTCATGATACAGGTGCACTAATTCTAAGGCTTGCTGGGCCAAAGAATGTCATCTTCAGGGAGTATGGACCGAATAAATATTTGGGATCTGGGTAACAATGCAGTTTATGGCACACCGAGTTAAAGAAAAATGAGAGCAAGGTGCAAGGCTGAGAGTTTATTTAGCTCTTCTAGATCCCTACGGGTTTTGCAGTTTGCTTTGTCAGAGGATCTTCTATAGAATGTCAATAGAAATTGTTAAAGGTGAAAGCTGAGATATTTCTGTAGATCCCGACAAAGCCAATTGCGAAACACATAGGGATCTAGAAGAGCTAAATAAACTCTCAACACCTTGCTCTCCTTTGTCTTTTCCTGCCCACTGGTGCAGCTTCATTTTCTCCTGATGCTGAGTTAGAGCCAGAACTCATATTATTTTAATAAGACCATTCCACTTAAAACAAGGACAGGTTTCAGTTCAGGAAAATAAGATTTGCCCCATCCTCTTAACTCTGCAGATAAGCACATGTCTTATAATAATTTCACATGGTGAAACAATCACAGAATCATGCTTTCCTCCCTTCTACCATAAGTGTCTGTATAATCAGGATGATTACATAGGAACCTACATGCAGAGGAACAAATGCACACAGATTACAACAGTGCAATCTGTTCAAAGCTTAAAGATGGCACCTACACATGGCAGCCCACAAGGAAACACGACCATTCAAGACATGGACAATTCTGATCCATTCTCCACACATAATCCCCAATGTAAAGCGCTACAGTGAAAGACAGTGGAATGCAGGCCTGGACTACCTCTTGACAACAGACAGGTGATCACATATTGGAACATGGCTCTATCGTAAGAACTCCCTGCAAACAGAAAATCAGCACAGCAAGCAAGGAGAGGACTTCAACTTTTCCACCGCTGCGCAAATTCTCTTTGCATGGAGTTTTTCAAGGAAAGAATTTTCAAAATTATGATTCTCTTATATGCAGAAATTTGGGCAGGTAACTTATGTTGTTGCCCCGTGGTGCAGAGTGGTAAACTGCAGTACTGCAGTCCAAGCTCTGCTCACGACCCGAGATCGATCCCAACAGAAGTTGATTTCAGGTAGCCGGCTCAAGATTGACTCAGCCTTCCAAGGTTGGTAAAATGAGAACCCAGCTTGCTGGGGGTAAAGGGGAGATGACTGGAGAAGGCACTGGCAAACCACCCCGTAAACATAGTCTGCCTAGTAAACGTCGGGATGTGAGGTCACCCATGGGTCAGGAATGACCCGGTGCTTGCACAGGGGTCCTTTACCTTTTAACTTATGTAAAAGCACACCAAAGAATATCTTGAGAATATGTTAATTTGAAAAAGATGTTGTTAAGTTTACAAATCATACTTTGTAAGATAATCTGCAATCTTAGGGTTCTTCAGGAGATCCATGAGCAGATCAACAGAATACTTCCTTGTCAGTGTTCCATCTCCATTCACAAGAATGTTGAATATCAACTGGAAAGTCTGATGAATGTTTCTGGAATGGAAAAGCTAAAACAAACAATCCTGTTTTTTAATCTTAAAGAGATTGCAGCCATTTATATCCGGGCAAACCTTAATCCTGAAACGGTAACAGTAAATAACAGTCAATGAGGCTGTAAAAAGATATACATACAGTGCGATCCTAAAGATAGTTACGCCAGTCTAAAGTCCATTAATTTCAATGGACTTAGGCTGGAATAATTCTGTTTAGGATTGCACTTATAGTAAAATGGGCTCACATTACTTGCCTCATATAGAACACTGGTGTAATTCCACATCCTGCCAGAAATATTATTTGTAAAACTGTTGTATATAAAGCAGAACTTTATTTTAAAACAAGCAAAACAACACATACCTTTTCTCCAACTTCTTCATTTAGCGTAAGGCTTGATAATATGGAAAGTGCAAAGACAACCATTGTTAAGCTACTGTGAGCCAAGAAACTGATCAGAGTGCGATAGAAACTCTTCACATTGTTCTAGTACAGAAGGGGAGAAAAATCAAAGAAAATTTTCACTTGATAATAGTTTGCTGCAATGTAAGTCAATGTACCACACCATACCAGTTGCCTACAATATTAATAAAACAATGGCTTGTCCAAAACTTGGTTGTAAACAAAGCATTGGCAGAATTCCAAAGCAATGGCATAAGAGATTGCGTAATTTTACATTCAATTTACCAGTTTCCACTACAAATGATAAAGGTTTGAGTTAAAAAATAACCACCCACATATATAGGCTGATGCTTTTGAAACGTTACTTATGGGAGTCAGATCAAGAAAATACTACAAGCTTACACTCCAAACCTGCACTATTATTTATGTACAAACACCTGTGAAATCAGTGGGATCAATGCATGATCACAGACTTAGTGTTTTCACTAACTACTAAATCTTACAGTTCGTGACAGTGTAGTTGTTAGCATGATTAGTCCAAACAAGAGTTCCATTATGCAAGCACACAATAAGAATTGTTTTACAGTCAAACCAAACTGCAGCCTTCCATCATTGTATCACCAGCAGCAGTTTAAAAAGTTTTAAAAGCCACTTGTGATGGTGTATGTGAACGCAAAAGTTCAGTCAAAAGCCATGCTACACACATGGATCTCCCTGCATGTATTCAGGACCAATTTTTTTTCTTTATTGCTTAGTAAATCTTTTGTAGCACGCAATTCAAATGTTTTAACTTAATTGTGAGCATAAACCATCAGCAGAATGCTATGCATGCTTTAAAGGTAAAGGTCCCCTGTGTGCAAGCACCGGGTCATTCCTGACCCATGGGGTGACGTCACATCCCGACGTTTCCAAGGCAGACTTTGTTTGCGGGGTGGTTTGCCAGTGCCTTCCCCAGTCATCTTCCCTTTACCCCCAGCAAGCTGGGTACTCATTTTACCGACCTCGGAAGGATGGAAGGCTGAGTCAACCTTGAGCCAGCTACCTGAAACCAACTTCTGTTGGAATCGAACTCAGGTCGTGAGCAGAGCTTTTGACTGCGGTACTGCAGCTTAACTCTCTGCGCCACGGGGCTCCTATGCATGCTTTACCATTATAAAATATGGAATGCTGTTTTTTGTTTTGGTCCAGTCCTCCAATGTCTCTAGTTTGAGTAACACGCAACTAAGATAGACAAGAGAAGAGATCTCCACAGCTTTAGCAAAGCACCCCAAATTAACTTGAGCAATTTCTCCCAACTTCTACTTCTTTCCATGTGAACATAAGAACATAAGAAAAGCCATGCTGGATCAGGCCAAGGCCCATCAAGTCCAGAAATCCATTCACACAGTGGCCAACCAGGTGCCTCAAGGAAGCCCAAAAACAAGACGACTGGAGCATCATTATCCTACCTGTGTTCCACGGCACTTAATATAATAGGCATGCTCCTCTGATACAAGAGGTATGCATCACGACTAGTAATCATTTTGACTAGTAGCCATGGATAGCCCTAACCTCCATGAATATGTCCACTCCCCTCTTAAAGCCTTCCAAGTTGGCAGCCATCACCACATCCTGGGGCAGGAAGTTCCACAATTTAACTATGTGTTGTGTGAAGAAATACTTCTTTTTAACTGTTTCAAATCTCTCACCCTCCAGCTTCAGCAGATGGCCCCGAGTTCTTGTATTATGACAGAAAAGCTTCTCCGTCAACTCTCTCCATACCATGTGCTTTAGAGACAACTGCTGCGTTCAGCCGCTACAGAAGACCAAAATAATCAGCTCCTCCATTGCAAGTTTGACACACTAACAGTGTGACCCTAAAAAGAGTTAAACCCATCTAAGCCCATTAACCAATAGACTTAGAAGGATGAACCTATGCTTAGGATTGCACTTTAAGCCTTCAAATGAACAAATAATGAGACCTCACATCCTTCTCATCCGTCAAAACGATACAATACTTCAATAAAGTTCCTTACCAATGACTTGATGTGTGTTTGAATGGATAAATTATGTCGACACAGATTTGCCATAAGTCCCAGGCATGGTATAGTTAGCTCATCTTCTGCGGATTGACTAAAATAAAAGCCCAGAATAAAGCAAACTGTTTGGAATTGTTAAGCAAATTGTTTGCAAAATTCTACATTTCCTCCCTGGTATAAATTTACTCGTACAACTTATTTCCTCAGAGGAATTTTCACCTTGCTGTACAATTCAGCAGAATGATCCCACATACAGAACACAAGTTTCATTAATTCACCATATGCCTAGTTTCTGTCCTGCAAACTTTGAGCAGCTCAGTGTAAAACTGTGGTTTCCTATCAACCACAGTGCAGGCTCAGCTCCTGCTGTTAGGACACCTGTACCAGTGTTTACTCCTGCCACTGAAAAAGTATACAAATAAGACAGTGATGTGGCACTAGCTTAGAGAGAGAGATATCAGCTTTGGTCTCTTTATGCAGGATTGCCTTGACACAGGGTGCTGCCAGTCGTTGACTCTTAACTTCAGCAGCAAATCTGCACTGCTACAAACAATAGAATTTAGAGGATCTGTACAGCCATTGTTAATGACATAAAAAACAGCCTAAACATAAGGTAAAAAGGTAAAGGTCCCCTGTGCAAGCGCCGGGACATTCCCATGGGGCGATGTCATATCCCAACGTTTACGAGGCAGACTTGGTTTACGGGATGGTTTGCCAGTGCCTTCCCTAGTCATCTTCCCTTTACCCCCAAGTTAGCTGGGTACTCATTTTACCGACCTCGGAAGGATGGAAGGCTGAGTCAACCTTGAGCTGGCTACCTGAAACCAACTCCCGTCGGGACTGAACTCAGGTCATGAGCAGAGCTTGGACTGCCGTACTGCAGCTTACCACTCTGTGCCACGGGGCTCTGTAGCCTAAAGATGCCTGCTGTATTTTTGTCTCTGAACTAGCCTGGGGCTAACTAGTACCAGCACAGAAGAGAGCCTGAGAGCAGGAGGAAAGATACAAGTCACAGGATAAAACATTAGAGAAATTTTCCTCTGCAAGATCTGGATACAACACAATATTGGCACAGTTACTAA
Organism: Euleptes europaea; assembly: GCF_029931775.1. Lineage (NCBI taxonomy): Eukaryota > Metazoa > Chordata > Lepidosauria > Squamata > Sphaerodactylidae > Euleptes > Euleptes europaea. The sequence goes on from NC_079323.1 coordinate 37,480,125, forward strand.
AAAATAAATCACTCTTGGTTTAATGCATCAGTCGGGTAAACAATTTCCCTGAAAAAGATACTTACATATGATGCATAAGGAATGAAATTAAGTCATCAATGCTAGCACTGGAATGGAATACTCTTACATTGTAGGTCAGTTTCTGAAGCAACTGAATACTCTGAGAAATAAAAAATAATCCCATTGAACATATTCAATATTCATCCCAACGTGTCACAAATAAAAGAAATTCCTTGAGGTTCAAGCTACGTTTTCCACAAAGAGAAATATTTTATGCATTTGTATTGCATTTTCAGATTTAAACTAGATCAAGCATAATTCCAAAAGTGAATTAAAACTCAAATTCATAATAAAGTGCAGAAGTCTTACTTTCAGATAACAAAAACAGCTGTTTTGAGATATTAAGCCACTTATGTACAGCTATGTAAACATGACAAAATTACCATTCAGTAATTAATATGGTTTGTCGCTTTATGCACTATCCAGATTCCCTAGATAATTATCCGGTAGTAATTGCTCATCTCAAAACATCAAGCCTGCATTATCTGAACTACGTCAGTTGGGCATCAGCAATATACTTCCAAGGATTTTGATGGTTGAAATCTGACTGACAAAACCCCATATTTTCCAGCTCTCATTTCAGGGGTTCAGCTGGAAAAGGGAATGATAGTGTCAACCAATTAACACAAATGAGAGGGGTACCAGGAAGATGCTAATTTCCCTGCCATATGGTTAGGGCCAAAGAAAGGGTGTTGCTCATGATCATGTCAGGTTGCACTCTGCACTGTTTGTTATAAGGTGCAAAACGTACATGAGGCATAAAAAGATATGTGGGCCATAAAAACTACACCAACCATCTTTGAGGAGGAGAATGCATTGTTTATTATTTAAAATATAGATATCCCGCTTTATCTCTGCAAACTCAGGATGGCTAACAGCAAAAGCCATAAGGACCCATTAGAAGCACTTATCAGAGATCATAGATGTTAAATCCGTGTGTGTGTGTGTGTGTTAAGTGCCGTCAAGTCGCTTCCGACTCATGGTGACCCTATGAATGAAAGTCCTCCAAAATCCATGGTCACTGTATAAAATAAGCCTCAGTGAGAGACACACACTTTTTGATTCCTACAAAACAGTTTCCAACAGCTAAAACTGACAATGGGATACCTATGGATGCCAGAGTGGCAATTAAATTAAAAATACTTCTTTTCTGATAGCCAAAGCTTAAATCACTTATGACTGGCATAACATTCTGTGCTATATATGTATCTGGTTTCTTGTGTTATACATCATGTATCTGGTTTCTTGCATTATACATTATATTAATATTTCAGCATCTTTATAATTTCTGTGGCATAAAGTATCCTTACCGGTAGTAGCACTGGATCAGTAGGACTGACAGAACTCCGATGAACCACATTTGCTAGAACACTACCCAGACTGTACGTATTCTGAAGAGCTTCTCTGATCTCATTGTCTGAAACTAACACACAAACGTGATTGAAACACCTGTGATATCATGAAGGTCAAAAGCAACAGGTCTACAGTGACAGATAGCAAATGTTTTTTTATCAAACCACAACCACTTATATTTTAATCAGCAGCTGTAACTTACATTCTAAATTCTTCTTAGGAGGTACTGGGAAAAGAAGAGGACAGTTTCTCAAACTGAAGGAGGCATTTTAGATGCTTCTGTGTTTCATGCCTTATACTTTTACTACAAGTTAATTGTTTACCTAGTTGAGAGAGCAATCCAACCACAGTTAAGGTTAACTGAGAATTTGTGTTTGGGTCATCAATGAGTTCTACTAAGCAGCTGAGACATTCATTTGGCAAAGTTTGGTTTGATGCAAACAATCGTGTCAACTTCAATCCTGAAATAACCTGGCATAAGAAAAACAATTGAATAGATGAGCGGGGAAGCAAAATATAAATGTTGAAATAAATAATTGATATACCCTAATAGTGAGACCCAAAGTATCTTACATAAGTCTCTTCTCTATTTTATCCTCATAACATCCCCGGGATACAGGTTAGACTGAGAGGGAACAACAGGCCTAAAGCCATCCAGTAAGTTTCCACAGCAGAGTGGGGATTTGAACCTGGGTCTCCCAGATCCTAGTTCAATACTCTAACCAGTACACCAGGAATTCCACTACACCAGGGATCACTACACATGGACACCAAGGCATCCACCAACCCCTTTCCTGGTGCATGCCAAGTCTTTTCAGAAAACAGGTGGGGCTTTTGCCCAACAAGGTTTCTGACTGGCTGTGTAGATTTTTAAAAGCATTGCTTTGGCAGCCTGCACCCACAGTGCGTCAGGTTGGGGACCCCTGCACTATACCATGCTGACTCTTACCTACACATTGGTAGCTTGATCTGTGAGCTCCTGAACTACCTGGGAACTCCAAGTAATATACAGAGTTCTTGCATTATGAAAGAAGCAGAACAAAACCAATGCAAGAATCCCAATTAAAAGAAACACTAACAACAGTACAGAAGGCCTAGGAACCATAGGCCTGGAACAGGACAGCATTACTGGTTCCTAAAAGGCACTGCAGAAATAGATCAAACTAAACCAACTACAGATACCTAACATAGAGTTAGTGGGCACAGAAGTTAAGAAAAAAAATAGTATGAAAGTCATCACGTCTAATGAATTACCTCTTCACTAGGAATTGGTGGCCAGATGCATAATAGTTGGAAAATTAAACCAGGGTAATATAAGCATATGTCAAAGAAGTTGTTTCAAGTTAATGTTATCATCGAGCTATATCTATTTTGTACACTACTGTTAGCACAATGCAGCTGTTTTGAAGGTACGGTAGGCAAAAAAAATAGTAAACAATAGTAAATAGATATTGTCGAAGGCTTTCACGGTCAGAGTTCATTGGTTCTTGTAGGTTATTCGGGCTGTGTAACCGTGGTCTTGGAATTTTCTTTCCTGACGTTTCGCCAGCAACTGTGGCAGGCATCTTCAGAGTAGTAACACTGAAGGACAGTGTCTCTCAGTGTCAAGGGTGTAGAAAGAGTAATATATAGTCAGAAAGGGGTTGGGTTTGAGCTGAGTATTGTCCTGCAAAAGTATTGTCCTGTAAGTATCAAGATAATGTGCTAATGAGGGTATGGTATGTTAATATGGAACCATTGTATCCTGAAGTGATCTGTTAATGTGTGTAATCCAAAACTAATCTGTATGGCTATTGTTGAATGTTGTCTTTGTCTGGAGGTGTTTCAGGGCAGGAAGCCAAGCCTTATTCATTCTTAAACTCTCCTCTTTTCTGTTAAAGTTGTGCTGATGTTTGTGAATTTCAATGGCTTCTCTGTGCAATCTGACAAAATAGTTGGTAGAATTGTCCAGTCTTTCAGTGTCTTGGAATAAGACCCTGTGTCCTGTTTGTGTCAGTCCATGTTCAGCCACTGCTGATTTCTCAGGTTGGCCAAGTCTGCAGTATCTTTCATGTTCTTTTATCCTTGTTTGTATGCTGCGTTTTGTGGTCCCGATGTAAACTTCTCCACAGCTGCAAGGTATACGATATACTCCTGCAGAGGTGAGGGGGTCTCTTTTGTCTTTTGCTGATCGTAGCATTTGTTGTATTTTCTTGGTGGGTTTAAACACTGTTTGTAGGTTATGTTTTTTCAAAAGTTTCTCCATCCTATCAGTGACTCCTTTAATAAATGGCAAGAATACCTTTCCTATGGGAGACTGTTTTTCTTGAGTTTTCTGATTTTTGTTTGGTTCAATGGCCCTTCTGATTTCATTCTTGGAGTAGCCGTTTGCTAGCAGTGCGTGATTTAGATGGTTAGTTTCTTCCTTGAGAAACTGTGGTTCACAGATCCGTCTTGCACGGTCCATTAATGTTTTGATTATTCCTCTTTTCTGTCGGGGGTGGTGGTTGGAGTTTTTGTGTAAGTAGCGATCTGTGTGAGTTGGTTTCCGGTAGACCTTGTGACCTAACTGAAGGTTTGATTTACGGATGACAAGGGTATCAAGAAATGGGAGTTTACCCTCAATTTCCTTTTCCATGGTAAACTGAATGTTTGGATGGATATTATTAAGATGGTTTAGAAAGTCCATTAATTTTTCTTCACCATGGCTCCAAATGGTAAATGTATCATCTACGAACCTGAACCAGACTGTAGGTTTGTAAGGTGCTGATTCTAATGCTGTCTTTTCAAAATATTCCATGTAAAAGTTTGCTATTACTGGACTGAGTGGACTTCCCATAGCTACTCCATCAATCTGTTCATAAAATTCTTGATCCCATAGGAAATAACTTGTTGTCAAACAATGGTGAAATAAGGCTGTTATATCTTCTGGAAAAATCTGGTTAATCAATGAGATTGTGTCTTTAACTGGAACCTTGGTAAAGAGGGATACAACATCAAAACTGATTAATATATCCTTTGGATTGAGTCTTAACGGACTGATTTTGTTGATGAAGTGAGTTGAATCTTTGATGTAAGAAGTGGTTTTTCCAATGTGGTCCTGTAGGAGGGTGGTCAAATATTTAGCTAATTCATATGTTGGGGAACCAATGGCACTCACGATGGGTCGGAGTGGAACGGAATCCTTATGAATTTTAGGTAGTCCATATAATCGTGGTGGTTGTGCTTCAGTCTTGCATAGTTTTCTGTGTGTGTCGGGATGAAGAGTGGAATTCTTGATCAGAATGCTAGTTTTCCTGGTAACTTTGCAAGTTGGATCTCGTTTTAGTTTTTTGTATGTGGCAGGGTCCAGAAGTTCCTCAATCTTCTTTTTGTATTCTTCTGTTTTCATGATCACTGTGGCATTGCCTTTGTCAGCTGGTAGAATAATGATTTCTGGATCTGCATTGAGGGTCTTGATGGCGTTTCTCTCCTTGCGTGTTATATTGCTAGTAGGGGGCTTTGCTTTTCGTAGAATTCTTGCTGTCTCTCCTCTTATTTCCTCAGCATCTTCTTCAGGTAGATTACGAATGGCAGATTCTACATTTGCAATGATGTCTTCCACTGGAATTTGGGTGGGAGTGACTGCAAAGTTTCCTCCCTTAGCTAAGATGGAAGTTTCTTCAGGTGAGAGTTGTCGGTCTGTCAGATTGAAGATAATCCGTTTGTTGTCAAGTTTTGGACTGTTCTGTCTTCTTTCCTGTAATTTGTTAAACTTTTGCTTCTGTCTGGAAGTATGGCTGGTTAACCCCTGTTCCATTTTTCTGTAGGTGAGATTATCAATCTTGTCCCAATCATGGCTTCTCATTTTGTGGCTAGTATTGATATGTAAGGAAAACAACTCCTTGTCTGTGGCAGCAAGTTCTCTGCGGGTAGTGTGAATTCTCTCTCGTAAGAGAGCCCGTTCTAGATGGTCATAAATGCGGTTAGCTCGTGAAGTTTTAAAGATTCTTTTACTTGTGAGAAAAGATGGAATGGTTCCAGTGTCTCTGCATCGTAGTAGAAAAGTTAAAGAACAAAGTAGATGTGCTTTCTTGTTCCGAAGTGTTTCCAATCTCCGGGTCTGTTGAAATATTTCCTCCCCGTAGAGGCGTTCAAAATATTGTCGAAGGCTTTCACGGTCAGAGTTCATTGGTTCTTGTAGGTTATTCGGGCTGTGTAACCGTGGTCTTGGAATTTTCTTTCCTGACGTTTCGCCAGCAACTGTGGCAGGCATCTTCAGAGTAGTAACACTGAAGGACAGTGTCTCTCAGTGTCAAGGGTGTAGACTCAATCCAAAGGATATATTAATCAGTTTTGATGTTGTATCCCTCTTTACCAAGGTTCCAGTTAAAGACACAATCTCATTGATTAACCAGATTTTTCCAGAAGATATAACAGCCTTATTTCACCATTGTTTGACAACAAGTTATTTCCTATGGGATCAAGAATTTTATGAACAGATTGATGGAGTAGCTATGGGAAGTCCACTCAGTCCAGTAATAGCAAACTTTTACATGGAATATTTTGAAAAGACAGCATTAGAATCAGCACCTTACAAACCTACAGTCTGGTTCAGGTTCGTAGATGATACATTTACCATTTGGAGCCATGGTGAAGAAAAATTAATGGACTTTCTAAACCATCTTAATAATATCCATCCAAACATTCAGTTTACCATGGAAAAGGAAATTGAGGGTAAACTCCCATTTCTTGATACCCTTGTCATCCGTAAATCAAACCTTCAGTTAGGTCACAAGGTCTACCGGAAACCAACTCACACAGATCGCTACTTACACAAAAACTCCAACCACCACCCCCGACAGAAAAGAGGAATAATCAAAACATTAATGGACCGTGCAAGACGGATCTGTGAACCACAGTTTCTCAAGGAAGAAACTAACCATCTAAATCACGCACTGCTAGCAAACGGCTACTCCAAGAATGAAATCAGAAGGGCCATTGAACCAAACAAAAATCAGAAAACTCAAGAAAAACAGTCTCCCATAGGAAAGGTATTCTTGCCATTTATTAAAGGAGTCACTGATAGGATGGAGAAACTTTTGAAAAAACATAACCTACAAACAGTGTTTAAACCCACTGAGAGACACTGTCCTTCAGTGTTACTACTCTGAAGATGCCTGCCACAGTTGCTGGCGAAACGTCAGGAAAGAAAATTCCAAGACCACGGTTACACAGCCCGAATAACCTACAAGAACCAATGAACTCTGACCGTGAAAGCCTTCGACAATATTTTGAACGCCTCTACGGGGAGGAAATATTTCAACAGACCCGGAGATTGGAAACACTTCGGAACAAGAAAGCACATCTACTTTGTTCTTTAACTTTTCTACTACGATGCAGAGACACTGGAACCATTCCATCTTTTCTCACAAGTAAAAGAATCTTTAAAACTTCACGAGCTAACCGCATTTATGACCATCTAGAACGGGCTCTCTTACGAGAGAGAATTCACACTACCCGCAGAGAACTTGCTGCCACAGACAAGGAGTTGTTTTCCTTACATATCAATACTAGCCACAAAATGAGAAGCCATGATTGGGACAAGATTGATAATCTCACCTACAGAAAAATGGAACAGGGGTTAACCAGCCATACTTCCAGACAGAAGCAAAAGTTTAACAAATTACAGGAAAGAAGACAGAACAGTCCAAAACTTGACAACAAACGGATTATCTTCAATCTGACAGACCGACAACTCTCACCTGAAGAAACTTCCATCTTAGCTAAGGGAGGAAACTTTGCAGTCACTCCCACCCAAATTCCAGTGGAAGACATCATTGCAAATGTAGAATCTGCCATTCGTAATCTACCTGAAGAAGATGCTGAGGAAATAAGAGGAGAGACAGCAAGAATTCTACGAAAAGCAAAGCCCCCTACTAGCAATATAACACGCAAGGAGAGAAACGCCATCAAGACCCTCAATGCAGATCCAGAAATCATTATTCTACCAGCTGACAAAGGCAATGCCACAGTGATCATGAAAACAGAAGAATACAAAAAGAAGATTGAGGAACTTCTGGACCCTGCCACATACAAAAAACTAAAACGAGATCCAACTTGCAAAGTTACCAGGAAAACTAGCATTCTGATCAAGAATTCCACTCTTCATCCCGACACACACAGAAAACTATGCAAGACTGAAGCACAACCACCACGATTATATGGACTACCTAAAATTCATAAGGATTCCGTTCCACTCCGACCCATCGTGAGTGCCATTGGTTCCCCAACATATGAATTAGCTAAATATTTGACCACCCTCCTACAGGACCACATTGGAAAAACCACTTCTTACATCAAAGATTCAACTCACTTCATCAACAAAATCAGTCCGTTAAGACTCAATCCAAAGGATATATTAATCAGTTTTGATGTTGTATCCCTCTTTACCAAGGTTCCAGTTAAAGACACAATCTCATTGATTAACCAGATTTTTCCAGAAGATATAACAGCCTTATTTCACCATTGTTTGACAACAAGTTATTTCCTATGGGATCAAGAATTTTATGAACAGATTGATGGAGTAGCTATGGGAAGTCCACTCAGTCCAGTAATAGCAAACTTTTACATGGAATATTTTGAAAAGACAGCATTAGAATCAGCACCTTACAAACCTACAGTCTGGTTCAGGTTCGTAGATGATACATTTACCATTTGGAGCCATGGTGAAGAAAAATTAATGGACTTTCTAAACCATCTTAATAATATCCATCCAAACATTCAGTTTACCATGGAAAAGGAAATTGAGGGTAAACTCCCATTTCTTGATACCCTTGTCATCCGTAAATCAAACCTTCAGTTAGGTCACAAGGTCTACCGGAAACCAACTCACACAGATCGCTACTTACACAAAAACTCCAACCACCACCCCCGACAGAAAAGAGGAATAATCAAAACATTAATGGACCGTGCAAGACGGATCTGTGAACCACAGTTTCTCAAGGAAGAAACTAACCATCTAAATCACGCACTGCTAGCAAACGGCTACTCCAAGAATGAAATCAGAAGGGCCATTGAACCAAACAAAAATCAGAAAACTCAAGAAAAACAGTCTCCCATAGGAAAGGTATTCTTGCCATTTATTAAAGGAGTCACTGATAGGATGGAGAAACTTTTGAAAAAACATAACCTACAAACAGTGTTTAAACCCACCAAGAAAATACAACAAGTGCTACGATCAGCAAAAGACAAAAGAGACCCCCTCACCTCTGCAGGAGTATATCGTATACCTTGCAGCTGTGGAGAAGTTTACATCGGGACCACAAAACGCAGCATACAAACAAGGATAAAAGAACATGAAAGATACTGCAGACTTGGCCAACCTGAGAAATCAGCAGTGGCTGAACATGGACTGACACAAACAGGACACAGGGTCTTATTCCAAGACACTGAAAGACTGGACAATTCTACCAACTATTTTGTCAGATTGCACAGAGAAGCCATTGAAATTCACAAACATCAGCACAACTTTAACAGAAAAGAGGAGAGTTTAAGAATGAATAAGGCTTGGCTTCCTGCCCTGAAACACCTCCAGACAAAGACAACATTCAACAATAGCCATACAGATTAGTTTTGGATTACACACATTAACAGATCACTTCAGGATACAATGGTTCCATATTAACATACCATACCCTCATTAGCACATTATCTTGATACTTACAGGACAATACTTTTCCAGGACAATACTCAGCTCAAACCCAACCCCTTTCTGACTATATATTACTCTTTCTACACCCTTGACACTGAGAGACACTGTCCTTCAGTGTTACTACTCTGAAGATGCCTGCCACAGTTGCTTGCGAAACGTCAGGAAAGAAAATTCCAAGACCACGGTTACACAGCCCGAATAACCTACAAGAACCAATGAACTCTGACCGTGAAAGCCTTCGACAATATCTATTTACTATTGTTTACTATTTTTTTTGCCTACCGTACCTTCAAAACAGCTGCATTGTGCTAACAGTAGTGTACAAAATAGATATAGCTCGATGATAACATTAACTTGAAACAACAATAGTAAATAGAAATTAGGGTTGCCAACCTCCAGGCACTAACTGGAGTTCTCCTGCTATTACAACTGATCTCCAGCCAACAGAGATCAGTTTGCCTGGAGAAAATGGCCGCTTTGGCAATTGGACTCTATGGCACTGGAGTCCCTCCCCTCCCCAAACCCCGCCCTCCTCAGGCTCCGCCCCAATAACCTCCCGCTAATGGCGAAGAGGGACTGGGCAACCCTAATAGTGTTGTGGTAAAAGGGGGTTCGGGGGGGGGGAGAGAGAGACCTGAATTGTTATTTCAAGAAAACAGTTTATTTGCAGCTGCTGACTCAGAGGCCCTAATGGGCAGAAATCTGAGTCCCGAATGTACTGAGGGAGAGATATTTATCCAACTTCAAGATATGACAACCCATCAACATTCAGGGTAAAGCTGATAAGCACTACAGACATAGAGGTGGCAGTAAAGTAACAGTTTCACCCAGTTCTTGTAATGGTTTACTGTAACCCTCCATGACTCTTGCCCCAATTCCTTAGCACAGACATACACAGACAGAGATATCCTGCCCAGCAACAAGCTATTCCCTTGCTGTCCTAATACATTTCAATACATTGACAGAAAGGAAAAGAGATTATTACCAATTGCTAAATCAGTGGATCTTCCATAGCCAGGGGAAGTCTACCTTGCTGTCTCAGCACTACAGACATAGAGGCGGCAGTAAAGTAACAGTTTCACCCAGTTCTTGTGATGGTTCACTGTAACCCGCCGTGACTCTTGCCCCAATTACTACAGACATAGACCCACAGAGAGACCCTGCCCAGCAACAAGCTATTCCCTTGCTGTCCTAATACATTTCAATACATTGACAGAAAGGAAAAGAGATTATGACAAATGGCTAAATCAGTGGATCTTCCATAGTCAGGGGAAGTCTACCTTGCTGTCTCAATAGGAATGCAAGTTAATAGCAAAAGGACCCTCCTTCCCCCACCCCCACCCCGCGCCACATGTCCCTGCTGTTAGCCCTATAACATTGGTAGGAGAGTAGGGGAAGGCCAGCAGGCCCCCGGCCGCCGTCTTTCACCTCCAGGCTCCGGTGCAAGAGCGCCGCGTTAGTCTGCGTACGCGCAGCCCGGTACTGGGCCGCGGCCAGCAGCACCGATTTCATGCTGGCGGAGGCGTCCATGGCGCTGGCGACGCCGCTCTCGCCAGCCCTCGTCTCCCCCGCGCCCCGGTCCTCAGCGCAAGCAAATCGTATTTGGCGCCTTCGCCGCCATCTTGACGCGGGGGGCCACTCAGTGGAGAGGTGCGCGCGCAGCGCCGCCCGGAAGCCGCGGCCCCTTCGCTGGGTCGCGGGGCATGCCGGGAGCCGCGAGGCGAAGGAGGCCGCCGAAGTCGTTGCGGGGGCGAGTCGGCGAAGAGAAGAGGAGCGCGCGTGCGCGGCGGTGGCGGGAGGGGGGGGGGTGTCGGCGAGGCGAAGCCGGGGAGGCGCGCGCCTGCTGTTGGACTCGAGGTATTTCCGTCTGTGGTGGCAGTTGCCGCCGCACAGGAAGCCTTCCTTTCGCAGAAGGGCCTCTGAGCCGCTCCCGCGCCCTCGTCGGAGGGGAAGCAGGCCGGCCTCGGCTCGGCGTCTTTTACGTACAGGCTCTCGGCCTGCTTCTGAATGGGCTGGAGGGGGCGGCTGTGTCGCTCCATAGCCCCCCCCCGCTAGTTCAGGAAGGAGGTGGTGACGTACCGTGGGGTGACGTACCGTGGGGAGTGACGCGGGGGGCGGTGGCGGGCTGGCCAGGGTGTCAGCTGGCCCGATGGCTCCCTGATGAAGGGGGGGGGCCCTTAAACGTTAGACAATTCGTTTAAAATATATATATATATATATATATATATATATATATATATATATATATATATATATATATATATATATACATATATGTGTGTGTGTGTGTGTATATATATATATATATATATATATATATATAATACATTTATATGTATATAATACATTTATATGTATATAATATACTTATATATTATTTATATATAATATATTTATATGTATTATAGTTATTTATATTTATATAATATAAATATAACATATATATATTATTTATATATAATATATTTATATGTATTATATTTATTTATTATTTATATTATATATATTATTTTTCAATAATTGCTCTACATCTCATTTAACAATACATCCTATTTACCAATCTTTGACTCGATAAAAAAAAATTGTTAGGTGCATGTCTTCAGTATTAAATATAATTAATAACAATTGACTTCCCCACCGACTTCCCTCCCTCCCTACAAATATCTGGTATCTCCTTTGTATTAGTGTTTTCTAATCCTTATAAGTCATTATTTTAATGTTATACTTTCCCCTTATTTAATATATTTCGAGAAGCAATAATAATATAATATTAATCATAGAGAGAAGAAAAGAAATCGTTTAAAAAATAAAACCAGAGACATAGCAAAGCACATTAATATAATTTTACAATGCGTTAAAAATGTTCACGACCTTTTAGTAGCTTGAAAATATAATAGAAGTTCCAATATTATTACTTCATGCAACTAAAATTTGCGTTGTACTACTATTTTTAATAAAAAAATTGTTTTAATAAAATCATTTTTCAAGGATACTTCATATTTAACAGCTAGTGTGGTGTAGTGGTTAAGAACGGTGGTTTGGAGCCCTGGAGTCTGATCTGGAGAAACCGGGTTTGATTCCCCACTCCTCCACATGAGCGGCGGAGGCTAATCTGGTGCACTGGATTTGTTTTCCCGCTCCTCCACACGAAGCCAGCTGGGTGACCTTGGGCTAGTTACACTCTCTCAGCCCCACCTACCTCACAGGGTGTCTGTTGTGGGGAGGGGAAGGAAAGGTGATTGTAAGCTGGTTTGATTCTCCCTTAAGTGGCAGAGAAAGTTGGCATTAAAAAAACCAACTCTTCTTCTAATAATAAATAACTCTGAAAAAATAATTCTGAGTCGGATTATGTGAGGCTGATGTATATGTTATATAGGCTCTGGTCTTTACTAGTCCAACTTATAGTTGTGGATGGGCCCCCTTTGTCCCCTGGCAACCAATGTTTTTAGGCCCAGTCTGTCACTGGCGATGGCCGACTTTGTAGCACATGTCAGACCCCGGTGCAAATCCCTGCTCTTCTATGGAAGTTTGCTGGTTGACCTTGGGCTGGTCCTACGTTCTCGGCCTAACCTACCTCACAGGGTTGTTGTCAGGATGAAACTGAGAAGAGAATGATGTAAACTGCTGTGGATCATTGGAGCAAGGTGGTGTATAAATAACGTAGGGAATGAATTCTGTTCTTTGGTAATGTGAAAGCTGAAAGTGATGGAGGGCATAAAAGGCTTGATCAGCAAACGTTATAGCTGTGAGTGGCTTTCTGTTGCAGCAGAAAGTGATTGTCTCAATTGTAAGGAGGGCGGCAGCGGCTGTGGTCTCATTTATCCTTGTACTTTGTCCCCGTAGCATCTTGTATTCTCTTGAACTCTTTGAAAGTGATACTGCTATATTTCTTTTTTTGCCCCTTATCCACTGTCAAACTTCTCCATGTACATATTTAACCAAAGTAAGAATACTGATTCATGCATCTGATGAAATTTAGTTCCTGTATGTGGAACCATATTCCAATTTGTAAAGTGTGGTGTAGTGTTTAACGTGTTGGAGTAAAACTGGAGACCCAAGTTAAAATCTTCACTGCCCATGAAGCTTACTGTGTGACCACCCATTCTCTCTTAACCCAGTCTACCTCACGAGGCTGTTGTGAGGATAAAGTAGAAGATGGGAGAACCATAAATGTTGACCTGAGTTCCTTGGAGAAAGCATGGAATAAAAATTTATTAACTAAATTAAAAGAAGTATTACAGAACTCTTGTTTTTCTTACAGTGGACTAAGGCTGTAAAATCATATGTATACAAAAGGAAGTTACCTGGATCAGAATGGCTTATTTCGGGACTGGGTAAAAGTTGGATCTATATGATTTTTAAATAGAAACAAAATAAAATCCCAGACACATTGTCAATCATGTCTTAATCTATAGGCAGCACCAAAAAAACTGTTCATCCACCACTTTGTGGCACCACAGTGGTGCAAAAACATTGTTCCAAAGCATGGATCCTCATGGATCGCTGAGATTTTTGTGCTGGGTCACCCCAAAATCACCATCAAATCACATATCATGCCTATAACCACTGATCACATCACAAAAATCATGGATACACTGCTTCATGGCACTACCACGGCACAAAAACATGGTTCCAAATCACAGATCCTCAGGATTTTTGCTTTGGGTCACCCCAAATTCACCATCAAATCGCATGTCCATAGCAACAACCTGCATTACAAAAATCACGGATTCACTGCTTCATGGCACTGCCATAACATAAAAACATGCTTCCAAAGCATGGATCCTCGTACATTCTCAGGATTTTTGCTTTGGGTCACCCCAAATTTACCATCAAATTGCATATCATGTACACAGATTACGCCAGAAAAATCATGGATCCGCTGCTTCGTGGCACTGTCATAGTGCAAAAATGTGGTTCCACAGCTCATCAGGATTTTTATGTCTGGTCACCCCACATTCATTATCCAGTCACATTTCATGTCCATGGCCGCAGTCTGCACCACAAAAATCATGCATTCACAGATCCACTGCTTCATGATACCGTCGTGGAGGAAAAAATGTGGATCCAAAGCATGGATTCCATTAATTCATATGATTTTTATGTGAGGCTACCCCAAACTCACCACCAAATCAGTCATGACACCCGTGGACCCAGACTGCACCATAGAAATCATAGATCTACCACTCTGGTGCCACCATGGCACAAAAACATGGCTCCAAAACATGAATCCTTATGATTTTAAAGGGAGGTCACACAAAACGATCAAATCACTTATCACGTCCTTGGCCACAGATTGCACTACAAAATACATGGATCCATCAACTCTTGGCACCTCCATTGTGCAAAAACAAAGCACTGGATCCTCAGGAATTTTATGTAGGCACACCCAAAACTCATTAGGAAATCACACATCATCACATCCATGCCCACAGAATGAAGCACAAAAAACAGATGGAGCAAGTGCTTGGTTTTTGGTGTTGCCTATAAACTAAGCCATGGTCTACAACATGATGGTGGTTTTATTGTTTCAATGCAAAAATCGTATGACTTCATGAGGATCTGGATGTGAGGGCGATCTGGCTGCGACATCTGACATGAGGATCTATGTCTCGAATCCATGTTTGCACCATTGCTGCACGGCAAAGTGATAGATAAGTGTTTTTATAGTTCGGTCTGTGGGTCCTGGCCTTGACGTGATTTGATACTGGATTTGGGGAAGTTCTGTGGGGAAAAAACTATAGGATCTCTGAGGTCCGAGTAAATCCAGCTTTTACTTTTTTTCTGCTTATTTCAAAATGTGTTTAGGATCATGATGCAGCAGTTTTTTCTCAAATGATGTAGGCCTTTGTTCATTGCCCTCTAGTGAGAACTGCACAATTGTATTTCTTTATCACTGTTCTTTCCAGAATCACCAAAGGATTTCTGAATGGTCCTCCCATGTGCCCCAACCTAAATTTGATTGAATAGTAATTTTATAATGTTAAAACCTGTAGACATCGTCCAAAGGAAGCTCTGTGAGCAGAACTTTCAGGAGAGCTCAGATCAGTGCAATCTAAAATAATTACATGCTGACAGCTAGCCATTTTTTGGATCATCTTCAGTGAGAAAAGCAAATTGTCTGTTTTTAATGGAATTCCTGTAATACAGGGCCAGTATTCAGCTTCTGGATGCATAGGCAAAATACTTACTGATAGCTATGCTATACCTATTCCTTCCTGTTCACTATTGCCACTGATTTCTTTCAATTCCAGATTAGTGGTGATGTACCGCAGGTCCTGAAATTGTTGTATTGATATTTTGTTCTTCTGCTGTTCGTATTAGCATAGCACTTGAAAAATATTATTTGTGCTGATAGGAGCCAATAAATTAGGCCCCTTTGTTTTGGTTTGTTGTTTCTCTGGGACCCATCTTTTTAGAATGTCGTGACTCTGTAAGGACCTTTCTTGTTCTCTCTTTCAAGGATCTACATGCCTGAACCTAAGTTTTAATGTACTGCTCCTACATACTGCTTCTGACTGACAGCTTTAGACAAGCTTTCTTTCTGTCACCTAGTTGACCCACTTTCAACTCTTCTTTGTTCTACTCTAAGTTGCTTTGTTCCTCTTTACTATGGTACATCTGTGGGATAACCCCATAGTGGATAGAGTAAATAATCATGTCTAGGCAAGACTTTGCCCTGACCTGGATGGCCCAGGCTAGCCTGATCTCGTCAGATCTCAGAAGCTAAGCAGGGTCAGCCCTGGTTAGTATTTGGATGGGGGACCACCAAGGAATACCAGGGTTGCTGTGCAGAGGAAGGCACTGGCAAACCACCTCTGTTAGTCTCTTGCCATGAAAACCCCCAAAAGGGGTCGCCGTAAGTCGGCTGTGACTTGACGGCATTTTACACACACATGGGGTAAACAGATTGTGGATTGTAATCAGTGTATATACATCAGCCACTATTTCCTGTGAGCACAAATGCGTTAAAAGGGATGGAGTTTCACTAGCACTAGGCAACCAGCACGACAGTGTTAAATCCTGTGTAAACCAGGTGCTGACTTATTTGCCATCTGCCTCTGACATGCTTTAACATGGACAAAATGTAAGAAGATTGATAAATGAGCAGTTATTGCAGAAAATCTGTGTTATGACATTGCATGGTGTATTTCCTCAACTTTGCCAGCTAGTGATGAGATGCACAGTGGGAGAGTACACAGCGTTTCGATGCTAGGACATGTAGTAATATATTTACGGAGGGGATAGAAAAGAATGTGACAAGGAGCTGCCATTTTGAACAGCAGCCATATGTTTATATTGGGAAGTTCCATTGAAAAAATACTGCTAAAAACAGTACATTTATGTTGCAAATAGGAGACTGCCAAAGATATGTAGTCATTTATGCAGTTCAACGTTGAGGCTGTGTAGCTGGTTCTAATAAGCTAATCTGTTCAGACAGAAAAACAGGAATAATTCTTTTGGCATTTTATAAAATAATAAATTTATTGTAAGCTTTCTTGGAACAGAGCCTACTTTATCAGATACATGAAGGGTAAATGTGTAAACATATACACCAAGATATAACAAAGAAAAGGGTGGAAAGTTTTTCTTAATGAAGTGAGGCAAAAAAAATAAGAAATACAAGAGATAGTAGGCGTATCATTTTATACTTATTATTAAATCTAGTGTAAAATTTACTATGCACGGCATTATAATACAGAACCAAGTCAAATTAATAAAAAATCCCAGTCAGCAAATGTGCAACTACTGGTGATGAGCAGGCATTATCATGTTGAGAAAGCAAAACTCATTTCATTCCGGTTCGACATCAATATAATCTGCATCTTCAATTTCTGGAAACAAAAATATAAGCCGGCTGATTATTTCTGTGATTCAGACATAAAGCAAGTGGGTAATTTATTGGTAGACTCAAGAGATGATAGCTTGTATTAAATAAGTTACTGTTAAAAGGTACTGTGTACTGCATGATGAAGATACGTATAACAATTTATTAAGGAGCCACCTTGTGCACTAAAACCCTAATGACTTAATCTCTTCAAATCCCTGTTAAAAGATGGTGATTTGTAGTGGAAAAGCAGCAGGAGGTATTCTTAACCCACTTCCCATCTGCTGCTTCTCCACTACAATTTACCTTACTCTGGCGCTGCTTTGCAGCACAGTAGCCATTGAGGTTTTAGTGCACAAAGTCACTGCACGAGGCATAGTTCTAGCCAAGGTCTTTGTACCCTTGCAAGATCCTCTTACACATCCTACTTTCAGGGCAGCCAAGGACCCACAGTCAGTGTCCATGAGCCACAGCAGCAACATATGTGGCACCTTTAAGCCTACTCCTCCACTGCTTTTTAGGGGCTGGCCCTTTAACAGCCCACTTACTGATGAGCAGCTGGGATGCAGCCTTGACCCAGGGTAAGGAAAAAGGAAATGTCACAGCTGGGATGTGGGGGGGCGGCAGCAACAGCTTCCTTCAGGAATTGCTCAGACCTCCATGGGGGTTCTAGAGGGGTGGAGCCTCCAAAGGGGCTGGCCCCAGGATAAGCAAGGCCCTCAATAAGGCAGAGGGAAAGTGATCAGAGAGGACATACTGGCTTTGGCTCCTGAGGCTGAGAGGTGTAAGGTCAGGAGAGAGGTAAAGAACCAGAGTGATGGAAACCACCTTCCCTCTCAGTCTGAGGCCAGTGGGTAGGTACAGGTGCCCCCTGCTGGCATGGTCAGGCAGTTCTACAATCTACAGGATAAGACATTCATGGAGGATTGGTCTATCAGTGGCTATTAGCCATGGTGACGGAAGGGAACCTTCATGTTTAGAGGCAGTATTCCTCCAAATATCAGTGGAAGGAGGCAACATCGGGCAGACGTTGGCTTCTATGCCCTGTTTTTGATCCTCCGGAGTAACTGGTTGGCCACTGTGTGAGACAGGATGCTGGACTACATAAACCACTGGTCTGATCCAGCAGGGCTCTTCTTAACATTCTTAATAAAGAAGCCATTCAAATGAATAAATGTAGTCTTGCTTGTTAGTCTTTCGCTACTACAGTATTCCGCTACTAAAATGTATTGTCCACATGCATTTCAGTTCTGTGTGTACTCAGTCTTTGTACCTCTTAGGAGCAAGTGTTCCAGAACTGTAAAAATTAATAAAAACATTTATGATGATTTACACTATCAGGAGCTGTCTTTTTTTAACCAAAAAAGAGGGCTGTATTAAGTGCCTTCAGTTGCTTGCTGCTTACACTTTATTGTCTGACATCAGAAGTAAGACATAACCTACCCAGCTTACGCTGCATTTAAAAATAATAGCTGTAAGGGGGTTAACTACACTCAGCCTCTCAATGCCTTTGTGTTCTTTCATAGACCTTGTGGCTTCAGATCCTTTAATGAAAGATGATGGTAACTGAAATGAAGTCTGTATACAAAGCATGTGATCTACTACTGAGCTGTAACCCAGGCACAATTTTTCCACATTTGACCTCTATTTTGAACATCCCATGATTTCTTCTTTTTCTTGTTTTGACTTACTACAGTTTCCTTAATTTATACTTGATTTTTGCCTGGATTTATCCAGGCCGTGTTTGGCTGGTGGTTATCTCCTTGACTTGCAAGTATCTTGGGAGCCAGAAGGGAGGACTAGAGAAAAGACTGAAGCCTGTGATTGAAATGCATGGAAGTATTTGTACTTCAAGCCAGAAAAAATCTTGTTATGAGATGATGCCTTTGTAAGAAAGACAGGGAACCTGGACTAGAGACCTGCACATGTTTTTAAAAAAAGAGGGAAAATGTAAAATTTACTACAGAAGGGAAGTAACTGGGTCAGTAACAGAGCACATACATTGTATGCACAAGGTCCCAGGTTTAGTCCTTGCATCTCCAGTTAAACTTTCTTAGGTCACGTACTGGGACAGCCCTTTCTCTGCTGAGACTGTGGAGAGCTGCTGTCTGTCACAGTAGTCAACTGAGCAAGAGAGACCAATCGTCTAGCGTGGTGCAAGGAAGCATCTTCAAACCAGAAATAAGAGAAAAGAAAACAGTGTTTGCAGCCTTTTAAATTGTGTATGTAATTTAATCAAGTGAATTATGAACAAGTGTGTAATGAAGAAAATGTGAAGGTCTCTAAAAAATGCAATGTTACACTTATAAACACTAATTAGGATCTTTATCTTTACAAAGGCGTCCCCAATATCAGAAGATAGTAAATGTTTTGTAAGAGTTTAATACTGTAGTCCAATTGCCTTTTGCCATACTTGACATACCAGCATTTCTCACAGCTGGATACCACATAGTTTTCTTTGTGTTTCTACAGTATGGTGTTTCTGTTATTTCATATTCTGCCATAAAAAGTTAGATTACAAAAGAATTATCCCGAAAGACAATATGAACTGAAAGCTTTATTTTTCAGAACTTATATGTGGTCATGAATGCTGGCTTGTTTAGTAGTTGCAGCATCCAAGAGGTTCCATTCATGCTGTTGGAGATTAGTGCAACAGAATTAATATAAAGTTCTTTCTTAAAATGTTTTGGATTAGCCTGGATGGATAGTTTAATTCCTTCCTTCCTGGGTTGGTCTGCAGTGAATAACTTTTTTAAAGCCCACAAACACTTCTGCTGTTGTTCCATATACCATAATTTCCAGCTTTTTACAAGATGGCGTGCTTTTCTTGACTTCTTCCTGCCTCGGGAATCTATCAAGAAGGTGTATTTAAAAGGCAAGCAAAGCCTACAAAAGAGCTGTTGCCCAATTAAAGATTAAAGCACTGATTTAATTGCATAAATTAGGACATGAATAAATAATAGTTCTGAAGTGAAAGAAACTTTTGTTTTGTGTTAGATTATGCACATACATTTCACAGGAAATACCATCCTAAACAGGTATTGCTTCTTGGATGAAAGAGAAAAAAAACTGTTCTAAAATGGCACCAGCCACCCTTGGGTTTAGTGAGTACTTTATTGAGAAAAAAATAAGTCTGCTCCTTGATTGACCTTTTGTATCACACATTTAGCATTGATTCAGCAGAATGTGATAGCTCCACTATTTGAGTTTATTCTGCTTTTTTATATATGATTTAATCCAGGGGTGCTTCTTTTTGAGCATTTGCTGTGAAAATGGTTGAAGAACATCTTCATTTTTTCCTTAAAATACAGTTTTATTTATAAATAAGCAGACTTGTTTGCTAATGGGGATCACATGATATTTCCTGCCCAGAGTAATCTTAATCATTTGCTGTTTAGTTTGTTATGTATATCCTTACCAGCATAAACTCCTGGAACGTCCTGGCGATGCTGAGGTCCCTGGTGGAATGTTGATTTATTTACTGGACAGCCCAGATGGATTACCAATCCTTGATTGGGCTTTTCATAGTTAGCAACTAAATCCTTTAAAGTTCTGAAGTCCTGTCTTGGGCCTCTTTCAGAAGCCTGCAAAATAAATATGTAGATTGCTGCTAAATTTACATTTCATTCTAAGTGTGTCAATAGCAATTGTTTTTGAGCCAAAAGAGTACTGGTTGTGAAAGATTATTTTTAGTGAAGCTCATTAACATTATGAATACAAGACTGTCATGAAATAAGTAACAGTTAAGAACACAGCTTTTAGTTATTGTCAGGGATGTAATGGAGTTGAATCAGAATCCAGAATCCAGTATGTTGGGAGCTGTGGTAGATGGACAATGTGAGTATTAAGATTGAATGAGTAGTAAAAGAAATATTTCTTAAATTTTGCTTTAACTATAGACATTTTCTTACCTGAATCATATAATGTCCATTACGTTTCCTGAATATTCTGTAAGTGTAGACAAGCTGTTCATAGCTGAAGTTTTTAAAAAAGGGAAATCATTAATTGTAAGACAGTCGGAATGTTGATGTACATTGAAGAATCATATATTTAGGTCTAAAATAGTTAACAATCGTTATCTAGGGACTACAGGGAGAAATGGCTATCTGGGTTACCAAGTAGTTGCTTCCCATCTATTTTCACATAGTGACTGAAGTTGCCCATGGTAGATTCCTGGCTAAGCCTAGTGAGTAACATTTACCCCCAGCTACCGTTACAGTGTAGTCCTAAACAGAGTTGAACTCTGGGTGTAACTGCTTAGGATTGCACAGCTAGGTTTGTAGTTAACTAGAATTAGGTTCCTGCATAGCAGTCTAGACACAAAGTCTCTTATAGGGATGATTGTCTAGTAATGGTCCTTACTGGGGTTTTTTTGGTGTGTGTGGGGGTACATCAGCTAAGATCTGCATTGATATGTGAGGAAACAGATGTCTGATGCAAATAGTACTATTCTTATCTACATGTGACCAGTCATCTGTTGAGAGTTGTCTTCTGTCACGTAAACAATGTGAGACAAACTAATGTTGTTATCTTGCAATTTAGTGCAAAGTATTTTAAGAAATTAGAACTTATGTATTTGGAAAAACCAGGGTTCAGTAGAGCAGAAGCTAATAGTAACGGTGAGTACTAGAAACTAAGATTAAAGAATTTGCCCTATTCTGACTGAGACAAATTATCTGTTGATACCAACATTGATCTTAATTGCCATGGTCCACAGGAGTGATTCAGATGTGGGTTCTGGCTCCACTGTGAGATCACCATTCTGTATATGGTTCCATATATCCAAAGGGTGCCTCTCCAGTACCACATAGTGCCCTTGTGAAGCGATGTTATGCTATTGTACAATGGAGTGTGAATCGAAACAGACTGGAAATTACAGAACGCGTGGATTTTAATTTTTGTATCAAACTTTCTAGTTACAATATTTCAATACCATTTGCAAGGATTCTGGAAGAAAGTTGTGGATTTTTACCAACATTTGCATGAATGCAAACTTTTCTGCATATTACTACGTATCTATTTATTGACTGTTATCCTACTTTTAGGTCTGGGACAAACCGACAGAACAATGTACAGTGCAAATTAAATCAATCGTATATATCTCTAGGAGGAAATTTAGACTTTTCAAAAATGGCAATAGCTCTCCCATCCCCCCAAATTCCCAAACAGGAAAAAAAATCAGTCCAGATGTATAAGCCCTAGAAATCAACGGGGCTTAATTTAGTCATGATTCATTGTCATTAAGACTCATGTGGAAGTAACACCATTTAAACCAGTGGAAATTGCTTCAAAAGTGTATACATAACTACTTTTCTCTAGATTGGGACCATTCTTTCCAATAGACAGAAGCAAGATGACACGTTTAAATAAAAAGGAAATACTTACAGAACACAAAGGCACAAGACTCCTGGTATGCTCTCACTGTCTCGTAATAAAAAGCTTCCATTCTTTCCTTTATGTATCAGTAGTTCTTCGCAAATTTCTTTTGTTATATTTCCATGGTAATACTGCAGCTCCATTTGACTATGAAAACTGTTTTACAGATTAATTCTTAAAATTCACGTGGGAAAAGAACCTGTTCTTTACTGAACTGAAACCATGCTGGTGAGGAAAGGATGTTGAAATTGACACAATGTTACGTGGGTTAAAACAACGTGGTTGTTTTTCATCTTTTTGAAAAGGTTTTGACACCCACCATACAGCGCCGGAAGCACAAACTGATAAATGCGTTAGTCGTTTGCAGGTACCTTTAAAAGTCTTCAGATTTGCATGATAAGCAAAGAATACCACTTTGAGTTGTCTGAGAAAGTGGAGGTGGGGGTTAAGGCAAGATTAGATTATGCATCGTAACTGATTTTAGAAGTGCAGCCAGTGTGGTTCAGACAGTCTTTGTATACAGCGCTTGGCTGCACACCTTATGAGTATGCACAGGGATCTGCCTGGCTTGAGTAAACCAAGCCAAATAGAAGGCTTTAAGGGTCCATTTATATACACGTACACAGGTGTTTGATACCGACAAAGAGAATGACACTATAATCTCTTTGGTGTCCCATAAGTATCTCACTTATGGAAGCAGTTACCCAGGAATGAGAAAGCAAGGACTAAGTAATACAAAAGTAGTATTAGATTTTGAAATTGGATTCTCACAAGGTGTCACTGTAACACAGCAATTTTATAATGTCAGGAGAGCCACCTGTTCGTGTGTGTGTATGTGTATGTGAAGTTCCATCAAATTACTTACAACTCATAGCGACCCTATGAACCAGTGTCTTCCAGAACGTCCTATCATTAACAGCCTTGCTCCTGTCTTGCAAGCTAAGGGCCGTGGCTTCCTTTATAAATTCAGTCCATCTCATGTTGGGCCTTCCTCTTTTCCTGCTGCCTTCAACTTTTGCTAGCATTCGTGACTAGTTATTTATTCTATATTCTGATAGCCAAGTCAGCCACATCTGACAATCCTTAATTCTGGAGATTGGAGCCATAAATGGACAAAAGGGATTTTTCAACAAACCTGAAAGACACCCCAGATTTGCAGAAAAATCTGAAATCTTAATATATATATATAAAAAAATCCCAAAATGATACAAGTAGCTCCTGTAACTTTTAAAAATGGATGCCTCTACTCCTTCAGTGGCTATTGCTAGGCAACCACAACAGGTTTGGTTTCTGTCAGTAAAAGCCAGGGAGAGGGGACAGGACCCTTTCCAGAACTGTTTAGCCTTTGAGGGAAGACTAATCA
This sequence comes from Euleptes europaea, assembly GCF_029931775.1. NCBI lineage: Eukaryota > Metazoa > Chordata > Lepidosauria > Squamata > Sphaerodactylidae > Euleptes > Euleptes europaea. The sequence goes on from NC_079323.1 coordinate 37,503,777, forward strand.
GGGCCACGTGCAGTAGGAACCACTGAGTGACTTGATACCACACAGTTTGCATGACTTGCCTAGTTCTGGCTGCTTGCTAATGTTCAACAGCAGCCACCCCAATTTGGTGTAGAAGAAGAGTTGGTTTTTATACCCTTCTTTTCTCTACTGAAAGGAGTCTCAAAGCAGCTTACAATCACCTTCCCCCTCTCCCACAACAGGCACCTTGTGAGGTAGGTGAGGCTGAGAGAGTTCTGTTGTGGTTAGAGTTTCAGACTAGGGCCTCAGATCCCCATTCTGCCCTGGAAACTCACTGGGTGACCTTGGGTGACCTGAGAGCTAGCATGGTGTAGTGGTTAAAAGCGGTGGTTTTGGAGCGGTGGAGTCTGATCTGGAGAACCGGGTTTGATTCCCCTCTCCTCCACATGAGCGACGGAGGCTAATCTGGTGAACCGGGTTGGTTTCCCCACCCCTACACACGAAGCCAGCTGGGTGACCTTGGGCTAGTCACAGCTCTCTCAGCCTCACCTACCTCACAGGGTGTCTGTTGTGGGGAGGGGGAGGGAAGGTGATCATAAGCCGGTTTGATTCTCCCTTAAGTGGCAGAGAAAGTCGACATATAAAAACTAACTCTTCTTCTTCTTACACATTCTCAGACTAATTTATCTCACAGACAGGGCCAAGATTGACCGTGAAGAACACCAGCATGTCTCCCCCCCCTCCCAACTTGGGCCAGCCAGCCCTCTGAGAGAAGGGCTGAGCCCAACCCACCCAAGCCCTGTGCAATGCAGAAGAGGCAGCATCCAGCCAGCCCGAGGTGAGGCAGGGAAAACAGAGCGCAGCCTGCCAGAGCCCCTCATGAGAAGAGAGACAGGGCTTAGCCCTTGCAGGGTGAGGCTGGTGCTTGGCCAAACCCCATATGATGCAAGGCAGCTCCATCAAGTTGAGGCAGACGTTGGTGTCAGAGCTGAGCCTTGCACAAGGTGAAGCAAGGGAGACAGTGGCCCCCAGTCTGTCTGACCCCCCCCCCCATGATAGCGTACGGGCCGCCTAAACTCCTGGACTGGACCTGGCAACCCGCTATGCAGGCACATGACTACTGTTCTGGCCGCACGCACGCCCCAAACGCTACAGGGATGGTCGCTGCGCGCTCCGTTGTAACGGACATGGACGCTCCTGCGAGCGCCATGCAGCTGGCAGCTAGGAAGCAGATGCAAGGGCAGCCTCCAGCGTGTTCCTGTGCAACCCCTGTTCCAGCCACAGCCATGTCGTGGAAAGTAGACAGTCACGTAGTCAGTGCCAACACCCCCCCTTCCCCATTGCGACATCCACAGCTTAATGGGCAGTCTACAGTGATCCTGATAACAGCGATGACTCGTCCTTCCAGCTATGCAACAGCGATCCCCGAACGTTTGCAGAGATCGCACCCATTGTTCCAGAACGTTAATCACTTCAGCAAGAGATCTCCCGGTTTCTCCCGGGTTGCAAAAGCCATCGGAATCAGAATAGATTTCCAAATTCTCACTACCCCACCCCGGTAGCCACAGATTAATTCTTTTGTCACCTTTTGTCACCTGGGAACCTAGGAGGGGGAAAAACCCTCTCCCCGCCCCCAGAAAAACAGTATATCTGGGGTGCCCCCAGCCCATTATGTTACCTTAGGTCTTTTCTTGGCACCTTTTCTTGGGTTTTGCGCAGCCTGACCACGCTCCCTCCCGCCTTGCTGGTCAAGTCCACGGGAACCCCTTGCCCCATCTTGCTCATTTTTCCACTCTGTCTTAGTCTACGTGAACTTGGACAACACCGCCTCTGAAGGTAGATATTACCCCTCAACAACTCCTATTTGTGCTTGTACTCCTCTCCTTAACTTCCTAGAATTCTTTGTGTGTTTGTATGCAACATTGTTTTGATTGACAAAGACATAAACACTTTTAATTGGAAATCTATTGCTTCTATCTTTATTTAAAGGTCACAGTTACGGGCTCTGGTAGACAAAGGTTGTGATACCGCTATAAAAAGAAATATTGTAATTTGCCATATTGCTTGCGAATTCCCCAAGTTAAAGGGCAATTTGGCTAACAACGCCCCGGGAACGCCTCCCAGGACGCTGGCATGAAGACTTCCGCTGGCAGGATGCTGGCGGAAGGCCAAGGCAGCATCCGAGGGCCTCGCTGCCGCCATCCAGGGGGGCCAGCGCAAGTGGCACGGACACTGGCATTAGGGTCACGTCGCCTCCTAAGGCGATTCAGCCCCCTACCTCAGGAATGTGCTCTTAGTCTTGAAGATGATCTATATACAACAGACACATTCAACATTCAAATCACCCTTGGTGGAGTAGATTGCATCTGAGGAAATCAGACCAAATTTCTATTCTGGCATTGTCTGCTTTTGCAGCAGAAAGAAAGGTGACATTAGAAAACAGAACAAACCAAATGGGTTGCATAGAAGTGTAAGTTATCTCGCTGTTTCTTGTATTACCTTAATCATGTCATTCATTTGTTTATATGGATTCAGATGTCACCTTATCATAAAGATTTAGGGCAAAATGACAGGGATGCAGTGGCTAGAGAGAAGAGTTTTGTGCAAATCCCAGATTTGTCATTCCCCACTCATCTGTGTTATGTGAAGTTGTCTTAAATCAGAACCTCAAAAGCAATGTGAGATTAAAATGGCTGGAGATAATCAAAGATTCTTTTAACTCCCTGACCTCTCACAGAGAGGAAGGTCACATATACCATACATCTGCCCTCAAAAAGGAGATGATTCTTGAACCACTGCTTTGTGCCCACAGTATAAAGACCATTCAAGGAACACTAGGAGATAAACAGTAATCTCCACCCCTATGCTTATGCATCTGTCATACTGAAAGGCACCATACTGCATTGCTTTGAGACCTGTGGTTTTGTGATTCTTCTGTATCACATGGGCCAGATGTGGTGAAGATAAGAGCCAGTGGAGGAGTAGGACAATTGGTATGGGAGGTATGAACCAAGGTAAAGTAATCTAATTCAGTCTGTTTATAAAGATAAAAAGGTTTTTACCAGCTTGCAAGTTCCACCAACAAATTAGTCCCCCCCCCCCCAGGAAAGAAAGATGTCTACAATATTTTTTCAGGTTCCTTGTGACTTGATGGTGCGCGCCATCAAGTCACAGCTGACTTATGGCAACCCCATAGGGTTTTCAAGGCAAGAGATGTTCAGAGGTGGTTTGCCATTGCCTGCCTCCACGTCACAGCACTGGTAGTCCTTGGAGATCGCCCATCCAAATTCTAACCAGGGCTGACCCTGTTTAGCGTCTAAGATCTGGTGAGATCAGGCTAGCATGGGGCTATCCAGATCAGGGCTATGTAGTCTGTAGTTTACTGAAAAACTAAAGCTGATTTGCTAGGGAAAATAAGCTTATTTTCACATATGCAATTTAACCTGACAACATTTCCACTGCCCCTGCTTTAGAAATACCTTTTTGCCATTCCATTAATATGATATAGAATGGGTTGTAATTAGTAAAGGCCAAGCTACACATGAGTGACAATTCTGACAGCCCCTTTTCTAAGGAGAAACAGATTGGGGAGTGTACAATTTTAGTGAGGCGGGGGAAGAGATGTGCTTAATCTGTACCCATGTGTTATTTTTATACAGCGGCTCCCACCTTGAGTTTCCAGGTACATTATTTCCTATTGGCTATCTCCTCTTTAACCTCATTGGAGCCAACTAACTTTTCAAGGTGCCTCTTTCCTGCCAAAGTTCTATAACTGTTCTTTTGGTCGTAGTGGCAAATGTTCTGCAAGTGTAGCAAGTGTACAAGAGAGTCTCATATTGAGCTTGGATTATGCTACTATGCAACTCCTTCTTGAGGCTACCAACGAAGGCTAAGATATTTTAGCTGATGCATAATGCTGCAGTTGAGCTATTGAAGGACACAGGCAACGCAGATATAATACACTAGTTCTCAGTGTGCACTGGCTCGTTTCCATGTGCAGTTCCAAGTTGTTGTGGTGTTTGATGTTCTGTGAAGACTTGAATGCAGGACTGCCTGTAGAATTCTCTGGATCCATGACTCCATTTTTGCTATCTGAAGTTCATGTTTTTCAGGAGCCAGGAGAAGGTTCAAGTGATAACAGTAGCAGTGCCCCGATTCAAAAGTCCATGTCACATGTTGTGATTCTTGCCCGCTGCGCTGTGGTTCATCAGGAAACCATTGTGAAGTGATTTTTCTGATCTCTGAATCCCTTAGTTTATCTTCTCATCTGTCTGACTTCCTGTTTTGTTCATTTGTGTACATCTTGAACATGAAGCTCTCTTCTGCTGATGTAGGAGTAAACAGTTCTCTTTGCTCTCTTTGTTAGTAGATGCTACAAAACAAGCGCCTTGTGAGGCTGTGCTGTAGTTACTTCCTGACGGCTATCGTTTGTGGCAGGTATTTCCATCACCTAACATACACTGACATTAGTAGAGTCTGCTAACTGCTTCCTTGACTAGTGCCTTAGGATGCCTTCACAGGTAATTCCAGCTTTGGTTCCTCCCACACCCTCTTCAGCACCAGCAGCCAGGCAATTTAAAACTTGTCAGGTTGTTCTTCAGATCACCTACGCAGCCTTGTGGGCAACTGTATTCTAACACCTTAAGAAAAACTATTTCAAGACTGGTGAGATACCGGGAAAAACGGACTGGATATGTAAGATGATGGAATTGATGGAGATGGCTAAACTTACTGCTTATATTAATCAGACTGACAATGTACAATTTTGGGGGGAGTGGGAGGTGTGGAGAATTTACTGTGAAAAATATTTTTCAATGGGTCATTTTAAAGGATACGCTTTGATTTAATCAATCACATTTATTTGGTATAGTGATTATATTAGGATGATTACAGGTATATTAACTAGATAAAATAAGATACTTATAAAGTAACTGAGTAGAGGGGGATTATACTGTTGGCAAAAGTATATACAATTTAATTTTAGACAGAAGAGAGTGAAGGAGAAGTCAATTATTCTTTTTTATTTTTTTAGATTAGAATTTTTATAGATTTTATTTTATATTGTTAAAGTATTAATGGAAACTGATTTATGATGTATAAAATGAGAAAACAATAAAAACTTTATTTAAAAAAAAAGAAAAACTATTTCAGTTTTATATTACTTATAGGTAGTAAGAAATGTGTGTGCTATTCTGGTTAGAGCTAAAGCGATGAGAAGACAGACGTTTGTGTGATCCTGAAGCAACAGAGGGTTGAATCCAGTAAACCACAGACACGAAGATCGCAAATCTTCCTGGCATTCTCTTCCCCCCAGCAGCCATTTCCAGCCCCAGGAAAGTGTATTCCCATGATTGTGGAACCCTTGTGGACTAATAGTCACACGGGTCAGGAGTCTGCAGGGAGAAGGAGAATGCTATTAATTGCCTCATTTATTTTTATTTTACAAAATGTATATGCTTCCTCTCTGCCCTCCCAACGGCCACCGAGGCAGCTAACAAATGAAAACATACACAATAAAATCAAATATTAAAACCACCCTTCCAAAAACCATTAATAAACTATTAAAACCAGTGCTAAAATAACATACAAAACACAAACAATTAAAAACATTGGGCAGGAAGCAGGGATCACTGAGGGGAATGCCAAACAAAACAAAGAAGTCTTCACCGGCTGGCAGAAGATGGCAGCAAAAGAAGGCACACAGATCTCCCTGGGGAGAGAGTTCCAGAGTTTGGGTGTCATGACCAAAAAGGCCCACTCCTGTGTTGCCATCAGTCTAATCTCTGAAGGTGAGGCATCTGAAGCAGGGCCTCCAAAGATGATCATAGTGGTCAGGTAGGTAATGGATAGCTTGTCCAACACACTAAACCACTCTGACTCTTATAAATCTGAGCCATATGACAAATGCACTATTACCAGGGAGAAGCTGTGGCTCACAGCATCTGCTTTGTATGTACAAAGTCCCAGGTTGAACCCCCAGCATCTCCAGGATCAAGTAGTAGGTGATACGAAAGACCTTTCACTGAGACCCTGCCAGTTAGAATTGACAGTACTGATAGGGTTGCCAGGTCCCTCTTCACCACCGGTGAGAGGTTTTGGGGCAGAGCCTGAGGAGGGTGGGGTTTGTGGAGGGGAGGGACTTCAATGCCATAGAGTCCAATTGCCAAAGCAGTCATTTTCTCCTGGTGAACTGATCTCTATCGGCTGGCGATGAGTTGTAATAGGAGATCTCCAGCTAGTACCTGGAGGTTAGAATGTAAAAGGGAAACCTATGCTGGAAATACTTGAAACTGTAGGAGAAGGCAGCACGTGGCTCAATATTATAAAAAACTAAAGTAAGCCCAAATGGGGTAATATATAAAAACTTCACAATATGTAATTATAAACCTAAGCAATATTAATATTACACCAACAGGAAATGAATCAAACAATGCGCAGGAGCTTGAATGAAAGGTACTGTTAAATTATATAAGCTGTGTTAAGGCACACAGAAACTACAAGCTACAACAGGCAAACAAGGAAACTAAGATACAAGGTTAACTGTGTTGAAATGCACCCAGAAACTTCAAGCTGTGAACAGGCAAACCAGGATACAAGGATACAAGATAAACAATGAAAACAAGGTTACAAAGTATAAGCCTCAAATGATAATGAGAAATGAATACAGGAATAAAAACTTAGAACCTACTGTATTCTGGTTCTAACTTTTTATTATGCTAAACACGAATCCAGCAAACGCAGGGGAAATGCATGGCAATGTGAGGAGAGAGGGAGGTGACCTCTGGCAGTCGGAAAATGCATGCATAATCAAGGCAAAGCCCTGAAGTAGTCAGCGGGGTGACCGCGAGGAAACAGCCATGTGTAAATGGCCACTGAGCCATCTTATAGCAGCAATTGAAAGGCAATCTGACATTTGTGAGGTGATAGACAATACTGGCTTTCGCGGGAGAAAAATTGGTTTTGCATAGAAAAACCTCCAGTCGGTTAATGTAGTTGCTAACACCATTTCCATCAGACCTGTCAACATCCTTGTATACTTTCTTGCCCCCCTTTCTGAGAGACTGATAAAGCTCTTAGAATTCATCCTTGGCTGTTTTACATCATGCTGGGTACCTTCATGAAGCTGCAGCCAGGAGTTATTTTCCTGCCTGGTGAAAAAAAAAGGAAAAAAAAGCAAAGCCTGTCACATCAGCTTTTCATGCTGAAACAATTCAGCAAATTGCCCAGTCTACCTTAGAAAGCACTGCTGCAGGCTTGCTCATGATCTTTTGTAAAACAAAGTGTCACACAAACAACTATCACTTTTTTAAAAAAGCAAGACTGTATTCTGTATAAGACACTGAGCCCACAAAAACCCTCATTTCTTGGCAAATGCCTCAAAATGGCAACACATCCACGCTGGAAGAAGATAAGTGGAGGGTATGATTCTCCTCGCTTCTTGACACCCTGTGCTAGAGGGCAGTAGCTAGCCTTCCTTCCTGGGGTGGGGGGCTATTTCCAAGTAGGACTTCAAAGAAATGAATAAAATGAATAGAAACCAGTGATTTTTCAACAATAACTTCTACAATCCTGTTGTCAAGCTGAAGTGTCTATGTGTAGAAGAAGAAGAAGAATTGGTTTTTATATGCCTACTTTCTCTACCACTTAAGGGAGACTCCATCCGACTTACGGTCACCTTCCCTTCCCCTTCCCACAGCAGACACCCTGTGAGGTGGGTGAGGCTGAGAGAGTGTGACTTGCCCAAGGTCACCCAGCTGGCTTCATGCGTAGGAGTGGGGAAACAAATCCAGTTCACCAGATTAGCCTCCGCCGCTCATGTGGAGGAGTGGGGAATCAAACCCGGTTCTCTAGATCAGAGTTTCCATGAATTCTTAGTTATTCTTAGGATGAGACAAGTTCAGATTCATTCCAGGTTGATGGGCACACATCCGGAAGCATTATTCATTTTGCATCAGGTTAGTTCTAATTGGTAATTTTTATATTTTTGTTATGGGGGGCTGTAAGGTTTCTTAAATCCAGAGTAACCTTAACTTATGTGTATATATATATATATATATATATATATATATATATATATATATATATATATATATATATATATATATATATATATATATATATATTGTCAACTGGATTGTGTGAGCCACTGTTCATGTGGCAAGACCCACAATTTGGGTTAAGAATTCATATCAAGCCACACAAAATATTAGGTATTATACGTCATCTTATATTCAATTTTTTTTAAAAAAAAATGTTTATAGTTAACATATGAATAAAATGAATTTGGCTTTCTTTTTTGTCTTCCTTTTCTTATGGTTTTCTATTTTCAGATAAACATATTTCATAAGGTTTATTTCCGGATGTGTTTTTATAATTTTACGTATTTATGACCACTGAGGAAGGCCTACTCAGGTCAAAACACATCTGGTCAAGCTCTGGTCATTTACATTGTTATATCAACCGTGCATAAGAATTTTATAACTGATTTTTATATATAGCCTGCACTCCAGGCCCTGTGTTTTCAACAATTTTACTGTGTACACCTAGAAATAAATGCAGTTATTTTGTTAAGACTGTTTATCTGAAACCAGAAATTATTCAATCCTGAAAACAAGACTCTCATTATTTAAACAGAAGCTGACATCACAAAAATAGGTTTTTTGGGGGGGAATTATTAGGTGAAGTGTACACCAGGTGAGGCAATGTAAGATCTGGTCCAGTTCTGACAATGGCTGTTCTCAGATATCACTGGTTTATAAGTAGCCATAATCTATTAGGCATCTGTGGCACTCACCAGGTGTTTTGCTACCTAGAGTCCCAATTTTGAGAGCCTGTACTTGATGTTGGTGGCTCAGGACAGAATAGGGATTCTATTGTTTTACTGTCCAGCCCACTGCCTGAGCTGACGGAGGTGGTCTTAGATTTGGCATTGAGGACTCCAAGGTTAGTTGTCCTCAGGGACTTCAAATGCCTATCCTGAGGCTGCTCTGATGGGAACCTCTCAGGACTTCATGGCTGCCATGAAAATAATAGGGCTCTCCCAGAATATTCTGTCTCTAGGCATGTAGTGGAACATATGCTTGGTTTGATTTTCTCTGGGGGAAAGTACATTGTTTGTTATTGGGACAATTTCCCACTATATCTTGTCAGGGACTGAGTACTATGTGGTAAGTTTTAGGCTCACGGACACCTGGAACCTCCTCAAAGGTGGGTTTAGGATGGTCCACTCCACAAGGCTGATAGATTCATGGGGTTTCCTGGTATAGCCTGGGAATTTTCTGTTTAACAAGGTAAGTACTTTTATTGCAGCCCTGTGGAACTGAGGGCAATTAAGTGGTTGGGAAGACAGTCGGAGCACAAGTGGAGGGGAAAAAACTCAAATCAAATGCAACTGAATATGAGTGAGAGGATAGTCTCTTGCCTAATCTGTGACAGTGATGGTGATAAAGTGAGGTCACTTCTTAACCCCACTGCATGTGAGCATCCAGTGAGCTTTTCCAGGTTGTGAGGGGATTATTATCCTAGGCCTCTGAGGATGTAGACCAGGAAAACCTACAGGCCCATTGCGACTCTTCTGCAATGCATTTTGCAGGTAAAATTACTTGCATCCACCATGGCTTACATTGCGTGGTTGGTTCAGTTCATTCTCAGGATGCCAGTGGAGCACAGTCCTGTCCTAGATGTAGAAATTACTTTCAGTTGGTGAGTTCTGATGAATTGAATACGCTGCTTAGAGGTATGTGGCCCTCCAGGGGTTGAGCCTTGCCCTTTGTGTCTGTATTGGTATCAAGCCAGGTTGGGTTGGCTGAGCATGTCTGGTAAGTAATAAAGACCTCTCTGCCAGAGAGTGTAGCTTCAACCACTTTGAAAGAGGCAGTCATAAGACCTCTTCTAAAGAAGGCATCCCTGGACCAGGTGACTGGAAAAGGCAATAGGAAAAGTTGAAGGTAGCAGGAAAAGAGGAAGACCCACCATGAGATGGATTGACTTGATCAAGAAAGCCACGACCTGAGCAAGGCTATTAATGACAGGACTTTTTGGTGGACATTAATTCATACGGTCGCCATGGGTCAGAAGCGACTTGAGGGCACTTAACAAACACACACACTAGGGTTGCCAACTTCCAGGTAGTAGCTGGAGATCTCCAGCTATTACAGCTGATCTCCAGCCGATAGAGATCAATTCCCCTGGAGAAAATGGCTGCTTTGGCAATTGGACTCTATGGTATTGAAGTCCCTCCCCTCCCCAAACCCCGCCCTCCTCAGGCTCCACCCCAAAAACCTCCCGCCAGTGGCGAAGAGGGACCTGGCAACCCTAACACACACACACTAATGTACTTTGTTTTTGCATTCCTTGAGGGTGTATATTTTTATTTTCTCTTTAATATAGAGCTGACTATGTGCTTTCCCTTTATGGTTCTCTTGGTGGCCTGAACGCTTTAGGGGTAACAGCACTGGAAAAGGGGGGTGGGGAGTAGTTGTATTGCTTGTCAGCAGCTGATGTCACAGACACCATCCCTTGACTGCCTATGGCTTCCAGGTAGTTACATTCCACACAGCCTATGCAATTTCAGTGGATATACTAGCACCTTAGGGGATAATGCACTTTTCAGTTTGAACGATGAGAAAATTCAATATTCCTGGCACAAAAATACAACCTAAGAGAAGACACCAGGATTGTTCTCAGCAAAAAGGCACAAACTGCACTTTTATTGACTAGGATGGGACCTTTCGTATTGCTGCTCATTTGAAACATTTGTTGGGCCTCTAGATGGCAATGTGACTCTGCCTAATATAAAGACAGAGGGTCAGAGCAGTATCATTTTAAAATGTTCCCTTTCCCGAGGATACAGGAATCAAAATCACTCAGTGATATGCCTGCACTTCCTTATAGATCAGCGAAGTTTTCCAGTAACTTTATTAATAGCTTTCTAATAAGGTTTTATGCCATAATACCAGGGTATGCTTGGTGAATAACTGGCAAGCGATGCATGAGTGATGAATAACAGCATAACTGTCGAAGTGCAAATAAATAGTCAATTCAGTTCAAGGAACTGTGCGAAAAACATGACTCGTGTTTTATTTGCAACCACGGAAATATAAATATTGTTAAGTTGGCCTATGCTAAGCAGAGGCGCTGATAATCTTGAACTTAATTTAATGCACTGCAATGATTAAATTCTTATGAATAGAATAAACCGTTACTTTTTTTCCTAATTTCAGGGAGTTTCTTAATATTATGTCAGTATTTGCAGCTGTTTTCTCCTCCTGACTTGCTTTGTTGTCCCAGGAGGCAAAGAAGGGGAATGCAGCAGGCTGTGTTTTAGAAAGTCATGCCCTTGGGAGGAGCCATGGCAAAATGGCAGAGCCTCTACTTTGCACACAGAAGGTCCTAGGTTCAATCCCAGGCGTCTCCATCTAAAAGGAACAGATGTAGAAGGCAGTGTGAAAGATCCTGAAGCTGCCACCCGTAAGACTATGCAGTTCTGTCCTTGACAGACCACTGGTCTAACTTAGTACAAGGCAAGTTCATGTGTTCCACTAAACACTACATCCTAAATGCAATCTCCCCTAGGAGCTTATATGAGAAAACTTCAGGGAGGCTATTTAAGTAAGTAGGCTTAGAGTTGGTTTTGACATTTGGAAACAGTCTTCTGGTCTCCTCCTCCTTACTAGTCTGGGTTTAACTTCAGGTAGCAGATTCGCAAGGGGGCTACACTTGCCTGCCTCCACTGTCCATTTCTGTGGGTCATTTAAAAACTAGGTCCAGTCTAAATCAGGGGGGTTTCAGTTTGAGTTTGACTTGAAGTGTAATGAAGTGATTTCTGCTTATCACACAGTAGGTATTTTAATTAATATAAAGACGAAATAGGGACAAAAAAGTAGTTTGAATATGGATGGAAAGTTGCTATGCTTGCATTCCTATAAACCATCAATATTAAATAACAGCCTGCAGCATAATAAAATCTGTGCGCAATATGTGGATTGCTGACTTTGGTTCTCAGGAGAGCTCTGAAAGCTTTCCCTTCCTCCCACTTTTAATTTCAAGGCTAATTTTTGATTTAACACTGATTCTCCTAAAGATTAAGTAGTTTCTGTTAGCTTTCAGACTTCTATAAACCCAGCGTTCAGCTCTGCACAGCCTGCCACCTCCGAGACCCACACAGAGGCTGTGGAGTTCTGCGCCGGCCTGGCCGGCCAGCAGGGAAAAAAGAAAAGGAGAGGGGATTTCCTAACCCCCACTCTTTTTTTAAAATGGTGGCAGGGCTGCAACAGCCTGAAAAATGCTGGTAGAAAAGTGTGTAGTGGTTAAGAGTGGTGGTTTAAAGCGGTGGACTCCAATCTGGAGAACCGGGTTTGATTCCCCACTCCTCCACATGAGGGGCGGATGCTAATCTGGTGAACTGGGTTGGTTTCCCCTCTCCTACACATGAAGCCAGCTGAGTGACCTTGGGCTAGTCACAGCTCTCTTCAAGCTCTCTTAGCCCCACCTATCTCACAGGGTGTCTGTTGTGGGAAGGGGAAGGGAAGGTGATTGCAAGCCAGTTTGATTCTTCGTCAAGTGGTAGAGAAAGTCGGCATATAAAAACCAACTTTTCTTCTTGCCATCAATGCCATGGAGTACACTTTAAATTGAGCCTTTGCATGTATCCTATTGGATTCAGCCTGAGTCTTCCTCCACTGTCGATCTAGCCATCTTCCTTGTCTTTTCATTTCCCACAGCCCCTCAGTAAACCAAGGGGTTTACCTTGGCTCTAACACCTGAGAGAGGGTGCCTGGGAGCAACTGTGTCAGCTGCCCAGGTCATTTCCTCATTCCAGAGGTCAACCAGGGCATCAACAGGAACACCAACTGTATCAACAGGAATATCCCCAGGAGCCATTAGAAAGCCATTTGTATCTATCTGGCTCCAGGGGTGGATCATCTTAAAAGATCCCCCAACCCTGCACAGACTTGGTATCCCCTTAAGTCTAAACCCAAGCAGGTAGCGATCTGTCTATGAGAAAGGAACGGTCGTCAATTCCTCCAGTCTCAGATCCTCCTGCTCATAACAAAATATCATTGTGGCTGCCTGGATACTCTCTGTAAATCTATTTAATCTCTTCTTTACAGCCAACTACATCATAAAAATATGCCATGGCAGTATGATATTTTATTTTCAGCCCCTTTACTGGTGAATTCTGACACTGGCTTTACCCATCTCACTGCTGGTGTGGACTGAGTTGACACTTTGAATGAATTTCCCACCGTCACCCCAGCCTTTCTCAGGATTAGTCACAGCCAGTTGACACACCTTGATATATGTGACATTAGGATTTTTCATCAATCTGCACATTTATACTAAATCTTATTAGTAAGTAATAAAGTTTTATTGTATCGCCATAGCATAGGCCGTCACAATATTCAATACAAAACAATAAAATGATAAAACACAGATAACTTTCACCTTTAAGATATAAAATATAAAACATTAAAACATCAATAGCAGTAAAAAGGAATCTAAATGTTTGCTCTCTGTAAAACCTCTTTAAGCCTGATTTTCTTTGCTGCAAGTGCAAACTGTGCAACCCAATAGGAAATACCGTATATACCCGTGTATAAGCCGACCCGCGTATAAGCCGAGGTGCCTAATTTCTCCCCAAAAATGGGGAAAAATTAGGCACCCGCATATAAGCCGAGGGTCGGCTTATAACCCCTCCCCCCCCGCAGACTTACCTGACCGGGCTCCTGGGAGCAAGTGGCGTGGCCCTGGTGGCGGCGGCGGCGCGGCTGGGCGGGGGCTGGGGCAGCCTCCCTGCAGTTGCAGGAGGCCGCCCCAGGCCGCTCCCGGCCCCAGGAAGCGGCAGCGCGGCCGGGCAGGGGCCGGGGCAGCCTCTGCGCAGCCGCAGGAGGCCGCCCCAGGCCCCAGGAAGCGGCGGCGCGGCCGGGCGGGGGCCGGGGCAGCCTCTGCGCAGCCGCAGGAGGCCGCTCCCGGACCCCCAGGAAGCGGCGGCGCGGCCGGGCGGGAGCCGGGGCAGCCTCTGCGCAGCCGCAGGAGGCCGCCCCAGGCCCCAGGAAGCGGCAGCGCGGCCGGGCGGGGGCCGGGGCAGCCTCCGTGCAGCCGCAGGAGGCCGCTCCCGGCGGCAGCAAATGACGCGGACCCAGCGGCGGCGGTAAGTTCCCCCCTCCCTCCTCCCTCCTCCCTCCTCCCTCCCTCCCCCCCTCTACCGTATTGACCCGCGTATAAGCCGAGGCCGGCTTTTTCAGCCCTTTTTTTGGGCTGAAAAACTCGACTTATACGCGAGTATATACGGTATGTGTGTCACAGTCCGACAGCAAAAATTTATTTTTTTCAATATCCAACAAATTACTCATCCCAGCCAAGACGGCTGCAAGAAATCTACTCCTGGGATGAGCATGCAGTGAGCAAGTAAGGATATAGTGTGGTAAATCCTCCAAAACAGGGGCACCACATGTATAGATCTGCTGATCTAAAGGTGTTTGAGAATAGCGCCCCAGAAGCACTGCTGTTGTCATTGTTTGAAAACGTAGGGAAGTGAAATTTGCTCTAAGATTTTGATTGGTAATATTGGCTAAGTAAGGGCTTCTGCTATGGTTGGACTTGATAAATTTGAACCAAGGTGCTGTTTTAGACTTAAGAATTAGAGAATGATCTATTAATGCGTCCATTTTATATATCCAGTCTCGAAGCTGACAATTATCCACCGATGACCCTAACAGGTCATCTGGTATGGAATAGTGTGTAAGTATGCTGTTATAGAAGGCGAGACGTCTGGCATCCTTAGACAGAATGATATTAAATGACTGCTGTCTAAATGAGTTTGAACAGTCAAATTTATTCTTTTTCCAGTATTTTAGGATGGCTAAATGTGCTCTTGCTTTGAGAGAAGGCAGACCTGTTTCAGCTTGCATCAAGGCGGATGAGGTCCCCTTTGGAAGGGCCAAAATACGTCTAAGAAATTGGGTCTGCGTAATTTCAAGGCTAGATAGAATGTTCTCATTTCACCCCTAGATTTCAACTCCATATAAAAGATGTGGTACTACCTTACTTGCAAAAAGTTTCAATGCTGGATCAATAAGGTGGCCTCCTTTTGAATAGTAGAAGCTCAGAATCGCCCCTACCATCTTTAAGGCAGATGATCTAACTGAAGCCAACTGTGCATTCCAATTCAAGGATTCTTTAAATATCACACCAAGATATTTTAAAAAGCTGCATTTCTTTATGGAGTTACCAAGAATGTACCATGATGATATTTTTGCTCTCTTCTTAAAAACCATAACCTTAGTGTTGTTGTTTTTTGTAATTGATGTTTAAGGCTTCCTCCCTGCAATATGTCCCCAGTTGATTCAGTAGCCTTCTAAGACCTATTTTAGTTAGGGATAATATGGCCATATCGTCTGCATAGAGGAGTATTGATATTTTCTGTTGGCCCAAAGAAGGTGGAGTAAATTGAGGGCCTGAGACTCTCTCAACAATGTTATTAATATATAGGTTAAATAATAGGGGAGCCAATACATAGCCCTGTTTCACTCCCCTACGGGTTGGGTTTTTTTTGGTTAGAGAACCTGTAATCCCTACCCTAATTTGAGCATAAGTATTGTTGTGCAACTGGGAAAGTAAAAATAGTAAGCACTTATCAATATTCGTAAATGCTAACTTTTGCCATAAGCAGGATCTATCTATAGAGTCGAATGCAGCAGCCGAATCAACAAATGCTACATATAACGACTTTGTTGGACCATTTATAGCTGAGTAGGCCAACTGATGGAGAACTTGGAATTGGTCTATGGTACTAACCCCTTTTCTAAATCCTGCTTGCATTGGATATATGATTTGCTCCGTAGCTACCCAATCTTCCAGCTTCAGGAGAAGATGTTTGCTATATAGTTTCAATGCTATGTCCAACAGACTAATCGGCCTGTAGTTATGAGGGACAGACTTATCTCCTTTTTTATGTATGGGCACTACAGTACTCAGTTTCCATCCAGAAGGAAAATAGCCCATTTTATTAATTTGGGTGAAGACCTTGGCTAAGATGGGTGCCCACCAACTAGAAAATGCTTTATATAGCTCCGAAGGGATCATATCTTCGCCTGGGGCCTTTCCTAATGCTAGTGAGTTTATTAAACCAACAACCTGGGACTCAGAGACTGGTGCCCAATCTGGAAGCCCTACAGGGTCCAAAATAGTATTCTCGATTTGTTCGGAGGTTTGGGGACCAGAGGAGATCCAAAGACCTTACTAAAGTGACAAAACCAGTCATGTCCTGATATATGGGCATCCATCCTGGCACTGGGATCCCTAGTTTTGTTGGAGACCAGTTCCCAAAAATGAGAATCATTTTTTTCATATACTGTTCTTTCTAATTCCTTCCAAAAAGATATAGCGTACTCCTTTTTCTTGTTTTTAATTAACATTTTATATTGAGACTTTAGGTTTAAGAGATAGGCCATCTGTGTTCCATCGTTGGACCGCCTCCCTTTCCTCATGGTGGCTATAAGTTCTTTTTTACGTGTTTTACAATCGTGATCAAACCAACCATTTTTAACAAAAGGTGATAATTTCATGACCTTGTGATTTACGAGCAAAGGCTTAAGATGGAAACTAATGGCCTCAAATGGTGTTAACACATCAACGTCTTGGCATAATATGACTTCTCTTAGTGAGACCAATTTAGAGTTAGTAAGAGTATGTGCAATTTCATTGTACAAATGTTCTGACCACCTAAGTCTCCTTGTTCCATCTGCGAAAGTTTGAGCAGACGTCAGCTTAACATTAGAATCAGTATTGACTATTAAACTCTGTGGGCAGTGATCACTTATAGGTGAGTCCACAACCGCGAACTCAAGCACTTGATTTAACAGTCCTGAGGATATTGCTATATAATCAACTGTACTAGCCCTGCCAGTAGACAAGTATGTAAAGGACCCTCGGGAGATGTCAAAATTTGAACCGTGCAATATGCACAAATTGGCCAATGCAAGCATTTCCAGGAGTTTCAGTCCTTCCTTGTTTATCATCATATCCTTTGCTGTTCGTTCTAGGATCTGAGCATGCAAAGCCGTCTGTGCCTTCAGACTAACAATAGCTCCCCTCGACCCTGGCCCTATTCTAGCATTAAAATCACCACATAAGACCATGTGAGCTCTTGGGTACGAAGAAGTTAGAGACTCCAATGTAAGGGCTAGTGATTCCCACAGATTCCCATTTGCCTTGGACATCCCAAGTGATAGTAGGCATATTTATGGTTCCTCCAAAGGAAATATATTTTCACCTTTCCTTCCTGCACTGGAAATTGGGGGCATGTGAAACATATGTCCTGAATGGTTTGCTGTTAACCCTGAGTTGAACAAAGGGCTCGGGCTCGCGTTCCTGACTCCTGACTTCTCCAACATACTGGGGAAATAAAGGCAATGATTTTTCTCCAGGCGAATGTTAGCAAGCAAATGTGTGTAGAAACATCCTTCTGTTAAACCTGACTTCTGATACAGTCTGCTTAGCTCAGATTCACTTCCAGTTTCAGAAACATACATCTTTTTTTACATCCTTATGCCATTTTCAAATTCTAAATTTCCAATGAGACTGAAGTAAATGAAGCTTCATTACTATTTAGAAAGCAACCAAATCACAGTTGTACACTTGATGAATAGAGTCCCAAGTTCTGCTAAAAACATTATTATAAAATAGATCAGCTTTGTATCAGAGGTGCTGAAGTTTTTTATTGAATTTCCATTTCATGTAATGGTTCCCTTGTCCCAAAGGCTTCCTAATTTGAACAGAGGGTGTCTTTTAGATTGACAAACTGATTTATAAAACCTGCATCGTGACTTGAGAATAGATATGTAAATGAAAGATGTTTTTTTTCAAGTGAAAATTGCTGCTCTTTGATGAATGAGAGCTGCATGTTCTAAGGAAAAATCATTTAAATTCATAAGCCCCGCACATACTTTCCTGGGAATAGCTTTATGTTAATGATAACTATTATCGATTCATAATCCTGCCTAATTAAATTTGAGCAATAGCTCTTTACCAAAAAACATATGCAGTTCAATTTCCTGCATGGTTAACGGGAAACTTTTATCCCAGGCAAAACAAGAAATGCACAGCATTCAGCTGGCTGAACCTGGCAAAGAAATTGCAGCTCCATTAGTAACTGCTTGAACGGCTTTAAGGAGGAACCACTGATCCACAAGGTCTTCACTCCAATGACCATTTGGGATCAAGAGTAGTGGTAAGAGTTTTATGCAACATCTTGAAAACTTCGTGTCATCAGTTTCATGGCCTTTGTACCTGTTCCTTGTAATATAGCCTTATCACACCTAGTTATACCCAACTGCTTCAGTGCTCCAAACATTCACTGCAATTGAAGAACCTTCCCAGACAATTTAAAGCAACCGGATTTTGTTCTTTGTATTTTACTCCTCTAGCACCAACGGTGCAAAATTCCATTCCCAAACAATGAACGTATGAGACTGAATCAGACCATTGGTCTTTCAAGATTATGATTGTCTGTGCAGACTGGTAACAGCTCTCCCAGGTCTCATGCAGCTAGAGATCTTTCCCATCACCTACTACTGTTCCCTTTAACTGGAGACAGTAGGGATTGAATCTGGGACCTTCTGCATACCAAGTACCAGTGGGGGTTTTTTGTGATGATGCTCATCTGTACTGGCACCTTTTCCAAGTCCTGAGGGGGGAATTGGTGGAAATCAGCACAGCCTTATATATATATATATATATGAGTACTGGCATTTTTTTTCTTTACGAAGAAAGCACTGCCAACGTACCAGTTTCCCAGAGCTGTCAACCCTGTGTGTACCCCTACCCCTACTGCATTGTTATTTAGTGTCTTGTGCTCTTTTATTGAATTGTTTCTCATATTTTGTAATCCACCTTGAGTCTCAGTAAGAAAAAAAGGCTATACATTAAGTAAATAAATTTAACCCCCCCGGGTTTCATCCGAGGCACAATAGAACATACTGGAATAGAGGACACTATGATTTGAAAACATGGCAGTGTAAGGGAGCTTCTAGCCCTACCTGATTTGTTTGAATTTTACATTAATTACTGTGTTTTTCAAACGGTTGTACCCATTATATGATGGAGGGTATCATTGCTTCAGGGAGAAATCTGTTACCAAAAAGAAAATATGTTCTCCATATTGCTGGAGACTGGAAGCTTTTGTTTACAAAAAAAAAATCTATGAAGAAATGTTCAAAAGGAAAGTATTCACAAAACAGAATAGCATTCCCAATGAAGAAGGGAATATTAGTCATTCACATTTTTTAAAAGACTAGATGAATATCCTAAACTTGTAAAAAACATCTTTTTAATGTTATCGGGATGGAGGGAAAGCAGTGTATTGTTGATGTTACAGGCACTGTACCATTTGTGCTGACAAATCCCATCCTGGAGATTCAGAGTTACGGCTGCCAACTCTGGGTTGGGAAATTACTGGAGATTTGGGGGTGGACCCTGGGGAGGGCAGGATTCTGGATACTGGCTACAGTCATCAATAACAACCAAAAGATGATCACCATTGGGAAGATCACAGAAATCTACACTGACCTCAACCCATGATGATGGAGATTGTGCAGAGGCTTGCAATGGTGCAGAACACCAATTCCTGGAGTGGACTAGGATCCCCAGCAGTGGTCAACCTCCTCCCACTGGGGCCACTGGGGCTTTTGAATATTTTTTTAACCAACACTAGAATATTGTTATATTGATAAAATATTACACAAATATGTGTACCACTAGGTTCTCTGAATTCCCAGCTCTCTCTCTCTCTTTTTTAAAAAAAACCTAAATCTCTACATAAGAACATAAGAAAGGCCCTGCTGGATCAGGCCAAGGCCCATCAAGTGCAGCAGTCTGTTCACACAGTGGCCAACCAGGTGCCTCTAGGAAGCCCCCAAACAAGACGACTGCAGCAGCGTTGTCCTGCCTGTGTTCCAAAGCACCTAATGTAATAGGCATGCTCCTCTGATCCTGGAGAGAATGGGTATGCATCATGGCTAGTAGCCACTTTTACTAGTAGCCATGAATAGCCCTCTCCTCCATGTCCACTCCCCTCTTAAAGCTTTCCAAGTTGGCAGCCATCACCACATCCTCTAGCCCCTTTAGTTGTAGATATGTGCTTTTCCCTTTATTTCTTTGCAACAGAAAGGGCTAGAGATTGATTTTTTTTTAATGAGGCAGGGACAGGAAATGGGGACAGGGAAAGTGATTGCCATGTGGGCAGGAAAATCCTAATTTTGTCACCCACACAGCAAACATCCAGGCTTTTTATTGTGATCTTTGCCAAAGCTTTGGCACAAACCAGGTTTGAGAAAGATCTCAGAAAACCCAGGAAGCCCCAGGAAGTCCACGATGCTGTAGGGAAGCAGGAAAAAGACCCACTTGGCAAAAGCATTGAACCAGGGGCAGATAACGTGTGCAAATGACGAAGGTTCCACTGCCCAACTGTGAAATTGTAGGAAGCAGGGCAGCACAAAGAGAAGCATCTTCTGATAGAATATATAGTCTAATCTTCTTCATTCGAGTTAATCTACTGTCATAGAGAACTGAACAATTAAGAGGTAGCAAAATGGCACCTCTTGGAAAACAGGTGGCAGTCCCATTTCTGTCACAAGTATAGGGATTCTAAGGGCTCAGCTACCCTACAGAGCCCTCAGATTTTCCATTGCTTGAAAAAGTGAAGCCCTTGAAGGGCGGGATCACTTAGAATCATTCTTTCCTTTTCTTTAATGATACTGCTCATTTAGATTACTCCTAAATCCATGCCTGCCAGGAGATCCTTAACTTGATCTAGTGCTGACAACCCCTAATTACAGCACAAAAGAGGAGTAATCTGCAAATCCCTAATACTGCAAAAGGTACCGCATTCCAGTAAGCAATGCTTCAGAGTTTTGATTTGTCCAGAAGCACAGTCACAAAGCCTGTCAGAATATGCAGTCCTTTGCATCGAACCTTGCATTACTTGAGAGGGGACAGAATTTAATCTTGCAAGCATAAATGCTCTCCTATATCGAGGAACAGTAAAAAAAAAAATCTAAATATGGTAAGGGCACCTTTGGGTAACACAATCCTAAGTCTAAAGGGGAGCATACCCTACGGGTATCTTTATTCACCGCTGCTGATCTTCCCATTATCTCCAAAGCTCATGTAGAATCAGGAACATGGTGTGAAGGCATCCAGTTAAGGGTCCACTACCATGCTGTTTTCCAGACCTGAAATGGCCTCAAGTACTATTATTAATGTCAGTGAATAAAAATATATGTCCCATCAGGCTCAGAAAAATTGCAAGGGAGAAAGGCTTAAACCCCTTTTGCACTGTGGTCCTGATCTGAACTGATCCCCTGTGCACCTGATTTTACAAGAAAAGTCTGGGAACTCTGTTCAAGAAACTCCCAGCATCTCACGGAATGGAACTTTCCCCTGCTATTCTAGCCAAATCCCAGCATTCCTAATTAAATTAATCAGAATGGCACTGAGCGTACTCCCATTTTTGTTTCGAACTGCGTTGTTTTGAGTGTACAGTACATTGATGCTGTGAAACTCTTGCTATTTTTACATTGAAAGCAGGACCAGGTCAGGGCTGAGTGAAACAACCCAGGTACATAATAGAAATGAGATATTGATTGCATCTTGTAAAGTCCTTCCCAGTATTTCCACATAAAGGACATCCTATACGTGAAACTCCTTTGTCACCAACCTTGAATATCAATGCTGTTTGTTAACACAGCTTGATTTTTCCGTTACCCTAGAGAAAGTGAATTAAAACATCATATTCAAGGATGTTGCATTAAAATATATATTGTTAGCCATTACCATAACATGGAATAGTCAATCTATATATAAAATATAATTGGTCTTTTCAACTTCCTTTTCCATAATTTTTTTCTTTCTCTCTCCCCCCACTAAATTCCTGTGTGCTTTTAATAGCTATAGAATAAACATAAATTCAGCAAGTAACTAGATGGTCAGAACTTTGAGCTGATCCAGGACGATGGGTAGGCAACCTTGGTGTCTTTTTCCTGCTCAGTTATTGCTTCCCCCCTTCCTTTCCTACAGAGTTCAAAGCCTTTGATGCCAACAATTGTCTTCCAAGGACAGCTGGGCAGATTCCCTGAATGCGTATTCCAAGCAGCTGCCAAAAGCGCTGGATGATTTGATGGCATGGGAAAAAGACAATGGGCATGTTTTGTGCCCCTTGTTATCTCCCAGACTTGCCCTGCTTCCACTCCAGTTCTAAGGCAAGCTCCAGCAGTGATTCCTCCCAAGCTCTGGCCGGCAGCAACAGAAGATGATGTGATGGGCATACCTTGTCCATCAACTCTCCCTCCAACCCATATCACCTGGGACCTGCTTGGGGCAACAATGTACCTTGAGCCAGTCCTCATATGCAGGTTTTATAAGAAAAAACACTACCAGTTCCATATGCTCCACTGGTGTCTCATGCCACAGAAGGTATGATTTCATCTCCCTCATGAACAGTGTTTGTTCCAATAGTGTGGTGTAGCGTGGTTTGGAGTGGTGGACTAATCTGGAGAACCAGGTTTTCCCACTCCTACATATGAAGCCAGCAGGGTGACCTTGGGCTAGTCACACACTCTAAGCTCCACCTACCTCATAGGGTGTCTGTTGTGGGGAGGTGAAGGTGATTGTAAGCCAGTTTGATTGTTCCTTAAGTGGTAGAGAAAGTCGTCATATAAAAAACCAGCTCTTTTCTTCTCTCACCCTTCTGGAATCATAGAGTTGAAAGGGACCACCAGGGTTATCTAGTCCAACCCCCTGCACTAGGGCTGTCGGAAAAAAAAATTCGGTACAGTTCGGATTCGGCCGAATTTGGCCCTTGTGGGTTCGGTACGTGCCGAAGTCCGAACTCCCCCACTTCGGATCCGTTCAATTCGGCGGGAATTCAAAGTTCGGGAAAAAAATTCGGCCGAATAAAGCCATTAAAAACACAATCGCGCCTTTCCGCGGCTCTGGGGGGGCATTTTTGGGGTTAGAGGTCCCAAACTTTCAGCAGAGCTTCAAAGGACGTTTATTGAAAGACTCCCCAAGTTTTGTAAAGATTGGGTCAGGGGGGGCTGAGATATGGGCCCTGAAAGGGGTCCCCCCACCCTTAATGTGCATCTCTCAGCAGAGCTTGCCGCCCACGCACAAAGCTCCCAATCCTGACAACAGTTTGCAAAGCAACTCAACCTTGTAAAACAACACCTTTGCAACAGGGAAAAACCAGAAGACACACAACTGAAACCTCCCCCCTCAAACCAGGGAGCGAGAGACTCGAGGGGGAACACACACCCCAGGCAGAACCGACGACAGCCCCCTTTGGCTTCCCCCCAACCCACAGAAACTGCTCCCTCCCCATACACACACAGACTGCTTTTCCCCACACACACACACATACACAGGAGAAAAGTTATAGATTAAAGCCCCCAAAGGGGTCTTACTGTGGCTGTCTTCTGTTCCATCAGGAGGGGCTGGGGAGGATGATTCCAATTAGGCACGGGACGTTTTGCTCTGGAGAAGATGCACACAGGATCGGCTTGCTGATCCATTCATCCCAATAGGGGAAAGGGGAAAGGGGAAAGGGGAAAGGGGAAAGCCCATATCTCGGGACCCCCTGACCCAATGTTCACAAAACTTGGGGGGTCTCTTAAGAACACTGGTCTGAAACTCCGCTCAAAGTTTGGGATCTGCACCCCAAAAAATGCCCCCCCTGCAGCCACGGAAAGAGAAAAGGGGGGAGGTGATATTTCTGCCCCCACTGAACCCATCTTTACAAAACTTGGGTGGTATCTTAAGAATAACTGTCTGAAGCTATGCTAAAAGTTTGGGGGCTATATCCCCCAAAAAGCGCCCCCTGCAGCCACATAAATGGAAAAAGGGGGGAGGGAAAAGGGGGAGAGCCCATATCTCGAGACCCCCTGACCCAATGTTTACAAAACTTTGGGGGTATCTTAAGAAGCTTCATCTGAAGCGCCACTAAAAGTTTGGGGTCTGTACCCCCAAAAATGCGCCCCCTGCAGCCATGGAAAGAAAAAGGGGGAGAGCCCATATCTCGAGACCCCCTGACCCAATGTTTACAAAACTTGGGGGGTATCTTAAGAAGCTTCATCTGAAGCTCCACTAAAAGTTTTGTGTCTGTACCCCCAAAAATACGCCCCCTGCAGCCACAGAAAGGAGCAAATGTGCACAAGCACCCCCCACACACACACGAGGATTTCGCTCTCTCTCTCTCTCCCTGGCCGGGCCGCACATCAGCTGATTCCTCCAGTACTCAATCCTGACTGATTGGCCAGAAGAAGACCCAGCTTGCCCACCGATTGGCCGGGGGAGGAGAATGCTGCTTACTGACGGTTATGCTGCTTACTGACGGCCGAATTTGCCAAATTTATTCGCGAACTCCCGAACTCGCTGAATTCGGCCCCCCCGGTTGCCCGCCAGTTTTGAGTTCAGTTCCTCCCGAACTAAAAACCACCGAATCAGGGGAAATTTGGCTGATTTTCAGTTCGGGCCGAACCGAATTGACAGCCCTACCCTGCACAATGCAGGAAATTCCAAACTAACTTCCACCCACACCCCCAGTGACCCATACTCCATGCTCAGAAGATGGCCAAGGTGCCTTCCTTCTCATGATCTGCCTAAGGTCATAGAATCAGCATTGCTGATAGATGGCCATCTAGCCTCTTCTTAAAAGCCTCCAGGGAAGGAGAGCTTACCACCTCCCGAGGAAGCCTGTTCCACTGAGGAACTACTCTAACTGTTAGAAAATGCTTCCTAATGCCTAGATGGAAACTCTTTTGATTTAATTTCAACCTGTTGGTTCTGGTCCGACCTTCTGGAGCAACAGAAAACAACTCGGCACCGTCCTCTATATGACAGCCCTTCAAGTACTTGAAGATGGTTATCATATCACCTCTGTCTTCTCCTCTTCAGGCTAAAGTAGAGGGATTATCACAGGTTGCCTGTGGTCAAAGGC
The DNA here is from genome assembly GCF_029931775.1 of Euleptes europaea. Taxonomy (NCBI): domain Eukaryota; kingdom Metazoa; phylum Chordata; class Lepidosauria; order Squamata; family Sphaerodactylidae; genus Euleptes; species Euleptes europaea. The sequence continues at coordinate 37,528,729 of NC_079323.1, forward strand.
TCAAGAGAAATATTTGAAAATCTGACCTCTGCTAGGGAGCACCTGTAACATGATTATTTGTAGAAGGCATCTGAAGACTAGTCTTTATATTTCAGCTAGCATTTATTTACTAAGAAATAACATCAAGTTTTGTATTATGGAATTAGTAATAGTGTCAAATGAAGTTCCAGATTCTGCTGTATCAATCTCGTCAGTTGCTTTTTGAACCTCAGAGCATCAGTCACTATTCGTAAGCGATATCTTGTTTATTCAAAGACCACAACAGTAATTATCTTTGTTTCCACTTACTGTGGCATCTCTACAGGTTGGTTTGTTAATTGCTTGCTTAAGGCACTTGACTCTGTTATCCATTCTGTGTAGGTAGATGTGTCGTTTTCCCCATCCTTTTGTATCTCAGTGCCAAGTGACAATTCTGTCCAAATGTTTTATCTCTACGGTTTTTACTGGAAAGACTGTGGTTGATGTCTGCAAAAAAAAAAAAAAAAAAAAAGAGTTTGGTCAGAATGGGTCAACAATGAAGCTTGTTCAACACTGATTTTGTGAGCTGCGTCTGGGTTCCGGGTTAGAGGGATGGTGTTTGAGCAAAACACATGAGGTGACAAAAGTATTTTTTTTCCTGTGTGTGTGGCAGTTCTTTCAAGAGCGTTCCTCCTAAGACAAAAAAAAAAGTTAAAATTGGCACATAAAAACTACTAAATACCATGTAATTTGCTACATGTTAACTACTTCTGAAGGAGACTGCTTCAGACTTGACATATTTGGCGCTCAAAGAAGACATTTGTGAAGGGCGCATTCATGCATTATTGGTCGTTGTCTCTTTCAAATACTTAAGTACCTCTATGTAAGTACAAAATTTGTGAAATAACCCTGAGGCACAAGAAGACAACTTGCACTGTGACAATTCTTTAGACTGTAAGATTGCAGACACAATTTTTTGTCTTAATTTATTGTATTGTACTGCCTAATGCACAACAGTAATAATAATTTTATTGAAAGATGAGCACTTGGAAGACAAAGCTATTGAATATGAAAGCGAATGCCCCAATTTATCAAGCAGAATGTTTCTAGATAGCTGCTTTGGCAATTGGATTCTATGGCATTGAAGTCCCTCCCCTCCTCAAGCCCCCACCCTCCTCAGGCTCCGCCCCCAAAACCTCCTGCCGGTGGCAAAGAGGGACCTTTACTCCAACAAACTGGTACGGGAACTGCAACTGACTTGAACCAAATTGTGCCCCCAGGCCCCCGTTGAGGATTCTGGAGGGGAAGGTTGCTGTGATATACCATCTCCCTGCCATCTTCGTCTCTTTTCTTGGAAGACCCTACGTATTTGCCTCCGCCGCTGTTCCTGAGGCTCTGCTGACGAGGGGGGTGAGCAGACCGGCAGCTGGCTTTCTGCAGCTGGCTCAGAACTGGAGGGCTGAGGGGTTGCTGTGCTAGTTCCTGGCTGCAGGTCTGGGTCTGGCCCCGCAGGGGCTGTTTCTTTCTGTACAATCTCGGCCACAGGCTGGGGCTCAAAGCCAGGGCTTCATCAGAGGAGTCCTCCATGTCCCCTGGACCCGGCTGGACCATGATGCACTACAAGATTAACACACACCCTGCAGAGAATGTGGTTTCCTTCCAAACCTGGACTTGAGGCCTCTCTTCCTGTTGTTTACTAGCTTTGGTATGTGGAAGGTAAAAACCTTTCCCAGCCTGAGACGCAACTTTTCAGCTGGTTAACACGGTGGCCAATAGCACCTGGAGTATTCTGTGCATGTGGAGTGGCAAAAGCAGAGAAATGACTCCTCCCTAGCACTTTTTCCACATGGGAAAATGGCTTGGCGGGGCAGGAGCCCTTCTCCACCCCTCACCCCCATGGCCGTGCTCTGAGTCCATTTGGGCTCTCCTTTATTTTTAAACAGCCATTCCAAGTGGCTGCAGTGTGGCTGTGGCAAATGCAAGTTGGGTCTGGGAAATCTGAATTTGTAGTTGGCCCTAAGATTCACAGCAGATGTGGGGCTGATTCCAGAGCTGAGGGTAGAGGTTTTTGCTGCAGAAGAAAGCAGGGAGGTAGCAGTTAAGACAGGGACCAGGAGATATCCTCCTTCATCACCTGTTGAGGACACCGCTGCTTCAAAAGCAGGCATCGCATTGTCTGGGTTGTCTATTTTATCTAGTGTGAAATCTGTCTGACTTAGTTGCCTCTATAGTCCAACCAAAGTCTTGCTTGACACAAGAGATTTCTCTCAATGGAAAATGTGTGTGTGCAAAAATTACGTAGAAGCCTGAAAGTGTTGTTCAGAGCTCTGGAAAAAACATAGCGGTTTCTCCACAGGAAGTCTGTGATGCTGTTTATAATAAGAACAAGTCTTTCAGAGCAGGTGACAGAAGGTTTTGATTCAGACATATTGTTTTACCTTCATGTATTGCTATGTGCTATGAATATTGTTAACATACACACAGTAAAGATGATGGCTTAAATATGAAAACATACTTCCATTGTTATCAGGTAATGCACACATATATCAAAGCAATCATCATCTTAGTTGAGGCATTCCCTCCTGTATAACTAGGGTTGCCAGCTCTGGGTTGGGAATTACCTGGAGATTTTGGAGGTGGAGCTTGAGGAGGGCAGGGTTGGAGAGGGGAGGGACTTCAATGCCGTAGAGTCCAATGGCCAAAGCGGCCACAGAAAGAAGAATACATCTAAATCTAAGATGACACTTGAACATAAGAACATAAGAAAGGCCCTGTTGGATCAGACCAAGGCCCATCAAGTCCAGCAGTCTGTTCACACAGTGGCCAACCAGGCGTCTCTAGGAAGCCACAAACAAGACAACTGCAGCAGCACCATCCTGCCTGTGTTCCACAGCACCTAATATAATAGGCATGCTCCTCTTATACTAAAGAGAATAGATATGCAGCATGACTAGTATCCATTTTAACTAGTAGCCATGAATACCCCTTTCCTCCATGAATATGTCCGCTCCCCTCTTAAAACCCTCCAGGCTGGCAGCCATCACCACATTTTGGGGCAGGGAGTTCCACAATTTAACGATGCGTTGTGTGAAAAAATACTTCCTTTTATCTGTTTTGAATCTCTCACCCTCCAGCTTCAGCAGATGACCCCGCGTTCTAGTGTTATGGGAGAGGGAGAAAAACTTCTCCCTGTCCACTCTCTCCAAACCATGCATAATTTTATAGACCTCTATCATGTCTCCCCTTAGCCGCCTTCTTTCCAAGCTAAACAGCCCTAGGTGTCTTAACCGCTCCCCATAGGACAGTTGCTCTAGTCCCCTAATCATTTTGGTTACTCTTTTCTGCACCTTCTCAAGCTCTGTAATATCCTTTTTTAGGTATGGTGACCAGAACTGTACATTTTTATAAGTATTTAAGAACCCAAGAAGAGCCCTGCTAGATCAGACCAATAGCCCAGTATCCTGTTTTTGGTGTCGTCTAACCAGTTTCCTTTGAAGGCTCACAAGCAAGGGCACAGTGATAAAGGCTGTCCCATGTTTTGCTTCCCAGCAACTGATCCCCAGAGGTATGCTCTGTAAGAATATGGAGGTTCCATTTAGCCATCATGGCTAATAGCCATTGAGGAACCCATCTTCCATGCATTTGTCAATTCTGTTTTAATGCCATTTACTCTAGTGGCTATCACAATATCCTGTGGCAATGAGGTCTACAAGGTAACTATATACTGTGTGAAGAAGTATTTTATTTTGTAGGTTCTGAATTAGAGTTTGCAAAAAAAAAATTGGTAAATTTCGGGTTTATTGGGCCTGAATTCTTTTGGTAAACCCGAAATAAGTTGAATACCCATACTGGTAAATGGTTATTTTGGCTTTATTTCCGGGTATACCGAAAAAAAATTCGGCTCCATTATAGTTTATAGGAATTTTTTCTGAAGCGCCTGTGGGGGCATTTTTAGAGGAAGTCACCAAATTTGCAGCGTAGCTGTAGGGGACTCTCCTTAGATGGGCACCAAAGTTTGGGACAGGGGGTCTAATTTTATGGGCCGCAAAGGGGTCACCCCATCCTCCAGTTATTTGCGAGCCGAGCTGTCAACCGGTTTTCAGGTTTAGAAGGTCAGTGTTGCTGAGGACTGGCGGAAAGAGCCTCAAAGTCTGTGGGGCCCATTGATATCTGGGGCACATAGCATGATGTCCATGCAAATTAGCTTCCAAACTGACGAAAATGGCTTAAATGCAAGAGAAATGAGGCACGGAAAACATTTCTTTTGGAGGCAAATGACTTTCTGTGGACTGTCCTTTATTATAGTAATCAAAAATCTGATTTCAAGAGATGGTAACGGTGAGGGGAAAGGAAGCCACTATTTGGTGTGACCTTCAATTTGAGAGCAGGTTTTCGGGGAGGGGGTGATATCAGAGCCAGCCAAAGTCATGACCAAGGCAGCTCTTATGGAGGAGATTCTGACCTCCATATTGGTGGTATCAACCCTGTGAAAAGTTATGCTGGCATAACCTAGATCAAAGCTTCTTAAACTGTGGGTCACGACCCCATATGGGTCACGACCATATGGGGTCGTGTAACTGAATGAGGAGGTTGCGAAAATTAGATTTATTATCAGTAAATGTTAGATTTGTATACCTATTTTATATACCTATATACCTGGGGTCCTGTAAAAATTTCTCAGGCAAAAAGTGGTCGTGAGTGGAAAAGGTTTAAGAAGCCCTGACCTAGATGACACACCATCATGGAGTACACATCATATCTTTATAATTTGCAGGTTTGGGGAATGTATTATTTTACGGCCCTTCAGCTGGTGTAAGTAGATTCCAAGTTCACATTGAAAATAAACAGATGGCAGGTGGCAAGAATTTTCTGGCAGGCATTTGAGCCTAGGTGTAGGCAGTGTTCACACACACCTCTCACACACATTCAGTTCTGCGGACTGTGTAGAACAAATAATTCAGCAGGGCATTTTTATCAAGGGCTGTAGTAATCAGCAAGGAAGGCATCTTTATAAAGAAAATTGGTTGTAGTTAAACAATTATTTATTAGGGCATTTTTAATAAAGGGAACAGAATTCTAACTTTAATGGTCTGTGAAAAATTGTTCTTTTATTTTTGCATTGTTGATTGTGTGTATTATGCTGTTTTATTCTAATACCAGATTTTATTGTAATCAGAGTTTTTTCATTTGCTGTATGCAGGGTTTTCAGGCACAGTCTGGCAACCAGTGGAATACCGGGGGAGGCAGGGACATAGGCCATTTATCCATGGCTGTTTCCTCACGGTCACCCCGCTGACTTCTTTGGGGCTTTTCCTTGATTATGCATGCATTTTCCGACTGTCAGAGGTCGCCTCACTCTCTCCATGCATTTCCCCTGTGTTTTCTGGATGCTGGCTAAACACGAATCCAGAAAAACACTGGCAAAACGCAGGCAAATACAAGGGGCGAGCAAGGCAACCTCTGACGGTTGGAAAATGTATGCATAATCAAAGCAAAGCCCTGAAGACGTTGGCGGGGTGACTGCGAGGAAATGGCCATGCTTAAATATCCAAAGTGGGTGGGCATAGGGTTGCCAGGTCCCTCTTTGCCACCAGCAGGAGGTTTTTGGGGTGGAGCCTGAGGAGGGCAGGGTTTGGGGAGGGGAGGGACTCCAATGCCATAGAGTGAGAGTCCAATTGCCAAATTGGCCATTTTCTCCAGATGAACTGATCTCTATCGGCTGAAAATCAGTTGTAACAGCAGATCTCCAGCTAGTACCTGGAGGATGGCAACCCTAGGTGGGCAACAGCACTACATCACTTCTGGGGAAAACTTGGAAGTGACATCACACCTCTCTAGGAATTGCTGGAAAGCCCCTGGATTACAATGCACTAAAACAGTGCAATTAAACCGGCATAATACCTACAACAAACCATGCAATAGTCTTTAATCTACCTTCAGTATCAGTGACAAAAAGCAGAGTATAAAATAAGTAATTGGGGAGTAAATGAAATATTAAATAATGAGGTAATTGGGGAGGGGCTGTGGTCCAGGGAGGGGTCTTGGCTCACAGAAGGTCCCAGGTTCAATCACTAGCATCTCCAGTTAAAAGGATCAAATAGTATAGGTGATCTGGACATCTTCTGCCAGTCTGAGTAGGAAAAAATGAGCAGGCAACACTGTCGATAATGCTGAGTAGACAGTACTGGCCTTGAGGACTGATGGTCTGATTCAGAACAAGGCAGCTTTATGTGTTCATGCATAAATAAATAAAACGACTGGCTCCTCTTCACCTTTATGTGTAGAGATGCACTATGTGCTCCTGACCTGGGATCTCTCCTACAATGTATTGTACTTTTTCTGTTCTCCTGCCCATTCATTCATTGTAATGATGGGGACTTTGCTAATAAATAGTAACAGTAAAATACCAAGCCTACAAGGTGTTCCGTTGCTGTTTAAACAAAAGGGTTGCAATTCTCAAAAACATGTATTCTGTAGTTCTTGATTAGAATCCAATTGAGACCTAATTCCTAACATGAGAAGAATATTAGGCCTTATCATGAAATACATCTGTTCTTGAGGTCTTCATTATCATGCATTTTTGAACTGGCAGTGAAAAGCTCCATTCACGGTCATCTTTCAAAAGCACAACTCTTCTATTTCATCTTTTCCTCCTTACAGAGAAGAAGTAAGTCTCAGCTCTGATCCCATGGTGGTTACCGAAGCTTGTCTACCACGTTTCCTGTTTGCAACTGCAAACATTTAAAGTGCAATTTAAGGTCCCAGATCAACTCAAAGTTGGGCCAAGAAGCACAAGCCCTGCAAGCCTGGGACCCTGTTGGCCCCGAACCCCATTTTCTCCCCTTTGTTTCAGCAAAAAGCATTTCAGCAAGAAGCAGGAAAAAAAGGTATGCATCTTTCTGTCTACCTGAATGCTCAACTTTTATATTAAAAATATCCCTGATAATTAGGCATTACTATCAGTATCAAAAACTTTAGATAATCTCTACTGAAGGGAGAGGAGGGACTTTCGCTAAGGCTTGTACTTTATATCACTACCGTATTTAAGGGATTTTCATTTTGTGCCTTTCCTCCGTTGGAGCATACACTTTGAATATTTAAAACCCAATTAATGGTTCTAATTAATTGCCTTTTGAAGACCTCTCTTGCGAGATTCAGATCTGTCTTGAAATGGCATAAAGATGACTGTTTCGTTTACCTTGATTCAAAATTATTCAGTTACTTAACGATTTGTCTTTTGTGAGGGTCTGCAGCACTGAACTTTATGTCATTTGCTAACTGGGACAGTGCGGGGGGGGGGGCTCTTCAATAAAGGCAGAATTCAAAGTCTGCATCTTCTTCCTTGACTGGCTTGGCTTGGACTAAAGGGGGGAAACGTACCTCCTAGCGTTAATTTTGTAATTCAAAGTGCTCTGGTTCTTGAGAGGTTTGAAACACCTGGCCCTTCTAACCTTCCCTGCTCTTAATGCTAACACGCAGGCATTTTTCATGCATTCATCCATGATTACCAATGGGATTAGTGTCTGGTGTTCACACTGCTTTGTAGGATGTGTCTCTTTTTCCCAGCTGAAGAAGGCTGATGATCAAACCATTACTGCAATTACCACAAGGTTCAAGCTCTGTCCTTTCCCTGTGTAGAACAACCAGATATGTTTCTGTAATGACATTCCCCTGTTCATATTTTTAAAATGTAGACAGAGACGTCATGAGAAACTGACTACAGACATATATTATGTTTGTAATTGTGTAAACTGTTGAATTTCCCAGCATCATGTGAAAGAAGCCTTTCAAAAATCTCCCTTATGTACAATTTTATAAGGCATAAGTATCCAACCATGGAATTTAGTACCACTACTCCTGACGCACTAGTAGGGGTGATACCCATCTGTATACTAACTTATAATAATAATTTTAAAAACACATGCAAAATCATATGAGGATGGATCCCATGGATCCACTCCATCTTACAACTACAACAATAAAACAAAGGCATTCAAAATAGTCCCTTTAAAAAATATAGCTGGCACAGCTGTACAGATTGCCGCGCATTAGAGTAATTAACAATACGTTTGCTAAAGCATTGGATGGAACGGTTGTCATCTGGCAGAATTAGGGTAGCACAATAATGAAGAGCTTGATCTGTGGGCTGGAAGCTCCACTTTTCAAATCTCAGCTCAGTCATGAATTTACTTCCTTTAGGAAAATTGCTCCCCCATCTTCTCCCTTGCCTGCCCCTCCCCTGATGGTTCTGTTAAAACAATGCTACTAGCATGCCAAGGCTATTATAAAGATTACTAAGCTCATGTATATGAGGCACTTTTTTTAAAAGCGCCATCTAAATGGGGCAATTATTATCTGTACACGAACAGATTTACCATCAGTTTTGCACCATTTGTAAAAGTCATATATGTCTTATCCAATGATATAGTATTTCACATGCTCCATATAACTTACTCAGACTCCATTCAAGGATTCCGTGATTACAACAACAGGCACAACAACAACAAAACATGACAGAGGAGATTTCAATGTGTTTGTTGATCCTTTTTTAAAAAAATTTTTATTAAAATTTACAGTAATACAACATTAAAAAAAAAACTTCTTAACAAACAAAACATTGTCCAGTACTTATAAAACTGATAACTTTCTAAATAATCACTCTCTTTATGAACCACCACCAACAGAATCTAAACTTTTAAGCGTGTTCTCCATCCTGGATATAGTGGGATTCCATATTCTATCCAATACCCCTATGTTTTTGTTATTTTGATAGTAAGTTAATTTAATCAACACATAGATCTCCCTTACTTTGTCGAACCAACTATTTAAGCTTGGAGAGTTCACTCCTTTCCAGCATCTGGCAAAATTTATCCTTGCTAATGTTACCATATGGAGGAATACATAAAGAAGTTTGTGTGTTGGTCCTGAATAATAATTTATCTTGCTCAAATTAGTTGGACAGTTTTTGGAGCAAGGTATTTAAAATGAATGTGGTACTAGGGTCTCTGTAAAGGTGTTAATAGTTGCTGCCAAGGTTCATCATTTTCCTTGCTTTTTTCCACATTTTAAAGTATACATTTGATATTTTCTTTATGGTGCTTCTTGTTTAACACATGCCGCTCAAGTTTCAGAAACACTGAACATATCCTTCTTGAATTTTTGTTAGTGAATAATCTTAATAACCATGGAGACCAATGATTAAATTCACATTGATTGTAATGCCAAAGGCTGAACCAAGCATAATTCATATTATGTGAATGCATGTGACTGTTTTGGACGATCCATGCTGCTGTGATGATAATTACTAGCTGTTGGAATAAACAGTATTCTTAAATGCTAAACCTGATGCTAGAAAATACTGAGAACACAAACAGAGTTACACCTAGATAGGTCCACTGAAGTCAATGAGCTTAGAAGGATACTTAGATCTAACTAGTCCACAAAAGTCAATGGGCTTAGAAGGAACTAACTCTGCTTAGGATGGCAATTAGGATAGAATGGAGGAGACGAGAACAACAATACACACTGCTTTGAGTCCCCATTGGGGGAAAACGGTTGCCAGTTCTGGCTTAGGAAATTCCTAGTGTTCTGGGGGCAATGCCTAGAGAGGGCATGGTCTAGGAAGAGAAGGAAGCTCAGCAGGGATGTAATTCTGTAGAGTTCACCCTCTGAAGCTGCCATTTCCTTCAGGAGAAAGGATCTATCTGGTCTGGAGATCAGTTGTAACTCCAGGCCCCACCTAGAAAGTAACAACCCTAGGAGAAAGGAATAATGAAGTAAAGAAATACATACATTCGATTTTTCTGTGTGTGTTGAATACTTATCATGTTTCATTCAGTTGCTGTGCAGCTGAATGTGTAACTTAATGCCCCCCAATTACCCAGGTAATGTGCTATTGGCTGTTCCTTACGAACAGGTGGTACATCTTACGTCTGTCTAGAGTTGCCAGGTCCATCTTCTATACCAGTGGGAGGTTTTAGGGGCGGAGCCTGAGGAGGGAGGGTTTGGGGAGGGGAGGAACTTCAATGCCATAGAATCCAATTGCCGAAGCGGCCATTTTCTCCAGGCGAAGTGATCTCTATCAGCTGGAGATCAGATGTAATAGCAGGAGATCTCCAGCTAGTACTTGGAGGTTTGCAACCCTACGTCTGTCCATACATACATGATGAACAGACATTCACCATAATGTGTGAACAGGGCTTCACAGGTAGTCAAGGCCTGTTTTTGAATTGGCAAAGGAGAGGAAAGTCGACAAATGATTTGTGAACCATCAAGGGACCTCTACACATAAGACAGGATTATAGATGTACAGACATTCCATTGCTACGCTGTTCCTTACCATCTGCTGTAGTTTCTATTTCTGTGTACATATTTCTTCCACTAGGCTTGAAAGCAAAATTAATGTGATAAGAATCAATAGATAGGAAAGAGATGGGTAAGGTACTTTAAAGTGCTGTAAAGTGTTAGAGAGATGCACTGGTATTACTTCATCCAGCAAAAACTCAGGGGGAGTTTTCATAATGCACAAATGTTATTAGAAAACCAATTTCAACATAGTCATTGGTAAATGCAAAATTTATTTATGTCTTTAGAAAAGTCCCTGCTACATCACTGTATACTAGAAAATAACACTGGGAAATGGATGAAGTGCACCGTTTTTTAAATTAAAAATTTGAAATTAAAATTTAATTTGCTTCTGCAAAATGTGTAAGTATATATTTCAACAGGCACAAATCCAAGTATTTTGCTAACAATCAATCTGTATTCTGTCACAAAGGCGTTCAAGAGAGCCCGTGTGGAGATCTGATTAGAGTTTTGGCAGGGGTCTGCATCTTCCCTATGCCATCAAGCTTGCTGGGTGACCTCGGGTCTGCCACATTCGGCCTAACCTCGATCCCAGGGTTGTTGTGAGGATAAAATGGGGGAAGGGCTGCTCTGAACAAGAGAAAAATGCACTAAGAATATAGGTTGGCATAGAAATGGTTCCAGATGAGCCAAAGTGTGTAAAGTTCAGGCATGTGCCATTTGTGGCCCCGTTTTTGGCTTTGTTGTATTTAATATAGCTTCAGAGGCCTCAAACAAAAGTGAAAGATTTGTACTGCAGGGTGGGGAGGAAGGTTCTTAACCCATTCCCCTTGTGATACTTTTCTGCTATGGATTGTACCCTTGTCCCAAGCTCTTTTTGCTCTGCATCACATATAGCTGGACCCTTAAAATAAATTATTTGTGTCTTGAAGGCACATTATGCTTTCTCACAATCAGAGGTCTGCATATATTCCACTCTTTTACAGCTGCACCGTACAAAGCCAGAAATTAGTACTGAGTCCCAAATTAGTGCCCTGACCTGAATAGCCCAGGCTAGCCCGATCTCATCAGATCTCGAAAGCTAAGCAGAGTTGGCCCTGGGAGACCACCAAGGAATACCAGGGTCATGACACGGAGGCAGGCAATGGCAAGCCACCTCTGAAAGCCTTTTGCCTTGAAAGCCCTATGGAGACACCATCAGTCAGCTGTGACTTGACGGCACTTTCCCCCACCACTTAATTAGTGTTCAGTATTTAGCCCTTAATGTTGTAAAAAGTAGGCACACAAGTGTGTGTTGTAGAAGGGATGAAGGATGAACTGGATCTCCACTGGCAAGAGGAGAAGGTCCAGTCCTACACACACATCTTAGGGCTGCCAGCTTTTAGTCCCTATAGCTTTCCCTTTGATCTGCAGCAGCTAGCAGGTGATGTTTTGCTCCATGCCATAAACAGCTCAGCTTATTTCTGCATAGTCAACCTGTAGTAAAGTGGTAGGGCATTTTTTCCTGGCCAGTTGCCCCTTTAGACCAGCAAGGGTAGAGAAAGAAAATTTTTAAAACACTTTCCTCACCCCCCCCCCCCATCATCATCCCAAGATGCTTTTATTTTCCATATTTGTTTTTTTCTTGGAAGGGGTGAAAAACAGCTTGGGGATGTTGGGGGGGTGGTTTCATATGAGGATTTTAAAAAAACCCTATTCCCCCCCATTTTCTGCTATTCACGAACACATGAAGCTGCCTTATACTGAATCAGACTAGGGCTGTCGATTCGGTTCCATTTGAACCGAAAAACAGCTGAATTTTCCACAATTCGGCAATTTTCAGTTTGGATGGAACCGAATTTTTAAAAAGCGCTAAACGACAAGCTGAATTCAGCAAGTTTGGGGTAATTGCCGAATAAATTTGGCAAATTCGGAGGGCTCCGAATCAGCAGCATAATCATCAGTTAGTAAGCAACTAGCAGCATTCTCCCGCGGCCAATGATGGCCAAGCCAGGTCTTCTCCTGGCCAATCAGAACAGGGATTCTCCCTTTTGAATTTGCTAAGAGAAGAGTATAAAAACTCTTGTCCTCCCATCCTGACTCAAGTCTGGAATTCCTTCCATTTTGGTGGTGCTGCTCCTGACTCTGAGAGATCCCGAATCCCGATTCCTGCTTACTGGAATAGGACTGGATTGGATTTACTTCTCGTCCCTGCTCCTGCTGGAAGACATCCACACAGTTTGATTTTGGGGTTTTTCCTCTATACCTTTTCTCCTGTATGTGTGTGTGGGGAAAGCAGATTCTCTCTCTGTGTGTGTGTGTGTGGGAGAAGTTTCTGTGGGGGGGAAGCCAAAGGGGGGGTTGCCTGTTCTGCCAGGGGTATGTGTTTGTCCCCTCTCGCCTCTGGGGAATTTGCATTCTGCTTTTTTTCTGCCCGTGGCCTGTGGCCAGTCCTCGCGTGGAGTTGAGCCCATGCGGCAGTGCGCGAGTCTCTCCCTCCGCTCACCAACCACCCCGCCTCCTCCTTGGGTCGTTTGTAGGTGCTTGAGCCGAGCCGTACTGGCTTGAGGGGAAGGGGTTTGCCGGCTCTGCCGGGGCTTTGTGTTTGTGCCCTCTCACCTTTGCGGGAGTTTGCGATCTGCTTTTTTTCTGCCCGTGGCCTGTGGCCACCAGTTCACGCCTGGAGTTGAGCTCGTGTGGCAGTGCGCGCGTGCGTGAGTCTCTCCCTCCGCTCGCCAACCGCCCCACCTCCTCCTTGGGTCGTTTGTAGGTGCTTGAGCTGAGCCGTACTGGCTTGAGGGGGGGATTTGGTGCCGGCTTGCCTTTATTTGGGGTTGAGCCGAGCTGTACTGGTTTGAGGGGGAGGGGGTTTGCTGGTTCTGCCGGCGCTTTGTGTTTGTGCCCTCTCACCTTTGCGGGAGTTTGCGATCTGCTTTTTTTCTGCCCATGACCTGTGGCCGCCAGTCCTCGCCTGGAGTTGAGCCCGTGCGGCGGTGCGCACAGAGCGAGTCTCTCCCTCCGTTCGCCAACCGCCCCGCCTCCTCCTTAGGTTGTTGCCAACTGTGCCTGGAGTGAGGGTTTTCTCTGTCTCTCTGCCAGGGCTGTGTGTGTTCCCTCTGTTTATCTCCATTCTGATGCTTTAGGTGGTTGCTTGGAGTGGGGCTGAGTTGTTGCTACCTCTGTTTTGATCAACGGCTTTAAGCGAAGGCATTGTTGATTAATAAGATCTGTTAGGGAGTGTCTGGGCATACATTTAAACCGTAGGGGTAGGGCCGGTCAGCTTCTTTCTCACCAACCAGGCTCAGCTAGGTCTTTAAAAGGGCAAGGGATCTTGATTTTTAAATAGCTTAAAAGGTCAAACAGTTCTTGGGGCAGCTTCCTGGCTGCCAGTAGATTTAGAATTCAACAGTGAAAGAAGAGTGACCTTGCAGGGAAAAGAAAACTCCTCCTCCTGATTCCTGAGGGATCCATTGTTGCAGCTCAGATTTAGATAGGCTAAATCTCCTAGGCATCACTTCCCCCTTTTAAAAAGGTTTACAAATACATCTCCAGGGCAGTGTGACTGGTTCAACTTAGGTTCTCTAGACCAGGCTCACCAGCTAGTTCTTTTTTTAAAAAAAAACCAAACAAACCAGAATTTACTGAAGGTTAGGTTAGGACCTCTAGTTTTGTTTGGGAGAAAATCCCGTAGTTGTCTTTGGGGGAGGGTACATAAAAAGTTGTCAGGTCAGGGACTGATCCTAGGCCAGGACAGGTAGCTAGGCAGTTAAACTTCCCCACAGTACAGGTAGCCAGAGTTTGGCCCAGGGGAACAATGAGTGGCAGGGGTGCAGGTAAGAGGGGCTCCGGGGGGAAAGTGAAGGAGAAGACTAGAGGGGCGGAGGGAAGGGGGAGGGCTTTGGCTCGCCCCCGACCTGCGCTGGGAGCAGCTCCGTAGGTGCCCTTCAAGATCCAGCAGTAGAGCCTCTTTCCTGAGGGGGCCTCTGGAGCTGCCACCCCTGAACAGGTGATGACAGGTGCTACTGGCACTGGGCAGGGAACCGCTGCTGCTGTACAGGCTGTCCCTTCTCCTACTCCTCCTCCTGCTGCTGCTGTGGAGCCTTTCCTGCAGCAGCAGCAGGAGGAGGAGCACCCTGGGGAGGAAGTGGGTGTCTCGGAGCTCACCCCCACTTCAAAGAGGGTGGTGCAGAAGCTTGCACAGTTGCTGGACTCCCCGTCGACTTTGCCTGCTTCTTCACTCCCCAGCAGCAGTTCTTCCATGGGGGCATGGGAGGAGGGGTGGTGGAGGTGCAAGAGGAAGAGATGGAGGAGGTACACCCAGAGATGTGTCAGCCATCTCAACCCCTTCTCCCTCCGGACCCCTGTGCTCCAGAGGGGGATCAAGCTCAAGGTCCCCTTCCTTTTAACCTGAGGTCTCCCCGCCAATGTGGGGACCTCTCCCTTATTTGTACAAAGATAGAACACCCTTAAACATCAGAAAATAAATACACGGGCATGTTTGCATGGAGGGTCTCATTTTTAAAGAGACAGAGCTGATTTCTAAGTCTCCTGGCTCTGCCACAGAGAGGCTGGTGTATGCAAATTGCCAGTTCCTTAGCATGCTGGGATAATTGTACCTTCAAGTGTTCTGGGCGGTGCTCAGAGCGTGGCTTTGCAATTTGACAGGTAGGAGAGATAAGAGAGACAGTTTTTTTTAACCTGCTGTGCAGCGGGATGTTTGGGGGAGATGAGGGGGCAACCATATTATGCAAAGGGGTCCTGCCGAAGGCTCCGGTGTCTGGTACAAGCTCCTCACTACATTCTGACCCAGCCAACTGGCATGGGTTCAAGGGAGTGGGATGACCGTCCGAAACCTTGGCGGTCCCAGGGCAGACGAGTCCCATCTTTGCACAAATGCCACAAGACTGTCCTGACGGCCCATGTTTGCACAGGCTGTACAGAAGCCTGCTGAAATCTCCCACCCTAATTTTTCCCAGGGGTTTGGCCAATAACAACCCTTCATATGAAGGTTAAAGAATAGAAACATGAAAATGATAAATGCATATAAAGAGAAGCATAGGAAATAATCACACACACACACACACACATATTCACAACTAGATCACTTTACACACAGGCATGCCTTCAAGGGTATGTTAGAGCTAAGCTGGTCAAAAATGCAAATTCGGCCCGGTCTGCCCTAGAGGGTTGGACATATGCAAATCTTTTGACGCCAGGGGCATGCTGGGTACCTTAATGTTTGCGGCGTTCTGACAGGTGTCAGAATGCAGTGTTTCCATTTAAAGAGGTAGCAGAGGTTTTAAAGGTACAGACTGGAGATTGAATTTCCAAGGGCATGGTCATTTTGGGGGAAGGAGGGGGCACCCTGATCTTGGAAGGAGGCTGCTTGGGGCTCCTTGCCACTTTTCCAACAGCCTCGCTATCTCGGGACCCTGTTCTTTGGGCAGGGACCCACTCTGGCAGGATGTTAAGCCCCAAACCAGACACTTAGTCGGAGGAATGGAGTTGGATTCAGCAGAAGTTTCTTCTTGCTGGATTTGTTCTCGGATCCTGTGACGAGTGCCCTGGGCTGGCTGCGCTGGTTCTGGTTCACCCACTTTTCAACCTGCTGGGTCCACCTTCTCGGTGGCTGTACAGCCGCGAATGTTTCTACATCCCACTTCCCAATTTTTCCTGGGGAATGCCGAATAGGTAACCCCACCTTGGAAAGTCAAAGAATGGAAACATACAAAAGAGAAAGAGAGGAGGGGTGCACAACTTTCCTCACATTTGGAGGGATCGTTTGCGTAAGGGGGGGCTTCCCTCCACCATGACAGGGCAGAAAATACTCAGGGGCCATTTTGCATGGTCTGATGCTTGCTAAAAACTGGTTTTCAAATTGTGAATTAAAGAATGCATTTGCCCGGTCCCGACTCCCGAGTCCGATGCAAAAGGGGAAATTCCACCCCACCTGCTCCTTATGCATAGCTGGCGCACCTCTGTCCCTTTCCATGGTTTGCAAGCTCCCAAGGTCGCGTCATGTGTTGCTTTGCATGGTTTAGCAAACTCCGAGTCCAAACGGTATATTCTATTTCTATTCATTCCGATGGGCGGAGGGGGGGAACCCTTCTGGGCCCCATAGCTCCGGACCCCCTGACCCAATCTTCACAAAACTTTGGGGTTCTTTCAAGAAGGGTCCCCTCAAGCTACACTGAAAGTTTGGGACCTCTACCTCCAAACATGCCCCCCCCCGGAGCCGCGGAAAGGCGCAAATGTGTTTTTAATGGCTTTAAACGGCCGAATTTATTCACGAACTCCGAACTTGGTGCCGAATTCCAAGGATCCGAATCGGGGAAGTTCGGACTTCGGCATTTCCCAAATAAAAACAGGCCAAATTTTGCCGAATCTGAATTTTATTGAATTTTTTTTTTCAACAGCCCTAAATCAGACCTTTGGTCCATCAAAGTCAGTATTGTCTACTCAGACAAGCAGCGGCTCTCCAGGGTCTCAGGCTGAGGTCTTTCATATCACCTACTTGCCTGGTTCCTTTACTGGAGATGCCAGAGATTGAACCTGGGACCTTCTGCATGCCAAGCAGAGGCTCTACCACTGAGCCACAGCCCCTACTGTTTTCTCCCTGGAAATCACAGCCCCAGATGCTGCTGTCTGTACAAAAACAAAAAAGCCCTTTACAATTATTGTGGAACTTCACATACTATCCAGTTCCATCTTTGTATTTTAAATGTTCTTGAAAAATGTTAGCTGTCTTATCTGTAGGTGTGGCACGATGGCTAAAGATGGAAAGGGGTAACTAAAGGACATTATTATTTAAGGTCTCATAAAGGTGTAAAAGACTCTTAAATGGAAAATGCCTCTTCCTGCTCGAGTTATAGGTTTCTGATGCTAACAGTTTAGATACAATTTCCCTCACAGACACTTGGGCTTATTGACCTGCAGCAAAATCCTAAACATATTTGCTCAGAAGTAAGTCCCTTTTTGTGTAAAGGGCTTATTCCCAGGTAAGTGTTTTTAGGATTGTAGCCTTTGTTTCTGTAGTTAAGGTTGAAGTTACTCGTTTTCCTTCTTTCTTTCTTTTAATCAACAAACTGAGGATACGGCAGCCTCATTTGGCAAGAAAGACTGGCTTCCACTCTTGGGTATATGGTACTCACTTTTGCCTCTGTACAGCATAATCCATCTGTGGGGTTCATTGTGTAGGTGATGTGGATGGGTACCAGATCAGGTTGCATATCAGCATCCCAACGGTCATCTAGATCCTATTGAATCTTACGGGCAGGCATTTTGATGGGAATTGGAAAGGCTATTTACATCTGAAACTATTAGTTGCTGGCAAAATACATGGCTGGCCCTGGTTAAGGGGCTAAGAACGCAATCCAGCACACTGTTAGGTTCAGTAAAGCCTGATGAAATTCATAGGGTTGCCGTAAGTCGGAAGTAACTGGATAGCACTTAGCACACACAAAGCCTGATGATTTCATGCTTAAATGTGCACTGAACTGAAGTCTTTGGAATAAAAATGCTAATTTTCCGTTACAGAAATGGAAAATTCAGAGTGTACCTATGTCTGGGTAGGTTTTGGTTTCATAACGGCCGTTATGATTATTTCCTTGGTGAAAAATATTTCATACTACATGCAAGTAAAGAAACGAGGTAAGAGAGACGGCGTGTTTGATCTTTGAGTGTGATTGTTAGATAACGACATAAAATGAGCTTGCAGAGCACATGTCACATTATCCTTAACTGGATTTTTGTAAAATTGTATTTTTCTAATGGAATAGTAACTTCAGTGATTTATTATAATATCTAAAACATGTATCATTCTAAGCATCAGTTTCACTCGAGGATAAACTTACAATAATTCTCCAGCACTTTCTGTCAGCGTTAATGAATAGATACAAGCAAAGATAAATTGAGTTACTTTTATTCAGAGTATTTCAATCTTGCTATATTATACAGCACTCAAAACAGCTCAGAGTATTAAAATGTTATTGTTTTTAAAATGCATCTGTTAAAAGTTTGAATAGTATACCGCAGCATATACCCGATATGTTAGTGATATAAGGCAAGGGACATATAGCACACCCTTTGCATGCACCATGTTCAATCAGGCAATTAAAAGGCAGTGTCTCTCACATGTGATCCTGAGATCTTTTAATTGCCTGATTTGTACCTCAGAATCACAGCCACTATGCTACACCAAAGAAAGGCTTAAAGATTTACATAGCTTTCTCCTGCTCAATCATATATTTTCGAAGCTTAATTCTAATATAGCCCACTGCTTTCCATGATTACCACATCAGACCGTTGGGTTAGATAAACCTCCAGGTGGTGGCAGGAGATCTCCCACTATTACAGCTGATCTCCAGGTGACAGAAATCCGATCACCTGGAGAAAATGGCCACTTTGGAATGTAGACTCTATGTCATTATACCCCATTGAAGTCCCTCCCCTCCCCAAACCCCACCTTCTTCCGGTTGTACCCCCCAAAATCTCCAGGTATTTTCCAACCCGAAGCTGGCAACCCTAGCAATTCAAGACAACATCTTGTAACACTGTGGGGGGGAAAAGTTAACAATAAATCACACAAAGCTTAAAAAAAATACCTTCTTGTTTTCAGTGTTTCTGAACTGTTCATATTTTTACAGGTAAAACATACAAAGATGTTCCAGAATACAGTCCAAGGTAGGGCAAACATTATCATAGTTTCTAAACTGCTACTGGCTGTTACTTACTCTGTAAGATAAATCTTAGTTTTAAAATTCATAAACATGAAGGTGGAAGAAAAATAAGCCACCAATGATATATGACTAATAATGTTCTAAAAACATGGTTAGCATTTTCCAGGGCTGTACCTCAATTAAGGAAATCTTTGTTGATGAATTGTAATCAACCTATATCGAGTTCTGCCGGCTTAAGAGCATTTAGCTTTTCTTGGGGAGGGGGCATGATTTTCTGTCAATTCTCCCTCCCACTACAGTCTCCCCACTCTGTCACCTGCACTGTGCTTGATGGTCCACAGACTCTCAGCAACAAAACAGTGGGCAAAGTAGTTTACTAAATCAGAATAGTTTGCTATGAACAAAATAATATTTGTAAAAGCAGAAGATTTTTTCTCCTTTCAGATGATTTCCCCAGGTACTACAGCAAGCACCATCTATGAAGAAATTACTTTGGTAAACAATCAGAAGCAGAATTGCACCCTTCCATTGATGTCAATGGGCTTCAGATAGTGGAACTCTGCTTAGGATTCTACTACAACTGTGGCACAACCTAAATATATATTTTTTAATCTTTTAAGAAGTGCTGCTTTATTCAATCAAAATATTTTTACTGATGAGTAGACTAACAGTACAATCCTAAACAGAGTTGTACTCTTTTGAGTCCATTGAAGTAAACAAGGTTTGAAGAGTGTAACTTGGTTTAGGATTGTGTTGTAAACATGATAAGCTCCCTATATAAATAACAGCTTTTAAACTTTCTTTCATAGCCATGAAGAGTTTTATACTGAAGAATGTCCTGTTTATGACAACCTCAATCACCGTCAACAAGATATTCTAAGTAAGTTGTTCTTAAGAATTTGCATTTATTATAATAAACAAATCCATTCCTTATAGAGGGCATTGGAAATATTTCGCAGTCCTAAAATGTGATTTGAAATTATGGTTTTATGTATTTTTATGTACTCTATTTTATGTTTTTTGTATTTTTATGTTTTTTGTATTTTATTTTATTTTACTGTATTTTATTTATATTGTAAGCTGCCTTGAACTCCATAAGGAAGAAAGGTGGTTAACAAATGTTTTAAATAAATAAACATTGTCTTATTTGCATCTTGCTTTCAAAAGGGGACAGAAGGTTGTAAGGAGCACAGTTGTCTTGTATGTATTTTTAACGTTTTGACTTCAACATATGGAGCACTGAGCATGTTCCATCATAATATTTGTACAGGGCCCTAACCGATGTGTCTATTGTATCACTTATTGTATCACTGCCATGCCGAATAAGTTTGAATAAACTGTTTAGTTCAGGACTTTTAATCACTTACAACATCACTCACTTTTTTAAATTTTTGATCTCTAGATGAAAGTTATTATGAACAAATGAACGCCCATTCTCAGACACCCAACAATGATGTACAGGTATTACTGTTGATACAACAGAGCTTTGCTTTTCACGCTTGGACATTTTGAATCAGAGTTGCTTGTGTATATTTAAATGCCAAAAACTTAAAGCATACTGCTTTGGAGCTAGATTAGTCAGGTAGTAAGTTAGAGAAAATCTAAAATTGAGTATGAAGAAAACAAGAATGGAATGGGAAGATGAACCTCCTGTGCACAGGATACTCTAGACCAGCGGTTCTCAAACCTTTTGAGTCACGGAGCACTTTTCAGAAGAGAAATTTGTAACGGAGCACTAATTTTCATCTAGCGCCTATATACTAAACCGAATGACAGTAGTATATTTTTTCCAATCTCTTCATGGAGCACTAGGAGATGTTTCGCGGAGCACCAAGTGCTCCGTGGAGCACAGTTTGGGAACCACTGCTCTAGACTAAACCCATCTAAGTGCCATTGAAATTAATGACATTTTAGCAATCGAGACTTTGTTTCATGGACTGAATACATGGGCAGCCCATTCCTAAAGGGGGGTAGTTAATTGATGGCGGGGAGTGGTGCAGCCGTGCTGCTTCCTGAGAGGCTTCCTGGCTGGCAAATTCACAATTTTGCTGGCATAGTTCCATGACAGTGCAAAGGGGCGTTCCTGGGCTGAAAGGGCTTAGAAAGGCAGATCTGCCCCTGGGGAAGCCTCCCCCTCCGACTCCAGCATGGGCACTCACTTCTGGGAACGCATCAGCACCGATGCCCAAGGGCCGCAGTGCTGCATCGTTCCCCAGGGCCACCATAAGTTGCCTTATGCTGGCGTCCATGCCACTTTGCACGGCACAAGTGGCACAGATGCCAGCATAGGGTTCATGCCGGCTCCTATGCACCCCCAGGGGCCCCCATTCAGAATTTCACGGTAAATGTCCTTTAAGGACTTCATTCCTTAAATTTGCCTAAGCTTTTAAGAATTCCAATTTAACAGTAATTCCATTTTAGGGAGCAAATAACGTGTGTGCAACCTAAGGATTTCCATTCTTGTCTATGGAAAATTGTCTCCTACTTCAAGAGCAGATACTTTTCATAGTAAAGAAATATGAGTAAAAGTGCAGATTCCTATGGAATTGTTTGCCATTATCATGGAAGCAGGCATACATTCCTTAGACACAAAACAACCCAAATTTATGATTATAAAGAAACAAATTACACAAGTTCCTGGGAGATACATGATCATATTTCACAGCATTTTAGAAGAGCTGCAGTCAATCCACTTTGTGACTATGTGGGGGTTTAACCTTTCAATCCTTCATGTTTTCACTCATCAAAACTGAGCCCTCCCTATTATTAGACCTAAAAAGGGGGGGATGTGACATGTCTTACCTACCTTTTCCCCCTTCCATGGCCAGTAAAAGTGTGGGATGGGGATGTGTAGCTTTCCCTAGGTGAAACCATCCAAGTATCAAAGGATTAAATCACCTCTTGCCTTGGTCTGAATCTGTCATGCATATTCTCAAGGATGTAGAGCATCTGCTTCTCATGCAGATCCCAGGTTCAGTTCCCAGCTTTTCTAGTTAAAAAGGATCAGGTAACAGGTGATTTAAAAGACCTCTGCTCAAGAACCTGGAATTCTGCTGCCATTCACAGTGTACAATACTGATCTTAATAGGCCAATGGTCTGGCTGATGACTGCAATTAATTTTGTTAATTAGTCTGGGAGGATCCAAATATGGATCTCCTAGCATTTCAGATTCTCAGCTCTGTTATACAGAGTGGGCACAGTGCAGCTAAGTCACACGTAACTAGAAGAAGTGAGCAGTGACTAAGTATGACTAAACATTAGGCTACACATTAGGAAGAACTTTCTAATAGTTAGAGCAGTTCCTCAGTGGAACAGGCTTCCTCGGGAGATGGTAGGCTCTCCTTCCCTGAAGGTTTTTAAGCAGCCACTAGATGGCCATCTGCCAGCAATGCTGATTCTATGACCTTAGGCAGATCAAGAGAGGGAGGGCAAGAAGGTTTGCATCAGTGTTCGGCTCTCGTGGCCCTTTCTTGCATGCCCAGGGTAGCGCCAATCACCACTTTGAGGTCAGGAAGCAATTTTCCTCCAGGCTAGATTGGCCAGGGATCCTGGAGGTTTTTTCTTTTTTTTTTTTGCCATCTTCTGGGGTGGAGTAGGGGGTCACTGGAGGTGTGTGGGGGGGAGGTAGTTGTGAATTTCCTGCATTGTGCAGGGGGTTGGACTAGATGACCCTGGTGGTCTCCAACTCTATGATTTTGTGATTCTTTTATTTTATTCAACAGAGTAATTTTTATCACTCTGAGTTTACCCTTGATGAAAGCCACCGACTCCAGATTATTAATACAAATATATTTCTTTGCAGCCAACAGCTGAGCGTCAGATGTGCTATGCTTCTCTTGACCACAGTGTCAAAAGAAAACACAAAAACCTTCGAAAAAAGAAATATCCTCCATTGGAATCAGATGAAGACCAGCTTACCAGAAGCTGCTCCATGCCCTCAGACACCTGTATTTATCTCAACAGTGAGCAGCTGAGCATCGAAAACAACATTTCTGAAGATGCTTCCTGCCAGTGACGATCCCTTAAGTTCGTTTGCTTTAATCCACACTACAAGTGACAAATTTCAGTTGGGACGTGGCTAAGCCAAATCATTGTAGTTGATGAAATATATCATTTTATTAAGTATAAATAAATAGCAGACAACTGGGATTACAGTTTGCTAGTGAACGATGCCTTTGGATTGTCTGCGGAATGGTAGGTGGGTAGCTTTACATTTTGAGCATTTTATGACATAGCAAAGGTTCTAAGGTCATTCTAAGTAGAATGTCAGTTTCAAGCATAAAGATGCATTTAGCTTCAAGTGCAAAGGCAAGCTTTAGATATTTCTGCGCTAATTCTGGCTGTATGTGAATGGTTCCAATACAAGCCCAACAACAACAATGTGGGTATTTTGCTCAGCACCTAGCAGATAAAATCTCTAGCATTTGTAATGACTTGGGACTCTTCATTAG
Source organism: Euleptes europaea (assembly GCF_029931775.1). Taxonomy (NCBI): domain Eukaryota; kingdom Metazoa; phylum Chordata; class Lepidosauria; order Squamata; family Sphaerodactylidae; genus Euleptes; species Euleptes europaea. Next base: position 37,552,101 of record NC_079323.1, read on the forward strand.
CTGTCAGACGGTGGACCGGATCCTTGCCACTTGCCTGCCACTTGCTTGTTTCACCCAGGCCCTTTCTGGCAGCTTAAATCTGTGCGGGAGGTTAGCTGTTTGGTTCCAAGAGGTAGTTAATGCCTCCTTGAGAGAGAGGGGGTGGTTGTCCCAGCCTGAAACAGGCTGTGGTATTAAAGAAACTTACCCGTGGCTCAGGGAGAGAAAGCAGCATGGTATGCCCCCATCTCATCATATCCTGGAGGCTAAGAAGGGAGGAGACCACCAAGGAGACTTGGAAGGAGACCACCAAGGAGGAAGGCAATGGGAAACAACCACCTCTGCTTCTCACTTGTTTTGAAAGCCTCTTGCTGGGGTCGCCATAAGTCGGCTGCAACTTGACGGCACTTTACACACACACCCTGGGCTCAAGAGCCTTGAGTAATTACTGACCAGTTTCAAATATCTTGCTCTTGAGCAAGATGACTGAACAGGTGGTACTCAGACAACGTCAAGGATCCCTGGTGAAGCAGACTTGTCGGGGTCATTTCCAATCTGATTTCAGGCCAGTTTGTAGAACTGAAATGGCCTTGGTTGCTGGTTTTAATTGTTGTTTTTGTTTTTACACATGTGTTTTATTTTTTTTTGTTTTTTATTGGTTTCATGATGTTTTTATAATACTGTTTTTTGAATGTTAGCCACCTTAGTGGCCCTGATTGATCAGAAAGTCAGAATATACATCCATAAATAAACTTGATGAAAAATACCAGCCAGACTTCAAGCCTGGTTTATACATTGTGTGGTATGGCACTGAAGTAGTATGGAGGAGGAGGAACACAAGCCTATATTGATAATTGCTGTTAACTGTTCAGGCAAGGGCCTGCAGTTTGCAGACAGCATTTCTCTCTTTTTGCAGCAGAGGAAAGCAAAGAGAAAGATTTGCAACAACCGGACCTTGACGCAATGGGATGCTTATTCACTGATTCACGCTGGTGGACGTGATCTTGTGCTGCTCCTTCGTAGAGTTGCCAGGTCCTTTGCCACTGGCAGGAGATTTTTGGGGCAGAGCCTGAGGAGGGCGGGGTTTGGAGAGGAGAGGGACTTCAATGCCATAGAGTCCAATTGCCAAAGTGGCCATTTTCTCCAGGGGAACTGATCTCTATTGACTGGAGATCAGTTGTAATAGCAGGAGATCTCCAGCTAGTACCTGGAGGTTGGCAACCCTACTCCTTCACCACACTACTTTAGCAGTGGGCCCCAAGTATAAGAACCTGGGGACAGACTGTGTGCCTTTTCCTACAGACTTTTTTTTCTTTTTTTTTTTAGCATAGGTGTAGCAACTGAGCTAGAACTGCAGAGTTCCCTTGGAATCAACAGGGTCTTTCTACATCTTGTTCTGTGCCATTACCAGTGCAAAAAGTGGAAAGATTAATAGTGTTGGCTGACCTTTCATGTAAATTTTACTAATTCATCCTGTGCTTTTCCACACCGTAATGTATAGCAATACCACATGCTATTCAAGGATAATTAGAGATTAAATGTAACTGCTTTGGTCCATTTAATTAGCACTTGGACAGCTAGCAAATTTAATGCCCACATATGTTTAGTTTCCTACAGGGCAGTACTGGTAGAGTCTATTTCATTACTCCAGGAGTATAATGTCTTATGCTTCTGAATTAAATTGTGTGTTAAAAATACACCAAATGAAGTATAATAATAAACCACCAAAAGTAATTGACACTCATTTGGATGCTTACTACAGGCTTTACACAATTTTAAATTGTAGTCTATATTGTTTATTGGTCCCAAATACTGTTGTTGAGATCCCTTCTAATCCAATTCTCCTGGACCTCTCAGTGGCTTTTGATACCACTAATCATGGTATCCTTCTGGACCGGGATTGGGAGGCACTGTCTTCAACAAGGCCTTATCTTCAACAAGGGTGTTCCAGCACACGGGGTCTACTGCTAAAAAGCTTTGGAACAGCAGAAGTTATTCTAACATGGCTGCAAGATGAGACCTATAACAAACCTCGACCTGCAGAGGTGGCTGCTAAAAAAGTTACTAGCAGAACCAGCTCTGTAGATATATGGCTTCCAGCCCACGAAGGGCTTTATCGGTAACACAACCATCACCATGAACTGAACTTGGATACAAACTGGCAGCCAATAAAACACAAATCAAAACAATATGTACATTGCACTTTGCTCTAGGTAGTAGTAGCCGCATTTTGTGTCAAGTGAAGTTTCCAAATTGATCCAAATACTGTATAGAACATGAGGGAATAGCTTGACCTCAGGGATTATTCTTGCATGGACCAGCATGACCAATCTGGCTGAGTCAAAGGAGGGAGCAACCTGTGTGTGAGATAAAGGCTTAGCTGCTAAGTGACTCCAGTAACAGGCTATTGGTCTGAAAATGTTCTGAAACCCACAGTAATTTATATATGGAAAGTTGCAGAGGTACCGCTTCTTTTTTTTTTTATATAATAATTTTATTGGTTTTTATAATACAAATTTTCCATGATAATAAACAACAATAAAGGTAATATGAAATTCAAAATTCTAACTCAATGTTGTTATAATTTCTTAAATTCATAACAAAAAAAACAATTAAAGGAAAATTTATGACTTCCCCATCACCTCTGTCCGCCTCTTAATAAAATATTCATCCCATCGTAATTGGTTTGATCTTAACTATTCATAAACTCATTTAACTTTCATAAAACATCTTCTATTTATATAAATGATTATAAATCTTAATATTAATTGTATCTTCTAGATCAAATTAATAAGTATTCTTCCATTTTCCCCAGTTTCAATTCATATTCACAATATTTCATCCAATCCTCCCATTCCCCTAAAAATCGAACATTGTCTTTTTCGTTTAAAATGGCTGTAAGTTTTGCCATTTCCACCAATTCAAACATTTTCCCAATCCAGTCTTTTTTCCCGGGAATTTCTGCCCCTTTCCATTTTGCTGCATATAGCAGTCTCGCAGCTGTTGTAGCATAAATCAAAAAAGTTCTTTGTGTTAGCAAATCATCAGGTATCATACTTAGTAGCATCATTTCTGGTGTTTTGGGTATATTTTTTTGTACTATTAGTCTCAATTCATTGTAGATCATATCCCAAAAATCTTTAGCTTTATCACAAGTCCACCACATATGGTAAAAGGAACCAATTTCCTCATTACATTTCCAACATTTAGGGGATATCACTTTGTATATCTTTGCAATCTTCTTAGGCGTTAAATGCCATCTATACATCATTTTATAAATGTTTTCTCGAATTGATTGCGCATTTATTCCTTTTAAATCTTTTGACCAAAGTCTTTCCCATTTATTTAAAGCTATATAATGTCCCATATTTTGAGCCCAGTCAATCATAGTTGGTTTAATTGTCTCCTGCTCACAGTATAATGTTAAAAGTAGATTGTACATTTTAGAGATCAGTTTCAAATTGTTCTCTAGTAACATCTTGTGGAAAGGGGCAGAGGTACCGCTTCTTAAGCAGGACTTACTTATGAGTCGCTCACTCCTGGAGGAGGATTTTTATAGGAAACATAGTACTGTATTAAGTGTGATGAGTAACACTAGTTTCATTTTGTTCCAGCTGATTGTTTTGCATTGGTGAACGATGACTCCACTGCAGTCCTAATCGCCTAAATCTCTTTCTTTGGACACCCATTGCTATTTCTTTCTTTAAAACCATACACATCTAGAGAGCTTAAGCAGTTATATGACAAGTAGGTCTTAAATCTGATTATAGTATATAAATGTAACAAATGGGTAAATCCACTATTGCTAAGTACAATAGGGCCAGTACTTAGATTGCCTTTGTCACGTGGTTGTGGCAGTAACCAGGATATGATATCTAGTCACATATTTTTAGATATCTCAAGTCCCAGGCAGAAGCTTCCCCACTCCTGAACCTGCAATCCCAATGATTAAATCCAATGCAGCCTTCAAAGGGAAAAAACAACACATGGTCTACTACTGATGTATGGCCCTAATTTTTCTAACAAGAACTACATAGGACAGACTGATGACATGTTACATCCCATGCAAGCATGACAAGAAATGCATGGCGTAACCTTATCATCTGACTACTCAAGATGGTGTTTCTGTTTCTTCTGGCTGGCAGACGACCCAATGATCAAGAGATGGAAACTGCACTGCACAGGTTATAAAAAGCACCAAGAATCTACCCAAAGAAGGAAGCTGGAGCCGCTGGGCTACTTCACTGCTTTTAAAGTTACTCATGTGATGAATCCATCTTCAAGTTACCAACACAGCCCCCACAAGAGCTGGTGTGATGTGGTTCCTGTGGTTTCCTTGAAAGGATTATTTCCACCTATTGTGGGTCAGAGGGAAAAGATAAGTTATAGAAAGAGTAGGGAAACTACTGAAGGGTCTTTTGCAGGGTGACAGGGAAAAGGGGACATAAGTACACTTTTAAAACAGTTTATTTCATGCCACACAATTTTGAACATTTGGCAGGCTAAATACTGCTGGTGATCAGAAAAACAGCCAAGAGGAAAACCATAGCATCTTTAACAGTGAAATCTGCATTTTAGCGCTTTCATAACATTTCTTTAGCTCAGTATTTAGCCCAGATTAAATCAATATGTTTGGAATAGCGAGTTCTACAGAACTCATCATTTCACTCTGGGCTGTTGAAAATGGTTAATTATCTTAGGGTTGTGAAAACTGCCGCTGTTTGTTTTCTGGGATTTAATTATGATAGATGTGGGCATGGCTCCAGACAAATTCCACTAGCTTTTTTACATACCAGGTCTTTTTATTTATAGATAACACTTTAACTTTCCCAAAAAAACCCCAAACATGTAGGGTCAAAATTGTTGAAAATAACCCTTATGTAATAATAAAGGAAATTAAAGCCTTTAATTGTTAATTAATACTTGATCTGTAGCAGCACACATATGCTAGGCTAGTATCCATCTACCATGCCACCTGGCTTCTTTTACTGTGTCAAATGTGCATACCACCAACTGTTCCTTCTTAAAAGGTTCAGGACAAGACTATACTGTATACTGCTGTAATACTAGGACTTAGACCATTACTCAGACTTCCATGATTTGGAAGTCAAGTACAAGTTTGAGACAGCGAGGGCAGTTCACTATTTACCTGCAAGGCAATTTTTATGTTTACAAACGCAATGCAGTCATACTGATACCCCTGCTATCAGTGCCAACACTAACTAGCTCCCTAGCATTTATCGAAATGAGTGCTTGTAGTGGAAAACTCGCAGAAGACTTTTGTAACACAAGGAGATAGGGGTGGACCACATGCTTCACTTTCATATAGATTGTCCTATGACAGCACTGGGGTGGAAGGGGTTAATGGAGAGGAAAAGAGCTGGGAGAGTTCTCTTCCAAGTTGCTAGGCTGTAAGACACACACACACACAATTGCTTTTCTATAAAGGGGGCCCCCTACTTTCTTCCCCACCTCCCACCCCCGCTTGCCTGGCTTCTTGCTTTCCGTTCCAGACCAAGCTGTATGTGTTGGCGCCCACCTACAGCTGTATCTTGGGATCTGTGCAGAGCGAGGGACATGGGTAACCTTTTGTCTGTCATTCTGTTTGTTTATTGCTTGTAGGCAATAGAGCTGCTAAAATTCTCGCAGTGTTATAATCATTGCCTCTGAAATACTTAAAGGCATAATCTGTACATTGTTCACATACTACAGAAGGGGTGCCCCCTTCTGGCCCCCTACTTTTACACTGGATGCTATGCACTGCAAAGAGAAAGCAGGCCGTGTTAACGCCTCATATTGACAGGCTGCTAGTTCTAGATTTTACATCAAGTTATTAGTTGAGACAACCAGGTTATAGTGGTAAACTCGTTTGCTGTTTTCTCTGTAAAAAAAATTAGTAAATAGGGTAACAAAATTGAGGCAGACAAGGAAGACAGAGTGTACAAAGTTTAAAGCACTTTTTAAATAATATGGTCAGTGGTGTTTACAAACAGATAAGACTTCCAGACAGCCTTTCCACATATGCCAGCTGTCTTCCCTATGCCCAGTTTGAGAAAATCCTTATGGCTTTCCCTTCCAGTTCATATCCAAATTAAGTTCACCTGTTAACAAACCAGGAAGCTTAGAACACATTTAACAAATTTTTGAAGGTACAAATCCACACTTAACTGCTAATAAGCAAGCAAAGCTGACAATACTTAGTTGAAACCAATGCCAGTCTTGATTGTCTACCATAATAATCAACAATGGATTACAGAAACACCAGAATCAAAATGTCATTAAAAATGGGAAATGTCCATATATGCATGTATTTTTGTTCATATATACATATTTTTATACAATTGCAAGTCCTCATGTTTACTTATTAGAATTGATAACATGAACATTGATTTGTTTAGTTAAAATCCAAATAGGCAATAGAATATTGTGTCTCCTAACCAGAGTCGTCTCAGTTTTTAGTAGAGACACCCTTTGAACTATCTCTAGAAGCTCCCTAGGTAAATAACCGTAATTAGAAGCCTGACATTAGATACTACCCAATATTAAATGCCATGTAGTTTTTGTTTGTTTGAATACAGCTCTTTAAAGCCAAACTAGCATGGCTTGAGTTCCACCTTTTAGGCATTTTATTGATATCTTAATCTTGCTAGAAGTTTGAAAAACAGTTTAGAATTTGCAGTTATATCATCAAGGGATTGCCCTTACAAGGAACATGGCCATATGACTATTTTTCCGTTGTACTGCTTTGCCTTTCCCATTGAATTGTTGCTACTATTTTGCCATCCACCCTATTTGAGATTCTTCCATCCCCACACAGTTGGACTTAAACTTCTTGAGTCTTTTTGCATTGTTTTCTGATTTTACCTGGCTTTCCCCCCTCGTAGACAGATATGGTGAGTTTGTCAGTCTGGTTAATTAATGAGAGCACACAACCAAATAGGCAGACTTCTAAGATTTACTTATTGACAAATATTACTCATAATCTGGTCAAATGTTGCAAATAATTGAATAGCTTCCAGAACATAGCCATAGATGAAGGTTTATTACACAATAAAATATAAAAGTGTCAAGCACGAGACATGTGCATTTAAGACATTAAGACCAAGTTTCCTAAGCGATTTAGGTTTATTTTTATCATTTATTTTCAACAACGGGTAATGCTTATTCCCAAAGCAGAAACTCACAGAGCAGTATATACATACATTAAACAAGGTGTTAAATGTGCATTAAGAATAAATTTTGATATCAGATATCAGCCAATCAGATAGTCAGAAACAAATTCCTTAAAAAATGACATTTGTTTCCTTTAGGCAACACCCCTCAGACTTGATACATCTTCAAGAACATGGTCTCTTGGGTTTGTAAAAGCAAACTGGGTTCCAGAAGTGTGTTCCCAAATGGGAAGCTGTAGCTCCAATATCTCTCTCCTTTAGATCATCACGACATTTCATCTCCACTCCCTTCTGAAAATGATCTTCGGCAATTTTTGTATAGAAGTTCTTCCACATAAGTATCTCTCCCTCTCCCCTCACTATAGTTGAGCTGTTTGGAAACCCTAGAAATGAAAAGAAGGTATTCAAGAAACATATACTAGAAGAGCTGTAGTAATAATTTTTAATACAACCTTTGTTCAGATGCTTTCAAAATGCAAAAGCTACGAACACTTCCACTTGGGATCTTTTTTTCTCTCTTCAGAATAAGCCATTTCCCCTTAACACCTCATACATTAACCATGCATTGGCGAACAGCCATGGCATTTCATATCCATTTTTCCTCGCAGCCAACTTATGGTGACCTTGTAGGGTTTTCAAGGCAAGAGACGTACAGAGGTTGTTTACCATTGCCTGCCTCCGCGTAGCAACCCTGATGTTCCTTGGTGGTCTCCCATTCAAATACTGACCAGGGCCGACCCTGCTTAGCTTCTGAAATGTGACAAGATCAGGCTAGCCCAGGCTATCTAGGTCATACAAGAGAAAAATCCATTGTGTATCATATACAAGGAGTACCGGAAGCAAACACACAGCAGAACATCAAAGCTAATAGTTTTAGATCTATTACTACTAGAACAAATTTTAAAATCACAGCCCCAGAGCCTCAACTAATTTAGCTCAAATTCTAGCTGCAGTCAGAACAAAAGTAGATACTATATGCCTTTTGATTCCAGGATCCTTGTTGCTCAGTGATTGCAATTTTGGCTACCGTAGATCCGTATGATTGTATACAGAACAGCAACAGCCATTTTGATATGATGACAAAGTAAAACTAATTCTTCCATCTAAGTAAGGCAGCTCTTCAATAGCCCCAAGCCATGTGTTTGAAAAAAAATGTTAATAATTGAGCAATAAGCCACTAACACCAGTTGCTGGAATGCAACAGCAGTGAAAGGCTGACTTTGTGGGAGTATCTCGATTCCCACTTTGGGAAACAGGATGTTGGATTGTGTGATACAGTAAGGATGATGACTATTTGGCTATCAGCTTGATCATCTCCATTTCCTGCTTTGAAACCAACCTCTAGCTGCCATGAAGAAATTCCACATAAGGAGAAGCAGCATTATAGTCACAGAGGGAAGATACCAAGCCACCTTGGACAAACGTGAACAGCATTCAGATATCAAGAAAAATTGCAGTTGGCATACCAAGGCATTCATTTCAATATTGGCATGTTAAGAACGCCACACTCCCCAAAACAAGCACATCCTATCCTCACACTGATTTTCTACTTCTTCATTAATAACTCCTGGTAAAAATTAAGAAAACTCTACTGAAGCTGAAGGCCAAATTCAGAGACAACACCTCTTTCCATAGACAGCCATATGACATGACGACAATGTCCTCCTCAAGGTCATAAGAAGAGTCCTGCTAGATTACACCAGTGTTCTGACTAGTCCAGCATCCTGTCATCTCACACAGTTCCCAACTAGTTGCTCAACAACAGCACATAGAGGCAGAGCCCTTCCCTGATGTTGCCTCCTGGAATTCAGAGGTTTACTGCCTCTGAATGTGGAGGTTCCCTATATGGTCCAAGAGGTTGTAATGGAACCTCTATTAAATCATATCTCAGCCAGCCTTTTTTTTTACAATTTTATTTTATTTTAACAAACAACCACATTAAAACATAAACTCTATATAACAGTATATATGAAGCTTGCCATTCAGAATTGCAATTCTATTGTCAACTTCAGTCAATTACACTGCTCTCTGTTTAGAACATATGTGCAATCCTAAAGAGAGTTACTCCAGTCTAAGCCCACTGAAATGAATGGACTTAGACTGGAGTAACTCTTTAGGATTGAACTGATATTATTCCATATTAGTGAGCACATTTATTACTTGCTTATTACCTAAAGCTCTTTTGTTTTATCTAAATTTGATTCAGTTATGTTCTAGATTTCTAGCTATATATTTAAAATAAACGTTCCATTTCCCCCAAATTCGGTGATTGGTCTATTATGTATAAAATATGTCAATTTTGCCATAGTTGTGTATTCTGTTAATTTGTTAATCCATTCATCTAAATCTGGGTATTGCCCTGCTTTCCATTTGGCTGCATATACCTCTCTTACCACCGTCACCATATACTTAACTAGTTAATTATCTTTCTTTGAAATATTTAATAGCATACTTTTTTTCAGCCAGCTTCTTGACATGACCTTACAGGATGCTGAGTACTTAACATGGTTCCATGACATTTTCATCATGAAGCAAGTTTCTTCTCTACCGCTCTACATGCTCACCCTACTACCTTCCCTGTTTTTTAAACACTCCCACTGTAAGACTTTTAAACATGCTTAGTATGAGTTGAGTGCTTTTATTCTTGGAGAACCTGGCTTGAACCTTCCTCAACATACTGCTTCTATCCACCTGCCTTTACAGACGCACTACTTAAAATTCCTCCTCCCCTACAAAGGAAAGCATCAAACGGATACTAAAATATATTTAGGTGTCACTTACCCTCTTGAACAATTTTGCGTTCTTTTGAGAGTATCACAACTCCGCAACAACTTGGGAATGTATTCATAGTCATCACAGTCATCTGCAATTCCAGATTCTGTGAAAAGAGTAGGTGTGAATAAAAAGGCACCCCACTAAAGTACAACTCCAGTTGAAGAGTTGGTTTTTATACGCCGATTTTCTCTACTACTTAAGGGAGAGTCAAACTGGCTTACAATCACCTTCCTTTCCCTCCCCACAACAAGCACCCTGTGAGGTAGGCAGGGTTGAGAGAGCTCTAAAAGAGCTGTTACTTGCCCAAGGTCACCCAGCTGGCTTCAGAGCAGTTATAAGAGATTTTGGGAAATTAATTTCAGTCAATACCCGAAGGCTTCAGTTTTATGCATCCTTACTTGGATGTAAGCCACGTTCAACCCAGTGGGATTTTCGTCTGTGTAAATGGGCTTGGCCATGAGAGACACATGATTAAATAACCAAAACATTTGATTTCAGGCTACATAGTAACTGAACGCATGAAACAGGAAAGCAAATTAGGATCTGTATCTCTACTGACTTGACCCAGCTTTGGAACTTTTCTTTTCAAAATTACAGTTAATGTACTTTGTTCCCAAATAAATAAATAAATAAATAAAATTAAAAAAAGGAGTGGGGAAACAAATCCAGTTCACCAGATTAGCATCCGCCTCTCATGTGGGGGTTCAAAATGTTGCAGCCAAGTTACTGACAGCTGCTAGATACAAAGACTGTATATACCTAGCACTGAAAAAATGTGCAGTGTGTTCCCATCTGTTTCTGGACACAATTGATAACGCTGGTTCTTATCTTCAAGGCCCTAGGTTATTTTATGGGCCACCTTCTCCTATAACATCCAGTTCACCAACTAAGATCTTCCTCACAAGCTCAGCTCTCTGTGCATCTGCTTCCAGAGGTGAAGGTTTGTCTGTGATCATTTATGCACGGTAGTTTTACCCTCCTTTCTTCTGTGTTTCAGCCAGGATCAAATTTTTCAGTATGCATGTTACCTCATTCCTTGGAAGCTCAATGCTGTTTCAACGCAAAACAAACCCGGCTTTTCCCATTCCTCTTCTGGCCCAAATTAAACCGTTCATCCTGACTCATTCCGGAGTCACAGAGAGTGCATACTCTGTTCTCGGGTTGAGCTTCGCCCCACCCTTTTCCAAACCCCTCTTCAAGGCAGCATGCAGATAGCCAAACAAGGGAAGCACAGAAGATTACCTATTCTCTCACAGCCAATCATGAAGCAGTGTGTAAAGAGGCAGGGATTCAAGTGCTTCATGCTACCTTGGAGCTCTTTCTGAGCAAAAGAAAGGCTTTTTTAAAATGCGGCTTGGATTTTCCCCCACCCCTTCTTTCAGACTGCTCCGTTTTTGTTCTTAAAATGCTTTTTTATGCGGCAGCGGGGACTGGGGGAAAAGAGTACTGCAAAGTCAGCTAATCACAGAGCAGCATTTAAAGGGGTGGGACTAGATTTGAACTTGGGAGACTGCTTTTCTGTAATCATGCCTCCATTAGCACACAGTTTCGTCCCTGATCATTCCAGCCAATGCATACAGTTTTCCCCAACCCAGGATACTTTGATCCTGGCTGAAACAGGGAATAAAGGAGGTTAAAGTGACCACGCATAAATGACCTGTATTCTACACTTCAGAGAGGGCAGCCTGGGTTTTTTTCAATGGTAATATATCACCTGTAGAATGCTTTCCCCCTGAGGCTTTTCTGGCACCTACAATACTGTCTTTTAGGCATCAGGTCAAAACACTACTTTTTAACTAGCTTTTAAAATTGTTTTTACAGTCTGCTTCTAGCCTGAGGATTATTTTGCAAGGATCTATTTAAAAAGGTAAAGATCCCCTGTGCAAGCACCAGGTCGTTCCTGATTCATGGGTTGATGTCATATCCCACTGTTTATTGGCAGACTTTGTTTACGGGGTGGTTTGCCAGTGTCTTCCCCAGTCATCTTCCCTTTACCCCCAGCAAGCTGGGTACTCATTTTACCGACTTCAGAAGGATGGAATGCTGAGTCAACCTTGAGCCGGCTACCTGAAACCAACTTCTGTCAGGATCGAACTCAGGTTGTGACCAGAGCTTGAACTGCAGAACAGCAGCTTACCACTCTGTGCCACAGGGCTCCTAAGGATCTATTTAGGCTGCTAAATATTTTGTGCTGTGTTTATGCTTGTTGGGTTTCTACTGGTTTGTTAATTTTAATTGTTTTTATGATTTTATCATGTCTGTGAACAGCCTCAAGCAGATTTTAGGAGGGGGCATATACATTTTCTAGATAAAGGATAAGAGATACAACCCAAAATGCACAGAAGATTAATGTGAGCCAAATTATACTCTTTATAAAGTGGATAAAAAATATTTAAAACTAGTTTAACGTGAAATCTTACAAACCAATGTTCAAATTTAAACTTAACCTTTAAAACTGAATTCATGACACTCTATCAAACTATTAGTTGATGCCCACTTTACATAAAAACAAACCATGAGTAAAAAGACTGATTTTTAAATGAAGCATTATAAACATAGCACAATTAATCATGTATTGTTATGGACAATTTTGAACATTTCTTACTGCTATGTTTTAAGTGCCACTAATCCAAAAGGCTTGCATCCAAAATAAATGCAGTCAGTCTAATAAGGCACAGTCCCTAAGGGATCTCAGTGCTAAATGATCCTGTGGATATTTAGTTCTTCACAGGATCATTTAAGCACCAAGATCCCTTAGGGACTGTGCCTGACTAGACTGACTGTATTTATTTCTCACTGACAACCAAAACACATGGACATATAAGTTACAAAAACAACTGTTTCATGAACAACTGTTGACTTCAAAGAGAAAGAGTTAGGACTGTGCTTTCTATATAACTCAACAGGATGTATATACCTGCAGCTATACAATGATCTGTTTAGTTCAAACAGTGAGTTTGTGCCCTTGAACAAAAGGTGTTCATGAAATCTCTGTCCTCTTCGGGTGCTCTGCTCTGATAGGGTCAGGAGACCTTTGGGAACAGAATGGGATGCAAACTGAGGAAACAGGCAGAAATCATTATCCTCCCCTCTCCTCTTATATAAGCTGTTCTATGAACAGAAGAAGAGTCTGCACAGGGCATGGGGGAAGAGTTCTTCCAATTTCCCCTTCTTGCTACAGCTTTTCAAATGCATTCTGCTCTTTCAAAGGCCCCCTGGCTGTAAGAAGCAGCTTTCTGGAGCACAGGTGCCTGTGAGGAGACAGAAAAGAGAGCTGTTCCATGAACTCCCTGTTTAAAGTTCTTAGTATTCAACCCACCATATTTTTATTATAGCAACAATTAGTATATATGACTGTTCAGGACATGTATGAATCACACAATGAAAAACTTGATCTAAACGTTATGTATGAATCACACAATGAAAAACTTGATCTAAAAGTTAATGTATACTTTAATTGGAATTGCTCAGGGATTAACATGGAATTAAAAATAAACTTGTAAAGCCATGCAAGATATAGAAAAGATAAAATGCCTTTGGAAGGGTTCATCCTTACTACTAAAACATAATAGGAAGAGCATTTGCACCTTAAACACAAAAACAGTATTTTAAAAGTTGATTAGTCACTTTGAGAAATGCAAAGAATTGTTTTGTTCTATTGGATTATCAGAATATTAAAAACCATCTGAACAGCTGAATTACCTTTAGTCTTTATTCCCTTGCCCAAAGTTCCCCCTGGTACTCAACCAGGTAAAAAAAAATTAGACGCCATTTCTCTTTGATATAAGGATGAGACAAATGTAGGAGTACCCCTTATCCGGACTGCTCGGGACCAGAAGTGGTCTATATTTTGGATTTTTCCGTATATTGGAATATTTTGGAATTTTTGCATATACATAATGAGATATCTTGGGGATGGAAACCAAATTCATTTATGTTTTATATACACTTTATATGTCAGTTTCTGTTTTATCTTGCGTATTGGCCGCAAATAAAATTTATTGTTATAATATACACTTTATACACATAGCCTGAATGTAATTTTAAACAATATTTTAAATAATTTTGTGTACATTGAACCATCAAAAAGCAAAGGTATACAGAATACCTGTATCAGCTGTTAAACTATCAGTAGAAGGCTTTCAGTCTCCACCTACGTTGCAGTGTACACTGTGCTTTATTTTTTTAGGTGAGAGGAAACACTGAAAGCAGCACGGATCTGTCTGCACACAGGCTAGAAGGGTCGTTTTTTAATCAGTCTGGATATGGGATGCCCGGATAAGGGATACTCTGCCTGTATATTCAAGCAACTGTGTAGGAGACTATACTTTCCTTGCCATTCCAGTATGTGTACTTGGTATTTTGACTCAGTGCTCTTGTGTCAATGCCATTTATGAAACAACTCTCAAACTTTATTTCCTGAGCTCTCAAAATGGCCATAAATTGGATTGTTGCTATCATCTTTGAAAACCTACTGCACACATGCTGAACATGAATTTTTTTTTACTTGATTCACTTGACTCACTATGTTGAATTAGTCAGCTAGTCTAAAAGACAGGGAGCTGTTTAATTTTTTTGGCTCAAACAAAACTTGCAGTTTCTGGAACTGGGAATTCACTTGTGCTTGTTTAGGCCATTTTCATTGCTCAACAAGTTGCTACCTTCAAGAAGTTTAAATTTCATTGAAAATTTCAAAACAGGTTTAGGCTAAAGCACTTTTTATTTGCTATATTTACAGTCTGCCTTTCTCACTGAGACTCAAAGTCGATTACACTGTATAAGATGATATGATCAATATGAGACAATATCTAAGTAATATGAGACAATATCTAAGTAATCTACTAGGATTTTAGCATCTTTTAAAATATAAAACGAATGGACCATGCTACGTCAAACTGCTAAAGATGGAAAATATTAATTAAAACTATTAAATTTAGTTTTTCCAGGTTCACCAAGTCAATAAAAGGAAAAATATTCTGAAAAATCAGTATTTACTTGCCCTCTATTTAAATTTAGTTTTTCCAAATTTTCCAAATAATTTCCCAAAATTATTTATTATGTACCAGATGAACTAAACAAACAAACAGAAAGCAGAATTAGTGGATCTGAAAAAAAAGAAAGAAGAAGAAGCAAAGAATGGGCACTCACAGTTTCTGCCCTTGGAAATAATTTAATTTTATCATTATGTTAATCTTCTCAAATATATCAAAAATACTTTAAAACTGAAGTTTACTGTGTAACAGTTATGGCTATTTTAAAAGCCATCCAGACATGACTGTGTTAGGAAAAAATGTATTCTGTCAAAATTGCAAAAAGGGCTGTCTGTCTTGCTTTATTGAAGATACCTACTGAGCATCAAAAAAATAAATACCACCTTTGAAAACCTACCATGCATGTAAGTGCTTGGCCCAACCAGAAAGGTGCGATCGGAAGAAACGCAGAATCTAGAATCCTGAAAATTAAGTGTCAAACATTAAAGTGAGGCATTACTATAAATTCAGGGGTTATTCACATCAGTGTCAGCAAGCTTTTATTCTCTTATCAGTATGCCTCGTTACTTTGCATTTTTATATGCAATACTTATGGGGATATTTTGCCAGAAGGTATGGGAGGAATAAAAACATTACTTTCTTCTCCTCCTGCAGTAAATTCTGTTTAGTTATTTAGCCGCAAGCTAACATATCGAATGGGGAAGGAGCATCCACTCAGCTACTAGCAGCCAAGATTCAGTCGCTGTGTTCAGTGGGGCTTAAATAGATAAACATGCGCAGGAATTAAGCCATGGTAATAGATTAAGACTCAAATAGTAACCTTTGTCAGTCAGTGGGGGTTACCACACACACTTTGTATTCCCAGTGATGTATTAAGAGCTTGAAAATGTTGTAAAAAACATCGCTTTAAAAGGGTTTTTGGATATCACGGCTTATAAATGGTTGGAAGATGTCTTCACAGCTAAAGGGGCCAAACAAAGTGCGAACAGTATTTTTTATAACGTTTTCACTCTTAATACATAGCTGGGAATACAAGTGCGGTAACCCCCACTGAAGGAACCACAAGTCTTTAAGCTAGTGATGAGATTGGAGTAATTTTCATATAACTCAAAGATCATGGTTTACATACCAGCTTTTTTGAAGACCGATTGCTTGAGTCAGGCGTCTGCAGTGTGAGAGTCATGCCGGATTTATCAAGATTCATTTTCTCCCAGGCAGGTGGTTTCTGGTGTACTCTAGAAGCAAAGCTCTCAGATATATTTTTCAGTCTTTTTACAGGTGACGACAGAAAATCTTCATTAGAAAAATTTGCTGTTCTTTTAGTTCTGGCAACTGCAGGTAGAGTTCGTACAGGAGAATTGACTAGGGCATTTACAGTGTGAGATACTTGCACTCCTTCATATTTCTTTAATCTTGCAGCTCTTAGAAATGTAGGGATGTTTGGAAATCCTTCATAACATGATTTCACACACATATTTCCAGACTTGTTATGTTTCTGATTGAACCCTGTCCAATCACTCAAATCTGGTTTTAAAAGCTTGTTACCAGACACGGTTGGGTTTGTGCATACGTTTGAAAACTTAAATGATTTCTGCAACTCTGGACAACACAGTTCTTTATAAATCTTTTCAAATGCATCTTCAGATTTCTGCTGAACTTTGATACGATTGCGATTAACAAGAAACTGTGAAAAAGACTGACTTCGCTGCCGTGAACCAGCTGTAGGGAAATTTTTAATGTCATGATTTCTGATTAACCTACATGGGGATTTCACTGGAGAAGACTTGTTTGCTTGCAAATATGGGTTCATGTTACTATTCCAAGTTAAGTTTAAATATGGAGCTTTGAATGACCTAATCCTTCCTACCCCAGTTTCATCTCCTTCTGTCAAATCAATTATGGCTGCAGAACCATCAGGACAAACAGTAGAATGCTCTTCAAAAGGCTGACGCTTTCTTGCATGGTCTGAAGATGAAGGGATCCAAGATGGACTTTCAAGATGAAATATTTTTCTTCCAGAACGATGGTTAGGGAAAATGGTAACCCCTATATCATTTTGTCCAACTCTCTCAATATAAGAATAATCTTCTTCAGTATCAGAAGAGTCCATTTTTATTGCATCTGGTTTATGGTATGCAGATGTCACACTAGATTCAATGAGCTTTTGACTGTTGCCATATCCTAAAGATCTATTACTTCCATGACTCTCCATAGGCAGTTTACACTTCTCATTTTCTTTTCTAATTGCTAGGACAGCATTGTGTTTTAATGGCCTGAATTTCTTCACTCTCTCAGTAGCTGTGCTAAACTTGTTTTTTTTAGGGTGCCAGTACCCATTATCATACCATTTGATCTGTGAATGGGAAGAGGTTTTATGGGGCATTTTATGCATCAGCCTGCTAAATGTCTTAACCATTTCTGGATACAAATCTGCTATTGTAATATTATTCCAAGAACAATTCTGATCTGCGGACTCATAGGTTTCCAAAAAGCTACTATAGCCAGTTTTTTCATTCTCCCCAAGGGATAGATTTCCAGATGCAACCATCTCATCTGTTGAATCCTTAGCAGTAGAGTTGTACAACTGGAGAGACATAGATTCAGAATGACCATTTTGTCCTTGCTTCCTTGGGACCACAGCATGGTAACCTACCAGATCAAATGAAGTATTAGTAACAGTCCTTAAAGCCACTTTGTATTACCTTATTATTGATATATCTACCCAACCAGAATAAAATAACTTGTAACCACTTCATAGCAACAGAGCACACGATCTTTTGTTCTTCCATCTTCTAAATGCATTTCACATCAAAGATCTTCCTGGGCGTTAGAGTGTTCTTACAGCTCAAGGAAGAAGTCTGTGGAAATCACATCCCTGCCCACAGCATTAACAACAGACCCTTCTGCTCACACAAGGATTCCTTTGTTCCAATCCAAAGACTTGACAACTTCATTAAACATTTTACAAGACCCTTCTTCTAGCCCCAAAGCTCTGTGTGCACTATGATAAAATCATCCACCTTGACCTACCACAGCTGAATGTACGTCTACAGAAATGGGAAGTGTTCCGGATTTTCCAATTGCAGACATTGACACCTCAAGGTCTTAATGAAACAGCAAATTGGATGTACTGTGCTTGAACATCTGTGCTGTGGAAGATTCTCTTGCTTCTTCCCCCTTCCTTCTTGTCAAGAAGTATCATCTGGGCTGTATTGCATCATCCTACAGCAGTGTATATTAGCGGAACCTTTTTGAATTTTGTTGCCAATACGTTGAATCACTGTTTGATGATTTACACATCCACAGGACATTGTAAATATATAAGGTAGGTTTTTGAAATGGCTCTTAAAATATTGATCTTAGAAAAAGTTCTAAGGGGGAATATGTATGTTTTTGGAACTGTAATCAAATCCTCACTCATGGACATCTTTTGATATTTAGAACCTTTGTGTGTGTGCCAATTTTAAATGGTGAAAATTACATCTTTTTACAATTGACCACATGCCACACAACATATAATGTAATTTTTTAATTTTTTTATTAGATTCTATTTTATTAATGTAGGTATGAACATACATGTTAATGGTGAGTTTTTATAATAATTGTAAACATTTATTCTCTCTCCCTGCCCCCCATTCAGATGGTTACATTTCAGCATACTTTTCAGGTATTTTTGGATGTTTGTGAAAATATGCATGAATGTATATATGACCACTGAGGAAGGCCAAAAAGCGTCTGTTTTATATTGGTCATTTGCATTTATTACAGATCATCAACACTGTTGGATATTTAGTAATTTTAATTTGAAGCCTATATGTTTTGGGCATAGTGTTTTTAATGCGTGTACTCTCTATAATAAATTATAACAACATCTTATATAATATTTAGCTCAACTTTTAATTCTTTGTTTAGTTTTGGTTGAGGATACAAGGTGCACCTGCTTGGACAGCACTGGAAATCCAGCTTAAGTATGGTAACTATTAAACATAGGGTCCTGTGCTCACAAATCTCTCTCAAGCAGGAGAAAGAAAGGGGCCAACTAGACAGTTATGCTCTTGCAAACACTGATTAGTAACTGGACCAAGGGCCAATAGTACATAGTAGTTCAACTGGCCCTTTCCTACTCTCCCAATACCCAGGATTGGCCCTGTAAGTAAATTAAACCACAGATCTAGGTAGATTGAATATATTCCAATACACAGTTAGACTGTTTGCTGGGAATCACTTGCTGGGAATCACTTGCACCAGTAGATTTCATCTAAGTAGCCAGTGTATGCTTGACAAGGATTATTGGACCTTCTTGCCAGCAGCAGCAAAGCCCAAAACTAACTATACAAAGAAATCAGTCAGTCTATAAGAATGATGGGAAAGAATACCAATACTAAATGGAGTCACTAACCTTTGTCCTACATTGTTCAATGGTACTGAAGAGTTCTAATTTTTTTTAATGATGGTTGAAAAAAAATGCTTATGTGTGTGTAAAAGGACAAGGAATATGGAAGGTCTGGGAGGACATAACACATAAGCTTCCACAGAGGAAAGGAATTAAGCCTTGCCATGGACTTACTAAAGCTTGTGTAAATTTGAAGGAAAAACTGGTACAAAATACAGCCCTCCCATGGTGTATTGACAAGCAAAAAGCAACAGTTGTTGTCAACTATTCTTTGTACTGGTTTGAATTCTGTGACTAATGAAATTGGGTTGCACACTTAATTCTTGTAGTCTGGATTTCTGTCCTACTTAGTTTGCAGGATCATAAGCAGACACTTTCCAGCACTTATACAAACCATTTATGAATCAGGGACAACCAGGAACTTAGGATATTCATTAGTTGGGTCTGGTGATATTTCAACCTAGCCCATAAGAAATACTTGGACCTGTATTTATTTATTATTTCAATGTATAGCCCTCCCTTCATGGCCAAGACCAGGCTCAGGGCGGGCAACAACCATAACAACATATGTTCAAATATAAATATATAAATAAACCAATTAATAAAACATAATACCAAAATCTTCTAACTATTAAAACCGTAAATGATGCATAATATCAGAGCACTCGCTGAGAGTATCAATGTGTGTTGCAGCCAGCCAATTTGAAAGTATCTGAGCTCACCAAATCACCTTATTTTGTAATAAGGTGAGCCGCTAACTTCTTTTAAACACTTCTGCAGTAAAGTATTTATGACTTGTCATGATGCTCACCATAGAAGGATTCAGTCAGCAGCTCTTGAAAAGATTCTTCATGAATATTCTTTGATTCTGTTCCTAAAATCTAAGTCAAAAATCACCAAAAGTAATAGTGAAATATTTGCAGAAAAACACGATACCTCCAAAGAAATCAGAATGCTTTAATCTGAAATACACTTCCTACATTTAACTTTTGGATATTTGCCAAACCAGTACATTTGTCAAATATTACACTTCTAGAACTCATTTAAAAATGGGGCTGGAGGATGCATAAATGAGAGCTGAATGCAGCTTTAGCCAGTCCAGAAAGGTCATAGTTTTTTGTGAGCACAGCTCAGATGGTGCAAAATGTAGCGATCAACCTGAACCGGTACTGACTACTCGGATCATTAAAAGATTTGCTTTGGCTTCTACTTTGTTTGAGGAGCTGTATATACATCTTTAAAACACCGAACACCTAAGATCTGCCTTCTCCACTATCAAACTGTTCATCTTTACAAAGACCTTTACAACATATCCCTTCTGAGGCGAAGCAAGTGACTGCTGGAAAGGAGCTTTCAATAGTCGCACCCAGGGTTTGGAACTTTCTCTCAAGGCATGTGTGCAAGGCAATCTCACTACTAACATTCAAGTGCCAGTTGATCTGTTCTTTTAGGCTTTTAATTGTATTATTTGCATTCAGGTTCCGCTTTTTATCTAGGCGTTTAATTGCTACTGCTATTTGTGTATGTCACTTTGGTATTGAGTTTTGTAGGTGTTTTCACCACAAATACTGTATTTTAAATATTTTTGTAAGCTCCCACAAAGGCTTCATACTGAATGGGCAGCAAGTATTCCCCCCCCCCCAAATAAGGTAAGAGAAGCAAGCTATTGTACTCATATGGCCTCTCCATTCAAAGAGTGCTCACAAAAATGTGATCATATCCCTGTATTTTAAAAAGTAGGGAAACTTGTGAGTGTTGGGAATGTGCAGGCAAATAGGAACATTCATAGAAGTCTAGACCAGTGCAAAGGAGAGATTTACTAAAAGCTGTACATTTTTATTACCATAGGTGATTCTGACACAGTGTAGACATCATCATTCACTAGCAAGTCAATTTCAGCTCCAGAATGGCACACAGGATGAATATTCTCCTTTTGTAAAAAAGGAAAAAAAATGGTCAAAAGTCAATAAAATTTGGCTGCTTATAAAGAAATTTATTTGAGATAGTGAAGAGTAGTTATTATGAAAAATAAATTTAAAGTTATATTCAGGAACACTGTACATAGTCCTGTCTGCCAACAGTCAACCTTACATTCAAGAAAAATATGCAGCTACTACAGCAAACTGTGTGAACACATATTTACACTAGTGAACGTGTTAACATTTCCAGGGCAATCCTAAACAAAGTTACATCCTTCAAAGTCCATCAGAATCAATGGGGTTTGAAGTGTGCAAATCTGGTTATGATTGTACTGTTCCAACTACTGGATTAATTTATTTACTTCATTTATACCCTGTCTTTATCACCAGCAGGGAGCCAATCCTCAGGATAACTATGTAAGGTAGTAGTCAAAAAGGGCAAGAGTCCAGTAGCACCTTAAAGACTAACAAAAATATTTTCTGGTAGGGTATGAGCTTTCGTGAGCCACAGCTCACTTCTTCAGATACAGCTAGATACATTCTAGCTGTATCTGAAGAAGTGAGCTGTGGCTCACGAAAGCTCATACCCTACCAGGAAATATTTTTGTTAGTCTTTAAGGTGCTACTGGACTCTTGCCCTTTTTGACTACTACAAACAGACTAACACGGCTACCCACTGTGAATTATGTAAGGTAGGTTAGGCTGAGAGTGGATGACTAGTCCAACGTTACCAAGCAATGCTACCCAGATGCTAAACCGATACTCAAAACACTACAACACTGACTCGCACAAGTGGCAAAACAGCATCTTTGGTGAAGTATTGGTGAAAGCTATAATAACCAATAGCATATTTCAGATTATTAATAAATTACACTGCATGTAACACTTTGGTCAATTCCCTGAACTCAGTGCTTATACCAGTGCTTTTATACCAAAATATTCTGAATTCAGTATAATCTAAGTTAAATACCTATTTATATTGAAATGTTACCTTGAGGTGCATATTTTCCAAATATCTCTTAATGGACGACATCTCAGAATTGTTTTTGTAATCTACAGTTGAACGTTAAAGAAAAAATATTTCAGTCTTCATAATTAACTCCAATAGGCTCTAATTATTATATAAGACATGCTTTATCATTTTAACAGTCTATATTTTAGGAAGATAACCCCCTGCAAAGCTTTCAGAAAATGCACTTTATGTAACATTTTATTTTTCCAAAGACAAATGACATTTCTGTCTCAGTGGGTTTGTTTTACTGATCTAGGATTTCCTAAACAGCGCTGACTCCATGTAGTTTTGGATTGTTTGAAGAGAAAGCAGGTGTTATAACAAAATGGCTGTCAAAAGAGGGTAAGTTCAATCATAAAATGCTCCAAGACACATATCCTCCTATAAAAGAGGCATCTGCTTCAAATGAGTACTCCCTGCAGACAAGGGTGGTACTTCAAGGGCTCTTCAAAAGAATCTCTTGCACCAAGGAGGAGGAGGAAAGGCAGTATATTAGCTCCACTTCAGGGAAAAGGGGCTGTTTGGTTTAAATTTCAACAGAAAGGGGAAGGTAGGTCTAAATTTTACAATAAGTCTTGCATTTAGAGAAAATTTAGTTGTTGACACATATGTGGCATCTTTCCCCAAGCACAGTTAAAAAAAAAAGTGCAACTTGAATAAAAATTCTAGTAAATGTTGGTATTGTGATTCAGCTGGTGCAGATTTTCTACACATGTGGTGGAGCTGCTGTAGAGCCCAAACATATTGGATGAAAGTGATTGAAATCATATCCAGCGGCCTTCAAATTGTTATTCCAGTAAGACCAGAAACAATTTTATTAAATTATTTTCCAGATAAACCAAAGATTATTCAAGTTATGTTTTTCCATATACTAACAGTTGCAAGAACAAATCTTGCGAGATATTGGAAAAACAAAAAACTCCCTGATTTAAATAATTGGCTTGATAAGGCTAAAGAAACCTATGCTTTAATTAAGTTGACGTATTATAATAATGACAAAAATACAGAAAAACTGGACGCTTGCTGGAATGTAACAATTTCAAAGATGGAAAAAACACTCCAATGTGTAAATCGCAGAGAGGGAGGGAAGTGACAATCGTGTGGATTTTAGATAAATAGATAAGAGTAGTGCTTGGTTCACTATTATGGATATTTTAGTTATATTAGCAGCACTGTCTTAGTTTCTTCTCAAGAATTTGTATTATGAGTATTTTAGTAATGTTATATTTCCGGTTTCCTTTGTTGTTGTATTCTCAATTTCTCTTAATAAAATTTTAAAAAAGAAAGGGGAAGGTGTGGTCCCAATGTACCCAAGGAAGAAGTTTTTAAATCCAGCACTGTAAAAGCCTTGTTTATGGCCAAGCCAGCCGCTCTTAGCTGTGACGTGCCTGCCCAGGACGAGCTCAGAAATTTGCCAGGATGGCAACTAGAAGGGAGTGACCAACAAACTCTCTGATTTTGTCTGTTCTACAGTAAACCCTTGGATTTATCACTGACTCAAGTAGCAATTGGACACCAAGAAAAAACATCAGCAGGGACCATGCCACCCCACCCTGCAATGCTACTTTGGGGATCACTGTCCTAATCTCTGCATGTTGGTAACTTGATCAGTGTTTTTAATGATTCCAACAGATAACTGTACCCAAAAGGTGAAGTGCTGGAATCAAATAAAGTTGCTTCTTCTATCCTACACTCAGTGTAGGAAAAAGGGGATGCAAAATAATGGGAGGTGGGGTGTCATAAATGCACACCATGCAGAAAGATAGCTGCATAAGTTTTTTTTTTAAAAGAGAGATGCAACAAGAAGTCATGTATATTCTTCATTGGGGGGAGGTTCATCTGGGAGTGAGTCACTCTCCAAAAAAATTAATAAGTCACTTTCTACCACTTCTCCGGTGCTATTGTAATAACTTTTTTATTGTTTCCTTTAAAGCGATTCAGCAGTTGTTCTCTTTCAAGAAAAGGAGGAGCTGGCAGGAGCATAAATCATTCAGGGGTCATCCTTAACCAAGGCAGATTAGATTCTTCTCACCTTCTAAACTCACCTTACCTGTACCAGATGGACTCTCTTCATATGAGGTCATGAGCTGTTCTTCCTCAGGTAACTTAACGTTCCAGGGGAGGGGAGAAATTAAATCAAGAACCATTATTGCAGGAATAAAATTTAAAAACATCACAGAACTTGATAATTTTTGACATCATGTGGGTACATATCTAAAGACGCCTTGGACAATGCTAGACTTTCAGCTATGTTTGCCTTTCCAAAACACTGCTTGTATCATCATATCTACTGGTAGGTATTTTGATCCTATTGCACGAAGTCTGAGCTTGCCACAAATATATATATGTGCTTTACGAGACAGATGTTTAATAGTTCAGGAAAAATAACTATTGAATCAAAGAAAAAAGGTTCTTCAGCTAGGATGGTATTTTAGTCCTACTGCAGCAACACTAGAATTCAACCAAAATTTCTAGGTTTACTGTAATCAGTTCAATTACTAGAAAACAACCTTGCCTGATAACTATAAACATAAAAATGTACTAATTTCAAAACAAACATTTGTGGAAACCTCGTGTGAGCTATTTATGCTTTCCTCTTCAGACTCTTCACCCCAAGGTTTTGGACCTAGAATAAAAGAAGAATGACTGTGAAAAATATATAGAAGTCTGTTAGAAGAAACATTTTGATTAAGCATATTGATTTTAGCCTAACCATATGTAACACCAACTTCAATTTATGGGAGAAACAAAAAAAATGTATGCAGGACTGTAGTTTCAAATTATAGAAATCTTATGTAGAGAAAAGTGTACAATTTGAAGGGATACACGTGGGAATACCACTATAGTGAGAGATAAGCTGGAGCCCTTCTCCAGTTGCTCAGAATAAAGCATGCTCCTACCTACATAGCCTCATTCAGAGTTCTATATCTTGGCCAAACTAATGCATGACAGAACTTAGAGAACTGGCTTTTAGATAGGCAGAGAATCCCAATGACTTGGTAACGAAAAAGCATTTTTTGCTATATACACTTTTCTTTCTGATTGAAAAAACTAGCCTAGCAACATGGTCTCCTCACACTCACTCAAGAATGGACGAAAACTGCCCTTCTACATAGATAACATATTGAGAATGGATGCACATAAGCTCTTTCACTTTGTACTGAAGATCTAGCCAGAAGCAGTAGTTTTCCCTCTCAGCCCACAGAACAATGACTGTATCCCCAGAGCTTAGTTTACTCTTCTGTTGCTGGAGGAACTAGGTTGGACCCTAGGGCCTTAAAGCTTTGCTTAGTCTTAAAATGGGTAATTTTCACTCCAGCTTTATATGATTCACTAGCAAGGCATATTCATAGCTTCAAAACCATGGAGAGTCTGGTGCTTTGTTAGATGTGTGTGTGTGTAAAGTGCCATCAAGTCGCAGCCGACTTATGGCAACCCCTTTTGGCACGGGTTGTTAAATTTGTCTATGTAGAGAGAGGGGAATAGTTTTTCTATTACTGGAGGGAATGCACCTTGTAAACCAAGTTGGGAAAGAAGGCTATTAGCCTATAGGTTAGCACTGATAAATAATCGTAAGGCTAACCTTCTGTACATGATTAGTTAAACTTGACCAAAATTTGAAAAGACTGAGAAAGTTCATTCACAGAAGCAGTGTTCACAGACATTTCCAAACATTTCTCTAGTGTATAGAATATATTTAAAAAGCTAGTAATAATCTTACCATCAGGTGTATTATACATCAATGACTTGATGGAGATAAGCTTATCATCTTCAAAGGGACAGTTATACTAGGTTAAAAGATAGAGACACTGTTTTAAAATGAGATCTCTACAAGACATCTGAGTAAGAGAAAGCTTTACAGAGGGAAAGTATAACATGCACACTGCAGAGAAACCACAACTTCAGTGAAATTATCATCCTGATGGTTTTTTTCAAAGGCACCCATGTAGCAAGATCTACCTAGAACGGTGCTAGTTTGATTAGTAGAGAGCCAATGTTCAGTCTGGGGAAGGGGAGATTGAGGAGGGACATGATTGCTCTCTTTAAGTATTTGAAAGTTGTCACTTAGAGGAGTGTACGGAGCGGTTCCTGTTGGCAGCAGAGGATAGATAATGGGTATAAATTACGGGCAGTAAGGTACCAGCTGGATATTAGGATTTTGTTTTACAGCAAGAGTAGTTCAGCAGTGGAATCGGCTGCCTAGGGAGGTGGCGAGTTCCTCTTCGCTGGCAGTCTTCAAGTAGCAGCTGGACCAACACTTGACAGGGGATGCTTTAGGCTGATCCTGTCAGGGGGTTAGACTAGAAGGCCTGCATGGCCGCTTCCAACTATATGATTCCATGAAACTAGGCAAAACTACACATCAAGCCAGAGATCCACGATCAGACCTCCAGATGCCTTCCTCCCCTTCCTTTGACATTCCTACACCCTTAATAGCTGTATGGGAAGACAAACGCACCAGGTACAGCTCCTTCGCCCCCCCCCCCAAAAAAAAACCTTTGCGAAGGGGGTGGGGGTAAATCTATTGAACTACTGCATGTTTCCCAGCCCTTCAAAAAGGCAGCAATCCTGCTAGAAAGTAAAAACCAAGTGTGTGTGTGTGTAAAGTGCCGTCAAGTTGCAGCCGACTTATGGCGACCCCTTTTGGGGTTTTCGTGGCAAGAGACTAACAGAGGTGGTTTGCCAGTGCCTTCCTCTGCACAGCAACCCTGCTGTTCCTTGGTGGTCTCCCATCCAAATACTAACCAGGCCCGTCCCTGCTTAGCTTCTGAGATCTGACGAGATCAGGCTAGCCTGGACCAAGTAGCAAACCTAAAAAAAAGTGTTGCATTCCTATAATGACAGTGCATTCCTAAGGAGAGTCACCCCAGTTTAAGCCCATCGGAATGAATGGGCTTAGACTGGAGCAACTCTCCTTAGGAACGCACTGTAAGTTTTTGAAAGCCTGATCTGCATTGTCACCATTTCCTGCGTGTATTTCGAGTACGCTGGACAAGAGGTCACAGTTAAAACAGAATATGGAGAAACGGAATGGTTTCCAATTGGCAAAGGTGTCAGACAAGGATGTATTTTATCTCCCTATCTCTTCAATCTATATGCAGAACATATACTTAGGAAAGCAGGATTAGATTTCAATGAAGGTGGGGTGAAAATTGGAGGGAGGAACATTAATAAATTGAGATATGCTGATGACACTATATTATTGGCAGAAAATAGTGAAGATTTGAAACGACTACTGCTAAAAGTTAAAAGAGAAAGTGCCAAAGCAGGACTACAGCTGAACATCAAGAAAACAAAAGTAATGACTGCAGGAGAATTACACAACTTTAAGGTTGACAATGAGGAAATTTAAATGGTTCAAGACTTTCTATTCCTTGGCTCCACCATCAACCAAAAGGGAGACTGCAGCCAAGAAATCAGAAGGAGATTGAGACTGGGAAGGGCAGCCATGAAGGAGCCAGAAAATATTTTGAAGTGTAAGGATGTGTCACTGGCAACCAAGATCAGGTTAATTCATGCCATCATATTCCCTATTACTATGTATGGGGGTGAGAGATGGACAATGAAGAAAGCTGATGGGAAGAAAATAGATTCCTTTGAAATGTGGTGTTGGAGGAGAGTGTCACGGATACCATGGACTGCCAAAGAAACAAACCAATGAGTTCTAGGTCAAATCAAGCCTGAACTGACCCTAGAAGCTAAAATGACCAAACTGAGGCTGTCGTATTTTGGTCACGTCATGAGACGACAAGTCACTGGAAAAGACCGTCATGCTAGGAAAAGTTGAGGGCAGCAGGAAAAGAGGAAGACCCAACAAGAGATGGATTGACTTAATAAAGGAAGCCACAGCCTTCAATTTGCAAGATCTGAGCAAGGCTGTCAAAGTTAGGACATTTTGGAGGACTTTCATTCATAAGGTCGCCATGAGTCGGAAGCGACTTGACGGCACGCAACACACACACACATTTCGAGTACGAAAGGGACGGAAGGCTGCAGGGCCCGAGGAGTCAGGGCTTGTAGCAGAGGCCTTCCGCAAGGCCCCAGCCCTTCCCTCGACCGCTTAAGCGCCCCCGGGAGTGGCGTGGAGGCGGCCCACGCTTTGATCCCGGCCTAGTCTAAGGGGTTCAGGGCGGGGTCTGCAGCTCGTCCTCTCGTTCGTGGTCCTCGCGCGCCAAGCCTGCGAGGGTAGGCCTCACCTTCTCCAGAATGCGGGCCATGGACAAGGCGAAGCGGTCAGAGCTTCTCTTCAGGAGCCGGTTCATGTAACCGAAGCTGCTCTCGGAGTCGCGGCGGCGGCGGCGGCGGCCTCGCCCCTCTTTCCGGCGGGAATGCCGGGGGCGCCCGTCGCGCTCCCCTTCCCCCCGCGCTCCCGCTCCCCCGCCGTCCCGCGTCGCCATCGAGGACAGGCCGCGGCTGCCTCCATCCACGTAGGCCGCGACGCCGAGGAACCTCCTGACAGCCGATTCAAATTTCGCGCCGACTCAGTTCGGACGAGGCTGTCTTCCGCCTCCGCGCTCCGATAGGTGGCTGCCTGCGTCGCTTTAAGGAAACCGTCCAATCAGAGGATCGCGGAGCGTCGGTTTTTTTTTTGATCGGATCGCCTTGGCTGATTGGCTGTCGCCTCCGGGTCCCGCCTCTCTAGTGCCCAAGCAGTCTACCAACGAGGGTCTAAAGGAGACGGGGAGAAAATACAATCCTGCCCAGCGACTCAGTCTGATAATTCTGATTGGTTACCGGATGAAGAATATCTTGAACGCGCACAGAGGATATGCAGAAAGAATGAAGAAGGAACGGGCTTGTTAGTCTTCGGGAGTTTGTTGCTGATTAGTTTTTTTTTAATATATATATATATATATATAATATATAATATATAAAGGGGCCTTTCTTCGAAAAGAGGGATTTTATCTCGAAAAAATCAGAAGGTAGGGGAGTTTATTTCCGGGGGGAACACACAGGATCCCTAATATTGCCACTTTTAGGGTAGTTGTACTTTGTCAGCATGCACTATACTACAAATTGCATTGTGATTGCAGGTGTTTCTGCCAGACACTGAACGTTTTGCTTATTTTTTTTTTCTGAGAAAGATGTTCATCTCAGACTGAGGATTGCTCTACACACTACAGACTGAGGATTGTTCTACACACTGCTAGA
The DNA here is from genome assembly GCF_029931775.1 of Euleptes europaea. Lineage (NCBI taxonomy): Eukaryota > Metazoa > Chordata > Lepidosauria > Squamata > Sphaerodactylidae > Euleptes > Euleptes europaea. The sequence continues at coordinate 37,581,494 of NC_079323.1, forward strand.
AGAGTTGAGATAGTTGTGCTTAGTTGCCTGCGGCGCTATTTATTTGTTTGCATGTATGACCGATCTTTTGGTCCTTCACTCTGAAAGATCTCTGGGCAGTTCACAACATAATGAAATATTGCAAATATATTAAAACCATGCATCACAAACTATATACAATAATTTAAAAAGCCCAGTTGATTTAAGAACCTTTCTATGGTATTTTGGGTGCATACCATTTTTTGATAACCTTAATATAAACACAGAAGGAAATTTTGTTCCAGAAAAGAAAATTCCTGTGCGGATGGATGCAGATTTGCTGAAGAATGCACGCATTCTGTTGTAGTTTAATGCTACTCTGTTAAAAGGGAAAAAACAAGATTTTTTTTTAAAAAAGGAAACACAATTAGAGTGAATTCAGACATGCCAATTAATGAATGTGCTATTCAGTCCTGCTCTCACAGTTGGTGTGCATGCGTGAAATATGTAAAAGTAGTTCTAAATGAGGGCCTCTAAAATGATTGATGGCCATGCAGGAATATTGACTTAAAGGTAAAGGTCCCCTGTGCAAGCACCAGGTCATTCCTGACCCATGGGGTGACGTCACATCCTATGTTTCCAAGGCAGACTTTGCGGGGTGGTTTGCCAGTGCCTTCCCCAGTCATCTTCCCTTTACCCCCAGCAAGCTGGGTACTCGTTTCACCGACCTCGGAAGGATGGAAGGCTGAGTCAACCTTGAGCCGGCTACCTGAAACCGACTTCCGTCGGGATCAAACTCAGGTCGTGAGCAAAGCTTTGGACTGCAGTACTGCAGCTTAACACTGCGCCATGGGGCTCCTCTGTGTAAGTAATATTGACTTACAATCACATTTTCAACCTTCTTGGGCTTTACAATGCATGCGTGATTGATTTTGTTGTTAAGGGACAAGAAGGTTGCCTAGGTTTGCCAGTTTTAGAATAGTTGCATTTTTTATCACTTGATCTGCATTGAGGCTGCAAAATGTGGATACTTCTCTGCCGCCACAATATTTTGCGGGTCCTTTCTCTTGTGAAAACTGTGCCTGTGTATGCTGCTGCTCACTTCAAAATAGGTGAGATGTTCAGTAGGGTGAACAGCTGGTCACGTTTGTATGTGTGTTTGTGTTCTGCGTATAAAGCTTGTTCCACTAATGTTTACCTTCCATTAAGTTTCATGGCACTAACCTTAATGCAATCAAAATATTGTTTCAGGGGAACATTATAGATATGGGTGGCTAATCGACTTACATTATCATTTGAGATCTAGTACTAAAACAGTAGATCAAACTTGATGCAGTCGTGTGAACTTGATGCAAAAAAAGGTATGTTGTGGTACAGGCTTCTAAACGAATCTGTGCTTTCAGCTGCAAAAGGTGGACCAAAATTATGTTGGGTTGTATGCTACAATGGCAGAAAAACAAGCCATACCATTAAGGCATTTGGCAGATGAGGATGTATTCCCTCCCTCTGCTCATTACTAACCTCTGTCTTTAAATTGGAAGTCTCACTGGAGGAAGGCCAGAAAGCAATGGGTAGGAGGCAGGCTTCTTAGGGTGTAGACTCCCTCTGCTTGGAAAAGGGATTCCTGGGATGATGGACAACAGTAATTTACCTTATGAGTCCAAGGTAGGTGGCAAAATAGGAAGGTGCTAAGCAGGGTGGTATAGTGGTTAACTCCTATCTAGTGAACTGGGTTGGTTCCCCCACTACTCCACATGAAGCCTTGAGCTAGTCACAGTTCTCTCAGAACTCTCTCAGCCCCACTTACCTCACAAAGTGTCTGTTGTGGGGAGAGGAAGAGAAGGTGATTGTAAGCCAGTTTGAGACTCCTTAAAGGTAGAGAAAATCGGGGTATGAAAACCAACTCTTCTTCAAATATATTGAATTGCCCCATCTCCAGTGAGTGGGTTGATTTGACAATGCAAAAATTCAGCTGTACTTAAGGTTCCTTTCAGGGCTGTGTGACAGCTAGCCACATTCAGGGCTTGTATCAGGAAACACATAGTTTCTAAACCAGTGCTTGTTCCACAACAGTTTGTCTTCTTTACCCTGGTATGTATGGGTACCTTCAACACCAGTGGAGGATTCCAGGTTCTCTTGAATTCACTGCCGTACCCAGCTTGTTGCATGGCTGGGGAAGGGGACTGCTTTGCTGTGTATGAGTAACTTCTAACAAATGGGGGCTGGCTATATTTATTTACTTCATTTATATACCACCTCTCTCCTCAATGGGGACTCAAAGCAGCTTACATCATTCTCGTCTTCTCAATTTTATCCTCACAACAACCCTGTGAAGTAGGTAAGGCTAAGTGTGTGTGACTGGCCAAGGTCACGCAGCAAGCTTCCAGGCAGAGTGCGGCTTTGAACTCAAGACTCCAAGATTATAGTCTGAAACTGTAACCAGTATACCATGTTGGCTTTCATGAGGTGGCTGCTGTTGAACAGTAGAGAGCAGCCAGGCCTGAGTGAACCATGCAAGTAAGGTGGTAGCAAGTCAACTGGTGGTTGCTGCTGGGCCTGGCTACTACAAGTTTTCCTTCAAAGGTCAAAACTGCCTTGAAAAGGGTCCTGCACACTCCCCCCGCCTTTTACTGTTAGAAACCAAGGCTTGAAGGCTGGCAGTACTATTTTAGTCGCTTAGCAACACCCTCAACGGCTACACATCTCTTCTTTCTTAAAGATACAGGCACTGCTTCTCCCATGCGTGCACTTTTTCTGCAAACCTGGGCCTTTTTCAGGCTTGTAGAAAGAACTGTCTTGTCCGTTCATGTCTCCAGTAACTGCATTTTAAGTAGCCACACTTTTGGCCCTGTTGAGAATTACATATTGGTGATACTGTTCCTTCTGTTTCACTTCAAAGAGGGGTTTTTTTTTGTACAAGTTGACCCCTTTTATTTCTGTCTGTTTTGCCCCTGGGGACTTTCTCTCCCCCTCAACAAAAAAAAATGGAAATTTGGGGGAGCATAAAAAAACTCATAGGAAATATTTTATTTTTTTGGAAACAAGTGGAAGATTTTACTTAAAGTCTTATGTAAAAATCTCTATATTATACAAGCTACAGTATTAAGTAATAATTCCTGTTGATACCGTAAACATAAAATATTTTCAGTGCTATATCTGTTGTTTAGGTGTGACTTATTCTGTCCTCATTATGCTATAATGTGTATAACGATAATACACTGTTGAGTAGTTCAATAATTTAAATGTTATAAATATCACTGACTAATGATTTAAATCAATTTGATTTAAATCAGATCCACCCTGCTTCATTCCATATGTGTTTTCCTCTCAAAATCGCATGTATTTGTAAAGATCCCAGGAGTTTCATAATCATAGGGTTCCAGCTGAGTATGTGATGATGTTCCTTCTTTATGTAAAGTATTTATGTCCTGACATCTCCTTAGACTCAAAACAGCAGCTAACAAAGCATCAGTCTTTAAGAGGTAGCTGGTCTTTAGGAGGTAACTGAAGACCTTTTTATTCATGATGACATTTGATTAGTTCTTCTGCTTACCAACAGTTTTAAATTATTAATTTTAACTAGTGGTTTTTCTGTATATTATTGTAATTTATTATTTTTAAAATTGTGAGCCATTTTGAGTTGCTGTAAGGTAGAAAGGCAGCTAATAATTTTTTAAAAATAAAATTAAATAAACAAAAAGTTGCAAGCACATTAAAAACAACATAACTGCCTATCAACAAACATTCCACCCCAGTGGACAAGAAGAGCTTCCATTTGGATGTCACTGGGAGGAAAATCTACTCCTCTGCTGCACTTAATTTTGAGATTGCAAATTATCAGACTATTATGGAGAGATACCAACTATTTTTATGGGGAAACCCACCCCCCCCCATTTAGAAGCTCTTCCTGAGTAAACCAAATCTTTGATTTAGCTCATTCAGATAGAAGTTGCTTGCCTTTCTAAACAGGAGATCAATGCCAGGAGACACGCGGCGGATGCCTCAGCAAGAGCATTGTTATCCTCAGTGATCCTGCATAGGCATGCCTGGCTTCGAACTACGGCACAACCTTTGGAAACCAGAGCAAGAGTTGAAGACCTGCCATTTGAAGGGACAGCACTATTTTCCTCTTCCACCAATGAGGTCCTCATGTACATTACCAAAAACAGGAAGGCTTGAAGAATCCCCAGGGGTTTTGCTGCCAACCTCTCCGGACATGATCGCTACACACCTAGACAGCAAGGTTTCCAAAATCCTTTTTATAGGAGCCAAAGGCTGCAAAAGCTCCTGTATAACAAGCAGTATCCTGTCAGGAAACAATTTTACCCGTTCTCTACATATAAGAAAAAGCCCTAGCCCAGACCCGGGACAACCCCTGCTGTCCCCAAAGATTATCAGAAGTTGGGGCAAAAATTCTGACAATTACCGAGCCTCTAGAAACCGCTGTCTATTTCCAGGACAGGGTGGCCCAATTATATCCTTCTGGCAGAAGATCTGTTCAGATTCTTGGGTTTTAAGTATTGTTAAAGAAGATTATGGTTTGAAGTTTAAAGAGTTATCTAATTGTTTGTACCCCTCCAGAGCCCAGGACAACCCATTCCTTGAGTTATCTTCACAGTTACTGGAGTTAGTTCAGAAAGGGGAAGGTCAAAAAGTTACCACGGATCTTCCTCAATGGGGATTCTATTCCAGGTTTTTCCTGAATGATGGTTGCAGACCGATTCTCGATCTTAGGAAGTTAAACAAATGTTTGCATGTTGCCAAGTTCAGGATGGTTTCACTCCCACTGGTTTTGGAATTATTTACAATAAATGCTTGGTTTGTTGTTCTGGATCGTACAGATGCATATTTTCATATTTCCATCCATTCTGACCACAGAAAGTACCGCTGCTTTAGACTCTTCACTTCCCTTTGGCCTGGCTACAGTCCCCAGAGTATTTATAAAATGTATGGATGTAGTAGTTGTACACTTAAGGACACAGGGTTGTTCAGTCTTCCCGTATCTGGACGACTGGCTCATTGTAACCCCATGGAGTGAATTACTAATGGAGCATGTAGAGATTATATTTAATATGTGCCACAAGCTAAGCTTAATTATGAACTGGGAAAAATAAAAATACTGCCCTTTCCAGACCATACAGTTTGTGGGAGCAATTTTGGGTGCTCAACAGTCTAGAGCTTTCCTACCTTGTGAAAGAGGCATGGCTATCCATGCCATGGTAAGAGCATTCAGTAGGTCCCACTAGCAATTGGTGAAAGCCATTCAGAGGTTACTGGGCCTAATGGCCTCTACCACGGCTGTGGTAGTATTGGCTAGACTCCATATGCGGACATTACAAAATTGGTTTGTTAGACATGTCAATTTACTGACAGTTTCACAAAGTCTACACACTTCCATCCCTCGCCAAGTGGTACACTTTTTACATTGGTGATTAAAAGGCCAGAATATATATATGAAGATCTCCCCTTTGGTTGTTGGGCTCCTGAGGCCATGATAATTAATGATGCCTTCCTGATGGGCTGGGGGGCACACTGCCAAGGTTTCTCGATTCATGGTCTCTGGAGCCAAAATCACTCGCAGTTACATATTAATGTCTTAGAACTCCAAGCTGTGACATTTGTCCTTATCTCTTTTGCCGATATTCTTCAGGGGAAATGTGTGCTGGTACAGTTGGACAACACCAGCACAGTGTACTATTTAAACAGACAAGGGGGGACAGGCGCTCTCTCTCTCTTTGCAGAGAGGCCATGCAAGATTGGGGAGTAGCACTGAAAAATCAGATATTTTTCAAGGGCCATTCACAAAACATCACAGCAGACAGGCTAGGCAGGGTCTACAAAACCAACCATGAGTGGTCCATCCAAGACAAGTACTTGCAGGCAATTTCCCAAAAAGGGAGTTTCACAGATCGATTTATTAGCTACCAAGGAAAACAGGAAGACTGACCTGTTTTGTTCTTGTTCAGACAGCAACCCTTGGTCTCTTGGGGACGCGTTCCAAATACACTGGTCGGGGTCCTCTTCTATGCTTTCCCCTGAAGCGGGTCAGTGCCTTTCAGTTGACTATGCTATTAGAATGGACCCCTTCCTAAGAAGTGTTGTGTTATCTCATTCAGTTAGACACCTACTAAGCAGGACTCAATTTACTTATGCAAGTAAGTCTTTTTATTGAATACCTTCAATGTAATATATGTGTATATGCAAGTATTACAAAGACTTAAAAGTGTATACAAGAATACAAGCAAGTTCTATATACTATTTAGTTTTAAAATCCAGTACTTAAAATATAACAATTAAAGAAGTCTGATTTAGTTAAAATAATCTGATTCATACTGTTTAGAATAGCATATAATTAGTAGTTCATACATACCAAAGCCAATCTCTTCTGAAGCCCTCTCAGTCCGAAGACGTAGAGAGATCTAATTTTCTAGCCTTTCCCTGCTAGAAAATTAATACTGTATTTATACTGCCCAATATCAATTTCATCTCTTAGTTTATATTCCAAGCTGTATGCTACTTCAGCTGTATGTCTACTTCAGCTGAAATCTTCAGCTGATTTCTTCAGCTTACTACCTAGATATTCCCATATAAGGAGTTCCTCTTCCAGCAGGGCTATCTGCTGACTAAACAGTCAGTACAAGATTAAGCTATTCTAGCTAATTCATACATGTATAATATTTCATTTTACAAACATCTTCATATTCTAAGGAACGTGGTAAAAATGAATATATCTACTATTATTCTAACATATATAAACCTTAAAACAGCATTACATTTATATAACATCATTATGGAGTAGTCTTCTGCTGAACAGAGCAACCCACTTATTCAGAAGAAAACCATTTAGATCACACTAACTCAGAATTCACCAAAAGCTCACAGAGGAATGTTTACTTCAAAGTATTTCCTCTTATAACATATTTGGCACATTATCAAACAAATTCCAGCTGTATTAGCTTTTAGCTGTTCACGTCTAGCTTACTTCCGACTCACTTCACATTCAGCCCACTTCACAGTGTCAGCAGAAATGCTTTTGTGAAGGAAAATAACTCAGATCTGTTACTTAAATGGAATGGCATAGGAGACAAGTCCAGGCTTGTCCAGCTCAAAGGCTTTTATATGGCCTTTATGAAAACTCATGATTTTACATAGTATAATTCTGTCTATGCACAATACATACTAATACATGAGTTCAAATGTTCCATATGTTAAAGCCTGTAACACCCCCCATTTCCATTGTTGTCCAGGGTACTGGGGGAAATAATGACAGAATGCATGGAATGCATCCTGATAGCCCCTTTCTGGCCACGCCAGGTTTGGTTTGCGCACCCACTCAGATTGGCAGGCCCGCATTACATGATGCTGCCTCAGGAACCAGATCTACTGGTTTGGGACTGATTTCTGCACCAGAATGTGCAACGTCTTCATCTAACAGCATGGCACCTGGGTTGGCACAGCTGAACCTATCCCAGGAGGTTAGGGACATTCTGGTTCAAGCCAGAAGACCCTTGACTAGGTATTCCTATGACAGGAAGTGGAACTGTTTTGAACATTAGACGGCTGACAAGGGTGTCTCCTTCACATGCCCTATTCCTCTGGTATTGGAGTAATTGTTATCATTAGCACATAAGGGCCTTGCTTCTTCCTCTATAAAGGTCCACCTTGCTGCCATCTCATCATTTCATGACCCAGTTGAAGGTTCTTCCTTATTTACACATACTTTGTTGAAATGTTTCCCAAAGAGTTTAATAAATATTTTTCCACAATTACCTAAAATTGTGCCTCAGTGGTCTCTGTCCCTAGTTCTCTCACAGTTAACGGGCGCTTCCTTTGAGTCAATAGGAACCTGCCCACTAGCCAAATTATCTGCCGAGGTAGCATTTCTGGCCGCGGCCACTTCTACAAGAAGGGTCAGCGAGCTGGCGAGTAGACTCTTTAGACAGTAGACGAGCTGGCAGTAGACGCTTTAAGGGTAGACTCTCCCTTCTTGAAAGTTTTAATGAAATAATTGTTCTTCACCCTAGTTTGGACTTCCTCCCCAAGGTGGTCTCGAAATTCATTTAGCTCAGGAGATTGTTTTACCAGTGTTTTTTTCAAAACCCCACTACCAAAGCAGAGAAGACACTGCACACACTAGATGTCCGGAGAGCAATACTTTACTATGTAGACAGGACAAAAGTTTTCAGGATATATACGTCGCTTTTTGTTTGTTATGCAGGCCCCAAGAAGGTAGGGCCTTATCAGCACAGACAGTGTCTAGATGGGTTGTGTCAGCCATCAAATCTTGTTATAAAATGGTGGGCAAGGGCTGTCCGCTTGAAATAAAGACCCACTCTACAAGAGCACAGGGATCTTCAGCTGCGTTCCACAGGAGAGTGCTGCTGGGTGACATCTGCTACCTGGACCACTGAAGATATATTCGTGAAGCATTATGCCCTGGACCTGCAAGCAAGGAAAGATGCAGAGGTTAGAAAGGCGATTCTCCATTCTTTGTTCCAGTAAGAGCGTTACCCCACCACCTTGGTAAGCAGCTTACTAAAATCCCAAATGTGGGGCTGCACTGAAGATGAAAACAGTTGCACTTACATGTAACGGTTGTTCATCGAAGTCTTCTGTGCAGACACTCCTGCCCTGCCGTGAGCTCTTTTACTGTTCTAAGGGGTTGCCAGTACTTGGTTGAGTTTGCAGAGGCAATCGAACTAAGGGAGAGGGTGATTGTTTAGGCGGAAAACCGTCTTGCGCAGACTGAAGGGGAGGGAGCACCCCCTTCGTAGGTGTGGAAGCTGGAAAGTTCTGCTGGCGACAGGCCTGCATGCAGGCGCAATGTGTGTCTGCACAGAAGACCTCGATGAACAACAGTTACATGTAAGTGCAACTCTATTTTCTAGTTGCTTTTTAGCTACAACAAATGACCTACAAAAGTATCAAAATATAAAAATAAAAGGTCATACATTGACAGCCATTCTACAAAGGAAAATACAGTATGTACTGAGTAAAGGATCCTCTGGAAATATGGTTTCCCAACCTTATAATAAATGGTTCCCTATGCATATGGAAGCTCATGGATAAGGGTGATCTGGTAGACATACAGTAAACTTTTTTATCCAGCTCTTCCTGCAAAGTGCTCAGGGCAGTGCATTTTATTATCACTACAGCGCTGTGGTTAGGTTAGGCTTAAATGGGGTAATTGGCCCAAGGCCACCCAGTAAGCTCAATAGCAGGCTAAAGATTTGAACTTGGGTCCTCATAGATTAAAAACTGGTTAAACATCAAGAAGCAGAGGAGAAAATGGACAGTTATTGAAACAGGCAAAAAAGTATAATATAGATAATAAGTGCAAGGTAATGGACATTGGAGCAAAATATTACAATTTTAAATATATGCTGGTGGAGTCTGAACAGGCAATTACTGAGAGGGAGAGAGATCTTGGGGTTTTAGTGGACAGCTTGATTTAAAAAAATGCTGACTTAGCGTGCAGCAGTGGTGAATAGGGCAAACCCTATACTAGGGGTTATTAGAAAAGGAATTGAAAATAAACAGCCAATAAGCTTTTGTATAGCTCTGTAGTGAGGCCTCATTTGGAAAAAGTTACTTTAAAGCTGGGGAAAATATGGAAGAGGTCAACCAGGACGATTAAGGGGTTACAGCTCCTTTCCTTCGAGAAAGCCTGAAGAGTCTGCAGGCTCTTCAGTTTACTAACAGGAACGTAATGGAGGTTCATCAAGCTATGCATTAGGTGGATGGCCAAATTAACAGAATTCCTACATGGAAATGATATGGAAGAATTCAAAAAAACTTGGGCAAAGGCCATCACATATTGGGATAAACCGGCAAAAATGGATTTTACTATTTTAGTGATTTATAGAAACAAGTTTACTTACTTTTTTATTATTACTATTAACAATTTTCAAAACTGTTTAGACACTTCTGTGGAAGTCAGGTGATGGGTCACTTTTTAAGGTGGGTGGAGGGTCAAAAGGGTATTTTTGATTTATTGAATTTTATGACTGTATAATTATAATTGATACTCTTTTGTATTGTCTTTTTATTTTTTGTTATTACTGTATTTGTTTATTTTGTTTTATATTATAAAAATAAAAAAAATTACAATAAAAAAAAGTTGTGTAAGATGTTGCAATCATCCAGGAAGATGCTGATGGTCTTTTTAATAAACATGGAGTAACTAACTTTACGCAGGAGTAATGAAAGAAGGAACACAAGACCTATCAGAGTTGTTAGCAGTTCCTCTAGCTAGCTTATCTAAAGACATGAGTAAAACCTGGACTGGAGCTGCTCCAGATTCCCGAATCCAGGAACTAATGTAAAACATGAAACAGATTACTGAACATTAAACTCCTTTCCTTCCATGAACAAAATCGTACTTTACCTGCTTTGCTGTAATTACTGTCATCATATATTCTGTGGTTTAGAAACCAATATACTGCCTGTCCATAATGCTCACGTAATCTTTAAAATGTTGTAGGTGCTTTTTGTTTGTCCACAGTGAGTATCTTGAGGCCTCGAGAAATGTGGGTGGAATCAGCTGATGTGAGACATGGAGTAGTAACGTCTTGCTTGTTGTGCTCAGTTCTAGTAACTCCAAACCATTGTCCAGAGATAGCTGATGAGGTCCCCTCGGGATTTTGAAACCGGAAACATTTCAGGTGTCTATGTTGTCCTCGTTGGGCTGTGATCATGGTCCCTTGCATTTCTGTGACTGTATAGAGATGAGACATGTATGGCAGAGAAAGTTTGTCTCTTGGCTGTAAATTCCTCATTAAGACAGTCTCCAATTTTTATGACTGCCTGCACTTTTCTGCCTTCTTTTTCATTCTTGCTTTTGCTTGAATTTGGTCATTGTCAGCTGGTACTGTCAGCAGTGCTGGTACTTTGGTACACATTGGATGTCCAAATGGTGCCGCTGCAGGAGAAAGGCCCATGGTGCTTTGGGGAGAATTTGTATAGTTCTTGCTTGATGGTTCCTCCTTCAGCGTTCACAATTCTTAGTATTTTCCTTCGCGATCTCATGAACCTTTCCACTTCTCCATTGGCTTGAGACCAGTGAGGCGTTATTTTCCTATGATGGAACTCAAGATATTCAGCAAATGGTGCAAAAAAGTGGGCTGTTGAACGGTGGCCTATTGTGCCATCTCACCACCTGTGGTATGCCAAAAGTTGAAAATACCTTTTTTAGTTATGGTATGACAGCCAATGCTCGTGTAGTAATGACCAGTTCAACAACAAGCAAATATGAACTGTATATTGTAAATATGACACTGGGTATGTCCCCGTTTTATTAGTTGGCCATCTTTTTTCATATTGCTTGCTTTCAGTGCCTATTTTCGGAGGTGATTTTTTAAAAAGGCCATAAATATTTGAGTCAAGTGATGAGTGACTCGACTAGTACACTGTTTTATCTGAGTTTTGGAGAGAGGAAAAACGTACCCAAAGCTTTCCTCATCCATGTACAATTTCTTTATTTCTATGGATTAAACACGGCTATGCAACCTCGATTTAATTGCTTTGTGCCTCCTTCCTTTCTACAGTTAGTTTGTTCTTCAGTTGTAAAAATACTGAGACAGACTATGGTATATCAGTGTCCCCGTGCTGAAAAAGTGGAAATGTCTAGGTTTTAATTCATTATTATGTTGTGGTGAACAGATGTAAAAAATCTAAATGCCAAAGCTAGAATGTCAAGAGTGTTTCTAATGTCAAGCAGTACTTGTTACGTTCACTGGCTGTCTGCTGTATTGATCATAACTAGCACACTGGTAAAGTAATTGCAGGTGATGTGGCACATTCCATGTGCGAGCAGCCAGAGTTCAAATGAATCCGAAAGAGGGGAAAATCTCTCGGTTGTTAGTCTCTTGCGTTTCACTTGTCAGGTTCAATAGTTTATAAAAAAATGGAAAAATAGTTTGTACAAACTTATTTATCGTGCATCTGCTTGCAGCCGAGTTGTAGCACTTCTGAACAGGTGTTAGAAATGCTGCTTCAGATAAGGGTACAGAGGAACTGGCTATAAGGCCTGCCTTGCTGAAAATCAAAGTCAGACCACACTGGTTCCCTGTTACACTCTATTATTCACTGTTCAGGCAATGCATAAAAGAGCATTATAAAAATCACGCTGTTGTACTAAGTGTTTTATTCAGAGTGGCCACTGACCTTTAACCTATGTTTTTAAACCTTTTGCATAACTGTGTACTCAATAAAGCTCTTTTGCTATTCTCGGTTAATCCAAACCCAGAACCGCTCAGTTGCATTACCAGGGAAGAAACTGGGGCTGTGTTTCTACAGGGCGATCACCATCTCTTGTGCAAAAGCCTTGTGCAAAATATAATTTCTGTGGCTGTGGGGTGCTTAAGTGGAGGTGGCAGAGGTGGCCAAATTGGTAGACAGGTTGGAAGGGCCAGGGTATGCTGCTTGCCTGAAGTATGGAACGGGTGCTGTGTTGTGATTTCCAGGGGTGTATTTAACTCTGTGTTATGCGGTTTCCTTCCTTGCCAACAATTGCTACCTCCAACCTGCTTTTACCACTGCCAGGAGGAAAAAATTCCCCTAGCAGGGGTAATACAGTTTGGAATTGGTAACTAGGAATGAGTGAGTTTGTTTTTTTAACAGTTTGCACCCTGGTCTCCCCCTGGAAATCACTGTTGCTGCAATTTCTATTAAAAATAAAAGTCGGTTAACATTATTAGAATCCATTGTGTCATATCTAATTGCTAAACAGAGTTATACCCAGTCCTAACCAGAATTACACCCTTCTAAGGCCATTGACGTGAATGAATTTAAGAGCTAAAGCCTGTATAGGATTGCACTGTGACGTATTTAGCAGGCATTCTTTCAGTATGAGAATGTGGTTCATTGTCAAGGTAAATTCTCACCATGCTCAAATGTGTGCTTTAAGAATGCAGTGACTCGCAGATGTTTAAGCAGAAAAATGTAACCCGCCTTTTCCCATGCCTCTCAGATAGCAACATGGGATTCTGCTATCTAGATAAGCCCTTTTGAATGCTTGCTCTCTCCCATTCCACCATGATCAATGGATTAGTATTTGTTATTTTGATAATAAAAGTGCATTTATAGAATCTGCCGTGAGAGTCGGCTAGGTTTCTCTTGAATCACAGAAGCATTTTCCCATCAAAGTCATGGGATTTATCTCAGATTATTAAAGCCACTACTTTTAAACCTCCTCCAGAGTTTTAATTATGTTCCTCATGTAGTGTTAGTTATTTACATGTAAATATTCTTTTAAAAGGTTAATTAGTTTTTCAACTGTGTCATTAAATCTCACCCAGACCCAAAAACCTCTCCAAAGCAAAACAATTGAAATATTAAAACACTGCTATATTAACTTATTTAATAATACTGAAATGGTAAACAGCTTTTCCAAGTGGAGTTTTTTTTTTTTGAAGCCATAAGGATATTGAGGTGTTTTTTAAGTAATCTAATTGTATTTTAAGCATTGATTAGTGCAAATATTAAGTTAATGCAAAGTATGCATTGCCCTTGATTGATCTAGTTGGAAGCCAATCCTATTTATTGGTTTATCTCCGCTCTATAAATTGCAGATTAAATAGCCAGTACTTAAAGAAGTACAACAATTTAGTCAATTTTTGTTAGTGCTATGTATATAGAGTTCCCGCGCCCCCCCCCCCATTGCAAGTGTTGGTAGTGTTGTTTTTGCAGTACTAAATAGCTTTATTATGATGCACTTGGACAAAAATTTGTGGAATCCATATCCAGAGGTGGGAAAAATAGCAAAAGAGACTTGAAAGATGTCTGAAACGACATTTTATCTTTTGAGTCTTCTTATTTTTGAACAGTGGAGATGAAATGAAATTCTGTGTAGATATTTAATCGGGTCGCTGCAATGATTGTTCTTTGCAAGTTCCTTTTAAGGTTTAAAACTCTCAGGCTCTGTGTTGTTTTTCCCGCATTGTATAATTTTCAGTATACTGGAAAGGTCGAAGATCTTTGACATCATTGCGAAGAGATCCCTATCACTTTCCACTCCATTGACGAATTCTTCTAAAGAGAGTTCGCCTAAAATAAAGATGGGGAGGGTTAGGAATCAGTTCAATAATTAGACAAAATTGTCACCAAATATCATATATTTCACTCTTGGAAGTGGAAATAATGTAGTAAGTCAGAATAAGTCCCATAAGACATCTGGAGGATCTGAAAAATACCCACAGGTCTCAGCAAAAACACAACATGTGAGTATTTTTGTAATGATTACAGAACAAAATAAAACCATCTCGGACCAGAATACCAGAAGAGTTTCATGCCCTACCGCAAGTTACTTTTCTTGGTATTCTTTCTGTGTTCTGAGTCAGACCTCCCCAGGAACAGGGCTGGAGCACTTGCACGATATAATTACAACAGACTCCTGAATCCTAGTCCAGTGGTCGGCAAACTCAGTCAACAGAGCCAAATATCAACAGTACAACGATTGAGATTTCTTTTGAGAGCCAAATTTCTTAAACTTAAACGATATAGGTAGGTACATTGTTTATTAACTTAATAAACTTTAATTAAAGTTTTAAGTCTTAATTAAACTATAGGTACACTGAATAAAGCTTGATATCATACTTAATAATGATCTTATTTATTGATAAAAAATTAAATTGTAGGTAAGGTATCCATAAAATCATGAAAATGACTGACAAACACTTAATGTGAACAATGGCCTTGCATCTCCCCGACCCCCACTGACCTCTCGGCGGCCGCCCTGGCGCATCCCGGCCGCCTCGGCCTCCCGCGCTCGCCTCTCGGCCTCCTCCTCCTCGCTGCCGCTGCCTGGGCTCTTTCCTTCCTTCCCCCCCTGCCGGCCTGCCATCCGGCCGTCCGCCCCTCCTCAGCGCCTCGGCCTCCGAGGAGGAGGAGGAAGAAGAGGAGGAGGAAGGCGGAGGGGTGTCCTCCCCCCTCCCCTCTCGCTGGCGTTTTCCAGCAATGGAAGGGAAGAGCAGGCCACGAGGGTGACGCGTTGGAGCTTGCAGGTGAGGAAGGCAGGGGAAGGTGTGTGTGTGCTGGATCGGGGCCTCCCTCCTTCTCCCCGGTGCTCGGGCCAGCACGTTGCAAAGATCCGCCCCCCCCAGGTGTGGCGGTGGCTCTGGGCTGGCGGAAAGGTGGAGAACTTTTGCGGGACCTCTGCGTGCGCGCAGAGCCCAGCCGGGGCAGGGAAGGGATGCCAGGCTCTCCTCCGCTGCAATGTGCAGCCCCGATTTTCCGCCGAAGGAAGCCAGCCCCCCCCCCGTGCCCTCCGGGCCCGGGGAAGGTGGCTCCTCTCAGGTGGGTGGCCGCGATCCTGCACCCCAGAGCCGCACTCAAGGGGCCAAAGAGCCGCATGCGGCTCTCGAGCCGCAGTTTGCCTACCCCTGTCCTAGTCCATTCGCAGACCTGCTACCGGAGGAAATCAGAAAGGAGATCCTTACCCTTTTCCAAACCATTCCCCAGGGAACCCATTTAATTCAGGGAAGTCTCCACACCCACCTAGAACAGCTCCCTTTCTGATTCCCACATGGCTGAATGTGTTGGGACAGCATTATCTAAGATCACTCTCAGTTCCCATTTCAGATTGTTCCCTAGGTACACAGTTTAGCATTATGTGCAGTGAAAACTCAGATGCTTCCCAGATAGAATAAGATTCTGCTGAGGCAAGGGAAGCTGCCATTAAATGTTCTTCAGACACTAAGGAGGCTGAACAGTGCTTAAACATACATTCCCATGTCCATGTCTATCCTCCTCAGCTTTCTTTCCTCAATTTCTGGGATTTAAAGAAAGTTCCACTGTAATAGAGAAATTACAGAAATCTGAGTTCTATCCTATTCTAGTTTTTAGCCTTTGTAAGTTACAACACAATATTCCCCATCCAGTTAGTATTGGTTTGTTTCTCATCTCACCTTAGTATGCTTCAAAATTTTCTGTATTCATGCCCCCTTCCCATTAATTTTGAATCTAGGTATTGAAATTCTGTGAGGATGCCAGTATCTCCAATAGAGACTCTTCAATAGCCTTAAAATTACAATTCTCAGAATTCCTATGGGAAATCCATCATTTTAAGTTGATCCTACTGTAACACCTTTGTAAACATATTACATAGAAAGTAGTCCATTAATTTCAATATTTACTTCTATGCCAATATGACAGTGCAGTAAAGATGAACTTTACAGAGAGCTTTAAAGCATTCCAGGGATTTTCATTTTTCATGTGGTACTTTTCAGTTATCTTTTAGTCTGCAGCATGGGTTAATGATCTGACTTTTATTTTTTTAAAAGGTTATTGCCTTATTTTGATCATCTCTGGATACCAGACCATAGATGAACTCTTTTGGGAGGTGTGGAAGGGAAAGAATCACACATCTGACAGTTAACCAAAATTAGTTAAATATGGCTAACGTGTGGTTTACTTGGCAGTTCGAGCCAGTTACAAAGTGTCATCTGTTTAACAGAGCAACTTCCAAAGTGAGAATTCAGTGATGGTAATTGGTTTGTATGTATATGAAAGATTTGGCTATGGTGGAGCGATCATAGACTTAAAATAGATTAGGGTATAACAAAGGGCTGCAGATTTTCATATAGCCAGTTTGTATACGACACTCAGGAGTGCGTACAAATAGGGATTATTTATTTATTGAATTTATATCCAACTTTTCTTTCATCATGGAACTCAAGGCAGTTTACAGATTATTCCAAGGTGATCTCCAACCAATGCACTGGCCAAACCCAGGCCTGTTTAGTTTCAGCAAGGTATATGTGAGTGCAATCTAAGCAGAGTTATAACATCCTAACACCACTGACTTTGATGGATTTACATGAGTTGTGTGGTCTCTGATCACACTCTTGGACTCTGCATTTCTTTATTAAAAGAAGAGACGTAAAGGATCAAGGCTGTCGAGAAGCCACATTATCTAAAGTCTTCCCTGAGGTCCCTGGTGTGTAAAAGCCAGCTACAGTCACTCCATGGTGAGGAGAATGTGTTTTGCATATGCCCAGGGGCCTATTTGTTGCTAGCAAATCTAAGATTACATTATGCAAGCTGCCACTGAATACACTGAAAGTTGCTAGTTGAAGTCCCTGTTCTGCCAGACTAAGGCCAAACCAAGTGTATGAAGTGAAAAATTGCACACATGCAATGGGGGGCAGGTTTCATCAGTTCCACTGAACCTCCTGAAAGCTATTCTTGGTGATCCCCTATTTCATTTTGGAGGATGTTTTGGGCTGCCATTAGTGTGAGGGAAATCCACAAAAATAACCCCACTCCTTGTGCCTGAGGAAATCTATTGCAGGATCCAACCCATTTTGTTGCAATGTGCTTGTTCTCAGATGTAGGTTCTTGACCAACATTTCAATTACTTCCAATCTAATCAAAAGTTAGTTGAAGTAGCTGAGCAGGAAACTCTCACACTCTTCTTCGGCCTGAGAGCTGGAAGCTATTATGAATAACCTTTCAACTGTTGGGTGTAAAAAGACAACAACCCTGTCCAGTTCTATTAACTGCAAAATAGCTGGCATAGCCCCGTGAAACCCAATGGGGGAGTTTCACGGAGGAGGGGGGTTAAAGTAGGTGGTTTTTTTTCTTGTTTTTACAGCCTGGGAAGCCTCTCAGGAGGCAGTGCAGCTGTGCTGTTCCCAGCCATCGTCTATCTACCCCCCCAACTCAAGATAATGTCTTAAAGGAAGACTGTTCTACATTTATTGCTCCAGTTTATTTACACCCCCCTTTGTATTTTATTTCTAGAGGAAAAAAGTCCTTGAAGATCCATATAGTCTTACCATCATGGTTGGTGTCTATCTTGTCGAATACCATTTCTGTGAACGCTTCAGGAGTGGTTTCATTGTAGCCTGTGATAGCCTGAACAGCCTGAAGAAACAAATGTAGACATGTCAAAAACATCTTATAAATATAGGGACCTCCAGGGTAATCTAGCCCAACCCCTTGAACAATGCAGCTTGGCAAGATCATCCTGTATCTTGACTGATCCAAGTAATTTACAAAGATGTTGAACAACACAGGGACCAGAACAGATCCCTGAGGCACTCCACTTGTCACTCCTCTCCAAGAGGATGAGGAGCCATTAACAAGCACTCGTTGGGTGCAATTGTCAACCAGTTCCAAATCCACCTAACAGTAATAAGGTACAAACCACATTTAATCAACTTGTGTCCTGCCTGGCTGGTGTCAGGGTACAGCATCTCTCCGAGGTTTACGAGCCAAAGGAATGTCCGTAACGCAGAGTCAGGAGTCAAAAGGGAGCCAGAAAGATACACAGGAAGGTTTGCCGGTCCAAGGTCAGGTCACAGGAGATAAATCAGGTAGTATCAGCCAGTTCAACGCCTATTGAACGTGTTGCGTCCACGCCCACCAGCTCCCGTCTGGAGGCTTTATAGCTGGGGCGGGGCGGGCCTGCCGCCTCAAGAACAGTCCTGCAACTACTCATCACCGCTGTTGCTTTCCATCTGCAGCTGATCTTGAACAGCCAGGCGAGCACTCCGTCTTCGAGTCTGTAGTTCTGTTCTCAGTTGTTTTCTGCGGGCTTCCAAGGGTGCTGGTGACCCTGGGGGGCTGGGGGCTGGGCTACTGCCTCAGGGTCAGGAGGCGGAGGTGCCTCTGAGCTGATTGTCGGCTGCACCTCTGGGAGTGCCTGCACTTGGTCTCCTTGCTGGTTGTCTGTTGACAGCTGTGGTTGTGCTGTACTGGTTCCTTCCTCCTCTGAGGAGTTCTCACTGTCACTGAGCTCAGGCTGGGCCATGACAACTTGTCAACAAGAATATCATGTGGAACCTTATCAAAAGCCTTACTGCAATTAAGATAAACTGTCTACAGCAATCCCCTGATCCAGCAAGGTAGTAATTCTCTCAATAAAGGCGGTAAGGTTAGTCTGACATGATTTGTTCTTGAGGAACCCCCTCTGGCTCTTAGTAATCACAGCCATCTTTCTAAATGCTCAAGGATTGACTGTTTGATGATTTATTCTAACACTTTCCAGGTGTAGACGTCAAACTGACAGGTTGGTAGTTACCTGGTAGTTACTTTTTCCCCTTCTTGAAGATGGAGACAACATTTGCCTGCCTCCAACCTTCTGGAACCAACCTGTTCTCCAAGAATTGTCTATATTGTTCTCTATATTGTGAATGTATATGGTAACTGTTGTGCTACCCAATGTTTGAGCCATTAGGGGAAGAAATGTAGATACAATTTATAGTAAATCTCCAGTAATGACGATTAGAAATTAAATTATAAATTAAATCAATATAATAGATTTCTTATCACAAATAAGATTGTGTATAACTAAATCTTCCTAATGAAGTGAGTATCAGAATAACTTGACAGTCTTTTTCACCCAGTACAATCTTTTAATCTTGATCGGTGTGAATGTTTGACCAGAGGCCCTCTTCTATCATGCAGGAACAAACATTCAAGTAAATGTCAGTTTTACATTTGCATTGCAGCAGATGGAATGTAGACATTTGACACACAACCTATGTCTGAACTCTCTACATCAGTATATATAATTCTGAGCAATGGCTCCCAAGGATGGAGCAAAAAATTTGCACGATGGGACCATGTACACGGGGGGGGGGGGATTTGTCTGCACATCTAGGGGAGTCCCCTAGGTGTGCAGCAAAATCTCCTATTTTTGTTACTGTTTAAGAAGTTCTAATTCCTCCAAAATAGAGAATGACTGGGGAGGGAGAGGTGTGATAGTGACATGATTATGGGAGAAAGTGTCGACCAGCCTGGGGAGAAATAAAGGGGTAGGAGGAATGGAATGGGGGAGGGAAAGAAAGTGGAGGCTAGCATGCTCTTTCCCATCAAAGAATTCCAGGTCAAGGTGACAATAAGAAGCATCTATCTAGCTAGATCTTATGAAACTTCATAAGATATATATTGTTGAAATGGTCAGTAAATGAAAGCTGAAACATTGATGCATTTAAATAATTGATTTCCCCTTTCTGGCATGTGCAATGCTATATACAGTTTCCTTACCCTGAATATTTTTACAAGTTCTCTTTTTTCAATAGATCCATTTCCATCCGCATCATATAGCTTAAAATACCATTTCAATTTTTGGTCGATTTTCCCTCGAATAATGAGATTTATTCCGGCTATGAACTCCAAGAAGTCAATAAAGCCATCCTAAGGAAGATAGGGTAGAAACGTGTTTAACATACACCGTATTTGATTTATTCTGCCAATAAATAATACAAGTGGGGTCTCACACGGACTTGAAGAAGGCATCTCACGCCCTCCCACTATTTCATATTTCCCATCCCTGAAAGAACCCATAGCCTCTCCTTTTTCTTTTTTCTGTCTTTCCCATCTACCAGCCAACCTTTCTTTATCTGCCTCTGTCTTTAGCTTTCCCTCCTTCCTCCTCGTGGCAGCCATTCCACAGGAAAGGCATGGCCCAGTTGTTTGGTGCAAGTCACTAGGTTGGGCTGAATTTCATGGTGCTGGCCAGGCTGGAACCAGTTGCACTGTGGGGAAACTGTAAGGACTTGCAGGAGGCACCTCACTTTCCCCTGTATCCCCTTCCTCACATTCTTTCCTCTTTAGCTCCTCCTGGCAGCCCCCATTTCATCACTTTTTCCTGCTTCCTTCTTTCCCTCGCACCCACCCACCAACCTACCTTTTATCTGCCCATGCCAGCTATATTTATTACTGAACTGAAGCTGAATCCAGACAAGGCAGAGGTAATGCTGATTGGGAAGGCTGATATTCTAGAGGGACTGGATCCTCTTGTCCTAGATGGAGTGATGATGGCTTTTTCAGAGCATGTTAAGAGTTTGGGGGTGCTCATGGATCCTGCCTTGCTGTTTGAAATGAAAGTTGGCATGGTGGTCAGGAGTACCTTCTATCAGCTGCATCTGATTTGCCAACTCTGTTGTTATCTAAACTCAGCTGATCTGGCCATGCTGATCCATGCTTCTGTAACCAGCAGCATGCTCTATGTGGGGCTGCACTCAAAGACAACCTGGAAACTACAACTGGTTCAGAATGTGGCAGCCTGAATATTGTCATGGACTAGCTGCCAGGAACATATGTTGCCCATTTTGAAACAGCTACATCAAAATCTTAACCAGAATATGCCAAAAAATATGGAAAACAATGGCCCACAGACTGGAAACTCTCAATTTACACTCCAATTCTGAAAGAAAGGTAACATCAAAGACTGCAGCAACTATTGGATCATCACATTAATTTCTCACGAGAGTTAAGTGATGCTCAAAATCTTACGACAAAGACTGCTATCATATATGGAATGAGAAATGCCAGATGTTCAAGCCTGTGCAAAAATATACATGTATGAAACAACCTCAATAACACAGACTTAAATAGCAAATGATAACAGCTTTAAAAATTCATTTAAATTTATGAATTTATCTAAAAGACCAGCTGCCAAGCAGTAGGGATGCTAGGCTGCCTGGCATCCCTGAGAGGACTGGGGTGGTGGAGACAGGCGTGCCAGCATCACACCATAGATCATAGAATTTTTGGCAAATCCTAGAGCGTCACCCAAATGGCATGATGCCACTTCTGGTATTCACAAAATGGCATCATGTGCTAGTAGGTCAGTGGCATGCCCACCCCATTTCTCCCCACCAGCATTTGAGGTGTTGGCGGGGAATGCTGGAGATTGCTGAGAGGTCTCCTGCCATAATGGGAGGCCTTAATAAATTACTAAGCCCGTGCCAAAATACAGAGTGAATGAACAAAAAAATAGCACTGATAACTAAATGGAAGCTACACAAGCAATATATGTAACATGTACATGTGACATTAAATAAATGGTATCTCAAACCACAATTGTGTTGTGTACATTTTTATGAAAAAAACCAAAAATAGGGTACACCATGTATTTATATGCTCTTCAAGAACAGTAACTGACTTGTATATAAGGTTGCAACAGCTAATACGTAAGAGTGCATAAACTACACAAGCCAAAACATATCATCAAGTTTGGCAATACACAAACTGAAACTAGAATCAAATAGCAAAGTTCATAAACACGCAACTGGTAACCCGATGGGTTCTTTATGTCAGTTAAGTAATCCACGCTTGGAAGTTGAAGCGTGCAGCAGAAGTTGAAGCAAGTAACAAGATAACGAGAATGGGTTCCGGTAAAATCCCTTTTCACCAAGGTTTCTTTGGTCATAATCTTCAACCCAAGCCAAACCCGTAGGATTAGAAGTCCAGAGTCATATGCTGTCCATTACTGTCTGGTTGTTCTAGAAGTTTTACTCTTCTCCTAACGGGTAATTCAATTGCCCATCTTATGGTTAAACATTCTCTATCCTCAGATCCAGTTTCCTAACAGGAAGAAAGGTTGTCAACATTCCCATATAACTTCAACAGGGCCCATGATCGCTGACACTGATATTCACATTATATTCACACTTTTACACTGACGACAGTATCACAAAAGCAACCGCAGCATCACAGAAAAGAGGCTATTATCTTATTAAAAGCATTTAAAAAATTATTTAGTGTAGCAACATAATGTCTGCACAAGTTGTTTACGGTATTTAAAATATTTATCAGCCCACCTTCCATCTGGCACCAGGGGAATGTAAGGTGGCTTAATACTTATTAGGCGATTGCCAATTTAATGGAATACTTTATGCAAAAGACAGGCTGTTGCCCCTGTGGAGTTTATAATTCTAGTTGCTGAAAATAATGACACAGGGACCCTGTCAGAAAGACTAATGGCAACCCTAGAGATTCAGTAAAAAGGGGGAAATAGACGCAGAACTGGGGTGGGGGTGGGAAGAGTTTTATATCGCCTTTCCAATCATGTTGTCCAAGATGGTTGTTTTATTTACTTCATTTTTACCCTGACTTTCTCCCCAAGGGGACCCAAAGTCCTTTGAATTAACTTCAGTTGTCAACATTTCATGTAGACAAGACCTGTCGTTTTAGTTGCTGTAAAACTGAGGACCTAACTACAGAATACATGGTCCCTATCTAGGGTTGCCAACCTCCAGGAACTAGCTGGCGATCTTCTGCTATTACAACTGATCTCCAGCCAATAGAGATCAGGTCACCTGGAGAAAATAGCTGCTTTGGCAATTGGACTCTATGGCATTGAATTCCCTCCCCTCCCCAAATCCCACCCTCCTACCAGGCTCTGCCCTAAAATCCTCCCGCTGGTGGGAAATAGGGACCTTGCAACCCTATCCCTATCCCCCCCCCCATATCCACCATGTGTCCTGTCTACCAGAGGTTTACTAGGAATTTTGTGGCTGGAACTTAATTCCTAGGTGTATGGGTCCCCGGTTCACATCAGGATGGTGATACCTGAGAAAAAGGGATTTAGGTCTTCCAACTATGTCAGCCATTTTTTTCCTAGTCTGAAGTGGTCCTGGGGAGCTGCTATTTACCATATTGGGGAAACTGGTGCATACCCAGGGGCAAATAATGCAGCTTTTCTGGGTCGAAAAAACAGTGAAGGGAGGAGGCTTAAGTCTCCTTCCCCGCTCGTGCCATAGTCCTGATCTGAAGTGGGCCCCTACGTGCCTACAAATTAAGTTCTTGTGCATGCAATTCCCTGACGTGTCTGCTCAGCAGGATTCTGAGCAATGGGAAAGATTCATTACTACTACTCCTGAGTATTACAAAAAAGGAAAGATCCTCTCCCCAAGTTCTTCAGAGGACAAACATTTCTTCAATTAAAGCAAAAGTATTATGGGAACATGAATTGATTCAGCACCAGAGCTGCACTGTTGTAAATTTCCCCTGCTGAGTCCAAATTAATTTCATTACCTGCCCCGACTTTGTTACTTGTGAAGCTAAGCATGGGAAAAAAGAAGCCTCAAAAGTTTCTGGATGCCGTTTTTATTATTTTTGGCAAGTGATTTAAACAGGATTTCCTCCAGATTGCCTTTAAATAATTATGGCAAAGCACCGAAAGATAACTGAAAGAAGCAGGGGAAACAAAGCTACTAGAAGCGTCCTATCAATGTCGATTTATACAGCATCAAAAATCGCATTTACTGCATATTTCAGTTTCCTTTCCTTACAGTGATCTGACATTTTACCTTCTGATCCAGCGTTTCCCCCAAATCTATTAAACTTCAAAGCAAAAATTGCTCATGCATGGCAACTGTTAGAAGCAAACAGTGTCAGCTGTGAGCCAGGAAACCTCTGGGTCATATCTTAGTGCATGAACTCACTGGATGACCTCAGAAAAGCCCCTTTCCACTTAGTGTCAGCCCCCATCCTCACAATTATATTAAAAAAAACTGGCCTACCAGAAAGGGCTGTTGTAATGATTACTGAGACAAAATGTATGCAGAGCACTTTGAGCACAGATGAGAAGTGTTCTCTCAGCTGCTTTTCATCCTGATTTTTTTCTGGTATTGTTCTGAGTACAAATACATTCAGACATAATTTTCTCTGTGACCATGATGGCTTCCTGCATTTTTTTAATCCTTTGGAGCACACCTAATTTAGAGAGGAATCCTAGAACCCATATACGATACTTTGTTTGCTGGAGGAACAATGTGCACTGGGTCTCTATAACTGTGAGTGCCTTCTCACAGAGATGTATTTCCCTGCCTGTCCCTTCTCATAGCAGTTCCCCTGTGACCCCCAAAAGATAATGTTGTGACCAGGGCCATCTTGCGGATGAAATGGAACATGGTACTAAGGGCTGCAGCAAGGAAAAGCAAGCAAGTGAAATCACCACTCCTCCTTTCCACCTGTGGAAGACTGTCTCTGACCTCCCATTTTGGCAGAAGAGGTAGGAAACCATTTAATTCCCCTTCTTATTGCAGCCCCCTTCCCCACCATGGTGCATTTTGTCCAGGAATTTTTCTCAAACCTCAGAGTCTTATTTTGGGGTGCTGCACGAGAAGCTGCGAAAAATCACTTTGGTACATGTGGGCGCAGAGTGGTAAGCTGCAGTACTGCAGTCAAAAGCTCTGCTCACGACCTGAGTTCAATCCCCACGGAAGTCTGTTTCAGGTAGCCGGCTCAAGGTTGACTCAGCTTTCCATCCTTCCGAGGTCGGTAAAATGAGTACCCAGCTTGCTGGGGGTAAAGGGGAGATGACTGGGGAAGGCACTGGTAAACCACCCCGTAAACAAAGTCTGCCTAGGAAACGTCGGGATGTGACCTCACCTCATGGGTCAGGAATGACCTGGTGTTTGCACAGGGGACCTTTACCTTTACCTGTGGGCTGTAGGATTTGACCTTTGGCTTCCATTGTCTTGATATTTTGCACTGGATATAAACTAAGCTTATCCATAGCTCCCTGAATCATCACCTTAAGGCTCTTCCAAAAGCAGGTGACACTCCACTATGCCTGTTACATTTTTCCTCCCCTGCTCTCCTTTTATTAAGCGTCCTACTGCGAAACCTGAAAAGCTAGTTCACTATTTGATGGCATTCATTTGGTCCTAACAAAGGTATTATGCTACCATCTCTAGATAATCCTATAATCATATTCCCAAGTACAAAATGATTATTCCTTCGCAACTTTATCTCTTCTCCACTTCTTAATGGATGTCCTTTGTTCTGTTGCATTCTTTCAAAATTAAGCATTCAGTTCATTCCGTGTGCTTGTTCAATGCTTGAACATTCTTCCAACATTTCCTCCTCTCAAAATGTTCTTAATCTTCTCCTAACATCAGACACATGAATAAGCATAATTTTTACAATAGGCTAAAATGAAATCATTCATGTTAGTTACTAATCTCTTTTTGTATGATTTGTATGGCTCGTTTTTGTCACTTCTACGTATATTTTAATTTTACTTGTAACTGATCTACATTTCCAAATTGGAAGACAAAAACACACACAAAAAAAACGGATACTGATGGTTTTACAAGAACCTTTTCAAGATCTAGGAAAATAGTTGGGGAAAGGACATGATATCATAACAGTGCAGTCCTAAGCAGAGTTACACTTTAGTTGACTTAGAAGGGTGTAACTGTGCTTAGAAATATACTGTGCCAACATTATGGCTCTAAATCCTATTACTCTTTGTTCAGACTAAATTACACATTATATTGGAGATCCATGATTGGCTGTCCCGATGTTTCCTGTAACCAGGGCTGGTTCCAAGTTTTGGAGGGCCTGGGGCAGAGTGCCTTATCATAGAATCATAGAGTTGGAAGGGACCACCAGGGTCATCTAGTCCAACCCCCTGCACAATGCAGGAAACTCACAACTACCTCCCCCACACACCCCCAGTGCCCAGAAGATGGCCTTGTTCACTACCTTGTTCACTGCCATGCCCCCTGCTTGTGCCCCCCCATCTGGCCCACCTGCCCATATTGATTCTTTTCAGCTCACTCCCTTCAGCTCTTCCCATTGCCTGCATTCCCAGCATTGCACACACGCCCTTCTCCCATCAGCACTGGACAGCATGTGTGACACATGAGGTGGGAGCAGGTGGGCATTGGAAGTGCAGAGGGCAGCAGCAGTGAGCCCCACCAGAAGACCTGGGCCTACCTTTGCCAACCTCCAGGTTGATAGAGATCAGTCGATAGAGATCAGTCCCCCTGGAGAAAATGGATGCTTTGGCAATTGGACTCTATGGCATTGAAGTCTCTCCCCTCTCAAAACCCCGCCCTCCTTAGGCTCCACCCCAAAAACCTCCTGCCGGTGGCAAAGAGGGACCTGGCAACCCTACCCGGGCCCCAGCAACTGCCTTACCTGGGTGGGGGGGGTACGCTGACAGGCCCTACCTGTAACATGTACTATAGTATCTTCTTTCTTTTCTAACAGTTAATAGCAGCTACAGGATGATGGAATTCTGTTAGAGAAATGTCATGAGGGCTAGGGAGGGAAGGATTAATGCCTCCTTCCTCAGAGAGCCACTTTGGAGTAGTGGTTAAGAGCGGTGGACTCTAATCTGGTGAACCGGGTTGGTTTCCCCACTCCTCCACATTAAGCTAGCTGGGTAACCTTGGGCTAGTCACAATTCTCTCCCAGCCTTACCAACCTCACAAGGGGAGAGGAAGGGAAGGAGATTGATTCTCCTTAAAAAGGTAGAGAAAGTCAGTATATAAAAACCAACTTCTTCTTGGGCTAGTCACAGCTCTCAGCCCCACCTGCCTCACAGGGTGTCTGTTGTGGGGAGGGGAAGGGAAGATGATATGATTGTAAGCTGGTTTGATTCTCCCTTAAGTGGTAGAGAAAGTTGGCATATAAAAACAAATTCTTCTTTTTCTTCTTGTTATTTTGTCATGGTAAAGAAAAACATATCAGGAAATCCTGTCACAGCTTTCCCATGCAGGTCCACTCGGGAAGTCTTGGAAGCCTTTGCTGCTTCCAGCTTTTAAGCTTTTAAGGCCCTACCCATAAGAAGAAGTTGTTGTGAGGTAGGTGGGGCTGAGAGAGCTGTGACTAGCCCAAGGTCACCCAGCTGGCTTCATGAGTAGGAGTGGAGAAACCAACCTGGTTCACCAGATTAGCGTCCGTCACTCGTGAAGGAGTGGGGAATCAAACCCGGTTCTCCAGGTTCTCCAAACCACTGCTGTTAACCACTACACCACGCTGGTGTAACAACGGCACATGAAAACAAAGTCTGATTGGCCCTGCCCCCATTTAATGTGTTATTTGATCCTTATAGGATGAAGTATGTTTCTAAATTTACAGTTTCTTGTGTCATGAAACCAAGGCTGTACAACTGCCGTTACCATGATTCTTGAAATAAATTAATGATGGTGATCTTGACCTTTGCCTTGCTGCCGCCATCAGCTGCATAAGCATACAGAAGCCTGGAACTAGAAAGAAGAATTGGCTGAGACCTTTGATTTCACTCCCGGGAAGGCGCTGGCAAACCCCCCCCCCCCGTAAACAAAGTCTGCCGAGTAAACGTCGGGATGTGACGTCAACCCATGGGTCAGGAATGATTGGTCCTTGCACAGGGGACCTTTACCTTTACCTAGTCCAGTTAGAGATTATGCCAATAGCCGCTACCCCTCTCTGTTTAATTCTGCAGCCATGTGACTCCACCAATGCCCCTGCTTAGAACAAATAGGAAATCCTAGCTTCTAAAATCTAGGAAATAACCACTTATACTAATACAGTCCCATCAAAATGAATCGGAGTACGTGCGTCTTGTGTCAAGTGGTAACTGAAATGACCCCTTGGTTGCTTGAGTCTGTGGTTTCTTTGCTTACATATTTGATTTGGTGCTATCATTTTTCTTGCCATTTCTGTTCTGATTTTATTTCTGGAGACACATAATCAGGCTTTCTCCAACTCGTGACCAAACTAAAATATTGCTTCAAAATGGCATTGAAATGCCAGAGCATGTTGACAAGTGGATTTCCCCCATATTGAAGAAGCTGCAATGATGAACTACTCTTGAACTCTCCCAAATCATTATAAAAAAGGTGAGAGTATACCATGAGCTTGAATGCTATGCTTAATACAGGAGGGGTTTAGAGGCGCTGTGAGCACCTCTTAGAAGAAAAGAAAACTTACATCAGATAGGCATTTTTTCCATCGTTTCTAGACGCCTTCTATTTTAGACGATTCAGTAGCCAAAAATGGATGCTGACTCTACTATATATTTTAATTGTTTTTCAGCTCAGTGAATATCTGTATATGGTAGCAAAACTAAACTGCTATAATGGATTGCTGTAGTTCTTGAAATGATTCAGGTTCTAATTGTCTCTTACTAGTATTTGTTTAGTGCAGGGGTGGGGAACCTTTTTTCTGCCAAGGGCCATTTGGATATTTATAACATCATTTGTGGGCCATACAAAATTATCAATTTAAAAATTAGCCTGCTATATTTGGTCAAACATTTAGCCAAGAGGCACGACCGGAGACGGCTCTGAGTGTCTGCCACGTAGAGCGACTCTCTTTTGAGCTTTGCTGTCCCCAGCTGGGCTCAAGAGATTCAGGCAGGGCAACATCTTTCTGAGCTAGAGATCTGCCAGGACCCATGAAGGGCCAGATCAAATGATTTTGTGGGCCTTACACGGCCCCCTGGCCTGACGTTCCCCACCCCTGGTTTAGTGGTTAAAAGTGCCGTCAAGTCACAGTCGACTTGTGGTGACCCTGTAGGGTTTTTAAAGCAAGAGACGAACAGAGGTGATTTGCCATTGCCTGCCTCTGCATAGCAACGCTGGCCTTCCTTGGTGGTCTCCCATCCAAGTACTAACCAGGGCCAACTCTGCTTAGAAACCAAAATTTGATGAGACTGGGCTAGCCTGGGCTACCCAGGTCAGGGGACTATTTGCTTATGTACATAATAATAGGAAGTTGTTGTTTTTTTAAGTAAGAGGTGTAACCTCTGATTTTAACAAACTGTAGTCAGTGGACTGATGGGAGAAAACCATAGATTGGATCTCAAGAACCACGCGTAGAGCTCTGCTTGTGGAATGTAACTTTCCTGTCTCTTCCTGTCTTCTTCAGGCCTACCCCTGTCATCTGAAAAACTGTTCCTGCGGGAACAAACTAGGGGGTAGCCTGAAGGGGAGCCTGCAGTATGAACAGGAATCAAGGATGGTCCCTTGTGACAACGGAAATGCCTTTGTATCCAACCCCAAAATAATTTGTTGGTTGTGAAAAGTTTCTTTAGGATGCTGTATCCTTCCAGTAACAGTACACATGGTTTAATGACATGAAATGTGAGTATATGATAGAAAATGGTATTTATCTGGCAGTCAGTGGAAATAAATCAACATAGTGAAAAAATATGCCTTCCCATAGAACCAAGAGTACTGGTTGGTTCTGTAGCAGTACCATTCATTTCAATGGACCAGGATTGCTACTAGGTTTGAATATATTCTGCATATTCAGTACAGCTTTGAACAAGTTGTGGTGTCCTTTGATTTTGCTGTTATCCCCCCCCCTTACACAGCAATAACATAGTCAGTCCCCACCCCTGGCCTCTTTGTGGTATGAAATGGTGATAGCATCATTCCTGTATTTATTAGTCAAAGGTTCATCCCTGTGTGGATGGACAAATCCTCCCAGTGGGGCCAGATACAGCTTTCATTTAGGAATTTGCAGCACTGGTAGAAATCCCAGAATACCAGAGAAATGTTACTTTTAATCCTCTGAACACCCTGTAAAAAACTTACACTATTGTATTCTGTGATACATTCATATCCCAAGGCCAAATTCCATTTGTATTGTGGTAGAAAAGTTCCTACAAAAATACAAACATTTGTGGTGGCACAAGCTGTTGCATTTGACAAGACTAACACATCCAGAGCTTGAAAACACACTTGGACATGAGGCAGAAGGTTTCTTTTGTGTAAATTCACGCTTCACCTATTGGGGTGTAGCCAGCGTGGTGTAGTGGTTAAAAGCGGTGGTTTGGAGCGGTAGACTCCAATCTAGAGAACCGGGTTTGATTCCCCACCCCTACACATGAAGTCAGCTAAGTGATCTTGGGCTAGTCACAGTTTGCTCCGAACTCTCTCAGCCCCACCTACACCTCACAGGGTGTCTGTTGTGGGGAGGGGAAGGGAAGGTGATTGCAAGCTGGTTTGATTCTTCCTTAAACGGTAGAGAAAGTCGGTATATAAAAACTAACTCTTCTTCTATATTGAATGATTCCTTTACAAAACTATATTTTCTTTAAAAAATGAAACAACAAAAACCATGTTTGGAACCTAGGATATTAGACATAGAATAAACTTCCTTGAATTTTTAAGAAACATGTCTAAAATTAATGTTTAACATTTTTTCCCTTGGGGTATTTTGCTATCCCACAAATATCTCTCTTTGTGGTGCGGTAAATATTCTCCAGGTTATCAGGAAGGGTCATCAGGCTGCAATAAAAGGCTGCATCTTTTCAGAGCAGTTAAAACAGTTCCCTGGATCAGTGCTTTCTTAAACTTGGGGTATTTTTTGTTTGTTTTTGTATCCATGGTTTTTTTTGTTTACAGAAAATAAACTAAGTTGTAACTGTAATTTGGGGACATTGTTTACTACTGTATAGGTGACAATGGGTGAAAACGCATGGTCGCTTTAGCCTCCTTTATTCCCTGTTTCAGCCAGGATTCAGCTAGGATCGAATGCACTTTCGGCGAAACATGTGCATTGGATCCTGGCTGAATCCTGGCTGAAACAGGGAATAAAGGAGGATAAAGCGACCATGCGTTTTCGCCCAATGTCTTAAGAGACCAAAGTTTTACAGCTACTTCTGTATGCATTCTGCCAACAAAAGTGCAGCTGGAGTAGAAAATTCACCCCAAGCTTGGACAAACAGTTACAAAACAGCCTTTTTTTTTGGGGGGGGGGGGGTACTCCCCAAATCAATAACAATACCTTTAACTTAAAAGTGACTGAGTGTGGCCAGCATTTGGGGTTGTTGCAATTACTCAAAATGGTGTGTGGTCCCTGACAGCAGTGAGCTAATGGAGGCGGGGGGAGCTGCAAGGAGGACACAAGGTATATAAAAACATTGAAGAATAGACTGGAAGTAGGGTTGCCAGGTCCCTCTTCGCCACTGGCAGGAGGTTTTTGGGGTGGAGCCTGAAGAGGGCGGGGTTTGGGGAGGGGAGGGACTTCAATGCCATAGAGTGCAATTGCCAAAGCGGCC
The DNA here is from genome assembly GCF_029931775.1 of Euleptes europaea. Classification (NCBI taxonomy): domain Eukaryota; kingdom Metazoa; phylum Chordata; class Lepidosauria; order Squamata; family Sphaerodactylidae; genus Euleptes; species Euleptes europaea. The sequence goes on from NC_079323.1 coordinate 37,612,977, forward strand.
ATTTTTCTCCAGGTGATCTGATCTCTATCAGCTGGAGATCAGTTGAGTTAGCAGGAGATCTTCTGCTACTACCTGGCAGTTGGCAACCCTAACTGGAAGGGAGTTCAAGGGTCATCTAGTCCACCCCCCCCGCACAACGCAGGAAATGCACAACTACTTCCTCCTCCCCACTCCCCCAGTGACCCCTGCTCTATGCCCAGAGGAAGGGAAAAAAACCCTCCAGGATCCCTAGCCAATCTGGCCTGGAGGAAAATTCCTTCTTGACCCCAAAGTGTGGTCAGCATAGAGGAGCATTGACTCATCCTTTCCTGCCCTCCGTCTCACAATCCGCCTAAATTCATAGTGAGTCATCGAATTAGCGTTGCTGTCAGATGGCCCAAAATTGTATTTGCCGTTTCAGCTACTGCATCACTACTGACTCATGTTCAGTGTATGGTTTACTAAGACTCCTTGATCCAGGTGAAAAAGCGCCAAATTTTTCAGAAGAATTGGGACTTGTTAATTAACCCCACCCAATCTAAGGATAGCAAACAAGTTTGGCAATTGGTCCCTTTCAAGGGAACTTGAGATCCCTCCAATGCCCTGTTCAACCTCGGGACTGGCTGATGCACTTTCAAACTATTTTTTATGATTCCTCTATTGCACCATCAGAGACATTAGATTTGATTCCATTGGATCTGCCGGAATGGCCCCCAGTTAGCCCCGAATAAATTATGAATTTAATAACACATTTCAAACCTGGGAAGGTTTTCGGTCCCGACGGCCTGCGCCTGGAACTATTCTTAAAATTTCCTGACTGGTGGGCCCCTTTGTAATAGTGTTAGGCAAATATTGGGTTAAAAATACATAAAATGCAGTGCAAATTACGGCAATTAAGTATTAAGGTTTTAAAATCTCGTCTGGAGTTTGGCAAGGACAAATTGTTATGGTTAGTAGAAAGCTAGGAGTTAAGCAGATACAGTAAGCTCCAGCTAAATCTGGGCAGGCAGCCAAAGGACACTATTAGTTTTAGCCTAGTTTTCCAGCATGTCAAGATCCTCCTGTATTTTGACCCTATCTTCTACTGTATTTGCTACCCCTCCCAATTTAGTATCACCTGCAAATTTAATGAGCATCCCTTCTATTCCTTCATCCAAGTCATTTATAAAGATGTTGAACAACACAGGTCCCAGGACAGGTCCTTGTCAGTCCTCTCCAAGAGTATGAGGAACCATTAACAAGCACTCTTCAGGTGCGATCTGTCAACAAGTTACACATCTTTCTAACAATAATAGGATCCAAACCACATTTTACCAACTTTTCAAAAAGAATATCATGTAGAATATGCTATGGAGGAGGAAAACCAGTTGCAGTGGCAGTAGGGTTGCCAGGTCCCTCTTCGCCACCAGAGGGAGGTTTTTGGGGCAGAGCCTGAGGAGGGTGGGGTTTGGGGAGGGGAGGAACTTCAATGCCGTAGAGTCCAATTACCAAAGCAGCCATTTTCTCCAGGTGACCTAATCTCTATCAGCTGGAGATCAGTTGTAATAGCAGATCTCCAGCTACTACCTGGAGGTTGGTAACCCTAAGTGGCAGTGGTATTGGCAGAAGGAAATCCATTGGTCCTGGAGAGAATAAGGAAGCGGGAGTTTGAGGAGGGAATAAATTGGATTTCCCCTCCCCTACAAGGCCTCTCAGATGCTACTAGTCTTAAATGTTTTGAAATATTTTAAAGCTATGCTACCAGGTACTACAAAACGAGATCATGGTTCACTTTTTTTAAAAAAAGCTTTTAAGTCATTTTCAGACAGGTTTCTACATTTTTCTTTCTTCTTACAAAATGTAATAGGCATGGGTACTAGTCCACTTATTAGAGCCTTCATTGAAAGGTACTTTAAAAAAAAGATGAATGACTAGTCACAAATTACTGCTACAATAAGCAGACTTCCTTTTAAGTGTTTCCAGATTAAGCTCATGAAATTGCCATCTATGCAGAATGGGTATCTAAGCCAGTCTGAGTAAAGCAATAGCAGGATCATACCAGTTAATAGCATGAGTTACAAAAGTCAAGTGCAAAAACTATTAATAAAAATAAGTCTTACCTTATTCAAGTCAAAAGTATTGAACACTTGATCAACATAATATTCTGCCTCTGGCTTCATACCGTGCAGACTCAGAAAGGACTTGCATTCATACAGGCTCAACTGCCCCGATGGGCAATCCTTCATAAATTTGTTGTACCAGTTATAGGCCTCATTGATGGTGATTTCTCCTCCAGATTCATTGGCACCCATTGTACCACACAGCAGAAATCCTTGATTTTCAGTGCTTATTTGTGCACTTTATTTCCATCTTCAGTGGCATCTGCGCAGCTAAAAGACACACGCAGCATTGTGCCTAATAACTACATGCAATTCCATGCAGAGTTACTTTAGTTTAAGCCCATGGATTTCAATGGCTTTGGACTGGGGTAACTGCATAGGACTACACTGTAAACCTATTACATGATGAGGACAGATCCAGGCTAAACAAGAATAGAAACTTAAGCGTGATTAACGTCCGCTCCCAGTTTTAAATTAGCAGAGTTGTGTAATATGTTTAAAGCGAAAATCAGGTATGCCCATTGGTTTGTTTTAAAAGTATGTTATTTCCAGTCTTCATAAATCGTGCCTTGCATTTTTAGTTCAAACCCCTCCCCCAATTGCCATGCTTTCCCAAGTATTCAGGCTTTGAATTTGCATCGGTAAGGTAACTATTGCTGGCAAACTGACCCAGGTCAAGAGAATAATTAGTGTGTCCTCCTAGTGATCCATCAAGACGCTATAAAGGAAAGAGCAAGAAGATGAGACACTATAAAGCTATAGATGGATAATGTCTCTATTTATGTCTCATGGGTTTCAGTCTGATTCATTTCCTCCAGGAAATGCTCAATTGACTGCCACCTCCATGGTGCCATATGCAGAGGTCTTGCAGTGAGTCCAGGGGTGAAGACTAGCAAAGCATGCACATTTTGCTTGGGGTTATTTGGGCTAAGGAATGCTTCTGGCAGAGCATTTTTTTGCTGAACCACAATAAGCACATGTGTCAAACCCTATTAGGGTTCCCATTTGCCCACTTATGACTAGAATGCTCCAGGTAATTGCAACCCTTGCCTGCTGAGGCTCAGCTGATTGGCAGGCAGAAACTGGGCCCGGGGGAAACAGTTGTGCTGGGGAGAAAAATTAAAAAGAAAAATAGGGTAGCTTTAGCAATCACCAGAAACTCTGTGGTAATCTTACTGCATAGTTTCTGGCAATTGCAGAGCTACCATTGTCACTTCTGGATAGCTTTAGGAATCACCAGGAAATTTATGGTCAAAACGTCTGGTAAGTAGGTGAGGCCTTATTTTTCTTTTAAATTTTCTGGCCCTTCGTGGGTCCTGGCAAATCTCTAGCTCAGAAGGATCTAAGACTGGCCATGCGCCCCCTCCCGCGGACAGGAATAGCCTCAATTCAAGGCTGATGTGAGTTTGTTTTGCCAAGAAAAGGAACCTCCCCCACCCTTGCAGAAGAGTCATTAGCGATGGAGATGCTAGGAGAGAATTCTATGTAATCTATGGTCAGATAGGGTGGCTCAGTTGCTGCTGCACCCCATTAAGTTGTCCACGAGATGTTTTTCTTGATGCCAACAATATGTGTATGCAAGGAGCCATGGTACTTGCGGGGGATCCATTCCCTCTCTTAACTGGCACTGACCGGGGGGAATCCAAATTAAGAGGGGGAAGGGGATCCTCCCACAAATGTTGCAGGTCCCCATTTGTATATTCTAATAGCAAAGTAAGCCAAATTGGAGGATACTTAAACTTGATGATTGGAGCTATGAATGGGCAAGATAGATCTTTCTACAAACCTGAAAAATGCCCCAGGTTTGCAGAAAAATTTGAAATAAAAAAAATAAGAAGAGGCCTGTTCATTGAGATTTCCTAATGAATAAATGCAGGTACTTCTCCAGCATTAGGGAAGTCAGTGAATTGGTGAGCAAGACATATGAGACAGCACAGATTCATTTTCTCATGCTCTCCTTCATAAATGCAATACTGCCTCAGCTTTTGATGTAATGTTGATAGATAACTGTTTGGTTTTGAGGTGCATGGTGGATGGCTCTCAGTTTTTATTTGTTCACTGTGTGAAGCAGTGGTCTTTTTAATGAGTTTATTTGTATGTGATTTCCACAAAATATTCAAAAGCTTAGAGTTACATTACTGAATGCTATCACTATTCCTTGTGCTAAAGAACAACTGATAGCTATACTGATATTTTAATGAATTTCTAGATATTACTCTTAAACTGCTGTCCTCTTCTTCAAGGACTTGGCAATGATTTATAGCTGAGGGATATCATCTAAAAAATGAAAAATGCACCTTCATCCACTGAGCAAATATGACTCCAAAGTTTTCCTAGGTCAGGGATCCCCAATATATCACTCACTATTGGGCTTCCTGGCACTTTGATGATGACACTTTTTGAGACTTTTTTCTTTAATGAAGCATCTCTCCCCCAAAGCAAAAAAAGCCAATTCTGGCTTTCCCCCAACTCACTGGAGTAGGAGATGCTTCAGAAGAGTCCGGATGGCATGATCTTCATATCTGCAACAAGCACCCATTCAGAAACAACAGCCTGTATCAAAGGAGGATGTTTGACTTGCAACCTGCCAATGTCTTCTGACTGGCTGTAGCATTCCATGGCAGCCATTTTGTGATTGCCCCCATGCCAGCTATTTTGTTGTGACACCTACTCCCCTTTCTCGAAATTCAAACTGCTCACATGATTAGGGGACTCCTATCCTAGGTCAATAATTCCCTGGGTGGTATTGGGGAAGTCACTCAAGAAGGCCTTACTTCTCCTGCATTAAAAAAAAAATTGGAAGAACATTAGCTGAACTGATCAAGATACAGGTTGCAGCCTATTGTATACAGTAAATATTATGTAATTTATTAAAAATAACGAAGCTTTTAAGCTGGCCCATTACCCAGTAAAATAGTTTCACAAAAATCTTCAATAGTTTCACAAAAATCTTCAACAGCAGTTTTGCATTCCATACCAGAAACCTTGTATATTCTCTAGCATATGGGATAAGTAGGGTTGCCAGGTCCCTCTTTGCCACTGGTGGGAGGTTTTTGGGGCGGAGCCTGAGGAGGGTGGGGTTTGGGGAGGGACTTCAATGCCATAGAGTTCAATTGCCAAAGCAGCCATTTTCTCTATCCGCTGGAGATCAGTTGTAATAGCAGGAGATCTCCTGCTACTACCTGGAGGTTGAAAAGAAAATACAACACCTCTGTACAACTATCTGGAGGATGAGGAAATCAGTACAGGAGCAGGTGTACATGGACGAGAGGATCCAGAGTTCCTTCCACAAAGGTAAGGTCTGATATGTGGCCACATATCAGACCTTACCTTTGTGGAAGGAACTCTGGATTTTACCCTGTCCGGGATGAATTGAATATTGCAATAATTTAATACTTACCCTGAGGGGACTTTGTGATATGGATGATGACACATGAATTAATGAGACTTTAAGATGAAGGACTGATGAAGATTTGAACTTGCTGACTTCGAAACGATCGTATCCTCCAGATGAACTCTCGTGTGCTGATATCCTCTCGTCCATGTACACCTGCTTTTGTAATATGAGAAAGAGTGATAATTGAAGTATACCTACCTTATATAAGACTGTACGTCAAACATTTGTTGCACTTTGGATATTGGAAGTCCTTGAGACTATCTTTGTAAATTAATGTGTTTAAGCTTTAATATATTTGCTGTTTTTCACTTATTTTCGCTCCTGTACTGACTACTTGGAGGTTGGCAGCCCTAGGGATAAGTAGTTAACAAAGTTTATGAAATTAGGAAACAAATGTGTCTAACTATTGGGATACTTGGTTAATATAGCAGAGTTTGCCCAGTCATAGAAGCAACACTAACATGATCCCAAAGGAATAGAAATTCAGATTCCAGGCAAGACATTTTATTAGAGAAAAACAATGGTTATAGATTTGTATTCTGTTTATTTCTTTTCTCGACATTGTGTTCAGTTATAAGGTAGGGTGCAATATAGTATTTGTTCACAGCATGAACAAAACAATTATTTCCTACCTTACCCGAGTCAAAGGTGTGAAAGACTTGATTAACGTTCTTATTAGCTTCTGGAGTAAGTTGCTGTAGCTTTAACACTGATTTAAATTCGTCTGCAGCAGTGGATTTCCACAGTGTTTTATATTATCTGCTGACCCTCTGACACTCATAATACCCCACATTCCAGGCATTCTTTTGCTTTGTGTGTCTTTTCCCCAAATGCCTGTGTTGCCCAGAAGCATTGTCTGCTCATAACAACTATCACTCAGACGCCAACTTGCCAGATGAAGAAAGACCTGCCATAAACCTCTTTACAGATCACTGCACAGATATGCAATGTGTGTGTGTGTGTGTGTATGTATGTGTATATATGTATATGTGTGTAGATAGATAGATAGATAGATAGATAGATAGATAGATAGATAGATAGATAGATAGATAGATAGATAGATAGATAGAGCGAGCGCTTCCTGGTAAAATTACCTTCCTACCAGTTTACATACAGAACGCTTTTAGCAGTGGGTGGCAGTCTTTCTTCAGCCAGGATAAAGCAGTACGATGCCTCTGGAGTGCATTAGTTTTACCAACAAAGAAAATAGCTCAGTTAACTGTTGTCTGAGTTTTTTGTTTTAAAATTATCCATGAAGGCAGTGCAACCTGGTTTCTTGTCGAGTATCCGACTGTGCAAATGAGGAAACAAAGCGCACAAATTTGATAAAGAGAGAAGGATTGTGAGCAGTCTGGGAGAAACCAATGACATAGAACTTCTGAAATGAAAGGGACTTCAATCATAGCTTTAACAGAAGACCAAAACGAGTCTCATGTTAAGCCGCTCTGTAAATTCCAGAGGAAGAGCAGAAATAGGTTTAAAAGAATAAACTCACGACAGAGCAGCTGTTTCAGTGGCCTTCAACACCCATCACTGGCATCCATCGTTGTTCGAAGTATTTGAAAAGGAGTGAGACTCTTACCCTGCAGTTTTAACTTATCAGAATATATATTAAAACAAGTGGAGACCCGCAAGACACTTGCAGGAGCAGCCATCCCATTCCTCCCCACTTTTGTTTTCTTCCCATTCTCCCTACTTTTCGGTCTCTCACTCTTTCTCCTTCCCACCACCCCTTCTCTTTCTCTCTCCCCTATGGCTGTCACTTTCTCTTGCCCCACCCCATCAGTATTTCTCTTTCTGCCCCCGCCCCATCTCTCTCTCTTTCTGACCCCTCATCACTATTTCTTTCTGCCTCCCCCCCATCCTGTTTCTGCCCCATCATTCTTTCTGCCTCCACCTCAGCACTTTCTCTTTCTGCCCACCTCGTCACTCTTTCTATTTCTGCCCCTGACCCCAGCACACTTTCTCTTTCTGCCCCCCCCCCATGGTCACCTTCCACCTTGCTGCTCCTGGTGAGCCCAATGAGGCGCCCCCCCATTGCTGCTCACAGCAGGGAGCCTGGCATGGCTCCAAGCATGCCCATTTGGGGCGCCCTCTCCACACCAGGTTGATTGACAGAGGAGGAGGAGGAGGAGGAGATAAGAGCATTATCTCTGCTTGCTCAGACAACACTTTTGTTTTTTGGGGGGATTTTAGGAGCCCCGTGGCGCAGAGTAGTAAGCTGCAGTATTGCAGTCCAAAGCTCTGCTCATGACCTGAGTTTGATCCCGACGGAAGTTGGTTTCAGGTAGCCTGCTTAAGGTTGACTCAGCCTTCCATCCTTCCGATGTCGGTAAAGGGAAGTAAAGGGAAGATGACTGGGGAAGGCACTGGCAAACCACCCCATAAACAAAGTTTGCCTAGAAAATGTCAGGATGTGACGTCACCCCATGTGTCAAGAATGACCTGGTGCTTGCATAGGGGACCTTTACCTTTTACCTGTTTAATTGACAGACATGTGAAAGGAGGCTGCTCAACCTACTTGGGAATTACACACCACGGTTTCTGTTCTTTTGTAAATCTGTATTTACCCCACAGGTTCCTACCAATATATTTTCCTGAAAAAAGATTGCTGCAATGATTGCAGAGCCTAGGGATATGATGAAACAGTCACCTCACGTCTAAAACATCTATTTGCTTGTACTGTATGTAAATCTTACATTAGGACAGACTGCTGATCAAGTTCAGTGGTAACAGGGCCTCCACATGATGGTTTCCCCAAGCTTTCCCTACTCTAGTCACCTACATGGTGAGCAATTTTTTTGTGCACCATAGAGGGAGGGGGGCTTCTTCTTTTAAAACAACAGTAATTGATAAACTGATTTTAAAACCCCAGTAAAACACTTCAAGTGGCATGGGGTGGTGGGGATGGTCACCACAGAGATTTGGGCAGATAAAATGGCGCCAATATGGGTGCGGCTGGAAAAGATCTATACTTCCTTATTCACAAAGTGATTCCTCCCCCTCCCATCGTAGTAAAGCAGGCTTTGGAAAGATTGCAAGAAAGCTGGGGGAAAGCTGGAAGGTACACAAAAGCAAGACAATGCTCTACGAAACTAGCAACCTGCTTCTCATTAGCATTCAAGCCGGTCCTAACATCTAGTATGGAAGCAACCCTAGATTCACATCTATTACTTAGGAACATATCTGAAACAATCCTTGTGAATTATTTCAGCGTATGAACATATGTCAACTCACTTCAATCCATAAACACTTGGATGGGCAAGAAAACGGTAAACAATCTTCCTTTATTATGCAAGACAGTTTGCATTACTAGCGACTTCAAATGGAAAATTTTGATTTCCCCTGAGGAAAAAAATATCTAGTATTTGTATTGCTACATATTAAACATATTATTATTTCCAAACAAACAGAAGCAACGTTTTAAAACTTCCAACCAAATTATTTCCATTATTCTACAACTGACAAGGGGCACAAAACCAACAAGCACACCACTTTCATTCACTTCAATGGGTCTTGAGAGGAGAATCCCACAAGAATGAATGGAAACTGCACAGCAGCAGTGCTCTCAGGATTGCTCCTAGTATTACAAAATATGGTTTATACATTATACATAATGAAGTGTTAAAAGCCTTCCACTTTTCTTATTCCAGCTATGTAGTTTTGCTTAATTCAGTGGCATTCCCAGTAATCACACAAATGTTCACAAAAGATGTTCTTCATTCCGAATTTCTTCTAGGTAGCCATCAATGTCTTCCAGATTATTTATAAGAACATGCTGAAACAGAATGAGGTATTACAATAATTGTCAGTCAGTGTACGCTCAGAGTAAGTAACTGAACAGATACAGCTATGATTTCCTCTGATGGACAAACAGCAACTGGGAGGGGGGAGTTAAATGAGGGAAAGCGCACAGGGAAAAGAGTAAAGCTTCTTATTCCAGTACTGTACTATGGTTTCAATATGATTCAAGTGATTCCAGAGCAATATTTAACTTTTAAAAGACCGTAATGGCAGATGAACTGTAATCCTCAAACTGCTAATTCCTGGAGCAATGATACTGATTTCAATAGCCTTGCACCAAAATAAGCATTTTAAAGACTGCAGCTGAACTGAAGCAAGATCCTTGTTGAGTTACTGATAGCTATATGGAAGATAACACAGAGAAATGTCAGCTGCTTTAATCAGGTAGGGCTCAAGACACAGATGAGAATCTACTATTAGTCTCTGAAAGGATATTATTCATCTCAAGAACAAATGGGCAGTAACATCAGTCTGTGTATAGAAAATGAAGAGGAACAAGTTTGACACTGACATATTTTGTTCATAAAAGAGTTTCCTATCCAGTGTCAAGTACAGAGCCTCGCTAGCCCAAGATCTCTCTGCACTGATGGTTCCACAGGATGAAGGTGGATTGTATCACTACTATGCTTGGTCTGTAACCCTTTCTATAAAGGGATGCAAGTCTGAGTAGAGGGTTACTAGTAGAAATGGGTAATGTTCCTCTGCTCGCTTCAGATTCAATTTTATACAAACTGAGGGTTGTTTTTTTGGGTATAGTCAAAACATTTCATTATGAGCTGAAATTAAGCTCCTGGAGAGCCTAGAACACCTGGCGATTCCATTAGGCTGCAGTGAGGTTGATGGAGAGTAATGGGATGACCATTAGAAATCTGGCTTGGAGACCAAATCTGTGGAGATTTGAGGGTGATGCCTAAGGAGGATGGAGTTGGCAGGGGGGAGTTTGGTGGCATTATTCCATAGACTCCACCCTTCGAAGCTTCCAGTTGTGATTCCAAGAAAACTCCACCCCCTGAGGTTGGTTACCCAAATGAGGAAGTGAGGAAGCTGAGACGATAAAGTCAGGCATTCTGGAGTCTACAAGAATGTACTAGGACAGAGGGAAGCAAAAGAAAGAAAAGAAAAAGAGGAAATATTGTCGAAGGCTTTCACGGTCAGAGTTCATTGGTTCTTGTAGGTTATCCGGGCTGTGTAACCGTGGTCTTGTAATTTTCAACAATAGCCATGGAGATTAGCTTTGGACTTCTCACATTAACAGATCACTTCAGGATACAATGGTTCCATATTAACATACCACACCGTCATTAGTACATTATCTTGATACTTACAGGACAATGATTAGCACATTACTTTTGCAGGACAATGACTCAGCTCAAACCCAACCCCTTTCTGACTATATACTATCTTCCTACACACTTGACACTGAGAGACACTGTCCTTCAGTGTTACTACTCTGAAGATGCCTGCCATAGTTGCTGGCGAAATGTCAGGAAAGAAAATTACAAGACCACGGTTACACAGCCCGGATAACCTACAAGAACCAAAAAGAGGAAGTATTTTCCTTATTCTCAGCTGCCTTGTTAGGGGTGGGGTGGTAGAGAAAAGGAGTGGTAACATGTTAGAGAAAAGGGAATATTGCTTTGCCTCAGATGTACCTCCTGAGCAGAAAGGGATTCTGCAATTGTGAGGCTGCCACACTTTGAAGGTGGGTTTTTTTTAGCCACTGGAGCTCGTACTCCAAAAGTCCTAACTTTGGCAGCCTCTCTAGTTCCCTCAGGTTCTGCGACTTTCACAGAAACTGAAATATCTCAAGTGTGAAGCTTTCTTCTTGGAATTACGTATCTGAACAACTCTGTTCTGACAACCAAAGTGCCCTGGCATTCATGTTTAAATGTTGAAGAAATATGTATACTCCATTTGTTTCCATGCTATCCTGGTATTTATAATAAGAATATTACAATCAAAGTCACAGAAGAGATAGGATTTTGAATGTATTATCTTACTTGATGTGATGTTGATTTCAACATGTGAGTTAAAAACTGGAGCTGTCAACCAATTAAAGAATTTTTAGTTAACTAATCATCTGCCTTTTGACTGAATGTCAATAATTATTTAAGTTAATAGATATAAACCAATTTGCATTAAAGTATTACATAAATATCTTATAATAAGTTAATATAGGCTAGTATTCTTTGTTACATAGAAATATTATATTCAGTATTTTATCCTTTCACTTGCCATCAATAAAATACCCCCAGAACTGAAATAGCTTAAAACAAAATAAATATGCCCTTAACTCTCAGTCTCCCTAGTTAGTTCTGCCTAATAGTCAACTAAAATGTAGGTTGATTAAACTCCTGGTTCAATGGATTGGAGGTTCAATCCTATCTAATATAGATTACTGAAGGCACAGCTTCTTTTTAAATATATAGTGAAGAGTATCACCAGTAAGAGTAACAGCATTCCCCCTCACCCCAAGAACTGCCATTTAGCAGTAGATACAGGCTTGCTTCCCAAGTAAAAAGATGGCAAATAGTTTCGAAGTGTCATTCCCCCTTCCTCCTTTCCTTTTTATGGTGTAGTGGTTAAAATGCTGGCCAGGTTCAAATCCTCACCAGGTAACTTTGGCCAGTCACTCTCTCACCTTAATCTACCTCACAATTTTGTTGTTGTTGCAGATCACTTTGGGTTCTTATAGGAAAGAAGAGTGGGGTAGGTTCTCCCTCTCTCATAATACTAGAACGCGGGGTCATCTGCTGAAGCTGGAGGGTGAGCGATTCAAAACAGATAAAAGGAAGTATTTCTTCACACAACGCATAGTTAAATTGTGGAACTCTCTACCCCAGGATGTGGTGATGGCTGCCAACTTGGAAGGCTTTAAGAGGGGAGTGGACATGTTCATGGAGGAGAGGGCTATTCATGGCTACTAATAAAAATGGATACTAGTCATGATGCATACCTATTCTCTCCAGGATCAGAAGAGCATGTCTATTACATTAGTTGCTTTGGAACATAGGAAGGATAATGCTGCTGCAGTTGTCTTCTTTGTGGGCTTCCTAGAGGCACCTGGTTGGCCACTGTTTGAACAGACTTGCTGGATTTGATGGGCCTCCAAATAAATAAATAAATATTTCCCCTCATGCTATGGTAGCCGCAGTTGGTAGCAATGTATGGCAAGCAGCAACCAGCCGGCTGTTGAGTACTGCATTTTTGATAGGGGAAAGAGAATTTTCAAATCCACCAACATCTTTTCTATGTCAATTTGCAAAATGCTGCCTGAAAAAGATTTTTTTCCCAATTGGCCAATTTATTTATGGAGAGATTTGAGAATAAGTTTATTTTTCAAAACAATGATAGTATTAACAAGAATTGTATTGTTTTTTACAAGAGATTTTTGGATGGCATCTTTATGATTTGGGAAGGTTTGGCAGACTTCCTTGTTCAATTTGGTCAGTTCATTAGTACCATTCATACGACTATTAAATTAGATATGTCTTATAATGGATCCAAGGTTAATTTCCTTGCTGTAGTTAAGAAACCAACTGATGCTAAGTCTTGCCCACTTCTTAAAAACACTTGGCAGGCACAAGAAAAGGTGATGGCAGCCACCATGGGTGCCCAAAGGCACCATATTTTAAAGCTTAGGTCAGAAATGTTGTATTTTGTATTTGAATGATTTGAATATTTGAAAATACACTTTATGGTGTGTATTTTAATAATTTGTACCACTGAGGAAGGCCTTGTGGTCAAAATGTGTTTGGTTTTAATTGACTTTTTTTTACTGTTATGTGTTAAAGCTTTGCTAATTTAATTTAACCCATCAGTATTTATTCTGTTATTAGGCCTTTCGTCAACTGTCTTGGTTACCTGGTTTTTCTGGGCTGAAGTTTTTTCCTCCCCTTTCTGTTTTGCTTTCAAATGTACAAAAAGCCAAAGTTGCTTGGAGTTTAGATACTCAACTTTGTATTAAGAGTGAACATTATGTGTTGCTAAGCTAAAGGTAAAGCTCATATGCTAAACACTGGGAATACTAGCTTCATTGGAACACCTAAAATTTGAATAAAACAGCAGCACTTACTGGATGAATTTTCAACAGAAGTTGTGCCACATTTTCCTGAAGATGGTTAAGTCTTTCTTGAGCAGTCTTTGCTTGTACCTCACACAGACCAATCTTAGCTTCAGTGGCATGTATAGGTTCAAGGATATGTTGATTTATAGTGTGGATTTCTTCTAAGCGCTGTCTTTCATATTGCAAAAAATGCTGAAACACACACAGAACCACCACCCCCCCCCCCCGGCATTTTACTCTTTACTATTCAGTATTTTTCCTTCCATAAACAAAAAATTGAAAAAAAGTGTTCTTCAACACATCTATGGATCAGCCTCTCTATTTGGAGACAATATAAATTTACAGAACAATTAACAATATCTAATTTAAGCTAAGGAACTGCTGAATTTTAAAATGTTTTAAGTTGGGCCCAATGGAACACTCATGCATAGGATAACCGGACACTGCAGCATTAAAGAATAACCTTTTTATTTGGGTTCAGTTCCTGATATCTCCCATTAAAATCTCTCATATTGCATGGCTTGGAAAGACCCCTGTCTGAGAGCCCCTACCTGCCTGAGTAGCTAATATTAGGCCTGATGGTAATGTAGGTTCCTATTCTTTGGGAATGTCTATGATGTCCTTCAGCAGTGTAGAAAGCAGCCAAGAAACCAATCATAGCTCAGATGTCAACAGACAGATAATAGACAACTATAAACTCTTTCTAGGCACACAAGAATTGCCCTATGGGATCAGAGTTCTCAGAATTAAGTTAAGGGAGGTATGGGAAGTAATTTTCTGAATAGGAACCCTACGATGTGCCATGGAAGGATACTCTGATCCTTAATTCAAAGTGTTTGAGGATAAACTGCGGTTGTTTAGTGGTGGCAGAAAGGCATCCTGTACATGTTCAGATGTGCTTTCTGTAGTCAGAGAACATGGGTAAAAGAGAATGGGTGGGAAAATAATCCAACAGTACATCACAAGATCCTTTTCTACCTACACCACTAGAAACTATATAAAAAATGACAGCTATTCTGTTTATTCATTATGCATAAGTAAAGGAGTCAACCCTAAATGGATTGTACATTTTCCCCCCACCCCCTTACAATGACTGCTGGAAATCTAATGAGAAATTAGTTAAGAATATTAATTGGCCATATCAAGTATCTTTTACCTGATGGATTTCTAGAGGTATGTTCTCATTCAGCTCAGAATGCCCTTTCAGCTTTTTAAAAATAAATAAAATAAAATGCATAGGTTTAGAAAACTGAATCAGAGGACCCATGTTGCAACAAGAAAACACTAAATAAAAAAGCTGAGATGTGGGAGCAAGTTCAAATAGTAAAGAAACTGCCAAGAGAGATATACGTTCTTAAACAAAGTTTTCCAAAATTTAGCTAAACTGAAGGATGCAGAGTTAAATGTTTAGTCATATTGACTTCCAAATGACTAACAACTTCAGCCTAAGACTTATAACACCAGCAAGCACCTGCTTAGAGCAAGAAATAATACCCGTTACTCTGGTATTGCAGACACTTGCACTAACAAACCCAGATAATTAGGACTGCCACTGGCTTTAACCCAAGTACTTATATTTAACTGAATGCTGGATTGACTCATAATTTTTTAAAAAATACTAGTAAATAATATTCAGTACTTGTGTGTATTCTGCAATGACATGTAAACAAGTGGGGACCTACAATACTCGAAGGGGATCCCTTTCCCTTCGTATCCTTCTCCCCATCACTGCCCGCTGGCCACACACCCACTATTGTTGCCGGGCCCACTGTGGCTTTCTTACCCTTCCGCCATTGCTGTAGGGCCTGCTGTGGTTCTTGACCACCACTGCCAGGCCCACTATGGCTTCCTTTCTCACCACCATCACCACTGCTGCCAGGCCCAGCACTGCTTCTGGCCACCCCCCCCCCCCACCGTTGCTGACAATGAGCTTGGAGCAGCTCCTGGCCTCTGCCGTCAGGCCCACTGCATCTTCCTCCCCCCCCATATTGCTGCCACTGACAGGCCTGGCGAAGATCCTGATTTCTGCTGCCAGGCCCCCCCAAGAGTCGCTGCCTTCCCTCCCCACCAGTCATCAACATTGGTTCTGCCTGTAACACCTGACCCTCCAGCGGTGGAGGGGCTAGATGTGCTGTCTGTGCATGAGCAGACAGCACGATTGTTTTTTTCGGGGCTTTAAACCCCCAATGTAATTTTTTAATGATTTCAGATTTTTCTGCAAACTTGGGGGCTCCCCCAAGTTTGCAGAACTATCTGGTTTATATCAGTGTGGATCCAATCTCCAGATTTAAGCATCTGCAGATCAGGCCACCCTCGACTATTAGGTATATGATACAGAAGTTGTTTCTGGAACCAGAAGTCATGATACTAAGCATTTGAACTTGATACAGAAAAATAAGGGTCATGCTACATACAAAATGGGGCAACTCGCTCCCCCCCCCCCCGGGCCAGTTTCGCAAAGGAAAATGGAATGGGGGGGAGGCAGGAGCCCTTCCTCTGCCCACACCATGGGCCCATGCCAATTCAGGTGCCATTAGAATGTGGACCATTAGAATGGCCACAGCAGCCATGGGTAGCACTACTTGGGTCTGGGGAACCTGGGCCCTATTCATTACAAAACATATTATGTATTTTGACCCTAAGTTGCTAGTCTTTATTGCTCCAAAAACAAGCATTAAAGTGACATGCTAGATGCTGGTGAAGTAAGCTATATGGAGTATGTGTTCCACTGGTCAGGGTATAAAGTTGCATAGCTCCTTGCCCCATCCCACAATGAGCAGCAGAGCTAATTATTTCTGGAAAATATTTATAAATCTGCATAATGCATAGAAGTCTCAGATATTAGTCTAATCAGGCAGTTTAACTTTAGTTTAACTTTCCACTTCCTCCCAATTCAGGAATTTCAAATGGTGAAAAATGCATATGTAAGGTGGAACACACAAGGACAATTAGGATAATAATTGCATATCTGTGATTAAATGCTGCTGTTCTATATCCACTAATTATAAACATCATGGCACATATTCATGAATTTAAATTAATGTACATTTAATTTAGATGCCCGCTTACCTTGAACATAGATAAAATATCTTCAGTGGACATACAAGTAAGGTATTCTCTTGAAAAAGAGCATTTAGGTAAAAAATACAGCAGGAACTCTCTAGAAACAACAAAAACAATTCTATCTAAACAGATATGTCTATAAATTCAAAATAATTAATCCTATTTATACATTCATTTATTTAAACATGTTTATCCCTCCTTTCTATAAATCTACAGTCAAGGCAATTGTCAATATATATAATAAATAAATACTGAGCCAAGAAAACCATTAAAAGTACATTTCAAAACCAGCAATTAAACATGTCTGACAATCCTAACATAACAGCAAATTTAATCACAATCTTATAAACATATATGTAGGAGAAAGCAAAGCAGAAATGTAAATTTGTAGGTCACCTTAGTATTTATAGCAAAATAATAACAACAAACAACAAAGCATTTAAAAACCAATTCCTATAAATTATGGAAGATTCCATCAGGAAGACCCAACATCAGTCTGGCTGAATATGGACTGCATAATTCAATAAAAAATTTCCCAGTCCAGGATAGGGATTACTCAGCTACCCTCTTGGTTCATATTTATCATGAGATCAGGTCTCAGGAAATTCTTTTGTAGGAAACAAGGACACCAAACCTACTTACTTTATATGATCCGTTAATGTTTCAATCGTTTTGTTTTCAAGGCTTCTCTGGGACGGTACCCATGTGTGTGGCACTGAAATCTCAGAGTCCTGCCTATCAACTAGTGCTTGTTCTTCCTGGCCTTCTGTACACTTCTCTGTTGAACCACTGAAATAAGAATCCAAAAAGATCAAGTTTCAAACAATGTATCCAAAGCAAACGAGGACCAACTTGTAACAAAGTCACAAGCAGTGATTTGGATGGCTTTGCCCCTTGGTCAATTATGGAAGACACTAACTGTAGGTACCCCATGGGGAGATGGGTAAACCATTCCTGAGGGGGGGTGTATTCCCGTGGCAGCTGGGAGTGGTGCACCCATGCTGCCTCCTCAGAGGCTTCCTGGCAGCCACAGAGGTAAAAAAGGTATTTAAAAAAAATTGAAAAAAGGAAAAGACACCCCATTGAGAACAGTGAGGCTATGACACCAAAAAAGGCGTGGGCTTTCTCTTCCACGATCTAGTTGGCAGATGGGCTGGTAGAACTCCACAACTCCCAGACACTGGCGTGTTTGCCCCTGTGCTGCCTTAGGTGCCGCTTTATTCTGTGCTAAAGTGGCACCTACGCCGGTGTGGGGTCACGCCAGCTCCTAAAGAGCTCCAGCCCCCATTTCAGGAATGGGCTCCTGAAGCATGCTGCACACACCCCAGGACACTCTTTCTGCTTCACATAGCTATGCCTTTACACTGACTATACCTGAATCCAGATTTGGTTAAAGGCAGATAAAACTTCCATATTGCTGAGTTTCAATGTACTTTGTGTTCTTCCAGCAACTGCAGCTACTTCATACACTCACTATGGACACACTTAGATGCAAGTTCTTTGCCTTGTCTTTTTCTTTGATGGAGAAGAATTCTATAAGTCATCAGTGCATTTGAATATCTTTTTGTAGGCCTAGCAAAAGCATGTTAGGGTTCCCAGCTCCCCCATATGCCCAATGGAGAAAGTGCTTTAACAAATCAATTGGGCCTAATATTCAACATGCTCCCAACATAACTTGCATTGAGCTCCAATTTTTGTCACTTTACAAAATTTCACTGAGTGAAAATGTGAACAATATATCTCAGTGCAGAGGATATGAAGGACTCTACTGTATGGCTGAAATGTATCACATGAAGATTTTACTGATTTATTACCTGTTTACTATCTAACTCCTAACAAAGTTTTTTCTCCTATCGTGCAGTATGCATTGTATGTTTTGATTAGAGATGTTTCACCTGGGTGGTTATCCTTTAAAGTGTTTTCATCCATATCTACTGGAATAAATAGTGCCCACCAGTGCTGGATCTAACTACATTCCATTTTACTTTCTGTTCAGTGCTAAGCAAATTAATTCCAGTATCTTTGGTTGAGACAATTAAATACATCAATATCTTTGACTGCTTAGTTCTACATCATTTTCTTGTCCATAAAACCAACTGTGGTGTTTTATCCATTGTAAATGCTGCAGAACTCAAAAGACTGCCTGTTGAGAATTCCAGTACACTCACCTTTTGGAATCTGTTTGACACAAATCTTTTTCCTTGGGAGTCACATAAGCTGTTGGGTTAAGCTGAATGTCACACTGCTCCTGTTTTTCTTCATCTGATTTAAACATTAAAGAAAAAGAATATACAGAGTTATCAACCACATATGTAACTGGATGAGCTGGTCTAGACTGTGTGAGCAGACTGCTGGATTTGATGGGACTTGGTCTGATCCAGCAGGGCTTTTCTTATGTTCTAGACTGGAGATGCACCTAGAAGCTCTCGTAAGCTGTGGTTAAGTTTCTTGAAGAAAGAGACAGGAAACATGGATATGTGAATCAGGCCCATGTTAGATTTTGGGCTTATTCATGGCTTGCATTTCTACCCACCTGGCACTGAAACATTGCTAAAAACATACCACACTGTGTGGACCATATCTCTACATGACAAAGGCTACAGTTCTATGTATGCTAACCTGGGAGTACAGCCTATTAAAATCAATAGGCTTTACTTCAGAGTAGACCTGCTTGGGATTGCCAATTTTAGATGGTCATCTTCAGTTGTTGTAGATACACTCTGAACAATCAGACTACCACTGATGGGCAGCAACCAAGAATGTTTGTAGCAATGCTGTCCCTGTGTGAGGTCTCTAGGAGCCTATGCAGGGACAAATCTATGTACTGAAGATGCAGAAAGTCTTTTGTAGCAACCTACTAAAGGCGGTTTCTGCCAATATTGGTCATACATGGTGGCAACTGATGAATGAATAGGTCCCTCTCCATCACCACCACTCTGGGCCAGCTGCCTTTAAATTAAGTATAAACCTATATGAACCATGAACATATAACACCAATGATTGTTAAATCTCATTGGTAGCATATTAAAAAAGCAAATGCTATGGGATAATGCTATCTGTACAGTTTGCAAGACTGCTAACAATAGGTTATTAATTCATAGGCCATTTATCCAGGGTCGATTTTGATGCTCGCTCAAAGCTCCTTTTTTAAACCTGACCTTTAAAATGACTATTCACCCTCCTGATGCAAGAGGAGAAAGTCAAACAAATTCCATGCCCCACTTGCCTGCTCCTTCCTTCCTTTGTTTGCGTAGCCATTAGCAATAGTCATTTGCATAGCTAAGCCAGGGGCTGTGTGATTCTGCATGTTTCCTTCAGTGAATGCTTCGATGCGGGAGCGGAGCAAATACAAAAGGCCTCTTAGGAGGCGGCATGGCCCTGCCGCCAGCGTATGTTTGTGTAAAACCGTGATTACACGCACTTACGCTGGCGGGGAGGAGCCGCCCGCCGTTCCGGGGGCGGGCTGGGGGGAGGAGCCGCCGGTTAGGTGGCTTCCTATCCCGGCTTGGCCGGTTACAGCGGTGCTGCGCCTGCTTTTTAGCAGGCGCAGCCTTGCTGTTCCCTATGGGGCAAAAGGCCCCAGTTAAGCAACAACAACAACAACAACAAAAAAAGGAAAATGGCTTTTTTTTTTAACGGCATACGGGAATCGACTTAGGAAGAGGTGCTGCTGCGCCTCTTCCCCGCCGTCCCCGTACGCCGTCAGCTCAGGAATGGGCTGTTTGGGTCCTTAAGAACCTCTCTATCTCTAATTCCAACTCAGAGCAATAAACAAGTCAAGAGCCCGGTTCTGATCCATAAATGGAAGCAGCTTCATCTAACCCAAAGATGGGGGGGGGGGTATTGAAAGAGCAACTGCCTTATTTTACCTTTGTGTACGAAAGCAAAGTCTTTACAGTCTTTATACTTCAGCAAATCTTCACTGTCACTGTCAGATATTATAATCTACAATATAAAATTTTATATTTTAAAAAGGGCATTTTCTTTCAAAAAATTGGAAATATATACATTCTTGACATGGTTTGGGTTGGCCTCAGAACGACCCCTTCATTGTTTTTATCCAGTGCCTTGCGCATCTTATAGAATATCTTTATTTACATTATTTATTTATGCTATTTATAGTTTGGCTTTCTCACTGAGATTTAAAGCAGATTACACAGTGTAAACTAATTCAATCAGCAGGATGGGACATCCAATAAACAATGTAATAAGATCAGGATTGTAGAAATCTGAAACAGAGCTGAAACGAAGTAAAATATTAATACATGTTGTACGATGCAGAAATTACACAGTAGGATCACACATGCAGCAACAGATATACACAGTAATATACTTTACAGTCCCTATCTCTTTATTAAAGTATCTTCCTGAACCACTCCCTTAGAGTGTAGCCCTATTACCTGTGTAAGAACGCCCTCCTGAATAATTCAGTTTTGCATAGTTTGCAGAATGCCAGAAGAGTGTGAGTCTACCTAACCTCATCAGGAAGGCCACTCCTTAAGCCACAACAGAGAAAGCAGGTGTATGGGCTGTTGTGGATCTTGTGCATTTGCAGGGTGGCACCTGCAGAAGGCCCTGCTCAGATCAGCAAAGTGACCTGGTGGAGCATAGGGGGAAAGGTATGGATGGGATACGGTGAGACCACATTTGGAATACTGTGTACAGTTCTGGTCACCACACCTAAAAAAGGATATTGCAGAGCTTGAGAAGGTGCAGAAAAGAGCAATCCAAAATGACCAGGAGACTAGGGCAACTGCCCTATGAGGAGCAGTTAAAACGCTTAGGGCTGTTTAGCTTGGAAAGAAGGCGGTTAAGTGGAGACATGATAGAAATCTATAAAATTATGCATGGTTTGGAGAGAGTGGACAGGGAGAAGCTTTTCTCCCTCTCTCATAATGACTTTCATAATACTGGAATGCGGGGTCTGCTGAAGCTGGAGGGTGAGAAATTCAAAACAGATAAAAGGAAGTATTTGTTCACACAACGCAGAGTTTAATTATGGAACTCCCTCCCCCAGGATGTGGTGATGGCTGCCAACTTGGAAGGCTTTAAGACGGGAGTGGACATGTTCATGGAGGAGAGGGCTAACCATGGCTACTAGTAAAAATGGATATTAGTCATGGTGCTTACTATTCTCTCCAGGATCAGAGGAGCATGCCTATTATATTAGGTGCTGTGGAACACGGGCAGGATGGTGCTGCTGCAGTCATCTTGTTTGTGGGCTTCCTAGAGGCACCTGGTTGGCCATTGTGTGAACAGACTGCTGGACTTGATGGACCTTGGCCTGATCCAGCATGGCGTTTCTTATGTTCTTACGCCCTTCTCTAGACACATGAGGCACTCCGCATGGCCATCATTTTTCTCCATTTTAGTGCTACATTTTTGACACTTCTTGAAGAGGGCCCCTTTCTTACTTTTTTTCAGGCTGATTTTTATTGATTTTCCTTTCCAAAATGTCTATGATGAGAATAAAGCCTATCCAAAGATAGAACGTCCTCTCACCGCAGCAGCAGGAGAAGAACGGAGGGGAAAGCACTCCCTCCCCGTTGGTCATGTGTCCATTTGGGCAGGAAATGCGGCCCCAGACTGAGGGGAGGGGGTGCACTCTGTCAATCCGATGCTTCTAGAAGCTTGAAAATTTCTCCGTGGCTGGTCTACGCATGCGCAGTCCCCATGTGGGACTGCACAGAAGCCATGAGAATGAAATCAGAGATATTAGTGCTAATAATATGCCATGATGTGTCTTCCTAGTAAATCAAGCCAAATGTATTTGTATTTTGAGGTCAGTCAAGCAAAGTTCTCAATTGCATTCTTGATGTTCAGTTGCTTAAAAAAACTCTTGTTGTGATGTCCACCATATGGGCATTCTTCCATGCTAATTTCTTTAACCTTTCCTCCTGCCATGGATGTTCTCTTGGGAAGCATCTTCTGTTACCAGGACAACTGCCGCTTGCCAGGAAGCACAGTTACTCCATGGGCCCAAAAAAGAAGCAGCTGCCACGTCAGACAGTTTTATATGGGTATGTTAAAAGGATCTTTTACATTCCTTCAAAGGCATTAATAAAAAAAGTTATAGAGGGCTTACCCTTACTCGTGACACCTCCTCCTAATCTGTAACCAATCAATTAAAAATAGCACTTGTAGGGGGAGCTCTTTGCTCAAATAACATGAGGATTTCCTGAGCTGGGTTACTTAACAGAAAACTGCAAAAAGATTTTCTATCACGTTTTCGTTTCAAATGGTCTCTTTGAAGTCTCAGCAACATTGATTTTAATTTCTCGTTATTGCCCTGGATGGCCTAAACTAATCTCATAAGAGTCTCAGGTGTTTGTCTGAATTACTTTCTGGGACCTTTTCCTTTGCTTCCTCACTGATCTTTCTCATTATGTGACTTGTTATCACCACAGCCTCCTCCCAGAGTAATCGTAAAACGTAACATCTGGCATATGTTAGTGCAATCTCGCTTCCTGGCATTCCTTTTCGTTTTGGATCAGCCACTTGCTACTTACAGTAAGTGGAAGGAACATAATTAACTCAGAACAGTGAATCCTTTCAGACATGTACTAATTATACCTGAATAATATACTGTTTACCGACTGTTTTTTTTGTACTCTGTCAGCAGCATAGTATATTTCAGACAAGCCAACATGGTAGACTAGATGAGCAGCAGGTAATTCAGGAAAGCAGTATTTCAAAGCAGGGTTCTCAGAGAATCTAGTAGAGTATTAGGGACCTAAAGTCATTTAATTCCCACCTATGCCACATTTTTGTAATTACAATTTTGGTACCAATGTATTACAGACGGGCAAGCGCGTTTTCCATTTAAAAATTTGCCTCCAACTGTGTGTGTAAAGTGCCGTCAAGCCGCAGTTGACTTGCGGCGACCCCAGCAAGGAGCCTTCAAGGCAAACAAGAAGCAGAGGTGGTTTGTCAATGTCTTCCTCAGCAGAGCCTTCCTTGGTGGTCTCCCTTCCAAGTACTGACCCTACGTAGCTTCCAAGATCGGCCTATACCACGCCATATTCCCTCCCGCCCCCAGCTGTACAAGACTATTATTTAAGAAGCAGCTATTACTAGGGGTAGCGGGATTTCATGTGGGTTTCAATACACCAAGTCCAACTGTGGAAGCCGCACATTTATTTGTTTAAATTTGGATCTGCCCGAATCATTCATAAAATGGAGGGCAGAGTGAGCTCAATTTTAGCTGCAGAAGTAGTTAATGGTCTCTCACAATTCTAGTCCCTGTCCTAGCATTTTTCTCTCAGCCAAGGTGAGCTTCAGTTTCGGAGCTTGGCTAAGAGAAAAGTTACATCATTGGAGAAGCTGCAAGGAGGTTAGCCACTGGACCTCTGTCCCATGCTTAATATGTGATCTGGGTTTAAACACATGGATGTCAGTTTGTGCCTCAGAATCCTACCACCAACCGGCCATGTTTACATAAGACTTAACAAATTATCTCTTACACAAGTTGCTTCTGGCTCCGTATCTGTTTCAACTTTGATGAACTCAGGCTCTTTCTTCAATGGTTGTTCATTATCTTGTACTTCAAGAGGTAGCAGCTGCATTAGAAGTAGAACAATTACAGTAATTAGTCAACACTCAGCGACAATGGCAGATCTGTTTGATAACAGTACATAAAAGAAGGAATGTACTCTTCAAAGTATCTTACTTAAGTCGAACAGTACGGCAGCCACATTATTTAACAACGACTGCATTATCATAGAACCTATGTAGCTATGTGGCTACAGCTGCACAAAATATGAAATATGACCTCCAATACAGAATCCAATCCACATTCTCAAAGTAACAAGAAACACAGGTATAGAGTTAAAAAAGAAAAGAAGACAAAGGATGCAGTATTTTAAGAGCCCATTCCTGAAGTGGGGGAGCAAAGTTCCTTAGGAGCCAGTGTGACCCACGCTGGCGTAGGTGCCACCTTATCACGGAATAAGGTGGCACCTACACCGGCGTCTGGGCGCTGCTGGCCCCCGCCACCAGCATAGCCATTCTGGCAGGGCTTTCCTGGAAGCGAAAGCCCATGCCGGTGTGTGTGTGAGGTGTTCCCAGGGGTGGAGCTGCCTTTAGGCAGCTTCCACAGCCCTTTCACCCAGGGAGCACCCCCTCAAGCAGTAGCAGGGCTGCGCCACCTTTTTTGGTGGTGTAGCCCCATGGGAGTCAACCAGGGATTCCCCCACTGCCTCTATTTTTAAGGCTTTTTTCGGCCCCCACAGCAGCTGGGAAGCCTTAGAGGAAGAGGCAGGGCTGTGCTGCTCCCAGCCATCGTGGATCTGCCCCCACCTTCAAGACTGGGCTGCCCGTATAGCACTTTGAAGCCCCAATGATATCAATAGAGTTTTAGCATATTGTAAAGTAATTTCTATTGAAAAAAATAGGATTTCAAAATGCTTCACTTTGCCTAGATTGTAGTCCTGAATGATTGCAATCATCAAGAAATGACCTCACATATGTGAACCTGCCTGGAAGCACACCTAACAGCACTCTTCATTACTGGCGTCTTTTTAAAAAAAATCTGAACCCATTCTATGAATTATTCTATCCATATAATCCAGTTTTTACCCCATCTCAAAGTCAAATAACATTGCCCATCCTATAAGCTATTCACCACTCTACCTTAAAGAAAAGTGAAGACTAGAGATTGCTCTGCCATGATAAATATAAAACTTTCACGGCAGATAGGTACATAAATGCAAGCAACATATTAAACAGAGTTCAGTAAAGTGCTAAAAATGTAACAGGTTAAATTAAGGCAAGAATTATTAAACTCTCCAGGTACTGTGATGTTTACACAATATTTTTGGCACACACCGCAACACAGCTATACCATACCACTGAAATAGTGTGATTCTTCCTATCCTCTGGCTTTGAAAGGCAATGTTTTGCTTCCTGATGAGGGTGCCATTTCCTCCGAGCGCACAACTTTTGCTTTGCAGGTGGCTGCTTTTGAAGGCTCGGTTTCTGTACAGGTCTTTTATTTGCACTGTTCTTAATCAAACGGCTGGAGGCTGGAGATGGATCTCTGTGAAAAGCTCTCCTCCGGCACACTGTCTTCTTGATGGTTTCATTTTTCTTGAAAGAGAAATCAGCATCACTTTGGGAGCTTTGATAGAATTGTTCCTGTGAGATATTTCTATACCTGTACCTGCCTATTAGTTTGATTCATGAGAGATATAAACGGTGATTTGCTCAAGGACAAAGCCAAAGCCACTGAGGTTTCTAGAAATAATCTCAATGGCCAAAGGTTACCAAATTATTTATCGTGCTGAGTAGCCATTCAGACCTGTTCAGGTTTGGTGAGCACTCAACACTTTGCAAGGGTGGAAGATCAGAGTATAGCTACTAGATTCTGTTCTTCACACAGTACCTTAAGAAAAAATGTGCAGACTGTCTGAACTGCATTTTGTTTAATTATATTAGGAAAGCAAGAACTAATTGTCAGACTCTGAAGCCAACAAAAATATTAGCAGAATATTTTTGTTTTCCTTTCCATTCACTCATGCATATCACCTATCGTGCATTGCTTGTGTCTATGAAGTCAGTAACAGCCCCATTCTAAGCAGAGTTGTGTGTGTGTAAAGTGCTGTCAAGTCACAGCTGACTCATGGTGACTCCATAGGATTTTCAAGGCAAGAGACGTTCAGAGTGGTTTGTAATTACCTGCCTCCACTTGGTCTGTGAGAGGAGGACGAGAAGAATAATAACTGGTTTTTATATGCCGACTTTCTCTACCACTTAAGGAAGAATCTAACCAGCTTAAAATCACCTTCCCCTCTCCATAACAGACACCCTGTAAGGTAGATGGGACTGAGAGAGCGTGAGTAGCTCAAGGTCACCCAGCTGGCTCCATGTGTAGGAGGGGAAAAACAAATCCAGTTCACCAGATTTGTGTCTGCTGCTCATGTGGAGGAGTGGGGAATCAAATCCACTGCTCTTAACCACTACACCACGCTGGCTCTCAAGCCTCTCTAAGTCTAGAGAGACTTCATTGTACACAACAGAACTAGCCCTGTGAGATCCAAATCCTTGTTAAGTGACAGTGGGCTTGCCAAACAATTTTGGATTATCTGTAAGAGGGAAACAGAGATCTAGCTCACAAGTAGTGATTGTATATTTCTTCCTATATTAATGATTAGACCCAGAAAAATGTGCTGTTATAGCCACTCCAGACACTCTTGTGGAAGTGCTAGTAATTAAAAAGCTAGGGTCTATTTCCATTTTATTCTCATAATAAACTTGTGGATTAGATTAGACTGACAGATAGCGACATTATACCAATCAATCGGTGAGTTTCACTAATGAAAAGGGGATCTGTGTCTCCTTGGCCTTTGTGCGAAGATTATGACCACTGTATCACACTGTCTGTCACACTTCTGCTTACCCATGAGCTTTTGCAGGCTCTTATACAAGTGAAAAACATTTATGGGTTTAATTTCATTTTTCTTGCACAGAATTCTAGTAATTAAGTGTATAAGAGCCCTTCCTTGAATAATAGGCACCTTCTGCATGTGGGTTGCCAACTCCCTGATGGAAAATTCCTGGAGATTTGGGGGTGTAGCCTGGGAAGGATGGTGTTTGGGGACAGGAAGGACCTCAGTGGGGTGTAATGACAGACACTCCACCCTCCAAAACTGCCATTTTCTTCAGGGGAACTGATCTCTGCAGTCTGGAGATGAGCTGTAGTCACAGGAGATTTCTGGCCCCACCTGGAGGGTGGCAATCTTATACTGAACACTTTTGGATCCAACTCTATAAGTACCATAAAAATAATAACTATAACAGCAGCAGCAACAGCAGCAATCCTTTACAGCTATTCTAATGAGCAAGTTCCACGGGTTTCTGTGGGACTTACTCACAAGTAAATGTGCATGAGATTTAAGTCAATATACTTACATTCTTAACAGTTCTGTAGGCTTCTGTATGCTGGACAACAGTAAGAGGCTGTGCCAAGTAAAATTTCTATGAGAAAAAGTGGGTTCAACATTAAGCACTGGTTCATCATTTTTATCAGCTGAGGATATGATCCCATAGTTATGATAACAGAAACAAATGGGGAAAACATAAATGAATGCCATTCCTTCATCTGCTGCTTAGAGAGTCCAAGGAGATCAGCAGGAAAGGTCAGTGGTCAGTGTCGGTGGTTCATGAATGTAGGGCAACAGGCAATACCTTGTGCAATTGGTATGTGTTTGCATTGCCTGCAAAATATCTGAATGCTATCTTTTGGCATTTTTTTGTGAACATGGAAAAAGGTTAAAAAAAATCCTATTAAAACAATTAAACAATTATTAGTAGAAAATAATAGGAGTCCAGTAGCATCTTAAAGACTAACAAAATTTCTGGCAGGGTATGAGTTTTTGTGAGCCACAGCTCACCTCTTCAGATAAAACTCATACCCTGCCAGAAATTTTGTTAGTCTTTAAGGAGATACTGGACTCCTACTGCTAGTGACAGACTAACACGGGGAACTCCAGTGAAGTAGAGATGACGTAATTGCAGACAACAGTCACATTCTCAATTGTTTAGGCAAACAGCCGATATCCAGGCAATTAATTGTCAAGAGGAAGCAAGGAGGGGAGGAACGGTGGTCCAGAACAAGTCAACAGTTTCATCACTGACAACTTCATTAGCCAAAACTATTCAGTCACGGTAACTATAAAATATATAACAAATCTATAAGTGAGATGCAACACTGGCTATCCTCACAGATAATGCATGGTAAGTAAAAGATAAAGAGTAGCAAAAGAACAGAGAGAGGAAACATATCTATGCTTAATAATTATCAGGTGGAATGACTCAGACCACTTGCTCCATCTGAGAATGTGACTGTTATCTACAAACGTTGTCTCTACTTCACCGGTTGTAACTCTACCTGCTAATGACCTGACTTACACAGGCAAATAACACATCGAGTTTTCCTTAATTTCATGCCGGCATTCCGATTGTTAAATGTCTATGCTCTTGCAATTCTAACTCTATTGACACCATTGACCATATAATTTTAGAATGTCCTCTTTATGAATGTCTGTGGGAAAGATTGCTATCTACTTTATTAGCTACCAAAAGATTTTTGAATAATGATCTTAAATGTCATTTTCTTTTGAATGATTCAATCCCTGAAATAACTAAGACGGTGGCCCAATATCTTGTAGAAGTGCTTAAGATTAAAACTGCTTTTAATTAGTATATTTTATATTATCTTAGTTTATATGGAATTTTATTGTATCTGTCCAATCTATATTTTACTTTAAGTGTATTTTATATGGATTTATGATTATGGCATCGCAATTATGCCAATAAACGTGTGTGTTTGTGTTTATGAATAACCAGGAATGTGTTCCTTTTCCTTTAGCAAGAGAAGAGGTGGCCCATAAACAGAAGGAGAAGGAATGAGTCTGCATGTGGAGTACAGGGAGGGAAGTATTCAATACTATAGTTGTTTCCTCTCATGTTGTGCATGATGTCAACTATCATTAGTGCATCACTGCTGCTGACCCATGTCCTGGAGTGGTGAAACAATACCACATATTGCGAGATCCACAGCAGTCCCTATGGCCGCATTCGGTATGCTACTTTGTTGATTGAGCAATCCACGGGATGATGCATTTTCAAAAAATGATGTATTTTCAAAAAGACTTGTTTCCTTTCCTTTTATTTCAGGCTCATCTGACCAAAGGTCTTGAGCACAAAGACTTGTATGTTTTCTAAATTGTGCTCAAAAATACGATAACAAAAGATTACTAATAGCACAATCCTATGCAGAGGGCTATATCGAAGCCTCCCGTTGAAGTCACAGAACAAACACCAAGTGCTTTAAATTGCATCCTGAGGCATTTAAAAGCTGCTTCAATGCAGATCCATTTTAGGTGCACCGGAGGACCTCCCACTGCCAGTTCAGGACATTCTTAAAGCATTCATGAAGCATTGCTTTAAACTATTGCAAAGAAAACTAGAAACTATTCAGTTTGAAGAGAGAGATCTTAGGCTTATCTATTCAAAATCTTCTCAACAGCGCATATTTCACGTTTTCAGGACTTCACTGTAATCCTTTTAATCTGAGGTCAAAAACAGATAAATCTCTACTGAATTTTACATATGCTCAGCAAATAGCTCACCTGCAATGGTAGGTTTTTCTGCTTTCTTTGACATTGCTGGATGGAATCTACAAGTAGTTTTTCTTTGTCATTCAGTGACCGTGATGACGGGAGAAAAGTGCCCAAAGGAATAGAGAGCAAACTTTCTGGAACATGACATCTATGAAGTGATATAGAACAACACAGAGAAAAGAAAATTACTGTGAAGAAATGTTTCTCCTTGTTTCTTG
This sequence comes from Euleptes europaea, assembly GCF_029931775.1. NCBI lineage: Eukaryota > Metazoa > Chordata > Lepidosauria > Squamata > Sphaerodactylidae > Euleptes > Euleptes europaea. The sequence goes on from NC_079323.1 coordinate 37,642,724, forward strand.
AATTATCTGACAAGGTCTTTTTACACTGGGAATGATCCAATGCACTGTGAGCACAGCAGCTTCTTTTTCATTCATATGACAAGACATTTTTTGTGAGCACAAAGGCATTAACAATGCAATCCTAAGGGGAGGCGAATGCACTCAAGGAGCCAACTGATAGTCCTGCTCTCACAAATTTAAAAAAAATGGCTTAGAGGGGAGGGACTGGAGGAAGGGGAAAGACAAATAGGAGGGAGAAGTGAGAATGGGGGAAATGTTTGGTCACATCCATAGTCGACATCCTGAACTGCTTCATGCATCATGGGTGTGGCCATGTCAGTGGGGGGTCACTTAATTTTTGAGTACATTTGGCACTTATAGAATACACTGTGTTTTTTGCTGGTGTAACTTTACGCCTCTGTTGGGGAGTTCCCAGACTGAAAGGGCTTAGGGAGCAAACGAACTCTGGCCACCCCCCGAGAGTACTATCACACTGGCATGGGGCTGCACTGGTCCCTGAGAGCTACGGAGCGCCGCTGAGGACCTGTACTGGCGTAATTGTCCCTTATGCCAGCATATCTTGGAGATACGCCACCGTAAAGGTCAGTTGGCTCCTTGAGTGCATTTGCCTTCCGTTAGGGTAGCATTGTTAATGCCTTTGTGCACACAAAAAATGTCATATGAACGAAAAGGAAGCTGCTGTACTCACAGGGCATTGGATCATTCCCAGTTTAAAAAGACCTTGTCAGTGGGGAGACAAATGCGGACTAAAACTATGCAAAAGACTAGCAATCAATTTGGAATCAACTCAGGCTAAAACAGCATCCAGAAAAGGCAGGGAAAATGTAAAGAGAGAGCAAGGTGACTTCGAATGGTTGGAGAAAACATGCATAATGAAAACAAAGCCCTGAAGTAGTCATGGGGAGACAGTGACGGAAACACCCCATGCATAAAAGGCCAATTAGGAATCTGCTTAGTGTCATCTTAGTAGAAGCACCATCCACCACTGCATTCACTGCTGCCACAAGACCTGATGTGATCAGGGCCCAAGGTTACTATACTTTGAACAAAATTCATCCAAACTTCGACAGACTTACATTTTGCCCAAATTCACCTCCTAAGGTGGCTTTTCAACTTGCCTCATGATTTGGGATGAACATCCTTACTGCATGTGCAGTCTTATCTTCTCTGGCAATCAGACCACCTAGTACATTTCCAGTACAGTATTTTGATGTAAATTAATGGAAATATGTGTAGACAGGCAATTTGGAGAACATGATTATAAAGATACATGCTGAAGTCAGCATGAACATAAAATCACAGCTGATCTTTTGCACTGTGTACATTTTCCAGTACAAAGTTTAAGGGAACACAGAGCAAGAGGGAAACAGCTGTGGGTTAAAAATCAGATTTTAAAAATTAAACCTTTAAAGCTTACGTATTTTCTGGGCAACTCCAGATGTCATGATGTCCTTCATTATTTATAGCCGTGTCAAGTCTCCACTTAAGGCAAACATCTATGAAATTATAAGATCAAAGTTAATGTTTAGAGATATCACAATGACATTACTTTATAGGGCACTGTGATTGCATGCATCATTTATTTTTAGTTATCACCCCCACCCCAACAGCTGTGGTTACTAATCACATAAAGTAATTTTCCCTTAAAAGAAAAATTATTCCTCTGCAATTTTCAAATTAGGAATGTGGAGTACTTGCTAAGGCGTGATCATTTACCCATTCACATACCTCCCTTGAGCCCTCATCACTTACAGTGTAATGCTAGGCAGAGTTACTCCCTTCTAAGCTCATTGTCTTCCATGGCTTTAACAGGGTGTAACTCTTCTTAGGAGTGCACTGCTAACTTTTTGGTTCCTCTGATGTTCGGTCTCTGACAACCTTCATGCAAGCAAAAGATCTTTGAGTGATGAACAGGCATGCATGCCCTAACTTATCAGAAGATGATCAGCTACACAATAAATAAACTGGTAATTTCCTTGATCATGTCTCGAAGAAGGAATCAAGGAAAGGAACTCAACGATATTGAGTAAGCGTAAATCAGCTTGCAAGGTTGTTGCAAGGATATATTGGAGGATACACCAATCTGATGTCTTAGAGATAAGGGCAGGAGATGATTGTCAAGATATTGAAGATAGCTTTTAATTCCCAGATGAAAAAAAGTGCGTTAATGATGCCTCAAACTTGTACTGAAATTTGGTAAATAGCTGGCTAAGACCAAGGCCTGCCTACATGCCCCAGAGTACCTCTAGGGTTGCCCCTGTCAACCAGAGGGAGGGTTGTGGGGGAGAGGGGTTGTGGGGGAGTCCTGGCAGGAAAACTGAAATAAGGCTTTGGCTACTTACCACCGAAGTTCTGACCATAGAGTTCCTGGCAATTCCTAAAGCTACCTGGAAATGACAAGGGTAAATCTGCCAATGGCCAGAAACTCTATGGCCAGAACTTTCGGAAAGTAACCAATGTCTTATTTTTTTTTCCTCTTCAGGATGATCGTGCACCCTGTCTTTGGCTCCAGTTCCCACTCATTGATCAGCTGAGCATCGGTGGGCAAGGGCTACAACTGGTTGGGGAGGATTGCTGACCTTCCAGTAGTGTCTGGAGATACCCTGGGATTACAACTGATGTCCAGGCGACAGAGATCAGTCCACCTGGAGAAAATGGCAGCTTTGGAAGATGGGTACTATGGCATTATACCCCACCGATGTCTCTCTCCTCCCCACATCCTGCCTCCCCTCAGCCTCCACCCACAAAAGGTCCAGGTATTTCCCAACTCAGAGCTGGCAACCCTAGCCTGGAGGTCTCTCACCATAAGCGGGCAAATGGGAACCCTAGACATAACCCAGGCCTCTCCAAAAGTTCATCCCAGCCTTCCTGACCTCACTGTTCACACACATCTCTTCCTTCTCTCTCCTCCAATTGAGCCCTCATGCACAGAGAGAAAATCTGAAAAGCAAGCGTGTTTTTAAACAGCCTTCTGTCCAAAACCTTTGAAACAACTGACCCTAAAAGCTGGCAGCTTGCCTATAATCTTCTTTATACCATGTCGAGTGGCTGACAAAGCCACTTAAGTTATAGGCCGGCAGCCTTTATAACAAAACACGAAGGATACCAGTTACATTAGCAGCCCCACAGTGTGCTTTCAACGTAGTATAAAGTGAAACAAAAGGGCTGTTTGTAAAATAATTCCTTCAAAGAAGAAGGAAGTGAAAAACACAGCGGTGTACAGCATCTGTGACAGGGAAAACTGGAACGAACTTGTTTGAAGTCAAAAGAAAAAAGAAACCTTCACTCGTATCCTGCTGAATCCTTTATTCCCCCCTTCTCTTTTTAGCCATCTCATTTTATAAACTCACCACACTGAACAATATTTGGAATCTGCTCTGCCCTTCTTCTTTTGTACTGAATTATATCTGAGGGTTTCTCATTCCATCTGGCACCCAGATAGCCAAAGTCATTCCAGAAAATTATTTCTCCTTTTTGACCTTGAATGACAACAATTCTTTGTAAGATATTGGTGGCAGTAAGGAAACAAAACATTTATTCAGCATCAGTGGGCATTACAGGCCTCCCCTGATGTACTTGGGTGTCTGACCACAATCTGGGCAGATTGCTCTGGAAATACCTAGTAAAATTCCCAAAGTTCAGAGTTTGGGTAACTCAATCCAGAAGGGAAGAGTGAGCCCTATGTGGGCGAGCAGTCTCTTCTGGTTTTCTTCAATGGTTCCTTATTAGGGTTGCCGACCTCCAGGTACTAGCTAGAGATCTCCTGCTATTACAACTGATCTCCAGCCAATAGAAATCAGTTCACCTGGAGAAAATGGCCACTTTGGCGATTGGACTCTATGACATTGAAGCTCCTTCCCTCCACAAACCCCCCCCCCCTCCTCAGGCTCTGCCCCAAAAACCTCCCGCCAGTGGCAAAAAGGAATCGGGCAACCTTATCCCTTATTGATCAAGAACAGCTCCTGTTTACCAGTAGTTCTAGTAAACCAGTATCTTATTCTGTTCCAGTTTTTCCCACTGTCATTCTCCAGGATTCCAATCCCTTCCTTGAATCAGCAAAAATTAACTATCTGATCAAGAAGTAGATGTTTCTGGCCTCTTGTATGCGTCCATGTAGATACATGTGTGCAAACATGTCAAACTGTGCACTGTCTACCATGTGACATTTCAGCTCATGAAATATATTTTGATCACTTAGAGAACAATCCTAAAAAGGTCTACTCAAAATCCTACTCAAGTCCATTCAATAGGACTGACTCCCACAAGTTAAAAAAAAAATTTCCCCCCTAGAATGTATCAAAAGATTTAAATCCTCTTGACTTTCAAACAGAGACTAAAACAGTAACCAAAGATTAGGATCTGGAAGACTGCCATAAATCTTATTGGCTAGTAGGCTTGCCAACCTCCAGGTGAGGGCTGGAGTTCTCCTGGAATTACAAGTAGTCTCCAGACTACAGAGGTCAATTCCCCTGGAGAAAAGGGCAGCTTCTGAGGGCAGACTCTATAGCACTACATCCCTGCTGAGCTCCATAACTCCCTTTTCAAGGTCAGCCCCAAATCTCCAGGAATTTCCCAGCCCAGTGTTGGCAACTCTGCTGGCTGACCGTGTGCCCGTCAGTCTGATCTACCTCAGTGGCTTGTTGTGAAAATAAAATGGGAAACCCTGAATCTCGTACACTGCCCTGGTCATCTTGGAGTAAGAACAGGATAAAAAAGTGTACTAGATTATAGATGGAAGACCAGGCAATCACACTAGAGTCTTTAGTAATACATTATAATGGCACCTCTAGTAAATGAATTGGGGTCTTATGTATCCCAGTTTTCTACTGTGAAATATTAGAGGGTCTATTCTCCTTGAAAGGATAGGGGTGCAACCTATGGGGATGACAAGTCAATGGTGAGAAAGTCCTATCTTTCCAAGGACAGAATACCAAAGACGGGATCTTTGGAAACACTGCTAGCACAAAGAAAAAAGTCGCTGCAGCAGCAGCAGGAGGAGGAGGAAGAAGAAGAGTTGTTTTTTATCTGCCGACTTTCTCTACCACTTAAGGGAGACTCAAACTAGCTTACAATCACCTTCCCTCCCCCTCCCCACAACAGACACCCTGTGAGGTAGGTGGGTCTGAGAGAGCTGTGACTGGCCCAAGGTCACCCAGCTGGCTTCGTGTGTAGGAGTGGGGAAACAAATCCAGCTCACCAGATCAGAGTCCGCTGCTCATGTGGAGGAGGGGGGAATCAAACCCGGTTCTCCAGATCAGACTCCACCGCTCTTAACCACTATACCACACTGGAAGGGGCAAGGGCACAGAAAATAAGGGCAAAAGGTAGCTGACTTCTATTATAATCCTGAATGACCAGAGACCTACTAACAGAATGCTGACTACTGTGGTGAACCTCCAGAGGCTTAATAAATCTGCTGGTTTGGCTGCGATAGTTTGAAGCAGTGGAAATTAATATGAAGAACTGGGTTTGATTCCACACTCCTGAACATGAGTGGCAGACACTAATCTGGTTAACTGGATTTGTTTCCCCACTCCTACACATGAAGCCAGCTGGGTGACTTTGGGCTAGTCACACTCTCTCAGCCCCACCCACCTCATAGGATGTCTGTTGTGGGGAAGGTGATTGTAAGCCGGTTTGATTCTTCCTTGTGGTAGAGAAAGTTGGCATATAAAAACTAACTCTCCTCCGCCTCCTCTTATAAGAGGCTAGGGGCCATTCTACCCGCTGCCTCAGCTCTGCCCAGTCTCCCCTCCAGTTGAGCCACTCTCAGACGCTGCCAATTGGCTGTTGTGGAGGCAGCTCTTTAAAGGGAAGCACCTCCATGGTGTTCTCTCCCCCTTCCTGCAACAGCCGCCAATCAGGGAGGAGGATATTTCCAGTTCCCAAACAGTAAGCAAACCATTTTCGCTTGCATATAGATTATCCTGCCTCTTTAATTCTGGCATTCAGCAAACGAACAGGTGGAATCTTGACTTTCAACATTAAACCAAACAATTGCAGTTGAGCAAGTCTGAAGACAAAGGTGTGAAAAGGCCTAATGCATTATTTAAAACATTTTAAAATACATATAAATATTAATGATTGGACCAGATTAAAAAATGTGCAAAGGTTCACCTAAATTTGCATATGCTCACAGGTTTCATTTAGTGAAAAGAATTCACAAACATATTTGCCCATTCTTTCTGGTTGTCTACTGTGTGAACAGTAATTGCTTATCAGATTTTATTAGCAAGAAATATCTTGCAGTTTTTCTGTTCTGAGTGGAGTTGCATTCTCCCTAAAGGAGCAGGTTTGCAGCTTGCGGGTGCTCCTAGACCAAGGCCTCCTATAGGGCAAACAAGTGGCAGCAATGGCCAGGGGTGCTGTTCACAAGCTTTGGCTGGTGAACCAACTGTGGCCCTTCCTGGGCAGAAAAGATCTTGCCACTGTGGTACAAGCCCTGGTAACATCTAGATTAGATTACTGTAATGTGCTCTTGGTGGGACTGCCCTTGAAGACTACATGGAAATTACAGTTGGTACAGAATGCTCTGGCCAGAGTGCTGAGTAGAGAGGGTCATAGGGTCAATATCACTCCAGCCTTATTCAATCTACTTCCAATTTGTATCTGAGCCCAATTCAAGGTGCTGGAATTGACTTTTAAAGCCCTGAATGGCCTGGGACCTACATACCCTAAGGGCCTTCTCAGTTGTGACCTCAAAATCTTGGAACTCGCTCCCCAGGGAGATTCATCTGTCTCCCTTTGTCTGTGTCTTTCATCAGCAGGTTTTTGTTTCTTCTGCCATACCCCCAATAACGGTTACTGACCCTTTTTTAATGTTGTTTGTTTATGTGTTTTACTTGGATTATTTTACCATTTTAACTGCATTTTTGATAGTTTTAATGTTTTTTATGTTCACCTCCTTGTGGACCCTGATTGGGTGGAAAGGCAACATAAGTAGCATCTGCCACTCATGTGGAGGAGTGGGGAATCATACCTGGTTCTCCAGATCAGACTCCAGCGCTCCAAACCACCACTCTTAACCATTACACCACGCTGGCTCTCTTGTAGTGCCAAGATTAAAAACTGGAGATTCCATGCAGTCAGTACCTCACCACACAGAGCTGCACCTATATGGAACGGTTTGGGGCTGTTTGATTGTATGAATTGACTCCCAGAAATTCTCACTTACTGATTCCTATGTCTTTCCAGTATTGGACAAGACAGTTTCCCATTGATTTCAACAAGTGGTTGTATTGCTTAACATTGGCAAAGGACTGCTTGTTGTGAGTTGGCTCCATGACGTCTAAGGGTATGTCAACCATCCCTACAGCCCCAGCACCTAAACTGCAGAGACAAAAAAAAATATGTTAGCATACGGATGAATATTTTAGTCACAGATATTTTCATTTCCATCACAAAGGTATTTCTGGACTTATGGCAAGGTGTCTTTGTAATGTGCTCCTAGCTCAGTTTATTAACATAAATGAGTCATCGTTTGGATTTATAATTAATAATCTGAATTTACATAATGCCCTAATTTAAAGGTCCAAGGCAGTTCCTTCCCTTCAGTTATTCTTCAGTTATTCTTACAACAACTATGCAAGGGTCCTATTTTGGGAGGGCAGAACAGCTCACTTCCTTGCAGGGTCTTTCAGACGGCATGTAGACTGTATATGCATGGTTATTAGTACACCTGGATAGCCCAGGATAGTCCGATCTCATCAGATCTCAGAAGACAAGAAGGTCGTCCCTGGGTAGTATTTGGATAGGAGACCTCCAAAGAATACCAGAGTCGATACATAGAGGCAGGCAATGGCAAACCACCTCCGAAAGTATCTTGCCTTGAAAACCCTATGGGATTGCCGTAAGTCAGCTGCAACTTGAATGCACTTTCCACCACCACCAGGTAAGAAAAAGTAATCAGAACAAGCTTTGTTGAAATAGACCATCTTTAATATCACAGGCAATGCACAAGCAAAAATGTAAACAGGCATAGAGCAGCTCTGCTTGTGCAAGATCTTTTGCGGCTAGCACAATCTTCCCTGTATCTTATAGTGACCAGAAATTGCTTGCACAACTTCTTACACAAGTGGAAAAATGGTTTAAAATATGCTGTGCTTCACTTTGTGCAAGGGGCTAGTGTGAGGTTGTCCTAAGCCACAAACTTGTCCTAAGCCACTTTTATAATCATTTTTCAAATGATAGCAGAGTATAACAGAATGTGAACTGCTGGATAATAAGAGGCAACAACGGCCAATTGCAAGATGCAGGTAGAAACAGGAATGCAGAAATGTTGATTTATTTTTTCTTAATTATCCATGACCAGCTCTAAGAAATAATACCTCTAAATGGGGTTACCCAAATATTCACATCATTAAGCACTGAAAATAAGTGGTCCTCAAGACTGAAAAATGGGGCTTCAAGTAAAGTTGGCAACCTCCAGGTTGGGCCTGGATATCTATTGGAATCATATCTAATCTCCAAACTATAGAGATCAGTTCCCCTGGAGCAAATGAGAGATTCAAAACAGATAAAAGGAAGTATTTCTTCACATAACGCATAGTTAAAGTGTGGAACTCCCTGCCCCAGGATGTGGTGATGGCTGCCAACTCGCAAGGCTTTAAGAGGGGAGTGGCTATGTTCCTGGAGGAGAGAGCTATCACATGGATACTAGTAAAAATGGACAGTAGTCATGATGCATACCTATTCTCTCCAGGATCAGAGGAGCATGCCTATTACATTAGGTACTCTGGAACACAGGCAGGATAATGCTGCTGTAGTTGTCTTGTTTGTGGCTTCCTAGAAGCACCTGTTTGGCCACTGTGTGAACAGACATGCTGGACTTGATGGACCTTGGTCTGATCCAGCATGGCTTTTCTTATGTTCTACATGGCTGCTTTGGAGAGTGAAGTGTATTGCATTATACCCAGCTGTACTCCCTCTCCTCCCCAAACCGTGGGCTCCCAAGGGTCCACCCAAAAATCTCCAGGAATTTCCCAAACCAAAGTTGGCAACCCTACTTTCAAGTATTAGGAGAAAAACTTACTAAGATCCCAATTCCTTCTGCGGTCCCACCTTCTCAAACATCCGAATCAGACGACTGTTGCTGTAGATAAGCATCCCATCTCGACTTCTATCTTGAATGTTAATTCCAAATATTAAGAAGAGTGCTTTTGATTTTCTAACAAACAGAGAAGATAAGCACTTTCAAAAGAGGTATCCAGTAGCATTTTAAAGCTCCTAACTGCCACTAGTATTTTAGGTATATAATTACAGATTTTTAAGCCAATTTAAGCTTGCAAATGATAAAAAAGGATTGGTTAATCAGAAAATAAACATGAATGCTTTACACCCAAATTGTATTTTCGCAAATCAGTATCAGAAAAAGAAACTCTGTTTTCCCAGGTTTTAATACTTTGGCACATAATCTTTAAGATATCTAGGATTCTGTAATTTTCCATAGCTGAGCTTCTTCCAAGCCAATCTGCAAAAACTTTGTTTTTGTATTTCTTTATGCTCTTTTAGGAAAAAAATATATACCTAAGCACTTCAGCTTTGAAACTGAGACACTCTTTAATATTTGAACAATTTCACTATTGCAATTGTAAAGAAAAAAGTGTTGGCCATTTAAAACTCACATAATCACAGCAGTATCTAAGCTAACTGCAGAACTGTGAGAACGTAATGCCACATATATAAATGCATCTGTCTCAAAATTGATTCATGCTTTTGGGCCACTCTTGGTCATTAAAGGTAGACAGTGTCTATTTTCATACACGGCTCAGTCTTTTTTTCTTGGAGCAACAGCAATTTCACAAAACAAATCCACTCCGTGTTTTCACTTGCCTTTGTCTGTCTTTGCTCCTTATTCTTTTGTCACTCCCCACAGCATCCCATTCTGCAACCTGAGAAACCTTTGTTTCCAACTTTGGAAAGGAAGAGCAGTAGAACAAGTTATTTTATCATATATTTACTTTAAAACCATCTGCTCTAAAGTGAAAGGGACTACTATTGGAAACCTGCAACTGAAACTAGATTATCACTCCACAGAGATTCTGTAAAGCCAACCTGTACAACTTGTGACCCCTGGAGCCAAGCCTAGTTCGCCTGTCATATCCTGTGACCTGCCAGTTCCTTGATAACCCTTCTAGGTAACTGGCAAATCCCAAGGAGGGTCTATGAACCACCAGTGGTCTGCTTGTTACACAAGTGTTGTAGACTAAAGGACCACTTATGTGTTGTAGACTAAAGCTGCAAGAAGCTAAAGCAATTTGTCATCGCCAACCTTAAAAGTTGTGTAATTCCTCAGTAGTCATTTCTTTGGTGTTCTTGATTTTCTGCCGGGGGGCTGTTCCGGTGGGGTGGGTGGTGAAAAGACTATGGGGTAAGCAGCGGTACAGTTCAGTTTTCACCATGTACTGAAAACTTAAGATTCTGCTTTCACTTCATCCCTCTTTTGTACCTTCAACATAATGGATACAAGCGGCATGGCACTAATGTAACAGAACGAGGCGCAACACAGGATGGTGTCCTTGGATTTTCAGAAGACTCAAATAAATTGGAGATTGAAAGTCTGAGATACTGCACCACAGGGAGCCATTCATTTAATCGCAAATGTACAATGTTTCCACATTTCCACATCTAGCCATATCTCTTCCTTTGGATTTCATTTTTGCTCTTAATTTCTTTTAAGACCATCCAAGATGCTTCTGGGTAGTGTTTACTTCTTAACTTAGAGAGCTGCACTACTAAAATGCTGCAGAGTAATCCCACCAAAGGGCTGGTACTCACATCACATTCTTACCAACTTTGCAGTCATTCACATGCATGTATATGACAATAAGCATAATGGATTCTGTCAGGAATTTAGCCCTTATAAAGAGATGTATGAATGTGTAAAGTATAGAATCAGCAAGTGGGAGGGGGAAGCCGAACTCTTCCTTGTTTTCCATGAAACCACTTTTTAAAAGCTGTTTTGAAGCTGTAATGGGACTTCAAGATTCCAACTAGCTGAAAAAAATGCTTAGTACAAAAAAGCAGGTTTGAGTGTGAAATCATGGGTGGGAAAAACATTAGCCCCCTCTCTCAGCAGTCCGTACTGTGCTTTTACAGTGCAAACCTAAACAAAGTTACATTCTTCTGATTCCATTGAAATCAACGGGCTTAGATGGACGAAACTCTGTTTAGGGTTGCAATGTGAGTCATTCTGCACTGCCACTTGAGAGGGGATTGGAAGACCTCGTCTGGGTCTTGACACCCTCACGTCTATTGGTTTTTTAGTGATACATCAGAAAAACTTACAGAAATCAGGATCAACCAGCTGTTCCTGAGTCATCGGGTGAAAACGCATGGTCGCTTTAGCCTCCTTTATTCCCTGTTTCAGCCAGGATTCAGCCAGGATCAAATGCATGCGTTTTCGCCGAATGTGCATTCCATCCTGGCTGGATCCTGGCTGAAACAGGGAATAAAGGAGGCTAAAGCAACCATGCGTTTTCACCCATCATTTGCTCACCACTTCTATAAACTATCTTGACTGAAACTGTGCCATTTATATTTATGTACAACGCATGGCACACTGTTGGCGGTCTATAACTATTTAGCCGTGGTCTGAAGTCTAGCAAATAATTATAGTGGGAATTAGCACTAGTGAACATACCTATGAATATAAATGATCATTTGTGCAGGTACAATTAGGCTATAATTATCACACTAGAAGTCTTCTGAAGTGGAAAGTGCTTTCTAAACATCCTTTAATAAATAATTAAAGTTGAAGCCAAGGCAGTTTAATAATGACTTTTAAAAGCCTCAACAATGGTAAATAAGCAATTAACATGATTTGAAAGTCTTTCCTGCTGTTTAAAGGTCATGCCAGGCAAAAACTCCAAAGCCTATATTTCTTATTAATTAACTTATAAAGCTAATGAAGTGGCAAGGCTAAATATGACAAACACTGATGATATAAATGAAAGTGGTAGGTCAATGGGGTGGATTACTATAAAGCACCGGAATACTATAAAATGTAGAGAATTATCTTGCCCAAGGCCACTGAAATTAATGGAGGACAGTAGAAAACTGGTGCCAGGCACTCTAAGGAGTGGCAAGTGCCTGGGTTGTGTGTGCTCAAGCCTCAGGATCAAACTACACGATACATTATTTAACATGATGGACTTTCCCTATCAAGATCAGGGAGGCATATGTTTGGCAGGAACCTGGGGAGATTCATCGGGAGTGTTTTAAACTGACATCACAAGGGGAAAGAGACAACCAACCAACATAGGGATTTCAGTGGAGAGCAAACTGCAGAGGCCCACCTGGGAAGTCCAGGTCAAACTGAGCCAAAGGTGTGAGGCTTCAGGTACTTATGTACCAATGCCCAAAACATGGGCAATAAGAAGGAAGAGCTTGAGCGTCTAATGCAGACAGGAGGATATGATTTAGTAGGAATTACAGAGACTTGGTGGGATGACTCCCATGACTGGAGTGTAGTAGTGGATGGATGAGTGGTTCAAGAAAAATTGAAAGGGTCGAAAAAGAGGCAGAGTGGTGCTGTATGTGAGGAGAGGGTTTGCTTGTCAGGAAATACTGGAGAAGGCAGGTGACAGCCCAGAAGGCAGGTGACAGCCCAGTATGTAGGTAAGCATAAGGGAAGAAAGGACATACAGTCTTGTGGTTGGAGTCTGCTACAGACCATCTGACCAGGGTCAGGAGGTGGATGCTGCCCTCCTTGAGCAACTTGCCAGGGTACCCAAGAAACATGGCCTTGTAGTTACGGGTGCCTTTGACTCCCCTGATGTGTGCTCAGAGACAAACTCTTCTAAGCGGCCAGAGTCATACAACTTCCTTTTTCAAATGGTGGACGAAGCTACGAGGTGCTTGACCGTACTCAACTTAATATTAACCAACAGGTAAAAGTTGATAGATGGCATGAAGATGGTAGGGACCTTAGGGGAAAGTGACCGATTTTATTGGCTCCCTACATGGATAATATATGGGGGGCAATAAAATTGGACCCCCTGATCTAATCTTTACCAAACTTGGGGGGATCTTCTAAGGAGAGTCACTAGCAGCTATGCTGCAAATTTGGTGCCTCTACCTTAAAAAACAGACCTCCCTCGAGCCCTGGAAAGATTCCCCATAGACTATAATGGAGAAGAAGGTTGGGAGGGATTTAAACTTTAAAGTGCTTGATGGAAACATGCTGAGCATTTTCTTTTCATTTTAAAAGGCATTTCGAGTGCTGTAGCCAGCGATCTCAAAACGATCCCAGAAAAAAGCTAGAAATGGCTGCCTAGGGACGCGGTGAGCTCCCCCTCACTGGCATTCTTCAAGCAGCAACTGGACAAACACTTGTCAGGGATGCGCTAGGCTGAAGCTGCATTGAGCAGGAGGTTGGACTAGATGGCTTATATGGCCCCTTCCAACTCTATGATTCTATAAGTTGGGGCCACATTCTCCATCCCTGAATCACTTTCCCCACAGCCGTTCTACCGATGTGAACCATGGTTTTTAAAGCCTGTGAAGGCCCAATTCAGCTTGTGAGCACTGAAGGCAGGGGATGTGGCTTCTGCCTCCCCCCCCCCCCCACTACAATCTTGGTCCGAATCAGGCCCCCACATGCTTTAAAAACACTGTTCCTCACATCTGTAGTGTGGCCTCAGGGAAAACAAGGCAGGTCCAAAAATGTATTGTGTAGTTTGGCCTTCAGACACATCTTCACATGCAAAAAGAACAGGAGTGTTCAAGGCTCACCTCTGAAGTTGGTGGGCAGTATGAAGTCTCTGGATTGGCTAGGTCTGTCATAAATATTAGGAGTCAGGCCTGGCTTTTTTCACCCGAATATAGAAAACATACCCAAATCCAAATGTTGTCAGTCCCTCTTTGCCACCGATGGGAGGTTTTTTAGGCGGAGCCTGAGGAGGGTGGGGTTTGGGGAGGGGAGGGACTTCAATGCCATAGAGTCCAGTGGCCAAAGAAGCCATTTTCTTCAGGTGGACTGATTTCTATCGGCTGGAGATCAGTTGTAATAGCGGGAGATTTCCAGCTAGTACCTGGAGCTTGGCAACCCTAGTTCAATCCTAACAGATGTTTTGTAGCTCACATTCATTTCAATGGGCCCGGTACAGTAGGCAATGTCTAAAGAACAGATTATAAATACTTTTCAAAGTTTTACTTTTATATTGTACCTCACTGTGTTCATGCAAAAAAGAGTCTTGCAAATGTTTTTGTCCGCCCTTTGCTTCCTTCGCAGCACGTTTAGCTACAAGCATAAGCAAAAGCATTTATCAAACTATTTTGGAGATTTACTGCCCAACCCACAATAGCATTAAACACCAATACTGATTCCAGCTAGGCCCTTCGGTTGTGGCGCTGGTTGTCAGTAATGCTAGTGCCAATCAAGGATATGTTTGGCTTGTATCAAACAAGCCAAAGAGCTGCTGAAAAAGTCTGCAGCTGTCTGTTAGTCAGAAGCTGACTCACAGCAGAATGGGGGAGTAGCTGGGTGCTGTGTTCTGATCCCCCCCCCCCGAAAAACAGCTGCAAAGTGAAGTTCAAGATCAGAAGCAATTGGCTTTTCCGAACTGGGGTGATCTTCTCCTTGTTTCTGATAACTTGGCTTGGAGAAAAAGAAAGGAAATTAGCCAGGCTTCCAATCACTCCCCCCCGCCACACACACCCGATTGACTGTATTGGTGCAAAGCTGAGGTGCATCAGGATGAGGGATCAGAAGAACCTGACTTCTAGCTGATCAACTGGGAGTTGATGTTTGTCCCCTCCCCTTAAAAAATTCTGCTGGGTTCAGAGCAAAATTTCCCGAGCAGAAGATCAGAAACTGTCTCCCAGCTGATCTTTCACTAGCTGGGAGTCAGGTTCTGACGGCTACAAGTAACATGAAAAGGAGTGGTTGTGAAGCCTACCTATTTCTGTTTACAAGTAAAAGTTAGCAGACCCTCAAAAAACCTTTGGAAACATAAAAAGGAAAATATTTTGGTATACTTAAGATTACAGGACACTGCCTACCAGAATTCAGTTCCATTTCTGCTGTTTTTGGTTCTTTTGTAGCAACTTCTTTGAATGGTGAGATATATGGATATTTCCTGTTAAGATACAACACATAAAACTGAGTTAGATATCACTCAGTGCTGAGCAGGACTATTCTTAAGTCTTATTAATAAAAACCCTATTTTATTTATTTGCAGAAGGGGTGGCACACATTCAGAATACTGGGGAAATTGTTCCTTGTCTGCCCTATGCCTTCAATATAACGGCTGAACGGCAGCTATCCAGATATGCCAGACAATAGCCTGTTTTAGAAGTTACATTTCACCAAAGGTATGCGGAGAATGCACGACATGCATGCCATTGCCATTTTGCCTGAAAGAGGCAACCCATACATTTGAAGCTGAATATGTGGTGTTGTCCCTTTCAGACAAAATGACAAAATTGCATACATTGGGAGGATCACGTGTAGTGCATTCTCCAAATATACACTAAAGGGCTAATTGTGCATTATCCTTATTGTGCATTATCCCTAAAAAAGGGAGATATGTGGATATATGTTCAACTTTTTGTGATGGTGCCATTTAGACGGCGTTCCAAATACATAATGGCAAGACGGAGCATGGCATGCATGATACTTGCCCCACATGGGAAGATGGAAAAGTTTTTGAATTAGTATCAGGCATGTATAAATTATTCAAAAGTCTCTTGAAACAACAAAAGCCACAGTCACCCGACAGAGATTAATGTCTACACTTACCTATACGTTCAGTACAATCAATTTGGCTGCTACATTTGATACCTAGCCCTCTTACCTTTTACAAGCACCCTTCCATTGATCAGGCCACAGCTTTCTTGTAATGGACACACACAAGGGCACCGATTTACCTTGCTCAGCCTTGCTTTGTGTGTGCTTCACGTTCTAAGATTTGGACTCCATTAAAGAAATGAACTCCTTAAGTGCCCTAAAATTATTATGCGGCACCTTTAGAGCCCAGCCTGAGCAACTTTCACTCGGTGGGGGAAAAAACAGGTAGAAAAAAATCTCTGTTGTTGAGGCGATTATCTTATGCAGAGTGTTTCTTGCTCGGGGTGAGAAGTGTTTGGTCACAGCTGATTACCTTTTAACACTCCAGCCTGCCCGGGTGATTGGAACTTGGCTGAGATTATAAATTGCTCTGCCATCAAAGTCAATTTCTTCTCATGGCCAAAAAGGGTGGTTAAATGCTTCCAAACACATTGCTTTGAAAATTTAAACATCTTGCTGTGCAATAGTAAGAGGAGCTGACTCACCTGGGCCTATAAAAGCAGTACGGCATGGGTTTGGTTTCTACTTTCTTGGCTTGAATGAATATCCTCATGTGTGGTTTGAAGTACAAAAGAGCTGAATAAGCCCTCAGCGACCACTGCTCTGGAAGGCTAGCACAGAAAAGTGTTTAAGAAAGAATAACTTAAGGCCCAAAGGGAGAAAATCCATTATATGCAGTGTTTTTTTGTAAACAAAAAGGTGCCAGTACTCATATATAAGTTTGTTCCTGTCCACCAATTCCCCCCTCAGGACTTGGAGAGCCAGTGTGGTGTAGTGGTTAGGCGTAGAGGACTTTGTCAACCATGAAACCTGAAATGATTGGCCCACCTAGAAAGGCAAGCGTAAACATTTCTGAATTTCTGAAGTTTCAGAATCATCAAGCAACTGAACTTTTGTTTACTAAATGCTGCATTTCCCTTGCCAATTCGCATCTATTTCTGCGTATGATTAGAATAAACTTTGAAAAACTGGAACCTAGCCTTCAGATTTTCTTTAGGCTTCTTGCTAGCTGCTCAGCTTGCACTAATGAAAAGGATTCTAATAGGTAGCCGTGTTTGTCTGTAGCAGTAGAAAAGAGCAAGAGTCCAGTAGCACCTTAAAGACTAACAAAATTTCTGGCAGCTTTCGTGAGTCACAGCTCACTTCTTTAGATACTTCTTCAGGTATCTTGCTGTGTAATAGGTATCTGAAGAAGTGACCTGTGACTCATGAAAACTCATACCTGCCAGCAATTTTGTTAGTCTTTAAGGTGCTACTGGATTCTTGCTCTTTTCTATTGCTACAGACAGATGAACATGGCTACCCATTGTGATCTACCCCCCACCTACCCACACAATGTTTTTCAAGAGGCCATGCCCCAATCAAATGTTTATTATAATGGTCATCAAACTTACTTTTGATCTTCTCCGGCAATCAATATGTCCGCTTCATCTGTTTGAATGTCAAGTTCTGGCTCACCATCGAGCATGAGTTTCAAATTGTATATCACCACCAGAGTTCCTAGATGTGAAAGTTAATATTGATCATCACATGCCCACTCTTAAAAGTGTCAATTTAAATGACTGTGAAGTGACAATGTAGTGAATCGTTACCACTGACAGGATCTATTCACAAAATTACACTCTTTTAATGAATTTATATAATCTGCCACTTGATGTTTCTGAAGAGCCCATTAGAGGTCAGACTCTGTAAGAAGGCACAGAGGTTTCCTTGGGGTTTGCATCCCACCACTTCCATCCAGTGCTTTTGAACAGGGGCTTCTAACAGGGGAATTTAGCAAGGGAGTAGAAGATTACCCCTGAAGTAAGAATTTCTCAAAAAAGAGGACATAAACGTTACACATCAGCCGGAAGGGCAGTGTATCAGAATAGCCTTCCTGAAATGGAAATCTGCACAGATTTAGGTAAGCACCCATTTCAACCTAAAACACTTTTACACAAGCAGACCAGTTGTGAAGATAGAAAGCCAGGAGGGCAGTCGGGTTCTCCAGTGTTCTGCAGGGAGTGCCACATCTATGATTATCTGTCCACTGGGCAGAAATTGTGTGTATGTTATCGATACGTGGAGCTGTAGACCCTCAGGGAGCACATACCTTCCCTTGAGGCTAGGGTTGCTGAGCTAGAGAAGCCAAAGGAGAGAGACAGGTGAATGAAATCTTCAGGGACCAGTACTAGGACAGTCCCACTCCTGTGCTGACAGCTTCTCCGCTGTCATAGAGATTGAGGGTTTCAAAATTGGAGATTATCAGTCTGAGGGAAAGGGACAAGATCCCTTAAGATGAGATTTCTTCTGTGGATGACGGACCAATAACCTCTTCTACCAAGGATACCCCTCTGGGCTTTTGGTAGTGGGGAGGTGGGTTTTTGGTAATGGCTGATTTGAGGAGGAGGAGGAAAAGAAGAAGAGTTGGTTTTTATACCCTGATTTTATCTACCTTTTTAAGGAGACTCAAACCAGCTTACAATTGCCTTCCCATCCTCTCCCCACAACAGGAGCCTTGTGAGGTAGGTGGGGCTGAGAGAGTTCTGAGAGAACTGTGACTAGCCCAAGGTCACCCAGCAGGCTTCATGTGTAGGAGTGGGGAAACAAACCCGGTTCTCCAGATTAGAGTTTGTTGCTCATGTGGAGGAGTAAGTAATGAAACCTGGTTCTTCAGATTAGAGTCCACTGCTCTAAATGCCTACACCATGCTGGCTCTTTATAGTCAAGGACTATAAAAAAGTAGCCTCTGGGATAGGCATTTTGACTGCATGGTGACTTGCCTGCCTGGTGTGAAGGTTATAGCCATCATGTGCTGTCTAGACAGGTTGATAGTACTGGGGAGGATTCAGCACCAATGGCATTGGGTCCTGGAGGGGAAAAATATAGGTTGCTAGGCAGAAAGTTAAAAGCCTCTAAGCTAGTGTTCTCAAAATTCCAACTGGTCCCACAGACAGGATCAGCTAGACAGGCACAGATTCGGAGTCTCAACACGTGGATGAGAAAGTGGTGCTGAGAGAAAGGGTTTAGATTTATTAGGCACTGGGGAACTTTCTGGGACCAGCCAAAGGGGAGCTACATTTCTCTCATTCAGTGTCACGTTCAACAGGTCAGCATGTGTTAATTTCATGGACACTGAATAAAACGTTAGGAGAAACCTGTATCACCTAGCGGTTTACAGAAAATGTAAGGGTTTGACAAATGAAAATTAAAAACAACACCACACAGTTCACTTGGGATCCTCTAGAATTTGCTGTCTTGACTAGGGCAGAACACATGGCTGGGCAACGGTGTGGACAGGCCACACACAAAATAGTGAAGGACGTGCACATCTGATTCAAGTCAGAGAACACGAAATTGAACCAAGGGGAAATGTCACACCTGGTTTGGCCCTGAGTGATAGACTTTGGAGGGATAAGAAACTCACCCCTTTCCCCGCAGATAGCATCAAACTGTTTCATCAGCTCAGCTTCACTCTTAAAAGGAGAATATTTACAAATGATGGACAACTGTATGGCAAACTTCTCAGGATCATCTATTATTGGATTTCTTGTAGTACTTGACCATGAAGGTATTGGAATGATGACCTATTTTAAAAAGACAATGAAGGAGAGTGGCTCAATCTAGAGATATTCAAGCACAGCAGAAAGCTGGGGGGGGGGGCTACTGGTTTATTCTCCCACCCTCTCTCCAGTGATGCAGTTTGCTTTTCCCTTTACACCTAAGAGGTGAGAAGCGCTGTCAAAAGTGGCAGTGATTATCATCTGTCATGCAGTGTATATGTGGTGTACACACTTTCAGGGTCATTCCCCCTCTGCAGCTTTTAACATGGGTAGGAGGTCAAGTCTACGTGCAGAAATCTATTTCTGCTTGTGGACCTGTATGACTCCACCACAGATTTAGTTAGTTGAACTACTTAATAATTAACAAACCGGTCTTGTTTGTTTATGGAAACATTTATACCCCACCTTTCTTATAGCCCTAGGTGGCTTACAAATTCAAATAATAAAGAATGCAATGAAACCTCACATAACCTCCCTCTCTAAAACAAAGCCTACACGCCCTTAAAAGACTTAGCAAACAGAGCAGACTGCTAAATACTTCAAAGGATATGATGGGAAAATCATGAGCTCTCATTGATGCCAGGTGGGCTATCTAAATGGGGGAACAACTAGCAGGTGGCAACTCTAGCACAAGGACGTCTGAGAAAAGATGGTCCTTGGGCTACCCTAAAGAATAACAAAATTTTATTCCAGCTTAAGCTTTCATGTACTAGAGCCCACTTATTCAGATGCTATAAATGCTCCTCACTTTGCATTTTGTGTAAGAGGCTGAAACAAAGAAACAAACAGCAGGGTCAAGGGATCATAAAATGCAGGAAGTACAGAGTGAAATGTAATTATGTAAAATTCAAATCTGACCAGGAAGAAGTACTGAGACCATTCCCTTGTTAGGTTAAACTTGTTAACACTTGCAATGGGCAGGGGAATCACAGGTTTTGTTAGGATATTCATTTATAAGTATATGTGTACCATCAAGTCGAAACCAACTTATGGCAACCCCAGAAAGGGGCTTTCCAGGCAAGTGAGAAGCAGATGTTCCTTGACATTGTCTTCCTCTGCAGAACATTCCTTGGTGGCTTTCTATTCCACATCTCATTCTTTCATTTTTTTAAATGTCAAGTCACAGCTGACTTATGGCGACCCTGTAGGGTTTTCAAGGCAAGAGACGTTCAGAGGTGGTTTGCCATTGCCTGACTCCGCGTCACAACCTTGGTATTCCTTGGAGGTCTCCCACCCAAATACTAGCCAAGGCCAACCCTGCTTAGCTTCTGAGATCTGACGAGATCGGGCTAGCCTGGGGTTATTCAAGTCAGGGCCATTCATTTATAGCAAGGTAAAAATCCTAAAACTCAGTTCAAGGGAAGAGGTAGTGTTACCTACAGCTCCCAGCTCAAACTAGGGTTGCCATGCACTTCCGGGTTCCCCCTGGGAGTGATGTTGTGCTGTTGGCCCAATGGCAATTTTTTATTTTTCCTTGAGAGCCAGGAAGATGGCAGCTCTGGCTCAAACCAATGCAATGCATCATCAGTGAAGCCCATCCCATACAAATACTTCTCTTTCAGAAGCCTTGAGTGGCAAGCCATTCTAGACTACAAACTGGAACACTCTGTGTCTGACCTGAGAGATTCTTCAACAAAATAACTGCAAAGGAAGACTCCAGTGAGAAACTTATTATAAAAAGTCTCTTTCAGGAAAAGCCTACAGACTTCAATGTAGCCATTGCAAAAAAATTTTTATTAGCAATAAGCTAACCAACATGATGTTTTTCTTCCAGTAGTTTTTGAAAAGAAATTAACGAGTCCACATGTATTTTGCTTTCTGGCATGCACTCAAATCATGATCTGGATTTTTATGCAGAAAATCCGTATAGACCTAAACATGAAAAAACTACAAAAATATGTGGCATGGGGCAAAGGTAGATATAGGAAGGATAGAAATTGCCTTTTTAAAAGGCTCTTTCTCTAAATCTGAACTCATTCCAAATCAGTGGTAGAACAAGAGTACCTGCAGTAAATTGTTGTGGAGTTTATTACTAGAATGTTGCAGTCATAAATTATCATTTTATCTAAAACAAACAATTTTTGAAACCGGCCCGACTGCTATCTCTGCTGAATGGCTGATTTCGTGTGACCTTAACAGACCCTAATCTTACTAGTTTTAAACTAGCTGTTGACACCGTGATGCACATAGCAATAGGAGAGCAACAGATTAAAAATACATATTTTAAAGTCACTCAGTATTCAGAGTGACATTCAGCCACTCAGTAACTGGATCTTTATATGTTTTCATGATAGGGTAAACACATGATTCTGTAGAGGAAAACAGGTAAATCGATCATTGTTGGCTGTATTATCATCAATGAAACTAAAGAAATCTAAAGAAAAATATAATTACCTCAGTGAGACCTTCTGCCTCACAAAATGTCTGAGAGAAAAGAAGGCATGTCATGGTACTCTCTTTCTTGGTGAATAATATGAAGTCTTTTCCTATTCGCATGGTTCCTCTATAGTCAGGACATAGGACAGGATAGATTTTATAATAGTAGTATTCTTTGTATATCAGTACATTTAATGTAATGTTGGCACAATGGGTAAACAAAGTGGGTATGTCTGTTTTTTTTACAGAAAGGAATTTTACTCCTCGCTATCAATACTGCTCCCCCTTCTTCCCCATGCATCATGTAGGACTGGGAAATACACGCAAAATATGTAACTATCTAGTTCCCTTTTAGACCACCTTCCAATTTGAAAGTTCCCAAGGTGAGTTTGCCACAATTAACAAAGAGAATAAAATCAACAAAAACCAATAAACACACATCAAAATATCAGTAGTGTCTAGAATCAATGTGTAAGTTCCCCAATTAACCCAATAGGCCACCTTAAAGACCCTCCAAAAAAGAGAGGTGTTATGATCTATTCAGAGGCCCTTAGGGAAACTGCTGTTCTCAGCTCCTGAGGGATTGCCAGGGTCAGGGTGCAGCAGCTGAACAAGTCCTATTCCAGATTCCCACCAGCTGAACCTCTGCTGAAGGTGGTTCCTGGAGAAAGACTAATCTCAGCTTGTAGGCTGGTTGCCACACTGTAGAAGTGATCCTTCAGGCACTCTGGGCTTAAGCCAACACCCAGTATTGAGCCAGAAAACAAACTGGAAACCAACACAGATGGTTTCCACTGGCTTAATATGGTCACTACAGATCCCTCTCAGAAAGATCCTTACTGAAACATTTTGGACCAATTGAAAATCCTGAACCATCTTAAAGGTCAGCCCCACACAGAGAGTGTAACAGTGATCTCTTTGTGTGTGTGTGTGTAAAGTGCCTTCAAGTCGCAGCAGACCTATGGAGACCCCTTTTAGGGTTTTCATGGCAAGAGACTAACAGAGGTGGTTTGCCAGGGCCTTCCTCTGCACAGCAACCATTTAAGATAATCAAGAACTCAAAACCCTTTTAGGTGCAATAATGGGAACAGTAAGTACCTTCACTACAAAGTGAAACCTCCATGTCCAGAGGCAGTAAACCTCTGAAAACCAGTGCCAGGTGGCAACATGGGGGAAGGCCTTAATCTCTATGCCATGTTGTTGGACCTCCAGGGGAACTGGTTGGCCACTGTGTGTGACAGGATGCTGGACTAGATGGACTACTGGTCCGATCCAACAAGGCTCTTCCTATGTTCTTAAAGTGAGGAATACGAAATTGTCTCCATCAATAGATTTTGACTCTCAGGCCTCCAAAACATTACAAGCAGCATAAACACAGAAATAAATCTCACGACTTAAGTCCGTTGCCATAGTGTCCAATCATCGTAGACATGGTCCGCTTAGAAGATCTTCCAAAATACACAAGATCCGTAGCCTCTCCTGTTACAGATTTGTAATTATGTTATTTTTTTATTCCCTTTGGGGCAGTTGTTAGAATTGTCATTGCATAAAAACTACAGGAGCAGTAAATGAACTGTTCACCTTAGTTTGTGGTACCTGAACTCTAAAAGACACCTCTAAATGGATATGGCAAGAACTAAGCAACTGTAATTTATTCTGAATGAGGCTATATAGTTCTTTTCATTCCTAAGTAACTCTCTTTTAAATCACAGAAAAAATGTAGGCTCGGGGGGAGTCATTTCCTAACCCTCCATCATTGCTTAGTGATGGCTGAAAGCGAAAGGAAACAATCCATGACAGTAGGCATGCACAACTCCAGACCTGCAAAGCCACGTACAGCCTGCCAGCCAGTGATGGCACTCCACCAAGGCCCAAAAGACTTCCTTTCATGCTCCCAAGCATTTGTCTGGACACAATATAGGTCTGCTAAGCTGGGTTCAAAAGTTGTCCCGGTCCTTATTAAGTAGAGAAGAACAGTAATTACTGTGCAACAGACAAAGCATGTGAATTGACTGACCAAATTGTGTTATCAACATATTCTGGAATTAACTATGCACCAATCTCTAATACCCCTGAAATAACTTTTTCAAGCAGTGTGAACAATACATGTTTTTTTTGAATGAAGGTTTCTTCGAACTTGTAAAAGTGGTAAAAGTGGTAAAATATGTGCCATATGCTGGGGTGGATCATTCCAAGGATCCTTCCTCTAACAGAAGATGCTCTTCCTCCAACATCTGAGCTGCTTAAGTTGCAGGAAGACCCTTAGACTAGAGGAAGAATTCAAACTTTGCTCAGCGGACAGAAACAACTGTTTTTAATGTAGATGATTGTGTTTCAGATGAATGATCTGGATGGATGCGGCTTCTCTTAATGCTGATCAAAGATTGGGTTTTAGAAACACATTCTCCATCTCTTGATTGGCCACATATCATCCATTGTCTCCTCCCCAACTGATCTTCCTCACATGTAAAGTTGCTGAGGATGGTATACTTAATGTTAACATTTAAATGTGAACAATACAGGGATGATGGCAGAGTAGAGGCATGAGAAATTAAGACATGTTTACATTGCATTCTGATAGGAAGGGACTTGTGTTACTTCAATTTAGGTAAATCCTAATCATTCCTGAATTGTCATCATTTCAAGAGTTTCAATACTCTGTTCACAAAAGTTATTATGGGACAGTACTGCTGAAGTTTATGAATCTTCTCCAGAGTAACTTCTTCGTGATAACTGTTTTTACAGCAACCTTCTTAAATAATTATAAGGAATAATCTATATTAAATTGCCCTTTTTGGGGCCCCATTTTTGGTAGCCGCGGGCTGGCATATTGTTCAAGTTCCACACCTTCAGATAAGGAAGCAAAACTGAATTAAATGTGACCTGTGTATAAAGGACCCAAAGTGTAGGGACCAACCCAGCCCTTACACTTTGGGGGTATTTTGTAAATGTAAAGGAGTTTATGGATGGCCACAGCCAGGGCCATCTTAACAGCATTATGGGCCCCTGGGCAAACCAGTGCGCTGGGGCCCCTACAAAAACCACTCACAGGAATAAAAAGTAAATGGTCGATAATATTAAACATATATTTATTTTATTGGCACTTCAACCAAACTGCTGTTAAAACATTAAAAACTTGCTGTACAGCAGTCTAGACTACTGTGTAGTAGTATTTATTTATGGCAAGTCACTTAACATACACAGATTAGCATAGGGACCCTATGCTCGTGGGGCCCCCGGGCAAGTGCCCATCGGGCCCATGCATTAAGATGGCCCTGGCCACAGCCCTCCATTTGCAAGATCCGAGCAAGGCTGTCAAAGATAGGGCATTTTGGAGGACTTTGATTCATAGAGTCGCCATGAGTCGGAAGCCAAATGACGGCACTTAACACATACAAACGGAGGTGAGAGCTGAACCTTTACCCTACCCATATGTACCCCCGAAAACTGCTTTTGCTGTTTTTCCCCCTGTGGGAGTAGTCTATGAGGAAGAGAGCACCGGGCTCTTCCCCACTGGCCACGCTGGACTTTAAATCCCCCCTCCCCAGCCTTCAGAGTGATCTGACAGGTCAAACCAAAGGCCACGCCGCAATCGCGTCCAGTCACACCCACAGAGACAACAGATTAAAATGTTTCTCCCAAGAAGATCAGAGTGTCATCGGGCAGCATCGGAAATAGAACCGCCAACTCATCCTGTCTCTTGTTCCACTAAAAGTATCAGCCTTTCCCCCCCGCCCCACACACACTTATTTGCAACTGCTTTTCAGTGGTGCTTTACATACCAAACGGACCCACCTGCTGACAGCTGCCGCAGGTACACAGTCACCTGCCCCCTTCTCAGTAAAACTTTGCCATGCCAAGCCTCAAAGAACTAATTTTGCACAGTGGGGATTCTAAGAACACCTGACACGCTCATTCTGGGAACAGTTTATTTTCAGCTCGGGTTAACCTAAGCTGTTCGGCACAGACGCCCTGTTATCGTCTTGGCACCTATAAGAAGCAGCTGTGATCCCATCTTATTAAGCTGTTTGTGCTTCACGTTGAAAGGGGAGAAAATGGTCCCTCCAGGCAAAGGAAGCCACGGGACAAAAAGAAGAAGAAGCGGCTGTGCTTAACTAACTAAACTGCTCCCCATGGCAGCGAGTTTCAAGAGAGATAAATAGCTGACTTGCTGAAAGGTCACACGGTCTTGACGGAGAGCGTGCTATATAGGATTTTTACTACGACCCTGGTTAAGGTAGCCAACTGCCCTGGAAAAATGCCCTGTCTCTAGATAATATGCACAAATGGGCAGCTTTTCACGGCAAGGAGCTAAATTAATCCGATAATTGTGGCAGATCAAGCTGACATTAAAGAGTCAGCTAGAGGGACTAGAGAATTTTAAAGTTGGAAATGCTAACCCCGATGCATGAATTTATTTCAATATTTTAGGCCACTTTTCCTCCAAAGGGGACCCAAAGCAGCTTACTACAGAATTCTTCCCGTCTCCATTTTATTGTTACAACCAAACCCCTATGGCAGTGGTTCCCAAACTTTTCAGGCCACCGCCCCTTTGGTTCCACAAACTCAACCCCAGCGCCCCCTAAAAGCATTATTCAAAATAGGGGTTTGCATGACGCACTAAAGAAGAAAATAACAATAACATTTCAAAACAGTAACAATTAATTGCAAATCTATTCAAAATCAAATTAAAACTTTTAAGTTGTAATTTATTCAACAAAACGGATGAACCTGATCCAGTAGTACCAGCTCTTCAAAGTCTGGAAAAAAATTCTGATAGTTTCCACCAAATTTGCCAGCATGGTGCTATAGCTTGATCGATTGTAAATTAGTGAACAACACAGTTGAAGGGGCCCACCTCCAGCGCCCCCTTGCCTCTTAGTGCCTCCCAAGGTAATCCCCCCCCAGGGGATGGTGCTGCCCACTTTGGGAACCACTGCCCTATGAGGTAGATTATTTTGGAAATATAAAGGTTAATGGGTTTAAATTGCGGGCAGAAAGGCACCGGCTGGATATTAGGGAAACATTTTTTACAGTAAGAGTTGTTCAACAGTGGAATCGGCCACCTAGGGAGGTGGTGAGCTCCCCCTCGCTGGCAGTCTTTAAGCAGAGGCTGGACAAGCACTTGCAGGGATGCTGTAGGCTGATCCTGCATTGAGCAGAGGGTTGGACTAGATGGCCTGAATGGCCCCTTCCAACTCTATGATTCTATTTAGAGAAAATGGCTGGCCCAAGGTTAGCCAGCAAGCTTCCATGGCAGAATGGGGATCCAAACTTAGGTCTCCTAGCCCACCACTCTAACCACTACACCGTGCTGCCTATCCAATTCCTGTAAGCTACCCCTTGATTGTACTGATCACCAGCACTGTGACACAGCAGCCAACAGAAAAGGTTCAGGGAAAAGGCATTTTTAAAAATATCACATTGGTATCCTCAAAGGAACTCGGATGGTACTCATGGATCTTACTATACTGAGAGGCAGAGACCAGCAAAAGGCTGTCCATAGCAGAGCAGGGATTTGAACTCAGGTCTACCTGGTCCAGGTTTAATCTTCTACCCATGAGATATCAATACTTGCTAACAGTTACTGGTTCCAATTTAACACTGAGGGCCAAATTAAACCCAAGGGAGGTTCTCACTAGGCCAAACCGCTCTTCAGCTGTTCAAATGCAGCTCCAGGGCCCATTCAAGAAAATAAGCAGAAGCTACTGAGTAGTCCAGAGGCCTGGGTAATGGACGAAGAGAATTTCTGCCGAGAAGTGGTACATTTGACAGTAGGTTAAATACAAGCAATTATGCTCTGCGACTAATTTTGAAGTGTAGTTTACAGGGCCAAACAGCCAACAGACCAGAGATGATACCAGGGTTTATTGCAGGGTTGGATCCCTCAGGAAGTTGTCATTGGCCAAGTACTGAAAATGAGTACAGGTACTAACTTACGAGGTGTCATGCCACATCCATCATCCAAAAAGCAAAACATAAATCCACCTTGCAGGGTCTCGTTATTCTCTGCAAAAGAGAAGAAAATCTTTGGAGGTCAGACATTATGGTCGGAATAGTTAATGAGACTTTACAAAATAAGCAGAATCACAGAAGATGTTGTCTGCTGATCCGGTACATTTTTAGCCCTGGATTGGTCCAATTACAGCCTCCATCTTTTGAACAAAATGGATTTCAGACCCTGACTCTGTAGTTTGCCATCAGAAATTGTGGCTTTTGCTAAAACTGCAACGATACAGCATCGGGCAATTTCTTCACCTAAGAGGGATGATTTCTTCCTTTTCTCTACAGCCTGAGCTGGCAGCTAGGGGTGAAGACAAGGGGAATCAGCCAAGCTTTTGATCACCCTCCACCCTGCCAAATTTGTGTCTGGGATGCAGCTAAATTTCTGAAATGGAAGATCAGATTAATCCAATTTCCAAATAATTCCCATAATCAGCTGGGAGTCAGCTCTTGATTCCCCCCTCCTTAGAAAACTTTGCAGAACAATAATTTCTAAGTAAGAGCAACAAAAGCTGACTGCCAGCTGACCCATTCCTGCAAGCAGAAACGAACAGCTGCCTAAACACTACAGCTGAACAGGACATGAGCCAAACTGGTAGGTCCTTATAAATAAATAAAAAATTGAGATTGAACTTACCAGTAAAGATGTGAAGCCGGGTGGCACCAGCATCTCTGAAAATATTGTTAGTGTATTTTTTTAAAAAATATGAAAAGTCAGTATTACAAGTTGACACATATAAAACCATACCAGTTACTCAAAAGAAGAAGAGTTGGTTTTTATCTGCCAACTTCCTTTACCACTTAGGGAGAATCAAATCAGTGTACAATCACCTTCCCTTCCTCTCCCCACAACAGACACCCTGTGAGGTAGGTGGGGCTGAGAGAGCTCTAAGCTGTGACTAGCCCAAGGTCACCCAGCTGGCTTCATGTGTAGGAGCGGGGAAACCAACCCAGTTCACCAGATTAGTGTCCACCACTCATGTGGCGGAGCGGGGAATCAAACCTGGTTCTCCAGATTAAAGTCCGCAGCTCCAAACCACTGCTCTTAACCACTGCACCATGCTAGCATAGAAAAGATTCTATGTTAGCTAGAAATAGAAGACATTCGACTCGTAATGCCCACAACGTTGCCTAATATACATGGGCCAGCATTTGCCACTACAAGAATGATCAAGGCATTGAACCAAACGATAGTACTGGATATTGTTATATATGATGATATAATTGAAAAAATAATAAAATTTTTTTTTTTTTAAAAAAAGGCATTGAACCAAACGCTGTTTAATGTGCCCTGCATAGGGCCATCTCAGTGCTGGGGCTTATTAGGAGTGGGATAGAGAACAAAGCATTTGGTCCTGACAAAAGGTACTATGTGACTTGTTTTGGGAATTTGAGGACTAACGTAGCAACTTAGAATTTTGGTCTTAGAAAAATCAAACAGCTTAGTAGCATCTGCAGCACAGAACAGAAAAGTCCTTTCCCTTTGCGTTTCAGAGTTATCTAGCCATGAAATACCCTCTTGTGGCAAGTGGTGTTACAAACATAAAATTCAGCCGCTGAAAGTGGGAAAAAATACTTGCCGGGAGTTGTCGATTAGTTCAGCGACCGCTCCAAACAGAAAGTCATGTGTAGCGCTACAAGAAACCAAGCCAATTTTTTTAAAAATCCCAAAACAGCAATAAATTGAGTAGTTCAGTATGACTCGGAGTACATGAAAAACATATTTTCTTCACAACATGCCCGAGAGAAAGAACATTTGAAGGGTATTCCACCGTGAGCCTCAACACACAAAGAGGAAGCAATTACTTTTGCAAACAGAATATAGGATAGCAGAAGAACGCTGTCCTTGTGCCGCCTGACTCTACGTCTGTTTATTGAGAAACAAACTCCACTGCATTCATAAACTCTTATTGTTTTTTTTATTTATGAACAAGATTTTTACACCTTTCCGGATCACCAAGGAGGACAACAAATTAAAACATACACATTAAAGCATCCTGTTGAAAGCCAGTAAAACCAACACACAAACACATCATTAAACATATCACAGCCAAAACTTAAAATAAGTACAAAAGATTAAAAACGACTGTAAACATTGGAATGAGGGATCACTGAAGGAATGCTAAGGAAAACAAAAAAGCCACCCATCTATTCTCTGAAGGCGAGGGCACCCCAAGTAGGACCTCTGAAGGTGACCACAGTGGTTGGGTAGGTTCAAAAGGGGAAAAGCAGTCCTTCCAGTATTTCAGTCCCCAACTGCAATGGGCATGAAATGCCATCACCAGCACCTTGAGTGGTGCCTGGAAACACAATGGAAGCCAGTGTAGACGGAACAAGACTGGGGTGTTATGGTCACTACGATGCACTTAAGTCAACATCCTGGCTGCAGCATTCTGTAGCAGCTGAAGTTTCCAAACACTTTATTTATTTATTTTATGCCATTTATACCCTGCCCGCCCCCGGCCAGGCCAGGCTCAGGGCGGCGTCCAATAATAACCAAGGGCAGCCCCACACAGACAGCTTTGCAGTAGTCCAGTCTAGATGTAACCAGGGCACGTGCCACAGTAGGCAGATCTTTCCTGCCCCGGAAAAGCTGCGCCTTGCAAACCAGTTGAAGCTGGTGAAAGGCACTCCTGGCCACAGCTGCCACCTGCTTATCCAGCTGCAGGATCAGGTCCGAGAGCATCCCCGGACCTGTTCCTTCAAAGGCAGCCCAACCTCGTCCAGACAGGGTGACACCTTACTTCCCCCATGAACACCTTCAGGATTCTGGTTTAAGGTGACCTAACAACAAAGAGCCTTGCAGCACCTTAAAAGGTAACAGATTTATTGTGAAATCAAACTTCCGTAGACAAGAGTCTGTATTGGTATATGCAGCAAGTGTGTACAAATCTACCAAAGTTTATGCTACAATGTTTGTGTCTTTAATGAATGAATATGCAGTAGCTAAGGAAGCTCGTGTACTCATACGGCTTCCCTATGTTTAATTCTGATTGATGAATGTCTCTTTAAGAGTTCTTGTCTAACATCTGATCAATAGATTCCTCTGCCTTGAAACTAACAGAGCACTAGCATTTGATAAAGTGGGTGCAAGGTTGGGTTGCCAACCTCCAGGTAATAGCTGGAGATCTCTTGTGTGCGAGGTTGGGTTGCCAACCTCCAGGTAATAGCTGGAGATCCCTTGCTGTTGCAACTGATCTCCAGCTGATAGAGATCAGTTCACCTGGAGAAAACGGCTGCTTTGGCCATTGGACTCTATGACATTGAAGTCCCTACCCTGCCCAAACCCCACCCTCCTCAGGCTCTGCCCCAAAAACCTCCCGCCGGTTGCGAAGAGGGACCTGGCAACCCTACAGATGGAGAGGAGAGAGAGGGGGACGATGCTGTCCCTTATATGGCCTTTGCGCACACACCCCATCCCATCCCAAAGAAGGCAGTGTCACGCTGTCAGGCTCTCCCCGGTTTGAGTTGTGGGTTCAGGAGCTGCAAGGAGCCAAGGCGAGTTCTCGCTTCTAAGCGCGTGTGCATGCTCGGTTTTCATCCCTCCGACTCTGAACCCAAACTCGATCGGCATGCCTCTTGCAAAAACTTCATCCCCCCCTCGACCACCCCTGGCTCCAAGATGGAAAGGCTGCATTTTCGGACTGCGTTTCAAGGGTGCTTCTCCCGCAATGAGAAGAGCCAGGGACGCTCCCCCGACCCCCCCGGCTGTCCCCCAACGCTGCAGACGGCGAGCTGCACGGGGCTCTGCCACTCACGAGTTTGCACGCAGATACTCCAGCCTCAGCTCCGCCCTGCAAAGAGCCCCGTAACGGGTCGCTGCGGACATGCCTGCCTGCTGCCTGCGGGGGACGAACGCCGCCGAGGAGCCCGAGAGCGCCCCCGCGTGGCCAACACGCCACGAGCACGTCGAGGGCGCCGCCCTAATCAAGGCTACCCAATCGAGGCGGGTGAGCGGGCGGTCCGATCGCGCCCTCTAGCGAGGAGAGTGGTTGACGCTGTCGCAGTTGGGAAGATAATTCACAGCGGGTCGCCGTGTTAGTCTGTTTGCAGTAGTCAAAAAGGGCAAGAGACCAGTAGCACCTTAAAGACTAACACAAATATTTTCTGGTAGGGTCTGAGCTTTCGTGAGCCACAGCTCACTTCTTCAGATACCTCATACCCTTCTTCAGAAAGCTCATACCCTACCAGAAAATATTTTTGTTAGTCTTTAAGGTGCTACTGGGCTCTTGCCCTTTTTGGCCGTTGGGAAGAGTTGTGTTTCCCAGGGCCATTCATACCAACGGGGAATGTTTTCCAGTTTGCCTGGAAATGATGTCCTCATGCCTAACCCTACAGGTTGACCTACAGGTTGGATCTGAAAGAAGTGAGCTGTGGCTCATGAAAGCTCAGACCCTGCCAGAAAATATTTTTGTTAGTCTTTAAGGTGCTACTGGACTCTTGCCCTTTTCTACTACTGCAGACAGACTAACACGGCGACCCACTGTGAATTACCTACAGGTTGACCGTAACTGATAGTGGTAAATCACAGTGGGTCGCCGTGCCAGTCTGTCTGCAGTAGTAGAAAAGGGCAAACTGCATACCACACCTAATCCCATCACGCCTGCTATTCACATTTACATACTGTTAACATTTACATACTAATGCTTGCCTGAATTCACTCTCCTCTACTTAAAGACAGATGGATTCACATTCTGGCTGTATCTGAAGAAGTGAGCTGTGGCTCACGAAAGCTCATACCCTGCCAGAAAATATTTTTGTTAGTCTTTAAGGTGCTACTGGACTCTTGCCCTCTTCTACTACTGATAGTGGTAAAGAGATTCTGAATGTAGCAATAGGAATAATAATAGGTCTAATGTTCAGCCATGTGTGTGTTAAGTGCCGTCAAGTCGCTTCCAACTCATGGCGATCCTATGAATGAAAGTCCTCTAAAATGTCCTATCTTTGACAGCCTTGCTCAGATCCTGCAAATTGAAGGTCGTGGCTTCCTTTATTGAGTCAATCCATCTCTTGTTGGGTCTTCCTCTTTTCCTTCTGCCCTCAACTTTTTCTAGCATGACGGTCTTTTCCAGTGACTCTTGACATCTCATATGTTCAGCCATATGAATTGAAAATGCAGAACTTTAGGGCCAGTCCCCATCCCTGGTGAGCTCTGGCTGGAACCTTCTGTTTCAGAAAGATTTTATCCTAGTTCACTGCAAAGTTATGAACAATTAACATTTTAAAAAAACAATAAACCTTGTTTCGGGTTGCTTTCACTGGGTGCAAATGTCAAGTATATTTTAAGGAGAGATCAGCCATTTTGATTTAGATTCCAGCCTGTTTTACCACTTAATCTAACTATTGTCCCCTTCAGGAGCTTTGGAAGTCCACAGGATACACACCCCATCCTGGTTCATCTAATGAAGAATTTTGGGGAACTCAAAAATTTCTACGCTGTTTTGTAAAAATTTGATTGTCCTAATAAAAAACACATTACATGTTGGTTTTGGCATTGTTCTATGGACCAGTAGGGCTATTAAAGGTAAAAGGTAAAGGTCCCCTGTGCAAGCACCGGGTCATTCCTGACCCATGGGGTGATGTCACATCCCGACGTTTCCTAGGCAGACTTTGTTTACGGGGTGGTTTGCCAGTGCCTTCCCCAGTCATCTTCCCTTTACCCCCAGCAAGCTGGGTCCTCGTTTTACCAACCTCGGAAGGATGGAAGGCTGAGTCAACTTTGAGAAGGCTACCTGAAACTGACTTCCGTCAGAGTAAGGCTATTACAATTTTTTAAACTCAGGAACAGATTTGGAAGAATAAAACATATATAGTTCATTTAATAATGTTGTCCCAGTATATATTCCGTAGGAGATCAAACCCCTGTTTGCTTACATTTTGCAGATAACGGGAATTATCAGTTTTCTGATCACACCTATTTTCTTTCCATTGTTACCCCCCCATGTTTACTAGACCATACAAGGTAACACAAACACATTTTTGTTTTATTGTGTACAATAAATAGAACATAACAGAAAACGTTCATTTCACCTCTAACCCTGAGAAACCTCTTTCCCAAGATTCCAGGTGGATTATACTGTAGATCTTAGTACGTAATGTTGTTGAGGTTACTCTTTTAAAATTAAAATAATTGACTTTCTAAAACAATTTTAAAAGTATTGACTTTGTTAGGCAGTATGGTGACCCTGGAGTCATGGTTATAATAAGCGAGTAAAGAACCTATTTTTAAAAAAATGTTCCCAGAAACACATATTTTAAATTTCGGTTAATGGAGCTGGAAACTTTAGAATCCTTAATCAAAACATTAACATAACTTTAAATACTTAGTAGTACTGAATTTCACAGCTGTGCCTCATCTTTTTTTGGGAAAAGTTCTTATAGTATGACAATATTGCAGAAAACAATAAAACTGAAGCTGGCCCTTATGGCTTCACTCCCATGTCATCTGTATGACAAATGCTTCTTAAAGTAACAATAGTTGCGTTTGGCTGTTTTCACATGTCAGTCTCCGGAAGCCAAAGATAATGACTATCCTGCTAACAATTTTTCCATTAAAGTGTGACAATGTAAAGGTGTTTCTGTCCAAATAGGGATATAAGAAAAAATACAAGCATTAAAAAAAAAAAAAAGTTCAGTGGGTGACTATATTTATTCTCAACTTGATCCTGACTGGAGGGGGGGATTGGAGGTGAAAGAACACTGTATCAGGCATGTTACCTCATGCATTTTTTACACCTTAAGTAACACATCCCAAAGATGCCCCCCCAACCCTATTATGAACAAAGATCCTGATATGAAAGGTAGGAAAACACCTCCCGCCCCCCAATCTACTGCTTCATGTCAGTTCATGATAAGGCTGGACCTGATAATCACTCAGCAAATGAAACCTTTGACACTAAAACATTTGGAAGACAAAGATATCCTTATCCTAATGAATGAGATTAGTCCCTTCAATTCCATTACACCTTTCCCCTGAGGAGCAGAGGGTGGAATACATGCCTCTCCCTCACTTCATGTTATCCTACTAATAACCCCATGATGTAGGTTAAGCTGAGAGAGAGTGACAGCTTGAAGTTAGCCAGTGAGCTTCAGGTCTGGGTAAAGATTTGAACCCTTTTCTCCCCTGCCCTATTTTTACCATCTAAATACTACATCATGCAGGCTCCATAATGGATGAATCCTGTTTGTTTGTTTGTTTATTATGTCATCAATTTGTATCCCCCAGTGGGGATCCAAAGTTGCTTCCATCATTCTCCTCACCTCAATTTTATCTTCACAACAACCCTGTGAGGTATGTTAGGCTTAGAGAGTGACTGGCCCAAGGTCACCCAGCAATCTTCCATGGCACAATAAAGATCAGAACCCGGATCTCCCAGATCCTAACCCAGCACTCCAGCTACAGTGCACTGTTTTGTACTCTTGAGCACATTAAAAAAAAGACAAAATAAAGTTAATGTGTGAGGTTAATGTTCAAAGGCTTAATTTTTTGTATCACATAGAACGGCAACAGGAAATAAATATAAATATTCTTTGAACAGTGAGTACACTGATTTAACTTTTTAATATATCTAGATTCTAATAGCCAAGTCAGGTAAACACTAGTATACTTAAATCTAAATATTGGATCCATGAATGGGCAAGATAGAACTTTCTACAAACTGGAAAAATGCCCAAAGTTTGCATTTGTGAAGTTAAAATGGCCCACGACCAAGTCAGGGTGGGTAGCTCCTACAGCACTACTAGCCAGGACCAATCTGCATAGGTAGGGTTGCCAGCATAGATAGGGTTGGGAAATAACTGGAGATTTTGGGGGTGGAGTAGGGTTGCCAACCTCCAGGTAGTAGCTGGAGATCTCCTGCTATTACAACTGATCTCCAGCTGATAGAGATCAGCCTATAGAGAAAATGGCCGCTTTGGCAATTGCTCCATGGCATTGAAATCCCTTTCCTCCCCAAACCCTGCCCTCCTCAGGCTCCACCCCAGAAACCTCCTGCCGATGGCAAAGAGGGACCTGGCAACCCTAAGCCGGAACCTGAGGAGGGCAGGGTTTGGGGAGGGGAGGGACTTCAATGCCATAAAGTCCAATTGCCAGAGCTGCCATTTTCTCCAGGGGAACTGATTTCTGTTGCCTGGAGATCAGTTGTAATAGCAGGAGATCTCCAGCCACCACCTGGAGGTTACCACATATAGTTCAAGACAATACAAGACAAAATGTACAACAACACTTTGAATCCTTACCCTGAGTGGGAGGAGGTTTGCTCTGTACCCTTTGAGGGACAATTAAAAGTTACCTACATTATATTTATGGAATATGTAGAAAGTTATGCAGCAGATTGAATGAAGGACTGAGGAAGAATTGCCTTATAAGCTAAGAATTTGAAACGGCCGTATCCTCCACAAACAGATAATCTCTGGCTTATCACCTGATATTTGTCTTCAATAAGACGATTTTGTACTCACAATTGAGACAACTATGTCAAACAACTTCTGTACATATGTATATATGGAATTTTGTGGGTTTTGTTGTACATTTTGTCTTGTATTGTCTTGAACTATATGTGGTAGCTTATAAAGAATTTTGCACTTTGTTTAAATTGGCTTCGCTCCTGTACTGATTTCCAAATCCCTTGATACTTGTACAGTGGTGTCTACTTTGTTCTCTCACCACCTGGAGGTTGGCAACCCTATGCTCAGACCTGACCAGCAGTGACAAAAATGGATGTTGGCTCACATATTGCCTCATCCTGCATCACCACTGGTTGGCTGGCAGATGTGCTGGGGCTTGGCTCTGCATGCTCCTGGCTGCCAGCAGCACTCCAAGGCCATGGCCTACCAGGAAGTTTCCCTGGCATGGTCAGTGGTCAATGCACCCCTGCTCAGATCTTTCATTCTGAAGCTACCCACGTCAGGGTTGCTTGAAATCTTAACTAGTGAAGCCCAGCAGCCTTATTAAGAAGAAAAGAAGAAGAGTTGGTTTTTATATGCCGACTTTCTCTGCCACTTAAGGGAGACTCAAAACGGCTTACAGTAATCTTCCCCTCCCATCCCCACAACAGAAACCCTGTGGGGTAGGTGGGACTGAGAGAGTGTGACAAGCCCAAGGTCAGCCAGCTGGCTTCATGTGTAGGAGTGGGGAAACAAATCCAGTTCACCAGATTAGCATTTGTCGCTCACGTGGAGGAGTGGGGAATCAAACCTGGTTCTCCAAATCAGACTCCACCACTCCAAATCACTGCTCTTAACCACTACACCACGCTGGCATTGTCATGGTAGGACATCACTCAACCAGAATGGAACCTGCTGTTATTTTAAATAACTTGAAGTAGCGGCATGGTTAGGTTTTTAATTGGGCATATCGAGACTATATGAAGCTTCCCTTTGTCTCACAGAAGCACCACCCACAAAAGTTCTTCGGTAACTTGATTAACCATGATTTGCTGCTTGCGTGTTGCATAGAATCATAGAGTTGGAAGGGGCCACCAGGGTCATCTAGTCCAACCCCCTGCACAATGCAGGAAATTCCCCCACACCCCCAGTGACTCCTACTCCATTCCCAGAAGAAAAGGCCAAGGTGCCCTCCCTCTCATGATCTGCCTAAGGTCATAGAATCAGCATTGCTGACAGATGGCCATCTAACCTCTTCTTAAAAACCTCCAGGGAAGGAGAGCTTACCACCTCCTGAGGAAGCCTGTTTCACAGAGGAACCACTCTGTTAGAAAATTCTTCCTAATGTCTAGACGGAAACTCTTTTGATTTAATTTCAACCCGTCGGTTCTGGTCCGACCTTCTGGAGCCTGTATCCTGTAAAGAGGTGGCTGAGAATCTAATCAGCCCTGTCTGCTCATTCGATGGTCCGCAGACGGTGGTCATTCGACGCAAGGAGATATCACCAGATCGTAACAAGAAAGGGAAGCATCCTTGTGTAATCAAAGTTCAGTAAGTTAAATATCCATTCAAGGGGGAAAAAACATGTTTGGAGTATTTTAAACATGCATTTTAAAAGTCCAAAGGGCACGCAGGGAGTTATGACGAGGCAATGAGACGCAACAGTGTACCTTGCCCTCTCTGTCTGCACGGAGGTCTGCAGTAAATGATTGATAAAGCAAAGGGGTTTCAAGTACAAAACAGGCACCGTTTATCATGCTTCATTATGAAACAAGATTTCCCAGAGGATACATCATGTCTGCTTCAGTGCTTCAAGTAGCCACATGCGCCATGTTGCTCACAGGTAGGCTTTTAGAAGTCAAATGGATATTTGGCCAGTCAATCCTGATTATTATTAACTAATAAACACAATATGTCAAAAAGGTTGGGAGGAATGGAAGAAAGTGATTACAGCATTTAAGTGACTCTGGATTATGTAACATTAAGTGCATTTACCTGTGCGCCCAAATGAATAAGAGGAAGAACTTGGACTCCTTTCAGATTCTGTGTGGCATTAAACACGACATGCAAGGTATTTACCTTTTAATGGAATTATGTTTCTGGGTAAGAATGAACAAGCTGCTGAGATTTGCAGAGCTGTTCGTCATATCTCACGCTGTCAACAGCTCACACGTTGGGTCCTACCAATACCTACATATCTGAAAAGATTTTACCTTCTTCTTCTCTAGTGAATGGAAGCGCAGTCAGTTACAGCCAGTTGATCACAAGATGTTTTTTCTCTGAGGAAAGTACTTTTGGCATGATCTGGATTGTGTGGATTGGTTGGAAAATGGCAGTGGCGGGATGTAGTAATTCTGACTTGATTTTATTCTGTTAGCAGTCCAGCTCTATGGAATGGTATTGAAAATAGGCTTTAGGCAAGGGAATTAATGTGAGTTTTAGTTCTCCTTCTCTGACATTAGAGTCGTTCGCAGGACCACCTATTTATGTGTACAGCATGGTCGGTAGAAGAGTGCCTTTTCTTTCGTAAAAAATGGAGGATGCAGGCAACCAAACCAAATCGTGCCCCTTCTCCATTTACCTCATTGGGCTTCACAGTTTGAGGACTTTTTCTTACAGTTTGGCTTCCCCTTAGTATCTGGGCCCAGTGGAGAGAAAAATGCTTCAAATAATGGAGCAAATGCTTCAAATAATGAAGCAAATGCTTCAAATAATGGAGCATCTTAAGGAAGAAGGGACATAGTTTAGCTTCCTTCGTCTGTGTGCTCTGTTTTCTGCAAAAAATAGGCATCCTAACTCTGCCTGTACATGTAAATAAATACATATGGAAACCTGTATCCCATCTAATTGTCTCTCAAACTGCAGGTGAGAACTCATATAATGCCTACAGGGAATTCCTACATGGAAAAAACTAGCATGTCAGGGAGAATGATAGGCTGGAACACTTCCCCCGACATGCTACTTTCTTTGTGTGGGATTTTTAAAGAATAGATAGAAATGAATTATATGAGCTTTCACCTGCTGGTAAAGTATTGCAGTCAAGGCACCTGCTGTTCTTGAGGCCTCCAGAATGAATATTTAAAGGTGGGAAGCTATTTGCATAGCTTGCAGGAAATTTCTTAAAGCAATGGACATTTAGGAACCTATGGAACAAATCTTACAAAATTGTAGTCATTTGAGTTTTCCCCACTGTTTGCTTATTCTTATGTGGGGCAGTGAAAATGTTAGGAACACATCAGTCTGTGCATTTTGGTATCAGAAGTAAGGTTGCCAGCAGGCCTGGACAAAGGAAGTCCAGTCCCTTCAATAGACGTTTAATATGTAGAAATGGGCAATTGACGCTTCTCATGGCATGGAACTAAATAACATGACCTGATAACTGCTGCAGATCAAACTGGTATTAAAGGGACAGCTAGAGTTCAAAGTTGGCAAGCCTAAAGGCACATTTTGCCTTTGTTTTTTCATTGCAGAGAAATACAGATAACAATCAAGTTACTTAGACTGAGTGTGCTGGGTGATTTGTCCTTCGTGTGGTAAATCTCTTTTAATGTAATACTTAAAATGCATCTTCATATAGAGGTTTATACAACTTTAAGTTTTCAGAGTTTGATTTGGGGAGGGGCCGTGGCTCAGTGGTAGAGCATCTGCTTGGCATGCAGAAGGTCCCAGGTTCAATCCCCGGCATCTCCAGTTAAAGGGACTAGGCAAGTAGGTGATGTGAAAGACCTCCGCCTGACACCCTGGAGAGCCGCTGCTGGTCTGAGTAGACAATACTGACTTGATGGATCAAGATTTGATTCAGTATAAGGCAGCTTCATTTATGTGATTTTAACTAAATCACAGATGGGATATAAAAGATTTGAGTAGGGTTGCCAGCTCCGGGTTGGGAAATACCTGGAGGTTTTTGGGGCGGAGCCTGAGAAGGGCGGGGTTTAGGGAGGGGAGGGACTTCAATGCTATAGAGTGCAATTGCCAAAGTGGCCATTTTCTCCAGGGGAACTGATCTCTATCGGCTGGAGATCAGTTGCAATAGCAGGAGATCTCCAGCTACTACCTAGCTGGCAACCCTAGATCTGAGGGGGAAGACCAGCTTGCTCAATATGATAAGAACATGCATGTTCTGCTATGCCATGACTGTGATGAGCGGGATCGCTCTCAATTACTTACAACCAAACACAAGACCACGTATTCTGGTATAACGTCCTCATTAGAATACAACCAATACACAAGAGATATACAAACTATAGTAGCCAAACACTGGCATCTAGTACGCGATTTACCAGGTTGCCAGATGATTCCTCGTTTTGGTTATCGCAAAACCAGATCTCTTAGGGACTATCTTACCCATACAGATGTTTTACCACCACCCACTTCTAATTTACCTTCAGGTCATTTTCGATGTGGGGAATGCAATATGTGCCAATATTCTATGCCAGTAAAAGAATTTAGAAACACCAATACTAATTTCGTTTTCAAACTTAAGCAGTTTTCTAATTGTGCCAGTAAAAACGTGATCTACCTCGTCTGGTGCCCCTGTGGATTTTTATACGTGGGCAAAACAAGACGCCCCATTCGACTTAGAGTAGGTGAGCATAAATCACGAATTAAAAATCATGTGGCAGAGGCTCCACTTGTTTCCCATTATCAAGAACTACACCATTCTGAAAATGACATACAATTTTTTGTCATTTGGCAGTATAAACCCAAACCTTTCTCTAGGCAAAATATTGATAGAATTCTTTCTCAAGCTGAATCACGCTTCATTTTTCTTTTTAATACAATTATTCCAAATGGATTAAATTCTGCTTCAGATTTAAGTTGTTTTTTGTAATTTTTGTATTTTTTGTAATATCACAGCTATAACTGTAATTGCTAGCTGGCTTGTGTAGTGCTAACAGTTATGCAATTCCTTGCTAAGAGTTAACTGTCTGCCCCTTTAAGACTGTTCTCTGCAATAAGCACCTGTTGCCAATTATTGTGCATAAAATATGGGCAGTTCTATGCTTTTGTAAGATTGCTAGAAGCCATCCTACAATCTGTATGCTACAAGCATTTCAGCAATGGTATGTAATATTTATTTTCCTTGTTTAATTTTGGAATATTTGTATATATTGTCAACCTTTGTAATTATATTGTATTACATTATAGAGATAGGCGCCATCTCATGCTCTACTTTCCCGATGGACAAAGCCACGGCGAAATGGGTCTTACCGGTCTCCCATCTCGGGATAAAGTAATTCCTATCATCTTATGCGGCTTATGTGAATGAACTATATATCTTGGCACAACGTACTTCAATCCTGAAGAAGTTCATTCATTTTGAAATCCACTCCGGATTTTCATGTTTGCTCTGGAGAGTTGCCTGCCTCCACACTACAGCCGCCTTGCTAATTGCATATGTTCTGTAAACGTTACAGAGAGTCGGGTTGAATTGCAAGTTATCATTATTATTACATAGATAAAAGGATTTTCTGTACATACACAGTGTGCTTTCAGTGCTTTACTTTGTTTGTTTAACATGACTGTGATTGTGGCACTTTTGCAGTTTCAGGGGTTTGGGGAGCACCGTTTTCTTCCGAAGAAGAAGCCAATCAATTTTTACAACTTAAGAGACGAGTGCCCTATTCTCTGAGCTACTGGGACCCAAGCAGCAGCCAGAATGCCTGGAGCTTCACTGTGGCAGAAAAGGTATTCACTTTCATCTAAGACTGGATAGTCAGGCTCCAAGACAGCCAGATTGGTTCAGAAGGTCGAAGTTTCTCTGTAGTGAGTATTTAAGTATTTGCTCTGTTGTTAGGGTTGTCAGGTCCCTCTTTGCAACCGGTGGGAGGTTTTTGGGGCGGAGCCTGGGGAGGGCGGGGTTTGGGGAGGGGAGGAACTTCAATGCCATAGAGTCCAATTGCCAAAGTGGCCATTTTCTCCAGGTGAACTGGTCTGTATCGGCTGGAGATCAGTTGTAATAGTAGGAGAGCTCCAGCTACTACCTGGAGGTTGGCAACGCTACCTGTTGTGGAGTCACTGGAGGATTTTGGGCAATCTGATGCCTCTCAATCTGAATTTTCCAATATGTGAAATAGCATGATTCACCACACAGGGATGTCGTGAAGATGAATGACATCCAGATTTTAAAACACTTTGCACAATTAAAAGACCATGCAAATATTATTTATGGCTAAGCCAGTAATAATAATTAATAGTAATTTAATTACTATGGGGATGTGGGGGTAGGCTGGCCAGCCTAGGGAACCAAAAGCCCTTGAGCCGGCCATGGAGGGATTACAAATTGGGATAATAAAATAATAGAAGGTGCCTCTTCTGTCCCGATCAGGCTAGTGAAACCTGGACTGCCCTGAGGACAACTGCACAGTATTACATGGACTTGGGATCATATGCATTTTATCCAGATACAGCAAGGTAATTGATGTCTAAAAATAGTCCATTCAAAGAGATCTCAGAAGTTATGGCATTAGGTGGGACACATAATATCCTAACTGCATTAGAGATTTACAAGTGGGCTTATGTTAAGAGCTAAACCTGTGCACTTTTGTGCATTCTATGATTCCACTCAAGTGCAGAATTTGCTGTTCAGCATCGAACAGCTTAAAGGAGTTTACATCTGCATAGTTGTGTGGATAGAATGCCTCATAGAATCATAGAATCATAGAGCTGGAAGGGACCACCAGGGTCATCTAGTCCAACCCACTGCACAATGCAGGAAATTCACAACTACCTCCTCCCAACACCCCCAGTGACCCCTACTCCCTGCCCAGAAGATGGCCAAGATGCCCTCCCTCTCATGATCTGCCTAAGGTCATAGAATCAGCATTGCTGACAGATGGCCATCTAGCCTCTGCTTAAAAATCTCCAGGAAAGTAGAGCTTACCACCTCCTGAGGAAGCCTGTTCCACTGAGGAATTGCGCTGTTAGAAAATTCTTTCTAATGTCTAGACAGAAACTCTTTTGGTTTAATTTCAACCCGTTGGTTCTGGTCCGACCTTCTTGGCAACAGAAAACAACTCGGCACCATCCTCTATATGACAGCCCTTCAAGTACTTGAAGATGGTTATCATATCACCTCCCAGTCTTCTCCTCTTCAGGCTAAACATACATGATAAACTCTTAGACAACAGGCTAACCCTAG
Organism: Euleptes europaea; assembly: GCF_029931775.1. Classification (NCBI taxonomy): domain Eukaryota; kingdom Metazoa; phylum Chordata; class Lepidosauria; order Squamata; family Sphaerodactylidae; genus Euleptes; species Euleptes europaea. The sequence goes on from NC_079323.1 coordinate 37,685,961, forward strand.
GCAAGAAAGTTGGAATTCCTCAAAATATTTAGTAAATGAAAAGCTCATTGGCCCCTCTCATGACTAGCAGAAACATAATAATGAAAAATATATGGTATATATTTTGAAGAATTCAGCATTTCTTGACTAGGATTGGACTGGCACATAATTTTGATTCTTAATTTTATAAATTAATCAGTGTGGTGTAGTGGCTAAGAGTGGCGGACGCTAATCGGCAGAGCCGGGTTTGATTCCATGCTTCTCCACATGAGTGGCGGACTCTAATCTGGTGAACTGGTTTTGTTTCCCCACTCTTCCACATAAAGCCTGATGGGTGACCTTGGGCTAGTCTCCGTTCTCTCAGACTCTCTCAGCCCCACCTACCTCACAAGGTGTCTGCTGTGGGGAGGAGAAGGGAAGGTGATTGTAAGCCGCTTTGAGACTCCTTAAAGCAGGGGTGGGGAACCTTTTTCCTGCCAAGGGCCATTTGCACATTTATGACATCATTCAGGGGCCATACCAGGTGTAGATCTGCCGGTGCGGGGGGGGGGAAGAGGCGAGGGTTGCCAGGTCTCCAGCCACCACCTGGAGGTTGGCAAACCCAGGGGAGGCCACACAGAGAAGGCCTGCAGGGTGCCCCCACTCCCCCCTCCCAGGCAAAAGGGCAGCCAGCAGTGGGCCCGAGCAAATGAGGTGCCAGGGAGGCACAGCCCAGGGTCAATCGGCAAGGGAGGAAGGAAAACAGAAAGAGGAAAAGGGAGGGAGAGAGAAAGGGAGAAAGAAATGGAGAGAGAGGGAGAAAGAAAGAAAAGGACGGAGGGAGACAAAGAAAAGGACGGAGGGAGACAAAGACAGAGACAGAAAAAGAGGGAGAAAGAGGGAGAGAAAGGAGAAAGTGACAGAAAAAGAGGAAGAAAAGAGAGAAAAGCCTTCACACACACGCATGCTGGCCCCACGCGACCGGGCCCTAGCCTCCCCTGCCCACACACACCCGGCGGCGCACAGAGCCCCGCGCGACCGGGCCCCAGTCTCCATGTCCTCTCCTCCCCAGAGTCCACAAAAGGGCTCCCCCGAAGCCCAATCGGCTCCTGCATGAATGCTCTGCCGCCAGGAGCCGTCAGCCTCTTTCCCCCTCCCTCTCGCTGCTCAACAGCCGACAGTCGGCGAGAGGAGGTCCAAAGGGCGCCGCAGCGCTGCTGTAAGCCGTGGTGCCAGGAACACCCTCTGGGAGGGCCGGCCTGCGCCTTGCCTCTGCAGCAGGGTCCCAGAGCTCCCGAGGGCCACAAAAAATGTCCTCGGGGGCCACATATGGCCCCCGGGCCTGAGGTTCCCCACCCCTGCCTTAAAGGTAGAGAAAAGTGGGGCATGAAAACCAACTCTTCCTCTTCTTCTCCCTCCTCCAGAGAACAGCTTTGCAAACATGTCATTCCACAGCAGAAGTCCAGTAGCACCTTAAAGACTGGGTATGAGCTTTCGAGAGTCACAGCTCAGTTCTTCAGATACAGTTAGAATTATCTGAAGAAGTGAGCTGTGGCTCACAAAAGCTCATTCCCTGCCAGAAATGTTGTTAGTCTTTAAGGTGCTACTGGACTCCTGCTCTTTTCTACTGCTACAGACAAACGTGGCTACCTGTTGTGATCTATGTCATTCCACAATGAAAGCAAAAGCAAATGTTTTGATGTGATAGTTTGGCAGAGTTTTCATGAAGTGCTTCATTTTACAGGGACCAGATTCAGTCTTATGTGGAAATGTTACAGCAGTCTGGGGCTCATTTCCAGCAGCAGATGAGCCAAAGCGATTAAACAGGCAGCTGCCAACAGACCTGTACTGAACAGCGAGAGACACCCATCTGGTCAGAGATTGAAGTCCATCGCTTACATCAACTTGACTCGTACTGAAGTATCACCGAGACTAACTGTTCTCTTTGACGGCTGTTCAGCGTTCATGGAGCAGCTAGAAACATCTTCAGTAGCCCCGGATAATGAGCTTTATCTGGAACAGAATAAGCAAGGAGATCCAAACCCCTCTGAAATGAATGGGGTCTGCTTCTCTTGCACAAGATCAATTATTACTTGCAATGAGGCTTTGCACACACAAAAACTTCCTACTGTTCTAACTTAAGCGGCCACAGTTGGCTATATCAGTGAAAATATGTTGTATTTTAATTGATGTAATCTGCCCTGAGCTGGACCTTAGTTGGGAAAGGGCGGGTTAAAAATCTAATAAGCTAAACTATAGGAGAAAACTTATTCGGAATTCACAAACAAATACTGCGATATTCTTAATGGGCCAAAACATAATGCTGGGGAATCGAGACTGGATCATCCCCTAGCATGTAATTTAGCTCCAAAACGTAGATGCTTGGGGATAGGTCCATGATGCCAGGGAAGAGAAGAACTCTCCCCTCATGTTATTTCCAAGATCAACAATTCTTCCCTCCACTTACATAGTACTCAAATCCATAGTTGGGTAAAAAGACAGGTACCTATACTGTGCCTGTCTTTTTTCCATACAGAGACTTAAAGCAGCCCGGAGAGGGGTGACGTTTGGACCAGGGAAATGGCACAGAGGGGAAATTACGTCCATTCTTAGCACTGTGGTTCAGATCCATATCATCCCCCATACCTGTGACAGATTTTTGCTGCAGCATCATGTTTAGTTGGACCCTTAGGACTTTAAACTACATTTTAACAATTTAAATCTTGTTATTGGAAACCACAGCCCTGGAAAGAAACAGGGGGGAAAGACAGGCACTATGCTCTCTTGGCCTGTCTTCCCCCCTGTTCCCGGTTAATTGCAGGAAGGAAAAGTACTTTGCTGTGTACCCCTTACCCACGCCCAGTCACCCTCTCTGGATATGGAAGTAACTTTTTGTTCCTTCAAACTAGGTTCTTTGGGCCACAATTATAGGTGTTTGAACATCATAAAGTGCAGCTTAGCCCTGGCTGTTATTCTAAGCTACCTCACAGGGTTGTTGTGAGAAAGTGTTAAAAACGGCAAAGCACTTTGTACTCGGGAAAGCGCTACAGTCGTTTCAGCAAATGTTAATCTTTTGATCTGCATTATGTTAAATAATATTAAAAGACTATTAATAAAGCAGGATTCTGCAAGAGGAAAGAAACGGACTCCATGCCTAAGTGATAACTTATTTGTGTTGTTTTTTGTTCAGCAGAAACATTTTATCCTTGGGTAGAAGAGATTAATTTCTCTACCTCATTAGTGTGGAGAAAATCAATAAAAGCTGCAGCTCCTCTGAGAAAAGTTGTGTGCTGCCTTAAAATCTTCTTTTTGCTTCCATTATCCGTTTTCAAATTTGTTTGGCGCACTCTGGCTAGATGTTCCTCTGCTTAGAGTAAATGGGTGTTTCCTAAACTGAATTTGTATCTAATGGCCTTTTATTAGGGTTCCCAGGTGCCCGCTGGTCGCGGGCAAACCCCCGGTAATGTGCCCCTCTGCCTGCCGACCAGCTGAGGACCGGCGGGCAATCGTTTACAACCAGAAGTCTAAGGCTCCTTGCCAGGCAGCACTTCCGGTTGTAAACAAATGTTTACACATGCACACACACAAGATCTCCACAGAAACCTCCTGCCAAAGGTGAGTGGGGACCTGGCAACCCTACCTTCTGTGCATGGCGCTTCCCCTCGCCGTTCGCTCCTCTGACGACTTTGGGTCTTTGTTTATGCACCCCGTTTGCGACCGTCTGAGGTCGCCTCGCTCTCTCCCTGCCTTTCCCTGCCTTTTGCCTGCGTTTTCAGGGACCTGTTTTATCTCAAATTTGAAAACACAGGCAACACACGGGGAAATGCAAGGGGAGAGGGCAGCGACCTCTGACTGTCGAAAATGGCATGCATAACCGCAAGGGAAACAGCCATGTATAAAAGGCCAATGAGAGAGTCCTTGTCTACAACATGCACTAGGCTGAGCATCTGCCTCTTCCCACTATACATTCTGTTCCCTTTCACTCTACTGCCTGACTTTTAATCTAATTTTAAGTTCCTTTCCATAATCATGCTAAGTGTGGGTGTGCACCAAAATTTAAATTATATTCACTTTTAGTTCATTTTCCTCTTTAAGAATTGTATTTGTTTTCTTCCAGTGAATAAATTTCTTTTTTTACTATTATTTATTCATTTCCATTGATTTCAATGAGAAACCTAGCAGTATAATTAAAAAAAAATTCTACCCAATAGCTATGAAATTTTCAAGGACGGTAGCCCTCACTTGTGGGTAAACATGTACTAGAGTCATGCTTTGGAATTGGGATGTTCCTAGATACCATAAATGTCAGCTGAATGGGTGCCTTTCCCCTGTGGCCTGTTGAGGAGACACTCAGGCCATGTGCCTCTGTCGAGTATCGTGCTGTTTCTGGGTCTTTCTGCACAGTCCTCTGGCACTCCATCGAGGGGAAGGGGAGTGACATCGAGGGGAAGGGCTGCATTGGCAGGTGGTGATTGGCTATGCCTTTGTGTGCCATCAGAGGAACATCATCAGATGGCACTGCCTGGTTGGTGGGTATTGTTGGGATTTGTTATGGCAGATTAGCTTTGGATTTCACACATTAACAGATCACTTCAGGATGGTTCCACATTAACATACCACACCCTCATTAGCACATTATCTTGATACTTACAGGACAATGAGTAGCACATTAACTTTGATACTTCTTGCAGGACAATGCAGAAGTCATTTCCCATGGTTTTGCTGTGGTAATAGCTGTCTATCCCAGTCCTCCACAGCCCTATCGTGATCTTCGGAAAAGCACTAGGGGAGACAGCCGGTGGCACCTGGCTCTGGACGTCTTCCCTGAAGAAAGACTGCAGGAAGTCTTTCTTCCTTGAAGGAATACTTCGCTTAAGAGAGTCATAGGATCCAACTCAGTGAAAGGCAGCCATAGGATCCAGCCCCAACGTTCTGGTCTCAACATTTCTCTTTTTAGAAACTGACTTCTGGCTCATTCCAGTGTCCTTGACAGTGCAACTGAGAGCTTACCCACCCTAAGACCAATTCCACTGTTTCTTGAAACCAGACATCACGTATTGGAATATTTGTTCTTTGAAACAGCAATGGAACACCAATGACAAATTACATTATCACTTTGAGGTCACACAGACCATAACTGCTCTACCAATCATGTGTGCAATATAAATAATGCATTATGCATGTTCCTTTCACATTTTATTGTGGCAGAATTGCTCTTCATTTTTTCTCAGTGCAATTATCTGCATAAAGTGTCCATAGCATCATTTGCTCAGTGTAGGTACATTACTTATTTCCACATGTTCAACCCATCACAATAGTACCTCAAAGGAAGACATCCCCCTACCCAAAGCTAATATAATTTGGTAACAACATTTATTTCAGACTCTGAACACTCGCTGTCTCTCTCTGTCTCTCTCTCTCTCACACACACACACACAGAGGGAGAGGGAGAGGGGGAGGGAGGGAGGAAAAAAGGAAGGATCTTAGTCATTTTCTGGAACTGTGTAGAAAATGCATGCAAGATATACGGTTTTTTCAAAGGAAGTCTCCATAAAGATAAAGCTTTTGTAACATGACCCATATTCCTTGATCCAAAATTCCCTGTGGATTTTGTACTGCACATAGTTATTCTCCTTCAGTTAAATGCAGAGGGCAGATGCTGTACACAAAAGCATGGGCACATGGATTGGCTCCTTCAGTTGAAAGAAAGAGGTTGTTGGTTTTATATGGTTTTGAAAGCATGATACGGAACATGAGCAGAAGCCAAGCTCCTCTACTCGAACAAAGACAAGTTGAGCAATCCATACCCTATCCATCTCTCCTATCTCTCCTGTTTGAATGCACCCCATACACATTACTGTAGACCTTTCTCCTTATGGCCATTTGTTGGGATCTAACAGCTCAAAGTGAGCTGTCATGGAAAAATGGCAGGCTGTTCATTATATGATGCCTTCATATATGTACATTTACATGCTTGAGCATTATAGTGAGGCGGTGTGACCCCAGCGCTGGTGTAAATGTCACTTACGCTGGCAAATTGAGTATTTACGCTGGCACTGGGGAGTAGTGTGGCAGCTGCTTCCACTTATACCTTAGGAATGAAACTCCTGTAGACATGAGGGAAAGAGAATGGAACCCTGAAGAAAAGTAGCTCACACTCACATTTAGGGTTGCCAGGTCCCTCTTCACCACTGGCGGGAGGTTTTTGGGGCAGAGCCTGAGGAGGGTGGGGTTTGGGGAGGGGAGGGACTTCAATGCCATAGAGTCCAGTTGCCAAAGCTGCCATTTTCTTCAGGGGAACTGATCTCTATTGGCTGGAAATCAGTTGTGATAGCAGATCTCCAGCTAGTACCTGGAGGTTGGCAACCCTATTTACACTAAATAAACTTGAAAATCAGTATTTGATTCTTCAAAATCAGTGCTTTTTGATTTTCCTTTTGTGAATGTTACTTCTGAGATTTTCACACGATTTTCTAATGTCAAATTTTTACTATTAAATTTATGCATTTTTAGCATCATGTTTGCATCTCTTTGGCATATAAATGGCAAGTAAATATCGTAAAAATAGTGCTAAAGCGCCATAAAAGAGCCAAACAATTTGGGAACACCAGACCTCAAAAATGGGTAGAATGAAAGGACTTACAACAACATGAGAAAACAGAAACAAGAAAGAAAAGGGATATTTGTACATTTCTATTTAAATGGCTGCCCCATAGCCAGAGACAACAGTTTACCAGGGATGGGGACCATAAAGCAGAGAGTATTTCTGGAAAATAGAGACAGTTGGACTAGATGGGAACCCTACTCTCTTCACCCTCACTATTGTGAGGTCCATTATCACTTTAACCTGCCTGATGTGTGCGATACTCACGTTTGCTATGTCTACAAGCTGCACACTTAAGGGCCTCATTTTGTTGCTCAGCAATATCTTTTGTATGACTGACAGTCCATTCCTGACTGGATGAAAGGATGAAAGTCCTTAGGAGGCCCGGAAGGGGTTGTGCCAGCGTTTGTGCTCCCTGTGCCAGCACCCGGACGCCATCCTCCCCACACTGCCACAGCAGCATTGCCCAGGGACGCCAGCTGGCCTTTCCGCCAGTGTCCTACTGGCGCAAAGCCCCACGCTGGCATCCCAGGGGCATCCCTGGGGCGGGGCGGGGGGGGGGAGCGGAGCTGCCAGTAGGCAGCTTCCTGACCCCTTTCACCCTGGGTACTCTGATTAAACGAACAGCATTGCTGCACCAGTTATTTGCTGGAGCAGCCTTGCTGTTTTCAATGGGGGAAAATGCCCCATTTTCAAAAATTGCTGTCCCTGGCCATCGAAGGCTCAGGAATGGGCTGCCCATGCATTATTTTTTAAACTCTGGAATGCAACAAAATGGTGGAGCTACAGCACGGGGCAATTCCCCAGGTGCTTTTCTTCCCTGTAAGAAATATTTCCCTTGTAAAAAGTAGGAAATTATGCTTTAAAGGCTTTCTGTTAATTACTTTGCCCTCCTTTAGAATCATCAGGCACACTAGGCTTTTACACTTGTCCAAATCCGATTTTCCAGTATTTTAGGGTCTATTGTTAGGAAAATTGGGACAAGATTAATTCAATTAAGAATTAATCACTATATTTTATGCATTTTAACATTTACAGAAATATATATGATATATTGGCAGGCTTCAACCTTAACTTCATGCATAGTCTGTTGGAACATTGGGAATTGTGCCAATTAGTTAAGCAAGGAGAAGAGCAGGGGGGTCAAGGGGAGAGGGGAAATGACTATCTGAAAGTATGAAAAAAGTCACATTCATTATGCTTTATTCATATTAAACATGATTATGTAAATCGAGGATATAAATATGGACCAATAAAAAATCTGTTATTGAAATTTGTATTTTCCCCATGCATTTCTCCAGAGATTTTAGTTCTGTCCAGGCAGCCTGGTAGCAACGGCAAATTATTGCTTCCTTGATAATACATTGTCACAACGGAAAAATAGTCTCAAAGTGACTCATAATATGGGTGTAATATTCTATCACTACCCTTGCAATGCCTGTGACATTATTAATACAAATGTTTTGCTAATCGCCGCTGCTACTTATCTGCCACCGCAATTAAAAAGTGCTAATAAAATAATATTGAGATAAATTACACGGCACTTTCTATTCCAGAGCTCATCAAAGAAAGCCTAATTTTTACAGCATGGGCCACAAACTAGTTAGGAAGTCATTCTTGAAAGTAATGCCACGATAAATTTTAATAGTATGCAGCGTGCAAGCTTCATAGCCACATTAATTATGCATTTAAAGCTCCGCCGGCCGACACTGGCACGCAGAGGGTGTACGCCGCCTGTCGAAGACGCAACCTGAGCCAAATTACAAAGGTGCCCAATTCATCAGCAGTGGCTGCTTCTGACACAGTTATTCTACTCTAGACTCACTGTGCATTAAATTACTGTCATGCTTCCTTACCTTTCTGGCTTGCTGAGGGAGCACCAGAGGTCTTGTTGATAGGCTTTCAGGATTCACTGCCTCCGCCGCATGCTAAATACTGAGGCACTTTCCCCAGATTCCTAATTAGTAATGGTGTGAGGATGTCGAGAGAGGACCACGAACAAAATTATCTGTGGCCCTGGTATGCTTGCACAGCAGTGGGCGGCTATAGCCCGGGTGAAATCACACAGGATAGTGTCTTATCATTTGCTCAGGGTGAAAAGGACTGCGAGGAGGGTGCATCTAACTTCTGGCTCCCGCCACCTCCTCGACAGGTAATCAATGTTTGAATCAATTCTCTGACTCAGATGGAGTCGGGAATACCATGCACAGCAGCTGGTTTGCATGCATAACTTCTCATCCTGTTTCCATGCACATATGGCCCTAGCTGAACCAGGGCATCTCTATATTAAAAGGTAAAGGTCCCCTGTGCAAGCACCGGGTCATTCCTGACCCATGGGGTGACGTCACATCCCGACGTTTACTAGGCAGACTTTGTTTATGGGGTGGTTTGCCGATCTCTATATTGTGTAAAGTGCCCGTCAAGTCGCAGCCGACTTATGGCGACCCCTTTTGGGGGTTTTTATGGCAAGAGACTAACAGAGGTGGTTTGCCAGTGCCTTCCTCTACACAGCAATCCTGTTATTCCTTGGTGGTCTCCCATCCAAATCCTAACCAGGGCTGACCCTGCTTAGCTTCTCAGATCTGACGAAATCAGTATTAGGTTAATGTACAAAAACAACAAGCAGGGCTGATTTCTAATGAAATTGTTCGCCTTTGACTGAACTTCCACGCTCAGTTTAGGGTGAGTAGTTTTTAAAAAATGTAGTCTGGATAGAGAAGGGTTAAGCTGTCACTTTCTAGCCTGCTGTTAAGACATTGACAGTGTAATCCAAAGCAGAGTTACATCTTTCTAAGCCCATTCACTTTCATATTTCACATTTCCTGACTTAACTAGTGTCCCTTATGACAGCATCACTTGGTGTTGATTACTGGCTGTTGATCTGTCTGCCTCTGGATGAACTGGGTACCTGTACAATCTCTCATTGCCTCATGGGAATTGTAGTACCTCACCTGTATCCACTGAATGTTCAGGCGCAAAAGGCAGCATGTATTGTATAGGCCAAGGATGTGGAGTAGTATAGTATAGCCCAATCTTGTCATATCTTGGAAGCGAAGCTGGATCGGTACTTGGAAGGGAGATCTCCAAGGAAGACTCTGCAGAGGAAGGCAATGGGAAATCGCCTTGAAAACCCCACAGGGGTCACTAGAAGTCAGCTGCAACTTGGTGGCATTTTCACACACACACACACACACACACACACACACACACACACACACACACACACGGTATAGGCTATTTAAATTACTCCCCTGACTGTGCAGGTTCTAAGATAGGACAAAATGTGAGTGATCCTGTGCTCTTAAAGTACTTTCGTCGGTTTAATGACTGGACAGCAACTCTGCTGGAAATGTCTCTTCTTCTCTGAGAAGATCTGGGCTACTTTCTATGCAATCTGTAACATACATGTTACAAGCATATTTTTTCTAACCGTCATAGTCCTGAAGAACTAAGTGTTGTTGTGCAAGTTGGCAAAGCAGCCCAGCTTTACATTCAAGTCAAACTTTGACTGGTTTAATTTGGTACATGGTACATTCAAATGCCCATTGTGTTTGTTCTGGTCTGTAATCCCAGAACATTGTTCCTTCTACAGATGAGTTTCCCAGGGAAACCAGTGGAACCCAATATTTAATAAAACAATGATACCAAATAGGCTTAACGACATTACTAAGGAAAATGAACAAAAGACCAAATCTGAATTTGAACAACAAAATTGTTTGCCCACCTCTACAAATCAAAGCAGAACATGCACCCAATTCTTTGTCCATCCCCTTTGTGATCAATACATTTGGCTCCTACAGCTGTTCTCCTTTATCTCGACTCTCTGTCTCCACTGTCCCCTCATTAAAACAACAAGCACAGCAGGAGAAAATGAGCTTTCATGGCAAAGGTAATTGCTTTCTCATCTGATATATGACAAATAAAGGCATGCAAAACAATCCTTGTTCTCATGTAAATCGCATAGCAGCGGAGCAGACCTTGGCAGAAAAATCTGTGCGTTTTCAAGTTTGTTTTGATTTAGAGGTGGAGTACAGTCTTATGCTAAAGATCTTTTTTCTTTCTTTCTGCAGAGCAGCTCAATTGAACTATAACCAGTTCTTCAATTTGCACAGTGACTGCTTGGAAACCTCCCAGGATGTAGAGTGAGTGATGTAAATGGTGTTTTCGGCTGTCAGCTTCTCTTTAGGCATCTATCACTGGATGGAGCTGATCCTTTTACCAGTTGCACAATATGCATTATCGTTTTGGAGCGACGCGATAGGAACTTTCTACCTAATTTATTTTGTGAGATATTAAAAGATAACATAACAGAAATCTATTAAAATAAATCTCAAATGAGGATGCATGAATTTGTTGGCGTGTGATTTTTTTGGGGTTCAAAAATTTGTGCATTATTCCCCCTCTCCTTGGTTCTTTCCCCTCAAATATGAGAATCAAGTGTTTTGCAGAATTCTAGGCAACTGTTTACCCCTTCTTTTACTATTATTTTACACTTTTTAAGCATTAATTACTTTTCAATTGATAGTAAAGTCTCCTGATGTATAAATTAGTCCAGCGATTACAGAATTAACAACTCAGTCTTTGGAAGAAACAAGGACGTGAAAAAAAGATGAAATGTACTACGAAGTGCATTCCTTTAATCTCAGTGTTTCTAAACTGTGAAAACTGAAGCTCTTGATTATCTCTCACTTTCCAGCCATTGACTCATTCTGAGTCCTTGCTGTTAACAAAAAGTGATAATGCACGCAGCAGAGGCACAGTAACAGCCCATTCCTGAGCTGACGGCATAGGGGAACGGCGCTGCACCTCTTCCTAAGCCATTTCACCTACGCCGTTGAAGGAAACAAAGCCGTTTCCCTTCAAGCGGGCCTTTTTTGCCCCATAGGGAACAGCGAGGCTGCGCCTGCTAAAAAGCAAATGCAGCACTGCCGTTCCCAGCGCCAGCGTACTGGGCCAAAATGGGTTAGGGAGCCGCTCCCCCTGTCCCACCCCCAGAACGCACCCTGTGCCGGCGCGGCCTCTCTACACCATGGCTCATGCCATGTAGAGGCCGTGCCAGCGGAGGGGCGAGGCGCGGCCCCACATCGCTCGTCCGCCAGCGGCCCTGGCCTCCCCGCCGGTGTAAGTGCATTTAATCATGTGATTACACTTACTTACGCCGGCGGCGAAGTCATGCTGCCTCCTGAGGGGATTCGCCCCCCCTTAGGAATGGCTGTAAGTGTCTTATAGTGCAATCCATGCAGTTATTCTAGTCTAAGACCATGGATTTCAATGGGTTTAGGCTGGAGTAACCCTTCATAGGATTGCATTGTTAAACCCTCAGCATCAGAATTGGGATATAAAAAATTTTCTGTATGTTTGAGTGTTAACTGAGGCTGTTGGGCATAAGGTTGCCAACCTCCAGGTAGAGGCTCTTGATCCCCCAGAATTACAAATAATCTCCGGACTACAACGCTTATTTATTTATTATTTAAAACATTTCTTCCACTTCTTTTGGAGAACACATCTGCTTTGGAAGGTGGACTGTGTGGCTCTATAGCCTACTGCGGTCCCTCCCCTCCCTTAAAGCTGATCCTCCTATGCTCCACCCTCAAATCTCCAGGTATTTCCAAATTCGGAGTTGGCAACTCTTGTTCGGCAGCTAATCTTGTTCCTCAGTTTAAAAAAGCCTACTCAAACCATCAGAGTTCAAGATGAACCAGTTCACATGAGAAGTTCTTTGACATCTCTCAGTTCAAGCAAGGATTGGTACAGATGCACTCTTCTAATTTTACAGCCTCTCCTTGAAGGATATTAGCCCATATTTTCCATTTGTGATCAGAGGTTCCTTTTTTATGTTTTTTTAAAAGATCCATCAATTGAGAACAGATTGGTTACCTATTCGTTTCATTGGATTTAGGTCATTAGCTTCACTTCTTGATAATGAGGTGCAATTTTAGTTTAATAAATAGTTTTTCAACATATTTTGAATATCTTCATCAGAGAAAATTATTCAAGAGTTCATCGACCCAAGATGTCTCATTAGTGTCCCGTTAACAGAAGCGCATTGGACTAAATTATAGATGATGCTGGGTTCAAATCTGCAGTGCTGGAGAAGAGGGGTTTAACCCTTCCCTTCCTATGCCATGGCCATTTTGAAATCTGTCCCTACTACAGTGCCTGAAGTGGCAGGAAGGGGAAAAGACCAGCACACTATAAGTACCTGTCTTTTTCCCCCATCTGCGACTTAAAGCAGCCTGGGGACAGGGAAATAGCAGGAGAGTGGTGTTACAAAGAACTCCCAGTTTCCCCAGTGCTGTGGCTAGTACAGTGTAGTGGTTATTGGACTAGGCTGAATGCAAGAGATTTGGGCTTACAGTATATCCCCACTCAGCCATAAAGCTCAGAAGAAGAAGAGTTGGTTTTTATATGCTGACTTTCCCAACTCTTAAGGGAGAATCAAACCAGCTTAGAATCTCCTCCACACAACAGACACCCTGTGAGGTAGGTAAGGCTGAGAGAGCTCTAAGAGAGCTGTGACTAGCCCAAGGTCACCCAGCTGGCTGCAGGTGTAGGGAAACAAATCCAGTTCACCAGAATAGCCGCTGCTGATGTGGAGGAGTGGGGAATCAAACTCCATTCTCCAGATTAGAGTCCACCACTCCAAGCCACTACACCGCTCCAAACCACTACACCACGCTGGCTCTCATTGGGTGAACTTGGGTTTTTTGCTTCTTGTCAGTCAAACTTACCTTGTAGGAGGATAAAATGGGAAAGGGAAATGCTGCCCTGAATTCTTCGGAGGAAGGCGAGATAAAAAGTGTACACGATGGGTGGATTACAGCATTAACAACTGCTAGTGCCTGAAGTATTTAGTATCAAAGTAAAGTGGAGGAGAACTTTTCAAAAGATTTCCTGTTTTCAGATCTGTTAAGGGGAAAGTGGAGGGGAGGAAGTTGGGATCAATCGCTGAGTCAAACCCTGCAGTTACCTGGACCACCACAACAAGGAACAAGAAGATGCAACATCTCTTTTGAAGTGTAAATAACACGCTGGTAAGCAAAGAGATATCACAAGACGCCAGCAGGTGTGTGTTCCAGCAGGGTTTTAATGCTAGAAGACACCCGCTGGTATCTTGTGATTAAAACCAGGCACTCTTGTGTCTTGCCATTTAGGCACACCGATTGAACAACAGAGTGGCTTTTACATAGTAAAGAGGGATTAAGGAAAGGAGACCCAGCTGGAAGGACTAGGCAGTGTGCAGGGCCAGCCTCCAGAAGCATTGCACGCTTCCTCCAGCCCTTTCTCCCCAGCCCAGGCAGCAGAGGTGCTGTTGGTGCTACTTCTTACTGGAGAAGGTTTACTCTGTCTCAGCCCCAGCAGGCATGCTGGCAAAGCATCAGGCACACACAGGCTCAGTGGTATCTTCTTCTGCTTGCAGATGCAGCCTGTCTCCAGCTCAGCTTGTGTAATTCAGTATCGCTTTGAAGCATACGTGCCCCCTATTACTTTCCCAGCAGGTGTCTTGATGATGGGTTGGAAGAATGCCTGTTGGGGGTGGGGGGAAGAGAGAGAGAGAGAGAGAGAGAGAGAGAGAGAGAGAGAGAGAGAGAGAGAGAGAGAGAGAGAGAGAGAGAGAGAGAGAGAGAGAGAACAGCAGTGATTGCTAGCTTCTCCTGCAGCCACCATGCATGGCTTTCCTGTATGTTAATGTTTTTGAGTGTAACTTGTAGAAGCAGTGGTGGTGTGAGCCTCGAGGTAGTAGCAGGAGATCTTCTTCTATTACATCAGATCTCCAGCCAATAGAGATCAGTTCACCTGGAGAAAATGGCTGCTTTGGCAATTGGACTCTATAGCATTGAAGTCCCTCCCCTCCCCAAGCCCCGCCCTCCTCAGGCTCTGCCTCAAACACCTCCCACTGGTGGCAAAGAAGGACCTGGCAACCCTAGTTGCCACAGTGCAACCATATGCAGAATTTTAGTGGGCTTAGAGTGGACTCACTGTGCCTGGGACCACATTGTTAACAACCCTGGCTCCATACATGAAGACAAACCACTCTTTGACACACCTATCACGTTGATGGAAAAGCAGCAGTGCAAGACAGGGTCAGCACCAGGGCTTGGCACTGTGGGGGATCTGCTGAAGTTTACCACCTAGCAGGGGACTAAGCACTGACCAGAGACACTTAGTTCATCTGTTCCCACCAGGAAACGGAAGATTGCCCCAGAGAAGCCTATGAAATTGCAAGAGGTAATGGGGCAGAGACTCCCTGTGCTCCTGTTAGCAGAGACTGTGCATTGTGTGCATATGATAGTGGAGGGAAAGGGGAGATGGAGTAGAGGAGGGTAAGGAACCCATTGAACTACAAGCCAAATTGTGAGCTGACTATTTTGCAACTCATCTTTGTACTTATCACAACAGGCTACACAGGTCTGGAATGTTCCACATTACTGACTCAACACTTAAGAACCACAAACCAAAACAAGGTAGGGAGGGTCCATGAAGAAGAAGAAGAGTTGGTTTTTATATGCCGATTTTCTCTACCACTTAAGGGAGACTCAAACCGGCTTACAATCACCTTCCCGTCCCCTCCCCACAACAGACACCTTGTTAGGTAGGTGAAGCTGAGAGAATGTGACTTGCCCAAGGTCACCCAGCTGGCTTCATGTGTAGGAGTGGGGAAACAAATCCAGTTCACCGGATTAGCCTCCACGGCTCATGTGGAGGAGTGGGGAATCGAACCCAGTTCTCCAGATGTGAATCAACACAGTTATGAGTTCAGAGAGGAGAACTATCCATCCCATTCTATTTGCCTCCAGACTAATTTTCTTTTTTTAATGTTCACATTCTCAGTTTGGTATCTGTAATAAAAGAAAAAAGAAACAAAACAAACCTATGATCAGTGAGATGTTTAGCACATTTTAAAGAAACCGGGCTGCCAATTTGAGACATTCTTCCAGCTCAGTCATTCTCCCAATGAAGTCGCCTTTCCCCTTGCTTGCTTTACATCATTTGCTGCCCTTGGGAGGTTCTTCACACAGACCAAACATGATAAGTAATGGCCATGCCAAATTAAAATTTAGCAATATAAGAAGCTCTCAGGTTACATAGCAGACATGGACACCCCCAGACTGTAGCTCTGGACATTTCTAGCATGCCGATATGCTGCCTATATGGTTTATTTTTAACACAAAGGGTTTTTATATACATGCTGAAGCTCAAGTTCTTTGGGAATCCCTTAAAATGGTTTAACGAAAGAAAGAAAGAAAGAAAGAAAGAAAGAAAGAAAGAAAGAAAGAAAGAAAGAAAGAAAGAAAGAAAGAAGACATTCAACATAACAAAGATGTTTGAGTCTTTCCCCTGTGCTCCCACCTAATGAAATACAGCTCGTTACATCGATTTCTTTTGCTTCATTTGACAAACGTCATTCCAAAGCATTGCTTAACACGGGGACTCATTTGGAGAGATGTTAAACTTGCAGGCTATCAGCTTGAAAAATGTGCAGTGCTTATACAGCAGAAATAAGCCAACAGCTTCCACTCTAAGATAGTAGCCCTTACATTTTATGTGATCCTTTTTGCACAGATGGAGGAACTGTTTAATAGTTACTTTCCTGTAAAATGGTAATCTGCTCTGTCAACGAGAGCTTAACCCAATCGTTGAATGACATGGTTCATATCGAGTCTTGCCTAAAGTCAGATTGACCTATAGAAGACATTGGTCTGCACCATCTAAAAATCAATGGTTACAGAAATCACGGGAAACCATTACATTAAGAGATGTTGACAGCCACCAAAGATTACTCATAAAATTTTACCCATTTGTATTTTGGGATAAAAAATGGCAGCATACCAATTCATGAAGACTTTGGATACTTCAATTGGATCTGATCTCAGGGACAGCATTATGGCAAGGGCCTCTGCCCAATGGGTTTTGGGATATATATATGTATATTTTTTGCAGGATGAAATAATAAAGCAGTTAAACAAATCAGAGATGGAAGAGCATTCCTTTTCTTGATTAATGAAAATTTAGAGTGGTACCCTTTTAAAACACTTAAAAAGTCACTGCTTTTAATCAAATTTTTGAAATTGTTCTACATTATACTGAAAATATTTTGTGTCTCAGTGTTCATGTACTGTTTTCCCCATGGCTGTCCCTGTTCACTGACCTCCAAAACCATCTGTCACTCCCCTGAACTTCCAAATCAGCTGCCTTCCTTAATTGTTTCAAGCCTTGTGGATAGCCCCGTGGCTTAACTCTCTAGACTTCCAGCACCAGCCATTTTTGGCTTCTGGCTTTCTGGAAGGAGGAGGAGGAGGAGGAGAAGAAGTTGGTTTTGATATGCTGACTGTCTTTACCTTTTTAAGAACCAGCTTAAAATCTTTCTGAAAATGGAATAATTTTTACAACACCTGCTTTTATAATACACTGCTCTTTAGGAAGATTTAATCTTGAATACATACAAAAGCTAGCCTTTGGTTTTTGTTTGTTTGTTTTTGCTAATATCCTCCCCTCCCAAGCCTGAAATTCTGTCACTGTTTGAGCACTGGAGAAAAGTTTCACAAGTTTCACACAGGAGCACTGGTACTGTGTAGAATACTTTAAAAGAATCTCATAAATTCAAATTTGGCAATTCTTACAGGGCTATTAAGACAGAGGGCTATGGAGACACAATTCTGGGGGTCCAGGTCAGCCTGGTGATGTGTCTATAATAAAAATGGATCTTTTGGGCTAGTCATAATGCTTCCCCTGACTTCAGGTGCTGTTGAATTAATCTGTAATGCTTTGTTAGAAAGGACTGAAAATTAACTTTTGTTGAAATCCATATTAATGGGGAAACGTATTTCTCAGAAGCTGACTTGCTTGTTACATCTTACTCCTTGCTGGATACCAGCAAGAAGTTTCCTTTTTTTTATTAAACAGAGAGAAAAGCTGTCATCAAGGAGGATTTTTGTCAAATCCCATCTGAAATCTTTTCTCTAAATGGCCACTTCAGGCGGATCTATAAAAACATTGAGTGGAGTTACCCTCAGCCAATATGTGTGAAGAAGCAAAACCTTGGTTTTACAAGGACAGAGCAAGTCCTATTAAGCACTGTGGAGCAGTCAATTATTTTCTTCAACTGGCTGTCATATGAGATGAGACATTCCTTACTTACAGACAATCAGTGCCCAGACTAGTGTGAAATTCACTCCTGACACAGAATACCAAGAAAATCAGGGGAGTTAATTCCATTTCAGTCCTTTTATCTATTATGTGAAGGGGGAAAGGAGGAAGACAAATGAAGATACTGACTCCTGTTCTGGAGAGGAGGAAGAAGAAGAGTTGGTTTTTAGATGCCGACTTTCTCTACCAGTTAAGGAAGAATCAAACCAGCTTACAATCATCTTCCCTCCCCCTCCCCACAAACAGACACCCTGTGAGGTAGGTGGGGCTGAGAGAGTGTGACTGGCCCAAGGTCACCCAGCTGGCTTCATGTGTAGGGGTGGGGGAAACAAATCCAGTTCACCAGATTAGTCTCCACTGCTCATGCAGAGGAGTGGGAAACCCAGATCAGAGTCCACCACTCAAAACCACTGCTATTAACCACGACACCATGCTGAAGTTCTACATACTAGAATTCCAGATATGGTCAGAGATACATTTCCTAAAGTGACAGTCACAGTGAATCACCTTAAGTCAGTAAAACTTGTTGGTCAATGGAAAAGCTGCTCAGGGACTGTGGGGCCAGCCTGTCCTGGAGAGGCTGCACTCCCCCCTGAAGGAGCAGGTTCGTAGCTTGGGGATGCTACTGGATCCTGGAGTACTGTTGGAGGCTCAGGTCTCCTCTGTTGCACACAGCACCTTTAATGAGCTATGGATGGTTTGCTAGCTATGACTGTTCCTTGAAAAGTGTGATCTGTCATGGATCACCATGCTCTGATCACTGTTAAATAATTTTCCCTCCCCTCCCTTCCCATTATCTTAGCCCAAGAAGTGGTGGAGAATCTTCTGCATGTGTATTTCAGAGAGCCAGCGTGGTGTAGTGGTTAAGAGCAGTGGTTTGTAGCAGTGGCCTCTAATCTGGAAAACCAGGTTTGATCCCCCAGGTTTGATCCTCCACATGAGCGACAAACTCTAATCTGGTGAACCAGATTGGTTTCCCCACTCCTACACATGAAGCCAGCTGGGTGACCTTGGGCTAGTCACAGCTCTCTCCGATCTCTCTCAGCACCACCTACCTCACAGGGTTTCTGTTGTGGGGAGGGGAAGGGAACCATAAAAACCAACTCCTACTCCTTCCCACCCCCCCGCCTTCCCTTCCCACCCCCTCCAAGCTCTGCCCTTTAGTTCTCTACCTTTAGCTTGAGGCACAAATAGGAGTTAGGACCTAGGTGCATATGTGTGTGTACTGCTTCACACACCCTCTCCTTCCTGGCCAGCTGTCTATAGCCCAGTCAGGCATTTCTGGTCCCTAGCTTCATGGATGAGCAGCCAAGCGTGCTGGGTGAGAACGTTGATCAGAGTCTGAGGTCTTTAAAAGAAAAAGATCTTGATTTACAATCTCCATTCACTAGAGCACAAGGACACTGAAAAATATATCAAAGCACTACAGCGTGTTACAGAGCTAAGAAAAGAAATCAAACAAGTGTCAGGAGCAGGCCATGAGGATGGTATGCAGTAGTACGATTGTGCTGCTTCCAGGTGCTGTTGTGCTATTCTGTCCAAGGCCAGTCTATGCCCCGTGTTTAGTCTTCATAGATTCCCATACTGTGGGAATCGCCAAGTACTCCTTCCTGCCTCTTGGAGGGGGGGGGGGGTTTGCCTGGATAACCAGTTATCTCCTTTTGCTCTTCCATATATGCTATGTACCTTGCCTTTGACCCTTACTAGTGTCCTTTTGAATATGGCTTCTGAAACCTGTCGATTCTACCCAATAAAACTGCTTTTGTGGATTGGTAGTCTGCTGAAGTCTGTTTAAGGGAGCCGCAGGACTAGAACTCACAACAAGACACTAAGTTATATAGCCACTAGTGTTAGTTTGGCATTCACTTCCATGTAATGGATGCAAGCCTACCTTGAAAAACAGAGGCTGGAGAAGAAGAAGAAGAAGAAAGTTGGTTTTTATACGCCGACTTTCTCTACCACTTAAGGAAGAATCAAAACGGCTTACAATCACCTTCCCATCCCCTCCCCTCCCCACAACAGACACCTTGTGAGGTAGGAGGGGCTGAGATAATGTGACTAGCTGAAGATCACCCAGCTGGCTTCATGTGCAGGAGTGGGGAAACAAATCCAGTTCATCAGATTAGCCTCCACTGCTCAATTGGAGGGTGGTCTCTCTGGCATTATATCCTGCTGAGGTCCCTCTCCTCCTCAAACACTGCCTTCCCCAGGCTCCACCTTCAAATCTCTAGGTATTTCCCAAGCAAGAGCTGACAACCCTAGCAATCCTACCCCAAATTGTTCAATGACCTGCTGGTGGAGATCAGGAAAGCTCCTATGCTGGTATCATTTCCCAGAATGTGAAAAACAGAAATGTTCAAGTGGGCATTTTAATAAAGGGTTTAAACTGTAGTAGAACTGTAGTACAATTCAGGCAGTAACTTTTATAAGGGGACAAGCAGGGCGCATCTCATTTCCCCCTGCCCCACTATTTCCTCTTCTGAACTTTGAAATGCATCACAGAAATGTAACCTTTAAAGCTTCTGCATTCAGAAACCGTGACACAAATAAATAAATAAAAATCCCTGTAACTGTGTGTTGGAGGTCCTTGCACTTAAGAGGTCCTCTTAAGCAACGGTGTGTAGACAGGAAAAAAAGATAATTAGGCAACATTACAAAGTTGAGAACAGTTTTGATTTTTATGTAATTTGCATTCCTGATCCACAAACAATCCTCCCCCATTGAAATTGCAAATTTCAGCACAAAGCTGGATGTTCCAAAAATTCAGCTCAGCTCTCATCTTGGTATATGACTTCAACAGTATTTCAAACGCTAATGTTTTATACACACACAAAAATCATTTGTTTGTTTTCAATTAAAACTATACTTGTAAAACTGATGGCTCAGTGAAGACTTTGAAATGTAAATAAGTGTGTACAGGAACAAAACACGAGCAAAGGAACACCAAAGAAACTGATCGTATATACCTCTGCACTGTAGTAAATGGATTCCCCCCACCTTGTGCCATTATGGGTTAACCTTCTTTAAAAAAAAAATTAAAAATCAAAGAATTACTTTACCAATTTATCGCTGGAGTTCCCAGAGCAGCACGTTGGATATGAATAGCATGGTGTCTACATTAAAAGTGATTGACTGTAGTAAGGCAATATACTGTACCATGGTTTAACACAGCGCAGTCTTTCAAATATAATTTCAGTGGTTAATATCAAAACTGTTGCTATATATTTGATTTCATGGTCATGTGTGATGAACGAGTTTGTGAATACGAAGTTTTAAAAGCGACATTTTCTGTAATGGATTCTGAAGGTCAAAATCATTCTCTTTGGACCACACAGAATACACTTCTATACAGCTCTTGAATACAGCATAATTAATTAATATTGCAAAGACATATTATGAAAGCATGTGAAGGATAGTTCACACATTCACCTGACAATAGTTGTCATTCAAGACTGGAGAGTGGGCAATAAATTATATTCCCTGTTTACACTGTTTTGAATGAAGAACCCAAGTTGTTTGTCAAATAAATCTCAGAAAAAAGTAGATTCCAAATTGAGGAAAACAACATGGGCTTTTCTGATTTTTTGACAGCACAGGAAAAAATGATGTGCGGAGAATTACGTCTCCTGCCCATTTTCTCTTCCAAAAGGCAAAAAAACAAACAAACAAAAAACCTTGAGAAGGAAGTGAAACTTTCCTGAAAACGACACTTCTGTACATGTAGGGTTGCCAGCTCCCCCTTCACCATTGGCGGGAGATTTTGGGGGCGGAGCGTGAGGAGGGTGGTGTTTGGGGAGGGGAGGGACTTCAATGCCATACAGTCCAATTACCAAAGCAGCCATTTTCTCCAGGTGAACTGATCTGTATTGGCTGGAGATCAGTTGTAATAGCAGGAGATCTCAAGCTAGTACCTGGAGGTTGGCAACCCTATGTGCAGGTCTGGAAGCTCAAGTATCCCTCTGTGGCCATCTCTGGCAGCAGTGCTACAGGACAACTGAGCTCAGGTGAGTCTCTTCTTTTTGCAAATGTGACATTGTGGGGTGTCGGGACCCTGCTGCGAAAATGCTTAGTTTGATGCCTTACTCCACCCACAGTTCCTTAGTTTTCAATGGACTTCTCTCAGCTATCAGTGCAGGCCTCTGCTCTGCCCTAAAAACAACCATTCATGCACAAGGTTGCCAACTTCCAGAATTACAAGTGATCTTCAGACTACAGAGATCCTCTGGAAAAGATGGCAGCTTTGGAGGGTGAACTCTGTGGCATCACATCCCTGCATGGCTCCCTCTTCTCCCCACACCCTGCCCATCCCAGTAGGGCTGCCAATATCCAGGTGGTGGCTGGAGATCTCCTGCTGTTACAACTGATCTCCAGCTGACAGAGATCAGTTCACCTGGAGAAAATGGCCGCTTTGGCCATTGGACTCTATGGCATTGAAGTCCCTCCCCTCTCCAAACCCTGCCATCCTCAGGCTCCACCCCCCAAAGCCTTGAGAAGGAAGTGAAAGAGGTTACCCAACAACCAGCACAAAGCTGTATACAGCACTGGTGATTTTGGTTGCTGTTGAGTACCTGGAGGTTGGCAACTGCTAGCTAGCCAGCTGATGGCCAGCGTGCACTGCATGCATGTGTGCACACATGTGTGCACGTGCCACTTTTGGGTAACCCAAAAGTGACGCGGACACTCTGGCAATCTTGGATAGAGTTTTGGCCGAGATCACTAGAGCGTCCGTGTTGCGCTGGGTGTGTGCGTGCATTGCGCGCTGCAGCCACATCCCCGGAAAGCTCCCGCCGGTGGAGCTACAGGGCCTGGCAAGCCTACTGATTGCTTCCCCCAGGCTGGTTGGGGCCCTGTGCGCAGATGACAACTGCCTACTTGTTTTAATCTCAGAAGTTAGTGGTTTTAATTAGGACTGATTTTTTTCTTATATTTTTATTGTATGTATAATGTTAGCTGCTCTGAGCCCGGCTTCAGCCAGGATAGAGGGTGGGTTCCAAGTCTAAACAGAAATAAAAAATAAAAGAAAAAGAAAATATACGAGTGCCTAGGAAATACAAAGCCATTTTACTCCAAGGAACAAGCTGCAGCCAATAAAACACTGAGATTAAGAAAACAATGCACAGATTGTCATAGTGCAAGCAAAGCAATCTTATAACAGGGGAGCATCTGTCAAGGAATCCAGCTACACTCATTTAACTGAAAACCTAAACAAAAATTGCACCACAGGATCTCCGTCTCTCAGAACAGGCGTTCTGACAGCTGAAGATAAGTCATAAAATGAAAGGCTAACAAAATTCCAGTGCTGTTTGTACAGAAGCTTTCTTTTTAAACCCTCTTTGGAGTCGGAACAAGTGAGGAAGAAGCCGGAGGAGACCTTTTCTACTGAAAATGAAAATGATGAAGTGAATGAAAAGAGGAGCTTTACAGAGTAATTAATATAACACAGATATGAGTGTATAGGAATGTACTACAAGGGCCTGTTTTGAATTTCTTTTGACATTCTCGGAATTAAAACTATCTCTTAAGAGCTACCAGATTATGATGAAGGCAAAGTGGGAAGCTTCTTGGTAAAACAGAGCGAAGTGCGTAACAGTGGCTAGCACTATGTCAGATTCTACCTTATGTATTTCTATCCATACGATAAAACTTGTTGATCCTCTAATGATTGGTGTACTGACCATGTCTCTCTATTGCAGGGGTTCTCAACAAGGGGGGGATTCCCCCCCGGGGGGAATTTTAGGGTTCCGGGGGGGGGGGAATTGGGACCACTACTCAGCAAAGTGTGATGTCCAGTTGATTATATACAACCTGTAAAATTGTAGTTTGTTTTTTTGAGTTAGACTATCTTGGGAAGGGGGGAATTATATTCTGAGCAATGGTGAAAAGGGGGAATGGAGCAAAAAAGGTTGAGAACCACTGATCTATTGTTATGTCTAACGGACTTTCTGCTGTCATAATCCAGCATAGTGTAATGGTTAGAAGTGGTGGACTCTGATCTAATCTAGAGAACTGGGTTTGTTTCCCCACTCTTCCACTTGAAGCCTACTGGGTGACCTTGGGCTTGCACAGTTCTCTCCGAACTCTCTCAGCCGCACCTACCTCACTGGTAAATAAATGAGTGGCCATTCAGGCCTGCTTGTCTGCCATTCCACCTTGGAAGTGTGAAAATTAGCCAGGAGAGAGAGGTCATTTCTAATGGATGGAAAACTCATGCAGAACTCCAAGGAACAACTGAGTCAGACAGGGGGGCGAATGTGAGTCCAAGTACCCATGCATAAATGACTAAAGAGAGAGCCAACCAGGGGGCAAACTGGTACATGAGTAGGGTTGCCCGGTCCCCCCTCCCAATCAGCGGGAAGTAAAACTGGAAGTGCCGTCATTGCCTAAGCTCGCACGTGTGCATGGCCATCACTCAGGGGCAGTTGGGGGGATTGGCAGGCAATTGCCTGCCAATACCACCCACCTGGCAACCCTATACATGAGTAAAGGAATGCTCTGTAAGCAGTGGAGGGTGGGACTACTGCTTTTCTTTGGCTATCATTCTATGGCAGAATTGAACAGATCCAGAGAGAAAAAGAGACAGAGAAAGGGGGAAACAAGCAATGGCTTTTCTTCCTTCTTGCAACCATCTCAGATCAGCAGGCTCCACTCTGCTACAGGGTGGGCCCTGGTCAATATCTGGACAGAGCACTGACCCCAGGATTGGTTGACTGAGAAGCTAAGCTCTGTTTTCTGTTCCTTTCTGTGGCTGAAATTTTAACTGTTCCCGGACAACCAAACAACTTGTTAACCAACCAACCAACCCCCCCCCCCGAGCTGCCCACCAGCAAAACCAGCAGGAATGGCATCAGGCTTTTTGGCTTAACTGTTCTTAGCTCTTTCATCTTCAAAGCTTTTAAATTTTTTTGCAAGCATTAACTAATTAATCCTCAGTACACCTCAGGGGAGACAGACAGAGAGAGTTATGTTCAATACTGTTATTTCCCAGCTAGTCCAATTAGACATAATTGTGTCTCATTTAGGTTGACCACTTAAAGAGCAAGCCAGGCAAACACAGGGAAAAGGAAATTAAAGAACCTGCACAAAACCAATGAGAAAGTCAATATGATTGGCAGAACAGTTGCATGCTTCCTACGTTTGGGTAACTAGACTTACTCCTTACTATTGGATGTATACGGAGAGAATCTCTTCCACAGATTTATTGGAAGGATTTACTGTTTTTATATATTTCACATAATTTAAAATTTATGTACATTCTCATTCATTCTGTAGCTGGGGTAGACAGTTCCTGGTAATCCCCCCAGACACACCCCAAAATAAGGAAATGATGCCATCAGTTTCTGCAAATGACCTATTGACTTCACCAGTAAAATTATTGTAGCCATAATCTAATACAGAGTTATGAATGTTTAAACCCATTAGTCTGCATGTGCAGAAGGTCCCAGGGTCCCAGGTTCAGTACCTGGCAAATCTTGTAAACTTTGGTCACAGGGTTGGAGAGAACCTTCTTGTGATGAACAAAGAGTTGATCTTTGAGAGAAGCTGAGAATAAAAAAAAAACTGGCAGGGAGTGGGCGAAGCTAAGGAGCTCACTGTCTCTTTTCTGGAAAAAGGGGAGAGTCTGTTTTTGGTAACCTGCGAGTTTAGTAGCTGTATTTGACTCAGGAAACCTGAAGGTTCAGATTTGCCTAAGCCGTTGTGAAAAAACTCCTGTGGACTGACAGGCAGAGATTGGGAGGAAAAGGACGCTTTTTCAGGTCACTGAAAGGGAATAGGCTCTGGGAAGGAGATATTCCAGATACGGGGTTTTGTTAAGGGATTACTGCCACAAAAGTGGGGCAGATCTATAGTAGGGTTGCCAGGTCCCTCCTTGCAACCAGCGGGAGGTTTAGGGAGGTGGGGTTGGGGGCGGAGATCAATGTCATCTATGTGATGACGTGTGCTAGCCCACCAGGGCGGGGTGCTGCCGCGGCAGCGTGGTGCTAGGCAGAGGTCTACAGTGGCCGTGGCAGCAGGCCGGGATCTGAGAGTGGGCAGGCAACAGTTCCTGGGCAGTAGATTGCCCACCATAAGCGGGCAATTGGGAACCCTAATCTATAGAGAGAACTGGAAGAGAGATTTGAGGAACTATCTCCATACTTCTTTGTTCTCTGGGGGAGAGAGATTGTATAATCTCCATACTTCCCTGTTAGCTAGGCAGCAGAGTCTGAATAGCAACAACTATAGGAAGTTATGTGAACTGAATTTGGTAACTTAATTTAAGAATTGTAATTCTGTACTAAGACATCTAAGATCTATGCCTTCTTTGTAGTCAAACTTATAAACTAGCTCTTGTTCTATGCCTTCTCCACCTACCTTTTTCCCTCCAAGTCCATCCCTTGTTCAGTGTTTAATAAATCTCTTATACTTGATTGTTAACTTGAAAAGGCCTCTGGTATCTCATTTCTACTGAGGTAAAATAAGTAAAGGGACTAAGGAGAAAAATTAAAACTCCAATCGAACATTTTGGAAAGCAGTCTCTTGCTCGGTACGCACGGATCGCGATAGAAACATTTATATTCTGCCCTTCCAATCCAGTGAATCCAGACTGCAGCTTAGTAATGGGAAAAAAAAATCAAATCAATGTAATTAAAATTAAATAAAGCCAATAGACAAAAGGAGCCAAAATTATACCATGGACCAAAGCTACCATATTAAAAAAAAAAGGTGTTCAACCAAATAAACAAGCAAACAAAAACCCAACAAAACAGCTGCAGCAACCTGATTCCAAAGCACCATCTTCACTGTCTCAGAACAAAGTGGGTATCTGCTGGAAGTCAGTCCCATAAACTGGTGGTACAACAGAGACGGTTCTGTACTGTATTCAGCTGTGGGGAAAGAGTAAAACTGGTCTCTAAGGATGATCTGATAATTAAATCCTTTATATCATAGCTGTTCCTCTGATTCTACTTGCAAGGAGCAGAGCAGTAGTGCTTTTCGAAATTGGGCCACACAGCCACAGCAAGCATAGCCGTGCCTCTAATGAATGAAGTCCTCTTGATTTCATTGAACGAGGGCACTATATGGCTAAAGAGTAGGGTTGCCAGCTCCGGGTTGGGAAATACCTGGGTGGAGCCTGAGGGAACAGGGTTTGTGGAGGGGAGGGACTTAGTTGCCATAGGGTCCAATTGCCAAAGTGGCCATTTTCTCCAGGTGAACTGATCTCTATTGGCTGGAGATCAGTTGTTATACTGGGAGATCCCCAGCCACCACCTGGATGCTGGCAACCCTACTAAAGAACATTGGGTTCCTCTCTAGCTGGTCATTTCACACACATGTATTTTTTCCACCTTATGTGGTTCAGTCAAAAGGTCTGAGTTTGGTTTCCAACAGTGAATATATATTTTTATATATTTCATATATTCAGGGAGCAATTATAAACTGGTCTACTTGAAGTAAGTTCCATGTTATTCAATGGAGCTTACTCAAGAAAGTTTTTTTCAGGACTGCAGCCTCAGACCATAAGATCTGGTATTGAACCACTGAATTACTGCAGGTAGACCCTTTATACTTCTATTACAGGCAGCTTCAACCAATTAATTTGGAAAAATTAACCAGACTTAGGTCACTCTGGATCCTTTCTCAGATGAACACATAGGCCACTATCCACAAAAAATATCAGATGCACCTGTACATGGACATCGAGTTGATGACTATGAGATATAAACCTGGTTAGCATCCTTTACTTTGCCTTCATAACCTGAAAACGTTTTGTCTCCAAAATAAATGTATCCACTGTGATAAGAAAACAGTGTTGGGTAGACACTTCACAACACTGAACATAGTTTTTTCTGTCCACATACAATTCACTAGAGGGAGCACTAACACTGTGTCCTTCTCAAAGGCATTCCCCCCCCAAAAAAGCTTGATTTGTAGGTTGATCAACTGCTAAGAGCTAAAAGATGACAATAAATGGAAGTAAAAAAAAACACCCTAGTATAACTGGGGGGGGGGGGAAGCTATCCATAAAATCAAAACTAAGCTTTTTAAAGTTCTATTAAAATACAGGGGTTCAGCCAACACCTGCTGGATAACTCTGCGTAATCTGCCTTGAGCCTAAGTGAGAAAGGCGGACTATGAATAATGCAAATAAAATAAAATAAAGCTGATTATTAAGCTGATACCTTGCTAATAGTCAGAGATGATTAGTTAATAGGTGTTCAAGGTCTGGATCAAAGACTTTCGTTATCAACTTCTGATGCAATGTTTCATCTACATGCATGATAACACAGAAGGTGAAAAAAGCCGCATATAGACTCAAAGTACTGAAAGGCATATCAATCTGCATGTGCCCAGTGTCGTGTATAAAATCTGGAAGTAAAAAAAAAGGGGAACAATTAACGTTTCCTAATATATTGGTTTCACATGAGAAACAAAGTCCAAAACCTAAGAATTTTGGAAATCATCTCTACCTACACACAAAATGACATGGATTGCTCTTATGAGACAGCAGATTTCTTTCTCTCTCTTGATAACCATTATTCGCAAACTCCGAATTTAGTACCGAATTGCACGGATCCGAATCGGGGGAGTTCGGACTTCGGCATTTCCCGAATAAACAAAGGCCAAATAGGTATCAACGAATGTACTGTGGAATTATTAAAATCATTCCTTATTAATCATACTCTGAGGGTTGCTTTTGGAGACCAGTTAACATAAGCTTGGGACTTGTCCTGTGAATTTCCACAAGGCTCAGTTTTATCTCCCATGCTGTATAATCATTATCATATCAATCTTTATCATGGGAAAGATCATTCATGGTGATCAGCGTGGTGTAGTGGTTAAGAGCAATGGTTGGGAGCGGTGATCACTGATCTGGAGAACCGGGTTTGATTCCCCACTCCTCCACATGAGTGGCGGAGGCTAATCTGGTGAGCTGGATTTGTTTCCCCGCTCTTCCACATGAAGCCAGCTGGGTGACCTTGGGCTAGTCACAGCTCTCAGCCCCAATTACCTCACAGGGTGTCTGTTGTGAGGAGGGGAAGGGAAGGAGATTGTAAGCCGGTTTGAGTCTCCCTTGAGTGGTAGAGAAAGTCGGCATAGAAAAACCAGTTCCTCCTCCTCCTCCTCCTCCTCCTCTTCCTCTTCTTCTTCTTCTATCAATATGCTGACGACACTCAGCTCTATATTTCTTTGGCCAGACAACCAGACACTGCTGTAGCTGCCCTGAGCCTGTGCATTGCTGCTGTGGTCAAATGGCTAATGATGGACAAGTGGAAAGTAAATCCTAACAAGATGGAAGTGGTTCTGGTCAGGAAAGCTGAGGTCTCGGAGGTATTCTGCTTCCTACATTTGATGGGTTTCAGCTGACCCTTGCTGACTCAGTTTAGAGTCTAGGGGCTATCCTTAACCTAGCATTAATGCCAGAGTTTTATTTAGGGCTGTATTTGATTAATTTATTTTTATTCTATTTATTTATTCAACACTCTTATATCCCACTCTCCCTGGCAGGGAGTTTTTATTTATTTATTTAGTTCTATTTATTTAGTTAGTTTTTATTAATCTGCAGTCCTAATAGAGATTTTAAGCTGTTACCTTTTACTTGTTTCATTTGTTGTATTATTGATATTGTAAGGCAAGCTGTATAGAGTACTGCAAGATAGAAAGGCAGCTAATAATAATAACAGCAGCAGCAACAACAACAATAAACAAGTTAATTCCTCTGCAAAAAGTACTCCCATCTTCATTTATCCCATGTGGTTGGTCCCTATCTTGATATCGACAATGTGGCCTCATGAATTCATGCCACGGTAACTACATGGCTAGACTATTGGTAACACATTATACATGGGTCTGCCCTTGAATACAACCCAGAAACTTCAGCAGCTCAATTACTATCAGGAGTAAGGTGCATTTTGCATAATACACCTAGTCTGCAATTGCTCCATTGGTTACCGATTAGTTTCCAGATTCTTCAGGGTGCTGGTACTTAGTGAAACTTTGTTTCATGAGGAAAGGTTGAAGGAGCTGCATATGTGTAGCCTGAAGAGGAGAAGACTGAGAGGGGATATGATAACCATCTTCAAGTACTTGAAGGGCTGTCATATGGAGAATGGTGCTGAGTTGTTTTCTGTTGCCCCAGAAAGTCGGACCAGAACCAACGGGTTGAAATTAAATCAAAAGAGTTTCTGTCTTGACATTAGGAAGAATTTTCTAACAGAGCAGTTCCTCAGTGGAACAGAGTTCCTCGAGAGATGGTAAATGCTCCTTCCCTGGAGGTTTTTAAGCTGAGGCTAGATGGCCATCTGTCAGCAATGCTGATTCTATGACCTCAGGCAGTTCATGGGAGGGAGGGCACCTTGGCCATCTTTTAGGCATGGAGTAGGGGTCACTGGGTGTGTGTGTGGGAGGTAGTTGTGAGTTTCCTGCATTGTGCAGAAGGTTGGACTAGATGACCCTGGTGGTCCCTTCCAACTCTATGATTCTGTTCGAGGACCACTTCTATTGATTCACTCTGCGGCAACAGTGCTGCGCATCTGAGCAAAGCATTCTGAGTATGCCAATGAGCAAGACAGCTGTTCATACCCAAGCATTTTTTTTGTGACTTCCACCTGGTGGAATAGCCTGGCTGATGGAGTCAGAAAGGCTTCCACACTTTTATTATTCTGTAGAATGTTCAAAATGGAATTGTCCAGGAGGATATTTTTAAAGGGAGTAGGGTTGTAGCTTTAACGTCTGGATTTTTTTAGGCAGTTTCATTGCACTGTTTCTTGTATGTATTATATTGTTTGATTGTAGTATTTCTCTCATTGAAATTCAGCGAGCCTCAGTGAGAAAGGCAGGCTATAAATGAAGTAAATAAATACATATTCATGGGATAAATACATGGCTGGGAAGAAAAGACATGGGGCATGCATGAGAGATAAAACATGGCATATTTCATACACTAAATCCAATACACATAGTAATTAAATGGTTACATTTAAAGAACAGCCGAGACAGCAGATGAATCTGTTTAAGATTATCAAAAAGGACAGCATAATACACATCAAATGCCATTGAACACAGCCTTTCCATCCCTGCTACCTTCTGTCCTTGGGATGGTTCAAAGACACAATAGGTGTTTTTCTTCATACAATCTACCCCTGCATATACTCTTACAAGGAAAAGAGTACCTGGAAAACCAGTGATCATGATATGATTGGGGAAAGCGCTGCTGTGATCATGGGAACTGCTGTCAGCCATTCCTGTGATTGCCAACCTGATTGTTCACAGATTACTTCAAGCCTGTACGCTGGTACAGTCAGGATAGTTTCGTAAAGGGGAAAAAAAGCATTGTACAAAAAGTGGGTACAATTGTGACTCTACAAACTTCTTATTGCCATCTGCTAAAAACGTATTGCAATTGAAGCATGAAGCTGGTATATTGGGCTAGGTAATAAAGCATTTTTTATCCTGATCAAGCCCGTGAACGCACTAGCCACTTACCTCGCAAGTTACACGCGTCCAGTACGCAAGTATCCAAAACGCCTTTAAATTCCTGTTCCCACCGCGCCTCCTTTCTCCGCTGCATTTGATAATCCCCAGACCGGCACGCTCCCATGCATTCCCAGACGGCGCTCCAAGCAAGGACGGCGATTGGTCAGCGTTACTAAGGGAGGCGGGAAGAGTGCAGGGATTGGCTGGCAGCAGGAAGTGGGCTGGCAGCAGGAAGTGGATTTAATACTCATTGCATGTTCTCACTTTAAGGCTCCGGAGGTGGAAGACGTTTTATTTTTTTAATTCAAAAAATAAGCGGATGCGCTTAACGTGGAGGAATTGTGTTCTGGAGACGTCCTCGGAATCCTTCGGGTGAGATGAACTGGGAACATGCAAGGAAAGCTCGCGGAAATCAGAGCTGCAAATGGTAAGTGTGGACATGGCCCTGGTTTAGACATTGAAGGTTTTAGTAATATCCAAATTCCAGATTTGGGGGGGGGGGCGGTGGCAAGTGCATGGGATTGTGAAGGGGAAGTACATAGGACATATAGGCTATCCTTTCTTAGATTTGAGTCAGTAGCTCCTTAGCACCTTAGGTTTTGGGGGTATAACCTTTTGAGAGTCAAAGTTTATACGCTGAAAATCTAGCTCTTCTGTCCTCCTGAAACATTCATCGTTCCCATCACAGTTAGGCTTATCGACTTTTTGACAGAATTGCCCCTGCCCATAACCATACAACAAAGTGCTGTTTTGAGTCACGTTGTGTATTTAAAGGAGTTGTATTCTGCCTTTTCTATGTTCAAAATATCGTAATGGCTTTCCGCTTTGATGAGAATACTGAAAATTCATTGGGATATTTGGTCTCTTTTTAGAACTAGTCTGATGAATGCCTTCTCACCTTTGGCTTTGATAGTCTCTTGCCTTGGAAGACATTAAAAGAAGAGTGATAACTGAGTTATTTTTATTATCTGTTGTTCAAGTTCGAGTTCCTGATTAGGACTGGCTATTTGTTGTTTTTCTTCGGAGAGTCAAGGTCAAGAGTGTTTAGTTGCCATGGACATTTGGAATGCAAGGTAAGTATAAAAACTGTAAATAACTGGAATAAAAACTGTAAATTTAGAGGAAAAGACTTAAACATAAAAAAGGACCATGGATTTGATGGATGGGGAAAGGGATTTTGGCTAAGTTCTTTATAAACTTAATGTAACCTTTTTTTCTCTTGAATTTATATGTGCTCATTTGTTTAAAAAAATAAAAGAATCTAAACATGCCCCCTTGGTCACACATTTTATTTATGGCAGAACAAATGTTGATAGTGACTGAACCGTTCTCTGTCTAGCTGTGGGCCACTGTAGACAATCATTATAATTCCCAAAGTCCCCTGGGGAGAGGGAGTGACTATAGAAGTCTGTAGAGCAGATATGTCGTAGGTGAAGAAAAAATTGATTCAGTGTCTTCCCACGCCCCTTTCTCCCAGCCACAAACAAATAGGAGAAAGATTACCATTTAGTAATAGGGGCATAACAAAAGAGGAAGACCTATTCATCACCAATGAGTGTAACACTGCAAATTCTTCCACGTGGATGATTTAACCAAAAAACAGATGCAGACTTTCATTAGTCTGAAGCATTTGCTTTATTTATCACATTCCTGAAACAAAGGCCAACAGATGTGACTAGCGCCAGATTAGGCAACACATCTTAATGATAAAAGACAGGAATATGTAATTGAAGCAGATGGGATAGCAGCAACTACAATGACTGCGGGTAACTGGCAGAATTTGGAGAATGCTATCAGTACATACCTGATTTCCAAGCTTGGCCAACAAGCATACTCCAATGCACAGCTGAGCCATAGGTTGAGCCTCGTTAATTTCTGGATTGCAGCTGTAGTTCTTAAAGATAAGGTCCTTCATTCGTCACATAATATTTGTTATTATCACTTGATTCTCCGAATAAAGAAAGCAGGTATAAGATCTCCAGTTAACGAGAACATGGGCATTTTAGCATTTAGGACATATCAGTAATTTAAATCATCCATTCTCAAAATGTAATGTAATTATTGAATCCTGATATTGTTCCTGAGTGGCAATTTTAATCTACCGTAAACATCCTCCCTAGGGTTGCCAACCTCCAGGTAGTAGCTGGAGATCTCCTGCTATTACAACTGATCTCCAGCCAATAGAGGTCAGTTCACCTGGAGAAAATGGCCACTTTGGCAATTGGACTCTATGATATTGAAGTCCCTCCCCTCCCCAAACCCCACCCTCCTCAGGCTCCACCCCCCAAAACCTCCCGCCAATAGCGAAGAGGGACCTGGCAACCCTAATCCTCTCTAGGTCCCTAGGCCTTGGCCATTCCAACCAAAATATCAGTCGACAGGTTGAGGCAATTCTTTAACAGGAATTAGGGCTGCCAACCTCCAGGCACTACAATAACAACATATGCTGAATAACGTAAGCTGAGAAAACCAAGCAGCACCAAGCTCAATTGTTAATTATAACAAGACTTTAGAGTTAAACAAAAACACCAAATACTATCATGCAGACATGAACATATATTAATCACCATATATGCTATAAAGATTTACAATCCAAAATCTCCAGTAAGATACTGAAATTATACAATAACTAATAAATGTATTACTTCAACTTTCAATAGAAAATAGTCACAGAGTATGTTCCATCACACAATTTCTAAAAGAATCCCTTCAAAATATAAGTCTCATAGGATTGCTCCACAGTATCGGTGCAAGTTCCAAACGTAGGTATGAAGAAATTCAAACTAAGGCAAATCCAAAGGAAAAGTCCAAAGAAGTCCAAAACGACACCTCCGGGTTTAGTGGTTCATGTGTGATGTGCCCATATAGCCTTCCTATTAAAGAACT
This sequence comes from Euleptes europaea, assembly GCF_029931775.1. Taxonomy (NCBI): domain Eukaryota; kingdom Metazoa; phylum Chordata; class Lepidosauria; order Squamata; family Sphaerodactylidae; genus Euleptes; species Euleptes europaea. The sequence continues at coordinate 37,720,012 of NC_079323.1, forward strand.
TAGCTCTTCTACCTCCAATTTTAAATATACTCTTCAACACTTCACTAATTGCCAGTCTAAAAATGTTATTTACGTGGTCCTCTGTCCATGTTTCAAATATTATATTGGCTCAACATTACGCCAATTAAAAATCCGCATCAGTGAGCATAAAACCAGGATCCGCTCCAAAACTCTTGAGGCACCACTTACTGAACATTATCTCAAGATGGGACATTCTGAGAATGACATTTTATTTTTTGCCCTGTGGCAATATAAACCTCGTTCCTATCATCAGGAGGATATTGCCAAAATATTACATCAGCAAGAACTTAGACACATCTATTTATTTAAATCGCTCTCCCCCGCCGGTTTGAACAATGTGTTCGACCTATCTGTCTTTCTTTAAAAATCTCTATGTGGTCTTGATTTTACTCAGCTGTGCCGACAGACCCAGGTCTCTTAATGGAGGCTTGCAATGAGGTTTCTTACCAGCTATCAGAGATAGATAGAAACCCTACGGGACGCTGGTCAAATGATGGTAAGCTGTTGCATGCTTGATTAAAATGTAGTAATTAATTTATGAATGGTTATATTAGACTGAATGGTTAACTGTGATCTTTGGGCTATTAAAAATATTTTTAGAGGTTTATTAACCCGACATGAATTGATAAGGAGACGACAACTGATGAAGCAACCGCGAAACGAACACTAAACCCGGAGGTGTCGTTTTGGACTTCTTTGGACTTTTCCTTTGGATTTGCCTTAGTTTGAATTTCTTCATACCTACGTTTGGAACTTGCACCGATACTGTGGAGCAATCCTATGAGACTTATATTTTGAAGGGATTCTTTTAGAAATTGTGTGATGGAACATACTCTGTGACTATTTTCTATTGAAAGTTGAAGTAATACATTTATTAGTTATTGTATAATTTCAGTATCTTACTGGAGATTTTGGATTGTAAATCTTTATAGCATATATGGTGATTAATATATGTTCATGTCTGCATGATAGTATTTGGTGTTTTTGTTTAACTCTAAAGTCTTGTTATAATTAACAATTGAGCTTGGTGCTGCTTGGTTTTCTCAACCTCCAGGCACTAGCTGGGGATCTCTTGCTATTACAACTAATCTCCAGCTGATAAAGATCAGTTTACCTGGAGAAAATGGCCACTTTGGCAACTGGACTCTATGGCATTGAAGTCTTTCCCCTCACCAACCCCCACCTTCCTCAGGCTCCGCCTAAAAAATCTCCAGGTGTTTCTTAACCTGGAGCTGGCAACCCTACCAGGAATCCACTGGGTGTTTGGTGTTTTGTTTTGTTTTTGCCACACAACAGCAGCAACAATTTCCATTTTGCTGGCTTCCCTTCCCTTCCCTTTCATTTTGATTAAGGGTTGCTTGTTAGCTGAGATTTCCCCTTGATGACTGCCCAGCATTGTTTTTACTGCTGATAGCCTGGCAACGCCTATTTAACTGACGTTTTAATTGATGTAAAGTAATTTAAAATTCATATTTAATTAAGTTATCTATTGTTTGATATTTTTGTTGTGAGCCGTTCAGAGCCTGATCTAGTCAGGAATGGGCAGCATACAAATCAAATAAATAGATACATAAACTTCTGTTGATTGATTTCTACTGTTTTGTTCAGAGGGGAATTGTGGCCGCATGCTTCACTCACAGTGATTCCAAGACTTGATCCACAGAACTACAAGTTAAAAAATATTAAGCAATATTAAGCTGGTAATGATCTTTCTAGTGTTAAGCTGCAGTACTGCAGTCAAAAGCTCTGCTCACGACCTGAGTTCAATCCCAACGGAAGTTGGTTTTCAGGTAGCCGGCTCAAGGTTGACTCAGCCTTCCATCCTTCTAAGGTCGGTAAAATGAGTACCCAGCTTGCTGGGGGTAAAGGGAAGATGACTGGGGAAGGCACTGGCAAACCACCCCGCAAACAATGTCTGCCTAGAAAACGTCAGGATGTAATGTCACCCCATGGGTCAGGAATGACCCGGTGTTTGCACAGGGGACCTTTACCTTTTAATTATCTTTCTCTGCCCGAAGACTGCTGTAAGTCAGAATAGACAATGCAGAGCTACATGGGCCAACATTAGGGTTGCCAACCTCCAGGTGGAGGCTGGAGTTTTTCTAGCATTACAACTGCTCTCTAAACTAAGGAGATCATTTCCCCCTGGAGAAAATGGCTGCTTCAGAAGGTGAACTCTGTGGTATCACATTCAGGCTGAGCCCTCTCCTCTCCTCAGAGTCCTCCTTTCCCTTCCCATGCCCTGCCCTCAGCGCTTCAAGAATTTCCCAACGATTGCACTAGCCAACAGTATTTCTTGGTATAAGGCAGCTTCATAAGCTAACTTCGTGGTTTTCACTTTTCATTTGGTTTTATTTATTTATTATTAGGATATTTATAGACCACCTTTCCTTTTGTAAGGCATTATTCCCCATTGAAGTCCCTCCCTTCCCCGAACCCCACCCTCCTCAGGCTCCACTTCCAAAATATCCAAGTATTTCCCAACCTACAGAACTCTGATGTCTCATCTGAAAAGGCCTGCCTTTTGTTGGGGAGAGCAATATGCTGGAGCAGGTGGTTGTGTCTCAGCTCCAGGGGCTCTTGGAAGAGACTGATTTTCTGGTCCTTTTTCAATCTGGCTTCAGGCATGGATTTGAAAGAGACTGCTTTGGTCGCCTTGGTTGATGACCTCTACCAAGAACTAGATAGGGGAAGTGTGACCCTGATAATTCTGCTGGCCTCTCAGCAGCCTTCGATATCGTTGACCATAGCTTCCTTACTAATCTGCCTCTTGACACTAGGGCAAAAGGTCACTTGTGTTATGGTGGTTCAAGTTCTGTTTGGCAGGTTGGTCTCAGAAGGTGGTATGGGGGGATTCCTGCTTTGAGTCTGCCCCATGGCCATTGTCCTGTGGAGTTCTGCAGGGTTTGATCTTATTCCCCATGCTATTTTTTATCCCCCCCCCCATGCTATTTAATACCTACATGAAGCTACTGGGAGAGATCATCAGAACGTCTGGGCTGTGGTTTCACTAATATGTGGATGATACCCAGCTCTGCCTTTATTTTCCATCTGATGTTGTTAATGTTCTGAACTGGTGCTTGAAGTCAGTGGACTGGATGATGGTGAACAAGCTGAAACATAATCCTGACAAGACAGAGGTTCTTTGGCAGATGAGAGGTATGAGATCTCCCCTTTCTTGGATGGGGCTACACTCTCCTTGAAAACTCAGTTTTGCAGTTTGGGACTGCTGCTTGACACAGTGGCCAACTTAGAGAATTGGGTGGCTTCTGTGGTTCACAGTTCATTTGTCCAGATTTGGCTGGTACATCAGCTGCAAGCATTCCTGGTTCAGTCTGATTTAGCCACAGTGATCCATGCCACAGTTACATCTAGAATGGACTATTGCAAAACACTTGTAGGTGTTCTGAGGTTCATGGGTAAATCATGCAAAGAAACAAACATAATCCTATGAAGCTGAAACCTAAACAACAACCTGTTTCTACCTTCTTAGGGTTGCTATGGTTTAAATAGGTTGCAGCAAAGAGACTGATTCAGCGTCCTTAAATCCCCTTGTGCTTGGTTCTATATCCCTGACAAATTGAAACTTCTTGGTTCCATTTTTAAAGTGACTTGCAGTATATTTATCGCTAGGAAGTGACCATTAATTTTGCATTGTGGGACAAGTTACATTTCTCCTGTGTGCTCTATAGCTTTCTCATCATTTCCAGGTCCCCCACATTTCTTCCATTTGGTTTTGCTGTGGTCTGCATTTCTAAGATTAATAAAAAATACATTCTGCTCTCACTTCAGTCTGATCCTTCCTTCTCAAGTGATGACCTTGATGTATTAGTCAAAGTTCAAATAGAAATACTTTTCTGAGAGTAGACCTGCTCAGCATCCCTCTGTGGTTGTGATAAATCACTTCTCTGTGAAACATCATCATCTGCATTGGAGAACCAATTGGAGGGAGAAGAACTAAGGCAAATGTTCGTGAGGAAGCCAATTTCTGCTTGATACCAAAAGACAACCATAACTGTCTAGAGTGTCCTTCCCGATCGACTTTCAGACTGTAATAATAATAGCTTTTCCCTGTGGTTCCTCGCAAGTGCTAGAAGCTGATGCTCTAGCACTTGTGAGAAACTGTGGGGAAAAGCAGCCAGGGAGGAAAGCAGCCTGGGAAACCAGGGACACCAGGCAGAGCGCGGCAGAGAAGGCTCGCACACGGGGGCACCAGGGAAGCCCAGAGATGCAGCAAAGCAAAAAAGAAAGCCTGCACCGCCGCCAAACCGCTGAGTGGCAGTAGGGCGGGGGGGGGGGGGTGAAACTGGCTAGCTGGAGACTAAGATAGGAACAGGATAGGGGGCAGGAAAAGCCTCATTCTGGCTCTTCCGCTTGCCTTGTAAGTGACGTCATTGTGTAGATGATGCTGGCCACTCCCCCTCTCTTCCCCCACCTACTTCCACCCGCCAACCAGCTGAGAGTTGGCAGGCAACAGCAGCAATGGGTGGTAGATTGCCCGCCATAGCCGAGCAGTTGGCAACCCTATCTACTAAACATATAGTCAGGGGTTAATTTGAAATTAAGTATTTTTTTGAAACCTGCTTATTCGGCCAAAGTTCAGTCCTGAAGTATGTGAAGTAATAATGTAAATAATGTTTGGAAACCTCAGTAACAATAACCAGCACATCCAGTACAACCAGTAATTATTTCCAAGGACTCATAGGCACGTTTACATTAGGGATGTAGTATGTATTATGGACAGGATGCATTTTTCTAATCCTAATCCTAAATTTAGCAACAGTTTTTGGATTCTTGATATCCTTTTAAATATCTTCTCTCATCATTTTCATGCATGTCTGCTGTAGACTGGATTGCAGTAGTCCTACCCAAGTTTCCACTTGTATCCAGCAGAAATAACCTTTTACACTTCGGGCTATTTCACTTCATTCTGCAAAAGCAATGCTAGTTTGTTACCACTTGTCAGGAACCCACAACTAATGAATGTAAGATGTATGTAATTTCACACCCACATTTGACATTTTTAGGTGTACTCGTACAATTGGGACATGTGAAATGGCCCTTAATAATGACTGCCTTGGACATGCGGCGACTCTTTTGCCTCTGACTGTAAAGTAAGTAGTAATAACTGCCTTGATGGTAAGAGTTTCTGGATCAAGTTCATTCTGATAAGAGGTAAAAAAGAGAGCTTTATAAAGGTATGATATGCACACATAAGAAAGTACTTCATGAGCTTACCCTTATCTTTGGCTAGACAAATGATCCTGATAGGCAGGACTATTATTCTTATCTGAAAATACTTCTCACTCTCCTAACACCTCACTCTGCAGCTACAGATTTTGACATATTTGGTGCTGATGACTGACTGTCACGTCAGTAGGAAGGTGAATATGTTAGCGAAAAAAACCGCAGTGCTGAGGACAGCAAAAAGGAAGTAGGAGGTAGTGGGCGGGCTCAAGCAGCTTGTTATCAGGTGGTAACTTGAGTAAAAGAGCCTCAGTATCCTCTGAGGATACAGCAGAGTTCCTTGCCATGATGATACAAGATATACCTACAGTCACCATGAGAGCTGCATGTTATGTTCACTTTTTATCAGAGGTTCCAGTGCTCAGGCAAAGATGTTACCAAACGTACCCAAGCTTGAAATCAACATTTACGTTCCATCATTTGCTTGAGACGATTATCTCCTTCTGCCAAGTGCGCTGCATTTGGATTGCGGCAAGGAAGATGTTAATTAGCCTCCTTGGCACACTAGAACAATCACTGCCTGAACACTGAACACGAATTACACCGTCTACATTTTTATCGTGCCCCTTCCAAGGAAATCAGAGTGCTGCACATGATTTTGCCTTCTCTCTTTGGATTGTATTGAAGAACCCAGTGTGAAAATCTCCATTCCACTGTTGCACTTGCCGTATCATTGGTAAAATAGTCTTCCACATAAAGGTAAAGGTAAAGGTCCCCTGTGCAAGCAGTGGGTCATTCCTGACCCATGGGGTGATGTCACATCCCAACATTTACTAGGCAGACTTTGTTTTACGGGGTGGTTTGCCAGTGCCTTCCCCAGTCATCTTCCCTTTACCTGGGTACTCATTTTACTGACCTCGGAAGGATGGAAGGCTGAGTCAACCTTGAGTCGGCTACCTGAAACTAACTTCCGTCGGGATCGAACTCAGGTCGTGAGCACAGCTTGGACTGCAGTACTGCAGCTTACCACTCTGCGCCATGGGGCTCCTAGTCTTCCATATGTGTGTGTGTGTGTGTGTGTGTGTGTGTGTGTGTGTGTAAAGTGCCTTCAAATTGCAGCCGACTTATGGCGACCCCTTTTGGGGTTTTCATGGCAAGAGACTAACAGGTGGTTTGCCAGGGCCTTCCTCTGCACAGCAACCCTGGACTTCCTTGGTGGTCTCCCATCCAAATACTAACCAGGGCTGACCCTGCTTAGCTTCTGAGATCTGAAGAGATCAGGCTAGCCTGGGCCATCCAGGTCAGGGCAGTCTTCCATATAACCCCTCTCTAAAGTTAATGGTTTCTCATGTCCAGCGCCATGGATGTGTTACTCCTTAATACACATAAGCTCCCAACCCATAATCAAGAAAGCTAAACAGAAGAACTTTCTGACTTTCATAGACTAGATTCCTTAAGATAACTCAGTCCCTCCTCCCTTCCCTGAGATTTGATCACATTCTGGTAGGTTTACCCCTTTTACTGCTAGTAAATGTAACCTCCATATACCCCGAAGGGCTCTAATACTGTTCCTTTGTGTTGTATCCTACTTTTCCACTTAGCTAGGATCAACATGTGCCTACAGTGCAAGGATCATTGGCTCTTGAATCACAGGATGTCTCCTTTGTCAGAGGATTACATCACCATCATAGGAGAGCAGAGTAGGAGGATAAAATCCATTAACTCAAGGCAATGGACTGTAGGTAAGTGAAGGTTTCTAGGGATACCCCTAGCTTAATGTGGGAACAGAAGGCAATTAATTTCTGAGGTAATTCTAAAGCAATACAGTCTTCTGTAACGGGACTAATTTGATCTGATTTAACTTTCAATAAATGGTATAAATTCATGGATAGATAAATGTGTGCATTTATTATTGGTGTGAGAGACTCAGCCCTCCCCAGCAACCATTATCTTCTCTTATTTGTAAGGCTGCCTCTTAGGGATAGTAGTTAGTGTTAGGACAGGTTTGTTTTCTTCATGGCTCCTCATGAAGCTCCTTGAAGAGCAGCTGTGCTGTGAATATTTCAGATAGGCTCACTGCTCCCATTATGTCAAATACCTGCACATTACTCTTCTTTATCTCCTGGCAGGCAAGAGCACCCATCTGCATTCAAGAGCATTTTCTCTCTCTCCAAGGCACTGCTGAAGAGTGTCAGATGCTCTGTTCTAGCCAGGTAGCTACCTTTTGGTGTACTTGACGTTATCAATGTCAGCCAGTGTAATAATTCAAAATCACATGTGCTCTGTGTAATTGATGGATTTTCATAAACCCTGGCCACCAACATTTGTGGATCTAACCTTGAGCAAGATTTTTTTCTTTTTACACAGTGACAATAAAGGACTGTGTGTGATTTGTGCCATCAGCAATTAGAGGTAAAGCTGTTCGAGAGACTCATCTGAAACTGAGCAGCTGAGTTCTAGATCGGGGGGACTGAGGGCTGAGACTGGACATTGAAAGCGGTCTGCTTTGACTCAAATGCCCCCACTTTACTTCATTTTTTCCTTGTCCATAATTTATTATTTTCACACCAGTTTCTCTCTCCTCATGCTGAATATTTCAAATTAAAATTAACACATTTTTGGCTACTTTTTCTGTGCCAATTGTGTATAAAATAGAGTCTTTATAAATGGTGTATAAATGCAAGGAGAAGAATTTAAAATAAGAGGATATGCAGACGATGTCCTATTAACAATTGCTCAACCACAACTAGGCATAATGAAATTAATGGACAATATAAAAACATACGGTGAAATGGCAATAAATCAAAAACAATTTTTTTTCGAGAGAACACAACACAAGAAGAAGAAGCAAACATAGCTGCACAGACTAGTTGTGTCATATCCAAGAAACCGATAAAATATCTGGGGGTATTTATATCAAAAAATAATCAAGACTTATTTAAATATAATTATGAAGTTGTTTGGAGAAAAATTGAAAAAAAAAATTCTTATGTGGACTAAATTAAGAGTTTCCTGGCTGGGCAAAATAGCAATCGTAAAAATGAATGTGCTACCAAGGTTAAATTTTCTTTTCCAAATGATTCCAATAAAAATTAATGACAAAGTACTATCTATATGGCAACAAAAAATCAATAAATTCATATGGGACAAAAAAAACGGCCACGAATTAAATTTAAAATAATGACGGATACTAAAAGAAGAGGAGGACTTGCTCTTCCAAACCTAAAATTATATCATCAAGCAGCAACTTTGGTTTGGATCAAAGATTAGATAATTTATCCAAATAATAGGAACACTAACTTAGAACTAATAGACTTGCAAGGTGGACCACATCAACTTTTATGGGGAAAAAATCCCAAGAAACAGTTAGTTGAAAAGAGAAATCATCTAATTGTGGATAATATGATTATAACATGGAAAAAATTAAAATCAAGATTAAGTCCTAATCCCCCATTAATGATGGCTCCATTCAGTGTTTATGGTACCACTATGGACAAAAAAAAGTATGGATTAATGAGATATGGAGACATAATAAAAAAAGATGGAACATTCAAAACGCTAGCGGATATACATGAAGATCATCCACAGATGTCTTGGATGACATATCATCAACTTATGTTGAGATTCAAGGAAGATTGCACAGTCCGGGGTAAACTCAGAAAGGAAACAGAATTTGAACAACTAATGAGCAAACCAACACAACATTTATTAGGAAAAATCTACAAACTCTTAATAACATTCAATACAGAGGAAGAACAAGTTAAAGTCTGTCAAATCAAATGGATGGAAAATATAAGTGAAACAATAACGATTGAGGAGTGGGAACAGCTCTTCCGAAAGAATCTTAAGTTCACTCTCTGTCAAAACATCCAGGAAAATTGGCTCAAGAAGCTGCATAGATGGTATATAACTCCAAGTGATATCCAAAATATGAACTGTAAGGCCTCAGGACTATGCTGGAAGTGTCACAAAATCAGAGGCACCTTCTACCACTGTTGGTGGACGTGCAAAGTTGTTCAGAAATTTTGGGAAAAAATTCATATGAATCTGGAAGGCATCTTGGGACAAAGCATAAATTATGACCCCAAACTCTTCCTTCTGAATAAAACACCTGACACAATGAACGAGGATCAACAGATTATTGCAAAATATCTTGTAACTGCGGCTAGAGTTGTCTTGGCATCTCTTTGGAAAACCGATAATATCCCAAAAATTCAAACATGGATAGAAAAATCTCTAGAATACATAACGATGGCACAACTAACGGAATACATGAAAGACAGTACACAAGAACAAAACTGAGAGAAATAGAAACCCTTTTATGAATACATCACAATCACCAGATAAAAGCATTAACCAAATCGTGTTACCACCTTAATAAGAATAATAATCTGTTTATATGGCAATAATATGGAATATTGTATTATACTTAATAGAGGGGTAGATACCCATATATGTTAACAAAATGATATTTAATCAATATTATTTTCTTTTCCCCTAATTTTCCTTCTGTTTGTCTAATTAATTTTGAAAATATATATATATTTATAAATGGTGCATAAATGGTGTGAAATTGAGTAAAAGAATGATCAATGATAGCAACAGAAACGAGGCAAACTATAACAGATCACTGTGACAAGATACAAAATAAAAATGAAAAAAAACACCACCCTGGTGTATTGGCTTGTCCTTAAGTATATGACTTCAACAGACTTAGAAGGGTATAACTTTATTTAGAATCACACTTGAAGTTCAGTAAACTACAGCATCATTCTGCCCCAGAGTCTGGTCAGATTTAACAGTTCATTCATATAGAGTCAAAAACTGTATCCTCTAAAGGATTACAAGCAATTTTTAAAGTGTAGTGTCTGGGTTACCCTGAGATGACTTTGACTGAGACAGACAGATGTCAAGTGTGAGGGGACTTGTTTCCCAAGATGCAGGACCAAGGGTGCCAATCTCTAGGTGGGGGCTGGAGATCTCCTTGGATTACAACTGATATCCAGGTGACAGAGATCAGTTCACCTGGAGAAAATGGTCACTTTGGGAGGTGGACTCCATGGCATTATACCCCATTGAAGCCACTCCCCAAACCCCAACCTCCTCAGGTTCCACCCCTAAAATCTCCAGGTATTTCCCACCCCAGAGCTGGTAACCCTATTCAGGGCCCAAATTCAGATTAGGACTGTTGTGCAGGGGTACTGTGGAAAAGGGACCTTAGCCCTTTACCCCTCATGTTGTTTTCCCAACCCAAAACAGATGGGGGGGAATTATTTGTCCCAATGTGGTACTGATAGGCTACATATGCAGCCCTTCAACAGGGCAAATAGAGTCTCTCTGGGGCTGTTTTTGATGGGGAAAATTGTGCAGTACCAGCCCTGTTTAGCTTCTGAGATCTGATGAGATTGGGCTACACCATGCTGTCTTCCCTCCCATAAAATGTATAGAAGCATATATTTCTAATTCACTTTGGCTGCTCTGCTGCCTTTTGACTATTTTTTGCATCCCGTCCTCAGTTTTTCTGTTTTGTTTTAAATGCATGCAGTTCAGAAACCCTCACAAAGTCAATCATTAATTCCGTTTCCTCGCATGCAGGATCCAAGCAGTGATGATAACAGTACAGGGCAACAGGGAACAGGTAGCCAGCACAGATTTATACAGGTTTAGAAGAAATTCACAGACAATAAAGTGCTCAAATGAGTTCTAGCAGCATGAGTGCAAGAGAAGACCAGAAAAATCTCAAAAGGGCAAAATATCATTTAAAGGAGATGGATTGTCAGGGAGTCGCAGAACATTTATGACCACTTAAAATCCTTGAATACTGGAGACAATGAGTCTGGATGTAATGCAATAAAATTTGTGCACATTACAGAATGAGCTATAACTGGAATTGCAGATTGATCCCTGACTGGAGGCAACACAGATGCAGGGAGATGTGAATTTGGCACTGGATTTGGCTGCTGCTCATTCACAAAGGCGAGGATGGACCAAGACATTTTGCTGCCCCAAGAGAGTGCACACAGGTCTGCCTGACAGTTGTCAACTAGTGCCTTTCATACCATTACAAGGAGCCTCTGGGAGAATATCTCTTGGGTGCCGTTGCTTTACTAGCACTGCTAAAAATATTGCTTCCTCTGGCAATACTTGGGTTGTTTATGCATTGGGCCAGCCATTCACAGATGAGAACATGTGGTTAATCTCTCAAATAATCTCTTTTGGGGTAAGAAGGAGCAGGTTAGAAAGGGAATTGGCTGCACGTTTCGCTCACACTTTGCCCCAGCACCATCCAACAATACAAGATGCTCAGGGTGCTTGCCAATTCACCCTACCTATCATGAGCAATCCACCCTATTCCTGCCATCCCTGGTTATTGTCTAACCAGGTCTAAAGACCACGCCTCTTTATTCCATCTCTCCCTAGAGACAACATGAAGCAGGTGAAAAACAATTCCCTAAAAAGCCAGTAATAGGAAACTTCAAAATTCCTTCTTGGCCCTGGATCAATCAAGTCATCTCACACTGCCCCAAGGGAGGACAGGTGGGTCAGCAGCACACAACACATGCCTGCGTGGGGAAAACAGGAAGCCTCTTTTAAGACTCTCCATGACCATTCCCAATAGGCTGGGTGATTGACTGTCCCAACCAATAAGGCCCTTTGCGTTATTTGAATTGTAGGTGGGAGATTAACACCCATAGGTAGGGTTTCCAGCTCCGGTTTGGGAAATACCTGGAGATATTTGGGGCAGAGCCTGAGGAGGGGAGGGTTTGGAGAGGGGAGGGACTTCAATGCCATAGAGTCAATTGCCAAAGAGGCCATTTTCTCCAGGTGAACTGATCTATATTGGCTGGAGATCAGTTGTAATAGCAGGAGATCTCCAGCCACCACCTGGAAGTTGGCAACCCTACCCATAGGCCCAGTATCCATGAATGAATATAGGGTAGGGTGTGCATTTGAGTGCACATGAGCTGAAAATATATCCTGAAATCACTATGGGTAGCTGTGTTAGTCTGTATCAGTAAAAAAGAGCAAAAATCCAGTAGCACCTTAAAGACTAACAAAAATTTCTGGCAGGGTATAAGCTTTTGTGAGTTACAGCTCACATTTTCTGAAGTGAGGTGTGACTCATGAAAGCTCATACCCTGCAAGAAATTGTGTTAGTCTGTAAGGTGCTACTGTACTCTTGCTCTTTTCTACTCCTAAAAATCACTGTTTGGAATCTGTTTGGGTATCGGATGAGGAAGAAGTGAAAATGGGTAGGGGGGAGAGGAACCCAAACGTAACCATGTGCACACAGATGGCATCGATTTTCATCAAGGTGAGCTTGAATCAGACTTTAAATTCATGCCAAAACAGCATCAGACAAAACCTGTGGAAAGTGCGGGGTAGGAGTGAGGTGAACTCTGAGGAAGGGGGAAATCATGCATAACTCCAATGAAAAACTGCGTCAGTCCGGCAGAGAATGCGAATCCAAGTACCCATGGATGAATGGCCATAATTCTTTTTTACTTCTGAGTTTCCAGTGCTGGAGCTGGGAGAAATATTTTTAAATCACTGAAAGGCAACACTAGCAGGAGACAGGGGATGGTTTCACTCTTCCCCCCCACGTGCTCCATTGCCTTGACAGCCTTCAAAGAACTGAAGTATAAAATTGCTGTGCTATTAACTAACATCCTCACAGTGCCATCCTAAACAGACTTAGAAGGGTGGAAGTCTGCTTAGAATGGCCAGTTAATGACTAGGAGCATAAACAGGGCAAGTACATTTCAAGAATAAATCCTTTTAAAGTACATATCCTACTCTTTGATTAGTTATGGTCCATTGTCCTAGATATAAAAGAGAAGCAAGTGGAAGGCTGTATGGAGTGAATCTAATAAGAGACACAAAGCTATTCTTTTAAGCTTGACATCCACTACATGCTGAGTAATGTGTATGCCAAATACCTGTCAGTTTATGAACACCTGTTTTACATTCAAGCATGTGAGATCCAAGCATTTTTGAATACACTAATTGGGGCAGAGTGCTTTCTTTACGGCACCGTTGCTTTGAGAAAATGTCTTGTTTTACCTGCCAGCAATTTGGAAGTGCTCATTCTGCGGCATTGTTGGTTCATAAGAGAATGTTTGGCAGGCGGATGTTGGGAATATCAAATGGGAATTACTCTGATTCAGTCAAATTCACAGACCGATATGCGAGCAGAAACACCATAACAAAGAAATGGCTGTACACTGGGAGTAGGGTTGCCAAGTCCTTCTTTGCCACCGGCAGGAGGTTTTTGGGGCAGAGCCTGAGGAGGGGGGTTGGGGAGAGGAGGGACTTCAATGCCATAGAGTCCAATGGCCAAAGTGGCAGTATCCCTTTTGGGAACTCAGCTCACTATCCTAACGTGGGAATTGAACAGAAATAAGAAATTGGATTTGCTGGTGACTCTAAAAAATGGACCCAGTATAAGAATGCTTGAATTAGACTAATATAGAAGTGGGCCTTTCATTGTGAACTTGGGGTTACCATGAGATATGTAGATCTGTATCATGTGAGAAACAGCCTGAGCAGGGAGCATTATCAGTCAGCACACGAGATACATGAAAATGATCCACAGCTCCTTTTTAACATCTGTTGCAAATCACTGCAGGTTAATGCTCCAAATTCCAGAGTGCAATCGCCTATTCTGTCAATTATGCCCATTCATTTCTGCGCCATTCATCTTATTTTAATTCTTCCCCAGGTATAAAGTGACAAGCACAAGGCAACAAAATTACCTGGGCCCACAATGACCTACAACAAAGATATTCATCATTCTACACTGTTCAACTTGTATTAGAATTGCCAGCCTCCAGGTGGTGGCTGGAGATCTCCCATTATTACAACTGATCTCCACCTGATAGAGATCAGTTCACCTGGAGAAAATGGCCGCTTTGGCAATTGGACTCTATGACATTGAAGACTTGAAACCCCGCCCTCCCCAGGCTCCACCCCAAAAATCTCCAGGTATTTCTCAACTTGGAGCTGGCAACCCTAGAGGCCACACTTATTTTCAATCAGTTGCTTAGCCCATTTTGCAATGCAATATGCATTTGGTATTTTTGCTTGATCCTGCAGGATGTTGATTCGAATTAGGTTAGAGGCCTTACAATGTCTGTTCACATAGCCTGTCTATATAAGATTGTCATCCTCCAGGTACTAGCTGGAGGTCTGCTATTACAACTGATCCCCAGCCAATATAGATCAGTTCCCCTGGAGAAAATGGCCCCTTTGGCAATTGGACATTGAAGCATCTTCCCTCCCCAAACCCCACCCTCCTCAGGCGCCAACCAAAAAAAACCTCCCGCTGGTGGCAAAGAGGGACCTGGCAACCCTATGTTTATAACATAACTGTTTATTCATTAACACACTATAGCTGGTGTCCCCCCCTGCCCGCAGTACACTCAATATGAATATCCTTGATCGGGTTACCCACGTTCATAGATGAAAACAAAGTTCCTTTGTTGACTGTCCTTTATCATTAGATAGAAGTTTTACTAGTTCTAGCATGGGGTTTCAAAACATGAGGGACCAAGTTGCTCACTGCTGAAGAAAACTCTGCTTCAGAGGAGACCATATGACAATCGCTAGCAAGCCTATACAGGTGGTTTCAAAGTATTTTTCTGTAGTCGTCTGATAAACAAACAAACCTTGACATCGGTAGGGATTAAAGAATAAGAGATTGAAAACCTGATCTGTTTTGACACCTGGAAACATGCGAAAATAGAAAAATACCTAGTGCCTTCACATCCCCTGAAATGTTCTCATTGAACAGCATGCCAGTAGCTTTTAGAGAGTCTAGATCTTGGAGCGTTTTAATTTTAGTACTGTACATAGGTAGCAAGTGCTTGTTTAATTATTTATGCAGATTAATAATGCAAATGTTTTTTAATAGAAATAAGTGAGTGTAGGATGGCTCAACCATTCTACATTTTTCCCCCTGTGAGGTGGGCTTTATGCCTGTTAAGAGGGCTTTTAGTTAACATGGTGGTGGGCTTTCCCCCTTTTACCTCACCCTGGAGTATACTGTGAATTACCCAATGTTATCTACAAATAATGGTGAATCCTGATTGCCACAGTGCAAGCCTGTCAGTTAGAAATTCTTCAGAATTAAAAAATAAAAAACAAGGAATTTACTCCACAAAGAGGCCTACTGTGACTTCTGTCTTCTTGTCAGTCTTACAAAGGCATAACATTTGATAGGCTACTAAATGAAACAAATATGTAACATTTATAAAGAAAATGCTGCTAAAATAAAACATTTATAACATCAATGCTAATAGATCACACTTTCACAAAATCAGTGAGGATGGGGTGAGAAAATATGTAACGTGTTACACAGAACTTTTCTTCAGGCAGAGTAAGAAGATGGCTCATTTTTGGGGCTGTTGTGAGATTCTAGGTAACTACAAATGTGCATTCTCTTTCATTTATATATGAACCATCATTAAATAGAACCACCATTTACAGGCATTAACGGATATCCCTCATCCCTTAAATAGAACCACCATTTACAAATATCTGTGCCTCATTTCTTGATCCAGTTCAGCCAGAACTATCTGTGCTAAGCTACAGTGAAAAACTTAAAGAAAGATGGAGGTAATCATGTATATTACAGACCTTGGATTTCTAAAAGGTTCATTTTCAAAGCAATGACTATCTACCTTCTGCAAAGTCACAGCAGTGTTCTGACAATTTAAGGCCAATGGAAAGGTTAAGCATTGAACATAGCTGTAGAGAGACTCAATCTGAACCTCAGAATGGCCCAATTTATGCAGATCCAATTTATTCAAAAGTGCAGCCTGGGTATATTTTGTACAACAGCTTTTCCATTTGTCCTCGCTTCTGACAAGTAAATGCAGTATTATTATCTATATAAAATTTCCCATCTTGATAGGGTAATTTGAAAGATTTTCATTAACGTTATTGATCCAGCTATTGCAATGATAGGTATATTATATCTCTTGATAGGTATACTATATCTCTATAGTGAATGATGCCCAAGCAGAACACAAAAGCTGTTATTTCAGAACACCTAAGGAGCTTTCATTGCATCCAGCTCTACATCTGTCTGTAGTGAAACAAAATTTAATTTGCTACATGCTCCTTAAATGAACTGTCACCATAAATCTAATGCTACTACAACATAATAAAATTTTGTGCCTTGCCATAAGAAAGTCATATCTCTGCAGTCCCATCATCCTTTGCACTCCCTTTTGTACTGTCTTTGCTTTTTATTTAAAACATGAAAACCCCACAATAACGTCTTCTTTGTTGTCGAAAAAGCAGATGCTCTGACTGATGGATTCCCTTTGAGCTATAGAAGCGAAAGATCAAGATTGTATTTTAGTCCCTGAAGAACAAAACCCAGAAAAAATTAGGTGGCAGGTAATTCGGTTTGAGAAGTTAAGATAACCTGGCTGTACTTTTAAACATACATCATCCAATAATAAAGATAAGCTACCTACTTTCAGAGAGAAAAGATCAAAACTGGAATTCACAGAGAGGGAAATGGTAGGAAACCACCCAATATTGCTTTCTTCAATAACTTAAAAAAAAAAATCATATTCTGGCAGATACACCATTTATTTTAGAAGAGGATTAGACTTGGGTGGAATAATTTGGCTGTGCCCTGGAAATGTTTCAGAGGACCTGGATTTTGGATCTGGCTTCTGCTCTGGACTGGATTCCAGAATATTATCACCCAGCACCTCAGTTTGATTTAAGAGAGGCTATGCTAAGCCTTGACACATATACACCTAGGCCTCTAGCACAGTGGTTCTCAACCTGGGGGTCGGGACCCCCAAGGGGGTCGCGAAGTGTTTTCTGGGGGGTCGCCGCCACTGTCCTGGGACAGTCCCCATCCCGGGCTGTCCAGGACTAACCCAGACTCCCTGTAACCCTGATCCGTCCGCGAGGGCAGGGAAGACCCCAAGCAGAGAGGTGAGGAACTGACCGACCGATAGTCAGAAGGAGCCGGGCTGCAGAGATTCGGCGGCGTGCTGCCGCACACCAGCTGTAGCCCCGCTGCCCAGCTGAAAGGGGGGAGGGCCAGCCCTGGGCGCGGTCGCACCTGTGCCGGGCAGATGATGTGGCAGGATGTGTGGGAGGCCGAGGAAGCTCCCCTGGCTCGGCCAGTTCAGGTCTCGGAGGAGAAGAGGGCGGTCCCCCTTGAGGCTGCTACAGCCATGTTGCTTTTACTTTTAGCTGCGCTCGGGTGTGGCGGGAGCTTCAGCCTGGAATCCAAGTGCGCGTGTCTGTTGTGTGGCTTCGCTTTTCTGCCCTGAGTCATCAGTTCCGCTCTGGCAAGGTGCAGTTCGGGATTTCCCCCTCGAGCGCACAGGTTCGGTGAGGCGCAGAAGGAACGGTGACTGGCGGAGGGGAGAAAAAGGCACAAAAAGTCCGAGTAGGATAAGCGGCCCTTCGCTCTCGTGAGGTGATTAAACAGAGCTCTGCTTTGAGGGATAACTGCAGTTCTGTGCACAAGCAGTGTCCCAGTCACAAGAGAGGGGGTTTCCTCGCGAGAGCCCCGGCCTGCTTGGAAGAGTTTTTGGGGAGAGAGGGGAGGACAAGGAACACAGTGCATGCTCAGAGGCACTCTTTCCTCTGTGCCAGGAAAGGTTGCTGCGCCACACAGTCACAGCCGCTGTGCAACAGGTGGTAGTAGCGTTTGCTTGTTTGTTTTAAACTTTAAAATTTAAAGTAATTATATATATGGATACCCCGGACTGTCAAAAAAAAAAAGTGTTTTCTTTATCCGATCGAAAATGTAATTTATGCAAATTTATGCAAATGTGACGAGGGTCGCAGGTTACTTGGCAATTGTAAAAGGGGGTCGCGACTCGAAAAAGGTTGAGAACCACTGCTCTAGCAGATTGCACAGGTCAATGCTATGTCATTAGAGACATCGTCAAAGAGACCTTCTGGATACTAGGTCCTGACAGAACCAGAAAGCCACTAGGGATGGAACACCTAAGAATGGGGCTTGCCAACTTCCAGGTACTAGCTGGAGATCTCCTGCTATTACAACTGATCTCCAGCCAATAAAGATCAGTTCACATGAAGAAAATGGCCACTATGGCAATTGGACTGTGTGGAATTGAAGTCCCTCCCCAAACCCCGCCCTCAGCCCCCCCAAATCTTCAGGTATTTCCCAACCTGGAGCTGGCAACCCTAACAGTGAGGAATTTCAATTAATAACAGGGAAGAGAAGATCTCTTACTGGTATAGTCAGGCACACTAACTAAATGGTAGGGTTGCCTGGTCTCTCTTTGCAACCAGCGGGAGGTTTTTGGGGTGGAGGAGGGCAGGGTTGGGGAGGGGAGGGACTTAAATGCCATAGAGTCTAATTGTCGAAGGGGCCATTTTCTCCAGGTGAACTGATCTCTATTGGCTGGAGACTGATGACTCATCGGCTGGAGATTGATGACCCATGACAATTAGTAACCAAGGCACATTATGCTAAATGTGATAGGTATAAAAGAATAATCTAAAACGTTAAGAAAGAAAATGGGGGGGGGGAGATGGAGAGAAAGACGCAGTATTTCTGAAACAATGGAGAAATATTAAAAGAACTAAAAACTGAGAGGATATTATTCTCCTTTCTAGTGGGCCTATTCCAGAGGTTGGTGTTGGAAGCGGGTATTTGGCACTGTGGCATATATGACATGGAGTACTGCAAAGTTCTGTCTTTTCTCCCTGGTGATGTCTGGTATGTATAAACCACTAGGAGCTGTCATTTGCAGATTTTAGATGAGATGTCATAAATATACTGATAATACCCAGCTCTATTTGTTTTTCACATGTGATTTAGTGATAGAAGCTCACAAGTATCTGGAGTTGATAATGAGCTGGTTGAGGACGAATGAGTGGAATGTTAATTCAGAGTTGCTGCTGGAAGCATCTTCAGCAAATGAAGGAGGTGTTTCAGATGAGGTTGCTCTACGGCTGCCAAGCCCCTGGATGGGGTAGGGCATCCCCAGCCCCCAGCCCATGTTGCCTGCCACTGCTAGAAATGGCAGCAGGATAAAAATTAAAAAGAAAAATAAGGACTCATCTACTTAGAGGAAGTTCTTACTATAGAACCCCTGGTGATTCCTAGAGCTACCCAGAAGAGTAGAGTTTCTTGCAATTTCTAGAGCTATCCCTTTCACTTCTGGGTAGCTCTATGAATTGCCAGGTAGTCTATGGTAAGAACTTCCTGTAAGTAGAATTTAAAATTTTCTCCTGGAATGCTTGGCCCCACCCCACCCCACCCTCCTGCTAGTTGCAAGGCACTGCCTGGTAACCCTAGATTACACCCACCTTAAAAGATCAGGTTTTCACCTTGAAGGTACAAATAGATCTGACTTTGACTTTGGTTGATTAGATGTAATTTGTCAGCATTTCATCATCTTAGATTATCCAGTGTAGCTCTGTAAAGATGCCAGGGGCTGCACCGCCTGTGGAGATGCCATCTCCTTCCCTTGGTGTCAAAAACAAGTCAATACACCAGAAATGTAACAGAGGCCCTTTAATTACTTCACTGTTTTACAATGCCAGCTCCTGCTTTGGCAACTACACTGTTTCTGCATGTTTAAGCCAGGGAGAAGCTCGTCCGCCAGTGGGCACAGTTCCTTTTGGCTTCCCTCTGGGCTAGGAATGTCACTTCTAAGTGTCCAGAAGGCTCTGTACTCCCTAGCCTTCAATGGCAGGATGGCTCTTCTTCTCAGCTTCCAGCCAATTACCCCCTTAACTCTTTCAGCTGGGGTCTTTTATCCCTCTTCCCCAGCCATTCCCAGTTCCTCCTTCCTTGTTCCTACTCTAGGGTTTCCAGCTCTGGGTTGGAAAATACCTCGAGCTTTTGGGGGGTGGATCCTGAGGAAGGTGGGGTTTGGGGGAGGGGAGGGACTTCAATGGGAAATAATGCCATAGAGTTCACCTTCCAAAGCAGTCATTTTCTCCAGGTGAACTAGGGTTGCCAGGTCTCTTTGCTATTGGCAGGAGATTTTTGGGGCAGAACCTGAGGAGGATGGAGTTTGGGGAGGGGAGGGACTTCAATGCTGTAGAGTACAATTGCCAAAGTGGCCATTTTCTCCAGGTGAACTGATATCTATCAGCTGGAGATCAGTTGTAATAGCAGGAGATCTCCAGCAAGTACCTAGAGGTTGGCAACCCTAAGGTGAACTGTCGCCTAGAGATCAGTTGTATTAGCTGGAGATCTCCATCTACCACCTGGAGGCTGGCTACCCCATCCTACTCCTGAGCAGGTCATTTCTTTTGAGGAGGCTTTTACCTCAGATGAGATTTTTGTTTCATAGGGAGATAATGTTGGTTGGCCTTCCTCCTGTGTTCTCTTCCTTTGCTCTTGCAGGCCCAACTAGATCTTTCCTTAGCTCTGCAAATGAGCTGCTGCTTTCTTTAGGGCTGTGCCCCCACACCACCCCTTCTCCCTAAGGGGTAGAGAGACTCTTGAGCAGAGATAGTTCAGCCATCATTAGTCATATTCTGGTGATATCCAGTAAGATTACTATAGCCCTTTGGTTTCATTTGACCATTCTTATGGGGAGAAAATACTACACATGATCCTTGCAGTATACATAATTGCCATTTTGTTTGAAAGGAGACAACCCAGATACTCAGCCTCAGTACATGTGGACAGAACCCTGGAAAATCAATATTCTCATAAGGGTATTCTGAAGTTGAAATATATGTGCATTACCTTTTTCATGCAAAACAGGGACAATACATATCAAGAGGATCATGTGCAGTGCGTTCTCCCTATATGTGCTGTCTACATAACTACTGAGAAGAGCTTGTAGCAAGCATGTCATATCTAAGGGCATCTTTGAAGACCATTCAGAATGTTTACTGGTTCAGAATATAGCAGATAGCTTGTTAACAGAACCAACCTAACAGAACATGCTCATGTTGAAAGACTTTCATTGGTCTTCTATATGGTTCTGGATTTATTTGAGAGTCCTGGCTTACTAGTCTATAAAGCTGTCAATGGCCTGGCAATGGATATATAAATTATTGCCTACTCCCATATGATCTGCAGGTTCCTAAGATCTTATTCTGAGTCTCTGCTCCAAGTGTCTTCTGAAGTTAGGTGAAGGGTAGCTGGAGATTTTACCTTCTCTGTAGCAGTGTCCTGCTTCTTGAACACCCCCTCCCCAAATTACTTGGTACTCTGTTATACTTTTGTTGCCAAATTAAAAACGTTCATTTCTCTGCATTAATGGTTGATATTTGTTGCTTCTCTATTGCTGCTTCACATTACTGGGATTTTACAGTTAGACTTTTAGCATGGGGCTTATTTTTAGAATTGTTAATGGTTTTTATTAATTATTGGCCACCTTTGATGCCTGACATGGAAAAAAGACTCTTTTTAAATAAAATAGTAAAAATAACTGCTTCCTGAACTAGAACACCAGCAACCCTATGCGGATAAAGAGAGAATACATGAACTTCAGTCAAATACCTTTTTGTACCAATCCCTTATAAAACTGCATATATTCAGAATGTAAACAGACTTTCTGGATCAAGTACTACTTACACAGCATGAGAAGCACATAGACTTGTTCAATCTTCCCTTGGAATAGAGGTTCAGGAATCACTAAAGCAAGATAAGCTACTCACTGAAAAGGTCACATATCTTTGATATTATGGGGGTTACCGCATTATGTATTCCAGCGATGTATTAAGAGTTTGAAAATGTTATTAAAAATACTGTTTGCACTTTCTATGTATTCCCAGCGATGTATTAAGAGTTTGAAAATGTTATAAAAAATACTGTTCACACTTTGTTTGGCCCCTTTAGCTGTGAAGAGACATCTTCCAACCATTTATTAGCCGTTGCATCCAAAACCCAAAGCGATGTTTTTTATAACATTTTCAAACTCTTAATACATCGCTGGGAATACATAATGCGGTAACCCCCAAAGTCTTCTTTGCTACGCTCTTAGGCACAGTACAACTTCATTTGTCTGAATGGCCTGAGAAATGCCAGCAGGATAAATGGGAGTGTTGTTTACGTTGGGTTACAAATCCATTCTGTGAATCTGGATAACAAAGAGATTCAGGTAATCTGTGGCTGACAAACTGAGGTTGCATGATGTCTTACTGGTCAACCCTTCAGACGCTAATGACTGGACATCTGCATGACCACTTCAACCTTTCCACATCAGAGGGTTGGACGCAATCGAACTTTTGAGATTAGAGATGTACAGGAGGAAAAGAATGAAAACGCTTCTGGGGCATGGGCAGAGTTTTACTACAGAAGGAGGAAGTTTTGACTAAGCAGCCAAACCTAGGTGGGTTTTTGTAACTTCGTATATGCACAACCCTGTCAAGTGAAAGATTTTAAAAGTTCTGTTCATTTCAGTCAGGAGTTGTGTATTATGGTTTCCTATCTGAGCTGATTTTGTTTAATTGGGAAACAAGCATCATGGAGTCACTGCAAAGTTGCTGGTTGCTGGCCATTTCTGAACATTTTACCTATCTTGAAACAACTTCCTTGTTTATCTAATTTTTTTTCTGGGTCCAATTGAGGATAGCTCTGGGTATCACAATTTCAGGTAGGTAGCCATTTTAGTCTGTAACAGAAGAACAAAATGTGAGTCCACTTTAAAGAGCAACACATTTTTTTGGGTATAAGCTTTCATGGGTAGGGTTGCCAGGTCCCTCCTCACTACCGGCAGGAGGTTTTGGGGGTGGAGCCTGAGGAGAGAAGGGTTTGGGGAGGGGAGGGACTTCAATGCCATAGAGTCCAATTGCCAAAGCAGCCATTTTCTCCATGTGAACTGATCTCTGTTGGCTGGAGATCAGTTGTAATAGCAGGAGATCTCCAGCTAGTACTTGGAGGTTACTCAACAACCAGCACAAAGGTGTATACAGCACTGGTGATTTTTGTTGTTGTTGAGTACCTGGAGGTTGGCAACCCTATTCAGGGGGAGGGAGGGAAGGCAACATGGTATAGCCCAATGTCATCAGATCTTGGAAGGTAAGCAGGGTTGGTACTTGGGAAGGAGACCGCCAAGGAAGACTCTGCAGAAGAAAGCAATGGCAAACCACTTCTGCTTCTCACTTGCCTTGAAAAATCCTTGCTGGGGTCATTATAAATTGGCTGCGACTTAACGGTACTTTACACACACGCAGACACAAGCTTTCATGAGTCAAAAGTCATTTCATCAGATATGAAGAGAATGAAGGCCCATCAACCCTTATATCTAAGTCAAAAGGAGAGATAGGTATTGCAAAGATACTGTGCAAAATGTAATCAGTTTGATTAAAGCTAGAAGATATGCATAGAGGTGGGAAATGCACAAAATTAGCATCTGGAAATGAGATTTATTTATTTACATTATTTATAATCTGCCTTTCTCCCAAAACTCAAGGCAGATTACACATTGTCAGTGCAGTCAACAAAATGGGACATTCAATAAGGATTGTAGAAGTCTGGAACCAACCTGAAAGAACTGAAGCATGCTAGTATTAATATAACACATTAATCGGTGCAAAACTGCATAATAGCCTCTTACTTACAGTAACCTCTACATAGTAGTACAGACCACAGTTCTTAATCATTTATACAAGTAAGTTTGTAAAACATTTTGTACAGTGTAGCTCTATTACCTATGCAGAAAGGCCCTCTTGAATAATTCAGTTTTGTATAGTTTGCAGAAAGCCAGGAGAATGGGAGGCCATTCCTTAAGGTGGGAGCAGCTCATAGGAACCCACCGAGGTCCGAATCAAGGAGGATAAGATAGCTGGTATCATGCTATGCTACCGACAAGCTGATGAAAGCTAACTGAAACATGTATTTTTATCCAGAAAACATGTTCTTGTCTTATACCACGCCTGGGCTACTCTTGGGAAAGCTCTTGTAGCACCTTACCTACACCTGGGCTACCCCTGGATTTACCGGGCTACACTTTGGATAGGTCTCAGGCTCTTGCGGACCACTGGATTCTAAGATCTTCAGTTGAAGACATCCGTGAGAGTTTCATTGTTATTATATTGTACTTCGGACTAAATATTTCTCCAGAACTACGAATTTGATTTATTTTGTATTATTGTTTGATTGAAATCATAGAGAATGCTCTATGTTAGTATGATGATGGATATGTGATGTTAACATTCCTAATATTTATTTTTGGAGAGTATTTATCTCAATATATTTTGTTTAATATGAGTTTTTGGATTCTAATATTATAACTTTAAGACTATCTATTTGGGTCTATTAGTGCAGTTATTTACATTACGCTGTATTAATTATAGTGAGCAAGAGTGCTGTTTTTTAGTGTTGAACCTCCAGGAACTAGCTGGAGATCTCCTGCTATTACAACTGATCTCCAGCCGATAGAGATTAGTTCACCTGGAGAAAATGGCCACTTTGGCAATTGGACTCTGTGGAGTCCCTCCCCTCCCCAAACCCCGTGCTCCTCAGGCTCCACCCCAAAATCCTCCTGCTGGTGGCAAAGAGGGACCTGGAAACCCTAGCAGTTGTTAGGGTTGCCAGCTCCGGGTTGGGAAATACTTGGATATTTTTGGGGCAGAGCCTGAGGAGGGTGGGGTTTGGGGAGGGACTTCAATTCCATAGAGTCCAATTGCCAAAGCAGCCATTTTCTCCAGGTAGGGTTGCCAACCTCCAGGTAGTGGAGAAACCAAAACAGCACAAAAGGCAACAATGCACTAGAAATATATTAAAGTGAAAGTGTAAAATTTGTGACAACTTATCTATATACATATATACAAAAATACAATGTACAATCGATTACAAATTACAAACACATAAAAATGCACATAGAACAACAAACAATCCCAGTCGCAAAAAAGAAGGTTAAATAATTTGCCTTCTAACAAGATCTTCTACACAAAGGTAGGTATATCAACCAGAGGTTTTCACAATTATACAATGAATAATAACTTTTTCTCTTTTAGAGTAAGAATAACAGCAAACTTGGGAATGAGTTCAAAGGAAAGGCAGCAGAAGCAGCAGGGACATGTTGTCTAGATCATGTGACTATAAGCTTTATTAGCTGTTCAATCTGTGCACAATAATATATATTCTGAAATACATATTATCTGTCAAACCCTAATAACAATTACAAGAAACATTGTCATACTCACCTGCAAAGGAAATACCATAAGTCTAAGAAAACATAATGAGTGACAATTCACAGCAGCCCATCCGGCTTTCCAGTAAGATCAATGTCAGAGCGTATGATCATTATTCCTCAATGCATACAATAATACTAAAAATACAGGTGCAAGTAATCAAGACCATAGTAGCTCACTATCAAAAGGGAACTAATCCTGAAAGGAACCAAGAGGGAATTCAAAATCAAAAGGGAACTAATCCTGAAAGGAACCAAAAGGGAATTCAATTTCTTACAAGAAACGAGAGAAGTCAATTTCAGTATTAAGACCGGTAGGTGAGAAAGTCTGGAAAAGAAAAATGAACTTAGTTTCCATTTGCAAGAGGATTTTTTGAATGTTTTGCTGATCATAAGGTTGCCCTTTGTATTGCCACAACACACAAAAGGACATGTCATTTTCAGAATGGCCCTTTTCTAAGAAATGAGATGTTAGAGGCGCCTTGAGGATATGAGCCCGTATCCTAGAGCGATGCTCGCATATGCGGGTTCTAACTGTCCTCATCGTGCTGCCCACACACATCAATTGGCATTTACAAAAAATGCAATAAACGACTTGTTTTGAAGCACAGTTTGAAAAATGTCGTAGTGTAAATTTAAATCCTGTGCTTACGGAACTAAGTTCTTTAACTGGCAGACAAAGATTACAGACCAAACAGGAGCCACAACGGTGATGTCCTACAGCTGGAGGGAGCCAGGGGCTGGGGAGAGATTCACTGGCAAAATTTGCCACAAGAGAATCAGTATGTATTATTCTATCCTTAATAGCTCGTGGTCGACGCAATCCACATAAAGGAGGGGATTGGCATCCAGGAATGGCATCAAGAATGTGCCAATGTTTTTTGACAATATTGTTGATCAGATGTGACCGAGAGCTAAATTGTAAAGACCAATTGATCTTATTTGGTTCTTCAGCCTCACAAATGTTGGTAAAAAGTGAAGCTCTGGTTCTAATGTCAGCTCTTGTCCTGGCTGCACGTAAGATGTAGTGAGGAAATCCCTTAGCCAGAAGTGCCTCATCCAAATTATCAGCTGAGGAATGATAGTCTACTGCACTAGTGGCATTGCGTTTAAGAAGCAAATAATGGCTAAAGGGTAGGTTGTTTAACAAATGTTGGGGATGGAAAGAAAAATAATTTAACCCTGCCCGTTTGGCTAAAGCTTTCCGAAAAAGTCTTACTGCAAGAGTTAAATCCGGTGCTGTGTAAATTTCCAAGTCAAAAAAAGTAAGAGTTTCCTGATGGTAAGTACCTGAAAATTACAAATTAGGATCAAGAGCATTAATCCATTCATTAAATTTGGTGAATGATTCCACTGATTTAAACAGGAAAAAAGATCATCCACAAAACGTCTGTAAACAAGCATGTCCAAGTGAAAAGGATTATTATTAAATAAAAACTTATTTTCAAAATCAATCATAAATATGTTGGCTATGGAAGGAGCGCAAGCAGCGCCCATAGAAACCCCATTGACCTGTAAATAAAATTGATCCCTGTAACGAAAATAATTGTGTTCAAAAAGAATATCCAACAATTGTAATAAAAAACCAGTAGGCGGTGTTAAATCAGATCTAGAGTCCAAAAGATTATGAATGATGGACCGGACTTCTGGTAAAGGAATATTTGTGTATAAAGAGGATACATCCAAACTGGCCAAAGCACTGCCCGAAGGAATGGGGTGTCTTTCCAATTGGGAAATAAAATCCCTAGAGTCCACCCCTAAATCCTCCTGCTGGTGGCAAAGAGGGACCTGGACAACTGTTAGGGTTACCAGCTCCAGGTTGGGAAGTACTTGGAGATTTTTGGGGCAGAGCCTGAGGAGGGTGGAGTTTGGGGAGGGGAGGGACTTCAATTCCATAGAGTCCAATTGCCAAAGCAGCCATTTTCTCCAGGTAGGGTTGCCAACCTCCAGGTAGTAGCTGTTACAACTGATCTCCAGCCAACAGAAATCAGTTCACCTGGAGAAAATGGCCAATTTGGCAATTGGACTCTATGGCATTGAAGTCCCTCCTCTCCCCAAACCCCACCCTCCTCAGGCTCTGCCCCAAAAACCTCCCGCCGGTGGTAAAGAGGGATAGTTCCTGGAGGTTGGCAACCCTAGCAGTTGTTGATTTTAGCCATTTGCAGGTTGGCACTAGCAGAAGGCCCTGTTCAGATGAGCGAAGTTGTGGTAGCGGAGCATAGGGGGAGAGGTGGGCCCACAGATAAGATAGAGTCCTATTTTTATACCTAGCCTGCAGGGAGTCCATTGCCCTGAACTTGTTAATGAATTCTAGTTCAGCAATCTTTTGTTGCAATCTTCTTTTGAAGGTTCTCTGTAATCAGCATGGCGTTGGAAAGCGCTGTCATGTTGCAGCTGACTTATGGCAACTCTGTAGGGTTTTCAAGGCAAGAGAAAAACAGAGGTGATAGGCCACTGCCTGCCTCTGTGCAGCCACCATGGACTTTGTTGGTGATCTCCCATCCACATACTAACCAGGGCCGACCCTGCTTAGCCTCCTAGATCTGTTAAGAGTGAGCTAGCCTGGGCCATCCAAGTCAAGGCATAGTCAGTTTAGGGTTGCATTATTGGGGTGCTTTCACACATGCCAAATAATGGCACTTTTGAATCCACTTTCAATGCGCTTTACAGATGGATTTATTGTGTGAAATGGCAAAAGCCACCTGCAAACAATAGTTAAAGTGCATTGAAAGTGGATTCAAAGTGCATTATTCAGCATGTTTGAAAGCGCCCTTAGTCTCTGAATCCTGCACTGAGCCCCCACAAGACCATGAAGTTCAGAGGCTGACATTTCCTAATTGTACCACTGCTTTAAACAGCAAAGCGAATTCCAGTCATTTGAATTCACCTATTTCTAATTGAAGCATTGCATATTAATGCCCACTTTGATAAACTAGCTATAATACTTTGAAATTTTCAAAGAATGATTTATTCCCATTTTATGGGCTTTACATATATGAAATCCTTTTAAAGGTCTGTAGCAAATTGCTGCAGTTATAAAGTGGGCTGCTATAAAGTTTTAGACAGAGGAATGAAATATATGTGGCAATTTGATCAGTGCGAAGACTTAGTTTTACCTGGGTTATCACAGCTACTGCCTCCCCAGAGAGAGAAAGAGAGAGAGAGAGAGAGAGAGAGAGATCTTCATGCATTAAAATATTATTTGGCTTGACTCAAAGAGCTCTTTCAGTGATTCAGCATGCCATTTACAACTGCTATGTCTGATAACAGACCTATATTCATATCCCTGTACTTCCATTTGCAGTGGCCCCATTCTACAATTAAATGAATATATGTCGTCATTGCTCTTCAAGTTATATATCAGTGGAAATCCAATACTCCGTCGTATGGGTTGTGATACATTGTAACTCAAGAAATAGAAAACGAAAATTTTTATGCTAGTCTCCATTGAGAGCAGATCGGAAGCACAGTAGCCAGGCCTAGTGAAATAAAACAAAATCCAGTGGCACTAGGATTGCCAGATCCCTCTTAGCAACCAACTGGAGGTTTTGGGGTGGAGCCTGAGGAGGGTGGGGTTTGGGGAGGGGAAGGACTTCAATACCACAGAGTCCAATTGCCAAAGCAGCCATTTTCTCCAGGTGAACTGATCTCTATTGGCTGGAGATCAGCTGTAATAGCAAGAGATCTCCAGCTAGTACCTGGAGGATGGCAACCCTAAGTGGTACATGAAAGGCCAACAACATTTATTTCAATATGAGTTTTCACGAATCACAGCTCCTCAATATGCTGGTCTACAACCGTAACAACAATAAACTAAACAGCTCCTCAGATATGTATGTGGCCTAGTGCCCATGTACCTATCAGCAAGGAGGTTTTCCTTTTTCTTTATTCTGCCACCTCCTTTATCCCACTTTTCCCCTTCCTATTTAGGGTTGCCAGCCTCCAGGTGGTGGCTGGAGATCTCCCACTATTACAACTGATCTCCAGGTGACAGAGATCAGTTCCCCCAGAGACAATGGCTGCTTTGGCAATTGGACTCTTTGGTACTGAAGTCCCAACTCTCTCCAAACCCCGCCCTCCTCAGGCTCCACCCCCAAAATCTTCAGGTATTTCCCAACCTGGAGCTGGCAACCCTATTCCTATTTCACAGTGGCAAACAAGGTTAAAAGGTTTGGGATACTATAATGAAAAGGAAAGATGGGATGAAGTAACACTGTGTTAACTTTGCTGTAAAAAGTAAGAAGATTATTACCCAAAAAAAGAACTGCCTTTTTTTAGCTTATGGTGTAAACAGGAGTTAATCTAGCAACTTCCATCTATAGCAGGGGTGGGGAACCTTTTTCCTGCCAGGGCCATTTGCACATTTATAACATCATTCGGGGGCCATACCAGGTGTAGATCTCCCGGTGGGGGAGGAGAGGCTAGGGTTGCCAGGTCTCTGGCCATCACCTGGAGGTTGGCAACCCCAGGGGAGGCCACGCAGAGAAGGCCTGGAGGGCTCTCCCGGTCCTCCCAGGCGGGAGGGCAGCCAGCGGTGGTCCCGAGCAAATGAGGCGCCAGGGAGGCGCAGCCCGCGGTCGATCAGCAAGGGAGGAAGGAAGGAAAACAGAGAAAGAGGAAAAGGGAGAGAGGGAGAAAGAAATGGAAAGAGGGGGAGAAAGAAAAGGATGGAGGGAGACAGACAAAGAAAGAGACAGAAGGAGAGGGAGAGAGAAAAGCCTCCCCCCACACACACACACCCGCCGGCCCCATGCAACCTGGCCCCAGGCTCCATGCCCTCCTTGCCCCAGAGTCCACAAAAGGCCCCCTGAAGTCCGATCGGCTCCTGCGTGCATGCTCTGCCGCCAGGAGCCGTGGGCCTCTTCCCCCCCCCTCGCTGCTCAACAGCCGACAGGCAGCAAGAGGGGCTTACAGTGTGCCCTGGCTTTCCTGCACGCTGCGGCTATAGGAGGCAAACTTGGGGGAAGCGTCCCTCCCCCTCCTCTCGCCGACCAACAGCCGTCAGTCGGCGAGAGGAGGTCCAAAGGGCGCCGCAGCCCCCCTGCAAGCCGTGGCCCCAGGAACACCCTCAGGGAGGGCCGCCCTATGCTGCGCCTCCGCGGCGGGGCCCCGGAGCTCCTGAGGGCTGCAAAAAATGTCCTTGGGGGCCGCATACAGCCCCCGGGCCTGAGGTTCCCCATCCCTGATCTTTAGCAACCCTTTTGGGGAGCCTTGCGGCCCCTTGGATCCTTGTCCCTTGTCACCTTGGTTAAGCGGCAGACTAAAAATAGGGATGCTGAGAATTTTGTGTCTGATATGTTCAGCAGGCAAACATTCCATTTTGGACAGCTGCAACCAGGCAGGAATTGAGCTGCAGATTTCCTCACCTCACAGGAGTCCAACCTGAACAGGTGACAAACAGATTTGTAACTGTGCGGTAGCTGTGCTTGCTAAATTTGTTTTTTTTTTACGGGTTGATTATGTGGCAGATTTTCTCGCCTGATTGCAGTGCTTGCTTTGAAAGTGGGCTTGTTTAGGGGGTTCTCACCATGACATCCATTTTTAATTTTTATATGGTTAATGACTGAAAAGAACTTTTTAGAGACATGGGTGATGGTGGTGAAAACTTCCATTCCCATTGGACTGTGCAAAAATATTGATGCGTAAAATGCTGCCAATCCTAACAGATCATTATCATCATTATATATATTATATTATCATCATTATATATGCACGAATACCAAGAAGCAATAATTTTTTAAATACCACACAGTGTTTATTTATGACTGATTTAGGACAGGAATGCTTCATGCACTCTTGAGTTAAACAATTTGCATTTACACTTATTGGTTTATATCTTGCTTTCCTCCCCAGTTGGGGACTCAAAGCAGCATTGTGACAATAAGGGGGAAAGTACAACTCCTATTGAACTTTGTGAAAACAAGCATGCACAAATGCTGCCAACTGTACTGTTCTGTTTGAATACATTGAAAAAGCACCTTGCTAAACAATACTGACCAGCACAAAAAGCACAACACTTTGTTGAGAAATATGCTCCCTGCTCATGACTGGTGAGCAGAACATGATCATTACCAAACATGGTAACTTTTGAACATACATGGCCAAAAGCAGAGTAAAGCTCTGTTTAGAGTTGCCAGGTCCCTCTCCGCCACTGGCGGGAGGTTTTTGGAGTGGAGCCTGAAAAAGGCAGGGTTTGGGGAGGGAAGGGACTTCAATGCCATAGAGTCCAGTTGTCAGTGGCCATTTTCTCCAGGTGAACTGATCTCTGTCGGCTGGAGATCAGTTGTAATAGCAGGAGATCTCCAGCTAGTACCTGGAGGTTGGCAACCCTAGCTCTGTAAGTTACGATGGGAAATTTGCAAGGGAACTGATGCCTCTTAGATCTTAAGCAAAGCTGAGAAAGATTTACCCCAGGCTGCTCCGCAAACTACCCTCTTTACACCACCACCATCATGAAAACAAATTGTCTCCCTTGTATATCCCTCTCAGGAGCCCTAGTTTTAGGTAATGTTCCCATGCACTGCATCACTAAATAATTTAATTAATCAGCACACTCATAAAGATATGAGTCCTCTTACTCAGCACATTTCTGTTATCAGAAGGGGAAGCTCTTGGTTCCAAGGCTGTGACGGGTGTGGGTGGGTGTGCTTGTATGGCGGTGGGCATGCTGCATATGTTAGCTTTTTGTTCCAAAAAAGGAGTTTTCTTGCATTGCCAACTTGAACTCTGAATTGGAAGGTATGAAAAAACAGAAGGAATTAAAACAGCTATTTAGACTCATTCACAAATCACAGTGAACACCCATACAATCCCCATTCAGTGTATACTTGATTGTTCTTATATGTCCACTGAGTAATTCTCATTACATTCAAGGGACGTACAGCTAAACATGTAGGTAGTGGTCCCCATTTTTATCTGTAACGTGAATGCCTTTCTTACCAACTGATGTATGCACCTATGTGCAGGATGTACATGTTCACTTTAACACACATATAGGACAATTTTTACACTATTATAAGGTGCAACATTAGTCTACTCTGCTTGTCATTTAATGCCAGAATGTATATGGCACATAGTAGCTTGGATACAAGAAGTGCACAGTTAATTCTTTAAGCCCAATAGAGTTTTGGACTTGTGTTTCTCAAACAGCAGCCCGTGTCCATCCTGAAAAATTACCCTGGAAAATTTCTTTTGAAATGGAGACAAGTTTCAAAAGCAGTTTGTAATATGGCATAAGGAGGTGTTGATTAAAATATTTTTTTAAAAAATCCACTTGTCTCAGTCCTTTCTGAATGTATTGACTCCTGACTATACATTTCTGTGCTTTTTCAAAAGAGCATTTATATTTATTGCAATGATGTGGTGGGTGGTGGGAAGTGAAGACTGAATATGTTTCAAAAACATTTGTTGTCATCCCAAATAGTTTGTGTTTATCGTGAAAATAAAGTGAGTCTATTAAAAGTTTGATTTCCATGACAAGACAATGGTACAATATCTAGCATATGGGAAACACGTCGATTCATGTAGCATTTGATATATTTATAGTGTTTTGGCATTAAGTCTATTGTCAAGCGATGACAGATGAGAATACATGCAAACAATCTTATTTTAACTCTGTAAACATTTTGGAAAAATGAGCCAATTTATCTTTCAAGTTTAATCAAGGAAACAGAATCTTGTTTCAAACTAACAAAAGTAATCTGGAAAGGCACAAACAAAAGAATATAACAATCTTTTGTAGTTTTGTTTTTAATGGGATACAATGACTTGTTTAAAAAACTGGGAAGCTGACATAGAAAAAGAAAGTCCGCCTTTCCCCCTACCAGTAGTACCTCCATATTGGCAATATTAAGTTTCAGTTTGTTAACCCTCATCCATTCCAAAGCTGCCTCCAGGCACCTGTTCATGGTTTCCACAGCCTGCCTTGAGATCTGTTGGAAGAAGAGATGTGAAGGCCTGGGGGAAAAAACTGGAAAAGGGGGGGTACCATTTTTCCAACAGAAAAATCAGAAATTTTGGGTAGTACTGAAAAAAATCCTCCTATGAAATATTTTCTCTTTTAGAATGAGTGAAATGCTTTTAAAGGCACGATGGGCATGCTGTAGACATAGACAGCTCTTAAGTCCAAGATGCATTTCTATACCTAATCTTCATGAGGCGGGGAATGCAGAGCTTTCATTGCTTTTGAACACCACACTCTGAAACCTACCTTCAAGGTAGGTTTCACTGAATAACAGAAATCACCGAATAACAGTGCCTCCCAGTCCCAACTCCGAAAGGCAGTTCAGAAAGATACAATGATCAATGGTATCAAAAGCTGCCAAGAGGTCCAGGAAAATTAACAGGGTTACACTCCATCTATCTCCTGATGCAGGCCTTCAGTCAGTGTGACCAGCTATGTTTCAGTCCCATAACCAGGCCTGAAACCAGACTGGACTTTTTAGGAAAAGATGTCCACCTTGATTGAATCTAAGTTGTTGAAAGGCAGCAAGAAAGATGGACTGTAAATATGACAATCTGTGAGGCCAATTTTTATCTGAGACTATAATTCAGTTACCTAATTGGTGTTTATTTGCGCATTTATTACATCTATATTTTTCCTTTCTTCCTTCAATGAACTGCATTTCTTAAATTCTCTTCTTTTAATATTACGGATCTATTTGAACGGATGGTCGATAAGATAAAGCCGTGCCTTGCGGCTCTAAACAAATGCTTTAAGACTGTAATAGTTCCCAGATGATCTGTGGAGACAATATAGAGAAGCAAAGAAAAATATTAACCCAGTAGCTTGCGAATTAAACAAGAATACTCTACCTTGGCTATTAATCCCTTTATCAAAACAAAGAAGGATTACTTTAAAATCATACATTGCTAATTGGTGGAAATTAGTCAATAATGGACTCTGAGAATATAATAAATTGATGTTAATTAATATTTCCCAAACTTGAACAAGTGTAATTATATTGATTTTGAGGAACAGGAAATTAGAAATGCAATCTTTTTAGCAATCAATAACAGAAGTGCTGAAGTTCTGTAAGAACTATAGGGCAAGCAAGATACCCACATTTTGCTAATTCTAGAATCTAAACTATATCTGAACTTTACAAGGAATGTTCAACATTCATTGGATTTTGACTTTCTGAAAACAGATTTTTGGGAAATTTCCAAAAGTTCAGTTTATCTGTAAGAGAGGAAACGAATATTGTCAGTGAAAATAAGAGTCCATTTGAATTTGACTCCCAAAGTAGAGTACAAATGAAGTGAATAAACAAATTAAACCTAATGTATTTTCCTGTGTATAAGAAGACCTTTTTTTCTTTTAAAGTTTCCTTTAAAACTGGGGGTCCTCTTATACACGGAATAATACCGGTGGGGTATTAGCTGACAGGTGGAGAAGAGAGCAGGGCCCGTATTTTTCCAAGACGCCCCCATGTATAAGACGACCCCTTCCCCCCTTATTTTTGGGTTAAAAATAGGGGTTTTCTTATACCTGGGGGCGTCTTATACATGGAAAAATACGGTATTTCTTAGTGATGGTCATGTTTGCTGTGGAATGCCAAATTAATAGTCCCAATAGTACCAAATTAATAGTACCAAGCCCAGGGGCTAACGGAAAGTTTAAAAGGCAAATCATATGATATTGTAGGTTAACGTAACACAGCCATGGCGCTTATAAATGAAAAGCAGCCTCAAGAGGCTGTGATCTTGAGCAAAAGGAGAGAAAGTAGTGCTTCGTCCTTTCCACAACCGCTGTTCTTCCAGAATTCCTCCTGAGTTGCTTTTTCTCAAGAACTCTGGACCTGCATCTGGAACCCCACTAAGGGGAAAGAAACTGGGGGGGGGGGTTGGCTGGTTGGTTTGAATACCTTGTCTACCGTCGCTCCTGTTCTCAAGCTATAGTCTCCTTATGCTGCTTTGCATTTTAAAAAGCTTCCAGGGTTCATTACGTGTATTTGCATGGAATGAGTACTTTGCCACTAAGTGATTGGGAAATCAGACCTTTGCACTGTAATGGAAAAACAACAACAATCCATTAGATAAAAGTTTTCTGATTTTTAAAAGGAAAAAAATATTATGATAAGAGAAATAAATAGCCCCTGAGTAAAGGGCAAAGATTTGCTGCAGATTAAAAACATAATAAAGAGGAAACAACCTTATAGCAAAAGGATGACTCAGAGCTGAGAGAGGTTAATAACAGATACCCAGGGGTTCTCTGCTAAAGTGAGGGGTGTTTAATCGCCTAATGAGTTGGAAGGGGATGTGAACTGCAATTTGTTCAAATATGCTGATGATTATAAATTGTTTCACTAATAAAAGGCACTGAGGACTGTGAGAGCAGCAGTAAGTGACTGAAGATAAGGATTAGGGGTGCAGAATTGTATTTCTAGAATGAGAGCCAGGATGGTGTAGCAGTTAAGAGTGGCAGACTCTAATCCAGAGAACTGGGTTTGATACCCCACTCTTCCACATGAAGCCTGCTGGGTGACCTTGGGCCAGTCACAGTTCGCTCAGAAAATCTGTCTGTGAATTGGATCATTTGAGGGTTCTTTTAGCAGGGGTGGATTTTAATATTACATTGGCAGTTGCCAAGTTTTTCCCCAGCTAATTAAGATAAAAATACTAATTTTTTATGGGTTCCTCGTGGGGCCAGGCAGCTCCCGGGGAAAGACTGGGGAAGGTGGGTGGGAGGGACGATGGTCTGGCCCGTGGGGCCGGGCAGCACCCAGAGAAAGACCGGTGTGCGGGTGGGAGGGCGGCCAGGCCCCCACGGGGCCGGGCAGTGCCCAGGGAAAGACTGGGGTGGGCGGGGCAGGGCTGGGCAGTGCCCAGGGAAAGACGGGGCGGGTGGGAGGGAGGGCGGCTAGTCCCCCATGGGCCTGGGCAGCTCCTAGGGAAAGAACAGGGCGGGTCGGTGGGAGGGACGATGGCCTGGCCCCCTTGGGGCTGGGCAGCACCCGGGAAAGACCAGGGCGCACAGGTGGGAGGGAGTTTGCGAATACATTTCTTCTGGATCAAAAGTTCTAATTCTCATTAGGGTTGCTTGGCCTGACAACCAGCGGAGACTGTGGGGACATGGTGGCCATCGGAAACCCAGAAATGACATTGTGCCTCTCTAAGAATTGGCCAAAACTCTATGGTAAGGCTATAGAACTTTTGGTGTCAGTCCTAGAGGACTGACATCACTTCCAGGGAACACTGGGGGGCTGGCAACCCTAGTTGTTGTTCTGTGTTCTGTGAAAGTTGAAGGTTTTAACTGTGGGATCTACATTTAAGAACTGTGCTGGAGGCTGTGGTGGAGACCACTAGGAGGAAACCTTTTATTAAAGTTTGTTCCTTAACAAGTGTGTTCTATGGACTCCTGTATCAGCTACTGCTTTTCAGAACAACTGGCGATGTTGTACATACGTATGATGTATTTATTTAAATGTGTTGCCATCCCTGTCCCTAAGGTGAGAAATCCAATGAAAAGAAAAGACAAGCATTACAGCCCATCAGCAGGAACCTCTCTGTTTGCTAGGGAGATAAATTGAAGGCCTAGAGGTTGCCAGCTAAACTGATTGTTCATTGTCTCTGCTATTTATCTGCAAGTGTGCCACAAGAGCATTTCTTAACACGGCCGGAGATTTACCAACTGATAATATTACACCATCATTTTTATGAAAAATGCAACCATCTTGCTGTTTTGATCCGTGACAGGTTTCATATGACAAGTTGAGAGGGCAGCAGAGGGGAAGTCGATGAAGGTTATTATCTTTCAAGTAGGATAATCACTTTCTTTTCCTTCAAAGACTGATTATGTGGTCATAATGGATCCTTGTCTGTTAACAAGTAATGAGCAGGTTCTATTCTTGCTGTAATCTCACCAGTCAATACAAAGAGGAAATGATGTGGAATACCCTTTAGGTTTAGTTGTGCATAATCTAAACAGTATTCCTTCTGAAAGAAAGGATTATGTTTTGTTTGTTTCTCTGATGTCTCATGATGTCAACATTGGCATCCAAGTGTTGTCATGCACACAGTGATGGCTGTGTAGCAGGAACAGCTGGATTCAAATCCCCATTACTCTGACATTCAATGGTTAAACTAGGGTCAGCCATTATCTCTCAACTTAACTACATCACAGGGTTGTACATTAGCTTTTATGTGATAGAAAACTTCCAGTTCTTCCCTCCAGGTGTCCTAGTCAATCCCTGATCCCCTGGAATATATGTACATATCTTGAGTTTCCAGCCAATGAGAAGCTGTGGGAAGGCTTAGAAATCAAAAGCTTAGCACCTACTTTCCCAGAATGGTATTAGGAATCTGGTATTCTTGGTGAAACAAAGAAAGTACTGTCAAGTTGCAACTAATTTATGGTGACTCCATAGGGTTTTCAAGGCAAGTGACTAACAGAGGTGGTCTGCCATTGCCTGCCTCTTCGTTGCGACCCTGGACTTCTTGGTGGTCTGCAATCCAAATACTAACCAGGGCTGACCCTGCTTAGCTCCTGAGATCTGATGAGATTGGGCTAGCACTGTCTATCCACACTCTCCCCAAAATATCTGTGTTGTTTTTGAGTTTAGGTGCTTACCAAGCCAGCAGCTTGCACTCATTGTATTATTCTTTGGTTCCACTTGTTTTCCTGGGCAATGGGAAGCATCCTTCCTGCCAACTGGATCCAGGCAAAAGAGGAACACAGCCTAGCCAATCACCTTTGCAGCATGTGCTTATGTTGTTGTTTGACTCCACTGATTTCCCATACAACAGCATCCTTCTTTCTAATTGGAGCCTGCAAAGGAGGAGCACAGAGCACTTTCACCCAATAGAGGGAATTTTAAAACAGTTGTGTTGGTTTAGCACTTACTGTTTGCCAGCGGAAATTCAAGGGGTTTTAGGAGGAGAGAGAGTTCCATGTGATTTTGGTGTTGTTACCTTTAATTACTGTTGCCTTAGACCCTGGAATTGGCTGTCCATTGAAAAGGATGGTGTCTGAGTGTGCAGGTATAAAAACCTTGCCTACTTCAGGGTCTGGTAAAACAGGGCCCTTTGGTACATGTGCTTGAAATTTGGGCAGGGGGAGTCTTGGTACGAGAGGGAGGACTGTGTTCCATGCAATTTTGATGCCATTATTTTAATAACGGCTGCCCCAGGCCCTCAAATTGGCTGTCCATTGAAAAAAATGGTCCCAAAAATCTGAAACCTGAAAATAACACTTCAATTCCTAAACTGAACCAGTAATGCCCTACCTGAAATAAGCAATCATCGTAAAATCAGCCCCTCCAAAGCCCAGATCTGAAACTGTAATGATTTTTTTCTTGGCGCACACCTCTACAACAGATCCCCCAGATTCCAGAAGAGAAAGTGTTCGTTTTCATTCAGATATACCCCAGCTGAACTGAAATGGACTGCAGTAATGGCACATGGGTGCCTGGGTGCAAATTGTGGCTGGCCAGGGCTTCACAAGCCTTGCAAAGTCTTCTGCAACCTTGCAAAAGTGTCCAAAGCCTTACAAAGTCCTGGCTGGCCATGATTTGCAGCCAGAAGCTCATGCACTGGCCCTGAAGCCCAGCAGCCATTCTCTGGCTGTCAGGAACCAGGTGGACTCTACCTCCCACAGAAGGAAGACCCAGTGGCTGTGATGCAGCTCCAGAGAGCTGGTAGGTCATGCCTTCCTTCTTTTATGAATTTAAAACTTTAAAGATCCATGGGGTAAGTGGGGGGGCTTTCCTTTTTAATGTCGGGTAAGTATTTTCTACAGGGTGCCAAAATTCCTGAACCCAAAAATTGTGCCCCAAACCACCTGCACCCCTAAACTTCTGGCTTACCAAAAAGAACGCCCAGTAGAAAAACCAAAGCTGAAACTAAAACTTTTTTTTGCACTGCACATCCCTAATAAATGCATGCACAATCTGTATATATTGATTTTTCTTTATACATGCATTTAACACTTAATTCAGTGCATGTGCAGCTGAACATGTGACTTAAACTCCACATTTCTTCAGATAACGGTCCCCAGTTTCATTTGTACAGTTGACACAAGTTACATAAGTACACACAGGTTGTATGTATGTTTTCACTGTTACAGGGACAATATTGAGTCAGATTGACTAGAGGACTGGGAATGAAACAGTTTCACATGTTCAAGGATGAGGGGGACATTTTTCTAGGCATATGAAATTGGCAGACTCTATCACTATACATTAGTCGCTGGTGGGGTTTTGCCTTCTAATGATCTGAACCCAGAAAGATCTACCTGCGGTTAATATACTGAAGTTAGTGTAATGTCGTCGGAGTTTGAGCAATGACAAACTTTTCTCTTCAAACCAGCTTTTAATGATTAACACAGTTGGCTAGGGATGAATGGTTTTAAGTCTAAGGATTAAGCACTTTTCAAAGTGAGTCTTTATGACCTTTATGCTGTTGGTTTGCTGTTACTGTGAGCTTTTTGAAAGGTTCAACAGAGCAGACGTTTGTACGATAAATGAAGCTGGAGCCCAAACTCTCACCCCATATTTTCTCAAGGACTGGTTGTGAAGGACCCACCCACATGCCCCCAAAGCATCTCCCAAAGAGAGAACTGGAACCATTTTGGTGTACAAAACTAGGCAACAAAAAAACCTGCCGTGTCTACAACGACACCATCAATAACTATGAATTTAATAAGAAGGAAAATATAAAGCCATCTTGATTCAAAAGGAAATTGTACTGAAAAGATTATTAACAGTCTGAAAAGATTATTAAGAAGTGGTGCGGGCATCGCTAAACTTTAGAGCAGAATAGTTCAGTGCAGAGCAGTGCGGGGTTCATAAGCTTCGTACATCAGGGATGGGGAACGTAAGGCCCGCGGGCTGTTTACGGCCCCTGAGGCCATTTTCGGTGGCCCTCAGGAGCTCCAGGGCCTTGCCACAGAAACACAGCGCAGCACAGCCCTCCCTGAAGCCGCAGTGTGGAGGAACGCTGCGGCCCCTTTAAACCCCCTCTCGCCGACTGTCAGCTGTTAATCAGCGACAGGAGGGGGGGGGGAGAAAGATGCTTCCCCCAAGGGAAGGCGAGTCGTTCCTGCACACCATGGCACAACAGTTTAAATCTCTCTTGTTGCTGAGGGAGGGGGGAAGAAGAGGAAAAAGCCAGCTTCTCCTGGCGGCGAAGCATGCGCGTGGGAGCCTATCAGGTGGAGGACTTTTGTGGAGTGGTGGGGGGAGGTGGGAAGGCTGAAGCCTGGTCGCATGGAGTCTGCTCTGTGTGTGTGTGTGTGTGTGTGTGTGAAGGCTTTTCTCTCTTTTCTTCCTTTTTCTGTCGCTCTCTCTCCTATTCTTTCTCTCCTCTTTTTCTGTCTCTTTCTTTCTCCCCCCTCTCTCTTTCTCTATTTTTTCTCTTTTCTTTCTTTCTTTCTTTCTTTCTTTCTTTCTTTCTTTCTTTCTTTCTTTCTTTCTTTCTTTCTTTCTTTCTTTCTCTCTCTCTCTCTCTCTCTCTCTCTCTTTCTCTCTTTCTTGCTCGCTTCCTTGCTTGCTTCCTTGCTTGCTTCCTTCTTTCCTTGCTTCCTTCTTTCTTTCCTTCCTTTCCTTCTTTTTTTCTTTCCTTCTTTCCTTTCTTCCTTCTTTCCTTCCCTGCAGATCAACCGCAGGCTGCAAGCTGCGCCCCCCTGGCACCTCGGTTGCCTGGGTCCACCTAGGGTTGCCAACTGCCAAGTAGTAGCAGGCGATCGCCTGCTAATTCAACTGATCTCCAGCAGATAGAGATCAGATCACCTGGAGAAAAATGGCTGCTTTGGCAATTAAAGTCTATGGCATTGAAGTCCCTCCCCTCCCCAAACCCTGCCCTCTTCAGGCTCGGCCCCCAAAATCTCCTGCCAGTTGAGAAGAGGGACCTGGCAACCCTAGCCCCACTGCGGGCTGCCCTCCCACCTGGGAGGGGGGGAAGACATGGGGGAGCAGAGGCACCCTCCAAGCCTTTTCTGCATAGCCTCCCCTAGGGTTGCCAACCTCCAGGTGGTGGCTGGAGATCCACTGCTATTACAACTGATCTCCAACCAATAGAGATCAGTTCCCTTGGAGAAAATGGCCACTTTGGCCATTGGGCTCTATGGCTATGCAGTCTTCCTCCCCAAACCCCGCCCTTCTCAGGCTCCACCCCAAAACCTCCCACCATTGGTGAAGAGGACCTGGCAACCCTAGCTTCTCCTCCCCCCCCACCAGGAGATCTACGCCCAGTATGGCCTTCGAACGATGTTATAAATATGCAAATGGCCCTTGGCAGAAAAAAGGTTCCCCACCCCTGTCGTAGAGGGAATCAGATGGAGAGTGCTGAGATGCATCACAAGTCTGGGAATACTGCCACAGCCCTAATTCAAAGAGACGTCAAAGAAAAGGGCCCTTTTGGAATTGAATACGCTGTTCAGGTTTAACATGAAGATCACAAGAAAATTGCAGCAGCTTTGTTCTTAAAGGTTAGCTATCTTAAGAGAATATCAACAATTCCACTTATCACATATATAGGAACTTAACTTTCAATACCATTCTCCCACTGACAGCTCTTTAGGGCATTGTTGCTGCATTTGCTTTCAAGAATAAATCCAAAACTTGGTAGGCAAATAAATCTATGGAAGTTAAGTTATGATCTTGGCATTTTGTCTGCCACAAAAGAGACTCTCTCTTTTTGGTTTCTTGCATGTGATACAAGGGCATACAAACCTGGGACTTTTGCAGACAGATTTAGAAATACGGTGATTCATTTCTTGTAATTCTCTTCAAAGCATGCAACCTTATGTCACTAAATTTCTCTGCAGATGTGACTCTTGTAAACATTAATGTTTGTACATTCTAATCAAATTCTATTTCAACTTTCTGTTCCCATCTTAGATAAATGTTATCTCTGACACAGTTTACTTGGACAAAGGCAATAAATTGCATTTGAACAAATGTAATAAATGGTTTAATTAGTGATAGTGTCTATCATGATCTCTTTTTACCAGACAACTTATTAGTGATTACAGTCTAAGAAAAGAAACTATTCTGAATTCAAAAGGAGAGAATATTTGTGAGATGTTTCATATTAAAAGGATTTGCTTGTACATAGGTGCAGTAGGGTAATCTTTCCACTGTCTAGCAGCTCAGGGATCTTAAAACAATATCCCTTCTCCAACCAAACTAATTTACCTGCAGCAAAACTGTGGTAATAACAATGTAGTAGAAATCAAACACGGTATGCTTTCATCTTCCATTTGTTGGGGAGGCCCGCCCCCTCCAGATTTCTACAAAAACATATATGTACCAGCAGGCCCTCTCAGAAGTACAGAGAGGTACTTCTAACCACTTCTACATTTTCTCCCAGGGCCACATTCAACTGGAAAATGAAAGTCTCATTATAGTTTCACCAAATCTATAATCCCATGTTTAAAACTATTCTAGGGAATAGTTGGAGAGAAAAGAGATTGCTTATGGCCCCAGTGAACCAATACTGCCTACAGGTGACTTTTGTTGGTTTATTTAGAGCTCAACATTTGAGAGAGAGAGAGAGAGAGAGAGAGAGAGAGAGAGAGAGAGAGAGAGAGAGAGAGAGAGAGAGAGAGAGAGATCTGTATTAAAACAGTGGGAAGTGTTAATTAATTGTATCACTATTACATCGGTCTTCACCTTCAAACAAAATAGGAGAAAAAATGACAGTCATTTATAGGACTTCCATCTTCCTGGTTACGACAGATAATTGCCCACCAATTGACCAGGCTGCCCACCACCCCTCAGTTGGTCAGCAGGTGGATGCAGGTCAGCTGAATGGGGGGAGCGATCAGCATGCCCAGCACAATGATGTCACTTCTGGGTTTACCCAGAAGCACCAGCATCATGCTGGGGATGCTCTAGCACTTTTCCTCAAAACCTCTATAGAAACCATAGACGTTTTGGAGGAGAGTGCCATAGTGTTTTGTCACAGTGCCGGTGCTTCCGGATAAACCTGGAAGTGACATCATGTGCGCGGATTGCCACCCCCAGCTCCACCCCCACTAAACTCCCGCCAGTTGCCAGGAGGAACTTGGGAATCCTAGCAATTTATCAGCAAGGCTGTGTAAGGAGAAAGCTACCCTCCAATGAAATCTAATGGTGTGACCTCAAGATCTGGATGACCACTGTTGGAAACAAGATGCTCAGGCAGATGAATTCTTTGAGCTAGTGCACATAAACAGCAGGTGAAGCAGTAAACGTGTCTGAACTCTATCACTTCAGATTGGGCATGCACTTTCATCTGATGGATTTTTTTTTTTAAATACCAACAGTCCGGATTTACTTCAGCTGCTGCTTGTGAGACTTAGTTGTTCTTCTGTTCCTCGGTGCGCTTCCCTGGTTATCTCCTGTGGGTGAAGACTTTTGTTTTGTCTGGCATTCCTTCCTGCCTACCTTATGTTTTACTTGCTGTCGTTGTGTTTTATAGATATATTTTAGCTTTGGTTTTAACTGGTTTTATGATGTGTTTTAATAATATTTTCTTTTTAATTGTTCTTTCTTTTTGTTTGGGTGGAAAGGTGGTATGAAATGTTGTAAATAAATATTAAAGAAGCCTCTGTGTATACAATCTGTACTAGCCTTATGAACCTCAAGGTGGAGCCTGGAGCCCTCCTGGAATTACAACTGATCTCC
The DNA here is from genome assembly GCF_029931775.1 of Euleptes europaea. Lineage (NCBI taxonomy): Eukaryota > Metazoa > Chordata > Lepidosauria > Squamata > Sphaerodactylidae > Euleptes > Euleptes europaea. Next base: position 37,763,945 of record NC_079323.1, read on the forward strand.
AGCCAACAGAGATCAGTTCACCTGGAGGATATGGCAGGTTTGGAGGGTGAACTCTATGGCAATCATTCCCCCTGCCCAAGCACCACCTCCTATTCTCCAGGAAGTTCCCAAGATAGAAATGGCAACCCTAATTTCCCCATTGCTGGCAAAATATCCTGGCTGGGATTCAGTGGATAGAGTTAGGAAACTGCCACATTGAATATTGATCTGAGGGTGCAGAACTGGCTAAGGAGAGACTGTTTGAACCCAGTTTTTTTGAATTCACATCATTTCTAGTCCACATTCCTCACTGATACACAAAGCAGATTACACAGCATGAAACAATATAAATCAAAAGGAATGGGAAATGCATATTCTCATCCTCAGAATTTCAGGTTATAAAGGGATCATAGAATCACAGAGTTGGAAGGAAGGGCTTTTGATACCATCGATCATTGTATCCTTCTGGACAGCCTCTCTGGGCTAGAACTGGGAGGCACCATTTTGCAGTGGTTCTGGTCTTACCTGTAGGATAGGTATCTGTCAGGCGTCCACAGACGAGGGGGACACCTGACAGGTGGCCTCAGACCAGGGGTCCCTGTGCAAACACTGGGAGCACCCTCCCTTGTTCCTCCTTGGCCACTAACACTCAACTTTTCAGTTCTTCCACCCTTAGGGTTGCCAACCTTCAGGTGGTAGCTGGAGATCTCCCACTATTACAAGTGATCTTGAGGCAACAGAGATGAGTTCACCTGGAGAAAATGACCACTTTGGAAGGTGGGCTTTGTGTAAGGTTGCCAGCCTCCGGGTACTAGCTGGAGATCTCCTGCTATTACAACTGATCTCCAGCCGATAGAGATCAGTTCACCTGGAGAAAATGGCCACTTTGGCAATTGGACTCTATGGCATTGAAGTCCCTTCTGGATGGAGGTTTACTGCTGGATAAGCATTGGCAGCTGTAGCCAGGAGAGCCTTTTAACAGCTTCGACCGGTTAGCCAGCTGTGGCCTTTCCGGGCAGAAAAGATCTTGCCAGCTTGGTGCACTCTGCCCTCGAAAAGTGTTTGGAGACTTCAAGGCGATGCAGCCAGGATGTTGACTGGAGTTAGCCACCTTTTTGGCCATTGTGAGCGCAGAAAAGCTGGGTATAAATTTTGTATATAAATAACAAATAATAAATAACAAATCATTGTGTTCTGGCTGGCAGTATAATGGCAGTAATATTGCATCCAGTGTCTAAGCAAGAACTTCTGAAGACTAGTGACGTATGGCTGGCAGCGCTGCAAATCTATGACAATGAATTTTTGGCTGAATATCAGCAGTATAATGAATGACTGTGGTATCTATATGACTAGGAGCTAGTCTCCCAGGGGAAGTGATGGAATCACTTTTTCAGAGGATATTTACAGCCTGAGAAGACAAAGGATATGAGCGAACAGAGATTTATTGTGGAATGCCCACAGGGAGACTAGAGGTGCAAATAGGTCCTTTAAATTACTAATTTCTGTGATTTATGGCTTTGAACTCTTTTCACTATAGAAATTCACAGCTCTTAGTGCTACCACCTAATGTGAGTACTATGAGAAAGTGTTATAGACCTAGCTTCTTAGAGCCATTGTTTGATATGTCAGGGATGTTTTTAATAGTTTGCCCGATTAAATAGAAAGAAAGGATAGTGTTGCTGCTAGAAGACTCCATAAGCCTGAAAATACCCTTCAAAGAAGCTCAAGATATCCCTTGTATTCAGCTAAGGGTAGAGTGACGTAATCTTTTTTTTTCTTTTACAGCACTTTCAAATTAAATCTAGGTCAATCCACACATCTGAAAAAGGGCAAAGAATCGTGTGTGTGTGTGTGTGTGTGTGCACTAGGCTTCCATACAAAAACCCATTCCAAAATTAGGGAGGAAAGCCCCCTAATTCACATTCCTTGGAGAATAAATGTGTGTGTGTGTAAGAGAGTGTGTGGGGAAGGTGGCATGGTGTAGCCCAATCTTTATGCCAAATAAAGGTGTGATTTGATTTGGTGTAGCCCAATCTTGTCAGAACTCAGCAGGGTCGGTACTTGGACGCTAGACCTCCAAGGAAGACTCTGCAGAGGAAGGCAATGGCAACCACCTCTGCTTCTCACTTGCCTTGAAAAGCCCCTTGCTGGAGTCGCTGTGAGTCGACTGTGACCTGACAGCACTTTACATACACACACACACACACACACACACAAGTGAAGACCGTTCCAATGCCCGGGTGGACTTTTTAGTTGGGGGCCCCCGCCTGGGGCTTCTCGGTAGAAGGACCAGGTTCAGCAGACTGACCTCTTGGACGACGAGACTCCTTGTAGAGGTGTGAGAGAAGGCGAGTAGAACGAACCCTCAGGGCCTTCGTGGTAAGTTTGGAACAACTCTTACAAGTTGCCGTGATATGGCCTTCTCCCAAACAAAGGTGGCAATCTTTGTGAGGATCAGTCTTTGCCATTTTGGCACCACAAGAGGTACATTTTTGGAAAAGAGGAGCCTTTTTGGACTCCATAGCTTGAGAAGAAGCTAACACGTTCTCTCTCCGTGGCGGCAGAAAGAGAACTGGAGGGAAGAGTGCTCCCTCCCCCTGGGTCATGTGACCGATGGGCGGGAAGGCAGCATGCCCCGAGGGGAGGGGGAGCACTCTCTTAGATTTTGCTAGAAGCTGACAAATCTTATCCGTGGCTGGCCTGCGCATGCGCAGTCCCAATGTGGGACTGCATAGAAGCCACGCAGATGAAGAAGAGTTTTTTTTTATATGCCGACTTTCTCTACCACTTAAGGACGAACCAAACCCGCTTACAATCACCTTCCCTTTTCCTCCCCACAACAGACACCCTGTGAGGTAGGTGGGGCTGAGAGAGCTCTAAGAGAAGTGTGACTAGCCCACAGCTAAACAAGACTGCAATGGACAGCTTTGCCCTTTATCCAACCTATGCACATTTATTAGGCAGTGTCTATAGGTCCTAAGTTGTTATATATGCATAAAAATAGGGACTTTCTGAGAAACTCCCCCCCCCCCCAAAAACAGAATTGTATGTATGTAGGACTTGGGAATCTTGCTAGGCATTCAGAAGTGAATTCACTCTAATGGGAAGTGGGATCTTGCTTGCTGGCCCTGACCCAAACATCTGTGCATACAGTAGTGAGCACAGTACAGTAGTGAAGGCTTTGGATACCCAGTCAGAAATGCTGCAAAAAAGGATGATCATGAACACAAAACCAAAACACATGCTGTGCTACATTTGGAAGACTCGCTGTAGCTTTTTGGCTGTATGTACAAGACTACCTCTCCTACTACACCCTGCATAGTCATCTGCAAACAGGTAAGATTGGTAACTGCCTGTTCACATGCACTGTCTGTGATGGCCACCACTTTGTGGAATGGCCTGCCTGAGGTGATCAGGAAGGCCCCGACACTCCTATCATTTCACAGAATGGGCAAAACGGAAATGTTCAGGAGGACACTTTGACAAAGGGATTAGAATGGTAATAAGGGAACAGCTCAGGAGGACGCTTGACAGTGCATTCCTGAGAGGAATGCCTGCACCGGGCTTAGGAGGCAACCCAGCAGCGTTGCCTCCTAAGAAGGTTTCAACGGTGCCCGGTGCAAAAAAAAAAAAAGTACAACCCTCATTAGGGTTACATGGGAGATATGCCACCTAAAAGGTGGCATATCTCGGCAAAAAAAATGGGCGTTCCCAAGCTGAACTAACGTCAGCCCCACCCCCCAGCCAGTGCTGGAACGCCTCCTGGGGTGCCGCTGCGGCCCGTGCCGGCAGCCAGATGCCGGTGGGAAGCTCCGGCGGCGTCTGGGCCCAGTGCTGCCGCGGCGGTGGCTGGGGACCGGTGCCCGGGCCTGCACGCTGGCGCTGGGGCCACTAATGCCGGCGTGCACCTTCCGGGCGCAGGTGTTGTGGGCCCTTGCACCGGCAGAAGCCTTTGTCAGCCTCCAAAGGCCTTTGGGTCGGGCCGCCGGCGCAGCTCAGGAATGGGCTGTGAATAAGGGAATTGGACTGTTCTCTGTGGCAATGGCTATTGTATGTATCACCTCCCTTTCTGTACTGCAATGTCCTCTACCTTGGTAACCCCCTTTCTGCACTATGGTCTGTCAGGCAGCTTTTGTTACCTTAGGCAGTTTTTATTTGCATAGCTTCCCACTTCTGTAATCCCAGTCCTACTGCACTGTTTAATTGAAAGTCTTTGCTGTCTGATGGAATTGCCTTTTTGTATTTTGTAATCTGCTTTAAGTGTCAGTACAACAACAAACGGGCTATAAGTGATGATGATGATGATGATGATAACAACAACAACCATAATGCTTGTCATGGTGCCAGTAGGTGTGATGCTACTCTCTTCTACACACATACCCAGTACCTGCTTTTGAACACATCATTTCATTGGAAAGTTAGTTCAGTTCCCATACGTTTGATCACAGGAATAGGACTAACCTTCCAATGAAATTATATGATTACCCCCACATGCATTCATTGTCCCTAGAATATCATGCGGCCATTTTCCATTTCGGTGCATTGTCAAAACTGTATTAGACATGAATTCCTTCCTTCCTTTTCCACTCCATCTGAAAGTCTCAGAGAACATCAGAATCCCACTAAAAGAGAATAACATCCAAGGAGTTTCAAAGGCAGCACAAAAGTTCAGTTGCATTGTGATTCCACACATTAATTTATCTAGAAACTGTCCAAGCCATACACTTCAGGGCACATGCACACTCTTGTGCACATCTGGAGGCCTGCACACCCCAATTTCCTCATTCACTGTGATGGAGGATTAGTTCTGCGCATGCATGTCTTCATTGATTAGTGGACAGAGAAGCCTTCAGGGATCTGAACATCAGAGCTTTTGCATCAGATCAGGGTGAATGTCATTAGGAAAACAGAAAACTCTGGATAAAATCAGTGCCCATCTGTACAGTTGTACTGGATACAATTAAAGCCCATCACAAACACAGCTACCTTTGAAATGTCGGGCTTATTTGAATCACTGAAGATTTTGAACAAACACAAAAAGCAACAAAAATGAGGTATAAACTCGTCTGTTGGTTTTGTATGCAAGAACTCCATCTGCTCAGGACATTCTGCTTGTTTATATTGGATGCAGATCTCCCCCTCCCCCCTCCAAACCGGCTCACTCACTTCTGTCTTGGTAGCAGCAGAATTAGCTATTTACAACCAAGCAAAAAGAACTGACAAATATAATTATTTCAGAATATCTGTGCTCATTCTCCTATATTTTGGAGCCCCAGTACTATGTATTGTTTATGTTTTGCTAAATTCTCACTCCTATCCTTATTTCAGAAGTCTCTCTCTCCGTCTGCCCAGTTCTATGGTACCATGTAGAGTGTTCTGCTCCCCACCTAACTGCCCTTCCCTTTTGCAGCCCTTCCCTTTCCCAGTTCTAGTTCCTTCCTACCCAGTTTAGAATCTCATTTGGAAAACTGTACCAAAGCTGAACATGCCATTGTTTCCCTTTGGTGCCTAACTGATAGAAATATCTTGTCCTCCTTTGCCCCTGCTCACCTAACCAGCCAGCATGGTGTAGTGGTTAAGAGCAGTGGACTCTGATCTGAGATGCGGGTTTGATTCCCTTAGGGTTGCCAACCTCCAGGTACTAGCTGGAGATCTCCTGCTATTATAATTGATCTCCAGCCAATAGAGATCAGTTCACTTGGAGAAAATAGCTGCTTTGGCAATTAGATTCTGTGGCATTGAAGTCCCTCCCCTCTCCAAACCCTGTCCTCCTCAGGCTCCACCCCAAAAATATCTAGGTATTTCCCTGCTGGCAACCCTAGATTCCCCATTCCTCCACATGAGCGGCAGACTCTGATCTGGTGAAATGGATTGGTTTCCCCACTCCTACACAAGAAGCCAGCAGGGTGACCTTGGGCTAGTCACAGTTCACTCTGAACTCTCTCAGTTCCACCTACCTCACAATGTATCTGTTGTGGGGAGAGGACGGGAAGAAGGTTGTAAGCTGGTTTGATTCTCCATTAAAAGGAAGAGAAAGTTGGAATATAAAAACCAACTCCTCCTCCTCCTTCTACTACTACTAAATGCTGCATGGCTCCAGCCATCTCCCTTCCTATGAATGACAACAACAAAAAAGGTGACCCAGAAAAAAAAGTGTATGTTCAGTTCTTGCAAGATTCTTCTCAGATATGTGAAGTAGCTGTACAAGATTGTCTCTTTTCGTCTTGTTCTCTTCAGTCTGGAGCACATGTGAAAGCACTTGAAGCCTCCGACAAAAACTCTTTGTTCTGATGAGTGTACTGTTTTGGTGGCTTACCATGCAATCCTAAGCAGAGTTACCCCTTGCTAAGTCCATTGACTTCAGTGGGTTTAAAGGGATGTAACTCTCTTTAGAATCGCACTGTTATTGTAGCTTCCGAGCCAGAGAGTAGAAACAGCAAAACCATACCTGTGGAGTGTAACATTGTAAGGAAAATAAAATAGGACAGATTTCTTTTAAAAATTGTGTGAAGCGGTGCCTGCCAACAACTGTCATTCTGTTGTCTCACCAGATTCACTGATCTTTGCTAGTACATAACCTAAGAGGCGGAGAGTTTGGGTGCCTTAAAAAGAATTACACTGGGATTATAAAGGCTTTATATATCAAATCCAGCAATGAAAGAAAGCAGCTGGCGGTATTTATCAATGGCAGGAACAGAGAACTCTTGTATTTGGGACACGGCAGCTTTGCCAGCCTTAAGTTAGCCATTTGGTTTCATCCATAAACAGAGCTGCACTATATTGACAGACTGGCCAATGGGCCACCAAAAAGGGCAGTGCCTATTCTGAGTGGCAGAAATTTCCCAGGGCTTGGGCAGTGTGTTTTCCTTCCCAGTCTCAGCTACCTAAGGTCTTTTTAACAGAAGTGAGAGATAGTTGCTTCAGCCGATCACCATTGAAGTCAGTGGGTTAAGCCTGGAGCAATTCTGCACAGAACTGCATTGACAGAGCCTTTAAATATGCCATTATGTGAACGTGCACAAATATGCAAAAGCATACCAGTGGAAGGCTGTCACAATCTTTCCTAACTGAGCCAAACACAGACCCATTTTCCTTCCCTCCAACACCGTGTCTCCAAAGGCTCCCCCACTAGGCACGCTGTCTGCCATCAACACCACCTCGTCTTCTTCTAGTCCATCTGTTCCACCATGCTTGCACATGACATACACACAGTTGGGTGCCAGCAGCTTTAAAGAGAGCCAGAAACAATTGCCGCTCTGTTCCTTCCAATGTTTCTCCAACTTGCAATGTCACCGGGGCCTTAGGAGTGATATACTGTTGGAAGTGAAGGACTTTGCATTGTCTCTTAACCTCAGACTCCAGAGGGGGACAAGACTAGTGAGTCAGAGAGACAGAGGGGACAAGACACTGTGGCATCCTTTCTCTACTTCTCTGACCTATCCCTTTGATATGTAGATTGCTACTCTTAGGGAAACTTCCTTCCTTCCGGTTTCTTCCCCACCTCCACACACACACTGGCACTCTTCTCCATCTTGCCACCATGAGGGAAGGACGCATGTCCTGGATCTCCCTCCATCCCAGTTAGTTAGAATAGATAGGCAACTATACTATATCCTATCCAGAAATTGATTTCCTACAATAAATTAAGTATATTAGTTAAATAGACAAAAGGCTCCTAGCAATTTTGTTCCTGGCACACACAGGGGTTTGGATGGGCTTCTCTGCGCACAACAGCCTTTGTGCACTCTGCTAATTTAACAGGGATTTTGGCATAACAAAGCCCTCACAATCCAACATATACTTCCTTGAAAGAGCAGATGGACCAAGGTCATTTATGGATGGGAGTTTTACCTGAGGTTCGTTGCTCGCTGGACCCGCACTTTCCTGTTGGGAATCTATGCACCAGCAGTCTCCAAGCTCAAATCAAGTCCCCGCCCCTTTAAATGCTGCTTTGTAGTTAGCTTACTTGTAGTGCTTACTGTGAGAGAAAATCCCACCCCCAAACCCAATTGTCACACAAAAAAAAGCATTTTAAGAACAGCCACAAAAAACCTGGAGCAATCTGAAAGGAAGGGGGGGGGGGAGAAATCCAAGCCTCGTTTTTTAAATAACCTTTCTTGTGCTCAGAAAGAGCTCTGAGGAAGCAGGAAGAAGGAAGTATTTCAATCCCCCCTTTGGACATGCTGCTTTGTAATTAGCTGTGAGCGAAACCAAGCTTGCATGTCCCGTGCTTTGCCTTCTGCATGGGGATTTCACCAGGGCTTTGCTCAGGGAAGATGGAAGATCAGGTTAACAGAGGAATGGGAAGACCCAGACATTGCGAGGGCTGGGCACGAGGTCATCTCTAATGGATGGAAAACTCAAATGTAACTCCAAGGAACAACCAAGACAGATTGGAGGCGAATGTGAGTGTAAGTACCCATGCACAAACAACAAGAGGAATGGGAAGACCCAGAAATTGTGAGGGCTGGGCACCAGGTCATCTCTAATGGATGGAAAACTCATGCATAACTCCAATGAACAGCTTAGACAGACTGGGGGCGAACGTAAGTGAAAGTTAGGGTTGCCAGCTCCAGGTTAGGAAATACCTGGAGATTTTTTGGGGCAGAGCCTGAGGAGGGTGGGGTTTGGGGAGGGGAGGGAAGTCAGTGCCATAGAGTCCAATTGCCAAGGCAGCCATTTTCTCCAGGTGAACTTGTTATGTATGTATATAGTTAGGCGATATGCAGGGGGAACTTAGGAGTTTGAGTCCTGGACGAAGGATCCTAAATCCTGCAAGCGCCATTGGCCCAAACCAGCACGCGCCATTGGCCCTAAGCTGGCGTGCGCCATTAGTGACCCGGGGTTGTTTCCCCCTGATCACGGAACGGGGGGGGAGTGGTCGCGGGCGGCCAGGGGGGCATATAAGTAGGGCCATTTGCACTGTGTTCTTCAGTTCTGTTCCTGTTCACAATAAACGCGGTTGCTGTTTGAACTCCGTCTCTAACCTCGTGTGTCCTCCCCACGCGGACTTAACAGTGGCGACGAAGGTGGGATGGCAGTCTGGCTACCCCTGCTGAATCACTCTCACTGGAATCTCCTTCGCATTTCCGCGACCTCACAGTGCCTGGTAGGCAGGCCAGCTCGCCTTGGCTGATTTATCACGACACATGGCAGACAAAACACACCACACGATGGCCACCATCGGATCCGTGGAGGCGTTCGACATTTCCCGCCCCTGCGAGTGGGAGAGCTACGCCGACAGCATCAACTTCTTCCTGGTCGCTAACGCTGTCACGGACGCTGGGATGAAGCGCGCCGCCTTCCTTAGCGTGTGCGGCCCCCGTACGTTCCAGCTGGCCCAGGAGATCTCCAGCTAGTACCTGGAAGTTGTGCAATCCTAAGAAAAAAATCTCAGTACACTGCCACAACTTTCCTTTCAAATATATTTCTCTCTCTTTTTCTTTTCTTTCCAAAGTTTCTTAACTTGTCTTAACAATTTATACAACAACAAGGTTATAAGTTCCAATACAGTTTAACTTCACTATACAATTACTTCATTACACTTAATACCTTCTCAGAATCTTTAACATAAATGAGTACTCCTTGGGAACAATGAAATGCCGGCAGCTAACTCCTTACTCGCAAGTAAGCAATATAAAGACAATGTTGTGAGGAACGCTGTACTCCGCACCACTTCCGCGGTCAGGTGATGTGGACTGGTCCAATCACAATGATGGAATCTCGTTCCTGCCGGTGTTTCTCTTTTGGCTGTAAAAAGCTGTGTATTAATAATATGCCCAACCCTACAGGTAGTGCTAAAGTCAAGATGTAAAGTATCCAAAGCCATGGGTGTTCTTCTGTAGCAGTTATGAGCTGACTAAACATACCAGGTTCGTTAGCACTTGCAACCAATTTTTTTAATCCCCAGCCATCTGCTGCCCATTGATCAGCTACTTCTTTGCCTGAACAGATGATGAAATTATCAAAGTAGATCTCAGATGTCATAGACCAAAGTTCTAAGCCAATCGCACTACTTGAGTCATCTGAAAAGGATTAGGATCTTCAAAATAATCAGGATTAGGGATTTTTTGAGGGGTCCATATTCCCTGATAATCAGGGTTGTCTATCATTTGTGGTTTCCATTTTCCTTTATAGTTTGGATTGTTTATCAAGGGGCGTACCCATTCTCCACAGCCAGATACACCCTTCTCACATTTTGGATTAGGAATCTGCGGGGCTTCCCATTCACCATCCATTTCCTCATCCCAATCCTCTGGTTTTTTGGCACTGGGATCTGGAATGTATTCTGATTCATCATCTAGCCAATCGTCAGGCTTAACAGCATCAGGATCTTCTACGTTGGGAGGCTCATCTTCATTCCAGTCATCTGGCTTGACAGCATTTGGATCAGGAATTTTAGCTCTTTCGTCCCAGTCCTCAGGCTTCTTATCATTGGGATCTTCTATTTCTTTGGGGGGATTCACAGATGGAACCACGTCTTCCAGGAGACTTCCCTTGCCAACAACTGTTTGGTCAATTGACACTTCAAATGTGTTGTCAGGTTTCAGCACGAGTGTATACAGATGAGTCTTTCTGTCAGTATAAAAATTTTTAAGGTCTACGTCAGGACGTTTGGCACGTTTTTCATCATAGTCTCCAGTTTTAGGGTGTTTATGCCTGAAGATAAAGTGTAGTTTATGATGAAAAACATGCAAAACGTCCTGACGTAGACCTTAAAAAATTTTATACTGACAGAAAGACTCATCTGTATACACTCGTGCTGAAACCTGACAACACATTTGAAGTGTCAATTGACCAAACAGTTGTTGGCAAGGGAAGTCTCCTTGAAGACGTGGTTCCATCTGTGAATCCCCCCAAAGAAATAGAAGATCCCAATGATAAGAAGCCTGAGGACTGGAATGAAAGAGCTAAAATTCCTGATCCGAATGCTGTCAAGCCAGATGACTGGAATGAAGATGAGCCTCCCAACGTAGAAGATCCTGATGCTGTTAAGCCTGACGATTGGCTAGATGATGAATCAGAATACATTCCAGATCCCAGTGCCAAAAAACCAGAGGATTGGGATGAGGAAATGGATGGTGAATGGGAAGCCCCGCAGATTCCTAATCCAAAATGTGAGAAGGGTGTATCTGGCTGTGGAGAATGGGTACGCCCCTTGATAAACAATCCAAACTATAAAGGAAAATGGAAACCACAAATGATAGACAACCCTGATTATCAGGGAATATGGACCCCTCAAAAAATCCCTAATCCTGATTATTTTGAAGATCCTAATCCTTTTCAGATGACTCAAGTCAGTGCGATTGGCTTAGAACTTTGGTCTATGACATCTGAGATCTACTTTGATAATTTCATCATCTGTTCAGACAAAGAAGTAGCTGATCAACGGGCAGCAGATGGCTGGGGATTAAAAAAATTGGTTGCAAGTGCTAACGAACCTGGTATGTTTAGTCAGCTCATAACTGCTACAGAAGAACACCCGTGGCTTTGGATACTTTACATCTTGACTTTAGCACTACCTGTAGGGTTGGGCATATTATTAATACACAGCTTTTTACAGCCAAAAGAGAAACACCGGCAGGAACGAGATTCCATCATTGTGATTGGACCAGTCCACATCACCTGACCGCGGAAGTGGTGCGGAGTACAGCGTTCCTCACAACATTGTCTTTATATTGCTTACTTGCGAGTAAGGACTTAGCTGCCGGCATTTCATTGTTCCCGAGGAGTACTCATTTATGTTAAAGATTCTGAGAAGGTATTAAGTGTAATGAAGTAATTGTATAGTGAAGTTAAACTGTATTGGAACTTATAACCTTGTTGTTGTATAAATTGTTAAGACAAGTTAAGAAACTTTGGAAAGAAAAGAAAAAGAGAGAGAAATATATTTGAAAGGAAAGTTGTGGCAGTGTACTGAGATTTTTTTCTTAGGATTGCACAATTTTATATCAGTACACCTATTTATATAGTTAGTACCTGGAAGTTGGCAACCCTAGTGAAAGTACCCCCCATAATGACACAAGTCTCTATCTCATGGTGAGCCCTCTTTATGTGGTGAGATTTTTGCATATTCCCAGCCATGCCAGCATCCCAGTTAGCTTGGTAAGACTTGTACAGAGCAATTGCAGGAAAGAAACTTGTTTTTCTGCAACAACAGAAATGGGGCAGGAGCCCTTTTCCTCTCCTACTTTTGGTTGGAACTTAGAAACCACCACACTTTGACAAAGCCAGCAGGAATAGGTCTAAGGTGAGATCAAAGCAAGGGCAGACACTAATGGAGGGGATTGAAAAGGACCAGAGGGAAAAGTGGAGGGTACATGGTTTTGCTCACAAGATCGATAGCCCATGTGCTTTAAATATAACAACAGCATTGGTGTGAGAAAACTACCGGGTATAAATTACATGGATTTACTTACATTTTAGGAGACTGGCCAGCAATTAATAGTTCATCTAGATATGACTCAGAGATTTACAACTGTGATCAGTTAGTAGGATTATTCTTCTGTTTCTAAAGGGAAAGGTGAGAGGGGACTGTGGCTGAGAGGCGACAAGCTGAGGTCTTATCCAGAAAAATAAACAATATCTTTAGGAAATTGCAAAAAGCAACCAATGGAAGATGAAAAGTCAATATAGGTCTGCCAGTCGACCTGGGCTGGAATCCAGCCAGGCCTGAGAGACGGATGAATCGACAAGAGAAAGGGAAGTTCCTTTTCCCCTAGAATTTCCATACTGACTGAGTCATATGGCCTGTGCTTCTGGCCCTGGAAGACAGGCTGGCATTTTGCCTTACCATAGTCTCAACAGAGCAATATTATTGTAGTCTAATTTTTTGGTAGGTGGAATCTATGTCTCTCTGCATTCAACATGCTCCAGCATTCACTGTGTGTGTCAATTCTTTCCTTTGTTGCGAAAGGTTTTCTAAAAGTGTGTTTTACACTGCTGTCCTCTGCAAAGTTACTCCGGTCTGAGCCCGCTGAAATCAATAGGGATTAAGTAACTCTGCATAGGACTCAGTGTTAGCTCCCTATACATCAGATAACTCTCATGCTACAATGGGCTGGTGTCACGATTTTTCTGCCTCATGTATTATGTTTCTTGAATAGAACACCAGCAGATTAGGCTGCTTATCTTCAAATAGCTAGTGACAGCTTTATCTTGGGCTGTATCCAGACTAAAACAAAAGTCTAGTGGCACCTTAAATACTAATAACACTGATATTCTCTGTCTCCCTCCCCCCTCCCCCCCTCCCCCCTCTCTCTCTCTCTATCTATCTATCTATCTATATCTATCTATCTATCTATCTATCTATCTATCTATCTATCTATCTATCTATCTATCTATCTATCTCTGCTCATACAGCTATAGCCTTGAGCAGAAAATAAAGGAATAACACTGATTTCAATATGAGCTTGCACGAGTCACCCTCACTTCCTCAGATATGAGGAGGGGCGTCAGGTACTACTGGACATTTGTTTTATTTTGCTATAATGGTCTAACATAGTTACCCCTTTGGCATGAGGAGCAAATGGAAGAGGAAACTGGAAGAAATGACACCTTCCCTTCTGTTAGTAGAAAATTTAATCTGGATCCCACTCCTTATCTAGCAACCAGAGAGAAAAAAAGGGGGGGGGGAGAATGTGCACAAGGGCTTTTGCTGAACATGAAGAAACATGTCCTGTCCCCTAGTTATTCCTAAAGCATCTAATAGTTGGTAATGGATTCCTAATGCAGAAGAGAAAGACTAAGAGAGGCATTTGTAATCCATGTGGGCCACTGTCCAATACAGAGTTTATATTCACTTTGCAAACTGATTGAAAGGTGACACATACAAACATTGTATATGCAGCACATTACATAGGAGATAGTTCTAGCAGCACACATAGATTGTCTGTTATTAATGCAATAATGTCATAATGTCAGTGCTTAATCCCTTGATGCAGGGCTAGTTTCCTACTGCCTATTACTCCAAGAGTTTTAAAAACTATTTAATACTGTTGTTTGTTACCTATTTAGTATAGGACGTTTCCTCCCAGCAGCTTATGATAAAACAATGAAACAGTGTAGGTAAGTGCAATTAAATACAGTCAACAATAAAAACCAAACCAGCAAAAAAAGAAAAAAAAAGAAAACACAATATAAATATCAGTAACATCACCAGGTGGAGGTGGTAAAAGTTCAGGTGAATAGAAAGCCATTTGGTGAACCTGAGGGGAGTAAGTTCCATACTTAAGGGGCCACCACAAAAAAGGCCCATTTCCACTAACCACCCAAATAAACTTTGAGGACACAAAAGTGCTGAGAAGTGTGAATGTGTGTAGTCAGCAAGATGTGTGTTTCAGACAACATTCAGTGCAGTGTGAATATACCCCACTTTTTCATTTGATCCAAAATCCATACTAATTAGCCTGCTGCCTCACTCCAAAGAGAAAAGACATGAAGGCTTAGGTTCCATTTATTTGTTATAAAATGTACATGCTTCCTCTCCAGAGAATCTGCCTGAAGGAGCATACAAAGTATAACATGGTGACATAATAAAGTAGCATAAAATTGTTTAAAATAGACAACTGTTGAAACCCAGCGATCAACCCTACATTAAAAACCCAGCCCGAGTATAAAAACAGCACAAAACATTTAATAGCCTAAAATGAACCTCATAAAACGAGGCTAAGTTGTGGAAGGAGGCAGAGGCTAGCAGCTATGATCCATAATGCATACAATACTAAATAACAAGCAACAAACATTCTTGGACAGAAACGGGCACAACTTATTTATTGGCAACAGCTGAACATTGCATTGGCACAGCATGTGGGCTGGATCAGAGCCATTGTCTGACCCCATGCGTCCCAATGTGCACATCCTACTCCCAGAGAGCCTGCTGGGAGTAGCTTGGGATGGCGGTAATGGGATTTCACCTGGATGTAAGCCTTGGTGGTTCCCCCACCACTTGGGAGGAGGCTGCCTGGACTGCCCCCGACCTGGGCATGTTCTTCCCCAAGGCCTCTCCCAAAATCCCTTATTGGGATCCCCCATGGCAGAGGAAAGGGGCAAGCAGGCTGCTTTTCCCCAAAAACTGAATCCAGCCCTATGCTGACACCACCTAAATTGTGACAGAATAAATAACAACCATGCAAAACCCGAAACAAAGGAAGGGAGGGCTGGGACAAAGCCGGAGATAAACTGAAGCCGGTGGAGAGTCTGGGCCCCTTTATATTCTGGGCGGGAGGACCGGAGGGAAAACTCCCCCTTTTTCAGTCTGCCCACCAAGCCCCCATCCAGAACTCCTGATAGGCTCATTTGAGCCTGTGAGCAGGAGCTGATTGGCTGGGCCAGGAGGCAAGCCGAGCTTCTTCTTCTTCTTCTTCTTCCCCACATAAAGGGACAGTCAGCCCAATCACCCTAACTGTGCAAATTACTCCATTCAAGAGGGTCAGGTAGGAAGCCAAAGAGATTGAGCAAGAAGGTTGTCCATGCAAGTCCATGCAGAGGTCTGAGAACCAAAGCTGGTTTATTATTCTGGGCAACCAATAATCCACAGTGGAAGTGAAGCAGGAGCTGTCTCATTATAGTCCAAAAGTGAGTAGGGGAGCAGAGACATGTAATGCATGTCAAGAGGACACAAACAGGGATGAAAACAGATTTTACACGTTGGGTCAGATTCTGGCCCCAGTTATAGGACTAGATGCACAGTTCCAAAACAAAATATGGTAGATGCTCACTCTCCATGTAATAAAACATGTAGGAATGCAGCTAAACTACAAGGAAATGCACAAAAATCTCACTACATAAACAGATATTCAAATGCACATTTTATTTGCTTTTCTGCTCTTTTCAAAATTAGTCACGTTTTGAATCCCACCAGTCTGTCAATTTTAACCATTTCTCATTCCACTCTATCTTGTTTGTTAGTCATATGCAGCCATAAGTATTAATGTTTGCAGTGATTATGAAAGATCACACATTAGGATATTTAATTATAGATTACATTGGTGGCAATAGATTCTCGCTGGAAGCTATGATTAAATGTGAAATTTCATTCCACTAATTATAGGCTTTTAGAAAAAATGAAAAGGAACTCTATTTTCCATAAACTGAGCAACTGCTTTTTCCTCGTCACTGTAGAAATTCAATTGCATTAAGATATCATTGCCTCTTTTCATTTTCTCAATAGGCGTGGTAGATGGGTGAAAACCTAAGCAGAATTCTAACCTTTTAAACCCATTGAGTCAATGAATTTAGAAGGGTGTAACTCTGCTTTTGTTGGCACTGTCCGAGTTCACATGAATAAAACAAAAAACCAAATGAGATACCTGCCTTCACTGCTTGTATATTAGTTACATTTCTCATAAAAGCCTAGGGATTATATTGGAGCCAGTATTGCTATTGGAGAAGCAAGCCAGTGCAGCTGCTTAAAAAGTGTTCTAACTGCTTCACTTAGTCTGGCAGTTGGTCCCCTACCTTGACTTGGCTTATCCATACCATGGTTAGCTTGAGGCTAAACTACTATAATGCACTCCATATGGGCCTTCTCTTGAAGTCAACTCTGAAACTTTAGTTGGTACAGAATGTGACAGTTCAGCTACTAGAGGGTGCCAGACAGAACATACATGTCATACCCATCCTAGAATTGCTCTATTGGCTACTGATCACAGCTCAATTCATGGTTGTGATTATTGCCTACAAGGCCCTTCATGTCCTAGGTCAGTGATGGCGAACCTTTTAGAGACCGAGTGCCCAAACTGCAACCCAACACCCACTTATTTATCACCAAGTGCCAATACGGCAATTTAACCTGAATACTGAGGTTTTAGTTTAGAAAAAACAACTCATACATTCACATATTTTGTGTTAAAAGAAAAACACAATAACAGAGCTTTCAATGATACAAACAACTTTTTATTGAAAGGTAAAAGTTTGCATTTGGCATGCATCTCTCCAGGACTCGTACTCTGCTCAGCCACCAGACATTATTGTACATAAGTAAACAATTATACTGTGCCTGAACCTCCTCAAGAAGTGCTTGAAACTGTCGACAATTCAGAGCACGAGCCATAATGTAATTCACAATTTTTGTGACATCTTTGAGGACATCGTCAAATTTTTTGAACAATTAATGTGATTTTTGCTGTTGCGTGCATGCTGATAATTTGTCTACCCTTGGCTCATACTTTGTAAGTTTGAGAGCAACACATGCAGCACTCAGGTCATCTGTTAGCCTGTTTCTGGTGTCAGATTTGATATAATTCAAAGCTGAAAACAGCTGCTCACAAGCATAAGATGATCCAAACAAAGTAAGGAAAGCAATCCCACGTGCCTTCATTGATTTAAAATTATTTGGCAGAGAATTCCACACTTTAAGGATTTCATTTTCAGAACTAACTGTGCTGTCCTTTGTCATCCCTTCTATCTTCTCAAGTGTTTCACACAGGTCATAGAATTTATTTTTCCAGATATAGCTTTCTTGAAATTCTATTACCTCCATTTCCAGATTTTCTAAATCTAACCAGTGTAGGCAGGAAAGATCAAGTTCTTCAAATTTGGCTTTATCTGGAGAAGTAAGAAAACACAGGGTTGTCTCCATCTTACCGAACTGTACAAATCTGTTACTAAAATTCACCTTTGCAGCTGCTACAATGCTAGAAAATTCCTTGTAGATTTCCTGATGGCTTCTGGGATGGTCTGCAAATGTTTTAGAATTTTCTAAATGCTTTTTTAAATGGGCGGGCCCCAGACAAACTGAAGATGGGCGGGGCCCCCGCAGCTCAGCTGAGAGGGGGGCGTGGCAAGGGGCCACAGCCTCCCCCGTCCAAACTGAAGATGGGTGGGGCCCCAACAAACAGCTGAGCTGCCCTGAGAGAGGGAGGGCGCCAGCGCAGGCAACAGCTGAGGGGGGGGGCGTGACAAGGTGCTCTGCCACAGCCTCCCAGTCCAAACTGAAGACAGGCGGGGCCCCGACAAACAGCTGAGCTGCGGCAGCAGCTCAGCTGAGAGAGAGGGAGGGTGCCAGCTCAGGCAACACGGCACAGCCCTAGGCAGACGGGATGGGTCTGCGGGTGCCCACAGAGAGGGCTGGTGTGCCAGCTGTGGCACGCGTGCCATAGGTTCGCCAACACGGTCCTAGGTCCCACTTCCCTGCGGTACTGCCTCTCCTACTGTGCTCCATTATGGCAGCTTTGATTGTCTGTGCAGAACCTTGTGGAGCTTCCTCCATGTAAACTGGTAAGACTGGCAACTGCCCACTCACATACATGCTCTGTGGCAGCTCCTTCCTTATAGAACAGTCTACCTGAGGAGATCAGGAAGATGCCCACAGTACTATCAATCTGCAAAATATCCAAAACAGAATTGTTCTGGAGAGCGTTCTTGTAATGGAATTGATCAGGTCCAGAAGGCTGCCTTCATATGGGAGTGCCTTGTGCCTTTGTAATCCTACATTCTGCATTGCTCGCACTATGTCAGCCTGAGCAGTTTGCTGTTCACATTGCTGTTTAATTTTGCATTCCTAGTCCAGGCTAGCCTGATCTCGTCAGCTCTTGGAAGCTAAGTAGTGTCGGCTCTGATCGGTATTTGGATGGGAGACCTCCAAGGAATACCAGGGTCTCTATGCAGAGGAAATGGTAAGCCACCTCTGAACATCTCTTGCCTTGAAAACCCTACAGGGTCACCATGAGTCGGCTAAGATTTGACGGAACTTTGTACCATCAGTCCTATTGCATTGATATTGGTATTCAATTTTGTATTCCTAGTTCTACCATATTGTTCACTGTATATGTTATATTGCATGCTCACGTTGTTGTTCAAATTGTCATTCAATTTTGTAGGCCTAGTCCTGTCGCATTGTTCATTTACGGTCCTATAATGTATGACTACATTTTTGCTCGTTCTACACTCTGTAATCCACCTTGAGTCTCAGTGAGGCAGGTGGCCTATAAATAAGCAAAATAAAATATAATATATGGTAACAGCATATCATTACTGATGCTGAAACCAGGTTAGCAGGAATTCTTAACTAAATATAAATGTCTGTTGCAGTGGAGTGTGTGTGTGTATAATTGATAGGAAAGGCCTTTAGCTGTAGCAATCTATCACAATCTGTTTACTGAGTCTTGCCTCTGGCTTGTGTTTCTAGTTTATTGTGACCTAAATGTGGATATACGTTATGGCATAGATTATACAAGACTTCGTTAGGGTGGCAGTATACAACTCTTTTCCAGGGAAATAGTTTCCCTGCATATATGCAAAATGCCTTATGTTGGCAAAAAAGTGTTCTACACCCACAATATATTTCCAAATAAAAAGAAAGAGGAAAAAATGGCAAAGAAGGAGCTATAATAAGTAATTTGGCCTTTCGCGAGAGAAAAGCTCCAGCTGCTGCTGTCTTAAGCTCATTGGCTTTGCTCGGCTGAAGTCCCAGCGAGAACCATGAACAGCAACAAACATGGCTGAGCACAGCTGAGCAGCATAAAGGTGCTTTCCCTGGGTAGCTGTCCAACTCACAGGAGACCTAAGATGTACAAACCAGGAGATGCGAGCGCCTGGCAAGGAATTAGATGACTAAAAGAACAGAAGGAAGCAGTTTGGGCAGTACATGGTGCCTGTTGACCCAGCCGCTCTTCCTGGCTCAGCTGTCTGGTTGATTTAAACCACATACATTTGGTTAGCTCTGTGTTCCTGGTGGGCATTTAACAGGAAAGCTTTTGTTTATGTATCTGATGGATTGATTTGTATCTTGTCCTTTCGCCAAGGAGTGCAGGATGGTGTATAATAGTCCTTCTGCATTTTTACCCTCACGGCCAGCGTGCTGTAGTGGTTAAGATTGGTGGTTTGGAGCGGTGGACTCCGATCTGGAGAACCGGGTTTGATTCGCCACTCCTCCACATGAGCAGCGGACGCTAATCTGGTGAACCAGGTTGGTCTCCTCACTCCTACACATGAAGCCAGCTGGGTGACCTTGGGCTAGTCATTGTTCTCTTAGAGCTCTCTCAGCTCTACCTACCTCACAGGGTGTCTGTGGAGGGGAGGGAAAGGGAAGGTGATTGTAAGCCGGCTAGATTCTTCCTTAAGTGGTAGAGAAAGCTGGAATATAAAAACCAACTCTTCTTCTTCTTCATGAGGTAGGTTGGATTGAGAGAGAAGTTCTCTCAGTGAAGTTCACGGCAAAGAGGTGATTTGAATTTTTGTAGGAAAGCAGGGGCGCATGGTTTTTCTTCCTGGTGTTTGAGAGAGAAATGTCTGGTTATTCTGCAGAAGTGTCTGCCTTTCTGGCCAACTCACAAATTTGACATGCTAAATGACTATTGTTATAAAAAATTATAAGGTAGGCTTGCTGAAAGCACAGATCATCTTGCTTAAAAAGAAAAGGTAACTCTTCAGGTACCTATTAACAACTGCTGCGGCTCGCTGTGCCTGGCTGCCGCATGTCTCTTACCTTATTTGGCTGTCTAACACCATATTTGCTGTACAGCAGCCAATTTGGTATACTGTGCTTGCATACCTAGTGTGGTTACAGTGAGACTGGCTCAGAAATGATAGTGGCATGTTGCAGGAAACAGCTGGCCTATCAATGGGGACTGAGCAATACCCATGACAACCCGATTCACACATGCAAGTCATCACTTGGGTCAATGAATGATAAGCACGCATGTGTGTACTGTCCTTAACATGAGAAGGTACTCTGAATGGACTTTTGAGGCCCCTGTCTGACTGCATTAAGTAAAGGATAAACAGTGTGTAATTTTCTTTGCCACACAGTGAGAAATGCTTGGCAGCACAGTTATATGAAATTAGAGTCTGTCACTGACTTAATAAATTTGCATGCAGAAAAGCCAAATCATTTCCTCTCAGACTTTTATGGACTTTGACAAGGAAAACAAGATGCTAATGTTTCCAGCACTTGCTGCTGGGAGTAGCCTGCCATATAAACAACTGTGTCCTCCGTAGCCAATTTCTGCTCTGAGAATTCATTTCAAGAGGCTGGTTGTTGTTTTTGCTTGGCTACCAGGGCACAGGTGTTCCCACAATTATTAGAAAAGAGGCAATTCTTTCCTACACATTCTCGTTCATCACTAAGCCAAAATCATATCACCGGGACGAGTTCTAGAACCTAATTTTAAAGCCTGGTATTTTATATACCAGGGTTTGGAAAGTGAAGTATCTAATCTGTTAGGGCAAGAAATTGGAGGGCAGTTGAGCTGGAGGAACAGGATACATAGTAAACTACTGTTGTTTAGTCATTCTGCATCACTAGGAATTAGGGTTGCCAGCTCTGGGTTGGGAAATATCTGGAGATTTTTGGGGCGGAGTTTGAGGAGGGTGGGATTTGGAGAGGGGAGGGACTTCAGTGCCACAGAGTCCAATTGCCAAAGTGGCCGTGAATATTCGATAGGGTTGCCAGGTTCCTCTTCGCCACTGGCAGGAGGTTCTTGGGGTGGAGCCTGGGGAGGGGAGGGACTTCAATGCCATATAGCCCACTTTTCTCCAGGTGAACTGATCTCTATCGGCTGGAGATCAGTTGTAATAGTAGGAGATCTCCAGCCAGTACCTGGAGGTTGGCAACCCTAATAGGAATGCACCTAGAAGTTTAGGAATGGGGGACACAGCAACTTCACAAGACCATCAAATAAGGTCAACTTTGGCTAGGTGACTAACGAACTACCTCTCAACCCACCATCCAGATGTTTGTGCCTTTATACCAGAAAAGCAAGGGGGAAAGGTTGGGATTTCCCCCTTACCTAATTTTTTAATTAGCTGTACACTTTAGACAACAGCCTTTTATACTCTCCTCAGGCCTCCCACAATTGTGGGGCTCTGACCTCTGGGTCCCTCAGAGCATCTTTACTAGGCCTTCTCTGATTCAGAGGACCCTACCCCCAGGTCATGATTCAGTGCAAGATTTTCTTTTAATGTCAAGAGCCAGCTGCACCAAGAGGAAGAGGAAGACAAGAAGAAGAGTGCATCACAAGTTACTCTTGATTTTCATTCCAGAGAGAAATCAGGAAGTAAGAAAATAAGAAAGGGCGTGCAGGATCAGACCAAGGTCCATCAAGTCCAACAGTCTGTTCATACAGTGGCCAACCAGGTGCCTCTAGGAAGCCCACAAATGAGACAACTGAAGCAGCATTATCCTGCCTGTGTTCCAAAGCACCTAATATAACAGGCATGGTCCTCTGATCCTCCTCTGGTTTGTGGAAAATAAATTTGAACTCCTGGTCTAAACAAGAATAAAAGACTGGTCTATGCTATACTCAGAAGTAATGAAGGTAGCATGAAAACCCAATACAGAGTTCTGACATGAACATCTAAATAATGTATGTAAATAGGTCTGTTAATCTGTGTTGCTAATAATGTAGCAATGTTAAAAATAATTTCTGGAAACCCTGTGGTTTTACCGTAGGGTTCCCAGTGATTCCTAAAGCTACCCATGCCTCTTCAGGTATTTTTTTTTTTTTACTGTCAGTGACATGATGCCGCAACCAGCATCATGCCCCCCATATCCTTATCCCATAGCTGTCCTGCCAGGTGCCAGGAACTGCCTGACAACCCTACTGTGAGCATTTGCACTTATAGTAAATCTGCTCTCATAGTGATATTTCCATGTGTTTCTACTGTGACATTGGTGGAAGCAGCTCTCCTTGCTTCTGTTTAATCTTCTTCGGTTTCTTGCTCCTCCTTAGCAGGCAGGCTGCAGTCACCTTGTGGTTTATACGGAATAGCAGCCGGTATTGATTAGAAAAATGTTTGCAGATTAGGAGTCCTGCAAAACAGTTACTCAGCAATCTCTTTTAATTGGATATCTTGAGTGCTCAAAGCCGAACTTCTATCTCCATTTAGCCGAGTCAATATTGCCAAGACAGCTGCGCTACCAAATTGTCTGCGTAACTCTGTGCTCCCTGCGAATCCATGTGGGAAGGACAAGGGCCTTTCTGTAATATATGACTATTCCAAAATAAGTTTGACCATTCTTGTCCTTGTTTCGTGTCAAATGGCGAAGGGTTTCATGTTGTTTGCAGCTGTAATCGATTTTCTGCCTTTCTATATAATACTCTACAAGGACCACTTGGAACTGCAAAGTGTAGCTATGGTGAATAAAAGTAGGACCTTGAAGTACCATAGCAGCTCCTCTTGAAATACAGGCCAATACAGCCAGTTTGTTATAGTTCTAAAGGCTTATGCCACAGTTGCTTTCCCCCCATTGTTCTTCATTTGTTGCCTGCTGGAGTTTTGTTTGTTTGTTTTTTAACATGAGTGGGTGCCCAAGCTCTTTAAATGGCATGCAATATGCAATATGTCAGGATTGAATCAGCTGGCCCACCCTGACTGATCCATGTTCAATAGACTTTGTGAACAAGCCCTAGATAGGGTACAGCTTGTCAGTGTAATTGGTGGGTAGGGCAAATGTCACTTGTTCCATTCCATGCTTGATCCATAGTTTTGTTCCATCAAATATTCCAGCCCACATCCTCCTGGGGAGCCGCTGTGAATTTCTGTGAACTTTGTTTATGTGGATGCACATATGACAATTTTGATGTATACTGTCTGGGTGTTCTGTGCAATTTATATGTGTTACAATGTATGATGCCATGATAATAATGGACATTTCAAAGCACAACCCCAACAACAACAACAAAAACTCGCAAACTGAAATAATGTGAAGAGAATCCAAATGAAGTTCTGACCAAGACACAGAATGGCATATTCTCTAGGGAGAATTCCTACCAAGGAGGACTTGCAAAGCATCTCTACCAATCAGGAACACTCCAGATTTTCTATACCAAGTCTACATGCATAAAGTTTGTACATGCATAGCATTTATTTATAAAATCTATTTGATACAAGAAGGTCAGGGGCAGGACTAACAGGTGGAATCTTAAGACACACCCTCTAGCAGATGTGTGAACAGGGCTAAGATTCCAGGAAAGGAGCAGGCCTCATTTGCTGCTGGGTTGAACATTAGGGTTGACAACCTCCAGGTGGTTGTGTAAACCAACAAGACTTGGTGAAGTAACCATGGCTTTTTGTTATTTACCCAGATTGTGGTGTTATATATTATTTTGTGGGTGTATCAACCTTAATTTCTGTTTAGTAATAACGTGATTAATACAATGTTTGCCATTTATACTATTTCGTGTTTATAAGTAATTGAGTAATCTATACTATTTCGTGTTTATAAGTAATTGAGCTGGTGCTGTTGGTTTACACAACTGAGTTAGGTCAGCATACGTACTATTTGTCTAACCTCCAGGTGGTGGCTGGAGATCTCCTGCTATTACAACTGATCTCCAGCCGATAGAGATCAGTTCACCTGGAGAAAAGGGGGCTATATGGCATTGAAGTCCCTCCCCTCCCCAGGCTCCACCCCAAAAACCTCCTGCCAGTGGCAAAGAGGAACCTGGCAACCCTATTGAACATTCACGTATACATCAGCTGTGGATGCAGCTCCTAATGTATATCTGGAGGCGAGTCATCATCTCTGTGAGCTGGCCTCAGTGTTACATCCTCTAGTAATATCCAGCCTGGATGAATGCTCTTTACATGGGGATGCTTTTAAAGACTGTCCAGAAACGTCAACTGGTCACTGTTTTAGCTGGACTCCACCAAGATGGCATTACTGTGGTGCCCTGCTAGCTCCTCTGATTAGCAATTTTATTACGGACCTGATTCAAAGCTCAGGTGCTGATTATTTCAAATCCCTAAATGACTTGGGGACAGGGTACTACCAACACAAATATGAGATGGCTAATGAGCTAAGATTATCAGCCAGTGTCCTGCTTTCTATGCCTTCAGTAAGAGAATTGAGTTTGTTGAGTTTATGGAGCAGGACTTTTCCAGCAGCTTCTCAAATGCTGGGAGGGGGCTAGGGATCTCCTGAAATTACAGCTCATCTCCAGATTACAGAGATCAGCTTCCTGCAAAAATTGATACTTTGGAGGGTGGGCTGTATGGCATTGCACCCCACTGAGGTCCCTGGCCTCACCAGGCTCCACCCCAAATCTCTAGGAATTTTCTAACCTGGAGGTGGCAACCCTACCCCCACTCCCTGCTGCACCCCTAAACTTCTGCCAGATTATGAAGCAATGGCCTGGATGTTTATCTTCATGAACCCCTTTATTTTTGGCAATGTATCCAGACTTTTTTTTGTTCTGGAGTGCTTTTAGAGGTTTTAACCCTCTAGAGACACAGCGTGGTGTAGTGGTTAAGAGTGGAGGACTCTAATCTGGTGAACCGGGTTGGTTTCCCACTCCTGCACATGAAGCCAGCTGGGTGAGCTAGGGCTAGTCACAGCTCTGGTAGAGCTCTCTCAGCCTCACCTACCTCACAAGGTGTCTGTTGTGGGGAGAGAAAGGGAAAGAGATTGTAAGGCAGTTGGATTCTCCTTAAAAGGTAGAGAAAATCGGTACATAAAAACCAACTCTTCTTCTTTTGGGGGAAAAACAAAAATTAAAAGAAATAGTGCACTTTAAAATGTTTTGTTTCTCCTAGTTCTAGAACCTAAGTGAAATAACTGGGTTACAGCACCATCCCCTGAAGAGAAACGTCTGTTTAAATCTTGCATTTCACCTTATTTGTGGCTGGCACAAGGCAGAGACTTTGTAGGAATTAACACATGAACACATGAAGCTGCCTTATATTGAATCAGATCCTTGGTCCCTCAAAGTCAGTATTGTCTACTCAGACCGGCAGTGGCTCTCCAGGTCTCAGGTAGAGGTCTTTCACATTACCTACTTGCCTAGTCCGTTTAACTGGAGATTCCAGGGATTGAACCTGGGACCTTCTGCATGCCAAGCAGATACTCTACCACTGAGCTACAGCCCCTCCCCTAACCCTTGAGAGGACCAAAGCTTCCCTTCACTGCTTTGCCATACTAAGGTCAGGTTGTGGCAGCGGGTATACCAAAAAAGGGAGAGAAAACCCCTCCTAGATAATGGCATGTTGCCAGACAGAGAGTTGGACCATTGCTGATGCCCAGACAAGAAGAAACAGGACCTGCAGGTCTGTGAGGTTGTTCTTCCACCCAGTGCAAGCTTAGTGACCAGTCAACAATTTAAAAAACTGGGGGCACAAGCATAAAAATAGATCCAATTGACGTACCCAGGAGATTCTTCACTTATGGTTGTGCCATGCAAGTGTTTTGTGAATTAGCTTGGGTGTGTGTGAATTTTTGAGTTTTCTTCATGCAGATTGTGCATTTCTGGTCTTTCGGGGGGGGGGGCATTGAGTAAATATGCCTTTGCCTATATCTATGGAAGCAAGCCCACTGAACGTCTTGTGAGACACCATTAACCAATACTCTTAGGGTTGAAAAAGTTCTACTGACTACTTGACATTAAAGAGGAAGAAGTCTGACAAAGGGTATATGGTAAGAAGAGAGAAGACAGAAGGCTTTGTTTTTTCCAGATGCAAATAACTCTCAAGAGTAATGATAAATATGTGCAGAGATTTCTTTCTACCCATCACAGGGAGACACAAGGGACAGACAGCACAACACAGAGTACTCGTATTGTCTAAAAGAACAACATGACCTTCATAATGGATGCAAGTTTCCTTTTTCCTTCTGCTGTGTAAATCTGAAAGGATTTGCATTTCCAAATACACTAATACAAGGCCTTTAGCTTAACAGCTGGAGTCATTCAAATAAAGGCAGCACGAAGACAGTTCTGGCATATGCATATAAGCATGGCCTTTACCCGGTCAGTTTATTCTCTTGTCAAAGGCCTGGAAATATGACATATATGCAGTGGCGGACCTACATTTTTGGGGCCCTGAAGCTTGAACTGTTATAGGGGCCCCTTCACAACCAGCAACAATAGGGCAACATTCAACAAGGCCCTGGCCCCAACCTGATGGAATGTTCTTCCAAGTAACATCAGGGCCCTATGGGACCTTCAGAAGTTCTGTAGGGCCTGTAAAACAGAGGTTTTCCACCAGGCCTACAATTGAGGGCAACCACAGGTTGTCATTGTTACTGGCTTCCCTCTCCTCTCCCTCGGGGCTTCTGACATGAGGATTTGGCTGCTTGGCCGGGCCTCCAATGCCCCTGTAATTATATGAGTACCATCTTGTTAACTGTATTGAATGGTTTTATGAATGTTATTGATTACTTATGAATTTTAGATATATATGATTTTATTATGATTGTTGTAACCTGCTGTCAGGTAAGAGAGAGGAATGGGGATCTTCAGTAGCTGCCACCACTCTGGTGTGAGCCTAACTCAAGAAGGCCCAGAGCACCCTCCCTGCCTCTGGCTGCTTCTTCTCCCAACAGGGTGTACTTTCTAGGTGACCAAATGAGGCATGAGGACCCAGGCAGAGTAACAAACAGTTTATTTAAAAGGTCTAATAATAATGATAATTCAAGCCACAATAGGATGACAAAACCAGTAAAGGCAGGCAATCAAACAATAAAATAAAATAAAAACCCTAACACATCTATCTTTACTGTCCCTAGCCATCTCCTGGCACTAGGTCTCAGGCTAACTCACCCCTTCCTGGATGAGGGATCCCTCCGTCTGCAGCAGCCACTCCCCAGCCCTGCTCCCTAGGAGTGAACCCCCCCCTTTTCAGGCAAGGCATTTTATTCTTTCTCCCCAGGCACCACTCCCTTACCCCTGATTGGCCCTAGTCTTCCCTCCAAATCCTCTTCCACCAATCACAAGACCCAGAGGGTAGCTGGGAGATGTAGGCCTGGTAACTACTTTAATATAGGCCTCCCTAGAGCCTGTAGGCTGCACTTGAGGCCTAGGATCATGACACCCACCCTGAGCCCGGCTTTGACTGGGAATGAGGGTGGGCTACAAATGTAACTAATAAATAATAATAATAGGGAGGGGTCATCAGAGGGGGCACATTAGGATAAAGAGGTGAAAATCTGATCTTTTGGTGTTAAAATGCACAAGCGAGACGAATGCAACCTGAATTGAGAATTCAGATGTCTTTTTATGGTGTTGACTGACTCTAGCCTAAGGGCTGAGCTACAGAATTATTAAGCCATGCACCAATGAAGGATTTGAGGATACAGCTGCCAAAATGTAGACTATAAATAAATTCTGGTGAGCTCAGTGAGCCCTTACAGCTGGGGGTTCAAACACTGCAAGCCCCCAAGAAAATTTTGAAATTTGACCAATTACAGGGACGTTCAAAATATTGTCGAAGGCTTTCATGGTCAGAGTTCATTGGTTCTTGTAGGTTATCCGGGCTGTGTAACCGTGGTCTTGGTATTTTCTTTCCTGACGTTTCACCAGCAGCTGTGGCAGGCATCTTCAGAGGAGTAACACTGAAGGACAGTGTCTCTGTCCTTCAGTGTTACTCCTCTGAAGATGCCGGCCACAGCTGCTGGCGAAACATCAGGGAAAAAAAATACCAAGACCATGGTTACACAGCCCGGATAACCTACAAGAACCAATTACAGGGACATTTTGAGGCCATGTGAAATGGGTATTTAGAGCATATTCTAAAGTCAATATTAAGTACTTCAACCCATTGGCTTATGATTCTATCACTAAAAACCTACATCAATATTGTAGAGAAATTCACTCATTAAAAAAAGTTGCTTCGGGGGCCCCTCCAAGATTGGGGGCCCTGAAGCTTAAGCTTCATTAGTTTCACAATAGATCTGCCTCTGCATATATGTGTAGCAGCTTAATATACAGTTTCAATTACCCTTGAAAAACCAGACTGCAAGAAGATAGAAAGAGAGGTGTGAACAGGTGTGAAGCCTTTGAAATGTGGTTTATGGTTTGCAACATGACCCAATCAAGGAAGCCGCAGCCCCAGACCTGAGCAAGGCTGTTAATGATAGGATGATCTGGAGATCATTAATTCATAGGGTTGCCATAAGTTGGAAGCACCTTGACAGCACTTAACACACATACGCACACAGAGTCTTCAATTCAAATGAAACAGGGGAAGGGGGTACAGGATCAATCAGGGTATGGTATGGTATGGTAATGCACGGCATAGTGGTGGTTGGTGACTATAACTTTTGGGATTGCATTGGGCAGGGGAGGAGTCTGTGAGTGGGAGGGGAGGGGGCATGGATCAGTGGTAGAACATCTGCTTGGCATGCAGAAGGTCCCAGGTTCAGTCCCCCGGCATCTCCAGTTAAAGGGATTAGGCAGGTAGGTGATGTGAAAGACCCCTGCCTGAGACCCTGGAGAGCAGCTGCTGGTCTGAGTAGACAATACTGACTTTGATGGACCAAGGGTCTTATTCAGTATAAGGCAGCTTCAGGTGTTCATGTGGCTCAGACTTTCGTTATCTGGCAACGTATAGCTAATGCATATAGTATATGATACTAGAAATATTATCCACTGAAAGGATACAGATGATAAAAACACTGATTTCCTTTCAATGCAAAACAGTATCTTTTTCTAATGTGATTAGTAGTCCAGCTATAGTCTATGGACTCCAGCCAAAGCTGTAACCTCTTGATTTTAGAATTAAGCACATGCATCATCAACAGCCTCACACCAAGCACAAGGATTAGAATTTGTGACCTTCAAATACAAATTTATAATGGTGGCATTTTCAAATGAATCTTTAAGGTTAATTAAATGGCACACTGTTGCTTATGCTGTTAACCTCCGCTGAATACAGTTTTCTTTTCTGTGTGCTGAAAGTCCTTGCTCAGCCTCTGTATATCCTGACAAATCGGTGGCATGTGTCAAGTCCCAGGCAGAGTAGAAAGGCTGGGTAGTCGTGCAGTCCAGGGTCTATCCGGTGCCAGTCAAAACAGGAGTTCAAAACGCTATCAGAAGAAGAGTCGTTAATCAAGCCGAAGGTCAGAGTACGAGGAATTCCAGTCAATCGGAGTCAGGGTCAGGAGCCAAGGTGGATGTGAAACAGCTTCCATGGAGAAACCTATCAACAGCCTGGGATTATATGGCCCTCTGGTGGTGCGCTCATTAGCCCCATCAATTACCTAGCCTGGCTCCTCTCAGTATTCAGGGCTTTGTGTCCGTCTATACTCCCATGCATTGTTGCAACGTGTAGCTAAGTCTTTGCGTAATCTTTCCCTAAACCTATCTATCCGTGGGGGTGAATCTTTTGTCCTTGCCGGCTGACTCTCCTCATCGTTAATCATGAGAGGAGCAGGAACTTCTGACTCCGAAGGAGGCAAACTGCTAACTTCAGAGCAGACAGAGGGGCTCCCTCTGCCTCTGCCTCAGCCGGGATCTCTGTCTGTTCACAGTCTAAATCCCTGCTGATCATGACAGCATGATGGCCTTATCCAGAATGAATACCCAAAGGCAAGATGTATACCAATATGGAAATGCACCAGCACAGCAACTTTGCATGGTATTCTGGGCCACTGAGTTCCTTTTACATAGGATTTGAATCATTTTGGTATCAGCCCCTGAAAAAGTTTCTAAATGTAGGCTCAGTTAATGGTTTTGTGTATCTGATGTTGCAGCATTATTTAATGTAAGTGATGTGGGCCTGATGATTACCTCTATAGAATAAGAATGTGTACTCGCTATATCCGAGCTGCAAAAAATACCTGGAAAATACCTTAGTGGTATTTGGGGACATTTCTAAGCCAAACACACACCAGAGAATCTCACTGTATACTTGCTTATTCTGAACATGAAAAAATCAGGTTTATTTGGGATTATTTGGGAATGTCGAATAGCATCAGTTAAAGTCTGCAAAGTCTTTTTGGTAATAAGAGGATAATAAGTCCTCTTATGCTCCTTTCCCACCTTTGGACTGGTTTCCAGGGTAACAGGAGGGAGGTGACATTTGCCACAGGCAAATAGGAGAACATGTTAGCAGGGAGCTGTACTCTTTGCCCAATCACAGCTGCTATTTAGCAGGGTTGTTTGGCTTCAAATGTGGAGTCCAAGGGAAGGAGGGGAGGAGACAGTGGTTTCTCTGGTGCCCCTAGATTTAAAAAAAACCCAGCTCCTGCGGACCTCCGGATAACTTTTTTATAGGCTATAATAGAGCCTAATAAATCTGGATTCTTGAATAAAACCTGAATCTGAATACCATACCAGTATTAGAATTCAGGGATACCAAGAATGCCAACATTTTTCGGCTCCAGTATACCCAAATCTGAAAAAATACAGATCTTTTTGATGCACACTCCTACTATAGAAGTAGCACAGAAGCATCCCTGGAAAATAGCTGTTCAGCAGCACATCTGCCCTATACATTTTAAAGGCCCTTTATTTTCAATGGGAAGACCTGACCTCTGAAATCAAGAGGTCAGGCCTATCCCCATAAAAATAATGTCCCTTTAAAATTTAAAGTGCACATGCATTGCTAAACAGCTGGGAACTTGTCTCCCCCTCCCCCCATTTACAAAAGTGGTATCAAACCTCCTGAAATTTCAGCATATTGAAGATCATTCCCTTAAAAAAAAATCCTTATCTGAAATTAAACCCATGGTTGTAAGTGTGCACGCCTGCTTAGATGACCATTTTATTGTGGTGATATTTAAGTCATTCTGCAAAAGCAGTTGAAGGGATGCAACAGGTTTTTATAAGCTAGTAGCAAGAAACTGGACTGACCCTAGAAGCTAAAATGACTAAACTGAGGCTATCATATTTGGTCATATTATGAGAAGGCAAGAGTCACTAGAAAAGACGGTCATGCTAGGAAAAGTTGAGGGCAGCAGGAAAAGAGGAAGACCCAACAAGAGATGGATTGACTCTATAAAGGAAGCCACAGCCCTCAAATTGCAAGACCTGAGCAAGGCTGTCAAAGATAGGACATTTTGGAGGATGTTGATTCATAGGGTCACCATGAGTCGGAAGCGACTTGACAGCACTTAACACACACACAAGAAGAAAGAGAAAAGAGTAGAGAAGGAGGAGTTCACTTCGATGGCTATCCAGTAACACTCTGTTCCTGTGTGATGAGCATTATAAAAATAATAATAAAGTTGACGGAGAAATTGGCAGAAACCCAAAGTCCCCATGAGAAATGACCAACAGCAGAGATTGTGCTGGCATAAGCACAGGTATGAAAGGGCAGAGGTTGAAAAATTGAAGAGGGAGAAGTAGCAAGGGGCATCTTCCACAGCGCTTTTCCCAGTCTTCTTTTTTGTGACAATTATATGGTATTTGATTGTACACATTATTGAAATATTCCAGTTTTATGATAATATGGACTATCTCTGGCCCCTTACAAAGCAAAGGAATCTAGCAAAGCAATCCTATGAAGAGTTACTCAAGCCTAAGCCTATGGGTTGGATTCAGACAAAACTGGCAACTTCCACTGATTCCCCCTTCCACGTCAGACTGCCCTTGTGTTGGTTCTTGAAAATGGCCAGGGGAGGGGGGGGGGAGAAGAGCAGAGGCCCTGCCGTCTTGTGCTATGGTCCCCAGAGAGATATGTACTAATAAGTGACATGTTGATAGAAGCTTAAATAGGTTTCTCTACATTTATTTTGTTATTAGAAACACATACAATAATGGGCTCACTAAAAAGGGGAGTCTGTTTTCTTGGGTTAGTTGGAAGAGAATAATTAACCCCCACAAAACCCCCACAAAATATTCTCTTTAGGATCAGAGGAGCATGCCTATTATATCAGATGCTTTGGAACACAGGTAGGATAATGCTGCAGCAGTTGTCTTGTTTGTGGGCTTCCTACAGGCACCTGGTTGGCCAATGTGTGAACAGACTGCTGGATTTGATGGACCTTGGTCTGATCCAGCATGGCCTTTCTTATGTAACCAAACAGAGTTTCCTGGATTGTAAAGCAGCTGTGGCACACAATATCTAAAGAAATGTGTGTGTACAGTGCCATCAAGTTGCAGCCAACATATGGTGACCCTAGCAAGTGGCTTTCATGGCAAGTGAGAAGCAGAGGTGTTTTGCCATTGCCTTCCTCTGCAGAGCCTTCCTTGGTGGTCTCCCTTCCCTGCTTAGCTTCCGAAATACGATGGGATTGGGCTATACCATGCTGCCTTCCCTTCCATCTAAAGAAATGCATACTTACAATATGCACGCAGCATGTGATGCTTACACTGTTTAGTGTACTTAGCCAAGCTCTGCTGGAGAGGAAATCCTGCCTTTTAATCTATAGATAATACAAGAACTTTCACCTCTGCCATCTTTGTTTGCCTGAGAAACATTGTGGAGCAATCACTTGCTGTTAGACTTACTCAGATCTGTTTGCATCATAGTAGTGGAAGTGATGGATGATGAGGGGTGGTGCTTTGTTCTGTGTGGGGAAAATCCTGGGTCCTAGAGTACCAGGTTTCCCCAAGTTCATGCCTGGATGGAGTGAATGGTGTTATGATGCAAACTAAAATGAAGCATGCATAGTAGTTACAACCCAAGAAATCCAATAATGCATAAGAATAATAATAAGGAATATATTCCATCTTCATACCAAGGCACAAGCAAAGCACTTGTGACTGTTGGCATGGAGCACTGAATAAAGGAATCAACTGAGCTTTTGCATAGAAGAGATAACAAATGTCATCAAAAATACATGTAGTTGGACATTATCCAGGTCTTCTAGGGTAGGGTGGTATGGGGGATACACACATCATACAAGAATTATGTTCGAACCCCCTGTTCTATCTCAAAGAAAGTCAAGCCCCTGTCAAGTCACCATCAATGATAATCTCTGATACCACTGTTTCTTGGATGTTTGCACTTTAAGGATGGTACAGCTAGGCTCTGGAATGTCTGCAATAACTTAACCAAAGGGCATAGCATTCTTGTAGCTCATGGCAGTATATTTGCAAATGCTAATGGGAAGAAGAACCAAGCTGAGGATCTAATAAGACAACAAGGCCTAGTCAACATTCTGGTTGAGGAATTCACCAAAATCCACACAAAGAGAGCTCAACCCACAATCAGGTTAAACCACAGTGCTTGAATTGAAGCTGATACAGTTTCATCGAGATCCAGTGGATCTTATGTGTTTTCAATTATCTTCATCCCGGTTATGGTGACACAGTATTTTCTACTTGTAGGATTACTATGAATTCAGCATGTGGATAATACAAGAAAATTAATTCAGGTGAGATATTCCACCTCTGTATAAACACTATTTATGGTCAGGCAATGTCAATGAAACTTCATGGCTGGAATTGGGAGGGGCCATGGCTCAGTGGCAGATCATCTGCTTGGCATGCAGAAGGTCCCAGGTTCAATCCCTAGCACCTCCAGTTAAAGGAACCAGGCAAGTAGGTGATGTGAAAGACCTCTGCTTGAGACCCTGGAGAACCGCTGCCAGTCTGAGTAGGCAATACTGCCTTCGATGGACAAAAGGTTTGATTCAGTATAAGGCAGCTTCATGCGTTAATGGGAATTCTGCTAGAGAATAGGACCGAGGGATTGTTGTGGTGTGCGAAGTAGATCACATTGCAACAAACAGCCATACTTTGAACAAAATGCTCCTTGGACATTAGGGTTTATTATGGACACTGTTCTAGTGTTTTAGGTTTACTTGGTTACTATTTTTCTTTTTTACTTTTCTCTTATGTAACTGAGGTGATATTAACGTTGCTTGTCTGCAGCCAAATTTTGTACCATTAAAGATACCATTATGAGGATGTAATCAACCTGTTTCCCTAGACTGATGCTGGGAAAGTACACAGCTGGTTACCTTGCCCATCATAATTACACCAAGGCAGGTGAGCAGCTGTGCCTTGTTAACTTTATGCGAGGACCTTCTTCCCTTTGTGCATCTATGTTATTAAGTAGGAACAGCAGGTATGGCCAACATGTTGAGGTCCAAATGGTCCTGAGCCTTTTGTTTCCAACTATTTATTACCATAAAAATACATAGGTAATTCACTGGGGGGAGGGGAAATAGCTCATTATAAGAATCATGACCATTGTTAGCCATGTATGTAAAACCTGTGCTTTGGTATGTATTTTCTTCTTTCTGTACTTGTGGTCATGCAAAAAGTATAATAAAGGTGTATCAATGGTGACAAACTACTCAAGTGACAAGCGTTTGCATCTGTACTTTGACTTCAACCGAACTCTTCTGTCTTTAGTTTGAGCTCTCCCAATTTGTTAATGGGGTCAAAGGAATATCATTAGGAACACATTTTGTAGCCTGAGTGGGCTCTCAAAGGCCCCTTTTCATTTCTGCTTCTCCCTTAAACCAATCAGATTTGAGAGTCTTGTTTTTTGGTGCCATTTTTTGTTTGGGCCAAATTTTGGGGGGACCAAATTTTCTTATTAATACAACTTTTGGTTTCTTTTTGTGCCCACTGCATAAAATGTAAGATTGTTATAAAACTGGCATAAAATGTCAAATAAGATGCAAATAACTTGGAACCACTCACAACAAAAATGGGTGGAATGGTTCACACCACAATACACCACCCAAGCAAAGAAGGAGAGTATTTGTTCATCCCTGGTCTTAATATGTACAATTTACAATTGGTGGGAAGATAGTGCTTAATTGGTGGCATCTTTATGCTGGTTTTTGAACTGATTGGAATATTACAGTGGATTGGAGCATGCAGAAATTTGAATAGCTTGCACTTTTGTGCTTCAGATGTAATTCTGAAAGAATTTGCTGAGACAGAGAACTCAAATGTTGCCAGTTCCATCTGCTGAAAAGGCATTCCTGTGGTGATAATTGCTCACATGGGTGCTCTCTTAGCTTAGATATTTACACATGATGAAGGTAAACAAGCAATTGGGATAATATTTATATACGTTAGATTTAAACTCAAAATCTTGCTTGTGGGCCCCCTCTGCCTGAAATACCGGCAGAGCAGTTGTGTTTAGGATCATTGTAACTGTGCAAGGATGGATGTATCAGCACTAGTACGTTGACAAGTATTACAACTCATGTGAGGATAGGGTAGCCAACCTCCAGGTACTAGCTGGAGAGCTCCTGCTATTACAACTGATATCCAGCCGATACAGATCCGTTCCCCTGGAGAAAATGGCCGCTTTGGCAATTGGACTCTATGGCATTGTAGTCCCTCGCCTCCCCAAACCCTGCCCTCCTCAGGCTCTGTCCCAAAAACCTCCTGCCGGTGGTGAAGAGGAACCTGGCAACCCTATATGAGGAGCATGCAAGGACGATATGGACAGCAGAAAACTTCATCAAGGGCTTTGCACAAGAGCTGCTGCATGCTTCTGGCAACAAGAGGGAATGGGAATAGAGAAAGGGGTATTGAGTGGGGTAGGAGAATGAGGGGCTGGAAACATGACATAGATAGATAGGAAGAGCAATGATTTTGGAGCCTCTTGTCAAAATATTCAACAAATTGAGGAAAATAAATGAGTGAAGGTCTGAAGGAAAATTATCACAGGGTCTATAAGGAAGGATATCTATTGTATATTGCTGTTGGGAACAACAGAGAAGAAGAAATGGAGGGACTAAAAATAGATACATCAAACAGCATGAAATGTCTTTTGAAACAGAAAGGTTTGCACCCCTCAACAATATAGAAAATGAATGGGAAAAGTGTCCTGTTAGAGTGGCAAAAAAAGCAGGACAAAGTAGGCAGGGAGCTGAAAAACAGGAGGGAAAATGTTTGTAAAGGCAGAATTCTGAGAAAAAGAAGCTGGAGGAGGCATGGACTTTATATCAGGAAAGAAGGAGAAAAAGGGATCTGTGAAACCGATGTATAAAGCTTGGGGGCAGAAGAGGTTCTTTGCTATTTTTTTAAGGGAGTGAACAGACAAAGGAATTATGAAGGGTTGGGCCTGCAAGGTATCCCAGAACCAAGGTTAAGGAGTATCGTTTGCATATTGACATGAAATAATCAGCCATTATTTTGGGTTGTCCGAGTCCATCCTTCTTCCCTTTCACTAAATAAATGAATATCGTTCTAGTCCTTGCTGCGCTTTTTTTCCATTTGGATTTTTACACCCTTCACTATGCCTACTGACATTATTGCTTTGTTTTAGATACTGGGGTTCTTAGGTACTGTTTAGTGCCCAAGTTTTCAATCAGACTAATGATTGCAAGTGACAGAATTTCCAACTCAAAAAGAGTTATATAGTGTGCTTAGAAATTACAGTGTAACATTAAATTGCTATTTACCAACAACATTTAAATGTTTGTTGGGGCTTGGCGGGGGGCTATAGTGTTCACCTTAGATAACAGTTACATATAGTAATGGACATTTTTTTTCTCTAAGGGTAAGGAATATTTTTGTCTAATGACTGCTGGCTAGTTCAAGCTTTACTCAAGCTCTGACAAGACAAAGAAACTGGCAACGAGTTGTTTTGCAGCTGGCATTTCTCTTTCTGGAAATTGACTGTTTTTGAAAGCCCCAGGTATTACTTTATTCAGATTAATCTCAGTCTACATACATTTTCCTCTTCATTTGCATTTATTGTTCCCATAACTGAGGGATCCTGAGACTCTGTTTTATTGTCTTTGTTCCTAATTGTTTAGTTAGCCCATTTCTTTTATTATGACTGAACAATAATACTTAGCATTTGTATTATACTTTAGAGCATTAAAGCACTTTTATGAATATTATATCCGTCATCATGACAATAGTCATGAAAAATAAGTTAGTGTTACTATCCACGTATCACCAATTGGAGGGGAGGGGATTGAAGCGGAGACAAAGTAGCTTGGCGCTGCTTACCTAATGATTCCTGCTGAAGGAAGTGGACAAATATGGATGTGCTGCTTTGTCGCCTGATCATCTAACAGTGGCCATTCATGCTAGCACATGTTCAGAATTGAACTACAGTTCCTAGGTGGCTGTTCGAGAATCTATTAACCTAATTAATATCATATGTCATGCTTGGCTTTGGGATATCCCTAAGGTTGGCAACCTCCAGGTGGTGGTTTTTGGACATCAAGATTCTTATGAGTCAGGCATTTAAGAAATGATGCAACAAAATTGTTGCAAAGTCACATGGGAGGATGTGGTGTGGAAAACAGTTGCATTTAGAGGGGAACCCGATAGCATAGCAACATTTATTTTTCTTTAAAATTGAAATCAAATCCCAGGAAATCAGTAGTTTCTATTGATCTCAGAGGCAAACGGTTTCTTCAGGACAACCTTTCCCCTAACTGGCATAGGAATGGTTCCTTCAACCTTTCCTCATAAGACTTGGTGTACAGACTCCAGACCCCTCACCATTTTTGTTGCCTTCTTCTGGACACGTTCAAGAAGAGTCGTTCTCTTCTCCCTCTACTCCAGTCCCTCTACCTCCCACTGTCTAACAAGTCAACACCAGAGAGCAACATTCCAGAATAACCACCAGATCAGAAAAGTTCCATACAGTTCTGAATATCAGAAACAGGTTGATTTGGATTTGGGACATTCACAAATGAGACCTGTTCTAGATTGGATTACAATTAGGAAAGTTCCAATTAAATATCCCAATAGAGAAGATACTCATGCAGTTTTCCTTCTCAGTAGGACTCATATGACATGATTTGGGTTAGGGCCAGATCCAGACCAAATGGCATCCTCGGCAAGGAAAATCTTCACCACCCGTCCCTTTGCTTAATTTATGAAAATAGCCCAGAGTTTACCACCCCTCCCAAACTGGGTATCCCAGGCAATTGCCTGGGTCATTGGTCTCTAAATCCTGCCTGGATTGGGGATGCATGCCAAAACACTTAGATTTCTTGGAATGTGAGAAAATAAATAACTCCTACATATTTTCCTGGGGGTTGTCCCTGCAGCTGTGGGCCAAACTAGATATTACAGCAGCCACACATCTAATCTGTGGTCAGTCACCTTTAAAAGAGGAAATTGTCCATTTAAAATGCTGCAAGGGTCCAATCCTGATTGGGGCCATCATGCAGCAGGATCAGGTCATCTTGGTCCCCCCCCCAACCTTTTCATCTGTTTAAGAAGCTGTTTTGGTACTTAAAAAAACATGTGGGGGAAAAAGATTACCTGGACCCCCTGGGCGGAGGGTGGCAATTTCAAATGGCCAAATTCTTCTTTAAAATGGTGGCAGCAACCACTGGTCAGACCTGTGGCTTCCATAACATCTAATTTGGCCCTGTGAGGTCTGCACATATACCCTTTGAAAAAGAATGTTTCAAAACCAGAGAGAGGTTGGAATCCAGATTTTCAGAAAAAAGGGGCAATATTGCCAGTGCCATTGCCCTTGATCCTTCTTGCCCCAGAGAAATGCACACCACACCATCATTGTGAGAAGACAGTTAACACACAGTATGAGAAAGGGCAGCATGTCCTCTACATACAAAAAAAGTATGGCTAGCACTCTGTGCAAGAGCCACATCATTTCAAATAACCACTGTGCTTAATGTAGTAGAGAGAAATCAGCTTTACCAACTCTCGATAAAGTCCCTAAAAGACCCACAGGATCTTGAACAAATAATCCAATTACGACAAGTTCATTATGGATTGCTTATTTTAATAGTTTCATTCCCAGAAAGAGGCTCTTGGGGCACAATATTCTGCTAGTCCACAGAACATAATAAGCAGGATTTATAAATTAATAATAGCAAGAGGGGAAAAGTTAATTTGATTTAGAGGGTTTTGTCTATATCTTTCAGCAGCCAAGTTTCTGTTCAAGCCTTTGACTATCAGCCAGTCCCTTTGGGGGAAAAAATTATATACGGCAGGGGGAAAAAAGGATGTCTTTTTGTTACTATTTTTTAATCCAGACGGATTTGCTCATTTCCATGAAGGGAAGAAGAAATGAGGGCTGTGAGCAATATGAATGTTTAATGAACTCTTATGCTCTTCAATCACTTTGGGTATAAGGCTTTTCTCCTTGCTGCTGTCCACTTCTTTGTGACCATTGCATTCTTGGGCTATATTGGTCCATGCCTTGATTGGGGTCTGGCTGCATTTAACCAAGCCTGAGAGATGGATAAAGTTGTCAACCTCCAGGTACCAGCTGGAGGTTTCCTGTTATTACAACTGATCTCCTGCCGATAGAGATCAGTTCACCTGGAGAAAATAGCTGCTTTGGCAATTGGACTCTATGGCACTGAAGTCCCTCCACCCTCCTCAGACTCCGCCCCAAAAACCTCCCGCCAGTGGTGAAGAGGGACCTGGCAACGCTAGGAATGGAAGACCAGAGTCGGGGACAATCTCTATATTGAGTTCACCTGGGCTCTTGCCCCAATAAGGGGAGCTTTTTCCTTATCCAGCACTGGCAATGTTTGATTGAAGCATCATTTCCTGCCTTGTTTACTGGTGCTTACTGTGGAACAGAGCTGTCTAAACCTGTTGTTTGTCTTGGACAGGGTTACTGTACTAGTCTTAGATGGAGAACAGGCTTTTGTTTCAATGTTCTCTGTAAGATGCCCAGTCAGAATGGTGGGGAAGGTCTGCTGATGTATAACAATAGCCTGTCTCCCCTACTTGCAATTCAGGCTGCAATTCAGCTGGAAAGCAAATGTTGGTGGTGGCTAGGTGGAAAAGTCGTCTCAGTTGGCCAAGCATGGGCATTTTCTTCATCAATTGTACATCTTGCCCTGCCATAACTGCAGGATTTGGTAGGAAGCCTGAGCCAAATCTATCCACTGGATGGCAACATTCTGTCAACCTGACCCAATACCAGATTCTACCTGCCACTTCCAGATATGATGGGGAGATGAACAGTAATTCTTTACGAATCCATGCCACAAATGCCAACTTCTGGCAGAGAAAATATGTCAAATTTCCAATTTTGACTCCTGAGAATAAAATTTCAGAATTCAGATTTTGAGATAAATGCAATTTTCATTGGTGGTGGAAAGTACAATCAAGTCACAGCTGACTTATGGCCACCCAATAAATCAAGGCAAGAGACATTTTGAGGTGGTTTGCCATTGCCTGTCTCTGCATGGGCTGGGAGAGTTCTGAGAGAACTGTGACTGGCCCAAGGTCACCCAGCAAGCTTCATTTGGGGAATTGAACCCAGTTCTCTAGATTAGAGTCCACCACACTTAACCACTACACCACGTTAAGTCTGCAACATCCAAAGTCTAGGAATAAAAGAGAAGACTGTTTTTCAGTAATTACCTTAAATTCCAGCTTTATCTGACCAGTTGCAGATCAATGTTTGCTAATCTGAAATGCATGTTTAACTGTATGAAATGTTTTAATCATGGATTTAACACACCTGTTCTGATAGAACAAAAAGTTTTTAGACAATGTGGCTTTGTCTTACTGACGTCATCACAAATTTCCTAAAGAGCCAGATATTATTCCAATAGATTTTTTCATAATTTCTACAAAGAATTATAGAATAGCTCATACCTTTTGTGATGCATGGCCTTAAGTGGCTTTACCACAATTCTTCTCATGTGTTCCCTAATCATGGTTTAGAACAAAAATATCAAAGTGATCAAGAAGCTGAAAACCTACTTCTTATATGCAAACATTTGGAACTCAACTACAAAGTATCTTAATTAATCCCAGTGACAGAGAGAGCCTTTCAAACATTATCCCAAAAGCAAAATATAAATATTAAGCCATTATAGCAACAAAGATGTTTTTATGGTAGAGATCTATGAAGGAATTTTGCTGTGAAACCCTTTTAACTTTCCTCAAAATTTCTCAGATGCTACACCAGTGACACATTTTTTGAAGGACCCCAAATGGATGTGACATCCCAGCAACAATGAGTATATCATAAGAAATGTCACTAGTTGGCTTCCTTCCCCTAACCTTAACAGATAGCGTACAGTTATGAAGGATAGAGAGCGTAGAGAAATACCATTCCCAGAAATGTAAGACTTGACACGAATGGTCAATGTGTTGACAGCTACCACTTTCTCTGCTGAAACATTTTAAACAACACATCACCAATAGTACATTTCATTGTCCCAGCTATTGAAGTGACAGTTCCACCTCATATTTAAAATGAGAAAGACAAGCACAAAATTGCTGTGTCAAGCAGAGTGTTGCATGGCATTATAAATCTTTCCTGTCGTAGATGAAGCTGAATACCTTAACTACGATGATCAGCTCAAGCCTACAGATGTCACAACAGTATATCACTTTTTCCCAAGATTGAGCCAAGATCTACTCAAGTCAAATGTGATCGTTCTGTTGTGCTCAAGGGTTAGCAGGGTTTTAGAGAGCAATTTGAGTAAAATGTGCTTTAAAGTGGAGCCCGGAAGTGATGAGGCCTGCATTTTCACTTTGGCTTTCCTAGTTTTCCCCTGAGTTGTTTGGAAGAATTCTTAGAAGAAGCAACATTTATGTGGGTAGCCATGTTGGTTTGCAGTGGAAGGGCAAGATTCGAGTCCAGAAGCACCTTAAAGCCAACAAGGTTTCCAGGGTCAAGATTTCTAATCAAAGCTTGCTTCATCTTGGAGAAGTCCAGTTTTCACACTGGGCCACTCCAGTTTACCAGTCATTAAGTCAGATGGATCAGTGTGAATTTTGGGGGATTATAAAGTCACTGTTACCAGAGGTGTAAAGCTGGATTTCTATGTACTGCCTAAAACTGAGCATTTCTTTGCATCCTTAGAGGGAGGAACTGTATTTTCGAAACTATAACTTAGTCATGCTTATCAACAGTTCCTGATGAGGAGTCTAAAGACTTGTTTATATGGAGGGGATGTTTTAGTCTATCTGAATGATATTCTGATCTCTGGAGTAGATCAGGAGAGTCATTTAAATACACTGAAGGTGGTATTAAACAGACTCCAAAAGGTGGGACACAAACTACAGAGGAGTAAGTGTTCTTTTATGGGGCGAAAATGCATGGTCGCTTTAGCCTCCTTTATTTATTCCCTGTTTCAACTAGGATTTAGCCAGGATCGAACACATGCATTTCACCAAACGTGCGTTTGATCCTGGCTGAATCCTGGCTGAAACAGGGAATACCGGAGGCTAAAGCGACCATGCGTTTTTGCCCATGGTCTCCTCAGTATAAAATTTGGAGCATATTATTAATGCGGATGGGCTCCATCCAGCACATGAAAAGGTAAGGGCTACTGCGGAAGCCCCAACAGCTACATATGTTTCAAAATTAACAGCACCTCCCACAACATGAAAACCACAGTGTGCGACGTAGCCTCTCCCAAGAGATAGTTTTGCTTCCTTTATCTCGTTCCCCGCCCCCCCTCCGTATTCTGTAAGGCAATGTAACATATTATCGCTGCCAGTCAAGACTTGATGGTTATAAATAGCTCTTGGAGGAGGTAATTTAATGCTTGATATGAGCAGGTGCTAAAATTACATGCATCTGGGAAAATTTGCACGATCTAAATTGGCCCTAATCCCTGGAGGGAAGAGTGAGATGGCAGAGCTGGCATTGTGCTATGCAGCCACCTGCTGCTAGATCAGTAATGAATAGTAAGCAATGGAGGAAAGAGAAGTCCCCTGGGAGGAGGACTGACACCTCCATTCACCAACTATGGGATATCTAAAGGCTTACCTGAGGGCTATCAGATTTCGCCTGATGTATTGGCCAAACTTCTTTACCTTACAATATATGGTACCTTTAAATGGTCTTAAGGTTGCACAGTTACTTGCAGGAACCACTTT
Organism: Euleptes europaea; assembly: GCF_029931775.1. Lineage (NCBI taxonomy): Eukaryota > Metazoa > Chordata > Lepidosauria > Squamata > Sphaerodactylidae > Euleptes > Euleptes europaea. The sequence goes on from NC_079323.1 coordinate 37,807,297, forward strand.
AGTCTCATTAATGTAAAATTAAATTACATGTGCTTAAGGAGGCTTAGAGCGAGGAGTAACTTCAGAGAACCGAGAAGCCCCTTTTGGCCTTTTAAAGCACAAAATAACCACAAATTTCCTTGCTAATGTTGATCTTTGATAAATCTGTCCCATTATAGTAATATGGAAAGTTATTAGCATTCAGCGGTGCAAACTCTGGAGTGCTATTTCTAACGGGTTAGTAACTGAGCAGGAGGGAAATATTTCTCCTTTAAAGGACGCTGTGGGAAATAGTGCAGCTGGGAAAGAAATGGCTTGTAGTTATGTACAACTCCATAGAACTTCATTCGGGGGGTGGGGAAGAGTCTTCATATTCTGTGACATCTTTGAAAAAGAAATTTTGCAGTGTTATTCAAAAGCTGCACTAGGAAAAAAACATGATCATGATCTTCTGCTTCTAAAACTTCAGAGCAGTCAAATGGGGTGGTCAGCTTGATTGGAAAAGTGGAGTTGGCAGAAGGGCAATCACTAGGGTTGTCAACCCCTAGGTAGTAGCTGGAGAGCTCCCGCTATTACAACTGATCTCCAGCTGATAGAGATCAGTTCATAGGGTTGCCAGGTCCCTCTTTGCCACCGGCAGGAGATTTTTGGGGCAGAGACTGAGGAAGGCGGGGTTTGGGGAGGGGAGGGACTTCAATGCCATAGAGTCCAATTGCCAAAGCGGCCATTTTATCCAGGTGAACTGATCTCTATCAGTTATAACAGCAGGAGCTCTCCAGCCAGTACCTGGAGCTTGGCATGCCAATCAGTTCACCTAGAGGAAAAGGCCGCTTTGGCAATTGGACTCTACGGCATTGAAGTCCCTCCCCTCCCCAAACCCCACCCTCCTCTGGCTCCGCCCCAAAAAATCTCCAGGTATTTCCCAACCCGGAGCTGGCAACCCTAGCAATCACTCCTTTCCTTTGTCATAGAAGCGTCGTTTGTGTGATTTAGATCAGAGAAATTGTGCTGGAGAAAAGGGTGAATCATTCCTGTCACGTAGGGTTGCCAGCAACCTGGGGAGAGAGAAAATGTCTTTCCCTCTAGCAGATGCTTAATGTGTGAAAGTGGGCGGGTGAAGCTTTTCATGGCATGGCAGTAACATCACCTGGTACATAATACCCTATTAAGTCTCCATTAAACTACAGGTTGTTGGCAACCCTATCCCAATGCACTTTTATCAGTCTAATTAGGAGCTACCAGGAGCTTGCCATTGGGAATCAGTCAGGATTGTCCCAGTCCATTTGCCTAAGAGAAGCATGATGCAGTCAAAGAGTTGCCATCTTAAAATCTCTCGCAATGTTACAGAAGATGCTGGGGTGTAAATTTCAGAGTATGAAAACTGATTCACTGATCACAGAAACTACTGCAGCTACAAAACACGGGGCCCAGGCATCATTTGGGGTCTCTGTACAAACTTGTAACACAAGCCCTCTCCTGCACACACACACTGCTATGCCTTGTCCAGCCAAAGAAAGTTTCTATTTTAATTACATGTTCTTCAGGTTTGGTTGATCCTAAGGTATTTCCTGTCAGGGTGTTTACTTTTTTAAACTTCTAATGCTCCATCACAACTGTAAACATTTGTTTCAGTTTTGATGACCGATTTCATTGCAAAATCATAAGTCAAATGTCACTTGTTTCACATTGGGAAAATAGGGCGGTAGGAAATACTTATGGCTCCCTCCCTGCCTTTGCGCCACAGTCATATTTAAAACCAGGTCCCACATGCCCAATAAGTGAAAAAAGAGGCTAGGATCTCCATTGTTAGGATCCCCCAGTGTCTTTGTTTTTCACTGTTCAGAATGTAACTTGTTGTGCTTCTCATTGGCTCTAGCAAACTTGTGAGCACATCCCACAAACTTTGGACACCCCATCTAGCTATATGTCATAGTTACAGCAAAACAAGTTCCCATCAGTATAGTCAACCATGACCATGACTATTATTTCGCTGAATCTTAAGGTATATGGATATGGAATGTGTTGATGAGGGGGCAACCCTAACAACCATTGTAAGGCTGTAGTAAAAAGGTAAAGGTCCCCTGTGCAAGCACCGGGTCATTCCTGACCCATGGGGTGATGTCACATCCCGACATTTCCTAGGCAGACTTTGTTTACGGGGTGGTTTGTCAGTGCCTTCCCCAGTCATCGTCCCTTTACCCCCAGCAAGCTGAGTACTCATTTTACCGACCTCGGATGGAAGGCTGAGTCAACCTTGAGCCAGCTACCTGAAACCGACTTCCATGGGGATCGAACTCAGGTTGTGAGCAGAGCTTGGACTGCAGTACTGCAGCTTACCACTCTGCGCCACAGGGCTCCTTAAGGCTGTAGGACACTGTTCTATACATGGGATAGGAATAATTTGGGGTCAAAGATAATTGAGGAACAGCTGAATCTTTAATGCAATGCAATCCAAATTAAAAAAGGAAACGTTTAAAAGGGGGGAGACCCACGCTTATTTAAAATAATTTATAAAAATGCTTAATTAATTTTTAGAAAATTAAGTCAGTATGTATCAGGGCAGGTATTCAAAACTGACAAATACAGTTTACTATTGTAAGAAACAACAAGTTAAGAAAGTTTCCCCAAATGGTTGAGAAAATGGTGTTTCTGAGATTATGTTAAGGTATCAGTGTACATTTAAAGGATATATTTATAAAAATGTGTATGTGGACATCTACACTGAAGCATTTCTGGAAGCTGGGTGTTTCTACTGAGCAAAAAGATTGTTTCCAGGCTGAGGGGGTGGGAGTCGTTGAATACTAATTAGGATTTTTTCTTGACTTGATTACAAATAATTAACAAGAACTACAACCTTTTAGAGTCAAGCGTGCAGCATATCAGAGGTGGGGCTGCTGATCATTTTGAATCAGACCATTTTTAAGCTCCTCTGGCTCATCTGCAATGCTGAGGTTAAACGGAAGACTCATTGTTGCAAAATAATGCACAGCGTGGTGTCCTAAGTAATTTGCCTAATTAGTTCCACAGCCTTCCATGTGCATCTCACCTCTAGGTTCCCATTAAAACAGAAAAATTCACAATTAGAGGGGAATTATTGTGTTTTCTCCCCAATTTAATATATCCTACTGATAGGATACTTGGACTTCTCTCTGGGGCATTGCGATAGCTATTCATTTCTCATCTAACTAGATGAAGTAACAACTCCAAAGGGTGTGTAATGCTGCAATCAAATGTCAAGCCAGTCCCATTTTGTCGAAGAATGAAGTCAGAATTTCCCGAGGCGACAAGTCTATTGTGCCCCTATAATGAGATCAGAATATATCTGTCATTGGGGACTGCTTCTGTCATGGGTCACTTCAAGTGCTTGAATTATGAGAAAGAGCAGGAGGGCTTTGCTTTAGCTCACTTACCTCCCGGCATCCTTGCATAAAAGGAAAGTATCAGATCTTTGATAGATGCCTTATGCAGCCCGGCATTCTGCAAAGCTGTCATTTCATCATTTGCCTCTTCATCACAGTTGATAAATACATAGTATTTGCTGGCATTAAACAGGGGAGTAAATGGCAACTGTGTTAACAAACCAACAGAACCTTCTTTTCTGTTCTCTCTGTAAAAGGAGCCAAGAAGTATTTTCATTCTGAGAAATCACGTTTGATGCATTTTTGAGGGGCTACCTATGAGGCCTTCCCCCAGCTTCCCCAAGTGTCCCCAAGAGAGCCAGCCTGGTGTAGTGGTTAAGAGCGGAGGTTTGGAGTGGTGGAGTCTGATCTGGAGAACTGGGTTTGATTCCCCACTCCTCCACATGAGCAGCGGACAGTAATCTGGGGAACTGAATTTGTTTCCCCACTCCTACAAATGAAGCCAGCTGGGTGACCTTGGACTAGTCACTCTCTCTCAGCCCCACCTACCTCACAGGGTGTTTATTGTGGGGAGGGGAAGGGAAGGTGAATGTAAACCGGTTTGATTCTTCCTTAAGGGGTAGAGAAATTCAGCATATAAAAACCAACTAAAAAAAAAAGTGTCCCTGGTATGTATAAATTTGTGTGACTGCAATTATGCTATTTTAAGAGAAAATTGAGCCAAACAATATCCACTACAAGTTGCTATTATTAAACTGGAATGACATTGAATTCCTGCAGAATTCTCTATTTTACTCAGTAGTATTGGGGCCATTGGTTAGTGGTAGAGCATCTGCTTGGCAAGCAGAAGGTCCCAAGTCCAATCCCTGGCATCTCCAGTTTAAAGGATGAGGTAGAAGGTGGTGTGAAAGACCTCCACCAGAGACCCTGGAGAGCAGCTGCCAGTCTGAGTAGACAATACTGACCTTGATGGACCATTGGTCTGATTTGTATAAGGCAGCTTCATATGTTCATTATACTAGATAATGCCTTCAAAAATGGTTTCCCAGATATTTTGTTTATCCATGTCTACTATTGATATATTTCATTTCTATCCTGATGTAGCACTCAGGGTAGGAGTATGTGTTGTGTGTGTTTTTGTGCCTGTATGTGTATTTACACAAGAGTAGCTATGCTGGATGAAATCAGTTTTCAACCCAGCCCAGCAACCTGTTTCCAGCTCTGGCTAGTTAGCTGCCACAGGAAAGCTCACAAGTAGACTTACCATTTCCCCTGCTCTGGCAAGCAATTGTCCACCAATTAACCAGGCTGAAGACAGAAGTAAGGCTGCTTTGTTTCTCCTTTGATCCCATGTGGGCATGGTGTGCTTATGTCACTTCCGGGTTTACCCCAAAAGCGCCACATTGTGACAAGGACATGCTAACATGCCCCCCATTCTATGATTTCCATAGAGTGTTTGGGATGAGAGTGCTAGAGCGTTCTGCGCGATGCGGCACTTCCGGTAAACCCAGAAGTGACGTAATTGCACCGCACATGCAGGATTGCTGCCCCCAGCCCCACCCCAAAAAGCTCCCACCAATGGCAAAGGAACACCTGACAACCTTACTCACAAGCAGGGCCTGCTGGCAATAGCTCTTGTTTGCTGACTTCTCCCCAGCATTTATTTATTAATTTGTGTCATTTGTAGCCCACCTTTCTCACTGGCCTTTTATGCATGGGAATTTTACCCTGGGTTCGACACTCCCTTGACCCACACTTTTCTGATTCGAATTCTCAAAATCCTTTTATTTAAAGAAATTTTATTAAGTTTTCAACAACATTAAACACAACCTACATACAAAGCACACAACGTACATATTTAGTAACATAATTTTGTACATCCCAGACAAGATATATATATATATATATATATATATATATATATATATATATATATATATATATATATATATATATATATATATATATATATATATATATATATATCTGAAGTGGGTCTGCAATCAGCCCAATTTCTATTATTCTTTAAAAATTTATCATATTTTAAAAATATAATTGAAAATATATGAACTTAATTTCAAACAATTCAAAGCACTAAAATAACAATAAAATAAAAATGTCAATTGGAAACAGTGGGAGAAGCTGGAAGGCCCATTAAAGATCATGTGAGCCATGATTTCCAATTGACTTGCAAGGGCTCCACTGAAATACATTACAGCACAAAAACAGTTGCAAAGAAAATGTGGAATGGATTTTCCATTAAGGTCACTTGGCCCAGAGAGACTACTCTGGCACTAGATTGTCAGCCCCCAGAATGCACCATCATTCCACTCTGGGGCTGTCATTCCAGTCCCAGAACACTTCTGCTAATCCCAGAGGGTGTCATTCCACTCTGGGGGATATCATTTTAGTCCCAGAGCACAGATTCTGTTTCCTTGGAATCATGATTCCACTCTGGGGTTTGTCAATCCAGTGCCAGAGTAGGCTATTGGGGCCAAGTGACCTTAATGGAAAATCAATTCTACATTTTCTTTGCAACTGTTTTTATGCTGTAATGTATTTCAGTGGAGCCCATGCAGCTACTGCCTTGGTTCCCGAGTATGCAAGCACTCGCTTCCTCCCCGCCTCTTCCTTCCACAGCGTTGGCTGGCTGGAGGTGGAGGGTGAAACCCAGAAATTGCCTTATGCACACAAATGGCTCCAATCTGAACCGAGTTGATCTCGGAGAAGACTTTAAATCAGTGGCTAAACAGCATTGGGAAAACCCGAGAAAAGTAAAGGGTGGGCACGAGGTCAACTGTGAGGGATGGAAAACTCATGCATAACTCCAAGGAAGAACCGAGTCAGTCTGGGGGTGAACATGAGTCAAAGTACCCATGCATAAAGGATCACTGAGACTCAAGGCAGATCATACAGTGCAAGATAATTAAATCAAAAGGGAGAGTGACAAAGAACTCTTGTCCATGCATAATTTTATAAACCTCTATCATGTCTCCCCTTAACTATCTTTTTTTAGACTAATAAATCCCAGACTCTTTAGTCTGTCCTCACAGGAAAGGTACTCCAACCTTTTTATCTTCTTGGTTTCTCTCTTCTGTGCTTTTTCCAGCTGTGCAATATCCTTTTTGAGATACAGCGATCAAGACTGCACATAGTATTCCAAATCAGGCAACAAGGACATTACCATATTGGCCATTTTATTTTCAATTTCTTTTGCAACAATCCCAGCAGGGAGTTTGCACTTTTCACTGCTGCTCATTCAGTCAACGTTTTCACTGAGCTTTCTACTACCCCAGTTGTTGCTTGTTCTCAATGTCACTTTCCTTCTTCTTCTTCTTCTTCTTCTTCTTCTTCTTCTTCTTCTTCTTCTTCTTCTTCTTCTTCTTCGTCTTCTTCTTCTTCTTCTTCTTCTTCTTCTTCTTCTGCTTCTGCTTCTGCTTCTGCTTCTGCTTCTTCTGCTTCTTCTTCTGCTGCTGCTGCTGCTGCTGCTGCTTCTGCTTCCCAATCTTCAGATTGTTTGCTCACGCTGCCTTTTAATCCTACTGGCTGTGGTGACTCATGAGATTTAGTTTACAAGCATCTGCCTGAGGGCCATCACAGCAGATCTTGCTCATGACATCAAAATTATGTGAGCTGTCATGGCCAATATGATCGAACCATAGGCTGTGTTCGTAAGTCCTATTTAGTTTGCAAACAATGTGTACAGACTCTGCTTGTTGCTGAGGTTGTATGGATGATTCCCACCTCCCTTTTGCATGAAGAATCAAAGTTTAAAAATCTACATTTATATATAATGAATAAATGCAAGCAGAGGCAAGTTCCTCCTTCTCCAAATAATATTGGCCTAAGGTTCAGACAAGATCAAAATCAAACATCATGTTCCATTACATGCATGTGCAGTCGCCATTTGCCTTGGGCCCATGCAGGTAAAATATTTAACTGTTCAATGTCCACTCAGTGTTGCTATTTGAAACCAGCTTTCCCATTTATAAAGGAGAAAAAATGGGTCCTTTTAGAACATGCATTTCCCCCTGAAAGTGCCAATAACAAAGTAGTGAATCTGGGTTCATTTTTAAAAAAATGGGGATTGAAAAGTTCAACTCTTGCTTTTTTTTCCCTTATAGAATACTGAGGCAAACTGAGGCTGCACAAGCCTGCAATTTATGTTTTATGGCTGGAACACAATATTGTCTTTCACTTGTCTGTTTGAACCCTTTTCTATGTGCGGAGTACTAACCTGAACATTCACATTCACATGAATATAACTGAAGTCAGTTCTGAACTCCAGTTCTGCACCTCGGAAGTAGGTGAGAGAAACAAAGCGCATGAAAGAGCTCAGCAACATGCCAGGTTAATACACATTTTTACTTAACCATGGTGAAGTAAGTAACTTAAATTTGGGGTTCCACAGGGTGCAATCCTATGGCCCCACCTGGAAGTTGGAAATCCTAGATTTTCCACATGCTTGATTTGTTCCTGATTTTCTTGGCAGTCAATTCTCAGGCAGTGAAATGGATTTGGGCATGGTTCTTCTGCATGTCTCTCCTTCCTCTTCAAGGGAGGGTGCTGTCATAATCAGTAGCATCATTGGTGGCATCACGGCACTCCCTCTGTTTTATTTTTTGTGCATGCTTATATCGATATAATGGCTGCCTTTTTTAAAGAAAAAAATCACTATCTTGATATACTGCTGTAATGATAGGTTCGTTATCTAAAACATAAAATTAAAACTTAGATCCTACAATAAGATTATTTTAGCCAAAGGGATTGTTATCCAAAAATTAAAACAAATTAAAAGATCCAGCAGGTTCTTTGAATTCCCAGCATTCCTTTAAAAAGAAGTCTCTAGCCCTTTCCGTTGCAGAGATATGGCCTTTTGCTTTTATCTGTAAGGACTGGCTGTGTGTGTGTAAAGTGCCGTCAAGTAACAGCCGACTTATGGCGACCCCTTTTGGGGTTTTCATGGCAAGAGACTAGCAGAGGTGGTTTGCCAGTGCCTTCCTCTGCACAGCAACCCTGGTATTCCTTGGTGGTCTCCCATCCAAATACTAACCACGGCTGACCCTGCTTAGCTTCTGAGATATGACGAGATCAGGCTAGCCTAGGCCATCCAGGTCAGGGCAAGGACTGGCTAGAGACTTTATAAAAAAAATTAAAGTTGGGAATTCAGAGAACTTGCTTATTGTATCATTGCAATTTTTAAACAATAATAATAATCAAAACTGGAACCATTCATCTTCAGGACGGGGGGGGGGGCAGGACAAAGAAAACTGAAAGAAACATTACGCACGAGGGGAAAGGTGACTAAAAATTGGCTTCCAGAAAAAGATTGGGTTAAAAGAGGTCTCCAAAGAACAGGGGGGGAAAGGGGGGACACAAAAAACCTAAAGTGAAAACTAAAGGCACAAAAACCCATGCAGAAATCAGGGGATAAACTGAAGCAATGTGTGACCAGAACCAAAAGGGGGAAAAAACCCAATGTGGAAAAGCCATTACACTATATAATCCTACTTGAGTCTCAATGAGAAAGGTAGACTATAAATAACATAAATAAATAAATAAATAAATAAATAAATTCATAGTTTTGAGGTTGGCTGTTATCAATATGCTGATAATGTACAACTCTCTATCTCTTTTTTTAAAATAAATTTTTATTGGTTTTTTAAAACTATAAATTCTTCATAGTATCAACAACAATTCAAAAACAATATCAATGTCACAAATACATCAATTGTTGTCTTGATTGGAAATGAAAATAAAACAAATAGGCTTCCCCCCCTCCTCCATCTACCTCTTAATAAAGTATAACTGTCCATTGTTGATGTATTCTGATCCTAATATTAATCTCATACTAAGATTTCATATCAAATAAAATTTAACATTTTGGATCAGAGTAAAAGGTAGCCTTCCATTTTTCCCAGATATTATATATGTTCACTATAATTCATCCAAATCTCTCGTTATCCCAAGAATTAGTCTCCATCTCCTCCAGCTCTAACATTTTAATCTAATCCCCTTTTTTCTGGAACATCCATCCCTTTCCCTTTGGCTCCATCTAACAATTTTGCAGCCATTGTAACATGAATTTAAAAATATCCTTTAAGTTTAAATGCCATTGAGAATCATACTAAATATCATCGTCTTCAATATTTTTTAAAAAAGTTTCTGTATAATCCATTTTATTTTGTAACATCCAAATCTCAATTTATACCGTAAATAGCCATGCCTGTATTCAAACCAGACCTTTAGCCATGATCTAATATTTTCTTCCGGATCTGTAGTGGATCAGTCAGGTGTAAAAGCCAAATCTCTTTGTTCTCTCGGCAGCTTTCTCTGACCTTCATCTTGACTGTATTCTGGTTGGTTTGTGTTGCTTCAGTCTGTTTTTCTTATCTTTCTATCTTTTTCTTTGTTTCCTTATGACCCTCCACAGCTCTTTTAACTAAGAAATCCATCAGTTGTATGTCTGTTTTCATTGTCACAAGCAGGTTGCTTTCTTGTTCTTCTATCTTCTTTTTTATATCCTCATGTACTTCCATAACCTTTTTGACAGAAGAATCCATTACTTGCTTGTCTGTGTTTATGATCATCATTTGATCCTTGACATCTTTTTCCATCTTCATAGTCATAATTTGGGTCTTGACGTCTTTTATATCTTGCGTGACAGCATCCATCTTCTGATTGATAGCTTGTGCAGATTGGTCAAGAGTAGTCACCATTGAAATCAATTGCGCCATCTGTGTTGTCATCTGTTCAAATTGTTTAACTGTTGCCTCAGATTGTTTAATAAACATCTCCTGTAGTTTTTTCTCCATGGTTAAGGCTGTGAAGTTTCTTTTAATTTTGTGAAGGCAGGGCTATGTAATAAGTCGAAACAGGGGTGAGTTCCAGACGTTTACATTTGTAAATAAAATCCAGACATTTACATTGAAATAAGGCTGGTAAAATACATATCATCAGACAGGGCCCTCTGGCTTGCAGTTAATAGAGAATAGTTCAATGATCAGCTTAACAATTTTTCCGAATTGAAAAGGTCAAAGTTTCACTTTAAAACAGCTTGTTAAAGATTTGGAGTACCAGCGAGTTTTACCGGACGCTCTAGGTCGGATCAAACCAGGAAGTATTCCGGAAGTTGATTTCGCCGCGGACCTTCTACCGCCTCTTCTCGATGGTTGTTTCCTTCAGGAATTATTTCTATGTTGCTCGAGTGCGACGTGTATCCGGTCCTACGACTTACTTCCTGTTGTTGTAGAACATATGATAGAGAGGGTGGTATAGAGGGTCTTCCGGTCCAAGGGATCCCTTGTTATGCAAACGTGGCAGGAAGTCCTTTTTTCATCGGCAACTCAGAGAGTAATTCTCCCTCCCCTTCCCTCAAGGTTGCTTCTCATTGGTAAGGATTTTAGTCCATCTCATAAGCGTCCTTCTAACTCTTTGTTTTGATTTAAGCTGATAAACTTGATAAGGCTCCTGTCTCCAATCCTGGTGGATTTTGTAAAAGTCAAACTTATCCGATTCAGTTAAGGGAGGAATAAGGGTACTGGGAATATCTTCATCTACCCCCCCCCCCCCGGTTATTCAGTACGCCAGTAAGAAACGAGGGATTCTTGTGTACTCACTTGGGCATCCAGAGGTGAGGTTCTTGTCTTAAAGTAGTCCTTATGTTGGTTATAAGGTGGTGGAGGGTAGAGTCTTATGCCGAAGTTGCGTTTTGGCAATTTCTTTCCCTCAGTGCCCAGGCAGGACCGGCATCCAAAACTTCGGGGGACTTAAAAAGCTCCCTCGGAGTATTTAGGAGGTCAAACTGCAATAATGGGCTGCAGGGAATTCCTGCTACCCAACCCACTTGCAAGGGTCGGGTTGGGGTGTATAAAACACCCCAAGGTTAACGCAAACTTCGATTTCACCCAGGAGCTCCTGGGCAAACGTAGCACTCACCCCAGCGACACCACCGGAAGTCCCCAACTCTCTATCTCTTTACGCAAATCTCCTCATGATGCAATGGAGGTCCTGAATTGCTGCCTGTCTGCAGTGATTAAATAGCTCTGTGTGTGTGTGTGCGCGTGTGTGTGTGTGTGTGTGTGTGAAGTGCCATCAAGTTGCAGCCTACTTATGGTGACCCCTTTTGGGGTTTTCATGGCAAGAGACTAACAGAAGTGGTTTGCCAATGCCTTCCTCTGCACAGCAACGCTGGTATTCCTCGGTGGTCTCCCATCCAAATACTAACCAGGGCTGACCCTGCTTAGCTTCTGAGATCTGACGAGATCAGGCTAGCCTGGGCCATCCAGGTCAGGGCGATTAAATAGCTAGGAGTCAACAAACGAAATCCTTATAACACCGACGTCATGCTGGTTGGGAAGGCAGAGATTCTGAAGGACATCATGCTTCCCACTTTTGATGGGGTTCAGCTGATCCTTGCCATCTCAGTTAAGAGCCTTGGGCTTATACTGCATCCAACATTACTACTGAAGAAGCAAGATGTTCCCCTACCTTGACTTGGCAAATTTGGCTACCTGGATCCATGTCATGGCAGTATCAAGACTACACTACTGTAATGTACTTTACATAGGCCTCCCCTCAAAGTCAGCTTGGAGAATCTAGTTGGTGAAGAATGCAGCAGTGCAGTTATTAGCAGGAGCTAGGAGGTGCATGTTACTCTTATTCTTCCGTCACTCCATTGGCTGCCCATCAGTTACAGTGCTCAGTTCAGGGTATTGCATATCACAATGAAAGCCCTTGCTCTTTTATATCTGCAGGACCACTTCTCCACCTATGCTCCCTTAGTAAAGAGATAGGGACTTTGGACTATATTATTGTGCATAGTATGTACTACCTGTTGATATAGGTATGATCCTACTATGTAATTTTTGCATTTCTCAAAGTCTTCTGCATTGCTTAATGTTTTATATTAATACTTATATTTGTTTTAGCTCTGTTTCAGATTTCTGCTCATTTTCAGATTTCTGCAATACAGATCTTATTGCACCGTTTATTGGATGCTCCATTCTGTTGATCGCACTTACACTGTGTAATCCACATTGAGTCTTGGTGAGAAAGGCAGATTATAAATGGAGAAAATAAATAATAAATAAATAAAGGTCACCATTATTTGGACAAATGAGGCCAAGGCTTGTGTAGGGAGGATGGATTATTCCAAGTGAGAATTGCTCTGAGGTAACAGCTTAGAAAAACACAAATGTTTTTGCAGGAAGTGTTGAAAATCGTTGAGAAGGGGGGGACATTTCCACATGAAAGAAGATTAATTGTTTTGACTAAACCCCAGTTAATAGGCACTCCTTCCTTGCATAGTATCACGTGCAGCCACATCTATTTGCACTAATAGTTGGGGTGAGTAATGAAGACGGCACAGTTTTTGTCCTACTTAGGTCAAAGCTATTAAAAAAAAGATCCATTAACCTTATTCAAAACTTAAATGGCTCATATGCATTATTTGAACATATTTCTTCCCAGGAGCAGTTAATTACAGATCCATCCCTTAATTTCTAAGTGTTTACATTCTTTATATTAAAAGAATTGCTGTTGCTAAAAATGAGAAAACCATTCAGTATGTTGCAATTATTCTCCTTAGATGTATGACAGTATAATAAAAGTACAATATTTAACTTACTTGATGTATTTACCTCAGCAGAATGACATTTGAAAAGACACCTTTTCATTTATTTTGCAGTCAGAAAATAAGTGCCTGAATATACCTGAAGGAGAAAACACTGGATGTGGTCCAAGCAAAATTAAACACTTTAAATTCACCTTGATTTTAATAGAAGAGTTAAATATTTACATTATTTCCATTTGAGACCAGTGGGTTTCCAGGGTATTTATTTTTTGGGTGGATTTTATCAATTAATGCTAAAGCTGTTAGTTTCATAGGAAACAGAACATAAGCAGAGACAACATTATTTATGCGCATGGTGCTTTGTGCTTTGCAAAGTTTTATTTCAATCCTGGTGAAAGTTAAAAAATATAGATGAGTTCAAAGTACACCAATAACTTCAAACCTGTCTGAGAGATGATAAAAAACATTGGTCCTAGGAAATTTAATGGCAGCATCAAAGATGATGCAGCTATCCAAAAAGAAACTAAATTAATTCTTAGCATCTCTTCCATAAAAAAAAAAGGAATGGCACAATATTCACAGTTATACTGTTTTCAAGTGATGAATGTGAACGTTTACATATTGAGCTGCTCAATTGACAGATTTGGGGGCACATTAATAAAGAAGCATTAGGCTTGGGATATCGTCACAGAAACATACATATTTCAAATAGAAATATCATTTTGTTGCACACCATATTATGAAGAACTAGAAAGTAATAAATATGATGCCACTTCTAAAAACTGAACTACCATGGAAACAATAGGCAAGTCAGCTTGATTTCAGATAGAGCTCCACTTTGGCTTCCTTTCAGCAGTCCTGTCTTCAGGAGCATCTACTTGCCAGCATCCTCTTTAGTCCTACTTCCATGGTATCCACAGTTTTGCTGTGATCTTTCCCAAAATGCTTTGATATGATGTTTTTAGGAAGGTCACAGCCAAAGTGTCTTTGAACAGCCTGCAGACAGACAGGTGTGTACTTTTTCAGGCCCTATCTACATCATTGCCATTTTCTTCACCTCAGCCCTGCATGGCTACCAGTTTCCTCCTTTTCACCACAGGGCAATAAAAATGATAATAGGTATATAGTCTTATAGTATCAGATCATTAAAAAATATATGGCAACAATGTACTAGTTCCAAGCTTTTTTTAAAAAAACCCAACAACAATGTTCACCTCTAGCCTTATTGGTATCACAGTTATAAGGAGAAATATATTGGCTGCGCATTTCTCCAGCACTAAAAGTGCTAGAGACTTACTTTAGAAAAAAGGAAAGAATAGATTGTAATGATTTTATAATGCTACAGTACTATAGCCATTACCATTAAAAAAAACCTTTTGAAAAGCCCTGAGCTGGGAAAGGGGGAAATGGTAACCAAACAGTATTTTAGTAAACTTTCTTTTGAAATAAAATGTAAACCTATAAATGGTTTCCACCAATGTTATAATCTATCCATAAAGTTGTGTCATCACATGGACTGACTCGGTGCATTTGAGCTATGCTGTATATTTCATAATCTCTGCTAAGAGTCTTATTGGATATCTGATTGAGGCAGTGCTGCTATTTTAGAGTGGATTTGGTTCAGGTGGTAAAAAAGGAATAACCGAACTTGGATCTTATCCACTTTACCATTACCACTTTAGATGCTAGGGTAAGAAGTTATAAATATGTTTGAGACTGTTATTTGAGCTGAGCTCTGAGCTTTTGTTCTTCTTCTGTTGCAGATATTTAGCCTTTGCTTCATCATCAGGTGCTGTCTTGCCCTCTTCCTTAGTGGCTACAGCATTATTGTGCCAGATGTGACTGGTCTGGAGGAAAGAGTATGGAACAGTGGAAGAACAGCAGAGAAGGCTATCTGGTTACTAAGTTCATAGCCAGACTCAGGAACATAAGAAAACGTATGAACATAAGAAAAACCATGCTGGCTCCTGATGTGCTCCTGATGTGAACACTCCTGATGCTCATAATGCACTTTGATTTACAGATTTACCTACATTGCCCAGTTATTTCTCTGCCGTTTTTCACCATTCTCTTAAAAGACTTATCATACAGGTAGAGTATCCTTTATCTGAACATCCCATATCCGGACTGATCCAAAACCCGGACCCTTTGAGTTGGCATGGAGGCAGATCCGTGCTGCCTGCTTTCAATGTTTTCTCTCACCTAAAAATAAATAAAATACTGTGTTCATTGCATTGTAGGTGGAGAATGAAAGCCTGTTGTTAGTTAGTTAGTTTGTTGTTGCTCTTGCTTAACAGCTGATACAGGTATTCTGGTGAGATAGTTACACCTTTGCTATCTGATGGTTCAGTGTTCACACAATTATTTAAAATATTGTTTAAAATGACATTCAGGCTAGGTGTATAAAGTGTATATAAAACATAAATGAATTTGGGTCCCATCCCCAAGATATCTCATTATGTATATGCAAAAGTTCCAAAATATTCCAATATACAGAAAAATCCAAAATACAGACCACTTCTGGTCCCAAGCAGTCTGCCTAACGGATATGCAACCTGTACCAGTTTTCAGTCAGGTTAGGAAGAAACAGCTCATCTTAAAACCGAGTAGTTCCCAAAGGTATTTCCTTACCTAGACTATATATAGACTATATAGAACACCGCCACCACTCTCTGCTCCTCCACTCTGCTGTCCCTGAGGTAGAGGCCAGGAGAAGCCAGCGGCAGATGGAGGTGGCGGTGAAGGACTGTACAAAGGAGACAGCAGGAACGGAGCTGGGCAGTAGCTTCTACCCGGCGGGGAAAGGAGCTGCCGCTGCTGCTCTTGGAGCCTGGAAGTCTCCCGGCGGGGAGTCAACCCGGGTTCCGAGTATGCATGGGCGAACTCCTTCCTCTGTTGGGCACCTTCCATTTAAGTCGTGACAACAGAGGAATGGAACGACCTGGGGATGTAGTGAAAGGAGGAGGGGTCAACACGCACTTGGGCGAAGCACGTGCATGTCAACCTCACCAAACACTACATTCCCGGGAGAATGGAAGGAAAAAGTGGCCATGCATTAATGGCCAAATGTTTCCTCCTGCTAAGATAACAGCAGGTTTTTTTCTGTGCTGGGTTGGACTAAATTAGTTTATTAAAAAGGTACACATTTATTTTGACTCTGCTAGCCCTGTATTAAAAACATAAATACTGAAAAATTCAATTATCTATAACTCTTAAATTAGTTGAGTGTGAGCACAGTAAACATATAATAGATCAGCGATGCCTGAAGGGGGAAAACTAAGTGGAATTGGATGAGCAATTTCAGTTGCCATAATTACAAAATTAGAATATTAAAAAACTGACCAAAAAAGCACACCATTAAAATATTGTTAATGAAGTTGTGTATGAGTTAAAACACATGTTTGCAGTAGCCAAGGTAGGCAAATATCTAATAAAACAATGAAGAACAACAGGGGGAAAAAAAGATTCTGCCAGTCATTCCACTGTTGTGCCTGAATCAAGTAGACCCAAAAGCCCTCCCAAAGAGCTCAGTTTCACATAGGTTTCTAGAAACAAGGAGAGGGGTAGCCTGTTACAGGCTTTAACATATGGAACTGATGTATGAGTATTGTGCATAGACAGAATTATCCTATGTAAAATCATAGATTTTCATAAAAGCCATATAAAAGCCTTTGAGCTGGACAAGCCTGGGCTTGTCTCCTATGCCATTCCATTTAAGTAACAGATCTGAGTTATTTTCCTTCACAAAAACATTTCTGCTGACACTGTGAAGTGAGTTGAATGTGAAGTAAGTTGGAAGTAAGCTGGACTTGAACAGCTAAAAGCTAATACAGCTGGAAATGCTAATACAGAGGAAATACTTTGAAGTAAACATTCCTCTTTCAGCTCTTGGTGAATTGTAAGTTAGTGTGATCTAAGTGGTTTTCTTCTGAATAAATGGTTTGCTCTGTTCAGCAGAAGACTACTCTATAATGATAATATATCAATGTAATAATGGAGGATAGGATTGCTACCCTTGATGAAATCAAGGATGGAGAGAATTTCATTAACAGCAGCAATGAGGTTCTGCATAAGGATGGGGACAGAGTAGATGACTTCCCTAACAAGAATGGGTGACCTCATATTAACTAACAGGTTAGAGTTGGTAGATGGGGTGAAGGTCGTGGGGTCGTCAGTGGGATATGACCATGTCTTCCTAAAATCCCTTTTCTTGTCAAGAGCCAAGGGAGTTCATAGCCAGACATGTATGTTAGGAAGTCAGACTTTAATGAACTCAAAGACATGATGAGAGTTGTTCTATTGCAACAATGCTGGAAGGGAACGGAGCAAGTGAAGGGTGGGCTCTCCTAAAACAAGAGTTCTTGCAAGCTCAAGCCATCAGTATTCCAGTAAGACAGAAATGTAGTAGAGAATTCACTACAATTTGAACTTTGAGTTGGTTTAGGAAGTAGAGGGGGAGGCTGGAGAAGGGAGAGGCTATAGGGCTTTCAGGGAAGAGAAAAAGGAAATATTTATTTTATTTTATTTAAAACAGCTTTATGCCACTTTCCCACTCAGTGTCCACAAGGCAGCTAACTTAAAACATTTTTAAAGTACTGTTAAAAATAGTGCGTGTGGGGAATCAGATCCACCCCACAAGTCCTCATGGATTTCTGCTTGCACTACTTATGTGTCAAACATAAGGGCTGCAAGCTGGATCTGGCCCCGTGAGAGCTCTTATCCAGCCTGCGAGCCAGCCAAGGCGGCCACCTCCCCCCACTCGCAATCTGGGCTGGCAAGGCATGACCTGGCCCAACCAAGTGACATTTATGTCATATCCGGCCCTTGTAACAATTGAGTTTGACACCCCTGACTTAAACCTTGGAAGGCAGTCCCATGCAACTTAATGGGGCTTTCCCCCAAGTTAACAGGATCAATTTGTTGGGAGTCGAAGGGATTTAGACTTCAGCTACCATGATTTAAGCAGCTGCGGAGTTTGGTCCCAGAGGGTGGAAGGTGCGGTGAATGTTCCATGGAGCTGCACTGTGGAGAGGCCAGACTAGGCTGGGCTGAGCTGGGCTAGGCTGTGGCAGGCTTGCAGGCAGCCCCACCTCTGTCAATCAGGCAGACTTCCCTCCTGCACGTCCTGAACTTTCCACCCACCTCCTTGCATCTCTGCTGCCTTAGCCAAGGAGAGCAGCGCTTGCTGAGCCTGGAGAGGGGTGGATGTGCCACGCTGCGCATGGGCTACCACAGCCTCTGACATGGTTGCCGCTGCCCCCTCTCTGCCCACCACCCAGGGCAGCTGCTCCCCTCACCCCCCTAGATCCAGCCCTGGCTAATTGGGTATCGAGCAAATAATTTAACTTTAATTAATTAAGCAGTATTTGTTCAGCTCAACTTATCTTTTAATGTGTAATAGGCCAATTATGATTTATTCCTAAATTGACATGTACCTAAAGATATGCAAAAAAGGAAGCAATTAGGCTGTCGATATTCCAGGCAGCTGTAATTAGCTGTTCGCATTAGTGAGACCCTCGTTTTCTCTTATGCTGAGGGTCTTTAATTAGTGTAATTTAGATAATATTTCAATTACATAGATTGAGCCTATTATCTCTTCTAATATGAAACTAAGTACATTTTGGAATGGCACCTTTTAGAAGCCAGGGATATCTCCTTTTGTCTCTCTTTCTGCTTCCTTCCATCCTCATCTTCTTCAGAGTCTTTTCTATTATGCGAGGCTGTGACACTTATGAAAGATGGTAATGGCTCTACAAGATGTCTGTGTCTTAAACTCTTGGATACATACCAGTCAAAGATAAGCGTCTTTCTGTCCATTGATTTTCAGTGGGAGCAAGTTAAGCACGCTTCTTTGAAATCAATGGAACTGAAAAATGCTTAATTTTGGCTGGTGCATTTTTAGAGCAACTCTGTTAAGCACGCCTACTAGGAAGCAAGTTCCATTGTGCTCATTTGGGACTTACTTTGTACTAAGCAGACTTTGGTTCAGGATAGACATCCTGTTGATATTTAATTTCTAGTAATAGGCTTCACTTCAAACAGTAATAAAGATTAAGAAATAGCTAGCTTGGTATGCTGCCATATCACTAATGGTTGCTATATCGTGCTAAACATTAATGGTCAAACAGTTGCTATACTAAAAAAATGTACAATATGAACTAAGCACTAGAAACCCTGTAGTTGGATCCAAAGATGCTTTTATATGACCGGAAGGCATTTCCATGTACACATGAGAGAAAGGTGTCTGGGGAGGGCTCCTTTCCCAACCCTGGCTGGCAAGTGCTGTAGGAGTGGAGTGCCACTCTACCTTTAAAGTGCAATCACATCATTTGGCAAAGGCGACTAGGAAGTGCACCTGACACATGTGTCAATCACAGCCACCACCAGGGGTGGGAAAATGGGTGTCCCGCCAGAGTTAGTAATCTCATGAGGCATCAGGAAGAGAGGGAGAACATATATAGCTCACCACGCCTGCTTTAGAGCAAGATGGGAGGTGGCTGAAGAGGACCTGACTGGCTGCTTACAGTGGGAACGGCTGAAAGGAGGAGGAGCATGGCACTAGCAAAACCCCTCCCCAGTCTGAGGCCAAGCAGAAGGGTGCAAGCCATAGCAGAGGGTTGCCCATAGGCGGAGCCCAAGTGAATGAATGGCTCCAGGAGACACCAACACAGGTTTGCAGTTTCTGAAGATCTCTCACTTGAGCTGCAATCCTCTGAGCTGCATCCCCTCCTGCAAGTCCTCAAACCCTCCAGAGCAGATTTTTAAGTGGAAGGGATGGCTGCAGAAAACAAGGGAAATGGAAAATATCCATTCTGCATGTGAAGATCCACTTGTGGTTATTTGGATCCAACCCAACAAACAAAACTGGCCAAAAAAAATTAGTTTTGGCTTTTTCCGCTCTTGCCGCCACCGCCATCTTGAATGGAGGGTGTCTGGTGCAGTCTCATCAATCCACGGCCATCTGGCTACAGCTCTGCTCCCCATTCTTGGGGACTGAGCCAGGGGGAGCGACCCCATTATGAGAGCTAAGTGGCGAAAGAGGCATATGTGCAGGCTGAAGCGCAAAAGGAGAAAGATGAGGCGGAGGTCCAAGTAGACATCTCCTCCAGTGCTACTGAAGCTGCAGAACAGAGCATGGAATGCAGGAGCTTGGGAAGCTGACTTCCAGACAAGGCCTGCTATTTGATGCTACTGTTGAAGACTCCTTGCCTGTCTTCAGGAGTTTCCATCTTGAAGCCTAGGAGCTGTGATCTGTAAAAGGTGGTGCCCCTGAACCTAACTATTCTGGACTGGTTCTCTTCTTTGCAGCTTGATGTAGTGACTGTATAAAATAAATCCCATTTTGGGGGGAAAAAATTAGTTTTGGACTTACAGTGCATTTCTGAAGGGGGTGAATGGTCTTAGGAGGTGTGTGATCCCTACGCCAGCATCTGTGCCACTTGCGCTGTGGCATGGACACCGCCGTAGGGGCACTTACGCCATCCCCTTTGGACCATGGCGGCAGCATGGCCCCCAGACGCCAGCGCGGCCTCCTGCCGGCGTTCTCCTAGCTCAAGTACCCGCACCGGTGTGCTGGGAGGCATTTCCAGGGCGTTTTGGGGCAGAGCTGCCATTGGGCAGCTTCCTAACCCCTTTTGGCTGGGAACACCCCCTAACGCAATGGCATTGCTGCACCACCTTTTTTGGTGGTGCAGCATCGCTGTTTGCTATGGGGACTTTGCCCCAGTTTTTGGGTTTTTTAAAATAAAAAGCCCTTTTTTTCCTGTGCAGTGAATGTGAAACCTCATTGGAGGTGTGGCTTTCAGGAATGGGCTATCAGTATTCAGTTCCCTAGTGTGATCTTGGACTAGCATTGTTATGGGGAAAGGAATTTCTTTTCCCTGAAATCACTTTTTTCGATATATCCATGGATTCCTCTTACTCTCTTTTTTCTCTTTTAAAAGAGGGATTTCTCTTTCATTTCTCTTTGTGGAGAAATCAGTGCCCCCTTCTGTATCTTCAGCCCTTGCAGATGTTTTATGGTACACACCACTGAGTGGTGCTCTAGCAGAAGGATAGTAAGGTTTGGGGAGACTCTGGTTCTTGTAGGTTATCCGGGCTGTGTGACCGTGGTCTTGGTATTTTCTTTCCTGACATTTTGCCAGCAGCTGTGGCAGGCATCTTCAGAGGAGTAACACTGAAGGACAGCTGTTGGCGAAACGTCAGGAAAGAAAATACCAAGACCACGGTCACACAGCCCGGATAACCTACAAGAACCAATGAACTCTGACCATGAAGGCCTTCGACAATATTTTGGGAAGACTCTTTGTTTCTGAGCATCTAGAAGAATGAAATTCTGCAATTTTGCAGAACCTCCCTTCCTGCCTTTGAATTTCTCTCTGGTCAAAAGAGAATTGATTAGAAAATGACTCCAAATTCCTAAAGAGAAAAAAAGAAATGTATTGTTGGATTTCAGGGGAAAATTGGGTAAAGAAAAATCAAGACAATTGCCCTTAATACTATCTTGGACAAATCAGCGGTCCAATGGTACAGGTATTACACTGCTGTTTTTATGGCCTATTTCATATTGTTTCATATTATTATTGGAAACACGTCTGCCAATTGTTTAATAGTTTCTTTTCGAGTGGGTTGTGCATTTCAGAATGGAAAACATTATACAAATGTTTACATAAACTAATAAATTGCTCCCACTGAGAAAAAATTGTTCACTGACTCACACCTGTAAAGAATCATTAGTAGAAAATTAGCCCACATTTGCCAAGCCTGACAAGAGTATATAGATTTATTAAGCTGCTTTGCTTGTACATTTATTCTTCTTTACAGCAGTAATTACAAGATATTAATCAATGTGAACTTTTTAAGGAAGTCTTTTTGCTGTTCTCAGATACCTCAGTTTCTCCTTGTAGTTTAATTGCCCCCCAAAGCTTTTTGTTCATTATATATTCTTCTTCTATGTATTTTGTGTGGTTCATGGCCAGCCTGTCACTAGGGTTCCATTCAAGGGCACCCTATCATTAGGGCTTCATTCAAGGGCAACACATTTTTAATAACTCAGTTTATTATTAGATTTGTATTTCTGTCTGAGACCCTATCTGGATTTTTTGCATCGAACATCCACATGAACACCCATGAAGCTCACCTGCCTGGGGAGGGGTTGTGGCTCAGTGGTAGAGCATCTGCTTGGCATGCAGAAGGCCACAGGTTCAATCTCTGGCATATCCAGTTAAAGGGACTAGGCATGTAGGTGATGTGAAAGACCCCTGCCTGAGACCTTGGAGAGCCACTGCCGGTCTGAGTAGACAATACTGACTTTGATGGACCAAGGGTCTGATTCAGGATAAGGCAGCTTCATGTGTTCTTGTGATGCAGACCCTGGTCCATCATGCTTAGTAGTATCTACTCAAACTGGCAGTGGCTCTCCAGAGTCTTAGGTAGAGGTCTTTTATATCACGGATCCTTTTAACTAGAGATGTCAGAAATGGAACCTGGGACTTTCTGCATGCAAAGCATTCAGTCCCCAAAGATGCAAAAAGATGTCTAATGACATTTATTGTCTCCTATTCTTCAATGATGCCACATTTCCATTTCTTTCGTGCTTCCTCCTGAGGTCCATAGTATTGGAATGTTATGCCATTGATTCCAGGGGTGGAGAAACTTGGCATATTAACATTTGGCCAGATGAGGTATTGCAAAGTATTTCAAAACTACACAAGGCAGGGTGGATGTGAGTTGGGAAATCTGCTTGAATAGGTGCCAGTGGCTTAGAGCCAGTGGAGTTTTCCCATAAGCGGAAGGATTTCCATTCATAGAGATCAAATTTCTCACTTCCCCTCTTCAATGGAAAGCTGAAATGATCCCCCCAGTCCTCTTCCTGGGGGGGGGGGTCCCTGATCCCCAGGAACAAGATTTTGGGTGGTATTTTAGACTGCTGCAGTAGCAGGCAGAACAAAATTGCACAAAAGGAAACCTTTCTGCCAATGAAAAACTTCTGGGGGATCTAAGCCTTTGTGTTTAACCACATGTACATGGGCTAAGCACAGGAGGAGACTATGTGGGTCACAGATTTGCACTGTGTAGATCCCTTGATTAATCGCAAGTCTTTCTTCCAGACTCCTTCTAGATTTCCCCCAAAATGTGATTAATGATTCCAAGCAGGACTTGGTTTGGGTAAGTTACAGATTAAAGCCAATCTCGCTTCCACTAATTAGTATGAGGGATGTTTGAGACAGGCAGCAACAGATGGGAAATGACAACACTTGCCAAACGTTTCACTGCCAGTTATTGGCAGGGTCGGGATGAGAACCTATGGCTTTTGATTCCCCATCTGTTTCCTTATTCAAATTGTCACTGGAGGGCCATGCTGCCCTGTAGGATAGTCAAGCTGTAGTGTTTCATCACTACTACTCAGAGACATGAATCATCCCCCATACACTGCAATCTGGAATTGAAATCAAATTGGACTAAGGCATTTTGCTACCTCAACAGGGTGGTCTCTGCAGGGGCACATCCCACATGCCTCACATGTCACAAAGAGCAGTTTGGTCACTTGAGCTGTCAGGCCATGTGCTGGGCCAAATAATTTTGTACTAACCAGATGTCACAAGTCAGCTGGACATCTAAGAATTATATTATGCAGAAAGATTAAACCCTTTACAAACAATATAAATAACTGTCTGCTGGGTAGAATGGAGGCAAAGCAAGGGGGAATTAGAACTCAATTGGGCCATGCCAGCATGGTGTAGTGGTTAAGAGTGATGGACTCTAACCTGGAGAACCGGGTTTGATTCCCCACTCCTCCACATCAGCGGCGGATGCTAATCTGGTGAACCAGGTTGGTTTCCTCACTCCTACACATGAAGTCAGCTGGGTGAGCTTGGGCGAGTCACCGATCTCTTCAAGCTCTCTCAGCTCACCTACTTCACAAGGTGTCTGCTGTGGGGAGGGGAAGGGAAGGAGATTGTAAGCGAGTTTGAGTCCCCTTAAAAAAATAAAGGTAGAGGACGTCAGCATGTAAAAACCAACTCTTCTTTTTCCTCGTGCAAAACACCTATATGCAAAAAGTACATTGCATAGCACTGCATCATTAGGAGGGAATACAGTGAAGCAAGCAGCTGAACAGCCATGAGCAAGTTGACAAATAGAAGTCCATCAAAAACTGACTCCCAATTTCCAACTGGAGAACTGGATGTGAACTGAAGTCATGGCTGTTTGAGCCCCCTAGTCTTGTCTGGATAGAGCTTCAGTTTATTGTCTTATTACCTTCTCTAGGCACTTGGTCAGGACTTCTACAAACCCATCCGAGTCAGCTGTGAGAATCATAGTTGATGTCATCTCCATAGCTGGGTGTCATTCGCATTTCTATGGGAAAGACATTTTGTTTTCTTGCTTCTGCTTTGACTATCTGCCTGGATGCATATTACGCAGCAGAATTTAATCTGCACTCTTTCAAAAACACAAACGTTTTCTGTTTCACCTTTGACACAGCGCAGTCACTGAGAGAACTACATCAAATTAGATGCAACGCTGAAAAAAGCAAATCTACCTGAAAATTGCTCTCTTATGCTGCAACAGTTAAACAAACAGGATGAGTGTGGGTGTGTAAAGCGCTGTCAAGTCACAGCTGCCCCAGCAAGGGGCTTTCAAGGCAAGCGAGAAGCAGAGGTGGTTTGTCATTGCCTTTCACTGCAGAGTCTTCCTTAGTGGTCTCCCATCCAAGTGCCGACACTGCTTAGCTTCCGAGATCTGATGAGATAGGGGT
This sequence comes from Euleptes europaea, assembly GCF_029931775.1. Lineage (NCBI taxonomy): Eukaryota > Metazoa > Chordata > Lepidosauria > Squamata > Sphaerodactylidae > Euleptes > Euleptes europaea. Next base: position 37,831,967 of record NC_079323.1, read on the forward strand.
ATACCATGCAACCTTCCCTCCTTGAACAAGCAGGATAGGGTACGAAAATTGCCACGCTGCTTGTTTTGTGTTATGCTGGTTCCTTAAGGTGTGACCCACATGGAGAATTGGTTTCTGCAGGCTTGTGTTCAACCGTAATGCCACAAAATAATGCAATGCTGTTAATTAACAAATAAGAGAAGTCCAGCCGCTACTAGACAGAATGGGTGCCAGGTATTTTCCAAACAATAATTCAAAGTCTTGAGGCATCAACAGAGTGTCGTTTCTATAGCTGTAGAAATACAAAAGCCCACAGTGTTTTTAATTGCTCAAAAACTGACACTCGTGAGAATAAAGAACTCTTTTGAGAAAGCCTCAGGACAGCCCTGTATTGAAATTAAAGCAGCTCAGCTAAGCTTTGAATGAACACCTTCATGCTCACCCATGGTTAAACATTTTCATTCCATTGTAATGAAAACACTCGACCAATTCATGCCATGGGTTAGCAATTGAATCCTTCCTTGTTGCCACTTGAATTAAATCTTCTTCCCTTTGCTGCCCTCCTCCATTGTATTAATGGAAACCTTGACTTTCTGTAATTATGGCGCTGCAGATACATTCTGGCTGGATTGTAGCAAGGTCTTTCATTATGGAATTAAGTTCCTGAACTGACCAAATTGGTATAAAATGACTTTGTTTTACTTTCAAAACCATTTGAAAATGAAAATTAATCTCTTCCCCATGTGCATTTATCATCTTATTAAGTCCACCTGGGGGATATTAATGCATTTGGACTCTTGCCTGTGGCCGGCTCCTCACCTCTAACTGTGTACTGTGTAATGGCAGTGTGCTTTTCATAAAGATATATTACTGATTATATTTCCATTAAAGACTATAGTCAAGCCTGATGTCTAATTTTCTCCCAGGCTAATCTGCAATTGAGAGCTTTTCCATTGATGAGTTCATTGTCGAGAAAGAGATTAGTTTTCTTGTCCTCCACCTCATTTGCATGGCTGCCACTCTGAGAGATGAAGTTTGTCCACAGTCATTTCTCAATTAGTATTTTCCATTATGGCATGCCAAAAACGGGTCTTGAGCTCTTAAGGAGAACACATGCATCCCAATCTAGCAAGGGCAATTTGTGCACAGAACAGATCTCTGGGCCTGGGTCATTCTTCTGGATCAGATGCACAAGAAATGTGCTGCATGGGAGAGTTACATTCCCTGAATCTAGCAGCTGGGTCCCTACCTGTAACAGCCTGGCTGCATTCAGCTACTGTGCATGAGGATCTCTGGACTCAGGTCGTGATGATCCACAATGCACTCACTCCACCAGGGACCTCTGGGAGCTCCAGACAGTAGCAGGGGGAGTGGGAAAAGGACTTGCAGGGGAAGGGCAGATCTCTTTTCCTGAACCTGCCCAACAATTATTCTTCACTTGAACGAGCAGGAATGAGGAAGATGAGACAATGACATGAGTATGGGGCACAGCTGGACATGAAAAATTAAGGTTTTGTTCTAGGGCTGGCCTCAGGCACCTTCCCAGGAAACAAATAAGGCCAGCTTCACAATTGCTGATGTATGGCTGCTGCCCCCATAGTATCCCCCATGGTTGTCCACATATATGTAATGCCTTTTACACATGTGTATTGCTCTCCCAAGGTATTTAGATAACATAGAAGGTACACATTTCCATAGGGGCTGAGCATTACTTTCATGTTTATATTTATATATATATATATATATATATATAAACACACACACACATGTTGAGATTTTACACTAGAGATGCTTTTGAGAGTTTATTTATTTACATTTCTTTCTTGATTTCTGTATTCCAAATTATCCTGCCTTGTATACAAAGTGAAACCAGGAATTCTCCGCTCTTCCATCATTTTATTTCAAAATTTTGTACAGTTCACAGTATGGATGTCATTTGCTTTCACTTTCTTCAGTTCACTTCCTCCTGCTGTTACCATTACGTAAATGTACGCATTGATCAAAACCATGCAAAAAGTCCTTTTTGTGTCATTTTACATACCATTGTATCAAAAAAAAAATTTTTTTTTGTAGGAACAGTTCTGCACATCAGTAAAACAATGAACAAAAAGACTCTAAGTTAGGTGATCACACATGTGATCTCAGCAGTGTTGCTTTAAAAAAAAATCAATGTCCTTGTACATATCAGCAATTTTACAGAGGGAGAAAAGAAGTAAACTGTCTTTGTTCCTCCTACCTGTTTTTCTCTCCATGGCTTCCTACAGAGAGGTACAAATCTGTAGCAACCCATTTTAGGGTATTTCCAGTGGTTGCTCTGGCTGTTTTGTTTAGAAAGTGCTGGCCTGGCATTAATTTCCTCTTTCATTTCTGCAGTTGGGAGAACAGGAGAAACTGAGCTTTTCAAGAACTTTTTTTTTGTTCTAGATTTTGCTGCTGTTTGTACTGGATGTGGATCCAACACTGGATATGGATCTAGTACAAAGGGCAGCAATATCTGCAAAAAAATTCTTTGGTACATATTATGTATGCGTGGGCGAGACACAAGACCGGAGATGGAGTTCCAACAGCAACTGCTTTATTCGGGGAGCAGGAACAGAACGAGAACTAGAACTGGACAACTGAGGAACCAATCCTTGCTTATATGCCCGCTTGGTCATGCAGGCCACACACACCCAAGTCCGTAATTGGGCGGCTGCAGCCCTTACAGCCAATAAGGACACACAAGTGCTCAAGTCTGTGATTGGACGGCTGCAGCCCTTACAGCCAATAAGGACACACAAGTGCTAAAGTTCGTGATTGGATGGCTGCAGCCCCTACAGCCAATATGTACACAGAAGCGCAGGAGCCTGGAGAAACTCCAAACTCAACAGAGTTGCAGCTTCCCGCCGCATACATAACAGTACAGACTATGTTTTCAGTCCTGCAGGGTAGTCTGGCTAGATCCACACAGCATTGGACATTGAACTATTGTAGTGACCCCTCTCCCAATTTTCCGCCTTGCACAGGAAGATCAGGTGGCGAATGAATAGGGCAATATCGAACAGAATGTGGACCCTACTTTGCCATGTGTCCATAAGTAAAAGAATCAGGACCTTCGTGAAGAGGGTGGGTTTGAAAATTGAGTGGTAATTGAATCTGAGCCCTGTTTCTCTTGGTACTCTGCTTTTATTTTGTTTTTGTAATGCTAAGACTAACGGAAGGAAAATGTCATCATCTCACACATCTTCACAATAATCTTGCAAGCTAGGTCACTATTTCCATTTTACAAATGGGGAAATGAGGTAGTCACCTGGTCCCGTTCCAGCACACCATTAGCTGGATGACATTGGCTCTATTTTTTTTCTTTCGGGTATTCCAAATCAAACTCTTTAAGGAACAGCAATCAAGATGTTAGCTTAATGTCATATGTCAGCCAGCAAATGTATCTCTCAAAACTTCCACATGACCAAAAACAAATGAACATTATGGCACAATATTCCTTTTCACCATTTAGTCCAATCACTCACAGCCAAGAGCCATTTATATCTGGCAAAAGATGGGATTGCGTCCTTGTGTACGGACTTAGATGGAAAGACATTGTAGTGTGTGGAAATGGGTTGTTCATTAATATGATTTAAAAACACTTAGCTTTGTTAATAATTAACAACAATTGCTTTAGGGACTACCTTGCATTTCAGTTTTCCAGGAAATATAGCATATGCAAGAAGCTGTGCAGTCCTCTGAAGCAGCCAATTAAGACTTCCACAAGTTGCCCTTGTTAAAAAGCCAGACATTTACAGGCAATCCTATGTAGACTTACTGCCGTCCAATCCCATGGAAATAAATGGGTTTCAAGAGGAGTAATTTTGAACTAAGCTAAATTGGGCTAAGCAGGGTATACTGTTAAGTGCATGAGCAAAAAAACAAAAAAGGCAGCTCAGTAGAGGGGCCAAAAGGATTGTCATTTACATTTCTTTTGTTTTCAGTTTGTTATTCATTATCCTGGTTGTAGGGGCAGCTCATTTGGGGGGGGGTAGGGTTGGTGATGTCTAGCAGCCTGAGTAGCCCTGCTTAGCCCAAGCTTGTCACAGGAAGCTGCCTTCTACTGAATCAGACCCTTGGTACATCAAAGTCAGTATTGTCTACTCAGAATGGCAGCGCCTCTCCAGGGTCTCAGGCTGAGGTCTTTCACATCACCTACTTGCTTATTCCTTTAACTGGAGATGTCGGGGATTGAACCTGAGACCTTCTGCATGCCAAGCAGAGGCCCTACCACTGAGCCACAGCCCCTCCCTGTCAGGGCTTGGGAGCTAATCAGGGATGGCTACAGTCAGTACTTGAGTGGGTGACTACCAAGGAAGACAGAGGCCATTTTTGCATGGTCAATTTTGATGCTCGCTCAAAGCTCTTTTTTAAAATGCTACTTTAAAAATGCCTTTACACTGTCCCGAAGCAAAAGGAGAAGTTCCACTCCCCCCACTCGCCTGCTCCTTTGTTCCTGTTTGCATAGCCATTAGCATATGCATAGCTAAAGCCCCTCTGTTGTTTTGCATTCTTCCTTGATGAAGATTCTTCGAGGCAAACACCAAAGGTCGCATTAAATGGGCTCTTTTGTAATGTGAAGCAGGTATGCACCGGATTCACAGTCACTTCAAGAATGACGGTTCAGCATGCAAAATTCAAAAAATATGCGGGGCACTTCAGCCTGGAACACACTGCTAATTACCATGCAAAAATGGCCAGAGATTACTGCATAGAGAAAGGCAATGGAAAGCCATTTCTGCTTGTCTCTTGTCTGGTGTGTCTTATGGATGGGGTCCCCATGAGTTGGTTGCAGCCAAACAGCACAATCTTCTTCCTGGTGGTGGCTAAGAATTGTTCTCAGAAAACCCTGCTATAAGAACATAAGAAAGGCCCTGCTGGATCAGACCAAGGCCCATCAAGTCCAGCAGTAGGGCTGTTGAAATTTGGGGGGGGGGGTAAAATTCAGATTTGGCGAAATTCGGCCTGTTTTGATTTGGGAAATGCCAAAGTCCGAACTCCCCCGATTCGGATCCATGCAATTCGGCACGAGATTCGGAGTTCGGGAAAAAATCCGGCCATTTAAACCATTACAAACACATTCACGCCTTTCCGTGGCTCCGGGGGGGGCATGTTTGGAGGTAGAAGTCCCAAACTTTCAGCGTAGCGTGAGGGAACCCTTCTTGCAAGAACCCCCAAGTTTGGTGACAATTTGGGCAGGGGGTCCCGAGTTATGGGGTTTGGAAGGGGTCCCCCCAATCTGCCCATTGCAATAAAACTATTACCAACACATTCGTGGCTTTCTGCTGCTCTGGGGGGGGGGCTTTTTGGAGGTAGAGGCCCCAAACTTTCAGTGTAGCTTGAGGGGGCCCTTCTTGCAAGAACCCCCAAGTTTGGTGACTATTGGGGCAGGGGACCCGAGTTATGGGGCCCGGAAGGGGTCCCGCCTCTTCTCCCATTGGAATGAATAGAAATTAATAGACCATTTGGACTCAGAGTTTGCAAAACCAGGCAAAGCAACACGTAATGCGACCTTGGGAGTTTAAAAACCATGGAAAGGGACAGAGGTGTGCTAGCTATGCATAAGGAGCAGGTGGGGTGGAATTTCCCTTTTTGCATCAGACTCGGGAGTCGGGAGTCTCAGGACCGGGCAAATACATTGTTTAAGTCACAATTCAAAAACCAGTTTTGAGCGAGCATCAAAACCAAGGAGGAGGCGGCGCGGGTGCCGAGTGGCGCCGGGGAGAGACTCACGCAAGCCGCACCGTCGCACTCAACCCCAGGCTAGGGGCAAAAAACAAAAGCAGAGCACATCACACACTCCCACAGAGGCGAGTGGGCACACACCCTCTGCAGAACGGGTGAAGCCCCCCCCCAAACCAGAATGGCTCGGCTCAACCCCGAATGGGAAAAAAAACCAAGGAGGAGGAGGCACGGCCTGGGTGCCGAACGGAGAGTGACTCGCTAGCCACCGCACAGACTCAACTTTAAACTTTAAAACTTTAAAAGCAGAACACACACTCACACAGAGGCGAGTGGGCACACACCCCTAGGCAGAACAGGCAAAAGCCCCCTTTGGCTCCCCCCCACCCACAGAAGCTGCTCCCTCCCACACCCAGACTTTGCTTCCCCCCACACACACACATACACAGGAGAAAAGGTATAGAGAAAAAAACCCAGAATCAAACTGTGTGGATGTCTTCCAGCAGGAGCACGGAGGAGAAGTAAATCCAATCCTATTCTGGTAAGCACCAGCAGCTCGGCCCAGTCAGGAATCGGATCTCTCAGCAGCACCACCACCAAATTGGAAGGCAATGAATACAGTCAGGATGGGAGGGGAGGGACGGGAGTTTTTAGACTCTTCTCCTGGCCATTTCAAAAGTGAGAATCCCTGCTCTGATTGGCCAGGAGAAGACCCAGCTTGGCCACCATTGGCTGCGGGAGAGTGTTGCTTACTAACTGTCAGTTATGCTGCTGACTCTGAGCCCCCAAATTTGCCGAATTTATTTGACCCCTCCAAACTTGCCAAATTTGGCTTGTCATTTTCCCTCCTTTTTAAAAATTCGGTTCCATCCGAACTGAAAATCGCCGAATTGGGGGAAATTCAGCTATTTTTCGGTTCGGGACGAACCAAATCGACAGCCCTATCCAGCAGTCTGTTCACACAATGGCCAACCAAGTGTCTCTCTATATATAATAGGCATGCTCATCTGATCCTGGAGAGGAGAGGTATGCATCATGACTAGTAGCCATTTTTACTAGTTGCCATGAATAGCCCTCTCCTCCATGAACATGTCCACTCCCCTCTTAAAGCCTTCCAAGTTGGCAGCAATCACCACATCCTGGGGCAGAGAGTTCCACAGTTTAACAATGTATTGTGTGAAGAACATATCACAGAGGATTCTGAGAGACAGCTTTGCTTTGTGTTGGAAGCCAGGCATGACTTGAAGCAATGTAGGTATCTGTGATGCTTACAACATGTTGGGCACTCCCACCCTCAACCGTGTAATTGAATATGGTGGTCTAACCCCCCTATGTGCTTGAGGTGGTCCTGCCCAGAAGAAAATTGCACAAATTTTAGGATTACATGTGTCTTCCTTTTTGGAATTTTTTCTCTAATTATATCTTTTTAAATAATGCTGTATTTGTGACAATGCTTGCCAATAATCTTTCAATGTGGTATGCAAAACCAGTGAAGGGGGAGAAGTCTGAGACAATTTTGTCAGGCTAGGAAGAAGCCAACTTGTGAAAGGTATCTTTTTCTCCATTTCAAAATTAGTAGAAGAAATTAGCTTGGAAGTTGCCTCTTCTTTTGTGCTTGCACAGTTGTCAAACTAAATATTCTCAAGTTACTGGAGAACAGGCACATATCCCTCTGGGTCAGGGTCAGATTATTAAAATGACCTCATTCTCAAGCATGGAATCATTCCCACTTCATCCAGTCTTTGTGCCTGCGTAATTGGATGTATCCTTTAAATAGCCAGCACTGGATGCATTGCATTTTGCACCTGAGCAGTCAGCAGTTGCTATTTGTAAAGTAAACTCAGGAACTGATCACAGATGTAACTAGATTTGTGGGCAGCCACGGTGTGCCTTTCAACAAAGTTACAGCAGAGACAGAGGGATGGTGGCAGCCCAGTTATTCAAACTGACACATCTCCATCTAAACAGCATGGCAAACTATTGGCTCCTTGATCAGTGAACAGGAAGTTAGATGAATGGGCGAGTGATGGAATACACCAGTTTAGAATGGAATGAGGTGCAGATTGGGCAAGGATCTCACTCTAATTTTGGACACATTATGCAAAAATGACAGTATTTTACTGTCTGGTGAAGACAGAATTATAATTATGTTGCACTTACAGGACTATTTCCTACATTACAGAACTAGAGACTGCATGGCTTGGTGTTTTCCATAATATGAAAAAGTTATGATAATCTTTTGTTGCCTGGATGTATGTGCCACAGACTCACTACCGGCATCAGGATTTATAACTTTTATCTCATTTGGTCTTACAAGAAATTTGTGCAGTGGATCATTATGTCCCTGTTTTATAGAGGAAGAACTCAGTCTGAGATGGATGATATGCCATCAAGTCAGTCCTTGGCAAACTGTGAACATATCAGCCGTCTCCTGGTTCACACAGACCAGAATAAATTGTTCAGAATATAACAATCCAAGCTGGGCTTTGAGGCTGGTTCCTAGAGAACAATTTGCAAGGCCTATTGGATCTGTAGAGTGCTTTATTTATTATTATTATTTAAAATATTTATATCCACCTAAGGAGAAATCATTAGACTATGGCAGTTAAAAAAGGAACAAGTTGCAAATAAAACAAACAAACCACAAGATAAGAGCAATGCACAAGACAAAAATGGCACACCCAAATTTGCAAAAACATCCTTTCACCAATTGTCCTTTGAAATAAGAACCATTTTACTCACTTTTTCTAGGGAGATTCCAACATAAACCTGCTGATTTGATATTCATATGTAGGTTTAGCAGTAACTAACATGGTCTCCATAGATACTGAGAGTGGTTAGTTACTAATTATCCTCCTTCAGAGAGGGATAGTATTCACCTTGCCCTGCCAATTTATCTCCAATTGAGCAGGGAATATACCCACTCTGGTTAGTACTTTTTCTCTTATGTCTGGATCTCGTTTTCAGTTGTGATCTACATAGTAATTTAGCATACCCATGTCTTGGATTTCTGTCCCTTTCGGCTGCATTTTATAATAACATAATTCCCCCCCTTGTCTGTACATGTGTGTGTCTGCATGTGCCACATGTGCACTTCATGCACCTGCACGCTCTGGCCCATTAAATTATGTCATAATAACATGGTTAATCTTTAAAGCTGCAACATATTAACATGACGGTCTCCATGGAATGTTTTGTATGTACACTGAAGAAAATAATGAATGCTTGGAACAAATATGCGTTTCCAGAGTGAGTATATCAGTTGCATGCAACTGTGAACTGGGCTTGGCTGCATGGTCACATATTTACAATTATGCATGCCTCAGGGTTACCAGCACCTTGTAAGAGCATGAGATCCCGCACCTTCCCTTTCCCATCACTGCAACAAAGTGATGCTGTGAGATTTTTTCTTTTTAAATGGCCATTGGGCAAAGGCATGATGTCCTTCCAGGGAAAACCCAAAAGTGACACCAGCCCTTTCTAGGAGTTCCTGGAAAGTCTATGGTTTTGCCATAGAGTTTCTGGTGATTTGGTGGCGTTAGTATGGTATAGTTGTTAGAGTGTCAGACTAGGATCTGGGAGAGCCATGTTTGAATCCCCACTCTGCTATGGAAGCTTGCTGGGTGACCTTGGGCCAGTCACACACTCTCAGCCTAACTACCTCCCAGGGTTGTTACTGTAAGGATAAAATGAAAGCCAGGAGAATTATATAAGCCACCTTGGGTTCCCATTGGGGAGAAAGGTGGGTTATAAATGAAGTTAATAAAATAATTCCTAGAGAGGACTGATGCCACTTCTGGGGAAAACTTGGAAGTGACATCAGGCCTCTCTAGGAACTGTTGAAAACAATATGGTAAAACCTAAGAATTTCCGGAAATTCCTAGAGAGGCATGATGGCTGCCCCCTGGTCTCCCATGGGTTGCTAGGCCATGAAACCATGCACACCCTACCACAGTGTGAGAGGACAGTCTTAGGTAGGTAGCTGTGTTAGTCTGTAGTGGTAGATGAAATGAGCTTTGGCTCATAAGAGCTTACACTCTGGGAAATGTTGTTCATCTTTAAGGAGCTACTGGACTCAAATTTTGTTCTATTACTGGTATCTGATGAAGTGAGTATGAACTCACAAAAACTTATATCCTGGAAAATTTTCTTGATCTTTAAGGTCTTAGTGAACTTGAATTTTGTTCCCATGGTGAATGAGGCAGCCTTTGGTGTCATAATCTTAGTGATCAACATTCACAATGGGTCCCTGCTTCCTTAAATCCATGTAACCTCTAAACAACAATATTTGGGTTGTTCAAATGGAATATCTCTATTCACTGAGGTCGTGTACAACTTCCTAAAGTGGCAGCTTGTTTTAATTGTGGAAATGCCTTGTCATAATGCAAAATTTACTAATGAACGGATTGGCTGAATTGTACCTTTATGGCGACCCTTTGATCTGTAAATGTGTGTATCCTTTTAATTTTGCCATTTCATATTTGATTTGCATTTAAATGAACAATTTTGAAACATAGGAACTAATAAAAGGAGGCAGTGTTTACAGGGTTTTATCCAGAGGAAGACTTTGACTCCTGGAATCATGAGCCAGCATTGAGCTCATATTAGGCATACAAGAAATCCATATGAATCTTCATTAAACAGTTTCTTATTTTCCTCTGGCAGATAAGTAGTGCATTTCAGCCAATGTGGACCGCCCAAGGGGAAGCATGAATTTCCTAACCTTTCCTGTCTTTTAAGTGGCAGTCATCGATTACACTCCAAAGAATTCACACATAAAGTGAAACTCATTAAACCTCACAGCCTCTAACATCCATGTGAGCACCGAGTAATGTGTATTTCACAGTAAACATTTCATAAATAGTATATCGACAAAAACTAATCTGTAGTAAATTGAGGCATTTGGCTTACGTTTTTGAATTAAATGTTGAATGAAAGTATGGTAACATTAATGAAAGATCATAGCAGTGTTTGAAACAATGAATGGAGTATAGTAACCTTTGTTAGCATTACTTTAGAAATTTCCCATAATTTATTCAAGCTGGGAATCTGAAAAAATAAGAGAACTTTCCCCCTGTTTTTTACAGATTAAAGAATTTTTTAAAAGATTTAAGGATAAAGAAATAGATTTAGCAATAAATGGCCATATACACAATGTTTGCATACTAAATCCAAATATCAAGTAGCATATTAAGAACGGGTAATACCTGAGAGAGTTTGTTGTTTCAGTATGGTCAACAGCTTTAGAAAAGATCATTTTTCTTTAAAGTTGACTCTGAGTGCTCCAACCACCAAGGGCTCTGGGGTGACAGGTGCTAGCCAATGGGAACAAATCTTGCCAAATATAATCTTCACTAAATTGGCTTCTAGTCTGTTTCTAAGTTCAATTTAAGCTGCTGGTTATGACCTTCATGATGTAGGAGCCCATTTCTTCCCATATGTCTCTGGGCATCATCTACTGTTCTCAGGATGTAAAATACTGGCTGTTCCCCCACTTAAGGTAGCTCACCTGGCATCAGCCAGAGCATGTGCTTTTTGTAAAGTAGCTCCCACCCTACGGAACGGTGAGGAGGTGAGAGGGGCACCATCTCTAGAACAGTTTAGGAGGCACTGAATGGGCATTTTATTCACCGTGGGGTTTAATGGGGTACAAACTGTACGCATTGTCTTGAGGAGTAAGGTCAATTTTTTTTGTATTTTTTTAAACTATAGTCTTCCTTGTGCCACAACAGAAAAGGAGGCAAAAAATGTTAAAATGAACAAATTAAAAATTGTTCTAAGAGCAAAGTGCTATATTGCTTCCAATAAACCCTCAAAAGAGGGGATAACAGGATTAAGAAAAGGATAGGTTTCTCCAAGTTTTGTTTGTGTTGTTATTTCTTACAAGAGATGGCAGAAGGATTTGTTGTAATACTGATTAGTGTAAGACTCTCAAATACTATGTGTGCAGGCATCAACCTAGTAAAGAAGGTTTACTAGGTTGATACCTGCACACATAGTATTTGAGATACTTATACTAACCAGTATTACAACAAGAACCTATTATACCAGATGTCTGAGTACCATATATACTCGGGTATAAGCCGACCCAAGTATAAGCCGAGGTGCCTAATTTCACCCCAAAAATGGGGAAAAGTTAGGCACCCATGTATAAGCCGAGGGGAAAATGCACCCCCTCCCCCCCGCAGGCTTACCTGACCGGGCTCCTGCGCGCAGGAGGTGGGGGGGAAGAAACCCCAGCAGAAGGCGGGGTGGGGTGGGGTGGGGGTGAAGGCACACAAAAGGTGCAATGATTGCGCAAAAGGCGCGATAGGGTGGGGTGGGGTGGGAAGAAACCGCCACCAAGCAGAAGGCGCGATCGGGTGGGGTGGGGGAAGAAGCCGCCACCGCCGCCGCGCAGAAGGCGCGATCGGGTGGGGTGGGGGGAGAAGGCGGGACAGCCCGCCCATCAGCTGGCCGGCGGGAGCGCACTGGGAGAGGGCCCGGCAGGCGAATTACCGTATTGACCCGAGTATAAGCCGAGGTGTGTTTTTTAAGCCAAAAATCATGGCTAAAAAACTCAGCTTATACTCGAGTATATACGGTAATTGAGAATAGAATTTACAACATATACATATGCCGGTTGGGTTTGAACTGTTTGTATTTGTATTTGTATTCATTAATGTATTTTTGTAAAGGTGTGCAGGTTTACAAAGGGTTTTAAATAACCACTGATGATGGCCCCATAGGCCGAAACACGTTTGGTATTTGGTTATAGTTATCACGCTCAGGAAATGCCATTGTGCTATTTTAATGCTTTTAAATAACTTTAACTTTTATATAGCGCTTCTAATAAATTATACTTTCAGTATTTATACATAGACTTATATATATTTTTCTTTCACCCAACCTTGGGTACCACACTTAAGATGTTCCGAAACTCTTGATTTATATAAGTTGGAATATGGCAAAAGAGAGGCTTAATGAAATAAAAATTCAAAAGTTTTATTGTTCTCTTTTAGAGAAATGGTAAAGTCAGGTTGTCAGGGAGGTTTCAGAAAATAAACTTGGCAGGTAACACAAGAACAGGAATGAGGAAACTTCGGATATTTATAAACAAAATATATTTTGTATTCAGGATGTAGATTATATATTTCACAGACAGGTGTTGATACTTTTGAGATAGACTGAGATAGAGAGCACTTGGCAGTCACTGCTCAGCTGAACAGACATACTCTTCTTGCAAACAAGATTTTAATGTTGGTGGAGTCAGGAACAAAACACACAATTTCCCAGTTTTCTTCCTTAAAACTGGTTAGGGATCACCCCTTTTCTTTGGAGCTATTTCCCTTAGGGAAGGGCACTCAATTCACTTTGCTCACACAGAATCCTTCTTGATCCAACACAATTGTGTTCCTCGCATTCCGGCTGCCAGCCAGTCTCTAACTGCATGTTTCTGTCAGTGTTCTTACTATCACCCTCTCAACTGTCATTTCCCAACTGCCTCTGTCAATTACCAACTTTAGAATTCTCTGTTGTTCTTTTCTTTTAGAACCTCCTGTCACTCAAGGTTCCATGACCAGGACAGCGCATCTGTATTCAGCCTTCCATCACAGTTGGTAAAAGGTATTCCAAGCAGTTCTAACACTTGATTTTTGACGACAGTCTTAAGTCTACCCCAGTCTCTCAAAAGGAGAATAACCACATCCAACATTAGGAGAACCTCCTGGATTCTATATGAACTTTAGATCCCACCTCTAACATGTCTGTCATTTTTTGGATTAAAATGGATTCGCCTTCATCCACTGCTTCACTGTTTCCAGATGTTGGTTTAACACTACAGTTGCCTCCTGGAGATAGTGTTGCAGTCTGAATACTGATGACAATGTGCTCAAAAAACACCAGATGACTGTCCCCAACTTTCTGGTACATGCTTGCCAGGAAGGAGTGAAACCAGTTCAATCAATGTTGAATTTTCAGTCTACCTAGGGAGACCAAAGGAATACCTGGTTGTTGGTATAGAAAGCCATTGAGAAATCCTGGAGGATCAACACAGAATATTTCCCTGTCAGTTGACTGGGCAACCAAGACAGTTTTATGTTTGTTTGTTTGTTATAGCCAATGGCCAGCCTAAATACAGTTTTATGCCATAACTGGGTCTGAAATCAGATGGATAGCTTAATAGAACCACTATGTGCAGAGGAAACATGTGTCTGAATACTACTTGCTGGCATGCAACAGGAGGGAGAGGCCTTGCCTTCCATGTTTCCTGATTGGTCACCATGGCAAATAAGATGCTGGACTACATGGACCATTGGTCTGATTTAGCGCAGTTCTTCTTCTGTTCTGTGTTCTTATTGCTGTCAGAACACATGAGTAATTTTAAAAGATAGCTGATCCTTATATTGCATTGTTTGTTGGATATCCCATCCTGTTGGTTGCATTGACTTACTCTGTAATCCACCTTGAATCCCAGGGAGAAAGGCTGACTATAAACAACATCCATAAATAAAAAATAAATACACTCTGTTTCTACATTTGCAACCGAGTGATAAAAGTGCAACGCCTGACACCTCACAGCTAGAATGTTTCAGTTGCCTCGACTGAAAAGTATTCAGATTGTTTACAACAATCTGAAATGTCTGACTGTAGTAATTGACCTGGAATGGCTGTCTCACACCTATTCATCATCCTGTGATGCTGAATCACTAAGTGAGGACCACGCAGGTGTAAATAGGACTTGGAAAAGCTCAGCTGTCACCTGACTTTTTAAAAGCCAGTTGTTGAATGGGGGGGGGGGGGAGATAGCATTTGCACTGAAACAGATTTTTCCAGCAAGTCACTACCATTGAGCTGGTGACAATTTGCATTTCCCTTCTTTCACCATTTTTAAAAAAGCTCTTATAGAAGGATAACTGAGTTGCACTCAGAAAAATCAAATCAAGACAAAGACAATTTCATTACTTGAGAAAATGTGAAGAGAACGGTAGAAAAATAACATTGTGGGATGAAAGCAATCACAACAGTTAAACGACACTCCACAGTAGGTATTAATGTGAACTGGTGTATTACATGGTGGCAGAGTCAGATGTCAAAAGCAATTTGCACAGTGAAAGAGAAGGATTACACCTTTTCTGAAGCCCTGCTATTTGCTCATTGTTGGGTTCCCACTAGTAAGAGCATATTAACCATTTAAGAAGGTCTTCGTCTGAAGGTATTTTGAATGAAAACCAAACCAAACCAACAAACCAACAAAATTAGCAGGGCTTTATACTTGGTACAATTTAGAAACAGCCCCCACAACACTACTGTTCCAATTCCATGCTATCACACAATTTCATGAGCAATGAAAGAAATAATTCTGTTTTAATTTCTGAAGTGATAGAAACTGACCTTCAAACATATGATAGACAGTACTGAACACTAATAGACTGGACCTGAGCATCCCAGTTCTGGGATCTATGTTTCATCCTCTGAAAAATGCATGTATACTTGGCATGTATACTTCCTCAGATTCGGATCGGGCAAATCAATTTTACATTGGGAAGCAAAACTAGATTGGCAGGCATATATGTGCCATAATGTGACGAGCAGTCCCAGATAATGAAGAAAGCCCTCTTTACCACTCCTCGAATACTTTCTGGAATGATTTTGAGCTCTGGACAATTTTTTGGGGAATGAAGAGAGCTGCAAACCCAGTCACCTTCAGTATTACTGTCATATGTTCAGCACACAGAACTTGCTCTCCCCAAAGTGCTGCGTGTGACCGTGGATCACATTTTAATCTGCCACTGGAACAAGCAATGTCAGAGGATGGAGGTGGAAAGCAATTGTGCCGTGTCGAGTGCTGACAGTTTTATGTCTGCCACAACTCTTGGTGTACTGCAGAATTTACTTCCGTCTCTTGCCTGCCTGAGATGTTTTATCTTCATTTCTTGACTTCGGTACTCACAACTCCTTGCATCCAGAGACTAGTGATATTTTCTGTATGAACTCTTGCATGAATGGCATTTTCACCCCATGCTTCTTAAGCAGATGTTTACCTTTCTCTAACAGGTTTCCGCTTTTCTTTGTCTGAGCAATTTTAGACTTCCAAGGAGCAGTGATTCAAAAAGGTACATTTGCAGCGCAGAAGTTTAAATCAAACTAGGCCCTGTAGGTAATTCAATTTTCCTGTGCATTCGAAGACTAGATCTATTTTATTTGCAACAACACAACAAGTATTCTTAGCGTTGCCAGGAAATGTTCCCTTTGTCTTTAGTAATGCCATTATATCTCCATGCTGATTTCCCCCTTGGCAAAAACAATAATGATTTATCGGTTATGGGCTTAATCATGTTTCCCCCTTTATCCGGTCCTTGCAAGACAGGCAGGGAGCTCTGCAGACCCATGAACTATCTCTTATCAGTCCATGCAACAGGATGGAAAAATTACACTTCCAGTACCAAAGCCTATCAGGATACTAGAAATATGTTTATTTTCACTACTATGACCCTGGTTCAGATATAGCTATACACAACAAGGATATCTACATATATCTACATGTTTGGGCACCATCTGTAGAAGTTTTTTGTAGGCCCTGCAAGGCAATTCTATTGGCTTTTGCTTTAAATGGCATGAACATATGAAGCTACCTTATAGTGAATCAGACCCTTGGTCCATCATGGTCATTACTGTCTACTCAGACTGGCAGCAGTTCTCCAGGGTATCAGGCATAGGTATTTCACATCACCTCCTGCGTGTGTTAAGTGCTGTCAAGCCGTCTCTGGCTCATGGCAACCCTACAGATCAATGTTCTGCAAAACATTCTATCGTTAACAACCTTGCTCAGGTCTTGCAAACTGAGGGTAGTGGCTTCCTTCATAGAGTCAATCCATCTCATCTCGGGTCTTCCTCTTTTCCTGCTGCCTTCATCTTTTCCTAGCATTATTGTCTTTTCCAGTGATTCCTGTCTTCTAATAATGTGATCAAAGTATGATAGCCTCAGTTTAGTCATTTTAGTTTCTAGGGAGAGTTCAGGCTGGATTTGATCTATAAGGCACTTTTTTTGGCAGTCCATGGTATCCATAGCACTCTCTTCCAACACCCCATTTCAAAGGAATCTACTTTCTTCCTGTCAGCTTTCTTCATTGTCCAGTGTTCACAAACATACATAGGGAATACTATGGCATGAATTAACTTGATGAATTAACTTGCCAGTGACAAATCCTCCTACTGGATCTTTTTAACTAGAGATGCTGAGGATTGAACCTGAGGCCTTCTGCATGACAAGCAGAGACTCTACCACTGAGCCATGGTCCTTCCCCATAAGCCTGGAGGCCTTTTTAGGGAGAGGGGGGTTATGTAGGGTTTTATTGTATGTTGTATGTTCTGCTGTATTTTGTATGAATTTGTAAGCTGCCTTGAGCCACAGGGAAAGGTGGGGCATAAATATTTAAATAAATAAATGTTGGAATTTTGGATTTTCAGACCAAAGTCGGGATGTATGAATCAAACACCATGACAAGTAGTTTTGTAGCTGTCTAGTGGCCCCTCATATTACTGGGTCACCATCTGATTTTGTCTTGTCAGACAGGTTTCATTTACTCTGCACTGCAGCTTGCAGCCACTTTTGCATCTGCACAGTTGACAAATACAGTCTTCCCACAAGCAAAGATCCCTTACAGTTTGTCCATTCTTTGCACCTGTGAAATAGTGCACATCGTTTAAATCACCTACGAGGGATACATGGCCTTATCTGTTGCACCTGCACAACTGGCGGCATTGCAAAACTAATCTTTCACTTCCATATTACGGCACACAGAGTCAACAAAGGGGCAAGTCTCAACACCAAATGTCAAAATGTAGGATTCCCCCCCTCCACACACACACTTAGCAATGTCCTTTTTAATTTAAAGGTGCCATTGCTGTCAGATGCTGTGTCAAGGGTGAGGAAACACTTCCTAGGATCCAAGTTGGTGTGCTTTTCAGGAATCTATATATCTAATTCTGAACTGTGCCTTCTGCCGCGGGTACTTAAATCCACAGATAGAGGGCACATTCACCCCAAGCAGAGGCTTTTTCAAACTTGAGGTGCTTCCAAAGTTTGCAGAAAAATCTGCAAATTAAAAAAAATGGGGGTGGGGGGTTTACATTTCCCTGATTTTTTAAAAAGCATTGTCGGCACATGTGCCGACATGTGCCATATACCATATAAAGTGAAATTTATTAGTAGAAAGATTTCTATTTAATGAATAGCTACACGGGAAACCTGGTAAAAGGAAGGGACATTTGACACTGTTTCTCATCTTTTGTCACTCTTCACCATGGAGTTCTTTCTTATATGAATTCAATATTTGAAATTCAGTCGCAACATGCAGGTGGGTTTTCTCTGTGATTGTGTTTTCCCCTATGATATTTCTATGAGCTAAATAATCAGGTTTTGGAATGACTGGTTTGATCCAAAATGTCCATCATGTATAGCTTCCCCTAACTTGTTAGATTGCCAATAGGAGACAAGATTCTAGTTTGTGCAACTATTAAGAGGATTATCCTGTTTGGTCCAGGAGGAAAGAGTGTTTTCTGCCTAACACTAGCCACGTTCTGTAGTCAATGTTTGTTTAGATTGTACTTGGCTTTATTAATTCTTTCCTCTGCTGCAGTTCTCCCTTCCGCTGTGTCAGCCAAGGTCATATGTCTTGTTTGTCTAGCTTCTCTAATTGGAGATAGACTGCACATTAATTGAAGGAAAACCCTGTTGGCTTGACTGCTTGTGTCCTTAATTGGCCTTTTCTCAGACCCAGCTGGGAACATGGTTACCACTTCTTTCTCTGATGGCTCCTGTGCTTTTAACAGCTGGGCTGATATGCAAGATTTCAATAGGCACACTTGTCTTTGCAGAGAGATGCTATGTTGGGGCTGCAGCGGTATGGTCACAAACACAGGCTGTTCATCCCGCCATGGCTTCACCTGCCCTTTTATCCACTGTTATTTATTCATTTATGTACTTAGGAAATGTATATACCACCTTTCCAGAGATATGTGCTCTGACAAAGCAATAGCTTATGTGTTTTACACATATTTTTGACGTAGGATTCAATTGTTTCCTTGAGAAAAACTGTTTGTTAGATTGATCATTGATACAGACAGCTTTGTCGAAACCAGATTTTTATCTCAGAACTGACCACTTAGAAGTTTTACACGCTATAATTATGTTGTTACTTTGTTGTATATTTATTAAGGGATATGTAGGTATTTAGTTTAGAATGTAATGGATTTATAATTTAGTGCTTCCGTACATATATACCTCAGTATCTCTTATTTTCCAGTTTTTCAGATTGGTTGCAGGTTTCCCTTCCCTTTGTTGCCTTGATTAAAAGAAAGTAAATAGCACAGTGAGGTGCTGAGTTCATGGAACTCTTTTAGACTGAGGGACATAAGTAGCATTTCACTGTATTTCAAAGCACCACCAGGGTGTTCATTATTGCACTTTGTTGAAATGAGAATAGCAAGTATAGTAGAAGGACATTTTTGGGTAGGGACATTCTCTTTGCACTGCTTCTAAATAACAAGCGCAGTGTCATTTTCATAATCTCTCTGTGTGTCACCTTTCTGACATTAAAATGGAAAAAGACTAGGAAAATACATAATGGAGACTGAAATTTATGGAATGAAGTGCTGCCCAAATCATGTTATTAGTGCAAAATTATCTTTGAAGGTATGTTAATGTCAGCCTCAGATACATTAGGGACTATTTCCCAAGAAAGTAAAGGTTTTTTTTTTTTAAATAAAGGGAAAGGAAGATATATTTGAGAATGTCTCTTTTTTTTGTAATTTCTATGGACAGTCCATCAAGAAGTCCTTCTGCACAAGCCTCATTGAAATTAATGGGAGTTGCACGTGCGTACAGGTGTAAAACTGCTATTCATGTCAATAGGACATGCACATTAAAACATCTTGGGGGATAGTACACAATATTAAGCTTTTGCTGTAGTGAAAACGAAACCAATTCAAAGCACAAAAGACAAATGTTCAGCAATTCACAGTGAAATTAAATGGCATAAGAAGAAAATACAAGATATTTAGAATTTCCCTGGCATTCTTCCCCCACACACAAATAAAGACATGAGAGAACAAAGCATGGTTTAACTAGTTTATTTAAATGGCTTGTTGTGACGGATGGGCACTGGTCCTGCCCCTTTCTGTGCAAGGCTTTTGAAATTCCTGTATCAACATCCAGGATCAGAGGAGCATGCCTATTATCTTAAGTGCTGTGGAACACAGGGAGGACAATGCTGCTGCAGTCGTCTTGTTTGTGGGCTTCCTAGAGGCACCTGGTTGGCCACTGTGTGAGCAGACTGCTGCACTTGATGGACCTTGGTCTGATCCAGCCCGACCTTTCTTATGTTCTTAGTGAAGAATTCTTGGGGGACTATGTTCAAAATGCACAAGCATTACCAGCTGGGAAATTTTGCTTTCTGAACTAGGTAGGTAAGTAAGTCAGTAGAAATGTATGTTATATAGACAAAAGCCATTATAATATAACAAAAATGACTGCCCAAGCCGTGATAAACAAATCAACAATAAATTGATAGCAATGTTAAAATTCCCAGCACCAAAACAACAAAAACTGAAGTACATGCAATGGCAAGCAAAAATTTCATACAGATTTTCTTAACGGCCAATGAATATAGAGAGAACATGTAAGTAACATCCTGGTTGACCTCAGAAAGAAGATAAGATTATTTTATCTACCACTAACCATGACGCTAGCCTGGCTTAAAGGGTGCAATAAACTTGGATGTGGGAGCCAAGATGGCAAAACATGACATAATTCCCAGTAAGTGTGGGTCATAAGCTTGCATTGATTAAGTCCCTGTCCTTTGTACACACTGCTCATTGCTACTTCTGATTGGATGGTTTACCGTGCATTCCTGAGGGGGGGCGCGCGAATCCTCTTAGGAGGCGGCATGACCTCGCCGCCAGTGTAAGTGCGTCTTATCACATCACAAGATGCACTTACACTGGTGGCAAGGGCAGTTCCGTCGGTGCCCGAGCGCTGCGGAGCTGCCCGTCACCTCCCCACTGGTGAAGTCTCCCTGTGGCACTGACCACGGCAGAGACTTGCGGCGCCAGCATGGGGAGCGTTCCCAGGGTGGGGGGCGGAGCTGCCGTGGTCAGGATGGCATTGCTGCACCTGCTTTTTAGCTTTTAGCAGGCACAGCCTCGCTGTTTTCAATGGGGCTTTTAGCCCCGTTGAAAATGAAAAAAAGCTTTTTAAAGGCTTTTTTTCCTGGCGGCGTGCGGGAAATGGCTTAGGAGGAGGCGTGACTGCACCTTTTCGCTCCCATCCTCGCACGCCAGCAGCTCAGGAATGGGCTGTTAGTGAGGTCCTTGGATTGGCTCCATCAGGTTTGGCCATGACACTGGTGGACTGCTGAAAAGATGATCAAAGACTATCAATTGCTATGACATCACTACGAGCATAGTTAGCTGTAAGAAACTGTTCATGGTAAATGTACATACTACCGAAGGGCATTGTAGCAGTCCCTCAAGTGACCTTCTGTGTATTTATGGCATGGTAGGAAGCAGCCATGCAAATTTAATTAATGCTAGTAATATAATTAGTCTTGGCTTGAGCCAAGAGTTTGGACTTCTTTTGTAGCTTTGGGCAACTCATCTATATACCCCTGTGCATTCAGTCCCCCTTCTGATGATAAATCAATAGTGACGATGCTGCTCACCTCTCAAGGGTACTTACGAAGGTGAATCCTTTTCTAAAATAGAATGTGCAACACACAGCAGATTAATCCAATTCTTGGCATTCCGCTATTCAGTGTTTAGGCACCAAAGGAGACGGACATAGGAAAAAAAGGGTCTTTTAGTGTTTGACCGTCGCCTTCCTGAAAAATACTCGAAAGCTAATTTCAGGTCTGCTTAAATAAGACATCTATCTCGACTCGTGTCAGTACTGAACAATTAAAAAGTGACACACGCACCCTTTCTTATCTGTCACGCTGAGGTTTCAGCTGGCACTCTTGTTCATTTGCCAACCGACTTTCAGAGCCACAGATGGGTTTTACTAAGCCGTCGGTGTCATTAAGTCTATTAAGATCTCCTGTTAAGTAACTATCAGTCTATAATCATCATACCCGCTGCTTTTACTGTTTTTTCTCAACTGCTCGGTTATTCTTAAACCTTTGGGACTCTCTAAGAGCCATTAGCCATACTCCTTTTGTTTTTTTCTGTGGAAGGACAATTTGATTATAATGATGGTAATGCTTAGTGGCCCCCATTAGCCCCAGGATAATCTGCTGTAAGGCTACAGTGGAGCGACTGAGTATCTTGTCTGTTTAGATTTTTACGCTTTCTAAGAGAAGGCCAATAGTGTGAAAGGGAAAAAAAGTGCCTGTTGTCAAAATCACACATCACTTAATGTTCTTTGGTAAACTCATGCACAGGATAACCAGACATAATGCAGGACAGGGTCTGGTACACATGAACACATGAAGCCGCCTTCTACTGAAACAGACCCTCGGTCCATCAAAGTCAGTATTGTCTACTCAGACCGGCAGTGGCTCTCCAAGGTCTCAGGCAGAGGTCTTTCACATGACCTACTTGCCTAGTCCCTTTAACTGGAGATGCCGGGGATTGAACCGGGGACCTTCTGCATGCCAAGCAGGTGCTCTACAACAGCCACAGCCCTTCCCTGTACCTTGCATAGTTTTGTAGATAGGAGAATTTGTCAGGGAGGGGTAAGAAAAGCTGTACTTTCTGAAATTCCACCCATTGAAAGTTCAGGGGGCTGGTCCTCCTGTGCATTCTGGTCAGCCTAGATGGAAGAAGGGACTTGTGGGGAAACAGTTGGATTTTATTTCCATAGTGACAAGACTGAGGAACAAAGAACAGGATTCATGCACCTGTCATAGTCATTTTGCACATACTGTTGGTCATGAAGGGATGAGAATTGTTTCTTAGGGGGATGTTTTCTAAAAGGAGAGAAAGATCCCTGTAGACAATGAGCTCCTTCAGTTGGTTGCATCATCATGGAGAGCCAGTGTGGTGTAATGGTTAGAATGACAGACTCGATTCTAATCCCAACTCTACCATGGAAGCTCACCGGGTAACTTTGGCCCAGTCTAACTCACCTCACAGGATTGTGGTGAGGTTAAAATGAAGGAGAGAAGAATGATGAAAGCTGCTTTGGGTCCCCATTGGGAAGAAAGGTGGGGTATAAATGAAGTCAATAAATAAATAATAATGAAGTCATGACTATTCGCAATGCAGTCCCCTTAAGAGCTGGATGCTTATCTGATCATAGTTCATTCACTACCTTGGTCCCAGGACATGGTTAAAAGGAACACAATGCAACCTTGTGGAAACTAAGGTGGATAGTATGTGTTGATCGTTGTGCCACCCATATCCTTCACCATTTGTTTTAATTTTCAAACTTTATTTGAGGATCTGCGAATAGGAGACCTCATGGGAATTCTGAGTTCCAAGATGGAAAAAGGGGTGGGATATAAGTGTAATAATGAATAAATACATTATATTTCATTAGATTACATAAGAATCAAAATGTTCCACTCTGCTTGTGTGTGAAGTGGCATAAACCACTCACAGTTCCGGATGGAAAGTTGAGGTGGAACACACTAGGCAAGATCAAAAGGGCCAGTAGCAGAGGCTACCATCTCTAGCCAACATGCTGTCCAAGAGAAGCATGGGCAAAGAGAGTGCTGAATAATACCAACTTCGAGCAACAGTGCTGTGAGGGTAGGATGCTTCACAGTAATATCCTTGCAACACTTCAGGTGTAGGGATTTGGGACTGATTCCTTAAAACAGTATTGTGACTTTAATATTCACATGCAACCATTCCATGATTAAAATTGACCCTTCATGACATCATGATACTAAGGGCACCTTCACACAGCTCAAATAATGCACTTTCAATCCACTTTCAATGCAAGAGCCTTTCAATGCACTTTGAAGGTGGATTTTACTGTGTGAACTGCCAAAATCCACTTGCAAATGATTGTTAAGGTGCAGTGAAAGTGGATTGAAAGTGCATTATTTGGGCTGTGTGAAAGTGCCCAAATTGTTTTGCTTGCTGGGGTGTGGCCCTGTTCTTGGAGAATCGTCAATTCTCTGGTGTAATAGCACTAATAAAACTATAAAAGCTGTAGAAGAGCTGGGCATATTCTTTCTGCAGACAAAGCATTCTGTCTATTTGCAGAATTAGCCCTTAAAACGTATCACTTTTCCATTATGTTCAAAGTGTTTTAATCTTGGTCTCTAATCACCCATAATAACGATATTTACTGTGGTGCTGTATCTCAGGGTCCATTATTAAGCCATTCATTCCATTACCAAATGTCTCCTTTATAGTAGCAAGGCTAGAAGCAATTATGGCTTAAGATTCTCTAATATATAGAGGGTCCTCATTATGTATTTGAGCTCCGGGGTTACCGGCAAAACCAATTTTGGATTTCACTCTACAATCAATATTTTTATTTTGCTCTAATAGCTTTGCTTCCAAATAACTTGCCTAGATCTGTGTAAATGTTCCCACAATGTAATCTTTCCTAGTGTGACTCCCTTTCAAAATATCGCAAGAGCCTTCTGCAGCAAAGTATAAATACTGAAGTATTTCAAAGGTGCACACTAACTGATAAGATTCTCAACTGAAGGCTTGATTTTGCTGTGTGCTGACAGCCTCAGTGTCTTCTGTATATATTTCAAGAGAATTGCCCAACTGTAAGCATCAGTTTAGGGAACTTACTCATAACAAAGGCAATGGAACCATCTCAAAAAGGAAAGGTTTGCTTACATACAATCAGCCAAGACATTTAAGGTGCTTATTTATGTTCTTGGGGGGCAATCATACCACCAATACAATATCAGAATATTCCCTTTGTGTTCAGAATCTATGCTGAGAAATATTGAAAAGCTCCCAATATACATCAGGACAGGCATAACTTAGATTTCACCAGATAGGTCATACACATTAATCATGCTCATTCTTTTAAAAGTGAGTATTAAATACAGATGTTACAGCTTGCTCAAACTATATATGATTGTCTACATTTTCCTCTGATGCAATCAGTCTTTCAAAGTATATATATATATATTTTACAGAAAATCAAAGATTCTCTCAGGCTATTACCTTTTTCTCTTTGATCTTATGCAAAACAAAAACCTCTTTAAACTTTTTAAAACCATCTATGGAAAAATGTTCTGATGTCACAAATGCAAGATTACAGCTTTGCTGATATTTGGTGCACATATAAGTCCACTTCTTTTAAGCAAAGACATCTTACTGAGGAAAATTCTTTAAAATGTAACAGATATTAGCAAAAGCACCTTACACAGGTGTGACATTACTTCTCTACTCACCCAGAGTACCTACCACCCTCTACACCTCTTTCTCTCTCTCTCAGGTTCAGGTACACCTAGGACAGGAAGTCACAGGCTACCCTTCTAACCTCTTTTAAAATCTCTAGACAGCCATGAACCTTTGCATCAATGTAACACAGTATTTTGTATATTCTCTACCATTTCTATGAGCTGGCATCTGTCTAATAAGAACATAAGAACATAAGAAAAGCCATGCTGGATCAGACCAAGGTCCATCAAGTCCAGCAGTCTGTTCATACAGTGACCAGCCAAATGCCTTTAGGAAGCTTACAAACAAGACGACTGCAGCAGCATTATTTTGCCTGGGTTCCAAAGCACCTAATATAATAGGCATGCTCCTCATACTGGAGACAATAGGAATGCATCATGACTAGGATCCATTTTTACTACTAGTCATGAATAGCAGTATCCTCCATGAACTTGTCCACTCCCCTCTTAAAGCTTTCCAAGTTGACAGCCATCACCACATCCTGGGGCAGGGAGTTCCACAATGATTACGCGGTTAATTTTATGTTAAATCTGTAGAAAAGCAAATGTTGTACTTTGATGGTAAAATAGTGAAACAGAAGTTCAGATTTAAAAAAACAAGAGAAAAATGTTGCCATCACAACTGTAAGACATTTCTGATCTTCGGATAAATAAATGGAAATTGTGAAGCGTTAAGTCTGATGTAGGATTTTCCCATTACTAATAATTGTATCAGTAGCACTAAATACTTAGAGAAAAGGTGTTGAAGAATAGTGATCCACAAAAAGTCATTTGGGAGCATTAATGGAATTTTTCAGCTACTTTCCACCCTCAAACAAAAATGAAGAAATAATATCTGCTAACAGCTACAGCCTGGCACAAACAAAGCTGCTGAGCCAAATAGGCCATATTCATTTTAGTGATTCAGTGCTCTTCCCTGTTTTTACTCCTCATCTAATTATCTCCTTCAACTTCCATTCTCTCTATGTTTTTCTTTCTGTTTATCATAACCTCTCTCTGTCTCTCTCTCTCTCTCTCACACACACACACATGTTTATATCTATTATTTTTCTTAGTTTTTTCTGTAACATATTTTGGAGTTCTCACCATTCTTTTCTTTTGACAGCCAATGTGGTGTAATGGTTAGAGTGCTGGGCTAGGATCTGGTAGACCCAGGCTCAAATCCCCACGCTGCCATGGAAAATTGTTCGGTGACCTTTTGGGCTAGTCCCACATTTTCAGCCTAACCTACCTCATGATTGTTGTTAGGATAAAATAGAGGAGAGAAGAATGATGTAAGCTGCTGTGATCACCATGGGGATTCTGAAAGGGTATACATGAAGTAACTAACTAAATAAATATAGATCATGATAGGTAGCTTCATTAGTCTGTCTATAGCAGTAGAAAAAAAGCAAAAGTCCAGTAACACTTTAAAGACCAACAAAATTTCTGGCAATGCATGAGCTCACTTCTTCACATACAGCTAGAATGTAGGTCCATCTGCCCTAAAGAAGAGTACATTGAGATACCCAATGTCAATAGCCACAGCTCACTTCTTCAGAACAATACAGTCAAGTTACCAGAAGATGGGCTGCAGTTAATGATTAATAACCACAAAGTCTGTGGTATGGATGTCCTGGCAGGTATTTTTTTATATAGTTCTTAGAAAGTCTGTGATTGGTTGCGAATTGGCTGTGTTATCCTAAGCAGCAGCTGGGCAGGTAGGGATGCTGAGGGGCAAACCAGTCATTTCCTTATTTGTATCTGCTCTTCTTTGTATCTGCTCATGCCATCATATTCCCAATTACTATGTGTGGGTGTGAAAGCTGGACAATGAAGAAAGCTGATAGGAAGAAAGATTCCTTTGAAATGGGGTGTTGGAGGAGAGTGTTATGGATACCATGGACTGCCAAAAAAAAAAAAAAAAAACAGTCAGAGGGTTATAGATCAAATCAAGCCTGAACTGACCCTAGAAACTAAAATGACTAAACTGAGGCTATCGTACTTTGGTCACATTATGCGAAGACAAGAGTCACTGGAAAAGACAATCATGCTAGGAAAAGTTGAAGGCAGCAGGAAAAGAGGAAGACCCAACAAGAGATGGTTTGACTCAATAAAGGAAGCCACAGCCCTCAATTTGCAAGACCTGAACAAGGCTGTTAATGATAGGATGTTTTGGAGGACATTGATTCATAGGGTCACCATGAGTCGGAAGTGACATAACGGCACTTAACACCCACACATCTGCTCTATGATCAGTGTCACACATGCATAACTGACTTCCAGGTGTGGATCATCTTGTTGGATTAGGGTACAAAATTTCCTGTTACATTATGGAGAGATATAGATTTTTTTAAGGGAGAGGCAGAATTTGAAATAGAGCTGCTGCTTTTGATGGCAACTCTGTGTGTACGTGTCCTGAGGAAGGGTGGCTTGCTTCCAACAATTTATTGCAGCGGTTCAAGCAGTGGAGAGGCAGGATATGATACTGTCAGTCTCTGTTTTTACAAGTATAGGTTACGGTTGCAAAATTTCTGTCTTTTCAGGGTTGTTACTGTCTTTGATGAATGGTTTTGCAAGATGAAGACAGGTTACAGATTTACTTGCAAACAAAGTTAAGGCATCATTGAGCCACTCCAAAATAAAACTATCCCGTAAAACCAATATGCAGTATTTCACCTCCCTATCAAAGCCACAGCAGATGAAGGTGAAGCTGGGCTCTGAAAAAAGAATAAATGCCAGTGCTGAGAAAGAAAGAAGTGGGTGGGGACAGACAGAAGAATTGTCAGCCTACTGGAAAATGATAGGCAGCTCATTGCATATTAGTGGCAGCAGCAGTGGAAAAAACTAAGAGTTTGCTTGGTAGGGTGGAGAATATTTGTGGTTTGTATGCAGGAAGCCCAAATTCATTTTTTTACACAATTCAGTGAAGTTCATTGGGGAGTCTCTCTGCCTGGCTGCTGTGAAAAAAAGGAAAGTCTTATCAAAACAGAAACACACACAGTGAAAATGGCAATGCCATTAAAGGATGTACAAGATTCCAAAGATTAGCTGCTGTCACACAACATGCTCCGAAGATGCAGTTTATGCTTTTGGAAACAGTAGGAAAATAACAGTATCTACAGTATCTCCCATTGAATTTCTGCTTCGCAAATGTCCATGAAAGGCAGAGTCAACCATCAAGGCTGATATTTCAGGTCTCCCCAACATGTTGTTGCCCAGAAGGCACCTCCTCCTCCAAGTTAAGGCACCTAGGAGGGTCTTGGAATCTTGTGCCTCTGATATATAAGACATCCACTTGGAGAGTGCCTCAGGGATCTGTCCTGGGCCCTGTGTTGTTCAACATCTTTATAAATGATTTGGATGAAGGAATAGAGGGGATGCTTATTAAATTTGCAGATGATACTAAATTGGGAGGGGTAGCAAATATGGTAGAAGACAGAACCAGGATACAGGATGATCTTGACAGGCTGGAGAATTGGGCTAAAACTAATAAAATGCATTTCAACAGAGATAAATGTAAAGTTCTGCATTTAGGTAGGAAAAATCAAATGCATAATTATAGGATGGGGGAGGCTTGTCTTAGCAATAGTGTATGCGAAAAGGATCTTGGGGTCCTTGGGGACCAAAGACTGAACATGAGTCAGCATTCTAAAAAGGCAAATGCAATCTTGGGCTGCATCAACAGAAGTATAGTGTCTAGATCACGCAATGTGATGGTATCGCTTTACTCTGCTCTGGTTGCTTTCTCCAATTTGCTTTACGCCATTCCTACTGTGAAAAAATTGTCCTTTCTCCTCTGATGTGGGAAGCTGCTTAGGGGAGGACTAATTCTGAGCAGCAAAAAAAATGTTTAGAGGAAAAAGGCTTAGGGGCCTCCCTTCAACCACTGGTTCTCTGTTCAAGGCTGAGACATCCTGAAGCTGCTTTTGGCTCTTACAGAAAGTTGGGAGAAAAATACAATGTACTAAGTGTCACATGGAAGAGGCATCCTGGAATGAATGGTACAATTCAGCAGTATCCTATTGACTGCAATTGAACCTCATCATCCTAGTAGTCAAACGCTTTGTTGCGGTCTGCTCCTTTTGCTGTTAGAATATAGCTATTGCACTTGGTTTATAATGGCTTCCTGCACTGAATTTTGTGAGCTGAATGTGTAGCTCTTTACTTGGGAGCTATTGATGCTTCTCACCCAAGTCTTCCAGAACAGTTTTCACAC
Organism: Euleptes europaea; assembly: GCF_029931775.1. Taxonomy (NCBI): domain Eukaryota; kingdom Metazoa; phylum Chordata; class Lepidosauria; order Squamata; family Sphaerodactylidae; genus Euleptes; species Euleptes europaea. Next base: position 37,861,208 of record NC_079323.1, read on the forward strand.
CAAGATCAGGAATGTCTCTGTGGTCATTTATGCATGGGAGTGTTACCTGAGGTTCGTTGCTCACTGGATCCACACTTTCTTGTTGGGAATCTATGCTCCAGCAATCTCCAAAACTCAAATCAAGTCCCTCCCCTTTAAATGCTGCTTTGTGATTGGCTTACTTCGCAGTGCTCACTGTGAGAGAAAATCCTCCCCCCAAAACCCAATTGCCACATAAAAAAGCATTTTAAGAACAAAAACAAAAAACAGAGCAATCTGAAAGGGCGGGGGCAGAAATCCAAGCTTCGATTTTAAAAAGGCATTCTTTTGCTCAGAAAGAACTCCAAGGAAGCTGGAAGTATTTGAATGCCCACCTCTTTACATGCTGCTTTGTGATTGGCTGTGAGAGTGCTTTGCCTTCTGCATGAAGATTTAAGCCAGGGTGAGCTCAGGGGAGAGGGAAGAATCTGGTTAACAGTGGATTGGGAAGACCTAGACATTGCGAGGGCTGGCAGTAGGGCCATTTCTAATGGACAGAAAAATCATGCAGAACTCCAACGAACAACCAAGTCAGACAGGGGTGAACATGAGTCCAAGTACCCATGCATAAATGACCCATGAGTAGGAAGTGAGACTGGTCATTTGGCTGGTCAATCGGATATTAATATTTATTTTGGCTATAATGTTTATATCCCACTTCTTAGAACTTTAGGCATCATACAAGAAAGAGGAAAATAATAAAACTGCAGAAACATGAAAACCCAATAAAATATAATTATTAATGCCATTCTTTTTCAAAATGATTGTTTTCTCCAGGGATTGACATTATGTGGCACAGGATGGATTTCATAGAAAATGAGGCAACCCCCCCCCCCCAAAAAAACAATACAGCCTTAACTGTCCAACAAATACATTCTGTTCAGAATCTGAGGAGCAACATCAGTTTCTGAATATAAATTCTTTTTAGCATATTGATCTCTAAACTAGATTGGTCCTGTGCAGAGAACTAGGGCTGTTGAATTAAAAATAATTCGGTATAGTTCGGATTTGGCTGAATTCGGCCCGTTTAGATTCGGGATATGCCGAAGTCCGAACTCCCCCGCTTCGGGTCCGTGCAATTCGGCGGGAATTCAAAGTTCGGGAAAAACATTTGGCCGAATAAAGCCATTAAAAACACAACCGCGCCTTTCCGCGGCTCTGGGGAGCATTTTTGGGGGTAGAGGTCCCAAACTTTCAGAGGAGCTTCAAAGGACCCTTCTTGCCAGACCCCCCAAGTTTTGTAAAGATTGGGTCAGGGGGGGCTGAGATATGGGCCCCGAAAGGGGTCCCCCCACCCTTAATGTGCATCTCTGGGCAGAGCTTGCCGCCCATGCACAAAGCTCCCAGCCCCGACAAACAGCTGATGAGAGCAAGGGCGGGGCAGGTGCTAAGAACTTTGCAAAGCAACACAACTGCAAAGCAACACCTTTGCAAACATGCAAAGGGCGGGGCAGGTGTGAAGAATTTTGCAAAACAATACAACTGCAAAGCAACACAAGCACGCAATGCAACACCTTTGCAACAGTGCAAAGCAACACCTGACATCTGGGAGTTTGCAAACCATGGAAAGGGACAGAGGCAGCTAGCTATGCATAATGAGCAGGAGGGGGTGGAATTTCTCCTTTTGCATTGGACTTGGGACCAGGCAGATGCATTCTTTAAGTCACCATTTGAAAACCAGTTTTGAGCAAGCATCAAAATAACCTAACTGATCTTATGAATGAGGGAAAACCTGAAGACATAAAAATGAAGCCCCCCCTCAAACCAGGGAGAGAGAGACTGGAGGGGGAACACACACCCCAGGCAGAACCGGCAAAAGCCCCCTTTGGCTCCCCCACCCCACCCACAGAAACTGCTCCCTCCCCACACACACACAGACTCTGCTTTCCCCCCCCCACACACACAGAAAAGAAAAATTACAGATTAAAGCCCCCAAAGGGGTCTTACTGTGGCTGTCTTCTGTTCCATCAGGAGTGGCTGGGAGGCTGGGTAATCCAATATGATTCCATTTGTATCCAATATGAGATCCATATGTATGTATTTCTCGAGGGTGATCCATTCATCCCAATAGGGAAAAGGGGAAAGCCCATATCTCGGGGCGCCCTGACCCAATGTTTACAAAACTTGGGTGGTCTCTTATGAAGCCTTGTCTGAAGCTCCGCTGAAAGTTTGGGGTCGGCACACCCAAAAATGCGCCCCCTGCAGCCACGGAAAGAGAAAAGGGGGGAGCCAATATTTCTGCCCCCACTGAACCCATCTTTACAAAACTTGGGTGGTCTCTTAAGAAGGATTGTCTGAAGCTATGATAAAAGTTTGGGGGCTGCACCCCCAAAAAAGCGCCCCCTGCAGCCACGGAAATGGAAAAGGGGGGAGAGGAAAAAGGGGTGGAGCCCATATCTCGGGACCCCCTGACCCAATGTTTACAAAACTTGGGAGGTCTCTTAAGAAGCCTTGTCTGATGCTCCGCTGAATGTTTGGGGTCAGCACACCCAAAAATGCACCCCCTGCAGCCATGGAAAGAAAAAGGGGGGAGCCCATATCTCGGGACCCCCTGACCCAATGTTTACAAAACTTGGGTGGTCTCTTAAGAAGGCTTGTCTGAATATCCCCTGAAAGTTTGGGGTTTGTATCCCAAAAAATGCACCCCCTGCAGCCACGGAAAGGAGCGAATGTGCACAAGCACCCCCACACACACAGACAAGGATTTCCCTCTCTCTCTCTCTCCCCGGCTGGGCCACACATCAGCTGATTCCTCCAGTACTCAATCCTGACTGATTGGCTAGAAGGAGACCCAGCTTGGCCACCGATTGGCCAGGGGAGGAGAATGCTGCTTACTGAAGGTTATGCTGCTTACTGACGGCCGAATTTGCCGGATTTATTCGTGAATTCCCGAACTCGCTGAATTCGGCCCCCCGGTTGCCCGCCATTTTTGAGTTCGGTTCGTCCCGAACTAAAAACCTCCGAATCAAGGGAAATTCGACTGATTTTCAGTTCGGGCCGAACCGAATCAACAGCCCTACAGAGAACTCATCTGGGGATAATCAATGTCTGAAGAAGCAAACAGGATCATGCCCCCCAGTCTCCCACCTCTTCTTCACAGAATCTAAATACATGTAAGCTGTACTCAGGCAGGATCATTTTCTGTGATCTGTACCCTAGCCAGCTTGGTGTGGTGGTTAAGAGCTGTGGTTTGGAGCAGTGGACTCTGATCTGGAGAACTGGGTTTGATTCCCCACTCCTCCACATGAAGACAGCTGAATGACCTCAGGCTAGTCACAGCTCTCTCAGCCCTACCTACCTCACAGGGTGTCTGTTGTGGGGAAGGGAAGGCGATAGTAAGCTGGTTTGACTTCCTTAAGTTAGAGAAAGTCAGCATATAAAAACCAACTCTTCTGCTGGTGCTGCTGCTTCTTCTACAGTTTTATAGGGTATAGATTGCATATACAGCTTGAATAAAAGAGCCATCAGGCTTTGTGCAGAAAAGCCAATGGATGCATGGAAGTTGTTGAGTAGGTAAGACATCTGCACAGGGCTCATGTTAAGAGGGCACTGGAAACAGGATGTAGCAAGGCTTAAGGAGAAACCCCAAATTACAACCATGGATCTCCAGGGATCATTTCCTCTGATGGAAGGACTCCCAACAGCAGAGGAGAACATCTTCACCTCTCCTCCTGAAATGCTGCAGCCGAAATGCTGCTCCTGGGGAAATGAGTACCTAGGTCAACATCTGCAGAGTCAGAGGTCAGTAGCAAGGGAGTGGGGGTGGGGGTCAGAGAAAATTCTTCTTTAATTCACATAATTTCTCCATGAGATCCAAGCCATGGTAAACATAGCAGTCCAGTGTGTAGTGAAATTTGCCCGTGTCTTAATGTCAGCATGAGGCAGGCTTTCCACTCTGCAAGTGACATCTATTGATTTGAATGAATGAGAAGGGCCTTGATAGCTATTGACTCTGAACTTTAGGACTGACTTCCTTCATCTGCTATCTTTGCTGGCATTCAAGAGAGTTGAAGAAACACTTGTTCTATAAGGCCTTTAGAGGAAGATGTGGGGGGGGGGGGCGGCCTTGGGATTTTAATGGATTCAGTTTAAATTGGACTTCATTGATGTTTATTGTGTTGTGTGCTTTTTATAAACTAAATCAAAACACAGAGTATGGTTGGGACATGTAATGGGATGTTATATTTCAGTGTATGCTATGGAGAGGGAGAATTCAATGTGGGATTGACATTTTCAGTCCCAACACAGTTGTTCCTCACCTGCCTATTTTGCATCCAAACATGATGCTAATGAAGACACAGGAAATAGTATTATGACAATCTGGATAGACATATTTTTGAACTAGTTTCAATGAAGCTAAAACCAGGACATATTCAGCACAGAGTGCTGAATTTCTAAGAAATTGTTGCACACCAGGAGCTCAAGGAAAACACCAATGAATCATTCATGACCTTTGAAACATGTGCTAAGAAACATTTACCAGGAGAGCATTTTGCAGATGTCACAGTGATTAAGGGCAGGAGCACAGAACGAAACCAATCTGCAAATTTCATAATTTCAAGCAGTCACTTTTTCAAAATGTGCAGATCCTGACAAGAGGAGAAAAAAATGGGGAAAAAACTAATCTCAATGGCTCACAAACAGAATGCATAATAATTCTGACTGACAATTTTTATTTGTACAAAAAGCTGATAAGTTACTATCATTCATTTTTCTTATCAAGCGTCGCTTCTCAACATGATGTGTGAATGCTACCAATTCCTTCCCAGCTTGGTGCACACATTAATCCCAAAGCATGACAGCCCAACATTGGCAGTCATATTGGACAAAGTAATTATGGTGAGAGGAGGGAATGCTTCTGACAAGAAGCAATAAAAGCTTTCTTCTACAAAGGGAAGAATTCAAGGATTAGAACTGTGAAATTGGTGGAAACTGTGGATTGAGACAGGCAACTTCAGGCAATACAAGTCAACCAACCAGGTATAAAGATGCTCTGCAGACAGGGTTCCCAACTTTCTTCTGGGGTGAGGGATATCCTGCCCCAGCCCCCATTGCCCACCGCCACTCAGCTGGGCAGTGAGAGGAAATGCCTGATGAAAAGGGGCTGTGATCAGCAATGATGTTGGTTCCAGAAGAGCCAGGAAGTGATGTTATCATGCTGGGAGATGCTCTAGCATTCACCTTAAACTCTGTGGGGTGATAATTAGGGATGTACATTTGGATATAACATGATGAATATATAATCGGGTCTCTCAAATATATCTTGGATTTTTGGGGATACCAAGAAATGGGTCCCAATAAATCCCAGAAATATTGAGGATTAACCAGGAATATCGGGAACTGGTGTTTGCAGGCTCCTAGGACTGTTTTTCCAAATCCTCCCACCTTGTGTTTCTGTGTGTCCTGGGGCTTGGTATTGACTTGCCAAGTTGCTTTCAGTAAGATTATGTTAGTTTCAAGTGTTTTTTGTTGTTTTTTGAAAAACGGTTCTTTACTGGAGTTTGTTTATCTTGAGCTTGCCTTTTTGCGGATTCTTGTGTTTTAAATTGAGATTCTTGCATTTTACATAGGTTGAGATTCTTGGGTTCTACAGAGGTTCAGATTCTCAGGTTTTACATTGCTTAGGCTTAGAAACTGCAGAAACATGAAAACCCAATAAAATATAATTATTAATGCCATTCTTTTTCAAAATGATTGTTTTCTCCAGGGATTGACATTATGTGGCACAGGATGGATTTCATAGAAAATGAGGCAACCCCCCCCCCAAAAAAAACAATACAGCCTTAACTGTCCAACAAATACATTCTGTTCAGAATCTGAGGAGCAACATCAGTTCCTGAATATAAATTCTTTTTAGCATATTGATCTCTAAACCAGATTGGTCCTGTGCAGAGAACTCATCTGGGGATAATCAATGTCTGAAGAAGCAAACAGGATCATGCCCCCAGTCTCCCAGCTCTTCTTCACAGAATCTAAATACATGTAAGCTGTACTCAGGCAGGATCATTTTCTGTGATCTGTACCCTAGCCAGCTTGGTGTGGTGGTTAAGAGCTGTGGTTTGGAGCAGTGGACTCTGATCTGGAGAACCGGGATTGATTCCCCACTCCTCCACCTGAAGACAGCTGAGTGACCTCAGGCTAGTCACAGCTCTCTTAGAGCTCTCTCAGCCTTACCTACCTCACAGGGTGTCTGTTGTGGGGACGGGAAGGGAAGGCGATAGTAAGCTGGTTTGATTCTTCCTTAAGTGGTAGAGAAAGTCAGCATATAAAAACCAACTCTTCTGCTGCTGCTGCTGCTTCTTCTACAGTTTTATAGGGTATAGATTGCATATACAGCTTGAATAAAAGAGCCATCAGGCTCTGTGCAGAAAAGCCAATGGATGCATGGAAGTTGTTGAGCAGGTAAGACATCTGCACAGGGCTCATGTTAAGAGGACACTGGAAACAGGATGTAGCAAGACTTAAGGAGGAACCCCAAATTACAGCCTTGGATCTCCAGGGATCATTTCCTCTGATGGAAGGACTTCCAACAGTGGAGCAGAACATCTTCACCTCTCCTCCTCAAATGCTGCAGCCGAAATGCTGCTCCTATGGAAATGAGTACCCTAGGTACCCTAGCTTGCAATAGCCTTACTATGGGGAGATTCTCAGGTTTTACATTTTCCATGTCCCCACCCCCTCTGTAGGAAACACTGGAGAATGACTGGGGTCCATAGAATTGGACCTCTAGGTCCAATTGACTTGGAATGTGGGGGTTATTTAAAGGACACACACCAGCAGCTCTCCTGCCCTTAGCCCCCAGTAAGATTCTCCATAGGGAATAATGGAGCCAAAAATTATCAAAAAGCTGTTGGGCGGGGAACACGGATGTGAGGGCAGAGTTATATATTATAGACTCATGGATGCTGCTGAAAATAGCATCCTTGTGTTATTTCTGTTCCTCCTGTAAAGTACAGTTATTGCATAGCTGCTTGTCACCAGATTCAATCCACTCATGACAACTGGGAGGGGAAAAAACTAAATAGAATGTTTGGACAAGGCTGCATTTCACAGAATATAAATTCCTCATCTCATTTTAAAATGTCCTTTCTCCCCCTTTACTCTTAATTCAGCTTTTCTCTCAATATTGGTTATAAAGTAACTGTGGCTTCTTGAAAATGTTTTCCAACACAGCCCACATGAAAGTTTCTTAATAACAGCTTAGTGACATGTGCTGATCTTTGACAAAAGTCAGCCAGATAGTCATTCAGGAATCTAATTGCTCTGATAAGACTATTTTCTGCAAGACTGCCAATGGCTTTATTTCTTTCATGGAGGTCAGCGTTGTTCACAGTTTATACATTAGAGAAGCAATAGCTTCTCCAGCGCTTAAACTCTTGGAAAATAAACTGCTTTAGTTGCCCAGACCTCAATCTGGAATTCTATTTGATTTGATGTGTTGCTGCGGATATTAACAGGAAGCATTGTGAGATAGGCTAGCATATTTTGAATGCATTTAAGAAGCTGAATGACTTGGTCACTCTGTTACTGATTTCAAGGATCCCATGCTCCCCTTACTGTTTTCCTTTTAAGCAGGAAGAGAGTTACGTGACCCCAGATATTTTGGATTGGATCAAGCATAGCATTTCATGCACAGAGTGTAGTTTTCTAATCTCTCCCTCCTGTGGTAGCCAAAAATGCCCGGGGGAGAAGATGGACTCCCAAGAATAGGGTTTGGGGGATTTGGAGCTGCCATAAAAATTATGCTCTTCAGGCAGAGGTCCAGGCATTTCTGCAGAGGTAAGGCCTTTATCATGCATTGACGAAGTTCCTCGTGATGTGACTATTTCATCTTCACTAAGAAGCAATATATAGGAGCCCCGTGGTGCAGAATGGTAAGCTGCAGTACTGCAGTTAAAGCTCTGCTCATGACCTGAGTTTGATCCCAACAGAAGTTGGTTTCAGGTAGCTGGCTCAAGGTTGACTCAGCCTTCCATCCTTCCGAGGTTGGTAAAATGAGTACCCAGCTCGCTGGGGGTAAAGGGAAGATGACTGGGGAAGGCACTGGCAAACCACCCTGCAAACAAAGTCTGTCTCGTTAACATCGGGATGTGACGTCCCCCATGGGTCAGAAATGACCTGGTGCTTGCACAGGGGACCTTTGCCTTTTTAAGAAGCAATATACTTTTTGTGTTTAGATTTTCATCTCTCACTGGAAACAGGCCAAGGCACAACCAAAAACTTTCTTAGGGTTTCAAGAAAATGTCATAAGACATTCCAGAAAATGGCCAAAGTTTGCATGTTATACATGATCATTGTTGTATGACCATACTGTTGAAGAGGTAAGGATTGTATGTGGGTAGCAAATGTTTGTGTGAATGTGAACTGGAAAATGAGTGGTGTGTAAGTTTTAGAGACGAACATTTGGAGAGGACTTAAATAAATAAAAAATAAATAAATTTTATTTGCGGCTAATATGCCAGATAAAACAGGTAAAACCGAAACAGAGATGACTTAATTGAAACTACTGTTTGGGTGAATTAGCTACTCCAGTTGTACTTTCTTGGCAGAACGAACAGAAAAGTGTCTCCAGAATCTTCTCCTCTTAGAACATCATCACATGTACAGTGTCCCCAAAGTACACCCATTTACCACTTAACAGTTTGTTTTTAACCACATATCACCTGGGGTAAAACAGCAACAACAACTAAAGAAATCTGTGACTTTTTCCTACCAGGGTAGTTTTTCTATCCCATAGAGTTTATTATCCAGTGAACCATTTTAAGTGCTCTGGACAGGTACAGCCCTTCATGCCAACCTGAATTCTATTCTGACAACCTGGAGAATGTTTACCTAACCACAAGAGAGACTTGAGCCCTGTTCACAAGTTATGGTGAATGCAGGGACAATCTGTGTACAGTGTAGCTTTGGTTTATCTTAATATGTGTGTTGAGTAATTATCATGTTAAATTCAAGGCACGTACAGCTCAACTTGTGATTGAAACACCACATTTACCCAGATACTAGTCCCCGGTATCCATGGGAAAGTGAACACATGTTGGCCCTTTCTTACATATGGACGTGTGTGCGTTCACCATAATATGTGAACAGGATTATATATGTGGGGCAGAAAAATACCTCAAAATACAAAAATGTTAGACATTAATTTTAGATATTTTCCTTTAAAATTCATGAAAGTTAATGTTATGTCTAAGATATCAGGTTCAAAACATAGCTTTTTTAGTTTCATTTTTTTAAATGGCTTTGTAAAGGAGCAATATTGGTGTGAGTTATTCAATATGCAAAAGAAAGAGATGAACTTAAACAGAAGAAACATTCTACCTCATGTCAAACTATATTTTCAAACTCTAGATTTTTTAGACCACATCAGACACCACACACAAAAAAATATTTGGGGGGCTTTTTAGATAACTAGATACATTGGAGTAGAAATATATCCCAAATGCAGTCTGTATAAGTTTTTTACAGGCTGGTTTAAAACACTATGCACAAACATGCTTGTAATCAACTGTTGTTCTACACACGTTTTATTATAGATATGAACACAATGTGTGGTCAATTTATCGTTAACTGATGGCTGAATAATGCAAGGTTATCAAGCTACACTAACCTGAGACGGTCCATCTCAGGATAGTTTGATCTGTATGAGTTTGATTTATATGTTTGGTTTATTTGTCTGTCTCTCTCTATGAGGGAGCACAGAGGCCATGAACGAAATGTATGAATGGCATATGTATGATTAGGGTGTGTGGGTGGCATGTATGCTTGAAACATGCAGGAACAAAGTATGCAAACAACATCTCTGTGAACTTTCTCATTATTGTCCTGTCTGCAAATATTTTGGAGAAGAAATTATTAGTAAAATAATTTCCTCAGAAATGTCTGCCCCACCATCTGTGTTGCAATCACACAATAGCATTGGTAGAGGAAAACCAATCAAGAAGGACTGGCAGCCTTTTCCACCTGGGAAATGCCACTCCATCAAGTTTCACAGAATTCAGCAATCTGAATTCAATCAATCTGAAATGGCCAGCATTTAGACAAGGTATTCTGGCTCAATTTCTCCCAACAGGTAATTCAGATGTGAATACAATAGGTTTCAGGGTTGAGCCTAACAACATTTGAAGTCAGAATTAAGGTGGAAGCAGGATAAATTGCTCTAAGGCTGTGCCCTACTGCATAGACAACTTGAGTACAGCAGTTCAATTTGGAATCTAAATGGCTGATTCTTTAGTCAGATGACTTGAGTTGAGGCTATAGTGAGTTGTACAAGAAACCCTGGCTTTATTTCAGCTGCCTTAGAAGGAAGGTGGGCACATCCATAACATGAAGATTCCAACATATGCTCCACTTTTCTCCTGTTGCACAGGGCTGAGGGGAGGATAACTTGCTGTGAGTTCATTCATTCATTCCAGCCAACTAAATCCCACTCACATCCAGATGCCTCGGGATTTTATTCCTTCTGAGACCTATAGGTCAGCTGGTTTCCTGTGCTAGGATGAGAATATTGTATTTGACATATTAGTGGGAGGATGAATTATGGTAACAGCTTTCAGGACCTTCCATAGTCCTCAACATCAGCTCATACAAACATGACTCTGCTTTGCATGTATTTCTTCACTGAATCCATGAAGGGTTCTTCTATCAGGTTATAGAATCACAGAATCATAGAGTTGGAAGGGACCACCAGGGTCATCTAGTCCCACCCCCTGCACAATGCAGGAAATTCACAACTACCTCCCCCTCACACTCTCAGTGACCCTTACTCCATGCCCAGAAGATGCCCTCCTTCTCATGAACTGCCTAAGGTCATAGAATCAGCATTGCTGACAGATGGCCATCTAGCCTCTGCTTTAAAAACTCCAGGGAAGGAGCACTTACCACTTTCCGAGGGAGTCTGTTCCACTGAGGAACCGCTCTGTTAGAAACGTCTTCCTAACGTCTAGACGGAAACTCTTTCGATTTAATTTCAACCCTTTGGTTCTGGTCCGACCTTCTGGGGCAACAGAAAACAACTCAGCACCCTCGTCCATATAACAGCCCTTCAAGTACTTGAAGAAGGTTATCATATCCCCTCTCAGTCGTCTCCTCTTCAGGCTAAACATACCTTAATCAATCTCTTAACATTTTGAGGAGGAGGTCCCCCGCCTCTTTCCAGGTAATTCCTAATGTTTCAGCAGCTATTAGCATCATGTGGACAAAATCATCATTACCATGTACGTTTCCAAGGAATCTAATATTGAATCTAGAATTAATTTCTAATACATTTTGCATTTGTATTATTTTCATATACGGCATCACTTTCATTTGCCCATTAAATGAACTTCAGCTATTTACACCGTTGATTCCATTGGAATGGTTTCAAATGCAACTTCTTTGTCTTTGATGTTCTTATGCCAACCATACAGTCTTGAAATTCAGCATTATATTGGCCAGTTCAGAATTTCCCCCCCTATCTTGTTTAAAAAAGAACACAACAAACAGGCACAATGGCATTAGACCTTCTGTATTGTGCAGTGAGTTACAGAAATGTCAGGGTATGTAGAAATAGCACAGAAAACTCATTATTTTTCGACAGATTTATTTATTTATTTATCTGTACAAACATTTTTCTCTCTCTTTCCTCTTCCAAAAGGCAGAAAAGGCAGCTTGCAAAGCATCCTACAAAAAGAGCAAAATGCAGTTTCAATAAACTAACCATTTAAAGAAAAATAAAATATATAAAAAAGAAGATGCTGATCCATAGTCTTGGCAGGTCCTGGTTCCCTGGGCCAGTTCACACAATACCACAGGCTGTGAGCCACAGAACAACAGCCAGGAACTCTTTGCCCTTCAGTTCACACCATTTAGCTGATTGTATATTACAGGGATCCCCAACCTTGTTTGAGCCAACCACTAAATATCAGGGAGTGAGTTTATGCATAACTCTAACAGTAACTCTTTAACAGCATGGCATAGTGGTTAAGAGCGGTGGAACTCTAATCTGGTGAACTGGGTTCGATTTCCCACTCCTCCATATGAAGCCTGCTAGGTGATCTCGGGGTAGTCACAGTTCTCTCCGAACTCTCTCAGCCTCGTCTGTCATCCAATACTTCCCACATCTCTGTCTGGATTATCTTTCTTAGGGGTAAAAGTCCTGCACTGCAATCACATAGCATTGGAGGAGGGTGGCTGGTCTGGATAGGGTAGGGGAAAGAGGGAAACAAAGGAGAACTTGCAGGTAATGTGGGTAATGAAATTCCTTGACACTGTTGAGTGACGTTGCCTTGCCATTTTGGTTCTCCTCTCAGTGAGTCCAAAGACACGCCAGAGACACGGCACCCTTGTTCTCTGCACATATTCATGAGCAAAATGCTTTTGTTCCCTAGAAAGCAGCAACAATACAGCCACAAAAAATGGTACAGCAGGTGAGACTCCACAGCTCACCTGAAAGTCCCAACCATGGGCTGATCTTCCCCGGCCTGGTGGAACGTTCTCTCTAGTGAGACCAGGGCCCTGCGGGAATTAGTTGAATTCCGCAGAGCCTGTAAGACTGAGATGTTCTGCCTATGGTTGAGGGCAGCAATGGTTTTCCACCAGAGCTGGCCTCCTTATCCCTTCTTCTCATCTGAATTCAAATTGGGGATCCTGATTGCTTCTCCAAGCAATCAGTCAGCAAAGAGCCCACATGGTGTAGTGGTTAAGAGCAGTGGTTTGGAGCGGTGGACTCTGATCTGGAGAACCGGGTTTGATTCTCCACTCCTCCACATGAGCGGCAGAGGCTGATCTGGTGAACCCAACAACAGCAACTCCAGGCCTGCTGTGGTCCTGTGCTTGATAAATGGGCATCAACTGATTAATAGGAATCTGGTTTTAAATGTAAAGTTGATTTATTTATATACTTGAGGTTTTATTACATTGTATTGTATTATATTTGATTGATGTTAGCCGCTCTTTGCCCGACCTTGGCTGGGATAGAGAGCTGCCCGACCTTGGCTGGGACAGGCTCTGAAATATATAACAACAATAATAACAATAACGGATCAGGTGTGTAACTTGAGGGCCCTGTTATACCTGTATAGCAAAGTATAAGGTGTCATCCCTCTCCATAGGGATGTGGGACATGATCCTGCAAATATGATAATGAACTGTAATGCAGTAAGGCAAGAATGGACACAAGCAATCAAGTGGGCCAGAGAGTCAACCTTGACAGGAACTAAGCAAGCCATGCTGTGAAAGTATGACATTACCAGGCCCTGCCCCACAACACATCAGGCTTTCCCCAATGAATTTTCAGGCTTCAAATGCTGGGTATTTGGCAACACTCACCACCATGTAGAAAATCCAAAAGAAAGAAAAATTGGGTGACACCAAGCAACATGCCAGCAAACCAAAAAAGGAAAAAAGATGCAAGGGGACAGGTGACATGACAGCTTTATTGTCATGTAAGGCCCCTACATGTTTCGCTGTAAAAGCTTCATCCAGGGAATCTATAAAAACTTAATTTTACAGTAAATATAACTAATAGAAGAACTACATCCTTAAAATATTACAAAGTATTAAAATGAATATTAATTAAAAAGACAGGATAAAATAAGCTCAAGAGAGAGCACATAAATCAGAATGAATAATTCATGCATAGGACAGAGCGATACAATGCAGATATATAAATATATGAAACAAATACTGGCCAGAGTTCCTTTTGCTGAACCTTTCCACAGCAACTGAGTTCTATTATTTAGTGTAGAATGGCACAACTTTTTTACATAGAGATTCGTGGAGCAAGGTCAGAAGTCCCTGACCAGAATTTAACCCATGAGGGGAGAGTCAAAAGGACCTCCCCCTATGATCTTAGTTCCCAGGCAAGAACATATGGGAGAAGATAGTCCTTTAGATACTCCACACCCAAGCCATTTAGGGCTTTAAAGGTCCAAAACAACACATTTAGTTTTCAACAGGACACTAGTTCAGACACTGTAAGGATGAAGCCCCAAAAGCTCACATTTCCACTGAAATGCTGAAAAGGTAATTCTCAGATGAATGTTTTGCATAAGTAACATAAAAAAACTAAACCTATTTAATATTTTAGGTTTTTTTTAACATCTATTCACCCCCCCCCCCACACACACACACAGGCCAGGATCCAAGAGTTATTTTAGGTATCCCCAAATAGGATTTGTCCTTTTCTTTGAACAACAGACTCTGTGCAATATTGCAAATTGCTTTTGAAACTCCCCTTCGATTTCAAGAGTTGCTTGCCAAATGGGGGGAGCAGCTGTTCAAGAAAGACAAGACCAAATACCCCCTGGGCTTGTGGCCCTTGCCAGAGTGATCTAAAATTAAACTTTGTTGTTAAAGAACATCAGCGGTTTAACTATTGTTTTATTTAAGGCAGCAGTGCTTGGAAAAGAAAGCCAGAATAGTACCGTATGCGTAGAGTAAGTATAGTACCAGAGATTTGCAGTATGTGAACCTAATGATGAAACCTCTGAAGAGGCCTACTTAGCCAAATGTGCTCAGGTTGTGGATGCAGATAAGGTGTTTTTCCCCCCTTAAACAGCTTGCAGAATTTTCACTGTGCTCTTGTTTTGCACAGTTGAGTCCAGATGCTGCAAATTGTTCATTCATCCGAATGTTTTAATATGCTGCCGACTTATACCTTAATGAAATAACTGTAGAAGGTAATATGCCAATGCACCTATCACAGATTAACGTATCAGTGCGCTGTTGGCTGACACTATCTAGCTCAGCAAAGTAATTCACCGTTAAATGATTGAAAGCTGGACAGCGAGGCTAGCCAGGGACATGATCAAAGATATTATTGAATAGGAAAAGATCCAGGAGGGTCAACTCTGGCCCTGTTGAGATAGCATGTAATTACTGGTTAAGTATTATAAAACTAACAACAGCAGGAGACAGAACAAAAACCTACATTAGAAAAAGTTGGCCATAGCTAAGCTGTGTAGTCAATATAAACCACCAGCTTCATACAAAGGAGGATATTTACAAGCAGGGGACCTGCAAGGAATTCATGAGGAAGGAGAAATCTCATTGCCCCACTGGTCCTAGACTCCTGTCGTTCTCTTCATTCATCCTCCTGTTTTCACCAATTGCCTCTTTCCTTCCTAGGGTTGCCAATCTCCAGGTACTAGCTGGAGATCTCCTGCTATTACAGCTGATCTCCAGCCGACAGAGATCAGTTCCCCTGGAGGAAATGGCCTCTTTGGCAGTTGGACTCTATGGCACTGAAGTTCTTCCCCTTCCCAAACCCTGTCCTTCTCAGGCTCCGCCCCAAAAATCTCCAAGTATTTCCCAACCCAGAGCTGGCAACCCTATTCCTTCCCCCTTGTCCTGTTGATGCCTACATCCTAGCTCCCACCACCACCTCCTTCCTTGTTTACTGCTCTCCCACTGCTGCCATCCACTTCTTCCTTTCCCCACCTTACTGCTTCCCCCTTCTTCACCCCCTTTCTAATGCATCACCTTGTAGTTTCTACACAGTATCTCGTGACGAACTTTTAAGCCCCCTGTTGGTTAATAGACAGAATGTCTCAGATTCTTTTAACGTTTCCTATTTATTGAATGGAGGGAAGGCAGCATGGTACAGCCCAATCTCGTCAGAAGCTAAGCAGGGTCAGCCCTGGTTAGTATTTGGATGGGAGACCACCAAGGAATACCAGGGTTGCTGTGCAGAGGAAGGCATTGGCAAACCACCTCTGTTAGTCTCTTGCCATGAAAACCCCCAAAAGGGGTTGCCATAAGTTGGCTGCGACTTGACGGCACTTTACACTCACACACATTTATTGAACAATCGTTTGCCCCATATATTGGAGATAGTGGCACAGTTTTTCAAGTTCATTTTAAAAGCTCGCCAAACAGTTAATTAGATGGCAATATGAACAAACAGCGCTATTCGATGCAACTGTCTTTTAACTATTCTATAAAGGGCACTTTTTAATATCTCCATTCCTTTTGTACCCTACTGTATCATGTTTTTATGCCAATAAAAGAATGATGATGTTGATGATGATGAAAATAATGCATCACCTACTTCTTCCATTTCCACATTCATTCTTCTTCTCCCCTGCTGCACCCCCACACTTCCCAACCACTGCTGCCATTTTGCCAGTGTTAATTGGGATTGCTAGGCAAACCTGAATATAGTGACCAAGAGCTCTTGACATAGTAGTATGAGAACTTGGCTTTTTTTTTAAGTTCACACCCCTAGCTTGAACAAAAATGAAAATTGCTTAGAAAAGTTAGGCACACAAATTCCTGTTCCATTGCTGAATTTGGATTGGTGCTGTGTGCTGCAGCTTGAGGCATCTGGGTGATTGGTCTGTTTGTTTAAGGCAGTAAGAAAAAAATAATAATGACCTTTTCTAAAATGTCAAGAATGACTTAGGCCATGCCCTTAATTTAACCCCGGCCTCCTATTATACCTGAAGTTCTTCTGCCATCCATTCATGTTTTATTGCCTTTTATCAACTGTTTGTCTCCCTCTGCAGAGTAACTGGTGTGGGGTAACTCAAAGGTACCAGCAAGAATCAGCTGGAAGAAATCAGAACAATGTCTTCTTGTCACCTTCACAAAGGTGAAGGCTGGAAATAGAAATGTCCCAAACCGGCAGTACTGTCAGTCAGGCCAAGACTCTGGGAGAAAGTGGCAGGAAGTGCCAGGAAAGAAAATAAGACCCTGCAGCAGCAGGAAGAGCCAGAGGCCTTTTCTCCTAGCAAGCAAAATCTTTGGATTGCGTATTGGCTTAGGGCTGTGGATTTTTATCTTATTTGTTGTTTCTCATTCGCAGATTGAGGATGTACAATTAATTTCAGACTGCCTAGAACATAAATTAAGAATGACCCTGCTATAAAAATCTGACTCTGTAGCTTAGTATTGTAATAGAGGCCTCAGACATCCCAAAATGCTCCATTGGCAGGAAGATTATAGCAGTTCCCTGGTGTTTATCCTCAGCTGCTAATATTCTAAGCTATACTTCTGCCTGCTTCACATTTATGGAATTTCCATTGAACTGTCATGGCTAATAGCCATTGACAGAACCACCTGCCACATACTTAGGGCTGCCAGCTCCAGGTTGGGAAATACCTGGAGATTTTGGGGGTGGAGCCTGAGGAAGGTGGGGTATGGGGAGAGGAAGGATTTCAATGGGTTATAATGCCATAGAGTTCACTTTCCAAAGTGGCCATTTTCCCCAGTCTCTGTCATCTGGATTTCAGTTGTAATCTCAGGAGATCTCCAGCCACTACCTGGAGGTTTTCAAACAAGTAAATTCAACTGTATTAGGTAGTAGTAATCAAAAGCACAGTTGTAGGCTAATAACATATAAACCAACCAAATTTATATTATATTAACGCATGTAAAAAGGGCGTCAACAAAAATAAATACGATAATTTATCTTCCTTCGTTTAAGTTTCATAGGCTGTTATCCGTTTGGTAGTGGAACAGGATGCCGGTAAATGCCGGTTTCAAATCTATCGTATTTACGCCTGAGGTAACTAGGGTTACCAACCCCCAGATAAGGCCTGGAGTTCTCCCAGAATTACAACTGGTCTCAGGATTACAGAGGACAGCTTCGGAGGGCAATCTCTATGGTATACCCTAGATTCTAGATGAAATCCCTCCCCAGATTGTCCCCTCCACAGGCACAGCCCCCATATCTCCCGGAATTTCAAAGGCTGGAGTTGGCAGTCTTAAGGTATTGAGGATTTTAGAATTATGAGGCTCTTAATTTCTTTCTTTAAATGGTGGCTGGTCGGGAGGTGGATGACTTAAAGGACTGAGGAATGAGTGAGAAGATAATTAGTTTTTTACACAGCTGAGAACATACACTTGTTGGTTCATCTTTCTATTGTATTTTAAGGAGGGAATGAGCTATTTAGGTACTAGCACAGTCATCACAATATACAAATCATTTTCATTGGAACAATAGACACAACTGTCTATTTGTCAAGGCTTTCCAGTGTTGTGAAAGGGCAACTGCACCAACTGAATATAAATTTGATTTGCATCCAAATAGATAATTCTAAATAATATGTTTCAGAGTTTACTTTAATACAGTGTTGAACAGTTGCTATATAAATATGGCTTGATATGAAATGCAACAAGAAAATGAAATGGGAAGGCAAGGGAAAACCTATCTAGGTGGATTGGACTGTTCAAAAAGTGAATATACAAATCTAAATACATTTAGTTTACATCAGCCCTTGTAAAGCTCAGGTTACATATATGTATTTGATATTTAATCAAAACTGGAAATTTGCATCTGAATATAGCGGTGTGGTTGTGATAATAGTATCAAATAGCTCTTCTATTTTCCTTCTTCATTTATTTTAATTTTTCTCACAATTTCCCACACACAGTGCTCTGTAATGTTTTCTGGTAGGGTATGAGCTGTGGCTCACGAAAGCTCATACCCTACCAGAAAATATTTTTGTTAGTCTTTAAGGTGCTACTGGACTCTTGCCCTTTTTGACTACTGCAAACAGACTAACACGGCTACCCACTGTGAATTATGCTCTGTAATGGTTAGACAAAGATATGGACAAAGATATGAGAGACCCAAGGTTGAATCCCCATTTCTGGGTCCCCTTGGGCAAGTCCAACACTCTCAGTCTAGCATACTTCACAAAGTTGTTGTGTGGCTAAAATGGAGAAGCGGATAATAATATAACCCTCTTTAGTTCCCCATTGTGGAGAAAGGCAGGATAAATACATAAATATGGTCCCCTTTCATTAGTTAAAGGAAGGCCAACTTTCTGATAATTGACATGGATATTAGCATTTTCAGCACAAAGCTCCATTTCTATTCAGCTTTAGTAGAACAACAGGAGGACCTTCAGAACACAAAATGCCCCAGAAAGCATGCCAGTGATAGCTGATTGGCCTGTATGTAAACTAGGATTGCCAACCTCCAGGTAGTGGCTGGAGATCTCTCGCTATTACAACTGACCTCCAGGTGATAGAGATCAGTTCCCCTGGAGAAAATGGCCACATTGGCAATTGGACTTTATGGCATTGAAGTCCCTCATCTTCCAAAACCCTGCCCTCCTCAGACTCCACCCCCAAAATCTCCAGGTATTTCCCAACCTGGAGCTGGCAACGCTACTCAGTAAGGATAGAGACCCTGTCCTTGCACATTACAATAAACAGCTTCCTTTCAATGCCTCCTTATTCTGAGAGGCATTTATTGACTCTCATTCTTAATATTATAGCAATGTTGTTGTTGTTGTTGTTGATTTTAGAAATGCTAGAATTTAGTAGGAATCTTTCTCCCCAAATTTTACCTGGGTTTTTGTGCATATTATGATGGTGACATGACCAACTTAGAGGAAAACACTTTTTAAAAGGAGATTGAATGAGGAATTCTTCTACCCCTTTATTAAAAGAGAATGATCACTCTTGTGATTTTTCATTCACAGAAAGACAGTAGGAAACAGGTTTTGACATTTGGGGAACAGACATTTTTGGCATTTATTATTATCAAAAAGACGATCTACAGTACCTCCTCTTATTTCAAATCGTTGTGAATAAAGGCCCCCTCTGACATGGCCCATTGCTCTCTATATGAGTAAAACAGATCGGTATTTATGTATTATCCCTGTTGTATCTGAAAAGGAATTAGAGGAGGGGGGAACGAATTATGTTGTCCACGAGTAAACTTGCCCATATGGAACCCTTCACACTTACTAGTATTGATAGCAGATGGCCTCCTTTGGTATGAACACTGTCTGGATTTTTAAAATGGTTTGTTTTAAAAATTAGGTTGTGGAGCCTGTTTTTCAGCAAGCTACTTTGCTTACTGTTCTTCATGCTCCCTAAATCCAAAATTTTTAGTGTGTTGTATATGCCTAAAACCAGAATAATAAGAAGCAGCAATAGCTAGCTTCCTTCATCATGGAAAGGAACCCCTGATTGTACAGATGGGAAATCAGGACTAAAACTTTAGTTTCTGTAATCTCCTTGTTATGCCATCCAATTTAATGGACATAGCTACATGTTGTGGCAGTAGGGTTGCCAACCTCCAGGTGGTAGCGAGTACCTCTGGGTACTAGCTAGAGATCGTCTGCTATTACAACTGATCTCCAACTGACAGAGATCAGTTTACCTGAAGAAAATGGCCACTTTGGCTATTGGATTCTATGGCATTGAAGCCCCTCCCCTGTCCAAACCCCATCCTCAGGCCCCACCTCCAAAATCTCCAGATATTTCCCATCCTGGAGCTGGAAACCCTATGTGGCACTGAGATTTTATGTTAACAAGTACTTCATGTTGTCTGCCCTGATGTCACTGCCCATCAACTTCAATGGATGTTCACAAGCTCTATGGGAAAGGGAGAAAATGTTTCCTTTCTTCACTTTCTCCACCTCATCCATACTTTTAGAAGCCTCCTTTCCCCTCCTTTTTAGCTGCTTTTAATATAATTAAAAATCCTAAACCCTTCTCCTTTTCTCATAAGGAAGGTGTTACAACCCCTTGGTTGTAAATGTTCACACGTACACACGTATCAGAGACGCAGAACTGCATGCTGGGTAAGTAGTTGCTATTCCACTGAGTGTGTGAAAGGAACCAGAGATAAATCAAATGCATAGTTTCATAATGGAGTGGAGAAAAAAGGGGAAATAATATACTTAGAAAAAGTTGAGAGAGGAGAGAGATGAACTACTGTGAAATCAAATGCATGAACACCTAAGCTTCCCTTCTCTGCTGAGGGTTAAATTGTAATAATAGGTAATCTGAGGTAAAGCCCATCAGAGGGAGGAAAATCCTAGAGCATAATGCAGTTCTACATCAAGGTCTCCGTCAAATCACTCCACCTCTAGAACCCAGCTTTGACAAAAAGCAAGGCAGGGTTTTTAATAAAGCCGCCTTTGCTTCAGCAACCCACAAAAGCCTGGGGACTGGACCGACACAGGCAGAGATCAAGAATGAAGGGGGCTGGTATGGGGAAAAGGGTTTAACATGGCTATCCAGACTTAATACCATTCAGCAGTGTTATGCTAACAGGCTTCAGAATCCTTGACAACTTTGATGTCTAAATTTAAAGTCCATACAGTGAAGTAAAAGATACACGGGGCGGGGGGGACGCTTCAGTTCTGTTAAACTCAGTTGTCCACTATGCCTGCTAATTATTGATCTTTCTGACCCAACATTAAGCACATGTTTAACTTTACCCACCTATACAATCCCCTTTTATACTTGTTGGGATTTTATATGATAGGTACATGTATTTCCAAATAGCCAAGCCGGCTATATCTGAAAATATTTTAATCTGGTGATTGGAGCTGTGAATGGGTAAGACAGATCTTTCTACAAACCTGAAAAACACCCAACATTTGCAGGAAAATTTAAAATCTACAAAAAAAAAGATTGGGGGTTTAAACAACCCTAAAATGATAAAAGGAGCGATTGAAGGTTTAAGCAACATATTTTTTCAGTGGCTGTTGCAAGGCAACCACAGTATTCCAGGCTTGATTCTCTCAGTAAAAGGTGGGGGGAGCGGGCAGAGCCCTTTCCAGGCCCGGGAGAGAGGCTATGGGGATTTTCAGAAAAGGGAAAGAAGAAACAGTGGGGGAGGAGGAAATGAGATGCCTCCCACAAGTCCTTGCGGGTATCACTTGTAATTTTATATTTATAGTATACTGAGAGACAGACTCAACAGGTTGTCATTGGTGATGGGATATTTTGTTAAATTGACCGTGGAGCAGTGGCACTTCTGTGGCAGAGCATCTGCTTGGCATGCAGAATGTCCAGGTTCAACCCCCAGCATCTCCAGTAAGGATCAGGTTGTAGGTGATGTGAAAGACCTCAGCCTGAGACCCTGGAGTGCCACGGCCGGCGTGAGTAGACAATAGGGCTGTCAATTCGGTTTGGCCCGAACTGAAAATCAGCCGAATTTCCCTTGATTCGGCGGTTTTTAGTTCGGGAGGAACCGAACTCAAAACTGGCGGGCTACCGGGGGGGCCGAATTCAGCGAGTTCGGGAGTTCGCGAATAAATTCAGCCAATTCGGGGCCGTCAGTAAGCAGCATAACCTTCAGTAAGCAGCATTCTCCTCCCCCGGCCAATCGGTGGCCAAGCTGGGTCTTCTTCTGGCCAATCAGTCAGGATTGAGTACTGGAGGAATCAGCTGATGTGCGGCCGGCCGGGGAAAGAGAGAGAGAGAGGGAAATCCTCATGTGTGTGTGAGGGGGTGCTTGTGCACATTCGCTCCTTTCCGTGGCTGCAGGGGGTGCATTTTTTGGGGTACAGACCCCAAACTTTCAGGGGATATTCAGACAGGTTTTCTTAAGAGACCACCCAAGTTTTGTAAACATTGGGTCAGGGGGTCCCGAGATATGGGCTCCCCCCCTTTTTCTTTCCATGGCTGCAGAGGGCGCATTTTTGGGTGTGCCGACCCCAAACTTTCAGCGGAGCATCAGACAAGGCTTCTTAAGATACCCCCCAAGTTTTGTAAACATTGGGTCAGGGCCCCCCGAGATATGGGCTCCACCCCTTTTTCCTCTCCCCCCTTTTCCATTTTCGTGGCTGCAGGGGGCGCTTTTTTGGGGGTTCAGCCCCCAAACTTTTATCATTGCTTCAGAGAATCCCTCTTAAGAGACCACCCAAGTTTTGTAAAGATGGGTTCAGTGGGGGCTGAAATATCGGCTCCCCCCCTTTTCTCTTTCCGTGGCTGCAGGGGGCGCATTTTTGGGTGTGCCGACCCCAGACTTTCAGCGGAGCTTCAGTCAAGGCTTTTTAAGAGACCACCCAAGTTTTGTAAACATTGGGTCAGGGCCCCCCGAGATATGGGCTTTCCCCTTTTCCCTATTGGGATGAATGGATCACCCTCGAGAGATGCATACATATGGATCTTATATTGGATACAAATGGAATCATATTGGATTACCCAGCCTCCCAGCCCCTCCTGCTGGAACAGAAGACAGCCACAGTAAGACCCCTTTGGGGGCTTTAATCTATAATTTTTCTTTTCTGTGTGTGTGTGTGGGGGAAAGCAGAGTCTCTGTGTGTGTGGGGAGGGAGCAGTTTCTGTGGGGGGGGGAGCCAAAGGGGGCTTTTGCCGGTTCTGCCTGGGGTGTGTGTTCCCCCTCCAGTCTCTCTCTCCCTGGTTTGAGAGGGGGCTTCATTTTTATTCTTCAGGTTTTTCCTCATTCATAAGATCAGTTAGGTTATTTTGATGCTTGCTCAAAACTGGTTTTCAAATGGTGACTTAAAGAATGCATCTGCCTGGTCCCAAGTCCAATGTAAAAAGGAGAAATTCCACCCCCTCCTGCTCATTATGCATAGCTAGCTGCCTCTGTCCCTTTCCATGGTTTGCAAACTCCCAGGTGTCAGGTGTTGCTTTGCACTGTTGCAAAGGTGTTGCATTGCGTGCTTGTGTTGCTTTGCAGTTGTATTGTTTTGCAAAATTCTTCACATCTGCCCCGCCCTTTGCATGTTTGCAAAGGTGTTGCTTTTCAGTTGTGTTGCTTTGCAAAGTTCTTAGCACCTGCTCCGCCCTTACTCTCATCAGCTGTTTGTCGGGGCTGGGAGCTTTGTGCGTGGGCGGCAAGCTCTGCTGAGAGATACACATTAAGGGTGGGGGGGGACCCCTTTCAGGGCCCATATCTCAGCCCCCCCTGACCCAATCTTTACAAAACTGGGGGAGTCTTTCAATATACGTCCTTTGAAGCTCTGCTGAAAGTTTGGGACCTCTAAGCCTAAAAATGCCCCCCCAGAGCCGCGGAAAGGCGCGGTTGTGTTTTTAATGGCTTTATTCGGCCGAATTTTTTTTCCGAACTTTGAATTCCCGCCGAATTGAACGGATCCGAAGTGGGGGAGTTCGGACTTCGGCACGTACCGAGCCCACAAGGTCCAAATTCGGCCGAATCCGAACTGTATCGAATTTTTTTTTTGACAGCCCTAGTAGACAATACTGACTTTGATGGACCAAGGGTCTGATTCAGTATAAGGCAGCTGTTCATGTGACCAGTTTTATTGTTAATCGAATAGGCATATAATTAATAATTATCCATAAGATATAATGATGGCTGCTTGTTTAGATTGCTTTAAAAGAGTATTAAATTTATGGAAGTCTATCAATTGCTATTACTGTTCAGGAGGACATTTTATGAATAGAATGGGGTGGTTTTTGTTGCATTGCCTTCTAATTTTATAATCCATCTTGGGCCTCAACAAGAAATGGTAAACAATAAACAAACAAACAAACAAAGGTTAAATGAAGCCTCCATGTTCAAAGGCCACTGAACACCAGTTGTTTTTCATGGTCTCTGTGCCATCTTTGGACACCTTCTGGGAGCATCTCATTGGTCTTTGTGGGAAATGAGATGTTGGACTAGATTGGCCTTTGGGCTGATTCATCAGGGCTGTTCTTATGTTTTTAGCCCACATGTATCATCTATCATTTGTATCATCATTTTTCTCTTTTCCTGAAATGGAGAGGTGCAACACAGGATGCATTATGGCAGGTAGTTTACCCCTGGAATCCAGAGGGCATATTATGGTTTCAGACAGCATTTTTAAATCCATTTATCAGCTGTATCTGAAGCACTCTGCCTGTTCAAATCTCAGAGCTTCCCCCTTCTCCGCCCTTTCCCCAGCTCATTCTATTTCAGCTTTTCTTTTGGAATGGTCTAACTTTTGTTCTATAGCGCTGGACCAATATAGCATTGAATTGCTATGTGGTTCTAGTGCAATAGTGCAAAAGGTAGACCATCCCCCACCCCCAAAAGGCCAAAATAAGGGTGGGGAAGTGCCACAGACATCTCAAACACTATACTACAGCAATTCAGAAGGGCAAAGAACACCTGAAAAGGGAAGAAAGGAGTTTTAAAAAATGGCTCAGCCCCGCTTTGTGAACGGGACACAAGTAGCTTAGTTTGAAAGGGAAAATAAAATCTATTAACAGCCAGGAGCCAAAATGTTTGTGTTTGAAATGACACAAGAAATCTGTTAACCACCAGCGGCTAAAATGGATTGCACAGGCGGTTTGAAAGGGGCCAGTGTCACCAACAGCCTTGTGCATCTTTTCTCCAACTTTTTCGGTTTAGACAGCATCTGCTGGAGACTGTGGATTTCAGTGATGGATCAGCAGAAGGAGGACAGTTTAACCCCTAAAGTTTGGCAAGTCTTCTGCTAAAAGCTGTTCCCCAAGCTGCTTTTTGTCCTTCATGGGATGGAGTGTACTGCAGACCAACACTTCTAACCAGGTGAAAGATAGTAGCAGCAGCAAAGGCAGTGCCAGTAGGCCATGGGGGGGATGGGGGGGGTGTATCTCTATCGGCTGGAGATCAGTTGTAATAGCAGAAGATCTCCAGTTACTACCTGGAGGTTGGCAACCCTAATGATGGCCAACTTCACAGCCGAGCTGGATGCTGATTCTAGGGGCAGAAGGAGGGCACAGAGCCCTGTCCCTATTTGAAATGCCAGGGGAACCCTTTCCCCCATGCACAGCTAGAATTTATTGCCAGGTTAGTATTTTCTTGCTTCCTCATTATTGCTGCTTGAAGATGAGGTCTATATAGAGTCAAAGCTTGCTACTGATGCCACGTATGTAGGGTTGCCAACTTCCAGGTGGTGGCTGAAGATCTCCTGCTATTATTACAACTGATCTCCAGCTGATAAAGATCAGTTCCCCTGGAGAAAATGACCCCTTTGGCAATTGGACTCTATGGCATTGAAGTCCTCCCCTCTCCAAACCCTGCTCTCCTCAGGCTCCACCCCCAAAATCTCCAGGTATTTCCCAACCCAGAACCCTACATAAATGTATGCTGGCAACCCTACATATATGTATATAGTGACAACCTCATTATGGCAAACTTAAAACTCCTCACCCATGATAGTGCTGTCTCCTACTCCAACTATGTCCACAGGAAAAATGCTTTGTATGAAGCAGCTCTTAGCTTGTAAAAAAAAAACACAAACACCCAAACAGTGGTATCTTAGATACTTAGAGTGGATTCATACGTTCCTTTTATTTACCTCTTTGTAGGAAAAGCACCATAGTACAGTATATGCTCAAGGGAAAAGAGACGTTGGTTATTTTTCTCCCTGTACTGAACATGATAATGTGATCATCTCAAATTACTTAAAATATTATTTCATTCCAAGCTTTAAAACCTACAATTTCCATAATAGTTAATGGAGTGCCTATTCAATTACCAATAAAATTGGTCCATTCAAACAATAATAGCTCATCACTGATAGCCAATTACAGTAACATCTCCATCAGATCAACTTGCTTCATCCTCAAAATACTGCCTAAAGAAACAAGCGAGAGAACGTGTGCCTAGCAGATTAACCCAAAACAGGCTTTATCTAAAGGATTTTTAAAAAGCCCTATCAAATCAGAAGACTTGGGATCTAAATTGGCTGCATGTAAAGTGAATACACCTGAAATACAACAGTGATAGAGAAAATGTCATTGGCTTCCAGTTTTTCTTTTGCATATTAAAAGTTCTGTTATCTCCAATTGGGAATTTACCCAAAGCCAATAAAAACCACAGAGTCTCTTGGTAATATTCTTTTTTATATGAGGGGTCACGTAACATGAAGGCGTGTTCAGAGAAGCGTGAAATACATTCAAGACGTTCCATGGAAAGGTTTACTATTAGACCACACTGGCAAAGGAAAAACCCCAACAGCTTAAGACTTGAATAAAGTAGGCAACAGAATAAAGGAAATTTCCCGTATTAGCAAAATTTCTACATGGAAGGTATGTTGCAGCATAAGGAATTCTTCTGCATGAATAATATATTGGCAATAAAACCCCACAAGAATGGCATGAAAGACAACAACCATCTCCTGGCAACTGGTGCTCCAAGGCACACACATTTTCTGAAAATGGAAGTTTTGTATAAAGGAGCAGTGTTGTAGTTTGGCAATGTTCCTGGTCCTGGTCCTCCTGTTGGATAAGCAGCAGTGGCCAGGGGTGCCTTTCAGAGCTTATGCTGGTGACCCAGATGTGGCCTTTCTTTGACAGAAAAGATATGGCCACTATGGTGCATGATCTGATAACACATAGATTAGATTACTGCAATGCACTCTGCATGGGGCTGTCCTTGAAGACAGTGGGTATAGAATGCTGCGGCCAGAGTGCTGACTGGACCATAATGACCATATCACTCCAGTCTTGTTCCACTTACACTGGCTTCCAGTTTGCTTCTGGGCTCAATTCAAGGTGCTAGTATTGACTTTAAAGCTCTGTATGACTTGAGACCTACAAGACTGCTTTCCGGTCATCCTCAGAGGCCCTGCATCGATTGCCCCCACCATCTGAGGCTAGATGGGTGGCGACCTAAGAAAGGACCTTCTCTGTCATGGCACCAAAACTTTCTCTGTCTCCCTCTATTGGTGCCTTTTGCCAGCAGGGGAAGACTTTTTTGTTTCATCTAGCATAACCCCAATAATAGTTTTTTGGCCCTTATTCTAGTGTTGTTTGATTATGCGTTTTAATTTAATGTTATATTTTAACTGCATTTAAATTGTTTAAATGTTTCAATTTTAAAATATTTGTCACCTTGTGGACTCTAATTGAGTGGAAAGGTGGCATTAAAATGTTTTAAATAAATAAATTTGGCTGTCATTGCTAACTGCCATGGATGGACTGATTTTCTGAACATTTGTTTGTCAACTGTGAAAGTAAATGGATAAAAAAGGCAGAAACGTACCCACTACTTTCCTACTACTGGCTGTGGCTCAGTGGTAGAGCCTCTGCTTGGCATGCAGAAGGTCCCAGGTTCAATCCCCGGCCTCTCCAGTTAAAAGGACTAGGCAGGTAGGTGATTGTGAAAGACCCTGGAGAGCCGCTGCCGATCTGAGTAGACAATACTGACTTTGATGGGCTGAGGGTCTGATTCAGTATGAGGCAGCATCATGTGTTCATTGTGTACTTACAGGAAGCCAATTTAGCTGTCCCTATGAAATATCATTAAGATACATCTATAAGTAGAAAGTTCTCTGGGAAAAAAGAAAGATTAAAATAACATGAGTGTCTGGATTTTCATACCCAGTTTTGGTTATTTTTGCTATTGCGAACGCCACCAACAACAAAAAATAACAACAACACTTATTAATTAACAGGCAATGACGGAGGGTACACCATCTGGACAGAACAGGTGGACTGTTCGGATGAAAAGCAAAAGCAGGCTGTGGAAAGCAAAGCATTTTCAGTTTTCTAAAGAAACAAAATGAAAGGATTATTAAATTAATAAGGGTCAGAGAACATCCCCCTTTGTAATATAAATGACACACCTAACTCCCTATATCTTATCTCCCACACATAAAAACATGTTGAAAATTAAAATCAAAGCACACTACAATGAGGAGACTTTTCCCTGCAGAGGGTTATATATATTTTCAATGTCATTTTTTAAAAATCTCATTTTTAATTGTTAAATCTTACCACTCCAGGAATTTTTACAATACAAAAGCAGTATTTTTTTTAAACTATTTATTTATGTAATAGTTAAATCGTGCACTCTCAGCTAAAAGCTTAGGCAGCTTATATCATCCAAAGGGTCAAAAAAATGAAGACAGAAAAGATAGTAAGAATATAAGTAAGCATATAAGTAAATGTAAGTAAACAATGAAAGCAAACTAAAATCCGTATGATAAATGGAACAAGCCACCATTACAACTGAAGGAAAATAACTTTCAAAGGAGCATAAGAGCAATTAAAATAATCCTAAGTGACCAGCAACCAAGACTAGTTAACTAATCCATAGGAACCTGGGGAAATGATAATGTTTCCTTCTTGCACCTAAAATTCAACAAGGTTAGCACCAGGTGAACAGTGCAGGAAGGGAGCTCCAGGGATAAAAGATGTCACAACACACAACAGCAGGTATGACTCCGATCTGGTAGTCACATGCCTCAACTCTGTAAGTGTCTGAAGGAACACACAGCAGGACTTCTGAGGAAGCACACTGATGCATTCCCACATAGTGAACTCAGGTATCTAAAATGTCAAATGAAGCATTATTTCCATTGTGTGTTTCTTTCTTCTGCAGACCTTTGTAATACATAGAGCAACTTGCCTGATGATTAGACATCACAATATTGTGAGTTTGTCCATCCCTATCTGTGATATTCAGAGACATGAGGAGGGGATGGGAAAACTCACTACTCCATGACATGAGGTAAGTTGTGTGTATATTGGTCAGGATGTATATCTATGTCATATTAATTGCAATGCAAGTACCAGGGATAGCATCACTAAAATTAACATGAATGAAAAGGCTCCAAGCTTGGAAGAGTCAGTAACATTGTCTATTATACAAAGGTAGCTGCAAGTTGCTTTCTCAGAGATGAAAACTGTCATTTAGAACTGAGTACAGTAGTAATGAGTGTTTCTTTTTTGCTTCCTTTCACACTTATGTGTGTGTGTGTGTAAAAGGAAGCCAAAAGGAAGCCAAAAAAGATATGTGTGTGTTTACTATTTCATTTCCTCTGCTTTTCATTGTTTACTGTTTATGAGTGTAAGTGATGCTGATGTATTTTTGAAAAATGTATATTGTGTGGGGAGGGAATTGTGAGGAAAGAGAAAATGTCTTTGCAGTGGCTCAAAGAGCAAGAGCCAAAGTCCAACATTCACAGGCCTCACAGCCCACTTTTGGGTCGGGCCCCACAGGTTAGGAGACACTGCCCTAAAGGAATGGTAAGCAGGCTCTTCTTTCCAATAACCCTTACAGAGGAGATGGGGAGGATGAGCCCAAGGCTGCTGTTTGTAGCAGAAGCTGCCTTTTACAGGTAAAAAGCATATGGCTCAGTAACAATTCATGGGCTACATTCAGATATCCTGCTAAGCCACCATTAAGCTCCAATATGCTGTAATATTTATTTTATTTCTTTCAAATATTTATATCCCCCCCTTATCTCCTTAGAGTCAAGGTGTCTAACATAGCAACATCAGGCTTCAAATGCATCAAAAGGCATGATGCACTTTGTTCATTATGCCCATATACGCTCATACTTCCTTGCAAAAAAACCAAACTCCAGTTGAGAGCACACCAGTGACATCTGATTTCCTGGGTGAAGTGGGAATATTTTCCTCCTTGTGTGTGTGTAAAGTGCCGTCAAGTCGCAGCCGACTTATGGCGACCCCTTTTGGGGTTTTCATGGCAAGAGACTAACAGAGGTGGCTTGCCAGTGCCTTCCTCTCCACAGCAACCCTGGTATTCCTTGGTGGGCTCCCATCCAAATACTAAGCAGGGCCGACCCTGCTTAGCTTCTGAGATCTGACGAGATCAGGCTAGCCTGGGCCATCCAGGTCAGGGCATTTTCCTCTTTACAAGCTAGGATTCAGGTATTCAGCCCTGGGTTAGAATCCAGTCTGTGGGGACAAACCAGTTTGACAGGTCCTGCATCTGGGAATTAACAAGAGTTATTTTTTTGGGGGGGTATTTTCTTGTTCTCCAGGAGGAGGGAGGAACATAGGAGACCATGCAGGCATGATGCATAAGCCATGTTTGTACTTATCACAGCAAACTGGAATTTAATTGTGGTTTAGTGTGACATCTGAATCCATAATGAACATCTGACCTTTTGACAAAAAAGTATTATTGCATGCTGCAGATATAGTTGATATAGGTATAGTTGATATCTTTTTGCATACCCATTGAGTTTAAATGCATTTATGAAAATTACCAGTGATGTTTTCCTCACAGAGAATGACACACTGATGGTGGAATGGCCTTACCAAATTGCCAAAAATACAGACACCTGGCTGGGAATAGCAATAAATGTAGGGCAAGTCAAGGGCAGAACATGGTGGGATCAAATGTATATGAAACAGAGCCTGCTAGAATCTATGAATAAGAAGAAAAAGAGTTGTTTTTAATACGCTGGCTTTCTCTCCCTTTTAAAGAGAATCAAACCAGTTTACAATCTCCTTCCCTTCCTCTCCCCACAACAGACACCTTGTAAGGTAGGTAGGGCTGAGAGAGTTCTGAGAAAATTGTGACTAGCCCACGGTCACCCAGTTGGCTTCATGTGTAGGAGTGGGGAATCAAACCCGGTTCACCATATTAGAATCCGCCAGATGTGGAGTAGTGGGGAATCAAACCAGTTTCTCCAGATCACTACACCACACTGGCTCTCAGTATTCACACACAGAACCAAAGCAGCATTTGGTAGGCTTGAAATACAGCCACCTGAGGTATAGTCTATTAGAGTTGGGGATGAATCAATAGAAAAAGAAAATCTGAAGTTCACAGTTATTTGCAAGCTCAAACACTGCCTAAAGTTTCACCAGCTAAACCAGTCAAATAATGGGCAGTTGGAAACCTGTAATGGGGGTCATCGTTGGCTTCCCACTATCCATGATGAAAAGGTTTCCTGTTCTTTTTGTTCAGTTGTGTACTCCACTGTCCAGGGGTGAGCATGGGCAGCTGTTGCCATGCAGAGAGGCAAAACAAAGCTCACTAGCCTCTAAAGGCAATCAGATGAACAATGCCAATTTTTAAAAGCATCATAAAAGCTTCAGCGTTGGATTGACCATATTCACCTTTCATAAAAAAGGAACTAGTAGGTTAGGCTTCTGATATGTCTTGTAGGGTTGCCAGGTCCCTCTTCACCACTAACAGGAGATTTTGGGGCGGAGCCTGAGGAGGGTGGGGTTTGATGAGGGGAGGGACTTTAAATGCCATAGAGTCCAATTGCCAAAGCGGCCATTTTCTCCAGGTGAACTGATCTCTATTGGCTGGAGATCAGTTTCAATAGCAGGAGATTTCCAGCTATTACCTGGAAGTTGGCAACCCTAATGCTTTGGTGGATCAGAAAGGCCTGACTCCATGTTCCTTCTTCTCCAGTGTGTGAAAAGTGATGTTCTTCTTGCTGAGAATTGTTGTGTATGTGCGGGGGTAAAGAGTAATTGCATTTGATACATGACACAGAGCACGTTGGTATGAGCTGGACACTGTTTCTTGTTACTTGGCAACAATCCCTTTTCTCTTAGCAACAGAAGTAAAAGATTGGAGCATTTTTTGGGGGGGGGGGATAAAAACAAAACAGGAAACTCATATTTCATTGTCAGCAGAACATTCATTTTAGGCATGCAGAGAAACAATGGAAATAGATTTTTACATTCATTTCCAGAGGGCAGAAAATGTCACTAAAACTGCCTTTATAAACTGCCTTTATAGGCTATATGGTCTTTTCAGACTAAGCATTTGCAGGTCAGAGAACCCTCACGATAAGCTAGAATGTCTGACATCAAAATATTGTCCATGTGTGATGATATTGGGTAAAGTGAGCCACAGATGGAATCCTCAGAAGGAAATGTGGACATAATTTAACTCAATTAACATGACCGGGAAAATGACATCCTTTAATTATTCCGAACTTCCTTTATGCTGGCCTGATCTATCTAGCCATTTTATGGTGCCACAACCTTGAATCTTATTATTTTATTTTATTCAGTTTTATTATTGACATTTTTTCCTGCTGCCTGTTTAAAAAGTTTTCTTTAGTTGTTGCTGTAACCTTTATGTTTATTGAGATAGAATATCTTTTCTTGACTTTATTAGTGCAATTTTAGTTGGCTTTTCACTCTGAGCCACTGTGAAGAGCGTCTAAAGAACAAAAGCAGTATATAAATATTAACAATAAATGAGGAAAATGACAGTTTGCTTACACATTTTAACTTTTTCCTTGATAATAATAATGCTGACACATTATTTCATTTCTGATTTACAGATAAGTAAATGTTTCTAAAATATGATTGCTTTTGATGATCACAGCAGAACAGTATTTTTCTATGTGAGAGCTAACTGGGGTGCTTGGCTCCCTTAATTTTTTTAAAAAATGGCCCTTGAATGGCCCATAATTTCCTCTGTTTTTAAACAGGCAGCAGTAAAAAATATCAATAATAAAACTGCATCATTATAGGGTGAAAACGCATGGTCACTTTAGCCTTTATTCCCTGTTTCAGCCAAGATTCAGCCAGGATCAAACACACGTTCGGTGAAACGCGTGCGTTCGATCCTGGCTGAATCCTGGCTGAAACAGGGAATAAAGGAGGCTAAAGCAACCATGCGTTTTCGCCCATAGAATACCGTTTTGCATTTATATAGCATTTTGCACCAGTTTAACTCCAGACTTACTTCAAAGAGTTCTAAATTAGTAAGAATGCTAAGAATAGTAGATTTGTAGCCTAGAATAAAAATGTTGACTTGCTTTAATTACTTGCAAACTTTATCCATGTGTAAGAATGGAACTAGGATTCCCTTTTAGTCTTGGACAAATATCAGTAAAGACCAAAAGTGAGGATGAAACAGGAGAACATAAAGAACATAAGAAAAGCTAAGCTGGATCAGACCAAAGTCCATCAAGTGCAGCAGTCTGTTCACACAGTGGCCAACCAGGGGATTCTAGGAAGCCCATAAACAAGACGACTGCAGTAGCATTATCCTGCCTGTGTTCCAAAGCACCTAATATAATAGGCATGCTCCTCTGAGCAGAGACAGCATAGTATGTTGCAGTTTCTGCTATGACTGTAAGGCTGCACATGTCACGAAGCTAGTAATTTTTGGAGAATGGTTGCCACTAGTTTCTGGAGAATGGTTGCCTCTAGTCTCTGAAGTTTTATGGACAGATGTACCTTTTGATCCATATACCTTTTGTGAAAATTGTACCCAAATACCAAGAATTCATGAAGAATGTGCTAATAGCAGCCAGATTGATATTTGCATGACACTGGAAATCATGAATCTCCCCTACAAAATAGGACTGCTTCGTGTGCAGTGTAATCCTAAACAGAGTTACACCCTTCTAAGCTAGGTTTGCCATTCTTCTGCCCTCAGTGGGTGTTTCCCCTGCCACTGCTCTACTGGCCTGTGAGAAACAAAATGGTGGCAAATGGGGGGAATGTTGGCAGCATTCAGATGCACTGACGTCACTTCCCGTTTGCCTAGAAGTGATACGGCATGTCACTGGGGTATGCCGAGGACACTCTAGACTCCTGGTGACATCATTATGTCACCCCACTACCAGTAAGTCCCCCTCCAGTTCCCAGGACCTGCCTGGCAATCCTATTCTAAGCCCACTGACTTCAGTGGATTTAAAAGGCTGTACCTCTGCTTAGGGCTGAAATGTAAGACTTGGGATTTATTAATTTTAATGCTATTAACAGCTAGTTAACAACATAAGAAAATTATGAAATTTGATCTCCTTGCATAACAAATGAATTGTTCTATGTTGTCTGGCAGCCGTATTTAGGAGTATTAAACTAACCATTTTGTGGCTAAATAGTTAATCCAATTGACAAATTGAAATGTTTAATTACGGTGGTTTCTTTTGTATCTGTAGTATTTGCATTCTGTTGTGTACTGTTTGTAAATATTGGTTTTTAAAAAAAGAAACAGAAAAGTTCCAGCATTCTACAAAATACTTTGTTGCATCCTTCCCTTCCTTCTTATTATAGGTTATATATTTTAAATGTTAAAAATGCAACACAGAACAGCTAAGAGATAAAAGGACTTAGTAATATAAGCAAATGATTGTATGGATATTTTCTTTGACTTACAATATGACTTCATTTTTTGTAGATTGTTGGTTCCATTTTTGTTGACTCTGCCAGTCCATCACTGTTTTAAAAATAAACCTTAAAGTCATCAATGGACATTACATTTAAAGACTGCACTTTCTGATTGGGAATAAATCACAATAATGCAAAACAACAACAACAACCCCAACAACAACATATATAATATGAAAGAATATAACAAACAATTAAAAAAAAAAAGTACTGGGCATCTCAGGTCGAAAACGCATGGTCACTTTAGCCTCCTTTATTCCCTGTTTCAGCCAGGATTCAGCCAGAATTGAGTGCATGCATTTTGCCGAACGTGCATTCAATCCTGGCTGAATCCTGGCTGAAACAGGGAATAAAGGAGGCTAAAGCGACCATGCATTTTCGCCCTCAGACTGCAGGTTCAGTACCTTACAGCAGTATTTTGTCAACTCTCTTAGGAACCAAATTTATGATGAGTTGTTTCCGGGAAGACATCTAGACAGCTAATCTTCATAAATAATGCACCTGACCAATTTTGTGTCAGGAAAGGATATTACATGTGAAAGCATTGTGATTATTAACCACTGTCTCCATCAATATGGAGAAAAATGCTCATTACAAATGCTTCCTGAATTGCTTCCAGCTATCAAATAAAGAATTTATGAACTGTGGTTTTTTTTCCTGCCAATCAGTCTTATCGAGCATTAACCAACAACCATTTACCTAATTTGTTTGTGCCCACATTCACTATTTCCACATCTCCTGAACCATTCTTGTTCATACATGTTTGCTCTAAGTCCCACCTGCTGTCTACACAAAGCATTTGGTCTTGCAAGCTTTGGGGGGGATTTGCTGTATTTGCTGAGGGATGTACTAAAACGGACAGGATTGCCCTTTGCAAACAATGGGAGAGGCTTGAGAGCCCATTGGATATAATGGGAACTAGGAATGCCAAATGGCTTGCATGGGCACCAGTGAAATACATTACGACACCAAAAGAAAAGTTGCAATGAAAATGCAGAATGGGTTTTGGATGAAAATCTCTGGGCCCAGATAGACTGCTCTGGGACTAGAATGACAGCCTGCTGAGGGGAATGATGGTCCCTGGGAGTAGCAGAAGTGTTCTGGGACTGCAACGACAGGTTGAAGGGTGGTAGGACAGCCCCACGATTGAAATCAGTGTACAGTATTTCATTCTACTCTTAAGGTTTGTGATTACGGGTGCAGAGCACTAATTTCAATCACCGGGGCCGTCATTCCACCCTTGGACCTGCCATTCCAGCCCCAGAACACTTCTACTCCCAGGGATTGTCTTTCCACTCTGGCACCTGTCACTTAGTCGCAGAACATTTCTGCTACTCCCAGGGGCCGCCATTCCACTCTAGGACCTGGCATGTTCAATCTGTGCTGGTAAAGACCAACAATTCAGGTGCCGATACACTTGATAGGGAAAAGCTGACACAGAGCTGAGGGGGCTCAATGATACTACGGGTTGCCAACCTCCAAGTGGTACCTGCAGATCTCCTGCTATTATAGTTGATCTCCAGACAGCCAAGATCAGTTCCCCTGGAGAAAATGGCTGCTTTGGAAGGAGGACTCCATGGCATTACACCATGCTGAGGTCCCTTCCCTCCCCAAACTCTGCTTTCCCTAGGTTCCACTCGATTCCACTCCCAAAATCTCCAGGTATTTCCCAACCCAGAACTGGCAAAACTAGTGGTATTTGGTGAAGTTCCAAGATTGGTACACGAAAAAGGCTGAGTTTTTCTGACACACTGTACTTCTTAGCATTACCAAAACTTGATTACCAAATTCTGATGTAACTTTAACTTGCAGATCTATAACGAAATCCTGAGGAAATTCATTTCAAATGTAAATTTTGAAATCTAGCCGCGACTATTCGTTCTAATAAATAGGGCCTTTTCCTGTTGCTTCTGTTTAATTCTTTTTGATGAACTCGTTTGGCCCATGAGATCTAATTTTTACATTCTAAGTGTGAACAAAACACCATGCAGTCTCATTCTTTTCCATGTCATAACAAAACACTGCCCAGTAATCACTAACCTTTGCTCTAGATTAAAAACAGCATGTGCTATACTGGAATTGAAAAATAATTATTGAGAACCACTTGATAAAAGCTATGTTTTAAAAATTTCATCACTCAGCCTTAATTAAGGATGCCAGCCTCCAGGTGGGACCTGGGGATCTCCCAGAATAACAGTTTGTCTCCAGATTACAGAGATCAGTTCCCCTGGAGAAAATGGATGCTTTGGAGGGTGGACTCTATGGCATTGTACCCCACTGAGGTCCCTTTCCTCCCCAGGCTCCATACCCAAATCTCCAGGAGTTTCCCAACCTGGATCTGGCAACTCTACGCCACCATCCCTTGGCGGCGGCCAGGGGGGACCTGGCAACCTAGGCCTTAATCTAGGCTCACTGTGTAATCTTGACTAAGTCACTATACTGCTTTTTCTAACCTACATCTTTTGAGATATTTATTTATTTACTTCATTTTACCCTGTCTTTCTTCCCAACGGGGACTCAAAGTGGGACAGGGGATCCAGTTAGATTCTGTCCCCCAGGGCTTACAAAAACCTGGAAACACCATAGGTATGCACTTTTTGCTAAAAGCTGTCTGAAGGGGCCATTGTTCCTTAAAAATAAGTATTTGTTCAGTCAATTAATGAAATAAGGATATTTAACATTACAAACAAGGGACAAATATCAGGAAAAACAAACTTCTCACTCAGAGAAAAAGAGACCCCCTTTTATTCACAGTTTAGTAGCATTACCTGATTTTATTTCCCTTTTTATTTTATACAACTGGTTTTATTTTTTATTTTTTAAAAAACCAATTTTTTTTTGCAGAAGTTGATACTACAAAAAATTGAGATTACGTATCACATTATGAACATTTCTATTGCATTTTAAGTGTTTGTATCTTCCTTTGTGAGAATGGAAGTCGCTAGGGGAGGGAAAAATCAAATTAAAAATAGGGTATACAAACAAATATTGGCAAATATGAATTTACATCTTAATAGCTTTGGGATACAGTGGCCAAGATTGCATTTTAAAATCTGTATTATTTGTGCATAGCATCATCTATTTAAATGCTTATTTTGCATGAAAAACAGTTCTGCAATATTAAAATGTGTAACTGGTGCTCGACTTTGGAAGGCTTTCATTCCTGATGGTGTTTTGTGGCATTGTTCTGATCACCTGGTGCTTTGTGACATTGTTCTGTGGGCTTAAGTCTGCTCCAAGTTCTAAACAGGACTGGGCTTTATCCACAGTGTTCAGGCCAGGCACTCAGATTTTCACATCAAGAAACCTGTTCGTTCCCATTCTAATCTAAGCTCTTACGGTTTACCTGCAAGATGGGTGACTTTACAAGTATACAAAGAAATTGCCTTCAGAATTAAGGTTTGAACCTAAGAGATGTCTGTCCCTCTTTCTGAGGGAATATCCATTCATATAAATATTCGCATGGCCACCCCAAGTGGACTTAGGGTTGCCAACTGCCAGGTAGTAGCAGGAGATCTCCTGCTAATTCAACTGATCTCCAAACGATAGAGATCAGATCACCTGGAGAAAAATGGCCGCTTTGGCAGTTGAACTCTATGGCATTGAAGTCCCTCCCCTCCCCAAACCCCACCCTCTTCAGGCTCCACCCCAAAAATCTCCTGCTGGTTGAGAAGAGGGACCTGGCAACCCTGAGTGGACTGCCTCCCATCCTATCTTTGGGGAGGCGCAGGGCAGCAGCAGGGCAGTACAGACATGAGGGGGAAGGCTCCCCCCCATCCTAGTCACCACTACTCAGGTACACAGTCTCTGGAGCCCTACCTGGATTTGAACAGTGGCAAGCAGAGGAAGTCCCCTCATTTTTTCCACTCCTGTGTGTGGTCCCTGGACCGGAGCTACTCTGGCAAGGCTGGTTCTGGATGTTCCCGTTCTACCTCTGTCATTTGTACCTTTACTGCCACTTGGATCCAGGGCAAGAGATGAGAGCTTGGTATTTTATAAAGCCTCCATCTGTAGCCTGTTCTCAGCCTTTCTTGTAACCGCCTCCTCCTTTTCCCCTAGCCATTACCGAGGAGAGACCCAGCTGTCTTCAGAAAGCTCTGCCCCATCCTGATTGTTAGGAGTAAAATGATGCTTTCCAGAAATAGCCCAGTCCTTCTCCAATTATGATGGGAGTGAGGGAGAGGGAAGATTGCTGATCAGTCAGCAAAAGACAGCCGAGAAGCCAGGGGATAAAAGAGCTGGTCACGTCATAATTTTATTTATTTGTTAAATATGCATAGGCCCACCTTTCTCCGAAACAAATGGGGTGACGCAGATTCGCCATCCGTCAGTACTGTCAGGCTATATGCCTTCTTGTCCGGAACATATGTTCCGTGAAACCTTGACGGAACGTCACAGGATTGCCTGAACTGACAAAGCACCAGCAAAATAGGACTCATTACCGGAAGCCTATTTTCTCTCTACTCATGGCATTCTAGGACTTTGATATTTAGTCACTTCACTTACCTGTCTACACTGCAGGAACGTGGTGACTTTTCTACACATGTAACAGGAATTTCCTTCTGTTCTTGGTTGTATTGTTTGTTTAATTTGTCATTACAAACATGTTGTTCAGAATTCTTTTGTAGTGCTTTTTGTGCCATAAGTGCCTACTCTTGCTTTGCTTAACTTCCTTGTAAGGCACTAGTGATTTTGTTTGATTTCCAACAACCTCCATGTGGTGGCTGGAGATCTCCCAGAATTACTACTGGTCTCCAGATGACAATCAGTTCCCCTGGAGAAAATTACTGCTTTGGCGGATGGACTGTATGGAATTATACCCTGCTGAGGTCCCTCCCCTCCCAAAACCCCACCCTCCCCAGGCTCCACCCCCAAAATCTCAAGGTACTTCCCAACCTAGAGCTGGCAACCCTAGCAGCCATTTCAAAATTGTAACAAAGGCAGTGTCTTCATTAATTCATCCAGGAGGCTGTTTTCTCAGGCTGTTTCCAGAAAACCCATGAGTGAGTAGCAGTGGAGCAAACATTTACCATGGTCAGAACAACCAATACATGCTGTTGTACAGAATGCAGTTATCACACAGGCTCATAATCAGGAGTAGGGTAGTGCAAAAAAAAAAGAAATCGGTAAATTTTGGGTTCAGGTTTATTGGGCCTTTTTTTTTTTTTTGGTAAACTCGGAATAAGGCAAATACCCATACTGGTAAATATTGGAATTTGGCTTATTACCGGATTTCCCGAAAAATTCAGGCCCATTGTAGTCTATGGGGTTTTTTTTCCCGAAGCTCCTGTGGGGTCATCTTTGGAGGTAGAGTAATCAAATATGCAGCATGGCTGCAAAGGACTCTCCTTAGATGGTCACTGAAGTTTGGTGAACTTTGAGACAGGGGTCCGATTTTATGGGCCAGCAAAGGGGTCGCCCCCATCCTCCAGGGATTTAAAGGTAAGCACCAGCACCTTGAACTGGATCCAGAAATGTACAGGTAACCTGTATAGTTATTGCAAAATGGGCATAATATATTTCCAATAGCTAGCCTCTGATAATAAATGAAATCTCCAGCCACCACCTGGAGGCTGGCAACCCTACCTGTGTCACACTGCAAGGTAACCAAGGGCTGGCTTACAAAATTGGAGAGAGGGTAGGGTGCCAACTTACAACCTGAAGGTCTCTTGCTATTACAACTTATCTCCAGACAATGGGTTGTTTGGAGGGTGGACTCTATGCAAGGCCGGATTAATACCTTTAGAGGCCCTAAGTACTTAAAAGAGTTTGGTGCCCCCATATATATGTAATTCAAAATATAAACAATAATAAACCCTCAAATAAATTTTTATTTTTCGAAATGAAGCAAAACTTATGGTAAGATGGAAAATAATGTTTATTTTTGTATACTTCTATTTTATTTATATTTGAAAAGTCTTTGCCTACTGACGAAATACTATTGTGGACCCTGGTTCAGCTGCACCATTTGCAGTTTTGCACCATATGATCCATGGAAAATCTGGCAATGGAAAATTTCTGTGGTGCCCCCCTTCCCTTGATGCCCTAAGCACATGCTTATTTTGCTTAATGGTTAATCCAGCCCTGACTCTATGGCATTTTACCCTGCTGAAGTCCCTCCCCACCTCAAACCACACCCTCCCCAGGCTCCACCCTCAAAATCTCCAGGTATTTCCCAACCCAGAACTGGCAACCCTAAGGGGGGGGGGAAGCCTCATCCTACTAAACAATAGGGAAAGGATTTGCAGGTTAACATATATTTTGATGAATAGCAATGGATTTGGTATGACACTCTCTCTGAACTGATTTTTGGTAAACTTGAAGGAAAATGTCTTTACTGTTTCAATGGTATTTAACTCCCAACATATTAGCACTGATATAAAAGAATGTTCAGGATCATTGTTGGCTATATGGTATGTGTCATGCAGCTCTTTTACATATTTTTTGTTTAAAGAGGTATTTACATGATCCACATAACAATTTGCTCTTTGGTTCTTGTAGGTTATCCGGGCTGTGTAACCGTGGTCTTGGAATTTTCTTTCCTGACGTTTCGCCAGCAACTGTGGCAGGCATCTTCAGAGTAGTAACACTGAAGGACAGTGTCTCTCAGTGTCAAGGGTGTAGAAAGAGTAATATATAGTCAGAAAGGGTTGGGTTTGAGCTGAGTATTGTCCTGCAAAAGTATTGTCCTGTAAGTATCAAGATAATGTGCTAATGAGGGTATGGTATGTTAATATGGAACCATTGTATCCTGAAGTGATCTGTTAATGTGTGTAATCCAAAACTAATCTGTATGGCTATTGTTGAATGTTGTCTTTGTCTGGAGGTTTTTCAGGGCAGGAAGCCAAGCCTTATTCATTCTTAAACTCTCCTCTTTTCTGTTAAAGTTGTGCTGATGTTTGTGAATTTCAATGGCTTCTCTGTGCAATCTGACAAAATAGTTGGTAGAATTGTCCAGTCTTTCAGTGTCTTGGAATAAGACCCTGTGTTCTGTTTGTGTCAGTCCATGTTCAGCCACTGCTGATTTCTCAGGTTGGCCAAGTCTGCAGTATCTTTCATGTTCTTTTATCCTTGTTTGTATGCTGCGTTTTGTGGTCCCGATGTAAACTTCTCCACAGCTGCAAGGTATACGATATACTCCTGCAGAGGTGAGGGGGTCTCTTTTGTCTTTTGCTGATCGTAGCATTTGTTGTATTTTCTTGGTGGGTTTAAACACTGTTTGTAGGTTATGTTTTTTCAAAAGTTTCTCCATCCTATCAGTGACTCCTTTAATAAATGGCAAGAATACCTTTCCTATGGGAGACTGTTTTTCTTGAGTTTTCTGATTTTTGTTTGGTTCAATGGCCCTTCTGATTTCATTCTTGGAGTAGCCGTTTGCTAGCAGTGCGTGATTTAGATGGTTAGTTTCTTCCTTGAGAAACTGTGGTTCACAGATCCGTCTTGCACGGTCCATTAATGTTTTGATTATTCCTCTTTTCTGTCGGGGGTGGTGGTTGGAGTTTTTGTGTAAGTAGCGATCTGTGTGAGTTGGTTTCCGGTAGACCTTGTGACCTAACTGAAGGTTTGATTTATGGATGACAAGGGTATCAAGAAATGTTGTATCCCTCTTTACCAAGGTTCCAGTTAAAGACACAATCTCATTGATTAACCAGATTTTTCCAGAAGATATAACAGCCTTATTTCACCATTGTTTGACAACAAGTTATTTCCTATGGGATCAAGAATTTTATGAACAGATTGATGGAGTAGCTATGGGAAGTCCACTCAGTCCAGTAATAGCAAACTTTTACATGGAATATTTTGAAAAGACAGCATTAGAATCAGCACCTTACAAACCTACAGTCTGGTTCAGGTTCGTAGATGATACATTTACCATTTGGAGCCATGGTGAAGAAAAATTAATGGACTTTCTAAACCATCTTAATAATATCCATCCAAACATTCAGTTTACCATGGAAAAGGAAATTGAGGGTAAACTCCCATTTCTTGATACCCTTGTCATCCGTAAATCAAACCTTCAGTTAGGTCACAAGGTCTACCGGAAACCAACTCACACAGATCGCTACTTACACAAAAACTCCAACCACCACCCCCGACAGAAAAGAGGAATAATCAAAACATTAATGGACCGTGCAAGACGGATCTGTGAACCACAGTTTCTCAAGGAAGAAACTAACCATCTAAATCACGCACTGCTAGCAAACGGCTACTCCAAGAATGAAATCAGAAGGGCCATTGAACCAAACAAAAATCAGAAAACTCAAGAAAAACAGTCTCCCATAGGAAAGGTATTCTTGCCATTTATTAAAGGAGTCACTGATAGGATGGAGAAACTTTTGAAAAAACATAACCTACAAACAGTGTTTAAACCCACCAAGAAAATACAACAAATGCTACGATCAGCAAAAGACAAAAGAGACCCCCTCACCTCTGCAGGAGTATATCGTATACCTTGCAGCTGTGGAGAAGTTTACATCGGGACCACAAAACGCAGCATACAAACAAGGATAAAAGAACATGAAAGATACTGCAGACTTGGCCAACCTGAGAAATCAGCAGTGGCTGAACATGGACTGACACAAACAGAACACAGGGTCTTATTCCAAGACACTGAAAGACTGGACAATTCTACCAACTATTTTGTCAGATTGCACAGAGAAGCCATTGAAATTCACAAACATCAGCACAACTTTAACAGAAAAGAGGAGAGTTTAAGAATGAATAAGGCTTGGCTTCCTGCCCTGAAAAACCTCCAGACAAAGACAACATTCAACAATAGCCATACAGATTAGTTTTGGATTACACACATTAACAGATCACTTCAGGATACAATGGTTCCATATTAACATACCATACCCTCATTAGCACATTATCTTGATACTTACAGGACAATACTTTTGCAGGACAATACTCAGCTCAAACCCAACCCTTTCTGACTATATATTACTCTT
The DNA here is from genome assembly GCF_029931775.1 of Euleptes europaea. Classification (NCBI taxonomy): domain Eukaryota; kingdom Metazoa; phylum Chordata; class Lepidosauria; order Squamata; family Sphaerodactylidae; genus Euleptes; species Euleptes europaea. Next base: position 37,904,704 of record NC_079323.1, read on the forward strand.
TCTACACCCTTGACACTGAGAGACACTGTCCTTCAGTGTTACTACTCTGAAGATGCCTGCCACAGTTGCTGGCGAAACGTCAGGAAAGAAAATTCCAAGACCACGGTTACACAGCCTGGATAACCTACAAGAACCAATGAACTCTGACCGTGAAAGCCTTCGACAATAATTTGCTCTTGTTCTTCAATGCGGATAATTGAGTTTATCCTTCAGCTTTACTTTTGTTTGGCAACTAAATTAAAAACAAAACTACATGCAGACCTTATCCTTATCTGCTGTTGCTCTGTCACAGGTAATTCCAGCAGCATAATTCTTATCAGTCTTAAAAATCAAGTGACAATTTTCTGTTTTAATGACTGTGTTAGAGGAAGATTACACAGGCATGCCCAGATCCAGGTTATTGTCTAGGTTATTGTAGATAGGGGTCGATTAAAACATTGTGTACAAGAATCCCTAGTCAAACTTACTCTTTTTATGTATTTCAGAACAACTCCATAATTAAGCCAGTTTTTCTTATATTGATCCAAATTAAATGGAGAAATATAGAAGATCCTCAAACTGCCACATAATGATCAACACACATAAAAATGTAGATTTGTTAGGACTGATGATCCCTAACGGTGGGTGAAGGTTGCTGCCCTTTTGCTAGGGTTTCCAACCTCCAGGTACTAGCTGGAGATATCCAGCTATTACAACTGATCTCTAGCCTACAGAGATCAGTTCACCTGGAGAAAATGGCCACTTTGGCAATTGGACTCGATAGCATTGAAGTCCCTCCCCTTCCCAAACCCCACCCTCCTCAGGCTCTGCCCCAAAAAACTCCTGCTGGTGGTGAAGAGGAACATGGCAACCCTACCTTTTGCCTTTCTTGTGGACTTCTCAGAAGCATCTAGATGATCACTGTTGGAAACAGGATTCTGGGCTAGAGGTGTGATCCAGCAAGTATTTCTTACATTCTTTCCTAGTTTCTTGCTTATGCAGTTGTCCTGCTCTAGTCTAGTGACATCTTTGCTATAGCTCTGCCTTTGAGAAGGGAGGCAGAGCTATAGCTCTGGATACATTGTATCTCTATGGAGGCATGGGGCAAACTGTCCCACCATTTAAAGCCTGGCTTCTCCATTGAGATACATTGCAAAGAACACACTAAAGCATCCAAACACAGCCACTTTGCCAATGCATTTCAGTGGAGGAGGATGGGGCTGACCCCTTCCAGACCCCATAACTCCGGACTCCCTGACCTAATCTTTACAAAACTTGGAGGGTTCTTGCAAGGAGAGTCCTTTCTAGCTACCCTGAAAATTTGGGACCTCTACCTGCAAAAATGCCCCCACAGGAGCCGCAAAAAGCAGTGAAATGGGTTTAATTGGTTTAAATGGCCGAATTTTTCAAGAATCCTGAATTTAAAGCCGAATTCCTACCTTTACTAGTATAGGAAATTTGGCACTCGGATTTTCCTGAAAAAAAAGGCAAATAAACCCAAACCCGAATTTTCCCGAATGTTTTTTTTTCAACAGTCCTAGTAGTGACTTCTACTGGTGCTGCTGCATGCGCTCTTCCTGCTTTCCTTCCACACTTTCCTAGCTCCATTGGGAGTGGAAAGAAAGACACAGTCCTTATTAACTATTCTTCATACTGTTTTGAGACTGGAGAAGTCGGGAAAGCCTCTGCTATTTTCCTTTGATAGTGCAGATGAATTAATGCAAGTGAGAGTGACGAAGGCATTACTCCACTCACCATGTGGAAGATGCCACTCTTTGGGGCATAACAGATAACCCCATTTAAAGGACTGGGGTACTCGTGGCTTTCATTACTACCTCAGGAAACAAATAAGTACTGTTGTTGTGAATAAGCACTACTCGTTATTAACTTTAATAGTACAGGCATGGATGAACTCAATACAGTTAGACAATTTGTTAAAGTTTGAGCTTACTGGGGTGCTGCTTAAACAGACCATTTTTGCACTGCTCAGATCATAGCATATTACATGTATAGCATGGAAGAGCAGAAGAAGAGCTGCAGATCAGCATAATGGTGACGTGAACACAACTGCAACGTGTTCTATCATTTTGGGTTTCAACTGTTCAGCCTTAAAATTCCATTAATATTTTGGTGTATTTAATATCCAAGAGTTATTTTAGGGGGGAAATTAATTCAATGCATGAGTACCTAACTTCCTGAAAGCATAGAGACTTTTCTCCCACTAATACTCAAGCACTTTTGAAAAATATTTCATTAACCAAGCCATACACACTCAAGCAATTAAGCAATTTACAATGAAATCCTATGCAGAGATATTCCCGTCCAAATTAATTGAAATCAATAAACTTAGACTTCAGTAAGTATACATAGAACTACATTGTTAGCCTCTGGTTTTACAATGTTTTTGATAGGGGCACTGGAAAAAATATTGTTTTAATTCCATATCATAATTTAAGAAAGGGAAGATGTATTGATTTTAAGAATACTTGAAATGTTGTTGTACCATGAACTCTCATCAGGTTCCATTTACATTTTCATTAAGATAGGATCAGATGTCTGCCCACTGTTTTCTATGTGTGAAAAATGGCTTTGCCAAATGGTATCAAAATATCAGGGAACTTAGTCCTGCCTCTCTTCTAAAAACTCCCAAAGGGCAAAAACGCACGGCCATTTACTCCAGTTTCTGCCCAGTTTCCTCCCCGTTCCAGCCAGGATTAAATGAACCCGGGCTGGGGGAGAATCTGTACGCATTACCTTTGTTAATCTGTGCTGAAACTATGGGCTGATCCCTCCGTGAAAACAGAAAATGTGAGAGAGACATACTTCCTGGTCGTTCAGCAACGCCCCCTCCCCCTGGTGATTGGTCAATTCAGACTCTACTGCCATCACTGGATAGGTCTATCTGCCCTGCCTTTTCAAGATCAGCAACGCCCCCTCCCCCTGGTGATTGGTCGATTCAGACTCTACCGCCATCACTGGATAGGTCTATCTGCCCTGCCTTTTCAAGATCTGGGCAGCTCAGCCAATGAGAGCCATTCTATCTCCAGATCCTCTACCTCAAGGAAATTAAGCAATTAAGACGAGCCAGGGATAACAGTTTGGCTCCTTGATTGCACAACCGGGTTCGTTTTGAGTCGACATATCGCTCAGCCAGCAGCAAATCAAGTGCCGTTCGTTTGCGAGGATTTGATCCTGGGTGAAATTGGGAATAAACAGGGAGGAAACTGCGCAGAAACAGCAGTAAGTGACTGTGCGTTTTTGACCAAAGTTTCAAGTGAATTGGACAAAGGCGTCCAATTTAACAGCCTCTTGAATAATGTGCACCCAGGCATCCTCTCTGCATAGTGGAAAAGGGCATGAAAATGATCACTTGTTTTCTGGAACGGCATTTCTTTAACCAAACTTAGTACCTGCAAGGAAAAATAGTCCTTCCAGTGTGCGTAAGTGAGGTACCCACCCGCCACATTACAGAGAAAAGGGCGCCTACTTATCCAAACTGAAGCAATAAAAATGCTATTATTACCCCAAATCACTAATTAATCTGCAAAATGGTGGAAAACAGGTAGCCTGATTACTAAAGGCAACCAGAAAAACCAACAAACCAAGAAAAAAAGCAATGAAAAACAAGAAACAAACAAACAAAAAAAGGAAAGGCAGAAGAACAAACCAAACAAAAATGAAACAATACCACACCCAAACTTCCCCTGTCAGCAGTAGGGTTGCCAATGCCAGGTCCTCTTTGCCATTGGCGGGAGGTTTTTGGAATGGAGCCTTGGGAGGGTGGGGTTTGGGGAAGGGAGGGACTTCAATGCCATAGAGGCCAATTGCCAAAGTAGCCATTTTCTCCAGGTGAACTGCTATTGTACCTGGAGGTTGGCAACCCTAGCCAGCGACCAAATGTGCCTTCCTTTACTAACCCTCCCAGGGGTGGGGAAGACAGAAGAAAGTTACATATTAGTAATAATAAATTAATTAGACCAGTCTGATAATAAGTGCCATCCAGGCAGGTTCTCCCTGGCAGGGGTCTAGCTTAATCCAAGCAAGGCATCTGTCAAGATTCAAGGAACATCAAGCACAACACAAGCACGCAGTACACACTCTGAGCAAAATAGCCAACATAACAGACATGTGCAGTTTAAAATTTCCCTCCTCTCCAAACAAGACTGTGTGATTGGGCAACTTGCCTGATTGGTCCCAGGGCTAACATTGCTTGGGGAAAATGCAGTTCCCTGGGAAATGGGGATAATTTTTCTTGAAAACATAGGCAGGCAGGCTCTATTGAATTCCTGACAATTAATTCATGATGTTATAAGATCCAGAATCCATTCCAGGAAGTCTTTAACTGCCTTGGATATAGCCTACCTGATCCCAGGTAAGTTGTAAAGCTTTTAGGGTAGGCTATATCCAGTTGCACACCCATAGTTTTCTAGGCAATGCTTAATTTGTAAGATGTATGGTATGAAAAAGCCAGTTACCGTTACCACTGCTGCTTATACAATTTATTTCCTTGTGTGTGTGTACACATACATATATATATATGAAGAAAGATAGATAGATCTTAGTTTGTGTTAGTGTTTCCCTGAAATACCAGCCCACAGGGTAAAAGAAACAAGGAGTTAACTTTTATTTCTGGTTTGAACATAACATTGAAGTAAATCAGGTAGAGGTTACAAAGGTTGTTTTCAGTTGAACCTTTGAAGTATTCCCCTATTAAGGTTGCCAACCTCCAGGTACTAGCTGGAGATCACCTGCTTTTACAGCAGATCTCCAGCTGATAGAGATCAGTTGGCCTGGATGAAATGGCCACTTTGGCAATTGGACTCTATGGTATTTAAGTCCTTCCCCTCCCCAAACCCCACCCTCCTCAGGCTCCACCCCCAAAACTTCCCACTGGTGGTGAAGAGGGACCTAGCAACCCTAGCCGGTGGCAAAGACGGACCTGGAAACCCTATTCAGGCATTTGGATTTATTTGTTGCAATTTGACCTTTTCCAGTCAGCATGAAGCTGCTGTTCTCCACCGCTTCACTCAACCGGTGCCACTCCCAACTGCCCTGACTGCTGTTTTCGACTCTCTCTCTCACCAACATTACGTCAGCTCCCATTGGCTGCTTGCAGGAAGAGGTGGGACATAACCTGTGCATCACAGGGGGTTACTTTCAGCATATTCAAAGACTATGGTGTTAGGTTTGCCAACCTCCAGGTACTAGCAGGAGATCTCCTGGCTACAACTGATCTCCAGCCGATAGAGATCAGTTCACCTGGAGAAAATGGCCACTTTGGCAATTGGACTCTACGGCATTAAATTCCCTCCCCTCCCCATACCCCGCCCCAAAAACCTCCTGCTGGTAGTGAAGAGGGACCTGGCAACCCTATACGGTGTAGTACGAATAGCAGTTTCACACATGTGCATTCTCACACAGCCGAATGGAAGTCCCAGGTTCTCTCCTTCTCCCACACCTGTTATCATTGTGTGCCACTCAGCAGCTATTGGCCATGGAGAATTGGGTTAAGTATAGGTGAAGTTTTCTAATCCTATAATTGCAGTTATTGATACAGCTGTTTGAAGAGCTTTGAAGTGTTTGATAAAGGAGACCCTCTCTGATGAGTAAGCTGGTTTCCTCCCTCTCCCTCCTTTTCCTACCCTCTTAGCATGACAAAAATTGACTTTCATTGGCATTTTATTTTAAGGCACTAACTTGCAGGAGTGCAGTAGAATTTACAAGTCATAATAATCTTTCATAAAGCAAAGTATGTTATGATGGCATGTGCCAGCAAGCAAATCAGATGATGGATTAAGATGTGCACAATGCTGAATTTCTACTGTCTGCAAACAGGAAGACTACCTAGGAATTCATTGATTAATTTGTAGAGGAATGGTGGCAACAATATGCTACAGACATAGGCAGCATTTGTTTGTCATTCCATCCATAAGCAAAAAAGATTCCATGTTTTATGCCTCACAAAGCTAATGCTCCAAGTATTAATTACAATGATGAATGAAATATAGTCTTGCTTTGATGCTAATGTGAACATTGCCATGTGCAACGAAATCACCATCTATCTGGTTCAATATGGACTACAAGGTTTTTATACCATAACAAGAACATAAAAATATAAGAATTGCATTGCTAGATCAGACTATAACCACCAAGCACACCATTCTGTTTTCAACAGAGGGCAGTCAGCAAGATGCCTCTTACAAACCCCTTTAGAAAGCCCTTTTAGAGCCAACTGATGGGTGAAAAAGCTCTCCCAAAGTTAGTTCATCCTTCTAAAAAGTTGAAACATTTTATTTTCCATTAGCAATGTAGTGATTGAAAGTTATTAGCCCTTGTGTTTGTTCTGAAATTGTGTGGTAGTGGTTAGAATATCAAACTAGGATTTGGGAGACTTGGGTTCGAATCCCCACTCTACCATGGAAGCTTACTGGATGACCTTGAGCCAGTCACACACTCTCAGCTTAACCTACCTCACAAAGTTGTGAGGATAAAATGGAGGTCAGAAGAACAATGAAAACTGCTTTGGGTCCCCATTGGGGAGAAAGGCGGGGTATAAATGAAGTAAAGAAATCAGTTTCTTAACAAATATCCTGCGACTATTTATTATGATCCTGCTGTTCCTCCAAGGAGCTCAGGGTGGTATAAATGGGTTAACCCTCTTCCACTTCACTTTCACAACAACCCTGTGAAGTAGAGCAAAGCTGAGTGATTTTGATTGGCTCAAAGCCACCCAGTAGGCATCATGGCTGAGTGGGGATTTGAAACCAGGTTGATCTAGACCCCTACTTTAACCACCGTGCAATGCTAGCCCTCATGCAATTCCCTTTAGGACTGTATGTATACACTACTGGGTTCATTGTGAAAGCCATACACACAGAGACAACAAGAGGTAGGGCTCGTGAAAGTCACTCAGACATTTATTCTATGATGGCTTTTCATTTTGCAAAGGCTGCTTTTAATTAAGCATGCTAGGTGTGGATCCATTAGTGAGGCCAAGAAGCATGAAATATCTAATTTGTACCAGTCCCAGAGCAGGTTGGCAAAGGAACTGGGAAAGCTCCTCCACAGCAACCAAGGATACTTAAGTATGAATCACCTGCTATCAGCTCTTTATTCCAAACAAGATGGAAAGAGAGGGAGCGAGCTACTAATTTCTGCCTAACAGTCAATTAATACAGATAGCAAGAACTAATTAACTGTGCAAGGGCCCTCATCTTCCCAAACGTACACTTTTAAATGGCAGTAACCTTTCCGAGCTGTTAGGGATCACCACAGCTTCACTGAAGGTCAAGATTTCCAAATTAATTCTCCCCTGTTTCAGTGTATTGGCATATGCTATCGGTTTTACCAGACGCAGGTTACATTTCCAGACGAAGAGGAGACTTTGGTTAAACCAAACATGGATTACAGCTTAATTGTCAACCAGTATATACCTGTAGTATCATGAAGCTTAGTTTTCAAAGACAATTTGCATTACAAAAGATAGGTGCCCGAAGTTATCCATTGTTCATAATGATGCCCATGTGTAAAATCTAGCTTTTAAAGCCTAACATATAATTACACACTATTCACCTAAACAATCCTTCTCATTTCAATCTTTTCCTTGCTCTTTCCTTCCAATATGTGTCACGTTGCATTGGTGAATAATCAGTACCTTCCACCCATTCAGTTCTTCTATTACCATGCTTTGGGATAAATCTCAGTGTAGATTCTATGGAGTACTTAGTATTCAAATACTTTAACTACCAGGTGTCACAATAACACTTCTTGGGAGTGAGATACAAAGGCTGTAAAGCACAATTTTATTAAGAGCCAACAAGCTTTTATTTCATATCTCAGTGCTAATATTCATCTAAAACATTTAAATGAGCCTCATAATGGTGGTATTTCATCAAATCATTGACACTGGCATTGTAGAAGAGCCTTCACAATTTTTTTAAAAAAACAACACCCTTCTTTTAAACCTTTCACATTTTATTGTGATACACATATGATTCCAGGGAAGCCATCCCCAAGGTGTCAGTTGATACCATCCCAGCTGTGAAGGAAATTAAATGTTTAATAATAGTAATTTACTCCAATTACTAACCTTTCTCAATAGGTTCATAATATACAATTCATCACAGTTTTTCACTTCACCATAGGAAGGTATCGTTAGTTGCTCTTGAGAGTCGAACCTCTGTTCAGCATCACATTAGTAGTCTTCACATTCATCTCTGTCCCCTGTAGATTTTAAAGTCACATTCCCCTTATTTTACTAGTGGAAAATAAAACCTTTTGCACCTTAGCTTATACAGCTAAGCAGGATTGAAGCTGGGAGAGGGTGGCAGACAGGAGCAGCCACTGTGGTCACAGCAGGGGCTAAGTAAAGGTGTTTGTGCTTGTCCCCTGACTGTGAGGGGACTTGCTATTCCCCCTGGCTCTCAGTGATGACAAACACAATGTGCATTGTGTGAAAGATCTTGAACTTCATGTGTGAGAACAAAACTACCATACTGTTCTAGACTTTTATTTATTTGTTTGCTTTATTTCTCAATGAGACTCAGCAATGTAAGTCAGTGGAGTCAATAGAATAAATAGAATAAAACATTAGGGCTGTGCATACGGTAAAACCCAAACTGAAAAAATACCCCCCAAAACCCATTTCGGTAAATTTCGGGTTTACCGAGTCCCTAAAGCTGGGGAGGATGGCAAAGCCGAATTTGCCATCCCCGAAAAATGGGGATTGACTTTCTGTGGCTTTTTGGGGGATTGACTTTCTGTGGCTCCTGGGGGGCATTTTTGCAGGTAGAGCCCCCAAATTTGCAGCGCAGCTGCAAGGGACTCTCCTTGCAAGAATCCTTAAATTTGGTGAAGATTGGGTCAGGGGGTCTGATTTTATGGGGTCTAGAAGGGGTTGCCCCCATCCGATTCTCCTCCATAGAAAAGTTAAGCAATAGTGAAGTGCTGTAGTCAGACTCTCTATTGTGAACGTCGCTAGTATTTTTCAATGGAGAAGCCAGGGAAACCCGCAGCTTAAAGCAATGGGCCATTTAAAGCAATTGTGGCGGGTTTCCCCAGCTCCTCCATTGAAAAATACTAGCGGTGTTCACAATAGAGAGTCTGTCACTCAAAGCAATGGGCCATTTAAAGCCCATTTTGGCTTTGATGGGGGGTGCGAATTGTCCTTTGGAGGCAGCATGGCTATGCTGCCTCCAGCCAAGGGCTCAGCCCTCCCCCTCATGAATGGGCTGACCATTTTTTAAATACTATTCTGGCCTTGTTGCTACTCTGCAGTGGTGTATTACTTAACCAATGTGTGCCCATCAGTTTCTGCTTTATGCTTCAACAAGTGTACACCCATACAATTCCACAAATATAACTTTACACACACAAATACACAGAGGTCTGATACTTAATACATTACTTGTAGGAAAGTTGCTCAGCCACCATTTAGCCTGCTGTTGTGCACAACTGGCTATGAGGTCTCCTCCTCCAAAATTAGCCTCTTTCTTCGCCTTTATTTGATGCTTTGCTTTGGCTATGGAAGAATTATGAAGGAATATTCAAGCTTTGCATTCCTATATCCTCTAAGCCCTTTCCAGTCTTCTTCTTTTTTTATATCTGAAAAGGATGTTGCTTTGGGGTTGCTATATTTCCCTAGCAACAATCCTAAAAGAGTGGCTTTTTTGAATCACAAGTGGTGATATGTGAAATTCAGATATAATGCCTTCCCATTATTTACTTTCATATTATATTCTATATATTTGCACATGCCAAGCTTCCATCTGATATATCCATTAACTTTACAGGACATTAGTAAGGTCCTTAATAGATCTGAGATATTCTAGATAGGGTTGCCAATCTCTAGGAACTAGCTGGAGATCTCCTGCTGTTACAACTAATCTCCAGCCGATATAGATCAGTTCACCTGGAGAAAATGGCTGCTTAGGCAATATATGTCATCACAGAGTATTCTCTTAGCCCAAATGGTAGAGGTAATCTGTCTGATATTTTAAGTGAATTAAGACTTGGACTGTAAATTGTTGTCTGTAATTTTATCTGGCTGAGGGCCATAAATAAACAATCTGAATCTGAATCTCTGGCATGCAGATCAAAGCATTCATGAAGAGATATTCCAAAGACTACCCAGATATACCCCAAGCTAACTGAATGCTCCATTTTTCACCCAGGTCTAAAAGGACATTAGACCTTGCCTTGATATGTAACAATGAGTCTGAATTTTTAATCCATGGTGTTTCATCCTCCAAATCCCCATTTCAATTTCATTTCTCCCTTGTGAATATTGCATCCATGAATCACTATGTATAAAGACAGGCAGTAGAAAAACATTTAAATAATTAAACAAACAATTTTACTGCATTTTCTGTTTCTTTGCAGTGTTTCACCCCCATAAAATATACACATTTTTCATTTTCATCTGTGTATTAATAATGCTGCATATTATATATCTACACAACACACATTATATTGTATAAGTTGTGTATAAAACCTTAAGAATATTAGAAGAGCCCTGCTGAATCACACTAGTGGTCCAACTAGTCCAGCCCAGCACCCTGTATCACAGTGGCCAACCAGTTGCCCTTGAGGGCCAAGAAACAGGGGCAAGGCCTTCCCCTAACTTTGCCTCCTTGGAATGGTACTCAGAGGTATGCTGCTGATGTGTAAGGAGATTCCCTCTCCTTACCATAGCTAATGGACCCATCCTCCATGAATCTAATTCCCTCTTAAAGTCATCTCTGCTGATGCTCATCACAATGTCCATAGCACTGAATTTCACCATTTAATCAGTCATTGAACAAAGAAGCATTTCCTTTATAGGTTTTGAATCTATTGCTCATCAATTTCACTGGGTGACCCCAAGTTCTAGTACTATAGGAGAGAGAAGGCTCCCTCTACCCGCTATCTCCACTCTATGCATAATTTTATGAACTTTTACCATGTTCCCTCCAAGTTGGAAAGTACTAGACTCTTCAGCCTTTCCTCATTGGAAAGATCCACCTGCCCTTTTGTTGCCGCCTTCTGTACTTTTTCCAGCTCAGCAATATCATTCTTGAGATAATGCGACCAGAACTGTACACGTATTCTAAATGTGGCTGCACCATAACTCTCAAGGGCATTATAATAGCGATCATTTCCTTTTCAATGCTTTTCCTAAATAATCTCCAGCATGGAGTTTGCCTTTTTTTTACTGTTGCTGCACCCTGAGCTGACATTGAGCTGAGCTATCCACTAAAACCCCAAGTTCTCTTTCAGTCTTGGTCTTGTGCAGGCCATCAGCATATATTTAAAGTTAAAAAAAATTGTGCCAATGTACACCACTTTACAATTACCACCACTGAACTTCAATTACGGCATGTACCTACAATGCAAAAATTCTACAACACCAGAGCAAAAAGCAAAGAACCGAAACTGCTCTGTGTGTGTGGGGGGGAAACATACATATAAAGAGAAACAGAATAAAGAGCATTAACTCATCCCTAAATATGGAAACTCTCCTTGCCAGGTGGAAGAATGTCATGGAGGACAGTGGGACATATTTGGGCAACAGCAAGGCACAGCACGATCGCTGTTTCAAGCAGCCTCTGCCAGAGATGCAGCTTGAGCATCTGAGCCACTTCTCTTATTAATTTCCTATTTGCAGCTCAATGTTTGCCAGACGTAACTCCCAGTGGGTTAACTTATTAAGATGATGGCTGGAAATAAAGATAGTTGCCCTGTCCTAGTTAAGGATTGAACCAGACTTAAGGCTGGGTGGTGCATCATTCTTCTTTCCTAATTCCATCCAAGGCTCCATCCAAATCTACTTATAGTTCTTCAAAAAGTCGAAACCCCATTCATCTGTTGTCAATGGGTGGGGTGGGGTTAGCAGGGAGCTCAATACAATCTCCCAACCCACCCTTCCTTCTCAAACAGCTGATTGACAAGGTTTTAGCCTTTGTCTGCTCTCCATTCTTGGGTAAGAGCCAGTAAATCCAGAGACATAGAATGTGACGTCATTTGCCCAGGTGCCAACTGCTGGTAACAACTACCCACCTCGTCTACAGTATAATCCTAAACTGAGTTACACCCTCCACTGAGAATACAACATGGTTCAGGATTACATTGCCAGTCATGTCCTGCACTCACAGTAATCATCAAAGAAAAGCAAGTCAAGGAACAAATCTAAGCAAATCTACTCTGAAGTAGGTCCCATTTTATTCACTAGCGCATACTCCCAGCAAAGTGTTCTAAGGACTGCAGCTGAAGCTTGACATTTGTATAATAATTTAGTTTGCATTTGTTGTTATAACATAACCAGACAATTTTCAAAGATAAATGTGTAAGGGGTGGGGGAAGGCGGTCGAACAGCCTAAGTTCAGTCAATAATTAACCTAAAAACTACAGAAGAAGAATGCAAATGAAAACTACATACTTGATACTTCCCTTCTGCTCCTGCTTCTATTGTAATTCTATACCTTCACTGGCTCTCTATTTTAAGAAAGCAAGACAGATTGCTTCTCATTCAAGCGAATCACTGCTATACGAAGCACTGGTCCAATGCCGACAAGATAATTGAACTAAATTAGCATTTAGAATATGAATGCAAAGGTAGCAAATGACCTATGAAACCAAATTGAGGATACGGTCTTCATTTGTTTAGCCCCAGGACTGAAGAAATCAGAGGGTCATGAACAGGTCCACACACACACACAGCATCTCTCCTCAAGCCAGAGGACAATTATGAAAGTCTCTTGCAGGGAAGTTGCTGACCACAGGTGTAGGATCAGTATTAGAGAGAGTAGTGAATTGAAAGCACGGCCAACGGAAGGACAGCTTAATGGAAAGGTGGCATGTAAAAGCAAACACAAAATAAAAAACCAGAACTGGTTCCTATGTTGTTTTTAAAAGCTGACTTGCATTGCATAATATCAGAATTAAAGCTAGTCATATGAGGAAATCAGTCTGATATTAATTTTCAGTGGTTTCAATGAGAAATAAATTGGGAAAGAGAAGACAATCCCCTGGAAGGCAGATTTCTCTATGCCTATGTTTAAGGAAAATGGGTCCAAAGATGACTACTTTCATTTTATCATAGCTAACTGTTAATTGAACACATGATGAAGCTGCCCTATACTGAATCAGACCTGTGGTCCATCAAAGTCAGTATTGTCTACTCAGACCGGCAGCGTCTCTTCTCAGGCAGAGGTCTTTACATCATCTACTTGCCTAGTCCTTTTAACTGGAGATGCCGGGGATTGAACCTGGGACTTTCTGCATGCCAAAAAGATGCTCCACCACTGAGCTACGGCCCCTCCCCTAATTGATTTTGATTGCAAAAAAAGGCCCAATCCTGCAAGCAATCTGTGCAATCCAATGTGTGTATGCCATCATCATAACAGAATAAAACTGATATTTTCCCACCACTGACCACAGGAGGGAAGAATTTACTTTCCATTAATTCACTCACCATACCATGTATAAAACAATGTAAAGAAAAGATGCAAGAACACAACAATACCTCACATCTCTTGTGACTACTCTGAAGTAGGTCCCATTTTATTCACTAGCGCAGTGATGGCGAACCTTTTAGAGACCGAGTGCCCAAACTGCAACCCAAAACCCACTTATTTATCTCCAAGTGCCAATACAGCAATTTAACCTGAATACTGGACATTATTGCTAGGGTTGCCAGGTCTCCAGCCACCACCTGGAGGTTGGCAGCCCTAGTAGGGGAAGGGGGAGGGATGGAGAAAGGAAGGAACTGGAAGAGGAAAGAGAATGAAGGAACTGGGGAAGGAAGGAAGAAAGAAAGGGGGGAGGGACAGAGAAAGAAAGAAAGAAAGAAAGAAAGAAAGAAAGAAAGAAAGAAAGAAAGAAAGAAAGAAAGAAAGAAAGAAAGAAAGAAAGAGGAAGGAAGGTAGGAAGAAACTGGAAAAGGAAAGAGAATGAAGGAACTGGGGAAGGAAGGAAGGAAGGAAGGAAGGAAGGAAGGAAGGAAGGAAGGGAGGGAGGGAGGGAGGGGGGAGGGACAGAGAAAGAAAGAAAGAAAGAAAGAAAGAGAAAGAAAGAAAGAAAGAAAGTAGTAAGGAACTGGAAAAGGAAAGAGAAGGAAGGAACTGGGGAAGAAAGGATGTAAGGAAGGAAGGAAGTGTCCTGGGTCGGGCCTCAAGCCCCACCCAGGACTTGCTCCAGGATGCTCACCCGAAGTTCTCCCCCCCCTTACCGGCAGCTCTGGGGAGGCGGCGAGGCGACGGCGCGGGACGGCGGAGACGCTGGGCCCCGGTGCGGTGGCATTGGGCACCTGCTGTCGGGGGCAGGGGAGGAGGGGGCGGTGAGAGCGAGGGCAAGCACGCCAACACTTGCGACCCCGCCAGCCTGCGGGCGACCTTAGGGGGCGGGGAAGGAGAAGGCAGAGGCCATGCAGCCACTCCCAAGCCGGAGGACTCGAGGGTGGCTCCGGCTACCCTACAAGCTTACCGCAGGAGTCAGGGACGAGCACGAATGGGGGAGAGGGGGAGGACGGCGGGAGATGGCAGGCCTTTCTCCGGCGGACGCGCGGCTGTTGAGGGGCCGCCTGGCCCTCCACGAGGAGGAGGAGGAGGAGGAGGGCGAAAACGGCAGGGGGAGAGGCGCCTGAGGAGGAGGACGATGGCGGCGGCAGCCTGGAGCTGGACTGCTGGGAGCCGCCTTAGGGGGACAAGGAGGAGGAAGGAGGCGAGGAGGAGCTGCTACTGGAGCCTGGAGGAGGAGGCCCCGCCTGGTTGCTGCTGGCCTCCCCGCCGCCTATCAGCTGTTGCGGGGCAAGAGGGGGGGAAGAGGAAGAAGCCAGCCGCATGCGTGCGAGGCAGGAAGCTGACCCGCTGATGCATGCATGGTGTGGGGGGGAGCTCAGCTGAGAGAGGGAGGGGCACAGATGACCCAGGAGGCCTTTTGGAGCTCACCCACGCGTGCCGGCAAAGAGGGCTACGCGTGCCGGAAGTGGCATGCGTGCCATAGGTTCACCAACACGGCACTAGCGCATACTCCCAGCAAAGTGTTCTAAGGACTGCAGCTGGGAGGACTTCACATCTCCAGGATTCAGCCAGGATTGAACGCATGCGTTTCGCCTAATGCGTGTTCGATCCTGGCTGAAACAGGGATTAAAGGAGGATAAAGCGACCGTGCGTTTTCACCCCAAGACTCACTCCAAATAACCACCCATTGAAGAAATTCTGTCAGTGAATTCAAATAAGTTCTAAATATCAGCAGGCATGAGGAGAAACATGAAGTTGCAATAGGTGGTATTAAAGGCTGTTTTTAAATCAACAAAAGCAATCTAGTATTTGGGCACACTGAGAAAGTGAGAAAGGACAAAACAGTAATCTGTTTTGAGAGCTGGCGTGGTCTAGGGGTTAAAGTGTTGCACTAGGATCTGGGAAACCCAGGTTCAAATCCCCACTCAGCCATGGAAGCTTGTTGGGATTACCTTGGGCCGGTCACACACTCTCTGCCTAAACTATCAGACAGGGTTGTTGGGAGGATAAAATGGAGCAGAGGAAAATAATATAAACTGCTTTCGGTCCTCATTGGGGAGACAGATGGAATACAAACAAAGTAAACAAAATAAATAATCTGTAATAAAATACTAGTTAGTACAGCAAAGTTGCACAATCAGGAAAGCCTGGTATCACCTGCAGGAAACAGACTCCAAGCAACAATATTGCTAAAAGTTGTTCTTCTTTTTTTTTACTGAGGTAGATTCAATTTGAGCCCTGTGTTGCAGAATGGTAAACTGCCGTAGTCCAGTCAAAGCTCTGCACACAACCTGAGTTCAGTCCTAATGGAAGTCAGTTTTAGGTAGATGATTCAAGATTGACTCAGCCTTCCTTCCTTCTGAGGTTGTTAACAAGAGAACCCAGCTTGCTGAGGCTAACATGTATATGACTGGGGAAGGCACTGGCAAACCACCCTGCAAACTTCGTCTGCCTAGTAAACGTTGTGAAGTGATGTCACCCCATGGGTCAGTAATGACCTGGTGCTTGCACAGAGGACTACCTTTAACTTTTACATTAAATTTACATCTATGTTTCACTCAAAACTAGAGAAAAGCCTACTCTAAAGGACACTGTACCCTATTATAAATAGCCAACTGATCTAGTAGCATGTGTGTGCAGGTAGGATGGCATGGTTCTACAGGAGAGACCTGCAGATGTGTCCTGCTTCTTGCAGGTCCACAGGGTGAGAATGAGAACACAAAGGCCACAGGAAGAGAAGGAGCAGCCACAGAGAAGGTCCCAGCTTAGACAAAGGGAGGTATCCCATTCATTAAGAAGATAACACATACACGCATCCAGAGCAATATAGCACCCCCCCCCAAAAAAAAACAGCACCCAGGTATGCTGAGCCGCCTTTACTCCAACAAATCCTGCTTGTTGCTCAGCAATAATATTGTTTTCTAAAGCCCAGGACTCATGTCTGGGTAAAAGATATTTTCCATAGAGTTTGGCCACTATGTCTAACAGGCTAATAGATTTACAGTCTCAGCATGTGCTTTTCTATGTTACTCCCGCGGCTTTATGTCCACCCATGGGGGAAAAAAATCTCTGATTAGCTTGTTTCAGAAATACATGGTCTCAGCAGCAAAATTCCTAGCAAGTTGATTAATGTTTCTAGGAGATGCATGACAAAAGAAGTGTTTCTAGCTGTCATTTTTTAGTAACGTTTCTTTAATACTAGACTCTTTTATTATTCTTAAGTAAAATTACATTAGTAAATTCTTGTCCTGTTTTAATGCTAATATGATGCCATTTAGGGAAGTACTTCAATTTTACACTTTATAAAAGCAACGTTTTGTTCATTTCTTCCCTTTCACGTGACATTCTGGACTCGTACCATCAACTCTCTAGGTCATTTTTGCATTCCTCGCTTTGCAATCCTGTTTTTATCTCTAATCATCTAGTTTGAAGGTATCTCAAATAAAATTTATTTTCCTACAGTGGAACAGTCAGAAGTATCTTACATGATCTTCTCCCCTGAACAAATATCAGCGGTTGTTTAATGTTTTTTGGGTTGCCAGCTGGAAAGTGAATACTGAAGGATGAATTTTTTTTATAAAAATAATGTATTTCATTTATATATTATGCAGTTTTCATGAGAAATTGTATATGAAATCAGTCTTACCGTATATACCCGTGTATAAGCCGACCCGCGTATAAGCCGAGGTGCCTAATTTCTCCCCAAAAATGGGGAAAAATTAGGCACCCGCGTATAAGCCGAGGGTCGGCTTATAACTCCCCCCCCCCGCAGGCTTACCTGACCGGCTCCTGGCGGCGAAAAGCGGCGCGGCCCCGGTGGGGGCGGCTTTCCTGCAGCCGCAGGAGGCCGCCCCCAGGCCGCTCCGGGCGGCGGAAAGCGGCACGGGCAAGGCAGCCTCCCAGGCAGGCCCCGCTGGCCGCTCCCAGGCCGCTCCCAGGCGAGTGGGCCGGCGGTGGGAACGGCGGGGGGGGGGGGCGGTGAGGCCTGCCTGCTCCCAGGCAGGCCCCGCTGGCCGCTCCCAGGCCACTCCCAGGTGAGCGGGCCGGCGGCGGGGGAGTGGCGGGGGCGGCGGCGAGGCCTGCCTGCTCCCAGGCAGGCCCTGCTGGCCGCTCCCAGGCGAGCGGGCCGGCGGCGGGGGAGGGCGGCGGGGGCGGCAGGGGCGGCGGCGAGGCCTGCTTGCTCTCAGGCAGGCCCCGCTGGCCGCTCCCAGGCGAGCTGGCCGGTGGCGGGGGGGGCGGCGGCGAGACCTGCCTGCTCCTAGGCAGGCCCCGCTGGCCGCTCCCAGGCAAGCGGACCGGCGGCGGGGGGCGGCGGGGGCGGCGGCGAGGCCTGCCTGCTCTCAGGCAGGCCCCGCTGGCCGCTCCCAGGCGAGCTGGCCACCGGCGGGGGGGGCAGCGGGGGTGGCAGCGGGGGGGGGGCGGCGGCGGTGAGGCCTGCCTGCTCCCAGGCAGGCCCCGCTGGCCGCTCCCAGGCCGCGGGAAGGCGAGCAGGCCGGCGGAGAAGGATGGTGACAGTGGTAAGTTTCCCTCCTCCCTCCTCCTCCCTCCCCTCCCCTACCGTATTGACCCGCGTATAAGCCGAGTTGGCTTTTTTCAGCCCTTTTTTTGGGCTGAAAAACTCGGCTTATACGCGAGTATATACGGTAAGTGAATATAAAATAAAGCATTGTTTATAAAAAGGATTTAAAGGGTGCAGGATGCTGTGACCAGTTTGTACTTTTCAGAGCTTTTCAGATAATGAAGTAAAATGCTGTAGTTCTTACTTGTCTGGTATTTAACCAACATGGTTGGTGCTTAAAGGTATTTCAAAGGCATTGTGAAGCTGGCAGTAAATTATTTTTTTAGGATGACATGACTCATCTATTTGTGATTAGGAAATAATGCATTTTCTACCAAAGTGGTACACCAGTGCTTAAATCAAGCATCACTGCTTGAATTATAACTTAGGGTGCCTTGATTTGATACAAACCATAATTCTAAAAAAGGTTTTATCATACAAGATTTTCTACTATCACAAGAAAAACAATATAACCCAATTCTCCTCCTCACTGTAGTTTACTTTCCATGTGTGTTTTTTTCCATGCAGGTCTCACAAGCCCTAGCACAGTGCTTTGGGAGAATCTAAAGGGCCCTTCCTTCTTGGGACAGAAGAAAAGCTCATAGCATCTAACTTTTCTTTTCTAACAAGCAATGCTGCCACAATCAGTACCAAAATGTAACCTCTTTTCTAATAATTCTATATTTGTTTAATTATCCACATGTAATTTACAGATTAGGGCAAAGTCAGAGTTTTAAAGAAGCGGTACAGTCAATCCATGTTGGGCCTTCCTCTTTTCCTGCTGCCTTCGGCTTTTCATAGCATTATTGTCCTTTCCTGTGACTCTTATCTTCTCATAATGTGACCAAAGTATGATAGCCTCAGTTTGGTCATTTTAGCTTCTAGGGGAAGTTCAAGGCTTGATGTCTCCTTTTTTTCGGAATTGGAATGTAGATCGAGCATTTCCAGTATGATGGCCATTGTGTTGTTTTCCATATTTGTTGGCATAGTCTTGTTAAGATGTTGATGGACTCCGTTTCTGTGGCTTGGAATAGCTCTATTGATATCCCATCTACTCCTGGTGTTTTGTTTCTGCCAATTGCTTTGAGAGCAGCTTTCACTTCACTTTCTAAAATGGCAGATTCTTCAAAATATTCTTCTTGGAAGGAATCTGTCATCCGGTTCCTCTTTTCTGTATAGTTCTTCAGTGTATTTGTTGCCAACTTTTCTTGATTTTGTCTGTTCAGTTAATGCATTTCTGTGTTGTTTTTTCAGCTTGCCTAACTGCACTTTTAAGTTTCTCTTTGATTTCTTTGATATTATAGAACAGGTCTCTTGTTCTTCCTTTATGTTGTCCTCTTCTATTTCTTTACCCTGGGTATTATAATAGTTCTCTTTGTCTCTATGTGCCAGCTGCTGGAACGCTGCATTTCCACTTATGATTCTATTTCTGTCGCCTTTTACTTTTGCTTCTTGTCTATCTTTAGCCATTTTAAGTTTTCATCCGTCTTTTATCAAGATTTTGTATTTGTTTTGGCTACAGGAATAGTTTTTTCGCATTCTTCACTGATAATATCTCTTGTTGAAACCCATAGTTCTTCCAGTTCGCGTTCACCTGAATTTAGTAATGCAAATGTGTTATTTTCATGGTCTTTAAACTATTTAAGAATATTGTTTCAATTGTATTTTGACACTATGGATGTTTTGGTGTTTTTCTTCAGCTTTATTCTAAATTTTGACCTACTATTAGGGTTTTAAAATTACTAGGTAACTTCTATAATGGGTAAAAAAGCGGTTATTTGTACACAATAAATTTAAGAACCCTGATTATTAGAAAAATCAGGTGAAAAAATACATTTTGGTGTTTCTTTCTTAAAATCTAGCATTTAAATTTTTCAAAATGGTGACCAGCACAAAGGAAGCCAAAGAACAAACTGGATTTAATGTTGGGGTATTGTTGGGGTAATTTCACTGGTGTATCTACACATTGGAACAAAGTTTATTTTTCATATGTTTTAACAGTTCTGAGGTTGGGAATGTTTTTTCCAATAGCAAGTATTGTGTAGCACCTATGCTTGCAGGATGTCTGCTGTATTTCCTAATAACATTTCACTAATCAAATTAAAAAAACTGTTTTACATTACATGGCAGCAAACTGGCCTTGGCCTCTGCCACCAGCCAATCATTGCTCCCTTGTGTGATTAACCTGTTTAGAAACATGTTGATTATTTTCACATATTACATTTTTGTGTCTATGCTTAAAGAATATGTACCCTAAAAAATGGAAATAAAATGTGCAAAAACCTCCCTGATCTATGGATCCAGACTAAATAAGCTCACAAGATGAGAAACAAAATTTTGCTGACATTACATGTTTCTTACTTATCCCATACATTCAGAGTGCTTCAAAATTCAGCTTTTCTCTAGAAGCAGTAGAACCTGGTACTTAAAGGAGAACCACTGAGTGGTGCAGGAACTCAAATCTGCTTGTAAGACAGGCCTATTAGACAAAGGCAATTTCCTGTCAAAACAGTCTCCAGTGATACTCATGAAAAGTCCAAAATGATGTACATTCAGCCAATGATTTCTTAGATATTATTATGATACTTACAATTGTTTCTGAAGACTAAGATATGAAAGGCTATTTGATTCCTCTCTCAAATTACATCCTATAATTACCATCCTAAGAAATTCTATAGTTCTGAAATGTTTCCAACCTGCCTGAAAGGAAGTAATAAAAATCTAAAGACCTCATACATTGGCTTGACTTCATCCATTTGTCTCACATATATGTCTGTACTGAGCTGTCATTATCAGAACAAAATCCAAATGATTTTGATGATTTCGCATCCACAGGTTGAAACAACATTTTTTTTCCTTCAGCGGTCCACACACAGTGGCATTAGTATTACTGTCTTTGGGTGATCTAAAAATAGGGTTTTCATCCCAATCACAAGACTACATATTGTCATATAAATACCTCTCTACCATATCACTAATGTTCCCTAAAAAAGTCATTTGCTTAAAAGATGTAAGAAGTCTTGAAGTGAGGAAATAGGACAGTTCCATCCACCAACATCTGAATGCTGCTGCGTGATAAATCTTAGAATGGATTCTAGAGACACATGTATTATAAAAGGATTACATCCCATGGTCTTTCAAAGATCAGAAATAGGATTTTTGAAATCTATTCAATATGTCCAATTTGCTGCCTCTTGACTGACGGTTATACAGAAGAAGCATACAGGCAGTTTGGTCCTGAATAGTTAAATATCTGACAGCTGAATTTTCATCACGAACTAGCAGTTAAATATGTCTAAAGGAACTAGTCTTGCTCAGTATCTAGCTTGTTTTGCTTTCTGAGCGTATTTGGGATTCTGTCGATTAAATCTTATTTGTTTAGTAATCTGACAACATGCATCCAACAATTAACACAAAAAGCCTTCAGAAGTCTGGCCTATTCCCAAATGATTAAGTTTAATACTTTATAACACTACAGGAAATGGAAACATCATTACAAGAAAATTAACAAGTAAACTGTTTGAGCAGACAAAAGTGGTTTGCAGCTGTGTGGGTCCAAAATCAAAGTCCCAAAACAAACTACAATCACTTAATACCTTTTATTAAGACCAACCAAAATGACACAAAACAGTTATAGTCTATGGCAGTACTCCATGTGTTTTGTGAAATCAGTCCCTGAGGGACTCAGCTGGACCTTCCCATCTCTGGTGAACGTTCAATGGTGTCGCAAGTGGGAGAGGTTATGAGGTTAGTTCCTGCCCTCTCTCCACCAGGTAATGACAGAGGGCAGATATCTCAAAATTCTAGTGTTACACTTAGGTGAGATTGATTTAGTGTAGACCAAGGGTGCTGTGCTAGTAATAAGAGTGATTAGGGACCTCAGAAGAATTCAGGCAGACTGACTGGGAGAGTTGCTGGTTTGGTTAGAGGCTAGTCTGAAGGGGCACCTTTTTTTATTATGTTCTAACTCATTAAATTTAATCACTTTAATTTCCTCCAATCCTTTCATAATTTTACCTGCTGTGTTTTCTGATATCTGACCTTCCTTACTCCAAGTTTTTTGTAAATATGATATTGTCTTATCTTTGTTTGAAATCATTTTCCTATAACTTTTTCCTGCCAATCTTAGTTTTGATTTTTGCATTTCTTTATATATTTCTTCCATTGGTTCCTCTGACCATATTTCCCCTTTATCATTGATCATTTTAACCCTTCTGTAGAGGCCTGTTGTTTTTAACCAATATTGCTTGCCTATCTCTTCTACTATCTCCTGTAAAGGTTTTAGGGTTCCTCCTCTGTACATATCTCCCAGTCTATAATATCCTTTTGACCTTAGGATTTCCCCCCATTTACATTACCTTGTTTCGGTGTGCATAGTCTCTAGCGGTGCCCATCTTGAAGTCCTTCCTAGCCATAAAGGTTGCCATTTACTCCATACCTCTAGTGCTGAGCATCTGGGCCCTATGGTTATTTTAAATCTTTACTTATAACTTTTGAGAAAATACCAAATCTTCCTATGTCACTGTTGATCTTGTTTTCAAATCTAACCCATTTCTGGTCACTTTCTTCCCCTATCTCTAATAATGACTTTAATTGGAAGGCGGCATAGTAGCTATTCAAATCAGGGACTCCCCAGCCCAATTCTGATCTGTGGCTATATACCAATCTTTTTTGAATTCTACATTTTTTACTATCAAATATCCACCCTCTTATCATTCTATTCCAGTGTTCTATTTTTTTTAACTAATTCCTAATGGTATCGTCTGAAATAAATACATTAACTTAGGCACCCAGAACATTTTAATACTTCTAATTCTAGAGGAGATTCCTAAGGTTTTATTTCTCCACCTTTTCATATCCTTCTCTATCTTCCTCCATACGTTATTATAATTGACCTCTGATATTCTATTAATATTCTTTTGTAATACTATACCTAAGTATTTAAACTTTTTAGCTCCCATTCCTATATTTGTAATTTTATTTATCTCTTTTTTTTCATCCTTGTTCACATTGAGATATATAATTTCTGATTTAGCCATATTGACTCTTAACCCTGAACACCTTTCAAAGTCTTCTAATATAATCTTTATTTCTTTTATCCCTTCTTTAGGGTTTGTCGTAATAACTATAATGTCGTCAGCAAATAAATTAGTTTTCATTTCTTCTTCCTTCATTTTATAGCCTTCTATCCTTGCACTATTTCTTATCCTTTCTGCTAGCTATTCTATCGCTATGATAAATAAGAGCGGTGAAAGCGGACAGCCCTGACAAACTCCTCTCTCAATCTGAAAAGCTTGCGAGTGATCATTGTTAACCTTCACCACTGCTGTTCCATCCCTATATATCTCCTGAATTGCATTTAGATAATTACTTCCTATTCCGTACTTGCGCATAACCTGCCACAGGTACTCTTGGAAAGAGTGTCAAAGGCTTTGAATACATCCAGTTTTAGGAGGCCCAATTTTTTCGGTTGGCCAAGGTGCAGGACGTTAATTATATTTCTAATAGGGTGTGCTATATTCCTGTCTTTTACAAATCCATACTGGTCCTCTTTTATTATATTTGGGATAACCCTCTTTATTCTATTAATGAGTAAGCTGTTTGCAGCCATAAGGCGTTCCTACACAGAAGAGCTATAAATAAAGCAGTCTTACCGATGTTGAAATTCCAAATTTTATCTCCTCTGCTTCTCTTAGTTTTTCTTCCCTCTTATCTCATTGAATATGCTAGAACTCCCTTATTTACATTCTTTTTGAGCTATAAATTCTTTAGTTCAAAGGAGAGCTCGGAGTACAGCGTCCGTCTTGGTTTAGCGCATGCATATACCCCCGTCGGAAGAGGCACCTTTAAACCTCTGGCCATTGAGAAGGCTTGGTGTAATACCAATACGGCCTTTCAAAAAGTGGTGTTGGGGATGGGAGGTTTTTTTTATAACCCATCCTTCCATTGGCCATGATATGCTGCATCTGTAGAGAAACGATGGGGTCCTATATCTCAGGATGGGTGTGAAATTTACCTGGCTGATCTTCATCAAGGGCTGTGTGACATAACAATTGGCAGGTGGAGGAAGGGAGTTAAGCTAACCCCCTTGTGTGGCAGGAATAAAGTGGGTTGCTTTGGAGAGGCAGGATTAATCTGCTAGCACTTTGAGACATCTGCCTGATGGAAGGCATGTCCAAAACAGGCCATCACATACCTTGGAGCTTGGTGCACAGTAAAATAGCACCCCTTAGTGCTGAGTGACATATTTTGAACCTGGTTATTAGCCTTTTGGCACAACTTGGGAGAGGGATGAAGCTGGACATCTCTCTGCACATAGGGATGTACAAGCGGTGATAAGCAAGGCCAGAAGATACACCAGCCGAGTTTGGAACCGGGGTGGATCTGTCCAGAAGGCAGCCCGTGTGGCAGCTTAGCGCAGCCTGCCCTCAAAATTGTCAGCTAATTGAAATAAGCAGTGATGTAGATCAGCCATTTACCTAAGTTGAATACAGTTAAATAAACTAGCTGAACCCATGCTTGGTGTCTTGTGTCTTCATTTGCGGGATGCCAAGGAAAAAACAAAATGTTAAAAATATGGGGGAGCTTTTGATCACTTCCCATCCTCATGCTTCTGACAGAAATAATTCTGAGTTGTTGTTAGCTCCAGTAGGGAATGAGACAGGCACCTGTACTGTAATTGTCATTTTTCCTTATGGGGGGTGGTGGATTCTATTGAAAAATAGCATGGCAGAAAGGGCTAAGCACCCCTTCCCCTGCAAACCACAGTCTCATCTGAAATAATCCTGCTCGCCACAGCTGCTGTTGAAAAGTCTGATCATGATTTTCCAATATGACATTCATTTCAAGTCCAGGTCTGTTTATCAACAAATACTGAGACTTGCAGCTCTCGCTTAAAACTTCCTGATACCTTAGTAATTCATATCATGATTTCGTCTTGCCTCTCAAAAATTATGTCTGAGTCTTAAATGACCCTGCTCAGAATCCTGTGAAATAGTCAGTCTATGCCACTGAATAACGCACATAGAAACTTCATAGCAACCCCTCCCCCCCCATTTGGTCAGCAATGTCATTACCAGATGGAGAACAGAGTAAATATTCATTGCTTCAAAAAATAACAAGGTCATTGTGGCTCTTGTGTGAAGAAGAGAAGAAGAGTTGGCTTTATACCCCTCTTTTCTCTACCTTTAAGGAGTCTCAAAATGGCTTACAGTTGCCTTGCCTTCCTCTCCCCACAACAGGCACCTTGTGAGGTGAGAACTGTGACTAGCCTAAGGTCACCCAGCAGGCTTCATGTGGAGGAGTAGGGAATCGAACCAGGCTCTCCAGATTAGAGTCAACTGCTCATGGGGAGGAGTGGGGAATCAAACCCGGCTCATCAGATTGGAGTCCACTGCTCGTGTGGAGTAGGGGAAGGGGCCAGACAGATGGTCATTGCAATAACATTTGCTGGGCAATAAAGGCAGGAAGATGGGCACTCCATACTGATTGGGGAAAGGAATGCCAAGGACCGACAAGGGCATCACTTCCCAGACTCAGGATTGGGCAAAGGGCTTTCACCCAGCTAGGACAGGAAGTGGTAAAAGATCTGAGCACCCTGTTAATGGTGTTCAAGCCAGGAGTCCAAGCAATGTTCAAGTTGTGTGTTCATGCTGGACATTCAAACTCGACCAGGAGCAACAGAGGAGGACACCAACCCCTAGTTCCAAAACTCTTGTGGCTTTTACCCATCCCACTGAAGGGATGCTGAGGTAACATCTGTTACTCTAACATTAGGCTAGTTAAAGTGTTTTACTTTCTTTTCTTGGATCTGCAACAGTCCTTTGTGTTATGATAGCCCTTTTTTTGTGCTCTAGATTGTAAAGCTGTACTGCAGGGAATGAAATTCTTTCTCTTTTAAGTAAGCAGACTGTATCCAAAGTGCCTTACTTAACAAGCCTAGCTGTTTGTTCACACATGCACAGACAAAGGAGAGTAGGAGTCGAGGACATCTGTATTCTGCCCTGGTATATAGAACCTGTTACCAGTGCTCCAAACAGTAGCTAAATGTGGCAGGCCAAAACAGCAGCTTGGTGATGGCAATCCAAAGTCCGACAGGCACTGGGGAAAAAGTGGAAATGTGCCCTCTCAGATATGCACATGCAAGCCCCTGCCCATATCATGACAATCATGACAGGTCTGAATGTATGTAGAATGTTGCCTCCTTAATTCAGATGAGCAAAATATGTAAATTTAGGGAGAGGGGCTTCCAGGTCTTGGGATACAATTGAAAGGTATCTTTCTTTTCAGAGATGTAATCATTCATTTGCAATACACCCCCTAAATTTCTGCCATTAATAAATTACCTACTGGTATTTTTTTATATTTATGATTTATTGTGATTTCTCAGATAAGCACATTTTTTTATTCCTAGACAGAGGTGAGAGCATAATATAATTTAGCATAAATATTTCCCAAACTGATTTTCTCTTAACTTGCATATAACAACTTTTATATGAACATCCCTGTAGAACAAGGACATAGCATTTCTCTCTAAGTGGTATGCAATCTATTGCCATGGGTACTCCAAACACAGAAGGCATAAGCTACAGTTGTGGAAAGATAAACACTGGCAGAAGGTTACCATAGGAAAGCTTACAAGAATTATTTCATTTCTGTTCACACATTCTCTTTCAAGCACAATAACAGCAGGAGGCAGGGAACTGTGGGGTCTGAAACTGGCTCAAGAGGAAAGAGCTCCCAGGACATGGTTGCCTTTCACTTTCCCTAACTGTGGGGTGCAAAAAAAATAAAAGTTCAAAGGGTCAAAAAGGTTTCCTTCTTGGCTGTTGTCCTAATTTACGCAGTGACAAGTTAATTTAGAATAAACACATGGGTAGAGCAAGAGATCCATTGGCCTAGTTTTAGATTTCACACAGTGCCACGAGTAAAGAAAGGAAAACACAAACAATCCCCTCTGTGCATATGTTTGCAACATTCATTAAGGGGAAGTGATCCATGGAAACATAACAGCATCTTCTTGACCAGACTTACTACTGCATTAGTAGGGTTGCCAGCCTCCAGGTACTAGCTGGAGATCTCCTGCTATTACAACTGCTCTCCAGCCAACAGAAATCAGTTCACTTGGAGAAAATGGCTGCTTTGTCAATTGGACTCTATGGCATTGAAGTCCCTCCCCTCCACAAACCCTGCCCTCCTCAGGCTCCGCCCCAGAAACTTCCCACCAGTGGTGAAGAGGATGCTGATCAGGAACGAACTTTTGCTTCCTATGGCTAGAAACTGCTTCAGCTTTATCCCTGTAGTAGAATCTGGTTATACTGACTAAAAGAGTCAAGCCAGATTGTCAAAAAGTATTTAGGTATGGTTTGCGAGTGCTGACCTGGATGGCCCAGGCTAACCTGATCTTTGGTTCTTGTAGGTTATCCGGGCTGTGTGACCGTGGTCTTGGTATTTTCTTTCCTGACGTTTCGCCAGCAGCTGTGGCCGGCATCTTCAGAGGAGTAACACTGAAGGACAGTGTCTCTCAGTGTCAAGTGTGTAGGAAGAGTAATATACAGTCAGAAAGGGGTTGGGTTTGAGCTGAATCATTGTCCAGCAAAAAGTATCAAACGTAATGTGCTACTCATTGTCCTGTAAGTATCAAGATAATGTGCTAATGAGGGTGTGGTATGTTAATATGGAACCATTGTATCCTGAAGTGATCTGTTAATGTGTGAAATCCAAAGCTAATCTGCATGGCTATTGTGGACTGTAGACTTTGTTAGTCTGGAGGTTTTTAGGACAGGAAGCCAAGCCTTATTCATTCTTAAACTCTCTTCTTTTCTGTTAAAGTTGTGCTGATGTTTATGAATTTCAATGGCTTCTCTGTGCAATCTGACAAAATAGTTGGTAGAATTGTCCAGTCTTTCAGTGTCTTGGAATAAGACCCTGTGTCCTGTTTGTGTCAGTCCATGTTCAGCCACTGCTGATTTCTCAGGTTGGCCCAGTCTGCAGTATCTTTCATGTTCTTTTATCCTTGTTTGTATGCTGCGTTTTGTAGTCCCGATATAAACTTGTCCACAACTGCAAGGTATACAGTATACTCCTGCAGAGGTGAGGGGGTCTCTTTTGTCTTTTACTGATCGTAGCATCTGTTGTATTTTCTTGGTGGGTTTAAACACTGTTTGTAGGTTATGTTTTTTCAAAAGTTTCTCCATCCTATCAGTGACTCCTTTAATAAATGGCAAGAATACCTTTCCTATGGGAGACTGTTTTTCCTGAGTTTTCTGATTTTTGTTTGGTTTAATGGCCCTTCTGATTTCATTTCTGGAAGTTCAGGAGCCCATATTGGGAGCATTAGATATGCGTTTCATTTTGTTCTCTGTTATGTAAGCAGACATCTGGCCCTGTAATGCCCCCAGTGGCGAAAAAAAGTCAGGCAGGCAGAGGAATATAAATTGATAAATAGCAGTTTACAGAAAAGAGGGTTTCCCCTAATAAATACACTTTCAGCTTTTCCTACCAGAATGCAGCAGTAAATAATAGATTTCATAACCAAAATTCACAGCCCCCTTTTCACCTGCATTTCACATCCGCATTTTAAGCTGCATTTGAAATGCAATTCCAAATATTAACATATGTTCCTCCATGTCTAATTTTATTTCTTCCATTATCAATCTCCATTTATTTTGCAGAATTTGTTACAAGTACAGCAGGAAAGTTCAATTATGCTGGGGAAAACAGCCATCTGCATGATCTTTAATGAGTTGGATGCAAGTTGTCAGTAGGGTTGTGCATATCGATAAACCCAAACTGAAAATAAACCAGAAATTAACCGTTTTGGTAAATTTAAGTATTTGGGTTTACCAGATACCAAAACCTGGGATAAAGCCAACGCCGAATAGGCGATTCTCAAAAAAGCTGAATAGATATTTGGCTTTTCGGGTTTGGATATTCGACTTTGCTCAGAGGTATGGCTCTGTGCTTTCTCCCCCTTTTCTTTCTTTTCTTTGACTGGTTTTGTTAGGGCCCCATAGTTGGGGACCTTTTGAGATGGGGATCGTGTGATTGGAGCCAACTTGGTCTGACCAACTTTCCAGGTAAATCACCCAACAGAAGACTAGTCTGCATAGCAGAAGAGTCATTTAAAAGGCGGGGCTCACCCAGTCCCATCTAGAGGGATATACCCTCCAACTAAAAGAGCCCGCTTCAACAGCCACCCACCAGGTTTTCGAAGGAGATTTCTTCATCCACGTGGATGAGCAATCTCCTTCAGACAGCCCCCGTGGTCATGACTTCAGTTGGCACTGATATCACCCCCCCCCCCCATGAAAACCTGCTTTCCAAAAGAAGGTTGCCCTGAGTAGAGGCTTTGTTTCCCTGCACCGTGACCATCTCTTGGAATCAGATTTTCCATGACCACAATAAAGGACTGTTCACAGGATGTCATTTGCCACCCAAAGGAATGTTTTCTGAGTCTTATTTCTCTTGCATTTTAGCTTTTTTCCTCTGTTTGGAAGCTCATTTGCATGGACATTATGCATGATCCAGAAATGAAGGCAGCCCCCAGACTTCGAGGCACCAGCCTGGAATCAGCTCTTTCTGTCAGTCCTTGGTAATGCTGAACTTTTGAACCAGAAAGCTGATGGATAGCTCGGCTTGTGTCAGGGGTTGCCTTTTGATTCTTCACTGTATGTCTCCTGATTCCTCTCCTAGCCATGCTTGGGCTGGCTCATACAAGCGGTCAGGCTCTGGACATGAGTTAGGCCAGTGTTTGCATATTTGCTCTGCTGTTCCCACTCCCTGTTCCCTTCCCCCCTCCCTTTGCCTTGGCCTTGAGAAGCTAATGAGCAGTACTGTGTTTAGGTTCCTTCTCCCTCCTTCCTGCCAGGCACCATTATCTACCCCTTTCCCAGGCCGTTTGAAACTGCACCTGTGATATAATCATGCTTTAAGTTATGCCTTGTACTCTGGCTCGTCATTAGCAGCTTTGAACCTGCAAGTTGCCTTAGCTTTACCTTTTGCTTCTTCAATAAAGTTTACCTGCTTCTGACTTGACAGTCTGAGCGAGTGGCTTTTTGGGAATTGCCCAGGTTGGCTGGAGAACCTGACAGCTTGCAAATGCCTGGAGGATGGGGCAACCCCTTTGCGGGCCCATAAAATTGGACCCCCTGTTCCAAAGTTCATCAAACTTTGGTGACCATCTAAGGAAAGTCCCTTGCAGCCACACGGCAAATTTGGGGACTCTATCTCCAAAAATGCATCCACAGGAGCTTTGAAAAATATCCCCATAGCCTATAATGGACCTGAATTTTTCAGGAAACCCCAAAATCAGCAGAATACCCATATTTATTGGATATGGGTATGGATATTCAGCTTATTTCAAGTTTCCCTCCAAAAATTGGGCCCAATAAACCCAAACCTGAAATTTACCGAGTATTTTTTTTTTTTTGTACAACACTAGTTGTGGGTATGGAAGAGATAGAAAAGAGGGCTGTGAATACTATGCTACCCCAATCACACCAGCAATCTAAGGGCATTCCTTGAACTACAGGGATATGCATTTTAATGGTAACAAATCACATAATCAATTGAAAAATACACTTTTCTGTTTATGTCATTATTACTTGTAACATTAATTAAAAATAATGGCATCTGGTAACATTAGTTAATATTATCTCTTTGTGATTCTGGCACCTGAATGTCTGGATTAGCGTTCACAGGGTCCAATAAAGAGGGAGAGAGGGGAGGGGAGGGGAGAGGAGATAATCTGTCATAGAAGCTTTTCTTCTCTACCTTCCCAATTTATTGTGCTGGCACTCTTGCTGCCACTGCCTAGGACCACATTTTGCAGAATGCCCAGAAATGTGGCACCTTAAATGCATCAGAAAGTATACCACACATGGGGCAGGAGACATTGTTTGCCTGCTGGCCCACACCACCCTCTGCTAGGCTTGGATGGCATCTTCATCACCAGTAGTCGAGGCCTTGGCACTATTTGCACTGCCAATTGACACAGTTGGTGGTGGAAGGAGAGGAGGAGAGGTAATAATGATGAAAACGAATAGGCTTAATAATGAGTATAATAAAAACATTTTAATTAAACCAAAATGAATAGAAGAACAAAAAGCTTTCTTTGTGTGCATCTCTATTGAACTGTTGCAAGCATGGCTGGAATCCCAAGGGCTACTTTCCGAATGCCCATGAGGAATGTTTCTGGGTCCCCCCCTTTGAATAGTACAGCCTTAGGACACATCTGAAACTTCTTTTGAAAACCCCCTGTATTTCAATAAGAATATGCCGTACCGCGTGAATGGCTTCAGTTCAAGGAACATAAGGCCAGGGCTCTCTAGTGGCATGTCCCTTTGGAACCCAGCCCTTGCAACCAAAACATGATTACTAAGTCAAAAACATGAACTCCAGGTGCCAAGGTCCAAACACATGTCAGAATACAGATTAGGAACAAGATGCTGACAGTTTGCTTGGTTCAGAAACGGAGAGGTTTGGTTGTGCGGCAGCTATAGGAGCTCAACAGCTGGGGATAGAGACTAAGGGAAAGTCCACACTCATGACACTGTCACATCTCTTCAAACACATTAAATACACAACCTCGCACCTGCTTATAAGGCTAAATCCAAAGGTTAAATCTTTAGCGTAAGTAAGCAAGCAGGCAAGCGATGCGGTTAGGAATCCAGTAAACGGCGAGGGCAAGCCACACTGTGATCCCTAGTCAGGTAACTGTCAGGCTGAGATTATGTGCCCGCACTTGGTGCACAGAGATTGTAGAGCAGCTGCCACTCTACATTTTAATTAAAAAGCTATTGTTCTAGTGCCACATTGAGTATTATTGAAATAAAATAAAATGCCAAGGGCTGCCTGGACTTAGAGTAGTACAGAATGTTTTGAGTGTACTTAGAGACTCAGAAAGAATTTGACAAAGTCCTCCTCTGCCAAAGGCATCAAAGAAACAACAGCAGAGCCACCAAACATCGAGACAGGTCACTCACAATGGAATTAAATTGACAGTGGGATCTTGTTTATTTAGTTATGAAGACATTTATATCCTGCCTTTTCTTGTAAATCAAGGTGGCTTACAAATCATACAGATTGGGAGGGTGACTTTTAATTAGTAAATGAACTAGAAAAAACAACAACTGGAAACAATAGATTTGCAGAAGACATTGAAATTTCCCACGGATTTAGTGGTGTGTACATGACACAGCAACCTTATTGGGGCTAAGCAGGCTAGGGTCTAGTCAATGTAGGGTTGCCAACCTCCAGGTACTAGCTTGAAATCTCCTGCTATTACAACTGATCTCCAGCAGATAGAAATCAGTTCACCCGGAGAAAATGGCCGCTTTGGCAACTGTACTCTATGGCATTGAAGTCCCTCCCCAAACCCTGCCCTCCTCAGACTCCACCCCAAAAACCTCTTGCCAGTGGCAAAGAGGGACCTGGCAACCCTATGTCAATGCCTGAATGGAACACCTCCTGGGAACCCTAGATACATTACCTTCAGATCCATAATACAGGAAAGGCAGGATACACCTCCTCCCCCCAATATTCAGAAAGATTGTATCAGCTGTTCAGGAATATTAATGAATAGTTGTTTTTCTGCCACAGCCTGTCACAGGCAACAGCATATGTCATTTGTTGCCTGGAGAAGGAGTAAGTACAACCATTAGGCAGATGAACATTGGAACATAATTGAGGTAAACACCCAAAGAATTAAAGACATACTCTGATTTAAGGAGGTGTCTATTTTGAATTCTCATCAAAGAGAATTAACAAACTCAAAAACAAAACAACCCCTTCCCCGAGCATAAAATATTGTGCAGCCAAAACACACCTCATAACAGTCATCAGGCTAGAAACAGGCTTTAAAACCAATTAGAAAGATCGAACCACTTGTTAAAAGTTTGGGTAAAAAAAAAAAGTTTTGGCCTGGCATCGAAAAAAAGAATAAAGTAGGTGCCTGGCATGCATTGGGGGCAAGGACATTTCACATGTAAGGTAATACCACTGCAAAAACCCTGTCCCTAGTTTTGCCATCACCTAAGCAGACGTGGGAGGGGGATCTTAATTGGTGTGCTGGACTGTATGGGAGGAGATGGTCCATTTTCAAAGGCAGTCGAGTGTAGATTGTCCTGCATTTGTGCTAAATATTTAACTCAAAATTAGACATAAAGTGGATAGACTGACTTCTTTTATTGGACCTGTTGTTAAATAATGTTTAACCCCAACATAACCCGTTAGGCCTTCTATGTTTGTGAGTGTAAAGTGACATCAAGTTGCAACTGACTTATGGCAATCCCAGCAAGAGGCTTTCAAGGCAAGTGAGAAGCAGAGGTGGTTTGTTGTTGCCTTCCTCTGCAGTCTTCTTTGGTAGGCTTCCATCCAAGTATTGACCTTGCTTAGCTTCGGAGATCTGACAAGATCTGGATATACTATGCGACCTTCCCTCCTGCAAAAGGCTGTAGCTTGCCTCTGTACCCTGCTTAGCTTCTGAGATTTGATGAGATCAGGCTATATTGGGCTGCTGTCCCACCCAAAATACACCATACCCCCCATTAGATCCATAACAGGAAAAGCATATCTGCATACAGCCCTGCTGACCCTTTAAAATATCAGCATGCATTTAGGCACATGTAACTTAGGTAGTGGGAAGTAATGGTTCACTTAACAAGCAGTGCTTTGGACATAATGCTCAGAATCAACTAATAGTAAGATTTGTTAGAAGCAAACAGTGTCCTAAACATAATGATACATTTGGTAAAATAGTAATCATTGAAGGGCACAGAATCTACAAGCAGTTATTACAGCCTCTAGAAGGGAGTAGATGAATTTATGGGAGACAGGACTATCAGGTAAGGAACGTGTACATGAAAGTGCTTTACACAGAGTAAGACCATTGGTCCATCTAGTCTGGTATAATATGCTGTGAATAGCAACAAAGCGCCAGATGAAGGTCTTTCATATAATCTGTTATTGGATCCAACTGAAGATGCTAGGGATGAAAGTTACTAGTCATGGTGGCTAAATGGAACCTTCATGGTCAGAGGAAGACTTCTTCTGACTACCAGTTTCTGGCGGATGGGAACAGTAGGCTGTTGACTTCATGTCCCAGTTGAAGGATTTCTGGAATCATGTAGTTGGTGATTGTAGGGAAAATAGGATGCTGGACTAGCTAGACCTTTGTTCTGATCTAGCAGGGCTCTTATATTCTTATGATACTGAGGAAACAAAGAAGAGGGGGACAGAATGTTCAGAACTATAGGCAGAAGGAAGGGATAACTAACATGATGGGCACGCTGTGGCTGGAGAGAAGCAGATATGAAGGAGGGAGAAAGAAGAAATTCCCAAACTGGCTACTGGTGGTAAAATAACAATTGCCCCCCACTGAATTGAAATAGTAGATTATCAATGTTTTTATTATGCCTTTTGGGCAATTTCATAACATTGTGATCAGTGATAGCATGGATTAGCTGTACATTTGAATGTTCTCGCATTCTTTCACTAAGAAGAAAGAGGGAAAAGCTCTTATGACAAAACTTCACATACTTTTGAAAGAACCCGTAGCGACACACAGACAGTTAATCTGCAAACAGGCATCTATTTCAGTCTGTTCATTAAAAATAGTCTTCAGCTTGGAGAGTATAATTAAGCTGTGAACATTCCATCCTTCTTAGGCGAACCATCGGCAATTTATAGTTACCCATAGAGTTTGCAGAACTCTTCCCACTGGCATTCAGAAACGGATTTTTGTGAGGGAAGCAAGAGCTTCCCAAAGAAGTTTTCTTTTAAAAGGAATATTACCAAACTGAACACACACACACAAAAAAAAACCTGGCGTAATGTGAGTGATTTGTGCGTGAGGATATCAAAGTGGTTCTGGAAATAGCTGTCATTATGCATAAGAGCAAGACAAAGTTTGCCTTAAATGACAAGCCACCAAAAGAAGTAAAGTGTGTCAGTTTTTAACCCACTCAACATTCTCCGCCTGTTAGAAGCCTCTCTGCTTCCTCAACCTCGCTAAGACATGCAGTCCCCAGTGAGAGCCCTGGAATAAACAGACAGGTGGTTTCGGGGGAAAAGAAGTAAACTTCTAAAGCAGTCTTTGAACTGTATGCAGACCCTTTGGTGTAAAACTGACAACCTTGGCCTGTTAACCCCAAGGATGTCATGTCTTCTGCAGTAAATCACATGACCATCTCCCACCGAGCCTTGCTGCTCAACTGTTGCCATAGCAGTGAGAGGCAAACCTAGCAACAGGCACGTCAACGTCCAAAGCATACAACTCTAAATGACATTTTGAAAATACAATTAGTTACCCAGACTTGCCTGTTCCCAAATATATTGTACTGTTTCGAGAGGGGGAGTCAAGACTGTTAGGTACCTTTTGTGACTGAAAAATATGCAGCACTGAATGGTTAATTGCTATTCAAATTAAGGAGGACGGCGGCACAATGCAAGGACAGGTCTTTTTTAATCCAATTCCTTTTTGGTATGTTTTACAGTAGGAAATGCAGCGACTCTGACTCAGGCACTTTTTAAAAAGCAACACTAAGGAAAGCAAAATCACTTGATCCACTCACATGTAAATCTTCATTATTAAAACTAGTCTTGCTGCATGCCTCTTGCAATCCTTCGTGCCTCGTCATCTTATGCCCTGTAAAGAGCAAATTTTGTGTTTGGTGCCCACCAGTAAGGCAGCGGTCCAGCAACAGGCAAGACAGAAGTTTATTCTCACTGGGGGAACTACATGTGTAAGCAGAAAAAAATATATTGTTTGAATTAAAAACACCTCTCCCCTTCCCCAAATGGTTTCATAAGGACTGAGCATGTTTCTTGCTCACCAGAAAGCATAAAATATAACGGGCACTTGAACATCAGTTAAAGGGGGAAAAGAGGGTATACAAAAGGAGAAATTGATCTATTCTTGTAGTAAGGAATGGTGCTTGAAAGCCCCATAGCCTCTCCCTGAAAGCCCCATAGCTTCTCCCTGAAAGCCCCTATAGCCTCTCCTGCTTCCTACCTACCAACCAACCTACCATTCTTCCCCATCTTCAGCTTTTGTTCCTTCCCTACCCCTTGCAGACTTTCTGAGGAAAATCCTGAATAAATTGTGTGGTGCTTACCTGCCAGGCCAGGCCAAGTTGCATGGTGCTGGCTAGGCTTGGCCCAGTTGCACAGTGGGCAAACTGTGAGGGCTTGAGGGGGGCACCTCACTTTCCCCTGTATCCTCTCCCTACACTATTTCCTCTTCATTTCTTCCTGGCAGCCACCATATCCTCAACATTCCCTGTTTTCTTCTCTCCAGAATGGTGTAGTGGTTAAGAATGGTGGTTTGGAGTGGTGGACCCTAATCTGGAGAACCGGGTTTGATTCCACACTCCTCCACATGAGCGGCGGACGCTAATCTGGTGAACTGGGTTGGTTTCCCCACTCCACTACGTAAAACCAGCTGGGTGACCTTGGGCTAGTCAAAGCTCTCTTCGAGCTCTCTCAGCCCCACCTACCTCACAGGGTGTCTGTTTTGGGGAGGGGAAGGGAATGTGATTGTAAGCCAGTTTGATTCTCCCTTAAGTGGTAGAGAAAGTTGGCATATACAAGCCAACTCTTCTTCTTCTTCTTCCTTCCCACCCATCAACCTACCTATCTTTTACTTGACAGTGTGTGACTGGCCCAAAAATCACCCAGTGAGTTTCCACAGCACAGTGGGGATTTGAACCTGGGTCTTCCACATTCTAATCTGAAACTCTAACTACTACAGGACACTGTAGTTCTGTAGTGTGGTTGCTGTTAGGCATAGCCTCAATGAGTACTCCCTCAAAGGCAAAAACAGCCCTGGAAAAAGCCCTACACACATCACCTTTTACTGACAGAAACTAAGGCTTGAAGGATTGCAATACTGTAGTGGTTGTCTAGCAATGCCCACAGAGTTCATTTCTTAAAGCTTCAGGTGCTGCTTCTATCATTTTGGGGAGTTTTAACTCTCCCACTTTTTAAAGATTTCATATTTTCCTGCAAACCTGGGATTTTTGAAAGAACTGTCTTGTCTGCCCATGGCCCCAAACTCTGGATTTAAATATCCATAGATGGGGCCGCATTGAGAATCTGAAATGGGAGAGGAACGTTTCCTACTCCTCTGCATCTACTGACAGCACCACTACCTCATTGCTATGTGTGGGAGATGGCTCCCCACCCGCTGGCCAGCAAGTGTGGGCTGCATCAGGCCACATGGTGTCACCCAGTGCCTCTTTCCCTCCCCAACACTGTTAAGTTGCCATGTGTCCTTGAGCAGATTGTGTTAATCTGTTTTGACGGCTTGCAACCCCCCTCCTTTTAACTTTCCAAGCTTTTCTGCAAAGCTGGGGGAGGGGGGTCCCCAAGTTTGCTGGAAAATCTCTCTTCTGTCTCCATGGCTCCGATCTGTGTATTTAAGTAGCTATCATAAGGCATTTCTTTATTGACTGCAACAAATATGCTACTGCTCAAGATAAGCAGATCACAATGTACATTCAAAAATGGACCCCAGCTCCAGGGGTGGAAATTATAGCTAAATTGTTAGCTGATGTTGAACCTCGTGTGACTCTTACAGTGGCAAAATTCCTGTCTATGGCATTCAATAATAACAGTGATGTCTCATAATGAAATTGTACCATTTATAATTACGAAGCATGTTTCCCCCCCCCCCCCCAATATTTGCTTAAGATCAATTGGTAGCCACCAATGGAGCCATGTTGAGAATTATATATATTTTTGGTCTTTTATGCATGGGAGTTTTACCTGGGGTTCGATGCTTGCTCAATCCACACTTTTCTGTTGCGAATCCCAAAAATGCTATGCACCAGCAAAATCACCAGCTCAAATCTGGAAGCATCTGAGTCCCTGCCCCTTGAAAACACTGTTTTGTAATTGGCTGTAGTGCTTACTGTGATAAAAATGTCCAGTTCTCCTCTCCCCTTGGTGGAAACCCAAGTGCCGTTTTAAAAACAATTTCCCAAAATGGAGCTCTTTAAAAGGAACAGGCTGGGGGAGAAACCCAAGCGTCATTTTAAAACCCATTATTATGTGAGACAAATTAATGCTCAGAGAGAACTCTGGATGGGAGACAAAAATTAGGAAGCATTTGAGTCCCGCCTCTTAAAACACTGCTTTGTAATTGGCTGTAGTGCTTACTGTGAGAAAAACATCACCCTCCCCAGCTACCCTGTACCGAGTTTTGGATTATACATGGAGATTTGGACCATTTGACCTGGGCTGATCTCAGGTGGGATCAAAGAATCAGGTTTTAACAGCATCAGGAAGACCTGGACATTATGAGGGCTGGGCGCGGGTTCATCTCTGAGGGATGGAAAACTCATTCATAACTCCAAGGAAAAACCAAATCAGTCCAGGGATGAACGTGAGTCAAAGTACCCATGCACAGACAACCTTAGTCAGCAAAGAAGTACAATCTTTCACCATATGCACAGTTTACAAAGAAAATGATTGTGAAGAGTAATATGCAGGTGCAGAGAGCAGTGACAAGACTGCATATGAAAGTTCATTAAGTGTTCATAAGCACTTCAAAAACATGCTAGCTTTAAATTACAGGCATCTCCAGGAGAAAGAAATTACACTGCCAAGTGTTTTTTTGGGGGAATCTGAATTTGGTACACAGATGCATATATGAATATGATGACTGTGTCCCATCACAATGGGAGAAGGCCTTTGCTAAGGTATGTGGGTTCCAAGCAATTTAAGGCATTACAGGTTAAAACCAGTTGCCTAGAAATAAGATAACTTAAACTTACCTCCTCTTCACCTTTTACAAAGGAATACATTTTAGTCAATTGCTGAATGCTGTGTTCAGAGCTTTCCTTGGTTAACCCCGTAGGGAATGTGGTTGGAAAATAATACTGGCTCAATAATAGCAAAAGATACTATAAAATTACATATGTTAGGTGTTCATTTTCTCTGCAGCAGTTGGCTAAGCGGAAGGCTACAAAGATGTCTACGAGGGAACGTTAACAGCTGCTCATTTCTCTCAGTGGACAAACAGATTAAGACGAATTCCTCTGGCACCCCTAATGAGTAGATGTAAAAGAATGAATTTCAGGAAATGGCGGCATCTGTCATAGTTGATGCATAGCACAGAACTGCCACATTCAAATTAGAGTTGAATAGCTGAATTTTAATCAGTGTTCCTACTCTGGTGTACATTCTGCATGCACAAAAAGACCCCAAACCAACTGGAGTTCGATAGGCCTTATTTTTTAATGCTCCCTTAAGTCAGTTATCAGCCTCTTTCAGGACATTTAGAAAGATATTCTTCTGTGCATTTGTTCTCCAAGATGGCAGCAAACACAAAGCTACTATGGGTAAGAAAAAGTCTCAAGAGTAAACCAGTGTGTGTGTAAAGGACTATTAAGCCTCTTATTATGGACCAATCTATGTATGCATTTTACAGTGTTTTTAAAATTTATATATACACATCTGATTGTGCATGATACAGTTCATTAACTACCCTTCAAGCTGACTAATTGTGCCAGATGGTGTAATTTTTATGTATACTTGGTTTTCCATTAATTACTTCATTCTAATATTCCACCAGGAAAAAGTGCATTTCTGATTTAAATATAGCAAGAAATTGGAAAGGCTAACTGAAGGTTAAAGCCCTTTTTTGAATCCATGAGAGACTGATAGAACATCACCACAATGCCATGGAGACACTCCCAGTTATGCAACTAGAAGTGATGTCATGGCATTGTGTGGTGTCACACAACCCTGTGCAATAACTATCCACATTTCCATAGCTCCTAAAGCATGGGTGGGGAACTTCAGGTCTGGGGGCCATTTAAGGCCAGCGAAATCATTTAGTCTGGCCCTTCATGGGTCCTGGCAGATCTCTAGCTCTGAAGGATCTAAGACTGGCGATCCGCCCCCTCTTGCGGACAGGAATAGCTTCTATTCAAGGCAGATGTGAGTTTGTTTTGCTGAGAAAAGAAACCTTTTTCGTCCTTGCAGAAGAGTCGTTAGCTATGAAGCTTCTAGCGAGTTCTTAGTCAGTGTGTCCTCATTTCTTAGCTGCAGGCGGAGGTATCAGGAGCTGGCTGTAGAATCCATCCCTGACCGTGTGGAGCAGGAGCAATTCCAGCCTGC
This sequence comes from Euleptes europaea, assembly GCF_029931775.1. Lineage (NCBI taxonomy): Eukaryota > Metazoa > Chordata > Lepidosauria > Squamata > Sphaerodactylidae > Euleptes > Euleptes europaea. The sequence goes on from NC_079323.1 coordinate 37,944,862, forward strand.
AGCTGTACAGCTATGCCTGGCTGGTGCAACAGACCATCCTGTGCCACCAGGTGGGCAAGTGTGCCACTGGTTGAATGCCTGCCTGCTTGCCCATGCCAGGGGGGGGGGTGTCATCTGGGGCAGCTGCCTGCTTGGGGCTTGGTTGGCTAATTTTTAAGTTGATAATTTTGTATGACCCGCAAATGATGTTATAAATATCCAAATGGCCCACCCCTGTCCTAAAGGATGTCAGCTGATGGCTGGCAGCCTTATGTTTGAGGAAGATTAGGTTAGTGCATTTTATTCCTACCCTTTCTCCAAGAAGCTCAGGGTGGAGTACATAGTCCTCCCTTCCTTCATTGTATCCTTACAACAACCCTGTGAGGTAGGTTACTCTGAGAGAAAAAGTGATGCATATTGGGGCAAAAAAATCCCAGCTTCACATAAACACTGTGCTGGCAGTGATAGACCAAGAAAGGGATCTTGGGGTGGTAGTGGATAGCTTGATGAAAATGTCAACCCAGTGAGCTGCTGCTGTGAAAAAGGCAAACGCCATGCTGGCCATAATTAGACAAGGAATAGAGAGTAAAATTGCTGCTATCATACTACCCTTATACAAATCTATGGTGAGACCACACTTGGAATACTGTATACAGTTCTGGTCACCACACCTAAAAAAAATATTGGAGAGCTTGAGAAGGTGCAGAAAAGAGCAACCAAAATGATCAGGGGGTAGAGGAAATGACCTATGAGGAGCAGATAAAATACTTAGGGCTGTTTGTGTGTGTGTTAAGTGCCGTCAAGTCGTTTCCGACTCATGGCGACCCTATGAATCAATGTCCTCCAAAGTGTCCTATCCTTAACAGTCTTGCTCAGATCTTGCAAACTGAGGGCCGTGGCTTCCTTTATAGAGTCAATCCATCTCTTGTTAGAAAAAAGGTGGGTAAGAGGAGACATGAAAGAGGTCTATAAAATTATGCATGGTATGGAGAGAGTGGATAGGAAGAAGCTTTTCTTTCTCCAATAATACAAGAACATGGGGTCATTTGCTGAAGCTGAAGGGTGAGAGATTCAAAACAGATAAAAGGAAGTATTTCTTCACACAATGCATAGTTAAATTGTGGAACTCCCTGCCCCATGATGTGGTGACGGCTGCCAGCTTAGAAGGCTTTAAGAGGGGAGTGGACATGTTCATGGGGGATAGGTCTATTCATGGCTACTAGTAAAAATGGATCCTAGTCATGACTCTCCGGGATCAGAGGAGCATGCCTTTTATATTAGGTGCTTTGAAACACAGCCAAGATGCTGCTGCAGTCATCTTGTTTGTGGGCTTCCTAGATGTACCTGATTGGCCACTATGTGGACAGACTGCTGGACTTGATGGGCCTTGGTCTGATCCAGCATGGCCTTTCTTATGTTCTTATGTTATGTTCTTATGGAAGCTAAGCAGGGTTGGCCCTGGTTAGAATTTGGATGGGAAACTATCAGGGAATACCAGGGTCACTATTGCATTGTTTACTGAATGTCCCATTATCAATTATATTTAGGGTTGCCAACCTCCAGGTAATTTGTAAATATAAGTTAGCCTGCTATGAAGTTAGTTAGCAAACAAAAAATAGCAGAAAAAATCAAGCACTACTTATTAATGAAATAGTAATCTTATTCAATTTAGGCATATATAATATTCATTCCATAAATGTGCAATAATATGCAAAAGAATCCAAAAACAATTTGTTGCACGCGTTGTTAATGTCACAAGTGTTACATATAAACCAAAGAGTCCTATGCGAGTACATTGCTAACTTGCATCAAGGAGACATCAAGATGTAGTCACGTGTGCGTCAAGCCTTTTGTAATGTGAATAACAGGTTTCTTCTGTCGCTGTTACTTGGAGTATAATAACTCATCAATCACATGAGTGGCAATGGCGGATCATATCAAATAGAATACAGGGTGCCGGATGTATCCCTGTTTCGACCACTAGACGGTCTTCATCAGATGCCAACTCGGGCTGTATAGTAACACGCTCCTTTGTTGGATGGGATCAAATGTCCTTACTTTAAGGATTTTCTTACCAGTTGTGGTTTTTTTCAGTTTTAAGCCTTGCGAGGCATTTGCAGGCTCGGATGTACACGCGTCACCTGTGAGTGTATGTTCTGTTTGCTTTGTTGTTTGCTCTATTGATATTATAGTAAATTTTGACATTGATTCTGCAATAGGCATTTTTGTACATTTTCTCTTTATTTACCTTTGAGCCTCGTGCTGCCTCCATATTCAACCTCCAGGTAATAACAGAAGATCTCCTGCTATTACAACTGATCTCCAGCCGATAGAGATCAGTTCACCTGGAGAAAATGGCTGCTTTGGCAATTGGACTCGATGGCATTGAAGTCCCTCCCCTCCTCAAACCCCGCCCTCCTCAGGCTCCACCCCAAAAATCCCCTGCTGATAACCCAAGTTCCATGGCAGAGTGGGGATTTGACCCTAATTCTCCCAGGTCTTAGTCTGACATGATAGCAATACACTATGTGATACAAAAAACCACAGTTGGCAACAATTTTCTTTCTGAAAGCCACAGGAGTCTCTGGACATGATCAAATGTTGAACAAATTTTAATACAAACTGTGGCCTACCTTGGGGGTTATCTAAACATCACAATTAACACAAGTGGCATTGGGCATCCCCTGACATGACTCCCAGTCACAAGTGCACAGGGACTTCGGTGAGACTTTGGGCGAAAACGGATGGTCGCTTTAGCCTCCTTTATTCCATTTCAGCCAGAATTCAGCCAGGATAGAACGCACGTTCGGCGAAATGCATGCGTTTGATCCTGGCTGAATCCTGGCTGAAACTGGGAATAAAGGAGGCTAAAGCAACCATGTGTTTTTGCCCTTTGAGTTCAGAGAGTGGGAAGGAGGGGCTTCAGACTTCCCTCCCATGCTATTTTCTCCAGCAGAAATTACCACAGGGGGGCCTTTTCCCCCCTTCCCTCGGGCTCCGTGTGTCTTCAGTCACATGAAACCCAGGACACACGGAGCCAGAGGGGCAAACAGGGTACCCCAGGGGCCCTTTCTGCTGATGAACACTGTGTGGAAGGGAAGGCTGAAGCCCCTCCTCCCTCTTTGCGGTATTCAGAACTACACCAAGTATGCTTGAAAAATAGGGCTGCCAACCTCCAGGTACTAGCTGGAGATCTCCTGCTATTACAACTAATCTCCAGCCAATAGAGATCAGTTCACCTGGAGAAAATGGCCGCTTCGGCAATTGTACTCTATGGCATTGAAGTTCCTCCCCTTCCCAAACCCCACCCTCCTCGGGCTCCACCCCAAAAACCTCCCACTGGTGGCAAAGAGGGACCTGGCAAACCTATTGGAAAAGGTAATTTCCTCTATGCACATGTAGCTAGGAGTCATGTTGAGGGACTCTTTTGGCGACAGGCATTTCTGGCCAGTGGATGAGGTTGGGAAGATCATGCTAACTTTCTAGCAAACACTGAATAAGAATAAGAAGAGTTGGTTTTTATATGCCGACTTTCTCTACCACTTAAGGGAGAATCAAACCGGTTTACAATCACCTTCCCTCCCCCTCCCCACAACAGACACCCTGTGAAGTAGGCGGGGCTGAGAGGGCTTAAAGAGAGCTGTGACTAGCCCAAGATCACCCTGCTGGCTTCATCTGTAGGAGTGGGGAAACAAATCCAATTCACCAGATTAGCTTCCCCCGCTCATGTGGAGGAGTTGGGAATCAAACCTGGTTCTCCAGATCAGAGTCCACTGCTCCAAACCACCGCTCTTAACCACTACACCACGCTGAATACATCTAAGGTCTTCCTTTTCTCTGCATGAAAGCACATAGCCTGAGTGTGGCTAGAGGTACAAGTTTGGTCCCTTTGCACAACTTGTGAGTCACAACTTGCAGTTTGGGACCTGTGTTCACCCCTCCCAAGTGAATCACAAGCTGCCTTTTTTTTTTTTTTTTTTTTTGCTTATTTTAAGTGAATTATTTAAATTTGTTGTTTTGGGTTGTGGAAATTTCTGTAAGTCATTTTGGGTCACCCTGGAGGAAAAAAAAACCCACATAGCAATGTCCTATTAAATAAATTGATGTGCTTTTTACAGCAGCGGTTTGTGTTAGGTTTTGAACATGGGAGGTCCAGGTTTGAATCCTGTTCAGCCAGAAGTATAAAGTGGCACTGCCTAATTATGTTAACAAAGATTAACACATATTAGCTAAGATACTGGTCTTAAGTAATCAAGTCCCAGCCATGTTACAATTATAAAATACCACGAGCACAATGTGCCGCTATTTTCTTTCTCATTTCCTATGAATGGGAAATTATGCCGTTGGAGGTTTAAGTTGTGTAATGACAATTTTACACAAATTTTACCTTGCATTTCACTCACAATGTCTCATCAACGACATGCTGACTGAATTTAGAACTGACTGGGATAATTCTACTACAGAAGCAAACGACACTTTTAATATACAGATGTGTGCATTAAGTGTCGTCGAGATACTTCCAACTTATGGCTACCCTATGAAAACATTCAGAGACACCTTCTTAATTGGCACAACAGCACTCCCCCCTCCCAAGTATCTAGTATCCAATGGTGCATTTCAAATTAGCTGAATTCTATGTGGATAAAATCTGTAGCAGCTAATGATGAAACTAGACGTGCCGTGAGAGACCAGGTAGGATTTCTTACTTTTTCGAAAAGCTAATTAGCAGTCCCATGCAACTTCTTTAGAGCTCAGGGAATGGTCTCAGGGGAGGTTCTGCTATTGTCCCAGTGATTTAAATCACCGCTCTGAAGCGTCACTTAGCTCAGTAGCAGGGAAAAGAACAGCAGAGTGCTCAAAACTTTCTAAGCGCAGTTTCGGAGGGGCACACTCGAGGGAAAGCCACCCTGTTAAGCAGCTTCTTTTTTTTTTGAAAAGTGAAAGCCATAATCGTAGATCTCTCCCTTCACACTGGGTTTGACCTTTTAAAAAATGTTGAGATATTTGCAAATACTGTAATGAAATACATATTAAGACTGTACGAGAGACCATATGATACGTATTCAGGCCAACCTGAAGGGGTGAAAGGGGTGAGCTCTTACAAAGCAAGGCTTATTGTTCCAGGGTCCAGCCATTGTCATTATACAGTACTTTTTGTACCTCAACAGTGCCAGGAGGTTTAATACCTTCCACAATATACTAAAATTCTACAGTGCCACATTCCATCAGAAATATGTCATTCCAAAGGTTCATCAGAGGTTTAGCCTCTGCCTTCAAGCGGATCTGATAGCCTTTACCATTTAGCACAAATAAACTTACACTGTGAGCTCTTTGTATTCACACAGGGCATATTTTATTTGCCATTTCATTCAGGAATACCGTGGAGGAAAGATGGCTTCAGTTCAGAGTGACTGTTTGACATTTTCGACTGGTTCATAAGCCTTCCTAGTAGTTACAGTTTGAACCTTCTAACATCCAAATTTCTTGCCTGTCCCAGTATAGATGCTTCATAAGGGATGAAGAAGTGAGCTGTGGCTCACGAAAGCTCATACCCTACCAGAAAATATTTTTCTTAGTCTTTAAGGTGCTACTGGACTCTTGCCCTTTTTGACTACTGCAAACAGACTAACACGGCTACCCACTGTGAATTATCTTCATAAGGGATGTTACTGACATGTTCACTCTCCATTCCACCCTGCCCTATGGTCTCTCATGAAATCTTGGCTTCATGAAATAGCTCTATTTCTGGCATTTTGGGGAAATGTTAATGCTTGTATACATTAATTCCCATATATTTCTACACAGAATGTAACCCATAAATGTCTTGCTTCCCAGTGGGGTATCTCTAAGCAGCAGTAGGATAAACAGGCTTAATATCCTTCAAGGGAACTTCCCTTGAAATTGACTCAGAAGCTTCAGCTGGTTCAAAAGGCTTTATGTAAGTAAAGCTGCAACCAACTTATGGAGATCCCCACAAGGGGCTTTCACATCAAATGAGAAGCTGAGGTGGTTTGCCATTGCCTTCCACTGCAGAGTCTTCCTTGGTGGTCTCCTGCTTAGCTTCTGACCCTGCTCAGCTTCTGAGATCCGACAAGATCTGGCTATACAAGGAGAACTTCCCTCCTGCAAAAGGCTGTAGCCTGCCTCTTATTCAATGTCAAAAAACTGGAATGTGTACAGACTTCTCATATCAGGGTTGCCAACCTCCTGGTACTAGCTGGAGATATCCCGCTATTACAACTGATCTCCAGCTGATAGAGATCAATTCACCTGGAGATAATGGCCGCTTTGGCAATTGGACTCTATGGCATTGAAGTCCTTCCCCTCCCCAAACCCTGCCCTCCTCAGGCTCTGCCCCCAAAACCTCCTACCAGTGGCGAAGAGGGACCTGGCAACCCTATCTCATATCCACGGGAATTACAGTCCCACAATTTCTGATGCCTGTTGTGCTGTTGCTTCGGCATCTACACAGGGTGCCAGTTTGTTTTGAAGTCCAATTCAAGGGACTGGTTTTTACTTTTGTGTCACCCAATGTGCCGGCGTAGGCCAAGGGCTGGGCGGTGCCCGCAGTCCTCAGACGTGCGGGAGGTATTTAGCCCCTTTCAGAGCAGGCGACAAAGATTATGCTATCTACCAGGGTCAGAAGTCAGAGGCGTCGTCAAAGCAGGCAGGAGTCAACGGCCGGAAAGATCAATCAGAGGCAGTAGCAGGAACACAGAGAAACTGCACGGTTGCTTCCGCAAAGTGAAAGCATGCCTGCACTGCCTTTATCAGTCAGTGCACTTCCAAGCTAGGCTTCATCCTGAAAAGACTCAGCACCAGTTCTCTGTCTGTTTAGCCTCTCCAAGCGAGCACTCCTCCTTTTACCCTGCAAAACCACACACTGCCGAGTCCTGATATGCCTATCAGGTTCAGGTGAGCTTGGAGGGCTGCCATTCTCAGCTTCTGCTGCAGGGGTTGGGGGAAGAGTAGCTTCTGTCTGCCCTTGTTCCATCTCTCTGCCTAGCTGTGGTTTCTGCTGAGTTATTTCAGGCTCCTGTGCTACTGACTGCAATGGAGGTACTGAAGGCCCAGAGGCAACCTGTTCCTCCACTTCAGCTTCAGAGTCCTCAGAGTCCTCAGCTCCCACGGCAGGGCCCATGACACCCTAAGAACACTTTCCTGGGAGTAAGCTCCATTGAACAGACCTCAGTAGTATTCCGAGTACCCACTTAGGATTGCTGTTTTATAATAATAATAGTAATTTATTATTAGGTCTATGACCGCAGTCTTGGACCAAGGGAGGAAGAGAGGGGAAGACAAGGGAGGATGGGAAGCATAATTCATAGTATAATACAATCTTAAGTTAACAATGCTAAAAATTAGGCGTCAGCCCAATAGGTAAAATTCCTAACTAAAATAAACTGGGGGCAGAGCAAACTGACTAAAAGTTGCCAGAGGTAGGCGTTGAGAGTTCTTTCTTAAGAGCAGCCACTCTGGACAAAAAGCGGGCAACATTCGATGTGGCTGCAGCATTAGTTGAGTCGCCAAGCAAAAAAGGCAACACCCAGGCATGTAGAGGGAGGTTCAAGCTGATGATGATTTGAGCAATAAGAGCATGTCTATCTTGAGAGTTTCGGAAGCTCCACAGGGCATGTGTTTCTTGCTGGCTGTTTTAAAAAGAGCTAGGGCAACAAAGAGTTAAGGAGGGTTATATCCTCCTAGTCCTGGGTGGCAGCAATTGCAGCAAGACAGGGGGTTGCCTTCCTGCTTCATATACTACCCATTCATGAAATATACACCTCTCTTCTCTCAGTTGCAAGGTCTTTACAGATGTAGCTCCAAGGCTGTGCAATAATGTCCCTTAGAAATGAAGAAGAAACGTTGGGTTTTTTATGCCAATTTTCTCTTCCTTTTAAGGGGAATCAAACCAGCTTACAATCTCCTTTCCTTCCTCTCCCCACAACAGACACCTTGTGAGGGAGGTGAGGCTGAGAGAGCTCTAAGAAAGCTGTGACTTGCCCAAGGTCACCCTTCATGTGGAAGAGTGGGAAATCGAACCCAGTTCTCCAGATTAGAGTCCTCCGCTCTTAACCACTATACCACACTGGATCTCAATCATTCCCGTTTGTTCATACTCTAGAAGGGCTACAAAACCTTCCTATTTCATGGAGCCTTTCAGAGTTCTCCTTGGAGCAGTTTTTCTAACTAGCCAATATGATGTATTAATCAGCTTTTTTTATTCTATAGGATTTTAATTTTTTTCTCTCTGTTTGGCTATAATTGTTGCTATTACCAAGTATGTTTTAGGTTAATCTGCTGATTAAAAAAACAACAACTCCTAAATTGCTTTTACAATGATAGCTTCCTGCAAAGATATTGAGGAAATGGGATGCAGGTCCATATGCCGCTCCGTGCTCCTGGCGTAGAAGCAGGTGTTACTACTGAGTGGATGCTTGTATATCAAGTCAAAGGCTTATTACTGCCCTGCCATGAGCAAATTCAGCATTCCAGTACATACACAGGCCAAACGGTGATCCAATATTTGAACAAGGAGCAGGGCTCAGGCTTCCTGCTGAAAAGCTCTGGGATTCCTTTTTTCCATGGATCTCAGGAGAGCATGTGGTGCCTTTAATTGTGAACAAGTAAACATTAGTCAGATAGCTGGAGAATTCAGCAGATGAAGTGAAACAGAAGCCGTCGCTGCAGGTGGGTTAACAGCTGCTGCCAAGCCCCCCCCCCCACCTTCCCATCTTATAGAAAACCCTTTAGGATAATTTCCAGTGTCATAAATACCGGAGAAGCGGTGGGGGAAATGTAAACGTGTTTCAAATATAGAAAATATTGGTGATAGTACCTATTAAAGAAGGAAAATCTGGAGAGAGGGAAAAGAAGGGATCCTTGGAAGAGGCTGTTTTAACATAGTATAGTTGTTGTTGGGTTTTTTATATTTTTGAAAATTAATATTAATTTGGTTCTTGTAGGTTATCCGGGCTGTGTAACCGTGGTCTTGGTATTTTCTTTCCTGACGTTTCGCCAGCAGCTGTGGCAGGCATCTTCAGAGGAGTAACACTGAAGGACAGTGTCTCTCAGTGTCAAGTGTGTAGGAAGAGTAATATATAGTCAGAAAGGGGTTGGGTTGGGTTGGATGAGCTGAATCATTGTCCTGCAAAAAGTAACAAAGGTAATGTGCTAACCATTGTCCTGTAAGTATCCAGATAATGTGCTAATGAGGGTGTGGTATGTTAATATGGAACCATTGTATCCTGAAGTGATCTGTTAATGTGTGAAATCAAAAGCTAATCTGCATGGCTATTGTTGACTGTAGTCTTTGTTAGTATGGTAACTAACCAGACTACCTTCCTTTGCCTTGCCCTTCCCTTTCTCGGACCTGGAGGCTGCTCCCCTTGGGAAAGCCAGCATCAGGCAGGACTCTGTCCCTTCCCCACGCTTGGCTGCCTCCACACCAGTCCCAGCATGGGCTCCTTCTCGCAGCATGGATGAATTCACCTGGAGCCTCCCTAACGGCGTCTCCCTATTTATTTATAACATTTCTGTCCTATTGTTCAGACAGACCATCACTCAAAACAGTTTGTAACACATTGGTAAAGATACACAGCCCTGCCCACAAAGTTGTAAATTAAAAAGACATGGTGAAGAAGAAAAGGGGAGTGGAGAGATGAAGGCAAAGAAGGGAGATCTATTTGACAACATCAACATTGATCTGCATTTGAGGCCAAGCTGATCTTTCTTTACAGTGCTCTTTTTCAGAAGGAAGTGGTGCATGTATCCTTTAGTCTTCAGTTTTCTAGTCCATGACAAAGGCCACAAAGTGTTCTTTTCATTATCTTGCCAACAACTTTCCATCCCACAAATGCACTAGGAAATATAATGGGGCAGCCTGCTGAGGCTTCCTCAGATGAGGAGTACCTTGAAGCAGCAGGCAGTGGAAGGAAGGAACAGCAGCAGGATGAGCAGCCACAGACAGATAAGGCTTCCCTATGTGTACAACCACCCTGCACATGAGACATACCTGTGTCAGAGGGTCAGCTGCAGGCAGTGTCACCAGACAGCTCCCCAGAGCTGCTGGAGCAGAGGTGCCAAAAGCTCAGAGCAATACTACACAATCGTAGGAGGAGTGCTAGACTGCAAGCCCAGCGAAGAAGAGTTGGTTTTTATATGCCAACCTTCTCTACCACATAAGGAAGACTCAAACCAGCTTATAATCACCTTCCCTTCCCCTCCCCACAACAGAGGTAGGTTGGGCTGAGAGAGCTCTAAGAAAGCTGTGACTACCCCAAGGTCACCCAGCTGGCTTCATGTGTAGGAGCGGGGAAACCAACCTGGTTCACCAGATTAGCATCCACTGCTCATGTGGAGGAGTGGGGAATCAAATCTGGTTCTCCAGATTAGAGTCCACCACTCCAAACCACCAATCTTAGCCACTATACTCCCTGCTGACAGTAATGAAGCTAATGAGCTCCACCAGGCAGGGGATGCTGAGACAAAGGAACAAGCAACAGCTTGTTCACCTTAGACTTAACAAGTTGTTCCCACACTTGCATCCAGGCCAGTGTGGGAACAACTTTTTATACCACTCTGTGCTCTCTTTGGACCTTGATTACTCCTGAGGTTCTTGTGGCCTTGACCTTGCAACGGACTTTGACTTAGCTTTTGGACTTTGCCTCTGATACTGTGGCTCTTGTGGTCTTGACCTTGGCGTGGACTTTGACATGACATTTGGACTTTGCTTCTGATATGGACCCTTTGGAGATTGACCCTCAGACCACTATCTGACTTCACTACCCGCCTCTGACCCTCAGGTCTGCCAACAGTCAGGACAGGAAACCTAAAGATAGAAGCAACTGTTCACCTTTTACATCTGATGAAGATTGCATTGACTCCTGACAGCTTATACTCTGGAACTCCTTTTGGACTGGACTCAGGTGCTACTGGACTCAGTTCTAGCTCTTCTACTGCAACATGGCTATCCTCCTGAAACCATCTTCTACATCCCATCAGCTATAAACTTGGGTGATTTATTAATTTCCAGAAGCAAATGAAAGTGCTCTTTCCAAGGCAATAGGAATCTATTGGATGGATCCTAACCTTCAAAGTGATATGGGGAGGGCTCAGAGGTCAGTGGTAGAGCACATGGTTTGCATCCAGAATGTCTCCTGTTCAGTCCTTGGCATCCCAAGTTAAGGATCACCAATGTTGAAGAAAGCCTTGAAGAGACACTTCTGATTGCAAATAAATATTAGCACTAGAAAACTTGAAAATGTACACGACGTGTTAACAAACTACATGTCCTTGCCATTAAACAAAGCCTAAGGACAAGAGAGCTTGAGCTACCATTCATCATGACACACTGCTCCCATTTTAATTAATTAATCTAATTTTCACCCTGTACTTTCATCTATTATCTCGCCACTGATAATGATAATTTAGATCTTACTTTGATCACATACAAAATACAAAAGAAAATGTTTATATTCTAGCAGTGGTAGATTGCAGGTTTCATGGTTCAAGCAGAAAACTAATAATCTCATGTCATGTCTGGAGCATTTAGAACTCATCTATGCAAAGATTCCAAGCTTCAGACAGTACCTTACTTTTTATGGCCTTCTCTTTATTCCTCAAGCTCTCTCTTTCTCTCTTATATCCTGTTTCTCAGAAGAGATCACAACAACTTACATGTTTTCCTGACAGCAACCATTTCATGAAATGTCCTTGTTCACAGCATAATTAAAATGTTCCTGATTCACATTTTCCAAAAACAATGGTAATTACCCTCCATTTCCAATACTATTTGATAAATATTTTTCTCTGTGACAAAGTCAAATGGTAAAAGAAGTAGATAAGTCAGACAGACAGATAGCAAGGGTAACACCAGGATAACAGGTAAAAAGTAAGATTTCTCAATGGCATAGAGAATGGCAACAGAAAATGCTTTGCCTAGAGCTGTTCAGAGGAAGGAAAAACACAGTTGGGGGTGATTCTTAACATGTCAAAATATGTGCATCATTGCTTTTCCAGTCTAATATGCTATTAAGGTTTTGGTGCAAACCACTTCAAAGTGCACCTTATGAAGAGATTGCGGGATGGTACATCAAGGGGACAGACGAGATCTTGCTCACTCACCCAGCTCACAGAAGAGCAGCAATGTCCTTATTAAGCAGAGGCGCCACTGTGATGTGTTCAACAGAGGCAGCAGCTTTTGGTGCAGGAGAACAGAAGCAGCAGCGCTCAATTCAATGTTTTTTTAAGGCTGGCATGTTCCACTGAAGAAGTGGTAGGATGTATTATTTATTTTGCTGTTAAGTGCCTAGGAACTAACTTTGGTTGGTAAGGAGTACTGCCAGACAAGCTTTCTTTGGCTTTTGCCAAGTATAAGATGCCACTTTGGCTGCAGTGATGCAATCCAGTGTTTGTGTCCCATTCCTGAAGCAGTTGTGCTGGCTCAGACAGTCCATTGAAACATCATCACTGATTAAAGACGATGTGCAGATGAGAACTTAGACATGGCAAGATCTAACTTAGGTCATGTCTTATCCACGAATAGTGTTGCCAGCCTCCAGGTACTGTATATGAAAAAACAGTAGTAGTCTCTAAGTATGAAAAGGCAATATTTAGTAAACCACTTGTAACAATAGAAAGGCAATGTGCATCAGCAAGCAATCAAATTACATAAAGTAACTAGCCCCAAAAGGAAGCAACAATATGATGCAAATATAGTGGCATAGTTCAATAAGCATAACAAAAATGGTATGCAACAACAATGAAAGAAAACTTATATCACACAAGCATGCTGTAAAGCGATCCAGGTGGCGTCCTACTGGAGTTCTTCAGGAGTGGATATGCAAATCTCACTCAAAAGCCATAAATTTTGGCATGGAAGGTCGCTCTTCCTTGTAAGACTCATCAGACAAAAATTGGAAACGCCTTTCCAGATAGTACTTAGCGCTTTCGCCACAAAATGTGGCTTCATTAGCCTTAAACAATTGCAATAGTAGGCTTGTAACAATATTCACTATGGAAACAATTTCAAGCTCCCGTGACGGGTTGCATACCTCACTTTGCATCATATTGTTGCATCATATTGTTGTTTCCTTTTGGGGCTCGTTACTTTGTGTAATTCGATTGCTTGTTGATGCACATTGCCTTTCTATTGTTACTAGTGGTTTACCAAATATTGCCTTTTCACACTTAGAGCCTACTACTGTTTTTTCATATAAAGCCCCTATCTACAGTATTAGTGAGTCCTTTGTATCCCAACCTCCAGGTAATAGCTGGAGATCTCCTGCTATTACAACTGATCCTCAGCCGATAGAGATCGGTTAACTTGGAGAAAATGGCTGCTTTGTCATTGAAGTCCCTCCCCAAACCCCACCTTCCTCAGGCTCCACCCCAAAAACCTCCTGCCAGGGGTGAAGAGGGACCTGACAACCCTATTCATGAAATGTGTCCCAAACTGTCCTTCTCAACCTCACAAAGTTAATGCATGGTAAACTGAAAACTGCTAGAGAGTTATGGATCATTAAAATCCCCTTACTTTCTTATGCACATTTTCCTTTGGGATCAAGATATTTGCTAACCAGTTTTTCCTACAAAATCTGAAAAACATCATAGTTAGGGGTTACAGTGTCAGATTAGGGTCTGGGAGACCAAGGTTCAAATTCTCACTCGGACATATAAGCTCACTGGGTGACCTTGAGCCAGTCGCACTTTCCTAATCTTGCAGGGTTGTTGTAAAGATGAAATGGAGGAGGGGGAAATACTGCTGTCAGCCCTTTCAAGCCTTAGAAAACAGCGTATAAAAATCTAAATAAATCGATGTCCACATTAGTTTCTCTCGGTTATAGTAAAAAAAATTTTTTTTTCATGTGCTCGTAATTATTTAAACATGAATCCAGCACACAGATCACCATTTAAGATTTGGCTGATACAGCACCACACATGAAAACCAATAAAAAAGCACCAGGGAGAAAAATAACCATCACAAATAATATATAAATGGAATGGTGACAAGAACCTCATGGGGAGGGTGAAGATTCATTTCTGTATTTTTAGCAGGTAATAAATCACCATCCTTTCATTTCAGCTTCAGACAGCTTGGGAAAAAAATGTCTAGTGACAACTGCTGAAGAGCAGCTTTTCAGGCTATGATATTTGCTATTTGGTATTTCAAAAAGCCAATGGAAAGAAAAAGACCAGCCCCCTTAGATGAGTCTCTCGCACTCTCTTTCTCCCCAGACAATTGCCAAGATCATACGCTGCAGCCTCCCATCCCGCAAAAATGCTTGGCCCAGCTTAAATAAAAGCCTGTGTTCAAGGAGACCTATTTACCAGACAGCATTAAGCCCCAGGAGCAGGCAGGCTAATATGTCTATATTATAAAAGACAGACAATTCCTTTTAGAAAGCAAACAAAAGCATTCCTATTCGGAGCCCAGCCCTACCAAGTTTCAGCTGTCTGCTGGGGAACAGAAGGAGTTGGCAGGGAATGTCTAGCCCTACAGGGAAACCCAGACCATCCCTTTGCCTTTGAGTTTACCCTGCTCCCTCCCACCACCCCAGCACCTAGCAGCGCTCCCATTCCGTGCTGTCTGCGTCCATCTGAGTCTGGTTCCTAGCTGTCGGTTAGAAACACGGGGACGACAAGCCTTACAAAAGAATCAGTTTTGTGCCTCTGAAGTTCAATCCGCATTTTCTAAAAATACTTCTTGCCAATGAGAAAGGGCTGAAAATCAAATAAATGAGCGCAAGCTGGTGTTCTGGCTGTGATTCAAATATAAAGAAGCTTAAAAAAAAAAAAAAAGAGTTCCCTAAAGGCCACCACGCATTTTAGCAGCTAGTTCAGTGCTTATAACTTAATTTGTAGCTAGTGTATCTGTAGTTCAATATGATAAGAAAGCAACGGGCCAGAGTTAAGATATCTGGGGCTCTGTTTTTTCTGTTCACCTACAAGACAAACTAGGTTAGGAGATCACATTTTCCTGTCTTGACAAACTGAAGAGGGGCTTGATCATTCCCTGGCCATTGGCTGAGGGCAAGGCTGGTCAAATATTGCTACCCAAATGCAACCCCCCCCCCATTCTTCGCCATGGCATTGCATCACGCCAAAGATGTAGCATCTGAAACAAATCTTGTTCCATGTGTCTGCATGTCAACAGACTGTCATCATCAAGCAGCCCAAGGGAAGTGCAGACATGTGAAGCTCATGCCTAGCCTATGTATTTCCAGGTAGCCTAACTTTATCCTTGCATTTAATAGTCCCTTCTCCACCTTTTAAAAATTACAATGGCAAAAGAGAATGCACTTTTGGGGGAGTTAACCCAAAACCAAGACTTACTTATTGAGCTGGATTCCATTTTATTGCATCTACTCTAGATGCTGAATTACACTGGGAGATGCAGAGACCATGAATCATGTAAGATTGATATTCAGCATCTTAAATGTGGTTAAAGTGAGAGTATATCTTAAAATTCTAGGGCATGAAATCATTTGGTTATAAAAGTTTATCACTCAGCTTTTCCTAAGAAGTTTGAGGAAGTTTGACTAGGACATGCGCAAGGGAATGCAATAATCAGCTTGCCTGATATATAGTTCCTCATAGCTGTAATGGTAAGAAATACCAAGCAGACTGATATCACTTCATGGAGACTAACATTTTACATATTACTTTTTTGACATCAAGCTTAAACTTCACAATAAAAATGTTTAAAATATAATATAATGACTGGTCACAGAGATATCTTTTTAGATGTAACTTCATGTGTTATGGGGTCACTGAAACAAAGCCATAATCAGAAAAAAAAACTTTAACCCACAAAGAACCAAAGGACAACGAGAGAGAATATGGAGTTAACGAAGAACTGTTCCTTTGTTTTTTTCATGAGAACCTGTCCGAATGAAAATTCCATTCAGATTTTGCAAAACAGATTGTCGAGCAGCAGCAAACCACAAAATGGCATCCTGATCGTAGTCCTTCTCTACAAAGTCCAGTGGGATTTTTCATACTGCACGAACATTATCTATGCATGCATTTTTCTGTGAGTGAACATTGCATAAGATTTGATCATTATGTCTCATATCAGATGACTCAAAGCCGGGTCTCAAAAGGCTGCTAAGAGTCTGAAGGCAAAAATATCTTTGATTCCTACCTATGCTTTTGGTATACTTTCATAGCACAAAACTGAATGCCAAAACAAAATCCCACACATTTCAGTAATTTCCCTGTCATCTGACAGCCTGGATAGAGACTTGGAAAAAGGTGTCAAATGAAAGAATCCTATAGCCTCTTGCTTGTCTTCCTGGGGGTGGGGTATGCAAAGCATGGTGTTTTAAAATGGTCTTTCTTTCTTTCTTTCTTTCTTTCTTTCTTTCTTTCTTTCTTTCTTTCTTTCTTTCTTTCTTTCTTTCTTTCTTTCTTTCTTTCTTTCGCTGTCAAGTCACATCTGACTTATGGCGACCCCTGGTGGGGTTTTCAAGGCAAGAGACCTTCGGAGGTGGTTTGCCATTGCCTGCCTCTGCATCATGACCCTGTATTCCTTGGAGGTCTCCCATCCAAACACTAGCCAGGGTCAGGTCTGAGAGTGTGGAACTGGCCCAAAGTCACCCAGCAAGCTTCCATGGCGTGAGTAGAATCTGAACCTGGGTTTCCCAGGCCCGAGTCCAACACCTTAACTACTACACAATACTGGTTCTTGTTAGTTTACTGACTTCACAAAGGAGAGAGAGAGACAGAGACAGAGAGAGACACACTACTTCTATTCAGTCTTAAGTGGATGGGAGAGGTCTGAAGGGCCCCAGTCAGGGACATCTGCCGTACCCCTTTGGAGGGGTACAGTTTGTGGCTTGGTAAAGGGGAACTGGCATGAGCAGAGGCACCTATGCCCATGTACATATTGTAAGTGTTCCTAAACACTTTCAAATGCCCCATCAGAGATACTTACAAAAATGTAAGTGGCTTCAGAGCAAACATGGGGGGGGGTTTGCTTAACACTACCCTTCATTTCACTTCATGTTTATTTATTTTTTAATTTTTCATGCTTGCATCCGATTCTTCACAACAAGTAAATTGTGGTTCCCTGTAGTCTATCCAGTAACTGCTCAGGACAGCACCATCTTAGTTTCATTGAAGCTAGACTATCAGATGCTCGCAGATGGTAATAGTCACTCCTGTTTACTAACCATCAGGACATGCAATAGGCTACTGTTTACAAAAGTGTCTGCTTCAAACAATGAGGTGCTCTCCTTGGCACTCCTTCTTTCATACATAAAGTGGTACCGCACGCAGCCTCCCAAGGCAGAGAGTCTTGCCACCAAAGTCTATTGAAGTCACTTTAGTCCTCCTGGCTCATTGCATATTTTAAGGACTTGATGTAATAGTTTCTGAAAGCAAAGCGACTTCGCTAAATTCTGTAATTCAGGCCTAACGGCACAGAGCGCATCTCAGCTGTCTCCCCCTTTGTCTCCCAGACAATTTCAAGAGACACTCGGTCAGCTTTTCGGGCTGTAAACTCAAAAAGGTCTTTCAAGAGCAATTTTCAGAAGCCTGCGACTCAGACAAGAGAGACCCCCAAATCGCATCACTGCCGTGATCCGTACTTCACGCATTTATTGTATGGCAGCAGAGGAGGGGATTATATACAAACGTGGCTCTGTTAAGCCAAGGGTTCCAGCGTGTCCCTCCATTCGCCAGAATTGCGGTGTGGCTCACAATTACAAATGACCCTGCCAGAGAAATAAACACTCTAGCCCCAGCCTCGAATGCAAGACGCCATTGTCCTGCACTATTAATGTGAAATAATCAAAGTCCCAAAGTGATTGTGAAAACAACAACAATGTTACAATTAAATAGAGTAGGATTAGCAAGCAGTTCTTCAGTCAACACTGAGCATTTAGCGACCTGCTGATGTCCCAGGGAGAGCGCCAACAATACATTCTGCTGGGAAACAATTTCACTTGCAACCTACCTCTTTCTGAGCTTTCATGGGCTCATGCTTTGCATGAAAACAGGCAGCTTTTTATAAATAAAGCAGCACTCAGTTTTGCACTTCTGTTTCCAGTATAATCAAACATGTAAAGTCCTCCCACCCCTACCATTCTTTTCAGCTTTGCTTTCATTTTCCTGTATTCTCCTGCATGGCACACAAGCTGTCTGGCCTCACAGAAAGGGAGACAGAACTCTTAACAAAAATCCTTCTGTACCAAAATTACACTTTGCCACAGTTCAAATCATGATGTTACTGAGTCAATGCAGTCTTTATGAAAACTAAGCATTTTCATCCAACCCTATCCTTAAAAAATTAGAAAATGCTGCTACTACAGACTATTTGGCTTAGGGATGTGTATTCTGGCATCCGTATCCATAAGGGATAGGGCTGCCAGGTCCCCCTTTGCCACTGGTGGGAGGTTTGAGGGGCGGAACCTGAGGAGGGCGGGGTTTGGGGAGAGGAGGGACTTCAATGCCATAGAGTCCAATTGCCAAAGTGGCCATTTTCTCCAGGTGAACTGATCTCTATCAGCTGGAGATCAGTTGTAATAGCAGGAGATCTCCAGCTAATACCTGGAGGTTGGCAACCCTAATAAGGGATTGCAACCCAGGAGGAATGGGGAAGAGTTGGGTGGTATGGAAAGAGAAAATGCAAGCTACAGTAGTTAAGATTTATTTTTTAAAAAGAGTGTCCTATACTGGAGAGCAACTCAAGAAAGGCCTCATATTAAAACGCACATGAATAGTGTCTGGCCCATATTTTTATCCTGTAACAAAAATAGCTAACACTCCTTTGGCATATCAGACAATCCTGGTATACAGTGAAACATCATTCAGATACTTTTCTTTTTGCCTCTCCCTCATATTTATGTTTGTCAATGAATTTGGTTTGTTTCCTTGCTCCCTTCCGCTGAAAGAATCTTATGTCTGTATTTATTTTATAAACAAATGCATAATTTGAAGCTTAAAATTGTTTTTTTTCCCCTAACCCAAAATGATGGATGAAGTCAATATTAAATAAATGAATCAATTTCTAGACAGTCTGAGTCTGGGTTTTTCTCTCTCTCCAGGTTTTGGTTTTTTATAGAAAACACACACACAGAATTCATAATGGTTGCTACTCTTGATCTCGCTCCGAAAACTATGCATGGCTAATAAGCAAATGACAGGAATCAGTAAGGGAGATTTCATGTGGTAGTTTGTTACTTAAACTATGAGTGCAGAAAAAAGGATCTTTGTTGATAATATTTGTCCTTTGATATAACCCAGCTATCCAAAGCTGTCTAATATTCCTTATTTCAGATTGTTACAGTGTCATCATAAGCCAATGGTCTTAGAAGGGTGTGCCTCTGTTTAGGATTGCCTAATGCTTTGCTATTCTTGATTTCCAGCCAGCAGAACAATAAAGAATTCCCACAGGGTATTTTTTAATACTCCCTTAGAAAATATCTTCTGGCATATTCTGTGATACATATGCTGGATCCACAGAGCAGCCTTTTAAAAAATTATGATGCGGTAGTTGTAGCTGTATGAGGAAGTGGTTGATTATAGCAGGGGTGTTGAACTCATTTGTTACAAGGGCCAGATATGACATAAATGTCACTTGGTTGGGCTGGGCCATGCCTCACCAGCCCAGATCAGTGTGTGTGTGTGTGTGTGTTACTGCCTTGGTTGGCTCGCAGGCCAGTTAAGAGCTCTCAAGAGGACAGATCTGGGCTGTATTTTTGACACCCTTAGTTTATAGCATCCAGACTTGTGGTAAGCCCATGTGGTAAGCCTGGTGCCTCCACAGAGATACAATGTATCTACATTGTATCTCTGTGGAGGCAAGGGGCGAACTCTGCAAAGATACATTGCAAAGATCACACTAAAGATTCTGAACACAGCCACTTTGCCAATGAATTTCAAAGGAGGAGGATGGGGGTGACCCTTTACAGACCCTATAACTCTGGACCCCCTGACCCAATCTTTACCAAGCTTGGGGGTACTTGCAAGGAGAGTCCCTTCTAGCTACTCTGAAAATTTGGGACCTCTACCTGCAAAAATGCCTCCGCAGGAGCCGTGTAAAGGTTTTCCTGATAAAGCCGAATTTTCAGGAATGGCAAATTCGGCTTTGCCAATCTCCCGGATTTTGCAGATTTGGTAAACCTGAACTAGAAATTTACCGAAATGGCATTTATTCAGTATTTTTTCGGTTCGGTTTTTACCAAATCAACAGCACTAGCTGACACAAAGCATAAGCGTTTAAACATGACATGTTAAACGATGTATAAATTACTTAGTAGGAGCATACTTACAGCAACTGAAAATAGAGATAGTCCCCTTCCTTCACACCACCAATCTGGCCATCTGGATCCACACCATGGTAATATTAAGACTAGACTACTGTAATGCACTGTACATAGGTCTACCCTTGAAGTGTACAGGTTTAACCTTGCTGCTCAGTTATTATCAAGAACTAGGAGGAGCATGCATATTACTCCCATTCTGCAATCACGCCATTGGCTGCCCATTAGTTACTGGGCTCAGTTTAAGGTATTGGCTATCACATACAAAGCCCTTCGTGGCCTTGATCCCACGTACCTGTAGGACCACCTCTCCCCCTATTCTCCACCACGACAGGTTCATTCATCTGAGCAGGGTCTTCTGCCCCTACATGTGCATTCTCTCTTGTGCCCTACCCCTCTTATGGAATGGTCTGCCTGATGAGGTTAGGAAGGCTCCTGTCCTCCAGGCTTTCTGCAAACTATGCAAAACTGATTTATTCAGGAGGTGGTTTTTTTTACACAGGTAATAGGACTATATGGTAATTAAATGGTTCCGAAAGATGGCTTGTTAAAGGGAAAGGGATTGCAGACTACAGTTTTATATCCCATGTTTCAGCTGAATGTTTTTTCATACATGGTTTTGTGTATGCATAATTTAGCATACTTTTTAGCTCCTTTAATTTTTCTTTATGTCTTCCCTGCTTTCCTCTACATTATCAATTCACACGCAAGCTTTAAGAAAACACTGCAAAAAAAAAAAAAGCAATCTTGGTGTGGCTGTAGACACAGTTAAATTAGTGCTACACTGTGTGGTGCATTATGGATGTCGAAAGGCACATATATGCTTTGGTAATAAGATGGCATAAAAAGAATATTAGTGCAGTCCTTCATACCCTCACATCAAGAGTGCCTTTTTCAATGTCAACATGGGCACTGTGTGTGTGTGTGTGGGGGGGTGCATGTGAAGGAACTGAAAGCTGCAACAACATGTGTGTACTTTAATTCTAACATTAATTCTAAAAATCCTCTGAGTTAAACTGAGGCACAGGAGAAAAGAAAAACTGAGGCACAGCATCAACTTACCAAACTACAAAAGAATGGAATTGGGAAAATCCTCTTGGTAACTTACAGTGCATTCCTGACTGGAATGCCTGCGCCGGGCTTAGGAGGCAACGCAGCGGCGCTGCCTCCTAAGGAGGTTTCGCCCTGGCGCAACCTCCGCCGGGTGCAAAAAATCTGTGCAACCCTCATAGGGTTGCATGGGAGATACACCACCTAAAAGGTACCAGTGGCCAGAGACCGGTGTCTGGCCCTGCACGCCAGTGCTGGGGCCACGAACCCCGGCGTGCGCCTCCCGGACACCAGTGCTGTGGGCCCTTGCGCCGGCGTGGGCCTTCGCCGGCCTCCAAAGGCCTTTGGTGAGGACCACCGGCACATCTCAGGAATGCGCTGTTAGAATACACAATCTATAATATTAAAGGAAAATCAGATAAATGAAGATCTGTGAAAAGCGGGGGGAAACTGGGAGGAAAATCTGATTGTCCCCCACTCCACCCCTCTGGTTTTGGCTGAGGACTTCCACCCCCATTTCTGGGAAACATACTTTTAAGGAAAGCTTGGTCTCTCTCTGTGTGAAGTGCTGTCAAAAGACAGCTGACTTCTGGCAACCCAGGTGGGTTTTCAAGGCAAGAGACTAACAGAGGTGGTTTGCCATTGCCTTCCTCTGCCCTAGTATTCCTTGGTGGTCTCCCATCCAAGTACTAACCAGGACTTAGCTTTTGAGATCTGATGAGATCAGGCTAGCCTCGGCCATCCAGGTCAGGGTGCTTGGTCCACAGTAAAATCCAAAACAAAAAAGCCTATTGCCCATTTTCATATTCCTTATCGGAGAACTCCATGTTTTACCTCTTCTTGCCAGAAAGACAGGCTAATACCTGACACTAGCACCATTTTAAATCCTTGTGCCTGGTCAGCATTTTACAGAGCACACAGAAAAGACAAAGGCCTGAGACATCCTTTAATTCAGTAACATCCAGCTTGATGATGAAGCATTTTAGGGCACTCAAAAGCTTCCGTGCTGATTTGTAGCATTCTGCTTCATCCTAATAAAAGTATTATGTGAATTTTGTTTCTTCTTTGTCTTATAGCTAGCTAGATGTACCTCTCTCCAATAATTAAATTGTTTGGCTTTCATCTTCTACATCTGTTCGCTTTAGAGCTGTTGCATCTTAAATATAGTAATACCGTGCAACATGGGGCCTTTTATGCATGAGTTGTTTCCGTTGGATATGCTGCTCTCTTGATGTACAGTTATTTGCAGTTGAATTTTCAAATCACTCTGCACAGGGGTCTGAAACTGGCCAAAGCTCGCTGCGAAACTGACCAAATAAGACACCTCATAGGTTGTCTGTGATTATTTCAGCATTCTCGTTAGTTGCACACAAACAAAACTGAGCAGGCTGAGGTCTGATACTGACCAACACTCATTGTGAAACTGACCCAATAAGCAGCTGCATAGGTTGCCTTTGATTATTTCAGCATTCTCACTAGTCACACACACAAAAAAATAGTTCAGTCAGGCTGAGGTCTGAAACTGACCAACACTCGCTGTGAAACTGACCAAATAAGCAGCCTCATAGTATTCTAGCTTCTAGGGGAGAGATTGGGTGAGGGGGAACAACAAGTGGGAGGGAGAAGCAAGAATGGGCGTGGGGAAAAACCTCGAACTGGCGCATATGCACAGGACCAGCTTTTGATTTGAAATCGAGGCAGACATTCAACTTGGGGTAAAACAGCATCCACAAAATGCAGGGGACATGCGAGGGGAGAGCAAAATGACTTCTAAAAGTTGGAAAATGCATGCATAATGAAAACAAAGCCCCAAAGAACATGAGGCTTGACAGCGATGGAAACAACCCATGCATAAAAGCCCTGGAAAATAGTTTAGCATCTTTTATCTAACACTCCAATCCAACTCTTAGGATCCCAGCCTCCAGGTGGAGCCTGAAGATCCTCCAGCATTAAAACTGATCCCCAGACTACTGAGATCAGTCCCCTAGGAGAAAAAGGCTACTCTGGAGGGTAGAATCTACGGCATTATAACCTGCTGAGATCCCCCCCACCCCCTCCCAAGTTTCATGCCCAAATCTCTATGAATTTCTCAACCCAGAGCTGGTAACCCTACATGACAGCTAAAGTGGGCAAAGACATATCATTATCTTCAGTACAAGCTCTTCAGGAAAGGGCTAGTCTCTTAGGAAACAGAAGCTGCTTGATTGCAATTACACTTTTTTGAAACAAAGCAGCCATAAACATGGATTTGCTAGAATAAGCAGCCTTGCCACTTGACAGCAACTGGTAATTGAAATGCGGCTTCCGCTCGCCAAATTTTAACTAATCCCTTCAGGATTTTGCTTGCCGAGCTGCTGAACCCTTGCACAATATTTTAGTAGAATGTTCAAGGGGCACGAGGGAGAAATACACTCATGTGAAAGCATCCCCATGAACACCAAATAACACCCCTCAGTTAAGTTCTGTCACAACTGTCTGTGACACATTTTACCCACCTACCATTTACACTGTCAGGAGAGGCTAATCAGCGTTCTCAGAGGAGGCAATTAAAGAGGCTGGAAAATACATTTCCAAATAATCTCGCCTTTTTAAAAAGAAGAAAGCGAGCATTTAATGACTTTTACTGAAATAACATATTTACTAATTGACAGGATTGGAACGGCTGCCTCTCCTCATCGTTTGGTTAAATAGCAAGAAACAGCACAAATACTGTCACACGCAGTGGCTGAGATTAAACCTGCCAATGTATAAAAGACTGCCTTGGAGACAATATACTTATCCAGAAACACAAAAATGGGTACAAGATTTGTAAGAGATGCTTTTACACAGAAATGTAGCTTGTTTCTGAACTGGGGATCCTCACACGGAAGGGTCTGAAATGCAAAACATACAATCCCCCTTTACGTATTAGCTCCTTTTCTATAGCACTGCTGTCCTTCCATCTTTCTTCTGGCTTTTCTCCTCCCCTTTCTCCCTGGTCATTTTGGAAATCCAGCCCTGAGAGGCAACTTACAGAAACTCTAATGGGTCAAACTTCTAAACACAAACAAGGGACTGGACTATAGCTATCAGCAAAGAACAACAACAGAAATGAATTAGCTTCCAAAAATTCCTGCCAAAATTTTCTTATTCAGATTCACTGTCAAATATTGTCCAGATATTATCTTGAACCGCAAATATTTGTTGAATAATCACCAAATAATGGCTCAGTATTTGGCTCCAGGTAATATATTATTTCAACTGATATATGACAGTATTTTGATTGTTGACACAAAAATGGTATTTTGTATTTAACAGCAGTGGTAGCTGATATGCACTGGTACATCACAATGGTTTCCAAACATTCCATTTTTGGGCACCCAAAGTAGTCCTCTTACCAGGCCTGCCATGTCATCTATATGTGTATAATCCAACATGCATTCCAGGATAAAAACCAGGGATCATCCAATCCACTGTCTACATGCGTGCCAGGTTTGGTCTCATACCCAGGATGTAGTCTCCCAGCAGCAACCCACTGATGGGAAGAAGAGAGTGAGGTAGCCCTGCCCAAGGAACTGGTGGTCAAGCACATATATTGGGTGTGGCCAGGAACCCAGGTGGTCAGGAGAGGCTGGTTAATGATGCCAGCAGTCATTGGGGGAGAAGGTGTTCCCCCTTGGGTTGCTCCAGGCATGGGGTGATAGGGCAGGAATTAGGTGGATGTCCAAGGAGGAGATGGAAGGAAGCCTGGTTGTCACAAAGGAGTGAAGTTAACTGCCTGCACCTATGGGACAGTGATTGCTGTACCAGGGAGTGAACTAAAAAGGTTTTCCATTCAACCTAGATATTACTTTGTCTTTGTTGCCTCTACTCCTCGACATGGAGCCTCAATCTACTTCCAGTTTCCTGCAGACCCAGATACTGCAGATAGCACGGATAGTTCTTCAGGTGCCTGTAATGACCTCAACATGGGTCCTAATATGACACAATATATCCTGTTCAAAATGGAAAGATTGGAAAATGGACAGATACCTAAGAAGTAACCTTTATTACCTTTCTAGAAGTGCAGAGCTAGAAAAAAGAAATGCAAGACTACGTTGCAATGCAATTGTTTGTATATGATCCCAATAAAACCTGATTTGTCTGAATGAGACTATGAAAGACCTGAACCTGCATAACCCAGGATAGCCCAATCTCTTAAGATCTCAGAAGCTAAACAGGGTCCACCCTAGTTAGTGGATGGGAGAGCACCAAGGAAGACCACCAAGCTACCTCTGTACATCTCTTGCCTTGAAAATCCTTCTGGGGTCACCGTAAGTCATCTGAGACTTGACAGCACTTTCCATCACATGAAAGACTTGCTGGCAATGGGGGATACCAGCATGGAAGAAGAAGAAGAGTTGGTTTTTATACCTCGCTTTACTGCTAAGGAATCTAGAAGTGGCTTACAATCACACACACACACCCCATACACACACAACAGGCATCTCGTGAGGTGGGTGGAGCTGAGAGACTTCTAAGAGAACTGGGACTAGCCCAAAGTCACCCAGCAGGCTTCATGTGGAGGACTGGGGGACCAAACCCGGCTCTCCATATTAGAGTCTGCCCCTCTTAACCACTACACCACAAAGGCTTTCCTCCAGGAAGGGGGAAACTGAGACTCAGGAAAAAGGGAATACAAAAAGAATCATATGCTGTCTGACCCCAAGGCTGTTGGTTTGTTGGTATTGGAAAATGGTCCCATAGCAGACCAGCAACTGGGAAGGATTCTTGCAATTCCAGCAGTAAAAGAGGTTCACAGAACCAAATATGAAAAACGGAGGCCTTGGAGTGCCTTCTAGAAGCGCTTAGATTTACTTGGGTTCCTGATATTCCCTCAGCAAGAATATAACTTAAAGTTAATCAATAGAAACTCAGGCTCCAAAGCCAAGATCCAATCCTACCAAAGATGCTAAATTTGCAAACTTTAAGTTATATTCTTACTGAGGGAATGTCAGGATCCAAGACCCACTGGCTTGGCGTGGGGTTTGAACCTGAGCTGTCATAGGACACTTCAAACTTTTTTATTATGCAGAGAGTGCTGGAAAATATGATAAGGCACACCACAACCTTAAACCAAGTCAAATTACTGGAGATTGGCTGCAGGCATGGCTCATTCTTGCCAACAGTGACCAAAGGATGGGATTGGTGTATGACTGAGTTATCTGGAAGGCTTGTATTGGGGGGAAGGAGTTGAGAGCTGTGGTTATTTTTGTGGAAACTTGGGACATTATCTCATGGCCAAGGGAGCGGGGAACTCTGGAGGCTTGATGAGATCACTGATTAATAGACTCCTTGGAGCACTCATACAGTTGGCTAATCCCATCCAAGAGCACTCAGGGGAATTCCTACCTGTGTCTCTGGCCCTGTGTTTGATATGAAGCTGGATATTTTGTCCAGGCCTCTGGAGTCTTAATCCACAGCATTTGTGTGATGCACAAAGACAGGGTGGCCATGTGGTTAACACTCCTCCCATTGTTTTAGGATGCACCATCAGTTTATGAGGACCATTTCTACATGTCACCATTCATCCATACAATTAAAAGCCTTGTTCCCTGCTTTTTGGCCACATATTCCCCAAAGCGTTTCAATAAAATTAAAATGTGCTACAATCAAAATAAGCAAAGAGCAAGAATAAGCAAATTCAGCAGAACAAAATATCCAACAAGGTTACAGATGACTAAAATTAATAATGGTGAAATGTCCTCTGGAAGAAGGTGCCCTTCTTAACCATATGCCTTAAGGCCTGAAGACTTGTTTCCCATATTTTTAGCCCTTTGAGGAATGCAGAGCAAGTAGGGTTGTCAAGTGCCAGGTGGTGGCGGGCAAACCCCCTCCGATCCACCTGGCTGCCCACCGACCAGCTGAGAGTCTGTGGGCAACGCGTGCACGTGCACCTGCCCGAGGCGCCATGTCACTTCCAGTTTACAACCGGGCCACATCACAACGAGGCCTTTACCACTCAAACGGGGAGTTTGGGTGGTAAAAGGCCCCTTGCGATGCGCAGCATCTGGGTGTAAATGCATTGTAAGGGGTCTTTTACCACTCAAACTGGCCCCTTGCGATCACTCACGCGATTGCACCTCACGTCCAACTCAAAAACCTCCCGCTGGAGGAGAGGGGGGACCTGGTAATCCTAAGAGCAAGGCATCTGCAGAAGGGTGATCCTTAAGGTACCATGGTCTAAGACTGCATTGCCTACTGTGAACTGTGAGACCTGGAATATACATATATATATTACAGGCCCTGGCTGCCTGTAAGCTGCAGCAGTTCCTATGTTTCTATGAGCGCCATCTGCTATTTTAATTGCTTAATGTTTTATGGGATTGCATATTGTTGCTTAGTTTTTATCTATTTGAATATTATGATATTTTATTATACTATTTTTATTATATTGATTATATGTTGTGAGCTGCCTTGAGCCTGGCTTTGGCTGGGGAGTGAATGTGGGACATAAAACAAAAATAAATAAAAATAAAATAAGACTACACAGTGCCAAGGTATTTTTTTGATCTCACCATGTCTGTTAGGCAACATGCTTGCCCTTTCGAGGAACTTTCAGCACCCCAAAGAAAATCAAGTAAAATGGACTATTTCCTAGATATTAGTTCTCCCACTAGCTGTTCAAATCATTATTCACCTTTACTCCCCAATGATAAAGCTCCACTATTAACAGATACAACTATTACCAATGAGACAGGCAGCCCATTTCTGAGGTTGGGGGCTGAAAGTGGAGGTGGTGTAAGCGGCGCTTATGCTGGCATGGGGGGGCATTCCTGTCGGCCCCAAGGCGCTGCAGAGCATAGGGCTCCTCCACCAGGGCAGCCTCTCCAGGAACTTAATCCCAGAAGAGAATGGCAGCACCAGCATTTGGGTGTTCCCAGGGGCGGAGCTGACTCTAGTCAGCTTCCTAACCCTTTCCAGCCCAGGAATGCCTTCTGGGACTCTAGCAGGTCTGCACTACCTTTTAAGGGTTACGAAAGAAATTTAAATGGATTATGATGATGTGTCCCCAGTAAATCAAGCATTCTCGGTTAGTATATGATAAGACTAGATAAAGATTGCTGAAATACACTTGCCTTTAATTTGGCTAATCTTGTCAAACAAATTGTACATGAAATTAGTATTTCAGCTTCTATTTGTGGTTTGATTGTATGAAGAATGTATTCACTAACATTAAAGCTTGACAAAAAAATTTGCATTATGCATCTAAGGGAAGTCGATTTGACGTATATTAAGAATGAAAAAAAAATTACTTGGAATATAATTCAGTAGTTAATATCTGACCTAAGTGATTAAATAGACTTGGAATCGAATAACTATGTTTCAATTGGACGTCACTATGTTAGACAATCATGGTTACCGCAGAAGTCATGCAGGGAAACACACCAATACAGAGACCACCTTTGGTCTGGACATTTATTTCTTCATTTATGTTATTTGTAGTCTGTTCTTCTCACAGGGACTCAAGACGGATTACACATAGGGAGTCAGTACAGTAAACAAAATGGGACATTCACTAACCAATGCAATAGGATTTTAAAAGTTTGGAACCACAAGAAAGAACTGAAGCATAGCATAAGTAAACTTGACACATCAAGAAGTACAAAATTACATAATAGAAACTTACTTACATTAGCTATACATAGCAGTATAAACCACAGTCTCTAATATTTTATCCAAGTAAGTTTGTGGACCATTTTGTACAGTTTAGCCCTAGTACCTGCACAGAAAAGCCCTTTTGCATCAGTTTTGCATAGTTTACAGAAAGCCAGGGTAGTGGGAGCTGACTTAACCACCTCAGGCAAGCCATTCTACAAGGTGGGGGCCACAACGGAGAAGGCATATGTACAGGCAGTTGTTGATTTTGCCCATTTGCAGGTTGGCATCTGCAGAAGCCCCTAATGACATTAGCAAAGTTGATGTAGTGGAGAGGTGGCCCCTTAAACAAGAAGGGCCAAGGCCATGAAGGGCTTTGTATGTAATAGCCAATAGCTTAAACTGAGACCAGTAATAAATGGGCAGCCAATGGAGTGTCTGCAGAATGGGAGTAATATGCATGCTCCATCCAGTTCTGGCTAATATGCGAGTTGTGGAATTCTAGATCAGTTGGATTTTCTGAGTTGATTTTGAGAGGAGAGCAATGTACTGTGCATTACTGTAGTCTAGTCTCAGTGTTACTTTGGCGTGGATCCAGGTGGTCAGGTAAGCCACATCAAAGTTCATCTTACGGGCTAGGCTGAGTTGGCAGAAAGCTTTTTTCTTTTTTTTGCACCTGCCATAACCAAGTGGTTACCCCTCAGTCACTGACAGATGGGTCACGTGGGACCAACAGTTGGAGGCCCACAAACTTCAGGGGAAGTTATCTAGAAGCAGTAGTTAACATAGTCATTATTTGCATATACTGCCTTCAGACAGTGCCCCAAATTCCAGAATTCATTATCTTACTATTGTCTAAGCACCCGCTGTATTCTCCCTTCTGACTTCTATTGTCTTTTGAAGAAAAACTGTATTTCAGCCAATGGACTTTGGGCAGACTTTGACTTGGATAATGAAGCCATCAAGAGAGTGGTCAATTGACTAGGGGTAACTGACAACTGGCTCTTGGCCCTGTTTGTTTATCCAAAATGCAGGCCACCAACTGCCAAGCTATTCTGCAGATTTCACAACAGGTGTTGCAGTTACTGACTGGCCTGACAACCTCCAAAGGACTACAACCCCCTTGGGAACAAGCATTGCAACCCTACAGGAAGCAGGGGTCAAGGGGGAAAGAAAGGTGAGGCAAAGCTAACTGAGGTATAAGATGGGGCAGCTACTCACCCATCCAGACACACTCATTTCACTGGCTACATTTTAGTGCACATGTTAAATATAAGATGGTCTTCTTGCTAAGATAGTCACAAGGAAGGGCTTCCACTGATTAAAACAGAAAGATATAAAGGGCTGAAGTAATAATGCAGATGAAACAATGGGCACAGGAAACAGTCTAAACAGACAGACATAAAAAACAGAGGCCAATGCAAATAAAAGAGGCACTCACTCATACACTCTGCTACAGTGTAAAAACAATACAATAAAATCATAAATGTAACAGCATAAGGATTATCAATAATAAACCATTAAAAGGCAAAGGCATAAAAACAACAGAAAACAAGATTCCGCAGCCTGTCCGTTGTGAAAGGGTGTGCTTTGGGGGGGGGGGAGACTAGAATAAGCATGCTTTTAGGAGAATCAACACACTAGAACTATTGCCAAAGGGAATAAGAGAAACCTTGACTAAATAGCTAAACAGCTACTTTCTAGGATACATAGCTGTCCATACTTTCACATTATCAACTGCACACATCTATCCACTGAAGGATTTAAAATTGCATAACTTCGGCTAGAAAATGCCTATGAGGCCCTGATCCAGAGCTAAGGTTGTCAACCTCCAGGTATGGCCACAAATTCTCCTGGAATTACAGCTAATCTCCAGAATACAGGAATCCATCCCCCTGGAGAAAGTAGCAGCTCCAGAGGACATACTTTATGGCATCACTTCCTTTCCCAAATTCTACCCTCCTCAGGTACCACCCACAAATCTTCAGGAGTTTCCTAAGACAAAGTTGGCATTCCCAAGATCCTGCTGCCAACAAGCTTCCTCTGCACAGCCAGAAGCAGTCCTCTGCCACCCAAGAAGTCAGTCAAGCCAACTGCAGAAGCAACACATTTACCTTTGTGAAAGAAAAATATTAAATTGAGAACAGATGTCTGGTGGGAAGTGACATCAGACCAACAGCAAACATAGCTGAAAGCAACTGCATTTTGGACCATTTTAGAAGAAAGAAAGAAAGAAAGAAAGAAAGAAAGAAAGAAAGAAAGAAAGAAAGAAAGAAAGAAAGAAAGAAAGAAAGAAAGAAAGAAAGAAAGAAAGAAAGAAAGAAAGAAAAGAAAAGAAAAAGAAACTGTCTCTTTATTGGATTTTAGCAATCTCTGTGCTCTAAACTTTAGGGCCCAGCTATGCCTGTCAGTTCAGATGATTAAACACTGTCTCCATTAGATCTCTTCAACAATTAGATGATTAAACACTGTCTCCATTAGATCTCTTGAAAGGGCAAAAAATACTCATGATGGATCTGAGCCTTAAAAGGGCTTTGCTATATTGAGTTCATCATTCAGTATAAACTTATTGACACATGGTGAAAAGATAAAACTGTACAGAAAACTCTCCTGAAACTGAAGTTATCAGTTGGATTTAGCTGCTTAAGTTTAGTTTAAAATTGGTCTTTAAAATCTACTATTTTCTTCGCAATCATAAACTGATAGACATAGGACCCTCAAATGACTAAATGTTTCAAGAGCAGACCTCATCATTTTGGCAGCCCAACTCAGTTTCTTTAAACAAAGATTTAAAACTTTACCATGGTTTCCAAAGTCCTAACTTTTGTGCTTGCAAAAGCAATGAATGTTCTTCCTTTGTATTAATTCTAAATTGAAAAAAAAAAGATACTTGCATCTGAAACAAACAAAAAGAAGAAAATTCAATCTGTAATTTAAATCCCCACAAATGGAAAATAAGGATATTGTTAACCTCATCAATGTAACATTTAAATAATCCGATACCACTCTTAATGATAAATAATCAGGTTCGGTTCACACGAGAAATGGGGATTTAAAGGTTGAAATAGCCAGGATGGAAATCTGAAACCAGCCTTAGTATTCATGAATACATTTATTCCAAGAGCAATAGTATCAAGAGTTCTGCAAACTAAAAGCATTTGTCCCATAGTGGACTAGACTATCCCTTTCCAGTCAGCATCATGAGCGCCTGAAATATTTAAGTGAAACCTTTGGCCAAGTAGTTTGACTTTTATGCTTTCCCACCCTTTCCCCTTCAGGCTGATATTGAAATGAAAGGAGAATGGAGTCTGCTCTTTTACTGCTCAAGGAGGGTTGTGAATAATTACATAATTAAGGTGTATTGTGTCAATTAATTAAGTGGCACCCACGTTTAAAATATTTGGGATACTAACACAGATTGCTTTGATACTACCCACGCCTTATAAACCAGGGCTGGGCAGTCAGGCAGATAAGTACAGTTCCACAAGTTGCTTTTTCAGCAGTTTTAAACATGCTGAATAATAGCCAAAGAAAATCTTCTGACATCCATGTTTATGCACTGCAAGCAACTAGAAAGGCAATATAAATGGAGCAGTGGGCATTGTACATATTAATTGCCTTTCCAAGAGGAAAACTGCATCCTTTAAAACCTGTGCATTGTCTTGGCTGGTGGAACAACAGCCTTGATACCACTTAATAAAAATCCATTAAGAAGAAAAGATAAAACGTTGTTTTATAGTATGTCCCTACTGTTTCTCTGTCTTAGAATAGTGTGCCATATTGGTGGCTCATGGGTATTCCAAATACCCACTTTAATTACTATGTATTCTACAAAAACACTAAAGCAAAAATGCTGTCTTAATGCTGAAAACCTGTCTGTTGTGCTAGATCTCAACCTATGGAGCATAGATCCCTTGACTGTGTGTACAGAAATCTAGGGATATCTTCGAAATTTAGAACGCAAAGCTTTCTTTTCAGTACCACTTTTCCTGCCTCTTCCCATGGCATGGTATGGATGAATTAAATTTCCCACAGCACAGGCTTTTAATGCTTCACATAAGAATTGTGGAACTCCCTGCCCCAGGATGTGGTGATGGCTGCCAACTTGGAAAGTTTTAAGAGGAGAGTGGACATGTTCATGGAGGAGAGGGCTATTTGTGGCTACTAGTAAAAATGGACACTAGTCATACCCTGCCAGAAATTTTGTTAGTTTTTAAGGTGCTACTGGACTCTTGCTCTTTTCTACTGCTATTGACAGACTAAACATGGCTACCCATCTTGATCTAATTCTGCACTGTCTCTGCAGGCCAAAATAGTCCACCTAGGAATGATTCTGTGGAGCCTTAAAAGAGAAGAAAAGAAATTAAAAGATCCTGTGTAGTCTTTCTCAGTTTTTTTTTAATTAAGCAGGCCAGGCTGCATTGGCTGAAATTAATGGTTTTATTAATGGCAATTACTTGAAATCACTGTTCTTTTCTATTTGAGCATATCTTTCCAAGCACTGGGGCAATAGCTGCCACATTTGCAGACAGGACAGCCTTAAATGGTTGAGCCACTGGATGAAAATGATGCCTCTACATGGGTGGCATATCTGCTTCCACTCCATTTCCTGAAAAGGCAATGGCTCATGGGAATTGGATAGCCATGTACATATGGGGAGAGGCAGCAGTGCATTCAAGCCAGGCTGGAAGCTTGCAGATGGCCTCACAGCTCCCAAGGCAACTATGAAGTGGCTGGCCTTACGCATGAGGAAGAAATTGAGCAAACATAGAGGATTAAAGTAGATGGAAGGTGATTGCTATAATATAAATATTTTCCTCCCAGTACCTATTGAATCATACACAATACAGCCCTTCTGTGTGAGTCACAATGGGGCCAAATGGCAGATGCTTTTACTTGACTTATATGTAGGGTGGCCTGGAGATTTTGGGAGTGGAGCCTGAAGAGGGCGGGGTTTGGAAAGGGGAGGAACTTTAGTGCCATAGAGTCCAATTGCCAAAGCAGCCATTTTCTCCAGGGGAACTGATCTCTGTCACCTGGAGATCAGTGGTAATAGCGGGAGATCTCCAGCCACCACCTGGAGGTTGGCAACCCTATCTATATGAGCAGCTCCCGTCATATGGAAAACCAGACCAGATGCAATTCATTCCAAGCTTGCGTAGTAAATATGAGCTTGTGAAAGAATACAAAACAGTTCAGTTCCAGCCTTTTATTACCTGCTTCACAGGGGCATGGTTGCCTGCAGGTAGGAGCTGTCAGCAGAGCATTCTCCACTCCCCACAGAGTATTCTTTGTTGACTGCTAGGAATCGCTGTGGGTGAACTGACATAGAAGCCTGGCAGAGAAAGGCTAAAAATGCCATCTACTCTCCACCTTCCAAGTCACTGGGACAAAGGAGGGGAAGTTTATAATCACTGCTTTTGAATTCAAACAGAGTCTTCGTAGCCTGCCCACCTTTTCCCACACAAACATCAGGAAAGAGAATTGTCTTGTGAACAGGAAACTATTAAACAAAGCTCTGTAGACAAATCACTGTGCCCTTTTTTTTAGCCAATTCGGGTGCCCAACCTGGCAAGAAGAAAAGGAAACAAAAACCCTGAAGTCTGGTGGCACCTTAAATGCTAGTAACATTGAATCCAGCATGACCTTCTGTGGGTCAGACCTCACTTCTTCAGATGCTATTATGAAGAAGAAATACGGTACTATTCTGCATTTTATGTGGAAAGTTACTAAAGAAGAGGGGGAAGGGGAGGATCTGGGGAGAACTGGGAATTGATGGATGTAGAGGGGTCTCTCTGTGTGTATGTGTGGAAACAGTCCTTCCAACACCTCACAGACTGTGAGGGCTGTTTCCACACATACACCTGCAATACATATTGCTGATGCTGTAATTTCAGAACATGATCTTACTCAAGTTGTCAAGAACAATAAGTAAACCAAGCATGACATACTGCAAAAATTACAGTGATTGTGGCTGCTATTATTGTAAATTAGGAATGTTAGTATCACATCAGAAGAGGGTCTGTTAAACCTGGTGATATCACTGTTCTCAAGTCTGTAGACAATCATATTAATTTGAGCTTTCTCCAGAACATGGAGAGATGTTAACCTAGAGCCAGATAAACAGCCATGTTCCATCGCCCCAGGTGTCCCAAGGATTTTGTAGAAAGGAATACTAATTTCCACATAGGCTTAGGGTACAGTAAAGGGGCCAGTAGAACTTTTTGTTGTTGTTCTTGTTGTTTCTCCCAGGAGACTTGGGGCCATGATAAATGGTCCACACTTTTAAAAGCAATCCCGTCAAGTAGCTTAGGCCAAGAGACAATGACAGGCCCAAGGTCACCTCATAAGTTTCGTAACAGAGTGGGGATTTGATCAGGCTTCCTGGGCCATCGTCCAGTGCTCTAACCACTGCACAACACAGATTTCCTCTCCTAGTTCTTTAGCAGTAAGGAATAACTCCTTCCATGCGGATTGTGGCAGAAGATGAAAGAAGAGGGCAGTAGAAGAGCATCAGGGAACACAACCCAGCCCTCAGACTCCAGTATATGCTAACATTTCACAAGTCCTGCCATGTGTACAAATAACTCAGCAAATGGACAGCAAAAGTAGACTTGCAATAGTGTTGCCGTCTGTTGTATGCCGTATGTAGTGTAAATAATTCAGTTACTAATCTCTTCGGAGGGAGAGCAGCTAATGCCACAGCTGTGATAGCCAAGTATGTTACCAAACAAATGTGTCTAAAAGGGTCATTTTTGTGGGCAGGTGAACGAAAAGACAGCATAGCAATCAGGGGAAAGGGAAAGTGCAAAGACATAAATTGAACTTTTCCAGAGCTGAAGGGTAAAAGGGATCAGACACACTTTCTGTCAGAGATGCCACAATGTTACGAGATGCTGAAAATGATGCCAAGAGAATACAAGGGTGTCAGTTTCTAAAAGCATACAATGATGCCCTCAAGGCAAGGCAAGATGCTTTTGTGCACTGGTTCAGAGGACACCTTTGAAGTATTAGCATGATCTCCACAGCCAATACTGGATAACAGAAGGAGTTAATTAAACTGGCTGATCCTGTCAGACATGCTTTGCACTGTACTACCAAAAGGACAAAGTGTTTTTAAAGGGAAGTTTACTTTCCAGACAGGACTTCTCAGAGGGTCGAGGGGCTGGCTTTGCGGTTCATAGCCATGATAAAAACAAAAACGACACTACATGAAGTGCATAACAACAAGTTAGGAAACATCAACTGTAAATAAATTAAAAAGGGTATAATATTTGAAGCCTCCTTTGAGTTTGAGGCAAAGGCCATGCGGCCTCCTTCCCCCTTCCCACTGGCTCCACTTGCAGAAAAACCTGAAAGAACAATATTATTCAACTATTAGGTGGCTTCTAGAAGTTTCCTACTGCAATATATGCTACATGGAGCTGCTCCTGAAACTGTCAAGCATCTTGAGTTGGAGAGGAATTTGATATCCCACCCAAAAAGGGATAGATGGGAGTGTGCTTTACTAGTTCTGAAGGATCTGTACTGACTTGCTATAGTCTTCCAGTACGAGGCTGACTGATACTTTCCTTCCATGGAGATAGATCATGATGGGGAGTCATGTTAGTCTGTCTGTAGCAGTGGAAAAGAGCAACAATGAACTATGACTCATGAAAGCTCATACCCTGCCAGAAATTTTGTTAGTCTTTAAGGTGCTACTGGACTCTTCCTCTTTTCTACTGATACTTTCCTGTTCGTCATTTGTAGAATCAAGGTGTATAACTTGATGGGTCCCAGCTCTGTATGTGTGTTCTCTCTGCTACCAAATATTTTCTTTGAGTAGACACATTACACGAGAGCAAACATTCCCTTTGTTTCTTTTATACTTTTGACAAGAGTTCCCGTTTTCTGTTTTTGCTGCTGTTTTTGTAGATTGGTTTGCATGTTGTGCGACTTTTATACTTAACTGGTACATTATGTATGTCATGTATACGTATAATATACATGCAACACTTATTTACTGATTAACATTATGAGCATATTTACATTATGAGTATTAAAAAAGTGTACATGTTAAGGAGACAATTCAGGTATTGAAGCAGAAAATGGCATGAAGAGAAGAATCATGGTTTCAGTTCACCCAAGTGGGAAGTGAAATGGGAATGGTAGAGTCAAAACAGCAGAGAGAAGGAATTTGAAATCATGGGACACATGGGAAGAAATAATTTATGCACATGAACACATTACCATGCAGTGCTACAGTAAACAAGTGATTAACACATATGCATGAGCCAGCTAATCTGTGCTGCTCTGCTTGAATTGTGTGTTGCTTGGTGACTCTGCCTAGATGTCTATTACATTTTTATCCCACCTTTCCTTCAAGAAGCTTTCCTTCAAGAAGCTAAAGGTGGTATTCAAAGTTCTCCTCTTTTCTCCTCCCAATATCACTGTAAGGTTGAAAAAGAGTTGCTGACCCACTGAATTTCATGGTTGTGTACAGATTTGAGTGTTGGTTCCCCACAGTTTTAGTCTTTTAACCACTACCACACTCTGGTTCCCTGGGACTCACAACTTCCAAAGTTTGACAACACAGTTTGACAACAAAGTTTGACAACACAGATCCCATCCAGATTGCACAGAGCAGCATACTCACAACAATCCTGCGAAGCAGGCTTAGTTCACAACTATCCAATTCTCTCCGCTTCATAGCTGAGCAGGAATTTGAACCCATTTCCAAAGCCCTATCCTTGAGCCACTAGTCCTTAAACCAGTATTAGCACAGTTTCCTTTTGTTGTTTTTCCCCAGATTTGGAACACTTTTTCCCTTGGAGCGCCACCTCGGGATGCCGACGGGCATCCAGGAAGGCGTTCCAGGGTGGGCTGGTCCCCTTTTGCTCTGTGAATGCCGGCACGGAGAAGAGCGAGGCTTTTTAGCTTTTCTCTAGCTTTTCTCTATGGGGCGAAAAGGCCGTTTTACAAAAAAAAGCCACTTAAAGGCTTTTTTTTTTTTTGGCATGCTGGGAATGGCTTTAGGAGGTGGCGTGGCTGCGCCTCCTCCCCGCTGTTCCCCCACGCCGAATCTCAGGAATGCACTCTAAGAGCCTCCCCTGCAAATCCATGTGGGTCCCGTTTGTGCACACACACACACAACCATATAAAATATATAATGGTAAAACTGCAATTTTCATCTTACCTTATTTCTGGGAGGAAATCATATTTTGGAATTCAAGTATTTAATGTCACAGAGATATTTACTTTAAAGGATTTCTGTAGTCAGAGGGGGGAAATGGCACTCGGAGAAGGCTTTTGAAGCCTATGGTATTCTTCTGAAGGCACTGCAGCTCTTGCAGATGAAATAAAGACCACCGCTGGGCTGCTTATTCATTCTAATTCAGAAACATATTAATAGGAGTAAATAAATAGTTTTTCTGTTTCCCATGACAAGTTATACAATTTTCTCGTTGCTGTGGTCAATGTAACAGGTAAGATGCTAATGGATAATTCTTAAAACAATGTTTATCTATCAATGCAACACTAAAAAAAAGCAAGGATGTTGGAAATACTGATTTATTTGCTTTCTTGTTTGTTTGTTTATTTAGAATATTTATACCCTACCTTATCTTCTCAGACACAAGGCAACTAACAAAATCACAAAAGCTACAAAGACGCAATATCTCTATGGTAAAAACCACAAATATTCGGTGAATTCCTCGAGCACAAGTGACACCATGATGTCCCTTCTGGGTACTCAGAATATCATGGCATCACATCGTAATGTTATTTCCATCCCAGTTCTGATCCTGCCACTCCACTGAGTGAGAGCGGGGGCTAGAGCAGCAGGGGTGGGAGGTTGCCTACCATGGCAGGCAACTTGCTAAGTCTACAACAAATTAAAACTAATAGCACATGGTTGAAAACCAAAGCACATGTAAAAATCAGCATGTAGTCAAAATGCAGTCAAAGCATTCTATCTTCCTCCACCACATGTCCTCTGGAACAAAACAGTTTTACACACCTTACTGAGTTTAGCAAGCGAAGGCACCCATCACACCAACTCTGGTAGACCTACCACAAAGAAAACTTGTATGCGTGCAAACTGTCTTTATGACCTCTGGATTGTGTCTGGGGGAGTGTGGCTCAACCTCCTCAATCATGTGCTCCAGTAGTAGGGTCGCCAGCTCTGGGCTGGGAAATACCTGGAGATTTTGGGGGTGGAGTTTGAGGAGGGAGCTCAGATGGCATGTGGAGCTCAGATGGGAGGTGGAGCTCAGATAGCTTACTGCACTTGGAAACAGGAAAGAGAACCAGCAGGAACTGAACCTCCAGAGGCCTGTGCAGGGAAAAAGAGTGGCCTCTCGAAAGTTTAGGGGAGGACAGGCAGGAGAGGGGAAGGCCCAGCCAGGGTGATTAGTGGCCTGGATTCCTGGCAATATTCATGAGACCACCCCTAAACAGAGGAAGTCCAGGAGCAGCCAGACAAGCCTTTGTTAGGCCAGCCTAGGGAAGGCTAAGGAGGAAGGACCAGACCTACAGTATTCCATATCAGACATGGAAGAGTTGCTTTCCAGAGAGAGAGAGGGCTGAAGAGTATTGTCAACCTCCCTTCTCTATGAATTTGGAGAATGTTCCTGAGTAGGGTTGCCAACTTCAGGTTGGGAAATACCTGGAGATTTTAGGGGTGGAGCCTGAGGAGGACGGGGTTTGGGGAGGAAGGGACTTCAATGAGGTATAACGCCATCAAGTCCACCTTCCAAAGCGGCAATTTCCTCCAGGTGAACTGAACTCTGTCACCTGGAGATCAATTGTAATAGCAGGAGATCTCCAGCCATCACCTGGAGGTTGGCAACCTTACTCCTGAGGCATGGCTGGCAGAAAGGTGGGCCTGGAAGGTGTGGGAGCCCTAGGCCTTGCCCTGGCTGAAGAAGAACCAGACAGGTTGCCAACCTCCAGGTGGGGCCGGAGAGCCCCCAAAATTATAACTGATCTCCAGAACATCAGTTCCCCAGGATAAAATGGCTTTGGAGGGTAGATTCCATGACACTATACCCCACTGAGGTCCCTGCCCTCCCCAGGCTGCCCCCCCAAATCTACATGAACTTCCCAACCTGGAGCTGGCAACCATATGTTTTGAGAGTTAGAGTGATAATGTACCCCACACATTTACTATGAATGATTCCCCCCCAAAAAAAACTTTGAACAGAATGATGCACTCAGCATCCCCCCCGCCCCACAGACACACACTTAAGCTCGTCATTTTAATGCTATTGCCCTCAAAATGTAAGGGGCACTGCAAACAAAGGTGTGGGGATGGCAACAATGAAATTTGCTCTGTATCACACAGGGTAATAGCTAAGCAATTTATTGGCCTGTAGAGCATCTGATCAATGAAACCCAAGTATTAGATCATAGCCTGGCTGGAAAGGTTATAAACAGCGACCTCATTGAATGGAGATTCAACAAAGACATTACAACTGAAATAAAATGATGGCAGGCTTGATGGAAAGTGTTTTTTTTTTTTAAACTGCTTACTCGACTAAGGGGGCTTATCTTTACCACCTTGTAAGCTATATTGAGGATTCGTTTTCATAACTACTTAAATAATCTTATCTGGCAATGAAAACCATCCAGTAGCTTCACAATTTCCCAAAGCCATTCTAATATACATTTGGAAAAGAATCCAGTAGAGTAAACCCTATTCAAAACGCTAGAGGTGTCACATTGGTTAAGAAAACCCCAGTTGCACAAGTGTATGGAGATGCATTTTTATCAATTCCTTTTCATTTTCATGCATGTTTTGGAGGATAGCTT
Source organism: Euleptes europaea (assembly GCF_029931775.1). Taxonomy (NCBI): domain Eukaryota; kingdom Metazoa; phylum Chordata; class Lepidosauria; order Squamata; family Sphaerodactylidae; genus Euleptes; species Euleptes europaea. Next base: position 37,985,565 of record NC_079323.1, read on the forward strand.
TTTGGCCCAACCCACGGTCTTTAGCAAATTTCCCATTTTTGCTTGTCTTCATCATTTCTATGACATTTTCTGCGATTCATGCATTATATGCCATTCTAATGACATTAGAATTTACAAGTGGGGACCTGAAAGAAACTTGCAGAAGCAGCCATCCCACTTTGCCCCACCCTTGCTTCCTCCCCTCACCCCATCCCCTTTCTCTGCAGCCCCCCACATAGCCCCACACTCGCAGCTTGCCCAGAGCAGTCCGGATGGCCTTCTCCCCTCCCTCTTGGTGGCTCACCCAGACTGGGCACCCTTGGGAATTAGATATATAAATATTTTATATAGAACTTATATATATATCATTTATTCACAATGAACTCAGGTAAAAAGCAGGCATTAGTAGTCTTCAGGGAGATAATTTCTATCACATTTTGTTAATATGCCCAGGAGAAGGGATGTCCACAGTGTTGTTCCTAAAGATTGAACTTTCCTATCAAGCCAGAGTTGTCATGAGACTCTGTATTCATTAACAAGCTTGCAGACTGGGGACAGGTGCATAAACAAATGCAGAAAGGTGGGCAGGGGGGGAGTCTGCTGCGGTCCGTGGTGTGAAGACAAGAGAGCTTCATGACCCCAAACTAAGATTTTAATGGTATGCTGCAGTCTCTGTTTCAATAGAGCTATCCCCAGGGTCCTGGCAAACTTTGCCTGTCTCAGAAAAAACAGCTTGTAAAGTCCGTGACTCTGTGCGACCTACTGCTGAGAAAAATTATGGCAGCTGTGTTTGCCAGTGCAATTGCAGCAGCGCATTGTATTATGGCTCAATGATGGAATTGGCTACTGGGTATCAAGGCCAAAAGCACAACTGCTTGTGACTGGCTTTTTGTTGTTGTTGTTGAAGCAAAGAGATTTGACTAAGCTTATTTGCTGGCGCTTGTTTATTCATTGCTGGTTTCAGTTAACTCTTTTTTGGCTTAATAGAAAGTTAAGTGGATCATAATTTCCCCAAGAAACACTGGCATTTCCAAGTTCTTATTCTCACTGTAATTTGGCTAATAATTAACTTTATAAATAACTCAAATTAAGCATGCATTAACAATATTTCAAAGGCCAGTTTAAAGTAACTCTTTTGTATGAGAAAAATGGCCCTTTAGAAAAATGAAATCAAAACTAGCATGCACACTGAGAAGGGGTCTGACATACAGGAGTGGAGGTTGCCCCTTTTGAGGCAGCGCTAGTGTGTGTAGTGGTTAGGGTTGCCAGGTCACTCTTTGCCACTGGCGGGAGGTTTTGGGGGTGGAGCCTGAGGAGGGCGGGGTTTGGGGAGGGGAGGAACTTCAATGCCATAGAGTCCAATTGCCAAAGCAGCCAGTTTCTCCAGGGGAACTGATTTCTGTCGGCTGGAGATAAGTTGTAATAGCGGGAGATCCCCAGCTAGTACCTGGAGGTTGGCAACCCTAATCTAAGTAGTAGACCTGTTTAGGATTGTTCTCCCAGCAGGTTTCAAGGCATTCTGGGGTTTTAATCATGGATGTTCCAGAGCTGATACTCTGACCACTACTAGGTGACCCTTCCCTCCCCAAACCCCTCCATCTTCAGGCCCTGCCCCAATACCTCCCACTGGTGGCAAAGAGGGACCTGGCAACCTACAAAGCTCTATTTGATGGGGCTTGCTCTCAGGAAAGCATTCACGGGATCGCACTGTGGGTGACCTTAAGCCAGTCCCCCACCCCCATCTCTCAGGCCATTTTTGCATGGCTGTTTCCTTGCGATCACTTCACCAACTACTTCAGGGCTTTGCTTTGATTACGCTTGTGTTTTCTGACCATCAGAGGTCGCCTCGCTCTCCCCGTGCATTTCCCCCACGTTTTCTGGATGCTGGCTAAACATGAATCCTGAAAACGCGGGCAAAACGCACAGAAATGCGGAGGGGGGGAGGTGACCTCTGGTGGCCAGAAAATGCAAGCATGATCACATGAACACATGAAGCTGCCTTATACTGTATCAGACCCTTGGTCCATCAAAGTGAGTATTGTCTACTCAGCAATAGCGGCTCTCCAGGGTCTCAGGCAGGCACCTACTTGCCTAGTTCCTTTAACTGGAGATGATAGGGATTGAACCTGGTACCTTCTGCATGCCAAGCAGATGCTCTACCACTGAGCCACTGCCCCTCAAAACAAAGTCCCCAAGTAGTCGGAAGGGTGACTATGAGGAAATACATAAATGGCCTCAGTCTAACCTTCCTCCCAGAGTTTTAGTGAGGATAAAATGGGGCTGGGGAGAATGGTGTCGGTCACCCTGAACTCCTTGGAGGAAGGGCAAGATAAAAATGGACTAAATAAATTAATACATATAAATAAAATATTGACCATCCTTGTTGTGCCTACAGAGATTTTCTTCACTTTGAGAAGAATGGGGCAACTCCTGCATACGTGGAGCTCCATTTGCTCACTGAAGCCTAACACTGGAGTCACTGTATGCTTATGAACATAGCAAGATAGAGTGCTTATAAAGATACAGAGCTTATAAAGCTACAGAGAACACTTTTAAAAACCCCCACAGAAGATCTGCCCTGTGGAATGTAAGCAGGAATGGATACATAAATATATTTATTTTTAAGCAGTTTGGGCTTTATGGAGAACGAGATTTTAGCCTAAAAATCCCTAACACTTAAGAAAAGCGTAGTTAAAATTGTTCTGCTAGAATGATTTAGGGGGAAGAGGGGCCTCTGGTGATGCTTCTGTGCAGCCCAACACTTTAAGCTGATTAAAAGGTGCGCACCTTTCACCCTCTCTTTAGTCTCACTTATAAAAGAATGTAATTCTTCGGTTTTACATGCCCCAGACTCAATCTGGTGAGAGTCAAGACAAACTTTCCTGTATTCGTAGGTTATCCACATTCCCCCATAAATCTTTCTCCATTGCCTGCTGGTAGCTGGAAGATGAAAAAATCTCCCCCAGCTGTTATTAGCTGGGATCCTGGGTGAGATCTAGCCAAGGAACTCCTAATGTGTCCATAACCAGACTTCCCATGTCTCTTTTTTTGTCTTCTATTTCTCAGTTGAAATAATTAACAGCTAAGGTTGCCAACCTCCAGGTAATAGCAGAAGATCTCCTGCTATTACAAGTGATCTCCAGCTGATAGAGATCAGTTCACCTGGAGAAAATGGCCGCTTTGGCCATTGGACCCTATGGCATTTAAGTCCCCCCCCTTTCCCAAACCCCACCCTCCTCAGGCTCTGCCCCCAAAATCTCCCACAGATAGTGAAGAGGGACCTGGAAACCCTATTAGCAGTGCAAGTGAATATTTGCCCGGAAAACTCATCAGATTTAATTAGTTCAATACAATGCATCTCTAAGAACTTTTCTACATGGCAAATTTTGGTAGTGCTTGACTCATAACATAATAGTTGTGCCAGGTTTTGTTGGGGTTATGATTTGAAAGGGTATTTAATAGCTCACATGCTTATCAGCTACCCAACAGTAGTTTTCCCCTAAACAAACATGCATTTAAATTGAGGGTGATATAATTTTACCCTTCTCAGCTCCCTAAGTAACAATAATAGTACTAACAAGCTGTTAAAAATAATGTGGCATTTAGTAACTTTGCAATACAAACAGGTTGAAGAAGCTAAAACTAGGGCTGTCAATTTGGTTTGGTCCGAACTGAAAATCAACCGAATTTCCCCTGATTCGGTGATTTTCTGTTCGGACGGATCCGAATTCAAAACTGGCGGGCAACCGGGGGGGCCGAATTCAGCGAGTTCGGGAGTTCGCGAATAAATTCGGCCAATTCGGCCCCCCTTCAGGGAAACCCGCTGAAAGGTGCGGGCTGCCCTTTAAACTGATCTGAGCCTCCCAGCTGGGAGGCGCAGGTCAGTTTAAAGGGCAGCCCGCCCCCCTTCAGCGGGCTCCGCTGGAGAGGCGCGGGCTGCCCTTTAAACTGACCTGCGCCTCCCAGATGGGAGGCTCAGATCAGTTTAAAGGGCAGCCCGAGCCTCTCCAGCGGAGCCCGCTGAAGGGGGGCGGGCTGCCCTTTAAACTCATTTGCGCCTCCCAGCCGGGAGGCGCAGATGAGTTTCAACGACAGCCCGCCCCCCTTCAGCGGAGCCCGCTGAAGGGGGGCGGGCTGCCCTTTAAACTCATCTGTGCCTCCCGGCCGGGAGGCGCAAATGAGTTTCAATGACAGCCCGCCCCCCTTCAGCGGGCTCCGCTGGAGAGGCGCGGGCTGCCCTTTAAACTGACCTGCGCCTCCCAGCTGGGAGGCTCAGATCAGTTTAAAGGGCAGCCCGAGCCTCTCCAGCGGAGCCCGCTGAAGGGGGGCGGGCTGCCCTTTAAACTCATCTGCGCCTCCCAGCTGGGAGGCTCAGATCAGTTTAAAGGGCCCCCGCGCGCCTTCAGGGAATCCCTCTGAAGGCGCGCTGGGGCCGAATTTTCCCCCGAACTCCGGATCCCCCCGAATTACCGGGGATCCGAAGCGGGGGAGTTCGGACTTCGGCACGTACCGAACCCACAAGGGTCAAATTTGGCCGAATCCGAACTGCACCGAATTTTTTTTTTGACAGCCCTAGCTAAAACATGAGCACCGCTTTTGAGATCATGTTACTGACAATAGATGTTTTCTTCACCCAGAAATTCCATCTCTGTTTTTCAGGTTGTGGAAGACCTAGCAGCCATAGAAGTCTTCCAAATATCTGGAGAATCTTGATGACATCAGCAGAGAAAGAAGTCCTGGGTAGGGGTGTGCTAATATAAAAATATTTAACAGAGAAAAACATTTTTTCGGCCTAGCTCTGGCATTCAAAACAACAGGATTTTGGATAATCTAACATGCGTACAATCAGTGCATCTGGTCCAAAATTCAGCAGGAAGGCTATTGATATAAGGGAGACACAGATAATTTTACATTGATTGTTAAATATCTTGTTTGTTTTCCTGCTTGATTCTTGGTCCAACAAAGTGCTGGCTTTGATCCGTAAAGATCTAAATGGTCTTGTCCCAAGTTATTTGAAGTCCCTCTTTCTATGTATTCACTTTTAGCTGTTTTGTTACAACAAAGTTTTAAATTGTTGTATCATACAACATACTGCAAGAATGCATACAAGTATAGGATTGCCATCTGCAGCTTGGGAAACTCTTGGAGATCTGGGGACAGAGCCTAGAGAGGGTAGAATTTGGGGAGGGGAGGGAACTCAGCAGCCACGTAATGCTATGGCAGACCATGCTTAGCTTCCGAGTCCAGCCTAGTTTAGGCTATTCATCCTCAATATGATATACCTGAAGCATATTTAACCTGAGAGACACTTGGGTTGGATCCCATCTAAATTCCATGCACAGGAGTGCAACTTCCCTCCTCATAAAGCAGCCCAAAATCCTCCTGAAATGCTGCTCCTGGGGGACAGGGACTCCGCCCAGAGCAAAATGAAGGGGGAGTTGAAAGGCTGCCAGAAGATGGGGAATTTATTCTTGCATGTGTGGATCTTTTTAACAGGATCCAGCCCTATAAGAGCAGCAACATTGTACATTAAACTTTGGCAGCATTTAAGCTTTTCGCGATTAATGACAAGCAAAAGGGCCACAAAAGCAAACGCACAAGCAACTGGAATGAGGTTTTGTCAGACAAAACTTCCAAATATGTCATTTAACAAAATATTAACTTGCAGAGTCTTGTCAGAAAAGTGCTGATCAAGGTCCATTTAGAGCAAAAACCCTGGTCTAAAGTAAGCCAATTCGCTCTTGTAGATGTGAAAAGATTACATTATTAGTGTCATTTGGAAAATGGCATTCTTGATACAGATCAGCAAATTCCAGATGACATTTGGCTTGAGAAATCTTTTAAGATATTCTTAAAGTAAATATAGCCCAATTTGTTTCAAGTTAACGAAGGCTCCCACCCTGTCAAAATGATGTACAAATTATGTACTTCAAGTTATGTACTTCAAATTCTGAGTAAAGTGATATTCAATCTGATACAAAGGCAGTCTTTTCTGCAGTTCTGTTTTGGACAGAATACAAGAAAAAAAATGCATCAATTAGGGTAGAAAGCCGATTACACTACATAAGCCAGAAAATTAGCAGGATAATGGAGTCATGGAGGAATGAAGCCAGCCTGCCCAGATATCGAACAATACTGCCAGTTCTTAGTTTGTTCCCTGAAGGGGCCTCTCCCAGTTGTATTCAGTGAGGGCAAAAAATCGAAAAGGAAGTCAATGCTGGGTAAAACATTTGAAAAACCATGAAGGAAGTAAAAATTGGTACTGATAAAAACTACAGCCATCTGTTGTGGTAGATGGAGTGGTTCAACATCCCTTCAGGGTGCCTACATGGGCCCTGGACCAATATGGCTCTTCACCACATCTCAGTCTAATAAAAATCCCTTTACTTCTGAGATTATATAGCATTCCTACAGATGCAAGGGAAGTGATTATTACATTGCTTCTAAAGTCCTATTTTTTTTGCTAGGTAAAATTTAAATGCAAAAGTGTGAGAAGACTGAAGTCATGTTTGTTACTTATACGTATACTGTAACCAAGTTTTAAACTCCTAAAACATAGACATACACTGCTTGACTTCCTTTGTTCTTATTTTCAAGTTGTAATAGTCGTGACAATTAGAATATGAGGTTTTCTCAGTCACTTGATACTCAGAACTCATCAGCTGTAAGCTCTCATTTTAACTGAAGACTGACACAATTTGTTTATTAAAGCAGGATTATTGCTTCTCTCTGCAAATATGCTCTCCATACAGAAGTAAGACATTTTCTATGTTTTTAGACACTGATTTAGCATTTTAAAATGATCAGTTTTCTCAGCTGTCATGCTATTGGTTTGATACCTGGTTTTCTCCTCCTTTTTTAGGTCTATTAATTTCTCTTAGGAACTAACAATAATTTCTCTTCCAGAGTCTGGGGGAAATTTCACTGATTTTTGCTGGGACTCATATCTTTTTAAAAAAGTGATTTGCACTCCTGTCTCGTCAGAAATATATCTTTCTTCTTGCCAATTTTAAGTATAGCATCAGCAGCATCTTTGTTCCTCTCTTAGCTCTCCTGGGCATCCTTTCCTGGTTTAAATTAAGTAATAAATCTCACCCTTTTACATTTTGTCATTCACTACTCTTTTATAGGTTTGTCCCCAGACTAAGGACCAATTCAAACATGCAGGTCAGACAGACCACATGCAATGATTGGACAACCTCTCTTTTGAAACAAGAAATGGCTCTTTGGAAATGCCTACAAATGAAAATCACATTATTGGGTTCCGGGCACCACCAGGAGCAGTGCTGGATGTAATGTGGACATCAGAAGTGAATTGGGGGGTGGGGAATTAGGCACAAATTGTCCCCATTCTCCCACTCACAGAAGAGTCCTACCCCTAGCAAAAAAAAAAAAAATCGATACATTTGGACACATTATTCAAGAAGGAACACCAAAAATTGTCCTTTTCCTATTAATTTTTTTATAAACTTGAAGTAATTTGTTTTGTACATAAATTTTGGGGTCCATAAACGCCTTTCCTGACCTACTCTTAGCCTATATCAGTAGCATGTTAAAGAACAAAATGAGTCATCGGGGTTGGAATGAGTAGATTTCTCTCCAGTTTGCTTATTTCTTGTTCCAAAAGTTTTCTCAGCATTACATTTCACTCCTCATTATTTCTGGTTTAGTTAGAATTTCTGAAGTTACTTGCAAAACTGGAGCATTTACTGTTTGCTACGATTTGCGCAGGATTGAAGCATAAGCACTTTGCTTTTAGTGCATGGACAATGTGCAAGCTGCATGTGCAGTTTATCACATGGTGTTGAGGGAAGTGGAGGATGAGAGAATCCTCCCAGATTTCTAGTTATGCTCCAAGGTTTCTCATTGTTCACAATACCTCCCAGTGCTGCTGGTACAATAAACTAGGCAGGCATCGGGATACACGATGCCATTGAGAAACCGGAGATGCTTTGCAAACAGGAGTAGCAGGGGTCATGTGTCTTCATGATCAGGGCAAGCATGGATGTGGGGTAGGGCCATAGCTCAGTGGTAGAGCATCCAGAAGGTCCCGGGTTTAATCCTTGACATCTCCTGTTAAAAGGATCAGGTAGTAGGTGATGTCAAATACCTTGACCTGAGACCCTGGAGAGGCATAGCCAGTCACGTCAGACAAAACTGACTTTGATAGATCAATGTTTGACTCAGTCTAAAGCACCGTCTTGTTTTCATGGGGGCAGAACTCTAGTAAGAGGCAATCCAGAGCAACTGATCAACAGAAGTGATCAGCCCTACTGGGTAGTCCCAATACCTCACTGGATGCTATGCTGCTTCTCACAGGGCTGGTGCCATTGGGGAAAGCAGCACTAGAAGGCTCATTTGTCCTCTCCTCTTCAGCTGGTGCTGCCTAGCCACTGGAGTTGTAGTTCCACACAGTGAAGGCAGAACATGACAAAGACACACCAAACCTGGTCATGGACCATACACACTAATCTACTGACCCACGGGGGTGGGGTCTGCAGTCATCATCCCACACAGTGCAGCGTGATCAGGGCGACATGATTGAATTGAGAGTCTCTGCTGGGGAAGCTTAGGATACAACAACACCTACACAACACCACCTTCAGGAAGGGCTGTGGCTCAGTGGCAGAGCATCTGCCTGGCATGCAGAAGGTCCCAGGTTCAATCCCAGGCATCTCCAGTTAAAGGGACTAGCAAGTAGGTGATATGAAAGACCTCTGCCTGAGACCCTGAAGAGCCATTGCTGAGTAGACAATACTGACTTTGATGGATCAAGGGTCTGATTCAGTATAAGTCAGCTTCATGTGTTCATGTGTATAAGGGAACTGTCCATTGCTTCCAGTTCTGTCCTGCTATGTCTTGCACCTGCTAAGGTTTATCTGACACTGACATGCTCTTTAAAGTTCAGTTTGGTTCCGCGACCTTCAACATGTAAACTGGAACCATTTTTTAAATTAAAAAAAATGTTAAAAAGGCAACCTTTGAAGCTATTTTTAAACTTCTAGTGCTTTAAAAGGTCAACTGGATTATCAACTAAAGTGCTTTTTGTAAAAAAAAAAAAAAAAAAAAACCCCAACAACAACACATGGCTTTTGGATGGAGCTATTGCACACCTGCGGCTAATTTTTATGGCCAAGTTGTAACCCTTTTGAAACGTAAGTGCCACAATGGAAATGCGGACAGATTTTCTACAAAAGGTGCAAGTGGGGGGCCCAATATGTTATGTTTTGCTATAAATCCTATTAACACAATGAAGCTATCTTAATTAAACCGCTCTTAACGGAATAAATTATTCAAAGAATCAAATTCTCCGAGCCTTTGACTGCGGTGGCTGAACGACTGCGCAAATCATAGTATATTGCTCTGCAATAAAGGTGGCAGTCAGAGGCAGAATTGCTGTAATTAGCTACAGGGTATCCCATGTAACAAGGGAATTTTCTTTTGCTTGCTGGTAACCGCTCCACCGTCAAGAACCTTTTACATCGCACTTGACTCAGTGAGAATTTTTCTCTTTTAAATTTAAAAAAAAAAATCTAAAGGGTTAGCGGGGAAGCACAGTGGACCAAATGTCTTCCTGTTCATTAATAGGATTACATGTCACTTGGGAAATGAAGGCTGGTACTTCATCACAGGAGGAATGGGACAGAAGCTTAAAGCTTTCATGGTGAATATTGACTTTGGATCAACGTTTTGTGTGCCCCCCCCCCAATTGTAGTCAGGCTTTTAAAAGCTGCTAGATCTGCGTGGAAAGTCACTTGGGTTCAGCAGGCTGGTAATGTTCCAGGTGACCAGTGAGCTGGGGTTTATTAAAAACACATTCTGGATGACTTACCATTTTATTCCCTCCAATCCCCAAGGTGTTAAGTCGCAATAATGAATGCTGCAATGCGAGAATGGTGGAAAGGCAAGATTAAGCTCTGAATAGGAGACAACCAAATCGTAAAACTGTTTTGCTGAGAAAGTCTGAGGCTCTTTGTGCCTGTTTTGCAGGGGAAGGATCCAGACACTGAGACGGGCTTTATTGCTCGTGAGAATAAGGGACAAGAATGACTGGCTACACAAGGCTGTCTCAATTGTTGTGTTTAAATGTACCTGCCTTGGGTTAAGTGTGTTTCCTGTATCCTGCACTGCGTGTGACCTGCCTGCCTCCTGTGTTAACAGCAGCTGCACAAATCTTACAGCAGTTTTCTGATGTCTGTGAAAAGCCAGGTGTTGACCTTGCTCTTCAGGATGAAAAAGTAATACTTCTTCATTACCCACCATCTCCTCCCTCCAATTTCCCTTACAAAGAAAAATAGTAAATTGTTTTTAAATAGTAAATTGTTCCTGGAAAGTGCTCCATGACTCAAAATGTTTGGGAACCTCTGTAGTAAGTCATGCTACTATTCTGCTCCCTTGCTGTCCCTCTTGCCATTTTAGGGGATGCAGCTGTTTTAAATGTAATAAAAACATAAGAAAAGCCATGCTGGATCAAACCAAGGCCCGTCAAGTCCAGCAGTCTGCTCACACAGTGGCCAACAAGGTGCCTCTAGGAAGTCCACAAACAAGATGACCGAGTTGTGTGAAGAAATACTTCCTTTTATCTGTCTTAAATCTTTCACCCTCCAGCTTCAGCAGATGACCCAGTGTTCTAGTATTATGAGAGAGGGAGAAAAGCTACTAGGCATCAAGCTTCAAGAGGCCATTTTCTTTTCAGATTGGAATTCAGTCCAGTTGGTTCAAGTGGGACAACTTTGCAGAACAGAGCATTGGATTGCATACTATAAATTATTTCAATTCACTGTACCTGTTTAAATTAGAAAGTCCCACTTTGTGTACAGCGCCCTGTGTCCTTCATGTACTATTTGAACTGAAGAAACCCATAGAATGTGGTATGGATGAGTACTGTTGTATTCAAAACCCATTATCTCAAACATTATCAAGCTAGTTGTGTGAGGAAAGAAAACACTAAAGATAATGGATTTTTTATTTTAACTATACATCTGCATTGGTATATTGAGCATCTCAAGATGTATGGGATCAAATGTGATACATGTAAAACAATTCCATGTAAATGTATGTAATGGAAAATATCACCTCTCACTTTCACAATCCCTTCCCTTCCTCTCCTGCCATTACATGCTTCAGTAAATTGGCAAACATACATTGCAAAAGTGGGTATTAGTTGAAACATAAGATAAAACAAAGTTTCACAAACTCAAAAATGTTACGATGCACTGAATTAGAGATGTTTACATACTGAAGGATATGAATTGATAAGGTATTTTCCGTTATTCCATTCTTTATGCTTGAGGACCAACTGGTCATAAGCAAAACAAATTCAGTACATTCCATAATACATAAATAACCATAATACAAAAATATAATATCTAAACAGTACAGCTAAAAAGAGGTATCATTAAAAACCATAGATAAAAAATTTTGCCACAGCGAGGGTTACATTTGGGTCAGTATCAGCCAATAACTTTGCAACTATCTCTTGCTTTAGGGCAGGTCCCCACAATCGATAAGGTTCTCAGAGAGGAAACATTTAGGCCCAATTTTCATGCTACCCAAATGGCATGGGTGCTATTGTGACACCGTCCCAGAAATGCTTGAACTGAGGAGATTATGTGGCAGAGGATGACAACGTGGGTGGGGCTGTTATCCAGTGTCTCCCTTTCCCAAGAGCCAGGAAGTGCTGGCATAGTAAGTAACCATATTGTTGTCAGCCTTTCCTGTGTGATCTCCTCAGTTAGCACGCTACTTTTGCACTATATATCCTTACAGAATCATGGATATCCCCCAAATTATTACCTGGACAATAGCTCTATTAATGGCCAACTGAAGTTTCTTATGATTGGGTTAGCGTGGTCCTCTAATTATTGGGTTGGTGTGGTTCTCCTTAGCTGACACAGAAAGGTATATAAAATATGCATCAAAACAAGGCAATGTCTGACGCCTTATCTCATTCACTCACTGATAAGGAACAATGTTATATTCTAATAAGGACAGGAAAAATGCTTTCAAGTCTGATGCAAGACAGTAGTGTATAAGTACAGAAAATGCACACAAATGTGAGAGATTCAAAACAGATAAAAGGAAGTATTTTTTCACACAACACATAGTTAAATTGTGGAACTCCCTGCCCCAGGATGTGGTGATGGCTGCCAGCTTGGAGGGCTTTAAGAGGGGAGTGGACATATTCATGGAGGAGAGGGGTATTCATGGCTATTAGTTACAATGGATACTAGTCATGCTGCATACCTATTCTCTCTAGTATCAGAGGAGCATGCCTATTATTTTGGGTGAGGTGGAACACAGGCAGGATGGTGCTGCTGCACTCCTCTTGTTTGTGGCTTCCTAGAGGCCCCTGGTTGGCCACTGTGTGAACAGACTGCTGGACTCTAGGAAGCCAAAAACAAGATGACTGCAGTAGCACCATCCTGCCTGTGTTCCACAGCACCCAAAATAATATGCATGCACCTCTGATACTAGAGAGAATAGGTATGCAGCATGACTAGTATCCATTGTAACTAATAGCCATGAATTCCCCTTTCCTCCATGAATATGTCCACTCCCCTCTTAAAGCCCTCCAAGCTGGCAGCCATCACCACATCCTGGGGCAGGGAGTTCCACAATTTAACTATGCGTTGTGTGAAAAAATACTTCCTTTTATCTGTTTTGAATCTCTCACCCTCCAGCTTAAGCAGATGACCCCACGTTCTAGTATTATGGGAGAGGGAGAAAAACCTCTCCCTAGCAACTCTCTCCAAACCATGCATAATTTTATAGACCTCTATCATGTCTCCCCTTAGCTGCCTTCCTTCCAAGCTAAACAGCCCTAAGCGTCTTAACCGCTCCCCATAGGACAGTTGCTCTAGTCCCCTAATCATTTTGGTTGCTCTTTTCTGCACCTTCTCAAGCTCTATAATATCCTTTTTTAGGTGTGGTGACCTAAAATACTGTACACAGTATTCCAAGTGTGGTCTCACCATAGATTTGTACAAGGGAAGTATGATATCAGCAGTTTTATTCTCTATTCCTTGTCTAATTATGGCCAGCATGGAATTTGCCTTTTTTACAGCAGCTGTTTGTCCATCCCCTCCTCAAATTCTGTTTTTGCTTGCCTTATTATCAGCGTACGTTTGTTTTGCTCCTTTCTGTTCACCTCAATTGGGGAAACCTTCCAATTTTTAAAAGAGTATTTTTTGCCTTTTATGGCTTCCTTGTCTTGTGTTGTTAACCATGCAGGCATCCTTTTAGACTTGGTGGTACATTTCCTGGTTTGAGGTATGCTTTCTATCTGAGGCTCAGTTAATATATTTTCAAATAGTTTCAAGGCATCCTGGAGGGATCTGGCTCTCTTATTTCTCCCTTTTAACTTCCTTCTGACTACCCCCTCCCCCATTTTAATAAAGTTCCCTCTTTTGAAATGAAAAAATATTGTTTTATACTTTGGGGACAACTTTCTGTTAACATGAATACTGAACTTAATAGCATTGTGGTCACTGTTCCCATTCAGTGCCACAACATTCATATCTTGCACTAGGTCTCAAGCCCCACTCAGAACCAAGTCCACAGTTGCTCCACCTCTAGTTGTCAGGTAGCAGCCTCAGAGGCCTCAGGGAGAAGTTTTTCCCACTCACGCACCTGAAATCTGTTCACTAAACAAGGCTAAAACTTGTGACTAGGGCTGTGCATTTGGTAAAACCCAAACCGAACCCCCCCCCCCCGAAAAAGCCATTTCGGTAAATTTAGGGTTCAGGTTTACTGAGTCCACAAAACCAGGGAGGATGGCCAAGCCAAATTTTCAAAACCCACTACTCCTGGGTATCCAGATACATTGTATCTCTACAGAGGAGTGGGGCAAACTTTCCCATGGTTTAAACTCCGGCTCCTCCATTGAGATACATAGCGAGGATCTTACTAAAGAATCTGAATACAGCCACTTTGCTATTTCTTTTCTATGGAGGAGGATGGGGGCGACCCCTTCCAGACCCCATAACTCTGGACCCCCTGACCCAATCTTCACCAAACTTGGGGGTTCTTGCAAGGAAAGTCCCTTGGAGCCACTGAAAATTTGGGGGCTCTATCTGCAAAAATGCCCCCCAAGAACTGCGGAAAGCCCCATAGGCTTTATTGGACCTGAATTTTTTGGGAAACCCGGGGCGGGGGGAAGCCGAATTCCCATATTTACCGGTATGGGAATTTGGCTTATTTCAAGTTTACCAAAAAAAAAATAAAAAAAATTGGGACCATTAAACCCAAAGCCGAATTTTATCAAAAATAGTTTTTGCACAGCCTTACTTGTGACTTCACTTACAAGCTCTGCCATTGAGCTACAGTAGTCCGTATCCATTTTTAGGCTATGGACCAGCACTCTGTGTATGAATATTGAGATCTCCATTGCTGTATTCACGCCCTATTCTATAGCTTTTATAAAACTAGGAATTTGCAGCTATCCAAGTATGTTTAATCACTAGTGAGACAACTGATATACAGAATCTATATTTGTAAAACAAAAAATGATCTAAACTGTTGCTCAGATATGAACAAAATCAATCACTACCCACATAGGAAATTCTGCTATACTTCTTTTTAGTTAATATCATTGATGTTTTTAGCAACAGAAATTTCTAACACAGTTCCCCAAATTTCCTATTTTCCCTTATAGGGATGGGTCTGGGGATATCACTTAGGAACTAACACCTTGATTTTCTATTTTAAGCAACAGCCAAATGGTTCTTGCCAGTAAATACAGCCCATTAAGAGATCGATGTTCAAGAGTAAGCAATAATGAATTGTATGTCATTTTTTCTTCGGTCTGCTTTTTGGAGAAATACATACCAGTAAAGGTGCTGAATAAATTCAATATATTGATGATGTTCCATTGTGGCATCTCTTCCCAGCATTCACATGGAAATTTTCATATCAAAGTTGACTTAAAAGAAAATGGTACTACTCCGAATCCCAACAGAATACCTAAAGCCAATTTGCTACAGGCTGAATAGCTACCTCATGATACTTTAGTTAGTTCATAAGATGGTCAAAGGCACAGCTTTTCTGAAGATCTGTGCTTCCAGTTACAGCACCAGATCTTACAGCACTCCCATGTGGTGAACATGCTCTTAAAGGTGAGTACAATCCTATCCAGCATGGTGTAGTGATAAAGAGCGGTGGTTTGGAGCAGTGGACTCTGATCTGGAGAACCGGGTTTGTTTCCCCACCTCTCCACATGAGCGGTGGATGCTTATGTTGTGAACTGAATTTGTTTCCCCACTCCTACACATGAAACCAGCTGGGTGACCTTGGGCTAGTCACACTCTCTCAGTCCCACCTACCTTACAGGGTATATGTTGTGGGAAGGGGAAGGGAAGGTGATTGTAGGCTGGTTTGATTCTTCCTTAAGTGGTAGAGAAAGTCGACATAGAAAAACCAACTCTTCTTCTTCTTCCCCCCAAAGCAAGCCAATGCTGTAAGCCCCAGTTGCCTTTATTTTTGACCAACAGCATCTCAGTCATGATCATTAAACAGTCCTGGGTTGCCCCCAGCTCCCCCCCCAACTGTGGCATCAAGTAGGTGCACTGGGTTCCACTAGATGACCAACTGTGGGGAGCCTGCTCCCTCTACCAGGTACATTGGTCAAGTGACTCTCCCCTCTTCCTGCTCCTCTCACTTTCTGCTGCCCCAAAAATGAAACAAACATCGCTGTCAAGTCAGAAGGCTTGGAAATAATTCTGCAGAGAGCCAAGTATAATACACTATTCAATATTATTTTGTTTCTATTCCCCATTTCTACTTAAACAGCACCCAAGGCACTGGAATGTTACTCTTGTTTGAGTACATTTAAGTAAACAGTAACTATGAAATGAATGAAACACTGTGGAGTATTGGAGTCAGTTGTGTCAAGCTGAAAAACATTTTGCAAAAGCAAGACTGTTTGGTTTTACTGGCTGCAAGGAAAGAAAATAGGATTTCCATCTGTATGCAGAATTCAGTGTGCCCTGACCGAGACACTGAAAAGGATACAGACGGTGCAATCCTGAACAGAGTTGACATCAATGGACTTAGAGGGGTGTAACTTTGCTAAGGATTGCACTTAGCTACCACTGAGTAATGCAACTAGCCAAAGGCAAAATCTGTCTCTAGCCACTTTGTGATTCTTTAGCAAATGAGGCTGTTAGTTTTTGCCTGACAACTCCATAATATCATATATTGTGGAGAATGCAGTATTTTGTTCCATCCTCTGAGAGGGAATTTGCATTAGAAGTCTTAAAAGGCATCCTGAGAAACTGGAATGGGTGTGGGTCACTATTTTAAAGTTTTACTCATTTTGTTCACCAGGCAAAATGTCTCAAATTAGGCTGAGTTCTTGAAATAATACCCCTGGCAACATCTATGTTTGAGAAAATTAACAATTCCACAGTGCATTAACAGTAGAAATCTTTAAAGGAGACAATGATATGAACACTGTTAAGCACTGTTAGTTTGTTAAGCAAACTAAGTTTGTTTCATGCTCAGTTTCCTGAGGCCTGTTTGCATTGGCAAATATGGCATGGCGTCAAAAGAGAAACTGAAATTGAAACAAATGAGGCAAAAAAATGGACCAGTGACAGCCTACAGGGGGAAAGTCAGGGTGTGTGAAGGCAATGCTGCAGGCAACGGCACAAATAAGCAACAGGAGTTTGAATTGTACAGCATTGCAAGTGGAGGAGATAAGAATGATGAGTGATTTTAGTCAGCACTTTCATGTGGCAGTTAAAGAAGCAAGAGGGGAATTTAATACATTTCAGTTGAAGGGGGGGAATCAGGTATTGATCATTAAATGTGAAGCATCCTGAGCACTCAGAGGAAATGTTACATAGGCACAAATTCTTTGCAAGAGTAAAAGAGGAAAGACAGGGCCACGTGCGATTGCTTTGACGCTGTTTGCACATACTTGCGAGCTGTGTATTATTTAGTAAAGACTGCATAGTGTGTGGGGGGAAAAGCCAAGACCTTAGCTAAAGGTACAGCCAGGTCAGTGAGGCAGATTGATGTAACCCTAGAGAATGCAGTGGATGTGTGCAGGACAGGGGAGGTCGGTACAGAGCAAATGACAGGACCATAATTAACTTGTGGAGTTCGTTATGACTCGATGTTGTGATGGCCACTAGCTTAGATGGCTTTTAAAGGAGTGTCTGGGGTTGGGATCCCCATCCCTGCGCTTATCTCCACAGATGGAATGACTGTTGGGGAGCTGATGCTGGGAAGCCTTGGGACCCTGGCCCGACAACTGTGGGGGAGCTGCACCCCAGACCAGCTAGGGTTA
The DNA here is from genome assembly GCF_029931775.1 of Euleptes europaea. Lineage (NCBI taxonomy): Eukaryota > Metazoa > Chordata > Lepidosauria > Squamata > Sphaerodactylidae > Euleptes > Euleptes europaea. Next base: position 38,002,837 of record NC_079323.1, read on the forward strand.
CCAGCTTCCAGGTGGGGCCTGGAGATATCATCATAGAATCATAGAGTTTAAATGGTCTATAATGGATTTCTCTATTTTCGTTCATATAGAAGGTCAGAAATATTTGGCACATGAGATCCTTTTTTTAAAGTAAAACTTAAAATGGTTTGATTTGTCTCCTTTGAGGGGAATGTAAAGGTCAGGTTAATAAAATGTCATCACATGAATGTGGTTTGTAACAAAAGGAGAGGAATGAGGAACTTATGGTGGTTATATACAAGAGATATTTTGTAATTCAAGATGTATCTAAGGTGGTTCACGAACAAGTGCTACTACTGTTATTAAGTACTGAGATGGATTTCTCTTGGCACTCACTGCTTTGTTTCATAAACATACGCTTCTTCAAACAGTAGTTCTTAAGTTGGAGGAGTTAAGAACATATACACAATTTCCCAGTTTTCTTCTTTAAACTGGCCTGGGACCATTCTTTTCGCTAGAGCTGTGTGTGTATGTGCCATCAAGTCACAGCTGACTCATGGAGACCCCATAGGGTTTTCAAGCAAGAGATGTTCAGAGGTGATTTGCCATTGCCTGCCTCTGCATGGGCTGAGAGAGTTCTGAGAAAACCGTGACTGGCTCAAGGTCACCCAGCAGGCTTCATGTAAAGGAGTGAGGAATCACACCTGCTTCATCAGATTAGAGTCTGATGCTCTTAACCACTACACCATGCTGGCTCTCACTACAGCTATTTCCTGTTAAATGCTTAAGGATCACCCTCTGAACACTAGAGCTATTTCCCTTTTATAACTGGTTATGGCAGAGCTGGATCGACATTTTTAAGGGAGGCAAAAGCACAAAATGACACCCCCATATATTATATACATATTTTTCTTTATATAATCAACATATATAATATACATAAATAATCAACAACTCTTTTAAAAGATAGAATAAATTGTGTCGACTTCAATGAATGGTTAATGAATAATTTAACTTTTACATTAGGTTCCTGTTACAGAGCAATCCTAAGCAGGTCTACTCAGAATTCGACTCAGGTCTGTTCAGTGGGGCTTACTCCCAAGACAGTGTTCTTAGGCTGACTCTGCCACTGACAAAAATGATCCATTTGAACTATTCCAGAGGTAAATGGAGATTGCCACTAAACGAATTAGATATTCAGTGAAGACCCCCTTCTAGAGTTCTGCTGACTGCAGCGATACTATTGTGAATCAAGACAACCGCAGAAACTGCCTCCCACAACCTCTAAAACAACTTGAATTGATGTTTTCTTTGTGGTCAACTAGGCTAGCTAATAACACGATGAATGCAAACCAACACATTTCTAAAATATCCTCTTCCCACCCAAAAATTATTAAATTAACAATGGAGCAACAAAGGGCATGTCAATATTCAAATGATTTAATCTATTCAAATGAGTAAACAGCTTTGTACAACGTCTACGTTAAAGCACATGTTACCTCGGTGCTGAATGATTTGAGGGTACAGCATCATGATTTAGAACTATCGGTTTTATAGAACTTTACCGCTTGCCTGAGAATATGTAAAAAAAAGTAGGAGCACAGCATGAGAGAAATACATATTCAGCCAACAAACAAAAGGCAGTGGTGAGTGGATTATTAATAGTCTGAGAAAATTAAGTTCTGAATTGAAGACAGAAGCCTCATTCAAGGCTAGTAACAAGAAGGAATGGTGTTCAGTTACCTAGCCTCCTGCCTCTCTGCCATGGCAAAGCAAAGCTTGGTTATTTTATTCCCTTGAGAGAGGCATGTGTGTTTCACCTGCAATGTCACTCCCTTCTGGAAACTTAGTTCAGAAACACTGCAGGGCCTGTTTTGGATGGTGCTATTTCTCCCCTCAAGGGGCTGCACATGCACCGAATGCTTGCATATATAGCCCTCAACAGTCCCAATCCAAATCTGTCCACTGTGGTGCTTCTGAATTGAATCCACCCAGGGAACTTTCTGCTGTGAAGTTCCCATGGGGACCACATGGTATATTTAATGTGCAGTTTGCCCCAAGTATGCACCCTCTGGTCATGTAGAAAGTTTGGGTTTTTTATATGCCATGGCAGTCCCAAAAAGATCCTGGAAAACATGTTTGACTCCCCCACCCGAGCTTCAGAAGCTAGAAAATCACTAAGCATGATTGAGATTGGCAATGGAATATTCATGATAGCCAGGCTGAGAACCTTGGAGATAATAATTCTCATGTGCAGGATTGCCAATAGCCTGGAGAGAGAAAAAATGCCATCACCCTTTGACAGAGGCTTAATGGGAAGTAATTTACCAGGTGATTCCCCCCCGCCCCCATTAAAATTTTCAACTGCCTCCAGCAAGGAAGTAGTAAGCCTCGTTGAGTGGGTAAGCCCACTCAGCTGGGCAGTGGGAGGACATACCCAATGACATGGGGGCATGATTGGCATCCCCGGCATGGTGACATTTCTTCTGGTGTGATATCATTATGCCAGGTGACACTACAGCATTTGCCCCAAACTCTATGGTTAAACTATAGAGTTTTGGGCTAATGCCAGAGTGCCACCCCACTGTGATGATGTCACTTCTGCATGGAAGTGATGTTGTTACACCAAGGTTGCCGATCATGCACCCCCAGCAACCTGGAAGTTCGTCCCCCCCCACCTTCCTCCAGTTGCCAGACCATGCCTGGCATCCCTATTGGCAACCCTGTTCACTGTCTCATGTTTCCTAATAGCTGTCTCCTGACTTGCTGAAGGGGGTGTGTATAGATTTGAGATCCTTGGGAAAAGGGTGGCATTAAAGTGGAATACTTAAATGTATTTCCTGCCTGGATGTATTTCCTGTACAGTATGGATTACACAAACTATGAAGTCTATGATAATGTTTCCTTGTCCTCTCTCCTTGCCCTTTTAGACAGTGTTTTACTAAAACATTGCTGCTGACATAAAGGGTGCTGACAACTGTTCAGATTAAAGGCCCTCCCCTCTTCTTCTGGGGCTCTAATATCTCTGCCATTCAATCCCAAGAGGATACAGGCACATAAATATTGCAACATGTCCAAAAGCAACAGGTGTGACCTGTAACTTCCTTAACTCCCTCAGAGACCTCACTGCGCAAAAATAACCCTTCTCTTCCAAAACAACCCAGATTGACTGAAACTCTGTGTAGCTTGTCTGGAGAGACTGCCCGGCTGCCAAAACCCTTTGATGTACTGCTTTTTACTTTTTTCCCTCTGTGTAATATGACACAGTTTACCAAGGTTGTTCATATCTCCATGGTAATGAAACCTCTCTCTCACTCTTCTCTCCATTGCCTTAGGTGAGCAATTTGCAGCATCCTCTTCTAGAAGCAAAGGGGGATGGAGGGAAATGTTCTCAATCCTAGCAAAAGCACTACTCTGGTACTAATAATAGCAGTAGGTAGGACTTTTAGCACCAGTCTTCAGGGCAGGAATTGTCCTAAAACTCCTGTTGTATTCCAGTCAGAGACAGGAGAAGGTAAACCTATGTCTAAGGGAGCAAGCCTCAACAGGTATACTGAGAAGTAAGTCTGTCACGTTTTATTCACTAGGCCTTACTACCAGCTCAGTGTTTTTAGGGCTGGAGCCCAAAAGTTTCTCTCCTTGATAGAAAGCTTTCTATTGCAGGAATTTTATTATGTATGGAGGAACGATCCATTAATGTATGTCCCCATCTGCTGTCTGAAATGGTACAGCCCAGGCTCAGTTTACCACTTCAGTGAGAATTAGGCCTAGGGGCAAAATAAAATATAGAGCAAATAAGGTTGCCAATTATGGGTTGGGAAATTCCTGGTGATTTTGGCGTGGTGCCTCAGGAGGCCAGTGTTTGGGGAAGGGAGGCACATCAGTAGGGTGGCCAGCCCCCCTCCACGACACTGGCAGGAGCTTCGTGGGGGGGGGAGGCAGTGACCTGTGCCATCACTTTTGGGTTTACCCTGGAAGTGCCAGCATTATGTTGGACGCTGTACCACATTCCTCCAAAAACTCGGTGGAAACCATAGAGTTTGGGGGAGAGCGCTAGAGCATCCCCTTCATGATGCTGGTGCTTCCTGGGTAAACCTGGAAGTGACATCATTGTGTCCCATGCGTGGATCACCCCCCCCCCCGCCTCAGCTGGCCTGCTTTCGCCTGCCAACCACCTGAGGGGCAGTGGGCAGCCTGGTTAATTGGCAGGCAATTGCCTGCCATAACCAGGCATATGGGAACTCTAGAAATCAGAGAGGTATAATGCTATATAGTCCACCCTCCAAAACAGGCATTTTCTCCAGGGAAACTGATGTCTGCAGTCTGGAGATCAGTAGTAATTCTAGGAGCTCTCTTGGCCCCACCTGGAGATTGGCAACCCTAAGACCAATGTGCCTTTATTCAATGCATCAGTCCATTTAGTTCATGGGTGGGGAACCTTTATTCTGCCCAGGGCCATTTGGATATTTATATCATCATTCGCGGGCCATACAAAATTATCAACTTAAAAATTAGCCTGCTATATTTGGTCAAACATTTAGCCAAGAGGCACAACCGGAGACAGCCATGTAGAGCGACTCACTTTTGAGCTCTGTTGTCCCCAGCTGGGCCCAAGAGATTCAGGCAGGGCAGCATCCTTCTGAGCTAGAGATCTGCCAGGACCCATGAAGGGGCCAGACCAAATGATTTTGCGGGCCTTATAAGGCCCCCGGGCCTGACGTTCCCCACCCCTGATTTAGTTGGTTGGTTGGTGTCACGGATTGAGGGAGAGACGGATTTTTCAAAAATAATAAGATGGTAAGAAATTTATGGCACACAAGAGGCTTTGTGAGGTAAACATTTTAAATAGCAGATTTTATTTTCAACAGTAACATAGGACAAGGTTGAGAACAGGCCATCTAGGATTCAGAAAAGGTATTTGGCTGGTCACAGACAAATAAAGAGTAGGCACTTCTTATGTATATGTGTGTGGGTACAAGAGATATTTTGTTGTTGGTACTATTAAGTTTCTATACTATAACTGCTTGACACTTGCAGCCCATTCCTGAGCTGATGGCGTACGCGGATGGCAGGGAAGAGGCACAGCTGCGCCTCCTCCTAAGCCGTGTTGCGTATGCCGCAAAACAAAAAAAAGCCGTCTCGCAGTTTTTTGTTTGTTTAAATGGGGCCTTTCTCCCCATAGAGAACAGCAAGGCTGTGCCTGCTAAAAAGCAGCCGCAGCAATGCTGTTCCCGGCGCCAGTGTACTGGCGCGAATGGGACAGGAAGCCACCTAACTGGCAGCTCCTCCCCCACCCCGCCCCAGGAATGCCCCCCCCCATGCCGGCACAGCAATTGTATGGTGTGACCTCATCCATAGAGAGGCTGCGCCGGCAGCGGGGCACGGTGCAGCTCCTCAACGCTTGGCCGCTGGCGGAACTGCCCTCCCTGCCATTGTAAGTGCATGTAATCACATGATTACACACACTTATGCTGGCAGGGAGGTCACGCCTAAAGAGATTCATGCTGAATCTCAGGAATGGGCTGTTGGTTTCACACTGAGAGGGCTTTCTTTTGGTTGACAGTATCTGGTTGGTTTTCGCTCAAAATTTACTTAAACACAATGTTTCTTCAGTTTTTAGGAGTTATGAACTGTAAAAAAAAACCCGCTTCACTAGTTTATTCCTTAAACTGTACCGGGATCACTCTTGACTGCAGAGATATTTCATTCACCCGAGTGATTTCCCTTTCCCTCTCTAGTTAAGAGATCATTCATTCCTTCAGGGCTGTTTCCCGCTTTAATTATTAGGACTCACTGTCCACGCTTAGAGATATTGTCCTTGTTAATAACCTGTTGCTGACCCTATCTTGATCAGACAACTCAAATAGAGTTCCTTTGATTTAAACTCTTGAGGAGAGGAGAAAATCCTCCCCAGACAGCTCCCAGCTCTACCTAACTGTTCCAAGCTCTGCCTGTGCTTTACGGACTCTCAGCTCACTCTCTCGGTTCTAAACTGTTACAGCCGGCCACTCCCAGAATTCCTCAGCTGTCAATCAGGTGGCTCCAAGGCCAAAACAGCTCCCTGGAATTTAGCAGTTCTTCACAGCTGGTCAGAAAATATATACTCAGTTACAACATCAGTGAAATAATGATATGTATCCAACCACAGACTTCCTGGAGTGGGACCCACCCGAATTTTGTTCCTGGGAGTCAGTAGATACCTTGTGGAAAGTAACCATTAGTTCATAAATGTATGACCTTTTATGTTTTTCTGAACCTCTTCCCTTGCACAATGAGTATTCAAAATACTAATAGTGGGCAGGATGTCTTCCATATAGATTGTAGATTTCATCCTTTGTGGCTTCTGGAGACAATGGTCGCCATGGGATAAATTAAATAAATAAAAGATCACCTCTTTGCCAGTGAGGAGTAGTTCTTTTCAGTTGTTAGTTTGCTAATTGTATTGCAAATATTTGTATCCCATTTATTACAAACATGCCTGAACATCAAATAAACACAGACCATATTGAATCAAACCATAACATCCTTTTAAACCACCTGAAAATAATTTTTCCATTTAAAGAACAACTTGCCAGTTTAGCTGTCTGAATGGCCTGTCTAAATAATAAACTCTAGCACAGACAGAAAATTAGAAGTCCATATGAACCAATGGAGAGTGACTAAATTAAGCTATCACATCGTGTATACTAACATAACAAACATAGTATCACAATTTAAAAATACTGGCCATTAAGCTCCTCTCTTCCATCAGATAATCTACCTCTATTAAAGCAAAACATAAAAATTAAAAGAGAGAGAAAGAGATGTGCAATTATTTATTCACTAGCAAATAATGAAAAATCTATTCATTATTGTAGTTATAACAAAAATGAATGAAGGTAACTAATAAGATTTGTTAATATTATAATAATATTATAATAATATTCACTATCCTCTCTTTCTGGTTTAATAAGCTCAAGCAACATTCAGACGGAAGGAAGAAAATCAGGAGATAATGAAGCCGGCAGGGCATATTTACAGTCAGCTGAGGAAAAGGGTTTCTGGAACAGCAGCAATCTTTCCTGATAGGTGTTCCTTTCTATTGAAGCGGGTCAGTGCCTTTTGGTTGACTATGCTCTTAGAATTGACCACTTCCTGAGAAGTGGTATGTTATCTTATCCAGTTAGTCACCTACTAAGCAGGACTCAACTACTTTACTCACTTAAAAAAGTAAGTCTTTTTATTGATGTGCGCCAATGAAATTATGTGTATATATGTGTATATGCAAGTATTACAAAGTCTTAACATTCAGTACAGTGTATACAGTAAAGCAAGCAAGTTCTACATACTATTCAGTTTTAAAATCCAATACTTAAAATACAACAGTCTGATTTAGTTCAAAGTATCTAATCCACACTCTAGAATAATATATAAGTAAATCCATACATACCAAGACCATCTTCTGAGACCCTCAGTCCAAAGACTTTGAGAGGTCTGAAGTTCTAGCCCTTTCCCTGCCCATATTTATATTGTTTCAATCACCTTGAAAAGCGGCTGTCTTGGCAAAGCTGGAGCAGGGGGCTTTCCACCGCACATGCTTTGTTGCTCCACTACAGACTACCAAATAAGGACTTCCACTTCCAGGAGGCTAAGCATACTATTTAATAAACAGTCAATTTTGAGTTTTGTTATACTCTATATAACTATTTTACCACCATTCTCATCTTTAGAAAACTACGTTAAGAATGAACCTATTCATTAATTTCTACCGTCATGTCTTCATGTTAAAATCTTAAAATACAATATATTGTTTACATTACATCATTACATCTTAGTCATCATAATATGCCCTTGGAGTATAGAGCGTGGAGAGCATTTCTGCACTTGAAGTCATTGAAAAAGCAGGAAGTGCTATGAACACTCTGCTCTGTTGTCTTTAAAAACGCAGGAAGTGCTGAGAGCACGTTGCTCTGTAGCCATTGAAAAGGCTGGGAAAGGTCATTGAAAAAGGCAGAAAGTGCAGAAAGCAAATCTGCACTGACACTTAAATCTTTGACAGAGTAATTCAGAAACATAAGTCTCTGGCAAAGAATATCCAGGCTCTTTTTCCTTTTAGAAGGAAAATGAAGCCTCTGCTGTGTAGTTTGTATGTGTAGTTTGGTTTTACATTGAATACTTCTGCATATGTAGAACTACTACCACAGTTCATATGTTCTAATATGTCACAGCCTGCAAACACTATCATCACTGCTGGCTTGGGGAAGGGGTTCTTAGTTCTTTATAAGCAGCATCTCTGAGTCTCCATTGCTTTGCCTGAACTGTTGTCTTTGAGACTGTGCACTTTTGGGTTCTTTCTTTCACTTTATGGAAGTTGTACGACTGCTCTGTGAGTGACCTGTGTGTGAGAGAGCGTGATTCACTTGCTATTTTTGCTAGTGAGTGTGACCATTGCTATATTTAGTGAGTCTGTGCAGATAGCCTAGTTCCAGCATCAGTCTGTCTTTTACTTCTCTACCTGGTCTGTAAGTATGTTTGTGGTGTTGTGATTATTTGTCATGGGCACAAATTTTCCATTCTTGTGTGTCACTCACTTAGTACACACAGTGAATTATCACTTTGCCTTTCTGCCTCTCTACCTCCTGGGGGTGCCTAACATCTGCCTGTGATGTCCCACCAACCTAGGACCCTTTCTTCTCTCTGCCTGAAATACAGTAGAGAGATCACTTGTGTGAGCAGTAAACTTAGGGTTACCAACTTCCAGGTACTAGCTGAAGAGTTCCTGCTATTACAACTGATCTCCATCAGTCCCTGAAAATGTGGTGTTTCCTTTTGAAATGAATGGACAATAATGTGATACCAAAATGAAAAAGAAAGGAACAAAGGAATAAAAAAATGGGAAATTCCATAGTCCTACATAATTTAAATCTACCAGCTCTCTGGTACATAGAGTGTTTGTGCATACCTATGCAGGAATGCAAGAGGTTTTTTCCCAGTTAGGGTTAAGGTATGTATCTTTCCAAGGAGGAGTAAGTGGGTCAAATCAGGCCTCTGTACAACTTTGGCTCACATGGCATTAAATATGTGATGGGCAGAAGGCACACCTGTGCCGCCTCCATCACATGAAACATGCTACTGACACAGACATGTATGAATCATGGCTACATCTCTTTTTCATAGCAGTATTTAGGGGACCTGTGATTCAGCTACTTATTGATCAGTTGTAGCTCATACATTGCCTGATTTGCTTGATTTCACAATTACCTCTTCCTCTTAAATCGATTAAATATGAAATCATATATAGTGTAAAACATTATCACATTTAATTGAAATGAGAACAAAAATATTCAGGCAGTATTGCAACTGCACTTATACTTATCCATTCCATTCATGGAACAGAACATTCCGGCCTCCTTGTCCCACTGCAGCCTGCAGTGCTACACAAAATCGAACCCTTAAGGGTAGATGGTAGTAGGGATGCCAGATCCCTCTTCACCACTCTCAGGAGGTTTTTTGGGGGGAGCCTGAGGTGGCGGGGTTTGGGGAGGGGAGGGACATCAATGCCATAGGGTCCAATTGCCAAATCAGCCATTTTCTCCAAATGAACTGATCTCTATTGGCTGGAGATCAGTTGTAATAGTAGGAGATCTCCAGCTAGTACCTGGAGGTTGGCAACCCTAGGTGATAGGCCACTTGCACAATTAATCTAAGTCAATGCGTTTTCAGTTTTGAAAAGTCACACACTAAAAAAGTGTAGGCTCTCTCTCTCTCTCTCTGTCTATCTATCTATATCTATATCTATATCTATATATATATATATATATTAAAGTGATGTAAAATTAACTTGGTTTTGAGATCCACCCCCCCCCCAAGAATTTCCTGATGCCCCTTGATTCATGATATAGCAGAGAGGTGCAAACCCAAGGTTGGGAATGATTGCTGTATTGCATAACCTTTAAATATACAGCAGAATCAAGATACATTTGTTTCAGGGGTTCAACAAATGCCACTCATGCATTGTAAAATTAGCACTATCACATGTTCAGGTTAAGAACAACAAAGTCAACACAGCGTCTGTCAAACACATTCTCCATAGTCAGATACCTGATACCCTTACAAAGCAAGTTCTGCTTCTGTCTCCCAATGATCTCTGCTACCCGCTTTGTATTTGTTCTCTTTTCTCCTCTTCTCTGACCTTTCCTTATACAAAACAAAGCATTCCAACAACAGGTTTGTAGAGACTAGGTTCAGGCACACCTCCAAGTTTAAACAAAAAGAAAAAAAGAACAATGGCATATATTCAGGCTGTAATCAGCTTTTGTTAAACCTAGCCATCTCAACCATGGGAAATTGCCTTTTTTTTTTTGTTGATAATCAAAAGGAAAAATGTAAGTAATGTGGTCAAATTCCCAAGTGAAAGACTCCCTTAGATTTCCAAAGGGCAATTTATATACTAAGTACATTCTTTTAAAATTGTGATTTGCTACACAGTTCTCTTTGGGCTTGAGACGATTGGATTTTAGAATACTCTTTGGTGTCTGACCATCGACACCGGTAATTATGTCACTGGTGATCAGGTGGGCCTGTAAAATGGCAGGCTAACTTGGACCTTTAAGACAATTGCTCCAAGAGATCCTTTCCCACTGATTCATCAGCCCAAGATGCCTGGCTTATAAGGACCTGATACCCGATGAAGCAGGAAGGAAGATAATGAGAGCACAGGTGGCCCTCGGCTTGCTGAAGTGGGTTGCAGGATAGATCTTTTTTCCTTTTCTTTTTTAAGATAGAGCTAAGGCAGTGGCAGCTGTGCAGAAATCCTTCTCAGCTGCCATTGTGTATGGAAATTGTCATTCAGAAATGCCTTCTGGGGTCATAAATGGCCAGAGAAAAGCAGAGTGAATTCAGCCCAAGGTTGAGCAGAGTGCTCACTTACTTCACAGACAAAATTATTTCTATGAAAATTATCCATTCCAGTGCACACTGAATTTGAGGTTTCAGTAGTGCAGCCAACCCATTTTGGTGGGATTGCTTTCAGCTGGTAATATTTTCCAGAATGAATACAAGCCCTGCTTATATATTTATGTTATAATGTGTTATATTTATGTATATTTATGCTATAATGTGTTATATTTGCTGCTGGTGTTTTTCTAATTGCCTATGGCCCTAAACGAATAAATTTATTAATTCATTCAAGCCCTGCTTGGTGAGCTGAGAGCAATGGCTGCTCCAGTTCAGCTTACTTTCAGCTTAATTTCTTCAGTGGTGGTCAGCAGATGCAGCTGGGAAAATTGTAAGTTACATGGGGTGATGGTGACAGTCAAAACTGCGTGCATTGGATCAGAGCTCCCCAACATTTTCGAGCCGTTGGACACCTTAAGAATTATGACTAGGGTTGTGCAAAAAAAAATTTGGGGGGGGTAAAAAATTATTTTTTGGGTAAAAAATTATTATTATTATTATTATTATTATTATTGGTAAATTGCAGGTTCAGGTTTATTGGGCCTGATTTTTTTTTCAGTAAACCCAAAATAAGCCAAATACCCATACTGGTAAATTTCAGTATTCGGCTTATTTTCAGGTTTCCCGAAAAATTCAGGTCCATTATAGTCTATGGGTTCTTTTCCCCAAGGCTCCTGGGGAGCATTTTTGGAGGTAGAGTCCCTAAATTTGCAGTGTGGCTGCAAGGGTCACTCCTTAGACGGTGACCAAAGTTTGGTGAACTTTGGGTCAGGGGGTCCAATTTTATGGGCCTACAAAGGGGTCACCCCAACCCTTCAGGCATTTGCAAGCTAAGCTGTCCATCGGTTTTCAGGTTCAAAAGTTTAGCATTGCCAAGGACTGACAGAAAAAGCCGATTGCCTGGCGACCTTATTTATTTTTTTTGAAAGCAGGTTTTCATGGGGGGAGGGTGAGATCAGAGACAGTGGGAGTCTCAACCACAGGGGCTGTCTGAAGGAGATTGCTCATCCACGTGGATGAAGAAATCTCCTTTGGAAGCCTGGTGGTGTCAGCAGCTGTTGAAATTGCCTCTTTTTAGTGGGAGAGTATATCCTTCTGAATGGGACTGAGTGAGCCCTGGCTTTTAAATAAGCCTTATGCTTGATGTAGACTAGTCTTCTGTTGGTTGATATACCTGGAAATTTGGTCAGACCAAGTTGGCTCCGATTACACGACCCTGACCTCAAAAGAGCCCCAACTATGGGGCCCTAACAAAACCAGTCAAAACAAGATAGAAAAATGGGAGAAAGCACAGAGCCATGTTCGCTTTTTCAGGAAGCACCTATTTGGCTTCGACTTTATCCCCAGGTTTTGGTATCTGGTAAACCCGAATCCCAAAATTTACCAAAACAGCTAATTTTGGGTTTATTTTCAGTTCAGGTTTATCGATGTGCACAACCCTAATTATGACACAGGGTGGAGGGCACAACAACAAAATGCCACAGGAGGTGGCGCCAACTACTAAGTGTCAGGGAGTGAGGTTATGCAATACTCTCATAGTAACTTATCAACATTTGGGCAGAAGCTCCATTTAACAGAATGCCATTTAATCTGCACAGCCAGTCAGAAGTCTTAATGGGCAAAGCCCCACCTGGTCCTGCCCACATTCTAAAAAGAAACTTGGGCTCCATGAAAGGTGATGGGCACCATGTTGGGGGGACTCCTCCATTAGATCAACAAAAATAATTGTTTGAAAAGTATTATATCGACATTGAGGTTACATGTGAATGCAAGTGCAAGAGATTCACAAGTCCTAGCCAGGACACAAGCTAGCCAAAACAGATTCCCAGTTGATTAGGCCAACAAGCAACCTGACTCAGAATCTTTTATGAGGATCAGAGCCTGCCAACTGTGAGTTATTGTTCTTTTAATGTTCTCCATGCACCTCCCATAATTGGGTAGAGCTGGATGGTAGTGTACAAGCTTGATATCCTTCATACCATGTTTTCCCGAAAATAAGACATACCCATAAAATAAGCCGTAGCAGGATTTCCAAGCATTTGCGCAATATAAGCCATTCCCCGAAAATAAGACATAGTGATAGGCGTGGCTATGCAGTGTACCATACCGGCATGGAGCGGTAAAGAAGATGGGCTCCCCCTGTCAGTTCCCGGTCGTTCTGTGCGTGCTGCAAGCTCAGGCATAGAGGGAGACGTACCGGTAGAAACTGAAAGTAAAAGTCTCAGTGAAGTGAGGAGCAGGACGCTCTGCTTTAGGTATTGTGTGTCCTCAGGGGGAAGAAGTAAAGCTGTGGCTGCCGTTTTACTCAGCACTGTGGGTCTCTCTCCCCCAGCACCCCTGGTTTGAGGGGGGGGGCTTCAGTTGTGCAGTTGTGCATTTTCCTGGTCCCGAGTCCGATGCAAAAGGAGAAATTCCACCCCCTCTTGCTCCTTATGCATACGGTAGCTACCGGTACTTGCCTCTGTCCCTTTCCATGGTTTGCAAACTCCCAGGCGTCAAGTGTTGCTTTGCATGGTTGCAAACGTGTAGCTTTGAATGGTTTGAATGGTTGCAAATGTGTTGCTTTGCATGGAGTCTTTTATTTGCATGGAGCCTTTAGGCCAAGTTATCAAAGTTAGTTCACATGCAGGGTAATCTGATTTTGTCTCTTGAGTGAGCTCTGCATTTGAAATTCATTGGGATCCATGTGTTGGGGTTAGTGATATTTGTCTTCTGCACCAGTTGGATTAATTTCTTTTCTTAGTCTGTGGCAGAAAGGAAGGCAGAGGCTTGGATCCTTTCCTTCCTTTCAGCTTACAGAAGGCACTTCCACCAGGCAAAGTTAGGCAATTTCCCCTCACACTGCATGCCCCTTTCTATCGTTTGCAAACTCCCAGGCATCAGGTGTTGCTTTGCATGCTTTGCATGGTTGGCAACCCTAATAAATAGGCATAACTAACCAGGAGCCTTGTACTTTAAAGATTAACAAGTTTTTAGCCTAGCATGGGCTTTTGTGAATTACATGCGCTTTAGAGTGGCCGCCTGGTTCTGACAATAATGGCGGCGGTTCCGCGGTGATAACTCTGTCGGTTCCCCCCCCCCATTGCGTTCGCCGAGCTTTGGCTTCCTGGCTCAGTCCCTATGAGGCGGCGGCGGCGGCAGCAGCAGCTGGGTGGCCATGGGCTCGCTGAGCAGCCGGGTGTGGAAGGGGCAGGGGGGAGCCCCGCGCGGAGGGGAGGTGGCGGCAGCAACTGTGGCCGTGAGGGGCGAAGGCCACGGCGGGAGCCGTTGGAGCCACAGCGGGGCAGCCAAGAGGAAGCGGGGCGGCCATGGTGATGGCACGAGCGACAGCGATGGCGATGGGGAGGGCGAGCGGGAGGAGCGGCTGCTTAACACCCCCAGAAGGTACTGAGTGGGGAGGCGGACGCCCTAGTCTGTGGGTCTCTCTCACCCCACACAAACACCAGGGGATAGGGTAAAAGCTTCAGCAAGCAGTCTTTGAATAAATGTAGATTGTTGTACCATACTTAATAAAAATAAGACATCCCCTGAAAATAAGCCATAGTGTGTCTTCTTGAGGAAAAATAAATATAAGACGGTGTCTTATTTTCGGGGAAACACGGTACTACCAAGATTAGATTTGCTAATGGGCCGAGTCCTGACTTTTCCTATTTCCTTAGCTGCAAGGGGTGCACAAAAAAAGTTTCTACAGGTTTTTAATATGGATAACATACAGTCAGTCCTAAGCAGAGCTACTCCCTTCTAAGTTCATGCCTTTACAAGGGTGTAACTTTGCTCAGAATTGCACCCTTAGATCCACAGAGACCTCCTTCATTATCCCAAGATTAGTCTCCCGATATTCCATATTATCCAAATGCAACACGACCCTGTTTAAATCAATGTGACTCCCACAACACACATTTTTGTCCTTAGTCCCCTTGGGTGAATGAGGTTGCCCTGTACTTGTGAAGGTGTATTTTTCTCCCAGGGTAAGAACTGTGTACCTGTTGGTTTATTTTGCTCCTTAATGCTATCACACTGCAGCAGTGCATTCACAGGTCTGGTGCTGATAAGATCTGCTAGCATATGCTGGCCTGATTTAAAACTTCAGGTTTATCCCCAAGAATGTATTCTCCTGGGGCTTGAGATCATATATAAATAGTGGCAGCATACCCTGGATGTTTGTAACATTTCTCCCAAGGCAGTAATGGAGACACAATTTTGAAGGGGAAAAAAAGAGAGAGAACAGCTGTTGCAGATTTTCAACTGAACAACTTACATTTCCTTTATTAAGGCGCCCAGTTTCTGTTCCCGAGCAGCCTCTTTCCCTGGACTTTTTTAGCTCACAAGAAAACCATCTTGAACTTCTTTCTGTAGAAATGCTGTCACTTAACGCAAGCATGTAAACAAACTGCTTACAAGCCTCACTGCACATGTCACGGAAACAGCCATTGAAACCATTAAGTGGGATGCAAGAAACACAAGGCAGCATGTGCGCACTTGTTTTTTACCCTCGTGTCTGTGAAGAGAGCATAGGCCCTACCATTTACAATTCGAAAAGAACATCAAACTTTCGCTCTTGACTCGCTGACCTGTAATTTGGAAGCTCCAGATATGCAATGTAAGATTTATTTACAATATTTGTATGCCACCTTTCTGCCTAATCAGGGGCAACAAAATAAACTTTTTGCCTATACCTCCTACATCTCCGTTGACTCTCTGTGGGTTCATGGGAGGGCTTAGATTTCCACAGCATCTGGTGCTTGTTTTAGCTGATTACACCAGTTTATGGTTGAAGTTAAATAAACCTGTCAGAGAACAACAGTTCCAGCAGTCATACTTGAAAAATATTTACTGTGGAGAAAATTAATTAAAATATAAATCAAAACACAGAATCCTGTAGCTGGGACAAATTATTGGAGATTAATAGAGTGATGCTCGCAACAGGGATCTAGAGGAGTTGGCCTTGGCTTCTGAGGACAGAGGAGTGCCAGTGGCAATGAGTTCTAGTGTGATCCTGTGGTGCTGGTTGGGGGCATAGGACTAGGAATCCTCAAACACATGCTTAAACCCTGCCCTCCTCAGGCTCCACCCTAAAAATCTCCTGCTGGTGGTGAAGAAGGACCTGTCAACCCTACCTACTCCCTACCCCGAATGATTGTACACTGCTGTGACAGGTGACAGTTTACTAGGTTGTCAGTACCACCTTGACACATACTGGGAGATTTTAAAGGTGTTCTAGATGTAGTTTAAGGAGGATGTGACATCACTTCTGGGCAACAGTTTAGGAATTCCTCTAATCTTTGGAGATCATTAAGACTTGGGGAAATTCTTAAAGAATCACTATGAAACCCATTTTCTGGTCTTGTTTTCCCCCTGTTCCTCAATTTCTCAATGGCTGAGGGCAGGAAAATAGCAAACCTAAAGCCTAATCCACCCAGATCTTTCCCACACCATCCTTGAACTCCAATATTACATCAAGGCTACAGGATCGGGCATTGTATGTTCTTTTCCTGCTGCTTCTTTTAATCTATTCACCTTAGGGTTGCTAGGTGGTGGTGGGTAAAATCCCACCAGGTGGTGGCGGGTAAAATCCCACCAATCTACCAGGTTGCCCGCCAGCCAGCTGAGGGCTGGTGGGCCCAATCAGCCCATGCGCATCACTTCCGAGTTTACCCGGAAGCGACGTGGACACTCTGGCAACCTCGACTGAACTCCAGCCAACCGAGATCAGTTCACCTGGAGCAAATGGCCACTTTGGCCATTGGACTCTATGGCATTGAAATCCCTTCCCTCCCCAAACCCTGCCCTCCTTAGGCTGTGCCCCCAAAACCTCCCGCTGGTTGTGAAGAGGGACCTGGCAACCCTACCCCTTGTCCAGGTAGGACATTCCAAATTCATCCTTTGCCTTGGAGTGGTCTCCTAAATATCTTCTAGGCTTGTGTGGACTTAATTTTTTTGTTCTGGGACTATCATTTGCACCAGTAACTTTCCAGAGACCTTAAAGCATTTCCTCCTATGCCCCTGCTATTTTAGGGCCCTTTCCCTTCCTTGTTCATGTTTCTCCCATTCTCCTTTCTTGAAAAATTATTGTTCCCATCACTCAGGCACCAATACAAATGTGTTGTGTGCAGTTTTATGAACAATGCCCATACAGTAGCATTGAGACTGAATTCTTTCTCCTGGGAAGCCTATAAACTTGAGTTCTGTGTACAGGCCTCCTGAACACTGGGTTAGGGGAGCTTGTGGTGGGACAATGTGTATGTGTATGTGTGTGTGTGTGTGTGTGTGTGTGTGTGTTAAGTGCCATCAAGTCGTTTCCGACTCATGGCGACCCTATGAATCAATGTCGTCCGAAGTGTCCTATCCTTAACAGCCTTGCTCAGATCTTGCAAATTGAGGGCCGTGGCTTCCTTTATAGATTCAATCCATCTCTTGTTGAGTCTTCCTCTTTTCCTGCTGCCTTCAAATTTCCTACCATGATTGTCTTTTCCAGTGACTCTTGTCTTCTCATAATATGTCCAAAGTACAACAGCCTCAGTTTAGTCATTTTAGCTTCTAAGGTCAGTTCAGGCTTGACAACGTGCAGTAGGGTTTTTCTTAGCAGCTGGCTTGTGCAGTGTGTGTAAAGAGGGGTATGAAGGGGATTAAGTGATGTCACCTCAACATTCCTGCTTTCACTGGGAGTTATTTGTGCCTTCCATGCATGGCTAATTTGGAGGCCTTGTCGGTCAGTGAGTGTCATTGTGTTCGGAGAGAGACAACAGTGTCGCCAGACGTTCTGTGGGAACAGCTCGCGTTGTTTCTATGGCTGTTTTTAAGCCCCATAGTATAAGGCCTGATAAAGCAACCTTACTGAAGTTAAACTGGTAACGTTATGTTCTGTACTTGGAAGAGAAGACTTCCTGGGAACCCCAAGTGTACAACCTTGAGCTCATGATGGAAGAAGAGTGGGAAACAAATATTGTGCCTTACCACCATGCTGCTGGGGGAGCTGAGATCCCAAACATGTTTTACTGGTGACAGCGGTGGCTTGCATAGCTGGAATTAGGGCTGCCAACCTCCAGGTGGTGGCTGGAGATCTCCTATTACAACTGATCTCCAGCCGATAGAGAGAAGTCCCCCTGGAGAAAATGGCCACTTTGGCCATTGGATTCTATTACATTGAAGTCCCTTCACTTCCCAAACCCAGCCCTCCTCAGCCTCTGCCCCCAAAATCTGCTGGTATTTCCCATCCTGGAGCTGGCAACCTTAGCTGGAATACAGGGTCAGGCTGTGAGAGATATTTTATGAATCCATTCAACAGTAATTCTTTTTCTGTCTTTTAAAAAATTTTGTATGGTTTTTAAGGTGTGATTTTTATTATGTACGTTTTAACATGTTAGATGCCTTGGTGGCCCTTATGAGGGCAGAAAGGTGGGGTATGTACTGTGTAAAATAAATAAATAATGTGAGCGTTTTCGGCACCAACCAAGTCAAGAATGTTCATGAACTTTATATGACTGCAGTTAAACTGTTGGCTGGGTCACTCACAGGCAACACATGACAGCCAGATTTCAGAAAGGTTGTTCCATCACAATCACTAGACTTACTTTTAAGTAGGGTCGAGGTGAGAAGATAGCTACCACACAACACATGAAATAAGGAGTGGCATGGGGAGAAATGTATTCAGGACAATTTTAGAAGACTTTGCATGATTATCTAAGAAAACCCTAATCCTTATCAAAAGTTAAATTAAAAACTGTACCTGGATTGAGGTGCATTCTAACTGGGGAAAACATGGGGCTAGTAGATTAAACACCGTCGACGGGTCCAGGAACTGGAAGGCTGTCACACGGTAGATGGAGGGGGGAAAGCAGAGCAAGGTACGTATGAAGTTATCCCTCTTGGTGTTTAACTAGCAAACAGGAGCAAGCTAATGGCAATGATAATTCAAGAAGACAGTACAAGTTAATTCAAAAGGCTCCAACTGTGTTTCAGTAGAACAAGGAGTCTGGTTTGAAAAAAGAATCAGGAAGGGGATTAAGACAAATCAAAGAAAGTGAGAGCGTTTGGAGCCAGCTGGCTTTTTCATTTGACAATTCCTTAATTCGAAAGAGAGCAGCAGCACACGCAACAACAAATTAAACCAGGAGAAAATTCATAGTAATAGATGCATTTTATATATTGCAACAGACTTCAGGGATTCTGTGGAAACAAGACTTGGGCAAGTTAGTTTAACATAAAATTGGGCCGGTTATTACAATCTCATACAGATGGTTGTGTAAGATTTCTGTGTATTTCTCAGGTGGCCGATTTTGCCCAGTTTTCTTAATTCTTTCACAAAAAAGTCCTCCCCAATGAGTTACCACCAAGTGCCAGTTTCACAACTGTCGTTTACACCAAACGAGTGCAGAGAAGTGGCTTGATGATCCCCCAGAAAGTTACTCCTGGAAAACGTGGCACAATAATTCAAAGACAACAGAGTTGAATGAGATTCAGGATGTTATGAAATCTGTTTCAGGCTGCAATCCTATCTAGAATTGTACAGGAGAGAGCCCCATTTAATGCAGCGTACCTTTGAGTACCCAGCTTGCTGGGGGTAAAGGGAAGATGACTGGGGAAGGCACTGGCAAACCACCCCATAAACAAAAAAAAGTCTGCCTAGTAAACGTTGGGATGGGACGTCACCCCATGGGTCAGGAATGACCCAGTGCTTACACAGGGGACTACCTTTGCCTTTTACCTTACCTTTGCATAGGGTCAGGCGACTGCACTGCTAACCTGGGCTGCATTTTGTGTTTTGGACGTTTCATTTTGATCCTGCCAGCTCTGTACAAGTCTATCTAGAAGCGTCTCTTCTGTCATTTCTGTCCCCCCATGTGTAACCTTCTGTCATTGTCCCACAGTGTCCTTCTCAGCAAGGTGTTTTTACACAAGCTTATTTGGACGAGTGCCAGCAGTCAGTCCCTCCTAGATGCTGTTGGTGATGCCGTTTTGTGCAAAACACTTCAAGACAAAAAGCTGTACTGCTTTTGTTGCCTGCTGGGCCCCTGTCAGCCTTCCAAGGAGGATTAAGTACTGTAATGTTTACTAGCCTGTTCATTGTATTGTTCAGCTGCATTAAAGATCACGTTCACCATGCAGGCTTGGGGGGGGGGGACTTCTCTTTTTGTATTTATTCAAAAGTTTCCCTCCTTTGTGTTTCCTGCTGCGTCACACATGAATGTATTCGACGAGATACACTTGGGCTATGGCATTCCCATACATTTGAAATTTTATCCTACATATCAGATTGCTTCCTCGGATGTTTGATGGAGGTGGGTAAACCTGCTTGTTGAGAACTTGCATGGAAAGATTCTGCTTTCGACTAAGCAACCAACCTCGCTGGGTCAGCTAAAGAGTCCATAGTCACGCAGCCTTTTTCTAGTAAAGACCAACTAGAAGTTTCTGGGAAGGTGACAATCAGGGCATGCAAGCGTTTTGCATCTATTTATTCACTGATATCGTGCTTTCCTTCCAAGTTGGGACTCAAAGTAACTTAGAACATCATTCTCTCTTCTTCCATTTTCTCACAACAACCACCCTGTGAGTAGGGTTGCCAGGTGGGTGGTATTAGCAGGCAATTGCCCGCCAATCCACCCAACCACTCCGGAGCAGTGGCTGCGGGTGCGCACAGGTATACACACGCGATGACGGCATTTCCGGTTTTACTTCTGGAAGTGCTGCATAGCCGCAGTTCCTTTAACACTCAAACCCCCCAAATTTGGAGGTTTGAGTGTTAAATCTACCATGGCAATGCGGCGCTTCCGGAAATAAAATTGGAAGGGCTGTCATCGCGTGCCCATGTGCACTCGCGGCCACCCCACCCCGCCCCCTAAAACCTCTCGCTGATCGGGAGGGGGGACCTGGCAACCCTACCTGTGAGGTAGGCCAGGCTGAGAGTTTGTGATGGGTCCAAGGTCACCCAGTGAGCTCTCATGGTAGAAGTGGAGATTCAAACCTGGGCCTCCCAGGATGCTAGTCCAGCACTCCATCCACTGTGCCACGCCAGCATGAAAGCAGTGGCCCTGCCACGTATTGCCTTTGAAAATGGAGGTTCTATATCCTTATCATTGTTTATAGTCATTGATTGACATCTTACTAAGGAAAACATATTAATGGTCAAGTTTTATCCTTTTGTGTTTGCCTCTGTTGATCATTGCTTTATACATTCAATAAACAGCAAGGACACGTTTATTTTTCAATGTTATGATCTATTTAATTGATCTGACTCTAAGATTTCTATCCATCATCATTTGTCTGCTCTAAACTCTAATTACTAATCTCATTAAGGGCAGCCAGCTCTGTGATTATTTTTCCAGATATTTGTAACAGATTGGAGCCACGGGGGCTGCAGTTTAACAAGGAAGAGTGGTACGGGGGAGAGAGGCTATTTAACTCTTTCCCTTTCTGCCCCATTCCCACCAAAAATCACAACCTGCAAGCTGCTTTTACCCCCAATGGAGTAAAAGCAGCTGAATTTTCATCTGGAAAAAGGTGTGAAGGCAGAGTTAAACAGCTTATTCCCTCATGCTACCCATGACTGTTTCCCCTTTAAAGCGCAATCTCTACAAGACAACCTGGAAATAAGTAAATAAGCCATTGGGGGAAAAAAAGTAGTTCTCTTCTCCTATAGAATCTGAAAGCTAAATCATATATCAAGCATGAAACCAGAGGCTACCATTTTCAGAGGCATTGTAGGCTGTGAGGCAGGGTGAAAAAAGTTGCAATTTCTTTTATTTATTTATTATTTCAATTTATAGCTCGCCCTCCCTGGCCAAAGACAGGCTCAGGGCTAGTAACAATAATAAAATCAACATATCTTCCAGTATATTTATTTTTTGCCCTTTGCTATCTCCCAGGCTGCCCAAATTATCAAATGGTTTTCTCAGTTCACATTTCTGTGTACTTAACCCACCCCGCCACCCGCACCATACCTGCAGCTAAAGTTGTTATGCCACAGATTTACCCATTCGAGGGCCCCAGCATTCTTGGACTGTAATGCCTAGGGTTGCCAACTCCAGCTTGGGAAATTCCTGGAGATTTTGGGGTGGTGCCGGGGGGGAAAGAGTTTGGGGAGGAGAGAGGCTCGATTTGGATGTGATGCCATAAAATCTGCTCTCCTAAGCTATTTCCCCCAGGGAAACTGGTTTTTATAGTCTGGAGATCAGTTGTAATTCTGGGAGAACTCCAGGCCCCATCTGGAGGTTGGTTACGTTTGCCAATCTCCAGGTACTAGATAATTGCTACGTATGCTGACTAACGTTAGTTGAGAGAACAAACAGCACCACAGCTCTGATCAATCAAGAAAAATAATAAGAAGAATTAAATATCTCATGCATACACGCAGGTATGAAGATAGTCTGGAACCTCAGAGTACAGTAAATTAACTCAAAAGATACCAGTTCATCAGACATAGTCCACAAATATAAAGTTCCAAATGGAGACGTAAATAATAGTAAACATCAGTTGCAGTCTATGTTCTGCAGTTATTATATTGAAGGAAAATCAAGGGGTAAATGATATTTCCGGATTTTATAATCGTTTCGTAGTAGCTTCTTCAGTCCAAATCTTTATATTCTCACAGGTACAGAGACCTCTGTAAACTCCAGGCCCCATCTGGAGGTTGGTTACGTTTGCCAATCTCCAGGTACTAGCTGGAGATCTTCTGCTATCACAACTGATCTCCAGCCAATAGAGATCCGTTCACCTGGAGAAAATGGCCACTTTGGCATTGAAGTCCCTCCCCTCCCCAAACCCCGCCCTCCTCAGGCTTCACCCCAAAAACCTCCCGCTGGTGGAGAAGAGGGACCTGGCAACCCTATTTCCACCACAAGATTGTTTGGTCATCTTTGTTACTACAAAGGCCGCCACACATTGTTATCTGTGATAAAGTTTGATGTATTTCTTTCCTGTGTGGTTGGATTGTTGCCTATATTAGTAAGCCATGGTTAGTAATAGTGAATGGGGAAGGTATTTTGTCCAAGGTTAATCTTCTATTTATCTTCCATTTGTTTCTATTTCACAATGCCAAATTTGTTTATGTGCTTGGAAAAAATTAACTACGTGGCATTTTCATATGGAGTTTTTTGGTTTTCATTTTCATTGATGTCTATATATATATATATATATATATATATATATACACACACACACACACACACACACACACACACACACACACACACACACACACCGTAACTTGATATTTATGAAGTTAGTTTATGTGTTATATAAGGAGGAAGTTCAGTGTGGTATTTATGTTTACTTTGATTTTAATATATAAAGTAAATTTTATGGGGATTCCTCCTTCCCTTTTTTCATTTTGCAAGACTTGTGTGAACATGATAGACACCCTTTTTTTTAAAAAAAAAAAGCAAAATTCTGAGTAACAATGGATACAGAAAATATGGGTATACAATTTAAATAAAACACAAACCATTTTCATACAGGTTATCTAGCCCAGGTTAAAAGCTGTTGGGAAGCAAGGTTTTTTTTCCTGTTCCCCCACAGCACTGTGGTTTATTTGTGCACCTCCCAGGCTTCCCGTGGCTTTTCTTTGATCTTTCCCAAACTCGTGCTCCAAAGTTTTAAGAAAGAACACAGTAAAACCTGGACAGCTACAGTCCTTTGTAGTTTCCTGTCCACATGGCAGCCTTTTTCCCTGATCCTGTCCTTGTGGCAGCCATTTCCTCCCCCTGCCAGCGGGGGGCTTTTATTTTTAAAAAATTCAATAGGTGTAACAGGTTCTCTGAAGTCTCAGCTTTCTTTTTAAAGCAAGTCTCTAGCCTCCTTCCTTGTTGAGATATAAAGGGAAGGCCATTTATTTGCAATGGAGGTGGATAGAAACTTACTTTAAAAAAAATGAAAGCTTGGGAATTCACAGAACCTGCTACACCTATTGCTACAATGGTATATCAATATAACAATATTCTAGAGCTGACGTTTTAAAAAACTGAAAAAGGGGGCTGGAGATGGTAGCGGAGGACTGGGTCAGGGATAGGGTTACCAGCTGCAGGTTGGGAATTACCTGGATATTTTTGGGGTGGAGCCTGAGGAGGGCATGGTTTGGGGAGGGGAGGGACTTCAATGCCATAGAGTCCAATGGCCAAAGCGGCCATTTTCTCCAAGGGAACTGATCTCTATCACCTGGAGATCAGTTGTAATAGCGGGAGATCTCCAGCTACCACCTGGAGGTTGGCAACCTTAGGGAGATCTGCCAGGTGGAAGCTGCTGAGCTTTAACAACAGAAGCACCAGCAACAGGGAAGCCACACAAGCCCCTCCCTGTGTGGAAACCACCGTAATTGAGACTTGTTTCACTATGGCATCTAACCACATACTTCTGCAAACAAAATACCTGGAAATTGTGATAAAGTGCTGTAGCATTGCATAGAGGGGTAGGGATGCTCGAACACCCACTGGTTTGGTTCATCATCTGTTTGCCAGTCTTGAACAAGGAGCTGCTTGCCCATCAATCAGTCCCCTGTTTGCAAGCAGATTGAGCCTGTTCAGCAGGCTACTTTTCGAGGATTCAAGCAGTGCCGTTCAGTACAGAGCAATCAGCGGAACTGCAAACATGCCCGTTTTCAGAAAAAAACTGATGGAAGTCTTACTTTCCCCCTTTCCCACAGACTGAGCACTGTTGAATGGTTTTAAGCGTAACCTGTTCTGAGCCCGGCTCAGGATGGGATAGGGCGGGATATGAATGCAAAAATAAATAAACAAACAACAGACAAGTCAATCAGTCTGCCAGGGTTTATAAGTAAACACTCAATTTTTTGAAGTCTTACTGTAATGTATTTAATTGGTGCAAGGTCGATGCTTCACTATTGAACTGCTGAACAGTTGACCTCAGCTGGGCTGAACTGAGTTGAGCTTGAGGCCCTGCTCCAGGCTCCATCATCTGTTTTTCCTATTGGTCTGTAGACTTTGGACCATCCAACCATGGTCTTGGGATTGTGGCTCCGGGTGGTTGGGAACTGTACATAAATTGGGTTGTGTGCAGTTGGTGTGGTTCTCTTTCTCCCTTGTTAGTTGAATAAAACGGTTGATGTTGGAACTCTGTCTCCGGCCACGTGTATAACCTACGCATACATAACACTTACCATGTGGTATTCAAGTCCATATTGTTGGCATTGTTTCACCCATGCACATTTTCATCCAGTTTCATGGGACATGTAGTTTTCCTTTTATGTCATTCAATGGCCTGACTTGACCATCCATGACCCAGGCAGAATCAATTTCACCTACTGCGCAGGTAAGGGAATGAAATTCTTCCATCACGAGGGGCAAAAAGCTCAAGCACCATAGCCACTGTGCAGCTGCAAAGCTATTCAGAAACCAAGGTAGTTTCAGAGGGTAGCCATGTTGGTCTGCGGTAGAAGAGCTAGATTCGAGTCCAGTAGAACCTTAGAGACCAACAAGATTTTGGGGGGTTTGAGCTTTTGAGAGTCAAAGCTCTGAGTCAAAGGTTGTTTAAGCATGGAAGTGTTACCTGAGGTTCGTTGATCGCTGGACCCACACTTTCCTTTAGGGAATCTATGCACCAGCAGTCTCCAAGCTCAAATCAAGTCCCTGCCCCTTTAAATGCTGCTTGATAATTGGCTTACTGTAAGAGAAACCCCCCCTCAAAAAAAACCCAATTGCTGCATAAAAAAGCATTTTAAGAATAAAAAATGGATCAATCTGAAAGGAGGGGAGAGATCCAAGCCTCGGTTTTAAAAAGCCTTTCTGCTGCTCAGAAAGGACTCCCAGGAAGCATTTGACACGCTTTACACGCTGCATTGTAATTGGCTGTGAGAGAAACCAAGCTTGTCTTTCCCGTGCTTTGCCTTATGCATGGAGATTTCACCCGGGCTGAGCTCAGGGGAGAGGGAAGAATTGGGTTAACAGAGAAATGGGAAGTCCCTGGATTTGTGAGGGCTGGCAGTGAGGTCATCTCTAATGGATGAAAAGCTCTCAAAGCTCTCAAACGAGTCTCAAAGTGACTTACAATCACCTTCCCCCCCCCACCAAAAGGCACCTTGTGATGTAGGTGAGGCTGAGAGTCCTGAGAGAACTGTGACTAGCCCAAGGTCACCCGGCAGGCTGCATGAGGAGAAGTGGGGACTCTCATCTGGTTCTCCAGATTAGCGTCTGCCGCTCATGTGGAGTAACGGGGAATCAAACCTGGTTCGATTAGAGACCACCGCTCTTAACCATTACCCATCACTGGCTCTAAGCATCAGTGTAGGCTGGTATAAATTAGGTAGTAGTGGATCATTGAATGCATAACCAATGGGCTACAAAACTAGGAACCCACCCTTTGTAAGCTCAATACTTTGAGGAATGGGAGCAGACGGCAGAGTGAATACCTTCCCTCTAATTAACTGTTGTTTTTGGAGGTTGTAAAACAGATGCTGGAGACCTAATTTTAAATTGGTTTGAGCAATGAGGAGGTTATGCTCCCATATGGTAAGTAAAGGGCATCAAGGTGCTAGTCTAAATCAATAAGCAATGCATTTGCAAAAATACATAAAATATATTATCTCCCAGGGAAATCTGCAGTAATCATCTCATCCAATTTTGTCAATATGACCGCAACACAAGAAGAAAACAAACTCTCAATCAATGGAAAGTGGACACTGGAAAATTGGACCAGTCCAACAAGACAATAGTAAGATTTACTTTCTAATACAGTTTTCCCTTGGCAAACATTATTACCATATGCCATGTGCACATTTGTTCAACAATGGCAAAAGAAGGAAATATTTAGCACTTCCTATGCATAGTCTGGAGAACTGCACAGGTTGAAAGATGTGTCCAAATGCCCCCTTCCCATTGGCTGTCACCTACTGTCTAAGACAGAATCTTCTTAGTCTGTATATGAGCAGCTATGAATGCAAGAACTGTGAAAGGCAGAATTAAAACAAACAGATATTGTATTTTATTCTTGTGTCTGTTATCCCTCCCAAGCTGTGTGCCATACAAAAACTACGTGCAGTTTAAGCATCTAACTGTGAAATCCTAACAGTTCATCCCTAAGGAGAGTTACTCCAGTCTAAGCCTGTTCCTTTCAATAGGAATGCACCCTTAGAACACTTTCCTGGGAGTAAACCTGATTGAATAGACTTGGTGTCTCCAGTTACAGGACCTTGGATATCAGGCTAGGAAAGACTCTTGCCTGAGACCTTGATGATCTGCTGCTGTATAGAGTAGATAATGCTGAGCTGGTGATATAAGGTAACTTCATGTGGTCATGTACTAACTGGAATGAGTTAGACAGGAAACCCAGCATGAAGCTGGTTGCTGTGGGAATTTGTAGAGAAATGTATTCAGTCAGAGTTCACCAAACCACAAAGACAGGTTGAGGGTTGAAAGCTCTTGATGGTCCAGTACATTGAATCTCCAGTTCCCTTAAAGAGGTAAAGGTCCCCTGTGCAAGCACCAGGTCATTTCTGACCCATGGGGTGACATCACATCCTGCCTTTTTCTAGGCAGACTTTGTTTACGGGGTGGTTTGCCAGTGCCTTCCCCAGTCATCTTCTCTTTACCCCCAGCAAGCAAGCTTTGTTTAAAGCTTTAGAGTGGTTAAGGCTAGCTTTGCAACCTTGGGATAAGTAGTTTTCAAGGATATTGATATCAAAATATGTACAAGCCATTTGAATTTGAATATAGTATGACATAACATCTCAGGACTTTACAGACTGTTCTGTAAATTAGTCCAATAGCCTGCGCTCATGAAAGGCAGTTATAACCTCCCTGAGGAATCACAAATGCCTTCCTGCGTAATTATGAATGCTGCTGCATCAATACTGGCAAAGAGGTTGGGCATGTAATACTTATTAATCCTTATTTCTGTTTATGTCTAGCTAGCTTCAAACATACTCATTTAAAGTGGTTAAGGGGAATTCAAATGAATTATGTTGTGAACCAAGATTCTAAAGCTTCTTGACAAATAGCTATGCCACCTGCAACATACAACGTAATGTTGGAGCTACTATGGAAAATGAAAACATAAACAGCCATAGAAGTCTTGTGGCTAAGCTGCACATAACAAAGTCCTGTCGTTTCTTGTGGAACAACACAAGGATTTTGCATCAGACATGCAATTCCACGCCTCTCAGATGCACATCAGCCCTTTTCTACTCCTGACTATAACAAGGATGGAGAATCAGCTTCAGCCCCCTCCCCCACCATGCCATCTTCTCATCCTCAAACTGCCCCATGGAGCTGCTACTACTGGCTCTGTGGCAAAAATCATTTAACTAGCATGGCTACATGCAATCTTCACAATGGAGCCAATAGCTGCTCCATGGAGCAATCTGAGGATGTGAAAATGGGACAGAGGCGAAAGCTTCTTTCTGTGTGATATACTCATGAGTAGGGATGTGCGTTTGGATATTTCTGGTTCAAAAACATATCTGAAAAATACCTTACCACTGTTTTCCAGATATATTTGGGCCTCCCAAATATATCCATGATTTTGGGGGCTACTGAAAAATGTGTCCTGAAAAATTCTGGAAATATTTGGGATTAACAGAGAATACAGGGAGCTGGCATTTGCAGGTTCCCAGGATTCTTTTCCCCCCTTCTCTCTCTCCTCCCCCCCCCTGCCATGTTCCTGTGTCTCCCAAGGTTTGGTATCCACTTACCAGGTTACCTTCAGAAAGATTCTGGCCTTTTATGCAGGAACGTTTTCCTCGCAGTCACCCTGCCGACTGTTTCGGAGCTTCCCTTTGATTCATGCCTTTTCTGCCCGTCAGAGGTCTCCTCATTCTCCCTGCACATTTTGCCTACATTTTCCAGATTCAGGCTAAAACAGCATCTGAAAAATGCAGGCAAAACATGCGGGGAGAGCGAGGTGACCTCTGAAGGGTGGGAAAGGCATGAATAATCAAAGGGAAGCCCCAAAGCAGTCTGCAGGGTGACTGTGGGGAAACATCCTTGCATAAAAGTGTCAGTTTCAAGTGCTTTTGTTGGTTTTTAAAAGTTTGTACTTTGCTGGAGTTGGTTTGTGTCCGAATCAAATTTTTTGTTGTTGGATTCTTGGAGTTGACATTGACATTCTTGGGGTTTACATAGGGTCAGATTCTTGGGTTTTACATTTTTCTACAGTTTACAGTTTTCTAACAGCTCAGGGAACCTTGTTCAGGGGCCCATAGAATTAGACCCCGTGGTCCAATTGACTTGAAATTTGGGGAAAGGAGAAGCACCAGCAGCTCCCCTGCAATTTTGGTGCCACTAACCTCCCCCAGAAAGACTCCACCCCCCAGAAAGATTCCCTATAGGGAATAGTGGGGCCAAAAAATGACCCTCCCCAAACTCGGATCCAAATACCATACCAGTGTTTGAAAACTGGGAAACCAGGAATACTGATATAATTTTGGCTCCAATTAATCCAGATCCAAAAATACCATTTAAAAAAAAAATTTTTTTTTAATGGAGGAAAGGGGTAGGGAAAATACAGAAAGGGGGGACATTCAAAAAATAGAACAATTCAGATAAAGAAAAAATTACTTATATACATGGATGTTACATGGCTGCATGGCCTACATCAGTCAAGACAGTTTACCAAACATAGTATAGTTTATAGAACTATCAGATTTTGTCAGTCTAGCCTTCTAACATCAATTGTTCTACTGCACTCTATTAAACCTTTGTATGTTAAACTAAATGATGCAAATATATATATCAATTTCTTACTACCTGGCCTGCACAGGTCATTTTTCTCAAGATAAAAATGTGATTTGTGAAAACAGTTCTAACCTTTTAACACCTGCACTCTTCTATCGTTAAACCCTTACGTATTGATAATAAAGTTTCAATTTTTCAAAAAAAAAAACAGCTCATAATATTGATGTTTATTCACTACGTTGGTCATTTTGGCCATAAAAATACATTTTTTTGTTTGTTTGTTTGCATTTTGCTGCATACCCTTAGTCATGAGCAGAAAAGGACTCGGTATACATCTGGGAGGCATAAAACTCCCATCACACATCTGAGAGAGTGCCATCCCCTACAAACATGTAAGGTGTGTGTAGGCTCTTGTTTTGTGGGACTCAATGGTTTTTTGGTTTTTTGTTGGTTTTTTTTTTTAAGGTTTATAGTGGTTTATGCAGGTAGGATATTATATAAAATTCATACTCCATTGTTAGTTCCCTCAAAAGGTTGCAGTTAGCTCTGAATTAGCACTTAACCTTTAAATTAAAGATAGCACAAAACATTATAGACTAATGTGCTACAATGGCAGTAGCAGGAACTCTGGCTGTGGCTGCAGCATTTCATAAGACTTTCCTTAATGACATCATTTGCTTTCCAAGGCATTTTGTCTATTGTGCTTGATTTATGGGCGGGTAGGTGGTTAGAGTGCTTTGTCACACTCCATATAAAATGAAAACAGGATCAATTCACATCTTAAACTCATTATGCAGAAATTTTACAAATGCAAATTGCCTAATACTGACAGAGTAGTTAAATGTCAGCCTGCAGTTCCCAAATACTTATGAACAATTTGCGAGTGCCAGCTATAATTTCAGTTTGTTTTCTTTATGCCTTCTTAGCCTTGTTTTTGTCTCCTTTTTTTAAAAAAGAACTGCATCTCTAGAGGAAAAGCAGCACCTATCCCTGACAAAGCTGTTCAAGTTGCTATGCAGAACTGTTTTCCTCTTCTGACTCCATCATATTAATTATTGTAAAATCTCAGAACTCATAGAAATGCATTCATTTCAGAGCTAACACTGCAGGGCAACAGTATGATTTATACTGCAAACAGGGTCTTGTGGCAACTTTCCAAAAGGCATTTTCATATGGATGCAACTATGGTAGTTACTCATAAAGAAAAGTCATAGTATTGAAAACAGGCTGCATCCTAGGGATGCCAGGGTGCCATAACATCACTTCTGGCATGACCCGGAAGTGACATCATCGCTCTGTGGTGATGCTCTAGCATTCGGCCTAAACTTATGCTGGAAGTTACATCATAGAGTCAGTGGAACACCAATCCCCCTCCCCCATTTCTCTGACATTTCCCCCCTGCTGTCCAGCTGAGCAGTGGTATGCAGAGGAGATGGAAGGTCTCCCACCAAAGCAGGACACCTGGGGCCCTTTTCACACATGCTGAATAATGCACTTTCAGTCCACTTTCAATGCACTTTAACAACTGTTTGCAAGTGGATTTTGCCATTTCACTCAGTACAATCCAGCTTCAAAGTGCACTGAAAGTGAAGTGAAAGTGCATTATTCGGCATGTGTGAAAGTGACCCTGGTCTCCTTAGTGTGCCCCAGTGAGTCTAAGCTCAAATAAAGCTTTGCAACTACTTGTACCATGCACAGTTCAGAGAAAGTATTTATTTGTTTGTTTGTTGGAATTTTATGCCGCCAATTTCTTACCAGGCCAGACTCAGAGCAGCTCACAAAAATACAATTAAAATGACCATAAATTCACAATTAAAACTAATTACATCACTTAACAGAAGAGAGACAGATGGATCTAGAAGATTCCAGATGGGTAGCCATGTTAGTCTGCAGCAGCAGAATAAAACAGGAGTCCAGCGGCACCTTAAAGCCTAACAACATTTATTCCAGCATAAGCTTTCGTAAGTTGGAGCTCATTTCATCAGATGCATAAGTGTGTGAATCCATCAGGCCTGATTTATACACACAACAGAAATGCAGTGTTACACAAAAAAGTCTCATGTTCTTATTTCTACAAAGGGTTGCTGAGGATATCTATTTTGACATCATGGGAGAAAGAAACCAGTAAGGGTCACTGCAGATGAGAAGATCATGTGGGATAGGTGCAAAATAGAGGATGTATTATAGTCTTTCAGAAAAGTGAATAAATACTGAATGATATAGTGCACCAGGGAGGAGACGGTGCCCCCACTATATTGTATTCCAGGGAATGGGTCAGCTCATCCTAATTCTGCCTTACCCACCTCTCAGAATCATAGTTCTAACAAAGGTGCCAAAAACTAATGGAAATGAAAACATAGACCTAGTTTTCTCATTTCACTGAGCTTAATCAAGAGTAGGAGGTTGTTAGTCTTGCTACTGTTTGTAGTCTGAACTGAAGGAGCATAAGACTCCCCAGTACTTTACTAATTTAATGTCAGAGTTGGAAGGGGCCACCATAGTCATCTAGTCCAAGCCCCGGCAAATGCAGGAACTACAACTATAATATCCGCAACAAATATGTATCCAATTGATACTTTAAAATCGCCAACAATTAAGAATCTACCACCTCATGAGGGAGACTGTAAGGCTGAACACACCTTACTGTCAGAAGGTCTTCCTTAAATTTAGACAAAACCTCCTTGCTGTAATTTACATCCATTAGTCCAAGTCCTGACATGCAACTCAAATGAAAATATATCTGCCCTATCCTCCATGTGGCATTTTTTAGGTATCAGAAGGTGGCAATTACCGGTATATCACTTTCTAAACATCTCTTCTCCAACATAGATTCCATCTCCTTCAACCTCTCTTCAAAGGACATGGTCTCACAAGCTTTGTTGCCCTACGCTGGACTCCTTCCAGCTTATTGACTTCCTTGCCAAACTGTGGTGCCCCAAACTGAACGCAGTACTCCAGGTGAGATCTAAGCAAAGAAGTGTGCAATCACACCAATACCTCATGTGACCTCGACACTACACTTCTGCTAATTGTTGTAATATACCCTCATAAAATTGGCTGACAGTGGTCCCAAAGTTATAGGAATTACGTATACAGCACCTTACTGAAACATGGGGTATGGCTTATGCAGACCAGTAGGAAGGGCTACAATTGAGGGGGAGAAAGGAATGTAGATTTCATTAAAGGTGCCTTACTATTTTACTCATAAGCACCAAGCTAGACTGACTCCTGGTTTCAGAACCTGTATGAGGAGAAGAAAATTAAAGCTTTCAGAGGAAGGAAGTTGCTTTTAAGGGGAGAATTTGATGATGAGAAAAGAGATATGACCCACTATTTTCCTGTGCAAGTACCTTCAACCTGCTCATTTCCATTACAAGGAAATGGTATGTTTCTTTCACAATGTCTAGTATCCCTGCCCCATTCTAAGGTATGTGGTTTCCTTTTCCTTGCTATTTCCTGGAATCAGCCCTGGTTTTAGAACAGCCTTGAATCATTTGTTCTCAGTTCTAGACTATTATTGGCCTCACAGTTTAGATTTCAGTGCACAGGTGTCCTCATTATGAGGCAGAATGCCTGGGTCCTGATGATTTCTGCTTCTTGCCAGTTGCAGAAGTGTTCTTGAATCAAGTGCATAAGTCCCGAGTTATGGGGCCTGGAAGGGGTCTCCCCCATGATCAGCCCATTGGAATGAATAGAAATAAATAGACCGTTTGGACTCGGAGTTTGCAAAACCATGCAAAGAAACACGTGACACGACCTTGGAAGTTTGCAAACCATGGAAAAGGACAGAGGCGCGCTAGCTATGTATAAAGAGCAGGTGGGGGTGGAATTTCCCCTTTTGCATCGGCCTCGGGAGTCAGGCGTCTCGGGACCGGGCAAATGCATTGTTTAAGTCACAATTTGAAAACCAGTTTTGAGCGAACATCAAAATAGACCTAACCGATCTTATGAATGAGGGAAAAACTGAGGACACACAACTGAAGCCCCCCCCCTCAAACCAGGGAGAGAGACACGCGAGCAGGCACACACACACCCAGGCAGAACGGGCGAAACCCCCCCTCTCAAACCAGTACGGCTCGGCCCCAAACGGGAAAAAAACCAAGGAGGAGGAGGCGAGGCCCGGGTGCCGAGCGGAGAGAGACTCGCTAGCTGCCACACAGACTCAACTTTATACTTTAAAACTTTAAAAGCAGAACACACACTCCCGCAGAGGCGAGCGGGCACACACCCCTTGGCAGAATGGGTGAAAGCCCCCTTTGGCTTCCCCCCACCCACAGAAACTGCCCCCCCCCACACACAGAGACTCTGCTTTCCCCCCACACACACACAGGAGAAAAGGTATAGAGAAAAAAACCCCAAAATCAAACTGTGTGGATGTCTTCTAGCAGGAGCACGGAGGAAAAGTAAATCTTTAGGCACACACCCCTTGGCAGAATGGACAAAAGCCCCCTTTGGCTTCCCCCACCCACCCACAGAAACTGCTCCCCCACACACACACAGACTCTGCTTCCCCCCCACACACACACACAGGAAAAAAAATTATAGAGAAAAGCCCCAAAATGGGTCTTACCGTGGATGTCTTCTCAGGAGTAATCCAATACGATTCCATTTATGCACAGGAGGTTTTGACTTGGATTTGCCGCTCTCTAAATGCACAGGATCGCAGTGGTTGGATGGGGGGGACCTCATAACTCAGGACCCCCTGCCCCAATCATCACCAAACTTGGGGGTTCGTGCAAGAAGGCCCCCCTGAAGCTACACTGAAATTTTGGGACCTCTACCTTCAAAAATGACCCCCAGAGCCGTGGAAAGCCGCAAATGTGCACATGCTCCCCCCCCCCCGAGGATCTCTCTCTCACACAAACAGACATTCTCTCTTTCTCTCCCCGAGCCATGCAGCAGCTGGGCTCACGCACTCAACTGCGACTGATTGGCCAGAAGAAGACCCAGCTTGGCCACCGATTGGCAGCGGGAGAATGCTGCTTACTAACACGATTATGCTGCTGATTCGGCGATCGCCCCAAATTCACCAAATCCGGCTCATTGTTTCCCCGCCTTTTTAAAAATTTGGTTCCATCCGAACTGAAAACCGCCGAATCGGGGGAAATTCGGCTGTTTTTTGGTTCGGGATGAACCGAATCGACAGCCCTAGTCCTGAATCAACTGCATAATCATGTTTGGATCAATAAGGTGACAGCAACACTCAACCCAAACCGATGTTATGGGACGTCTTGTGAGACTATGAGAGTAAAGTGATCTTGAGAGCAATCCAAAACAGGTCTACTTGGGAGTAAGTTCTCGTTTATTTAATGGGGCTTACTCCCTGGAATGTGTTTATGGCACTGCAGCCATTGTGAAGTTTGGCAGGACTGGGACAAGATCTGGAGATCTTGTGACATCCCACAGCATTTAGAACAAGATGCATGGCTTGCAGGGCCCTGCTTGAAGAGTGGAGGTGGATGGCCAAGAAAGAGATTTAAGAAGGAAGAGGAGGGTTCAGGTGATGTCAGAATTCCTAAGCAGAACCTGAGGGGTATTGCGGCAGGTGGGATGAGGATTCAGTCTTGGAGACCAAGCAAGACAGACAGTATAGTCCTTAGCTCTCCACACAAACAACTAGTGAATCAACACCCTTGTTAACCATCTCAACAGAAAAGTCAGAAATGGAATAGAAATGACTGCTGAAGATTATGCATACTGTCAAAACTTTGGGCCAAGTTGCAGTGTACTCCCTGTGGTGCCACAATTTACATGTTTTACGTACAAAGGAACTGATATTTGAAGCGTTTCCCTTTATTTCAGCAGAAACAAAAACAGACTCCTTCACCAATAATTATAGCCTATTATAAAAGGAAGAGAAAATTGGAAAGAAATAGGAAATGTGCAGCTTCGTTGGCAATCTAAGATTTCATTCAGCGTCTGCACTCATGAAGACACATGAGAATAAACAGTAATGTAATTTTATCTCGATGTGGAATTAAAAAAGAACAAGGATAAAAACCGGTATCATGCAACCAACTTGCACTGTAATCAGAAACACAGCTGTATCTTCTTAAACCCATCAACTTTAATGGAGTTGAGATCCAGAAATATAGTGAATTTGCTGTTTTGTGGGAGGGGACCTGCAACGTATGGATAGGTATTTGATGTGTTGGCTGGATGAAGAAGAAGGGCATCAGTAACAAAAATGTCTTCCTTACAAACTTGAGACCATAGGACATCTAATCAAGTTTGAATCAACCTTTATTTCCAGGCATATTACGAAAAGCATACTGTGAACATATGAAGCTGCCTCATAATGAGTCAAACACATTATTGGGCTGTCTATCCCAGTGTTATCTGCTCTGACTACCCACAGTTTTTCCAGATCCAGAAAGCTTTCTGCGCATGGTTACCTGTGGCTTTTTACCAAGCAATGTCAGGGCTGAAATGGGAAGTTTTTACACGGAGGACAAGCGGAGTAACACTGAACTTTGGCCTGTCCCTATTTTTTTTTCTTGGAGGGAGAAAATTTTCCTTGACTAAATAGCAAGTAGATATTTTGACCAAATCCAAAATGTCTTAAAATACAAGACTATACCCAAACCCCTGTCCTGCTCTGGCTGACAGCATAGGCAGGAGTCAATAGTCAGTTGCAGCAGTTTCCTCACAGGGAAACACAGAGGGAGAAGAAGCCTTGGATGCAGCAGGGAGACTGTAGAGCCTGTACAGGGATGACAAAGTAAAGCAAGTAAGGCAAAGCCACAAACAGGAATCTCCGTACAAACACAGGGCTGAAATAGACATACCAGCTGTTTCCTGATTAGATGTGAATAAGTAGGAGGACCTCTTGAGAGAGCCTAAGTGGTGTAGTAGTTAAGAGCAGTGGACTCTAATCTAGAAAACCAGGTTTGATTCCCCCACTCCTCCACATGAGCAGCAGACTCTAACCTGGTGATCCGGGTTGGTTCCCCACTCCTACACATGAAGCCTGCTGGGTGACATTGGGCTAGTCACAGTTCTCTCTGAGCTATCTCAGCCCACCTACCTCACAAGGTGCCTGTTGTGGGGAGAGGAAGGGAAGGTGATTGTAAGCCATTTTGAGTCTCCTTAAAGGTAGAGAAAAGCAGGATATAAAAACCAACTCTTCTTCTTTTTCTTGAACAATCCTTTTACTAAGATGTGGAGATATGTGGAATGTTGACCTTCACAGCTTTGTGTCAGTTGTAAGATCTGTGGCTTTAATCCTTTGAAAGTGACATACTGCATCATGAAACTGTCCAGATGTATAGGAAGACTGATGGGTGTTGTAAATGATCTAAAAGCAACAGCAATGGCAGTTACTAATAGATAAGGTTTCACAACTGCTTGTACTTTGAATTGTGGAGTAAAACCCCACTTCTCATTTGCTTCAGAAAGCAAATGGTTTCTCAGAGTGAAAACCACACCTGATTTATTTCTGGCCTATATAGGTTTATCAACAAGTGAACTGCTAAAATAGTGTACTTGATCCAGACTCCAAAGCTGGGTCAGCTAACACTTCCACAGCCACCTGGCTATACCTTTCCTACCTCTGTAGGTACGATAATGCTGGTATCAAATTTAGCAGGGTCTCCTGTGCTATAGGTGAGTCTTTTCAGTATATCCTCCCCACTTACACCCACCAGTTCTTTCCTATAAATACCAACAGGCCTGTTTTTCCCAATTCAAGCACACTTTTGGTTGTAGATTAAATTAAATTAAATTAAATTAAAATTGCTGAAGGGGGGAGGTGCTTTGAAAATGTAAAGTTGGCTGGTTGGGAAGAGTTAAGCACCCCCTCCCTACTTGTTGATTTCCTGTCCTGGGTCTGCTTGGTTACAACAAGCATAGTATATGTTGGGTTGCTCAGGGACATCAGGGCACCACTACACATCAAAGTTTCACAGCTCCCCTCAATCACTACCTTCCTAATTGAATTAGGAACGAAGAGCTGGTTTTTATACCCCCATTTTCTCTACCTTTAAGGAGACTCAAACCAGCCTACAATTGCCTTCCCTTCAACAGACACCTTGTGAGGTAGGTGGGGCTGAGAGAGTTCGGAGAGAACTGTGACTAATAGCCCAAGGTCACCCAACAGGCTTCATGTGGAGGAGTGGGGAAACAAACCTGGTTCACCAGATTAGAGTCTGCCACTCATGTGGAGGAACAGAATCACATGGTCCTCCAGATTAGAATCTGCCACTCTTAATCACTAAACCATGCTAGCACCACGCAGTGGGGTATTCCAATATGTTTCCCATGTTTCTGACTTGGCATACACTAATACACCACTTCTTGTGGTTCCTAGCATTGAGTCACATGACTCTCCTCCACTGCTAGTGCCAACTGTATAACGTAATGAATGGTGCATATCAGCAAAAGGTGGTAGAATATAAAGTGGTAATTTCTGGGGAAGTTAGAAGTATGCATACATAGCACTGATTAAATCACTGCTGTAATAGTCATCTCCTTGACACATTTGTTGTTCTGATTCCATTTAATGGGCTTTCCAATCACTATGCTTATCTTTACACAGAGGGAACTCAGGTGATTTACTCTGGGTAATATTACTATGTAGAGAACACTTTCATTGATAGATATGCCTTGCCAACTAATGAGGACATTTTAGCAGTTGCCAGGGTTTGTTGACAAGTGATGGCTGCCTTATGGATGAGTTTGAATCAAGTTCATTCATGGGCTCGCCCACACCACTTACCTGAAGTACAGAGCAGAAACTGAAGATATCCTGCATTAAGAGGTATCTGATATAACCACAATTTATGACATCTGAAGGTCATAAACATGTGCATAACAAATTGGGGGTCATTTCTCAGCCACCAACTAGCATTCCAAATGTTATTTTGATTTGTGGGTAACAAACCAATTTGTTGACTTACACAAATTCAGATGTCACAACAAACTGTGGTTAGGTTAAAGGCATCCTGAACCATGAAGTCTTCAGTTTTGTGTCAGTACAAATGGAGAGGAGGGAACACTGTATAAACCCAAGATAACCAAGTTTGACACTTCCGGGAACAAACTACAGTTTGTTTGTGATGTCTGCATATACTCTTAATGTTGCAAGAATCATTGTTCCTTCTGCTTTCAGATTTTCAAAGAATGTTCAGCTTATTATTTTACAGTTACTCTACAAATATTTCAGCAGATACTTATACCAAACCAACATTTATTACGATCAAGAGATCAGTCAAGACATACACATACATATACATGCTGATCTTGTTATTCAGAAATAAGCTTTTCACAAGGCAGTGCTACTTGGAAAACTGGCTTGCCTCTCTCAGACTTATTTACAAATGAAGCAGGTGGCTCCAGGATATTAAATGTTTAGCAAAATGGGATGAAAAATGATAGGAAGAAATAAGTATCCCACAGGAAATTAAAGTTTGCACACAGTGGCATATGCTTGATAATACCCTGCAATGTGTGTTCTAAGAAATGCACATTTTTTCTTTCCAGATCTACTCTTCTACAGGATGGGGGTGGGGAAACAGATTCTTCATTCCACTTCAAGGTCTTCTGCAACATTTTGCCATAAAATCTTCAACAGATTAATACGGGTAAAGCAGAGAAAACCAAGGCTAAACCCACAGGTGTTGCATTTTATTCATCAGTGGGGCAAATAGCAGCATCTAGGAGATTTTTCAAGTAGGAAAACAGCACAGTGCATGGCTTAAGGCCCCTCTCACCGCATGATGTCTGAATCAGTCTGATTCAAATCCCCACATGCCTGGGAACAGAGTTCCAAGTATGGAACTTGCAGCAGGTATCTGATCAAAATGACCTGGGAAGGACACAAGGAAAAGGTGTAATACAGGCTTGTCCAAACTGCAGCCCCTGGGCCATGTGCGGCCCAGGACGGCTATGAATGCGGCCCAACACAAAATTGTAAACTTACTTAAAACGTTATGAATCAGCTATCGTTAGTGTATTTTATGTGCGGCCCAAGACAATTCTTCTTCTTCCAGTGTGGCCTAGGTAGGCCAAAAGATTGGACACCCCTGGTGTAATATATAGTAGATCTAACAAATAGCAGATCCTGCCTGGTGAGCAAGGTAGACAGGTCTCTATTTGCTGAGTGTTTTACAAATTTATGTGCATTTGTTTTTAGATTTTAGATTATCATGGCATCTTACATTTCAAATTGATTTTTAAATGTTACCAGTACTAACTTTACTGGACGGCAATAGATTTAATGCATCTTGGGCATCAAGGCAGAATATTACATATTAAGTGTTTAAAATACAAAAATCCATAAGAAATTCAATAAAAAGAACATGGTGGGAAATTACACCTGTTCATTGGCTTCTAGTATGCATGAGGCCACTTTCACACAGCCCAAATAATGCACTTCCAATCCAACTTCAGTGCACCTTAACGATTGTTTGCAAGTGGATTTTGCCAGTTCACACAGTAAAATCCACCTTCAAAGTGAATTGAAAGTGGATTGAAAGTGCATTATTTGGGCTGTGTGAAAATGCCCACAGTCTCTAGTGCGGTTTTTAGAAATGTTAATGCATTTTAACATTGCTTTATTGATAGAAAATAAATAAGAGCTATTAGAGGGAGGGAAGAATACTGGACTCAGATCCCTTCTGGCTCCAGTGATGCTCAAATTTAGAATAAATCCTGCTGCCAAACTCATCTCTAATTTAAACATTTTAAAACATTTAAGCATGGTTTGTGGTGTATATTATAGTGCATGTGGCATTTGAAATTTGAATGGCCAGTTTCCCTCTTTATGCCTTCATTAAGCAGCACGATCAGTCTTTGCGAACAGAAAGGATGCATCTCATGAAGTCTAATGCTTTGATAGCTCTTTATCTATCAGCAGGCCAATAAAGAGGAAGAGATGGTTTCAAAAACAACATAACATACGTTCAGCCACTGAGACCATTTTTAGATGTCTCCCAACTTATTCTTATCGGTGGTCTGCATTACTTCTTCAGAGAGGCAGGTTAAAAAAAGGATGCTCATAGAAGATACGCCAACAGTTTTGGAATTAAAAGATTGATCTAGGCAACTATTTATAGAAATTTATTTATTCTGGCAGAGTCTGGCCATACTGTCTGTTTTCATTGATTGTTGAACATTTTATGAACAATTACTCGAAGAACAAGAATGGACAATTATTTCCTCTTTCAGTATTTTTGAAGGAGATTGGGTATAACAAGAATCACTTACAGGAAGATCAAGAAATGAGATGGAGCTGAGAAAAACAACTGATGGTGTTAATAAAAGGTTGGCAGAAAGATATCAAATAAAGATATTATGTATTCAGAAGAATCGTGGTTGTAATAAATAAAATAGGAATCTTGATAAAGAACTGCCAAGAGCTTTCTGTAAGTACATTGGATCACGAGATTATGACCTTGCATTAATTTGTGAGAACTATTTTAAAATATTTCCAGAATGGCATTTAACTCCTTGGACATTGAAGAAAATATACTACCACATTATCAGAAGAACAGTTAAGGTATGACAGGTAGATATGATGCATATGGTGGTACTATTTGAATATCAAATTTTTTGAAACTTTTTACAGTGGAAATAACATGTGTTCTAGTGCCTTTGAATGCAGTAGTAGCCGTAGTTTATTTGGAAGTGTTGTCTCCACTTCAGTTCACTTTCACAAATCACACTTGCATATTTGGATGGCACAACAAAGTGGAGCTTTGTCAAACTGGGAAGATTTTAATCAAGATCCGTGCACAAGAAAAGAAGAGAGAAGGAAATATGTGACCCCCCCCAAAAAAAAACTACCTTTGTTCATGCCCAAATCCATCTTAATTGAACATCATTAATAGATCATTAAGTAATATTTCTGTTCCATTCGCGCTTTGTACAATCAAATTCATGGATTAGCTCCCTCCATTGATATTAATACAATAAGAGTTCTAGTCAGGAGAGCCCCACACATGCATGGTAGTTTCTCCCTCCAACTGTATTATGATGTAGGAAGTTACTCTAAGATGCTGATGCATAGATTTCTCAAAAGTTAGGAATTTTGGCGTAACTTTTTGGGTCATGCATTGTTTGTTTCCAAAACGACATGTTCAAAAACTACATGCATTCTCCTCTCCTCCATTTTATCCTCACAACAACGCTGTGAGGTACATTAGGATGTGTGTGTGCATGGCTGGTCCAAAGTCACACAGTAAGCTTCCGCACTCTAACCACTACACCACACTGGTTTTTGTGGGGTGGCTGCTGTTGAACACTAGCAAGCTGTGGGACATTGGGTGAATCATGAAAGTTGGGTGGTATTAACTCACCCCACTGGTTGCTGCTGCTCCTGGTCCCAGTGAGTCCTCCCTCAAAGGCCAAAAGGGCCCTGCCGTTTCCCCCTGCCTTTTACTGATAGATGCTAAGGCTTGAAGACTTGCAATGCTGTTGTGGTTGCCCAGCAATGGCCTCTGAGGGCATTGATTCTTAAAGGCACAGGTGCTGCCACAGGTGCTCCAGTGTTGCTTGTTTATATTTCATATTCTTCTGCTCACCTGAGTGGTTCCAATCTCTGGATTTAAGTATCCACAGATTTGGCTGCATTGAGAATTAAATATATTGATGTGTGTGTTTTGTGGGGTGGTGTACAGGGCATACAGCTGATTTTGGTAATTGGTGGATGGTGATTGCAAATGTGGTTCTTTGTGAGCTGCAGAATGAGTACCACTGGTCTAATATATGTGATTTGATGTGGAATTAGAGCATAGTTCATTTGTTTGAATTATCTGCTTGCATGTACTTTATTCTTGCTTTCTGCTTATGGCACATTTGGAATCTGATTTACAACAGCTTGATCTTTGGGAGTCTGCCATCTTTTGCATATTTATAACATGGGACTTTTAAGAACATGTAATAGGTGTGTGACTTATGTGATCAGAAAGTTTGTGTTAGTAGCCCTGTCCACTCAATCCCCCAGAAGCTGTCAGTTCTCACCACCTCACCCAACCACTGGATCCTGCCTCTGACCTGCCATAAACCACTGGGTCCTATCCAGTGGATTCACTGAGGAATTAGCATTTTTTAAGTCTTCATCCAAAAGATGATAATCCTGTTGCCCACATTGGTTGACTGCATGTAAGAAAACAACCTAAACTCATGGTGATTTTATAGTGTGTGAACTGTGACAACTGTGCTGAAGAAGGATGGCTTTGTTGGTATTTCTAAGCAGCACATTTAATTTGAAGAAACTTCTCTGGATGATAATTTATACACAGGTTCATAAAGTCTATTTATATGAGAAGTAAAAAATGTCCATGCATAGTTCGTGTAACCCAGCATCTTACTTAAAAAATTCCTTAACCAACATGCATGCTACTTTCGGAGCTGTGGGAGAAACCTGTGACCTGAAGGAAAGCTGTATTGGCATGCAAATGTTGCATGCAGATGGCCTGCATGGAGCCTTTAAATTCAATGCCATTCTGCATATGTAGATGCTTTTTTATGAACCCTAGCTAAAAGTCTTAGGCCATTTATGCATCAATTTTGATGCTAGCTCAAAGCTCTTTTTTTAAGTGCGACCTTTAAAATGCCTATTCATGGTCCCGATGCCAAAGGAGAAATTCCACTCCCCTCACCTGCTCCTTCGTTCCTTCCATTAGCAACCACCACTTGCATAGCTAACTTGCGACTGTGATTTTGCATGGTTCCTTGAGGGGATTCTTCGAGGCGGGGGTGGAGCAAACACAAAAGGTCACGTTAAAGGGGCTCTTAAG
Organism: Euleptes europaea; assembly: GCF_029931775.1. Classification (NCBI taxonomy): domain Eukaryota; kingdom Metazoa; phylum Chordata; class Lepidosauria; order Squamata; family Sphaerodactylidae; genus Euleptes; species Euleptes europaea. The sequence continues at coordinate 38,046,086 of NC_079323.1, forward strand.
AAATGTGAAGCAGGTATGCGCCGGCTTCATAGTCACTTCCTGAATGACGGTTCAGTGTGAAAAACTCAAAAAAAAATATGTGGGGCACTTCAGCCTGGAACACGCTGCTAATTACCAAGCATAAATGGCCTCAGAGTCCTCGAGGAATGGAAGAGGGGAAAATAATGCACTGCTCTTCTGCCCTTTCCTTTGTCCCTGCCCCCATTCCCATCTGCAAGTTAAATATAGTAAGCCACAGAGATGGCATACTGGACAATTGAAAGAGTAGGAGTGGAGCTGGTTGGCAATCTGAGCCCAAAGCCTACTCAAAATATAGATACACTGAGGGTTGGAGAGGAGTTTGTTCTTCTTTCCCTTGCTCCCTTAAGAATAAGGCTCTACTGTATGTATTGTACTTATACTTTCTAATGAACTAATGAGCAATCGCTTATTAAAACCAATTAAGCTGAGTTATCAATGATCTTTAATCATGCAGAGCATTCAAACCAAATCAGCAAGTCCTTATGCCTTCAAGTGGCTTTCCCTGCTAGAGATCGCTACTGCAGCCCATGACGAATTAACAGCAAAAACTGTAAATCAAAGTCACAAATTAGAACCTTTGCTGACAAAGGTTATAAACCCCGCTGTCTGAGCCAAATCTTAACAAGGGATGGAGGGAAAGTACTGTTGCTAGGCCTAGCATTCTAGGAAGAAGCTCCAAAGCTTCCATATTTTGTAGGGACATTAGGAGATGTCCAGGCAGCATCACTGCATGGGGTTGGTACTATTGGGAAGTCTGACACTGTACAGGTAGCGTGGCCTCTCTTTGGCTGAGAGCAGTGATGGAATTGTGGTCCTGTGGAAGGACTCAGACTGCCCACCCTTCCTTCCTCCCATTGCATGCAAACCAGCACCAGCACCCCAAATGGTGGCAATGGTCCCTCCCTCCACCAGATAGTCCAGTAGCTACTCCATGTGGCTACACACTGTTCACTTACCTGCTCAAGCAAGCATTGAGGGTTACTAGGAGTAGGAGCAGCCAACCAGAGGGATAGCAACAGAACTCTTTACAGAGAGTTAAGCTCTATTCTGGAAAGCAGGATTTGGAAACGTAGATTCCCTTCTGCCATTACCTTTGTGGTATGGAAGCTGCTGCAGAATGTATCCTTTCCTCATTACTGAGGTAATGCCAGACGATCTAGGCCTTATTTGAAAAGCCCATGCTCCTTCCCATGATACATTACCCAGTTTCTGGGAGACGCAGTAATGGTGTGAGAAAGACCTGGGTGGTGGTATCCTAGATTTTCCAAAACCACTTCAATAGTTTGAACCTATTAGGAAATCCACTGGAATGGCATTGGTGTCCCACAAACTCAATCTTCTTTATCTTTCTAAAAGCAATAGCTATGGTTGTCATTGCAGAGGTTGAAAGCCTAGATTCCAGGTGGGTCTCCTGCAACTTGAGCAATGGCGGGGACACTGCTGTAATGATTTCCACAACACAAGGGCAATGTCAGATAGGGTTGTCAGCTCCGGGTTGGGAAATACCTGGAGATTTTGGGGGCAGAGCCTGAGGAGGGCAGGGTCTGGGGAGGGGAGGGACTTCAATGCCATAGAGTCCAATTGCCAAAGCAGCCATTTTCTCCAAGTGAACTGCTCTCTATTGGCTGGAGATCTGTTGTAATAGCAGGAGATCTCCAGCTAGTACCTAGAGGTTGGCAACTCTAATGTCAGAAAGGGCTCCTAGCGGTTCTGAGGAATGAGAAAATCCAGCGCTCATACTACAAAAAGTGAGAGAGGCACAGAGGAACCCAAACTGAGGAATCACACATCATCTCAGAAAAGTGAGATTCTTGAACTCTTGCTTGCTGCATCAGAACATAGGCATTTCTTCATGGGAGAGATTTGTACATCTCACATGAAGGGCTTCCTATATTTGTGTGTAATGTGGAATTCTCAGAAGGATATAAGTTCGAAAGGCAAGCCTCCTATCAATCACCCTGTGGATTTTGCATTGTTTTAAAAAGTGCTTTAAGATTGGTTTAATGGATGGGAACACCAGTTAGATCAGAGGTAAGGGTTTGCACCTGGAAGCTGGAGTCCTACTCATGCAGCTTTTGGCAGAGGCTACCTTGCACATTTCCCCTGATCTTACACCCCTGCTAACGATTCTAGTTAATATGCATGGATATTGCTGTCCTGCATAAACTTGGAACCATGACAGCAGCCATAAATCAAACAGCAAAGGTTCATGGCTGGAAAGTACTTTCTAAAAATGTACTCAATTTTCATATGAATAAGGTATGTTACACTAATTATTTGACTTATTCCTACTCTTTGTTTCCTCTAAAATGGTTGCTGGCTGCATTTAACTTTTGTACCAACATAATTACATCTGCAGAGAAACTTACTATTATAGCAGTACACTTGCTTGGCATTGCTGCAGTTATATCAGCAGAAACCCTTTTATGCTGGTTTAGCTAGAGGTGGGTCAAAATACTTTAGTGAATTCAGTTTTGACACATGCAGGGTGGGAACTAGGATAAAATAGACAATTCTTTTTCTTTAAACACTTCCATGTAAATTTTACTAGGCAATTGCAATTAAACCAGGTGAGCAAAAGGTGAAGGTGAGCAAAGGCATAGTTAAATCCTTGAAATGTTGCTAGTACAGACAGAAGTATTGCTCCAAGTATCTTTAAGACAATTCATACATGGTCAACTTCTTAAGATTCAGTACAAGAGTTGCATTTACTACAGTCCTAATCTTGACGAGTCGACAATCCTAAACAAGTCTACTCAGAAATATGTCCCATTTTATTAAATGTGGCCTACTCACAGGAAAGTTCTAGGACTGCAGCCAAAGTAATCAAAGATTTTCCTCATCAAATAAAGGGGGGTAGAGTTTCTAGGGTTGCCAGCCCTGTGCCAGCAAATTCCAGGAGATTTGGGGGGCACTGCCTAGGGAAGGTAGATTTTAGGGGATGTGACATCACATCCTTTGTGAGAGCTCTAGAGACTGGGAAAATTCCTAGAGTGTCATGAAGGATGTGACATTGCTTCTGGGTAGAGGCTTGGGGAAGTGCAATGTCACTTCCAGATGATACTCTAGGAATCCCTCCAGTCCATGTTTGTAACTGAGGATCCCAAATGCTGGAATAGGGGGAAAGTTCAAAAGTTCAGTTGAAAAGAAAGTTTGTAACCACTACCTGATCTACTCCAATATTATGTTCAAACCAGAAGTAAAAGTGGGTCGTGTTGTTTTTTTACCGAAGATGGCAGGGATTGGACCTGGGACTTTCTGCATACAAAGCAGATGTTCGAACACTGCTCCATGGTCTCTCCCCTACTGTATACAGATTCTCTTAAACTAGGATCTTCTAAGTCTTTATCTGAAAATGAAATTAGCGGGCTACCTTGGACTCTATGTCCCTGGGGCTCAGATCCTTATTTGGACAGAGAAGCGATAGAGGTGTTTGGGCACTTCATGTTCAACATAAACTTCACACTTGCAGCCCGTACAGAAAGATTGATGTTAAGTACAACCAATTAAATTTGCTTAATCAAGCTTAGTAATGCTGCATGCTCAAACTTCTCACTAAAAGAAGCCCACTGACTTCAATAAGACTATTTAGTACTAACGGGTTTGAAGACAGGAATCTAACCATGCTGAAATTGTTTGTATTATATATACATGGAATAGCTACAAATAGCGTAGCTAACTTTGACATGGCTTTAAAATTACTTAGACTTAAGAAAAATAGCAACATGGTTCATGTCACTGATTTCAACAAGTTGTTCAGCAGCTCCTGAACACCCCCCTCATACCAATAAAACCAATGACTGAATTTGTCTGTCCTTAACTATTTTATATATTACTGCTATAGTACTTTTCATTGTCCAGAGCAGGCATTGCAATTCCTGTTTTATTTAACCTCATAAGAAACAATGGACTGGTTTATGCTAAGCCGCACGGACAAGGCCCATACACATTTCTTTTTTAAATCCATGCCTTAGATGTGCCGCATTGCCCTACTCACATAGTTAATAATCTCTAGGAAGGAATACATGATTATAAAGTCAACTCGCAAACTGAAATGCAGATTCCGATAAAAGAACAATAGATCTTTAGTGTTACAGGAAAGGAGCTCGGAAATATTTCAGATTGCTTGCTTTCTGATGAGTACCAGCATGTAGCATTGCTAAGCCTGATTAAGCAAATTTAATTGGTTGTACTTGATGAATACTTGCAGATGTGAAATATTCCACTTAAGTGTGGCTGTTAATCTTCCAGTGATTTGTAAAATATAAAATACCTGACAATGAAATATTAATCCAGTAGTCCACCTTGAGTGACTGATTTTTTCTACACCCCAAATTAATCTGTTTATGGTACTGTGCACTAGGCAGACCTGGTTTATGCTTATTCACTTGGAAGCCCATTAAGAAGAGTTGGTTTTTATTCCCTGCTTTTCTCTACCTTTAAGATGTCTCAAAGTGGCTTACAATTGCCTTCCCTTCCTATTCCTGTAACAGGTATCTAATGAGGTAGGTGAGACTGAGAGAGTTCGGAAAGAACTGTGACTAGCCCAAGGTCACCCAGCAGGCTTCATGTGGAGGAGTGAGGAAACACACCCGGTTCACCAGATGAGTCTGCCACTCATGTGGAGGATTTATTCCTAAAATAAGTATGAATAGGATTTAGGGTTACCAACCTCCAGATGGGGCCTAGACAGCCAGTGTGGTATAGCTGCGAGTGGTAGACTCTAATCTGGAGAAACAGGTTCGATTCCCCACTCCTCCACATGAGTGGCAGACTCTAATCTGGAGAACCGGGTTGAATGTAACATGAGAATTACTCAACGCATGTACAAAGAAATATCAAGTGTATGTTCATGGTGTGTATATATATATATATATATATATATATATATATATATATATATATATATTTACAGCTTTTGTCGGAACATAGTAAACAATTACAATCTTTAAAAGGATTTTAAAAGGTAGGGTATGTTCATGGTAACTTGTGAACAGAGCTTCTAAGATAGAGAATCTGCAGTGATTTGGGGGGGGCGGGGGAATCCTAATGGGGAAAACAAGCGCCAGTGTAACTAATGGGGCCACAAACAATGAGATAATTGTCAGGACACAGAGTGGAAGGCTTCTTCTAATTAGAACAGACGTTTGCTTTTACAGTTTCCAGATTATTCCTTTCTGTCAGATTAAAATAAAAAAATTCACAGGGCCTGAAACTCTGGAATTCCAGTATCCCCTAAATAAAGTGAGGTCTGTTCATATTGAAACAACTTCAGACACGCTCAGGTCACCCAGTTTCCAATGCTAATGGCAAAGATCTTGTATCTTTGCACTGTATGCAGCCATCTCCTGACATCCATGTTGTGCACATATTTTATTTGGATGAGTGAAGAGCGTGGCACAAAGGGAGCATATTAAAACAAACACATGTTAATACCAAAGATGTAAACTCAAGTGTCTGTTCTGCAACTGAGAACACCAACTGAAACCAATGAATCACAACCATCAACCCTGTATAGAGATATAATGCTCAATGGTGCATCTAAAAGGGCCAAACTGACATGCTCATATTAAAAACTGTCCTCCGAACTGCAATCGAGTGGTCTGTGTTTATTCCTCTAATTACTTCCTTATGCAATGAACTTGGAATGGGTTGCTGCCCCATTTTAATCAAGCCAAAATGTCTAGATTTTCTTTTGTCCACACAAACTTCACTGACAAGCACACACTCATTTTGCTCCATGGTACTTAATGTCCAATATGAAAAGATTCCATTGGAAATTGTAACTAGCAAATCATACCAAAGGTGCCTTTTCACATAGCATGTTTAAAGTACCTCTTCTTTTTGTGGCTGTAATATGGTAAAATGTACATTGGCCAAGAATGCTTATTCATATTACAAATACCTTCCCTTTGAGAGGGAGGGCAGCTTGGCCATCTTCTGGGCATGGAGTAGGGGTTACTGGGTGTGGTGGGGGGAGGTAGTTGTGAATTTCCTGCATTGTGAAGGGGGTTGGACTAGATGACCCTGGTGGTCCCATCCATGATTTTATCATTCTTTTCTTTCAGCTTCGTAATGCTCACAAACCCAAATGTTGGCTGAAAGTAGCTGAAGATGTTCTCATATTCATTCACTCTCATCTTCCTCAAATTTAATGATGCTGCAATTCTTGCATATATGCTTACACGTGCCATCAAGTTGCAACCGATTTATGGCGACCCCAGCAAGGGGCTTCCAAGGCACATGAGAAGCAGAGGTGCTTTAATCCTTGCATGTAGTAGTGCTCAAACATTGAATTCGCCCTGTTTGTAATGCTTGTGTTTTTTTCCCCTCTAGATGATCCTCTTACGCTGCTGCATATGAGTTTTGAACCCTTGAATGTGCATAAAGAACATCGCTGGATTATGGCCAGTGTTTTCATTCAGCAGCAAGAGTTCCCTTATTGCTAAATATAACCTTATGATCAAATTGCACTCAGTGACAGAAGGAAACATTTTGGCGACTCCTGCAGGGAATCTATAGCAAATGACCCCCAGTTGTTATGTATCCCTACCTTTCCCCCAAAAAATGTTTGTCATTTGTATTTGCAAATGAGGTTTAAAATTCCCTTGGCCAATGTGCCACCAGCCATTCTTATCACCTTGTCAAAGGTCAGCTAGTGAGTATCTTGCCTTTGAACTGTTTGGGCCGGGGGGGGGGGGCAGGCAAGTGTCTCCATATTAATATTTCGCAGATGTTGTTTTGTGACAGCCACACTAAGTGCAGCTCTCACCATGACTCAAACACTGAGTGGCATTAATGTTAATCTACTCAGATATTTGCCTCTCCCTTCCCTTGGCCAGTATAGGGAATAGTTCCAAGCTTTTCATTGTGACCGCTGCCGTTGATGTTTTCTCAGTGTGGTTCAAATGCGAGTCAGATGATTGCTCAGCTCAGCAAGTTTACCACTTTTGGGTTCTCAGACCTCCATAAAGCTCTATTTGCAACTGTAGATTTAGAGCTGTTGCCTCAGGCCACTCTTCTGGGGGACTACAGGGGCATCTTCACATGTTACTCTTTTCAGTATTTCTTCTTGTACATGGAATATATATGTATGCACACTTCTCCTTAAAGGAAGCAGGATGCCTAGTGAGCATCATGAAGCTACTTGACACCCCATGTCTATTAAATTTTTTAAGTGAGCCTCCAGCAGTCAATGTCAATTATGCGGCATGAATTTGGATACTGCAAAGGAAGGACACAGATTACAGACTTTCCTTTGCAAATGACCCTATGGTAGTCACATCTGACTGCTGCCAGCTCAGGATATGGACTTGACAGAAAAAGCATTTCACACCCACCCATCCCCCTGTGCAAAATACCTGCTTTTTTCAACATGATACTAAATTTGAAGAAACAATGCTACTGAATGTACTGGATGTACACATGGTAGTGGGACTGGGAGTAGGCATTAAGCTTGCACGTTCTCTCCTACTATGTACAGATCTTTTAGTTCATGCAGTCTCATCCCACCCTTTCTTACAGCACAAGGATCATAGAATTATAGAGTTGGAAGGGGCCATACAGGCCATCTAGTCCAACCCCCTGCTCAATGCAGGATCAGCCTAGAGCATCCCTGCCAAGTGATTGTCCAGCCTCTGCTTAAAGCTACCAGCAAGGAGGAGATCACCACCTCCCTAGGTAGCTGATTCCACTGTCGAACAACTCTTACTGTAAAAAACCTTTTCCTAATATCCAGCCGGTACCTTTCCACCCACAATTTAAACCCATTATTGCGAGTGTTATCCTCTGCTGCCAACAGAAACAGCTCCCTGCCCTCCTCTAGAATCACAGAATCATAGAGTTGGAAGGGACCACCAGGGCCATCAAGTCCAACCCCCTGCACAATGCAGGAAATTCACAACTACCTCCCCCCTCCACACCCCTAGTGACCAGAAGATGGCCAAGATGCCCTCCCTCTCATCATCTGCCTAAGGTCACAGAATCCGCATAGTGACAGACTTTATAGTGAAGGACTGTCTCTAAGTGACAGTCCTTCAAATACTTAAAGACAGCAATCATGTCTCCCCTCAGCCTCCTCTTCTCCACACTAAACATTCTGGATCATGTGAATGGGGCTTACTCATGTTGGAACTTGGTTCCAATCCACATCAAAAGTTCCACATAAGTTGTGGGAAGGGCACATGAGTCCAGGACTCCCTTTCCTGTCCTCTTCTAAACACTCATGCTACTCAGCAGCCCTGGGGAAAAAAATAGAGTGAGCTGTACACGATTGCTGTTATCATGAGATTGTCTGGCCAATGAAGGTTTTTCTCAAAAGGTGACACACTGTTAGAGCCTTTTCATCTCTTAAGAGCAGTAATTTCCAGTGGAAAGAAAGCTCCCATATGATAAGGTCATCACTGCCTGAATTGGTAGCTAACAAGTTGTCTGTAATCACCTTCTAGTCATGTAAAAAAGAGACGCTATTGCGGAATTGATTATACCCATCCTTAGGCGGCAAAAGCAAAGAAGAAATTTTGTCATTCAAAACATTCTAGTGAAACTAACTGCAACCTGGACAGGGAAAGAAGAGAAAAATCAAGACCAAACTATTTCTTTATGACCTTATATGCCACAGGTAGTTCCAGAATATCAGATTCAGTGTTTTAAAGCTAAATGAATAAGTGTATAACTAGGGTTGCCAGGTCCCTCTTCTCAACCGGCAGGAGATTTTGGGGCAGAGCCTGAAGAGGGCAGGGTTTGGGGAGGGGAGGGACTTCAATGCCATAGAATTCAATTGCCAAAGCAGCCATTTTTCTCCAGGTGATCTGATCTCTATCGGCTGGAGATCAGTTGAATTAGCAGGAGATCTCCTGCTACTACCTGGCGGTTGGCAATCCTATGTATAACACTGACAAATTCAATAGAAATATAAAATAATGATCAAAGCCGGATAATTGTAGGCAATTGTGCCATGGTCAGGTATCTGAACATCATTCCTATTGATTTCAGTGGAACCTCTATAGAATAAATACTTCTAGTAGTAGAAGAAGAGAAAACATGTGTTCTCCCATTGAGTAATTGCCCCTCCCTCACACATGCCAAGTTTCTCTACCACTTAAGGGAGAATCAAACCAGCTTACAATCACCTTCCCTTCCCCTCCCCACAACAGACACCCTGTGAGGTAGGTGGGGCTGAGAGAGCTCTAACAGAGTGTGACTTGCCCAAGGTCACCCAGCTGGCTTCATGTGTAGGAGTGGGGAAACAAATCCAGTTCACCAGATTAGCCTCCGCCGCTCATGTGGAGGAGTGGGGAATCAAACCCAGTTCTCCAGATCAGAGTCCACCTCTACAAACTACTGCTCTTAACCACTACACCACACTGGCTCTTTAAAAAAAAAAAAAACCTTTATACTCTACCTCTCAAGGCACCAGATTGACCTGGCTCACAAATTAAAACAATACAGTAAAACCAATAGCATAAAAACAGACCATTAAGCACAAGCTTAAAAATAGTACAAAACAGTATCAGGCAGCCTAAAATTATATTCATGTGACAGAAGAGTCCTCAGTCTAGAAGCAGAATATAATAAAAACAAATAAAAAGGTAGACCCCTGGGTTAAAAGCCTGAGAAAAAAGAAAATATATATTTTTTTAACCTGGCACCTAAAGTAGGTGCCAAGCAAGCCTCAAGGAGGGAGACCATTCCAAAGGTGAGGGACCACCACTGAAAAGGATCTGTCTCTGGTCGCGACCCTTCAGTCAGGGGCACAGGGTTCAAGATTTTTAGAAAAGGCTCTTAACTGGGCTGAACATTACAGTGGGAGTGGTCCTTGAAACCAGGGCTTTAGTAGGAGAGATAACTGGTGGATTGTGCTCTTGATAGCTAATGCTCTAAATGGCATCTGATTGTTCTCTTAAAGCGAGAGCATTGCAGCTCTTCACAGTTTTAACAGTCTACCTAAAGTGCTGTTGGGGAGCTTGTCCCAAACGAAAGCAAATTACTCTAATGAGGCATCAGTTCCCCCCCCCCCCCAATAAAATGTCGGAAATGCTTTTTTGTCCATGGTTACAGCTCTTGTGGCTTGCATAAATACTGTTGTGTTTGAGCATTATGCCCTGCGCTCTGCATAGAGGGTTTCGCATGAAAAGTGCCTCATTAGTAATCTGCTTTTTTTCATTTCTCTACCAAAAGACTGGAAATTGTATAAGGGAGGGAAAGTCTTTGAGGAACTCAGACACACCAAGGTGCCACGAAAAGCGTGAAGCTTCTAAGCGGATGCCTTGTTTTTCTAAGCAGAGAAAGGCGCACCAAAGGATTTCTTTTCAAATAAAACAAGGACCTGTCTCCATATCCTGTGCAGGGAGTTAACGGGAACTTGAGAGGTCCATTTAAACTTTCTCATGTGGATCACTGTTTCAGCCTTAAAAGAAGTCGGTTCAGAGTGCAAGCCCCTTGCTCTTCGTCAGGCAATAGATCACGCCATGACCACCCGTGAATATTCCTACCATCTTCCAAAGTTCAAGGCTGTTTGAAGGACATGGCCTCAAGATGTTAGATGAAATTTAGCAACAGATGAAGCCATCCCTTGCAAGATAAGACTATACCACGCAAGATTCTACTGAGGCTTGTATGGTCCCTAACCTTATAATTTTTTCAGTTTGTATACATTTTTTCCTCTTTGTAATATCGGATATGCCATTAAAGGTTTATTGATGATTTTTTCAGTTGCTCTCACTGAATACGAACCAATGTATTAATGCGTGAAGAAACACAAATGACATAAGAAGCTTCAAAGGAAGTTGAACCGCTTGGATGATCACCACACAGAGGTAGCATATGATCCCTCTCCCTCTCCTAAAATACTAGAAAGCACACTGAGAATGGGACCCGACAGGGAAAGAGAAAAGACAGAAAAGCTCCTACAAGGAGATAATCCCTCAACCACCTCTCGGGCAGCAAAATTTTGTACGGCTGCAATGAAAATTCGTTGCCACAGAGTAGTCTCTTCGTCCAAATGGCAGATGTAACTTGAATGTTATTTATTTTATTTTTTTTATTTTTTTAAGTGACTTAAGACTCGGACTGTAAACCTTTGTTGGTAAGACCGATTTAGTCCATGTATCTTGTTTTATCTGGCCAAGGGCCGCAAATAAACTATCTATATACTAGAAGGCATCTAATGAAGCTGATAGGCAGTAGATTCAGGATGGAACTTTACGCAGCAAGTTATTAAAATGCGGAATTCGCTGCCAGAGGATGTAGTGATGGCTACAGGCACAGACAATTTAAAAGGGGATTAGACAGATTCATGGAAAATTGGTCTACCAGTGGCTACTAGCCGTGATAACGAAAAGGAACCTCCACGTTCAGAGGCACTAAACCTCTGAATACCAGTGCCAGGAGGCAACACCAGGGGAAGGCCTTGGCCTCTATGCCCTATTGTTGTACCTCCAGAGGAACTGGTTGGCTTAGTGTGTGGCAGAGCACTGGACTAGATGGATCACTGGTCCGATCCAGCAGAACTCTTGTTATGTTCTTATGATCAACTCCATATAGTAGCTGTTTCACATGGCAGACATGTACTGAGATGAGCTCCATGAATTACCTATGTAACAAAGGAAATTTTCTATGCTACCAGCTACCAGTATTGTATAATGTTAATGATATAGATACCTACTATCTAATTTTCAACATGTCCCTATCTGTGGATACTTAAATCCAGAGACTGGGGCAATGAACAAACCATACAGACCTTTCTACAAATCTGAGAAAAGCTCCAGGTTTGTAGGAAAATCTGAAATGTAAACAAACAACCCCTCCCCCCAAAAAAACATGCTCTGTCTGCCAGCACATACCAAACTTTTGCCTGCTTTGGCACCAACACCAGCCCACCTGGCACAGTAAGAGGAAAGGAAAGAGAAGGACTCTTTTCTTGCCAGTCTCCATCAGCCCCCTGCTTAGCTTCATCAAGCTAGCAGCATCCCAAGCCCTGGTCTTGGCACAGCCCCAGTAGCACCAGGCCAGCTAGCTCAGTAAGTGGTGGGGGGAATGAAAGTGGGCATGTCACATTGTCTGCTCTCTCTCCCATTTTTTCTGAGCTCCATAAACTACCAGGCAGTAGAATAAGGAAGATATAGTAATGATATTGAGGTATCTTAACTGAATAATGAAAGGCTCAAAACAAGGCCACCTTCAAATAATCTAGGGCTATTTATCTAATCAAGGGTCTGTCTATTAACTTTACTTATAGTCCATCTTTCTATCTACTCCCCAGGTATTCAGAAAAATATGTTTTATAAATTATCCAGAAGGGAGGAAAATCTTAAAAACCAATCTAAGCATTAATAGACTCTGGAAATCAGGATCCAACCTCCAGGTAGAGCCTGGAGATCTTCTAGAATCATAACTGATCTCCGGCATGAAAGGGCCTGACTGCGCTGGAGGGAAAGTGGGAACGAGGCTCTGTGGGAGGGGTCAACTGCTGGGTGAGCCCTAAAAGCCATGATACGGCACTTGTGGAGGTGGCCAGTGGAGGAAGAGGGGATTGCTACCTTGTAGCAGAGGCTGGGTGAATGTAACCACAAATGGGGGTCACAGCCCCTGCCCAGCTTGCTGCAACCTGCCACCCTCAAGGTGAAATGAGAAGTGCCGGGACACGCGGCAGTATTACAGTGGATAAAATGTCAGGTTTGGACCAGGAAGATGCCAGTTCAAGTACCCACTTGGCTATAAAATGTGCTGGGTGAAACATTTCTCAGTCTGCTAGTCATCTTCACCCCATGGACAAGAACACTCTTATGCGTCATTATAGCCATATTTTTTTTGTTTTTGCTTTTTGGAAGGACATACTGTAAAGCAGGCTTGCCAGGGCCTCACCCCTCTCCCCAGCACCCATCAGCTGGTCAGCAGGAGAACCTCCAGCAAAGAAAGGCCTAGGCTGGCATCACTGGTGACTCAGGATGTCACTTCCAGTATGCACTGAAAGTGACATCATTGCACCACATTACTCTGGTATTTGGGCAAAAACTCTGTGGTCAAAGTTGACTTCTACCATAGAGTTTTTGCCCAAATACCAGTGTCCCCACATTGCCAGCAACATGAAGACATCACTGCATTGCCAGTAAGGCTGGCTTAGGCCTCTCTTCTCTGCTGGTAAGCCTCTCCCCCCGCCCAATCCCAGCCAGTTGTCAGGGGATACCTGACAAAAGGTACATGTACAGAGGAAAAGGATACCAAGACCCCACTTTTCTTTGCATGCATGCTGACAGGAACAGCAAAACAGTAAGGTGAGGCCACTCAGTAGTAGGCAGGGTTCCTTTATAGCTTTGGAAGATTCAGAGACTCTGGATCCTTCTCTTCCTGTCACATGACTCTGATGCCATCTTTGATGGTCGAATGCTTGCCGCTCAGTGGGTCCCTGCTGCCACCCAGGGGTTAAAGTTCACTCCCAAGTTTCCCAGACAGAACAATCCAGTGGTTAACTATTGCTATCACCTAATGGTAGTACAATATTGAACGATGTATTACAGCCTCATTCACAAACTTTTAAGAGCACATCCAACACAAAATCTCACAAGGGGTTTTGTCAATCCAGACAGAGGATCCAGGAATGTCAATAGTACATGGAATGTTTTTTTTAAAAAAAATCTGAATAGAAGTGAAGGGAGAGGGAGGATAAGAATTGTATTACAAAGTTGGGTTGCCAGCCTCCAGGCATTAGCTGGAGATCTCCTGCTATTACAACTGATCTCCAGCCGACAGAGATCAGTTCACCTGGAGAAAATGGCCGCTTTGGTGATTGGACTCAATGGCATTGAAGTCCCTCCCCTCCCAAGCCCTCCCTCCTCAGGCTCCACCCCAAAAACCTCCCACCCTTGGCAAAGATGGACCTGGCAGCCCCAATTACAAAGAGAGTTCAATGGCTCTCTTAATTGGTTCATGAAGGCAAACATGCAGTGTTTCTGAGGGACAGGGGAGCTAGTTGGGTGAGGATAATACGTCTGCTATGAAGATATATTTTAATTATAGCCTTGCCCCCTTTTTCATAGCATCTGACAAATTAGGTCTAACAAGCTGGGATACCATTCATTTTATTGCCTGTGGAAGGATTCAAGTCAGATCAGATGCAGACTCAGCTTCTTGTTTAGCGCTCCATTTGAATGTGAACAATGGGTCACTGTCCTTCTGGTGGAAGAAGAATTTAATGCTTTTTAAGTACGTTATTGCCTATTTGTTCTGCACTGACATAATTTGGCTGAAGCTCAGCCTTCTGGCTACAAAATCGCAGTTTGGCTGATTGCTGCTTATGTGGCATACTGCTTCATAGATCTTGATTACGGTTAAATAAAAGCATTTTCGTTTACATTTCCTTATTTAGATTAGGCCTTGAGAGTACTTGAGTATACATCACTCTTTTCTATCATGAGCTTTCACTTTGCATCACTGCACTGCCTCTAGAAACATGCCTTGAAATCTGGGGCAGAGTTCGAGTTGTCAGCTCTGGGTTGGGAAATACCTGGAGATTTGGGGGGTGGAGCCTGAGGAGGGCGGGGTTTGGGGAGGGGAGGGACTTTGATGGGGTATAATGCCAAGAGTCCATCTTCAAAGTGGCTTTTTCCTCCAGGTGAGCAAATCTCTGTATATCCAGAAGATATCCAGCCACCACCTGGAGGCTGGCAACCCCAGAGGCTAGTAGCCCAGATTCACCATGGGCCTGCCCCTGAAGAGAGGACTTTGGGGGCATCAAGGGTCAGACTACCCCACAGACAAGCCTTTATTAGGCCAGTCCAAGGAAAGGAGAGGTTGCTGGCCAGAGAGAAAGTTCAAGGTTGTTGCTGACCCAACCTGCTCTGCATTCTGAGTCCCTTCTTGAGGCAAAGCCAACAGAAAGGAGGACCTGGAGGGCATGGTGACCCTGGACCTTGCCCTGGACAATTACTCACTGTTGTAAATTTTCCATTTCAGATAGTTATATGAAAGGGTGGAGTTCATTTGGTTGGTGTTCAGGCTGATTAGTTATTGTCTGACTGAACATCCTTTCTTAGGAAGGGGGCACTAGCTACATTATACTTACTGACCCTCAAGGAAATTTGCTTGCTATAGAAACCCAGCTAGAAGGGAAAAACCAAGGTTTTGGCCCAATAAACCCAGTACTGTTCTCAAGTTTGAAGAGCTCAAGATAAGATCTCAAATCAAGTTCTAGAAGACTAATTTTGTTTTCCAGCCCTTGTTGGCTAAGTGCTATGTGGCTGTAACCTCACGATGAACCCAGAATCCCAGGTGGAATGTATTCAGTCTATATGAGATATGTGTATGAAGCAGGCATTTGCCTGAGGTTAAGCCTGCTAGCAACATGACACCATTTACACTTCAGTTTTTCAGGAAGCCAGATCCTGACCTCCCTTGGTGCTGGTCACAGTGGGGAGATGTCACCAGAACTGACAAACACGAAGGACATGTCTATGATTAATGCTGAAATAAATGTAAAGGTCTCACTGCAAATAAAATCTGCTAAGATAAATTCCAGAGTTAGATATTTGAATACCTGGGATTGGATTGCCTGATGAAATTTCAGTTCAATATCCTTGAAATCTGTACTTGTTAGTCCTGTGTGAAAGATGACTACAGTGGTCAGTGTATTGTGTGTCCCTTAAGTTAGCAGAAAAAGGAACATGTAAACAAACACTGATTAATCAAAATCTAAACTAAATTCTGGAATCTAGCAGTGGGGGATCTCAGGAAGCTCATCGATATATGGAGTCCCAAGGTTCCATCTTATCCCCAACATTTATATGGAATGGTGATTAGGCAGCATCTGGAAATTTGGAGCACGGTAACACAGTCTAGCCCTGACCTGGATGGCCTAGGCCAGAGATACCCCAGATTTAGACATATTTTACAAATTAACTTTTAGAATGAACTTTTAGATGAATACATACATTGCTGTGTACTGGTAACCACCATATTAAAATCAACCTCATATTCATTATCCCAAACTATCAGTCAACAGGTCTTTTGGAATTTTCTACAGAAGCCAAACCCAATTGAGAGAAAACAGTCTCATCAAGTTTGGCCCTTAGAATAAACCATGTGCCTGCAATAATACCTATCAGAATAATCATCAACAATGAATTATTAACTGCCAAAAGACAACCTTTGTCTAGAGAACTTTAGTCAGGGGTGGACATATTTTATAACCCAGTAGGATTGCTACTAAAGTTCAGTTTCCAAGACCTGAATCTTGAGAAATGCAAATTTCCTTTATTCCACATGATTATAGCTCTGATGGAGGTAGAGAAAAATAGCTCAATAGATCCTCTGAAGTTAGAGAAGAGGCTGGGCAATTGCTAGGGAATGAGGAAACACACATGAACTGATTTAGTTTACATCAGTTTATTCTTATTACAACATTTTGGTTTCCTACATACAGGTTTTTAGTTGTATTGCTGCTGAGATGTAGTTACTTTAATTTTGGTACTGAATACATTCGTTTGTGACAATGAGTTTTTCTACTTTGCAAATTTATATCAGTAAAGTACAGATAAGCAGTTCCTCCTCTGCCTTTTTTCATTAGCATGCAAATTAAAAGTATGACAGGCAATTGGCCTTTGTAAAGCATTCTCTCAGTTTCAAAGGTTCACTTTTTTGTCCTTCTCTTTGTCCAAAGCACATGCACATATATTAAAAGTAAATGCAGAGCTTTGCCTTATCAGAGAGATATAGTATTTTATCAAGATTCCTAGAGGCTGGACCTCAGTGGAAGCTCTACTGTTAAAGGGCTGACCTGCTATGAATCCCCTCAATCCAACTCTTCCTCTTGTGATAAAAATCTCTAATATAAAAGTGAATTTTCTACAGATTTTTGTTTGTGTTGGAATGCAACAGGTTTGTAAACTGTGAGAAAACATTATCAAGAAGCACTGCATCATGGGATTTGTAGTGCTCATGATACATGTAACTGGAGATGGCTAGGTGGCTCACTGCCAATTAGATGGGTCTAAGACCTTCTGTCCTTCCTAATCCAAGATGCTGCAAGGTATTTTGAAATGGTTGCCAGGATGTGTGGAATAAAATTCTGAATAAGCAGAACCATGATTCAAGCCCTGCCTTCTGGAAATTTGAGCTATGTAAAATTTTCATAGGCAAATGTGGATATTAGCCATTCCCATTTGGTCAAACTATATTAGCACTGAAAAAGCTATATGGCTCATATCTGTATGCCCTAGAGTGACAGCAAGCTTCAGCCCTAAGGGGCTTTCTAGGTAATTACTTCAGCAGTCTAATAACAGAAAGATCAGGTTCATACATCATACTCAATCCCAAATTTACAAAGAATCCTGTGGACTTCAGATAACTTTGCCTGTTCACCATTCTACATCTGTTTCACAAAAGAGCATCACATTTTGTAAGACTGCCAGGTTCAGTCTAGTCCATTGATCACTGTCACAAGTCTGTTTGTTTAACCTTTCTGGAATGATGGCTCTCTGTTATTCCAGGAATGCTGCCATTTAGTTACAAAGCAGACGCTACCGTTATCAGCTGCAGTGAAAAGGTAGAAGTTGGTTAATTGTCCAATTCTATCTCTGCTTCCTGAGTGGTAAGCTGCAGTACTGCAGTCAAAAGCTCTGCTCACGACCTGAGTTCGATCCCAACTGAAGTTGGTTTCAGGTAGCCGGCTCAAGGTCGACTCAGCCTTCCACCTTTCCGAGGTCGGTGAAATGAGTGCCCAGCTTGCTGGGGGTAAAGGGAAGACGACTGGGAAAGTCACTGGCAAACCACCCCGTAAACAAAGTCTGCCTAGTAAACGTTGGGATATGACGTCACCCCATGGGTCAGCAATGACCCGGTGCTTGCACAGGGGACCTTTACCTTTACCTTTATCTGCTTCCTAGATGTGGATAAGGTTGTTACTAAGTCTGCTCAGCAAGCATATGATCTGATTCAGTTGCATCAGAAGCATGTTACATAACTATTGCCTCAATGTGATTTAGTCGGTGAAAACGGCAAAAGTGGCAGGGCTAATATAAGGCAAATTGTGGTAGTCTTGCCTCACGAAGTTACTCTTACCCACACTGAGTGGATGTGGCTGTTTTCCTAGCAAAATGGCTGTTGTTTTCAGGCTGCTGAGGGGACTGGAAAGAGATTCTACAGTTATTCTGGAAGAGACTGCTAGACAATTCTGGAGCTTGTGAACAGAAGGTTTGTAGCCATCCTTCTACACAATTCATCATGGGACTTATGTAGAAGTACTGTCATCTGTCCCTTGCTGCCTGGTTGTGGCCTGTATATGGGAAAGGAGGCTGACTGGGAAGGGTCATGCCACAGTTGCGGTGTTATGCCTTGCATACACTGGTAATGAGCAATATTAGATATCTCTGTTTGTGCTGTATTAGGGTTTTTTTTTTACAGCAGGTTAGTTTGCTCTCTATTTTTCCGCAAGAAGTGCAATGGGTTTTTGGAAGAAAGAAAAACTAACTTGTACCGGTGTAGCAAGATAAAATTATTCCCGCAAGAAGGGAAGGAGAACTTGTTCCAGCAACCAGTAGTTTTAGCAATGAAAAAGAGGTAAGGCATTGTTCCCAACAAGAACACCATTCTTCCTCAACATGTCTGATGCCAAACACATATTTCTTCAGGCAGTTATCTAGGATAAAGGCCAGCATATGTAGAACAAGGATAACAGAACTGTATAGAGGAAAGGCAAGCAGAAGATCCATTAGTTCTCTGTTACACATTTGCTCCATGGCTATGAGGCTGACTAGAGCCATTTGTATTGGATAGCTGAACAGAAGGTTTGGGCCAGGTGAGTCAGTATCATTTCCTGTATTTATTGCTTGTTTGTCAAGTACCTAAGTTCTCTCATCACTGAACCCAGAGAAGGGCCTTCTCCATGACTCCAACAAGAGAATTACACCTCAGAAATCTCTACCTGTTGATGGGAATGGGGAACAACAGTTATCTTACTCCACCTACAGTTTTTCAAATACAGTTTTTCAGTGACATCAGTATACACAAATATGGCCAGTAATTCTGCAGGAAATATACCAGATATTATTTCCCCTTTTCCATTAGATAATTATCTCAGCAGGTTGTTAAAGAGCTAGACTGACCACCCAAGACATTAGGTGTTGGCCTACTGAGAGCCAACATAGTGTAGTGGCTACAGTGTTGACCTAGAATCTGGTAGAGCCAAATTCAAAACCCCACTTTGTCATGCAAGCTCGCTAGGTGACCTTAGGGCAGTCAACTCTTTATCTCTCTCCCTCAGTTTAACCTACTTCACAGGATTATTGTGATGATAAAAACAGAAAGAGGACAGAATGATGTTGAAAGCCCCTTTGGGTCCCCATTGGGGAGAAAAGAGGAGGAGGAGGAGGAGGAGAAGAAGAAGAAGAAGAGTTGGTTTTTATATGCCGTCTTTCTCTACCTTTTAAGGAGAATCAAACTGGCTTACAATCACCTTCCCTTCCTCTCCCTGCAACAGACACCTTGTGAGGTAGGTGGGGCTGAGAAAGTTCAGAGAGAACTGTGACTAACTCAAGGTCACCCAGCTGGCTTTATGTGGAGGAGTGGGGAAGCAAACCTGGTTCACCAGATTAGAGTCTGCCACTCATTTGGAGTAGTGGGGAATCAAACCCGGTTCTCCAGATTAGAGTCCATCACTCTTAACCACTACACTACACTGGTATAACTATCTGAATAAATACTGGCCCTTCCATTGGACTACTGTTCCTGCCTGCTCTTACCCATCCTGCAGGGCCTGATTCTGCAGAAAAATCATGTTTGCACCAGCTTGCTAACAGGGCTGAAAGGGGTCTGACTTTTTTTTTTTTTTAAATTCTGGGAAATATTTCTAATAATTGCAGCCTACTCTGTCTGCTGTTATCAAAGAATAAATCTTGTTCTATTCAAAATATGTCTTCCAACACAAAGAAATCTCTTTGCACTCATGCTGCTGTTCTGAGGGGAGATTTACAGTAGATAAGAAGGTATTTTAAATGCATTAAGAGTGAGATGTATTATAGGGTCTTGTGACTTTTGCTGTATTCACAGACCTTTGTGTCAGCAAAATAGTCACGACTACCACCTGAATGCCTATTTAACCGCTCAGAATTCTTTGTCCTCCATTTATAAAGACTAGAGCACAGAATTTGTTCTGTCTCATGGGTGCCTCTTTCACTGAATCGTGGCTTACTTTAGCAAGCAAAGGCTAAAGACTGCCATGTGTAAGGATAAAATAGGCATAACCAGTTCTGTTAGAAAAGATAAACAATTAATTTAATCCCCCCCCATAAACTAAGTTTCTGAGGCTTTCATATTGTATTCAAGAACACCTTGAAGGAGGGGGGACGACAAGATTTATCAAACATTCCTTAATGAGAATACCTTTAAGGGCACAAAGCATTGCTGAAGCAACAACCTTACCACTGTTGGCTTTACCCAGAAATAAGAAGCCTCAGTGATATGTAGGATGGGTGCCAGGGCACACTTTCCAATCACATGATCCAATAGTAAGGCCCAAAAGACCAGGTCATAGGGTTGCCAGGTCCTACCTCTCCTCCAGCGGGAGACTTTTAAGGCACAGCTCGGGATCGAGCTCCGACGTGCCGACGCGCGTGCGCTTCACTTCCAGTTTACAACCAGATGTCCCACCTCGCAAGAGGCCTTATGCCACTCAAACTCTTAGTTTGAGTGCCTTGCAAGGCAGAACTTCCGGTTGTAAACTGGAAGTGACCTGCAGCCACGTGTACACGCGTGCACGTTTGCCCCCTATGACCGTCACCTGGCAACCCTATGACCATCAGCTGGTCGGCGGGCAAAGGGGCAAATTGCCGGGGGTTTGCCCGCCACCACCGGGCACCTGGCAACCCTACCAGGCCAGCACCCTACAAGAACTGAGTATATACAACCTAAAACATTATTCCAGGTCTACTTCAACATGCAAGAGTTCCCTCATAGACAAGCAGTGGCGGAAAAGAGATCTCTGAAGTTAGACAGTTGGTAACTACAGTTCTAATATGGAACTGAACTAAACTGTGTCATTCCATTTCAATCCACACAGCTTGTGTGTAAAGCAGAACTACTTCAAAAACAGTTTGCATTATACTTAAGGAGTGCTGAGCCAGAAAAGATAAACATGGAAAGTATAGTACCTACCTTATGCATACATTTTTTGTGATATAAAGATTACCTTTCTCAGCAATATCATTCATTTTTACATTTGTCCATTGCTTCTTTCCTGTTGAAAGATAAATTTACTTTACATACTTCTGAAGAGAACATAGGTAATTACAACACTCAGTGTTAGTTTTATGAAACAAAGAGTAAGGCCATTAAGATTTTTTTAAACCTATCTTTTAAACTCATTGTTCCAGCAGATAGGCACATTCACAAACAATTCGACCAAGAAAGAACTATTGAAACAAGTACCTAGTAATATCAGTTTGCACACTGCAGTCTTCCAAGTCACTTCGCATGGAGTACTTCGCATGGGATTCACCAAATATTGCACCAGCAGATGTATAAATATGATATTGCATTGGTGTTGCAGGATTGTCATGGTTGTGCTGCAGGCAAATGCTATCATGGGGGTAGTAGTCAAAATGCCAATCTTCCTCTCATTATCAAATCTACTATACAATTGTGGATATTAATATCATCCTGTCTTGGAAACAGGGGCCATGGCTCAGTGCTACTTTGGCTGCAGAATGTTCCAGGTTCAGCTCTCAGAATCCCTAGTTGTGGAGATACTTTTTTAACGATTTTTAATGCAATATATTCCGTTCAGAAAGAACATCTTCTGATTAATGGCTTATTATCAACAGAATTTGCTATCACAAAAGGCACAAGACAAGGCTGTCCACTTTCTCCACTTCTCTTTGATTTATCAATGGAAGTTCTCTCGAATTATATAAGAAATGATCCAAAGATTAATGGTCTCATAATTGGAAACGAAGAACACAAAATCAAAAGCTATGAAGATGACGTTGTCTTAATCTGTCAGAATCCGGGACAAACACTCCCACAGGTCTATAACCAAATCATGGAATACGCAAAATATTCCGGTTATAAACTGAACAAAACAAAGACAAAAATTATGACCTTTAACACCACAATAGATGAAGACAAGTATATCAAGAAGTCACTGGTTGTCGACTTCCGGTGGTGCCGCTGGAGAGAGCACTCCATTTCCCCAGGCTGTCCTGGGAGAAATCCAAGTTTGCGTTATTTCTGGGGTACATAGATACCCCAATCCGACCCTTGCAAGTGGGTTGGAAAGCAGGAACTCCCTGCAGCCCGCAAACGCGGTTTGACCTCCTAGGTACTCTGAGGGGGCTTTTTTAAGCCCCTCGGAGTCCTGGACGCCGGTCCTGCGAGGGCACTAGGGAAGGACATCGCCAAAACGCAACTCTGGCCTCAAGCTCTACCCTCCACCACCTTATTACCAGCATAAGGACTACATAAAGAAAAGAACCTCACCTCTTGACACCCAAGTGAGTACAAAGAACTCTGCGTCTACTTACTGGAATATTTGAACAGACGGGGGGCTGATAAGAACATTTCTGAGACCCCCATTCCTCCTTAATTCGAACTGAAAAAGTTTGATCTGAGTTAGTCATCGGGATTAGCGACAGGACCTTTATCAAATTGATCAGCCTAAACCATAACAAAGAGTCGGAAGGATACCTTTTAGATTGACAAGATCTATCACCAATGAGAAGGTCCGAGGGAAGGGGAGGGTGATCTTTCTTCCTGATTTTCCGGCAAAAAGAATTTCCTGCCACGTTTGTAGTAAGGGAGCGCCTGGAACGGAAGACTCTCTATAACACCCTCTCTATCATCGGAACTAAAACAACAGGAAGTAGCTGTGGGACTGAATATGCGTCGCACTCGAGTTACATTGAAATCATTCCTGAAGGAATAACCATCGAGAAGAGGCGGTAGAAGGTCCGCAGCACTTGCAACTTCCGGTATACTTCCTGATTAACCCGATCTAGAGTGACCGAAAAAACTCACTGGTATTTTAAAACTTTAAAATGCAATTTTAAAGCCAATTTCGACTCTTTTCAACCCGAAAAAATTATTAGGCTGATGTTTGAATTATCATCTTTTAATCAGCACCTTAAAGGCCCTATCTGTGGGCATGTATTTTACCAGCTTTTTTTGAATGTAAATGTCTCGACCCCGCTCTGGCTCACTACACAGCCCTGCCTATACTAAACTAAGGGACTCTTTACAAACCTCGACCATGGAAAAAAAGCTACAGGATATGCTAACTAAACAAACTGAGGCAACAAATAAACAGTTTGAACAGATGTCTACACAGATGGCACAGCTGACTTCTATGATGACAAATCTTGGTCAAGCATCCCAAGCTATTAATCAGAAGTTGGATGTGGTTACTGGAGACTTGAAAGAAGTAAAAACTCAAATGAATGTTATGAAGACAGATATGCAAGCGATGGATGTATCAATTAAGAAAGTGATGGATGAGCACAAGGACACAAAGAAAAAATTAACAAGCCAAGAAAAACAGATTGAAACAATACAAACTGATCAGATGGCGGCAAAAAATCAAATGGCAATGATGGAGATGAGAGTGAGAGAGACCAATCTTCGTATACGCAACTTTCCAGATATGATGGGAGACAATAAAGAAACTGCAATACCAAACTTGGCCTACTTATTTCAGATAGATGAACAAGAATTAAAACAAGCCATTAACAGAATATATAGGATACCATTACCTGCTAGAATGAGAAGATCTAAGCCAAGAGATTTGATGATAGTGTTTTATGACACCAGAGTTAAAGATAAGATTATGAAGATTCATTATGAAAATCCAGTGTCAGCAGGAGACTCCTCTCTTATACTACTGAAGGATATTCCAAGGCATCTACTCTCACAGAGGAATAACTACAAAGACTTTGTGTCTACACTGAAAGCTAATGGTATCAAATACCGTTGGATTATGCCACAAGGTTTGGCTTTCACCTACAAGGAAGTGAAAACGACAATTCTATCTCAAGCAGATGTGGGGAAATTTCTGAGAAAATATAAGATGGACCTTAAAGAACTACCTGGAGAGAAGGAGGAAGAAGAAGAGGAAGAAGAAGAGGTACAGGGTGCAGAAGGAGGTACCAAATTATAGACTTTTTATTTTGCTAAAAAATACTACATTATGGCAAAAGCAATTTCTTGGAATGTAAATGGACTGAATGAGAAAACTAAAAGGGCTAGAATCTTCAAATATCTACAGAAATATAAATACTCCCTAATTTGTCTACAAGAGACCCATATAGCTTCAAAGCATAAAAAATACTTGGAGAAACAGGTGCTTGGACAAGCATTTATTGCTTCAGCCAAAACTAAAACAAAGGGAGTGGTAATCTATGCCCACCCCAATCTTTGTCCAGAATTAGTATATAAAGACAATGAAGGAAGAATTGTAATTATCAGAACTAAAATATTGGGACAAAGGACAATAGTGGTTGGAATTTATGCACCCAATGAAGGGAAAAAATCCTTCTACGAAAAATTACACGATTTGATAGTCCAGCACGCAAAAGACCAAATTTTATTGATGGGCGACTTCAATGGAATTATTCTCCCATCTCTGGACAAAAAATCAAAAGCAAAAGACATCAACGATGGATGCTTGCCTAAAACTTTCTTTACCATGACTTCAGAATTAGAATTACAAGACATTTGGAGAACAATGAATACAACAGCTAAAGAATACACCTTTTATTCAGCAAGACATGATTCACACTCCAGAATCGATATGATATGGGCCAGTAAATCAATCTTTACGCAACTACGTAAAATTCATATCTTACCTAGAACTTTTTCTGATCACAATCCTGTTACTTTTGATTGGAACAATAAACAAGCATTTAGATGGCGAATGAATGATAAACTTTTAAAAGACAACAAGATACAAAAGGAATTACAGGCTTTAATGAAAGACTTTTTTGAAATTAACCTTAATGGGGAAACTTCTTTGAATACAGTTTGGGATGCATTCAAAGCTGTTCTGAGAGGTTTTATGATACAGAAACATTCGGCCTGGAAGAAGACTCAATTGCAATTTACAAACAATATACTTTGGAACTTACAAAATTTGGAGCAGAAATTGGTAACGGTAACACAGGAAGAGGAGAAAAGAGAAATTCAAATAAAGATTTCTGCATCTAAACACCAATTAAATTTGGTAATAATGGAGGAAATGAATAAAAATCTGAAATTTGCTAAACAAAAGTATTTTGAATATGCAAATAAACCAGGAAATTTTTTAGCAACACAACTGAAGGACTCATTCCAAAAGAAGATTATAACAAAAATCCAAACTGTTAAAGGACCAGTTTACTCAACTTCAGAAATTCAGAAAGAATTTGTTTCATTCTACTCTAAGTTATATCAGAAAGAAAATACTCCAAAACAGAAAATAGATAAATTTCTAAACTCAATACAGATGAAAGCTTTGTCAATGACCCAGAGAGAATGTATTGAAGCTCCAGTAACAAGGGAAGAAATACAAGAAGCAATACTGAGACAAAAAACGGATAAAACACCTGGACCAGATGGAATTACTGCATTATTTTATAGAACATTTAGTGACAATTTAGTTGGATTTTTTGGCTCACTTTACAATGTAATTTTGGACGAGGGAACATCCCCGGAGACTTGGTCACATGCATTTATATCATTGATACCCAAAGAAGGAAGAGATCCAGAAAAAACATCTAATTACAGACCTATATCCCTGTTAAATGTGGACTACAAAATTTTTGCTTCGGTTTTGGCATGTAGGATAAAACAATTTATTAAGAATCTTATACACGAGGACCAAGCAGGTTTTATACCAGGAAGGCAAATAAAAGACAATGTAAGAATTTTACTAGACTCACTGGAATATTATGACCAGAATATTCAACAAACTGCGGCTTTTGTATTTTTGGATGCAGAAAAAGCCTTTGATATGGTCTCTTGGAACTTTTTGAAACGGATTTTGGATAAATTGAATTTTGGAGATCGTTTTCAGAAAGGTATATCGGCTATTTATACCTCCCAACAAGCTAAAATTTTGGTTAATGAATCAATGTCAGATAATTGCCAAATCACGAAAGGGACTAGACAGGGATGTCCCTTGTCTCCACTTTTATTTTTGTTGGTGTTGGAACCGCTATGTGTGAAACTAAGAAGTATGGAGGACATCCGCGGGTTAAGAATTAAAAAACATGAATTTAAGTTGAGAGCATTCGCGGATGACCTACTGCTAATTTTGGAAAATCCAACACAGTCAATGAATATACTTCAGGAGACTTTGGACGATTTTGGAAAACTATCAGGCTTTAAAGTGAATCAAGAAAAAACAAAGATAATATTTAAAAATTTATCGGAAACACAGCAACAGGAATTTATATCATATACTGGCTGGGAGAAAGCTAACAAAGTTAAATACCTGGGAATTTGGATTACTGCAAAGAATAAAGATCTGATAACCAACAATTACCTCAAGTTATGGGGTAAGATTAAAACTGATATGATTATATGGTCAAACAAAAAATTGTCACTAATGGGACGTATTTCAACGATTCAAATGAATGTCTTACCGAGGATGCTCTTCTTATTCCAAAATTTACCAATAATATCACAAACTAAATATTTTGAAACTTGGAGGAAAAACATTTCAAACTTCATCTGGCAAGGGAAAAAACCAAGGACTGCTTATAAATACTTGGTGGATCTAAAAACTAGAGGAGGTTTAGCACTGCCTAATTTTCAACTCTATGCTGAAGCGGCAGCTTTAGTATGGCTAAAAGACTGGATGAACTTGTCAAATATACGTTTGTTAGACTTGGAAGGTTATAATAATTTAAGTGGATGGCATGGCTATTTGTGGTATGATAAAATTAAATTACAAGCAACATTTCGTAATCATATAATCAGGTCCTCTTTACTTCGTATCTGGATGAGATATAAATACATTTTGGAACCAGAAACACCGATGTGGATATCGCCTCAAGAAATGCTAACTTTGCGCCCACTTAGACCAGACAAATTTATTACTTATCAAGATCTAATTAATTGGGAAGGAAAGAAATGCTCACTAAAAGACTTTCAACTTCTTAAGGATGATTTACAATGGCTCCAATACTACCAAATCAAATCAGTTTTTGTACAAGATGCTAAAAAAGGTTTTTCTAAAGAAAAATCTTCTTTTCAAAGGATTTTACTAGATAATAATACAAAACTGATTTCTAAAATGTATAATCTCCTTTTAACAATATATTGTGAGCAGGATACGATTAAACCAACTATGATCGATTGGGCTCAAAATGTGGGACATGATATTGTTTTAAATAAATGGGAAAGATTATGGTCCAAAGATCTAAAAGGAATAAAAGCACAGTCAGTGCGAGAAAACATTTATAAAATGATGTATAGATGGTATCTAACACCCAAGAAAATTGCAAAGATTTATAAAACGATGTCCCCTACTTGTTGGAAATGTAACAAAGAAATTGGTTCCTTTTATCACATGTGGTGGACCTGTGACAAAGCCAAAGACTTCTGGGACATGATTTATAATGAATTGAGACTAATACTACAAAAGAATATACCCAAAACACCAGAAATGATGCTATTGAGTATGATTCCAGACGACTTAGCAATACAAAGAACTTTTTTGATTTATGCCACAACAGCTGCGAGACTGCTTTATGCAGCGAAATGGAAAGGGCTAGAAACTCCTGAGAAAAAAGACTGGATTGTTAAAATGTTTGAAGTGGCAGAAATAGCAAAACTCACAGCCATTTTAAACGAAGAAAATGACGTTCGGTTTTTGGGGGAATGGGGGGCGTGGATGCATTATTGTGAATATGAGTTAAAAATGGGAAGAATGGAAGAATACTTTCTAATCTGATCCAGAGGATTATTTCTGATCTTTTTTATAATGATTAAGTATAAGTATATTTACTAACAGACTATGGTTTTTTTTTCTATATATGGTATTGATAGTTTATTAAGATTAGATTACCTACGACGGGATGAACTTTTTATTAAGAGGCAGATAGAGGTGAAGGGGAAGTCTAAAAACTTTTCCATTTTTCTTTTTTCTTTTTTTAATATATGATATGGAACTATAACAACTTTAAGTTAGAACTGAAATTTGATATTGTTATAGATGTTGTTCAATGTAATGGAAAACTTCTAGTATAAAACCAAATAAAATTTATATTAAAAAAAAAAAAGAAGTCACTGGTTGTCATATTGCTAAGGAATCAGTCAAATATTTGGGCGTTAAGATATCCTCACAAAATAAGACACTTTTAAAGTCAAACTATTTGGAAATCTGGGGAAAAATAGAAAGAGACCTGAGTTCATGGTCTAAAATGAACATTTCATGGTTGGGCAGGATATCGGTGATTAAGATGAATGTACTCCCAAGACTGAACTTTCTATTTCAATTCTTACCGATTGATATTCCAGATAGAACAATAGAAAGTTGGCAAAAACAAATCAATCAATTTGACTGGAATGGCAAAAAACCGAGAATTAGATTTAAAGTGTTACAAGACGAAAAGAAAAGAGGAGGACTAGCATTACCCAATTTTAAATTATACTATCATGCTGCTTGCCTGACCTGGATCACAGATTGGATAAAATATCCTAAAACCAGACAAGTTAATTTAGAACGAGCCGACCTTGGACAAGGTTTTCACAAGGTTCTCTGGGACAACAAAAATTCAAAAGGATAAAGCCCCAGAAGATTGCGATGTTAAATTAGCGCTATTGAAAGTATGGAAAAAATATAAAAAGAGAATAAGCCCTTCTCCACCATCTATAATGTCACCAGTTGAAGCTTATCATGACAATGTTAAACTAAAATCGGGTGTCCACTTTACTTATAATCAAATGATTGATTCTACAGGAGAAATTAAGACTTTGACCAATCTTCAAGAAAAATTTCAAAAACTGAATTGGCTGACTTATTTACAATTGCGGTCCAATCTACAAAAAGATTGTTTTTACCCTCAGCCATTTCGTGAATTAACAGAATTTGAGCAGATAATATCTAAAAGCGATTCACACTTATTAGGAAAAATCTACAAGCTTCTTCTGAAATACGAAACAGAAGAAGAACAAGTGAAAATCAACATGATAAAATGGATGCAAAATTTTGGAGAAATGATTAATATGGATTTATGGGGAAAACTCTGTACTTCCGAAATGAAATATACCGTCTTTCAAGAAGTGAAAGAAAACTGGTATAAAACATTTTATAGATGGTATTTGACTCCTAACATGCTTTCTCAGATGACTACTGGAAAAAAAGGTGCCTGCTGGAAATGCCAAGACACTGACGGTTCCTACTTTCATGTCTGGTGGACATGTCCAAAGTTACAAACATATTGGAAAAAAATTCACCAAGAACTTCAATTAATGTTAAATATTAAGTTAACATTTGACCCTAAATTCTATTTACTCAGTATAGTGCCACCAAACCTGCCTCTGAAATCTCATGATGTTTTTAAATATGCTACTACAGCAGCAAGAACGGTCCTTGCAAGAACCTGGAAACAAGCTCAAACACCTGAAATAGAAGACTGGAAAGAAAAACTACTGGATTATGCCACTATGGCTAAGATGACTTTCAAGATAAACTTAAAATCTAGTGAATCCACTGAGCAATTTCATGATAAGTGGGTGTCATTTTACATTTATATGAATTCCAGCTAATTGAAAATGATGGTTATATATTATGGTTATGTATCATTTAACTCGTTATAAAAAAAATGTTAAGTAACTTCAGATCACATAATAGAATATTAACATAAGTAGAATAATAAATCGACACCTGGTATTAGTTCTTTTTTACTTTATCTTTCTCAGTTTAGAGAATGTTTCATAATGTACATTTGAATTTATTTCTTATTTTTGTATTGTTTTTATACTTATAATACTTATCCCCCCCCTTTTTTTGTTCCTGTACCCCTTCAATTTTATAAATAAAATCTTAATAAAAAAGAAAAAAAAGAATCCCTAGTTTAAAAAAAAGGATTAAGTAACGGGTTATGTGAAAGATCTGTAGCTGAGACCTTGGAGAGCTGTTGCCTGGCAGTGTACCAGGGGTGTCGAACTCATTTGTTACAAGCGCCGGATATGACATCAATGTCACTTGGTCGGGCTAGGCCATGCCTCACCAGCCCAGATTGGGGCTGGAGGGGGTGGCTGCCTCAGCTGGCTCGCAGGCCAGATAAGAGCTCTCAAGGAGCTGGAGCCGGCCCACGGGCCTTATGTTTGACACCCCTGGGTGTAGACAATAGTGACCATGGTGTAGACCAATGGTCTGACAGAATAAGGCAGCTTCACGTGTGGGAATTAATATGTTAATAGGATGTAAGGGCGATCTGGCTGCAACATCTGCACCCCATTGATCGCCAGGGTTGATTTGGCTGATCTGGCTGGCTAGGTGCATGTCCCCTACTTCCCTCACTGCTCCATCTGCATCCCTCCTGAAGCTGCGTGCTCGTTGGAAGAGAACAACAATCCCAGATAGAAGGAGTGTTCCGTTCTTCAGTCAAGGGTATTCAATAGCTGCGCTCCCCTGCTAGAACCTCCAATATGTTAATGTTTAAAAGGTTTCATTACATGGCAATAATAATTCTCAAGAACATGCACAGATCAGCATTGCCAGGTGTGTGTAGGAACAGACATCATGCACCCTTGTATTTTACTTCTGTGTAACTGAGTTGTCCCATCAGAGATTAAGGGACAGCATCCTCCTTAGCAGACCCATCCATGTGCCAAGTCAGCTTTGCTGAGAGCTTCAGAGAAAACGTGTTCTCTCTTAGGGGGTGCCCAGTATAGATTAACTGTCTTCCTGCAGAGACTTGCTGAAACCTGACCACCACAAAGAAATATAACAAAATCGTTTATTTGAGCTGGCTTAGAGATGGACACAATGCAAAAAGAGAATGGGATTTTAGCCATTTTGTCTATCATTTTGGGTTAACAGGAGTGAGGGAATTAGGAACATCTCAGCAATTGAATAATACCTGGGCTTAGCATCTGTCCCTCCCTTTCTACAGGTAACCTAGACATAATAAGCAAAAAGCAGCAACAATGGCCAAATAACACAGTAGAGAATTCACACAGGTGTGTACAATTCACTAAATTTCCAACCACACAGTAAGAGTATATAAACGCTGGCAATAAATCATCATATTCCCTATAAACAATGTAAATAAAGCACTCATTAAATATGCATTCAAAAGATCCTATACAGTGCACCAGACCTATGCAGAAATATATAGTTCCATAAGTGAGGATTCAAACGCTGAAATCCGCTATGTCAACTCCAGTGAGATGCGAGTAGGCAAAGTCTCTGAGAGACCAAAGCAAGCCAAACAGGCTCCAGTGTAATATAACACCCAGAAAGACCAAATCAGCTCCAGTGAAAAGTGAGACAGGAATCCGGTATTCCTATTTCCTATTTTTCCTTTTATCAGTCACGATTCAACTGGTTGTAACCTAGACATGGCTGCCAGTGGTACGACCTTTGGCACAAGCTGAAGGCCAACAGTTTTGGCCCTTTGGCTCCTATCTTGTGGTTTGTAGATGGGACCCTTTGTGAGCCATAGTGGCAAAGCCAACATTGTTCCGGCACAGCCCTTGAGTTTTACCTGCTTCAAGAATGTATTAGGGGTCTGTTAGGATGTACATTTTTTATTTCAATTGTATTTTGTTTTGAGTACTTCATTTGTAAGCAACTGTGAATTCCCAGAGTGGGAGAAATGTGGGGTAAACTGTTTAAATTAATAAATAAAATATTTGTAGTGTTCATTTTCTAATCTCAAGCCGTCAGTATAAGTGTTATACATTTATATAAACAGAAAATTTTGTTGTATTAAAAAATAATCTTGCTGCAAGCAAAGATGGGACAAAACTGGTTTTTTTGCAATGACTTACTGTGCTTGAGTTTCTGTACAAGGCTGGAGGGATATAGCGACATAGCCAGCTTCAAATATGATAAAATTTCCCTGCTGGTAGTGAAGTCAAATAAACACTTAATCTTCTTAGAAGTAATCACATTACCATTGTTTAGAGTTTTAGAATTTAAGATTATATTTCAGTTCAAACATGACACCATGGATGCCCTGTGTATGCAGGAGGTCAGGTCAGATCCTCATAATGGAACCCTCTGACCTCTTGACCTGCAAAACTTTGGCAAAGAATTTTTTCATTAAAGAGAATGCTTTTTTGAAAGCAACAACTGGACAGGTCCAAAAGGTTGTGCATCAGGTTTTGCATGTGCAATGGGATTTTGCAGAAACCCACTGCAGCCTTGTATTCTTCCCCCAAACTGTTCTTCCAGAGTGGGATTCAACATCACACAGAGGACTGCAACTGGGGAAACAATTGGTCTGCTCTTCTCCCTTTCCCTCTCTGCAAGCAGAAGAACTACTAACTCACAAACAGCATTCTTTGAGCCCCAGGCAGAGTGTGTTCATTGTTTTTATAAGGTGCAGAAAGAAATCATGTGCTTGATCTTGATATACTGAGTTTGAAGTGTTGCAAAGTATTTTACTACCAGAACCCCAATGACCTCCTTTCTCCGTGAAGAAGAAGAGGGGGGGGCACTCAGATTTAACACAGAGTTCTCAGTGGGAATGGTTGTTTTCCTATATAGAGAGCAGAAGAGCATTGTTGGTACCTGATGGTATAGCTGAGGTTCTGTAATAGTATTGCCCAAGTATTGCAGGCAAAGTTGACATTTTGGTTAGTTGCATTAATGGGAAAATTTGAAAATAATCTCTGCTTCATCCTTCCAATCCATATGGCTATGGCTATTACTCTACCAGGTCCTCATGATCCTGGGAGTAACTTTTCCAGATTCAGAAATGGTTGCTGGGCGGGGGGAGGGGTAAGCAAGGAAGATGAGTGATCCTTGTGCAGTCCTGACAAAGTACTTGAGCTGGATCCATCCCCATGGTTATACATGAAGTCTGAACAGAGCCATAAAATTGTAGACACCTGTTATCTTCCAAAAACAGGCTGGAATTTGCATGCTACAACTAGAGGCATCACAAGACTTAATTACATGACCGGTAATACCAGGCTGCATTAGACAGAAGGTACCAGTCTTTTAAATATTCTGTATATTCTATACTTCAGGATATCTTCATATGTATTTGGATTCTGCTTTTATCTGTACATAAATCTTCTTTAATACCACCTGAAACTACTGAACCTATAAACTCTCCAGATTTATATGAATGACAGTATTAAAAATGCAATATAAATGTCCTTCCTAGACACATATAAAAGAAATTACAATGTTTGTATTGACCCACTAAGTGTAAAATACAAATGTAAAACCCATTTATTGTGATTATCTTGTAAGTAGTGTCAAATTCCATTTTCTAGTTGGGCTAACATGTCAAATGTATTTGCCAGAGTGTATTGGCAAATGGAAATCACACGTAAGTGGATATCTCCGTTTAGGCTCAGAATCACTTTGTTGTAATTACAACTGATTTATCAGTTTACTTCAGGGAAGTCTCCAATACGCTTTAGTGCAGTATGGATGTTTTCACCTTACAATAAAAAATATGCCCTGTACAACAGAATTTCCAGGATGGGAAGAACCCCACCCCACCCCAAACTCTGCATTTGACATGCCAGCGATGAACCGGCTGTTATGTTTCTGAAGAGATTATCAAAGTAGTGAGTTTTTGAAACCAGGTAGAAAATGTTATTTAATACAGACTGTTTAGGCAACACAACATCTCTGTCAAATACTTTCCAAAACTGCAAGGATTCTGAGAATAAACATTTTTCCAATCATTTAAGGAACAGCAGTTTTATGATCTGCACCCACATTTTCAAGACTGTCTTTTTGCACCCTATACCTCTTGGAAGCAGCATTATTACAACCCCATCAGCTGGAGAACTGCAGAAGCAGAGTGACAAAAGTTGCTTCTGTTGGGTTGGATCCAGCCCGCTTTTTCACTCCATCTCACCCAGTTCCTCTCCTTACTAAAACCCCCATCTTACATGGCTTTTGTCCATGCAGGTCCCATGATCCCCAGCATAGCCATTTGGCTGGATAAAGAGAACCCTGTCCTCCCTCTTCCACCAGTGGAAAAGTGCATTGGATCCTAAACATTATGTGATACTATGCTGATACACTGTATCCTATGATCAGAAGTTAGGGGGAATTGAAATGGGCTGAAGAAAACATAATTTATTACACATACCTCAGACTAGCTTGATGTTAGCTCCTGAACACATGTACGAATGTTTGGGAGCAAACATAGAAGTGGTGTCTAGTCATTAGACCTGCACATACTGCATGAATTTGCACCTTGTTTTTAGATCAATGACATAATATATGTCTTATGGGTATTCTTGCATTTCATCACTTCAAACACTGGATTTTCTCTCTAGTGTGACTATAATACAATCAGAAAAAAATACAGATTTTATTCCTAAAAAACTGAAGCATTACTGTGGGTTTACAAGCACAATGATGAATTTAGAAGCTAAACCCCATTTATGGTGTTCTGCTCTGCTATGAGTACATAATTCTTTCCGCAGGCTAAAGTCTGTCAATAGGCTGCTTCATAAAATAATGAATGTTTGCAGTAATAATTTCATGGGCTGGCTGCAAGTTAATAGCTTTTATTCCTGTTGTAAGTTTCTCAGAGGTAGCCTAGTAAACAGCTTCTTATTTATGAAATATGTTCAGTTAATAGCACTACTTAGTATCTGATTGGATGTTCAGTATAATTGTGGGCACCAAATACTAGGAGGGGTGCGATACATAAGTGTACAATATATTTGAATTGCTCTTTTCAGACACGATCATAACAAAAGGAGAAATTCTGTTAGGTTTAACCTCATCTATCCATTTAAATTGTGTCTCATACTTCCTTGAAGGAGTTCTAGACTGCATACAAGGACTATCCCCCCCTTCCCCACACATACACAGTTAAAAAAAAAAGACAGTGACTGACAAGATTTCTCAATGAGCTTCATCAATAGCCATTGTGATGGCTTAGTTCTACATCATTTGTTGCCACTGGTAGAGGAAAGGAAACAGTGTCAGGAGACAAGAGAGCAGGGACAAGATGGCAGCTCTATTCAATTTGTAATCATGTTCCAAGTGGGAATTTGAAGCCCAAGTCCATGTCTGAGTTGCAATTAGAGTTGCCAGCTCTGGGTTGGGAAGATTTAAGGGGTGGAGTCTGAGAAGGGTGGGGTTTGGAGAGGGGAGGGACTTCAATGCCATATAGTCCAATTGCCAAAGCAGCCATTTTCTCCAGGGGAACTGATTTCTGTCACCTGGAAATCAGTGGTAATAGCGGGAGATCTCCACCCACCACCTGGAGATATGCCACCCTAAGGACAAGGCCAGAATTATTGTTAAAAAGTGTTTTTGATTTTTGTTAAGCACCTTTTCATTCTACAAATTTTCTTTTTCAGCGTATTTCTTCTGTAGTGTACACGAGTGAGCATGCAGGAGAAATAAATGGTGCCAAAAAGGTGTCAGATTCAAAGCTCCACAAATTAATCATCCATATATACTCACAGATTCAGGTACCACACATGTAACGGCAGATCAATTTTCTCTCGCACTACCCACCATATGCCTGAATCCTGACTGGAAGGGGCTGTTTTCAAGAGAGGTGCTATAATCTTTCTTCCATGTTTACTCAGTTTTTAGCATTGCTAACAAAACTGCCAGGAAAATTGTTGCAAGGTATTTAATTAATTAATATTTCTGTCCTTCACTTGCCATCCAAGGAGTTCAGAACGGTTCATGTGGGTGAAAATAATTAATTAAAAACCAAATGAAGAGCGTAATCCTTGAAAGCACGACAGTATGATATTGAACTAAAATTACCCCATGCTTATGTAACCTTGTTAATGAAAACTAAACCAAAAGGACTCATCACAGTTTTGATAGGGAGGAACAAGGGAAACAAATTCATAGAGCCGAATCAAGACCTACAGGTTGAATCTTATCTTTCTTTTCCTGTTTGTAGAAGGCACTTCTGGCTATGAAAGAGGGGAAGGGCAATTTTCACCCACTCCAACCTTCCCAGGGTAGATGTCCATTCAATCTCCCCACTCTGTTCCCAGGGGTCCACTGGGCCCATGGGGAATGGTTTTGGAGGGCAAAGCAGGCTTCAATGGAAAGGGGGATGGGAAAGTTTTGTTTATACTGTATTTTTGCTAGATGAGGTTTCAACCTTAACTGTACAGGCGGCATCCCACTGAAATCAATGGCAACATTCACCTTAAATGTAATCTTATCAGATTGTCCCTATGTGGTGTGTTGTGCTTGCAAATGTGATTTCTGAACATAGATGACCTTCTGTGGTGCTACAATGTTGCAAACTGACATTCTTTTATTTTCTTTCTTTCTTTTTTTTGGTGGGAAAAAAATCCAGACTGACGGAACTTAAACCCATATTCCGAAGGGATTTCCCCCCCTCTTTCTTGCAAATTCCTACATTTTATGCACAAAGTACTATGATGGACTTTGTAATATTAAATAAAAATGTATATTTACAGTGATGCTTATCTTGAATGATTATAGTTGCATGGTAGTTTTATTCCACCGTGACACGTTGAGGGTAATGTTATTTCTCCCCAGCCTACTCCTTGCTAATATTTATGAAAAGCTATATTAGTTTTACATTCAGAGAGCTAGCTGTGGTTAAGAAAATACTTTGTCACCTCGCTGCAGCAATTTCCCGCAGGAATAGGAACTTAAATGCACACTCCAAGTTCCCTTGTCCAGAAGGACTTTTGTATTTGCTTCGGTGGATGGGACAGCCCTGCATGGTGTAGTGGTTAAAAGTGGTGGTTAGGAGCGGTAGACACTGATCTGGAGAACCGGGTTTGATTCCATACTCCTGCACATGAGCGGCGGAGGCTAATCTGGTGAACTGGATTAGTTTCCCCTATCCTAAACATGAAGCCAGCTGGGTGACCTTAGGTTATTCACAGCTCTCTTAGAGCTTTCTCAGCCCCACCTACCTCACAGGGTGTCTGTTGCAGGGAGGGGAAGGTGAATGTAAGCCGGTTTGATTCTTCCTTAAGTGGTAAAGAAAGTTGGCATATAAAAACCAAATCTTCTTCTTCATGTGCAAAGGGATCTGTGGACCTTTTCCTGCCATTATAAGGATTGTGCAGACAGTCAGCAGACACATGGAGGGAGGACATGTGATGGCACCCACTGTCTCCAATCCCTCCCATATGCCTGCTACATACATGAAACAAACAAAAGTAATCCCCTATGCTGCAATAACTGTGACTTAATACAAAAAATACAGCACAAGGCTCACAAAATGCTTAACCCACAATGCAAGAAATGTTTACTTATGGTTAACTAATAGTGAACACAAAGAACAAACACAGTGCTGTACAACAATAAGTTTATGAGAACACACTCAACTACTTGTCAAAGAGAATATATACAAAAAAAGTCCAATCGTTGACTTCCAATATTAGAAATGGTGCTCCTGTGGAGCGGTCTGTTGACTATGACAAAGCTTCCGCAGTCAGGTTGTAATATCGTTCCAAACCGCAAAACGGTAACTTGAACTGCGTAAATGGCATGACTTTTCAATGGAGCTGTTTCAAAAGTCAAGGAACCCACAGTGGTCATTTTAAATTCTTTATAGGCTGAAGAAGCCTCAGGGTGAAATGTGGATTTAAATACCTGGGATACACGTACCGCTTCATTGCTGTAATATCCCTAAACATAAAGCCAGAGGGATATAAATGAGAACACCTCAAAAGGATCAGCGGATATGCTACAACTGAGACTCAAGTTACGCTAATTGCGTTCGCCACGCTACGCTCCGAGCGGCAGAGGATGCACTTTTGAAACAGCTCCATTGAAAAGTCATGCCGTTTACACAGTTCAAGTCACCGTTTTGCAGTTTGGAACGATATTACAACCTGACTGTGGATGCTTTGTCATAGTCAACACACCGTTCCACAGGAGCACCATTTCTAATATTGGAAGTCAACGGTTGGACTGTTTTTGTATATATTCTATTTGACAAGTAGTTGTGTGTGTTCTCATAGACTTATTGTTGTACAGCACTGTGTTTGTTTGTTCTTTGTGTTCACTATTAGTTCACCATAAGTAAACATTTCTTGCATTGTGGGTTAAGCACTTTATGGTACATACATGGGCAACAGGGGAGGGGAGGACATGTGATGGCACCCACTGTCTCCAGTCCCTCCCATATGCCTGGTTCATACATGGGCAACAGGGTCAGGGCCCATTCCCACATGATAACAGAGGGAACCATCTGCAGAGAGCTAAAGCAAGAAGTAACCTGTTCATACTAGAGCATCATGTATGCTCTGGAGCACATATGGAGCTCTGTATCTTAATCCAGAGATGGAAAAGACAGTCATGCTAGGAAAAGTTGAGGGCAGCAGGAAAAGAGGAAGACCCAACAACAGATGGTTGACTCAATAAAGGAAGCCACAGCCTTCAATTTGCAAGATCTGAGCAAGGCTGTCAAAGTCAGGACATTTTGGAGGACTTTCATTCATAGGGTCACCATGAGTCGGAAGCGACTTGACGGCACTTAACACACACACATCTGAATCCATATCAACGTATCTTATAAATTAGGAAAGCTGTGGAGGTTTTTTTTTAAAAAAACACCTTAAGTTTAAAATTGTGTTTTTGCAGCTTTGTGAGCTCTCTTGGAGCCAATATTGATTGACAGGCAGGGTATAAATTCTCTTAAGAAATAAACACATCATGCTAACCCCTAATAAACTGATTTAAAGTGAACTACAGTAAACATATTATCTAAACAAAAAATTAGCCAGGAAATCATCAGCACACATTTATTTAAAACTTGATATCCCACCTTTCAGGGCAAACACTCAGAATAGGTTGAACTTTGCACTATTGATTTTTAAAAAAATATTTGGGTTAATGAATCTCTTACTTTCAGTGACAGGACACAAGGAAATGACACAAGAAAAAAAAACTGAGATAACCTTGGCAAAATGAGTTATTGCTGACATGAACAAGAGAAAAATCTTCCAAGGGTAAAACAGTATACCGTTATATTCCAGGGTGTCATTTAACAACATCATGGGGAGCATTCCCCCCATTTCATACTACATACAATCAGTGTTGGATCTACTATGCAACTAATGCAGCTTAAGCTTCAGGGCCCCTAATTCTGGAGGGGCCATGAAGCAACTTTTTTTTTTAATGAGTGAATTTTTCAACAAAATTGATGGAGTTTTTTAAAGTGTTTGTTATCAAAATAAGTCTATTTTAGTGAAAGAATCATGAGCCAAAGAGTTGAAGTACCTAATATTGACCTTAGAATATGCTCCTATACCCATTTCATATGGCCTGAAAATGTCCCAGTAATTGGTCAAATTTCAAAATTTTCACAGGTGCTTGCAGCACCCGAACCCCCAGCTGTATGGGCTCACTGAGCTCACCAGAATCTATTCATACCCTACATTTTAGCAGCTGGATTCTCAAATCCTTCATTGGTGCATGCAACAGCTTATAGTTCGATAGCTTAGCCCTTAGGCTACCTCTCTATTAGAGAATGAACCTGTTAAGTCCACGTGGGAAGGATTCACGAGATCCAAGACGGAGTTCAACAACACAGCTTTATTTGATTTCAGCACAGAACTAACTTACACACTGAACATGCCCTGCTTATATGCCCCCCCTGGCCGCCTGCGGCCACTCCCCCCTGATCCGTGATAGGGGGGAATACCCTCTCGGTGACCAATGGAACATGCTGGCTTGGGGCCAATAGGATCCGTTTGCTTAGCCAATAGGGTGAGCACGGTTTAGGATCCTTCGTGCGGAACTCAAGCTCCTAAGTCTCCCCTTGCTTACTACCTTACTAAATACATACACAACACCCCTCCCCCTTAAGTTCGAGTGATCCTCTTGGTGCACTAGGAGCACACAAAGTCTTGGAGGTAGCTCAGCTGCGAGCGGTTCCGCTGGGAACGGTGCGGCACAGGGACTGGGGCTGTTGGATGGTCCGTTGGCGCCGGATCAATCTCACCCTCGGTGGCTGGGTCGTCGGTGTTATCAGTCACAGGCAGCGGCAACGGTGGCTCTGGGCTGGGTCGTCGGTGTTATCAGTCACAGGCAGCGGCAATGGTGGCTCTGGGCGCTCTGGCTGTTCCAGCTCTCTGGTGACGGGGGTCAGCAGCAGCACTGGAACCATGGCTGCTTCCGGCAAGTCGGCAGGGCGGCGGCGTAGCTGATCAATGTGGCGCCGCAGAACGCGCCCCTCCGGGGTGGCTACCCGATAAGATACCAGGCCAGTGGTGTCCTGGACCGTGGCTGGGATCCAGGCGGGGCCCACTCCGTAGTCCTGGGTGAACACGGGGTCGTCCTGCTCAATGACCCTCGGTGTGGCGGTCGAGTCCTTGTGGCCCGGGTACTCAGGCGCCAGATCAGAGTGCAGCCAGTCGAGCAGCGTTTTCGGCCGCCGACCCATCAGGAGTTTTGCGGGGCTCTTGCCGGTCACAGAGTTGGGTGTGGTATGCTGAGCTAAGAGGAAGTCCACTAGCCCCCTGTCCCAGTCACGGCGGTCGATGCGCCGTAATGCATCCTTTGTCATTCCGACCATCCGTTCCACCTGCCCGTTGGTGGCGAGGTGGAACGGAGCCGAGGTTGCATGGCAGATCAAGTTCTTGGCCAGGAAGTCTTTGAATTCGGAGGACGTAAATTGGGCCCCGTTGTCGGAGACCACGGTGTCGGGCAAGCCGTGGGTTGCAAAGACCTTGCGCAGCTCATGGATGACCACACTCGAGGTCATGGAACCGACATCAAGCACCTCCAGCCACTTGGAGTAGGAGTCCACGATAATCAAGAATGTCTTACCCTGGAACGGCCCCG
The DNA here is from genome assembly GCF_029931775.1 of Euleptes europaea. NCBI lineage: Eukaryota > Metazoa > Chordata > Lepidosauria > Squamata > Sphaerodactylidae > Euleptes > Euleptes europaea. Next base: position 38,087,037 of record NC_079323.1, read on the forward strand.
CAAAGTCTATGTGGATGCGGGACCAGGGTGTGTGGGTAGACTCCCAGCACTGGGTCGGGGCCCGTGGCATCTCTGGGCGTGACTCCTGGCAGGGTTGGCAATGGCTCACCCACTCCTCGACAGCAGCATTGATGCCCAGCCACCACACATAGCTTCTTGCCAGGGCCTTCATGCGCACAACCCCTGGGTGGCTAGTGTGTAGAGCCTCCAGTACTCTTGTGCGTAGTTTGGCTGGAATCACGACGCGGCTCCCCCACAGCAGGCACCCCTTGTGCAGTTCAGTCTGGCGGGAGGCGAATTGTTTGAATTCCCTGTCTGGCCAGGTCGCCGGCCACCCCTTCCCCACCCAGTTAAGGACCTGGGCGAAGGTGCGATCCTTCTCAGTGTGCATGGCGATGTCCAATGCATGGAGGGGAGGCTCGGGCAGCGACTCCAGAAGCATCACCTCGCAGGCGGGATGAGGGTCGGGATCGGAGGCCTCCAGCGGTAGGCTGCTGAGGGCGTCGGCATTGCCGATGGACTTCCCAGGCTGATGGACGAGCCGGAACTCGTAAGCGTTCATGAAAATCAACCAGCAGAGCACACGGGGTGACAGGATCTGCGGCGTTTGGCGATCCGGAATGAACAACCCCCAAGAGCGGCTTGTGGTCCGTCACAGTGGTGAACTGTCGCCTGTAGATGAAGTCGTGGAACTTCTTAATGCCGGCCACGACGGTGAGGGCCTCCCGGTCAATTTGCACGTAGTTCCGCTTGGCCGGGGTGAAGGTTCTGGAATAGAAGGCGATCGGGGCCTCCCGGCCGTCCGGCAACCAGTGCTGCAGGACCGTGCCGACGGGTGAGGCGTCGCAGGTCAGCACCACTGGTAGTCTCTCGTCGAAGTGGATGAGCAGGCTGGATGAGGAGAGGAGGCCCTTCGCAGCCTCAAAAGCCCGCTGCTGCCGCTTGCCCTACACCCACTGGGTCGATTTGTCCAGGAGGCGGTGGAGGGGTTCAGCAACCGAAGCCTTGTTGGGCAGGAAGGCATGGTAGACATCAGCCTGTTTGTCCAATGTAGAGGGTGGAAAGTCATTGCTGGCATATGATGGCATAAATAATGTTAGAAGATGAACAGAGTATGAACCTGAGATAATATGGCTGACGTTGATGGGCCCAGTGATGGTGTTGCTAGTATCTGTATGCATCTATATACTGGACTCTTGCTTTTTTCTACCGCTATTGACAGACTAATATGGCTACCCATCGTGATCTATCTCATATGTTCATGTATAATTTGACTTAATACTACTAATCTGGGACAGCTGTTGACTCTTTTCCTCTGAATTTGAGATTGTGTTATATAGATTACTTTATTGTGGATTTTAGTACCTTCATTTTAGCTGGCTTGTTGTAAGCCACTTCAAACTATTTTGAAGAAGTGGGGTAGATTTTAAAGAATAAATAAATACATAATACCTGATATATTGTTTATATAATATATATGGACCTAACAATACTGATGGCATTGCTGTGGTTGAATAGCCAGCTAGCCTGTGTGTACCCTGGCAAATTGTTAAGAAGGGTGACCAAAACAGTCAGGTGCTTGATAACCCTGCTTCTTTGAAATGTTCTATAGAAGTAATCGAAGCATGACATGTCAAGTCATCCTGAACTCTATCTTGGGACTAAAAAGCTCCCAGGACTTACCACTCCTGAATAAGGAACAGAAATCAATCATACATGACTGACACCTGACACTTTTAAAGACACTGGGACTAGAATGCATGATGTACCTCTTTCCCAGTGAGCATTAAGAATTTCTTCTGGGACACTGTGTGTCCCCTCAGCCCAGTTAAAGATTTCTAACAATTTTGTTGTTTTCTTTACCTCATGGTATTTCTGCCTCAATAATTTGTATTCTGTGGAATGTGATGGACAGAGACCCTGTTTGACAGGTGTAAGAAGACATGTACTTTCTTCTTAGGGACACTGTGTTATGCTAGGGATATTTTATAGAGTTTTCTAATACTGCTAAGAATGAGTTAATTCATTATGAATTTATTTTAATAGGGATCACATTGTAAAAGCACAAATACCTTTCAGAAAGTCAATAACATAAAAATGTTTAAGTAAGAAGAAAGCTAAAGGATATCACAGGTTTAACATAAAAGCTAAGTCATACAGATTGTCGTCTTGTATGTTACAACTGATATATCAGGCAATTGTATTTAAACCAACATGGAGGCTTGATTCTGTGACCTGGTATAAACGCTTACTCAGGCTAAAGAAGATATTGTTAACATGAAGTAGGGCTACTGTAATAATGAGATATTTATTTATTTAAAACACATTTATGCTTCCTTTCCATTCAAACAGCCCCCCAAGGCAACAAACATGAAAACATTAAAATATTTGAAAATTAAAACAGCTTCAAAGTAATATATAAAATAATCCAATAAAACATATATAAACACATAAACACATACCAAAACCGGGGAGGAGGGCAAATAGCAGTTATTGGGAATATGCCAAATGAAACAGAAAAGTCTTCACCCATCATGGGCAGAAGGCCATGACAGAAGGAGATGGACAAATGTTCCCGTGGGTGAATTTCCAAAAACAGTTGCCTCCCGTCTAGCCTGAGATGGTGGGGCACTTGAAGCAGGGCTTCTGACGAAGACCAGAATGGACTGGTAGGTTCCCTAAGATATACTGGCACCAAGCTGTGTAGAGTTTTAAATGTCAATACCAACTTGGTTCTCGTAGGTTATCCGGGCTGTGTCCTTCAGTGTTACTCCTCTGAAGATGCCTGCCACAGCTGCTGGCGAAACGTCAGGAAAGAAAATACTAAGACCACGGTTACACAGCCCGGATAACCTACGAGAACCAATGAACTCTGACCGTGAAAGCCTTCGACAATATTATGTCAATACCAACATTTAAGCCTGGAAGCAAATTGGGAACCAGTGTTTATGAAACAAGACTGGAGTGCTGCAGTCCCTACATGCCACTTGAGTCAACACTCTGGTTGCAACATTCTGTACCAACAGTAGCTTCCAGACAGTCTTCAATGGCAGTTCTATGTAGAATGTGGCAAGATCTTTTATGCCAAGGAAGGGCAGCAGACTCAGCAAGCAAAGCGGGTGAAAGGCACATCCGGCTACCACTGCCACCTGTTAATCCAACAGGAGGCTCAGGATCCAGCAACTCCCCAGTTAGGAACCCTTCCCAGAACAGGAGATATCCCCTGGGTGAAACCTTCCCCGCACCACTAGCACATCCATTTTGTCAAGATGAAGTTTTAGTTTGTTAGCCCTCATCCATTCCAGAACTGACTCCAGGCACCTGTTCACAGATTATGTGATACAGACGTGGGCATCCATGTGAACATCATACATATTGGGCATGTTCCAGAGTGCATACATGCCTCTCTACTACCTCAAGAACAGAGTATATGGGTTAGGATATACACTAGATCCCAGAAATGGAATTAGCAACATGAATAGTGAGGAATGTCATGAGGAGATGGTAACTGTAACTGTGTGTGTGTTAAGTGCCATCAAGTCACTTCTGACTCATGGCGACCCTATGAATGAAAGTCCTCCAAAATGTCCTATTTTTGACACCTTGCTCAGATCTTGCAAATTGAAGGCTGTGGCTTCCTTTATTGAGTCAATCCATCTGTTGTTGGGTCTTCCTCTTTTCCTGCTGCCCTCAACTTTTCCTAGCATGACTCTTTTTCAGTGACTCTTGTCGTCTCATGGCGTGACCAAAATACGATAGCCTCAGTTTAGTCATTTTAGCTTCTAAGGTCAGTTCAGGCTTGATTTGATCTATAACCCACTGATTTGTTTGGGTTTTTTTGGCAAGCCACGGAATCCGTAACACTCTCCTCCAACACCACATTTCAAAGGAATCTATTTTCTTCCTATCAGCTTTCTTCACTGTCCAGCTTTCACACCCATACATAGTAATAGGGAATACGATGGCATGAATTAATCTAGCCAGTGACACATCCTTACACTTCAAAATCTTTTCTATAACTAGGGTTGTGCATATTGATAAACCCAAACTGAAAATAACCCTGAAATTAGCTGTTTCTGTAAATTTCAGGATTTAAGTTTACCGAACCCCAAAACCTGGGGTTAAAGCCGAAGTTGAATAGCCGATTCCCGAAAAAACCAAATAGATATTCAGCTTTTCAGGTTCAGCTATTTGCCTTTACTCAGAGGCATGGCTCTGAGCTTTCTTACCTTTTTCTTTCTTTCTTTTGACTGGTTTTGTTAGGGCCCCATAGTTGGGGCCCTTTTTGAGGTCGGGGTCATGTAATCAGAGCCAACTTGGTCTGACCAACTTTCCAGGTATATCACCCAACAGAAGACTAGTCTGCAAGCAGAAGAGTCATTAAAAGATGGGGCTCACCCAGTCCTGTCTGGAGGGATATACCCTCCAAATAAAAAGAACAAGCTTCAACAGATGCTGACACCACCAGGCGCTAGCCAAGAATCGCTTCTTTCTGTCAGTCCTCAGCAACGCTGAACTTATGAACGTGATGAACAGCTCGGCTTTCAAATGCCTGGAGGATGGTGGCACCCCTTTGCAGGCCCTTATAATTGGACCCCCTGTCCCAAAGTTCACCAAACTTTGGCGACCATTGAAGGAGAGTCCCTTGCAGCCACGCTGCAAATTTGGGGACTCTCCCTCCAAAAATGCCCCCCAGGAGCTTTGAAAAAAATCCCCATTGATTATAATGGGCCTGAATTTTTTGGGAAACCTGAAAATAAGCCAAATACCTATATGGGTATTTGGCTTAATTTGGCTTTACCGGGAAAAAATCAGATCGAAAAAACCAGAACCAGAAATTTACCGAATTTTTTGTTTTTGCACAATCCTAACTTGAACTCATAGTTAAAACCCACCAAGGGGAAAGATCACAATTGGTAGCCATTTTAGTGTGTCACTAGCAGTAGAAAAGAGCCCAGTAGCACCTTAAAGACCAACAAAATTTCTGGCAGTATATGAGCTTCCGTAAGCCGCATCTCACTTCTGAAGAAGCTCATACCCTGCCAGAAATTTTGTTAGTCTTTAAGGTGCTACTGGAGTCTTGCTCTTTTCTACTGCAATGGGAAAGAAAAAACACACAGGCTGAACAAACTTGGGTGGCTACAAAACAGGGTTCCTTTTTGCTGGGCCATAAGACAATAGGACAAAGGCTGATGAGGATATAATATTTTGATGGTCTATGACATATGTACCTCTCTTTATGACCAAGAAGCAAAGGTACCATAAGAATGTAAGAAAAGGCATGCTGGATCAGACCAAGGTCCATCAAGTCCAACAGTCTGTTCACACAGTGGCCAACCAGGTGCCTCTAGGAAGCCCATGGGCATACACATCATTGTTGTAATATCGATTGGGGAATGACTTCACAAGAAATACAACTTTTAAAACATAATGTTGCAGAAAAAGATAAGATAAGCCAGAGATGGGAGCCACACCAATCTCCTAAGCATTTAAGATATTTATTCCAACCTTTGAACTGTGTTAGAGGTAGATTCATTGTTGTTCAAAGAATCCTTAAACTACTGTTGGAACATGGTCATTGCTTTCAGTGAATCTAAAAGCCCACCACTTTCATAATTCTTGATAAGCATGACAGTAACAAAGTAATACTTCCAAAGCCTAAAGTATTCAGTATTATGCTTTCTCAGAGTTGCATATAGCTAAAGGGATCCAGTGCCATGCAGTTCATAGTGTGCCATCATTTCTCGCCGGAAATCCAGATTGAAAATTCCTATTTATTCAGTCAGGTTAGTGTGCCAGGGAGAGAGATATCATGCTTTCATAGCACGATTGTGGGAATCAGTGAGATAACCATCGAAAAGCAGTTGTTGTATTGAAAACAGATAAAGAGACTGAATAAAGCTAAATGCGAGAAAGGAAATTAAATGACTCATATGAAATTACATTTTCAATTGATGTAATTTCATGATTATATGATCTTTATCCTTATAACTGGATTGCTTAGAATAAACCAAATGGGTCCATAAAAATACTTTACAATAGAAAGGGGGACATGGGATACACAGAGGTTGTAGTTTTATTGCTTTGGATGAAATTTACAGTGCATTCTTAAAGAGAGTTACTCCAGTCTAAGCCCATTGAAATGAATGGGCTTAGACTGGAGTAACTCTCCTTAGGAATGCACTGATAGAAGTATGAATGGAGCAAATAGAAGTTGCTGGTCCAGTTTTGCCTTTTATCTGCCAATGTGAAGACCCTTTCCTCCAAGTGTTCCACTTTATTGAATTGATATAAGATTCTTCTAAATCTAAACTGAAATGAGTTCGATATTACAAACGAGTATAAAGGAAATACTTGAACTAAGACACACAGGATGCCCCTTTGTGAACGGTGTTTACCATATAGACCTTTCTTTTGTTTTAAAAAACAACTTGTTTTATGAGATATACAGAGCACACTTCCTTTCATACCAATGTTTATGTGAGATCAAAGTCCAGTTCTATCAAAATGCAGTAGGCGTCATTTGGAAATACACTCACATTGTTCAACTGTTCAAGGTTACCTCCACACAGATTACACTTTATAGGCTGAAACTGAATTTGATTACCTTTAACCGTGTTCAAATGTCTATTCGTGCAGGCTGCAGTCCTGCCTAATTACATGTAAACTAATATCAGTGATTACAGGCAGAACTGCATATATGAAAGTGTGTGGGGGGGATGGGTTGTAACTGTGGATAAGAGGTTATCTCTGTGTAAATCATTACATTCTTTCACCGAAGAATATTACTTTTTCATGTGATTCTTAATACATAAAAAGGAGATCTTAGGAGCAAAGGACATATTCATCATCGTTTTTTGATAAGGTGGCAGATTTCTGGCATAGTCTGCATAGTTTATTCCCAAAAGACTTCTCCAGACAAGCCAGCTGTACTCAGTGCTGATTGATAATCCTACTCAAAGTTTGAGCTTTGTTTATCTTTAGCTGTAAAATGCTAAGTCTGTTTCCTTTTACTGAGTAATCTTTCTCTCTTTCCCCCCAGGACTTTGATGATGGCCATTTGTTTCAAAGAGCCAGTGTGGTGTGGTGGTTAAGAGTGGCGGACTCTAATCTGGTAAACCGGGTTTGATTCCCTGCTCCTCCACATGAATGGTGGACTCTAATCTGGTGAACTGGGTTGGTTTCCCCACTCCTCTACATGAAGCCTACTGAGTGACTTGGGCTAGTCACAGTTGTCTCTGAACTCTCTCAGCCCCACGTACCTCACAAGGTCTGTTGTGGGTAGAGGAAGGGAAGCAGATTGTAGACCGGTTTGATTCTCCTTAAAAGGTAGAGAAACTCTGCATATAAAAACCAACTCTTCTTCTTCAGATTTGAATCCACCCTTGGATTAAGTTCTTGGCCACCACTTTGATTCCCCCTAAGCCAGAAAGCTCTATATTGTCTACTATAGTTATTCAAATGTTTCTTCCAAGGTGAAAGACTCCTGGATTATCAAACATCTTTACATTCCCAACTATGCTATCAATAACTCTAGCTCTCTTTCTCTCTTTCTAAAATGTCACAAGGTTTTCATTTCCACCTCCAACAGATACTGAAAAGTAATACACACCCTTAGACTCTTGCTTCCAAACCCAGTTGTAACTGGGTCAATTGCAGAGAAAAATGTTAATTTTTGCAAAAGTCATTCATATCTACAAGCTCAGCAGATTGTACCCGTAGAACAACATCAGTCTAGCAAAAATGTCTTTTAAAAAGGGAAGAACCACAGTTTAAAAAAAGATGATGACTCTTCAGTGGGCAAATCCAACTTTCACATTAATACCGCAATTATTCATGTGATTTTGAGCAAATGAAACCCTCTAGGTATATTTTCAATATTTTGTTTAGGCATTTGAGTATCTTGCAAGAATCCACAGGTATGGGTGCAAAACTGAAACTTCTGCTTACATAATCTTTCTCACAGCTGTACAGCCACTCTGCTATAACAATAAAAGTGTCCTTCAAGATCTTCTTGGATCATTCTTGGTCAGTTACTATTTATAAGACTACTAGAGACAATGTTTTACCACTTATTTTATTTAATGATACATGGTACACTTCTTTTACGCAAGTGTTTGAAGACATTCCAAACTATTAGAGAATGTGAAAAACAGATAGGTGAGAAGGCTACACAGATAGGGAATTAATGGGCACACAACATTGATTTAGTAGTAGTTTCACAGATGCTCATTCTACAGGGCTGCCCGCTCTAAGTTGACCCGGTCCTTGTTTGAGAAAATCTCGGGCTATTCTGAAAAACTTCAGATTAGGAAGCTCCTCTTGGATGAAATTCCCCAACAAATTAGTGAGGTCGCCAAATTCTGCGCAGCAATTTATAAACTTCATCAAAGATTAGTAAAATAAAGTTCAAAGAAACAATGAAAAACGAAGTAAATTTTTTTTTCTGAATTGGTGGCAAAATATTTATTTCTTGTCTAATCTGTAAAACATTTTAACTATATATATCCTTTTAAATTAACATGACACAATTTTTAAATAATATCAATGTACCAGCGGTAACATTGTTGTTATGTTCTAAATTTTTATTGGCGTAATGCCGCAATAAATGTTTCTGTCTGTCTAGTAGTAGTTTCAGGTAACTGAGATTAAGATAATGACTATTCTATTGTATGCCAGTGGGGCAGAACACTTTCCCTACAAGGGAAAAGAAAAACTGAACAAATGAGTTACCTTGAGGAACCGATTGATGGAAAAGTCTTCCACAATAGTACTGATGATCCTGAACAAGGTGGATGTGTATCAGTCTTGGAACAGTTCAACCTGGTGGGCTTGTGTTAGGTCCCACACCTCAGCTCTCTCATGTAAGCAGTTTTGTATAGTATTTGCTCTTCCTGCTCCTTTAAAGGTAAAGGTCCTTTCTGCAAACACCGGGTCATTCCTGACCCATGGGGTGCCGTCACATCCCAACGTTTACTAGGCAGACTTTGTTTATGGGTTTGCTAGGGCCTTCCCCAGTCATTTTCCCTTTACTCCCAGCAAGCTGGAGACCCATTTTACCGATCAGGAAGTTCAGTTTCAGCCTCAGCTCTGCCAACAATCAATGTAGTTCTAAGTATTTTGAAAAGTGTTTATCAGCCTACATTTACACAACATTAATGCTCCTAATCCTATGCATCATTTAGCACGCTTGCATTGTATTGATTTCAATGGGATGTAGCCATATGCATTTAACTGAGTGATGGCTTCTGAACACCGTCTCTGTGTGCTTCCTTGGTCCAGTTTTCACAGTATTTCATCCATACAATTCCCATTTTGAGGGCCTTCGGTCACTGACTAGTTCTACTGATGCTTCTAATGAATCCAATCAGTTTAGCTGAGTTGGGATTTAGAACTGGGTACCTTAGTCTGCACATTATGGAAAGCAGTAGATTATTTTGTATGAGCAGCACTCTCATTATAACAAAGAAGCTTATAGCATTAGACATATATAGATTTTGGGGTTTTGCAGAGAATGAAATCCTTTAATTCATTTACTAAAAACTTTATGCGTTTGGACTCTTAATCTTTCAGTATATCTGATAACAATGATCACAGGAGAGTTTGTGAACCCTAAAGGAATTAATAAAGTCAGAGTCCTACATTTTGCCAGCCAGTGGTAAAGACTCAACAAAAGCTTTCCACACATAGTGATGAGTTGACCCCGGGGTCAAGGTCACATTGCCCTTGCTCTACCCTGACCTTCCCCTTAGTGGATAACCTGCAAAGCCTCAATTTGGAGAGGGGATTGTACCATCTTGTTCCTCCACCTTTCCCTAATCTGTGCTTTTCCATGCTGCCTGAATGGGGTTCCCAACTGCCCAGTTATGGCAGGCAATCTACCCCCCATTGCTTCTGTTGCCCGGCAACTCTCAGCTGGTCAGTGGGCAGAAGTAGGTGGGGGAAGAGAGGGGGAGTGACCAGCATCATCTACGCGATGACTAGGGTTGCCAGGTCCCACTTTGCAACTGGCGGGAGATTTTGGGGGTGGAGCCTGAGGAGGGCGGAGTTTGGGGAGGGGAGGGACTTCAATGCCATAGAGTTCAATTGCCAAAGTGGTCATTTTTCTCCAGGTGATCTGATCTCTATCGGCTGGAGATCAGTTGAATTAGCAGGAGATCTCCTGCCGCTACCTGGCAGTTTATATAGAACCAAAACTATATAAATAACCACTTAGACTTATTGTATTGGGATTGTTCTTTTATTTTTCATGAAACATTTTGATTACATTTAGAGCCCAGCGCTGCCGCCTCTCAACAGTGTTTACTAAGTTCAGCGCAGGTTTTACATATTTTTCTAGCTACCTGGCAGTTGGCAACCCTAGCGATGACATCATTTACAGTTTAAGCAGAAGTGCCAGTATGAGGCTTTTCCTGCCCCCTCCTGTTCCTATTTCAGTCTCCAGGCAGCCTGTTTTGCTCCCCCCCTCCACCCTACCGCCACTCAGCTGATCAACTCTCAGCTGATGGTGGTGGTGTAGGCTTTTTCTTTTGTTCTGCCGCATCTCCGCAGCTTCCCTGGCCACCCCAGCAGTGCGAGCGTTCTCTGCTGCTCTGCCTGGCAACCCTGGTTTCCCAGATAGCTTTTTTCCCCGGCAGCTTTTCCCCATGGTTTTCCAAGCAGCTGGAAGGATGCTTTAGCACTCACCAGAAATAAATCTTTCTCCAAAAGGGACCTTGGGTGGTTTGTTGAGGAATATACAGAAAAGCAGAAAAAAAGACAGAGAGATGTATGATAACTCTACAGGAACAAGTCTTCTCCTCTCCACAATTCATCCACCCTCTGTAGAATCTCATTCTGAAAAAAAATACATGCTTCCCTTCTGGGAGAAGTAAAAAATAAATGGCCCGTATCTGTTGCCATTGCCCCTGGGCACCATTCCCTGTTTTAAAAAGAAATAATGTATTTCCAGTTTATAAATCTCCTTTTCACTCCTGTAATATAATATCAATATCTAATGCAAAAAGAGCCCATACTGAGCTAATCTCTGTGAAGCAGCTGTTTCTGAAAAGACCAATTACTATTACATTTCCTTTATTTGATATTTCTGTGTTTTAAAGATTGCTCACCAAGGCGCTTCTGGCCCTTTAATAGTCGTTTCAAGCATGTGGGAAAAATGCCTATAGTAATTGGCAAGAGGAGTTATACCTACCCAGCAATCAGGAGCAGCAGGGGAAGGGTAGTGTCATGCACACAATAGTGATTCTTTGCTTTTGTCTGCAATTGCTGTAGAATTTGGGAGAGCTGCAGCTCAGTGTGCTTAAAGAACTGGAATCTAGCCCCATGTGTGTTGCCTGCAAAAGGGTCGAATTTATGTAGCAGGTGGCGTATTTCCAGTCTCCCCTCCCCTAATTCATTGTTCATATTTTAAAAAAAAATATTGCAACTCTGTTTTATGCTTTGCAAAGAAAAATCTAAGCTTCCAAGGTATAGAATGAGAGTTCTTTTTTATTTTGAGACAAGTTGATAGATTTAATCAAAAGTCTACTGAACTCCAACGTATTAGAGTGGGAAGTGATGGATGTCAAAGATGAGTTTGCCTCTGAAAAGTCCAACTCTTAGGCATATTTTTCCAGCTGTACATGGTAGGTAACTAGGGAAATGTGTGACATGAAGTTATATAGCATGCATTTCTTCACTGTGTGGTTGCAAAGGGCGTATACAATTGCATAATATGATGACATCATATCTTACTTTTCTAGAACTACATCTTTTGAGCAGTGAAGGAAATCCTTGATGTGGGACTGTCATCAGAGAGAGTTCCGCACTCAGATGGTACTGTCCTGGCGTCTAAACATAAAGGGCAGAATGAAGTAGGAATGCTGGCAAAGTAGGCATCAATTGCAGGTCCATAGCGTGAGCTCTCCCAGAATTGCCTCTGGCTCCTATACTGTGGGGCCAGCAGGAAGCCAACACAGAATGGAGATGTGGTGTATATGAACCACAGGCAGTTGAAATGAACTGAAGGCTCTCATTTCCCTTCAAAACCATCATGAGAAACCAAGCAAGCGCCAATAGGAACACAGAATTCAGCACAGTATAGTTCTTGACTGACAGGCTGTAAACTAAGCTAGTGCGATGGTCAGGAACAGGCTACTACTAACAAGATTATGAAATGACAACAAACTTGATTTTATCCACATTAATCACTAAGCCTACAGTCCCAGATAAACTTTACGAAGTTCTAGAGAAACAGGCAGTCTACTTTGATCATGGAAGGAGCAATCCTAAGCAAGTCTGCTTGGAATAATTCCCATTTTATTCAATGGGGCTTACTCCCAGGAAAATGTTCTTAGGATTGCAGCCTGGCTCTTGTTAATGGAGATAACAGGTAGAAGTGCCATCAGAATCTGGAAATGTTCAGTTTCCTCCACAACCTTTTCATACCAGAGGTGGCAGCACGTCTAGAAAGAGTCCAGAAAAGGCTCACATTGGTATGCCAGCCTCAGCTACTGACTCTTCTTTCTCTTTCCCCTGGTATGTTTAGATGTAGGGTGTGGACTGATGAACCAACTTGAGCTGATTACACCATAAGCCCTCATCAGCAAGCCAGTCACAAACTTCTACTAAACAAGCAACTAAGAAAGGTGAGGAGGGCAGGATATGCCCAACATTCTTTCTGGGGTCAGTGGAGGCAACACAATGATAGATGGGCCTCAACCTATCAAGGATAAGGTACACTAAGACTGGCTGATAATATCATTCGTCTATATCAGGCTTTGATCTGGCTATCACGTTCTGGGCATGGAAGAGGGGGGCATGGTCAAAGTCCAGGCAATGGGAGAGGTGGATTTGTTGGAACATCATTAATATGTAACGTGGTCAACTCTGGGTGGAGATATACCTGGAGTTTGGGAGTGGAGTTTGTGGCAGGGAAGGAGCTTGGCATGGATTTAATGCCAGAGTGTCCATCCTCCAGGGCTGCTATTTTTTCCTGTGGAACTGATCCCTGTTGTCTGGGAATCATTTGTAAGTCTGGGAGATCTCCAGGCCCCAACTGGAGATTGACAACCCTAATCCACCAGAAAAACAATCATCTGCCAGGGTTCATCCATCCCAGATAAGAGCCATTGACAGTGAGGAGTCCTATATTCTCCCAGTTTTGGTTGTGGGCAATATTTCCCACCCAAATGAATATTTGTTTGCTGTTTGCTCTGTTGCTTTCCCCCAGGATAGTGGGTGCTAGTTTATTCACAAGTCTAAATATGACAAACTTTCCTGTCTTGTTGCTTTTGGCTTAGCATTCTTCCATGGATTCATGACGACAGAAAGAACAAAGACACTGGGTGTATGCATTTGTTTGGGACTCATTCTATCTGAGGACTGAAAGCATCTTCAAGGTTGTTTATGCAGGGAGTTTTACCTGAGGTTTGTTGCTCACTGAACCCAAACTTTCCTGTTGGGAGTCTATGCACAAGCAGTCTCCAAGCTGAAACGAGGAAGTATTTGAATCCCCGCCCCTTAAAATGCTGCTTTGAACCTGGCTGTAGTGAGAGGAAAGTTCCCCCACCCCCAAACCCAATTGCCGCAGCCGCATAAAAAAAGCAGTTTAAGAACATAAAACAAACAAAAAAAGCAATCTGAAAAGAAGGGAGGGATCCAAGCCTCAATTTTAAAAAGCCTTTCTTCTGCTCAGAAAGAGCTCCCAGGAAGCAGGAAGTATTTGAATCCTTGCCTCTGGACATGCTGCTTTGTAATTGACTTGAGCGAAACTAAGCTTGTGTGTCCCGCACTTTGCCTTATGCATGGAGATTTCACCCAGGCTGAGCTCAGGGGAGAGGGAAGAATTGGGTTAACAGAGAAATGGGAAGGTCCAGGATTTGTGGCAGCAAGGTCATCTCTAATGGAGGGGAAACTCATGCATAATTCTAAGGAACAACCAAGACAGACGGGGGGAGGGTGAGTGTGAGGGTTGCCAGGTCCCTCTTCCCTACCAGCAGGAGGTTTTGGGGGCGGAGCCTGAGGAGGACAGGGTTTGGGGAGGGGGGGACTTCAATGCCTTAGAGTCCAATTGCCAAAGCAGCCATTTTCTCCAGGTGAACTGATCTCCATCGGCTGGAGATCAATTGTAATAGCAGGAGACCTCCAGCTAGTACCTGGAGGTTGACAACCCTAACATGAGTGAAAGTACCCATGCATAAACGACCCTAGGGGAAACAAGCCAAATGAGTAATAAAGAAGCAGATCTTCATGCCTTGCCTTTGCCTTTGGAAAAGCAGTGGCAATGGAAACTTCCTCACTTCCATGTTGGGTTGGATGTGTTGGGGGCAGATTTATTTGAGTAAGAGATTTATTTCATCTTTCCCCATTACAATTCAGTGCTTAAGCATGCATGAGGATTCGTGGGCGTGTGTGGTATCTGCGGCAGTTTCAGCAAATTCAAATTAACAAGTTATTGAAATAAGCTAGCTGAACTCAAAACAAATAACAAAAGAATAATTCCCAAAAGGAGACATGCTCCAGTCTGAGTGGAGTTGTTTACATGAATGAAAACGTTCTCAGCATGTCTTTTAGACAATAATTCCACACCAGTCCCCCTTCTAGTCTCAATATTGACCACATATCCAGTATAATACATTGCCTAGTTATTCTCAAATATTAGCAACTCAAGGATCCCCATTTTGATTTAAATTGTTTTGAGGACCCCAGTGCCCTCCCCTCCTCCCTAACTGGACCTCACCACATGTCAGACAGCCTCTTTTCAGAGTGCTCAAGGGAAGTCAGTATGTCCCATGGAGGCCTTCAGGCTCTTGCATTCTTAAAACAATACCATTATAATTATATCAGCTGCGCTTTACAAACAAGTATAAGCAAAATGTTAGCAGTGTCTGCACATGGCCTACAAAGGTCACCTCTCAGAGGGAGTTGATTCTGTAGGACCAGAGCTCAAAAGGTCACAACCCAAACTCTAAGCAATCTCCCCCTTTTGATGGAAGGGACTTTGCACCCAGATGGCCCTGGAGGTTTTTAAGCAGAGGCTAGATGGCCATCTGTCATCAATGTTGATTCTATGACCTTAGGCAGATCATGAGCGGGAGGGCATCTTGGCCATCTTCTGGGCATGGAGTAGGGGTCACTGGGGGGTGGGGGGGAGGTAGTTGTGAATTTTCTGCATTGTGCAGGGAGTTGGACTAGATGACCCTGGTGGTCCCTTCCAACTCTATGATTCTATGGCAAGGGAAAATAAGTACATACAAGGAAAACAAAGTGAAAACCATTTCAGTTTTGTTCCAGAAATAACCAGGATGTCTGCATTAGGGCTGCACCTCCTTCTGCTGCTCAATCAATGAGGTTTCCTGTGTAGGGTTGACAGCTCCGGGTTGAGAGATACTCAGAGGTTTTGGGGGTGGAGCCTGAGAAGGGCAGGGTTTGGAGAGGGGAGGGACTTCAATGCCATAGAGTCCAATTGTCAAAGCAGCCATTTTCTCCAGGGGAACTGATCTGTCACCTGGAGATCAGTTGTAATAGTGGGAAATCTTATATGTACAATTTAAATAATATTTCAGGTGACTATTGTAATAATTTGTAGATATCACTTGTGAACCTAGGGCCCCATATCAATGTTTACAAGTGTTGTTTACTGTATACCTGTGTGAGATATGTTGAATTAATGTTTAACATAATTTATTATTTAAATACATTAATAGTAATTTTAAAAGGCAGCTCCGGGTAGGGAAAATACCTGGAGATATTTGGGCAGAGCCTGAGGAGGGCAGGGTTTGGGGAGGGGAGGGACTTCGAATGCCATAGAGTCCATTTGCCAAAGCGGCCATTTTCTCCAGGTGAACTGATCTCTATCGGCTGGAGATCAGTTGTAATAGCAGGAGATCTCCAGCCACTACCTGGAGGTTGGCAACCCTAGGGAAGTGGCTAATAACAAGTCAGTTTATACAAAAGGTTTCATTTCCCCCCAATGCTATGCAATTGCTGCTGATAATTAACAAAACATTTAACAACCACACAGAAAAGAAAATGCATACATAAATTTAGAAAATGCATACATAATTTAAGAAAATGCATACATAAATTTAGAAAATGCATACATAAATCAGAAACAAAACTGGCAGGCCAGTCTTATTCTATCTCACTAGGCACAATCAGGTTGCAAAAATTACTTATCACCAAATGTGTGTGCTGTATCAGCTAATCAGTTCAGAACTGCCATCTTACTACGTATTTCTGAACCAGTTTTTGAATGTATGTTATTAGATCTTCTGTGGGTATAAATCTATTATAAGAAAGAAAAAATATCTTATGATTGACCAAACATAATGCAGGTGAGCAAAAAACATACAACCCCACTTTACCCTAAAACAGTACTAGAAAAGAAATTTCAGTACTTTGCATATATAACACTGAACCATAAATATCAAAATCTAACCTTGGAAATAAACTGTGTCTGGAAACTCAAGAAAACTAATTTCCTGCCCATTATATCACTATAGGAGTTGTCTGAAATACCCTGAAGGAAGTTTTTAGAGGCCCTGGCTGCATTCAGATAACTCAAACAAAAACAACAGTTTGCAAAGAATGCAAAGAATGCAAATAAACATGAAATACCCAAGAATGCCCATTCTGCTTAATCTTCTTCCATGCTACACCAAGATTGATAGGGTTGCCAGGTCTCTCTTCGCCACCAGTGGGAGGTTTTGGGGGAGGAGCCTGAGGAGGGCAGGGTATGTGGTGGGGAGGGACGTCAAGGCCACAGAGTCCAATTGCCAAAGTGGCCTTTGTCTCCAGGTGAATTAATTTCTTTCTACTGGAGATCCGTTGTAATAGCAGGAGATCTCCAGCTCCACCTCAAAAACCTCCCACTGGTGACGAAGAGGGACCTGGCAACCCTCGGTTGGAGCAAAAATCTCCTTAGTAAGGAAGTCTTCAACGTCAGCCTGGTGTGAGAGAGGAGAGGGAGGGAGAGAATATACAATCCCAATATCATGAATTTTTTTTTGCTTGTGGTGTTTATAAAGAGATTTATATCCCGACTTTCCTCATGGTTCAAGATGGCTTACAGCAGGGGTAGGGAACATCAGACCTGGGGGCTGTTTAAGGCCCACAAAGTCATTTGGTCTGGCCCTTCGTGGGTCCTGGCAGATCTCTCTCAGAAGGATCTAAGACTGGTGATCCGCCTGCTCCGGCGGACGGGAATAGTCTCTATTCAAGGCAGATGTGAGTTTGTTTTGCTGAGAAAAGGAATCTTTTCCCCCCTTGCAGAAGAGTCATTAGCTATGGAGCTGCCCAAGAAACTGTGTTAACCCTTTCCCACCTGGGCAGTGAAGAAATGTATTCCCTCTGTACTACAAGAGGGCTGGGGGCAGAAGTGGCGACAATGGATGAGTTAAAGGGGGCAGAGCCAGACTGCATGGGGGGGGGGAGTTCTTTGCCAGTGTATCCTCATTTCACCCCTAATTTTTAAGTTGATAATTTTGTATGGTCCACAAATGATGTTATAAATATCCAAATGGCCCTTGGCGGAAAAAAGGTTCCCCACCCCTGGCTTACAGTAACAGTTAAAAACATTTTCAGTTTAAAACCCCAAAATAAACTAACAAACCACAAATCTCTCCTTCCTTCCCCCCACCCCTTTAAAAGACGCCTGCCGCCCTTCTAAAGCCCTGGCAAACTGGCAGGCCTTGCAGCGCCTCCTGAAGATCTCTGAGAAGGGGTGGCTCCTTCACCTCTTCAAGGAGCGCATTCCACAAAGCCAGAGCCATAATGGAAAAGGCCTGGGCTCTGATCGATGCTTAGGGTTGCCAGGTCCCCTCTGGCCACCAGTGGGGACAGGGGGTGGGTGGAGTTGCCCGATCCAGGTTGGAAAACTCTTGAGATTTGGGAATGGAGCCTGGGAAGGACAGGGACCTCAGTGGTATACAATGCCATAGAGTCCACCCTCCAAAGCATCCATTTTCGCCAGGGGAACTGATCTCTGTAGTCTGGAGATGAGCTGTAATTCCAAGGGATCCCCAGGTCCTGCCTGGAGGCTGGCTTCCCTATCCATGCTAGACAGGCCAGCCATTTGAATCCAGCATATATTTGTCAACTATATTTTAAGAATTTTGATCACACTTTTTTTTACCAACAGTATTTGAGGACTCCTATAGAGAATTAAAAACAAACAACCATCTCATATTAAAATCACATTTAAAATAGTTATCAGAAACCTTGGCTACATCTTTAGCACACTATCTTTCCTCTTAAATATAATGTACAAACTGTCATTCTCCAGATTTGCCATGTAAATCAGGACATTCCTAAACCATGACTGGCATTCCTTACCAAAAGAAGCTTGGGGTATCAGATGCCTGCCTCAGTAAGCACAAAGAAAAAGAACATTTCACACTCTGATACTTCCTTGAGCAGCAGGAATTCCAGGGGCGGATTGAGAGCAATGGCTTATGGTGACTAGGGTGTTTTTTGTAGTATCTGTTTAATTACAAATGTACGGGATTGAGGAAGGAGAGGAAGCAAGCACCCAAAACAGATCATGTCAATCCTTAAAGGAGCATCAGTGTCTCCAAAAGTATTTGCTTATGTTAGAGTATTCACTGTAAATATAATATAGCACCTTTTTGCAACGTTACTTTGGTCTAATACTGCTGTCTTTATAGAGTATAACCTCCAGGTTGTGGCTGAAGATTTCCCGCTATTACAACTGATCTCCAGGTGATAGAAATCAGTTCCCCTGGAGAAAATTGCCACTTGGGCAATTGGACTCTATGACACTGAAGTCCCTCCCTTCTCCAAACCCCGCCCTCCTCAGGCTCTGCCCCCAAAATCTCCAGGTTGAATCTATGGAAGGTGATTATGCGTTGGTAACTCATTAAGAGAACAACAACAGCTTAGCGGGCTAAGAGGAGGAGCAAAGCAGAAGGTACTGGTGGGGAAAGCAGCAGCAGAGGTAGCAGGGAGGGGGTGGCCAACCAAATGGGGTAGAAGTAGGGCACTACTGCAGCCAGGAATCTTCCTCCCTCTTTGAGCTCCTTGTAGGTCCCCACTTGTTATAGCTAATAGTAATCCAGCAGGGCCTTGTATGGATAAAGCTGTTAAACTAGGCTGCTGAGACAATGTTACGGTCAATGCTTACTGGGAATCCCCAGATATACAAAAAAATGTAACTTGGCAACTTAGGGGGCAATCTTCAGTCACTGTCCAACTGGTGGATCAGGATTTTTTTTTTCCTGGGCCATGCTGCTATCTTTTACATTAGTGGCACTGTCATCATTTTCTTTCTTTTTTAAAAAAGACAAGGGAAGAGAGAGGGGGAGAGAGCAAGAGAGAGGTGAAGGAAGAGAAAAGAAATATAAGGTAAACTATTAAGAGTGACACCCGTATCACAGACAGGGGCTGCAGATGGAAAAGATTGAAGATAACTTATTCATTACCATGCTGTGAATCAGAATCCCTCTTTCATTTGTGTGCTGCAGTATTTTCCCGTAGCAAACAGAGGAGAGAATACAGTTCATTCCTTGTAGGATCTGAGTGATGGAGGCAGAAACATGCCTTTCATTCTGTGTTTTGTATGTGCTGAAAAGATCTAACAGAAGACAGAGTTGTGATATACGTAGGGTTGCCAACTGCCTGGAAAAAATACTGTCCGGTCCTTTTACTGGAGGTGTAATGGGATGATGCTTACCAGGTGGTGCTATTTCCCTCAATGCCATGAAAAGATGCTACTGCCCATGAGTAGATGGAAACCAAGCATATAGTTTACAATATCAACACAATATTTACTGAGTACTAAGTAGTATTTACTGAACTACTAAGTACTTCAGACCTTGATGTTTTTGGCATTTGTGCCATAAATCAGTTCCCAAATGTGAGAGTGAACATTCTAGTGTACGCTTATTAAGCTTCCTTAAGCCAAATCAAACCACTGGCCTCTATTAGGGTCATGCAAAAAAAAAAAAAATTGGTAAATTTCGGGTTTTGGTTTTATTGGGCCCAATTTTTTTCAATAAACCCAGAATAAACCCATACTGCTAAAGGGGTATTTTGGCTTTATTTTGGCAGTAGAGTCACCAAATTTGCAGTGTAGCTGCAAAGGACTCTTCTTAGATGGACACCGAAGTTTGGTGAACTTTGGGACAGGGGGTCCAATTTTATGGGCCCGCAAACGGGACACCCCCATCCTCCAGGCATTTGAGAGCCGAGCTGTCCATCAGTTTTCAGGTTCAGAAGTTCAGTGTTGCTGAGGACTGGTGGAAAGAGCCAATTGGCAGGCTGGTGCCTCAAAGTCATGGAGCTCCCTTTGTATGTGGGGTGCATAGTATGATGTCCATGCAAATTAGCTTCAAAACTGAGGAAAAAGGCTTAAATGCAAGAAAAATAAGGCACAGAAAACATTTCCTTTGGTGACAAATGGTATCCTGTGAACAGTATTATAGTAATCAACGATCTGATTTCAAGAGATGGTCACTGTGCGGGGAAACAAAGCCTGTACTCAGGGCAACCTTCAGTTTGAGAGCAGGTTTTCAGGGGGTTATAGAATCATAGAGTTGGAAGGGACCACCAGGGTCATCTAGTCCAACCCCCTGCACAATGAAGAATAACAACTACCTCCCCACACATCCCCTGTGCCCCCAACCTTCCCCCCGCCATGCAGGATCCCACAATCAAAGCACTCCCAACAGATGGCCATCTAGCCTCTGCTTAAAGACCTCCAAAGACGGGGACTCCACCACCCTCCGAGGCAGCGCATTCCACTGTCGAACAGCCCTCACTGTCAGAAAGTTCTTCCTAATGTTTAGGTGGAATCGCTTTTCTCTTAGTTTAAATCCATTACTCCATGTCCTAGTCTCTGGAGCAACATAGAACAACTAGTTCCCTCATCAACATGACATCCCTTCAAATATTTAAACATGGCTATCATGTCTCCCCTCAACCTTCTCTTCTCCAGACTAAACAAACCCAACTCCCTAAGTCTCTCCTCATAGGGCATGGATTCCAGACCTTTGACCATTCTGGTCGCCCTCCTCTGGACACACTCCAACTTGTCAAAATCCTTCTTAAATTGTGGAGCCCAAAACTGGACACAGTATTCCAAGTGAGGTCTGACCAATACAGAATACAGTGGTAGTATTACTTCCCTTAATATAGACACAATACTCCTATTGATGCAGCCCAGAATTGCATTGGCCTTCTTAGTTGCCATATCACACTGTTGACTCATGTTCAGTTTGTGGTCCACTAAGACTCCCAGATCTCTTTCACATGTACTGTTGTCAAGCCAACTATCTCCCATCCTGTACCTGTGCCTTATGTTGTTTCTGCCTAGGTGAAGTACTTTACACTTCTCCCTATTGAAATCCATTTTATGGATTTATGGCCCAGCTCTCCAGTCTATCGGGGTAGTTCTGAACTCTGACCCTACCCTCTGGGGTATTAACTACCCCTCCTAACTTGGTGTCATCTGCAAACTTGATTAGCATGCTTTCTATTCCATCATCCAAGTCATTTATAAAAATATTAAATAGTACCTGTCCCAGGATGGACCCCTGTGGTACCCCACTGGTCACTCCTCTCCAGGATGAAGTTGAGCCATTAATGAGCACCCCTTGGGTTTGGTTGGTCAACCAATTACCAATCCACCTAACAGTAGCAGTGTCCAGACCACATTTTACTAGCTTTGTTTCAAGGAGATCATGGGGGACTTTATGAAAGGCTTTACTGAAATCAAGGTATACTACATCTACAGCATTCTCTTCATCTAACATACTTGTCACTCTTTCAAAAAAAGATATGAGATTAGTTTGGCATGATCTGTTTTTGAGAAACCCATGTTGACTGTCAGTGATCATGGCATTTCTTTCTAAGTGCTTACAGACCATCTGTTTAATTATCTGCTCTAGTATTTTACCTGGTATTGATGTGAGGCTAATGCATTTACCTGGGCTGAATAAAGACCTTGCATTCATGGCCCATTACCAATTCTGATTTCTCCACACCCATCTCTCCCCTGGACATCACAGACTCTTTTGAATATCACACCTAATCCAATCAAGCCTGCTATTCATATTTACATACCGTTCCTCTACTTAAAGACCGATGGATTCACATTCTAGCTATATCTGAAGAAGTGAGCTGTGGCTCACGAAAGCTCATACCCTACCAGAAAATATTTTTGTTAGTCTTTAAGGTGCTACTGGACTCTTGCCCTTTTTGACTACTGCAAACAGACTAACACGGCTACCCACTGTGGGTGATAATTGTTTGGGATTTCTTCCCCCCCCCTTTGTTTTTTTAAAAAAAATATTAAATTGTTATAACATAACAAAAACAAACAAAAATGCAATAAAAATAACAAAAAATACAAAAAAAGAAAATACAAAAAACAAAAGGGTATCTATATATCTTGATTGTTACATTCATGATTACTAAATTATAAAGTTCAAAAAGATACCCCTTCCCCCTCCACCCACCTAAAAAGTGACCCATCACCCGACTTCTGAAGAAGTGTCTAAACAGTATTTATCTTACTTATTAACACAAAAATATAAAATTATTAAAACTAGTTTCTATAACTCGTTAATTAATGATGTAAAATCCATTTTTGCCAAATTGTCCCAATATGAGGCGGCCTTAGACCATGTTTTTTTTTAATTCTTCCATATCCTTCCCATGTAGGAAGTCCGTTAATTTAGCCATCCTCATATATATCCATAACTTCTCTCTCCAGTCAATAATTGAAGGTTTATTCGCTTGCTTTTAAACTTTAGCAATCACAATTCTTGCAGCAGCAAAACTATATTGGCAAATGACCCTATCATTATTACTCATATTTTTTGGTGGAATTCCCAATAAACAAAATATTGACTTCCTTTTTACTCTACCATTAATCAAACTATTAGTTTCCCTCAGTACTTTTTTCCAAATTTTTAAAAAATTTTTACATAACCACCATATATGCATATATGTGCCCCTTTCCTTTCCACATTTCCAACTTAATCCCAAGTATTCATTTTAGATACCATCACTGGGGTTATATGCCATCTATAAAACATTTTGTAGAGATTTTCTCTAATTTCGTTGGTTATAGTAAATTTAAATTCTCTTTTCCATAAATTTTCCCATATTTCCAAATCAATATTAAATCCTAATTCCTTCATCCATTTTATCATAACTGGTTTAATTCTTTCTTGTTCTAAATTAGTTACAATTAATAATTTATACATTTTGCCTATCAGTCCTTTATTTCCTTTTATTAATATTTTCTCTAATTCGGATTTATTTTTATTAAATCCGAACTGATTATCTTTATTAAATATATCCCTTAACCTATAATACAAAAACCAGTCCTTTATATTAAGTTCTTCCCTACTTTTTAAAACCCATTTTCCCTCTTTCCATTCAATAATATTTCTATACATATCTAATTGTAAATTCAAATGTATTCCACTTCTCATGTGAGCTTCTACTGGGTTAACCCATCCCGGAGTCTTATTTTCTAAAATCCTTCTATATTTTTTCCAAATTTGGTATAATCCAGCTCTAATAACATGAATATTAAACTCTTTATTTACCTTTTCCTTCTCATACCACAGATATGCGTGCCATCCAAAACGTAAATTATAACCCTCTAATTCTAATATTTTAATATCGTCTAACATAATCCAAGTCTTTAGCCAAGCAAAACAAGATGCCTCATAATACATTTTTAAATCTGGTAACCCTAAGCCTCCTGTTTCCCGTAATTGAACCAAATTATTGTATGCTATTCTATGTTTTTCTTTACTCCACAAAAAGTTTAAAATATCTGTTTTCTATGTTTTAAATATTTTAGTTCCTTTAATAATTGGTAAATTTTGAAATAAAAAAAGCATCTTAGGTAGGACCATCATTTTAATTACCAATATTCTACCCCATAATGATAAAGGTAGTTTTTCCCAGTTTTTCAAATCTGTACTAATTTGTTGCCAAATTTTTATATAATTATTTTAAATAGATTATGATTATTTGAAGTTAACCAAATACCCAAATATTTTATTTTATGTTCAATAATAAAACCAGTATATTTTGATAGTTCTTGCTGCTGCAAAAGTGTCATATTCTTAACCAATATTTTTGTTTTTATTTATTTTAAAACCATTTTTGTTGCATAGGCAGATTTAACTCTATAAGCTGTTACAATCATTCCTTCCACAATTGTTTCCTCTTCCTGAAGAAAATCAGCCAAAAGCCTTTTCAGATAGTCCTTTAGGTCTGTACCCTCCAGTTTCTCTCTGAGACCGCGTATACGAATCCAACTTTCTTTTATTTTTAACTCCAACATTTCTGTATGGTCATCACATCTTTCCTCCCTCTCTTGGCTGGCTTCCATTGACAATTCTAAAACATCAACCTTCTTTCTAGTTTCTTTATTATCCTTTGATTGTTTTTGGACCTTTGCTTCAAGCTTATTTTGTTTTACTGTCAGAGATGAAATAGAATCTTGTAATACAGAAATGGCAGATGTATTTTGGTTCAGGCCTTGTTTGACAGATTCCATCTTTTGCTTGACTGATACCACTTCTTGTTTGACTGATGTCACCTCCTGTAGTGTTTTAGTCAAAAGTTCTTGTAAGGAGTTCAAAGTAGCATCTGGTGTTTTAGCCATCTTTGCAGCCACAGTTAATCCTGTGACTGGTGAGGTGGCTGGTGAGGTGGCTGGTGAAATAGCTGGGCCGGCGACAGAAGCTCTTCTTCGGGGCTGCTGTTGAATCTGAAGCTGTTTGGTCTCCTTAATAAATAATTTAGGGTGCTTCTCTGTATCTTTCTTTGCTTTGTCTTCTTTATCTCCCATCAAAAGGCTTGGAGTGGCTGCCCTTATAGTTCAAGAAAAAGGAGGGGGATAAAATTTATTACTTAAAACATCAGTTCAGAGAATCCTTCTCCACTGGAACTTAGCAAAAGTCAAACCTGGAGAGACTTTAGCACAATTATATTCATTCAGTTATCCATTGCCAGCATTTCATGCACCTTCCAAAGCCTGCTCAGATGATTTTAAGTTAGCCTGGCACAGCTGGAATTCCAAGTGTACAACAGCTTGGCAAAAAGCCAAGTTCCAATTTGAAAGCGTTAGCGAGTATAGAAAAAAAAATTCCAGAATGCTTCTCGCTTTTACAAGTACTTTTACAAGTACTGTCAGACACCCCCGTGAATTAATTATTTAGTTGCATATGAAAAAAGAAAAACCTTGTTGTTATGATCCGTGCCTCTTCGCCGCCTTCCCGGGCTCCTGCAATTGAAATGGCGCCGGCTCCTCTGCTCGCCTGTCTGGGCGCTCGCCGCCACTTCCAAGGCAGCAAGCGCGTCTAGGACAGGCTGCGCACCGACGTCCTGAAGAGCATCCCCTCTTCTCCAAGGGGAGCCGCGATGGAATGTCAGGGGGGCAGATTCCCCCCCCCGAGCCGCTTTAAGCCCGGAGCACTGAATGGTTGTCAGATCTGTGACTAGCCCAAGGTTATTCAGCTGGCTTCATGTGTAGGAGTGGGGAAACAAATCCAGTTCACCAGATTAGCATCTGCCACTCATGTGGAGGAGTGGGGAATCAAACCCAGTTTTACAGATTAGAGTCCACCGATACAAACCACTGCTCTTAACCACTACACCATGCTGGCTCAGTGAGTTTTCTGCATATGTATATGCATGCGTACATGTAATTGATCAAGTCACAGTCTTGGCAGAAGCTCAGCCTGGCAAAAGCAGGCTCTATCCCATGCATCTTCCTGCTCTTGTTAAGCTGTGCCACAAATCTTGCTTTATCACCCATGGTGCAAACCCTTTATTTAGAAATTTAAGATTGATCTCAAATTAACCCATCGGCATTAGCATCCCCAGTTACATAGATATATATTTTAACCCATCTTTCTCCAAAAAGTGATCTCACGTAGCAAATTGTGCAAGACCTCTGCCTGATCTTAGAGAGCCACAGCCTGTTGAGGTAGGCAGTACCGTGCCAGATGGACCCATAGTATGAGATGATACAAGGCAAATTGCTCTAAGCCAAGAAGAAAGGTGAAATATAAATATTTTAATCAATTAATAAATAAATTTCCCTTCATGGAAAATCAGTGCAAATCCAATTATGTGTATCTAACCATCCATGGATTTCATAGAGCAAGGCTTTCCTACTTTCTCTTCTCACTGCAGCCCCCGTGTTTTGTTCCTGGGGATCAGCAGATACTCAGGAACAGTGTAAAGGACGACTTCCGGTGGTGCTGTTGGAGAGAGCACTCCATTTCCCCAGGTTGTCCTGGGAGAAATCCAAGTTTGCGTTATTTTTGGGGTACATAGATACCCCAATCCGACCCTTGCAAGTGGGTTGGAAAGCAGGAACTCCCTGCAGCCCGCAAACGTGGTTTGACCTCCTAGGTACTCTGAGGGGGCTTTTTTAAGCCCCTCGGAGTCCTAGACGCCGGTCCTGCGAGGGCACTAGGGAAGGACATCGCCAAAACGCAACTTTGGCAGCAAGCTCTACCCTCCACCGCCTTAATACCAACATAAGGACTACATAAAGAAAAGAACCTCACCTCTTGACACCCAAGTGAGTACAAAAGAACTCTTCGTCTACTTACTAGAAATTTGAACAGACGGGAGGCTGATAAGGATATTTCTGGGACCCCCACCCCTCCATAATCCGAACTGAAAAAGTTTGATCTGAGTTAGTCATCGGGATTAGCGACAGGAGCCTTATCGGATCGATCAGCCTAAACCATAACAAAGAGTCGGAAGGATACCTTTTAGACTGACAAGAATTATCACCAATGAGAGGTCCGAAGGAAGGGGAGGGTGATTTCTCTTCCTGATTTTCCGGTGAATTCCTGCCACGTTTGCAGTAAGGGAGTGCCTGGAACGGAAGACTCTCTATAACACCCTCTCTATCATTGGAACTAAAACAACAGGAAGTAGCCGCGGGACTGAATATCCGTCGCACTCGAGTTACTTTCAAATCATTCCTGAAGGAATAACCATCGAGAAGAGGCGATAGAAGGTCTGCAGCACTAGTAACTTCCTGTTTACTTCCTGATTAATCCGATCTAGAGCGACCGAAAAAACTCACTGGTATTTTAAAACTTTAAAATGCAATTTTAAAGCCAATTTCGACTCTTTTCAACCCGAAAAAATTACTAGGCTGATCTTTGAACTATCATCTTTTAACCAGCACCTTAAAGGCCCTGTCGATGGACATGTATTTTACCAGTTTTTTTTGAATGTAAATGTCTCGACCCCGCTCTGGCTCACTACATAGCCCTGCCTATACTAAACTAAGGGACTCTTTACAAACCTCGACCATGGAAAAAAAGTTACAGGATATGCTAACTAAACAAACTGAGGCAACAAATAAACAGTTTGAACAGATGTCTGCACAGATGGCACAGTTGACTTCTATGATGACAAATCTTGGTCAAGCATCCCAAGCTATTAATCAGAAGTTGGATGTGGTCACTGGAGACTTGAAAGAAGTAAAAACTCAAATGATTGTTATGAAGACAGATATGCAAGCGATGGATGTATCAATTAAGAAAGTGATGGATGAGCACAAGGACACAAAGAAAAAATTAACAAGCCAAGAAAAACAGATTGAAACAATACAAGCGGATCAGATGGCGGCAAAAAATCAAATGGCAATGATGGAGATGAGAGTGAAAGAGACCAACCTTCGTATACGCAATTTTCCAGATATGATGGGAGATAATAAAGAATCTGCAATACCAAATTTGGCCTACTTATTTCAGATAGATGAACAAGAATTAAAACAAGCCATTAATAGAATATACAGGATACCACTACCTGCTAGAATGAGAAGATCTAAGCCAAGAGATTTGATGATAGTGTTCTATGACACCAGAGTTAAAGACAAGATTATGAAGATTCATTATGAAAATCCAGTGTCAGCAGGAGACTCCTCTCTTATACTACTGAAGGATATTCCAAGGCATCTACTTTCACAGAGGAATAACTACAAAGACTTTGTGTCTATACTGAAAGCTAATGGCATCAAATATCGTTGGATTATGCCACAAGGTTTGGCTTTCACCTATAAGGAAGTGAAAACGACAATTCTATCCCAAGCAGATGTGGGGAAATTTTTGAGAAAATATAAAATGGACCTTAAAGAATTACCTGGAGAGAAGGAGGAAGAAGAAGAGGAAGAAGAAGAGGTACAGGGTGCAGAAGGTGGTACTAAATTATAGACTTTTTATTTTGTTAAAAATACTACACTATGGCAAAAGCAATTTCTTGGAATGTAAATGGACTGAATGAGAAAACTAAAAGGGCCAGAATCTTCAAATATCTACAGAAATATAAATACTCCCTAATCTGCCTACAAGAAACCCATATAGCTTCAAAGCATAAAAAATACTTGGAGAAACAGATGCTTGGACAAGCATTTATTGCTTCTGCTAAAACTAAAACAAAGGGAGTGGTAATCTATGCCCACCCCAGTCTCTGTCCAGAACTAGTATATAAAGACAATGAAGGAAGAATTGTAATTATCAGAACTAAAATATTGGGACAAAGGACAATAGTGGTTGGAATCTATGCACCCAATGAAGGGAAAAAATCCTTCTATGAAAAATTACATGACCTGATAACCCAGTACGCACAAGACCAAATTTTATTGATGGGCGACTTCAATGGAATTATTCTCCCATCTCTGGACAAAAAATCAAAAGCAAAAGATATCAATGATGGATGCTTGCCTAAAACTTTCTTTGCCATGGCTTCAGAATTAGAATTACAAGACATTTGGAGAACGATGAATACAACAGCTAAAGAATACACCTTTTATTCAGCAAGACACGATTCACACTCCAGAATCGATATGATATGGGCCAGTAAATCAATTTTCACGCAACTACGTAAAATTCATATTTTACCTAGAACTTTTTCTGATCACAATCCTGTTACCTTTGATTGGAACAATAAACAAGCATTTAGATGGCGAATGAACGATAAACTTTTAAAAGACAACAAGATACAAAAGGAATTACAGGTTTTAATGAAAGACTTTTTTGAAATTAACCTTAATGGGGAAACTTCTTTAAATACAGTTTGGGACGCATTCAAAGCTGTTCTGAGAGGTTTTATGATACAGA
The DNA here is from genome assembly GCF_029931775.1 of Euleptes europaea. Lineage (NCBI taxonomy): Eukaryota > Metazoa > Chordata > Lepidosauria > Squamata > Sphaerodactylidae > Euleptes > Euleptes europaea. The sequence goes on from NC_079323.1 coordinate 38,116,154, forward strand.
AACACTCGGCCTGGAAGAAGACTCAATTGCAATTTACAAACAACATACTTTGGAATTTACAAAATTTGGAGCAGAAATTGGTAATGGTAACACAGGAAGAGGAGAGAAGAGAAATTCAAATACAGATTTCTGCATCTAAACACCAATTAAATTTGGTAATAATGGAGGAAATGAATAAAAATCTGAAACTTGCTAAACAAAAGTATTTTGAATATGCAAATAAACCAGGAAAATTTTTAGCAACACAACTGAAGGACTCATTTCAAAAGAAGATTATAACAAAAATCCAAACTGCTAAAGGACCAGTTTATTCAACTTCAGAAATTCAGAAAGAATTTGTTTCATTTTACTCTAAGTTATATCAGAAAGAAAATACTCCAAAACAGAAAATAGACAAATTTCTAAACTCAATACAGATGAAAGCTTTGTCAATGACCCAGAGAGAATGTATTGAAGCTCCAGTAACAAGGGAAGAAATACAAGAAGCAATACTGAGACAAAAAACGGATAAAACACCTGGACCAGATGGAATTACTGCACTATTTTATAGAACTTTTAGTGACAATTTAGTTGGATTTTTTGGTTCACTTTACAATGCAATTTTGGACGAGGGAACATCCCCGGAGACTTGGTCACACGCATTTATATCACTGATACCCAAAGAAGGAAGAGATCCAGAAAAAACATCTAATTACAGACCTATATCGCTCTTAAATGTGGATTACAAAATTTTTGCTTCGGTTTTGGCATGTAGGATAAAGCAATTTATTAAGGATCTTATACATGAGGACCAAGCAGGTTTTATACCAGGAAGGCAAATAAAAGACAATGTAAGAATTTTACTAGATTCACTGGAATATTATGACCATAATATTCAACAAACTGCGGCTTTTGTATTTTTGGATGCAGAAAAAGCCTTTGATATGGTCTCTTGGAACTTTTTGAAACGGATTTTGGATAAATTGAATTTTGGAGATCGTTTTCAGAAAGGTATATCGGCTATTTATACCTCCCAACAAGCTAAAATTTTGGTTAATGAATCAATGTCAGATAACTGCCAAATCACGAAAGGGACTAGACAGGGATGTCCCTTGTCTCCACTTTTATTTTTGTTGGTGTTGGAACCGCTATGTGTGAAACTAAGAAGTATGGAGGACATCCGCGGGCTAAGAATTAAAAAACATGAATTTAAGTTGAGAGCATTCGCGGATGACCTACTGCTAATTTTGGAAAACCCAACACAGTCAATGAATATACTTCAGGAGACTTTGGATGATTTTGGAAAAGTATCAGGCTTTAAAGTGAATCAAGAAAAAACAAAGATAATATTTAAAAATTTATCGGAAATACAACAACAGGAATTTATATCATATACTGGCTGGGAGAAAGCTAACAAAGTTAAATACCTGGGAATTTGGATCACTGCAAAGAATAAAGATCTGTTAACCAACAATTACCTCAAGTTATGGGGTAAGATTAAAACTGATATGATTATATGGTCAAACAAAAAATTGTCATTAATGGGACGTATTTCAACGATCCAAATGAATGTCTTACCGAGGATGCTCTTCTTATTCCAAAATTTACCAATAATATCACAAACAAAATATTTTGAAACTTGGAGGAAAGACATTTCAAACTTCATCTGGCAAGGAAAAAAACCAAGGACTGCTTATAAATACTTGGTGGATCTAAAAACTAGAGGAGGTTTAGCATTGCCTAACTTTCAACTCTATGCTGAAGCGGTAGCTTTAGTATGGCTAAAAGACTGGATGAATTTGTCAAATGTACGTTTGCTAGACTTGGAAGGTTATAATAACTTAAGTGGATGGCATGGTTATTTGTGGTATGATAAAATTAAACTACAAGCAACATTCCGTAATCATATAATCAGGTCCTCTCTACTTCGTATTTGGATGAGATATAAACACATTTTGGAACCAGAAACACCGATGTGGATATCGCCCCAAGAAATGCTAACTTTGCGCCCACTTAGACCAGACAAATTTATTACTTATCAAGATCTAACTAATTGGGAAGGAAAGAAATGCTCACTAAAAGACTTTCAACTGCTTAAGGATGATTTACAATGGCTTCAATATTACCAAATCAAATCAGTTTTTGTACAAGATGCAAAAAAAGGTTTCTCTAAAGAAAAATCTCCTTTTCAAAGGATTCTACTAGACAATAATACAAAGCTGATTTCTAAAATGTATAATCTCCTTTTAACAATATACTGTGAGCAGGACACGATTAAACCAACTATGATCGATTGGGCTCAAAATGTGGGACATGATATTGTTTTAAATAAATGGGAAAGATTATGGTCTAAAGATTTAAAAGGAATAAAAGCACAGTCAGTGCGAGAAAACATCTATAAAATGATGTATAGATGGTATCTAACACCCAAGAAAATTGCAAAGATTTATAAAACGATGTCCCCTACTTGTTGGAAATGTAACAAAGAAATTGGTTCCTTTTATCACATGTGGTGGACCTGTGACAAAGCCAAAGACTTCTGGGACATGATTTATAACGAACTGAGATTAATACTACAAAAGAATATATCCAAAACACCAGAAATGATGTTATTGTATGATTCCAGACGACTTAGCAACACAAAGGACCTTTTTGATATATGCCACAACAGCTGCGAGACTGCTTTATGCAGCGAAATGGAAAGGGCTAGAAACTCCAGAGAAAAAAGACTGGATTGTTAAAATGTTTGAAGTGGCAGAAATGGCAAAACTCACAGCTATTCTAAATGAAGAAAATGACGTTCGGTTTTTGGGGGAATGGGGGGCGTGGATGCATTATTGTGAATATGAGTTAAAATTGGGAAGAATGGAAGAATATTTTCTAATCTGATCCAGAGGATTATTTTTGATTTTTTTTTATATTGAATAAGCATAATTATATTTACTAACAGATTATGGTTTTTTATATATGGTATTGATATTTTATCAAGATTAGATTACCTATGACGGGAGGAACTTTTTATTAAGAGGCAGATAGAGGTGATGGGGAAGTCAAAAAATTTTCCATTTCTTTTTTTCTTTTTTCTTTTCTCTTTTTTATTATATGATATGGAATTATAACAACTTTAGGTTAGAATTGAAATTCGATATTGTTATAGATGTTGTTTAATGCAATGGAAAATTTCTATCATAAAACCCAATAAAATTTATATATAAAGGAACAGTGTAAAGGACAAAGGAAGGGTTTGCAGTAGGAGCCAAGAGTCAGGAAAAATCACTTCTGAAGAGTGCCATTTTCAGAACTGTGTGGTTGGATACATACCAATGTGCATCTGCATAGTAGAATCTATCATGGAGATTACTTCTGCTGTTGCAGGTTTCATCACTCATAGGTGGCTCTGTAGCCCAGTCTTTCAGTTAGCCTCCTTTTTCCCTCTCTGTTCCTCCACAAAGCTTTCTTTTGTCTCTGCTCTCAATGTCTCCATTACAACTTCTCCCCCCCTCCCAATTAGGGTTGCTTACAATCTGGAGGGGGCAGGGAAATGTCCTGCCCCTTTAATAGAGCCTTAATGTGCGGAAATAAGAAGTTGAAGCTTTTCATATCATGGAGGTAAATAACATCACCTGGTAAATAACATCCCATTAAGGGGGCAGGACATCCCCCCCCCCAGTTGTTGGGAACTCTGTACTGTAGCCTCACCCCACATGGTTTCCTCTACATCTCCTGTCCTCTAATTGCCTTCTTCTCCCCCCACCCACTTTGTTTCTTTCTTCCGTAATCTCTCCTTCTCTTCACTGAGTTTAGTGACAACGTCACACAGGGATTTCACAAACTGAATTAGCAGGGTGTCTCATCCAGTAAGTCATGCAGTATGGCTAGGAAGCTGTAACAGGCTTTTAAAAAAATGGTGCCCAGTCCATGATCCACTTTTGCATCCAGGAAGAAGAGAGGCAATGCAGGAGGAGTGAAGCAGGTATTCTCCCAGACCTACTTTTCATGAGCTTGGGTGGGCTGGACATGTTCCCAGAGTGAGAAGGAGCTGCAAACAACATGCATTTGGGAAATTATGCCAGCCTGCTCTACCTAGTACTAAATATATATTAAATAAGAAACATTTAAAAATAGGCATATTCATCATATAAGACACTGGACCCCCAGGGGTCCGCGAGAATTAAATTAAGGTCCGCGAAACAAAGTTATAAAGTTCCCGGAATATAACCAGACTGAATCAAAAGATACCCAAAAGCTGATTCGCAATCCTTTTGGTATTGCTGTTGAAGAGGTTGCAGAAGAAATCCAGGAAGAGCTCATTGAATTCCAAAATGATGGGCACTGTAAGGATGCGTTTGAATCAGTTTCTTTTGAAGAGTTCTGGTGTAAAAAAGCAATTTCATATCCTATAGTTCGGGGATTCGCCTTGCGATATCTTATGCTCTTCTCCACAACTTATTTATGCGAACAAGGTTTTCTGCTTTGCTTATAATTAAGAACAAGACCAGAAATCGATTGGAAGCAAGTGATGATATTCGTGTAGCTCTGAGCAATAGTATTAGCCCCAGAATTGCCCAGCTTGTAAAAAGGATGCAAGCTCAAAAATCACATTGATTTTCAATTAAAAGTTCTCTATTATAAAAAAATATATTCAAATATTATTCTAAGTTTAATGTTTAACTAACAGTTATGATTAAAGTTTATTTTCAAATTCTCGGAATTTTTATTTTGAACCTTGGGGTCCCTGCACCGAACAAAAAAGTCCTAGTGGTCCCTGGTCAAAAAAAGGTTGGGAACCACTGATATAAGAACATAAGAAAAGCCCTGCTGGATCAGACCAAGGCCCATCAAGTCCAGCAGTCTGTTCACACAGTGGCCAACCAGGTGCATAAAGGGAATATGAGAAGTAAAGAGAATGAACTGATCTCTTCACAAAGTCTAGCTGTAGGAACATGGCTAAAATCAAGTTTAATGTATATGTCTTTAGGTTTGTGATATTATGAGTAATTCCTGGCATTTGCTCTTCACACTCGCAAAGGCCTGTTTCAGGTGTTGTGCGGCTGGTGGACTGTCACATAATGATCAGGACTCTTACACACATTCTTATACTCCCTTCTTCCACTCAATTTCTTCCTCTTGTACACTGATTCTTCCCCCACATGCACATACCTGGTTTGCTTGAACCATACTTAGCTATGATATGCAAACTGGGCACACTATGGATAGCACAAACCAGGAATAACCTCTGAACTACGATTTAAATCCATAGTTTGCCAACCATAATTTGGTGGCAATCCTGGTTAATATGAGAACAAAGTATAATTTTGAGCAACTCAGGAATAGAAAAGGAAGCCTATACAAAGAAATGGGAGAGATGGCATGCAAATTCATGGGCACTCTTGGTCACCAACCCAGAATTCGGTGACCAAACAACATGAGACCTGGCCAAAATAGTAGCACGTTTAATCGACATGGTTGAAAACCTTAAGCCTTTTATTCCAGAACAGAGGAAATGAACCATCCCATGGTGTGCTAATCACAGCACAGTCCACTTCATAGTTAGTGAATAAAGCATACTCTGCAAATCGTTCATCTGTGTATGTCGCCACAATATTGTAGATCTGTAAGAACTTGCTGAGGAATATAATAACCTCAGCTAGGTTACACTTGCTTTAATAACTGCTCCCAGGTTATAGTTATAACATTTTTCGAACTCCAAATAAGAGTAATCAGCTAATAAAATTTCCTTCCGAAACTTACCATCTTTATATCCTTACTCTTAACTCTTAATAGATATGCATAGACATGAACAGAAAAAGGCATCTGCATATTCAGTACTTTTGTATAAATAGCTGCATATCATTAACTGACATTAATGCCTGTGGCCTTTTGAGACATAAACCAGTCATAAAGTGTATCCATATAAAGCTTTCTACCTACTTCACATCTTCTGTTCATCCCGGGAGACCAATTGGCTACAGACAATGGCGGTGTGTACTTGCTCACATTTTTCCTGGGCATTTTTAAAAAATTGTTTGGCTACTTTAGCTTTTACAACTACAAGACATGTCATTTTCCAAGGCTCTGACATAAGGCAGAATTCAAGAAAAAAAACCCCAACCACCCATTTCTGTTATCAACCTATGTAAAAGACAACCCTGTAACTGAATATTGAACCCCAAAGGGTTGGGTTTACTGCATTTACCAACAAAATATTTTGTAGCCAGCAAAATCTTTTGTCCTGGCTCATTATTAAACGGAGGAGTAGGAGTAGGTTTTTATACGCCGACTTTCTCTACCACTTAAAGGGAGAATCAAGCTGGCTTACAATCACCTTCCCTTCTCCTCACCACAACAGATAACCCTGTGAGGTAGGTGGTACTGAGAGAGCTCTAAGAGAGCTGTGACTAGCCCAACTACAGTTACAGCGGAAATGCTAGATCTGTTTAATGTAGAAACTTTCTGACTAATTTTTCAGTAAAATTCTCAAAATGAGATACATGAAAAGAACTTTTATAAAAACCTCAACATATAAAACTAAACAGAGAGATTAAAAGTAAACCCATAACTCTGTTATTATTCTTTGACTTTTAGTATCCCTGTGGACATGGTCTTAACTAAAAAATAAAAAGCCAAACCTGTTTACATGGGATTGCAGCAATTCCTGTAAATTCAGTTGAAAGAAAACTATCATTGAAGTAGCTGCAGTTCATTTAGAATTACAGAAGTATGGGGACATTCAAGCCCAATCACACAGTAAATGAGTGGAACGTAGGGTTGCCAGCTCTGGATTGGGTAATACCTGGAGATTTGGGGGGTGAAGCCTGGGCAGGGTAAGGTTTGGGAAGGAGAGGGACCTCAACAGGGTACAATGAAACAGAATCCTCCCTCCAAAGCAGCCACTTTCTCCAGGTAAACTGATCTTGGTCATCTGGATATAATCTGTAACAGCAGGAGATCTCCAGGTGCCACTTGGAGGTTGGCAACCATAGTGGGACCCCAAACTAACTGATTGGCAGGTATAACAGCCCATCTCACTTTAATTTGTATAAAAGAGAAGAGAAGCTAGAACCTACTACCAAGAGATGTAGGCCTTGTTCCAGAACTTTGTGACTGGACAACAGTTGGTGAGCTAACAAGGAACAGGAGCTGCACCCGAACAGTCCTTTTCGGGTTATAAAGAAGGATAATCAACTCCAAACTTGACAGGGCAGATTTCTTGTTTGGGGGCCAATTTTATTTAGACAAGGCATATCCCACCTACCTAACTGACAAGTACTCAAGTCAATCTTTACCACCACTTGGTTCTTGTAGGTTATCCGGGCTGTGTAACCGTGGTCTTGGTATTTTCTTTCCTCACGTTTCGCCAGCAGCTGTGGCAGCCATCTTCAGAGGAATAACACTGGAGGACAGTGTCTCTTTACCACCACCGTTGGACATGCTCTGTTTAACTGTCAAACTGGAGCAAGTAGGTCTGTTTGTTCATAGGCCACCACTTTAAGCAATTAATCTCTCCTATCTTTCTCCTTGTTATTTTTGTTCTGATCTTTACATAAACAAACAAGTCATCTGGGAAGAGATTTGAAACACCACATTAAAGGCCATTTTTTTAAAAAAAATGTTGCCTATTAACTAAACACTAGACACTTGTGTCTGTGACCTTTTTAATTATGACAAATGGTGACAAAGATAAGTCCATATCATCTAGCATTGTATTATCCATATAAACAAGCAAAATAAAACCATATATTTTTGCTTTCTCAGTACACAGCATTTTCCTTCATTCTTATTGTTTTTCCTTCTCCAACTAGATATGACCTTTCACATACGAAGTATGAATTATTGTGTTACAGTCTGTTATACTTCTTTCACAGTCTTAATTCTATATAGATACAGAGCCTGCCAGAGGCAAAAGGAAGTTATAAGTTCTTCCTTTTTCTTTTTAATAAGTCACTTATATTACAAAACTGAAGTGAGTACCAAAGTCATTTTGAAGCAATATCTAACCATCACTCTAAAGCCATCAAAGTGAGAAAATCAGTTAAGGCTGATGCTTTAGCTTGAATTCACAGGGAAAGAAAATAAACAACAGATGCTTGGGGGGTGGACGTGGATATAAGGAATTAAAATTATACACACTATTACACAACAACTACTGCTGTGTTGATCCCAGAAGATGTGATATTGACTTGCTTAAACGGAAATGAACAAACAGAAAATGTTTTAATGAAATACATAATTATGGCTGCGATCCCCAAAGCATTGACAAATGCAAAGCCCCATCTGAACACAACTCTTGTAACTGGGGGTTATTGAAATAATCAGACGGAGCTGACAATAAGGGCAACTTTCTCTGCTTGTATCACTGGCAAGGAACTATTACAATTGTACTGTCGCATACCAAAGCAACAGGTGACAGCTGTTGTCCGAGGAAACCCCAAGATCTTTCCAGAGCTGGCAAGGTAGAAAGATGTCCAATGACATCTCAGGAGGAGGTTACTCAATGCCAGATGATAGCCAATTGTGGACAGCTCAATAGTAGCTGTAGAATGGATGGCTGTAATGGCTCTCCACTACAATATACGTAACCTAATCCTAAAGGCAAGGGACAGCACTATCCAGATGCTCTGGTTCCTCAATGAGAGGCCTGCATTTTTAACTTCCCAGTCATTATGTGGGTTGCCACTGATCTCCACGCTCCTCAGAGGTGTAGAGACCTCTCATGTTGTGCTGAACATCTCTCCCAAGTTCTCCGGAGAACAAGACACTTTGGGGGGGGGGGGCTCAGTCTCTCACTTCATAACAAGGTTCAAATATTCTGGGAGTGAGAAAGAGATCTAACTTCTTCCTTCTGAGTGCTTCAGAAGCCTGCTGTGAAACGAGAGACTGAAGTGTCCTTTCTTCCAGGATTTCTGTTATATATTCAATAACATGGGAGACAAGCAATATTAGTCCCTGCTACCCAGCATGGTCAGAGACTTCCTTCAATAGCTGAATTCAACAAGAAATTTAAGTAACAAAGTATGCAATGTCTGGTTACAACAAAACATGCTGCAGATCTAGAAATTGCAAAAAAGATAACCATCAAAGATATGAAATGATGAATTGAATGCCCTTCGCATAGGGGCTCTGGTGAAGCTACAAAGTTGACACCAGCTTTTTGAGAGATGTCTTCTACACAGAAAGATGCCAAAAACACCAGATGCATAAGACCTGAGCCAGTATCAAGTACATTCTTAGAATGAATTTCTTGTGCAGAGGACCTCTCAATGTTATATCTGAAAATTTAGTTGTGGTTCAACAATTCCACAGGCTCCACACAACCCCCGTTGATAGAAACTCAGTTACAGTTTCATATTGATCTATTGATTATATATTTTTAAATTGCACCCTAGCTACAAAGGAGTTCATTAGCTAGTCAGGTATAGTGGTTAAAATGGGAGATCCCAGTTTGAATCTTCATTCTGCCATAGAAGCACGCTGGGTGACCTTGAGCCAGTCACACATTCTCAGCTTAATCTACCTCACAGGGCTGTTGTGAGGATAAAACAAAGCAGATAAGAATGATGTAAATGCCATTGGGAGGAAAGGTGGGGTGTAAATGAAGTAAATAAAATAAAAATTAAGGAGCTCAGGGTGGCTGATTCCTCTTTGACCATTGCTTTTCTCTGGAAGCATAGTTTGCATGCTTTGTAATTATTATGATCACATAGATCACAGTTTATCAAAGTGGTCCTCCTCTTCCCATTAAATCCTCATAACAACCCAATTAGATTGGCTATACTGAGAGGTTGTGACTAGCTCAAGACCACCTAATGAACTTCAGGATAGGATGAGGAGTAGTTGAGCCTTACTCTACCCAGCCCCAGTTGAGCATTCTAATCGCTACACACCACACTGGTCTGCTTTAGCTGAACATTGGCACACACAGGACATTGCAGTAACTACCAGGGCAATCATAAGTGTGTTCTCCCAGAAGAAAATCCCATTGACTTCATTGAGACTCAGTCCATAGCAGGTGTGTTTAGGATTGCAGTTTGCCTTAGCAGGATCACGGGATCATGCAGTCCATTAGCTGGATCTCAGCTTTTCCAGTTTAACTGGTTTCTGCATTGGAAGACTGCAGTGACATGCTGCTGACATGGCAAATGAAGCAGCTCAAACAGTTTATGGATTACTCTCTTCACATTATTTTTAGGCAGCACTAATAACTTATATGTTTTTGTAAAGACTTTTGAGGGGGAAAAACACACAGTTTTTGCTATCTTATGGATTAGTAACATAAAAGGAGGCCAACCTGGTATTAGATATTAATCAGTAGTTACACAAACAGCAGGATCCCAATCATGTTGGGTCTTATCATGCTGGTTTTAAAGATTTAAACTGCCGCGGTAGATTTGAGGTTTTACAACTTCCACTGTTTTTGCTAATTTAAATCATTAATTATTTGAATGTATGGTGTAATTTTAAAATATGCATTGTAAGTTGTTGAGAGTGCTAGAAAAAGCGGTACAGCAATATTTTAAATAAAAACAAATGTTTTACTCAGATCTTCTGAGGTCAAAACTGCTTATTCCCAAGTGTGCAAAGGGGTCTGACTCTAAGCTGCACACTTACTTGTACAGTCCAGTGATCATAATGGAACTTTCTTACGAGTAAATATGCATGAGGTCAGTCTGTAAGGATGGGATTCTCCTGATGGTCTTATCAATGACTTTTGATTTTCTCTGGAAGCATAAAATACTTTGCATGCTTTGTAATTATCATGATTGTATGGATCAGTTTATCAAACAGAATAAATCCAATTAAATAAAAGAAAATGAAAAGCCGTGTAAGGGGAAATAAAAAGCTTTTATTAAGGGCAATCAAAATGGCACAAGTTTTCAAGTTCACACTGTTTTATATCATTTTAGTTGTCCTTAAAAATGATTATGTGGCTTTTAAAAAAAAATCTTTTGACCAACACTGCTCCCAGGAACCTATGGCAGTTAAGTAGCTTTAGCTCATAGTTCTGAAACAGATTTTTTTAAAAACCTGATTGAGAATCCATACTTGCCTGTCAATAAGATTTGGATCAAAATAGGATGCAGGTAAGACAAGGAAGTTAATAGTAACTCAATTTGCAGCCATCTCATGATTTGAGCTGTAGCTTTTGCTACAGATTGAAATTATGGGGACTCTCCCTAGCTCTTCACACCAGAGATTACTCTTCAGGAGCTTCAAATTCCACCTTTTGTCTTTCAAGCACAGCATGTTCCAAACAGGCAGGATAGACGGATGCAGCTTGACGTCAAGCTGCTTCTGTTAAAAGGCATTTTCTTCTTGTCTAGCTATGGCCCTTTTTGCTCAATCTTGAGTCATAATTTTGACAGAATTGTTTAGTTTCATAATACCATACTTTTAAGAATTTAAGAGGCAACCTGCTGTAACAGACCAAGTGCCTGATCTAGCATTCAGTTTCCAACAGTGTTCAGCATGAGGAATGTATATGTGAAATAGCCTTATCCTAAGTCAGATGACTGGTCTCTCTTGCTCAGTATTGTCTACTCTGACTGGCAGCAGCTTTTCAAAATCTCAGGAAGAGACACTTGAATCTTTCCCTGCTACTTGAAATCTGTCTACTAAATAAATCAATTTATTTATATACTCCACCTCTCTCCCTAATGGGAACTCAGAGAGGCTTACATCATTCTGCTCCATTTTATCCTCACAACAATCCTGTGAGGTAAGTTAGACCAAGCTTGTGTGTTTGGCCAACGATCATCCAGCATGCTTTCATGGCAGAGTGGAGAGTTGAATATGGGTCTCCCAGATCCTAGACTGACGCTCTAACCACTACATCACACTGGCTCCAAGTTAAGGCTTGAACCTAGAAGCTTCTGTAGACAAAGCACATGGGCTCTGCTATGAAACCTGCTCTGAAATGCCTCTGGGTAGTGTACATGCTGAGTGTGAAAGCCACAGTCCTCCTGCAACTATAATTTAGGGATATAAAGCCTATGGGTTGGGTCCAGACTAAATTGGCTGTTTCCACTTGTTCCCACTACCACTGAAGACATCCCTCATGAGGGTCCTCTGTCCCACAGGAGCAGCAATTTATGGAGAGTGGTAGCAGGGGAAGAAACCTCTGCTGATGCTCATAGGTTTCCTCTAACTACCATGCCTAACCGGCTTTGACAGACCCACATCATCCATGAATTTGTCTAACAGCAGCCTTCAAGGCTGCCAACCCAAGCACACTAATTAAGAAGTACAACTGAAATCAGCAGGACCCTAGTTCTAAGTACACATGTTGAGAGTTAGGTAGTAAATGAGGTAGCAGTAATATCTTTTGTCTTCTGTTTGCACCTTTGAAAAATGAGCTTGCCAAGCTGTACAGACACCTGATAATAGGATCACTGAAGTATGAAAGTGACATAATGTTGTATAGACAAATGGCCCAGTCCTGGAGACACGTTTTGCAAAACACACTTATTTTGAATGTTTCTGACTCTCTCTGCAAATCTACGAGGCAAGTGTTTCTAATGTATGCCAACATGTTCAAGTCTCTGCAGATCCAGTGAAACAGGTATGCACCGTGCTGAAGCAATTAAAATTATCTAAAACTACGATGACACTTAAAATGCAACTCAAAACTTAACATAAAGTTAATTCATGATAATTAAGCTATGCCTTTTCACATAATTGGAAACTTACTCCTTACTTGATAAGACTATGTGGTCAAAAGTGCCACTATGATATTCCTTGATGTTTATATATTCTTTTTGTGAAACATCCTCAAAAGCCTTTGAATCTTTATCTAAAGTCAGAGCTCCTACAATTGTTTTACACTGACACTTCGAAGTGTTCTCAAGAAGGCGCTGAACCCTTCAATACTGCTTGCCATCGGCGTCAAAAGGACCTCAGGGAATAGAGTCAGGAGCAGGCGATTAATATGTGCTGGCTCCTTTGTACCAAGCAGGCAGGGCTCGTTCATAAACATCCTTCCTTCATCTCCAAGCCCATTCTTTGTTAAAGAGATCTGATTGGCTAAGAGGATTAGAAACATGAGATAACAGCTTTTCACCGATGCCAGAGATGCTTCCACAGTGCGGTAGCAATTGAGCCTTGATGCCATCCCACATCTTTAATGGATTGCGGGGAATGAATTTTGTTGCGGTCTTACTGGCAGAGAACAAAACGTCCACCTCACAAAACAATCACAGCAAGGGGTGCAACCTTGGCTCACAAGTTACGTTTCCCCCCCCCCTGAGGTTGCAATGTGTACGCAAGGAGGATTGCACCCTCACTACCTCTGCTATCCCCCCTCTCTCCAAATTTCTCTGTCCAGCGGATAGACAATGTGCAGTAGACAAGCCAGGATTCCCCCCCAGGGATTAGGCTGGCAAAGCAACAGTGACTGAATGGTCCAGTACTTGGTCGCCTCATCTAACTTCATCAGGTTGACCGCATCCTTTCCTCTTCCTTCCAAAGCATTGCTTCTTTTCGGCCAGGACCGAAAACACTAGAATTCCTTTCTAGTTATTTCAGTTTGTTTCCCCTTGCCAACTTCTAGCACCAGTTTCTACAGAGAGAGAGAAAGAAAGAAAGAGAGAAATCCCTGGTGGTGTTTAACCGTCACCTGCTGCATTCTTAAGCCTCTTCCAGCTCTTGGGCGACTCTTTGAAGCCAATGTCACGACTAGATGAGGAGGAAGGTTCTTGCCCATGGCTGCAAGAGGAACGCCCCTCTCGGCGGTCCTCGCTTCTTTCTTGCTCGCTTGCTGTGCTCGTAGAGTCCTGTACGTGCCTCTTCCAGCTCGTCCGAGGAGACGACACGGGTTCTTGAAGGTCCTAGTGTGGCAAGAGAAACAAGGGGCTTTTAAAAAAAATACACGTGCGGCGCGTCAAGCGAAGTCTCACTTTTTACTAAGGGCAAGTCGGGGGAGGTTAATAATATCCAGAGTCGATCAGAAAGGCGGTAAGAGCCAAGAAGTCAAGGCGATGGGAAGGGAAGGCGGAGAAGGGAAACGATGGCAGAGGAAAGGCAAATCGATCACGGCTAGAAACAAAAGAGAAAGAAAAGGAGAGAGATTTAAAGTGTAAAAAGCAGAGAGTAAGAAGCATTGATTTCCCTCCTCCCCCTCGTTGGGCTACTGCAAGTGGGGAAGGGGAGGGGGAGGAGCGGGACGTACCAAGAACTCTCGGGAGGGGGGGAAAGAAGGGAAAGGGACGGCGACCCCCCCCCTCCCCGAGGCGTCCCCGCTTCCCACGAGGGGTCCCGTCGCCCCCGGCGGGTCCAGCCAGCCCCTCGGGGAAGGCTGCGAGGAAGCCCGAACGGCGTGTCGGCGAGAGGGGAGGGGGCGTGTCCGTCCCTGTCCCCCCCTCCTCTCCAGGGCGGGATGGTGCGCCCCGTTCCTTTGCAAGGAGGGAGGGAGGGAGGGGCGGCGGGCGCGGCGCCTCCCCGCACAGTGACACACGGACCCGGCGCTGGGAAGGGAAGGCGGCGGCGGCGGGTTGCGGAGGGAGCTCTCGGGAGTCGCGGCGGCGGCTGCTGCTGCTGGCCGGGAGCGGAGCCTCCAGCATGGCCGGGCCCGTCGAGGCGGCCGCTGCTCCCCCCGGCCGCCTCTTCCCCTCCTCTTTCGCCGGGCGCCGGCGCCGCTGCTGCCGCCGCCGCCCGGCTCTGCCCGCCTTGCCCGGGCTGCTGTCGCTGGGCTTGCTCCTCTCCCGCGTCTGCTGCGGTGAGTCGCCGGGAAACTTTCGGGGCTGGCGGGGCGGGGGGGGGGAAGGGGAGAAAGGCGGCGGCGGCTCTCCGGAGCGAACCAGTCCCCGGAGCCTGTCGGAGGGGCCGCGGCGGCGGTGGGTGGGAGTGAGGGAGGCGGGTGGGAGTGAGGGAGGCGGGCGGGACTTCGGGGGAAAAGTTTTCGCCGCGGCTCCGTGAGGGAAGTTCGCGTTTTCGAAAGGGGGCGGGGTGGGCCCGCCGGAGGAGGGGGAGCGCCTCCCGCCACGGAGGGCCGAAAGAGACGGGGTTTTTTTTGAGGGGGGGGGAAGCGAGGCCCACCTTTTATTCTCACCACCCCCACGACGGCGGCTTCGTTATTGCCCACTCATGGGGCGGGGGAGAGGAGGTGGAGCGCGGCCCCGAGCCCGGTCCCTCAGGAGCGGCTTGACTCCGGGGCAAGAGCGGGTGGGGCGGCCGTTGGTGGCTACTCCTGGGCGCGCCTGCGGCCCTGTTTTTGAGGCGAGGGGGGAGGGGGGCGGCCGGTGACGGGTGGAAGGGCTTGAGGGAAGGAGGGACGCCGGGGGTGGGGGAGGGGGGAGAGAGGCGCGTGGCGGGGCTCTGAGGTGCCGGAGAGGGTGCGCGCGCACCTGCCCGCCTGCCTCTCCTGCAGGGCTCCCTTGCCGGAGTCTTAAACTAACCCCGAATTCGGGGGGGGGGGGAGAGGAGAAGTTCCCTCGCGCGCTGAGAGTCTTCGGCCACTTGTGCGCGGCAGGCTATGCCCCCTTTCTAGAGGCGCGTCTGAATTCTCAAAATTCAAAAATAAGCCCCCCGTCCCACCCCCGTGCAGAGTTTTGAGAATTTAGACGGCGGGGGGGGGGGAGGAAATGCGCATCTGTAGAGCAGCGACTCCAAGGGCCATTTATGCATGGGAGGTTTTGCCTTGGATTTGCCTCTCTCTCTCGGTGCACGTTTTCCCCATCTGAGTTCTCAAAACTCCAAAATAAGCCCCCCCCCATGCAGAGTTTTGAGAATTTGGATGGGGAAAATGTGCAGCAAATCCAAGGCAAACCTCCCATGGATAAATGGCCCAAGGCGAAACCTCCCGTGCAGAAATGGCCTCGGAGAAGCTGCTTCCGTGATTATTGCGGCGGCTGTTCTTGATTATTGCGGCTGTTATTGTGATCTGGGCGACTCGGCTGAGGCGCGCGCGGGTTCCCGGGCACACAGTTCGTGTTCTCTCCGAGGCCGTTTGTGCACGGGAGGGTTTTGCCTTGGGTTGGCCACTCTGTGGATGGGCATCCCCCCCCCCCCCCGATTCTCAAAACTCGGGCCATTTATGCACGGGAGGTTTTGCCTGGGAGTTGCTATTCTCTCCCCCCCCCCACCTCGGTCCGTATTCTCAAAACTCAATAACAAGCCCCCATGCAGAGTTTTGAGATGGGGGGGGAAGTGCATCTCTGTGTGTGTAAAGTTCCGACTTATGGCGACCCCTTTTTGGGGTTTTCATGGCAAGAGACTAACAGAGGTGGTTTGCCAGTGCCTTCCTTTGCACAGCAGCCCTGGTATTCCTTGGTGGTCTCCCATCCAAATACTAATCAGGGCTGACCCTGCTTAGCTTCTGAGATCTGATGAGATCAGGCTAGCCTGGGCCATCCAGGTCAGGGCAAAGTGCATCTAGAGAGTGGCAAAACCGCCCATGAATAAATGGCCCCGAAAATAAGCCCCCGTGCAGAGTTTTGAGAATTCGGATGGGGGGAAAATGTGCATGTCGAGAGTAGCAAATCCAAGGCAAAACCTCCCAGGCATGAATGATCTCCGTCTCTCTCTCTCTCTGTTTCTGTCTTGTGGGCCTGTGTGGTCTCTCGCGTGTACGAAGGAAGCGCTCCCCCCCCCTCCCGGCGTGCGGGCGGAGGCGAAGCGCGTCTCTCTCCCCCCCCCCCGCCTTGTTGTGTTTTGTTGTGGGCGCTGTTGCTGGGAGTTGGGAAGCTGTTGGGATTCCACTTGTCACCGGAGCCGCTGCCGGAGACCGTTACGTCCAGCATTCCGCGAGCGGTGATGGGCAGGGCGGGCTGGAGGCTGCCTCGCTGTCTCGGCTGATGACGGGGCAGCGGTGATTTGTGGGGTGGACAGGCGGATGTCATTATGCAGCCGGCCGCCGCCCTTTTCAACATACGCCCTCCCTGTCTCAAGCGCCTTTCCCGCTGGTGGTGGGGACCCCTGACTCCAAAAACAACTTGTGTTATCTTGCTAGAACTGGTTGATAGCCAATCTGATGTGTGCGTGGCAATCTTACAGCTGTTCTTTGGGTCTTGATTAGTTGTAGTAGAAAAGAGCAAGAATCCAGTAGCACCTTAAAGACTAACAAAAATATTTTCTGGCAGGGTATGAGCTTTCGTGAGCCACAGCTCACTTCTTCAGAATTGATTAGTTGTGTATCTTTAATTCTCTGCCTGCCCTCGGGAATCTGCTCAGTTAATTTTGTAGTCCCTGACCATATTTTCCTGGGAGTAAGATCCATTGAGTTCGATCCCAACGGAAGTTGGTTTCAGGTAGCTGCCTCAAGGTTGACTCAGCCTTCCATCCTTCTGAGGTTGGTAAAATGAGGACCCAGCTTGCTGGGGGTAAAGGGAAGACGACCGGGGAAGGCATGGCAAACCACCCTGTAAAACAAAAGTCTGCCTCGTAAACGGGATGTGACGTCCCCCCATGGGTCAGGAATGACCCCGTGCTTGCACAGGGGACCTTTACCTTTAAGATCCATTGAATACAGTGGGACTTACTTCTGAACAGACCTGTTTAGGCTTGCTCCTTTAGTCACTTGTGTGGTATTGGGTAGAAAGGAAGTCATTACCATGTTGGCAGGTGGCAAGGAGAGCTGTTGGAAGCCTGAAGAATAAATAGAAATGCTGTGGTTCTCTTTATGGGAAGGCTGAGGAAGTGGCTTGGTATGGACTGGTCATTGGAAATCTCACACTTGGGATCATCAGTGTTTGCATGTCAGCTCAGTATTATTGCTGCTTCAGTCTTGTACAGCTGGATTCTGTGCAGAGTCATTCACAAGTAAACGTCCCCAAGTAAGCATGCATAGATAAGGCTGCTGCTAAATATATAATATATTGACGTGATTTCTTTGTCAAAGCATTGGCTGTAGTTGATAGCCATTTAAGGTAACACACAAGTGCTAATGCAAAGCCATTTTTTCATACCTCTTCAAGTGATATAAAAATTTCTCTTATGTATTTGAAGTTCCATGCAGGAAATAAAATTAAGTCATGGGGGAGCGAGTATTTTGCCATTGCAGCCATTGAACAGAGATTCTTTCAATGAATCATACATCCCCCAGGTTTCATACATAATTAGAAAATACATACCGGTATATCTTTGTAGTACTTGACAAGATATGAAATGCTTTGTAACTTTTATTTCATGTTATTGAACTTCACTGTTAGTGTCTTCTTCTTAGGGTGTATCTAATGAGATGCTAAAAGGTATGTGATGATTCTTCCTAGTGCTTCTAAAATGTAAGTAGCAGCTGGGTAGTGTGCACTGTGCATTGGGAAATAAGGGGTTTAACCACCTTTGCATGATTTCACCAATCAAAACTCTTGTTCCAGTCCGTTGCTAACCCTGGAAACAAAAAATGACATGCAAAGAGAGGCTGTCTGCCTTTTTCCCTTTCAGAGCTAAGTATAGTGGTATATAGGTTTCTGTCAGAGGTACTCCATCTCCTGACAGTTAAGGTTGTAAGCTCTCTACAAATTGTGACCAGTGTGGTCAAATTAAAACAAACAAACAAACAAAAAAAACCCTTGCTTAAACAGTGCGCTGGTGTTCTTGATAGCTCAAAAAACAAACAAACAAACCCCACTGAGGACTCGTGTACACTCTTGCATTGTTTCTTCGCCACTTTCTCCCATCTCTGTCTACTGGTTGCTACGTTCTTGAGGTACCTAAAAAACTTACATTTCGTGGTGAGCAATTTACAGATGTGAGGTCTGTCCCTTACAGTTACCTGACCTATTGTTTGCGGGCAAACTATTGCAGTTAGGAATAATTTGTTCATGCTTATTTGCACAATGCTTTGCTTGGCTGTTGTCTCCCCCAAAACAATTTCTGTTCACCCTTGGGGATGATTTCTTCACAGCCAGGAACTTTTTATTTTGGCAGTGGGTTTTGTCTCTTACATTTCTCTGCACACCTCCCTGGTTTAGACAATTTCATTTCGAGTTCTTAATCTGATAGCTGAGTTTATCCAAGTTTATAGACTATATAGTTGATTGAAATTGACATGGCTTTCTTGGTAACTGAATTTTTTTATTTTCTACACATTGGGTGAACATTTTGTCCTTTCTTACTTTTGAGGAACTCGGCTCAGAACTTAGCATCCTCAAAGGTTTGTTGACCCAGGTTTTTCTTAGCCATGTGGGTATGAACCCTTGGGATAAGAACCAAAAGTGGTTGGTGGGTTCTGGCTGAGAGGGTGGCTAACTTTGCTGTTTTTTAAAAAGGCATTCCATGGCAACCCATGGCATAGTAATCAAGCATTTACAATCAATTACCCGGCTGCCATGCCAAATGTTGCCACTACACAGATACAATGCTGTGTGCAAGCAAGTATTCAAGTGATCAAACAAGAAGCTTGACTTGACAAAAAGTAGGTAGCCTGTACAAGGTACATTCAAATGTCAATTGTAATTTTTGCTAAGTTCTCAGCATAGTTTCTGTTGTCAAAACTGCACCGAGGAGAAAGAGTTATACCCATTCTGCTCCATGGCCCTGATCTGAGTGTAAAGCTTGTGCAGCTGCTATTTGCCTTTAAAAGATGTTGAGAAGATTCAGCCATAGTTTTCCCATTTAGGTAGACTTTCAAATACTTAGGTAGACTCTCATTTAAGTAGACTCAAATACTTCTTATTTCTGATAACAGTGTGTCTCATTCAGATAATTCACATTCAGATAGTGTCTGGCAGACACTAACTTGGTTTGATTGCTGTGTTCGTGTACAGTCAGAGGCTTCCTTGTTTGAGAAGCTGCAAGCAGAAATCTAGTTGCCTATGTCAGTGCCCTAATCCAGGTGACTTGACAAATTGGAGGCTTCTGCCTCTCCACAAACAGGGATTCTAAGATGGGGTTAAACTATGGTTTATATTTCAGTGTGATCTGTGTTGCAGAAGTGAGGAGGGAGTGTGGTACATAAGCATGGTAAAGACTTTTTTCATGCTGTCACAGACACCTGACATCTGAATGTGGCCTGTAGAGGTGCACCACATTCTTTGCAGCACAGACCTAAAATGCTCTGAGCATTCTACAAATTTGCCACTGAATGATGACGTTAGAATTAAACTTTACTAATCTTCTTCCCTCTTTCTTTAGAAAGATGTTTGAAGATTTTATTTTCACCTCTGAATACTTGGCACCTAGTTGCTTTATTGATAACTGGACTACGCATAACACACACTAGTCCTGTGCCACTGGATAAGCATAAGATGATGAACCTATTGTTCCTTGTGCCAGACTTGAAAAAACATAAAGCTGAGAGTAACACTATCTACATCTATTCCAGTTTTTTTTAGAAGAATATTGCATACAACCACATCAAATAAACTTTGCTGAAGTTCAAGTAATGCTGTATTAATTGTGTCTTTTCATTTTTTGTAACGGTTATCCTGTCAGAAAGGGAGACTGAAGTTTTTAACTGTTAATTACTGCAAAATTCCATGCTGCAAAATTCCATGCACAATGAAATTGGAGGGAAATTTTGGGTTGGAACAGATTCTTCTTTGGAAGCTAGGAGAGACTTGCTGGGCTTTCTTGAGAGTTCTGGCAGATCTCCTTATTGTCCATAGGTCATATTAGGACTTTCAAGCCTGACTACTTCGTCCTGCAGCAACATTTGGAAGCAGGCAGAATTCAGCTTTCATCATGAGGACTGGACCATTTCTGCTGTCCTCATGGAATCATCTGAAGGAGTGAAGGGAGGCATTATTGTATTGTTGTGTGGCCTGCCTGGATTCTTCCATGTATGCGTAGGAGATTCCAGGGTCATGCTGATGGAAAGTGTTTTTACATATGTGTCCTGGATACTTCTATATGCATATAGTTTGTTGAATTCTTGGTTTCCAAGCAAGGCACACAGCGTACATGGTCCTGCCTGCTTGCCACATCTCCTGGTTGAGATAATAAATTTTGTAGTTCATGCATGCAGGCCCAGCCTTATGTGCAATGATGACTTCATACTCATGAAAAACTAGTGGTAGAGTTAGCATGGCTGGTAGACTCTTCTGTACCAACCTGAACAATTAAGAATTTCGTATCCTTCATCACTTCTACCTCCACTTTGATTTCATATGAGATAGGAGTTTCACTTGATTTTTGAGGATTTTCTGGTTGACAAGGTTGGTTCACCTGTTGGAGCCCTGGGTGACCTGTGGAATATGGAGATGACCCAGACTGTGGGCATAATTGTCCTTGTGTATTGTCTCTCCTTCCGTGGGTCTGGAATGCCTCAGTCAGAATATCCTTTGGTGTAAAGAGGAGCTTTGGATGGACGGATGGTTTGAGTATAAGGTGAAATCACATTATCATGCCCACAATCCAAGACTCTAAACAGCTTGCAGACGTGGTGCCTGAAGGACTCTGTCCTCCCATACTATCCAGCCCATGAATTAAGATCTGCCTCTGAAGCCCTGTTCTCTGTGCCCCCACATTCAGAGGTGAGGTGAGTGGCAAGTAGAGATGACATTTTCTGTGGTGGTGACAATTAACCACTGGAATGCCAACCCCTGTGAGACACGCCTGGTATCTACTTTTTTTTAAAGGGTTTTATTCTTATCAGCTTTTAATGGTCCGCTTTTGTTTCATGCATAGTTTTTATGCTGTTTATGTTGCATGGCTTGTTTTTAAATGGCTTGTTTTATATTGTGGTTTTTAACTGGCTGCCTCGAGCAGAACTCTGAAGAGGCTGCATAGAAATGGCTTGTTTTATATTGTAGTTTTTAACCATATTTTCCACAGTAAAAACAGGCACAAAGAATTCATTGTTTCTTTGTCATTTCCACATTATCCTTAAGCAGTCCTCTTGTTACTTTGTTATCTAATGGTCCAACTGCCATCCTTGCTGGCTTCCTACTCCTAACATAGTTGAAGAAATTATTTGTCTTAATGTTTTTAGAAATCACTAAAAGAAGCAGGGAAAAGGGAAGTTGTGGGGGCTTCTAGGGGAGTGAGGGAAGGAAGGATGGATGGAAGAGAAAGCCACAGATGGAATTAAGAAAGGTAGGTGGGAGTGAAGGAAGCAGGGAAACGGAAGAAGCTGCAGGGGTTGCAAGGGGGAGGAAAGGAAGGAAAGTGGAGATAGGGTGGGGAGGTAGCTTCTTCTTATGGGTCCCTTGTTTGGCTAATTTTGAGTAGATGACCATGGGGGAATAGTCACTGCAGGCTTAGATATTGTCAAACATTTATAAACCCAAGTGTGCACATGTTTAGGTAGTTCTCCACCTTTTAAATTGTGCCATCTGGTAGCAAAGATTATATTTTAAGACGAGCTAAAGGGGCACAGTTACACATAGTTTTCAGTTGTCTCATCTAAAATATGTGGGTAATACTGACAACTTAAGGTTGTTCAATGAATTGCTGGCATATTATATGTGAAGTAGTTTGAACTTACTAAATTGTCTTATAAATGACAACTTGTTCTTACTGTGCTTTATAAAGTTTTTAGGTGCTTTTGAGTGACTTAGAAGATAGTGGGATATTTCACATAAAATACAAAACAATTATTTAATGGTGTAGGAATGCTTTGTTCTCAGGCACTTCTTCCATCTTTTGCATTATTACAGTTTATGAGCAACTTCCAGTTTGTCATAGCCTAATATAATCCATGGTGTGTTATGAATTTATAAAACTTGTCTTTAAAGGTTGCATGAATAAACTGGGGCAGTGATGCAGTTGGATAAATGAGTGGAACACAAGTAAATGGAAACTCAAAGCAAATGGGACTGAACACATGAGCATGCATTATCATACCTACTTAGTGGTGACACAGCAAGCTCACTTTTCACTCACCATTGAATCAGCATAATGCAGAACTTTTCTGAGTTGTGAGGGGGCTCTTATCCCAGGCCTGTTGACTCTTGTGCAGTTGTTTTAAAGATAAAATTGCTCATATTTGCTGTGACTGAAATGCTATGGTTGGGTCAGTTAGAAATCAGAATGGCACTGGATCACAGCCTGGTCCTAACTGTATGAATGGCTTTCATGTGGTGAGGCCTAATGAAGGAGATAAGTTGCTTAGAAGTGTGTGGCCCACCACACCTAAGCCTAGACCCTTACCCTTTATGGTTGTTGGTAGCAAGTACTGTTGGGTTGGTCGTGGATCTAGGAAGTAATAAGCACTTCTCTGTGGAGGATGTAGTTCTGGCCACTTAGGCAGTCATGTGACTTCTGAAGAGGCCATCCCTGGACTTGGTGACCTAACTAACTGCTCCATGATGGCCACTATTCCTTTTTTGGACAAGGTACTAATGTGGATGGTGGTTTTGCAGCTTGGAGGACTTTGATTATCTAGACCAATTTCCATTAGGATTCAGGTCTGTATTAAGGAAGGAAACTGCCTTGGTTGCACTGACTAATGATCTCTGAGAGTGACGGTGTGAATGTGTCCTGGATCTCTTGGCAGCTTTCAATACAATCAGCTATGGTATCCTTCTGGAGAGGTTGGTTGGGTTGAGAGTAGGGGTCACCATACTTCTTTGGTTCCACTGAACTTGACTGGCTGATTCCCAAGATGATGATGGGAGGCCCCATAGCAGTTACACTATTGGATCACACAGGGATCTCCTTATCTATCCCCCATACCATTTAATATCTGTAAGAAACCAGTGGGAGAGATGATCAGGAGATTTGGAGTAAGATACCACCAGTAAGTGGTTGACACCCAGCTTTGTTTTTCCTTAACAGCTGAATTGGGTGGGTGCTTAGAAGTCCTGAACAGGTGCTTGGAAAAGGTAATGGGGTAGGTGAAACCCAATAAACCAAAGCTGAATTCCAACAGAACTGAATTGCTGTTGGTCAATGACAAAACTACTTGAAGACTGATGAGTTAGTGTGTCTTGGAAGAGCTTGCCCTTCCTCTGAAAGAGCAGGTCCATAGTTTGGGGGTGCTGCTGGTTGCTGTCTTAAGGTTAAAGGCCTATGTTTCTTCTGTGGCACACTTTATCAGCATCAGCTGATACGCCAGCTTTGTCAGCCTTGAAAAGTGTGATCTGGCCATGATGATCCATGCTCTGTCATCTGTGTTTAATAACTGTAATGCTTTCTATATGATTCTGGCTTTGGAAACTGTCTGGAAAATTTAGCTGATTCAGAATGTGGAAGCCACTGTCTGGGGTGGAATGCAGGAATCGTATTGTCTTTGTCCTGAAAGATCTGCACTGGCTGGGCTCTAATTCTAACATTTTGGGCTCTAAATGGCTTGGGGCTAGGGTTCTTGAAGGTCCATCTCCTTCTTTACTGTCTAGCCTGCCAGTTAAGATCTGCTTCCAAAGCCCTGCACTGTGTCCTCTACCTTCAGAGGTGAGGTGGGTGGCAACCAGAGATGGGGCTTTTTCAGTGATGGCACCTTGCCTGTGGAATGGACCTTGCTTAGAGGCTCACGGGGGCTTAGCCTATGTTCTTCTGGCGCCAGACTAAAACATAGTTTTTACTCATGCTTTTACTTAAGGGGTGGTTCTTTTCTTTTCTTTTTTTAATTGTGTTGGTCTGCTTCTAGTCTGAAAATAATTCATGAGGTTTTTTTTAACTGCTAAATGTTTTATGATGTTTTTATGCTCTGATGGGGTTTTAATAGCTTATTAATTGTTAATGGCTTTTATGGTATGTTATGTTTTTATTATAGTTTAATTTGTAAGATGCCTTGAGCAGCCTCTCTGGCGCAGCAGCACAGATATTGAATAAATAAATGAAGAATAATGTATTATCATTTGTTCATCTAGTGTATCCTTTGTAGTTGCCGAATGCCTCAGGATCACTTGAGTAACTTGTCAGAAGACCCTGCTAGGGCAGCAATGAAGTAACTACACCACTGATATTTGATTCCCATGACTAAGCAATGAAATGGCAGATGAGGGCGATAGAACGACTGCCCAAACTGGTAGTGCATAATGCACGCTATCCTTCTTTGGAAACAAACTAGGAAAATGCCTTCAACACCAACTTGCACAATGGCCAAGCAGGACATATTCTACAAGCACTCAACAAACCCCAGGTCACCATGGCAACTAGAAATTTAATTGTGGCTTTTAGTATTTTTAGGAATAACCTTTTGAAAAGTTTTTATTAGGACAACATCCAAGGGCACCCCATATTATAACAGGGTATGTAATATTCAACATGGCTCCATCTGCAGATACATAAATCCACAGTTTGGTATCAAATAGACACAAAAAGATATTTCTACATGCCAGGTTGGCACAAAAATCCTAAAAGTTAAAAAAAAGTTTGTTTTTTACAAAAGATCCAAAGAGGGAACACTTGTCTGTGCAAGCACACACAACTGTTCTTCAGAGGCAGGTTGTGCCGGAGGAGGAGGGTATGGGAGAATGAGCAGAAGCCACTACCCTCTGCCCCCCCCCCAGCCTCTGAAGTGGCAAAAGTGAAGAGGGGTGGAGGAGGAGATGCAGGAACTGAAGCCCTCACTGCTGCTGAGGTGTCAATACTTCCCCCATCTGAGGCAGCAATTCTTGAGGAGGAGGAAGAAGAAGAGTTGGTTTTTATACCCCACTTTTCTCTACCTTAAGGAGTCTCAAAGCAATTTACAATCACAATCCCTTTCTCTCCCCATAAACAGGCACCTTGTGAGGTAGGTGAGGCTGAGAGAGTTCTGAGAGAACTGTGACTGGCTCAAGGTCACCCAGGAGGCTTCACGTGGAGGAGTGGGGAATCAAACCTGGTTCTCCAGTTTAGAGTCTGCTGTTCTTAATAACTACTCCACACTGTAGACAGTGTAGTGTAGACAGGGAGATGTGTGGGACCCCCCAACCATCCCTGCTCCCCAATCTTTTCTTTCGGGTCCCACTGAAGTAGTGATACAGTAGGTGGGCGGGGGACGTTTGAGTTGTTGCTGCCCCTGGGGGTTAAGGTGGCAGTACTTGATGGGGGGGTGGGAGGAGCAGAAACCCGAGCTGCTGTGGAAGTAGCCTGGTGAGTGTGGGGGGAAGAGTGGCAAAAGGGGTGGGGGAAGAAATAGGGGAAAGTGAAAGAAGGGGGGGAGAAGGGATAGGGGTTGAGTGACAGAAGGAATGGAAGGGAAAAAGAGTTTCAAAAAAAGGGGTAGGGAATAGAGGAAGCAAAGGCAGGATAAATGGGATGCCCCCTTCCCACAAGGTCCTTGAGGGTCCCCACTTGTTAATTTCTCTACTTCTCAGTGTGGCCAGTTCTGTGTATTTTTAAATCCAGGGCCTGGAGCCACGAACAGACAAGACAGATCTTTCTACAAACCTGAGAAAAGCCCTAGGTTTATCGAAAAATCTATCTTAAAACATGCACACATTTGGGGTTAAGCCCCCAAATAATAGAAGCGGCACCTGTAGCTTTAACAAATGAATGCCTCTTGCAGTGGCCATTGCTAGACAACCACAACAGTATTGCCAGACTTCAGTCCTTGATTTCTGTTAGTAAAAAGCAGGGGCAGGGGGTTTCAAGGGCTGTTTTGATCTTTGACGGGGCAATCATTGGAGCCAGGCCTGTCAGCAGCCACCAGACAACTAGATACCACGTTACTTGCATGACACACACAGGGCTGGCTACTTGCTACTGTGCAACAGAAGCCACCCCACCCAAGTCAGTGTGGTATAGTGGTTAGAGTTTCAGACTACGATTTGGGTACCCAGTTCAGATTTCCCCTCTGCTGTGGAAGCTCAGTAGGTGACCTTGGGCCAGTCCCCTCCCCCCCAATCAGCCTAACCTACCTTGCCGCGTTGGTGTTATGAGGATAAAATGGAGGACAGGACAGTTATGTGAGCTGTTTTGGATTCTTGTTATGAAGGAAGGCTTTTTCTGCTGTCAGGTCACAGCTGATTTATGGCAACCCCAAGACAACAGCTGTTTGGTGGTGATTTGCCTGCCTACGATCCTGTCTTGACCCTGGTATTCCTTGGAGGTCTCCCATCCAAATACTGGTCAGGGCTGAGAGTGTGTGACTGGCCCAAGGTCACCCAGCAAGCTTCCATGGCGTGAATGGGGATTTGAACTTGGGTTTCAGGTAGCCTGCTCAAAGTTGACTCAGCCTTCCATCCTTCCGAGGTCGGTAAAATGAGGACCCAGCTTGCTGGGGGTAAAGGGAAGATGACTGGGGAAGGCACTGGCAAGCCACCCCATAAAACAAAGTTTGCCTAGTAAATGTCAGGATGTGACGTCACCCCATGGGTCAGGAATGACCCAGTGCTTGCACAGGGGACTATCTTTACCTTTTTCCCAGGGCCTAGTGAGACACCTTAACTACTACACTATGCTGGCTCTCTAAGGCAGGCTAGGAAGTAAATAATATAATAGCTGAAGATGGGCAGACAAATGGTAGGTTGGTTGGTGAGTGTGAAGAAGAGACAGAAGCAGGGAAGGAAGGTGAGGGAGTACCTAGGAGTAGGAAAAGAAGACATAATGTGGGGGGATACAGGGAAAGGGAGGTGCCCCCCTGCAACTCCTTGTGGATAGCCCCCCATGCAACTGGGCCCAGCCTAGTGGCTGGCGCTGCACAACTCACAACTAGGCTGTAGCTTTCCTAGGTAGAGGCTGCCACGGGTAGGGAAGGAGGGAAAGCTGAAGGTTGGGTGTGGGGACAGCTTGCTGAGGGGAAAAGAGAGAAGGAAGGTGGAAAAGGGGAGATGCCATGGAGGCTTTTAGGGAAGAGCAAGAGGAAATAGCGGGGGAGGGGAAAATGGGATTACCCCAGCAAGTTCTTTCGGGTCCCTGTTTATTTGTATATATATATCACAGTATTTTTTCATATTGTAGCTTGAATAAAATTACAAGAAACTGAAGTGCTTAGTCATAGGTTTTGTGGTGCAGTTATTAGAAAATATTGTTATTAAAATACAAAACTCTTAAGGCTGAAATAAACTAAGCAGCCTCATTTTGCAGCTGGCTCCTAGAATGAAAGAAAATTTGCCAAGGTCTGTATTTTTGCTAGCATGAAACAGCACTTGCTGCACAACTCTTCCTTGTTTTTAGATCTGCACAGATTCAGAAGTTATTTGCTAGCGGTCTGAGACTCCCACCTGGGATAATCTAATCCTGGCTAATTCTTAATGCAGCAAATGTTACTATGCTCCAGCTCTGAAAGACAGTTTTATGAGAAGAACACAGAGAACCGAACTGTTAATCAACTTTATCATAATAGCAGGAGTAAATAACCATCAATTAGAAAATATTGTTATTAAAATACAAAACTCTTAAGGCTGAAAAAAACTAAGCAGCCTCATTTTGCAACCATCAAAGGCGGTTATTCCCTAACCTTTCTAGTATCACTCTACCTGGGACCACAACTGCTGGCTGTCTTTGTCCCCTATTTCAGGGATAGCTTTGACTTGTTGCCTTTGGTTTGGAGGAGAATTCTAGTGTTTCATCTCATTTATTTAAACTGTGTCAGTGTTCAGTATTTTTTTTCTGATGTCTGTGTTCTTACAGTAATAGTTGTGCAGCAAACCTGCGCAACTCACCAACCTGCCATGAGCATAACAAACCTTCCTGGCATTGTAGAAACAGGGAGGAAGGAAATAGGAGATTTATTGAACCTGGTGACATGCATTTGGTGTGTTGTAGGCTTAATTTAAAAATAAATAGCTTAGAACAGGGGTCTACAACTTTGAACCTGTGGGTGCTGTAGCACTTATGCAAACATTGAGTGGTTTCCACCACTAAGTGGCTTCCACTGGGAACACAACTATCCATAAAATAGCTGCCATGGGGGCTTGGGGCCATTTACAGACTACTAATGTATTTGGAAAGAATGTGGTTAAGGGGAGACATGATGGAGGTCTAAATTTATGCATGGTATGGAGAGAGTGGACAGAGAGAAGCTTTTCTCTCATAATACTAGAATACGGGGTCATCTGCTGAAGCTGGAGGGTGTGAGATTCAGAACTGATAAAAGGAAGTATTCACACAATGCATAGTTAAATTGTGGAACTCCCTGCCCCAGGATGTGGTGATGGCTGCCAACTTGGAGGGCTTTAAGAGTGGAGTGGACATGTTTATGGAGGAAAGGGGTATTCATGGCTACTAGTAAAAATGGCTACTAGTCATGTTGCATACCTATTCTCTCCAGGATCAGAGGAGCATGCTTAATATATTGGGTGATGTGGAACACAGGCAGGATAATGCTGCTGCAGTCGTCTTGTTTGTAGGCTTCCTAGAAGCACCTGGTTGGCCACTGTGAACAGACTGCTGGACTTGATGGGCCTTGGTCTTATCCAGCATAGCTTTTCTTATGTTTTCTTATGAAGTTGGCATCAGGAAACACATTGGTGATGCCACCATGGTGGCCATGTACATTATATTGAGGATCACATTTGTATTTTTAATTAAACCTTTTCCCTAGCTCTCAGATGACAAAAATTAAGTTGCAAGTCCTAAAGTACTATAAAATGCTGCACTTGTAGCTCTGTATTGTTGAGTATATTTTGCAATTTTGCTAGTAGAAAGCTAAGCATTTATACTTTTAAATTTCGCAAATATGCTTAATAGTACCATGCTATATGATAATTAAGATATAAATCATGCATTTAATGTTGTTACAGCAATAAAATAAGTTTAACTATGGGAAGAAAGCAAGTGTTCAATTTCATTTTTTCCAGAAAAAATAGTACAGGTCCCCCCCCCCCCCCGAGTTTCAAAATTTCCAGAATTTTTACATCTCTACATGGAATATATTTTTACATGGAGTTGGAAAAATGCACTGCTGACTAGACTGCTGCAGTCCCTTCTGACTGAACCTATCTGAACCTTCCCAGTGACTTTGGCTGAGGGGGAGGTGTTTGCATAGTGGTGCATAATGCTTCTGAGTCAGCATAGCATCATAGCAAAGAAAATTTACCTTCACACCTAACTGCTGTGGCTTTAGACAATTCTGGTACATCATTATGGTTTTTGGTATTATCATTTCCCTTTTAAAAGTTGGTGTCTAAGAGTGCTCCCCTTTTTAAGCAACAGGCCCATTGGGCATGTCCCCAGATCCAGAGAAGATCCATTATGTTTCTAGAATTATTACTGAAAGGTTTGAAATGAAACTTGAAAAATTTCAGGGAGCATTTGGTTTCACCAGGGACAGAAAGCTATGGTTTCACCAATCAGATGTTATTTAGGAGACTTCCTTGCATATCACCAGCTTTCGTACCTGACCAAATTCCTATCACCACAATTTGTTTTGTAGCTGCCCTGTTGACCATAGTCAACCAGCCTTTTCCACTGTTAGTTATCGATGGTGCTATGCTCATCTGGCTACAAGACAGTATGATCTGATATGTGTTATTAAATGTTGACTACTATCAGACTGTATTCTTGAACTGCTGCTAACCTTCTGTAATTGGGTCTAGTAGGGGATGCTTGTTCTTTTCTTTTTTAAGATCTATGATGTACTGCCATTGTTAATCTTATTTTGAGACCTATATCAGACCTCAAGAAGCTGGTTACAGTGGCTTGTTGCTTTGTGGTGCTGCTTTCAGGCTTCTGGAATGCATGGTTAATGCTCGGCTGGTTTGGTTCCTGAGCTTGAACTACAGGCATATACGCTGTGTGGCTTCTGCAGATACTACAGCTGATCACTTCTTCAGTTGGAAACTTGTCCAGAAAAAAACTGTTGTTACAGGAGCTGGCGTCTTTTGACCTGGTAAAAACTTATGATACCTCTTGGAACAATGAAATCATCATATACCTTTGTGATTTTTGATGAAGAGGCAATCTGTCTTCACAAACATTTGTTCTGAAGGACCTGTGTTTGCCATTAGCTTGAGTGTGTGTCTGTATGGGGGGACGTTCTCTCAAGGTGGTAGTGTTGGAGTGGTTCTTCTCTAACAAGATTTATGGCATTGCTACATTTTATTATTTATTTACATTTTTGTGCTGTGTTTCTAGAATCCAGCTCAAGCTGGTTTATAAATAAAAATAATATTATAACGTTATCATAAGTTCAGCATAAAAACAAAACAAGCCAGGGGCATAAAAATAGCATATACGACAATATCCAATATGTATCTGAAAGACTTTCTGATATATAGCAAATTCTCTATTATATACTAGAAATAGTATGGTGTACTAGAAATTCAGCAAAAATTTTGTCACTTATTTGGGGGAGCTGTACTAATTGATTATAAACTTTCTCTAATTGTGTATTCTTTTAGTGGAGTTGCTTGCCTTCTGGTATGGAACCATGAATGGGCCAGTGGTCATCTCAGTGGTTGCGGAATCTACATTCTTGGGCCAAAATAAATCTTGAAGCATGTTAAAATTTGATCAATGTGTTTGTCTTAAAAGTGCAACAAAACTCTTCTGTTTTGATTACAGCAGACTAACGTGGCTATACCTGTGGAAATTAAATTCTTAGGATTGGTGCTGAACAAGAAGCTTACATTTCCTGCTGCACAGAAAACTGCTGAAGATTAAATATGCAAAGGCACTATTCTGAGAGCTCTTCTTGATGGAGAGTAGACCAAACATCTCTGCTGAATATGTATAGGACTTTACTCTGGTCCAGACTGGATTATGGCACTATCTTATATAATTGTGCATAGCTTTGAAAAAGCTAGCCCCAGTTTTTTGGCGCTAAGGACTTGTAATATGCAAAGGAGCATATATTTTGTGTGTGTGTGTAAAGCGTCTATGTCCAAACAACTAAATCCATGTATTGCACCATTTTATCTGTGGTATCTGCAGATTGTCCCTGACACTCTGCCCTGACCTGGATGACCCAGGCTAGCCTGATCTCGTCAGATCTCAGAAGCTAAGCAAGGTCAGCCCTGGTTAGAATTTGAATGGGAGACCACCAAGAAAATTCAGGTTGCTATACAGGGGCACACAGTGGCAAACCTTCTCTCTTCGTGTCTTGCCTTGATCCCCTATGGGGTCACTAAGTTGGTTGCAACTTGTTGGCACTTTACACATACACACCTGACACTCTCTAGGAATAACGGGTTGTATACAGACTAAATTATCTGTTAATGGAAGGTATTTCTTCTGCCTTCCTTGTCTTGCTACAGCCCACTAAGCTCCTTGAAATGCTTCCCCTGGGGGACGGGAACATTTTGGGAAGCTTGGTTGGCTGCAGGGGGAGGGGGAGAAAGGTGCAGAAAGCACTTCCATTAAGTTGCTGTTGATAGAAGTTGCTTCTATTAATGGAAGGGGGATTTTGGATCCAACCCACTGTGTTCAAGCTGTGATGGGGAAACTTGTTTGCTGCTTGAAGATTTTGATTCTGTCTTCTGTTCTTAAATTTAAATCTCACCATTGGCAGTTGTTACTGAATAATATTGCTATTGTAACAGAATATTTCACCATTTAGGACAGGTATGTCAAACATAAGTCCCGAGGGCTGGATCTGGCCCCTTGAGAGCTCTTACCTGGCTCATGAGCTAGCCGAGGCAGCCCCCCCCATCTCAATCTGGGCCAGCAAGGTAAGGCCCGGCCCGACCAAGTGACATTTATGTCATATCTGGCCCTCGTAACGATTGAGTTAGACACCCCTGATTTAGGACTAACAGGATTGTTCACACTTTCTGTTCATTTATGAGTTTGAACATTGGCCGGCTGACAGCCAAATATTCCATGAAGCTACATATGCTGGTGTGTAATTGGCAGCTTGCCCTGACCTGGTTACCCCAGGCTAGCCCGATCTTGTCAGAAGCTATGTGAGGTCAACCCTGGCTAGTATTTGGATGGAAGACCTCCAAGAAACACCAGGGGGATTCAGGCAAAGGCAAACGACTTCCGAGCATCTCTTGTCTTAAAAACTGTACAAAGTCACCATAAGTCAGCTGTGACTTGACGGCAAGATAAATAAATGGCAGCTTAACTTTTTGTTTTATCTATTTTTATGCTGCATTTCCACCCAATTCAGAGTCCCCGAGGTGGCGAGCATTAAATCAAACATTAAAACATTTCAGACATTAAAAAGCATTTAAAATACAAATACATACAACATTTCTAAAACAAATAAAATATAAAAATGTAAACACATAAACACACATAAAAAGTTAGTAAGGTAATACCGAACAAAACAAGCATGTAATCATGGTATACTTCGTTAATAGTTTTTATTCTGTTCTCTTTTTAAAATTTCATTCTTTTAAACTATTTTGTTAGTACTCAGAATCACAATGAACCACTCTGTTTAAGCCATAGACGAATAAACCATGGTAAGAATTCCACAGCAGCTAGTCTGCTGCTTATTTTTTTCCACGCCTCTAAGAAGAATCCTCAAATCCCATGCTTAACTCCATTGTGTTGCCCAGCTGCTGGCAAAATGTCACTACATATGCAACTTGCTTGCTATTGATCAGCTGAAATAAATAGACAAGGCAAGGGAGGGGACTACGACAAACCAAGCCTTCTCCTCCTTTCTGCTAATAATGGTCAGTCACTCTCATTTTTTGTTTTGTTTTAGCCACTTCACTGAATTGGCTAAACTTTCTTTTACTCGAAATAGTTATAACAGTTCCTTAGTTCCCCATTTATAGCCACATCACTTGGAATTCCCTACACTTATCTTTACTTGAAATAGATTTGACAGCTGTTCTCTTCCATGTCTTTTTGTTTCACCACATTAACTAACCTTGAGAAGCAACACATAACCATGTCCAGGTCATACACACACTCTGTCTCTCTCTTCTGATATACTAGAGAGGGAGTGTGTTGTCTGAAGAAGGAGCTGTCTTCAGGAGGAAGAAACTGGCAGTAGGTGGCATGTAAAGTATAAGAGTGGTTTTGTGTGGAGGAATTTCCACTATATGTGTTGGCAAATTGAATAAAATCATGTAATTAAGTAATCCCTCTTGTTCCTTTACTTTTGGAATTTCCCCTTCAGAAAATCTGAAGCAATAGTCTTGCATGGTGAGTTGAGTCCTGACTAACAAAGAAGGGGGCACTGAGATGATGTGGGAAATCTTATACTCTAATAGTGAAGTCGGCCAAATCTTTAGATACTTAAATCCAGTGACTGGAGCTGTGAATGGGCAAGACAGATCTTTCTACAAACCTGAAAAGGGCCCCAGGTTTGCAGAAAAATGTGAAATCTAAAGAAAAAAATACATTGAGGGGGTTAATCAAATACAGTCCTAAATAAACTGTCTTCGATTGCCTTCTGAAGATTGAAAGTGAGGGGCTCGGGCTCACCTTTTTGGGAAGTTGTTCCATAATTGTGAGACTGAAAAGGCCCTTTCTAGTGCGCCTACCAGATGAGCTTCTTTGACTGGTGGGACAGTCAGGAGGGCCTCTATGATCTTCGTTACCGAGCAGGAATATACGGTAGAAGACAATCCTTCAGATTTCCCAGTCCAAGCCATGCAGGGTTTTAATAAACAAAACCAACACCTTGAATTGGGCTCAGGAACGGATTGGTAGCAGAATAATTGCTATAGTATTGGGATCATATGCTCCTGACAGATGGCCCTGACTGGCAGTCTAGCCTCAGAATTCTGTACTAGGTGCTACCTCCTTCAGCAGAATCCCACTGATGGTGGTCCTGCCCCTGCAAAAGTCCTGGCTTTATCCCAGAAGGCCAGGGAAAGGTGATGCAAGCCTGTCTTCTATCCCTCAAACTGCTGACTCAGGGGCCTGCTCCAGCAAAGAGATGTAGATATCAGGCAGGAGTCCCACTGATGAGGTTCTAGGCAGCAACAGCAGGCAACTGGATGATTTAGCCTTCCACTTTCATTCAGGTAGATTCTGGACTTCTTCTCTTAGCTGATCACAGCCAGGAAATTATGCCAGTGGGGTATTCTTCACGGAGATTTGCTGCTGTTTCGATGCTGATTTGCGTCGGAGGGAAATTTTGGTTATTTACTCCAGATCCGTGTTTTCCCCCACTGAGCAAAATAAGCCGGGTTAAAAGAGGCAATCCAAACCACTTCTGAGCCGTACTTTCCAGTAGAAGAGCGTTTTGTTGCTCGGATGCCCATGAAAAAATGTTTGCTTCGCTCCCCGGGACGTCTCCTTTCTCCTCCCCCAAGAACGGTGATTGGCTGGGGGAGTTGCCACTCTAACAACATCGCACCGGCAGGAGGGAGACCCAAAGCAGACTGGCTGCCCCTCTTCAGAAGGGTGATGGGGGTTTTGGCTTGGATTTGCCGCTTTCAGGATGCCCCCCCAACACACACACACATACAAAGGATCGCACCGGCTGGAGGGAGACCCAGAGCAGACTGGCTGCCCCTCTTCAGAAGGGTGATGGGAGTTTTGGCTTGGATTTGCTGCTCTCAGGATGCCCCCCCCCCAACACACACACACAGGATCGCACTGGCTGGAGGGAGACCCAGAGCAGACTGGCTGCCCCTCTTCAAAAGGGTGATGGGGGTTTTGGCTTGGATTTGCCGCTCTCAGGACACCCCCCCCCCCAACACACACACACATAGGATCGCACCAGCTGGAGGGAGACCCAGAGCAGACTGGCTGCCTATCTTCAGAAGGGTGTTGGGAGTTTTGGCTTGGATTTGCCGCTCTCAGGACACCCCCCCCCCAACACACACACACACAGGATCGCACCAGCTGGAGACCCAGAGCAGACTGGAAGCCTCTCTTCAGAAGGGTGACGGGAGTTTTGGCTTGGATGTGCTGCTCTCAGGATGCCCCCCCCAAACACACACAGGATCATGGGAAGAGTGGGCGGGATTAGGCGGATTTGGAGCGGTGAGTCATGAGCGGCAGCAGACGTAAGCAGCGCAGAGAAGTGCGCTGTTTCTCCCGTGAAAAATTGAAAATGCCTCGGGATGGGGGGGAGAATCTGCGCGGCCATGAAAAAGCTATTTAAATCGGTTTATTGTTTGCTCCGATTCGAAACCGAAGCAAAATCCATCGTGAAGAATACCCCAGTGTTTAGACATGGGGAGGGGTCTATACTCCTCAGTATTGCTGAAGGGGGAAGTTGGTATGCTTTGCTGTTCCTTTTAACTGTTAAATGTACTGTTTGAACTTCCACCTTGCCTGCTCACCAAACGTTTTTGCATAGTTGCTATCTGATTTACAGCTTGTGGATCTTCTTTCTTGCGGAAAAATATTCATCTGAGTATTCCCATTCATTTTTTTTAAAAAAAAAAAACTATCGGTTGTCTGAATTCTTTTTGTTAAAATACTTGAAAGTTCAGAGACGACATGTTTCTTGTACATCAAAGTGGAAGAATAGTGATACGTTGGGAGTGTGCTGCCATATTTATTTATTTCATTTGTACCCGGCTTTTCTCCCCAATGTGGCCTGATAATGTTGTGACCCCAAACAAACAAACAAACAAAAACACCACTCTCTAGCAAGCTACCTTGTTATTCTCTATAGGCCTCTGTTTCCATCTCCAGGACAGTTGCTGGCTTTTGCATATCAGTCCAGTTTGGGTCCAGCCTGTTTATTTTCTTTTATCTCCCTTCATTGCATCACTTGATGTCTGGGAGAGAGCAGAGTCTACCTTTACCACATAAAACATACTATCTGCTTGGAAAGTTTCTACCTACCAAGGGAGTTTCTTTTAACCTTTTAACTTACTGGTGGTGACATCTCTCCCACTGGTTTCTTACAGCTATTAAACAGTATGGGGGACAGAAGGAGAGACAGCCCTTATCTAGCCTTATCTCATCAGAGCTCAGAAGCTAAGCAGGGTTGGCCCTGGCTAGTATTTGGATGGGAGACCTTCAAGAAATGCCAGGGTCATGACATGGAGGCAGGCAATGGCAAACCACCTCCATACTTTTCTTGTCTTGAAAATCCTATGGGGTCACCATAAGTCATCTGTGACTTGACAGCAAAAAAAAAATGTTCATGGTGTGTGTGTGTAACCTCTTAACTAAGCACCCAACCTAAATGCATTTAGTGTGTCCTTTGCAACAGAGCTAACTTGTATTGACTTGGACAAGCACCTGTACATGCACCAAGTAGCTGGGTTTCTGCACATTTTTACTGTGATTGGGGCATCTGAATACTGCTTTGAATTACCTCATAGAAATCATAGAGTTGGAAGGTACCTCCAGGGTCATCTAATCCAACCCCATGCACAATGCAGGAAATTTACAACTATCTTCCCCTCCCCACACCCCGAGTGACCCCTACTCCTTTTTATCCCTTAGAAGCTCCTTGATCAATTGATCTTGAGCAGCATATATCTAGTGTTGGAGGGATATAAGGACTGAAATAGATCTTGCCACTGACAATGTAGCCTTGGGGTCCCTATCACTTAGTAAAAAAGGCATTATGTCAGTCACAGAAGCATTGGATTTGTATATTAAAAGGGGGGAAATATAGCGCGATCGAAGTTCCTCGTAAAAGCGGCATTCCAAAAGGGCATGGGCTAATGAGTCAATAGAGCCAGAAGAGCAAGGGCAGATCCTGTCTGAGTATGGTATATTCAGAATTCTGCCCTGCATTACCATAGAAGGGTTAGCATTCAATCTAGCCAAGCAAAAAGCTCTACAGAGACGAGGAGTTGTCAGATAATATGTATAGGCAGGCAGACCACGTGGAGGGGGTATTCCGAAGAACTGGGATGAACAGACGCGACGAGCACGAAAAGTAGTGCTGTTATAATCGAGCTCTTTAATGTGCTTTTTAATTTTGGTAAAAGCTTCAGTTTTCCCAATATCTAATAACATATCCTGCGAGAAGCCCAACAACGCCAGTTTCTCATCTAAGATTTTTTGCCATGAGGATTTAAAAGGGTCATGCGTCAGAGAAGCTAGGAACCCCTCAGTGCTAAAGCACAGTTTAAGGTGTAGTTTAAAGGCGGCCAATGACCCCTACTCCATGCCCAGAAGATACCTTTTGCATCTCTGTTTATCTTAAGAGAGTGGGAAAATAGATCAGCAACATGGGAGTGCAGTGATCCAAGTGAACATGAGCCAGGGTGATAATTGCATCTTGGATGAGCTGTATATCTCTACAGCGTGCCCACCTTATCTTTAAAAGCATTTCACTCATTCTAAAAGAGAAAATATTTCATATGAGGGTTTTTTTCAGGATTCCCTAATTTTCAATTTTTCTGCTGGAAAAAATGGGGAAAAGCCTCAGGAAAAAAAATGGAACCCCCTTCCCATTTTCCCATTTGTTTCTTCCAGGCCTTCACATTTCTAATACTGACCTTAGTTTTCTAAAAGCAAAATTAGCTAGTACTAGAGAGAGAACTCTGAAGTAGTGCACCCTGTTCTACCTTAGCACCTTTATTTTTGGGGTAGAAACTGTCTCATACAGCCACAATACTTGTATGTTATGTTAAACTTTGTTATTGAAACCTTCAAACTCTTCAATGGTATCATCAAATGTATTATTGAGTATTAATTGTCACCAGAATTATTCACATTATTCTTGAAAGTATGTTGTATGTGGCTACAGAATATGTAGGAATGATCATTATCTATTGCTGTAGATTGTCTTGCATTAAAAAAAAAATCAGTGCCATATTTTTCACTGAGTAAAACCTTCTCTTGAAAACATTTCACTTATTCCAGAAGAAAAAGTATTTTATAGGAAGTCCCCCCCCCGTGGTCTCCCAAATTTCCCATTTTTTTCATTGGAAAAAATGGGGGGGGGGAGGCCTTCAGGAGGGGAATGGAGGGAAGAAATATATTGATTTTTTTAGCCATGCCTTCACATCTTTAGAGCTGTCTAACATGTTTTGATCTCCTCAGCTATTTTGTTTGCAGTGGTAAACCACTTGTAAGCCCAAAATATACCTTTTTAAAAATCAAGGTAGAAAAACTTTACTGGGAAGACTGGGTTGCTGGAGGCTTTATTAGCAGTGTAAGTTGACTTTATGTTTAGACTTCTGTTATTTTTCTACATTACTTTTGAGAACTGAATAGTCCACTGAATAGTCAACGCAATACATAGGGGTTACCTCACTTGTATTTGCAGCGATGTATTAAGAGTTTGAAAATGTAATAAAAAATACTGTTCGCACTTTCTATGTATTCCCACTGATGTATTAAGAGTTTGAAAACGTTATAAAAAATACTGTTCACACTTTGGCCCCTTTAGCTGTGAAGACGTCTTCCAACCATTTATAAGCCGTGGTATCCAAAAACCCTTTTAAAGCGATGTTTTTTACAACATTTTCAAACTCTTAATACATCACTAGGAATACAAAGTGCGGTAACCCCCATAGTTAAACTACTTTCAAACCTTACACTTTGAACATACCGTCCAATTTCATTTTGTGCAGATTCTTGGTGTGTTGTTTAACAATATATCTGTA
The DNA here is from genome assembly GCF_029931775.1 of Euleptes europaea. Taxonomy (NCBI): domain Eukaryota; kingdom Metazoa; phylum Chordata; class Lepidosauria; order Squamata; family Sphaerodactylidae; genus Euleptes; species Euleptes europaea. Next base: position 38,155,255 of record NC_079323.1, read on the forward strand.
GAATTCCTGATTGCTAAATTTGTCTGGAATGCATTGTAGCATACAGCATTTTCACTACTGATTGTTAGTACTGTAACACTCACAATGTCGTAGCAGTGTAAACTTGCCTGTTCTTTCGTTGATAGGATCAGAGGAAACAAGTTTACACACATGGTACCAAAAAGTCCTGAATTTCTAGGGTGCTGCTATTTATGGCTTATTTGCTGGCAATGTCTATGAATGTCTTTTGTTCCTAGTAAATCGTTAGCAAAGCTATGAGTAGATCTGAGAAGCCCATTCTTTTAAGTGAGCTGGTCATTAATAAGTAACTGTATACAGTAGTAAAGCAAACTGTGGAATGAAGGATAAGATGGCAAAACAATGTAGCAGTAATAGCTGTGTGGCATATTCGACTAATATTTCCCCCCTCTCTTTTTCTGTCTTCAAGGTGCCTTAGCTGGACCAGTAGTTGATCCACATGTGAAAGCAGTGTGGGGGAAGGATGTTACACTGAAATGCATAATTGATATAAATGAAACATTAACGCAAATTACATGGGAGAAGATACATGGAAAGAGTGCACAGACTATTGCTGTTCATCATCCTGAATATGGATTTTCCGTTCAAAAAGAATATCAAGAAAGAGTATCACTTAAAAATAATTCGCTTACGGATGCATCAATCATCTTAACAAATGTTACTTTCTCTGATTCTGGAGAATATGTATGCAAAGCAGCCACATTCCCTCTTGGAAACTCCCAGTCATCAACAACTGTAGCTGTATTGGGTATGCTTGTTTCAATGTCTGTTTTGCACATCTTTTCATGTGAAATGTCTGTAGATCAAACTAAGTATGGTAACTTACAGTGAGTTTTCAATTACAAACGCTATTTCATGTTTCAATCTGGTTGAAAATTCTGTTTGCTTCACTTATGTTATTAATTACAAAATAGGTTTCCAGCTCTGTATACTGGGAAATCTGGCGTTTCTCACTATGAAAATCAGTAATGGCCACCAAGCTCCCCTAAAAGTCCACTAATACTAATCTATAGCTGCAAGAAAATGTTAGGTGTGTTCTAGGTGTTTTATGCATGGTCGCTTTAACCTCATTTATTCCCCGTTTCAGCCAGGATCATATTTTTCAGTATGCATGATATCTCATTCCTTGGAAGCTCAATGCTGTTTCGATGAAAACTAACCCGGCTATTCCCATTCCTCTTCTGGCCCAAATTAAACCTTTCATCCTGGCTCATTCCGGAGTCACAGAGTGTGCATACTCCGTTCTCGGGTTGCGCTTCCCCACGCCATCACACCCCACCCTTTTCCAACCCCCTCCTCAAAGCAGCATGCCGATGGTTAAACAAGGGGAAAACATAAGATTGGCTTCTCTCACAGCCAATCACAAAGCAGTGTGTAAAGAGGCAGGGATTCAAGTGCTTCCTGCTTCCTTGGAGCTCTTTCTGAGAAAAAGAAAGGCTTTTTTAAAACGAGGCTTGGATTTCTCCCCCCCCCTTCTTTCAGTTAGTTCTGTTTTTTTGTTCTTAAAATGCTTTTTATGCTGCAGTTGGGTTTGGGGGGAAGGAAATCTTCTCTCACAGGGAGTGCTGCAAAGTCAGCCAATTACAGAGCAGCATTTAAAGGGGTGGGACTTGATTTGAGCTTGGGAGACTGTTTTTCTGTATTCATAGTTCAGTTAGCACACAGTTTCATCCATGATCATTCAAGCCAATGCATACCGTTTCCCCCAACCCGGGTTACTTTAATGTGCGATGAACCCAGGTCCAAGCAGGGAGATCCAGCCCATGCATGAAAGACCCTAGACTGCATGGTTCACTTTACTGAACATGTGCTGTATGCCACCAATACTTTCCTTCCCTAGGTTCAATGTATGTGATCATTTCCCAGTTTTATTGTTGTGACATGCTTTGAGTAACAAATCTGACCAATTTTAGCTTATAATATTTAGCTGACATTTCCAAGCATACAACTCACATTAAAATGAAAAGTAATGATGCCAGCTGGTCTTGAGTTGGGGACCTTGTAATATGAACTTCTCCCCCAAGTCAAATGGTACATTTTATTTTGAATGAGACTGAGACTCTTGGTTCTCTATTGAAACAGGATTTGCTATCTAGCCCTGCTTATAATTATCCCCCTCTTATTTGCCAATACACACAGAGAACTTAATTTGAAAAAGGGAAGGCGATTGCTACATACAAATCCAATGCAACCTGAGTTTTGGAAAACTCTGAGCATGTTTAACAGCATTTCCTTCTGAGCTCATGGGATTCAACTTCTTGAATTGAAGAGGTCAACAGTCCCATTGGGTTTGTGTGTGGTAAGCCTCCTTGCTTCCTGTCCACCTTTTCACCTTATGTAGGGTAAATGTTCGTTTGGTTTTGTTCAGAAGAAAATGGGAACTGATTGGTCGGGACCTATGTTTTATCCATTTCGGTTTTTCCAAGCTGCCTTCTGAAATGCTTGGGAAAATCCCACTAAGTGGTTTCTTTCGTATTGACCACTTAACAGGAAGCCTCAAAAAACCTGAAATGTTTTGTAGGAAAGAAGGTTTTTTTTTCACACATTAGGTGAGATTGGATACAGAAGCAATTATTCAAGTGCTACGAAACTGATTGCTATAATAAAACTTAACTATTTAACCTGAAATCACAAAAACTTATAGTGGGATTAAATTAAAACATAAACATAAACCTTGTAACGCTATTGGTTTCATTGGAAGCATTCCTATTGATTTATAATAGCAGTTAGAAAATAGCAATTTAAATAGAGATTACATTACAGGAGGTTTCTAGTTGAAATAAGTTTCTTAAATTAACCAAAGTTATTTGTAGTTAATCAGGTTGATTGGTCTTAGTCAAGACTGTCTCCACTGTCCTGCTTCAAGAGCAACTCTTTAGATACTTTTGCTGATCTTTGTAGGCTAAAACCACAAGATGGTGATTAAGAATAGAGAATCTGAAACTGCCTCAGTTCTCAGAATTGTTTCAACATTAAATTTTATCAACTCTTTATTTCTTGAGGATTGAATAAGTCATGATATTAAGTTGGTGGTGTTAATTTGTCTTCCTTTTGGTCAGTGTTCTGAGCTGGACTTGGATCTTGAATACTCATTAGATCTTCCTATAGGAACAGGTCAAATATCTAAAAGCCAGATATCCAAAGCATTGCCACAGTAGGTTGAGGTGACATAATTTTCTTTTCAGTGATTATTAACCGTTAATCCTCAAGTGCCCCCCATTATATAACATTAGCATCCTTCCCAAACCGCAAGTAAACAGGATACAAAAACAGAACTCCAGACAAGGATCTTTATGCATAAGATATATACATTTGCCCATAAAAGCTCTGACTCTCCCCTTCCCCAAGGTTTGTTGATTGCCCCCTTGGAGGATCACTAAATTGGAGGCCCTGAAAGCTTGCTCCATCTAATTTGTAATTATTGTGTTTTGGGCACAAGGTTTCTTCTTTAAGATCTACCTGCTATATTGGCAATACCTACTGATATTTTACATAATCCCTTGGTAAAAATAGTATGTTGTCTTGACATTTGCTGCTAATTGACAACATCACATAGAGTTCATTTGGTCACCAAGGCAGCAGAAGCTAATGGTTTGCCTAGTGCCGTGTTGGCGAACCTATGGCACGCGTGCCGACTCTGGCACGCGTAGCCCTCTCTGCCGGCACGCGCCCGGCCGCCTCCAATCAGCCCCCGGGGAAGCAGCCTTCCTTCCCCTTTCCTTCCCGGGCTGGAGGCGAGGGGTCGAGGTGCGGCTTTGCCTGGCCCCGCACCACGGGCGGTCCGCAGCGACTCCGGATTGGCTCCTCACGCCCGAGGTCGGACTGGGAGGCGCTTCAGAACGGGGGCGGGGACAGCGGGCGAGCCGGGAGCGGTCGCCCTCAGGGCCCGCCTGTCCGCTCGCCCGCTGCAAAAGGCCCCCGAAGGCTGGGCCGCCACCTGCGGCGCCTCCCCCGCTCGACCAAGAGGAGCCGCCGCCGCTGCCCCGGTTCTGCCCAGCTCGCAGCCCAGCCAAGCGGCCTGCGAAGCGGCGCCGGGGAGCGGGAGCGGCCCGTGCTGTGGGGTGTGTGTGCTGCGATGGGGGCCGACGGGACTTGCGCCCAAGCAGCCCCCGGAGCCTCTGGGAGGAGGAGTAAGAAGACTCCTGGCCCAGCCTGGGCTCTGCTTAAGCTGCCAGAGAAACGCAGCGCTGCACGGCCCTCTCTGAAGCCGCAGCGTGCAGGAACGCTGCGGCCCTTTAAACCCCTTCTCGCCATCGGCAAGAGGAGGCGGGAGGGAGGAAGACGCTTCCCCCAAGCCGGGAAGGCGAAGCGTCCCTACACGCCGCGCAGCACAGCGGTTGAAACCTCTTTCGCACGCCGCGGAGGGAGGGAGGGAAAGAGGGAGGGGGGAAGAAGAGGAAAAAGCCAGTCGCTCTCCCTCCCGGGGGCGGAGCATGCGCGTGGGAGCCGATCAGGTGGAGGACTTTTGTGGACTTGGGGGGGGGGAGAGGTGGGAAGGCTGAAGCCCGGTCGCAGGAGCCGGCTGTGTGTGTATGTGAAGGCTTTTCTCTCTTTCCTTTTTCTGTCACTCTCCTATTCTTTCTCTCCTCTTTTTCTGTCTCTTCTCCCCCCTCTTTTTTTCTCCTTTCCCATGCTTCCTTACTTCCTTCTTTCTGTCCTTCATTCTTTCCTTCCTTCATTCCTTCCTTCCTTCTTTCTGTCCTTCTTTCTTCCCTTCTTTCCTTCTTTCTGTCCTTCTTTCCTTCCTTCTTTCTGTCCTTCATTCCTTCCTTCCTTCCTTCTTTCTGTCCTTCCTTCCTTCTTTCCTTCTTTCTGTCCTTCATTCTTTCCTTCCTTCCTTCTTTCCTTGCTTCTTTCCTTCCTTCCTTCTTCCCTTTCTTTCCTTCTTTCTGTCCTTCCTTCCTTCCTTGCTACTTTCTTTCCTTCCTTCCTTTCCTTCTTTCCTTCCTTCTTTCTGTCCTTCCTTCTTTCCTTCCTTCCTTCTTTCCTTCCCTGCAGATCGACCGCAGGCTGCAAGCTGCGCCCCCCTGGCACCTTGATTGCCTGAGCCCACCGCTGGCTGCCCTCCCACCTGGGAGGAGGGGGAAGACCTGGGGGAGTTGAGGCACCCTCCAAGCCTTCTCTGCATAGCCTCCCCTAAGGTTGCCAACCTCCAGGTGGTGGCTGGAGATCTCCTGCTATTACAACTGATCTCCAGCCAATAGAGATCAGTTCCCCTGGAGAAAATGGCCACTTTGGCCATTGGGCTCTATGGCTGTGCAGTCTTCCTCCCCAAACCCCGCCCTCCTCAGGCTTCACCCCCAAAACCTCCCGCCAGTGGTGAAGAGGCCCTGACAACCCTAGCTTCCCCCCCACACACACACCAGGAGATCTACGCCCGGTATGGCCCCCGAACGATGTTATAAATATGCAAATAGCCCTTGGCAGAAAAAAGGTTCCCCACCCCTGTTCTAAACTAAAACCTCAGTATTCAGGTTAAATTGCCGCATTGGCACTCGGCGATAAATAAGTGGGTTTTGGGTTGCAATTTGGGCACTCGGTCTCTAAAAGGTTCGCCATCACTGGCCTAGTGAATGGAGACAATACTACTTCAAAACAATATTAGCTGTGTATGTTCCTGAATCAGGTTTGGATGCTTTTGTGTAAATATGGAATATTCAAAATAGACATACGGTGAACTGCTGAGTTGTTGTAGGGCTGTCCCATTACCACTAGTTGCTTTCAAATGCTTGACTGGAGAAAGTCTTACTCTATACTTTCTGTGAAGTCCTGAATAACAGCCTTAAAATTCAAGCCTCAATTGGCTCCTAAAAACTTCAGAAACCCCTATTAGCAGGTATCTTGTTGAAATGTCCACTTTCCCTCCTAAGAATATTCCTGTGTTGCTTTGAACTTGGCATGTGCAATATTCTGGACGTTCTCCAAAGACTTCAATTTTACTGTTATTGTTCTTCAAGACAATGCCCCAAACATACTGAGTGGTGATGTACAGTCTTCCTATTTTGCCATGCTAATGTGGTGGGGGGCATGCCGTCCTGGGGTATGCCCATGTGCTTCATGGCCATTATTACAGTTCTGCAGGTGCACCAAAGGGAGCACCTCTTGCAATAAGTCCATGAGAATGTGTGTAATGTCTTATGCTGAGTAAACTGCTTCTGCCCGAGGAGCTCCCTCTGGTGATACTTTTTAGCAATTGTAGTTGGCTTTGGAAACCATTAATAATGTGATGTGGTTGTATAAGGTTGGTGTCATTAGTGTTTTCAAGTGTATAAGAGTTATTGGTGAACTTACAATATTTAATGAATATAGAAGGAACAGTTAACTGTATTTAAGCATTTGTTTCAAATGCTATAGCTACACCAATGAATCTATGAGTACTTACAGGACAGAGGAGATCCCATTATCCCCTTCTTTGATGCTCGGGGCGATGGCTGAGCTTGGGGCTAAAAATGTGCCTGATGCATTTTTAACTCTAAGCCTTCTCTCCCCCTACCAGTCAGGTGATGAGGAGGATCTGGACTTGGAGTAGAAAGCATTTAAAAACTGCTTTCCCTTCCAAGTCCTCCCCTCCTCCCGGTTATCTGGCCAGCAGTGCTACTGCTAGCCAGCAGATTGAGAGTTTAGGCTAAGTTGCTGCTGAGATCTTAAAGTGGTGCTGTGAGATTTCATTCAGCATTTTTTTATTATGCAGGATGTGTAGTGATAGGTTTTGGAGGCAACTTAAGCCCTCCTCTTTATGTTTGTGATTTTTGTGCACCTGTCCATTCTGTACTTAGCCCCGTTGTGTGGATTTTTTTGGTCCACACTCTGAGACCAAGTTGATTTATGATATTGACTGATTTGGTAATCCAAAGCTGCTGTCAGGGGTATTTGCTTTAAAAAAAGTTAAATAAGGGATTGCAGTCAACAATAAATGTGTGCATTCAGCTTTTGCTGAACCAAAAAAAATGCCCTTTTGGCTTTTTTCAGACCTAAAAAGGTGCCCTTTAGCAGAGCTGTAAAAGCCTTCTGAAGCTGAAGGCCATTTCTCAGAAGAGAGTGGTGGACAATTCCCAGCTCTGCCCTCTGCCTGTGGATACTTAAATCTAAAGATAGGGGACCCACTTTCTCCTTTATGTTTTTCTGCAGGATCAGGGTACCCCCTGAGTCTGCAAAAAAAATACAAAAAGTTTATAAATAAATAAATGGGGCTTTTTTAATCCCCCAGAACTAAATAAAGCATTTTCTGTGCTTGCACAGACAACACACTTACTCCCTTAGAGCCCAGTTGCAGTTGTGGTGGAGGAGCCTGGGCTCAGCTGCCACAGCCGAGTACCAGACAGATCCACTGTGTACCCTGGGAACCAGCAGCGGAGCCCAGGAGTGCAGTGGTGGCAGGAGATCCTGGGAACTGCCAGTGGGCCTGCCCATTGCTTTAAGGTAAGCGATGGGACAGGGAGGGGAGATGGAATTTCCCCCTCTCCCATGGTGGCAGTGGTGGACACCAGGAGCCACTCCAGACCCAAGCTGGCAAGAGAGCAGAGCTGGCAGGGAGGCCTTGCTGCACCCACACCGAGTGGCTCCAGGTGAGCTGGTGAGAGAGCACGGCTGGGGGGAGGAGGCCTGGAACCATGATGGGGGGAGATGGGATTCTCCCCTGTGAGTTTCACAGCCCCCCATTTGTTTGGTATAATGCTGAGAATCCTCCATCTTCTTTTCACTTACAGTGATCTTGTCGCTGATGATGATTTCACTCTTAAGACTTCTGAAAAGATAATGAAATCTTTAAGTTAAGGTATATGACAGGGATAGTAGGATGTGATAATAACCAGTATATAAAGGGAATAGGAGGAAAAGAATTTTTGGTGACAAGTGATAGAAGTGAACACTTGCCAATAGTCTAAGCATAAGCCATGCACAGATTATTTGAACTGTTTGGGTTACATAAAAGCTTGGTATTAACCAAAGAAAAATGTTATACAAACGTTTTTAAATTGGTTTACTTCCGAGAGCATCATTCCATGTTGAATGTTATTCTTAGAAGAACATAGAGTATACTTACTGGTTGTATGCCAGAGTATACTTACTTGGTGTATGCCAGATGCAGTTATCTGACTTTGTGATCATCGTTTGTCTTAAAATGTGTGGTTAGAATTGGAATCGAGGAAATACTTGGTATTAGCATGACTGACGGATCACCCAGGAAATTGTTCAGTCCAGGCGGCAAGTCTGTGGTAGTTGACTAGTATATTTGAGGCTTGGAATGTAATAGCTTAATATATGTTTTGTAGTTTGTGTGTATGAAACGGGATGAGGTCTTAATGAGTTTCTGATTCTTCGGAAGAAAACTACCTATACATTCTTTTAGCATTTGTCAGCTAGAAGCACTAATTTAATCATGACACTTTTGGTTTACAGGAAGTCAAACCTTGCATTAATTTTTCATGTATGTGAAATATAAACACTCAAATATTTTTATTTGGAAACATAGAATCCTCGACAGTAGTATCATACAGGGATGGGTGTGTATATAAATTTAGTTTGGTTACTTCTGAACCAATTGAACTTGTTACAGTTTAAGCAAACCCTATTAATTATGTTATATTTGAATGAATTTAAAGTTAAGGTGTTTCCAGGTTTGCAGTTGAGTAACAATAAAGCCTTGTTACTTGGTTTAGCTCAAATGAATATTTCTTTGTTAAGCAAGATCACAGAAGTCTTAAACTTCTTCCATTGAGAGATGATTAAGGTAACCCATAACTATTTTGCTAGTCATCTCTCATTTTTGAAATTTAAAACTTAAAAATTGTAGGCAGACAATGCATGGCGTTAATTACAGCTATTGCTCTTGGTGGGAGGGTTAGACAAATTCATAGCTCGGGTGAGTACACTAAAAATTGAACACTCAGAGGTAGCATGCTTCACAGTTATTCTGGCTTAATTCCATATCAGTTAGACAGGTGCAAAGGTTAAAGGAATACTAAGGTAACTGGACATATTGGTCCTACAAGACCGTTCTAGTATGTGCAATGGATTTGTAAACAATAGCATGTCAGACTTATTTTTATGCTTTTTGCTGTCAGGCAGAAGGGATTTTTAAAGTTCTAAACCTTATTCATTTGTAGATTTTCTTCATTTATAAATTATGTGCATTTTTTGCCATGATTACCTTTGATCAATGTATGCTTCCACCATCATCAGGAAAATCAAAGGGTTTTCCAAAAGCCCAGGTAACTTTTTCCCCACCATGGCCACAAAAGTACCAGAAATGTTACATCTTTGGTAACAAACTTATTGAAAATCTTTGCTCTGGCAACAACTTTAATTAGACTTCTGTCCACAGGGAGCTTAATATAAATTTGGTTTATTTAAAATATTTATAAAACTGTATTTATACAAGTCAAAGTTGCTGTTTGATCTGTTATGATTAAGTTTTTTGTTACCTTTAACTTTTATGTTAACTATCTGGTTAACTCATATACTCATAAATATGTGTCTCTAGTCAGGTGGGTGATTTGAAAAAAAAATATGAAAATTTATTAGAAATAAAAGGCCATATTCTAGGTATTTTATGGTAAGCGTGGTATTTCTGTAGTCACTGGTGCTGGGAGTCTTTTTGAAACTTAGCAAATTGATTAATGTGAGTTTCAATATTTATCTGTATTTTTTTCTGTAGTTGAACCAATTGTGAGCCTAACGAAGGGACCAAACACTTTAATAGATGGCGCCAATCAAACAGTTGCAGCCATTTGCACAGCAGCCACTGGAAAACCAGCTGCCAATGTTACCTGGGAGGGAGGTCTTGGTGAAATGGAATCCACTTCAACTTCATATCCAAATGAAACAGTGACAGTGGAGAGTCAGTACAAGCTTGTCCCCACCAGGTTTGCTAGAGGAAGACGTATAACTTGTGTTGTGCGACATCCAGCTTTGGAAAAGGAGATAAGACATTCTTATGTACTAGACATTCAATGTAAGTAGCTGATGCATGTTATATCTTCATCGCTTATTAATCTCCACAAAAATAAATGCTGTCTTTCTAGTACAAATCTATTATAATCTTAGCTTTTAGGTACTTTCAGATGGCTGTGAAAGTTCTTTGGAAGCATAAATGTGAGCTCAGCTGTCTGAAAGAACAGTTCATATGTTGTTACCTGCTATCTCTAATCTGGAACATAGATGTGAGGATACTAGTCAACCTCTTTGTTTTGTAGTACTGTATCCAGTTCAGCCTTAATTTTTAGTTTACTTCAACATAAGACCTAGATAATGTATCCATAACAACCAGTGACCTCGCTGGAGTAATATAAAATAATAACAGCTGTAGAAAAAAAATTGTAATCATTGTAAATGTGGTTGACCGTTTTTATTTTAAAATAGTAGTGGCTTTCTTTGCAATGAATGTCCTTTCATGCAAAAATGCATTTTTACAAGCAGAAATAAGTGCTAATGCCTTTGTCAATGACCTTGATATTTATGCCACCAATATCCAATTAGTATGGCATGTTTGCAAAACAACTCCTAATCTATGCTTTGATGAATCTGCTGGTACTTTCTTTTCTCTATCCACCTATTTTAATGCTAGTGAACTCTTAGTTTTTTTACTCCCTCCCAACATGATGTTTTAAAATAAAAGCCCCAGATTCAAATGTCTTGTTTTCAGTAACAAATTAGGAATATGTTCTCCCTCAAAATAAACATTCAAAATACTTTTTCAGTGTAGTCATGCTCATGATTGCCTTAAGTCTGTTGATTCCTTTCTAGTCAATCTACCTAGTAATTTCATGTTTAGGCAGAAAGCTTTCTTCATTCTCTGGTTATGCTTGTCTGAAGTGTTGCCCAAATTAAAATGTCATCTATGTGGTCTTCTGTATCTTCCGCATCCTCAACTGTGCTTGTCAGGTTTTTTGCAAATATATATATAGAACATAAATTAAATGGCAACCATTGCAAAACAGTATCTGCCACATGGTGTAATCAGGCTCTTCATAAACAAAGATGATACTGATATACAAAAGCATTATATCTATATCTCATTTAAATTCTTCCCTAATTGTTCTAAATAACCAACTGACAAGGCCAGTCCTGTTTAGAACCAAGATTAAACTATTATCATATATGCTGTACATTATAGAATAGGTAGAAAACAAAATAGCACACAAGAGAGAACTTAACATTTAACTAGATCATACATAATCATTAGTTGGTGGTAACCATTTGCCCCTGAAAAGTTTTTCTTTCATTTTTAGTTTTAGTTTTAAACTACCAGGTTATTACACACACACACCCCAAGACAGCATTGCACTCAGCTGAAAATAACTTGCTGGTAGTCCCTGGCCCCAGAACTATCTGGCTGTCCTCGACCAGGGCCAGGGATTTTTGGCTCTGGCCCCAGCCTAGTGGAACTCTGTCGAATGAGAGTCGTGCCCTGTGGGACCTAGCTCAGTTCTATAGGGCATGTAAGACGGAGATGTTCTGCCGGGCATATGATTGGGGACAGTGTCGGCTACGTAGATTCACTGGCCTCCCTGCCCCCCACCCCTTCCTTTTCTTCATTTCTCTCTCAGAGGGACTAGAAGGGCATCTTCAAAGTGGGTGTTTCTGTTTCCTCTTAACTTGGGAGGCAGGAACCAATTATTTAAATTTTTCCAGGCTACTGGGGTAAATGCCCCCTATAGCCATTCTATTTCCTGCCTTTATCGGGAGAGCAGCCTTTTTCGCAGCTCTTAGCTTTAAAGGAATAGATAGCCAGCCTTATTCTTCCTTTGTTCTGCCTTATCTAAACCTAATTCTACTATTCTATATCTTCCTTCCCTTCTGTCCTTTCGTTCAGGGTTTCAAGGGAGGAGGAAGTATAAAAGTTAGATTTTCTTGCCGCCCAACAAAATGGCGGCCAGGCATGACGATGCATTTATTGCGCAGTCGGATTTGGATCCCAGCCTCCTAACAGCTGTTACTCGAAGCTCGCCTCAGGAGCCTAGCCTACCCTCATGCAGCTATGCAGGGGACTTAAAGCCTAAAGCAAAGGGCAAGAGCGGTGCGAGCGGCGCCGGCAAGCACAAAAGAGCTGGCTCGGCCAACAACAAGTACGCCAAACACATTCTTGCCGCTGCCCGCTCTGCAGCCGTGTCGTTCAAAAGCGGAGTTAGCTCCGTGGCGGTTTGCGGTGGGGACTTCACAGCAGCGGCCACCACTTCTCCCACGCAGTCTGTAAGGGGGGAAGACGTTGAGGCTGGCAGCTCGCCCTTGCCTCCCAAACGTCCGTCCACAGGCAGCTCGCCTCCACATCAGGGACGGAACGAGGCATCGGAGATTTCTTCTGCCGGTAGGATTATTCTCCCCCCGATTCAGGATGCTGGGTTTGCCTTTTTAAAGGCAGAGCTTTCGAATCTAATTAGAGACGCCGTCACTGAAGGTCTAAGGGCGGCTCAACCCCCTCCTCCTTCCCCCTCTTCCCAGGCAAGCTCTTCCAATGCGGCACAGGACAAGGGCCCCAGGGCTGACCAAATGGGGGGGCAGATTCCTTTTCAGAGGGCAGATGGCCCACAAAGGCTGCCTTGAAAGACACTTCTGGAGCACAATCCTTCCAGGTTCAGGGAGGTACCACCCCTACCTCATCCGGGGATGAGGCCAGTGAAAAAGAGGAGGGGGAGTTCAGTTCAGACGGAGAGGATCTGATTGAACAGCCTAAACAATCTAGGGTTTTCAATGCAGAGGAATTCCCTCTTTTATTGACTAAAACCTTAGCAGCCCTTGATCTAGCAGAGACTCTGAACCTTCTCACTCCCAAAGAATAAAGGGCACCAAGGAGTTTTTCCATATGCATGACACCCCTGAAAGGGTTATACCAGTACCTGACTACTTCTTAACACTCATGAGATTGGAATGGGAAAAACCCATGGCATCCAAACTATTTCCTATTGCAGCAAAAAGGTTTTGTAATTTAGATCAAAACACCTCAGAACTCCTTAAGGTTCCCCCAGTGGAGGCCCTGGTTACTGCACTACACACCTCTGATATTGTCACGGAAGAGGGTCAGGCCATGATCAGCTGATAGAAAGGCAGAACTAGCATGTAAGAAGGTGCACGAGGCCTCTGCCTTAGCCATCAGTGCATCATTTACCTCTGCCTTAGTTTCCAGAGCAGCTATTATTTGGCCAGGAAACTTGCTCAGATCATTCCTCAGGAAGAAAAACAGGCTTGTGAAGGAGTATCAAGGATACTCAGAGCAGTATCCTTCCTAGCTGACTCTACGTTAGATACTATGCCCTTTGCGGCCAGAGCCCTGGCCACAGCATCTGCCGCTAGAAGGGCCCTCTGGCTTCGCCCCTGGCAGATTGAAAACCGTTCAAAGCCTGTGCTCATGGGTTTCCCATACCAAGGGAAGAGATTATTTGTAGATAAATTGGACCCAATACTCATTGAGACCAAAGGTAAGAAAAAAGCCTTACCTAAGAGTCTCCCAAAGGAATCCAGGGGTTTTTCTCAACCCACAACCTTTAGATCTTACCACACTCTCCAAAAATTCAGACCTGAGCAGCGCAGATTTCAATGGGGACAAAACCGTAGCTCCTTTTGAAGGGGGGGGGGCAGATTCAACAAGACTTCTAAGTTTACCCCCTTTCAAGGCAACAAAGGGGATAAACCCGGTCGCCAATCCAAACAATGACGCCAGGTCACAGCCCGTGGGAGGAAGGCTCAGTCTTTTCCTACCTCAGTGGTTATCCTCCCATCCAGACCAGTGGGTAGAAAACATCATCGCACACGGTTACAGTCTAGAATTTTCGCACATTCCGCCCGACAGACTAGTGGTCTCCCCAGGTTCAAAAGACAAAACCAAGGTTCAAAGATCCTTAGAGGCCATTCCACACTTACTAGACATCGAGGCCATAGAGCCGGTACCTCCATTGGAGCGCTCATCAGGAATTTATTCATTTTTCTTCACAGTGCCCAAAAGGGACGGAGGTTGCAGACCGATCCTAGACCTCAACCTTCTCAACAAATTTATACCTTTAAAACGTTCCTGTATGGAAACTGAGGTCAGTCTCAGAGGCTCTAAGGCCTATGGACTTTCTCACATCCATAGACCTCACCGAAGCATATCTATACATTCTAATCTCTCCTGCTCCTGGTACAGGGGCCAATCTGTCATCCCAATCCAGGATGGTTCAAAATGACCGTCTGGGAATTGAACGGAAAAGACTCTCAGCCTTAGGTTACAGTACTGACATCATTAACACCATTCAGGCAGCACGTAGACCATCTACTCAGATAATATATAATCCATCCTGGAAAGCGCTTGCCAGATGGTGCAGACGTAAATCTATTGATCCACTTAAGCCTAGAACCGCAGGAGTCTTATCCTTTCTTCACGAAGGCCAAAAGCTAGGTTTATCTCCCTCCACACTTCGTAGGCAACTGGCTGCAATAGCCACCATAGTACCTAGTGCATCGGGATATCGACTAACCAAACATCCTCATATTAAGGCATTCCTCAGAGGCTTGAGCCTTATCTCACCTCCTGTCAGACACCGGTTTCCCACGTGGAGTCTTCACACCATACTTACAGCCCTCACTAGGCCTCCCTTCGAGCCTGTTTCACAGATAAGCCTCAAGTGGCTCAGAATGAAGGCTCTGTTTATGACAGCAGTCACGTCTGCTCGCAGAGTTTCTGAGTTAGGTGCTCTTTCAATTAGGCCAGGGCTCCTTACCTTTCACAAGGATAAGGTCATTCTCAGACACGACCATTCCTTTACACCAACATACAACACTAGGTTCCACAAAGAGCAGGACGTAGTCTTGCCCTCCTTCTGTGCCAATGTTAAAACTCCCAAAGAAAAGTCATGGCACACTCTTGATTTACGAAGAGCCCTACACATTTACATTTCTCGCGCTCAATCTATCAGAAGATCTGACTCCCTGTTTATTAACATTTCACCTCCTAACAAGGGTAAACCCATGTCTGGGGCTTCTATCAGCCGCAACATTGCCTCCTGCATTAAGTCAGCTTATCAGGAGAGCAAGCTACCCATTCCAGGGGGCATCACCGCACATTCTGTCCGAAGTACAGCCACCTCCACTGCTTTTGACAGGCAGGCTCCCATCGAGGAGATTTGCTGGGCGGCCACCTGGTCCTCAGTGTCTACTTTTGTACGACATTACAAGTTAGATCTTTATTCCTCAGCAGAGGCTGCCTTCGGCAGAAGGGTCATGCAGAGTGTAGTTCAAGACGTCTAACCCTCCCAGATAAGGGAATGCTCTTGTATATCCTGCTTTGAAAATGCCCTTCTAGTCCCTCTGAGAGAGAATGAGCCTTGGTTACTCACCATGAAGGCTTCTTCTGCTCAGGGGGACGAAGGGCATCTTGCCCTCCCTGACGTCTATTATATATTCTGTTAATCAAAACTTAAGTAGTTTTTTCAGGTTAGGTATACTGCAATTACACATGACTGAATTCTTTCAATGTTCTTGTTAACGATATAAGGCTTGGAAAGTTTGAAATGGCTATAGGGGGCGTTTACCCCAGTAGGCTGGAAAAATTTAAATAATTGGTTCCTGCCTCCCGAGTTAAGAGGAAACGGAAACACCCACTTTGAAGATGCCCTTTGTCCCTCTGAGCAGAAGAAGCCTTCACGGTGAGTAACCAAGGCTCATTCCTCTCCTTCCCTTATCCTATCCTTTCTGTCTTTCTTTCCCTTTGTTGTTCCTTTTCCATTCCCGTTGCTGTTGCCTTTTTCATGTCCTTGGTCCGGTGGACTGCCTGAAAGTTATTGGCCTTTCTGATTTCCATCTCTGGCCAACCTCCTTGGTGAGCATATTTTTTAGGACGGTCACCATCTTTGTTTAAATTGGGTTTAGTTTTAAATATCTTAGTTGTATGTTTTAATGCTGATATATTTACATGGTTTATTGTATTTGTTTTTTTGGAAGCCACCCTGAGCCCAGCAGTGCCGGGGAGGGCGGGGTACAAACTTAATAAATAAATTACCATCAGACACTTTTGAAACAAATTTAAGTGGCTTTAAGCCTGACATGCAGATTGCCATTAGCCTGGTTACTTCTATCAGATACGAACTGTGAGCAGCAGCTCTTTGATGTTTTCACTATGTAAATATTTTGTATGTGTTTTATTTCTAAGTTTTAATGTGGAGTTTTTTTAATGTATGTTGCTATGATTTAAAATGCAGACCTGTGAGTAATAAAGAGAGGGCTGGATGGGTGATTGAAGTGTGTTATGATTGGATGGTAGCTGTACCCTAGGGGGTGGAGTTGACTGGATTGTGTGTGTGTGTGTGGAGGGGGGGGGAACCAGTTAGTGAAGTGTGTGAAAGAACTGGGTGAGGTGCTGTATAGTTCTGTGGGATAAATCTGTTCTGTACGGAAGTTATTTGCCTAAATTCTGTGAAAATTAATAGGAAAATTAAGCAATGTGCAAATTATGAGCCTAAGCGGCAAGTGAGAAAATAAGCCTTTGAGACTAGATTAATTTAAGGAACTTTAGAGAACCTATCTGGAACCATTACACTTGTGTACCTGTCTGAAACCATTAAGCTTATTAACCATACAGGAATCATTATGCTATTATACCTATAAATAAATTCTGTATTTAAGAGAAATAACTGCTTTCTTTAGAGTAATTTTGTCCCCCTTTATCTCAGAGCACCCGCATGCACTGACCGTCCTGTCATTATACCATATACAACTAAGCCATCCTGTTCTTTAGGTCCAACTAAGAGTTCTAAGGCGAGAGCCTTTGGTGGCAGTGAAAATAAAGAAGGCAAGGAGACAGCATAACACATGACACCCAAGAACACTACAGAGGTTACAGATAAAGGGGTCTCAGAAGAAACCTTATGAGCTGCATCACTGTAACTGACTTTCTAATTGAATGACTGAGGCACTTCATTTTCTTTGTTATTTTAAAAAAATCATACACAGGTTTTCCAGTCTAGAGCTAGCTTTAGTCTCCCTTTCTGTCTCCCTTGCCTTGTCCCGCCACATACCACGGTTATGTCTGTGGACTCACTACTGGAAGAACATGACACCTGCCTTATTACAGCAACTTGCCAAACCCAAATAGTGTGAAAGATAAACAAACTTCAGCTTTGCTGATATTTAATATTGATTTGCATCATTTAATTAACTATTAATTAACTATATCTACCAGTTCATCCTTGTAGTTCTAATTGCTAGGAATGGGTAGAAGCATCCTGTATAGCTTTACTGAGTTTTGGTAGAGTGAAGAAAGAATTTGTTCTGTTCATCTAAAACTCCATAGTGAATTATGGAATCTGGAATAGTTTCCAAAGTTTGTTCCACAACCATCCTGTTGCCAACGTCTTAGACTGCTGGGTGTGGGAGGATAGTTTCTAGAACAGTTACAGGCCATGCTACATACATGCATACTGTGTCTAACAGTCTGATGTATGCAAAAATCTGTTCTTCTCATTGGAGAGATAGCAGAGGGCCTGTCTATTGTAGAGATTAGAATGTTGTACTGAGGGCTCCCACAGATAAGTCATTGGCCACTGTGAACATAGCTCCCAGTATTTTTCTTTAAAAATCTGGCACTTAGGGACCCAAATTGGAGTGAACTGGGAGGTGTAACCCTTTCCCCTTGTCATTTTTCCAACCTGAAGTGGCCATAGAAACTGCTATTTGCCCTATTGGAGAAAAAACACAGGTATCTGTATCGGTATCTGCTTTTTAGATGGGCAAAAAACAAACCTGTGAATAGAACACCCAGCCAAATCTTGTGTATCTCTTGTGTATGTCCTGAGACCCATTTCGGCATTAACCTGGTGAGGTTTATCTTGGCCAGTGACACACTCTCAGAATGCCATGCTGGCTTGTTACGAAAATAAAACAAAGCTGAGCCATGTATGTTGTCTTGAGTTCCTTGGGGATGGCTGGGATAAAAATGTTGAAGATATACTTAAGTGAGGGAATCTTAAGGGAAAAAATCCTGTCGGCTTCTCAGACTTACGTGGAAGAAGATCTAATGGCATCTTAAATATGATGATCCCAGAAGTGGTCATGGTGTTATCTCACTCGTGTCATTTTATCCTTGTATGATTGTTGC
The DNA here is from genome assembly GCF_029931775.1 of Euleptes europaea. Taxonomy (NCBI): domain Eukaryota; kingdom Metazoa; phylum Chordata; class Lepidosauria; order Squamata; family Sphaerodactylidae; genus Euleptes; species Euleptes europaea. The sequence goes on from NC_079323.1 coordinate 38,173,334, forward strand.
TTCTCTTTTCAGAAGAACCAATCTCATGAGGCGACACTGAAAAATAATTATTAAAATACCCTTATGTTCCAATGTTGGAAAGGTTAGGAAACTGCTTTCTTCTTTTCTGGATTGGCCTGAAACTTGCTGGAAAACAGTAGTCTCTGGATCTGTTCTAGAAATGCTTTCACCCCACTGGATTCTGATGGGGCAGAATTCTTCCTCATCCCAACTAGATATAACAACACACAATTAATTTGGTATAGCTCTTTATAAGGCTGCTTTTGTATGCAAAACAGTTTACTGCTTGGAAGCATAATGCATTAGTTCCAGAATAAAGGATTGCACATAATCAATTTTTACCAATCTGAGGGTCTTGACTGGAAAAGCATGCCCAGCCTTTTAAATACGAACAAACCAAATTTTCATATTCTGTGAGGGTATTGTGTAATTTATACTGTAATTTTATCTTGTATAATTTTAATGTCAGTATTAATGGTAACTTGCTCTTGATAACTTGTAGGAGCTATTTGAACTGAAATTACTCTTATGCTTGGTTAAAATGTATAAATAGTATTTAGTACTGGAGTCCCCAACCCTACAAAAGCCCTTGAAAGGAATGTGCTCTCACTGTTTACACTTGCAGAACAAACATACAAGTAAATTGTGTTACATGAACAGAGAAAGCAAATACCATGCAGTACCTGTTGTAAATGCTAATTCAAGTTTGGTATTGGGGGGTGGAGCTTGCTGCAGGTAACACTGAGGTAGGACATTTATTTACCATCTTTCCATCCCACCTCACCCCACAGTATCTCAGTGTAATAAATATGAGTAGGGTACTTGTATAAACTATTTCGTGGATGGATCATAAGCAAGTTACGCTGGGCTTCACTTGCATGTTTTTTCCCCCTTAGCTATGCAGGGAAGAAGCTTGCTGCACTGCTGTGTTTTTAAGAGAGCAAAGGTAGGGGTTGATAGAGGACTTGGAGATTGAGGGCAGGGTGAGGTCTGGTGCAAGCGAGAACCGGCCCGCTTGCTCGTCTTGAAGGCAAGACCAGTTCTGTTCTTGGGCTGCCCTTGCCAGGCAACTTTGTAGGTGGGATGTTGGTGGGAAAACAAACCAGATTTAAACCAGAGTTCAGGCTAATGTGGCTAATAAACCAACTTCATAGCCTGACTTCAGTCCTGGTTTGAGATGGCCAAACTCATCATAGTGTGGTAGCAAGGTTTTGGATGATGAACTAATTATGCTTAGGTTAATTAAACTGTGGTTTTGCATCATGTCTGAACTGAGGTACAGCCTTCAGGGTTGAAGAGAATGGGAAAGCCAGGATTAAACCAGAGGTAAGGCTAATGTGGCTAATAAACCAACTTCATAGCCTGACTTCAGGTCCTGGTTTGAGATGGCCAAACGCACCATAGTTAGTGTGGTAAATTAAAATAGCATTTAAAATATATAAAATATATAATAATTCTGTAAAAACACACAAATGCACATAACAACACAACCAGGGAGGAGGACCAATAACAGTTATTGGGGGTACTACTAACAAAACAAGAAGGACTTCTCCCACTGGCAGAAGACAATGGCAGAGGGAGACAGAGGAAACTTCCTAGGGAGGTTCCAAAGTTTTGGTGCCATGACAGGGAAGGTCCTTTCTTTCATTGCTGCCCATCTAACCTCAGGTGGTGGGGGCACCCGAAGCAGAGCCTCTGAAGTTGACGGGAGTGGATAGGTAGGCTCAAATGGCAGAAGCCAGTTTGTAAGGTATGATGGCCCCAAGCAGTATATAGGACTTTAAAGGTCAACATCAGCACTTTGAATTGGGCCCAGATGCAAATTGGGAGCCAGTGTAGGTGGAACAAAACTGGAGTGATACGGTCAGGGTTGCCAGCCCCAGGTTGCCACCTGGAGATTTTGGGGGTGGAGCCTGAGGAGGGTGGGGTTTGGGGAAGGGAGGGACTTCAATGAGGTATAATACCATAGTGTCCATCTTCCAAAACAGCCATTTTCTCCATGTGAACTGATCTCAGTTGCCTGGAGATCAGTTGTAATCCCAGGAGATCTCCAGCTATCTCCTGGAGGTTGGCAAACCTAGTTGTAGTCCCTACAACCCACTCCAGTCAGTGCTCTGGCCACTGCATTCTGTACCAATAATGGCTTCCAGACCGTCTTCAGGATCAACCCCACAAAGAGCACATTTCACTAATATAATTAGATGTTACCAGTGCATGCACTATAGTGGCCAAATCTTTTCCACTCCGAAAGGGCTGTAGCCGGCTTACCAGCCAAAGCTGGTAAAAAACATCTCTGGCCACAGCTGCCACCTGTTTATCCAACAGGAGGCCTGGGTCCAGCTGCACCCACAAACTACAAATCTGCAACTCAGCCCAAATCTCCAGATGGCCTCTTCCAATGGCTTTACGTGCAGCCCCAACCATAACAGGAGATATCCCAATTCCTGGGTTAAACCTTTTTCCTACCAGTTACACTACTGTTTTGTCAAGTTTTAAGTTTCAGTTTGTTAGCCCTCATCTATCCCAAAACTGCCTCCAGGAACCTGTTCATGGTTTGCACAGCCTTCCTGGGATCTGCTAGAAGTGCAAGTTAGAGATAAGTGTCATCCACATTTGGAGGTAGCTCAGCCCAAATCTCCAGATGACCTTTCCCAGCTGGTTTAATTCACCACTAGGTGCATTAACAGGGTTGCACTCCCTCATCCATCTCCAGGCATAGGTCATCTACCAGGGTGACAAAGGCTGTTTTACAGCCCATTCCTGAGCCAGAAGGCCAAATGGGCTTAGGAGGGGACCACCCTACGTCGTTGTCCGTGCCACTTGCATCGTGCAAACTGGCATGGACAACGACGTAATGGCACTTGCGCTGGTCCCCCAGAACTGCTGTAGCAGTGCGGCCCTTGGACTCTGGCTGGGCCTCCCACTGGTGTCCTGCTGGTGCAACTGCTCACACCGGTGTCCTGAGAGGCATTCTTGGGGCGTTCCAGGGGGGTGGGGCTGCCAGTAGGCAGCCTCCTGACCCCTTTCAGGCTGGGAACGCCCCCTTACATCTCAGCGGTGCTGTGCCAGGTTTTTGCTGGCACAGCATCACTTTTCTCTATGGGGCTTCCCCCCCTTTTAAGTTTATTTTAAAAATACCCCTTTTTTATTCTGCAGCGGCCGCAAAACCTCCTTTGAGGTGCCACAGCCACGCTGTCCCCGGCCACTGCAGGACACAGGAATGCGTTCTGAATCCCATAACCAGACTGGAAACCAGATTAGAACAGATCTGGACAATCTGCTTCATTTGGGAATTCCTGAAGTTGCCCAGTCACCACTTGTTCAATCACCTTGGTCAAGAATGGTACACTTGAGACTGGTTGATAATTATTCAATTCTCCTGGGTCCAGAGTAGGTTTCTTTAGGAGTGGATGCATCACTACTGGCTTCAAGGAGGGGTGACCACTCCCTCTCTCAGGAAGACATTTACTGTCTCCCATTCCCAGTCCTCTAGCCCCTTCCCTCCATGCAGATTCAAACAGCCAGAAAGGACAAGGGTTGTACAAGCAGGTGATAGGTCTCAGACTTCCAAGAATCCTGTCCACATCCTCAGAATGAACAAGTTAGATATAATGGCGCCCTGGGACTGTGATCCTTTAGCTGCTAATGTAGAGTCCAAGTCAAAATAGATGTGCAAGATTTTATCCGCTAAATGCTTAGCAAAATTACCGCAGTGAGCTGTAGAGCAGTCCACCTCCAAAACTCCAGAACCCAGTAGACGTTTTAGCACCCGGGCGAGTTCTGTAGGTCTGCACTGTGTGGATGCAATAATGATTGAGAAATATTGTTTCTTCACTGCCATCAACACTATGGAGTAGGCTTCAAAATGATCTGTGGCCTGTGCCTTGTCTGATTCTTCCTGAGCCTTTCTCTAGTGTTCCTCTAGTTGTCTTTTCATTGCACCCAGCCCCTCAGTAAACCAAGGAGTTGTCTGGGCTGTTACACCAGAGAAAGGGCACCTACAAGTGATTGTGTCAATTGCCTGGGTCATTTCCTCATGCCAAAGGTTAACCAGGTCATTAACAGGAGCACAGAGCATACCTGGAGAAAAATCCCTTAATGACTTCTGAAAACCAGTCTGATCCATCAGGCTATGGGGTGGATAATGTTAAGACCCCTGCAGAGTTTTGATATCTCTGCAAGTTTAAACCCCAGCAAGTAGTGACTTGTCTATGACAATGGGGTGTCTTTAAACCCCCATGCACACCTTCTGATATGGCTCTTACACCATGGCCTGAGGAGCTAAGCATCTGTGGAAGCAGGGTCCTGTACCAGTGTCTCTAGTTTTAGGTGGAAACACTCTCCAAAGCAGACACATCTTTACCATGCTGAAAAGCTATGTTCATATGTCATTGGTGACTGCGTGCAGACTGCTTGTGTACAGTTTCAGTCATTCTCTGTGTCAGTATGATTGGTTGGTTGATTAATGGGAGGGGGGCACAAGTAGGGGCTGAATCTGCATTTTGGTTCCCCCTCAGCCCTTCTCAGGGTTACTGCAAGTAGCATTCGTATGGCTCCTATTCTTGATTCAGACTTGTAGCTGATGTCTGAGTATGGTTTTTGCTATCCCAAGGATAACATGAATATTTAAGCTACATTAAAAAAAAAAGGATGCTTGTGGGAACAACGTAAAATACAAAAAAATGAGTTAATGCCCCCCACCTTTTTTGTAGTAGCAACTTTCTCAAATGAGTCTTTTGGTTGCTGTCTTAAAATAGCTTATCTCTGTTCTGCCTTGAACCATATAACTTGTTCTGCTTTGTAGTAGTGGTAGTAATAAGAATGCTGTGATTAGGACTATAAATTCTGTATGAGCTTGTACATAGATTGACAAGAAGAAGACTGAAATACAGGAATATAAAGTAATCCTAACTTGAAGATATGAACATATTTAAAAGGGAGCCTGTTTTTAACTGTCAAAGTCCAGTGTTGTCTTCTTGGTTGAAGATCTGACATGTTTCGTAATCCCTGATTACAATTATATTTGTAGATTCCCCTGAAGTTACAGTAACTGGGTATGATGGCAACTGGTATATTGGCCGAGAGAATGTTTTACTTAGATGTAATGCTGATGCAAATCCACTACCAATGGAGTTTACGTGGAGTCGGTAAGTTCTAGTCCAAATATATCTGATACTTTAAGTATTTTCTTTCGCTATTAATGTTCATAAAGATGTTTTAAACTATCTTCAATTTCAATCTAAATTCTTTATGCAGTGCTAGTGAATAGTCTTTGCACACTGTGTTGTAAGTTAATTTAGCCCTGAGTTAGTAATTCATTACTTCAGGGTATAATGATATTTATAATGCTCTTTTAAAAAGTGTGTGTGTGTGTGTGTGTGTGTGTGTGTGAGAGAGAGAGAGAGAGAGAGAGAGAGAGAGAGAGAGAGAGAGAATGAGAATGAGAATGAGAATGAGAATGGTTCTTGAAAGTTAAGTGATTAGCCATAATACCTTGATGGAACCCCAGTGACTGGAAGCAGTAGCTTATATCCAAAATTTGCTTGCGGAGCTCAGAATGGTGGTTGGGGGGGATTGAAATACTTCCCCATTCAGCAGCTGACACACCTCTTATCATTAGAAAGAAGTGGTAAAATACAAGCCCATGTACCTCTGTTTACCCCACTGGTTCCCAACCAGGGGTCCATGGACCCCCAGGGGTCTGCGAGAACTAAATTAAGGTCCGCAAAACAAAGTTATAAACCCATAATAAATTAATATTTTCAATTAAAAAAATAAAAATATTTATAAAAATATATATTCAAATATTATTCTAAGCTTAATGTTTAACTAACAGTTATGATTAAAGTTTATTTTCAAATTCTCTGAATTTTTATTTTGAACCTTGGGGTCCTTGCACTGAACAAAAAAGTCCTTGTGGTCCCTGGTCAAAAAAAGGTTGGGAACCAGTGGTTTACCAGGTATACTGGGAGTATTGTAATGACATTTTGTTTAAAACAGTCTTAAAATGCAGTTTCAAAGTAATTGGTTGGTTTTGTAAATGGATTTGTCTGCAACTTTATATGAAGAGAACAATGCTTAATCTTCGTGGCTTCTGTGCAGTCCCACATGGGATTGCACATGCTCAGGCCAGCCGCAGAGACAGAGTAGACAGCTTCTGGAAGGATCAGCTCCAATGCAGTGTTGGCCCTCCCCTCTGAATGCGTCTAAGTCCCAATGGCTTTTCCCGCCCAAAGGACACGTCATGGAGAGGCAGGGGAGCACTCTTCCCTCAGATCTCTTTCTGCTGTTGCTGAGAGAGGACTTGTTGAGAGCGTCGTGCTGTTCTTTGGTCACCTTCTGAGATGATTTTTCTGCAAGTTCTTCTTTGATTCTGGATCTTGCTTCGAGTTTCATAAGGATGGTGTTGTTCAAGAAATGCCAGAGTTGTGACACGAAGATGGCTTCCAGTGATGAATATCCTGATTGCCTCTTCTGCCTTGGTGAGGCACATGTCATGGCTTCATGTCAGGCTTGCAGTCTGTTTACCCTCAAGGTCAGGCAGGAGATGGCTGTGAGGTTAAAAGCATCCCTTTAAGAAAAATCTCTTTGGCCAGACCAGCTTGAGGATCAGCCCAAGAGGTCCCGTTTCCCCTTGGTTTCCTCTGCGCCCCTTCCTCTGACTAAACAGCCTCAGGAGCAGTCTTTGGTTGATCAATGGGCCACTTTGGAGCCACCCATGAAGAAGGCTAAGAAGTCTAAGCGCACTGCAGCCAAGTCCTCTTCTAAGGACAAGACAGCAACTTCCAAGTTGTCTGTGCCTCTTCATGTTGGTTCCGAGACTTCGATGTCTGGAAAGTGTCGGGGCCGTTCGACTTCAAAGTCCCCTCGGTGCCAACGGTCACCATCCACCATACTTAGCTTACCAACGCTGTCTGACTGTGACCACTATTATCCGCCCCGATGTCCTTCCCTGTCACCTCAACGCTGGTCTCAAACTTTTCTGTCCAAGGCACCGTCACCTCAGCATTGGTGCCCATCTTGGTGCCATTTGGATTCACCTCAATGATGCTTACCCTTGCCTTGGTGCCACACTTCACCTGGTTGATGCCAGGAGGTGTTAGGCTGCAAGAACAACTTTCCTTCTCCGTGCCATCAGGGTCATAGTCCTACCCCCTGTAGTGATGGTGCTGACTTGTCTCCTCACAGGAGAAGTCACACACTTCCCTGTGGGGGCAGACGTGTTTTTCTTCTTCTGAAGATGAGGTTGTTGAGATGCCAGTTATACCGTCGGACTGTGAGCACCACTCCTCTCAGGAGTCGCATTATTCTGCTGCCCACTTGTGCCATCTGCACTGGGCTCCATATCATTGTTGTCCACCACCATTCCATCTGTCATGCGGGTTTTTCGACCATTGCCATACTGGCCATTCCATCAGGTCTGCTCTAGCGATGAAGAGATCCACCGACCTTCCTACTTTGACTTTGACCTTTCACAAAATATTCTCCGATCCACATTTTTTTCTAGACCTTCAATCTTCTTCGGAAAGGAAACAACACACACTAGATGTATGCAGGGCCTTACTTTTTTATTTGGACTGTATGAAAGAGTTCAGATTAGATGACAATCTTTTGTCTGTTTCTGAGGTCCTAAGAAGGGAAAAACTGTCTCTACCCAGACTTTATCCCAATCGGTATCATCCGCAATCAGACTTCTGTACACCACTGTGGGGGTTAACTGTCCACTGTCAGTGCATGCACATTCTACCAGGGCTTGAGCATCTTTGGCTGCCTTCTCTTCTCATCTCGACATCCAGGAGATCTGCAAGGTGGCTATGTGTTCTGCTCCTTTGACCTTTCTCCATCACTTTGCGATGGATGTGGACGCCAGAGCTGAAGCCTTTGTGGGGAGAGCGGTCCTGAATTCACAGTTTTGTTAAGACAGCGCACAGCCTCCTCCACTGTAAGTGAGCTTGCTATTCTCCCATGTGGGACTGCACAGAAGCCATGAATATGAAAACAGTTCTTACCTGTAACTGTTGTTCATCGAGTGGTCTTCTGTGCAGGCACACATCCCTCCATCCTTGTCCGCTATGGGCTCTCACTCACTTAATGTGATCTCTCTGTGGCAGCGAATGGAGAACTGAGGGAAGAGTGCTTCCCCGCCCACTTGCCACGTGTTCTTTGGCCATTAGGGCTTGGATGCTTTTGAAAGGGAGAGGGAGAGCTCTGTCAGAGCTGATCCTTCCAGAAGCTTTCAACTCTTGTCTCTGTGGCTGGCCTGCACATGCACAGTCCCATGTGTGCCTTCACAGAAGACCACTCAATGAACAGCTGTTACAGGTAAGTGCAAAACTGTTTTCCTCTGAGGCATTGGTGAAGTTTCTGCCCCACCTCCTTCTGATCTCCCCCCCCCCTCCAGTCAGGGCAATAAGCTACTTTTTAGCCAATCTCTAGGTATATGTGTCATGGTAGTTTGAGGGAGAGGTGACAAGAACTATGTCATGTCAGAAGAAGGCATGCAACTGTTGAGAAGCAGTGAAAGGCCTGCATGCTCCCCTCATGTAGATTCGGTATCCTTCTAGGTGTAGAAACGCATCTTGGACAAGCTGTATATATCTACAGCACGCCCAGCAGAGGTAAAAGCATTTCACTCATTCTAGAAGAGAAAATATTCCATAAGAGGTTTTTTTTTTCTTCCAGTACTCACCAAAATTTCCAATTTTTCTGTTGGAAAAATTTGGGGGAAAAGTCTTTAAAATGTTCCTGCCCCCTAATTTTGGGGAAACTGACACTGCGTTCGTCTCTTCTCCTGTAAGCCCTTTCACTACCATAAAATATTACTCTTGGGAGTTTCAGGACCCAAGGGAATTAACAGCTGCAGTGGGCGAGGGTAAAATGTCCCCCTCCTCTTGCTCTCTCTTCAGTGGAGGTATGCTGATCTGTGTGGGAAGGAGGGCAGTATCAGCCCCTCCTCCCTATTGCAGCTCCTTAACTAGGGGGGTGCTAGAATATCTGCCAGTTCAGTTCACTTTCTGTTGTCCAGTGGTGATCAGGCAACCAATTCATTTGCAGGCTTTTCGTAGCCTGTTCATGTGTGTGCAGGAACAGGCTACTTGCATCTATCAGAAGCTGACTCCCGGCTGATGAGGGATCAGCTGAGAGTTGGCTTGTTGATCTCCCATCTTGGAAACTGCTCTGTTCCAGGTTTACTGAAATGCAAGAATTAGAGGTAGTGGTGATGATACTGATCACTCTTCTCTTCTCCCTATGCCAAGCTGTCAGCTTAGTCTGCAAAGAAAAGGAGACAGAGAAGTTCTCTGTGCTATTTTTTCCAATGCAGAGTTTAAAAGCATTGCATCTTTTCACGCTCAACTTGGAAGGGAGAGGAGAAAAATCAGCTCTTTCCCTTTTGGTGCAGAGGTAACTGCATTGCTGCTGCCCCTATCTAGTTTGGACAAGAGAGAAGAGCTCCCTTTTGCAACTCCATTGTGTAGCTATTTTGCTGAAGGACTAACGAGCTGTGAGTTGGCTTCTGACCAACAGGAAGTTGTTCAGTTTGCTTGATGCAATCTGAACACATATCCTTAATAGGTTTACAGTCTGATTGTGAGTGTCAAACAAGAGTAACTTTGTCTGCTGCACAGGCTTGCTGAGAAATTTGCGGCATCTCTATCCCTGACCATGTAGCTATTCATTCATATGGGTTCTGCATCCCAGGATTAATCTTTTAGGAGTCAAAAGGAAGTGCAAGTGCAAAGAAGAACATGGGAAACTCTGAACACTGTCCATTGCCACTTCATTTGATAGTGGAGAAGAATACTAGTTTTTTATAAGAGGGTTGTCGTTTTTTTAACAGGAAGCTTGTGTTCTCCCCCTCCCCCCAAAAAAGTGGTACAGTCCAGGAATTTTTTTGTTACATCATCCACTATTTGTGGCTAAATCTTAAAGGAAAAGCTTTTGGTAATCACCAAAACAGTGGTCAAAAATGGCTTAGATGCTTATTAGATTCCTTCCTGAGACAAAGCAGCTTAGGTAAACAATCGTAACAAGTTGTCTGCCCGAAATTTAAAATCATATTTAGTAAGTTTATATTGTGTGTTTCTGGCAGTATTGGTGAAAAGTAGTAAGTGAAAAAATGCAGTATTGGTAAGAATTACACCTCTCAGTTTTCTTGAGCAGATGTAGCAAACAGGATCACAGTTTTTCTGATTCAAATGTGAAATACTTTGTATTAGCTTAATGCACAGAATATTCAAACTGCCTCTAAACTTTTTTGTAATTCAGGTTGGATGGACAATGGCCTGCAGGTTTACAGCCTTTAAATAATACTCTGCATTTTCTCAGCCCATTGACTTACAATTATACTGGAACTTATGTTTGTAAAGTGGCCAATTCTCTTGGCCAAAGAAGTGATCAAAAGACCATCTACATACTAGGTGAGTTATTTTTTCTTTAGTATTAAATCATAGATTTCTAGAGATATTCTATCAAAAAGATAATTGTCAAAATTGAGGATTAGTTGTGTTTCCTCTTAATTGTAGTAGCTTGAGAGAACTTCAAGGTTGCTTACACTCAGTGAGTTAACTTGGTTCTTGTTGCATGATATCTGTGTTGCATCCCTATATATTTTTGCTGATGTATCTGTCCCCAATACAAGTGGCTGTCATTGTTTGTGATTGTAGAAGATGGTGTACCATAACTTAAGACCAGCCTTAAGAACACGGCCATGCATGTACTATATGTATATGTATATATATATTAAGTAGGAACAATTTCTGCCTCTTTTAAGACTACTGAGTATTTTCTTTAGAACTGTAGCTAAAAGCAAAAGTAGGAACATGAACTTCAGCATTGGCTGGGTAGGAGAGTTTCATGTCTTGATAAGTATTAGCATTATTTTTTTCATATTGTAGTAGGGAAGCTGATATAACATGGTAGCTAATACCGAGCTATATAACAGGATTGCAGTAGGATAATGTATGTGAAGTTCAACGTTATGTGGATGCTACTGGTAATAACTACAGTAATTACATTCCAACGTACATCCCTTTATTGTCATGTAGCCACCTCTGTCATTTTGCAGCCTGCCAGATAATACCCTCATCAAGTGTAGCCTCCCTAATAAAATATAGTTGAAAAAATGATATGGAGAGCAAGTGAATGGCAGTTCATTGTCTAAGAGATCTTTTCAAACTTTGGCAACTGTTTCTCTTCCTTCCCTTCTTTATCTTCCTGAATGTTCCCCTCAGGCTTTGTTGAACTAAAGATGAAGGAGAGAAGCCTGCTTCTAGGAATTAGTACCTGAGTCAATGCACAGTGTGAGCACTATTCCTCTTTGCATCATTTGATCATGTTTCCATATTTCATTTACACACAAAAATAGTATAGGAAGGAGAACCAAAGAAGGTGTCAGTCATGATCTCAAGTTCTGTAAGTGGTTGTTGAGACTGAGGTATGGGTCAGTAGGTTCAGCAAACATTCTTTCAAATGCACATGGGAATAACAATTTTCGTTTAAGGCTTTTCCCCTGGTGGTTCAGGACAGGTTTTTTTTAAATTCATTATTGGTGATTTCATCTAAATGTAATTTGGATGTGAAGACTGATATTGAGATTAAAAATGTCAAGTGTTTTGCTTACTCACTGTCTAGGTTGAAGGACTTCCTTACATGTCTTGACAAAATTTCTTTGGCTTTAGGAGCCAGCCCAAACTTTTTGGAGCTGGACTCATTTTTCAGCCTTCAGGGTTTGCTACTTGAATGACCACATTTTTTTCTTAATATTGCTGCCTCGAAACCTAATCCTAAACTCTTCAGTTTCTCACATTTTTAGAAAGCTGTAATACAGGGTAGCCCTAGTTGTCACCACTGTCGCGGTTCGGGCCGTTAAATGTCCACAGCAAAAATCTAACCTCTAACCCTAACCTATCTTCTCCTCAATCTCTCATATTTCATCATTGCTTTAAAAAGCTCCATCTAATTGAATATTGGAGCAAATACAGAAAGCAACTAGCTAAAAAAAGAGATTGTCTACCTCTGCTGAATGGTGTATAGTTAGCATACAAACAAACAATGGCAAGGACTTGAAGCATATACATTTTTATGCCATACAACAGAACATATTCTGATGTGAAATAATAAATAAGCATTGTAGGTCTGAGGATTGCCAAGAGGCACTACAAATAAAAACATTGCTGAAATCATTGCCATAATGAAATGTCTAGGTGCCATGGCACCCTAGCACCTGGGATTTGTCGAGTCTTGCTTCATTAATGTTTTTAGGTCACCCTTTTACTTACAATAAAATAATTTTTTTTGTAATGAGCTGTGAGAAGCAGCTCAGTTTAAACTGTCTGCAATCACTTTATTGTTCAGTAACTTCCCTTGTAAGTAAATGTCTTACTGGACATTTTCTCTAGTTTAGTTGTTTATATAATAAGCTGTAAAGTTGTTTATATAATAAGGTGTCACTTCAGTTGGCTATCAAGATTAAATTCTGGTTTGAGAAGTGGCATAAAATGGATATTGTGCTGTGAAGAGAAGACATGGTTCATATATTTGCATCTTGCTGATACCTTAACATTATTTCCTTTCTCTTTATCTACATATTCAAGTTTGTATGACACTATATATTTGAGCACTCTATTGTCTGGAATTCTGCTTACATATAAAATTGGTACATTAAATATCAGATTAATTTGCTGCTTGGTTAATTTAGGAAGTAGCAATGGTATAAGCTTTAATGTTCAAGCAGAAATCAGTACAATAATAGTATGTAGAAAACACCCTGGATGATGTTTTAAGAAGTACACATTGAGAAAGAAGGGTTTGGATGGCAAAGACTGTTGAAAGAAAAAAATTGAGGGAATAAGTGACCTAGTAGAAAACCAGAAGAAAGTTCAGGATTAAAGTTTCAAAGGAAAGATGGAAGCAGTAGGTTACTGGGTCGGGTATCTTGTGGCACCTATAAAGACAGGGGTTTGTGAATGAGATCCAGCTATTGTTATCAACAGTTGGTTCTGCATTTAGTAGGTTTTATCCCTCCATCTATGAACTTCGTGAAGTGGTACTTTCCAAGCCCTCCTTCTGCTGTAGTCAACTTGACCCCTCCATATTTTTTCTTCCTCTTATGGATTGAGAGCTGGCTGAAAAATAGGAAGCAGAGAGTAGGAATCAATGGTCATTTCTCCCAATGGAGGGATGTGAGCAGTGGGGTCTTCCTCAGGGATCTGTGTTGGGACCAGTTCTTTTCAACCTGTTCATCAATGACCTGGAGTTGGGGGTGAACAGTCAGGTGGCCAAGTTTGCAGATGACACCAAATTATTTAGGGTGGTTAAAACAAAATCAGACTGTGAAGAGCTCCAAAAGGATCTCTACAAACTGGAAGAATGGGCATTAAAATGGCAAATGAGATTCAGTGTGAGCAAGTGTAAAGCGATGCATATTGGGGCAAAAAATCCCAGCTTGACGAATACACTGATGGGATCTGTGCTGGCAGCGACAGACCAAGAAAGGGATCTTGGGGGTGGTAGTGGATTGCTCGATGAAGATATCAACCCAGTGTTAAAAAGGCAAATTCCATGCTGGCCATAATCAGACAAGGAATAGAGAATAAAACTGCTGGTATCATACTGCCCTTGTACAAATCTATGTTCTAACCCCCCCCCAATATTGTTTCTTCCAAAGGCTTAAGCACAGTCTTAAAATGGCATACAGGTTGGGTGCCTGCCACTTGTAAACTTTGTGGGCCATGACAGAAGGTAGAGAGAAGAAAAGTCTAAAATGATTCACACCCCCTTTTTCTTCCACTCTCAAGTTGCCTGCCTTTTGAGCAATCCAAACCACCAGGTGCACTGTTCTCTGTCTACCATATGATTCTGATGTGATGCAGCAGGAAGGTGGGATTAAATGAAGCCACCTAGCCTAATGGTCAATTGAGTTCTGTCTACCTCAGCCTGAGAGCCTGAAAACGTTCAGCACCTGCTCCCAAGCAATTCTGCCTGTTTCTGAGATTTGTGAGGAAAATATATATCCTCCAGCTTCTAAGTTGGGCCCAGGAGATATTGTTTGCTAAGTTTGTGTTACTTGGTTGGGAAGAGGTGGAGAATCCCATTACCTGATTTCATGCCTGGACGTGAACTGTAATCTGGTTGTGAAGCATAATTTTCAAGATGTTCCCCAGATGTCTGTACCATAGCAATGCTTTCTTTGCAAAAATATAGCTACTAAATAATAAGTGTTCGATTACAAGATGTTGGAGGGATCAGTGGCCTTTATTAACTTCTTTTAAGCTATCATTGCCTAAGATCCATTATCTCTTCTATGCAGTATCTCTATTTACTTTCTCTGTTTCCTCTTTATTCAGCTAATGTGCTTTAATATGTTCACAAAGAACATATGATAACAAATCACCTAATATATGTAAATAAACAATTCCTGTAGTGATAGATAGTACATAGCTCTAACAGTAATAATGTTCAATAAACTACCTTTTAACTCTGTAAGCAAGACACAATGAAAACACTACAAAGATCATAAAACAAGACTAAATTATAATTTGGGTTAGTTTAAAACTATACAGTTCAAATATAATCATATTAATGGCTGAAATTGCTTAAGTTATTCATCTGGAAAAAAAACCTGGGCTAATGAACCTTTCTAGATTGTTGTCCTGCCTACTCAGTTAATGCTATCTTGGAAGAAGTAGTCAGACTAATATTTCATTAACAGTTTCCTCCAGTTAATTATATTTCAGAGGGACCACGTGATTATATCTAGCTGCTTAGAATTACATACCTTTTGATTTTAAATTCTAAACTGTTGAGTTTCTCCCATTGCTAACTTTTTGTAGTGCCTTGGGAGGAAAAACTTTATAACTTTATTGATTGCTCAAATCCTTTTGAGTAAGCCCAGCCTGAGTGTTATAAATAAGCTAATCAAAAATCTTTGAATGTTAAATGTAATGGTTGGGACCCAGGAGTGCCTTCGGTATGCTCAGTGAACCTTTTTGACATTTTTTTCTTTTGACTAGCAGATTCCTATCCTGTATTACATATTGTTTGTGAAACTGTCCTAGTGGAGAACTGCTGTTGAGAAACTAGTCCAGATCTTTTCTTGGGCACATTAATCGAATCGCACAGTTCTCTGGACCCATGCCATTGGCATATTGTAAAAACACTGGAGCTTTGCAATGCCCAAATGTAAATTTATCTTTACTTGCAAAGTCAGCATAATAAAGACTGTGTGTACTATACAATCTGTAAGTGTATATAATGTCCATAATAGAAGTAAAGTATAACATTACAGTGTCAAATATTGGAAGCATTGTATGCAATGCACCTATCTCCAGAAATCAGGTGGTTTTGAATTGCAAACTACTTTGTTTTTATTTGCGCTACAAGTTTTTCTCTTTTTAAAATCCTTATTTGGGTTAATTATTTCTGGGTACCTTCCATACTAGTAAGAATTTCAGAAGCACTGAAATACATAACAAACTAAGTATTTGATTACAATTTTCATAGCTATGTAATTGAATAATGCCACATATTTGGGGCAAGAGTTAAAGTCGTATCTAGCTAACTTTGGCATGCAGTCTATAGTTTTTCATTCTTTAACAATGGTATCAGTATTAGAATAAAGTCTAGTTCACCCCAAAATAAATTCTGTGTTCATTTTGTTCACTCAGTTTTTAATTCTGACTTCAGCGAATAGGGCAAATTTTCACTGTTTAGCTGTTGGAATTAATCCCATGTGCTTGTTCTAAAACAGCATGGAAACAATTGCAGGAAATAATCAATTTTTATACTTAAGTGAGCTGTCCAGAAGCTGTATGACTGTTATTTTAAGTTTGTACTTCTGCCAAAATTAATGAATAATCATGGAAATATATGAAGAATGAAAAACTATGTTGAGTACACTTACCTTCCCATCAACTGTGCTTTCTTATCAGCTCTTAACTGGTTTAGTTTGCATTGACATTCTTTGCCTTTTCTGTGTCTTGTGTATCTCTTTGGTCTTCCATTAGATCCTCCTACTACTACCACATCACCACCCACGATTCCATGGCTTTCTTCAACTGATGGCATCACAGGTTTAACAACACAACCAAAACTAATGTTTTTTCCAACATCATCATGGCCAGAAATGCAGGAAGACAATTGGGGCGTCATCATCGGTAGTGCAGTGGGCGGGGCTCTTTTCCTGATACTTGTAAGTGTCTTGGTTGGCGCTGTCTGGTATAGGAGAAGGAGGACGTTCCGTGGCGACTACTTTGCAAAGAACTACATTCCACCATCCGATATGCAAAAGGAATCTCAAATAGATACTCTCCAGGTAGATGATGTGGATTCTTACCCTGACAGTGTGAAAAAGGAAACAAAACATCCAGTGAACAGTCTCATAACTAAAGACTACTTGGGAGAACCTGAAAAAAAAGACTGGAACAATGTAGACACTATTAACAGGTACCAGGACAGGTATGAAAGACCAATGGATTACTATGAAGGTGGAACACTAGGAATGAAATACTTGGGTGACGAATGTTACGATGAAAATGAAGATGACTTAGTTTCACATGTAGATGGTTCTGTAATATCTCGAAAGGAGTGGTATGTGTAATGACCACTTTCAAATCTTGACAGTACATAAAGCCCCTTCATTAGCTGATCACTTTCAGATTGTTTATACTTTTTCTTGAGGAATAAGCTTTTTGAAGTTGATTTTCAAGCTTTTTATATTCTAACTTGACAAATGAAATGTAAAACCTCGTTTAAATGTATTGAAGCTGCTTTATGATTTTTTTTCAATGCTGTACTACTGTCTTTCACAAGATCTGAATTTTAACATAGTGCTTTATTTGGCCTATAGCACAAGTTAAAGATCGAAGTGCTAAATGGAAAAAAAACCATGAAATTATTATAAAGAGTTTGAAATGAAGCAACTGTCTTTCCTTGTGACTACAAACTTGTAATCAAGAATTATCTTGGTGCATATTTTTGAGCTATAAATTTGAGTAAAAAGCAACATGAAACTGATTCATATATAGAGCTGATCTAAGGCACATTTTGTTTACATAAGGTAATTTTTACAATATGAAATATTCTGATGGCACAGTTTTTTCAAAGCTTTATTTTTAGGCTTTCTGCACAGAATTGAATACCTCTACATTTTTGAGACTTGCCATAATTAGACACTGTAGTGGGTGGTACCTCTTACAGATTACTTGTTGCACTGAACCTGTTGCAAATAGACTTTTCAATGAACAGTCTTGCAACGTATCACTATATTTTTACACTGCATTTTAATTCCAAACACTGGAATATTAGATTCCAAACACTTTAGCTGCATTTCAGAAGAATCTTTTCCAAAAGGTTGATTAAATGTTGCTTCAATAGAAATGCTCACCTTAACTAAAATAAAAAGTAATGTTCGGAAGATGTTAGGTTTCCCTAAGAACTCTTCAGAATGTTAATTAAGCACAAAGCTATAAATACATTCAGTTAAAACACAGATGCAACTTCTATATTTGAGTGAAGATGCATTTTAAGAGAGAAAAAATCAGCTTTTCACAGAACTTTGTGGAGTTACAAGGAGTGTGTGGGCTGTATAAAAACATTGACCAAGGAGCATAATTTTTTTTTAAATGCAAAGGCAACCTTACATTTGCTGAATTCATTTTTTTTAAGTATATGTAATTCTGAAAAAATTGCCTATTTTGTGGTGAAAGCATGAAAAGGTGTGACAAGACACAAAGGTGTCAGCTTAAAGTGAAGCAATGTTAGCGAAATCATCTATTGAATGTATAGAGAGGCTTTTTGAAAAATTAATGCTGCTTGAAAAGAAATGTAATAGTGTACAGAGAACAACTTACTGCAGATGCAAGGAGTTGAGTTGGAAGACAGAAGCAACAATTTTATAAGAAAGGGAGTTGCTTTCTCTGAAATCTGGCTTAGGAGATTCTGCTGTTGAACAATACATCAAGGTTATCAAGGTTTTTTTAAAAAAAGAATGCAGTTTCTTGCTGAGACTTCAGCATCATTAGAGGAGCTCAGTGGACATTAGTTTCAGGCTTAGAAATAAGTCTCACTCACTTGAGTAGGACTTGTCAAATGTGCACAAAATGGAATGTAGTTCATTTTCAGTAAATTATCTAAATTCAGAATCTTTGCAAATGAAGTATTAAATTATTTTGGCAGCCTAATTGGTGATGTACACTCTAGGGTAATGCTGTGTAGAAACTATTTCCAAGTATATATCTGTGAGTAATATGAAATCATTACAACATGATCTACAGTATTTTTGAGCTTTTCAGTGAGTACAGTATCTGTATTAAGGTGCAGTTTGACAGTACACTGTGACTTGGTTGCTATGTCTTCAAACATGTGACTGCAGTTTAGTATTTATAAACATATGAAACTGGTTTTCTACACATCTCTATCACATTGATAATTCAAGTGGTAACATTACTTTACTTGACCAAAGTCTCTCTTCAATACATTAGGAAGTGAAATTATCAAACCATGCTTGCCTGTGAACTCAAAATGAGTTACTGTAATTACTTTATGGATCTGGCCCATTACTAGCTGATGTAAACTTACTTCAGTCAACTTATGGCCAGGCCCTAAGCTAACAGCAGGTCCTAACTCTTATGTGTGCGTGTGTGTTTGTTTATTACCTTTTTTTAAAGATAGCTTGTGGTCTTAGGAACATCTCCATTGTTAACAATAGTGGCATACTTCGTGTAAGCCTCCCCAAACACTTTCTTGTAACACTCAAATCTAGAAGCGAGTACCAATGCTCTGTGTTCTTTATCTTAATTTTGTTGAAATCTATCAAGAGTTTCACAGTTAAATATGAAGAGGTTCATATTAGGGTTAAGATGTTAAGTGTTGCAGTGTTTCTTTCCTAATGTATGTTTGGTGTAAATAGAGAACTGATTGTAAGTATGAACTAGCTGTTGTGTGAAATAAATTTTTTGTTAAATTAATTTCTTGAATGCAGGTCATATGAACAAATGATTGAAAAACACATTAAGTGATGTGCTAAAGTAGGCTAGCAAACTAGAGAGCAAAGCATAGCTGGAAAACATCAAATTGGTATTTCTGTGCAACGTATTTGAATTGCACTGGAAAATAATTTCACAAATGGACTGCTGGTCAGCCTGGCGGACTGCCATTAGGAAAGATTGTATATTAAACTTAAACCATTCTAGCAGCCACTTATGCTCTATCTGCGTATATAATCCATACCCGAAAGGCAGAAAAAGTCGTAAGGTTGCTTTGTTTTTTAGTTATACAAAGTTCAAACTATTTTGCTTGTTGAAGTGGCCAAAAGATTTAGTCTCTCAACCACAGAAAAAAGTCTATAAAGAAAGTCACCAGGACTTAACCTAATGTTGCTGTCCAATAATTGTTTCCATGAATAATATTTCAAATTCCCCAAAGAATAGAATCCAGCCGTATGTGAAAAATGGATAAAATCTAAGGGAGTTGGATCCCACAGATTCATTCTATTAACAATGGCACTTTCCACCAGTATAAGACGCCTTCTTCTGATGGAAGAGGCTCGGTTTTTCTGCCAGCATCAGAGAAAGGCTGCTTACACTGAAGGAAAGTGCCATCATTGGTGGAACAGATTCACAGGATCGAACTCAAGGTTTTATAGTACTTAATACTTATAAACCTCTCTAGAACATTTTAAGCTGCTGTAGCTAACGGTACCGTTTCCATATTAATGTAGGAATACTTAAACAACAGTAGGTTTTATCACTAAGGATGGGGTTACAAATTCACTGGTTTTCCATGGTAGCTCCAGTGCATTATAGATCTGCCACTTTTCTGTTTTTGCTTTGTCACAGTTAGTTCAGACTGCTGAACGTATGCAGTTTCATGTTTGCACGTTCCCCCCCCCCCTTTACAGGTTACGGATTGTTCCATCCCAGAATCACATTGATTAAATCAGAGTAAAAAGAAGTATGGATGTGATTGCACAATTACATCTAGATTCCTCTTTTGTTCTGTGATTTAATCGGTGCAAATCTCAGCTTCAGCTCATCAGTACCCAGTAAGAAAACAACAAAAATGTGAACTGAGCAAACATGCAGTTTCATTAGTTTATTTTAGACATGCTCCAAATGATGTCCAAGGGAAGGTGAATGCACAGAACAGGGAAACGTCCTGATCCATGCTTACCAAAGTATTTTGTAGAGCAACAAACACATTCTAGTTTAAAAACTACTAAAGTAGTTTCAAAATGGTGCAGGAAGCCTGGGATCAAACTACTGATTTTTACCTGTCAAAACTTTTGCTTACTTTGCCTTTTAGAAGACACACAGAATAGGCTACTTGTGAGATCTGCATTGCACTAGATAGTCTATGGGTACATCTGGACTCTGCAGTTGCACTATTGAGTACCTTCCCTTTGGAATGCAGCAAAATAAACATTTAAATAACATTGGCTGTTAAATCGCTGGGACAACACTTTTCAAAATCAAACCTTGTCAGATGTGTAGTTTGGAAGGATCAGTCTGTCATCACTGGTAGTCGAAAAGCTAAGTGACAAAACAAATAAAACATAAGGATAAAAACACCTGTTCAAAACTATAGTGTTTGAAGATTTTTCAGAAACTATAGAAGTTGTTTCAGTTTGGATTGATAGTAGGTAGTTGTTTGCTGAAGGAGTTTGCATGTGCAGTCATGTATTGAGTATAATCTTGTCTGTTTTGTTAAATGTACATGTATCAAATCAGGTAGACAAAATGCATTCTTGCATCTAATGGTATGTCCTGGTGTTCCTACACAGAAGTGAGGCTTCTTGCAGGAAATCGTTACTTACAGAGCACTTTTCACCTCCTGCTATATTAGAATTAATGATTTGAGACTAATGTAATGCTGTCATAAACTTCCTGACAATCATCTTTACTAGTTATTTGCTGTATTTCTAACCCATTCTTCTTCCATGGAGCTCAGAGCCACTTATATATGGTTTCCATGTGGTGCCCTATGCAGGCAACTTCAAGTCAGATCTGCTGAGTTCCACTAGTTAAACTGCATCATGGGATGCAGTTGGGCTCCTTTTTGTGGGGTAGGGGGAAGTGAATTAGTAGTATTTAAACAAATAAAATATTTCCGCTGATCCTTCTCTGGGCTGCACAGTGTTGCTGTTTGGAATTCTGCAGGTTGCAAAGTTATATTCTGTGTGTAGTAACATTTAAGCGTTTATTTGGATAAGAAGTGTTTGACCATCAATGGAAAAGCATGTTAGAAATGGCAGCCATAAATCAGTTTGGACCAGATAATGCATAGGCTGTAGTTCATTACAAATATGAAAACTGATAGATTTTTGTGGCAAAAAATGAAATAATATGCAAGCCCCAACACAAATGAATTTAAGTTGTGAGTAGCTTCCATAGAAAGTAATAGAGGCTTGGGTTAAGCTTATCTTTTTTTTTCCTGTTAATGCCAATGGTGCTTAAGGTAAAAGTGCAAGTGATACCAAATTATATTTATTTTGTCCCCAATTATTTTCCCATAGCTGCCAAGGCTCATCTCATGCTGAAAAGGGAGGGATCTTACCCCTATAGTGTTATTTTTGTTAAAATTGCCCCATTTAATTGTAAATGGAAAGGAGGATGAAGAGGGTAAAAACAAAATAAAGTTCTCCATGTCTGTTCCTGAATTCCAAATAGCAGTCTTCACATTACAGTCTTCATAGCTGCATTTTGTGTTTATATTCGAAGACAAACTTCATAAAGTAGACACTGTATGTAGATTGGCTTTTAAAAACAATTAACTGCATTTAATTGAACCTTTGACTTGAACCTTGCTCTATAGTCCTTGAAAGACACTTGCATTGTAAAACTCATCTTAAGTTTGTATCAAAGTATAATATTATCAGAATATTCGACTTCCATTCTTAAAGCAGAAAATCTTGCATTTTTTGGACAATTTTATTGAAGCAAAATAAGTGCCCTTGTAATATTCATAGGTGTAACATAGAGGAAAAACTAATGAGTAGTAAAAGCATGTTCAGGCATTTCTGATACAGGGGCAGTCCTGGTCAGTATTTAGATGGGAGACCGCCAAGGAATACTAGGGTTGCTATGCAGAGGTAGGCAACAGCAAACCACTTCTGAATGTCTCTTGCTTTGAAAACCTACAGGGTCGCCATAAGTCGACTGTGACTTGATGGCAAACAAAACAAAAACAAAATTAGTATTAAAAGAAGGTTCAGTTGTTTATACTTTGTATAGTTCCCAGTTGCATCTCTTTATATATTTACAGAAAAGCATGATATGTCTTACACAGTTTGTACAGAAATTGGATAGTAAAATTAGATCAATGCACTGAAAGTAGAGTGTGCTATCTCAGGGACGTAGCATTATATACAGTTGCTTTGGTAAGTACAGCATATCATACTTTTTGCATTTGTATGGCTTTAGGTTTCCAAAGCAAGACTGACTTGCAGTGTAACGTCTTAATTTTTTATGTCCTGCCTATGCCCACCTAATGAAATAACAGGTCTCTTTTGTAAGAAGCATAAAAGTTATGTTCTAAAATTACCAAAAATTGTCCATGGCAGTTTCTTCAACTGTTTGATGTCTTAGGAAATGAAAGCATTTTTCTTGTCACCATGTTTTGCCTTCCCTATTTATTCATGTTCTAAACTCTTAAATCTGTACATTCAAAATGTATTCCTTGCAATCATTTTTCAGTATTTTGTGGAGCTGTTGATGACTCACGTGCACTGAAAATAGCAATTTGTAGAATCTGTACAAAATGTTTAACTGTCTTTTCAGAGGCAGTCAGCCATATTTCTGTTTCCAGATTTTGAGAAGAGTTTTGATTAGTGTGACATACTGCTTGAAAAGCATAATGCATGCTCAATTACATTTCAGATGTTCCATTTAAGCAGTCGTCATCTGTAGCTGTAGCTGGGGCTGTTATAGGAGCTGTACTTGCTCTCTTTATAATTACAATTTTTGTGACGGTACTGCTGACTCCCAGGAAGAAAAGGCCCTCTTACCTGGACAAAGTGTAAGTTTCATTTCTTTAAACCAGATTACGGTAAGTCATATATAGTCTCTCTTGAGTTTACATTGTACCAATATGTGCTCACACAATCCCTGAATTAGTAATATGAAAAACCAAGATGCACTGGGTTATATCTTGCCACTGCACATTTAGTGAGTGCAAGGTGTATTCTGCCAATACAAGACCCTCTTGCATTCATGCAATGTGTCATCCTTCATAGGATACACCCATATGATCAAAATATATACCACTTGAAAGATCTTGCCTTTGTACAAGTTAAGTTTTCCCTTTCTCCTTAAGCAGTGCCTTATTTACAATTCTAGAAGTAAAAATAGCTTCCTGCTTCTAGGAACTGTTCAGTTTTCATACTTCCATTTAAAAATGTTGACAGCAGGTAAATTGTGTGCATATCTTTCTGTTCACCACACATGTATAGGTGTAGTAAGTGCAGTTAGACTTAAACTTTCAGAATGCTTCTTTCCAGTCCTCTGATAGGTCCTTGTTAGATTGAGGGCAAACAGTAGTTTGTCTCTTTAATGCATCTTGCACTTCAGATGTAAGAAAAATAAAGATGTGATCAGCACAAGAATTAAAAATGTCATGTATACAAATTTGTGTGTGAATACAGTCCAATGACCATTACCATATCTCCAGTTCACACTAGAGTTAGTGAAAGAGGCTTAGCCTTGTGAGAAGATATCAAATATTCAAGCAAGCCTGACAGTTAATGCAGCCATGTATAGTGAGCCCTCTTTTAAATGCCCTTTCATTTCCATTCACTTATATTTTAACAGTACCTAGCCTCTGAAACAGAGTGGATAAGCAAGTAGGGTTCAAAAGGAGCTGACTTCTGTTGAAACAGCTAGCTGCTACAATCACCTGGAGGCTTTTTGCCGTGCGAATTTCAGTTCATGGACTCTTGTGTGAATGAAGACAGAGAGTAATTCAACAAATGCGATCTAGAAAATCTTGTTGGTATTCCTCCCTGATATGAATAAATTAAATAAAAATGGCACTTGTCAAAATTATGTTGACAGTTTTTCCATATAATACGCTTTGTTCTCCTTTCTCTGGGTTATAGATAGCACTTAAAGCTGTTAGATTACTTGGCTTGATATTTATTTTAAAACTTGAAACTAATTTATGTGGTATATTTATTATTTAGTTATTAAGGTGTGTATGTCTGCTTTTAGCCAAAGCAACCAAGGCAACTTACAATAAATATTTATGTAAATCCATCAGTGTGAAATGGCACTGACTTTTGTATGAAGCATCATATAATTAGTTTGCAGTTTAAATAACGTGAACTTTATTTCATCTTACCAGTGGCAATTAGTAAAGTTTTAACTTTTTTGATGCAGGATTGATCTTCCTCCAACACACAAGCCTTCATCTTTGTATGAAGAAAGAGCTCACTCTTTGCCTCAGAAAGAAATATTTCTTCCAGTAAGTTATTTACCAAAGTTTGTGCTTCAAAAAGACACATACCTACAAAATACCACAGAATTTGTTCACAGAACATTATATGCAGGTACCTGGTGGTCACAAAACATTTCTTTCTTTATATAATTCTTTTTTCTCTCTCTTGCCAAGAATTTTGAGTGGATAATAAAAAATAAAAATGATATATCAAATATTATTGAAGTACCGGTAGAGTATCCCTTATCCAGACAACCCATATCCAAACTGATCGAAAAATCGGACCCTTCGATCCAGCATGCAGGCAGATGTGTGCTGCCTGTTTTCAGTGTTCCCTCTCACATAAAAAAGAAATTATACAGTGTATACTGCACCTTAGGTAGAGACTGAAAGCCTGCCATTGATGGTTGGTTTGTTGTTTGTTGTTGCTTTTGTTTAACAGCTGATACAGGTATTCTGGTGATATAGTTACCTTTGCTTTCTGATTGTTCAATGTACACAAAAATATTTAAAATATTGTTTAAAATTACATTCAGGCTATGCTTATAAAGTGTATGTAAAACATAAATGAATTTGGGTCCCATCCCCAAGGTACTATGTATATGCAAAAATTCCAAAATAGTCCAGTATACAGAATGATCCAAAATAACGGACCATTTCTGGTCCCAAGCAGTCCAGATAAAGGATACTCAACCTGTATTGGATTGAATTCCCTTATACAGTTTCCAGAATACTGGCAGGCTCAATCTAATGTGAATCTCAAGAGCAGAACAGTTCACAAAGAATAGGAGTTGCCCCTGAAATGACTGTACAGTAGGCTCTTGTTAGGTAGTACAGCTCCCCTTCCTCCGTGTTAGCAAAAGACCCATGGTAGGTGTAATATGAATTACTCCATTGAGTTCTAAAAGCATCTTCAAATATTGAGAAAGCAGTCAAAACCACAGCAGTCACCTGATTTTCCCAAGCTGTGAGCCTATTGTTTCAAGAGGAGTGTAACCCTGTCCAAAACAGGAGATTTCCTGTCTGCCTTTTTACTAACCCAGAGCACAACTGTCTTGTCAGGATTAAGTTTCAGCTTGTTCACCTTCATCCAGCCTATTATTGACTCCAAGCACCAGTCTAGAACCTCAACAGCTTCCCCAGATTTAGGTGGAAAAGTAAGGTAGAGGTGGGAATCAATCTCTTACTGGCGACACCACAACCCAAACCTCCTGACGTTCTCTCCTAGTGGCTTCATATAGATATTAAATACCATAGTGGATAAGATTAACTCTTGCAGAATCCCACTGGCCAATTTTCTATGGTTACTCAAGGAAATATCACTACTGGGGCTAACTGCAGCAGCCTAAGGCAGCTTATCTTTCTAGCCAGCCCATTCTACAATATGTTGGACCCATGTATTAGGGGATGCCTGCAGCTCTTCTGAGCTGAGTTCTAAAACTGATTGCATGATTTTTGTGGCATGTATGTAGAAGCCTACAAGGCCTTGGCCATAGTTTCCATAGGGAAAAGATCCCTATAAACACTTTCTGGTGAATTATTTTTAGAAGTTGTTGTGTAGCTAGTAGAATATGGATATCTTTGTACTTGTTCTAAACCACCACTTTTTTTTTAGCCTATAGAATGAAAAAATAAAGGATTGTTCAGTTCTACTGCTTCTCTGCCTAGAAAAATGTCTATCTAAAAGAAACACAAGGCAGACCAACAAGTTGATAAGAGTGGTACAGAGTAGTACCATTCAAGTCTCACTGAAGTTAATGGGGAAAATAGGCTTAACTTGATTATAGTTTGGTTTGTGTAGTAATGCCTGGTTAATTTTTTTGACATGATCTGATAGTAAATGTGCAGTCTAAGCAGGTTCTACATACGCCATTCAGAAGTAATCATTCAGAATCACAGAAGTGATAGTATTTATTTAGTGATTATGAAATAAATTACTTTTGTTTACATTGTTGTAAAATACCAAAGGAAGCAGAACAGACTCAGACAAAATATGCTTAACAGTTGGAAGATAGAGACATGACAATGATTCAGCGGTGTCTGGTTAGTAGCATATAATGAGCAATCATTTTGAACAATTTTATGAACCAACTGCATTAACCATTGCAGATCCACTGCATTCCAAATTACAATTAGCAATATTATTGCAGTTCCATAATATTAAATCCGTACATGAACGTATTTGTCCATATCCTTGGAAAAATTTATGGTGTTTGTTTTGATCTTCACATTCCTGAATAACTCGGGTATGTTCTTCAGTCTTCATGTTCCACGTGACTTTGCTCAACCTCTAGCACCCTTCAATGTCATCTGTAACAAAGTTCAGGGTATTCTTCTGCAGAGTGCAGTGTTGCAGAAATGGATATCCTCAGCTGATAACCCAAAGTCCTAGAGTTGTCATATAGTCAAAAGTTCTGCTAGAGCTGACTTTCTGCATCTTTTGGAAGCGCTGCAAGATATTTGGGATTTAATGTCGGTTAATAGTTGGTCTGATTTGTAGAATTTTATTGTGTATTCATATTTTTTGTTGTTGATAACATGTTTAGTCTTTAGGGATAGTAGTTCAAATTAAAAATAAATATTACATAATATCAGGAAATCGAAAATCGGCACAAACTGAAACTCACTGGGATGGAGTAGTTTCCATCCATACATTCACTCCATTAATATGCTGCTGCAATTAGAACAATAGAAGACCACTGCTATACCTGTCCTTCTTTTCTTCTCCCCTTCTCCATGACCACAAATCCTACATCTTGGAGGGCCCATTCCAATATAGCCGATTACTTGTTACAAGTAATCATCCTTTTAAACAGCAAGAAATCTTCCTGAAACTTTGATAGCATTGGTCTCTCCTATCTGCCACCCTCTGTCAGCTTGAGTTTATGTTCATCCTGCCATGTGCTAAATGCCGTTTTGTTCCTCTGCAATCAGGGAACATAACCTTTAACTACCCTTAGTTGATGCTTAACTAGAGAAAAAGTAGCATTTTTCATTTGTCATAGGCTGTGATGCCAAGAATCCTTGGCAAGGGCTTTGGGGGGGTTTGTCCTTGGCACTGGTTCCTCTCTTGTTCTAATATCAGTTCACCACATTGCTTATGCAACTCCCCCAGCTTTCAAAAACAGCTTATAAAACAACAAAGGAAAATGCCAAAAACAAACAAACACAAATTGTACACTTGGAGCTCTCTGCAGTGCTTTAGGAAATTGTGGCATAAAGCACATGCATACAACTTTGTTCAAGTTAATTATTAAAAATAAACTATCCCCAGAAGGATTCAATCAGTGTGTGTTAAATAGAAATGTAGGGCTTAGACCAAGAGCCTAAGTGGTGAACTTCTCGTACCCTTGTTCAAAAAAGAAGGAAGGTGTCATATTATCCATTAGTTTATATGGGAACATTTTTAAAGAGTATTTAACTGAGGTATCTTTTCTGTATATTCTTGTAAAAAATCAAAATTTTGCATAGTATATTCTTGTAAAAAATCAAAATTTTCCATAGTTCATAGTTCATAATTATAATCTAGCTTTTCAAAGAACATCCTATGTTAGTTGCTGAAACTGGAACATGAACACAGTCAACTTGTATCAGTGGAACTATTTGGATATCCAGTGATTTTTAGATCATGCTGCCTTTGAATCCTGTATAACATAGTCACATTAGTGAAAAAATGTATATTTTTATAGGCAATGTTCAGTGTAAGAGAGCTCTGTTAGAAGCTATCATCAGATATTAAAGTCAGAATATAAGTATGGATTTTGAACGTTAACTATATTGTTAGCATTAAAAATGAATTTTAACTTTGAGGACTGGCTCAAACTTCATTGTAGCAGGTTTCCAAAAGTATTTTCCAAGTAAACATGAAAAGTGTGAAGGGAATGTTAAATGGGTGGGGGGACAACCGATAAGCAGTATACACATCCTTAAAAGTAGATATCAGCACATTTTGCTATTTATTGCAGGAAATACCAGGTGAATCTGACCGTTGCATAATCTAAGAGCCACTCTGACAAAAATATATCACTTTTCTGCAGTAGTTCATAAAATAGTCCAAAATAATTTTCTTCTTCCTCTCCAGAAAGAGCACTTCTCAGTGCAGAATCAACATAGAGACATGGATGTTGGAAATATGCAGCATAAAGTAAGTAATGCACTTTACTGTGCATATTGCAGAGCATCTTTCAGAATCTTCTAGTGCTGGGAATGGCAAATGTTAGGCTTCTGAAAGCTTCCCCCCCCCCCGAACTTTAGGAGCTACCAATCACAAAGTGGTGGCTCAGTGGGTGGAGCCAAAGTGGCAAGTTATACAAAAGATAATAGTGTTTTAGAGCAGCTCTGCATTGCTTGGGTGGGGAACCATTTTCATCTGCTGCTTTCCTAAATCAAGCCACCACCTCACCCAAACTGTAATGTGCCCTGCAACGGGAAAATACAGTTACCTCTGTTTTTCCAGGAAGAGGCAAATAGCAACTTTGAAGGGTAAAGAGTTGATAGCATTCTCATTTGAAGGGTAAAGAGTTGATAGCATTCTGTCCAGAGCAAGAGTGAGTATGCATGAGTATGGAAGAGGAGGAGGGAGGACAGACAGGAAGTAGTGCTGGTGCTGTGTCCCCATCCAGAGCATGGGTGCATATTTGCACTTCCTCCTTGCATGAAAGAAAGAGGATGGTGCTGCTGCTGCAGCTTTACAGGGAGCGATAAGAGTTTTCAGCAGCATTAGGTAGAGAGTTACTTTTGTTTACTTGGGCAGTGACTGGTCACTCGTCTCAAGTGACCTTCTGCCCACCTCTGTTCTAGAGCTAAGCTCTACAGTTTATTGCACTGCTTCTCTGCAGACCTAGAAGAATGATGGTACAATACATGCCTAAAAGAGTGGCGCTAAGCCTTCCTATTTAGGTCTGTCTTGGCAGCATTTAAGAACTTCAGGCAGCAGTGTTGAAGAATGTCTAGCTCAATTTCTACTATTTTCTGTCATTTTCTGTTTTCTCCTGTCCCTCCCTCCCTTTTTCAGCATATGTATTTTTGCTTCCCTGCTGTTCCACATACTGCTGGTCCATTGGAACACCTTTTTAAAAGTGCTTGCAGAATGGAGGCAAGCTACCTCCTACAGATGGCATTATCTTTTTTTTCTTTCAAGGGAAGAGACATAAATCAGTCAGACACAACGTTCCAGCTCAATCCCACCTCTTGATAGTATCATATCAGACCACATTATTAATCTTAACTTTTGCCTCCTCCAATATTATTAATAACCTAATCCTTCCTGCTCTGGAACCTCTGCTCCCAAACCAACTTACCTGAGAAGCGAACCCCTTGAAGTCAAAGTATGGGGTGCATTCTCTATTCCGATGAAAGTCCCTCTTAATTTATACAACCGGTGGTAAAACAGTGCTTAAAAGGCCTCATCTGCCCACCCAAACCCCCAGTTTCCCCATCCATGGCCATGTGGAACTTTATAACTCATTTTGCAACTAATGAAAGATCTCTTCAGATTTTTGGCTTCATGTTTTCTCCTTATTCTTGGAAGCCATAACTGTGGCAAGATGAGCCAGGAAATTGTTTGGTCCTGCCTCATCACCTTTCCTGTAGAAATTATTTGGCTGGATGTCATTTTCTTGCCTAAGGCAAAGTCCAGATTTCACCTCAAACAGGATCTGGTTCTGCCTCTACTCTTTCTTCCTGTCAGGAAAAGAAATTAACACTCATTATATGTCTGCAGGACCCTGGCTTTTTTATCAACACAATATCCCTGTTTAGGATGGACCCTAGTCTATTTCTGTGCCATATGGGCACATGTCAAGGTCAGTGTGCTACTGCTACTGAATCACAGCTGTCATTAAACTGTGTTAAAACTGCCCTATCAGCCATTGCCAATGACAATTACAACACGTACCACTCAGGCCATGGCTACCATGACAGCCTCACAGATTTCTACCTCTTCTGGCACTCTGTAGATTGGCAGTCTACTTGCAACATTCCAGTTTTGTGATGCACTGTGCCTCCTGTGAGTGCCAGTATAGACACAACTTTTGGCATTGCAGCGGTCAATGCCGTCTTCTCATGACTTCTCTCACGTCTAGGTAGAGCAGCTTGCTAATCTTTTCCAATGATGTGCCTGCACAAAGAAGAAGAAACAGATTTCTCACCTGTAACTAATGTGTTTTTTTTAGGTGGTCATCTGTGTTTTCATGCAACCACTCATTTCCCACAACAGGTGGTCAGAACTAGAGAGCAGCTAAGCAGGAGGGAACATCCAGGCATTCACTATAACACTCAATTCTTTGAGATGAACAGAAAATGGTTGGGCATAGCTGTAGAAGGTTCCATGTTTTGCACAGGCTAGAACACATAGTGTGACTGCAGCTGAATATCAGTTACAGGAAAAGCAGTATGGTCTTACATGCAGTTTAACCCTGATGACCCTTCCATGTGAGAGCAGTATTATAGGAATGGAGAAGCCACATGAAGTAGAAAATGGATTTGATGGTTTTTAGTACTTCCCTGCCAATAGCTTCACTGTGCCAAATTTTCCACTGCTTAAAAGTTGCTTGTCTGTACAATTTAACTTAATTCAGAAACGTACTATTTGTGTAATCCAATAAATGCATATCTTGGAGTGATCCAGCTCTTAAGTATTATTCTATTTTGAAAAAAAGTACTCCAATGTACAAGCTAGTAGTCCAGCACATAATTATAGCTTCTTCATCCTTTTTTAAATGATATGCTTTCACTCCATCTTTGGTTCTGTTAACCGAAATGTCCATAGGGTTGAATTTATATTATGTCACATACAGCCTTGCCATAATCAGCGCACACCATAGAACCCATTTGCAGATGTTTAAAGTGGTGGCGATGGTGGTAAAGAAGCAATTTCTCCCCACCACTATTCAGCTGTGACTTGGTAACACCCAAGTCTGACTTGAGAACTGTTGAGTTAGCCCCAAGCTATGATGTTCACCAAGTTCTTTGCTGATAGTGTCTTTCTTATCTGTTCTGACCTGGAAGCCAAATTGAGAGGAAACGTGGTACTTAGAGATAGATTGATCTTGCCAGTGGATGCTGATAGCCTTTTGGTGTTGTGAGAGCAACCACTTGCGCTATCGATCCATTGTCCTGAAACCATTCTGGGAAAAGGTAATGGAACCTTTGGTTAAAATAGTTATTGCCTCATTGAGTGAGGGGTTTTTACCCAGACCTCTGAAGTAACTTGAAGTTATAATTTCTGGGAGAAGGTGGTAGAGCATTGGTGGCACTGTAAGACTGATTTTATTTGGTGGGGCTTTTAATATGGTCTGAACTCTGGGCACTTGTGTGTCCAGAAGGGTAATTACTTCTACTGTATTGTAGATAGTTTTAATTTAGAATTATAAGCTACCATGAGCCACAAGTGAAAGACTGCGTATAAATATTTTAATTAATAAAGATCAAATGTCTGAAATAGCAATTACAATGATTCAGGATATAGTTAAGAGTATTTTGATATTTGGGTATTATGACAAAAGATTATTTAAGTGTAATAAACATTTTTTTCTCTTTAGAAGATAGTAAACTGCAGGCAATTTACTTATGATGATGAAAATCTCTTGGCTCAAGACAGCCATCAACAAATGTACCCAACTTACAAGCAAACGAATTGCAAAGACTGGAGCAGTAAGAAGCATCAAAATCCGGACAACGGAAGAGTATACATCAATCCTCGGGAACATTATGTGTGACTGAGTTGTAACAACTTACAGTTTAATCACTGTTGAATACCTTGTTGATTTCCATTTGTTTTAGGTTCAGTAATTTTTTTTTACTTTGCTATTTTTCTTTTTGAAAAATTTGAAGAAGATAGGAGTAGGGGCAAAAATCAGGAATGCTTAGCTGTGGGGAGGGGGCTGATACTTTACAACTGTAAGTATGTTGGCCACAACCATCTCTTCTAAACCCACAAGTTTCCTAATACATGCTAGTTAATTCATTTGTGCTTTAAGTATGCATTTGAGTTTAGAATCCCTTCCCATAGCCCTTCTTCTGAATTCTCTCTTCCTTAAACATCTGGGCTTAATGAACACATGTGACTGCTTCTGAAAATTGAGGTTCTTTGTCATGCTGCTCATAGTTGAGCATTTTTAAATCTGCCTTAATGTCTGCTACTACAAAATATCATTAGTTTGCATACTACAGAGAAAAGAAGGCAATTTCTGCTAATTCCCCCTCCATTGCAGATCTTCACTGTGCTATTCATGGGGTCTCCTGTCCCTCAGGAACAAATTTTCGTTGTGGTGTGAGGTAGAAGTGGGCTAGTCTGTCACAGATCCCATCAGTTCTAAGCCATTGTGTTTGTGTTCTCTGTCCCCATACCTTGATAACAATATGTGCCATATACATTGCATCACGCATTTTGTAGCAATTGGTATTGCTGACAGAAAGAGCGAAGCAAAATATATGATTTTACCAGCAGCCTTAGCTACTCGTTTTCAGTAACCGTTTTGTTTTCCTTTTACAAATGCAGACATACTTCCTATTTAATAAATTGGCAATATGTGTCCTCTCATTGATTACCATTTGCTCAAGATAATGGGTAGAATAACCATTTGTGTGCAAGTGCAGCAGCTTAACTTAACAGGATTTTTCTTTTACATAGATGCTCTTTCACTTAAACCTAGTTTTTTTAGTCACTTGCTTAACCATGCCAGAAATACCAGCTGAACTACTGAAAAGCGAGTATGGCCTTATGCTACAACAAGAAGAATAAAATCAGCATACAGTACCAAAAACAATGGACAACAATAATACATGTGTTTGTTTTTACTCTGTTCCGTAGATGAGGGTGAGAAACAATTCAGCATGCAGCCCCAGTGGGATTGAGAGCGGCTTCAGTATTTGCCATATTTTTCATTAATCCCTTTGGCCCAATTATGTGTAATTCTCTAGTCATAAAGATCGCCCACATTCAACCTTTTCATATGCCTTGCAAGATGCATCAAACAATTATTTGTGTTTTTTTTCCTTCTGGAGTGCAGCTTACCTTTACTTATTGTGCCTTTTAATTTTTAGACCGGCAAATGTAAATGGGGAGTTCTGTCACGCTGCCAATAACAGGGGAAGGGTGCTGGTGGGAGAAATGTGGATTGTTCCACAAGCCTACATTCCTTTTGATTTTCTGCTTACTGAAGTGACATTGTGTTAAAGTGTTTCGTGGGGGTTATGGAAACATAAATAGGTCTTTGGAAAGAGTATCAAGTATATTGCTCAAGGTAAGTAAAAGAATAAATTGCAAGTAACATTGAAATGCAAATTGTGTACTAATATGTAGCTTTTATACAGAGTGGGTAGATGCATTAATAACTCCACCTGTAAAAATAGAATGGGATTTTGGTGATTCATGTAGAGAGGTGTAGTTTGCCTTACTTTTAAATTTGCCTACACGATTTGTTTGTCGTATGAGTGCACAGCTTGAAAAATAGGTGGGTTTGGGGTAAGGAAGAGACTTCATAGCAGAATATGAAGTATCAAAAATAATTTGATATTTAAGTTTTAAAATGCAGTAGTTAGATGTTTAGTATTATGATGGAATGATAAATATTCATATTTTTGTAGCTTGGGTGTGTAATATCAGTTCTAAAAACAAAAATTAAGAATAACTTTTTATATTTTAATTTTGTCAAGTTCAAAACTGTTCAAAGAAATTGTGTATAGAAGATTATAATTTTCCTTCAATTATTCTGTGTTTATAGAAGGATTAATTTTGCATTATTGTGCTGTAAACAAAACTAATGATAGTTCATAATCCTGTAAATTGGATACCAGATGTCCCAAAGTGAATTATCTTCAATCATGCCTTCATTTCCCAAAAATCACTGCCCATGATGGAAAGCAACAAGGAGCAAATGTAGCGATTACCATGGTAGGACCATTAAACCTTAGGTAACTGTTTTGAGTATATATAACAGTATTCAGGACAGGAACAATGGGAAGTGTTGTCCCCATAGTTTGTGTCCTGGATATTGACAAGTATGCTTTCAGCGGCATCGAAGGCCTGACATAGGAATTACAACAGAGGCCTTAGTAAGCTTTCTGTTCTGTCTTCCAGGTAGGTTTAGGAAAAGGAAATGGAGGCTGATAGGCTGCACCCATCACTAAACAAAACTTGTGGGCATTGTTCAGAGCAGGCAGCTCAGTAGGGCAGAGACACCTGTGGCCCACAGAAATAGGGGAGGTGCGGATCTCCATTGCCCTCGCATGCAGGTCACCAGGCCTTTTGAGTCGGCCCCAGCCTACCCCCCAGAAGAGCCTGTACCCAGCCTGGCCCTCCCTCCTACCCCCCCACTGGATGCACGCCAGCCAGTAAAAGGATCTCCCTCTGCCCACTCCCTGCCCTGGTACTTCAAACATGGCCCAAGGTGAGTCTTTAACTGATGCTTCTTGGTTCAGATCCAGATTCTTACTAGTTATTGTGACAGACTTGTATTCAGAAACTCTGTTTCACCTTGTGATAATCAACGTGAATCACATTTAAAGTCTGTAAATAAGCCTACATTATCATTGGGAAATAATTTTTCACCATATCCTAATTTATAAATGAATCTTAGATTATTGTCGCTTTACATTATTCACTTTTAATTTGACTAGATGCCAGATCTAGTCCTAAGATTCTGCTTCAGTTATTCTCCATGTATTACCCTGTTCCTCTTGGCAAGATGCAAACAATCCTTATTTCATGAATGCACAGATGTAAATCCCAGAAGGAACTTCCTTCAGAAATGTGAGTACAAAACAGGTTGTGATGTTCCAGTTATGAAGTCAAATGCAAAATGGAGCATAGGTAGAAAAAGCTATTTGAAGAGTAAGAAGTGTAATATTGAGAACATCAACCTATGGTTACAGCTGGAATGCTTAACTCTGGCTTTAAAGTGTTAGGTATTCAAAATGAAAAGGTTGTGTAGCCTGGTTTAATGTGTAGAGTGAAATTTACCTCCTTTGGAAATTGTTCTCTCCTGAGGTAAATATTAGTTAATACTTGAGGTAGGGCATTGGTTGTCCTGTCCCATCATTTTGTAATCATGTTGTGAAGATAATATAAATAAAAATGATCACCTAACTTTGGGGGGAAATGTGTATAGTTTTCTTCCTTTAACAGTTTTTCTTCAACACTTGTGTGATTGTGAATTTTTGAAAAACTGGGTAAACTTAAGCTCTATTTAACAGAATATCCTTTGATCTAAATATTAGAAATATAAACTGCATCAAAAGAAGACAAACAGAAAAAATGACCTTAACCTCCTATAAATAATGGACAATGGGTGTTGATGAACATTTATCCTCTCATTTGCAGGTTTTTGATCAAACTGTTTCACAGAACTAGCTTTATGTTGTTGTTTTATAATGTATTGATTGTATAGTCCATCTGTGGGATTCCGTGGCTTGGCTTCATGAAATATTTGCAGTCAAGTGGGGAATAGTCTGCTTTTTGACCATAGGGTGCACAGCAACCTGTCTGGGGAAATGTCAGAGCCTGCTTAGTATTACATGATAAAAGGAAATATAAGATTCTGACAAAGACCAGATAGTGATTCCTCATGTCTTACTTTCAACCATACCTTAGAAAGAACTAAAGGACCACACATGCAGCTCTTAATGCCGTGACAAACATCTATTGGTATGCTAAAGTATTTTCATTATAGAACCTTCTACTCCTAGGGCTTTCCAGAAGATAGAGTTGTACCTAGCGTCCTTTTTCATTCCCCACCCCCCGTCAAGTACACAGCTAAGCTTAACGCTTAAGGTGGTCCAAAGGTAAGTTTATTTCAAATGATGATGATACACTTAGGAAAAAGTGAAATAGGTGTTGAGGCTTTTTGTCCAGTCTCACTGAGACTGGACAAAATATTTCAGCCCATCCTTTACAAGTGGAGGGACATCAGCAAGTAGCTGACAAAGATATACTAGATTCGTATTTTGTGGGTGCTCTCACATCAGTTACTACCTGACCCTTTTAACTGGAGATACCAGGGATGGAACCTGGGACCTTCTGTATACAAAGCAGATACTCTGCCACTGAGCCACAGCCCTGTTCTTTGTGGGTCAAATATTTATTTATTTAAATAAATAAAGTGTATTTATTTTAAGGCGCTAATGTCACTATTAAAAACATTTAAAAATACATTAAAGGAAAGCACAATGGCAACTAATACAGGTTAATAGACTGAAACCACAATCCAAACGTGTTTCAGCCCCCTGGCCTTCATCAAGTGGTCTAATACAATCACTTATGCACACACATAATGCAACAGGTATAACAATATTAAAAGAGTATTATAACAACCCAGGTATATGTATAGGTATGTATTCCAATTTAACTCTGTGCCCAATATACTCTATAAAATTACAGAGCCCACTGCCCTGGAATGCATTCTACTTGTTCTTTTCTGGGCTGTATTAACCTTCCTGAATGCTGACCATACAACAGCACACGAATTAGGAATGCATCTTACGTCATACTGCACATATAGGCAAGGGGGATCAACATATAATGAAAACAGGAATTATGAACACATCTTCACCTATCAGCCTATTGTTTTCAAACTTTGCATCTTCCCTCATACTCAAAAAGTAACACACAGTGTAGAATGTTGGACTCAGTACTGTCCTGAACAAACTGAGGCTATCAAACGTCACATTATAAGAAGCCAAGACTCACTGGAAAAGACGATAAGAGTTGTGCATATCGATAAACCCAAACCAGAAATAGAAGAAGAGTTGGTTTTTATATGCTGACATTCTCTACCACTTAAGGGAGACTCAAACCGGCTTACAGACACCTTCCCCTCCCACAACAGTGTGAGATAGGTGAGGATGTGAGAGCTCTAAGAGAACTCTGTCACCCAGCAGGCTTCAGGTGGAGGTGTGGGGAAACCAACCCAGTTCACCAGAATAGCATCTGCCGCTCATGTGGAAAAGTGGGGAATCAAACCCAGTTCTCCAGATTAGAGTCCACCGCTCCAAACCACCGCTCTTAACCACGACACCCACTGGTGTAAATAAACCCAAAATTAGCCATTTCAGTGATTTTTGTGCATCAGGTTTACTGAACACCAAAACCTGGGGGTCTGCCCGAGGCCAACTAGGCAATAACCAAAAAAGCCAAATAAATATTCAGCCTTTTCAGGTTCAGCTATTAGTCATTGCTCAAAGGTACGGCTCTGTGGTTTCTCCCCTTTTTCTTTTTTTGACTGGTTTTGTTAGGGATCGTGTAATCAGAGTCAACTTGGTCTGACCAACCTTTCAGTGGGTTAATCTGGATCAAGCATAATGGTTTTTTAAAAGACAGGGCTCACCAAAACCTGTCCGGAGGGATATAACCTCCAACTAAAAAGAACCGGCTTCAACAGCAGCTGACCACCAGGCTTCCAAAGAAGACTCCCTCACCCGTGTGGATGATCTTCCTTCAGACAGCCCCCATGGTCAAGACTTCAGCTGGCTCCGATATCACCCCCCAAAAAACCTGCTCTGAAACTGAAGGTCACCCTGAGTAGAGGCTTCATTTCCCCGCACCATGACCATCTTTTGAAATCAGATTTTGATGACCATAATAAAGGACTGTTCACAGGATGTCATTTGCAAACAAAAGAAATGTTTTCCGTGCCTTATTTTTTTGCATTTAAGCCTTTTTCCTCTGTTTGGAAGCTAATTTGTATGGACATCATGCTGTGTGCCCCAGATACGAATGGAGCCCACAGACTTTGAGGCACCAGCCTGTCAATCGGCTTTTTCCTTCAGTCCTCAGCAATGCTGAACTTCTGAACCTAACAACCGATGGACAGCTCAGCTCACAAATGCCTGGAGGATGGGGGCGACCCCTTTGTGGGCCCATAAAATTGGACCCCCTCTCCCAAAGTTTACCAAACTTCAGTGACCATCCACGCTGCAAATTTGGGGACTCTACCTCCAAAAATGCCCCTGCAGGAGCTTCGAAAATATCCCCATAGACTATAATGGGCCCGGATTTTTTTAGTAAACCCAGAAATAAGCCGAATACTGAAATTTACCGGTATGGGTATTCAGCTTATTCCGGGTTTACAAAAAAAAATTAGCCCCAATAAACCCTAGCCTAAAATTTACGGGGTTTTTTTTTTTTTTTTTTTTTTGGCACCGCCCTAAAAGACAATCATGTTAGGAAAAGTTGAAGGCAGCAGGAAAATAGGAAGACCCAACATGAGATGGATTGACTCTATAAAGAAAGCCACAACCCTTCATTTGCAAGAACTGAGCAAGGCTGTTAACAATAGGATGTCATTAATTCATAGGCTCGCCATAAGTTGGAAGCAACTTGATGGCACTTAACACACACACACCTGTACAAAGCATGTGACTGTGCTATGTCCATGAGAAAGTAGTCTTTGTATGACTTATATGTCCAATACTAGTGCTGTTTATCTGGTTTCTCATTATGTGAAAAGAATCTAGATGTCACATTTAAAACCCTGCATTTTGAAACAATAGTTTAAGTGTGTGCCACCCACTTGCTTTTGAACTTGTTTCATCACAAATGTTCTCAGCCTTGGATTTCTTGCTTTTATATCACCTTCATAAAAGAAGTCAAATGTGTATTTTACTAGCAGTCAAGGCCTTACCAAGTGGGGGTGGCTGTGTAGAGCAGGGGTGGTTTCCAGCACAAGGTTACTAAATTCAGTAGTTTCACCTGGAGAAACTTACCTGGAAGACATCAAACAGATAGTAGAGTTCTGCTGACCAGGTAAAGATAGAGGAAGGTCAGACTCCTAATACTTATACTAAGACTAATTAATTTTGATTCTTTGAGCAGCCACCCACTCACAGTGGTTGATGTTGCACCCCTTTCTTCCTTTCTGTGCTAGGAATGGGCCCTAACATCAGCCACTGCAGTTTCCGTCTCAGATACCTGAATCAATGCCTGGTTTAAACAATGCTTCAAAACCCTGAGCCTCCTACAAGATTTAATGTTCTGATTGGGGTGCAATGGATGATATACTATTCAGTTATAGCAACACTTCCACATATATAGCTATATTTAATACAACATGGCAAAATCTGAGCAGAGGCAGGCGCCAAAATGAGTTCTTTGCAGTTTTAATGTTACCGATAACTTGACATTTCACATTCTAAATGAAAAAATATATGGAATTGAAGTCACTTTGGTCTCCCCCACCCCCTCTGGGTTAGGATGCCAGCACATTAAAATTTCTAGCTATCCATGTTCCTTGTACACATAGAGGCTGAAGCAGTTCCTGGGTTAACAATGAAATAAATCCCAAAAATAGTCATATAAATGTTAGCCTGTGAAATTCAGCCATGCAGAGGGTAGCATCTAGAAGCCACATTTTTAAAGGGAACATGAAAGGTTTATAGTCATTCAATTCAACCACATGTTGCTATGAAATAGCACCCAACTCTCACCATCTGTTTACTGAGATTCATGCAATGCATGAGTCCAACGGGTAAATCAGCTGCAGTCTGTTGCACAGAAAGGATTTAAGAGGCTACAAGCAGTAATTCACTTTCTAAGATCAGTAGCCAAGAATCCTATAAAGTAAAACTTCAACACAATCTTGGGGTGATTCAACCAGAAATAACGTTCCCAATTTCTGCCAGTGGCACCTCTTCTTCCTGCAATTCCATTTATGGCAATTCTTTATTACAGTATTCTGGTCCAGGAGCTTCAAAATAGATTGTGATGCTTCCCATGGAAAATGAATGCTAAAAGTTTTAGTATAATTCCAAGTAAAATTCACTAAGTGGTACAGGGGGGAAATGAGCTACAAAGAGAGAAATGTATAAAACCAGCAACAAGTGATAGTCCATAAAAGCATAATATGAATTTTGTTTTTGGTTTTTTTAATATATTGGATATGGGGGGATGCAATACTCAAATTCCAATATTTATTTATTTACTTCATTTATACTTGCCTTTCTCCCCAAGGCGACCCACAGTTCCTTACATTATTTTCCTTTTCTCCATTTTATCCTCACAACAACCCTGTGAGATAAATTAGACTGAGAGTGTGTGACTGATCCATAGCAGAGCGGGGATTCTAACCCCAGTCTCTCGGATTCTCTGCATATACTCTAATCATTACGCCACATGCATTGAATGCTATGAATGGTTCTCCCACTCTCGCTTGCTTAAATCTTGCGGCATGTTACTATTGTCTTCCAGCGTTAAAATGGAATAGTAATTGTGAATCCATTTGTATAAATTCTGAATGAGGGCAAGAATATTCTGTATCACAGTAGATTCAAGGGACAGTGGAGCCTGGAGTGGATGGGGGTAGACTTGTGGCCCCATGGACGAACTGCTCCCCAGAGAAAGGGGGGAACAGCAAAATAGCCCACAACACCCAGAGTTACATAAAACAGCAAAATACGCACACACACAGTACTTTTTGGGTAATAAAATGGCCACAGCTTTTATTGATCACAACAGAATGGAGCATTGGCGGAATACCATGGGGGCTGATCCAAGTATCGGATCACCACCCTGTCATCCGATTTATCGAAAGCATCGTTAACCGGCAACCAGAGTAGCGCTTAGATGACCCCACCAGGAAGGGAATCTCTGTGTGGGGCCAGCACCACCTGGGATTGGAGCACCAAACACAAGCCCCACCACTGGGCAACGGTGTTGTACTCCATCCCAAGACCCCTTATGGGGGTCCCCACAAACGGGAAGGAAAGGCACCTCTTCCCATCTTGGATCAGACCAAGTTGTCTCCAGAAACTAAGTTGTCTCCAGAAACTAAGCTGCAGTGGTTTTTCTTGCCTATTTCTCTAGTACCTTACACATACTTTTGTCTGCCCGCCTTCTTTTCTATTTCCTAGTGAGCAGAATTCTAGGTGTGCAGCACAGAAGAAATGGAATTACACAAAGGACATGACAGATTTAGAAGTATAAAGCAAACT
The DNA here is from genome assembly GCF_029931775.1 of Euleptes europaea. Lineage (NCBI taxonomy): Eukaryota > Metazoa > Chordata > Lepidosauria > Squamata > Sphaerodactylidae > Euleptes > Euleptes europaea. The sequence goes on from NC_079323.1 coordinate 38,214,689, forward strand.
CCAGGTTCCGGTCCAGATTGGTTCCAGGTTGTGGGTGGAAAGTGCATGATTCACCAGCCTTGCAGAAACCAAGCAGGCTTGTGCTTTGTCAGTGCCTGACTGTGAGACCTCTTGTGAACCTTTAGGGTATGCTGTTCTGAATTCCAAGGTGAGATATAAATGTCACAAATAAATGGACAGGGTAGCCCGCAGGTTTCAACCATATTTTTCCATTCCTAATCAGCCTATCTCAAAACAACAATTCAATTTCGTTTATGAGCCTCACTATTTAAAATATTGACATAGTACTACTGTTAAGTATTAACTGGAAAATTGAAAGAGATTCTGCCTGGTCATGTCGTTTAAAATGTTTGAACAACATTCTGATTAAAATACTGTCGAAGTATTAGGTTTCCATTGGCTAAATGAGGTATCAATCTAGCTGCAACATATTAAATGCAGAATCCTTAGTACAAACTGGTAGACAGGTTCTCAAGCTAAGTCCCGTGTATTTGTGTCAGATGTAAACAATGTTTTTGATAATTGATCATTTCTAGGTTTAGGACAGACACATCATTAATGTTTCTGATGTTTGAGGTGTCCTTAGTTTTAGAGAGGTTCTATCTTCCTGGTTTATGTTTGGGCTACATGAAATTGCTTCAGGAAAATGCAAAACTCTGGCAACTAACCTACATCTGAAATGTCAGATGTCTTCTTCTTTTTTTACTTTTCTATGGCAGGAAATGTTTCCAGATTGTGTGTGATAAAATTCTACATTTACTCCCCCACCTCTTTATTTAGCTTATGAGTGAACACATTTGCAATTCTTGTACTATCCAAATGTGCCTTCTCAAAATGCCAGAGCACCTTTAGAACCCCTAATTATAAGGCAAGCTAGAAAACAAGATAATAGATCTGTTATCAGTTTGTGTGTGTGCGTCATTCAGTAGCACTGGGAAGTCAGGGGAATGTGTTTTTTCCCAGGTCATTCTCTCAGTCTAAATTGCCCCTAACTGCTATTTATCCCACCTGCGGGGAGGCAGAGAGAGAAGTAAAATGCCCCTCTTCTTCTATTGCTTCATCTTATTTATGATGGAAACAGTTTTTCCAATTAGAGTTCTGTTAATTCATAAAAGATGAAGAATGTGCAGTCAAGTCACAACTGACTTATGATGACCCAACCATGGAGTGTTCAAGGCAAGAGAGGAGCAGAGGTTGCTTGCCATTGTCTTCCTCTTAGTCTTCCTTGGGTTTCTTCCATCCATCATGGCTGACCCTGCTTAGCTCCCAAGCCCTGATGAGTGAGGGCCAAACTGGAATATTTGTGCTGCTAATTTAGCCATAATTAGGAAATAATACCTGACAAATGTTGAACCATGCAGGCCAACAAGTTGATCATCTCATCGATTGTATGGACCCCTGAACAGATTCTTTGGACTACAAAAGTGATTGTCAAGAAACTGAATCCCTTAAGTTTCCTGTTCTTTCAGACATTGGTTCTCTGGTTTGTGCTTCTTTTTGGGCCTACAAGGTAAAAGGTTCATGAAGGGAAAATAACTGTATTGTCCTTGCTTGGAATTTAGCAAGCTATAACCTTTAGCAACAGACAGGAATTCCAGGTACTGGGAGGCTAGTTGTTTCTATGTTAACTCCCTCTTAGGTCATCAAGGTCGCAGAACCAAGGCGGCACATTTAATTTAATTAGTAGAGAAATTATGGTCTGTCAAATGAGAGAGATGGGAGGTTTAAACTGCAGATAAGACGTCCCACTTCTATCTCACATTGACCCTTTCAGTCACCTGGTCAGCAACAAGCTGATGCAATTAATTGAGATCATCGGCCACGGATCTGATTGGTCAAGAGCTCAGGCCAACACAGCATCTTTTTCGCATAAAAGTTTAACATTTCCAACTTAGCTTTGTTACTGGATCCTTTCCCATGGTTCCATGATCCAACTTTGGGCCTTGTGATTCTTGCCTGCTATGGGGACAGGACATGCTGTCGGCCCCTGACTCTGGACAGAGTGGATTTCTGGATGGGTAACATCTTGCTGCTTTGAACTAATGCTTTGTTTTCCTGAACTACTGTTTCACTGTATAGCTAGCTTCTTTGCTTTGTTATTTTAAATTCCTCACTTGCTTATGCCTTTTTGAAGATATTCTTGCACAATTTTAATAAATCACTTTAACTATACTTTGTGTGGTTTTTGACTTCAGGTTGGCTTCAATCTAATTCCAGTACCTTGACCAAAGTGCCATACCTACCAGGTTAACTATTTGTGAAACTCATGTTGCAAGTTGCAGAGCTGACTTTCTGACTTTAATCCCAGGAAGGCTGGAAGCTTGCTTCTTGGCTTCTGGCTGTTTGGGTTAGAGAAATACTAAGAATATTTTGACTCCTATGGAGAAGTTGAGTATGAAGAACAACTGTAGAAATAAGAGAACCTTGCCTTCCTTTTTAGAAAGTTTGTAGTCGGTTTTCCTTGTAGAAGCCTATACTAAGAATAAACAAAATTCTACTCACCAAAGAAAAGCTTTAATGCCATGTGACTACCCGATGTTGGCCCACTTCTGCTTCCTGAACAGACAGCAGCAGCAAATCCAATCAGGGATCACGTTGGGTGACCATCTGGCTTCCCTGCTGCGGCACTGGCTCCAAACTGCAGAAGCATGTGGCTCACATGGGGTGATTATGAAGCTGATCCAGAGTAAAATTGATAACATAAGAGTCAAGAAAGCATAAATGTTTACCCCGCCCCACCCCCTTCTATATTCAGCCATATTCTGAAATTCTGTGTTAAGAAGAGAGGTGTCTGTTTCAAAGGCAGGCTTATGAAACAGGCAATCGCAACAGAAATTACAGTTACAACCAGGTAAAACTACTGATGCTCCCAATATTTTGTTGATGCTGAAATAGAGACACAAGTTCCTGTTGGGATATCTCTTCTTGTTTATGTGACTACAAAACACACTATAGAGAATATAGTTCCTCAGTTTTTAACATTTATTTCTGCCAATAAATTTAATGAACACCCATGACAAAAAAGCCTAATACAAGCAGGTAAACAGTTGGGTTGCTACAAAACTTCTGTATTTAAGGTCTACTTGTTAAAGTTGGTGCATGTGAGTATGTGCCTCTGCATCTCTCTTCATCGCTGAATGACCACAGCTACCCCTGGCCCATTTGAAATTGGATAAATTCAACCTTTCTGGCAAGTGTGCCATAAATAAATCCTAAAGCATGCAACTATGCCAATATACTTATGTACATGGTTCTCTCTAATTTGAACTGGAGTACGCAGCAATGAAGAGCAAGTCAGGCAGACATATACATATGCTTGACTTAGTTTCTAACCTGTTTGCATTCAATACCTCATTTACTGATGTTCTTCATGGGTGCCCACTATAAGATGGCCATATGTGAATTAAACGGACAACCTAAATGATTAAAGCGTTGAAGCATGTTTACAATGAAGAAGGCTAAAGGAGTGGGTGTCAGTTACATTTATCAGGATTACAGGATAATGTGTGTGTGTGTTAAGTGCCGTCAAGTCGCTTCCGACTCATGGCGACCCTATGAATGAAAGCCCTCCAAAATGTCCTGTCTTTGACAGCCTTGCTCAGATCTTGCAAATTGAAGGCTGTGGCTTCCTTTATTGAGTCAATTCATCTCTTGTTGGGTCTTCCTCTTTTCCTGCTCCCTCAGCTTTTCCTACCATGACTGTCTTTTCCAGTGACTCTTGTTGTCTCATGACGTGACCAAAATACGACAGGATAATACTCTGATAATTCTGCTGGATATTAGGAAAAAGCTTTTTACAGTAAGAGTTGTTCGACAGTGGAATCAGCTATCTAAGGAGGTGGTGAGCTTCCCCTCTCTGGCGGTTTTTAAGCAGAGGACAAGCACTTGTCAGGGACACTCTAGGCTGATCCTGCATTACACAGGGGGTTGAACTAGATGGCCCTGTGTGGCCCCTTCCAACTCTATTAAACTAACAGGTAGTGTCCTCTTTCAACATTGACTTGTTTTGTAGAGTCTTTTGCTTCTGGAGCAAACTCTGCAGCAGCATCCGGACAAAACTCTTGGTCTACATCCTTATATCTCATTTTGATAATCCACCACAAAATGGGACTATTTGTAATCATAGTGAATTTGGTGTGTCTTGTTGTTTTGAAGTTCTCACTCAGAATCAATATCTGCTCTCTTTCTAGTGTCCTACAGATGAAGTATCCCCTTACCTTGCATTTTAGCTGTGGAAGAGCAACATTATTGTATAGCTTCTACCCTTTCAATAGGGTGATCAGGGCTTTTATTTTCAGTAAATCAAAAACATAAGTTGCACACAATTGCTGTTGTGTGTGTGTGTGTGTTTTAAATAAGTGGTGGCAGAAGCACCTTCACTGAAGCAAAACACCTCTTAGGGAGAGAATGATCTCATTCCCAGTTAGCTTGTAAACAGATGTCTTTTTCATGTCCTGGAGTTACTTCAGCCAAGACTTCAATTGCCATTATAGCAACACTAACCTGGTATTTTTCATTTTTATGTATCTTTTTACACTTTATTTTTCTGCTTATATTCACCTTGATATTTAACAGCCAATCTTATGACAGATGTAGAATCTGAAAGAAGCATTCAGCAGTTGTTAATGCCACTGAAGTCCTGTGCAGCATTTACCAATCATATTATATTTTGAATTATTAGATAAGGACCTCCTTTCTGCATCTTCTCTGGTGTTTCCATGTTCAGACTGAATATTGGATCATGGTTTAGTATCACCTTATTGTATAAACATTTTATGCGCCAAGGATACACCCGTATTGTGGAAGAAGAGGAAGAAGATGCCGACTTTTTCTACCACTTAAGAAAGAATCAACCCGGCTTGCAATCACCTTCCCTTCCCCTCCCCACAAGACACCTTGTGAGGTAGGTGGGGCGGAGAGAGCTCTAAGAGAGCTGTGACTAGCCCAAGGTCACCCAGATGGCTTTGCTTCATGTGTAGGAGTGGGAAAACCAACATGGTTCACCACATTAGCGTCTGTCGCTCATATGGAGGAGTGGGGAATCAAACCCGGTTCTTCAGATTAGAGTGCACAGCTCCAAACCACCACTCTTAACCACAACACCACTCTGGTGTAGTCATAAATATTGAAATGGTCAAAAATGGGTCAGATCTCTGGAATTGTTTCTTTAGATATTTTTGTCAAATGGACCTCTATGTAAACAAACAGATCAGTTCAGAGGACAGGAAGAATGACGATCAGGGGTCTGGAATGGATGACAAGTTCTATGAGGAAAGGTTAAAGGAATTGTGTGTTTAGTCTGAGGCACTCTTCAAATACATGAGGGGCTTTTGTGAAGAAGAAGTTTCTCCAGAAAACCAGGAGAAACTTCCTAATAGTAAGGGAAATTTGACAGTGGAAACAAATGGGTACTATCTTCTTCAGAGGTTTTCAAGCTGGACAGTCATTTGTTAGGAATGCTTTCATTTTCAGTTCCCTGAAGACCCAATTTTATGATGTATATGAAATCCTGTTATGATTTTTCACCTTAATTTAATTCTAAATGTACTGGTAGCTATCCAAATAGGTACTGAATGTATGCATGCTAGAATTTGCACCACTAGATATTTAAAAGTTTCACTTCACTGGGGGTTCCTAGAGTGAAATGGGATAGATAACAGGGACTTGATGTGCAATTTCTGACATTAGGGCCTCCCTGTCACAGCTTCTGGGGGTTTGGATGGCTACTGTTGAAGGCAGGACACTGAGATTTTGTCAGATCCAGGCAATTCTCATAACCAAAGGGAACATCTAGTTCCCCATGATCAATCCCTTTACCCCACTCCCAACCTCTTTCTCTACATTGAGAGGTGAGTTCATACAATAACTATGATATGGACTGGATTGTACTTAGAGCTTCACTGCATCTTTCATCTCAAAAATGGGGCTTTCTGTGTTCCCAACTACTCTCTCCCCAAAACAAGCATTTTTTAAAAAAAAAATCCCGTGTTACTATCTCCCTGTGTAGCAGCTTGAATGTCATTCTTTAAAACAAAAAAAAAACTTCTATTACTTATTGGTTACTACTGGATCCCAGTGAATCAAGGGTCATATAACACATCTGATCCCTATCCCACATAAACTATCAAACTTGTGTGTGTGATATTACATCACACAGCAAATTCAGAATAACAGGAATGCTGTCACTTTTTGGACAGGTGAACACTTAACTTTGTTCACACCATTTCCCCTGAAAAATTGCTGAAAGTTTTTTTTTTTTTTTAATGCATGCAAGCATTCATGCAAGGGGAGAAATTTTTGTGAAAAATGCTCAGTTTGGCTCTAACCATACTACAAACCATCCTGGCTAAACTGGGTGGATCTAGATTGATTTGGGACTGGTGCTAAAGTTGGATAGGTTTACTTCACAGATGCATAATACTATTGCTAATCATCTTTTGAAGGTACGCAAAATCTGGATCTGGTTGCATGGCCTTCCATTCAGCCCAACGTCTTTCCCATGAAACTTTTGTTGGAAGTCTTTGGGAGATATATTGTATGCTTTTTTTAAAGTACCAAATTTGAAGACATTGTTAATATTGGTACTGAATTTTTATAACAAAAACAAGTGAAAACTCAAAGTCATTTGAAGGAATGGCTGCTTGATCGCCCCCAGCATTAGTCCAGACTATATCTGGCTGGCTTTTCTGAAACTGTATTTCTTGATGTTAATTTCAGTACATAGCAAATAGCCATGTTTACTGTATGAAGAGGAAGAGATGCTTCTCACAAAATCCATTGACATCAACACTTGCAATGGCCTGGGACCAAGGTGCCTAAAGGACAGTCTCTTTTTAGGTGAACTGCCTCTCAGCTAAGGATATCTTTGGAGGCCTCGTTCTGTCTGTCTTCAAGCAGTATGAGTAGATGGGTGGCAACAAGAATCAGGGCCCTCCTTTGGGACAGCTTGGTTTTAGAATACCCTCCCCATATTTATCTGTTTGGTACCAAGTTTTAACACTTTTCATCCAGGCATTTGGCATGTGTGTGGTGTGTGTGTTCCTATTTTGCTGTGTTCTATTTACTAATGTTCTGCCATGGGTAGTTTGATATGATGCATATCTCCCTGCTGTGTTCTCTCCCTGATGCCACTAGACACATTCAGCCTGATGCCGATTTTTAGTTTATTTTAATTTTAGTTTTGATCTTTATTTATTTAAAATATTTGTACCACGTACATATCTGCAAGGTGGCAAATCACAATAAATGATATAAAAACAGCAACAATCACAGGGTTAAAAAACCCAGCAATTTTATGCTCTTGTTCTGAGTTATTGCTCAATTGCTGTCTTCAGATTCCACGATTGTTTCTTTGATACTGTTATTCTCTGTTGAATTCTTTGTAAGGTACCTTGAAAGCCAATTGAGTGGATAGCATGGGGTTTAAGTATCTAAAATGTTTAACACGCAATCAGTTTTTAGCTGAGTATTCATGTGTGTGTGTCCCCTCCATTCGATGCACGAGTGAAATGTTCCCTTCACAACATGTGGTGATTCTGTATGTCTTCCCACTGACTGGTACTATAATTAACCTGGCTCTAATTACATGCAATAGCTGTTTGCACAAGGAGATTATGTAATTAAAACACTCAGGCATTAAGATTAAATTAATTCCACCCGAATGGCCAGAGGTACCCTGCCGGGAAGAACTCTGTTTTTCTTGCTGCCTTGATGACTCGCACTGCGTGTGTCTTTCAGACCTTGCTTGCTTGGTAGTCAGTAACTGAGCCGATTGTCTTGTAAACATAAATACAGGGCCTTTTCATACTTACTGTTTTACCCCCTGGAGTAACTGCATCTGATTTTAGTTTCGTGGTAACTTTAATTACTTTGCTTCTGTCTTATTCATGGGCTGTAATTAATCCTTTTGTAATTAAATACTTGCCAGTTGCATTGATTGCTTCTGCACTGTCCCTCGTACTGGGGAGTGACTGTCCCAAACATTAACTGTGTTCCCCAATGTGCATGCTGCACTCTTGTACATAGGCTATAAATATGGGTACATACTGTTGGGGTTGCACAGATATGGGGTTGGATTAGGGTTGCCAACCTCCAGCTGGTGGCTGGAGATCTCCTGCTATTACAGCTGATGTCCAGCCAATAGAGATCAGTTCACCTGGAGAAAATGGCCGCTTTGGCAATTGGACTCTATGGCACTGAAGTCCCTCCCCTCCCCAAACCCCACCTTCCTCAGGGTCTGCCCCAAAAGCCTCCTGCTGGTGGCAAAGAGGGACCTGGCAACCCTAGGTTGGATGGCTTTAGGCAAGTCACTTTCTCACCTCGTTATCCCATTCATGCTGGCCAACATCCGGGGAAAGCATGCAAATTATTTCAAATCCTGTGACTTTTTTCACAGCCTTTTCTGTTATATCCATGAGATCTTGGAGGCTTCTTGGCAGTAATTACATTGGATTTAATATTACTGGAACAGTGTAATCCATACAGGGAGAAAGGAACCTACAACTGTTCTGACTTTTATTTGATGCTGACCAAATGCTAGCAAAATACACATGCTGGTGTACCCACAGTTTGTTTATTCATTTATTCATTCATACATTCATTTATAGCCTACCTTTCCTTGTATTTCAAAGCAACTTACAATAATAGTTAAAAACATTTAACGTAGAGTTAATTCCATGGAGTCCAATTGCCAAAGCAGCCATTTTCTCCAGGGGAACTGATCTCTATTGGCTGGAGATCAGTTGTAATAGCAGCGGATCTCCAGCTAGTACCTGGAGGTTGGTAACCCTACTCTCCCACTTGCAGTATGAAGTAGTACGATCTATTCTGCCTCCCAATCCTACCACTTCATTCTGCAGCATGTGTAGACCAGGTATCCGAGAGGCTGTTTTGAATTCTGTATAACTATAGGGTCCTTCCCCATGCTCCCCCATACCCATTAATATTGTCTCATATAGGCAGGACAACACAAACTCTCTGAAACTGCATGCTTAATACTGGAAATTAGCTGTAATTTCAGAAGATCTCCAGGCCTCACATGGAGGTTAGCAATTGTGGCGGCTATGGAAGAGAGAAGGGGGATTGTGGGGCAACTACACTGTGGACTGAAGAATGTCCAGTCCTTCATTATGGCCTCTCCTATGGATTCTTTAAATTCCAACCACCTACAATCAAGTAAAAGGGGGTGTCACAAGCTTCGATTAAAGGGCTGGTAGTGTGTAAGGTATGTGCTCTCTAAAGGTATCTTATTTAGGAACCTGCTAGACCAAAGCTGTCATTATTTATGAGGTATGTAAAAAATTGCTTGTTCATAGCTTTTTTGACTAGTTAGACAAGACACAGATGGAGATGAGCAACAAATGTTTATTTAACATAAAGTATTTAACAGGGTAAGGATCTTGTGTGGAAATGCTTCCGTATATAAAGTGAACTGCTTCTCAACTTCACCTCGTAGGTTGCAAGCTTTCCCAATGAGAGTAACCACTTTGTAGCTGAGCCTTAGTTAATGTAAATAAACCCTGAAGGAAGATTTGATCCTCTTTCTTCAGCCAGGTTACCCCAGGGTACCCCCTTTCACCAGAACCTATTCCCATAACAGACAGGATCTTTCTCCAGGTTCAAGGCTGCTCTTTCAACACAGAGAGGCTCTGTCCATGGGACCTGTACACGTGTAAGCTAGGAATGTCGGGCCCTTAACAGGATGCTTATCTGTCTCACTAAAGCAAGCTTCCCTAAGCCAACCCCAAACCCTAACTAAAAGCCCAATAAAAACCCGGCTAAACTGGCGATCTTATCCAAAGCAACCAAAATGTCCTGTCTGAGGAAAAACTTTTCTCCTCCTCCTTAAAGAGAAGCTGGTTCACCCTCTCCCATCCAATGGCATTCCATGGGCTCTGTCTGCCTGAACATAATAAAACGCCATGCTGGATCAGACCAAGGCCCATTAAATCCAGCAGTCTGTTCACACAGTGGCCAACCGTCACTTGGGTGAGACCAAAATTACAAGGGTTGGTTCAGAACCATGGAGGAGAGACGGGGCTTTGGGAGATGATTGCCACAACCCTAACCATGCACCATCTATACAAGCACATTATGACACTGGCTGTTGTATGTTCAGTCTCTAGCATAGAATTTGCTATTTTCTTCCCCTCTGCATGTAGTGTCAAAACTTTCACTGAGCTATCCACTATAACACCAAGATTTCTTTCTTGGTCACTTGCCACTGGTTCAGACACTACCTCAGTACATTTAAAATAAGGATTTTGTGTTGCCCCAATGTGCGTAACAGTACACACACACTAAATCTCTTTTACCATATTATGCACTATCTGTGTGCTCACATCCTCCTCCATCTTTCCTGCTTGAAAAAGTTGCACCAGGGAAATTGTTGCTGGCTGTCTCAAACTCTTCTGCTCCCCCTGAAATTCTTCAGATGTCTCACATGGGGATGAATCCCCAGATTGGCTTCAACTTTACTTCTAGGCAAAATCTAGCTGCTACCTACCTATAATGCTGCTGAGAAATCCTGCTTATCAACCTCTCCTTAAGTCCCTTGAAACTCCTTGCTGAATCCTCAGATTCTCCTTGCTGCACATTTTGGTGTCAGTGAAATTTTGTGGTAACACTGATTGTGACTCAGCGTGTTGAGGGTCAAATTCCAACCAGATTATTTACTGCAATTGTTCCTGAAAGATACTTTACATATCAAAGTTTATTGTTCTCTGTCATCCATAGACAGTGGTAGTCATCAAATCCTCTGGAGATTTTGGCCATGTTCAGCTAATATGGCTGAACCTCCTGCTGCCTCTCTGTTCAGAACAAAGAAAGAGATAGAGAAGTTTTAGCACACTGCTAGGTCTTAAGACAATAAAAGGAATGTTTGTATACTTTCTCAATTTTTAGAAGCAGTTATACCTGTAAATATCATGTACATTCCTACTTCCTTGTATAATAATTTAAAATAAAACAATTAAATGTGCGCCTGGATTTTTTAAAATGATAATCCTCTGCCTGTCTGTTTGCCGACTGCTCTGGTCATGCTATAAATATTTGTTCCATGTTAATATTCCCTCTTCATAAAAGATCGAGCAGGCATTTTTTAACATCCAAAGTGATAAAGTTAAATGTATTCAACATCCACGTTGAAAAGCTGAAGGGGGTTCAGTTTATGGTCTTGGTTGGGTTAAGGAGAACTAGGCTGGAAGTGGAGGAATTTGGGGTGAAAAGCATTATGCATGTTTCTAGAAGCCTGTGATTTCTAGTGCAGATGCATATACTCCAAATGCAGGATTTACTTGTACATATATCTCACTTGGGCTTTTTCAGATATTACACTCACTGTGTGAAAACAGAAAAGGCACCTCACTTAGTTTCCTCCCTGCCACCACTAGGTGATGGATGAAACTGTTTTCCAAAGTCTGGAGCTTGCCACTGACATAATCTCTACCCAAAACAAATAATTTTCTTTTCTCAAGAATTCTTGATAACTTGGTATGTACTTACTGTCATGGCAAGGAACCCTGTGGGTCTTGTTCATAATGATTGTATAATTCCTTGTAAATGCTAACAAGCTGCTCAGCATGTTAAATTGCTGGCATGTTCTTTTGGTGTCCATTAACACTGTTGAACGCAGCGTCTGTTAAATACTAACTGCCCTTGCTTTACAGTGCATCCCAGGGTGGGAGAACTATTCTCACAGTTTTGCTTGGGTCTTCTATGGCTTCTTTGCTGCTTATTCATAGTGATATAAATCTTGACCAGCCTGCACTTCTTTTCAGTCTTCACTGCTGAATTATTTATTTACCTCCATCTTTATTTCCTCATTTGAAATGCCATGTTATCCCCTATTCATCAAGGAAACAGTCTTTATTGTTTAGTTTATAAAACCTCTGACTTTGGAGCTGATGTGTGTGTAATTTCTCTGTCTTATTGCAAGGAAAAGACCCTGGAAATGGCTTGGCGAGTATATTTCTTATTCCTGCATCCAGACCAAATTCATTGTCAATGATCAGCCAGGCAAGAGGCAAATCGGAAACAGCGGCTACCCTTTTTCCTGTCAGGACTCCTGTGTTCCCTGTATACACTGGTGAATTTCTGCCTGTCGTGTCACAAATAATTGCCTTGCTTGAACAGACCAAGGTCTGTCTAATCCAGTGATCACTCGAACCTGCCAGATATCCCAAGGAACTCACAGAAACAGGTTCAGGGTGAAGGCTTTCCACTTGTTTGGGCCCAGCATTCAGAACTATGTTGCCTCAGTTGGTCCAAATAGATATTTCATTTGTAGTTCTGAACCTATTGCCAACCAGTTTTCATTATTTGACCGAATTCTTGGATCAGGAGAGACACAAATCTCTTTCTCTCCTTCAGATGTTTGGCCCCTGCTGGTCTACTCTTGCAGTACTTCTGCAAGATCTCAAGTGGTGTGCTACTATGTCTTCTTTTAACAAGGGTTGCCAGAGATTCCACATGTTTCTTTACCGATGGAAACTAAATTTCCACTTAAATCTCATCCCTCAAATTGAGGCTTTAGTTGGGTAGAAGCCCATTAGTTTATTGTAGATTTTTCTGGTATGAAGTAATTTAAATTTCTAGCTATCTTGTTGTGGAATGTTATGTTACAGAAGTTGAGAAATACATTTCTCTTTGCCATTATCTTCTTACTTAGTTTTGGGTTGTCTGTGATATCCTATGTACAGAACTACTATGAGGATTCTATTAACAAAGTTTTTCTTCTGAGGTCTCTGATTCATCCTCATACATGCAGACACCTCTTTAGCCTTGTCGCTACTCTGGTTTAAACGTAGGGTTACCAGCCTCCAGGTATGACCTGGAGTTCTCTGAGAGTTACAGTTGATCTCCAGACTTTATAGATCAGTTCCCCTGAAGAAAATGGGAGCTTTGGAAGGTGGATTCCATGGAAGCACTTCTCCAAATGTTTAAGAATTTCCCAAGCCAGAGTGGACAAGCCTACTGGCAGTTCAGCAGAATACCTGTGCAATGTTGCTTGTGCTCAGTGTCTCATTTAAACTAGATCCTCAGTTATTACATGTGCAATGCTAACACCAGAGGCCCACAGCCAAGAGTGATGTTTAAAGTTGCCAGGTCCCTCTTTGCCATTGGTGGAAGGTTTTTGGGGCAGACCCTGAGGAGGGGCCCTGAAGCAACGTTTTTTTTTTAATGAGTGAATTTTTCAACAAAATCGATGGAGGTTTTTTTAAGTGTTATTAAAATAAGGCTATTTTAGTGATCGAATCATAAGCCAATGGGTTGAAGCACTTAATACTAACCTTAGAATTTGCTCTAATACCCATTTTATGGCATCAAAATGTTCCTGTAATTGGTCAAATTTCAAAATTTTCTCAGGGGCTTGCAGTGCCCAAACCTTCAGCTGTATGGGCTCACTGAGCTCGCAAGAATCTATTCTAAGCCTACATTTTGGCGGGTGGACCCTCAAATCCTTCGTTGGTGCATGGCTTAATAGTTATATAGCTCAGCCCTTAGGCTAGAGCCAATCGGAAACATAAAAAGACACCTGAATTCTCAATTCAGGCTGTGCTCGTCTCGCTTGTGCATTTTAACACCAAAAAACAGATTTTCACCTCTTTATCCTAACGAGCTTCCTCTGATGACCTTCTACCTCTCTATTAGAGAATGAACCAATCCATCTGCCACAGAACAACCCCACTGAAGAAGATAATAGCTGTTACCCTTGTTGCTGGTGGTAAGGGGCCCACTGTATGGTGTATTTTTAAGGGCTCCACCCCACCACCCTGTTCTCCTCCATTTGGGCCTCGAGGTACTTGCAAGGGCAACAAGGCCCTTTGGACCTTGTTGGATGTTGCCCTGTTGTTGTTGGTTGGGAAGGAGCTCCCCTAACAGTTCAAGCTTCAGGGTCCCAAAAATGTAGGTCTGCCGCTGGAAATGTTACTGCCACTTCCCAGCTGCCATTTGTTGAAGCCTCCTGCCCCCTTTTTCTGTGCATGCTTTTCTAGTGCTTGTTGCCGCTTCTCATCTAAACCTGCTGCTTACCTGCCCATCCAGCTGTTGCACATGTCTATTAACACCATGTGCTGCCTGCTCTGTAATCCTATATAGTTCCCCCTTATGATCTCAAGCCTCCTGGCTTTCCTTCCATCCTTTCTGCTCCTAATGAAGGAAAGGTATAGGCCTTCCCACCTCCTGCTCACTTAGTGCCAATTCTGGAAACATGGTATAAACAGAATCTGAAGAGTCAGCTGTGGCACTGTGTCCCCCAAACTTGTGGCAAGCTGTTTGCCTTCAGAAAACAATGGAAAGTCAAAGAGGGTTGCTTTGGTGTGCATAGGAGAAGAAATAACCTGCCACAAGAGGAGGTCTATGTTTCTACTCACTAAGCTGGTCGTGTCTCCGAATTCCTTTCCTTTCCCTAGATTTAACAGCCATTGGCTATTCATCTAACATTTCACACTTTAAAAAAGGGAAAATGAAATTTATTTTTTCCTTGGTATTATAAAGAGAAAGTTGCCACATCTCTCATGAAATTGATCCATATACTTTACAGCTGATAATGCTGTATCTGTTTCTCAGAAAGTGTCTTGAGCTGTTTTATTCAGGGAGTGATATATTTATTTTGTGCAGTATTATTTTGTGGGCATGCTAGGGAGTCTACTTGCTCTGGACAAAATGGGCATTAAAAAATACCACTTTTGCAAAGGAGGGCAATTGGTACTGGCCCTTATAATCCTATATAGAGCAATCATACATTCAATTGTTAGAAATGCTGCTCCAGTTTGGTACGCTGGCCATATAGAAAATCTTGATAGTCTTCAAGTTAAAATTTTTAGAACTTGCTGGGTATTCCATAATGTATCTCCTCCTCCACTAAATGGTTAGAACTGGGGCTCCCAAACTTATCATCTTTTATAAATCAATCTATCATTAAATTTTGGTACTCCCTCTTCAAGCCATCAACAGCTCCTGACATGTTTCATTTGTTAATCTCAGATATCTTTTTGTCCATCTGGACTAATAGGTTAGACAAAAGATTTTCTCTTCCAATAGAGCGACTGAAAGCTGCAAGGAATAGCACCCAGAAAGCAAGCTGTAAACCATTACGGATCTTAACTGAGGATTGGTCCTTAGTGTTTAAGGATGCAAACCGCAAATGTTCACCTGTCTTCTTCCAGATACCCTTCAACAAAACTTTCTCCATGCCAGACTGTTTCCTCTGGTTAGAAATCCATAAGTTTAGATGAGCTTTCTTATTGGCGAGATGTAACGCCTTAGACTCAGCTGAGACACAAGGGCTATACAATGAAATTATCTCAGAAGAACGAAAATGTGTCTCCTAATTACAAAGAGCCACTTTTAGAGCAGTGGTTCATGTGGAGATGCAATGGGTAGCTTCCTCCTGAAAGCAAGTAATTTTGCCATCTCTCTTGACTGGAAATGATTGGATCATTCAGCTTTACTGATGTATAGATACAGTCAAATTAGCACCCTTTGGCTGATTCCTGTGCATCAAGGCCTGACCAAGTGACTCATGCTGACATGTAACAGGCAGCTGTATCTGGGAGTGAGTCCTTGGGGCTAATAAGAGCTTTTATTTGTATGTGTGTTTGTCTGGTGTGGATTTCTAACTGTCTTCTCATAGTGTGCTTGAATACAAAGTTTGGGAACTGCTGATCACACCTTTATTGTATGGGCTTCAAGCAGAGCCAGAACGGTAGAACGGAAGCAGAACCTGGCTTTTACGTTTGTCAGCAACTCTGTGCAAAGCTGTGCAGAGTAGTTACTCATATATGAATTGCACATCCAGATCACCTTCTGGAAAGCTACACAGGAAAGAGGGTTGTCTTTAAAACTGGGGGGAGGGAGGAGTAGACTTTGTGTAAATCATTTTATGGACACTCTGACAAATGCTTTCAAACTCCAGGCACACATTAAAAAGGAGTGACTCATTTTCAACAGCTCCCCGTCAATAAAAGTCCAATATGCATGCCAAGGCACAAGTTGCGGTTTGAGACCGTTTGCAAGCTGATCGAGGATGTTCGAAATTTGTCTAGGGCTCCATAAAATCAAAGAAATTCAAACTCAAAGTGGGGAGGAGGAGACAGCAGCCTGGCCTAGAATTTGTCCATTTTAGGGGCTATGCACCCCTAAAATAATAGGTGCTGATTAGTCACTCTAATCTGATTTTGGCACAAGCATGTTGATGATTCATGGGATGAGTTAAACA
The DNA here is from genome assembly GCF_029931775.1 of Euleptes europaea. Lineage (NCBI taxonomy): Eukaryota > Metazoa > Chordata > Lepidosauria > Squamata > Sphaerodactylidae > Euleptes > Euleptes europaea. Next base: position 38,230,908 of record NC_079323.1, read on the forward strand.
CAAGCTGATTAGGTGGCAGAAAAAGCAGCATGGGAGTGGACATTATGTAATCAGGAAATGGACAGAAAACAGCTGAGTTATGGTAGTCCTACATGATGCATGTCAATGATTGGTAAAAAAGCTCAGTGCAAAGAGTAACCATGTCAGCAACGTTTGCCAGAGATTACACGGGTGCATAGTTTACTACATAGGTGGCTGCATGCCACCTACTCAGTTCAGAAGTTATATGGTTGTTCTCCATCTTTGCATTGCTCATGGAAGTTCAAGGAGGTTTATGGGAGAACCAAGTGACACTCAGCAAGGTGAAAGGGGCCATGAATCTTCTTCCTCTAGTGAGATTTTGTTGTATCCATAAATATAACAGGGGTACAGAGCTGAAGAAGATAGAGGTGTTCCCATGGATTCTGATGTCAGGTTGTGGAAGCTTAAGGGAATCTCAGTCCTTGGAGAATGCCTATGTATTTTTCTTAGGCTTCAAGTACACTGCAGTTCCATAAAGACAATTTAGCTACCTTGAAGAGATCAGTTTTTCTCTCCCTCAGACTGTAAGTTCATAATCCACAGTACAAATTAATGATAAGCATCGACAGTCCAACTCAAAGGTTCACCAGTGTCTGATGGAGCTGTTGATACTTCTCAACTTGCAGGCAATGGGCTCAATCTGTCCCCCTTCCCCACCTAGGGCTGCTATAGACTTTATTTTGCCCTTACGGAGATAACCACCAACATTTTTTTCAAATGTTTATGAAGATATGGAAATCGGGCAGCTTGTTCCTGAAGGGGGGGTAGTTAGTCGACAGCCGTGGGCAGCACGGCCACACCGCCTCCTGAGAGGCTTCCCGGCTGGAAAATTTAAAATTAAAAAGCATTTAAAATAAAAACTTGTGAAACTCGCCCACTGAGTTTCACGGGGCCATGCCAGCTCTTTTGCTGGCGTAGCAACGCTGCAGCATAGAGGGGCATTCCCTGGCCAAAAGGGGCTTGAAAGCTGCCAAAAAGCAGCTCCGTCCCCAGGAAAGCCCCCTGGACACTTTTGCGGGGAGTTTCACTGGGATAGCGCCAGCAGGGAGGCAGCTGCAACTGAGGCCCATGCTGCTGGGTTGCTTCCCAGGGCCAGTGTAAGTGCCCCTGTGCTGACGTGGGTATCTGTCAGGAGCAAGCCATGAGGATGGTATGCGGTAGTGCGATTGTGCTGCTCCCAGGTGCTGCTGTGCTGTTCTGTCCAAGGCCAGTCTGTGCCCCGTGTTTAGCTTTCTTAGATTCCCATACTGTAGGAATCGCCAAGTGCTCCTTCCTGTGGGAGGGGGGTTGCCTAGGTTACCAGTTATCTCCTTTTGCTTTTCCATATATGCTATGCACCTTTCCTTTGCCCCTTACTAGTGTCCTTTTTAATATGGCTTCTGAAACCTGTTGATTTTAACCAATAAAACTGCTTTCGTGGATTTGCCGTCTGCTGAAATCTGTTTATGGGTTTGCCGCAGGGCTAGAGCTTACATTATCACTCATCGCAGCACAAAGTGGCATGGATGCCGGCGTGGAGTCACGCCGGCTCTTATGTGGCTCCGCCCCCCCTTCAGGATTGCACAGTTCCTCACACAGTTTCAGGGACTTGAGAATTGAGGTGAAGAAATGTGACATTACTAGGGTAGCCCTCACGGTCTTGTCTTGACATGGTCTTGTCCGACTACTGTGGAAGTTTTCCCAAAGTAGTAGCTAGCAGAAACCCCCATGTATATTTTGCATCTGGGTTTGCAATGTGTTTTATTATGGTACTTCTCTGATTCTTAGCTTGTAGGCATATCTATTTGTGAGATGTCCCAAGTCTTTATTTTGAGGAAAGGCAGGATAAAATTCTATCAAAAATATAATAAATTTTATTTTTGCCATAACGACATGGCAGTTGCTGGGGGCATCTTTGTCTGCTGATGACATAATCACCCAATCTGCCCCTCATGTGTATATGTTTCACTGTTATGGGGGAAAATATAATCCATGAAGTGACTGTTATGGGGCCAAGAGTACAATCCTACAATGAATCCATTAAATACCATGAGATGGTCTTAATTCTTTTGTGGATGTTACTGGCTGGAAGCAAAGTCAAAAGATCGCAGCCCCAAGGAAACACCTCTCTTAGCATTTGTTTTGAAGAGTTAGGATTAAAAGGTTCCTGCTTCCCAGGAGTAATGTCCTCAGAAGACAGAAGCGGGGGTAGAAAGCTCTAGAAGAACTGAAGTTTGTCAAAGAGCTTACAAGAGGTCAGACTGAATTAACAAGTAGGAGTTTGTTACCAAATGTCATGCAAATTCATTTTATTGGTGTACCTCACAGAAGACTGATTCTGTACATATAGCCAGAGAAGTTAATAACTATTTCCCACAAAGTTTAATTTAAATGTATGCTACTCTTCTGGGAAGTAAAGAAAGATGTTAAGGCAATAAAAGACACAAGTTAATCCTGCTTATTGCCTTGCATCCTTATTAGACAGCTGTTGGCCTCTGTTGTTTAATTTCCACCAAGAAGGATTATGAGTCTTGCCAGTCCCATCTGCTCCACTCCATTTTAGAGATGCACCTCTCTTGCTTGGGAAATTGAAGATACAGTGTGTGGAGGAAAGCGTCTCTGGTTCAATGGATTTGAGAGTTGGATTTGGAGCCTTAGATTACTGTTTGCAAAAGTGGACTAAGTCACATACCTCATAAGATTATTGTGGGGGGTGGGAGACTCAGAAGATGTAAAACAAATTGCAAATGCACAAGGGATGTAGTAAAATAGGTGCAAGTACACAGGAATCTCTCCAAAATTTATCACTGTCCAACGGTGCCAGGCTCAGGCAAGTTTGAGGACACCTCTATGCTTCTCCTGCCTTCTCCCAGAGTGGGTAAGGACTGCATTTTGCACTCTCCTGCAATCAGGCTAACTCCCAACAGCTAGGCTAGGTCTGGCCAAGAGTATCCCCATTTGGTATAGAATGAGAACCTTGCCCAAGTCGGTGAGCCAGCCTCGTGAAAGAAGGAAATGCTCCGCACAGAACCAGCTGAAGACGACCCTGTGGAGTGTGAAAATAGGTGAAGTGTTCTGGTTGAATGACGTGCCTGCTAGGCACATATATGCTGAGTGGTGCTCTCCTCTTGCTGACCTGCTCCTCCCCTCCCTTTCCCTTCATTGCTCTATGGAAATGAAAAGTGACAGCACAGCACAACAGTGGATGTGGCGGCAATGCCAAGAAAAATAGCCACATTGGGCACCGGTGGTCCAGCTTTGCTACCCTACAACATATCCCCACAGAGAGGGAAAGAGAAATCTTGCACTACCTAGGAGCTTCAGCCTCCTCACAGTTGCCTAGCAGACAGACTGTTGGGAGCTGGTTGAAATGCCTCGAGTTTGGGAGCAAGCTCACACTTCTTTTCACCTGCCCTCACAGCCCTTCCCTTTCCTCTCCGCTGGGAGACCGTTCTTTAAGTTATCACCTATGGCAGATCCAGAAGCTGATCTCTCTGGGACATTAGGAATCATCACCCGCATCCATCACTCTGTATGTGTGAGGAGGAAGGGGTGACTTTCCGGTTCTTCTGCTTAATATCCCCCTTCGGTTCCTGGTACTGCTTCAGAGCCCAATCATTTGTGCAGCCAGTATTAAAACTTCTATGCCATTTATGCATGGGAGCTTTTGCCTTGGATTTGCTGTTCTTTTGATGCACTTTCCCCCCATCCATATTCTTAAAACTCAACAATAAGCCCCCATGCAGAGTTTTGAGAATTCAGATGGGGAAAATGTGCATCTATAGAGTAGCAAATCCAAGGCAAAACCTTCCATGAATAAATGGCCCTAGCCTTCTGGATGAGACAGCAGGGAAAGTCTGCTGCAGTACAAGACTGGGGGAAAAGTCATGGTGAATGATAAAGGGGACTGGATGGAACCGTGGTACTCCTGTGCTCCTGACTATGTAAAACTACCAGATAAGCACTAAATGTTGATGTGTCATGTCTTAGCATCGAACTAGGATAAAAGTTCATTCCCCAGTACAATCGGGGCTCAGTCTTTACGCTTGTTAAGGCGGCTGCAATAAAACTGTTTTCTCAACTAACGGTCTCGGGTCTCTCCTCCACGAACCCCCGTTTTGCCGCAACATGGAATAGAGCTTTAAACTGGTGAGAGGGGAGGGAATATATTTTGTCCTAAAAAAGTAAGGTAAAGGTAGGGCTGTTGATTCGGTTCGGGCCGAACCCAAAAACAGCCGAATTTCCCCCGATTCGGCTGTTTTTCGGTTCGGACGAACCAAACTCAAAAAAGGCGGGAAATGGGCGAGCCGAATTTGCTGAGTTCGTCAAATAAATTTGGCAGATTCGGGGGCCCCCGCGCCTTCACGGGGCTTCCATGAAGGCGTGGGGAGGGGGCCCTTTAAACAGGTCTCCCAGATGGGAGGCGCAGATCTGTTTAAAGGGCCCCTCGCGCAGAGAGCGCAGAGGGGCTTGACAACTCCCGGCCGGGAGGCACAGATCTATTTAAAGGGGCCCCTGCACGCCTCCAGGGAAGCTCCCTGAAGGCGCGCGGGGGGTCTTCAAACCCCTCTGCGATCACTGCGCAGAGAGTGCAGAGGCACTTGACAGCCCCCGCCTGCCTTCCCGGGAGGGGGGGAGGGGGTCTTTAAACCCCTCTGCGCAGACAGCGCAGAGGGGCTTGTTTAAAGGGCCCCTCGCGCGCCTTCAGGGGGCTTCCCTGAAGGCACGTGGGGGGCACTTTAAACAGATCTGCGCCTCCCAGCTGGGAGGCGCAGATCTGTTTAAAGGGCCCCCTGCACGCCTTCAGGGAATCCCCCTGAAGGCACGTGGGGGGCCGAATTTTCCCCTGCACTCCAGATCCCCCCGAATTTTGGGGATCCGAAGCAGGGGAGTTCGGACTTCGGCACGGCCCGAATAAAAACGGGCCAAATTTTGCCGAAGCCGAACTATACCGAATTTTTTTTTTCAACAGCCCTAGGTAAAGGTAAAGGTCCCCTGTGCAAGCACCGGGTCATTCCAATCCTGACCCATGGGGTGACGTTTCCTAGGCAGACTTTGTTTACGGGGTGGTTTGCCAGTGCCTTCCCCAGTCATCTCCCCTTTACCCCCAGCAAGCTGGGTACTCATTTTACCAACGTCAGAAGGATGGAAGGCTGAGTCAACCTTGAGCCAGCTACCTGAAACCGATTTCCGTCAGGATCGAACTCAGATCGTGAGCAGAGCTTTTGACTGCAGTACTGCAGCTTAACACTCTGCACCATGGGGCTCCTATTTTGTCCTAAGTCTCTGGGAAATGTTTAGCAGGGACATGGTAGAAAGCCACAGGGTAGGTACAGTCTATAGCTATTTGCCCTACCTTCCCTACTCTTATCCCACAGGTGTGAGTGTATAGTCTTCTAAAAGTCCTGAGTAGGACATAATTTTTTTCCATTATCTAGCCATGTTGGTATCTAGTTCAGGGTCACCTTGCTTTACAAAATCAAAACCCATCGATTGGGGTGCCTCACCCTTTTAATATTTTCTACAATTTAGTATTGGTGGCGGATGTTGAAGGAGAATGTCATCATAATTACTTGAAACCATCCTTTATGACTGCCTGAAATGTCTAACATAAAAGATAATTTTATGACACATTGTGAAAGATTACACAGTGCGTAGGCTGTGTGTAGGAGGCTGCTATTGCAGCCCTGACAATAGGAAGACTTGAGCCTCGTTTGCTGATCTTCTAGCCATATTAATGCGTTACAGGTAATGTGCTTTCAGGTGTTGTGTTTTAGCTAACAAAAAACCTCTCCTGGAATACCCCAGGAAGTTGTCATGAAACAGCATCACAGCTAGGCATCAGGGTTCTTCCAAACTGGTAAATACCCTTGTGGGTGTAGGGGCTAAACGAAGTACCTTGGACCAGAGTCCCATTTCCATTGTTTGAAATTCCCACCAGATCTGGGGGAATCTGGGCTGGCTCAAGATAATGGGTCACCCCAAGCGCCTCCTCCAAGCTGCCCTGGCAGGCCTCAAGAGATGGGATGCACATAGGGTTGCCAACCTCCAGGTACTAGCTGGAGATCTCCTGCTATTACAACTGATCTCCAGCTGATAGAGAGCAGTTCCCCTGGAGAAAATGGCTGCTTTGGCAATTAAACTCTATGGTATTGAAGTCAATCCTCTCCCTCCTCAGGCTCCACCCCAAAAACCTCCTGGTGGTGGCAAAGAGGGACCTGGCAACCCTAGATGCAGAGGAAATACTTCTGCAGATCAACTTGGATGGAGGATTCCGGGGAGAGTGCAAAAGAGAAGGGGCACACTTGGATGGATTATGAGTGGACAGCAGCAGCACATGAGAAAAGATGTGCCTCTTCTGATCTGAAAAGGGTCCAAGGCAGCATGAAGAAGTGCCTTTGTAGCCCTCCATGCATCTCTAGTGGCTAGGGTTGCCAACCTCCAGGTGCTAGCTGGAGATCTCCTGCTATTACAACTGATCTCCAGTCAATAGAGATCACTTCACCTGGAGAAAATGGCTGCTTTGGCAATTGGAGTCTATGGCCTTGAAGTCCCTCCCCTCCCCAAACCCCACCCTCCTCAGGCTCCGCCCCAAAAACCTCCCGCTGGTGGTGAAGAGGGACCTGGCAACCCTACTAGTGGCCCTGAGCAGGGGGGTGGTCTGAGAGCTGTGAGATATGGTTTTTTGAAAACAAGAATTGTGTTTGCAGCTTTGCACAAGAAAGTTCTGGGTTCAAATGTCAGCTCAGCTATAACCCTCTGCTGTTTGCTCTTGGCTTTCATCCCATCCCTCTCAGAAGAAGCAGGATGAGTCTTTCAAAGAGGCAGGGATGAGTCAACTGAAACGCTTCTCACCAAAATGCTTGCTCCATTATCTAGCCTCAGGATTAGGCTGAATAAGTTATCTGCTCTCTTTTTTCTTCTGTGGTCAACCAATTTGTGGAATTCATTTTCATGTGTAGTTTTATAAACTGACACTTGAAATCTGCTGCTCTGTTTGCAATTAATTTTAGACGATTACAATAGAATCCACTTAACTTGGTGCCCTGGATTTGACTTGTCACCTTTGCTTTTGTGAGGAGAAAAGACATGCCAAGTAAGTGATTGGGCTGGATCTCAACAGCTTTTTCTTCTTTTCTTTTTTAAAACTACATTTTGCCAACTGCCTTGATTTAGCAATTGTTTTGCAGGGCATAAAGTGTCAAGCAATTAACTGCTTGTGTTGTAGATTGTCTCAGTATTACATTGTACAACCATCTTTTCTGTGTATTATCACCATGGCGTAGTTATTACCTGTCAGCTGCTGTGTCTCCTTCCCCCTTTTCCTTCAGCACAGCTTCTCTGTTTAATTCAGATAAAAGTATCATATATAGTATTTTTTGGGAGACCTCAAAGACCAAATGCATGCCTTCTTAAACATTCTGAATAGACTTCTTCACTGTGACCACATGTTGATTCCTACTACTTCCTAGGTCTGATAGTACCAATTGTCAGTGTGGCAAGTTTGCCAAGCTTTGGTGAGCTGTACATATGTTGTTATAGCTGACATTTGAGTAATTTTAATGTTTACACATTTTTCTTTGTAAGATCTTCTACAGTTGCCACACTGACAAAATAGAACCCACAATGTGTCTGTCTGTCTAGTGCTGCTCATACAGCCAGTATGGTATAGTGGTTAAGATGTCGGACTAGGACCTGGGAAACCCAGGTTCAAATCCCCACTCATGCCATGGAAGCTTGCTGGGTGACCTTGGGCCAGTCACACACTCACAGACCTGACCCTGGCTAGTATTTTGATGGGAGACCTCCAAGGAATACCAGGGTAATGACACAGAGGCAAACAATGGCAAATGATCTCCCCCAGTGTGTCTGGAGGTATTTCACAAAGGCATGATTGCCTCGAAGGCCTCTTCTTCAGATCTCAGAACGATATTAATTAGTGGATTATGATGGATCTGAGAGATTTGTTGCCAACTCTTTTCAGTTCACTGGCGTTAATATATTAGTGACTTGCTTTCTGTTACCTTTCAGACACTCCTATGGCACAAAGAAAGAGAGCATTCTACATGTGATCATCTCAGTACACATGATCCCCATTTTGTCTGAAGAGGGCAATGCACATACTCTGCAGCTTCAATACACATGAATACGTCCCTCTACAAAATACTTATGCTGCCTTTTTTTGGACAAAATGGTGATGGTGCATATGGAGATGACTGTGTGAAGAAGAAGGGGATGAGGAGTTGGAGTTGGTTTTTATATGCCGACTTTCTCTACCTTTTTAAAGGAGAATCAAACCACTTACAACCACCTTCCCTTCCTCTCCCCACAACAGACACCTTGTGAGGTAGGTGGGGCTGAGAGTGTGAGACTAGCCAAAGAGAACTGTGACTAGCCCAAGGTCACCCAGCTGGTTTCATGTGTATGAGTGGGGAAACCAACCTGGTTCTCCAAATTAGAGTCCACCACTCTTAACTACCACACCACGCTGGGCATGATTTCCTGGTGTGCCCAATAGGCAAATGCTAGTGTAATTTCATGTCAGCCAGGTTTGAAATCCTAGGTGATGATCTGCTGGGGGGGGGGGGAGGACAATCCAATAGGACAACAGTCCTGTAAAAGTGATACAAAAGTGGTCATCTGTCAGCAGTCATCATATCTTTCTAAGAAGGACTGAGTGAAGCTGGCTATGAAAGGAGAGAAGAGGGTGAGGATAAGGCCACTGGAAGGATGGGTATATTTGCAACAGGGAGATGACTAAGCATGTATACTGTAGGCGCAGGTAATTTCAAATTAAACCAAGAGGTATTCGACTGGAGCTGGCCTGATCAATACAGGTGCCAGCAGAACCTGAGAATTCAGATTTTACTCCTGGAATTTTGTCTCTTTAAAATGTGACTTTTCAAATTTTACTCATGTTATAAACTTTTTCTTATACTACATGGCCATGTTTTTAGTTGCATTGGTGGGGTATTTATATTTAAAGTATTGATGGAGAAGCCAGACTGAGACTGACTAGGTGCACATTAATGGGAGGAGGAGGAAGAAGAAGCCAGACTGAGACTGACTAGGTGCACATTAGGGGGAGGAGGAGGAGGAAGAAGAGTTGTTTTTTATACCCTAATTTTCTCTACCTTAAGGAGTCTCAAACCGGCTTACAATCACCTTCCCTTCTTCTCCCCACAACAGACACCTTATGAGGTAGGTGGGGCTGGGAGAGTTCCGAGAGAACAGTGACTAGCCCAAGGTCACCCAGCAAGCTTCTTGTGTATGAATGGGGAAACCAACCCAGTTCACCAGATTAGAGTACACTGCTCATATGGAGGAGTGGGGAATCAAACCCGGTTCTCTAGATTAGAGTCCACCTCTCCTAACCACTACACCACACTGGCTGGAGGAGGTATTTGCTGGTCTCACTTTATGACTACAGAATTTATGTGTGAGTGCAGGAGAACATATTTTACCCAAAAATTGTGAAAATCTAAATATATAGCAAATAAGGTATCTGCTAATTGAGCATTAATTTAATGTGTTACAAAAGGACTAAATTCTTCTGCCATACAACGAACTTCCTCATCTTGTAATCAAACCCAATTAGAGGGTAATCAGTAGCATTTGTTTATTAGTGTGGTTATTTCCGGGAACCAGGGGTAGCAGAGAACGCAGGCCATGTTGAACTGGTTGCTACTGAAGAAATCTTTCTAGTTTTAAGCTAATTGAATTGCATTGCTATAATTCAACTGTTGTGCATATAGTCACTGAGCAAGGAGGAACTTAGAGGTCTCAGTCTGTAGGCTGAACCTGTGTCACCTTCTGATTCCACAATCAGCTATTGTTTTACTCAGGACAATTTGAAATGGAGGGGAAAGGATCTACTAGGACTAACCCCTCTGACATTAGACTGCAGGTAAATCTCATGGTCACAGTTGCCCCTTTTCTTTGAACCACCCTCTTGGGTTGGCAGCAAGGATTGACAGGTGATGCTTTCAGGGAGCTATGTTTGATTCAGGATCTGACAGTTGCTACCCTATAGAGAAATGTTAGTATTGATTGATTTTCTTGCAGATTATTTTCTGCAGAGTATCTGTCAGCACCTTGGATAGTGCCACTTTTTAAAAGCCTTTTTTGAGCCCACGCACCAAACATTGTTTTTATTTCAGTCTCTACAGCTCTGACATCCTGATGTCAGGCAATTAACGTAATATCTATATCCATGAAGTAACTTGTGAATTTGAACGCACTGAGTTTCAGCTTGTGTGTCTTTCCAAAGTACTTTAAAGCCTCATTATTAAACAGAGGGAGAAAATGCCTTTTAATACTGATGGCTGAAATCAAAATGACTTGCCAGTAATAATCAAGGGGCTTTATTTCTTCAATCAGAATGAAATTGATAGTAGATTAGAACATCACCTTATTAGTGCCTCTGCTCACCATCTGGGTTAGAAAAGAGTGTATCATAAAATCATTTTCAGAGTCTAGACGTTTTTAATACTGAGTAAAGCAAAAAATATTTTGTTGCCCAGAAATAAGGACACAAAATCCAAGGTTGTGATCTCAGTACAACCTTGAAGGAGATAATGGAAACAGAGATAAAAAGCATTTGGCACTAAATTATTTTGATGCCCAAGCAAGATGATTGCAACAATTATTGAACTTTCATTTATAAAAACACACACAGAGAAATATTTTTATGTATGCAGTGCTGAACTGAGGTTATCGTACTTTGGTCACATTATGAGAAGACAAGAGTCACTGGAAAAGACAATCATGCTCGCAAAAGTTGAAGGCAGCAGGAAAAGAGGAAGACCCAACATGAGATGGATTGACTATAAAGGGAGCCACAGCCCTCAGTTTGCATGACCTGAGCAAGGCTGTTAATAATAGAACTTTTGGAGGACACTGATTCATAGGATTGCCACAAGTTGGAAGCGACTTGAAGGCACTTAACATACACAGTGCTGAATGCCTGTTTGTTTGACTTATTGGTGATTTGGCATAGGACAATTGTATTTTTGTTTGTTTTTTATATTGACTTCTGATCATTTTAAACCATGCGTCTGTGACAGGCATGTCCTTTTTATAAGTGACAATGTCCAGTAATTGCAACAGATAAACCATTTTTGCATGTATTCAAGAAACTTGAGCCATTTCAAGCAACTAGCAAAGGCACCTCTGATTTACATCATGTGGTACATGATTAAAAGGTAAAGGTAAAGGTCCCCTGTGCAAGCACCGGGTCATTCTTGACCCATGGGGTGATGTCACATCCCGACATTTTCTAGGCAGACTTTGTTTACGGGGTGGTTTGCCAGTGCCTTCCCCAGTCATCTTCCCTTTACCCCCAGCAAGCTGGGTACTCATTTGACCGACCTCGGAAGGATGGAAGGATGAGTCAACCTTGAGCCAGCTACCTGAAACTGACTCCCGTCAGGATCGAACTCAGGTCGTGAGCAGAGCTTTGGACTGCATTACTTTGGACTGCAGCTTACCACTCTGCGCCACGGGGCTCCTACATGATTAAAACCAGTGCTATTTCATGTAGAAACATTTCTTGAGATAGAAAACCTGACACAATTTTAGTGGGGTATGCAAATCAAACTCCTTCAATATGTTCCCATCCTGTTGCATATGTCACCAGGTTTATGGCAGACAATACTAATTTATATGAAATTTTACGGGAATGTAAAAAAACCTTAGTATTTTATGGGATCCTTCCAAGCACCCTTTTCATAAATCTAATTCCCCTCGATGACATAAGAAAAATAATCAAACACATCCCAGTTGGTATGCTTTGGATGTTACCACTGGCATTTCAGATTAAAGAATCTCTGATATGGATGGAATGGAATCAAAACCACTCACTGGCAATCAGTCCCAGCACATCATTTGGTACCTGCCTCAGATCAACATCATTGGCTGTAGTTGCAGAAACAATTAAAATGGAATAGCACATCACACCCAAGTGTGCTCAGATGCACATAATGGTCACACACAACATTATAACTGCAAAGTGGACCTTGAATATGTAACTTCATAAACACTATCCCATTGATGGATTTTGCACCCTCCAAATGACCTTCTTTAAAGCTGGGAGGTAAATATGTTGCAGAGTCTGGAGAGCTCTATATGCTCATAGAATATGGAATACTAGCTGCAGAATGTGAGAGGATTTATTTCAACCCATGTAAGCCTCTGTGCCAAATCCTGTCAGTTGCCATAGAAATATTGCATATTGAAGAGTACTTAAAGATCAGAAAGCCCATACCTGGTGTGGTCTTCAGAGATCAAGCTGTATCAATTGAATTCACTGAAGTGAGAGAACAACCTTCAGCAGTGTATCTATGAGATTCTGGCAGGAGATGAAAAGACCTGCAAGGTAACTGAAGGTGTTCATGCACCTTTGCAAAGTACAGGGTGATTTATTTCTTATATCTTTTCGATGAATCTTCAAGGAACATCAGTAAATCTGAAGCTTTGCTATGGAGTTACTTATTGTGGCTGAGACGACTATTGACTGAACACAATTATAGACAGGCTTGATATAAGGACACTCCTTACATTTGCATAATCGTGCCAATTATGAATGTTCTATTTGTTCAAAATGTTTTAAAATGTTACAGTGCAATTGTTAGATAAAGAATGGTTAATGTGTTGTTGGTGGGTTTAGCATGGGAAGTGTTAGCAGACTGTTAAGCTATAGATATGACTTTGAAGAATGTGGGTATGTACATGGCATGTGTGAATTTTGTGTAAGTGTACATCTATGAGAGGGGGATTATGTGAAGGTGGAATAAAGTCAAGAGCTAGTATCATCCCACAAAGTCAAATTACCATCTATACTTGGGCTTCCACTAGTCATGTCATGTCTTAACCAAATATTTCTTATGAGGAGGAGAGATCATTCCCATAATCACATAAGATGACTTAATGACAACAGAGAACTGCCATCTATCAATTTCTGACAACACTTTCTAGCACCTGCAGCTTGATCTCTGGCTAACCTTATTGTTGGGATTACTTAATAAAGCATTACACATGTCTATTTCTGTGAGCAAGATAGTAACCAGTAACTAGATAGGTTGATAGTGCTGGGGAGGAGTCAGCAGTCATGGTGCACGTCTGCACCAATGATATTGGGGAATCTAATTGTGTGGTCCTGGAGGAAAACTTTCATTTACGAGGCAGAAAGTTAAAGGCCAATACCTCAAATGTACTCAGGACAACTTGTAGCATTCTCTGTATTTCTCAAAATGTAGCATTCTCTGTATTGCTACTGGTTTCATGCCCCAGGCCAGCTAGATAGCCACAGATCAGGAGTCTCAACTAGCGAATGAGAAAGTGTTTAGATTCATTAGTCTCTGGGGAACTTTCTGGGACAAGCCAAACCAGTTGTGGTGCAGGCAAGGAGCGAGGGCTGGAAGCGTAGTCTGGGGAACAGTCCAAGGTCATTCACAGTTTAGGCAAAGTCCAAGATCTCAATACCAGCAAGGGAAGTCCAAAGCATTAGTCAAAGCCAGTCCAAGAAGTCAGGATACCAGGAATCCAAAGGCTAGCAGGGAAACAAGGCCGATACACAAGGAGGTTGGTAACAAGTTGCTTGCACAACAGCCAAGCCTAACTGAGGGCTTAAATCCCTTCCCCTGCTGCTGTAGCAGAGCCTGCTGATGAGGCTGAGTTCACAGGTGGTGCTTCAGCCCTGCTCTTCCTCATCACTGCTACTGAGGAGGTTCCTCTGTAAAGCCTTCAGTCTAGCACTTTGCCGTCTCTGCTGCATTGCCAGATGGACCTGTTTTCTTCTCTGCTCCAGTGGCCTTGGCGAGGCCTCTGGAGACACTGCATGTTGCAAGGTGTCAGGTCCAACTGGAGTCCTTGAGCTGGCAGGCTGCAGGCATGGTGAGTTATCTCCTGACTTTGGCTGATCCTCTATTCTGGCAGGCTGTAGTCCCTGTGGTTGTTCCTGTGAGACTTCTGCCTGAGGATGTCCCTCTGTTCTGGCTTCTAATTCCCCTTCATCAGAGGAGGTCTCTGCAGACTGACTCATGACATCACCTGTGCAAAAGAGACAGGCTTTACCTGAACCAAAAGGGAACCAGAATCCTGGGGATTAATAGCAAAAAGGTGGCAGTGATAGAATGAGGGTTCTAGAATAAATCAAGGGGAACACATTATAGGTGTCTATATGCTGATTCTAGAAGTCTCTGAGCCAAGATGGGAGAGCTGAAGTGCTCGGTGCTCAATGACAATTTAGATATGGTGGGGATCTATGAAATGTGGTAGAATGGGGGAAATCTGTGGGATGCAGTCATCCCTGGGTATAAACTTGAAAGGCAAGACAAGGAGAGACAGTTTGGGAGAGGTATTGCATTGTACATCAAAGTGGGCATAGAATCAAATAAGTTAGAAAACATTGGGGGAATAAACTCCCCAATAGAAGCAGTGTGGGTGGAAATACTGGGCTCTAAGTGTTACTTAAAAGTAAGGGTGTACTATTGGCCACCTGATCAAACCCTTGAGGCTACTCTTGAGATGGAGAAGGAAATAAGGGAGGTGACTAAAACAGATAATGTTATGATACTGGGAGACTTCAGCTATCCTCCCATTGACTGGGCAAACATGTTCTCAAATCAGGCAGTAGAAATGAAATTCCTAGATATCATAAATGATTGCACTAGAACAGTTAGTCACAGAGCCAATAAGAGGGGTAGCAATCTTGCACTTGGTACTGAAAAGGGTTCAAGACCTGGTGAGAGATGAAAAGGTTTTTGCCCCAACTGGGAACAGTGACCACAATGCTATTAAGTTCAGCATTCATGTCAATGGAAAGTTATCCCAAAAATCCAAAACTGTAACATTTGATTTGAAAAGAGGGAACTTTACAAAATTGAGGGAAATAGTTAAAAGGAAGTCGAAAGGGAAACACAAGAAAGTCCAATCCCTAGAGGATGCTTGGAAGCTATGTAAAACCACACTAGTTGAAGCTCAGATAGAATGCATCCCACAGCTTAGGAAAGGCACTGCCAAGTCTAAAAGAATGCCTGCATGGTTAACAATGCAAATCAACGAAGCTATAAAAAGTAGATGGGCTTCTTTTAAAAAGAGGAAGGTTTGCTCCAATGAACTGAACAGAAGAGACCACAAGCTCTGGCAAAAGAAATGTAAGTCATTAGTTAGGCATGCAAAAAGAATTTGAAAAGCAGGTTGCTGAAAGCATCAAGACAAACAATATTCCTTTAAATATATCCAGAGCAGGAAACCCACACTTGCAGCTTGGGCTTTTGGATAACCAAGCAATAAAGCAACTGAAGAAGGAAGATGAGGAGATGGCAGAGAAACTCAATGAATTTTTTTGTTTCAATGTTCACTGTGGAAAGTGTGGGGTATGCCACAGCCACTATTTTCAGGAAGGGAGTCTGAAGAACCGAGTCAAATTGAAGTGATGAGAGATGAAGTTCTAGACCTAGGCAGTCAATCCCAGTGCCAGGAGACAACATCAGGGGAAGGCTTCGGCCTCTACGTCCTGTTGCTGGCCCTCCAGAGGAACTAGTTAGCCACTGTATGAGGCAGGATGCTGGACTAGATGGACCACTGGTCTGATCCAGCAGGGCTCTTCTTGTGTTCTTATGTTAACCACAAAAGTTGGAATCCAGACCAACATGAACAAAGTTATGCTCACAGAATGGGTTTCTTCTGTTGCTTCCTTCCCACAACCACCCTCCCCTCCCCTGTGGCTCCTGAGGAGTAAGGAACCCTCTGGAATGATGTATATAGTGGCATAGGGATGCAGATGGAGGAGGTTTTCCTTCGGTCGTGCAAGAAGCCCTTCGGAGTCCAGCCAAAGTGTTGCATGTAGATGATAAGCATCAATACCTCAAGTGTGTCATGGCTCATTAAGTCTTATAGAAGCACACTGCATCTCTCTAGTGCCTTTTGTTCAAAGAGTTTGAATGCAGTGCTACAAAGGATAAAATAAGACACAGGAGAGCACAAACTTACCCCCCTTATATTTGCCCTTTCAATATTTGTGCTGCTTAAGCCCGTGTCTTACTGTGATTGTAGCTCACTGCTTTGAAGCTGTGACCTTCAAGATCTAAACAAAAGTCATTGTAGCTTAAAAGCAACAGCAAGGAGCTAGTGGAATGCTAAATTTGCCCAGATGGGAGCTACTCGACTTGTTCTGAAAAGATGTTGTGGCTCTTTAATGTCCAGTAATTACCTCCTTTTGCTACTGAGTTGTTAACATGTTAAATGTGTCTCTCTTCCTTTGTTTAGAGATAACCATGCAAGGCATGGTGTGTGTCTAACAAAAGTTCAAACTGTGTCTGGCTTCTTTGTAGTCGGAGAAATGTACACATGCAAGGCCACACTCTCCCTGTTGATATAGCTCCCGTAGGAGGGTGCAGAATCCTAAATACTCCAGGATCCCTGTATCCATTTGTAACTCATTTCATCAAGCAGAGAAAAGCAGAGGCAACAATCTGGAATAGAGCAAGCCTCATCTCCCTGAAGTGCTAAACCACGGACAGAAGGAGAAGATTCCTAATTATATAGATTGTTGTGTTGACTGGATCCATTGTCAAGTAGATCACAATGCAGACTAGGCTACTGCACTGCTGTTCACTATTGTCCAAGGAGTAAACAGTATACTAAAGCTACAGCATTAGATATCTTTTCCCCCAAGTTCACTAGCTCTGTTCCCATGGCTTATGTGCTGGATTCTTTCTTTCACATAGAGAAAGGATTCTTTGGATTTGGATCCAGTTATGGGACCCAACTCTTTAGTATTTAAATAAAACCATCCTTGCAAATATATTCCTAATCTGGAAAAGATTTCAATAGAAGAGACTTTTTCTCAAAAACAGAGTAGAGGTTTTCACCCTGTGCATCAGACAAAGTGAAATCTTTGTATCTCCAGTGCAGGCTTTGATATCATTCCTTTAGAAAAGTCATTTTCATGTTTTTCTTTGAAGTGCATGCTATCCATTCAGACCAGCTTAGTGGCTGATATGTGTCAAATGCACAGCATTTAAAATATAAATGGAATCAAAGTGAGTTTTTGAAGCAAAATGATGAAGCTGAGACATGTTAGCTTGTTCCCTGAAGTTGTAGATCTTGTAGGTTCTGACCGTCATGTTTTTTCTTATGCAAAGACAAAAAGGTGATCTTCCCTCTGCATTTTCCTGTAGGTAGAAGAAACTGACCTGGATGGTCCAGGCTAGCCCAGTCTCATCAGATCTGAGAAGCTAAGCTAGGTCGGCCCTGGTTAGTATTTGGATGGAAGACCACCAAGAAATTCCAGGTTCACTATACAGAGGCAGGCAATGGCAAACCACGTCTGGTAGTCTCTTGCCTTGAAAACTCTATGGGGTTATCCTAAGTCAGCAGCAACTTGATGCACTTTACACGCCTAAAGAAGAAAGTGCCTTATATACTGAGTTATATCATTGGGCCATCTAGCTTGGTAATGTATTCTTTGACTAGTAGCAGCACTCCAAGGTCTAAAGTTATTGATGGGCCTAACCCTGCAACCAGATGTGGAGACATTCAGGCACCCAGTAATGATGTCAGGAGTAATGTGGGAACTGGAGTCCACTGAGTTTACCATACATCTCCTGGATCATGCCTTTCTGGCTTACCCATCCATGGAAGTTGTGGGAGAGAGCCCAGCAATCCTATTGACTTCCGAGACTCACCATGATCCCAGTTAATTTATTTACATCATTTATATCACCTTTCTCCTGAATGAAGACCCAAAGTAGCTTACATCATGCTCCATTTTATCCTCGCCATAATCCTGTGAAGTGGTTTAGGCTGAGTGTGTGTGACTTACCCAAGTTCACCTAGCAAACTTCCACTTGTACCTGGGTCTCACAGATCCTAATTGACACTCTAACCACTGTACACACTGGCTTTCAATGACATCAATGAGTGTAGGATGGTGTCAAGAGAGAAGCCATCTTAGAGGAAATACATCTCAGAGGAAAACATGTCAGTGTTTCATTAGCCCAATCGATAGGCAAGAGACTAGCAGTAAAAAGGAAATTTCCAGCAAGTGATCAGCATGAGGCTGATCAAACAAGAAAGAAAAGGATAATGCCAAACATTTACATTATCAGGTATATCTAGTTTCACATACATTTTAAGGATTATCTCATCCCGATTTGCTTATTTTAAAGCTTCTGTTAATTAAGGGGAAAATTGGCCTTCTTAAATCCATTTGATTGAGAAACTGAATATACCATTCAACCTGCCATCTCATTTTACTGCCTTTCCAATTTGAGACTATGGCACCTCTTGACTGCCATTTTCCCCATCCACACACTGGAAAAATCACAGTCACAAAATCTGAAACTCTTGGCTATTGCAATGAATTTTATATTTTTAATATATTTTGTTACCCAAATCAGTATTTTATTTTTATATCTTTGTTACCCAAATCAGTATACATGAATCAGGGTCATGACATGCAAGGTCTCCTCCTAGTTTCACAGAACAATGCATGTATGTTGGGTAGCTGTATGCTTGGAATCAATAGCCTATGTATACCAAGGCCAGAATCAGAACAGTCAGAATAACAAGGTGGAAAAGACTGTTAAACAAATGGTTTTTAAAAGTTTTACAAACAGAAAGTGAGACCAAATTAATATATGCAATATAGAAAAAGCAGCAATGAAAATTTTAGAACGGAAAGGTGGTGAAGAAGCAGCGTCAGGAGCACAAACTGACCAGACAGGAGAGGGAAGCGCAGCGGCAGATCGGTGGAGTAGATGGTTCAGATCGAGGAGATGAGGGGCCAACTGTGAGGCTGGGGTAACAGGATGAGTCCAAACCAGCTACAAAGATTGGGGCTGAATGGGGAACTTTTTATACTTTTTTGCCTGGGATGAGGAGGGGAACAGGTGTCGCCATCGGAATGTGGGGATAATTTAAAAAACCCTTTGAGGATATGCATGCCTGAAAAGAAATCTCTTGTCTATATTGTGGAGGGGAGTTTTCTTCTTTGGCATGGAGAGTGCCTAAAGTACTCCCTTTGGGGAGATGTGGACATTAGATATGGCTGGGTAGTTGTCATGATTGCTGGGGCTAGACTCCTGGTTGGGGCCGACTATCCCTGATACTGGAGCAATTATACTGTATGTCCCTGATACTACAACAATTACACTGACTACGGACCTATTCCAGAGACCAATTCAAGGTGTTGGTTTTGTTCTTTAAAGTCCTATATGGCTTGGGACCATGGTATCTGAAGGAATATCTTCTCCAATACATTACTTCCTTGGAATTAAGATTGTGGGGAGATGCCCTCCTGACTGTAACAGCAATTAAAGATGCACATTTGGTGGGTACCCGTGATAGGGCCTTTTTGTTGGCAGCCCCCACCAACCTCCCCAGGGAGATGCTCCTGCCCCCCTCATTGTTGATCTTCAGGAGACAGTTTTATTTAGGGCTGCATTTAGATTGATTTAGCTTTTATTATTGGCAGTCTTAATTGGAGTTTGTAAATTGTGGCTTCTGTGGGCTTGATAACTGTTTTTATTGTGTTTTTATAATACTTTATTTATATTGTAAGGCGCCTTGAGTTCCACAAGGGAGAAAGGTGGCTAATAAATGTTTTAAATAAAATTAATAAATAATAAATGATTAGAGAAGGGCTAGATTTTCCCTGTTGAGTCATTTAGGTAGAAAGGAAATTGCTAGAATTGGCCCATTAATTTTTTTTTTTTGAAATCTGGATCGTTAGTTGAGGTCAAATTATCTGGGAGGAGGCTCAAGATCCTTGGAAGAAATGGCCCTCGATTTAATCTCTTTTAGAGTGGATTCATGCATGATTGATAGAGGAGCTGCCTTGCATCCCAGGTAATTGACCTTTTGGATTCAAATTGGAAAGGAAGACTTTGATGCTTCTTGAATACTCTTGAACAGGAACAGGTGTAACAGTGGCAGGGGAGACAGACTAAATGGTGCCAGGGCCCTATGATTTACATTGTGGTGACTTCATTGGTGCTTTTTCTGCAGTTGGTGGGACAGTCATCCAGACGCAGGTCTTTTATGCATGGCTGTTTCACTCGCCGTCACCCCTCCGATGACTTTGAGTCTTTGGGATGATTATGCATGCCGTTTCCAACCCTCAGAGGTTGCCTCGCTCTCCCCCTGCCTTTTCCCGCGTTTTTTCCACATTTTCAAATTTGGGATAAAACAGGTCTTTGAAACTGGGGCAAAATGCGGGGAAAGGCAGGGAGAGAGTAAGGGAACCTCTGATGGTCAGAAATAGCATAATCAACACAAAGACCCGAAGTCATCAGAGGAGTGACGGCGAGTGAAACAGCCATGCATAAAAGACCCGTTGTGTGATTGGAGGAGCTCTGTGGTTGCCACAGGATGCACGGATGTTGCTTTTGTCTCAGTTCTGGGGGAGGGGCAAACGATCAAAGGGTTTTGTGAATTGCTGCTGATCAAAGATCACATACTAACCAACTTGCACAAGCAGGACTGAGGGCCACAGGGCAGGACCGGCTGAGAAAAGAGCTAGAGAAGGTACAAGCACCATCCTTTGTATTTTGCTGAGCTCAATCAAAAAGTAGATTGAGCTCACTGAGCATTCTCAGCATGTTAGTGTGTTGAGAACATGCTTGCGCTGTTCCTTCTGCTCCACTCCATCTTGTTTTTTTTCTGTCCAGAAACAGGCTGCAGTTAATTGTGTTGCTTCAAAAACCGCCTCAGATTTAGCAGACCAGAAATCTATCCAGTGCTGAATTCATCATGGTTCCCATTCCTGGCATGATGTTCAAGCATATTTTCTCTTCTGTTCAGCTCCCTGCCTTCTCAATAGGTTATGCTAATTTGGGGTTAGAAATTCAAATGTGCTGCTTCATTAATCTGATGTATCGAAATAAAAACCTACCATTTTTGCATGTTGTTGGAAATAGGTTAATAAATACTCCTGCATTACAAATGTCATCTTGCAATGCTTCAGCAACAGGGAACATAGAAGCATTGAAATGTGGCAGCAGGGAGATTACCTTTATCACTAGGTACATTCCAATGACATCCCAAAAACATTGAGACAATGATTTAGCATCCTAGATTTGGTGTGTGTATAGAGATTTTGTTCAGGTTTTGCTTATTTTATTTGATACACCAGCGTTGTGTAGTGGTTAAGAGCGGTGGTTTGGAGCAGTGGACTCTGCTCTGGAGAACTGGGTTTTATTCCCCACTCCTCCACATGAGTGGCGGATGCTAATCTGGTGAACTGGATTTGTTTCCCCACTCTTCCACATGAAGCCAGCTGGGTGTCCTTGGGCTAGTCACAGCATACGCTACCTCACAAGGTGTCTGTTGTGGGGAGGGGAAGAGAAGGGATTGTAAGCCGGTTTGATTCTTCCTTAAGTGGTAGAGAAAGTCGGCATATAAAAACCAACTCTTATTATTATTATTATTGGATTATGTAGCTCAGGGGTCCCCTATATGATGACCATCAGAGTTGTGCAGAATCTCACTCCCTGACATTTTATGGCTGGCTCTCCCCACTCCCACCGCTGCAGCCATTTTTGGTTGTGCTCCATACCTTGTGCCAGAATTCCAAAGGAGCCTGAAATCTCAAAAAGCTATATCACATCTTTTGGGTTGTTAATACATTCAGCCGTCATTTCCATTCATTTCAATAGGAAATTCTTTTCCACCTCCGACTCTGCATCCTCCAAATTGGGTTGGAATTGTCAAGGGCTGGAATCCTTTGCAGTGGAAGGTTCCCTCCCAAATCCAGCCAGATAGGAAAGTAATGAAAGACACAAGGAATTTCTGGCTCCAGCAAGGTTCTCTCCCACTACATCAAGTTAGGAGTGTAACCCTTGCCCAAAGGATACATCCTGCAAAACTGCACTCAGTGAAGAAATGTCTTCATTTTATAACCTGATAATTTTTCACCCTTTCCAAATGGAGATGTAGAGAGAAGGGTTTTTGCTCTGTCCTTTCCTGCTACCAGGATCCTGATGGCAGGGTAGGCAGCAACTCGTGAGGGATACTAATCTTTGCACTCACACAAGCCCCACCTCTTGTCTAATCGAACTTCCCTGCTTGAAAAAAAATATGAATGCTTCTTTCATGTGACAAGGTATGGAGGGCGTGGGCTTACCTCTCTTTCCTGACACGTTACATTTTGCAAAAGAAATGCATTCATTCCTACTCATGCCATATTTGCAAACAGGATCAGAGCTGATCTCTGCTTTGGCTGTTCATCCCCAATCAGCACAGCAGTCTTTCCTGCCTTGCAGTGAATACAAGCAAAGCCTTTAACTCTTTCCCCAGAGACATCAGGCAAGCAGTGGGTTTCACACAGGGGTAAACCTTTGCCTCTACCTAGGGTTGCCAACCTCCAGGTACTAGCTGGAGATCTCCTGCTGTTACAACTGATCTCCAGTGGATAGAGATCAGTTCACCTGGAGAAAATGGTTGCTTTGGCAATTGGATTCTATGGCATTGAAGTCCCTTCCCTCCCCAAACCCCACCCTCCTCAGGCTCCACCCCAAAAATCTTCCACCAGTGGCAAAGAGGGACCTGGCAACTCTATCTCTAACCCCCCCCCCCATACACACCTTTTGTTGTGCTGCCATTAGCTGAAATCAAGCAATTATTTGTTGGTTATTTGTTATTTCTTGGCTACTCAGACTGGCAGCAGCTCTAGGCAAGGGTCTCAGGTGGAGGTCTTTCACATCACCTCCTTGCCTAGTCCCTTTAACTGGAGATGCTGGTGATTGAACCTGGGACCTTCTACATGCCAAGCAGATGCTCTACCATTGAGCTATGGCCCTTCCCCGATGAGTCTTCCAGGTTTACTCATTGGCTCTAGACCCTGTTCAATCTGGTTTTAAGGCAGGATATGGGATGGAGATGGCATGGCACTGGTGGCTTTAATATAGCCTGAGCATAGACAAAGGCCATGTCTCTTTGCTCCTCCTACTGGATTTATCAGCAGCCTTTGATACGGTGGATCATGTCATCTCGTTGAGACAGTTAGAGGTAGAAATAGATATAAGGGGATGTGTTTTGGATTAGTTTAAGTGGTTTCTTGTGTAATGGCGATGTGGTAGAGCTCTTGAGTCACTGCCTGCTGTGATTAGATAGCGAACAGTCAACAAGTTGGAACTGAATCCTGACAAGATGGAGGTAATCTGGTTGGGAAGGCTGAGGTCTAGATGGACATTGTGTTTCCTATATTTGATGGGGGTCCAGGTGACCCTTGCTCACTTGGTTAAGAGCCAAGGGGTTATACTGGACCCAGCATTGTTACTGGAGAAGCAAGTTAATGAAAAATGAATTACAACTGGGGAAATCTGAAGGTTATTCATTGATCAATAGGATTGACAATAAGATAGATAACAAGCATATTTGAATTATCTATATACATGAATTTATACATTTGACTGAATTAAAATATAAATATATGTATAGAACAATATTAGGATCAGAACTACATTCAAAAGAATATACATATTTATATTGAGATAGATGGAGATGGAGGGGAAGTCATATAGTTTACTTGAATATGTAATATGTATTTTCAACAATACTCAAATGTTTATTACTTTGCTGATTTTCATTAATTGTTGATTTGTTTGTTTATATACTTTGAAAAAATAATAAAAATTGTTATAAAAAAGAGAAGCAAATTAATGAAGCTGCAAAAAAAAATCCCCCCCATCTTCATTTAGTCCAGAAGATACCGAAGTCGCCGAATTCGGCTCCTTGTTTTCCCGCCTTTTTTGACTTTGGCCCAAATTGGGGAAAATTAGGCTGTTTTTCAGTTCAGAACGAACCGAATCGACAGCCCTACCGAACTCCCATCTGCACTGAAACATTGGGACCCCCTGAGCCAATCTTTACAAAACTTGGGGGTTCTTGCAAGAAGGGTCCCCTCAAGCTACACTGAAAGTTTGGGACCTCTACCTCCAAAAATGCCCCCCCGGGAGCCGTGGAAAGCCGCGAATGTGTTTTTAATGGCTTTATTCCAATTGGGGGGACCGCATAACTCGGGGGCCCCTGACCCAATCTTTATAAAACTTGGGGGCTCTTGCAAGTAGGGTCCCTCCAAGCTACCCCGAAGGTTTGGGACCTCTACCACCAAAAATGCCCCCTTTGGAGCCGTGGAAAGCCACAAATGTGTTTTTAATGCCTTTATTCCAATTGGCGATTTGGGGGGGGACCCCTTCTTCTGGGCCCCATATCTTGGGACCCCCTGACCCAATGTTTATCAAACTTGGGGGTTCTTGAAAGAAGGGTCTTTTCAAGCTACACTGAAAGTTTGGGACCTCTACCTCCAAAAATGCCCCCCGGAGCCGTGGAAAGCCACGAATGTGCACAATCACCCCCCACCCATGGGGATCTCTCTCACACACAAATAGACACTCTCTCTCTCTCTCCCTGGGCCACGCAGCAGCTGGGCTCATCCGCTCATCCATGACTGATTGGCCAGAAGAAGACCCAGCTTGGCCACCGATGGGCCGCAGGAGAATGCTGCTTTGGGGGCGCCGAACTTGTATGAATTTATCCGGCATCTGCCTGAACTCACCGAATTCGGCTCCTTGTTTTCCCGCCTTTTTTGACTTTGGCTCTATCCGAACTGGAAACCGCTGAATCGGGGAAAATTCAGCTGTTTTTCAGTTCGGAACGAACTGAATCGACAGCCCTACCGAACTCCCATCTGCACTGAAATATTATGTTCATCAAACATCTAACCCCATGTAAAAGGTGTCACCAGAACAACAAAGAAACCCCACACATGAAGCATCCTACCAACCCCAGGGAAGCCATAATGCAGTCCAGGACTAAATTAGTGATGTGCCAAAACTATAATTGTCCATAAGGCACTGTCTTACAATGTCACCCTAAGCAGGTCTGCTCAATTGAGCTTACTCCCAGGAATGCAGTTTTAGGACTGCACTATCAGTTAATTTATAGGTCAGTGTCGCTACTGGGTTCTAGGTATAAGACTGGTGTCTCTCTCTCTCTCTCTCCCCCTCACAGGTGGAGCTTCTTTCCAATCATGGTGTGAAACACTTGGGGGCCAGGCTGTAAGCCCCAGGCTATGAGCCACAAGTAGGGCTGTTGAATTAAAAAAAATTCGGTATAGTTCGGATTCGGCTGAATTCAGCCCATTTAGATTCGGGATATGCCGAAGTCCGAACTCCCCCCGCTTCGGGTCCGTGCAATTCGGCGTGAATTCAAAGTTCGGGAAAAAAATTCGGCCGAATAAAGCCATTAAAAACACAACCGCGCCTTTCTGTGGCTCTGGGGGGGGCATTTTTGGGGGTAGAGGTCCCAAACTTTCAGCGGAGCTTCAAAGGACGTTTCTTGAAAGACCCCCCAAGTTTTGTAAATATTGGGTCGGGGGGGCTGAGATATGGGCCCCGAAAGGGGTCCCCCTCACCCTTAATGTGCATGTCTGAGCAGAGCTTGCCGCCGCACAAAGCTCCCAGCCCCGACAAACAGCTGAGAAGTTTGCAAAGCATTGCAACATGACTGCAGAGCAACACAACCTTGTAAGCAACACCTTTGCAACTATGCAAAGCAACACCTGACACCTGGGAGTTTGCAAACCATGGAAAGGGACAGAGGCATTTAGCTATGCATAATGAGCAGGAGGGGTGGAATTTCCCTTTTTGCATGGGACTCCAAATGCATTCTTTAAGTCACCATTTGAAAACCAGTTTTGAGCAAGCATCCAAATAGACCTAACCGCTCTTATGAATGAGGGAAAACCTGAAGACACACAACTGAAAACCCCCCCTCAAACAAGGGAGAGAGAGACTCGAGGGGGAACACACCCCCAGGCAGAACCGGCAAAAGCCCCCTTTGGCTTCCCCACCCACCCACAGAAACTGCTCTCTCCCCACACGCACACAGACTCTGCTTCCCCCCCCCCCACACACACACAGGAGAACAATTATAGATTAATGCCCCCAATGGGGTCTTACTGTGTCTGTCTTCTGTTCCATCAGGAGGGGCTGGGGAGGACTGGTAATCCAAGACGATTCCAATTAGGCACGGGACATTTTGCTCTGGAGATGCACACAGGATCAGCTGATCCATTCATCCCAATAGGGAAAAGGGGAAAGGGGAAATCCCATATCTCGGGACCCCCTGACCCAATGTTTACAAATCTTGGGTGGTCTCTTAATAAGGCTTGTCTGAAGCTCCGCTCAAAGTTTGGGATCTGCACCCCCAAAAATGCGCCCCCTGCAGCCACGGAAAGAGAAAAGGGGGGAGCCAATATTTCTGCCCCCACTGAACCCATCTTTACAAAACTTGGGTGGTATCTTAAGAAGGATTGTCTGAAGCTATGCTGAAAGTTTGGTGGCTGTATCCCCAAAAAAGCGCCCCCTGCAGCCACGTAAAGGAAAAGGGGGGAGGGAAAAGGGGTGGAGCCGATATCTCGAGACCCCCTGACCCAATGTTTACAAAACTTGGGGGGTATCTTAAGAAGGCTCATCTGAAGCTCCACTGAAAGTTTGGGGTCTGTACCCCCGAAAATGCACCCCCTGCAGCCATGGAAAGAAAAAGGGGGGTGCCCATATCTCGGGACCCCCTGACCCAATGTTTATGAAACTTGGGTGGTCTCTTAGGAAGGCTTGTCTGAATCTCTGCTGAAAGTTTGGGGTCTGTAACCCAAAAATATGCCCCCTGCAGCCACAGAAAGGAGCGAATGTGCACAAGCACCCCCCCCCCCCCCACACACACACACACGAGGATTTCCCTCTCTCTCTCTCCCCGGCCGGGCCGCACATCAGCTGATTCCTCCAGTACTCAATCCTGACTGATTGGCCAGAAGAAGACCTAGCTTGGCCACCGATTGGCCGGGGAAGGAGACTGCTGCTTACTGACGGTTATGCTGCTTACTGCCGCCCCGAATTGGCCGGATTTATTCGTGAACTCCCGAACTCGCTGCATTCGGCTCCCCCGGTTGCCCGCCATTTTTTAGTTCGGTTCGTCCCGAACTAAAAACCACCGAATCAGGGGAAATTCGGCTGTTTTTCAGTTCGGGCCGAACCGAATCAACAGCCCTAGCCACAAGGCCTCTAGTGAGCTGCTTCTTTACCAGGTACTGCAAATACCTGTGGAGAAAGTAGACATATGTCCTTATGGGCATCTGGTAGCTATCTCCCAGACTAAAATCACAGTTTTTAATGTAACTTATTTTAGGTAGCATTTATTCTTGAAGCAGGGCTATTTTCACTTTTATCACCAGGTAGCATTGCTTGCCTTGGTCGATGTTATTGATAATCTCTACAAGACTCTGAGAATGATTGGAATTTCAATAGGGGGTGAAGCAGGAGCAAAGCAAGGGTAATTGAGGTGCAAGGAACTTGGGAAGATCTGTCTTTTTGGTGACACCTTAAAAGTAGCAGATAAGCCCTCACACAATAAAGAAATAAGCCACACACACAATCAAGCCTTGATGTTGATTTTCCCGATCAGCTACTGCTTCTGTTTTCTGTGAGAGAATAAGAGTAGCCAATCTCATATATCTGAATGTTATCCATCTTTTGGACCACTATCAATGAGATGTTGGTCTGGGCTTAATAGAACCGAGGCTGTAGCTGAGGCCTTTATTTTATCCTAAGCATCCATAGGGAAATGAATACCCAAAATGTGATTTCATCAATCCAGAAAATATTATTCCTACCCAGGTACCTGACATACCGGCACGGCAGGCATGTCAGTGGCTATCCAAAAATTGTGGGACATTTTCTCTTGAAATTTCCCAAAAGCCTGACACTCATCCTCTCTTGATGGTTAACAGGTCCACTTACCACATTGATGACAAACATTTAGTTGACTGATCATCCGCCTTTTAATGCTTCCTCAAGTATTTTTAGATACAATAACGTATTATCAAAATTTAAATATAGGTGACTTTTCAAGGTATTGAAGCAATGCTACAATTTGCAGGATAGTATTGCTGATCTCTCATTATTAGATGTCATGGGCAACATTATTTTAATGTTCTATTACAAGGACACATCTAAACCAAAATAGTCTTGAATTAAATGTGACCTGAACAACTAGATCCATCATTCAAACTTTGCTTCCCCACTGACTAATCAACCAAAAACTGATAGCTTAATCCATGCAACCAGCTTAAAGCTACCAGCCCATGCTGTACGATCTGGGAGCGGGGGCTGCAACTTGGACTTTAAAAGCATACATGTTGCTTCGGTCTGTCTTTAGCATTATGTATTTTTATTTATCATAATAGATGATATTTAACAAGAGTGGCTCATATGGTTACTTCAAACTACCTTACCCTATGAGATCATTGTGCTTGCTTTTCCCAAACACCTACAACATCCCAGAAGGGCACATGGTTTTAAAATAGTTAGTATTTTTCCTTGGTGTTTATCTCTTTATCCGCTTCCATACCGTGAGCCATAGGCACACTGATTCTGCAAAGACTCCTGTCAAAGGCATGACCCACAATTTGAGAAGCGCTGTTCTGAAGGAGGATTTATATTTTCGTGTTAAGCTCCCCGTTCTGACAGAAGGCATAGCTAGACAGAGGCTCACATTTCATGTAGTGGTGGGGCTATATTTGGAGAGTATGCAGATGGTTCTGATAGGAAGTCAAATCGGAATATGTCTTCCCCCTCCTACCCTGTTGATCACTCATCGTGGATGAAGCTTTCAACCATGGATGGCTACTGTCTACAAGTGTTTAGAAGATGATCATAGGGGACAGCTGACCTGTAATCATTTCCGATAACCATTCTGTTGTCTTAATTATAATTGCCATATGAGAACTGCGATTTTGTAGATTCACCAGTCTTTCCCCTTGTGCAGCACAAACACTAGGAGGAAAAATGCAGGTTCTATATTTAGGCCTGCTCATCCTCTGTGTGGCAGTGTGTAACTGCAGTGTCAGCTGCAGGATCTCACTGTGCCATAGAAACAAGATGCCTAAATTCCAGTCTGAGATTAGAGAAGAGGCCATGACACCATTGCCTCAGTCCCTATTAGTGCCACCTAATGGCCAGAGGAGTGGTATGGGCAGATGGTAGCTGGTCTCAAGGCACTCTTGGTCTGAGCAAACTTTGACAGCTCTCTTTTTTGAGAGGGTAAATCACTGATGGTAACAAAGAGGGTCAGAGCTTTTGTATAGGAGTGCCTCAAATACAACATCATTGCCATGACTCATGTGCCAGGATCGGATAAGTGAACTGGCAGTGCCCTGCCTTGTTTTCAGGAAGTACATTCTGGGTCCCTTGCTCTGATGTCAAGCTTGAAGACAGAAGAAGAGCTATGGGTGCATTGGGGCCTTGTCATAGAAGCATCCAAATGTAATTAGCTCCCAATAAAAGGACAATTTATGGCAGCAGTCTTAGGGAGTTTCAGGAGCTTATGGGCAAGGTAGGATTGAAAACATCCCAAATGGACAACCTCACTCAGTTCCTAGTCAGACTAAGAGACAGCGGTTTGGTAAATTAAGATCATAGGAGAATACTTAACACAAAGGCATTTCATGCAGAGGAAGAGTGCTGCCCATTTGTTTCATTTGTTTCACCAACACAGAGAAAATATGCTACATGCAATGTTTGTGTGTTTATAGCAGTAATTAAAAAAAAACCACAACCTTGGAGGGTTTAGGGTAACTCTGTGCTGAGTGAAGTTGCCACATGGGCTTATATCAGGTGAGACAGAAATGTGGGCCCAGGTTATGAAAGGCTTTAAAGGTGATGGAGACAGGGAACAACTTTTCTCTGTTCAATCTAAAACAAAGTTTGGGTGTTAAATTCTCTATTATTGCTTGCTGTTGTTTAAGTAAAATCACTTTTTTGGGGAATTGTATGTTTGTATAAAGTTGCAGCGAACTTGTGGCAACCATGTAAGGTTTTCAAGGCAAGAGGCTAATAAAGGTGGTTTGCCATTGCCTTCCTCTAGCACAACAACCCCAGCATTTCTTGGTGGTCTCCCATCCAATTATTAACCAGGGCTGACCCTGCTTAGCTTCTGAGATTTGACTATTTACCATCTACCACAATGACGTTCATAAACATTATTATAAGCTTGATTTAAGATTGATGATGTTCAGATAAAAACTTGTATATCTTAATAGTTTCATCTTACTGGGCTCTAGCAACATATTCTTAAAACGCTGCCCAGATGTCACTGATGAAGATAAGTGCAAGTATTCTGCCTCAGACGGCAACAGTTACAGGTTATGGAAGTTCTTTCAATTAAGATTGCAATCACCATTTTGTGTATGATTGTATCTTGCAGAAGCCAATATCCATATTTACCAAAATAAGTCCCTGAAAGTGGATCAGCTAGTGAGTTTAACCTCACTCTTTGTGGAATTTGAGTTAGAGTTGCAAATGTTTGAAGAAGCAAAACTGGAGATGCCAAACTTTCTCCAAACTAGCCCTTCTTAAGAAGTCTGAAGGCTCCAACCAGTTTTCCTCATGAAAATTTTGAAAGCCCTACTCAGTAGAACTGGTGTGTGTCTCAGTGGATAGGATGTCATCCTACGACCTATGAGACCCACGTTTTGATCTCAGCTCATTTAAAAATGAACGTATCTCTGAAAATACATTGTACATTTCTACAGTACACAGAGGAATTATTATCTAATGCTGTAGTGTGTTTTACTATACAAATTAACCCCTTGTCTTAAAGAGTTTTACTCATTCCAATCAGGAAAATATTTCATAGGATACTTATATAAACTTTCCAGTTCTTTAAACTTTCCAGTTTATTCATGGGAAAAAAAATAATAGTTCCCCAAAGGGAACAATTTTCCTGATTTTTTTCTGTTTTTCTTTTCTTTTCCGGGGACCGGGGCCTTTACTTCTCTAAATCTTTTCAGGAATTCACAAGAATTATGCATTAGAAAGCCAATAGATGTTTGTAGTGTGGACACGTCACTTTATTTTTATTTTTATTTTAGATTATTCTGTTTTCTGAGGGTGAGGTTATTACACCAGTAATTCTTATCATTGTGCTTAGCAGATCTGACACCCAGCAATTCAACAGCAGCAAGTCCTGAATGGATAGCAGACACGGCCCTTTCTTTTGCAGGCTTGATTCCTGATGGTGTTAAAACCGGTGACAACGATCTCTTGCCCTAGTGTTGCGGAAATGCACCCATCTAGCAAATGGGGCTGTTTAAACAGTGTGCTGATTATAGTCACATGACTCTTTGGCAAGTGCGACAATTTAGGAGCAGCCAGCTGCTGTGATGTGTGAAATACATCTTAGTTCATTAGGATCAAAGGAACCCGGCATTTGTTGGCAGTGTGGATGTCTCTAGCTAAAAGTATTTACGCTGATTAACTGCTTTTGCTTGAATTGTTAACCTTCAAATAAGCCGTCCCTTGGGAAAGAGCTGATGCCATAGCTACTTGTCTCAAAACTCAGCTGTCTGCTCTTTATTGAACTTGATGTGCAAATATTTAAAAGATAATTGAAACACTAATTAAATACTGTTTCTGGTCACTCAGCTCAGGCATTCATAGATGGGGTAAATCATCTAATGACAATTTCAGGAGCTAGAAACTCTGGCTCAAGGGGGAGGGAGAAGCAGTCTTTCATCCATTCCTGCTGATCTGTTATTATCTGCCTGTTCTCAGAATATCACAGTTGGTAAGCAGAAACAGCCCACAACACCCAGGAAGACAAAGGGCTTCACCTGAGAAGAGAGGCTGTGAATTAAGTGGTACAAATAACTCAGAAGGTCCAATTGTAAGGTAACATGAGGCAGATACCTTAGGCCACAGATGTGAGTTGCAGTTAGAGAGCAGTCAACTGTTGCTTATTTTAAATTATTGTTCTAAGAGCTTGATTTAAAATGGAGTCTGTGTATGCGGTCTTCTGTGCTTCTCTGTCAAATGTTAGGGATTTGGCTGGGGAGAAGAAGGGTTAATGTGGGAGAGAGAAGAGTTTTCTACCAACTAGACCAGTCAACCACTCTGCTAACCAATTGCCAGATGATTAATTGAGTTTATAGTGGGGAAATAGGAGAGAGGCCATGGTCTCCCATTATATGTTTGTCAATGACATGGTGTACATCTGGTCACCAAATGTTTGGCCATGACACCTTTAGGCATCAAAAACTATTGATGAATCAAGGGACCAAATTATGGCTGATGAATCAAGTGACCAAA
Source organism: Euleptes europaea (assembly GCF_029931775.1). Classification (NCBI taxonomy): domain Eukaryota; kingdom Metazoa; phylum Chordata; class Lepidosauria; order Squamata; family Sphaerodactylidae; genus Euleptes; species Euleptes europaea. The sequence continues at coordinate 38,263,058 of NC_079323.1, forward strand.
TAGCTGAACATTCCTAAACTATTTAATGGTCAAAGTACAAGCTTTTGTGGCATCAGGCTAGAATATCAATTGCTTTGCTGTTATTCTGTCTAAAATTGAAAAGATCATATCAATTTTTGCCTTTTTCTGTTACATTTAGAAACCTCTATTAGCAGGAAAATGCATAAATAGAAAGCTAAGTATGTTTTAGGAACAGTTTGCTTTGCTCAGAGTTCCCCTGTATTGGCTTTATAGAATATACTATAATTCCCATCAAAGAAGTGTACCTGTATTTTTCATGTTCTCACATTAATCTCAGGCTCTGAAACAACAGTGTTGTACAGTTTTGTGGCAACTTAAAGATTATACTTTACTGTGATTTGTATTTTCACAGACTGGAATCTATGTCATCAGATGCAGAAAGCAGAGTTGATAGGCTTATGACCGAGGCATACGTGACCTTCTCAAACTACACATTTCTTTACTTTTTTGAGGTAATATGAATAGGGGGTCATTCTTGCATACAAACCTCCTCCACCATTTCTCTCCTGCCACTGCCCCTTGGCCAACCTCCCTGCCCCTGGCTAATTATTTTTCTCCAGTCACTCAACCCACCTGGTGAAAAAAGAGATGGTTATTTTCAAGAAAGGATCCATGAGGGGGAAATGGTTTTGTTCTTATATCCCATCTTTGTTTTTTGAAAGGAAAGTTTGAGATGGCTAATGAATAAAATACAAATAATTGATACAACTTGGTGGAAGCAAGCCAATGAGAGGAATCTTGCTGCGTCTCCTTCTTTGTACAGTGGGGGCACCTAACAATTGGCCAAGCAGGCCAGTGGAAGGAAGCCTATTCTATCTCTCTGCCTCCTTTTATAATTTTTTTTTGCATCCAGCCCCCACAACAGTGAAGTATGGAAAGTGTGGAATGGGAAACCCCTTGTTTCCCCTTCCTTCACTGCTGAAAGGACCTACGTAGAGTCTCTGAATGGAATGTTGATTATATCTTTTGCTTTTCCCCTCTATCCAAAATTCTTGTAAGCTATCTTTTTTCCTATATATTAATTGGATAAAATAAAGAAAAGAGGGAAACAATACACTGTAGAACTATACAGAAGAGTCTGACAATTAAGAAATTGAAATTGTTCAAGATTTTCTATTCCTTGGCTCAATCATTAACCAAGAGGGAGACTGCAGCCAAGAAATCAGAAGAAGATTGAGACTGGGAAGGGCAGCCATGAAGGAGCTGAAAGAGATTCTTAATTGTAAGGATGTGTCACTGGTGACCAAGAGCAAAATAATTCATACTGTATTCCCCATTACTATGTATGGATGTGAAAGCTGAACAATGAAGAAAAGTTGATGGGTAGAAATTTGATTAATTTGAAATGTAGTGTTGGAGAAGGGTTTTACAGATACCATGGATTGCCAAAAAAGCAAATGAGTGGGTTCTAGATCAAATCAAGCCTGAACTCTCCATAGAGGCTAAAATGACCAAACTGAGGCTATCATACTTTGATCACATCATGAGAAGACAGGAGGCACTGCAGAAGACAATAATGGTAGGAAATGTTGAAAGCATCAGGAAAATAGAAAGACCCGACATGAGATGGATTGACACAAAAGGAAGCCAAAGCCCTCAGTTTCAGGTCTTGAGCAAGGTTGTTAATGATAGGATGTTTGGGAGGTCATTAATTCATGAGCTCATCATACGTCGGAAGTGATTTGATAGCACTTGACACACATACATCTTTCCCTACCCACTCTTCTAGTACCTCTAGCAAATTTATTAAAAACATTTGGTGCTTATTAACAGAGGGGGCATCATGATTTTAAAATGGTTAGTTCTTTCAGATATTCTTGGAAATATCTTCCCTTTTTTCTCCTTTTATAATTTTTTTCATTGAGAACATTTAAGAAATGTTCACGCACATTGCCTTGAATTGCTTTCATTCAATTTACTTCACTTGTTTTCACTAGCCTTGATGTAAACATGTAATCAAACCTCATTGGCTATATAGGATCAACCTTCCTATTGTGTGATCGCTCACTGGTACAATCACCATTATTGCTGATCTCAGAAGGAGAAAAAAGCAATCTGTGGGTAATTATGATGAAGCATGAATAACCATATGAAACAATGACACCAGGTTTAAAACAAAATAAATATTTGTACAGCCAAAGTGTTTGGGTGAAAATATTTTTACTCCACCAAAATAACTACTTTTAATTCAAAAATCAATACAGGAGAATATTCAGAACAGCCTTAAGTGGCAGCAACATCTAGGGTTGCCAACCTCCAGGTAATAGCAGAAGATCGTCTGCTATTATAACTGATCTCCAGCCAATAGAGATCAGTTCACCTGGAGAAAATGGCCACTTTGGCCATTGGATTCTTTTTTTTTAAATAATTTTTATTATTTTTCTGAAACATGTTAACATATAAAGAGAAAGAAAAGAAAAAAATATAACAGGACTTCCCCTACATCTTCCTCCATCCATTTATAAATCTGTATACTCTTTGGTATCTACGATTCTAATCCTAATATTTCTAATTAAACTCATTAAACTAAATCTCATACAGTTTTAGAAATATAATATTAAATGTAGTCATTAAAAGGTGGTTAATATTATCTCAGAAAAAAGGAAGGTTAATAAATCTCACTAATAATAAATGGATTAAATCAATAAGTAAAGATTATCATCTTCTTCATAAAACAATACCTCCGTAAACCCTCCATGTCTCCCTACACCTATTCATTGTAAATTGTCTTTATAATGTATTAATATAGTAAATTCTACCATTATTGCCAAAATCAAGCCTTTTAACCAGTCCCTTGTCTATTTCCAGAAAACAAAACTAGACTCTTTTAGCCAGTCCCTTTCTCCGGAATTTCCAGCGTCTTCCACTTTTCTTCATTGACTCCAAACACCGGAGAGCATCCTTGGATATGTTTGGTAAAATTCCCTCTGCAAGCATAGAGTTCTCATAGTACATCTGCATTGTAGTTTCTTCAATTCCAAGTTCATAAAAAGAAATCCCGGTAGCCTCCAGCCTTACCACCCTTCAAGTCCTCCAAGCTAATATCAAAAAATTCTTCAGGCAGTTTGTAAAGATAAAAGTCAAGGTCTCTCACGTTCATATTCTTCGTAAGCAGCTGGTCTGTTGCAGTTTCCTGTTGAAAGGATGTGCCGTCTTGTTGTTTATCCTGGCTCTCCTTTTCCTTTGTGGGAATTTCCTGATCTTGAGCCATCTTCTCACTTGGAAAATCTGCTGCTATCACATCTAACTTCGTTGTACTCTTTAAGTACATCCAAAAGGGAGTCCAGTTTTTGGTTGATGGATTGATATATGGTGTTTGTCATGGCAATTAGTTGAGCCATCTGTTTAATTGCACGTTCCATGCTTGCTACTTTTAAAAATTTTGTTAGTGAGTTGGTAAAGTCTGGGCAAATAAACAAAAAAATAGAAAAATTTGTAGGTGATTCAGCAGGATGCTTGTATTGTGGGTAGTATTTTGATGTTAAATACCATCAAGTTGAAGACACTCTAGTAAAGACTGCGGCAAAGAACAGGATATACCCATAAAGATGTAGAACTGTGGACCTTTCATTACCTCCTCTTCCAGGAACTTGGGAGTGATTTGCCAGTTACACAAGGGAGACACACTTCCGGTCTCACGATCTCACAGTCTGTTACAGTCTCGCGATGGCATTAAACAATGAAGGCGGAAAGACGACAACTAAGGAAGGGGGATTCTTCCTCCCTCCCCTTTCAACATTGAAGTATCTGATTGGTAGTTGTAACGTCTTTCAAAAGCTCCTGTTTGTTATGTCTACCCACTGATCAAATTGATAGAATTCCTGCCAGTTTTCTGATATTTTTTTGTTTTGTAAGAGTCATTTATACATCAGGTGGGGAGGCACGGATTTGATAGATGTATTTGCCAATTCTTCAGATCCTCCAAATCCAGGTAAAATGAAAGAGTTTTTATAACTTACTCAGATTTTAGAAGAGTAGGTATTCTTGCTTCCGTATAGTTGCTTAGATGGTAATAGGTAGAGGAGGACTGAGCCTAAATCCAAAGAGACGTTCGCGGCATTGTATTTTCCCCTCAATGCCCGCGGGATATCGCCCAGTTCCCCGAGAGTTGTCCTCTCTCAGAAAAATGGGGATCTAACCGCTCTTCAAGGCTGCAGGAGAGTTCCTGGTCCCCGGTCCACTATTTAGGATCTGGGTAGGGGTGCAAGATGCATCCCAGATTTGAAAGTTTCTTGGGTTCTTCGGGAGCCCCCGAAGAATGTGGCGCTCAGTCCAGCAGCTCTAGTGGAAGTCCTACTTTGGCCATTGGATTCTATGGCAATGAAGTCTCTTCCCTCCCCAAATCCCGCCCTCCTCAGGCTGCACCCCAAAAACCTTCCACTGATGGTGAAGAGGGACCTGGCAACATCCCAGCCTGCTGGATTCTAGCTCCCGCTTGAATTGGTCACCTTGACTCACTTCTAAAATACATATTGCCCTAATATCCATATGTATTATGTGTTGATAAAAGGGTCTTACAATTTGTCAAAGTAAGCAATTCTCTGCTGGCTGAAGTAAATTTTTCTGTTTCACTGATGAAGTTCTATGAAAAACAAACCTTTTAAAAGATTTTAATATGGCTACAGGGACTTGCTTCTTCATATATACACACATGCATACACACACACATACACTTCCAAGCAAGTCTCCATGGAACCCCTTCAACCTTTAAAGGTTCTTTTTACAATTTATATACAGGCTCTCAGACTCAGACTTGAGCTGATAGGTTTAATGCAAATGATTGTGCAGCAGTTTCTTTTCACTTAAAGGACATGGTTTGGCATTTTTCCCAAAGGATAAAAAGATTTCTTTTCTTCCTGTCTACAATTGTCTAGGAATTCTTCTCAGGAAGCACAAGCATCAGAATCCTGCTGTTTTGAAAACCGTAAAAGTCAGGGCCCAAAAATGTATCTAAAAATTAATTAGAACTGCTATATTAAGGGTCTAACTTTTATTGCTTCTGTTTTGCTATAAATAATCTAGAGTGTAAACATGAAACATAATCATGCTTCATGTTTACTTACTCAAATTAATCAGCTTGAATTTTTTGTTAAAATATTTTTCAATCCATACAGCCTTTTTTAATAAGTTCAGCTTGATTGTTGCTGTGTAGTGTGGTCTAAAATGTGCATTTTTGTGAGATGTGAGAGTTACTGTGCTGAATATAACTCTCCAGCCATGAACTGTGGTCTACTAGGTTTGTGATAGCCTTTGTTTTTGCAGATGTAAGAACCAGTATCATGATTAGAGTATTGAACTTGGAATGAGAAAGCATCCATTCAAATCTCTGCTTGAGCCATGATGCTCACTGGGTGACCTTGAGCTAACTTACTTCACAGGTTTGTTGTGAGGAACACATTCACATTCAACTTCTTATGTATGTAGGAAATGGTAGAATATAAATATGAATGAATGCTGCTAAATTCTGTTTGCACAGCACAAAGAAGTTTATTCTGAACTGATTTGCAAGAGATTAGATACCACCTACATGTAAAAAGAATTGTAGGAATGTTTAGGTTACATTTTTGTTACAAAAAAGAAAGGAATAGCGAGCTACACCCATTCCTTCCTGGTTCTCATGCATTAGACTAGGGTCATCTGACCTATCATTCTATTTCCAAAAGGAGCCAATCAGATACTTCTAGGACAGGCCTGCACAACTTGCACAGTTCTATCATTATGGGACATTAATTTCATTTCTCTTCATAAAATTCATGACTTCATAAACTCTGACCACGTCCCTCTTTTGAGTGAATTACTCTGTGATGGCTAATTCATACATGCAAATCAACACTTGACCCTATACCTTGAATATTGAATATGCATGTGTGAACATGCCACAAGGTCCTTTCTTCTTATTAAGATGATAAAGATTTCCAGAACATTGATTTCTTGCTTTCTATTAGTATAAGGTATACATAGTCTAGGGCTGCCAGCTCTGGGTTGGGAAATACTTGGAAATGTTTGGTGCGGAGCCTGAGGAGGGTGGGGTTTGGAGAGGGGAGGGACTTCAATGCCATAGAGTCCAATTGCCAAAGCGGCCATTTTCTCCATTTCTCTGTCACCTCAAGATCAGTTGTAATAGTGGGTGATCTCCAGCCACCACCTGGAGGTTGGCAACCCTAACATAGTGGAATTTAAATGGCAATGACTTCGTTCAAAAGATTTTCTTTTGTTTTTTTTTGTTCATTGTCCATCCTAGCAAACCAATTTCATTTATCGTTGAAAAAATTTAAAAAAATAAATAAATTGAACCTTATAAGACTATAAGCATAAATAAGTGAGCACATTCTATAAAGATTGTTTTGTGTAGATAATTATTCATGATAATGCTATAATTGTTTTGTGTAGATAATTATTCATGATAAAGCTATGATGAATAATTATCTACACAAAACAATTACTGTTGAGCAAGCTGTGGAATTAGTCACAAAGGTAAGAGGGAGTGAGCCCAAAATTAATTGAAATATCTAATAGAGGTATATGTCAACAGGCTGTCCTTTATTCAGAGGATTAAGACCTTCTACTGTGAAGGGAATCAAGAGAAAGATGGTGTGGCTAAATTGTTCTGGAGTTGAGGGCAACTGAGCACAGTTTCTATCCACCCCTTGAATATCTATCATATTTTGACCTGCCTCTCCTCCATGAATGCAGGGAAGAAACTCTATACCAGGATTCACCAATGTGTTGCCTGTGGGCCCCATGGTACTTGCCAGTACTTCTCCTGGTACTTTCCAAACCTGTCAGAAAGTGGGTGGGGCCACTGTAAGGCAGAGCTTGCTATTGGCTGCCCTCATTCAAATGAAAGGGTTGCCATAGCTGCAAAAGCAGCTGAAGCCACTGAAGGACCAGGAGGACTGGTGAGCACCTGGACTTTCCTTAGTCAGTGTGAGGTTCTGTTTTCCCTTCAGGCTTTCCTTCCTTGCAGTCCCCTTTTGTGATTCTTTTGCAAAGCAAGTAGGGAGGTATTATGTTTGGCCCCACCTCCAACAGCAACCATTTTAGGGTGGTGGTCAAAATATTAAGGGTGTCCACCCTCTCAAAATATTAAAGGTGTCCACAGGCTTAAAAATATTGGGGAGCCCTCCTGTATTACTTAGTCAAGTCTATCAAGGTCAGTATTGTCTACTCTGACTGGCAGCAATTCTCCAAGGTTTCAGTGATCTTTCACCAATTGCCAAGTGCTTTTTAACTAGAGACACTGGGGATTATACCTGAAACTTTCTGCAAGAAGCTCAGGGCAGTGTACATGATTCCCATTTTATCTTCACAACAGCCCTGTGAAGTGAGTGAGAGAGAGTGATAGGCCCAAGATCTCCCAGAGCAGGGATTTAAGCCTACCCCTCTTCAGTCTAGTCCAAAAACTCCTACCTACCACAACCCATTGCCTGTCTTGACTGATCTTTTAGACTCTGGTTTTTGCCAGAGTACAAATAATATAAAGGTAGCATGTTAGAATAACCACTGAAAATTTGGCTGATGTGAAATTTAAAGAAATATTAGGCTGCTCCTTAGGTCTAACATGGGAGGGATTTTGATGGACAGTTGAAGAGTTCAGTTGGGTGGTGCATGTACGCCCCATCTATAGCATGTCAAACATGAAGATAAAATGGTTGCATTTAAAATACATGTAAGGGGAGAATCAAAGCAGCCACAATGTAAATATAGATGGCTAATATATTTACAAATGTTTAATTGAATTAATGACAATACCATATATATATGGTATTGTCATTAACTGTCCCATTGGGGAGAAAGACAGGGTATGAATTATATATATATATATATATAATTTATACCTTGCCTTTCTCCTCAATGGGAACTCAAAGCAACTTACATCATTCCCTTCTCCTCCCTTTTATCCTCACTAGGGGTGTGCAAAAAAGAAATAAATCTGTAATATTCGGGTTTGGGTTTATTGGGCCCGATTTTTTCCAGGGAACCCAAAATAAGCTAAATTCCCAAAAAATATGGGAATTCGGTTTATTTTCAGATTTCCCAAAAATATTCGGCCCTGGGGGGCATTTTTTGAGACAGAGCCCCTAAACTTGCAGGGTAGCTTGCAGGGACTCTTCTTGCAAGAACTCCCATGTTTGGTGAGGATTGGGTTGGGGGTCTGAAGTTATGGGGTCTGGAAGAGGTCACCCCCTCCCGCCTCCATAGACATGCATTGGAAGGTAAGAGTCAATCATATTCTTTGTTCCTTCGTGAGTCGGCTAATGTTTATCAATGGAGAGGGGAGGGGCATCCTTTCCAGAGCCCATAACTCTGTATTCCCTGACCCAATCTTCACCAAACTTTGGGATTTGTGTAAGGAGAGTCCCTGAAAGCTACCTTGAAATTTTGAGATTTCTGCCTCCAAAAATGCCCCCACAGGAGCCTCACAAAAAATCCCAATTGGTTTCTATTATGAGACCTTTTCAGCTGACTTCCATTGGATTGTGTCTTTGTTGAGTCGGAGTTATGGCATTGAAGTCCCTCCCCTCCCCCAAATCCCACCCTCCTCAGGCTCTGCCCCAAAAACCTTCACCAGGGGCGAAGAGGGACCTGGCAACCCTAGTGAGGAGGACAGCCACCTCCCCGGTGGCATGCAGAGAGGGCAGCAGAAAGTTGTCCCTCTGTAGATGTCTCTGTGCCCGGTAGGAGAGGCAATTCTACCACCCTCTCTGCATGCCACAGGGGCAGCGGCTGCCCTCCTCACTCACCCTCCCCCCAGTTACGGCCCTGTTTGGGTTGAACTGAGGTTAGTTCAAGGAAACTGGTTTTTGTTGACTTTTCATATGGCTACAAGTTTTATGTTACCTGACTGTTTTAATTAAAGGTGGTCTTTTTGGGGTCCCAAAGTTGGTAGCCTCCTATAAGCAAACTCTGAAAATTCTCTTTCTATAAGAAGTAGAGGTTTACATGATGAATATGTGGAGTACTATAACCCAACAAGCCAATTATGATACAATAAGGCTGCTCTTTGCCATTTATGCAACCTTGCACACATTTTCATCAATAAAACACTCCAGTTCAGCATTGTGCTGTGCTGGCTTTTTTTTTCTTGCTATGCTCCTGGGAACACTGCCAGCACAAGCAACAACTGCTTGGACAAGGATAGATTGTCTACCTGTCTCAAATACTGTATTCTGCAAAATGTATAGGTCTCATTTGCAAATGAGACCCTAGCTACCAAAAGAGAGCATAATGTACTTGAGCACAGCATTGTAATCATTGTGTGTTCTACCACCAGTAGCAGCTGGTTCCATTAAAATGTGGCATTTTTTGAAGTAGCGTTAAAATTATGTTCTGAGGCCACCAATACTGATTAGCTATGTGATCAAAGGATTAGTCATTGAAGTAAAGTTGCTTCAGTGCTGGTTTATTGCAACTTGTAACTTGCCTTGTTTCGTATTAGAGAAACTGATGCAGAGGTTTTTTGTTGTAACGGATGCTTTCCTTACAATACTAATTAAACCAGGAAATAAATAAAAATGAGCAGCAGTTAAAAAGAAAAGCGAGGAGGAATCTTGTTGAATTAGTTGGTTTTGGTTTTTAAAAGTTTTTTAATTTATTGTATGCCATCCTGACTGATTTTTAAGTAGATGGCTAGGTTTATATTTTATAAAAATTGTTTAGAAAGTGCCTTCATTTACAAATGGGGGAAAAGAAGTTTAAAATGAGTAACTTGCTCAAGGCCATCCAGAGAATTTATGGCTGACATGGTAAAACAGAGATTGAAACCAACCTCTCTCCGCTCTAAATTAAACAAACCATCTACTGTCCCTGTCCTAAATATTGCAAGCAATCCTGACCCATTAAAACAAAAAACTTCACCTCATACATATAATGTCTCCATTAGAGGGTGCTACAGAAACACCCACTCATGGTACTGTCAGCAGAGTACCGCTGAAGACGATGGTTATCAGTACTACTGTAGATGTTGCTGCAGTCACTGTCTTGGGTATGTAGAATTTGCCATCAGTCATCTGCCCCGTGGCCAGAGTGGTAAGCCGCAGTACTGCAGTCAAAAGCTTCGCTCACAACCTGAGTTCGATCCCAACGGAAGTTGGTTTCAGGTACCCGGCTCAAAGTTGACTCAGCCTTCCATCCTTCCAAGGTCGGCAAAATGAGTACCCAGCTCACTGGGGGTAAAGGGAAGATGACTGGGGAAGGCACTGACAAACCACCCCATAAACATAGTTTGCCTAGTAAACATCGGGATGTGACATCACCCCCCATGGTCAGTAATGACCTGGTGCTTGCACAGGGTACTACCGTTACCTTTTAACCATCAGTTATGGATGAGCCATTAGAAACCCTCTGAGTCATCTTGGGAACTCACCTGCTCTGATTGCTCAGTCCTCGATCCTGGTTCTGATTTCCTCTTGCTATGAGTTGTAATCTTGTGAGCTGTATGGTGGAGAAAGGTCAAAGCAGGATTATAATTTTCAAGATCTGAAAACTATTCGTCTCTATTTATCCTCAAGAAAACAAAAAACTAGTCTTCCGTTTTTAAGAGAAGTTAACGGAACATGTAGTAGCACAGAAACTCCAGTTGCCATCCTCCTCCTCCTCCTCCTCCATATACCAATAGCTAAATTGACCAAATCTGAGGAAACTTAACTCTGGTGACTGGAGTGGTGAATGGGCAAGATAGATCTTTCTACAAGCCTGAAAAAGGCCCTAGGTTGCAGAAAAATGTGAAATCTAAAAAGAAAGGAAAAAAGTTTTTTAATAATAATAATAATAATAATAATAATAATAATAATAATAATAATAATAATAATAATATAAAAAAACAGAGTGCCTGTATTATAAAAACAATGGATTTCCTCAGCAGCCATTTTCTCCCAGGGAACTGATCTCTGTAGTCTAGAGATCTAGAGTAATTCCAGCAGATACCTAGGCTGGCAAACCTATTGAGGATGCAAATTACATTGACTTGAATTCTGTGAAGTGTGAGCTTTCCCCCATCCCCTTCTAGCGACTTCCCTGAAAAGCTAAAGTTGGATGTGTCTAGAAATTCTTGTGGACACAATTCCTTAAAACAGGAGTGGCTGCAGTAAAGAAGTAAAAATGGATTAAATCACCCCCTCCTCCTTCTTGTGTGAATGTGAAGTCTTGGTTTGTTGTGCTTGCCCTACAAGCAGAAGAGAAAGTGGAGGCAATTTCTTCCAAACGATTCCTCCTTATTGTAGCTGTCTGTGTCTTCTGGCTCCCATAAACCCTAGTTTTGGCTTTTGGGTGGACCTTCAGGGGATTGCCAGCAGACGTTGAATGTGAGGAACATTTACTTAACGTCAACCCCATGAAATATAGCAGATGAAGATATCCAAAATATATTGTATTACAAGATTGAGATACTAGAATAAAAGCTGGTGTGTATGTTTTGAACGTCATTCTACATCCGAAGTCTGACTCTTGCGGCCCCAGCCCCATGGGGGGAATGGAACGGGGGGGGGGGGAAGGGGGTCACGGCCACCCCAGGGGCTACCCATACACTGGTGACCAAAAGGCGTGGTCTTACCCAAGAATGACTAGTACACAATAGCTGGAGTAAACAGGCCACAACTTTATTGATTACAGCATTAGGCATTGGCAAGCATGAGGGGCGGGATCCAGGGATCAGCTGACCTGTCTGTCAGCTGATCATACCCTGCGCCCAACCCGCCTGCTGGGCGCAGCCTGAGATAGCAGTATGCCGGGACCCACGTGGGCGGCTGCCAACTGTGTGGTCCACTGCCACTTGGGAGGAGGCCAAACCGCAGCCCCCGAGACAGGCTTAACCATTCCTGGCCTCCCCCCAAAACCCCTTATTAGGGTCTCCAGAATGGGAAGCGGGGCATGCAGGCCGTCTTTCCCCCAAACTGGATCCAGCCCCATGCCCAAACCGCCAACCATTAGTTGTGACAGATAACCCAACCAAACCCCATAAACAAGGGGAGGGTGGGTGGGACAAGCGGTGTGGAGGGGGAAAAATGGCCGTGGCCAGGGGTGGGGCTGCATTTTATCCCCCCCAGCATGCCAGCCAGCACAGACCCTATTGGACCGGGAAGGGTCCCGTGACCCCCAGCAGAGCCCGCTGAAACACGTAAGGGGGCGGGGGTGGCCGAGGGGGTGGCTGGGAGCTGGCAGCCACCATTGTCCCGGCCGCCACACGTAGGACCTGGGCCTGCCCCCTCCCTCCATGGGGGCTGGCCGGGGGCCCCTGGGCCACCCATGCTGTTGCCCCGCCGCCTGGAACAGCACCGCCGCCTGAATCGGCAGCGGCCGCCGGTAAGTGGGATCCAGCCCCCTGTTCCCTCCGCTCCTCCCCCCCACGGGTCCGCAAACCCGGATCCCCCCAGTGGGATCCGCTGCTTGTCTTAGGTCCCACATCTTTTTCAGGGGGAGGATGTATTGCTGAGAGGTAAAGGGTTTATTTTTCCCACCAAGGGATTCTGAGGCAAAAAACACAGCAGCTGTGAAGGAAACAGACAGGTTTATTGAAACAGACAGGTTTATTCTGTGATTCACAGAAAACAAATCAACAAGTCATAAAAGGGAGGGGGGATTCAATACCCTGTGGTATTTCTTGAGAACAGAGGTAGTACAATTAATGTTCTTATGACGTAAGTCTCCATTTTGAAGTTTGATTCCTATACCATTTTAGGGAGGAAGGGATATTAAAAGTGAAAAATAGATTGGCCTGTATCCCACCACTCCACAGAGCAAAGTTTGAAGTCTTCTTGTTACTTAGGTGACCATTCTTTCAATGGCAGAGCCACTTAAGCATGAGAGAAGCTCCTTTGAGCTGGAGGACATTCCTTCAGCCTAAGCTAGGATGCATCACACTGCAATTAATATGTAAAGTAACACCTATAAAACATTAATTTTAGCAGTCGTGGAGTTGAGGTTATCTTATGTTGAGTCGAGCCAGTGGTCCATTTAGTCCAACAGCATGCGTCTGATAGAGGCTTCCCGAGATCGTAGACAGAATTCTTCCCAGCCCTGCTATTGGAGATCCTTTTAACAATAGACATCAGGGACTGAATCTGGCAAAGGGTCTGGGCCCCTCCCTCAAACAACATGTTATTGGCTGGTGCCCTACCAAGGTAATAAGATGTGGACACAATCAACTTGTTGCATTGCAACTGAACTATCAACAACTTCATTATTATCAAAATTCTTGGCAAGGTTCCCCAAACCACTCGACAGAACAGCTGAAGAATATAGAAACTCACTTTTCTTTCTCCAGACATTATAATACTTAGGGATATTTTAATTTGTTTTCTTACAGCCTTCTGATTTGTTCAGTTGCCAGGGTGTGTGCATGGACGCTCTCATTGCAGTGGCTTTTAGTGCTTCTTCCTTTTTTTTCTCCGCATGTGAAACAGCCAAATTACAGCTCAAAACCTCCTCTGAGGATTCGTCTGTTTCTGATGTTTTGGTTTCAACCTTTTCACTACTCTGATCATATTCTTTATTATTTGGCTTGATACATTTCCATCACCCTTAGTGATGGTCATTAAATGTTTCAGGGCAGGGGTTGGAAACAGCATGGCTACTTCCAGTTATCCCTTGATGAGGATCGAGTTGTGGTCATTTTTCATGGTATCGCACTGTCACCTTTCTCATGTGATCCTGCTGTTGTAATAATTATTTCTTCTAGATAGAATCAAAGGCTGGCCCCCAAATTTGAATGGTGGTGACTTTTTCTAGAAGGCATCACTAGTGATCAAAAAGTCACACTGTATGTGGGTCCTGGTTTTAGATTGGGGAAGTTTCCAGGAGAAGGAAGAAATTAAAACTCGTCTGGGCTGATGACTTTGGAATCTCGGGAGTCTGGAAATCTGAATGGTGTGTTGGACGTGCCCAGTTTCACTTTGTACCTTTTACTAAATGCATTATTTGTTCTAAGGACAGTCTCATCACGGTCTCTCTTTTCTGCTCCTATTCTATTGTGACGCATTGCAGTTTGAATGATAATCGCTATAAGGGAATGTTTAGACATAAAAGGTTCACCTGCGTCAATGCATTTTCTTAAGCTGTCATGATATTGGACCTTGGCTGTCAAATCTATCCCAAAGGCTCAGGAAATGTAACATTCTTTAAAAAAAATCAAAATCTGAATAAAACACAAAATATATGAGAAGAAAATACCATTACAAAAACCACATTTCTTTGCCATTTTTAATTTAATTTAATTGCAACATGATCAGCCTTCAACTTTTATGAGTTTCCAGGGGAAGGAAAGCCTACACCTTGGAAATGGGTGTGCAGGAATAGGCGTATCTATTTCATTTTAGATAAGTAGCTCAATGCAAAATCTGGGGTACACTTGCATAAATTGGGGTTACACGGACACAGTGCCCCGGCACCTCCCTGCTGCTCTCAGCCGCTTTCACAGCCCCACAGTGACCACCTGTCAGTGGGCCAGTGGCGCAGGTCCCAGCACCAGTGTGGAAGTGGGCAAGAAGAAGAAGAAGAGTTGATTTTTATATGCGAACTTTCTCTACCACTTAAGGAAGAATCAAACTGGCTTACAATCACCTTCCCTCCCCCTCCCCACAACAGACACCCTGTGAGGTAGGTAGGGCTGAAAGAGTGTGACTAGCCCAAGTTCACCCAGCTGGCTTCATGTGTAGGAGTGGGGAAACAAATCTAGTTCACCAGATTAGCCTCTGACGCTCATGTGGAGGAGTGGGGAATCAAACCCGGTTCTCCAGATCACAGTCCACCGCTCCAAACCACCGCTCTTAACCACTACACCATGCTGGCTCTGAAGCTGGTGGCTGGAGTTAGTCAGCTCCCTATGCTGCTCTGACCCAGGAACACCCCCATCAGTGGCGGAACACTACGCCACCAAAAAACACGGCATAGTCCATAGGCACTGATTTGAACTAAAACCTCGAGTGCCCCCCCCCACTGGCACAGCCATGCCCAAAAGGCCAGGAGGAGCAATGGATGACGACTTTGGGTGCAACCAATCACCTTCCTCCCCTGCTGGGGCCAAGCACACTCCCAGCACCAAGTCACTGCCTCCCCAGCCCTACAAAAACCCCGGCCAGAACACCCCAGAACTTATTAGGTAGGGTGCATAGCATGGGACTCTATCTCTCAGCTCCCTGCTGCGTGCGAGTAGCATGGTACTTTGGTGATGGGAAAAGCACAGAGAGGGCACTTAGCACCATGCTAACACCCAAGGGGGACTAAAATGTCCACACTCTATGGCTAGCATGTCTCATTGCAAAACTCTAAAAGGTACCCAAACTCTGGAGGCTTGACCCAAAGGAGCGAGCATGTGATAACAGGTAAAGAAGAGTGGAGAACACAAACCTGCTTCCCTGTTCCCCTTACATGAGGCTGGGTGCCTCCCCGGCAATGCTGCCTCCCACGCTCACCGCATTGCACCTGGCCAGCCCTTTCAAGTTGCCTTGGACATGACCCCTTGATCTGTGGCCCTGCCCCTTCCTGCACCTCAGCTGTGACATGCACAGGGCTGGGTCCCCAGACATGCCAGCCCATGATTGGTTCTGTCTGCGTGTCCATCATAGCCCTGCCGTTGCACCTTATGACCTGTATAGGATGTGACGGCATGGTTGCTGGGGATGCTGGCACAGTTACAGTCTCCTCAGCCCTGCGTCTAGGTCTTTTGCCTGCCTCCCAGTCTCTGCTGGAACCCTTTAGGGAGAAGACTGGTGGCACCATGATTAGAGCAGCAGTTGGCTGCTGCAGCGCAGGCAGCCCTTAAGATCGTACTGCCCATACCAGAACGGTAGCCATGTTAGTACATACAGCAAAATTCAAAAGAAGTGGTGGCATCTCAAATTCAAACCGGTTTAATTAAGCCACATATTTTTGTGATGAAATGGGCTCTAGTCCATGAAAGTTTATGCCGTGATAAAACTTTGGTCTTTAAGGTTCCACAAGACTTTCTTTTGTTGTAATTAAATAGTATCTGGTGTCAGACATATTTGGCAATAAGCTTCTTTGGATTAACTCTTCTATCAATGCTTCTTGAAAACATTCCTCTTCCTTTTGAAGTATTGACTATCTGCTTCCAGCTTCTCTGATGTGTCTGTCAGACAAGAGTCTGAACAGACTATGAATTTCTTAGTTATAGTAAGTATCTGCAGTTCTGTACTCTGTAATTAAAGTGTAGTTACAGCACTCGTCCAAAGGCAGTCAAGGGATGCAGAATTTCTTGTGACTGATTTATCGCTATGGCATCAGAACTTGGTTAGAATTGATTTTTGTTTCGGATTTCCCTGAAAGATAATGATGGATTGTTTGGTAGTTTAAAGCTTTGTCTTCATATCATAAGATTGATCGGAATGGTTATTGCTGCCTCCTGTTTAATCATTCTGCTGCACAATTCTTGTTGCTGTGATTATTTTAGACTAGCTCTTTAATAGCAATATTTATCGTCAAATGGCTTGGCCATTTAATGATCTGTCAAGAGATGGTAATTTGGCCACCGGTCAATGGAGTTTAAGCTTGAACCATCTGGCTCTTTGCCAAGGTGCACATTTCAATCTAGCTGTCTTGGTTTGGCTGACAGTCCTTTCCCACTTTTTCATTTTTAACATGTAATTGCCAAGTACTGCGCATGTAGGGTGGTCATTGCAGATGAAGGGGAGGTTCTTACTCTTGCTTTCATGGATTCTTTAGCTGAAGAAAAACTGCTCTCCTGAATTGGAGGAAAGGCCAAATGCAGTACATGGTCTGCATACCATACCTAAGATACTTTGATCATAACAATTCCAGAGGAATAGCCATTGACCTTGGCTGTTCGTTTTTTCACAGTCATAGTCCTACACAAAATGACCACATGTGTAGTGAGGAGCCACTCATTGTATCTGAAGAAGTGGACTTTAGCCAGCAAAAGGGTCACTAATATTGTGTCAATCTCTCAGGTGAACGGAAGGAAATGAAAACCATGGGAAGATGCACAAAACCAGATTCTGGAATTAATTGTAGAAGTTCTCCTGGAACTGAGCAGCAGCAGAATGAAGAGAGAAGCAAGAGGAAAGAGTAATTATGGAACAATAAAGGAATGGAACAGGGGAGAACTGTTTTTCCGCTATTTTGATGGAAGTGAGAAATATGGCTGGGACCAGTGTCGCCACCAGGGTTATAATCCTCCACGGTGTTTCTCCCTTAGGCCAGTCATTATCTCTCACCCTAATCAACTTCACAAAATTGTTTGGAAGACAAAATGGGGGAGTGGGGGACATGGTATGTCATTGTATGCTCCTTGGGGGAAAGGTGAGATAAGGGTCAAATAAAGACGTGTATGGTTATTTACCTCTGTAACTCAATGACACATTCCTTGGCCAAAGTAATTTAACACAGTAGTTCTTAGTTAAATTCACGTTTCTCTCTCTCTCTCTCTCTCTCTCCTAGTACTTTAAAATCTTCCAATTTTAATCTCTGAACCTTAAGTGTTCATTAGTTATAAAAACACCTCTCTGTCATAGAGGTGATCTGCTGAGTCTTCCTGCTAGGATGAAACCTTCTTTGTTTATTTTCCCCTACAGGCCTCACATTACACTTCACATTTGATTGAAAATCCACAGCTCTGTTTAAAAATCACAGCAGATTATCTGTAGAAGAATCTTGATTCCTGTTTTTTGCCAACACATCTAATTTTATTGGTTTAAAAATGAACTTTTTTGAGGAGGGCACGTAAACGTGCTAGCAATTGCCTGACTGGTGAACAAAACATGTTTACACATATATTTATTTACATTATTTTAGTCCACCTTTGAGACTCAAGGTGAATTACACAGTGTAAGTCAATACAATCAACAGGATGAGGCACCCAATAATCAATGCAATAGGGTTTGGACTGCAGAAATCTGAAAACTAGGGTTGCCACCCTCCAGGTACTAGCTGGAGATCTCCTGCTATTACGACTGATTTCCAGCCGATAGAGATCAGTTCCCCTGGAGAAAATGGCCACTTTGGCCATTGGGCTTTATGGCATTAAAGTCCCCTCCCCAAACCCCACCTTCCTCAGCCTCCGCCCCCAAAACCTCCCACCAGTGGCAAAGAGGGACCTGGCAACCCTACTGAAAACAGCGATGAGAAAGCATCAGCAGTAACATGACACATTAAACAATGCAGAAATTATGCAGTAGGAACATGGTAGTATAGTTCACAGTCCTTATCCATTTACCAAAACATCTTTCTGAACCAGTTAGTTACATGCAGCCCTATTACTTGTGTAAAAATAGAGCTCCTGAACAATTCAGTTTTGCATAGTTTGTGGAAAGCCAGGAGAGTGGGAGCCTTCCTGACCTCATCAGCCAGGCCATTCTGTAAGGTGGGAGCCACAACAGAGAATGAAACTGTACAGGCAGTTGTTGATTTTGTCCATTTGCAGGGTAGCACCTGCAGAAAGCCCTGATCCGATGAGCAAAGCTATCATAGTTGAGGATACAGGGAGAGGAAATCCTGCAGATATGAGGAGCCAAGGCCACGAAGGGCTCTGTTATGTGATAGTCAATATCTTAAACTGAACCTAGTAACTGATGGGCAGCCAATGGAGTGACTGCAGAATGCTCCACCTAGCTCTTGATAGTAACTAAGCTGTGGCCTTTTATGCCAGCTGGAGTCTCTGATATGACTTCCAAGGGAAACCTGTGTAGAATGCATTGCATGTGTAGAATGCATTGCAGTAATGCAGTCTCAATGTTATGGTGGTGTGGATCCAGGTGGCCAGATCAGCTGTATCAAGTTAGGGAGCAATCTTCTGGGCCAGATTGAGTTAGAATATATAGTGCATTAACTTGCTTCTCCAGCAGCAATGTGGGGTCCAGAATAACACTTAGGATTTTAACTGAGTCAGCAAGGGTCAGCTGAGCTCCATCAAAAGTGGGAAGCACAATGTCCTTCAAGATCTCTGCCTTCCCAACCAGCATCACTTCCCTGTTGTCTTGGTTGAGTCTCAATTTGTTCAATTTCAACCATTTAGCCACAGCAGTCAGGCATCAGCATATTGATGACATCCAGTTCCAAACATGTGACTGATTTTTCCTAACGGTTTTACAGAGAAGTTGAATAATATGGGGGATACGATTGTGCATGTGAAAGACAACTTCCACACTGAAGATGGCTGGTCTCCAGTGGCAACCGTTTGAGTCTGATCCATGAGGAATGATTATCTTGATACTTATTTCTGCCTCCAAATGCCTCAAAAAGGATGACATGATGTACTATACCGATAGATCCAGTAGGAGCAACAAAGGAGCATGCCCTTTATCTACATTCAGATGGAGGCCATAAACGAAAGTCACCATAGTCATCTCTGTCCCGTAGCTCAGCCTGAAAGCTGACTGAAAAAGACTCAGAACACATCCGTTATCTAAGAAGACCTGGAGTTGGTCCACTACTGCTCTCTCTATCACATTGTCTAAAAAGGGCAGATTAGAGACTGGGTGATAATTGGCCACAACATTTTTGTGCAGGGGTGGATTTTTTTAAAATTTTTAATAATTTTTATTGTAAATATAGGGTACAGGAAAGAAAAAGGGAGGGGGATAAACAATCTGTCTACTTTTGATATATATCTTGTTGGTCAGTAAAATACATATTAAAAGCATTTCATATCTAATTATATCTAATTGTATTGTTTAAAGGCTTATAGTGAGTTTACTAGGATATTATTACTAAGAAAGAGAAAATAAAAGGGAAAAAAATTCTCTAATTGTTGACTGATATGTGCAGTGGATTTTTAAAGTAGTGAATAAATAATTGCCTCTTTGAGTGGCCAAGGAAAGGTGCCATGAGCGAGTGACTGATTTATGGCATGAGCAGACCACAGGAGATATTAGGCATGCCTTTTGCCTCATCTATATTATAGGTGGCCTCAAGATCAATGTACCAGAATGTATTCATATTATTTTATCACCAAAAACTTTGCACAGGTGTCATAGCTAATTGTTTATTTCTGAGGCAGTAAAAACTCAGATTTAGGAGTCAGCAGATATCGAGATAGCATTGGGCATAGAGAAATGATGTTTCTTTGTCCATGTCTTCCAGCCCTCTTTAGTCATCCACCTCTATGGTAAACCACAGGGCAATGTGATTGTTAATCTCATGCACTATGATTATTTACCTGGTGGAACTGTAACTGATACTAATCAAAAACAATAAGCACAAGCATATTAGGAAGAGTCAAGCCCACAGTAGTGATAAACTGGGAAATTTCTCTCACTATTTCAACCTGCAAGAGCCCCGTGGCGCAGAGTGGTAAACTGCAGTACTGCAGTCTAAGCTCTGCTCACGATCTGAGTTCAATCCCCACGGAAGTCTGTTTCAGGTAGCCGGCTCAAGGTTGACTCAGCCTTCCATCCTTCCGAGGTCGGTAAAATGGGTACCCAGCTTGCTGGGGGTAAAGGGAAGATGACTGGGGAAGGCACTGGCTAGGGCTGTTGAATTTAAAAAAATTCGGTATAGTTCGGATTTGGCCGAATTCGGCCCGTTTAGATTCAGGATATGCTGAAGTCCGAACTCCCCCACTTCGGGTCCGTTCAATTCGGCAGGAATTCAAAGTTTGGGAAAAAAATTCGGCCGAATAAAGCCATTAAAAACACAAATCGCGCCTTTCCGCAGCTCTGGGGGGGGCATTTTTGGGGTTAGAGGTCCCAAACTTTCAGCAGAGCTTCATAGGACGTTTCTTGAAAGATCCCCCAAGTTTTGTAAAGATTGGGTAGGGGGGGCTGAGATATGGGCCCCGAAAGGGGTCCCCCCCACCCTTAATGAGCATGTCTGAGCAGAGCTTGCCGCCCACGCACAAAGCTCCCAGCCCCGACAAACAGCTAAGTTTGCAAAGCATTGCAACAGTAATGCAAAACAACACAACTGCACAGCAACACAACCTTGTAAGCAACACCTTTGCAACTGTGCAAAGCAACACCTGACACCTGGGAGTTTGCAAACCATGGAAAGCAACAGAGGCAGCTAGCTATGCATAATGAGCAGGAGGGGTGTAATTTCCCCTTTTGCATCGGACTGGGGACCAGGCAAATGCATTCTTTAAGTCACCATTTGAAAACCAGTTTTGAGCAAGCATCCAAATAGACCTAACCACTCTTATGAATGAGGGAAAACAGACACACAACTGAAACCCCCCCTCAAACCAGGGAGAGAGAGACTCGAGGGGGAACACACACCCCAGGCAGAACCGGCAAAAGCCCCCTTTGGCTTCCCCCCCACCCACAGAAACTGCTCCCTCCCCCCACACACACAAACTCTGCTTCCCCCCACACACAGAGACACACAGGAGAAAAATTATAGATTAAAGCCCCCAAAGGGGTCTTACTGTGGCTGTCTTCTGTTCCATCAGGAGGGGTGGGAGGAGGACTGGGTAATCCAAGATGATTCCATTTAGGCACGGACGTTTTGCTCTGGAGATGCATACCAGGCTGGGGTGATCCATTCATCCCAATAGGGAAAAGGGGAAAGGGGAAAGCCCATATCTCGGGACCCCCTGACCCAATGTTTACAAAACTTGGGTGGTCTCTTAAAAAGGCTTGTCTGAAGCTCCGCTCAAAGTTTGGGATCTGCACCCCCAAAACTGCGCCCCCTGCAGCCACAGAAAGAGAAAAGGAGGGGAGCCGATATTTCTGCCCCCACTGAACCCATCTTTACAAAACTTGGGTGGTATCTTAAGAATGATTGTCTGAAGCTAAGCTGAAAGTTTGGGGGCTGTATCCCCAAAAAAGCGCCCCCTACAGCCACATAAATGGAAAAAGGGGGGAGGGAAAAGGGGGGAGCCCATATCTCGAGACCCCCTGACCCAATGTTTACAAAACCTGGGGGGTATCTTAAGAAGCTTCATCTGAAGCTCCACTGAAAGTTTGGGGTTTGTACCCCCCAAAATGCGCCCCCTGCAGCCATGAAAAGAAAAAAGGGGGGAGCCCATATCTCGGGACCCCCTGACCCAATGTTTACAAAACTTGGGTGGTCTCTTAAGAAGGCTTGTCTAAATCTCTGCTGAAAGTTTTGTGTCTGTACCCCAAAAATACGTCCCCTGCAGCCACAGAAAGGAGCGAATGTGCACAAACTTCCCCACACACACACACAAAGATTTTCCTCTCTCTCTCTCTCTCTCTCCCCGGCCCGGCCGCACATCAGCTGATTCCTCCAGTACTCAATCCTGACTGATTGGCCAGAAGAAGACCCAGCTTGGCCACCGATTGGCCGGGGGAGGAGAATGCTGCTTACTGACGGTTATGCTGCTTACTGACGGCCCCGAATTTGCCGGATTTATTCGTGAACTCCCGAACTCGCTGAATTCGGCTCCCCCGGTTGCCCGCCATTTTTGAGTTTGGTTCCTCCCGAACTAAAAACCACCGAATCAGGGGAAATTTGGCTGATTTTCAGTTCGGGCTGAACCGAATCAACAGCCCTAGCACTGGCAATCTGCCCCGTAAAACAAAGTCTGCCTAGTAAATGTCAGGATGTGACATCACCCCATGGGTTAGGAATGACCTGGTGCTTGCACAGGGGACCTTTACCTTTATTTCAACCTGTGTACCTATTTGTAGCCAAAGGAATGAACAGATGCCCTTCAGGAGGCTGGAGAGAGTCAGGTGAAGCTATTCCGTATTTTAAAAATTCCAGGTCAGGTTTGCTCAATAGACTGAGAAGCAAGGAGATCTATTCTTGAGCCCGATATCTTTCCACATCTTTTCACTAGATTATTGGTCTTGTAAATATGCCCTCACATGATTTAATGTATTATTAGAATAAGGAAAGCTATTTTTTTCCGGTGGAATAAATAATGGTTTTTCCATTTGATCTTTGAAAAACCATTTATAAAGATGATGTATGGAAAACTGCCAGTTTTGTCTCAATCAAAATGAATGTCATAACCTAACATTTCAGCAGCTGCTTATCAAATTTTATCTTCTGATATATGCTTTGTTCTTTGGGCTTGTATCACATTATGCCAGGTACATGAAACAAATGTGATTAAGCGATTAGAGTGCAGAGTGCACAGCAGCTGGAAATAGGTTCTTTAGTTGTCCCGGCTGTCACTGACTGGTTCTGAATATGTCAGCTTTCATGTTCACAAAGTAGACTACTTAATCTGTGTGACTTCCACACTAATAATAGCAGTAGCATAGGCATTTTTGTAAATTGTTCTGACAATAAGGAGAAAAATAAAAATAACGGTAGCAGGAAGCCGATCGAAATCAGTGGTCCCCTTGCCTGAGTTCTCCCTACTGGTCCTGATCCTTAATAGGTAATATTGCAATAATGATCTAATTGGAATGCCTTGCATATCAGGCATGCCAATTAGGTAGCATACAAAATGTCAAAGACGCCCATTTACGGGAAAAAAAAACTTTATTTTTTTTAATGTCGTTGTGCTTTATCTTTTCTTGTCATTCAACAGACTCCACCCCAGCTTGTCCACAGCCATTCATGCTGATGGGAGAAACTTCCTAGGCAAGCTACCTTAACTACAGATTTAACGTGCTAAAAACTGTTGGGAGATCCAGATGATATCCACACACTCTTGTTACCTTACATCTCTCATGTTTATGTATTGTCCAAGCTCTTGAGGAGGGGAGGAGGTAGATCATCCACAGAGAATTTAAGAGTAGAATTACTCAAAAGTTCAGAATCTGCCCATCCAAGATGATCGCCGTTCTCTGGTTTATAGCTAAATTTCCAGAACTGCTGCCCCCTCCCCAGTAACTCTTGGTTCCTAATTGTGAAGTTTAAAGGAAGGAAGGGAGATGGGGGGGTGCCATAGATAGAACCTCATACCTTCCAGCGACCTTGATAAATTATTAGGGTTGCCAGGTCCCTCTTTGCCACCGGAGGGAGGTTTTTGGGGCAGAGCCTGAGAAGGGCGGGGTTTGGGGAGGGACTTCAATGCCATAGAGTCCAATTGCTAAAGCAGCCATTTTCTCCAGGGGAACTGATCTCTATCAGCTGGAGATCACTTATAATAGCAGGAGAACTCCAGCTAGTACCTGGAGGTTGGCAACCCTATACATTATTGGCTGTTCACCCACATCAGCACAGATTAAGCATTTTACATTCTAAAGCTAAAGTATTTTACTGATTTTAGACTTTGATCTTTAACATCACCTTATACCAGTAGTTCATTGTGCTGTTTGGTTAGAAATTTAAAATTCTGATGTGGTACATCTGGCATGAACAAGCACAATGAGCTGGGGGGGAAAAACCCCTACTCAGGAGCCATGGAGGCCTGTGTGCTTTATCAAGAGGTAACCAATGAAGCTTATCTAATCTAATTATTACAGTGCTTCAAGGGGAATTTAAAACCATTATGGATATTTGAACTTAACTTGACCCTCTGCAGTTAATTTTTGTTAGACAAAGGTGGTCTTGATAAGAATGGTGGTGTTCTATCCATCTATGTTTAGTCTGTGTGCTTGCTTAAGAACAGACAGTTTCTCTTGAGTAAGAATAAGTTCCTTTATTAACTTAACAGCACTTTAAAATGGACACCAAATAGGCAGACTTTAAGAGGTCTTTTCAGAGAAGCTCCAGCCAAAACATTGATGAAGCAAGGAAGTGGGGTTTGAAAAATGTATTGACCGTGTTATTTGTTCCTGGAGATTTTTTGGTAAGCCTGGCATTTTTCTTTCACTCTTTGAGCTTCAGATTTTTAAGAAGTATGTATCTTCCAAGGCTTTTGAATGGCATATTATTTTTCACTTCTAGTTAGTGCAAAGAATACATTATAGAAAGGAAAGCTACAAAATGTATATCCAGAAATAAGTGTTTAGCCCTGTGTTCAAACATCAACTGTGCTTTCTGTTGTTTAACCAATTTTAACCCTAAGACGATCCATCCTCTTATCCCATGACTAGCTTATTTAAGAGCCTTTAGTGAGGTATCTTGCCAAAAGCCTTTTGAAAGTCCAAGTATACAATGTCTACTGGATCACCATTATGCACAGGTTTCTTCTCTGTCGCAAATAATTCCAAAAGGTTGGTGAGGCAGGACTTCCGTTTGCCAAAACCATGCTGATTTTCCCTCACAGGCTTTGTTCTTCCGTGTGCCTAATAATTCTATCTGTAATTCTAGTTTCTATTAATTTGCCCAGGACAGATAGACTGGCTGGTAACTTCCTGGTTCTCCCCTGGCCCTCTTTTTAAAAATTGGTGTAATGTTTGCTACTCTGCAGTCTTCTAGTATAGCTGCTGATTTTAGTGACAAGTTACATGTACTGGTTAGTAGATAAACAATCTCAAATTTGATTTCCCTACCAGTTGCCTACCTGTTAAGGAGGAACTATTATTCATGAAATGCTCTGTCCTTACATCATGCTTTTTTCTGTTCGTCCTTTTGATGTTAAGAAAATTCCATCATGGCATCATAAGTAAGTAAACCAATCAATATAATTTACTTAACTCATTTGAATGCTAAATTTCCATATAAATTACTCCTGTTATGAAGAGGTCATATATAAGTGGTACGGTTATAATTATCCAGTAACTATACATTGACTTAAAAAACAAAACATGCAAATATTTATGCCCTTCTCTTCATATGTCAAATAGATTCACATCTCATATGGCTTTCATGGAATTTTATTTCTTGTGCTTTAAATCAAATCTTTGAACGCTAATTACCATTCAGCAGATAGGACTTTATGTGAAACTGTTAAATCCGTAAATGACCTAGGTGTTTTTCCATCTTCCTCTGATCAAGTAAGCATCATTTTACTCACCTAGAACATACACATGCTAATATCTTTGAATGTACTTCATCCATACTCTTCTCTTCGTAGTTATACTTTCCTTGGACAATGAAGCTATTCAGCGCATTAGCATTTACATTATGTCAGACGCTGAAATTGAAACATTTATCTTGCAATTTCCATATAAATGTCTTAAAACAGCTCTCCAAGTCATCTGTATGTTCAACTATAAAAGGTTCATCTTTTGTTGAAGAGGCTAATATCAGATGCTGTAATACCTTTACCCCCCTCCTTGTAACAATCACCTTTTAAAAAACAATTTAGGTTCGCTTGCCTTTTTGCAAGGCAGACTTCTTCTTTCATAATGAACTTAAATGCAAGCTGCATAAACCCATCTGGAGATAAAAATTATGTACAAGCTATACTTTACAAAGACGTAATTACATTATAATAAAGCTGCCACTCTTAGTGGGTGAGATAAAATTCACCATAAACTGAGAGGCTGCTGATTGCTCTTATAGATATTATTCTGAAAGAAGAATCCAGATGAGAATTAGAGTAAATAATATACTGTTCAACAGGGAAATCCCAGGCATATTAACAGAAGTCGATGACAGGCAGGGGGAAGATTCATCTGTATCCTGAAGTCTTAAAAGGCCTCTAAAGGACAGCATGCTGAAGACTAGCAGTGGACATTTATTTCCACAACGCTTGCCATACCTTACGTAGCATTTAACAAGGATGCTATTCTGTGCGGCTTGTAACACCAGTCACAGAACTTCCATGAACCATAATTCCATTGTGATAGAACTGAACTAGCTGTGATGCATGTGGGATGACATTTTTTTAAAATAGAAACTAAAAATGCTGTAGATTTCATGTCAAACATTTTTTACTATCATACTTACCATATTGATAGATCACAATGGGTAGTTGTTAGGGTTGTGCATATCGATAAACCCAAACCGAAAATAAACCCCAAATTAGCCATTTCAGTAAATTTTGGGTTTATTAAATGTCAAAACCTGGGGATGAAGCTGAAGCCAAATAGGTGATTCCAAAAAAAGCTAAATAGATATTCGGCCTTTTGTGTTCGGCTATTCACCTTTGCTCAGAGGCATGGCTCTGTGCTTTCTTCCCTTCTTCTTACTTTTTTTTGACTGGTTTTCTAAGGGCCCCATAGTTGGGGCACTTTTGAGATAGGGTTATTTAAAAGATGGTGCTCACCCAGTCCCGTCCAGAGGGATATACCCTCCAACTAAAAAGAGCCAGACAGCTGCAAGCCACCAGGCTTCCGAAGGAGATTTCTTCATCCACGTAGATGAGCAATCTCCATCAGACAGCCCCCGTGGTCATGACTTCAGCCAGCTCCGATATCACCCCCCCATGAAAACCTGCTTTCCAAAAGAAGGTTGCCCTGAGTAGAGGCTTCATTTCCCCACACTGTGACCATCTCTTGGAGTCAGATTTTTTTAATACCACAATAAAGGACTGTTCACAGGATGTCATTTGCCACCAAAAGGAATTCTTTCTGTACCTTATTTCTCTTGCATTTAAGCCTTTTCCCTCCGTTTGGAAGCTAATTTGCATGGACATCATGCAAAGTGACCCAGAAATGAAGGTAGCCCCCAGACTATTTATTTCCTTTTTTTCCAATGAAGCTTACTCCTAGGAAAGAGGATTGCATCTCAGTCTACTTTCAGGCACTGTGTCTGACCCACTGTATTTGTTGTTTTGTTTGATGCAAGTGCTGCTTTCCTAGTGAGAGGTTCACAGAGCTATTGGGCATTTGCCACACCAATGAACTAATCCCAAGACTGGCTCACCAGATTCGCTACCTTCAGTTATGGTAAGTTCACCTGGTGAACTTATTTTGTGGCCAAATTACAGCATCCTTATTAACAGAACATTTAAACATTTATTCCAGTGTGAGTTTTTGTGAGCCGTGAATAGCGGACTCTTATCTGGTGAACCAGGTTTGTTTCCCCACTTCTCCACATGACGCCTGCTGGGTGACCTTGGGCTGGTCACAGTTCTCTCCAAACTCTCTCAGCTCCACCTACTTCACAAGGTGAAGCCTGTTGTGAGGAGAGAAAGGGAAGGTGATATGATAGCTGCTTTCAGACTCCTTTTGTTAGAAAAAAGTGGGATATAAAAAACCAACTCTTCTTCTTCTACTACTACTACTGCTACTACCACCACCGCTGCCACTGCCAATCCCTTCCTGAAGTATTGCTCAGGTCTGCATCCATTCATGCATGGGCCAGAGGTCTCTTGCCCTGGGAATCTGGAGGTGCATTTATGAAGGAATGTTCACACACACCCAGATTTCCCAGTAATAGTGCTGTATTACTAGCTCAGCAGAGAAGGGGAAAGGGAGATTTCAGGGGGACCAAAATCACCATTGTGCGGTGGTTTTGCACATGCATAATGAAAGAAAGCGGGAGGAGCAGTAAACATAATGGGAATTGGGTTGTGTATATGCTATGCCCACCTATTCCCACACTTCTTACTGTGGCAGGGGTGCATTTTCATGTTAACAGCCAATGATGCTATCTGGTTTCATCAGTTCAACAAGGCCATGAACAAATAATGAAAATCCCAGATTGATTCCAGTCACGTGATTCACTTTCATATGGGCATTACTTAGATCTCTCCTGCCTGTGAAAGGTTACTTTAAAAGCTCTGGTCAATGAATGCATCAGTGGCCTCGATGCTTCCCAATGTATTCAAGTGATTCAGAAGGAAGAATTAGAGCAAATTCCCCCAAAAAAGCTCTATTAGTTTTTAGCAATTTCGTTGATTATCCTCAAATGAGCCTACTGTTTCAACAGATGCCATATAATGGAGCTATCCACAATGTCAGCTGGTAGCCCTCCGCTTAAAAACTGCAAGCATTGGGAAAGTGGATGGGGGAAGGGACTGCATAAATATTTGCTGTTGAAATGGTGAATGTATACATGCTACTATTTATTTCCCCCCAAAAAAATATCTGTACACTGACATTTTAGTTGAGCGAAGACGTCTACCAGCTGTCCTTTCTAAAAGCTTAGTTCTCAAACTGCTGAAACCTACTCCTGAAAGAATGGGAAGATAGATTCAAACTTAGTTGCTTCATAAGCAGCTGTTGATATTTTTAGCATTGCCAGCAAGCTTGGATGAAGGAGGATGTGTCGCTCATTCTTGGGGTTTAATGTTACCTTGAATAAATCCACACTGAAATTCCATAGACATTCCACACCAATCTCATTGTTCAGAACTGGAGATGAAGCTCTGCCTTTGAAGCGGCTGCTAAACACCAATTGGGGTCAGATCTGTTCCTTTAAAAAAAAAAAAATAGCCGAGTACAATAGAGCCAAAGTTAATCTCGGCACATATTCAAAATCTGGCATATTCTTGAATGATCCAGGAAGCATTTTTTGTGTCACAATATATAAATATTTTAATTTGAATACTGTAGACTTCTTAACATGTCCCAAGATGTTTTGATTTAGGACGCTTCAAGTATGAGCCTTCATGAGTTGCTAAATACAACTTACGGTTGCAGTTTTCTATTAAATGTCTTCAGATATTTAACATCAGCTACAAAATGCAATGAAATACAATACAGCAGTGATTTTCAGATTATTTTTTCTGGGAGAATATGAGTTTCTCAATTAAAAACAACAGCTGAAAAGCCGCATATCCACATCCTCAGAAGTGCACGGCAATAGAAGAATTTTGGGTGTATTGTAGAATATACTCTCCGCAAACAACATGTGGCAGTCAGGCTCAGACCTATGGGAAATGGTGTCTGCACCTCACGATGTGCCCCAGAATCCTATGCTAAACATATGGATTGTATGGCAGATGTCAGTGTGGAAAATATTGTCTGAATACAGGAAGTCTGAAAGTCACTATCATGTACTGTGGAATATCAGTCAAGTCCATTACTAAATACATATTAGTTATCAAATAAAGTTATATATCTCAAAAATGAAACATTTAAATAAAATGTCATTGGGTGTCGGGCAGCCCATTCCTGAAGGGGGGGGGGGTGGATCCGTGGAAGACAGGAGTGGTACAGCCACTCAGCCTCCTCAGAGGGTTCCTAGCCACTGCAGAGGGGGGAAAAGCACTTAAAAAAATAAAATAAAGGAAAAAGGGGGGAAATGCCCCATAGCAAACAGTGATGCAGCCCCGCCACCGCTCAAGGGGGTGTTCCTGGGGCAAAAGAGCTGTGGAAACTGCCGAAAGGCAACTCCACCCCCGGGAACACCTCCTCCATGGCAGCGCAGGCTTTCCCTTCTGGGAAAGACCTGTCGGTGTGGTTGCACTGCTGGTGGGGGCTGGCGGCTCCCAGTTTCCAGCATGTTTGCCCCCGCGCTGACTCCTAAGGAGCCACCTTATTCCATGATAAAGTGGACCCTACGCCGGCACGGGGTCACACAAGCTTTTAAGGAGCTTCTCCTCCCCCTTCGGGAATGGGCTCAAAGTCAGATATCAAGCTATTTGAATATTCTCAAGCTGTTTGAAGGATATTCTACAGCTAAATTTTTAATGAAGAATGCTGAGGTGTTTGCGGGAACAAATTAATCTGATTTCCTATGGGCAATAGCCACGTTTAAATGAATGTGGTGTTTCTTGAATGTTATAAAATCATGACTTCTTTTAATCTGATCATATTTTATGCACCCCTTTATCAACTCACTGTTTTGGGGTATCTATTTGACACTGATTCTGCCCATGTTGTCCCATTCCCTTATATATGGTACAAGGCAAGCATAAATATATCCCTTTCCACACCATTTGAATTTCGACATGGGTTCCCAGGATATGCAGCTATCATAGGGTTGCCAGCCTCCAGGAAGTAGCTGGAGATCTCCTGCTATTACAACTGATCTCCAGCCGATAGAGGTCGGTTCACCTGGAGAAAATGGCCACTTTGGCAATTGGACTCTATGTCATTGAAGTCCCTCCCTCCCCAAACCCTCCCCTCCTCAGGCTCCACCCCAAAAACCTCTCGCTGGTGGCAAAGAGGGACCTGGCAACCCTAAACAATCAGCGGTTACAATCTCCAAACTCCTTTCAGGAGACCCGGAGTACTGAGTGTTTTGTAGGCTGACCTTTTAAACATCTTTTCTGATGGCTCATTCCCCCTTAGTGAGGCCTACTACCCAGTTTTTAAAACATCATTTATTTACTTATTTTAAGCATTTATTAGCTGTCCTTCTACCTTGCAGAATTCAAGGCGATGATATTTATTTAAGTATTTGGCCCTACTTTTCTCCACAAAGGGACCTAAAGCAGCTTACAACAGAAAAAACAAAAACAACCCTATACACATAAATTAATAAATAAGGTTGCCAACCTCCAGGTACTAGCTGGAGATCTCCTGCTATTACAACTCATCTCCAGCTGATAGAGATCAGTTCCCCTGGAGAACATGGCCGCTTTGGCAATTGGACTCTATGGCATTGAAGTCCCTCCCCTCCCCAAACCCCGCCCTCCTCAGGCTCCACCCCAAAAACCTCCCACCGGTGACAAAGAGGGACCTGGCAACTCTATTAATAAACAACAAAGAAAGCTGCAAACTACTTCTTGGGCTAGTCCCAACTCCCAAACTCATTGCCTGGCTTGTCCGAAGGCATGGACTGCAAGCTGTGGATGAAGATCCAAGGACAAAGGATTAAGATGATCTCACTGGGCCTTTCCTCCTGGCTCTGCCCAATGCCTCCCATCTCTGACCACACCAAAGTTTTCTTGGTATCTGGAACAGGATGGGGAAAATAATCCTCCCACTCTTTTCCTACCTGACATAAGAAGGACATACTTGGGGTCAGACTAAGTTTTCCATTAACATTTCTACTGATTCCCTCCTCCCACTACAGACTTCTAATTTACTCCTCATACTCTTCCTGAGAGTTCCCCTAACCGAGGAGTAACATTTCCGGAAGATCAGAGAACAGCAGTGAGGGTGGAAAGGCAGGAAAGTTCCATACCGCTGACACATTAATGGAGAATTAGTCTGGATACAACCCAATACTTGCATTAGCCTTTTAGTGTATGTGTTAGAGGAGGAAAGACTGCCAAAATTGATATTATGGTTATTTTTATCCAATTTTATGCCTGCACAAATATGAATCTCTGCCTACATAGCGGCTAATAATAGAGAATGGGCTGCCTCCTATCATGCTTAGGATGAGGAATCTGTAAAGATCTGTATGCGTTTGTCTAGTCTGAGCCTCCAGCCTAGCAGTGATTGTCACACCAATAAAGAATGTCCCTGTAAATTTAGCTGTCTGAAACGTAATTTATATAGTGGAATGTTTGCTGCTCTTTTGTGGTCAACTCACACTTGTCATTGAAAATGTCTACAGTTCTACATCACATGAGTCATGTATAGGGTTGCCAACCTCCAGGTGGTAGCTGGAGATCTCCCACTATTACAACTGATCTCCAGGCGACAGAGATCAGTTCCCCTGGAGAAAATGGCTGCTTTGGCAATTGGACTCTATGGCATTGAAGTCCCTCCCTTTGCCAAACCCCACCCTCCTCAGGCTCCTCCCTCCAAAATCTCCAGGTATTTCCCAACCCAGAGCTGGCAACCCTCGTCATTTAGATAATGTGGGCTATGTTCTATTAGGGTTTCCAACCTCCAGGTGATACCTGGAGATCTCCCGCTATTACAGTTGATCGCCAGATGACCAAGATAAGTTCCCCTGGAGAAAATGGCTGCTTTGGAGGGTGGACTATGACATTATACTTTGGAGAGTGGACTCTGTGGCATTATATTCTCCTGAGCTCCCTCCCCTCCCAAACCCCACCCTCCGCAGGCTCCATTCTAAAAATCTCCAGGTATTTCCCAAGCCGGAGTTGAGAACCCTATGTTCCATGCTAGTTCTGTAGCACACATGGGGCTGCCCCATGCATTGGGTGACTTGAGAGACGCATCCTTCTGTGTTTGCAGATAAAGACTACCGGAATGAGGAATGGCTTAAGGTGGAATTCCCATTATTATTGCCTGCGAGCAGTTTCCCCAGGCTCAATTTGATTCAAAGGAGGCACGAAGCCTCATTGGGCAACAAGATCTTAATAGCAGCCAATTAGGAGGTGAGGCATTTTTGGTGGTACATTTTTAGGGTTGTCAGCTCTGGGTTGGGAAAAACCTCGTGATTTTTGGGGCAGAGCCTGAGGAGGGCAGGGGACTTGGGGAGGGGACTTCAATGCTAGTACCTTCCAGCTAGTACCTGGAGGTTGGCAAGCCTATACATTTTTCTGCTGGCTAGCCTGATCTCATCAGATCTCAGAAGCTAAGCAGGGCCTGCCCCTGGTTAGAATTTGGAAGTCCAAGGACTTCCAGGGTCATGACATGGACACAGGCAATGACAAACCACCTACGAAGGTCTCTTGTCTTGAAAACCCCACCAGGAGTCTCCATAAGTCTGATGTGACCCGACGACACACACACCCTTTATATTATCAGATTCTGTGATTAACACTCAGTGATGTATATTGTACCCAAAATAAATCACATTTTCATAACTCCATGAAACTGGAGCAAGAAAGGATTCAAACTAGTACTGTAACATTATAAGGTTAAAGTATCCTGTGACATGAAGAAGGAAGAAGAAGAAGGAAGAAGAGTTGTTTTTTATATGCTGAATTTCTCTACCACTTAAGGAAGAATCTGGAGCCTCGGCCCTCATGGCGCAGAGTGTTAAGCTGCAGTACTGCAGTCAAAAGCTCTGCTCACAGCCTGAGTTTGATCCCGACAGAAGTTGGTTTCAGGTAGCCAGCTCAAGGTTGACTCAGCCTTCCATCCTTCCGAGGTCGGTGAAATGAGTACCCAGCTTGCTGGGGGTAAAGGGAAGATGACTAGGAAAGGCACTGGCAAACCACCCAGCAAACAAAGTCAGATTTGGAAATGTCGGGATGTGATGTCACCCCATGGGTCAGGAATGACCTGGTGTTTGCACAGGGGACCTTTACCTTTATCTTTTTAAGGAAGAATCAAACTGGCTTACAATCACCTTCCCTTCCCCTCCCCACAACAGACACCCTGTGAGGTAGGTGGGACTGAGAGAGCTGTGACTAGCCCAAGGTCACCCAGATGGCTTCATGTGTAGGAGTGGGGAAACAAATCCAGTTCACCAGATTAGCCTCCACCACTCATGTGTAGAAGTGGGGAATCAAACCGGGTTCTCCAGATCAGAGTCCACCGCTCCCAACCACCGCACTTAACACTACACCACACTGACTTTCTTATACAGTTTATAAAGACTGTGTGTGTGTGTGTGTGTGTGTGTGTGTGTGTGTGTGTGTGTGTGTGTGTATATATATATATATATATATATATATATATATATATATATATATATATATATATATATATATATAAATAATGCATGCTTGATAGATGATACAAAACACCACTTGGACCGTGAACACATGGCTTGTGAAACTGATCCCAAAAACCTATGCCAAACCGTATGCAAGGATGGGAACTGGAACTCCAGGGTGCCAGTTTACAGGAAGAAAATGTAATCACTGCAGCTGAGCTAGAGCTGTCAATTTGGTTCCATCCAACATGGAAAACAGCCGAATTTTCCCTGATTCGGCAGTGTCCAGTTCAGATAGAGCCAAAGTAAAAAAAAGGCGAGAAAACGACGAGCCAAACTCAGCGAGTTCGGGCGGACACTGGATAAATTTGTACAACTTCGGCACCCCCAAATTAGCATTCTCCCGCGGCCAATGGTGGCCCAAGCTGGGTCTTCTTCTGGCCAATCAGAGCAGGGATTCTCCCGTTTGAATTGGCCAGGATAAGAGTACAAAAACTCCCGTCCCATGTCTGTATTCATTTCCTTCCATTTTGGTGGTGCTGCTTTTGAGAGATCCTGAGCTGAGCTGCTTACTGGAATAGGATTGGATTTACGTCTCCTCCCTGCTCCTGCTGGAAGACATCCACAGTTTGATTTTTGGGGGTTTTCTCTATACCTTTTCTCCTGTGTGTGTGTGTGGGGGGGGGAAGCAGATTCTGTGTGTGTGGGGGGAGCAGTTTCTGTGGTTGGTTTGGAAAACCAAAGGGGGACTGTTGCCTGTTCTGCCAGGGGGGTGTGCCTGCTCGCCTCTGCGGGAGTGTGCTCTCTGCCTTTTTTTGCCCGTTGCCACCCTCGCCTGGAGTTGAGTCAGTGCGGCGGTGCGGCATGAGTCTCCCTCCACTCGGCACCCGTGCCTCCTCCTCCTTGGTTCATTTGTTTGGGGTTGAGCTGAGCCATACTGGTTTGAGGGGGGGAGTTGCCTGTTCTGCCGGGGGGCCTGCTCGCCTCTGTGGGAGTGTGCATTCTGCCTTTTTTGCCCGTTGCCACCCTCGTGCCTCCTCCTCCTTGGTTTGTTTGTTTGGGGTTGAGCTGAGCCATACTGGTTTGAGGGGGGTTGTTCTGCTGGGGGGGCTTGATTGCCTCTGTGGAGTTGGGGGGGGTTACCTGTCCGGGGGGGGGCTGATTGCCTCTTTGCAAGTGAAATCTATCAATCCTGAAGATACGGAATTTGCGCAGGTCGTGTTATAAGATGCACTTTGGCTGTGTTGAAATGAAAAGATATGTACGTTACCCATGCTAGTTACGCTGTTTACTTACGCTTTGAGCATTGTTGGATGCACTTTTGGCATAGTTACATCGGCTCTTAGAAGCCACGGACTGGCTTCTACTGTGTGGGGGGGGGGAGCGAAAGGGGGGGTGACCTGTCCTGGTGGGGGGGGGGCTTGATCTCCTCTTTGCAAGTGTGATTGTTGCTGTGGAAGATTTGAATCCAGCAGCATGAAATCTATCAATCCTGAAGATATGCAATTTGCACAGGTCGCATTTACACTAGTAGCGTTATAAGATGCACTTTGGCTGTGTTGACATGAAAAGATATGTGACCCAAGCTAGTTACGCTGTATACTTACGCTTTGAGCGTTGTTGGATGCACTTTCGGCGTAGTTACATCGGCTCTTAGAAGCCATGGACTAGCTTCTACTGTGTGTGGGGGGGGAGCCAAAGGGGGGGTGACCTGTCCTGGTGGGGGGGCTTGATCTCCTCTTTGCAAGTGTGATTGTTGCTGTTTTCACTGGTTGCCACCTTCGCCTGGAGGTCAGTGTGAGTCGGTGAGTCTCTCTCTGGCTGCCCCAGTAACAATGGGAGGTTTTGCCTTGGATTTGCCACTCTCTGATGCACATTAAGGATTGCCAGTTCCTATTCATTCCAATGGGCAGAGGGGGGAACCCCTTCCAGACCCCATAACTCGGGACCCCCTGACCCAATCTGCACCAAACTTGGGGGTTCTTGCAAAAAGGGTCCCCTCAAGCTACACTGAAAGTTTGGGATCTCTAACTCCAAAAATGCCCCCCGGAGCCGCAAAAAGCCACAAATGTGCTTAAATGGCATTATTCGGCCGAATTTATTCATGAAAGTCGATTTTCATGCCAAATCCCACTGATCCGAATAGGGGGAGTTCGGACTTCGGCATTTCCCGAATAAAAACGGCTGAATTTTTCCGAATCCGAATTTTACCGAATTTTTTTTCAACTGCCCTAATCTGAGCTGCATCAGCATGCTGATGATTATGTAACTACTACTGTACAGCTACTGGCATCATTTCTTGGCTTTGCAGAAGTTGTTTATATATATATTTTATAGGGGCAAACATGCTGAATAATGAGATGTATAATTTCCTAACCTAGACATGTGGATAGCACATATTAGGTACATTCATGTCACGATTTTCTGAGTTAGTAGCATCAATATAGACACCACATACTTTCCTTTCGAGAAAGACAAGGGGTTTCAAAGCATCAGATTGCACTCTTTTGCACAGCAAAACCTCTTGGTAGCTGAATGTTGAAGATGCTGACAACAGATTACAGATCACCTTACCTATGGCAGGTGAACAGATGAGTATTACTGGAATCATGCCTAGAGGAAATAAAAGCACAGTTGGGTTTCCCGGAACTAGGTAATGAAGATGTTGGCAAAAATACAATGATTTGAACAGGAACATGAATTCTTCTGCCCGCTGTGTCGGACTAATGTGTTACTCATCAATCCATAATGGAGAGCCATACAGTGATCATCTTTATCCTGCTTTTGGCCCATTGTTCATACTACCATTAAAAAACCCTTAAAATTCTGAGGAGTGAAAGCTGATAAAGAGAGATTGAAGCCTAATTGTCTCTACCTTGTCTCTACCTTTTCAGTCTAGCTTTTGAAAGAGCAAAATTTTGACTCATCCGCTAGGCTTTGGGTCCAATAGGCAAATGACTAGGCTCATCGGACTGAGATTCAGGTATGCTTTTCTCAAATAAATTTGGCAGGTGTGCAGTTCATTAGCAAACATAAATAAAAATTAATATTACAGTATTGCAGCATTTTTTAAAGCAGGATATAATAGTAAATGAAAAGCCTAGAATTTTAACATGCTCCTGGAATTGGGAAGCTATGACTGGGGTCTGGATTCCATTTGAAAGAGGGTTTGTTTTTATTTTTTAAAAAAGACTTATTTGCATTGGATACATGAACTAATAATAGCACCAGTATTTTACAGTTAGTAACCAGTAACAAATGGAACAAGTTTTGCAAAAGATTTAAATTCAAGAAAAATGTTTTGCAAATGATGTACGCAGGTTATTATTGATGGTGCAAAACATAAATAGTGAGCCCAATATAGTGTATGTGGGCAAACAGAATGGCCCTACTTTATTTTAAAATGGTGCAAGGTGGGCCTTGGATACTTCTGCACTTGAGGAGTGCATCCCAGATAATTGGGGCTCCTACTCACTGGGTTGCACCATCCATGCATAAAAGGATCCATAGCTTTTCTGTTACTTGATCTTTTATGGACAATTCAGGTTCTGCCCTCTGCCCCACCTAAGGTTGCCAACCTCCAGGTACTAGCTGGAGATCTCCTGCTGTGACAACTGATCTCCAGCCGATAGAGATCAGTTCACCTGGAGAAAATGGCTGCTTTGGCAATTGGACTCTATGACATTGAAGTCCCTCCCCTCCCCAAACCCCGCCCTCCTCAGGCTCTTCCCCAAAAGCTCCCGCTGGTGGCAAAGAAGGACCTGGCAACTAGGGCTGTTGAATTTAAAAAAATCGGTATAGTTCGGATTTGGCTGAATTCGGCCCGTTTAGATTCGGCATATGCCGAA
Source organism: Euleptes europaea (assembly GCF_029931775.1). NCBI lineage: Eukaryota > Metazoa > Chordata > Lepidosauria > Squamata > Sphaerodactylidae > Euleptes > Euleptes europaea. Next base: position 38,300,950 of record NC_079323.1, read on the forward strand.
GTCTGAACTCCCCCACTTCGGGTCCGTGCAATTCAGCAGGAATTCAAAGTTCGGGAAAAAAATTCGGCCGAATAAAGCCATTAAAAACACAACCGCGCCTTTCCGCGGCTCTGGGGGGGCATTTTTTGGGGTTAGAGGTCCCAAACTTTCAGCGGAGCTTCAAAGGACCCTTCTTGCCAGACCCCCCAAGTTTTGTAAAGATTGGGTTGGGGGGGCTGAGATATGGGCCCGAAAGGGGTCCCCCCCACCCTTAATGTGCATCTCTGAGCAGAGCTTGCCGCCCACGCACAAAGCTCCCAGCCCCGACAAACAGCTGAGAAGTTTGCAAAGCAACCCAACTGCAAAGCAACACAAACAAGTAAAGCAACACCTTTGCAACTGTGCAAAGCATAGAAAGGGACAGAGGCAGCTAGCTAAGCATAAGGAGCAAGTGGGGGTGGAATTTCCCCTTTTGCATCGGACTCGGGACCAGGCAAATGCATTCTTTAAGTCACCATTTGAAAATCAGTTTTGAGCAAGGATCAAAATAGACCTATCTTATGAATGAGGGAAAACCTGAGGATACACAACTGAAGCCCCCCCTCAAACCAGGGAGAGAGAGACTCGAGGGGGCAGAATGGGCGAAAGCCCCCTTTGGCTTCCCGCCCACCCACAGAAACTGCTCCCTCCCCACACACACACAGACTCTGCTTCCCCCCACACACACACACAGGAGAAAAAGTATAGATTAAAGCCCCCAAAGGGGTCTTACTGTGGCTGTCTTCTGTTCCATCAGGAGGGGCTGGGGAGGACTGGGTAATCCAAGACAATTTCATTTAGGCACGGGACGTTTTGCTCTGGAGATGCATACAGGGTGATCCATTCATCCCAGTAGGAAAAGGGGAAAGGGGAAAGCCCATATCTCGGGACCCCCTGACCCAATGTTTACAAAACTTGGGTGGTATCTTAAGAAGGCTTGTCTGAAGCTCTGCTCAAAGTTTGGGATCTGTACCCCCAAAAATGCGCCCCCTGCAGCCACGGAAAGAGAAAAGGTGGGAGCCAATATTTCTGCCCCCACTGAACCCATCTTTACAAAACTTGGGTGGTATCTTAAGAAGGCTTGTCTGAAGCTCCGCTCAAAGTTTGGGGGCTGTATCCCCAAAAAAGCGCCCCCTGCAGCCACGGAAATGGAAAAAGGGGGGAGGGAAAAGGGGTGGAGCCCATATCTCGAGACCCCCTGACCCAATGTTTACAAAACTTGGGTGGTCTCTTAAGAAGGCTTGTCTGAATCTCTGCTGAAAGTTTGGGGTCTGTACCCCAAAAAATACGCCCCCTGCAGCCACAGAAAGGAGCGAATGTGCACAAGCACCCCCCCCCCACACACGAGGATTTCCATCTCTCTGTCTCTCCCCGGCCGGGCCGCACATCAGCTGATTCCTCCAATACTCAATCCTCACTGATTGGCCAGAAGAAGACCCAGCTTGGCCACCGATTGGCCGGGGGAGGTGAATGCTGCTTACTGACGGTTATGCTGCTTACTGACGGCCCCGAATTGCCCGGATTTATTTGTGAATTCCCGAACTCGCTGAATTCGGCTCCCCGGTTGCCCGCCATTTTTGAGTTTGGTTCGTCCCGAACTAAAAACCACCGAATCAGGGGAAATTCGGCTGATTTTCAGTTTGGGCTGAACCGAATCAACAGCCCTACTGGCAATCCTAGTCCACCCCATACCTTTGGGGCATAGCATAAAGAAAAGAGGATTGTCAATGACATCTTTCGAGAAAGTCTCAAGATGAGGAGAGGCCTTTTAGGAGAAGGTGCTGCGACAGCTGGCAATGGTACAAATGCACAGGTGGAGCCACGGGGGGTGGGAATCAAGGGGCCCAAATTAGCTTGAGAGTCAATTATAGCTGAAGTCATGCTGTATTCAGTGAATGCATTTACATTTATTTTACTTTTAATGCAGATCCCTGAATTTTGTACCCCGGCATGGTGAGAGCCAGCATAGTGTCATGGTTAAGAGTGGTGGTTTGGAGTGGTGGACTCTGATCTGGAGATCCATTGATTCCCCACTCCTCCACATGAGCAGCGGACTCTAATGTGGTGAACTGGATTTTTTCCCCACTCCTACACACGAAGCCAGATGGGTGACCTTGGGCAAGTTACAGCTCCGCCCCAAAACCTCCCACTGGTGGCAAAGAGGGACCTGGCAACCCTACTTAGATCACGTAATTGTGATATCCACCCATTCTGTCACAACAGAATGGTGCTGTCAGATGCTGTCATAGAGCTGAGCCCCTAGTCCAGTGGTCGGCAAACTCATTAGTAAACAGAGCCAAATATCAACAGTACAACGATTGAGATTTCTTTTGAGAGCCAAAATGCCTTTTAACAACCATTCATGCACGGGAGATTTTGGCTTGGATTTGCTGCTCTCTAGATGCACATTTTCCCCATCTGCATTCTCAAAACTCTGTAGGGGGGCTTATTGTTGAGTTTTGAGAATCTGGATGGGGAAAATGTGTATCTGAGTGGCAAATCCAAGGCAAAACCTCCCATTCATAAATGGCCAATAACCCCCCATGCAGAGTTTTGAGAATCTGGATGGGGAAAATGTGCATCTGAGTGGCAAATCCAAGGCAAAACCTCCCATTCATAAATGCCCAATAATCCCCCCCCCCATGCAGTTTTGAGAATCTGGATGGGGAAAATGTGCATGAATCAAACATGGCTTCCCCCCCGGGCCCCGACCTCCTCCTCCTCGCCGCCGCCTGGGCTCCTTCCTTCCTTCCCTCCCCGGCCAGCCTGCCGTCTGCCCATCCACCCATCTTCAGCTCCTCGGCCTCGGCCTCCTCTGCCAGCCAAAACCAGCACGAAAAATCCCACCCGCTGATTGGCTGCCGCCGCCCGCCTTAGCACCACCGGCCCTTGAGCGCCGCGTGCAAAACCTGGCCGCGCTGTGAGGGGAGGGAAAGGGGGGGGAGGAGGAGGAGGGTGCTTTCCAGAGCCGCACTCAAGGGCCCAAAGAGCCGTATGCGGCTTGCGAGCCATGGTTTGCCGACCACTGCCCTAGTCTATCATTCCCCAACCCAGTGTAAGTACTAGAACACCTTGCATGCAAAGAATTAATACAAATTACTGTACTCATTCCCTGAGCCCAAAGCTCATCATAGTTGTCTCTCCACCATAAGCCTCAAACCTATCACATGGCAAGAAATCTAGCATCAGACTAGGGTTGCCAACTTCCAGGTGGTGGCTGGAGGTCTCCTGGGATCACAACTGATCTCTGGGAGACAGAGGTCAGTTCACCTGGAGAAAATGGCCACTTCAGAAGGTGGACTCCATGCCATTATAGGCACTAAAGTCCCTCTCTTCCACAAACCCCACCCTCCTCAGGCTCCACCCCCCAACATCTCCAGGTATTTCCCCAACCTGGAGCTGGCAACCCTACATCAGACCCTCCTCAGGGATCTTTTTTTGATGGCTGAGGAATTTAAGAGGGGGGGGGAGTAAAATCTATTTCCTTTGTCTGCTCAATCTCATCTCCTTCCCAACTTTCTCATGGGCCTCAACTTGTACTTTTTTTATTGCTGGCCCAGTTTTGTTCACATTAGTATAGGATGATAATTTCCTTATTAATTTTGTATGCATTGTGCTTTAGAGTTTGTCAAAAAAATTAGGTGCTTAGCATAGACAATTTCCTTTGACTTTAATATACATTGAAATAAATTATTGGGATGGGGAAAACTGTGCCTGCTTTAACCTCCAGAGACTACACACTGAGGGAGATTTAATCTGCTACAGGATGTCAGCTCAGGAATACAGATGAACATGTTCTAATATGAATAACAAATTAGTCTGTATTTAAGGTTTTATAATTCTTCTCCAAACTTCTAACGTGTATTATTTTCAACACTTAATGGATGAAATGGAGTGACCCATTTCAGAGATTCCTGGGTGGGGCAAGTGCTTTGATCCAGAAAGGACTTGATATGAGACATCTGAGAGCACTGTTTGCAAATGGACTTCTTAATGAGTTTCTAGAAGGACTTCATAATAGATTCAGTCAATTTAGCTGACAAATTTGCAGAACTATATATAGGTTATCAAGCCCAGCTCAACGATTTTTGGGGTTCTCTGGACTAGATAAGAACAGCTCCCAGCTTACAACTAACGGAAAGGAATCAGGGACCCTGGGGAACTACATTTCCCAGGATTCCTTGTACCTGAAACGCTACTGCTGCAGTTTGTCTCAGAACCCAGACATAGAAGGAAAAGAGAGGGGACTCTCAAGGCAGAAATAGATACTGAGCCAGCACATTGCTGCCACAAGGAGTGGTGTCCCCATGCCTAGCTCTCCCACTCTTCCTTGCAATGTCTACTGAAACTCCCCCACTAGATATATCACCAAGCCACAAGTTTTAATGTAAATATATGTTTATTGACTGGCTGAGTAGATGAACTACTTTAGAATTTGCCTAAGCTCAGTACTTCAGTTATCTTCCATTCATTGCTTAAGCTAAGTTGTACAAATAGATTAAAGCTGTCATGGTATCGCTGCCTGATTCTAGGTTAGAAGTGGGGGGAAAACGACTTATAGAATGGTTTAAAAACCTATGAAGTTTGGAGATTACTGACATCTTGACAAATACTTAGTGGTTTTATGAAGCCTGGGTCTAACCAAATAAATATGATTGATAATTAATGAATGAATGCCATTCTTTGTGCAATTATTCACAAACCAGACAGCTCATGTTTCATCCAGTATGTTTATCATCTGCTCCTTCTCTTTGGAAAACACAGTCACTGATAGTGAATTGATTTATTATAGTTATATGCTCTCCACTACTCTGAGCTGGGAGGCTCAGAAGTCAGCTCTACCTAGGCCAGTACTGTTCGGAGGAGTAAGCATCAGACACCTTTGCCATTTTTTGAAATACGAAATATATTTACAATATTATAATAAGAGGCAAATAGATACACTTACTATATAGCTGACATGCTACCGTTGGATCCTATATCCTGTGTTGCTTCAGCTGAGTGAACTTACAATTCTATTTGCTTCTCTCTCTCCCTCTGAATGAAACGCCCACTGTTTCTTCACATACATACACGTAGCTTCCCCCTCCCTTCATCTGGAAAAGGTCACCTTTTCCAAGCTCTAATGAATACATAACTGAGCCATCAGGGAACCGTCTTTGAATAATTAGCACTCAATGAAGAAACATTAGCCAACCATTCTGATCCATTAACTTAAAGGAATGGTCAGCCAGCACTACAGCACTATTACCTGCCTAATGTTATTTGAAAGATCCAGTACAAACCCTAGCATCTCTGCATGCTCTCAGTCTGGCCTTTCTGTGTTATGGAAGGAAATGCAGGGAGCTGGGAAAGGGGGAACTACAAAATACCTTTTATTATGTGCAGTGTTATAGAGCTGCTGCAGTCAGGTGGACAACTAGCCATGGCCTGCAGTATAGATGGAAAGGGACTGTAGGCTTGCAGAGATAGGAATAAGCTGTGGAGGGAATGAGCAGTGGGTGGGGTCAGAAGTCCACATAACAGAGAGGCAAAAAGAGAGGCAGGATTGAGAGAAGATAATAGTCTCAGAAAGGGGCCAACAGAGCCAGAAGGAGACACTAAGGAATAAACGGGCAAACTCAAAAGTACAGGCAGGCATTGAGATGCAGAGAAAAACAAACCTTAGAGGACTTTATTGACTTTACAGGGAGAGTTAGGGGCTTCCCCCTTGCAGAAGAGTCATTAGCTATGGAACTGCTAAGGACCACCCAATAAACTGTGTTAACCCTTTCCACCCGGGCCGTGGAGAAACGTATTCCCTCTGTACTACAAGAGGGCTGGGGGCAGAAGTGGTGACAATAGAGGGGTTAAAGGGGGCAGGGCCACAATGCGCAAGGGCGGGGGAGTTCTTAGCCAGTGTGTTCTCATTTCATCCCTGTAGGCAGAGGTAGCAGGAGCCGGCTGTAGAATCCGCCCCGACCATGAGGAGCAGGAGCAACTCCGGCATGTGGCTGGACGGCTGTGCCCGGCTGGTGCAACAGACCATCCTGGGCCACCAGGTGGACAAGTGCACCACCAGTTGGATGCCTGCCGGCTTGCCTGTGCCGGGGGGTGTCATCTGGGGCAGCTGCCTGCTTGCGGCTTGGTCAGCTAATTTTTAAGTTGATAATTTTGTATGGCCTGCGAATGATGTTATAAATATCCAAATGGCCCTTGGCAGAAAAAAGGTTCCCCACCCCTGTTCTAGGTGCTCTTCTTTAGAGTGTATTTTTCTCTTGGATACTATCTGCTTTCTGATTCATGTTATTAGCCAAACTAATTAGGATAAATATTCTGCATTAACAGTGACTGCTTTAGGTTCGTCTTGATTTATTATCTAGAACATTTTACCTCCCATTCTCTCAAATTGCAGCACCTATATTATGTGCTGCTTTTGTATCTTGGCCAGTTGTAGGTTTTCAGTATCACACAAGGGAGTCAGCCATTTGCCATTGCTGGCATATGTTCACCTCTTGTTGGCAAAGTTCTATATGTTTCAAGGCCGATGGAGAATTTAAAATTCATTGATGTGCTGCTTTTGTGTCTGCACAGTCAGCAGCATTACCATACCACTAGGCAGCCAGCAGGTATGGTAACCACTGTGGACACTTCCTCATAGTGCAAGGGGACACAATGTATGGCCTACATAGAGCTTAACAACACAATGCCTTCCTTCACACACAAATGCACATGTGCAAAGTATTTGCAATCCAGTTTAGAACTTTTAATAAATGTAAGAGTGTAATATTTTGAAAATACAGTGAGTCTAAATGTGTTCTTTATTTTGGGCAATTATATTTGACAGTATCAAAATAGTTCTACAAGTCCATGGCCTTTCAATTACATCTGTAATCACTGTTAAATAAATATGTTTCCCATTATTTATTTCAAAATGAGCTTCTACCCAGCTAATCTGGCGATGTGCAAAGGGATGATAAAAAGTTGGTCTTTTCGACAGAAGTAAAATGCATCTTAATGTTAATTTGTGAACCCCAAGTGATTGACCACATTATAAAGCTGTAATCCCCATCATACAAAGCCAGAGTTGCCATCAACCCATCTAGTTAAGCTTTGTTTATGACTGGAAATGATAAGGATTGAACATGGAACCATCTTCATGAAAACTGATTTATGTAGGATATTTCTGTGCTGCCTCTCCAAAGTCCTATTCAAGGCAGCTCCTGTAACAATATAAAAATGAGCCACTGGACATAAACAGCATAAAAACTATCTGTAAAACAGAAGACCAGTTTAAAAGCTGGTCAGATAAAAACCCCTACTTAAAAACCTATATTAAAAGATGTGTTTTGCCATGGCAATGAAAAGAAAGCAAAGTAGGTGCCAGGGGAGACTCAAGGGAGAAGGCATTCCAGAGGTGAAGTGCTACCACAGAAAATGCCCAGGCTCTAGTTGCCACCCACCTTTCTTCTCAGAGATCAGGGCATGAGAGGCAGATCTTAACTGTTGGACTGTACAGTATGGGAGGAGACAGTCCATCAGGTACCCTGGCCTCAAGCCATTTAGGGCCAGCACTTTGAATTGTGCCCAGAAACAGATAGGCAACCAGGGCAGATCTTTCAGCACAGTGTGCATGTGCTTTACCATTAAGCTATGGCTACCTCCACAGATCTAACTGTGAACAGTGCTATTGTTTAGTTCCTATTTTACAAGAATTTCTGCGAAGTAGCCATCTTTCTATACTGAAAACCTGATTCAGTATGAAAGGACTCTGAGGATTTCAGCTCTGGCTTGGGGGGACGGACTTCTTTATAGTTTTATAGGACTCGTCACTTTCATTACTTGTACATTTTTACTGTTATAGTTGTACATGGTGAGGGTGTTTGGGATACAAATACATTATACAATTAGATCCTAAATGTGTTGAACATTAATACTGCTCTTAAGATTTCACTCCATGAAGAATGTTCTTCCATTGTAGCAAAATAGAGTTCCAAACAAATAAAGTATTTTGGATTGAAGGAAGCTGAAAATTAAATCCATGGATGTGACCTGGGGAAAAATCTAGGTATGTGCTTTGCATTTCAAAAGTCCTTTTAAAGCAAAAAGTGACAAAAGACATCAACTATATTTCAAAAATCATTTTATGTCAGGTCAGAACTGATTCCTATTGGACCATGCTAAATTAATAGTTGGATACAGTCCATTTTGTTAGTATGGTTATATAATCAAAATCCCTATATAGAAACCAAAAAGAAATTGTCCATAGTCACATCTGAGAGAAACCATGAGCTACTTTCAACATTGGTCAGATCAGGTCAAGATTAAAAGCGAGTAATCTAGCATGGGCTGGTAGGCAGATTTCTGGGTTATCAATCTAACCTCAGAATAACAAAATAGAGCTTCAGCAAGGCTATATTTTAAACTTGGTAAAAATATTTTGCCTCTGATAGAGTTTGTTCTACACGTTTTATCTTCTTTTTAGTTGTTGTAGAAAGATGATACTATTAAATGCCAAATCATAATGTTATCAGAATATGTCCTTCAAGGTTGTTTTTCTTGTTTCATTTTGCTAGCTTTTTAGTTCAGCAAATGTTCCGGTGAACTTCGGTGACATCACTTGTAAGATGAGGGGGAATTCCCCTGAATTCCCATCAAAGAGTATGAGATACTTACATTTTATCATAGGAGGGGAAATGTAGTTATGCAGCAAAAAGATATGGCAAGACTGTGCATGTAACTGCATCCCATCTCAGTGGATGAGATGGCCATTGATAGTCAATGAACAGCAATGTAAAACAACACACTGCCCTTTAAAAATCAAGCACTTATTTTACTCTCCTTCCAAAGCATAATTGGAAAAAATACTAGTCAGAAGTAGATCACAAAATGTGGCTATGTGAATTTTCTGGTTCATGAGATTGATCCTTCATTCCTCATTTATGAATATGTCACATTGTAAATTTGGGGAAATATACAGTCTTTTTTTTACCGTATAATTTGAGCACTTTGGATATCGCATAAACTGGAAGGTTATATTGGAGCTTAATCCCCTTGTTTCTGAGTATTCTGTTAAGCTATTTTGATCCGTTACTTATCCCTCAATGGAAAATACAAGCAATGTACGCCCAGTGTGAATGGTGTTCGTGCATATAGATCACTACTTTTCTTGGTAAAATATATGGAAGCTGTGATGATGTGTTTCATGCTATTCTGGCTCTAAGTAGTCCCCCAAGAGGCTTAAAATGTAGATAATGAAACATGTCCTCCTCCACTTATACATTTTTCACAAACACGCACAATTCCAATGTACATACACAGCTGATACAAGGCCCATATCTTGTACCAAAGTACAAAATGCATGGAAGCAGACCTGTGTCCATATTGATGAATGATTTTCACACCTTTAGATCTTCATGAGTTGGGCTGTAGATCTGTACAAGCTCACAAAATGATTGCTGTTTTAATGTCCATGAGAATAAGATGGAAAAAATGCCTTTTTGTATGTGTGTGTACGCGCGTATGCATGCTTTAAAAAACCCTTTCAAGAAGTACCATTTTAGTGCGCATATATTAAGCCATTTCTCCCCTAGGCTCTCCTTCAAATTAAAAAAAAAGATCAATATTTCAGTGATAGCTAGGAATGATGGTAGATTTACCAGCTGGTGGCTGTGGCTATCAAAGGTAGTGGGGCAGGCAGTAGCAAGATTAATGGGGCATTAGCAGCAGTTGCTCATGGCAACAGGGGTGACCTTTCTCTACAGCAGCTGTGAGACCCCAGACCTACCGTCATGTGTAGTCCTAATATTGACTATAAGCATTTATGTTTTGTTGTAAAAAATAAAACTCGTTCACAGTCTCTGCAGCTGGGAATGCTATATGTGTAAGGGAGAAATGAGCATATCCATACAAGGCATGTTTGAAATATTGGGTGATATGCAAATGTCTTCAATCCATACTATTGTCTGTCGCCCTTAAAAAAAAGAAGGGTGATTACATGATTCTCTGTATGCTACAATCCACTGCTCACATTCTCATGTATCCTTGGTATGCATATGCTCCCCCTTTGCTTATGAATCCATATTAGGAATATACAGACTTTGTATCTCTTGCCTTTGCTAAGCCAGTTCCCTGGAAACAATACCATCATGACATTTCAATTTCCTCTTTTTCCATTTCTAGTTCAAATACAATAATTGTTTATTCATAAACAGAGCAGATATGTTAAATCCGCCTTGTGGAAGTTAATTCTAAAAACTGGATGACTTTCAATTATGCAGGCCAATGACATCATGGCAGCCATTAGATCAATCAAGACTAAGGATAAACCTAAGGACTTCTAACTGCTTCGCTGATTTTTATAGCTATATTAAATGACAATATGAAAACTTATAGAGCAAGGCAAATTAACAACTTATTGGAAAAACGCAATTGGAAAAGCTCTGTCCCCTTGAAGGTACATTCACAAGCATAATGCCTTCCTAGATATTATAGCAGTAAAATGTGCTGATATGGCAGAGCACGAACATGTTTACATTTCATTTATTCTGATCTGCACAACAATATTGGATAAGATTGGGTGAGATTCGGTAATATGATGGGAGCCACAGAACTGTGGAGGAAAAGGACAGGGATGCTTTCATTCCAAATCAGATGGAATAGTTTTTCACAGCAACCCAACGGAGACAGAGAGATTAAAATAGTTTCATGACTTTGCATAGGATTACTTAATCAAAACACAAACATAGGTAGCCAAAAATAGAATGCCATATATGTATAATGTTTGGCCGCACATATAAAGAAGTCCATCAGAGATACGTATAGAATACAAACATTGATAAAGTCTGAAGAATGGTCACAAAGCAGTTTTGTAAGGTGAACGACACGGCAAGACCGTCTTCTAAAAGTAATCTGCTTCATCCTCAGCCTTCTTCAGTTCCATCTGAATTCTGCCATGCACTCACTTAATACAAAAACATATTAACAATTACCAAAATATACATTTTATAAAGAGGCACAAAAATTATCTTACTAAGGTAAGCCTCCCCACCTGGTAGCAGCTGGCGGCCTTCCCAGCAGCCACTCGAGAAGTAAGGGGCCTGGGATGGGGTCTGCCTCCATGGCTTGGGTGTCGCTGCCTGTCTCTTCCCTCCTCTCTGCACCGGTGCCTGGGGGAGCGATGGGGAAAGTGTAGGGTGTGGCCGTGGCCGCCGCTACTAGGCCTATTGCGGCAGACCCTGGGAGTTGGCCAAGAGTAGTGTCGGATGCCACAGCAGCTGCCATTAGTCCCAATGCACCCACCTGCCCCTGCATCTCAGGACACTAGGGGTTCACAAAGGCAGATAAGATATAGAGGTTTCCATATGGAAATGGATTTGGGGAACTTGGTATGTTATGCTAACAGCACTTAGATCTCCAATAGAGATCAGTTCACTTGAAGAAAATGGCCGCTTTGGCAATTGGACTCTAAGTCCCTCACCTCTCTAAACCCAGCCCTCCTCAGACTCCACCCCCAAAATCTCTAGGTATTTTCCAACCCAGAGCTGGCAACCCTACTTGGATCCTAAGAACCTCCTTCCCACTGTGCTACAGATGTGGCAAGGCATGTATCTTCCGAGCAGGCCATGACACAGGCATCTTTTTAAAGGAATCCAGGTTTCTGCCTTGGTTAACTATCCCTGCAGGTTAGTCCTGTTTACAATGCATACAGATTCTTGACAGGGTCAGAATGCAGCTTTGATAGCAACGTGGCCTGGTCAGTTAAAGGCATCTCTAAGGGACTGCAAGAGACACACCTGGTTGATCCTCATTATCTGAGATATGTAGTGGTATAGCTGGAAGTCTGCCACATAAAAAAGGGCTTTAGGGGACAACTTGGTAGTACATCAGGAACTATCAGGGAGACAGCCACTAGAGGCTGGATTAACCCTGCAATGTAAACATAGCAGTTTCTCTGAAACTGTTATGTTTACAGCTGCAGGGTTAAAACTAGGGGGACCCAGACCACTAGGTGCGTCTTATGGTCAGGTGCGTCTTATGGAGCGAAAAATACAGTAACATCTATTATAGATTGTAGCTACTATAATTTGACCTTTTAATCTTGGATTCTATTTCTACTGCATTAAAACCTATTTTATACCTTTTATTTTAGTCTTAAGAAAACATTTATCATCCGAATTTGTCATAGAAAGGTTGCCATCTTTGTTTGTGTTTATTGATCATCTTGTACTGAAGCAAAGTTGAAAGCCTTGACATGGATGTGTATTCCTGCATTTTTGTAATCCACATTGTTAAATCAGGTGTCTTCCTGTCCTTCCATTTTATTGCAAACACTGTTCTAGCCGCCTTCATTGCATATTGAAATACTTCCTTGTACTTCGATTGGATTTGAGTTGGGATTATTCCCAACAAAAAGTACTTGGGTTCTCGTTCGAAGTTCATTTGAGTTATCTCCTGTATCACTTTGTGAATTAACTTCCAATATTTTTGTGTTTTCTTACAAGTCCACCATTGATTTAAAAAGGTCCCTTCTATCTCTGAGCATTTCCAGCATTTAGCCTGGTTAGATTTATACATCTTCTGTAAGTCTTTTGGGGCGTAGTGCCATCTGTAAAACATTTTGTACCAATTCTCCTTTACTGCTTGTGATCTCAAAAATTTAATCTCTACCTTCCACATTCTTTCCCAAGTCTGCATTGGAATCATCTCTAGGTAGTACATCAGGAACTGATGCAGAAAAGGAACACATTGGAAGTGCAAAATGAGGATTTCTTAGGCAGGGGAGCTTCATGCTTTCTGCTTGTTGTGCAATGCATAGATATAGGATTTTGATGAATGAATATTGAACTCCAGTATTAGCTCCTTAATAGTGTATTTCACAGTTTTTTTATCATTATATATTTGATAGAATCCTATAAAAATGCTCTAAATTTCATACTATTTAGGCTCAGGGATTTATGGTATATTGCAATGATTAGGAAAGTTTATCGAAGATATTTACAAGTAGAGAGATTTTCTTCCATTCACTCTTTCACCAGAAACAAAGCCATTTCACTTGAAAGAAAGAGGTGAAATGCTTCCAAAAGCAATAGTATTACTAATGGTGAAGGGGGAAAATAGTTCCCACTAATGTTTTCCATCCACATCTATTAGTACGATCCTCAGCATCTTCTATCTACTCTTTGTGATTCCAGCACTGAAAATCTTATTGACACTTTTTCTGCTTCTTGACCCTCTTTTAGACTGCAGCAATGTTAAACCAATAATGGGGAACTGACAAGTTCAGGTTAAATTCTCCTCTTTTGTTTAATCAGATAGTACACATCAGTATAAAATTTGGCTATAGAATGGGGTGGGGAGAGGATTCTGCTTAAGTGATCCCTACTTTCTTTAAGTATTCTTAAGTGATCCTTACTTTCTTCCATGCTGAAATATCAACAAGTATTCAAGTCAGTGAGGAGACAGGATACTGTAGATTTATTGCAGCATTGCATATTGTAATAATAATGCAGCAAGCTTTAGAGCCCCCAGAACAATACTGTGGACCCCTGCAGTTTCCCAGCTCATTTTCACTCCAGCTAAACTCTAGTAGACTCATAGAATCATAGAGTTGGAAGGGACCACCATGGTCATCTAGTCCAACCCCCTGCACAATGCAGGAAATTAACAACTACCTCTCCCCACATCCCCAGTGACCCAACCCTCCCCCCGCTATGCAGGATCCCACAATCAAAGCACTCCCGACAGACGGCCATCTAGCCTCTGCTTAAAGACCTCCAAAGACAGGGACTCCACCACCCTCCGAGGCAGCATATTCCACCGTCGAACAGCCCTCACTGTCAGAAAGTTCTTCCTAATGTTTAGGTGGAATCGCTTTTCTATTAGTTTAAATTCATTACTCCTAGGTGAAGTACTTTACACTTCTCCCTATTGAAATCCATTTTATTGCTTATGGCCCAGCTCTCCAGTCTATCGAGGTCATTCTGAACTCTGACCCTGCCCTCCGCGGTATTAACTACCCTCCTAACTTGGTGTCATCTGCAAATTTGATTAGCATGCTCTCTATTCCATCATCCAAGTCATTTATAAAAATATTAAATAGTACCTGTCCCAGGACAGACCCCTCTGGTACCCCACTGGTCACTCCTCTCCAGGGTGAAGTTGTGCCATTAATGAGCACCCTTTGGGTTCGGTTGGTCAACCAATTCCCAATCCACCTAACAGTAGCAGTGTCCAGCCCACATTTTACTAGCTTTGTTTCAAGAAGATCATGGGGGACTTTATCAAAGGCTTTACTGAAATCAAGGTACACTACATCTACAGCATTCCCTTCATCTACCATACTTGTCACTCTTTCAAAAAAAGATATGAGATTAGTTTGGCAAGACCTATTTTTGAGAAACCCATGTTGACTGTCAGTGAGCACGGCATTTCTTTCTAAGTGCTTACAGACCGTCTGTTTAATTCTCTGCTCTAGTATTTTACCTGGTATTGATGTCAGGCTGACTGGGCAATAATTGTGTGGAATTTCTTTCCCAGTTCAACAACTGTAACCCTGCTCCATTGTCCCACCTGCTAACAGTTTATGAAAGCAGGGGACAGTCTTCTAATCTTTCGCAAATATGAGCTAACCATCCCTGATTACTTGGAAACAATCAACTTTGGGGGGGGGGGTTGTTTGTTTTTGTATTTTTTTCACATTTTATAATTTTTGAATTACATATATGCCTTTTGGTGTTTGGATGGTTCTATAATCATTTTTCAGACCTCTGGTATGCTATACTGAATCAGACCCTTGGTCCATCAAGCTCAGTATTGCCTACTTAGACTGGCAGCAGCTCTCCAGAGTCTCAGATAGAGGGTTTTCACATCATTTACTACCCAACCCTTTTCACTGGAAATGCTGGAGATTGAACCTCAGCCACTGAGCCACAGCCTCTTCCTTATTCTCTTGTAGGCCTCTTGTTTGTTGTGTGTAAGAGATGTATGACATGGGCAGATGTATCTCCATATAACTAAGACAAACTAGGACAAAAAGAATTCATGTTCTGTTGATGCAAAAAAAAAAGCCCATTCTATGTAGAAAGAGGTATTTGTCTACCACATGTTCCTGTTAAGAGCTGTGCATATCGCACTTCCTGTAGAGCGTTTGGTCCGAGCGCCATTGTTTCCTGGGGGCTCCCAGGAGACACCAAGAGTCGTTTAGATTTGGAATGCAAAAAGCACCTCAACTCGGTCCTAAATAGTGGATCGGGAAGCAGGAAATTCCCCTGCAGCCTTCAAGAGCGGTTTGGACTCCCATATTCTCTGAGAGAGCTTTTATTAAGCCTCTCATAGATTTGGAAGCTGTCCCCACCGGCACATAGGGGCTACCATTGCCACGGACGACTCTTTGGATTTAGGCTTTGACCTCCTCTATACATTAACATCAAAGAATCTATGAAAAGAACAAGAAGCCTCACCTTTGGAAGTCAGAGTGAGTAAAAAGACACTTTTTGCCTTTATCTTGATTGAGAAGACCTGAATGTCGATAAAAACACCTATGAAAACCGGCGACTCCCTGCCCAGCGTAACGAGACTTTTTAAATAAACAAATGCCATTAAATGAACTGACTAAGACCTTATCAACTTGATCAGTGAGTACACGCAATAAAAGGGACTTTTGAATGACTACAACTACCAATTAAATGCTTTGAGGGGAGGGAGGGAGACAAAAACCTCCCCCCCCCACTTCCGGCTCTCTTTGATTCAATGTCCAGCCACGTCGCCTCTTAAGACCGGAAGATAATAAGAAGGGCTTTGTTACCATCGAAAAGACAGGGCAGATTGGAAGACTTGAAGTGAATCTCCCCGGTGTAACCATCAAATCGTTCCTATCACTTAACCACCGAGAGGAGACTACGCAGGGTCTATGATACTGCAGTTTCCTGTCTACTTTTTTTTCTTTATCTGTGCCGCTTTGAAGCGTAATTGAGGATATCTTGAAAATTACAAAGCCTGCTTCTATATAAGAATACAAGCAGATATGTTAAACAAGAGGATGGAGGAGATGTTACTCAAACAAATGAACATGTTTGCAGTGCAACAAGATTTAGTATTTGAAAAACAACAAGCGCTCTCACAACTAGTATTTCAACTAGCTGAGGTGATGAACATCCTATTTAAATCAATTAATGGAAAACTGGACACAATTATTGAGGAGATCCACGATATGAAGACCCAAGATACAACAACAATTATGTCAATGGAAAAAAAAGATTCTACTAAGGAGATGATTGAATGCTATGTGGAAATGGTGATAAAATCTGGAAAAAATGACAATGAATTAGAACAATTTATTTTTAAAGAGGTAGCTGCAAGTGACCAGCTGGCAATGAGAGAGAGCAACATGAGAGAATTCAATACCTCTACAATCTACTTGTCTGAGTTACTGCTGACAGGAGGAACATTATTATCCCAAGAAAACACTTCCTGGCAGCCAGCGATGGAGGGAGACATGACGAAGGATTTTACCAAGAAGCTGCTGGAAATTTCAACAAGAAGCCAATGGATACAATCACTGGGATCTTCTTTTACATTTTCAGAGGCCAGAATTGCAGCTACTATACTGAAAAACGGGGGGTGGGGATTGGGAAATAAAGAAGGACTGGCAGATCCCCTCCCAAAACAAGATAATGGCTAAGATGATGCTTATTTTTGGGGTGTAAGGGAGGATTTACTTTGATGAATTTCTAATGGGAAAATTGTTTATGTATTGATCTAATCCCTTTATTATAGAATAATAGAATGTTATATAGAGACAATGATGATAATATTATAACTAGGTAGGACTTGAAATTGCTTATAGAAGTAGTATAGATAGCTTAAAGCAAGTCTGTATGAGAGAAAATAAGGATTAGAAATTAATTTGAAATGCAAAAGTGTTAACCAGTAGAATTAGTGACTGAAGAAGATGCGGGGAAGTCATATATAGCAGATAGCATTGAATACTATAGATAACATATTCTCAGTAATAGCAATGAGCTTTTTTTGTTACATGTAGTTACAACTGAATATATTGTTGAGATATGTTTATTTTTGTTGAATTGTAGAAAATAATAAAAATAATAATAATAAAAAAAGAGCTGTGCATATCGGTAAACCAGAACTGAAAACAAACCTGAAAAGGCCTTTTGGGAAGTTTTCTGGGTTTAATTTAAGCCGAATATTAAAACTGGGAATCAAGCCTAAACTGGATAGCCGATCGCCGAATAGGTATTTGGCTTTTTTTTGGCATCAGCTTTCCCCAGGCTTTTCCCTATGGGAATTTTTTGATGAGCTCTTGGGGGAGCATTTTTCAAGGTAGAGTCATCAAATTTTCAGCATAGCTGCAAGGCACTCTCCTTGCATGAACCCCAAAGTTTGGTAAAGTTTGGGACAGGGGGTCCAGTTTTATGGGGTCCCAAAGGGGTCACCCCCCTCCTCCATAGAAAAGCATGGTAAACCTAGAATCCTTAGACAATCACAGCTCTTGGGTATGTTTTTATTATAATTAATGAGCATACATGGTTGTACTCTTTCTGAAATACTTGCTTTTAATGTAAACCATCTCAGGAGCTGAGAGTAACCAAGAGTACAGGATATAAATATTTAAAATAAATCAATAACTATGCCACAATTAAGAACAATTTGTATCCCTAGTGGAATCTGTTTCTAATTTGTATAAGGATGGTTCAGGACTAGATTAAAGTTGGGGTTTTTTCTCACAAAAAAACCTTCAAATAATTGTGTGACATTTTAATTTACTTAAGTCTGCATTTGCATTCATGTGGGAATTAGCATGTAGACATAACTTTAGATCCAAGCTGGGCCCTCTCCAGTGAAAATCTCAAAAGGCTCATTTAAAGTGATTGGTCATGTGAAGAAATTCATCCAAATCGTCCTCCAGCAAAATCTCTGAAGTGAAATCCACCACGCTAAGAAAATATTCTAGGAACATCAGACAGAAACAGTAAACTGAGCGAAATAATGAAATTTACAATTAATTGTCTTTTCAGAAGGCAGGCGTGTTGGTCTGCAGTAGAACAGCTAGATATGAGTCCAGTAGCACCTTAGATACCAACAAGATTTTGGGTGTCAAGAGTCAAAGCCCCCTTCATCAGATTGAATTGTAATGTAAATAATATTTACAATCAACCCTACTAATGTTTTAAAAGACATCTAAAAGACCAGGGATGGCAGTTGGGGGGGGGTAGGCAGATAGGGAGGGGAAATGGTGACAGATGTGATCAGGAAAATTCGGAAATCCACACTTTTCCATCCACACTGCAAGCCAACCTGCTTCAATTTGGACCTTTTGGAAAGATCAGAACAAAGCAGGTTTGGGAAACATCAAGACCATGATGGAAGGTGCATAATAGGAGGTCAACATTGTGTTGATGCCTCAAAAATCCCTGCTCTATTTGAAGAGCTAGGCAGAGAAATCCTTTGTGTGGAAGTAGCCTATGTTAGTGAATGTGTTTGGAGTGGGGAGAGGAATTGCAGGTGCGGGCCCTGTCTCAAACGCACACATACAATCAGGGCTGCAAGGTATGGAGCTGAGGTTGGGATTGCATGCGCACGTCACTTCCGGTTGCCTCTCGATGGGCCTTTTCCTCTTAGTTTGAGTGGTAAAGCAGCCCTTTACCACTCAAACTAAGAGGAAAAGGCCCCTTGCGAGGCAGCAGTTCCTGTTGTAAACCGGAAGTGCCATGCGCACGGTGTGTATGCGCGCGGGCACCTTTGCCCGCCAACCCTCAGGTGGTCAGCAGGCAGAGGGGTGAATTACCGGGGGTTTTCCCGCCACCACCAGGCACCTGGCAACCCTTCATACAATCTGTATCCAGATGAACATGCCTGGGTCAGGGGCAATGCCTGCTGCTTCAGTACTGCTTGCCTCCTGCACTATACTTGGGGCGAAGCCTGAGGAGGGTGGGGTATGGGGAGGGGAGGGACTTCAATACCATAGAGTCCAATGGCCAAAGCAGCCATTTTCTCCAGGTGAACTCATCTCTATCAGCTGGAGATGAGTTGTAATAGTGGGCGATCTCCAGCTATTACCTGGAGGTTGGCAACCCTAACTCACGTTCACCTCCAGTCTGTCTCGGTTGTTCCTTGGAGTTATGCACAAGTTTTCTGTCCATTAACGTTGATCTCACTGCCAGCCCTCTCAAATCCCAGACCTTCCAGTTCCTCGGTTAACTTAATTCTTCCCTCTCCCCTGAGCTCAGCTCGGGTGAAATCTCTGTGCATAAGGCAAAGTGCAGGACACGCAAGCTTGGTTTCACTCACAGCCAGTTACAAAGCAGCATGTCCAGAGGCGGGGATTCAAATACTTCCTGCTTCCTTGGAGCTCTTTCTGAGCAGAAGAAAAGCTTTTTAAACTGAGGCTTGGATTTATCTCCCCCTCTTTCAGATTGCTCCATTTTTGTTTTTGTTGTTCCTAAAATGCCTTAAAATGCACAGGATGATCAATGACAGACAATGCAATCCTGAACAGATCTACTCAGGCTCCTACTTGCGTTTATTCAGTGGGGCTTAATCCCAACAAAACATTTTTAGGATTATACAGCTAATGTATGAGATCCTTCTAATTTACCAGATATGCTTCAACTCTCCCTTATTTACCAGGACAGTCCTTGTTTCTGGTGCTTGCATTGCTTTGTCTCTATTTTGCCTTTTGAGTAGTTGTTAGAGATGCCTTTCCTAAATTTGTTTAAAGGACATATTTGTATGGTTTCATTCCTTCTCTGAAGTCCCTAAACATTTGAACATCTGTGTGGGGATGTCAATTTTTTTTGTTCCATTAAAAATGTCAGCACCTCTCTTCTCTTCCATTCCCTATACAACCACCTATGCAGACACCACAAGGTGTCCTTAGTTCCATTTGTAGGGTTGCCAGGTCCCTCTTTGACAATGGAGGGACGTTTTTGGGGCAGAGCCTGAGGAGGGGAGGTTTTGGGGAGGGGAGGGACTTCGATGCCTTAGAGACCAATTGCCACAGTGGCCATTTTCTCCAGGTGAACTGATCTGTATCAGCTGGAGATCAGTTGTAATAGCAGGAGATCTCCAGCTACTACCTGGAGGTTGGCAACCCTATCCATTTGGGAAACGTTAAGCGTAAATTATCTTCAAAAAGATGCTATTGTTGTGTGCCAAATCCCACACCCTTTATGCATATGCAGTCCTTATAGAGAACATAAATCCTCAGTAATGCTGGGTTGTTTATTTACTTTGACTATTTATCTTGGGCTGAGTATTTTGCCTCTCTTTTTATAGAATTTTGAAAATGCTATTGACAATTCTGTTTGATGCATTCGGAGAGTCTACATCTCATTTGCTGTTAGCCATATTTATAGAGGAATGCATGCTTGCTCAAGGGCTATTTAGATCCCTCATTGTTTACATAGTTTGCAACATATGTGCTGTTGGAGCACACCAGATTCACTGAGAACAGCCTTCTGGATGAAGCTGTTTTTATGAACTCTGCCTTTCCAATGCTTGTCATGACAATCCAGTTTCTAAGGATCTTTGTTGATTCAACATTTTGTCTTCTGTCACCAGCTCTGATGGATGCACAAATCTCCAGCCTTTATTGTATGTAAAATATGTCACCCGATCATCTGGACATAAAGATTTGATTCCTTGGACTAGGGCTGGTAATAAAATTAACTGGACCCCCCCATACACTGTTCCCTTGATGAAAAGTCAATACAAAGGACAAGATCTAGGGTTGTCATCTTCTAGGTGGTGGCTGGCAATCTCTCGCTATTACAACCGATCTCCAGGTGACAGATCAGTTCCCGTGGAGAAAATGGCTGTTTTGGCAATTGGACTCTGTGGCATTGAAGTCCCTCCCCTCTCCAAAATATCCAGGTATTTCCCAGCTCAGGGGGTTACCGCACTTGTATTCCCAGCAATGTATTAAGAGTTTGAAAATGTTATAAAAAATACTGTTCGCACTTTCTTTGTATTCCCAGCAATGTATTAAGAGTTTGAAAACGTTATAAAAAATACTGTTCGCACTTTGTTTGGCCCCTTTAGCTGTGAAGACGTCTTCCAACCATTTATAAGCCTTGGTATCCAAAAACCCTTTTAAAGCGATGTTTTTTATAACATTTTCAAACTCTTAATACATCGCTGGGAATACAAAGTGCGGTAACCCTGCCAGAGCTGGCAACCCTAGTTGTTAAGATGGCTGCTAGCGTTGTTGCAGTTTGGGCCTCCAGGCTCAAGTTGTATATATCTAAATAAAACCTGTTGAGTTTTTTCAGAAGTGGCTGGGATGAGTTCTTTGGGGAACCTGGACAATCTTTCTAATTTTCCCATTAGAACAGTGTTAATGCTGCTTTAAAGCCAATGAGACAAAACTGGTTTAAATTAGAATATTACCCAGTTCTGGATCAGTCTATACACCAACTTCTTTTATTTCAATCAGTCTTTGTCATACATTGTCAGTGAATGTGTCAGCCAATAAAATATTAGCCTATGTGTTCAGAAATAGCACTGTCATAAACTATTCCAGACATTTTTTGATGTATTTGCTAGTTAAATTTCTGAAGGATTATGAATTTAAACTTGATACAGTAATTCCAGACGACAGCGTTTGTTTTCGAAAGGGGCTTGTGTGAATTCTTGTAGCTGCTGCTTCCCTTCAAATGAGGGTGAACACGTTTCAGAGGTCAAAGGCATACTGTTTGAACAGCATGAAAAAAGATTACATACCACTAAGTGAATAAATTATGAAATCAGCTCCTGAAAGCCTCCTGCTCACTTCTTTTCTCCTCATGCAAGGTAAGCCACAGCCCTTCTACCTGTTGCTATGACATGCTCCTTCGACTGGCTGTATTGTGGAGATGAAGAGCCATTAAAAAGGATAATTGAATTTATAAAGAGCAGGGAACCCATTGATAAAAGGAAACAAAGCAATTGCTAAAGACAAGCCACTCCAAATGTAGCTTTTATAGCCACAGAGTAGGCAGTCGAGAGAGAATTTTGCAAACAATTGAATTTATAGCGATAGAACGTAAACATATTGCACCCATCAGTGCAAAATGCTGTACCGGCAAGAGAAGAACAGGACACCGCTACCTGTTGGAAATGTATTTCTTTTCGCGTTAAGTCTTAATACTGGGAATGGATGTGGCTAAAGTCTAATGTATGGTATTATTCCTCAGTGCCAGGGGGCTCAGTAGCACGGGCAGAGGTTAAGGAGGAAATGAAAGTTTGTTTTAGAGGCTGGTGTTCCAGAGTGAAGGTTAAGTGAGGGCTCAAGGAAACTTTTGATGATCCTTTCATTGAAGAAGAGATGTGCTAGTCTGTAGCAGCTCCTTTTTTCTGAGCTTGACAGCGTCTTTAAAAAAGAAGGGGGGAGCTCTAGTGCCTTGTAAACCAGCTGGTTCATATAGTATTCAGAGGCTAAAGTCTACTTAATTAGATGCCTAAATGTGTTGCCTTAAATGAACATGTATTGGCCTTCAGGCAAGCAGTCTGCAAACTCAGTGATATTTGCAACTGGAAAACAGGAAGGACGTATCAGTCTGGAGCTGCAGATTAAAGAAACCTGATGATGAAGACAGGATTTTAAGTGGCCAAGAAGAATTGCAGAGAAATAGGAGAAACTAATGGAAATACTGAAAAGAATGAAACAACACACACATGAATCTGCCTTATACTGAGTCAATCCATTGGTCTAACAAGGTCAGTGACTTCCGGTGGTGCTGCTGGGGAGAGCACTCCATTTCCCCAGGCTGTCCTGGGAGAAATCCAAGTTTGCGTTATTTCTGGGGTACATAGATACCCCAATCCGACCCTTGCAAATGGGTTGGAAAGCAGGAACTCCCTGCAGCCCGCAAACGCGGTTTGACCTCCTAGGTACTCTGAGGGGGCTTTTTAAGCCCCTCGGAGTCCTGGACGCCGGTCCTGCGAGGGCACTAGGGAAGGACATCGCCAAAACGCAACTTAGGCATCAAGCTCCACCCTCCACCACCTTAATACCAACATAAGGACTACATAAAGAAAAGAACCTCACCTCTTGACACCCAAGTGAGTACAAAAGAACTCTTCGTCTACTTACTGGAAACTTGAACAGACGGGGGGCTGATAAGAATATTTCTGGGACCCCCACTCCTCCTTAATCCGAACTGAAAAAGTTTGATCTGAGTTAGCCATCGGGATTAGTGACAGGAGCCTTATCAATCCGATCAGCCTAAACCATAATAAAGAGTCGGAAGGATACCTTTTGATTGACAAGAACTATCACCAATGGGTCCAAGGGAAGGGGAGGGTGATTTTTCTTCCTGATTTTCCGGCGAAGAATATCCTGCCACGTTTGCAGTAAGGGAGCGCCTGGAACGGAAGACCCTCTATAACAACCTATCTATCATCGGAACTAAAATAACAGGAAGTAGTTGTAGGACCGATTACGCGTCGCACTCGAGTTACTTGGAAATCATTCCTGAAGGAACAACCATCGAGAAGAGGCGGTAGAAGGTCCACGGCACTAGCAACTTCCTGTATACTTCCTGATCAGCCCGACCTAGAGCGACCGAAAAAAACTCACTGGTATTTCAAAACTTTAAAACGCAATTCTAGAGCCAATTTCGACTCTTTTCAACCCGAAAAAATTATAAGGCTGATGTTTGAATTATTATCTATTAATTAGAACTTTAAAGGCCCTGTCTGTGGACATGTATTTTACCAGCTTCTTTTGGCTTAATACATAGCCCTGCTCCTATGAAATCAAAGGGAATTTTACAGAATTCAAACATGGAAAAAAAAATACAGGACATGCTTGCTAAACATTCTGAGGCGACAATTAAACAATTAAAACAGATTTCAACACAGATGGCTCAACTGATTTCAATGATGACGACTCTTGACCAATCATCACAGGTAGGCAATCAGAAGTTGGATCTGGTTATAGAAGACATAAAAGTCTTGAAAATTCAAACGATGACCACAAATACAGACATACAAGCAATGGACTCTTCTGCCCAAAAAGTCATGGAAGAATACAAGGATACAAAGAAGAAGACAGAAGTTCAAGAAAGCAACCAGCCGGCGATAAAGAGATCAGACATACAAGAAATAGACTTTTCATTTAAAAAAGTCATGGAACGACGTGTGGATATAAGGAAGAAGAGAGCAGGTCAAGGAATACAGATTGAAGCCACGATGGAGATGAAGCCCAGAAAGAGTTATTTTTGGATACGTATCCTGTCTGAGGAAATGAGAGAGAACAAAGAAATCCTGACTGGCCTATTTCAGTTACAGAAGGAACTATTAGACCATGGTTAAAGGATTGATTTAAATATGATTGCTGGATCCAAAGGCTTTGATAGTGTGGATGGGTGGCATGGCTATTAATGATGTAGTGGAATTAAGATTAAGACATCATTTTGGGAATAAAGGGCTAGAAATTCTTGAGAAAAAAGACTGGATTGTTAAAATGTTTGAAGTGGCAGAAATGGCAAAACTCACAGCTATTCTAAATGAAGAAAATGACGTTCGGTTTCTGGGGGAATGGGGGGCGTGGATGCATTATTGTGAATATGAGTTAAAATTGGGAAGAATGGAAGAATATTTTCTAATCTGATCCAGAGGATTATTTTTGGTTTTTTTTTATAATGAATAAGCATAATTATATTTACTAACAGATTATGGTTTTTTTTATACAGGATATTGATAGTTTATTAAGATTAGATTAACTACGACGAGATGAACTTTTTATTAAGAGGAAGATAGAGGTGAAGGGGAAGTCAAAATTTTCCATTTCTTTTTTTCTTTTTTTCTTTATTATATGTTATGGAACTATAACAACTTTAGGTTAGAATTGAAATTTTATATTGTCATAGATGTTGTTTAATGCAATGGAAAATTTTTAGTATAAAATCCAATAAAATCTACATTGGTCTAACAAGGTCAGTATTGTCTACTCTGACTGGCGGCAGTTCTCCAGGGTTTGAAGTGGAGGTCACCTATTACCCAATCCTTTTAACGAGATATGTTAGAGGACTGAACATGGGACCTTCTGTATGTAAAACAGATGCTCAGCCACTGAGCCATAATCCCTCTTCTAGGCTATGGGCAACATTGTATGCAGGCAGACTGAAATTTTCTATTTAAAAATATGAACAAACTTAACAGACAGAATATTGTCGAAGGCTTTCACGGTCAGAGTTCATTGGTTCTTGTAGGTTATCCGGGCTGTGTAACCGTGGTCTTGGTATTTTCTTTCCTGATGTTTCGCCAGCAGGTGCCTGCCACAGCTGCTGGCGAAACGTCAGGAAAGAAAATACCAAGACCACGGTTACACAGCCCGGATAACCTACAAGAACCAATTAACAGACAGAATTTACATCTTTCTGGCCAGCCTGAGAGCCCACAGGATTTCCGCTATCAAATTAATTCTAACCAGTTCCCTAATTTCTCCAGGCAACATTTCACTGCGGGCTCCCTGAAACCCTGTGCCCCCCCTTAGAGAAGTTGGTACTTTCTACTTTCCCTTGGAAGAAGAGAATGGTTCTGTTGTTCGATCGATCTATCGATCTATCCACACACAGAGAGTGGTGTAGTGGTTTAAATTAGAGTGACAGACTCTAATATGAAGGACCAGGTTTGATTTCCCACTCCTCCACATGAAGCCAGCTGGGTGACCTTGGCTAGTCACAGTTATCTCCAAACTCTCTAAATCCCACCTACCTCACAAGGTGTCTGTTGTGGGGAGGGGAAAGGAAGGTGATTTTAAGCCACTTTAAAAATACAGGTAAAGGTCCCCTGTGCAAGCACCGGGTCATTCCTGACCCATGGGGTCATGTCACATCCCGACGTTTCCTAGGCAGACTTTATTTACGGGGTGGTTTGCCAGTGCCTTCCCCAGTCATCTTCCCTTTACCCCCAGCAAGCCCACCTTTCTCCCCAGTGGGGATTAGGGTTTCCAGGTCCCCCTTCTTGATCGGCTGGAGGTTTTAGGGGGTGGGACCATTTGAGTGCTAAAGCCGCCACAGCAATGTGGTGCTTCGGGAGGTAAAACCAGAAATGACATCATCGCGTGTGCGCAGCCATGTGTGCACACAATCGCAGTTCCAGAACAACTGGGTGGATTGGCAGGCAATTGCCTACTTGGCAAACCTAGTAGGGGCCCAAAGCAGCTTACATTGCTCTCCTTTGTTCCATTTTATACTCACAAAGAATCTATGAGGCATGTTAGGCTGAGTATGTGTGATCGGCCCAAGGTCACTTAGCAAGTTTCCAAGGCAGAGTAGGGATTTGAATCTGGGTCTCTCAGATCCTAGTCTTTTTATTCTTTGGGAATTCTTTAAGACCTCAATTGTTCCTTCATTATGAACTATCTAGCAAGGGTGCCTTATTTTGCGCCACTGTATTATTATGGCAAAAAAACAAAATCCATGTAAAGTATTCTTTTCAGCACAATACCATGACAAAGATTTTGAGTTCTGTGCAGCTCTTTAATCAGGATGGATGTTAAAAAACAAAAAAAAGGTGGGGGAGAAAAATACCTCTTTCAGGCTTTGGGTGATTTCCATTTTTGTTACTTCATTTCAGCAAGCATGGGGCATTAGCAGTTATCAGGCACCTGTGCCCGTTAAAATCAGCTAAAAATTCTACACAGGATGCCAAGGGGCCTTAGCAGCATGGCCCGAAAGATACGCTTTCCTCTCCCCACCCCTTTCTCATTTTTGTTATTAGCATCCCGTTTGTGAAAAGTAGAGAATCTGGAAGCCTGTTCAACACCTTGTATTATTTTGGTTGGTATGACATGGATTTTGCTGTGGAGCCACATGGCTACCTGCTTTCTTGGTGTCCTGCTGCAAGTAAACATTGCCCTTGGGGATTAGAAAGAGCAACTCCTTAGCTGTTATGGAGCCATCAGCATGCTGGTTTGCCAGTTTAGTGCTTAGTTGTGCGTTGCGCTCCCAAGCCGTGCACCCGACCCCATAACTCAAATCAAACATTAAAGCATAAACACAGAAAACACAGAGGCTAGTTTGGATGAAATGGCACAACTTTATTGATTGCAGCAGCAAGGCATTGGCATGGCATGGGGGATTATCCAGACATCGACCTGCCACCCTGCAGGCCGATGCACGCCTTCCCAGCACCCTTGCTGGGGAGGCGAGAGATGGCAATCCAGGGACGCACGAGGGCGGCAGCCAGCTGTGTGGTCCCCTGCCACTCGGAGGAGGCCCGCCTGACAGCTCATGGCAAGGCATGCCTCCCAGACAGCCCGAGTGAGGCTCGTCCCTGGCAGCCTCCCATCTTGGCATGTCTACATCCAGCCTCCTCCAAAATCCCGTACCGGGATCCTCCTATGGGAAAATTGGCACACAGGCCGTTTTCCCCCAAAACTGTAATAATGCCCCAATGCCCAAACCGCCACCATAGCCGGTCGGAGTCCCACAGACCCCGGCCGGCTCCCGCCAACGCCTATCGCTGCAACCAATTCCGTAAGCCATGTCGGATGCCGTGCAACCAAATGTCTAAGCCCCATGATGACAAGTGGACCCCATCTGTACGAAACAAGGCACTGATTCGATGTGTAATGTCCGTATGCGGAATCACCAGCCCACCTAACTCAATGGCTACCTTGCCAATGGCTGACGTGACCCTCTGCCTAGCTCTGTCCACCCTCTTTGGGCTCAATGCCCCTCGCCAGGACCGTCTCTCCAGCAGGTCCAACCACAATATGTCAGTATCCAGCCATTTGGCCGCCAGGGTTCTCAGGTCGCCAGATGCTGCGGCACGTAGATCGATGCCGCGCGTCTTCGCCAGGTCATTCTCACCCAGTTGTATGATCAACGCATCTGGAGGGCCACCACTAGCAGCTTTGCTCAGAAGGGTAGGGACCAGCGCTCCCCAACGCATGCCCCTAAAACCCAGCCATGAAACCCGAACCGCGCTATCCATCCCCAAGTGCTGGCCCCACCCCGACGATACAGCGTAGTCCCCAGCCCAATGGACGATGCTGTGTCCACAGATCCAAACTTGCAGTTTCCGTGCCATAACTGGAGATAAGGCTGCAACTCAAACACAAACAGTTAGCCCCTCCCCACCCTACGGTCTGATGTATACCTTGTAGGCATCAGAACGCCATCTGCCAATGGTCTTAATAACTGAATCTGACAGCCCCTCAGAAGCCGCGGTTGTGGCCGCCCCGATCCTGAACGAGTGTGCACTGAATGCGCCGCGGGGGAGCCCGATCTCACCCAGGGCTAACCACAGCACACTGACAAACTGGTACCTGGTCAAAGGGGACCCGTCGGCATGCACCAACAGAGGACCCTCTCCTTCCGGGCGCACCGCCATGAAGGCCATCAAAGAACGCACTGGACACAGTGGCTTTGAAGGTGCTGACCTCAGCGTGATCACGGCCCCACGGCCACGCTGGTCCGTTTTGGACTGCCTGATGTTGACGCAAACAGCCCTGTCCTTGAAGTGGACATCTGACCAGGTCAACGCCCGGCCGGACGTGTCCCCTCTTGAACCGACCACTAGTTCCCCCACCCTGAGTGCTCCAAAGAAGGCCAATGAGAACGCTGCCTCGAACAGGTGCGCCTCGTAGCGTGACCGGCAAACTACCCCCAGAGAGCAAATTATTTTGGACAGCAGGCGGGGAGTGATAGGCCGCCGACAGTCCGGCTGGCGGGGGGAAATCCGCTGCCAACCCTCTACAGCTCTTTTTGCCACAAAGGACGAGCAAGGGTCAGGGTGCCCGTAGGCTCTGCTAAAGAAGGAAATAGCAGCCATGTGGCAACGTATGGTTCTGGGCGCCACCCCCCATTCCTGTAGACTGGCTATGTACCGCAACACCATCTCCTCTGAAGCCGGCCACGTGGCCGGCCCCCCGGCCCCAGCTGTGAACAACAAGAATGTCGAGGCCGCTGAGATATATGACCTTAGAGTGGATGGGGCTACTTACTGAAAAACCCCTGCCATTATAGTCTGTTGCCAATGTTCCATAGCTCCTCCGGGAAGGGATCTGGGTGTGTGTTTGCCCCCGGGGCCAGCTTGCGGAACCTCTCCTCCTGGAGGCAAGATAAAGCGTCAGCTAGTTCATTTCTAACTCCCGCCACATGCTTGGCCCTGAAGGAGATGCTGGCCTCCAAGCAAGTCAGCACAAACTTCCGCATCAGGTGCATGACCCGGGGGGATTTGGACAATTGTTTATTGAGCACATGCACTGCGGCCAAGTTGTCACACCAGAACATCACCTTCCTATCACGGAACTCATGGCTCCAAATAACCACCGCCACCAAAATAGGGAACAGCTCCAAAAAAGTCAAATCCCGTGACACACCCGTTAGTGACCAATGCTTGGGCCAGGGTTGGGCACACCAATGCCCATTATAATAAACCCCGAA
Organism: Euleptes europaea; assembly: GCF_029931775.1. Classification (NCBI taxonomy): domain Eukaryota; kingdom Metazoa; phylum Chordata; class Lepidosauria; order Squamata; family Sphaerodactylidae; genus Euleptes; species Euleptes europaea. The sequence goes on from NC_079323.1 coordinate 38,330,346, forward strand.
ACCCACACCCCCAGCTGCGTCTGACTGAACTTGGAGAACCCCTCCCCCGACTTCAAGGTGTGTTTGCCATAAGGAAACTCCGTTGTACTTGTCGAGGAATGCCCGCCAGACCTCCAAATCCTCCCTCATGCCCTGCGTAACCCGTATTTTGTGGTGCGGCCTGGATGCCTGTGCTGTGGCCCTGGCCAAACGAGCACAAAAGGGGCACCCTGGGGACACTACCCGACAGGCGAAGTTCAAATGGCCAACCAAAGACTGCATCTCCTTCAGATTACACTTCTTGCGTGCCAAGAAGAGTGAAACCAGGGCCTGTAATGCAAGTAACTTGTCCACAGGGAGGCGGGACACCCCTTGCACGGAATCAAGTTCAATCCCTAAGTAAACCAACTTAGTAGTGGGACCTTCAGTTTTTTCCTGTGCCAAAGGGACCCCCAATTCCCGGGCCAATTCGCAAAATGCCTGTAGCAGCGATGTGCATGCATTAGTGCCCGCCTCCCCCAAGAACAAGAAATCATCCAAGTAATGAGTGACATGTGGAGAGCCAGCTCTAACCTTCACCGCCCACTCGAGGAAGCTGCTAAATTTTTCAAAAGCAGCGCAGGCTACCGAACATCCCATTGGCATGGCTTTGTCCACATACCACTCATCACCTACCCTGAAGCCTAGCAAACAAAAATCACCAGGGTGTACCGGGAGGAGGCGAAACGCCGACTGGATGTCGCATTTGGCCATCAGGGCGCCCCGACGGCAGGATAAGGCCAGGCGGACCGCTTGATCAAAGGAAGCATACCGCACAGAACAAAATTCGGGCGGTATTGCTTCATTAACTGACTCCCCCGGAGGGTAGGAAAGGTGGTGGATTAAGCGGAATTCCCCTGGAGCCTTCTTCGGGACAACCCCCAGTGGGGATACTCTCAAATTGGGTAGCGGAGGGGCCCTAAAGGGGCCTGCCACTCTACCTGCGTCACATTCTTTTTTCACTTTACATTACACCACCCTTGGCATATCGCGGGCCGACTTTAAGTTGTTCGCATCCATTGCCACCCTCGGACCCATAAACGGTATTCGGAACCCCTGTGTGAACCCGTCCCATAAATACCTGGCGGCTTCCCGGTGTGGGTACCTGTCCACCCACCACTGCAAGGCATTTAGTTTAATGGGGGATTTCGCCAAGCTCCCCAAAAGGTGCACCTCACTTCCCTTCGCCTGAGGCTCCGCCGGCCCCCCCATCCCTTTTTGTAGAGGGCCGGCCACCTTGAAAGGGCTGCGAGCTGCCTTGCGGCTTGGGACAAGAACCTTTAGGGTGCTGGCCCGTGCAAAGCTCACACATATGGTCGTACTTGCACTTGGCCCGACCACAAGACCCTTTATTAAACTCCCAGCATACCCGCCGAGGCGCCTCCCTCTTGGCACCCCATTTTGTCGCCTTCATGGCATCCCCTTAGCTTCTAATGTGTGGGTTAACAACCATGCTCCAGATATCATGGTTTACCAGGTCCCAACGGGTCCTGGCATTGTATGATGCCCTTTTTCTAAATTCCTCGTCGTATTCAAGGGCCACGGCTTCACCCGCTAATTCTGCCGCCCTTTCTACATACGAAGCATAATTCCAAAGGTGCCACCCCCGCTTCGGATATGCCATGGCTACCACGCCGGCATAAACCCCGAAGCCCTTACGCCATTTCCGGAAAGATCTGTCCCCCGGCTCGGCCTTCTGCTCCTTACCAGCCGAGCTGGCTCCCCTCCCCTTTACTGAATCAGGCTTTACGAGGGCAAAGACATCTACGTAACAGCCCTCGAGTATCTTTCCCCTAATCTTGCGGGGAAGGTGTAGCCCTGGGGGGTTCTCCTGTTCTGTATAATTAGATTGGGCTTTTGCCCTCCTTCCCTCAGCTCCCGTTTCCCAAACGGCCTTGACCCCAGTATCAGAGTCCTGGCCCTCCTCCAACCTTCTGCGCCAAGCCCAAGCCGGTAGACCGGGCAAATCAGCGCATGTGCGCCAGTATCCCTCAGGCGCATCATCAGACTCATCCCCAGAAGAAGACTCACCAGACGACTCCCCGCCTCCGGCCTTCTTGCCCAACCTCCTTGTCTTCTTCTTCCGCTGACCACTTTTCTTGGTGCCCTTCGTGCGCCGCTGTGCCCGCCTTCCCTTCGACCTGGACCCACTGGAGCTGCTGTGTCCGCTGGAGCTGCTGCCTCCGCCAGAGCTGCTGGAACTAGTGGATGAATCTGCCCTCTTCCTACGTCGCGCCTTCTGAACTTTGCCTTTGGGTGCCACGTCCTGGGACCCTGCTGGTTCAGCAGTGCCCACCCCCAGCGATTGAGACTTCAATTGGCCGACCTCCGTGACCAGCTGCTGCACCACTTTAGTGAGCCCCTGTATGGTGGGGTCAGGCTCAGCAATGGAGGTCACCACGCTAACAGCAGCTTCCCTGGCAGGGTGCCTAGCTCTCGGGCCCAATGCCGCCCATGATTTTCTGGCACCACCGCCCCGGCCCCGAGTGCAAGGAGGCGATGACTCTTGCTGGCAAGGTCTCCTAGAGGTGGCCTTGCTGCCCTTCTGCTTGGCAGAAGTGGACCCTCTGGCCGGCATGGTGGACAGTTCAGTTGGGCCACGTGATGCTCCTTCCTGCTCTATATGCAGCACAACGTGGAAGGGCAGCTGTTGTCCTCCTTACCCCTCGTCTCCCAGCTAACCAGCTGGCCGCCTTCAGCTCCCCACCCCTGCTGGGGTGCCGTGTACTCACGGCCGCAGGGCAAGCTCCTACTCTCGCTGGTTTCCTGCCCCCAGTAGCCTGCTGCCAGTGCCGTCTCCCCTAGGATCTCCGCGTTCACCCCTCAGCTGTTCTGCGGGAGCGCCCTCCTTGCTGTTCTGCTGCCCGCTGCCGCTCTGGACCGTGGAGAGGGAGGGAGCCCAATTGCCTCTTGCTGCCACTCAGCTCCGGCCCGAAGGGGGGGCACTTGCCTCCCGCTGTCGTTCTGCTCCGGCCCGAAGGGGGGGGACCGACCTGCCTCTCGCCGCCGTTCCGCTCCGGCCCGAAGGGGGGGGCACTTGCCCTCTTAGACACTCTGCTCTGCTCTGGACGGAGTGGGGGGGGGAAGCCAAATGCCGCACTCCTCAACGTGCGAAGGAAGGAAGAGGCCCCCCCCGCAGCAGCCCTGAGCCGATTGGCTCAATCAAACGACTCCCAGCCACACAGGAAGTCACGTGGCTTCCCAGCTGGGAGTAGGGCGGAGCGCCGCCATTTCCTCACCGCCGCCATTCCGGGGCAGCCGCGGGGGCCCCAGGCCCAGCCGGGAAGCCCACGAGGCTCTCAGACCTCTGGCTACCACCCCCGGCTACAGCTCGTCCGCGCGCCGCCCAGCACAACCCGGCAACCTGGGGCCTCCGGTGAGTTGTGGCCCCGTTTAACTGCACCAGTCTTGGCCATACTTTTCATTACTTTATTGCTCAGCCAGGGAGGGAATGAGTTACTGCCGGTAGTGGGAAGAATGGTGCAGTGAGATGCTCACGAGCCAATCCTGAGTTTTCTCAGAAGGGTATCCCAATGAATTCAGCAGAGCTTATTTCTTTTGCCTGCAATTGCCACCTAAGGTTTGACTTACTAAACTTGCACTCACGGGGCCTGACACAGTATCTTGCTTATAAAGTTGGCGACATTCCCTTAGCATTAAAGTGATCTTTCCGTCCATCTGCAGCATTAGCGATGTAGTGATCAAGTCAATCCAGGAAGCTGTACCAGTGCCACAGTATAAACTGTAGCAAGTACTCCTGGGACAGCTGCCAGTACGAATATTACAGCACAATGGCAAAGTTATGAAAGATACAGAGGGATAGGGCAACACATGAATAGGGTTTGTGATAACACGCTGACGCTCCATTGTCAAAGGATTTATAGAAGCCTTAAAGAATTAGCATGGCTGTCACAGTTGCACGTGCTTCTTAATATCTGAAAAGTAAGGCACTGGAAGATGTTAGCAACTGCTGCAAAAGCCAAACACATCCCTCTTAGCATGCAGAGGATGCATTTGTAACAAGCACAGAGTGCATTCTGATCAGTACGGGATTGCAGCAGAGATAGTCTTTGGGATTGGAGAGGTGATTTGCATTTTGCAATTTGTTTACCTCTTCTGGTTTGCTCAGCTGCCCTGTAATCATTTCCATTTTACAGACGGGGAAACTGACTGACAAGTAGTGATTTACTAATGGCCATTTATTGTGCTCTGGCTGAGATAACACGTGAATCTTGATTCTCTGGGTCCCCATTCACATTGGGCTACACTGTTTCCCACATGACATCGATCCCGAAAAGGGAACTTCGAAATTAGATTGTGAGAGAATGCATCACTATTGACCTAAATAATCCTTCATTTACTCATTTTTCCCCTGGAGAGGTAGATTATGACTGCAGTGAACACCTTTGAAGATGGATATAGATTGAAAAAGAGCTTGGGCCCTAAGCTGTTATCAGTCAAGGTGGCCCATATTTCACTCCACAGTTCTCCTATGACATCCTATTTTCCTTGGTCAAGACTTCACAATGATTATTTTTCTGATTGTTTTCTCTCTTTCTTTTACCCATTGTGTTTCTTCCATCCATTAATCAGTCGATGTCATCTGTTTATTTCACGACCATCCCAGGGAAGAATGCCATCCATCTGGTAACCTACACCAAGAGACCAATTTAAAATATTTCATTTTAAAAGCCTAGTAGCATCATCCTCATGTTGTGTATGGTGTGATTAATTATCCATAGTACATGGCCCTTATAAATTGGGAATCAGTGGGGCTTGAAGTGTTTTACTTCCTGGGTCTTAAAACCTTACTGGATATTTTTAATGGAAGCAGAAGTATCAGAATATTCAGACTAATTTCTGGTTCCAAGTTTCTGCAGTGCCATTTAAATTTGCATGCAGCATCATGGTTTTGGTCCCACCCCGCTTTGGCAAGGCCTTCGATACCTTCATTTTTCTCAGACAGAAAACCTGCTCCATAAGTCATTTGAAGACACAAGGCCCTTGAGGCACAATGCGTTCTGCATATGAAATTGTTCCCATTGTTTTGGGCTTCTCATGAGAACATGCAGCTGGCCTATGCCACTTTCAGCATCTAAGCAGATTCCATATGTCTGCGAGGTGAGTTATGCCTTCACTTCCCTGAGCACTCCCATTTGAGTATATAAAAGACAAACAGTGTTTGGAATTGCTAGGAATAAAGACTGTTTTCAAACACTTGCCCTCACTTACCCTCACTTGCGTACCAGTGAATTGCACACAGACAATAATTTGCTATCAGTTGTCTCCTAACCAGGGATTGGCACTAACTATGTGGCATTTGGATGAGGGCATTGTTCAGTGGTTGGGCATGTGCTTTGCATGCAGAAGGTACCTGGTTTAAACCCAGCCATCTCTGCAGAGCAGGATCAGCCCGTAAAAGAGGAAAATATTAATCTAAATGGCAAGTCAATGCTATCAAAACACTCATTGCTCTTTTAATCTGACACATGGCTTGCTTGTTCAATATTTGTAACACAGGGCTAGGTGTCTTCTCACACCCCCACACCAATACTAGGGTTACCAACCTCCAGGTACTAGCTGGAGATCTCCTGCTATTACAAGTGATCTCCAGCTGATACAGATCAGTTCCCCTGGAGAAAATGGCCACTTTGGCAATTGGACTCTATGGCATTGAATTCCCTCCCCTCCCCAAACCCCGCCCTCATCAGGCTCCACCCCCAAAGCCTCCCTGCTGGTGTGAAGAGGGACCTGGCAATCCTAGCCCAAACCCACAAGCAGGCTGAATAACCTAGACCTGAAGTAAGCATTCCTGTAATTGTCCACTCTAGGAATGGCAACCTGGGCCAGTCCACCAGAGGCATGTGACTAGGGGAGCCAATCAAAGCAGAGTCAGGGCTTTATAAACTCTTCTTGTGACTTGGTATTCCATCCCATTAATTTGTTTGCTATGTGAGGATCTAGTTTGGCTTCCTGGATTTAGGGTTGCCAGGTCCTCCCTGGCCACCGGTAAGGGATGGAGGGGGGGTAGGGTTGCCAGATCCAGGTTGGGGAACTCCTGGATATTTGAGGATGGAGCCTGGGGAGGATAGGAACCTCAGCGGAATACAATGCCATAGACTCCACCCTCCAAAGCATCCATTTTCTCCAGGGGGACTGGTCTCTTTCTCCTGGAAATCAGTTGCAATAGCGGGAGATCTCCAGCCACCACCTGGAGGTTGGCAACCCGACCTACTGCACAGTCTCAATGTACAGTGTGTAACACAAAGACAGATTGAGTGAATCAGTTCAATTAGTGATCACTTGATGTCTTTAATTTTATTTAAAAGCAGCTGCAGGAAGGATCAAAGCCTTACCACTGGGACAGGAGGATTAACCCTCCTTCCCTTTCCCCCCAAGGGAAAACTTCCTCGGTTGCTTTTAGCTCTTAAAGGGAGGGGGGAGACAGTCATCCTCCTCTTCATGTGCAAAAAAAAGTGGAAATTTCCATTTTTAAGTTAATAAGGGAGTGTTCCAAGGAGCAAAACCTTACATTGCTGCAGTCCATCTCTCCCCACCCCCCATCCCCAGCATCTTTCTTCCTTCCAGGCTCACTTCAGTCCATGACAGGCTGGGGAAAATGTTTCATTGAGGTAATATGGGGAGATGGGTAATATTGAACTAGGGTTGCCAGGTCCCTCTTTGCTACCAGCGGGAGTTTTTTGGGGCGGAGCCTGAGGAGGGCAGGGTTTGGGGAGGGGAGGGACTTCGATGCCATAGAGTCCGATTGCCAAAGCAGCCATTTTCTCCAGGTGAACTGCTCTCTATCAGCTGGAGATCAGCTGTAATAGCGGGAGATCTCCAGCTACTACCTGGAGGTTGGCAACCCTATATTGAACTTATATCACCTATGTAATATTTTAGACATGAGTGGGTAGACTTATACACAATGTCCTGCTATTTATTATTTTTTAAAAAAATTAAAACAGAATAAAAATAAAAATTGCAAGTTCCTAGTGGGACTTTGTGTCACACCAGTATTGTTAAAGTGCTCTGTAATTCTAGCATAGCTAGTAAAACTATTCAGAGTACAGCTTCTGCATCTGAAGCATTGTGGGAAGTTACATGATGCTGAATTGATTTTAGCCACTCCCTTCTATTATATCCCCCCCCCCGCTGTGTAGCCTTTCTGCCACAAATGTGAAAGGAGAGAACAACATGTTCTTTTCACTGGCCAGAGAGGCTTCAAATCTCATCCGTTCTTACTCCCCCCCCCCTCATTTTATGCTTTAATCGTAACAGTAATAAGTGTTGTCATACAAAATATGCACATTGACCATCTGTGTTAATAATTGACTTAATGAGGATCTAACAGGCTCTAGCTGATCCTGAAGAAGTTAATTGAGAGGTTTGTGTTTATAAGCTGCTTTGAGAGTCTTAATCTTCCATTCCAGAACCACCAAGCAAGGATTGATTGATTGATTTTGTTCTCTGGAAATGAAATAACAACCCCTAGAGACCAATCTTGGCTTTTTCTCAAAGGAAGTACATCACACTTTGGGGGCCTGGCTGGTAAAACCAGACAAAACACCTTCCTTGTGTCTGAATAGTTGATGCCAATGAGAGCTTGCTAGCCAGGTTGCGCATATGCATTGCCATCTCCTAGGCCTGGCCCTCAGTACCTCTGAAAGTTATAAATAGCTGACTTTAAACATAATTAGTAGGGTTCTCCCTTCGCTCAGTATCTGACAAGGATAGACATAAAATTGCCAGCCAGAAAGAAAAATATGGTGGAGGGAATCAGAGAACTTGTTTGTTTCTACAAAATTTTAGCAAGATAATTCTACATAGCAAGTTCTGAAAAACGCACCAGATCTAAGTGGGCAAGGTGGCAGGCAGAATTCACAAGTTGATGGTATCTTGCTGTAAACAGAGAGGTTTGATTTTACATAGGATGCTAGTAGACCTCACAAATCAAACCCTCAGATCTTCCAGTACCTCCTATTTTGCTACTGGGAGCAGAAAGAATAAAACTTAAGAATGCATCAGGGAGCATACAACTTTGGCCGCACACCTTCTCCATAGTCTTAATTGGCCCTTAAGTGCTTCTTTAAACAATCTTCAGTTTCCTTAGATCCCTTCTAAGACTACGGACTTACGAGTCCCTGACTGTGCCTCCTGCAGGTGGGGGAATAATTTGGTGGTAAGACTGCCAACTCTGTTTTGGGAAACTCCTGGAGATTTGGAGTAGAGGTGGAATTTTGGAAAGGGAGGGATCTCAGTAGAGATGTGATTCCATAGAGTCTGCCCTCCAAAACTTACATTTCTTCCAGGGAAACTGATCACTGTAGTCTGAAGATCACTTGACATTCTGAAAGAACTCCAGGCTCCACCTGGAAGATGGCAACCCTAACTTGGTGGCCACTTTAACAGAGGAGGTACATGATTCCTTCCTAGCAAAGTAGCTGGAGACCAGCAATACATTCAGATCTAGGAAGGATGGCAACTAGGAGAGGGAGGGAGTAGAAGCAGAGGGGAATGGTAAATAAGTGTCAGGAGGAATGGTAAAACCATAGAGTTTTGGATGAATCCTAGAACATCACATTATCAAGGTGACATCACTTCTGGGCATTTGGGGGCTATTCCCTCCCTGCTGTCTTGCCAAGTGGCAGTGGCCAAAAGAAAGGATGACAATGAGGTCTTCCTAATGCCAACATCTTAGAGATCTATATATAACTCACAAGACGCTAGAGGCCTCCATCAGGCATAGGTTTTTTTTTTCCATACTGCATAAAAGGGCTGGTTGGGTAGTCAAGGAGGCTTCACCTGAATAATTGCTCCCAATGGGCAGTGATCAGGAGGAGGAGCTGGGAGAATAAGTCTTCTGGTTGAGGGCATGGAAGCTGCCAGAGCATCTGGAGGCTGAAACCATGCAGGTGTGAGGCAGCTAATCTCACTGCTGACACTGAAATGAAGTATCAGTACAAGAATATATGATGCTTCCTTATTCATTTGTCCCTGTAGCTCAGTACAGTCTATTTTGATTGGCAACAGTTCTCCAGAGAGCAGGGTTGCCAAGTCTAGGTTGGGAAATTCCTGGAGATTCCAGGGTGGGGCCTCTGGAGGGCAGGTTTTGGGGAGGGGTGGGACCACAGTGAGGTATAATGCTGTATACTCCACTGTCCAAAGCAGCCATTTTCTCTAGGGAAACTCATCTCTGTAGTCTGGAGATCAGTTGTGATTCCAGGAGATCTCCAATCCCTACCTGGTGTTTGGCAACCATACCAGCACCTACTACCCAAGATGCTTTAAGTGGCGATGCCAGGAATTGAAGGTGGGGCCTTCTGCACCAAAGGTATGCTCTACTCCTGGACCATGGCTTTCCCCCCGAATGCCTGGTTCTATATATTTTCTAAAATTTACAGTGTAAAGTTCAGATCTTTATGTCAGGCTACCAGCCTTCCAGCCTCAAGCGTTTTTTTGGGTAGAGGACTCTGGTTTGGATCGAGAGCCTCATACATTCCAACCAGATGCTCAGTCCTGAAGGATTTGGTTGTGTGTGTGATTGTGTAACACAGCCACTTTTCTTACTGAGAGATTTCCTCCCTGTAGCAGGCCCAGCAGAGTCCCATCACCAGCAGCAGTTTTCCTTCAAACAGCTTTCACTCTAAATTGCCCAGCTACTCTGAAAAACATGACTGGTACTGAATAATATTTAGCAGAAGCAGCAGTATAAGGTGGAACACTATTCACTTGTTAGCATCTCTGTTAAAGCTCCCCCCCCCCCCCCGTTTTTTGCATAGATTGAGCATGTTCTTCCTGTCCTATCTCAATCCACTATTCATGAGGTGTGCTTTGGATGAGTCAATAATAAAATCTCTGACTTTCTGAGTTCAGAGGTGCACCATTATCTCTGTTTGTTCACTCTCCAGGAAGGAAGTCATTATACGAAATCTGTCCAAGAGACTGCCAGTGAGGATCAAACATCAGAATGCGATATGAGGGTAATGCTCAAATTGAATAAGAATACATTTTTAAATTTTCATTTCTACTTTTGTCATAAGCGTTGTTGGCAGTATAAGCTATTAGGCTACTATGTCACGCTATTACCTATGTGTTGAGCGGCTGGGAGGCTCAATTAGTCTAGTTGAAATTCTTTATTCAGCACCACAAAAAAGAAAAGAAAAGAAAAGAACCTGCAAATTGAGCTTATAGGGTGATTAATTTGATATTTTCAATGAAATCTGTGAGGTTAGCATGAAATTATTTTGGTTTAGTACCTTTTTGTGGAAATCTATTGGGTTATTACACTCCAAGTTACCACAGTAAATCCTTTTTTCATCTTAATAAGCTCCTTGTAACAGTCTTTATCTGTTATGGGTTTTGTCTATACAAGTTGGCCTACTCTTTCAAAAATGTAATCTAATGGCTGTTAAATGTAATCTACTGCTGTTCCTTCTTGTATAATGTATTTTTAAAGACATCATCTGTTCTGAATGGGATTACTAGAGGAAGGAACAGCGTTCCTTGTGCAGTAGTTCACAGCAGAGCATATGATTTCACTTTGGCAATTAGATCTATTTCTTTTATTATCAATTCAAATAAAAAAATTGTAAAATTCAAAAAAGACCTCTATTTTTCTTACCTTTTAAGTTGAATTTCTCCAGACTTTTGCTTTTATAGAAGATCTTTCAAACAATTTTCAAAATCCAATTATAGGAACAGACTGAAATTAATTTACTGTATCATTGATTTTCCAAGGGGCAGGAGGTGGCTTCAGCAATTGGGAACAATTAAATAATTATAAACTACCATGTTCTCTAAACTACAATACTATATAAAGTTATGGGAAAATGAAAAATCTGGTTACTAATGAAAAATCAGTTACTAATCTACTGATTGATATTTGGGGAAGACTCTGCTGTCTTCAGCAGCTTATTTGTCTACAGAGAATGGGACAATAGCAGATAATTATATAAAATATTTTTAAATGCTCCAACAGGACATGTACCCCTTCTGCAATGGAAACTATTTCTCAATTTTTTGCTCTGGAAGGATTATTTGTCTTTTCGAAATGCGTGTCATGAGAACTCCTGGTAGGTCTGAGAGATGGGACTTAAATGGAGTAAACCAAGACTTCCTATTACTAGATAATACCAGTGAATCTGACTCCCATTAGGGTTGCTAGCTCCAGTTTGGGAAATACCTGGAGATTTTGGGGGAAGAACCTGAGGAGGGCTGAGTTTGGGAGGGGAGGAACTTCAATGCCATAGAGTCCAATTGACAAAGCGGCCATTTTCTCCAGGGGAACTGATCTCTATCACCTGGAGATCAGTTGTAATAGCAGGAGATCTCCAGCCACTACCTGGAGGTTTATCAAAACAATTCACAGTGCGATGCTAATAGGCTATGCAAAAACAATCCACACAAGGCTCAGTTCTATACATATATTCAAAAGGAGATAGTCAATACAAAACGTGGTGCAAGCAATATCTATAGGTGAGCGACAGTCAAACAAGAGAACATTATGCAAAAATATCAAAAGACAAGTCAAAGAACAATATATACAACAAATCTATGTCTAATGTTTCTCTTTGAGTCTTAAAGACTTTCCAGTATAATTTCAGAGCTGGTCCCGAAAGTAGAAAGAATTCCTACAGATTTTCCAAGAGTCCAAGTGGGAAATCAGACTTTTATATCCATAGGCTATGTGCTGCAGGTGTTTCAAATGGAGACCAAGCTGGCACTTATAGTAGAATGGAAACGTCTTCCAGGTAATAGACACTTTCACCAATGATGGCTTCTTCAGCCTAAGTGCCCAATGTTTTAAAATTGCAATTAGTAAAATTTCTATTGCCAAACACACAGTGGTAAGTAATTAAAATAAGTTGTATTACCTTGTTGTTTTCTTAATGCTACATAGTAGTCTGGTGGTTGAAGTTTGCCTGTGTAGTGGTAGCTTACGCTTTTCTGAGTAAAGTTTCTATTCACAGATGTTACCTTTTAACTTGTTTTACTAGTTCTAAATGCATAGTGTATGTTATCTTAAAGCAGGGGTGGGGAACCTTTTTCCTGCCAAGGGCCATTTGCACATTTATAACATCATTCGGGGGCCATACCAGGTGTAGATCTCCCGGTGTGTGTGGGGGAGAGGCTAGGGTTGCCAGGTCTCCGGCCACCACTTGGAGGTTGGCAACCCCAGGGGAGGCCATGCAGAGAAGGCCTGGAGGGCGCCCCCCCTCCCCCCTCCCTGGTGGGAGGGCAGCCAGAGGTGGGCCCGAGCAAATGAGGCGCCAGGGGAACACAGCCCACGGTTGATCGGCAAGGGTGGGAGGAAGGAAAACAGACAAAGAGGAAAAGGGAGAGAGGGAGAAAGAAATGGAAAGAGGGGGAGAAAGAAAAGGATGGAGGGAGACAAAGAAAGACACAGAAAGAGAGGAAGAGAGAAAAGCCTTCCCCCACACACACACACACACACACACCGGCCCCACGCGACCTGGCTCCAGGCTCCATGTCCTCCCACCCGCAGAGTCCACAAAAGGTCTCCCGAAACCCGATTGGCTGCTGTGCGCATGCTCTGCCGCCGGGAGCCGCGGGCCTCTTTCCCCCACCTCTCGCTGCTCAACAGCCAACAGGCAGCAAGAAGGCTTACAGTGTGCCCTGGCGTTCCTGCACACTGCAGCTATAGGGGGCAGCCTTGGGGGAAGCATCCCTCCCCCTCCTCTTGCCGACCAACAGCCATCAGTCGGCGAGAGGAGGTCCAAAGGACGCAGCAGCACACCTGCAAGCCGTGGCCCCAGGAACACCCTCAGTGAGGGTCGCCCTGTGCAGCGCCTTCACGGCGGGGCCCCGGAGCTCCCGAGGGCCACAAAAAATGTCCTCAGGGGCTGCATACAGCCCCCGGGCCTGAGGTTCCCCATCCCTGTCTTAAAGGTACCATGTCCTATTTTAAAAGGCTAAGCAAACTAATGAAGTAACAAGATAAATCAAAGTCTGTATTTAGTCCTGATGGTGCTAATGTTTTGAAAAGGTGCATATATTTAATTTCTTGCTGCAATAAATTTTTTTGTATGTTATTAGAATTGTATTGGTGTCCTTTGTATACCCAAACCACAAAGAACCTTAGATCGTTTTTATTATGCTTTTTTTTTTGAGAAAGTGGGAGACGGCGCGTCTTACACTTGGGCCCTGATCCGTGAGTGATGTTTGCCAATGCGGAGTTGTATAGGGCGCAATGCGCTGCCTACATAAAATTTCACGCATGCACAGGTAATAGCGTAAACCCCCTTAATAGTGGCACAATTTGAAATATGTTGCCATCTGAATCTAAAGTTGGAAGAAGGAGAATGAAACTCTTTTACTGGTAGACTCAGTGCACATACTGAACACGATCCGCATCAAAAATGTCCGATGACTGGTGGAGGGGGAGAAGGAGCAACCACGTCTGAGTGTACTAACTGATCTCGTAAGGAAGCTGTACGGTGTAAGCCGAAGGTAGGTGGAACTGAACATCCTGGAATGCTGGAAATAATGTGCCAATGTCGTAGTATGTTTTTTTTGTATTGCATGAGAGTGTTTACTGTATGTAAGGGGACAGAACACATTTGTTCTGTTAGGAGGTGTTTTATTTTGTAATAGGTCAGAACGTTGTAACCTGTCTGTCCTAGAAAGTGCTGTTTGTAGAACTTCTATAGGATACCCTCTATCTGTCAGGGTATGTGTAAGTTGTGTTGCTGATTCTTTATAGTCCTCTTGGTAAGTGGAGTTGCTTTTGAGTCGTAATAACTGACTATAGGGGAGATTCCATCTTAAGTAAGTGGGATGGTGTGAGGAAAAATGTAGTACTGTATCACGGGACATAGGTTTTTTGTATGGCTTAATGGCCAAAGTCCGTTCTGAAGTTACAAAAAATTTTAGGTCTAAAAAATGAATATATTCTGAATGGCAAGTTCCAGTAAACTGTAAATAAGAGTCAAGGGTGTTGATCCATTTAGAAAATTTGTCAAAACTGAGGAAGACTTAAATAAAAACAGCAAATCGTCCACAAAACGCTTGTACAGAATGAGGTCATTGTCAAATGGATTATTGTTAAACAAAAATATTTTTTTCAAAATGTCCCATATAAATGTTGGTGATGGCAGGAGCACAAGTAGCGCCCATCACCACTCCCTTTGTTTGTAAATAAAAATTATTATCATATCGAAATGAGCCTAACCTGAAAGCGGTTGTAGCAAGTATAAAATGGAAGAGAGGGAGAGTGATGATGTAAGATGCTTTGTGTCTCTATTGAGGAGGAAAAAGTGGTGTAAACAACATAAATACATATTGACTTGATGACCCTGGTAGTCCCTTCCAACTCTACAATTCTATGATACTATGATATGGTTTTGAGACCTTAATTCAGGGTTGACAATTATGACAAAATGGCCCTATAAACTTTCTTCCCTCAGCCTGGGGGCAGACTGGGAGGCAAAAACAGTCCTAAAAAAAGTGATCCCAGCGAGGGGTGGCTCTCCCAGGTCATTTGTCCATGGGGACTTTCCCCTGTGTCCTCAGTGGCCAACCTGAACTAGAGTACTCTTTGGTCACAGGAAACGTTTGGCCAAGTAATCCTGTAGGAATCTTCTGAAACTAGCAGAACTCAACATACTACAAATCCTACAAATCTTTTCCAAATTAGTTTTGAGCTTTGTTCATAATATTTTAAAAAAAATATTTGTGTGTTTAGCCTTTCTCTTTTAAGGGCGCATCTGTCATGGCCAACTTGTGCTAGACAACCAAACTGAAGGCTGCAGTTTAGCTATTTATTTTTCATTCAAGATTTTGTCCTTTGGAGACACTTGTGTAACTTGAAACCCTATCTAGAATTAAAGGTGCCAGCCTCCAGGTACTAGCTGGAGATCTGCTGCTATTACAACTGATCTCCAGCCAAAAGAAATCAGTTCCCCTGTAAAAAATGGCCACTTTGGCAATTGGACTCTATGGCATTAAAGACCCTCCCCTCCCCAAACCCCTCCCTCCTCAGGCTCCACCTCAAAAACCTCCCGCTGGTGGCGAAGAGGGACCTGGCAACCCTATCTAGAATGGCCTAGCTTGCAATGCAATTGAATTTCCCCTACCACATTTCCTCTGTCAGTTGCACACATGCAGTTAGCTTTGAAAACATCCTTGCAGTTTGACTTAGATTCCTTGTGTTTTCTTAAAGCACACCCAGCCTCATACTGGTACATGGGTCAACTGGAACAATCTACAGCCAGAGAGCAGGCCCAGCCTCCAGTCTCAAACAATACCTTGGGCAATCAGCAAGAGGGTTGAGACTGGGGAAATAGGTGGGGTGTGATGTTGGCTGCATCGATGTATCACTTCCAGGGAAAATCTGGAAGCAATGTAGGGTAGCTCTAGGAATCACTGGAAACTCTATTACTTCACCACAAAATTTCTGGCAATTCCTAGAGCTACCCTATGTTGATTCCAGTTTTCTCTGAAAGTGATGTAGCTATGCTGCTCATGTTGTTGTTGTTTAAATTTTATGTTTGTCTTGCCACTGTGTAGAGTGGCAGAAGGCAAAGCAGACTGCCTGCAGGAGGCCTGGCAGCCCTACATACACCTCAGAATGCGGTATTGGAAATTCACACAGGTGTTGCATGGATACAACGGAATCAGTCAGACAATCAGGTAAGCCAGGTAAAGGGAGCCCCCTCCTAGGAGGTCTTCAGGAGGCACTGCAAGGCTTGCTTGTTTGCCAGAGTTTTTGAGGGGTTTGAATGGTAGACAGCTTTTAAGGGGGGAAGGGAGGGAAAGATTTGGAGTTCGTTACTTCTTTCAAAGAGTCAGTAAATTAATGTATATCAGTTGGGAGGGAATTCCATAGTCAAGGAGGTACCACCAAAAAGGCCTGTCAATAGTGACCAATGTTGGTTCCAAGATGGTGGCAATCACAAAAAAAATATGTGCTTTCAAAGTCCAAATATGGGTATATCATTATCCAGCTAGATGACCACTTCATCTCTGATAGAATATTTAAGAGTAGTCCAGTAACTTTTGCTTTGTCAAGCTAAATGTGTCAATTGAATGAGCTCCAGCCAAAGAATGAAATCCCTTCCCAAACACAAAGGACTCGCAGAATGAAATTAGCAGTTTCCTGTTTTAGTTTGATCTTTGCAAGCAGTGTAGTCTCTCTATTAAACAGTAAAGGAAAAGCCGCTAGAAAGAAAGTGCTGGAATAAAAAGGCACTTCTCTTTCCTAGTCTACAGTAAAGTCAAGTAGATGCCTAGGCTTCTCAACTTGTGGTAATTAATGGACTGGAAAGCATTCAGGGAACAGTCATAAAAATTACAGAGGGCTTGACATGCAAGATGTCAGAGGAAAAGTAGAATTAACTGACTAATTTTACTCCAAGGAAGAGAAGACTTGCTTTTGTCAGTGTGTGCTCAAAGCTGCAGCCATGTATTTAGTGTGACTGTAGTGAGAATGAATGAGGATAAAAAACCCCAACACCCTACAGACCTTGGGATGGATCTGAGGTGAATTACCCCTTTTCCTGTGGACATCCAACGCCCCCCTCATTAGGGTTGCCAGGTCCCTCTTCGCTACCAGCGGGAAGTTTTTGGGGCGGAGCCTGAGGAGGGCGGGGTTTGGGGAGGGGAGGGACTTCAATGTCATAGAGTTCAATTGCCAAAGCGACCATTTTCTCCAGGTGAACTGATCTCTGTTGGCTGGAGATCAGTTGAAATAGCAGGAGATCTCCTGCTACTACCTGATGGTTGGCAACCGTACCCCTCATGCTGTTCCTGGGGGGTGGTCTCCTATCCCCAAGAAGCAGCACTTTGGGGGTTATTTTGGGCTGCAGTGGGAGAGGAAGCAATAAAGTTATGCCTCCTAATGGAAATCCCTCCCATCAGCAGAATTTCTGATGGATCTAGGCCTTCACACACACACGCGTGGAATTCCCATTTGCAACTATAAATCAGAAAGTTCTGTAACTGCATGGGGGCTCTTTGCCTAACTTCAGAAATAGGGGAAACTGTTTATAGATCATGGCAAGTAGCTTTACATGGCAAGGAGATTTGAAATTTTCCATCTGGTTTCATAATTGTGCATGAACTGAACCTCTTCCTACAAATATGGTATTTGGTGATTTGCTGGTACAGTTGAAAATAGAAGGAATTATCAGAATAGGCTTCACACATATGGCCTGCACAGACCCTAACCACAGCGCATAATAACTAACAAACAAACAAAAAAGAATGCCCAATATTGTTTTGTATAAATAAACATGAATTTATAATCCCTAATTTTTTCAAAATGTTTATGACTCATGTAATTGGTAGGGGGAGACATCTTAGTGAGCAAAGTGCAGGTTTGTTTCCTTCCTCTAAGAAAGACAGATTTGGATAACTGTTCTCTGCTTTGTGAAAGTTTTGATGAAAAAGGCATTGAAGATAAGAGCTTATTATAAAGGAAACAGGAATGTTATTTTTAAAAAAATTCCGCTTTGATACAGTTCCAAAATGACAAATCTCTGATTTCATATTTTTGGTGTGGTGAGGGAAGACACTTTTTACATTTGCAATTGACTCTAAATCCTCACTGTTGTCCTTTTAAAAATGCAACATGAAATTTAGTATCCCAGACATTTTGAAGATCTACTTGACTTGTGAACAGACCCTTTATGAAATTGTTATTGACTTTTGCTCTACTTCTACTGTACAAAATACTTCCCACTGGGTGATCAGACATTCATGGGAATAGATGAGAAATGCTAAGCAATTGTTTCAGCTCCACATCTGAGATGAAAACCCTCTTTATCTTGTTTGTATTCCCCCATGACAGAAGATGAAGCAGGGATGAGAGACCTATTTGTCATCCACTCAATCGATGGCTGAAAGAGGAGCTGAAGGGCGACCTCACAGGCCCAAGATCATCACTCAGCCCACTTGACCATACAGACTCTGAGGGGAAAAAACTATGTGTTACAGTGGACACAGGTGCAACCCATGGCTGCTGACTCAATTTTAGAAAAAAAATCGCCATTTAAAAATGGCCATGAGGGAAGCACCAGACGATCTTGTCCCCCCTCCCCTCCACACCTTTTCAAGTGCTGAAACAGTCGTGGGGTGGTGGTTTTGGCACATTTAAAGGTGCCAAAACAACCACTTGTTGCTCGTGGCAATTTGATAGTGGAAATTTTGTTGCTCCCAGCAATTTTTAAATGGCTAAATTTTCCTCTAAAACAGTGTTGGCCACCGTAAAATGTAGTTTGGTTCTGAGATTTCCTTTTGTAACACTGTTAACAAGCAACAGTTTAGTCAGGAGACTAGAGTGAGTGGACTGATCTTTCTGTGATGATGTCTAATGCGACTAGTGAATACTATTTAGTGGAAATTTCCATCCTTTAAAAAAATTTTTTTTCCAAACAGATAAAACAAAACGTATGAACATACAAACATACATATTATTTCCATACTTGATCATTCAACACTCACATTATTCCTTGAAGGGACAATCCTTGTAAATTGAGTTTGCATATGTACAGAAGCTATTTGGCGTTTGGAAGGTATTTTATCAAGTCAAAATACATACCGTCCCACCAATCAATAGGGTTGCTAGCTCTGGGTTAGGAAATACCTGGAGATTTTGGGGGTGGAGCCTGAAGAGGACAGGATTTGGGGAGGTTCAAAGGGGTATGATGCCACAGAGTCCACCTTCCAAAGCAGCCATTTTCTCCAGAGAACTGATCTCTGTTGCCTGGAGTTTAGTTGTAATAGTGGGAGATCTCCAGCCAACACCTGGAGGTTAACAACCCTATCCTTGTCTGGTGGGTACCTGAGATAGGGCCTTTTCAGTGGCAGCCCCGCAATTATGAAGGTGTGTCCATCCCCCTTACTTTTGATCTTCAGGAGGCAGCTGAAGACAACTGTCATTTAGGATTGCATTTGACTAACATTTGTTTTTTATTTATTGGCAGTCCTAATTGATATTTTGAACTGTCATCTTTCATGTGTTTTATAATTGAGAGCGCAATCCTGAGAGGGGGTAGCTGGGGCTGGCTGAGGGATGGCGCCGCCACACCTCCTCCTGAGTTGCTTCACAGGGCTGCGTCAGCAATTTTGCAGGCACAAGCTGGTGCCTGCAAAAGGGGGGTTCCCGGCGTGAAAGGGCTTAGGAACATGACCTCCGGAACAATCGCTTTGCTGTATGTTTCTAGACTTTTTCTTTATGGCTCACTTTGTATTAGTAGTGGGAGCCACGTTCTGCTAGATAACAACATTCCATGAGAGATATCCCTGATCTTGAGATGATTATCATCTATGAAGGTGAAACCTTCACCTCCATAGGGAATCCGTGCGGTATTGTTTTGCCTTTAAAAACCTACAAGACAATTCATAGGTGTGGGGGAAAGTTCCCGTCCACATTTACTCAATGTGCACCCATTAATCTATTCTGCCTCTTCAGCTAAAGTGAAATAGTCCTTTTAAAATGTTTTGCATTTTTCTGTAGAAACTAACTTGCTGTCTAACCGCAGAAAACAAAACAGGACAAAGTAGGAATTATCTGGTACTTCAAGCATCACTTTTTTAAGAGGTTATCATTTAATGACATTCCCTCTTCAAAGTGTCCTCTTTCTTTTCCAGTAGGGAGCAGAGCTTCCTTTAAGCAGTGTTGTGAGGACACCCGTCTGCAAGGGGAAATCATTCCTCGCCTCTAGCAGGAACAGTTCTCGCGCCAACTTCTCTGAAAAGGCTCTCTTTGTGAATAATTGAAACTGTCCCCAGAGTTCAAGATTTCTTTTGCTGTGGGACTGGCTGCACTCCTGTGTTCTTCTTAACAGTAATTGTGGAAGAAGAATTGTATTTCAATTGATGGTGGGTTTTCCCCCCTTTCTCTCTCTCTCTCTCTCTCTCTGAGCAGGAGGGATAATGGAAGGAACTGTTGTGCCTTCTGCTGGAAAAGTAATTTTTTTATCATTCAGAATGCCTTTTCTGGAAGTAAAAGCGTCAATAGAAGATAATTGGAGGAGCCCCGTCGCCACCCTCCATATGTGGGCAAAGTTAATGTGTACCAGGAGATTTGTTTTTAGTGTTGATACAATGGAACTTGCGTATGAGATTTCAGTGCCACCTACTGACGGTTCCTTGATACTGATCTCTAGAGAATGGTGGCAAATGTAGATTTTGCTCACGGTTTGAAATACAGATGCATTTTGAAAAACCGTTTGGCAGTTCCCCTCCTTCCAAAAAATCCCAACGTTCTTTAAAGTAGTAGGAAACTGAAAAGAGATCTATTTAATGCAAGGGGGTTATTAAACTGGAATCACCCTCACATAGAAAAGCAATAGTGGCTAGAATAGGAACATTATCCAAAAACTCCATAGGAACTTTCTGGAGCAGTCCAGAAATATAGTCATGTTACCCTGTTTCAACAAAAACAAATAGAGGTCTTCTGGCACTGTAAAGACTAACACTATTTTATCCCAACATACATTTTCATGGACTAAAGCCTACTTCTTCAGATACTAAAAGCAAATCCTCACTTTGCATTCATTTTAAGCGGGAAATTACTGAAGCAGGATTTGTTCAAATGTTCCACATGATCTACCTTCTTGTCCCATCCATCCGTCCCCCAGTTGAATGGTGAGACACATTAGGTGGATTTATAGGGTTGTCACAGACCATACAAAGGGAACCCTCAGGATTGAATAAGAACTTTGTTTTATCGCTGACATCACTCCCTGTGCACCTGGAGGTGACATCAGTGTGTTGCTATGGGACACCGGGGACGCTCTGGCATTTGGGCAAAATTCTATGGATTAACCATATGATGTCACTGCTATGTGCAGTGAAGTCAGTGCATTGCCTGTGACATCATTACATCACTGGCAAGGGTCCCCACTGCTGGTAAGTCCCCATGCCAGTGGCCAGGTCCTGCATGGCAACTCTAGGAGAGTGGCCGTGGCTCAGTGGTACAGCATCTGCTTGGCGTGTTGGGTTCAATCCCCAGCATCTCCAGTTAAAGGAACCAGGCAAGTAGGTGATGTGAAAGACCTCTATCTGAGACCCTGGAGAGCCATTTCAGGTCTGAGTAGACAATACTGACTTTGATGGACCAAGGGTCTGATTCAGTACAAGGCAGCTTCATGTGTTCATGTGTTCAACCCTAGAATAACATGGCTACCCCTCTTGAATTTTAATCAAAACAGGGATCCTCAGCATACTAAAAGTTTGAGAACAATTATTCTATAAAAAAGATACCAACGTCTGCCCAATAGTTTTGGTTTAATGGCTCTCCTCTCCTATTTGAGCATTGCCAGTACATAGGGCTGCCAACCGCCAGGTAGTAGCTGGAGATCTCCTGCTATTACAACTGATCTCCAGCTGATAGAGATCCGTTCGCCTGGAGAAAATAGCTGCTTTGGCAAGTGGACTCTATGGTATTGAAGTCCCTCCCCTCCCCAAATCCCACCCTCCATAGACTCTGCCCCAAAAACCTCCCACCGGTGGCGAAGAAGGACCTGGCAACCCTACCAGTATACAGCCCTCTCAGAAGTGTTAGAT
The DNA here is from genome assembly GCF_029931775.1 of Euleptes europaea. NCBI lineage: Eukaryota > Metazoa > Chordata > Lepidosauria > Squamata > Sphaerodactylidae > Euleptes > Euleptes europaea. The sequence continues at coordinate 38,351,898 of NC_079323.1, forward strand.
CAGATAGAGAAATTAGAGGAGGAAGGTTCCTTCTATTATACAGATCTCCCTATCTGTTGTATAAGTATGGCTCAATGCAACAGCCTGTTTCACTGGTATTCTGAACACAACTTATGCAACTGTGTGGAGGTGGGAAGCTTGGGGAAAACTTCTCGAATGCAACATTCAGAGGAGCTTTATCACTTGCTGAGCTGTCGGGCCTATGAGATCCTTCCTTTAGGAGTCCTTGCGCAGCCTGTAGCGTAACAGATCTGAAGGGATTGCAATGTTAGGTAATGTAGCCACTTATATAGTGTTCTGTCTTTGAAGGATTGCTGATTATGTTCTGTGGGAGATTCCACAGCCCTTTCATGAATATTGCGAGGATTTGATACACAAGGATACCTCTGGCAAGCCAAGACAAGCTTTGCATCAGAAGCATAATTTAAGATTTCACATGTTCCCCCTGCCAGTTTATTTTCCCTCAGGTGTAAATAAATACCAGCCCTGTGTGCCTGAGCTCCTGATGGACAAATTAAGTTACTTTTCTTTATCTTCACTTTCTTCTGTGTTCCCAGTGGAATGACAAGTGCCTGAAAACATGGTCCAATGAAAATCAACGCCAAAGAATAATGATTGTTAGCATGCCTCTCTTTGAGAGAAACTACTGAGGACTAAAAAAGTGACCCTCTGGGGGGCATGACATATATCATGCTGTGCTTGTGCCATCCTATCCAATTGTGATGAATAGTTATAGGATCAATAAAACAGCTTGCAAGCAATTTTTCTAGCATGTAACGCAAAGAGAGCTGCATGTGCTGACCTCTTGCTCCTTTGCCTCCTCCTCTACCAAAAGGAAAGTAGAGAATAATCTGAAGGAAACAAGGCCCAAAAATAGAGCAGTGTGATTACAGAGCAGTGTCCCAGGGACTGGGAGATGGGAACAGAAGGTACTACCCCCATCCTCTCAGGCTTTGTGTTCCTTCTTCCCTTGTACTCGCAGGGGTGCCATTTCAGACTACAGTAGATTAGTTGGTTCCAAAGGACTTCCATGAATTAGCTGATTCCAAAGGCCTACTCTTTAATACTTTTATTGTTTATTTAGATATTTATACACCACTTTCCCCTCCTGTGGGGGACTCAAAGCATACTCCCTTCTTCCATTTTATCCTCACAACAGCAATCCTGTTAGGTAGTTTAGGCTAAGTCAGAATAACTGTCCTAAGATCACCCAGTGAATTTCCATGGCAGAGCAAGAGTTCAAACCCAGGTTTCCAAGATCCTAGTCCAACAAAAGCCAGATTTAAAAAGGAATGATCACAAACACAAATTATAAATATGTAAGTCAAATATTGAAATTATGGAGTCGAATATTAAAATTAATATTTCCTTTAAAAACAATACTATTTATGGCAATCTGCTACTTGAATCAGTGAAGAGACCCAGCCTGGCAACCAGCAGGAGATTGGGGAAGGCATGGGGGGGGGGCAGATGTTGGTGGTGCTGTGGTGACGGTTCCCAGAAAACCCCAGAAGTGACATGACACCTCTCTAGGAATCAGAAACTTTGTGGTAGGACAATAATTTTTTGGCTGTTCTTAGAGTGGGCAGCATTGTTTCTATCCCACCAGCCACTGGAGTGCTGGCAGGCATATGACAACCCTAAAGAAGAGTGATCAGTTAGCATTCAAACATTCCATCCAAAATGAAATCAACCACATATTTAAATACATTATATTTGCCTGCGTACTGCCACTCTACTCAGCAAAGTTTGAAGCCTTTAGAGACATTTAAGTTGCAGGAAAGTGTGAAACATTACTGAGTGAAATGCTGAAGACTCAGACCATTAACAGTATTTTATATTTTATTGATGGGACACTGCTTCCCAAATAAAGATCTCATATTCCACATAGAGGTACAAATTATTGTCAAACAGTGGATTTTTTTAGAACAAATAATAATTTTCTGTCTTTTCAAGTATAGTTATAGAAATTTCAACAGTTGCTCCCTTTTTCAGCAATGTAAAGCCATACCTAGAAAATTGTACCTGGGTCATCAAGGGCTTCGTCCAATGCATAAGAGAGTAGGTAGAGGGAAAAGTAAAGAATATTTGGGAAATGTTTATGAGTTTAGGAAAGGTATTGGCAAGTCTAAAAAGGATGCCTGCATAATTAGTGACCCAAGCCAAGAAAGCTGTAAAAGGCAAAAATGTTTCTTTTAAAAAGTGGAAGGTCTGCCCCAATGAAGTTTGGTTAAGAGCACAGGGTGTGGCAAAAAAAAAATAGGGTAAGTTAACAATTAGACAAGCAGAAAGAGAATTTGAGGAGCAAATTGCTAAAATCATCAGGGACCAAGGAATAAAAATACTGCTAAAAAAGGGATGGGGAAATGGCAGAGAAGCTCAATGAATTCCTTGCATGTATTCACTGTGGAAAGTGTAGGGCGTATACCCAGGTCAGAGGAATTATTTTCAGCAAGAGTCAATTATTTTCAGCAAAAACTGAGTCAAATTGAGGTGACAAGAGACGACGTTCTAGATCTATTGGAGAGATTAAAAACCAGTGAGTCTCCAGGTCTTGATGGCATGCACCTGAGAGTTCTTACGGTACTCAAATGTGGAATTGTTTTTTTAAAATAATTTTATTTTTATATATTAGGGTACAGAAAAAAGAAGACGGAGAAAAGAAAGAAGAAAAATCAAGTAAAAAAAAAAGTTTGTCTGTGTCCAAGCTTCAAAGTAATTACACATCGTCTTCTCAAATGTGGAATTGTTGATCAGCTTACCAGTATATGTATCAATCAATCATAATTAAATACGGTCATGGACCAGCAATTAAAACAGAATGTTATATAGTATATGATAAGACACAAATATTCAGGATAAAACAAATTCAAAAACTTAGAAGAAATGTAGACATTACTGAAATAATCAATCAATACACAGAAATTCATAGGGTTGATACAAATAACGATCTATAGGGTTCCAAACAATATTCATCCCATACTTCCATAGCTATTGTATAGATTTGGTCCACGACTGTCTTATTTTTATTGCTAACTAAGCAAACCTAGCAATTCTATTTGTTAAGACCTCACTTGTATCTGACAGTAATAATTTAAGGCATTGTTTCCTCAGAGCTCTAGGACATTCTACAAGTAATGATGTTAATAGTCCTGTACGTATATGGTCATTCAAACAGAACATGTTCAGTAGTTTCAAGTTCATCTTCTTTACAGATACATTTACCTTCTTCCATCGGAATCCTACTATATTTCCCATCTAAATACGTAGAAAGCAAAGCATTGTACCAAAGAAGCATAAAAGATTTTCGATACTCAGAATTTATAATATTAAGCAAATATGGCATCATGACGTTCCTATTGAGCAAATCCTTTCTAACCAGTATATGTAACTTGTCACTAAATCAGCCTCTGTATTGGAGGAATGAAGAGTAGCAAATGTTACAGTGATTTTTATAAAGAGGGTCCGGGGGGAACCAAGAAATTACAGGCCAGTCCACCTAATGTCTGTTCCAGACAAATTAGTAGAAACTGTAATCAAATATAGGATTATTAGACGTTTGGAAGAATTAAACCTGCTGAAGGAAAATCTGCATGGCTTCTGCAAAGGGAAGTCCTGGCCAAACACTCTCTCTTCCCTTCGCAGCATGCCGATCCATCCTGCCTTGGAGGGAGGCTGTCTCCCGGGCACGATTCCCTAAACATACCCCCCCTGCAAGCAAAGCCGAAGAACAAAGAACATGATCTGCAGCAGCTATGCGCCGCCCGGCACTCCTTTGAAGAGGAAACGCACACATCTCCGTCCGGAAGACTTCTGCGGAGGTGGAATGGCGGCCTGTGATACTTGTCGGAGCACAAAACTCCCCTTGTCCAATCACCATTCGCATGCCGGGAATGGAGGAGAAATTTGCCTGCATGGGCGGGGAGAATACATCTGACCCCAGGGAGTTTGTCATGGAGATCTGCGCCAAAAACCACGCAGCAAAAGGAAAGAACGGACCAAAACAGGTTTGACTTGATGCGGGGATGAAGCTGTTTTTCCCCACAAATTCAAAGCAGTCATGTAAAATCAAAAATTAGCAGCATGGCAAAACAAAAGTGAAACCGCTTCAAACCTCTGAAAAAAATGACCTGTGACTTTTCAGTCTAGGAAAGAGGTATCTAAGGAAGGACATGATGGAGGTTTATAAAAGTATGCACAGTGGGGAGAGACTGGTCAGATATAACTTTTTCTCCCTCTTTCAAAACACCAGAACTTGGGGATATACAATTAAGTTGATGGGCAATAGATTCAGGATGGACAAAAGAAAATAGTTCTTTACCCAACGAGTAGAATTTGCTGCTAGAGGATATAGTGACAGGCCAGATAGCTTTAAAAGTGGATCAAACAGATCCATGAGATATTGGCTAATTGCCATGATGAGTAAGAGGAACCTTCACATTCAGAGGCAGTAAAGCTCTAAGTATGAGTGTTGGGAGGTAACACTGGGGAAAGCCTCAGCCCCTATGCCCTATCATTGGCCCTCCAGAATAGCTGGTGGGCCACTGTGTGACACAGGATGCTGGACTAGATGGATCACTAGTCTGATCCATCAGAGATCTTATGAAACCCTTTCTCACACACAAATATATTTCAGGACAGATTACCAAAGACTGTGACGATCATCTCCTTTATATGCCTCGGAGCAGCTGCCACGGAGACTTTGATGAGTAGCTTCAGAGTCAGCTGGTCTGGCTTCTAGATCATCTTTCCTTGTTAAATTTGTGAAGCACTGTGGCAGCACATAAAACCTACCCCATTCCTGGGATTCCTGCAGACAAGAGGTTCAAATTGCCTTATGCCACACACAGAGATCGCCACAATTGCCCTTTTGCCATGATGGGCGGATTTTGCCCTGGGAGGTGGAAACCCCAGGGATAGCTCAAGCTCCCATTTCTTCCCGAACTGCAAGGGAGAACGGTTGATGAAAAGACAGAGCTTTAATACTTGCTCAAGCTGTTTTTCCTCATGTTGTATTTGGGACGGGATTGTGGCTTAATGGTAGAGCATATGTTTTACATGAAGAAGATTCCAGGTTCAGTCCTTGACATCTCGACTCGAGGTTAAAAAAAGAGCTTGGATAACAAGTGCATTGTGTTATGGTTTTGCTTTTCATTTGCTATGAGATCTTAAGGCAAAGTGTTTCACCTATAAGCATACATACACCAAATCAGTTATAGATGTGGTTTCCTGTAACATACATTTCCTCTCAGTCATATGAAAAAAGAGAACATGCAAATGACTCCACAAGACGGAACGTTTCAACTTCTTCGAGCTTCTTTGACAGAACCTCAGTGTGATTTCTTAAAAATCTTCCTTAGCAGCACAAGATGAAGATAAAACGGCCATTTCAGGCACATTATTTGCTCATCCTGACCCATTTGATCAGAGGTAACTGTTTTCTTCTAACAAAGCTATTCCTGTTACATTGGTGAACCTGTTTTATGCCTTAACTAAGAATCCAGTGCATATGGTGATGCCTATTGTAATATTTCTTTTAATAATACAAGATTGTAATTCTGTGTGGCTATTGCTAGAGGCACAGAGCTTGACTAGATTGGCCTTTGGTCGGAGCTAGCCAGTAATTCTTATGTTCTTCTGATAAAAGCATTAATTAGTTTTATTTTCAAAAGGAGCTTTTTAGAACAAGTTCTTACAGTGTATTAAGGATAAAATTATCAAGTTCCTTTCTCTTAAAGGGCAACACTGGGTTTATTTTATTGTGATCACGAAAGAGCACAACATTTCAGGGATGAAAATACGGACATGTTTGTAACTCCTCAATTCCAGCGTGGTTAAGAGCAGCAGACTCTTATCTGGTGAACCAGGTTGGTTTCCCCATTCCTCCACATGAAGCCAGCTGGGTGATCTTGGGCTAGTCACAATTCTCTCTAAACTCTCTCAGCCCCACCTACCTCACAGGGTGTCGGTTGTGGGGAGGGGAATGGAAGGTGATTGTAAGCCGGTTTGAGTCTCCCTTAAGTGGTAGACAAAGTTGGCATATAAAAACCAACTCTTCTTTTTCTTTATCATCATCATTGATTCATAGGGTCACCATGAGTCGGAAGCGACTTGACAGCACTTAACACACAACACATTTTTGCAGTTATGGTGGTTTTTGCTTTCCCCCTCATATATATTTGTTTTCTTATTAGAATGGATAATTTCAAAATATGATAATTATTTTGGACCAAATCCAGAGAAGCTGGACGCATGGCAGGTGCAAACTTGCTGCAACCGTTGACTTTGGGAGAGTCAATGATGGCTTGTCTCCCACCCACCCCCTTCCCACTTTCTTAGAAGCAGGACAGAGGGAAGGGAATGCTTTAACTGTGCTTGTATCCTTGTCTAGGAAACTGCAGTTCCTGGGCTTCATAGCTGCATTAAAAGAAGAGCACAGAGGAAACAAAGAGGCAGGAGATTTAATGAAATCTAAAAGCAGGGCTGGAGCAGGGGTAAGCAGGTCATAGAATCATAGGGCTGGAAGGGATCACCAGGGCCATCTAGTCCAACCCCCTGCACAATGCAGGAAATTCACAACTACCCACACACACACTCCCAGTGACCCCAGGTCAATGGAAGGTAGAATGAGGGAGGGATCCATCTGAGTGTCTATCTGAGGGGTTGGTGGGAGGGATAGGCAAAAGAACAAAAGAATGATCTTAGCTTGCATACAAGAGGGTTGCTCAAAAGGGACAGAAGGTTTGTAGGTTCGGATTTGGAGATCAAAATAGCAATAGAGGAAGAACAGTTGGTTTTATACCCCACTTTTCTCTACCTTTAAGGAGTCTCAAAGCGGCTTACAATTGCCTTCCCTTCCCCTCTATAACAGACCTTGTGAGGTAGGTGGGGCTGAGAAAATTTGGAGAGAACTGTAACTGGCTCGAGGTCACCCAGCAGGCTTCATATGGAGGGATGGGGAAACAAACCTGGTTCACCAGGTTAGAGTCTGCTGCTCATGTGGAGGAGTGGGGAATCAAACCCAGTTCTCCAGATTAGAGTATGCTACTCTTAACCACTACACCACACTGGCTTTTGCATGCCATGCAAGCTTTTGAGTCCCCAGAGCACCTGTTCAAGTTGCATAGTCAAAATTATTTATTTATGTATTTAGAGACCTGTATTCTCCAGAGACCTGCATTCAGAAGCATATGAAAAGTGGAGGAAGAAAAATACACTCTGGGGCACGATGGAAAGGCTCCTAAGCCTGCAATTCCCCCCCCCCCTCCATCAAGTCTCAGCTGACTTATGGCAACCCAGTAGGATTTTCAAGGCAAGAGAAGTTGGGAGGTTGTTTGCCATTGCCTGCCTCTGTGTCACGAACCTGATATTCCCTGTCTCCCTTCCAAATACTAGCTGGGGCCAACTCAGCTTCTGAGATCTGATGAGATCGGGCTAACCTGGGTCTATCTTAAGTCAGGGCTAATTGTAGAAGTCATAAAAAGGAGTACAGGAGGTGCTGCAGGAGAGTCTGGAGAGAGGTTTACTTTAGTTCAGCATTTTGCATTCAGGAAGCTGCTTCACTTTCAACAGACTGCCATACAAGAAATTCTTTCTGAGAAAAATTCTTGAGAGCATGCATGAAGATCAAAGGGCAACATCAACAGGGAATTAGAAATAAATATTTTAATAGTTAACTTTTATTAATGGCCCTTTTATCTCTAAATGTGTTGCAACGTTGAGTTTTTGTGTCTTTCAAGTTGTCATGAGAGGTCTTATTAACTGGCCGATTTTTTAAAGCTCATCTGCCTAAAGTTGAGCTGCTCAGTCTGGGTTTAGGCTTCTAATCTTGTACAGAGACTCAGCTGATTGCATTATCTGTTAGGATCAAGTCTACTCATGGAACTCCAAAGTGAACAATTGCTTATAGATAACAACAGCAAGAGCTGCTGCAGGATCACAAATCATGTCCTTGTATTGACTTTGGGCATATTCCACCAGGAATCTCAGCCACTGAAATCCCATTGAAATGAACAACAGCTGTGTAAGACTGCTAAGATTAGCATAGCTATACCATTAGGGCTCTCGTTTGCAAGATTTTATCTATACAGAGAAGTTGCATCAGAAGCCGCTCAGTTGCACTCAGAGCCAGCCTGGTGTAGTGGTTAAGGGTGGTGGACTCTAATCTGGAGAACCAGGTTTGATCCCCATTCCTCCACATGAGCAGCGGACTCTAATCTGGTGAACCGGGTTGACTAGCCCAAGGTCACCCAGCTGGCTTCATGTGTAGGAGTGGGCAGCCAAACCAGTTCACCAGATTAGCATCCACCACTCATGTGGAGGAGTGGGGAATCAAGCCCGGTTCTCCAGATTAGATTCCACTGCTTCAAACCACCACTCTTAACCACTACACCATGCTGGTAGGCGGGGCTAGCCCAAGGTCACCCAGCTGGCTTCATGTGGAGGAGTGGGGAATCAAACCCGGTTCTCCAGAGGTCCTCCAAAATGTCCAATCTTTAACAGCCTTACGTTCTTGCAAACTGAGGGCTGTGGCTTCCTTTACACATTCAATCCATCTCTTGTTGGGTCTTCCTCTTTTCATTTGTACATTTGTATTTTTTTGTTTTAGCCCAACTCGAAATCACCATTAAGAATCAGAAAACTGTCTATGCCGCGCCTGGCAGCAACGTGACCCTTCGATGCTGCATTCTGAAACAAGATGGGATCCACATCACCCAAACTCAGTGGTCAAAAGTGGATGATGCCCCGTCATCCAGGATAGCCGTACATCACCCTGTCTATGGCACTGAAACATTGCATTTTGCTAAACTGGGATACCACCCTTCTGCGAGCTTCAGCCAACAGTGCCACCACTGCCAGCCAGACTTGAACAGAACTTCCAGCCACAGCCCTTCCACAGCCAGCTACACCAAGTGCAACCAATGGAATTTACAGCTGAATAATGTGAGTCTGGAACAAGCAGGACAGTATGAGTGCAGCTTCGCTACATACCCAGCTGGAATAAGAAGCTCAGAAATCAGCCTCATTATTAAGAATCCTGGTAAGTAATAGTGAACACATTACTGTTATTTAAGGAGGAATGCATACACAGGTTGAGTATCCCTTATCTGGATATTCAATATTCGAAAACTGGACCTTTTGAGCCGGAATCCAGGCACATCCACGTCTGCCCAGCCTCTCCCGACTTTGACAACGGGAACTAGGGTTGCCAGGTCCCTCTTTGCCACCAGCGGGAGGTTTTGGGGGCAGAACCTAAGGAGGGGTTTGGGGGGTGAGGGACTTCAACGCCATAGAGTACAATTGCCAAAGTGGCCATTTTCTCCAGGTGAACTGATCTCTGTTGGCTGGAGATTAGTTGTAATAGCGGGAGATCTCCAGCTAGTACATGAAAGTTGGCAACCCTAATGGGAATCCACTTACCTTAGGGTTGGCAGGTCCAGATTGGGAAATACTTGGAGATTTTTGGGGCAGAGTCTGAGGAGGGCGAGATTTGGGGAGGGACTTCAATGTCATGGAGTCCAATGGACTAAGCGGCCCTTTTCTCCAGGGGAACTGATCTCTATCGGCTGTAGATCAGTTGCAATAACGGAAGATCTCTTGCCACCACCTGGAGGTTGCAGGAGATGAAGAGAGACAGCCAGGCCAGCTGGAGGGAGAAAGCACACACACCCTCAGTGCTTTGGGAATAGAGGAGACAGGAAGCAGGAAGGAGGATGGGAAAGGGTGGGGAGAAAAAGAAAGGGAAGCCAGCTTTCTTTCCATTGAGGAGGAAACTACCACTGGCGCACCTGCTAGAAGCTGCTTCACTCTCTCTGCCTCAGACTGGGGACCAGATATTCCAAAATACGGAAAGATCTGAAATACGGACCACTTCTGGTTCCAAGCAGTCCGGATAAGGGATAATCAAACTGTGTAATATGTGAAAGCTGGACAATGATAGGAAGAAAATAGATTCCTTTGAAATGTGGTGTTGGAGGAGAGTGTTACGGATTCCTTGGACTGCCCCCAAAAAACAAATTATTGGGTTATAGATCAAATCAAGCCTGAACTGACCCTAGAAGCTAAAATGACTAAACTGAGGCTATCGTGCGCATTATGCACATTATAGTGACCCCTGGGTTACTCTACTTCCATGTGTTCTAAATGGGGCTGCTTCCAACTTGCAGTGGTTGCAAAGTGCTGCAACCAGACCGATAGCAGGAATGAGCGGGGAAAAACCCTATTATGTTTGTATTAAAGCAACTGCCTTGTGGCTACTAGTATGGTTCCAAGCTCAATTTAAGCTGCCAGCATTGATCCAAAAACGATCTGGGTCTTCTGTATTTCATGGTGTGCCTGCTCAGTATGTCCCAGATATCAGCCAGAGAAGTGGTGCTCCAGACACCAAATCTGAATAAACTGGGAAATACAAACTAGTAGACTCCTTTGAAATGTGGTGCTGGACAAAAGTGTTACGGATACCGTAGACTGCCAAAAAAAAAAAAAAATCAGTGGGTTATAGATCAAATCAAGCCTGAACTGACCCTAGAAGCTAAAATGACTAAACAGAGGCTATCGTATTTTGGTCACATTATGAGAAGGCGAGAGTCACTAGAAAAGACAGTCATGCTAGGAAAAGTTGAGGGCAGCAGGAAAAGAAGAATACCCAACAAGAGATGGATTGACTCAATAAAGGAAGCCACAGCCCTCAGTTTGCAAGACCTGAGCAAGGCTGTCAAAGATAGGACATTTTGGAGGATGTTGATTCATAGGGTCGCCATGAGTCTGAAGCGACTTCATGGCACTTAACACACACACACAAACTTCTCTCTGAATAATAATAAGAGGGATTGACTGACTTGTATGTGGAGCAGGGCTTTCTCAGTACATGTCACTGAGTTTTGGAGTTAGCTCCCTCTCTGCTGGCATTCTGCAAAGTTGCAGCAAGTCTTTTAATGTGTCATGTTAATATTTATTCTATGCTTCAGTTCTTTCTGGTGGTTCCAGATCTTCTAAAATCCTAATGCATCGGTTCCGGAATGTCCAATCTTGTTGATTGTACTGACTCACTATGTGTAATCCGCCTTGAGTCCCTGTGAGAAAGGTGGACTACAAATGACATAAATACATAAAAAGTTAGTTCAGGATTTCTTCAGACTTTGTCAGCTAAGGACAGCATACAGCAAACCCAGCCACATGATGCTGGTGAAGAGGACATGCTGGTGAGGAGGACATAGTTTCTACTGGATCTATCATTTGAAATTTGTCTTTATACTTGTTTCATCTGTTCCAAGGCTTGCTCCTTGCCGAAGTGTGACCATCAATGTCAACAACCCGTCTAACATTATCAAACCACTGAAATAGGACAAAAGTCAAACTGCTCTTGTTCATGGTCCATTTATTTTACTTTTCCTCTCTCTGCCATGATATCCCTGCCCCTTAATCTCTGCTGTGCTGCTTGCTAGACAGAGTTCCAAAAATAGTTAGCAAAATGCACATTTTAGTCTTGTTTTTCAACTCACCGGATACAACATGCACAGAAACTGTGAGTGGGAGGATGTGGGGGCATTAGTCATTAAGGAAGCATAACTCTACATCAAAGTCAAACAAACCCATCCGGATGAAACAAACTCACACTCATTCGCTGGGAACTGATAACTGGCAAACACGAAGGCCCAAAGTGGAGTCAATGAGGGTTACTGTACAACTGGATCAAAGGAAATATGACAAAATAGAGTTATTGATGCAGCATTGTAAGAATGCAAAGAGCACATGGAAAGCTATAAGGAATCCTGCTACTTAGCTAACCTCTTCCTGTTTGTCTCCTGGTGTTATTTCTGCTTGAATGATTTACAGGGCCATTCTCAGCAGCATTGTGCCATTCTAAGGCCACTGACTTCAATTGGCTTAGAAGGGGATAACTCTGCTTTGGATGGCACTATTACTTCCTCCATCTGCAGTTTCTCCAACACCATGCTTCTCCAGTAACAGAGAGGCAGGGATGTTCTGATTATCTGGATACAGAGGGAAATGTTCTGCCTCCTCTTCCACAGCCCCTGGTATGACAAAAATGTATTGCACTTAAGATAGGGTTGCCAAGTCCCTCTTCGCCACCAGCGGGAGGTTTTTGGGGTGGAGCCTGAGGAGGGCAGCATTTGGGGAGGGACTTCAATGCCATAAAGTCCAATTGCCAAAGCGGCCATTTTCTCCAGGTGAACTGCTCTGTATCAGCTGGAGATCAGTTGTAATAGCAGGAGATCTCCAGCTACTACCTGGAGATTGGCAACCCTAACTTAAGAACATAGTAAGAATGGTTCTTTGCCACTGGTGGGAGGGTTTTGGGGTGGAGCCAGAGGAGGGTGGGGTTTGGGGAGGGGAGGGACTTCAATGCCATAGAGTCCAATTGCCAAAGCGGCCATTTTCTCCAGGGGAACTGATCTCTATTGGCTGGAGATCAGTTGTAACAGCGGGAGATCTCCAGCTAGTACCTGAAGGTTGGCAACCCTAGGTGGGAAGCAGAGTTGACATGATGGGAAGTTAGCAATGGGTAGGGTGGGAGATTGCAGCCTCCCCCGCCCAATCCACTGCTTCAGTTTACCCCATGCTTTTTCACTTACGTCCCTGAATATTCTCCCTCATCCTTTACCCTGTGGGATGCTCCTGTGCCTTTACTCATTTTCTCCCTCTGCATTCAGTATCACAGTGAAACTTCCAACCATAAAGTAAAATCCAGTTGGCATTTTATAAGCCTGGCAGAACATGATAGAACATTTATGATTTTGATCATAATTCTAAATCTTAATTATTTTTGTCCCATTACGCAAGATGAGAGGAGTTCTGTGGTAGAAATATTGTGGAACCAGACGTTGGAAATTCCCTGCTTTAAAGGCATGAATTCTTCAGTCCTGGCAAAGGCTACTTTGAAATGGCTAACGGTAAGTAACTTTTTCACAGGCAGTGATAGCAAAAGGGAATTATATATTATCGGACACACAATAGAGAATATTCAGCTTTATCTGTGTGACTTAAGTTTCAAAACATGATGAGAAGGGATGGATCTGTTTTTTAGTTCCAGGATGCAAATTTCTATAACAGTGCATTCCTACGGAGAATTACTCCAGTCTAAGCCCATTGAAATGAATTGGCTTAGACTGGAGTAACTCTCCTTAGGAATGTACTGTAAAACAGTAGGAATACTGCAACAATAATGTAGAACTACCACATATGGCAGATAACTGGAAAGCCACAGTACTCACTGTAACAGCCTTTGTGGAACATCAAAAGGAGCAACTTTGGCCCTAGCAATACAATCCTTGGAACCCTGGCTATGAGTTTTGTGGGAGAAAGAAGGTGAAGGGTAGAAGCAGTTCTGTGGCATCTTGGAAATTAGTTGTCTTTTGCTGAGAGGGACAGCAGCCTACAGGATTGTAAAGTTTTGCAATGCCATCCGAGAACACTTTCCTAGGAGTAAGCCCCAATGCAAACTATTCTGATTGGACCTGCTTAGATTGCACCTTTAGTGTTCTAGCAGTTATCAGCCTCCCAGGATTCACAAAGCTATATAGCAAGGCTGTGATGGCTTTCTCCTTGCAGATATGGAGCCAGTTGTCTATAAGAGACAAGTCTCCCTCTTTGCTTTAGCCGCAAAGAACACCCAGGCCAGGTTGGCCCAAAGTACTAAAATATAACAGAACTGAACTGTAAATTATATTCACAAGAGGTTGATGTGAAGTGGGATCTCTTATCCACAGATGTGAATATTATGTAGGCAGTCGCTTAAAAATTGGGACCCAAATTGAAACAGGCTTGCGATTTTTGTACTAGGGTTTCTTTTATTTCACAGCTTTGACTCCAAGTTCTGAGTAGTTTCAATGTTTATTTTATGTTATTTAAATTTCAGATTACATTGAATGTCAAACTTTTAACCATGTCCTTTGTTCAGTTTTCTGATAAGTTCTGGTTCTGATAAGTTCTGATAAGTTCCTTGAGTTTTAATTTGTTACTAAAATGTAACTTTCATCAATATGGCCTTTGGCCATATGCAATAAACTGAACTTTGAACCTATAGCAAGGTCCCCCCCCCCCCCGTAGTATATAACAAGGAGCCATTAGTCAGCACAACGAATTGGTGTTGTTCAAACTGATTCCCTTCTTTGGAATGGCAGAACAGGTTAAAATTACTCCAGAAACTGCATCCCTTTTCTCTGCTTTAATTATTTTGATTTCCAAAATGGTTTTTTTCCTTGTAATGAAGCTGCAGCAGCCAGCATCTGCTGCCATAGGTGCTCATACAGTATGAAAATGTAAACATTACAAAGTATAGCTGAATACACAGCAGCACGATGTTCATTTATAATTCATAAATGTCTTATATTTTCTTATAAATATTCAAATTCACACTTCAACCACTCTTCATCCGAATCTTTGATGTCTTTCTTCATCCTTAGAGATGGATGGGAGGTGTTGCGGGCGGGGCAGCGGCTCCAATTGCGATTCCTACCACCTCCGTAATCAAAACAGAGATGAGTCCGTGATGCATGGTGAAAGGAAGTCAATTTCTGAATGAAGCAGCAAAATTTTCTAGTGTTAAATTGTGGTGTTTTCTAATGTATCTTTCAGAAGAACTTGTGAAAGATGATCAGATCCAACACATACAGACAAAAAAATTTTCCCAAGGTCTGTGAAATAAGTTGCCCTGTGGGCAACTGAAAAGGCACGATGGAGCTAAAGATTTTACCTGCCTCTAGTCTCTGTTCTTGAGGACATCCGCGCATTGTTTGTCTGAATCTGTTTCTGGTATCCTATGAAGCTGGGGATTGTTTCTTAGCCTATAAAGCCCTCTTGCATTCCTGATTTCATAAGGTTATAAAGCCTTTTGGAGGTTGGTCTTGGTCTTTGCTTGGGCAACAGTCAACTTTAACTGAGTTTTCCTGATTATAATTGTTTCCCTGCCGTTTTGCTAGCTCAAGCCCTCCTGCTTTCTACCCTGCCATCTCTTTATGGCTGCCTAACGTACAGCATCATAAAAGAGCACGGAGCTCAAAAAATAAACTGTAGGGCAGTGGTCACCAGCGTGGTCCCTGTAGGTACAAGGCGGCTGCCAGTGTGTTACCTGGTATCCCCCTTGTTTTATTTCTAAAACAAACATCCAGCCCTGGCTTTTCTCATCTTCACTGGAGTAGCAAATGACTCAGGCCCACTTTTCACGGAATATTTTGATGCTGTCTTGCTGCGGAGCAAAAAAAAAAAGCGATTTAAATTTATTTTTCATGGGCGCGATTTAAGTTCATGTTTTCATGTCCCTGTCAATCCAGAAGTAGTTTTGGTTTTTCATGGGAACAAAGCAAGCAGTATTCTACACTGGTTTGGTCTGTCCCCTTCTGAAAAGCTCATGGTTTATGCCCTCCCCCAACTCTGCCCAGCGGATTACCCAGTGCAGTTCACCTCTGTGGACACAGCCCCAGCCAAAAAAAAAGCACCAGTCCCTCCGGTTTCCTTATATAAATTTTCTATTTACCATGCTCCCCGTCCCCCCCCATACTTGGCCACGCCCCCCTTTCCCAGACTTTGACAGATGGTCATCATTGTGCCCCTCCCCCCCCTGTAGAGCTCCGGCCATCCATTGCCAGGAACTTCCATCCAGATAGAGAAGGAAGACCCAGAGCAGACTGGCTGCCCCTCTTCAGAAGGGTGACAGGAGTTTTGGCTTGGATTTGCCACTCTCAGGATGCCCCCCCCAACACACACACACAGGATCGCACCGGCAGGAGGGAGACCCAGAGCAGACTGGCTGCCCCTCTTCAGAAGGGTGACGGGAGTTTTGGCTTGGATTTGCAGGAGGGAGATCTGTCCTGCCTTAGAGGGAGGCTGTCCCCCGGACTTGAAACTCTCCCAGCCAATCGCCGTTCACAGGGGAGGAGAAATTAGCCGACATGGGCGGGAAGAATTGATCCCAACCCAGGAACGTTTTTCATGGAGCGGAAAAAAACGTGTAGCAACCACAAAGAACGGACCAACACAGGTTTGAGAAGATGCAGAGTTGACGTGGTTTTTCTGCTAAACCTCCAAGCGTTCATGAAAAATCAAATATTTGCTGCGAGGCAAAACAAAGGCGAAACCATGCCAAACCTCTGTGAAAAAATGACCTCAGAGGGGCCTAGGAAGCATCACCTTTATATATTCAGGGAAGACCCATTCGGAAACAGCTACCTTCATCATAGCACAGGATGCTTGGCTTGGAACCTCCTAACTTTACAAAGGAACTTCCAATGTTTTGTGATTGGATCCAGCCCATATAGCAGTTAGAGGTGTGCAGAAAAAAGTGTATTTTTTAAAATCCAGATCTATTTGAGCCAAAAAATATTGGTAGTCCTGGTTTCCTGGGTTTCAAATACTGGCATGATATTCAGATCTGGGCTTTTTCAGGTTTCCAATTTTTTTTGGCTCCATTATTCCCTATGGGGAATCATTTCAGGGAGGTAGGGGGTGTTTTTAAAGGTACTGTCACTAAAATTGCAGGAGAGTTGTTGGTGCCTGTCCTTTAAATAACCCCCACATTTCAAGTAAATTAGACCAGAGGATCCAGATATATGGGCACCAAAACAAGGTGCCCCCAACAATCCTCCATTTTTTCTTATAGAAGAAAAAGGCTCACGAAAATTGTAACACCCAAAAGCTGTTGAAGCTATTGCTATGCTAAACCCAACCAATCTGAATCTGAAACTATGTAGCACCTGAGAATCTAAAACCATGTAGTACAGGAGAACCTCAAATTATTTAAAATGCATGAATCTCAACCTATGTAAAACAAAAGAATCTCAAAGTAAAATGCAAGAATCCACCAAAAAAACCATGAACCTGACACAAACCAACTCCAGTACAAAAACAAACTTTAAAAAAAACAAAGAAACACAAAATGAGAGTGAAAGAACCTTACCTAAAGCAGCCTGGCTAGCTGATACCAAGCCCCAGGAGACACAGAAACACAGGTTAAAGGTGGACGAGGGTGGGGGGAGGAAACCACAGTCCTTGGTTAATCTTAAATATTCCCAGGATTTTTCAGGACCCGTTTTTCCAGTTTCCCAAAAAATCTGGGGTCTATCCGGGGGCACTGATTATCCCCCAAAAATACAAATAAGGTATTTTGGGATATATTTATAGCTTGGTTATATCAGAACACACATCTCTAATAGCAGGTATTTTATGGTACCCACTACTTGTTCTCAAAATTCCTAAAATGTCCAGGAGTTCTACACAACTGGGAACCCCTGCTGTAGGGACAGGAGAGTCCAGGCAAATGAGCAAAGCATGGCTGTGTCACAATTAATGACCACAGCTGTAAGGTACCAAACTGTTGTTCTTATGGGGGAAGGAGACTGAGTAAGCTCAGCATCTGTCCATACATGTTTTATGATAGCTGATAAAACTACTAATTATTTCAAACATAGGTTACTGGTATTGATTAAAAACAAAATAAGACTTACAAGGATGTTAGAGGGGTGTTGGTAACTGCCATGTTTCTTATTTAAGCAGAAGGAAACTGGAAATGAAGAGATACTTATAACCAAACAGCCTTATAACCCTCCTGGGTATCGAACCAATGACACAGTATCTAAGGAAAGAATCCATGTGAGTCCAAACAAGACGTTGAGGATATCACCTGTCTCCATACTTGACGATGGCAAGAAATTCATCTGTTATCTCTCCTACCACCTTGGAATGAAGAGCACCACTGAAGTTAAAGTATTTGGTAAGGAGGAATAATACTAGTAAGAGTAACTTAGTCATAAAGTGTGCCGTGGGCAATGCTGTTTTTCAAAATTATTTTGTAGAAGTTATTTTAGATTTTTTTGAAGTGCTAATGTCCATACTACACATGACGTATACAACATAATCACCACAGAGACTTGCAGCCATACAGCAGCTGTGAGCTTCCTGTGGGAACTCAATTTGGAAGTCTTACAGGGGCCCGATTCAGATCAGGACAACAGAGCAGGGAACTCAGTTTGGACGTCTCACAGGGGCCTGGTCCAGATCAGGACAACAGAGCAGGGTAGGAAGGGCTCCTGCTCCCCCCACCCCCATGCAATTTTCCTAAATTGAGACAGCCCCAGGGGAGTAATTTGCCCTGTTGGTGGGCTGCATGTGCACTGAATGCCTGCATATGTGAGCCCCATGGTGTAAATATCCCAGGGGCATTTGGGGTCAGGAAATTGCACGAGGGGAAGGCAGTAGCATCTCTTCCTCTGCTATGATCCTAATCTGAATCAGGCTCCTGCAGCACTTCCAAATGGAGTTCCCATCCTATGCAAGCCCCTTCCATGATCACACAGTGTATATAATCTATAGTTAGGCCCTGAGACGGGTCTACATAAAGTGCAACTGAATTTTCATATTTATTTAGAATTGGATGTTAAAAACACAACCATATTGTAAAAAAAAAAATTTATTCCCGCAGTGACTACTAAACCTTATTTATTGCTTATTACGTGTATACTACCTTCCCACCAATCTAAAGTGAGTTACAGTAACTGCCAAATACTGTCACACAAAATTAAAACCCACCATTGAAACAAGTGTAGTAAAAACCCATTATAATAAAAATGATGGGTTGGATCCGATGACTCTTGTCCTCTAACTGTGGCACTTTCCTCGGATTTAAAGAGCCTTCTTCCAATGCAAGAGAATTTTTCCATTGGCAAAAAAGACTCTTGCCTGAGGGAAAGCTCCTTGCACTTTAAGAAAGAACTACCATTGGTCAAATGGAGTCATAGGATCCAAGCTAGTAATATCAGCATAAATCAAACAATCGCCAGGCATTTCCTGCCAGCTGAAGATTCCCCACCCTCCCACACACACACAAATAAGCCTTCCTTCGAAAGATGATTGCAGAGGGTGGTCAGAGCCACAGCTAAGGCCCCATGTCTGCTCCAAATGAATTCACCTGTCAAAGGAAGCGAATCAGCCAGTCAGGCCTGTTGGCTTGGTTTTAATTGGTGCCAACATTCATTCAAAATACAATGGATCATACCGGTTTTGCTGTTCTCCCACAAAATGCTCAGATTCCCTAAGGAATGCAGTGCTTCTTACCCTTGCCCAAGTACATCGCGAATCCTACACGTTCACCACCTTCTCACAACAATTTTGTTGTGGGATCATATGGACAGATGTCAGCATGGGCTGACTGATTCCTCTGGCAGCCACAGGCTGAGATAATTGTGTTGAAAACCTGTCCTAAATCATATATTTTCTAGGTCATCTAGGTCAAAACAGCATCCTACCCCGTGTTTTATCGCTACTCTCTGGAGTAGGTCAGCTGTTCCTACTGACAAAACGGCGGTAATAGCAAAGATGCAGATTATCATGTTGACTCTGGTGGCAGGCGCTGAGCTTATGATACTGCTGAGAATATTCACCCCGTTTTCCTGTTTCTTTTGAAAAGTATGCCGAAAAAGCACTGAGGTCCATTTATCAATGCCGATAAACAGCTTGACTGTCTCTTCCTATGTACAGCACAACAATTCCAGCAACTCTATGACATAGCTCACAAATATGATGTTAGTGAACCACTGGTGCATTGAGTGAAATAATAATTAATGAAAATAATTAAAAGCTCTGATGAGTTCAAAGTACCAGCCCACAGAAAAGGTAGTCTGTTGCACGTTACTGTTCTGACCTTGCCTTCTTCCAATTACTCCCCAATATAATTGATTGATTATGTTTGTGTATTCTTAATTGGATGTGATTGGCTCATTCAATTATTCTGAAAGCTTCAGGATTACCATCTCGTACAAGGCTGCTCGTTGCATCTCTGCACGAGTCGTTGCTCTCGACTTTTCTTCTTCCATTGAAGAGGCAGGTCTGGAATTGTGGCACAGGGGGTGTGCGTCTCTGAGTGTGCCTCTGCTGTCATAAGCTTGGGGAACATTGATATAATATACTGTGGGATCTCGAAAGATGCATGCTTAATGCTGTCAAAATGAATGAATATCAAACAGATAAATTCCTTTACAGAACTTTTCTACTCTCAGTAGCCAGTGATCACGTCAGCATACAAAGATTTACAAGGAGCAGTTGAGGAGGGGGGATAAGTACTTGTCATTCACTGCTGGAAACAAACAAAAACATAAATTGATGGGCTGAGATTTCCTTCTGTGTTTATCTAACACAGAAGTGGCTTTTGAGTTTATATATTGACAGAAGGTCCTTTTCTTCCTCCCTCAGGAGATTAAAACAGAGTGACTGCACTGCAGTGCATTTCACTGTAATTGTATAAATAGATTTTCTACTAGGGGGTTATAGTGAACCAAATCAGTACCATTGTATGGATGAAAGCACAACCAGTTGTCTAAAGGCTCAGAAGTGTACTGCTCTGTCTTGACTCTACTTTACAGCATCACAATGCAGGACATATTTGATATGATTCCAAGACATTCTGAATCCTCTCTTTAGAAAGGATCTGCTTATCAGGAGTAGGACTATGTTATATCTGTCCAATGTTACCAATCCTGAATATCGCAGAGCCTTTACGCTTCTTCGGCATAACGCCCTGCCTTCCAAGTTCATAGATGGGATATATAATAAACGCCCATTAAAAGCTCACAGATGCATATGCAAACAGGATGCTCTTGAAATAACTGAACATGTACTATTTGAGTGTAATTTATGTGATCATATCTGCACAGGTCCGTTGATTCCATTTTTAGTTGACTGCCCCAGATCTCTGAGGAAACAATGTCTAGCGCTCCTCCTATCGGACACAATAGTTAACCTATCTGCTAGCGTGGCCAGATTTGCTTGGTTAGCAATGAAAATAAGGCAGAGATCGCTTAAGGCTACACACTAGCCAAGCAAATTGAGATATGATTCCAACTCCAGTGAAGCATCTGATAAATTCCATGTGTAACATGGCTTTCACCCATTTTCTTCTACAATAAGAACAATGCTTCTAAGCTCTGCATTGTTTTCATAATCTCAGTCATACATGCAGGAGGCTGAGAGAGTAATACTGGGGCAAGGCTAGCTTTATCAACCTCAAGGTTGGAGCTGGAGTTCTCCCAGAATTGCCACCGATCTCCAGACTGCAGAGATCAGTCCCTGTGAAGGAAATGGTCAGCTTTGGAGTGCAGACTGTATGGCAATGTCTGTATCAGACTGTATCATACAGTCTGTATCATACAGACTGTATCATACAGTGCAGACTGTATCATAATGTCTTAGGATTGCCAGCCCTTGGCTAATAACTGGGAGGAGGATCGAGGGGTGGAGACAGGTGATGACAGCATTATGCAACACCATGTCATTTCCAGCCAAAAACCCATCTCTGATTTTTTGGGGATGGAAACAATGTTTCTACATTCACAATAGTGCCACTTCCCATTTTGTCAGATGCCCTGTTGAGTGCTAGTGGGGAAGTGCCAATAGGGGTTCTCTCACCAGGGGTGGGCAAATGGCAACCCTATCAACCTTAGACAACTCTAGCAATGGCTAGATGACAGAATTGCCCATTTTGGATTGCAAATGGTGGATTCCTGGTATGAATATAAAATGCCGTACGAAGTGGTATAATAGGCAGAAAGATTCTACCCCTCTCTTTTTGTGGTGGGATGTTTTTTGTTGTGCATGTAGGAAATGTTTAACACAGAGGAGCATTCCAAAATGTGATCCTCAAATGCTGTACACCCACATCCTGCACTCTGTTCTACCCACTCAGGAGTCTCCCGTTCATTCCCATCTCATTATGTTGTATGTGTGAATCAGGCTTCAGCCCCTTCTGTGAACATGCTAGGTTAGCATCCAGGCCTGTTACTGAGTGGCCCAGGAATCACTGCTTCACCCCCACATCCAATGTGTGTGCACGCGTGTGCGCTCACTCACTCTCTCACACACACACACACACACACACACCTTAACAGAGATGGAAATGGGGCCCTCAAAGCAACTTCATGAATCAGCCCTCAGATCCGGGCAAACAAGGGCCTTTTAGGCAGGGACATTTCCCTACAGTCACTCGTGCTGACTGCTTCGGGGCTTCCTCTTGATTATGCATACCTTTTATGCCAGGCAGAGGTCACCTTTCTCTCCCTGCATTTTGCCCGCGTTTTCCAGATGCTGTTTTAGCTAGAATCTGGAAAACGCATGCAAAACGCGCAGGGAGAGCGAGGCAACCTCTGACTGGCAGAAAAAGCATGCATAATCAAGAGGAAGCCCTGAAGCAGTTGGCGCGGGTGACTGTGGGGAAACGTCCCTGCCAAGGAAAGAACCCCTTTAGGCAGTTTGAGTGGGAAATTCTGCGAGCATGGCTGAATACTACAAAATATGTTTGCATTTGCCAGCAACATACCAAATATGCTGAGGACTGGGCTATTAAAAGAATCCTGATATCACAATGTACTACTCATGAGATGTGAACTTACCAGTATGCTATCATTATAAACATGGGTTTCTGCATCTGTTATATTAACAGACTTCTGAGCCTTGTGATCAAACTTACAGTGCTGTAATAATTGCTGCCTATTTAATTAAAATGTATGTTTTGTTTCTGTCCTCAAGTCAAACCAGAAATCTCTATTGCCCTCCTCACGGATGTAACAGGAAAGGTGAGTGAATTTGCTTATGTACTGTTTGTGTACAGTGAATATTTCCTCTAGTCGTCTAGTTGAATGGGGCAAAAAAACAAGTATTTGGCCAGGAAAAACTCTGCAAACAATGTGAGTTTGGTTCTTGTAGGTTATCCGGGCTGTGTAACCGTGGTCTTGGAATTTTCTTTCCTGACGTTTCGCCAGCAACTGTGGCAGGCATCTTCAGAGTAGTAACACTGAAGGACAGTGTCTCTCAGTGTCAAGGGTGTAGGAAGAGTAATATATAGTCAGAAAGGGGTTGGGTTTGAGCTGAGTATTGTCCTGCAAAAGTATTGTCCTGTAAGTATCAAGATAATGTGCTAATGAGGGTATGGTATGTTAATATGGAACCATTGTATCCTGAAGTGATCTGTTAATGTGTGTAATCCAAAGCTAATCTGTATGGCTATTGTTGAATGTTGTCTTTGTCTGGAGGTTTTTCAGGGCAGGAAGCCAAGCCTTATTCATTCTTAAACTCTCCTCTTTTCTGTTAAAGTTGTGCTGATGTTTATGAATTTCAATGGCTTCTCTGTGCAATCTGACAAAATAGTTGGTAGAATTGTCCAGTCTTTCAGTGTCTTGGAATAAGACCCTGTGTCCTGTTTGTGTCAGTCCATGTTCAGCCACTGCTGATTTCTCAGGTTGGCCAAGTCTGCAGTATCTTTCATGTTCTTTTATCCTTGTTTGTATGCTGCGTTTTGTGGTCCCGATGTAAACTTCTCCACAGCTGCAAGGTATACGATATACTCCTGCAGAGGTGAGGGGGTCTCTTTTGTCTTTTGCTGATCGTAGCATTTGTTGTATTTTCTTGGTGGGTTTAAACACTGTTTGTAGGTTATGTTTTTTCAAAAGTTTCTCCATCCTATCCGTGACTCCTTTAATAAATGGCAAGAATACCTTTCCTATGGGAGACTGTTTTTCTTGAGTTTTCTGATTTTTGTTTGGTTTAATGGCCCTTCTGATTTCATTCTTGGAGTAGCCGTTTGCTAGCAGTGCGTGATTTAGATGATTAGTTTCTTCCTTGAGAAACTGTGGTTCACAGATCCGTCTTGCACGGTCCATTAATGTTTTGATTATTCCTCTTTTCTGTCGGGGGTGGTGGTTGGAGTTTTTGTGTAAGTAGCGATCTGTGTGAGTTGGTTTCCGGTAGACCTTGTGACCTAACTGAAGGTTTGATTTACGGATGACAAGGGTATCAAGAAATGGGAGTTTACCCTCAATTTCCTTTTCCATGGTAAACTGAATGTTTGGATGGATATTATTAAGATGGTTTAGAAAGTCCATTAATTTTTCTTCACCATGGCTCCAAATGGTAAATGTATCATCTACGAACCTGAACCAGACTGTAGGTTTGTAAGGTGCTGATTCTAATGCTGTCTTTTCAAAATATTCCATGTAAAAGTTTGCTATTACTGGACTGAGTGGACTTCCCATAGCTACTCCATCAATCTGTTCATAAAATTCTTGATCCCATAGGAAATAACTTGTTGTCAAACAATGGTGAAATAAGGCTGTTATATCTTCTGGAAAAATCTGGTTAATCAATGAGATTGTGTCTTTTACTGGAACCTTGGTAAAGAGGGATACAACATCAAAACTGATTAATATATCCTTTGGATTGAGTCTTAACGGACTGATTTTGTTGATGAAGTGAGTTGAATCTTTGATGTAAGAAGTGGTTTTTCCAATGTGGTCCTGTAGGAGGGTGGTCAAATATTTAGCTAATTCATATGTTGGGGAACCAATGGCACTCACGATGGGTCGGAGTGGAACGGAATCCTTATGAATTTTAGGTAGTCCATATAATCGTGGTGGTTGTGCTTCAGTCTTGCATAGTTTTCTGTGTGTGTCGGGATGAAGAGTGGAATTCTTGATCAGAATGCTAGTTTTCCTGGTAATTTTGCAAGTTGGATCTCGTTTTAGTTTTTGTCTATTTTGTCAGATTGCACAGAGAAGCCATTGAAATTCATAAACATCAGCACAACTTTAACAGAAAAGAGGAGAGTTTAAGAATGAATAAGGCTTGGCTTCCTGCCCTGAAAAACCTCCAGACAAAGACAACATTCAACAATAGCCATACAGATTAGCTTTGGATTACACACATTAACAGATCACTTCAGGATACAATGGTTCCATATTAACATACCATACCCTCATTAGCACATTATCTTGATACTTACAGGACAATACTTTTGCAGGACAATACTCAGCTCAAACCCAACCCCTTTCTGACTATATATTACTCTTCCTACACCCTTGACACTGAGAGACACTGTCCTTCAGTGTTACTACTCTGAAGATGCCTGCCACAGTTGCTGGCGAAACGTCAGGAAAGAAAATTCCAAGACCACGGTTACACAGCCCGGATAACCTACAAGAACCAATGAACTCTGACCGTGAAAGCCTTCGACAATAATGTGAGTTTGTTTTAAGTTAGAAATCAGCCTGCCAGAAATCTCCTCTGAATAGTTGAGTAGGTGAGCTAACTTTCCTCTGTTTGGGGGAAGAACTGCCCTTGCTCACTTGCCTTTAAATAGTGAAGTAATATACAACTTTAGGGAATAATTCCAGAGAGTTAGCTGTGTTAACTTGTTACAGTAAATGTAAATGGGAATCCAATAGCACTTTATTCCAGCATGGACCAGAGCAGTTTAGAAGGTGCCGGTTTTGCCAATGTCAGCTGTACTACTTCAGGCTCATCTACTTGTTCTTCCTCCAATGCTAGGGTTGCCAACTCCGTGGTCATTTATGCAGGGTCAATTTTGATGCTCACGCAAAGCTGTTTCTTTAAATGCAACTTTTAAAATGCTTATTCACCGTCCCAACGCAAAAGGAGAAATTCCACCCCCCACACACTCACCTGCTCCTTTGTTCCTTCCAGCAGCAACCTCTGTTTGCATAGGTAACATGCAGCTGTGAATTTTGCATGCTTCTTTGAGGGAATTCTTCGAGGCGAGGGTGGAGCAAACACAAAAGGTCGCGTTAATGGGGCTCTTAAGAAATGCGAAGTAGGTATGTGCTGGCTTCTCAGTCACTTCCTGAATGACAGTTCAGCCTGCCAAACTAAAAAAATGCTGTAGGGCAATTCAGCCTGGAACGCGCTGCTGATTACCAAGCATAAATGGCCTGTGTTGGGAAATCCTGGAGCTTTGCTGTGGATCCTGGGGAGGGCAGGGTTCAAGAAGGGAAGGGAACTTAGCGGGGTATAATGCCATAGAGTCCGCTCTCCAAAACAGCCATTTTTCTCCAGGGGAACTGATCTCTGTAGGCTGTAGATCAGTTGTAATTCTGGGAGGTTGGCAACCCTATTTATTGCAATGTATGGTATGCCAACAATCACCCTTCTGCTTTCTGCATAGGACAAACAAGACAGTCCACACACAAAAGATACAAATCTGACTTTCAAAAGTGGCAATATTCAGAAACCATTTCAGTCTTCCAGAACACTCTGTTGCTGATTTAAAAGTCACCATTCTTCAGTTTTAAAAAACAAACAAACTTAAAGGGAGACACCCGATGTAAAACTGCCAAAACTAGATTTCATCAAGAAGTTCGACACTGTCTTTCCCCCACACATTCACAAGGGTGGAACTGGGAGTTGTGATTGCTCAGTTATATAGGTGTTAACAATCTTGATAAAACCTAGACTCTACAGCCATTTATAGTGTTAACTGGCTTAACAAAACTAGACAAATGGCCAGTTACTACTATTGTGAATATGGTTGCTTGGAGATAGGGCCTGGAGATCTCCCAGAATTGCAACTGATCTTCTGGCTGGAGACCAGTTTCCCTGGAGAAAATGGCTGCTTTGGAAGGTGGACTTTATGGTATTATAAACTCTCTTGGGGTCCTTCCCCTCCCCAAATTCTGCTTTTCCCAGGCTCCACCCCCAAATCTCCAAGAATTTTCCAACCCTGAGTTGGCAACCATAATTGTAAATAGTCTTTATACTTCTTTCTGAATTCTATATAATTACCTTTAACCTTGTACTTCCTACATTTCATGGTCCTTAGACCCTACTGCTTGTTATATCCCATAGAAATATCTGTCTAGTGAAGAATCACTAAATGGCTTCTTAAGAAGTGTGTTTATATACAAAGGCTGATACACAAAGACATATTTTGAAAAAAAAAACTGAACAAAATTTCAGAAGACACTAGACATTAATATTTTTATGAGTCATTAGGGTTGCCAACCTCCAGGTAATTGGACTCTATGGCATTGATGTCCCTCCCCTCCCCAAATCCCACCCTCCTCAGGCTTCACCCCAAAAACCTCCCACCAGTGGCAAAGGGGGGCCTGGCAACCCTATGAGTCATGGGGGAAATGTTATTTCTAGTCCCAGAATCCTACCACACTCAAAAAAGTCTGAGCAAGCCTTAAAAGAAGCTTCAGGTGAATTTGAGCTGGTATTGTAATCCTGACAGAAACAGACTACAGAGAAAAAGTTAAATAAATTCTTCACAGGGAAATCTTTAAAAATCAAAGGCCTGACCTATCTAGAATGCTAGAAATTATGACCAGAACTATATTTTGTATCTCAGTCCATATTAAGTTTAAACCCTGTATGTAACACAATATTTCACTAGTATAAGAATGTCTGTTATGCTGACAGCTTCCTCAATTTTAGCCTAGGCAGTTTACCATTTTGCTGTTTGTGCATCAAGAATAAGATTCTTGTGATCTAATGACTCTCAAGAGCTGTCAGCCTGGGGAGCAGGGGCCCCAAACCACATCCTCCCTACTTTCATACAAACCACATGTCAGACAAAGCCTCTTCATTGTCTCCTAATACCTGTGTCAGCACTAATATTTGAGAGCCTTCATTTTCACACGGGACTCTGTAGAAAATGTACCAGATTGCTTATGGGCCAGGAAATCCAGGTGATTTACCTGGAAACAATAGCCAGAAAATTTGTAAAATCAATGGCATTTGGTTGACAATATGGATAATGGGAGGATGTTAGAATCAACAGTCCAGAAGTCAATAACAGGATGCCATTGACATGGTTTTCTCTCCCCCCACCACCACTACAGGTGACTCTTAGTTGTGTAGTAAAGAAGGCATTTCCCAAACCAAACATCCTGTGGTACATGGACAGAAAGATTCTGAAGGACAAACCTGAAGGTAATGCAAATTTTTCTGAAAATGGCATTTACAAAATAACCCTTTTAACCTTATCTGGCTATAAGAACAAAGCAGAGCGCTGTAATTGGGTGCAGGAGCTTAGGAATCCCTATTTTATGTAGGAGCACAGACATTTTTTTAATGCTGAAGGCACTAAAGGGAAAAAGCTATAAAAGAATCACAAGTCTAAGCAAAGAATATCAGTTTTGATATTGCTTTCATTTTCAGAGGAGCTTTTTCACAATTAACTGATAGGAAACAATGAAGAGAGTGATCTCTTTTTCTGTCTGTTTTCAAAGGAATGTTTCTTAAAAATGAAGACACAAAGGATGACGAAGGTTTTCATGAGATGAGATCGCTGTTGACAATATGGGATCCATCTCAGCCACCTATTCCTAAGGTTTTCAGATGCATGGCTGTGTACCCTATCCCCGGAAATGAACTGCAGAATGTTTCATCTGAAGAAATATGTCATCCTTCTGGTGAGTAAAATTACATTATCGGCCATCAAAAATCTAAATGGTGCAATCATGCACAAAAACTCAGTCTAACTGAATATACTTTGAAATTGTAAATTCTGCATGAAAAACAAAACTTTGTAAGGCTGTTTATGCTTGGTAATTAGCAGTGTGTTCCAGGCTGAAGTGCCCTGCGTATTTAAAAAAAAAATTCATGTTGAACCGTCATTCCAGCCATCACTGCAAAGCTTTGTATTTCTTAAGAGCCCCTTGAACGCGACCTTTTGTATTTGCTCCACCCCTGCATTGAAGCATTTACTGAAGGAACCATGAAAAATCACAGCCGCGGCTTAGCTATGCAAACAACCATTGCTAATGGCTATACTTCCTTTGGGTGTCAGCACAAGTGCTGGCAAAAAGGTGGATCTGTCCATTCTTACCCAAGCAACCATTTGTGAATAATGAAAAGGTGATGCCAGGAATATACTACTATTGTCCTTAGTTACTGCATACTTTATCTACTACATTTCATGCCATGGTTATTTCAACAGGGGTTCAGACTACATCTTTTGCAGGCCCAGAATTCATTAGTCAAATCACTCCAGTTTCGGATTCACCCAAAGAAAGTAAGTTTCTGCTTATGTATGCATATTTCATATTTTCTGTGATTTTTCTCAAAAATGGGAAAAATAACATACATGACAATATTGAGATAAAATTTGGTGGTGATAAGGTATTCTGGCAACTCCCATGCCCAATGATTTTCTTCCCATGTTGTTTTTGTCCATGAATAAAGAACCAGAAAGTTGTTCAAGACTTATACTGTGTTTCCAATCCCTCCAAAATACACCTGGCAATGCTAATATCTGATAGATGGATTCCTAGTGTGTTCTGAGTATCTTCATTGGAGGACACTGCAAAACATCAACAGTATCTGCTTGTAGTAGAAAAGAGCAAGAGTCCAGTAGCACCTTAAAGATTAACAAAATTTCTGGCAGGATATGAGCTTTTGTGAGCCACAGCTCACTTCTTAAGATACAACTAGAATGTGATTCCATCTATCCTTAAGTAGAGACGAGTGAATTAGACACAGAATGGCAATGTAAATGTCAAAAGCAAATAAATGCCGTTAGCAGGCATGATTGGATTAGGTGTGATATGCAGAGGGGTAATAGGCCTGGAGAAATTAGCATTGGTAATGAGTCAGGAACTCCAGATCTCTATTAAGTCCAGGAGAATGCATAGTCTTGAGATTCATTATTAGTTGTAATTCAGCAGTCTCTGCTTGTGTATGCAAGTAATAAGTATACATCTACATGTGGTTTATTTTAAAGCACTATCAATCATTGGCAACAAAGTCACAAAATGCTAATCACACACTAATGTAGCAATTAACCCTTTGTACCATCCTGAGCACTTGTAGTGCTGGAATGGTGCCGTTGGAAAGAATCCAAGTACATATGGTGCTTATGGAGAAAAGCTTCCGAAATATGTGGGATACAGAAATTTTAAACTTGCCAACTTCTTTGCTGGCCCCTAAGCCAAATGAAACCAAGCTCTCTACTCACAATGTTCTTCAGGGGTGCATGGAATGTCTACTCCCAAGCTCCACAAACTGAGCAGGCATCCATCCTCTGTAATGTCTTTTTGGGATCCTAAGGGAAGGAAATTGTCATACGGAGCTCCTGTGTCTCAAGATGAAAGGAAGGAGGGCTGTCCCGCTCCACACTCGCTACCACCACCACTTTTCCCTTCCCCATCTCCTTATACATTTTCTTTCTCCCAGTACTCCACTATTTGACCAGCACACTCAGTTCTAGGGAGTAAAGAACAAAGGGGAGCATGGAACAGCATGAATGTGTTTTACAAACCATCAGCTCCTACCCTCCCTCCGGAGTGGCATTTGTGAGGTAGCAAGAACATGGCTGTAACAGGTCCTATTGGATTTTGATCTCTTTAGTGATGCCAATTAAGTTCTTAAATAATTGGCTTATTATACATGTTGCATAGCTTTTAATAGTTGTTTTTGCCTTGAGTTGGGCACCCTTATCCTGGAACTCTTGCTCAGTTCATAATAACGAAACGTTTTTGAACTGGTGTGCAGTTTTTGTATCTGGCAGCTGACGTGGTAGCTGTCGGCAGGTGCTCAGAACTTGGTTATTTTAGCTCCTTTCTGCTTCCTGTG
The DNA here is from genome assembly GCF_029931775.1 of Euleptes europaea. Lineage (NCBI taxonomy): Eukaryota > Metazoa > Chordata > Lepidosauria > Squamata > Sphaerodactylidae > Euleptes > Euleptes europaea. The sequence continues at coordinate 38,382,267 of NC_079323.1, forward strand.
AGCAGAAACTGAGTTGATACATTTTTAAGTGGCGCTGTAATTTACAGAACAGGGGCCCAGCGCCACCTGCAGTCCAACAAGCTAATTGTCCTCATGGAAGCATCACCCCATTTGCTTAAAAATACACTGTTGCCTGCACAAATCGTGCATTACAATTCCCCTAGCTGGAGTTCAGGAACACCAGTTTAGAACTCTGGTGGTGGTGGAAAGGAGAAATCCCTTTTAAAAATTCTTCATGGAAGAAGTTTGTAGTTAGCAGCCCAAGTGTGATTTAGATAGAGGAGGATTCCCCCTGTGATGCTTGATTTCCTTCTTTCCAGGCTGACAGTTCATAGAATGAAAAAAACCCAGCTAGCCGTCTTTTGTTGGTATGCATCAAGTTTTGCTGAATCTTAAATATCAATGTATCTAATTCTGTGCATGGTCCCGTCTGTGGATGCTTAAATACAGGACGGGGGACATGGACAGACAAGGCAATTCTTTCTACAAACCTGATAAAAACTCCAGATTTTGAGGGGGGAAATCAGAAATCTAAAAACAATAACAACAACAAAACCCACAGGGGGTGTTAAAAATCCCCAAAATGATAAAAGGAGAATCTGCACATTTAAGAGACAGATGCCTTCAGTGGTCATTGTTAAGCAACAACAATAGTATTGCCAGCCTTCAAACCTTGGTTTCTGTCAGTAAAAGGTGGCGGGGGGGGGGGGGGTTAGAGTTTCAGACTAAGAGACTCAAATCCTTACTATGCTATGGAAGCTCATTGCATGGCTTTGGGCCACTCACACACACTCAGCCTAACCTAACTCTGTTGTTGTGAGGGTAAAATGGAGGAGAGGATAACAATGTAACTCGTTTTGGGTCTCCATTGTGGAAAGAGGCAGGATGGGATATCAATGAAATAGTTAAATAAAAAATATAACTGAAGATGGGGGGCAAATAAAAGGCAAGTTGGCTGCTGGGTGGGAAGGAGTGAAGGAAACGGAAAGGTGAGGTTATGGGGGTTGCCAGAAGAAGTGGTGTAGGGAGGGGATGCAGGGGAAAGTGAGGTACTCTTATAAGTCATTGCAAGTTATCCACTGCACAACTAAACCTGGCTCAGTTGGCATCACACAACTTGGCCAGACCTTCCCAGGGAGAAGCTGCCAGGAAAAGGAAACTGAAGACAGGGGGGCAGATAAAGTTAGGTCGCCTGGTGGGTGGGAAAGAGAGAAGGAAGCAGGAAAAGGCTATAGGGACTGCCAGGGAAAGGAAAGGAAATACTGGAGAGGAGAAAATGAGATGCCCCATGCAGGTCCTTGTGGGTGCCCTGCTGATATAATTTCTAAAAAAATGATACAGAAGAAACACATAAAGGCAACAGAAAGAATGGGAAGCTATCATAGCAAAATGGCATAGTCAAAAGGGAATGCAATTGGAGATGATACATCAATGGTCCCTGAATATATCTCTCCCGGGAGTCACAGCACACATGTGAAACTACATTCAGAGGTGCCGACGGAGCTCAGAGTCAGCTGTTTGCTGAGCATTTGTTTCGAGCTGGCTCAGGTTTCCTTGTAGGACAGACATAGCATATCATAATGATGAGGCATAATACATCTGACAAAGGAGACTAGTCTGCTGTTACCGCTTTAAAAAATAGATTCAGTTAGCCCTGGCTTGTTTTCTTTCCTTGTATTTATCATTATGTGTTGTTGCCAAACATATTGCTTCTAAAGCTCCTTCATATTTATCAAAAAAATTACCATTGCCTCCATGGAAATCCCAAAATGCTATGTGGGCTTGTTGGCTTTGTTTAAAGATACATCTGAAAATAAACCCTGTGTGTGTGTAAAGTACCTTCAAGTTGCAGCCGACTTATGGCGACCCCTTTTCGGGTTTTCATGGCAAGAGACTAACAGTTTGCCAGTGCCTTCCTCTGCACAGCAACCCTGGTATTCCTTGGTGGTTTCCCATCCAAATACTTACCAGGGCTGACCCTGCTTAGCTTCTGAGATCTGACGAGATCAGGCTAGCCTGGGCCATCCAGGTCAGTAAGGGAAAATAAACCCTACCTATTTTTAAAGCTATTTTCTCTAGGGAAAACCATCAAAGGTTTCTATACTACCATGCATTTATGCCATTAAAATAGTGACCAGTAGTGAGTTAAGAATAGCTATAGTAATAGCATGCACAAACTCTACATATTTTGCATAGGGTAAGGAGTGCTGTTTACGAGAGAGAGAGAGAGAGAGAGAGAGAGAGAGAGAGAGAGAGAGAGAGAGAGAGAGAGAGAGAGAGAGAGAGAGAGAGACTCCTTACCCTATGCAAAATATGTAGAGTTCATAAATACTATCACTAATGTGCTACTATTTTCCTGGAATCCTTGGCACTGATAAATTGCCTCATAAATGTTCACCAGGAGGCTGGCAACCCTACACCTTAGTTGCCCAGTGGTCTTGTTACACATGCTATCTAACAAATCCCCTGCCTGAAAAGAAACAGTTGAATTAATGAAACAGTAATTTCCCTTTGACTTTCCTCTCCTTTTCCATTCAGCTTTACTCAGCGAGACAGCTGTTCAGTGCTGAGCTTCCTTTGTGTGCTGTACTAAGAGACACTTTGATACTGAATGTTAATCACTGTATAGCTCATCTCCGCAAGCATACTGCCATTATTGGATGACTGAGTTCTGTTCTTCCCAAGTCCAGATAGGTGTCAAGGATGATTGACCTATTCCCATAGAATGTCTGAAACAAGGCCTTTGAATCGATAGAGAAGTGGAAAGGTTTTGTTTCTGTTTTTTTAAGTCTGAGCTTGGACATCTGATAAAGAACCAGCTACAGTTTTGAAATATTTGACATTTCACTTTCATCATTTCAAACTGATGAGCGAGGGAAGAATTGGACATAGATTTCACTAAGGAAATATGTCATCTTGCTTCTTCAAAACATGGACTTGCTAAACTTTGGGCTATTGAGTATTGAGAAAGAAGAGGCCAAGGAGTGAGAAGGTGTGAAAGGACTAGAAAGAAAGCAGGGGGGAGGGATGGCAGATGGCAGATGAGGCAGTGAAGGTATGGCAAGAAGGCCAGAGGAAGTTTTGAGGACTCAGGGAGGCTAAGGACTTAAAACTATAAATGTTAGGGTTGCCAGCTCCGGGTTGGGAAATGCCTGGAGATTTTGGGGGTGAAGCCTGAGGAGGGCAGAGTTTGGGGAGGGGAGGGACTTCAATGCCATAGAGTCCAATTTCCAAAGCAGCCATTTTCTCCAGGTGAACTGATCTCTATTGCCTGGAGATCAGTTGTGATAGCAGGAGATCTCCAGCCACCACCTGGTAAATGTTGCCCTGAGGCAAACACAGACAAGAACAGGAAGGGGAAGTGGGATTGACATAGGAGGGCCTTATCACAGAGGACCAGATTGGGTCCACAGCATGTGAGGAAGGGGTTTTAATACTTCCCCCTCCGCATGCCAGAAACTGAAATGAGCTGCCACTTGCTCTGTTGGGCAAAACTTGCCCGCCCATGTAAGTTTAGCCCAGTAGGGTAAATACAATTCCTTTAGGGAGTTTCAGGTCAGGAAAATGCCCTGCTCCCTAAGCCATTGTCCTAGTCAGTTTAAAATTCAGTTTAAAAGATTTCTGTGTGGGAGCTCTGAATACAGGACTCCCAGAACAATTCTGGTAAGACCCTCAGCTACAATCTTCACTGATGAAAGCTGTTTTGGAGCAGAAACCAAGGGTGCCTTTCTTCCGGTACTCTGTTCCACCCTTTAATGTTTAAATTATCTTGTCACAATGCTTGTCTCATAAAGTTTGCCGCTTTCCCAAAAGGAAATCTACTCATTCATTTTGCATTGCTTCCAAATTGAATTTGAGTTCGTTCTCCAGCAAAGCAGTGCTATTTGTTGCTATTTGGTTTCCCCAGGACACTTGCACGCTACTACAGACCTGCAAGAGATTAGTGTTACTAAAGACTCCAGTTACTCTACAGTGCCACAACGTAAGTAATTAACGAATGTTTTTGCAAATTATAAATTTTGCTAATATCCCAAAGTAATGAAAGATGATGGCTTAGAAGTACTACCAAATGCAATAATACAAAAGACTCATTCTTGTGCTTCTTTCTGTCTATGGGGGGATTTGTTATTATCTTTGAAATTAAGCAGTTTCCTAGAAATGTACTTTTTCCTGGCTATAGTTTCAGTACTGTACCATGGCAGGCCACTTTAAGGCCTTTTCAAAGGGTATGTTTTACATACAAGGAACATTCAGTGGTTGTAAAGCTGCTGCAAGTGTTCACGCCTCATGGTTTCCAGTGCTGAAAATTGTTTAATCTGCTTTCTAGGAAAATTCAAGTGAATTCATTTGAGGATTGCCAACTCTGGTTTGGGAAATTGCTGGAGTTTGATGGGCATTGCCTGGAAAGTATGTAGTTTGGGGATGGGAGAGAGCTGTGTGGGGAATATGATGCCATAAACTCTGTCCTCTGGTAGGGTTGCCAGCTCCCCAGTGGGGGTGGGGTATCCCTATTTCCCACTGCTGTCCTGAACAGTGGCAGGATATTTTTTTTAATGGCCTTTGGTGTGATAAAATCATAGAGTTTCCAATGATTCTTAGACATGTCATTTCTGGGGTTTTCCTTGAAGTGATGTCATGCTGTCATCGATGGCTGTCCTCTGTGTCTCTGCCCCTCTCTCCCACGGGTTGCCAGGCCGGGTCTGGCAACCCTACCTCTGAAGTTGCCATTTTCTCCAAGGTAACTGGTCTCTGTAATCTGGAGATCAGTTGTAATTCCTGGAGAACTCTAGGCCTCACCCAGAGGTTGGTAACCTTAATTGAAGTTAAGTGTTTTTTTGCCGACTGCCTCCATAAAGTCACTTATGTACAGCTCATATTCTCGCTTGGCTTTGCCATTTTAACAACTATTTTGATAATAATTTAATTTTTCTCGAATCTCATTGACCTCCATGCTGTACAACTGTTATAGGAGACCTATAGGTCCCATAGGGATGTATGAGAGGGATCGTGGCTCAGTGGTAGTACATCTACTTGACATGCACAAGGTTCCAAGTTCAATTCCTGACATCTCTAACTGAAAAGATCAGGTTGTAGGTGGTGTAAAGGACCTCCACCTGACACCCTGGAGAGCCACTACCAATCTGAGTAGACAATACTGACTTTGATGGACCATTGGTCTGATTCAGTATAAGGCACCTTAATGTGTTCACATAAGAGACCTCATCTCTTAAAATTTAGGAACAAAACTGAGTGAACGCAAGCAATGTTACATTACCCACTACATAACAGTCTAGTCTTTCCCCCTTTGTTTTACCATCATTGGAACACCCAAAATGTTGTGCATTTATTTCAGTGACAAATAGACCACTTCACTAGCAGCTTAGCTCTGCCAACTGTCTAGCAAGGTGCCTCTCTATCCTAGATACCTTGAGTAGTAGTACCTTAGTATTCAGATTGAAAAACGTGTTCTTTATTGCCGGAGGCTTTGAGTCATTATTCTGGGAAGAATCTAACCAGTGACCTGTGGGTGAATGTTGTCAATTCACAATTATTCTCTTAACACAATCATTCCCTCTAACTTGTTTAGTTGGCTGATGCTCTTTAAGTCTGAGGAGTCTTGCTTGACTTGTATGCTGTGATATACTATTCCCTGTGGCAAGACATCCTGTTTGTCACGGCTCACACACATAACACACAAAATTAGGTTCAAGCAAACTATTATTGATTGCTCACTCCCAAACTGTTCCTGGCACACGAGCATTGCAAATGTTGATTGGAGCACAAAAGTTTGTTTCCTGACACGAATACTTATTGTGTTCCTTCATCCATATGCTTGCCTCAGGAAATTAGAGGAACAGAAACCTGCACATCTCCCCTCCTCACCCCAATGAGATGCATCTTTTCCAGAATCAAGCTGCTTTCAGTTATTGTAGTTTTGGGGCTCCTGCCTTGCCTGCTGGAAAAGTGTGCTACATGGGATCCTATGTACACATATTCCCTATTTGGTGTGAATAGGGCAAATTCATACTTTCCAGTTTCTGAGGATACGATCGGAAACACATGTTTGTGTGGTTCCCATAGGGTTGCCAACCTCCAGGTACTAGCAGGAGATCTCCTGCTGTTACAACTGATCCCCAGTCGACAGAGATCAGTTTCCCTGGAGAAAATGGCTGCTTTGGGAATTGGACCCTATGGCATTGAAGTCCCTCCCCTCCCCAAACCCCGCCCTCCTCAGGCTCCACCCCAAAAACCTCCCACCGGTGGCAAAGAGGGACCTGGCAACCCTAGGTTCCCAAGAGCTGTCCTATGAAAACACTGACCAGAACCAGACCTGCTTAGCATCAGCATTTGGTGAAGCTTGTGCTTTTAGATCATACCTTGGACTTTGTTTTCCTAGTTTTGTAGCTTTAAGAACTGTGGCCCAGGAAAGGATAGATGTCATTGAGGTCACTCAGCAGCTAACTGGGAAGACAATATCCCACCAGACTCACTATATAGCCGTAGTTGTGAAGAGTCACTGTGGGCCCCAAATTATTTATCAGTGCTTTCCTCACTACCAACCTGAATATTGTACGGATATAAATCACATTACTTGCTCAGTTGCATAGGCTGTCAGGCTGACCAGGGTTCCAGAATTTTGTACCTCTCTTTCCCTCTCTGGGTATCCCTGATCATAGTTCTTAAAAAGACAGCAGCAGGACCATTTGAGGGCTGAGGTGAGAACTTGTGTCTACTTTGTCGTGCCGCAGCACTGCATAAAGAACGAGGAGAACTTTGAGTTGGTCATAGGGTTGCCAACCTCCAACTGGGGCCTGGTGATCTCCCAAAATTACAACTGATCTCCAGACTACAGAGATCAGTTACTCTGGAAGAAATGGCCGCTTCAGAGGGTGAATTCCATTGTACCCTGCTAAGGTCCCATAGCCAACCAAATTACCTGAAGACAAGAAAGGTGAACCAGTGATATTGTTCAGACTTATCCTATCAATCGTAAACCATATGCATAGGGATTCTAAAACTGGGTTCAGTGTAGTAGTGGTTAACCATGCTGACAACTGGGACCCAATTACGATTGCCAAGGGAACCTATCTTGCTGGCTACCTCAGAAGAGCATGCCTATTATATGAGGTGCTGTGGAACACAGGCAGGACAATGCTGCTGCAGTCGTCTTGTTTGGGGACTTCCTAGAGGCACCTGGTTGGCCACTGTGTGAACAGACTGCTGGACTTGATGGACCTTGGTCTGATCCAGCATGGCTTTTCTTATGTTCTTACCTCAATTAGACAAGAGGCAAGCTCTTGATCAGATCAGCTTGATGGTTGTTGTCCAAGTTTATGCCAAGCAGCTTTGCACCTGCACAATAGCTGCCTATTATACAGGACCAGGCCATTGCAGCTTTGGTTCTTGAAGTTCCAGTTGTAATCCTTTGAACTGCTTTGAATAGTCACCTTTTCTTTAAACAGAAAAATGAAATTGGTGCTGTTACATTATTACATTAAACAACTTTAAGTAATATTCCTGGTATCACGACATGACAATGTTTATTGGCTCAAGCTGGAAAAAAATTACAGAGGGATTCATCTGCCAACATCAGTAAACAGAGGGAAAAGCAGATTCAAAACCATAATGAACAGACACCAGAAGTACACAGAGACACCTAAATAGTAATTCAATCATAATTGTTTCCTCGAATCATAATTGTTTCCTCAATCATAATTGGTTCCTCAAAACATTGCAAATGGCGAGCAGGACATGAGCCAAATCACCAGGTGCTTCAGTACACAAATAGTGCTATCATTTTTTTTTTCAAAAATTCAAAATGTTAAAATCAAGCCATTCTGATATATTATGTATGTTTTTTTAAGGCAATCTATCTACCAAAAGAGTGACTGACCTGACCTCACAGACTATCCCTAGCTCTTCACCCAGTGTAAAGGGTGGGTTTAATCTTACTGGTGAGTCATTGTTTATCCTTATGTAACCAAGTCATTTTGTTCTGGGTCTTAATATCTTTATATGTGCCTTTAAAAACAGGTAAAAGGTAAAGGTAGTCTCCCTGTGCAAGCAACTGGTCAGTACTGACTCATGAGATCACATCATATCATGACGTTTACTAGGCAGACTATGTCTACAGGGTGGTTTGCCACTGCCTTCCCCAGTTGTCTACACTTTACCCCCAACAAGCTGGGTACTCACATTACCAACCCCAGAAGGTTGGAAGGCTGAGTCAACCTTGAGCTGGCTACCTGAAACCGACTTCCGTCGGGATTGAACTCAGGTCACGAGCAGAACTTTGACTGCAGTACTGCAGTTTACCACTATGTGCTACTGGGCTCCCTTTGAAAAAAAAACTGGAGGCAGTGACAAATGAGTGTCCGGGGGATGGGGCTGCTGCGAAAAAGCATTGTAATCATGTGAAAACACAGTGCAATCATGCAAAATGGACAAATCCAAACATCTCAGTGAAAAATCACCTCCCTGCTAAAAAACGATGGGTGTGGTGTAGTGGATAGACTAGGATCTGCGAGACCTATGTTCAAATCCCCATTCTGCTATGGAAGCTTGCTGGGTGACCTACAGGCCAGTCATATACTCTCAGCTTAACCTACTTCATGGGATTGTTATGAGAATAAAATGGAGGAGGAGAGAATAATGCTGTAAACTGCTTTGGGCCCCCATAGTGGAGAAAAGCAGGGTATAAATACCTAATCTAACGAAATAAATGCATCACCCCAACTGGCAGGTGCTTGAACTTATTAGAAGTGATAACATCTTTTTAAATGCAGAAAGTTATGTTCAAGCCATTGTAATCTATTGCATATGTTTTTTTAAGACCATGTCTCTACCAAAGGAGTGGCTGAACTGACCTCACTGACTAGCAGTAGCTCTTCACCCACGATAAAGGGTAGGTTTGATATTGCTGGTGAGTCATTGTTTCTGCCTCAAGTCTATCCTTGTCCAACCAGTTCATTTTGTTCTTGATCTTGATATCTTACCCTGCAGCATCTGTAAGTATGGCTGCTCTGATCTCATTGATCTGGGAATGGGTGGGGAAATCAAATAACAAATCGAAGGGAATGGATACAGCAAAAACCAAAGAATAGGCTAAAGGCAAAGCCACAAGGCCATAAGCAATGTGCACAGGGATTCTTAAAAGTAATTCTATATAGAAGTGATGTCCAGGTAGGGTTGCCAGCTCCCAGTTGGAAAAAAACCTGGAGATTTTTGGGGTGGAGCCTGAGGAGGGCAGAGTTTGAGGAAAAGAGGAACTTCAGTAGGGTATAATGCCATAGAATCCACCCTCCAAAGTGGCTATTTTCTCCAGATGAACATATCTCTATTGGCTGGAGGTCAGATGTAATCCAAGGAGATCTCCAGCTAGCAGCTGGAGGTTGGCAACCCTATGTCTAGGTATGGTGCCAGCCTGGGAACTAGTTTTGACCCAGCCTCATGAGGCAGCCTCTGCCAGAGACCTGGCACCCAACCCAACAGTGAGGGATCAAGCTGCGGCCCAGCCAGCAGTGGCCACAAAGACACTTGGGAACCTCTTGAAGAGGCAGGGACTAAGGTTGCCAACCTCCAATACTAGCAGGAGAAATCCTGTTATTACAACTGATCTCCAGCCAATAGAGATCAGTTCACCTGGAGAAAATGGCTGCTTTGGCAATTGGACTATGACATTGAAGTCCCTCCCCTCTCCAAACCCCACCCTCCTCAGGCTCCGCCCCAAAAACTTCCCGCTGGTGGTGAAGAGCAACCTGGCAACCCTAGCAGGGATGTGGCTGGGCCAAAGGAGGAAGCATCACAAGCCTCTTAGCAAAGGCTGATGTCACTAGCCTGGGCCAACTTCCCTCCCTGGAGAGGGAAGCCGAGGGAGAGAGTGACAGGGCCTGCTGGCAGAGCAGCCCACTCTAGACAACCTCTGGCAGTAGCCACAGGGAGGCCAGCAGGGGTCGGAGGGACTGCCTGTCACAAAGCAAAGGAGAGGGGGAGGGAGCAGTTTCAGGCTGGGTACTCAGGATGCTGCAGGAGGAGAAAGGGAGCAGACAGTTTTGGGAAGAGGGCCAGAATTTGGTGCACCCTTTAAAAAGCGGGCTCCAGAAGCAGGCCGGGGAGGAAGGAGAGAACACTGCTCTGGACGTGAGTGACCAGACACCATGGGAAGAGTGAGAATAAGGTGGCACAACCTCCTCCTCTTCCCATTCTGAGGGCTGGAACGGGTTGGCAAGACAGCTGAGGGGCGGCCAGCAGGATCAAGAAAGATCAAATGATAACATCTTTTTAAATTTAAAATTTAAATCAAATTTAATTTATATGTAAGTGGGAAAGTGACTGGGAAATCTCACACAATTACCTTTGACTTTAAAAGAGGGAACTTCTCTAAAATGAGAAAACTGGTAAAGAGGAAGTTGAAAGGAACAGTTAGGAGGGTTAAATATCTTGAAAAGGCTTGGGGGTTACTCAAGTCCACATTACTAGAGGCTCAGCTAGCTTGTATACCGCAGGTCAGGAAAGGTAGTAATAAGTCCAAGAGGTCACCACCATGGCTAATGGGTAAGCTGAAGGAAGCAATTAGAGAAAAAAAAGTCTTCCTTCAGAGACTGGAAGGTTTGCCCAAATGAGGCGAACAGGAGCAAACACAAACTTGCACAAAGGAAATGCAAGCAGATAATTAGAGATGCAAAAAAAAAAGATTTTGAGGGGCATATTTCTAAACACATCAAAACAAACAATAAGAAATTCTTTTAAGTATATTAGGAGTAGGAAACCAGCTAGGGAAGCGGTTGGACCATTGGATGACAATGAGAGTAAAGGAACTCTAAGGGAGGATAAAGCGATTGCTGAAAAACTAAATGAATTATTCTCATCTGTCTTCACTGTTGAAGATACAGGGCAGATTCCTTGTCTTGAACAGAGATTTTGGAGAGGGGAAAATGAGGAACTGAGGCAAATAGTGGTAACAAGGCAGGAAGTCCTAGAACGTCTGGACAAATTGCAAACTAACAAGTCACAGGGAGCAGACGGTATTCATCCTAGAGTTCTTCAATAACTCAAATGGGAAATTGCTGAACTTCTAACAAAGATATGTAATATGTCCCTTCGATCAGCCTCTGTACTAGAAGGACTGGAGAATGGCCAATGTAACACCCATTTATCAAAAAGGTTCCAGGGGGGACCCAGGAAATTACAGGCCAATTAGCTTAACGTCTGTTGGTAAACTGGTGGAAAGAATTATTAAAGATAGAATTGTCAAACATATAGAAGGACAAGGTCACTGGGCAAAATCCAACGTGGCTTCTGTAAGGGTAGGTCCTGTCTCACTAACCTATTAGAGATTTTTGAAAGCGTCAATAAGCATGTGGACAGGAATGAGCCTGTGGATATTGTGTATTTGGATTTCCAAAAAGCTTTTGACAAAGTCCCCCACCAAAGACTGCTAAGCAAACTTCATAGTCATGGGATAAGAGGACAAGTCCTCTTATGGATTGAGAGCTGGCTGAAAAAATGGGAAGCAGAGAGTTGGAATCAGTGGTCAGTTCTCACAGTGGCGGGATGTGAGCAGTGGGGTGCCTCAGGGATCTGTGTTGGGACCGGTGCTTTTCAACCTGTTCATTAGTGACCTGGAGTTGGGGTTAAACAGTGAAGTAGCCAAGTTTGCAGATGACACCAAATTATTTAGGGTGGTTAAAACAAAATCAGTCTGTGAAAAGCTCCAGAAGGATCGCTACATACTGGAAGAATAGGCTAGGGCTGTTGAACAAAAAATTCGGTACAATTTGGATCCGGCAAAATCTGGCCCCTTTTTGATCTGGGAAATGCCAAAGTCCGAACTCCCCCAATTCGGATCCAGGGAATTTGGCATGAGATTCGGCGTTCCCGAATCAATTCAGCTGAATAAAGGTGGGCGGGGGTCTTTAAACTGCTCCGCACTGCCAACCCTGGCAGCGCGGAGCAGTTTAAAGACCCACTGCCCGCTTTCACAGGACTCCCAGGAAAGTGGGCGGTGGGTCTTTAAAGGCAGGAAAAGGCGGGTTCGGGAAACGCCAAACCTGCTGAATTTATTCGGCGATCGCCCGAACTTGCCAAATTCGGCTCGTCGTTTTCCCACCTTTTTTTTAATTTGGTTCATCCCGAACAGAAAACCACCAAATCGGGGGAAATTCAGCTGTTTTTTGGTTTGGGATGAACCGAATCGACAGCCCTAGAATGGGCATTAAAATGGCAAATGAGATTCAATGTGAGTGTAAAGTGATGCATATTGGGGCAAAAAATCCCAACTTCACATATACACTGATGGGATCTGTCCTGGCAGCAACAGACCAAGAAAGGGATCTTGGGGTGGTAGTGGATAGCTCAATGAAGATGTCAACCCAGTGTGCGGCTGCTGTAAAAAAGGCAAATTCCATGCTGGCCATAATTAGACGAGGAATAGAGAATAGAACTGCTGATATCATACTGCCCTTGTACAAATCTATGGCGAGACCACACTTGGAATACTGTGTACAGTTCTGGTCACCATACCTAAAAGAGGATATTACAGAGCTTGTGAAGGTGCAGAAAAGAGCAACCAAAATGATTAGGGGACTAGAGCAACTGTCCTATGGGGAGCGGTTAAAACGCTCAGGGCTGTTTAGCTTGGAAAGAAGGCGGCTAAGGGGAGTCATGATAGAGGTCTATAAAATTATGCATGATTTGGAGAGAGTGGACAGAGAGAAGTTTATCTCCCTCTCCCATAATACTAGAACACGGGGTCATCTGCTAAAGCTGGAGGGTGAGAGATTCAAAACAGATAAAAGGAAGTATTTCTTCACACAACGCATAGTTGTGGAACTCCCTGCCCCAGGTTGTGGTGATGGCTGCCAGCTTGGAGGGCTTTAAGAGGGGAGTGTACATGTTCATGGAGGAAAGGGGTATTCATGGCTATTAGTTAGAACGGATACTAGTCATGCTGCATACCTATTCTCTCTAGTATCAGAGGAGCATGCCTATAATTTTGGGTGCGGTGTAACACAGGCAGGATGGTGCTGCTGCATTCGTCTTGTTTGTGGCTTCCTAGAGGCACCTGGTAGGCCACTGTGTGAACAGACTGCTGGACTTGATGGGCCTTGGTCTGATCCAGCAGGGCCTTTCTTATGTTCTTATGTAAAATGCAGACTACTATAATCACATTATAATATATATTTGTGTTTGTATTGTTGTTTTTAGACAATATGTCTGCCACAAATGTGACTGAACTACTGTCTGCCACAAGAGTGACGGGACTAACCTCATTAAGCAGCCATGGTAATTCCCCCACTGGAAAGGATGAATTTAGTATTACTGGTAACTCAATTTTTTTTTTATTCTCCAAAATTAATTTTCTTATTGAGCTATTTGGTTTTGGTCCTGATCTTGACTCAGTTTCATATAGCACCTGCAAGAATAACTAATGTTTAAGGTTGTCAACTGCCAGGTAGTAGATAAAGAACAACAGAAGAGCCAAACAAGTGGTATGCAAGGGTGAGCGTTGTTGTAAATATATCAATAAAGTGCAGCATTTTTAATATAAAAAGTACATTTAACAACAGTATTATAGTATATTAATATATATAAAAGATAATAAGGAGGCTAAGTTTGTCCATATTTTTCAGTCTCAATACCCCAAAGGATTTAATACATCTTGGGACCTATCTTGTTTTATTTAGGTATTTTTCCTTTAAATTACCACTACTTGTAATTAACATCCAATAAGCATCTTCAGCTGTTACTGTACTTCAATGCTATTTCTAGTCCCTCCACAAAATTGTATTGGAGAACTTCTCTCATTCTGATGTGTGAACTAGCAACTGAGCAGTCCCCGTGTATTATCTTTTATATATATTAATATACTATAATACTATTGTTAAATGTACTTTTTATATTAAAAATGCTTAAAATATACTGAAAATGTTAAAATAATTTGCTGTTAAAATTTTCTGCTAATTTTTCTTTTTGGCAGACTACATGTTATATAGTAGTCCTTATGTTATGTTCCCTTAATATATAGCCTATTCTGAGGAAGATTAATCATTGAAACAGGAAGATTGCTGGATCCCTGTATTCCTACACTCTTGATACAGGTCAAGGGAACTCTACAGCAGCTCTTTATGTCCAAGAATTCATGCTACATAGCAAACAAAGTGGATAACCTTGCAGGCACCTTCATCAGGTTCACACTGTGAACTAAAAGGATTATATTTTTTGGACATTTTGTATTTTTGTACTTTTGTATTTCGTATATAATTGTATTTTGTATACAACCTTTGTCTTGTTACATGTGTTTGCACCTTTCTGGACTTTATTGATATATTTACAACAACACTCACCCTTGCATACCACTTGTTGTTTGGCTATTCTGTTGTTCTTTATCTACTACCTACATGACAACAGGCTAACTATATTTTGATTCAACTGCCAGGTAGTATCAGGAGATCTCCTGCTAATTCAACTGATCTCCAGCCGATAGAGATCAGATCACCTGGAGAAAAATGGCCACTTTGGCAATTGAACTCTATGGCATTGAAGTCCCTCCCCTCCCCAAAGCCCGCCCTCCTCAGGCTCTGCCCCAAAAATCTCCCGCCAGTGGCAAAGAGGGACCTGGCAACCTTACTAATGTTGCCAGCTCAGGCGACTTTGGTCAAGGGGGTGAAAGTGGCTAATGTCAAATCTCTCAGCGCTGACCTTATTTGTGGCAGCAGATAAATGGTGCAGGAGCAATGAATGCTAGCTATACCCTGCACATTTTGATGCATATAAGAACACTTTGCAATAAATTTTGTCCATGCACTAATTCTCTATGACCCCTATCAGGTGGTAAGCTCTCCTCAGATCTTCATGTCTTGTTCTAGTGATCATCATCACTCATTGTTGTAAGTGTACGATTGTTCCACAGTAACATTTAGAACTGTGGTAGCAGTCACAAGACAGTGCTAATTATGCCTGGTCTCTTCTTCTTGGTCTCCTAAGGAAATACATTGCACATTATGAGAATTCCTAACGGGGCAAAAAAATATAGAACAGCCGGGAAAAAATGTTTGGATAGCTTTCCCTGGGTGGTACTGACTTCAAAATCTATTCTACATGGGACAGCCCAGAAAAGAATTACAGTGGATTCCTATGCAGAGTAACACCATTCCATGTCCATGGACTTCAATGGACTTAGAAGAGTGTAACTCTAATTAGGATTGCTCTGTTAATTACGCACTGTTAAATGTGACTGTGTGTGGGTCAGTGGCAATTCACAGTGTTTTCTGTTATCTTCCGGGCAAACTGTGTGATGTTAGTTTTTGACTTACAAAGCTGCACACAATCGAAGTACAAATAAGGGTCAAACATACATTGACATGACTTTGATGGAGAAAGTCAGATCTCAGGTGTGAGGGAACTCATTTCTGAACCATATGAGGCCCTGATTCAGATTGAGACCATGGGGTGGGGGGGGAGAAGATTTAGCTTCCCCCCGGGGGAAGCTGTACTGATGGACTACATGTGCAGCCCTCCAATTGGGAAATACATAGGGCTGCCAACCTCCAGGTACTAGCTGGCGATCTCCTGCTATTACGACTGATCTCCAGCCGATAGAGATTAGTTCACCTGTAGAAAATGGCCGCTTTGGCAATTGGACTCTATGGCATTGAAGTCACCCCTCCTCAAACCCTGCCCACCCCAAAAATCTCTAGGTATTTCCCAACCCGGAGCTGGCAACCCTAGAAATAAAACCATCCCTTCCCCCCCCCAATGCGGTCTTTGGGCTGGGAAAACAGTACCAGGGTAGAAGGCTGAAGTACCTTCTCTTCCTGTATCAGG
This sequence comes from Euleptes europaea, assembly GCF_029931775.1. Lineage (NCBI taxonomy): Eukaryota > Metazoa > Chordata > Lepidosauria > Squamata > Sphaerodactylidae > Euleptes > Euleptes europaea. The sequence goes on from NC_079323.1 coordinate 38,398,092, forward strand.
GACCCAATCTGAAATGAATTGGGGCCCCACACACTTGGGAAATAAATGCTCATATAAGCCCTATCATTATCTCTTTTAAGAGAGGCCCATAACTTCATCTCTTATAGAGCTAATTGAGACTTCCAGATTCCTTTTCAAGAGCAAGATGGATTTGCAGATAGATTGATGTGCAAATTAGGACTGAGTCACAGAATAACTGTACTCAAGCAATGTTTCCTCTGTCACATACCCATTAAGAGAAATGCATTGTGGAAACCAGTGGAACACAGATGTGGCCCACCATAATTTCTGGCATTGTAGACATATTTTTTTCGAGCTGCTATTATCACAGGAATTGGAGCTGTAACTGCGACTCAAAATAACCCAGTTCTGCTTGGGTGTAACTACTTCAGACACCCTGCATGTATTTAATAAGTAATGTTTGAAGCAGCCCCTCATTTAGAAATGTGTACAACATCATTTTTCAGAGCTTATTGTACAGAGTGTAGCTGGGGCCTTCTTTAATTTTTGCAGGTGTCACCATGAATTCAGGACCCCGTCATTTCTCCTGGCCAGCGTATGTAGCGGCGTTGCTTTTTGTCTGCAGTTTCTTCATGGTTTTGGGGATCAGAAAATGGTGCCAGTATCAAAAAGAGATGTAAGTACAGTGAGACTCATGTAGCATTTTATACTCTAAGAATATAAGAAAGGCCCTGCTGGATCAGACCAAGGTCCATCAAGTCCAGCAGTCTGTTCACACAGTGGCCAACCAGGTGCCTCTAGGAAAACCACAAATAAGACGACTGCAGCAGCATCCTGCCTGTGTTCCACAGCACCTGATATAATAGGCATGCTTCTCTAATACTAGAGAGAATAGGTATGCATCATGACTAGTACTTGGATGGAAGTCCAGGGTTGCTGCACAAAGGCAGGCAATGGCAAACCACCTCTGTTTGTCTCTTGCCCTGAAAACCCAACCGGTTTGTCATAAATTGACTGTGAGTTGATGGCACTTTCACTCACCATATTTGTTATTTTTATTGAACATAGATTATTTATTGGCTATGGGTTATTTTACTTTAAAATAAGACAGTCATTACTGATATGAGGTTTTCTTTTGTTGATGAAATAGTAACAAACATTGGAGGGTTTTTAATTGAAAAAACTGTGGGATTAAGTATTAGAATTTTGTTAAACAGAGAGCTGCATTTTCTTTTCTTTTCTTTTTCATTTTCATGTGATCCTCCCAAAATTGTGTGTGTGTAAAGTGCCTTCAAGTCGCAGCCGACTTATGGCGACCCCTTTTAGGGGTTTTCATGGCAAGAGACTAACAGAGGTGTTTTGCCAGTTCCTTCCTCTGCACGGCAACCCTGGTATTCCTTGGTGGTCTCCCATCCAAATACTAACCACGGCTGACCCTGCTTAGCTTCTGAGATCTGACGAGATCAGGCTAGCCTGAGCCATCCAGGTCAGGGCAATATTGCCAATCTTTATTTATTTATTTTATTAACTTTCTACCCTTCTCTCCCTGGCCAAGGCCAGGCTCAGAATGGCTAGATTTTAACACTCTTAATTCCGTGGCCAGTTTTTGCAAAAAAATCAAACAAACCCTAACACCTGTGAAAATTCTTAAAATTTTTAATATGTGAAAATGAGTACAAACCTCACAGCAACACTAGAAGGATTTTAGAAATCATTTATCTATAACTATACATTTATTTCAGATATCAGTGCGTCATCGACTGGATCTCTACACATATTATTGCACATGACAGTACAACCAAAGTCCATGGAGTTAGTTGCCTTTGTGTAGTTTTTGGCATAATGGCCATTTTCATCATTATTTGTCATTCCAATGTGTTTATGGGGGAAAGAACTTGATGGTAATTAAATGAGAATCTGGTACAAATCATGGTTACACAAAATGGGTACAATCTGAGACTGTCACATCAGCCTTACAGAACGGTGAACACAATTTTTAATTTTGTCTACTGTTTTAGACTGTGTGTTTTATCGGCTGCTGGTGTTTAAAGACCCTGTTTTCATTTTCAGTATGAACAGACCACCACCTTTCAAGCCTCCTCCTCCTCCAATCAAGTACACGTCTATGCAAGAATGTGATGGTGTTTACCCATCCTGCAATGAACTGGAAAATTTGTAACGGGCCTGAAGTGCTCCAGCCGAAAATAGGTTCTTGCATAATTTTCAAAACGAATTGTAAGAGTTCGCTGGTGGTGACCCATATTCCAATTGTGACTACCTAATCTCGTATTAATGACAAGAGCATGATATTCCCTAAGTATTCTTATCCCATGCAATTTACCCTCGTGCCGTCGATTAATGCTCTCTGAAGCAAACTATATTACCAGTTACTGGTAGGCAACCTGAGTTGCAAGGTCGACTGGGTATTCACAGTTGCTCCCTAGAAAAACATAAAACCATTGTCTGTCTATAAGAGGCATATTTGATGCATACAGCATCAGCTCACTCTCAGCCTAATTTATCTCACAGTCGGATAAAATGGAGGAGGGGTAGGATAGAAAGGTACTAAATACAACAGCCTTGTTTTCCTTATTTTTTCCTCTGTCACAGTAGCAATGGACAACTTTTGTTTTTTCATGGGGCATTCTGTTCTTCAGACAATAATCTAGGGGAAAGGAGGAGATGTTAATTTATGTGTGTTCAGGTGGTCCGGATCCATAATAAATCTGGCACCAGTATTGGTGGAACACACTGTTTAACAGATAGCAAAACATCCAGATATGTATATTTACATATTACTCCCAAAACAAAACAAAAGAGAAAAATAATATTATCAGCATTAAATTTCTTTTAAAACTGATTGAAAATGTTTTCCTTTTCTCTATCAGTGAAACTACAATTTTTTTGGTCATACTTTGAATACAATTTAGTAAGGCCATCAGGATCTTGAGCATTTTTTCCCTGTGCCCAGATCTAGACTGCAAGATGCCAGTTGACCATCCATATACAAGATCAATTTGGAGTAATTATGTTCATCACTATTAAATGCTTAGGTTCAACTTCGGGCACTTCTGAAGCCTGGTTTATCCTTATGTTCACCTGTGCAGTTGATCCATATTGTGGTTGCTCCCACACTCTACAATGTTAAGATGAAATATGAGGTTAGAAATCATACTGACAACATACCCCCTAATTGGATGGGTGCTTCCAGCCTGGTATATAACCACAAAATGTGTTGTTATGTTGTGGGCAGAAGATGATAATACAAATTACCCACAGTAAAAGGGGAGGAATTACAAGATTACAACATCCATGCCATTGAAACCAAGGTATTGAGCAAACCTAAGAGCCCATTCCTGAAGGTGGGGTAGATCCACAGTGGCCGGGAGTGGCACGGCCGCGCCTCCTCCTCAGAGGCTTCCTGGCTGCCGCAGAGGCAAAAAAAGAATTTTAAAAAATAAAAGACAAAAATAAGGGGGAAATGCCCCATTGCACAAAGTGAGGCTGTGCCACCAAAAATGGTCGCGCAGCCATGTTGCAGTTCGAGGGGGCATTCCTGGGGCAAATGGAGTTTGGAAGCTGCCCAAAGGCAACTCCAACCCGGGAACACCCCCACACACACACGCTGGTGTGGGCTTTCCCTTCTGGGAAATCCCTGACGGTGTGTTTGCCCCCGTGCTGGCATAGGTGCCATCTTATTCCATGATACGGTGGCATCTACGCTGGCGTGGGGTCATGCCAGTTCCTATGGAGCTTTGCCCACCCCCCTTCAGGAATGGGCTGCCCATGTGGCATCTGGACCCATCCTACTTTACCTGGATTCAGTGCACTCCATTACTTTTTTTAATCCAAATATTGTACAAAGGATTGGACATGCAACATAATATGATTCAAGAGAGGCTTTCTAACAACAAAATGCAAGTAAAATCATTGCCAAATGGTTTTCACATCTCATGATTGTGAAGTTTGCTTATTTCAAGGGTTTTTAAAAAAATCTTTGAGCATTCAGCAATATGCATGTATGTATATGTCCTGACCTAGACAGCCCAGGCTAGCTTAATCTCGTCAGATCTCAGAAGCTAAGCAGGGTTGACCCTGGCAAGTATTTGGATGACAGCCCTCCAAGGATTACCATGGTCGTGACATGGAGGCAGGCAATGGCAAACCATTTCTGAACGTCTCTTGCCTTGAAAGCCCCTCTAGGGGTCACCATGAGTCAGATGTGACTTGAGGGCAAAAAAAAATGTATGTACATTACAGTTGTGCAAAAAAAATTTCGGTAGATTTCGGGTTTGGGTTTATAGGGCCTGATTTTTTCTGGTAAACCCAAAATAAGCCGAATACCCATACTGATAAATTTCGGTATTCGACTTATTTTCGGGTTTACCAGAAAATTTGGGCCCATTATAGTCTATGGGGATTTCTTTTAAGCTCCTGGTGGGGAGTCCCCTCCAAATTTGCAGTGTGGCTGCAAAGGACTCTTCTTCGATAATCACCAAAGTTTGGTGAACTTTGGGACAGGGGGTCTAATTTTATGGGCCCTCAAAGGGGTCATCCCCCATCCTGCAGGCATTTGCAAGCCGAGTTGTCCATTGGTTTTCAGGTTCAAAAGTTCAGTGTTGCCAAGAACTCGTGGAAAGAGCTGATTCCAGGGTGGTGCCTCAAAGTCTGGGGGCTGCCTTCATTTCTGGGTTGTTTTGCATTATGTCCATGCAAATTAGCTTCCAAACAGAGGAAAAAGGCTTAAATGTAAGAAAAATAAGGCACGGAAAACATTTCTTTTGGTGGCAAATGACATCCTGTGAGCAGTTCTTTATTGTGGTCATGAAAAATCAGATTCCAAGAGATGGTCATGGTGCAAGGAATCAATATCGGAGCCAGCTGAAGTCATACCAAGGTGTTGCAGGACCAGGTGATATACTAAGCAGGTTAAGGTAAAATTCCACCATTTTAACCTCCATATGAAATGTAACAGAGTGGAGAGTAACAGTTTTTTAGCTGACTGAATCACAAAGGAGCTGCCCTCTCAGTCAGACTGACCTTGAGGATAACGAGAAGGCAGATGCTCCCTCAAACTGTTGATAAAATGATTTTTAAATTCTCTCTCTCAGTAAGAGACATTTTTATTCTGTACTGTGATGTAATTACAATGTGATTTTAAAAGTGAAGCTGCAAGCAGGAAACTCCTTTTAAGGTAATAGATACTCAAATCGCCAATTCAGGATCAAGAAAAAGGCAAGAGATCCTGATCAAAAAGATATAAAAGGAAGGAACATGCCAACTGATTCTCAGAGAGATATTTCCTAGCAAGTTAACACACATTAGCTTGACATGGATTCCTCTCCATCCCTTACCTGGGATGTAAAGCCTAGCTCTGAGCTTTGATTCTTGCATGGACTGAAGCTCTGAAGTCCTTCTTCTTAGATAGATTTATCTAAGTGTTTAGCCTTTAAATATGCTAAACTTTAGAGACATTTACAGTCTTCCTGTGGGACTGGAGAACTCCCAAAGGGGGGATTCTTTTCATGACAGACAGTACTTGCTAAGGCTGGATGTCTGAAATGAATGCTTGCAGACTTCTTCATCCTATGAATAGGATGGAGGCTCCTAGAATTCCTACCAACTTTAGTGTGGGGATCTAAGAGTTTGGATCTTTCCATATTTGGAACGCTGAGAACCCATTGATTCTAACAAGGATTAATGGATTCTCACAAAGATCTATCTAGTCTTGTTTGGCTTCCCAGTTCTGGCAAGCATGAAGATTGTAAAACCTATAGTCTCCTTTACACAGGACTAAAAGCTAATTCTCTGAGCTTGTGTCAGAGGTCTTCTCTAGTTGACAGAGAGGAGTCTGACCATTCTCTGAGCAGAAGCCAGAGGTCTTCCTAGCCTCTGTACTCTGTGATAGAGCGCAGTGCTTACACAGATTACATGGAGTAATATTCATGTAGCTATTAGGCTCTTACATTGAACTAAAGATTCACACACAGATCTCTCTGATATTAGTATCAGAAAGACTTTATAACAGCTTTAAGCTTACACATAACACATTGTATGGCTTTCTCATAAGCTTCTCATTGCTGTCTGATTCTGGCACAGCTATGGATAGCATGCACATACACATAGATATCCCTGATCCTAACATAGAACAGAGGCCTTTTCATAGGCTAAGAACACTGAAAGATTTCTTTAAGGTTTCATAGACTTGGTCCTGGCATGGACTGAAAAATGCTTTAAACTAATTATGATTACAACTTCTACATAAACTCATGAAACCAGAGATTTCTCTAACCTTTGCATACTGCAAAGGCATACAACAAAGACATTGCAAAGACACAGCAAAAACACATATTGCAAAGACATTGCAATACTAAAATAACAAAGGACCAAAAAGGTTTACATATCGTGAACATGAATCAGGACCTTTTCAGATTTCTCTAAGCCTCACATATAGGTTGAGAAGGTTTGCAGATGACATGATGGGGTATAGTATGTCTTCTGTATTAAGATATTATTATGATATTTTAAGTACTTTGAATTAAGATGCTTTTAATATGTGCATTGCACTAACCATATTTACAAGATTTCTGTAACTGATTTATATTCTAAATGAAATATCATTACTATATTAAGATAAGATACTCTTTTATAGAGGCATAGAGATTGTTAAAGATTGCTTGCAATGGGAACATGTTTTAAGACTGATGATCTCTGAACTTATGTAATATTTTAAGGCTTTGTAACCAAACTATAAGCATATATTATGTGATGTAAAATAAATGAATTGTACTTACATTTATGTCCCTTTTCATATATTTATTGTCGCATCTCAAGAAAAAGCTTACTTTTGGTAAGAAATGTTGATTCCTGCTCAGTAGGTGTCTATCTGAATAAGATAACATATTCCTTCTCAGGAAGGGGTCCATTCTAAGAGCTTAGGCACTGAAAGGCATGAACCACGACAAAGGCAGCTCATGTTAAGGAGATTGCTCATCCATGCGGGTAAGGGTGTCTTCCTCAGAAGGGCCATGAGCAGCTGATGGAAATGAACATTCTCCGGACTGGGTGAGCCCCATCTTTTAAAGTGCAGATCAGGTCAGCTCACTGCTGCTAGTTGGTCAGACCAAGTAGGCTCCAATTATACAACCCCTACATCAAACGGGCCCCAACTATGGGGCCCTAACAAAACCAGTCAAAAAAAAAAATAAAGAAAAGAGGGAGAAAACACAAAGCCGTGCCTCTGAGCAAAGGCAAATAGCTGAACCTGAAAAGCTGAATACCTATTTGGCTTTTTCAGGAATCGCCTATTCGGCTTTGGCTTTATCCCCAGGTTTTGGTATCCGGTAAATCCGAATCCTGAAAATTACCGAAATGGCTAATTTCAGGTTTATTTTCGGTTCAGGTTTATCGATATGCACAACCCTAATGTACATATACATGCTTCTCCTGACCTGGATTGCTGAGGCTAGCCTGATCTTGGAAGCTAAGCATGGTCTGCTCTAGTTAGTACTTGGATGAGAGACCACCAGGGAAGTCCAGGATTGCTATGCAGAGGCAGGCAATGGCAAACCACCTCTGTTTGTCTCTTGCCTTGAAAACCCCATGGGGTCACCATAAGTCAACTGTGATTTGAGGGCACTTTCAACCATGTATGTATATAAAGGTGTAATAGCCTCATTGCACCAGAAGGTGGCACTATAGTTTTAAATTTACTCTTGCTGTTAAAATGTTTCATGCAGGCCAGGTACATTTGCTAATATAAAATATCCTGAAATATTGTTGTCAGATAGAGATAAGTAGGTTGAATAGTCAAGCTGAGATTATTTTCTTAAAACATATTTTTTTAAATATTCATAGATTTAGACCAAAGAAGAGTAACATACATGCCTATGAGTCATCAGCCACAGGTATATTTCAGAAAACCTCCTCTGTCACATGGAAGGAAATAAACAGCTTGAAAATGTAATGACGGCATATCTGGAAAATTCTGACAGCGGTGTACAAAACAGTTACTGACAAATGGTCTCCAAATCTCCTGGCTGTTAAGGGTGCCTTGTGTTTTTGAAATATTATATTTTGCTAATGTTAAATATTTGGTAAGGTTGGTGTTAGCCTTTCTCCAAATTACTTTCCATAAGGCAGAAGGATTTATACAAAATGAATAAATAAATTAGCATTTAAATGGTCAATGTATCCAGTGATTTCATTTTGTAGCTTTGTGTTGATGTGTCTCTGAAAAAGTTCAGGAATGCATTTTTCAGGAAAAGTGGATTGTTGGTTAAGGTCCCTTTCATATGGGCTCTTTAGCCCACTTTGGCATCTGTAGGCAAGCAGGGGGTTTTCTTTTGTGTTTTTTTTCTTGGGGGGGGGGTTAAGTTTTCACATACATCATGTATTAAATGTTGTCCATCTGCAATTAAAGAAGCTGTAATCTGGGTTTTACAAAATGAGTGTTGATTCTTTTATTGTTGGTCTTGATGCTTTATCCTTGTACTTTATCCTTGTAAAACCTTAAAAATAAATATTTGCCTTCAGAAGTGGGTTTAAAGAGCCCATATGAAAGGGACCTAAAACAATGAGGAGAGGAAGAGTTTGTGTCCCCCTGGCATTTTCAAGAGCTGTTTTCAAGAGCCCAAACCCTCTCAATTTTGGACTCTTAAAAACTGTGTACATGCGGGGGTGGACAGGAACCTCTCCTCCCCCGTACCATGGCTAGATCAGGACTGGGCCCCCATGACTTCTGTAAACGATAGCAGAGATGTCCCCATGGTGTCACATCTAGTTTGGTTCTTACAGTACTTTCCTAAGCAGAGTTACATCCTTCTAAACCTATTAACATCAGTGGATACAGAAGAGTGTAACTCTGGAATCCAAACTAGACAATTAAATACTATGTAGTTGTATCCTAGTCTCAAATGGTAGTTTTTTAAAGTTTCCAGCTTTAAGAGCAGAGAACGGCAAACCCTTTAGAGGCAGTGTGGTGTAGTGGTTGAGAGCAGTAGACTCTAATCTGGAGAACCGGGTTTGATTCCCCACTCCTCCACATGAGCGGTGGGCTCTAATCTGGTGAACAGGGTTGGTTTCCCCACTCTTCCACATGAAGCCAGCTGGGTGATCTTGGGCTAGTCACAGCTCTCTTAGAGCTCTCTCAGCCTCACCTACCTCACAAGGTATCTGTTGTGGGGAGAGGAAGGGAAGGAGATTGTAAGACAATTTGACAGCCCATTACTGAGCTTTTGTGGCCAAAAGTGCTTAGAAAAGTGCAGAAGGGCCTGTGCCGGCATCTGCACCACTTGCACCGGCGCCCATGCCCCTTGTGCCAAGACTGGCATGGACGCTGACATTAGGGCACTAACGCCAGCCCCCCTGCACTGCCGCTGCAGCACGGCCCTGGGACGCCAGATTGGCTTCCAACCAGCTTCCTGCCAGTGCAAGACCTCACTCTGGTGTCCTGGGGGTTGTCCCCGGGGTGTTTCGGGGGCAGAGCTGCCAGTAGGCAGCTTCCTAATCCCTTTCAGCCTGGGAATGCCCCCTTCAGTAATACCATTGCTGTGCCAGGTTTTTGTTGCTGCAGCATCGCTGTTTGCTATGGGGCTTTTCCCTCCATTTTTTATTTTTTACCTGAAAAATCCCTTTTTTCTTTTTTCGGCAGCCGCCAATCCTCTTTGGAGGCACCACAGTGCTACCATGGCCAAGCCATCCCCAACTGCAGCGGCTTTGAGGAATGGGCTGTGATTCTCCTTAAAAGGTAGAAAAAATCGGCATATAAAAACCAACTCTTCATCTTCTTTTCTATGTAGGCAGATCTGTCATGAGCCATTGGGCTAATCAGGAAGGTTTGAGGGCAACAGACAGACCTAAGAGCTCCAGGATTAGATGCGGGGATCAAACACATCTCGGTGCTCTTGATCTTTTGATTGCCGAGTTTTTGCATTGTGTGGAAATGGTGAAGCCACTATTACCATTTTTTTCTGTTGTCATCCAGGACACACAAGTCTGGAAAGTGTGCCAATGATCTTCTGTGTTGAGCAGCGTCTTTAATATGGGGGACAAAACTGTCAGTCTTGGCTGACCTTGGAGCATTCAGGAGATTAGTTACCACCCCCAAAACCCACCATTTACCATTGTAGTAATGTTGCACAAATCATGCTGTTTTGAATACTCTCATATGTAAGTTAAAACTATCAGAACGACATGGGATTATCAAAGGATTTTGGGCTGTACTGGGAATCATTTGTTGCTATGCCCAAGCATTTGTGATCCACATGTAATCAAACCCTCTGGAGAAGGCATGTGGAATTAAAATACCAGATTGGTTTTTAACTGAGGTATTTTCCCTGATGAATAAGAAGTGACTTACTGTTCCCTTGCAAGACTCCCAAGAGGTTTATTGGCAGTGAGTCAAGACGTTTTCTAATAAGATCTGCAGGGTAAAGCTCTTCACTGAATCATGTAAAAATACATACAAAATAAAACTGAAACGCAGAATGAAACATTATTTCCTTGAGGGCTTATTCCAAAACATTGGAAGAAGTCAGTGTCAATTACTACAGTGTATTTTGAACTGAATCTCCATTGTACATTTTGTTTTATTCATTTTAATACAGAGTATAGACATGATTATAGTCAATTCAGAAAGGTCTATTAGAGCCAAATTCCAAACCAAACCAAACAACCTTTTATGGCATAAAAAAGAAACCATAAGTTATACGATTAAATATTACATATGGCTCAAATAATGTTGCAAACTCATTATCACTTCGTTAAATTAAGGGGCTTGTGTGTGTCAAAAAGAAAGGAGAGGGAGTCCAGAAACTTGGGCTGCCATCCATAGGTCCATGCAGTAACTTCAGCATGTTATCCAGTCTTACAATCTACATTTAGCTTTACTGACCACTCACCAACATATGTTTATTGTATGCTATGCTGGTACATATCTATGTTCACAGTTCTTATCCTACACCACCATTCTAGAGCCAGATTAAATATAGTGGTATCACTTCATGCAACTGCCCGGGGTTAGGAAATTCCTGGAGATTTTAAGGTGGTGCCTGGGAAGGGAGGGATTTGGTGAGGGGAGGGAGGGATCTTGACAGTGCTCTAATGCCATACAGTCTACCCTTCAAAACAGCCATTTTCTTCAGGGGAATATCTGTAGTCTGGAGATCAGTTGTAATTCCAGGAGATCTTCAGGCCTCACCTGGCGATACAACCCTACCTGGTTGTGGTGTAAAATCTGTGGCTGGTTGGTACAACTTTAGGCTGCAGCCCACATGACTAAATGCTCCTAATTCATACACAAATTTCCTCCATGTGGAGAATTCAGATGTCAAGGAGTACAGTTCTGGTGGGGCCTTTTGTGATATCTAGATGTCTATGTGCAGGGCGTTTTTAATACAGAGGGGTGTTTAAGTTATGAAAACTTCTACCAGCAGTTGGAAATGACACACGGTTTCTCCCTCAGAGAGGGCCAATCTAGATGTGTCACTGGGAAAACTGTTCACAGGTCTTCTGTGGTTTTCAGGCTCAATAGCAGCCACATGAGAGATAAATCAGGATTTTTTAAGCTAGGGCTAAACCAGGGACTGTGAATGGTCTACAGCTTCTCAGACTTTGGGAGTTACACTCCCAAAATGAAGAAACCATTTCTTCAACATTCAACAAATTTAATGAAAGAGTCACGGAAACAATACAGTCTACATGATGCCCTCTCTCCACAATCTTCAGTTTCAAAACCTTCTGTAAATATGTTGGCCTCCACAGTATCCTAAGTATTAGGCTAAGTATTCTAGAGAGATCTTCTGTCTCTTGAAATAGTCCCTTACTGGAAGATGTTGACTATACTTACCTAAAGCCAGAATCTCTCAGGAACTTAATGGGAGGATATCCATGATTCTGGCTGAGAGATTCTGGTTCCTATCTGGCTCCAAGTTCCTATCTCTTTAATCTTTGGTGTTATAATGGGTTGGTTTCTTATTTCTAGGACTGGGTTCCTCGATTTTCTAATGGGGACCTCATTATTTATTACTAGTTGATCAAGATAATCTCCTCATTATCCAAAAAGGTCACATAGCTTTAACCATCTGTCAATAGTTCCCCTATCATCTGATATTCCCATGATTTCCTCTTTACCCTATATCATACCATTATGAAATTGGGTAACATCCGCTAGTCATGGCAGTCACTTGAGACAAGGCACCAGAAGGCCAGAAAACATCCTTTCATCATGACATATATCCACTGGAAGTCACCAGCTCTGGCGGTACTGTTCACACTTGCACATCCTTCTGTTTGTTTTAACTCTGCCAATTAACTGATCCACTTATATATCGATGAAACATCTCCAGTCAACAGCCATCACCACGTATCCAACTATGCAGACATGGAAAGCACACAGAGTTTTCTCATTTTCCTCTCTGTTTCTGTAACCTCTTCTGACCTCTGGAAGGCTTATTCCTGAGGTTACAGGATCTGTGTGGTCAATGGGCAGAAGTGAGGATGGACAAGGGGTTAAGTCAACTTCTTTCCTCAGTGGAACTGTGCTTGAAGGAGAGGAGGGAGGAGTGGAGGTTACCCCTTGTCCTTCTATACTCCAGTCTTCCAAACCCATGTGGCTGTTCCCCGTGCTGGTTCCATGACCCTGGAAATTATTTTTTGGGGAGTTGGAAGGGGCTGCAGGAGAACTCTGCATCCCACAGAGTGGTAGGATCCATATCAATGTGTTTACATTACCTGTTCTGCCTTTCCTCCTAAGGATGGATCATCAAGGCTCAGTTTAATTTCTGACAGGAAATTTGAGCCTGGCTTTCTTACATTTGAAATGAGAGCAGGAGGAACAACCTTGGGTTTTTTTGTTTTTGTTTTTTAAGACTGTGACCAGGATGAATTTAGGAAAGATTAGAAAGGAGAGAGATATGAGGGTGGGTTTTTTCCCTTCAATGGTGAGGTATGGCACGGGGGAACATGTAAAAGGACATGAGTTGACCACTGAGTCTAGAACAATAATAGGACATGTTATAAATTCAAATAAAGAAATAAACCCAGAATAGCAAGACAACCTCACTCTCCTATTTTCCTCCTCAAACAGTTGTGAATGTACTATATAAAAAACCTTCCTGAAAAATCCAGGGAAGGATAGAAAATGACAATATGCAAACATTAGCCTCATTGGCTTAAGGAGGGCATGTTTTCCCAAGGCCTGTGACATCCCTGTCAGCTTTTCTTCCAGCATTTATTTAGAACATCAGTACTGCAGTTCAGAGCATTAAAGAACAAGGCACATCGCGCTGAACTGACTTTCTGTACTGACTTTCTGACCTGCGTAATTATGGATTTGCTGTGGGTTAATGGAGCCTGCACCTGCTCCCGCTCCGGGCGCCTGAGCTGTCCTCGAGCTGACCTCAGCAGAACTGAGAGCGAAGAGCCACCATACAGCGACAGCGCTTATACACGAAGTTGACAGACGGGCACTTCTTTGTCCAGAGCTTCTTGCAACAGAAGTGGCATTTCAGTGATAAGGTGCGCGAAGGGTACAAATAGTCAGCTTTCAGTGCTAGGGCACCACTGTGGAACATGAAAGAGTCCCTGAGCTGTTGCAAAGTGCATTTTCATCACGACAGCAAATGGTCCCAGGTGACCACAGCAAGTCCCATTTATTTGTCGTGACTTAAATCCCCTTGAAACCGGCAGAACAACCTAATCAGGACTAAGTCCCACAGAAAGAAATGGGATTTAAATTAATCTCAACTAACTTTAGCTGGTTTGGGGTGACCTTTTTCAGTAATCAGAGTGCCTTCTGCTGCTCGTGCATTTAGTTAAACACAGACAATATGGTTGTGTGATGTTTTTATACTTTTATAATTAAAGGGAGACTCCCTTGGCTGTTTGGGATATACTCTAAAGCTAAATGATTCTTCATCTTCTTTATGACAATATAAAATATTGTTACATGCTCCCTTTCACATTCAGGAATCAGGATATACACCAGGGATGGGGAACCTTTTTTCCGCCAAGGGCCATTTGGATATTTATAACATCATTCGCAGGCCATACAAAATTATCAACTTAAAAATTAGCCGACCAAGCCCCAAGCAGGCAGCTGCCCCAGATGACCCCCCCATGCGGGCAAGCAGGCAGGCATCTAACCGGTGGCGCACTCGCCCACCTGGTGGCACAGGATGGTCTGTTGCACCAGCCGGACATAGCCATCTAGCCACACACCAGAGTTGCTCCTGCTCTGCATGGTCAGGGCCAGATTCTACAGCCGGCTCCTGCTACCTCCACCTGCAGGGGTGAAATGAGGACACACTGGATAAGAACTCCCCCCCCCGTGCATTCTGGCCCTGCCCCCTTTAACCCCTCCATTGGCACCACTTCTGCCCACAGCCCTCTTGTAGTACAGAGGGAATATGTTTCTCCATGGCCCGGGTGGAAAAGGGTTAACTCAGTTTCTTCAGTGGTCCTAGCAGCTCCATAGCTAACGACTCTTCTGCAAGGGGGGGAAAAGGTTCCTTTTCTCAGCAAAACAAACTCATATCCGCCTTGAATAGAGGCTGTTCCTGACAGCGGGAGGGGGCAGACCACCAGTCTTAGATCCTTCTGAGCTAGAGATCTGCCAGGACCCACTAAGGGCCAGACCAAATGATTTTGCGGGCCTTAAACGGCCCCCAGGCCTGACGTTCCCCACCCCTGATATACATGGATGAATTTCATAAACGTAATTTTTCAATGGTATAATGACAGCTGGTACATAAGGAGGACATGGGGAGGGTACAAACAGGCTGACTCACTCAGTAGAACTTAAATCACATGGCACAAGAAATGGAATTCTTTTTGATATGTGTGTGTGTGGGGGGGGGGTAACATTTCATCTGATCAACACCTGCCATATTACTGAGTGCCTATCTGCACTTGTGGCTCTCTCTCTCTCATTCATAGAAAAAGAGTGAGGACATAGCTACACAATATGCCTGACGTGTCAGAGGAACTCACCATAAAAAAGCACTTGTTCTTCCAGCACTGTGGGAGAGCACAAACCAAACAGAAAACAGGGAAAAGAAGATCTCAGAATGTCAGAAGGTACACGGTACCAGAGGTCAACAGCAAGAATTCAAAGAAAAAAGAATTTTGCAAAAGAAAATGTGTGTAGAATTTATGGAAAGTGAAATACAAAAATAAATATATTTGTGTCACAATATGTAATATGTGAAAATACTTAACAGCTACTTACAAAGTCACACATCAAGAAATTAATTCACAGTAAGTGATGATTCCTAACAAATATACGCAGTCACCCAGCCAAATTACAAAAACTACTTCAACACAAACAATTATTTATAGTGTTTGACTCCAGATCCCTCACATACCAGAACGAGGTGATCCGGAATACCACATACATGTCTACCTAGGTTTGCCAACCTCCAGGTGCTAGCTGGAGATCTCCTGATATTACAACTGATCTCCAGCCGATAGAGATCAGTTCACCTGGAGAAAATGGAGGCTTTGGAAATTGGACTCTATGGCATTGAAGTCCCTCCCCTCCCCAAACCCCGCCCTCCTCAGGCTCTGCCCCAAAATCTCTAGGTATTTCCCAATCTGGAGCTGGCAACCCTATGTCTACCCCTTTTCCTCCCTTCAAGATACTTGCTCACATTTACAAGTGGAAGCTAGAAGCTGAATGACTGGAATGGTCAGCAGAAGTAGCTCCAAGCATGGGCTGCATCAGTACAGTTCCTAAAAGCAAATGAATCTGCAGTCAAGGTCACAAGCAATTCCCAAATAGTTAACAGTACAGCTGGTTTTTATAGCCTAGCATGGGTTATTTTCAAAGGCCTGGCTCTTCATTTCAAGAATGAAGCTGTTATGTGACCGCATCATTTTTGTCATGACATGGTGCAATGGATGTGAGCAAACCACTTCCAAGCCCTTGTCCGTCCTGAAGCTCATTGGCTAACACAGAGTGAACCGTTTTCTCTCACCTTAATCTAGCCACAGGATTGTTGACAGGATTAAATGAGGGCCTCTTCTGAAGTTACATCTCCTTACTCATGCTTTGAAAGCTGCCAGGAAATAGTTGGCTCGGCTTCCGCTTAAACTATTCTAGAATGGTCAGACATGCAGACTCCAAAGAAGGTTCTGAGCATTTTGCAAAGCACAGGTCCCGGATTCTCAAATGAGCCTCAATCTACAACACAGCTGGCAGCCATTTTCTGGCTGCTATCCTACAGATGAAGATGTAAATCCAAGACCAGTCCTGCTATAAGAATCATGAATAACTTTGTTCCCTGTAGTGGTCATGCGTCATACTTCAAATGGGAGTAAAGGTGACATGCCAACTGATTAGGCAGTATAT
This sequence comes from Euleptes europaea, assembly GCF_029931775.1. Taxonomy (NCBI): domain Eukaryota; kingdom Metazoa; phylum Chordata; class Lepidosauria; order Squamata; family Sphaerodactylidae; genus Euleptes; species Euleptes europaea. The sequence goes on from NC_079323.1 coordinate 38,414,404, forward strand.
TGATGGTGGTGAAAAGTGCAAGCCAAGTCGCAACTGACTTATGGCAACCTCATAGGGTTTTCAGGGCATGAGTCATTCAGAGGTGGTTTGCCATTGCCTGTCTCTGTGTTGTAACCCTGGACTTCCTTGGTGGCCGCCCATCTAAATACTAACCAGGACCAACCCTGCTTAGCAGCCGAGATCTGATGAGATTGGGCTAGCCTGGGCCATCCAGGCTAGGGCAATGTAATATATTATCAAAACAATATATTGCCAAATATTTGTTTTATTTATTTAAAACATTGATTAGCCTTTCTACCTTGTGGCACTCACGGTGGCTTACAATGTACATAAAACAATGATTATGTTAACAAATGCCGAAAAGACCACAATTTATGATCTCAATTAGGGCTGTCAAATGCATTCCTGAATCAAACTGTCTCCATCTACTTCCTAAAGTTCAAAAGTGAAGGAGTCAGCTGCACCTCCCTGGGGTGGTTTTCCATAACCATGGGGCTGCCACCAATAAGGCCCTCTCTTCTGTACCCGCCAAATGAGCTTTATTGATTGATGGGGCAGTCAGCAAGGGCTTCCGCCTGTGATCTTAATTCCCGAGCCAGGAACATATGAGAGAAGACAGTCTTTCAGATACCCTGATCCCAAATATTCCATAAGACCAAGAATTCAATTGTGTAGGTGGCAAATTATCTCTTTTCATTTTCTTTCTTTCGTTACCAAGGGCAAGAGTGAGGGCTGCTTGACCCCAGCCCTGCAGCAGTCAAGGGGGAACCTAGCAGCATAGCAATTGTTGGCATTAGCAGAACAACCTGTGGCAAAGGCCTAAGACCATCCACTATTCCCTCTTGCTTGCCAAAGGAACAAGATGTGCTCCTCCTTGGGTTACGCTAGATGAGACAGCATCTTTGTGGCCACCACAAGGATACTACCGCCATTTTAAAGTGATTTAAAAATGCCACAAGGGCCTGAACCTGATCCTTTTTACAGACACGGCATCTACAGTGAGCAGTGCTTTCTTCATTCTATTTTTAATAGATCCCTTCATACAGTGGCAAAATTTATTAAGCTAATCCATTCATGGCCTAGCAGTGCTGCAGGTATTTGCTTTCATCGGAATTTAGTTCTGAAACAGGCATTGTCCTTTGTATGTATAGTGGGCATAACAATCATTCATGGCTAAGTGAAAGCAACACCCTCAGATGTTTTGGCAAAGTATAAAACCCCTCAATCTGCAGAGACTGGGCTTCCTACCAAAACACCATGCCTATTGCTGTGATCAGGTTACTGAATTAGGAATACAAAGGATTTTCTGAGTAGTGATGATGTCAATCTATTCTATGATAAAAAATAATATATCTGTGATTATGATCATAAACTAACACCACTGGAGAATTTTATGAGCATGTCCGACTACCATACAGATCATGTGTAAAAGCTTTGAATTTTTAAATGCTTTTGCAAGGTTCATGTAGCAATGACTTCATTACATTGGTTGGGTAAACTCCATTTAAGAGGTTTAGTCCAGGTCACACCTTGCAATGTCATGTTCATGGCTCCAAGCCTGATATTTTTTTTCCAAAGTCAAGACTTGCACGAACAATACATTATCCATTAAAGCTTAATTTAAACTAGAAATCACTAGTGACCATATACAACCTCTGAAAAAAATAGATTATGCGCATGATTTTGGAGCCTAAACAAGTGTATGTGGGCACTTTCACACAGCCCAAATAATGCACATTCAATCCACTTTTTAAAAGTTCTTTTTATTCATATTTAGAACAGAAAAAGAATGGGGTAAACATACACAATACATACAATAGTTGATAACATAGGGGAAGGGAAGGTCCAACCTGTCATTCATATAATCTTGGTATTTAAACAATGCAAATTCAAGATATTCACGCTTAAGGTAGATTTTACTGTGTGAACTGGCACAATCCACTTGCAAGCGATCATTAAAGTGCACTGAAAGTGGACTGCAAGTGCATTATTTGGGCTGTGTGAAAGTGGCCAGTCTGTGTGTGAAATCGTATGTGTGTGTGAAATGTCCAGTATCAATGCAAATGTCCAGGTGAACTGATCTCTATCGGCTGGCGATCAGTTGAATTAGCAGATCTCCAGCTAGTACCTGGAGGTTGGCAACCCTATATGCAGTACCCTATCAGATTTGGCCCCTTGCACAGATGCTGCTATCGACAATCGGGCGAGAACTTCAAAATTATATATGATGATGAAACTCACTAGTGTAGCTGTAACAAGATGTAACGGAGTATAACTGAATACCTTTGGTGTCTGCTCTAGTTATAGCCTAGTATTACTTTCAAAGTAGACTTATTGTGACAGTTGCTAAGAATAGCTTAAAGGATTTACCCGTAGAATGGGACTGCATTCAGCCTGTTCCAATCTGAGCTACTTTGTAGGAAAGAAAAGTTATTAAAGGTTTCAAAATATGGACTGCAACAATGAGATTTAGGACCGGTTTTTTTTTAAAAAAAAGTTTTACAGTTGTTAAGGTTTGTTTCTTTTTACAGTTTCATATCACAATAAAATAATTATTTTAAAAGCTGCTTTTGTCATTGGTTTTTCATTACTCTAAAAATCAAGCATTGTTGCAGTGCAATCTGGCCTTTATTGCATTGGTCTTATAAATCTGTAATCTGCCTTGAGGTCTCAGTGAAAAAGGCAGATAATAAATGAAGTAAATAAGTAATAAATAAATACAATCATGGAGTGAATGGGGGTAATCAGGACAGTTTTGTCATGAAAGAGAAAGATTGTCTCGGTTTTATTTTTCCTATTACAGTAAAGAAGAGAATAGAATGACAATTTTGTAAGCTACTACAACAGTACACTTTTTAGGAAGTAAATTCCAAAGGGCTTACTTGGGTTTATTTCCAAATAAGCAGGAAAGTACAGTATTGTAAGACTGGCGAATCAGTATAGACATTCTGCACTTTGGTGTGGTAAGGATTACACCACCAAACCAGAAAAGCTGAGAATGTTCTTTGAATACTGAAGAAACCGAAGATTACGGTATATAAAATAATAATTTGGTATGAGAAGAGGTTGTTTGTGTGTGTGTGCAAGCACAGTGTAATTTTCCCTTTGTGCAAAACAAGAGTTTCAAACAAATTTAAAAGAACAAAATCTGAACATAGAAAATGTGGAAATTATGTGTTTCCTTGACCGTTTCCTCAATTTTAAGCGTGTACTGTTATTTTAGAAGAGCACAATCCTTTGGACTCTTACGCTTTATTTAAAAAACAACAACAACTGGGGAAACAAAAATAAGACCATAAGAAAAGCCATGCTGGATCAGACCAAGGTCCATCAAGTCCAGCAGTCTATTCACACAATGGCCATCCAGGTGCCTCTAGGAAGCCAATAACAAGACAACTGCAGCAGCATTGTCCTGCCTGTGTCCAAAGCACCTAATATAATAGGCATGCTCCTCTGATCCTGGAGATAATAGGTAAGCATCATGACTAGTATCCATTTTTACTAGTAACCCCCACTTCTTGCTTTGCACCACTAGAACGAGTCCAGTCTAAGTTTTTTAGACTGGTCCTCCAGGTCCCTAGATGTGTATCGAACTCCCTGGCATGTCTAGAAACAGGTATGTTAAGAGTAGAAGCAAGAGTGAGCATAGCATCTTTCCTTCTATGGCTAAAAATAAAATTCAATCCCCATGGTCTTCTTCCCCTGACTTTAATTGACAACTTTGAATCCAAATGGCAGAAGGCCGTGAGAAGTAAGTTGGAGAGTTTGGATCTCTCCCCGCAGGCTTTGCTGAAGGTGGGTAGAGATCAAGCAAAGAAAATTATAATCCAGAGAGTTAACGATATTGAACGGCAGTCTGACTTGCTGAGGGCACCTGCATTTATGTCTGCCCCTACAACCAGATACATCCCAGCCCCAGCTGCCTACCTTTCCACCTTGGAAATCCACACTCATAGAAGGGCATTCACTTTAGCTAGGTATTCAGCCCTACCCTCTGCGGTTTTACAAGGGAGGTATTACAAGATCCCAAGATCAGAGAGATTTTGTCCATGCAATTCTGGAATACCAGGGTTGCTGTGCAGAGGAAGGCACTGGCAAATGACCTCTGTTTGTCTCTTGCCATGAAAACCTCAAAAGGGATCGCCATAAGTTGGCTGCGACTTGAAGGCACTTTACACTCACACACACATAACAAGATCCCAAGATCAGAGAGATTTTGTCCATGCAATTCTGGGGAAATAGAAACAATGGAACATGTGTTTTTCAGATGCTTATTCTATAAGGATGCCCACTCTAAGCTGTCCCGGTCCATGCTTGAGAAAATCTCAGGTTATTCTGAAAAACCTCAGGTGAGGAAGCTCCTCTCAGATGAAATTCCCTTACAAATTAGAGAGGTCACCAAATTCTGCACAGCAATCTACAAACTTCGTCAAAGTTTAGTAAAATAAAAGTCAAAGAAATAACAAAGTTAAAAATCTTCTTTTGAATTTGTGTCAAAATGTTTATTTTTTATCCAAATCGTGAAACGTTTTAATTTATATATATTCTTTTAAATTAACATGACACAACTTTTAAACAATATCAATGCATCCACTGTAATATTGCTGTTAAGTTCTTAATTTTTATTGGCGCAATGCCGCAATAAATGTTTCTGGTATTCTGGTTTACCATTTAACCATGAATAGCCCTCACCTCCATGATCATGTCCACTCCCCTCATGCTGCTGTTGTTTCACATAAGGGGGAAAAAACCACACCAAACAACGGAGAGATTACCATGCGTCTTCCACAGACACCAAAGCCTGTTTCTATATAGTGCACTTTCACCCATGCCAAATAATGGCAATTTTCAATCCACTTTCGGTGCACTTTAATGCTCATTGGCAAGTGGATCTTGCCAGTTGTACAGGTCATTCGTGAATGGGAGGTTTTGCCTCGGATCTGCTGCTCTCTAGATGCACATTTTGCCCATCCAAATTCTTAAAACTCAAAAATAAGCCCTCTTGTAGAGTTGTGAGAATTTGGATGGGGAAAATGCATCTAGAGAGTGGCAAATCCCAAGCAAAACCTTCCCTGCAGTAAAACAGTAAAACCCAGCTTCAAAGTGCACTGAAAGTGGACTGAAAGCACATTATTCGGCATGTGTGAAAGTGCCCCCATATAAGACAAGCCAGTTTGGAGAGAGAAATTATGGATGTATATGCGGATGGCCAAACTTACAGATTTGTTACATGGTAAAGACATGGAACAGTTTAAAAAAACATGGTCTAGGGCCGCCGCATATTGGGATAAATTGGCGAAGATGGATTTTACAAGTATAGTTAATGAGTTATAGATTAATGTTTTTTTTTAATACATGGAGATGTGTGTTTTTAAAGTGCCTTCAAGTCGCAGCCAACTCATGGCAACCCCTTATGGGGTTTTCATGGCAAGAGACTAACAGAGGTGGTTTGCCAGTGCTTTCCTCTGCACAGCAACCCTGGTATTCCTTGGTGGTCTCCCATCCAAATACTAACCAGGGCTGACCCTGCTTAGCTTCTGAGATCTCACGAGATCAGGCTAGCCTGGGCCATCCAGGTTAGGGTACATGGAGACAATAATAGTAATTTTAAACATTGTCAAAGCACTTCTCCGGAAGTCCAGAGGTGGTGGGAACACTGTTTGGGGTGGGTAACGGAGCACTGTATTTTCAAATTTTATATTACACAATTGTAATTAGGATGGCTTTATAAGTGCTCTTTTTTGGAATTTTTATATTTTGTACGTTTTCTTTTTGTAGGTTTTGATTTAAGCACGTTATAATTTTTTTCTTTCTTTTTTGTAAAAAAAATCATTATAAAAAATAATAAAACTTTATATATATATATATATATATATATATATATATATATATATATATATATATATATATATATATATATATATATATATATATATATATATATATATATAAAGGAAAGAAAAACAAAAACAAAAAAGACAAGCCAGTTCGCTCCCCGCAACCTTGCCCCAACTTTTCCTTCCGACTCCGACCGAACTCGAAGCCGGCCACGTCCAGGAGCCTCTCGGAGGGGAAATTCCAGGCAAAGCAAACGAGCCAATCGGAGCGAGGAGCGAAGAGGGGCTTCCACCAATCGGCGTCCCAGAACAGTCCGGCCGGGCCGAGGGCAGCCTCGCTGCCCAGCTGGCCAGCGCGCCTCCGAGCCCCGCGCTGTCCCCGGCTGGCAGGGGCGCGCGCCTGGTGGCGCAAGAGGCGCAGGAGGAGGAGGAGGCTGGTCCGGCGGCGCAGCCTGGCCGGAGTGGGTCCGCCCCGCAGGAGGCGGGGTCGGCTTAGCGGCCGGGCTGGAGGGCCGGGGCATGGCAGCGCGGGGCCAGGGGCTCTGTCCCCGCCGCTGACCCCCAGGAGGCAGGCAGGCGGCCGGCGAGGCTCGGCGTCTCCCGGGTGGGGAGAGGATGGACGGGGAAGGCAGGCACGCCGGGTGGATGGGCTCCTTGCCGCCCGCCCTCCGCGACCTGCCGCTTTCCAACCTGGCCATCCCAGGTAAGGCGCGGGCTGCGCTCCTCCGGCGGCGCTGGGGTGTGGGAACCGCCGCTTGGAGGAGCGCCTGTCCTCTCTCTCTCCCCCCGGTCAATGTCTGCGTTTAGTTTCCGAGGAGGTAATTCACAGCGGGTCGCCTTGTTAGTCTGTCTGCAGTAGTAGAAAAAAGCAAGAGTCCAGTAGCACCTTAAAGGCTAACAAAAATATTTTCTGGCAGGGTCTGAGCTTTCGTGAGCCACAGCTCACTTCTTCAGATACTTCACCAGCTGTGGCTCACGAAAGCTCCTACCCTACCAGAAAAATATTTTTGTTAGTCTTTAAGGTGCTACTGGACTCTTGCTCTTTAGTTTCCAAGTTTCCCTCTTTGGTTTTGGGGTTCGTTGGCATGTCTTTTGATGCCATAAAAATGTATTTTCGCAAGAAAATGGGGGTGATGGGGGGGAGGTGGTTGTGGGTTTCCTGCATTGCGCGGGGGGTTGGACTAGATGACCCTGGTGGTCCCTTCCGACTCTGTGAGTCTGTGTAAGGCGTTGAAAAGCCCTCTCTACGTTTTGTAAATGCAAAAACAACATCAAGAGTTTTTCTCCGTTCATCTGGGGAAGAGAGGGAAACAAAATCGGCACAGGTTTTTCTTTCTCTTTTCTCCCCAATGGGGACACAAAATAGCATACAACGATGTTCTCCTTTACTCAATTTTATCATCACAGCGGGCCTGTGAGGTATGTTAGGCTAACAGTGCATTCCCAAGGAGACAGTCTAAGCCCACTGAAATGAATGGGCTTAGACTGGAGTAACTCTCCTTAGGAATGCACCATAAGAGTATGTGACTGGTTGAGCATCAGCTAGTGAGCTTCCATAGGAGAATGGGGATTTGAGTTGGGGCCTCTCAGATCTTGGTTTAACCACCATGCTGGCTGTGGCTCATGTTATGTTCAGATAATATCACACTAGGAATTTTTATTTACTTCATTTATACTCCACCTTTCTCCCCAGTGGGAACTCAAGGTGGTTTACATAATTATCTTCACTTTCATTTCATCTTCATAAGAACTCTGTTAGGTAGGTTAGGCTGAGTATGTGATCGGCCCAAGATCACCCATCAAGCTTCCATAGCAGAGTGGGGATTCGAACCTGGTTCTTCCAGATCTTAGTCTGACATTCTAACCACTAGTACTGTTTTGGGATTTTATGCAAACTATAATTTGTGATCCTATGCCAAATATAGGGAAATTGTTTTTAATGACTTTTCACCAGTATTATTTGTATGTGTGCATGCATGTGTTTGTCTGTAACAGCAAATTGCAATGCAAACTTACATTTCTAAAAACTGAAAAACTTAACAATCATAATTTTTAAAAAAAATTGTACAAAGAAGGGAAGCAAAATGCTCCTGCAACTTCAAGTTGTAAATTAGAACATTCCTCTTTCAATGTTTTCCATAATGGAATTATTTCCTGGGTCTCAGGTCTTTTTATAGTATATGACTATTTAGTATCTCTCTTTAGGGGGACCAGATGCAAAGGAGGGCAGGGCTCCTATATTTTTAATAGTTGTATTAGAAGATGAATATTTGGGAGGTGCAGCTTGTCATGTGGGGGTGAAAAACCCACCTCCCACATCTGCTCACCTTTTTCTCTTTCCAGCTTTCATCTCTTCTAATTGAATAATGATCTAATAAGTCTTTGGGTTGACAACCTTCAGCCTGGTATTTTGAGGGATTAATTTTTGGGAAATAATGCAGAAATGAGGAATTTACAGCCTCCGGGCTCTTGCCCGCTTTCCAGCAGTCTTTCTGTTTGATTTACTGACAGTGTCCTGCGACTGCCCCCACTCAGTCGTTGACTGCTCAGGTTTTTGGTGCTTGGGTTGTGGGAAGTGCACGTTGTCACACTGTGTTGCCTTTGGAATGTGAGTCAATCTTTCTATGTATATAGGATTGTTCTTGTATTAGTTAATCATATTTGTTATCTGAATTGTATACTATGATTATGAAGTGAGGGATTGTAATCACATATAAGAAAGCATTGATTATTTCTTCTATATCAGTGAGCCCCGTACTGTGTGCTTTTTCTTGTTCTACAACCTCCAGGTACTAGCTGGAGATCTCTCGCTGTTACAGCTGATCTCCAGCCGATATAGATCATTTCACCTGGAGACAATGGCCGCTTTGGCAATCGGACTCTATGGCATTGAAGCCCCTCCCCTCTCCAAACCCCGCCCTCCTCAGGCTCCACCCCAACAACTTCCCGCCGGTGGCAAAGGGGGACCTGGCAACCCTACTCCTTAACAATGGAGGCTCAGGTCACAGCCACGGCCAAGGGGATCTTCGTATCTATGGGAGCACCTCCCCTGGTATGCCCCCCAGAGAGCATTACGTTCTGCTAATAACCTCCTGGTGGTCCCTGGACCCAAGGGGTGTCCTGCTCTCCTCGACTAGGGCCAAGGCTTTTTTGGCCCTGGCCCCGTCCTGTTGGAACTCCCTCTCCAACAAGACCAGGGCCATGCAAGATCTCTTAGAATTCTTCAGGTACAAACTTCCCTTGGAGTCCTGGGTGATATCCCACATAATGGGAGATATTCATCCTGATATCACTAGTTCTGTTGCAAGATTTTTGGCGGAAGTGATGTCGCTCAAATGTCAAAACAAAACAAGCACGTCAGCTGCGAGTTGAATGTTGAAACAAATTTTGTGATTTCAATGAGGCTGGTTCAGGGGGAATATATTGTTATGGTATTAGTGATGCTATGTTTAGTAATTGTTTTCTACTGTGTTTTAATCTTAAGTATACGTTGGGTGTTGTAAATTGATTATTTGGTGTTGCATTATGTATTATTGTTATGGTTAAGCTCAAGACCTTTGGTCAAAGGAGCTAGTAAATAAATGGAATGGAAATGGAATTCTTCAGGGCCTGTGAAACTGACATAAACTGGGGTGATATAACTGGGAAAATGCCAACAGGGCTGCTTTAGCCCCAGTGCTGAAGAGATAAATGTACCAATTGGCTTGTCACTGTTCCCTACTAGGCCTTAAAGCAGATGGGGAAGGTATTTTGAAGGATTAATTTTTGGGAAATAATGCAGGAATGAAGAGTTCTTTTACAGCCCTTTTGTTTCCATTCAAGCCACCCTGGGACTGCCTTTTAGACCCAAACTGCACATTAGAAGTAATAATCACACAGTTTCTGCATGTAGTTTGGCCATTACTTCACAGCGTTTTATAATGATTACTGAGATAATACCTGTGGGGGGGAAAGGGAGAGGGAAGGAGTGGGAATGAGAATTTCACACACATATATAAGTATGAATTTTTTAATCAGTTCCTGCTTCTCTCACCGCAGAACCAAACTAGGTGTGAAGGTGGAATTTTTAGAAGTGTAAATAGCAGTTGCAAGGAGACCAAATTTGGATCATTGGCTCTGGTAGGGAGAGAGCTTAACTCGATTTCCTGTACAAAAACCCCTCTGATCAGCTATCTCTGTGTGCTATCTCCTACCAGCGTGGTGTAGTGGTTAAGAGCAGTGGTTTGGAGTGGAGAAGTCTGATCTGGAGCACGGGGTTTGATTCCCCCCTCCTCCACATGAGCGGCGGAGGCTAATCTGGTAAACTGGATTTGTTTCCCCGCTCCTATACATGAAGCCAGCTGGGTGACCTTGGACTAGTAACAGCTCTCTCAGCCCCACCTTCCTCACAGGGTGTCTGTTGTGGGGAGGGGAAGGGAAGATTATTGTAACTGGTTTGATTCTTCCTTAAGTGGTAGAGAAAGTCGGCATATAAAAACCTTTTGGAATGACCTGCCTGAGTAGATAAAGAAGGCTCCCATGCTTCTGCAGACTCTACCAATTTTTCCCCAGGAGATTTTTATAAAGAGATTAGAAGTGCAGTATAATGGAGAAGTCCAAAAGGGCACTTTTATATAAAGGAATGGGATTGTAATCTATTGCAGTGTTTACTGTAAGTGTCATCTGCTTTGTTTATGGAATATCTTGCCTTAGACAGTTTTCTGCTTACCCTGTTTTCTAATTCTGTAACCACAGTCCTACTGCATTGTTCCACAACCATTCAATCTCACAGTTTTATGCCATCTGATTGAACTTTTAAAAATATTTTTGAAATGTATTTGTTTGTTTGATGATGAGGATTTTTTTATCCCGCCCTCAATCCCCGGCCACAGCCGGGCTCAGGGCGGCTAACAACACAGTACTTAATACATAAAATACAACAAAATACAATAAAATCACAGTTGAAAAATAAGCAACTTATCTGCCCCATAAAATCGTTAAGTTGAAATAATAAACAGAAATAATAAACAGATTGTGCTCATTGTTAAGGCATAGAGACTGCTGAAGGGCCTGAACGGACAGTCAGGACCCCCACATTATTGCTGGAACAATTTACAGCAAGCAAAGGGTGTAGGGAGGCCAGATCAGATGGAAAACCGTAGCTGCCCTCAACTGTAGGCCTGGCGGAATAACTCAGGTCTTTCTATGGATGGTCTTCATAGGCAGATATCATATCTGGAATTGCAGTTATGGAACTCTTTGTGTCATGTTCAGTTTTGGCACTATGCAAGTAATTTTTTCTGCATATTACTGATTCAGAAGGGTAAAAGGGACAAGAGGCTTGTCTAAGGTCATCCAGCGACTCATACCCAACATAGCTGTGTATCAGGGCTTCCAACTTATAGTTCATGCTCTTGAAGGTAATTTAGTACCATTAAGATACTTTATTTTTTAAATTATTTTTTAAATTTTTATAACATAGCACCTACATACAAACGTAAAACATACACTCCTTGTACATAATCAATGCTCTAAATCTGTAACAAAATCCTCGTCAACTACTGCACAGGAGCGGAAATAAATCATTCTATAATATCTACTATTAATCATAAAATCTTGAAAGTGATTAAATCTTTGACATAACTGCAATACATACATTTATACTGAACCCTGCAGGTGATCTAACTACTTTACTCAACTTATATTATACTGTATTACATTAGTATGCTAACACTGTTTATTGAGCCTTTTAACCAATATATCTAAACAATACATAACACTGCTTATTTATCATTATTAGCTAATAATATAAACCTATATTTATACACCTCTACTAGAATGATACCTGACGTATATGGTTTGTGGACTAAAAGGAAAGTTCCTTATTAATGTATTGAATTATATTATTATATAAAGGTACTTAATTTTTGATATTTCGATTTCATGTTCCTTCCAATGCCCATCTTTCTTTAGGGCACCCCCCCCAAAAAAAATCACAATTGTTAAACAACTAGATTACAGTCAGTAAGAGATTTCATAATGCTTGAGGCAGAAAATCCAAATGGTACCTTTCATGGAGGTACTAAAAATAACTGATTCATAATTCATCAGACATAAGAAGAGGCTTGCTGTATCAGGCCTAGTTCTATATAGATATATAAAGTACTATATATAGTTTTTCCTTTGGTGGCCAACCAGATGCATCCAGGAAGCCCACAAGCTGGTCATGAAGGTAATAGACATTGTCTGCTGTTACCTCCAGCAACAGGTATTCAGTGACATAGTTTAGTTTATTAGATTTATACTCCACCCTCCCCCATCAGAGTCAGGCTCAGGGCAGCATCACAACATAATAAATATACAACATGGTTAACATTAAAATATTAAAACAAAACTTAAAATCCTAGTCTTATTACCGATAATTTCTAGATGACATCCAGAACTACATAATCTCTTCCTGTAGGTTGAACTGATCTTAATATGTAAATAGCTCCATAAAGATGATAGGGTGACTAACAGCATCTGAGAGGTCATAAGTAAAAAGGAAGGAAACCAGGAACAGGAAGGTACCAAGGGAAAAAAGGGACGGAAAGGAAAAGGAGGGAGGGGAGGGAGGTGGTCCTCTGTATCAAACTTCACCAATGAATACCACTTGAAACACATCACTTATTTAAAGAAACCCAACAACCATTTCATCAAATAGGTGATTCTAAATAGAATCAAATAGGTGATTCTAAAACTATATTAACCATCCAACACAAAAAGATTATCTATGTAGCCCAGGTTTTGAAATTTCCCCATATTGCTTTTGAACATGGAGGCTGCAAAAATTTAGCCACTATAATGTAATTCTTCTATCTGTGCCAAATAACAACCATTGCATTAAGCTTTGTGGGGAGAGATAAAACGTATAGCCAATCAAAGTAAAGAATACTGGGCTATTCAGACCAGTATACATTTGACTGAACATAGGCTCCATAATATCATGTTGTGGAGGATGGGAGGGGTTGTATGTTAAGTTTTTCCCTCCTTCCTTCTGCTTGGCAGCCCCTCTCTGTGAAAACTCTGGCCAAGTTGCATGGTGGCTGCCACTGGACTTGGCCCAGTTGTGTGATGGCTGCTGAGCCCAGTGCTGTAGGTAATGAATCTCTGGAGATTGCCACAGGGCAAGTCCTCCTCCAGTAGAGGTCACGCAGGGCCAGATCTTGGGGGTGGTCTGGCGGGGGCATTTGCCCTGGGCGCAAGGAGAGGGAGGGCACAAACGCGGGCATGGGGAGAAGGAGCACCACCGTGCTGTAGCACAGGCACAGCTGCCACCTGTGGCACGGCTAGTGCATGCGCCGCCCACCTGCCCTTAGCTTGTACCGGTCGCTGCTCTCCCTCTGTTTCTTTCTGCGGGGGTGACTGCTCCGTGCCCCATCTGTGCATTTCTCTCTGCCCCTGGAGCCATCAGCACCTGGCTCCAGTGCACATGACACACCCCTCCCTCTTCCCTTCCCGCCTTCCCCAAGCTCTCTTTCCACCAGCTCTGTGTCTGGGGTCATGACAAGGGGAAAGAGTAGGATCTTTTCCAGGGCAGCTTTGCCTCCATGCTGACCCCTCCCTTGCTGACCCCTCCCATGACTTAGCTTTATGGAAACGAATGCTGAGCTTTCAGTGGCTTTTCTTATCGCTATAGGCATGTGTTCTGTTCTGTCTATCTATATTTCATATTTTTCTGCACATCTTGGACTTCCTTCAGGTTTGTAGTGAACCCCCCATCTGTCCTTAACTCCATTTTTATTTTATGTACTTATACTATATATTCCTCCCTTCCCCTCTGCAGCAGGGCTCAGGGTGGGTAACAACAATTTAAAATACTCTGAATAAATACATAGATTAAAAGTAAATTAAAACAGTATAATATAGATGGCCCTAAAAAAGCAGTAGTGTGCAAGCTCTGATAGTACTCCTGGCCTAAATACAGATACTGATTCAGACACCGGGAGCAAACATACAACTGGCTAATCAAGCTGGTATGGTGTTGGCTGAGAAGACCGGATGATCAAATAGAGTGTAATAGTGCATAACGGGGGGGGGGGGGGGCACAAGATCCAGACCGGCTGATAGATTTGCTGTGTACCATCGCTGCCCTCAACTATATGCCTGGCGGAACAGCTCTGCCTTACAGGCCCAACGAAACTGAACTAGATTGTTTACATCTCGGGCCTCCCTAGGCAGAGTATTCCACCAGGTAGGGGCTAGGGCTGAGAAGGCCCTGGCTCTAGTCGAGGACAGCCAGATAGCCTTCTGGCCAGGGACCACCAGTAAATTTCCGGACAATGAATGTAAGGCTCTCGTAGACGAGTACTGGAGAAGGTGGTCCCAGAGATATGAGGGTCCTAGTCCATGTAGGGCTTTAAAGGTCAACACCAAAACCTTGAACCTGATCCAGTACACAACTGGAACCCAGAGCAGCTATTGAAGCCTGGATATGCACTCTCCATGGCGCCCCAACAAGGATGTGCACAGCTGTATTGTGGATCTATTCATCATATCCTTTGTGGTGGTGTTTAGAATTTGATATATGATTATTCTTAGGCTGAAGTGAAGTAAATGGGGTTTTAAAGATCTAAGAGATAAGCCAATACAGTAATTGAATGACAGAATACAACCCTCCTTTAAGTTTTATGAACCCCTATCTGCATCTTTAATTTCCCTGAATGCAGAAAAGAGTTTTGAAGGAGAGTGGTATGCTTATAAGGAAATTGCATATAGTGTACCAGTAACGTTGCCCCCTGAATTTAAGTAGGTCTCATGTCAATACCTCAGTGAAAGCTAGAGGTGGTTAAAATGCAATTGTCACCTCTAATGTGGATCTGATGAGTTGATAATGCTGAAAAATGCATCTGTGTGCTCAGAGGATGCTCAGTCTTGGGACGACTGCCAAAAGCTTAGCAAAACGTTAATAGGCTCAAGTGTATCCCTGAAGCAAAACTTGTGGTCCAAAATTTTGTAATAGTATCAGTTTATATAGAGCAAATATGTATGAAAAAAGCAGTTTTCATGGACAGAGGTTTTACATGAGTTTGGGATAAGGTGGAGGCAAAATGTTCTTCATAAGACCCATGTAAGCTTCCAATTTCCAACATTATTTTACTATTGTTTTCATTTCTTGGAAATGCTTTAACACATTTAAAGAAAAAAAGCAGGGTCCATGATGCTGGCTATATGATCCAATTAACTAGGAGCATACCATGAATATGATTGAAGCACAGTATGACATAGCTAATCAGATCTGGTTATAAAGAGATTTTACAAAGCTACATCAGAATGAGGATATGTTCTGCCTTCACTCTGAATAAAGGACCATTTTTTGGCCCATTTCACCTTCCTCTTGAACTATCATCAAAGCTTTTGTGCGTGCACAATACTTTTGCAATAATAATGTGCATTGTGAAACATAGTCCCTATTTTGCCCTGATGTACATACATATATTCAATTATGTCTAAATGAAGCATAATTCTACATGTCAGTTTTTAAAATTAAATAGTTGCGATAGAAGGTCATGTTCTTCAGGATTATGTGGACCATGTTGGAAAATGCACTAGCAGAATCTACATCTCCAGCGCCAAGATTAAAACTGCAGCTCTGCTGAACAGCCTCATTTCCAGTTAGTAGTTCCATATGGCAGCCAAATGCCAGCTCGTGCCAAACTGTGGATATGCCTGTTTTGGAAGATGACCACAGATAAGATTCCTACAGCCAAACAATGATTCATCTAGTCTGGTATCCTGTCTGTAGCAGAAAGCAGTCCTGGATGTCTCAGAGAAAAGATCACTCCCTCTTCAATAATTAACCTGTGCTTGCAATAATACATTAACAACGTGGGCCGTGGCTGGGAATGTTACTTGACCTCAGCGAGTGATCAGCTTACATCCTAATGCCGGAGGTAGATGGTACTGAACATTTTATCCTGGCTAGCTAGGCTCATTTAGAGCAATGCGCTACAACCCCAGTGTTATTATAAGAAATGGACAGGTGTCATTCTTACCTTTGGGTAAGAATAAGAAGATTCTTAGGTGCTTAAAGGGACATCAGGGGGGAACATTAGACAGCTAGCCATCTTGGTAGAAAGTACCACTTAGGAATTGCCTAGAAAATTCTGAGTTATTAAGTTTTTACTGTTTGCAGTATTTTAGATAACCAAGCAAATCTTGGAGTAAGGACTCATTGAAACCAGGCCACACTGCTGCTCATTACTAGTACTCTGTGTGCTAGACAAGTAAACAGAGAAATGTTATATAATACTTGTCTGGATCAGTTTCCAAGTGCTCATCCGTTACGTTTCCTTCTTCAAGAGCTCTCAAGATGCAGGAAGGGTTTAATCGTGATTTTACCTATGCTCAGGACTAGAGAAGAAGGGTGTGGTGCATGCAGTTATGGGAAACAGCTGAGCCTAAGATCATAGAAAGAACTGTGTCAAAGCCCAGTGAAACTTGGAGGGGAGGGAGAAAAAGAAAGATTCAGAAGATCCCAGAGAGTCTAAAGGTTGCTATCAGTTTTCTCTGTAGTTCTAATATGGAAGAAACAGCTCAGGAGGGCAATGAAAACAGTTATGGAGCCTTGGTCTTTCCATTGTTTCCTAGTTTGCAAAGAAAAATAATGAAGTGTATGTTATATATTAAATTAGAACAGCAAAGGCTCAGATCAAATTTACTGCAATTTATTGGAGCTTAAAATAGTTTCTATATTTTATATCTATAAAAATAAAATAGTTTAAAAACTTAACTTACCCTTCAAACTGATGGGACATTTATGAACAAAATCTACAACATGAGATTTGGAGGGGGATGAGAAGAGAAAGAGAAGTTTTCATACCGTCCAGACAGGACTGTCCCCATAACCAAGACAAAAAAATCCACCATCTAAGATCCATTTGGCCTTTGTAAACACTGCTGGCCCACTTTACACCTTTCCAACATGTCAGTTGGTATATTTGGTATATGTGATGTCTTAGAGCCGGGCAGGGGCTCACCTGCAGCGCATCCAGCGTGCAGGCCAGGGGATTGATGGGGGGGAGGGCAGGCCAGGGGCTCTCCGGCAGCGTGTCCAGCCTGCAGGCTGGGGGATCGAGGGGGGAAGGGCAGGCCAAGGGCTCTCCGGCGGCGTGTCCAGCGGTGAGGCCGGGGGATCGAGGGGGGAGGACAGGCTAGGGGCTCTCTGGCGGCGCATCCAGCGCAGAGGCCGGGGGATCAAGGGGGGAGGGCAGGGCAGGAAACCTCTGGCGGCGCATCCAGTGCACAGGCCGGGGGATCCATGGGGGGGAGGGCTGGGCAGGAAACCTCCGGCAGCGCATCCAGTGCACAGGCTGGGAGATCCATCGGGGCAGGGCAGGAAACCTCTGGCGGCGCATCCAGTGCGCAGGCTGGGGGATCCATTGGGGGGGAGGGCTGGGCAGGGAACCTCTGGTGGAGCGTCCAGCGTGCAGGCCGGTGACGCCCTGGCGGCACGACTCTCGGCCACCTCGAAGCGTTCGGCCGCAGCATGCGGGTTGAGCAGGGGGAGGGCTATTCAGAGGCGTGCTCCCGCTTCCCAGCAAAGCCTGGCTAGCGACAACTAGCTCTGTGGAGCTCCCGGTCTCGGCAGGTGGGCCACGGGCCGGAGGTTCCCCACCCCTGTCTTAGAGAATACTGGATATCATCTGAATACCTAGAAATTTTACACAAAAACATTGTACTTGCTGTGTGTGTGTGTGTGTGTTAACTGTTGTCAAGTTGCTTTCAACTTAAGTTGACCCTATGAATTAATGACTTCCAAAACATCCTTGCTCAGGTCTTGCAAACTGAAGACCATGGCTTTCTTGATTTCGTCAATCCGTCTCATGTTGAATCTTCCCCTTTTCCTGCTGCCTTCAATTTTTCCTAGCATTATTATCTTTTCCAGTGACTCTTGTCTTCTCATAATGTGCCTAAAGTATGAAGCCTCATTGTAGCTTCTTGGGAGAGTTCAGCCTTGATTTGATCGATAACCCATTTATTTCTCTTTTTGGCAGTCTGCAGTATCTGTAAAACTCTCATCCAACTCTACATTTCAAATGAATTAACTTTATCCGCGTCTGCTTTCTTCATTGTCCAACTTTCACAGCCATACATAGTAATGGGAAATACTATGGCATAAATTATCTTGACCTTCATTGGCAGTGACATATCCTTCCACTTAAGAATCTTTTCTAGCTCCTTCATGGCTGCCTTTCCCAGTCTAAGTCTCCTTCTGATTTCTTGGTCGCAGTCTCCCTTTTGGTTGGTGATGGTGTCAAGGAACAGAAAATCTTGAACAACTTCATCGTCAACCTTACAGTTGTGTAATTCCCCAGTACTCATTACTTTGTCTTCTTGATGTTTGGCTGTAATCCTGCTTTGGCACTTTCTTCTTTAACCTTCACTGTTTTCTGCCAGGAATGTGGTGTTATCTGTACATCTCAAATTGTTAATGCTTCCTCCACCAATTTTCACTCCACCATCATCTAATTCTAATCCAGTTTTCCTTATGATATGTTCTGCATATAGATTGAATAGATAGGGAGATAAAAATGCATCCTCGTCTGGCACCTTTGCAAATTGGAAACCATTCTGGTTCTCCATATTCTGTCCTAATAGTAGCCTCTTGTCCAGAGTACAGATTGTATTGGGACACGACTGTGGTATCCATGAACAAACATCTACAAAACAATCAGATGTTATGGCACATCCATTTCTTTTAAAACCACCCATAGCTTTTCACAGTCCACACAGTCAATGTACATGTTGGTACTACTAAATTTAAATATGCAGAATCAGTGCCTAAAAATATCATACTAGTTCCTTGGAATCAGCAATATTTTTTCCAGACCAGCATGCACCGGTTAAAGGAGAAATAGAATAGCCAAACGATCTAGAATAGGTGAGTTGATTTGCACAGCAGCTTCCTACACGTAAAAGGTCCCATGTACTATGATACAATATCATCTGGGCTGAGGCCTATGGTGAGCAAGTGTAGTGTAGCGGTTAAAGTTTTGGACTAGGATCCAGGAAACCCAGGTTTGAATCTCCACTCTTCCATGGAAGCTTGCTGGGTGACCTTGGGCCAGTCAGTGTCAGCCTAATCTATTTCTCAGGGTTGTGAAGATTAAACGGAGGAGAGGAGAACGACGTAATCTGCTTTGGGTCCCCATTAGTGAGAAAGGCGAGATATAAATAAAGTTAATAAATAAATAATAGTACTGTTCAGCCTGAACAGGGTTAAAGTTATCATCAGATACTTAAAACGTGGAAGAACTAAAAACAATTTTCAGGTAACTTTAAAGTTTAACAAACTCCTACATTCTGTATCTGAGGAAGTGAGCTGTGACTCAAGAAAGCTCATACTCTGCCTGAAATTTTGTTAGTTTTTAAGTCGGTACTAGACTCTTGCTCTTTGCTGCTGCTACAGACGGACTAACACGGCTATCCAGCGTGATCAAACTCCTACATATTCACTCATCTCAGTACACTGTTATCAACCCACCTTCATTACGGGGATCTCAAAGGACAACACTTGAAAGCATTCTTAATGGCCATGATAGTTGCTGTGAGAAGATTTATGATTGATATGACTCATACTTCTTGCCAGTGTCAGGGCACATAATCTCTTAAAGGGTGCTTTGTTCATCAGTCACCTATGCCACATGACAGGTGGCAGTTTGGAGATAAGTCTGAGATCTGTCAGCTTTGACTTTCCTTCTTTATCTTGCCATCAGTATTCTAGGTCACAGGGAACTAATTGCTATGATTCCTCAAATAAATGATACAGATGTTTTCCATAATGAGGCAGGAAAGGACACATAGTAATTATTTAGAAAAAGAATTGTTTCATACAACCATCCATGACTCCTTCCCAATGTGTAATAAAGGTAATGTACAACTTAAGCATGATCGGTTACGTAAGGTGTATCAGGTACTGCACTGCCTTTGTGTTACATCATAGTTTATGTGAGGTGCGCTAATGACATTTTGAGATAAGCCAGTGACTCTTCGGACTAAGTTAGATGACTGTCAGTTTCCTCTTACTGTCATTCTCATGACACCTTCAGTACAGACAGCCTGGGTCCTATATTGTCTTGCTTTTTATGGCATGCCATTGTAATGACAAATATAAGTAATAAAAATCTTTTAATGTTGCTCAGCATCATTATCATTGCTTCTGCTCCTGGCTAGGGACAATGGAAGCATTAATAGTTAAAAGCCAGCCGCACCTGCTTTCAGCTGCACCAAACCACCTGAGAAATATCTCCAAGGAAGAAATGTGGGGAATTTAGATTCACCAAGGCCTACCAGTATAAAAAATGTTTT
Source organism: Euleptes europaea (assembly GCF_029931775.1). Taxonomy (NCBI): domain Eukaryota; kingdom Metazoa; phylum Chordata; class Lepidosauria; order Squamata; family Sphaerodactylidae; genus Euleptes; species Euleptes europaea. The sequence goes on from NC_079323.1 coordinate 38,434,569, forward strand.
CATTGTCAGCTGTCTCCCCCCCCCCCCATTAATGGTTTTATTTAACAGTTTTTGGTTTTAGAGGCAAAAAACTTTGTTATACAACTGATATCATCCATAAAACTCTCATTTATTATTCCCCAAGCACTAAAAGAGATATAAGAGTAGTACTATTGATTGCTGATAATAAAAAAATTGTGGTTCAGGGCAAACTAATTCACATTTGATTTTTAGTTCCCTTTTCTTCCTGCAGAATCATTTTCTATGGCTTTGCTATAGTTTCCTCACAGGGGAAACTATCTAAGAAATAATTAGATTATTCCTTCAAAAGTTGGATGGGGGTGGGGAGCACTGTTCCACCACCCCTCCATGGAAGCCAATGAAGAACAACATGATGAAGTCGCTAAATTAGAGGAAAGGGAACGAAGCTGGCCATCTGTTTTCTTTGAGGTCGTGGCCATGAGCAAATGGAAAAATCAAAATTGGGGGGGGAGGGAGGAAGACCCCAAAAGACTGATTAATCCCTGTACCAGGATGACTATCCCTGTACCAGGCATGGCATTGAAATCTAGGCATAAATGTGCACAAAAAGTTGGGTCAGGACTTGGGATGCCTGGGAGACTGCCAGGTATATACATATTTTCAATAATAAATAAATAAATATCCTTCTACAAGGGTAGACTTATCTTTCATGGAGCTGACATTAGCTATGTTCTAAAGTACAAAATTCCTGCTGTTTTGAAAACCATCACAATGACTATGATGGAACCCCTCTTGTTTTAATAATTTTTTAAAAAAATTTGTTCTCACACACACCAAACCTCACTATCTCTGCTGAGACTTATAACCTGCTATGACACCGTTGCCATTAATTGTGATGGATCCCTTATTTTCTGTAAAAGTTCAGAATATGGCACTCAAGAGGCTTTTTGAGGTACAACTTTAAATGGTTTTATTGGTCTCTGGGGAGATTTAAAAGTCAGGTTAGCAAAGCTTTATAACAGGATTGAGGTTTGTAACAGGAAACAGAATTGAGGAACTTGAGGTGGTTATTCTCAAGTGATATATTGTAAATCCAGATGTATCAAGGTGGTTCACATACAAGTGTTTAAACTTTCATTTTCTACTGAGAGTGATTTCTCTTGGCCGTCACTGGTTTGTTTCTTAAACTTGAGGTTTTTTTAAATAGTTGTTCTTTAGTTGGTGGAGTTAGGAACACTGACACACTTCAGTTTTTCCTTTAAACTGGCTGGGATCACGCCTTTCACCAGAGCTATTTCACATTAAACTCTTAGGGGTCACTCTTGCAACCTTAGAGCTATGTTCCTAGATGACTCGTTATATGGATCCCTCCTGATCCAAAACCCAAATATGTTCCTTTTCACTCCAGAGAAGAATCCTCCACCAGACAGCTTGCAGCTCACACCACTGTCTCCAAGATCTGTCTGTTAACTTCTCTCTCGGTCAACTGTCAGTTTTCAACTGTCAGAACTCTCCAACTGCCATTCTCAGAATTCTTTTCAAACTCCCTGACAATCACGGGGGCTCTGTGGCCAGAACCACTCTGTAGAGTGCAGCTGTTCATCACAATGACCATGAAACTTCTGCATAAAATAAAAAAGGAAGACAATGGAGAAGCAAACAAAATGGCATGTCCATAAGGAAATGGAGTCTAAAAGCAAATTCTCGTATGGTGTAGTGGTTAAGAGTATTGCACTAAAGTAGGAGACTTTTGTTCAGTTTCCTCTTTTAGGCCTTCATTCCAATAATGGTACCCATATTTTTGCCCCGTGGAGTGAAAGAAATGCAAGATGGCTTTCTCCAGCAAGAAAATGGCAGGAGTCCCCCTCTCTCCTGCATTATTCTCTTCTGTAATCAAGAAATTCTGACAGATAAATTTGCAAAAAATAGTTGTGCCCTGAGTGATGATTTGAACCCAGGACATCCACTTGTAGTGCAGCGCTCTCGCTCTCTCAGCTTTGCCCACTTCACAGATTCTTCATGAAGACAAAAGGAAGGATTAGATAATATGGTTGCCAACTGAATCCTGGCAGCTGGTGGGAGATGCTGGTGGAGGGGACAAGGAAATGGCCATTGTGCTGGGAGTAATATTTCTTTGTTGGCACGATGTCAGTTCCCCCCCCCCAATTTTGTTCTTGCTGCTGCACCCAGCAGGAGCAGTGGAGCCTCGGATGGGAGAGTGGGAGCCCTGGCCACCCTAGGGATCATCCTCTCTTCTTGGAAGAAAAGTGGGATAAAATGTGACAGAGTAAAAGTTTACCAGATCATCTTCCTGAACCAGGAAACTTGGGTCTAACTTCCTGCACCATTTTGAGAGAAATACCTGACTGCATTTTGTGAAAGTGCCTCCTCCAGCCAAATGACAAAATCATACATTACCACATCCAGAGCATTTCTAGTTTTCTGGTGTTTGTGATAGCTTGTGTCTATTGTGTGTTGGTACTTTTCACACAGTCGGCGTACCACATGAAGAAAAGTAATCTCATGACGATCTTTCAATTTTTTTAAAAAAGGACTTGATACTGAGACCATCCACATAATTTTTTCGATATAAATTAGTCTTGACTGTTTTTGAGTAAGGGTTTTTGAAACCTTTGACAGACTATTCGCTTAACTACTTCAGTGTAATGTCAGCCCCAGTAAAAAAAGATCTCTCAACCACGCCCACATGCTGGCCTTGTAGTATGCAATTCTTGCAACACTTCTGTGAAACTTACTCTGGTGTAGGTTGGTGATAATAGCAGAATTGGGCACGTGGCGGCGGATGCATGTGGCTGGCACAGCACATGCTGGGTGTATCTGGGTTTCAACAAGAATAGGTTTCTTCTTTCTGTATCACCACATCCAAAATGACCATGAGAATAAGGCTCAGCAGAACTCCTAAACGTTCTTGTGCTATCAGCTGTGAAGGTTAGGCTTTGTTACCGGTTTGAGAATCCCTCACTTTGGGCGCTTTCAGACAGCCCAAACAATGCACTTTCAATCCACTTTCAATGCACTTTGAAGGTGGATTTTACTGTGTGAACTGGCAAAATCCACTAGCAAATCATCGTTAAGGCGCACTGAAAGTGGATTGAAAGTGCATTATTTGGGCTGTGTGAAAGTGCCCTTAGAGTGTCTTTTAGTTTTTCTGGGGGGTGGGGGTCGGTTGCCCTGCCTTGCCCATCTGTTATGCTGAACAGATCAACAATAAGGTTAAAACTACACTTTACATTAGGGATTCCAGGTCCCTCTATGCCACCGGTGGGAGGTTTTTGGGGCTGGGTTTGAGGAGGGGAGGGACTTCAATGCCATCGAGTTCAATTACCAAAGCGGCCATTTTTTCCATGTGGACTGATGTCTATCGGCTGGAGATAAATTATAATAGCATGAGATCTTCTGCTGTTACCTGGAGGTTGGCAACTCTACATAGTGTAATCTTTCTGATTTTGCTGAAAAGCAGACTTGGAGATTGCAATTGCAATTTCGGGAGGAATAGCACTGATAGCGGAGTCTGCTGACTCTCCCTTCAGTTGCTCAGTTCAAAATGGCACGTAACCCTCAGCAGCTTTTCTTCCTGTGGCAGAAAGAAATTCCCAAGCTCTACTCCTGACTGTCCCCACCCACTCATCCTATTAAGTCACATTCCCAGCTCTGTTCCTGCAGTGTACTGTAGAAATTATTCATATAGGACATATTCCAAAGGGGGGAAAGGGAGGCATTTAGCTGCAATAATAAATCCCTCTTCAATTTTGTGGGGTACAAAAAGGAAAATACTCCCCAGTGCTGGGTTTAACCCAAGGATAAATGAAATAGTGCACGATGCAGTAACGCAGTGTTCTCCTTGAGGTGATTCCATGTTCTTTTGGATTCTGACATTGGGCCATGAAGAAAGGAAGATTTAAAGCAGTTCAATGAGATGCTAAACTTACGTCAGACGGTGTTTGCAGCTTTGGGATACGGCAGCAGCTTCTGATGGAGAAGAGAACGCATCTGACCAAACCAAGTAAATGGGGGGAAGATGGGCAGGTAGCTTGTCATCTGACCAAAGACCACCTGGAGTCATGACATGGTTGGATCTGAACAGAAGAGACGTAGCAGTGCGCCGCCGGGGACCAGAAGAGTCTCCTCAACCAGGCCCATGGCCACAGAAAGACGTGGTCAAGAAAGGGATCCAGGCGGGGACCATGGCCCTAGAATAGAGATAGCAGGGGGCCTTCAAAAACTGTAGCTCAGGGGCCTGTCACGAGAGGTAGGGTGACGGAACACCTGCCACCTCCTGTAATTGAAACACGGCTTCTGTTCTCAATTGCATCCTCTGAGGCTTGAGTTCAGTTTAAAAACAACAGCACTATGTTGGGAAAGAACTGCGCAGTGCGTAATCTGGCTTGAAGAGAAAAGTGGGTGCTGACCTCGGTGGTCTTTCTGTTACGTTTGTTTAATAGATGGCTATGAAAAGTAGCATGCTTGTCTAGATGGTCCGATTGTGCCGTTTGTTTAATTTGTTAGCAACCGGATGGTCACAGCCTTCAACCCTATAGCCTATAAACACATAGAACAAGCAGTTCAGTTAAAATAGCTCCTATCTATAATATTTTTTTTAAAAAAAGACAAAATTCTTAAATTCGCAGCCGTACTGATATTTGCTGGTCAAATGACTGTAAATAAACTGAACTGAACTTAAATCTGCAGCTCTAAGCTGAGAGTGTGTCCCATTTTTGTCTGAAAGGAATGATCATAAGAACAAGTTATGAAACGTAATAAATACCAAAACATTAACAAATATCTAAAATCTGAGCCCCCCCCCCTTGAGCTGGAGGCCCAAATGGCCTCCTGGTACCACCCCGATTGACCTTGCTCACATCTATTCAGTGTATTTGTACTATTCCTTTGGGTTATTATTTTTTATTTTTTATTTTTTTTCAAACGGATAAACAAAACATACATACAGACCATACATACACATCCAGTTCTTACATTATACTGGAACTTACTCTGTAGATTATTTTGTGATGCCTTTGTGCTGTGTGAAAACCTAAAGCTACGTTTTTAAATCTTACCTTATGTAAATAAGAGGTATCTGTCTTTGGACTGTGAACCCAGAGAGAGGCTACATCTCTTCTAGTGCATGTTGGAGATCCAAGGTTTACTTCCTGGCATCTCCAGTTAACAGACAGCAGGTCACCTCTGCCTATGACCTTGTAGAGTCAGTGATACTCGGAGTAAGTACTGTCTTACCTTCTGTCCTAACCCTAATTTAGTTTATAACCTCTATAAAACTTTAAACAGGCTGGCAGTGCAGCGGTACACCTTTCTACGTTCATTGAAGTGTGATTTCAGAATTATTTTTAAACGCTGAGAAATACAAATATAAATGTTGAGCGATATCTCCCCCCCCCCCCGCAAACAGACACACACACTTGAACATGTCAAATATAGCATTTAGAGCAGGGGTGGGGAACCTTTTTCCTGCCAAGGGCCATTCACACATTTATAACATCTTTCGGGGGCCATACCAGGTGTAGTTCTCCCGTGTGGGGGGGGGAGAGGCTAGGGTTGCCAGGTCTCCAGCCACCACCTGGAGGTTGGCAACCCCAGGGGAGGCCACCCAGAGAAGGCCTGCAGGCCGCCCCCACTCCCCCCTCCCAGGTGGGAGGGCAGCCAGCGGTGGGCCCCAGAAAACGAGGCGCCAGTGGGGCGCAGCCCACAGTCGATTGGCAAGGGAGGAAGGGAGGAAGGAAAACAGAGAAAGAGGGAAAGGGAGGGAGAAAGAGAGAGAAAGGGAGAAAGAAATGGAGAGAGGGAGAAAGAAAGAGACAGAAAAAGAGGGAGGAAGAGAGGGAGAGAAAGGAGAAAGAGTGACAGAAAAAGAGGAAGAGAGAAAAGCCTCCCCCCCCCACACACACACACACACCCGCGCATGCCGGCCTGTGCGACCGGCCCCAGCCACCCCACCTCCCCCGCCCACACACACACACACCCGGCGGCGCACGGAGCACCAAGCAACCGGGCCCCAGTCTCCGTGCACTCCCCCCCCCGAGCTCCACGGCAGGATTCCCGGAGCTCCCGAGGGCCACAAAAAATGTCTTTGGGGGCTGCATACGGCCCCCGGGCCTGAGGTTCCCCACCCCTGATTTAGAGTTTCATTCTGACTTTTCAAGTTATAGGAATTTCATCACCTTGTTTGCTTGAATATGAAAAGCTTCCTTATACTGAGCGAGGCCATGGATCTGTCAAGATTAGTACAGTCTACTCTGATTGGCAGCAGCTCTCCAGGGTCTCAGGCTGAGGTCTTTGACATCAAATACTACTTGATCTTTTACATTGGAGATGCCAGGATTGAACCAGACGTTCTGCCTGCAATGCAACGCAGATACTTTGTCCCAGAGCCACATCACCTCTCTCCTACTTAGCATATACTTTGTTGTAAAAATCATGCTTACTTATAGGAAAAGCTGAAAACAATATTTTTTTACAAATCTATCCTGATATTTGTATATTAAAGTTCTGCTGACAGTTTTTATGACTGACTGGAATTGGGTGGCTACGAAACGCTTTTGTGGATTTAGATATTTAGCTTTTTGCTAGTGGAATGGATTAGCCAGATTACAGATGGAAAAATCTACGTGCAAATATAGGATTAGCCTCATTTTGCACTGGAGGTACTTAAAGACTCTGCTCTGATTAGCACTTATTACTTGTCTCGTTTCATTATGACTTAAGTTTTTACAAAGGAGAAATGGGACTGTATCTTTATGTTGTTTGATTTGATTATTGTGCTGTAGCAATCATTTGAAAGTGGATTGTCTTGTCAGCACAAAAAAATCCAGTTGCAAATTATTGTCATAACACAGTAATTATGCAGTATCAAGCAGTGTGTGAATCCAGCCTGGGAACAATGCTTGTACTGCACTGATAATACCTTATCAATGGAATAGGTTTTGTTGTCATTTATCCACTGTAAGAATTTTAAAGTGGTAATGCTGTGTATTGATATAACACTTGTCTTCCAGTATATTCTAGAATGAAACTGAATTTGGCTATATAACCCTAGGTCTGGAGAGCAGGTAGTGGTAGCGAATCGGAACCCATTCACAGCATCCTTTGTTACCATACTGTTTAGAGTCGTTGTAACCCCATCCTAAGGACAGGTTCCCTTTCAATTCTGACTTCTTAAAGGTAGTATTAATGGTGTTTGATTAATTATGTGCACATATGGGCAGAGAATATAAAAGGAATTTTTCATCTGAAATTACTTCCTGTAATAAATTGCTGGAATCATGGGGTAGGAGAAATGCTTCATCTGGATATGATATATCCTAAAAGGTGCTTTGGTTACTGGCCTTTCCTCAGTGCATTTGAGGGCTTTGTTTCTTTTTTCATAGAGAGAACCTAATGGCAAACAAGGCTCTCAATTAGTTATTTTTTTCCCCACGGTATCAACATGTGATCTCTACCTTGTAATTGTTATGCAGGAATCAAAACCTTTACCATGTGGCTCTGAAGGAAACAGCGTTTTGCAACCAGGGTCAAACTGTAGTCGCAGCTCAATACTTAATAAAACAGATTATTACTTTGCACCCAACTAGCAAAGGGACTACCTTCAAAAAATGGTTTTAAAGCAGAGTTTGACAAATCCCAGGGGCCTGGTATTTTCAGTAGTCAATTAATGTAAGCAGCCTCTTGGTGATTCACAGTAGAAGTGCAAAGCCTATTTAGGTGCGGGATATAGGCTAGCTTTTCGTTATGATGGCAATCACGGTTACCCCGTATTTATTTATACACTGCGGAACTTTTGTTATAGCTTCAGAAATGATTACAAAAAACTGAAGAATTTAGGAGTAGGCTGGGTGATAGCAATAATTAGACAGTATGGTCATTAAAATGTAAAACCCTGAAGGCTGGAAAACAAGTCTGGTTCTTAAATTTCTTGGGAGGGCTCATAAAGCCAAAGAAAATTAAGGCCTGGGTTAAAGGAACTCCCAGTAAAGGAATACTGTTCACAGCTTTTGTTGTCGTATATCAAAAAAGATATTGCATATCTGGGAAAAGCCCAGAAGACGACAACCAGGGTGATTAAGTGTTAAAGAAAAGGCTAAAGCAGGGGTGTCGAACTCATTTGTTATGAAAGCCGGATATGGCATAAATGCCACGTGTACCATAAAATTTAATGCCAGGTACCAGAGATGCAAACTTTATAGAAGGCACAGGCAAAGCCGATTAATGATGTTGTTGTTGTTTTTTTACTTTATCTTTTACTTAAAATACAAACATGCTTAAAAAATAACACTCTGACAGTATTTTCTTTTATTTAACAGTCTTTGATAATTGACGCCTCAGGACTGCAGGGGGCTGCCTCTGCTGGCGAGCTCGCAGCAGGCTTGCCAGCCCAGATTGGGAGCAGAGGGGTGGCTGCCTCAGCTGGCTTTTGGGCCGAATAAGAGCGCTCAAGGTGCCAGATCTGGCCCACGGGCCGTATATTTGACACCCATGGGCTAAAGAATCTGGAGCTTTTCAGTTTAGAAAAAATACACCTAAGGGGGAGATATGATAGCGATTTATTAATTTATGCATAGCCTGGGAGAAAGTGGATACAGATGATTTTTTTGTCCCTTTCCCATAATATGAAGCTGGTGGGCAAAGGATTTGGGATGGACAAAAGGAAGTATTGCTTCAGTCAATGATTAATGAGATTATGGCATTCACTAGCAGTGGACGTAGTAAGGCCCATAAGCACAGATGGCTTTAAAGGGTAGTTAGATTCATGAAGGATTAGTCATCACGGCTAATAGCCATTGTGCCTAAGGGAACACCCATATTCAGAGGCAGTAACACTCTGAAGCCCAGTTCTAGGAGGCAGTATCAGAGGAAGGCCTTGACAACTATTCCCTGTTTGTTGATCCTCCAGGGCAACTGGTTTGGCCACTGTGTGAAAGAAGATGCTGGACTTAGATGGTCTAACCCACAGGCCTCTTCTTATGTTCTGATGTCCAGGAAATAGTTATTAACCTGAATCCTATTCCTAGCAACTTGCTAAACAACTTTATATATCTGTGGACAGTATGGTTGTGGAAAGTGCTGTCAAGTCTCAGCTGACTTATGATGATCCCGTAGACCTTTCAAGACAAGAGATGTTCATAGGCGGTTTTGCCATTGCCTGCCTCTGCATTGCAACCCTGGACTTCCTTGGTAGTCTCCCATCCAAACACTAACCATGTCCAACCCTGCTTACCTTCTAAGACCTGACAAGATTGGGCTAGTCTGAGCCATCCAGATCAGGGCATAGACAGTATACCATGTGTATAATAGATGAAAGACTTACAGTACAACAGTATCGGATCTCTTAATAAGACATCTGGAGAAATTTAGTGTTGGAAAGAGGGGATTGTAGCTAGAGACAAGGAATTTGCATTAGCAAAGTGCTATCTTTGGCAGAGTTATACGTTTCTATTGCCATTGACATCAATTGGTTTCGAAGGGTATAATAACTCTGTTTAGGATTGCACAGTAGATTACATTTTTGCTATCAAGTCACACCTGACTTACGGCGACCCCTGGTGGGGTTTTCAAGCCAAGGGAAGTGCAGAGGTGGTTTGCTATTGCCATGGTATTCCTTGGAGGTCTCCCATCCAAAGACTTGCTAAGGTCGACCCTGCTTAGCTTCTGAGATCTGATGAGATCAGGCCAGCCTGATTATCACACTAGATCATCTATTGTGTTTTCCAATGGCATGATAGTAGTACGCAAACAATGTTTATAATATGCAAACTGTTTGTGGCCATCTGTGCTGGACAAGTTGCTTTACCCCCGCTTAATTGTCCTCCTGTTGTACATATGCATTAATACTTTGTAAACTTTTGTTCACTTCCTTTAATTGCCCGGCAGCTACACTTGAACTGCTCGCAAGTCACAGGCTATTTAGATTCTCTTGGATGATCACATTGCATCTAGATTCCAATGGGCTTTTTCTTTTCAAATATTCTCATGCCAGCTCATGTTCAGTCTTGTGAAGGAAAAATTCTTTGTTTACATTCTCAGCTTCAGGCTAAAGAAGCCCTTACCTGTTATTTTCCTTCAGATTGCTCAGTCCCAGAGGCTCAGATTCATAAAGCAATTTGAAGGAGTCTAAAAGCAAGCATTGTATTTGTAAAGCCAAGTAACCCAATTTTTTTTATTTTTTTGACAAATTCATGATTTAAATGTCCTACATAAACAAGACTATAATCCCTCAGGCTGGTATTCTCAGAATGAGACATGTTGATATTTGATTTGTCCTGTACGTGGGCAACCAGGTGGATTCAAAACTCCCAACACCGTAATCTCCTTAAGATCTTATTCTCATCTGCAGCTCCTAGTGACAGGAAAAGTATTGCTTTTGGTGAGCACACGTTAGATACTAAAAAAAAGAGTTAGATACTTTTTTAAAAGTAATGTGTCTGATTCTTGAAAATAAGGAACCTTTGTAGATGTTAGTAAGTGCTTGCGCACAAAAAATGGCGAAGGGAGCAGGGAAGAAATACGAAGGAGGTTAAGCTAGGACCATGTTTCTAACAGCAAATACATTGTAGTGAGAGTTGGTGTGGTGCAGTAGTTAAAGTATTCATTAGGAGCCAGGAGACCCAGATTCAAATCTCCCTGCAGCCAAGAAGCTCACTGATTTTGAGCTCTTCACTCCTTCTCAGCCTAATCGTCTTAGGACCAATTCACACATTATGAAGTCGTCATCTCTACAATGCTTCTGTCAGCAGATGTGCTCTGGGAGTTCTTTGCTCAGAACTTAAATCACAGGTCCATGTGGGCCTGATCCAGATAAGGACAGTGACTGGGAGAGGGGGCTTAAGCCTGAGACTCCATTTTCCTGATGTGAAATGCCCCCAAGGAGCTGCACCTTTTCCCTGCGGGGAGACCTGGGGATGCTGATGTGTTATTCATAAGATTCCCTAGCAAGACAAATAGCAATTTCCCTAGCCTCCTCCAGGTGAGGAAAATAGTGCATGGGAGAAAGCTTAAGATCCCTCGCCCCACACACCAAAGTCTCAGTTTGAATCAGACCTTAACCTGGGAATTAAGTTCCAAGCACTGGGCTCTAAGAACATTTCTGTTGACATGACCCATAGAAGACATGGAGACTTTGTACCATGTGGACAGACCATTAGACTGGAATAACTCTGCATGTGATTGCACTATGCAGTTTTCCCCAGGATTAAATAGGAACAGAACAAGAATAGAATTCAGATTTCAGTAGAAAGATCTAATGTGGTAAGAATAAAATAGTATTACCTTTCTTTTCTGTAGGATCACATGACTCCTTCAGCTACTGGGTTGATGACAAATCCCCCGTGGGGCCAGATCAAGCCAAAACCATCAAACGGTTGGCTAAAATTCCTTTAGTAAAGAAGCTAATGAAGAAGTGGTCAGTGACACAAAACCTGACATTCAAGGAGCAGCTTGAAGGTGGAATCCGCTACTTTGACCTTCGTGTATCTTCCAGACCGGGTGAAGCGGGACAGGAGATCTATTTCATACACGGCTTGTTTGGAATCAAAGTGTGCGATGGGCTGATGGAGATCAACACCTTCCTAACACATCACCCCACAGAAGTGGTCTTCCTGGATTTCAACCATTTCTATGCTATGGATAACAGCCATCATGTGTACCTGATCGGCAGGATCCAAGAAATATTTGGATCGAGGCTTTGTACAAAGGAGTGTGTAGAAAATGTGACGTTAAACTACCTCTGGGAAAAGAAACAGCAGGTAGAAAGAAACTTTCATTTAATTGGGTTTGGAACCAAAATTTTATAAAGTGGGTTGCATCCAGATTAAATTTTCCAGTAGCATAATGGGACTTCCCTGTCTGCCCCCTCCTGCTGCAGCCCACTAATCTCCTGGGAGATCGGGGTCCCTGAGGAATGACATGAAGAGGGTCTGCAGTGGAAGGGGGGATCGGTGGACCTTTTCGGTTTAGTTTAGATCCAGTTCAGTAATTAAAATGTTAGAATTGTAAGCCAGGTTTTGATTGTGGCAATATGTTGTCCTTATGCCCAGAGAATTAATTACAAAGTAACACCTAGCCTACAAATACCTCATTTTTTAATGTTAGAGTGGCAGAATCTGTTTTGGAAATGAGGATTCTTGAATTTTCTTAAATGAACAAATGTACACAGTGACCCTATGCACTCCAGCCTATGTGGACTTTAATCTTAAAAAAAAAAAAAAAACCTTAACAATACACTGCCATCTTCCGCTTCTTCAAGACAAAATGGCAAAGTGAAATTCTCAGTAGCCGTCACACACTGTAACAAATGGTGATGAACCAATAATTTCTTAAAAGTAAATATAACTCTACCTTGAATGTGCACCTTGAAAGAGCCCCGTGGCGCAGAGTGGTAAGCTGCAGTATTGCAGTCCAAGCTCTGCTCATGACCTGAGTTCGATCCCAATGGAAGTTGGTTTCAGGTAGCCGGCTCAAGGTTGACTTGACCTTCCATCCTTCCAAGGTCGGTGAAATGAGTACCCAGCTTGCTGGGGGTAAAGGGAAGACGACTGGGGAAGGCACTGGCAAACCACCCCGTAAACAAAGTCTGCCTAGGAAACATCGGGATGTGACATCACCCCATGGGTCAGGAATGACCCGGTGTTTGCACAGGGGACCTTTACCTTTTTTACCTTTTGAATGTGCATTAGTGAACTTATGCCAACATTCATATTCTCTCTTATCCCAGTTCTATTAGTTGCATTATTCCAATTTTCAAATTTCCACATCTCAGTAAAATTGCTTCACATCGTCACTGCCATTCCTTTGAACAACTTAACACATCCAGTACTGTTTTGTTGTTCTTCTGACAGACTGCTTATGCATGCCTTACCAATCTTATGTTTTTACATCCTGTAAAACCCTAGAAACATTATCTATACATGCCATCTCTCTTTTCCATAAGCTCCAGTCAGCTGCTTTCCTCCCACGCTTTACCTGTGTTGAATATCACACTTCTCTCTCTCTCATTTTGTCTAAGGAAAGTCAGAGGGTTGGAAACATGTGGTGAAGAAGCTCCTCCTAGTGGCTGTAGTTGAGCACTGCTGCTTTAAAAAGTTTTATGGGCTGAATTTATTTATTTTTTTGCCGTCAAGTCACATCTGACTTATTGCGACCCCTGCAATCAAACTGTGACCCTGCCAATATCCAGCATCAAAGGCGAGCATGACAGGGTCATAAGAGCTGGAGCTAGAAAATGTCCTTTTTTCCTCCTCCTTTTTGTAACATCTGCCCACTGAAGGGTTCTGTAGAACTCGAACGCTTGCACAGTGCTTTATGGCATTTGGCCTGGCCCTGATAAAAGGCATTGTGTGATTTTGTTTCCCTTTTTGCATTATCGACCACAGTGTATCGCAGCTGGGTGGGGGGAACAGCCTGTTTCATTTGGATTGAGTTGTGCTCCCGGACAGAAGAGGGAGAATGCAGAGTTTGTGAAAAATGAAAAGATAAAGTAAAATATAGATATTCATAAACTTCCAGTAGGAGGGAGTCAGTTGTTTCATTTCTCATGTTTCAGACACCGTGGAGGCTGGTAGAATAATCTTTTGCAGTTACTGCAGTCTTAAGCCCATTGAAATCAGTTAGTTTATTTTGGAGTGACTGCGTAGGATTGCATTGTCAGAGACTGACTCAGTTACACCATTGCACTGTGAATTACCAAGTACTTGACTGGCACTTCCTGATTGGTAATTCACAAATGTTATGTTGGCAATGAACTCACTAGGTAACTGTGGGAAAACCACTGTTGGCCTCAGTACCTCATCTGTCAATGACATTAGCAAGAAGAAGAAGAAGACTTGGTTTTTATATGCCGACTTTCTTTATCACTTAAGGAAGAATCAAACTGCTTTACAATCACCTTCCCTTCCCTTCCCCACAACAGACACCCTGTGAGGTAGGTGGGGCTGAGAGAGTGTGACTAGCCCAAGGTCACCCAGCTGGCTTCATGTGTAGGAGTGGGGAAACAAATCTAGTTCACCAGATTAGCCTCCTCCACTCATGTGGAGGAGCGGGGAATCAAACCCAGTTCTCCAGATCTGAATCCACTGCTCCAGGCCACCGCTCTTAAGCACTACACCACGCTGGCTCTCTTACCATGCTGGCTCTCTTTAATAGCATTGTTTTTAAAAAAACACCTGAAATCTGTGGCGGTATGTAAAAATATAAGCGTTTTTTTATAACAACCCAAGAAGACTGAGAAAGAGTCTTAAAGCCACCTTGTGTCTGAAGTGAGATTCATTCGACTGGAGCCTCCCTTTTGCTTTTAATCTCTGTCCTGCTCCTCTAATTTACATGTCGACACCAAAGCAATAAGGCCTTGATCTCCCATCCTTTCCCTTGCGCAGTTATAGAAAGCAATTTCAGCAGGATTGTGTGAAAACAGAAACGTGTTTGGGAAGATGGTTCTGACGCTTTGCCCATTTCCCCCCCCCCTCTTTCTTGATTCTTCAGGTTCTTATTTTCTACCATCATCCTATCTACGAAGAATACCCTGTTCTGTGGCAAGGGAGTAAAATGCCAGCACCATGGGCAAACACAACCAATGTACATAAACTGTTGCAGTTCTTAGACACCACACTTGGTGAGCGATCAAAACATGGAGCTTTTCACGTTTCACAAGCCATTCTCACTCCAAGGGTCAAAACTATTGCACGGAATCTCATGCGGGGTCTAAAAAACACACTTGTTCACAGGTTAGTACCTCCTAAGATTTGCTTGCTCTCTGTATTTATTTATTTGCTTGCTCTCTTTATTTATTATTTGCTTGCTCTCTTTATTTTACCAGTATATATAAACATAATCAAGTAAAATTCAGTATACTTTGTGCCAAGCAGAAACAAAGCCCAAGCAATTGTATTCATTTGCACTGCTCCATTGTTACCTTTTTATCTTTCATCCTTTCCAACCACTACCAGTTCCCTCCATCCCGGTTCAAGGTGTAAGCTCCTTGGAGGCAGGGACCCATCTATTGGGCATATGCTCTTTTTCCCCCTCTGCCTCTCACTTCCTGCTGAAGCCCCTTGAACCCATGGAAAAGCCACTCCTGAAATTGGAAGACCCTTGGAAATTGCGCAGGATAAGGAAGGATAAATCAGCACAAATTGCTGTGTCTTCTTGCATGACCAGAAAAGAAAGTCTGGATCCCACTCAGTATTTCATTCCAGTTTGTTGTCTGGATTTTGAATCTGATCAACCTGTTTCGTCATCAAAACAAAATCTTTCAGGATATTCTGGTAAATCTGTGTCACATTAGATTGGGTGATCTTAAGCTAACTGGATGTGCTTACAAAATAAGTCTTAAAGATGACCAGACGTGGCAGTACAGCAAGGTGCAGCACACTTAGTGCTGATGTGAAAGCAACAAAATCATTACTGCAGCAGGTTGCTGCCACCTACAGACCAAAAATAAGTAATGCCATTACTTTCTCTTAAGACATAGAATTGGGGCTGTTCACCTTTTTTTTCGGGTTTGGGTGTAATAGACCCGGAAATTTTAGAAAAATCTGAAAAAGTCGAATACTCGTTTTGGCTTTTCCTGGATAATCAAAAATTTCTGGGTTTATTAAACCCAAACCTGAAAAATACTCAGCACAGAGCTGAAGGCTGATCTAGGAGCAAGCCCAGGCCTTCAGTTCTGCATCGTCTCCGCCTCCAAAATCCATATGGACTTCGGAAGCGACAGCAAAGAACTGAGTGAGCCCAGCCTTCAGTTTTGCATCAGCACTGCCGCCGAAATCAAGTGGCGGCAAAGAACGAAAGGCTGGGCTCAGCCCGAAAAATATTTTTTTGGGGGGGGGCATGTTGGTGTTGGTTTGGCTTTAGCCAATGCACATCCCTACATAGAATTGTAGAATCATAGAGTTGGAAGGGGCCATACAGGCCATCTAGTCCAACCCCCTGCTTAATGCAGAATCAGCCTAGAGCATCCCTGACAAGTGCTTGTCCAGCCTCTACTTGAAGACTGCCAGTGTTAGGTGTTATTGTTAGGTGGTAATGGGTTTTTATATTGTTTTGGCTTCCATTTTACTCAGGTTAGCTACAGAGAAAGATAGCATCGAAATTGCTTAAAAGGTAAAGGTCCCCTGTGCAAGCACCGGGTCATTCCTAACCCATGGGGTGACGTCACATCCCGACGTTTCCTAGGCAGACTTTGTTTATGGGGTGGTTTGCCAGTGCCTTCCCCAGTCATCTTCCCTTTACCCCCAGCAAGCTGGGTACCAATTTTACCCACCTCGGAAGGGTGGAAGGCTGAGTCAACCTTGCTCCAGCTACCTGAAACCAACGTCCATCAGGATCGAACTCTGGTCGTGATCAGAGCTTGGACGGCAATACTGCAGCTTACCACTCTGCTTAAACATAAATAAATGGATATGTGTTAAATTAATTAATTATATAATTATAATAATTACTATATTAACTTCAGCCCTAGGAATAGGCTTAGGGTGTTCAGAATATCTAGCTCTGTTAGATGCAAACTGTAATTATAAATAGCCACCTCTGCCTGTCAAAGTTGTTTTGGTTGCCAGTTATTAGACACTAGATGGCACCAAAGTGGTTTTTATCCCACTCATAAACAAATGCATTTTAGGGTGTCATTCTTTAATCTAAAAGGGTGTGTTTGCTACACAGAAGGCTAATATTGCGAGTTATAGCTACTTCCATCATCAACCCCAAGTTATGAGTATGTAAAAACCATTTTAAAATCTTTTTTAAAAGTACCCCATTGTGCCAACGAAAACAATAACGTCTCCTAATGTTTTAATGTAGCTCCTCCTTCCCATCCTAATTACTTTTTGCTGAAAATGTGAGTTTGAGCATAAATACAAGCCAGATTTGTACATGGTGACCCACGTGTTGTTTACTTTGTATGGAGGGGCCGTGGCTCAGCGGTAGAGCCTCTGCTTGGCATGCAGAAGGTCCTAGGTTCAATCCCTGGTATCTCCAGTTAAAAAGTACCAGGCGGTAGGTGATGTGAAAGACCCCTGCCTGAGACCCTGGAGAGCCGCTGCCAGTCTGAGCAGACAGTACTGACCCTGATGGACCAGTGGTCTGATTCAGTATAAGGCAGCTTCATGAGGGAGACTTGGGAGAGGAGGGATGTAGATGAAAGCCCTTGTGTTATTGGCTCTTGTTGGCTGCAAAACAGAGTAAAAAATGGAGCATTGTTGCCTGCCCAACCCAGCGCCCTTAGGTCACTCCTAGTGCTGTTCTCGACAACAGTGGCTTAAGTGTCCCAGATGACTGCAGAAGAGGCAGCCCAGCGAAAGGACGGCCACTTGGGCATACTGTTGCCTCTCTTGTCCCGCAAGAGTTGCTGGAATGGTGAAACGACTCTAACAGTTAAGAAACAAAAGTTAACAACATCTTTAACAGACAATGTGGTTCACAGCAGTAATTTTTTCATTGTCAGCATTTCATGGAATGACGTTATCAAAAACACCGTTTTACAAGGAAATTGATCAACAAATAAATTTTCCCGTGACATTTATGGTGGCTTTTTAACGTGATAGATAATCTTGATAAAACAGTGATTTCCTAAAAACAGACGTTTTCCTAAAAGGTCAGAACATCCTATCTGGTGTTAAAGCATTTCATTTCAAGGGTGTTCTAAAGGCATAGCATATTGTAAAGGCCAGAGAAAAGGCACAAACAGCTTGTTCAAATTGTGTGTGTTAAGTGCCGTCAAGTCGCTTCCGGCTCACGGTGACCCTATGAATCAGTGTCTTCCAAAACATCCTATCGCTAACAGCCTTGCTCTGGTCATGCAAACTGATGGCAGTGGCTTTCTTTATAGTCTATCGATCTCATGTTGGGTCTTCCTCTTTTCAAGCTGCCTTCAACTTTTCCTGGCATTGTTGTCTTTTCCAGCGAGTCTTGGCTTTTCATAATGTGACCAAAGTATGATTTTAGCTTCTAGGGTCAATTCAGGCTCATTTGAACTTTTGTATGTATAGATATGGAGGGAAAAAATCATTTTAAAAGCTTCCTTCATTTGTATTTTTATTTACATAAGTTTCCATCCAAAAAAGATGCATTCTTCCCCTCTGACAGCTCTATCGTTATTGAATGAGATGCCCAGTGAAGTGAGGGCTGTATTTTCCTTTTTAACATGTAAAAATTTGAAAGATGAACTGTTTCAAAGGTTGGATTTGGGTTTGTTTGGGAGAACTTGGTGTCTGAATGTGTTATTTTAATCTCGTTACCATATATTAGAATCATTTTTTATCATTTCTGTTGATATTTTTGAGGGTTAAATAGTGTATGAATAATAAATCACACTTCCTTTTTGAGGTATGTTGGAATACCAAGCTTGTGCCAGCAGCTGGATGGGATGACTGGTGGGCAGAAAGAGAATCTCTCTTTATTAGTTTGTTGGATTTCTTGGTCGCTACTCACCCAAAGGGAATGTTAAACTATTAAAATGTGTCTAGCACCATACCACTAACAAAAGCTGAGCAATTAGCTGAGGAATGTTTTTAGATTGTTATTTGTACTGTATTTGATATATTTTGTTTTATGATGTTAGCCGCCCTGAGCCCAGTTTTGCCGAGGGATGACGGGGTACAAATAAAATGTATTATTATTGTTACTATTATTACTATTTATTATTATTATTATTATTAAAACAACCCAAACATGTAGAGTACAGTCCAAAGGCCAACCTAAATAATTTGGCCTTGCATGCCCTGCAGAAACTAAACAAGTCCAGCATGGCACAGGTGTCATCAGAGAGTGCATTCTACAGGTAGGGGCCACAACTGAGAAGGCCCTTCCCCTAGTGACAGCTAACAGCCATTCTGGGGCCGGGAACCTGCAAGAGGCCCCTAGAAGATGACCGAAGGTAGTGCGAGGGGTTGTAACAGGACAGACGGTCCCGTAGTATGAGGGTCCCAGACCGTTAAGGGCTTTAAAGGTTAACACCAACACCTTGAATTGGATCCAAAGACTAATTGGCAACTAGTGCAGCTGCTGCAAAATTGGAATAGTAGGAGCTGACCATGATGTTCTGCTCAGCAACCTGGCAGCTGCATACTGGACAACCTGCAGTCTCCGAAATGTAGAGCAAATTACAGCAGTCCAATCTGGAGGTGACCATTGCATCGAAGTGGCAAAGTCCGACCCAGACAAATAAGGAGCCAGTTGGCGGCCCTGGCATAGATGAAAGAAGGCTTGACTGTGCTACCATGGACATTTGTTCATCCGATGATAGCTCAGAATCCAACCACACCCCGAGGCTCTTTACAGAGTCTACAGCTGTCACCTGGACACCATCGAGTCTCGGGACTGACCCTCCAGCTAGCCTCTCAGCCTTTCCCATCCACGTGACCACCTTGGATGGGTTCAACTTCAGCCAGCTTCCCCTTAACCACTCGACTACCACCGCATCCAGGCGCTGGGATAGTGCCGAGAGCCCTGCTACCGGCTACTTATCCAGCAGGAGGAAGGGCTGAGCGTCATCAGCATATTGATGGCACCCAACTCCAAACCTCCTGGCGATCTCAGCAAGAGATCTTACCCCATTACCCTGCCAGCTGAGCTGCTGCTTAAGGTACCAGGGACAGTGAGGTGGGGGCGAGGCTGTGCTCATGAGAAATGTCCGGTTTGGGTATTGGGTGCCTGCTTGGTATTCTGTTCATGAACTCCTCTTCCTGCTCTTCTTGGAGCATGATTGGAAGCTTCTTAGCTTGGAAAGTTTCTCTGAACGTTTCCCAGTTTGTCATGATGTCTGAATACGTTTCCCAGTTTGTCATGATGTCTGAATAGTTGGAGCTTGTTGATTCCCCACAAATGGGGATTTTAAACTATGGTTCAGTCCTAGCTTGGGGAATAAACTTATTTCGGTTAGCCCAGGACCCTGCATTTGAGCAACACAGCTAAATGGAGTTCGCTTTAGTCCCCCTGGTGCCGCACGGGGGGAAGTGGGAGGAGGAAGGAAGCCTGGCAACAAGCCAGAGTTGTGCTAGTGAGGGATAAACCTCTGTTAATTTGTCTGCAACATGTGAAAAAAGAGTCTGGTTCTTTTCCCATTCACCTATAAGCTGGGTGGCTGAGTGCTTCAGTGGGGCAACAGCAGTGTTGTGCCACAGTAAATGCAAAATGCAGAAGGGGGAGATGAGAAGGGAAAGGAGGAGTTCTCCCTGCCTCCCTCTGACATCTCTGAACTTTCTAAACAATGAATGAACAAATGACATTCATTCATTCATTGTTTTCTGCACTCCCTTTTGTTTCTCAGACAAATGAATCAAATGGGGCTTTTCCAGTCCATTTTTTCATTGGTTTAAGAGCATGCACACGTTCCTTTTTTTGCATGGGGTTCTGCATTTGGACATTAAAATATCAACCATGGTATTTGAGTGAAAACGTATTTCTAAAAATAAAAAGGAACAATTTTACCCTTCTAATTTTCTGTCCTTTTCAGTTTAGCTTGTAAATAACTCCAAGCCATAAATACTGGAGGTCATCCCCCGCGTGACCACATGCTTCCAAAGTCCTTTTTTTATGATAAACAGAGCAAATGGTAAAATATTTGCTTGCTTCCTCCCCCACTCCCAGACACACAGACACTTGTTGAGACCTTCCTGGTGCATTCTGAAGTCTGTATCGGTTGAGGTCATCCGGTGTGGGTGTTAATTTCTCCTAATGAATAGATTCTGTAATAGATTCTAGAAGCTAAAATGACTAAACTGAGGCTATCGTATTTTGGTCACATGAGGGCAGCAGGAATAGAGGAAGACCCATCAAGAGATGGATTGACTCAATAAAGGAAGCCACAGCCCTCAGTTTGCAAGACCTGAGCAAGGAGGTCAAAGATAGGACATTTTGGAGGACTTTGATTCATAGGGTCGCCATGAGTCGTAAGCGACTTGACGGCACTTAACACACACACAAGCAATGAATAGAAGGCAGCACAGCAGGGGATGTTAGGTGACTGCCTGCTGCTGTCATCGTCTCCATCCACATAACATAACGTGTGCTTGATTTGTTAGAACATTCTCCGAGTTAAATCGTTTTCCTAGATATTTCCAGTTGTGTAACTTGATGCTAGCATGTTGATGGTGCACAGGCTGACGGGCTACGTTACATTTTTCTTTCTTTTTTCTCTTTAGGAATCTCCCTCGGATACTGGAATGGGTGAAGTCACAGAAACCAGGCGTCATGGGTGTTAACATAATTACATCAGACTTTGTGGAGTTGGTTGATTTTGCAGCTTCCATAATTGCATTAAACGATCTCTTGTTAAAAGAGGGAAAGAGCTCTGAATAAATCCAGACTCTCTTTTTTTTTTAAGTTCCTTTCTGTCATTTTCAGAATTTGTTTTGCCTCCATGTAATACAGTCCAGTAATACAGATAATTTTTTTTCAAGCTGTCCCAACGTGGTGCTGATTTTGCAAAGGATCAAGAAAATAGACCCAAAGCTGCACACGCTGATGCACGGTTCTAAACAGCATACAGCGGGATTTTCTTTGTGGCGTCTATGCCTGCATTTACTAAAAGACAGGATATGCTGAAGGCCAGCCAACTTGGAGTCTGGATATTGGCACACATGTGAATAATTAGCAGAGGCCTCTCTCTGGATTGGCTGACTATGTGGATCCCACATATTGTGAAGCCAAGGACTCCTGTTCTAGATAATTATTGATCTCCAAGCACGATTTTACTAGGCTGGCTACATCCGTCAGACCTGGACCCTGCGCTCTTCCCTTCCAGTGAACTGTATTATGCTACCTCAGTCACTCTTAAAAAAAAACAACCAGCAACAGCAAGCTCGATGTTCAGTGTGACTTCCTGTATATATCGGCGGTGACTTTTTAGCATCCATTGGGAAATTATGTTTTTCAAAACCTCCCGAGCCTTTTTCTGCTTGAACTCAAGTTGTAATTTTTTTTAATGAGAGGTGACAGGTTCAAAAAGATGGCTATTTTAAATGCGAAAGTGTATCTTCTGTGGAGATTGTGTTAAATATTGATGAAATTATGCTGAGAAGTAGATGTTGTGATGTAATTCTCTATTCTAACGTTATGTTTTTCTAAGAAAATTCAAATATTTGTGGAAATGGTTCATTAGAATGAAAAAATATGCTTGGGTATTTTGTAGGAAAGTTTAATGGCACCATTTCCACTTATGTATTTGATTAATTTATACCCCGTCTTTCTCCCCAATGGGGACATCATTCTCCTCTCATCCATTTTATCCTCACAACAACCCTGTGAAGTAGGTCAGACTGAGAGTTTGTGACTGGCCCCACGTCAACTGGCAAGCTTCCATGGCATGAGTGGGGATTTGAACCTGGGTTTCCCAGATCCCAGTCTAACACTCTTAACCCTTGTACCACTCGGGCTGTCAATTGCATACCAGGGAAATCTGGCAACCTATGAGAGAATTACTAGTATGCCACAAGAAAATGACTGATTAAATCAGGCATTCCTATATGATTTTCACTTCACTCCTTGCATTCAGCCTTCCCTGGAAGGGTAGTGTTCCTCTGTGTCTGCAACAAGCATGACCTGCATTTGAGTTGAAAGGTGGGCTATAAATATTTAAAAGTAAATAAAAGAAAGGATTGAATCATTCAGTAGCTCCCAATGCAGAGATGCAGCAATTTTACCCACCCTCTGAAGAGTCCGCCAGTTATGGCATTATATGAGTCACCCCCCTCTCTGCTTATATCATTCCAATCAGAAGGCAATAAATCAAACATGGAAGAAGGACTTCCATGTAGGTGCGTCATTTTTACTACCTCACACTGGAGTCTATTCTAAATGTAAATCTTTTGGGATGGAAGAGCGGTGTGTGCCTCCAATATGATTCAGGGCATAACTGCACAATACCCTTTTACAAATACATCCCTGGCTCTAGTCAACAGGTAGGTGTGTTCTGGAGGTTCTGTGCTTCCCAGATTCCTCATTTGGATCAGGACAGTGGTGCACAAAAAGAGTGGCTTAAACCTCTCCTGCTGTGCCGTTTCCCAACATGAAATGGTGCCTGCCAGCTGCTATTTCCCTTTTGAGGAAACTTAGCATGTAGCCAATTGGAACATGGTCCAGTGGGGAAGGTTTAAGACCGCTCTGTGGTCCTGATTCAAATCAATCCTGCATGTACTTGGGAAACAAGAAATCCCTGACCATGTTGGGTGATTTAGTCCAGAGACATCCCCAGGAAAAGTGTATTTTGTAGCCCTCTGTGATTTTACTGTAATAAGTTTTGACTGGTAAATAGAAAAGAAATTTAGCCTCTTGTGCATGGGCTTTTCCTCAAGAACCCATGTGGCTTTGGCATTCCAATGTAATGTATGTACCCTTGCCAGAAGAAACTGGCCCTTTGTTTTCAGATGTTTGCTTCTTTCACATTTTAGCTCCAAGGCAAATGAAAGCAAGTCTAGAGTAGGGCTAAGTAGATAGAGGGCTACAGGTTCTATAGACTGCTGGTGAAGTCAGTCACTCCTCTTCAACTTAAATCCCAATTCTGCCACCAATGCTTCGATGGCCCAATATCTTTATCTTTTTTATCTTTAGTTTTCTTACAGATTTGTAAACAGTGTCTATTTTTTATTCAGGAAAAGAATGTTTATTGTACTTCCTTTTTTGGAAGTTCCTTACTTGACATGGGAGGGGGTATGGCTCAGTGGTAAAGAATCAGCTTGGCATACTGACGGTCCTGAAACCCTGGAGACCCTCTGTCAGAGGAGACAGTACTGACCGATAGACCAGTGGTCTGACTCAGTATAAGGCAGCTTCATGTGAGATTGAGAATGTTCTGGTTAATCAATTTTTCTTCCAGTGAGTGCCCCAGATTCCAGGTTCTAAACTTGATGGTTTGAGTTCTGTTTGTTTGTTTATTTATTTACTAGCTTGCTTACTTATTTAAATATTTATACCCCAAGTTTATCCCCATTGAGGACCTAATGTAGACTACTGCATTGCTTACCCCTCATCTGTTTCATCTTTAGAACAACCTTGTGAGGTTGGTTAGACTGAGAGAGAAAGATTGGGCCAAGGTCACCCACTGAGCTTCCATGGCAGAGTGGCAACTTGAACCCGGGTCTCCCAGATCCTAGTCCAACACTCTAACCATTTGTTTCTTAAGCCCAGTGCTAAGGTTATAAACCATTTCAGCCAGTACGAAAGAACTTGAACTGGTAATGAAGCCAGTGTTTGCATGACTATCTGAAGTACTGGCTTGCACAGTTCTCTGTAGACTTGAGAATTAATTTATGAACCTACCTCAAGATAGAATCACTGGGCTTAAATAATGTTTGAAGTGTTTCTGCTCATCAGTTGGGGATGAAAATGGTTGTATTTTTATTATGCATTTTCTGTAACGGTTGTATTTATTTGAACAAAATAGCGTGTGGGGGCAAAACGTGATTTTCTAGTTTCTTCCCCCCCCCTCCACACACACACACTCTAATAAATGTTAATTGATTGCTGAGCATGTGTGTAAAGTGCCGTCAAGTTGTAGCCATCTTATGGTGACCCCATAGGGTTTTCAAGGCAAGTGATGAAGCAGAAGTGGTTTGCCATTGCCTTCCTCCTTGGTGGTCTCCGATCTAAGCACCAACCCTGCTTAGCTTCCAAGATCTGACAAGTTTGGGCTATACCATGCTGCCTTCCCTCCCACTATTGTTGAGCATACAGTGTAGCAATTTTAAAAAGTATTTGGTGCGTGTATGGGAACATTGCTATGATACTGAAGTGTTAACTCATGATTATGAAATATTTGTGTGGGAACATTGCCATTTCAAAAGAAGAATAATTGATGGTCTCAACATGTGCTTAGACTTGGAGCTCTGTTCCTAGTAAACCCTCATTGTTTTCTTGGTGGGGGAACTGTTGCTATAAATATTAGAATAACAAGTTGCATTCAGCCAATTGAAATGTCACATAGTGGCAATATACAAGTACAGTTACAATTCACTCCGAGGTTGAAGTCTTCAATGAGCAGAAAAGTAAACGGATACGATCGTTTCAATTCTTTGAATTCTTCCTCAGTCCCGTTTAATCATCTAGTTTGTAAGTATAACTTACAGTTTGTAAGCATACAAACTTACAGTTTGTAAGTATAACTGATCCTTAAAATTCTTAAAATTCAGGATCAGTTATAATTACAAACTGGCGGAATAGCTATGGGTTCCGCCTTTGCACCGACTATTGCTAATATATATATATGGCATATTTTGAACGAGAATATATATATATAACAACAACCCTTATGCAAATAAAATTTTGGGGTATCATAGATTTATCAATGACATGATATATATACTCTCACCTGACCTTGAGTTCCACAAATTTCTTGACTGGCTTAATGGTAGATCTGATATTAAATTCACTAAGAATCACAGATTCTTGTAAGCTCCCATTTTTGGATACCATGGTACATCGCAGTACCTCCAATACTCTTTCAGTTAGTTCATATAGAAAGCCCACTGACAGGAATGCCCTGGTTCATTTCATCATCCTCAGCATCTGAGAGAAAATCTACCCTATGGGCAGTTTATTAGAACTAGATGTAAAAACTCCTCCCATCTTGATTATGTGAATAATGCTAATGCTTTAACATCATCTTTAATTCATAGGGGCTACCCACCCAATGTTGTCAGAAAAGCTAGATTGAGAACAGAAACCAGAAATAGAAAGGATTTAATTTATGAGAAAACAGACAGGAATAAACAGGGAGACCAACTTACCTTTGCCTTTCAATATACGAATCTTTCCAGCCATATTACTGGTATTATTCAAAAGCATTGGCATCTTCTATCTGATATTCCTGGGTGTCAAGGTATACCTAAGATAGGATACCGTAGAACCACCTCCATCAGGGACAAGTTAGTACACTCAGACATGCCACACAGTATAGATCGTGAGAGAGTGAAAGGACATTTCAAATGCCAAAAATGCCTAGCATGTAATCTCAGTCTGGAAGTCAAGGAGTTTAAAAGAACAGACTCAGACTTTATATTTAGACTCAATGATTTTTCCAATTGTGAAACGAAGTATTGTGTGTATTGCTTGATTTGCCCGTGTCAAAGGATTTATGTGAGTTCTAGTATTCGTCCTGTCAAGGCTAGGATATTAGAACACAGGTCTAGGATACATAATAAAAATTATTCGGCACCAGTTGTGGAGCATTTCACTAGACTTCGCCATAATGAGAACGACCTGAGTTTTTTTGCTGTGTGTAGGCTTCGGGGTAAGCATTTTGATAGAAGGGACACTGAGAGACTGCTTCGACAGAAAGAAGCATATTTTATTCATTTATTTAATTCCCTGGAGCCTAATGGCTTAAATCTAGAAAATGATTTGTCATGCTTCATATAAGAACCATGTCCCTTTAAGAACTTGCTGTCTCTTTAAGAACCTGATGTTGTGTCACACTGGCTGAGACTTAAGCTCCACTGCCTTGCTGTGGAGTTTATTCATTACAGCTTGTATCCTATGAGGGAACGTCATATTGTTAACTTGTCGGAGCAACTATATGGATTGGATATCCTATCATTGGAATCATTAATGTGAAAAGACACATGTGGTTGCTATTTGTATCCTGCAAAAGGATTAAGAATTGTATGAAGAAAGACTGAAGCTATATCAGCTTATATTGGAAAAATAACCAACATAGATAATTAAACGGGACTGAGGAAGAATTGAAACGATCGTATCCCAGTTTACTTTTCTGCTCATTGAAGACTTCAACCTCGGAGTGAATTGTAACTGTACTTGTATATTGCCACTATCTGGCATTTCAATTGGCTGAATGCAACTTGTTATTGTGAATACAGATTTGTTATAATGTGCTATTAGTAGAATTTTTCAGCTATTTTCTGTACTTTCTTTCTAACCTTGGGTATAGGTACAGAGGTGTTTATTTGGATTGCATAAATATTAGAAGGGGTCATCTCAGATCACTGCTTCAACCTCTGTCCTTGATTATTTTAAAGAGTAGATTATTATAATTAATATCATTCAAATCTACTTGAGCTAGGTGTGTGTTTGTGGGGATCACTTGCACAAATGGTATACCATGTGCAGCTGGGCGGATAGATTTGTACAATGAGTGACTTTTCACATGGTTTGTAACATGTAAAGGTTGTGCCTGATGGTATGTGGTCTTGTGTTGAGAATAAGGAAGACATTTCGGAAGCAAAGGAGTCAAGGATGTTGTGTACCCTTAACACTGCCAATTATGTCAAATTGATTTCAGGGGTTATTTTTTTTTAATGTAGGGCTGGGATCTTCCATGTGCAATTTAATAGCTAGGAAGGAGAGCTCTTGTGGTGAAAAGGGACTGGATATCGATGAACTATTTGCTTGTCATTGTGGTATCTTGTAGGCTGCTATATACATCCTTATTCTGGGACTTGTTATGGGTTATGTGAAATATTTTTTAATAAACTGAATATTGTTCAGTGCCTATCACAGTAGGCCATGGCTGTTGCCCAAACTTAGGCACTGCTGCCACCGGCAGCACATAAGAATGGTGGTGTTTTGAGTTAGTTGTATTCATGCTACTCAAAATAGCTAACAGCTATGGTTTTGCTTGGCAAACTAGGAACCTAACCTATAATTAAGTAGGAAAATCATTTGAGTTTCATTAGGCCACATGTGGTCCATTAGCAGCCTACTCTTGGTATTGTTGATTTTGTTTGCAATTAACAATTAAATACAGTAGAAGAATATATGAATAAGTAAAATTATACATGTATTCATTAAGTCTATTTATTTCATGTAAACATCTGGGAGCTGGCTTTGCTTTATGTGAAAGTCAGATTTCTTGCTTTTATAGTTTGATTCCCCCCCCCCTGAAGTTTACATTTCATTTTCCCGCTCAGAATGTGTATTCTTTCCCAGCTCGTTGGTTCACTGAACATGTTCCATGTTCTGTTTCTACCCTTCTGAGTGTTGTAAAACTAGAGTACCTCATTTTAATTATGTGCATAAAATGTGGGGCTTACATCTGCCGTTCACATTTACTTAGTACTTCACTGAGTCACCCTGAGATTTTTGACTTTATTTATTTTATTTATTATTTCGATTTTTAACTCGCCCTCCCGGGCCAAGTCCCGGCCTAATGAGTGTGCAACCTATGTGTATATTATCGAAACCTTCTGTTAAGTTATATTGTAATAAAATTATTTTGATACACAAAACAATGGTTTCAGGTTCTTTGCTTCTGTTCTAATTGTGCAGAGCGATTAAGGAAGATACACAGAGTTAGGCCACGGGTCTGCCTAGCTTGTGCAGGGTTAGGCCACGGGTCTGCCTAGCTTGTACAGGGTTAGGCCACGGGTCTGCCTAGCTTGTACAGGGTTAGGCCACGGGTCTGCCTAGCTTGTACAGGGTTAGGCCACGGGTCTGCCTAGCTTATATAGGGTTAGGAAACGGGTCTGCCTAGCTTGTATAGGGTTAGGACACGGGTCTGCCTAGCTTGTATAGGGTTAGGACACGGGTCTGCCTAGCTTGTATAGGGTTAGGACACGGGTCTACCTAGCTTGTATAGGGTTAGGACACGGGTCTGCCTAGCTTGTATAGGGTTAGGACACGGGTCTACCTAGCTTGTACAGGGTTAGGCCACGGGTCTGCCTAGCTTGTACAGAGTTAGGCCACGGGTCTGCCTAGCTTGTACAGAGTTAGACCACGGGTCTGCCTAGCTTGTACAGGGTTAGGCCACGGGTCTACCTAGCTTGTAAAGGGTTAGGCCACGGGTCTGCCTAGCTTGTACAGGGTTAGGCCACGGGTCTGCCTAGCTTGTACAGGGTTAGGCCACGGGTCTGCCTAGCTTGTATAGGGTTAGGAAACGGGTCTGCCTAGCTTGTATAGGGTTAGGACACGGGTCTGCCTAGCTTGTATAGGGTTAGGACACGGGTCTGCCTAGCTTGTATAGGGTTAGGACACGGGTCTACCTAGCTTGTATAGGGTTAGGACACGGGTCTGCCTAGCTTGTATAGGGTTAGGACACGGGTCTACCTAGCTTGTACAGGGTTAGGCCACGGGTCTGCCTAGCTTGTACAGAGTTAGGCCACGGGTCTGCCTAGCTTGTACAGAGTTAGGCCACGGGTCTGCCTAGCTTGTACAGGGTTAGGCCATGGGTCTACCTAGCTTGTAAAGGGTTAGGCCATGGGTCTACCTAGCTGTCTCTTCTGACTGGCAGCAGCCATCCAAAGCAAGTGCTCTGCCTCTAAGCCATGCCCCCCCGCCCCCTTAGGAATAATGAGATGTCTGACAACATTGTCAAGACTTTGACTGAAAAAAGCATTGCACTTATCAATGTTAGCGGAATGTTAATGGGAAACATTACAAAAGTCTAGTTACAAAGTGGGAGGAAATGACAACATACGTTTATTTTTAGAGTGTAACTGAGGGTTAATACTTGCTCCCATTCAGTCTCAAGTCACAGCAACCTTTGGGCAAGAATGCTGATTTTTTTCAAGGCCCTTTGAATTTCAGTGACCTGGGTTGTGGTTGCCCAGTACAAATGTGAGCAGTTTGTTTCTAAGAGATGAATGGAAAACATTCAGCAGTATTGTTTTGCCACAGGTTCCACGGCCTTCGTATAACTCTGTTCCAGATTGATTCTTGCTAGAGTTTGGCACAAGAACTCTTAACAGGCGCATATGTTTATTCAGTTTGATCATGAATAAAGCAATCCTGTGTTTTTCTAGAAGAGTTATAGCATCTCAGGAGGAACAGATTAAAACTTGCAAAACAAAAATGTAACTAGTGGCTACTTGTATCCATTAATACAATTTTGAGTTATCTTGTTTGGAGGGGGGGTGTATGCATATGCACACACACTACTTTTGTGACAAGCAGTTTCCAGACACACAGAAAAAAACCATAAACATTAGAGCCAACAACAGATTTAAACAATCAGCACAACAGCATGTCAATTTCCAAAGGCCCTTTTGAATAATTCAGCTTTACATTTGTTTCTGAAAGTTTCCAGCTGCCAACCAACTAACTACTGAAAAGGGGGGTAATGAGGATAGGGTCTTAAAGCATGGCATTGGAGAAGTGGCAGATATGCACGGCTCCTCACAATACACATTTGTCCCGCATGTCCAACAGCCCATTCCTGAGCTGTGAGGCTGAAAGTAGGTGAGCAAGTGTCCATGCCACTGGCATGTGCTGCCAAGACTGGCATGGACACCGGCATTGGGGTGCTCACACGGGCCTCCCTATGCTGCTGCGGCAGTGTATGCCTGGGATGCCGGCGTCCTGATGGCGCACATCCATGCGCTGTCATCCCTGGAAGCGTTCCCAGGGCATTCCGGGGGCAGAGCTGCCTTTAGGCAGCTTCTTACCCCCTTCAGGCTGGGAATGCCCCCTTTGCCCTAACTTTCAGTTACGCCACCTTTTGAGGTGGTGTAACCCCGTGGAATGCTATGGAGTGGTTCCACAGGGCTGGAAAGTAAGGGCAACTTTCTAGCTTGGGGGGGGGGCTGAATCCTCCTTTGAAGTCCATGCGGAGGTATGGCCTCCAGCTACCGGCTCAGCCCTTCCCCTCAGGAACGAGCTGCAAGTTCCACCTGAGATGAAATATTCAGGAAGTATCTGCCATAATCTGCACAGGGTTCCAGTCCCAATGGATCGCTAGGCATTATCCAGGCTGAATAAGCCTATTCAGAAGCTACTGTGCACTAGACACAAGCAACATTGTCTGATGTGTTTCGCTTCCTTGCGCTTTGCTGCCTTTCAAGATGTAGCAAAGAATGAAGTCACAGTAGACTATAGAACACTGTACAGTTCTTTGACTTTCTGTAACTGGAGATTGTCCACTTGGGTCCTCAAGAAAGGCAATTAACATTCAGCTTTATGCCAGAGCGTCCAATGGGTTATAGCGCTTTGTGTCGGGGCTCATTAATTTACCATCAGGAAAGGTCTTTTGGTAGAGTGGAAGTTTCTCAATACAGCCACATTCCTGAATGACACATGGCAGAGTGCTTACCTGCTAAGTTAAACCACATCACAGCCCTTTGCTGGGACTGGAAAGCATTCTCTCATGGCTTTTGACAGAAAGCCAATGGAGCCCTTGCAAAGTTTGCCAGCTGTGCTGGTTGTCCATGTTTTGCCCTTAAGGTACGGAAGGCGTTTGGAAGTGCTGCTGTTCTTTTAGCTTAGCTTTCCCGTTACAAGCCATTGAAGACAAGGTCAATCATTCATCAGAGACGAGTTCCCTTTTCACTAAAAAACCCAAACAACTAAATTAAACTGGGCTGCAATTTCAAGTGCATCTACCCAGGAACCGTCTGTTTAGACTGTTGTGAGTCTGTTTCGACTCTCAAAGTGATATTTCATGTTGAACAAGTGGTATCAGACTAATCCAACAGTCCTGGTCCAAAGTCCCAAGTATTTGACAGAGCAAAGAAAATCAGGTGGATTTGCTTTAACTAAAGTAAACTAGCATGTTATTTTTACTATCTCAGTTTGAGATAGTAGAAAAGAGCAAGAGTACAGTAGCACCTTAAAGACTAACAAAATTTCTGGCAGGGTATGAGCTTTTGTGGGGAGGGGCTGTGACTCAGTGGCAGAGCATCTGCTTGGCATGCCAAAGGTCCTAGTTTCAATCCCCGGCATCTCCAGTTAAAGGGACTAGGCAAGTAGGTGAAGGACCTGCCTGAGACCCTGGAGAGCCGCTACCGGTCTGAGTAGACAATACTGACTTCGATGCACCAAGGGACTGATTCAGTATAAGGCAGCTTCATGTGTTCATGAGCCACAGCTCACTTCTTCAGATACAGCTAGAATATGAGTCCATCTATCCTTAAGTAGAGAAGAGTGAATTAGACACAGAATGGCAATAGCATGTAAATATCAAAAGCAAGTAAATGACATTAACCAGAGATTAGAAAGGGAGACTGCTGAATTACAACTAATAATGAAGCTCAAGACTGCATTCTGCTGCACTGAAAGAGAGCTGGGATTCATGTCTCATTACCAATGATGATTTCTCCACACCTACCACCCCTCTGCTTATCACACCTAATCCAATCAGGCCTGCTAATTTGACTTGCCCAAGGTCACCCAACTGGCTTCATGTGTAGGAGTGGAGAAACAAATGCAGTTCACCAGATTAGCCTCCACAGCTCATGTGGATTAGTGGTGAATCAAACTCGGTTCTCCAGATCAGAGTCCACCACTCCAAACCACCACTCTTAACCACTACACGACGCTGGCTCTCAACCACATAACCGTGGTTATATGAATGGGAGGATATATGAGATCTAATTCTCAGATACTTCCAAAAACCTTGATCAGGAATAGTATATTTGTGGACTTTTTTTCTATATTTCCCTCCCTGTTTCTCATCCTGTTGTGTGGCATCATGTTATATGGACTTCTGATAGCAGACAACAAGTGAAAAATTGTATTTCAGAATATTTATTGTGTGGAGGTTTGACTAGTTTACTAGAGCTGCTCACTTTCCCCTCTTTAGTTATGCTTGTGAGAACTAGTCCAGCATCCTGTTGCATGCAGTGGCCAACCAGTTGCCTTGTAGGGCCAACAAACGGGCCGTAGAGGTCAAGGACTTCTCTTGACATTGCCTCCTAGCACATCAATTGAATTCATTCGTTACTGGAGATGGTTGAATAGCAAGCTGGTTTCATGCAGGTAGGGTTGCCAGTTGTTTCCTATCAGGGCTCCTTTGCTTTGAAGAGGTAAATGATAGGGGGAAACTTTGTGTCCTAAATTTCTTTCTGTCATTTTTTTCTCCTGGTGAGGATAAGCTTTACTCTGTAAATGTTGTGCTATTGTGTAGTTTTAAAGGCCTGGATGCCCTGCCAGAAAATAAAATCTGGCACCATTAAACTAAAGTTCAGCACTCATTTCAACTGAATCTGTGCATGGAGATGGAAAGTGTTGTTTTTTATTTCATATAGGTGCTTTGGCTCTGAGACAGAAGTCTACCTCCAAATGACGCTGAGTTAAAAATCACAGTTCAGCAGTAGGGTGGGATCCGCTATGTAGAAAAATAAACAGCAACATCATTTGGCTTTAGTCAGGAATTTAAGGCATGTTTTAGCCAGAAGTATGAGTGTTGAGATCAAGGCTGACATCACACACATGTGTTCCAGCACATTAATGCTCATTTGGGAATCTTCCTGCAGTTCAGCCAGTGCACATTCCTCCCATTCACAAATTATGTTTTCCCACTTTAAATGCCACACCATTCTCTTCTACTAGTTTGCTGGTTGCAGTTGCCACTTCTCCATGATAGCTTCCCAAGCTGCTTTGGTAATGTATGTGATGGGAACATGGGAGAGGCATGTGACATGGTCACATCCTGCACAGTGTTGCCAAGGTGCTTGTGGTGCTGGTGCAGGGAAGTAATTATGTCATATGGCGTACCCGTTGCCTACCTTACTGGAGCCGTAGGAGAAGTAGCCACAAGGAATTATGTGAAAGTACGCTGAAATGAAATCAACGTATTTGGGGTGGTTGGTTTATTATATAAAAGGGTTTTTTAATGGCAACGCAGTATGCTCAAATTTCAAAATGAGAATGTGGCCAAAACAAATGCCTTTGATAAAAGTGGTTTAATACTGCACTCTAAGGTTCAATTTAATGATTTGTTTAAAATAACTTTTGGAATAACACTGATTTCCAAGTGGCGCAGTTCGTTGAACGCTTCTCCCATGCCAGCCAATGGAATGGAAGCAGTACAGAGATGATGGGGGTTACCGCACTTTGTATTCCCAGCGATGTATTAAGAGTTTGAAAATGTTGTAAAAAACATCGCTTTAAAAGGGGTTTTGGATACCACGGCTTATAAATGGTTGGAAGACGTCTTCACAGCTAAAGGGGCCAAACAAAGTGCGAACAGTATTTTTTATAACGTTTTCAAACTCTTAATACATTGGTGGGAATACATAGAAAGTGAGAACAGTATCTTTTATAACATTTTCAAACTCTTAATACATCGCTGGGAATACAAATGCGGTAACCCCCGATCTTGCACAGCTGTTATACTGTTGCCAGATCTACACATAAGTTTCTATAAAAGGTTTCCAAATATCTAAAAATAAGTCTGTATGCAATTGTCTGTATGGCACCAAGTTTAAATATTGATAAAGTTCTAAGGTCCTCAATCCATTTATTTACTGGAGGTGGGCATTTATCACTCCAGTATTGTAATATGAGTCTTTTAGCAGTAGTAAGAGGGTCCATTTTCATTGACCATTGGTGAGCCTCCAAGAGATGGCAGATAGTGTAAAAGTACATAAGCATCCTCAAAAATCAATGAACTTTCTAATTCAAAATTGATATGGGTAATCACTTCCCAGAAAAACCAAATTACTGGACATGCCCAAAGCATATGTTTAAGGGACTCATCCTGTGAGTCACAGCACCAACAGTTAGGCACTTTATGCAATCCTTTGCTAAAGAGTAGCTGTGGCGTCCAGTATATCCTAAACATTATTTTCTTTGTCTGGACTCATGGCAAAGAAGCCCTTGAAAGATTTCACCAGGCTTTCAACGACTTCCACCCCACCATCAATCTAACTATGAATTATTCTGAACAAGAAATCAACTTCCTAGACACCACAGTACGGATCCATGGTGGACACACAAGCACCACATTGTACCGGAAACCGACAGATCGGCAAACGTATCTACATGCGTCCAGCCACCACCCCAACCATATCAGACAATCCATTGTCTATAGCCAAGCCCTACACTATAGTCGCATCTGCTCCAATCCTTCAGACAGAGATACACACTTGAGAGACCTACAGCAAACATTTTTGTAACTACAATATCCTGCAGATATGGTGCGTAAGATGATTGAGAAGGCCAGAATGATACCCAGGCACAACTTACTACAAGATAAGCCCAGAGAGAATGACAACAGAACACCTCTGGTTGTCACTTATAGCTCCCAACTAAAACCAGTCCAACGTATTATTAAGGACCTACAACCAATGCTGGATTGTGACACTTCCCTCACTGAAGCACTGAGGGGGTGTCCCTTTCTTGCTTACAGACAGCCGGCTAACCTAAAACAACTTCTCACCCATGATGATAAACTACTTAACAAGAACATGGACTCTGGCACCAAGGCCTGCAACAAACCAAGGTGCCAACTTTGTGCTCATATAGATTCTAGGAACACCATCTCTGGACCCACCAATGTCAGCCATACTATCTCAGGTTCATATTCCTGCTCATCTTCTAATGTGATTTATGCCATCACATGCCAGCAATGCCCTTCCACAATCTACATTGGACAAACAGGTCAGTCTCTTAGACAAAGATTAAATGGACATAAGTCTGACATCAGAAACCACAATATTCAAAAACCAATGGGTGAACATTTCAACCTTCCAGGACATTCTGTTGCAGATTTAAGAGTAGCAGTTCTCTTACAAAGGAATTTTAAAGGGAGATTGGAAAGAGAAACTGCTGAATTACAGTTGATATTCAAACTAAAGTCAATGCATTTACCTGGGCTGAATAAAGACCTTGCATTCATGGTCCATGCAATCCATTACCAATGCTGATTTCTCCACACTCATCTCTCCCCTGGACATCACAGACTCTTCTGCATATCACACCTAATCCCATCAAGCCTTCTATTCACATTTACATACTGCTCCTCTACTTAAAGACCGATGGATTCACATTCTAACTGTATCTGAAGAAGTGAGCTGTGGCTCACGAAAGCTCATACCCTACCAGAAAATATTTTTGTTAGTCTTTAAGGTGCTACTGGACTCTTGCCCTTTTTGACTACTGCAAACAGACTAACACGGCTACCCACTGTGAATTATTTTCTTTGTTGAATAAGTCGCAACTTAAGATCCATAGAGAGAGCAGGTATAAACTTTAAGGCCATATCTTATTGCTTTGGCAAAATAGGGTGATCTAGCTCTTTATTCCATTCGTTTCTAAGACTCTGCATATCATTTTTATTAATTGACATCAAATATTTATAGACAAATATTGTAGGTTTCGTTTTCTGCATCGATTCAATTAGAGTTTCCAGGAGCAAAGGGGACCTTGAGATACTTAATGCTGCAGGGCCATATTTAGATACCAACAGATGTTGCAATTGTAAATATCGCCATTCGACAGAAGTTGACAAGTCATATCTAGACTTGTTATATTTTTGTCTCTACTTTATGTATACTTTTCATTTTAAAGTTCTATTTAGTTGCTGGATTTTGAGTGTGTTCCCCCCACCCCCGTTCTTTTTTTTCCTGTTTTTTTTTAAAGAAAGAAATAAACAAAAATAAAAAACAGCTGTTACTGTGTTAGATCCAGACAGCGCTTTAATTCAGTCTTGCCCAGAACCACTACCCCCCATCCCATATGGCTTTTGTTCATGCTGGTCCTATGATCCAGCATAGCCATTTGGTGTGGTCAAAGGGAACTCCTTCCTTTCCCACCTATGTCTTCTGAAGAAACTTGCCCACAAAAAGTTCCCAGTGGATTATGCCTTAGATATTTGTCTTTGATTTACCCTGTCTTGTAACAACCCAATTTGTTCTTTTAAAAACCTATTATGTAATAACATTGCTTCAATACAAAGTAAGAATACTGTAAAATGGAAATTAGTCCTTTAAAAAGCAGAGAGCTGACAAACAAGCCTTAAGGGTACATTACTAGTACATCCCTTAATCAGATAGTAAAACTCACAGAAAGG
Source organism: Euleptes europaea (assembly GCF_029931775.1). Taxonomy (NCBI): domain Eukaryota; kingdom Metazoa; phylum Chordata; class Lepidosauria; order Squamata; family Sphaerodactylidae; genus Euleptes; species Euleptes europaea. The sequence continues at coordinate 38,471,227 of NC_079323.1, forward strand.
AAGCTGTTATGACAGAGCCTTATGTCAGACACTAATCCTGACCATGTACTACCTCATACAGGCTGTGTCTTTTGTTGGACTGGGATAGGAGGAACAGGACACAAAGAAGCTTTTTTGCACCAAGTCATAGCTGAATCATTCCCACCAAGTACTGTTTGCTCCCTTGGAAGATCTTGAATCTAGTTACCCAGGATCTCCAGAGTGGGGACTTTCATGAACCCTGCTATCTGAGATATCCTGCAGCTATGAGTCAAAGTTTCACTGAAACCAATGATATTCTCTTCCAACTAAATATTTTTCAAATTATGGTGTGGGCTGCATCTTAGCACTTGTGTAGTAATATAGTTTAATCACATATCTAATTATTTGTTGCCTGATATTCAAAGGGGCAATTGGAGAGGACAGGTTGAGTCAATAGATGCTTTCATGGACTATTCCACTGGAATTATTTGACTGACTGACTGACACTGGATTACTAAAAAAAGTATAAAAACTAACCCCAACGATTTTTTAATTTACTTGGTACAATCCAGGGCCATTTAAGCACTTTGAAAGTCCATTGCTTTCACTGGATAACTTAAAACTCATCTGCTGAGATTCAGGGAACCAAATTGCTTATATTGTGCCCAGGGGGCAGGAGAGAAGGTTGTTGCTTAATTTAAAATATATCCAAGGACAAGTGTCTGGCAATCTGAAGAAGAGAAGGCTGGGAGGCAATATGATAACCATCTTCAAGTACTTGAAGGGCTGTCATATAGAGGAGGGTGCCAAGTTGTTTTCTGTTGCCCCAGGAGGTTGGACCAGAACCAACGGGTTGAAATTAAATCAAAAGAGTTTCCGTCTAGACATTAGGAAGAAATTAGTTAGAGCAGTTTCTCAGTGGAACAGGCTTCCTCGGGAGGTGGTAAGTGCTCCTTTCCTGGAATTTTTAAGCAGAGGCTAGATGGCCATCTGTCAGCAATGCTGATTCTATGACCTTAGGCAGATCATGGGAGGGAGGCCATCTTGGCTATCTTCTGGGCATGGACTAGGGGTCACGGGTGGGAGGGAGGGAGGTAGTTGTGAATTTCCTGCATTGTACAGGGGGTTGGACTAGATGACCCTGGTGGTCCCTTCCAACTCTATGATTCTATGATCTGTGTGCCTTCTCCCCAACTGAAATCTTTTTTCTTCCCTCCCCATGCCATCTCACCAAACCCCTGAGCTGGTTCCCCACTGATACAGTGAGCTAGGGTTGTGCATATCGATATACCCGAACTGAAAATAAACCCGAAATTAGCCATTTCTGCAATATTCAGTTTTCGGTTTTACTGAATACCAAAACCTGGGGATTTCCCCGAAGCTGAAGAGGCAATTCCCGAAAAAGCCTCCTTTTTACTAAAGGGATGCTTGTAGAGAGTTGATACGATAAAGGGGGCAATTCTAAGCAATTGTGCTCAGACATATGTCATTCAAAAACACTTTCTCCCAGGAAAGAGCCCATAGCACCACAGCCAACATTTACTAACTTGGATCCTAATTACATGTTTGGACATTAACCTTTGCCTACTCTTTGCTGCCACTACAGACTCCCAGTTTGCCAACCAATGCCGTTCATGGTTGTCCACCAGTCCCCAAGAGCATGGTCTCAATCATGGCAAGCTGCAGTAGGAGGAGTGAGGCTGGAAATTTCCTTTCTGTGAGTGCTACTGCATTCCATTTGCACAAGATCCAAGCTGTTACTTGCAAGATAAAATAATGTTGTCAGTTCAGCTCTCTTTACTATCATGAATAGGACTATGCAACTTTAGCCATTTGACCTCTTAAAAAAAACATAAGCAGTGTATCCTAAGCAGGTGTACTCAGAAGGAACTTATTCAGAGGAACTTATCTCGTAATAAGCAGGTTTAAGATTATATTAGACAATTATTAGGTTAAAAAGGTAAAGGTGCAAACAACAGGTCATTACTGACCCATGGGGTGACATCACATCACAATGTTTACTAGGCGGACTATATTGATGGGGTGGTTTGCAGTTGCCTTCCCCAGTTGTCTACACTTTACCCCCAGCAAGCTGGGTACTCATTTTACTGAACTCAGAAAGATGAAGGCTGAGTCAACCTTGAGCCGGCTACCTGAAACCAACTTCCGATGGGTTCAAAATCAGGTCATGAGCACAGCTTTGACTGCAGTACTGCAGCTTACCACTCTGTGCCATGGGGCTCTCTCCTTATTAGGTTAATGATCTTTAAAGCATTAGCTTTAGTAAAGGAACAGAGAAAAAATTAACCATCAAAAATTTACAGATTTTTTTTTTAAATTTAACCAACAGAAAAATTACAGAAACAAAATAATGTTAAACTACGGAATTCACTTTTAAAGAATTAATTAATTGTAATGAATTATTATGATTTTTAACAATGTTAGGTTAATTGTTCACCCATGTGGACAATTCACTGAACCTCTCTTTTCTTCAGCTTTTATCCTGGAACACCAGGGTCAGCCTACAGTTTCAAATAAAACAGAAACAAAACGTAACAGTATTAAAAAACAAATTGAATTTTTAAAATTTGAAGTCAGCCTTGCTAAATAGGCAGCAAGCCATTTCTTCCCAGAGATGCCTGCAGTTATAGCTAGTGACCAGTAAGAGACACCTGGGTCTCTGTAGAGCTAAAGGTCTCAAGTCCTTGAAAACTTTGAGAATCTTGGAAGGGCATATTTTGAGTGTGTGGGATTCCCAAATTGTTCTCCTTCCCACAATCACTCATGGGTTCTCAGTGTGCAAGTACTAATGGCTTAAGAGCCATTAGAGGACCCATATGAGAGAATGGTGTGTCTTGTACACACCATCTTATATTGGCACTCATCTAAGGCTATTCAGCTAGAGTTTGCTGCATTTTGGTTTAACCCTGTGACAAACCCAACACAAGTGTTTTGGGAAGAACCTTGGCTCAGTGGTAGATCATTTACTTTGCATGCAACAAATCTTGGGTTCAGTGTCTAGTGTGTGTGTGTTAAGTGCGCCAAGTCCCTTTTGACTTCTGGCCACTCTATGAATTAATGGCCTCCAAAACAGCCTATCATTAACAGCCTTGCTTAGGTCTTGCAAACTGAGGGCCATGGCTTCCTTGATTGAGTCAATCCATCTCATGTTGGATCTTCCTCTTTTCCTGCAGTCCCCACTTTTCCTAACATTATTGCCTTTTCCAGTGAGTCTTGTCTTCTCATAATGTGACCAAAGTATGATAGCCTCAGTTTAGTAATTTTATAGGGAGAGTTCAGTCTCTAGTTATTTCCTGTTAAAAGGATCAGGTAGTAGGTGGTATAAAAGACCTCTTTTAGAGAGCTTGGAGAGTCACTGCTATTCAGAGTAGACAATACTGACCTTGACAGATTAATGGTCTGACTCAGGATTAGGTAGCTTGATGTGTTCCTGGGACCATTAGCCAGTCAATTTCTCAGTCTAACTTACCAACAAAGCGCATCAATGTTCTTATTTGTAAAAACTTTGAATATTGAAGGTTAGCTGGTTGTGCTTTTAGTTACAACCTACAGTGCCACTCATATCTTCTGCATTCTTTTCCTTATTAGCTTGGCTACTCTTGGAAAACCTCATTCTCAGCTGTGGTTTAAAATGCACAAAGGACCTTCCTTAAACAAGGGATTTCTTTGTCTGAAATTGCAACATGGCAGTAATTTAGTTCAAGTCACTGTGTTACCCAATTAAGGCGTATGTGATCCGTGAGACTCAGTAAGCCAAAACGGCTGAGTGTATGTGGGAGATTTTCAAAACAAAGCAAAAATGTGTCAAGGTCAACATTCCCTAGGGGTGGGGGATTGTTGTGCTCCCGAATCAAACCAAAGCAGGAAAGACTGAGGCATAGGTAACATACATAATGTGGTGCTCTACTTCTGGATTCAACATCCATGTTCAAACTAGGGAATTATTATCACATTTGGCCACTTTGGAGGCAACATAGGCCACCCGCACAGTTGGAAATGAAACTGGACTGAGCACATGAGCTGAATTTTTTCTTTTGGCTGGGGAGTGTCAAATCATTTTATATTCTTGTTTTTTTATAAGGAGATGACCTTAGGATGCGTTGGAAAGAAAAAGACAATTATATTATTTAAAGTTATTTATTTAAAACATTTCTATCGCACCTTATGTCATTGGACTCAAGAGGGCTACAGATGACAGCACATAACAAAGCATAGGGAAAGGGCTATGGCTCAGTGCTCAGTGCTTGGCATGTACAAGGTCCCAGGTTCAATCCATGGCATCTCCACTTAAAGGGACTAGGCGAGTAGGTGATGTGAAAGACCTCCGCCTGAGACCCTGGAGAGCCACTGCCAGTCCAAGTAGATAATACTGATCTTGATGGACTGACTGTCTGATTCAGTATAAGGCAGCTTCATGTGTTCATGTGTTCCAGGCAGAGGGTTTGCCTCTTACTTCACCTTCAATGGGGATTTGTCAGGGAAGCTTCCTAGCTGCAGAGGCAGCAAATGATACACATGGGCCCTCGGGATGGTCTAGAGGAGCCAACTAGTGCGGTGGTTGTCAGGGCCAGAGGCAGAAATCTGAGCGGGACTCAGCAGATGAAGGGAGCTGAGACCCAGGGCTCGTGGCAAGACCAGCCAGAGCGGAGCGCCATGTGCATCGCTTAGGGAAAGATTCTACTGCCGATTAGAGGACCTGGAAAAGAGCAGAATTCAGCAGGGTTTTTTTTCCCCAGGCTCGGGGAGGGGAGGAGAACCGAGGTAGGAGGAGGTGTGAAAGACTTCAATCTGCAACCCTGCAGAGCTCCTGCCAGTCTGAGTAGGCAGTACTGACCTTGCGGGACCAATGGTCTGACTTAGTAAAAGGCAGCTTCATGTTTTCATGTGTATGTTCTCAACGCACATACACCTATCTTAGGAAACTGAATTTAATAAAGGGTGTGCTGCAAAAGAACTCCAAAAAGATGGGGCATTGCAGTAATACGAGCATGTCTGGACTCAGTGCCTTTACTCCGCTCACCCCACAATGATGCTCCGTTGTCTCATAAACTTAATTTCTTTCAGACTCTGTTCTGGTATTGTCTGTGGTCCACAGCACCAGACTTAGTTGAATGAGCCTTCCCACAGCTGAGGATCATCTCGCAGTGTACCCTTATCTCCTTTTCAGTGAGCCAGCCTAGGGCGCTCTGCTTGTGCACCCTTTATTACCCCACAGGTTTGAAGACCACTTCCCACCTTCGCTCAGTTAATTGCTGTCTTCACTCTCCTGGCTCATTGCAATGCTGCCAAAATAACATTGGGATATGGCTTTCTCAGTCCCTTATAGCAAGTCAGAAGTAATTTCTTTCAGGTAAGTTTCGTTTCCGCAGTTAATGGACAAGTTGTGATTCGATTCTGATAAGTTGCCTTCTGAACGCACATCCCAGTTGTACAGATGACCCTGTTACCTCAGCAGTCAGCAACTGTGGGAGGAGGCATGTCAGAGAAAGTTTTGTCTCTGAAAGACAATAGTTATCCCTTGAGAAACAAAAGTTTCTCAGGTAATATATTTCAAACTTGAGACAGCAGAGCTCATGGGACCCAGAAGGCTCTACTCTTCCGTTATCTTTGCATTTAAACAAAGGCTTATGAAACCACGAACAAGAGTCTCTGAATTCTGGACTGCATTAACAAAGAGAAGGGCCGTTTGTCAAATTGTGCTGCCTTGAGGGCAAAAAATGTACCCCCCACACACTGATTTTTATTCAAAATAGCATCTATAAAATGGTGTCCATGGAACATAGGAATGTTCCACTTGAAAGTATATATCTGGGGTATATTTTGAACAGAATTTACAGTTGTATGAATGTGAAATTGCAAAAAAGAAAGAAAATCTTTGGCCCGAACCCCAGTGGCAGGGCAAGGCCTTCAGTTGTTCCTATCTTTAATTTCAGAACTTGTTCTAATACCTTCAGTGGCTTTTCTTATTGCCTCTTCATACAATACATTTCCCCCCCTACACTGATAAAACCTCTCCATAGGGAACAAGATGCATTGCAATCCTAAGAGCATTTTCCTCGAAGTCAGCCCCACTGAATAGACCTCAGTACGATTCTGAGTAGACCTTAGGATTGCTTTCAAAGTTGTGTGTCCTACTTAGGGTTGCCAGGTCCCTCTTCACAATCGGTGGAAGGTTTTTGGGGTGGAGCCTGAGAAGGGCAGGGTTTGGGGAGGGGAGGGACTTCAATGCCATAGAGTCTAATTGCCAAAGGTGGCCATTTTATCCAGGGGAACTAATCTCTATTGGCTGGAGATCAGTCGTAATAGCAGGAGATCTCCTGCAACTACCTGGAGGTTGGCAACCCTAGTCCTACTGTCTGAAGATTCAAGAGTTTATCTCTACTACCTACCTGTGCTCCAAGTTCTTTGAGGCCTCTACTGCTCATGACAGCAACAGGTGCGTTCTGTACAGGGGAAGCTGAGTGTGCTTTAAAAGGCCAAAAGAGTGACTACCCACAACCTTTTTCCCAGCAGCTCCTGGCCGGCCACTTTTCACCTTATTTCTGGTTCTAGATCACAACTGGGGAAAGGACAGAGTAAGTGGTGTGTAGTGGTTAGAGTTTCACACAAATACTGGAACGGCCTAGCTTCAAATCTCCATGTTGCCATGAATCCCACATAGGGTTGCCAAACGCCTGGAGCAAAAATGTCCTGGGCCTTTAACAGAAGCTTAAAGGGGTGTTGATGTTATTTACCTCCATGCCATGAAAATCTACAGCTGCCCATGTCCACACATTAAGCCTCTAAGTATGGGACAGTTATTTTTTGTCTACAGACCTGTTGGCAACCTTTAAACTCATATTGTGATCTTGGACTGGTCACTTCCTTTTATGGTTGCAAAATAAAATTCCAGCGGTACCTTCAACCCTAATAAGTAAATAATTAATGCTGTAAATGTTTAAGGTGCCGCTGGACTTTTGTTTGACTGCACTTTCTTACAGCCAAATCTAGTTTACAAGGCTATTGAGGTCAAATCAAGAAGAACTAGTAAATGAGAATATGGAACTGGCAACTAGGAACGAATTGGGAACTGGGAAACAACTTCAGCCTCCTTAAGTAAGAAAACGACTGCAGCCTTGAAGCGGGACACATCTCAAAATTCCTCTTCTTGTTGCAGCGAAGAACAGACATCTGTTTTGAAACTCTGTGATCTTTAACAGGCCATCCTACCATAAGGATTTTTTTAGCATTATTTATCACCATTCTTATGCCTCCTAACTGCATATTTGTTTAAAACTCATGTGCTGGAGAAAAGTTGTTTTGTTTTGGGGACTGCAGACAAATGGTAAAATCAGACCCAGGTAACAGCCTGAGACATATAACAAAAACCTTTTGAAAAGCTAAATTTAATTCTTCAGAGGCTCAGGAGGGAGCAATTTAAAACCAGGTTTGCATTTTTGAAATTTTTTGGTTTACCTTATTTGGGCACGCAATGAAAAATCCAGAGGTCTTTGGGGATTCAGCCGAATGGGGGTGGGGGTGGAGCGTCTAACTGAGATGAAAGGACATGCCTTTTGTACCATAGATACATTGCTAAATATGGCTTGTGTTAATAACAAATGAATGTGTTTGCTGGCAGGGCTGAGCAAAAATTCTCCAGCTTCTACTAAGGTAGCAGTATTAGCAGTATGTGGAACTGGTTAAGTGAAGAGAGCAGTTTTATAGCAGACAGAAATACCTATTGAGGCCGGTTACTGAGGAAGCGACTACCCAAGCTGCAAGAACAAAAATTTGGCTGCAAGATTTGCAAAGCTGCATTTCAAACAAATTGAACTAAGCCAGAGAATGACATTTTTAATGAGAACATTTGCTTCGTTTTTAGGGTTTGGCAGAGAAATGAATAATCTTCAGGCACCCAACACGGAGCAGGAAAGGAAACTGAGAAAGGAATAGATCTGGTTTAGTGGAAAAACATCTCTTTCAGGTTTCTTCAGTGCATTTGCAAAGTCCCGCATCAGTGTGTGAGGGCATATGCACAAATTGCATTCCCAAAATGTGTTTGAACTAGATCATTAAGAAATATTTATCTGCATTACCATTTAAAAAGGTAAAGGTCCCCTGAGCAAGCACCAGGTCATTCCTGACCCATGGGGTGACGTCACATCCCGACGTTTACGAGGCAGACTTTTGTTTGCAGGGAGGTTTGCCAGTGCCTTCCCCAGTCATCTTTCCTTTACCCCGAGCAAGCTGGGTACTCATTTCACCGACCTCGGAAGAATGGAAGGCTGAGTCAACCTTGAGCCGGCTACCTGAAACCAACTTCGGTCGGGATCGAACTCAGGTCGTGAGCAGAGCTTTTGACTGCAGTACTGCAGCTTACCACTCTGCGCCACGGGGTATTACCATTTATAAGATGACAAAAAAAAAAAACACACACACCAAAAACAAAACAGGATATCTACTTGTGTTCCATATGAAGGAACCACAGGATAAGGGTTAGAGTGTCAGATCTGGGAGACCCAGGTTTGCATTCCCAGTCTGCCTTGGAAGCTTGCTGGACCAGTCACACACTCCCAGCCTAATCTATCTCATAGGGTTGTTGTAAGGATAAAGTGGAAGAGAGGAGAACCATGTAAGCTGCTTTGGGTCCCCTTTGGGGAGAAAAATGGGATACAAATGACTGAGGTTGTTTATGCATGGGAGTTTTACCTGAGGTTCATTGCTCGCTGGACCCACACTTCCCTGTTGGGAATCTATGCACCACCAGTCTCCAAGCTCAAATCAAGTCCCCACCCCTTTAAATGCTGCTTAGTAAGCTCTACAAAGTAAGCCAATTACAGTGAGAGGAAATCCCCCCAAACCCAATTGCTGCATAAAAAGGTGTTTTAAGAACAACAACAAAAAAAAACCCGGATCAATCTGAAAGGGGGAGGGAGAATCCAAGCCTCAGTTTTTAAAAGCCTTTCTTCTGCTCAGAAAGAGCTCCCAGGAAGCAGGAAGCATTTGAATCCCCACCTCTTTACACACTGCTTTGTAATTGGCTGTGAGAGAAACCAAGCTTGCATGTCCTGTGCATTGCCTTATGCACAGGGATTTAACCCGGCCGAGCTCAGTGGGATACAAATCAATTAAATAGAAAGTAGAGATGCAGTATTATATCCCAGCATTTTATAACCATGAATTTCAGCATTAGAAGAAAGCTTAGGGCCATGTAGTCAAGCCCCTTGTTATGAGACATGGTTGTCAAAGCACAATGCAAATCACAGCATGCCACAAGCAAAAATGCTAAGGAAAACAGAGTTACTACCACAAGCAAATTTTAAAAAAGGAAAAGAAAGCTCGATCAAGAATATGACTGATTCCTGAACCCATCAGTCAGTGGAGAAGGAAGGTATCACATAAAGTTAATAAAAATGGCTGGAATTTGCTCAGCTGGTATGAAGTACATACAAAAACATTGTAAATATTAAATTCAGAGCCAGCAATGTGTAGCAACTAAAAGTTAGCAATGGAAAGAAAAGAGTATTTTCAAATCCTTGTTCAGACAAAACTAACTGGGTGGCCTTGGGAATGCTCCCTCTCAGCCTAACCCATTGCTTCAGGCTTGGCCTCTGATCAGTCTGTCCTACATGACAAAGAGTGAAAATGCATGGTCACTTTAGCCTCCTTTATTTCCTGTTTCAGCCAGGATTCAGCCAGGATCCAACGCATGCATTTTCGCCGAACGTGAGTTCGATCCTGGCTAAATCCTGGTTGAAACAGGGAATAACGGAGGCTAAAGCGACCATGCGTTTTCGCACAAAGTAACCTGTCTTAAGGACTGTAGACAGCTTGATGGGCACTGAATATCAAGAAGTGGTTTTCTTTAGGTATCTATCAGGGCTTTCTTTCACTGTGTAATTTTCTCTTAAGCTTGCTGGCCTTACTTTGTAATAACACCAGTCACCCCGTCCTCCTTCTCTCTGCTTTGCACATTTATTTCAGCCAATGGAAACTAATAACCCATGCTTCTGATGATGTGGGCTCTGACTCACAAAAGCTTATGCAAACACAAATCTCCTAGTCTTGAAGGTGCTGCAGCCTTCTTTGTTTTGACGGCGATGGATTATGATGAATAACCCCTCAGGAATGTGGGCTCTCCTAAAAAAATAAAATAAAAAACAAGATAAATGAGTGTGCTGTTTAAAATCAGAAATCATAAATAGCCAAATTAGTCCAAAAGTGGGAAAAGCCAGATTCAGACAACAAGTTTTATTAAGACCAAAAAAATTAATCCAAATCACTGTGCAAGCTTTCAAGTTCTCCATGACTCTTCAGCAGGCTGGATGTTTAAAATGAGGAGGGGAAGGGGATGTTTCATCTGTGATCTTAACCCTTCTCATCTGCATTCTCATTCTCATCTGCCTCTTCAAGCTGGGCCCCAGTGTCTGTATGTGCATTGGTCCTGGGGGCATCCCACTTGAGAGCAGCTGGCACAAGAACTGGACTTCGGACCAGGAGCAGAAGGCACACATCAGTAACCCTTGTAAAGAGCTGTATTTTTTAAGTGTCACAGTTCATGCAACCCTCCTTATAGGTAGGGTTGCCTGCTTTGAGTTGGGAAATACCTAGAGATTTTGGAGGTGGAGCCTGAGGAGGGTGGGGTTTGGGGTGGGGAGGGACTTCAGTGGGGTATAATGTCATAGAGTCCACCTTCTAAAGGGGCCATTTTCTCCAGGTGAACTGATCTGTGTCTCCTGGAGATGAGTTCATCTAAGAAGATCAACCACCTGGAGGTTAGCAACCCAATTAAGAGATGAGAAGCAACCTTTGGGTATTATAGATTACAACAGCCCCGAGATCCAACAACAGCCTAACTACACATTTTGTTGTAAGACATGTAACAGTCCCAAAACAATGTTGGGGAACCTTTTTATTTTTTTAAGCAAAACAATTTAAAATTGAGGTTTAGAAGCAGCAGGGAAGGGAGACTTCACTTACCCTGCCCACAACGCTACCTGTCAGGTTTTGTCTCATGAAGGCATATTCCAGCTGCCTCCGCAGCTTATCTCTCATGTGCAAATGTGTATTTGCAAAGGTAAAGTCTCCTCCGTCTCCGTTCTGCTGCTATGTTATATTCTGGAATGCATTATTGGAAGTAGATTATGCTGCATATTTCTCTATGTTGACACATTTTGAAAGGAAGGGGGGTATTTGAAAGTCAGATTCTCATTATATAAACCTCCAAACCTGACACTATTCTAGGAATTATTCAGTACTCTGGTTTCCCCTTATCTGGGCCCTTAGCATTAAGTCTTTTGGATGTTACTGCTGATACTTCTGGTGAGTACCCCCCCCCCTTCTGTCTGGAGAAACTTAGCCAGAGTTCCTCTGTTTAAACACAGCCATGCCCACACATTGGGATGCTCTGAGACAATGCCTGGTTTCATGTCTGGAAAGTTTCAGCATACCATCTAACCCACTCCCTCTCAGAGCCTGTTTGGAGAAGGCACTTGTAGCCCAAGGGGCCCTTCCCTGCCTCTGATAAGCATGGAAGCTAATTGTTGCTGGCTAAAATATTCATGGGGTGGAATGTACTTTCCTTTCAACGTCTGAGCTATGACGAAGAAATGTTGTACTGGAAGCATTGTTCAATGAAGGAATAGTGTTGCATAGCCATGCATGGCCTAGAGGGCCGACTAAGGAGTGCTTTCAATGTGCCTTTATAATGACACTGAAGCGTCTTTAAATATTTATTAACAGAATGCTGGATCTGGTGTGCAAAAATCTTATGACATCAATGCCCTTTTTCATCTCTATGCAATGTCCTACAGAGCTGAGCCTCAGCACATTTCAGTGGAAGGAAGCTGTTGCCTTTCCTCCTTGTTACAGAAATATGGTTTCCTGGAAGGCATCAGTGGGCACTGTAGAGTTGCCAAGTTTGCCAACCTCCAGGTGAGTGTCTGGCAATATACCAGAATTACAGAAGATCCGTTTCCCTGGAGAAAATGGCAGCTTTGGAGAGTGGATTCTATGACATTACACTCTGCTAAGGTCCCTCCCATGCCCAAACCCTTCCCTCTCCAGACTCCACTCCCAAATCTTCAAGAATTTCCCAACTCAGAGTTGGCAACCCTAGGGCAGTCTAGGGATGATAGTGACAGGCAAGAATCTGATCCTCTGTGACAGCGTTGATCCCAAGGCTGCAGGATCTGCAAACCCTACCACAGGATCAGGATCTATTCAATAAGAAACACACAAGGCACGTTATCACCTGTGTACTAAATTCAAGGGATCATTAGCACTCACTTCTGCCTGTTAGAACCTAGAGTCGGGCATGGCTAGGGTGGCCAACCTCCATATACTAGCTGGAGATCTCCCGCTATTACAACTGATCTCCAGCCGATAGAGATCAGTTCACCTGGAGAAAATGGCCGCTTTGGCAATTGTACTCCATGGCATTGAAGTCCCTCCCCTCCCCAAACCCCGCCCTCCTCAGGCTCCACCCCAAAAAGGGACCTGGCAACCCTAGGCATGGCTGAAGGAATGTGGTTCATAAAGGCCCCTGCTCAGTCTTCCCTGTGCCATAACCTCTCCAGACAGCTTTGTTTTTGCAGTCAAGTCACAGCTGACTCATGGTGACCCCATAGGATTTTCAAGGCAAGAGATGTCCAGAGGTGAGATAGATAATTTATTTGCGGCACTTAGCCAGTCAAAACATGATAAAATGGAAAGCATGGACTAATAGATTCTTACAATCATAGAATTACAGTCCGAGTCTTAAAACATTTTTAAAACATTTAAAAAGGAATTACAGCTGGGACACATCTGTCAATTGCGCTGTTCTAAGGCGACGAATTTTCATTGCTGCTAAACAAAATTTTGCAACCTGAAGAGTGGTTGAAGGATTACCCTCTTGTAGGAGCATCTCAAACCTTTCACCTGCCCTGTCAGGTCTCAATCTCGATAAGAGGGGCTCAATAAACTTCGAACGGGGTAATGTATAGAAATTGCAGTTCAGGAGGGCATGCTCAACAGTTTCTAAGTCCCCTGATTGATGTCCAGAGGTGGTTTGCCATTGCCTGCCTCTGTCCAGTGACCCTGGTATTCCTTGGAGACCTCCCATCCAAATAGTAGCCAGGGTCAGGGCTGAGCATGTATGACTGGCCCAAGGTCACCCAGCAAGCTCCCATGGAGCGAGCGGGGGTTTGAACCTGGGTTTCCCAGGTCGTACTCCGACACCTTAACCACTGTACCACGCTGGCTCTCCTAGGGGGCTTTAGGCACTCCATTCTCCCTCTTGCCCCCTTTGCAATATGGGAATAATACTGGCTTCCTTTGCAGGGCTGTTGTAAATATTAGCAATGTTATATGAAAGATTTTTATTGCTAAAAGTGCTGTTGTTTTTATTTCTTAGGCCTTGTTTATGCATCACTGCAGATTTGATGTGCAACTAGAATTTGCGCCTCTACAGACAAGCCTTAAATCAGGGTAAAATCAGATGAAACAGCAACAGTTCCTGGATCAAGATGGCAGCATGGTAGGGTTACCAAACTCCTGGTGGGGCCTGGAGTTCTCCCAAAATTACAGCTGATCTCGAGACTGCAGAAATCAGTTTCCCTGGAGAAAATGGCTGCTTCAGAGGGTAGACTATATGGTATACCACAGATTCTAGGTGACATCCCTCCCCAAATCCCCCTTCCATAGACACAGCTCCCAAATTTCCAGGAATTTCCCAAGGTGAAGTCAACAACCCTACATTAGAGAGGGGTAAGCTTTTCCTCCTGCACATTTTTCTTTACCTGAAATAACCCCACAGGGGTCCAACTTGCTCCATTTGACAGACAGGCCTCAACAGGCAAAGTGACCTATGAAGTTATTTCAGGTTAAAGAAATGTTGTGGGGAGGCTGAAATACTAGGGTTGCCAGTTCCAGGTTGGGAAATACCTGGAGATTTTGGTAGGGTTTGGAGAGGGGAGGGACTTCAATGCCATAGAGGTCCAATTGCCAAAGCAGCCATTTTCTCCCGGGGAATCTCCAGCCACCACCTGGCGGTTGGCAACCCTATGAAATACCCTTATCTCCCTTGCATTGTCTCTGTCTAAACAGTCTTATCTGTTTTAAAAGAAAAGAAACAATCACAGAACACCCATTTTCTCATCTGGTTTGGTCCACAGTTAATCCTCAGACTAGAAAAGGGCTGTTAGTGTGTCTTGAAACCCAGAGAAATTAAGTCCAGGCAGGAAGCATTCCAGATCAGTGACTCATGTAGAAACACAGTGGGTGGGCTCACTTGACAGTGGGGGATTATTATGCTTCTGCCTTCTAAATATACATCTTTGGGTCGGTAAGAACAAACTAGGCCTCCGATTTCTACGGGAAATATTGCTTTAAATACACCCAAGAAGAGGGCTCCGCGATAGCACCCTGAAAGTGATCCCCCCACTTTTCACAAGAATGGCAGGCGGGATCCAAATGATTGAAGCCTCCTACACTGATCCAGTAGATACACACTGCAGGAGATCTTGGGAGGTGCCCAGAACTCAGCTCACAGACCTCCAGAAGAAATATTTGGAAAAAAGGGGGATTAAGAACTTAAGGCCTGAGAAAGAGCATTTTGTCTGGTAGAGCCCAAACGTTAGCCTCTGCATTATAATCTTGTTTGACGTAAAACCAAAAATGCTTGAATTGGAGCCAGTCCTTGGCCACCTTAAGGCCTCCTTTCTGTGTTTTGCACCCTGGGATAAGCTAAAGTCGATGCCATTCTTCAAGGAAAGCTTGGACTATGGCCCCGTGGTATGAATGGAAACATTTCTGAAGTCAGAAATATTTTATTACTTTTGACCCTTTCCAGGAAATAATGACTTTGCTTGCAAGATGTTTTAAAAAATAATAATAAAAGGAAGGGCTTAGACCAGCGTAAGTGTCTTTGTTATAGTCTATTGCCAATTGGAACTTCAGCAGCAAAAAAAGAGGGGGGGGGCTTAGCATTAAGAAGAGTACAGAATTTGAAATATAACGCAAATAAAACTGCCAGGAAGGTACTATATTTAATTGGTGGTATGTGTCATTTATTAATCAAGACATGCTAGGAATTTAAAAGTCAAATGGAGGCCCTTTCCCTATTTTTCTCCCCTCTTCCAATTAGGCTACGAATCAAGAAAAGCGTACCTTTCCGCCCCCCCCCCCCCAACTAAGCCCCATCATGCCCACACACTGCAAACTGCTTTCGAAATTTGACAGGAGAATTTCCAAGGCAGCTTGCGACGTTCTGAGGGGGCTGCTTTTGAGGAAATGTCAAACGCTGCAACGTGTGAACCCCAACTCCTTCCACGTGCAGCCCAGGGCTCTCTGCAGACGCGCTGGAAAAAGCGATGCCGCTGCTCTGCCTGTCAGCTGGCTTGAAGAAACGTCACCAGGACGCAGTGCCCTTTGCCTTGATTCAGCGCCCGTGTCCAAAACGCTGCTGCATATGTGGTCGGCACATTAACTATGATCCGCAGGTGCGGACTAAAGAGAGCCGACTAGGGTTGCCGACCTCCAGGTAATTACTCAAAAGGGACACCGCTGGGTAAGTACAGAATGTAAGGAAGCAAACACAGGAGCGAAAGTGTATCACAATGTGCAAAATATTATATGATACAAGCTACATAACATGAAAAACAAGACCAGTGACAGTGCAACTATAATTCTGTCCTCAAAGCTATAAATAGCCAAGTAAATAACACAGGATTACTATCCCCAAATGGGCTGGCATGTGTTATAAAAGTCCAATATTGGTACAAAAGCCTGTAAGAGTATGTGAAGTAGTGAATCTTCTTATTTTCAGATATCCTTCAGCCAGATACAGGAGAAAAAGCAGGTTCCAAATGTCAAGAAAAGAAGGGGAGACAGACGTTTCCGATTCTTCCTCAGTCCCTCTTCAATTCAATACATGACTGTACAAAGTCTCCTCTCAATTTATAACTGGAAGCACCTCTAGTATAATCCAATTTTCATTAGTTCCATTATTCGGAAAGTCAGACCGGTTCCCAGAGGGATACCTCCAGGTAATAGCTGGAGATCTCCCGCTATTACACCTGATCTCCAGCCAATAGAGACCAATCCACCTGGAGAAAATGGCCGCTTTGGCAATTGGACACTACGGCGTTGAAGTCCCTCCCCTCCCCAAACCCCACCCTCCTCAAGCTCCGCTCCCAAAACCTCCCGCTGGTGGCAAAGAGGGGCCTGGCACCCCTAGAGCTGACACCAGAGCTGGGATAATCAAAGGGACAACTTTAATTTTTATTGCTCAAGAGGGATCTGCGGGGCACACAAGCCAAAAAATCCCCAGAGCAAATTGCAGTGTGGGATGTGGAAGTGCCAGGCCTCCTCTGTTTTGTGCATCCCTGGTCTTAGGGCGAGGCTACCCTGGCTCAGAGCTCAGAGCCATCACATGGGGTACAGCTCATGCTCCTCCTTGCCAAGCCTTCTTTAGTGCTCGAGGGAGGTGCGCCATGTCCAATCCCCCAAGCCACAAGGACTATAGGTCAAGAATAGTGGCACGCTTCAATACGTTCCTCCTGTCCCAGGTCACCGCAAGACACCGAGGCCCCGGGCTTCTGGTATGAGGGTTACCCCTTCATCTTCCAAACAGATGCCTCACGGTGCTCTCCAGAGTAGTACCATGAACCACTGAAGCCTCATTATCCCACATTGTTCCCACATTTCCACCTATCACTTTCAGCTTAAGGCAGGTGGAAATAAAACCCAGCTTTTTGCCAATCGCTTCCAAAGATGGCGTATCGGCCAGACACAGCCCCTGTAGGCCCTTTACCTTGGACCAAACTCTCTTCCCACATCAAGCACAAGGATGGATGGAGACTGGCTCTTTGTTCCCGCCACCAGCAGCCAAAACACACCCCTCCCTTCACTTCATTGAAGGGGGGTATGGGGCAGCCTACTACAAGAGGCATCCTTACCTACATAGACTGCCACTGTCCACTGAATTGAGTGATAGCATCTTTGCAGGCAAGAGAGATCCAAACTTTTGGGACATATCATTGGCTTGTGGTGCTTCTATAGGTGCTTTCATATGGGGACTTTTCACATTTGCCCAGTGGGATGCCCCCACTTTTTGGGAGTTCCCACACCATGTGCCCAACTCATGGGCCTCCTGGGGCTCCTTTTTAGCCAGATCAAAGGAAAACACCCTTTGATCTGGCTCAAAGGAGTCACTGCAGTGTGGCCCCAGGCAGAATTGTTCCAGGCAGAGTATTCTAATATGTTTCAGCAGTGTTGGTCTGCAGCAGTAGAAAAGCCAGATTTGTGTCCAGTTGCACTGTAGAGATCAGCAAGATTTTTGGGGGTATAAGCTTTCTAGAGTCAAAGCTCCCTTGAAAGCATATACCCTGAAAATCTTGTTGGTCTGTAAGGTGCTATTGTACTCAAATCTAGCTATTCTTATATGGATGCTCTGACTGAATGGTAGTGGGGTGGAGCAGAGCTCCACCTTAAATTTGGCAGAACTAAGCTCCACATTCCCTGCTCCCCCTGCACTTTAAGGCTCCTGCCTAGGGTTGCCAACTGCCAGGTAGTAGCAGGAGATCTCCTGCTAATTCAACTGATCTCCAGCTGATAGAGATCAGATCACCTGGAGAAAAATGGCTGCTTTGGCAATTGAACTCTATGACATTGAAGCCCCTCCCCTCCCCAAACCCCGCCCTCCTCAGGCTCTGCCCCAAAAATCTCCCGCCGGTGACGAAGAGGGACCTGGCAACCCTACTCCCACCCCCCCACCGCACTGCAGCTGACCTGCAATGTATAGGATTGCCAGGTCCCTCTTCGCCACCAGCGGGAGGTTTTTGGGGTGGAGCCTAAGGTGGGCAGAGTTTGAAGAGGGGAGGGACTTCAATGCCCCAGTCCAATTGCCAAAGCGGCCATTTTTTCCAGGTGATCTGATCTCTGTCGGCTGGAGATCAATTTTAATAGCAGGAGATCTCCAGCTAGTACCTGGAGGTTGTCAACCCTGATGATGTAGCTATCCAGTGTGTCACAGCTGAGAAGAGGGAAGGGGAAGGAAGGGAAGAGGGCTAGACCATGGGAGGACCTAGAAGGATTGTCATCATGTTAACGATGGAGGACAAAAGAAGTGGGGGCAGCATCAGCAGTAAGCAACATGGGGATAGGGTTGTCAGCTCTGAGTTTAGAAATACCTAGAGATTTGGGGGTGGAGCCTGGGGAGGGCAGGGTTTGGGAACAGAAGGAACCTCAGCAGGGCATAATGCCATAGAGTCCAGCCTCCAAAGCAGCCATTTTCTCCAGGGGAACTAACTAATCTTTATTGGCTCAAAGTCAGTTGCAGTTCCACGAGATCTCCATGCCCCACACCTGGAGGTTGGCAATCCTAGAGATAGGACATGTGGACATCTTCCTGCCTGTCACTGCTGTGATGTCCTGACCACCCCTTGGGTGGCCTACATTCACAAACTTGTGTGCTCGACTGCTTACAGATCAGGAGTGAATACAGAACTTTCTCTCTTTCAGCCTAGCCTACTGCAGTAACTTAAAAACAATGCCTCTAGAAACCCAATGCCTCTAGAAACTCACAATCAGATGGTAAATATAGCAGAAGTGGTTGAGTACATATTTGCTGCGTTCTGAAACGTCTGATTTCAGGGAAGAGAATGCACGTTCATATCTCAGTACTTCATATTTCTATTGATGGCTGCCACAAGACTTGAGACTTGGCATGCATCACAATTGGTCCATGTACGGAAGGTCTTTCAGCCATCAAGGTGTTCACCTAGAACTTTTGCACTGTGGAAGTTCGTTCTCAGAATATTTTATGCCACTGACATAATCAGAACTAGTATCAGGATTTGCATGGTCAGGATCCATACTCGCATCTGCCATCTAACCAACTACTACACACCATCAGCTATCACAGGCGATTTATGCAGGGTCGATCTTGATGCTCGCTCAAAGCTCCTTTTTAAAATCTGAACTTTAAAATGCCTATTCACTGTCCCGATGCAAGAGGAGAAAGTCAAACAAAATCCAACCCCTCGCCTGCTCCTTCGTTCCTTTGTTTGCATAGCCATAAGCAATTGTTGTTTGCATAGCTAACCCACGGCTGTGATTCTTCATGCTTCCTTGAGTAGATGCTTTGAGGCGGGGACTGAGCAAATAAAAAAGGTCACGTTAAAGGGGCTCTTAAGAAATGAGTTCTGTGAGTTCTGGAATAACAGTTCAGTGTGAAGAACTAAAAATAATATTTTGTGGGGCACTTCAGCCAGGAACACGCTGCTAATTACCAAGCATAAACAGCCACAGTGAGCAGTGGTTGTATTGAATACACCATTGGGATTTTTTCCCTTCCCTTGGAGTACGTAAGTGCATCATTGCCTGACCACTGGTCACCTGCTAGCACCTTGCCCCAGAGTCAGACCTAGCTGTGACTAGCTGTGACTCATGGAAAAGACCTCACACTGCAGCAGCTGTGCTAGTGCATGGGAAGTGAACAAATGCTCTGCCTTTCCTTATGCTGCAGGGCAGTAAGTTAGTAATGCATCTTATCCTGTTAGTTTCCCCTCCCACCGATATATCAGTATGTTAAAGAGCAGCCAGCTGCTGTGCCTGTGATGGAGTGTCCATAAAATCCATTAGCCGTAACTATTCAGAGTAAGTCCAAAGCCTGTGTGAGAAAAGGAACCATTTCTTTCTTAGGAGACTGGATAAATTATTCCTAAAGTTCAATTTAAATTCACCAAGAACAACCAGTAAAGACAGAAGAAGAAGAAGAAGAAGAAGAAGAAGAAGAAGAAGAAGAAGAAGAAGAAGAAGAAGAAGAGTTGTTTTTTGTATCCTGCTTTTCTTTACCTTTAGGGTTGTTTATGCATGGGTACTTACACACACGTTCGCCCCAAGTTATGTCTCGATTGTTTCTTGGAGTTATGCATGAAATTTCCCTCCACTGGGGTTGACCATGCTGCCAACCCTCACAAATCCTGGGACTTCCCGTTCCTCTATTAACTCAATTCTTCCAACTCCCCTGAGCACAGCCCAGGTGACATCCCCATGCATAAGGCAAAGCGCGGGACACAGAAGCTTGGTTTCTCTCACAGACAGCACTACAGTCAATTGCAAAGCAGTGTGTCAAGGGGCGGGGATTCAAATGCTTCCTGCTTCCTCAGAGTTCTTTCTGAGCAAAAGAAAAGCTTGTATAAATGAGGCTTGGGTTTCTTCCCCACCCCCATTCCTTTCAGATAGCTCCTTTTTTGTTTTTGTTCTTAAAATGCCTTTTTATGCAGCAATTGGGTTTGGGGGGAGACTTTTATCTCACTACAGCCAATTACAAAGCAGCATTTCAAGGGGCAGGGACTGAAATGCTTCTTGATTCGAGCTTGGAGACTGCTGGTGCATAGATTCCCAACAGTAAAATGTGGGTCCAGCAAGCAACAAACTTCAGGGAATACTCCCATGCATAAATGACCTAGGAGTCTCAAAATGGCTTAGAATTGCCTCCCCTTCCCCTCTCCACAACAGACACCTTGTGAGGTAGGTGGGACTGAGAACTGAGAACTATGACTAGCCCAAGGTCACCCAGCAGGCTTCATGGGGAGGAGCGGGGAAACAAACCCAGTTCACCAGATTAGAGTCCGCCAATCATGTGGAAGAGTGGGGAATCTAACCCGGTTCTCCAGATTACAGTCTGCCACTCTTAACCACTATGCCATGCTGCCTCTCGTTTATATACAAAGGATTAGCATCTGGAGTGACTTTTTACTTACCAGCAGAAGTTTAGGTATCATGTGCTTGAGGAGAGGCCATGGCTTTGTGGCAGGGTGCATATTTTAGGTTCAGTCCCTGGCTTCTCCATGAAAGGTCTTCCAGTACCATGGACTGGGAAAACCTTGCATGTCAGAGATGAGGATACTGAGTTAGAAGGATAAATGACATGACTTGGTATAGCTGCTTCATGCATACACATAGCCAGGGGAGGGGGAAATATGCCTGGAACTGGGAGGTAGATCGGCTTGGGTCTAGCGAATAGCAAACCAGGAGTCAGAAAATCATTTATGCTAGTAACTAAAGAACTAAAACAACTCTAGATAGGATATTGAAATAGCTGCCATTGGGGCTGGATTAAAGTCAAAATAGGATTATGTCAGAATCTGAAATAAGGCAAGGAGTGTGAGGCATACCTAAAGATAAAGCATTACTCCGAAGCAACTTGAAAATGGCATCTGACGGAAGTCTTCTCCAATAGAGATGCCTCTGAGCTCAATGACTGCCCTACATTCCATGGTAGTTTGTGGAGGTAGGTACTCAACTTTGGAATCCAACAGCATAAACCTGTGGAGTTCTTCACCCGCCCCTGACACAGGGAAGAGTTACACATGGGGTTACTCCAGATGACAACTGAAGCTTCTATAATCCTCAAAATTCATAATCAATATATATAATTCTCAACAAGGCCAGATCTGTAGATACTTAAATCAGGATTTTGGTGCTATGGATAGAAAAGACATTCTACAAACCTAAAAAAATGCCTCCGTTTGCAGAAAAATCTGAAATCTAAAAAATAAAAATTTGGAGATTAAGCCTAGGCCTGGCTGCTTGGTACTGTCCAACAGCAGCAACCCCACAAAAGCCAGTATGGTGTGCTTTGGGTCCCCAGAGTTTTCCCAGGGCAAGGCTGCCAGCAGGAGGGAAGGGGGTAAAGATGAAGACAGGGGGCAGATAATGAGAGGCTGGTTGATGGGTGGGAAGGAGAGAAGGGAGCAGGAACAAGGAGGGTGTAGGGGTTTTCAAGGAAGGGAAAGGAAAGAAGAAATAGTGGGAGAGGGGAAAATATGTCCCCCACAAGTCATTGCAGAGGCCCCACTTGTAGAAAATATAATTTCAGTCCAAAGTTTGCCAAGCAGAAATATGAAAAGGTCAGAAACAAGATATTAGGTAGGTCCAGGTTTGCCCACATTAGCAGCGTAGACAAGGCTAGGGCCAGATGTATCAGGAAAGTATCAGGACGCTTGTTATGTACTGATCTAGAAAATATTTTGACCTTCCACATTGGATTGTTCCTGTGTGGTTTCTGTAGTATTTTAAATAAGCATTATCAGGGGATAGGTGAGGCAAGGAGACTAAAAGGATTCTGTTTCTCAGCAGGAGGTTGTTCATCATGAGTGCCTTCAGGCAGGGAATCTGCAAGGGACTGAATATCTGGAAATGTTTCCCTCTTCTCATGGATGACCTTGATTGACCTTCCAATCCCAAGGATAAGAATTCCTGGAGACATCATAAGACATACATTGTCATTCTGAAGACCATCATTTTGAAACTACCTGTCATCGGCTGCAGCAGCACAGTGACAGTTCTCTGAGGGATTCACGGTAGGAATGGAACATCTGCATTGATGTTTCCTCCATGCTTTCCTTGGCCATCCCCTTTCAGCTGCTATTCCCATCCTCCATGCCAGTTTTTGCCAGTTTAAAAAAAAATGGTAGCTGCCATATTGCTATAATGTTATAGTGCTATAGCAACTGCTCTTTTTTTAAACAATAGCTGGCAAAAAGCCCTCTGATGGTGCATCAAGAAAAAGGGCAGGTCTGAGTGGAACAGTAAAATGGCACCAATGTACACTGTCCTATCCATATGGCATGCAAACCCACTAGATCTTTCAGGTAACATCATAGAAAAGTAGGTTTGGGAAAGAATGGAGTAAAGCAAGGGAAAGTCTAGGAAGTGGATAACTGGGGGATGATGCTAAAAAAACCCACACAAGGTGGAGCAAACCATTCATATGGACGAAACCATTTACTTGACTGGGGATTAAATCGTTAGAGATGGGAGCATTTATAATCTTTAAATGATGCCACGAACTTGGGAACAAGTCATGCTGCTATTTTTCTGAACATTTCATTTGTCTATCCGCTAATATTGATTCTCCAACAGCAACCAACACCAGAACTTTCTGAGGAATAGGAAAGCGCTTTCAGGTATTGTACACACAGAGAAAGCAAAGGGATTTCCTCTGTTAACTCCTTGCTGATCGGTTTATACCGTGAAGCATGAAATGTGATTACCACCATCAAGGGTTGAAGCTGGGAGGCTGGAGGGTAAGCTTTGACTAAAATGTGAGGAAAGCCCCTGTGAAGAGGGACACAGAAGAAACAGACAGAAGCTCAATGCGGGAGCTCAAAAATTCTTCAGCATCTTGTTTTCCTATGTGCCTTTAAAATGTTTTGCTGACCAATGTCTATTGTTCCAACCAAGAATTTGGCCTACTATCCTGTTCCCCTCTCCCCAGTACATGCCAAAATGTAGGGCACTTTCACACATCCTGAATACTGCACTTTCAATCCCCTTTCAATGCACTTTAACGATCATTTGCAAGTGAGTTTTACCGTTTCACACAGTAAAATCTAGTGGCAAAGTGCATTGAAAGTGGACTGAAAGTACATTATTTGGCATGTGTGAAAGCACCCTGACTGTTCTCAGTTCACTGTTACTAAACTAAAAAACCCTCCTTTCACATCTCCTGACATTGTTAGGCAATCCACACAATCTCACCCTTTCAACATGCTACCATTTCCTTCTCATTCCATTGGGCAACCCACACATTGTCAGTCACCTACCCGCAGGCAACCATTCATATACAGACCAGTGCCACTATATCGGCTCCTTCCAATACTGATAGAAACACCAGCTAGAAGTTTTAAGCTCTGACCAATGCCCCAATAGGCCAATTGCCAATGTTCATGGCACCACTAGAAATAGTAAACTACTAAGGAGCCAGGGTGGTGTAGTGGGTTGAGAACGGTGGTTTGGAGCGGTGGAGTCTGATCTGGAGAACCGGGTTTGATTCCCCACTCCTCCACATGAGCGGCAGAGGCTAATCTGGTGAACTGGATTTGTTTCCCCACTCCTACACACGAAGCCAGCTGCGTG
This sequence comes from Euleptes europaea, assembly GCF_029931775.1. Classification (NCBI taxonomy): domain Eukaryota; kingdom Metazoa; phylum Chordata; class Lepidosauria; order Squamata; family Sphaerodactylidae; genus Euleptes; species Euleptes europaea. The sequence continues at coordinate 38,495,098 of NC_079323.1, forward strand.
ACCTTGGGCAAGTCACACTCTCTCAGCCCCACCTACCTCACAGGGTGTCTGTTGTGGGGAGGGGAAGGGAAGGTGATTGTAAGCCGGTTTGATTCTCCCTTAAGTGGTAGAGAAAGTCGGCATATAAAAACCAACTCTTCTTCTAATAACATTTAATACTGTGATAGAACTGTATTCACTTTTGCCCTAACATGGACTTAGACCTCTGTTTACTAACTCTCTCTCCGACCCTGAAATTCTGTTATTTGACCCTTAAATCCACACCACTGCTAGATCTGGGCTATAAAACCACAGCCCATGCAAATTTAGATTTGCTCCAGAAGGTACAAGAAAAGAGAACCAGCTGCATTGCAGTCAATTTCTAGATTTTTAAGTAATACAGCTCAACTGTTACTTATTATTAGACCCAGGCTTCAGTGAAGTTCACAGCCATCAAAGCTGACCATTGCTTGCCAAACAAAACAATGGAACTAGACAAAGAAAAATATCTTAGTAGGAAAATGAAAACTGCTAAAATATAAATTCTTCTTGCCTCGTGATATCATCTGATTTACTGATTGTTGGTAGCTGAAAAAAATGCCCAAATAACATGGATGCAGAAGGTAAAGCCTTTATCTTTAGATCACACATATTAAAAATATTGTTTCTGAATTTATAACATTCAGTGGTGCAATATCAACCCAATGTGACTGTTGCAAAACAACAATTGTTTGGATCCAGCCAGAGTTTTTGCTCAGTCTCAGACAATTCCTTTGCTCTGCCTCAGACAGTTACAGCCATCCCACATGGCTTTTGTCTATGCAAATGTCAGCTATCCTTTTTGGCAGTCAGAGATAACTTCTTCCTCCCTTTTTTAGCCAGTGGAAAAGCTGGTTGGATCCAGCCCAATGAATGGGAGAAACAGGCTACTGCATTTTATCATCTATGCATAATCTGCAGGCTTTGACTTCTAATGGGCTCAGCCAACCTAGCTACAGGGCTGGCAACTTCCAGGTACTAGCAGGAGATTTCCTGCTATTACAACTGATCTCCAGATGATAGAGATCAGTTCACCTGGAGAAAATGGCCACTTTGGCAATTGGACTCTATGGCATTGAAGTCCCTCCCCTCCCCTCCCCAAACCCCACCCTCCTCAGTCTCCACCCTAAAAACCTCCCGCCGGTGGCAAAGAGGGACCTGGCAACCCTAACACGGAGCCTTAATTCTCTGACTTTGGGGCTGAATTATTGTAATGCCCTTTACAGTTGTGATGACATTCTGGGTGAAAACACATGGGAGGTTTTGCCTTGGATTTGCTGCTCTCCAGATGCACATTTTCCCCATCTGAATTCTCAAAACTCTGCATGAGGGCTTATTTTTGAGTTTTGAGAATTTGGCTGGGGGAAATGTGCATTTAGAGAGCAGCAAATCCAAGGCAAAACCTTCCATGCGTTTTCGCCCTTTGTCTCTAGACCAGGGGTGGGGAACCTTTTTTCTGCCAAGGGCCATTTCGATATTTATAACATCATTCGGGGGCCACACAAAATTATCAACTTAAAAATTAGCGCACTATATTTAATTAATTAAACATGAATTTAACATAGAATGGCCACAATGCAGACCTTCTCATATCAAAAGATATACATGCATACAAATCCAATAACCATACACTAACATCCTATATGTGCAAATCTAAATGTCCTATACAAGGTTTGTACTGCGATGAAACAATCCATATGAAGTTCCAATGTGGCTGCAGCCTAAGATTGAGACCATTTTAATATGTACACAGTGTCCAGTCCAAAGGTTTTTCCATCGGGTCAAGCAGGGGGGGAAGGGGGGAGATGGCAGCATGGGTTTCGGGTGCCCCAGCAGGATTGTGGCCAGAGGATCACCCCGCCACATGGGTCACAGTCGAGCTGGGAGGGGAAGGAAGGTTCAGGGATGGCATGGCCAGAGAGCCCGCTTTACCTGTTGGCCTCGGGGGAGAGTGAGGGGTTCAAGATGCGGCGCGGCCAGCGTGCAGGCCAGCAATGGGGGAGACGGCTGCAGGCGCTTCGGGCGTCCCAGCAAATTCAGGCCGGGGTGTGGCCAGCGCGCAAGCCGGCGAGGGGAGAGACGGCGGCAGGCGCTTCGGGCGCCCCAGCAAATTCAGGCCACAGCATGGGGTTGCGGCTGGGGGATCGCCCCGACGCACGGGTCACAGGCGAGCTTGGAGGGGGAGGAAGGATCAGGGACAGCATGGCCGGAGAGCCCGCTTTACCTGTTGGCCTTGGGGGAGAGTGAGGGGAGGGCCACATAGGAGCCCACTGAGCCGGCGGAGGGGCGCAGAGCGGCCAGTGGCAGGCCAGCAAGGGGGGAGATGGCGGCTCGAGGTTCGGGCGCCCCAGCACCTTCAGGCAGTTGGGCTGCCGAGAGAACCAGCCCGACCAGGCACATGTTTTGTCTCTCTCTCTAGGAACAGGAAGCAGGGAACAGGAAGCGGGGAGGCTTGAGAGAAACGCCCCCGTCTTGAGTTTTGTGCGCCTGTGCTCCCGCCTGCCAGCAAAACCGAAGTGCCGAGAGGAGGGCCTGGCTAGCAACAGCTATCTTCCTGGAGCTCCCGGCCTCGGCAGGCAGGCCGCTGGCCGGGTAAAATGATCTCGCGGGCCGGATCTGACCCGCAGGCCGGAGGTTCCCCACCCCTGCTCTAGACCTAGAAACCAGGGACATAAATTTCACACCCGACAAACTTTTGTTTTCTTTCCCCCCTCTATACTTTTATTTTTATAACTGAGGCTTTTGGGACTAGTTAGTCTTCTCATCCTCAGAGAGGATTATGCCTGGAGTCAGAGTGCCACCCAACATTCACCTGGCCTATTATGAGGGAATCATAGGCTTGAAGCAGCCACATAGTAGGCTTGAAAGCAACAACAAAGAAACTGAGTTATTTCAGTGGTATGTGTGGCTTGGTTATTTCTTTGTTTTCCTTTTCTTCAGCCATCTCAGTATTACAGCAACTAAGTTACTGGAGAGCTGGGGCCTGAGAAACCAGAATAGTTATGAAGCAGGTTTCTTGTTTGACGGGTTCAGAATTATAACATGGAAACGAAAGGCTTTTACTTTTAACTGTTTTGACAGGAACAGCACCCAGACCCAACTTATCTTCAAAACACCCTAATAGATTCCCTGCCTAACCAGCAGACCCCCTAAACCTTATCCCACCAAAATCCAACAATCGTGCAACTCTGTCAGTTGGCCAGCAGTTAAACTGCCAAACACCTCCTTTTGTTTCTATTCAACGTTCCAATCCACTATTTGAAACTGATTGGTTGAGGTTTCTAGAAGGCTTGATACCATTTGGGGACGGTCTGTGGCTCAGTGGCAGAGCATCTGCTTAGCATGCAGAAGGTCCCAGGTTCAATCCCTGGCATCCAGTTAAAGGGACTAGGCAAGTAGGTGATGTGAAAGACCTCCGCCTGAGACCCTGGAGAGCCACTGCCAGTCTAAGTAGACAGTACTGACTTTGATGGACCAAGGGTCTGATTCAGTATAAGGCAGCTTCATGTGTTCATATGTCCATCACACGACCTGCCCTTTAAACTTAAATTGAGCAATATGTGGCCATATGTCTGTTGATGGATGATAACTATTGGATGTGTATGACACCAACTCTAAAACCTCTTGTTACTCATTTGGGATTTGTTTCCCAGTATTTAGAGGGAAAGGTCCAGAAAATTTGGAACCATTATTTTTGTCATTGTTACCGGCCCACCCCCTTGGTCGCCACTGCCGAGAAGCAGCAAAATGGGGGGAGGGAGGGAAAGAGAAGAAGCCAGGATGTGGTGATGGCTGCCAGCTTGGAGGGCTTTAAGAGGGGAGTGGACATATTCATGGAGGAGAGGGGTATTCATGGCTATTAGTTAGAATGGATACTAGTCATGCTACATACCTATTCTCTCTAGTATCAGAGGAGTGGGCTAGCAGGCTCCTGCACTCCCATGAAGCTTGGCTGTTGCAGTGGTTATTTCCTCCCACACCACCAGGGGCTTTTAATGTTTTTAATTGGCAATCCAATAGTATTCTATCGATATAACAATATACCAACATGTTCTATGGATTCCCAGATTTCCTTTTTTACAACAAATTATCAGCAGTGTGATGTGGTAGCTGAAAAGGCAAATGGGATCCTGGACTGTATCAACAGAAATATAGTGTCCAGATCACGTGAAGTGATGGTATCGCTTTACTCTGCTCTGGTTAGACCTCACCTAGAGTATTGTGTTCAGTTTTGGGCACCGCAATTTAAGAAGGACGTAGGCAAGCTGGAACATGTACAGAATAGGGCGACAAAGATGGTGAGGGGTCTGGAGACCAAGTCCTATGAGGTAAGGGTGAAGGAACTGGATACGTTTATCCTGAAGAGGAGAAGGCTGAGAGGGGATATGATAACCATCTTCAAGTACGTGAAGGGCTGTCATATAGAGGAGGGTGCCAAGTTGTTTTCTGTTGCCCCAGAAGGTTGGACCAGAACCAAAGGGTTGAAATTAAATCAAAAGAGTTACCGTCTAGACATTAGGAAGAATTTTCTAACAGTTAGAGTGGTTTTTCAATGGAACAGGCTTCATTGGGAGGTGGTAACCTCTCCTTCCCTGGAGGTTTTTAAGCAGAGGCTAGATGGCCATGTGCCAGCAATGCTGATTCTATGACCTTAGGCAGATCGTGAGAGGGAGGGCATTGTGGCCATCTTTTGGGCATGGAGAAGGGGGTCACTGGGGGTGTGGGGGGAGGTAGTTGTGAATTCCCTGCGTTGTGCAGGGGGTTGAACTAGATGACCCTGATGGTCTCTTCCAACTCTATGATTCTATCTAGATCCTTCCACTGCAGAGATATAAAGGATAAAGCATATCTCCCCTTCTGGTGCCTTCATTTAGGTAGGTATGGTCCTCAATAGCTTTGGCATGTCTTGTCTGTCTTGGCTGCCAATGTTATGGAGTAGTCTGCTAGAGGAGGCATGCAGGGTCCAATTCTCCCTTGATTTCAAAAACTGTACAAGACTATGTTCTCTTTAAGAGGGCATTTTAAAAATAAGGGCACCAATTGTGAGCTGGAACATTTTGAGAATTTGGTGCAGACTGTTGTATGAGGTATTCTTCTGTGATTTTTCTTGGTATGCCACTTTGTATGTGGTGATAATGTGGCAGAGACATTTTTAAATAAAGGAAATACGAATAAGACATCTTTGATATTTTTCTCAGTATAGCTATTTTGCTTTGGAATCCAAAATTATCTCTGAGGACTGTGGAAATCTGTCATTACACTGAAGTTCTTTTTAAAAAATGCTCTTGTAATGATGGATATGAACTAGGTTTTTTTTTTTTTTTTGCCATTACACTTTTACAGTTTTCTGCTTTCAGTCCTTTTTGGACATCATAATTTTTGGTCGGGCTCAGTAGAGCCTCTGCTTGGCATACAGAAGGTCCCGGGTTCAATCCCCGGCATCTCCATTTAAAAAGGACCAAGCAGTAGGCAATGTAAAAGGCCTCTGCCTGAGACCCTGGGGGACTGCTACCAGTCTGAGTAGACAGTACTGACTTTGATGGGCCAGTGATCTAATTCAGTATAAGGCAGCTTCATGTGTTCCTGTCTGATAGACGGCTCCCTGTTTTTCCAATCCCAACCTGATGAGTCATCATACCTGTCTAATGAGTTGTGTTTGACTTGCAAGGTCCCAAGCTGCTCAGGTTTTCGGTAGGTTGAACATTCACAGTCAGTTCTGAACATCATAAAATTACAAGGTTAGAACTTCAGAACGTTCATGGAATTTCTCTGCAGTTTCCTTGACGCTGGTAGGAAAGCTGAGTGTGTTGTTGGCCGTGAACTTTCCTACACCACAATATTCACTTCCGTCCCTAAAACCCAATTTGAGCCACAATCATGTAAATCACATAAACAAGACCAATATTTTGAGGCAGTAAGAATTGCAAACGTTGGCAGTTGAGGAAGAAGGGCTGTGCTTTTAGTTACTAAATGGCAGAGAAAGAATTGGCATGTGTAGTTTTTGTTGCTAGGTTGGTAGGGATCTGCCAAACTTCTTGCCAAATGGCAAGAAAAATCCCAGGAGTAGAGCCCTCTTTGGGCCAGGAGCCAGCAAGGCAAGTTAAAAACTCCTTAGCTTTTGTACGTATGACCTTGGAGTGGTTTCAGTGGGAATTCACCTCTCATTTAGTAAGCCATCACATTTGCCAAAGGTTTGGTTTAGCTGTTTAACATGACAGCAGGCTTATTTATTTTATGGTCACAAACTTTGCTGTCTTTGTGACTTCAGATAATAAATCCCTTTGGAGGGGAAAAAACGTTTCTTTAAAGAAACTAGTTATTAACTTCAACCCTCCTAGAAGGTTTAATAATACACTGTATGCAAGAGGACAGCTGTGGGTTGGAACAGGAAGGGCCAATAGGAAAAATAGCATTCTCTATTTGCATGTTAACCAGCATCTCCTCAAGAAGCAATTGGGAATAATGACACAGAGTGAGGTAATACTGAAGAGATTTGATAAGCAAATGTATTACACAAACATAATTTTCATATGAGTATTTGTGTGTTCTCTATTAAAAATAGATACTTATATAAGTGAGTTTTCTTTTGACACTGCAAGTCTGAAAGAATACTATATTCACTTTACATTAAATCCCATAGTTATTTGTTAGAACACTTATCAGAACCCTTTATAACCAAGTATTAGGTTCCTCAGCTTATAGGTCTGGAGCACTGATGCAGTTACTCATGCTTTTTCCTACTGTCTGGGAGAAAGAGAAACTGATAGAAGTAATATTGAACTATCAGCCTCAGTAGGTTATAGCACGCCTGTGCTCCCATATTGAAGGGATGATGGGGGACAACATGGGCAAGGGCCTTTTCAGTGGTGGCTCCAAAGTTGTAGACTTCCATTCTGAGGGAGGCATGTATGCTTCCTTCACTGATTAGTGTTTGTGGGGAAAGTAGCTACAAGTATACTTCGGAGATACTGTGGGTTTGGTTCCAGACCACTGCAATAAAGCGAGTCACAATTTTTTTTTGTTTCCCAGTGCATATAAAAGTTATATTTACACTATACTGTAGTCTATTAAATGTGCAATAGCATTATGTTTAAAAAATGTACTGTAATAATAATGGAAACGTTTGAAATATTGTGAGAATGACCAAAATGTGACACAGAGACATGAAGTGAACACATGCTGTTGGAAAAATGGTGCCGATAGACTTGCTCAAAACGCAATATCTGTGGAGCACAATAAAGCAAAGCGCAATAAAATGAGGTGTGCCTGTATTCTGTACTGAAGGGCCCTATGTCTGAGTTAAGTTTCTGTTTACAGTCACACTGGGACCCTCTGCCTTTTGATTTATTGAACATATTTATGTGCTCTCTTCCTTATCGAAATGAAAACCGTTTACTCTAAAAAGAAAAACAAATCATTAAAATATAATGTCAAACAATTAAAAACAACAGTAAGAAGAAACGTGCTCTTTCAAACAAATTGGTTTTAACATTCCGTACCACCGGCACTCCGACAGAAAAGTGCACAAAATGTTCATAAGTAATAAGCATTAAATCTCTTCTTGAATTCCTTTATACCTGATCAAGCTACCGCAACGTATGTTTGCTTTAAGAAGACTTGCTTTTTCCAGCAGGCATTAAAGACAAATAATTAAGTGGTTTCCATGTTTAGGCTCTGGCAGATGACTCATCCTTCCCAGCTGAGCGTGGAGGAGGGCTGAGCATCACTCCCAACCATGCTATGTAGGCTCAGCCTGAAACACTGAAAATGTTTTTCTTTCTGTAAGCCCTTCAGCAAAACATTTTTTTCTAAACCATCGTAATGTTCTTAGGGTTACAAATGTGCGCTTGCAGCAAAGAGCCATAGCCCTAAGGCTGTATTTGACTCTAGTCTAGTCCATGAGCCTAGTTTTTGTGCCTGACGCGTAACGTGTATGGGCCTAACCAGATATTACATTATACCTGAGTTTTCTCTTTGTCTGCCCTGACCATCCATCCCTCTGAGCAAGTCTTCATTTGGCTCCTCCCCTTTGTACTTGTAGCTTTTCATTGCTCATATTTGTTTTGATGTATGTGCATTCCCTCTCATATTGACAAGAATGCATAGTGGAGCATTGACATTCGCTAAAACTGATATTGACTCATCTATGGCTTTTAACAGAAAACTCAACTGAATACAGTTGAGAGCATAGTTCACTGAAGTGCCAAATCTGTGTCTGGTCTGTACCTGTTGAATACAGTTGAGAGCTGACACGATTAAATGCACCTCTGTGCAAAACCACACCCCAAACCTGAAAATAGAATCCTAACATTATCAAGGGAAAGTAGGGTTGCCAACCTCCAGGTATTAGCTGGAGATCTCCTACTATTACAACTGATCTCCAGCCGATAGAGATAGGTTCACCTGGAGAAAATGGCCACTTTGGCAACTGGTCTCTATGACATTGAAGTCCCTCCCCTCCACAAACCTGGCCCTCCTCAGGCTCTGCCCCAAAAACCTCCCGCCAGAGAGGAAGAGGGACTTGGCAACCTTAAGGGGAAGGCTGAGTCAGAATCCTTCCCCATATCTAGTTTTCTATGTAAATGGAGTTTTCTGCAGGGAGATACAATCAGTCACATGACACAGCTCTCATCTGGACTTACACTCTGAAGTGACATAGCCAAGACACTGGTTTGCCACCTCGGTGAACTAGGTTCTAGTTTCCTGTGAGTTGGGGAATGGAAGCATTTACGACCCCACCCCCAGCAGTAGCTCCAAACATGTCTCGCTCACCATGGCTACTTTCTAAACCCCAAGATCATAATCCACTTGGAAGGTATAGGGGCAGGGGGTTAAGAACTGATGATGAATGGAAAGACTTTTGCATGTGTACTGTAGAGGGATTATAACATTTGCCTCCATCTCCTCTGCTCCTGGATCTTCTTGTCTCCTCTTCACTCTGTTTATTTAAAGGGCCTCTGGGCAGGGAGCGTGCCACTTGGGCACTTAAGCAAATTGTTGGCATCCTGTGTGTGTAGCCCTGACCTGGATGACCCAGGTAATAATAAGGGGATTGGTTCCTCTGTATATCCCATTCCTGTATATCCCATATAATGGAACCCCTTATATCTCAATATGAGCCCCGTGGCACAGAGTGGTAAACTGCAGTACTGCAGTCCAAACTCTGCTCACGTCCTGAGTTCGATCCCAATGGAACTGGGTTTCAGGTACCCGGTTCAAGGTTGACTCAGCCTTCCATCCTTCCCAGGTCAGTCAAATGAGTACCCAGCTTGCTGGGGGTAAAGGGAAGATGTCTGGGGAAGGCACTGGCAAACCACCTCGTAAACAAAGTCTGCCTAGGAAACATCGGGATGTGACGTCACCCCATGGGTCAGGAATGACCCAGTGCTTGCACAGGGGACCTTTACCTTTTACCTTATATCTCAATAACTGATTAAAAAACAGAAAGCGGAAGGTAGAATTAAATGGGAAGATTTTGGCTAGGAAGAGAAATAAACAGCAAGGGCACCGAATGTGCAGTACAGGGTCTAGTTCTATTTAAGTTGTTCATAAATAACAAGTCCCAATTACCTCCTTTGTGCAGAAATGAAGGGTTATTACCTCTTATCTAACCTCTGGCAGGCTTCTCATGTCTTCTTACATCTGCCTAATCATAGCTTTCTTAAGTGATGCAAAATGTATAATGCGTGAACCCCCTTTCAGCCTTATAACATAAACATGTTTTATTTCCGTTCAAAATGTGTTTGGAAGCGTGTGTGCAAGGCAGCAGAAACAGCTGGAGTTCTCTGACATATGTTTCTCCTCCCAGTGGATGTTTACATTCAGTCAAGCAAACAATAGACCTTTTTAGATGTGATTAATATTGTACATTGTTGGGTTTTGTTTGATTAAACAAAGCCTGGCTATCCAGAGGAAACTGCATTTATTATATATGTTGAGCACTGTATAGAGAACTAATGTTTGATGAACAAACTATGTTGTATTTATGGGATTGGCGAGCAGAATCAGCCTACTAAGCAGAAGGATGAAGAAACAGCCATTTCCCTTCACATCATCCATTTCATTCGACCTCAAATGGAGCAATTTAGACAAGCCTGGTTTCTGGAAAAATGGTCTGAACTGAATTTGCAAGCAGAGCTGTTAGCGGTCAGTCTAGCAACGGCTTGAGAAGAGCTCTGCAGGACCAGGCCAAGCTGATGTTCTGTTTCCCAAAGTGGCCAGCCAGATGTTCCCAACAGCCCACATGGAGGATCTGAATGTGGAAGCTACGTTTAGCTATCATGGCTTACAGACACTAATAGACTCGCAGCCCGTTCCTGAGCCTCAAGGATGAAAGTCCTTAGGAGGCCAGGAAGGAGCTGTGCCCACGTTCATGCCCCCTGTGCTGGCGCCCGTGCAACTTAACCAATGAGTGTTTGACATAATGTGAATCCAACGCCAATGTTTATGGAAAATGTACGCATGTAGGCGCCATCCTCGTAACTGGCACAGCTGCTTTTTAAAATATTCATTGTTGCGGGGATGGAACCTGCACATCTACACTCTATACATGCTTAAACAATTGCTCACATTGTAGCAACTGTAAAAAGGTGGGGAGCGGGGCCAGCACTCTATTCCTGCTCTACCTCCTTCCTCTGGAAGGCGCCACTGCCGCACCTCCGTTTCTGATGGTGGGCTCCGGGCTGCAGGCTTCGTCAAGGTGTGCGTAACCACCACCACCCCGGCTGGTGCTGGGGGGAGATGGAGGAGGGCGCAGGAACAGGGGGGGAAGGAAAGAGAGAGGCACAGGGTCAGGGGGGAAGGAAAGAGAGAGGCACTAGGTAGGGAGTGGGCAGTAGCTTCTCTCGGCTTGGAAGGCACCCCTTTTCCATTTGTTGTCCATTTGTTTGTTCCATTTGTTTGTCCATTTGTTTGTCCCTGTTCATGTCACAGGAAAAGAAAGTGTGGGATAGAGCAGGGGCAAACAAATAAGAACCTAGCCATGCATTAATGCCCATGGATATAGCCTAACCTGTAGAATCTCATCCCCTTTTTGAACAGGGGAAAAAAAAAAACAAATTGAAAATTTTGTCCTGAGTGGTGATGGGTGATGTTGAAAAAGAAGCCAATTTCTCTTCCACAGGAAGGTTGCCAGCTCAATGACTGTATGAACTGGAGGATAGATTTCATTCATTACAAAGAATATCCTTTCAGGATTGCTAATGGTATACTTGATCACTACAGCTTTGAGCAGAAAACATTCGTCCATTTTTACAAAAAATTTGAACATGGATTAGGTTACGAATAATTCATAAGACCAGAATGTACATTTTTTTTACATATGTACATAATCAGGTAACTGATAATGTTGCATTTTTTTAAAAGGGCAATGTAAATCCACTCTCTCATTCTAATCACAACATTGAAGTCAAATATTTGGGTTATAAAAAAGAAACAATAGAATTTTTCACATGTATCCTGCAATGTTTTATGACTCCGGAGATTCTTTTTCACAGAAATCTATTGCCTTATTCTTCCAGTATTGCCCAGGAGAGCAAAACAACCACATTACAGGACTGTGTAATGTTAATGAGATTGGAACTTTCTTTGCTACACCCCACAATTCCCAGTATCCTCCAGTATCAGATGATGCCATTTTCAGAAAAGGTCAAAACACAGCTACAACATGTCCAGATGTCTGGTGGTTTTAAATAACTTTTGCACAAGTTATAAAGCCCCGCCAGGCCACAAAACATTTCTTGTTTTACTCCCTTTGCTCAAGGGCTTCTGCTGCATTGTTAAGGGGTTAGTTCAAAAGACAGATTAACTACTGCTGCGTGTTTCGTAAAAGCAGGGCGCATAAGAGTAACCACACAGTTTTTAAATAATAAGAACATGGAACAGGGATGTAAAGCAAAGATCCAAAAAGTATTTTTTGGCAAGTTTTCTGAGCGTGTGTGTGAGAGAGGGAGAGACTTTGATCATGTTGTGATTTAGCGAGAGATGTGCCTTTGATCTGAAGAATTTAATATTCCCTGAAAACTCGATAAAGATAATATTTAAACCTTAAGCTTTTCCTTTGCCTGGACTTTAGTTGCTCCTTTAGTTCTTTTCTCTGTTTCTACATTCTTGGGTTAGCTTAATCAATTCACCATTCAAGAGCTGGATTGTGCCCAAAACTTTAAGACTATTAATTTGTTGGGCCATGGAATATGCACAGACCTTGTTTTCTCTTGTAAATTAACATGGGGGGGGGGGGAGTAAGGAACTAAAAAGAAAACACACTAGGCTTCTCTGAGTGCAAATAGTGTTTCTCTGTTGTGTCTTATGAATTGGTCATTTCTTTAGTTTGACTTTTCAGCATTTATCCCAAAAACAAAAGGAAAAATACCTAGTAAATCAATTTTTTGGATCCCATCAAGTCACAGCTGACTTTTGGTGACACCATAGGGTTTTCAAGGCAAGAGAACATAAGAACATAGGAAAAGCCATGCTGGATCAGACCAAGGTCCATCAAGTCCAGCAGTTTGTTCACACAGAGGCCAAAGAGACTTTGGAAGTAGTTTGCCATTGCCTGCCTCCGCACCACAACCCTGGTATTCCTTGGCGGTTGCCCATCCAAATACTAACCAGGGCCAATGCTGCTTAGCTTCTGAGATCTGACAAGATCAGGCTAGCCTGGGGCTATCCAGGGTAGGGCAGGAAATCCATGTGTGTTTGTGTAAAGCGCCGTCAAGTCGCAGCCAACTTGTGGCGACTCCTTTTCTTGGGGGGGTTTCATACATCTACTGAAATAGTCAGCAAATTAAAGATTAAATATCCTCAACAACTGTGACTTAAAATTGTCTAACCTCTCTCTTTCAATGATTATTCAAACCTAGCAGTAAAGACATGTATTTCCACATTGCTTTCTAGAATGTATTTTGTGGTCGTATTAATAATAGCTGTTATAATTGCAAACTCGGAGCACAGTGAGTATCTTTTATTTCTTATTTCTTGTCTGTTTACTCCACCTGCATCTGGGAAATGAGAGACAAAACACTCATTGGAAGACTGGGAAATAAATTTAAATAGGCAAGGGGACAGTCATTCTTCAACATGTTTTGAGTGACTATATCTTAAAATATATTGCAACTTGCTTTCTGGAGGGTTGTCCAAACTTGTGGGGTTGTGAAATGTTAATTATAGAGGCTTGGTCCAGAAGTGAAGTTTCTTTTTACCACATGAACTGGATTTCCTTCCTCATTTTATATACTTTATAAATAGCACTTGTCCTGAGAAATAAATAATATTATCAAAATAGAAACATTACTGTAGTAAAAACGCCAGGGTTTTTAAAATAATTGATTTATGCACAGCAGAACTGTAGGGGCATTCTAGCCAAGGTAGTACATCCTGATTGGTTGAGTGCTGGCTTGATCTGTGATGTTTCTTATGCTGGAGGTGAGCTGGGGGAGGAGCTATATTTTAAAAATATTTGGGGCGGTGATTGTGGTTTTGAAGGTCGGGTCTTAATAATGATGTTTAGACAGAGGTACTGTGATGTAAAGCTCAACCATTGGGGTCTCTACCCCAACCCTCCGCCTGACATAACCAAAGACAAAACAAGTTCAGCACCTGTGAGGGAAACACAAAAAGGAACAGTAACTTTTATTTACTTCCAGGGATAGGGGAATAAGGTGGTTCAGAAAAGTCCCTATTCCTATATTTTCATGTCATATGCCTTGCTGATGTTTTCCAGAACACGTCATTGAAGTATAGGAATTATATCATATGGTAATATTTGAAATTATCTAGTCCATCAAACTGTAATATGGTATTCCTGTTTCATTCCCACCTTACATGGACTGTGAGAGCCATACAGCCAGTCGGAAAGAAAGACACCAACCCTACTGATAGTCAAGTCCTCAAAACGGAGACCATCCCCAGATCTCTGAGCTCAAAGGCTTATATTTTGGCAATGGATCTCTTTGGCTACGTCTCTGGTTCATATCTTGTTGTTACTTTCCCCCCATAATTCTTTCTATTATGTCCACCTATGGAGAAATGGTTGTGCTATTATTTGGCTAATTTCATTATAGAACAAATGAAAGGCAACGGACAGCCAGACTGAGCACTGATCAGCTGCACATTCCTAATTAATGTCCTGGGAATAAACCTCGTGATAGATACAACTGAGATAATTAAAACAAAGCAAACAGTGACAACTATGTAACAGCCTTTGTTTGACATCTGCTGTGTTAGATAGATCACTGGTACGGGTTCAGCAAGCTTATCACACATTTACAATTATCTGTGAGACTTAGCCTTGTTCAGTCTTTTTAGATTATCATTTTATAGCTCAGTAAACATGCATTTGTTTGATACTGTTAATTCAGGATATCTAAATAGCTAGCTGTTATTTCAGAGGAAATCACTTTTTCTCGGAATTCCAAATGTAGTCTTTTGTGACTGGGGAAAAACAGCTCCCTCTCTACCTAGCACATATTTTGTTGCCTGGAATGCTCTCTGGAATATAATTGTGTGTCATGGATACCTATTGGCTTATGATGGGCTTTGAGAAGGATAGCCTTTTTCTAAGAGTTGACCCAAGCAGTCTTATCTCTCTACAGCATACATTTTATAAAATGTTTAGGATAGCACCTATACAAGCACACATCCATTCATTGGCCTGTAAGAGCGGGTACCGTTTTTGGAGCTGGTTGACAATTAGGGCATTTGAAAAAAAGTAATTAATGTTTAAATGCTTAGGAATATGAGTCATGGCTCAGAGGAAGGGGTAAGAGTCAAGGGTAGGAAGTAAATAGTCCTCCCCTACTTAAATTTATGACCAGGATGTCCCCGTAACTGAATCTAAACTCTGGCTGTTCAAATTGAGGGGGGAAAACTCTTTGAAGTTCTGGTCACCTCCTGTCTCTGCTCCAGTTCAATCCTTCATCCTTCTCTTTATCATATTTCCAGACCATTTTGTGAGGGAGTAATCTTTTCTGTGTAAGACTTTCACTGTCTCCTGAAATATGAAACTTTACAATTGAGGCATATAATTCAAATGCCTCCCTAAAAGCATTGCCTTCCTCAATATCATCTCTAGAGGCTTTGTGTTTCTGAAAAATAAGCATTTTCCTTAGCTTCCTGAAAATGACAGTGTGTTACAAAGTCTCCATACTCTGGTAACTGGAGAAAGCCTTATATGATATGTCTCATGGTAGGTTGTTGCATGATTGCTGTTTGAATCTCAGCTCATTTTGAGTAGGGCTGAATCTGACAAGGAAAAACTGTGGAAGGTGGGGGGGAATCAAACCATATATAACCACCAGCTGGCAACAACCTCCCACTTTTCTGTATAAACAACTCTCAGATGGAACTCACGTGAGACCAACTAGCACATGTTTCTTCTGATATTTGTATGCAGTGCTTAGAAATCTTTCATTACAAAAGTTGTAATGCCTGCTTGCAGTCAGAAAAGTTCCATAGTGGCACCTCGAGCCACGGATGCAACAAGCTACTCCCCTGGCCAAAATAATAAAATTAAAACTCCAAAGTGAAACAAAAAATGAAACACACGGTTCTTTTTCATAGGCAAACATTGCTTTTGCAAAGGATAGAAAGCAACAAGCTACTGCGGGAAAATCCGCCTGAAACTTAAAGGTTACGCTGCTGAGAAACAAGAGCTTTGAAAACACTGTTTGTTTTACGGCATTTCAAGATCTGTCTTGGCTAACGTAAAGTCAATTGCCTGAGAGCTGTTGGATATCTGCTGATGTTATGATGTAGGAACAGAGGGGAGCCTAGGAGTCCTGGTTTTTGTTTTGGTTTTTTCCTGGGGGTGGGATTACTATAATCCTGTTATTCTTTTTCATGCATTAGTTCAGGCCAGTCTTCGGTTGTACTTATGTAAGTCCAGCGCAACTTAGCCTTTGGTGTATAATTCAGCACCAAGCAGCTGTTTTCTCAGTCTGTACTTTAAATGCCTATCCAGTTTTAGTATAGCTTTTACCAAGGTCAAATCCATGTAAGCAGTGAGAGTTATCCCACGTGTGTGAAGGTGTGCTTTCGAAATTCTGAAGGTCACACCTTTGTTACGTACAAATTATTTGGCTTGCAGACCACTCAAGTGTAGTACAATGAAAGAAATTATAAGTAATGTTATATTTTCTGAGTCTCCCTACTGACAAATGTATGAGTAGAATCCAAGATTTCCATTGTATATCATTTCCTATCAAGTAAAGGCCCATGGATAGTCACCAAAGGCAACTGATACACATACACAAAATCTCAGTGTGCACATGCTCACAGAATTACTTTCAAAAAGTAAATTTGAGACTTCAAAAGTGCTATCCTGAAGGAGAAACTTTTATAGTTGATTTTTTTTTAAAGTAAATTGTTGTTTCCTTTTTGGTTGTACACAATCAGACCTGGGCTGGGAACATGCGCTTCTGCGCATGCAAAACTTCCATACAGTGTAGATTAAATGTAAAACAATGGTATACCCTGACATTTCTCAAAGTGGTAACTTATATCACCATGTGGTTTAATAACCTCAGTGACTAGTAGAAGAGAGCTGCCTGCAATTGAGAAGTCTTCAAGTAGAGGGTCAGTTTTCTTAGTGACGTGGTAACTGGCTCCTGTAGGCAAAGAACTGCCTTGGCAACAGCATCTAAACAAGTTTCTGTCCTTATTTTGAGTGGAAAAACTCCAAAACGCTTGCCAAATGTGTGTTCCAAATGTCAGAAACGCCAATTTGTCATGCCAACTGGGTCACAGAAAGGCTGCCTCTACTCCAGTAAAGGATGGGATCTGGCCCCATTTTTTTTTCTTTTTCTTTTTTTTTGCAGCTGTATAGATAACCATTAAGGGTAATCAATCCATATGTGTAAAATTTTCTTTAGTTTCAGGAAACTTACATTACTGTCTTGGGGAATTATATCCCTTCTCACAAACAAGCCCCTTTCTCAAGATCAGGGCCATCTTTGGAATGAGGTGGTGTGAGATGGCTGCAGGTGGGGGGGTGGGGGTAGGGGGGGGTGCAACTGGCTCCTCTTCCTTCCACTACTGACTCAGTCTTACCACCATCATCTTCACTCCTCCTCCCAGAGACAGAAAAACTAATGCTCCTTTCCCCACATTCCCTAAGCACGGTGCATCAAGCTGTGAATGCCTAATAGAGCTTCCTGACCTTTTATAAGATGGATCACAGCACTCCCACATACCACACAATCCGGCACTGAGAGATAATTATTTTAATAGTGTTCAAACTTTCCCCCTTAGTTTTCTGTCCTATATCCTGGAGATGCACTCCCAATTCTTTGTACATGTCAGAAAAATGCTTTGTTGCCTTTGTTGCCTCCCACTGAATGGGAGGACTACCTACCAATAACAATATTGAGGTCCACGCTAGAAGTGGCAGTACTAAACCCATGTGTCAGGATGAAGTCACTGCTGACAAAACAGGGTAGAGTGATGGGACTTTAAAACACGAGTGGGTAGATGGGGAACGAACTAGATTCTTTCTTTGTCTGTACTTCCCTCTCTCACAGTTTTAGCTCTTTTTTCTCACAATGGGGCTTCAGATCAAAAGTAATCCCTCAGTTGGTTACCATTTGGGTTGCCAATCTCCAGGTACTAGCTGGAGATCTCCTGCTATTACAACTGATCTCCAGCTGAAAGAGATCAGTTCACCTGGAGAAAATGGCTGCTTTGGCAATTGAACTCTATGTCATTGATGTCCCTCCCCTCCCCAAACCCTGCCCTCCTTAGGCTCCACCCCAAAAAACCCTGCAGGTGGTGAAGAGGGACCTGGCAAGCCTAGTTACAATACAGCTGCCAATTCATTATATATCTTGTGTTTGGCCTTCTCATCACAATACAATGGCTTGGATCCAAACAGCTTTTCTGCTGGTGATAAAGGACCACTCTTTGCCCCCCACAAAGAAGACTATGCTGGGAATCATGGGGCCTTCATGTCCAAAAGCCATGAGGGACACGTGACCACTCCAGTCATCTTCAGAGGTCCAGTTGCTAGTGCTACCACCATCTGCAGCTAGACGGATGGCAACCTGAGAAAGGGCCTTCTCTGTCACGGCACCAAACTCTGGACCTTCCTCCCAAGGAAGATTCACCTGCCTCCCTCTATTATTGTTTTCTGCCAGCAGGTGAAGACTTTTTGGGGAATTTGATGTTCCCTTACAATTCTTATTAGCCCTCCTCTCTCTCTGAATGTTTTTATATGTTTTACTTAACAGTTTTCAATATTTTCTATATGTGTGTATTTTAAATACCTTTGAATTTTTAAAATGTTTTAACGTTCACCACCTTGGGGATCCTGAATTGGGCGGAAAGGTGGGATATAAATGTTTTAAATAGGTGAATGAATTAAGAAAGTAAGGAGGGGAAATGAGTGAAAAACCTGGCTAGATCCCAATTGACAATGTGCACTGTACAGGTGCAGGACAGGTTGAGAGACAGCTGAATGGTTAAGTTCACACATGAAAAACTGACCACTCTTTCCACCAGGCTATTACTAATCACCTTCTGTATTATCCCCACCCTTTTTTTCTTTCCTTCTTTGCTCCTATGAGCAGTTATTTCTTAGAGGAAAATATGATGGAGAGATATTTGGCCCTGAGCAGTTATTTCTTAGAGGAAAATATGATGGAGAGATATTTGGCCACGGCCAGTGTTATATCCATCAGCAAAAAGGGGGCTATTTTGACTCTTCTTATGGGGGCAGGAATTCTCGCCAATATGGGGGTGATCCAGTTATCTCGACAGTGTTTAAAGAGGGGGCATTCCATCATCTTATGAGATAATGTGTCAATTTTCTTTGAACTGAGTGAGCGAAGTCTGTCAGAGTATGGTAGATTTCCATATCTTCCATTTAATACTGCTGAGGGTGCAGCATTTAAACGGGAGAGCGTAAAGGCTCTTCAGAAGGAAGGGACTGTCAGGTTGTAAAAGTATAGAGGAGTTAGCAAAGGGGGAGGAATGTCAAAGAATTGAGTTGAACATATTCTCCCGGCACGCATTGTGGAACTATGGTGGTCTAATTCTTTTATGCATCTCTTAATATAGATTCACCTTCTGTATCAATCCTTTGCATTTCAAAAACATAAGACTGTGTTTGTATGTTGGTGCATAGTTATGTCACTCTGCCATCACTTATTTTACTTGCTGGTTTCACTCCACTGGCTGCCATCAGCTTTCATTGAAGCCCTAGATGTTAACTGAGCTTCCCATTCTGACTTGTACTCACATACAAACTGCCACCGACCTGCATTTGTTCCGCAGGGGTGGTTAAGATGGATGGTGACAAGATGACCACAAAATGAAAGAGTGAGGAGTGGCATAAAGAACATTCAGTTTGAAAACAAATGAAATTGGAGGTCTTTCTGACTGAGGCCCCTTGGGAAATGCCTCTCTCAACAACAGAAAGGCCTGCCAAACTGGAGGGCAGTTATTGCTTCTCTGAGTTGTGCTACCCTGCAGTCTTCTTGGGCCGATCCAAAGTCTTTTTGCCAACCCAAATAAACCTTCCTGAGATGTTCCCTCTGTGTGTACATGAACATGAAAGAAAGCATCTTCAGAAACTGGCTTCCAAAGAAAAGTCTCAAAAAGAAACTGATTGATCTGATATCTGAGGCTCAAATACAATATTGCACACCTTCTCTATCAATTACTGTTACACCTTGAAAGGGTACTGAATTATTTCATGCTAGATAAGAATACCCAGGTTTTAAATGGTTTGGAATGCAATTCAAATTCCATTGCAGTCAATAGAAAAACATTTTAAAATTTATAGCTGTAGAGATCACAGGCTTTGAATAAGACCTTAAGAATGTTTAAATTCTTTTCTGAGTCTCATTCTCTCCTGTCTTTTACATTAGCAATGTGGCACATGCATGTGTACAAAAGCATTCTTAATCTTATTATATTTATGGTTTTATCAATATTCTTTCTGTGAAATTTGGGCCTTAAGAAGACCTTAAGAAGATGTCTATGGAGTGTAAATTGTAGGCTCATGCAGACTCTGCTTCAGATTATGCTGGGGGGTGGTTAACTCTTCAACCTCCACTTTCTTTTGCTAATTGAAACCAGGCTTCCAGTTTGTTATTAGCCTTTTAAAGGGGGTGGGAGACACATTAATAGGAAAATATCAGAAAGAAGAATCTTATTGCAAATATATGCACAAGTGTATTGAGATTGCTTTTTTGCAGTGTTTTATCAAGGTGAATGTGGCAGTGCGCATAAACTAATAAATAGAAACCTGAAGCAAATTTACCATTTCTAGATTCCGTTTAAGGTTTTTCTTCTCTAGCAACACCAGAATTCAGCAGTGGAAAGGCAGAATGAACCATTGGAACAGAACTGGGGATAGCTATGCATCCCTAGCTGAAAGACTGTGACTAGATTGGGTCCAGAATCATCCAGAAAGCTTCATACTTGCGTGGATATTCAAATCCATGTTTTGTTTTGAAGTTATTGTGTTGTTGTTGCTTTTGCTCTACATTCAACACTTTTATCTTTTGCACCAGACCAGTTCTTTGTGTGCTTAGAGAATCTACACAACACAAGTACAATTTCAAGGTCTAATGTGACGAACTCTGTGGAACAAATAAGAAACAAATGTACTTTTATTATGCCATAAAGCTGATTACGCAGAAAGGCTCTAAATCCCATTGAGTCCAAAAACTGGAAACCAACAATGTGCATTAGTGTTCTATTTATGAAAAAACTAAAGTTCAATTTAAAGCATATGTGCCTTTTTCTCTTTCTGTGCGTCATCATATAAGAATCTTGGCTAGAGTATACCATGACATGATTTAAACCATATGCTATTTTACAAACAGGTGGGAAAGAGTTGGTTAAAATGTGTGAAGAAAGAGGATGAGATTGCAAAAGGCTGAAAAATAGTATAAATAGCATTCTACAATTAACCATTTATACTAACTTAAAAGTGCTTCATTCTCCACGTGTAAAGCTTGATCTGTATCAGTTTCTAGTCTGAATAGTCAGAGTACACATGGATGCTAAGCTTATACAGACTTGCACTGGTAAAACTTGGACTACAATTGCACTGCTAGATAGAGCCACATTATTTGGGATATCTGTGAAAAACCACATTGAAGTTCTTTTTCAATCAACATAAATTAAATCACCCATTTTCTACAGAGGCGGGGGAGGTCCTGCTTTGCTACCTGCATATTTAGGAATTATTATATTATTATAAAACAAGTGGAGGACCAGCAAGGGCTTGCAGGGGGCATCTCATGTTGAATGAACACTGAAAGACTAACAGATTCCCCTGAATAAGCCTGTTGGCGAAACGCGTAAAGAAGTTTTAGCTGACTAATAATATATATTTTTTCCTTTACTTGCACCGTTGGTAGGGTTGCTAACCCCCAGGTAGTAGCTGAAGATCTCCTGCTATTACAACTGATCTCCAGCCGATAGTGATCAGTTCACCCAGAGAAAATGGCCACTTTGGCAATTGAACTCTATGGCATTGAAGTCCCTCCCCTCCCCAAACCCCACCCTCCTCAAGCTCTGCCCCCAAACCTCCCACTGGTGGCAAAGAGGGACCTGGCAAACCTAATTATTGGCCATGGCCTTTTTCCTATCTCTTAGTGACTGGTGCAGCTCTTTTATTTTATCTTTGAGTCATGCAAATCACATGGTAGCAAGTCACACAGTGGCTGCTCCTGAGCCTGGTTCCAAAGGTGAAAAGAGTGTTTTGTTTTTTAAGATTTCATATTTTTCTGCAAACCTGGGACTTTTCTGAACTTTGCTGAAAGATCTGTCTTGTCTATCGGTGGCCCCAGTCACTGGACTTAAGTATCCACGGATGGGGCCATGTTGAGAATGAGATATATTGAGTGATGATTTCATAGTTTAACCAAAAAAAGCAGCAAAACTGTGCAAATTAACCTATTTAGAGTCAATATAGTTACTTCAGTCCATAGTTATCTCAGTCTGAGCAGTAAATTGCTGTTCCAAGTCTGGTAAGCCTATGAATCAGTCTATTTGTCTGTTAGTTTGTGAGGTCAAGTGGGAAAGTAACTTTCGTGTACTGACATGCAAGGCTGTATTTGCCACTGATTAAAAAAAATATATATATCCTGGGAAGTTTGCTAAGTTTTAAAGTAAAACCACACATCTTTCACACAGTGCATATATAAAGCCCTGTTTTCAGATACGAATGGTGATAAATTTACCTATATATTAAACTATTTGCTCTTCTATATGCTTTACAATGCAATCCTATATTCAATTATTCCGTCTTAAATAAATTGAAATCAATGGATTGCACTGTCAGTGGGCTCTTTATTTTCCAATCCTGTGGAGGAGATACCAAGTACTGAATATTGCACTAAAATCTGCTGAGCTCATACTGGGCCATGGATTTTGGATTATGAAGGAACTTGATCATGAGGAAACACTAAAATACTCAGAATGGGCACAGTGATGGGGGAGTGGTGATAGAACAGCTACCACTTTCCATTGGAACAAAGAAGGCACAAAGTGTTACACAATAAATGGCTCTTTATTCATAAAGCAGATTTTAAATTAAAACATGAGCTTGCTCAGGATTTTCTCCACACATGCAAGGAAATCAGCTTAAGTTACTTTTCCCCTTCCTTCCCTGTCAGATATCTTAGATTAATTCCAAGGGTATGAAGGAAGTTTTTCTATTTTTAATAGAAACACATGACTGGAATGTACTACATGGCTGAAATATCCATTTGAGGAAATGAAAATCTATTAAAATACATGCGTTAAGTATATCCTTGTTCTCTATTAAATTTTGTGGCTTTAAATCCCAACTAGTTATATAATGACACTCATGGGTGAAATTTTCCATGGTTTCCCAGACGAATCCTCTTCCTCAATATGTTTCAGAACCAGCTGGGCTGCAGTCCTACAGTTATGCAAATCTTTTACTGATTTCAATGGGACCTTTGCATGCATACCTGAATTGATATACGGGATTGTAGCCGATGTTTCAAACACTATCTCAGCATGCTAATATTTAATTTTTAAAAATAACAAAGCTCAATGGCAAAGCACTTTGTTTCACTTCAGCTTCTAAATTCCTTCCTCTCACCACTTGACATAATGCTAAATAATTCCTGGAAACTATTTGGTTTCGCAATATAGATCACTGTCTGTTCATATATTCATATGCTTGACTTGTAGGGATTCCTAAAGGACTATTTTCAGGAACAAAATTAAATATCAAAACACCGAGGGACTTGAAACAAAGAAGATCTGATTTAGTCTTCTTATCAGATATTACAGTATTCCTTTTAAAATAAAAACAGCAAACTTGGTATGGAAAAATAGATGATGAACAATTGGGGCCAGACTAGACATTATGGCAGACATGAATCCAACCTGTGGTTGCTGGTGCCATTTCAGAGATAAATTCAGCCATTTCAAAATGCTACAAGGGCCCAATCCTGATCAAGCCCACAGCAAAGAGGTAAGGGGATTGTGTTTCCAGCCTGCACCTTTCCCAATGCTGAAATAGCCCTTCCCCATGACCACAGTAGCATCCAGTTTGGCCCTCTGTATTGCCAACTGACTAGAAAAAAGTCTCTCAGGACCTGCTTCTGTACTCTTAAAAATGGTCTGAAGAAGTCAGCAAGTGATGTTTGTTCAGTGCATCAAGATAAAGCATCAGCACCAGCTAAAATTTTTTTTGACAGTCAGCGTAGTGGAAAGGTCAAGTTTTAATTGCTTTAATTGCCAGGTTATGTCATGAGTTACAAAGTAGGTAGGGGGAAAAAAGGTATGAGTTCCTGGGAGGGCTTAGGTTTGTTTTAAAAAACATTCATATCCATTACATAAATACATCTGGCACTATAGAGGAGTCCTCCGGATGACAGACCTTCTCAAAAAAAGCCTTCCGGCAAACTTGTGTTCCAATCTTGCTCTTTATTAAGCTCTGTGCTCGGGCTATGCAAAAACCTCCAAATGAAAAGGACACAGTCAGCGCGATGAGACCCTAACACAAGGTTTGTAGCAGCAACCTGGCTCCTTGTTGCCAATGATTGTAGTGGTTAAGAGTGGAAGGCACTCATCTGGAGAATTGGGTTCAGTTCCCCAGTCCTCCACATGAAGCCTGTTGGGTGACCTTGGGCCAGCCACAGTTCTCTCAGAACTCTCTCAGCCCACATGGAGCCAGGCAATGGCAAACCACCTCCAAATGTCTCTTGCCCTGAAAACCCTATGGGGTTACCATAAGTATGCTGCGACTTAAAGGATCCAATAACACATCAAGGTTGCAAAAGCAATGAAGAAAACACAGACTGTAACTGGAAATTCCATAGCACTGTGTAGTGTGAGTCTAAGTCAATACAGCGACTACAACTAAAGGCATATTTTCGCAAGAGAATACTATATAGAGGAAAAAGCAGGTTGTGAGCCATTTTGAGCAGGAAAAGAAAAGGTTAAGCACTCTTTTCCACTCTACTGTTCCTCTATCAAAACTGCATCTCTCCAAGGCTGTTTTTCATTGCAAAAGTGAGGCTTTGTTATGTGTTATATGTAGCTTACCCCTGATAAAGAGGAACAGGCTTGGCATAGACCAAATACTGTGTGTGGTCCCACTGTCACATTGGTTGAAATAACAGGATTTTCATGATGTCTTGTTGTTAATATATGGGACATAACCAAAATTCCATCATCAAACTAAAATGCCTAAGCTTTAAAAAAAAAAAAACCTGAAAGTATGTCTGTGTTAAAATCTGCACACAAAAATCTCTAATGATCACGCTTGGAAAGCTAGAAAGCAAAAGAAATGAAAAAAAAAATGGAGAACACAGTGATGATAAACACATGGATGGGGAAGTGACACTATGGGAAGACAATCTCACAAGCAGAAAGCTGAGGAAACAGTGTGACCAAAAATAAATAAAACAATGAATTTTTTCCTCTACACATGGGTCTAGCCCACATTGAACACTCCATTCCAGCCCACAGACCAAACACTATGGTGATGAAACTATTTGTTCAAGGTTTGCAATGGAAGAGGGAATAAAAAAATCAGAAGGTGGCTAAACATAAGTTGATATAACTTGACCAACATTTTTATTTATGTATTTGTGGAGGCCATTTTTGATGTATTATAGGATGTTTTCTCCTCTCTTGAATTCATGTATCTGTTACCTAGAATATTCACTGGTTGAATAAACAAACCAGAGTGATATTTTCACATCAGTGGAATACTTTCTGCCTACTTAGAAAAACCAAAGATCCAAATATTTCTAAAAAATCTCACTTGTTTAGAATGTCCTAGACTCCAGTTTTGATGAATAAAGAAACCTCAAGGCAAACAATGAAGGTTTGGAGAGTACCATGCTAAAATTTACTGCTACGTCCACCAGTACATCCTGTTTCACACTTTCAAGTTTGCATACAAGGGCTAACAATATCATTAACAAAATGTGAATATTTAGAAAACTGATGCTGCTACATGATTTAATTAATTATACTTTTATCCTATCTCCAAGGATTACAGGGTACTGTACAGGCCCCTCCTGTACAGTACCCTGTAATCCTTGGAGAAAGTTTTGTTGAACTGGAATTTGACCTTGTTCAATCCAATCAAAGTTCATCACTTTAGCCTCTAGCCCCAACTATTTCTCAAAAATGTGTGTGTGTGTGTGTGTGTGTGTGTGTGTGTGTGTGTGTGTGTGTAGTGTAGCCATGTTAGTCTGCTACAGCAAATGTTTCCAGCACTGCCTTCACAAATACTGGGGGATTTTCAGGGTAGTGCCCGGTGGGGGTGAAAGATGTATATATTCTTTGAAGAGAAACCAGGGTATAAATTTGAGGAGGATGTGATGTCACTTCTGGTGATTTTCCAGGAATCCCCTCCAGTCTCTACAGTAATGACCATGCAGACATGGGGAAATTCCTAGTGTGTCACCATGGCCATTTCCCAGCATTTTTCTCTCTCCTGATGCTCAGTTTCTTGAGAGGAGGGGTTTACCTGCCGCAGGTGGTCAAATGGAAAGCCTAAGTGAGCGGTCTTTGTTTTTCTTCATCAGTTTTACATAATTACATTTCATTCTTTACTTCTTGTATTTAATAACTTCTTGATCCTGCCTCCCCACCCACAAAGCCTCTTATAAAAAAAATGAATGCAAAGTGGTGTCTGAAGAAGTGGGCTCTAGTCCACAAAAGCTTATGTTATAACGAATAATCATTATTCATTGACATAAGCCAGAGCAACGTGGAGGACAGACCACTGGACTAAGATATGGGAAATCCAGGTTCAAATCCCCACTGGCATGAAAGCTCGCTGGGTGACCTCGGACCAGTCCCTCTCTCTCAGCCAAACCTACTTTATATGGCTGTCATTGTGAGAACAAAATGGAGGAGAAAATTATGTTGTAGAAAAAGAGTTGGTTTTTATACCCCGGTTTTCTTTACCTTTAAGGAGTCTCAGAGCAGCTTACAATCACCTTCCCTCCCCCTCCCCACAACAGACACCTTGTGAGGTAGGTGAGGCTGAGAGAGTTCAGAGAGAACTGTGACTAGCCCAAGGACACCCAGTACGCTTCATGTGGAGGAGTGGGGAATCAAGCCTGGTTCTCCAGATTAGAGCCCGCCACTCTTAACCACTACACCACACGGAAGGCTGTTTTGAGTCTTGATTTTGCAGGAAACTGGTTTAACAGAATAGCTAAATAAAAATAATGTCCCCAGGCAACAAGACTGCTGTTGTTTCCACTGAATTCAGTTAATTATCATAAATAATGATCTTAAGGATGACATTGTTAGTCTCTTCAATTGCCAGAAGTTTCTCCTATTTATGATAACATTTGGGTGGTGTTTGCAGGAAGCTCATAAATGAATGGAGAACAAAAAAATGTGCT
Organism: Euleptes europaea; assembly: GCF_029931775.1. Lineage (NCBI taxonomy): Eukaryota > Metazoa > Chordata > Lepidosauria > Squamata > Sphaerodactylidae > Euleptes > Euleptes europaea. The sequence continues at coordinate 38,521,977 of NC_079323.1, forward strand.
AACAAACTGGTTTGTTGTGGCTGCAGTCTTTCCTAGGCAACAACCTGTTTAATCAGATTGAAGTTAATGGTTAAGCTATCTCTTTGGTTGAGAGCAGAATGCAGGAACTCATTTCAGGAATTTCTTTTATCATACAAACAGAAGCATACCAGAAAGTCATTCAGTGGTGTTAAGCAGCCTCCTTTCTCCTCCTCCCTCACCATGTTCTGACTTATTCTGACTGCAATCATAACACTTCAGTAGACTTAGAAGGAAGGGTGCAGCTCTGTGCAGAACTGCACTAGTTGCATCTGAAATGTTGAACTACTGCCATGTGCACACTGCAGTCCCATTGAGAATATTTCCAGTGCTAACGCTTATGGTACAGACGGATTTAATAGAGATTCGGTATTAACTTAACTCTCCCCCCCACCACAGCAGGTCTTAGCTACGGCCAGGGAGGACCTGGCAACCCTAGGCAACCAGGGTATCTCCTCAAACTTCCACACTAGGGCCTGTCATAGCTGCCACCGCCCTCTCTGCTGCTGATGCAGTCCTAATAGTGACTTGAGAGGTGGCGAGGGACAGAGGCTGGGGGTGGTTGCTACGCAGCTACTCTGCCTCTCTCCTTGCTGCATGCAACTAAGTCCAGGCAAGAGAGGGTGCTGGGTGATATGCGCAGTACTACTTGCTAGGGATTGCCAACCTGCAGGTCCTAGATGGAGATCTCCTGCTGTTACAACTGATCTCCAGCCGATAGAGATCAGTTCCCCTGGATAAAATGGCTGCTTTGGCAATTGGACTCTGTGGCATTGAAGTTCCTCCCCTCCCCAAATCCTGCCCTCCTCAGGCTCTGCCCCAAAAACCTCCTGTTGGTGCCGAAGAGGGACATGGCAAGCCTATTTCTTGCCCAGTGAACCAGCCAGCCCTGCCAGGTGGACAAGTGAGTGAGGACTGCACCCCCCATGTCCTTGTTCTGTCTCATTGTCAGTGACCTGCACAGCAGCTGTCCTCACAGCTGATTAGGTATGTGATGGTGGGAATAAAGGGGATGTGAGGGGCATCCTTGTCTTTTGTCCAGGGCCTGAGAATTACTAAACTTGCCCCTGAACACCCCAATCTACCCAATGTTCAGTAAAATGGCTACACTCAGATATGGATGCTTTGGCAGATTAAGGGAGAGAGGGGTGAAGGTCTCTACCATCAGAAAACGTTGCCAGGAAATATTAGTTGATTGAAAGAGTCCCCTCCTTGCCAACCACCAGCCTCCCAAGCTCTCCAAATCTGGCTTTGGTGCAAGTGCTGCATGCACACTTTATTCTGCCGAACCATCCCTGGGGCAGAGAGCAATATGCAGGCCCTATCCTTAATCGGGAGAAGTAACAGCAATTATGTTGGTTAAAGGCAGCAGCTGTGACAGGCTTACCTGGCAGATCCTTTCCCACCATGGTTACTGAGCCCTCCCTTCCCTCCAGGGTTTAAAGCAGTCCTTTGGTGTAGTGTCCTGTGTTCAAATCACATACACACTTAAGATAATAAGTGACCTACCTGATAGTCTACTTGTAAGGGCAAGATAATATGTGTTAAACACTTTAAAGCTACCAAGCTGACAGTTTAACCATCTGATACTCTTAAGTGCTCTGCTGCTTAAAATAGTTACAAAGAAATCCTCTAGTTGTGTTTAAGAGCAATTACACAGTCTACTGCAAACCTGGCAATTATTTAGATAGCTGTTGCATTCATTATTACAAAATAGGTGCAGATGCCATTACAGTTTCTGCAGAGAATACTGGATTTCCAAGAACAGGCACAAACAGTTACTCTTCAGGCTTTGCCTTCTAGCCAAAACCTATTAAATGGAAAAGGTTTTATTTTGTTTAAACAAAAAACAAAGGCGAGCAGAACTCAGCCATTTCCCCTTATTGCCACACAATGTAACTAATTCATATGCCCACTACTTTTTAAAAAGAGTAAATATCATACTTTTTATGTTACATCAACCTGTAGATATGTGAACTATATGTCATACTAACGCTTTGATCTCAAATATTTGTGATGGTGTAACTAGCTGCTTTCCTGTTATGTTCCACTCAACCTAAAAGAAAGAAAGGAAAACCTCTTAAAACCCTATTCAGGTTTTTTCTCAGTGTTAAGGAGAAAGAGCCAGTCTGAAGGCTCATAGGCATCAACAATCCCATCCCTCTCTAAATTCCCAACCAGCCTCTGGCCTTTAGCGTCTTTACACTCAATCGGTTTATCCTAGTCTCTATAGTATATCACAGGTCCTAAAGCACCCACCCTTTGCAGAGCTTACATTTCTCCTCCACCCTCCAAAGATGCCATTTTAGCCAGGGGAACTGACCTCTGTCATCTGGAGATCACTTGTAATTCCAGGAGCTCCAGGTTCCACTTGAGATTGATAACCTATTAAAAAAATCTCATTAACTGTGTGAGACAACCATACAACATTCACAAACAAGCTCCTGAAGAAAGGAAAATATGTACTTTTGGTGGTATTTGCATCTTAAATGTTCCTGAGGTGCATTGCTGGCAGACTATGGGAAATCACACACAGCCCATTCCTGAGAGCACCAGCGGCCAGGAATGGCGTGGCCTCTGCGCCACCGCAGCACCTCCAGTGCGGTTTCATGGCTGCAACAGCAGGGGGAAAGGGCTGTATTTTAAATAAAGTCCAAAAATGGGGGGGGGGAAGCCCCATAAATAACAGCTACGTTGTGCCACCAAAAAGGTGGCGTGGCACTGCCATTGCTTAAGGGGGTATTCCCGGGCTGAAAGGGGTTAGGAAGCTGCCTAACAGTAGCTCCGCTCCCCGGAACGCCTCCCGGGATGCCAGCATGGGGACTTGCACTGGCAGAATGCTGGCAAAAGGTCAAGCTGGTGTCCAACGGCTGCGCTGCCACCCCAGTCCAGGGGGGCCAACGTAAGTGCCCCTACTCCAGTGTCCGTGACAGTTTGCATGGTGTAAGTGGCAAGGATGACGGAGCAGGGGTCACACCACCTTCTAAGCCCATTCAGCCCCCTACCTCAGGAATGGGCTGTTAGCCTCCATTCCCTCCCCCCAAATAATTACAAACTTAAAATAAGTTCTTATTGTAGGCATGAAATTAAGTGTTTATCGTCACTACCTGTGTGGCCAAAAATATCAAGCAGCAGCAGGTCCTCTCAGAGGTCCAGAGAGCCTACTGTAAGCCACTTCAAGCTTGTGAAGTCCCTAGCCATAGCAGATTGGATTTTCCTAGCCAGGCAACATACAACAAAGGTCCCTCAGCAAATAGTAGCTACATGCAACCTGATCCTTTGGTATTTATTTAATTCCTTAATGTACTGACAGAGTGATTTACAATTTAAAATATGAAAAGACAAAAACAAACTGCAGGAAGTGTGTCAGACCACTGGTTCTCTTCTCATGAGCAGATAGCTTGGGCTTCTCTTCTCTTGCCTTAATATTCATATCTAGGAATGGACACAATTCTGGTCAGTGCAGACACAAAGTTAAGCAATGGCTGGGAAGGGCAGCCATGAAGGAGCCAGAAGAGATTGTTATGTGTAAGGATGTGTCACTGGCAACCAAGATCATGTTAATTCATGCCATAGTATTCCCTATTACTGTGTATGATTGTGAAAGTTGGGCAATGAAGAAAGCTGACAGGAAGAAAGTAGATTCCTTTGAAATGTGGTGTTGGAGGAGAATTTTACGGATACATGGAATGCCAAAAAGACCAATAAGTGGGTTCTAGATCAAATCAAGCCTGCACTGTCTCTAGAAGCTAAAATGACTAAACTATCATACTTTGGTCACTGTATGAGAAGACAAGATTCACTGGAAAAGACAATAATACTAGGAAAAGTTGAAGGCAGCAGGAAAAGAGAAAGACCCATCATGAGATGGATTGACTTGATCAAGGAAGCCACAGCTCTCAGTTTACAAGACCTGAGCAAGGCTGTTAAGGACAGGACATTTTGAAGGACATTGATTCAAAGGGTCACCATGAGTCGGAAGTGACTTGACTGCACTTAACATGCACACACATTTAACTCCGATGTTTTAGTACAGCATATTCCTTTGGCAGCTGTATTACCTGTATTTTCTCAGGTACCATATAGCGCACTTTACAATGTTTAGAAAATTATGTTGTGCATTCATAGCAAAAGCTGATCCTTGACATGAAGTCTAGCTAACAAAAATGAGGGACATGGAATACTGGATGGGGAATACACTTCTGGGTAGCAGTGTATGAACAAGGTCTTGGGGTATGGGAGGGCTGTAAGTTAAATATGAGAAACCAGTGTGATGCAGCAACGAAAAAACAAAAACTAATGCAGTCTTGGGGTACATCAACAGAGGCATAACATCCAAATCACAAGATGTCATAGTTCTGCTGTACACTGCATTGGTCAGGCCGCACCTTGCAGTTCTGGAGGCCTCGCTTCAAAAAGGATGTGGACAGAATCAAGCGGGTGCAGAGGGGAGCAACAAGAATGATCAGGGGCCTGGAGACCAAGCCCTACCAGGAAAGGCTGAGGGAGTTGGGAATGTTTAGTCTGGAGAAGAGGAGGTTGAAGGGGGACATGATAGCTCTTTTTAAGTATTTGAAGGGCTTTCACTTAGAGGAGGGCAGGGAGCTATTCCTGATGGCAGCAGAGGATAGGATTCACAATAATGGGTTTAAATTGCGGGCAGAAAGGTAACCGCTGGATATTAGAAAACACTTTTTTACTGTAAGAGTTGTTTGACAGTGGAATCAGCTACCTAGAGAGGTGGTGAGCGCCCCCCCCCCCCCGGCAATATTTAAGCAGAGGCTGGACAAACACTTGTCAGCGATGCTCTAGGCTGATCCTGCATTAAGCAGGGGGTTGGACTAGATGGCCTGCATGACCCCTACCAACTCTGATTCCATGATTCTGGTCCCCGGAAACACAAACATGCAGGGGAAAAAACCCTCTTACAGTTTCCCTTGCAAGGCCACAGTGAAGCAAAAGCTACCCACTTCTTTATTTGGGCCCTATAACTCCGCAGGAGATCTGAACTGCATCGCTTGAGATTCTGAAGAGCTCAAGAGCTTCCAAGGAGGTGAACTTCTGCCAACAAGCACTATTGAGGCTTGCCTCTGCGACAGAATTTTAAACACCTTCCCCAGAGCCCAGCGTTTATATGGAGGAAGTCCTCACTCCCCAGGGTCCTCAAGCCACAGTTTAAAGGGGACACAAACACCTCTGGAGAAAGCCTGGCTTCCGAGACACCGGCCTCCTTTCCCTGTGAGTCTGACTCTTGGCCAAGTTCTAGAGAAGAGGGGGGAGGAGGTGAAGGCGAGGCCATTTATTCCCTCTAAGGCAGTCGTTCCCAACCTTTTTTTGACCAGGGACCACTAGGACTTTTTTGTTCGGTGCAGGGACCCCAAGGTTCAAAATAAAAATTCCGAGAATTTGAAAATAAACTTTAATCATAACTGTTAGTTAAACATTAAACTTAGAATAATATTTGAATATATATATTTTTATAATAGAGAACTTTTAATTGAAAATATTAATTTATTATGGGTTTATAACTTTGTTTCGCGGACCTTAATTTAGTTCTCGCGGACCCCTGGCTGGGAACCAGTGCTCTAAGGCGAGGCCATTTATTCATGGAAGGTTTTGCATTGGATTTGTCACTCTGTAGATGCCCATTTCCCCCATCTGAATTCTCAAACCTCTGCACGGCGGCTTATTGTTGCGTTTTGATAATACGGATGGGGGAAAGGGCATTTAAAGAGTGGCAAAGCCAATGCAAAACCAGTTCAGGGTTTCTCTCCAAGCCTAGCCACCTTTCCTTTCTTTTTGCTGATGCCGCCGACAGGAAGCTGACTCACGATGCGCAACGATCTGTCGAGCCCCGACGGCCTCCTTTGTTAAACATGCAAAGTTTCTGGGGGTTTCTCCGTTTCCTAGCGAGGAGCGGCGTGACGTCACCGAAGGTCCTGCGGGGACGGGATTGATTGCAGGACAGCCTTTCAACAGGCAAATAAACGTAGCCAATTGCGGCGAGGAAACCGGCTTCTAGTAACCAGGGCAGAGGGCAAGGAATCAATCAGTCCTAGCAGCCCGGATTTTTTTTACCAAGCGCCACCCCTGAGATTTCCTTTTTCTTTTAATTTTCGTATTAAGTCACATACAATGTCAATATTGTCATCTTCAGAGTTACACGAAATAAAAACAATTTCAAACGAATCAGCCTAATCAGCAATGACTTTTTCCGACTTCCCCTCTCCCCTCCTCTATCATATTGGTATCTATTTGATCCCCTCTGCATTTGTTTCCCCACTCATTATAATTCAGTGTATCATTTCTATAAACTACCTATTTATCCTCCTATATACTGTAATCGTGGAATACTTCATCCTTTCATCATGAATCAATTGAATTAGATTAAGTCATAGCCTTTAACATTTCCCAACCCCTGAGATTTCCTAACGGGCTGAAATTGCGACGAGAACTACCACTGAAATGTCCTAACAAACCCTCTAATGCGGGGGTTCTCAACAAGGGGGGAATTCCCCCCCCCGGGGAGGGGGGATTTTAGGATCCCACTATTCAGCAAAGTGTGATGTCCTGTAGATTATGCACAAGCTGTAAAATTTTAGTTTAGTTTTTTTAAAAAAAAATCTTGGGAGGGGGGGAATTATATTCCGAACTATGGTGGAAGGGGGAGATGGAGCGAAAAAGGTGGAGAACCACTGCTCTAACGGGAAGGCTTTGCGTGGCGCCGAGCTCCCCACCCCGGAGAGATCGTTCCTTCCTCTGCGTCGCCCCCCTTTCGCCTCCGCCCCCCTGCCCCCTAAGCTTCATTCTCTGCGTGTGTTGAGTGCCGCCGAGTCGCTTCCGACTCAGGGCGACCCTATGAATGAAAGTCCTCCAAAGTGTCCCGTCTTGGACAGCCCTGCTCAGATCCTGCAAATTGAAGGCTGTGGCTTCCTTTATTGAGTCCGTCCATCTCTTGTTGGGTCTGCCTCTTTTCCTGCTGCTTTATTCGGGGGGGGGGGGAGAGCAAACCATTGTAAGACAAGGAGGGGGGGGAGATGTATTGCTGACGGCGCGCTTCTCTTCCAGGACCAAGGTTGGACAGAGACCCTGGAGGGGCCGGTCTTCGGAAAGGGCGGGGCTGATTGTTTCCTCAACAGCGGGGAGGGGGGAGGAGGAGGAGGGTCCTCAGGGTGGGGGGGGGAGAGGGCGGGGCGCGCCTAGCAAGCGCCCGGAGCGAGTCCGTGGAGCGGCTGAGGGAGCAGAAGGATGCACCAGAGGGGAGAGGTGAGCGGCGCGCGAGAGAGACCTCGGGACCGGGGGGCTTTGTCGTGCGCGCGCCACAGGGCGCGAGGGCCGGGTGCGGGACCGCGGGCCGGAGCGGGGGGGGGGTCCTGCCCCCCCAGAAAGGCGCTTCGCCCTCGGCCTCCCCTCAGCGGAAAGGAGCCAGGACGGGAGGAAAGAAGGAAAACTTTGTTCCGAAGTTTTTTTCCCGCGAGGGAGCTGTGGAGGGGAAGAGAGGCGAGGGCATCTCCGGGCAAGGCTTGGCCCCTCAGCCCCTCCTCCGTTTCCTGTGGTTCTTTTAATTCCCCTGCGTTGGAAAAGTTGTGTGTGTGTGTGTTTCACGATTGGGTTGCCACTTTCATGCAACACCCCCCCCCCAAAAAATTGAGGACATTAAGCGACCACGTGCTTTTAACGTTTCTGAGAAAGGAGCTTGCCAAAGTGTCGATAAAGTCTCTGGTAGAAACAGAGAGTTGTTTTTTTTATTTTTTTTTTATTTTTTTTTTAAAGCCTGAGCGCTGTTAACTTAGGGCGAAAACGCACGGTCGCTTTAGCCTGCTTTCTTCCCTGTTCCAGCCAGGATTCAGCCAGGATCGAACGCACGACGTGCGTTCGATCCTGGCTGAATCCTGACTGGAACAGGGAAGAAAGCAGGCTAAAGCGACCGTGCGTTTTCGCCCTTAATGTCACCGTTCCTTTCCGCTGCGAGTCGTTCCTTATTGGGCCATTTATTCATGGAAGGTTTTGCATTGGATTTGCCCCTCTCTAGCTGCACATTTTCCCCATCTGAATTCTCAAAACTCTGCATGGGGGCTTATTGTTGAGTTTTGAGAATATGGATGGGGGGAAAGTGCATCTAAAGAGTGGCAAATCCAAGGCAAACCCTTCCATGAATAAATGGCGTTTGGGATAGGAACCCGCTGTACCTGGAGGATTAGCGGTAGCCTTGAATAAATGTCTTTTGGAAACACTCCCAAGCACTTTCCTCTCCCTCGTTTCACTGTGGGTTTTTTCTTTCTTTCTGAAAGGGCTTCTTCCTAGATGGGTTTCCTCTTTTCTGCGCTGTCCCACATTATTGTTAGATTTTTTTTTTTAATCTTAAATTTTTAAATCTTAATTTTTTTAAAAAAAATCTGCTAACCAAAGCTTGTTGCGGTCTATTGTTTCTCCCGCTGGGAAGCCCAAAGGCTGCATCTGCGTGTTCTCAAATAGGAAGGAACTGGCCGGCGATGCTCGCTTCATTTTCGCGGCAGGAAGCCAAAACAAACGAAGATGTGATTTATTTCTTTATTTGTTTGCTGCTCTTTGTGGTTCAGGCGCAAGCAATGGTGACTGGCCATGAGTGAACCGTGTGGGAGCTGAAGCTCCTGCTCTGGCTCCTATAATGCAGATTAATTATTTCTTAATAATATTAAATTCAACATCAGGGCAGTAAAGAGGCTTCTTTCCCCACTCCTTGTTGCATAATCACGAGGAACAATCCTAAGCAGCTTTATTTAGAAGTAAGCGCAGTTTTATTAAGTGGGGCTTATTCCCAAGGCAATGGCAAACCACCATGTAAACATAGTCTGCCTAGTAAATGTCAGGATGTGACCTCACCCCATGGGTCAATAATGACCCGTGCTTGCACAGGGGGCTACCTTTATCTTTTACCTGTTCCCAAGAAAGTGTGATTGGGATTGCAGGTGGGCTCCTGTCCATATTAGTAGTATATATAAACAGGAAATGGTGGTTATCTTGGATTCAGAATAAAGATGTCTTAGCTTATGTGTGATATGAAAGCTGCTTGGGTCCAGGAGACAGAAAGCTGGCCCATGACCTGGGAGAGTAGAATTCAAGTGTTATGCTAGTCACTTGGAATGGCTTTGGGATGCATCTGTGTTTATATATGGGTATGTGTTGCATCTGCTTTTTCTCTTCCACTGCAGTGCCTGAAGAGAATCTCTTACAGGAGAGATGCACACTATTGAGATGCTTGTACCCTGTGTTCATTTCCCCCCTCAAGTTTAAGCACTCATGCTTCTAAATATTGTCGAAGGCTTTCACGGTCAGAGTTCATTGGTTCTTGTAGGTTATCCGGGCTGTGTGACCGTGGTCTTGGTATTTTCTTTCCTGACGTTTCGCCAGCAGCTGTGGCAGGCATCTTCAGAGGAGTAACACTGAAGGACAGTGTCTCTCAGTGTCAAGTGTGTAGGAAGAGTAATATATAGTCAGAAAGGGGTTGGGTTTGAGCTGAATCATTGTCCTGCAAAAACTATCAAAGGTAATGTGCTAATCATTGTCCTGTAAGTATCAAGATAATGTTCTAATGAGGGTGTGATATGTTAATATACCACACCCTCATTAGCACATTATCTTGATACTTACAGGACAGTGATTAGCACATTACCTTTGATAGTTTTTGCAGGACAATGATTCAGCTCAAACCCAACCCCTTTCTGACTATATATTACTCTTCCTACACACTTGACACTGAGAGACACTGTCCTTCAGTGTTACTCCTCTGAATATGCCTGCCACAGCTGCTGGTGAAACATCAGGAAAGAAAATACCAAGACCACGGTCACACAGCCCGGATAACCTACAAGAACCAATGAACTCATGCTTCTGTTTATCTGTTCTTTTTGTATCAGTCCAGGATGTGAATTTTCCCCACCAACAGGAATAAGGGTGAACTGTTTCACAGGGTGTTAAAGTGACGATACAAAGCAAATTACAGAGTTGTAGAACTGTATAAATATGTTGAGGTGGCGTAAGCGATTGTTTTCAAAGTTTCCTCCCCTGTGGCAGATCTTTGAGAGGTGATTAGTTTAGTGAAGCATGCTACCTTCAATGACCAGAGCCTGGAATTTAAATGTAATCATTGATAGTCTTGCATAGCTGGGTTAACTATTATGTAAAGTAGCCCAGGCTAGCCTGATCTCGTCAGATCTCAGAAGCTAAGCAGGGTCAGCCCTGGTTAGTATTCGGATGGGAGACCACCAAGGAAGTCCAGGGCTGTTATACAGAGGAAGGCACTGGCAAACCACCTGTTAGTCTCTTGCCATGAAAACCCCAAAAAGGGGTCGCCATAAGTCGGCTGCGACTTGACGGCACTTTACACACACACACACACACAAAGTAGCTACAGAGTCCTTCCACAGCTAGATTTTTGGCCCCTTTTCTGATGTAGTTATATGGGAGGCTGAAAGAGTACCTACTTCTTGGAGTGAGCTCCTTTTAATACCCTGAAGCTCAGAGGATAGCAGCTTTATCACAAAGTAAGAACTCTGGAGGACTATTCTGCAGTAAAGAAAAAAAACATATTTGCAGCGTGTGCAAGAGGAGAATAAAAATGGTGACTAAATAATGTGTGTGTGTAAAGTGCTGTCAAGTCACAGCCGACTTATGGCGACCTCTTTTGGGGTTTTCATGGCAAGAGACTAACAGAGGTGGTTTGCCAGTGCCTTCCCCTGCACAGCAACCCTGGTATTCCTTGGTGGTCTCCCATCCAAATACTAACCAGGGCTGACCCTGCTTAGCTTCTGAGATCCGACGAGATCAGGCTAGCCTGGGCCATCCATGTCAGGGCGACTAAATAATAGACAATTTCAAAGGCAGGACAGGAGGGAGGGGAAGGTAGTTTGTGTGTGAATGCAGTAAGTGTAAGAGGTTAAAAATAGGATTCCTTGTTCCTGTAAGCAGAGACAGTCTGGTAAAAGAAAGGTGTATTTGCATAATTTCAACCCATGGGGTTAAAACAGGCTTATTTGTATGCTTTCAGCTTACAGTACCTTGTTGATAATTGTGGATCATCATCAATTCTGATTTGCTGACATGAATGTGCCTTCCATTTTGCCAGACAATTCATTTGCCCTAGAAGTACAGGTTGCTACAAAGTTCAATCTGAGTGCCCTTGTTTGGACTTCCTTGGCCCTCAAACCACTAACATGTTAATTGCTGGCCTCTGCTCTTGCAGAACAACCTACTGCATTTATAACAGCTTCCCTCCTCTTCCCCACTGAGAGTTAGGATGTAATGATGTTCATTTTGAAACCAGAGAAATAGATTATATCCATTAAAAAAAAGTTTCCAACTGAAAGAAGAATAAAGCCAGGAGCGTTTACAATGGCTTTTTGTTTAGTCTGATGTAAAACGGTGTATGAATGTAAATATTTTTCCTGTTCCTTTTTCTGCCAATTTGTTAGTGATACAAATGAAGTAGAACCTGAAATCCTCAGACCATTTAGGGCTTTAAACATCAGTACCAAAACCTTGAACCTGATCTGGTACTCAATCAGGAGCCAGTGCAGCAGGCGGAATACTGGGTGAATATGTGCTCTCCAAGGGGTCCCTGTAAGGACCCTTGCCCACTGCATTCTGGACCGGCTGGAGTTTCCAGAGTAGCCTCAAGGGTATCCCTGTGTAGAGTGAGTTACAGAAGTCCATCCTGGAGGTGACTGTTGCATGGATCACTGTGGCTAGGTCAGGGTGACACAGGTATGGCTTAGTCTGGTGATGATGGAAAAATGCCACTCTGGCTACATTTGTGACCTGAACCTGCATCGAAATGGCAGTGTCCAGCATCACTCCTTATTCTCCTGATGGTTGGTGCTGGTATTTATTGCACACCATCAAGAGTCGGGAGCCAGTGTTCTAGCCCTGAATTTTCCTGTCCTGGCTACAGGACTTTGATTGGTTCAGTTTCAGCAAACTCTGTTTCAAAGTGGATGGGAAGCTGAAGACAAGGAGGTATTCTTCACGGAGATTTGCTGCTGTTTCGACGCTGATTTGCATCGGAGTCAAATTTTGGTTATTCACTGGAGATCCGTATTTTCCCCCACTGAGCAAAATAAGCCACATTAAAAGAGAGGCAATCCAAACCACTTTTGAGATGATCTTTCCTGTGGACGCGTGTTTTGTTGCTCTGATGCCCATGAAAAAATGTTTGCTTCGCTCCCTGGGACGTCTCCTTTCTCCTCCCCCAAGAATGGTGATTGGCTGGTGGAGTTTCGCGCTCGGACAAGAATACCGCCCCTTTGGCTGCCTGCCTGCCTAGAATCCTGGCACTTCTCTCCCTCCGTCCCCGCACGCCTTCCCCGCCCCTTGCCCGGGATGGGCCTTGGAGCTGGGCCCACACCTCCAAGCCCAGGGGGACGTCGGACGGACGGCTCCAGGGGGAGACCGGCGGGGCCACGCCATGTGCTCCTCGCGCCCTGGGGGTGGTGGTGGTGGCAGCTCAGTCTAGGGCAGCTGGACCCGTGGGGGGGATGTTCAAGGGAAGGGGCTGTTGGCCCCTCTACCCCAGTGGGGAGGGGGGATTTTTGAGAATTCAATGGGAAAAATGTGCATCCTGAGAGCGGAAAACCCAAGGCAAAACTCCCTCCCATCACTCTTCTGAAGAGTGGCAGCCAGCCTGCTCTTATCTCCCTCCTCTCTCGATGCACTGTGGCCGGATCATGGCTGGCGCGCAATCCAGGGGCCTTCTTTCCTCTCCCCCCCACGCCATGCACACTGGCTGGATCGGGGCTGGCGCGCAAGCTAGGAGCCCTCCTGTCTCTCACGATGCAATGTGGCCGGATCATGGCCGGCACGCAATCCAGGGGCCTTCTTTCCTCTTCCCCCCCCCCGCCATGCACACTGGCTGGATCAGGGCTGGCGCGCAAGCTAGGAGCCATCTTGTCTCTCACAATGCAATGTGGCCGGATCATGGCCGGCGCGCAATCCAGGGGCCTTCTTTCCTCTCCCCCCACCCCGCCATTCCCACTTTCAGCTAAACACTTCTCGGCACATGGATTCCCTGCCCCCCCAATCATGTCTATCATTAAAGGGCAATGGGTTCCACACCTGTAGAAAATAGCGTGAAGCTTTGAGGAAAGCGCTGCCTCCCCCCCCCCCCCAATTTGGAATCTGACTGTTCCAAAAGCAGGACAGAGTGAGGGTGGAAGAAAAATGGAGGAGACCAGAGGGACTGGGGCTTGTTTTTTGCGCTGGGGCTGGTGAACCGCACGAGGTATTCTGCTGGGCGGAGTTGGGGCGGAGCTGGGGGCAGGCATAAACAATGAGCCTGTTGGAAGGGGAGGCCTCCTGCAAAAGGGACAGACCAAACCGTTGTCAAATACAGCGTATTTTGTTCCCATGAAAAACCAAAACTACAGATAATTGACGGGGATAAATCGTGGCCATGAAAAAAACATTTAAATCGTGTGTTTTTTTAGTCCGTGGCAAAACAGAAGCAAAATCTACCGTGAAAAATGCCCCAGGGAGAGAGATAAAAGAAAGTTGGCTGGTAGGTGGGAAGGAGAGATAGAAGCGGGAAAAGGAGAGAGGCTTTCAGGGAAGGGAAAGAGACAATAGTAGGGGGAGGAGAGATGAGATGTACCACCATATGTATTGGTATTACTGTGTTTGATAGGTCTGGCAGATTTTGTAGTGGTTCTACAGTAAATGAAATTACAGAGTAAATATTACTGAGAACGTATAAACTGATTGTCATGGAGTAATACGAAGTGGTGTAGTTATGTCTCTTAAGATTAAGGAGCTACTGGGTGGGATAAATGATGAGGAATATTTGTTAGAATGATCCTAGGATGGGGAGATAACACTTATAGGAAGATATAATTAAAATGAGAAGGCAGCACGGATACTTCCTTTCCCATACTTTCCCAGTGCAGGGGATGCTGCATCATTGATAGCTTCAGCCTTGAGCTGCTGACCCAGTATGTATCATTAGGTCTTTGTTGCAAGACACTAGTGTGCGTAGGTTCAGGGAGATTGTGCCAGTTCGTTCTAGCCAGATACTAAGTATAACATGATCTTGCTTAAAGACTCAGGAACTGCTGTTGCAATTGTTTCCGTCCTTTTGTAGCTACTCAGCTCAAAACACCACTGCTTTGAGTTTGTATGCCTTTTTAGGGAATCAGAGACAGACTGGGAATTCTTTTTGTGTTCAAGGCACCCTCTTGCCCAGTTGCTGCTTAATCTAAGCAGCCATATTGATCTTGTTAAATCCTATGAGAGCATTTAACTCTGTAGGCCTCTATGGAATTATGAATTAAGTTTGTTATTCAGTGGAGTTTCAGTACTGTCCCTTGAATGATTTCTGGAGACCTCATATGGAAAAAGTATTAAGAGAGCACATGCAAATATATTAGAAGATATCTCATGGTATTTCAAAAGTGATCTATTCTCTCCAGTTTTAACATCTGTCTCTTGTTAAAAACTGTCCGGAGGTTTGGAGTAAGGTATCATTATGGTAACAATACTAAATGCTGTTTTTCATTTTATAGCCCTTCAAGGAAGAAACCTTTTTGCTGGTGGCTGGTAGTTATGATCTAGTAGATGAAGATTAACTGAATTCAAACTACACATTACAGTTTACATGAGTTGCCAGTGTGGACTGGCAGTCATATTGCAGCCGTGAGTCCACAATGGCATTTCCTTGGCAAAGCACAGAAGGGGATTGATTGGGATTCTGGTGGGGGTTCCTGCCTTCCTCCCCCTTGAACCATTTTCAGGAGCTGAAGAGGTCCTGGGACTACAGGGGGTGTTGCTCGCCTGATTGGAGAGCTGCATGTTATTTACCGAGGAGTTGCCACCAGGAATTCACACCTGCAGTTTGGCTACAAGTCCCCCTGGTGAACTTGTGGTAAAGTATAGTGTGTAGTTTGGCTCTAAGATAGTTCTTATGATGTTAATAATACTTGAAATAGATGGTATCTAATTGATTCATAAATAATCTAGGGTCCAAGGTGAGCCATTAGGTAGTAAGGTTTGTACATTACATCAAATTATTCAGAATAGTCAAAACACAAATGGATTGTGAAGAGCCCCAAAAGGACCAAGCCAGACCGGCTGAATTGGAAACAGAATTGCAAAATGAAGTTTGGTGTAAGTGCACAGTGATGCACATTGGAAAGAAAAAATGATTTCATGTTAACTCTGCATTGGACTCTTAACTAGCTGTAACAGGGTAAACTTAGAAAGCCAAGAAAGTAAATAGAGTTCCTTGGTTTGGTCAGTGCTCTATTTCCATGGGCACAAGGACTCCTGCCAGAAGAGTGCGACATACTTGGTTCTCATTGCATGCCAAAGTACTATCCCCAGTCCTATTGCTGGGAGTCCCCTCTCTACCAGGAACTCAATTTTGGTGGGTATTTGAGGCTATTATAGGAGATGACCTGGTTAACCCAGTCTCGTCCGATCTTGGAAGCTAAGCAGGGCCAGCCCTGGTTTGTATTTGGAAGGGAGACAGACCACCAAGGTATACCAGGATCACTCAGCAGAGACAGGCAATGGCAAATCACCTCTGAATGTCTCTTACCTGGAAAACCCCACGGGGTTGCCATAAGTCAGCTGTGACTTGATGACCAAAAAAAAAAGAGTGCGGGGAGCTGAGAAAGTAGTGCTCTGTGGGTGGAAGTCATTGTGCTTGTAGAAAATGCACTAGATCCAACCTACTAGCCTCAGGAACATTTAACATTTCTTGAGACAGAATGTTGATTTCTGTTGATTCTGTTCTCCTATTGCAACCCTCTGAGCCCCCTTCCCCCAATTCATTCCTGAGGTATCATTGGATCTGCAGGAACAGTGTGAGGGAAAGGGAGGTTTGCAGCGGGAGGGAAAATTGACAACAATTACTGTCCCTTTTAAAGAAAAGTGCCATTAAATCATTGGAATGTGTAGCTTGGTTCTGGCCATCATTTTGTCCCTCTCTTGTAATACTAGAACTTGGTTATCCAGGCAGTAGATCCAGGACTGAGTAGACATAATACACTTAACTTGTATTAATTCCCTGCCACAAGATGTGGTAGTACCCCAAGGCTTAAATGGCTCTAAAAGGTCGTTACACAGATTTATGGAGGGTCAGAGTATCTGTGACTGTTAGTCCCAAAAATGTTTCAGCCTGCAATCCAGCAAAGGTTTCATTATGCATAAGGAGCATAATGGAGAGTGCTTTCTATCAGTGGCCAACCAGATTCTTGTTGGACATCAACAAGCAGTGCATGAAGGCAACAGCCCTCCAACAGTATTCAGGATATCTATCTAATGTGGCTATTATCCATGCCTTTTCAGTCTTCAGATTTGCTGCTTCAGTAGGTTCAGTACAGGTCTGCTCTTGAAGACGGTTTGGAAGCAGCATAGGGCAGCAGTCCTTGTCCCAGGGAAAGGGAGTCAATAACATATGTCGTTAACTTATAAATAATTGCAGTGATTATCATTGTTTTCTGATTAAATTCAGTGTGCTGGTTATCATCTATAAATTCTTAATGATCTGGGACCATGGAATCACACTCCAGACATTTCCATTACAGATGGAGGAAATATAAAAACACATTTGTGAAAATGCTCTCCAACTTCCACATATTTTTAGGGTGGGTGTTCCACAACTGGAAAAGTGCTATTGAGAACGCCTCTCTGCTTGGCATCATGCAGCAGATATAGAGCATGGGTGGTGGTGTAAAGAGCACCATCCTTGCTTAACCACCAATATTGTACATTCATCTGAGGCGGAGCCCACAGCATTTCACATGTAATACAGCATTTAAGTGCTATTTACATTCCGATGTATGCAACAGAAACATAAAGCCTACATTAACTGGAACATAAATATGTTTTTGAATGGCTTTGTTTCATATTTTATCCAACAAAATCCATTTTATACAAATGATACACAAGAGGTTCAAAGGTGCATCTGATGTGATGTGTGAGAGCCTGTAGGCCTTATGCCCTACTTTTTGTTATCTAACCCTCAGTCCTCTTGGAGCAGAAGGATAATTAGTAAACTTCTCTCAATAGGTTTAGCCCCTGATAATTTATCAGAAATGGGCTTGAACAGAACAAAAAATATGTTTAGTCATCGACTTATAGACATCAAATTGCAGAATGAGAGGGCCCTTCTTCCAAGACCATACAGAGTACTAAAGAGTTGGGAGGGAATTTGGCATTTCCTGAATAAAAACCGGCTGAATTTTGCCAAATCTGAATGTTACCGATTTTTTTTTCAACAGCCCTAGTTTTCATTTAGTCTCTTTCAAAGTGAAAAAGGAATAGAGTCTGATATATGCAAGGTGACAGTAAAGGAGAGTCCAAATAAAATAACCTGAGGTTAAATTGATCTGAAGGAGAGTCTTGAAAGAGTGAGACAGAAAGGAAAACTACAATAGCTTTGGAAAATGGGAAAAACACAATGTACCCGTTCAAAAGAGTAAAGGGGGGGTCATAAAAACCCTGGAGCTGTTGTGACTGGCTTATATTCCAGAATTCTTATCTTTTTTCTTTATTTCTTTTTTGGAGACACTCATTAAACCCTTTAGGTACACGTCTTATAAGGGTACATGTGTTGTAAGGGAAGACTCCAGTTTTTAAGGATATAAGCTGTATAAGATAGCCATGTACCTCATTTGATTTTTGTGTGGCTAAAAATACTTTATTATTTAGACAACAAATTTGCCTTCTCTGTTTGAAAAGAAAGGTGGGATAAATCCACTTACCATTTGAACAGTGCTCTCAAATATTCTAAGTTCTTCACATACACTGGGCCTTTCATGACAGAAAGCACTTCTGCCAGCAGAAAGGATGGAGTGATATCCACAAATTCCGCCCTCCTACTTTGTTTACCATGCTGTACCTGGAGATCTTATGTCTTCTAGGAGCAAGAGCTGGGTGAACTCTGTGGGCTGCTGCTAGAGGGGAGAAAATTCCTTTTCCATACATTTTAATTTGAGGGGGAGAAGCAAAGAAAGTGGAATGCCTGCTGAATTCATTGCAGAAGTAATATTTGAGTAAGGAATGTCCTGATTCATGCAGCAGCTCAGCTGAACAAAAAGTAACATCCACTGTGTGTTTGTAGGGGATAAATGGAAGAAGAATGTTCGAGTTGCAACTGATTCATGGTGATCCCGTCCTCAGGGCATTCCAAGCAGAAGAGTAGAGGTGGTTTGCAATTGCCTTCCTCTACGCCCCCCCCCCCCAATTCCTAGGATTTCTCTCTTCTCCTTAATAATTTTTTTCAGAAGTAAAATATTTATGTACTAGCGGTACCCGGCCACGCATTGCTGTGGCCCAGTCTGATTAAATGGAAAAGAAAGAAAAGAGAAAGTGCACGTTTCTAAGATGTTAAATTTCACAATGCTTGTGGGTATATAATATTTTTTGTGGTTCCATTGTCTGTGCAGATATAGAGATTGTCTGGTTTGGCGACTCTAGAACACGCAACATATAATTGTCCATGCGAGAAGCAATCCGTGTCTAGATCTAAACTGCACAATTGTAAAGATTGGCTCTGAGCTTTGTTGATGGTGATTGCAAACGCCAATCGAATTGGGAATTGCAAACTCTTAAATTGAAATGGCATATCCGTTGGAATCATAGGAATGCGAAGAATGAGGACATCTTCACCTTTGAAAGGTCCTGTCAAGATTTCCTAGTTGCAGTTTGCCACTTCTCTGGTCTCATGCAAGTAAACAGAGGAATAAAATTAGCTAGCTAGCTAGGACTTGACGTCAAGCATAATGTTTGTGGATTTTTGGTGCAGTCTGAGAGCATCCCAACCACATTTGCCCCCGCAAGAAGATGGCAAGACCTTTGTACACAACCTCTTTTGAACCACTCCTTTTGCTTGCCTCAGATTTCTCCGTCTTCTACATAAAGTGAAGAAAAGTAATAGCACTAAGAACTGATATTAAAAGTTAAAAAGCTGATTTCTATTTGTTGCCATCTTCTGGGCTTGGAGTAGGGGTCACTGGGGATGTGGGGGGGAGGTAGTTGTGAATTTCCTGCATTGTGCAGGGGGTTGGACGATGACCCTGGTGGTACCTTCCAACTCTGTGATTCTGCAAACTGTTTTTCAGAAGTCCATGAAAGCTCATGGTGAGATGGAGTGTATTAGAATGAAATAATTAAATACAGGTTCCTGGCAGCTAATTTAATATGCAGGTCCAACAAATAGAGATGCCGCTGATCATATGACATTGTAGCTTGAAACTGAGCTCTGCCACAGAGTATTACAAGGACAGCTAACACTTACTGAAGAGGTCTTCTGATAAATAACTGTAAAGCAGTCCTTTTCATGTGTGCACATTATGCACAGGAAATGGGAGCTTTTCTTTCTGGCAAGAAATCTGATAGCCTCCCTTTCCTTTGCTTGCCCTTTAATGCATGGATATTAGAGAGATCCTGCTGGAATATGGGCAAGGGAGGAATATGGAGGAAAAGATAATCAAGGCTTGACTTTGATAGGAAACCCAAATGTTTCTCTTCCCTTGATGTGCCTTAGCTTCTCCTAAATATGAAAGTAAGTGAAAGTGCAAAACCAGTGAATGTACTTGAGAGAGTGAGCACCATTGAACTGGGAGGAAAGGACATTCATGATTTGGCTCTTAAATTCATGATCTGCATGAGGCTGACTTGAATCCAAGGAGAGACAGGGAGCTTGCCATCTCCAGCCTTGATCCTGTGTATGATGGATGAAACAACATTGAATTCTTCCAATATATTTCTGCTACTTAATTATATTATGGAGATGCAGGCCTGTAGCCAGGAATGTTATGGTAAAGGAAGGTGAGTACACCAAAAGAGGAGACTATTTAGTATAGCGTGTGTTGCTTTAACGGCCAACAGATGGCGCTGTTTTTCTAAAAAAGCATGTTTTTACCTGTCACAGGTGTGACATCTATATAATGTAGGTATATAAAAACATGCATGTATTTGAATGCAACGTTGTGTCAAAATTTCAAAGCAATCAGTGAAGAACTTTCGGAGATGTAAGATTTTGAACAAACGAACATTTACATTTTTATTTATATAGAAGATGTATAATTGATTATTCAATAATTTTATATTTAATTGGGAATGATATAACTTTATTTTCATTTTTTAAATTCAATTTATATCTCGCCCTTGCCCATCTCAAGATGGGCTCAGGACTGCTTGCAGCAAGTAATTCCATGCAATAAATATTAAAACGTAAGACTAAAATACAAAATTTGTAGCAATACAATACACTTTAAAATGGCCATCCAGTTTACAACTACTACCTAAATAATAATTTAGGTCATTGAGGTGAGAAAGCCCATCATAGTTGTAGGCAGAGGGCCAAAAGGTAGTAAAAAGAAAGAGGGAAGAGGGGACAGGAAAGGGAGGCCAATTGATTGATGGAACTGTTGCTGCCTCAACCATAGTCCTTACAGCACAATCGCATATTTTGCAGGCTTTGTTTATCAACCATAGTCCTGACAGAACATCTCCGTCTTACAGACCCTCCAGAATTAAGTCCCACAGGGCTTGGGTCTCATAGTGGCATATTAATGACATATTAATCTTTGGTCAATATTTGGGACATACAGGATTTTGAAAGAATGCTTTGAGTGTTGACCTGAGTAAAAAGGATCAGAATAAATTTCTAACTTTTCCCAAGAATTCCATTGATCCCAGAATAGATTTCAAATAAACTTCATAATAATAATAATAATAATCAAAGCCTAAGAAACTGTGGTATCCTCATTTTTGAAAGGTGAGGTTTTTTTAGGTTGCTTTTATATCTAAGCAACTCAGTAAAGCTTGTCTAAAGTGTTTACCTTTTTAAGGCAAATATAACACAGAAACATTTAAAGGTACTTTCTTTATTGAACAAAATGGTTTCCCTGTTGCACATTGCACCAAATGTATTCACTAAGTGAATTAAGAAGTTTATCTAACAAAACGAATGATGTTGCTTTTCCTGTTAAGAGGTGCTGTTCTCCCAGTGTTCTTCATGATTTCCTTTGAGGAAAAAATGTGTGCTATATTTTTTTCTCTACACCAGAAAATCTGCAGTGTTAGGAAAATTTGCCATGGTAAATGACATTCATATATTGATATTATCTTATTTTAAAAAAATAAATCCTGATTTTTAGTGTTAAATTGCCTGTTTTAGAGACTCAGCTATCTCTAAAACTCCTTCTATGGCTCTAAAGGTAAAGGTCCCCTGTGCAAGCACCAGGTCATTCCTGACCCATGGGGTGACGTCACATCCCGACGTTTACTAGGCAGACTTTGTTTGCGGGGTGGTTTGCCAGTGCCTTCCCCAGTGCCAGTGCCTTCAAAAAGGCCTGGTGATTCTATTTTTACTTTTTATTGTTTTTTGATAGGTCCGTAGTGTCTGAAACTGAATTTTTTTGTGCTGACATCTCTCTTTCTAGCACATTTTAAAATCCCACGCCCTTTCAAGGACTTCAGGGTGGCAGACATGGTTCTCCTCCGTTCTTTCCTTAAAACAGCCCTGTGCAATAGGTAGGCTTAGAGAGTGAGTGGTTCAGGTTACCCAGTCAGTTTCATGTCTGAGTGGGGATTGGAACCTGTGTCTCCCAGGTCCTAGTCCAACACTGTATGACATTGGTTCCCTAAATAAATTGTAAATTCCCTTATATTAAGGAATGTTCTTTAATTTAGCAGTAGCTGTCCAATATGTCATAATTGATAGAATATATACTACAAATCTATGGCCATAAACTCACTTGTTCTAGAGCACTTCATGTCAAATCTTGATGTGGTTCTGTAGAGCAATTATATTTCCAGAGGTATGACTCTGATACCGACTGAACCTTCCTTATCACATTTGTTTTTGGTTTTTTTATTATGCTGACTCAAAGATTAATTTTTGTATGGGAACTATATAAAAAGAAACTATGTGAGATTTCCCTGATGATTAAAATGCATATTGGGAGGCAGACAAACATATTGCTTTGATCCTTGTGAAACGTTCAGATGTGTGCCATATGGTGAATTTTTGGTCTTTCCATCACGATCATTTGTCTTTGGCATGGTGCTTGCATTTATATGTTCATCACACTTTAGACAAAGAATTTTCCTTTCTAATGTACGGTACAAATATATATCACTGGGTAAGTGATGACAAGGCTCGTTCCATGTATTCAGTGGTTTTGGCTCACTTTTACAAGATTTCTGCCTGTCATTTTAGAATCCAAAAATTGAAATAAAAAGTGAGGAATGACCTTGATTTATGAGGGATGATGGTGGTTTCCCAACCAAACCTCTTTGCTGTCCCACCTACAAATGAAAGAGAAGTTCCTTTCAGTAGATAGACCTTTAGACTATACTGTTAATATATTAAAACTGATGTGTACATTTAAAAATTATATTAGTCCCCCATTTTTAAGCCCACCTTTTCTGGTCAGCTGGAACCCAATGTTCTTATTAGCACAAATTTGGCCCTGAGCCTAGCTTTTTAAAGGTAAAGTACCACAAATACTCCAAGGAATACCAAGGTTGCTGTGCAGAGGAAGGCACTGGCAAACCACCTCTGTTAGTCTCTTGCCATGACAACCCCAAAAGGGGTCACCATAAGTCGGCTGCGACTTGATGGCACTTTACACACACACACACACACACACACACACACCACAAATACTGCCTCTGATTATTATTGGTAGATCAGTTGGTGGCATGATTGTGTGACAACTGAAAATCTAGATCCCTGGTTGATTCCTTGGGAATATACACAAGAACCAATTAATAAAAATCACAGGTAGTGTGAGTAATATGAAACACTAATGTTTGGCTGTACACTGAACCTTAGTTATGCTGAAACAAGCAGGGTTTATTAGTTGCATCAAATGACACTTGGTCATCATTAAGTTCCTTTCCAACTCTTGCTAATCTTAAATTTATATTTAACAAATAACTAATCATTGCCAAGTGGTCCTTTGGGGGAGGGGTGTGGCTTTTTATGTACGGTAGTCATGTAACAATATTTTCTAAAACTATTTACTAGCTCTGTTTTTGAATTTGTACAGGAACAACGGGGAAATATAAAGCAGAATTTAGTGTTATTCTTCAGATGACCTAGTGTTATTCTTCAGATTACTTTACTTTAGCTTGTTTTACTTCAATATAATGCAAAAAAAAAAAAAACCTGTAAACTTCTCTGTTAGTACAACTCCCTTAGAAACTTCAAATAACAATTACATCGTGTCATTATGTTTTCTAAGTATCAGGTTGGTAAAGGATGTTTGGGCAGACAGAGCTGTTAAAATGAAAGTTTGTTCCTGTTTTCTTATATTAATAATATTTACATAGCACCTTTGAGCTTTCTTGAATGTTCTTCAAACATTCATGTCTTAAATCCTGCACACAAGATTCCATGCTGGGATAAAAATATGTTTGAAGAATGAATGTACTGAGAGTATATGGCACGCAAACAAAATGTAGTGATTAAAATAAAGAATCTCTCTCCGTAATTATGATCCTGTCTAATTGTGCTAGGTACTCCTCCAACTTTTCCATACCCCACTGAAGCATCTTTTGGAGGAGTATATGTTTATAATCAGGATTACTGATGGTAGCCTGGAATAATCTGTATAGGACATGTATTTGTCTGGAGTTCTTATTATTTATCATTTTAAAATATTTATGTATGTTTTAATCTTTCGTCATCCACCCTGGGCCCTTGGGGTATATTTCCACAAAAAGTCTACGTGAATTTTAAAAAGAGATTAGTTAATGACTTCTTTGGTAAAGAAGGTTTCTGTCCAGAAGCAGAATCATTATACATTCAAGCCTGTTATGTTTGTGTCTTCAAACATATGTATTCAAGTAATATTTCTGTTTTATTTACAGGTGTCAGAATTCATAATGTTGAGTCTGATGTGGTGGTGATTATCTGTCCTTTTGGCAAAAAAGAAAAATGATGTCAAATAGAAATACTTTTGCCTACCAGAGTGTTGGGACAGGTATGAGTTGCATTATTTACAGACATAACTATGATATTTCCTTATAATGCAATGGTTCTTTTAAATATTCTAGGTGCAAATTTATGCTGTAATCCCAGTTCATTTAGTAATTTAGTGTGTAGCTATAGTACCTGAATTAATTCTACTAAAGAACAGATTCAGTGTTGACTCTTGTCAATCCAATAATGCAGAGCCTGCAATTAATTGCTTATTTTAAGAAACCGGACAAGAAGGAAAAGACAATGTTTCATTATAGCTTTTAGTAGCAAATCCTTTCCTATACAGATGAGGCATGCACTACACAATGAAAGTTAATCAGTTTAAACTCTAGCTGACCTCCAGGTGGAGTAAGTTTTTCTGACACCTATAAAAACAAACTGTTTCGACTATGCTAAGTAAAACTTGCCAACAAAACCATTTCTAAATTGTAGTTAATCTGGAGAAACTAATATTGAAAACAGCTTGAATAACATCTTAAGTTAAAAATACACCTGGATATATCAACATAGAAAATTGCACTTCTTTCAGATAAAGACTGATCCTTAAAGTGCTATTGAATTATAGAATCAAACAGTCATGGAATGAGGTAAACTATTACTTTTTTGGTAATAATTTAGAACTTATTAACTGGGAACTGATAGGAAAAGGATTATGAAATAGATGTCATTATCATTTATTATTTGTAAAAGTACCTACAGTATTCAATGTATTTTATAGGAATAACATGTACCTATCCATAGGCCCCAAGCCAATCATCCCATTATACTGGACATAGGAAGTAAACGGTGGGGTCCTATAAGGAAGTTTGTTAGACCATTCATAGGAACATATCCTTATAAAAACTGCATGTTGGGTCTATTTAGTATCATCTCCTGTCTCTTATCAGAAGACAACTGATACTTTAGGGTAATATGTGAAATATGTAAATACCTTACCCCTTTTTACCACCACAGCCACCACTGAAAAGTGAAGTAGTTTTGGAAAATATATAAGCCTTAATAGATTATTACCCCTTTTTACCACCACAGCCACCACTGAAAAGTACAAGTTATCTTTTTACCACCACAGCCACCACTTTTTACCACCACAGCCACCACTGAAAAGTGAAGTAGTACTGGAAAATATATAAGCCTTATTATTGGTTGCACAAAATACTGTTTGTGTATGGTGTATGGCATGTAAGCAAACTGCTACCAGATGAATTTATCTGCATTTAAATTGTCATGCTATACACACACACTACAATATCTGTAAATGTGGTCTGAGAATGTAGACAATGCCATAGTAAAGATCAGAACTCTAGAATAAAAGGTGAGCTTGTGAAATAAACATGTACATGTGCGGCTGAGCTGGAGGCATGTGTGAAAGTGTGGAGGGGGGAAGCCCCTCTAGGGGCCTGCTCCTCTGGGGAAAGTGCGGCAGGGGGCACTCCTGGGCCGGGCCGCATCAGGGAAAGTGGGTTGGGGCAGAATAGGCCTTGGCTCGCGGGCCGGATAACAGCCCTCCGGGGCCCGAATCCAGCCCGTGGGCCGCCTGTTTGACACCCCTGCCCTAGAGGTATACCTGTTTGGGTAACAACATCACTTGTCCATATTTGTACTTCTGGATAACTTGTACCAGATATTTGTTAATCTTTTTGAGTACTGGTTTTAGCTCTTCCTGCTAGAACTAAACATAAATGTATTCCTTTGGAGACCTTGTTACAATTACTGAACAAAGCATCCACAGTATTTTTAAATGACCTTTTAAATTCTACACTAAATAGATCCCACAGTATAATCTTAGTAGAGTTATATCCTTTCAATCCCATTCATTTTGCTGTTTGCTTTCAATGATGGCACTATCAGTCCTACAACCTGTTTTGAAAATCTAGCCTGAGCCCTGATAATGAAGATTGTTTCTGAGCATGTGCTTTCCTACCCATTTGTAATTAGGGAGAAGGATTTCTATTTCAGTGAATTTGTCCAGATCCTGAAATAGAAAACCAATACATTTGGAAAAAAGTTAATTCTGCAGTTAAGCAAAAAGGACCTATGAAAGGTTTTCCCTAAAACAATGGGATCCTGGCTAAAGACTGCTATAATTCTAAATATCCAGATAGGGAATTTAACTTACTCATTGAACTATAAAGGAAGGACCTTGGTTTGATAGATTAATCTGGAGATAATGACTCTAGCAATTGAATCAAGTTATTGTGTGCATGTGGGATAAGAGTAACAAAGAATTCCTGCCAATGCATAATGTTTTCCATGTGCTTCCTGCAGTATATTAATAGTGTGTTTCACATCACTGTTGATAAAACTAAAATATCTTGTAATAATTAGCTTGGGGCAAGGGGAATGCTATCCTTTTTGTTAAACTTGTTCATATTTGACTTCTCTCTAATGTTGAAAAGAAAATGTTCTTTTGAAAATAAGGACACCATCAGTGAACAAACAGGTGAACAAAATCCTGTCTTGAAATTGTATCATATTAGCTTTTATGTTCTGTGGCTGAAATGATCCCCAGAATTAAAAGCCACTGAAAATATCCTGACTATTTTTAGCAAGCCTTGAGACTTCCATTATGCATTTCATTTCTGATCCTATGCTCTGTTTTTAACAGTCCTTCCCTTGCTATGCCATTAGGAGCTGGCCATTGTGCCATATTGCAGTACCACTGCTATTGCACAGGGCCAGAGAGAACAAGGGGGAAGGGTTATACGGTAATGCTAGCATTTCAGGTAGGACATGGAAGAATTGGAAAATTGCAGCAGATAAGTCCCCAGAGGTATGTGTGCTTAGAATGATTTTGAACAACACTGCTGTGACCTGAATGTAGTATTCTTTTGCCAAAAAATCTAGTGCTCTGCTATCTCTCATAAAGGAAGAGTTGGTAGAGATTGTTAGGGTGAGCAGACAATGTGACCTATGTACAGAGTTGTCTGGGCTATCCTTAGAAGATTAAGATCAGGCAGGTACAACCTGTGATCCACTTGGCCAATAAGGTTTGTATTTCCTAGTCCCTCAGATTCTTGACAGCCTCCTCTTTGTCAGGCAACTCAAACAGGAGGGTGTTGGTGAGCTACCACGGTTACCCTAAATAGGCAGTCTCCACTTTAGTTTGGGGGAATTAGCTGGAGAGAGCGAGCAAGAGGGGGTAACTGGGATCGATAACCTATGTATACTAGAATAGTCCTGGGTGAAAACTCAAATGAGCAGGCAGTTGTACAGTTGAATGGGGTTTTTATTAAAGAATAAAAATAGGAAAACAAGAAATATATTTAAAACAATGAAATATGTACACAAAGCATAAAAGAGCTGACTAAGAGAAAAGGGCAGAGGTTGGATATGGTTTCAGGGGTGGATGATAGTTACCCAGGGAACATCCAGGGAAAAGCAGTGCTGAAGAGGAAAATGACCAACATTTCCAGGAGCAAAAGGAAGAGCCCACACACAAGCGGGGGAGCATGCACGGATCCAACACGCATGCGCACACACACACACACACACTATGAATGGCCAAAGGGCCAATATTTATACATCAGAATGTGTCCTGAGATGGTATGAGGTAAGCTGGCTTTTCCAGACACGAAGATATGAGAAGCTTGTTGAGTCACCAGGACCCAAGAGAATGCCTGGACTATTCTCTTTAATATTGATTGATTGCTTGGATGGGTGCGGATAGGGTAAGTAATGGTGTGCTCTGAGTGCTGATTAAATCACCTTAGGGTGACATAATGGGGATTAGCTAGCCCCATTGTCCAGCCAGGCACATCTTAGGGCCAGGGGAAAAGTTCAGCATCCCCGGCATCTCCACAGGCAAGTAGATGATGTGAAAGACCTCAACCTGAGACCCTGGAGAGCCGCTGCTGGTTTAAGTAGCCAGTACTGACTTCGATGGACCAAGGGTCTGATTCAGTATAAGGCAGCTTCATGTGTCACCTTCCTGCCCAGGCTTGACACACAAGATCAATCCCAGAGGCCTCCATTTTGTGGGGAGCAGTGTCTTGCTCTCATGCAAGTCTTTGGCCCCCGTGCCATCATGGCACCCCTTAGTGGGAGAAGGAGTTAGAAATTAATTTCCCTTACTAGAATGTAAATTAATTTTCCTCACTAGAATGTAATCACTGTTGCTAGAAGAGCATTCTGTTATGGCTTTCATGATATATGAGATACTGAACAACAATCACTAACTTAGTTCACCTGGCAAACACTTTCATCTTCTCTTTCTTCTCACTTATTCTTCTCTCAGATTCAAAGATGGAAGACTACAAGCAAACCCCAGTGGAATTACAAAATACTAATTTAGCTAAGGATTCAGTGGTGAAATCTCTTGAAAATGATCTTCAGGATCTAATGGACAGGCTCAACCAGAAAAAATATTCATCAGGTCTGAAATTTAAAACGAATTGTGACAGCCCTGGTTCTTATTTAACTCTTTCACAGTCTCTTCCACCTAAATCCAGCCCTGCATCCAGTGTAAAAAGTATGCCGGCTGTCACCAAAATTCAAGGAAGCAAACCATTGGCTTGTGAGAGCTCTTATCTTTTAGACAAGACTATCTCTGCGAAGCGTATGGGCTCCATTTCAGGCATGTCTCCCTCCTTAAGTGGGTACAGTTTAGGAAAGAGAGACTTTGATATTTATCCCAACAGAGAAAATGAAAAACAGTTTGGACATCTGGATAAATTTCTCTATTCAAAGTACAGCCAGAAAAATAAATCTCATGATAATGTCTACTTTCCAGGAGCACTGGATGGGCGGAAAAACTCTGGATCTCTTATTGCAATATGGAATGGAAACTCAGGGAGTGAGATAATTCTTTCACCAGTTGGCAATTCCGGAGCTGCCAGTATGCCCTCTAGTCCAAAGCAAGGCAGAAGGATGAACATTCAGGACATCACATCATTTCGGCCCAGGCAAGCTAAACAGAAGGACGCGACGTTGGAAACTCTGGGATCTAGAACCAGGAAGTATTCGGGCGGCTCCCTGAGTCACATGGGAGTTTACAGCCGCTCGCTACCTAGGCTGTACAAATCGTCAGAAAGCCAGCTCATTCCACTGAGCTTGCCTCCAAGAAACTCTCTTGGGAACCCCAAAAGAAAAAAAATTGTGGAGAAAGATCTTCTACCTCAAAGTGTACAGGATGCTGACAATTACCTTAATTTTTCTTCTCACACCTCAGGGGCTTTGCCATTTACAAATTTTGCAACCGACCCAAACTCTTACGTGAATTCAACTCTGAGCATTCCTGCGAGCCCTCGTATAGCTCAGAAAATGCTTCTGGCCTCTTCTTCCTCATACGTATCTGATGACTTTGATAAAGCTGGACTCTCAGGGACGACTCCCGGTAATTCTTTTTCTCCTGCAGATTCTGAGAGATCATTCCCTCACAGAAGGAAAGTTTCAACCAGTTCAGTGGAGTTTGATGAAACAGAGCTGGAAAGCTTCAGGCAGACTCCATCTATACGGGAGAGAAAGAATAGCATTAGCTCGCTTTCTGGAAGGGATGATCTAATGGACTACCACAGAAGACAGAGGGAAGAAAGGCTTAAAGAGCAGGAGATGGAGCGACTGGTAATTCTATTTTCTTGTTACTTTTTAAATGCTGTTTTCTGTTTCAAAAGCTGGACTAAAAATTGTTAACTGTATACACAGTGGGCAAATCTTCTGCTGCCATGTTTTCATATCTGAGTGTTTGAACCTTGTACAGAACTGAAAGAACATTCATTATGCAAGTCCAAAGTTTGTTGATTGCACAGGCCACTGCTTTAAGAAATAGCTAGAGTAATGAAACCATCTGTAGGAGGTAGGAAATTGATAGAAATTACAACCATTTATTCTGTATATGCTGCCAAAATGACCACATACTTACAAGCCACAAATGGTGTACTGAAGGGATCCAGCAAGAAAAAGTTGATGTCATTGTTTTGTGGTAGCTGAATAACTAGCCCATGTCTCCATGCTAAGCTCTTTGGGTACATATTTATGTGTTTCACTGAAGAAAACCAAGCAGAAATTTTTTGACCATGTTCATATTAGATTGATTAATCAGATCGTATTTCCATTTTTGGTTCAGTTTCTGTCTCTTCATCAAACTCATGTAAATGTTTTCTGAAAGTGGAGAAACTGACCCTGGAGGAACTGACCCTGGTAATGAACATCAATGAGTTGTTGCAGCAAGTATGAGCATTTAATATTCAGCAAGTTCATAGCTGAGTAAGATAAAGAAGGGGGATAGCATATAAAACTCGAAAATTCCTTAGGAACGGAAAACAGTTCTACTGGGAAACATGCCACCCATCTCAATATATTGACACTTTTTTAGGGTACTTTAATAACCTCTCAACCTCATTGTGTCCACTATCTCTCATCCCAGTGAAAGGATGCAATAGTCTGAAAATATTACAGATGAGGCATGAATAGGCTATAGATACAGCTTACCTGGTCTTTGCCCCCAACTTCTATTTTTTTCATACAGACATTGAGTTTAGGTTTCCTTACAAGTATATTTGCACCTCTGTCCTCAAGTTCAGTTGGAGCTACTATATATCTCTAACAGAATTTTCATCAGACTCTTCTGTCTATCATTTTGTGGAAGCAATGGCAGTTAAACCGTTACAAAAATGATACCCGATTACTGTATGGATAGGTCCTAACTGTTCTGAGATCACTGAAACTTAAGTAGTGTGTATTATTATCCCAGTGAGTTTTTTTTTCTTTTTCTTTTTACATAAACAGTGATAATTACTATTGCTTCTTTGAATGTGCTGGCTGCAATTTAAAACTGGTCATTGCATAGTGAAATGGGACTCATGTTAAAAATTAATAAAGACTAGATAGGCTAGTGTAAGTGCTTTAAAAGTGACAAGATAGTATCCCTGTTGCATAGGGCAGCTTGTGCCAATACAGAACTAGCCCTCATTAGGGACATTTTCACAAGGCATGGTCATCGCTTGATAATTGAAGATTGAGATGACATAAATTTTATTTATTTTGTTAATTTATTTACACAATTTATATTCCACCTTACTGCCCAATCAAGGCCACCAAATTGACTAACAATTAAAAGCAAAACATTGTAAATTAACCATAAAACCAATTTAAAAACAAGAATAAATTAAATATATAAAAATACAGACCCAGCAATTAAAACATTAAGGGAATGCCAGACCAAAAAAGTCTTTACTCATTGGTGGAAGACAGCGATAGGAGGGAAGGGTGAATATCCCTGGGAAGGGAGTATCACAGTTTGGTGCCAGGTCTGAGAAGGCTGTCTTGGGTTGCTACCCATTTAACCGTAGAAGGTGGGAGCATCTGAAGCAGGGCCTCAGAAGATTACTATAGTAGTCAGATGGGTTTGTATGGGAGTAGATGATCCTTCAGGTATGCTGGTCCCAAACCATATAGGGCTTTACATGTCAGCAACAGCACCTGGAATTGTGCCTGGAAACAAAAGGGGGGCCTGTGTAGATGGGCTAATGCTGGACTGATATGGTCTCTTACAATGCACTCCAGTCAACATCCTGGCTGCAGCATTCTTCCCCCTTTGAAGTTTCTGAATACTTTTCAAATGCAGTTTCACATTCATCATGTTGCAGTAATTAATTTAGATGTTACTAGGGCATGCAGTGAAGTAGCCATATCTTTTCTGCCAGAAAAGGCCGCAGTTGATAATCAGTAAAATCTGATAAATGATGCTCATGGTTATGGCTGCCACCTTCTTATAAGCAGTAGAGCTTTATCTCCCAACACAGGTCATCCACCAGGGTGACAAAATCCTGTCCTGAAGCCAGACAGTAACATAACCCAGGCCTGAAGCCAGACTGAGAAAAATCCAGACAGTTCACTATATCTAGGAAATCCTGGAATTGTCCCACCATCACCCTTTCAAACACCTTGCTCAGTACTGGTAGGTTTGAGACTGGATGGTGACTATCTTCTAGATCCAGGATAGGTTTCTTTAATTGTGGATGCACCAGTTCCTGTTTCAAGGCTGAGGAAGCCACCCCCTCTCTCAAGGAGACATTAACTACCTGTTGGACCCAGTCATCCAGCCCCCTTCCCCCAACAGCAGATTTAAGCGGTCAGAAAGGGCAAAGGTCATACATATAACTAGTAGGCCTCAAACATCCAAAGATCCCGTCCACATCCCTGGACTGAATACACTGAAAAGTATCTCAAACAAGTGGACAAGTTGGCATCCAGGCTTGAACAAAGCATAATAGCTAGAACTTTTTTAGCCTCTCTTACATTCGTGTATCAACGGAAGAGCAGTTAAGTAATGAGAAATCATGCAATGTGCATGTATGAGTGAATTGTTTTTACGCTTCTTGCCTTGGCTGCCCAGTTCTATTGATTCTCAGCAAACACTCTGCTAGGGTTGCCACGTCCCTCTATGCCACCGGCGGGAGGTTTTTGGGGCGGAGCCTGAGGAGGATGGGGTTTGGGAAGGGGAGGGGCTTCAATGCCATAGAATCCAATTGCCAAAGCGGCCATTTTCTCCAGGTGAACTGATCTCTATCAGCTGGAGATCAGTTGTAATAGCAGGAGTTCTCCAGCTACTACCTGGTGGTTGGCAACCCTACTCTGCTCATATCCATTCTTAGAGCAGTTTGCTAGAAGGAGGGTCTGATGGAGTATCAAGCAATCATACTGGACATCACATGACACCCCCCCCCCCCAGTGGTGGCGCATTCTTGGAAACTGTTGATGTGTATATATAACAAATAGAGTAAGTCTGAAATGAGGAACTTGGAGAAACCAGTAATTATACTCTTATGAAAGTCTAAGGAATTACTCTTGTCTTAAATATAAGAAGGCAAAAAAATCTGTTTGTTTTGGCCATTGTTTCCCTTGCGCCATCACTTCTTAAAAACAGTCTTAATCTTGTAACATGAGGGATTGGCCTGCTGGTATTGCAAAGACTGAATGTTTACGTGTGAAGGGATTTCCTCCCTTGATTTAGTTTTCCATTTTTAGCTGTCTGCAAGGGTAATTGTCTTTCAAGCTGTTTGGTCAAAGGGTGGAAGTTGAAAACTGTGTTCAGATTATTTGAAGTAATTAAGAACCAAAATAACTGACTAGCCCAGCCCTGGAAGGAAGTGTGTGTTTATAAGAGAGACTGTTGGTTCTTCCCCCTCTCCCCGAAAAAGGTCAACTCTTCTGCAAATGTAATTTTACTGTCGTGCAACAAAGTCTCTTCATTTTGTCCCCCAGTTGAAATTCAGGCTATAATGTAATACTCACTCTGTTTTCCAAACACAAATATATCAAAACAAATGGCAATCCAGAACAATTTCCAGCAAATAAACAAGTCATTTATTTTGGCATTTTAAAAAGTTTTAACTTGAATAGTATGAATAATTAGAGAATAGACATTTTGTCACTTGAGAGGTAATTGCAACTTGCAGATACAGTTGTAAACTTTCTGGAAACTGTGAAGACATCAAGGAAGACTTTTTAACATAGTTCCCCCCTACTCCCATGAATCCCAGGAAATTTAGGGAACGTTTATACAATACTTTACGCTTATTTTACTGTATTGAGAAGACAAAAATATATTGTAGGCACAAACTGATGCTGTTAGGTGTATTTATGTGCTGTAAAATAATACATGCCTTAATTTTATAAATAAAACAATCACAAGCAAACCAAACCAAGACAGGGCTTTAAGCATCTGCACTCAGCCATTTCCCATTTACTCTGAAGTAGCCCCCACTGAAATACATGGTCTTGAAAGGTAGCTAACATGAGTTTTTTTCTAGTTGGGAAAAATTAGGAAAACTAAAGGTTAAAAATAGAAACCATCTACATGGCAGTAAGTAATATCTGATCATCAAGGCTTAGACAACATTAAGTTACCATTATCATGTAGCAATAGGTCAAACTCATGATTTAGAGAGAAAAATTCTTCAAGTAACTATTCTTACAATCTAATTAAGGGCTAGCAATACATTTGGATGTTCAGTGAAACTTTGTAATATCACCGAACCCAATACATGATGTGTGACTTTTAAAAATACTTTTCCAATACCAGTACTTTAGATTATTTACTAATAATGTCAAAAACATTAGCAGTGGTGTCATTAATAATATTGCTATATTTGAATCTTGAATCTACAGTATTTGTAGCAATGTGGATTGTCTATATTACAAGAGCAGCATTATTATTATTATTTTGAAAATTTGGCCAGCGTACTAGCCATCCTTTCTGTGGAGCCTGTTCTTAATAAATGGAAAACATTTTAGTTTGTGTTAGAAATGTTTTGTCTGGATAGCTCATGCTACTGACATGATGAAGTTTCAGCATTTACTGTTGGTAAAGAGCAGTAAGGAGAAATTGACAACTCTGCCTCCAGTGTTCAAGCTGTGTAAAATCACTTAATGTTTAAAAATTATACAGGATGCACAGTTTTACCGGTAGATGGTGCTGTATAATTAAAAATGCCTATTTGAAGCTCTGAAGATTTTTCACATCTGTAGGTAACACTACTCAGAACATTTACATTCCAAATAATCAGCAGTTACGGCAAAGAACACTGGATTATGCAAATTCATATTCTGATCCCTGCTAATTTGGACATTATAAAAGGAAGGCATAAGGATTAGCATGATGCTACAGTTCAACTGGGAGATGGTTCTGCAGTGTCATGTACAATGCACCTCTGCACACAGAACATGCGCACACTCTTTTTCTAATGATGCGTT
The DNA here is from genome assembly GCF_029931775.1 of Euleptes europaea. Taxonomy (NCBI): domain Eukaryota; kingdom Metazoa; phylum Chordata; class Lepidosauria; order Squamata; family Sphaerodactylidae; genus Euleptes; species Euleptes europaea. The sequence goes on from NC_079323.1 coordinate 38,556,658, forward strand.
ACATACATGAGCATTTGCTGTAGATAAAGGTGCACACACACATGCGTGTGATTGTCCAGATTGCATTTATTTTCTTTTAGAAGACATCTTCTGAGTCACACAAACAGCTAATGAGATGACTCATAATATGAAATTACAATAATTATAAAACATATTTTAAAAGTTCTGAACATATTTTAAAAGTTCAGTGTCAGGCCTAAAATCAGTAGTCAGCAATAGAATGTACAGGCCAAAAGAGCAGCAGGGAATAAAAACACCGAATGCTCTTCAAAACAAAATCATTTACACATGTGAAGCTGTCGCGTAGTCCCATAAGGGTATTTGAGAATGACAGTGGGGACCTCCACTTACCAATTCCTACCATTTTCAAATGTAAAACACAAAGTAGCACCAGTCACTGCACCTACAAACATTGATATTAGAAGCCATTGAAAATCACAAGCATCAGTACAACTTTAACAGAAAAGAAGAGATTTTAAGAATGAATAAGGCTTGGCTTCCTGTCCTGAAAACCTCCAGACTAACAAGGACTACAGTCCACAATAGCCATGTGGATTAGCCTTGGATTCCACATGTTAACAGATCACTTCAGGATACAATGGTTCCACATTAACATACCACACCCTCATTAGCAAATTATCTTGATTCTTACAGGACAGTGATTTGCACATTACCTTTAATACTTTGCAGGACAATGACTCAGCTCAAACCCAACCCCCTTCTGACTATATATTACTCTTCCTACACACTTGACACTCTGAGACACTGTCCTTCAGTGTTACTTCTCTGAAGATGCCTGCCACAGCTGCTGGCGAAATGTCAGGAAAGAAAATACCAAGACCACGGTTACACAGCCCGGATAACCTACAAGAACCAATTGATATTAGTGTTTATTTTACCGGTATACGAAAACACGTTGTGTTCTGCATTAAATCTTGTATACATTCTTGAACAGCAGAAGCAAATCCCACAAGTCTTTAATGTAAAATGGACATGCCATGACCAGGCTAGCCCAGGCTAGTTTGATCTCATCAGATTTCAGAAGCCAGGCAGGGTCAACTCTGACAAGTATTGGAATGGGAGACCTCCAAGGAATACCAAGGTCATGACACAGAGGCAGGCAATAGCAAACCACCTCTGAACATCTCTTGCCTTGAAAACACCAGCAGGAGTCATCATAAGTGAGATGTGACTTGACGTCAAAAAAAAGGTACTCAGAAGTCTCCAATCATATGTGAGGACAGTTGTTCATAGCATCTGGCCACATGGTCAGTATATTCCAATATTGCATAGGAGTTCTGTGAACCAGGGAGTAGAGTAATACTTGACGATCATGCCACTTCTCTGTGTGAATTTTTTGAAGCATTCACCATGTAACACACGCTTGCGTGTTCCACTAACACAGGGGTCGGCAAACTCATTAGTCAAAAGAGCCAAATATCAACAGTACAATGCTTGAGATTTCTTTTGAGAGCCAAATTTCTTAAACTTAAACTATATAGGTAGGTACACTGTTTATTAACTTAATAAACTTTAATTAAAGTTTTAAGTCTTAATTAAACTATAGGTACACTGAATAAAACTTGATATCATATTTAATAGTGATCTTATTTATTGATAAAAATTAAATTGTAAGTCCCTGCCATTTCCCCCTCCCCGTCTGGAGTCCTCGTCTGGAGGCCTGGCCTACCGCCATAAAAGCCTATTGGTAGACCTGGCCTCTGGCTGAGTCCCATTAGGAGGCCAGGTCTACCCATTGGCTTTCTTGGCAGTAGACCTGTCCTCCGGAGGCTTATAGAAGCCAATTGGTAGACCTGGCCTCTGAAGGGGGACTTTTCCCCCTCCTTGGAGTCCAGGTCTACTGCCAAGAAAGCCAGTGGGTAGACATGGCCTCCTAATGGGACTCAGCCGGAAGCCAGGTCTACCAAAGAAAGCCCACCCCGCCCAACAGCTGATAGGTGGGGGGGCAGGAACCGCCGAGCTGCCCGCCCAGCAATCGCGCGGCTAGAGGGGAGGGGAGGCTTTAGCCTCCCAACCATTGAGGGCAAGGGAAAGGGGGACCCGGCCATTCTCCATGGTGGTGGGGGGGAGACAGCGCGCCCACTCTCTCTCTCTCTCAGGTGCGCCGGCTCCGCAGCCCGGCTGTCGGCGCGAGCGGGCGCAAGAGCAGGGGCTCCGAACCAAGTTCGGAGAGCCGCACTCAACGGGCCAAAGAGCCGCATGCGGCTCTGGAGCCGCAGTTTTGAGACCCCTGCACTAACATTTATATTGTCTCTTCCTAGCTTCTTTAATTGAAAGTACTTAGATATGTTTCAGAAGCATGTGGGTTAGGATGTTTGTGGGGATTATCGCTTCCAAGTGATGTGATATGCTGTCAATACCATCCTAAGCATATTCACACCCATCTAAGTCCATTGAAGTCAGTGGTATCAGTAGTGTGCTGTTCTGCATGGCCATGCATTGTGTTGCTCAAATGCTGCACAAGAAAAGGAAGAAACGTGAATCCACTGGTCAACTTAACTGGATCTGGAGATCACTGGGTGGCACCAATAAGAAAGGACTGGCAGCAGAATCTATCCGTGATGAGAGAAGGGATGATGGCTCATAGGGAACATCTACTGAGCACAGGAGCTGGAGCATAGTTTAAGGGAAAGGGCTATAGGATGTTAACAAATAAAGGGTATCTTATCTATAAACCCTTCTGTGAAATAAGTAAAAGCAGTAGTGTATCACTATGATTCCTGAGGACTTGCAGAATTTCTTGGATATGGATTAATACATAAGAAAACCCTAATAGATCAGCAGAGATTAGAGATGTTTCACTTCATATGTTTTCATATTCTGCAGATGAAGGATTTACATGCCTTGTTGAAATGCAACATGCTAGCAGTGCTGTATAGAGAGCCAGTGTAGTGTAGTAGTTAATAGCAGTGGACTCTAATCTGGAGAACTAGGTTTGATTCCTCATTCTTCCACATGAAACCTGCTGAGTGACCCTGGGCCAGTCCAAGTTTTCTCAGAACTGTCTCAGCCCCACCTATCTCACAAGGTGCCTGTTGTGGGGAGAGGAAGGGAATGTGATTGTGCGCCGCTTTGAGACTCCTTTAAGGTTGAGAAAAGCGGGACACAAAAACTTACTCTTCTTCTTCCTTATATAGCTCTTTTTTGCGGTTAGACCTGTAGTCTGAAATCTTGAACTCTAGGTATATTAAGGCACCAATGAATCCCAGATCCATCAGAAGAGGAACAAAGTAACACATAATTAGTCATGATTTTTTTACAAATATCCAAGGCATAGTGACTGGTATTCAAATTAATAATATAATGTAATGCTTTGGAACGTTTGGACAGTTTCATGTAAATTTTAGTAATCCTTCCAGCAATCCTGTAAAATACACTAACCTTCCCATTGCAGATGAGCTGCTTCTAATAAGTAGCCACTTGCTTTAGAGGCACCCTGTGAATTCATGATCAAGGAAGGATTTGAATCAGGCCTTCCAAGCTTACATTTTTAAGTCATAAGAACGTAAGAAGACCCTTGCTGGATCAGATCGGTGGTCCATCTAATCAAGCATCCTGTAATTCACTGTATCCAACGAGTTATTTTGGAGGACCAACAAGGGCTGGGGCCTTCCCCTGATGTTGCCTCCTGGCACTGGTATTCAGAGGTTTACTGCTTCAAGTGTGGAGGTTTCCTTTATTCACCACGGCCAGTAGCCACTGATGGACCCTCACTACTCCACCTCTCACCAATAGGTTTTATTAGACTACAAAACTCATCATGCAAGGTCACTGGGATCACAGTATACCTGTGTGTTGAATATTACAGGTGTACAAGTCTGCTTTCTAGATTTGGTATATAATTCCACTTTTACAAAATATAGATTTCATCTCAAATTTCTTTGGAGGCAGTAGTTGGTGGCAATCTTAGTATGGAGCTGAGAGCCCAAGACCTAGCCTGGACCAAGACTATATGCACATTTGCTTATGAGCAGTCATTTTATATTAAATTCCATTCTGCAGTATAAAGGAAGTCTGCAGGTCCAGGCCCCTTGCTTTAAAATAATGTTTTGCTGATGGTCTAGTGTTGTGCTTAATGAGCGCCAGTCTGTTGAGAAGTATTTAGAACTTGCTGAAGGTCTTACATTCAGTGAGGCTTGCAGAGGAGGAACTATTGATGGGTTGTGCCCTTTGATTCTCAAATCCTCACAACCAATACCGTTCAGTAATTTGATCTGCTTTATATTTGAATACACACACTTCTAGAAATTAAAAATAACCTTTTGATTTTGCGTGCACTGGTATTCTCAGCAAATATCCCAGATCCCGCTTGCAGTTTCTGCAGTATTTTCCTAACTTACAAAGCAGCCTTTAAATTTATGGCCTGAATTGAAGAATGCAGGTGCAGTGAAACGGGGACTAGCTGGCTGCCAAAAGAGTGATGAGAAGAGACAGCACAAAATAGCAGCCGACAGAACTTCCTGTGCATAAGCTCCCTAATACCGGATTGCACATGTTGAAATAGAAACGAGGCAACATATTCTCTTATTACTAGTGCACGAGCACTGTAGCAAAGGAAGCTAATTTTTTGCTAGACGCAGAGACATTCTTGAACATACGGACATTCAAGAACTTGTGATTCCTTATGTGTTCACGTTTGTCAGTCTCAAATTAAAAAAATCTTACATTTGCCTTAAATTGTGTGACGTTTCTGTATGGGCATTTTGGATTTAAATAGTCTGCAGTTATGTTTGGAAGGCTTCCAACGCACGGAGGGCTGGAAGTGAGTTTTCAAAAACACTGACCTTCTCGAGATTTTCTAATGATGTTAATCAGCTTTAAAGCTGCAGAGCACAATGGGCTGGTATCTATTGTAGACTTTGCTATCAGACCTTGTAAATGATGGAAGTTCCACTCCTGTGGTGGAGCTAGGCTAGTTGTGTGAGCTACAACTTGATATGTCCTGTGTGTTCCAAAGAGTGGGTGAGGAGAGATGCCGAAAAGCAACACATCCTGTCGCTGTCTGTGGGGGTGGACTGGGCGATCCAGTGTTGTTTACCCCAGCAGTTGAGGTTGCGGTGAAGGTAGCAAAAGTCCCAGCAAAGGGCCCCGTCGTCACAGCATCAGCAGATGGATAAACGCTGGAGTTCCTGGCCGGCAGTCAGGCGGTGTTTTCAGAAATGGGTGGCCTGCACAAAGGACAAAGGCTTACGGGGGAGAAAGCAAAGACGGGCTAACCCCATGAAGAGGGAGCTGGAGGCTTGTGGAGCAAATGCTTGGAGGGGACAAAGGAATTTTGAGGTGCAACAGTTTCGTTGTCATGCTGTCTTTTGTAGTTTGCTGTCTTGCCTGATTTGAGGGGGAGGGGAAAGAGAAGGGAGGTCAAGTCAAGACCGGATAATTTAAAAAGAATGCGCTGTGGCCAGTAGCACCACAGATGTAGTTTAGCTAGATTCATATTTGTCTATCACAAACAGTAAGACAAAAGTACAGATCTGGTGAGAGTAATAATTTAGCTTATGGGGAAGACACTGAGCTCTTGTTACGTACATGCATATTTTTCATGAACACACAGCCTAGTTGGTTTTGGGGCTTTCCTCCCCACTCCCCCAGCAGAATCAAAAGTGTTCCTATTCTTTCTACAAGCTTCCTAAATATCCAGGGCTGTTTTTACTGAGATTAGAGCTGTGCATTTCTTTGGAATTAAGCCCCAATGGGCTTTACATCTGAGCAAAGCTGCATGGTACTTCCATGTTTTTGCATTTTCTTACTTCTAAATTTGGGTTTAGCTAAGTCTCCAAGAAATACAGCTGTGCTGGTTGCCATGGTGAATATTGGGCTAAAAGGAAACTATAAAAATTGGGCAGCTGACTGGCAAAGCTTTTCCCTACTTGTAGTTAAGAAAATTGGCACAGAATGTATTCATTGTTGCAGCTGCTTAATGCAAAAGATAAAGCTATAACATGATGTTTCCCTTGTATTCTGACCCCACCATCCTTCGAAAGATAATGTGACTTCATACAGTATTTGAAGGTGCACAAAGCCTTTTGTTAGTGAGTTTCTTCCATCCATAAAGCATTGTAATTCAGTCTTGGTTTTTTTACAATTATGTGCACTGCACAAATTTAAAGTATTCATATTTTAAAATGTAAGCCCAGATAAATATTTACAAAATTTCTCAACAGGAATGATTTATAGATCACACAAATTGATATACTTTAGTGGAATTACCGAAATTTTGCATAGATTTCTATCATTAAGATGTCCTGTAGAATATTAAATTGTACAGATTTTACATTCTGTTTACAGAAATCACGTTATTTGTTTGATGTTCTTATCAAAAGTGATACATTTACAGTGGTTAAGGCAATTCTGAAAGTATCTGGACTGCTAACATTGCATTCTGTAAAGTTTCAGTCCAATATTAAAGACATATGTTGCAGATGTAATATATTTTAATATTCATGTTTTTTTCAGAAAAATAATTTAGAATCCAAACATCAATTTTAGTTACATCATATGATACCATGTGGGTCTTTTCCATCTTGTGCATTTTTTATTAATTTATGTTGTACATTCTATTTTGGATCAGTGTACCAATTTTAGTGTATTTATCATCAGATCCTGAACTTATCATCTTCTATCAAGTACCACTTCTGTATATATTCTGTCCTTCATTGTTATTATTTTTCATCCTTTCTTTTAACATTAGGAGCGCCAACGGTTGGAGACCATACTTAACCTGTGTGCGGAATATTCCAAACCTGACAATGACTCTGTAACTGTAACAACCGTTGCTGATGTTCAAAAAATTAATAAAGAACTTGAAAAGCTTCAGTTTTCAGATGAAGATTCTGTATTTGAAGATTCCCAGATGACTTCAGAAACAAGGATCAGAAATCATTTGCAACTGCCAACAGGCGATTCTGACTTCTCAGAATTCAGTGATCTTGGTCAAAACGTTATGGAGTTCCTTTCCTTTAGAGGGATCAGAACAAATAAACATTTAAATGAAAACAGGACAACTTCACCATTACCTCCTTGTGCCTTTCTGAAGAATGTCAGTGAATCTTCTTATTTAAGCATCATGCCAAAGGTAATAGCAAAATATTATATAGAGGATAAATTATTGGAAATTTTAAAATAGTTAAAATGTTGAATTCAGATTATAAGTGTATGTCTGGTATTTTTTAAAAGTTTGTGCTAGGAGCTATCAGTTTTGTGAACACATTCCAGAAAAGTGCTCAGTTGCTCCATTTCCTCTTTCCTGAATTCCTGTAGAAAGGGAGTTTCCAAAGCCAACTATCTGTGATTGGCTGCAAACAGAAGAGCTTTCCAGCTGCCACCACTAAATAGTGACCACAGAGTGAAGCCCCATTTCATGTAGTGCTAGCTAAGCACAGGACAGGTGGGAAGCTAGCTTTCTCTTGGCTATCACACTATCAGTGCACTCGGGGGGGGGGACTCCTTTGGAGGCAGCGCTTGTGGTGTGCAAAGTGGCACAAACACAGGTGTTGGGGCACTTACACTGGCCCGTCTGGACCACAGCGGCAGCAGCATGGCCATTCGGACACCAGCGTGGCCTCCTACCTGCGTTCTCCAGCACAAGTCCCCGCGCTGGCACTCCCAGGGTGTTCTGGAGGGCGGAGCTGCCATTAGGCAGCTTCCTAAGACCTTTCACACTGGGAATGCCCCCTAACGCAACGGCATTGCTGTGATACCATTATTGGTGGCACAGCATCGCTCTTTGCAATGGGACTTTCCCCCTACTTTCGTGTTTTTTAAAAATAACCCCCCCTTTATTTCCACCCCAGCAGCCGTGAAACCTCACTGGTGGCGCTGCAGCACTGCTGTGGCCACGTCATCCCCTGCCACTGCGGCTCTCAGGAATGGGCTGTATGGTGGTGTCCTGGATCTAGACTGGCCCTCAACCCCATCTGACATGCCAGATGGGAAGAACAATATTTTCCCCTTAAGAGATCATAATGAGGACAATAGCCAAAAATAAAAGTGGAGGAGGGAGGAGCCATGGTCAGCTTTTTCTCAGTGTAGACTCTTGGTTCAAATAAGGATGAAAATAATTTTAAATCTGATCATTTTTACACTCTTGGCCATTATATATATATATATATAAGAAAAGTAATTCCCTGAGATGGTGTCATTCACATGGGGTTCTCTGGTTAGTCTGTCCATCCACATGTCATGTGAAATTATTCTAAACTGTTAATAGTCAATTTTAGCATTCTCCATTAACATACTGGCCATCGTGTTCTTCGCTTAGCCTTATAGGTGACGGAAGCCCTTTCCTTTTATAAATGATGAATAAATTAGACTTCAAAATAATGAGCTTTTATTTAATTGTTCTGTTTAATTGGCCTCTAGTTTTCCTGAATTGGGTTAAACTGTATTTATAGTAATTACAGGTAACCTTTCAAAACCTCTTTCATCCCTTGCTTCCAACCCCCTTCTCCATGTTTTGTTTTAAACTCTGGTTGGGGCTGACAGGCTTTCTTAAAGAGATATCTGTTCAAGCACTTTGCTCATACCCGGGGCCTCCATAATTTCTGCACCCTTGTTTGAAATACACACTGAAAAATATCCTTCTGCCCTCCCCTGTAACAGATATGGAGAGGAAGAAACAAGACAGATGGAGGGAAGAATCCCCTTCTTCCTGCCTCTTATCTTACCCACTTAGAAATACCAGGAAAGACAGAGCAGTGCTTGCTCTGTTCCTCTTTGGTGTTTCTCATTATTGGAGTTTGAAAGCCAATCTTTGGATGAACTATAAGCATGTTCATAGATATACACATTTAAGTAAATCACATAATGACATAATAACATAATGGTTATGGGTTGGATCCAGCAGTGAGGTGTAGTGGTTAAGAGCGACAGACTCTAATCTGGAGAACCGGGTTGGTTTCCCCACTTCTCCACATGAAGCCTGCTGGGTGACCTTGGGCCAGTCACAGATCTCAAAGAACGCTCTCACCCCCACCTACCTCACAAGGTGTTTGTTGTGGGGAGAGGAAGGGAAGGCGATTGGAAGCCACTTTGAGACTTAGATCAGCCTCTGTACCAGATGACTGCAGAATGGCCAATGTAACTCTCATTTATTAAAAAAAGTTCCAGGGGGGACCCAGGAAATTACAGGCCAGTTAGTTTAACATCTGTTCCAGGTAAATTGATGGAAAGCATTATTAAAGATAGAATTGTCAAGCATATAGAAGGGCAGGGCCTGCTGAGCAAAAACCAACATGGCTTCTGTAAGGTATGCCTTGTCTCACTAATCTTTTAGAGTTTTTTGAAAGTGTCATTAAACATGTGGAAAGGAATGAGCCTGTGAGCATTGTGTCTTTGGATTCCCAAAAGGCTTTTGACAAAGTCCCCCAACAAAGACTGCTAAGCAAACTTCATAGTCATGGAATAAGAGGACAAGTCTTATCCCATGGGATAAGAGGACAATCCTGGGATAAGAAGACAAGTCCTCTTATGGATTGAGAGCTGGCTGAAAAATAGGAAGCAGAGAGTAGGAATCAATGGTCAGTTCTCACAATGGAGGGATGAGAGCAGTGGGGACCAGTGTTGGGACCAGTGCTTCTTAACCTGTTCATCAATGACCTGGAGTTGGGGGTGAATAGCAAGGTGGCCAAGTTTGCAGATGACACTAAATTATTTAGGGTGGTTAAAACAAAATCAGACTGTGAACTCCAAACGGATCTCTCCAAACTGGAGGAATGAGCATTAAAACAGCAAATGAGATTCAATGAGAGCAACTGTAAAGTGATGCATATTGGGGCAAAAAATCCCAACTTCATATATACTCTGATAGGATCAGTGCTGGCAGCAACATACCCAAAAAAGGGATCTTGGGGTAGTAGATAGCTCGATGAAGATGCCAACCCAGTGTGCATCTGCTGGGAAAAATGCAAATTCCATGCTGGCCATAATTAGGCAAGGAATAGAGAATAAAACTGCTGCTATCATACTGCCCTTGTACAAATCTATGGTGAGACCACACTTGGAATACTGTCTACAGTTCTGGTCACCACACCTAAAAACGGATATTGTAGAGCTTGAGAAGGGGCAGAAAAGAACAACCAAAATGATCAGGGGGCTAGAGCAACTGCCCTATGAGAAGCAGTTAAAACACTTAGGGCTGTTTAGCTTGGAAAGAAGGCGGTTAAGGGGAGATGATAGTGGTCTATAGAATTATGCATGGTATGGAGAGAGTGGACAGGGAGAAGCTTTTCTCCCTCTCAGAACACTAGAACACGGGGTCATCTCCTGAAGCTGGAGGGTGAGAGATTCAAAACAGATAAAAGGAAGTATTTCTTCACACATGGCATAGTTACATTGTGGAACTCCCTGCCCCAGGATGTGGTGATGGTTGCCAACTTGGAAGGCTTTAAGAAGGGAGTGGACATGTTCATGGAGGATAGGGCTATTCTTGGCTACTAGTAAAAATGGTACTAGTCATGATGCATACCTATTCTCTCCAGGATAAGAGGAGCATTCCTTCCTCCCTCCCTCCCTCCCTCCCTCCCTCCCTCCCTCCCTCTCTCTCTCTCTCTCTCTCTCTCTCTCTCTCTCTCTCTCTCTCTCTCTCTCTCTCTCTCTCTCTCTCTCCCTTCCTTCCTTCCTTCCTTCCTTCCTTCCTTCCTTCCTTCCTTCCTTCCTTCCTTCCTTCCTTCCTTCCTTCCTTTCTCTTTTTATAGCTTGACAGCATCTAGCCATTTTCCAGTTCTCTGCCTAAAAAGGTAAAGGTAACAGTTCCCTGTCCAAGCACCGGGTCATTCCTGACCCATGGGGTGATGTCACATCCCGACGTTTACTAGGCAGACTTTGTTTTACGGGGTGGTTTGCCAGTTCCTTCCCCAGTCATCTTCTTTTCACCCCCAGCAAGCTGGGTACCCATTTGACCGACCTCGGAAGGATGGAAGGCTGAGTCAACCTTGAGCTGGCTACCTGAAACCAACTTCCGTGGGGATTGAACTCAGGTTGTGAGCAGAGCTTGGATTGCAGTACTGCAGCTTACCACTCTGCACCACTGGGCTCCCTAGTTCTCTGCCTACTCCTTTTGTAATTGGCTTCTTTGAGAATAAAATAATTAGGAGGGAAAAGATTACTTTGGTTCATTTTGTTTTGGATTTCTAATATGAAGGAATTTATAAAATTATTTACAGGGAAATAATTTTATAAGTTCTATAATTTACTTCTACGTCCTGTTGAGAAATAAAATGATTTAAAATTTAAAAAATTGCCCTTTACCCTGCCCAGTTTTTCTCATTTTATCTAAAATGCTTAGTGCCTAATATGTTCTATTACAGAGTAACCCATTTGTCTTTACTGGCACCTCTATAGAGTAAGGAATTCAAGGACTGCAGCCTGTAGCATGTCCTTGTGATTATTCTTTGCTACCCTTAAGTAAGAGATCCTGTTTTTAATCCTTCCTTAGGAAGATGAAATCCAAGACTCAGTGTCGGTGTTACCCAAGTAGGATACTAGTGAAAAGGAGGCTTTCCTGCTAGGATTACTAGAGCTAATAAAGAAAACAGTTTATTAGACCGGTCTTTGTTATATCAGAATAATAGTCACTTGCCATTTTAAAAAATATTATAAAATTCTAGAACTCTATCTACTAAGTAGCATTGCTCAATTTGAGAGTAGAAAAATATACAGTTTAATGAGACTGTAAAATGAAGAATTGGGAATGGGATCTGGGCCTGGATTTAATTCTAATATGGAGATATATTATGCAAGTAATTTGACATCTTGATACAATTAGGTCTCCATGAAAAGAAAAAGTAGTTTGGAGTTTTGCAGTGTAATCCTACATTCACTGAAATCAGATGGTTTAGAAGAATATAACTCTGCTTGGGACTGTACTGTAAATCTTTTTCTGTGCTAAGGAGTTTGATGCAGGAAATAGTTGTTGCCTGAAGGCATCCCTGATGCTAGTTTATTTTTTTTAATTTGCAAATATTGTCCAATAACTAAATGGATGTGGAAGACAAGGGGCAGGAAAGTTGAAGTGTTCTTGAAGAATATGTCAAAACAATATGGATAAAGAAAATCCATTTTACATTGTGATTGTTGACATTGCTAAAACCTTATTGATATAAGCAAAATTTTATTTTTAGCATCTTCTAGTTAATACTCAGGAAAAATAAAAAATAAGTGATGCACAATTTGAGCACTTAATTAAAAAGAACAATATTGATTTATTGTAGACAGCAGAATGCATAAGCGATGAACAACGAGCATTGGAGCTTAATCAGATGGAAGAACAGCGCATTATAATACTGAATAACTTGGAAGAACTTGAACAAAAGATTAAAGATTTAAATGATCAGATGGATGAATCCTCCAGAGAGGTATAACAACATAAGTTTGCTGTTTGAATATTATTTTATCTCATTTAATAATCTAGTTTGCTATATGAAAATGCACATATATTGGAGACATTTAGGCAGACTGAAAGACACATAGAAACACATCAAAGACAAGAGTATTTAGTGTACTACCACACAGAAGGATACGAGACTGCCTCCTTCGTTAATTGTACACTCATGGAACAAGTTTATCAGCCCTAGGACTGCCAAGCCCCCAGTAGGGATGGGGGGATCCCCTGTGCCCTGCTCCTGTTCCCCACCACAGCTCTGAGTAGTAACGAGAGAAAATACCCCCCCTTGCCACGTGACTCTGACAAAACCATAGATTTTCTGGTTATTCCTAAAATCACCTATATCACTTCCTGGTTTTTCCCGGAATTTCCCCTCGATCTCCCTGTCTGTCAATCCTAATCAGCACTGAAGTCATATAACAATAGATATCCAAACTTCGGGCTTTTCATGTTATGTGCATCTTAAAATAGCAATCACTGAACTTAAAAAGGTAAAGGTCCCCTGTGCAAGCACCGGGTCATTCCTGACCCATGGGGTGACGTCACATCCCGACGTTTCCTAGGCAGACTTTGTTTACGGGGTGGTTTGCCAGTGCCTTCCCCAGTCATTTTCCCTTTACCCCCAGCAGCAAGCTGGGTACTCATTTTACCAACCTTGGAAGGATGGAAGGCTGAGTCAACCTTGAGCCATGCTACCTGAAACCGACTTCCATTGGGATCGAACTCAGGTCATGAGCAGAGCTTGGACTGCAATACTGCAGCTTACCACTCTGCGCCACGGGGTTCCTAATTACTAAACTTACTGATGGGAAAAAGATAAAAATCAATTTAGGAATGTAAATTTGAATTAGATTTTTAATCTTTGTTATGTAAAGTGTCTCTTTAAAAAATGTGTTTTCAAATGAAGCCTGAATAAGGTGCCTCTCAGTGGTCTCTGGTTTATAACTGCGCTTTGGTCACTTAGTTGTGACAGTTAAATGCAGACTGTGGTTTTCTGGGTAATACCAAGCTGGGGTTTCAAACTATTTTCTAACTGGTTTGTTATTAGACCCAAGTATGGTTTATTGTGATATCTGAAACAAAACCACAGTTTGAGTAGTACTGCCCCTTGCAACTGCTGTGAGGTGAAAAAACGTAAGAGAAAGGCAAATTTACCAGCAAATTGGTATTTGTTACTTATGATCAGTAGATTAGCTAGTTAAAGTCATTTACACATGCCAGTGTTTTAAAAAAAATGGATTATTGTGACATCTGAATGTGGCTGTAATTTCTGGAAACTAAACTAATTTGGTCTCATTCCGTTTGGTTTTCTGTGAAAAAGAGTGGAGTTTTTGGTGAAATGTCTGATTCAAGGGCAAGCATGCTAAATATTTATTTTTAGATATTCCTTTGTTGTGTTTGCTTTCTTCTGATGTGCCATAACACATTGTGTACTGCATTTGTTTACTGAGGCAAATTATGAATTTTATGAATCTGCTAACCAAGCTCCATCAATACTTCCTTGACTGTTCACTGACTTACCCCTTAGCAGAGCATGACCAGGTGGACAAAGGCTGCAGTCAAAAAGACACCAACAACGCAGTCCTAAGGAGAGTTACTCCAGCCTAAGCCCATTGAAAGTAACTATCTTTACCAATGGTGCAAACTTCCAAGTTCACACGTGCCTCTCAAGCCATTCAACCCTTTTCCTGTGCTTGCTGTGCACGTGTGAAAAGCAAAAAAGTTCTATATGTGTTTTTACCAGGATATGTAGGAAAATTAATTTAGAATTGCATTTCAGACCTTGCACTATGCATGCAGGATTTGGGTCTTCTGTTGAGTATAATTAGTAATCTTAAAGTGGGGGTGGGAATAGCTGTTCCGCAAGTGGCCAACATAATATTTCACCACAAGGAAGTTGCAGAATCACAAGGAAAAGCAAAAAGGAGAACTGGAAAGCCTTTGGGGGAAATAATCAGCTTGGGACTGATTTCAGTATTTATTTTTTCTCAGTTTACTTTTTGCATATCTGTATAAAAAGATCTCAAGAAGTTTCACGTAACAGCTTACACCAGCAGTGTTTTTTAATGCAACATGCACAAATAAGTCTCCCAAAATCATACTGCAGAATTTCTTAGTGAGCAGGACTGAGGCTGAGAATTTCTTTGTGTTCTTAGATGGATATGGAATGTGCCTTATTGGATGGGGAGCAAAAATCTGAAACAGCTGAACTTCTTAAGGAGAAGGAAATACTGGATCATTTAAACAGGAAAATAGCAGAACTGGAGAGAAATGTTATTGGCGAGAAGACCAAGGTAAATAATGATATGATGTCCACAATTTTTGCACAGAATTGGAGTTTCATCAAACAGTACTTGTAAAATAATGCCTCAGGGATACAATGTTTTAATTTAAAATAATCTCATTTGCTGATTCCTCTTTAGAGTTCATGGAAACTCTAACAAGTCACAGGGACCAGACGGTATTCATCCTAGAGTTCTCCAAGAACTCAAATGGGAAATTGCTGAACTTCTAACAAATATATATAATATGTCCCTTTGATCATCCTCTGTACCAGAAAACTGGAGAATGGCCAATGTAACACCCATTTATAAAAAAGGTTCCAGGGGGGACCCAGGAAATTACAGGCTAGTTATCTTAACGTCTGTTCCGGGTAAATTGGTGGAAAGCATTATTAAAGATAGAATTGTCAAGCATATAGAAGGGCAAGGTCTGCTGGGCAAAACCCAACATGGCTTCTGTAAGGGTAGGTCCTGTCTCACTAACCTATTAGAGTTTTTTTGAAAGCGTCAATAAACATGTGGACAGGAATGAGCCTGTGGATATTATGTATTTGGATTTCCAAAAAGCTTTTGACAAAGTCCCCCACCAAAGACTGCTAAGCAAACTTCATAGTCACGAGATAAGAGGACAAGTCCTCTTATGGATTGAGAGCTGGCTGAAAAATAGGAAGCAGAGAGCAGGAATCAATGGTCAGTTCTCACAATGGCGGGATGTGAGCAGTGGGGTGCCTCAGGTATCTGTGTTGGGACCGGTGCTTTTCAACCTGTTCATCAATGACCTGGAGTTGGGTTTAAACAGTGAAGTAGCCAAGTTTGCAGATGACACCAAATTATTTAGGTTGGTTAAAACAAAATCAGACTGTGAAGAGCTCCAGAAGGATCTCTATATACTGGAAGAATGGGCATTAAAATGGCAAATGAGTTTCAGTGTGAGTAAGTGTAAAGTGATGCATATTGGGGCAAAAAATCCCAACTTCACATATACACTGATGGGATCTGTGCTGGCAGCGACAGACCAAGAAAGGGATCTTGGGGTGGTAGTGGATAGCTCAATGAAGATGTCAACCCAGTGAGCGGCTGCTGTAAAAAAGGCAAATTCCATGCTGGCCATAATTAGACGAGGAATAGAGAATAACACTGCTGATATCATACTGCCCTTGTACAAATCTATGGTGAGACCACACTTGGAATACTGTGTACAGTTCTGGTCACCACACCTAAAAAAGGATATTACAGAGCTTGAGAAGGTGCAGAAAAGAGCAACCAAAATGATCAGGGGACTAGAGCAACCGTCCTATGGGGAGCAGTTAGGACGCTTAAGGCTGTTTAGCTTGGAAAGAAGGCGGCTAAGGGGAGACATGATAGTGGTCTATAAAATTATGCATGGTTTGGAGAGAGTGGACAGGGAGAAGTTTTTCTCCCTCTCCCATAATACTAGAACACGGGGTCATCTGCTAAAGCTGGAGGGTGAGAGATTCAAAACAGGAAGTATTTTTTCACACATCGCATAGTTAAATTGTGGAACTCCCTGCCCCAGGATGTGGTGATGGCTGCCAGCTTGGAGGGCTTTAAGAGGGGAAAGGAGTAGGAATTAGGGAGTAGGAAAATGGCAGGTAGAGGAAGAAGTGTGTCCCCTGCCCCTTTTCAGTTCCACATTGTCCACTCCCCAAACTGCTTCCAGTAAAAGAAAAAGAATAACAGAGGATCGGTCAATGCATTTGTATGTATCATCTTGCCACGCAAGAGTAGGGACACCCGCTAACAAAAGAGCTTCTCCAAGAATACATCAGAATGATCACAGTTCTCAGATAGTTAAGATTTGACTTGGTAATTTTAATTTATGCTTTCAGGTTTCCTATTCTGCAAATGTTTCACATTTCTCCCTTTTTTTTTTTTAAAGGCTTTATAATGCTAGGATATTTCTTAACAACATTTAGCTCATGTTTAATAATACTGGGTGCTGGTAATAATCTAAAGACAAATGATGAATGTCCACCAAATTTTTTTGGTTATTTTGTAATGTTTATTTATTTAAATTTAGATTAGATGGTATTAGTATTAAAAAGCATTTATGGGCATTTTTTACCTTTTATGACAGTGGAAATAGTTTTTGGATAAATTAATTCAGAGTGTCCAATGGTAGTTCACTAACAGTTTGGAAAGGTTGTAATGTTTGCTCCTGCATCTTTGCCAGATACCTTTTTTGGCTCATTAAGTGTCTGCCTGCAGTGTAAAATCACATGCCATATCATTTCCCCGGTCATATTCCATTTTCTAGCATTACTATTTGCTCCCAGACAGCTGTCATGATGTGTTCTACAAGTGAATGGATTTTTGCAAATAGTGAAATGATATCTCCATACAACTTATGAAAGATAAAACCATCTTCATTCACAGAAGTATAGTATAAATGATGACCCTTCTGTTTAGGGTGGTGATAGCTTGATGTTTATGGAAAGAGTTAAGTGCTGGAATTAATTGTTGATCTGGGCACCTGTTGAACAGGAAGTCATGCACAAATTCATCTGACCACTGTAGAAGCACCTGTTTCAAGAGCTTGTGAAATTCTTAAAAAGCAGTATCATAAATGGAAAGATGAATGGTTTACTATCTGGGTGCTTAAAATAGTCCAAAGGGAGAATTTTCATATGATTTGTAATTTTATTCATCATCTCTGAAGATGTTAAACGTGATATGAAGGACTCAGTTGTTTACTTACTGTACTTGTTTACTGCAAGGGGGAAACATCCTTTGCACTTTCACAGCAACCTAATTAAATGGTATTAATCATCATGGAATCATCATGGAAATAACAAATCCAGTGTGTTTGTTTAATTAATATATGGTCATAATTGATATTCACGATTAGTCAAATGGAAACTTTAAGAGAGCTCCATTTACACTAGCTCGTATACTCTGCACCATTTGCCAATAAGTCATATCTGAAGAGCTGCCCCTTAGATGAAGAAGCTGCCCCAGCTGCCTCATATATGTTCCCATTGAAAATAGTGGTCCAGGACCCGAAAAACCACATGGATTTGAAACACAAACTGGTAATGTCCTATCCGAAAATAAGCAATCGCAATAACCCCCCACCGAAGGCTGGATCCAAAATTATAATGATTTTTTTCACGTGCACACCTCTGTTGAGCAGTGAAGAATACTAACATCCTTGTGCATAAACCTATAGATAAGTTATCGCATAGAAGATTTAGCGGTATTGCTTAGGTAATCCACACGAACAGGTGGGAACCTGCAAGGACTTGTGGGGGCATCTCATTTCCCTTCCCCCACTATTTCCTCTTCCCCTTTCCTGAAAGCTCCCATTATCTCTCCAGTTCCTGCTTCCTTCCCTCCTTCCCACACAACAGCCAATCTACCTTCATATTCCCCTTTGTCTTCAGCTTTCTTTCCACCCACCCCTGCCAATAGCCTCTATGTAGGAAAACTATGGCCCAGTTGTGGGGTGCTAGCTGCTGGGCCAGGGCCACCTGCACAGCAGGGAACCTGCAGGGAGCACCTCACTTACCCCTTTATCCCCCTGCCCACTCTATTGCCTCTTTCTCTTCTCCTGGTAACCCCCATATCCTCTTCTCTTTCCCTGTCTCGTTCTTTCCTCATCCATTCACCAACCTACTTTTTATCTGCATCTCATCTTCAGCTATATTTATTATTTATTTACTTCCTTTATACCTTACCTTTCTCCGCAGTGGGGACTAAAGCAGCTTACATCATTCTCATCTTCTCCTTTTTATCCTCACAGCAACCCTGTAAGATAGGTTAGGCTGAAAGTATGTGACTGGCCCAACATCACCTAGTGAGCTTCCATGGCCAACTGGTTTTTGAACATGGGTCTTCCAGACCCTGATCTGAAGCTCTAACTTCTACAACGCACTGGCTTTCATAGGATGGCTTCTGATGAACAGTAGCAAGCAGCCAGACCTAGTTGAGGGATGCATGTCAGGTGGTATCAAGTCACCCAGAGGTTGCTTCCAGGCCTAGGATTGCCAACCTCTAGGTAGAACCTGGAGACCTGGAATAACAACTGAACTCTATATGACATAGATCTATCCCCATGGAGAAAGTGGCTGCTTTGGAGAGTGGACTCTATGGCATTATACCTTGCTGAGGCTTCTTCTTTCCATAAACCCTGCCCTCAGACTCCACCACAAAATCTCTAGGAATTTTAAACCAAGATAGTGAAACATCAAAACCATCTGCTTGGTAGAATATACAAGCTACTTTTGAAATATGATAATCAGAACAGGTAAATATCAATGTGATCAAGTGGATGCAAAACCTTGGAGAAATGATTCCCATGGAACAATGGGAATCACTCTGTACCAGAGAGCTAAAATTCACAACCAACCAAGACATATGTGAAAACTGGTACAAGACGTTTTACAGATGGCAACTCACTCCAAAATTGTTACAAAAGATGCAAAACACCAAATGAGGCACCAGTTGGAAGTACAGCGCACAAGAAGGGTCTTTTTTCCATGTATGGTGGACTTTCCCCAAGGTACAGAGGTATTGGAGAGGCATCCACAACGAATTACAGAAACTATTTCATATTAAATTCACCTTGGACCCCAAGTGCATGTTGTTGGGCATTGTTCCATTGCAATTACCTGTTCAATATAGAGAACTGTTAAATATGCCACAACAGCTGCAAGAAATGTTCTAGCCAAAAAATGCAAGCTCACACTGCTTCCAGGTGTTGAAGAATGGAAGGAGAAGCTGTCTGAATATGCAATTATGGCTAAAATGGCTAACTTAGCTAACAACAAACAACGGTATGAGTCGTTTTATGAAAATTGGAAACTTTATTATCAATATGTAAAAGATTAGCCACACATGATGTTATAAGGATAGAACAGATGTCATAACGATATGTGTAAACCATGTACCGCAATACACAATCATATGCACTGTAACAATTTTTCTTTTTTAACGTGTTTTTCCTTTCCCCGTTTTTCCCTTTTCTATATTACAAATAAATTAAAATTAAAATTCAAAAAATCTCTAGGAATTTCCCAACATAGAGTTGTCAACCCTAGCCAGGCCTTGCCCCAATGGGTCCTCCCTCAAAGGCTAGAATAGGTCTGGGAAGGGCCCTGCCCCCTCCCTCTGCCTTTTACTGAGAGAACAAAGCCTGGAAGTGCTGTGGTTACACAGCAGTGACCACTGAGGGAATTTGTTACTTAAAGCTACAGGCACTCCTTTTATTATTTTTGGGTTATTTAAACCTTCAATGTATTTCACATTTTTCTGCAAACATGGAGCCCTTTTCAGGTTTATAGAAAGACCTGTCTTGCCTGTTCACAGCTCCCGTCACCGTATTTAAGTATTCAATCAATCAATCAATCAGTAACTTTAATACGGTCCAAGACTAGCAGATTTAAGTATTCTCAAATGAGGTTTTGATATTGACCTTTAAAGCCCTAAATGGTCCTGGAGCATTATACCTACAAGACCATCTCTCCTGCTACCCCCCCCCCCCCACCCAAGAGCATTATGCTCAGCTGACAACAACCTCCTGGTGGTCCCTGGCCCGAGAATTATTAAGCTATCCTCAACCAGGGACACATCTTTTAAAGCCCTGGCCCCAGCCTGGTGGAACTCTCTGTTGAATGAGACCTGGGCCTTGTGGGACCGGGCTCAGTTCCTCAGGGCCTGTAAGACAGAGATGTTTCTCCGGGCCTATGGTTGAAGGCAGCGACAGTTTTACAGCAGCTGGCCTCCCTTTCCTTTCCTGTTCCCCATTTCCACCCTTATTTTATTTTTCTCTTCCTTTCCCTGCTGGACCCTACTGGATCAGGTTGACAGGTTCAATTCTTCTCTCTTCCGCCATTGCGCCCTAGGACAAATTTCACCCTATTAAAGAATTATTCCCTCCATTTTAACCTGGCATAATGTGGGAATCGTCGTTACGTTGCCATTTTAATTAATTTGAATTTTAAGGTATTTATAGTATTATATGTGAGTGTGTGTGTTTTATGGCTTGTTCTTAATTTATCAATTGTATTATGGTTGTTGTTAGCCACTCTGAGCCTGGCTTGTGCCGGAAAGGGCGGGGTAGAAACCTAATAAAATAAAAATAAAAATGATTTATTTTGATTCTGGTACCTTGATGGGAATCTTTGTTTATTTTTGCCTTGTGACATGATAAAGCTACATAGTGCATTTTATTTATATATCATGACAGCGTTTTTTTATTTCTTAATACTACTCATATTTGGGATTATTTTGATTCCAGGATATTTTTGAGTAAGTTAAAGCTTGTCTTTCATTGCTTAGGCTCGCTGGGCTTCAGTAGTTGCATTTTCATTAAAAATTGTTTGCATTCTGACTGGGTTGAAACAGCAACATATTGATGGGTTAATGCTGTCAATGTTTGTTGCATGCTTTTCCTGCTAAGCCTATTTAGTGTTTGCTTTATTTTAAATTTTCTACTAGTTCATTGAATCATATAGCTATGACAATCTGATATGTTAACAAGTAATTGGAATTTCAGCTGGTCTAACACTTTCCTAAGGAAGGAGATTTTATATATTGCTTAACCCAATAAGCTCAGTTCCTATTATTCATTTAATCATTTAGATTTTTAGATTTCTTGAAATTTTTTGCAGTTCAGAAGAGACTTTGACCTTTGCAAAAGTTACTTAAAATTCTGTTTGGCTATTTAGAATGATATACTTTGCTTATCTTGTAGATATATAAAATGCCTTTTTCTACAGTGCAGCTTGAGATGGTGCTATCAAACCATTTCCCCAGTGGAAAAAGGCTTTGATGTTAGATGAGACCAGTAGAAAACAGGTGTTTTCAGTGGAATTTCCCCTGGGGTGAAGTTTTGGGCCATACCGTGTATATGCATGTATGGGAAATAGATTGGATTCAGAGCCTTCAGCCACAGCTGGGAATCCAAGCAGAGACTCTTAGCGGTGATATTCGACACGGTCACAGCTGCCAGAAAGGAAGGAAAGTGTATGCAGGGTGGGTTGTGGTTCTTAGCTTTCCCCTGCCACTAGATCTCTGCAGCTTCCATTTCTGTCCTCTCTTGCTGCTTATCTCCTGGCTAGGATGCCCAGATCTTCCTAACAACAAAGATCAATTGGAACGGAAAACAGTGAGCTGAAATCTCTGTCATGCATGTTCACCTGGGCGGAAAAAGGCCTGTCGTGGACAGGGGAAGGAAATGGAGAATGGTGGCAGCAGCACTAAGAAGCAGAAGTTTGATCTGGGCCAGTTCCCAGCTGGATTCTTGGCTAAGCTTATGGGTTCGTTCCAGGCATCAAAGGGTATGTAGTCAGATTGGGATTGGTTGTTCTATGATACCCAGCAAAGTACTCATGCATAAGCAACCCACAACTTCCTAGCTACAGAGGAGAGGGGAGGGGAATGATTCCCAGCTAGTATCACAAATGCTTGTTCAGTGTTTTGGAACAGTTTTCATTTTACAGTTTTCCATGTTGGGTGCTTATTGATGACCCACTGGAGCTTGCTTTATTGTAGAAAATTGTGTAAAAGACTGCAGAAAAACTACCTGGAGTAAAAGCAAATACATGAGACTACTATTTATTGGTTGAATGAGATGTACTTAATGACAGCCTTGTACTTCACATCAGTGACTGATAAACCTTTTATGGCTTTGATTAGTAGGGTTGGCAGTGGCAGAATGTGAGCCATTATGAAACAGGACATAGTATTAATTGTCTGGAGCAAGGAAAGTACACTTAGCAGTCAGCAGTCAACTTTTCAACTTTGCTTTGTTTTCATCTGTATCTCTTTGTTCTGCATAGTCCTGTACGCTCTATCCTGTGTGTGTGTGTGTGTGTGTGTGTGTGTGTGTGTGTGTGTAAAGTGCCATCAAGTTGCTTCTGATTCATGGTGACCCTATGAATCACTGTCCTCCAAAACATCCTATCTTTAGCAGCCTTCTCAGGTCTTGCAAACTGAGGGCTGTGGCTTCCTTTATAGAGTCAATCCATCTCTTGTTGGGTCTTCCTCTTTTCCTGCTGCCTTCAACTTTTCCTAGCATGATTGTCTTTTCTAGTGACTCTTGTCTTCTCATAATGTGACCAAAGTACGATAGCCTCAGTTTAGTCATTTTAGTTTCTAGGGTCAGTTCAGGATTGATTTAATTTATAACCCACTGATTTGTTCTTTTGGTGGTCCACACCACATTTCAAGGAATCTACTTTCTTCCTATCAGCTTTCTTCATTATCTAATCCTTATTTTAGTATAAGCAAAGTGGGTTGGATCCAGAGGCATTTTCTATATGTGGAAGGAGCCTTTTGTTCCTGGATGGGATATTTTACACATTGTGTTAGTGCTTTGCATGGAAAAGAAATCTTAATTCAGAGATATTCCTCGTGCAATAGTTTTTTTAACATCTTGTACTAACAGGTTCATGAGAATCCCTCTAGATCCTACCTGTTATGTACTACCTATGTTGTGTGAATTCTTAGGCATATCCTCTTGTGCTTACCTTTGTGGAAAAGCACCAGAAGGTGTTTTAATTATACTTGTAATTCTTTGAATCTAGATGAATATGTCTAAAATACTATTGTGAGTAAAAACCCTGGGCAAAAATAAATAACTTTAGTGGCTGAGCTGCAGAGTACATTTTTCTTGTTATTTCTTACTATTGTTTATGAGCATGTTCCCCTTCCCTTATAGATTCTGATTCTAACACAACAAAAATAATCCCTCTGTGTTAAGATAGTGGAAAAGAAAAAGGAAATGGCTCTTCCACTTGGTGTCAGGTTCCCTTTTCCATTCCTAGTGTGCAGCTGCTTGTCTCCCAAATTAATGGCTTCCCTTGTAAGATGAGCTCAATGACAGCCTTTTACTTCGCATCAGTGACTAATAAACCACGTTAGTTTTCCTCTATAGCTGCCCTACTACTCTGGCCAAGGAAAATGTCTGAAACAGAAGCTCTAAGAATCCAGAAAAATATTAAAGGATGTGTACATGTAATATGCCATGCCATACAAAAAGGAAAATGAGACAGGGGCTAAAAGACACATACAGTACATGGCAGATGATGAAAAGGTAATGGAGGGGGGAAGCAGTAAAGGAAGTTTTGTTTGATAGTGTCAGAACAAAGGAGGTCAGTTAACAGGGATTTACCGTACATCCTGTTGAGGCCAGGTTGATTTTCCTTTGTTCTTGTTGGGATGGATGTGGTACATTATATACTTGCATAAAAGACCAAAGTCATATTGGTTGTCAGAATAGAACATATTTGGCACATTTGCATATACCGTTCTGGTACCAGTGGATGCTAAGGTGATTTTTGAGAAAACAACGGTGGTTTTGGAATAATTCTTCCCCATAAGAAATAATGTGTATAGGAAGGGCAGAAAGGAATATATTATTCTTGATAATTGGCTTTAAAAAAACAGGGAGCTTAGGTTATATTTGCAGTTCCTGTACCCTTGCACATAATTTTTGTGACTCCATATGATAAAAGTAACATTTGTTGGGTATTGAAGTCTGACATGATATTGTAGGTGTTTAATGGAGACTTCAGTTCTTCTGTGGGAAAGAGTGTTCTCTTAAAAACTGAGACATAAACCTTGTACACACAACATAACCACATGCAGGAAATATGCATAGAAGAGGAACCAGGTTTGTACCAACTAACACAACTCTTAGCCTATGTGTTCAGCTACGCATCCACACAGAGCCCATGTGCGTATATAGCCTTTGAGTCCATAAAATGTTTACAGTTCTTTGCCTACTGCTGACATTGTGTGCGTAAAGTGCTGTCAAGTTACAGCCGAAAACCCTTTTGGGGTTTTCATGGCAAGAGATTAACAGAGGTGGTTTGCCATTGCCTGCCTCTGCATAGCAACCCTGGTATTCCTTGGCGATCTCCCATCCAAATACTAACCAGGGCTGACCCTGCTTAGTTTCTGAGATCCGGCTATACCATGCTGCCTTCCCTCTGACTGCTGACATTAGGGGGCAGGAATTAGGCAGATATGATCCTTTTCTACCACTCTATGGGTATTCTGTACACAGTTATCTTTTTGTAAAAGGCTGGGGTAAATTTCAAAACGGGCGGTGTGAGCTGTGTTTTGTTTTTTGAAGAAACAGTTTAGCATCTAGTTAATTAAACATAATTTGTGGCTTCTGTAGATCTTTGTGTACAAGAGGCTAGAGGTCTTGTGGTATGTTTGTGTGTAACGGAGTAATTGGCTAATATATATATATATTCAGCCTATTTTAGTTTGGGTATAAAATATATGTACATTCTTTATTTTTGAAATTGGGATTATATATCTGAGTTACAAGGTTATCCCAGAGATCAGGATAGAATTCCTTTCAGAGTGAATTAAACCAGTTCTATTTATTCAGCATGTTGGATTACTGCAACAGAATTTCCTGCTCCAAACCAGTTACTTTCCTGTGCTATGCTTACACAGCCCTTCCTTTCACAGCTTATAAAAGTATTCCTCTGTGACTTACCATCACATTTGTGTTTCTACTCTGTCTACTTCTGTACTATGCTGGATAATATACCCTTTAGTTCACTTTGTAAAATCTTATAATTTCCCATCCTTCCATCATTTTTAGACTAATTTACCACTACTTTGGCTTCTAAGTATCTAATATGCCACCATATAAAAAGCAGAGAATAGGATTGTCTAGTCAGTCTTTAAAATTATCAAGGACAGTATGTTCATTTTCAAAAAAGAGAATTCTGACAAACCCATAATTTTAATTCCTTCTAATTAGGATGTGAGTCAATTGATTAATAGAAATTACTGTATACTGGAGGTGGGTGGCATATGAGCCACAGGTTGCATGTCTACCCACCTCACTACTGTAAGACCCAATGAGGTGCATTATAATCCTGAGTATCCCTTCTTTCCTTTGAAAGTGATTGCTGGCAACTTTCCCATTGTAAAGGGATTAGATTACAACTTTAGTTTCTAACCAGTGTGGTGTAGTGGTTAGAGTGTCGGGCTAGGATCTGAGAGACCCATGTTCAGATCCCCACTCTGCCATGGAAGCTCACTGGGCGACCTTGGGCCAGTCACACTCTCGCAGCCCCACCTACCTCCCCAGGGTTGTGGTGGAGATAAAATGGAGGAGAGGAGAATGATGTAAGCTGCTTTGGGTCACCATTGGGGAGAAAGAGGAATAAAAAAATAAATAAAGTCAATAAATAAAATAACCTCATGGCTGTAGAGATAATTTTGAAAGTATTAGAACCAAGGAGAGACAAATAAAAAGTCATGTGGTACCTTCTTAAAGCATATCATATGGTGCCTGTAACATTCAGTTGTGTGGTTTGACCCAGCACCTCCACCCCTGCAAAGAAGTTCAGTGACCATCATGTAGTTCCCAGTCTTCCGAATCCATCTTTAAAACCTGTTTTGCCTGGGATGAATCTGTTTCCACACCCAAGTTGTAGAACTACAGAATAAAAATACTGTGGAATAAGTGAAATGTGTGCCCCTCACTTCCCCCAGTACTATAATTTGGTACCTGATAGATGAATTACAAAAATATGCAGATTATTCCAAATTAACTGCAGCCCTCTACCATTTTTCAGTACTGATCAAGACCCGCTTTCCCACTCGTCTTTACTTTGCCCTGCTTTATGGCGCCATCAGAATCACTAACAACTGCTTGGGTTTGAAGGTAATTCTGTTCTTTATTTTTCTGGTTGAAACTCCAGGAAAAAATAAAGCTTGATGCTGAAAGGGAAAAACTAGAAAAGCTTCAGGAGCTTTACTCCGAGCAGAAGACCCAGCTTGATAATTGCCCTGAGTCCATGAGGGAACAATTGCAGCAGCAACTAAACAGGGTCAGTAGCATGGATTCTTTTTTGTTTTGTTTTTCTTTAGTTACTTGTAACATGATCAACCGCAAGTGTGCAAAGGACTTCTTCATAACCAGCCCATAGGGTTAAGGATATAAATACTGGTTTTATATATTGCTAATAAGAGTGCTGCATGGTGACAAATAAGCAGAATGCAAAGAGCTGGCTTAAGAATTGGTTTGTAGCACATACTTTAAAAGCTGTCAACCAGCTAGTGCTTAGCACATTTTGGCCTCTGGCTAATAGAGCTTTTCGTACATGTGATGTTTAGGAGGGCTTTAGGGTGTCCTGCTGTAAAAGGGGAAGAGAAGAAATTCTTTACCCTCCCATAACTACTCCTACAGTAAGTTGCTGCATTTAAAAAAACAATTTTAAATTTCCCTTTTGCAGAACGATAAGAGTACCTCTGTTGGCAGGTATGCAGTCTTAAAGAATTATCTTAATTTTAAATATGCCTATGAAATGCCTTTTGTTTCTAGAAGTGGTTTGTTACCCATTTCAAGTATTTGACTACTGTTTTCACTCATGCAATATTTTAACTTTTTTGCAGACTTTTTTGACTTTACATCTGTAACATAATGAAAGAAGAACTGTGGTATGATGTAATAGCTAATTAAAAAAAAAAGTTTAGAGTGTGCCCCGGCATTCTTTTGACATAATTTCACACTAATGAACATGCAAGGAGCTAGTATAATCCTGACCTTATCCCACTGGCGAAAGATCCTGTGATCACTGATTACTGGAGTGAGGAGTACGTTGAATGCTTAAATGTTAATGAGACGCAAACATTTGTTCTCCTTAAAGCAGTGGTTTTCAAATAGTGGCCTGGGACACAAAAGTAAGTCAACTTTCTCTTGGTCGATTGTGAGGCCAGGAGGAAGGAGGAAGAACAGAGTGAGCTGAAAGAGGGGGGCTTTGGGAAGGCCTGTGGCTAGACTTACCAGGTCCCTTTGCTCCATCGTCTGGGTCAGGGTCTTTTGATTTCCTTATTTATTCTAATGCAAAAGGTAAAATTTTACACTGAGAATGTAGGAAAGCAGAACAGAGGCTAGGAACATAGAAATCATAATAAATAGAAAATATAACTCTCTTCCTCGCTCTCTCTGTGTGTAGGTATACATATATGCATATACATAGAGAAAGAGAGAGAAATTAGCATATTTAAAGCATATTGTTGAACCAACACTGATGATTTTAAGCAACAAGACTGCATCCATAGACCTGTTACTACTTATCCAAGAATGTAATAGGTTTCCACTTCTGATATTTCTTTACCGGCCAAAACATTACAAGTAACACAGAGTTGTGCATAGTTTTCTCCATTTGTGGGAGGGTGCATGAAATTGGGAGAGAAAGGTGGTTAATGAGGCTAAATCCATCCCCCTTGAGACACTTTTTTATCTCGAAATCATGCCCCTTATACTTTTCCTCTTGCAATGAAAAAGATGCAGGTTGTCATATCTTTTCTTCCTGTCACAATTCACATAGTACAGCCACAAAATTCATATAAAACCTTTAATGCCAATATAGCATGATATCAAATACAAAATTGTCTAACAAACACACCCAAGTGTAAAATATAACATTATTACTCTGGTACAAGCGAAGATCAAGTCAGAGCATTGACAGTTAAGCCTACCCTTTATTCCCACTGCAAAGGCCATGGAATCATTTGGATTGAAATTTGTGAGGAGGTCAGGGCAACCGCCCCCCCCCCTGCGGCATGCAGAGAGGGTGGCAAAACTGCCTCTCCTAACCAGCACAGAGGTGCCCTCAGGAGAGGCAGTTCTGCCACCTTCTCTGTATGCCACAGGGGCAATAGCTGCCCTCCTTGCCCCCCTCCCCCAGTTATGGCCCTGGAGCAGGTGATATATGAGGCAGGCTGTAACCTCCTTTCCCCATCTATTTATCCACACTATCCCTTCACGTGAGCAAATAATGGGACCTTGAGACTTCAAGACGGGCAGCCCATTCCTGGAAGGGGGGGGGAACTCCTCTGGAGCTGGCGTGACCCAACTCCGGCGTAGGTGGCACCTTATTCCATGGCAAACATGCTGGCATCCAGGCACCACTGGCCCCTGCCACCAATGCAGCCATGCCAGCAGCACCAACATGGGGGGCATTCCTGGGGGTGGGGCTGCCTTTAGATAGCTTCCACAGCCCTTTTGCCCTGGGAATGCACCCTTGGGCAGTGGCGGAGCGGCACCACCTTTTTTAGTGGCACAGCCTTGCTATTTCCAGTGGGGCATTTCCCCTGTTTTTCCTTTTTTTAATTTTAGAAAATGCTTTTTATTTCTCCTCGGCAGCCGGGATGCCTGTGAGGAAGCGGCGCAGCTCTGCCACTCCCAGCTGCCACAGATCTACACCCCCCCTTTCAGGATTGCACTCTACCTCTTTCTTGCATTGTGCAACATCAGCTGTAGCCTAAATTCCAGGTTATCACCAACCCTCTTCCCTTTATCATCTTGTCGCTGTTCCTTGTTTAGTGGGGAAAGGTGAAGGGCAAACTCCTTGGAGACTGTGAAGAAGAGTTGGGTGAAGCCCACCTGCGGCTTGCAGCTTGTGACCTTGAGCTTGCCAGCCCAGTGGATATGGGGCCAGTCCAGGATATTCTTTGGCATACCTTTTGATCTCTATTTATTTAAATTGTATTTTGTTCAATAAATTGTATGTTTAAGTTGTATTTTTCTAAGCTGCTTGGGTCCCCATTGGGGAGAAAAACAAAGTAAAATAAATGCCTAAAGAAGTATATAAATAAAGATAAAGTCTGGTGTCCCCTTCCCTGCCTGCTTTGCTTTAGCTCTTCCCATCCTTATCTCTTGGCCAGGAGAAGCTGCCAAAGACACCAACTTGTGAATTAGTATCTTTCAGCCCATTCCTGAAAGGGGGGGCGGAAATCTCTTAGGAGGCAGCGTGACCTTGCTGCCAGCATAAGTGTGTGTAAAGCCGCCACTTACGCTGGCGGCAAGGCCAGTCCCACCAGCGGCCGAGCACTGTGGGACCGCGCCTCGCCTCTCAGCCGGGGGGAGGAGCCGCCAGTTACGCTGGCGCTGGGAACGGCCGTGCTGCTCCTGCTTTTGGGCAGGCTCAGCCTCACTGTTTTCGATGGGGCTTTTACAGTGTGCGCGAATCAGTTTAGGAGTAGGCGCCACTCCGCATGCCGTCATTTCAGGAATGGGCTGTTTGTCACTGATTTGTTCAGTTAGTTACTGGGAATGAGAATTTGTGTCTTAAGTCCACAATTGAAAAAAAATGTTTTTTACCATGGAGAGTTGGTACCCTAATCTATCTTCACTAACAATAATTTTTGATTGACACTGATGTTTTGTCATTAAAGGATGCCGATCTGTTGGAGGTAGAAAGCAAACACTTTGAAGATCTAGAGTTTCAGCAGCTAGAACATGAAAGCAGGCTAGATGAGGAGAAAGAGAATTTAACACAGCAGCTCCTGCGTGAAGTAGCTGAATATCAACGTAACATTGTCAATAGAAAGGTAAGATGGTATAAACCATTGGTCCACTATACCAGAGCTTCTCAAACTTTTTCCACTCGCAACCCCTTTTTGCCTGAGAAATTTTTAGGGGACCCTGGGTATATAGGTATATAAAACAGGTATACAAATCAAACATTTACTGATA
This sequence comes from Euleptes europaea, assembly GCF_029931775.1. Lineage (NCBI taxonomy): Eukaryota > Metazoa > Chordata > Lepidosauria > Squamata > Sphaerodactylidae > Euleptes > Euleptes europaea. The sequence goes on from NC_079323.1 coordinate 38,586,824, forward strand.
ATAAACCATAAAGAAATTTATTTTAAAACAATTCTTTGGTAGGTATACAGATAATTTTACCATTTATTACAGATGAAAGCAAATTTGCATACTAATGAGATGGATGTGCTTGTTTATTTTTACATAAAAAATTAAATCTTGGCTGAATATTTGATACTGCAGGACGTAAAGCATCTTCAACATTTATCAGAGTTGATCTATATTTTGATTCTATAATCGTCAATGCTGAGAATGCTGCATCGCATAAAAATGTAGTACAAAATGGCAGAAGTGTGTTTAAGGCCATTTCAGAAAGTGTTGGAAATTCTGTCCTAATCCCAAGCCAAAATTCATTTAACGGTTTTTTAGAAAGCTCAAGTTTTAAACCTGTGTCGCTTGATAACTCAGCAAGTTCTTCTTGAGCTTTTAATGGCAGATGATTGAAGTTTTTGATTTCAGCTGAGTAGGGTTTATGAACCCAATTTAGTTTTTCAGAATCAAAATATGAAGGGAGATATTTCTGAAAATGTGTCTCCAGGCACTTCAGATGATCAATTATAACTCTTACAATTAAATCTTTGGGAAGGTTATTTTCAATTATAAAATCATCTGTAGCTGTAAACATTTGTAAAGAACCATTCTCCACCCTATTCTTCCATATGTTAACCTTTTTAGTAAAGTTCTTACATTGGCAGGCCTGATTTGTAATACTGGCTTACTCAGCAAAAACATTTTTCACAGGTAGCATTTGGGTTGACAAGAATGTTTGTTTTTGCCATTGGCAAAAGCAAGAGACTAGAAATTATCTATCGTCCATCTTATTAAACAAATTTTGCTATTGCTGCTAAAGCCAATTAATTCTTCTTGCATAACCCAAAACACTACTAGTCATCCTGGACTATGCATTTTTAACAGTTCTGATTTATGCAAGGTGGGGAGAGTAGGTGGATGAGCTGTATGCAGTGAGTTTGGCATTTTACACAAAAAACAAACTACCAAGAGCTATCAGGATGGCACCCAAGATGCTGCCCTGACACGAAACAATCAATACCACCCACAACACAACGTTCAAGGAAACTGTTGATGAGTTTTTAATAATTAAACCTCAAGCTACAACCTGTTGTAGCAAACACGGCCTGTGCTTGCTTCTGTCCTTGCAGTCTTTCTAACTGGCAATCCTGTCATTCATTTTAGTACATCCCCCTCCATGAATTCTCTGAGAACAACCAACCCAATATCCCCACTCTGCCATGGAAACTCATTGGCCATGCTGCGGAGAGCCCCTTGGCTGGCTTGTGGGCCAGATAGGAGCTCTTAAGGGGCTGGATCTGGACCGCGGGATGTAAGTTTGACACCCCTGACTTACACGATACAGCCGTCACTCCCGCCTAAAAAGCACAATCACAGCTCAGGCAAAGCTCCTGCACTCCACTCCTTTCAGCCGCAGAGCAATTAGGAGGGTTTGGCGCGTTTTTTTCGCAAGACTTCTTCCTCCCCCCTCCTCTTCTTTTCTCCACCCCCCTTCTCCCCAAAGAGGGCCCCTTGTGTTACCCCTGACTAATCTGGGTGCATTTTTCCCATGAGCATGCAAAGCAGTTTGTTGTGCTGTGAAGGAGTTTGACGCTGGGCGTGTTGTTCCTCCTGCCTCCCATCTCCTTGCTTCCCTTCTCGCGACCCCAAAATTCAATTACGCGACCCCAAATGGGGTTGCGACCCATATTTTGAGAAGCTCTGCACTATACAATCATAAACAGATTTGAACCCTTCTACACCCGCTAACATCATTGCTCTTAGAAGGTTGTGACTCTTCATAAGATTACACAGCACATTACTGGGTTGGTGGTTTTTTTTTTTGGTGAATTGGTTCTAGTTAAAGATCAGGAGAGAATGAAGTTCATTTGGTTTCAATCTGGATCATTCTAGGAAAGGTTCACTAGCCAGGTCACATTCCAGTTTATACGGGAAAGCATAGCATTCATGTTTCATGAGCCAGCATGTAGTGGTTAAGAGCGGCGGACGCCAACTTTTCTCTCCGAACTCTGTCAGCCCCACCTACCTTACAAGGTGTCCGTTGTGGGGAGAGGAAGGGAAGGAGATTGTAAGCTGCTTTGAGACTCCTTAAAGGTAGAAAAAAGGTGGGTATAAAAACCAACTCTTCTTCTTCACTGATTCATAAAGATAAGCTGGACCAAGTTAATGTCTAGTCTCTCAAATCCTGGATGCTATAAGATTACTACTCTCTGCAGTATATGGGATCCAGCAGACATATTGACCCCCCCTTCTCCAGTCACAGCTTAAGAGAAAAGCTCATGGAAACATTAATGCTTTAGCTGTTGATTTCATGTTCTCTTACTACTTTATTCTGGTAGGATACACTGGTTCGGATTTTTTTTTCAAACACTTATTCTGAATGGATAATTTTGTTCCAGTTCAGAAAAAGTAAACATTTGAGCTGGTTTGGGTTCACTTTAACTTGCTAAGGAAATCTGACATCTGTACTTTATGTCCTTCCTTGATAGGAGACATTTGCATCAACTAGCTTGGTAGTTTATACAATCCACACTCCATTCCAATGATTATTTTCACTTCTAGTTTTATTGGTATAAAAGTTAAAACCTCATAAAATCATAAAAGTGTTTATCCGTCAGAACTCCATATTCCCAAGTGGAAAAAACATGCACCTAGAACTCTTTCCCACACATTTTATGCTAGATATTTTCCTAAAATTTGAAGTGTTTATCTAAGAAATGTAAAATGTAAATGTGACAAACAGGTGTTTGAAAAAAAAAAAGGACCATAGAGGTACACCCATCAAAGAGCAGGATGGTTTCTGGCTCCCTTGTTGCATATTTGGTGGTTTTCTATTTGTTTTTGTGTAACATGTGACATGTAACATGTGACATGTTGCTCTGACCTGGGTGGCCAAGGCTAGCCTGATCTTGTCATGTCGCAGAAGTTAAGCAGGGTTGACCCTGGCAAGTATTTGGATGGAAGACCTCCAGTTACCAGGGCCGTGACGCGGAGGCAGACAATGCCAGGGGTTAGCATAGGTTAGATGTGACTTGACAGCAAAACAAACAAACAAAATGTGACATGGTCATTGAAGGAAACATGTGACATCCAATCTCAGGGTCTCAGAAGAGGTCAAACAGGAGATCAAAACATAGTAAGATCACATCAGAACTAAACAATGTGTTGTTGGTAGATATCTCTTCCGCAGAAGAGCCCTCCTGATGGCTAGGGTTTTCTGAAGCTCATCCTGAAATAAGTATTAATGCTAACTTTTATCACAGGAGAAAATTTCTGCTCTCAAAAAGCAAGCCAATCATATTGTCCAGCAAGCCCAACGGGAACAAGATCATTTTGTCAAAGAGAAAAATAACCTGCTAATGATGCTGCAAAGGGTAAGCATTTTTCTTGATCCTCTAAGACATGGGTGAAAAAATAAACAGCAGCATGATAGCTGTGTAGTCACATGGAAAAAACTTGTCAAGGTTTTCCTTATTTATTATCATGTAATGTTGCCATTTTACAGGTTTACGAAGTTTAATCCTGTCAGTTGTGTTGTAAACATCTGCACAGCAAACTCAATTTTAAAAATCTTATCTACTGACATTTCCCTACTCTTTCTCCTCGAAGTTCAGGATGACATCCATATCTGTCCTCCCGTGTATTCTCCCAAAAACCTTGTGTGATAGACAGGGCAGGCTGAACAATATTGACTGTCCCATGGTCACTGAGTAAGGTTTGTGGCAGATGGTCGAAATAGATGAAACAGAGAACATGGATCTCCATTAGCCTTCAACAGTCACATTACAGATTATGTGGATCAGGACCATGCAGGGAAGGAGAGAAGCTTTTAGTGGTTACACTCCTGCTTGATTTTGCTAATTGAAACTGATTCCCACAGTTATTACGGGGATATTGAAAGCATGGGTGTGTTTCAGTTAGCAAAACCAAGTAGGAGGGTGGAAAGGTTACAGTAAATCCTGTATTTTCATGAGGCTGAAATTTAGCTTTTCAATTAGTTTGTCTCATGAATTTGAGCCTGACTCTCATCTAAGTCCACATTTTAATCACTGTACCACACTAGCTATCGAAGATGAGAGGCAGGAAAGATGAACTGCAGGAAAGAAAAACAAGATTTGTATTTCAGGCTTTTGTGTAATAGGATGATCAGCAGAATTTCACAAAAATTTAGAATGAACACAATAAAATCAAATGTCAGCATATAATAGCCAAAATATCTAAATTAGCACTTGGAGCATAGAAGGAAATACACATCTGATAATACTCTATTTGCTTCTGACCTGTGGATAGTAGATTTCTTTTTGTTCCAAGTTATATGATAAACCAGAGCGCTTTCTCTGACATGAAAATACCTACCTTAAATTATATTTCTGTAATTTACTATGGTTTTATTCACATTGAGCTTACTCAGGTATTTATTTTAGTCATGTGCCAAGCAGCTTTTGAAAGTATGCTGTGCATATATTCTTGTTGCAGATGATCTGTGGAATCTTTACAACTGTAATTGGGAGAAAAACAGGTATAAAATAGTAGGAACAGCCCAGTCTTCCGGTGGGTACTGGGCAACCTTGCATCAGACTTTTCCCTAGCAAACATATAAAGTGTAGATAACATATCTGCATGCAAAAAGGTCTTTAAATTTCACATGTACATACATTTGGGAAACTTGGTCCACCTGGGGCCAATTCCATAATCCCAACAGTAGGGATTATGGAAAATCATCCACACTATATGCATTTGCTGCAGAAAAAGCTGGTGTGATACCAGTGCACACACAGCAAACAAGCTTGTTGCTCAAAGTGTGCAGTTGCCCTGGATGCATGGAAAGATAACTCTAGTCTGGTTTGAGATCTAATCTTGGGGGAAAAATGACACCAAGATTAAGACAATGATGTGAACAGCACACAACAAAACTCAAGCAATTTACTTGTGACCATGAACTCCACAGATTTACAAAGAATGTGAACACAAAGCCCTTACAGTTTGTGATTTTCTGAGTTTAAATCTTGGTACTGGTGACTTCCAAAATGTGTATCCAAAGTATAACGGTGTTTGTCCCCAACAGGAAAAAGAAAACCTTTGCAATCTAGAAAAGAAATATTCATCACTTTCAGGAGGCAAGGGAATCCCTGTAAGCCCAAGCAGTTTAAAAGAGGTAAAAAAAAAATGAAAATTGGGAAATGGGAGTAAAGGAACCTGTTACTGCTGTATTCTTTATGATCAGTGGTGATTTATAATTACATAGTTACAGTTCTCAGAGGAAAATATACATGCAATTTCAGTCTTCTGTATATGTAAAAGAGCTAGCTGTTGACAGTGTAGAATTTTACCAGTTTATCTAAGTGAGATTTTCACAAGATTTGACATCACCATTCACTACTTTCTTTGTTTTTGTGTGCATCTTACCCCTACCAGCATGCCTACAAGCATATCTCCCTGTAGTCGCATTTTGTCCCAAAACTACACAAACTAGTAGCGATATCATAACTGCAGAACAAAAAGCAAAAAAGCTCACTAATAATAAAGATTTATATCCTGTCTTTCAGCCCAATCAGGGCCACCAAGGCAGCTAACAGAACAGTATAAAAACGCAATATAAAATAAACAAGTGAAGAAGCAAAAGCATCTTCACTTGCTGGCGGAAGACCGTGATGGAAGGGGAAAGATGAATATCCCTGGGGAGGCAGTTCTTGGTGCCACCTGCCAACCAAAAAAAGGCCTTTCTGGAGTTGCCACCCTCCTAACCTCAGAAGGTAGAGGCATTGAACCAGGGCCTTTAAAGATGACTGTGATGATCGGGTAGATTTGTATGGGAGGAGATGGTTCTTAAGGTATGCTGGCCCCAGAACATACACAGCTTTAAAGGTCAACACCAGCACCTTGAATTGGGCCCATAAAAAAATTGAAAGCCACTGAAGATGAACCAAGATGGCAGTGATATGGTCCCTATGACCCACTTCAGTCGTCAGCATTCGATTGCATTTGAATGGCTGCAGAATTTCTGAATGTTTTTCAAGGGTAGCCTCACGTAAGAACACATTGTTGTACTCAATTCTGACAACATTCCCAGAATGGTTGTTGAAGTTCCAAAGTTTTATTCAGTTAGAATTGAAACACACACACACTTGCGATGTATCTTTCTGATGCTTGCCTTTGCCTAAAGTCTGTCTGCTGCTACTGCTGCCCTACTGCTTGTAAAGTCCTAAAATGGAAACTAAAAATTGCCATTGCTCATATAACCTTAATAATAAAAAAAACTTTGGTTGCTAAAGAATTCTAGAAAAACGATAAGTAATTATAATATCCTAAATTATTTATTAATCACAAATTGATTTTTATATTATCAAAAAGTGAATTTAATCTGGAGGAGGATGCCAAAGATTAAAGGGAAATTCCTATATCCAGTTGTATTATGGATGTCTCTTGAAATGTAACTACAGAGACATCTCCCATGGTAAGAGATTTATGGTTTCTGCCTCCAGGGTGAAAACAGCCAAGATTTCCGAGGAACCGCTTTAGAAAAAGTAGTTTATTGTGAGAAGCTACCAAGCTGCTACCACAGTGTAATCTGCACTCGTAAATTGGCTACGAATGTCTATGCATTTGACTTTAAGAGGAAATGCTATAAATTAAATTTGAAATCTGGCAGTGAAATTTAAATTTCAGCACGCTACGCCAACAACATTGGCTTGGATCCAAAGTCATCTTTCTGTGAGCAGAAGGACGTTTTCACTCCCCCCCCCGTTAATTGTTGATTCCCCCTTCCCACTGCAGACCCTCCAAATCACACCTCACACTGTTCCTGAGTGCCAAGCTACTTTGGGGTCTGCATAGGGGACTGCAGTGGGAAGAGGATGGTAGGAAACATCCCTTCTTTGGATCCCTGGACCCAGCCCCTTCAATCATAATGGCACTGTCTTGCTACAGAAACCCACTTCAAATATAATAACCTTCTGATCACATACATAGTAATTCCAGCATTTTAATTCGCTCTTCAAGTGTTTTGTAGTTTTGATGACTCTTGATAGCTTAATTAACTTTTTCTTTTTGGAAGACCACAAAGAATTGGCTGTATTACTCTAAACTAATCCTTCACAGCACATTGGGTACCTTAATACTCTTGCATGCCTTTTGGCTTTTGCATCTTTTACATGTTTAACTTCTGAATTCCTCCTTTTAGGGTTATATGAGTGTAAGTGACATTAATGAGCCCACGAATATATCCCTTTCCACTCAACCCCCCACTGCTGCTGATGCTGTTCCCACTGAACCTTCCACAGCTGGCCTGGCAAGCCAGCCACAAAACAAAGAGGTTTGTTTGAGAGACATTTCCCATTTGTATACTTTGTGCTTTTTAACTTTGTGTGCCTTCAGTGTATGTAGGATAGCTGTATTGCTGCATTTTGGGTTGGACAGCCAAAAGAAATGTATGCTTGAAAGTATGCTCCAGAGCAAAATTTTGACTGGTAAAAGTCTTGGGCATACAATCAGTCCCTCCTTTTCATCCTTGCCACAGGAATACAAGAGATTATACCCAACAGTCTGTCTCTTACCACCCAATTCAAGCTATCCTTTCTATGCAGTAACTATGTGGCTATGGCTCAGTTTGCAGAGTATCTGCTTGGCATGCAGAAGGTCCCAGGTTAAATCCCCCGGTATCTCCCGTTAAAGGGACTAGGCTAGTAGGAGATGTGAAAAACCTCTACCTGAGACCCTGGAGAGCCGTTGCTGGTCTGAGTAAACAATACTGACTTTGATGGACCAAAGGTCTGATTCAGTATAAGGCAGCTTCATGTGCTCGTGTGTGTTCAACTAGAAGTTCAAAAAGATAACACACTGGCATTCAGAAGGCCCTCAAGGAAAAGGCTAATTAAAAATAATTTGTCTTTCTGACAACAGAACCAGCTCAGCCACAGTATTTGTGGTTGATTTATATGGGATGGATTTAAATCAAATGCATATGGTTTGATTTGCAGAATAAACTCTGAAGGTATTTTCAAAGGGATTATGCACGATTTATATACAAAGTGAAGTATCCCTTGTGAAAGTTCAGCATTTCCCTCTTGTTATTCAGCCATATTACCTACTTTTTTTCTTGTTGTCAAATCTGAGCGTGAGAAGGGATGGATGGTATGTACTTTCTTCTGTGCTTAAATAAATACTCACATGGATAGGAATAATCTGCAGCTATAAACAGTACAGCAGAAGAAGGAGGCAAACATGGAGCATTTCATTTTTATCCAAATGCTTCAGCCACAGAGGTAACACAGAGAGACCTGTAGCTTTGTGAATGTGTGTGGTGTACATTTCATTGCTGAAACTAGCTCATGTGTAGTGCCTCTGTAGGTAGCCCCACATCTGTTTTCCCCCATTAGATGGTCACAAGCCCAAATCAGGGGGCTTTACTCCTCCAGCAAAATGTTAGAAAGTGAAGCTTGTGTGTCATTCCATTTAGAAAACTCTTAATATGATTTCTCTCTTTCCTATAAAGCTAAGATCATCTATCTGTTCTGGATTTGTCTTTCCTCACTCCCTTTCTCCTCGCCCTCTCGCACAACTTTCACCAGTCCACTGGTCTGAGATCAGGGCGCCAAATGTAGAACCTTTTCCTTTACCTGACACACCACCACCTCTTCCAGCTAAGAAACACCGAAGGCAACCACAGGTAACATGCTTGTAGGAAGGCAGCCTCAGTAGCAATGAGGTTAAACTTGCATGGACTTTTCTACTCAATCCTATAGAATGTGTGCAGAACATCCAGGACTGTGTGGATGAAGCGCTTTTAAAAAAGTTAAAATCCTACCAGTTAGCAATTTAGTGGGAAAGGGAGAAGGCTACTTGCTGTCCTTATCCAACTGGTCGATACAGTTCTACCAACTGAGGCCGGTGCCACAGAGTGGTAAACTGCAGTACTGCAGTGAAAAGCTCTGCTCACGACCTGAGTTCGATCCCGACGGAAGTCGGTTTAAGGTAGCCAGCTCAAGGCTGACCCAGCCTTCCATCTTTCCGAGTTCAGTGAAATGAGTACCCAGCTTGATGGGGGTGAAGTGTAGATGACTGGGGAAGGCAATGGCACACCACCCCATAAACATAGTCTGCCTAATAAATGTTGGGTCATCACATGGGTCAGTAATGACCTGGTGTTAGCACAGGGGACTACCTTTACCTAGAATTCTAGCATTTTCTAGTGAGTTTTTCATGTGCAGACTCAGATACTAGATTAAAAAGGGGAACCACATGTGGGTTCCTATCTTGCTAGGAATATGCATACAGAAGCTTGCTTTCCTCACACACCGTGACCCTAACCTGGATCAGAATATTTATCTCACCATCTTTAGCTGAAACAAATCCCCAGGGCAAGGGTATTATTTGTTTCATTTGGGAATTGTAGGTGCAGTGCATGATCACTTCAAAGGGGGTAAATAATGGCCCCAGGGCTATTTTGGTGAAGGAAAATGGCACGGGGGTGCAAAACCCCTCTCCTCTCCCTGCACCAGGCTCCTGATCCAGCAGGCCATGCTATGCTTTAAAAATTAATTCCCCTCAGCTACTGTATAGCTTCCGAGAAAGCGAGTCTGGTCCTGGGAACCTAGACCTGACTGGTTTAAAAATTTCTTGTCTGGTATGGCCAAAATCAAACAATTGGAGGTGTAAGACCAATTTTGTTGCAATTTACTCCTGGACTGTGAAGATCAGTATATGAGGATATATTTGAATATTTTCATAAGTATGTATGCATTTATTTAAACATTTATACCCACCTTTCCTCATGGTTTTAAGAGTTAAAACTGTTGTCTTGAGGTTTGTCTACTGGGTGGCATTAATGAGATAAGTGCAGTAAAAAATATTAACAGAGACACATTTTAAACAACAATCTAGAGTGGCTTGAAAACATACTGTAAATTTGCAGCAGATACTACTAAAGCACATTGGGGAGTGTGTGTGACTTCATAATAATAGAAATATCAAAAATGTTCTAGGTTTAAACATGCCTTCAGCAGATTCTCCATAGCTGGTGGGCCTGATGTAGGTGGGGAAAAAACCTGACTGTGCTACCATGGACAGTTGTTTATCCAATGATAGCTTAGAATCCAACCACACCCCGAGGCTCTTTACAGAGTCTACAGCTGTCAGCTGGACACCATCGAGTCTTGGGACTGACCCTCCAGCTAGCCTCTCAGCCTTTCTCAGCCACGTGACCTCCACCTTGGATGGATTCAACTTCTGCCAGCTGCCCCTTAACCACTGGACTACCACCGCATCCAGGTGCTGGGATAGTGTCAAGAGCCCTGCTGCCGGCTGCTTATCCAGCAGGAGGAAGGGCTGAGTGTCATTAGCATACTGATGCCACCCAACTCCAAACCTCCTGACGATCTCGGCTATAGAGTGGATAGATATGTTAAATAACATCAGAGAGATGATCAAACCCTGCGGGATCCCAATTCAAAATTCTCAAAACAACGATTAAGGAGATGTGTTGGCTTTGTAAATGTGATAAGTCTCCTTTCATTTACTTTAACAACAAAGGGTGCAAAATAAAATAACCTATTGTTAATCCCGTTGCATTGTCATTTTTTGTTTGTTTGTTCAAACCACTGAACTGTCATTTTTTGTTTGTTTGTCATTTTCACTGTCATTTTTTGTTTGTTCAAACCATTGTGTCAAAACTGCTTTTTAGTTCTTTTTGCATTTGGAAATCTCTGTTGTCATTGTGGAAGCTTTAAAGTTTCTTTGGTTATATTTAGAAATAATAAACTCAGATATTTCATGATAAATGTGAACTAAGAATTTACCCTATACAAAATCCTTTACTTTCCATGAACTTATTTAGGGAATTATCCTGGTGATTTATACCCTTAAATTAGGATTATCATTTTCATTTGCTTTGTGTAAAATCAGGAAATTGTGAAAGTGATTTAACCCCCCCCCCCGAACATTGTAATGACTATTGTTGTTAATACCCACATTTACCTGCTTTCCCCCCTCTTGGGCTAAAATACAGTATTCATACTTTTTTAAAAGAACAGCCCAGTGATTTCAAAAAGAAACCCAGCACACAAGCTCCCTTACAGTTATGCTGGGATTTTATCTGTTGGTTTTGAAAAAACTAAATTTGACAAGGTTTATATAATTGCATTTTAAGCACTTCCGAAATCTGGAAGAGAGAACGAAACAGCACAAAGAAGGCATGTTCATGAGTGATACGTTGCCTCGCAAGAAAACTGCCTCCTCTGTATCACCCCATTTCAGCAGTTCTACTCTTGGACGAAACGTTAAGGTAAGCAACATGATGACACAACCGGGGTATGTTATGTTATGTTTTGGTATAAAATGTTCATATGCATCAGAACTGAGTATATCAAAGAAAGATAGGAATTGAATTATCTTCAATTGTTTTTATTTTGCTATGGTGAGCAGCAGTATGACTGTATGTAGTCTCGGTGACTGTTTTCATTTTGATATTATGCTATTCATGTCAACTTGATAAAGAGAGCTGAACAAACTAATTTTGGTTCTTCTGAGTTCCTATAATGTCATTTACTATCCATATAATAAACATCAGTGCATGCATTTTATTTACTTATAGTGTTTATATATGTTTCTAATTCTTCCTCTAAGAACGAAGAGAAGCATATATGTGACTTTCTGTCTCTTCCCCCCACTTCCCCAGCATCTCTCTGTAGTTTAGGCTGAGAGAGGCTGATAGGCCATAGTAATTCCAGTAGCTCTATAGCTGAGTAGGGATTGAGTCTGGCTCTACCATGCGAAGTCCAATGCAGCATTACACCATGCTGGCACTCTCAGTCGGATTTGAATAATCTGATTTTCCTTTTCTTCTCATTCCAGGGCAATGCAATTGTAAATAAAAAGATAATTTCTAGTCCAGACAGTGATCCATAATCCTCTGTTAACTGCATTGCACAACACCCACATATTTCACTATAATGTGTCCTGAGTTCAGTCCAGAAATCTGTTTCTGATGCAAAATCTCAACCATGGGAAAATGTGGCGTAATAATGAAGAGAATATTTTTGAAGGGTGCCTTTTTCCTCATCATGAATAACTATAATCAGCCCAAACACATCAGGGATTAGGAAAAAGACTTTTATGAATGATAGCTTCAAACTAGTCCCAATCATTATAGAAATTAATCTCAGAATGTACATCGAAAGCTCCTGGTAGATATCTAATGCCATTTTAAAAATAAAAATACTAGTTTTCAGTTCTAGATACTGGTACTGATAGCATTCCTTCTGTACTTCCATGGAACGTCCAGCTCTCTTAAGTATTTTTAAGCTGCTTCAAATGCTACTAAATGGGGGAAGGCAGGAAGTGGGAGTTGCTGTAGCTTCCTTTGCTCCTCTGTAATGTCCGAAGTTGACATCTCTCGTAGACTGAAATGAATCCTCCAATTACAGTAACAGCTAGCAGGTTTTACAATGACGACAAGATACAAGAGAACCACTTTAGGCATTGCAAAGAAGAATGTGAACAGGAAGTATGAGTCACTCATGAAAGTGTTAATGATTTGAATAACATTTATTGTACAGTATCAGTAACGAGGCATTTGCAATATTTCATACAGGGTCACCTGCCACTTGGGCAAAGTAATAGCTGTGGCAGTGTTCTTCCCCACTGTTTGACCAAAGAGTCTGAGTCAAGGAGGGTGCATAAAGGTAAGGCCCTTCAACAACTATCTTCATGTATCACTATGCAATAAAACATTACTGATCAAAATCCCAAATATAGCTTGATGGTAATCACCACAACCTGTCCTTGAGCATTTGTTTCTCTTCTTAGTTTGTAAATAAATTGTTAAAGGTAGAATGTTTCAGCCACTACATTTTTATGGAATCAATTTTCTTATTAGTTTTTGTAATATTTGTTTAACATTTAGTGCACAGGTCTCTTGAGCCAAACTGGGAAATGAAATTAATTTACGCATGGTGTTTTAGACACAAAATACACTCTAGGTACTTTGTGATTGTATAAGATAAATAGTTCCAACCAGTGGGCAATATTTTTAGACTGATTAAAAGTAGGATACCATACTTGAAAATCCATAATTTGGTGGTGTTTTAGTGGTTTTGATCTTTTATATTTTTCTGATTGCTACCTGAGCTTGTAGAATCTGATTTTAAGTGTTACTTTTAAAAAATGTCACTGTTGTAGATCTGTTGTTTCCATGTTCTCTATGCAGGCCCACACATGTTATGAGCAGTGTACATGGGGTGAATTATTTAATTGGCAGTGCCTCCCTGAGCCTTCCCCGAATGCCAAAAAGCTTTCTTGTTTGGATCAGTTGTTAGGTGTGTCTGTTCAGACTACTGAGGATTGGGAGGTTGATGAATATCCCTTGTGATTTACAATGCATTAGATTAAAACTACATAAGGGCAATTGGGACATAATCTTAGAAGTTTGTGTTCCTACAGCTGACCTCTTGTTGTCAGACTCAGTCAAGGCTTCATAGACATGGGCTTAGCACATGAGTAGCAGCAATCAAAATGCAATAAATATTAAAAATGTTTAAGTAATGCAGATGTTCAAGTTGTTATCTGGCCTCTCAAGAGAGATGATTGGATGTTAGCCAGAGCCCAAGGTTACATGGAAAGAAAGTCCACTGAAATCACAAAAAATTACCTCTAAATAGGATTTCCAAGTCCAGAATGCATTGCACTTAGGGAAAAATGTGTTCTAGGAGACATTGCAGAGGCAGGCAATGGCAAACCACCTCTGAATGTCTCTTGCCTTGAAAACCCTATGAGGTTGCCATAAGTCAGATGTGACTTGAGGGCATGGGAAAAAATGAGATAGATTGGCCAGCTCAACTTTCCCATCCTTGATTTCCGTTAGCTTGTCTTGGTAGAATATTTGTTTTAGAAAGGGTGGGGTATTCTTTTCTTCTAAATGCATACAGTTTAAAGGATTTCTTTTAAAACTGGTTTTGTCTTTTTAAACTCAGGAAAAGGCAAAAAAGGTATGAGAAACCTTCTTCGTGTGAAATTTATTTATTTATTTTTAGCCTGCCCTAAATCCCTGGCCAATGCTTATTGTATATGTTTGCTGTGGCAAGCATCACTGGCAAAAGGAACACCATCAAGTCATTTAGAATGAAAATGTGTTGAAATTCTAACCATCTCCCTGTACTGTAAAACTTTTGTCAGATAATGTCTGTTGCTGTAGATTGATAGTAAAGCCTTGGTATTGCAACACACCCAGTTAAAAAGAATTGGAGTTTAGCCACCAGATTCCCCCAGTGGTGTAAGAAGACACTTAAAGTGTGTTCCTAAAGAGAGTTACTCCAGTCTAAGATTGATTTGCTCTACCTGCTTCTGTGGCTACTGCCAGTCAGATTAGACAGTGCTGAGCTAGATCTACCAAACTGTCTGATTAAGTATAAAGCAGCTTTTAAACTATGTTCATTCTTTAAGTCACATCAGTGACCTGGTAGAAAAATAAGATCAATTCAACATACAAAATCTTCCTTGCTTAATCAGCCTACCAAGAGATGTACATGTTACTTACATGTTCACATACCGTGGGAGTGGAAAAGAATACAGGGCTGAGGCAGTCATAGGTATAGAAGCAGAGATGTGGAAACACTGCAAGAAATCCTATAGCTGGGCACTCTCTTCACGCTTCCTGGAGTTCAGCAGTGGTTGCGGGGAATATCCCAGGTACACCACTGAGCACTGATGACAGGAAAGGAAGTACCTATAGTAGGGTTGCCAAGTGCCCACTGGCCACTGGCGGCAGATGGGGATGGGTGGGCGGGAACTTATTAGCTTCAAACAGAGGCTGGCATCGATGCGATGATGTCACTTCTGGTACTGATGTCATCATGTTGCCAACAGTCTCAGCGACGCTCCAGCATTTGGGCAAAAACACTCTGGTAGAAGCCATTTTTACCATAGAGTTTTGCCCACATACCAGAACATCCCTGAGATTGTTGGTGACAGGATGATGTCACTTCCAGAAGTGATGTCATTGTGTTGATGCTGGCCTCCCTCCAGCCTCTTTCTTGCAGGTAGTAAGTCCCCCCCTCCCGCCGGCAAGGTGAACAGCACCAGCGGGAGGGGGCTTGGAACGGAGAATCCTCCACCACCACCAAGGGAATGGCAACCCTAACCTATAGAGACAGGAGGAGGAAGGAGCAGAGCTCTTGTGGCCGCTGTTGCAGTACAGGTCAGGTGCTCAGCTTTAAATGGCTAGTAGAATCCCATGGCACTGGGTTCCACTAGCCACTGAATGCTGTGCAACTGCACAGTGCTGCAGCCGTGCCCCACTCAGCTTCACCACCTCCCAGCGCCCCCCTTCCCCCTCTTCTGCAGCATTCAGTGGCATGCACGGGCATTTCCCCTGCTCCCCACCTCGCAATTGGAGGGACAATTTTAGCACAACATAATTATATTAACATACAGAGAGATTTGGGCACATAATGTTCTGTGTAATTTCAATCCAAATAAAACGAATGTATAGTTAATTTTTTTAATGTGGTACAAAGATATTTTTAAGAAGACAAAAAAAGATATTTTAAATATGATAAATATACTTGACTGTGTTCCTTCAAATCCTTCCTAAAGAAAAGGTATTACAAGTGTAGTTTTGACTTCAGTGTTGTTCCACGTTATCAGATTGTAGTGAAAAAAATCAGATTGTAGTGAAAAATTAAATAACTGATTTTGCCACTTTTTTCTGTTTGTTTTGGGCAATATCTTTTTTGTTTACCCCTAAAAATTATTCAATTCTATTTTTTTTAATCAAATGAGGTTTGGCATGGCTGCATGGTTTAATGGCAAGCTGAGCAGAATATACAAAAATATTGCCCTCCAGCCCACAAAAATGTGTGCTGCTCCACCATAATTTCTTATTGTGTAGCAGAATATGCCTGATAGTTAAATCTGCTCTCTTAGACCAACTGTCAGGGCCGAATTAAGTTTAATCTATTAACTTGTTTTATGATATTTGTTTTTCCATCCAGAGCAGATGCGTGGAAAGGAACTCAAAATAAATGCCCTGCTTGTAATTGGCTGGCCACTGTTGAAAAACAGTGGATAAAAACTGACTTGCCCAAACCGACAAACCAAATGTGAGGCTATGCCTCAGAAACCAAACCTCTGCTTTGACCCTACTGTTTTTGATTTGCTGTTACTGCAACACAATCTCCATTTTACGGAAAGCAAACTAGTGAGGCTGAAAAGCAACCGGCTTGCCTGAGACCACAATGTACAAATATGAGCCCAAATACAAAACTCTCCAAATTATATCCCCTGACTCCACTTGTCCTATAGTGCTATGGAATGCCGTGCTCTAAATTGTTGCTCCTCCTTCCTGCCCTTCCCAAATGTCCCATTTGTGCAGAAATAAAAAGGAAAGAAAATTAAAGCAGCCTTACAAAACAATGTCTGTATATTTGACTTCTTCAGACAATGCATAATGGCTATATAGAAGTTCTAGATCTAGCTTCAATGTTTTTTCAAACGGATTGATTAAATTCATGGAACATATCTGTTAGCAGCAGTAATCCATGATGATTAAATGGAACCACTCTCTTCAGAAAACATCAGCATTCCAGGTGAAGGTAAAGGTCCCCTGTGCAAGCACCGGGTCATTCCTAACCCATGGGGTGACGTCACATCCCGACATTTCCTAGGCAGACTTTGTTTACGGGGTGGTTTGCCAGTGCCTTCCCCAGTCGTCTTCCCTTTACCCCCACCAAGCTGGGTACTCATTTGACCGACCTCGGAAGGATGGAAGGCTGAGTCAGAGTTGAGCCGGCTACCTGAAACCAGCTTCTGTCAGGATCGAACTCAGGTCGTGAGCAGAGCTTGGACTGCAGTACTGCAGCTTACCACTCTGCGCCACAAGGCTTCAGAATTCCAGGCACTAGAGACAAATAATAAGAGAAGGCTTACTGGTAAGCTTTCAGAGATATGGCACAGGCTCAAATCCCCACCCATTTATTTTCCTTTCAGATCCTCCTAAAATGAATTGTCCCCCATAATAAAAGCACCCGCACCCCCTTTTTCTCACTCAGCTCATGCTCTGTACTCCCCCAGTCTTCTTTAATCCAAACACCTCAAACTGCATTTTCTCGCTCAATTTACAATCTTTTTCAGGAGGAGGTCTCTATAGGGCACTTAATGCTAGTCTGGAGAGAAGCAGACAGGGCGCATGCCCTCTGCACTAGATCCAGCTCAAATCCTTGAAAGCAAATCTCAAGAACAACAAAAATAGTCACACATAGGCATACCAATATTTAAAGTTCCTTCCCTACTAAGTAAGGAGGGGCCTAACACACTAAGTGCGCAATCCTGGGGGGGCGAAGCTCCTTAGGAGCTGGTGTGACCCCCCGCACTGGTGTATGTGCCCATTTAACCAGGGTTAATGGGCACTTACGCCATCACAGGTGGCATCCATAGGATGCCGCGGTGTGGGGATCAGGCACAGGCACTGCCTCCTGGGGGTGAAGTTGGCTGTAGGCAGCTTCCAAACCCCTTTCGCCCTGGGAACGCCCCCTCAAGCTACAGTATTGCTATGCTAGTTGGTGTAGCCTCGCTTTCCTCAATGGGGACATTTTCCCTATCTTATTATGTAACAGCCTTTTATTTTCTTTGCTGCAGCCGGGAAGTCTCTGTGGAGGCAGCATGGCTGTGCCACTCCCAGCCACTGCCTAACTCCCCCCTTCAAGAAAGGGCTGCCCGTATGGAGTCAGCCTCTGAGTGCAGCAGAGTCAGAGATTCACTTTTCCCAAAGACTTGGCACTGCTGTTCTTGCTACTGTCTCAACTGTCCCTCTTCTATCCAGCCCTGGAGTATGATTAATAATGTCCACACCAGTGTCTGCTCTATATGCATGAGAATAAAGTGAGATGCGTACCTACTTGTGCATGAAAAAACAAGGGAAGTTCTGTATTTTGCTGGTGATAATCTATAACATGCAAAACATAACACTTTTGCAGTTAATTTTGTTTTCTGCCCTTAATTTGATTCTGATTTTTTTCAGTTTACCTGTAACTATTGTGTGTGTGCGTGTGTGTTGAAGTTTGCTGATTTTTTACTGCTTGTAGTTTTAATTTTCCCCAAGTTGTCCTATGGTAAATTAATTATGTTTGCATGGAAGAAGGGGAGAACTGAATAACAACTAAGAACTAGCATACATTAAAAAGTGCTTTCCTCTTGCATTTGTATTTCACATATGCAAAAGGCTGGACTTATGGTAATTTTTTTTCTTTTCTCTCTTGCCAAAAAATAATCCTTTTCAAAAGGAGCTATTAGTCATTCCAAAAGTGCAAGTATCAAAGGTAACTTTACATCCCTTTCAACCTGGTATTTCCCATAAAGCTTCTGTCTAAAGGTGTCTATATGTATCATGATTTCTACTTTGTCATGCTGAAATGGTTTGTATAAAACTATGTGAACTATAAACTAGATTAATAGAATGATCATTTGAAATCTAATCATTTTTTTTAGAAAGCTCTGCTTGACTTAACAGTACTTAAGGCACATTAGTGTCTTTAATCTGTTTCTGATACTTAGGAGCATACAACATGAGCTACAAACTATGCAATCCTGAAGCCCCCCCCCCCTCGGAAGTGCCATAGGAGCCGGCATGACCCTGCACCAGCATCCATGTCACTTTGTGCCGTGGCAAGGATGCCGGCGCGAGGGCACTTACACTGGCACCGGGGAACAAAGCAGGAGCGTGGGCCTTGGCTACTGGTGCTGCTGTACAGGCAGCAAAATCCCGGAAACAAGTGCCAGTGCTGGCGTTGGTGGGGAGGGGGGGACCTAGCTGACGTTAGTCAGTTCCCAAACCCCTTTTGGCCCGGGATCGCCCCTCTATGCTGCAGCGTTGCTATGCCAGCAAAATAGCTGATGTAGCCACGTGAAACTCAGTGGGAGAGTTTAACTGGGGTTTTGTGAAAAGACATTTCAAATCCTTTCCCCCCCCCCCCTCCCAGCTGGGAAGCCTCTCAGGAGGTGGTGCAGCTGCGTCGTCCCCAGCCATCGACTGTCTACCCCCCCCTCAGGAATGGGCTGCAAAATTTGAAGGATAGGTAGGACAAAGTGTGTAAAGGATTTGAACATATTCACTCCCCCCCCAACAAATCTGCTGCAGGCAAGAAAAAAAATGTGGGACACAGTAGGCTTATTATAGCACAGAACTTCTGTAATAGCTATAACCTTCCGGAAGTTAGGCTGCCGTGGCTAGGTACAAGGTTCTCTATTTTTTCTTTAAGATAAGAGACATTTTATTTAAGCTGCCACAAACTTGGTTTTAATACAACACTTCAATCAGGTGAAAAGTGAACTATCACCAAGAAAACATTTGGAAATGTGTTGAAATTATCCAGGATCTTTCATGACCATCTTATTGCCGTTTTCTTATGTGTTTCTAGTCTACACTCCATATGTCTTCTTGTGATCATGCAAAAGCAAATCAGATTTTGCACGGAAAGTCCATTTACTGGAAAGAATCAAATTTCACAAAGTAGTTCCTGATCCTTAATGCCAACCAGCACAAGGAATTGCCTAATGTTCTTCCTCTGGTCTCCTTACAGCTGGATCACATCCCCATATTCAGGATGCTGAATTACAGTACCATTAAAAAGGACATTTCTTTTTGAATGATTTCACACATTTCTTTTTTTCTCATAGTCATCTGCAGTACCCTGGATAGTAGTCAGCGGTTTTCTTCCATTTTGTTGTTTGATCCTTATATGGATGTAGTCTTCAGTCCCTGCCAGGAATACATTGCCACCCTTAGTTGCATTGGAGGATCTGGATAATAGACATGAGAGTCTGTGGCTGGGTGCTGCTTGGGTGGGTGAGGGAGGTATCGCTGGGTTCACCCAGTGCTCTCTCAGATTCAGCTGTGAAGGAGAAAAAAAAGCTAAATATCAAATTGGCAGGGCTTTGACCGCAGAAGAAACCAAGTCAGGGACAGCAAAATTAGTGTGATAACAACAGAAGTGATGTTCTGGGGGATTCTCTACATTTCAGTCCTTCCTGGGTAGCTATGATAATAACATTTACCTTTCCTCCCCCTCTTCTGATAGTTATCCTTAGGACATATATTGGTGTTTCTAAATTATCTTTAAGATGCATCTGCTGTCTGCGTGAAAGCAGAGCTTAAGGCAGAACTATGGCAGTGTTCAATATCAGTTCCCAAAATAAAGACTCTTTACCTGCATAACTCATGCTTGTATCCATGTATTTCCACATTTTAAACCTGGCAATTAGGATATTTGATGATACTCAGAAATTGCATTTAACAAAAGGAGATCAAGGCAGACAATGAGCTACTTAGGTAACATGTAAGAATGCTAATCAGAAATTTCTGAAGATACCTGAAATTCCAATCAGCTGCCAATATCCCAAGAGCAATTCTTACTATGAAATGGTTATTAAGTGCTTCAGACCCATTCCAGATGATTTGAAATACAAAACAATGGCAAACCAACATACATTTTCTATCTGTCTTTCTAGGATATAACCACCAACTTATATGTGAAGATGAAAGCCAGAAATCTCCTGAGTTCTACAGCAGAACAGCCTCAGAGTCTAACGTGTATCTGAACACCTTCCACTATCCTGACCATAGTTACAAGGACCATGCCTTTGATACGCTAAGCTTAGACAGTTCTGACAGCATGGAAACCAGCATATCTGCCTGCTCTCCAGACAATATTTCCAGGTAAATTATGGCAGTATTTAATTGCTGCAGTAAATGTTGTTAGAAATACAAGATGCTGGTACTGCTTTTAAAATTTTCCATGTACAATATTATTTTATTAATTTTTAGTAAGTTACTTCATTCTGCTTCGAAAATCATCTTTGCAGTGCAGTTGTAAGCAGATCTACACACTGCTTAGGACTGCACTGCCAATTTACATTTAATAAATTACTGGTGGAGTTAAAAAATAGTTGTTTGTACGGCACATGTACATTCATGGTCCAGAATGTGGCGGAGCAGGTCCTTACGGGGACCCAGTAACCCAGCACATATACAACCATTGCTCCGCTAGCTGCACTGGCTCCAGATTGAATACCAGATCAGATTCAAGGTTTTGATACTTACCTTTAAAGCCTTAAATTATCTGGGACCATCGTTATCTACGGGACTTCCTATCCTGTTATGCTCCCCGCCCCCAAGAGAGCATTATGCTTGTCTGAAAACAATTTCCTGGTAGTCCGTGGCCCCACAACCATCTGGCTGTCCTCGACCAAGGCCAGGGCTTTTTCAGTTCTGGCCCCAGCCTGGTGGAACTCTCTGTCTAATGAGACCTGTGCCCTGAGGGACTTAGCTCAGTTGTGCAAGGCGTGTAAGACAGAGATGTTCCTCCAGGCATATGGCTGAGGCCAGCAATGGTTCAGTGGATCAGCTGGCCTCCTTCCCTTCCCTCTTTCCCCGTTCCTTCCCTCTGTTTTCCCTTTTCCTTTTCGTCTCCCTCCTGCCCCCTCCTTCTTTGGGCTTGTGGGCCTCTGGGGGGCTGTTGGCCTGCCTGCTGTGATATTTGTCTTCCTTAGGCCAACCTCCCCAGTTGAGGACAGCTTATCTATGTGAGCCAGTTACGTAGTTCAGGGCACCTTCTGTGTTTTTCTAATAGGTTCGCAGTTTTAAAGTTATCAGTTGTGTGTTTTAACGTTAATATTTCATTGCATTTATTGTTGTTGGAAGCTGCTCTGAGCCCGGCTGTGCTGAGGAGGGCAGGGAACCAATGTAATAAATGAATAGACAGTTTCAGTAAACTGTGCAGACGGTTTTGCTGTGTTTATTGGTGTTTAATTTCCTGAACATGCAGGATTGGCCATTAAGGCCACCGGGAACAGTCCCAAGTGGGCTGAGGGCCTCCCACTGTGGCCACTCTCCCCCCACCAGGAGCACTGCAACCCAAAGAGAGGGGAAGGTACAAGTTGGAGTGAGGGGAAGTAGAGCTCACTGCAGCAAGGGACACACCCTCCTAATCCACCATCACCTGGAACAGCCTTACCTTGCCCATCTGCCCATCTCTGTCGGACACCTCCTGGTTGGGACTGGCTGGGCAGGTGCTCCCTTCCTCCTTTGGGGGGTAGGGCCAAGGTGGGCTGGGGGCAAGGGCATATTTTCCCTGTGGAAAGTGTTAATGGGACTGGCATGTATCCATCGTGGTATAGTGGTTAGGAACGGTGGACTCTAATCTGGAGAACCAGGTTTGATTCCCCACTCCTACACATGAATCCTGCTGGGTGACCTCAGGCTAGACACAGTTCTCTCCGAACTCTCTCAGCCCCACCTACCTCACAGGGGCCAGTTGTGGGGAGAGAAAGGGAAGGCAATTGTAAGCCTGTTTGAAACTCCTTAAAGGCAGAGAAAACCAGGATATAATAACCAACTCTTCTTCTTCCTCTTTTCTTACATCCTAAATTATCAGTTTTTAAATGCTGTGAAGATTATTTCTTCTGCTGAACTGCTTCCTCAAAGAAATATTTTTACTTACAGCGCTAGCACTTCAAATGTTGCAAGAATAGAAGAGATGGAAAGACTTTTGAAACAAGCTCATGCTGAAAAAACACGATTGCTTGAATCAAGGGTAACTTTAAAATATTAATAGCAAATATTCTGATGAAACAGTGTAGGCTGTGTTTATGACATGGTTTTTGGTTTGCGATTTTGTTAAGGACCAACACGACTGCTTAGTTTTTTGTCTACATAAAGCTTTTGGGAGCAGGGCCCAGTGTCACACAATGTTGTGATGTCGCTTCCAATCATATAACTGGAGGTGACATCATTCGTTGTCACAACACACTAGTAATCCCCACAAACTCTACAGTTTTGCCATAGAGTTTGGGGGGATTGCTAGAGTGTAACTGGAAGTGGTGCCATGGCATTGCCATGCTGGCAGTTTAACCCTTATTTTCTCCTGCTTTTGCACCATTTTCTCTCCAGATTTCAGTCCATGCAAAAGCTTCATCGTTGATGTTTGTAATATAATTCCAATACCATTTCCCAGTATCATTTCTAATGTCTTTTAAAGATATCCATGGCACACATAGTAGAATAGCAGCAGTAACACATCAAAGTTCAAAGTGTGTTTTTCTCTGTTAAGGGCCAATGTTAAGAACTGTTAATCCATCACATTATTACTGAGATCTGTTGGCATTTGTCTAGAGATGCAGCAGTAGAACATTAATTAAAAAAATAGAACATCACATTGGCATTAAGCAACATACAGGGCATCAAACAGTGCAGATTTTTAAGATCAGGGAGCGAGACTGATGAGTGGGTTTGTAAGGCACAGTTTTCACAATGAATTTGTATTTTAAAATTAGCATAAAGTTCAGTTTATAATTCAGGGTATGCTATGGTTTTTAGGAACGAGAAATGGAAGTTAAGAAAAGAGCATTAGAAGAAGAAAAGCGTCGCAGAGAGCAACTGGAGAAAAGGTTGCAAGAAGAAACGAGCCAGCGACAGAAACTAATTGAAAAAGAAGTAAAGATACGTGAGAAGCAAAGGTCACAGGTAAGTAATCTGTTATATTATTGTACTGTTCCACATATGAGTATTTCCATGTTTTGTACATCATCTTGAAATCAAAAGAGTTTTCGGCTAAACATTAGGAAGAATTTCCTGACAGTTACAGCCCATTCCTGAGCTTGGGGGCTGAATGGGCTTAGGAGGTGCTGTGACCCCAACGGTCTGATTCAGAGAATAGGAGGAGGACTTGGTTTTTATATGCCGACTTTCTCTACTACTTAAGGAAGAATCAAACAGGCTTCATTTGTTCAATAAACATTTTTTTCATTAAGAATGTATGTGTATTCACTGGTTAGATATATACAGTTATTAAGATTATGCTCTTAAAATTTTAATTATCTTAAGCAATATAAAATATTATTTCAGATTTTAAATACTATGAATGCATCCTGTTTGTATTAAAAAAAAATAAGCCAATATAACATTGCTTCTTTTTATTATTAGTCTCGTCCCCTGACTCGTTATTTGCCTGTCAGAAAGGAAGATTTTGATTTACGAGGACATATAGAGACAGCTGGTCACAACATAGAGACTTGTTACCATGTTTCACTTAATGAGAAGACCTGCCGAGGCTTTCTTATCAAGATGGGTGGGAAAATTAAAACATGGAAAAAGCGCTGGTTTGTCTTTGACAGAAACAAGAGAACATTTTCGTACTATGCAGGTGGGTTGCATCTTCTGTCTAGTATGGAGTGCTTGGAGCTTCTCTGTTAAGTTCTGTCAGTTCTGCATTTTGTAATTTGTCAATGTTCTGATGCTTCCCCAAGTCATAATTTGCATTGTAGTAAGTCACCCCAGTAACAGTTCTCTAATAAATCTGGTTATGATCCCAATGGAACACACAGATTAACTACTTCTTACCAAATCCAGCCTAATTCTAAACAGGTTTGCACAAAACTTCTCAGAGACATTTCATTTCTGTAAAAATTACTAGGGTTACAGTCAGATTCTGCAATCTAGGTCATATTTATTTGGGAAGCAAATTTCCATTATTTCCAGTATTGTAATAACAGTCTGATACAGCAGTTCCAGAAAGAAAAACAGATCCAAAGAATGATTGGAGAGGCCTTAACTTCCTCCTCTCCTGCAGCAGTGGGAATTTTGAGTAGCTCTATGATAAAAGCAATGCATTTTATAAATTTCCATTTGTTGCCCACATTCTGTAACCCTATTCTCCACCATCTCCTCCTCCTGATCAGATTAGATGTAGCATCAGCTTGCTTTTCCTTGACATCAGATCAGGCTTTTCAGATGGCTATCATTTCTCTTAACTAAAGACCAAAGCATCAAAATTACAGTTGGCCTGAAGAACAACCTGAATACTGGTTCTGTCTCAAAGATGATTTTCAGTCTTGGATATAAGAAACAGTGTTGATTGGGGTCATATCCTTTATGCTTCTTCAGAAAGAAATTCCAGTAAGAAATGCTGAACTTTTACATCTGCTGAGAGCATGCATCCAGATATTAATGTGTTTCATAAACATATTTTAAGGCATGAAAAAGTAGACATTTTCTTCAGGTAATTCATAAATGCACATGTTATGTGCAATTTGCTTATTGCCAGGATAAACATGTTGTTTAAGCTAATCCTTTAATTGATATGTAAGTTTTCATCTCAATTCCTTTCTCTTATTGCAGACAAACATGAAACTAAATTAAAAGGAGTAATTTATTTCCAAGCCATTGAAGAAGTCTATTATGATCATCTAAAGAATGCCTATAAGGTAAAAAGCAGCAGCAACAAATTCATAGTCTTGGTCATCCAGTATTTATAGTTTGTTTTATATAGTTTGTTTTATACTCTGCAATCCACCACGAGTCTCAGCGAGAAAAGAAATTGTTAATCGGCAGCCATACGAAAGAAAGCCAGAAGATAATCCTAGGAAATCACTGTTAATCTCCAGGTGATTTCAGGTCAAAATTATTTTTAAAAAGTTAAAAGGGAGACATATTGCATACAATAGAAGGATAGAAACAAAGAAAATAGGAAGTTCTCTTGGAAAGATAAAAGATCTAGATGTTAAGAATGCTTTAATTTTAACTGTTGCTTCTTCTCATTATTGTCAAGAACCATTTCATGTCAAGCAACTGATACATAGGCATCTGGCTTTCTCTGAAAACAAAGTAGTCTGTTTTAAATATCTGCTTATACATCTTTTCCATTGAAATCTATGGAGTTGATGAGCATGTCCATAAATACCACTTCAAGATTACACTGTTACTAAAAAGTTGATAATCAAGGGGTACAAACATTCAGCATCCAAAGTTAGAAACCTTATTGAAACTGTAAAATCTTCAATTTGTTTAGCAGTTCAAGGAATGCAAATCCTCTTAGGTAATTCATAAAGAGTGCATTTTTTTGGGGGGGGGAAGTCGCAATAGGAGTATAAATTTAATGGTGGTCCTGGTACAGAGAAACAGCAGATCTAGACTTACGATAAATGTTTTTAAAATTGTTCAGTAATATTTATGTGGTATTCTCCATGTCATCTTCAGATGGGTTGAGTGAGACAGGAACATGTGTGCATGATACACTTTCCCCATCCAAAGTGGGAAATGAAAATAAACAAATATTTTTAAATTTTTTAAAAAGTGGAGCAAAATTACTTTTCACAAATGTATTTAAACATTGCTTAACTCCTGCAGTGCCTTTTAAGGGGCAACAATAACTAGTTCTTTGGTTCTTGTAGGTTATCCGGGCGGTGTAACCGTGGTCTTGGTTACACCGCCCGGATAACCTACAAGAACCAATGAACTCTGGCCGTGAAAGCCTTCGACAATATTTTAATACCTAGTTCTGCTCACGGATTGTAATACAAAAGAAGTATGCATACATGTAATTTCCCCTACAGTACAGCCAGATACAAATTTCATAATTGTGTAGATGTTTTGACATGTGTATGTTTTGGCGCAAAAATGAGGAAATCTGAGCTTAGTTAAATGCAGTTGTCTTTGGATCTACGAAAGCTCTGTTCTTCTTTCCACTTGGGCACTTTGTCAGCTGGGGAAGGCAATGAATCTAAGAGCTGTGACTGATAACCAACAAAGGAAAAGTCCACATCTGTGTTTTTCAACCGTCAGTCATGAGGCTGCAGCGTATTGCTCGAAAGCTCATATTTAGGCTACTGATTTTATGTTTACTTTCTTTCTTTTCAGAGTCCTAATCCATTACTTACTTTCAGTGTTAAAACACATGACAGAATATATTACATGGTGGCTCCAACACCGGAAGCTATGCGGATATGGATGGATGTGATAGTTACAGGAGCAGAAGGCTACACCCACTTCATGTTATAGTAAAACTGCACAAAGGTTCATTGACAGGGCATAATGCAATAATAGCCTCACATCTGGAAAAGAAAAGCCATATTTAGTCACATTTGACAAAGTCACATAAAATAACAAGAACACACAGGTCATTTCCCTTTATTTTCCAAAATAAGTCATATTTTGCATATGGGAGCAGTAATTCTTAAGTTTGTTAATCACTGTTCTAGCAGAAGAAAAGGAAAGATGCTTAAAACACAGAAGTGCTTCCAAGTGGATAATCAGAACACCATATGCCTGGCACACAGATTGTATGGTAATTTCTTACAAATTCTATCATGCAGGATTTACTGATAAAAGTAAACTTTATAGTTAAAATATTGATCCAATGTGCCACTAAGAAATGGAAGGGAAAGGTGGCAATGCTTGTTTTGCTGTACAATTATGAAGTTATTTATAATTGTTGCTGTACAATTATAAAGTTATTTTCCTTACAGATGTAGTGTAACAAATTTTAAAACCAGAGTGCATGAAGCTTTTATCTTGGTTCATTACAGATCCAAAGATTCACAATGTATAATGAGATTTAGATTTATGCAATGGCAATGTATAAAACTGTTCATAAATGTTAATGAGTATTGAAAACTGTTCTTTTGAAAATTCTGGACAGATACTACAGGTATGAAGCTAGCTTCAAATGCAAACACAAAAAATTAGTAACTTTCTAATTTTAGGGAGTTTAGAGAACACTGTTAAATGAACAGCCACATACACGGGTCTTCTTTTCGTTTCACATCCTTAATTTCTATAGATTTCCAAGCTGTTACTTAACATTTTCCACCCACAACAAATTCTTTAATATTTAAAGAACATCTTATCTTTTTCAATTGCATTAAGTCAAAATTGGTAGACCTGCAGTCAAAAAGCCGCAGTTGTATTTTAAGTCTTGGCAATTTCGCCATCTCCAAATGCTGATGTTTCCACAAAATACAAGATTGGCAACCTGAAAGGACGAAAGTCCTTTGGAGGCCAGGAAGGGGCTGCGCCAGCATAAGTAGCACAGCTGCTGGCGCCCGTGCCACTTACACCGTCCAGGTTAGCACAGTTGCTGGCAGCCAGGCAGCCGCCGAAGGCTCAGGAATGGGCTGTGGGTGTAATAGGCAAAGCTTGAGTTATCATATAATTTGTAGTTGTGGTAGAAGAATAATTCCCTATAATCCATTAAGAATATTCACAAAATCAAGCTTTCCACACAAGAGCCATGAGAGATTTTAGGTACTCTTGCATACTCTTCCAGGGACAGCTAACATAAAACTGTAAATTGGGATGATTTCTGTCGGTGCAGGGATGGACTCGTCATCAATCATAGCCCTTAAATCTACTAAGGATTATCCAGAAGGGTAGCAGCATTTCTCTCTTTGAACTAACCATTTTATCCTATCTTTCCTCCAAGGCAACATGCATGGTTCTCCCACCTTGCATATTGTCTCCACAGCAACCTTGCGTTGTAGGTGAGGCTGAGTGTGTGTGACTGGTCACCCAGCAAGCTTCCATGGCAGGGTGAG
Source organism: Euleptes europaea (assembly GCF_029931775.1). NCBI lineage: Eukaryota > Metazoa > Chordata > Lepidosauria > Squamata > Sphaerodactylidae > Euleptes > Euleptes europaea. The sequence continues at coordinate 38,615,186 of NC_079323.1, forward strand.
GATTCGAACCTGGGTCTCCCCAGTCCTAATCCAACACTAACCATTACAGCACACTGACTTTTTAGACCCTTCACCCTCCCATGGCCAGTGGTTGCAGTTGCATGAATCTCTGAATGTTAGATACATAAACTTGTTCTGTGTTATAAACTAAATAGCTGCTGCTGGCTCCCAGACTTTGTTATTTTTCACTCCTCATTCCATCCCCAGGGCTGCTATCAAACATTAGTTATGTCTGTTACTATATGTGCATTTATATCATATACATCTTCAATCAAAAGAAATGCCTTTTCCATAAATGTACACAAACAAGCTTTCTGCTGGAAAAAAAATGAATAAATGTATTAAACAAAGAGTTCAATACTTTTCCCCGAAATCAATTATGGTGCATAAAACATAATAGTACTGAATTTATGTGGCCAATGGTTGACTTTGACCTGGGTGATCAGTTATAGTTTGGTGGGCCAGAAACAGTCTTCTAGCATGAGCCCAAGACAATCTGAACTCTGTAATTTTCATGTAGTCAAGGGACTACCATACCTGTCTTGTAGATATCTTTTCTATTTTAAAAAATATATTTTTAGTCTTGAGAGGATTGGTTAAATTTTGAACTTCAAGTCTGTGTTTGATGTTCTCTTTTAGCAATTTGACTTTGTGCCATGTTTTCAGTGCAATAAAATAAAATTGTTACTTGTTTAAGATTATAAATAATAAAACACACTTGCAGAAATCGTTGCCATTTTAAAATATATCCTGCAGAAACAGATGAATTCTGTATGATATGGTATACCCAAGTAATGTGATTACAGTAGTTCAAATGCCACAAAGCGAAACACATTTACTTGAAGGTAAATAACACTGAAATTTACATCCAAGTCAACAGTTCTTAGAATCACTGTTTAAGGCAATATTCCATTCGAGGAATGTAGTATAAATTATATACCCCAGGCAGAAAGTAATTGTGAATAATTACACAAGGAAGGAACTGTTACCACAAACAGTGCAATCCTGAAGTGGGGGGCCGAAGGGGGTTTGGATACAGCGTGACCCCTGCTCCGGCTAAATGGGCATTTACGCCAGCGCAGGGCCTCTTACACCAGTGCTGGAGAGCCATGCGGCAGTGCCACACATGGGCACCACAGCAGCCTCGGCGGCAGTGTATATCCAAAACTGGGGCTCGCATCAGCACTAAAGGTGGTTTCCCGGGGGCGGAGCTGACTTTAGTCAGCTCCCTAAGCCCTTTCACCCTGGGAACGCCCGCTTTTTCTGGCATTGAGTTATGCCAGTAAAAATGCATAAAGCAGTTTCACGGGGCTTGGGGGATTTTCCCGATCAGTTTGCTCATCGCAGTGCAGCAAACCTATCAGGAGGTGGACCAGCTACACTGTCCCCAGGCGCACCTCTAGTACCCCCTCTTAGGATTGCTCTGAAAGCCTACCTTGTATTCTTAAATGGAGATCTGATTAACAATATTTGCAGCGTTTAAAGGTAAATTCCAGAAACAAATGGCATTGGTTTATAAAATTTCTATCATGTATTGTGACTTTCCTTCTCTATATAATTTTACAAGTTTTCTAATTTTTTGTATCTTGCATGTTGTAATAATGTTTAAATAAATGTTCAAAAATATCCTTATTTTCAAACAGTGTGTTTGATTTCTCATTTAGTTTTTATTAGTGCTCATGTGGTCCACTGTTGTTGGTATACATTCACAACACTACTCAGGTCTGAAATTGTTCTTAGGATTACACTCTTAGGTTAGGAGAATGTCTGTAAGCAAGCAAATGCCAACAAATTCCCTACTTACTGCATTTATTTCCAGGTTCCCCTCTCCCATCTGTGGGGGGGGGGGGTTCTCTTCAAAAGAGCAGCTGAGCTACAGTTGCCCATATGTGTCTATAAGTATAGCTTGGCCCCCAACCTATATGCTGCAAGTGTCCTGGTATATGAGGCTAACTACAATGGACTAACGTTCTATGTGTCTATAAGTATAGCTTGGCCCCCAACCTATATGCTGCAAGTGTCCTGGTATATGAGGCTAACTACAATGGACTAACATTGAGCTTATTAGGGAGGATCAAATGGAACAGAAAGACCGTTCACCCTCCCTAGCCTGCATCATCTGCCACCAGTTGAAACCCAGGCTTCCCTGAATAATCACCTTTCCCCCTGCATACAGAGACATCTGCATGACAGAGGGGGTTACCACACTTTGTATTCCCAGCAATGTATTAAGAGTTTGAAAATGTTGTAAAAAACATCGCTTTAAAAGGGTTTTTGGATACCACGGTTTATAAATGGCTGGAAGACGTCTTCACAGCTAAAGGGGCCAAACAAAGTGCGAACAGTATTTTTTATAACGTTTTCAAACTCTTAATACATCGCTGGGTAGACATAGAAAGCGTGGACAGTATTTTTTATAACATTTTCAAACTCTTAATACATTGCTGGGAATACAAGGGCGGTAACAGCTAGAGTCAAGTGTGTTGTAAATAAGGTATACATTTCCTAAGGAAGTAGCATAACTGTGAAAATGGTTTCAAGGAATAAAGTTCAGGGACATTTGCTATTATAAAAGATCCAATTTTTAATGAAGCAATGTCAGCTTTGGTTGTTGTGTGCTTACTGTCAGAAACCATAAGTTTCTTTTAGATTCCCCCCCCCTCTCCTTTTTCTAAACACAGTATGTTAGTTACGAGCAGTAGATGGTTGGCCTGCCATTTCCACAAAAATGCAAAACATTAAGACTCTTAGGGATATTTGCACAAATAAATTGCACTGTGTTCAGTCGGTCTTATTCCCAGGAAAGTGTGCATAAGAATCCCCCCCATTACCCAAAAAGCAACCTGGCCTTTTGAGCAGCATATAAAATAGCTTGATATTTATTAAAACATTTATACCATTTCTTTCCTTTTTGGCTCAAGGCCATCTACAAGCACAAATTTAAAGCTAACTAAAGTACACTAACAGCCAGTGTGGTGCAGTGGTTAGAGTTGGACTAGGATCTGGGAAACCCAGGTTCGAATCCCCACTCTGCCATGGAAACCTGCTGGGTGACCTTGGTACAGTCACACACTCAGCCTTAACCTTGGCAAGTATTTGGATGGGAGACCTCCAAGGAATACCAGGGCCATGATGCACAGGCAGGCAATGACAAACTACCTCTGAAGGTCTTTTGCCTTGAAAACCCTACAGGGTCGCCATAAATCAGCCATGATTTGACAGCAACCCCCCCCCCCAAAAAAAGTACATTAAAACTCCAAATAATCCCCTCCTCAAAATGCCTGCAGCATACACCTATGGGGTGAAAATGCCTTGAAGCTCCTCCTAAAAACATCTAGAGATGGTGTCTTCAACAAGCGATATATTATGGTGTCAATCTAAAACACTGTTGTAACATTGGCCAGTTTCTTCTCCACACCAAATGCAAGCAAGAAGCCTTCGCAACACTTTGGAAAAGCTAAATCGATAACACATGCAAAAAATAATAATAATAATCCGCACTGATTTCAAACGAGGAAGAATTCGTGCCTTAGCTTCAAGAGATTTATTTGTGAGACGGATGGATGGTGACACTCTAATAGAAACAACAAAGTTCTCACAGTCTCTAATGAGCCATTGCCTATCATGCCCCCGTGTGTGTGTGTGTGTTAAGTGCCGTCAAGTCGCTTCCGACTCATGGCGACCCTATGAATGAAAGTCCTCCAAAATGTCCTATCTTTGACAGCCCTGCTCAGATCCTGCAAATTGAAGGCCGTGGCTTCCTTTATTGAGTCAATCCATCTCTTGTTGGGTCTTCCTCTTTTCCTGCTGCTTTCAACTTTTCCTAGCATGACTGTTTTTTACAGTGACTCTTGTCGTCTCATGACGTGACCAAAATACGACAGCCTCAGTTTAGTCATTTTAGCTTCTAGGGTCAGTTCAGGCTTGATTTGATCTATAATCCAATATATATTTTTTTTTTGGCAGTCTATGGAATCTGTAACACTCCTCTAACACCACATTTCAAAGGAATCTATTTTCTTCCTATCAGCTTTCTTCACTGTCCAGCTTTCACACCCCTACATAGTAATAGGGAATACGATGGCATGAATTAATCTAGTCTTGGTGGCCAGTGACACATCCTTACACTTCAAAATCTTTTCTAGCTCCTTCATGGCTGCCCTTCCCAGTCTCAATCTCCTTCTGATTTCAATCTCCTTCATGCCCCCTACCGATAGTCAAACATTAGTAGGAAACCCTGTATTCAGGCAACTGTCTAGTAAATTCACAGTGGGTAGCCGTGTTACTCTGTCTGCAGTAGTAGAAAAGAGCAGGAGTCCAGTAGCACCTTAAAGACTAACAAAAATATTTTCTGGTAGGGTATGAGCTTTCGTGAGCCACAGCTCACTTCTTCAGATACTTCTTCAGGTAAAGGGATCTTCAGGTATCTGAAAAAGTGAGCTGATGCTCACGAAAGCTCATACCCTACCAGAAAATATTTTTGTTAGTCTTTAAGGTGCTACTGGACTCTTGCCCTTTTCTACTGTCTAGTAAAGTTTGTATGTCTGTGTATACACACATGTACACAAAGACACACAAATTTTTACTAGACTGGCAGTCGCCTGTGTGTGTTTGAATACACAGATTATGCATATATATATATATATTTTTAAACGCCATAGAGATAGGATAAAAGGCTAAACGGACACGCCTTCACAGCGACTTCCGGATCAAAATCCAACGCGAATCCTCTCTAATGGGCACTGAAATGTAGGCCAGGGTAGAGAGGCGTTGCTCCAAGCACTGGTATCTCTGAGCTGGAAATACATGTGTGTGTGTGTGTGTGTGTGTGTAAGTGCCGTCAAGTCGCTTCCGACTCATGGCGACCCTATGAATGAAAGTCCTCCAAAATGTCCTGTCTTGGACAGCCTTGCTCAGATCTTGCCAATTGAAAGCTGTGGCTTCCTTTATTGAGTCCATCCATCTCTTGTTGGGTCTTCCTCTTTTCCTGCTGCCCTCCACTTTTCCTAGCATTATTGTCTTTTCCAGTGATTCTTGTCGTCTCGTCACGTGACCAAAATACGACAGCCTCAGTTTAGCCATTTTAGCTTCTAGGGTCAATTCAGGCTTGACTTGATCCATAACCCACCGATTTGTTTTGTTGGCCGTCCACGGAACCCGGAAATACATATTGCCCCTCCTTATGCTCACGCAGCCCTGGCGGTTTAACGTTCCATCGGAAACTCAGGCTGGCGCGCGGTGCTGCCGACTTCCCCCAATTCCACGAGCCGTTCGACCGAGCTGCGCAACCGCCAAGATTTGAAAAAAAAAAGGGGGGGGATCTCTAGGATCCCCGCGGAGCGCTTTGGCGCATGCGCGCGCCCTGGCCGCGGCGTCGGACCTTCGTAGGACGCATGCGCTCTTCCTCGGCGAACCAACCGAGGGGCCAGGGTGTGGTTGTGGCGCTGAATGCCCCGCCCACCCAGGGCAGACATGGCGGTGGCGGGAGCGGCGAGGATGTTGCGGCGGGGGAAGCTCAGCTGGGGCCCGGCCGTGTTAGGTAGGTGCGGGCGAGGGGAGGCGGCTCAGAAGCGGAGCCCGTGTCGTCCGCCTGGGGTGGCTTCCAGCTGCCGTAAGAGGCCTCTGCAAGAGACGAGGGTGCCCCTCCCCTGTTTATAACAAGTTGTACTGTTGTCCCGTCCCCCCCCCCCAAAAAAATAACAGCATATAAAATTAAAGTGTTTTGATTTTGTGCTGAATAATTCACTACGTTTTATAAAGGCTGGGAATATTTCGTATAAAGTGTACCAGCTGCAGTTAAATGGGTATATATTTTTTTAATCTGCCTGTTCTGAAGGAGAATTCACAGTGGGTAGCCGTGTTTGTCTGCAGTAGTAGAAAAGAGCAAGAGTCCAGTAGCGCATATATATATATATATATATATATATATATATATATATATTAACATAAACACATAAAACAAGCAAATACAATAATAAAAAGAAAATACAAAAGAATATCAATTATATAATCTACTTAATATAATCAAAATTACAAAGTTCATAATATCCTTTTGACCCACCACCCACCAAAAAAGTGACCCATCACCAGGCTTCCGGAGAAGTGTCTCTAGACAGTTTGAAAATTACATTATTAACAGTAAAGTTAAAAAAAAAGTTAAACTTATTTCTATAACTCATTAACTAATATGTGTGTGTGTGTGTATGTATGTGGGAACAAAGATTGATTTCCCTGCATGTTTGTTTTTTAGCAAAACTCCATTACACAGTGTAAAACGAGTACATGTGCAATCTTAGAAAGTGTTACAGCTTCAAGGGCCCAGTATGGTAGAGTTTAGAAAGCAGTCTGTTATTGTTTTTGTGATTAAATTATGAACTAGATTTGGTTTGACGAGAAACAATATTCATCTATTTGTATTCTGTGGTAAAGTCACAGGAAATGCAATCATTCATATATGGGTCTCTACCTCACAAGGCTAAGCATGTTTGATCTTATTTATTTTACTTTATTGTCACTCTGAAACTAAATAAAAAACCTTACACTTTATCCTGTGCTGCTTGAATCTTTGAAGAGAGTACAAACTCGTATTTGTACATTCATGTTCTCAGCTAGAGAAGTATTTGTTAAATTAGATGATAAAGTGAGCTGTATAGCAGTAGCTTATAGAATCTGGCACTGATCATGCTTAAATGAAAAAAGTTATGGCCTAAACCGTCTGATTTCCCCTTTGATCTGGGGATTATTATTATTTTTTAAAAAAAAGCTGTTTTAAAAAAAGTACTGGGTAATATAACTGGGTACTGGGTAATATAAGGGTCTGATAGTAAAATATAATGTGTTTCAGAATAAACATGCATAGGTAGGCGGGTTAACAAAAGAAAATTCTGCAGATAGTAACGTTTGTGGATTTATTTGCAAGCCTGCTTTCCAAAAACATAGGGGTCTGTGAATTTTGGCTTGCCTAAACTTGTCAGACCTTATTTGGGCTCATCCCTTTCCATGCCCCTTCCTCAGGTTTTCTGGCAATAGCTACTGCAGGGTTCCCCAGTGAGCTGCCTATGGGCACCATGGCACCCAGAATTACTTTCTTAGGTGCCCGCTGAGCTTTTCAGAAAGTGAGCGGTGTCATTATAAGGCAGGGCTTGATATTGACTACTTTTATTCAAATAAAGGGTTTTCCACTAGAGGAACAGGTAAGCACCTGCACTTTCTTTAGTCAATGTGCGATCCCATTCCCCTTCTGGCTTTTCTTTTTCCCAGGAGGTGTGAGAAGGAAGGTATTCCTTTCATCTCCACCTCCTGGGGAAGCCATTTCGGTGTGATATTCACTGCCGTTTCTCAAAATATCAAATGTGCCCATAGGCTCAAAAAGTTGGGATCTCTGGATCTACTGCATTTACTCTTTTTTAATTAATTAATGCATTTTGGAGAATATATAAAATATGTAGGATTAGCTCATGGCTTTCCCCTCCTGGCTCTAGCAGGTCTTTTTAAACCCAGGTGAGTTTATTCCCTGGGGCTGTGGGATCCACATGGAGTAATAGTCATGTGGGTTGGGAGGCTACAGTGGGGGTGGGGGAGGGAACAATCTCACATCTTCCAGTAAAATCAGAAGGGCTGCAGAAATGGCAAGCATGTGTCCTCTTTTGCAGGTGCATGGGGCTGGGAGCCACAGCTCCTTAGCATGGGAACTTATATGCATGCTTTTAGTGTGTGCACACTGCATATGGGTACAAAATGTAATATTTACTCATAACTATGAAAAATGTAGTAGAAATTCAAACCATGCCTGCTTCTATAGTCCAGGTGAAAGGACGTGTCTGACATTAAAGCTGCTGTATAGCAATTTTGGGAATTATAATGTACCTTTAAAGGGTTTCTTGGGGCTTCAGCTTTTTCCTTTGTAGAGTTGCTTGCTTTATTTTGTGGAGTTTCAATTATGCTGGCCATTGTGCAGTGTCTTGAGGCACTTCACTTTGTTGTCTCATCTGTAGTTTTTGGGCTACTCCACTGAAGCATTTTATGTACATTGGCGTTTCTCACAGTAGAAAATGCCTTTGATTGAGAGAGTAGTGTTTTAATATAATGGCTGGAGTGCATTTGCTATATTCATATTTGCACTTATACCTAAGTGGTGCAAATTGAGAACCTCTTTTGCAAAATGAAAAAAATAACAGTACTCTCAAGAATGCAGGCTGCTTTCCTTTAAATAGCATTTTAATTCTGGAATGCTGAGCCCAGAGAAAATTCAGAATAAGGGATTAAGCTCTCTTTAAGATGTTCTGAATGCTACATACACTCAAACAAGATCTTGGTAATGTCTTGCAAGCTTTTTGTAAAACAGTTGTTAAAAAAAATTAAATATGCCAAAGTGATAAACGTCAGCAAAATGAGACCCAGCAGGGCATAGTTGTTAGAATGTTGGACTGGGATCTGGGCTCCCAGGTTCAAATCCCCCCTCTGCTATGGAAGCTTGCTGGGTGACCTTGGCCAGTCACACACTCTCAGCCTAATCTCAGGGTTGTAATGAAGATAAAATGGCATTGTAAGATATTTCCAGTCCCCATTAGAGATACCAGTGGGGTATAAGTTAACTAAAAAATTTAAAAGTGTAAATCAGTTTCCCCAGAATTTAATTCTGTATAATTTGGAAAAAGGACTAAGCAAATCAGCAAATATGCTGCCATAACCAGAGTTGCAGAACTTGTCAAATTATAGAACACCACCCAGGGCTAATAAACTCATGTACTATTGTGAAAATGAGGCAAATAGTTGGAATTTTAAACAAGCTAGCTTTTCCAAAGGATATGTTTTCTGTTTAGGTTGCAGACAGAAAGCAACAGCGAGTTTCCTTAGCCAGCCTGATCGTCCAAAACTAGCTTATCATAAGCTGAAAGGCAAGAATCCTGGAGTTGTCTTCCTCTCGGGTCTTTATTCAAATATGAACGGTCAGAAGGCACTTGCACTTGAAGACTTCTGCAAGTCTGTTGGTCATGCTTTTGTAAGGTACGCCTTGAGAGTGCTATGACGTTACTGTTGTAAATGACTGACTCTTCCTAATAATTGATCAGGGATAATTAATGTGCATCCCTACATGTGGTGGGGAACAGACTGGATGAATCTGGTCCAAATGGGGAGCCACCTCCCAAAGTCTCAGAGCACAAAATTTGTTGATTCTCCTGAGCTGTTTTAAAATGAATACACTCCAATACAGCATGGATGATAATAGGGAGACTCTTGTGACACTTCTATGTTGTGGAAGAAGGATCACTTCCAATCCCCTGCCCTCCACTATTTGCTGAAAAGTGTACTCCATTCATCTATTCAGCAGTGGGTTGCCTTGTGCTAAGTCGAAAGCCAAGAGAGTGTTGATTCTATTCGTTAAATATATATGTGTTATCAACAGTGCAGAATACCTCAGCCCCTACAGACTGCATTTAATGAAGCTTCATTCATGCACATGCGTTTGCAGTACATGGGGACTAGAAACAAGACAAAAACCTCTGCAGATTCTGAGCAAGGGGCTAAATGCTGGAAAATGATAACTTGCACTAAAGAATAATAAGATATTCTTGCCTACAAGGCAAAAATAGGGACTATCCCTGGTAAACAGGAATAAATGGAAGATACAGTATTTACTCAAATTCAAGACTAGAGTTTTTTCAGGTATGCCATAAAAAAGAGGAGGTCATCTTAAATTTGCATTCAAATTACACTTATGTCCAACAATGAACTTTGTGTATAACATCTTAACATTCAGGATTGTCCTCTTATTGAGTAAATAGTATGCCATTGGGGTTCTTTTGTATATAGCTAGAGATACTGCCCATTTAGAAAAAAGTATGTGAAGGAAATAAGAGCTGTTTAGATGAGAAGAAAAGAAAGCTTGCTTTTAATTGCACTGCTTCTCCTGACCTCAGCACCTTGAACTCTGACCATATGCACCCTTGTGCTGCTGAGCCAAGAAGATAGTAGGGCAAGGTGCTTCTGGTAAGGTATTGGCTAGTTTTGGGGCTTGCACCACTTTATTTCTCCTCCATTCATGCCTGTTTGGGGAGTTAGGCAAAGGCTACCTCCTTCCTCAGCTTTTGCCAGATGCCCACCTGGCCAGCCCCCCTTCTACCTGGAGCCCAGCCAGCTGCCACCTCCCCGTGGTCTCAGGCCAAAGGAAAAAGCAGTCGAGCACCATAGTAGCGTGGCTAGTACTGAAAACGACATTATGGTTTGGGCTTTGTTCCTGTATGCCTTTCTGTATCTGTGACATTAGAAGCTATTTTTAATTGCCCAAGCAAGTGGACCTCTTGAAAATGTCTAGTCTTTGTGGGGCCTGAGACAGAGAGTACATCTTCTCATCCACCTGGTATACCTTCTTTGCCTCAGATGTCATTGGCGGTCCATGCAGAGGTGTAACATTTGAATAGGGAAAATTGAATGTGTGTAGATTCAGATTGCTTGGCTTATTTTCCCCCATCCACATAAAACATGCCCTGACCTGGATGGCCCAGGCTAGCCTGATCTCGTCAGATCTCAGAAGCTAAGCAGGGTCAGCCCTGGTTAGTATTTGGATGGGAAACCACCAAGGAATACCAGGGTTGCTGTGCAGAGGAAGACACTGGCAAACCACCTCTGTTAGTCTCTTGCCATGAAAACCCCAAAAGGGGTCGCCATAAGTCGGCTTCGACGAAGGCACTTCACACACACACACAGATAAAACATGGGAAGTTAACTGTGCAGCCTGCTTTTATGCATCTTGTATTTGCTGTACTGGATTGGTACGCTATTGCAAGGATTGCTGAAAAGATGTGTTGTCTCAATCATCTTTTCCTACAAAGTGTATGGTCTTGTTATATTGCCTTTTATTTTAATTGTTCATTTTGTTTGGGAATCATTTTGAGCTTGAAGAAGTCTATATATTATGTAGACTGATATTTTGATTTGACTTCATAGGTTTGATTACACTGGCTGTGGAAGTTCAGAAGGCAATGTCAAAGAAGCTACAGTGGGGAAGTGGCGGAAGGATGTTCTTTCAGTACTGGATGAACTCACAGATGGACCACAGGTTGGTAAGATTATTTTTAAACCCAGCATACAATTTTCACAATCCTTTATGGTGAATCAAAATGGTTAGATATTTATTTATATACTTTATAGTCTACCTTTCTAGCTGAGACTCAAGGCAGATTACAAAAATGTAGTAATGCAGCAGGAATTCTACAAACTGTGCTGCAAGAAATGCAAAAACTGTACTGTAGAAATTAGAAAGCAACAAGTGGGAATCCGCAAAGGCTTTCAGGAGACATCTAATTTCCCCCTCCTCCATTATTTCCTCTTTCCCTTTTCTAACAGCCCCCGTAGCCTCTCCCCTTTCCCTGCTTCCTTCTCTCCTAGGGTTGCCAACCTCTAGGTGTGGCCTGGAGATCTCCTGGAATCACAACAAAACTCCAAACTACAAAGATCAGTTCCCCCTTGGGCTTGCCAGCTCCAGGTTGGGAAATTCTTGGAGATTTGGGAGTGGAGCCTTGGGAGGGAGAGGTTTGGAGAAAGAAAGAACCTGAGCAGGGTATAATGCCATAGACTCTACCCTCCAAAGCAGCCATTTTCTACAGGGGAATTGATCTGTCATCTGGAGATCAGTTGTAATTTTGGGTGATCTCCAGCCCTCACCTTGAGGTTGGCAACCCTAGTTCCCCTGTAGGAGATGGCTGCTTTGAAGGGTGGAGGCTGTGGCATTATGCCTCTCTGAGGCCCCACTCTCCTCAGACTCCACTACACAATCTCCAGGAATTTCCCAACCCCAGCCAGGCCTGGCCCCAATTTATCTTCCCTCAATGCCAAAATAGGCCTGAAAAGGACCCTGCCTTCTTACTCACAAAAACCAGCCTGGAATACTGTATTTGCCTAGCAACAGCCACTGAGGGAATCCATTGCTTAAAGCTACAGGCATACCTTTTATCATTTTCAGGTTTTTTAACCCAAACCCCCCCCCCCATATTTTATTTTATTTTAGATTTCATATTTTTCTGCAAACCTTGGGGCCCTTTTCAGGTTTAAAGAAAGATTTGTCTTGCTCGTTAACAGCTCCAATCACAGTCCAGATTTAAGAATCCTCAGATTGGGCTGGCTTGGCTATTAGTTTATAGATACAGTATAAACAAATGTATACAATTAATATTGCTATAAAGCACAGCCCTTGTTACTTTGTAAAACTATCCTCCAAACAGTTCTGATTTTACTACAGCCCTATCACTGTGTATGTGTCTCTGCAGAAGCAAATTTTCTGTTGACCTGAAAAACATTTAGCAGGAATTGGACAGCTAGTATGATAATTTAGTGTGTAATTATCATTGGGCAGTTGTGGAAAATAGTTGGGAGCATAGCTGGGAAGCAGGAGATGAGTATCATCAGTAAGCAATAACATCAATGTAGCAATAACATCAAGAGTGTAAACTGTGTGGTAACTGTGTTAACTTGAAATACTACTAAAAGTCAGTAATCAGCCTTTAGGTTCTACTTGAGGTAAAAGTCTGACTAAAAAATGAATTAGCACATACATTCTCAGTCAGTCCTCACACTGCTTAATCTCCTGTGTTTATGATGGATTAATTGCACATCACATAGTAAATCCATGCTTTTTGTTTCTGTGGCACAAAAACGCTAACATCTGTTGGTTTGATGTTTTAAGATTTTAGTTGGTTCTAGTTTGGGCGGATGGCTGATGCTTCATGCAGCAATTGCCCGACCAGAAAAGGTGGCTGCTCTGGTTGGAATAGCTGCAGCTGCAGACAATCTTGTAGCAACTTTTCAACAACTTCCTGTAGAGGTAAGAAGAGACACCGGCTTTTTAGAAATCCTGATATCCAACTGATATCCTCTTTATGGCACTGCAACTACACAAAAGAATCCAGGCAAAATTCAAAGACAGGACTGACTAGGTGTTTGAATTTTGCCTAGATTCTTTTGTGAACTTGCAGTGCCATAAAGAGGATATCAGTTGGGCAAAGAAACGCTAGAGAACATTCCTGTGTTGCAAGCTTTTGCAAATAAAAATTGTTTTACATTATGTTCCTTTTGCTGCATATAACTTTTGTTTCTTACCTTTTATTTAATCACTAGCTAAATGTCAAGTGATGATTGTCAGGTTAGTACGTTTAGGGATGGCCTTTATTGTAGGAGAATTGTAAAGGCCGCTGGAGGAACTGCTATATATGGCTTGCCTGTCGATATGTGAAGCCACCTTATACTGAGTCAGACCATTGCTCTTCCAAGGTCAGTATTGTCTACTCTGACAGGCAGCAGCTCTCCAGGGTCTCGGGAAAAGGCTTTTCACATCACCTGCTACGTGATCCTTTTAATTGGAGATGTCAGGGGTTGAATTTAGGATTTCGTGCATACAAAGCACATCCTGTATGTCTGTGCAAGAGGTCTTTCATGCCACATTATTGTCCTCCCCAGTGTAGACTGTATTTTTGCCTCCTACAAATAGATAGTAGACATCCCCTGTAATAGAAAAATAAAAGATGGTCTGGGCTAGGAGTCAGTAGGATTATTTTGTTTCTTGTGTTCTAAATGTTTATTTTGTCTCATGGAGGACAATGGGAGCCATTAAAAACTGATGCACATGGCTTTTGTATATGATTTTGAAGAATACCATGCAAAACCAGCTGTGTGCTTATGGAACTGCATATGTTTTGCATCATTTTGATTACTTATTAATTATAATATTCTCTTGCATAAGTTCAGTGGATGAATATTTTGTGTGTGGGGTGCTGGTGTTCTAAATGAGTGAAGCCAGCAGTCTCTATCTGACAGTGCTATGTTTTTGAAGGTAGGAAAGTCTCTTTACTCAGAAAGAGTTAATGATCATAATTTGCGTTGCGGCATAGGCTGTTCCAGGTGTTTCAGGTGCTTTACAAGGCTGCTGACACATTAATCTATCTCCTCTTTTGGACGAGGAGCTGAAGTTGAAGAAAAGTTAGGAGGGCTGCATCCAGGCATCGCAAGCAACCAATGGTTTGTTTAGTATGAGCTTGAGCTTCATTTTCGTGCCTGCACACCCCACCCACTCTTATGCAGAGGCAAGATTCAAGACTAAGTCAGGAAATATTCAATCTATCTACATTTTATTGTGATGTCCAAATTTGGGTACTTCCGCAACTTGGGGTTTCTTTGTTTGTGTTCATGATGGGGGTTAGTAAACCAGAATTAAGCTGTGGTTTCTAAATCAAGCCTTTGATCTTAGTTTCAGTGAGAAGGGGAAGGAACATGTGAACGTCAGAATAAACCAGGCTTGAGTTTGTGATGCCTGAATACAGAATGGCTTGCCTGATGCTTCCTAGGAAGTTCACAGATACACAGTTCAAACTGTTATTCATAGCTCATAGCCACTGTGCATTCCGGCTTGTACCCAGAACAGTTGTCAAAATGCTGGACATGTATTTTCCACTACTGCAGGAGATGCAGGTTAGGCTGCATCTAGATTACCCTGCAATAATCTCTCAGTCTCTACTTACCCCCTGGTTTTGCTTCATGCTCTGCATCCAGTCTCCATATGTGAGGGTGATGAAGGGCTTTATTGCCTGGTCAAAATGGCTAATAATCCTGGAATTTGTCTTAAATGGAAATGTGTGGCTTAATTCAGTTGTTAGCTCCTCATGGCACATTAGAATGATGCAAGTCCGTCCATGAGGGCATTATAGTGATGTGCAGATGTGTGTGAACTTGCCCTGGATTAAATTGGATTACAATGGTTTTTAGGTCTCTTTCAAGGAGTCTATCACATATGTTTAATTTTATAGGTGAAGCAGGAAATAGAAGAAAAGGGCGAATGGAAGTTGCCAACCAAGCACAACGAAGAAGGCTTTTACACTTTGCCATATGAAGTCATTCAAGAAGCAGAAAATCACTGTGTGTTGGGTGCTCCTCTTCCCATAAATTGCCCTGTGCGACTTCTCCATGGCATAAAAGATGAAGATATTCCATGGCAGGTTTCCTTGAAAATTGCTGAACGTGTGATCAGCACAGATGTGGATATTATTCTCCGCAAAGTTGGGCAACATCGAATGAAAGAACAAGATGATATCAAACTTATTGTGTACACTGTTGAAGACTTGATTGACAAGCTGACCACACTAGCATGAATTGCAATACAGGCAAGAGCAGAAGTTTGCACTTGGCTCTGTTGGGGCGGGAGGAGTTCAAACTGTGACTGGTCATCTGGAGGGACCTGGAGCTTTAAAGTTGTTTCTGCATCCCTTTTTTTTTTTTTTTGGTAAATTTGTATTTTAATATAGCATTTGCACAAATGACAGAAAATGTGAAGAAAATGCTGCTGCCTAAATCCTTTCTACCACAACCAAATCACCTTTTTTGGCAGTTCCTATTTCCTATGCTTTTGTACCCAGATATACTTGTGCCAATAATTTTTACTTTCTTATACTATGTTGTGACTTTTTCATCTTTTTTACACCTTAAAATAAATATGCATTCTAATGTTCTTCCACTTGAGCTGTAAAATGCAACATATCTATTCAAACTCAGAAGAAAACTGCCTGGAATACTTGCACACTATTTTTGGTTCATTACAAATACAGTTGAAGAAAGGCTTGCTTAGTATTTTTTTTGGGGGGGGGGTGTTGAAACGAATGGGGAAAATAAACATGTTTCATATTTAAATTTAGCTTGAATTACTCACGTGCTGCTTACAAAAGAGTTAGAAGCTTCTGGAACTGTTCCGTGTTATTTTCTAATCCGTCCTGTCACCACAGTAAAATCAAAGTCAAGCCAATTGCCTAGTATACATCTATGCATTAAAGAAATAATATATAGAGTCAGATATTTGTTTACCTAAAACACACTACATGGAATCAAGCCCTAGTCCTTCAATGAGTTATTTCCAAGCAGTGTGTGGTGGCTAGGTATAAAGGGAGTTATGCAGATAGTACAACCCAATCATGATCTTGTTTCGTGTGTCTACAGGTAATATTCCATCGTATTGCTATTTTGAAATAAATGTCTGCTTGTTTGCAAAAAAAAAAAAAAAAAAAGCCTGCTCAGTTCAGTCATCTTGTGATTTTATTTGTGAATGGTGAGTTCACTGGATTTTCCAATGCACAGGCATGATTTGGGGGGAAATATCTTCTAGAATTACTGGTCAGTTAAGTGATACTACCTGAGTGTTTACAGTGGTTACTAGAACATACTCTTCTGCATGTAGTCTAAAAGAAACAGTGAAAGCATGGGGTTCTAAGGCTAGTTCCTTTTTGCAGGTTTTCTTAGAAGGCTTTCCATTACAGGATGTAGCCTTTTTGGGGTGAGAGGGAGAAAAACAACCACTAATGCCTGTATGGAATGGGATCTCTTAACCAAAAAAAGTTGAAAAATACGTTACTAATCTAGAATATGCATTATGAGCTTAAAACCAAATCCTATATCTAATTCTGCAGTAAGAATGATATTGATAGATCATGAAACTAAAGACTGAGAGTTGTGTGGCTTATTCTGTTATACCCCATGGCTATTGTCTAAAAGCCTTTTTTCTTTTGGCATTGTTCTCTTTCTTGAGCACAGGAATTTTTTTCAGAGAGCAAATTATTCTTACTACCATGTGAAATGCAAGATGGTTTGAGTAAAAAGTCAGAATTACAGACCATGTTACTGTGCAACTTTAGGGTGCATTTTTATTATGGGTAACTATCAGCTGTGGGTACTAAAACTATTTCTGTGAGGAAAAGTCATGGTCTTAGTGAGTTCTGTTCCCACAGAGGCTCTTCATCACTTGGAGTCTAGTAAAATGCATTTTTGATTCTCAGCATTTACTATTGAACATCTCTGGGGAAAGTTTGCCTTTAACTGTGAAGTAGCAAATGTAGTTCAGCACCTTTGAGAAACATGACCCTGCCTGTCTACACAAGCCTAAATGACTGGTGCATGAACCTAAAGTACAGCGTCAGCATAATTTTGTGCTGCTCCTGTTGAAAGCTGACTGTACATTCTTCAATCCTCAACTCATATTTATGTTACAAAACTACCTTGATAAATACCTTGTTGTGTTAATATGGATCCAGTGTTACTAGCAAAAGTTATGGTCTTGTTCCCTATACAGTAGTAGACGGCAAGATGGATGCTTATTTGCTTTTCTGTTGTACAGCCAAGGTATGCATTGGAAGAAACCTCAGTGTCCTTCGTTCTGGTTTTCTGATTTCTACTGGGTGATCACATTAGAGCTACTTATTCAAAAATTTTAATGTCTTCCATGAAGATATGAAATGTGGCTCCTTGAACCAAATTATGCTTAGGAGGAGTTTGAGGGCTAAAGCAAGCTTTGCTTCTTCTCTTATCTCCTTTGTAACTTGTGTGTACAATTCAGATGCTGCCTGAGACGCTTCAATAAATGCACCCAGGTGTGGTAGTAAAGAAATGGTTTTAGAAGTAACAGTTGACTTACATAGCCGTAGCATGAGTTCTGAAAAATAAATGTTTTTACATAGTTATAATTTGAACATAAAGCAAAGATAACGATTCACTTTTTTTTTTCTTCTGTAACTACATTAAACAACTTGTACTCATTAAAAAGATTCTGAAGTATTCGTTTCCTGGTACACAGTTATTCTGTTACTATCCAAACATAGGAATTTAAAAGTTCAACTATACAGCATCACATTCGTTTAAAAACCAGTGTGACTGGGCTGGGGCAGGGGGTGTCAGAAAGGCTTAAAATAATGTGGAGTTTTGAAGAATCGGATAGAAATGTTTCTTCCCCGTATTCCCAGAATGCAGGGCTGCTCAGTGAAGTTAATAGGTGGTAAGATTCAGGGCCAGGCAGAGGAAGTACTTTGTATGATGGATAATTAAATATGGAAATTCACTGCCACATAATGCAAAGGTGGCAAGCCACTCAAGAGGCTTTAAAAGGAGGCTGGACACATTGGTGGCAGATAAGGCTTCCCAGCATCTGTTAATGAAATGATTGTGGGCAGACACAACGCTTAAAATCAGTTGCACAGCAGTATGAGGACAGAAGGAGCAGACTTATTCTGTTTGCTGGAGTCATCGAAGTACAGTGAACCATTAGTGGGAACACATTAAATCAGCAGTTTTCAGACTTGATCCATTCCTAAGTTTCCTGTATCTTGCAGGACCCATTTGCAGAGTGACGCTACTTTCTCCCCTCCCCGACTGAACCTGCAAGAACCTATCACGTGCTTACCTATCCCACGCTTGGCCAGGGCTGACCACTGTACTTTTATCCCGTCCTGAAGTACTCTTAGCGGCATAGTGGTTCTTCCCTCTCTGTTTTCAATCCATTTCAATACCTTTATTGGCATCCCTTCGAGCAATCAAACGGAGTGTAACCTAGCCACTGTACATCATTTCACCTCGCCTCTTAATTACGGCACCAAGAAATTTAGCCCCTCTCTGTTTTATCCTGTACTGTTTTATTGCAATGAGGTAGGTTGGGAAGGCCGAGAGAGTGCCTAGAGTTCTCAACGGAGTTCTCCACCCTGGGTGCCTGGCTGGGTCTTGTCTACCAATGCTGTGATCCAGGAGGTGATTGTACTAGGCTATGGTGCATCTTCTCTTAGGCAGCCAGCACGGATCGATCCTGTACAATGGTGCTTGTGTGGAAGGCTGAGCCATTCCGAGGGAATAAACAGGAGTCAAAGTGGTGGTGCTGCCTTCTCTTTTCCTGCCATTGTGCTAAGCAGGCCCACGCCTTCATTGTTCCCCTCTGAGTGAAAGGTTGTAAGCCATCCTGCACTACTTCCCCCAATATATTGTATTTTTTGGTAACCCCCAATATAAGGACCACGGTGTTGAAGACTTAACAAACTTGCTGTGGTTTAGGTGTTTGCGCCAGATGTCATTTTGTGAGAGGTGTGAGATTTTGCTGCAGAAGATAGGTGTACGGACCCACGGAAGAAGGGTATTTAGGGCAAAAGGTGTAGTGAGGTGACTAAGGCCCAGCTGCCGAAAAGATAATGGTGCACTAGGTGGCTGAGCAGAGATGAAAATGCAGTCAGAATAGATGTGAAGCCCAGTGGTTGTTGCTGGACATAGCCTGGATGAGTCCTTCAAAAACCAAAACAGCCCTGGAAATGTCCCTGCCTCCTCTCCCTACCTTTTACGGACAGAAACAAAGGCTTGAATGCTGGCAATAATGTGGTTGCTGAAGCATCTACTTTACATGCAGCCTAGCATCTCCCAGTTTTAGTGTTAATGGGGATCTAATACCCTTCTGTTGCCATGCTATAGGGTTAAAACCACTACAAATTAAAATACTGTTTTGTTTTGTTTGGGGGGTGTTGGTATTATGGACCATATGCATCAAATACATGCATATTTCAGAATTATACATACGTGCTGTACTCCCCCTTACATGCAACATGCTTAAGGCAATGGTTAAATAAATAGGCTTGCTCAGGTACTTCATTTGTCTAGCTGCAGCTGTGTACAATAGGATGAGTTCTAGGAAAGCTGGATTATAGAACAAAGTATTTTGGCCTTTAAAAAAACCCAGTACATAATACCAAGAGCCTGCAGTCAAATGAGGTCACCTATTGAATATTTCATGTATTCAAGCACAGAAGATGCTGAGAATTATATAAATTCTGGTGCTCATGACTCCAGAACTTGGCAGAGGAGAGAATCCACAGAGAGGAGGTTCGGTTGTACAAAGCCAAAGATATCTGATGTGCAAAGCATTTCACTGCTACTTACTTAGTGTGGATAACTGTATGCACATTTTAATGAAAAGATGCCTTTAAGACTGGGCTTTTGGCTTTGTCATGGGGAGCATTCCTCAGGAAAAAGGGAACATGCTAACCATGCTTGTGTGACAATTATGCTGCTGGACTATACCACTTCAGAATGCAAGTGGGGATATGAATGCTTTATTTTTAAAGAAAAGCTCCCCCTGTTCAATCAGGATACTTACATGAACCTGGAGGAAACATTTTACATAACAAAATAAAAATCTGCTTGGATAGCACTTGTAATTTTCAGAGCAAACCTGAAGGGGCCCCCGAAAGGGGATTGGAGGCTTGACCCCTGTCCTGGCATCAGTGCTACCTGCCCCGGCTAAATTGGCATTAATGCTGGTGCAGGGCCACTGATGCCAGCACCGGGGAGCCACACAGCAGCACCCCACATGGGCACTGGTTAGGGTTGCCAGGTCCCTCTTTGCCACCGGCGGGAGGTTTTGGGGGTGAAGCCTGAGGAGGGCGGGGTTTGGGGAGGTTAGTGACTTCAATGCCATAGAGTCCAATTGGCAAAGTGGCTGTTTTCTCCAGGTGAACTGATCTCTGTTGGCTGGAGATCCGTTGTAATAGCAGGAGATCTCCAGCTACTACCTGGGGCTTGGCAACCCTGGTGCAGGTGCATTCGGGGCATTCCCGAGAGCAGGACTTACTTTTGTCAGCTCCCTGAAGCCTTTCATCCCAGGAATGCCCCCTTTTTTGCCAGTGCAAACTTGCTCCTGCAAAAAGGGAGGTATAGCCCTGTGAAACTCAATGGAGGAATTTCATGGGGTTTTCTTAAAATTTCATTTTTGGCTTGCTGCACCAAGGCGGCAAGCCGCTCAGGAGGCAGCGCAGCTGTGCCATCCCCAGGCTTGCCCCAACTACCCCCCACCAGATTGCTCCGTAAGAGTCCCTTGTCCTCCTCAGGATGTGCCAGCAGTGCAGCCAGTGGCAAAGGAGGGCCCTATATAATTATCCATGGAGATATGAAGACCACTGAAGAAGTGACCATCCTCATGTCCTATGCCAGCCTAGTTCAGTGGTTGGCATATCAGACTAGGATCTGGGAGAACCAGGTTCTAATCCATACACTTCCATAAAAGTTTGCTGGGGTCACCATAAATCAGTTGGGACTTGACGGTATGTACATATATATCTTAGGTTGGGTTGCCAACCTCCAGGTAGTAGCTGGAGATCTCCTACTATTACAACTGATCTCCAGCCGATACAGATCAGTTCACCTGACGAAAATAGCCACTTTGGCAGTTGGACTATATGTAGGGTTGCCAGGTCCCTCTTCGCAACTGGTGGGAGGTTTTGGGGCGGAGCCGAAGGAGGGTGGGGTTGAAGAGGGGAGGGACTTCCATACCATAGAGTCCAATTGCCAAAGCAGCCATTTTCTCCAGGTGAACTGATCTCTATCGGCTGGAGATCAGTTGTAATAGCAGGAGATTCCAGCTAGAACCTGGGGGTTGGCAACCCTACTTGGTGGGTGACCTTGGGCCAGCCACATACACTCACTCTGCCTAACCTACCTCACAGAGTTGTTGTAAGGAGAAAACGAACGAGAGGAGAAGATGCAAGGCGTTCTTGGTCCCCAATGGAGAGAAAAATAGTATATAGATGTTATTGTTATTGATATTTATTACGGTCAATGACCAGCACAGGTAAACAGTATATAGATGAAGTAAATAAATATGCAATAAAGATCTCCATCTCATGCCCAGCTCAGCATTTGCTAAGGACAGTGACTAAGAATTTGAAATATGCTGTTGAGCTCTGCCACACAGGTCTAGTGCTTGGGAATTTGAGGAAATAAATCTTATCCAAACGTCACGATGTTCCTTAAAAAAAAATCAAATCTGTGTTTCCATTCTGTTAAAATTCTCCTTGTCATCTTGTTTGAGAACAAAGTCTGCAAAGCCCTCAAAAACAGCATTGCTTACAGATGCCCAGATCCAGATTCCCCCCCTCTCCCCATATCTTGGTTTTAAAGAAAGATGGACCGCAGCTGTTCATCCTGAGAGCGTTCTAAATTGCCATCTTCCCGGGCACTATGACAACGGCTGCAGCATAAGAACAGAAGCGCAGTCTGAGGGTCCAGGATTGACAGCAGCGGAAAGCGTGTGCAGAGGAGCAGCCTGCAGCAGAGTGTGCGATGAATAGGACTCCCTCGCTGGCTGTGACAGGGGTAGGAGGGCCTCTTTCCCGGCTCTTAGCAACGCCCCTGCTTTGACCCTCCTCATCTGTGGGGAAAAAATCAAATCAAATCAATACACCCTCCTTCAAATCACGATGCTTCTGCAGCAGCAGTACCGAGAGCAGCAGCACGTTGCAGCAGCCTTGATCTCGTCTTAAATTTTAGCCAACCTTCCTGGCTTCGATGGTCCCTGCATTTCCAGACCTCGATCACTGCTGAGAGAAGCTCACTGCGTCACTGAAAGGATATCTTAAGTCCTCCTGTATAGTCTTTTTTTCCGGTTCTTTAAACCCCCCAAAAATTATACTTCTGGATTTGCAATGTTAACCTGAAATGCTTACATCTCTTCCTAGCAACTGTAGGAACATCGCTTCCAACTTCTGCTAAGCGTTGAGGGGTTTATATATAAACTTAAAAATCTTTGGCATCACGTTAAAAGAAATAATCCTGAGTTGTTGTTGTTTTTTACGCTTGCGACATTTTTGAAAGCTTTTGGGGGCGCTTTAGAATCTTTTTTTCCCAGAGTGTTCTGAATAGATGCTGCATAATGTGCTCCTTACAAATTAAATCAAGTGGTTTTTCTTCTTCCTAGAGATGGCCAACAGGGGACCAAGCTATGGTTTAAGCCGAGAAGTCCAGGAGAAGATTGAACAGAAGTATGACCCCGAATTGGAAAGTCGGTTGGTGGACTGGATTATTGTACAGTGTGGTGAAAATACAGAGCAGCCCCCTCCTGGAAGGCAACATTTTCAGAAATGGCTAATGGATGGAACAGTAAGTAACATCTGATGTTCCAAATGTTTCAAATAGTAATATTTGTATACAATAACACTTGGTCCTTAACTTTCCCCCCTCTTTATTTACACTGGGTAAAGCTAATCAATTAACTCAAGTACTGTACTCCTAAACACATCCCTTGGAAGCAAGAAATATTAGCCCATTCACTTCAGTGGACTTAGAATGGTCCTACATGGATCCTACATAAGATTGCATGGTAAATTATATTTTCAGGAATGGGATATAAACTCAAATTATGCTGCATTGTTGTGAATTTACTCATTCGGTTTTTAGGAATGGGATATAAACTCAAATTATGCTGTATTATTGTGAATTTATTCGTTCGGTTTCTTAACCCTGTATCTCTTATGAGGACTCCAAGCAGACAACAGTTAAAACGTTTAAAACTATGATGTATCATGATCTGGAGATCTTCACAAGAGCAGCAAACATATGCTTCCAGAGACAGATGGATGATTATGTAATATGGTAACTACAGATTACCATTTCTCTGACAATTAGGGCAGATTTTCTTTCAAAAAAAAAACTAAGCTTTTTAATACCAGGCTTATCTTTTTTTGAAACCAATTAATGATATTTATTTAAAAAAAAACATAAGAAAATTGTGCGTGTAATATAGTCCTGATCCAATTTTGGAGACAACAACCATTATAAAGACTTTAAATCATAGTTCATCTGTTTGCCAAATAAGTACCACGATGCAAAGAGTATTCCATTGTGTTTTTTTAAAACAGCAAACCAAGTGATAGTACTTAAGTTGAACTTAGACTAATTTTTGCTCTCCCATGCAACTGTCAATTCTTATGTAACCTTTAGCAAATGATTTGATTTTCTAAGCTCAAGTGCATCCATGCATGTTTTGTCCAGCTGTGGATACAAAAGCTCGGGCTGGGAGTTTTTAACAGGCTTGCTGGAATTATTCTCAATTATATACATTTCTGTTTTTTTATTGTTTTAATTAAAAATTTACTGCTACTAGCGGCATCCGAGTGCCCACTGAGCATAAATTAAAGAACATACATTTGGTCTTCTGTCAACTGGAACTAATTGATTGTTTTTCCCCTTTCAATTCTGCTTCTACCTTCAATGTTCCAGCTGCTGTGCAAGTTAATAAACAGTTTACATCCGAGGGGAAAAGAACCCATTCCAAAGATCTCAGAATCAAAGATGGCTTTCAAACAAATGGAGCAAATTTCTCAGTTCTTGAAAGCTGCAGAAATTTACGGAGTAAGAACAACAGATATTTTCCAGACGGTGGATTTATGGGAAGGTACACCTCTTTGTATATATGAGCCGTCACTGATGTGACAGTTGCATTCTTTGTCTTACGCTACACAGATGGGTGTTAATCATGCATTTCTCTAAGGGGAAAAATTCCCTAATGTCATTATCTTTTTCTCTTGTTTGCCTTGCCTCACTACCATGTTTTTCTAAGTGATTTGTTATCTTCTGTGAAGTATTTTAATTCCCCCCCCCAGTACTTAATAGAATATTTTGTGCTAATTCATGATTAAATTTGATCAGTTTGACAGGAATACACAAAAACCAAGAAGATGGCTGCTGTTGTCTAAATAATTGCTTTGGCATAAACAGCAAAATGTGATAATATGAAAAGTCTGTTTCCAAGGGCTAATGGTTTCTCCTGCGCTCAAGTGGGGCCAATTTGTGCCCATAGTTGGGGAAGGAAAAAAAGGGAATCCATGCACCGATGTCTCCTTTCCTTCTGGGTTGAGTGCCATCTCTATTTGGCCTTATTCCACCTTTTGGGCCTGCATCACAGTTTGATGGTCATAGGATTTCCTGGTTGGGGAGGATACCCTTGGTCCACCTTGGGCTTTTAAAAAGAGGAGTGAGACTTGTGTTCATGTTGTTTTTACACTGCTTTATGTTACTGTTTGTTGTCACAACTGATGCTTTGCTTTGGGTAGGAACTCACCTGTGTCATGCTTAGGTAGGGTTGCCAACCTCCAGGTAGTAGCTGGACATCTCCTGCTGTGACAACTGATCTCCAGCCGATAGAGATCAGTTCACCTGGAGAAAACGGCTGCTTTGGCAATTGGACTCTATGGCATTGAAGTCCCTCCCCAAACCCTGCCCTCCTCAGGCTCCACCTTGAAAACCTCCTGCCGGTTGCAAAGAAGGACCTGGCAGCCCTATGTTTAGGGTTGCCAACCTCCAGGTGGTGGCTGGCGATCTCCAGCTATTACAACTGATCTCCAGCCAACAGAGATCAGGTCACCTGGAGAAAATGGCCACTTTGGAAGGTGGACTCTCTGGCATTGAAGTCCCTCCCCTCCCCAAACCCTGCCCTCCTCAGGCTCCGCCCCCAAAAATCTCCAGATGTATCCCAACCTGGAGCTGGCTACTCTAGTCATTCTTCTGTTGCCAGTTATTCCTCCAACACATGCAGCAGATAAACTGGGGTGGTGTGCAGGCTGCCCTGCAGCTGTTGGGTTCGGCAGATTATGCCTACGTTTCTGCCACTGTACAACATAACGACTGGAAAGATGGTCATTGTGGCCTGCTTATTTGCACAGTTCTCTGTGTTGGCTCCCTTATTTCTTCTACCATTTCAAAAGTGGGCACCAAAATGTGATGTCATTTTAAGGACAAGTAGCCCTGTTCAACTAATGGCTTCCATCTGTGTATCCATTCCTACGCCCTTGTAAAATTTTGTGTTTGTAGAAAACTTTTTTGCTAACCTTCTGCCAGTGTTCACAAGCCTATTTCTAGCAAAACCTATAGGCAACCATAATTAGATGTTGGAACCTTAGCTTATTTAGACTTTAAACCGTCCTAATGGATCCTGTTAGGAGCCCCGTGGCGCAGAGTGGTAAGCTGCAGTACTGCAGTCCAAGCTCTGTTCACGACCTGAGTTCGATCCCAACGGAGGTTGGTTTCAGGTAGCCGGCTCAAGGTTGACTCAGCCTGCCATCCTTCTGAGGTCGGTAAAATGAGGACCCAGCTTGCTGGGGGTTAAGGGAAGATGGCTGGGGAAGGCACTGGCAAATCACCCTGTAAACAAAGTCTGCCTAGTAAAAGTCGGGATTAGGGCTGTCGATTCGGTTCGGCCCGAACCGAAAAACAGCCGAATTTCCCCTGATTCGGCGGTTTTTAGTTCGGGACGAACTGAACTCAAAAATGGCGGGAAAAGGGGGAGCCGAATTCAGCGAGTTCGGGAGTTCACGAATAAATTCGGCAAATTCAGGGCTCAGCAGCATAACCGTCAGTAAGCAGCATTCTCCCCCGGCCAATCAGTGGCCAAGCTGGGTCTTCTTCTGGCCAATCAGTCAGGATTGAGTACTGGAGGAATCAGCTGCTGTGCAGCCTGGCCAGGGAGAGAAAGAGAGAGAAATCTTCGTGGGGGGGGGGTGCGTGTGCACATTCGCTCCTTTCCGTGGCTGCAGGGGGCGCATTTTTGGGGGTAGAGACCCCAAACTCTCAGCAGAGCTTTAGACGAGCCTTCTTAAGAGACCCCACAATTTTTGTAAACATTGGGTCAGGGGGTCCCGAGATATGGGCTCCACCCCTTTTCCCTCCCCCTTTTTCCATTTCCATGGCTGCAGGGAGTGCTTTTTGGGGGGTGCAATTCCCAAACTTTCAGCATAGCTTCAGACAAGACTTCTTAAGAGACCCCACAAGTTTTGTAAAGATGGGTTCAGTGGGGGCAGAAATATGGGCTCCCACCTTTTCTCTTTCCGTGGCTGCAGGGGGCGCATTTTTGGGGGTGCAGCCCCCAAACATTCAGCATAGCTTCAGACGAGCCTTCTAAAGAGACCCCCCAAGTTTTGTAAACATTGGGTCAGGGGGTCCTGAGATATGGGCTCCATCCCTTTTCCCTCCCCCTTTTCCATTTCCGTGGCTGCAGGGGGTGCTTTTTTGGGGGTGCAGCCACCAAACTTTCAGCATAGCTTCAGATGAGCCTTCTTAAGAAACCTCCCAAGTTTTGTAAAGATGGGTTCAGTGGGGGCAGAAATATGGGCTCCCCCCTTTTCTCTTTCCGTGGCTGCAGGGGGCGCATTTTGGGGGTGCAGCCCCCAAACATTCAGCATAGCTTCAGACGAGCCTTCTTAAGAGATCCCCCAAGTTTTGTAAACGTTGGGTCAGGGGGTCCCGAGATATGGGCTTTCCCTTTTTCCCTATTGGGATGAATGGATCACCCGATCCTGTATGCATCTCCAGAGCAGCAAATCCAAGGCAAAACCTCCCGTGCTTAAATAGAATCGTATTGGATTACCCAGTCCTCCCAGCCCCTCCTGATGGAACAGAAGACAGCCACAGTAAGACCCCTTTGGGGGCTTTAATCTATAATTTTTCTCCTGTGTGTGTGTGTGTGTGGGGGAAAGCAGAGTCTGTGTGTGTGTGGGGAGGGAGCAGTTTCTGTGGGTGGGTGGGGGGAAGCCAAAGGGGGCTTTCGCCCGTTCTGCCTGGGGTGTGTGTGCCCCCTTGAGTCTCTCTCTCCCTGGTTTGAGGGGGGGGCTTCAGTTGTGTGTCCTCAGGTTTTCCCTCATTCATAAGATCGGTTAGGTCTATTTTGATGCTTGCTCAAAACTGGTTTTCAAATGGTGACTTAAAGAATGCATTTGCCTGGTCCCGACTCAAGTCTGATGCAAAAGGGGAAATTCCACCCCCTCCTGCTCATTATGCATAGCTAGCTGCCTCTGTCCCTTTCCATGGTTTGCAAACTCCCAGGTGTCAGGTGTTGCTTTGCATGGTTGCAAACGTGTTGCTTTGCATGGTTGTGTTGCTTTGCAGTTGTGTTGCTTTGCAAACTTCTTCGCACCTGCCCCGCCCTTGCTCCCCGCAGCTCAGCTGTTTGTCGGGGCTGGGAGCTTTGTGCGTGGGTGCTCAGAGCTGCACATTAAGGGTGGGGGACCCCTTTCAGGGCCCATATCTCAGCCCCCCCTGACCCAATCTTTACAAAACTTGGGGGGTCTTGCAAGAAGGGTCCTTTGAAGCTCTGCTGAAAGTTTGGGACCTCTACCCCAAAAAATGCCCCCCCTGGAGCCGTGGAAAGGCGCAGTTGTGTTTTTAATGGCTTTATTCGGCCGAATTTTTTTCCCGAACTTTGAATTCGCGCCAGATTGCACGGACCCAAAACGGGGGAGTTCAGACTTCGGCATATCCCGAATCCAGAAGGGCCGAATTCGGCCAAATCCGAACTATACCGAATTTTTTTTCAACAGCTCTAGTCGGGATGTGACGTCACCCCATGGGTCAGGAATGACCTGGTGCTTGCACAGGGGACCTTTACCTTTAATGGATCCTGTATGTGAATGCTGTACTTAATGTTGGGAAAAACCTGGGGATTTTGAGGTTGGAGCCTGAGGAGGGCAGGATTTGGAGAGGAGAGGGACTTCAATGCCACAGAGTCCAACTGCCAAAGCGGCCATTTTCTCCAGGCAAAATGATCTCGGTCGCCTGGAGATTAGTTGTAATAGCAGAAGATCTCCAGTCACTACCTGTAGGTTGTTATAAATATATCAAGAAAGTGTAACAAGACACAGCTTGTATACAAAATACAATTATATACGAAATACAAAAGTACAAAAATACAAAATGTCCACGGAATATGATCCTTTTAGTTCACAGTGTGAACCTGGTAAAGGTGCCTGCAAGACTATCCACTTTGTTTGCTATGTAGCATTAATTCTTGGACATAAAGAGCTGCTGTAGAGTTCCCTTGACCTGTATCAAGAGTGTAGGAATACAGGGATCCGGTAATCTTCCTGTTTCGATGATTACCGGTAATCTTCCTCAGAATAGGCTATATATTAAGGGAACATAGCATAAGGACTACTATGTAACATGTAGTCTGCCAAAGAAAAATTTTTAACACCAGAAGATTTTTAACACAAATTATTTTATCATATTAAGTATATTTTAAACATTTTTAGATATAAAAAGTTCATTTGACAACAGTGTTATTGTATATTAGTATATATTTAAAAGATAATACTAACACGTGGACTGCTCAGTGGCTAGTTAACACGTCAGAATGAGAGAAGTTCTCTAATACAATTTTGTGGAGGGACTAGAAATAGCATTGAAGTACAGTAACAGCTGAAGGTGCTTATTGGATGTTAATTACCAGTAGGGGTAAGTTAAAGGAATAATACCTAAATAAAACAAGATAAGTCCCAAGATGTATTTAATCCTTTGGGGTATTAAGACTGAAAAATATGGACAAACTTCGCTTCCTGCTGGAGGAGTAGTCTGTCAACATCAACCTGATTATATCTATGTTTTTCATACCTCCAAATGACAAAAAAGTCATATCTCCAAATTTTACATCTCCAGTTAATTTTTCCAGCTCAACCCAAAACACCTACTTGTTTGTAGAACATTTCCTAGCAAAGTGTATGTAGTGCGATGTATGTTTATATATTGCAATGGTCAGGCTGTTTTACCTAACTGTTGCACCATGGGTAGTGAGAATGTATCCAACATACTCCTGTGACTACACATTGCAGGGAAGTATCAATAGTGGTGGGCTAACAGTCTTCCACAAGCTCATCTGCCATTACAGATCTCCTCAATGAGTAACCTATGATAAGCTTTCAAGGATTCCCAGGGTTGTTGAGATAGACGATGAAAACCATTGATCTAAAGCATTCACTTCCCCAACAGATTCATGCCCAGTTGCCCAATTGCCTTCAATACATTTTGTCAATTTGCTGCTCTGCAGTATTTCCACCTTGTCCATATATTTCTGAAATAAGGAATATCCATTTATTTCTACATCTGTGTTGTGATACAGAATGAAACACATTCCATGAAGGACATCTATCATGCTTCTAGAGACATCTGGTAACCCTGAATGGAAGCCAAAATATCCACATTGGAAATGGCAACTGTCAAAATACAGGCCTTCTTTCAACATCTTATGGATGGGCCACTTAGCTCTGTTCCTGGCATTATGAGTTAACAGGAATAGAGCTAAGTGGCCCATCCATAAGAGGTTATTTAAGTCCAGTATGTTTTGAGGGTTCACAATGCCTATCCAATAAATTATCACATTATAATTCAGAAAATCATAGCCAAACTGGACATGGTAGGGGAATCCACATATTTATTCACGAGTCTATTTGTTCATGTATATAGTAGGGGTTGGTAGTGTATTTTTCAATTAAAATGGTGCCATCAGGTAAGGAACACTGAACTCAGCCCCATTCCCCTCGTCCTTACGATCAGTGCAAACCTAAACAGAGTTAACTTTTCTAAGCCCATTGCCTTCAATGAACTTGGAAGGGTGTAACTCTGCTTAACATTGCACTGAATGTTTTAGTTTGAAGCATTTTTCTCCCAGCCTGTCTCCACCACCGTCAGTCAAGCTAGATGAAAAATGCCTAAAACAACAGAGTGCGAATAGCTAAGAAGGGACGGAGGAAAGGATTCGTTTTCTTCATCTTCATGCTCCATTTTCTGTTAAAAATAGACAGCAACCCTGCTTATACAGGAATAGGCAGACACGTAAATAAATATAAACAGATATCTCCCTGCAACATTTACCTTGGTCATCAGGGAGTGGTAAAGGATAGAAATTGTACGTGGCCTTGTTCTGTAGTTTAGGAAGAATCCTTGTCCACCTTCCAAAGCAGCCATTTTCTCCAGGTGAACTGATCTCTGATGGCTGGAGATCAGCTATAAAAGCGGAAGATCTCCAGCCACTGCCTGGAGGTTTGCAATCCTATTCTTTGTGGCTGCTTTTTAAAGATAATGTGAGGATGTCCAAATGCAGATTCTCCTACTTAACTTGATGTGTGGCCATTTGGTTTGAATGGGGCTATGGCTCAGTGGTAAAGTATCTGCTTCACCAAGTTCAGTCCCCAGCATCTGCAGTTAAAAGGATCAGGTAGTGAGTGATGTGAAAGGCCTCTGTTTAAGATGCTGGAGATATGCTGCCAATCAGAGCAGACAATACTACCCTCTGATAGACCAATAGTATTACTTAGTGTAAGGCAGCTGTATGGGTATGGTGAAATGCTGAACTGAGGGAAGAAGGAATTGAGAATAAAACTGCTGATATCATACTGCCCTTGTACAAATCTATGGTGAGACCACACGTGGAATACTGTGTACAATTCTTGTCACCACACCTAAAAAAGGATATTACAGAGATTGAGAAGGTGCAGAAAAGAGCAACCAAAATGATTAGAGGACTAGAGCAACTGCCCTATGAGGAGCGGTTAAAACGCTTAGGGCTGTTTAGCTTGGAAAGAAGGCAGCTGAGGGGAGACATGATAGAGGTCTATAAAATTATGCATGGTTTGGAGAGAGTGGACAGGGAGACGTTTTTCTCCCTCTCCCATAATACTAGAACACGGGGCCATCTGCTGAAGCTGGAGGGTGACAGATTAAAAACAGATCAAAGGAAGTATTTCTTCACACAATGCATAGTTAAATTGTGGAACTCCCTGCCCCAAAATGTGGTGATGGCTGCCAACTTGGAAGGCTTTAAGAGGGGAGTGGACATGTTCATGGAGGAAAGGGGTATTCATGGCTACTAGTTAAAATGGATACTAGTCATGATGCATACCTATTATCTCCAGGATCAGAGGAGCATGCCTATTATCTTAGGTGCTGTGGAACACAGGCAGGATGGTGCTGCTGCAGCCGTCTTGTTTGTGGGCTTCTTAGAGGCACCTGGTTGGCCACTGTGTGAACAGACTGCTGGACTTGATGGGCCTTGGTCTGATCCAGCAGGGCTTTTCTTATGTTCTTATGTTCTTAACAGAAAAGAGCAAGAGTCCAGTAGCACCTTAAAGACTTACAAAATATCTGGCAGGGTATGAGCTTTGGTGAGCCACAGCTTACTTCTTCAGATACCCGAGGAAAGAATAAACATTCAGGGTATTTTGTATTTCAGTTGGTATTCTTTCTTGTTTGGTTTTCTGAAAACAAGTCTGCAGCATCTTTCATTTTCAAAATACTCTACTGGTACAATCCTATTTGGACAATCAGCCAGACGATATGGTGTCTCACTTTATCTTTAATTTGGTTTCCTGTGTTGGCCTTTCCCCTCCCTTCACCATTATGTAGGGTCAAATTACACAATCATTTTAATCCACTGCATGGTGAATTATTTCAAATACCCTGTACTGAATAGTTATGAACATCTTTCAGAAAAGTAGCCACATTAAGGCCCATTTCACGCATGACATTTTTCTCACACCCCACTAATCTCCATGTAGAGGAAAAGCATGTGTGCAGCAGCTGTCTAATCTGTGTAGTTGAGTCAGAATAAACTCTTGCAGCCCACCACAAAACAAAAACTAGCTCCTATAGCCCATGCAAGCCCTCTTCCTTATTTGTGATTATTTTCTATTCTTATTTTTGCCCAGTGTTCAGTTTAGTATCTTCCTCACTCTTCCTGTCTAATTTTGCGTTTTAAATTAGACTGTCAGCCTGTGGGCTTGTTCGTTCACTTATCTTCATGTCTTGTACAGTTTAGTCACTTTTGCAGATATTCAATTATGATGGGCATGGAGGAGCGAGAGAGTTCTAGCCAAAGGCTTCATGCCTCAGCAGGTGTGAAACAACCTCTCCTTCCTCACGAAAATAATGTCTGCTTTGCCCCCATGGAGCGGTTGAGGCAGGAGATGAATCAGTAATCCTCAGGGAAACAAGAAATGCTGCTCAATAACTGCTCCATGGAGGAAAAGAACAAGCAGAAATAGCAGATGTTTGATATACCGATTCACTTTCATTTGATTAGGAGTTTTGAGTTTGTGGATTGGAATGAAGCAAACAACACTGATAGCCATTTTCAACTGTCAGAGATGGTTGTGCTGTGCTGTATGTTATATAAAAGAGGTGGGAAACTAGAGTTAGGAATTATCTTTGCCTGTTACCTTGACCAGCAAGTCTCCAGCACAGACAGGACTGGGCCCAATTTACCCAGTATAAGGAAGATGCTTATATTAGATTGCATGACCTGGATGGTGATGGCTTTGTCAATAATAGGGAGAAGGCCAAGGTCATCCATAATATGTTGAAGGACCCCACTTAGGAAAATAAGAATTCATTTTAACACCGTGTTTGGCATTTCTAGAGTACTTTTACAGTGCAGTCCTAAACCCATCGAAAAGAAGTGTAGCTCTGCTTGGGATTGTACTGGTAGAACAGTTAAAACGCTTAGGGCTGTTTCAGATTGGAAAGAAGGTGGTTAAGGGGAGACATGATAGAGGTCTATAAAATTATGCATGGTTTGGAGAGGGTGGACAGGGAGAAGCTTTTCTCCCTCTCTCATAATACTAGAATGCGGGGTCATCTGCTGAAGCTGGAGGGTGACAGATTCAAAACTGATAAAAGGAAGTATTTCTTCACATAGCACATAGTTAAACTGTGGAACTCCCTGCCCCAGGATGTGGTGATGGCTGCCAACTTGGAAGGCTTTAAGAGGGGAGTGGACATGTTCATGATGGATAGGGCTATCCATGGCTACTAGTCAATGATGCATACCTAATCTCTTTAAGATCAGAGGAGCATGCATATAATATTAGGTGCTGTGGAACACAGGCAGGATGCTTCTGCAGTCGTCTTGTTTGTGGGCTTTCTAGAGGCACCTGGTTGGCTCCTGGACTTGATGGGCCTTGGTCTGATCCAGCACGGTTTTTCTTGTGTACTTATTTTGATTTTGAGATTGTTGCACTGTTTATTAGTGTACTTGAAGTAATCTTTCTCCCAGCCGGAAAAATAGCAAATGTAAGGTGTGGTCTGAAGTCAGGAAAACAGCATCAGGGAAAAGAGACAAATTACCGTGTTCTCTTCCCCATGTCATATATCTGACCTATATTAACCCCTAGTGGAAGCTATGTAGCTATAAAAATGCTTGTGAATGCCAATCAGAGATCTAGTGTTCTTCCTATTTTGACTCTAAACCTAACTATACATTACATTTTTCCCAGGTCCACGTATTGTATTGCTCATCAGGGACACCTAGTTTACCTCCTCAATGCATGTGGAGCCCCTAGGGCTGCCAAATCCCTCTTTGCCACCAGTGGGAGATTTGGGGGGGGGGGGGAAGCCTGAGGAGGGCGGGGTTTGGGGAGGAACTTCCAGGCCATAGCAGCTATTTTCTCCAGGTGAACTGGTCTCTATCGGCTGGAGATCAGTTATAATAGCAGGAGATCTCTAGCTAGTACCTGGAGGTTGGCAACCCTAGGAGCCCCCAGTGGGGCAAATAGCTCCCTGGGATCATTTCAGGTTGGCAGAACTGCACAGGGAAGAAGACATAAGCAACCTCTCCCTGTGCACCATGGTCCCAATCCAAATCAGGACTGTCGATTTCAGGTTCCTAGCATGGAACCAGGAGTACTTTGACAGCTTTGCATAGATTAGCATTTGTATTGTGGTAGCTAATAAAAATACCTTGCTATTTAGGAAACAAAGGGGAACAAGGAAATAATGGAGAACCATTATAAACTGATGTTATAGATAGCACAAAGGAGCATGCAGTCTTAGAGGTAGTGGAAGAATGTTTATTGGGCCTGAAGCAGGAGGCAGGGAACTTTTGCAACAGTCCTTTATGACCCAAAGACCAGGGATCACTGAAGAGTGTAACAATGGGCAGTCATGGACCTGCGTAATTTTAATTGACTTATCTCTTTACCTGTTTTCTCCCTGCGGGTTATGCTGGTTGCTTTATGCCCAGTTATTATGGTGATTTCCACTGCTAGTTTAACTGGTTGCTGTTTCAAAATTTTGAGGCTATATTTTATTGCTGATGGTTTGAATGCTTTTGTTTATATATATACAAATATTTCAAATAAGACAATAGGCGATACAGAAGGGTTGCTAGCTCCAGGTTGAGAAAAACCTGGAGGTTTTGGGGGTGGAGCCTGAGGAAGGTGGGGTTTGGAGAGGAGAGGGACTTCAATAGCATATAATTGTGAGGGGCTGTGGCTCAGTGGTAGAGCTTCATACAGTATGTGGCATACAGAAGGTCCTACATTCAATCCCCGGCATCTCCAGTTAAAGGGACTAGGCAGGTATTTGTATTGTGTATTTGTATTCTGTTGCCCCAGAAGGTCGGACCAGAACCAATGGGTTGAAATTAAATCAAAAGAGTTTCTGTCTAGACATTAAGAAGAATTTTCTAACAGTTAGAGCGGTTCCTCAGTGTAACAGGCTTTCTCGGGAGGTGGTAAGCACTCCTTCCCTGGAGGTTTATAAGCAGAAGCTAGATGGCCATCTGTCAGCAATGCTGATTCTATGACCTTAGG
Source organism: Euleptes europaea (assembly GCF_029931775.1). Taxonomy (NCBI): domain Eukaryota; kingdom Metazoa; phylum Chordata; class Lepidosauria; order Squamata; family Sphaerodactylidae; genus Euleptes; species Euleptes europaea. The sequence continues at coordinate 38,650,147 of NC_079323.1, forward strand.
CAGATCATGAGAGGGAGGGCATCTTGGCCATCTTCTGGACATGGAGTAGGAGTCACTGGGTGTGTGTGTGGGAGGTAGTTGTGAATTTCCTGCATTGTGCAGTGGGTTGGACTAGATGACCCTTGTGGTCTCTTCCAACTCTATGATTCTAGGTAGGTGACGTGAAAGACCCCTGCCTGAGGCCCTGGAGAGCCGCTGCCGATCTGAGTAGACAGTACTGACTTTGATGGACCAAGGGTCTGATTCAGTATAAGGCAGGTTCATATGTTCATAATTTCTTCAGGGAACTGTTCTCTGTCACCTGGAGATCTTTTGTAACAGTGGGAGATCTCCAGCTACCACCTGAATGTTGGCAACCCTAAGATACAGGCAGGGGGCTTTCATGCCTGCCACCTGTGTTGGTCTGGCCCTTTAAGGAGACACATTTTGTCTCCGATGCCAGCTTGAGGATGGGCCATCCAGCCCACATTTGGCCTCTTGCAGAGGCTGGTCCCCACTGTGAGGGACAGGCTTGCCCTACTGGGCAGGTGTGTCTACAGAGTTGGACTTATAAGAGGCCAGCAAGAGAAGGGGAAGCTAAACTCTGTCATTTCAGGAGGGCCTAGAGAAAGAGAAGTGGCAGCCTAGGATGAGTGAAAAACTCTGAGGCCACCTGAAGGCCTGAGGCTAGAGCATGGTGCTGAAGGGCACGCTGGCCCAGATCCCCAAAGCTGAGGCCCTAGCCCCACAAAACAGGATATACAATTTTAAACAAAATGATTACAATTGGGAACCGATTTCAATGGAGAGAGCCAAGAGCAAGGAGATGTGGCAAACATAGGGTTGCCAACCTCCAGGTACTAGCTGGAGATCTGCTATTACAACTTATCTCCAGTTAATAGAGATTAGTTCACCTGGAGATAGGGCTGCCAACCTCCAGGTACTAGCTGGAGATCTACTGCTATTACAACTGATCTCCAGCCGATAGAGATCAGTTCACCTGGAGAAAATGGCCACTTTGGCAATTGGACTCTATGGCATTGAAGTCCCTCCCCTCCCCAAACCCTGCCTTCCTCAGGCTCCACCCTAAAAACCTCCTGCCGGTTGCAAAGGGGGACCTGGCAACCCTACCTGGAGAAAATGGCCACTCTGCCAATTGGATTCAATGGCATTGAAGTCTCTCCCCTCCCCAAACCATGCCTTCCTCAGGTTCCGCCCCAAAAACCTCCCGTCGGTGGCAAAGAGGGACCTGGCAACCCTAGGCAAACAGCTCAGTTTCCCAAATGCCCTGACACTGTCTGCTTCGCCAGCTTCAGGGGCACCATGTGACTCCGGGAAAACAATGGAGTGCTTTGCCAGGTTGAGGTGGGAAATGTGGCTGTGGGCTAAGAGCTTCCTGATGTTGCACTTCAAGATACAGAAAATAAAGAAGTGAAAAGCTTTGGGATTAAATTGACATTCACAGTACTGCTGAATATAGAACTGAATAATTTAAAAGTCAACAATGTATTTTTATACATTTGCAGGAAAAGACATGGCGGCTGTGCAAAGAACTTTACTGGCTTTGGGCAGTGAGGCTGTAACGAGGGATGATGGATGTTATAGAGGGGATCCATCCTGGTTTCACAGGTAAGGATCATACCTTTCCATTCCCTGATAACAGTTTTAGGACACATGTTAAAGATGTTATTTTAAAGAAATTGGTTTCAACCTTATGGCACAAAGTGGATTTAGGACATTTTGCCAGGAATATTTTCAGATATTGTCTAAGTGTCCTAGATGCTCTATTTAAAACAGATTTAATGAGATGCAGTGGTTTGTTTCTAGATATTTTCAAGATTAAAATGGGGAAAACCCCAAATCAATCTATTTTGAAAACATTTGGTGTAATTATTTTTGTTTTTACATATGTGAAACACTCACCTTAACAAAAAGCATTAAAAAGATTTGTACCACATGTTTAGTTACTCTTCTACCTCCTTTAGTATCACCTATGGTTACCATTTGCTCCATGGCAGTGGGCAATCTCCTACCCCCCTCTCACCTTATCCTTGATCACTTGAGGAGCAGGGGAAAAAATGGGGGAAAGGTGTGGTCAATAGTGCCACTCTAGAAATTTACCCAATCTCTGTAATAAAGACAATAGAGATTGAGGAGAATCCTAGAACATTACCCAGACATCCATCAACCCTTCCCCCAGAAGTGATGTCACATCCTCCAAACTACTCTCAGAATTTTCCAATCACTGTTGGAAAGACCATAATGATTGTGGAAATTCTTAGAGCATCACCTGGAAATGCTATAACATTGCCCTGAAACTCCACTGACTCCAGGCTCTGCCCCCCAAACCTCCCAGCATTTGCTGATGAAGGGCTGGCATCACTAGTATCATCCTGATTTCCTGTAGCACATCCTGAGCCTGTATGCCTTTATGACTAGACTCTTAATACCAACCAGTGTGTTCATTTATCATTTAAACTATAGTGGTAAGCATCAATCTTGAGGACAAATCAGTTGTCTGAACTGGGAGAGAATAACTATGAACCAAAGTGAGTTTGCTAGCTACTTAGATCCCACAGAGTTTTTTTTCTTTTTTGCCAGAGTCACAGCTTATGGTGACCCTACAGGGTTTTCAAGGCAAACGACGTGCGGAGGTGGTTTGCCGTTGCCTGCTTCCTCATCAAGATTCTGGTATTCCTTGGAGGTCTCCCATCCAAATGGGCTGAGCATGTGTGACGGGCCCAAGGTCACCCAGCAAGCTTCCAGGGTGCGAGTGGGGATTTGAACCTGGGATTCCCAAGTCTGACACCTTAACCACTATACCATGCTGGCTCTCCTAGAGTTATTTACAGCACTCTATATCTCATGTGAAAAAGATTCTAAGCAATGGGAAGATTTATCATTTTGTTCTTCTCTAAACGTTTTAAGCTGAGTGAAAACTTTACAGATGTGGGCATGAATATTTCCTGGGCTTGTTTCAAAGGGCCTTTCAAAGTATGTGCCCTCTGCACTTAAGCTTTTGCATATTAATGTCAATTTCTTTTTAGTGGAGAACAGGAAATGAGAAGGGAAAATCAGTGACAGAGCACATGTTTTCATGCAGAGGTTTCCAGGTTACCTTCCTGGTGCTGCCTTCTTCTTCTTCTTTTGCCATTCAGGCAAGCAGCAAACTGAAGGCTATTGTGGCCACTGTTTATTAAGGAAATTGTGCTGGAGATCCAATCATGGTTTTTCTAGCACCTTGCCTGTTTTGACCCATATTCCACTATGATTTCAAAGTTTCAAGAGGTTAAGGATTTTTATGACAAGATGAAGTTTTTCAAAGGATGAGAAAAATGTTGGAAATTGGCATATGTGACCGGAAGCCACTAAATGGTACCAGCAGGCTTTGTGATGTGGTTAAGAGTGGTGGTTTGGAGTGGTGGACTCTGATCTGGAGAACCGGGTTTGATTCCCCACTCATCCACCTGAGCGGTGGAGGCTAATTCAGTGAACTGGATTTGTTTCCCCACTCCTGCACACGAAGCCAGCTGGGTGACCTTGGACTTGTCACACTCTCTCAGCCTCACCTACCTCACAGGGTGTCTGTTGTGGGGAGGGGAAGGGAAGGAGATTGTAAGCTGGTTTGATTCTCCCTTAAGTGATAAAGTTGGCATATAAAAACCAACTCTTCTTCTTCTCTTCTGCCATTGGCTCAAAATAAAGCAGCAGCCACTAGCCATCAAATGGCCTCCTTTATAATCCTTTGGATTCAGAGCCATCTCTTTACAGAGCCTACACATTTCAAAACCTTTCTTTGCAACCGTTAAACCTAAGGAAGTATCCTCTCTACCCACACTGAATGAAAATGAGAAAAGATCCAGAGTGCTGTGGCAGGCTTTGGGGTCTGTGGACACGAATGGAAAACTGGAAATTCAAGTGATGAAACTATTTTCTTAGGCAAAATCCAACAAGCCATTTACATTCATCTAGGATTCTTCAAAGAAGCCTTGTATCCAACACAGTTATTGTATGTGTTGATTTTAAAAGCAGAGCCCCTCCACAATGGGATACTCTGTTATCTGACTGGAATACATTGTCTCTAAAGAATACAAACCCTGGAATAAGAGGAATATAGCTCAATTTTTTGTGCTGGTTATTTTATGATGGTAAAAGATCAGTTTCTAGAACAATGGTGTTCAGTCTTGCACATTCTCGTCTTAATCTAGCAGATCATTTGGGCAGCCATTTAAGTGTTTTGCTGGATGGTAGCCAGACTACATAAGACCTCAGCCCCTGGAAAAGCTTTCTATCGATTTGACTATAATAAAAGAGCATTTCTCCCTCTATTTTGTGGGTCTGTCTAATGTATCAACAATAGCATTCCAAGGTGATCTGATATTCTGATCTTTTGAATGGGTGGGAACCATTCCTGAAAGAGATCAGAACATTACTGAATTGCCGGGGAAGTTTTACTTGTCCTTGCATTCGGGTAATGGGGAATAACCATGAGCATAGAACTACAAATGGTCAAGTTACAGCATAGTACTTATGTATTTGCATAACAGGCCAATTTCCCTCCAAATTCACCAGATTATCAGGGTGAGGGGAGCACATAGCCTGAAAATGGTCAGGAATCTTTTTGTGACTAAAAGAGGTATTTTGCTTTATTTAATTTTTATATCATTTTAGTTGCTTGTACAAATGTGCTGAGCACTCAAAGCAATACAGAAAGATTTTAAGTAATAATATACACGTTACCTGTATGAGAGTCAGCGTGCTGTAGTGGCTAAGAACAGTGGTTTGGAGCAGTGGACTCTGATCTGGAGAACCAGGTTTGATTCCCCACTCCTCCACATAAGTGGCAGACTCTAGTCTGGTGAACCGGGTTGGTTTCCCCACTCCTCCACATGAAGCCAGCTGGGTGACCTCGGGCTAGTAGTCACACTCTCTCAGACTCACCAACCTCACACGGTGTCTGTTGTGGGGAGGGTAATGGAAGGTGATTGTAAGCCAGGTTGATTCTTCCTTAAGTGGTAGAGAAAGTCAGCATATAAAAACCAACTCTTCTTCTTCTTTACAGGAAAGCACAGAAGTACCGGCGAGGGTTTTCAGAAGAGCAACTTCGTCAAGGACAAAATGTCATTGGCCTGCAAATGGGGAGCAACAAGGGAGCCTCTCAATCTGGGATGACAGGATATGGCATGCCAAGACAGATCATATAACTCAGTCCTCACGCGCACACAAGGCACACAACAGCATGGCCTGACTGGGAAAAATTAGCTAGTTACCGTTCATGCTAAACTCTGCTTCTAAATTTCACCATTTGAGATTTTTGGATATATTTTTTCAGCTGCAACCTTTTGGTCTCAAATGTGGATCTGTGTGTTTGTTGTGTGCCAGTTCACACAGCACACTGGTGCCACACGATGTTCAGTTTTGAACTATGCAAATACACTGATTTTCTGTATTTATTTGCAATTTGTTACCTTCTGTATATGTGTCTGATTGGACTTGCTTTTGTCTCCTTGATTATCTTGTTCTCCACTCTAATTATGATATCTGTTCTTCTAAAAATAAAAAATCAATTTAAAAAGAGCCACAAAGGTGTATTCTGTACACAACCCTTGCTGAGAAGCAAGCATACTCTGAATAAGTTGTTCTGTAAGGGAAAATTGAATAAGAAGAACACACCTCACCAGACTTGATAGAGGATTTAGTCCATTCATTGCCACCTATCCACAAAGAACAAGCAAGAGTATAATGTTAAAAGATTTAAATCAGGTGAATTGTATCAGCAAAAAATCATATTTAAATAAGAGTCCACTCAATGCCAACCATAAACACACATGACCAAATGAAGCTGCCTTATACCGAATCAGACCCTTGGTCCATCGAAGTCAGTATTGTCTACTCCAGGGGTCGGCAAAGTGTGGCTCCCGAGTCGCAAGTGGCTCTTTGGGCCCCTGAGTGCGGCTCTTCCCACGTGGGGGCGCGCAGGTCACGAATGTCGGTCGAGACGGGGGGTGGGGGGGAACGAGACGAATACCAGCATGGCAGTACCAAAAGGGGGCGGGAGAGAGTCTACACAGGAGGCTCTCGCATGACAAAAGAGCGACAACGTGCTGCTGATGCTGGTGGGCCTGCTGTGGGGAGACAGTCTGTGCAGGAGGAACTCGTGTGATGAAGCAGCGACCGCATGCCGCTGATGCTGGCAGGCCTTCTGTGGGGATTGGGGTTTTTTAAAGCAGCGGAGGGAGCGGCCGCCGTGTCAATATTTGTACGGTAAGCCCAAGTTTTCTTTTGGGATTGGGAGGGGTTGTGACGGAGCATCCCAGCCTCTAATTCGCATTGCGCCAAAGGACGCGCGTTGCCCGGACGAGGAAGCTCTGCGCGGCTCCTTTCTCTCCACTCTTGAGGCTGCCTGCAGCCCGGAGGGGAGGGGGAGGCAGAGAGCGAGCTGCCCCGGCGGCCGCCACCTCCCCTTTTCCTGCCGCGCGGGCCCTCCTTCCTCCCGGGCTGGCAAGGGGAGCGCCAGGGTGCGGCGCTCCCTTCAGTGTAGAGGGGGGCTTGCCAATGATGGAGGGGCCTAAGCCCCGAAGCGCCCTCCCTGGCCCCTCGGCCAGTTCACAGCACAAGTGGTCTGCTTTGAAAGACCTGGAGAAGGAAGACATGTTGATTTTTAACACCTGGAATAGTATTCTTGACTCATATGATCAGTTGAAAAAACTAGCGTTTGCTGTTCTTTCCCTTTTCAGTTCTACATATTCATGCGAGCAAGCTTTTTCAAGCATGAACCTTATCAAGAGTAAATTGAGAAGTCGTCTGATTGATGAGAACCTGGAATTGTGCCTAAAATTAAAAACAATAACATACAAACCTGACTTACCCAAACTTTCCAAGGAGATGCAAGGCCATTGTTCACATTAAGTGTTTGTCAGTCATTGTCATGATTTAATTTTTATCAATAAATAAGATCATTATTAAGTATGATGTCAAGTTTTATTCAGTGTACCTATAGTTTAATTAAGACTTAAAACTTTAATTAAAGTTTATTAAGTTAATAAACAGTGTACCTACCTATATATTTAAAGTTTAAAAAATTTGGCTCTCAAAAGAGGACGCTCTTAAACAGGCCTGCTCATAACCTTGCTGAAGTCAACTCAATCAGGCTTACTTCCAGGAAAGGGTTCTTAGGATGGCACTGCTAGACTTGATAAAATGTGAACATCCAAACAAGCACAAATCAAGAGAGACTGAATGAAAAGTCAGCTGCTGTCTCATGCACTCTCATTGCAGTCCCCTGCAATGCAGCATAAAAAAACATAATTACACCATACCTGAAGAGAGCCATACACCAAACAATATCTCAAGAGAGCGAGAGAAGGGAACCACACACCAAACCAGGAGAGGCCAGGATGCCCTTTCAGTAGCCTTTCTCACTCCCTGCTGTATCCTGGGACCATTGTCGAGAGAAGACTATCATTATGCTGTATCTCAAGAGAGCTGGGAGGGAATCAAAATTGCATGTTAAAGCGAGAGGCCTAATTGCGAGATACGATTAACTCTCAAAGGGAATAACAGTTTCCTAAATGCTCCTGCTTGTAGATTTATTGCCACGTTGCAGCCTGGAGAATTCTTGTCTCTTCTTAGCATCCTAGCAGCCATGAAGAAGAAAGTTATTTTCCAGTTGTAAGTATCCATACCTACCAGATGAAAAAGGTTATAGCCAGAACTTAATATCCAATTACGTTTTTATTTACTGTTTGCATCTCATGAATGTGGGGGGCTACATTAAAACTTTATCATTTCTATATTGTACATATTTCCCTGATCTGCTATGCATAATTAGCTGCAAGTAAATCAATGATATAGGATTACAACCACATTGCTATTATTTCATGTTTATTTCCATTGATCTGGGAGACCAATTAGTGTGAGAGAACAGTGATTTGCCCAAGGGTGAAGCTTAGCAGTAATCTGAATGTGGGTCGCCCATATCTAAACATCCTATTCTATATATTACACCATACTTGATCTAACTTTGTAAGAGTTCATACTTCTTCCAAGCACTGATATGGTGCCATAATGAGAAGTGCAGAGGAAAGCTGAAAACTTTAGCTAGAAGTGGTGTATTTCTATGGATGCCAGCTTCCAGGTGGGACCTGGGGATCTCTTGGAATTACAGCTCATCTCTGGACTAAAGAGAGAGTTTCTCCTGTAGAAAATGGCTGCTTTGGAAGATGGGTTCTATGGCATTGTACCCCATTGAGGTCCCTGTCCTCCCCAGGCTCCATCCCCAAATCCCTAGGAGTTTCCCAACTTGGCTCTACCTCCCTACCCCACTATATCCCACCGGTGGCCTGTGGGGGGGAGGGAACCTGGCAACCCTATGTATTTCTTATGCTTTTGCTAAATGTGCATTTCAGTATGTCCCTCACTGATCACTTATAAAGTAATAGACAGAATATCCTACGCAGAACGTCGCATGTTGTCTAAAGACTGTAGCTCTGTAATTTAGCTATGGTCAGAGGGCATTTTCCAGCAAGAACAAACACTGACACTGCTTTGCTTGGACTGCTCTGAGCTGAATGCATTAGCTCAAGTTTAGCGCTAATAGCAGGAAATATAATAAACAAACTCAGGGTATCCATTTTAGTCATCACAATTGAATTAGTGTTCAAGGACATTAGGCTAATACACTATAACAAGCTTTACGTGACAAACAAAGAGAAAACACTCCACACAGCAGGAGCTGGTCATTAGTAAATGTGGCTGGTTGGTTGTGAAACTCAGTTGTTTCTCTCTTTCACTGTTATTAAAGAAGTGAGAGAATGCAAGTATTAAAATAAACATCTCCGGGCATTTCTCATTCACTGCATAGCACCTCATCTCCTTCCCTCGCCATCCCATCTTAGCATATATGGTAAATTTTATCCTGATGGCCAAGAAGCCTTCCCAGATTTTAGACTTTCATTCAAGATTCTAAGACAGCAGCGTATTGCTGATGCCAGGGAGCTGATAGTTCCGAGTTCTATTGACCATTATCATTTTATAAGGTTGCATAGTAGTCTGCTCAACTAAATGAACAGCTTTCCTTTGGTGAAAAGAGCTTTCCTCCAGAGGAAGACCCCTTGTTCTAGGGCTGTCGATTTGGTTCGGCCCGAACTGAAAAACAGCCAAATTTCCCCTGATTCGGCGGTTTTTAGTTCGGGACGAACTGAACTCAAAAATGGCGGGAAACCGGGGAAGCCGAATTCAGCGAGTTTGGGAGTTCACGAATAAATTCGGCAAATTCGGGGCGTCAGTAAGCAGCATAACCGTCAGTAAGCAGCATTCTCCTCCCCCGGCCAATCGGTGGCCAAGCTGGGTGGTCTTCTGGCCAATCAGGATTGAGTACTGGAGGAATCAGCTGCTGCGCGGCCCGGCCGGGGAGAGAGAGAGAGTGAGAGAAATCCTCGTGGGGGGGTGCTTGTGCATATTAGCTCCTTTCCGTGGCTGCAGGGGGCGCATTTTTTGGGGTAGAAACCCCAAACTTTCAGAGGAGCTTCAGACGAGCCTTCTTAAGAGACCCCCCAAGTTTTGTAAGCATTGGGTCAGGGCCCCCCGAGATATGGGCTCCACCCTTTTTCCCTCCACCCTTTTCCATTTCCGTGGCTGCAGGGGGTGCTTTTTTGGGGGTGCAGCCCCCAAAAATTCAGCATAGCTTCAGACGAGCCTTCTTAAGAGACCCCCCCCAAGTTTTGTAAAGATGGGTTCAGTGGGGGCAGAAATATGGGCTCCCCCCCTTTTCTCTTTCCGTGGCTGCAGGGGGTGCATTTTTGGGGGTGCAGCCCCCAAACATTCAGCATAGCTTCAGACGAGCCTTCTTAAGAGACCCTCCAAGTTTTGTAAACATTGGGTCAGGGGGTCCCGAGATATGGACTTTCCCCTTTTCCCTATTGGGATGAATGGATCACCCGATCCTGTATGCATCTCCAGAGCGGCAAATCCAAGGCAAACCTCCCGTGCTTAAATAGAATCATATTGGATTACCCAGTCCTCCCAGCCCCTCCTGATGGAACAGAAGACAGCCACAGTAAGACCCCTTTGGGGGCTTTAATCTATAATTTTTCTCCTGTGTGTGTGTGGGGGGAGGGAGCAGTTTCTGTGGGTGGGGGGGAAAGCCAAAGGGGGCTTTCGCCCGTTCTGTCTGGGGTGTGTGTGCCCCCTCGAGTCTCTCTCTCCCTGGTTTGAGGGGGGGCTTCAGTTGTGTGTCCTCAGGTTTTCCCTCAGGTGACTTAAAGAATGCATTTTCCTGGTCCTGAGTCCTATGCAAAAGGGGAAATTCCACCCCCTCCTGCTCATTATGCATAGCTAGCTGCCTCTGTCCCTTTCCATGGTTTGCAAACTCCCAGGTGTCAGGTGTTGCTTTGCATGTTTGCAAAGGTGTTGCTTTGCAGTTGTGTTTCTTTGCAGTGTTGCTTTGCAGTTGTGTTGCTTTGCAAACTTCTTAGCACCTGCCCCGCCCTTTGCATGTTTGCAAAGGTGTTGCTTTGCAGTTGTGTTGTTTTGCAGTTGTGTTGCTTTGCAGTTGTGTTGCTTTGCAAACTTCTTCGCACCTGCCCCGCCCTTGCTCCTCGCAGCTCAGCTCTTTGTTGGGGCTGGGAGCTTTGTGCGTGGGCGGCAAGCTCTGCTCAGAGAAGCACATTAAGGGGGGGACCCCTTTCAGGGCCCATATCTCAGCTCCCCCGACCCAATCTTTACAAAACTTGGGGGGTCTTGCAAGAAGGGTCCTTTGAAGCTCCGCTGAAAGTTTGGGACCTCTACCCCCAAAAATGCCCCCTGGAGCTGCGGAAAGGCGTGGTTGTGTTTTTAATGGCTTTATTCGGCCGAATTTTCCCCCCGAACTTTGAATTCAAGAATTGCACGGACCCGAAGCGAGGGAGTTCGGACTTCGGCATATCCCGAATCCAGACGGGCCGAATTCGGCTGAATCCGAACTAGACCGAATTTTTTTCCCCAACAGCCCTACCTTGTTCTGCCAGAGGAAGACTGCACATACATGGAACAGCGTTGTAGTATTAGAAAAGAGTAAGATCCCAAAAGCACCTTAAAGGTAGTTTATGCATGGGAGTTTTACCTGAGATTCGTTTCTCGCTTCACCCACACCTTTCTGTTGGGAATCTATGCACTAGCAGTCTCCAAGCTCAAATCAAGTCCCCGCCCCTTTAAATGCTTTAAATTTCATAAGTCACAGCTCACTTCTTCAGATACAGCTAGAATGGACTACTAAAGGATAGTAGAAAAGAGTGAATTAGCTGTGATATGCAGAGGGGTAGTAGGTGTAGTATAGTACTCATTATCTATTGTTTCTGTTGCTTCAGTGTATAGTTTTGTTGAATTGTAACCCACCTTGGTCCAACACATGGAGAATGGAATTGATAACTTTTTACCTGATGTGAGCGTAGGTTTGCCAACCTCCAGTTACTAGCTGGAGATCTCCTGCTATTACAACTTATCTCCAGCTGATAGAGATCAGTTCCCTCCCCAAACCCCGCCCTCCTCAGACTCCACCCCAAAAACCTCCTGCCGGTTGCAAAGAGGGACCTGGCAACCCTGTGTTAGCAGGAAGGATGGGTTTCAATGAAAATATAGCTCTGTGCCTTTCAAATCTGCTTTATTCTATAGGAACACTAGAGATATACCAAACCTCAGGTAGGATAACAAGTTGCAGCCATCTTGGGCCACAGATGAGTATGTCATGGGCCATGTTCAAAATGGCAGCAGCCCTGGAAGCCTTGAGAATGAGATGTTCAAGAGTCTCCTATTTGCCTAAATCAGATGAGATTTTATTTTTGTGAGAATCCATCACATGTTTTATTCAGAGGGGCAAAACAGATAATATACACTGGCTATTAGCTTCTCAGAATACTTATTTGAAGGATGGAAATAAATATTTTAGCACTTAAAATCTAAATGATCAGAGAAGAGAAAATAGCTTCACACTCTTGTGCATATTGAAAATGACATTTTCTTTTCCCCTTTATGTACCTATGCAAAAATGCATCAGTGGGAACTAAGCCAGTTATCTATTATTCTATGAGAAAAATTCTAATATAGCTACTCAATTTCAAAAGATGTCTTAGATTTCCATGCTTTGGAAAATTCTTATCTAAGATTGTAGCCAGCCTTAGCATGACGGGGAACAAGCATATGCTTAGCCATAGATATTTTTACTAGACCCAGTCTACTAGGTAAACAGGAAAGACAGTTTAGAAAGGAAAACCAGCTAGCCTGTGTTCCGCTGTATAAATGGAAACACTAAAAAGTTTTAAGAACATCTCTAGCTATAGATGTTCCTCTCTGCCACTCCCACTGTAGCTGATTAGTGTTGTAGTCTCTGTCTTTGTAAATACATCATCTGTAAGTTGTAACCTTAAATAAAATTGTAAAATAAAGACCTAATGCTGAGTCAGAGCAGCAGTAATAAATACAGCTGCAGTTTTAATTAATGTAATAGTCTATGCTGGTTACATGACCTTTGTTTCTGATGAGATTTCTTGGAATGACTCCCTTGATATAACTTCTCTCTAGCTGCTGTATGATGTATAAGTAGCAGATGAGGCCTGTAACAATAATGCAGGCAGACTAACAAAGACTACAGTCAACAATATCCATGCAGATTAGCTTTGGATTTCACACATTAACAGATCACTTCAGGATACAATGGTTCCATATTAACATACCACACCCTCATTAGCACATTACCTTTGTTACTTTTTGCAGGACAATGATTCAGCTCAAACCCAACCCCTTTCTGACTATATATTACTCTTCCTACACACTTGACACTGAGAGACACTGTACTTCAGTGTTACTCCTCTGAAGATGCCGGCCACAGCTGCTGGCGAAACGTCAGAAAGAAAAGACCAAGACCACGGTTACACAGCCCGGATAACCTACGAGAACCAATTAACTCTGACTGTGAAAGCCTTCGACAATATTTTGAATGCAGGCAGAATTTCAACCTAAAGAGGACTCTAACATAGATAGGGTTGACAGGCCCCTCTTCACCACTGGTAGGAGGTTTGGGGGGCAGAGCCTGAGGAGGGCGGGGTTTGGGGAAGGGATTTCAATGCCACAGAGTCCAATGGCCAAAGTGGCCATTTTCTCCAGGTGAACGGATCTCTGTCGGCTGTAGATCAGTCGTAATAACAATAGAAAGAAAATGGGTATTGTTCAAAATGAAGTGAATGCAGTCCTCAAGTCCACTGAAATCAACAGTAAATGCAGTGCTGGCCCATCTCTTAGGTGGCTCTGTGTGATTGTCATGGGCACCAGAGACGGATGGGTGTCAGACAGCCCTGTGCCACTCTGCCCATGCAGAATCTGGCTCTCCTATGGCAAGCAGCAGCCCAGGAGGCACTTCCTGTCCCCTGTCCATGGCCTAGGGTTGCCACTAGGATCCTTACCTGTAATGGATGGTATCCTTCTACTTACCTCTGTTGGGGAAGTATAGTATATTTTATTCATAAATGGGTTATTCGGTTGAAACCTGAGACTATGGATGATGATGAATAATTGCACGCAATATAATCTTGAAGAACTGAGGAAGAATTGGGCTGTGTGCCTTGAAACGATCGTCGTCTCCTGCAATTAATCAACTGCTGCAAAGAAAAGAAGTACATCTTTAAAGACATTTCAATTGACTTTATTCCATACTTACCTTACATAGGAATTGTTGTGAACTTGTGCTTTGGGGAAATTTTACATGGAAAAGAAATAAATACATATGCTTGTTGGGAATATATGTCATTGGTGGGTATATTACCACGTACTGTGAATATATAGCCAGAATATTGTTGGCATTGCTCATAGCTATTCCTATACTGAATTTCTCATCTTATGATAAGTGTATAGAGGTGTCTGATTTGGTTTTCAACCTACAGGTAATGGCAGAAGATCTCCTGCTATCACAACTGATCTCCAGCCGATAGAGATCAGTTCCCCTGGAGAAAACGGCCGCTTTGGCCATTGGAGTCTGTGGCATTTAAGTCCCTCCCCTCCCAAACCCCGCCCTCCTCAGGCTCCATCCCTAAAACCTCCCGCCGGTGGCGAAGAGGGACCTGGCAACCCTAGCAGGAGCAGGGATGCACTTGGCTCCCTTCCGTCTTCCTTTGCTGCCTTGCCACCACACTAGAGGAAGGGGATGGTGGTTGGCAACTGTGGGAGTGGGGAGAATGGGCAGGGCCTGCCTTATTGCTAGGTTGCAGTGGGAGCTTAGGATGGCAGGCACTACCATGTCGCTGCCGCTCACCTCTTTCCTGTCTTGCCTAGGGTTGCCAGCTCCAGGGTGGAGCCCGAGGAGGGCGGTGTTTGGGGAGGGGAGGGAGTTCAATGCCATAGAGTCCAATGGCTAAGGCAGCCATTTTCTATCTCCTGGAGATCACTTGTAATAGCGAGAGATCTCCAGCCACCACCTGGAGGCTGGCAACCCTAGTCCTGCTTGAGCAAGAAAGGAGAGAACTGTACGGTTCATCACCTCAGCTCACAGGGCAGATGAGAGGGCAAGTTTCCCTCCCCTCCCCAAACCCCATCCTCCTCAGGCTCCGCCCCCAAAACCTCCCGCCGGTGGCAAAGAGGGACCTGGCAACCCTATATGTGTGGATCTCTTTGCAGGAAGAATTTTCATTCAGTAAAGCAAAGTATATCAAGGAAGCAATTGCAATGTGTTAAAATATTATATTCACTGTGAATTTACAGATAAGGGATATAACAATCTATTTATATGCTTTTATGCATTTTTGTCACCAGCACAGTGAACTATAAACCAATTAGTGTACAGGCCATTTTCTAGAAGCCACTTGCTGAGTTCTTTAAACCTTCTCTGGCTGATGAGTTTGTTCAGTAATGTGTGAAATGCCATTAAATGTGATGGCTTTGCACATGGATGTTTTCCACTGATGGTTAAAGGTAAATGTGCAGGCGCAACTAGATAAATGGTGATTTGATTTGTGTTTATGACCAAGCCTTTGGGGATTGTTAGACTATTATAGGTAGACCTGCAATTATTTCAAATGCTTTGATACAGTTAGGGACAAGTGACAAATTGGAGGAATTATTTTTCTCCATGTTTTCTCTGGTCAGTTTCTTAGGGATGAGCATCAGAGAATCTTGGTTCCAACAAGTATTTCTGTGTGTTCTGGCTGTGCACCAGTTCATGCTGTGCTGCCTAGTTGATAGATTTGATCGTTTGGATGTTTTTAGAATGCGGCCTCCACTTCCATACCTTCCTGTCCCTGTGGATCTGCTTATCTCATTCCCAGGGGTCACTTCCAGGCATGGCCTACACCAAGTTCTCAAGCATGCGGGGAGGAGGGGTTTGGAATAAGAACATTTTACTTGGGCTTGAGGGTCCAGAAGTACCTGGCCTCACCTGCAAATCACCACTGGTGGGAGATTTTTTGGGCGGAACCTGAGGAGTGCGGGGTTTGGGGAGGGGAGGGACTTCAATGCCCTAGAGACCAATTGCCAAAGCAGCCATTTTCTCCAGGTGAAGTGAGCTCTATCGCCTGGAGACCAGTTGTAATAGCAGGAGATCTCCAGCTAGTACCTGGAGGCTGGCAACCCTACCTGCAAGTCTGTCTGTCTGTCCGCCATTTATCATTGTATTTCTGTCATTTCAGAAATAAAATAGGTAACATCTCTGATAACAGGGATGAGAAAAGGTTTGTGTGTGTGTGTGTGGGGGGGAAACCAAAATTCCAGTAAGGGCCTGGTCACTCTGGATTCCCATGAAAGCAGCCAGTCATGTGATTTGCTTTCATATAATATTTAGGCAGGGTTTGGGTTGTGTGGTTCCAGAGGCACTTTTTTTCTATGATCCTGTGGTTATTCTTGGTGCCCTTTGTTGACAGGGATTTTCTAGAAATGACAATGTCATCATTTACAAGGACTCTCTAGGCAACTACTTTTCCTCACCAGGCCTGCATTGTACTTAGAGCCAATGAGAACCCACACTCTAGAAACAACAATGGTGGAGAAAGGTATCTTTGAGTACAGTCACTTCCCTCACTTCCCTCATTTCCATTATGCTGAAGCTCAAGAATGGCTTTTGGGCACATTTGACTCACCGCAATGAAAACAGTTTGGCATGAAAAGGTGAAAATATTAAGGGAATACAGATGGCATCACGTTTGCTCATGCAAGAATTAAGAAGGCTTGAAGCAAAAGGGTAAAGTTTTATGAGACTGCAGATGGTTTGTGAAAAGGTTAAGTATAAAGTGTGTATAACCGTCCGTTCCTGTGAATGAATTTCTTAAAAAAATGAAGGAATCAAAAAGAACTGCTAGAATTTTTAGACCATGATTCGGAAGTAACCAAATGTCAATATTCCACTTGAATTCCATGTTCTTCATTTCTGGATGTTAGTGGCAAGCCTGACTGAAACATCTAAAGGATCTGATCTCTATGAAATGCTGAGCTAGTATGTCTCTGACTTAAAGCACTGGGAATTTCTTCAGAAAAATATTGAGAATTAGATTAAGCATGTTAAACAGATGTGGTTGCCAACTTCTTTGGCATCCTCATGCCTGGAATGGGTTCAGCTGCTGAATTTCTGCTTGCTGTGCAACTGTTAAAGGCACAGGAACCCTGCCAAAAAAATAGTGGCAAGCTCCACTGAGTCATGGCCCTACCAAATCAGAACCCCCACCCCCAGTGTGAAGACTATGCATTGTCTTCCGCCTTAGAAAGACACCCTTAAAATTCTCCACTGCTCCAAATTTGTGTCCTCTTAGCAGCAAAACACAAGCAATTTGTAGGGTTGCCAACTACCAGGTAGTAGCTGGAGATCTCCCGCTATTACAACTGATCTCCAGCCGATAGGGATCAGTTAACTTTGAGAAAATGGCAGCTTTGGCAATTGGACTCTAAGGCAATATTGGGGAGGTCAGCCTCAGGGAGATATTTGGCCCATATCTCACCAAAATCCTCTTCTAAATGTTCTTTTTTTAAAAAAGATAACTCTTTTCCCTTTCTGACTGGTGTTGTGGTATAAATATACGACTACTGTGATAAGAAATATTGTTAAATATCCTATTAAATGCTGTCACTAGATACTTTTGGTTCTCATGGCTAAAGTATGAATGTCTTTATGTGTATATGGCTTCAAAATAATGACATATTTGTTTCTGTAACTTACCTTTTTGTAATAAAAAGAAGGTTGTCATATCCAGGTGCTGAGAGGACTGTTTACCTGTAAGAGTTGTTTAGAAGGGAAATTTCATTATGGCAGAAAAGCTGACCAGAGAAGTCTTGCTTTTTCTGGAACTGGAAACTCTAACCAAAAATAAAAATTCAAGGTCTTTCGCTGCAAACCAACAATCTTGAGGCATTAGCTTTTATGATCTAGAGCCCAATTCCTTAGAGGGGTAGACATCCAAAATTCCTTACAGGGGTAGGCATCCAAGAGAATGAGGTAGAAGAACAGGCCAAATATCAAAGTGAAGCCATAACATTAAAAATGTACTTTCCGAATATGGCCTGCTTCTTAAAGAGAAAAGAAATCTTACCCCCTTTTTTTGACATATGGCTTCCCTATTCCCAGAGAACAATCATGGAGTCGTTCTTTTGGCCTAAGAGATGTCTCTTAAATGGACTCTTGCACATAGGATCCATAACAAGCATGAATTCTGACCAAGTTCTATAGAAGTCTGTATGCCATTGTAAAATTGTCATGTCACTCCCGTAAACGTCACCAGACCCCCTCCCTCACAAAAGGCTGTGCTGTGAGAGCTGCCTCGGTGTAAGATGAGGAGTGCCTTAAGAATCTGATCCCGCGGTTTCCTCTACCTGGAGCTCTCACAGGAATACGGTTGGTGCAGACAAATTGGATTGTTGGATGTGGATAAAAGTGCATTTCATTAAAGCAACGAGAGCTCCAGTTTGCTTCAGCTGAATAAAAGTTGTTATAGAGATTCATATAATAGGAAACTAACATATTGCTTTATGGTATTGCTGAAATTGTATCTACAGTTAGTCAAATCTGGTTTGCGGATCTGGCAAACTGCTTTCACAGCTTTACAGGATTTTTCCTCATAATGTACTTTCCTAGATTCTGAAGTGATTATTCCACCTCATACGTATCAGACAGCTGGTTTAGATATTGCGGTAATGACATGGGGACTGTTCAGACCTCTTCTTTGCTCCCCATTAAGGCCTGGCACCTTTTTAAAGTGAAGTTACCTTAAATGGATATTTTCAATGGCCTGGGAACAATCTTCCACATGACTGTGCCAATTTAAAGCAATGTATGTGTAGATTTAAGATTCCTGTCATTTTATATATGAAAGGTCCAGAAAGGTCTTTTGATAAGGTCAAAACAAATATAGGGTTGCCAACCTCCAGGTGGTAGCTGGAGATCTCCTGGGATTACAACTGATCTCCAGGTGACAGAAATCAGTTCACCTGGGGAAACGGCCTTTTTGGCAATTGGACTCTATGGCATTATACCCCATTGAAGTCCCTCCCCTCTCCAAACCCCACCCTACTCAGGCTTCACTTCCAAAATCTCCAGGTATTTCTCAACCCGGAGTTGGCAACCCTAGGTGCAGCCATCATCAAGTGCACAAAACATGCATGTTCGAACCTTCACAAGTGAGGTAGATTAGGCTGAGAAAGGGAGTGACGGGTCCAACGTGTATCCATCAAGCTTCATGGCAGAGTGGGAATTGGGCCTGCTACATCTTAGAAGGACTCTCTAACAACTACACCGCATAGGATCTTTCCCCCATACATCATAATTACTGGAGTGTCTTGTAGGGACCATGATCACTCTAGTCTTGTTCCATCTATATTGCCCCCCAATTTGCTTCCATGCCCAATTCAAGGTGTTGGTATTGACCATTGAAGCTCAATACAGCTTGGGGACAACATACCTAAAGGGCCACCTACTCCCATATGAAACTCGATGTCCAGTAAAATATAGATGTGTGCGTGTGTGTGGAGAAGTAAAATATCAGGGATTAGACTATTTTAATGGAAATCAAATAACTGTGTTTACTTCCTCATCCTAAAATAACCTATTGAACGAATTACTAAGCTTTCTTTAAAGCCTCTCTTCCAAACGGCCTAATCACCTGACATATATTTTTCTTGAGCGTGGATGAAATTATGGATTGGTTGAAGAAAGTGAGGACACTGTACTTAGCTCATCTTTGCCTTTTTGAGAATGATGTATGTACTGGATTGTATAAGGGACCTATACAGAGAATAACTTGAGTAGACTTCCTCTAGAATAAAAATAATTGAATAAAATGAAGAGTCTCTGAAAGTTCATAAGAATTTTTCAGTGCTATCTTAAGAATACTTTCCTGAGTAAGCCCTGTGAAATAGACTTGAGCAGGATTCTGAGTAGACCAATGTAGGATTGCTCTTTTAAAAGACTCAGACCAAGGACGACATCCCACACTTGTTGTTCATTCCTAGTATCAGGTCTTCCAAGAAATATGACTTCTGAACATGGATATTCAATTAAGGCTGCAGTGCTGCTCTTGTGCGAGTATGCCCCGTTGAATAGATCCATTGATAGATCATTCATGAATGATTTTAAGAACATAAAACAAAAAAACGGAGCAATCTGAAAAGAAGGGTGGGGGGAGAGAAATCCAAGCCTCGACTTAAAAAGCCTTTCTTCTGCTCAGAAAGAGCACTGAGGAAACAGGAAGCAGGAAGTATATGAATCCCCATCTCTGGACATGCTGCTTTGTAATTGGCTGCGAATGAAACTCAAGAAAACTTTTCTCCCTCCCCTCTCCCGCTGCTGTCCATTGATCTCCCTGAAATGCTGCAGTTTGGGAGGGGGGCAGAGACCATTTATCATAGAGTTTTGGGTGAATCCTAGAGTGTTGCACTGATGCAATGGCATCACTTCAGGGTTTGCAGCAGAAGTGATGTTGGGGTATTGGTGCAATGCTGATTCCCATTCCCATTTTGTTCCCATTGTTCCATGAAGCAGGCATGGGAGGTGCCAAGCGGGATGCCAAGATGGCCCGCCATCCCTAGCTCTCACTTTGGTTACTGCTTACCTGGGACTAAATTTGTGGTCTTCCCAGCACAAGATAAACACTTATTCTTACATAGTGTTTGGCGATTGGTTTTTCTTTTCCCCCTTATGAGTTCTGCTTTCAGTCAGCTGTTTTTATTGCTACTATTTTGTTGGTCAACCTTCATTTGATGTTTTATTTGTCTATGCACAGTGTTTTTAAAAAATGTTTTTACTATTATGATTTTAATTGTTTTTAATTATGATGTTAGCTACCCTGACAGGAACCAGTTTTTTCTTCAAAAAAAGATGAGGGGCAGGGAATAACTGCTTATAAGTAATAACAAGAACTAATTTTATTGGAGGAATGGCAGGCTGCATTTGCAGCAGGTGCAGGGCTGAGAGTGGTTGAGTTTGGCCATGCTGAATCATTTCCTATTTTCCAGGCAGTTTATGACGCACCCCGCTTCCAACCACTTCAATATCCCACTCACTCAGCCCAGCCGTATATGCTGAGGGGAAAAGGCGTTGGCCTGAGTATATTTGTGAGGAGAATTATTTTCCTTCTTCTCCTCCAGTCCCACACCCGTATTTACCTCAGTGAGAAATAGGAGACAAGAGGCTTTTCAACTTAAACAGAGATAACAGGGAAGTTCATTAAAGAGAACTTACAGAGATTGGTTTTTTAAGAAAAGGCAGAAATTTTGGAGGGAAAACTCAGAGTTAGATTGATACAAGCAAGATTACTTCAGAGAAATAGCTTAGATGTTCCCTTTACTCAAGTTACTTCCAGTTCTCAGTTCTCAAGCTTAGTTCTACCTCACAGAACTATTATTCAGACGTTCAGACTCTCAGTCTGTCATTCAGCTTCAGACTCTCAGTCTCTGTTCCCAGCCTAGCTCTCTCTGACTACCCCCACCTTAGTGGTGGTAATCCTCCACACCTTCCTGCTGCTGGAATAGCTCTACCTCAGAGACTAATTCCCCTTGTGACCTGAGAATGGGCCCTCTCTAACCCAGTTCTCACTCCTGTCACTACCACAGGTTGTGTGTGTGTCAATAGCTTTGGCTTTCACAGAACCCACAGGTTCACAGAGTATAAGTACGGGTTCCCACCTAAACGGGAGCCATTTTGCTGCCCCGGGTGGAGGAGGAAAGCCGAAAGCATGGAGGGGGGGAGGGAGATCGGGCTGGCCGACCTGTGCATTTGCGCGTGCATGTGAGGCTCATGCCTGGCCCAGTCTGCCCGGTAACAGCCTCCTCATTGGTTGGAGCCGGGAGGCTCTGAACCAATTAGGACGGAGGGTGGGAGCTGGGCTGGGGCATGGCTAGTCCCGCCCCCAAAAGTATATAAGGGGGAGCGGGCCCCGCCCCCAGCTCACTCCGTCTTTCTTGCGAACCCACCCGCCCACCCTAATTTTAGTTGCTTTAATTAATGTCACAACTTGGGGCAGTTTGGCATGGTGATGTGTCACGTTGGGGGAAGCGCATGGAAATGTGGTCGCTTCCCAGGTTCGGGAATCCCAGTTTGGGGTTTTGGGAGAGGCTTCCAGGACATGTCCTTGCAGCAGGGCAGGTTGTCCGCCTCTTCCCATGTGGTGGGGGATAACACCCAGTGGCGCTCGTCCTGGTGTCTTCCTGGCACTGCCATCCCGGTTGCCCACAGCGGGAGCGCTGTGGGCAGGTGCTACGTCATGGCCATGGGGGAACGGCCTTGGCACCTGACACATCACACTACATGCTGCGCCACAAGGGGTCGCAGCTGTTCGCCATTCCAAGTTGTGGCCCAATTTATTCCAATTCTTTCTAATTATTACAGTTAAATATTAATAATGTTGTTGTTTAATAAAGTTGTTTTATAATAAAATTGTTAACTAAGAAAGTGTCTTTAACTTTATATAGAGCGTCGGCATTCCTTATCCAATGAACCCTGGGTTGCTGCTGGTTAACCCCTTATCCGTCACACAGTTATATTTTGGTTTTATACACACACACACACACACACACATATACACACATACATACATGCATATATGTATGTATATATGTATGTATATATATGTGTGTGTATATATGTGTATACACACACACACACACACACACACATATATATACACACATACATACATACATATATGTATGTATATATGTGTGTGTGTGTGTGTGTGTGTGTGTGTGTGTGTGTATATATATATATATATATATATATATATATATATATATATATATATACACACACACACACACACACACGAGTTTGCTGCTAATCACATTAGTGGGAGGAAAAGCTGATGGGCGTATTTAGTTGCTAGCTTTGATGGAAGGCTAATGAGGCAAAAATGTTAGCTAAGAGAAATTGCTGCCTCTTTCTGTGTCCTTAAAATGTCACTGGGAAATGAATGGCTGATTAGGCAGGCTCTGTGCTCAGCTACCCTTTTTAATAAATAATAATGTAGAAATAGGCAAGCTACATTTCCTCATCTGCCTAAGATCAGGTCAGTGGCTCTGGATCACGCTGATGGAATTGAGTTATGAAAACAGTGTTGTCTTCCAGCAGGTCTCTTAATGACAGTTATGTATGGAGTCTGGCTCCGCAAGGACCATAAAAATGCCTTCAATTCTACTTTTTCATAGCAGTGTTTAATCAATGAACTCCAATTAAAAGCCAGAGGTTTAAATTGGGGGAAAAAAATTACTCTGTCGACAGTCGTAACTGTAGTACATATATACATCAGAGAGGTCAACATGTCTGAAAGTGAGAAATGTCCCTGGAAGAGGGAGTTGAAATCCAGTGGAAAAGACAGACATGTCCTCTTATAGGTCAAGAACAGGATAAGAAGAAAGACACAATGGCATAGGAATAAACTGGCAGTTTTCACCACATGAAGCCCAGACTGACAATCTGTTCTGTTCAATATTTGGTCTCTGTGGTACCCCTTTGTGGTAACCCTCCTGATTCTAGAACCATCTAGACTGCCCTTTCCATTAGCCATGACAGGTTATGTTTGCGGCCAGTTTTAGACAAATGTCTCTTAGTTCCTGCAAATCCACTAAATATTGAGAAGCAGGACTTCTAAAAGGGTAGCGGAACATTTTAAAACAGGCCAGGCCCTGTGCTGCTCATCTTTCACTTTCAGGAAGATGGACAGGAGCTTGCTGATCATTTCTGCACTTGTGCATGTGGAATTTTTGCCAGTTCCCTTATCCTATATCAGACGTCTGACTCCCTTACCCTTTTTGTTCCTCGTAATCTTCTATCCCCCAGCAGCAGATTTTTTTGGGGGGGGGGTCAGTTGGGGTTGCAGCAGGAGAAGGAGATGGAGAAATTGTGCTCTGCTGACAGAAATCTTACAGTTGGCAGAGCTTTTCAGCACAATCCAAGTGTATAACCTTTTCCATTTTAAAAAATAATAGAATTTTCCTGGCTTTGCCTTAGCTACTGCTCAATTCTGCTAGTTTGCATTGTTTCACAGAGAAGGGCTCATACCATATTGATGGCACATCAGTAGTATAGAATGGCAAAAGGCACAAAAATGAGTATCTGGCTCATATATGCCTCCCACTATTTGTATAACATCGCATGTGGGACACATAAAGAATGCCTTGCATTCATTCCCATATTGTTCAAAGCCTGCATTATATGGACAGAGTGAACTGATCAACTAGTGTAGCTTATCAGATTCTGTTTTTCTTGGCGAAAATGATAACTGTCTCATGTGGCAAGCAGGACAAGGTGGTTTACCTTTCTCATCTACTACAACATTTTATGTAGCATTTACTTTATGGTAATACTTGAAATGCCTTTTAAGCATTTCTAGTTTTTCTTAGCCAGTGCGAACAGACATGATGTTAGTATCCCTGGAAGACTATGTAATAGGTAACAGAAAATTAATTCCTTTTTAAATAAAATTAATGGGTTTCTTACAGCCTATTTACATTAAAAATGCAAATCAAATTTATATAATTTAAACTGTCATGGCTTCCTCCATGAGAATGAGCGTGGTGTAGTTGTTAAGAGTGGTGGTTTGGAGCGGTGGACTCTAATCCGGAGAACCAGGATTGATTCCACCACTCCTCCACATGAGTGGCGGACTCTAATCTGGTGAACCAGGTTGGTTTCCCCGCTTCTCCACATGAAGCCAGCTGGGTGACCTTGGGCTAGTCACAGCTCTCTTTGAGCTCTCTCAGCCTCACCTACCTCACAAGGTGTCTGTTGTTGGGAGGGGAAGGGAAGGTTATTGTAAGCTGGTTTGATTTTTTCTTAAGTGGTAGAGAAAGTCAGCATATAAAAACCAACTCTTCTCCTCCTCCTCCTCCTCCTCCTCCTCCTCCTGAGGTTTACAGCTTGGTGAGAGAGCCAGTGTGGCATAGTGGTTAGAGGATCAGGAGACGGAGGTTAGAGTCCCCACTCTGCTGTGAAAGCTTGCTGGGTGACCTTCAGCCAAGTTGGGTGACCTTCAACCACACACACACTCAGCCTAAGCCATCTCACAAGGTTGTTGTGAAGGTAAAATGTAGAACATGAGAAAATGTAGAAAATGTAGAAATGAGCTGTTTGGGATCCCCATTGAGGAGAAAGGCAGTGTATAAATGAGGTAAATAAATAAATACTAAGAATTCTTTCTTAGTATCCCTAGGCCATTCTTACTAGAGTTGCCAGGCAGAGCAAATTATTATTAAACCTGTATAGGTATGCCTGCAGACCATTGTACAACATTGGGTGCCCGGTTTAATTTAAATGAAGCAAGGCATAAAACTCCATGTAGAAGCAAAGACCACAGATGGCAAGGAGAAATATTTAGCTGTGATCAAGGTGTGTGCCAAACTTGATTTCAGCACACAGTTCTGACACACAAGGTGTACAGAATTCTGCTGCAGAGTTGATGTCCGCCATAGCTAATACCTGATGACATCCCATGTAGTAATGTATACACAGCTTGATGCCCTAGAATCCTTTTGTGAATGATGAGATGCACTCAGGACAAACAATTCAAGAGGCAACACAAGAGGTGACTGCTTTCAAGATCAAGAATGGGTGACTAGTGGAGATAGGGTTGCCAGATCCCTCTTCGCCACCAGCGAGAGATTTTTGGGGCAGAGCCTGAGGAGGGAGGGGTTTGGGGGAGAGGAGGGACTTCCATGCCATAGAGTCCAATTGCCAAGGTGGCCTTTTTCTTCAGGTGAACTGATCTCTATCGGCTGGAGATCAGTTGAATTAACAGGAGATCTCCTGCTACTACCTGGAGGTTGGCAACCCTAAGTAGAGAGGAGAGGTGTTGTATTTTGTTCCTTCTCAGTTGGAATAGCTCCTCTGAATATTAGCTCTGTTGGTGAGAATCTTTCAAATGCTTATTATAATCATCTTTTTCTCAGGCAGAATAAATGGCAACTTCAAAGGAGGTATTTAAATCCTTCCCTGATCTTCAAAGCAATTGCCTAATTGGCCTGCAAACAAACATGTCTGTGTGTAAAGTGCTGTACTTATGGCAACCTTTAGGATTTTCAAGGCAAGAGACTAACAGAGGTGGTCTGCCATTACCTTCCTCTGCATAGCAACCTTGGTATTCCTTGGTGATTTCCCATTCAAATACTAACCTAGGCTGACCCTCCTTAGCTTCCAAGATCTGACGAGATAGAGCTAGCCTGGAACATCCAGATCAGGGCACAAACAAACTTGGAAGATCCTAATCACATTTTTTTCCTTCTTTTTTTGCTACTTATATAGTTTGACACTGGTTCTTTGAATTGAGGCATCTGTTTTTACCAAGTTACAAATGCAGTCTCTTGGGAGTAAGGACAAACTTGGATATTACACAAATCGTGGATCTCTGTTCTTCATCAAAGGCAAGTTGTAAGTGTGCCTGGCCCTAATTCAGATCAGGGGAGCATTGGGAAAGGATCTAACTATTCACCCCTACTCAGCTTAATGGAAACAATTCCCTTCCCACTTTCAAGCAATTTTTTTTTTTAAGGACTCCTCTTTTCTCCCCTCAAAGTTATAATAACTTTTCAGAGAAGTGGTCTTGATTAGTGTCCAAAGCAGGACAACGCAAACTTGTAGTTTTTCTTCTGAACATCTGTTTTGGCCCTAAGACCAAATTCAGTTATATGTAGTTCAAATTCAGTGATATGTATTTCAAAGTAAAGGTGCTTAAGACCAGGTTGCAAGGGACTGATGCTTTTAATTCAAAGTTCTTTCAACTTTCCCTTACAGTACTTGTTGACTATCGGCCTTATGCCGGTATTTAGCCTTAGATGTAGTTTACCACCCTCTTTGGGCTGCATTCGACCCGGTTCTAAGGCTCACTGAATTCAGTGGTACGTCTTTCAAAGTGAAAGGGCTCAGGACCAGGTTGCCAGAGACGGCTGCTTTTAATTCCGCTATGAGTTTTGAAACGTAAACCATTAAAGCAATCATTTAAGAAAACAATTCCCACATCCCAAATGTGCTGCCCTGTGGTACTCGATAATGGCTTTGAAAAGTAAATAAATATCCAGAGCAACAGAAAGACTGGGCAGATGAAATTACCAATGGAAATTCTTAGTGTAAAATGATGCCTTCCCCAGCAGGTCTGCTTCGGCCGTTTAACCAGTCCCACTTGGGCAATAGCTCCTAATAGTCTTCAGTAGTAGCTCCTTTGTTTGAGACTTTTACAGTGTCTGGAGTGAATTTTGTTTGATCTTAAAAAAAAGGAATTCTTGTACAATGGATGAACAAACCAGTGACAAACCAGCCAATCCTGAAGATGAATTAAGTGTAAGTAAGCAAATTTAAGGATGCATTGAAGCATTATGCCTGATTCCACACGAATGTGTTTCAGTGTATCATGTATTTATTGAGCATGTGAAAGTGAAATCAATTTCTGAGAAGCAACTGCCACTAGCATACTGCAGTAAATTTTACTAGATGCTCAGATGAAAATATATTGTGTATTTCTTGTGTGAATCTTGTGTATTTAATCACACACAACTAATAAAACACAATTATACACAAGAGTTTATGGCAGCTGATCTTTGTTAAGAGCTAGAATGTATTTCTATTAAACTAATTTCATCCCTCATACGCAAAAAAAAGTGAGTCTAAATATAGTCCACATGCAGCTAGTTGGCATAGTAACTACAGCTATCCTGGAGACCTGACATGTGGTAAAAAAGAGAAAAGGATTTAAATAATTTAGTGTTCTGTGATACTTAAATTGCTGTACTAGTGGAAATGACTTCTGCAATAATTAGAATCAGCATAAGAAAAAAGAAAAAAAACATTGTTCTAAGAGACTACAAATATTTTGGGATATTTACATTGTAATAGTCCTTAAATTTGCTGCTCCAGAGAAGACAGTCATGTGGAAAATTCATTGTTCTGCTGGTGGTACCCATACTAATAGTTTCCTGGAACATAAAGAAAGAGACTGAAGAGATTTGATACACTAGACCAGTGATGGCGAACCTTTTAGAGACCAAGTGCCCAAACTGCAACCAAAAACCCACTTATTTATCGCCGAGTGCCAATGCGGCAATTTAACCTGAATACCACCCCCAGAGGGGGCCCAGAGGGAGAGGCTAGGGTTGCCAAGTTCCTCTTCACCATGAGTGGGAGGTTTTTGGGGTGGCACCTGAGGAGGGCGGGGTTTGGGGAAGGACTTCAGTGCCATAGAGTCCAATTGCCAAAGTGGCAATTTTTTCCAGGGGAACTGATCTCTATTGGTTGGAGATCACTTGTAATAGCAGGAGATCTCCAGCTAGTACCTGGAGATTGGCAACCAGTTCCTTAGTGTTTTCTCTCTACATATCAAGACAAATGGAAAGGTGTTTGAAGGATGGCTTGTGGGCACTTCAAAGGTGGAATAGGACTGCACACCCCTCCGCCCGCACAGACCCAGAGGGCGCTGGAGAAGCCGCTGGAGGGAAAGAAGGAAGGAAGGAAAGAAGGGAAGGGAGAAGGAAAGGGAAGGAAGGGAGGGAGAGAAAGAAAGAAAGAAAAAGAGAGCGAAAGGGAGAAGGAAATGGAGCAAGGGAGAGAAAGAAAAGTAGGGAAAGAAAAGGAGACAAAAAGAAAGAGGCCATTTATGCATGGGAGGTTTTGCCTTGGATTTGCCACTCAGTGGGGCGTGGCAGCGGCGGCAGGCTTGTGAGAGGCGAGCAGGGTAGGGCAGAGGACGCCTCCTTCGCACCCACCGGCCAGCCACGCCCCTCCACCCGCACAGAGGGCGCCGGAGAAGCTGCCGGCCATGCCGAGTGTGGGCGCTCGGCTTCTGTTCCCCGCTCTCCCACCCACCTGGCCGGCCACGCACGCTCCAGTGGCAGCAATGGCGGCAGCTTCTGTGGGAGAGTCCGGGGGCCACCGCCAATGATGTCGGAGGTTCCCCACCCCTGGGCTACAGCCTCCCACATCCGGGGCAGGGCAGAGCCGGAAAGGCCAGCGGCTTGGAGGAACCACGTGTGCCGGCAGAGAGGGCTACGAGTGCCGGAAGTGGCACCCGTGCCATAGGTTCGCCAACACGGCACTAGACCCAAAAGACCACATGGTATTTTAAGGAAGAAAGAACTGACAAGAAGGATCTTAAATGTAAACAGATACAAATCCATTAAATATAGTTGTACACATCCTCCTTGGAGATGGGGAATGACCTGTAGGGTTTTGTCCAGTTAAACAGCTAAGGGGGATTCTTTAATTGGCACCGATAGCCTGAAGAAGCACTATAAATGTTCACTAATGACTTTTGATGGTTTGGTGGATCTTGCTGACTACACACATCTGACCTGCTTAGGCAATGCTGGAGATAAATGGTTGTAAATGTAAGCAGCAAAGCAAACAGATCTAAATTTGCAGCCGGCTGGTAAGAAGAAGCCTTGGGCAGCACTAAGAACATGTTTGCTTGAGGGAAAATGTCCAGTATCTAGGTGTTATCCTATGCTCAGCACCTTTATATATTAATAAACGTATGTTACAAAAAATATTCCCAATACTGTAACATTCCAGAATTCTCTCCTCACAAGGAAACAGATCCTGTCAAAACATTTCCCCTGTAATGGGCTAGGTGGGAAGCACATAGTTCTAGGTTTTGAGCCAGAGAAAACAATCGACATGGTAATCATGTTTGTAGACGTAGATCTGCCATGATGGTGCTCAACAACAGCTTGCCTGTGTGCCTGGCACAGCCGTCCCAGAGGACACTGCCTTGGCACCTCCAACAGTAGTAAGTGTTGTTAGCATCATGGAGGCCAGACCTCCATGCAGATATTTGACTAGGGTTGCCAACCTCCAGGTACTAGCTGGAGATCTCATGCTATTACAACTGTTATCCGGCCAATAGCGATCCGTTCACCTGGAGAAAATGGCCAATTTGGCCATTGGACTCTATGGCATTGAAGTCCCTCCCCTCCCCAAACCCCACCCTCCTCAGGCTCCGCTCCAAAAACCTTCCACCGGTGGCAAAAAGGGACCAGGCAACCCTATACTCGCCTGAATATGTGAAGCCTGAGGGGAGAGCCAGCAGGAGCAGTCCTACTTCCCAACGTGAACATAGTGTATGCACAACTGAAGGTTTGCCCGGGACAGTGAAAATGCAACTGCACTGGATGCATTAAAAGAGGCTGCGAATTTGTGGTTCTTTCCCCCCTTTGATTTAGGTTTCAAATGTATCACTGCAAATGGCCGAAATAGAAGCAAAGTGGGAAAGGCTTGCACAAAAACATACGAAAGCAAAGAGGAAATCGAAAAGAAAGTCTATCTGGAATTTTCAAAACATAATCATCTTGTTTACAGTGGTGCTGTTTGTTATAGGAGTTATAACATGGACACTACTGTGGCTCTTTATTGGTGAGTTTTTGCATATCTGTTTAGGCAATGCTTCTGGTGGGGTTTTCTACACATATATGAAAGGGTCCCAAGCCCACCTTTTGTTTTCAAAGCCATAGAAGCACTATTTGCCAACGTTTATTATGACACATTGCTTTAGGAAAAAAGGGAATCCGTCTCAGTTTACATGTGTGCATAGGTTATTTTTACCCCCACCCCAGAAG
The DNA here is from genome assembly GCF_029931775.1 of Euleptes europaea. NCBI lineage: Eukaryota > Metazoa > Chordata > Lepidosauria > Squamata > Sphaerodactylidae > Euleptes > Euleptes europaea. The sequence continues at coordinate 38,680,153 of NC_079323.1, forward strand.
ATGTGAATGTTGGGACATGCCTCTTAACCTTTCAGGGTTAAAACCAAAGCAAAGCCTCATGGCACTTTCAAGGGTAACACTATTATTGTAACATTATCTTTCATAGGTTTGTTCACTCCCTCCCCCAAATACTATGCCACAAGATTAGAGTTACCAGCTCCTGGTTGGGAAATACTTGGAGATTTTTTGGGGTGGAGTCTGAGGAAGGCGAGGTTTGGGGTGGGGACAGGGGAGAGACTTCAATGACATGGAGTCCAATTGCCATAGCGGCCATTTTCTCCAGGGGAACTGATCTCTATTGACTGGAGATCAGTTGTAATAGCAGGAGATCTCCAGCTATTACCTGGAGGTTGGCAACCCTACACAAGATTCTGATTTTGGTTTTGCTGCAATGAACTAACATGCCTGTCTCACTAGAATTTGTAACTTTCTGAGTTAATGGTTTACAAAAGAGATGCTGGAGATAGTCTGTTTGGGAAAAAACCCGAAGACTGTTAGATACTGGAAGGTTTGGAAAATGTTCCCCTGATCTTCAGAACCCATATTATAACCTGGGAGAAGTCTTAATGATATTCCCCCCTAAGGATGCAGGCCTAAAACTCTGCTGCCATCAGCTTTCCGTCAGCTGCTATGCTTCTTACCAAAGCCGCCCTCCCCCATAGAAAAGCCCAGATGGCAGATTTTTGCGATTTGCCCTGAAAATCTTGCCTTTTTCCCCCCCTTCAAGATTGACCTTTTTTTTAAAAAAGCTCTGTTCTTCATCACATATGAACAAAATGTTGCCATTTAATCTGTGGGTGAAGACAGATATAACATTTAAAAATAATAATAATATGCACATAAATTCTTCTGTGCTGGGGTTTCCAGAGTATTGGGAGAAGGCTTGGTGTAGCTGAAGAACTATTGCCTGGGACATCATCAACTAATGCTTCCCCCTCTTCCTGTTCCCTGGAATAAAAACAAAAGTCATGTGATACTTTTTGTTAATTACACATTTGAGATGGTCTTAATGAAAGTATTATATTGCTTTTTTATTTTGCCATGGTCTGATGCAGCTACCTACGTTCTTTCCCTGGAATAGTCATGCAGCAGATTTTCAAGCATAGATGAATTTTGGGGTTAACATGCTAATGTGCCTGAGTCATGGGGAGAGGGTTGAGACCGGATCCAGCATTAAAGCTATGAGACTTGTATGTATGCAAAACATGTTGCAAATGTGGGTTCAAATTGCAGGTGAGCAGCTTAACACTGGTGTGAATTTAATTTAGAATGTTGTGTCTGTCTTTAACCATCTTCTCAAGTTTCTGGAAGTAACTGTATTAAGATTCTCGTCGACTTATTATTTCCATAATGAAATAGAAAACAAGGTAACTTTCCTCATGTGCTTTACAGTTCAGGCTGAAAGCAAGGATGCTTTGTACTTCGTTGGATTGTTTCGTATTGCCAATATTGAGTTTCTCCCAGAGTATCGGCAGAAGGAGTCAAGGGAGTTCCTCTCTGTGGCCCAGAATGTGCAGCGAGTGGTAAGGAAAATAATAATAATAATCTTCGGTGTTATCTGCTAATAGTATGAAATGGATATCCATTAGATGAGACAGATTCAGCAAACCCTAGTCCTTTGACAGTGAGTGATGCATAGTGCCAGCACTATGTTTAGTGCAGTTGGAGCTGTGTACCTTGGCTTCTTCTTCAGGCTAATAAATAGGGGAGGCTCGGCTCAAAAGGCCTAGATACAAGCTTGATACAGCCGTTCACCTTGCCCTAGGGTTGCCAGCTCCAGGTTGGGAAATACCTGGAGGAGGGCAGGGTTTGGGGGGGGGGAGGGACTTCAATGGGGTGTAGAGTCCACCTTCCAAAGCGGCCATTTTCTCCAGGTGAACTGATCTCTCTTGCCTGGAGATCAGTTGTAATAGCAGGAGATCTTCAGCTACCACCTGGAGGTTTGCAGTCCTACCCACTGAGGCCCCTCCTCTCCCCAAACCCTGCCCTCCTCAGACTCAGCCAGTAGGGTTGCCAGCTCTGGGTTGGGAAATACCTGGAGATTTTTGGGGCGGAGCCTGAGGAGGGCGGGGTTTGGGGAGGGGAGGGACTTCACTGCCATAGGGTCCAATTGCCAAAGTGGCCACTTTCTTGAGGTGAACTGATCTCTATCGGCTGGAGATCAGTTGTAATAGCGGGAGATCTCCAGCTAGTACCAGCAGGTTGACAGCCCTATCAGCCAGCAGCCACAAAGTCAGTAAGCACAGATTTGCCTATTGATTCTTCTGAAGGTTGGGTCTGTGCCGAATGGCTCCTAAGGTACAACCAGCACCCCTCGAACTCAGCTTTGTTTGCCCCTGGCTACTAACAGCACCCAAGGGCAGTGGGCCACTGTTCTGGTAAGACTAAAGGCTAATCTGCATCTGCTGAAAGGGTTTCATTTCCCTTTTCAGAGGAGTGAGAGGAGGTCTAGAGCTAGAAGGGAAGCTGCACTTTCAGGAAACTCCTGACATCTACCCTGCCCTTCTGCCACTGTTCTCATCGCGGCCATTTGTAAAGAGAAGAAGACATAATAAATTATCAAGATATTATTAATCTCACCCAGCAAAGGGAATTGCTCCACTAAACACTGTCTTTGGTCATCCTGTTACGGATATGTTGTGCAACATAACTAAACCAAATGTTGTTGATTATAAAAACAAACAAACAGGGCAGTTAAATCTCTTATGAACGTGGTTACCTTGCTAATATAGTCAATCCTTTTACAGTTTTTTTTTTTTTTTGGTCAATAATATCTTTTCTAGGACTGCAAAACCATTCTGTGGCTTCTGTCTTTCAGATGAACCTCGTTTATACACGTTCTGCTTTCTCCAAATTTTATAAGCAGTCCATTGTCTCAGATGTCAGGTGGGACATGTTTTGTGTTTCTTTTTGGGTTGTTCTCCTTTGAGGGAAGTAATCTCACGTAAATAGTCTTGGCCAGCTGTGTACAAGGAGTTTCTTTTGTTGCAAAATGCAGGCCACACCAAACGTGACAAAATTCCCCTACAGAAAGCAGTTCCATGCCCAGCAACAAATAGTGATCCACCCAAAAGCTCTTGCAAAACGTTTTCTCTGTGTTCTGAGCTAAGAAATGCTAGGGGATAATTTGCTCTTATATTTGTTTTCAGTAATAACAATCATGGGGGCCTCCTTGTCCATTTCTGGATTGTGTTTGTGGTGCCACAGGCAAAAGGGCAAGTATTTTGTGAAGACTGTATAGCTGCTATTTTAAAGGACTCTATTCAGACAAGCATCACCAATCGAACATCGATAGGGAGTCTTCAAGGCCTGGCTGTCGATATGGACTCCATCGTGCTTAGTGGTTGGTATTTCTTCTGAATCTTGAATGCAATGTATACAGTGTTTAGCTATGAAGAATAAGTATAACAATTACTCGAGTACGTCTCCCTTATAATGTAAATACACTGAGATTGCTCCCCTCCTCAAATCCTGCACTTCCCAGCCTCCCCCCCTCCAAATCTCCAGGAATTTTCCATTCTGGAGTTGGCAATCCTAGGTTTGTCTTCATGATGGTATCAGCACTTGCATATGTTGAGCCATTTTGGAAGGAGGAGGATATGCATGTGTCCAATAATTTGGTCTTCAAATTGAAGTGATACCTCCTAGTAGCAGGTGCATCGCATGGAATTTATGTTCTTATGCTTCATCTCTTAGGCAGCACACGAGATAGGGAAAATTACAACGCTGCCAAGAATTGCCCTTTGGGGACTGGGAATAGTGAAAGTTTTGACACTTAGGAAAACTGTGACTCGCTACCACTTGACTATTTTAAAAAGATTTCCGAAATGCAGAGAATCACAAGAATCAGAGAATGCTCAAAATCCATCAAAATGTCACATTAGATGCTTCCTTCTTTTCCATGCAATGTGACTTGGTTCTTCTTTTCCTGTTCTGAATCAATAGTTTAAACAGTAAAATGCTATGTTCACATGGTGTCTGCTGAAGTCATTTATTAGAAGCGTTGTTAAAATATGGATAGGTTTATTTGTCTTTTTCTCCAATGTAGTTGGACTCCGTTCAGATTACTCCTCAACAACAGGAGCAGGTACACAACTGTCCTTGTCTTTTTAAAGCTTTCTTCTTTCACTTTAAAGGGGGGGAAGTGCTTATTTCCACTATTTTGTGCGACAAGTATTTAATTTCTGCCTCTATCTGTGTATCAGCTTATACTGAAGTCAATATGATTCTTGCTTGCCAAATGTGAGATTTATCTGTGCTCAGCAGCATGTTTTTAATGTCGTTTTGTGGCTGAAATGTATGAACGTGGCAGTTCAGCATTGTCTATTCTTACTGGTAGAGGATCTCAGTATCTCAGGCGTTGAAGGATATTTAATGGAACCTGCTACTTGAGACTGGAGATGACGAGGATCGAACTTGGGATGCTTTAAATGCAAAGCTCCTTCAATGCTACTGAGTCACATCCTTTTCATCTGTAGAATTCCATTGGTAGAAAGAGATGATCTCTTCGTATGTGACTTCCCTCTGTAAAACCATGTCCACTCCAACTACATGGAAATCCAGTCAAACTAGGCTCTAGCTGCACAAGTAGACATTTGTTGATTTCCCCCCCTTGAAATTCATTGTACTTGGCACAAACAGAAAATTACAATCTAAATTACAATCTAAATTACAGTCTAACAAATATGACACACAGGGGGCTGAAGGGAAATTGATGCTACTCTCCTCACCCCCCCACCCCATCTTATTAAAAATGAATAGCCACTTTTTAGATTAATCATTGAAATTTCATTTATTTATGTAATTCTGACCCCTGAATGAAGTTGTAAATGTGCACAGCATAAATTCTCTTTGTTGCAGACCTTAGAAAAACACCCTTTCATCTGTCTGTACAACTAGATTTGTGCCTTTTTTGCAAGTACGGTAATCTCAGTACTACTGACTAGAGTTGGAAATGAACTATTTCCACAGGTTCAAACTGCATGTATGACCTGTATGCAGATCGTCTTCATCAGCACTTTCCTTTGGACTTTTCTGTAACACCAGGAAAGATGATCTGCTATTTCAAATTGATTGCATTGGTGGGATACCTAATTCGCCTCTCCATAGCATCCATTCAGATTGAAGCTGACAATTGCATCACTGACTCATTGACCATTTATGATTCCCTGTTGCCAATCAAAAGTAAGATTCTGTATCGGTAGGTATGCCTTTGAATGAGATTTCTTTAGATGTACCATCTGTTGAATAGAGGGGAATCATGTAATATACAAGAATTAGACAATATCTCACCCTTCTCCTCACAGACACATGCAGCATTTTTAGTAACATGATTAATAAAACTTTCTGTCTACTAATAGCTAGAGCTAATTGTTTTCTTGAAAGATGGACACATAGACTTGAATGAGTAGAGAGATATTTTGGTAAACAGAATCCCATATAACATATTATACTGGGTGATCAGCAGCGAAGTCATTCCATGAGCATGGGAGAACCAGCACTGATGATCTGGTTGGATCTAGATTCTACCAGAAGCTCCCAATGGAGGAAATCATGGCAGCTGTTTTTGAACTGTATACAAACTTAATCACCCCTGACAATGGACAGCAAAGGTTTGGATCCTGAGCAGATGAAGGTAACTCCCCTGCCTCTTGTTTCCCACTGCAGGTTTCTGTGTCCCCTAAACTGTGCTCATGTGGTCAGTGCACCAACAGGAACTGTATGGAGGCTGGCACACTCGGGTGGGGTTGAATTGGTAGAAACAGCCCTTCCCTACTCCACCAATGGAAATACTACTCTTATCACTGGGACTGTTGCTAACACTGACAAAGCAACAATGTAGAATCCAAGCCAAGATCCCTATATTTAAATTTATTTTAGTGTGTATGATTAGTTGCTGGTGGTGATTGTATTTTTACATGTATATTACTTGTTGCATTCTTTTTGCAATACAAATATTTCTATAATCGCACTTGTTTTGGTTCCTATTAGCTGGGTGAACTTTCTATATGGTGGTTTTCACCAATGAGCCCACTTTTTCTCCATCAAAGTAAGCAGAGAGTGGCAGTGTCCCTGATTTGTAGCTTTGGAGTGAATCTGAAGCTCATAATCCACTGAATTATGCAAGATTTTGTTTTCTTTCTGATTCAGAAAGGTTTAGTGAGATGTATAGACTAACATGAACTAAGCAGGGATCTTGGCCCATTTCATTGTACTGAGAGATAATGTGTGTATATATATATATATATATATATATATATATATATATATATATATATATATATATATATATAATCTCCAAAAGAAAATATTTCATTCAGTTGGATACCAAGAAAAATATTTATTCTAATATGGCTAATAATGGCTAATAAATTTCAGCTTATATGTTAAAAAGTTAAAGTCTTCCATTTGTTTCAGAATTTGTGAGCCAACCAACTCCCTTATATCTTTTGTCTCTACGAATAATATGATGCTGGTCACCCTGAAGTCTACGCAAGTGCACAAAGTGAAAGAAATCCATGGCTATTTTGAAGTGATTCCACAAGAAAGTACGTGACAGTCATAGCAGAGTTATAAAGGTTGAGTTCCACATTTGAAATTCTCACACATTCTTCATTAATCAAAGCATGTCAAGCACTTTTTAAAAATCTTCTCTGACAATCTTTTTCCATTTCTCCAACAGTTTCCTATTTGCCACCGATTACCTACCTTCCTAGAGTGTTATTTGCTTTTACAGATTCATTGGTACTCATACCTGAACTTGGGACAGAAAGCATTGCTTACATGCCAGTGAAGAAGTATATGTTTTTAGAAGTACATCTTCTATGAAGTATCTTCAGTGACAGTACAATGGATTCTGGGGTGTACATATTAGATCGTAGGGTTGGATCCCATAGATCTGTTCTGCTAGTGATGCCACTTTCCTCCAGCTCCTTGTACCAGAAGAAAACACCACCTTAGCAGAATGGATCTGCAGGATCCAACCCAGGCAGCACAGCTGCTTGGGATGGGAAATGTCTTGGCCCAACTAAAATGGAGCCATTAGGACATAAAACAAAAGTAATTGCTGTGGCCTACCATTGCAGTGATAACAAATGGGCCTCATGCTCCATTATGCCAGTAGATGGAGTAGTTGTGACACGCACCCACAGAGACAGTAATGTATGTAAGGTTTAAAAACGCATCGTTTACATTCATGTCAAGAAACTATTCTTAAATATCCTGATGAGGGCACCCCAGAGTAGTGAAGCAGATCGTAGGGCTGCTCTGCCAGATGGACAGAAAGTCACACTCCTGTCTCGTCCACCACTGTACCAATATCATACTAACAGGCCCTGAGCTAGGAAATCAGGGGACATGATGAGATTAACCAAAAATAATGCTATTTTTTTTGCAGAGGCATTTCCGATGTCTGAGCACTGTTCTGAGATTTGCTGTGTTCTGGATTTTCTAGTTTTCTGTTTCCATTCAATCCCCCCCTCCCAATAATGCTGGCATACAGCACAGTACAGCTTTTATTTTGGGGACTGACTCTTGGTTTATTTCCAGATTATATAATACCATAATAATAATACTATAATATTTCTTTCTTTTGTTGTTGTTGTTAGAATGTGGCAAAGCTATCCTGGCATTAGGAAGTACTGGCTTGGAAGGGAGAGTCGCAAGTCCGTATTACCCAAGCTATTACCCTCCAAAATGCATTTGTTCATGGAATTTTCAGGTAACGCTCCCCGCCCCTCGGATATATCATAGAAACTATGGTCCTGTTCAATGTGAAGTAATAGCACATTTCATAGCATTTCCTATACCCTTTTGGACTGCAGCTGGGAAGCATGTGTTTGAATGTTCTTCTTTTTCAAAAAAACCTCCATGCTCATGGAACATAATATTTTAGAAACATAAGCCTCTCCTGATGTTCCAGTGTGGTATAGTGGTTAAGAGTGGTGGACTCTGATCTGGAGAACCAGGTTTAATTCCCCACTCCTCCACATGAGCAGTGGACTCTAATCTGGTGAACTGGGTTGGTTTCCCCACTCCTACATATGAAGCCTGCTGGGTGACCTTGGGCTAGTCACAGTTCTCTCCAAACTCTCTCATCCCCACCTACCTCACAAGGTAGGTCTGCTGTGGGGAGGGGAAGGGAAGGTTTGTAAGCTGCTTTGAGATTCCTTAAAAGGTAGAGAAAATTGGGGTATAAAAACCATCTCTTCTTCTTCTTCATCTTCATATTCTTCCATTACCAATAGTTTTAAATATATTTAGAATTATTACCCATTACATTTTTATTCCAACCTTACAAAGGAGGCTCTGACCTATTTTATCTTCACAATGACCCTGTGAGGAAGGGTAAGCTGAGAGACAGTGTCTGGCCACAGGTCACCCAGTAAACTTTATGGGTGAATGAAGTTTGAACCTGGCTTTTAGTTCTAGTACTGCATTCTAGCTGCTGTACCACACCAGTTACTTTTTCAGACAGGACACATTCAAACTACTATCTCCCATCAGCATCCCTAAGCAGAACAGTTCCAAGAGGTATCACATAACCCATCTGAAGATGTAGATAAGCATGTCTTTGAGTAGTTATCCATATCCAATGTAAAGAATGTGGTATTCTTTTCATCAGCACAGGCCTTAGACTCATTGTGATGCCTGAAGGAGAAACTATAAACGGCTTCAAACATGCTAATACTTCAAAGCACCACAATGGTACTTTCCAACAGCCATTTGTGATGATAAACTCTACAATTCTATTTCTCACCATTGTCAACATGTTAAACCAGAAGGGGCAGCCACAAGGGCTTTGCAAGGTACTCCCTCACCATTGTAGCTGCTGTATCCTGTCTCATGTGCCTCTCACTCCCAGAGGGGCTGAGTACCTGCCGATGAGCTCCATCTCCAAGATCATCTTGGCAGTTGCTGGGGATGGGGGACACTGTCTATCAGGGGAGGTGGGAGATGAACAGTAGTGGAGCTCTTTTCACACATACACACACACACTTCCGCTGCTTGTGCCAATGGCCTGCATGCACTCATCTCACCAGGAAAGATCATCTCTCCAGTGAATGAGCTTGTCAGCCTGCACGGCTATCCTGCCCTTGATGCACAGGTCACACATGGTCACCAATATGTAGACGTTCTGCTGAGTGAGAGGCTGAAGGTGGGACTCAGTGCTCTCTTATAGCCTTTGCATCAGTACGTGCACTGCTGGAAGCAAGTCTGCACGTTTGGCAGCTGGCCCCAGAAAGGCGGCCATCTTTTCACGAGCTGTTTGGATCATGGGAATGACCAGAGCCATGGTTGTCATGTCAGACGAGAGCTATTGCATGCAGTCCTTAAAGGGGTTAAGGACTTCCACAGTTTGAGAGATAAAGTTTTATAAAGTTCTCAATACTAAAAAAAATATCCCATATTTAATTAGTGTTCTTTTTTCTAAAGCTTTTATTTAGATCAGCTGGAATTGAATAGTGAAGTGAAATGATATGATATGATATGATGCAAAACAAGATTTTGAGCTATATACCCTGTAAACCCATCTGAAATGCAGTGTGTCCTTGTGCATCTGACGAAGTGGGCCCTGGTTATAATGTGTCTCTGCTCCACAGTTGCTAGCCTAAGCCATCAATCCAAGACCCAAGACGTCCCTAATACTAGACAGGGCCATAGAGTAAGTCTCTTGCCCTTTGACTCACTCAGCTTTTTCAAAAGGACCTGAAAAAAGAGAGAGGCAGATGATCACCAGGTGTTTCTGAGTTGACCAAGGCTCCCAGATTCTTTCACACACCCCTCCCATCAAGGGATGTAAGTGCATGTGTGAAATGATCTAGTATATAGGTGTGAAGGAAGGGGGGTCTGGACAGATTCTGACAGCACTTGCACTCCTTAATCTTTGTTTTGATGCTTCCTTGTCACATCCCTTCTGTTCCTTTTCTGGAAATAGATTGTTCACTCAGATTGTAGCTAGGAACAAATAAATATACTCTTGCAGTTTTTGTTATTGTTAATTGTATTTTTTTTAAGTCTCATTGCAGAGGAGCTTCACAACTTCACTTTAGTGTCTTTGGCATCAATCAGAAATCTCTCTCTCTCTCTCTCTCTCTCTCTCTCATTTGAGATGAAATTGCAAGACTCTGAGTTCTTTGATCTCGAAACAAAGCCTGAATGGCGCTCTCTCTCTCTTTTTCTCTCTCTCTCTGGTCAAGTAGCTGTAGTGGGAAATGAAAGGTTTCCTTGTAAGGGGGTGGAAAGCTGCACCTACTCTTGGCCTGCGCCAGCCTCTCTGATGCACCAGGCTCTCTGATGTGCTGGCAGCTGAGCTGTGGCAACCACTGTTGCTCCTTGAGGTCTGGCACATAGAGCCCAGCAACTGCTCCTGGACTGGCTGTCTATGGGTAATTTCTTAGATGCTGGGGCCCTAGCTCGCTTATCAACCACTGATCTGGATGCTTTCTTTCTTGTCCCTGCTATGATGTGATGTAAGCATCAGAGCTGTATAAGTTTGCTCAGAGTGGAAGAAAAGGCACTCGGCATCTGCTCAGATGTACCCTGTTCTTTATTATTACTGCCCCCACCCTGATTCCAAAACTGAGTTCAAGTCAACACCGTGTGTAAGTGTTGTCAAGTTGCTTCTGACTCATGGTGAACCTATGAATCAATGTCGTCCAAAATGTACTATCATTAAAAGCCTTGCTCAGGTCTTACAAATTGAGGGCCTTGGCTTCCTTTATTAAGATCTCTTGTTGGGACTTCCTCCTTTCCTGCTGCCTTTTCCTCCCGATATTGTCTTTTCCGGTGACTCTTGTCTTCACATAATGACCAAAGTACAAGAGCCTCAGTTTAGTCATTTTACCTTCTAGGGTCAGTTTGAGCAATGATTTGATTTCTCACTAATTTGTCTTTTTGGCAATCCACAGTATCCATAATACTCTCCTCCACAACATTTCAAAGGAATCTACTTTCTTCATGTCAGCTTTCTTCATTGTCCAACTTTCACACCCATACATAGTAACAGTACTATGGCATGAAGTAACCTGACTTTGGTTGCCAGTGACACATCCTTACACTTAAGAATCTTTTCTAGCTCCTTCATGGCTGCCCTTCCCAGTCTCAATCTCCTTCTGATTTCTTGGCTGCAGTCTCCTTTTTGGTTGATGATGAAGCCAAGGAATAGAAAGTCTTGAACAATTTCAGTTTCCTCATTGTCAACCTTAAAGTTGATTAATTCACCAGTAGCCATTACTTTTATCTTCTTGATGTTCAACTCCAGTCCTACTCTGGCACTTTCTGCTTTAACTTTCACCAGCAGTCATTTCAAGTCTTCCCTATTTTCTGCCAGTAATGCGGTATCATCAGCATTTCTCAAATTGTTAATATTCCTTCCACCAATTTTCAAACTTCCTTCATCTAAATCTAATCTAGATTTCCTTATGACATGTTTTGCATATAGAATGAACAGGTAGGGAGAGAAAATACATCCTTGTCTGACACCTTTGCCAACTGGAAACCATTCTGTTTCTTTGCATTCTGTCCTAACATTAGCCTCTTGGCCAGAGTACAGGTTGCACATCAAAAAAAGATGCTTTGGCACACCCATTTCCTTTAAAATCAGCCATAGCTTTTCATGACCCACAGTCAAAAGCTTTGCTGTAATCTATGAAACACAAGCTGATTTTCTTCTGAAATTATCTCGTATGCTCCAGTAACCAATATAAATTTGCAATATGTTCTCTAGTGCCTCTTCCTTTTCTGAATCCAGCTTGAACATCACACATTTCTTGTTTCATATATGGTAACAGTCTTAGTTGTAAGATTTTGAGCATAACTTTACTTGTGTGAGAAATTAATGTGATGGTCTGATGGTTGCTGCAGTTTTTGCCTTCTCTCTTTTTTGGGAACTGGAATGTAAATTGACTGTGAACTTAGGTGAACTCTAGTGTTGATTAAACCCTGGCAGTCACAGATGAAGGGTGGGTAAAATATGCTGAAACTGAATCCAGGCTAGACAGTGGTGATGGTGGTTATTGAAAGTGATGTGCTGGAGAGGATTGGCTTGCCCATTTTAGATGGGATCAGGGCATCTCTGATTGGTCAGTAGATCAACTTTTAGAGCTTTCCATGGAGAATGGTGAGCTCACACTTGTGAAAAACTTTCATTGTCAGTTGCATCTGAACTGGAAGATTGTTTCTCTTCTGCACCTGGCTGATCTGGCTATGCTGATCTATGCCCTTGTAACAGATAGACTGAGTTATTGCCATGCACACTTTGTGGGGAAGCCCCTCTGGAACTCTGAAAAGCATTAGTCAGGGTAAAATGTTGCAGTTTGTCTGTTGACAGAGCCAAATTAATATTATATCAATTCCAAAACAATGGCATTAGCTGCCTACATGCTTCCAGGTTCAATTTAGGTGCTTGTTCTTGCATTTAAAGCCTTTTGCAACCTGCAGTTCATGTACCTGATGGACACCTTGCATGGTATGAACCTGTGCACCTCTTGGAACTGCTCCATGGGTTCTCCGGACTGTTCCCTCCTTGTGCTTAATAGATACTGCCTCTGTGAAAAACTGGGCATTGTCTTGTATTGGTCCACAATTCTGAAACAGCATTATCAGAGGGTGTGCACCAGACCCCATCCCTGCTAGCCTTTAGGACATTTTTATTTCAGAGCGCATTTGGTTGATAAGATTTGACTTTTTGTTAGTAGATTGCCATTTTTTGCTTACCAGTTGTGTGATTTTCTAAAATTCATTCCCCAGAGCTGCTGTGTGGCTGCAGGAAACCCGAGATGGTTTTTAACCCAACATGTTAAAAACCTGAACATGTGCTACTACTACTATGACGACAACTACTACTATTACTACATTAAATTAAACCTGTGTAACTGAATTGTATTTAGTCGTCACAAATTTAAATTTATTTCCTCCATACAGACTCCTCAGAAGAACCTTGGTATAGCTTTGAAATTTCATAACTATACAATCAATGAAAAGAGCATTAAAGGCTGTGAGCATGGATGGTGGAAAATTAATGAACGCATGTAAGTATCTAACTACAATCCTAAGAATAGTTTCTTGGGGATTAAATCCCACTGTGCAACACTGAGTAGGATTCTGATTCTCCCCCCCTTGTGCTGCTTGTATGTGTGTATTCCCACCCTCTTCCTCTTGTTTGTGCATGGGTACTTGGGTCTACCTCCCGTGGCAGCCCTTCTGGAGTGGCGCCTGTCACCCGCCCTCAAAATTCCAAAAGTGCCCACAGGATCAAAAAAGCTTTGGGAAATCAGGCCTTGTGTAACTGACGGACATGGCTACCTCTTAGTATTTAACTTGTTTAAACCATATGATTCTATATTGCTGTCAGCCCTCTTGAACCGCGTTTGCTGTGGGAGAGACAGGATATACATTTGAAAAGAAAATAAATAAGATGACCAAGGAGGAAAGGGATAGCAGACCTGTTTACAGGATCCTAGCTCCTTCTCCCGTGAATGTTAGGGAGGATCCAAGTGAAAAAACCTTTTATTTGTATGAATTTAGCCAATCACAGGTTCTGTCTTCACAATGGCCCTGCCCACTTTCATGAAGCATATGGTGGGCACCCAGGGAAGTGGCCACAGTACCTAGTACCCAGAGGTGCCACATTACCTAAAGGTGTCACAATAGGAAATATTACAAGTTATTCAGCTGCCTGGAGTGGAGCCAATGTGGGGAGGGCAGCATATTCAGTAAAATTTATGGCAGCCATGAGAAGATAAAAATTTTCAAAAGAGAGACTAAACCAACATTGTATAATAATTTTGTTTTTTCATTCCTTAAAGCTAAAGGTAGTCCTTTTATCATGTTGGGGATCCCCCCCTCTAAAACGGTGTGTGTGTGTGTGTGTGTGTGTGTGTGTGTAGATTTCAGATTTTTCTGCAAACCTTGGGGTTTTTCTCAGGTTTGTAGAAAGATCCATCTTGTCTATCCATGGCCTCAGTCTCCAGATACAAGTATCCACAGATGGGACCAAGTAGAGAATTAGTTATATTGATGATGATATGCTTGGTCATATGTTGGGAAAGATGTTCTACATCACATGTCAACACTGATTCATCTTGTAGGTACTGTGGCTATTACATTGATCATCAGACAATATTCCGTGTTGCAAGCTTTGTGGCTAATGTCGAGTTCCAATGTAGTTCCAAGCTTTCAGAGAGGCCACTTCTGGTGGAATATGCAAGCTACAACATCAGCCAACGTAAGATCAGTTTTAAATTTCCTTTGCACTGTATGAAAAAAAAGATTAATGCAACTTTAAATGACAACATCAGAAGCTATTATGAAAATGTAGGGTAATGCCATGTTCGGTGCATGGAGGCAGTTTTTAAAATCGAAGAGGTTCCCCCCGCCTTTTCCTGTGTTTTGTTTAATAGCTTCGGAAAGTTGATGGGATTACTTTTTTTCCATAAACCTTGTATTGCAGCCCCAATCCACATTTCTCCCACCACTGAGTTGTTTTTTTAAGAAAACCATTGAGAGATCTAATCTTGTAATTCTCATATCTCTTGTTGCTGTACACTGGCTCTTAGACATGTCTACACCAAAATCCTTTTGTGCTATTCAGGTTGTTTTGGTTTTGTTGGATGCATCCTTTGTCATTTCTCTTGTCCTGCATTTGTTCCTGCACTTCTCTTTGTGTGTTTACACATGCAAGCATCAACAGAGTAATAAATGCAAACAATGAGCAGGATGTGAAATTTTACCCAATGACTGGGGCATGCTTAGTTAGATTTTTCATCTTTTCTCTGGATTGGTAGACCATCCTCTCACCATCATATCGCAGTCTGCTTATGAAAAACTCCTCAGAAGAAAGAGGTTTTATGTGTGACATTGTAGTGTGTATGTTTTTTTGGGGGAGGGGGGTTTCAAGCAACACAGGTTCAGACCTCCATTGGACACACAGAGGTAATCACACAGTTTTTTGGATCCAGGCGTTTTAAAAATTATTCAAAATATCCCACCATTCAGTTGAAAGAAAGTCCAAGTATAAAATTACCGTAAAACTAAAACCAGAATAAGTGACTCCAGAAAAAAAGCAGTAGCAAACATATCAATTTGTTAAAAACACAAGAAAACAAATCAGCATTATCTGATGTCTGAAGGATAGCCAGAAGATGTCTGGTAAGTATCTTTGGAGAGCTGTTCTGTAAGTAGAATGCCCTCACCTAAAAGGGCACGTCTTCTGTGTTACCTATACAGAACTCAATGGGGTTTTGAAGATAATCTGAAAGGGCCAAGGTACTTGGGAGGAGATGCACCATCTTACTTTAAAGGAAGGAGCAATGTTCCCCACAGTGTCTAGCCAGAATTGGGAATTGCCCAAAATCTCTCTTCTATTCCCCGTGGACCAAAAAGCTGTTCTGTTGGAAGAGCAGCTGCTGCTGGAACCAGTAGAACAGCACCTTATGATCCAAGCCATTGGTAGCTCATCAGGTTTGCACTTTCGTGTAAGGAATTCAGAAGTACCCTAATTAGGGACACTGTGACTGGGCAGACTAATCTTTCCACACTGTGTTCCAGGACATTTCATGGGCAAACACCTGGTTCAGATATGTCCTTTGCACATGGCCTTTGATACATTGGCATGCCGGCTTTGTACAGAGTTTTTTTTTCTGATCGCTGCTGATGGCTGACAGACTTTTAATTACAATTTTTGACCAACTCTAGAAATAATATTTTTTATGAAAGCTGTTCATTGCACACCATTTTCCAGGAGGTTTTGCCTGTGTGAGTCCCATTGGAATAAATGGGAGTATCTGGCACAGCTTGCATTAATTTCAACATGGCACATGCGAGAGAGCATCCAGGCAAGTTGTGTTAAATCCTAATAGAGAGGAAGCTAGAACTTACCACCCTTCCTTGTCTTGCCTTCAGCTTGTCCTCTTGGCTCTTTTGAATGCTACACTGGATTGTGTGTTCGCCAGGCTCAGCGCTGTGACGGGATCAATGACTGCTTTGATGAAAGCGATGAGCTCTTCTGTGGTTAGTACCTGCCCGTATGAAAAAGCAAAACAAAACATGAATATGGAATTATTTGTTTAAATCCATGTCTACTGTCACATCCCTTAGAGATCTGCTGATTCTCCCCTCCTTCCTTGTTTTAGATGTGTCCAAACAAAGCTGCAACACCAGCTTCTTAACACAGCAACATTCCCTTTTCTGTGATGGGATAATTGACTGTGAAGATGGCCAAGATGAACAAGGCTGCACCCAAAGTGAGATTTCCGTCCCCATAAGCACATGTGGCAATTCGACTCATCTGATGTTTGCCTCTCTGTCATAGTTAATCTTGCCTGAATCATGACTTCCCTGGGTGCCCTTAGCAAGCCAGTAGTCCTTTCAATCACATTAGGGTGTATCCTCACAGTGCCGTTAAAATACTATGAACAAATAACAAAGAGAAATGACAGAGCATTGTTATTTTCATTTCCTGGATGGAAATTGCTAATTGGGAATACAGAGAATATTAATTTTGGGGCTGTTTGCTTTCAGGCGTTCCCTGCACCAACAACACTTTTAAATGCAATAATAATATTTGCTTCAGAAAAAGAAATGCAAAATGTGATGGGATAGTGGACTGCTTCGACAGAAGTGATGAAAGCAACTGTAGTAAGTCTTCCTTATATACAGTCCTAATCATTGCCTTATAATAAATGAGCATGTTATTTTTCACATGGGTATGTCAGTCAATCAGAACCTGTCAAATAAAATCACTACCTTGCTTTGAAATCATTGATTAAAAGGAACAAGGATGTCAACTCAGACAGCACTGAGAATAGTCGGAAGGAATCTTAACTAAATTAAAAAGGCTGCCATCCCAGAAAACTGTATACATGCATATATAAAATAATAGTGTTTAGAAAGATCATCCAGCTGAATAGACAGGACGCGTTTTCATTTCAAGCCAACTTGCCTGTTCAGGTGGGAGATTGGCTATGGCAGAAGCTCTCTATAGTACATCTGGTATGCATTCACTTCCCCGCACCCATGTGAAGATTCACAGCTTTGGGCAGTAGCATATTTTACATGGCAAATCCTTTAATCATTGGCAAATCATTTAAAACCCTACTTGCACTGAAATCCTAACATAGTTGAAAACTCCTCATGGACTATGAATTGTGTGTGTGTATGTGTGTTATTATGTGTTGTCAAGTCACTTCTGACTTATGGCGACCCTATGAATTAATGACCTCCAAAACAGCATATCATTAACAGCCTTGCTTAGGTCTTTCAAACTGAAAGCCATGTCTTCCTTCATTGAGTCAATCCATCTCATGTTGGTTCTTCCTCTTTTCCTGCTGTTTCAACTTTTATTGCACTCTAGCATTATTGTTGTTTCCAGTGCGTCTTGTCTTCTCATAATGTGACCAAAGTATGATAGCCTCAGTTTAGTCATTTTAGCTTCTAGAAGAGTTCAGGCTTGGTTTGATCAAGAACCCCCCTTTTTTTCTTTTTTGCTTTTTGGCAGTACATGGTATCTATAAACCTCTCCTCCAGTATGCATTAATCTGTACATCTAAAGATCTCGTCACTTGAGGCAGCACTTTGCCCAATTTGGGTAACAACGAGGCCAACCCATAATATTTGGCATCTTTAGCCAAAGAGGCCCAAGCCAGTGCTCACCTGAGTCACATAGCCCCATTCCTGTGCTCAGTCTAGCCCAACAAATCTTGAAGAATTATGAGCTGCAGAACTCCCACAAAAACAGTCTTTCTCCACAGGCTTTTCTTATTGCTGCCAGCCACAAGCTTACATGAAAATGATAAGTGTAGTGGGATGTTGGCCATGGTCTGGTGGATAATGTCATGTAGTGTTCTCTGCACATGCAGTGGGGCATTATTTCTCTGAACATCAGCTGTGGATCCCACTAGAAGAGTTCCTTGAAACTTGGGGAGAGGTTTAAAAGTGGTGTGTAATGCCCTGCACAGAAGTGGTGTAAAGAAACACAAGTCAGATACTTTGCTGTTTATGCATAAACCCTTACACATGCCTAAAGGAACTCTTTGAATCATGCCTGCTGTCCGTTATTTCTTGGGCCTCCTCTCCTCTGTGGTCAGTCAGTGCTCATGTAGAAAATATGAGATTCCGTCTATGAGTTCTTCAAGCTTCCCAGTCATGGCTCTTGAGTCATTTGGCGTCAAAGCAAAGGTACCGTTTTTGAATGCCACAGCTCCATCCATACTCCAAACAAGTAACAACAGCCAGGTACAAAATGGGTGAGATTTATCAGGATAGGGTGGTTGCTGGAGGCTGTCCAGATGCCATCCAATGGATATCAGAACCTGTGTGAGTTCTGGATTGGGGTGGTTATCTTAGACCCCTGAGATCGAACCAAAAATTACTGAGTTACATTTAACAGGCATGATTACTTTATGTCTGTATTGTCTGAATAATCTCTAGACCATTATAGCTCCTTACTACTGCAAGAACCATATTAAATTGTTGTCCTCTTTTAAGGTTGTGGCAGTACAAAATACAGCCATAAACTGCACCGGATTGTGGGGGGTTCCGATTCGCAAGAAGGTGAATGGCCGTGGCAAGTCAGCCTCCTTTATGGTGGAGTTGCTTATTGTGGCGCGTCGGTCATATCAAAAGAATGGCTTCTCTCAGCTGCTCATTGTTTTCAGGGGAACAGGTCAGTAATTAACCTGGGCTTATTCAGGGCCTGTCCTTTCATAAGTTGATGGTATTGCCATGGGATAGACATGGAGCACAAAGGTTTTCCTGTTGTTCCATTAATTTGTTAACGGTCAGCTAAGCAATGCAATCATGCAATTTCCAATACCCATTTAGGAAAATAGTTTGCTTTTCTTTGCATATGCTAAGGGCCAATGCACGAGATTGCCCCACACCTGGCAGATACTTGCCTCTCATGTGCCCATAGTATTCCCCTGTTCATGCCTTGTGGGTCCTTTGATTTGTCTGGCACAAAGAGAAGCTGCTCTTTTGGCAAGCGATGGCTCCGTCCACATCCCACAGAGGCAGGGTACTCTCACAGAAAGAAAAAAAGAGGAAGGTCAGCCAGCACTGGATAGCCACCTGTGTCAGAAGAAGGAGTTGGTTTTATACCCCACATTTCTCTACATTTAAGAAGCGGCTTACAATCGCCTTCCCTTTGCCTCCCCATAAAAGACACCTTGTGATGTAGGTGGGGCTGAGAGAGTTCAGAGAGAACTGTGACTAGCCCAAGGTCACCAGCAGACTTCATGTGTAGGTGTGGGGAAACAAACAAGAAGAAGACGAAGAAGAAGACAATGACAAAGAAGAAGAGTTGGTTTTTATATGCTGACATTCTCTACCACTTAAGGAAGAATCAAACCTGCTTACAATCACCTTCCCTTCCCTTCCCCACAACAGACACCCTGTGAGGTAGGTGGGACTGAGAGAGCTCTGTGACTAGCCCAAGGTCACCCAGCTGGCTCCATGTGCAGGAGTGGGGAAACCAACCCGGTTCACCAGATTAGTGTCCGCCACTCATGTGGAGGAGTGGGGAATCAAACCTGGTTCTCCAGATTAGAGTTCACAGTATCTACCTTCTGCTCATAATGAGTGCCTGCATATCGCTCTTTGGCTCCTGGTTTATTTCAGCCCAAATACATACAATAGAATGTGAAGAAAATACAGTATCACTAACACATCAATCCTATGCAGAATTATTCCAGTCTAAATCCATTGAAATCAATGATTTTAGACTGGCTTGCACTGTCTAAGTACTGTACTAAGTACTGGCTTGCTCTGTAAAGTAATTAAATGTAACAAAATTATCACTGATAACAATGAAAAAGTCCTAGGAACAATGATACAGGTTTTTTTTGTTGTCTGTTAAACCCCCTCATCAGCATAGAAAAGGGGATTTCAAACTTTTTGAAGTTTGGCCCCCATCTAAACTTTCTCTGCCTCCCAGTTGCTCCTCTGCATCTTCTTTGGACTGAACTTCAACTAATTGGCCTTTATCCAACTCATTACTTCAATGAGATACCAGTACATCCACCATCGCACCTGGCTGTGCTGAAAAGAGATTGGTTATCATCAGTGCTGATGATATTTCTCTCCAAAGGTCTTGACACATTGATGTTAAGCAGCATAGGGGGTAAGATGGAACCTTGTGGAACCCATAGCACAAATCCCATGGAGATGGGTGTCCCCTAGCACCATCTTTGAGCATTGGTGGGCAGGGCAAGATTGGAACCTCCAGAGTGTGGTGATCCCACATTTCTCTGGCTTTTATCTAAAAAATAATTAAAAAAATTAGAGCTCTCCTGCCAGGTCCCAGAGTTTACTATGGATTATTACCTATTAATTTGTTTTTGATTAGGTTATCAGACCCCAGAACCTGGATAGCTCATTTGGGTATGCGCACTAAAGGGAAAGCCAAATTCATCTCTACTGTGCGAAGAATCATTGTCCATGAGTATTATAACAGTAGGAATTATGACTATGACATTGCCCTGCTACAGCTAAGCACACCATGGCTTGACACAATGAGATGGCTAATTCAACCGATATGTATACCACCTACCACATACAGAGTGCACACTGGGGAGAAGTGCTGGGTCACAGGCTGGGGACAAAAGCAAGAAGCAGGTGAGATCATGTCTCAGAACAGGCATAAAGTGTTGGTTTCCTCAATAAAGAATTATATATATATATATATAAAGTACAAAGAACATACAGCTATCTATAATGGTAAGGTGCCACTAGACTCCTAGTTATTTTTACTGCAACAGACTAATATCGCTATCCTACAGTTGTCAACCTCCAGGTGGTGGCAGGAAAACCACCTGGGTGACCTTTTGTCAAGGGTACTGATGGAAGTAAAGCTGGATAATCAGAACTGGATGGTCAGCGGATAATGAATACATTCTTATCCTAAACACAGCTAAAGTGTAGAGTGAGTGAGAGACTCTGAACTGGGACGACCCTGGTATAAATATCAGTGTATGTGCAACTGAGTGAGTTCGGAAAGAACATGGGGGAATAACTGAGGGACATTGGAAAAAATAGATGAAGCAGGAACAGCTCAGCCTCTAGGAGAGTCAGATGGTTCAGGAGTTACAAGCGGATATGTTTAATGAAAGACTTTTCCATGTTACTCTTGCCTGACCCTCAACTAATTGCTTTCCCACTTGAAGTACCCCATTCTACTGTGAACTCAGTATGTGGTCACTTTCTAACCTTCTTTCCAATTTGCAGTACCAGTCTTCCATAGAGGGTTGAAATCATTAAGTAATCTAAAGCACAAAACCCATTAGTGTTGTTATGAAATGCCCCTGGATGAAAGTTCCTATAGATTTCAGTGGAATATTCTTCCACGTAAAGAGTTTGCAAGTTTACTGTGCTTTGAGAAGAACCACAATTGCATTGTTATTCAGGATATTATCAAGAGTGGCAAATAATGATTTACGACTGGAAATTATCTTCTTGCTTTCATTATTAAGCTTAATTTTTCTTTTCAGACAATAAAGGATCAGCAGTACTACAAAAAGCAGAAGTAGAAATTGTGGACCAAACACTGTGTCATTCAACTTATGGGCTTATCACAGCACGGATGCTGTGTGCTGGGGTGATGTCTGGGAAAAGGGATAGTTGTAAAGTAAGTAGTTGCTGCCTCATCTACACACATTTGTTAGCAAGCGGTTCTGTACTGCTTATTTCATAATCACAGAAAATGTCAGTCCAGTAATGAGAAACTCTGTTGAAAAACCTAATGGTGTCAGTGCAATGAACTGCAGTTAGCACTAGGGGTGTGCACCATCCCTTCCCCCAGTATTTTTTGGGTTCGGGTGTAATAGACCTAATTTTTTAAAAAGATCCGAAAACGCCAATCCCCGATACCGGTATGGGTTTTTTTCTGGCTTTTTTCAAAATTAAAAAACACGAAATTTTTCAAAAATGCAGGTCTATTAAGCCCGGACCCAAAACATTTCATGCCACCAAGAGTTGTTTTTTTATATGCCAAGTTTCTCTACCACTTAAGGAAGAATCAAGCTGGCTTACAATCACTTTTCCTTCCCCTCCCCACAACAGACACCCTGTGAGTTAGGTGGGGCTGAGAGAGTGTGACTAGCCCAAGGTCACCCAGCTGGCTTCATGTGTAGGAGTGGAAAAACCAACCCAGTTCATCAGATTAGCCTCCGCCGCTCATGTGGAGGAGTGGGGAATCAAACCTGGTTCTCCAGATCAAAGTCCACTGCTCCAACCACCACTCTTATCCACTACACCACACTGGCTCTCCATGAGCTCTTCCCCCCCCCCCCACATTAGGGTGCATTCAATAATATGAGGCTCCCACTTTTAAACTGGTGGTACAGCCCCTGGGTACCCAAGGTTGGGTAGAAATATATATATGTGTGTGTGTGTGTGTGTGTGTAAATACTGAAAATATAATTTATTAGAAGCGCTATGTAATGGTTAAAAATATTTAAAAACATTAAAATAGCACAATGGCATTTCCTAGGGTTGATATCTGTAACCACATACCAAACACGTTGAAAAACCATGTCTTTTTTCTAGGGAGATTCTGGAGGACCTCTATCATGTCGAAGCAAAGGTGATGGAAAGTGGTTTTTGATTGGCATTGTCAGCTGGGGTTACGGCTGTGGAAGAGCCAATTTTCCTGGAGTATACACAAGGGTGTCAAATTTTGCTACGTGGATCCACAAATACGTGCCTTCAGTTTTTTAATTTAGCAACAATCAAACACAGAGTCAACGATGAAGTATTTCCATTAAAATCAAACTTATTAAGCAATTGGCTATGCTTTCCATTTGTCATTCTGTATGTTACACCACAGGTTTGCAAATCAATTGTATGCCCTGGGTTTATTGTGACAAACACAAACACAAACAGAGGTTTTGAAAGACTGAAGTCCCATCTGTTTTAACCTCAGATATCATGAAAACACCCTGTACTATATCTAATCTTTGCGGCTTGGATTGTGCCAAAAACTCTGCTGACAGAAGGTCTTTGTCATCATAGAGTGATGTTTTCCCCCTCCCTCTCCCACTGCAACCCCAAATGTCCTCAAATGTTGCTTCTATTTTTATTTATTTATTTTATTGGATTTCTAGTCCACGCTCCCTAACCAGGTCAGGCTCTGGGTGGCTTACAACCATTAAAACAATGTCATACAATCTCTAAAATTAACAATTACTATATGCTCGATAAAATCAATATGGGATAGGAGACCCCCCTAAAGAACAGCATAATTGGAATTCTGCTGCAGGAGGAGGGACTTGGCAAAAGCAGCCTCCTTCCATCAGTAGAAATCCTTTGTGGGATCCAAACAATGTATTTTTTCACAAGTATTTCAGAAAATGTTTGGGGGAAAATGAATTTTATGATAAAAAAATAAAATTATGTGTTATTCAAATTACATGTCATTACAAATAATATAAATGAAGTTATGTTCTATATATAGAGGGTACTAAGTTTGATTCCCTTGTATTTCCAGTTAAAAGATTCCAGTGCAGGCAAAGGCTTATGCTTCAGACCTTGGAGAACTTCTGCCAGTGGGAGCACACTGATCTGTCCCAGTATGAAGGCCAAAATAGATATTATCTTGGCATGAAAAGTAGAAATTAAAATGAAAGAGAGTGGATAGGTTGTCAGCAAAAGAGAGCCAGGTTCAAATTTCCACTTTTTCATGACACTCATTGTGTGGGCTTGGACAAGGCACTGGGTTTCAGCCTAACTTACGTAACAGGGTTGTGTGTAACAAAATAGGACAGAGAGGGGAAGGACAGATGAACTGCACACATTGCTTTGAACTCATTGGAGAAATGGAAACAGGATAAAAATGGCATACATACTAACAGTGATCTTAATTAATGCTTTGCATCTAACCCCACATGGTTCTAATCCAATGCTTACTGAGGGCCAAAAGACATGTTAAGTTGTTTAGTGTTAGGGTTGCCAGCTATGGGTTGGGAAATACCTGAGAATTTTGAGGTGGGGCCTGAGGAGGGCGGGATTTGGAGAAGCGAGGGACTTCAATGCCATAGAGTCCAATGGCCAAAGCGGCCATTTTCTCCAGGTGAACTGATCTCTATTGGCTGGAGATCAGTTGTAATAGCAGGAGATCTCCAGCTAGTACCTGGGGGTTGGCAACTCTATTTAGTGTGTTGTGTTGGGGTTCCCCCAACCTGACCCATAAGCAGTCAGTCTCATCATGTCACACTGATGGGAACTGATTTCCCAAGCATGTGGGGGATTTGGATTGAGGCCGTGGTATGGGGAGAAAAATGGCTCCATCTGCCCTCCACATCATTTTTCCAACTTCAAACTGCCTTTGTACTAACTAGGGCTGCCAACTCTGGGTTAGGAAATTCCTCGAGTTTAGAGGGGGGAAATTTGGGGAACCTAGGGAGGGCAGGGCTTGGGGAGGTGAGGGACCGCAGTGTGGTATAGCGCCATACAGTGACCCTCTAAAGCAGCCATTTTCTCCAGAGCAACTGATCTCTGTAGTCTGGAGGTCAGTTGTAATTCTGGGATATCTCCAGACCTGACCTGGGGGTTGGTAACCCTACACTACTAATGGGTTATATGTGCAAACCCCAAATGCGGCAAATAGCACCTGGAGATGTTTTGGGTTGGAAACACGGTGTGGGGAAAAGGCTGAAGCCCTTTCTCCCCCTGTGCTCATTTGGTGCACTGCACGCTTGGGAAATTAGTTCTGTGATGTATGACTGCATGATGTGCTCACACATTAGGTTGGGCAAACCCCAACCCAACCCATCATACGAAATAACAAAAAAGTAGGAGAAGGGATCACTTATATAAGGGAAAGGGACGAGATCTATTTCTCGTACAAATTCCCTCCAAGTTCACTTGCTTGTGGGAACAGTGTGCTTCTTGTAACAGCAGAGTAGCATGAAAAATGGGAGTGATAACCTCATATGGGGTCTCTCATTTGTTCTTAAATCGCTCGTTACTTGTTTGATATACATAGGAGCATGGTAAGAATGATAGAATCATAGAGTTGGCTCATACAGGCCATCTAGTTCAACTCCCTGCTCAATGCAGGATCAGCCCAGAGCATCCCTGACAAGTGTTTGTCCAGCGTCTGCTTAAAGACTGCCAGTGAGGGGGAGCTCACCACCTCCCTAGATAGCTGATTCCACTGTTGAACAACTCTTATTGTAAAAAAAAAATCAGGATATTATTGTAAAAAAAAAATCAGGATATTATTGTAAAAAAAAAAAAGCCAGTACCTGTTTGCCTGCAATTTAAACCCATTATTGTGAGTCCTATCCTCTGCTGCCAACAGGAACAGCTCCCTGCCCTCCTTTAAGTGCCCTCCTTCAAATACTTAAAGAGAGCAGTCATGCCCCCTCAATCTCCTCTTCTCCAAACTAAACAATTCCCAACTTCCTCAGCCTTTCCTCATAGGGCTTGGACTCCCAGCCCCTGATCATCCTCATCGCTCGCCTCTACACCCACTCCATTCTGTCCATATCCTTTTTGAAGTGAGGCCACCAGCACACAATACTCCAGCACACAAATCTCCTGCACACAATACTCCAGGTGTGGCAGGATCAATGCAGCATACAGTAGAACTATGACATCTTGCGATTTGGATGTTATGCTTCTGTTGATGCACCCCAAGATCGGATTAGCTTTTTTTGTCACTTCATCACACTGGCTGCTCATATTTAACTTACTATCCACCCTTACCCCAAGATCTTGTTCACACACACTGCTACTCAGAAGTGTATCCCCCATCCAGTATGCATGTCCCCTATTTTTGTTACCCAGATGTAGAACTCAGCACTTATCCTTGTTGAATTGCATCCTGTTCACATCTGCCCACTTTCCCAGTGTGTTCAGATCTCGTTGAATTCTATCTCTATCTTCTGGTGTGTTTGCTGCTTCTCCCAATTTGGTGTCATCTGCAAATTTAATGAGTAGTCCCTCCACACCCTCATCCAGATCATTTATAAAAATACTGAAAAGTACCGGGCCCAATACCAAACCCCATGGCACCCCACTGGACACCTCTCTCCATTCAGACGAAATGCCCTCAACAACTACTCTTTGAGTGTGGTTCTCCAACCAGTTCTCTATCCACCTAACTATCCTAGGGCCAGTCCACAATCCTCTAGTTTACCCACCAAAACTTCATGGGGAACCCTGTCAAAAGCCTTACTGAAATCCAGGTAAACAACATCAAACACATTCCCTTGATCCAGTAAGCTCGTCACATGATCAAAGAACTCATGCCGACAACGGCACACCAACTTCCCTGACTTTCTTGGGACAAAACTTGGAAGTAGAGCCTAATGTGGGACATCACCAGTGATTAGGTGCAAGTGCAAGTTGCCAACTGCTCCTAGTGCATCTGAGGACAGGTGTCCCCAGCCTTGTTCAGCCTGGGTCCCCTTTTGGAACTTTGAACAAAGGTAGTGGATGCCACCATGTAGTAGCTGTAAAGCAGGGTTGTGCTGATCTCATAATGGCTGTCATGGGAATGGAATTGACTCTTTGCTTTGGAGAAGAGATGCTGTTTAGTTTCAGTTTCCAAAGAAAGAGGAGGGTTTTCTCCCTCATGGCCATGAGGAGAGGAGGGGTTGCCAAACCCAGAGACATATAAAGTCTGCATCTACATCCAAGCCAAGGGCATATGGTAGTAATGTACTTGATCAACATGACTTCAGCAATTTTAATAATCAGTAAGATTGGCTGGGCCCTGACCATAGAGTTTCCAACCTCCAGGTACTAGCTTGAGATCTCCTGCTATTACAACTGATCCCCAGCCATTAGATATCAGTTCACCCGGAGAAAATGGCCACTTTGGCAATTGGTCTCTATGACATTGAAGTCCCTCCCCTCCTCAAACCCCACCCTCCTGAGGCTTCGCCCCAAAAACTTCCCACCAGTGGTGAAGAGGGCCTGGCAACCTTACCTGACCTGGATGGCCCAGGCAAGCCTGATCTCATCAGATCTCAGAAGCTAAGCAGGAGCAGCCCTGGTTAGTACTTGGAAGTGAGCCCACCTCTGTCAGTCTATTGCTTTGAAAACCCTGCTGGGTCTCCATAAGTTGGCTGTGGCTTGACAGCGCTTTACACACACACACACACGCACGCACGCACACTTGTAAAGAGTGATCTAAAGCTCCTTGATAAGACCTTTTGGATTTCCCCCCAAGACTTGAAGGAACAAGTGGGCACCAGAAAACACATTGGTGGGATCCACTTTGGGTATTGCTGTCCTTCGACATACTCCAGAAAAAAGCTAAATGGAGCATGCTTATTACTCCCAGCCTGCAGTTACTCCCCTGCCTGCCCATCAGTTACTGGGCTCAGTTTAAAATATTAGCTATCTCATACAAAGCCCTTCATGGCCTTGGAACCTCTTATCTGTGAGACCCCCTCTCCCCCTATGCTCCACCATGACAGCTTTGCTCATTGGAGGAGGTCTTCTGCAGGTGTCAACTTGAAAATGGGCAAAATGAACAACTGCTCACATATGTGCCTTCTCTGTTGTGGCCCCCACCTTGTGGTCTGGCTGAGGAGAAGGCTTCTACTCTCATGGCTTTCCACAAAGCCATGCAAAACTGAATGATTCAAGAGGGCTTTTCAACACAAGTGTGCCCTGTGGCAGAAACTATCTAGCACACACAGAGCTGGTTCATACAGTCCAAGCTGTTGAAGCTGCAACTGATGCAAATTACAGTAATGGTTAGTGTTGTTTGCCAAAAGAAGCTTATTACATCAATACTCCTTCATTTCCTTTGTAAGGATTTTGGGAAGCAATTCTAAGTTTAAGCCTATGCTGAGGACATGAATGTGCTGAGGGATGAATTTAATTTTTGTTGTACTATTAATTGGTTAAATATAATTCAGACTTTCTCAGTAATAGGAGTTGCTCATTTTGCCTTTTTTAAATAAAAAAAGTTGGTTCATTTCTTGCACATAAAAGCACTGCTTTGTTTCCTGAGGTTTCCATAGTTTCTGTTGTGAGTTTGTTTTGCTCGTGTATTTTTAAAAGGGGGGGCTGGCTTTCAAGGGATATTTCATGCCATCTGAATATACCTGATTGTACAAGTTCAGCTTGGAAAACAAAGGGTTACTTTAGGGCTGACTTATATTTCCTTCCCACCTACTAGCTGGTAGTCAGGAGGCTGTTGAGCTGTTCAGCAGAGAAGAATCAGGAGCAACAGGAGAAACAAAAACATCTATTTCAATTGATCTTACTAAGAAAGATGTCTGAGTTTCTTTCGGGATTTTGATGTTGAGAATCAGGCAGAATAAATCAGAGAAGCATCATGATGAGGCCTTTCCCCTCCAGGCGGGTCTCTACTGTATTCAGCATACCTACTCCGAATGATTCAGAATATCTCTCTGGACCGGTAAGACAACTGCAAGTCAGTTGAAGTAACACACATTCTAATTTAGAAATTGTTCACGAATTATGTGACAATAAATATTGTGCCAATTGAGCACACAGGTTGCATGGTTTTGCTTTACAAGATCTGCTGATTTTTATTTTTTGCTCCTTTTCCTTTTCATCATTGAACAGGGGCTGTCTCTTCCTCATAGCCAGTCTTCAGGAGAAGAAATTATTTATCTAAAGCACACTTTTGCCAAAAAAATGAAGAAATGTTTATGGAAAAGATGGCTGTTAGGGATATTACCTGTGATTTCCTTGACTCTCACAGTAGTTCTATTGGTCATTTATTATGCATTAGGTAAGTTTCATTCCTTGAACTTGATTTTCAATAAGCATTTGAAGGTTGCCCTTCAGACAGATCATTTTAAGGTTTCTTTCCCACTTAAAATTCCAAAATTTCAGTACTCTACAATGGTCAGCATAAGAGTCAGATGGTATTTCTTTTTTTTTTTTATCTGTTAGCATATGAGGCTAAGCTAATGTTCAGATATCATAACTTAGTTGCTGGTCTAGCAACAGCTGTCTATGAGCTGAAACACTTTCCCATTAAAATCTGTCCTGCCACCAACACAAAGGGCTGCTACATTGGGAAGCGGGGTGTGCACATGGTGCTTCTTCTATTCTATGTACATCTCCAAGGAAACAAGCATCACTATTCAATTGGGTCCTGCCTAACTGATTTATAAGGGTCTAAAATGTTAGAAACTATGTTGTCAAAATCCATAATATTAAGAGATCAATATTTACAATTTGATGGAATTGAGGAAAACATTTTAATGTGCCAGTTTTCAGATAGTATTAGGTTGGATCCCAACTTCTTCAAGTGGAAGGCGCTCAGGCAAGCAGATATTCCCATATGCAGTAGGTTTTGCTTATGAAGGTCCTCTGGGGTGTAGGGGGAACTGCAGTGGCAAAGGGGGACAGATCAATTTGTGCGAACTCCTCTCATCTTGGAACCAGCCTAATGTTTGTAATGACAAGAAGATTATCAATAGTCATTTTCATTTGCACATGATGAAAATTGATTTCTACGGAAATAATAAATATGACCAGATATCACTGTATGTTTGTAATGGAAGTCAAATTTGGAATGAAAGTTATATATTAATTAGGAATGATTTGTAAAAAAGATTTCTAGGAAGGAGCCAGTTAGCACATGAGTTTTTAAGTACCCTTATTTCAACAGTGATAAATTCTCTTTGTTCTGAATGTCTGCTAATTTCAGCTCCGGCATTCTCTTTCATCTATGTTGGTGGAAGTGTTGAAATTCCTAACCTGACCTACACAAGTGATTTAACACATCCCAAGTCACATAGATTTATATTGCAAGCTGAAGCTGTCCAGAATTATGTAAGTTTTATGAAAGTTTATGCAGGACTTTGGGAGGGACTAAAATTCTGTTGAATAACTACTGTAACTGGAGCATGTTATAGGACTAGAATTCTGAGGGTTGGTTTTCTTTTTAATTGTGTTTTTTTTTTTAGTTTACTGAAGATAAATGTTCAGTAAAACAGAGGAGGCGGAGTGGATGAGAAACTGAAAGAATTCTTAGGGAGAAAAGTTCCAGAGCTGGCCCTACCATTAGGCATAGCCAAATTGGTCCATTTCAGGCAGGAGGAGACTTTGGGATACCATTGAAAGACTGCAGATTTTCTGATGTTATATCTTTACCACTGATCACAATTTTTGTTTTGTGCCCCAGGCAGCAAAATGTCTCATCTTGTCCCAAATTAGAAAGTTGTCTGATTGTGCGTTTTGTTAAATAAGAGAAGCAGTACCTTCTTTGCTATGGAAACTGAGTATTGTTTTGCATTTCTTCATGTGTAATTTTTTTATTATCTATTTATATTTAAAGCAAAAATATGGTGTCGTCCAGCTTAATAATGCTTGCTTTCTTGCACTCCAAGGTTTGTTCCATTTGTGAGATTAATACATGCTAGAAGGCTTGGAAACACAAAGCGTCTCTCTGTTAGCCTCCGTTTCCCAAGTAAATGGTTCGCAGGTCTGAAAGCTGCTTTGTGCATGGTTGACATGAATTGCGTATGATCTGATTGGAAGCCAGAATGACAGGGATCTTAAGTAGCCTTAATTCATACTGATTTTTTCTTTCTTTCAGCATCCTCTGCTTACTGAAGAATCACTGTGATACTGCCTTGTAAAAATTATCAGACTGAAGTGAAATGTTAGATTGAAATTGACTCTTTCCCTCTGATTAGAGGATCACTCACTTTGTCAGGTTACTTGAGCTAGATGTAAAACCAAACATTATCTTTAATGCAGCATGATATGTCAGAAAATGATATGACTGCACTCAGACTTAACAGGATTTTTTTTCTGTTCTTTATATTTAGCTTTCTAATTGTTTAACTATCAGTTTGCAGAATTATATGGCTCTTCTGCCTTAGGAACTTATTACTTGAAATCAGTTATTGCTGCCTTTAGGTAAGTAATTTTCTAGTACACTTCCTCACTGGATATGAAATGATTTATCTGTCAGCTTTTGATGGCTTTTTGTATTCTCTAGTGGGGTGGATTAGCCCTTTAAATTAATGGGGAAGTTCTGGGTGGGCCGCTGCCTTGGAAGTTCATTGGCTTTCTGGAGCAGGCTCAGCCCTAGTGGCGCTGGCAGCTCTTTAAGACCACTCAGCCTAGACCTGACCAGAGTCGATGTGATCGGCACTAGGGTTGTGCAAAAACAAAAATCAAAAAAGGTAAATTTCGGGTTCGGGTTTATTGGGCCCGTTTTTTTTGGGAAACCTGAAATAAGCTGAATACCCATACCGGTAAATATGGGCATGCGGCTGATTTTCGGGCTTCCTGAAACAATTCGACCCTGGGAGAGTTATTTTTCGAGGTAGAGCTCCCAAATTCACAGTGTAGCTTGAAGAGACTGTCCTTGCACAAACCCCAAACTTTGGTTAAGATTGGGTCAAGGGATCTGATTTTATGGGGTTTGGAAGGGGTCGACCCCTCCTCCATAGACAACCATTGTGAAGTTTGCAATAGTTGTCTATGGAGGAGGGGGCAGCCCCTGCCAGACTCTATAAAATTGGACCCCCTGACCCAACCTTCACCAAACGTTGAGGGTCATGCAAGGAGAGTCCCTTGAAGCTAAGCTGTGAATTTGGGGGCTCTACCTCAAAAATGCCCCCCCGGATAATTTTAAATCTATTTACCTTTTTAGACTTGTTGTCGGTAATGGCTGCCTGTCTGTTTCCTTCCTCCCTCATGGTTGATTGCAAGGTTGCTGTTAATTATGGGAAGTTGAGTTTTCCCACACTTGTAATTGCTGCTTCCTTCCTTAAGAATGCTGCAAATTTGGGGACTCTACCTTCAAAATTCCCCCACAGGAACTTCAAAAAAATCCTCGTATAATTTAATGGACCCGAATTTTTTGGTCAACCTGGTAATAAACTAAATACCAACATTCAGCTTAATCCGGGTTTACCAAAAAAAAATCGGGCCTAATAAACCCGAACCTGAAATTTGCCAGGGTTTTTTTGCACAGTTTTTTTCCTAGTCACAACTAATTTTAGCTGGATCAGAGAAACATCATTAAAAATATGTTCCTGTAAAAGCAATGGGACAATTCCAAATGCTTAGGATTGAGATGATTTTCTAATTATCTTGGGTTTGCATAAGCTATCAGAAAAGAAACAAAATCTCTTACTTGTATGGAAAAAAAACAGACTTACAGAGTGTGCAAATTAATGGTGAGGCTTACAAGACTTATGAACTGATTTTAAATTACTGTTTGCCACATACTAGTATAAACCTCCCCAACTTGGGAAGAAGAAATGGAACAATCTTTAAAACATGGTTGAGAAAACAGTTTCAAAAGGGCTCTATGTCTTGTGTCATAGAAATGTGACAATATATTCAAAGGTTATCTTTACAAAGTGATAATTGAATGTGATAATCAGATCCCAACATATACCAACGCACACATTATGGAGCATACAGGTTTGGCCCAGGTTAGCCTGATCATCAGATCTGGAAGCTAAGCAGGGACAGCTCTATCTAGTATTTGGATGGGAGACCACCATGGAAGTCCAGGGTTGCTACGCAGTGGCATGCAATGACAAACCACCTCCAAAGACTCTTGCCTTGAAAACACTACAAGTTCACCATAAATTGGTTGCAACTGGATTGTACTTTCCACCACCACCATCCACCTTATGCTTATGGGAAGTCAAACATGAGTTGTGGTTTCTTGTCAATTCCCACATGTGCATGACCTGATCTGGATTGCAACTGCATTGTGCATGGAGAAAGGGCTTCAGTTTTCTCCCTTGATCATCTTCCTGACCTGAGATGGTCCTGGGTGTGCACTATTTGGCCCATTGGGCAAACCCATATGTATAGTTGGGGTTTCCTCAGAGGCCAAATAGTGCCTCTTATGCTATTTTGGGTCAGGAAAATGGCTGAAATCATTTCTCTATTCATGCCACACTTGTGATCTCAACCACATTCTCACTACACATATGAGAATTTAGGAGAATTTGCAATTCACATCGGAACACATGGTGGGGACACCAGACTGATCCTGTGTACTGTGTAAATCAACTTGGTGCCTCTCTCTATTTTCCAAGATAATTCAGAACAATTCTGTTAACAATGAATTTTACTGATGTGTCTAGGCCAATAGATACAAGTAGCTGCAATAAAATCTGAGGCTATACCTGAGCCTTTGTTTTTCATTCTTTCTTCTTCTAGTGAAGGAAAAACTGGCCTTCGAGCATACTACTGGAGCACTTTTTGGGCACCACAAGATATTGTTCTCACTATTAAAAATGTAATCTCAGTGAAGCAAAAGCAAATCATTAGCAAAAGAAGACCCCCAAAGATTAATAGTTCAGCTGAAACATTTTCTTTTGAAGAGGATTTTGACATCATTACAATGGAACTTTTTGGTAATGGAAGATCTTGTATTCTTTCAATGTTTCAAAACTTAACAGGCGAATCTAACCAACTTTGCTGACTCTTAAATCATTTTAGTTTCAGATTCTATGGACTATGATGTGACATTAAAATCAGGTAAGAGCTAATTTATTTTATTGCACTTAGTTTCTATATTTCTAGCAGTGTATCAAGGAATGTTTCTGCATAACCTTCATTTATTTCATTCATTCCAATTCACTGCAAGGCTGAACCCAGAGGATTCAATGCACCAGAAACCTACTCCCTTTCATGAGTAATTGAAATGAATGGAATTTTCAAGCACCCCTGTGTAGCTTGCATTCATTTAATCAATGATTGTGTGGGAGGACTTCTGATGGTTTTTCCATCAGTCCCAACTTCCAAACTAATCACATAGTCTCTCTAAGAATTTGTCCACATTCATTTGGTTCCTATGAAGTTGAATGAAGAGGAATTTTCATGATTCACTATATTTGACTTAGCAATCATATTTCACCCAACAAGCCCCAGAGCCTACAAGCCCCAATCATATTTCACCCTACAAGCACCAAGAAAGAGCAAAATGTTACTTTTGTAAGAACTGGCAAATCTGTTTAAAAACAAAACAAAACAACAAAACACAGCAGTACCATCATAGATAGGTTAAACTCAATCCCAGTTATTAAAACTATTAATTTATCTTTTAAGGTATAATAATTTATTTATATGGTCACTGACCAGCAAAAACAAACAACCAAACAACAGCCACAATAGTTAAAAAAACCCACAACTACAGCTATTACTGCTACTACAAATAATCTAAACCTAAAAATTACAAATTATGTGTATGAATAAAATTTATATATACATTGTATAACTTGCTGTGACCCCCTTAATATTTTGAGTAATAAATTATTTCTGTTACTTTTATCCTGTCAGGGTACGACGTATTTTAATAGCTGCAGCACAGAATTTAGCAGTCAAGAGTGTAAATTGTGATTTTTCATCAGTTAAGAGCTTCTTAGCCAGAAACTCATCTGGTTGGTCAGGGCAAGTGTTAAGAAAAGGGGAAATAAACCTTGTGCAGACATCTTTTAAGGTATGTGTGTTATGTACCATCAGGTCACTTCCAACATGGCATCCCTATGGATTAATGATCTCCAAAACACCCTAACATTAACAGTCTCACTCGTCTTTCAAACGGAAGGCCTGGCTTCCATTATCAAGCCAATCCACCACTTGTTGGGTCTTCCCTTTTTCCTACTGCCTTCAACTTTTACTAGCATTTGCATCTTTTCCAGTGAGTCTTGTCTTCTCATGAAAGCACAATAGCCTCAGTTTAGTCATTTTAAATTATATTTTAAGGTAATTGAGATAATTATCTTGTTCCTCCCCTAAAATGTTTTTTAACTCTCCTGTATTCAAGTTGAAGTGGTGGGGTTTCTTTCAAGGCCTCATAACAAAGCTCCAGATCTCCTTTGCAAACCTCTAAAGGCACAGAATGGTGCTGATCGGATGGAAGATGGAGAAGACTGACTGTGTTACAGCCTTCTAAGGCCATAGATTTTTTGGAGGGTAGGTTTTACTCAGGCAGGCATCCGCCCTAATTCAAATCCAGCCAATGTAATCAGACAATGACAAGCTGTTTTAAATACTGATCATTTTTTCCCTCAGCATTTTCAAGTGCCATTGTGTGGAACTTGGACTATCAGAAATTATTTTTTTCTGTTGTAAATCATTAGCTAACTAGCCAATAGAAATAAATTCTGCAGTGTTTCACTATATGAGGTATGTTGAAAGTCTTCATCAATTTTATTTTACTTAGGAAGACTAGCAACAATCTTAACTCCATTGTATGAATAAAGAAATGTACACTGGCCTTTAGAAAGAATGCCGTCAGTACTATCATTGTATAGCTACAGTCAAGCAATTTAAATAATTGGTAATTTTAACCAGTTATTTCACCTTTTTTTTTTTTAGTGCTCTAGTTTAAGAATAAAAGTATGAATCCAGAGAAAATTTGTTTTTGGTTTTGTGATAGTACAATGTACACCCCTGATCTGGGCAACCAAAGGGGTTATAAACACTACCATTTTTTTTAAAAAAAAAAGGATGAAAAAGTGAAGCAATTAATTAACAGGTTAGGTAAATCTTTCCATGGCTTGTCCTGGCAATCCTATTCCAGAGTTAGGGTTGCCAATCTGCAGGTGGTGGCTGGAGATCTCCCGCTATTACAACTGATCTCCAGGTGACAGAGATCAGTTCACCTGGAGAAAATGGCTTCTTTGGAAGGTGAACTCTATGGCATTATACCCCATTGAAGTCCCTCCCCTCTCCAATCTCGGCCCTCCTCCTGCCCCACTCCCAAAATCTCCAGGTATTTCGCAACCTGGAGCTGGCAACCCTGCCCAGAGTCAACCTGTCTATTGATTTATTTGCTGTTTATATCCTGCCTTTCCAAATTCAAAGCAGTGTACACAGGTCAACAGATAAAAAAGTATTGAAACATGATACAAGAAACATCCAAGAGTCCAATCTAAGCACCACAATAACAATAACAACAGAAGTACCCAGTCCCAACTTCACTAGAAAGCCCTCTACCACAGAATCATCTTACAAGCCCAAGAGAAGGTCATCAATGCCAGTCCTTTACATGCTTCCTTCGGCAGACCATTCATTCCCTGAAACAGGAGCTGCAATGGCGAAAGCACAAGCACTGGCAGAAGCTGTATAAATCTGCCAAATTGAGAGTATTGATTGCAAGGCCTGGTGAGCAGATCCAAGCTCATACGGTTGCTACCCTTACATAACATGCTGCAGCTGTTCAGCAGGACACAGACAGTAAGGGGAGAAAGCTCCCCTTCCTATCCTAAACAACTGATAGGTGTTAATAAGTACCTTACCAAGTACATATTAACACCTATCAGTTGCACAACCCAGTTACTGGGTCAGGCTTTAGAACTGCTTTAGCCATTTCACAGAAAAAATTCCATCCAGCTAGGGATACACCCACAGAACAATTTTTCTACCCGTGTGTAATCTTTAGCTGGATTGGGGATGATTGTCAATATACAACAGAGCCCCATTTAAGAGAAACTTAGTTTATGCTTGGATAGGTCAAGACTAAATATTTGACAACTAGAGGCAGAGTTGCCAACCTTTAGGTGGGGTCTGGAGTTCTTTTGAAATTACAACTGATTGCTTGACAACAGAGATTGGTTCTCCTGGAGGAAATGGCAACTTTGGAGGGGGGACTCTATGGCATCACATCCCTATGGAGCTCCCTCCCCTCCCCAATGCTGTCCTCTCCAGGCACTACTCCCAAACCTCACGTAACTTCCCAAGTCACAGTCTGCAACCCTAACTGGAGATCTGTGATCAGATGTCTCCTTTTAATGCTAATAGCCAGAGGGAGGGGGGAGTGCTCCAAATCAGATAGGATTACAGCTCTGTAGAAGTATCATTTCACTGATGCAACATTTGAGAAACCTTCCAGAGGACACCCCTGATTTGGATAGCCCCAGGCTAGCCTGATCTTGTCAGATCTCAGAAGCTAAGCAGGGTCGGCCCTGGTTAGAATTTGGATGGGCGACCTCCAAGGACTACTTGGATCATGACGTGGAGACAGGCAATGGCAAACCACCTCTGAATGTCTCTTGCCTTGAAAACCCTGCCGGGTTGCCATAAGTCAGCTGTTGCTTGATGGCACACACAGACAGAGGACACAGGCTGAGTCAAAGATAAGAGTCATGTGTGACTTGCAGGTTCTCCTCTACTCCTGTGTGCATGGTGCCCGATTTGGATTGTGACTGTGGCACTCTTCGGAAAAGCCTCCCCACAGCGTTTTCCTGACCTGAATTGACCCTGTGTACATGGTGGTTTTCCCCCAAAGAGCCAAAGGATGCACTCCTGGGACCACTGCAGGTTTCGATTTATTATTACAGCATTAGCCAGAAAAGATACAAACCTTGACAATAAAACTGATTACATGATAAATAATCTCTTTGTACAAAATACAGATAACATTATATCAATTAAAATTCACCTTATTTACACTAATACCCCTTTCCGAGCGGATTTTAATTGTTGCAGAGCAATACTTGGCTACCTGCAAATAACACTGAGAGTCTCCCTCCCATAAGAGGAATTTAATTTTCTCTTCCTCCGAACTGGATTCCATTGTGTTAATAAGAGGAAGAATTAGCTTCTGATGGATTCCCTCATATTAGATACACCTAAATAGAACATGACTTATACTTTCCATTTCACCTGACCTGCAAGGGCATGCCCACTCAGATCTTGATAACTTCCTATAATTTCCCTCCAGGACTGCTGAAGGCAATGCCGACCCTCTAGCCAGGGTTAGGGCTCTCCTTTGCTTATTAAGCTCTATAACAGACAGATATTCAGCTGGCGCTAAACGATAGCATGTTCTAATAGGAGCCAAGTAAACTGGGGAGCTCATGAGCTCTATTTGTCTTTCTGTATTGAAGTTCTTTAGTCTAACTAGAAGCTTTGCTCGCACTTTTTTTTTAGCTCTAAGAGGGATTGAGGTGCAAAACCAAGACTCTCCATTCTTTTTACAGACTGTGTCTGCCATCTGGATCTATAATTGTCCAAACTAAGCAGTGGTAAAAATCCCTCTGATGCCTCATGAGCCTTTAACCAAAGGGAAATTGAGGCTAGGGTAATTCTTGCCGACCACTGCAAGTTGGAAAAACAGTGCAGTGAGGAAAAAATGTTGTGGGGAGATATCCAATTCCCCCTCTCTCTGTATGGTTGTTAATAGCATTTTAATTTCATCTTCCAGTTATTTCAGTGAGGTGCAATTAATTTTCTCTGGAATGGTCCAACGTGGGGAAAGCAAGAATGTGGCCATTTACAGTGCAATCCTAAACAGAGTTACACCCCTGAGTTTAGATGGGTGTCGTTCTGTTCAGGATTGGACTGTCAATCACCTAGCAGTTGCCCTACAACCTGTCCCAGCCCCTGCAAATAAACACACAAACAGAAACAACCCCCCCCAAAAATGCAAAAACACAAACACAATGCTTTTCTACACAGGGATGAAAGGTACAGAAGCTGTATTCTCCATTCTCACTCCGTTCTCACCACAGATACAAACAAGAAGCTCCTTCTGTTTCCAGATAAACCAAAGGATATTCGAGTCATGTTTTTCCATATATTAACAGTGGCTAGAACAAATCGTGCGAGATATTGGAAAAGCAATAAACTCCCTGATTTAAATAATTGGCTTGATAAGGTTAAAGAAACTTATGCTTTAATTAAGTTGACATATTATAATAATGACAAAAATACGGAAGAACTGGATGCTCACTGGAATGTAACAATCTCCAGTGTGTAAATCGAAGAGAGGGAGTGATGTAATTATCACTGGATTTTAGATAACTAGATAGTGTATTGTTTGGCTCACTGGTATAGATATTTTAGTTATATTGCAGCGCGGTTTTAGTTTATTTTCAAGAATTTGTAGTATGTGTATTTTAGTAATGTTGTATTTCCGTTTTCTTTTATTGTTATATTCTCATTTTCTTTTTTAAAAAAAGAAGCTCCGTCTGTACTGAAAAACTGTGTTGTGACTTCAGACATGAAGTTAAAAGATTAGGGCACGATCTTGACAGTGGATCTTTTGTGAACAGTTTGTTACAAGATAGCTGTAATAAATGAGATAATATCTTGAAAAGGCAATTATTTAATGCCACAGACATGGCTACAGTCTGGTTTTGACCTTTGAGGAAAATCAGATATAGATTGCTTTATGCTGCCATGGTTTATTTATTTGAGAAAAAGCTTTGAGAGTCATTCTGACAGTAATGGATGCTGAAGTCAATGGATTTAGAAGGATGTAACTCCGCTTTAGGAATGCGCTGTAACAGAACAATTTCCTAAGAGTAAGCTTCATTGTATAGACCTGAGCAGGATTCTGAGTAGACCTCTTTAGGATGACACTGTAAGTCATTGAACTCAAAGAGACTCACTTCTGAAGAAAAGTATTAAGGACTTCACCGGATGAAAGATTAATTGTCCCAAACCGGGATCATTGTTTGTCCGCTTAAAGTGATGTGGTTCATTTGCTTTCTCCATTAGCTGGTTCGTTTAGAGCTGCTTTGCATTGAATTAGTTGGTGAAAGGTGCTGGCTGAACACTGAGCAATTCAAGTCCTCCAGCCACAAATCAGTTGTCTAGAAGAGATCCTTTTTCACATCCTTTATGCCTCTGCTTTGTCCCAAGGGGGGGCAACTTCATGGGGTGAGAACACAGCGCAGAACTGGCTCACGTCCAATACTTGTCTGATGAGATGGACAAGCCTGCCTTTTGTGATGGAGATATCTGTTCCCTGGGACCTGGGCTGACAGGGTCTGAATTAGCTTCTCTTTAAATTGCGTCTCTTTACTGCTTTGCAGTCATTGATCTGTTTGTGTTTTGTCTGCCAGTGGCCTTTGACCTTTATGCAAAGCCCGGTAATAACAGGACATTGACGCTAATGAATCCCAAGAAATCTTTCTATCAGTGGCGGCTGCGAGTGCCATCTGACTATGTGGTGAGGCTGGTCGTTGTTACAGCGCATGAGATATCTCCTGGGAGCTGCACATCTCACAGGCTGTCTGCCTATGATTTCCTTCTCCCCCTGCAGAACAAGATCATTACAAGGTAGGAGCATGAAGAAAAGTATACTCGATGAGGCATACAACATGTACCATATCCTAAATATTTACTGATCATCATTGAATTGATTAAAGCATTATAGCACAGTGGTAACAGATATTTATATATTTATTATTATTATTATATCCCGCTCTCCCCGGCAAAGCTGGGCTCAGAGCGGCTTACAACAAAATCATACAATATAAAATAGATTACATAAAATACATTAAACAATTCCTATAATAAATAAAACCCTGCCCCATAAACATCATCAGTCAATAAAATCAGTAATAAATATATCAGTGCATAAGTGCATAATATGATGCTCCTTAGTGATATATCTGCTTTTGCAGGGCTTTTGCAGTTAAGTCCCTAACCTAGTAATCAGGATAAATAGAGAGGGTAAAGTGGGGGGGGGGGTAGGGAGGCTAGCACTGATGGAATACCGTAGCTGACCTCAACCATAAGCCTGGCGGAATAGCTCCATCTTTCAGGCCCTGCAAAACTCCTTAAGGTCCCGCAGGGCTAGGGTTGCCGGTCCCTCTTCGCCACTAGAGGGAGATTTTTGGGGCAGAGACTGAGGAGGGCGGGGTTTGGGGAGGGTAGGGACTTCAATGCCATGGAGTCCAATGGCCAAAGCGGCCATTTTCTCCAGGTGAACTGATCTCTATCGGCTGGAGATCAGTTGTAATAGCAGGAGCTCTCCACCTAGTACCTGGTGGCTGGTAACCCTATCAGACACACCTGCCCAGCTCCCACCTCTCTAAGCTTCTTGTGTCCAGCTGTTGTGGGGCTTCTGACAGCCAGCACAAATCTGTGGCTGGGGGAGGGCAGCTGTCAGGGATCCATCTGGCCGAGGGGACTGTCACTGCGGTGTTCCAATGGTACGGGGTTTGATTGCTGTGGTTTCTTCTGGGTAGAAGGCAAGGCAGAACAATTAGTTCAAGTATCCAGAATATTTGATAACTGGCAGTGTACATTCCCCTTGAACAGTGGATTACAAAGCTTTTACTGTAGAGACAAGCCATGTATTAAGGACTAGTATAATCACATGTTCAATCACATGTTGTTATTATCCCTAGAACTTGCCAGGCTTCAAATTTGTTCAAAATCTCATTCCGGCTCTAATTGAAATGTGCCGTATCAATTGTAACAAACCAACAAAAACATCTGCAGTTTACTGTGCACAGTGAAATAACTCACAAGCTGTAATTGGCCTAAATGTGTTTCAGATGGTGTGG
Organism: Euleptes europaea; assembly: GCF_029931775.1. Taxonomy (NCBI): domain Eukaryota; kingdom Metazoa; phylum Chordata; class Lepidosauria; order Squamata; family Sphaerodactylidae; genus Euleptes; species Euleptes europaea. The sequence continues at coordinate 38,721,378 of NC_079323.1, forward strand.
AATGTCTGGGGCCTGGACCTCCCCATTTATACGCTTAACTTCATCAAGCAATGTAATGTTGGTCACTTTCTCACTGGACCGAAGAAAAGAGACCAATGTACTGAAAGCGTATTTCCAAGCTGTTCCTAAAATTGGTATGCAATCAGACTTACATAGGCATTGTTTGTGCATTCATGCTGCTGGATTATTTTTGATAATTCATATTTACTTGCGATCTGTTTGAAGCATTTCTTTGGATTAAAACAGGGATAAAGAATGTATCCATAAATTCTATTTCCTAATATTTATAAGGATATTAGAGATTTAATACAGATGTGGGTGCAATCTAGCAGCTGAGGAACACAAGCACAGAAATAACCATACCATTGCTGTCTGTTGAACTTTGCTCTTGCTTTTCCTCTTTTTCACTTGTGGCTTCCAGCCCACTGCACTTTTGCCTCACATGTAGACCTCATGGCTAGTTATTTAGTCCTAAGCAGGCCTAGGGTTGCCACCTCCCCATGGTGGCTGGAGATCTCACCCTAATAAACTGGTCTCGAGGCGACAGAGATCAATTCAACTAGAGAAAATGGACGCTAAAGCAGCCATTTTCTCCAGGTGAACTGATCTCTATTGGCTGGAGATCAGTTGTAATAGCAGGAGATCTCCAGGTACTACCTGGAGGTTGGCAACCCTAGCAGAAGGGGAGGAACTTCAATGTCCAGTTGCCAAAGCAGCAATTTTCTCCAGGTGAACTCGTCTTTATCGGCTGGAGATCAGTTGTAATAGCAGGAGATCTCCAGCTAGTATCTGAAGGTTGGCAACACCAACTCTGCGGCATTGTATTGAAGTCCCTCCCTCCCCAACCTCACCCTTCTCAGACTCCACCCTCAAAATCTCCAGGCATTTCCCTACCCAGAGCTGGCAACTCTAGCAGGCCCTTAAAGAAATAAATTAAAACAATTAAACAGCAGGCCCTTATTAGACCGGAGGCCTTGTTCTGGATTCATTTTGGTCTGGCCATAGTGCCTTGCTCTTCTCCTCTTGGGCTGGCCAAAGGGGAAAACTGGCCACCTGCTGCTTCCATGGCAAAACACAGGTACCATGAATCTTCTCTCTGTTTGACCCTCTGCCTTTACCTTCCTTCTCCCTATCATGAACTCCACTGCGGTATATGCATGTCAGAATAAGATGTGAAGGGGTGTTCCCAAGATTTCAGACCCGATGTTTCATCAGTTTAGGAACCACTCCTTTAAAAAGAAGTATCAAATTTCAACTAAATTATTATACCAATTCCTGATTATCAGCATATGTGAAGTGCCAGATAACAGCACCTTTAGTGCACAAGGCAATACACATAGAGCCTATAAGAAATGTTACCTTTTCTCTTCCATTTCAGCATTTTAGGAAGTATAACTTGTTTTCCTGTACTGTACTGAATTGTTTTGTTTTGTACCGCATTCTTTAGTGGCTTGACTAAGGAACCAACTGGTGAATGCCAGTCTTGAATGAAAGCTGTAGGTTGGGTTCTAGAGCTCAAGGTCTACTCTGATTTAGAGTTCCATGTTTACTCTGGTGTGTTTTCAGATAGTTTGCATGTGGGAGGATTCAATTGACAGTCCCAATCTATGCTTGAAAAGAAATGTGTATAAGAAATGTGTCTCATCAAGGAGTGAAGAATGCATTGGTGAAAGGATATACATAAAGCATTCTGAGTACTTGAACTCTTCTAAATAAATGGTACACACCATTTCTAGTACAGGGCCTCTGACATGGCCTCTTTTACACAGAATTAACACAATGGCATATATCAAAGTAGGCTATTTACGCTGCAATCCTAACCAGCCTTCCAAGCCCATTGACTGCTGTTGACCAGGAAGGATTGCACTGTGAGAATTATGAAAGAGAATAGAAAGATACTATTCTTATAACTAATTACAAAATAAGAAAGAGTTCCAAGGCATTCTTTTGTCCATGGTTTCAAAGAGAACAAGAGAAAAAAAGATCATAAAGGATCCTAAGACTATTACTAGTCTTTTGTTTTCCCCCCTCTTAGTATGTGGTGGCCATTACATCTCTTGGAATGGGACTGTGACTTCTCCTTATTACCCAAGTTACTATCCACCCAATATTGATTGCCACTGGATTATCAGGGTATGTATTCCAAGATGTAGCATAAAATCATAAAAAAGAAACAACTTAATGTACACTAAAGATAGGGTTGCCAACCTCCAGGTGGTGGCTGGAGATCTCCTGTTATTACAGTTGATCTCCCGCCGATAGAAATAAGTTCTCCTGGAGAAAATGGCCACTTTGGCAATTGGATTCTACGGCATTGAAGTCCCTCTCCTCCCCAAACCCTGCCCTTCTCAGACTCTACCCCCAAAATCTCCAGGTATTTTCCATCCTGGAGCTGGCAACCCTAACTAAAAAACAATAAAAGGATAATTTTAGTGTGAGTCAAAGCAAAAGCTCTTTTTTTTTTATACACATATGGTCATTATCTGTGAGGTTAGAGGAAATGGACCCTGTAGCAACCCAACATGAACCCAATGGGATTCTTGTCCTGGCCCTTCCTTAAAGGAAGAGAGGAAAAGGAAGCCTGCCCCACCCCCAGCCCTACTCCCAAGGAGAGGGGAGAGGGGGGGCTGCCTTCTTTCCAAGCCCCCCCCCCAACATGGCTTGTGAGGGCTGGGAGCATCCACTATATGGGCCTCGAATGGGCCAGGTGCCACCTCCCACCTGGCAAGCCAGGCCTCACTTGGGCTGGGTTCCACTTTTCCCCCTGTCCAGCGTCACTTGCAGGCCTCACATGCAGGCCTGGTACTGCCACCCTCCCATAGATGACCAGGTCTTGGAAGGGCAGGGTTACCTCCAGGTACTAACTTAGGGTTGCCAACCTCCTGCTATTACAACTGATCTCCAGCCAATAACGATCAGTTCACCTGGAGAAAATGGCAGCTTTGGCAATTGGACTCTAGGGCACTGAAGTCTCTCCCCTCCCCAAACCCACCCCTCCTTCTCATGTTCTGCCCCAAAAACCTCCTGCCGGTGGTGAAGAGGGACCTGGCAACCCCTATGGAAAGGCCTTGGAAGGGCTTAGGGTTGGCAGGTCCCTCTTTGCCACCGGCGGGAGATTTTGGGGGTGGAGCGTGAGGAGGGCAGGGTTTGGGGAGGGGAGGGGCTTCAATGCCATAGAGTTCAATTGCCAAAGCGGCCATTTTCCTCCAGGTGATCTGATCCCTATAGGCTGGAGATCAGTTGAATTAGCAGGAGATCTCCTGCTACTACCTGGCAGTTGGCAACCCTAGATCGGCTGGAAACACCTTGCTTCTTGCCAGCTGGGCCTCGGGATGGCCTATGATAACAAAGCTATTTCCATTAAATTCTGAGAAATAACCCCATGGCGCATTCCAGTGTATCGTTGCTCAGTTATTGTTTTACTGCCACTTGATAAATAAAGCTGGTTTTGCATATGCATGCCTGTCTTATGTCTTTTGTGCTGAATGGTACTGATTTTCCTGAAGGAATTTGGAGCAAATATTGTTGTTTCTCTTGAAATGTACAAACACAGAAATGACAATACATTTTCTTTTTGCACTTTTATTTTTAAAGAGTGGATTATTTTTAATCTTAGGCACCACTACCTGGATACAGATTGTTATTCAAACTTCTTGTAATACAAGTTCAGGAACAATCTCTAGGATCCAATAAATGTGATAAAGACTGGCTGGAAATTGATGGGGTCAGGTAAGAAGTTTTGTCTATTAACTTGTTAGTCAATAGGATTCCCCCCCCCCTTTGAGCAAAGGCCCTCTGCCTCCATGCCACATTATAAACCCCTAAGTATGTTAGTAGCATCCCTTGTAGCATCGCTGGGTAAGGGAGGGCAGGGGCGCTGATTCTGGTAGTCAGAAGCTTGGCATGACATGTTATGCATATGTCCATATTGAGAGTAATGCTCTACTGATGTCAAACTAAGACCAGTGCAGTGAAGCATGGAAGGGAGCATCTGTGTGGTCTTACAAGAGGGAACTGCCCGCTATTATGTAGCTATAGATGAGATGGGATAACCACACAACAAAGTCTAGAAGGGATCCCCAACCTTGATGAGCCTGTGGGTGCCACTATACAATGACTGCTATGAAAGAAGGACCAATGACAAAATGGCTGCAGTGTAGGGTTGCCAGTTTGTACATGCATTCACTGTAAGGTGTGAATAGGGCTGTTGTATCTGGGTGAACTGGAGAAATTTTAAAATCTCTGAGATTTATGAGTTCTCATTGAGAAATATAATAAGCAGGCTTCCAATGTCAATGACATTGACATTGGAAGCCAAATGTTGACATTACTAGTTACCAATGCTAGGAGGTGACGTCAGGGGAAACCTTGTCCTCCAAGGCATCCGTTTGTGTGAAACAGGATGCTGGACTAGATAGACCACTGGTCCTATCCAGCAGAGGTCTTCTTACGTTCTTATCAAAGTATAACATTTGAATCACAGTAGGGGTAAAAGTTGTAGAATCGATGGTAGTAGTATGTTGTTGAAATGGCTTTAAAATGTATGCATCACTAAATATAATATTTGATTAGACCAATTACAATAAAGTATGATATATATTGTCCCCTATAACTTGTCCAGGTACTGTAAACCAGTTTCAGAAGGCAACAGGGTCAAGGAATATGGCTATTCAGTTGCAATCAGTTTCCATTCAGATGAACTGGTCACACACAGAGGATTTTATATTGAATTCAGAGCATTCAGCCACACTGACCGTAAGTAGACAGAAGCACATTTTAATGTTTGTGTGGGGCCAGTGTTGTGTCTTTGGGAAACTGCTTTTAAGTTCTGCAAAACAATAACACAAAGGAATAATTTAATTGCTTGTCTTTTGATAATTGACTTCTTTTTTTGCTGCTAACTGCAATGCTTTCGATTCTAATGCTAACAGACACCAGTTTGCTAAGATTTCTTTGAAGGCTGAGAACTTGAACCACATGCTAGGGTTTTTTATGTGCTTGTAAATAATGAAAGGTTGGCAAAATCACACTGAATTTCAAAGTCATCAGAAGAAACTCGATGAACCAGTTATGATAGTACTGGCAATGAAGCAGTCTTATTTATTTGATGCTCTTGGCAACTTCTCCTACATCCTGATAATATTAGGCAAAAAGTGACGAACCATTTTGATATGGTTTTATGCCACATTTTTACATGTGGACTGACTGGGGTCCTTCTAATAGATGATCTAAACTAGAAAAGGTACAGATGGACACTGATTGTCCTAGATTGCTCAAGAGGTTTTATACCATTAATTATGGCATATTGACAGAATGCCATTAAGATTTGAAACTTGTGAGCACAGTTTTGCATGGTTCTGCTCCTTTTGGGTGGAAGGTTCCAGTAGTTTGAAACATTATTATGAGGGTCCTCAAGAATCAGCCATACTCTTTAACATTCTACGTGAAACTACTGGGTGAAGTCAGCTGTATCATCAATAAGTAAATTATTCCCTACTCTATTTCTGCATTTCATCTTGTCCAGATAAGATGATGTCATTAGTATGACTGGACATGCTAATGAACCAGATGACAGTGCATAAATCTTAGTTATGTCCAGACAAAACAGAAGGTATACTGGTAAATGAATCAGTGACAGGCTAAAAGGAGAAAGGAGCAGAAATAAGATTACAACTTTCCTGAAAAACCAGGTTTTTAGGTCAGGATTGATTTTGAACCCTGCTTTGCTCAAGAATTCCCAGATATCAGCAGCGGCTCAGAGTACTTTCTTTTAGTTTTGTTTGATTTGCCAGCTATGCTGGAAGACCAAGATTTTGCCAGTCTAATCCATGCTTTAGTGCCTTCTAAATTAGACTGCTATAATATCTGACCTGGATGGCCCAGGCTAGCCTAGTCTTGTCAGATTTGGGAAGTTGAGCAGGGTCAGTTCTGGTTAGAACAACAACAAAGTGGGGTGGGGGGGGGGGAACCCAACCAAATATGTAGAGAGAGCTTCAAAGTTTGAGCTAAAAACTATGCTTTATAACAAAATAGTTACAGTTATTGCTAGGTGTGCACAGTAAAATTGTTAAAAACACAGGGCCTGGAATACAGTCTAAATAATAAAAACATCAGATATGAAGGTCTTATACACAGGGGGTTACCACACTTTGTATTCCCAGCGATGTATTAAGAGTTTGAAAATGTTGTAAAAAACACCGCTTTAAAAGGGCTTTTGGATACCACGACTTATAAATGGTTGGAAGACGTCTTCACAGCTAAAGGGGCCAAACAAAGTGCGAACAGTATTTTTTATAACGTTTTCAAACTCTTAATACATCGGTGGGAATACATAGAAAGTGTGAACAGTATTTTTTATAACATTTTCAAACTCTTAATACATCGCTGGGAATACAAGTGCGGTAACAGCCACAGTTGATATACAATCAATGTAAATGGCCAATGCTAGACCAGACATGTTTTGGCCTGAATAGGCCTTTCTCAGTGGTCATAAATACAGAACGTTGTAAACATCCAGATGTTTTTATCTAATATCTTGTGTGGCTTGATGTAAACTGTTAACCCAAATTGTGGGTCTTGCCATAGGGACAGTTGCTCACCCAATCTGATACAGAATGGACAGTGCTTCCGGATGGGTGTACATCAGCCTGTGAAACCTGGAGGTTGTTTTTTTTTTTTTTTTTGCCATCATCTGGGTGTGGAGTAGGGGTCACTGGGGGTGTGTGGGGGAGGTAGTTGTTAATTTCCTGCATTGTGCAGGGGGTGGGACTAGATGACCCTGGTGGTCCCTTCCAACTCTATGATTCTGTGATTCTATGATAGTTAATTCTGTATCAGATTGTGTGAGCAACTGTCCATGTGACAAGACCCATGATTTGGGTTAAGCTTTATATCAACCACACAAAATATTAGATAAAAATATCTAAAGAGTAAAGGGCAGAAGCTAGGTCAGTTAAGACATGTCTCTGGGTGCTCATTGACTGAGAAAGGGTGCTGTGACCAAGATGCTCTTCTATGCTGCATTTCAATCAATGGTAGTTCTCATGGAATCTACTTGTAGGGATTTCTCCAGCATAGGAGATAACGTGGCCATTAGGACAGTATTAGGGTTGCCAACTATTACAACTGATCTCCAGCCGATAGAGATCAGTTCCCCTGGAGAAAATGGCTGCTTTGGCAACTGGACTCTATGGCATTGAAGTCCCTCCCCTCCCCAAACCCCACCCTCCTCAGGCTCCACCCCAAAAACCTCCTGCCCATAGCAAAGAAGGACCTGGCATCCCTAGACAATATTCACCCATTCCAATTACAGATCATACAGGACCTGAGTCTCCAATGACTGTTCTGCTCCCTGTGCCTTGGCTCTTATCTTGACAGGCAGTGTTCTGCCAACCTAAGCATTCTGCCTCCTGACACAACATGCTAGCATAGTCCTCCCACGCAGACTGACATAGTAATGTGCTTTGCTGACACGAGGGGGGTTTAGGAGCAATCTTATTTCACCCAAGCCATGATTGCTCTGTTACTGCATTTTAAGATGACTGTGATAATCGGAAACCTTTTGTTCTTTTAGCTTGTCCTAGGCAATTTAAATGTTCTGACAGAACATGTGTTCCTTTAAACAGCAAGTGTGATGGGTGGAAAGACTGCACAGATGGAAGTGATGAAGTAGACTGTGGTATGTTTATGGACATTATCTAATTAGTTTGGTGTTGTGCAGAAAAGGCATTTTCATATCCATGGAAATTTGCAAATTTTCATATCACCTGGTTGGCCACTGTGTGGACAGACTGCTGGGCTTGGTGGGCCTTGGTCTGATCCAGCAGGGCTTTTCTTATGTTCTTAAATTGGAGGGGGGAGGGAATGACATGCATTGTCTCCACCCCCAGCCTATGTTTTTTCAGTTGAAGGTTGGAACCTTAATACCATATGGTCATCTCTCTCTCACTTGCTCTGTGATCAGTTTTCCCCAGTGACATGTGGGAGCCTAATGCATGCACACGTGTAGGCCCTATTTCAACCTTCCATCACATGTAGAAAGCTGTTAAGATCCTACTTTATCCCACCATTCGTTTCCATCCACAGGACAGGAAGGTCCAAGACAGGCTTAAGGCATTTGTTGGGGGGCATATGATATTTAAAGTATTAAACATAAGCTCAGGGCTTAGAACCTTAGTAGACCAAGTAACCATTCAACCAATCAAAAAAAGCATCATATAATAATTAGTCCTAACAACAGTTTAACAAGTCAATCCAAAACTGAGCTTTATTTCACATAACAAACTAAGGCTGCTTCTACACGACTGTGATTCTCCTTCTAGCTCTCGTTGCAGCTAAGAATGTGCAGGCATTCACAGAAGCATTCCTGATTTTAAATTTTTTTTTTTTTTTAAAAAGGCCAGTGGTGGGAAAATGGCAGCCATAGCTTCTGGGGCAACAAAAGTACAGTGGAAAGACCATGTGGACACTCTATTGCTGTGGTGAGTGCCTAGGGTTGCCAGGTCCCTCTTCGCCACCAGCGTGATATTTTGGGGGTGTAGCCTGAAGAGGGCATGATTTAGGAAGGACTTCAATGCCATATAGTCCAATTGCCAAAGCGGCCATTTTCTCCAGGTGAACTAGTCTCTATTGGCTGGAGATCAGTTGTACTAGCAGGAGATCTCCAGCCATTACCTGTAGGTTGGCAACCCTATGAGTACCTCTGCAGCAATGAGAACTACACGGAGAATTGATGCGCTGTGGAAGTGGCCTGTTAGAGTTTATGATCCAACAGTCATGCCTCTGGAGCGCATGGTCTTGGGGGCATCTGCTGTTGGACAGAGTTCTACAGCCTTGACAGTATAGTCCTTCCCGTAGGTTGTAATCCAGTGGAGTCAAATTGTGGCAATGGGAAGTGTAGGCACCATTCCAGGACCTGCAAAGGGGATGAGAGCTGTGACAGTGACAGCCAGGAGGAGGGCAGTTGCTGTAAGTATGATGTAAATTATTTTTTTAAGACTGATAATGATGCATTTAAAAGTAAATGGAAAGGCATTTGGCTGGATGCAGCATGACGCTGGCTTCAGGGGGCCTCCAGCTGTCTTGCTCCCACCCCACCTCCTGAATTTTGTCCTCCCTCTTGGCGGCCCTGCCCTTTCCCTTATATACAACCCTGTCACATCCCTTATATATAACCCACTGCTTTTTTCGTCTGAGGTTCCAGTTACTGAATGTCAGCATCACTTGTTTGGCCTACAGTGTATGTAAATTTAAATTATTGTATTTTCAGTATAAGACAGCACCCTGCTGCTTCTAGTGCTCCTTAAGCATGTTATCAAGCAAATGTACAAACAGTAGTTCAATGGTTTCTAGTTGGCTGGTTTTTTTTCTTTCAGAAAAAGAGTTTATCTAAAGAAAAATACTTAATTTCTTCTTAAAATGATCCACTGAAATCCAGGCAATGCATCACAGCCAATACTTTAAAGACAAATATCCGCATTCCCCCCCCCACACACAAAGTTTCTGAATGTGTAAAAAGGTTTTTGCTTTTTTTAAAATAAAAACTTTATTACATACATAAAATTCACAAAATTGGGGGAAAGAAGAAGAAACAAAAAAAATCAATCAAAATTACATACCGTTACAGATAAAAGTAATAATAGTAAAAGTGAATGAACTCAGCTATGCATATTAAAGTCAGCAAAAACATTACTCGTCTTCCTCTCCACGTTCTAGATTTTTAAAAGTTTTTTCCATTCTGGAGATTATTGGGATCCAGACAGCATCTAGATCTTCCATGTCTTCATCATTTTTCTAATAAGTCAGCTTAATTAATACATAGGTTTGCTTAGCCTTATCTATCCAGTTATTTAGATCTGGGAGTTTGTTTCCTTTCCAATATCTTGCAAAGTTAATTCTAGATGATGTTATCATATGACGGAATATGTCTCGAAGATCTTTTTGTATATCTGGTAAATAATTTAGTAAAATTGTTTCGGAATTTGCCGGAATATTTATTTTGTGACTATTAGAAATAATTTGTATCACTTTTTTCCAATATGCATTAGCTCTTTACAACCCCACCACAAATGTAAGAAATCGGCTTTGGCAAGGTTGCAGGGTATAAAAAGGTTTTTGCTTGCTGAACAGATGTTTTCATCATTAAAGTAGCCAGCGCAAGAACCTCACTTAAGTTAAATCAAATTGCAATCAAAAATTTCCCATGAAAGTTCTTTTATATAGCGGTGTCCCTTAAGCACATTATATTGCCCTATTTCTTGTGTACAGTTATACACAAAGAAGTTTGAGTAGTATATGATGTACAAACCAAGACCTTTGACAATGACCATACATTTCCCAATTATATAACTATTCCAGTAGTAAAATTCAGATTCCACTATGTGTGTTTTTTAATGTCCAGGTTATATACATGTCCATTGGGATTAGAATGTTGTAACTCTGCTTAGAATTACACAGTAAGGTACATAAACTATTTATTTATTTTTATACCACCAATCCAGGAACCTGCCAGAGGCAGCATATGAAAGAAGGATAAAAACTAAACATTAAAGATATTAATTAAAATTCAGCATCAATTAATATCTAGCATATTGCCAGGACACCTATGAAAGGATGCTGTTAAATGCATTCATCTTTCCCTCCCTCAAATGCATTGTAAAAAAATATGCTGCATAACCTATATGATGGCATCATTAAACGTATTAATGTTTTCCTACTCTGTCATTGTGTCCTTTCAGTGTACAAAAGTTGCTCACAGCACGCATATAAATGCCTAAATGGGAAGTGCCCAATGAAAATAAACCCAGAATGTGATGGAGTAAGAGATTGTGCAGATGGATCGGATGAAATGAACTGTGGTATGTAATTTACGAGAACAGCAAATGGAAGTGCCTGTGTGCCTATATTGGATCCAAAATCCAAAGTCCTCTAAGATGCATGTGGAGCTTCCATAGGTAGAAGTTCTCCATTGACTTCAGTGCTGGGAACAGTTTTGTAAGTAACAATGCAATCCTGAGCAGAGTTATACCTTTCTGAGTCCATTGACGTCTAAGTCCATTGAAGGCTTAGAAGGATGTTACTCTGTTTAGGATTGCACTGTTAAGTGTTATAAGGAATGTGACTTGGGTGATGGTAGGGACGGTAAATATAATATATGTTATTTTCATGCTTATTCTGTTATTTGTATGTGTATTATATTTTAATAGCCTGTGGAAGGAGTCAGGTAAAGAAAACCAGAATTGTTGGTGGTGAAGAGGCCAGGTCTGGAAAGTGGCCTTGGCAAGCAAGCTTGCAGCTTGGAACATATGGCCATATCTGTGGGGCATCCATTATTTCAAATAGGTGGCTGGTATCTGCTGCCCATTGCTTTCTGGACTCTGATTCTATAAGGTAGGCACTATGCAGCATAGGGCATTTATTACTAGCAAGGAAAACTCATTTCCATAATTTGCTGATAGACACAACATAAATATTATTTACATTATGGACTGTAATATTAAGCTGGGTTCCTTAGAGTAAAATTTGCTGAAGAAAAAGTGTAACTTGTTTTTTTAAAAACCATGCAGCAGAACGCTAATTATACCAAGCAACGGGTTCTTTTTTAGGGGGTAGGGTGGGAGGTTTTCCATCAGGTCACAGATGACTTATGGCAACCCTGTAGGGTTTTCAAGACAAGAGACCTTTGGAGGTGGTTTGTAATTGCCTGCCTCCATGTCACAACCCTGGTATTCCTTGGAGGTCTCCCTTTCAAATACCAGCTAGAGTCAGGGCTGAGAGTGTATGACTGGCCCAAGGTCACCCAGCAAGCTTCCATGGCGTGAGTGGGGATTTGAACCTGGGTTTCCCAGGTCCTAGTCCGACACTTTAACCACTACACCACACTGTCTCTCATACCAAGTGACATAGGTGGTTGAAACTGATTTGTTTGGATGGCTAGCATCCAAATATTTGTTGAAGTAGATTATTTATCACTATGCAGAGAGACCAGGTGATCATCATAAGGTGAGTACGCCATAGCCTGGAGGGGATGTAAGCTATTAACTTGCTACAGTCCTGGCTGGTTTTCCCTCCGAAGTTGATACAGAATTCTGTTCCTAATAACACATTATATGCTTAACATGCACTTTTACAGAATCATGAAATATCCACAGCCCTGAACACATCCAACAGTAGTTGGGTGTCAACCATGGTTTTGAAAATGAAGTGCAAACTATCAGTTATATAGGCTAAGGCTGCATATAGATGCAGTTGTGGGTAGGAACAAACACAGGGTTGTTTTCCTATGAGGCAAGATCTTTTTTTTTCTTCCTGAAAAGGTTCAGCCTCCAATTTGAACATTGATTGATACAACTGTTTACTTGTTTGCTTTCCAGATGCCAAACATTTCCTGAGAATTGTTAGAGATTTTTAAATAGGTTTTTTTTACAATTTAATATCTGGCTTCATGATTGACACAGAGCTTGGTCAGTCAGTGCTGTGAACAGCATAGGGTTGCCAACATCCAGGTGGTATCTACAGTTTCCCCATAATTACAACTTATCTCCAGACTGCAGGGATCAGTTGCCCAGAGAAAACAGCTGTTCTGGAGGGTGGACTCTATGGCATTATACCCTGCTGAGGTACCTCCCTCTCCCAAACCCTTCCCTCTCCAGGGTCCATCCCCAAATCGTCAGGAATTTCCCAACCCCGAGCTGGCAACCCTAGCCATGTTTTTCTATAGGTATGAACTGAATTATACATTTACAATTAGGGATTAGTGGAGACCATAGAAATATAAGATTGACAATTAGGTGACTATTATAGATTCACAGGGGTATCAAGAATAGAGACCCCTTGAAAATCTACATCAGATGCCCCCAACCTTTTTGAGCCTGCAGGCCCCTTTCGAATTCTGACACAAGGCGGTGTATAGCCAATCAGATTTGCAAAGGCCAATCAGAAAAGCTCCACCTGGCCACAACCACTTTGTAACCACACTTGGCGGGAACCAGGAAAGGTGTCGGTTGCCACCACGGCACCCATGAGAACCACACTGGGGACCCCTTACCCACATAGTGCTTTGTATATTTGTTAAATGTGTCAAATGCTATTCAGCAAGAAGCTAGAACCACTCGCTTTCCAGGATACAGAGACAATCATCACAAGCTGACAGCCACATGGGACTCATTTTCCTGTGGTGTGATCTGACATGACTGTGGTAATTAGTAAAATACCAAAAATTGTACAAGCAGGGCCAATCACATTGGTTTTCCACATCCAGTCGCCACCTTCCTTTGTGATGATCGTTGGCTGTGCTGATATGGTTCACACTCATATGTTAGCAGTGCAAAGTGGATAAAAGCCCTTTCATTCTTCCTCCAATCTCTCCCTTGACCGTTGAGTTCATATCAAGAACAATGTGTCTTTCACTTTAAGCCTGAACTTTGTATTTGTTCCTGTTGTCGTACAGTTAGCATCCACACCTGATCGTATATCATGATGTATGATCAACATCTAGTGTTGTTTATGACCATACAAAATAGTACTTTTCTTGAGGTTTTTTTCCCTTATTTTCATGGTATTTATAAACTTTAGGTGTAACCCACTGAGAACTGATTCTGCACAATCCCCTTTGAAATGAAGGGGAGCTGAGTAAGAACAGTGCTTAGAGAACTGCACTCTTTTGTCTCTTTTTCAGATACTCTATAGCATCCGGCTGGACAGCATATATGGGTATAAGGATCATTAACAAAAACAACTATAACCATATAGCCATGCGATCGATCAAAAGGATTATTGTCCATCCACATTACGACCGATATATCTCAGACTATGACATTGCCCTGTTGGAAATGGAGGCACCAGTATTCTTCAATGAGCTGGTACAGCCCATATGTTTACCAAGCAGTCCTAGACTATTTATTTATGGAACTCTCTGCTATGTAACTGGCTGGGGAGCCGTAAAAGAAAATAGTATGTTCATTTCTGGATATGTTTATTGCAAAATGCAAGTGTGACACTAATTTGTAGCCTCCCCCACCCCCAAATCAGTGCTTTTTGTATAAGAGTTGTTTAAAGATTTTTAGAAGAAATAAGGTCAAGAAGACCTGGGTCAATCAGATATCAGTTTTTGCAGTTCTGAAAACACATATTCCCCAGAGATAGAAGGGAGAGCTGTGCTGTCTGGAGTTTTGTAATTCATCGGTCATTAGGAAGGTAACCACATGATCGGAAGTAATTTTAAATCAAATTTATGTTTAATGTATTACTTTTTTCAACTGCTTTGCAAACATTTTTTCTTATGGGGAAATGTAAGCAAATAAAAGTAATCAAGTCCTTCTTAAAGCCTAGGTATTTATTTATTTATTAGGGATGATCTTTAAGTGAAGGCAGATCTTGATAGTTTTTGATTTTCAGTCTTGCCTTCTGTGATTTGAAATACCTTATTTGACTAATTCCCTGTTTCTGTTGATTTAGGTCAGCTTGCCAAAACTCTACAGGAAGCTAAAGTGAAAATAATTAATCAAAGTCTTTGTAGCAAGCTTTACGATGATTTGATTACTTCTCGGATGCTGTGTGCTGGAAACCTGAATGGCGGTATTGACGCATGTCAGGTAAAGCAGAAAATAGAACTGCAAAAAGCTACAATACAGGGTAGCTTTCAAATGCCCATTACAAAAAAACAGTTTTGCTTCAACACTTCCTTTGAAGGATTACTAACATTCCTCTTTCCACAATTCTTACACTCAAGGAAGGATATTAGATTTTCTTGTTTTCAACCCCCATAATGGTGGTGATGGGGAACCTTTTGGTTATACTTTTCTTTTGCCACATGGTGGCATATTTCTTCAATGAGCTGCTAGAGATAAGCAAAATTGGGCATCCAAAATGTGTTTTGTCAGCTTTCCTCAAGCTGAGTGGCAAAAAAATAAAATAAAAAGGGAAAACCAGGCTGATTCGTCCCCTCACTGCATCCCCGTCCCTCATAGCTTTTATCCATGTGGTCCCAGGATCCCTATCATGTCCTTTCAGAGGTCAAAAGGAGCTCTTTTTCCAGCAAAAATGCTGGAGGGATCCAATCTAGGATGTTTTTCACTGCAGGTATTGAGTCACATTCAATCTGAAGCTAGTTTTAGAATGCCTTTGCATCTGATCAAGGTAGAACTGTGATTAGTGCAAAAGATCCCAGGAAACTTTTGTGTGTCTTTTCACTGCAAAGATATTTGTATCCACTTGCAAATATGTCTACTTGCTTTCAAAGGCACTTTAAGTCCCAGTAAAAATATTTATGATTACCATCAACTGATACCTCTGTTTTGGTTTAGTTAGGTTATTGGCTAGGTTTCGTAAGCCTCATCAAGCTGAACCTCATTCTTTATATTGTTAATGTTGGCGTTACCTTCACGTCCATTGACTAAGTAACTGAGTAACTATCAGCCCATTCCTGAAATTGCGGCGTGTGGAGTCAGCTGGGAAGGGGCGCGGTGGAGCCTCTTCCGATGCCGAATCGCACACGCCGCAAAACAACAAAAAAAGCAGTTTTGCTGCTTTTTGTTTTTGTTTTACCGGGGCCTTTCACCCCATTGAAAACAGCGAGGCTGCGTCTGCTAAATAGCTGCGTCTGCTAAATAGCAGGCGCAGCACCGCCATTCCAGCTGCCGGTGCAAGTGGCCGAAAGGGAATAGGAAGTTGCCTAGCCGGTGGCTCCTCTCCCCGGACTGCCCCTGGAATGCCCCCCTGCTCCGGCGCGGCCTCTCCAAGCCATTGCCGGCGCCACAGAGAGGCCGCGCTGGCGAAGGGGTGAGGCGCGGTCCCGCGGTGCTCTGCCGGCGGCGGGACTGGCCTCGCCACCAGCGTGTGTTTAAACTCGCGATTACACACACGCTGCCGGTGAGGTCATGCCGCCTCCTAAGAAGTTTTGGCCCAATTTTCAGGAATGGGCTGTGAGGCACGTAGAAACATCTTCAGATTTATGCTCCATGTTCTGGCCAGGAAGTTCTACATATGGTTTTTCCCATGTGGGGTCCTTCTGAACTAGGTGTTATATGCACAAATAGTGCTTGTGTGTGTCCCTTTGTTGAACGCTCATATGAAATAAGGAACCCCATGGTGCAAAGTGGTAAGCTGCAGTACTGCAGTCAAAGCTCTGCTCATGACCTGATTTCAATCCTGACTGAAGTTGGTTTCATGTAGCTGGCTCAAGGGTGACTCAGCCTTCCATCCTCCTGGGGTTGGTAAAAGGAGTACCCGGTTTGCTGAATGTAAAGTGGAGATGACTGAGGAAGGCAATGGCAAACCACCCCGTAAACATACTCTGCCTGGTAAATATCATGATGTGACATCGCCCCATGGGTCAGTAATGACCTGGTGTTTGCACAGGGGACTACCTTTACCTTTACCATGTGAAGTACCTGTATGGTTTTTATGGTATGATGAATTATACAGCACTGGTGGCAATGCCAATGCTAGTCACTTTCCTTAAGCACCTCTCTTCTCCACTGTAGCTCAGTGCTGACTAAATTGATAAAATAAACTGATAGTGTGTAGATATGGGGACAACATGAGGACCTTAGATTTGGACAATCATGCATAGAAATGGATAGAGCATCCCAGAATTGAAAGGGAGATATCATGGTGAGAGATAAATATAAATATGTCTAAGCACCCAAATGACATAAAAAATGAAGTTTCTCTGTTCTAATAGTGGGACTTCTGTCCTTCCACTTTAGGGTGATTCCGGAGGTCCATTAGCCTGCTTAGGAAAGGGGAACAGATGGTACCTTACAGGCATCGTCAGTTGGGGTGAAGGATGCGCGCGAAGAAACCGCCCTGGAGTTTACACCAAGATCACAGCAGTTTATGACTGGATTCGCCAATACACAAACTAATAGATGACTTGAGGAGAAAATGGAAAGAGCACACATATCCCTTACAGGAGCCTTTTAATTCTAACAAACAAGACAGGTTTTATAATATTGTAAACAAGACATTACGAAAAAGCATTATAGGATTTTCTATGTTGACTTATGGGCAAATGAATGTTGCACAGTGACCACCTCCAGGGTGCCCTCTGATCATAGCGCTACCCAGGTGATCATTCCACAGTGCCTATATTTATGTGGATCTTCCCTGTGTATATTTCATAGAATAACAGAATCATAGAGTTGGAAGGGACCACCAGGGTCATCTAGTCCAACCCCCTTGCACAATGCAGGAAATTCACAACTACCTCCCCACCCCCACCCACCCCAGTGCCCAGAAGATGGCTAAGATGCCCTCTGCATGGTATGATTGTTGTTAGAATCATAGAGTTGGAAGGGACCACCAGGGTCATCCAGCAGGGTCATCTAGTCCAACCCCCTGCACAATGCAGGAATTTCACAACTACCTCCCCCACACACACCCAGCAACCCCTACTCCATGCCCAGAAGATGGCCAAGGTGCCCTCCCTCTCATGAACTGACTAAGTTCATAGAATCAGCATTGCTGACAGATGGCCATCTAGCCTCTGCTTAAAAACCTCCAGGGAAGGAGCACTTACCACCTCCTGAGGAAGCCTGTTCCACTGAGGAACTGCTCTAACTGTTAGAAAATTCTTCCTAATGTCTAGATGGAAACTCTTCTGATTTAATTTTAACCCGTTGGTTTTGGTCCGACCTTCTGGGTGCTTTTACACATCCTGAATAATGCACTTTCAATTCATTTTCAATGCATTTTGCAGCTGGATTTTGCAAGTGGCAAAATCCACTTGCAAACAATCATTAAAGTGCATTGAAAATGGATTGAAAGTGAACTATTTATGCTGGGCGAAGGCACTAATATTTTCATTTACAGACTGTTCTGTTTATAGCATTTTTGTTTGCTTGTTTTTCCCCCCTTTTTTTGCACTGTTACACTAGAACAATGGGGCGATTTAATGCCCCCATTGGTCCCATTGGCTGATGCAGTTACTGCCCCTAAAGCCCACCAGTGAACTGTACCTGGCCTACCTGTCTATCCTTTCGATTGGTGTGATGAAAGGTTAGTTTCCGCTTCTCCCTAAGAGTGACCAGTGAGAGCTGACAGAATATTGGGGGTTGTCAGCTGGAAAACAGCCATCAAGAACAGCAGTTGGGAGTTGGTAGCTGGGGAGCTGAGAGGGAAAAGGAGGGTGTCTGATTGACAGTAAGCATGGTGTGGTGGTTAAGAGCAGTGGACTCTAATCTGGAGAACCGGGTTCGATTCCCCACTCCTCCACATGAAGCCTGCTGGGTGATTTTGGGCTAGTCACAGTTCTCTCAGAACTCAGCCCCACCTACCTCACAAGGTGTCTGTTGGGGGGGACGGGAGAAGGGAAGGCAACTGTAAGCTGCTTTGAGACTCTTTACAGTATAGAAAAGTGGTGTATAAACCCCAGCCCCTTTTCTTCTTCTTCTTGAGTGAAACTGTGCAAAACAGCTGCTTAGAGCAGGCTGAAAATAGTCAATTTGTAATCAAAGAATCCCAGTGGTGGGAATAGGGCCACAGTTCAAAAGTTCCATGGAAGTGAAACTTCGTAACTTCTACCTTATTTTCTGCAGTGTTATGTTAATACCATAAATAAAAGTTAACTTCTTGTTTTTGTTTAACCCTATGGGCTGTGTGTCTAAGGGGAACACACACAATTTAATATCTCTGTCTGTCTGTCTATCATCTATATCTATTTATCTATTATGTGAAATGAATAAATGGAAGCAGCGTGTGAATGGAACAATGTTCGAGCCCCCATCCCCAATAACTGTGTGAGGGAGGGCCTGTTATTAAAAGGGGCTGGGCTACCCTGTCTCCTGATGTCTCTGTGAGTGAGAGAGATGACCTGGCAGGGGAAATGGCCAGGGCTCTCTCGTACATTTTAAAAGAGACAGAGAAGGATAGGGAATGTGATGTCCTGACCTAATCGTAACCCAGAACCCGAGAGAGAGAGGTTGCTGAGTGAGTGGAGAAGGGATGTCACAAATGGTTAGTTGCTTTCCCATGTTAGACTGGTTGTTTTGATTGGCTGTGCTACCCTTCCCTCCTTTTTCAAATTACGGACAGTAGCTAAAGAATTCAGCATAGCTATGAGCATGGCCTATTGCAGGGCTAAGGGAATATTACTTTGAAAGGTTATTGTTGAGGTCCTTCGTTGCACCCTTACACTGGTCCAGTTCTGTTCAGCAATAAAGAATTTTGCTGTGTAGAGCCAGCATGGTGTAGTGGTTAAGAGCGGTGGTTTGGAGCGGTGGACTCTGATCTGGAGAACCGGGTTTGATTCCCCTCTCCTCCACATGAGCGGCAGAGGCTAATCTGGTGAACTGGTTTTGTTTCCCCACTCTTACACATGAAGCCACCTTGGGCTAGTCACACTCTCTCAGCCTCACCTACCTCACAGGGTGTCTGTTGTGGGGAGGGGAAGGGAAAGTGATTGTAAGCTGGTTTGAGTTTCCCTTAAGTGGTAGAGAAATATATTGGCATATAAAAACAACTCTTCTCCTCCTCCTCCTCCTCCTTCTTCATTCATTATTACTTTGCACCGATTTTGTCACAGAAAGTGTGCATGTTGGGGAGGAACACCACACGGGCATCTCTTTTGTCCAGTCTCGACTCACTCACCTACCCAGGACTTATCTGACTTCTGGTTCCCTTACTGCCACCACAGCTTGCCCGCCCACAAAAAGCTCATCAGACTGCCGGCTCTCTCGCTGCTGCCTCGGCTAGCCTGCCTGCACTGCACACAGAATTTGCAAATGGTACCCAGACACAAGTGACCAAGTGTGCACTAAGGAATGTTCCATGAGGCAGCAAGGCAATGATCACCTGCTTGTTTCAGCCCTTCTGATGGGCCGTGACAGTTCATTCAGCACATGCATGAATTACCACTGGCCCACTGTAAAGCTAGCATGCAATTTTCCCAAAAGGAATCACCGTCCACCCCAACCCAACCCAAGACAAAATGGTGAGGCGGGTGGCACACTGCAAAATGGCACAGGCCTTTCATACTGGCAAAATACCCAAATCAAGCTGTTTCGGGGGGGGGGGAAGATCGGGGGGGGGGGACATTTCAGAAAGACCAGGAAAAACTGAAGAAAAACTGGGATAGCAAGGGATTGCTAATGAAGCTGTGTGGAAACAAGAGGAAAAAAACAGTAACAAAGGGAAATGAAGACACTGTTGTCTAGTGATTGTTGTTATCGATGGATTAATATGATTTTAAAATAACATGTTTCTCTGTTTTAAGCGGGCAAATGAAACCCCAACCTGTATTGCATGAAGAAAGTGAACTCTCTGATGGATGGGGAATAGGAGAGGTAAACTCAACACACTAGTTCCACCCATTTGCCCATCCTGTCATTGTCCTGATAAAAATAACCCCAGCCATCCCTCTGCAAGCAGTACTTTAGTTTTGCCCAAGAGCACTAATTTTGGTAAGAGGTCCCAAACTTTTGAATTTGAATTGATTGGCCCAAAGTCTTCTTGGAGGGAATTTTTAAGTTGTACCTCAAGATCTCTCTCTCACACAAGCAGACACACACTCTCTCTCTCCCCGGGCCGCACAGCAGCTGAGCTCACGCACTCATCCACGACTGTCTCATCCTGCCAAGGTCAGTTCTGGCAGCAACAGTTTTACAGTTGGGAATATGGTCATTTAAGATGAACAGGTTGAATTTTTGGAGCTGGGTGACCGGCAAAAATGCTGTGGTCACCTCAAGGTTAGACTACTGGAACCCCCTCTACATGCATCTGCCCTTAAAATTACTGCAAATTCCAGCTGCCAAACATTAGATGTATGCTGCTCAAGATCAATGGATCAAGGAGCTTCTAAGGAATAAAGGTAAAGGCAAACTCCAGCTGCTACAGAATGCTGCAGCCTTGGGGAACTGGAAGGATGTGTTCTCACATTTGGGGAACATTTGGGGCACTGTCATGGTCAATTTGAGGGTTTGCTTGCTCCCTGTGTTCAAATAAGAAGATATTACAAACAAACAAAACCAGATAACTTGTTCATTTTAATCTTCATACTCTGCCTTTCAGCTCCTCAAATAATTTGCTCCTTCACAGAATAAGTTTAGAAGTTAACTCGGTTCTGCTGTAGTTCTGGTTGCTTCCTGATTAAAAGGGCAGCACCGCAGAATTACTCGCAGGTGCTGATGTCTTAGTACTCTGTGCGCAGAAGAACCCTGTAAAAGACTGTCTCTGGAATTTCCTAAGCCTTGGAAAGAGCAGAGTGCACAATGAGGATTTGTGTGCTAGTTTTCAGAGCAATAGGAGTAATAGAAACTGATTAAAACACTTAAGTCGTTCTGTGAAAAAGCAGTTCTGACTTTTTCATGTTGGGAATGCTTGAACTCTGGACTTCAGTGAGGTGTGAAAGAGACTTACACAAGAGTTTAGTTAATGATTGATTGCCATTGGTAGCTTCCTTATCAACATACCTGAGTTGCTAGAATAGTATCTACGGGATTCTCATAGTGAATTAGGTGTAGAAGCAGCAGCAGAACACTTCTTTCACAAAGAGAACAAATGCCATTATAAATATACAAGGTCATGGTCCAGGCATGCATGAAAAGATGGTAGCTCTGAAGTGAACATCAAGTTCCAGACCTATTTTCAGCACTAAGATGAAAGGTAATGTCTTCCTTTCCAAGTATCGATATTACTCATATCTTTATGATTATGAATGTCTGTACTCTAGTTTTTATGAAAGAATGTAAGTAGGGACTTAACTTGAACAACGCTGGTGGTACTCTTACATGGAAAGTACCCTTGTGATTCAGGCCAAGCACCCACAAACATTACATAACACACAGTATCGTGTGTGTGAAGTGTGTATCAAGCTGAATGGATTCCAACTAATCATGAATATATCTAATAATGTGGCCAAATGTGTGAATATGTAACTCCAGAGACTGGAGCCATGAATAGCCAAAACAGACCTTTCTATAAAATTGAAAAACACCCCAGGTTTTGGAGGGTGTTAACCCCCCCCCAATAATAGTAGCATCACCTATAGCTTTAAGAAACAAATGTCCTCAGTGACCATTGCTAGGCAATCACAACAGTATTGCCAGCCTTCAAGCCTTGGTTTCTGACAGTAAAAGGCAGGGAGAAGGGACAGAGTCCTTTCCAGGGCTGTTTTGGCCTTTAATAAAGGACTCATTGGGGCCAGGCCTGGCAATAACCACTGGGTTACTTCTTGTCTCCTGGCTTGCATGACTCAGACAGGCCTGACTTCTTGCCCCTGTTTCATAAGCATGGGAGCCAGTGTGATGTAGTGGTTAGAGTTGTAGACTAGGATCTGGAAGACTTGTTGGAATCACCACTTTACCATGAAAGCTCATGGGGTGACCCTGAGCCTAATTAACCTCACCGGGTAAGGTAAAATGGAGGAGAGTAGAGGAGAACAATGTAAGCTGCTTTGGGTCCCCACTGTGAACCAAGATGAGTTATAAATAAAATCAATAATATATATAGCTGAGGATGGAAGGTAGTTTAAAGGTAGGCTGGTTGGTGGGTGGGTGAGAATGAGAGAAAGAGGGGAAAGTGAGGGGGTTCCATGAGGAGGAAAAAGAGGAAATAGTGTGGGGAAAGGTATACAGGGGAAGAAAAGTGCCCCCCCCCCACAAGTCTTTGCAGGTTTCCCCCCTGTACAATTGGGCTCATCCTGGTGGTTAGAATTGCACAACTTGGCCTGGCACCACATAAATGTGCCCCAATTTTCCCAAGTAGAGACTGCCAGGGGAAGGGAAAGCTGAAGACAGGGAGGTAGATAAAGTTAGGCTTGCTGGTGGGTGGGAAGAAAAGAAGGAAGCAAGAAAAGGGGACAGGACTATGGGGATTTCAGGGAAGGGGGAAAAAAGAAATAGTGGGGGAGAAGAGAATGAGTTACCCCATGCAAGTCCTTGGGTTTCCCAGCTTGTTATATCTAATTCTGAACATTGCCCTAGATGCAGATTGTTAAATCCACAGATCAGGGATTTCCCCCACCCCAGATTTTTCAGCAAATCCAGGGAAATCTCCAGGTTTAAATGGGGTGTAGGGGGGAGAGAATCTAAAAACCAAAAGAAAAAAGGTGAGGGAGATATAAAAGTTTTAAAAGAGAGATACTGCATGATGTTGTGAGATTTCATCCGCCATCATGCGGGTTGCCTAGCAACTCAAGTTAGGAATTTTATAAGGTAATAGCAGAAGCATGGGAGGAGGCTGCAAGAAAGGACAAGAAGGGACAAGAAAGGGTTCAGTGTGCAAAAGAGAGAGTGAGAAAGACCATGCCAGTGAGGGAGAACAGGAAGGGCTAAGTGGAGAAGGAACCATACTGGCAAGAGAGAAACAGGAGGGGTGGGGTGGGAGAACGAGAAAATGGTACCAAGGGGGTTGATGGGAGGGTTGGGGAGGAAAAAGATTCTGCACCCACACTGTCACTACTACCTTTCTCTCCCCCCAGTCCAAGCCTCTTACTGCATTACACCATTGATGGGGTATCTGGGTCTACGTTACTCCCCCACAAACCCAGGCTTATCAGTTTACCTGCAGTAGCAGCAGGTCTCCCTCTTGTCCAGGTCTATCATTTTACAACAGCAAGGGGAAAATAATAATAATAAGAGTTGGTATCTATATGCCATCTTTCTCTACCACTTAAGGAAGAATCAAACCTGCTTACAATCAACTTCCCTCCCCCTCTCCACAACAGGTAGGTGTGGCTGAAAGAGCTCAAAGAGCTGTGACTAGCCTAAGGTCTCCCAGCTGGCTTCATTTGTAGGAGTAAGGAAACAAATCCAGTTCACCAGATTAGAGTCCACCACTCATGTGGAGGAGTGGAGAATCAAACCCGGTTCTCCAGATCACAGTCCACTGCTCCATATCACTGCTCTTAACCACTACACCATGCAGGCTCTCTTTGGGTGAAAACGCATGGTCACTTTATCCTCCTTTAATCCCTGTTTCAGCCAGGATCCAGACAGGATCAGACGCATGCGTTTCGCTTAATGCGTGTTCGATCCTGGTTAAAACAGGGATTAAAGGAGGATAAAGCGACCATGCGTTTTCTCCCTTTGTTAGTATCAAATATGCACAATGCTTCTGAGTTCCTAAAACAACATAGTACATCTAAACTCCTGCAAAGATAGATTTTTTAAATTAATCAATTAATGTCAATGCTTGTGCAGCCTGTTCTGCAAATATATTGGTCCTGATCCAAATGCACATATCTGCAGCACTTAAGGGCAGTTGGAAGTCAGGCCTGTATGCTCTTTGATTTCAACATTTATTTTCTAATACATGCACAGACAAGAAGGTCAGGAAATGAACTATTTATTCAACCACAGTTTGCATGCCCAGTTCCTCACCTAGCGGGAAAAATATGCAGATATTCCCCAAGCTAGTTGGCGTACTTAGTTCTCAATGTTAAATACATAAAACTGGACTCATCAATGAGTTTTCCAAATCAACAACATCTTTGCAGTCATCCATATCCAATTTTATCAGGGCTAAAAACTCAAATCCTGCCCTTAACATCAACAAGGACACTCTAGTTTTGATACTTCCCAATGAGTTGTAATTCACTAGAACTCCAAGTCTGCATTTCAAACATTCTTTGGAGGAATTAATCATCTAACTTGGATAAGTCTTTTAAGATTCTCTTGGTGGCAATCAGGCGGGGCTGTACTCTGAAATGGTTAAATCAGCCATTAATTGTATAATTACCTTTTGTTAAACAAAAGATGCTTTTTATCTAGTCAGAATTCTCCGGCTTTAATTTGCAATCCATATTTTTTTATTTAATGCCTTGAATTCTTTGTTATACAGTACAATTATCTGTGTCAGAGGGTTTTATTGTGTTCCAAGGAAAAAATGAGCCTTTATTACTACATAAAGGGCTGGGTTGCCTCAGGTTAAGTTGCTTGTTTAGGTCTACAGAGGGCAGGCGCAGTAAGGTAAGCAAACTGGAAAATCCAGCCTTACACAATTTGAGAATGAGACTTCATGTTTCCCTGTCCTAGACAGACGAGGATCTGCTAACTTAGGGACTGGTTTTTCTTTCAAAGTCTATGCCTTATTTTATAAGGATTCCATTCCATTATCTAATTCATGAGAATAGCTGCCCGAATGGAAGCTCTTTGGCTTTATGTGTTATCAGAAGACATATGACTGGAACTGAAAACACAGAGGAAGTTGGTTTTTCCTGCTTAAATGTCCTGCATTGGAATCGTCTTTGCTGAGAACTAGAAGCAATGAATGGCTACTTTCCTGAACAAGAAGTGCAAGACATTGAGCTACATGATATAGGCGAAGAAAAGGAGGAAGAAAGTAGACCTGGTGTGGAAGAGCCTCTTAACCCTGGAGTCACAAGAACTTCTGAGGTAGGTCACTTTTTAAAAGGGGTGTGTTAGTGTAACAATAATATTTCATTGGAATATTTTATTGGAATAAAGAATTTTCATTGGAGGTGCTTAAATTCCAAAGGTTTTATTGTAAAGCCTAGTTGGAGGATATTCACCTTGAAACGGACTCTGTATAACCTTCAACCACTTATATATCAATGCCATCCTAAGCAGAGTTACCCTGTTCTAAACCCATTCCTTTCAGTTAATTTTGAAGGTGTAACTCTGCTTAGGGATGGCACTGTAGATCTCACTACGTGTACCAATTGCTGGTGTAAACTTGTATTTGATAAACAGAGAATATCATACCAATAACGAGCTGTACTCTCCTTGAAAAAAGCAGGTTAGATTCATTTTTACCTGTTTCCCAACTTTGTCTAGCTTTGGTTGGTTCACCAGCTCCAGACTTTCCCTGAGCAGTCTTTTTCTAGACAATGCCAAAGTTTCAGCCAGTTCAAAATGAAGCTGCAAAAATTGCTATTTGGCATAAATTGGTGCTGGAAAGTGCCATCAAGTCAAAGCTAACTTATGACCACCCTTCAAGGGGTTTTCAAGGCATGAGATGAACAGAGTGGTTTGCTATTGCCTGCCTCTGCATAGCAACCCTGGACTTCCTTGGTGCTCTCCCACCCAAGTACTAACCAGGGCCAACCCTGCTTAGCTTCCGAGATCTAATGAGTGAGGTCGGGCCATTCAGATGAGGGCTTTTGGTTTAAATTACACAGTACATATTTTACCTGTGTTACAGGATTTACATTGGCAACAGATTCACTTCCGGGATACCCACACAAGTCAAGGCTTATATCTCCATAGATATTTGGTTGGCACTGTGCTACATTTTCCATGCCAGTTCAAGACGCATCTGTTTTCTCTGGCTTTCTGATCATTATTGTTCTGTTGAATGGGTTTTTTAAATGTGATTATAAGTTATATTGTATTTTAATCATATTTGATCCAACGTGAGTGTTTCTGGAGGAGAAAGCAGGAAAGAAATTATCAGAATAATAAAAAGAAATAAAGAATGTACACACTAGGCTAGTGTATTTCACCTATGTTGATTTAGTAATCAAGCTGCCTTTCCATCCAACTTAAGTTCCACAAGGAGGCAAACCCCCCCCCCAAATTAAAATAAGATTAAAACACATGAATATATGAAAACAATTACAAACAATTAAAACATAAATTAACATGGATATGAAGAAGGGTTGATGAGAATCAGTGAATGAGTGCAAGACAAAAACAAGTCTTTACCCGAAGGCAGAAGACAACAACGATGCTGCTGATTTAGCTTATTTATAGCCCACCTTTCTCTCTGAGAATCAAGACAGATTACAGAGTACAGAGAGAGAAAGCAAAAAAATGTACTCATACCCTATATGATGCAATAGATAATGCAATAGAACTAGGAGTACAAAATGGAACAAAGTGAGCAATGATGCGCTCATAAAGGATAAGATATATACGAAACTATATATAATAAACAATGCAATTGAACAATGCAACAGGACTAGGAATACAAAATTAAATGGGAATGTGAACAGGAAACTGCTCAGATTGGCATAGCGTGAGTAATGCAGAAGGTGGGGTTACAAAGGCACAGGGCAATGCAGTACCCATCTCCCCACTTCCATATGAAGGTGCCCTTCCGGACTATGATAGAAGGGGACAGACAAATCTCCTTGGGGAGAGAATTCCATAATTTTTGTGCCCTGACTGAGAAGGCCCTTTCCTGGGTTGCTACCCAACTAGCCTCAGACAAAGGGGGTACCCAAAGCAGGGCTTTTAAAGAAGACTGTAATGGCTGGGTGGGTTCATATGGAAGTAGGCATTCCTTAAGGTAAGCTGTTCCCAAGCTGTATAGGCTAGGGTTGTGCAAAAAAAGATCAGTATTTCCGGATTTGTGTATACTGTATCTGAAAAATATTCCTGATATTCCCAATACCAAATACTGGTATGGTATTCAGATTTGGTGGAGTTCCTCATTTTTTGGGTCCATTAATTTTCTGGGCGGCTGGGGAGGGGGTTGTTTTTAAAGGTAGAAAAACTGCAGGAGAGTTGCTGATGCCTGTCCTTTAAGAAAAAAAAAAAACCACCAAAATTTCAAGTAGATTGGACCAAGGTGTCCAATTCTATGGCCCCATGAAGAGGGTGCCCCAGCCATCCTCCACTATTCCCTACGAGGAGAGCAAACCCCTCCAAGCTGCTTCCAGGGCAAAAGCCATGCCTGCAAGCAGCAATCACTGGTCAAACCATGCCTCCCACAGTAGAACCAACACAACAAGCCCAACAGGACCATTGAAGAACTCAGGAATCCCAGCAGAGCCACAAGCCAATGTGCCATGCCAAACAGAAGCAAAATCAAACTGGAGAATCTTGACAGTAGAAACTGCTGGTGGGGGCACAGCAGAACCAGTTGCAATGTGCAGATGCCCAGCAGAACCCAGTGTCACTCCGGCAGTGCATGCGCAACAGGAGTAATGTCAAACCGGAGAATCTTTCTAGAGAAAAATCATTGTGGGGGTGGGGCACTTTTGCAAGCCCAGCAAAACCAGCTGTAATGTGCAGAAGCCCAGCAGAACCCAGTGCTGCTCTGGCAGTGCAAGTGCAATAGGACCAAAGTCAAACCAGAGAATCTCTGCAACGGAAACCCTGTACTTTGAGCCCATGTTCAAAATGATAGATGGATGGATGGATTGGTGCATATATAGATGGATAGATAGAATTATTGAACAACAAGATGTATTTCATGGCCATTTCACACATTATGCAAGCCTAAATTTTCTATCAAGCCTGTGGGAGCTTCCTCTCCCAGGTTACCCAGTTCCTCTTCCTTCTCTCCTGGTCTCACAACTAACTTGCAAGATGTTTGCAACTCACCTTTGGTCCTGACTTACCACAGTCTGAGAAACACTACTTTAAGGGATCTATAATCACTCAGATTACAGTATGTGTTTCTACAACAGTCATATAACTCCATATCCCCTTATCCCCTTTTTATAATATGTAGCCTGATCTTTAGAGTGCTTCATCAAAGACATTCAGGGTTATGATTAAAATTTCTATACTCTTTGCACCCCCTATCATTATTGATATGAGGAAAAGATGCACAATGTCATGTTGCATATTTAACTAACTACCAAGAAACTGGACTTCAAAGGATTCAGCAGCTGCTTTCACCTGAAACTAAGTAATCTATTGCATCTGTTATCAAGGAAAGACATTGTTGATTGAAGAAACTATGTATGTGTTAGAAATACTTTCTGACTAGGTTTAACAAGGATGTTTACCTAAGGTGGAACAGTTAGCTGATGCTGCTAGGGATCTAAAATTGCTGCTGCAGTTTGTCAGGATCCAGGCTTTTATTTAATTATATAGGCCTACAGAAAGTTCTAGAACAAATTAGTTAGTATAATTTAAATAATCAAAACAATCAGACAGTTACATCCCAGGCAGTCTTACTTCACTAAGCGGCCAACAAAAGACTGAAGGCTGTGAGCTGTGGCCAAAGAGCTTAGGGCTCTTTAGCAGCTATTTCTCTTTACTTCGACATCTTTGGAGTTTCTGTTCTCTCTCTGTCTCTCCTCCTCCTCCTTCATCTTCTTCTTCTTCATGATTCAGTGACAGAGCATCTTATTTACATGGAGAAACTCAAACAATCAATCCCTGGTAACCCCAATTAAAAGGATCAGGTAGTATTTGATGTGAAAGATCTCAATATGAGACCAGAGAGCCACTGCTAGTTGGACTAAATACTGACCGTGACGGACTAGTGGTCTGACTCAGTTAGGGTGGAGATCTCCCAGAATTACAACTGATCTCCAGACTACATAAAACACTTTTTATTTTAAATATTTATTCCACTTCTCCTGGAGAAAATGTCTGCTGTGAAACTGCATGGTATTATACTCTACTGAGCTCGGTCCCTCCCCTCCCTAAACTTCATTCTCCCAGGCTCCACCCCCAAAATCTCCAGGTATTTCCAAACCCAGAGTTGGCAACCCTAGACTCAGTAGAAGGCACCTTCACATGTTCTTCTCTCTTTGTAGGTTATTCATAATATCCTGCAGTAGGCTTTTAATTCTTTACATTCACCCTTTTGCTTCCCTATTTATGCTTTATACTATTAACTGGATGCTGAAAATCTCCAGCTGTATTTTTTTGTCCCCATTTACTCTTGTCACATCTGTGATGTTTCTTCTTGGATCTCTTCTTCTACCTTTAAATGAATCTTCCCAAAACAGAGTTCGTATTTTTCTTCCCTGTTCTTTTGCCTTTTCACCATTTTTCTCTACCCCTTGACGTTATTAGGGGAAAGTTGTTTGTTCCCATATAGTAATTCATTACTGTTGCAACTGCTTTGTGGAATGTGGCCATCTGAATATCAGAGGTGCATATTAATTATTGCCTGTGATATGAATGGTTAGATCCACAATATTACAGTGTTTTATTACTTCTAAGAGAGCCATTCATTCACTCACCCATTGATACTGTTCTGATCCACACAATCAAATTACTTACTAATGGATTTTCACTTTTATTCTTTGTATGATTAACAGACAGCCAACCCACACTCTTGTTTGGAGATCGTTTTTTGGAAATGCAAACTGTGGATGGTTATAACTTCCGTTTTCCTGTGTTTGATCCTTGTGATTATTATAAGTTTAAAGTTTTATTCAGGTATGCATCCTACTTCAAATATGAATCTTGTCAACAAAATATCAGAGATGTATTAGGGAAGGGAGAATGGGTGGTGGTGGTGGTGGAAAGTGCCATCAAGTCATAGCTGACTTATGATGACCCCACAGGGTTTTCAAGGAAAGAGACATTCAGCGGTGG
Organism: Euleptes europaea; assembly: GCF_029931775.1. Taxonomy (NCBI): domain Eukaryota; kingdom Metazoa; phylum Chordata; class Lepidosauria; order Squamata; family Sphaerodactylidae; genus Euleptes; species Euleptes europaea. Next base: position 38,751,566 of record NC_079323.1, read on the forward strand.
TTTGCCATTGCCTGCCTCTGCATAGCAACCCTAAACTTCCTTTGTGGTTTCCCATCTGAATACTTACCAGGGCTGATCCTGCTCTAGGACTCCCCCCAAACTCTTTTAGGAGGAATCCTAGAGCATTATGCCAATGTGATACTATAACTTACAGGGTTGCTCTAGAAGTCATTATGTGTCAGAATGACTCCCATCCTTCCCCCTGATTTCCCCACCACCACTCAGTAGGTAACCAGGGCTGCCAGCAGGAGGTCTCTCACCATAGCAGGATACCTGGCAACCCCACTCAGGTCATATCTCTTTATTTGTGTGTGTCCATCCCCTAAACTTCCCACAGGTTTCCAGGGGCTTGGCTGACAACCCTAGAGCTGAATGCCCCCTGTAACCCTAGCAGAACATATGGGGGCATTTTTCACGGTAGATTTTGCTTCTCTTTTGCCACGGACCAACCCCCCCCCCCCGATTTAAATGTTTTTTTCATGGCCGCGATTTATCCCTGTCAATCTTGATGTAGTTTTGGTTTTTCATGGGAACAAAGCATGCTGTATTTGACAACGGTTTGGTCTGTCCCTTTTGCAGGAGGCCTCCCATTCCAACAAGCTCATTATTTATGCCTGCCCCCAACTCCGCCCAGCAGATTACCTCGTGCGGTTCACCAGCCCCAGCACAAAAAACAAGCACCAGTCCCTCTGGTCTCCTCCATTTTTCTTCCACCCTCGCTCTGTTCTGCTTTAGGAACAGTCAGATTCCACATTGGGGGGGTGGGCAAGGCAGAGCTTTCCTCAAAGCTTCCCTCTATTTTCTATAGGTGTGGAACCCATTGCCCTTTAATGACAGACAGGATTGGGGGGGGGGCAGGAATTGCATCCATGTGCCCAGAGAAGTGTTTAGCTGAAAGTGGGAATGGAGCAACTCCAACCTGTGCCGCTTCAAGAGGTGTGCCTTGGATTTGCCGCTCTCTAGATGCACATTTTCCCCATCCTAATTCTCAAAACTCTTCTTGGGGGCTGATTGTTGAGTTTTGAGAATTTGGATGGGAAAAAGGTGCATCTAGAGAGCGGCAAATCCAAGGAAAAACCTCCCGTGCATAAATGGCCACTGTAAACCTCTTGCGTTAAAGCAATTTCCCAGAGTATGTTCCCCCCAGAAGGCCCCTGGCTTGCACCCTGGCCCTGATCTGACCCCAGTGCATCGTGAGAGAGAGGAGGGCTCCTGGCTTGTGCGCCAGCCCCAATCCAGCCAGTGTGCATGGCGGGGGGGAAAGGAAAGAAGGCCCCTGGCTTGCGCGCCGGCCCTGATCCGGCCCCAGTGCATCGAGAGAGAGGAGGGAGACCCAGAGCAGACTGCCTGCCCCTCTTCAGAAGAGTGATGGGAGGGAGTTTTGCCTTGGGTTTTCCGCTCTCAGGATGCACATTTTTCCCATCTGAATTCTCAAAAATCCCCCCTCCCCGCTGGGGTAGAGGGGCCAACAGCCCCTTCCCTTGAACATCCCCCCCATGGGTCCAGCTGCCCTAGACCGAGCTGCCACCACCACCACCCCCAGCGCGCGAGGCACAAATGGCGTGGCCCCACTGGTCTCCCCCTGGAGCAGTCCATCCAATGTCCCCCTGGGCTTGGAGGTGTGGGCCCAGCTCCAAGGCCCATCCCGGGCGAGGGGCAGGGAAGGCGTGCTGCCTGCCTGCCCGCCAGCCTCTGGGACGGAGGGAGAGAAGTTCCAGGACTCTAGGCAGGCAGGCAGCAAAAGGGACGGTATTCTTGTCCGAGCGCGAAACTCCCCCAGCCAATCGCCATTCTTGGGGGAGGAGAAATTAGCCGGCATGGGCAGGGACAATTGTTCCAAACCAAGGAACAAAGGCAGTTTTTCATGGAGCTCCGAGCCAAAAACTGCGCAGCAGCAGGAAAGAACGGCGCAAAAGTGGTTTGACTTGCCCTGGTTATAACACGGCTTTTATTGCTCAATCCGGAAAAAAATCGGAGCAGCCATGAATAACCAAAAATTTGCAGCGACGCAAACCGGCTGTGAAACCGCTGCAAAGCTCCGTGAAAAATCCCCCATAGGGATTAACTTTGCTTGCTTCTAGCTGTCAATAGCCCTCCAGAGCTGCAGCCCACCAGAAACCTTTCCAGTCAGTGAAATAGCTCATCTGTCCTTGTCTGACTGTATGGGATACTCAGAAATTCTCGCCTATGGAAGCTGATCTCTGACCATCTGTGAATTTCTTCTTTGGAGTCAGCTGAGACAAATCAGGTCTATTTTAAGCTTCCCTTGGAGCACTTTCATAAGTCAGACACCTGGATTCTGATGAAAAGCACATCTGTTGGCAGAAAAAAAGCCTGATTTTTGCCAGTTACCCTTCCCATTTCATTCCCTATGCTGTCTCTGGTTGTCTGTGTGCCAATATGGTTTTAGGGGACACCACAGGCTGCAGAAGGAAAGGGGGAGATCAGGCTAGCATGTTTGCTGTTAGGAGTCCCAGAAGCTTTATAATGAACTGCCAAAACAAAAATGTGCTGGGAAGCTAACAGGCAGCCAGTGCAATTGTTGGCAGGTTCCTGGGCGTAAAAAAGGTTAGGAGCAGCATCTTGCACTTTGCTGTAAATCCCAACACTTTTTAAAGTGGAACCACATGTAAACGATGTTGTAGTAATGACCCTGAAAGGTTATGGTAATAATGGACACAACTGACATAGAAGATATAACTTTTGCCATATTGGCTACCTCAGTCTCAGGGAAGAAAGCCTAATCCAGTCTCCAGGCTGTGTATCTTTGTTCTCAGTTGAGAGGGAGAGGCCATCCAAGAGAAAGGAATACAAAACCTTCTCAAGATGCACAGCTTGCTGACCAACATCACCACCGTCACATCTGTGAGCAGTTTCAGTTAGACCTTGTGCAGATTGTAACAGCCAGCATCCCAAATCTGTTGTGCCTGAATATGATGAAACACAAGATAAAAAAAGAATGGTCTGTCATAGAATCATAGAATCAAAGAGTTGGAAGGGACTACCAGGGTCATTTAGTCCAACTGCCTGAACAATCCAGGAAATTCACTGGTACCTCCCCCCCCCACACCCCCAGTGACCCCTACTCCACCCCAGAAGATTGCAAAAAAAAAAAAAACCTCCAAGATCCCTGGCCAATCTGGCCTGGAGGAAAATTGCTTCCTGACCCCAAAGTGGTGATTGGCGCTACCCTCGGCATGCAAGAAAGGGCCACGAGAACCAAACACTGATGTAAACCTTCCATCCCTCCCTCCATGATCTACCTAAGGTCATAGAATCAGCATTGCTGACAGATGGCCAGCTAGCCTCTGCTTAAAAGCCTCCAGGGAAGGAGAGCCCACCACCTCCCAAGGAAGCCTGTTCCACTGAGAAACCACTCTGTTAGTGGTGGAAAGTGTAGTCAAGCTCCCCAATTTTTGGCCATCCCACAGGGTTTTCAAGGAAAGAGACAAACAGATGTGGCAACCTTGGACTTCCTTGGCGCCTGCAGTCTCCCATCCATGTACTAACCAGGGCCGACCCTGCTTAATTTCTGAGATCAGATTAGATTGGGTTAGCCTGGGCTATCCAGGTCAAGGTGGCTGTTGTTTCACTATGCTAACAAAGATGCACCAGTGGCACAGTGTCAATGATGTGCATTAAGAATCACTTGATGCTGAAAAATACACTGAATCTGTGAAAGTTATCAATAATGAAATGCTTCTTTTAATTTAGAGATTTATATAGATGAAGATGAATACTGGGATCTCCAAACAATAGCAAATGGCGATCATCATAATTTCTCTGGAATTTTAAAAATTCACTGTGCTAATCCTGACTGGCTGCTCTCAGAATCAGCATATCAGATACTTTCTGAAAATCTTAGTAAAAGGGTAAGTTCATCAGGTGCTTAAAGAGGTTTGTCTATAATGTATATTATGTGTGTATTTTAAACCTTTAGCTAATCTCCCCAATAGACTGTATAAAAGGACAAATTCCGAAGAGATACAGGAAATGCACAATCAGCTTCCAACAGGGAGGATTTTTAAATGGGTTCCAGCTAAATTGAATTAGGACCACAGTGCTGGAGGTCCCATGCCATTTCCTGATTTAAATTTTCTTTTGCAAAGCAAATTGAGGCATAAAAAAATCTGCATGGATCCTGTATTTTTTCCTCCATGGGGCAAACAGCAACTGGGAAGGGGATTGTATCACAATAGCACAGAGGAAAGATTTAACCCCATTTCCCTAGCCCTTTGGTCTCAATCCAATTTGAGATCTTTCCATTATTTGTTATGAAAGTGTGTGTGTGTTTGGGGAAATCCAATGAGATGTATGGCTTTACTATATCTACTCTTATTTAACCCTAATAAATCCTACTCTGGGAGTGTTACACTTGTTGTCAAGGCTGCATTTGAGCAAACCAGTATACTTGTATTACTATGTCACAATTATTTTACGAAGAAAACAGGTGAATTCAGGAGGCCGGTGTGGTACTGCGATGCCAGCCCATCAACATTACTGGGTGAGCTCAGGACAGAGCCCGACATGCCCTTGAAAACACTCTGTCCATTTACAGACTAGGAGAGCGACCATGGCTCTGTGGCACAGCTATGGTTGCAAGCCAGCAGCTGCCAACTAGTGGGAGCCTGGGGAGGGCACAGAAATGGCATTATGTCCCTTCTGGGGAAAACGCTGAAGTGGTGTCACTCTGCTGTAGGAATTGCTGGAAATGTTATGGTAAACTCATGGAGTTTCTGGTGATTCCTAGAACGGAGTGATGTCACGTCTTGGTTTGCCCCCGAAGTGATATTGTGCTGTCGTCCCCACAGTGATTTTAATTTTTTTTCTCCTGCCAGCCACAGGAGAGGTGGTAGGCAAGGAGAGCTGGGGGTAGGAGATCTCCCGCCCCCTGTTGATGTGGCATCCCTGAGTACATCATCTGCTCCGCATGCAGAAGGTCCCAATTTCAGCCCCCCAGCTTCTTCAGCTAAATGGATCAGGTAGTAGGTGAAGTGAAAGACCTCTATGTGAGACCCTGGAGAGCCACTGCCAGTCAGAACGGACAATACTGACCTTGATGGAACAATGGTCTGATTAGGTATAAGGTAGTTTTCTGTATTCCTGTGAGCATTTTCTTAACATACAAATCCAATGCCTCTGTGACTGACATAATGCCTTTTTTACTAAGCGATAGGGACCCCAAGGCTACAATGTCAGTGGCAAGATTTGTTTCAGTCCTTATATCCCTCCAACACTAGATATCTGCTGCTCAAGATCAATTGATCAAGGAGCTTCTAAGGGATAAAAAGAAAGGAAAAAAGGTATGTACTGGATGGCTGTTTTCATGTTGTGAAATATGTGGAAATAATTAATGCTTTCTTTCTCAAGCTTACAGATGTATATAATCATTCACCTGCTCTTGGGCGCTATTTTATTTCCGCTGAAGTTATTTCCTTCAGGTAAGAAAGCAAAATTAACTTCTTGATTTTATTTGTGTAATTTAGAACACTTGGCTCACATAAAATATTAAGAGAAGAAGGAATGGATTTTGGTAGTCATGTAGAGAACATATGATATTTAAGGAAGAATGGAAGGAAGGAAAATTCATCTGTTACTTACAATTTTCACTAGAAAGTAGTTGTCATTGACAGCAATCCTAAGCAGGTCTACTCAGGAGCTTACTGTTAGGAAACTGTTTGCATTGACAGGTACCTACAAACCTTTACGAAGTAATACAGAGAGTGCAACACAACTTCTTCCATCTACTCAATCACATTTGTTTAATTTGTGCCATCATGTCCTGGGCCTTTTTTTATTAACCTTTTCAAAATTATTGCTGTTAAAGTTGTTTTAGTTGCTTGCACATCTCAACTGTGGAAACATGCTTCTGGTAGGATTTTTTTTTTAGGTTGCTTCAAAAAAAGTGGTAGAAAACCAGCCTTTGTTTATGAAACGTCCTTTGCTGGAGAACCAAGCACTGATTAAAATATATTTGAGATGTGATGTGGGCCATTTCTCAAGAGAACATTTAGGAAGAAAGAGAATGGTTGTGCCATGTCATAATCTTATCTTTCTTATTAAAACAAATGAGGCAAGTCTGTATATACATAGATCCCTACCTTTACAGACCCAAAGAACTGTCGGAGCATAGAACCTCCACATTCAAAGTATGTTTACTTCTGAATATGGTTTGCTGTAGTTAGGGTTGCCAATCTCCACATGGTGACTGGAGATCTCTTGCTATTACAACTGATCTCCAGCCGATGGAGATCAGTTCCCCTGGAGAAAATGGCCACTTTGGCAATTGGACTCTATGGCATTGAAGTCCCTCCCCTCCCCAAACCCCACCTTCCTCAGGCTCCACCCCAAAAACCTCTTGCCAGTGGCGAAGAGGCACCTGGCAACCCTAGCAGTAGACCACAACAAAGGAGGTCTGCTGTCTTTGTACCATGCATATAGGTCTCCTGGTAAAATCTAGTTTCCCACTAATGACCTTTCCACTGTGGAAGAGCTATTTCTGCCAGAGGAAGGCTCCTTTGTTGAAAAGAAGACTTCAAAGTAGCGCAGAGTGGTAGGATCCAAGCCCCTGCCTTTTGTGGTAGCTCGGGAATGCATGTGGAATAACTAGAGCTGGTTCTATAATGAGGCCAACTGAGTCAGTGACCCTGGGTAGAAGATTTTGGGAGGCAAGAGATTCTTTTCCTGATCTCCAATCTCTGCCACCATCTCCTTTGCTTATGGCCCACCCACCCCTGCTTCTTCTACCTCACTCTCCTGCTGCCTCCCACCGAGAAGCTGGAGCAAGTAATCCTCATTCCCTCTTCACTCTCCCAAGTTTCTTTCAACACACATGGCTTGTCTGTTGATAAAACAACTAAAATGGTGGGTGACCTCTTAGGAGAGGAAGGATACACAAGAGTCCAGGAAATCCTACAGGACATGCATGGCTTGCCGTGCTATGTCTAAAGAGGCCTTGGGTAGCAAGGGAGAAAGGAGGAGGTGCTAAGGTTAACCAGTGGGTCTACACATACATTACAGAGCTGCTGCACATGATACTTCTTCCCCCATGAAGATTTGCATGAAGAAAGGCATTTGTCATGTTCAAACTTTATATGTTGATGCTTATTTTTTTTTTAAAAAAAAAATCTTACACACACTCATCTATCTTACACAACACTATCTATTTGTGTTGGGGGGGGGTCTCTGTAATTTGGCTACTATGCCTAGTTCTTCCTTTCAGTGATGAAAACAAAACTGCATCCTTTGAGTTGGGGTTCTCAGTCCCACCTGAAACGGAAGAGTTCATGAAGAACAGAATGAGTGAGACGTTTGTGAAGAACGTTTTAAGGCAAAATATTTATGACCAGAAAGAAATATATGGCATAGTTATAACTGGATGTACAGATCTGATGCTTGATCCAACTTCTCTTTCAGTTTCATGTAAGTGCCACATTCAATTAATAAACTCTTTTGTAAAAGTTAAAGAACCTTTTTAAAGTTAAAGCGTTTTTACTGAAATATAACGAAGCCCTCTCTGTTTAAAAAAAATCATTTCAATATACAGATTCTTGGAATATTATGATTCTTTTCTGTTCTCTAATAGAACAGTGATTTCATTGACTTGTTCAAATATCGAAGTCTATAAATACAAAAATCCTGAAATGATCTACAAATTGTTAGGCAATGTTGATTTCAGTTCCATGGAGCAGGAACCTGCATTCTCCCACTCTATGGCAACATGCTCATTGAAAACATTATACAAACAATACACACACACATCTGTATATTTGGGGAAATGTCCCTAGTAAATAGTAAATTCATTAGTTTAAAGCTGGAATGTGTCCAGAGGAGGGGAACTAAGATGATGAGGGGTCTGGAGACCAAGTCATATGAGGAAAGGTTGAAGGAGCTGGGTATGTTTAACCTGGAGAGGAGAAGACTGAGGGGTGATATGATCGCCATCTTCAAGTACTTGAAGGGCTTTCATATAGAGGAGGGTGCCGAGTTGTTTTCTGTTGCCCCAGAAGGTCAGACCAGAAACAACGGGTTAAAATTAAATCAAAAGAGTTTCCATCTAGAAATTAGGAAGAATTTTCTAACAGTTAGAGTGGAACAGGCTTCCTCGGGAGGTGGTAAGTGCTCCTTCCCTGGAGATTTTTAAGCAGAGGCTAGATGGCCATCTGTCAGCAATGCTGATTCTATGACCTTAAGCAGATGATGAGAGGGAGGGGATCTTGGCCGTCTTTTATGCATGGAGTGGGGGTCATTGAGGATGTGGGAGGGAGGTAGTTGTGAATTTCCTGCATTGTGCAGGGGGTTGGACTAGATGACCCTGGTGGTCCCTTCCAACTCTATGATTCTATGAAATAACTCTAATTAGTTAGACAAACTTTTATTTTCTTTTTCTCCTCTTTTCCCACCTTGTTTCTAAAGCAATACAGGCTATCAATACAGATGGCTGAATTGTACATGGACTGCAGTACTCCCGAACAGCCTTGGAAAAGTCTTCAGCTGTGGAGCTTGAAATGTATTATTCAGTGAAACAGTTCTACCTGACTGATTTCCAGTATGCACTCATTCCTCTTTCCATAAACCATCAGCTGTAGGAAAACACCAGCATCATCTTCGTCTTGTCTCTGGATTCAGATTGTTGACACTCAGCCACAGACTCAAGACATTGACCCAGGATCCAGTGCTGCATCACCTACACTGGCTACTAGGGTTGCAAACTCTGGGTTGGGAAATTCCTAGAGATTTGGGGGATGACCTGGGGAGGGAACTCAGCAGGGATGTGATTCTATAGAGTCCACCATCCACAGCATCCATTTTATCCAGGGGAACTGATCTCTAGTCTGGCAATCCACTGTAACTCTGGGAGAACAATATCCCTGAAGAGCTCAGCATCCTGGGAGGTGCACTGATTCACTCATTTAAATTATGCACTTTATTATAATGTCTCACACCGCCATAACTTGTGTGTGTTTGAACCTGCATATATCAAGAACTGGCAAACATGTTTCTGGTGAAAAAGGTTTATCAAAAAGTTGTCACCATTTGGGAATTATGTACAAAGAATTTTTATTATATTACACAATGCAGCATTTTTCTCATCTGAAAGAGTTGATTAAAAGTTTATTTGAAATGATGGGCATTTCATATTCTGACTGTGAAAAAGTATATGGTGAAGGAAAGCAATTCTTAACTTACGAGCACATAATTGGGGTCACTGTTGTCCTGGAGGCTGGGAGAAGTCACAGTTTTGGGGGAAATGACAATACTGGCATACTCGGTCTCAGTGCTTTTCTTTATCCTGGAAATGTTTCCTGTGTCGGTGTGGTCAATAGTGGCATAGCATATTTCAGGGGGTTAGGTGGAGGCTTTGCCCTCTGTGTTCACCTGGTAAGAAAGAAATCAGCTTCTAACATTTTTGCAGTTGGAGACAAAAACATTACAAAACAGTTGCCAGTGCTCTAATGCTATTATTCTGAATCGTACTTTATGAATTGTACTACACACGTACACAAGCAAAGCACAGCCACGCTCCTTCTGCCCTAACTGTTGTGACTTGCAGCTGTTGTGGCAGGCCATGGAAGCACTAAAGGTCCTATCTGCTTAGAACTCTCTTCCACCGCCTTCATTCATGGGATGTCTCTTGGAGTTACTAGACACTGAAGAGCAGCAGAACTTGGTGGATTGACAGAAATGTTCCAACAAGGCTCAAAACAGGCAACACTTGCTGTCAATTCCTTGTAATGGCCCATTGCCTCTTCCTAACACTGTGAAGTTTCTTTTTAAAATGAAGATCTTAAACTGTACAGATTTCATGAGTCATTAAGGTTGCCAGCTCCAGGTTGGGAAATACCTGGAGATTTTTGGGGCGGAGCCTGAGGAGGGTGGGGCTTGGGGAGGGGAGTCATGTATTAACAATACATATTAAGTCAGGGGTCCCCAACATTTTTTAGCCTAAGGTAGGGTTGCCAGGTCCCTCTTTGCCACCGGTGGGAGGTTTTTGGGGTGGAGCCTGAGGAGGGTGGGGTTAGAGGAGGGAACTTCAATGGCATAGAGTCCAATTGCCAAAGCAGCAGTTTTCTCCAGGTGAACTGATCTCTTTCGGCTGGAGATCAGTCGTAATAGCAGGAGTACCTGGCGGTTGGCAACCCTATGAGTCATCCTGATGACACCCTCAAACTTCTGTTTGGACTCCCACTTCTCCAACCTCCAACTAGGATTCCCCCCAACATTTTAAACAGGAAAAAGATGGCAGAGAGTGCAAAACGTATCATTTAACATATTTGTTGAATTCCTTATTCTGGATCTCAGCCTGGCCTTGTGTGTTGCCAATAGCTGTTTGTTTTCTAAAGAAAATTGAAATTAGTGAGACACACTCAAATCATATCATCAGATTGTCTTGGGTTGGGTGCACCTAGGCTAGGCGTTCTTTTCAGCAAATGCTGGAGCAGAAGTGTAGCTGCTTTATTGATCATGTAACTTATTATTCAGTTGAAGAGCACAAACTGCTCTCTTCAGCCCAAAGCCTGCTAATTGTGTCTTCCTTGAGAATGCCGCATCTGGCCATTACCTGCTCGCTCACCTTTTACTATAGTAGTTCCACTGCTATAGAAATAAGCTCCATGTTTCAGAGAATTCTTTTGTGCCTATTTTTTCTGATCGTTGTATTTGATTGGTGTATTCTTTGGATTGATGGGGCTCGAAATGTTTTTACGTATATGTTGTTAGCCATCCTGACCTCTTAGCACGCAAGGCAAGAGGTAATTGTTTTAAAATAAATGTTAAAAAGAAACCTCTGTTATCATACTGTCTTTTAACTGACTTGGCAACTTTGCCGGGACAAGACAAATGTAGCTTAAACTGCCAGTTACCAAAGCTCATGTCCCCTTAAAATGCAACCCCGTGTAGAGCAATTCTATTCTAAACCCGTTGCTTAGACTGCAATTCTGTATAGGACTGCATCGCAAATTGGCATACACTTGTCAGTTCCGTTGTATATCTTTTTTAAATTAAAAATGAAAATGTTCTGGGGTGAGGAGCCTGTCTGACAACGTTAGTACAAAACAAACATTTTCCACCTTGAAAGATTTTATTTTCAGCTTAAAAAGATACTAAGAAAATCTTTCAGTACCTGATCAGGAGCGGAGGAAATGTCTTTAGCCTGCACTGAAAAGAAAAGGGAAATCAGGTCTGAATGTCATTATAAATACTCTGAAATAAATGGTTTGTGAGAAATGGCCAAAGACCTGTCCCTGAAGCTGCTTGTAATGTTTAAAAAATACTAGAAACTTCCCCTCAGATTTCCCACACAGCATGTAGCTTTGCCACTCATATCAAAGGTACTGGTAAGACCCAGAACTTCATAAACAGAAAAACAATGGACATCTTTCAAGCCATTCTCTTTACCAATTTGAGGAATAATTACTTACTTCCAGGGTGAAGGCATCTTCTAAAACAGGGCCAATGCCTTTTACTGCAACATAAAAAACAAGGACGGGGATTAGAACTCACGATCAACAAGGGTGTTAATATTTTTGGCTTTCTGAACATCTACTATTCTTGTTTCCTTTGTCCATTTTCCTTCGTGTTCTCTTGATGCATGGAGCTGTCAGAACACTTTTGCAAAAGACAAGTAGCAAGGAGAGAAATGTATTGTTTCTTCTCTTGGCTATGAAGTGAAATTCATCAAGTGACTCAATTAACAAACACACAAATAAAACCATTTTCTCCTTTGCTTTCATGTTGATTTTATATGAAGTAATTTCCCCCCTCTCAGAATTAAAAGAATTGTCGAAAAAAGAGATTCTTTTGCTGGCAATCGCTGTAATAAATCTGACTGACTGACTGGCGAAAGAAGAAAACTGGCATAATAATCTCACAAGATATCTAAAGTGTGGTATATATCTAAATTGGGACCATTCTAGCTATCCTGCATCCGTTCAATAACTAAATAAATAAAGGCAGGGCTCCCTGTGTAACACACAATATGTACCATGTTTGAAAAGATACCAAAGTTGATTTGGATAGAAAACTTATTATGGTTAAAAGTAACAAAGGCCTGTATATATGATCTGAATCTAACTTATACAGATTTTTATTCTTCTATGACAATTAACAATTTTTATTTTTTTAACTTATTTACATTATTTATAGTCTCACAGGGACTCAAGGCAGAATTCACATAGTGAGTCAGTATAATCAACAAAATGGGGAATTCACTATCCAAAGCATTAGGATTTTAGAAGTCTGGAACCACCAGAAAGAACTGAAGCATAGCATAAGTATTAACATATTAAGTCAGGGGTCCCCAGTCTTTCTAAGTCTGAGGTAGGATTGCCAGGTCCCTCTTTGCTACCGGCAGGAGGTTTTTGGGTGGAGCCTGAGGAGGGTGTGGTTAGGGAAAGAGAGGGACTTCAATGCCATAGAGTCCAATTGCCAAAGCAGCCATTTTCTCCAGGAGAACTAATCTCTATCGGCTGGAGATCAGTTGTAATAGCAGGCGATCTCCAGCTACTACCTGGAGGTTGGCAACCCTAGCCTGAGGGCATATTTTGAATTCTGATACAGCATGGAGGGCATAGCCACAAAATGGCTGCCACAAAAATGGTTGCTGCAAGAGGCGGAGTCAGTCACAAAACAGCTGCTGCAGCTTACCTTCAGTCACACTTTGAAGACCCTTGTGCTAGGATGACAGCTGCTGCCAAAGCAATCTCCAATGGCCAATCAGAAGCCTTGCTCCCAGGAGTAGCAGATATGTCCTGGGCCTAGGGTTGGCAACTGCCAGGTAGTAGCAGGAAATCTCCTGCTAATTCAACTGATCTCCAGCCGATAGAGATCAGATCACCTGGAGAAAAATGGCCGTTTTGGCAATTGAACTCTATGGCATTGAAGTCCCTCCCCTCCCCAAACCCCACCCTCTTCAGGCTCCACTCCCAAAATCTCCCGCCGGTTGAGAAGAGGGACCTGGCAACCCTACCTGGGCCTGGAATGACAGCCCCCAGAGTGGAATGGTGGCCCCTGGAAGTAGCACAAGTGTTCTGAGACTGGAATGACAGCTCCCAGAGTAGAATGACAGCCCTTGTGATTGAAATCAGTGTAAGGTATTTCATTCCACTCAAAGATTTGTGATTACAGGTGCAGAGCACGGATTTCAATCCCAGGGGCGGTCATTCCACTCTGGGAGCTGTCATAATAGTCCCAGAACACTTCTATTCTTAGGGGCCATCATTCTATTCTGGAACCTGTCATTCCAGTTCCAGGACACTTCTGCTACTCCCAGGGGTCATATTTCCACTCTGGGAACTGTAATTCCAGGCCCCAAACACTTTTCCTACTTGCAAGGGCTGTCATTCCACTCTGGGACCTGTCACTGCAGTCCCAAAACAGAAAGACCCACAGAAAAGCATGCTCGTACATGCCCTGAAAAATGCCTGTACAGTGCACGGGAGACTCTACAGAACTCCTCTAGTAGACAATTCTGTACAGTAGAAACTGCAACAAAGAAGGTAGGGGACCCTAAATGCTGCCACAAAGGGCACTATAAACATAAAGATCTGAACTGGTACATGCTTTCATACGAGGAAACATCTGGAAGGATCAGATGCACTTTTTCCTATAAGCCTTCTTCCCCAGCAGCCAACTGCCAGCCAATCAACAGCACTGAGCTAGGAGAAGAAAGCATTCATGACATGCTTCCTGCTTAGGGTTGCCAACCTCTATGTGGAGGCTGGAGATCTCCCACTATTACAACTGATCTCCAGATGATAGAGATCAGTTTTCTTGGAGAAAATGGCTGCTTTTGATGGTAGACTGTATGGCATTATACCCCATTCCTTTATGCAGAACAACTTTTTGGAGGACTGCTCCTATTTCTGTTATTCAGTGGTGCCCAAAGGTGCCCCTCTGTACACAGAGGAATGTTATGTGAACAGCAGTAATTCTTTGGCTCCAACTGTGAATTTGGTGGTCATCACTGTACGTGGTACTTTCGGATGTTCACAACCAAAAAACCAGGCAGCTGCCTGCCACCAAAGAACGATCTTGTTTAATGTCTTGATGGTCCAATAATATTAAGGGCCACCATAAATAATGGGTATAATCAAGCCAAGATAAGCATTTTTATGTCCCATTGCTTTCCATAAGAGATATTTAAGCATGTGGTCAGTTTGCTTGTTGAAATCAATATGACTTTAAAAATACTTCGCTTCTCACATCTAATTTTTTGAAGGAAACAAATTAGAGACCTACTATCATACAGACTCTTCAGTTGAGGAGCCTTGATTAGCTACAGTTTCCAGTTTCCAGTCTTCTGTGCTGTGTAATGGGAGAAAGGCCTCAAGTTACAGCATTGGTGAACAAGCATCTTCTAGTCCAAAGAGAATGTATGCAAACTTCCAAACGGGGCTCTCTACAGCAAGATCTTAAATGTATTTTCTCAGCAGTATAACATACTGTATTCAGTGAGGATCTTTTCTTTTTTTCCTGAAGTCCTTATCCCCACATTCCCAATATTCATTTATAATGGAAGTGGAAACCCGAAAAAAACATGGCAGATATTTTGACTTAGGTGATACTTCTTCATGACTACTTAAAAGTAAAAATATTTGCGATGCTTAACATTACAATACTTAGGCTGGATGAACCACAATTTGACTTTGTAATGTCAGTCTTGCCATCTGCTGTTTCGAGTAGTGGTAATTAAGCAAAGGAATTAATTAGGAATGCTTGCCAGAACTGATGAACTACAGCAGAGTTAGTCGTTAATTAATTTTAAATGATCTGAAGTATTCATAAACCTTGTCAAAGAGCTGAAGAGTGCTTTGCATTGATCCCAAAAACTAATTTTAGGACTCGTACAGCGGACCTTTATTGATCCAAATTGTAAAGAAGCTGAACTTGACCAGCAGATATAGGAAATATGTGATGTTTCCTAATGTTTAATGTAGGAAACTGAAGGACCAGTATTAAAAACGGTAAGAAATCAATCTTTAAATTTTTTGAAACCAAGGTAATAATTTTGACCACATATTTTTCACATTATCACATTAAGGTAAAACATAAAGGATTTTTTTCTGATTGGAAGGTTTAGTATGAGACACAGAGCTTGCTTTTTCAAAATCCCTTTAGGGTTTCTTCATTCTCCTTTTCTCTTTCTATTCACCTTCTTTTAAACTGAGAACAACAATTTATAAAAGCAGTATCTTATATCTATTTTCCCATGGGAACCTGAAGACTCACTACAACAGTTTGGAAACCACCTTGGGAGACGGCTATAGGGTATGTTGTTTTCCTCAAGTGATGCAGAACATACATTTCTTTTGGTACTTGATTTCCCATCTTTTCAATTATTCTTGCCAGTCAGGCTCGGGTTTTTTTCCCCCTTCTACTTCTTGTTCTTTTCTTCCTCTTTGAGTGTGTTTATAGTAATTGCTCTGTCTAACAAGAAGATTTCAATCCAATAAAGTCCAGTCAACAGAGAGAATTCTCACACATCATCAGAGACAGTATAACACATTTACACTGTGTAGAAATTCCCCTTTTTCATCACTGATGGGGGTGTAGTTACACAGAAAAAAAAATGAGATCACTTCCTAGAAGGGGGAGGACAAAGGTGGGTAATGGATATGCAGAACTTAGCTTTCTAATAAAGCTACAGCAACAACAAAAAACCCAGCTGATGTAGTTTGAACACTCTAGGAGGTCATTTGATTGAAACATTCAGTCCTTAAGTTTCATTTGCTAATGTGAATCATGCAGTCAGGGACTAAACTTTGTGTCTGTTTGGAGAACAGCACAAGAAAAGTGTATTCCAAGTCGTAACAAAAACATACCATGCTGTCTTTTTTTTCATGTGAGAGGCAACATGAAGTCCCTCTCCATGTTGTCATTCAGTGCCGTAAACTATACAAGCCATATAAGTGAACAAAAATACTAGAATAAAACAAACTTCCAGGAATTACACTACATTTAAAGAAGTATTTTTTTTCCTACTGTTTTAGCTTAATGGTGATGTTCATCTCAACGGCAAGCTTTATCCAGTACATACTTTCAAGTGGTTTGTGAGGCAAGTGAGTTGTCTTTTTATAGCAAATACCATAAACGGAAAACATGTGGTTTCCAAGCAGGATATCTTCTGCAGCTACAGATTAGTTCAGAGGCTTCTCTTTTGACTGCATGCTCAGTGTATAGCTCTATTTTGGCATGTGTGTGTGATATATTTCCCATAAGGTCACAGCTGTAGCGATTTCAGTGCAAGAGACATTCAGAGGTAGTTTGCCGTCGCCTGCCTCAAAAACCTCCCACCGGTGGGGAAGAGAAACCTGGTAACCCTAGCCTAACTAAATGTTACATTGTACATTTGTACACTAACAGGTATTTGGATGGGAGACCACCAAGGAATACCAGGGTTGGTGCGCAGAGGAAGGCACTGGAAAACCACCTCTGTAAGTCTCTTGCCATGAAAACCCCCAAAAGGGGTCGTCATAAGTCGGCTGCGACTTGACGGCACTTTACACACACACAAACACACACACACACTAGCAGGTACACATAAGTAGACCTAAGCATCATGCATCTGGTTAGACCTTACAGTCACTGAAGTAGTCCAACAATGAGCAGCTGAGAGGGTAAAGCGCTGCCACCAGCATTGCCTGTTTTGGGTCTTTCCCACCCTCACTGAGCAGCCCAGAACCCACCACCATTTTACATGGTGACAGTTCCATGGCGATATCCATGTTTGTCTGTTCCCACAAAATAAAACAAAAGTCCAGCAGTGTCTTAAAAACTAACAAAATTCCAGCATAAGCATTTAGGACCCGAACTTCACTTTATCCCAGGCATGAAGATGTATTTATATTTAAGGTTAAAAGTAACAGAAAGGAGGGAATAGGGAGATCTTAGAAAGACTGGCCAGTTATAAACCATAATCTATCACAGAGAATTCTAACTCAATCCATTCAGAGAGGGTGATGATCACTCCCAACTGTAGATAGATGAGCAGAGTACTATAAACCTCAAATCATACCTAACCAAGAAAGGCGCAGAGTGAGACATAATAAGCAGAATTAATTGACATGTGACAAGAGTTGGCTATGTTGAGATATCAGCACATATGGTTAGGGAGGAAACCTAAGTCATTATTTAAGGCTTGTGGAAACAGTGTTGATTATCTTCATGAATCCTAATTTAACACTTTCCAGTTGGATTCTCCCTTTGAAGATCTTTTGTAACAAAACAGTAACCTTTAAATCGGTGGCATGAGCAAAGGTCTCAAAGCCACCTGCATTTAGCTTGAGAAGACCTCACAGCAGTCTGCTTCCCAAAATCCAAGTCAGGGACTGATATTACACTGTTTTGAAGAGCAGAGGATTGCTTGAGAATGAGATGTTTGAATATTCCTTCATATGCCTTTTCCCCAATTGAAATTGCCAATCCTCAAAAGTAGCAATTGGCATCTTGGAAGAAAAAATGCAGGTACCAGAGCTCTAACTCCTTCCCCCTGTTAAGGGAATTTCAGCTTTGGCGGGAGTGGGGATTTCTATCCAGGGAAGGCCTGTAAAGACAGGATCAGTAAGCCATATTGAGCAGGACAGATGCACCTATTCCCCCTGTGCTCTTCCCTGAATCTTCAAAGTAGACAGTAGGAGCTGCTAAATAGTTTTTGTTTGTAATCATCTTCAGATCTGTTGCACGTTGTCCAGTACGATCCTAATATGAAAATGCTTCTTTTTGCCTACTAAAGCCCAGTAAAACGAACAAATAGGGGATTTACTTGCACTGGAAAACATAACACATTATTATCCAAAGAAAAAGCCAGCCCTACTGTCCTGTTTGCTATACATGCCTCACATGTAGGTTTTGTGTTTTATGGACCCCATGTACTGCCTCCCCTAAACGTCTTGGTCATGTGCACCTGTGTGGTGGGGAATGTTACATCTGGATGATTTTCTTGTGCGGAAACAGCTGTAAGGATGCTTTGAAAAAACAAAACATCTTAGAAGGGGTTGAGCTTCAGAGAGCAGCAATGCTTTCCCCAATGCTTTCCAGCACTGCGCTGTCGTAACAGTCAAAGTCCCCTGGGAAATACATTATTTCTCATAGGGAAGTACATCTTCTCAGTTCTCATAAATGACAAGGCATACTTACAGTACAATAAACGCCGGTCCGTAAAAACAGATGTTAAAAGCCTCAATCGGTAATTGTGAATTGATGAGTAAATTGCATAGTACAGAGCCAAAATGATCTCCACATCTCTTTTCTTCTGTGGCATCTGGACTGTGGTGGCAGGTAAGTCTTGTACCTATTAGCTTTTTAAAAAAACTAACTTTATTGACAGAGTCATCATGAACCCACAGGTAAATTTTTTATTATGTTTGACCAGAGATTCCATGGTATGATCTATCCCCTCCACCTCCCAAATGCATCGCTTAAGGGGAGGAAGAATGGTAGGCCAGCAACAACAGATCAAGAATGTGTTCAGGCAGGTGGTAAAAAGTTGGCAGCCACAGTGGCTGCAGGTTCTCTGACAGCATTCAGTTCTGGTTTAACATGAAGGCTGACTGAATTTACTAGCTGGCATGCAATATACAGGTAGTCAATTAGAAGAAAGGTCTAAATTTGTACTTGTGTTCAGTAGGGTTTTGCCTTGGAATCTTTTTTTTGTTAATCCCAGGACTCCAAACTGGAACATATGAAATAAGCATAGTGCCTCTGAGCCGGCACAGAAAACACATCTCTCACCTGTGAATAACTACAGGAAGTCCTCACAGATATGTGATTAGAGGGGGAAAGTCTTCCAGATCGGAGAGTAGAATCTCTGGGCAAGCTGGAGTCGTGCTTTCTTTTCCCCTTAGAAATGCACATGGTTGGCAGGCTGTAGAGTGCTCGTGTGGCTGATGATGGGAGCTGTGCTTGCTTTATCATGACAAGTCACCCTCATGAAGAACGTTGCCAGAATTTAGCAACTTGTTACTGTTATTTGCAGGTGCAGCCCAGGTGATTCACCAGTCAGTTCAAACAGCCATAGCTGGAGAAAATGTGACATTGTACTGTCGGCTGGCAGAAAGCTATGATGTTGTTCAGGTTACCTGGCAGAAGGAGCATGGGAAAGCCAAGGCAAATATAGCCACTTACAGCACGGCTCACGGTCCTAAAGTCCTGGGCACATATGAGAATCGTGTGCACATTTCTCAAAGTGGGCTGAATGTTTCTACCATCACCTTCCATGGTGTTACAGTAAAGGATGAAAGTTGTTACAGCTGCATCTTTAACA
Source organism: Euleptes europaea (assembly GCF_029931775.1). NCBI lineage: Eukaryota > Metazoa > Chordata > Lepidosauria > Squamata > Sphaerodactylidae > Euleptes > Euleptes europaea. The sequence continues at coordinate 38,770,827 of NC_079323.1, forward strand.
CATTTCCCTTGGGATCCATCCCAGGCAGGACATGTCTCAAGGTCTATGGTAAGTGACATGATCTCTAGGAAATTCTGTAATCTTCCCAGAACTCCATCAATTGATTCCAAGTTCTTTCATGTCAATAGCTGTGCAGAACAGTGCATTAGTAATCAATTCCAGGTGGGTAGTCATGTTAGTGGGAGGGAAGGTAGCATGGTATTGCCCGATCATCGTCAGATCTTGGAAGCTAAGCAGGGTCAGCCCTGGTTAGTGGATGGGAGACCTCCAAGGAATACCTGGGTTGATATGCAGAGGAAGGCACTGGCAAACCGCCTCTGTTAGTCTCTTGCCTTGAAAAGTCCATAAGGGGTTGCCATAAGTCGGCTTTGACTTGACAACACTTGAAACACACACACAGTCATGTTAGCGATGTATAAGAGAAGACCAGTGGCACCTTAAAGACTAACGAAAAATATACCATTTTGTCAGCTCACTTCATCAGATTCAATTAATCAATGAAAGAGTGTAGTGGGGCAATATATATTCTGTACAACAGATTCTGTACCTTAAATAACTGCTCACTCTCCATACTTACTAGTGCAATAAATAAAGAAATATTTTCAGTGTTGCAAGATAATCAGAGATATTGTAAAAACACTATTAAGTGTTCCCTGCATAATCAACATACATCTATGAGTTTTTACCCTCAGTTGTATGGAACAAAGCCAGTCTTAGAAGATATCAGTCTGTAAGTAAGCCTGATGACAAATATGTACCTCTCTTGGCTTCACATTGAGAAGTAATTTTGTCATTCTCCAGACTTTAATAATAAAATGGTGCTATGCAAAAACATGAATATGATTGACTTAAAAAATGATCACTTTAGTACTTCCATTCCTTTCATTAGTAATTCAAAAAGTACAGAGGAGAGATTCTTTCCTTCATATCCAAAACTAGTGTAAGTTCTAGATGACAGTAAGGTGGAAATGGTGTTATTTAGTTATTTCCTTCGCACCTCACTTTTCTTCCCAATTGGGTCCAAAAGCGGCTTGCAGCATTTTCCCCTTCTCCATTTTATTCTCACAACAACCTGTGAGCTCGGTTAGGCTGAAAGTGTATGATTGGCTCAAGGTTACACTCTTCAAGGATCAGATGAAAGAAGACAGAACAAACAAGTGACAACTCCCTAGAGAAACATTAAGTAGCTTTTGACAAATACTTACTTAAATGATATTGCTTAAACAGCCAAAAGGCCACAAGCAGCATCACACTAATATAATCCCCAATATTAACCCCTTTTTACATTTAATTACCGCTTGCAAAAAATTAGCCACTAATAATGCCCGTGAACGCACCAGCAACTTACCTCGCTATTTACACTGAGAAAAGTACGAAAGCATCCAAGACGAGTTTAAATTCCTGTTCCCACCGCGCCGCCTTTATCCGCTGCATGTGATAAGCCGGGATCAATGGGCTCCCACGCATGCCCAGTTGGCGCTCAAAGCAAGAGGACGGCGATTGGTCCAGAGTCCATTAGGGAGGCGGGAGGAGTGGGGGGGGGGGTTTGGCTGGCAGCAGGAGGTGGGCTGGCAGCAGGAAGTGGATTCAACACTGATAGCATGTTCCCACTTTAAGCTCCGGATGAGAAAGACGCTTCATTTTTTTACTTCGCCGTATAAGCGGATCCTCTTACTGCGGAGAAATTGTGCTCTGATGACGCTTCGGAAATCCTTCAGTTGAGAGTAAGTGGGAACATGCAAGGAAAGCCCGCAGAAGTTGGCGCCGCAAACAGCCAGTGCGGACATGGCCAATGTTTGACAAATAGAATCCGCAAACTTTTAAAAAACACTCTCCTAAAAGAAAATAGACATACAGATCAGACAGTATTCATAAATCTACTTTAAGGCCTACATACAAAACTACAGGAACACAATTATTATTATATGATCTTTCACATAATTCAGTTGGACTTCTGTATTTGCTCATTGGAGCCAAGAAGATTCTACCCTTCTAATATTAGCTCCAAGAGCTCTTGTGGCACGAATACTTGCATATTATGGGCCAAACTAGATGTGGCATGATATCAGTGATTAATATCTAACAGGGTTTTTTAAAAAAATGAGCAGCTCCATCTATTTCTTTGAGGATCAAGGAAGGGTCACTGGGGAAGGGAGAGGTCAACCCTTTCCAAAATTTCAAGTCTAGCCCAGATGGGCTGGGTGACGTTGCCATTATTCTGAGAAAGGTAGGCTGCACTGCTGTGTGTAGCAGATAAAAAATGTGGGACTTGTACCAAACAGAGTTGTGTCCAAATCCCTTATCACACGTAAAACTCCCTGGGTGGCACAGGCAATAGCCTTTGCAAGCCTAATCCCCCTCCCAAGTTTGTCTTAATGGGTTTAAAATGTGATTTTACTGTTTATGTTTTAATTTACTAGCTGCCTTGGTGGCCCCTTGTGAGGGCAGAAATGTGGCACATCAATTTTTGTACAATAAAATAAAGAAAAATAAATTGTGAGGATAAAATGAATAAATATTTGTTCCGGGTGGTAGTTGTAGGTATACTGGTAATTTTTGTTTGTTCCAGGGCTAAATTTTATGTTGCCTCATTTAATCCGTATTTACTTGGAGTTAAAGTCCAGTGGAACTTACTCCTAGGTCAGGGTGCACTGAATTGTAGCCTTAGGTTTAGCCTTGGCCATTTATGCTTGGTAATTAGCAGCGCGTTCCAGGCTGAATTGTCCCGCATATTTTTTTTTTTACCGTAGTTTTTTATGGTGAACTGTCCTTCAGGAAGTGACTGCGAAGCTGGTGCATACCTGCTTTGCATTACTTAAGAGCCCCTCTAACGCGACCTTTTGGGTTTGCTCCGCCGCTGCCGCGAAGAGTCCCCTCAAGGAAACATGCAAATTCACAGCCCCACGTTAGCTATGCAAACGAAGGTTGCTAATGGAAGGAACAAAGGAAAAGGCGAGTGGGTGTGTGTGGAATTTCTCCTTTTGCATCGAGACCATGAATAAGCATTTTAAAAGTCTCATTTAAAAAAACAGCTTTGAGCGAGCATCAAAATTGGCCCTGTATAAATGGCCCTTCAGAAGAATTAAACTAGAAGAGACCTAAAAGCTCATCAGTCCAGACAGCTGATCCAATAGACCATCCAGCTCCCATCAGACTTTCATATATTCAGGCTGTGTCATCATATACTAGGCAGGTCCAGATATAGGGCTTGATCTACCTAGCATGAGTGGAGCTGCTCTAGCTGAAGGAGAAATTCCCTGCATCCCTGTTCCTGGTCTAGGCTTTTGTGCCCCCTGGAATAGTGTGCTTATAGGCCAGAAGACTCTGTGGCCAGCACGTGGGCAAAATGGAGGTATACAGTGGGAGAAAAGAAATCACACACATACCAAACAAAAAACCTTCCATAAATGCGAACAGAGGATAGGATCCAGGTCTTAAAAGGCAGACAGTGCAACCTTTTGAAGACAAATAGCACACTGACTTTTGCTATTTGGAAGCAGAAAATTCATTTACTAGATCTCTAATGACATATTTTAGATTTTTTTCATGTTTAATTGCTTCTGTTTTACAGCTCTAACAAAACCCAAGGTCGATGTGAAGAGTGTTATGAGTCCAGACAGCACAGGAAAAGAAATGCTAAAACTCAGCTGCTCAGTAACAGGGAGACCAGCTCCAGTGGTCACCTGGCAGTTCCCGAAACACCTTCAGATAAAGCCAGTCCAGTATGTCATCCACCATCCAAACCAAACAGTGACTGTTGTGAGCAATTTTACTCACATGTCCTCCAAAGATCTCTGGGAGAACCCAGTCAACTGTGTGATTCAACATCCATCTTTAAACAGTACACAGGAATTAACTTTGCCTGAAAAAGGGGTAGAACAAGGTGAGTTTAAATATCAATGTTTCTTGTTTTGATATACAGCTGGTGTGCAGGCCATCCTTCAACCTTGGCTAGATGTCTCCAAACTGATGTCTTCTGTGACCAGTGAGTCTTGAGTCAGTCTCCTTTGGCTTGCAATGAGTGCAGGTGGTCTTTCTGTGGCCTTCCTCGTGTCCTAGCATCCACCTCTACCATGTCTATTTAACAAATTGCTTCCATGCAAGCACACTGTCTCCTGAAAACATCAGATGCAGTAGAAACAAGAAAAAAATTAAAAACCTCTCACACCCGTACACAGAGCATACAAAGTCTAAAAATCAATTATCTAAGCCTAATACAAACTACTTATCTAAATCGATATAACAAACTATATCCTTATACTAATTTTCAAAGGACCTACAGCAAATATAAAATATCTGTATTAATCTATAATCTAATGAATCATTGGATCTACTAATCCTAAATCGTATTCCTAACTATTAAGAAAATATAAAATATCTGTATTAATCTATAATCTAATGAGTCATTGGATGACTGGGGAAGGCACTGGCAAACCACCCCGCAAACAAAGTCTGCCTAGGAAACATCAGGATGTGATGTCACCCCATGGGTCAGGAATGACCCGGTGCTTGCACAGGGGACCTTTACCTTTACCATTGGATCTACTAATCCTAAATCTTATTCCTAACTAACTAATAAGTAAATATATACAATGAGGGTTTGAGTGGGAGTCATATGAGAAGTGTGAAAAGGGACTCGGGAAAGGTTGCTTCCATGTGCAAAGCATTCATCAATAACAAATGGACAGCAGTCATGAAGCAGTCATGCCCACTTTTCAGTTGGAATGAACTAATGGGAAAGTGTGTTCTGTTATTTGTACCTGTTTCAGGATTCTATGAGTACCAGCAGATGTCAGTCGCAGGCTTTTCTCTCATCCCTGCTTCTACTACACTTGTTACCAGGCTATCTGGGGAATATGCTTCACTTTCATTTCACAGGCAACCCATCCTAAACTGCATAGGGAATTATTTTTCACTTTCATTTGTCAAGCAGCCTTGCCTGCTTTCTATACTAATCAAAAGGATTCTTAATATCTGGAACTGTAAAAACTGGGTTTGGAAGTATTCAGATTATTGAACACACATTAAGCTGCTTTACCCCAAGTCAGACTAGTACCTCAAGGGCAGCAGCTTTCCAGGGTAGAAGTCTTCCCCAATTAGGGTTGCCAGGTCCCCCCTCTCCTCTGGCTGGAGATTTTGGGGGACAGGGATCACACACACATGGCTGCGAGCAACGCGATCCCGTCATTGCCGGTTTACTTCCGGGAGCGCCGTGGCGCAATGGGACAATTCACCACTCAAACCCACATTTGAGTGATAAAGCGTCCCTTCATGCTGTGGTGCTTCCGGAAGTAAACCAGAAGTGACGGGATAGCGTTGCTCACGGCCACACACACGCGTTAACCTTGCTGTGAGCTGGCCGATGGATTGGCAGGCAATTGCCCACCATTCCAAGACACCTGGCAACCATATCCCCAATGCCTGTTACTGATCCTATTAGGGGGATATGCCAGGGTTTGAACATGGGATCTTCTGCATGCAAAGCAGACTTTCTGCCACTGAATCATGGTCCCTCTTGAATACTAAATGTGGCATTGTTGGGTGACTATTTCCATCTCTGAATTGCACTTTTATGCCCCATGTATATATATTTAGCATTGTGTAGAAATGATACTTGAACTGCCTGAACTGATACTGACCCATGATCTAGGACATCTGTCCTAGTAGCACCGTCAGCCTTGTGTAGAACTGATACCTGAACAAGCCTGAACTGTTCAGAAGCTTGAACTGAATTGTGTAGAACTGATACCTGAACAAGCCTGAACTGACCCTAGAAGCTAAAATGACTCAACTGGGGCTATCGTATTTTGGTCACATCATGAGAACAAGAGTCACTGGAAAAGACAGTCATGCTAGGAAAAGTTGAGGGCAGCAGGAAAAGAGGAAGACCCAACAGGAGATGGATTGACTCAATAAAGGAAGCCACAGCCTTCAATTTGCAAGATCTGAGCAAGGCTGTCAAGAATAGGACATTTTGGAAGACTTTCATTCATAGGGTCACCATGAGTCGGAGGAGACTTGACGGCACTTAACACGCACACAGAACTGATACCATGTCTCCAAAGTGCAGTGTCATGTTTGTCCCAGTTTCAACTAAAACAGAAAGAGAAAGCAAAGTCTGGATCTTGGGGAAGATGTGGCATTTTTGCAGTAGTTAAACAGCAGAAGCTGCTTTCATTGTGGGTAGAATATAGGCAGCTTCCATCACTTACATGTAATAAACCTCAAGACAGAGGAAGGGGAGTGACAAATAGAAAAATCTCTATATTTTGTATCCATAGTAGTGTTGCTTATGTCACAAGATGAATGGTTTTGCGATCAAATGCACATGTTTATCGATAGAAGAACAGCATAATTAGGAGCAACTTCTGATTTTAAGCATTTACCAACACCACAATTATTCACAACTGTCTTCATGGCAGATCATCTAGGCTGACTGTGCTACTAGGACAGATGTCCTAGGTCATGGGTCAATAACACTATGGCCCACTTTTCATGGAAGATTTTGATGCTCTCTTGCCGCGGAGCAAAAAAAAAAAAGCGATTTAAATTTATTTTTCATGGACGTGATTTAAATTCATGTTTTTATATCCCCGTCAATCCAGAAGTAGTTTTGGTTTTTCATGGGAACAAAGCAAGCAGTATTCTACAATGGTTTGGTCTGTCCCCTTCTGAAAAGCTCATGGTTTATGCACGCCCCCAACTCCGCCCCAACTCCGCCCCAACTCTGCCCAGCGGATTACCCAGTGCAGTTCACCTCTGTGGACACAGCCCCAGCCAAAAAAAGCACCAGTCCCTCTGGTTTCCTTGTATAACTTTTCTATTTACCATGCTCCCCGTCCCCCCTCCCGTACTTGGGACTTTGACAGATGGTCATCATTGTGCCCCTCCCCCGTAGAGCTCTGGCCATCCATTGCCAGGAACTTCCATCCAGACAGAGAAGGGAGACCTAGAGCAGACTGGCTGCCCCTCTTCAGAAGGATGATGGGAGTTTTGGTTTGGATTTGCCACTCTCAGGATGCCCCCCCGCAACACACACACACAGGATCGCACTGGCAGGAGGGAGACCCAGAGCAGACTGACTGCCCCTCTTCAGAAGGGTGTCGGGAGTTTTGGCTTGGATTTGCAGGAGGAGATCTGTCCTGCTTGGAGGGAGGCTGTCCCCCAGGCTTGAAACTCTCCCAGCCAATCGCTGTTCACAGGGGAGGAGAAATTAGCCAACATGGGCGGGGATAATTGGTCCGAACCCAGGAACGTTTTTCATTGAGCGAAAAAAATGCGTAGCAACCACAAAGAACGGACCAACACAGGTTTGAGAAGACGTGGAGTTGACGCGGATTTTCTGCTAAAGCTTGAAGCGTTCATGAAAAATCAAAAATTTGAAGCGGGCCAAAACAAAGGCAAAACCGTGCCAAACCTCCGTGAAAAAATGACCACTGAGACACATCTGAGGCATGAAAAATGCACTTGTACAAGCATCCACTATGACCCTGTTGCCACAAAGGTTTTCAGCAATGCTCTCATCAAGCACAGTTTTTTTCTGCCCCCCTTTCCGCCTGCCCCTTCTCATGTATTTATTTCTCTGCAGCAAAAAGAAAAGTTCCAAGAATTCCTGTCCTTGTCTCTATCTTCATGTTGGTTGTCATGTTTATTCTGGGGCTATTGGCTTTTTCCATCTTCAACTGCTGGAGAAGAGTACCCCCTGAAGATAAAAAGCAAGATCTTCTACAAATGGTGAGACTGTTTTTTTTAAAAAAAGAAAGAATTGGGAAGCAGGGATTCATTGAATAAAAAGCTGATAGGGTCTTAACCCACAAGGCCTGTTTTCAGTGATGGGGTTTGGCCTTGTAAAAAGCAAAAGAATATAAGGAAAGAGCATTTGCAGAGACTAGTTTGCTCACTGTCAATGGCTATAAGTCATGATCACTAAATGCAGCCTCCATATTCAGAGGCATTCCTTCATTCCACATGTCAGGTAGAAAGAGAAAGATGGGGGATATTTCCTTCATGGCCTGCTTATAAACCTTCTTGGAAGTTTCTGGTGGACGGGGACTAGGGTTGCCAACCTCCAGGTACTGGAGTGAAATGGTGAAGGTGCTAACTCGTGTCAAAGGAAACTTAACAAAATCTATAAACGGACACAATACAAAAGGTAGTAGTAGCCAAAGCTACTCAAGTATCAGCGAACTGATATATACACACAAGCCAACTGTAACAAATAAAGAACGATTCATGTATCTTAATATCTGGTCAAAAAGACTGGTCAAAAAGACTCTAACTCAGTTCATTAGTCTTTCATTCCTTGCGGTGAGCAGTACAGGAGGCAGAAGTCAGAAGACGGGGGGAGGTCAGAACGCCGTCCTGAGCTTTAGCCACCAAGCATTTTGAACAGAGCAGCCCGTTGGGAGCAAGTAGTCACTAGCTGAGAACTAATTCTTTTCTTCTGTAATTTAAGGTATGTACTGCATATCCTTTTGATTGTTTGGACGATGCATTTTAATCTTAGACTGATAAATTTAGGAGTAACGAGACTACAACAGAGAGATTCTTGAAATGTTTATTGTATCTATAGGAGCTTTGACTCCTGGTAAACGGAGAGCTGAAGAAGCCACCCCGGCGGCGGCGAAAACACGAAGCATCCGGACGGCGTTCTGACCTCCCCCGTCTTCTGCCTTCTGCCTCCTGTCCTGCTCACCACAAGGAATGAGAGACTAATGAACTGTGTTAGAGTCTTTTTGACCAGTCTTTTTGACCAGATATTAAGATACATGAATCGTGCTTTATTTATTACAGTTGGCTTGTGTGTATATATCAGTTCGTTGATACTTGAGTAGCTTTGGCTACTACTTTTTGTATTGTGTCCATTTATAGATTTTGTTGAGTTTCCTTTGACACGAGTTAGCTTCACCATTTCACTTGTCAATATATGTTTTTGCAATTATTTTGAGAGCCTTGTACTATCATTTCCTCAGCCAGACTACTTTAGTACCTGTGCAACTTTATCTTAGTAACCTCCAGGTACTAGCTGGAGATCTCCTGCTATTACAACTGATCTCCAGCTGATAGAGATCAGATCACCTGGAGAAAATGGCCATTTGGGCAACTGGACTCCCCTCCTCAAACCCCACCCTCCTCAGGCTCCACCCCAAAAACCTCCTGCCAGTGGCGAAGAGGGACCTGGCAACCCTAATGGTGACCACAATCTAAACAGGGTGTCCTGGACTACAGTTTCAAGATGGCCTCTATCCCTCCCATCCTTGCTGATCAATTGTATTTTTATTTCCCGTTTTTTGAAGAAAATGGACACACACACAAACCTCAGGGAAGAAATACAAACTAAACACATTCAGTCTCTATGAATTATATATCCCTCTTAGAATTATCCCTCTTGGGTGTCCTGGAAAGTGAGAAAACGTTTCTCTGTTTGAACCTCAGTGGCAAGCAATTTTCAGGCACATTTGACATTCTAGAGCAGCCTTCCGTTTATTTGCATCCTTAAAAGTATTACCTTGCTCTTCTCCAGGTTCTTCCGATATGTCCAGGAAATTTAACATGCGGATGGTATCCCTGCACAAGAAATGAAGTCCCAGTGAAAGCTCTTCCCCCAAAAAACTTTCTGGTGGATGAAGAATCTGTTGAACGAAACCTTTTTGTGAGATGAAACTTCACATGAACTCTAATCGTATAAACAGGGTTGCCAGCTCCGGGTTGGGAAATACCTGAAGATTTTGGGGGTGGAGCCTGAGGAGGGTGGGGTTTGGAGAGGGGAGGGACTTTGATGCCATAGACTCCTATTGCCAAAGTGGCCATTTTCTCCAGGGGTACTGATCACCGTTGCCTGGAGATCAGCTGTAATAGTGGGAGATCTCCAGCCACCACCTGGAGGTTGGCAACCCTACTTATAAAATAAACTCAGACCTTTGCCTTTATAAAAACATTGTTGCAATAATTAAGCTAAATTGTATAATAAAATTCAGTCATTATTTATTTTGAAATGTAATCAAAACAGAACACATGTGTTTCTTACGCGATGTGGCCACTAGAATCGTAAAATCTTAAACCTCCAAGGTTTATGGCAGTTGTTCTTGTTGTTCTACTTAAATGGATTATTTGAATGCATGACACTGGGGGTTACCGCACTTTGTATTCCCAGCGATGTATTAAGAGTTTGAAAAACAATACAAGAGTTGTAAAAAACATCGCTTTAAAAGGGGTTTTGGATACCACGGCTTATAAATGGTTGGAAGACGTCTTCACAGCTAAAGGGGCCAAACAAAGTGCGAACAGTATTTTTTATAACGTTTTCAAACTCTTAATACATCGCTGGGAATACGAGTGCGGTAACAGCCTCTGTCTGTACAAATAGTGAAGGTTAAAACAGAAAGAGATGGCAAGGTTTGTGATTTGATCTTGTCAGTGTTATAAAAATGCTAAAGGAAGCTATGAGATTCAGACACCTCACTCATGTCAGTGGGCCTTAAAAAACAAATTAGATTTTCATTGCTGAGTATGCCAATAAGGTTCACAATTACTGCTTGCTATCTGCTTGTTTTACTGTTAATATTTATTTGATTTTATTGATGTTATGACTATTGTATTGATTATGCTATCCCTCACCTTGTTAATGAATCAATAAACAAATAGCTTCCAGTTAAACGCAGGTAAATTAAAAAAAACAAAAACCCTGCAGATCAGCTAGCACTGGGTAGCCTTGGGCAAATCTCTTTTATTTATCAGCTTGCTTATCTCTTTCTCTCTGTGGGTGTTTAAAAACCACAAAGCCCTTATTTTACAGCTGTTATTTTGGAGATAAAATGATAAGTCGCTACATTGGACCCTGAGTTCTTGTAATAATGTGAGAAATAAATTTTACCCAAAATAGAAAACAATGTACTATGCAGCAGCACTGACATCCCTTCGAATTCTCTTAGCTGTAATTCTCTTCTCCTGTTGTGTTGCATATTGTATTGTTTTAAACATCAGTGAATAGAATAGGACTTGCCCATCTTCTGGCTGAATTCCAAATACTTCTGCATTGGATGGGGATATATGGTGCCCATTTTCTTCCAACAGCATCTGCCCATGTTTTAGGGGAGTGTATGCTGAAGGCCTTCCAACTTGGGGTGGGGGGTAGGGTTGCCAGCTCCGGGTTAGGAAATACCTGGAGATTTGTGGGGTTGAGCCTGAGGAGGGCAAGGTTTGGGGCAGGGAGGGACTTCAATGGGGTATAATGCCACAGAGTCCACCTTCCAAAGCAGCCATTTTCTCCAGGTGAACTGATCTCTATTGCCTGGAGATCAGTAGTAATAGTGGGAGATCTCCAGCTACCACCTGGAGGTTGGCACCCCTGGGGGGCCTGTGAGGCACTACTGCTGGAAAATGCTTCTGTGAAGACCCTTTGGATGTATAGAACATATAGATCCTATCCCGTGTCCTTTTTCTTGTCTAGTTGGCTGATAAAGTTGGGAATCTGCTTTACCCCAGCTCACTGATCCCTCCTTCCTGCCCAATGTTTTAATTGCTGGGTTTTTGTTGTTGTTCTTGTTGGATGGGCATTTTAGCTCTGTTTTTAATTGTTTTTAATGATGTGATTTTGTTGGTTTTAATGGTTTTTAAGACAGGGTTTTGTTATGCATGTTTTTAACGAATTCGCCGCCTTCTGGGCCGTTATGAAGGCAGAAAGGCAAGGTATAAATTTTGTAAAACAAATAAAAGTAAATAAACAATTTAATATATCTCTGTCCAAACCAAAAGAAGAAAAATAGGGCAAAAAAGGTAAAAGGCAAAGCTGAAGCAGGCAACAGGCAAAAAGTGTTGCTAGGAGAAAGAATGAAATTATAATTTGTCCCAGTGTCACATGGTGTGAGATATAACAAAATAATTACAATAACTACTTCCTTGAGGATAGATGTGCCTACAGTATGAGACCCTGGAGATCTGCTGCTAGCTGGAGCAGACAATACTGACCTTGATAGACCAAAGATCTGACTCAGTATGGCAGCTTTGTGCATTCATGTACGTGATCATTAATGGCATAAAAGAAAAACAGGATGTGTAAGAGTGGTGCCTTTACTTAACCCTAAGACTCCTTTTTTGAATGACTAGTCTAGGAAGAATAATTAATGTAGCTGTCCGACCTAACAAGTCACTTCAGAAGCTCTTGCTAAAAGTCAGGATATAAATCTTTACAGTGTACAAACACATTGGGCAAAAACGCATGGTCGCTTTATCCTCCTTTAATCCCTGTTTCAGCCAGGATTCAGCCAGGATTGAACGCATGCATTTCGCCTAATGTTCGTTCGATCCTGGCTAAAACAGGGATTAAAGGAGGATAAAGCGACCATGCATTTTCGCCCATTAATTCCAGAGGTAGCTCCACTATAACAGAATTTATCGCCAATCTTATACACCAGTATTACATGAACAGCAGCAAGGTGAGTAAAGTGACATTTCAATTTTGATTGCTTGACTGACACAATCCTCGTTAGATCACTACTGACATCTACTGTTATTTCTGTGACCTGCAAGAACTATGTACAACATCATTTCAAACCTTTTGTTACACAGATCGGTTCCCCATGTCAGGGCAGGCTTGGGAAAAGAGTCCTCTACATGTGTATAACTAGGACATGGATTCCAGGGTTAGGGTTCATTTGAGTCCAGCGTAGGCACAGTTCCCATCCTGCCAAAATGTTTATCCCAAGGAAGGAAGGGGAGACAGATACGTAACCCAGAAGTAACTTTATTGATCTAACCAAGATACAAAATAGGAAAAGGTAAGCTAAAGAGCAAGTATTCGATGATAAAATACAGTAGCAATTTACCAGTGACAATCCAGTAAAAATCATTTAATTAAAAAAGATGGTAATACGTACAATAATTATAATTCTGCTGCTATAGACTAACACAGCTACCCATCTAGATAACAAACAGGGACTAATTTTCAAAAGCACAGTCGGGACCTCACCAACTTTAAACAGATTTTTCTGCAAACTTGGGGTACTCCCCAGGTTTGCAAAAAAAATCTGAAAAGTTTTTAAAAAACACATTGGGGGGGTTTAACACCCCCCCCAATTTAAAAAAGCAATGGTTGCGCACTGCTGCAGTGATCCACTCCAGGCCTGGGATCAACTCCGGGCTTGGCTGCCATGGTGGTGGACACTGGGAGCAGCTCTGTACCCAGCTCGGAGGCTATGGACGTTGGAGAGGCTCTGGGCCCCAAGGTGGCTAATACCAGAAGAGGCCTGGGTGCTATGAAGAAGAACTCTGGGAGTTTCTCCAGTCCTGGCTGCTGCGGCGGAGGATGCCAGCAGCTACTCTAGGCTCAGAGTGGCTCCCAGACATCATTGCTGTCGCCTCCGGGCTTAAGGTGAGTGGTGGGGCCTGGAGCCATGATGGGGGAGGGAAAAGATGAGATCCCCCCATGAATATCGCGGGACTCCCATGATTATTCTATATACTAATAGTGGAGTCAGCCAAATGTTTGGATACTTAAACCCAGTGACTGGAGCTATGAACGGGCAAGACAGGTCTTTCTATAAACCTGAAAAGGGCCCCTGGGTTGCAGGAAAAATGTGAAATCTTTAAAAAAAAAATACTTTGGGGGGTTTAAAAAACCTGAAAATGATCAAAGGAGTGCCTGAATCTTTAAACAACGGATTCTCTCAGTGGCTGTTGCTATGCAACCACAGCATTCCAAGACTTGGTTCTGCCAGTAAAAGCAAGGGGCAAGGGGCAGAGCACTTTCTTTGCTTTGAGGGAGGACTCATTCGAGCCAGGCCTGACTAGGGTTGCCAGCTCCATGTTGGGAAATTCCTGAATATTTTGTGGTGCACTCTAAGGAGGGCAGGGTTTAGGGAGGGGAGGAGACTCAGCTGGATAGAATGCCATAGAGTCCACCCGCCAAAGCAGTCATTTTCTCCAGGGGGCAAGATCTCCAGGGAAAAAGATCTCTGTCATTGTAATTCTGGGATATCTCCAAGTCCAATGTGGAGATTGGCAACCCTAGCCTTGGCAGCAACAACTAGGTGACTTGATAACACCCTGACTTCCATGACTCAACTAGGCCTGGCTGCTTGCTGCTGTTCAACAGCAGCCACCTTATGAAAGCCAGCGTGGTGTAGCAGTGAGAGCTTCAGGTTCAAATCTCCATCTTCCTGTGGAAGCTCACTGGGTAATTTTGGTGCAGTCACATATTTTCAGCCTAACCTACCTAACAGGGTTGTTGTGCTGATAAAAAGGAAGAGAGGAGAATAATGTAAGTTGCTTTGGTCCCCACTGTGGAGAAAGGTGGGGGTAAATGAAATAAATAAATAATAAATATAACTGAAGATAGCAGTCAGATAAAAGGTAGGTTGGAAGGAGGCAGGGAAAGGAGAGAGGATTTAGGGGTTGCCAGGAGTGCACACAGACTAAATAGTGTGGGGAGTAGGATACAGGGAAAAATGAGGTGCCACCCTACCAGTGAAGAGCCCAGTGGCACAGAGTGGTAAGCTGCGGTACTGCAGTCCAAGCTCTGCTCACGACCTGAGTTCGATCCCAACGGAGGTTGGTTTCAGGTAGCCGGCTCAAGGTTGACTCAGCCTTCCATCCTTCCGAGGTCGGTAAAATGAGTACCCGGCTTGCTGGGGGTAAAGGGAAGATGACTGGGGAAGGCACTGGCAAACCACCCCGTAAACAAAGTCTGCCTAGTAAATGTCGAGATGTGTCGTCACCCCATGGGTCAGAAATGCACAGGGGACCTTTACCTTTATCCCACCAGTGCTTGAGTTCCCCTGGAGAAAAAATGTCTGCTTTGAAGAGTGGACTCTATAGCATTATACCCTGCTAAGGTAATTTCTCTCCCCAAACCTCACTCTCCTAAGGCTCCACCCCCGAATCTCCAGGAATTTCCCAACTGGGAGCTGGCAACCCTAAGGGGGAACTGCTGTCTTTAGTTGGGGGATCTGTTGTGATTCCAGGAGCTCTCCAGGCCCCACCTAGAAGTTGGCAACCCTAGAAGGTGAGAAGGAAGCAGGAAAGGGGCCATGGGGACTTTCAAGAAAGGTAAGGAGGAAATGGTGGGGAAGGGGGAAATGAGATGCCTCTCGCAAGTCCTTGCGGGTTCCCGCTTGTATTTAGCTAAACTGCCCTGAACAGCTTCTGGGAAAGCTTCAGAATGGTAACTCAATAAAGCCCTGCTTCTTATAGTTCATCATCCTAAATGCAGGCTGTGGCAGAGCTGCTCCTGAGGTTGCCTATGTTCCGTGGGGGGGGGGGGAACCTTATACCCCTGCCTGAATAGGGTCGCCAACCTCCAGGTAGTAGCTGGAGATCTCCTGCTATTACAACTGATCTCCAGCCAATAGAGATCAGTTCCCCTGGAGAAAATGGCTGCTTTGGCAATTGGACTCTATGGCATTGAAATCCCTCCCTTCCCCAAACCCTGCCCTCCTCAGGCTCCGCCCCCAAAAACCTCCCACTGGGGGTGAAGAGGGACCTCGCAACCTTATGCCTGAAGAATAGCGGGGCCAAAGTCCAGAACTAAGACTTTCCCACATTTTAATGCCTCTTCATGCCGTGGGGCTTCTTAAACTTAACCTAGCTTAGGGCTTCAGCAGCCGGTCCTAATGAAAGGGCTTAGCCACCATCCCCACCAGAGTCAGGCAACAGGCAACTGTTCAATAGGGCTTACTTCCAGCAAAGTGTTCCTAGAATTTCAGCCTTAATGAAGTCTGCACAGCCTTTGGTAACAGCTCACGATGGAGATGTTACAGGAAATTCTAATCACACATCGAGGATCGATTTGGCAAATTTGGTAATTTGGCAAAGCCATCTCCATCCTCGTTTTTTTTGCTGTTTCAGAGCCAGCCTACACAAGCATGTCAGTTGGGTCAAGACTTGTTGATGAAGGTGTGAACTATTGCCATAAAAAAGTATTGGTTTCGCTTTTATTTGATAGTTCTGTTGCTTTGGATCTGAGATGGTAACTTCACACATGCAAATTGTCACTTGACAAAAGGCTCGGAGAAGAAGTGAGCTGTTTCTAAGCCTGTGCCCACTGTGGACCAGCAAATGTGACATGAGTTTTCAGGCATGAAAAGCATCTCTGTCATTTTTCTGTTAATTACATTTAGCTCTTCCAGCTTTTTCTAGGTTTACTAGTATTACATCTGGGATTTTCTTGGATTATTATCCTAGCTTCCTAAAATAAAAGGTTATTCTTTATTTTATAACCTCTCATTACTTTTGGACTCTAGAAGTTGCTCGTAAACGGCAAAAGTACATGGATTTCCATGATGAACAGCATAGCACTTTACTCTAGTGATGTATTTGAAGTATGCTCCTTGCCAAGACACATCCCTCTCTAAGGCCCCTAATAATATTTCTGTTTTCTACAAGTCCTATATGAAGGTCCTTCCCTTTCCTTTGTTTCTGTCCGTCTTGTAGATGCCATCTGACCTTGAATCCTTCCTGGGGAAAGAATCCAGGACGTGCACTCAAATCTACAATGGAAGCTATTTTAAAAGGAATAATGGCACAAAAAGCACTGTTTCCAATTATATGCATGTACATTGTGGCTGCTACAATGTTTACGTGTCACCAATGGCACGTATATAAAATAGTTAACTAATCCATTAATAGGATGGGAAGATGCAGAAACTGGTAGACTTGTGCAATCATTTTACCAAACACTGAAACACAAGAAAGGAAGTGCAGTTTTGTCCCATCAGCTCTCGTGGGAGGAGCGCAGTAGAGATTTCTTTTTTTTCTTCCAGAAAGCTAGACGCTCTGTAGAGCTTTTCCTTCCAACTCCTGGGTTGTTGTTGGGTTTTTTTTGGTCCTTCATGGTTTAGCTGGAAGCAGCAGTTGCTCTCGGACACAATCCCTTTCCCTCATTGCAGTAACATGCATCCCGTGGTAAGTACCGATATGATATTCTGCCTGTTTTGCATCCATCCATCCAGACACGGTTATATGGCTCTCTCCCTGCAGATGGGAGGTAGGGAGACCGGTCTGAGGGGAAAGGTGGGGCGGCGTAACTGATATGTACCTTCAGAAATGAGGCTTCCATCAGTATTTGCTTAAAACAATCTATAATGCATCTGTCAAACTTTCCCTGCTTGATTGTGCGTGCCCCTTATCTGTCACGTTCTGCATTCAAGCAGCGCAGGAGGGGCTCAAAGTTCCTTTTTGGGATCTTGTCTCAGGCCTTAGTGCTATGCACGTTTACTGGGGAATAACAGTGCTATTCTATTGATGGCTTTGAAGGATATGATTCTGCTTAGGATGACAAAATAAGCGGCACTGAACTGCATCAGACTTCTCTCTAACATCATGCATAGGATTTGATTATAGGAATGTTTCCACTCATTGTACCTAAAGTGAAACCGGCCCTTCTCCTGCTCTTGGCGTGAAGGCCATGAATGTCAGACAGGATGGAAGCAGGAGAGTCTCATAAATGTAGACTATTTTTGAAAAATGGATGTGAGACATATTTTTTTAATTCATTCACTTGAAATCAGCTAACATCCTGAGGATGTTTTCTCAGAAGTAAGTCCCATTGTGTTCAGTGGAACTTCCCAGACAAAAGTACATAGTATTTCGCAAAGGTAAAAAGTTTCTTGATATCTATGGTTATGTGTGCGCGTTTCTACATTGATTATGTAGGATTCAAAGCGAAAGAGAACCAATATTTAATGAAACATATATTGTGGATGGCAAGTTGATATTTGGGAAACCCAGAAGTAATTTGGATTTTAAGTATCTACAATATTGCAGCTTGTGGTTTTTAAAACAAGTGACCCTAATTTCTCATCACTTCCAAGCTTTATTTAAATATGCTCCCTCTTAGTGCTGTACTGTTCTGGTTATGGGGTCACTAAATTAGTCACAGGAAGAAATCGCAGAAATATATGCCAAACTGATCAATCTCCTGTGCTTGCATTCACTATCTCTAACATGAGCTAGAATTTCCACTAAGATCATTAAAATTGGAAAATGTAGGAGTAAATTCCAGCCTTTTATTTCTTTTTGACTAGTCTCATTGTTATCTACAGAATGGGTAGTTAAAGTGTATTGTGGGATAACTAACTGGTATTGTGATGGTTTCAGTATACATCTAAAAGTATACAAGGGATGATCCCATTCTCCAAAGGCAGGTTCAGATAACAAGTTTAAGAGGAAGAGGGAAAAGGCTTCAAAAAATCCTTACAACAGAGTCTAAGTAAAAGCAGAAATTAAAATACAACTTTAAGAAAAAAATGTTTTAAAATGTCTATGTCCATCTCTGTTCTTCTGTTCCCTTGCCTCAGTGTTCTCCTTCAACTGTCCATCCTATGCATTTTTCCACTTCATTTTTCTTCTTCTCTTAAAAATACCCAATGACTAAAGAATTGGAGGGACAGAATACTGCAGGTTGGGTTCTACTTCAGGTTGTACTTTGACCAAGTTTTGGGGCCCAGCTCATTGGTTGAAGACTACGGACACATTCGGAGAAAAAAGGACTTGCTGTGTTAATCTGTGGCAGCAAATATAAACTGGCATCTAAGGGCATTTTAAAGACTAACAAGATTTTGTTCCCCCTTTCATGAACAAGAGCTCACTTCTTCAGATGCCATGTCCATGAAAGTTTATGCAGGAAAAATAGCATTCGTCTTTAAGGTGCCAGAAGACTCCTCTTTGTCTAGTAGGGTTGCCAATTATGGGTTGGGAAATTTGGGGGTGGAAGGCAAAGTTTGGGGAAGGATCTCAGTGTAGTAAATTACCATAGAATCCATTCTCCAGAGTTGCCATTTTCTCCAGGGAAACTGATCCCTGTAGTCTGAAGGTCAGTTGTAATTCTGAGCAATCTCCAGGCCCTACCTGGAGACTGGCAAACTCTATTATCCAGACAACCACAATTCTTATAAAAGAGCTGATTCTCTAACAAATATGTATCAAGCAAAAAAAAAAAAAGCCTTTTAGCAAGCTGAAAATATTCTCATTTAGATTGTTTATTTGAACATTTGTTTGCATGAGCCACTTCCTTACATTGTCTAAAGAGATCTGGAGAACATGGCAGAGAGAGGATAATGTTACCTTTACCCTTAGATAATTTGTTAGCAACCTTGGTGGCCCTTATAGGGTAGAAAGGTGGGATATAAATGTTGTATAAATAAATAAATACTCCTAAAAGCATTATTTAATGGAGCTGATTTTTCCTGTATGGAATCAATTTCAACAAACGTGCCTGGGCATGCTAGATTCCAGATTCCAATCTTAATTTGGGGAGGGGCCATGACTCAGTGGTAGAGCATCTGCTTGGCATGTAGAAGGTCCTAGGTTCAATCCTCGCATGTACAGTTAAAGGGACTCGGCAAGTACCATAGTTGATGTGAAAGACCTCTGCCTGAGACCCTGGAGAGCCACTGCCGGTCTGAGTAGACAATACTGACTTTGATGGACCAAGGGTCTGATTCAGTATAAGGCAGCTTCATGAGTTCATGTGTTCAGTGTCCGCTTTTCCTAAATGGCTCAACAATGGAGGAGGGCTGAGAGAGACTCTAGGAAAGTACAACTAAAGGGGGGGAGACAGACAGCTATACATGTTTTTTCTTATACAAACCTTTCTTGTGCTGGATTAGAACTGTTACGCAGACAACAATTCCACTGAAATAAATTGATAGTGTGACATTATATCCGAACAGACATTGGTTGATATAAAAATCAAATCTGTGATGATTAATCTGTGACAGCTCATTCACATGCACAAGTTACCACTTGATGCAGTAGACTCTCCATGCAGTCACCACATACATGTGGCTGTAAAGCTGCAGACTTTCCCCAGAGAGGGCTTCAAGACTGTTGAAAGCTATTTTGCTTTATCATGCATTCTTCCAAACAAATTAATAAACAAACCTACATTTCTCTGCCTGTGTTCCTATTGTTCTGTGCTAGATCCCAGGAGAACACTTCTTTAATTGTGGCACTTACAAATGCTCATTGGCTTTATGGCAGAATTTTCCAGCTTCTCCATGCCCCTTTCCTTCTGAGACATATAACGTTCTATGGTTCCTCATTATTCTTATCCCAGATGCTTCCTTCACTGATTCTGTAGTTGAAATCTTCTACTTTCTCCTCATTGTCTTTCTATGATAAATCTGTTTCCTAATTGTTATGTTTATTTTGAGTGAGATGGACTTGCATTCTGATATTTATTTAAAGCATGCATATCCCACTGCTCAGTTAAAATGTTTAAAGAAACTAATGGAAAATTAAAACTATATAGAAGATCAATCTCAAATAAAAGTAACACATATAAAAACATAACCATAACAGTGAATTATATTCAGCCAGGTTTCAAAACCTTGGAAGCAGCAGCTGAGTTGCACCTTTAGCAAAAGAAAACATATATAAAAACAGTTTCTGTCAATGCTATAGCTGTCTTTGGCTGCCTTTTCTGCTTCATTTTCCCTCTTGATATCTTCTCAGGCAGAAAAAAATTGCACATCTCAGAACAATTGGAAACAGATTAATTGTGTATTCATAACGCACCTCCTTTTTTCTGGTCCTAGGTAAAGGAAGGTCTTTGTTCTCTGTGGACTTTCCATGGCTTGACCATGGCCATCATCTCAATAATGCTTTGCAGGGTACAAGGTGAGTCTAATATAATCAATGAATTGTGAGGAAATATTTAATGTATAAGAATTACTCTCCACTGGCACACAGCAGTTTGACATATAGAGCACTGGTTCTCCTCTTGCCAACGAAGCAAACACACATTTGTCACTCTCTCAAGAAGTATGGTTTTGATTAAGACCTTCTTCTTTTCTTCTATCCTATTCTAGTCCTCTTTCAGAATCATATAAAGGAGTGATTGTGTAAGAAAGGATCTGAGAGAGAAAGACCAGGTACATGTACTGGGAGATTCAGACAAGCAGCAATACTCTGTGGAATTAGGTCCCATATATTCTGGGGGACAAGAGAACAATTGTGGGAACAGGAGACAATGGGTTGGATCCAATGAACTGTGAATTAAACTTTATTCATGGAAAGGATCCTTCCTTCACATTTTTCAAGGTTAGTGGAAACAGGTAGATCTTTCCCTCAATGTCTTCTTCAGATCCTTGGGGACCATCAGGAAAAGCATAGGAAGCAGTTCAGGAAGCTGCATCCCAAATTTAAAAAAATCTGTGGAAATTGCAGAACACACCCCTTACAAGAACAAACATGCCTTCTGTTTGTGTAAGGAGACCTTTGGAATGTATGGCAGTGTGGCGAGAGAAAATCAGGACTCTGCTGCAGATGGGCAGGACAATAAACACACAGTGATAAGTGTGAGAAGCCACATACGGGACCCCAACGTTGGGCAAAATCTCCACATTGGCTTTGGCTACATTATAATTGTGTCCCATCTAGTCTCACTTACCAAATGCTTGCAGATTTTAAATTTTCTAATTGGCTATTCTATATTGAGGAAAAACGTAGATCGGTTGATCTTCCTTTCTATTCGCTTCTCATGCTGTTGACCACAGATGCATTCCAAATGGTAAAACACCAAAATCTTAATAGTGCTGCAAATAAAACGTGCTCTCCCCCCCACCCCTGCCTTAGCCTGGGGATCTCTATAGAAGGAGGTCAACTAGCCCCATATTTCTCTGCTCTGCAAGCCCCGCAGCAACGCAGTCTTTTCCCTTGCGAGATTCAGTGTCTTGCCATCTGCAATTCTGTGCAGGAGATTTCAAAATCTACTTCATTCTGCTAGGACTTGCCCCTGTGGGAGAAGTTGTACTGAAACTATCTCACACATGCTTATTTTACTGTTCTTACTATGCGGAAACTCAATCCAAATTTTTAACTCCCATCTTGGCAAACAAGATGGGACTTTTTGATTCAGCTAAGCATGGATTCCTGGACCTATCCAGGAGTCCGCTTTGCTGCCCGGGCTAGGGGAGGCAGCAGAGGGAGGCGCAGGCTGGGCGGCGTCTTGGGCAGCAGCTGGTGCACAGGAGCAGAGAGCTAGGCTTCGGGGATAGGATGTGCACATCGGCCGCATGGGGTTGGCCGATGTTCCTGATCCAGCTGACATGCTACGCCAATGCAATTTCAGCAACTGCCAATTTAAGTCATGGCCATTTAATTCCAATAAAATGTTTTCTGTTATTCTGTTGTAAATTGCATGGTATTGTTGGTTATTATTGAGTTCTCTGCCTCATCTCACAATTTAGCCCTGGATCAGCAAGGTGTCTTTTCTGCTGAATAACAGTTCTTCCAGTATAATGGTGAAAGTGGCCAAATTCTTGCAGTGCTGTAAAAGTGTGCTTTGATCAAACTCAGAGGGGAAGGCTGTTTGATAACTAATGGTTTGGCTTATGCATTTTTTTTTACTGTTTGACTTGTATATTTTATGCCATTAAAGGTTCTGGTATTGACAAGGATAAGTAAGAACAGTAAAAAAGCATGTGTGAGATAGTTTCAGTAAAATACAGGTCGGCTGATTAGCTGTGGCAAATATGCTACTCACATAATTTTGTAGGTATAAACAATGCATTCCCATGTTCCAGAATTTAAAGGGTCAGGGGAGGGGGAAAAGATGTTGGCTCAAAGCATCTATGCCTGAAAGGAGGCACAAAAAGAGAACAGCTGTACACCACTAACTCCTGTTCTTCTGCTGGTCTACTACAAAGGTGAAGTTTGCCTTTTTGGGGAAAAAATGTTAAAATAGACAAAACATTTTATAAACTGAAGTCTGGCACAAATAGTTCATGGAACGGTTTGTGGATAAAGATACAGACTTTAAAAAACACACACACATACTTTTTGTGGCATTGTTCTAAGCAGTGAAGTCTGCCACACATCTGGGAAACCAAATAGTTGACCTTTTCCAGACCACCTCAAAAGGAATCTTCCTAAGTTCTCCTGCTTCAGTTTTCTTTTGATGAGGATCAGAGAAAAGGAAATGGTCAAGTGATTTGTAAGCATGAGGCAGGAGGGGAGACAATTACTCATTACAAATTATTTTGTGCTCTCGTAGGTGCCATTGTGACAGAGGATAAAGAAGTGGAGCTGGGGGGCAACGTGACCTTGAGATGTATCCTAACAGGGTCTCTTGAACTAGTTCAGGCTTCATGGAAGAAACAAATTAATGGGAGCTCTATAAATATTGCAGCAATGAGCAAGAACAATACGCATACAAATGATTATATTGCCGAAGAATACAAGCATCGACTCACCTTCACAAGTTTTGAACTCAATGATACTGCCATCACCATTTGGAATGTTAGCATCTCAGAAAGTAGCTGCTATGAATGTATATTTAACATATTTCCCTCAGGACCCATCTCAAATAAAACCTGCCTTCTTGTATATGGTAAGTCGGTGTTAAAATAGCCCCACAAAGGAAAAGTGCATCTGTTATTCCTCTTTATTAATATTTTCTCAGAGTCAACTGTTATGGCCAGCTGGTAGGAATGTAGTGTTGCCAGGTCCCTCTTCGCCACTGGTGGGAGGTTCTGGGGTGGAGCCTGAGGAAGGCGGGGTTTGTTGTCTTATAAAAGTGATGTCCTGAGCTGTTCTATTATATTACAGTTCTAATCCCTTTATAAATATCACCTTGCTGGACATTTCTGTTTTGTGCATGCTATAAAATGATAGAAGGGTGGGCACCTTCCTGATCATCTTGGGCAAGCCATTCCAAAAGATGGTATCCACCAAAGAGAATGTACATGAACTGGCATCTACTGAACTTTACCATTTGCAGGGTGCTTTCTCTGAAGACTTTGTTCAGATGGAGGAAGCTGTCATGACAGAGCGTAGAAGGAGAGGTGGTCCTTCAGGTATCTGGGTCCAAGGCCTTGAAGGGCTTTGTAGGTAATAACCAGAACCTTGAACTGAACTTGAGAATTGGCTACAATATATAAACACTGAATTTGTGTTCAGGCCGTGGCTGCAGCATTTCCCCCATTCTTTCTGCCCTCAGCTGAAAAAGAGGCTTCCTATTTACTGTGCTGAATATTGAAGGTGTCGTACCCTGAACAGATCTTCCTTATTTATATTCATCTTTGGGTCTACTTTCTATTTAGACGTTTGCACGTTCTCTAGTTGGCTGCCTTGTTGCTATTTGGATGTTCTCATTCATCACTCAAATGAGTTGCTCATGGTGACAGATTTTATTGTTGCTTGTATATCAGATTTCCATGCATTTCTACACCATCACATTTCTGATGGACTTCTGAATGCCACATGCACAGCAACTGGTTTTCCACCACCCGCCATCTCCTGGGTTGGACCAACAGATAAAAGGAATGAACAGAAGATCAAAAATTCTAACGGCACAGTGTCTATTATCAGTAACATACTCATACATAGCTCAAGTGGCCATTATGGGCAAGAACTGATCTGCAAAGTCAGATACAGAAGGCAAGAGATAGTCTACAATGTGCCCAGGAGAGAAAAAGGTAAGTGAACAGAGTTCACATGAAAGATATGGTATTTGTATCTTGTTGACTGCTGGCAAGTATTTGTCTATTGCAAATCATATTTATATGCCTATATTTTATTTTCCCAAGAATGATAATTGCAGAATTACAATTACTGTGAGAGTAAAGTCAAAATGGGGAAACGGCTGGAATCAGACCAAGAAAGTACAGTGTTCCACTGTTGCAATTTTGGCTGCTGAAATAGCAGTTTATTCTGTAGAAATGACTATTGCAGCTATTGTGGATTATTCTTTGAGAGGCTAAGAATGCAATAATGTTTTCCAAGGGGGAAATATGGATTCTGGAAGAAAATTCACAGAAAAGTGCAAATGCTTTACAATAACAATTAATTCTGCTTTGCTGAGGATGTGTCCCATTTTCTGCTCTTTAAAAAAAAATCTTTCACTGGATATAATGGGTGGTTGCACCCTTCTAAGCTCATTTACTTCAATTAATTTAGAAGACTGCAACTCCATTTAAGGTTGTACTATAAGGAGTCTTCCTCTAGCCTTTTTTAGCAGAGTGATAGGATACAGGGTAGTATTTTTTATTATTATTATTTGTTTTTCATTATCACAAAGCATGCAGATTTCAAAATTGCACATGACAAACAAATGTAGCAGTGCACTGTCCTTATTTACATGTGCATTTTATAATTATCCATTATCTAGCACGTTCCCTCAAGACTGGTAATAGTATTGCCAACCTCCAGGTGGTGGCTAGAGATCTCCCACTATTACAACTGATCTCCAGGTGATAGAAATCAGTTCCCCTGGTAGGGTTGCCAGGAACTAGCTGGAGATCTCCTGTTATTACAAATGATCTCCAGTGTATATAGATCAGTTCACCTGGAGAAAATGGCTGCTTTGGCAATTGGACGCTATGGCATTGAAGTCCCTCCCCTCCCCAAACCCCGCCCTCCTCAGTCTCCACCCCCAAAATCTCCAGGTATTTTCCAACCCGGAGCTGGCAACCCTAACTGGTAATCTGCTGTAATCACAGAAGTACAAAACAAGAAACCACCTGTGAGGTAGACTGGGATAATCGCATGTGACTGGCCCAAGGTCACCCAGCAAGCTTCCATGGCAGAGCAGGGATTTGAGCCTGGGTTTCCCAGATCCTAATCTGACACTCTGACTACTACACCAAACTGGTTATCTGACTTGGTCAACAGCTAGCAGAAGCAGAATAAATTATAGTCGCTGTTCTATGACAGTGTTTTTTCTGTAGTGGGGTCTAAAGCAGCCAGTGGGAGGAAGGAAAGTCAGTATTTCCCTTCCCCAATACCAAGGTTATGTTTTTTATTTGGCTTTTCATGTACAAATAACTCTAGGAAACTCCAGCATTGTGTATAGTTTGGCCCTTAGAATAAATAAAGAATTCACAAACTGCTCTTCTGTGGTCATCAGCTTTGCCTCTTTCCTTCCTGTAGGCCACTGGAATTCAGTTCCTGTGCTGCTACCTGTATTGGCCCTAATCTTTGTGGTCTTGATAATAGCAGTTGTATGCTGGAAACGTCACAGGAAAAAACACAGGGGTGAGTTACAAAAAATCAAAACCAGATCATATATCTGATATTCATGTGAAGCTGTTGAGTGAAAGCAGGTGTTCAGGAGAAATGGTGGCTAGCTGTTGAACCAAAGGGCAAGTGGGATTCATTCACTCTCTACTGTTAGTAAAATGGACTTGCATTCTGATATTTATTTAAAGCATGCATATCCCACTGCTCAGTTAAAATGTTTAAAGAAACTAATGGAAAATTAAAACTATATAGAAGACCATATATAGTTTTCTATATAGAAAATAAAAGTAACACATATAAAGACATAACCATAACCGTGAATTATATTCAGTCAGGTTCAAAACCTTGGAAGCAGCAGCTGAGTTGCACCTTTATAATAAAAAAAACAGTATCAAAAACAGCTTCTGTCAATGTTGTAGCTGTCTTTGGCTGCCTTTTCTGCTTCATTTTCCCTCTTGATATCTTCCCTCTCGATATCTTCTCAGGCAGAAAAAGATAAAATTGCACTCCTCAGAACAATTAGTATTTTCTGTTGGCACTGCCTCTTGATCCTTTCACTCTGCCCTTTGTCCCACTCAGCACATGAGGTCTGCCCCTTGATCTCACTGGTCCCAAACCTGGATGGGTGAGGTAGGCCCTGTGATGGGCTCCACCCTGGATTCCATCACCAGAGAGGAGCCACCCCTTGCCAGATTTCTGCCTTCCAAGAGCTGGCAACCTCTAACACCAGATCATGACTGCCACTTCCATGGTGGGGTTCCTGTTTCTCCTGTAGCTCTCCTCTCTGGTCAGCCTTTGGCCTTCTTCCTTCTACCTCCCTAATAATTGTCCCTGTCCTTGCATCAGAGGACTTTGGCAAAGTAGGAATGGAACCTGAACTCTCACACTTGTTAGGCAGGATTGTGTTGATTTCAGCAGGATAGTACTGGAACTTTTTCATGTCCGTTGGTTATCCAAGCATATAAGTCTTACCTTAAAAAATGATTAGGCTGGAGTAGGGTTGCCAGGCCAGCCAGTGGCTGGCAATTGGCAGGAGTCTGGGGCATGGGGACATTGGGGGGTGATTCTGTTACATAACTTCCAGGGGAAACCTGGAAGTGACATCACAATGCTTGAGAAATTGCCAGAAACTCTATGGTGCCGGAAACCACATCAAGTGACAGCTTTATGTCACTTTGAGGGAAAACCTGGAAGTGACATAAAGTTGTCACTTGATGTGATTGTTTCCCCTTCCTTACAGCTGTTGAAGTGCTAGTGGGCACTGGGAGTTGGGGATGGGATATCTTCTGCCTCCAGTGGCAAATGGCAAGCCTAGGCTGAAGCCAGACTATTGTTTAATAGGTTTACAGGTGCTACAATAGACACATAATTTCCCATGGAGTCAAGCAGCTGATGCAGGATGATGAAGCATTTCTAAAACCCTAGAAAAAAGATGAAAAGTCAGGGGAGTGGACTGTGTTCATGTAACAGGATGCAATGCTTAATAGATTGTCTTCAGGTATCGGGGTGGGGGGCGGAATTACATGTCTCTGAACCCAAAATTACTCCGTATTTAAAATATGTTTTGTAATTTGGCAAGAGTTGCTAGAGGAAGAATCCGATTGAATGCTTCACTTTCTCCTTCCATTGTCATTTAAGAAGTCTTACCTATGTAAACTATCATTCACAATAATAAAACACAAAATTCAATTTTAAAGGAGGTTTATATATTAGTCATGATGGGTAGCCGTGTTAGTCTGTCACTAGTAGTAGAAAAGAGCAAGAGTCCAGTAAAGACTAACAAAATTTCTGGCAGGGTTATGAGCTTTCGTGAGCCACAGCCTGTTCCTGGAGAAGTGAACTGTGGTTCACAAAAGCTCATACCCTGCCAGACTTTTGTTAGTCTTTACGGTGCTACTGGACTCTTGCTCTTTTCTACTATTGGTATTAGTCAAAACCACATTGGAATTTGTAGAGAAAAAATCTCTATCTCTGTCTACTATTCTTTTGCTTACATGCAAAAACGATGACTGATTGGGAAGCCTTTTTTTTCTATAGAAGGAAGTATTAGAATGAACATTACATTAAATATAGCTGACATTCACCAGAAATGTAAAATACTGATAATTATTCTGGAACAAAACTTCAGAAGCATTTTTAAATTCCTAACAGCAAAATTAGTTTTAAAAATTCTAATTCTTTGAAATTAAACCATTCGTTTCTGATTAAAAATTGTGTATGGGGGGAATCTCAGTTTTAAATGAACTTTTTATACTTTTATATGGAAAACTAAATGACCCTAATGCAAATATCTGCTTTTAAAAAAACAGAGAGCAGGAATGAAACTTCCAAGTGACCTGTACCTAGATCTGGCCTCAATGCTGAACTACGCTGTCTAGTTTTCATACCTTTCCAACATGATGACCAAATTCTATTACTAGGTTTTTTTTCCAGAGGCACATCCTGCTTGAATTTCCAAGACAAATCGAGACTAATTGTTGCATTTAGAGGAAAGACATGGGAGTCGTTTCCTGTGCATTTAGATCTTGGAGACAAATGCCTAGGAGGGAAAAACCAACTTCCTTTCTTAAATAAAAGAGATGGACAGCTATTAACTCTGATATTAATCAAATGCTGCAGATGTACAGATATCTTGTCAGGGATAATGTGTCACTTTTTTGAACATGTGACTGAAAATGGAGTTGAGTTGTGATCCAACTCAAATCACACATAATATGTGTTTTAGCTCTCACCCCATGTCTTTCTAGTAAAGCTGATGCATCTCATAGTAGTATCACAACTATATATAATGGTAAAGGGTCAGGTTCATGCTAATCATGAAAGAAGCCAAACCAAGACACCCACAGACAAGGTACAGTTTTATACATACTCAGGTATGCATAAAATATGATTCTGTAAATTAACTTAATGAAAAAGATGACCAAAAAAAGACTGATGAGGGCTGAGCATCTCCAGGAGGCATGGAACATGGAGAGTCAGTTATCAGGGTGGGGAGAGAACAGAGTAAAAGGGGGAAATTGACCCACACATGCTCCTCCTGATAATTTATTTTGGAGGGGGAAATTTGATTTTCAAATAAGCTCCCCCACCCCATGATTCTTCGTGGACCCTAGCTGGGACCTCTAACAGTAAAACAGCTTGCTCCCAAACTGATCAAGAAAGCACCACAAGGCCAGCTATAAAGGAGAGGGAGATGCATTTCCTAACCCTACCTATTTTCTTGTTTTTTATCTACCTCCATTCAACCTAAGCAAATTGCCTCCTGTCTGGGGGCATGGTGGAAACTGTGGTGACATGTACAGTCCATGTACACTGTTTGTTTTATTTTTTCTTTGTTATGGTCATTTAATAATTATTATGTTATGCATTTGTAAAGTGGTTATACATGCACAGCTGAATATGGTTTAAAGCCCACATTTATCCAGATACTGGTCCCCAGTTAAATTTTTCAAGTACACGTGATGTTTCTTACAAATAGATATACATGCAGGATGTACATGCATATTCATGTTCGTTGTAACATGAAAATAGGGCTGCTATCTCCATAGGAGGGGTTTCGAGGAATTGTTCTCTTCCCTTGCCAATGCCATTGGTGGTTCTGGGTTTCTTACAAATAGATATACATGCAGGATGTACATGCATATTCATGTTCGTTGTAACATGAAAATAGGGCTGCTATCTCCATAGGAGGGGTTTCGAGGAATTGTTCTCTTCCCTTGCCAATGCCATTGGTGGTTCTGGGTTTCTTGGCCGGGGAGTGGCTCTGTAGAACTTCTCTGCTAATGTATGTTTTATTCTGCTGGTCCATGATTGTAATAAATTACTGATTGACTGTACAGGAAAATCTCTGGATTGGTGGGAGGGCTCTGGGCCACTCCTTCTGAAATAAACAGAAGGAGTGACTCCTTGTGGGTCCCCCATGACTCCTTGTGGGTCCCCATGACCCCATGTGGGTCTCCCATGACTCCTTGTGGGTCCCCCCCTTATCTAAAACTAACTTGTTAGCCCAAAATGGATTGTGAAAGCCATTCAATGGGGCCACATACAGAGGAGGTACAGAAATTCCCCCAGTTATGTGGGGAAATGTGATTCTTTAAATTAACCAATTAAAATCATTAACAATTAGCCTCATGATGACTGAAAAAGCCCTAGAAGTAATAGCATACTGGCAGCAGTTGCCAACCCTTAAAGGGGAAAAAACAGGAGGGAGAAGAATAGGATTGCCAGGTCCCTCTTTGCCACCAGTGGGAGGTTTTTTTGAGCAGAGACTAAGGAGGACTTGGTTGGGGGAGAGGAGGGACTTCAATGCCATAGGGGGAAAATGCATGGTCGCTTTATCCTCCTTTAATCCCTGTTTCAGCCAGGATTCAGCCAGGATCGAACGCATGCATTTCACCTAATGTGTGTTCGATCCTGGCTAAAACAGGGATTAAAGTAGGATAAAGCGACCATGCGTTTTCGCCCCTAGAGTCTTGCGACATGGTGGACCGGTAGTAACTCTCTGCCCAGGAAAAATCTCCAGGGGGATCCACAAACCCTCTTCCTGGAAACTCTCAACCTCCCTTCCTCTCCTGCCCACACACTGAGGACTAGCCCCTTGGTTTGTTGCAGAATTGCCATAGAGTCCAATTGCCAAAGTGGCTATTTTCTCCAAGGGAACTGATCTCTGTTGGCTGGAGATCAGTTGTAATAGCAAGAGATCTCCAGCCATCACCTGGAGGTTGGCAACCCTACACATTCAACACCTTTGAGAATTTATTGAATCCTGGATGATTTTCAGGGGTGAGGTGGGATTTTCAAACACACACACATACCACACACATACCAAACACCACATACCCACACACACACATACCAGGATCTCTCCTGGACCCTCAGCTTGTTTAGATGCATTTGTCTGTTGTTCCTTCACATGCCCAAACAATTGCTTGCCTTGTCTGAATACGCAGGACACCATAAAGCCTGGATTCAGAGGCTTGCAAGGATTGGGGGGAGGTGTGAAGTGCAAGCAGCAAATATTTTTTCAGAGAAAAGACAGTAAGATATGTAATGGTTCATCTTGTATAGATGAACAGGAGGGACCAGTGAGGACTGAAAACACTGGCCTGCAAAAGACTAGAGGTGGGGAAAATTCATTAGATGCCTGTCCCCTTCAAAAAATGTTCTGCCGGTGCTTCCTGAGATGGTGATACTTCTGTGAAAGCGTCAAGCGACATGCTTAATCAAGCATTGAGACAAAGCGGATGTTAAAGAAAGGCTGATGTTTGATGCTACTGGGAAGATTTAGCTGAGTTGTTCACACAACCATTTATCATCTTTGTCTGCCAAACCCTTCATGAATTGCTGGACTACTTTTGAACATGTATAATTTACATGGATAAGCAAAGAATCTGTTATGGAGTAGTCTTATAACCCATTCCTGAGAATTGGGCCGAACGTTTTGTGGAGGCGGCGTGACCTCGCCACCAGCATAAGTGCATGTAAACGCGTGTTTACACGCACTTACGCTGGGGCGAGGCCGGTCCCGCGGTGCTCTCTGTGGTGCTGGCGCCAGCGTGGAGAGGCCGCGCCGACGCAGAGGGGCAGGCCAAGGGCAGGCTGGGAGGAGGAGCCGCCGGCTATGCGGCGCCCTATCCCCTTTCAGCAACTTGTGCCGGCTGTGGGAACGGCGGCGCTGCACCTGCTATTTAGCAGGCACAGCCTCGCTGTTTTCAACGGGGCTTTTGGCCCTGTTGAAAACAAAAAAAGCCGCAAAACAGCTTTTTTGTTTCCCCGGCCTGCGTGAATCAGCTTAGGAGGAGGCGCCACTTCGTCAGCTCAGGAATGGGCTTTTAATCTGTAAAATATCTAATAGAGAGCTTTTATAAAGCATTGTTATACTTGATTATAAATGCTATTGACTAAAATACAAGAGAAGGGTATCAAATATGAACAAAACCCCTGTGGATTGTGTCTCACATTTCTCCTTAAAATGTGTATGAGTTGCAGTTGGGCCAAACTGAACAGGGCTGTTTCTACATGTTTTTTTCCCCTGGGGTGGGCAGAGGGAAGACCCTACAGTAAATGGGATTGTCCAGATGATATCATGCTCAATTGAGGCATGACTCATCTGGCTCTTTTTCCTGTTTACCCTTTTCATCAGAGAAATTAAAAACTTCATTTCACCGGGCAGCTGCAAGTGGTGCATTCTTCTAGATGCTTCACCTGCAGCCACTATGGGTAAGGGGTAGAATTAAGGGGCAAACTAGAGATAACACTTTTTAGGAAGTTGTGGGGAGGAGGCCATTTCAGCTCAGGAAAACAGCATGGGGGGGAGGCAGGAGCACCTCCCCCCACACCACAGTTCCAAACTGAGTCAGGCTCTCCCTCCTATATAAAGTGACATTTCTTTCAGTTGATTTGTGGTTCTGGGGAGAGTCGGTTCTGGGGAATTCAGACCCAACTCTTAGTGTATCCCCTAGTTTGGCCCTACGCTCTGCTCACAAAATGGTGCAAGGCAGCACAGCTTAACAGGAGGGAAAGGGGGCGTTTCTGGGCCACAGGAAGGTTTCCACAATCTACATCCACTTAGGAGGAAAGGATGAGGAGGCGGGGTGATAAGCAGCAGCAGCAAGTTGAGCAAAAATAGGTGTGGGCATAGGGTTGCCAACCTCCAGGTACTAGCTGAAGATCTCCTGCTATTACAAAGGATCTCCAGCCAATAGAGATTAGTTCACCTGGAGAAAATGGCTGCTTTGGCCATTGGACTCTATGGCATTGAAGCCCCTCCCCAAACCCCGCCCTCCTCAGGCTCTGCCCCAAAAACCTTCCGCCGGTGGTGAAGAGGGACCTGGCAACCCTATGTGGGTGGGATGCCTGTCCCCATGCCATTTGCTACTACTGCCAGGTATATATTTTTACACTTCCATGTGGATATAGCCCAGGCATGGTTTTTAAAAGAAGAATGGCTCTGATAATACATATAGACATGATTCTGGTGGATGGCATGCAGTGGACTTAAGCAATCATAGGTCATATATGCATGGGAGTTTTACCTGGGGTTTGTTGCTCGCTGGACCCACACCTTCCTGTTGGGAATCTATACACCAGCAGTCTCCAAGCTCAAATCAAGTCCCGCCCCTTTAACTGCTGCTTTGTAATTGGCTTACTTGTAGTGTTTACTGCGAGAGAAAATCCCCCCCAAACCCAATTGCCACACAAAAAAGTATTTTAAGAACAACAACCAAAAAGAAGGAGCAATCTGAAAGGGGGGCAGAGAAACCCAAGTCTCCATTTTAAAAAGTTTTTCTTCTGCTCAAAAAGAGCTCTGAGAAAGCAGGAAGCATTTGAATCCTCTGGACATTCTGCTTTGTAACTGGCTGTGAGCGAAAGCAAGCTTGCGTGCCCCACACTTATGCACGGAGATTTCACCTGGGCTTTGCTCAGGAAAGATGGAAGAGTCGGGTTAACAGAGGAATGGGAAGACCTGGCCATTGTAAGGGCTGGGCACGAGGTCATCTCTAATGGATGGAAAATTCATGTATAACTCCAAGGAACAACTGATTCAGACCGGGGGTGAATGTGAGTGAAAGTACCCATGCATGCATATTCGACTTCTGGTAGAGCAGCTGATCCAAGCACCATGTCCCCCGAGATCTCTTGAGGGAACCAAGAGGCGTTCTGAGCCGGGGTGCCCTTCAAAAGCCCTGATCCCGATCCTAAATGGTGGATCGGAAGGCAGGCAACCCCCTGCTGCCGAAGAAGAGCGGTTTGACTCCCCCCCCCCACAAGAGCAGCTTGTTGCGGAGGAGGGTTGGTTGAAGTCCCGCCGGCCGAGGAGGAATTCCACCGCCACGAACGTCTCACGGAAATAGGCTCCGATCTCCTCTATTTTTTACTAAATATTGAACAAGCTAACAACAGAGAACCCCGACTTCCAACATGCGAGTAAGTTACATGAACTCCTTTTGTCTACTAATCCAATTTTGAACGACCGGAATTTCTCAAAATCGGCTAAAGACTCTATACCCCTTTGCCCAGAATTCTAAGTGATCTTCCGACTAAAAAGGCTACCTAATTAAACTATAAACTGAACTAGCAGGCAAACAAAACAATTGAGTGGCACAAATAGCTACCAATCGGCGGCTGTGGCGTAGAAGGGGGGAGAGAAATCCTTCACTTTCGATTCTCCATTCCTTTACCTCAGGAGAGTCCTCCAGCCACATTCTCATTCAGGAAGTGGTCTTTCTAGGAAGACAGGAAATCACAGTGGGTTGTTGGGCTGGATGTGCCCCACTCAGTGTAGCAGCAAAATAAATCCTACCCTCTTTAATCATAGAGTGGGAGCGACGGAAAGTCCACCGCCTTACAACTCCCTGTACACTTCCTGGAATAAGTTTTAAAGCCAAGCCAGAGCCATCTAACAACTTAGTAGCTTTTTTTGCACTGAATTGCCTGCTCAAATTCAACTTACTAGTCTGGAAAATACAAAAGTCACAGACAATCATGGAAAGTAATCATCAAAAGATACGAGAAATGTTGGCCACGCAAACTGAATTATTAAAGAAGAAGTTTGAACAGGTTTCTATACAACAAGAACAGTCAGCTATACAAATGACTTTAATTATTACTCAAAACATTTGATGGCATAATAAATGAGATCAAGGAAATAAAAGATCAAATTACAGTAATGAAAAATGGCATGAATAAGATGGAACTCACAGTTAAAAACAACACTGAAGAATTGAAAGAAGTTAAAATGGACATGAAATTTCAAGCACAACAAATTGAAGCAATACGACTTCAAAAAGAGTGGGTGAAGGACCAACTAGCTGTTTTGGACTTGCAACTGAGAGAATCCAACCTGTGTATACGCAATCTGCATAAAAGACTAGGGGACACCAGAGAGACTATCATAAAATAACTTGCTGTTATATTTCATTTAAATGAACAAGAATTAAATCACGCAATAAACAAGATATACAGAATTCCCTTGTCAACACGAGTACAGAAAACAAAAGCTAGAGAGATCTTGATCTCCTTCTTTGACATCAGGATGAAAAACATCATTATGAAACTTCACTTGGAGAATCATCTAAGTGTAGATGATACACCGTTAATAATTCTCAAAGACATTCCTCGTCACCTGATTGCAAAGAGAAACATCTATAAAGACTTTACTGAGATACTGAGAAACAAGGGAATAAAATACAGCTGGTTGCTACCCCAAGGACTTACCTTCACCTACAAACAGGTTAAACATGCTGTCAACTCATTGGAAGATGTCAAAAACTTTTTGACGAGAAATAAGGAGCTGACAAATCCTATTACAGGAATACAAAAAGAAGAATCAACAGCCCAAGGAGCAATGGGTGAAGATTGTCACAGGCAAGAGACCACTTCAAGAAAGTATACAGATGGCAACAGAAACTCCAGACAGAAGAAAAAGTTTAAAAAGAAGGGCTAAGAAAGCCGGAAGAATACCAATTTGACAATATGGGAAATGGGGGGAGTAGAGGAATAACAATATCAAATTAATTTTTTACTTGGGGGTGTAGAAAGCTTCTTAAGATCTAATCCATTATAACATGACAGAGATGAGTGACTGGAGAAAATTACGTCAATGTGTTTTGTCCTGTTTCTGTTTTTTTTAATGGTTTTTTTTCTTTTTTTTCTTTTTATTATTAATATTATATTAATATTACTTATCGAAATGTATTAAATAAGGGGAAAATATAACATTAAAATAATAACCTATTAGGATTAGAAAATATTAATACATAGGAGATACCAGATTTATGTAGGGAGGGAGGGAGTTGGTGGGGAAGTCAATTATAACTAATTATGTTTAAAATTGAAGACATACACCTATTAAAATATTGTCGAAGGCTTTCACGGTCAGAGTTCATTGGTTCTTGTAGGTTATCCGGGCTGTGTAACCGTGGTCTTGGAATTTTCTTTCCTGACGTTTCGCCAGCAACTGTGGCAGGCATCTTCAGAGTAGTAACACTGAAGGACAGTGTCTCTCAGTGTCAAGGGTGTAGGAAGAGTAATATATAGTCAGAAAGGGGTTGGGTTTGAGCTGAGTATTGTCCTGCAAAAGTAAGTATCAAGATAATGTGCTAATGAGGGTATGGTATGTTAATATGGAACCATTGTATCCTGAAGTGATCTGTTAATGTGTGTAATCCAAAACTAATCTGTATGGCTATTGTTGAATGTTGTCTTTGTCTGGAGGTTTTTCAGGGCAGGAAGCCAAGCCTTATTCATTCTTAAACTCTCCTCTTTTCTGTTAAAGTTGTGCTGATGTTTATGAATTTCAATGGCTTCTCTGTGCAATCTGACAAAATAGTTGGTAGAATTGTCCAGTCTTTCAGTGTCTTGGAATAAGACCCTGTGTCCTGTTTGTGTCAGTCCATGTTCAGCCACTGCTGATTTCTCAGGTTGGCCAAGTCTGCAGTATCTTTCATGTTCTTTTATCCTTGTTTGTATGCTGCGTTTTGTGGTCCCGATGTAAACTTCTCCACAGCTGCAAGGTATACGATATACTCCTGCAGAGGTGAGGGGGTCTCTTTTGTCTTTTGCTGATCGTAGCATTTGTTGTATTTTCTTGGTGGGTTTAAACACTGTTTGTAGGTTATGTTTTTTCAAAAGTTTCTCCATCCTATCAGTGACTCCTTTAATAAATGGCAAGAATACCTTTCCTATGGGAGACTGTTTTTCTTGAGTTTTCTGATTTTTGTTTGGTTCAATGGCCCTTCTGATTTCATTCTTGGAGTAGCCGTTTGCTAGCAGTGCGTGATTTAGATGATTAGTTTCTTCCTTGAGAAACTGTGGTTCACAGATCCGTCTTGCACGGTCCATTAATGTTTTGATTATTCCTCTTTTCTGTCGGGGGTGGTGGTTGGAGTTTTTGTGTAAGTAGCGATCTGTGTGAGTTGGTTTCCGGTAGACCTTGTGACCTAACTGAAGGTTTGATTTACGGATGACAAGGGTATCAAGAAATGGGAGTTTACCCTCAATTTCCTTTTCCATGGTAAACTGAATGTTTGGATGGATATTATTAAGATGGTTTAGAAAGTCCATTAATTTTTCTTCACCATGGCTCCAAATGGTAAATGTATCATCTACGAACCTGAACCAGACTGTAGGTTTGTAAGGTGCTGATTCTAATGCTGTCTTTTCAAAATATTCCATGTAAAAGTTTGCTATTACTGGACTGAGTGGACTTCCCATAGCTACTCCATCAATCTGTTCATAAAATTCTTGATCCCATAGGAAATAACTTGTTGTCAAACAATGGTGAAATAAGGCTGTTATATCTTCTGGAAAAATCTGGTTAATCAATGAGATTGTGTCTTTAACTGGAACCTTGGTAAAGAGGGATACAACATCAAAACTGATTAATATATCCTTTGGATTGAGTCTTAACGGACTGATTTTGTTGATGAAGTGAGTTGAATCTTTGATGTAAGAAGTGGTTTTTCCAATGTGGTCCTGTAGGAGGGTGGTCAAATATTTAGCTAATTCATATGTTGGGGAACCAATGGCACTCACGATGGGTCGGAGTGGAACGGAATCCTTATGAATTTTAGGTAGTCCATATAATCGTGGTGGTTGTGCTTCAGTCTTGCATAGTTTTCTGTGTGTGTCGGGATGAAGAGTGGAATTCTTGATCAGAATGCTAGTTTTCCTGGTAATTTTGCAAGTTGGATCTCGTTTTAGTTTTTTGTATGTGGCAGGGTCCAGAAGTTCCTCAATCTTCTTTTTGTATTCTTCTGTTTTCATGATCACTGTGGCATTGCCTTTGTCAGCTGGTAGAATAATGATTTCTGGATCTGCATTGAGGGTCTTGATGGCGTTTCTCTCCTTGCGTGTTATATTGCTAGCAGGGGGCTTTGCTTTTCGTAGAATTCTTGCTGTCTCTCCTCTTATTTCCTCAGCATCTTCTTCAGGTAGATTACGAATGGCAGATTCTACATTTGCAATGATATCTTCCACTGGAATTTTGGGTGGGAGTGACTGATCAAGAATTCCACTCTTCATCCCGACACACACAGAAAACTATGCAAGACTGAAGCACAACCACCACGATTATATGGACTACCTAAAATTCATAAGGATTCCGTTCCACTCCGACCCATCGTGAGTGCCATTGGTTCCCCAACATATGAATTAGCTAAATATTTGACCACCCTCCTACAGGACCACATTGGAAAAACCACTTCTTACATCAAAGATTCAACTCACTTCATCAACAAAATCAGTCCGTTAAGACTCAATCCAAAGGATATATTAATCAGTTTTGATGTTGTATCCCTCTTTACCAAGGTTCCAGTTAAAGACACAATCTCATTGATTAACCAGATTTTTCCAGAAGATATAACAGCCTTATTTCACCATTGTTTGACAACAAGTTATTTCCTATGGGATCAAGAATTTTATGAACAGATTGATGGAGTAGCTATGGGAAGTCCACTCAGTCCAGTAATAGCAAACTTTTACATGGAATATTTTGAAAAGACAGCATTAGAATCAGCACCTTACAAACCTACAGTCTGGTTCAGGTTCGTAGATGATACATTTACCATTTGGAGCCATGGTGAAGAAAAATTAATGGACTTTCTAAACCATCTTAATAATATCCATCCAAACATTCAGTTTACCATGGAAAAGGAAATTGAGGGTAAACTCCCATTTCTTGATACCCTTGTCATCCGTAAATCAAACCTTCAGTTAGGTCACAAGGTCTACCGGAAACCAACTCACACAGATCGCTACTTACACAAAAACTCCAACCACCACCCCCGACAGAAAAGAGGAATAATCAAAACATTAATGGACCGTGCAAGACGGATCTGTGAACCACAGTTTCTCAAGGAAGAAACTAACCATCTAAATCACGCACTGCTAGCAAACGGCTACTCCAAGAATGAAATCAGAAGGGCCATTGAACCAAACAAAAATCAGAAAACTCAAGAAAAACAGTCTCCCATAGGAAAGGTATTCTTGCCATTTATTAAAGGAGTCACTGATAGGATGGAGAAACTTTTGAAAAAACATAACCTACAAACAGTGTTTAAACCCACCAAGAAAATACAACAAATGCTACGATCAGCAAAAGACAAAAGAGACCCCCTCACCTCTGCAGGAGTATATCGTATACCTTGCAGCTGTGGAGAAGTTTACATCGGGACCACAAAGCGCAGCATACAAACAAGGATAAAAGAACATGAAAGATACTGCAGACTTGGCCAACCTGAGAAATCAGCAGTGGCTGAACATGGACTGACACAAACAGGACACAGGGTCTTATTCCAAGACACTGAAAGACTGGACAATTCTACCAACTATTTTGTCAGATTGCACAGAGAAGCCATTGAAATTCATAAACATCAGCACAACTTTAACAGAAAAGAGGAGAGTTTAAGAATGAATAAGGCTTGGCTTCCTGCCCTGAAAAACCTCCAGACAAAGACAACATTCAACAATAGCCATACAGATTAGTTTTGGATTACACACATTAACAGATCACTTCAGGATACAATGGTTCCATATTAACATACCATACCCTCATTAGCACATTATCTTGATACTTACTTTTGCAGGACAATACTCAGCTCAAACCCAACCCCTTTCTGACTATATATTACTCTTCCTACACCCTTGACACTGAGAGACACTGTCCTTCAGTGTTACTACTCTGAAGATGCCTGCCACAGTTGCTGGCGAAACGTCAGGAAAGAAAATTCCAAGACCACGGTTACACAGCCCGGATAACCTACAAGAACCAATACACCTATTAATTCTTTAATTTTTTATTGATTCAAAGATTGGTATATAGGATGTATTGTCAAATGAGATGTATAGTAATTTTTGAAAAACAATAAAAATATATATTAAAAAAATGTACCCATGCATAAATGACTACATTCACATACAAAAAGTCAGGCCTGGTCTTTCGTTGGGTTGAAAGCAATGGCATGGATCACTTCCTTCATGGCAAAAATTATTATTAACATATAGATTGTGTTACATGAATGCAAGTGGTGACTATTCTCAGCTCATGAGCAAAAGATCTGTTATTATGATCAAGGGGAATTGAAGGGGCCCATCTAGGGTTGCCAGGTCCCTCTTCTCAACCAGCGGGAGATTTTGGGGGCGGAGCCTGAAGAGGGCAGGGTTTGGGGAGGGGAGGGACTTCAATGCCATAAAGTTCAATTGCCAAAGCGGCCATTTTTCTCCAGGTGATCTGACCTCTATCGGCTGGAGATCAGTTGAATTAGCAGGAAATCTCCTGCTACTACCTGGCAGTTGGCAACCCTAGGCCCATCTTTTGGAGGGAAGTGTTACACATGTGCACATGCACACACTCCTGAATTTCTGGCAGTGGGGGATAGGCCAGCTAGGGTTGCCAGCTCTGAGTTGGGAAATACATGAAGATAATTGGGGTGGAGCCTGAGGAGGGTGGGGTTTGAGGTGGGGAGGGACCTCAGCAAGGTATAATGCCATAGAGTCCACATTCCACAGTGGCCATTTTCTCCAGCTGAAGTGTTCTCTTGTCGCCTGGAGATCAGTTGTCATAGCGGGAGATCTCCAGCTACCACCTGGAGGTTGGCAACCCTAAGGCCAGCCAACGGCATGGATGATTACAATCCCTAAAGGAATGTGAACTGATGTAGTGCAATACTATCTGGTCTGACAGGCAGTGGCTTTCCAGAGATTCAGGGAGAGAGAAGCCTTTCCCATCACCTGTTATCTGATTCCTTACATACCCTTCAGCATGCAAAGCATGTGTTTGGTCAATGAGCCACAACCCCCATTTAATATAAGATCCTAAGAACACTTTCCTGGGAGTACAGACCAATAAACTGAGACTTACTTCTGAGTAGACCTGCTTCAAAATGCTCTCTTATTGTGCAACAAATCTCAGAAAGGAAACTATTCTGGCTTATTCTCAAACTGGTAAAGCCCAGGGGAAAAGTCCCTTTAGACTCAGTTTTTTTTTTTCAAGCATGTGGTTTGAGTAGCACACAAGTAGCATGATCCTGGCCCTGTTTAGCTGATAGAAAATAGTTTTCTTGTTTTAACTTGGTTTTAGTTCTGAAAAATCAGACTAGAAATTGAAACTGTGGATGAGAGATTTAGCTTCAGTGAAAGTTTCATGGTTTATTTTTGGTCCATATTGTTTTGCTAGGCACTGTTGTTACGTACTTTCAGCCCAGGTACCTGATCTCACTTTTCTTACTGCTGAAAGCACTAGTCTCTTAAATTTTTCTAAATGGTGTCATGAGCTACATGATGTTCGACTTAGAGGCCGAGACACTAACAAAAAATGCTGAATTAAGATCAAGTTCAGAACAAATTAAGGTCACTTCTACTTGGCAGCATAGGAGCCAAAACCAGTATTTTGCACAGGAACTGTATGCCAAGAGAGACACCTAGGGTTGCCAGGTCCCCTCTCCTGATTGGCAGGAGGTGTTAGGGGGCAGGACTGGGGCGGCCGCGGGTGTGCACGGGAGCACGCACGCTATGATGTCACTTCCGGTTTTACTTCTGGAAGTACCACATTGCCGCAACCGATTTAACATTCAAACCCCCAAATTTTGGGGATTGAGTGTTAAATCAGTCGCTGAGATGCAGCGCTTCCAGAAGTGAACTGCTTGATCCTAGAGACATCAGGAAAAAGAAGCATTTAAATATTGCCAAAGAAAGAAAAAAAATATACTGAATGGGGTTGGGGCTGGCTGAAGAGCAACAGCTTTGAGGGAGCTGTGAGGTATGATTCTGCTTTAGGGAGCTGCTGTTTTTGTCTAGCGTTGCCTCATGCCTGCCTGCTGACATCTTTCATAAACAGTTTATTACAAAAAGTACCCAGGTAGCTAGTACTTTCTCATTGTAAGGGAACTAGCTGTCTACAAGTGTAAGCTTCTTAGAATTTAGGAGTCTGGGGAGAACATCACACTAATTTAGGTAACAACGAAGTCCCAGAAGTCCCCTTTAGGCTTTCAAAAACACTATTTCCTACAGACATTTGAAATCAGATCCTTTCCAAACAGTAGCAGTAGCAGCATGTCCAGGCAGGATACATTGTTGGCACAAAAGCTCTGACCCCAACTTGCACCGTGAGAGTAATGATATTTATCTTCTTCCTGAAAGCGCTTTGTTGTGTGAGCACAGATTTCATTATGAATAGCCTGATTATCTGTTAGGTAGATAGGTAGATTTATTATTACGGCCTTAGCCAGCAAACATATATTAAGACAGAAACCATCCATTACAAAGCATTAACAATTACATACATTGTCTTCAAACCCAGTTTCTGCTGCCAGGACCCAATGCAAGAATTCTGGTTTTTAAAATGGTGGGCGAAAATGCATGGTCGCTTTAGCCTCCTTTATTTATTCCCTGTTTCTGCCAGGATTCAGCCAGGATCGAATGCATGCGTTTTCGCCGAACGTGCGTTTGATCCTGGCTGACTCCTGGCTGAAACAGGGAATAAAGGAGGCTAAAGCGACCATGTGTTTTCGCCCTATGATTTATTTATCACATGTGAGTTCCGTTTTCCTCTTTATAGTTAATCCATGTGGAATGAATGGATATCATGATTATTTTCCATGACAGCACTACCCCTCCCTGGAGCTGGTAGCATTGGTATAACCTTGGTGACCCTCCAATCAACGCTATATTAGTAGTGCAACATGGAACCTGACCACAAAACAGTAGCAACTGTACCACAGCATATGAATGAGCGACCAAACAGAGGCTTAGTACAGCATATTTGAAATGCATAATGAAATAAAATGGGATGTTGACTGGGGAGCTGACAATGGTGTCAGACTGGGATTATGGGGACCTGGGTTCAAATCCCCACTCTGCTGTGGAAGCTTGCTGGGTGACCTTGGGCAAGTCCCACATTCTCACAGAGTTGTTGAGAGGATAAAAGGGAGGAGGAGAATGATGTAAGCTGTTTTGAGTCCCCATAGGGAAGAAAGGTGAGAGACACATAAATTAAAACAAATAGTGATCTATGGAGATATTAGTTGCTAGGCAGAATTTGTTGAATAAAACTAGCTTGCTAATAGAGAACTGGGCCATCTTCTGAAAAGGGGTTATTTTCAGGGAAAGATGGAACACCTTTGGGGAGACAGATGATTCTTGACTGTCCACCACTCACAAATGAAAAAAAAAGGTGAGGTTTGCATACTTAAAAATATATCTGTTCTCTTCTAGGTTTCTAAAGGATTCAAATAACAGCCAGTAGGTTGTTTCATGGAAAAGAAATATCAGCTGGCAATATCTGTGTAATTGGCATGCCATAAATACAGCATCAAGAGTAAAGAAGCAACAGACTCATTTAGGGATCCATCATAGTCAGTCTTGCCTCTTTTCCCCATTTGTCACTTAAAGGATGCCTACAGGGAAATGTGCTGGCTTTTATCTAAATCAAAGCTTCTTAAACTGTGGGTCATGACCCCATATGGGGTCACGTAACTGAATGTGGGGTTTACGAAACAAGCACATCCATCTCATTAGTATTCAAATTTGCCTTTGTCTTTAATAAATGGTAAAATTATATGTATTTCTTTCCAAAATTGTTCCCTTTTTAAAAACAGTAATTTTGCAAATGTTTTGCCCTCCCCTTCCAAAAAACCTCATAAAATACTACAAGACTTAAAACACTATCTACTCTCCTGCTTTCTAGAGCGGAGGGTATTAAAAGGGGGGAGGGTCTTCTCCCCAGACACATGTCTAAGGTCATACACTTTCAAAGATTCCCACTGTCACCCCAGTGACATTTGCCTACTTACACGCAGATGCAGAGAGAAGGCAAAATTTCTTCATTTTCCCTTCTATTCCTCATTTGTAGTAGTTTAATATTGTGCTTAATTCATGTCATAGTATTCCCTATTACTATGTACGGATGTGAAAGCTGAACAATGAAGAAAGTTGATAGGAAGAAAGTAGATTCTTTTGAAATGTGGTGTTGGAGGAGAGTGTTATGGATACTGTGCACTGCCAAAAGAACAAATCAGTGGGTTATAGATAGGGTTGCCAACCTCCAGGTACTAGCTGGAGATCTCCTGCTACTACAACTGATCTCCAGCCAATAGAGACCAGTTCCCCTGGAGAAAATGGTCAATTTGGCAATTAGACTCTATAGCATTGAAGTTACTCCCCTCCCCAAACCCTGCCCTCCTCAGGCTCCACCCCAAAACCTCCCGCCGGTGGCAAAGAGGGACCTGTCAACCATAGTTATAGATCAGATCACGCTTGAACTGACCCTAGAAGCTAAAATGTCTAAACTTTGGTCACATTATGAGAAGACAAGAGTCACTGGAAAAGACAATCATACTAAGAAAAGTTGAAGGCAGCAGGAAAAGAGGAAGACCCAACAAGAGATGGGTCGACTCTAAAAAGGAAGCCACAGACCTCAATTTGCAAAACCTGAGCAAGGCTGTTAACAATAGGACGTTTTGGAGGACATTGATTCAT
This sequence comes from Euleptes europaea, assembly GCF_029931775.1. Lineage (NCBI taxonomy): Eukaryota > Metazoa > Chordata > Lepidosauria > Squamata > Sphaerodactylidae > Euleptes > Euleptes europaea. The sequence continues at coordinate 38,815,260 of NC_079323.1, forward strand.
AGGGTCACATGAGTCAGAAGTGACTTGACGACAGTTAACACACACACACAGTATTGTGCTTAAAAAACTCATTGCTTTTGATGAGTGAAACAAACAAATAGCCTTGCCGAAATAAAAACAAAAATAAGCTTATTTATCCCACCACTTTGTGCTTCATTTTTGTTTGCAAGGGAGATAAGCCTATGCAAAGAATAATGCATTTGCTAGGCAAACACAACAAACAATAAACCTTGAACAACTTGCAGTAGTTGAATTTTGCCTTTCCTCTTCACAGCAGTCCTTCAGACATTGTCGGCCGACATTGGAAAATGTAATGAAAAAGAGAATATTTTAGTACATCCTAATAATGTACATTAATTAACAATGTCTAGAGAGTAGCATGCATCCTGCCACCATAGGTACTTGCTGGAGATCTCCTGCTGTTACAACTGATCTCCAGCCAACAGAGATCAGTTCCCCTGGAGAAAATGGCCACTTTGGCAATTGGACTCTATGGCATTGAAGTCCCACCTCTCCTCAAACCCCGCTCTCCTCAGGCTCCACCCAAAAAACCTCCCGCCGGTTGTGAAGAGGGACCTGGCAACCCTATGCCACCAGGATTGCCAGGCTTCCCATTATGGAGGGACGCCTCCTGCTGATTGTCTTTGTTGCCTGCCACCATTTGGAGCATGGTGGAAGTACCACAAGTACCACCTGGAAGTGATGTAGTGACATTGGCAATGTTGCCCATGTCTAGGGTTGCCAACCTTCAGGTAGTATTCAAAAAATACAGCTTAAAGCAAACAATTATTTATACAATTTGCATGTACAAAAGGCAAGTAGTCTTTAAAGTCTTTGTCTTATATTTATATATTTTCTGTTTTTCTCATTTGTTGTGAATAAATCAACTTAAAACGACTTCACGCAGCCGTTTGAGCTTTATGTGAACTATTTAAGTTGATTTATTCACAACAAATGAGAAAAACAGAAAATATATAAATATAAGACAAAGACTTTAAAGACTACTTGCCTTTTGTACATACAAATTGTATAAATAATTGTTTGCCTTAAGCTGTATTTTTTGAATAACTGTCTCGTCCAGCGCCTTTCTGCTGGGGCAGCACAATAACCTTCAGGTAGTGGCTGGAGATCTCCTGCTATTACAACTGATCTCCAGGCCACAGAGATCCATTCACCTGGAGCAAATGGCCACTTTAAAAGGTAGGCACCATGGCATCTTCTTTCTGTACAATATAGACATTATATATTTCAACAGAATTATGCCCTTCCAAGTCCATTGAGGTCAACAGGCTTAGAAGGACGTGACTCTGATTAGGACTACTGCAAATGTGTCTTCTGCTGAAGGAACAGCTTGTTGAGGAAGAGATGCTGTTGCTGACTATTGCCCCTCATATTCCCTCTCCGGATCTCCTGCTAGTTGCCATACCGCGACTGGTAACCCTAAGTCTTTATGAATAAAAAGATTTGGGGAAATAGCTGACTCATGGCTACTATGTAGATTTCATTTTCTGTTGCACCCACAAAACGTTTTGTGTGTGTGCATTTGTGCGTTAAGTGCCATGAAGTCGCTTCCGACATAGTGACCCTATGAATTGATAGGGTTACCAAGTCCCTCTTCGCCACCAGCGGGATATTTTTGGGGGCGGAGCCTGAGGAGGGAGGGGTTTGTGGAGGGGAGAGACTTCAATGCCATAGAGTCCAATGGCCAAAGCGGCCATTTTCTCCAGGTGAACTGATCTCTCGGCTGGAGATCAGTTGTAATAGTGGGAGATCTCCAGCTGGTACCTGGAGGTTGGCAGCCCTATGAATTAATGACCTCCGAAACATCCTATTGTTAACAGCCTTGCTCAGGTCTTGCAAACCTAGGGTCGTGGCTTCCTTGGTTGAGTCAATATATCTCATGTTGGGTCTTCCTCTTTTCCTGCCGCCTTCAACTTTTCCTAGCATTATTGTCTTTTCTAGTGACTCTTATGTTCTCATAATGTGACCAAAGTACAATAACCTGAGTTTAGTCATTGTAGCTTCTAGGGAGAGTTCAGGCTAGATTAGACCTAGAACCCACTTATTTGTCTTTTTGGCAGTCCACTGAATCTGTAAAAATCTGCATTTAATATTTATTATGTAGGGACACTTGCCAAGGAGTTGGGATGATTCCCTAATACATATTGTATAAATATTATCGTGTTATAGATGAAGCTACCCTCAATTCTGAAATGTACTTTTGAAAAGTGCAGAATGTTTTTGCATGTTGTGTCAAGGGATCAACTTTCTGTTTTTAGGAACATTCATTCCTGATTTTATACTACTGTTGCTAATTATTGTGCCTTCATTATTACTTCCTCTTTGGCTACCTCTTTTAGAAACCATTGCACTAGTAAACAGATATATTTGCTGCATTTTGCTTAAAAGAAACCAAATAAAGTTATTTCAAATCCAAGTGACACGAGCCATTGCATTGTGGTTCCTTTCAGCTTATTCTATCAAAAGGAGCGCCCCATCATAACAACTTCATTTTTGGGGAATTTTTGTAGGTGGTTACCAGTTGCGTGTTTATGTACTTTGCTATTTGATTCTAATTTCAATTTGTTATTGCCAAATTTGATGTTATGTTTTAGCTTGTGTAGTTTATGCACTCTTATGTATTAGCTGTTGCAACCCTACATACAAGTCAGTTACGTTTCTTGAAGAGTGTATAAATATAAATACATAGTGTACACTATTTTGGGGGTTTTTGATTAAAAAAATACACAACACAATTGTGGTTTGAGATACAATTTGTTTATTGTTATATGCATATATATATTGCTTGTGTAGCTTCCATTTAGTCATTGGTGCTATTTTTTTGTTCATTCACTACCTGGAGGTTTGCAACCCTACATGGGGTGCATGTCCAGAAACCTAGGCTGTACTATTATATCACTTCAACTATGATAAATGATCAGTTGCATTTTCATCTGCTTATGTACATTTCTACCTGCAGGGTAGACTCTTATATGGTAAATTCTTTATTTGCAAATTTTGACAAGTCAGTTCCTCATCATTGATAAGATAAAAACAGGAAGCTGAGAAATTTGCTGAAATCATGTTTCCATTTGAACACCTACATTTTTTCCTATGCAATCAACATTTAATTTACAAAAGGGGAGGTGGAATGTATCACTGCCTGTAAATATTTTGCATTTAGATTTGCACAGATGCAGTTTCTGAGGCCTAACAATTAATCTTTTGCTACCTACCATATATTAGTGGGATCCAAACTGCCTCCCTTCCCAAACTGCCAATGAATTCCTGTGTGTTGCATTTATTTATTTATTTATTTGTATCCTGCTTTTCTCTCCATGGTTTGGAATCAACACAGTTTACACCATTGTTTTCCCCATCCTCCATTTTCCCACAGCAACAACCCTGTGAGGTAGACCAGGCCAAGAGTTTGTGACAGGCCCAAAGTCACCGAGCAAGCTTCCATGATAGAAGTCAGGATTCGAACCCAGGTCGCTCAAGGTCTTAGTATGCTACTCTATTCATTACACCACACTGGCTCTCAGGATGCACAGGATCACTCCACATGAACCAAGTGTATGTCCAGCTTGGATCATGCCCACACTTACCTATGGCTGTTTATCTTAAGGGAATATTGGTTATGGTGGGCAAGCAGTATGTTAAGAAAGTTTGTCAGCCATTAACAATGTTCTCATTGACTAATTCCTGTAAGTGTATAAGGAAGCCTGACCTGGGGATACCTAGAACCCTTTGGAAAAACTCCACCTCTGAAACAATAATATAAACCTTCCACAACACTTTTAGGAGCCCTGTGGCGCAGAGTGTTAAGCTGCAGTACTGCAGTCAAAAGCTCTGCTCACGACCTGAGTTCGATCCCAACAGAAGTTGGTTTCAGGTAGCCGGCTCAAGGTTGACTCAGCCTTCCATCCTTCCAAGGTCGGTGAAATGAGTACTCAGCTTGCTGGGGGTAAAGGGAAGATGACTGGGGAAGGCACTGGCAAACCACCCCGTAAACAAAGTCTGCCTAGAAACGTCGGGATGTGACATCACCCCATGGGTCAGGAATGACCTGGTGCTTGCACAGGGGATCTTTACCTTTACCTTTTACAACACTTTTGCCATTGCATGTCCTCATGATATTAGTGTCATGTTTAAGTACAGACTTCAAAGAATGACATTTTCAGCTATCTAAAATATGCTGGCCAGTCTCACCACAATGCGGGTTTGTATTTGCCATCTCCAAAAACTGAAACATCTTGCTGGTTCATAAACCAGACTGATGCAGTTGTATGGACTGCATGTGGGTCCCGATAATGAAGCCTCATTTTAAAATTTGTGTTGTACATTCCTGCGCAAACTTGTCAGCATTGGACACATCTAGATATGTCCGTTTTCTTTCCTGTCTTCCAAATCCCATCTGGTACAGACCCTTGGCTGTCACAGTAGCCAAGTAAAATTGAGCCACACCAAATGAGGAGGTCACTGTTTGGAAACTGAAACCATCTCTCCCTCCCTAGAACCACTATCCTGGGGGAATCTCAACACCAGGCTTGAGATCAGCTCTCAACTCAAGGACGACACATTCTAACCTGGCTGCTATTTGTAATGGAAACCTGCACCCTGTTCTGTGAACAGCGACTTCTACTGCATAGGTGAGGCAAGGCTGGAAAAGCCAATCATGGAGAATCAGCAAGCAGTCTCCTCTTGTTCCTTGCATTTAAGGGGGACTTAGAATAGAATTTAATAGAATCATAGAGTTGGAAGGGACCACCAGGGTCATCTAGTCCAACCCCCTGCACAATGCAGGAAATTAACAACTACCTCCCCCCACATCCCCAGTGACCCCAACCTTCCCCCCACCATGCAGGATCCCACAATCAAAGCACTCCTGACAGAATAAAATCATAGAATTTTTAATTAATCTCTCCCCCCCCCCCCGCCGCCGCCATGACCTGTCAGTAGTTATCTTGTGGTGCATTAGAATGCATTGGCATGTAGTTGGGAAACTGCTGTCCCATAGAATTGCTTCTTAACACCTGTTAGGAAACAGTTGTGGAAAGCTACCATTCTGATGGGCAACACCTTTTTTACTGGGACCACCACAGTATCATAAAACTGTGAAAAGGTGTTTGATTTCTACGGAACTCTTCATCAGCCTGGGTGTTCAGATAAAAGTGGGGAAGGGAGAAGAGAAAAAGACATTTCAACCCACAGTGGAGAAACCCCCAGCCTGAAATGCGTAGAGTCTTAAAATGGAATACAAGAGTGTCTTGTGGACTAAATTGGATTAGGCGGTCAAGGAGAAAGCACGGCTGAAGGTGTGCCAAACCGACTGAGACAGAGAAGAAGAAATATAACCGCTTGTATTTCACTGGCTTTTATATTCCCTTGAGAATATAAAAGCCAGCTGTTAGTCAGATATCTGATTAATCGGCACTAACCAGAACTCAAAAGGAAAGCAGAGAACAGAAGAAAAATATGCCAAGTCTCGTATTAAGAAAGATGGAGAGTAATTTTAGACCTGGAATATCTTGTGTGTACGTGTGGTGTTCTACGCACCAAACAATCTTTGAGATGGGTACAGAGTTCTGTGAAATTCGAAACCTCTGTCGCTTGTTTTGTGATAGCATGGTCAGTCCTCATCCAAATATATCACCCTACTGTTGTTTTTGGCATTCTTCCACAGTTTTTGTCCATTATGATGTGATGGAATTTTGAGCCTCATTTGTGAGGTTGCCAGCAAGCCCTTTTCCAAGATGCAGTTTTAGAGAATCAAATGGAAATAGTCCAAACAAATGCACTGTTTCTTGTAATGGCATGGTTCGTGTCACATTGATGCAGTTCAGACAGCTTTCTACCCACACTGGTTTTCTTCAAAATTTTACATGGAAAGTTTAGGGAAGATTGATATGTATTTTGCCTGCTTTTCCGAAGCTGCGATGAAGCCTGCTCCCGCACATGTTTACTCTGAAGCAAGTAGCACTGAGGTCAATAACATCCAACTCTCACTAAGTGTGCATATGATTGTAAACTTTAGACATGGTTCTTTCTAAATACCAAATTACATTTTTGGAAACACTCAGTGCATTATTATTATTGTAAGAATTCAACTGTAAATCTGCAGCGGAGGAATAATTCCCAACCCCTGCCCCATGGGGGTTTCTGATCTTTGGGATCCTTCTTCCTGAGTTTTGCCATTTCCCTTTTTAGGAAGCTAGCAAGGCGTGGGAAAAGCCCTCCCACTGACAACAGTGGAATGAGTATATCAGTTTTCTGTAAATCAGACTGATGTTCTCCTGTTCGTTCCCAGCAGGCTGATGCTGCAGACATTATTTCCTAGTTCATTTGTATGTTTTGCAGAGTTATTTAAATTAACCTTCCTTGCGAACAGAAAATATTTTTTTAATCCTTTCTGGTAATTAGGGTTGCCAATCTCCAGGTGGGGCCTGGGGATGTCCCAGAATTACGGGTGATCCAGCGACAGAGTTCAGTTCCCCTGGAGTAAATGGCTACTTTGGAGGGGGACTCCATGGCATTATACCTCACTGAGGTCCTCCCCCCAAAAACCCTGCTTTCACTAGGCTCTACCCCCAAAACTCTAGGAATTTCCCAGCCTGGAGCTGTCCTCCTCCTTGCTCCACAGAATTGTGAGAGCTCATTTTGAGCGTTAATTTCCACTCACACAAACAAATATATTTAATTAAAATCGGTGGGGGGAAGATAAAGCATGAATATGGCTTAGAGTTGCCAGGTCCCTCTTCTCACCAGCAGGAGGTTTTTGGGACAGAACCTGAGGAGGGCGGAGTTTGGGGAGGGGAGAGACTTCAATGCCATAAAGTCCAATTGCCAAAGCGGCCATTTTCTCCAGGCTGGAGATCAGGAAATCTCCAGCTAGTAGCTGGAGGTTGGCCACCCTGTGTGTGTGTGTTAAGTGCTGTCAAGTCGTTTCCGACTCATGGCGACCCTATGAATCAATATCCTCCAAAGTGTCCTTAACAGCCTTGCTCAGATCTTGCAAATTGAGGGCCATGGCTTCCTTTATAGAGTCAATCCATCTCTTGTTGGGTCTTCCTCTTTTCCTGCTGCCTTCAACTTTTCTTAGCATGATTGTCTTTTCCAGTGACTCTTGTCTTCTCATAATATGTCCAAAGTACAACAGCCTCAGTTTGGTCATTTTAGCTTCCAGGGTCAGTTCAGGCTTGATTTGTTCTAAAACCCACTGATTTGTTTTTTTTGGCGGTCCAGGGTTTCCGTAACACTCGCCTCCAACACCACATTTGAAAGGAATCTACTTTCTTCCTATCAGCTTTCTTCATTGTCCAGCTCTCACACCCATACATAGTAATAGGGAATACGATGGCATGAATTAACCTGATCTTGGTTGCCAGTGACACATCCTTACACAATCTGGCCTGAAGGAAAATTGCTTCCTTACCCCAAAGTGGGGATCGGCGCTACCCTGGGCATACAAGAAAGGCCACAAGAGCTGAGAACTGACTCATCCCTTCCTGCCCTCTCTCTCATTATCTGCCTAAGTTCACAGAATCAGCATTGCTGTCAGATAGTCATTTAGCCTCTGCTTAAAAACCTCCAAAGAAGGAGAGCTCACCACCTCCTGAGGAAGCTTGTTCCACTGAGGAACTGCTCTGTCAGAAAGATCTTCCTAACGTTTAGCCGAAAACTCTTCTGATTTAATGTCAACCCGTCTTCTCCTCTCCAGGCTAAACATACCAAGGTCTTTCAACCTTTCCTCATAGGATTTGGTACAATCTTTTCTCGAAAGAACACAGTCTAAGCTCATTTGCAAGCCATCTAGACAGGAAGGTGTGCATTTTCAAAGGTCTTACCCATGTCGCTACTATTTTCCTTCCATCGACCATTTTTTCCCACCAGAGGGCTTTTAAAAAAACACCCTGTAATTGTTATTGCCCTATTGCCAAAATCTAATATTTCCTCTGAATCCCCAACATCCATTAAAAAAAAAAAAAATCTCTAGCTTATTGTTGTTGAGATCTGCAATGAAAGCTACTCTAGACTTTTTGGGGTGGAGAAAGCTGGAAATGCAAAGGAGATAATAAATCATGGCAATACATCTCTATGGTGTTATTGTGCTACAGTGCAGGAGCAAATACTGGTTTTTTAAAAAAGCTCTCTGGACCCAGTTGGATGGCGGGGCTGGGGGGGGGATATTGGCTGATGGAGGAAAGGTGTGCATAAAACTCCCCTGCAGATGCTGCTTCACCAGTGGAAATGACTCTGCATTCGTGGAGAAGCTTTGATATGTATATAGACAAGTCTCAGTCATCAAGATGGTAGCGGAGAGATAAATGGAGGCTTGGTGGCAACTTTCTTCGTTCGGGCACTTGAAACCAACTTTTTTCCGCTCAATGCTAACTCATAGCAGCTTAAAATATATATTTTTAAAACAACAACAGAGAGCTATCAGTTCTACGAAATAAAATTACGCACAAGTTACCAGAAAACAGGTCTACCTGCTATCAATAAACGAATCCACAGGGTGGGAAGAGAGCAGAGCAGGTTGTGGTAACAAATCTACCCTTGACAGAAACCCAGGGTGAAAACTCATGGTCGCTTTATCCTCCTTTAATCCCTGTTTTAGCCAGGATCGAACGCACATTAGGCGAAACGCAGGCATCCGATCCTGGCTGAATCCTGGATGAAACAGGGATTAAAGGAGGATAAAGCGACCATGCGTTTTCGCCCCCAGTCTCTCTCCAGTCAAGCAGACAAACATTCTCTTCTTCCCAGCAGACTGCCTCCCTTTATGTCTCCAGGGGTTGAGGGGAGAGGCAGAGCAGGGGGATAACTGCCCTTGATGGAAACACAGTCTCTAGGCAGGCAGTTTTGACTTTGTGTTCCAGGTGCTAGAGGGGAGAAGCAAAGAAGTGATAACAGTTCTGCCCTTGATGGAAACAGTCTATCTCCACAAAAGCAGGCAGAGACTTCCTCCTATAGCGAGGTCATAGTCCACAAGTAATTTTTATTGTATTTATTTCATTCATAGCCCACCTTTCTGTCTGAGTCTCTATGAGAACAATAGTCCTCAAACCAAGACAAGAAAACAGAGCTCTTGACTTGAGCGGAGCATTTCCTGGAATATAATAATACTGCTGGTATTACATGACGGAAATTGTTTGGGGCTGTTTCATATAAACTGTAATAGGTACTTTTAGGATAATAAATATGAACAAAACTCTACTTATTGATATTGCTACTTTCCAAGGGCCTGCATTTTTCAGATTAGATAACACACAATGAAAATCAGCATCACGGGAAAATGACTGTTTGTTTTGGGTGAGATTCTAGTAAGCCAGATGATTACAATTTTTAAAAAAGAAGAAGAAGAAGAAGGGGGCAACCAGTGAACCTGCTCATAAGGAATGCAACTTGCCTTGCTGGGTCAGAACAACCATTAACAGCATCCCTGTTCACAAGTTACAGTGAATGTATGTACACTATGTGCCCAGTGTACACTTGATTTTTTGTTGTATGTTGAGTAATTCTCATGCTATGTACAATTCTCATGTTATGTACACGTGTACAATACAATGGTCTATTGAAACACCATATTTATCCCAGTACTGGTCCCTGATTTCATTTGCAAAGTGAACTCACTCTGGCTCTTTCTTGCAAACAGATGGATGCATGTACATGCAGGATTTACACACATTCACAGTAACTTGTGATCAGGGCTCCAGTAAGGTTGCCAGGTCCCAGGTCCCTCTTCACCACTGGCGGGAAGTTTTTGGGGCAGAGCCAGAGGAGGGTAAGGTTTGGGGAGGGGAGGGACTTCAATGCCATAGAGTCCAGTTGCCAAAGCGGCCATTTTCTCCAGGTGAACTGATCTCTATCGCTTGGAGATCAGTTGTAATAGCAGGAGATTTCCAGGAAGTACCTGGAGGTTGACAACCCTAGGCTCCAGTCTAGCAGTCTGTTTCAGCAGTGGAGAACCAGAAAGTTACCAGTGGAGCATGAAAGTCATAACCTTTCCATGCTATTGCACCCAACATCATAACATGAAGGTCTACTTAGTGGCGATTAGTAAGTCCCCTCAATAGGGGTATTATTCCCATCTTTTTTTCACATGTTCCTGAACCTGATCACTGCATCACATGATAATGCTATTGCATAAAGTAATAAGCATTTTGTACATACTGAACAGATATTGCCAGATAACAGCAGAAAGGATATGTTAGGAAACTGCCATCTAATCTACCAGAACCCCTGCTGTGTGTGTGAAGTGCCATCAAGTCACAGCCAACTTATGGTGACCCCATAGAGTTTTTCAAGGCAATAGATGTTCAGAGGTGGTTTGCCATTGCCTGCCTCTGCGTAGTGACTCTGGTATTCCTTGGTGGTCTCCCATCCAAATACTGACATCTTCTGAACACTCTGACTCCTCGTGGTTTAAACCTAGAAAATGATTTGTCTTGTTTTCAGTAAATTACGCTTTGTATCTTTAAGAAACTCCTTGGTAACAATGTTACAGATGCAGGTAGTGTGGTTGCTTTGTGCACACGGTTAGCTATTTAGCAGTGATGAGTAACCATTACGTGATCTGCTACACAATGCATACTTACCCTGCTGGGGACGTGTGATATAACCTACAATATACTGATGGAAATATAGAAATATAAGAAGACCATTTATTGTAAGTACTATTTGATTTTGGTGTATAAACTTGATAAAATGTATGTTGGTTGGAAATGAATGTAAATGCATATTTTACACTTAATCACACTATAGGAAGGACTGATGAACAATTATCAATTAAGAATTTGAAACGGCCGTATCCTCATCAAGACTGTGGCTTCTGCAAGACTACATGAAATTTCCAGATATTTATTGTACTCTTTCAAGAGACTTTTCAAAATCTTTTGTCTCTTATTGCACTTTATCACATTGTCACTTTGTCATGTTGTAGGTCATGTATGTATGTTCACCTTGATGTTGTTGTTCTTGTGCTTATCAGTAGCTTATAAAACTATTTTGGCACTTTGTTAAAAATCTTCTCGCTCCTGTGCTAATTTCCTAATCTATTGATAATAGTACAGTGGTGTCTATTTTCTCTCCAATCTCCAGGTACTATCTGGAGATCTCCTGCTATTACAACTGATCTCCAGCTGATAGAGATCAGCTCACCTGGAGAAAATGGCTGCTTTGGCAATTGGACTCTATGGCATTGAAGTCCCTCCCCTCCCCAAACCCTGCCCTCCTGAGGCTCCGCCCCAAAACCTCCCACCGGTGGCAACCCTAGGGAGAGCTGAGTTGACACAAACAGTTTGCTTCTCAGCAAACACTTTTGACTGAAACAATAAAAGAACACATGGCCAATAAGACACTGCTACTGTAGATCTCCACCCTGACCTAGATGGCCCAGGCTAGCCTGATCTGGTCAGATCTCAGAAGCTAAGCAGGATCTGCCCTGGTTAGTATTTGGATGGGAGGCCACCAAGGAATACCAGGGTTGCTGTGCAGAGGAAGGCACTGGCAAACCACCTCCGTTAGTCTCTTGCCATGAAAACCCCCCAGAAAGGGGTCGCCATAAGTCGGCTGCGACTTGACGGCACTTTACACACACATACAGTAGATCTCCAGCTGTATTACAAAACCCAGCATTTTGTGGGGCTGTATCCATGTGCATGCACACATGTGTGCGCTTGTATGTTGGACTACTGCAGCTGTTGTCTGATAACTTTCTTATTTAGGAATTAACTTCTTCTTAGCTAGTAAACAAACTCACAACATCAAGCCACACATGTTGTTATTCAACTAGCAAAATGTCTGTCAGCATGAAAGGAGAAGTACACATAAAGAAAAGGGCTCTAAATTGCACAGAGATGCACAATATCCAGCAACCCAGGAAACTCCCCATTAGTGATGACTTAGCTTTGCCTTTTCCTCTAAAAGTGTAAGCAAAGTTTACACAGTTCTCTTTGTTACATCCACAGTGGTTAAGAAACATTACTTTTGTTTTATCATACAAAAGATCCTAGCAGACATGTCAGTGTCTGTTTGTCTTCTCATTTTGTCTTATTCTGGATGCTAAGCTTTCTCCTTGAAAGATTATTATATCTAATTCCCCCCCTTTTTTTAGTGCTGTCAAGTCACAGCTGACTTATGGTGACCTCGTAGGGTTTTCAAGGCAAGAGATGTTCAGAGGTGGTTTGCCATTGCCTGATATAATTATAATCTTAGATTTCTATGCCGCTAAATATTTCGAAATGTGGATATTATTTTATAACTGTAGTAAATATAGATCTCATGAATCATTAGGACTCTGTTGATTAAAAAAAAGCACAAGGCCTTATAAAATCATAAATTTCGGGGAGTTTAGCCAATCTCTTTAGCCTCATAAACATTCACTCTATTTGGTTAAACCATTTGTGGTCAATAGTCATGGGAATACTGAAATATTATTTGGTTATTTTGGCCCAGAAAGGAAAATGTTGATACAACAATGCTTTTTTTCTGTCAAATATATGCTTTATCACATATCTAATGTTCAAAATGGCTCCCCATGCAGACCAAAAAAAACCCTCAAGGGGAGAATCTGCAAACCTGGGGGAACCCACGGGTTTTCAGATCAATTAAAGGGGTAAAGGTTTTAATTTAAAAAAATCTGTATACTAAAAGGAGATCTGGTAATACAACACTGCAAAATCTTAGCCACCATTAGGGGTTGCCTAGCAACCCCAATATATATTGCTGAGGTGGCAATTTGGGCGAGACAAAAAGATGGGGCAATGGGAGAGTTAGGCAGAAGAAAGCAGAAGCAGTGACGGCAGAGTTGAGGGGAGGAAGGGGTGGCATCAGTGAGTGAGGGGAGAAAGAAGTTGCGACCATGATAGCAGGCTCAGGGAAAGGAAGGAGACAATGGCAATGGCAGAGGAGGTTTTTTGGGGGGGAGGAAGGATGGAGGCAGCAGCAATGGGATGACTGAGGAAAAGAAAAAAGGGGTGGCCTGGATTACGATTAGAGTTGCCAGCTCCAGGTTGGGAAATACCTAGAGATTTTGGGAATGGAGCCTGAGGAGGGTGGGGTTTGGAGAGGGGAGGGACTTCAATGCCATAGAGTCCAATTGCCAAAGCAGCCATTTTCTCCAGGATAACTGATCTCTGTCTGCTGGAGATCAGTTGTAACAGCGGGACATATTGCTGGGAGCCAGTCTGACGCTCCAGTTGCAAAGGATTGCTATAGTGCATTGAAAGAGCATTACCTGACATGTGTGAAAGCAGTCAGAGTTGTTAGAGTGTTAGTCTAGGATCTGGCAGAACTGCCTTCAAATTCCTATTCAGGTATGAAAGTCACCGGGTGACCTTGGACCAGCCTCTCTCTTGGGGTAACCTACTTTACAGGGTTGCTGTGAGGTTTAAATCAGGTAGGACCCTGTAAACGTCTGTAAATTTAGACACATTCATGGAAGATAGGTCTATCAGTGGCTACTAACCATTGTGATTAAAGGGAACCCCCATGTTCAGAGGCAGCAAACCTTTGAATATAGGGTTGCCAGCTCTGGGTTGGGAAATACCTGGAGATTTTGGGGGCGGAGCCTGAGGAGGGCGGAATTTGGAGAGGTCTTCAATGCCACAGCACAGAGTCCAATTGCCAAAACGGTCGTTTTCTCCAGATGAACTGATCTCTATCAGCTGGAGATCAGTTGAAATAGCAGGAGATCTCCAGCTACCACCTGGAGGTTGGCAACCCTATCTGAATACCAGTGCCAAGAGGCAACATCAGAGGAAGGCCTCAGCCTCTCTGCCCTATTGTTGGACTTCCAAAAGAAATGGCTGGCCACTGGGTGAGACAAGATGCAGGACTAGATGGACCACTGGTCTGAGCCAGCAGGGCTGTTCTTATGTTCTCTCAGCTCCCTGGAGGACGGGCAGGATAAAAATGTACCGGATAGATATCGTGAAAAGGTTAACAAATGCTCTGAAGACCCTTTGTTTCATAGTGAGTGGAAGGAAAAGGCACATCCTACTGAGTCAGCACTGCCACTTCCTTAGGAAAGTCTTCCATCTCAGCGTCTTTTCTGATGCGTGTAGCTTTTGAAAGGCAAGAACCCTGAAAGACCAATTCCAGGAAGAAAGCTGCATTCATCTGTCACAGCAAGGATCTTATGGCACCTTATGGTAACATAATCTTTCAAGGAGTTTCCCCCCCCCAGCCAAGATATTAAATAATAACTTGAAGTGCAATCCTACGCATGTCTACTCAATCCTACTGAGTTTAAAAAACAACAATCCAAACATAGCGAATACTGTAGGCTAGAGTGTATTCATCACCTACCCTTCCACAGAAGCAACAGCAGCTTTGGAAATACAGGATATACATCAGAAAAATTATTTGGGGTGGTGGGGGAGAAGATTGTTGAATTCTTCAAGAATTCAAAATATTTTAAAATTACAGAAAACAGATATTACATTGTCTGGTCTAATATTACTGTACAAATATTTTCTAATTCAGTTGAGGACTTGCTTCTTGTGCTTTCTGCTATAGACATAGGTTTATAACCTTGTGGATTGAGAGAGAAGGGCTGCAGGAAGGGCTTAACTGGTTCCAGGGCTTAGTTCTGGGACCTGTTTTTAATGCTAGGCTGAAGCCTAGACTGTATGGAGCATAAACAGATAGGAAAGTCCAAAAGCACATGCGAGGTACATTCTCCTCACTATTAATAAATGGATATGAGAGGAGATTTAGAGAAAGAGGTTCAGTACTGGAGAGTGCCCAGCCATTCTTTTTTCCAAAAAAACGAAGCACTGGTTCCATTGGCTTTAAAAGAGAACAGTTTGAAACCAGTTTTTGTAGTCAAAGTCCAAATTCATACATGCTGCTTATAGTGCTTTTCAGAGACTGTCCTGCTGTTGGTATGCACCAGGGTTGCCATTCACCTGCCAGGGGTGGGGGATTCCCAGCTCTGAGACCCCTCTCCCCAGCTTCATCACGTTGCTGACAACTGCATCATCACATTGCTGATGACCATGGGTAGGGGATTCCCAGCTCTGAGTCCCCTCTCCCCAGCTTCATCACGTTGCTGACAACTGCATCAACACATTGCTGATGACCATGGGAAACTCTGGTATTTGGGTAAAACTCAATGGTAAAAATGGCTTCTACCATAGACTTTTTGCTCAAATACCAGAGCATCCCCATAGTAGTCATTGACGTGATGACGTCACTTCCGGAAGCTATGTTAACATGTCGATGTCGGCCTCCCTTTGCAGCTAGTAAGTCCCCCACACCCACACCCATCCTCCGCCGGTTGCCAGGGTGTACCTGGGAAGTTGTTGATGGGTGCTATTGTTTAAAATATTATGTTTTTATCAAATGTGATATAATGTATTTTATCATGTTGTGATCTGCACTGAGCCCACCTTAGTGTGGGAGGGTGGAATTATCATCATCATCAGTGTTAGTTTTCTGAATTAATTGATGGCAGGGCTGCCAACTAGGGTTGCCAGTTCTGGTTTGGGAAATACCTGGAGATTTTGGGGGTGGAGCCTGAGGAGGGCAAGGTTTTTGGGAGGGGAGGGACTTCAATGGGGTATAATGCCATACAGTCCATTTTCCAAAGCAGCCATTTTCTCCAAGTGAACTGATCTCTGTTGCCTGGAGATCAGTTGTAATAGCAGGAGATCTCCAGCTCCCACCTAGAGGTTGCTGACCCTAATTTATGGTGATATAGGAAAGCCAATTTAAAATCTCATTCCAACCTTCCTGTGGTTTATATCACTCAATCTTTAATTTACAGTCATTTGACCAAATCAAAACAACATACGATCACCATAAAACCATATTAATTGCTCAGCAAATCCATAGATAAAAATTATCGACACGATCCCAATAAAATCCCATTTCTGAAATGGACCATATTCTAACTTCTAAAAGGTTTATCTAATAGCATTTACTATTTATGACTTACATCTTTCCGTGCCTTATATATAGCAGCACAAGGTTCAGCCACACATCTCGAGATTAATGGGTTACTATCTTCCAAAAATCGTTGAGTATGAATTTCATCAGACAGACCCATATTGTTTTTTAAAATTTCCTGGATAGTCTTTACTCTTAGCTCATGATGGAGAGGACAATATAGTAAGGCATGCTCACGTGGTTTATAGTAAATGCCTTATTGCAGTCTACCTTTGTCATCTGATTGCGTCTTTGTCTCATATAGTTTTAATCTGGTGATTTCTGCTAGTAGGAAGTTTGCCCCTTTTAAGTGGAAATGCCAGCCCTGACTTCTTTTGTCCCTGTGAGTCAAACGTACGGTATCTTACCAAAGTAAAATCTTCCCTGTATTTATTTACGTTTTAGCTACTGTCTGAGAAAATACGACAGTGCCCTCATAATCATAACGTTCAAAGCACAAGCACAAGGTTGAATGACATATCCTGAGTGCTTAATTAAGTTTCTGTTCCTGTTTCCACTTTACTGTGTTTAGAGTAGCTACACCCATTCTATAAAACATAAATCATGTGCACAACATGGGGAAGATGTCATGGGACCCCTGACCAATCAGACCTTCCTGAATTGAGTTTTCAAGAGTGTTCGTGTAAGTCAGAAAAGAAGCTTATCACTGTTTCCCAGGGTCTGTATTTTATTCACAGCTGGGTATGATATCAAATTAATATTGCTAACATAGCAGAGGGGTAGCAGTGGTGGACCAAGGCGGTCTGTATGTTTGCATGCCCTTTTACAGGTTCAGACAAAGCAGAGATTGTGTGATAAGTGCAGAATTTAGCAAAAGGAAGTTTACTTTATGGGTGTGTGTGTGTGTGTGTATGCTAGGGTTGCCAGCTCCAGGTTGGGAAATACCTGGAGATTTTGGGGGACGAGCATGAGGAAGGCAGGGTTTGGAAAGGGGAGGGTCTTTAATGCCACAGAGTCCAATTGCCAAAGCAGCCATTTTCTCCAGGGGAACTGATCTCTGTCGCCTGGAGATCAGTTGTAATGGCAGGAGATGTCCAGCCACCACCTGGAAGCTGGCAACCCTAGACGCGCTCGGTATCTGCTTAGGGTGGCTACAGAGTTTGTGAGAAATTCTTGGCAGAATTTCAAAAGCTGAAAAGAAGCAGTAACCATTCCTGAACCACAGTTCAGTGAAAGAGTAGCTTAGCTGCTTTGCATAAAAAAAAGTTTTACAGTTGCCAGCGCCAAGTTGGGAAATACCTGGGGGTATTCTTCACGGAGATTTGCTGCTGTTTCGATGCTGACTTGCGTCGGAGGGAAATTTTGGTTATTCACTGCAGATCCGTGTTTTCCCCCACTGAGCAAAATAAGCCGGGTTAAAAGAGAGGCAATCCAAACCACTTCTGAGCCGTACTTTCCAGTAGAAGAGCATTTTGTTGCTCGGATGCCCATGAAAAAATGTTTGCTTCGCTCCCTGGGACGTCTCCTTTCTCCTCCCCCAAGAACGGTGATTGGCTGGGGGAGTTGCCACTCTAACAGCATCGCACCGGCAGGAGGGAGACCCAAAGCAGACTGGCTGCCCCTCTTCAGAAGGGTGATGGGGGTTTTGGCTTGGATCTGCCGCTCTCAGGATGCCCCCCCCAACACACACACACACATAGGATCGCACCGGCAGGAGGGAGACCCAGAGCAGACTGGCTGCCCCTCTTCAGAAGGGTGATGGGGGCTTTGGCTTGGATTTCCTGCTCTCAGGATCCCCCCCCCCAACACACACACACAGGATCATGGGAAGAGTGGGCGGGATTAGGCGGATTTGGAGCGGTGAGTCATGAGCGGCAGCAGACGTAAGCAGCGCAGAGAAGTGCGCTGTTTCTCCCGTGAAAAATTGAAAATGCCTCAGGATGGGGGGAGAATCTGCGCTGCCATGAAAAAGCTATTTAAATCGGTTTATTGTTTGCTCCGATTCGAAACTGAAGCAAAATCCACCATGAAGAATACCCCCTGGGGATTTTGAGATGGAACCTGAGGAGAGCAGGATTTGGGGAGGGGAGGGACTTCAATAGGATATAATACCATAGTGTCCACCTTCCAAAGCAGCCATTTTCTCCAGGTGAACTGATCTCTGTTGTCATAGCGGGAGATCTCCAGCCACCACCTGGATGTTGGCAACCTTAAAAAGGTTCCCGGTTCAATTTCTGATGTCTCCAGTTAGAAGGATGAGGAAGCTGGTGTGAAAGACATCCTGGAGAGCTGTTGCCATTCAGAATAGACAACAGTGACCTTGATAGGCCAAGGGTCAGACTGAGTATAAGGCAGCTTCATACATCTAGAAGGCCTTGTGGAGGACCTTTGAGCTCAGTCATTAGCTTTCCCTAACTGGTAGCTGAATTGATGATGTTTTCTGCCATCTAGTGGAGGCCAGTAAAATGGTTTAATCCACTAGGTAATCATCAAGCATAATGCAATATTTTCTTGAACTGGAGGTGCAGATCTAGCTAGGAGCCTTTTAAATCTGTCACGTCTTAATATTTGACCCCCAAACAAGTGTAAATTTAACTGTGATATAATCCAAATGCCACAGACTGAAGGAATCTCTGCAAACCAGGTTTTTACAGTTATGTAGCATATTAGCACATTCCCAAAATATCACAATACTTTTTCTGAGACTTTTTATTTACTTTATTTATTTATTTACTTACTTTATTTATTTAGATATATACTCTCCCCTTTCCTGGCCAGAGCCAGGGAAAGTGTGTGTGTGTATATATACAGAGAGAGAGATTCAAGGTTACCATTACATGGATCTCAGTGGCCAAATTGGTTCAATTAAGATAAGAGCAATCTTCTGGGTTAAGATGGAAGAAAGTGTTTTTGTTTTGCTTTGTATGGCAGTTGCATTAACTTGCTTCTCTAGCAATAATGCTGGGTCCAGTATAACCCCTAGATTTAACTGAATCAGTGAGGGGCAGCTGAACCTCATCAAATGGGGGAAACACAATGTTCTTCAAGACCTCAGCCTTCCCAGACAGCAACACTGCCATCTTGTAAGGATCCAGTTTCAACTTGTTCATCCTTAGTCATCCTTAGTCATTTAACCATCACCATCAGGCAGTGGCTTAGGACCTCTTCGGTATCACCGTGTGATTTGGATAAAGAAATATAGGACATGCTGATGGCAGCCAACTCCAAAACCATGTATGATTTCTTCTAAAGACTGTGTAAAATGCCATCAAGTTCCAGCTGACTTATGGCGATCCTATAGGGTTTTCAAGGCAAGTGATTAAGCAGAGGTGGTTTACCATTGCCTTCCTTTGCAAAGTCTTCCTTTGTTAACTCCCATCCAAGTACTGACTCTGATTAGCTTCCGAGATCTGATGAGAACAGGCTATACCACACCATTCCACACACCCCTGAAGGCTTTACATGGAGATTAAATAACTTTGGGGATAAAACTGAACCTTGCAAAGACTCACTCTGATGACAGTGGGTCTCCAAAGCAACCCCCTGAGTTTGGTCCATAAGGAATAACTGAAACTAATGCAAAGCATATTTATTGATAGTGTCAACAAAATAGCATGGTACTCCATGTCAAACACTGCCAGCAAATCCAAGAATACCACCAAAGAGGTTCCATATTAACATACCACACCCTCATTAGCACATTATCTTGATACTTACAGGACAGTGATTAGCACATTACCTCTGATACTTTTTGCAGGACAATGATTCAGCTCAACCCAACCCCTTTCTGACTATATATTACTCTTCCTACACACTTGACACTGAGAGACACTGTCCTTCAGTGTTACTCCTCTGAAGATGCCTGCCACAGCTGCTGGCAAAACATCAGGAAAGAAAATACCAAGACCACGGTTACACAGCCCGGATAACCTACAAGAACCAAGGCATAGCCTTTGTCTACATTCACACTGAGATCATTAACTAAAGCTACCAGCACTGTCTCCATCCCTTAGCGTGGCCTGAAACCCAATTTAAAAGGGTCTAGAGCATGAAAACTGCTCTCTCAGTCATCTTCCACAAAAAGGGTGGACCAGAGACCAGACAATAATTGGCCACATCATTCTTCTCTGGTGGTTTTTTTTTAAAAAGTAATAGATGTACAAACACCTCTTTAGTGACTGGGAAAGGGTGCCCTGAGTCAGTGATTGATTTGTAACGGACATCAGGGACTCATTAGTGGGATCCTTATAAGTTCAGGAACCAGGATGGACAAGGATCCAGAATACATGGTAGCTTCCATAGATCCCAAGAGCTGTCAACATCTGGCATGATAAGTGTGTTAAAATGTGAGGAAATGCATTTTATTATCATTATTTTTCTTTTAATTTTGTGAATGTGCTTTCATTCCTATAATTTTGGTAGCATTTAGCAGCAGTGTCCATAGAATCCATCCTGTGTATTTATGTGTATCTATTGAGCCTTTCCACCAGCTGCAATCATGGGTCAAGGTTGCCTAATGTCACGTGTCAGACAGGAAATCCCCAGCTAGGTCAGATGGAATAACTTTCCCTCTTGGTGGTAAACCTAGTATTCTTTTAAAATTAGGTGCTAAGGTGTTAAAAACAGAAGCTGAGGTATCTAGTGAAGGGCTGTAAGTTGTGGAGCTTGCTTCCTGTTTGCAGATGTAGAGTGACTTTGAGTTTTGTTTGTGTTATTGGCCACTATCGATAATTAAAGAATCCTTTTACATCGTAAAGAATGAGAGTTCTTTAAAGTATCTGACATAAATAATGATTCTCTTTAGAAGTAAAGTAGGTGGTCCCGTGCCAATTTCATTAAAAAAGCTATCCCCATAAAACATATTTCTTCATACACCTTCAGAAAAGTATGAAGGGGGAAAATATTAACACACACCATGCTCAGAGTGGCATAGTTTCCTCATGTTGTCATGGAACCACAGCGTGGGTGTGACTTTCATTAACCTCTTAACAAGGACAGAGAAATGGCCACATAGTGATGAGGTTATAAGGCTGCTTACCTACTCTCCAGTTCCAATCTAGAGGGCACTTTCCTTATATTCATTTATTTATCTACCACTTTTACATGATGCTCTTCTATAGAACACACAGAAACATTAGGGCTTTAAACCTGCCTCATAAGGCTGCAAAACTCAGAAATGCAGCTGTATAAGGAAAACTGCTCTGTAATAAACTTGCTCTGTACCTATCCTCCAGTCCACAACTATAGGGCATTTTTCAGAGGGCTTTGCTTCAGGGTACCATGCTTCTTAAACCCAGAAGGTTAGAAATTCAACCCTAATGCGGAAACTGCCCTAGAGAGGTGAGGCTGGAGTGAAAGGAAGGAGCGAGCTCAAAATAGTGTGCAATATTTTGGTGTCTTAATTACCTGACATGGAAAGTAACCATATCAGTAGGGTTGCCAACCTCCAGGTACTAGCTGGAGATCTCCTGCTATTGCAACTGATCTCCAGCTGATAGGGATCAGTTCACCTGGAGAAAATGGCCACTTTGGCAATTGGACTCTATGGCATTGAAGTCCCTCCCCTCCCCAAACCACACCCTCCTCAGGTTCAGCCCCCAAAACCTCCTGCTGTTGGCAAAGAGGGACCTGGCAACCCTATGTATCAGTCACCCTACTTATCTGATTGGGTTGCTTCAATCTTAATTGTCAGCATCACAGGTCACAGCAGTTCCCATGCTACTGCACTAATCAACTAAATCAGATGAATGGCATAGTTATGAATTAGCCCATGAGACAAACAGCTCATCATATGTCAGAACTGTTCCTGGACAACCTCCAGGTGGGGCCTGGAGTTCTTCTGGAATTACAACTGATCTCCAAACTGCAGAGATCAGTTTCCCGGAGGAAGTGGCAGCTTCAGAGGTTAGGTTCTATGGCATCACATTAAGGATGGTAGCTTCCAGGTGGGTCCTGAGGATCCCCCATTGCTTTCAATGGTGGGAAAGTTTGCCAACCTTCTCCATAGAGAAGCATAGCGAAGTTCGCAATAGAAAATCTGACCACGGCCACTTCGCTATTTCTTCTCTATGGAGGAGGAGGAGGGTGATCCCTTCCAGACCCCATAAAACCGAACCCCCTGACCCAATCTTCACCAAACTTGGGGGTTCAGGCAAGGAGAGTCCCTTGCAGCTACACTGCAAATTTGGAGGCTCTATCTCAAAAAATGCCCCCTAGGAGCTTCGCAACACCTGGAGAAAGCCAAACTCATAAAAGCCGAATAAACACCCGTTTTTTTCAGGAATGGCCAATTCGGCTTTGGCTTTCCCTCAAGGTTTTGACATTCATTAAATCTAAACCCGAAATTTACCACAATGGTTTTTTCGGGGGGAAGGGGGGGTTCGGTTCGGGTTTATCAAAATGCACAAGCCTATACTCTGTCCAATCCTCTAGATAATCAGTCCCCAGATCTTCTAGTTCTGGCTTACTAATGCATGAGAGTTCTCCCTAACCTTGTAATAAGGATAAAACATTGATTTTTATTTTGTTTGAGAGTCACTGATCAATCCACTTGGTGTCCCTGAAATCAATTCCCTACCCACTGCTTAGCAGGCATTGCTTAATACTTGGGGCATCTACTACTAGTAACCAGTAGCTAGCTGGTGGAAAATAACTGTTTTGAAGTTACTGATCCTGGACAGCCTATATGTGATTTTCCAGGAAAAGGCGTTTGTCATCATCCTATATTACTGTCATTTATCATTATTTCCATTCAAAATGATATCTGATCTCAACTGCACACTGTTTCACATTCTTTGAATGAGCGCACAACCCACTCTTATCTGTATGCAGCACTCTTTCCTTTGTAGATAGCCTGTTTCATGCTAAGATGGTGAGACGCTTCCTGTTTTTCTTGTACATCTTGTCTTTCAAATCAAAGGCGAGGTGATGAGTTCATTGAGGCGGACTTCTAATTTGTATACTGTTCTTTCGGGTTTTTTTTTTAAGGCATGATGCGTTGAAAGTAGTCTCAGATGATTCCACGCAGCTTGTTTACTTTGACAGAACCCCTTTGGTGACTGTTAACAGTAGGTTGAGTACTGCCACCATTGTAATACTTGTACAGTGATCTCACTACTTTTGCCAACCTCCAGGTGGGGCCTGGAGATCTCCCAGACAACAGAGATCAGTTCCCCCAGAGGAAATGGTGCTTTAGAGGGGGGGGGGTTGGCATTATACTGCACTGATGTCCCTCCCTTCCCCAGGCTCTACCCCCAGATCTTTAGGAAATTCCCAGCCCAGAGCTGGCAATCCTAGTTCTGACTGACTCCTGTGGCATTAATCAGATAATATTTTATGTCACCAAAAGGCCAGAGAGGGGTGTCCTTGAATAGCACAAAATCTTACAGCATTTATTTTTTTGTAAATGGCCTCTATGTAGTTCCTATTGATGCAATGTAGGGTTGCCAGGTCCCCGCTGGCCACTGGCAGGGGGTGCAGGGGTAGGGTTGGCAGCTCCAGGTTGGAGATTTGAGGGCGGAGCCCGGGGAGGGCAGGGACCTCAGCGGGGCACTATGGACTCCACCCTCCAAAGCAACCATTTTCTCCAGGGGAACAGATCTATGTAGTCTGGAGATGAGCTGTAACTCAGCAAGCATTTGTACTCTGTATGCAGTTTCATTGTTGTTAAGGATGTGCACAGAAAGCACAGGTGGTTCTTTTACATTTTTATTCTATATCATTAATATGTTCGTTCTGAATATTACAACAAAAATGGAGTGGGGGCAAGAAGAGCTAAATCCTGCCTCCCGCCTTTTACTTTTCTATGTTCAATTTAAGTATTTTTCTGCAGGGCCAGCAGGCTTCTACTGTTG
This sequence comes from Euleptes europaea, assembly GCF_029931775.1. Classification (NCBI taxonomy): domain Eukaryota; kingdom Metazoa; phylum Chordata; class Lepidosauria; order Squamata; family Sphaerodactylidae; genus Euleptes; species Euleptes europaea. The sequence continues at coordinate 38,839,010 of NC_079323.1, forward strand.
GAGTTATGCAGGGAGAAAAATGTTTAAAAACACGGAGCAAAGTTTAGCAGCTATCACCCACACATCCCCGTTTTGTTTAAAAAGACACATATGCTCACATACTTCCTTTATACGTGAGTAGGAGGTAGCCTTTTCCCCTTTAAGATCTGCTGGGTACAAGACAGTTTTTCTCAGAAAAAAAAAGGCCTGGCTGCTTTTTTATGAAACTAAAAACCATTTCAGGTCATAAAAATGGTGGGTGGGGGGAAGGCAGGAGCACCTCCTCCTGCGTGCTGTGGTGGTACCAACCATAATTGAGCCCCCTGGCTCAGTTTAAAGGAGTGGCCAGCTGGGAACTGGCTACTTCAAAATGGCAGCCATCCCCAAGGCCACCCATATTGTCTAGCTTGGCCCTGAATATTCCAGTAGAAATTTCAGCCGCTCTAGAATCCCTGACAACAATGTATGGTGCAGCAGTCATTTATCTCACAAACCACAGGTTATTGCATGAATCTTTTTTGTTTATTTCTTTGCTAACTGAGTTAATTACTATATTGTATACAGTTGTTGTTCTGCTATCATAATTCTGTTTGTAAACCACTATGGCTTCCTTATTTTATTTTACTTTATTTTCCTGTTTAGATTGTCCTAATAACAGCAATAAGTGATATCACCACTGAGATCAATGAAATAAATAATCAAAAATTCATCCATTTGCTTTTCAACTAACAAGGAAAATACATTCATTCACTGAAAATCTCCCACAGGTTCATAGTGAACTGGAACTGTGCATTACAATGAAGGGTTGAAATATAATTTATTATATTATTATTTATTTCATTTGCATCATATCTTCCTTGGAACTCAAGCTGGCATAAGTAGGATTCCCACCGAGCAGTCTAAAACCTGCTTTTCGTCACTAAGGTTGCTATGTTTTATGCCTTCCGATTATTAAGCAGTGTAATAGAATACTTAAATAATCAACTGTACTGTGGTTTGATTAGGTCAAGGTTTGCTACAAACTGAACATGTGTAGAAATTTACAAAGATAGTATTGCTAAAATTCAATCAGCTTGAGATTAATTTGAATGATCAGAGAGTTCAACAGAATAATAAATATTTTCTTTGAACAAAAGAATGTTACTGGTGAAAACTGATTAGCTGAAATGTATGCAGTAAGTAAGGATATCCTTCTATTAAAGTTTGTTGGGTCACAGTGGAACACATTGGCTGCCAATTATAAATGCGAACAAACACACTGGCCAGATTTAATTCTTCTGCCCAATGGTGGCATATTCTGTAAGTTCAACTTCTGCTGAGGATTCACTTCTTTGAGAATTCTCTCCGTGATTCAGAGCTGCATAAACAATTATATCCTGATCTTCACCTGGGAACTGGTGGGTACTGGTGACAGACTGATGACATACAGGATTTGATGTTGCTCTAATTGCTGTCCAGCAGCTGACTTGATTGTCAGAGATAGTGCTACCATGTTTGTACTTCAAGCCAGGAGTAGCAGCACCATGATGTAGCACAGATCCTTCATCTGGGACACGAATGGTATTATCATTGTAGTATTTTACATCTGAATAACTATTAAACTGCAAAAACAAGTGTAAAAAATTCATAGAGTTACTTAACTGCTTAGAAGATAGCAACCTGTATGTCAGATACAAAAGACAGTTCAAATATCTTACTAGTCTTGGCATTCAGAACTTCAGGAAACACTGACACAAGAAATTCTTTTATCCAAATAACCAGGAAAATATCCAAAACGTTTGGATAAAAATTGAACTGTTTATAGGGATTTACAGTTGGCTATGAGACATAAGGCATCATCCAGACAGTAAACAGTTGTAAAATTAACTGATTACTAAAACTTAATGATTATTCACTTTGTACCCTTCCCTCTTCCCCTCACATCCTTCTTGATAACAGACCAACACTACATTTAGGACAAAGCATAGTTTGTTAGAGCTGAATCACAGACTAGGGTTTGTTTCCTCCAAAGGGGGATTACAAACTAAGGTTTAATCCTACTTGGAAATTACAGTTTGAAGGAAAGAAAACAAACTAAAGTTTGTGGTTCAGATGTAACACAGTTTGCTGCAAAAGTGGAAATGCTTAGCTATTGAACCATATGAAAGGGAAGGTAGAAAGAAGGCAGAAGCACAAACGATGGTCACATCTGTAACCATATGGTTACAATATTGAATTCAGCAAAGTAAGAAATCTGAACAAGATTTAAGATCAGGTTTTTAAAAAGAGAGCAAATTTGAAACTTAGCAAACATCTGAAATTTTTAACCTTTTCCCATCAACACCAAATATTGAGGATTACTAATATAATCTTAGACAAGATAATCTTAGACAATGCTTTAGACAATGTTAAACGTCAAGTGGCCACATTTAGAACTTTAACTCTCTTGTTCTTTCTAAAATTAAAAAATCCAACCACATGCATAACTGGTGATATTAGAAAAAATGTAGTAGATACATAAACGGAAACAGGTTTATAAGTATTATCTGTTTTGAAACCAAACCTGTTCAGCTAAATACAGAGCCTTCTACATGTGCATAAGCTTGGAAAAATGTTCTTTATTTTCAGCTGCAAGGTCCTTGTGGTGAAGATCACTATCTATAATAACCAAGTTTTAGGTAGCAATGTACACCAAACAAACCAACCTACCACATTCATTTCACTTTGTGAGACAGATGAAATCTTCTTGTTTTTAACTGAAATGGGAAAAACACCTTATGTGAATGGAGCAATTATGTGAGATTTGTACAAAACAAACAATACTTTGAAAAAAACATCCAAACTTTATCAGTATTGGGAGGACTATTTCTCTATTGCATTATATTTGTAATCCTTTTTCTCTAATAAGATATCATATAAAAATTGCTTTGAGGACATAGGTTAGAAAATTGGGATCAAGGAAGAACTCAACAAATTTTACTAGTAGATCAGACTGCTTTGATTGTATGGAGGAGGACAGGGCATATTTGCAAGAAAATAACATTTAACTAGGGCTGTGCAAAAGAAATTCTGGTATATTTTGGGTTTCGGTTTATTGAACCTAATTTTTTTGAGGGGCCCCCCAAAATAAGCTGAATACCCATACCTTAAATGGGTATTTTAGTTTAATTTCTGGGTTTCCCAAAAAAAAATCGGGTCCATTATAATATATATGGATTTTTTTAGGAGCTGGGCAGGGGGTGTTTTTCAAGGTAGAGTCACCAAATTTTCAGGGTAGCAGCAAGGGACTCCACCTTGCACAAATCCCAAAGTTTGGTACAGTTTCAGACAGAAGACCCAATTTTATGCCCCCCCAAAGGGGTTGTCCCCATTCTCTATAGCAAAGAATAGTAAACTTTACCTATTCAGCTTTTTTTGGCAATCAGCCATCCAGTTTAGGCTTGATTCTCAGTTTTAATATTCAGCTGAAATTGAACCCAAAAGAAGCTGAAAAGGCGTTTTTTGGGTTTATTTTCGGTTCAGATTTATTTTCGGTTCTGGTTTATCAATATGCACAACCCTACATTTAACCAGAAGATTCAAAGAACACTAAGAAAAAGGAAATTATATTTGGAAGAAATCAGAAAGGCAAATATCATTGGCCCTGCAGGAGAAGGGAGAACTGGAGGCTGAAAAAACCCAGAGATTTTACCTGGCTGCCTCCATGTGGAATACAGTGAGCCCAAGCAGCTAACAGTGATGAGACACAGTGCACCCAGCAATGAGACGAGATAAATAATCCACGCCTTGTCCTTTTTAGATGCTCCATGACCATCTGTAGAATTTGTGTAATCATCTGCAAATTCAAAAAGGTTACTTTGGCCTATGTGGATTGTGCCTTCAAACATATGCAGTATCGGCATTTTTACAGAAAGGGGGGTGGGGGTCCAAATGTACTGGCTTGGCTTCCTAACCATCCACTACCTGTGTTCAGCATTAACTCGGTCCCCTCTTCAAGAATACACGGTGGACTCAGAGAAATGACTGAGATTTCTGTGATTTGTGCGGCAGTATTAAGAAGCTGAATCAATGGCAGAGGCGACTTCTTACCTTACACACATTGCCGTGAGCTTGGGTTAGGGAAATGGGCAGGGAGCTATTTAATTATTTTGATTTTTTAAAATGTTGACAACAATACAAACGAGTAACTGGTCCTACAGAATTATTTGTGCATAGATTCACTTCTGTTTTGTTCATAAATAAAATAAAACTAATCCAAATTAAAATGTATCAAATTTCAGTAAAATTTGTGCACCCAAAGAAACATGACATGTGAGAGATGTAACAATCCTGCCCTGGCCCTCTTGAGTTATTCCCACTCCTGCAACTAGCCAGCAAGCAGGTGAAAGAGATTCAGCTAGGGTTGACAACTTCCAGATAGAGCCTGGAGATCTCCTGCTATCACAATTGATCTCCAGTCGACATAGATCAGTTCCCCTGGAGAAAAATGGCTGCTTTGGAAGGTGGACTGTATGGCATTGAACCCTGCTGAGGTCCCTCCCCTCTCCAAACCCCACCCTCCCCAGGCTCCACCCCCAAAATCTCTAGGTATTTCCCTACCCAGAGCTGGCAACCCTAGATGCAACTCTGATTGGGAGGCTAGGGAAGATTTTTTTTTCTTGTCCAAGAGAAGCCCAACCTTCCTTGTGGGAATCCCTCACTGTTCCCAGACTCTCTGAAGAGCTTGGGGAGGGCTTCTTCTTTGGTAGTTGCCACCACCTCCTGAGTCACGCCCTCTCACCAGTTTGATGCCAGGAAGAACATCAAAAAGAGGATGTGGGTGAACTCAATCACTACTGCCCAACATTATCATCAAATGCCTTCCAAACCACAGGTAAAAAAAAAAATTAGGACACAAAGACACCACTCCAAGCAAGGTTAACTTTCTTTACATATGTATATTTCTGTTTTATAGATATGATATACATATTTCAGGCATATACTGAATGAGACCCTAGTGTGTGGTGACCATTAACCATCTCCTTATTGTTATGTTTGATTCTTATTTCCTGTGTATCGGTTTTTAAAGGGCCTGGGAGAGAAATCTAATACCTGGGGTTTTACCATTATAGTAGGGAGAATAGCAGAAAACAACCCTCTTCTGCAGTCTGTCTGAAGCAATTGCTAGACAGCGATTGCTAAAACCACAATACCCCATCGCCACAAGTTCTGAATGCCTCCAAGATTTTTAAAATCATTTTCTGGGAAGGCATATGGCTATGTATAGAGAGATAAACACATTTACACAGATAATCTCCTGGTGCAGTGAAACGCCAGATGTTAACACAATCAGAAGACAGTGGTACTCACTCTTTGGCTCACAAGAAAGCCACACTTGCCATTACCATCAACTAAAAGAATCACACCCTGACCTGGATGGTCCAGGCTAGCCTGATCTTGTCAACTCTCAGAAGCTAAGCAGGGTTGGCCCTGGTTTTTACTTGAATGGGAGACCACCAAGGAATACCAGGGTTGTTATGCAGAGGAAGGTAATGGCAAACCACCTCTGTTGGTCACTTCCCTCTATTGAGTTTCCATAAGTCAGCTGTGACTTGACACACACAAAAGAATCACATGAACTACTGCATGGTCTGTGTGCCACCCCACCAAACACATTTGCACCATAATATCAAATACAAGGGTTGGTTTTATTTGATCAACTGCTTGATGGTATGCCAATAAAGGTACTGAAATTTGAAATATTAAATATATAGCCATATCCTTTTACATTGCCAGAGTATCTCTGAGCAGGCAGGGTTGTTTCCTCCAACCCTGGTGAACCAGCGGACCTTTGACTTCCCTTGCTGTCTTCTCACCCTCTCCCTGGCCAAGACTCGCAACTGGGGTGAGACCAAGATGGGCAAAGCTACTCTGCCTCATGCCAAGGAGAGAGTGAGAAGGCAGCAAAGGGAGAGAGTGAGAAGGCAGCAAAGGAAACAGAGGGGGCTGAGGTTTCCCCACTGCAAACGCCTGCTCTGATCAGCCAGCAACATTGCGAAACCTCTCTTTGCAAGAGGGCTGTGCACCCTTCATATCTCTCTGCCTTCTCACTGTGCTGCCTGTTGGAGAGGCAGCACCTCCAGTGAGAGAATGAAATTGCCGAGGCACCCAGAGGAGTGCAATCTGGCCATTGAGAAAGGGGACTGAAACCACTCGACCACACACTGTGGCCAGCCTGCTCTTTTCCTGGTGGTGGTTTTACACTTCCTTCTATGTGGCCAATTCCTGGCAGTTATTCAGATGCTGTGATTAGAGTGCAGAGGCTGTAGAGAAAGAGGGGAGCATTGTTGGAGAGGATGGGCCCTTTACTTCCATTCCTGGCATGAGGAATGCATAGAATCACAGAGATGGAAGGGACCACCAGGGTCATCTAGTCCAACCCCCTAAAATATCTCAACTATTTCTAGGAATTATTACTTATCTACCTAAATTTATTACAAATGTGACAACAGTGACCACAACATGATTCAGGCCTAAGGTGTTCAATTTCACTACATGCCAATCTGTGAAAAAACATTAGAGCTGTTAAAGCAGCTAACAACAAATTATAGCAGGGGTGGGGAAACTTTTTTCTGCCAAGGGCCATTTGGATATTTATAACATCATTCGCGGGCCATACAAAATTATCAACTTAAAAATTTGGTCAAACATTTAACCAAGAGGCACGTCCGGAGATGGCTCTGAGTGTCTGCCACATAGAGCGACTTGCTTTTGAGCTCTGCTGCCTTCAGCTGGGCCCAAGAGATTCAGACATGGCAGCATCCTTCTGAGCTAGAGATCTGCCAGGAGCCATGAAGGGCCAGACCAAAAGATTTCGCAGGCCTTATACGGCCCCCGGGCCTGACGTTCCCCACCCCTGAATTATAGCATCACAAAATCATACAGTTGGAAGGGACCACCAGGGTCACCTGGTCCAACCCCCTGCACAATGCAGGAAATTTACAACTACCTCCCACACACACACCCAGAGACCCTTACTCCATGCCCAGAAGATGACCGAGATGCCCTCCCTCTCATGAACTGCCTAAGGTCATAGAATCAGCATTGCTGACAGATGGCCATCTAGCCTCTGCTTGAAAACCTCCAGGGAAGGAGAGCTTACCACCTTCTGAGGAAGCCTGTTCCACTGAGGAACTGCTCTAACTGTTAGAAAATTCTTCCTAATGTCTAGACTGAAACTCTTTTGATTTAATTTTAACCCGTTGGTTCTGGTCCGCCTTCTAGGGCAACAGAAAACAACTCGGCACCATCCTCTATATGACAGCCCTTCAAGTACTTGAAGATGGTTATCATATCCCCTCTGCCTTCTCCTCTTCAGGCTAAACATACCCAGCTCCTTCAACCTTTCCTCATAGGACCTGGTCTCTAGACCCCTCGCCATCTTTGTTGCCCTCCTCTGGACACGTTCCAGCTTGTCTACATCTTTCTTAAATTGTGGTGCCCAAAACAGAATACAATACTCTAGGTGAGGTCTAACCAAAGCAGACTAAAGCGATACCATCACTTCACATGATCTGGACACTATACTTCTGTTGTTGCAGCCCACGATCACATTTGCCTTTTTAGCTACTGCATCACACTGCTAACTCATGTTCAGTGTTTGGTCTACTAAGACCTCAAGATCCTTTTCGCACACACTACTGCTAAGACAAGTCTCCCCATCCTATAATTATGTATTTCATATGTGTTGAAGGATTATAATGTGAAAGAGCAGTAACTATGTTCACAAATGGCTGTTTGACAGGCTTAGATTTTGTATTATTGCCACCCCATTCCACCCAAACAAGCCTTCACTTTATGGCTTTGCTTCCACATCACTGTCAACTACCTAGGAGAAACAGAAAAGGAAATATTGAAAATAGTGCTTAGATATACTGTACAAAATTATATCAGTTCATCAACAGAAAATCAGTGGAAACAAGCCACAAAGCACTGAGGGTAGAAACAGCATTTGTTTTGTGTGCAGATTCAGGTTGAATTCCTGATATCTCTAGTTAAAAGGATCAGGTAGCTGGTGATGTGAAAGACCTCTGCTTGGGACCCTGGAAAGCTTCTGCCAGTTAGACTAGCCAATACTGACACTGATAAACCAATGGTCTGATTCAGTACAAGACAGCTTCATGTGTTCAGTATCGACCATGAATCATATATAGAGCAGACAAAACAAAAGTGTTCTATTTTGGGCACATAGTTCATTGAGGAGGTATTAGTCATCACCCCCTCCCTCCACAAAGCCTAGGGAAAAGAACCTAAGGGAATAGAGTCAGACCTGCCAGCCAACTTTATAGGCTGAATGAAAAGGTCCTGCACCTACTCCTATCTGATAACATTTGAGGGAGAGTAAAAAGAACAGCCCCTGTAGCAACAGCAGTCAGGTCAGCTGAAGGTTTGTGGAAAGTTTTTTTAGTCATCAAAACCTTTTTGCTGATGTCAAGAAGGGGTGGGGGTACCTGAGAAAAGACAGCCAGAAATGCCAGTCAATAGGAACCGATTGTGGAATTGTACATGGTTATTGAGTTGAACTGTCATCCTAGCTGTAAAGCAAGGATAGTAATATAATAAATACACAGGTCGTTTATGCATGGTCGCTTTAACCTCCTTTATTCCCTGTTTCAGCCAGGATTAAATTTTTCAGTATGCACGCTATCTCATTCCTTGGAAGCTCAATGCTGTTGCAATGCAAAATGAACCCGGATTTTCCCATTCCTCTTCTGGCCCGAATTAAACCGTTCATCCTAGCTCATTATGGAGTAGGCTTACCAGGTCGGTCCTCTGCTCTAGCGGGAGGTTTTTCGGGTGAAAGTGAGATCGTGCACACTGCAAAGCCAACGCAATCGCAGCACTTTCGGTTTACACCTGGAAGTGCTGCATTGCAACAAGGTCTTTACCACTCAAACTGGGAGTTTGAGTGGTAAATGGCCCCTTGCGATGCAGTGCTTCCGGGTGTAACCGGAAGTATCGTGTCACCTCGGGCAGGCGCATGTGCAAGCATTGCCCGCTGACCCTCAGTTGGTCGGTGGGCAGCCAGGTGGATTGGCGGGGGTTTGCCCGCCACCACCTGGCACTTGGCAACCCTATTCCGGAGTCACAGAGCGTGCATACTGCATTAGGGGTAAACACAGAAGATTGGCTTCTTTCACAGCCAATTACAAAGCGGTGTGTAAAGAGGTGGGGATTCAAGTGCTTCCTGCTTCCTGCTACCTCATTCTGAGCAAAAGAAAGGCATTTTAAAAACGAGGCTTGGATTTCTCCCCCCCCCCCCTTCTTTCAGGTAGCTCCGTTTTTTGTTTTTTGTTCTTAAAATGCTTTTTTATGCAGCAGTTGAGTTTGGGGGGAAGGAAATCATCTCTGACGGTAAGCCAATTACGGAGCAGCATTTAAAGGGGTGGGACTTGATTTGAGCTTGGGAGACGGCTTTTCTGTATTCATGGTTCGATTAGCACAGTTTCGTCCCTGATCATTCAAGCCAATGCATACAGTTTTCCCCAACCTGGGTTACTTTTTAATGTGCAATGGACCCAGGTCCAAGCAGGGAGATCCAGCCCATGCATAAAAGACCATAGTTTCTGAGGATGCTGACACTGTTGCCAATCGGAACAAAAACAGAAGGACTTTAAGTTTCACATAGTTACTGCCAATGACAGAGTTCTGCACAACTTAAAAGCAAAATGCTGTTTTACAAGAACAGTTAGACAGAAGAGTGGAAGATATTGTCACACACTCCTCAGTTCTCTGAGCACTGAGAAGATCCAGAAGCAGCTCCACTTGGGTGGCTCCCCACTGGAAGGAGAACACACTGGAGAGTTACAGCATTTTTTGTAATATTTATGTAAAAATATACTATTGGCAGCAAAGAGGCATTTGACAAGGCAGCAAATTAGCTGTCTGACATCAGAACCTCAGAAAAAGAGAGACATCCTTCACCCCAAGTTACTTCAAGCCATCTCATAGATGAATCTTTCTGATTGTAAAGAAAAAGCAGTTTTGAGTTTGGAACACAGGGGTACACAATCACACCTGCCCCTCGACTTCCGCTAGGGATGCTGAACTGAGTGCCACATCTCTTGGGGGCTCCCAAGAGAACCAAGATTTGTTCAAATCTGTGGTGTAATCCTGCACCCCTACCCGATCCTAAACAGTGGATTGGGAAACAGGATTTCTCCTGCTGCCCACGAAGTACGGTTTGACCCCCAGTTTTGCCGAGAGAGCCATTGTGCGACTCTTGGAATCCTGGACGAGGTCCCGTCTGGCTTGAGGGGGAACCATTGCCGTGAACATCTCTTTGGATTTTAGGCTCAGCTCTCCCCTATCTATTACCATCTAAGCAACGATATTTAAGCAAGAATACCTACTCTTCTAAAATCTGAGTAAGTAACAAGAACTCTTTTGTTTTACCTGGAATTGGAAGCTTTGAAGGAGTGGAAAAAATATCTACAGAATCCGAATCTTCCCATCTGAGATTTGGCTGACTCTTTGACATTTAAAAACATTCGATAAGCCGACAGGAGATTAATCAAATTGATCGGTGGATAGACACAACAATCGGGACTATTTGAATGACGGTATAGCCACCAATCAGAAATCCTGAAGTGTAAGGAGGAGGGACAAGCAGATTCCTCCCTATTTCCGGGAGGAGGCTTTTCTGAGTAAACAAATTCCTTTGCCACGTCTTACCCGGAAGTATCAGCTATCGTCTGCCATCGTGAGAATACTACGGGATTTGAGACCGGATGTGTGGCATTGTGTAACTGGCAAATACTTTCCCAGTTCCTAGGCAAAAGGAAGGAGGCAGACGTGCAACTTTTTACTCTACCCCTCGCAACATCATTCTACAGCTCACCATGTTCCTGTCTGGATTTTACAAATTAAACTTCAATTAACCACCAGAAGTGGCAGCCATGGAAAGTGAGATTAAATACATGGATCGTCTCTTCTCTCTGACAAACAACACCTATGAACTTGCTGTTCGGAAATTGGATGAAATTCTGGGAGATCTTAAGGACATTAAAGTCCGGATTATGACAATGAGATCTGAGATGAGAGAAGGAAGCTCCCCAAATGATAAACCATTAAATGAAGAATTCAACACTGCAAAGGAGATGGAGAGCTATGAAGGATTTCCAAAGGTTATATACCTGCAAGAAGAAACCGAATAAACCCGACTGATAACCATGGAGATGAATATAAGCAACTTGGATTTTTGGTTGTATGTACTACCTGAGGAACTTTTCAAAGTTAACTGGGAGAACTTAAAAGGGCAAACAGCTGGAAACACCGGGATTTTTTTCTTCGCCTTGGGGATGGAAGAAAATCTGTTGCAGATTCACTATTTTACATCAATTTTCACAGAGGGAACTGCATTAACAACTTCCATGGATGCCCTTCATCGTTTAAAGTTTCTGGGAAAGAGAGGAAGATGCTGGAAATTTAAGATAAAGAGACTGGGTCAAAGGGCTTAGTTTTTTTGGGGATTTAACTAAAAAGGTCTGATTAAACCGTCTGGCTTTGATAAAAACAGAATAATTAATGACATTAACATAATTGACAGTCATTAGATATGTGGGAGAAACGGAGAAATTAGAATATTCATTTCTAAAGGAGGTTAAAAATGTTACATATTATCTAATCCATTTTTATTTTTATATATCTGTTCTTTTTTCCTTTCTGTTTTTTCTTTTTTCTTTTTTTCTCTTTATTTTAAAATAGGTAAATGAAATAGTAAATGTTTATAAATGTTTGTAATAATATTAGGATTAGAATCTTAAACAAAGGAGATAACAAATAAATGACAAGATTGAGGGAGGTGTAGGGGAAGTTTTTATATTTTAATTTTTATTATCTATATATGGATGTATTTTCAACAATTATTAATTAGAATCTATACTCTGATGTTTACTTATATTGACTGTTAAATACTCTGATCACTATAGAAAAATAATAAAAAAATTATTTTTTAAAAAAACAATCACACCTGCCCCTCTTCCTCCCAAGCTCCCATGGTCCTTCAGAGGACCACCTCCTAATAGTTAGTACTCATTGGGAAAGTGTCAGCCAACCTTTACAGGCTTCTAACCTGACAGCAGTTTTGTGCTGTGAAGAAGCAGGACAGAAATGATGTATGAATCATTCCAATAAATAACAAAGTAAAGGACAAACAGCAACTACAACAATATCCATGCTTTTCAGAACTATGGAGAAGAATTACAGGCACATGATGGACTCCTTTTTGAAATGACAGAATTTTAGTATCCCTAGACCTAAGGAAATAAATAGTGAATACTATCCACAAGAACTGAGGGGTGGGGGAAAAAAAAGAATGTAAGAAGATACCTTTTGGCCAAGAATGTGTTTGGAAATTGATGATGGTACAATCTCGTATGAGAAGTCAAGCTTTCAGAAAAAAATTCTCAAAGGAATCTCGTGACATTCCCAAAGGACTTTAGTGGAAGCTGTGAATGGGCTAATTTGAATACAGAGAACGTTTTGTTTACAGAGATGGGGAGATGGACTAACGAAAACATTCTGGGAGTTGGTTGACGAAGCAAACATTTCTGGGGAAACCAACATAGAATTAAAAACTGGAGCAGTAGCCATTCTCAGTTGAGGTTAATTCCACTTAGTTTAGCATTGTTAAAGAAATGTGTTTGTTCCATCTCTCCGTTTCCTATTGCATCATATTATACCATTTGTATCAGCAAGCGGTGTGCGTAAAGTGCCGTCAAGTCGTAGCCGACTTATGGCAACTCCGTAGAGTTTTCAATGCAAGTGATTAAATAGAGGTGGCTTGCCGTTGCCTTCCTCTACAGTGTCTTCCTTGGTGGTCTCCCATCCAAGTACCGATCCTGCTTAGCTGATGAGATTTGATGAGATTGGGCTATACTATACCATTTCCACATCCCATCAGCAAGCTACATAGGCTATTAAAAACACACTCACACACAAATGTAGCTTTTGATCAATGTTATTCTTATTTTCAGCTTATCAGTACAGGAAATTTAACCATTTGAATCACTTGGCTATAGTGGAACATGAGGTGTAGCCTCCATGCAAGTTTCACTTCCTCCTATGACTATTGTTTTGTTCCAGAGATGGCCGATAATGCTGAAGTCCTCACATCACCAATTACATATCATTTAGCTAGTAAATAAATAAGGGAATTGTAATTTAGATGTGCAAGTCAACAATTTCCCCCCTTAAATTATGTGGCAGAACAAAAAAATGCCATAAAGCAATCAAAACAAAATCAAGTGATTCCTGCCCTTGATAGCCAACCAGGAGCCTTGTCTTTGCACTGCATCATGAGATTAAGAAAGGAGATGGAGGTCTGTATAACCAGTCTCATGAATCATGCATTTATTGTAGTTAAATATTGCCAGGGAATTCATGCTGTTGACCTGTTACAAATTTGCAATTATCACTCAGTTCTTGTAAGTGACTGAAAGTGCCCAATGGTTTTAGGAGGGGACATTTTGCAACAAAAAGGGGAAAGGGTGGGCCGGATAAGACCAGCTCAGCAAGTTTAAAGAGCTGTGTTTGTGAGACATGCATTTGTCTAGAATGCTAGTCGTCGTAAACTAGCTTGGAAGCAAAGGAGTTTCCAGGGCAAATGGGTTTTCCTGTTTTTACTATATATAACTAGGCATAAAGACCTATGATTTCCCAACAGCTCAGGCCTACTGTGACATCATAGCAGACAAGCCAATGGCAAGAGAAGAAGAACCAGTAGAAAGGCAGAGGGGCAGAGGAATTCAGGACTATCAGGAATAAGGTTAAGTCACATAATTAGCCCCCAGGCTAGCCCAGTCTTGTCAGATCTTGGAAGGATTGGTCTTGGTTAGTATTTTGATGGGAGACCACCTCTGGGTTGTTACACAGCGGCAGGCAGTGGCAAACCATCTCTGAATGCCTCTTGCCTTGAAAACCCTATGGGGTTGCCACAAGTTGGCTGCGACTTGACAGCACTTTCCACCACAAATACAATTGGCATACTAATGGGCCTTTTGCTTATCAAAGGCCATTTTGGTCAACTAAAAAAACCTTTGAACTTCATGTAGAAAACAGTGTTTTATGCCAAAGACAAATAACAAACCAAGAAGTTGAAAATGATTGGGTGGCTTTCTTGGACAAAACAAGAAAAAACCACTGGACAACAAATATCAGTTGACCAGATTCCAATGCGTGATTTGTATTTTTACATTTTTATATTATTTCTGCTGTGGCTTCGTGTCCCAAGGCAGCTAGCGGACAATCTGAACTCCAGTCAGTCAACTGGAGAACATCATCATTACATTGATTACATAAGAGGCTTACCTTGAACAGTGATGTTTATGTAATGACCCTTGTCAGTTTGATTTCCTGAAATACTCTCGCAATGATACACTCCACTGTCATTCTTATGAACAGTTGAAAAATTCAAAACAAAAATGTTTTCATCAATCCATGTAAACGTGTACCTTTGTTCATCATTCAAAGGCAATCCACTGTTATGATTCTTTTTGTACCACCTGATTTCAGGCTTCTTTTGGCAATATGTCACCGGGCACTTTATGAAGTCTGAAATCCCAGGTTTAAACTGGTATTCTGTATATCTTTCAACTTTAATAGCAGCAGTGCAGTTCTTAGCCTCTGTCTCTGAAAAAGGAGAGGGAGGGATTTCAGAAGTTATGCAATATTTATCACACACCATTCATAGCTTCTTTGGTATTTTATGGTTCCTTCATGAGGTTCATTCATGGCTAGAATGCACTAGCTACGTCATGAAGGATGATACAATGCTGATGTCCTTCACTTATTAACTGGGTTAATCATTGCCAGGCAATGTCTGAAGGCTGACATAAAAAGTTTGGATGGTTAATACTTATCCTGTTTTTGTATTTAATGGACATTATACTTGGTGAGTAACCCATAAGCTACATGTAAAGTGTATTGATACACCAACAAGTACCATTAGTGTCAAACTCATGTGCTATGGTATGTCTTCCTAGAACATTCCCACCCCAACATGCACAACCTACTACAGATGCTGAGGAAAGCAGTTGTCTGGAAATACCCCAAGAGGTTCTACCAAAGTTCTGATATAGTATCAGGGGTCTAGCTCAGTGGTCTTTGACTTTCCAGGCACAGGACCCATTCAGTGATAAGCATGTGCCATCAGAGTCATATCACAGGCAGATAAAAAAGAACTGGAGACAAGAAACACAACTTGAACACCAAGAAGTATAACATTGTGAGGAACAGGCCACAGGACAGAGCCATGAAGGAATGCTCTTCACCTTCAATTGACCTTGTGCATTGCTTACAGACAGAGGGCATGGCAATCATGCTCCATATTCAGGCACTGCAGTAGCTGTATAGAGGCTGTATAAGGACTTTCGAGCCAGTAAGTAAGACTCCGTGACCCATGTAAGTGTCCTGACCCATGGGTTATAGACCAATGTTCTGGGTGAGCCACAGAAACGGGATGCAGATTAGAGGAACATGTTGAAAAAAATGGAAATGATTGCATAGGAGTTGCAGCCACAAAAGGCAGAACTGAAAGCCAATGTAGAGTTGTGGTAAGAATGTCAGAAGAGCACTGGGAGCATCTGGATTCAAATCTACACTACTCTTACTGGAATGGATCCCACCCATATCCTACCTCACCTGTGAATGAAGTCTGGCATCTTTCTTCAGCCTAAGAAGCCTTCCTTCAACTTAAGTGGTTCTTCCAATGGAGGAAGGCTTCAATTGGATTGGTAGGATAAGGGTTGGATTCATAGGGTGACTTTGGGGCAGTCACCTACCACACAGGACTAATGTGAAGACAGTACTGAAAACAGAGTCATTTGTGGACCCACGGGCAAGTGGCTCCAAGAAAAGGGGAAGGAGAAGTAACATCAAATAAACACACATACACTGTACTCTTTGGGAAATAAATGGCCACAGTTTTTATTGATCACAACAGAATGGAGCATTGGTGGAAAACTATGGGGGCGGATCCAAGATATCGGGTCACCACCCTGTAACCCGATATATATCGAAAGCATTGATAAACAGCCCAACCACCTGTGGCCACAGCACCGGAGTAGAGCTTAAGTGGCCCCACCGGATGGGCATCTGTGTGTGGAGCCAGCACCACCTGGGATTGGAGCACCCAATACAGGCCCCAGAGCTGGGCAATGCTGTTGTACTCCATCCCAAGACCCCTTATGGGGGTCCCCACAAACGGGAAGGAAAAGCACATCTTCCCTTCTTGGATCAGACCCCATGCAAAACCCGCCAGAACAAACTGTGACAAAAGGAAATCAAACAACGTAACAACAGAATATAGGGAGGGAGGGTGGGTGGGTAACCTTGCCGTCCTGCAGTAACAGGGACAGCTGCTGGGCTGCGCCGGTTTTAAATAGGCGCGGGGAGGGGGTGACGTCAGGATGCCCCGCCCCACCCCTGGGAAGGGAAGGGGAGAAACCGCGAGGCAAGCGTGGTCACGAGATGGCAATGAGCGGCAACCCAGTCCGACGGAGACCTCTCCCCCTTTCTTGCATCCTGCCCTGGTAAGTCCACAATGGGGGGACCTGTTTAGTCAAGTCCCCCTTTTTTACGCTGCTATGAATTACCTAAAGAAAAAGTGGTATAAACATAAATAGACAGAACTGGTATCTAGCATGTGAATAGAGATTTGAGGACAGGTCTACATGTACTGTGTGGATATTTGTGGTTGCAGTAGGGCTGTTGAAAATTTTTTGGTAAAATTCGGATTCGGCAAAATTTGGCCTGTTTTTATTTGGGAAATGCCGAAGCCCGAACTCCCCCACTTTGGGTCCGTGCAATTCGGCATGAGATCCGGAGTTCGGAGAAAAATTCGGCCGAATAAAGCCATTAAAAACACAATAGAGCCTTTCTGCGGCTCCAGGGGGGGCATTTTTGGGGGTAGAGGTCCCAAACTTTCAGCGTAGCTTGAGGGGACCCTTCTTGCAAGAACCCCTAAGTTTTGTGAAGATTGGGTCAGGGGGGCTGAGTTATGGGCCCCGAAAGGGGTCCCCCCTCCTTAATGTGCATCTCTGACAATGGGGGTTTGCAATTAACAGAGCTTGCCGCCCACTCCCGAAGCTCCCAGCCCCGACAAACAGCTGACTTACAGAGTTCCAGTTTTTAAAAGGTCAAGTTCAGGTTTGCATTTTTTCAGAACCAGTTAACGTTGGATGATTCTTTTGGAGGAGGAAGTAAAAAAAACCCTCGCACACACACACACACACACAACACTGTCACTGAGAAAACTCGTCAGACTTTCTGTGACAACAGAAACTTTTGGCACATGTAATCAGATTTCTGGGGATTTTAAAAAGATACTCTGAAAGTTATAATCAAGTTACGCCTAAATGCTCATTTGCATACAGGCACTCCTTTTGCACTGGAACTTAATTTGTGGTCTGCCTTTGCCAACTCTTATCTGACAAAGGGAACTTTGACTCTCGAAAACGTATACCTCAAAAATCTTGTTGGTCTCTCAGGTGCTACTGGACTCAAAGCTAGCTGTTCTACTGCAGGCCATCACAGCTACCCTCTGAAACTTTTTCACTAAGAGTCAAGGCAGAGTTGTATTCTGGACAAGGGCACAAGGCAGAAACAGAAGCCAGGGGTAGACCAAATTGTTTCATAAGAGAGCCTCCCCATTCAGGTTTTTAGAGAGAAACATGTCCCCTCTCTCCCCTCCCTTGGTCTTTTCCTTTCTTTACACATAGCATGTTAGCTAAACCTGGTATACTTTGTTCATCAGTCTGTGGACAGGCTAATCAGGTGGAAGGACAATAATGGCCGCATGGACCACAACATCTTTAAGGTCCACCAGGGCAGAAGCAAAAGCTTCTGCTGATGACTCAATCCATCCAGTGCCCTGGAGAACATACTAATTAAGGTAGCCAACCTCCAGGTGGTGTATGGTATCCAGATGCTCTTCTGACATTCTGACCACAACTCTACATTGGCTTTCAGTTCTGCCTTTTGTGGCTGCAACTCCTATGCAACCATTTCCATTTTTTTCAACATGTTCCTCTAATCTGCATCCCGCTTCTGCAAACAAGGCTGCCTTGAGAGGACAGAGTTGACGCAGCGAAGCATTCTTATGTTCTGGAATTACCACTGCCCTTCGGACTGCAGACATCAGTTCCCCTGGAGAAAATGGTTGCTTTGGTAGAGGGCTCTATGGCAGGCCATCTCTGGTGAGGTCTCTCCTCAAAAACTATTCTTCCCAGCCTCCCTGTGTTGACAACCTTATAAGTAACCCAACCAGATAATGAGGATCTAGACAGTTTTCAATAATTTAGTATTTGTAGGAGGTTGAAGACTCCCTGAATGTGAGTATCAGAGGTTCTTCTGATTTCACTTTGGTTCCTTCTCAAATCCCAGAAGTAAATCTTTCTGATGTCAATGACTTTGTACTTCATCCTGCCAAATATGCATGGTTTATGCATATGGAATTAGGGTTTTTGGTTCTGGGGATGGGAGATTAGAGCATTAATGTCTTTCGTACTTAGGGAAACATTTGCTTGCTGGTGTAACCTAATAGTTTGCAGACTTGAATGCAAAAGTAAAGTGTTAATCAACCTTAAATCTCAGCAGTCTCCAGTGCCTATGGGTTACTTCACGTTACATAAAAGATGAGCTCTCACTTACTCAGAACCTCAGAATGGCATACATCATTCCCCCCTCATCCATTTTATTCTCACAACCACCCTGGGAGGTTGGTTAGGCTAAAAGTGCGTGATAGATCCAAGGTCATCCAGCAATATTTGTGGCAGCATGGGGATTTGAATCTGACTGTCCCAAATCTCCAAAATTCTACTGAATGTCTCTACAGTGGTCACAGAAATGTGTGCATCTGTGTTAAGTGCCATCAAGTCGCTTCCGACTCATGGCGACCCTATGCATCAATGTCCTCCAAAACGTCCTATCCTTAACAGCCTTGCTCAGGTCTTGCAAATTGAGGGCTGTGGCTTCCTTTATAGAGTCAATCCAACTCTTGTTGGGTCTTCTTCCTCTTTTCCTGCTGCCATCAACTTTCCCTAGCGTTAGTGTATTTCCCAGTGACTCTTGTCTTCTCATAATGTGACCAAAGTACGACAGTCTCAGTTTAGTCATTTTAGTTTCTAGAGTCAGTTCAGGCTTCATTTAATCTATAACCCACTGATTTGTTTTTGGGTTTATTTGGCAGTCCATGGTATCCGTAACACTTTCCTCTAACACCACATTTCAAAGGAATCTACCTTCTTCCTATTAGCTTTCTTCATTGTCCAGCTTTCACACCCATAAATAATAATAGGAAATACGATGGCATGAATTAACTTGATCTTGGTTGCAAGTGACACATCCTTACACTTCAGAATCTTTTCTAGCTCCTTCATGGCTGCCCTTCCCAGTCTCAATCTCCTTCTGATTTCTTGGCTGCAGTCTCCCTTTTGGTTGATAATGGAGCCAAGGATTAGAAAGTCTTGAACAATTTCAGTTTCCTCATTGTCAGCCTTAAAATTGAGTAATTCTCCTGTAGTCATTACTTTTGTCTTCTTGAAATACATACCTAAAAATGCATATGCAATCAAGGTCTAAGAACTGGGTGGGATGCCAACATTTTACTCAAGCCTTGGCTGCAAGTACATTACCATGATCGACTTATGACATTTCAGAAACAAAAATTGGTGTTTTTTTCCCCTTGACTAATGAGACAACATGTGAGATGAGATCAGGAAGGGGCCTCCGTGTCACAGATTTCTATTGGCCCTGACACTTGAGTCCTGCATCCGAGAGCTATAATGGCTTCTAGGGACATTGACTGCATTTTCAGACATCTTTCTGCCCTCTGCATGATATGATTGCTGTTAGAATCATAGAGTTGGAAGGGACCACCAGGGTCATCTAGTCCAACCCCCTGCACAATGCAGGAATTTCACAACTACCTCCCCACACACCCCCAGCGACCCCTACTCCATGCCCAGATGGCCAAGGTGCCCTCCCTCTCATGAACTGCCTAAGGTCATAGCATTGCTGACAGATGGCCATCTAGCCTCTGCTTAAAAACCTCCAGGGAAGGAGCACTTATCACCTCCCGAGGAAGCCTGTTCCACTGTGGAACGGCTCTATTAGAAAATTCTTCCTAATGTCTAGATGGAATCTCTTTTGATTTAATTTCAACCCGTTGGTTCTGGTCCAACCTTCTGGGGAAACAGAAAACAACTCGGCACCCTCCTCTATATGACAGCCCTTCAAGTACTTGAAGATGGTTATCATATCACCTTTCAGATTTCTGGGTACATGGTGTGGATACACAGGAATTGCTCTTTTCAGTAAATATGTGAATGGGCGCTCGGAAAGAGGAATGTACCTACAAACATCTGATCTAAGAGAATACATTAATTTATCCAGTTTGGGTTTTCAAATCAAAGCCCTTTACTCAATCAACTGCTGCCCAAAGAGTTCTTTTTACATTGAGTAGTTGGAACTTTCTTCTGCCCTCTCTAATTGCCCCCAGAGCTGCTATTTATCCCATTAGGTTACATAAGACAGACACCCCGTATGTTTCTTCCAGAAGGGCGAAACAGTTCAGAGGCAGGGCATTTGAGGTAGGGGAAATGGTATATAGGCCGTGGCTCCAATCTGAATGCCCTGACTGGATGGTCCAAGCTAGCCTGATCTCATCAGATCTCAGAAGCTAAGCAGGGTTGGCCCTGGTTTGTACTTGGATTGGAGGCCACCAAGGAAGTCCAGGGTTGCTACTCAGAGCCAGGCAATGGCAAACCATCTGTTTATCTTTTGTCTTGAAAACCCCTTGAGGGGGTAGTCATAAGTTGCCTGCGACTTGTCAGCACTTTCCACCACCACCCAATCTGAATGAGGCCTTCTGTAGCTGCCATTTACCAGTAAAGGTGACCGTAAAATCTGATTATGAATTGGCACTAATTCATAGGGTCGCCATGAGTCGGAAGCGATTTGAAGGCAATTAACACAACGGTTTGGCCTTTAGTATCATCTATACCTGCAGTCTTATAAAATGTATGTAATTTCAACTTTCAGTAGTGATATGTTTGTAGAAAAATTTTGCTATTTATTCTCTTTACTGGGATAAACAAGATTAGGTCTAATCTAATCCAATTTCATCATATGGAGGGTCTACATGCAAATTTCATTGCAATTCTGATTTCAAAGACTATATTTGGGGTGGGGAGAGACTTACCGTATGCTCCTGGCTTGCCCAACATCAGCATCACAAAAAGAAAGAGCAGTCCAAAGCTCCTGAAGTACATGGTCTGGATGGATCTTCAATTCATGCTCAAGGTGGACCAGATTCTGTTGAAATGCAACGGGGGACCATTTAGGCAGCCTCTTCAAGGAGGCAGTGAGAGCTCATGACGCCCGCTGGAAGGCTTTCAGTTCTCTCAAGGTCTTGAAGAGGAGGGGAAACAGAGGAAAGGACGGAAAGGAGCTATGACACAAATCAGAGTTGCAGATCAGAGATCTTGCCAACAGTGGTAGGGCTGCCGTCTGCTGCTCACTTTCATAACCTCTCGTGAAGAAAAACAAAAAAAACAAACCCTGAACTGCAGTCAACTCTTTCCTGTGTTCACTTCTCATGTTTCTTCCACCCTGCCAGAGGTACTGCTGGGTGAAAGAAAAGAAACAAAAGCAGACAATTGGTTCTTGTAGGTTATCCGGGCTGTGTGACCGTGGTCTTGGTATTTTGACAAATTTTGGCTCTTTTGCAGTGTAAAAAGTTATTGAAAAATGTAGATTTTTTTGTTTTTACAAAAATCTTGTGGCAATTCCTTGTGTTGATATGGAGGGTGGGGGTTCATACACAGATATATCATATAACCACAGAAAGAGAACCAATAATATATGGAGAATGATGGCAGTTTATAGTGTGACAGTCTCAAATGCCCAAACACTGTTGCCTTTTTACTTACATAAAAGTCTAGCACAGAATAAAAATGTTTCTGATCTCTTCTGCATGACTAAGAAAGGGGGAATATACTTTGGAATAGTGCACTCTCTTCCACAAGCTTTTCTTCTCTCATTTATCAAGTCCCCCCTTCTCTCTAGTCACCTTAACCATGGTAAAAGGTTATATTTGCTCCAACCCTAAAATTCTTGAGCCATGGTATGGATTATGGGGAACATATTTTGCCCATTTTAAAAGATCTCCACTGGCTACCAATTGACTTCCGGGTCCACTTCTAAGTGCAGGTTATCACCACCAATAAAGACATAAATAGCCTTGGGTCTAGACATAGGGTTGCCAGCTCCGGGTTGGGAAATACCTGGAGATTTTGGGGGTGGAGTCTGAGGAGGGTGAGGTTTGGGGAGGGGAGGGACTTCAATGCCATAAAGTCCCCCCTCCCCCAAATTCATTGCAGCCCAAAAGTCCCAAAGGGCTAATGACACTTCCAAGAGCTATTGCCTCTTAATATTTTGCTTTCACTTCGGTTCCGTTTCCATGGCGATCGTGGCTCAATCCTTAAATGGTTGTTGTTAGGGCATAAGTTTTCATGTTATTAATGTGTTACATTTCTCTTTTCAGCCTAAGCATATGCATTAAAAAAAACACTTGTGATTGTTATTTTATAATCATGCAACTATAATAAAAATCAACATGAGAAATCCTTTGGGTGGCAAAGAAAAAGGTAATTAACATACACATTCCTCAACAAGAACTAATCAAGGATTTAGGAATGAGTAATCAGAAAGTAATTAAGGAGAGAAGCAGCTGTGAAAAGGGAGAAACAATGCAATAGTTACAAGAGTATTGCTGAATAGATCTACTTCCAAATTAAGATTTGATAGAATATTGTCCACGGGAATAGGCAGTACTGGATTACGATGGGGAATTTAGCTGTATAATAAATGCTGTTTGAAACCACTATTTTAATTCAGCTTTTTTGAGGACTACAGAAGGCTTTGTTCATTGCCCTAGTGTGGATTATATGGACCATCATCTAATACAACAGGATTCTTCTTATGTGGCATAGAAGAATTTCTCAAGCAAACATTATAGGTGTATTGACAGGGTTGTGCAAAAAAACAAAACAAAAAAACCCTGGTAAATTTTGGATTTGGGTTAAATGGGCTCGATTTTTTTCAGTAAACCTGGAATGAGCTGAGTGCCCATACTGGTAAATTTTGGAATTTAGTTTATATCTGGGTTTACCAAAAAATTCAGGCCCTTTATAGTCTATGGGGATTTTTTTCAAAGCTCCTGTGGGGGCATTTTTGGAGGTAGTCACCAAATTTGCCGTATAGCTGCAAGGGACTCTCCTCAGACGGTCACCGAATTTTGGTGAACTTTGGGACAGGAGGTCCAATTTTATGGGCCCGCAAAGGGGTCACCCCAATCCTCCAGGTATCTGCGAGCTGAGCTGTCCATCAGTTTTCAGGTTCAGAAGTTCAGCGATGCCGAGGACTGGCAGAAAGAGCCAATTGACAGGCTGGTGCCTCAAAGTCTGGGAGCTCCCTTCGTCTTTGGGGCAAATTAGCTTCCAAACTGAGGAAAACGGCAAGAAAATGCAAGAAAAATAAGGCATGGAAAACATTTCTTTTGGAGGCAAATGACATCCTGTGAACAGTCCTTTATTGTTGTCATCAAAAATATGATTTCAAAAGATGGCCACAGTGCGGGGAAATGAAGCCTCTATTCAGGCCGACCTTCTGTTTCAGAGCAGGTTTTCAGGGTGGAGGTGGTGGTGATACTGGAGCCAGCTGAAGTCTTGACCATGCGGGCTGTCTGAAGGAGGTTACTCATCCGCATGGGTGAGGGAGTCTAGTTTAGAAGCCTGGTGGTCAGCAGCTGATGAAGCTGGCTCTTTTTAGTTGGAGGGTATATCCCTCTAGAAGCTGAATATTCGGTTTTGCCCAAAGCCTGAAAATTACTGAAACGGATAATTTTGGGTTTATTTTCAGATTGGGTTTATTGATATGCACAACCCTACGTATTGAGGTAGTAAGACACATTTAATATCGAGACCAGTATTCTACTTCTACACCATCTCCTGTTTCTTCAGAGCTAAAAATCCAGGCAGGTGGTGTTCCTGCTTCTACCCCATCCTGCATACAATGGACCCAACTTTATAAACTGGACTCCATATGCACTCCAAGATGCTGCGATCAGGGTGGCCACCTTACACCTCTTGTCTTTGCGGTCCCAGGAGGACACCTCTTGTTGTCAGCCATCCCAGACTCTCTACAAATGACACCATAGGTGTGGTTGTCTTTCCCACCCACTTAAGTCAGGGACCACTGATGGGTGAGAGCTAGGGGACCATGCTGAAGGCCCTTTAAGGCAGCAGATGCACCCAGTTGAAGGCAGGACAAGGCATGTCAATAGAGTTTGAAATCCCACACGAGTGGCAAGGCCATTGATGGAAAAGAAGCGAGACACAAGCAGTGGGAAGACTGGGTGAAAGCACGGTATGATGGCATGTCTCTTGCTTATTGCAGAATGCCTAAGGAAGGACTCCAATGGTGTTAGTTGTAACCTTTGTAAGTTATTTAGAGAGCAGCCATGTTGGTCTACAGAAGAGCAGTTAAATTTGAGTCTGGTAGCACCTTAGAAACTCTTGTTGATCACTAAGGTGCTACTGGACTCAAATCCCACTGTAAATAAATTAAAACAAACATTTTTAACTGGAATGTTAAGAGCCTCTGCCTGGTTCATGTACTGCAGTGCCTACATTTCCTACCTCTTGGAGGGAAGCATCAGAGACACCTTTCTTCTAGGACATGGATTTAAGGGAAATTTGCCTCCCTGTTTCTTGGGAGAACTCAGTGAAGCCACATTTATTCACCATTGTTTAAAAAGCCAAACGTGACATCCAACTACGACTAGTCACTTTGGGAGGAACAGCTGCTATGTCAGTATTCACAGCATAATTTTCTGCTAATTTCCCTTACTTAAGGAAGTGTCTTTGGTCTGAAGTACCACCTTACTAGCATAACTACACAGGAAACTGGCAAGTTCACTACTCCATACATCTATAAGAATTGATACACAGTTTATACTTTAGAATTCCGCACCCAGTTATGTCATCTCAACGACTTAAAAAAGCTGTAGCATTGGATTATTTTTCTTTTTGCAAAATCCATCCCATTCATTAAACTTAATCATGGGTAAAATGCAATTGTTCAGGAAGGCATTTTATAAAGACAATAGGACTATATTAAAATGGAATTGTTCCGGAGGCTGTAATTTATGGCACTGTATACATTATCAAGAGAGAGGGAAGGCAGCATGGTACAGTCTTATCTTGTCAGATTTCAGAAGCTAAGCAGGGTCAGTACTTGGAAAGGAGACCTCCAAGGAAACCTCTGCAGAGGAAGGCAATGGCAAACCACCTCTGCTTAATCACTTGCCTTAAAAACCCCTTGCTGGGGTCACCAAAAGTTGGCTGCGACTTGATGGCATACACACACATACATTATAAAGTTTTTACTGCATTGTTTTCTAACCTCTGTAATCTAGTTTTTACATTTCATATTGTATCTTTTTTATCACATTTGTAAAAGTTTGTAATCCAATTTTATTACACTATTATACATCCTATATTGTTCCTATTGCACTGTTTTAAATTTTGCAATCTGCCTTGTCAGTGAGAAATGGCAGACTACAAATAAATAAAATCATTCAACTGACCTGCTCTTCAAATAAGTACATTTTACATATCTTGAACATAATGCAGAGATTAATTTCAAATAATCATTACACTAAAAAGGGATGAAATACGCTATTGACACCGAATTTTATTTCTGCACAAAATAGCAGAAATCAGGGAAGACACAAACAGTAATCACTGCTGCCTTTC
The DNA here is from genome assembly GCF_029931775.1 of Euleptes europaea. Lineage (NCBI taxonomy): Eukaryota > Metazoa > Chordata > Lepidosauria > Squamata > Sphaerodactylidae > Euleptes > Euleptes europaea. The sequence goes on from NC_079323.1 coordinate 38,864,827, forward strand.
TACTTAATTGATTGTTACAATGACTGACATTTTTCCTTATTAATTCAGTACAATTTCTTTTAAAAATTTATTTTGTAAAGTAAGCACAAAACTTGAAAAATAGAAAGACAATGAATATTCAACATGCAAAAGCAAATGAAACATATCCTAGAAGTAAATTCAAAATGTATCAATAAAAAAAGGATAGCAAGGTTATCCATATAATGTATATATAAATGGCTACTGGTAGTATATTAGAACTGTGTTCTTCATTTCAATCCCAGAAGAAATTTATCATTGAGAGTCAAAATCATGTTAAATACTTCTCTACCCATTTTGTTTTTTGCATGTTGTTACTAGATTATGAATTTTGGAACTGCACAAGGACATCCCCTGACATAATCCATTTTGTCCATCTGCTGTAAACTAGCGCACTTGGTAGGCTCTCAAGCTGTTTCAATCAATTATAACCAAGATGAAAATTTAAACCATAGAAATTCACAAAAATTCTCTTTGAAAAAATTCTTCCTATTACTCCCAATAATCTCTGGCTAGTTTGAATGACAGGTTAACAAATGAATTAGCATAAACAAATAAATGCTTTAAAATTCCTAACATGTTATTTCTTCTTTTTAAATCCATGCCTATGTTGATCTGGATGCAACCCCTTCTGTATTCAATAGAATTTACTCCTAAGTAAGTCCAGGCTTAGTCTAGTCATAAAGTGACATCATGTTTTAACAGCTAATCAAGACCAATCTGTAAAATATTACATTATATTCCCTTGGTTAGGTTATTATCATTTACTAGTTTCAGTGCAAAATTTACATACACAAATGACATGAGAATATTAAATGTGTCGCTATATTCCCTGTATGTTTTAAATGTTCTGGCTTCCAACGGCAACTCTTTGACTTTCTATGTCCAACACAGCAATTTCTTTTTCAATGGGTATCAAGTAAATTTCATTAATTTTACCTCATTTACCTTCCATGATTTACACCAATCACATATGGCCAATGATATATATACCTTGAAGCTCCCTTTCCTGTAGGCTCATCTTCTTTTTACACTTACAGCATCACATGGCTAAATGGCAGTTTAGGAAGATACATGTGGAATGCATGGATCTCACAAGAAGAGTGCAACATCACTCCCTGCCACTCCTCTTTTTTATGCACACCCATCTATTGGCATTTCAGCAGTCATCTATGAGGCTGCCTTAAGGAATGAAAACAGCAAAGTAATGTTCCCATAAAATATATGCATACCCATTGCACTAGTTTTACCATTGCCTTATACAAAGAAGGTAGCTTCTGTTTCCTGATATTAGACATCATATAGGACAAGGAAACACACAAAGTACAGATGCGATGGCACTGTATTATATTCAAGCTAACACACAAGAGATGGTATGTCAGCCAAACAAATGGATTACTAGGAAGCATTTAACTGTCCTATCCATTCCTACATTTACCAAGATAGAAAACTGAGCCATGTTCTTTTTCTAAATAAAATAGCTGTAAAACTAAAACAAGTACACGTTATAAATGAAAGCAGGGCATTTCTAATACTAATCTATTGTCCATGTGCTTTCTTGACAGTAACAGGATCCCATCTAATCTTAAAACTTTACATTGTCATGTCCACATACAAGGCTGGCATGTCACTGCTACAGTTCCCAAAGAGCACCACATTGTTAGAAACATTGTGCTAGTCTTGCTAGTCATACATTCTCAGTGTATGAGAACCCATGTGCAGCAAGTCTTTTAGCCTGAGCCAAAGATTACTGTATGTAGGGTTGGCAGGTCCTTCTTCGCCACCTGTGGGAGGTTTTTTGGGCGGAGCCTGAGGGTGGGACTTGAGGAGGGGAGGGACCTCAATGCCATAGAAGAACCTCAATGTCATAGAGTCCAATAGCCAAAGCGGCCATTTTCTCCAGGTGAACTGTTCTCTATCGGCTGGAGATCAGTTGTAATAGCAGGAGATCTCCAGTTACTACCTGGATTGGCAACCCTAATTGTGTGCCAGCAGATTATTATTTTTGTGCCCAAGATGGGAGGGGAGGGCTTATTTTTCTTCAAGCTCTTTATGAAAAGTTATTAGCAATGCTTGGGTTTTTGCGAGTTTGGGAAAGAGCTGCTGTGGAAAACTGCAAGGAAGGAAAAAGGAAAGGGCTGCCTTGAGGAAGACACACAAGCTCTTCCAATAATCACCAGAAGCCTGAAACAAATACTTTCATTCTGTTTTTTATAAATTTCTCACCAAAAACTTTAAAAATGTTTTAAAAACAAATAATATATATACTTTAAGAAAACAAAGAGGTTCCAGATTGTGGGCTGCATCCTCCAATACAAAGTCATACTGAAAGCTTTGGGAAAAATTTGTCATTAGCATATATTTTCCTTAAACTTTTTTTGCTACTGTATCCATCTGAGTCCCTAAAAAGAGGGAGGGAAAAAAAAAACAGGAAAATGAACAGACACCATGATCTACTCAGACCAGCCTTCTGCTCAAAAAATGTTTTTCTTTTACTCAAAAGGAAAAAGAACTATTTTCTTGGTAATTCTACTGAGTTTTCTGGAGTTAAAAAATTCTGGAACACAATCCAGCCAAAGATAAGCACTTTTTAAAACCCCGCTGATTCCACCTGTGCATTACGGTACCTTTCCTACTCAAATCAATGGAAACCTAAAAAAGGTCCAACTTTGAATATTATTTTCATAATATTCAAATATTAATTCAAATGATAGTTTCATAATGTTCGTAGCTTTCACAGCTAGCAGCAAAACTGCTGTTCTCCCTGGAACACATTTTATGCTAGGAAAAAAGATCTGTTTCGTGCTGAGAAATCATATTAGAAACTAAGAAATGTTCAAGAAAAGTATACTCGGATAGATAACACACATCCAAAGTTATCTGAGACAATTATGAAGTTGAATTTGGGGAGATACAGAAAGAAGTGTAAGATGATGGCTGTAATCCTTAAAGCACTTACTAGGGAGTAAATCCCATTTACCTCAATGGAACTTCTGGATACCCTTACTTAGGCTTACACTGAAAAACTCTGTAGAATTATTTGCAAAACATTGCCATCTACAGGCAATTGACTGCCCAACTCATTTGACAATATTGGCAAGATCGCTCACATTTGTCCCTTTTTTACTGCGATTTCCCACTTTTCTGCTCCATTAGTTCACGTCCATGGACACTCCATTCAACTGCTTTTACAAATGGTCGGTATAAATTGGGTACCCACTGAAACATGTTCAGCAGGATCCAAATGGGGATGCATTACCTTAGTTTCACATCCCCATTCCTGAACATCTCATTAGCCATGCAAGTGTTTGTACATTGATAAATTTTGTTTCCTGGACACAAAGTGTATCAAACACAATCAACCAGAAGATTAATTTTGGACAACGGTTTGCACTAGTGGAACTAGTGTTTGCATTTGACATCAAAGCGGCTGAATAAATGCAGCATCTCTAAGTATAATTACAATGGAGATATTTTTATACTGAGAATATGGGCCTAATAAATAGACATATATACATACATATTCAGGATTAGAGTAAAAAATTAAACTGCTTCGTGGCCATACCTAGTGTGTTCCTTTTCCGTTACCATGTAATGTGGGAGGGGACCTGCAGTGCAGAATTACACCTTTCTAAGCTCATTGCATTGACTTCAGTAGACTCAAAAGGCTGTAACTCTGCTCTGCCACTCAGCAATATGGCACCTTACTGCCATTCCAAATGCCATGAATTTCAACAGCATTTTAGATCCAAACAAACCAGGTTTGTCTTTTTTTTTTTAACATCATTGCATTCTGTAACAGATTGTCATTTCCACAATACAAAATCCATGACATAACACTGCATGTGCATGAATAGAAAAATAAGCCACACCACCACTATGCAACTTCAATACTCCACATCCACAACCGAGTCGCCTTCCCTTCAGTGGTCTTCAGACTTGAGAAGTTGATTTGTATACCCATCGGGCAAGTAGGCTTTCCTTAGTTGGTCTGACTTAGGTATGGAGTTCCCATTCTTCACATGGCGAGAGAGGAATGCTCGCACCGCTGGATGGTCAGCCTTCTCGAGAGGAATGTTAGCTTCCAGAAACATTTTTACAAAGTCCTGGGTGACACTGGGTTTTTCTGTCTGGGCCACGCTGTTGCACTGCAGAGAGGCAGTCAGAGTCCGTGGCTTCTTCCTGACACTTTGCTCTTCAAACTCCCCCTTGCGCTTGGTATGAGTTTTGGATTTGAGGTGGTCATTGATTGCAGACTTGCGAACATGGTTCAGCACCACGTTGCAGAAAGTGCAATACAGTTTCCCTCCGTCTTCATACAGTTCACTGCCAAACTCCGTTACACGATCCTGAGGAGTCACGTACAAAGCGGTCTTGGAACGGCTGCGGGAGGGAGGTGGTTTCACTTCAAATCGTTCCATTGCTGTCTTCTCTAAACTGATTTTAGAAAACAAGTAGAAGAGATGCATTTAATGTGCATTCCTCCTGTGTCAACTCAAATATGTACTTTGACAATTTATTCAGACCCTCCTGACTATACACCAGCACATCACTAAGTATAGATGAATACGAAAATGCTCAAACATTCCACACCAACACATACAAAGTGCTGACAATATTGAATCTAACTATAACACATCCCAAAATATACAGGTTGAGTATCCCTTATCCAGACTGCTTGGAAACAGAAGTGGTACGTATTTTGAATCTTTCCATATTTTGGAATTTTTGCATACACATAATGAGATATCTTGGGGATGGGACCCAAGTCTAAACACAAAATTCATTTATGTTTTATATCTACTTTAAACACATAACTTGAATGTAATGCCTGCACTCCCGACTCAAAAGGTCCGTTTTTGGGATCAGTCCGGATATCAGATGTCTGGATAAGGGACACTCAACCTGTACAGTGATTCTGCAGGCTAAAACATTATATTCTATAGATGATTATACAACATCATGTTTCTATATTCCAATTTGTGTCTGTAACCACGAAGGCTAGAAACTGCAATGCAATGTAGCACAGAAAAATTACCAACTGAAGACAAGGTAGTTTTACAGATTCCCTTTGGAATGGTGTTTGCTACATAATGGGATAGACAATGTAGCCCATAGCCTATGGGCTCTTTTGTAAAATAAAAATTTCATGGCGAAAAGAGGCTCTGAGAACTAGCATGTAAATAACAAGCTAAAGTTGTAAGAAGTCAATGTAACTTAACTACACTGGATTACAATCTTGATTTTTAGCCTTCGTGATTACAGACACAAATTGGAGTATAGAAACATAGCCAACTCTGGTTTGCGCCTGCTATGGTTAAATTAATTTTAACAAAATTAGAGTTAAGAACCTAAACGAGATATGTTACTGTATTTTAGAGCATTTGAATTAACTGTCTTAGGTAATATTTGATGTCAACAACATGATGCCTTCTGATTTCAGAAGACGCACCAGTGGACATTTGCACAATTTGTCCAATCATGTAGAAAGCATATGCAAGTGTTGGGGGTGGGGGTCAAATAGCAAAAGAGATGGTTCTGAACCTTCTACTACAGATTACTGTCCTGCACAACTCCCCAATCCTAGCACTTTTCTCACAGTCAGGAAACTACTTTTCGAGACAAATAAATATTTCCTAATGGAGCGCTAAAAGATACTAATTATGATCACTTGTCACTGTTAATTACAACAGGATAATATACTATTACAGCCAGGGTGGATTTTAATTTTAAAAAGTTAATTTGATGTAAAGCTTCAATGTTCTCGCTTATCCCTTACCCACTGGTAGTGTAAACTACCCAATTGAGTAATCCCCCAATTATGGCACTCACACAACAAAAAACCAAGAAAACGTTTAATGTTATGCAATTCTGAATCATCCAGAAAAAAGGTAGCTTAATTGCTAGTCCTTTTACTGAACTTAAGATGCACTGTATGGGGATAATGATATGAAATATGGTTCTTTATAACACTTGTATAGGAGCCCCGTGCCGCAGAGTGTTAAGCTGCAGTACTGCAGTCAAAAGCTCTGCTCACAACCTGAGTTCGATCCCCACAGAAGTTGGTTTCAGGTAGCCGGCTCAAGGTTGACTCAGCCTTCCATCCTTCCGAGGTTGGTAAAATGAGTACCCAGCTTGCTGGGGGTAAAGGGGAGATGACTGGGGAAGGCTCTGGCAAACAACCCTGTAAACAAAGTCTGCCTAGGAAACATCGGGATGTGACATCACCCCATGGGTCAGGAATGACCCGGTGCTTGCACAGGGGACCTTTACCTTTACCTTATAACACTTGATAAAAATAATTTTTTAAAACCAAACAAGGAAGATTCAAGAATATGTCAAGAAACCACACCTATTTTTGCATGGTAAAAGCTGACCACTAGTGACAAAGTTCCTGAATGCAGCCTTAGAACATGTCCGGATCTTACTTGCTACTCATATAGAGCACACAAGATTTTCAAGTGTTGCTTTGGTAACAAGATAATGTCATCATATTTACAAGGAAAAGGAACTACAGAGCTATCAGATGTTGAAATGCCTAATCCGGCCTTTGCTCTTCCAACTGTGTTACTTCTTTTTATATCCTGCAACATGAGGAGTGTATTAATGAAGGATTCTTTGCTTGTGAGAAAAGCCACTTATGAAGGAAACTTTTCCAACATTTATAAACGCTCTCATCCAGAAGTGCAGCATGCACCACCTTTTAGAGTCTTGTATCTTTAAAAATGTTATATATCATTGCATTTTAGGTTTTTGTTGACTGTTAAATGTCTTAGGATTTCACTGAACGGACCGGCAGGGATTGTCATCCAAATGGCAGAAGGGACAAGCTTCACAAACATGCGTCTTAACTTGTGTATAAGGGATAAACACAAATGTAAGAAATGTTTCAGGAACCATGCCTTCCCCAAACTTGTAACAGTTTTCTCACTGGACTTAGAACAGTTTAAGCCTGTTTAGGATTGCCCTGCTAAAGTCACTTAACTTTTCCTTCTTTTCTGTTTCTCAGACTTTTAAAACATGTTTATAAATCACCTCACCTTTTTACTGCTGCATCAGCTTCCTTCTTAAGCACAACCCACCTTGCCATATGGGGGAATCATAAAATGACCAAACTAAAATCGTGCAGCAATGATTTAACTGATGTTTTGTCATTTTTTGACATTTTAATCTGGCAACACCTTATCACCAATCCCTTTTAACGGTTTCTGATGCCCCCCCTTCTCACTTATACATGAACTTTAGGGGAGGGGGAATCACTACCACCTTCTCCATACCTACACACAGCAGTGGGAGAATTAAAAAAAAAATCAGCCTTGCAGAGCCCAGTTCACATGATTTCCCCCCTCCCATGTATACTGTGTGCCCCTGTGACATTACAGAAATATAATGTAAGGGGATATGAGGGTTCCACCACGCAAAGACAAGCACTACTGCAGTTAATATATAAATGGGCTCAGTCTGAAGCTAATTCATTGCCAGGGAAATTTCCTTTTCAATCTCATGGAGCAAGAAACTGACACACTTTCACACTTGCTGAATAATGCACTTTCAGTCCACTTTCAGTGCACTTTGAAGCTGGATTTTACTGTGTGAACTGGCAAAATCCACTTGCAAACAATTGTTAAAGTGGACTGAAAGTGCATTATGTGGCATGTGTTAAAGTGCCCAGAGAGTCTAGCCTATGTGCTGCAAACCAGAGGAAACCTACCAGCTATATGTGAGTTCTCTCTATCTTAATAATAGTGGGGGAACAAGATACAGTCCATGCCACCCCATCGATTGCCTCTGCCTGCTTTGTGGTTCCTCAAGATTGTTAAATACAAACTAGTTAACTCTTGAATACACTCTAACCTTGTTTTCATACTCAATCAGAATGGCTATTGAAGAGAGTTGTTTCACTGCTTAAATTGTGTGCTTCTGGGCAATAATTACTAATACAGATTAAAGTTCATCAACAAGGGCACACTGAAAGAGGTGAAATAAGCAACATTACTTTGTCCTGTATTGGAAAGTAAATCTGGATTAATATACAGGGTGTGATTTTGTAGATATGGCAATTTGAAGTTATGGCTCAGACATGTTTGGATGCGGAGTGAGGATGGCAGGCCAGAAATGGCAGGGATAGAAGAACAAAAATCTAGCAAGGAAAGCACACTAGCCATTATCATCCTGAATTCCTGTCTCCATCAAGCATGGTTTTGTTTTTGTTTCTTGGCCTAAGGCATTCCTTTTGCTGATACAGTCTCAGTGAATTAATGGAGCAGTTCCTCATGCCTGCCTGCAAACCATACCTTCTTGCATGTTCTGTGGTGGCACTGTGCCTCAAAGGTAAGCCTTTGTGCTAGTGGCACCACAAACATGGGTTCAGCTTTTTATAGTGTGGTCTGTGGGGCTGGATTTGACCTGTGACCACATAATGGATCTGGACTGTCTGTCTAAAAGAATATATGGACACCCCCGCTAGATCAGACCCGTGGTCCATCAAGTCCAGCATCCTGTTTCACCCCGCAACCAACCAGTTGCTTTGGAGGGCCAACAAACAGGACAATCAAACAAAGCCCCCCTCCCCCTGATACTGCCTCCTAGTACTAGTATACAGAGGTTTGTTGCCGCTATATACAGTTGTTTTTTACTCACCATCACAAGTAGCCATTGGCGGACCTATATGAATCTGCCCATAAAACCCGTAAGGGCCCAATTTACACCAAGGGGGTTCCACTAATGCTGGAGCTGCATTTTTATTTTGCACTGAAGTCTTTGGACACAGACAAGGTGATTAATTCGAGGGGTCTTTCTGCAAAAATCCACAAAATGTTACACTTTTCACCTACATCTTTAAAGTAGGGAGGAGATAATAATATATGATAATATGCAGACTGTTGCACAAGGATGTCAGATGTGACTAAATGATGGGGGGCATACATCTATGGGGGTTCATACCTTGGATCTACATTTTTGTGTCACAAGGGCAGCAGCCAGGATTTACTCTTTCTGAGCCAAGAGGTGAGTTGTGACTTGATAGATTTGGGGTGTTTGTCTATGAATAATCCACTCTCTTCCTTTGCTTTCACTGGCCAAAACAGAGAAAGGATAGGAGGAGGGAACAAGCTTTTAAAAAGTTAAATACCATACAAGTCACACATTTTTCGATCTGTATCTACCATTACAGGCACTAGACACGTTTAAACAACACAAAGCACAAAATGTGGGCAGATGATGCCCCCTATACCATGTATAAACCTTGGTAGCACTCATGTTTTCTAGAGAACATGACAGTGTTAACTATGGGTGGCCTTGGGCAAGTCACTATACCCTCTAGGTCTCAGGAGTGTTATCCTAATCCTACAAAAGATTTTTCTCAACTAAGAAATTCTTCATGTCTTGTGGAAAATCTGAATCACGTTTGTGCCCAGGTAGCTCAGTCAGTAGAGCATCAGACTTTTAATAAGTTGAATTATCCAACCCCCCCTCCCTTCCCCCCATCAATTTATTAAAGTACGTTCTTAAAGATTTCTGTGGCTGGGATATATGAGATCCCTTTTGATACAACTTTTTAAACAAAATATTAAATCTGTACCATATGCTTTCACACTAATAATGAGCTGATTATAAGGGGGTTAGGGGGTTAAGGGACCCACACCCACCCCGCATCAATTTATTAAAGTACGATCTTAAAGATTTCTGTTGGTGGGATATATTAGATCCCTTTTAATACAACTTTTTAAACAAAATATTAAATCTGTACCACATGCTTTCACACTAATAACGAGCTGGTTATAAGGGGGTTGAGGGACCCACACCCACCCCGCATCAATTTATTAAAGTACGATCTTAAAGATTTCTGTTGGTGGGATATATTAGATCCCTTTTAATAAAACTTTTTAAACAAAATGTTAAATCTGTACCACATGCTTTCACACTAATAACGAGCTGGTTATAAGGGGGTTAAGGGACCCACACCCACCCCGCATCAATTTATTAAAGTACGATCTTAAAGATTTCTGTTGGTGGGATAGATTAGATCCCTTTTAATCCAACTTTTTGAACAAAATATTAAATCTGTATATTAAATAGTGCTTTCACGCTAATAATGAGCTGGTTATGAGGGGGTTAAGGGGGTTAAGGGCACCCCCCCGCCTTCCAGCATCGCCTGAAAGGCCTTCCATCCATCCTATCTCCCTCTCAGGCGCCTTTCGCCCACCATCAGGCTTTTCCATCCCTCCTCCCCGCCCCATCGTTTACCCCACACCGACCAATCTTCCCTCCCGTCCCGCCCCTTTCCACACAGCCGGTCCCATTCTTCTCCCTCCTCCCCGCCCAAAGACGGGAAAGGAGGGCGGCTTTCTAGGGGGCTTCAGGCGAGGTCTGTCCTCCCCCCCCCCCCGCTCCCCTCCCCTCCCCTCATCTTACAGCTCCTGACAGCGCAGCGCAGCGCCGCGTCCCCACCGAGGCCAGGGCCGGGCTTCGGTCTGCTCCGCGCTCCCCCTCCGGCCCCCGCGACGGCGCGGAGCAGACTCGGCGGAGCCGCCTGTCAGCCAGACGCCCAGACAGGAGGGGCTCGTTTCCCTCTCCCGGGCTGGGCAAGGCAAGGCGGGACTTCGCCCTCTTAGCAACACCGCCGCCAATCAGGAGACCGGTCACAGCCAGGGACCCCCCCCAGTAAGAGAAGCGAGGAGCGGAACGCCGTTCCCGATAGCCTCCCGCGGCCGGAGTGACACCGCTTCTCACCATTCAGCGAGGAGGAAGCCCGTCGGCATGCCGAAAGCCTCCCGCAAGGCGGAGGCGGAGATGTTTACTTTGAAGGATGAAATGCGGGCCCAATCGCAAGGAGCGGAGGAGGGGCTTGGAGACTTTTGACTGACCGGGCCTCCAGCCAAGCAGAAAGCGGGGCTGGAAGTTCAGCGGCGAATGGAGACGCGCGGGTTCCGATCCGATGTCGGCGAGTCCGGGCGACGCCGAAGCGAAGGGGGCGAAGATCCGGGGGTGGCGGGACCGCCCGCTGATTGACAAGCCGGCCTGCCAGTGACAACGTGCGGTGGGGGTGGTGGTGCCGGAACTGGGCTCCGGAGGCGGGTTATCCGGTGAGTCGGGCGGGGGGCGGGGGGAGAGAGAGCCGGAGCTCGGTACGCGCAGGGCGGCCGGAGCAGCATGGCGGAAGACGACAGCGACCAGGAGTCGGAGCGGCTCGGCGAGGAACTCGAGGCCATAGGTGGGCCGCGCCTTCCCCCCGGCCTGTCCCCCGCGCTGGGCAGCCGGTATTACTGCTACCGCTTCTGCCAGGTGAGCGGTTGGCCCCGCCCCCTCTTGGTTGACACCTCAGCGCGGGGGGGGGAGAAGACAGAAAGCTGAGGGGGAACGTCGCGGAGTGGGGGGGGGGAGGGGAGGGTCTCCTCGCGGACCAGCAGCCGCGGGTGGGGGAAGGGCAAGCCACGGAAGCGCCGGCTCTGGGCTGCGTGGGGGGGCTTTAGTTTAGTTTCTCCTCCTCCCCTCGCCGCCGCCGCTGCTGCTGACTGGGATGGGCCGGAGGATTTAGGCCCACCAAGCGGGGGCGGGGGAAAGAGAGAGCTTCTCTACCTGTCTAGTGTCCCCCCCCCCCGCACCCTCCGCAGTTACCCTCACTTTTCTCAGTGGGTCGCCGTGTTAGTCTGTCTGCAGTAGTAGAAAAGGGCAAGAGGTCCAGGAGCACCTTAAAGACGAACAAAAATATTTTCTGGCAGGGTGCGAGCTTTCGTGAGCCACAGCTCAGCTGTGGCTCACGAAAGCTCGCACCCTGCCAGAAAATATTTTTTGTTCGTCTTTAAGGTGCTCCTGGACCTCTTGCAAGTGAGCTGTGGCTCACGAAAGCTCATACCTTCCAGAAAATATTTTTGTTAGTCTTTAAACTGCTCCTGGACCTCTTGCAAGTGAGCTGTGGCTCAAGAAAGCTCGCACCCTGCCAGAAAATATTTTTGTTCGTCTTTAAGGTGCTCCTGGACCTCTTGCAAGTGAGCTGTGGCTCACGAAAGCTCATACCTTCCAGAAAATATTTTTGTTCGTCTTTAAACTGCTCCTGGACTCTGGCCCTTTTCTACCTCACTTTTCTGTAGTTGTCTTGGGGGGGGGGGGTGCGAGGTGGGATATTACCTCAGGTGAAGTTTCTTTGCTGGGCAGGGGCTGTTGTTGTTGCTGCTGGACGGGGGTGGGGTGGGCCTTTCCACACCCCCTTTTCTCCCCTCCAGCTGGACACTGAAGAAAGCTGATAGGAAGAAAGTAGATTCCTTTGAGAGGTGGTGGCAGAGGAGAGTGTCATGGATGCCGTGGACGGCCCAAAAAAAAAGAAAAACTAATCAGTGGGCTCTAGATCAAATCAAGCCTGAACTGACCCTAGAAGCGAAAATGACTCAACTGAGGCTGTCGTGTTTTGGTCACGTCGTGAGAAGGCGAGAGTCACTGGAGAAGACAGTCATGCTAGGAAAAGTTGAGGGCGGCAGGAAAAGAGGAAGACCCAGCAAGGGATGGATTGCCTCTATAAAGGAAGCCATGGCCCTCATTTTTGCAAGATTTGAGCAAGGCTGTCGAAGACAGGACATTTTGGAGGACATTGGTTCACAGGGTCCTCATGAGTCGGAAGCGACTTGACGGCACTTAACACATAGCCGTCGCGGACAGGCTTTTGGCGGAGGTGAGGCAAGGGGTGGATCTGCCCTGTTGGGAAGGGAGGCAGGCCTCCCGGGAAAGCCTCTCCTGGCCTTTTCAAGAAAGGCAATAATGGCCTTCTGACTTTCCCCCAGGGAGAAATATCTATATCTATATATTAAAAAAGGGGGTCAAAGCAAGCCGTGGCAATGAATTTGTGGGTGTCAAGCAAAAACCCGAACCCCTCCTCTGGTTGTGAAATTCCCAGCTGAGAGGTTGAGTTGTCAGAAATCTGAAGGGGAACTTTGTTTGGAGTGCCGGGTTGGACGGGAGGAAACTTGGCTGGCCAGGCCTGGTTCTCTGTTAACAAGCGGCGACTTCCTGATGCTCCTTGCTGAAGGAGGCTGGGTGTTAAGCCTAGGTGTGTCTTCTCAGAAGTAAGCACTGCTTTGTTCAGTGGCACTTGCTTCTAGGCAAGGGTGTTCACTTTTACAGTCTCTGTGTGTTCTGGGAAAGTGAAGCACATCTAAGCGTATTTGACATAAGGTAGGGAGGGAACATTTTGTTTAGAAATTCGGGCTGCCTTCTCCACATTTTGTCATCTAAGCAGTGGTGTTCGCTTACATTTGATATATATGATTTACTTACATTTGCTAAACTGGAAATCATGAAAAAACGCAGGGTTTTTTGCAGGGGCGCACTTAGTGAATATGGCAGATATAGCAATACTGACCTACGTTAGATTACTGAGATAAAGCATGCAAGGTATTTAGACATACTAAAGGTGCTAAATAGTTATTACATAGCTTGCCATGTTGTAATTTATTTTGAATTGACTAATTACTGTTCTGTGCAAAGCTGCACTTTTAAGCTTTATTTTTTTTGTCTGTACAATTGCATTCCTTTATTTTTCTTCAGATATTCTTTCATACAAAGGAAGTCAGAGTAAGGCTTTACTTTTATATTGACAATTCATTAAGGTGTGTGTTTCTGATCTGTAGATGTGTATATATTTTTAAAATTAATCTTGTAGTTTATAGTCAGCATTGGTGATAAAGTAACGATAGGATCATATATAGGGTTATGATAATGTTCACATTGTTGGTGTGTGTCTTTTCAGTAAGCACAAATAAACATCTCCAAGTGTGAAAAAGTTGTGATAACATTTAAGACATTTGCAAATAATTAGGTTATATTATATCTGGAGTCTCCCCCCACCACGCTTTGAAGAATTTAAGGTTTTCTGTAATATTCTAACTTCCAAATTTTAGAAAGAAGGTAGTTTTTTTTTTGTGGTTTGATACAATTTCTTCATGACATATTTTTCCTGAAGAAAAACGTTCTATTAATTGAAACAGAGGAATCCCATAACTCCAAGTGGATGTGGTTGAATTTTAGTTTATTGGGTTTCCAAAGTGCTTCTGCCATTTTTTTAAACTGTCTGTACCTGCAACAAGAGTGTGTTTCACCAAAATGAAATAATTTAACGTGCTCTGTTCTTATCCAGTTAACTTCATCATGGATTGCTTCCTTGCCATTGATGAGGTCCTAGGTTCAAGCACAGTGTCATCCATTCTTCACTAAAATTGCTGTGTTGGACAATGTTGTACGTTGTTGAAGGCTTTCACTGTCAGAGTTCATTGGTTCTTGTAGGTTATCTGGGCTGTGTGACCGTGGTCTTGGTATTTTCTTTCCTGACGTTTCGCCAGCAGCTGTGGCAGGCATCTTCAGAGGAGTAACACTGAAGGACAGTGTGTCTCAGTGTCAAGTGTGTAGGAAGAGTAATATATAGTCAGAAGGGGGTTGGGTTTGAGCTGAGTCATTGTCCTGCAAAGTATTAAAGGTAATGTGCTAATCATTGTCCTGTAAGTATCAAGATAATGTGCTAATGAGGGTGTGGTATGTTAATGTGGAACCATTGTATTCTGAAGTGATCTGTTAACATGTGGAATCCAAAGCTAATCCGCATTTCTATTGTGGACTGTAGTCTTCCTGTCCTGAAAACTTCCAGACTAACAAAGACATTGTTGTACATTGGTTGGGGAAAAAATCCAGTTTGTATGCTGAAGGATAGACTCCAAGGATAGAATACTTATCCTTCTAAGAATTCTTAGAAGTATGATTTGTTGAAAACAATTACAAATAAAATTAGATAGGATCAAAGTGGAAATCTGTTTAATCTACTTTTCTAATTTATTTTTGTTCTGTATGCCTCCTTTTGCTCAGTTGTTTCTGCAATCAGTTGTTTTGCCTTGTAGAATAAGATATCTTATGGACAGACTTCTGTATAGAGCAACTTTTTTATGTTTAGTTCAGACAGTTTTACACTTGTTCTTTGCCGTCTTGGATGTACATTTATGAATGTTTCTGTAGTTAGTATTATGTGATTTGAAAATGAATTATGGAGATGCAGAGCGGAAAATGTTTTGTGAAGTTTCATCAATTGGAGATATAGAATGAAGAGACAGATGACTATGTATTTGTTGTTAAGTTGTACTTTTATAAGTGTATGTTTTGCATAAAAAGTGTGTGGTAATGTAAAGTCTGGGAGCAGCAAGTGTAAAAAAGAAAAGAAAAAAAGCAATTTATTAACAGTGGATGCCTTAAACCAGAAGGGGTCAAGGGCATATGAGTACACCGAAAGCAGGATTGAAATGGAACTGAAGAAAGTCAAGCTGTGTCCATGGCTATAATTCGTTTCTCCTGTGACCTGTAGTGATTGTAGTTGCTTTGACTTAATTGGAAAATGGTGTGCTCATCTCTCTAATTTCTGGTTTTGCAATTGGATGTGAAGTGTTATTTGTAGATGGCTAATATTCACTGATAACACACTGTAGGAGAAGGGCTAAATTTGTAGACTAGGGATTCAACAGTGTACACAGTCTTTTTAATACTCACCAGGCCATTTGCAAAATATTATTTTTCTAATATTACAAATGTCCATTAACTTCATGTTTCCTGAGTTCGATCTTGATGGAAGTCAGTTTCAGGTAGCTGGCTCAAGGTTGATTCAGCCTTCCATCCTTCCGAGGTCAGTAAAATGAGTACCCAGCTTTCTGGGGGTAAAGTGTAGATGACTGGGGAAGACAGTGGCGAACCACCCTGTGAACATAGTCTGCCTAGTAAATGTCGTGATGTGACATCACCCCATGGGTCAGCAGTGACTCGGTGCTTGCACAGGGGACTATCTTTACCTTTATAACTTAATCAGCTATACCTGTGTTGGAGTTTATTGTTTTCCATTGTCTTGAAAGTAATATTTTAACAGGTACCAGGATATTTAAAACTATTTCTGGTTTCTGGCTAGTTCTCAGTTCTTTACATAATTTGCCATTCAAATGCTTTGATTTGTCTTTTAATCTGAAAGCAAGAACATCTTCAGTTGCTAATCATAGTCCAGTATTTCTTGGCTCCTGATGTACAAAGCCTTCTCTGCCCATGTTACAAAAGAAGCATTTGCCATTCTTAAATCCTGAATCTTATACAATTTATCTAAGATAATATACCGTTGCACTTACATTTTTAGCCATTTTCTCTGAAGAAAATACTGAAGAGTTGAAATCTTCTATAATTCAATAGTTCTCCTGGAACCTTTCTCTTATAGTGTAATTGGTGGCCAATTTATGATGGCATTATACAGTCTTTGTATTTCGCTTTGTCAGTTCAAAAAGTCATCACAATCTACTTATGCTTTTTTCCTTTGGAGCAAATAGACATGATATAATATAATAGAAAAATAACTTAAGTGATACTTCTTCAAAGTGCTTAATAATATCTGGTCTTCTGAATGCTGTATGTTATGGAGCTAATGCTAAGCTTGCTTGGTCTTCCATGTTAGAGACATCACAAGAATACCCTTCAGCCTTTGTGAGCAACCAAACAACTAAGGACTATTAAGGATTATTTCAGATGTTCTTGTCAAAGAAGCCAAGTATGGTGGTAATTGCTTTTGAAATAAAGCTAGTTTGAGGGGCTTGAGTTGTTCTTAGATGGTGGTCTGTTGTCCTTCATCTTGCGTTAGTAGACACCCCACTTGCAACTCAAGGATGATCAGGGATGTTATTCAGCCATCTCCATTGATCACAGCTCTGGCAGCCAATATGTCTGTTACACTATTATTATTAAGTCAGTGTTCTTTTTCTGAGGAAAAAGACTTTCCTGCCTGTGTTCCATGTAAGTTAAGAGTTGGTCCAGATTAATACTGTTCAACAAAACATGGACTTCAAAGCAAAATAAAATCTCAAGCCTTAGCATTCTAATTTAAATAAAATCAAGGGTGCTTCTACAAGGTAGTTTTGTGTGAGCACTGGTCCTGTTCATTGATACCTGTACATTATTTAGTCACCACTCAAAGAATGTGAAAGTCCACAGTGAGTTTATTCCCTTAGACCACAGTCACTGCCCCCCCTCCCAAGCTCACACCTTGGCCAGTTCCAGTTCCAGTGGCTGCCACTGGGTGTAGGGGATGAAAAACCATGAATGTACATCAGCAACAAAATACTGGTACACATAGTAAGTGAAATTGTAACTTTGAAAAAGCATGTGGGATTCCCTACACACACCTCACACTTCTAACATCAGGTGTCTAGAATCAAAAGTGCTAGAAAGCGATATGCTTCTCTCCCCACTCCTCCCCTTAAAAACTACTGTTGACAAAAGAGGGCCCTTTTGGTGTTGTGCTTAACTTCTGAACTAGGAATGTAAGATATTAAGCGTTTAAACAAATAGTAAAGGTTTATATGTTACAGTAAACAGTTGAATGTTTTCAAAGCTTGGCAAACTGGCAAAAGGTTGTCTGCATGCAAAACCACCTATGACTGCGGAACCTATTTTGCAGTGCTGTTCTGCACACAAGTTTGACACTAGATCATGTTAATGTAGTGATTTTTTTCCAACAAACATCTCTGGCAGAGCTGATGCTGTTTAAAAATATGTATATGAGGATTGTGAACTTGTTAATGTTTAAGTTGTTGATATATTTCATGAAGGGCCTGGTGGACTGTCTATTCCAAAGTATACAGCCTGTTTTATATGTCCTGCTTTGCTTGTTTGAAGTAAAACAAAAACAAAAAAGCACTATGGCCTTAACTAGAAAAATACATCTATCAAATATAAAAAAGACTCAAGGTACTGGATGCTAAACATTTACTTGTAAAAGTAACATCAATGTGAAAGCCCTATCTAGCTACACATATACCACAGATACAATATTTACAATACATAGAAAAGTACACTTCCAATGTACACAATACATAGAAAAGTACACTTCCAATGTACAATTTCAAACCAACATGTACAATAACTGGAGCACCAAAAATAGAAATGCTTTTTATCACATACATTATATACCATCAAATACTTGTTTAGGTTATAGTCCCATAGGGAAGATGGTAACGTGTGATACCTTGCCGCTGCTTCTTCCAAGATTTAAAGGGGCTGTGTTCCCAATTACGTAAGCTCTGGTTGTTGCTTACAGTTCATGCGATCCCGACTCCAAATAAATGAATTTTGAAATGGCGAGATAGAAAAGGATCCAATTTACCTATTTCTAAAACAAGCTTCTTCAATCACATTTAATATATGATGAGGATCATGATTTCAATAAGAAGGTTGAACTGACAATGTTGCTTCCAGTCAAAGATAGTTCCACAAATTATGGTATCTAAATTATTCCTAATAATAAATAAAAATTTTAATATAATTCTACAAAATATATCAATTATAATTATATAAAATATTTCTAAAAAATATTTTAGTAGCATAGAAACTGACAGTGGGGTGTTCTTGTCAAATCAAGGTGCACATAATCATAATATGTGAAGGATTGTCAGCTGCCTGCTCCCAACTTGCCTCTTCAGTATTCCTGTTTGCTGCTAAATGGCTGCAGACACTTCTATTCCCTAGGCTCATTCTCCACCTCATATACCTAGCTGCTGATGGTGAACAGGAGCTCTACAAAGATGCATCAGTCGTCACTCAAAAGTGAAGGAAATGGGTCGAACGACCTGAAAGGAATAAATGCACAGTCAGTTCGAGAAAATATTTATAAAATGATGTATCGATGGCATTTAACACCTAAGAAGATTGCAAGGATTTACAAAATGACGTCCCCCAAATGTTGGAAATGCAACAAGGAAGTTGGTTCTTTTTACCATATGTGGTGGACCTGTGACAAAGCCAAGGATTTTTGGGATATGATTTATAACGAATTAAGATTGATACTACAAAAAAATATACCCAAAATACCAGAAATGATGCTACTAAGTATGATACCTGATGACTTGTCAACACAAAGAAACTTTTTAATTTACGCTACAACAGCTGCAAGATTGCTTTATGCAGCAAAATGGAAAGGGGCAGATACTCCTGGGAAAAAAGACTGGATTATGAAAATGTTTGACCTGGTGGAAATGGCAAAACTTACAGCTACTATAAGTCAAAAAGACAATGTTCGATTCATGGGGGAATGGGAGGCTTGGATGAAATATTGCGAATATGAATTAAAACTGGGAAAAATTCAAGAATACCTTTTAATCTGATCTAAATGACAATATTAATATTAAGAATTATAACCATTTATTTCAATAGAGTATGTTATATGAAATTTACATGAAATTTAAATGAATTTAAGAATAATCAAGATCAGACTATATCACGTTGGGATAAAATACTTTATTAAGAGGTGGACAGAGGTGATGGGGAAGTCAAAGAAATTTCCTTTATCCTTTCTCTTTTTCTGTAATGTTTATATGTTCTTAGTTATTATGGAAAATTTCTATTATAAAAACCAATAAAAATTTTTTTAAAAAGTGAAGGAAATGGTGGAGAGGCTAGTGGGTAGGTAACTTGGGGGGCAAGGTTATGCACTAAGACCTGAGTTCTTTGAGAACCAGACCTCCCCCCAAAAAAAGGTGAAGACAACCACACTAAATTTACACCTGAAATTTAAGATTGCAGTTACTCTAGAAGTTTAAAAAGCTCTGCAAGTTGACACTTGTGCCAGAGGGAAGGATGGGCTGACAACCAGGGAAAATGCATTGGGCAGCAAAAATATAAATGAGTTGATGGTTTCAGTACAAAAAGATGATGTCATGTCATTAAATAAATTCTAGAATACATAGCAAAACTGAGGGACCAGAATCTTTGGTAGGTCTTGATAGGCAGACAAAAGTTGTACTTGCAGCAACCCTAAGGGACAGTAGCATGCTACTGTATGCGACATGCTGAGCTTTGGAAGCACTTGGAGAACATCTGTGCAACTGTGGGGGCAAGCCCAGGGATGAGGGCTTCTTTCACTGAGCCCTAGAGACATCCAGAAAGCAGTGGAGGCTCAGCATGATGTCATTGAAAGTGCCTTCCCTTCTATGAAACCTGGACAGGTGTGATGACTTGCATGCTACCACTCAGCATAGTTTAAGGAAACCTCTTCCGGCTTAAGTGGTTCTTCTGCCAGAGGAAGTTGAAGAAAGGTTCTTTAGGCTTCAAACTTGGCAGAGGACAGTGATACATATTTAAGTGGACTCCGATATTGTTAACTAGAAAACAATAGTAACTTGCAAAAAAAACAAAAAAAAAAAACCCTCATCTAACATACACTTTCTGTAGAGGTATGAATTCACTTTACTGTGTATATATAATATTTAGACTGTTTTTCATTGATGCTTAAAATATAAGCCTTGTGCTAGTTAGGTTCTTTACCAGTTTAATTGCTGATAGAAGCAGATTACCCAAGTAACCCTTTTTTCTAGAAGTTGTAGATTTGTGTTTATTTAAAATAAAAAAGGTACGATGCAAAACTAGGCTTCATGCTTATGTACTTCCATTTGTTCTGAGTTGGACCTTCTCTTATATGGGTCCCTTCTTTCCATTTTCCTCTTCATACCGATGCATTATTTTATTTTATCTTTTTTCTGTATACTTCTCATTACTTTGTGCTAAAAGCTCTAGGTGAAATGGGTTTTTTAAATATTGTATACATTTGTAGTACAATATTTGCAAGTGAAGAAGAAGAGTTGGGTTTTATATGCCAATTTTCTTTACCACTTAAGGAAGAATCAGACCGGCTTACAATTACCTTCCCTTCCCCTCCCTACAACAGACACCTTGTGAGGTAGGGGAGACTGAGAGCGCTCTAACAGAGCTGTGACTAGCCCAAGGTCACCCAGCTGGCTTCGTGTGGAGGAGCTGGGAAACCAACCCAGTTCACCAGATTATCGTCCACCGCTCATGTGGAGGAGCGGGAATCAAACCTGGTTCTCCAAATCAGAGTCCACTGCTCCAGACCACCGCTCTTAACCACTGCACCATGTTGTATCCCCTTCCAAAGGGGTAATGAGACCTCATAGAAGTCCAGAGAGTAAGAATTGTAAACACCGGTGTGGTGTAGTGGATAGAGTGTCAGACTAGAATATGGAAACCCAGGTTTGAATTTCCCACTCTGCCATAGATGCTTGCTGGGTGATTTTGGGCCAGTCACACACTCTCAAGGTTAATCTACCTCACAGGGTTGTTGTGAGGATAAAATGGAGAAGAGAATGATGCAGGCTGCTTTGGGTCCCCATTGGGAAGAAAGGCAGAGTATATATGAAGTAAAAAATAATAATAAATTATTAGCACACATTTATATTGTGACCATTGGCAGTGATCTAGTACTTAAGTTATTACCTGTAAGAGTTCAGCTGCCCCAAGTACCCTACTAATCTGTTAGTTACATTACAAAATAGGCTTTCTTGGCTGTAGAGTTGTTGGGATTTCTCTCAGTTTACAAACTACTTCTGACTAATTTTTAAATTTACTTCTTATTTTTACATAGGTTGTTGAAGACTATGCTGGAAGATGGCAAGTTCCTTTACCGCAGCTTCAAGTGCTTCAGACAGCACTCTGTTGTTTCACATCTGCATGTGTCTCATTCCCACCTGAATGTGAACACGTACAGTATGTGTTGAGTAGCCTAGCCTTGTAAGTAAATCTTCTGCCTTTTCTTTAGAGCACTGTAGTAACTTTATGGATAACTTACAGTTACTGGAGAAATTCATGTTGAAAGACAGTCTTCTGTGTTAATGTGCTGCAGACAAGATGACTTTGTGACATTCGAGTCAAAATGAACGCAAATTATTTTCCATCTGCAGAGGTGACCGACTCAGATCCAAGAGAATTAAAAGTACAAAATTATTTTAGTCTCAAAATAGAAACACTTTTAACCACCATCCAGCAGGATGGAAGAGAAATGGGTTTTTTTAATGCTTGTACGCTGCTTCTTCCCTCCTTGGGAAGTCCGTTGCTTCCCAAGTCCATGACGAGGTTATTTCTAGAGTAACAGTCCTATAGTTAGCACTTCGTAACTAACCATGTGCTGCCGACATTGACTGAGAAAGTTGGGATGAATATAATATTCCACTCATTTGTTAATCTGGCTGAATAGTAGATTCATACAATCATATTTTTCTCGTGATCTTGAGTCAGAGTTGAAAATATTCTGGAAAATGTTAATTTGACCAGTACATCTGCGCAATTACTATTTATGGGAGACCATTGTAGTACTAATGAAAACGAATGAAATATATTTTGAATTGTCGTAAACAGCTTTGCAATGATACTGGCTTGGATCTGCTGGAGAATCTTTGCACATGGGCAAGTTTTGGGGGGAAAACTCACCCTTGCTACTTGCACTAAGTTAAACATAGCATATCCTAAATTGTTTCTCTTTCTGCAAGATGCTGGGTGAGCAATTTCTGGGTACTATAAAATACAAGGAAGAAGCAGAGTACAAGCATTTGAACAAATCATTTCTCTTCCATCCTGCTGGATGATGGTTAAAGTGTTTTTGTGTTGAGATTGAAATAATTTTGTATTCTTAGTTCTTTTGGTTCCCAAGTCTGCCACCTCTGCAGAGTGAAGATCACTTGCATTCAGTTTGATTCAGATGTTACAAGTCCAGAACAAAAACAGCTTTTAAATATTGGAAGCACAATCATGTGACCTTTAAAGACATATTGGCCAGTATAAAGATGTGACAATTTTGGAGATTTTGAAGCCATGGGAAAACTTCTGGTTTTTTGTTTTTAAATTAAAAATTGAAATTTTGGGTTAAAATGAAATGTATGCAGTACTTACTGTCATACCAAATCTAAACTAATATTAGTGCTGTAACAAAGTGCATAATTTATAACTTAGCATTTTTTTTGTGCCATCAAGTCACAGCTGACTTATGGTGACCTTGTAGGGTTTTCAAGGCAAGAGACGTTCAGAAGTGGTTTGCCATTGCCTTCCCCTGCATCACGTCCCTGGTATTCCTTGGAGGTTGTCCATCCAAATACTAACTGGGGCCGACTCTGCTTAGCTTCTGAGATCTCAATAGCCTGGGGCTATTGAGGTCAGGGTGCTTAGCATATAAAATTGCAATATTTGACATATTTATGAAATCTAGTTATTAATGTTTTAGTTTTGCACAAGCAGATATACCCAAAACGTGAGAGAAAACTGGAAGGCAGTACACCCTGTGCAAACTAGCTCATGTACCTTAATTTTTGCTGTCTGGTTAGTGAGAGCTTAGTTCGCAATTAAACTAGCAGAGTTTGCCTCTGATGCTTTGGTGCAGTTTCTGCCCCACCTCCTTCTGGTCTTTTTTTCCTCCAGTAAGTTAGGGCGATAAGGTATTTTTTACCCAGCCTCTGGCAAAATCACAGTGGTTTGAGAGAGAGGTGGAAAGGTTAAAAGGACAACATATGCTGCAATTGAAAAACAATGAAAGGCCTGCATGCGCTGCTCATGAAAATTAGGTGTTCTTCTAGTTACAGAAATACATCATGGATTTAAGAGCCATATGTGTCTATAGCATGCCCACGTTGTCTTTAAAAGCATTTCACACATTCTAAAAGATAAAATATTTCATATGAGTTTTTCCCAGTACTACCCCAAATGTCCAATTTTTCCATCTGAAAAATTGAAAAAAGGCCTCAGTAAAATGGTGTTTTCGCCTACTTTTTCTGGGTCCCCCCCCCCCATGGGCCTTTACATCTCTAGACCAGTATCTCTAGTAGATGTTTGGTGTGGAAGAATCACTAACAGCAGGCCCTTCCTAGCTGGTAAGAGCCAACCAGGAGAAATTTGACTAAACTGATTCCTGGGATTGTGGCTCTGTTCTATAGTTGAAGTAATAAAAAGCTTCAAATACCTTACATTCAGATGACCCAGAATGTAAGATAACCCCTTAAAATATTATACACACCCACAAATTATCACTGGATCTACTATAACTTTTATGCAAATGAAAGATGTCTCCTTCTGTTTTTTTGATAGCATACCTGGAAAAAAACCTAGTCTTGCATTTGAGTAAATACTTCATGTGTTTAGTCACATCTTTATGTTGCTTCTTTAGGTTATTACTGCCTCACATTTAACTTTTCAAGGGAGAGTTATTGAGGGAAAGACTTGTCAGCAGCTTCATGCACACAATTTGGATGTTCTTGACTTGGTTTCCAGATGGGGTCATAACACTTGAGATTGAACTTTTACTTTTTGATTTAACTTTGCCTGGGGATAAATGGAGATCAAAAGTATTAGTTTTTATGAGGTAGTTGTTGTTGACATCATTGTGTGGCCAGATGGAGGCTTGTAAAACTGTCGAGCAGTTTTTCTCATTCCTGGCAGGGAAGTTAGAAAAGGGAGATGCTGTCATCCCTTTGGGTTCTCCTGTAAAAAGATTCCTTTCCTCCCACTCCCCTGTAGTAACAATTATACCCATGGCAATTGGGGTGGTTCATCTTGGAAGCCAAAGTTCGATGACAGCAGTCTCCTCAATCCCTGTAGTCCTGGTGCTTACCCATTTGTGTCCAAGACGAGGGATTGTTAGCAGCAGAACTGACCCAAAATGTACCTAGACAAGAACAAATTAATACAGTATAAAGTCAGGTGACCAGGAAGAGGGCAGTGAGTAAGGCATTAATTTTATATACAGACACATGTGTGTGAGTCTGTCTCCTTACCTCATATCTTAGGTTTATAGCTTTGGGGTTTTCCTGGATTTATCACAACATTTGAAATTTTAGATTGCTAAATCTAAAGTGTCCAGGAATGCATCTCAACTCTCCATAAGGCAAAAATTTTATACTCAGTTATGTCAAAGTTAGACTCTTCATTATTCTGTGGAGCTGCACTTGAAGATGGGAAGTTTCAACTGGTGGGGGATGTGGCAGTTCACATCCTGCTTCAGTAGGTCAGTGAAAGCCTATTATTCCTGTGTTCTGGTATGATTTGGATGCAGCTGTTACACAAAATAATTGGGGTACACTAGTCTACCATTTAGGGATTCTGCATTTTCAAAAGGGAAAATCATGAAATAATTTGTAGTCATTTTTATTTGATGTGTGACTCTTAGTTGCTTTGATTTCTAGGAGTTTTTTTGAGTTGCTGCTATTCTTTGGAAAGGATGAGTTCTATGAAGATCCTTTAAAAGACATTCTGGGATCAATTCAGGTAATTTCAGTCACTATAACTGGGAAATAGAATTGATTATTACTATTATTTACGAGTGGGGAGCCTGTGAATAATCTTCCTGCTCGGTTAGTCCTGACCATCAGCAGTCTAGCATTATAATGTAACATTGCTGAGGTGGGGGTAGATGAACAGGAAGCTTCTTCGTAGTCCTGAACCTGAGCTTCCCAAAGATGGTGGTAAGAAGGTATTGTCACCTCTTTTGTCTGTGCTGTCTAGGAGAGTTTGGGGTGAGGAGTGGGGAATGTATGCCTCGTTGTACGAGTCACGCTGTCTTTCCCTCCCATTCGAGGATTTCATAAACAAGGATTTTCTGACATTTGCAGCTTATAATTTTTTTGGGGGGAGGGGGTTCTTCCCATTCTAATTTATACATCTCCCAGAACCCTTAGGGTTGTATAATAAGGCACCCTTGCATGAATGGAAGGCACATCTGCTCACACGAGGAGGGATCTGCAATTTTTGTGAGTTTCTTGCTCAAGTTACAGCCTCTTTGAACTGTAGCTGGCACTGATCCTGACAGCTTTTTTTATCGGCGGTGCAGGGGACTGTAGAAGACAGGATTAACATGAAGTATCTGTTCTGTAAGTAGAGCTTTGGTCATACTTTGTTAGATCCATCTCTTAGCTTCAAAGTAATCAGAAAGTGCAGTGTCTTGATTGAGTCAAGGGATATGGTGTGGGGGCACGTTCTGTCATCCACAATCCTAATCTTGCCCTCTCAGATGCTATGAGTGATTAGGCATTTGAGCAGTCACCTTTCCTACTTCTTCAACAGCCCCTTAAGCCAGTGTTTAATTGCCCTCAATGTTCTTCGTCTTCTGGGCTGCAGTGAACATCTTCCATGTTTGTCAGCCTGTTTTCTTTTTGTAGTTGAAATATCAACTAATTAAAATGTTAGATGGTAGCCTTTTAAAATGTTATTTAACTTGTTAAATTGTGGAACTCCCTTCCCCAGGATGTAGTGATGGTTGCCAACTTGGAAGGCTTTAAGAGAGGAGTGGACATGTTCATGGAGGAAGGGGGTATTCATGGCTACTAGTAAAAATGGCTACTAGTCATGATGCATACCTATTCTCTCCAGGATCAGAGGAGCATGCTTGTTATATTAAATGCTTTGGAACACAGGCAGGACAATGCTGCTGCAGTTGTCTTGTTTGTGGGCTTCCTAGAGGCACCTGGTGGGCCACTGTGTGAACAGACTGCTGGACTTGATGGACCTTGGTCTGATCCAGCATGGCCTTTCTTATGTTCTTATGATTTTCTGGCTAGATGGGAATCTTCCACATGTGCAGAAATTCCCCCATTTCAGTGCTCTATTGATTGCTTGGTAGATGTTATAGTGCTCCGTCAAGGTATGTGCCACTCTGTCTAGTTTTAGAAACAAAATTTAAGCAGACCCATTTGTCCATGGAGCTCATAAAAGTAAGAGTGTATAAGTAGTATGGCTAATGCTGAACCTCAGGGATAGCTGACTTTTTATTCTGGGATCAGTGCTTTCTTTACCATTGACCATTCATGGTCCTGTGGAGTTGTCTTTCCCCCCAACTAAAGAAACCTTCCCATTCTGCTGAAAATGAAGTCTGAAAATCAGTGGTGGGGTGCTAGGAGTAGTGCTGACCATGCAACAAGCCTCCCTCCTATATGGTAGTCACCTCTGTTAAGTGTGGAGAGATGGGAGCTGCAGAATACTCTGACGGGCTAGATGTGGCACTGAGATCTCCAGTTGACTGTTGCTGTCTGGGGTACAGCTTTGTAGATTTGGTTTCTACTCGCGTAAGCATATTTGATGCTGTGTGTACCTTCACTAGAATAAAGCTCAATTTCTTGTAAAGCTGTTAATATTATTTCCTTTGTAGGAATGTCAGAACCTCTTAAATAGATATGGAAATGTTAACTTGGAGTTGGTGACTCGAATTATCAGAGATGGAGGACCTTGGGAAGATCCAGTTTTACAAGCTATTCTTAAAGGAAAGCCGGTTTCTCAGGAGCTAGGTATTAATGTTTTTATATAAATAATGCAAATAATACCATAGTTACTAGTCTTGTATCCTAACTTTTTATCATTTTCTGTAGCTTGACTTACAGGTCACAGAATGCTGTGCTGCTAATTTTAGATGTAAGACAACTTGCCATTCTGGTTATAGTGTATCTTGCAGCATCATTTCATTGGCTATGGGCTTCTTTCTTGGTAGCTGAGGTATATTGCTGCGCTCTGAAACTGCCAGTTTGAATCTCACTTACTTCTGAAGTTCATTAGTGATGAATGGCTGTATCATTGATGAATAATTTAAAATGTGATCACCCCCGGGGTGGTGTCCTGCCCCGTTTGTTTGTTTTTACATATAGATGTGATTAAACATTTGGCTTTATATCCACAGCATAAGTATGCTTGCCTTGCTTCACAAGCCTTTGCGATTTAGTCCTTACTAGGGAGAAATACCTTCAGATAGATCCAATTCTGAGCAATCACATAGTCTGAGAAGACAGAGGTGGCACTTAGGGGTGTGTGGCTTTTTTATGGATGCAGTTGCTCCTCAGTCCCCTGCATGTGAAGGGAGTCATGGTTGAGGTAACTTCCTTGCTTTACCAGGCCACAAAATTGTACCCTCAGTGCCAGTGGACTCCCGGGAACAGTGTGGGGGTCTGCATGGGTGAAGGGAAGAAAAAGGTTGGTGAAACTTTCCTCCTACCTTTCCCCGTAGAAGTGCTGTCTGCCCACAGAAATCATGATTAGGATCTAAGCCATTAGAACCTGCCTTTTGGCTGCTTAGATACATGAAGGTCTTGAAGTAGGTATTCAGTCATTCCTAAAGACTTCCCAGTTTGCTCAGCTTGTTAAAAAAAATACAACTATGCCTGTGTATAGCTTTTAAGGGAACTGGGAAGCCTTTGCTTGCATAGGAGCGCAGAATGAAACTCAGCTGAAAACACAGAAATAATGCTTTTTCTATTCAGAGGATTTTTCATTAGACACTTGCAATGGTGTTAATGTAGATATCATGAGACTGTAATACTACTTTTAATGTGACTGCTAGGATTTGCATATTGGCTTCTGGGGTGACTGGCATATATTACCTTTTGTTTTGAGACCACTGACTTGATTGTTTAAATTTCTTAGAAACATGGCCTTCTATAGACAGATTTTTTTCATAATTTCTTAATTTTCATTCAACTTAATAATTATTTTTCATGTTTATGTTTAAATTAAATTTGAATTTTAAACTTACCATCTGTGTGATCTAATTATGTCTGTCCTTTTCTTTACCAGTTATCAAATACTTAAGTTCTGAAAATCCACTCTTCTTTGAATTGCGTGCCAGATACCTTATCGCCTGCGAACGCATCCCAGAGGCAATGTCTCTCATCAAATCTTGCATGAGTCATCCAGAAATTAGCAAAGACCTATATTTCCATCAAGCATTTTTCATGTGTCTTTCTATGTCATCACTGGAAGATCAGCTATTCCAAGAGGTACAGTCTTCAGTAAATTTTTGCTTAGAAATGCAGCTTATCCTTTTATGTTTATAAAGGGAAATCGTATACAACAACAAAACAGGAGAATGAGTAGACAAATGGGTTGAGTTCAAACTCCCCCATCACAAGTGAAGGGCAGTACTGTTCATGCAATAAGGGAGCACCTTCTGCTGACTCCCCCAGCTGCAGGCACCTATGTTGCATCCCATGCCATTCTCCAAACTAGAGTTTCTAACTCCTGGTTGGGAAATTCCAGGAGATTTTGGAGGCTAAGCCTGGGAGGCCATGGTTTGGGGAGGGACCTCAGTGGGGTATAATGGCATAGAGTCCACTCTCCAAAGCCGCCATTTTTTCCAGAGGAACTGATCTCTGTCACCTGGAGATTAAATGTAATTCTATCTGGGAGGTCTTCAGGCCCCACCCTACTCTAAACTCTCCTGACCTTTGGGAATTTTGAGGGGGGGAAAGAATGCGGAAAAATATATATTTCCAAAAGTGGAGAACCTCTTGTGATTGTCTGCATTCAACTCAGTATCTTTGTGAAATGCTTTCCTGCATTAAACATTGCTACAGTAGTGTACTGAAGATAATGCTTGAAGAGCAGTGGAAGCTGTTTTTTTAATGCTGCCATGGAACTAGCAGTGATCTAGATTGATAATTATTTCAGATTTATCAGGGGAAGAGAACAGGGGCCTGTACTTAAAGTTTATGAGACCAGATTGTAAACAGCTTCTGGTCAACTTAATTTTCCTCTTAAGAAAACCTTTTTAAAAGAAAATATTTTTGAATAAAATACAGCCTTTTAGTGTATGAGTTTTCCTTCTTGAAGAGCTACATGGGTAAAAGTTCATCTTTAACATGTAGCTAAAATAAATGTTTAAAACTTAAGACTGGGACAATATTGCTCATCAGAGGTTCATGTGGCCAGTGATAATTTACCCATGTCTTTTGCAGCAGTGTTGGTCTTGCTTTGCTTGTTAGGTTCAGCTTTACCTTGAAGCTCTATTGAAAATCTTCAAAACCAGTTTGACCACCAATAACACTGAGACAGAAAAAATGAATGTGTGCATTATAGGCATCATTGACTTGAACAGTGTCTGAGCTCTGTGAAGAGTTACCATACAGACTGCGTGTATTACCGTGTGTGTAAAGTGCCGTCAAGTCTCAGCCGACTTACGGTGACCCCTTTTGGGGTTTTCATGGCAAGAGACTAACAGGTGGTTTGCCAGTGCCTTCCTCTGCACAGCAACCCTGGTATTCCTTGGTGGTCTCCCATCCAAATACTAACCTGCTTACTACATATTGACTATTTTGGAAACCCAACGGTGGAAGCCATGATCTTTCCCAGGCGTAAAGCAAATGAAGTACTTGAGTAACGGTATTTACTACATAACAGTAGTTAGCTTTTATGTAGAATCGTGCAAAGATAGATTTAAAATGAACCTCAGCCTGAAGTCATGTTCAACTTGTTTGCTTCTGTTGGTTGTGCTTCTCTATATAAAATAGCAATATTACAAAGTTTAATGTATCTCTCATTTATTTATTTTTATTTTGAAACGTGTATCCTGCTCTATCCCAGCCAAAGACGGGATCAGAACGGCTCACATCATAAACATTATTTTACACTACAATCCAATTTATATCAATTACTATAAATACAGTTTAACAATTAAAACCACAATTCTAACTAACTCTAAAATCTAAATGGTGCCCAATTTGTTAACACAAAGGTCAGTAGCCAGCTCAGAGGAGAAACCAGTCAAGGTCTCCAAGCCAAATCAAAACCAAATAAGGAAAGAGAGGAGAGGCCAGCTACGATGGAAACTGTTGCTGCCCTCAACCATAGGCCTGGCGGAACAACTCAGTCTTATAGGACCTGCGGAACTGCACCAAGTCCTGCAGTGTGTGTTTTGGCATTTGCTCAGATAAAAATAGCTATTTCAAAACTCAAACAAATCACACACGGTGGTCAGATATTCTTTATTTAGAAGCCTTCATATTTCAAACCATTGTTTAGTACTACCCATCTTCCCTGAAGGCATTTGGCTTTCACATTTAACAAAACTGTTCCTTATAATGTCAACTTAGCATTGAAATCATTTCCTTTCATGTATTGAAGTGTTTTATCATGCTAGTCCATTAAAAAATATTCATTATGGGTTAACTAGATTTAAAAATAACGATATTCTGGGTTGAGTTTTAAAAAATTCTCAATGCTCTCCTGGGCTCCCTTCTCCCGCTGCATCTCTGTGTGCCCACCCCCTGAAAAGTTGCTTCTGAAGGTCAAGGGCCCTTGAAACATCAAGGGCCACTGTGGAAGAGGGAATTGAAAGGCACTCCCCTTCTTGAGGGAATTGAAAGGCACTCCCCTTCTTGTGGAGGCACAAGTTCTTTTCTGCTTGCACAAGGGTGAGTTTGGATCCACCCTCCATTTTTAAGGGAAATGTCTTTGCACTTATTTATCCTTTTCTTTTTATCCAAGAAGCAAAGCCTGTTTTATTGAGTGGGACTTACTCCTGGGAAGGTGTTCTTCATAGTGCTTATCTCATTTTGGTTTTACAGCAGTTGCTAAAAACCGACTGTATGGATGGTGTTGAAATCATCTGCAACATTGCAAAAGAAGGGAAGACCGCCTTAGCCTTGTGTCTTTGTGAGTCATTCCTTATTCCACATCTCGAAAAAGGAGATATGTATTGCATCTGGTAAGTGCCTTCTTTCTAGTGATACCTCTTGAGCAGATTGCAGGTTTATATTACGACAAAGAATTGGTAGAATTGTAATATTTTCCTGCTGTAGTTAAAAGCAATGCTTTGTGATTTCTATCATTTGAATGTATTCTGTCCTTTGAATGTACTTTATTTTTCTTTCCTGTGGAGCTATCTGTTGATAATAGCCCAGTGTGTAGGGGCATAGTGGTACTGGCTGCAAAATACATAGCTTTAAAATATTAGCCAAAACCAGGTATTGAAAGAAATTGTAGTGCTGAGAATACTTAAAACAGCATGCTACTTTTTCTCTGGTTTTAGGAAGTACTTCACTTTAAAAGTTTTTAGTTGGCAACTATAGCCCTTTTTCTACTAGAAATAGCAACTGGGTTTGTTCTGATTAATATAAAGACTCCAGATCTCTTCAGGCAGCCAGACATTTCCTGGCTTATGCTTTCTATTTAACTATATTAAATTCTGTGATTTCATGAACAATTTATAAAATAATAACTCTTAACGTGCATTGGGAAAGGTATGCCTGTGTGTGTGTAGGTATAGGTATGCCTACACACACACACACACACACACAGAAAAAACATCTGGTTTGGGTTTTCATACCACAGTGTGCAGTTTGCTATCTTCTGTGTCAAGTGTGTAAGATACTGTTAACTGCTATCTTCTGTGTCAAGTGTGCAAGATACTGTTAACTGCTCTTGTTACAACGGTGTGTTCCATAGGCTAATCATGATCTTACCAGAGTTTGATGTTACTACTTCCATAAAATTGCAGGAGCGGAACAAATCTTGGTCACAAGCAGTCATTACTCCAGTCCAATACAAGATGAAATTAAAAGCATCTGAGATGGGAGGATGTTCTTCCTTTAAAACATCAATTTTAAGCATTCTTTCACCTTGCTAGTAAATCCCAATCTTTACCCACTCAGTAGCTGAAGGTTGGACTGTACTCCAGTGGCTCGAAAATAGATTAATGGAATGGACCTCTCCTCAATTCTAATTAAGCTGGTGCTGGAGATGGAGCGAAATATTTTGATCTTCATTTTTTCTCAGGTTATCCATATCCTCTTTCACATCAGTTTTCTTTCAGGATATCTGTCCCAGGAATGTTGCCATGAAGCTGACAGGTTGTGACCATCAAACATATAAAACCAGCTCCACTAAGACCCCAGTTCCAGAAAAGACTTCAGTTGTTTCAAATAATATGCTTCTTTTATTGCAGTCTCTGAAGTACATTATAATTTTCAGTTAATGTAAACTAATCAAAATACATATGTGCTCCTAACAATTTTGATTTTTTTTGTTTTGTTACCAAATGTTACTTGCCCTGAGCCATCAGGGATAGAATGGGATGAATACAAATAATTGAAGGATTATGCTAGTGGATGCAGATATTCATCACATTCCTCTTTTGACCCCCGAGAAGCTAATGCTGGATGTTGTGGGATCCACATGGACAAAGTCATAAGATTCTGGACTGCATTGAGGAGGAGAATTGAATGAAATCACTCTGCTTCCTGCAAACACTCCTATTGTTTCTAGGTCTGTGCTGGCAAAAGAGGGAAGCGGAAAGTTTTGCCCAGTGCTGTCGCCTTGCTGCAGCCACCTGCCCCTCAGTGCTCCAGCATTTGACCTTTGAGGGTCAAAAGGGGCTTATGAGAGAATAGGAAAGCAGGGAAGATCTGGATCCACCAGCATGTAGCTGTGGTGGTTGGTAGGATGCAACCCAATAAATGACTGAAATTAAGCAGGTTCTGTTTTCTGAGGAAAACATGGGAGAAATACAACCAGTTCTGCACTTCAGCTATAACCATGGTTTTTTTTGGATGTATGTACTACTAAGGTTTCAGAAGACAGTGTCAATAAAACATGCTTGCTATTAAGTGTATCTTCCCCTTTTGCAGAAAGTTTTATATCCTTTGTGGAAGCAAACCTAAGAAATTATGCAGAATTTTCCCTCCATGTACAATACACTTCTGACTTAAGATTAATGTTGAGGCTTGTTCCAAACTTCTGTGCAGAATTTTGGTATAATGAGTTATAGTCACATAAGCATTAATCAGATTTAGTTTTATAGTATGTTACAAGTATGTTAACATAAATTTCTAGTTGTACTAATTTCTAGTTGTGCTAATAATGCAATTGCAGTGCGTTTTGAAGTATAATGTGTCTAAATCATGCTAACAGGTTGTGTTCGGTCTGTTTATAGGGAGCTGATCTTTATTTGGAGCAAACTACAACTTAAATCTAATCCATCGAAACAAGCATTTGTAGATCAGTGCTACCATCTTCTAAGAATAGCTACAAATATAAGAGTTATTTTCCCTTTCATGAAAGTTATTAAAGATGAAGTAAGTTATGGTGTATTTTTTCTTTATGTATTAGACATGATCTTTTAAGTGTTTGCTAGTACTTGTTATTATTGCAACAGGAATAAAGATGTGTGTGTGTGTTAAGTGCTGTCAAGTCGCCTCCGACTCATGGTGACCCTATGAATGAAAATCCTCCAAAATGTCCTATCCTTTACAGCCTTGCTCAGACCTTGCAAATTGAAGGCTGTGGCTTCTTTTATTGAGTCAATCCATCTCCTGTTGGGTCTTCCTCTTTTCCTGCTGCCCTCAACTTTTCCTAGCATGACTGTCTTTTCCAGTGACTCTTGTCGTCTCATGACGTGACCAAAATACGATAAATAAAGATACATAATTGTTTAAAGTGTCATTTTGTACCAATGTATTTTTTTAGATTGTAGAAGCTTGACTGAATAAAATTAAGCCCACAAACATAGGGCATAAAATATATTTTCTCTATCCAAATCAGTCCCAGTTATGCAAATCTGACACCGGAGTGGTACAGATCTAATATTAACTATGGCTAGCAATAGTCATTGTTTTGTTATCTCAATCCTGAACTAAGCCCTGCCACCAGAGCATGTGCATAAAGAGACACGGGTGAGACCTTTGTGCAAGCAGAGGTTAAAGAGGCAGGGTAGTTTCCTTAAGCATGGATTATCTAGAATGGAAATAAATTTTAATCATAATTAATGCAACCTGGCTTGCAAACCTACTACAAATGATAGTTTTACATGCTGGTTTATGGCCAGTTATTAGCCATTGCTCTAAAAGAAAAAAGTTTATTAGATTACATGAATTATAACAGAGACCCCCCCTCAATAAAATTCATCTTTGTATCTCTAGCTTCTGCATCCCATTAAAGTGGGCAACATCTCCACCCCGCCACCCAGTGGTATGTCACTGTGGAAGTATAAAGGGGAAGCACATTTTCACATGTTTTCTTATTGGTGAGGAATGTAGGGCTTGATCCAAAGGTTGTTTTCCATCAGTGCAAGGCACTTCCAATTACTGAAGAGGGGCTTTTTGCTGATTTCCCTCCTCCCACTGCATAGGCCCCCATAGGTCCTCTGTTCATGAAGAGCAGCATTTCAGGATACTCAGTGAGGTACAGCAGGAAACGTCTGTTAATGAAACTCTTCTGGTGGCACTTTGGATCTAAGTCATTGTCTGTTATAGTTAAATGGGTTGTGCCAAAGATGCCAATTTTTTTGAGAAAAGGTTGACGCCTGTGCCATTCAATATAGTCATCTACCAGTTAGAAAAAATATATAAAGAATATGCCACCACAGAAGTATCTTGGTCATGCTGGAAAGTCAGTTAGCAGAATTGTGAACTTCCTGGTTAGATGTGACTGTGACTATTAAAGGAGTACTTGGATATATGAAGCACAATTGAGAAAGGCATCCTGTAATTTGAATAGGAATATATACCTAGAGCCTGGTTTCTGTATTATACATAGAATGTGCAGAATACTATAACATGCTGTACATGTGTCTGACTTGGAAGACATCTCAGCTTCTGTTCATTCAAAATGCAGTAGCAAAATTCTTATCCAGGGTCAGCCACTTGAGACATTTTACTCAGATGTCGCCTGCACTGGTTACCTATTTGCTTCTGGTCTCAATTCAAAGGCCTGTTTATTATGTGTGTGGCCCTTTATGACCTAGCATCACCATGCTTACCGAACCACATCTCCCTGTGTACTCCCCCACACAATCTGTGTTTCCTCCATAGTTTCTAAGTCTTAAACACTGCAGTTTCAAATTTAATTCTATTAAGTTTTCTCTTGATTTTTTTTAGAATGAAATGTGTGCGTGTTGTTGATGTAATATTACTTTCAGAGTAATGGGATTTTATTTCTCACAGGTTGGAAAGGATGGTTTGCAGATTTGCGTTGAGATATGTGGAAGTGCTCTCCAGCTGGATCTCCGTGATGATCCAAAAGTGAAGTGTTTAATATACAAAACTATTGCTCACTTTTTGCCAAATGATCTGGAGATCGTCAGAATATGTGCTCTTTCCATTTTTTTTCTTGAGTGCAGCTTGGAATCCTATCATACTGTTGAACATCTATATAAATGTGCAGATGAAGAATACAATGAACAAATCAGTTCTGTTCAGAATCGTGTGCGTTTTGAGTTGCTTCCAATTTTGAAAAAGGGTTTATTTTTTGATCCTGAGTTCTGGAATTTCTTGATGATCAAGCAGAACTGTTTAGCATTACTAAGGGACAAAGCCTCAATTAACTCAAATGAAAGTACACTGGGACATTCTTCTGCTAGTACACAGAAGTTGCCACGTCGAACGTTACGTAGTGATCATTCTTGTCTAGCAGATGTAAGCAATGGAGAACTAGGCCGTGAAGACCCTTCTGGAGCACAGTCCATATGTCATGGTAATTCCAGAAAGAACCACGTAGATCTTGGAACACCCAAAATAGATCACAATGTACCTAGGCACCGCTGTGTGCTATGCAACAGGGAATTTCTTGGAGGTCATATTGTGAGGCATGCACAGGCTCACCAGAAAAAGGGCAGTTTTTCATGTGTAATGTGCCGTCGAAAATTCAGGCAAAAAGGAGTAATGCTTAAGCACTTAAAGAATCACATCAAGAAGATGACAAAGCATCAGCTTGCTTTAACGGGTCATGATCAAAAATCCTCTGATGTAAATGAAGTAAACTGCTCTAGTGGAGATGTTCCTCTTGAAAATGGGAACCTGGAGAACTCTAAAGATAACAAAATGGAGGTTATCATTCCAAGTACTGATCAGGAGACACAGAATGCTGAATTCCCTCTGGCAGTGACTGCAAATCATGTTAGCAACCAGGATACCATTATTGAAAATGGTAGTTGTGACAGCTGTTCAAATAACACTCCTGAGCCAGAAACTACAGAAGGATTGCCAGAAAGTGATGGCAGCTTGAGTAAAGAGTTCCCCATACTTCATAGAATAAATGGTGTAGTATGCACTCAAAATGACCTGAACATTATGGACCAAGCAGGCAACTTCAAGTGTCCTGCAAGTGGCTGCACTAGAGTCTTTAAACAGATTAGGTTTCTGAATAAGCATGCACGGAAAGCTCATCCCACTGATCTGAATGTGCAAGAGCATATAATGAAGTCAAATAAAGGAAAATGTCGGTTTTGTCAGAGAAAATTTTTAGATTGCCAACATTTTATTGATCATCTAAAGCAACATGTATATCCGAATGTACACTTTTGTTTACATTTTAATTGTAATCAGAGATTTAAGCTGTCCACTGAGCTTGCAGAGCATATGAAAAGTCACAGTGAGTTTAAAGCTCAGTGCAATTTTGCAGAGTGCTGTGAGCTTTTTGAGGACCTTTCATTGCTGTTTGAGCATGAAGCTCGACATTATTCAAACAAAACTGATCAGCCTGAAGAGGTCAATGAAAATAATTCTTCAGTTATTGTTTTGGAATCCCAGAGCAGCATCCAAGAAAAAGCAAAGAACAGTAATGAAAAAGAGGCTGCAATAGACTTGCCCATTCCAACTTGGAAAGCAAGGAAAGATTCTACAGAACCAAAGACTTATATCCAGAGCGAGAAAAAAATAAATAGTCTAATACAGAATGGGAATGAAAATGCGTGTGATGATCCTGCTACAGTTGTAAACTTGATAGACCAAAAGATACCTGTGATAGAGCCAAATTCTGAGAACTGTGACGTTAGCAACCAGTTAGTCAATGGGCATAGTGAACTGGAACACGCTTCTTCAGACAGTGTTTTGGAAAAAGTTACTGACAACACAAGGACAGAAAATGGGTCCACTCTGCCAGTTTTACACATCTGTAATGATATACTACAAAATAGTATTGCTACAGTCTCTCAGTCACCTTCCAAACCAAATCAGATAACGGAAAACACTTCATATGGATTAATTTTAACAAAACCATACATTAGACCATTGCCTCCAAGTTACCTTGATGAACGGTACATTAGCATGCCAAAAC
This sequence comes from Euleptes europaea, assembly GCF_029931775.1. NCBI lineage: Eukaryota > Metazoa > Chordata > Lepidosauria > Squamata > Sphaerodactylidae > Euleptes > Euleptes europaea. Next base: position 38,902,477 of record NC_079323.1, read on the forward strand.
GTAGAAAAACTTTGACAGACAAAGTAGACACTTATTTAGAGCAAGATAAAATTTGTAGCAAGTCAGAGAGATTAAGATGCAGCAAATGCTTGACCACCTACTGTAATTCGGAAGCACTTCAGCTTCACCTAGCACAAAAGAAGTGTCAGACGCTCTTTGGATTCGATTCAGATGATGAAAGTAAGTCTTAAAATGCTGCTTTGTTGTGCATGGTTCTAGCCATTGAAAAAGTTATACCCCAAAATGTCTGTTTTTTGACAGAAAGTTGTTTTTTTTTTAAGTGCAGCATGCTATGTCAGGAAAGAAAAATCATTCAGTTCAAAGGATAAGAAATGCAGTCAGTATATCTGATTTTCAACATGGTCCCATCTGTGGATGTTTAAATTTGGAGATTCAAGCCATGAACAGACGAGGTGGATCATTCTACAAACCTGATAAGAATTCCAGGATTGCAGAAAAATCTGAAATCTTAAAAAAAAAACCTTTTGAGGGTTATAACACCCCAAAATAATGGAAGTGGTGCCTGTAGCTTTAAGAAATGAATTCCTTCTGTGGCAATTGCTAGGAAACCATAACAGTGTTGTCAGCATTTAAGCCTTTTCTGTAGTGAAAGGCAAGGGAGGAGGCAGGGCCCTTTCCAGGACTGTTTTGGCCCTTGAGGGGAGGATTCATGGAGCTGATCCCAACAGCAACCACCGGGCAACTAAATACCACTCCATTTGTGTGACTCATCCAAGCCTGGCTGCTTACTGTTTTTCAACAGTAGCAACACTGTGAAAGCTGGTATAGTATAGTGATTAGAGTTTTAAACTAGGATCTGGGAGTCCCAGAATCAAATCACCACTCTGCTGTGGAAGCTCACTGGGTGACCTTGGGCTAGTTGCATATTCTTAGTCTCAGGTGGCTTGTGAGGATAAAATGGAGGAGAATTGTGTAAGTGGCTTTGGGTCCCCATTGTAGAGAGGTGGGGTATAAATGAACTAAATACATATAGCTGAAGATGGGCAGATAAAAAGTTAGTTGATTAGTGGGAGGGAAGAAGAGAAAGAAGCAGGGAAAGGTGCAGATATGGATGCTGCTAGGAAAGAGGAAATAGTGTGGGGAGGGGGACATGGGAAAATGAGCTCCCCCTTCAAGTCCTTGAAGGTTCTTCACTGCACAAATGGGCCTGGCCCAGACTGGCAGATAGCGCTGTGCTACAGTTTTCCTAGGGAGAGACTACTGGTGGAGGGAAGGAGGGAAAGCTGAAGACAGAGGGGCAGATAAAGGTAGGTTGGATGGTGGGTGGGAAGGAGAGCAGAAAGCAGGGGAAAGGGGCTATGCAGGCTTTCAGGGAAAGAACAGAGGAAATAGAGGGGATAGAATAGAAGCTCCCCTTCTTGTAGCATTCTGATACTTGGAATGGTAGAGTTGTTGTTCCTGATCGCTAGAGCTTTAAGACCATCTATATAAAATTGCACAAGTTGTCTTCATGGTTCTCTGTGTGTGTAAAGTGCTGTCAAGTCGCAGCTGACTTATGGCGATCCCTTTTTGGGGTTTTCATGGCAAGAGACTAACAGAGGTAGTTTGCCAGTGCCTTCCTCTGCACAGCAACTCTGGTATTCCTTGGTGGTCTCCCATCCAAATACTAACCCTTGCTGACCCTGCTTAGCTTCTGAGATCTGACGAGATCAGGCTAGCCTGGGCCATCCAGGTCATGGTTCTATTCAGGGTTTATTCAGGGTCTTTTTCGATGTCCCTCAATTATTGTGCCTGGTCTTAATTGTGGTCAGTACAGTAAATGGCCAAGCTGATTGTAACTGAGGTGGTTCTGGCAGGCAGGCGTTATGCCCTAGAAGGAAGTGAATTATTTTAGTTATTGAACACTGCCACCCTGGTACTTCAAGCTTGTGGCCTTATGTTGTGTTTTCAAATCCAGTACTACACCTGTACGTTCAGATATATGCAGCTGCCGGGACTATTTTCCACTAACTTCATCTTGGGGAAAAATTACAACTCTCTCAGATCTGGCCTCATTGCTTTAAGTTTGAGACTGAAGTAATGTGCTTTGGATGGCTATGCATCAGTGCTGTTTGAAGTGCCAGCGTGTGTGGTAGTCTTTGCCGGGCAGGCAGATGACTGGTAATAAATTACATCAGGTTTCAAGGGCCAGCTTTGGTTTCCTTTAACACTCAAGCTCCTTCAGTTCAGAATGCTTTATAATCTACAGAATTTTCAACTGTTCTTAGCTTTTGATGATATTCAGGACCTTTCCTTTGTTTTGATATTTTCTATAGTCAGAAAATAGCCTCAGGGAAGGAAGGGGTGTCTTTATAGCCCTTTGTACACCAAGAACACAGGTGTGATTGGAGGTTGTTTCTTAGCTTTAGAATTCCATTTAGTTAGTGTTATGATGAAGTCCAGTCTGTAGACAGGTTAGTTTATTTTCTTTACCCTTCACCAAAAGGTCGTGAGATTGATAAATCTTTGCTTGGTTCCCATAAGAGGAACATTGCTTGTATCCTAACCACGTGTAAGAAGAATCAAGGAAGCTGAGAGGATCTAGAAATGATTCTTTCACAACTCTGAAACATTGTGAACTTGCCTCTGTATATTTCTGAAATTATGGTACATTGGATTTGAACAAATATTCTGTCTGTGGGGATAAAGAGGGTATTTCTATTTTATTATTTGGCTGTGTTTTTGAGCTTTGGTATGTCACTTGACCTGCCATTTAGGCCTATTTCAGTCGTATTCCAGAAAGTAACAATTGTAAATAACCTATTGGTTTTGAAATATGGTACAGTCAGTTGAATTCCCCCCCCCCCAGACAGTTACTAAGTTTAAGTGTAGAATTGAAGTCCAGAAAACTAACAAGCATGATTTGTTTTTGTTTTTTATAGGTGCCTGATCTAATTTTGTGAGGTCTTCTCAGTTTGAGGAGTGCTGTGGTGGAACACTACAATATTTTGCATCAGTTTGCTTTTTTCTTCTTGGCCTTAATTATAAAGAAGTCTGAAGTCACTAAAGAAAATCATGACCTTGCTCAGTCAAAGCACACTTGAGTCAGAACTAAGTTGTAGTAGGATCTGTGCAGAATTCGAGTCCAGAAAAAACTGTTATAAAGCCCCAAAGTACCAGTTATCCAGAAGCCACAAGTACCATATGAAGCCCAGTGTAACATCATGGTGCAGCGGTAAACTGTATGGTTGTCATGCAGAGTGGTAATGTCCTGAGGAGATGCAAGTGGCACATGCTTTCTGGTTGTGCATGTTCAAAGGAAGCCTGTCTACGTTATTTTGAGTAATCACATTAAATGTTGCTGTGTGCATAAAAAATTGGTAAGTTAAAAGTTGATCTGTTTGTAGAGAGTGATTATTCTTAGCCTGGATTAGCTTGGTGTTTGGATTCCAAACAACTGAATGTAACAAGAGAGTGGAAGTGGCCAAGATAAAGACTGGTGAAGGTGTCAAGACCTGCAATAAGAACAGAAGCATATCTATTCTAAACATCAGTAGTAAAACTATACTCAGATGCACCAAAATTCGTTTTTCTAATATCTGACTCAGGAAACCTCTAGGAAGAACACAGTCATAGTGAGATTAATCAAATCCATACAAGTACTATAATGGGGAATAGCAAATGTAGGTTAAGGATTGGCAGTACCCATGATGTGAAGCAAGCTAATTTGAGCTGCGATGTACCACTAAATTTTGCATCATGATTATTCTGAAATGGGTATGGCTGAAACCTTTAAAGGCCAGGTTCCTCTATAACATGTGAGTTGCAATAGAAAGAAGAGGATTCCACAAGGTACAAAGTAAATTGTCAGATGCTAGGGGAGAAATTTACTGGCCGAATAACTTTGAACCTATATTGTATCAATATAAAAAGACAAGCACTGAATTTTCACTATAAAACATTTGCTTTTTCCCTGAAGGATTCCTATAAATATATATCAGTCCGTAAAGTTCAATGATAAAAATGAATTCTAAAACAATAATTATTTTAGCTAACTGAATGCCCGAAAGAATGACTTGCACTGTGCCTTGTGAAGCTTTAACCTCTCCATCCTAATAAATTGTAAAGACAGAACATTCCCCAAAAACCTATGTCAGTCTTTTCTTGAGAAAAAAAAATACATAGAATTTTCATTGTCATTCTGTTGAGAATTCTTGTTCTTATCACACAGTCCTTTCCCTCTCCTTTGGTCAGTTCAGAAGTAATGTGAGTCATGGTTTACTTTAACTGTGGTTAGTTTGTCTGCAGGCCAAATCCTTATTTTATAATAATCAAATCCTGGTAAAATTATTTATACTAATTATCTTAGCAAATCTGGTTCCAGCACTGTTGTTTCCCCTGCCTCCTCACCATAGATATGGTTGGTAATCAGTTTTCCTTGCAACACTCCACTGATGGAAAATTGTCACTCCATCACTAGCTTGCTTACCATTGGCCACTGGCAACACAAGGGCAGAGAAACTTGTCTTGGGAATTTTTGACCACTCTTAGGGCACTTTCACACAGCCCCAATAATGCACTTTCAACCCACTTTCAGTGCACCTTAACGATCGTTTGCAAGTGGATTTTGCCAGTTCACACAGTAAAATCCACCTTCAAAGTGCATTAAAAAATGGATTGAAAGTGCATTATTTGGGCTGTGTAAAAGTGCCCTAAGAAAGGCATTGGGCTACTGATATCCCCCTTTCCTTTCTTTGCAGATAGTCAGGGAAGGCGCAAGGCTTAACCCTTTCCTTACCAAAAACCCAAGAAAATATTATCCTCCTGCTGGATTTCACTGCAGCCCCCTACACACAAACTCGGCTCAGCTCTCTGCCCAGAATCGTGACTCTGCTCCAAGCGTACAAGATACTTGAAGCACACTGCATCCCACTTCAATCTTACTTCAGTGCCCTGACATGTTTCCATGTTCATGCAAACACTGCCTGCCACATATCTAGAGTGTTCAGTTCTGAGATTCCCTGCCCCATGAAAGGTAAGCACACCTACCATCTGATTTCAGGTGCACAGTATAACACAGGTGCAGTGTTAAATGCAGTTCACTGAACAGTACCAAGCAGTAACAGCTATGAATGCTAATGTAGGTTGGATATGAAAGTGGTGGGTAACTGCTCTAGGAATTATTGGAATTTTTATTTCCTTCCAGCCCCCCCCCAAAAAAAGTTCATGTCAGTAAAATATGAATAGGATTCTTGTGTAAACCATTTCACAGATGGTAGGCAGTTAAGATAACTAGGGCTTTCACTGTCACTTTTCCCCCTTAGGGATTCATGGAAGGCCTTTGAAATGCAGGAAATTTAACAGAATGGAAGTAGCTAGAGGAGTCTGTTTCCAGGCAGACTTGGGGCTGAAGGTAGAGATTGGCTTGGTGCTAGTAGAGCCCGTTGAAGACAACAGCAGTTTCTTTTTTGAGCTGTTCTTGCCTAATAACTGTCGTTGGAGTGGGCGTGGAGCATCAGTGGGAAACACTAGCATTAAGTCAAGATAGTGCATCTGCATGTAACACATAACCATAGTTAAGACTAACTGGTTAATAAGCCAGTTTCAGATCCTAGCTTTGGATCTTTAAGGTGCACTAACTAACTATAGTGTGGTGGTTTGGGTGCGGATGATCAGTTAATTGAATTTAGTTTAGTTAAACCATGGTTTTGTGTTATTTCTGTACTGACACTTTTCAGGTTCTGAAGGATGCAACTAGATCAAAGTTTGGGTGAATTCACAGAGAGGGAATCTTCAGTATTACAAGGATAAAACAAGCTTATGGGTCATTTTAGGAGGTGCACAAGGGTGTTTTTTGCAATGGATAAATGACCGTGGTCACTTGAATATTAGTTCACTTTCATGATGCACATGTGTAAGACTTATGTTAGAAGTAGCTTACATTTGCGAAATATGGAATGGTTTTGTTATGCGAGCTGTTTATATAATTTTGAACTTTAATGATGGTCCATTCTCATTTTTTAAAAATCAAACTATAAAACTACTCTCGCCTTTCATTCATAAGGAACGAGCAAAATACAGTCTTGTGTTCTATTAAAAAGAAAGTCCATCACTGATTTAGATAATTGGAAAGGAATAAAGAGATGATCACAGGTACATTTGTAATACATTCAGACTTCTTAATTGCTTCTGGCTGTTGATGCCTGGGGCACCAAAAGGCAGTTTTAGCAGGATTCTAATGTTCTCTGTGCAAAACTCAAAATTAAGCACCTAAGTAAACCAAATTCTTTAATAAGAAAGGCTGCATTTTCAACTATCTGTTATGCAAATTAAACACACTTGCATAATGTATCTTGTTTGACCATTACTGGACAAACATAGTTCCTAGGATCTATTTTTGAAATTGTGTGCATTGCAGATACAGAACAACTTCTGTATAGCTAAACTCCAGTATAAGCAACAATTCTTAACAGGATGTCATATTTTTTAACTGTTCTTCTCAGTCATAAGATAATTAAAAAGGCAAGTTTCTCATAAAAGTTTTCATGTTTGTTTCACTTGGGTTCCTATCAAAGTTACATTTTTATCAATGCATTTTAAATAGCATTCATATTGTCCATGTTTTCCCATACCATTATTTTTCTGTCATTTTTAAAAGTTGTGTTTTATTGCCCTATTTATACTGAGTGGAAGAATATTAGGTCTGTGTAAAAACCTGAAAGACTGCTTTAGTGGAATTGCATTTACAAGTCCCTACAGAGTATAAAACATTCATGTGCTTCTCTTTTACTTAAGCACTGTATAAGCAAGTTGCTTTAAAATAGGCTCTCTAGTGCATTCGTTGCATTGTGAAGACTGCAGCAGTGGTTGTGATCATACTTTTTTTCACCAGGTGTAGATTTGGGTTTTAGTTTTCTGATTGCATACCACAACACCTCTGCTACTTGTTCAGTTTGAAATGTCTGTCTCCTGATTTGTGTGACCTGCCACCTGTTGGGCTTCAAATTTATCATCAATCTGGGCTGTAATTATAAGCCCTTACTCAGGAATAAGTTCCGTTGAAGTTAAAGTAATTATTTCCAAAGCAAGTATATAAATTTCCTTGTAAAATAGCAGTAGGTAACATACTGTAAAATTGAAAAAATGGAACAAGCCCTTCTATAAAATGCTCACGATTTCCAGTTGGCTTGGTTAGCCATTTGTATCAAAGAAATTTCCATTTTAAAGGTAAACATCTAAAATGAATTCGATTTTAAGCTATATGTAGGAAAACCTCTTGCAGTCTAATTTCTGACATGCTGTGCTAGCACATAAGTGCTTACAGTGGGTTATGTTACTGGAACCTCCGATAATTATCTTAAACTATTTTCTTTGCAGAGATGAATGGATTGCTTTCTGGCACTCAGGTACAAATGTTCAGTGTCACAGTAACATCTGAAAATGGATTTCAAGCATTCTCAGTTCAAGATTTAAGGTTTATTTTGAAGTTTTAAATCACAAAAGTAGCCAGAAACTGAATAAGCTAGGAAGCCAAGTATTAGGGCAAATAGGCTGTCCCTTACTCTCCTGGCCACACAACAGAAATAGTTGCTGAGCCTACCCATAGATACAGTGGGTGTCTGCTTTTGGCTGGCTGCTCGTGTTTCTGCAGGGACTGAAATAAAACCATATGGGTGACTTCCTGTCCACCACCTATATAATTTAAAAGTTTAAGGTGTGGTTCCCTCCCACCTTTTCAATCAGTTCATGCTGTAACATGGTGGTGTGTTTGTCTAGATGGTTCCCTCTCTGGCCAAGAAAGAGTATGTAAGCAGCTGCCAATATGCTGTGTATAGTAACCCAGTCAGGAAAATATGCTATGACAGGTGCTGGTCTCTTCTTTCTCCGTCCCCCCCCCCATCAAAAAGTAGTGGCCCACAAAGCCACTGTATTGCTGCCACATGGGTTTCTCTGCAACTTGTGGTCTTAAGCATTAAAAGCTAGAAGCCAGAGGGAGTGCAGTTATAATAGTTTGCACTATTTCCTCAAGATGATGGCAACGTAAGGTCAGATTAAGCAATTTCTGATAGCCCCAGATGCTTACATGACTATTAGGTGGTTAACAACATTTGACATTGTTTACATGTGTGATACAGAAAAATGACACTTTCCAACATCTATGTTCAGCCTGCCTCCCCAGCTCTGTTCCTGATGATCAACGCTTTCCTGTTTTTAGGATGACCCTTTGTGCCTAAAATGTGTACTGCACTATCCCAAATTTTAACAGTGTTTTCCAAGTCTGTGTAGGATTTGAAATGACTTTTGAAAAGGATATTAATAAACTTCTGTTACTACGCTGATTTGGTTCACAGTAAAGGTCATGTAAAAACATATAATCAAGAGTGGCTCCTTAGGTAACCTGCCTCTGCAACCAGATTTACTGAACAAGTTTAAAACTTATCTGTGGAGAAGGTCACTGGTACTTTGGTTTTTTTAGCCATATTCACTAAACATCTAGCAATTGTATAGTTTGGATCATATTTAACAAGAAGGTTCAACAGTTCTCCTTGTTTAACAAGAAGGGGTAGGATGAAACCCTTCAAGGGGTGGTGTTTTTAATTTATTTTGTACTGTATGACACCTTTATTAAATAAATGCAGTGTGTGCATTTTGGGACTCTTAAGTTTAATTTGTAAACATTGTTATAAGTTCAGCAAGAAAGGAAATTTGTGCTTCCTTCTTGAAATGTTAAATTATTTTATTTTGCATTTTATATGAGTACAAATTAAAACTGAGCCATCAAACTGCAATAAATCAAAAGTAGTATTTCATTTTAAACTTTTTGTATTGTAAATAGAATTGTTCAATAAAATACTGTGTTATTAAAATATGATTTTATGGTGTCTGGGCATCGGCCTAGGAAACATTAGCACCTATACGATTTTTGTATGCCATTTTATATAGCCTTCATGCATCTCAGAATGGCTTATGTAAATGCCGTCAAGTCACAAACAATTTACGGCGGCTCCAGCAAAAGGCTTTCAAAGAAAACTAAGAATAAAAATACCATAAACACTTCCATTATAGTCACTATATTCACTAAACCAATACACACCACCTCATTCCCCTCCAACAACCATAATGCATATGTACTAAATCATAACACTAGTAATGTGTGTTTCAACCTACCAACATAAAATGAATGGTTTCTCCTCACTGATGCAATGACCCAAAGGGAAAGCTCCATTTAGGCGGACTCTTTGGAATTACCCTACACCCTCCCCAACCTGCAAAAAGAAAAGACTGGTACACAGTGGGCCTGTAGGGAGAAGTTGCTTAGGCTGGAAGGGGAGTATAAAGGCAGAGGCCAGTCATGCTGTTCTCTCCCACTACCCTCATGATAGGCACTGAAACATGTTGAAAGGGGAAAAGACAAGGTTTGCTTGCACACTCTTTTCTTGCAGACAGACCAGGAACACTACAGGCTGAGGTGCTAACAAAGTGCTTCCTACTTCTGGAACACATGGGCAAAGGAGACAAAATGCAAGTATTCTGTAATGGAAAAGTAACACAGGTTTGAGAGAGCAGTGCTGCGGATCAAATTTCTGAGCTCTCAGTCTTAAAGCATCTTACGTTTCATGTAACAGTTTTAAAGTATGCTGTCGTATCATCCCCCTATACAAATCCCCCAGTGGCTGTGAACTGCTGGGGGATAGACAAGTATCACATGTAGATAAAGTGGGTTGGGTGGAAGTCCTATGCATGCCTCCTAAACTCTAGTCCTAAACTATATAATCTTCCAACACACTTTGACACTGAGAGACACTGTCCTTCAGTGTTACTCCTCTGAAGATGCCTGCCACAGCTGCTGGTGAAACGTCAGGAAAGAAAATACCAAGACCACAGTCTCACAGCCCGGATAACCTACAAGAACCTATGCCAATGTTTTCATGCATTCCTATGCCTACTTCATATGGTTGATTTTAAATCCCTCTAAAATGGGGAAGTTCTATCATTTTGCAGTTTGACGGGAAAGTTTCCCTAAGACTTTCTTCCCAATTGGATGAATGGAGAGTGGGAAGTTACACCAAGAAATGTGTTACCCAGTTAAAGGAAGTGATTACTGGATTTATTAACTTTAATTCTGAGAGTTAAAAAATGTTTTTACAGAAAAAAATGGACTTCATTTTTTACACGTACCCCATTGGCAAATTTATAACGCTATTATATTACTGATGATTTAACAGCGCATACTGTCTTTAAATGAGACAACTGGGCTTTTGTATTCTTCCATCCAGATTTTTTCTCAGCAAAAAGTAATATTACTCATTTTCACTTCACTTTATTGCAGATCCCACAGCAGCATGTTTACAGAGATGGGTTGTACTAAATAGCATGAGTAGATCTCAATTTCTCTTGATTGTGCTTTTCACTAACTGAATCCAAAACGTTAAAGTCTGTGGCTCAAACTGCATTCTTAAACCTGTGTCACAAGTATTTTCAAGGAATGCTTTCAGCAAATCTTCCTAATTACAGTTGTTGATACAAAAATGTGATTTTACTCTTATAACCTCATGCACATCTAGGAAATATACAAGAATGTGGTCCACAAACGGTACTCGGGGGTAAGCACTTAGACTCTGCATAGAATTACCGGTAAACAGAAAGAGGTCCTTATGTTGCATTAAGTATCTTTTGCCTTAAATATGAAAATGTTTTTCTTCTAACAATTATTTGGTACACTTAAATGCTGCTTTTTATTGCATGATCAAAAAATGACAAATTTCCCTTCATGGACTCAAATCAACTTTAAAAGCTATGATGAAGGGTAATTATGTCACTGACATTTTATTTCCTTGGTTTGAAATATGAACATGGGCAACTTGTAGGGTTGCCAGCTCCAGGTTGGGAAATATCTGGAGATTCTGGGGGTGGAGCCTGAGGAGGGTGGGGTTGGAGAGGGGAAGGACTTCAATGCCATAGAGTCTAATTGCCAAAGTGGCCATTTTCTCCAGGTGAACTGATCTCTGTCGGCTGGAGATCAATTGTAATAGCAGATCTCCAGCCACCACCTGGAGATTGGCAACCCTAGCAACTTGTAATACTCTTGGTATGAAGTGAGAAATACACCCCCCATGAATTTTTTCCTGTTTTTGATTTGAGTGTGAAAAGAACATCCATCCATTTACTTGACTGCTGCAGTAGCAGCTGTGAGAAGAGCTTTCTCTCTGTTTCTAGTTCCAGAGTAGGTTCAGCGGAGTTATCCCATAAATGAATAGATGATTTCTCAAGAATTCAAGAATGTTGTGGTGAAGTTCAAACAACCTTGTGACCAATTTTCCTTTTCTAAGTCCCCCTCATCAGTGTTGAACCATTTGGGGGGGGGGTTACACCCTATCTCCATGGTCAAACTAAGACAACTGGGCAGTATCCTAACTTGAGCTGGAGGAAGTTCCTCCAGCCTAAGTGGCTCTTCCCTTGGAGGAAGGCTTCACACTTCCTTAGTGGTGTGGTAGATCATCTGTAATGAAATTAACGAGTTATACATTTTTGTAGATAAGTGTGATTGACCTTCCTTTTCCTTGGCTGTTAGATACTTCTGTGTGTCTGACACAGCCTGGCCTTTAGGAAAAGCTGGGTCAATCCACCTTTTGTGAAAACTGTTTTACACAATAGATTATTATTTCTCTACAGGTGTGTGTAGGGGAGGGGGTGAGTAATTAACAGAAAAAGAACTCTGTAAAAATGGTCAATGATCATCATAAATTGAAATTGAATTGATAAAGTTAAGCTAGATTGTTCCTATTTTTTGGTACCAATGTAAAAATGGCATCAAACTAATGCTTTCTTCAAAGGGGACTGCTTGGGACTATCTAACTCATGCATAATTATTTGAGAGTTGTTCTGTGTGCAGTTCCTCAAGTGTGGCTGAATAAATCTATAGAAATACAAAACTCTGTAAAGCACAGTAGGAAATGCGAGAGGTTACTCCAGGTTTGCTGGCGTTTCCTTACATTTAACTTTTACATGTTATTCCAAAATGACAGATGCCCATAATCAGTCATGGATCGGGACATCCCTTCTTTTTGCAGTTTTTATTAAAACAACAACAACAACTCGCATTTAAACTTAAGCAACGCGCAGCCCCATCTGTGTGCACACTTACTCGGAAGTAAATCCCATGGAGTTCAAAAGGCTTAAGTACATCCAAAGAATATTGTCGAAGGCTTTCACGGTCAGAGTTCATTGGTTCTTGTAGGTTATCCGGGCTGTGTGACCATGGTCTTGGTATTTTCTTTCCTGACGTTTTGCTAGCAGCTGTGGCAGGCATCTTCAGAGGAGTTACTCCTCTGAAGATGCCTGCCACAGCTGCTGGCGAAACGTCAGGGAAGAAAATACCAAGACCACAGTCACATCCCGGATAACGTACAAGAACCAACTTCCAAAGAAATTCCTGTATCTTTGGGAGAGAAGACTACTGGTGTACGTACCTTTTGGTGAATGAGCAGTGGGGGCAGCCCCATTGAATATAGAGGCCACTTTTGCATGGGAGGCTTTGCCTTGGATTTGCTGCTCTCTAGGAGCCCCATGGCGCATAGTGGTAAGCAGCAGTTCTGCAGTCCAAGCTCTGCTCACGACCTGAGTTCGATCCCGACGGAAGTTGGTTTCAGGTAGCCGGCTCAAAGTTGACTCAGCCTTCCATCCTTCTGAGGTCGGTCAAATGAGGACCCAGCTTGCTGGGGGTAAAGGGAAGATGACTGGGGAAGACACTGGCAAACCACCCTGTAAACAAAGTCTCACGAAAGCTCATACCCTGCCAGAAAATATTTTTGTTAGTCTTTAAGGTGCTACTGGACTCTTGCTCTTTTCTACTAAAGTCTGCCTAGTAAACGTCAGGATGGGACATCACCCCATGGGTCAGGAATGACCTGGTGCTTGCACAGGGGACCTTTACCTTTACCTTAGAAGCACATTTTCCCCATCTGAATTCTCAAAACTCTGCATGGGGGCTTATTGTTGAGTTTTGAGAGTTTGGATGGGGGGAAATGTGCATCTAGAGAACAGCAAAACCTCCCATGCAGAAATGGCCACAGAGTTTATTCCTAACTCCGGTGCTTTTCTCCACCCCACCCTCCTTTCCAATCTGTTGGTCGTCGCAGACAAGCACACCCCACCCACCCACTGATAGCGGGAATACCCCTACGACTCTTCCGAGGCAGAGCGACGAGCGACCCGCCTCAGGGGCAGAACGACGGCCTAGAAAGCCGGAGTAGTAGAAAAGGGAAAGAGTCCAGTAGCACCTTAAAGATGAACAAGAATATTTTCTGGCAGGGTCTGAGCTTTCGTGAGCCACAGCTCACTTCTTCAGATACAGCTAGAAAGTAAATCCATCTGTCTTTAAGTAGAGGAGAGTGAATTCAGACAAGCATTAGTATGTAAATGTTAACAGTATGTAAATGTGAATAGCAGGCATGATGGGATTAGGTGTGGTATGCAGAAGAGTCTGTGATGCCCAGGGGAGAGATGGGTGTGGAGAAATCAGCATTGGTAATGAGCCATGAAGGCAAGGTCTTTATTCAGCTCAGGTAAATGCATTGACTTTAGTTTGAATATCAACTGTAATTCATCAGTTTCTCTTTCCAATCTCCCTTTGAAATTCCTTTGTAAGAGAAGTGCTACTCTTAAATCTGCAACAGAATGTCCTGGAAGGTTGAAATGTTTTCCCACTGGTTTTTGAATATTGTGGTTTCTGATGTCAGACTTATGTCCATTCAATCTTTGTCTAAGAGACTGACCTGTTTGTCCAATGTAGATTGTGGAAGGGCATTGCTGGCATGTGATGGCATAAATCACATTAGAAGATGAGCAGGAATATGAACCTGAGATAGTACGGCTGACATTGGTGGGCCCAGAGATGATGTTCCTAGAATCTATATGAGGGCAAAGTTGGCACCTTGGTTTGTGGCAGGCCTTGGTGCCAGAGTCCATGTTCCTTTGTAAGAGAACTGCTACTCACGAAAGCTCACACCCTACCAGAAAATATTTTGGTTAGTCTTTAAGGTGCTACCGGACTCTTACCCTTTTCTACTAAAAATATTTTCTGGCAGGGTCTATTTTGGTTAGTCTTTAAGGTGCTACTGGACTCTTGCCCTTTTCTACTAACAATATTTTCTGGCAGGGTATATTTTGGTTAGTCTTTAAGGTGCTACCGGACTCTTGCCCTTTTCTACTAACAATATTTTCTGGCAGGGTCTATTTTGGCTAGTCTTTAAGGTGCTACTGGACTCTTGCCCTTTTCTACTAACAATATTTTCTGGCAGGGTCTATTTTGGTTAGTCTTTAAGGTGCTACTGGACTCTTGCCCTTTTCTACTAACAATATTTTCTGGCAGGGTATATTTTGGTTAGTCTTTAAGGTGCTACCGGACTCTTGCCCTTTTCTACTAACAATATTTTCTGGCAAGGTATATTTTTGTTAAGTCTTTAAGGTGCTACTGGACTCTTGCCCTTTTCTACTAACAATATTTTCTGGCAGGGTCTATTTTGGTTAGTCTTTAAGGTGCTACCGGACTCTTGCCCTTTTCTACTAAAAACATTTTCTGGCAGGGTCTATTTTGGCTTGTCTTTAAGGTGCTACCGGACTCTTGCCCTTTTCTACTAACAATATTTTCTGGCAGGGTCTATTTTGGTTCGTCTTTAAGGTGCTACCGGACTCTTGCCCTTTTCTACTACTGCAGACACACGAACACTGTGAATTAGTAAGCCGGCGGAACGATATAGGCCGCGCCTTGTTCCTGGCCGAACCGCTTTCGGCCGGACCCCCCCCCCCCTTCGCGCGTCTCCAGCAACTTCGCCAGTGTGGGCGGGGAGGGACGCGGGGGAGCCCATTCACAGCTGCACCTGCAACGCAACAGTGGGGTTGCGTCGCGCCGCAGGCCCCGCGCAGGCCAGGGCCGCGGCCCCCGAGGTGGGCGCGGAGGCTGCCGGCGCTCTCTGGGCTCCCGCTCGAAAAGGCGACGCCCGCCCCTCCCAGCCGCCTCCCCACCTCCATCACCATGGCCTCGGCCGGGGCGGGCATGAGCGAGCGCGAGCAGAACGGCTGCCGGGAGCTGCTGGAGCTGATGAGTACCGACGACCTGATGGCCTTGACGGACACGGTGACCAGTCGCCTGGTGGAGGCCGAGAGCCGCCGAGGTGGGGGCCCGGGAGAGGAGGGGAGAGGAGGGGAGGGGGGCGCGCCGGCAGCTGGCCTTGAGCTCTCCGTTCGCCCCCACGGATTGGGGGCCTGCCGGTTTGCCCGTATGAGCGGGTGTGTGTATATATACTGTTAACATTTGCATACTAATGCTTGTCTGAATTCACTCTCCTCTACTTAAAGACAGATGGATTCACATTCTGGCTAATTCACAGTGGGTCGCCGTGTTAGTCTGTCTGCAGTAGTAGAAAAGGGCAAGAGTCCAGTAGCACCTTAAAGACTCACAAGAATGTTTTCTGGCAGGGTATGAGCTTTCGGGAGCCACAGCTCACTTCTTCAGATACGAAGTATCTGAAGTATCTGAAGAAGTGAGCTGTGGCTCATGAAAGCTCATACCCTGCCAGGAAACATTCTTGTTAGTCTTTAAGGTGCTACTGGACTCTGGCCCTTTTCTACTACTCACATTCTAGCTGTATCTGAAGAAGTGAGCTGTGGCTCACGAAAACTCGCACCCTGCCAGAAAATATTTTTGTTCGTCTTTAAGGTGCTACTGGACCTCTTGCAAGTGAGCTGTGGCTCACGAAAGCTCACACCCTGCCAGAAAACATTTTTGTTCGTCTTTAAGGTGCTACTTTCCTTTTATCCCTTAGAAGCGCCTTGATCAGTTGATCTTGAGCAGCAGATATCTAGTGTTGGAGGGATATAAGGACTGAAACAAATCTTGCCACTGACAATGTAGCCTTGGGGTCCCTATCACTTAGTAAAAAAGGCATTATGTCAGTCACAGAAGCATTGGATTTGTATATTAAAAGGGGGGAAATATAGCGCGATCGAAGTTCCTCGTAAAAGCGGCATTCCAAAAGGGCATGGGCTAATGAGTCAATAGAGCCAGAAGAGCAAGGGCAGATCCTGTCTGAGTATGGTATATTTAGAATTCTGCCCTGCATTACCACAGAAGGGTTAGCATTCAATCTAGCCAAGCAAAAAGCTCTACAGAGACGAGGCGTTGTTTAAGGTGCTACTGGACTCTTCCCCTTTTCTACTACTGCAGACAGACTAACACGGCTACCCACTGTGAATTGTATAGATATGTGTGAGAGAGTTTTGTGACTGTAATGCCAGAGGGGGTAAACTGAGTTTGTTGCAGCAAAATAAAACCAGTTCAACGGTACGTTAAATATTAACAAAAGGAGCTGATCGGCTCTGGCTCACAAAGCTTGAATGCATGTTTTTAGTCTTCAGGGTGCCACCAGAGGTTGGTAATGGGGGTTACCTCACTTGTATTTCAGCGATGTATTAAGAGTTTGAAAATGCTATAAAAAATACTGTTCGCACTTTGTTTGGCCCCTTTAGCTGTGAAGACGTCTTCCAACCATTTATAAGCCGTGATATCCAAAACCCCTTTTAAAGCGATGTTTTTTACAACATTTTCAAACTCTTAATACATCGCTGGGAATACAAAGTTCTGTAACCCCCTTTGTTTCTCTTACTGTGCTTCTGTGTCATTGATCTTCAGCCCCCATTGCTGGGGGGGGGGGGTGTTTCTTTCAAAGGAGAAGCCCTTCTTGCAGAAGTCTCTCTGTTTTGAAAATAGATCTAAAACTGTATCCAGGCTGCTGTGGGTTCAAACCAGAGAGAAACATGAGGTGCCTTGAGGGGCTAGTATGCTTTCAGTATTCTTTCAGCAAGTTCTCTTTCAAACACCCGGTCCTCACCCTGTATGAAGAGCTGCCTTTGAAACATGTTGGAATTTGCAATGAGACCTGCTGTATGGAGCTTTCTCTGACAAAAAAACAAGCCTTAAGAACATAAGAACACTTTTTGAGTGTGTAGCCCATTATATGGTTGCCAATGTTACTGATAACTTCTGGCGAAGGATGGATGGAGAATAATGCATGTGACTTGCTGTCATTTCACCTGCTATTTAAACAGTTCCCTTCTGAGGAAGGAAGCTTTGACTCTTGAAAGCTCACACTCCGAAAATCTTGTTGGTCATTAAGGTACTACTGCACTGAAATCTAGCTGTTCTATTGCAGACCAGCACGACTACCCTCTGAAACTGTTATTTATTTGTATAGTATTAGCCTTGCCAGGGGGTGGGAGTGGGATAGAAATCGGGGGGGGGGGGGAATCATCCCCCAATAAAATAAAAGCCACTAGAGAAGGAAGTGATTTTATTATTTTGTAATGAAATAAACATATTTACTTTTTGTTCCTCTTTATCAGTTCTGAATACTTGCTTTGCTTCTGAAGAGAGAAGCTGCAGTTTGCTTTAAGAAAGGGCTTGTCCCTTTGGTACTAAGAGTGGCTGCCACTGAAAAAGCAGACAGAGGTCTACCAGCAAGTGCATGTGTCTTGTCTTATGTTTTTGCAAATATATATTGCTGTTCCTTTTAGTATTATCTGATTGATGGGGACCCCCCCAGCAAAAAAAAGTTAGTTTTTAAGTTTCTGACTGTTCTTTGTCTTTTGTTTTATAATTGACAGATACTGAGAATCTTCTGACAGATCATTAGGCTTGCATTCACCTTGTGAGCAATAATATTTGCCAGTTGCATCTGATATTAATATAGAGATACTTGCTTGAGTATGAAACTCTGAGGCTGCACCCATTTTAGCTAAGATGCTACTACACCTTTGGTTGCTGTAGTACATTAATGGGTTCAGTTAGCAATTGTGATGAAACCTCTTATTGTGCTGTCTGAAGTTGTTACTCAGGTAATGACTTCATACAGTTACATTGGTAATGTTTTCACTCAAGTAATTTTCTTATTGTAGGTAAAGGTAGCCCCCTGTGCAAGCACCTGGTCATCCCTGACCCATGGGGTGACGTCACATCCCGATGTTTACTAAGCAGACTTTGTTTACAGGGTGGTTTGCCAGTGGCTTCCCCAGTTCTTATTGTGGCCAGGCAGAAACTGAGGAACGTCCTTGTGGCTTCTGTTTAGCCCTACATATGGATTTTTATTCCAGCACAATGTAATCATGGAGAGTCCATTATAACGTTGCTAAGGAGCTGGGGCTCCTTTCCTCTTCCCTAGAGAAGAGACATCTGAGACTCTGCTTGTGATTGTTTGCTCAGTTCCGCTGACTACTGGGGCAATGGCAGCCGTTCTAACCCCTCAGTCGCAACCGAAAGGAAGCTTTAAATTCAAGAGGGTTTTTTTTATAAAGGGATTAGAACTGTAGTTTAATGAAACAGCTCAGCAGCTTGGGAAAGGATCAGAGTGTAATTGCAGTGTTTATTGGGTCACCTTTTGTTGTCTTCTACCTTTGTAAACTACTTTCTGCATTATGACATTGTCATGCCTTGGGCAGTTTTCTGTTTTTGTTGTTGTTTAGATTGTTTCCAGTTTTGTAGCCCCTCAGTTTGCAAGACTCGAGAAAGGCTGTTAACAATAGGACGTTTTAGAGGCAATTAATTCATAGGGTCGGCATAGGTCGGAAGTGACTTGATGGCGCTTAACACGCACAATCCTAGTCCTGTTATATTGCTTATTAGAGGTCCTTGCGCTCTGATTGTGTGTGTGTGTTTTTTTTTTATTATAATCCTCCTTGTGTCTTAGTCAGAAAGGCAGGCTATAAATGACATACATAAAAAGTATATGCAACTGTACTTGCTCACATGCTTTCTTACACATGGCTTCATCCATCTTGTCTTTCCCCACCCCACTAGATTTAGATAGCAAACATAAGCAGTTCTTCTCGGAATTCCACTCACGTCTACTCAAAGGAGCTTACTTACAGGAAAATTTTCTTAGGATTGCGCTGTTAAATTGTCAGCATTCTTTAGTATGAGGGATTTGTCTTGTGTTCTTGTTAATACACAAGTACTATGTATACTGATGGTATATATAAATAACAGTATTATCTAAGCAATAGTTGTAATGAACTAAAATCTGTATATATACTGGTTTGATTTAGAGAATTCTTTTCTACTAATTTTTATATGGTTGAGACATGTTTTTACTTCATTGTGGTAGTATTGACCAAGATACTACTCGGTTACATTCTGTATATGAGCATCTGTTATTTCCTTCCCTTGAAATCTGTAAAATGCTTTTCTCCAGTATTATCTACTTGTGCTTAAGTATGTGTTTCAAATCAAGATAGGCAAATGCATGCTGCTATTACAGCAGTTGGTTACCTGTTGTTGCTTATCCTGATAATAAAAATATAATAATAATAAGTGTTGGTTTTTATATGCCGGTTTTCTCTACCTTTTAAGGAGAATCAAACCGGCTTACAATTTCCTTCCCTTCCTCCCAAGGTCACCCAGGTGGCTTCATGTGTAGGAGTGGGGGAACCAACCCGCTTCACCAGATTAGAGTCTGCCACTCATGTGGCGGAATGGGGAATCAAACTCTTCTGGGGAATTAAACATACATGATGACTGAATAATTCTTAATTCAAGCACCAGGTTTTTTAATTACCGTAAATGTTTCCCTTTGTTGCTTGTATGGCATCTTAAAGGCGTTCCTCTGCTACAACCTGAGAATGTGGCTCCTTGGTTAGAGACATTTTGTCATCCTAGGAGCTTGTTTCAACAAGCTGCTTTCCTGGGGGAATTGTTTCTGACTTTAATTTTTCTTTTTCCAGAAGCCATAGTTGCCATCTTACTGTACAGTCAAAGCGTGGAAGAACTGCTGAAGAGAAAGAAGGTCTTGAGAGATATAATCTTTAAGTATCTGGCATCAAAAGGCGTTGTAGTGTCTCCTTCTTCTGAGAAGCATGAACTTATACGTCATGCAAAACACTTCTGGTGTGAACAGTTGCAGACTCGTGACTCAGAGATAAACTACGGAAAGCCTAATATAAAGGTAAGGCTGATTGTTTGCAAGTCCTGCACATCTGGAAGATTCTTTTGGAAAATGTCTGTTTCTTGTTCTGTTTTTAGTGTGTACCTGTTCAGGTTGTTCTGTTTTGGCGTGGCAGAGAATGGATGGGTCTTAACAAGTATGCATTGTAAAGTCACTTTTATGCAGCATTGGTGCACACAAGAAGGTCCCTCCCATCTCTGTCTTACCTAACTAGCATTGGTGATGCCATTCAAGTGTTAAAATGGTTGGATTAGAAATTAGAATGTTCTGTCACTGAGGCAGCACAGAAAGTTGGTAGCCTACACAGAAGTGTCTGATTTAGAGGTGCAGCTATGTCGAGAGAAACAATCCCAGCATTCTCTCAGTTACTGATGAACAAGTCTGCATCCATCTGGCTGCAAGTATCAAGAGGATGCTGCTGTTTCTCCTGCTGTTGGAGAATGGGGTGCTTCTGGGAAAGATTCCCCCCAAATTGTGACAGGGTTTTTGTGTTAAGCTGGTTGTGTGTGTATAGAAAGACAGTGTTTCTGTTTAGTGTTTGAATCTCTCAGTTCAAACATCATAAGAAGCATAGGTAGTGTGGCTGGATTCATATATTGCATTACCTTTCCTTTATTCCTTAGAAGCTCCTTGATCCATTGATCTTGAGCAGCATGTATCTAATGTTTGAGGGATATACGGACTGAAAAAAATCTTGCCACTGACAATGTAGCCTTGGGATCCCTGTCACTTAGTAAAAAAGGCATTATGTCAGACACAGAGGCATTAGATTTATATGTTAAAAGGGAAGAGGTATAATGTGATCAAAGTTCCTCATAAAAGCGGCATTCCAAGAGAGCATGAGCTAATGAATCAATAGAGCCAGAAGAGCAAGGACAGGTTCTGTCTGGATATGGTATGTTCAGAATTCTGCCCTGCATAACCATAGAGAGGTTAGCATTCAATCTAGCTAAACAGAAGGTGCTAGAAAGACGAGGAGTTGTCAAATAATAAGTATAAGCAGGCAAACCACGTGGTGGTGGTATTCCGAAGAACTGGGATGAACAAACGCGGCGAGCACGAAAAGTGTTATAATCAAGCTCTTTAATGCTCTTTTTAATTTTGGTGAAAGCTTCAGTTTTCCCAAGGTCTAATAACATATCCTGCGAGAAGCCCAACAATGACAATTTCTCATCTAAGATTTTTTGCCATGAGTATTTAAAAGGGTCATGCTTTAGAGAAGCTAGGAGCCCCTCAGTGCTAAAGTGCAGCTTAAGTTGTAGCTTAAAGGTGGCCAACCATGCCCTAGCTTCGAGCAACATTTGGCCAAACTCAGAGCGAAGGGTAACGCCAGCAACACATCAAGAGGCATTTAAGAGTTTTCATAAAAACTGAAGCAATGGACGATCTATAGATTCATTGACAACAGTTATCCAAATGGCAACACAAAAAAGAACAATTGGAATAATTTTTAGATTGAAAACCTGAATAGCCCCTGGAATATATTTGCCACCTTTGGTATGGAATATATTGCATCACACTGCTGGCCTCCTCATAGACCTAAGCAAGTGAGATTCACAGACCTGGATTCTTAATTGGAACTTGTAGTTACTCTGATTAGTCATTACATTTGAACACAAGAGTTCTGTTTTAGTGCTAGTTTGCTTGGTAGGACCTGGTGCAGAGTTGCTGCTGCAGAGCATTCAAAAAAACAGTTATTCCCCTGCTGCAGTCAACTCTTACTGAGCAGACAAGCTAGGATTTCTGAGCAGGCTCTGGTTAGTTTTATGCATCTGCTGTGCTGACTCTAGTTAGTTCAATAAATGATTTTTGAAGGTAAGCCTGGCTAACATCTGAACATCACATTAATTTTGTGAGTTATTTGGTCCTTTTTCTATAGTAGGAAAGAGCCAGTGGCACCTCAGCACTGGATCATTTAACTGCTGCCTTAGCACAGTTTTTACTCTCTACATGTTTTTTATTCTGAAACAAAATTAGTCTTTGGAAGCACTAGGAGAACCTTTTTCTTAGCTGTTTGTTGTCATTTGAGCCCCTCGTTCACTATCCTCCACTCATTTCCCGAGTATACTTCTGTGGCCGCTATGGGGTGAGAGAGAGGCGGGGGGTGGGGAGGCTCTGAGGCAACTGTCTTCTGGACTGAAGAATGCCCTGTCCCCCACTCTGGCATCTCCTATAGGTTCCTTAAACCCAAACTGCCCACAGTCGAATTAAAAGGGGGACACATTCTTTGAATAAAGGATTGGCAGCTTGTAAGCTGCCCTGACCTGGATAGTCCAGGCTAGCCTGATCTCACAGATCTCAGAAGCTAAGCAGGGTTGACCCCTGGCAACTATTTGGGTGGGAGACCTCCTAGGAATACCAGGATCATGACACAGAGGCAGGCAATGGGAAACCCCCTCTGAACATCTTCTGCCTTGAAAACCCCACCAAGGGTAGCCCTAGGTCAGATGTGTCTTGATGGCATAAGAAAGCATGTACCGTATATACTCGCGTATAAGCTGAGTTTTTCAGCCCAAAAAAAGGGCTGAAAAAGCCGGCCTCGGCTTATACGCGGGTCAATATGGTAGAGGAGAAGGGAGGGGGGAACTTACCGCCGTCATCGCCGCCGGGCCCGCGCACGTTTCCCCGGCCGGCAGGAGCCTTCCTCTGGCCGGCAGGAGCCTTCCTCTGGCCGGCAGGAGCCTTCCTCTGGCCGGCAGGAGCCTTCCTGAGCCGGCAGGAGGCCCCTCCCGTCTGCCTCGCCGCCCCCGGGCCGCTTCCTGCAGCCGGCAGGAGCCTTCCTGAGCCGGCAGGAGGCCCCTCCCTGCCGCCCCTGCCACACCCGGGCCGCTTCCTGTGGCCGGCAGGAGCCTTCCTCTGGCCTGCAGGAGCCTTCCTGTGGCTGGCAGGAGCCTTCCTGGGCCGGCAGTAGGCCCCTTCAGGCCGCCCCGCTGCCCCCGGGCCGCTTCCTGCGGCCGGCAGGAGCCTTCCTGAGCCGGCAGGAGGCCCCTCCCGGCCGCCCCCGCCGCACCCGGGCTGCTTCCTGCGGCCGGCAGGAGCCTTCCTGAGCCGGCAGGAGGCCCCTCCAGGCCGCCCCGCCACACCCGGGCCGCTTCCTGCAGCCGGCAGGAGCCTTCCTCTGGCAGGCAGGAGCCTTCCTGCGGCCGGCAGGAGGCCGCGCCGCTGCCGCACCCGCACGGCTTCCTCCGGCCGGCAGCGGCCTGGGGGGGCCTGCTGCAGGCGCAGGAAGGCCGTGCCGCTGCCGCCGCCGATTCGCCTCCTCTCCCGTTGAGTAAGGGGTTCAGGGGCTCTTCCCCCTCCCCCCCTTGGATGGCACTGGGGTCGGGTTGGGGTGGGTCGGGAGGGCCCGGGAGGCCGGCGAGAGGGCGACCTGGGGCAGGGGCCCTGCGCTCTAAAATGGCGGCCGCCATTTTAGAGCGCAGCATTGCCGGTAAAGGGAATTTCTTATTGACCCTCGGCTTATACCCGGGTCAATAAGAAATTCCCTTTTCTGGCCTCAAATTTGGGGGGTCGGCTTATACTCGGGTCGGCTTATACCTGAGTATATACGGTAAGTGTGCACTCACTAAAGGTCCCTTATTGACCAAGGCTGTACTTTTATGTGAGATAATTACTTTTCCTTGGACATTGGAATGGACAGACAATACACAGATGGAGATGAACAGCAAAGATTTATTTTAGAGAAAGTATAATATTTAATAGGGAGCCAGCGTGGTGTAGTGGTTAAGAGCAATGGATTCTAATCTGGAGAACCGGGTTCAATTCCCCATTCTTCCACATGAAGCCTGCTGGGTGACCTTGGGCCAGTCACAGTTCTCTCAGAACTCTCAGCCCACATGGAGGCAGGCAATGGCAAACCACCTCTGAAAGTCTCTTGCCTTGAAAACTTTACAGGGTTGCCATACGTCAGCTGTGACTTCATGGCACTCGCGCACACACACACAGAGTATTTAATAAGGTCAATATTATATGTGGATGACTTCAATATATATAAATAGTAAAACTGGCTCTCAAGTAAAGTTAATAAACCCCAAAGGGAGATTTGATTCCCTCTTTCTCTGGACAGGTTACCTCAGCAGGTTCTAGGTTGCTTTCCCACCCAGAGCACCTTTCCGCAGAACTTACACACACCAGTTAAGAATGATGGGCACTTAACAGGATGCTTATTTGTCCCACTAAAACAAGCTTTTTTCCCATAAGCCAACCCCCAAATCCTAACTAAAAGCCGAATAAAAGCCTGGCTAAGCTGATGCTCCTTTCCAGAGCCACGAAATCCCTAACCAAAGGGGGGGAAAGTGCTCCCTCCTCAAATTTATCATGATCACATTGAACTTTTCCATTATTTCTGCTGTCTTTGAGAGTTTTGTGTAAGTCGTCTATTCAGTAGGGTGTTATGAAAGGGCTGAGGGGATTGGTCTTGTGTAGCCATATGGTCTCCTTTTGGAACAGGACCCCCTTAACAGGATGGAATACTTGTGAAGGAAGCCCCCAATTTCAGTTTCATTCTGGATTGTTGTGAGGAAGCCTTGCTTCATTATCATTCACAGTGGCATCTTGACTGATGTGGAAAGCTAAACATTTCAAGTCTGTTCGTTGTGTGGAGTTTCCGTTTATTGACACTTCCCATTCTGGGAGAGTAATGGTAGAGGTTGATTCATATTACCCAGTGATGGTCTGCATTTCTGAATATTCCAGACGCAGCAGTCTGGTGAAGGCTTTTAAAAGAGGAAGTTCTTTTTGATATCTTGTTGATGTGTCTATTTTGCAGAAGTCACCCACAAAATCTTAATAGATATCATGTCATTAACAGAGGCAGATTTGCTTAGGTCAGTGGTGATAGCTCAGGTGACAGGGTACTAAACACTTTTTGAACTATTTGTATTCTTCCTTTAATTTCACTATGATTTAAAATATCTCACAAAGGCACTATCTATTTCTGACATCGCAATCTATTCTAAAGGAGGTGAATTTCATCCATACCTTTAGTTAAGATATTTTTTTACTGCCTCTCCACGACAGAGCTGCCTGGTGCACCTTACCACAGTACCAAATGATAAACCAGAATATCAAAATAGCAATTAACATAACTATATAGCAACTCAGACTAACAATGATAGAAACAACCCACAGTGTATAACAATAACTACTCAAAACCAACAAAAGCTGGCAGAAACTGTAAATTCAAACTTTTGCTAAATAGTACAACTAACAAAATCAAAGCTGTAGTCAATTGGATATGAATTTGGAATCGCCAAAAATCTGTGACCAATACATAAGCAAAAATGGTCAGGATAAAAGCTCAACTAAAACCTGGGCAAATAAATGTCTTGGCCTGTCAGCTAGAAGAGTACACATCAGGCAGACCTCTAGGGAACAACATTACATAGTTGAGGTGCCACCACCTGAAAAGCCCTGTCTCTGTCATCTCCCTCACCTCTGTAACAGGTAATTGTTAGCTAGCCTGACCATATATTTGTTAAACTGAAGCTGCTGGTCAAGTTAATCTCTTTTTGTTCATGCAAACAATCCTACTTATGTGTAATAGTCAGGAGCACTGCTCTTTGTCAGTTTGTGAATTATGGCCACAGATTGCCTGTAGTTACACACAACAAACGTTTTATTGGGGTTGTTTTGGGTTATAACTAGCAATCAGGCTATCAAGTAGAACTTACTGGTATAAAATAGAAAAACAACGACCTCTTTTTCTCCTCAATAAAGTGACTGTCTGGTAAATATTACCCAGGCATTTACAAAGCCCTTTTTGACCCATCACTAAGCTTTCTGTATGAAAAGAATCCAGCACACCTTTTGTTACTCCTAAAATAAAAGGCCTTGCTTTTTTTTGCAGATACCTGAAGAGGAAGGGAAACAAGGAGGAGGAAAACAAGGAGGAGACCAAGAAGACAAGGAGTGTCACAGCCTGGGATTAGAATTTTGTCAGTGGTTCTTTGCTGTTCTGAATTCTCAAAATCCATTGTCTGGAAAGTCACCTGAAGAATGGGGGCCACAGCACTTCTGGGATGATGTAGTACTAAAGTTTTGGTACAACACCTCGGAACAAAATGTAGAGCAGTATGCAGGTGCAGAAATGGTGAGCCTTCGTTTACTGTCATTGGTGAAAGAAGAGTATCTCTACCTGAAGCCCAATTTGAATCCTGGTGGCCTGAAGTGTGTAGCTTCACGGCATGGGTTAGTTGCGGTGGCAGTAGCTGGCACAGTTCACAGAAGCACGTATTGCTTGGGCATCTTTGAACAAATCTTTGGCCTCATCCGCTGTCCATTTAGGGAGAACACATGGAAAATTAAGTCTGTGCATCTAAAAATTGTTGGGAAGACTGCCTTGGAACCTGGGACCTGTGTGGATACACCATGCATAAAATATGAGCAAGAAGAACTCCAGAAGCTTGCCTTGGTCGAACCTCAAAGATTCTGAGGAGAATGAAGGACAAAAGGTGGTTGGCCAAGGAAAATACAGTGCACAATAACACTTGAGCATTCAAATGAGTTGTGTCAGAATTTTTGATTGGATGACAAGCCAAAATATTATCTTTGATTGGCAATTGTTGGGTAGACTTTAGCATCCTGGAAGGTACAAAATGGCACATGATTTGCCAACCAGAAGTGAAAAGAGAATAGATGAAAGATGAAAAAAACATTCTTCATTTTTTCTCCTTCTCATAAGTCTTCCTTCCCCTATCCTTCTGCCTTACCCCTGCACTGAAAAACACTGTGGAACTAAATAAATCCAAAGAATTTGCAAACAAAAGAAAGGATGTAAAATTCAGACAGGCCCTTACCTGCCTAAAGCTGCTTCAGAGTAGGAGAGGGGCTAAGGGAAGATGGAGTGATAGGAATGTGAGGGCACTGTTGACTGCATATGCCTAACATCCTGGTTGATGCAAGAGTTCTATACAGAATACTGCATGAGAATCAAGTGTAGTTCCTCCACTGACAGGGACAAAGCTGGTACTACTACTGTTTGGAAAACTATATCTGTTGATGATCTTTAATTTGCACTTGTTAATAATTTCCTTTATGCTAAAATTAATTTTTTTTCTTGCTAAGGAACATATTTACCTAGTACCTTTAAGGATTTATAATGTAAAAACCTTAATTTAAAATTCCACCAATCCTAAATCTCCGGGTTGTACATAACAAAGTATTTTGTTTAATTATAGAAAATGGAAATGCTGCATTATTGAGGGATTATTCAACCTGAACACTTATACAGGGAACTTTATACAAAATATCTTTTTTAGGTAATTCCATTATTTTGCTTCCCCAAATTGTAACTGCAGTCAATTATTTAGAAAGGTTTCACTGATAGCAGGTTATTTCTCATGTGAACTGTTTCGAAATTTTGTACTTTTCCAGTTTCACAGTTGGCTTTTGTGCATGTGTCTTCATGTATAACCACTTATTGGTTGTGTGGCTGTTTACATAACAATGTGCTTTTTCTTTATAAAGGAGTGCAGAAAGGTTGTGAAACTGGGAGAACATGAATCTGATTTGGGACAGCTATTACACAACATTTAAAAGCTAACCCAATAATGTTTAATCCAACACAAATTGCAGTCTTCAAACTAACATTCTGGAACAGTATCTGGAATACTGTGGAGCAAACAGTTTTAGGGTTGCATTCTGACATATATTAACAAATCATTAAGCTTACAGTGTCTTTAAACGGTCCATTGTAAATAAATAGCAGCATTTGAAAATACTGAACATGGTGGCAGTTTTGCAACTTATTCTTTGATTATTTTCCATTCTTTTTCCTGAGAGTTATGCAACCAAGATGCCAGGGTTGCGGCGGGGGCTGCTCCCAAGATGGGCACGTGGGCTGCCAGTGCTCTCTGGCTCATGCTCAAAGATGTGACGCCCCTACCGCCATCATCATGGCATCAGCCAGGGCAGGCATGAGTGAGAATGAGTGAACGGCTGCCGGAAGCTGTTGGAGCTGCTGCACACCAGTGACCTGATGGCCTTAACGGACACGGTGACCAGTCGCCTCATAGAGCCAGACAATCGCCAAGGTGGGGGTGTGGGGGCAGTGGGATGGGGGATGGTGTGGAGCAAAGGACCCCAACTGGGCTCATCTTTGGGGAGAGGGAAGGGAGGCGCACCAGCAGTGTTTGATCTTGGGCAGGGTGGATTTGATTTAAATCAAATCAGTTTAAATCATGATTTAAATACGATTTAAATCACTAGTCAGTAAGACTTGATTTAAATCATGGTTTTTTTTTACAGAAAGACTCATTCTTGCTGGTATAATCATTTACAACCATATGAAGGTTTCATTTTTGGAATAATAAATTTTCAGAGTAGTTTTTACCGTCAAAAATTACTGATTTGGTTATACTATTAGAAATACGTAGACAGATAATCATGAAATTATTGCGAGAAAGAGGAACTTCATTAAAATATTCCCAAATTGGATCTATTTTACCACCTGCTGCCATTATAGGTTTTCTCCTCCAAGGAGAGAATATTGTAATAAACCTCAGGCTATACACACAAATGTAATGGAATTTCAAAGGGGCTATATCTCCCAGCAGCCCTGGCTCTGGAGAGGCTGGCCTTCCTTTTTCTAGAGGGGAGGAGGAGAGATACAGTTGGTGGGCCTAGGCTGGAGCAGGCTGGCAGGAAGAACAGGCCACGGAGGAGAAACAGACTGGTGGAAAGCTGGAAAAGGGTAACCAAGGACAGGAGCAGAGAACTTCAGGGATTCCTGCTGCAGGACTGAAGTTCCATGTAGAGACTTTGTTTGGACAGTGTCCGGCGAGCCCTGGAAGAAGGGTCTAGAACCAGTGAACTCAGTTGACTGGCAAGCACTTCAAGGCCTGTGAAGACAAAGGAGTTCTAGCCACCCCTAGCAGGTCACTGTGTGAACCTTGCTGGAATGCAAGGGGACTGAAGTTGGTCAGTCAGTCTCATCTATAAAGTGGGTGATGTAGTAAGTTATAGGGTTGTAAGAGTTGCCACCCTAAAGCTTGTCAGAATTGGCAGAGGCACCTGCTGCCATTTTAGGTTATAAGATAGGCGGAGCTGAGAGGGCTCTAACAGAGCTGTAACTGGCCCAAGATCACCACCTCCCTTATTCGTTTTACAGGTGCTTGAAGAAGAGTTGGTTTTTATACCCCAATTTTCTCTACCTTTAAAAAGTCTCAGACCGGCTTACAATCACCTTCCCCTCCCCAGAACAGACACCTTCTGAGGTAGGTGGGGCTGAGAGAGTTCGGAGACAACTATGACTAGATTAAGATCACCCGGCTGGCTTCATGTGGAGGAGTGGGGAATCAAACCTGGTTCTCCAGATTAGAGTCCACCGCTCTTAACCACTGCACCACGTGTAGAGAGGTAGCTCTCACTGGCCTAGCTCTCTCACCACCACAGCAGTTTTTATTTACCGATGGTCGTTGGGCTCTTTGATCGCCTTGAGATGGCCTCCAAAGCATTTTTTAAAAAAATGTGTAGAGTGCAGTGCAAAAATGACTCACAGTGATGAGTATAAGGCTTGCCTGCTTTGCTTGAGGGAGGGCCACAATGTGCAGGCATGTAAGATTTGCCTGAAATTCACCCCAAAGGCTGTATCTGATAGAGCCTCCCAGCTGAAAGTTGTGCTGTGGGAGAAAGCCTTGCCTCCACAACTCCTCAGCGGGGATTCAAGACCCCCGTAGATCATCCTCTGTCCAATCGGTTCTGACAGTTCTGAGTGCAGAAGAGCGTCTCAAGACATCAGTCCATTCAGTTCCAAGGACTCTCAATTTCAGAACAGGTCCTATTGTCCTCATTGGTTCCGAAGACGACTCCTTCTAAGCACCATGGTTCTATGACATTGAGCCGCTCTGCATCTGAGCCACTGGCGAAGAAACAACAACAAAAACTGAAACATAAGGAAAATACCAAGGAGCCTAGGAAGGACAAGAGTGTGTGAGTAAACGGCTCCAAGGCTGGATCCAAATGTCATATTGATCCCTCCTAAGACACTGTCCATCCAAAATCACCTAAACGGTTATTCAAACCTGGAGGGCCTGGCAGATTAGACTATCCCAATCTGGAAAATGCATGCTTCCACCCCAACAACATCTAGACGGATAGAGAACCTTTATCACATCAAACAGGACTCAAGTGATTTCCTCTCTATTCACCTCCCCCACCCCCAGGTGGAGAACCTTTACCACATCAAACAGGACTCATGCAATTTCTTCTCTATTCACCCCCCTCCATCTTCTGTCATGACAGTGGAAATGCAATCCAGACAGAAGTCGGGTCAGCATTCCACTCCAGTTGACGAGAGTAGACAACTAGATTATCTGGGTAGGAAGATGTATGCCTTCGCAGCCCTGGACTTCAGACTATAATGGGAGGCTATCAGCTGTTCTTGCAGGGAAAACTTTCCCCACACCTCAATGTGCTCCCGGAAGAGACCAAATCCTTGGTTTGATTGACCCAGTCAGAGGTTATAAGACATTCTAAACAAGAAAGTAGCACTGGTAAACATGCAAACATCTGTGCAAACAGCAATTAGTCTTCGGAGGCATTCCTGGTTGCTCAACAAGGCTCTTCCTCTTGACACCAGGGCCAAGGATGAAGACATTTGAGGGAGCTACGTCGTTCACCTCTAGTACCAATAATTGTAGTGACTGTCGCAGTGAGGCACCAGCTGGCACATTGTGGACAGAGATGGGCCAGTATTCCCCGAGGGGGGCAGCATAAGGTCAGGGATACCTGTGATAGGAGATGTGGTGGTAGGAGGAGAGGTTATAAGGGAAGGAGACAGAGATACGGTTATGCTTGACCTTCCAATTTCCGTCCCATCCTGAGACACTATGGTGGTGGGGTTAGGACTCAAAACTGTTCTCCAACACTGATAATGTGCAGTGCTAGGTCCATATGCAGCAAGACTGCTACATTGCAAAGTAGCGGAAGGAAGTCTAGGGTTGCTACGAAGAGGCAGGCAACCACCTCTGTTCCTTGAAAATCTTACTGGGTCACCATAATAATTGTTAATAATTGTACTGTTATTGGATTGCATTTATATTTTATATGTTAATGTATTGGGTTTTAACTGTTGTTAGCCGCTCTGATCCTAGCTTCCGCCAGGATAGAGAGCAGGATACAACTGCAATAAATAAATAAATAAAATAAACCAGCTTTGACTTGACACTTTCCACCACCACCAGAGTTTGCTTTCTACAGACAAAGACAGGCAGTTATCTTGTGGCTTAACTATTCTTTATTGCTAATCATTTCCTTCAAGCATTACCAGCGCAGTCCTAAACAGAGTTACTCCCTTCTGAAGCCCATTGACTTTAATGGACCTAGAAAGGTGTAACTCTGCTTAGAACCACACTGTCAAATGGCTGTGCTGAAATGAAAGGAAGAGGAAAGCTAACGACAGGAAATATATACGAGCAGGTGCAAAGCACTTAGCTTTCCGTTGGAAGCCAAGGAGTGCTGTTGTAGCCGCCATTCATCAATAATGCAAGCACCAGCTATTTCCTCTGGCTCAATTACTTCTATCAGATGGAACAGTTGGAGACAATTCACCTGCCGTTGATAAAAAAATCTTAACGCGACCTTGCTGTTTTTTTTTTCCAAAATCTGCCCCTCTCCCAAGCTGGTCAATACTGTCACACTGTGATTAAAAAAAATAGTGCAAAAAAGAAAGCAGTATTGTTGTGGGGGTCATGCAGGGAAATGTTATCCATGACAGCTGTCAGAGAGAAAGCTGGCTGGCAACAGAATTTCAACTGACTTGTTAACAAACACATTTCTGAGAGTCAGAATCCCTGTAGGCTTAGGAGCTCAGGATGGAATATAAAGTATTGTACTGGTGAAAGAATAGCTATCTCTTCACCTCACTTGCTCTCTGACTGTGAAGCTTAACCATCACCTTTACAGGGAGATTGAAAGAGGAATTGCTCTCTTGGAGATCTTCTCTGTTCTTACCTTTACAATTGTGTGCGAGTGAGATTTATTTTGCTAGTTACAAAATAATGACAGCCTCATAAAGCTGTTTCAATAGCCTGAAGAACCTGTGTGAAAGAGAGCTTATTTTAGCTCATGTAGAGACTGGGGGCTAATTCACACATGTACATAATTTGCTGAAATTTGTGAAAGCTGGACAGTGAAGAAAGCTGATGGGAAGAAAATAGATTCCTTTGAAATGTGGTGTTGGAGGAGAGTGTTACGGATACAGTGGACTGCCAAAAAAAACCCAAAAAAAACCCCCAGTGGGTTATAGATCAAATCAAGCCTGAACTGACCCTAGAAGCTAACATGACTAAACTGAGGCTATCGTATTTGGTCACATGAGACGACAAGAGTCACTGGAAAAGACAGTCATGCTAGGAAAAGTTGAGGGCAGCAGGAAAAGAGGAAGACCCAGCAAGAGATGGATTGACTCAATAAAGGAAGCCATAGCCTTCAATTTGCAAGATATGAGCAAGGCTGTCAAAGACAGGATATTTTGGAGGACTTTCATTCATAGGGTCGCAATGAGTTAGAAACGACTTGACGGCACTTAACACACACACACAATTTGCTTGTTTGGTTAGCTGAGAACACATGGCCAAATGTTTCACTTGTTTCCACTGAAAGTTGGAGATGGGCATGGTGAAAGTACTGCATGTTGTGATTGACCTTATTTGCAAGTCATTATGTGATTTTATGGACTGAACTTACATGTGTGAAATGTCCCTCAGCACAATTATCACTGTGTTTGACTGTAGTTTAAATTCATTTACAGTTTTGGGATCACATCACTGACAATACTTGACCTTTAATCTGCATGTGATATACTAAGATAGGAGCATTTTGTAAGAAAGAACATTTTCTCACAATAATGCCCCCCTTATTTTATCACCCATCTGTTTAAATGTGTTTAAAGAGAGCCAGCATGGCATTGTGGTTAAGAGTGGCGGACTCTAATCTGGAGAACCGAGTTTGATTCCCCACACCTCCACATAAAGGCTGCCAGGTGACCTTGAGCCAGTCACAGTTCTCTTGGACTCTCTCAGCCCCACCTACCTCACAAGGTGTCTGTTATGGGGAGAAGAGAATGTTGATTGTAAGCCGCTTTGAGACTCCTGAAGGTACAGAAAAGTGAGGTATAAAAACCTATTCTTTTTCTTCTAAATCCTATAGTTTGTACCCTCCAAACATACTCTCTGTTCACCTTCCTTTTAATATTGTTCTCATTACAGGCCCTGTTTTTCCTTCTCCCTCTGGACATATTCATATTGCCATTTGTAAGACAGAAGTGATGCTTAATGTCTGCGGGAAAATCATTTTGTGAAAGCCCTTTATTATGCACTAAAACCAGACATCACTGTCATGAAGCACTGTAAAAGCATACAATTTTACCAACACACATGAAGCTACCTGATATTGAATCAGACTATTATTACATCAAGGTCTATTATCTACTCTGACTGTCAGCAGCCTTCCAGGGTTTCAGGTAGAGGTCTTTCACATTCCTTACAGCCTGGTCCTTTTTAACTGCAGGTGCTGGGGATTGAACCTGGGACCTCTTCATGCAAAGCAGAGGATCTTGTCCTGAGCCACAGCACCTCCCCAATCATTATCATAATCTGTGTCATACCAAGGGAACAGAAACACAACAATAACCTCACCTACCCAACTCTAAATTGAAGCTCACATGAACACATAAAGCTGCCTTACACTGAATCAGACCCTTGGTCCATCAAAGTCAGTATTGTCTCTCCAGGGTCTCAGGCAGGGGTCTTTCACATCACCTACCCATCGAGTCTCTTTATCTGGAGATGCCGGGGATTGAACCTGGGACCTTCTGCATGCCAGGCAGATGCTCTACCACTGAGACACAGCCCCTCCCCTCATAACATATTATCATTGGTGAGTCGGACCAAAAGCTCATTCTAGTCCAAATTTCTGTTTCCCATAACAACCAATCAGAAAGCCCAAAAGCCGGGCAAGAAGGCAGTATCCCTGTTAATGTGGCTCCCCAGCTACATCTTTGAAGTCCATAGACTAAATTATACATTGGGTGGAGAAATATTTTTCTGGAGGTTCTTTAACAATTTGTAATGATGAACATGAAGGTCGGTGTATGGAGAGTCTTTCACCTTACAAATTGCTGCATGAATCTTCTGTTCCACCCAGTGCACCCCCAGTTTCTATTCTTTCTTTTCTTCAGGAGTCCCTTCTGCCCGCTTCACTTTTCAGTGATTTCTAGCTGGCCTGCCCACCATTTGCTTTACAATGTGACCTGTTGAGCTTCCAAATGGGTTCCTTTCTTCCTCAGCCTTAGCTCTGGGTTGTGAAATTCCTGGAGATTTTGGGGGGTAGAGTCTGGGGAGGATGGGGTTTGGGGAGGGGAAAGACCTCAGTGGCTTATGATGCCAAACAGTCCACCTTCCAGAGCAGCCATTTCCTCCAGAGGAACTGGTCTCTTTTATCTGGAGTCCAGCTGTAATTCTAGGAGATCTCCAGCCACCATCTGGAAACTGGTATCTGTATGTGACTTATAGCAGGGGTCGCCAACGTGGTATCTGTGAGTGGTCATGGGGCCGACTTTCACCTTTCCTGGTACTCACCAGGTATTTTTAGAAAATGGGCAGGGCAGAGCTAGGTGGGGGTTATGCTTAGCAGGGCTTCTGATTGGTGGACTGTATGGCCAGTAATCTTATACTCTTCTTTGAAAAGCCATTGTAAGCTTCCCCTGAAGAACAAAAGCCTTTTGGATGAAACACGCAGAGAATTTTAACTGAATAATAAAATATATTTGTACTTATTTTGCACCATCGGCCTTGGCCTTTTTTTTTTTTTTTTTAATCTTCTGGTTAATGGTGGCCGAAGTTAGTTTTGCAATGATTTTGTCTGTTGATGGCATAGAATGGGTATTTTAATCTTGTTTTTTGATAGTTGTTTCTGTAAGGTCCCCCTGGGCTCCCTCTGGTGGGGACAGACTAGAATAATTTCCATAAATAAGTATGTGTTGCTTAGAAAGCTATGGTTACATTATGTCCCTAATTAACTGGTTATGTGTTTTGAACACATTGTTTATGTTCAGAAATAAAATTGCTCTCATTTCCCCAAATTGTTTCTCCTAAAAAATTTATTTCAAACAACGTATTTGCCAACTCTCTCTCCGGAAGGTGCAAGTCATTAATGTCAGTTTTTCTTCATATAATTCCTCATATAATTCTCTCCTCCCAGTTCTTCTCTCCTCCCAGTTATTTATTACAGGTATGGATTTCCAGTACCAATTTGTTCATGTAGTAATTTGTATTATTTATTGGAATAGTTCTGTCCCGTGTAGCATCATTTGTAATAATTACAGGATTAGCTTTGTAATGTTTACTGGATGCCGCAAGTTTCCAAGGAGATAAATGATGAGAAAAAATTATGTCCTGATAGCTTCATGGATGCATGGTCTTGAACTATAGGATCTTCTGTATCAACTTGATTTTTCTCATGTTTTCATAATAACACTTCAATGCAGAGATAGGCTTCCTGTCTTATGTTATGTTCAAGGCATGGCATGATGCCTGGCGTTTATCTGACATCTAGACAATCGTCTGAAGTTTTTTAATTCCAAAGGTGAATTGAGGTCACACTTCTCTTGATAGTTCCTTTAAATTAAAATATAAAAAAGAGTAAACAAGGCCAGTCTGTAGAGTCCTCCAGCCTACCGCAGACTGATTGTGGGTTACTTGTACACAGATCGTTGTGTCCCCCGTTGACCTGGGATTCTGCATCTGATACAGACCTATTCAGATCACAAAGCCTGAGAGATGGTTACGGAAAGCATTTGCGGGACAGTCTAGAGAAGTGTGAGTAAGAATTAGGACTGTCAGATAAGTTGCCTCCACTCTATTCCAAAGATAGCCAATGTTACAGTCTACAGTTCAGCCAAGTAAAAGCTTTCCCTGCAAAAGTTTGTACATGAAGTCTGGAGTCATTAATAGCCTTTTCATGGGGAAGGCCTTGGCCTCTGTGCCCTGTTTATTGGCCTCCAGGGCAAGTGACTGATCACTGTGTGAAACAACATGCTGCCCTATTAACCACCGGTCTGATCTAGCAGGACTTTTCTCATGTTTTCCTATAGTCCTACCTGGGATAATTTAGAGAGGTTGGAGATTTGCATACTTTTCAAAGCCTTAATATAAATCTCTCATTTTATCAGTTCAATGTACATACAAGCTATTGTAATGTGAATTTGTATAGATGCTTAAGGACCAGGATCAGTTAACTGTTAGGGCTTCACATATATTGTACTGCCTGAATGGATCTGGCATTTGAATGGATTAATTCTGGAGCAGCTGTATCTTTCAGCCTTAGGCAAGCCTTACACTTACTTATATGAGTCCCTTGGAGAAAGTGATAGTTATCTAGTGTCTGATTTACTGTATATGGAGGATAATGCTGGGCTGGGCTAGAAATCACCCCATCTAACCCAGAAGTGCTGTTTGCTAATCCATAAGATGCCTTGAACATTTTGTAGCCCTCCTAATTTTGAAGGATCTAGGCAATATACACAGGGTTGCCAACCTCCAGGTACTAGCTGGAAATCTGCTATTACAACTGATCTCCAGCCAATAGAGATCAGTTCACCTGGAGAAAATGGCTGCTTTGGCAATTGGATTCTATGGCATTGAAGTCCCTCCCCTTCCCAAACCCTGCCCTCCTCAGACGCCTCCCCAAAAATCTCCAGGTATTTGCCAACCCGGAGCTGGCAACCGTAAATATACATGCCGCAGCAATAATGGATTCAGTCCTGTGACATCATTCCCCTCACATTTTTCTCCAGCTGTTGAGGTGGCTTTCCTTTGCTACAATATTCACTTCTTTTGCTACTACTTGTGTAAGACCAATACTTTTCAAGGAGCCTGTGATAAGCCTTTTTTCCTACCCATCCTCCAAAGATTTTTGAGATCTAGGTTTGTGTTGAACTATAAACTTTACCCTCAGTTACCAGGTGTTCTAAAAGTAGCGAGTGTATAGTAGGGTTGCCAGGTCCCTCTTCGCCACCGGCGGGAGGTTTTTGGGGTGGAGCCTGAGGAGGGCGGGGTTTGGGGAGGGGAGGGGCTTCAGTGCCATAGAGTCCAATTGCCAAAGCATCCATTTTCTCCAGGTGAATTGATCTTTATCGGCTGGAGATCAGTTGTAATAGCAGGAGATCTCCAGCTAGTACCTGGTGGTTGGCAACCCTATAGGCTTTGGGTTCATTGCCGTGGTGCACAAGGAGTTCATGGAGATCACTGAGGCAGGATTTGAATATGTGCAACAAAGAAGATTTACTTATTTACAGGTTAGTCTCAAGGAATGGATCCGCAGCACAGGTCTCAAGGCAGACAAAGGAGGCAGAGGCACATAAATTTAAATTAGTTAGGGCTTTAGAGAGTAGTTAAAATTTTCTTCAGTGCTTTCAGGCACAAACAGGCATTTGCTGACTAGCCACCGGGTTGGATCCTCTCTCACACACTCAGGATTCCACCGACGCCAGCCTGCCCTTTCCCAAGAGTCAGACTAAAGAGGATGAGGTCTGCTTATCTCCAGGCCTAACTATTCGGTACTCTGTTCTTTCTCAGAGCTAGAGGTGGACCACTCTGTCACACTGCCAGGCAGATTTACCCTTCACTTTTTCTGCTCTCTATGCTGAGCCAGGCCTGAACTGTGTCCCTGCTCTGAACTGAACTCCACTCCTCCTGGGTTCCCTCCAGTCTTCCATTCCCCCTTCTCAAAGGTGATCGGATGCTGGAGCATCCCTCCTATGGGCTCAGCTGAGAGGCTGATTTCCCTTCAGTGGCAAGACAGCTTTCTGTCCGTCACGGAGCCCTTGCACACACAGCAGTGTGAATGGCCGCAGAAGCAGGTGCTGCAGTGGAAGACACCTGACAGCTTTCGCAGCGAGAAGCACCAAGGGGAACGATGCCATAGAACCTAAGCCTTAAGCCTTTATGTTCAGGATTGCTGTGGGTACTTAGGAGGGAAAGATACTCTGTGAGCGCCCCAAGGTTGGGGTTGCCAACCAACTGCTGGGGCCTGGATATCTCCCAAAATTACAACTGATTTCCAGACAACTGATTTCAGTTCCCTCGAAGATAATGGCTATTGTTATGCCAATAAAGGTTTTTGAATTGAATTAAAATTGAGATAATGGCTGTTTTCCTTCCTTTCCTTTATCCCTTAAATGCTCCTTGATCCATTGATCTTGAGCAGCATAAATCTAATGTTTGAGGGATATAATGACTGAAATAAATCTTGCCACTGACAATGTAGCCTTGGGATCCCTGTCACTTAATTAAAAAGGCATTATGTCAGAGACAGAGGCATTAGATTTATATATTAAAAGGGCAGAGATATAATGCGATTGCAGTTCCTCATAAAAGCAGCAATCCAAGAGGGCATGAGCTAATGAATCGATAGAGCCAGAAGAGCAAGGACAGGTCCTGTCTGGGTATGGTATGTTCAAAATCCTGCCCTGCATAACCATAGAGGGGTTAGAAAATGGCTGTTTTGGTGGCTGGACTCTATTGCATTATACCCCACTGAGGTCCCTCCTCTCCTCAGAACCCACCCTCCCCAAGGTCCACCCCAAACCTCCAAGAATTTTGCAATCCAGAGTTGGCAACCAGGGTTATTTAACCGGGCAATCCTGAAGGGGGGTGCGGAGCTCCATAGGAATTGGCGTGACCCCTATGCTGGCATCCACACCACTTGCACCATGCAAAGTGGCATGGATGCCAGCGCAGGGCTACTTAACACTGGCCATGGGGAGCGACAGGGCTGCATGAGCCCCATGCGCCATTGCTGCCTCTCCGGCAGCATTTTTCCAGTGCAGTACTTGTGCAGGCATCTGGGGGGGAGGGTGTGCTCCCAGGGGCTTCCTAACCCCTTTCATCCCAAAAATGTAATTTTGCAGGCATTGAGATACGAGTGCAAAATCATGGCGCGGCCCAATGGAACTCTATGGGGAGTTCCATGGAGTCCCCCCACTCCCAAAAAACCATTTTTATTGTTTTTTTCAGCTTGCTGCATCAGCAGCAAGCTGTTCTGGAGGCGGTGTGGCAGTGGCACCTTTGGCTGCCGCCAAACCACTCCCCTCCCTTAGGAATGGGCTGTAATTCACAAGCTTCGGGCATTAATGCTGGTGTTACAAACAGGTTCTAGGGTTTTAGCAGCGTAACCAGGCCTACAATTGAGGACAGCCTCAATAATCTGTGCTGGCTTCCCTACCTCTCCCCCGCCCCCCATTAGTCCATTTTACGAACTTGGGGGAACTGCCTGACTGCTGAGCCCTCAGTGGTTATTTTCCTAAACAGCCATCTGTTGTTTTATTTTGGTTATATTGATTAGTATAGCTATATTCATTGGTTTTAATGTATGAGTATTATGGCTTTTATTGGTTTTAATGGTGTTACCTGTCCTGAGCCCAGCTTCGACTGCGGAGGGCGGGATAGAAATGTGAAATGAATGAATGAATGAACCTTTTCACCTTCAGCTTAAATAAATAGAGCTGCTATTCAGCTGGTGACATACTTTTCATGTAATCCTAAAGATGTTCAAAATCTATCTGAACTGAAAATGTGAATCCAATAAGAATTGTAATGTGTGTCAGTTATTATCAGCTGATTAATTTTTTTGGGCTGTGATCCACAATTCACTTCAGCCTATATACTGTGATGTAATTTTCATCCCATGTTATGGTAACCAATTTAAAATACAAGTGTACCTATGCAAGAAATATGGGTATCATAGTGTAAAACTCCATATTTGTTCACCATGTGATTTTCTTATTCTCAGTTTTTTCATTCCTCAGCTGCTTTCATGTGAAGAGGGTTCCAACTCTAGCCACTATTTATAGTTGACACAGAAAACAACAGCAAACCTGAGTTTACCACACACTTAATGTTTGGCAATTAAACAGTTCAATAGCAATAAAACAATTTGACCATAATGGTGAAAAATTCCATTAAATGCTACTTAAAATGGTATGAAGAGCTATTTACATTAAGAATAGTCAAATGCAACAGAAAATGTGTGCTAGGCATACAAACAATGCAACTGCATTTTATAGATTTCTTATGCAGTAATCATTTAAATGTTTTTTATTTAAATGAATGCTAGCTGTCCTACTGATGTTTCCTCCATATAGTTGTGGGTAAAATTAAATTGGCTGTTAAGCAGACAGCAAAAGAGTGACAGGTACAATGGTAGTATCAGCATTAAGAAAGACAGAACTAAGAGAGAAAAACAAGACAGAGTATATTGAAAATTAAATATAAGTATTATTTAATAAAATAGATATAAGATAAGCGTAAGTTGGAAAACGGATTTGATTTTACTGTTCTAATTGTCTATCGATCCCTCTTTCTCTGAGTAACATTGATATGTTAAGTAATATATTGAAGGCAATCATCAGGAAATCAAGCATTTGAGTATAAAATGAGGATTAGCACATAGTCTTGTAGTAAGAGTATACTAGTACAAGTTAAGAATGTAAATAAAATGTAAATAGCATTTATTTCTCCCTCCAGAGTTATTAGGGTGGATCCCCTTTTTCTTCCCTTTTCCCCTTTTCTTTTCTGTACCCCGTATCTTTAAAAGCAAATAAAAACATTTTTTAAAAAAAGAGTGACAAGTACAGTTGACCTTCCATTTGATACTTCATCACTCTTGTTTTTCATATCTCCTCTAGATCTGTGAAGCTTTCCAGGTCAGTCCCCCTTATTTTGTGCACAGTCCTGTCAAGGAACTTCTAAAGGCCCACTGATACAAACAGGAACAACTGAAGCATGAGTCAGTTACCCCAGTGAAATCAATGGGACATGCTTTGATTGGATTATGCCTCTTATAAACAGCTGGTACACATCACCCCCTCACCTATTATTCTCTTCTTTTATTCTCCAAGTTAGATCATTTTCCTGCTGCAACATATAAGCTGACATATTGGCTTCCACTTAGTCCACATACAATGAGATGGAACAGCTTATATGATTCTTCCCTAGCACACCTCTGTTAGTGGTGGATGAGTAGGCCATAGGGCTGTGTATATCGATAAACCTGAACTGATAATAAACCAGAAAGTAGCTGTTTCTGCAATATTTGGGTTTCGTTTCGGCCGAATACCAAAACCTGGGAATCTACCTGAAGCTGAATAGGCAATTCCCGAAAACCGAAATACATATTCGGCTTTTTCAAGTTTCGGCTATTCGCCTTTGGTCAGATGCACGGCTCTGTGCTTTCTCCCATTTTTCTATTTTTGATTGGTTATATTAGGGCCCCATCATTGGGGGCCTTTTGAGGTAGGGGTCGTGTAATCAGAGGCAACTTGGTCAGACCAAACTCTCCATTAATCTGGAAGGGTCATTTTAAAAGATGGGGATTAAGGGTCATATTAAAAGATGGGGGTTACCCAGTCCTGTCTGGAGGGATATACCCTCCAACTAAAAAGCACCAGCTTCTTCAGCTGATGAACAGGCTTCTGAAGAAGACTCCTCCCCCAAGCGGATGATCAATCTCCTTCACAACAGCTGCCTTGATCATGACTTTGGCTGGCTCCGATATCACCCCCCCCCCATGAGAACTTGCTCGCAAACTGAAGGTTGCCCTGAATAGTGGCTTTGTTTCTCCACACTGTGACCATCTCTTGAAATCAGATTTTTGATGACTATAATAAAGGACTGTTCACAAGATGTAATTTGCCACCAAAAGAAATGTTTTCCGGGCCTTATTTTTCTTGCATTTAAGCCATTTATCTTAGTTTGGAAGCTAATTTGCATGGACATCCTCATTGAATAGACTCGAGCAGGACTGTGCTCTAAAGATCCATGGCTGGAGATGGCTGGAACTCTTCTTAAGATTGCACTGCTAGAGTGCCTGGTGGTGACTCAGGCAAAGTAGTGGCTAAGTTGTATAACATAAGCATCAAAGAACACCTCCTAACACATAAAGAGTGGTTTAAAGGCACATGAGAAGTTCTACCACTCAAACTGCTTGCTTGAGAGGTTTCCTTCGAAACAATATGTAAGTAGGGTTGTTGGTTTTTGACCAGCCCCTGGAATTTGATTTGCAGCAGTTAGCTGGTGACAGTGTTTAGTTTTACTTCATGAAGAGTTTCACCTGCTGATTTCTGCATTTCAAAACACTGGAAAAAGCAGACAGTTACCTTTCTTAGACCAGTTCATCATCTGAGGATGTAATAGCACCTTGCCATTTTTTTTCTGGTCGTTCTCTCAGATCTATATAAATAAAAGCACATTCGTTATCTGAAACATATCAAATTATCCTAGAAATTTAAAATATGTTTCTCATTATTGCCTTTAATACCTTCTCATTGTTATCTTTCCCGATATAACATTACATTCAGAACACAACATAGGAAGCCTGCTTTCATGCCCTAAAGACAAAACCTTTGCTTTTTTGAGATATAAATTGTTCTTTATAGAATTCCCATTGCAGCCACTGTGTGGAGATGTTGCAACATAATCTCTTCTAAGCAAAGTTAATTGTAATGTAGTCACAGATGAGATGAATTGTCGTTGTCCAAAGTGTCAATTCCTGTCAATTCTATTGCACTGTATTACAAAAACCTATGCCTACGTCTTCCTGTTGAACAAATATATTTGGGTAAGACTGAA
Source organism: Euleptes europaea (assembly GCF_029931775.1). Lineage (NCBI taxonomy): Eukaryota > Metazoa > Chordata > Lepidosauria > Squamata > Sphaerodactylidae > Euleptes > Euleptes europaea. The sequence continues at coordinate 38,945,039 of NC_079323.1, forward strand.
TTTCTTGCATGCAACCTAAAGCGACCTTTGGGGGAAGAGGGTGTCAGACTTTGCAACCATTTTCTGTATTTTCATCGTTGCAGACCAGAACCCTGTTAATTTGAAGAGGAATTTAACATCACTGAAACTACATGGCACAAGTTACTTTTTAAAAAAATATAATTTATTGTTAACACAACCTTTCCATCTAAATGGGCATTCAAGATGCTTGTTGCCTTTCTCTGCTTATCTTTCTGAAAGAACAACAAAATAGAAGTCATATTATGTACGTTGATTATAACAACTTGATAATAGTTGGGAGTACATTTCCAGTTATCTGAATAGTTCAGAGGATAGTTGAAAGGTAATGATGCAGAGTTCTGATATGCTGGAGTATTATTTGCCTAAGTTTTACTCTGATGGGCTAGTGGTAGATGAACAAGAGGAAGAAGAAGAGTTGGTTTTTATATGCCAACTTTCTCTACCTTTTAAGGAGAATAAAACCGGCTTACAATCTCCTTCGCCTCCCCACAACAGCTACCTTGTGAGGTAGGTGGGGCTGAGAGAATTCAGAGAGAACTGTGACTAGCCCAAGGTCACCCAGCTGACTTTATGTGGAGGAGTGGGGAAACCAACCCAGTTCACCAGATTAGAGTTTGCCACTCTTAACTACTACACCACGCTGGAACTCTGAATCTCGATCATCATGAATGACTGTACTTTGAATAACTGAAGTACAGTCAATAAGGGATAATAATATTGAAGAAATAAAATTAGTCATAACAACAACAAATAAAACAAGCTGAACAGCAAGCTGATAACAATGAGAACAAAAAGAATGTGATTATTATATTGTTCATTCCACAAGTCTACAAATACCCAAGTTTCAATTAATTTTTGCCTTCCTGTTTTGAGTGAGGGAACAAATTATATTAATTTAAATATTAGTCTAACATATCAAATTCTAGAATATCAGTCAAATGACTCTGATTTCTTTTCTGCCATATAATATGCAAGATCTATTATAAAGATGAAGATAAGTTTGATATCTGAGTTTATTATGTCGTGCAGATACCTCAACAAGGCAACGTTTGGGTCACATAGAATATCAGCCAGTCATTTTATCATTTGCAGAATTGTTTTTCAATTGCTAACAAAGCATATAAGAAGTGTGTCTGTGTGTGGGTGAGAAATCTCCCATTAATGCACTGAATTTCTAACACATGCTGTTTGAGGTTATAAATAGCTTATTTTATGAACAGAAATTATTGTACACATGCTGGTTTGACCTCCTGTTTGCCTGTTGTGAGCAGGGTACTGATGTTTTTCATGATCAGTTTGACCGTTTGTAAACCCATTTGTGTGTGTTTAGTCTGATGCTTCATTGTATTCTTTCCTAACAAGTGGCAAAAGGAAATAAAGATTATATTTACTTTTCCCTGAAAGCAATACATTCTTCATACTACCATAAGCTGCTCTGTACCTCTATGCAGTGTTTGTCTAAGTCCACTTTGTTCACAAGAAGTATGATGATGTGAACATGAAGGCTCCCTTATGAAGGCTTCTTATGAAGGCTTCTTAATCTGCACACTGTCAACAATCCCATATGATAGATTGCTATAATTCCCATTTTACAGATAGAAAACTGACATTGAAAAAGTGATTTGGCACCTTGCAAAAGAATGTGGATGTGGGTGTGTGGAGAGCAGTCAAGTCACTTCTGACTTTTGGCGACCTTATGAATTAATGACCTCCAAAACGTCCTATCATTAACAGCCTTGCTCAGGTCTTGCAAACTGAGGGTTGTGGCTTGTTTGATTAAGTCAATATATCTCCTGTTGGGTCTTCCTCTTTTCCTGGTCCCTTCAACTTTTCCTAGCAGTATTGACTTTTCCAGTCACTCTTGTCTTCTCATAATGTGACCAAAGTGCAATAGCCCCAATTTAGCCATTTTAACTTCTAAGGAGAGTTCAGGCTTGGTTTGATATAGCACCCACTGATTTGTCTTTGTGGTGGTCCCCAGTATCCATAACTCTTTCCTCCGACACCACATTTCAAATATTTATTTATTATTCATGCAAACCCTAGTTTTCTTTCTTCACAGAATTAAAGTACAGCTTACACATAATAATAATAATTAAAATCTGCAAAACCAGACATTAAATAATCACCCAAAAGTTACACAGGATCGTCCCCTTGTCACCTTCCCAAAGTGACCTCAAATTAGAAGAGATGGTTTTTATATGCCGACTTTCTCTTCCACATAAGGAAGAATCAAACCAGCTTACAATCACCTTCTCTTCCCCTCCCTACAACAGACACACTGTGAGGTAAGTGGGGCTGAGAGAGAATGACTAGCCCAAGGTCACCCAGCTGGCTTCATGTGTAGGAGTGGGGGATACCAACCCGGTTCACCAGATTAGCCTCTGCTGCTCATGTGCAGGAGTGGGGAATCAAACTCGGTTCTCCAGATTAGAGTCTTAATGTGTCTTGTTCCCCTAACGAAAGGTCATAAAGTGGGAACTAGTTTTGACCATTCCAAAACCTTAAAGTGATGCAAAAAGGCCAAGCTTGTAGTTGTTGAAAATTTCAACATGTGTAATGAGGGTAAATGGAGCAGCACATGATTGGAATTTCTTAACTGGCATCATGAAGTACTTTAAAGGTAAGCATCTTCAACTGGGTCTGGAAGCTCACAGGCAACTGTTGCCTCAAATATGATTGATGTGGGAGGATACTGAAGACAACCAATTTCAGAGTTCTAGTTCAAGGAATCCATATATATGTTAATATCAAGTTCTGAGGAACGCCACTGATCAGCTCCTGTGGTATCAGATGGACATGATTTAAGCCACTGTAGAGTTAGCCAACCTGAGGTCTAAAACTTGTCAGTCTAAAATAATGGTACAATTTATGGCATCAAAAGCTACTAAACAGTCCAGAAGATCAGCAAGTAGATCTTTCTGTCAATTTCAAGGTAAAGATCACCCCACATCTCAGTCCCATAATTAGACGATCCCCAAATGAAAAGAGTCAAGCAAAGATATCTCATCCAGAATGACAGTAGTTGCTTTGCTATTACATACTCAATTAACTTCCCTTAAAAAGGAAAAGTTGGATACTTTAATATCACATAGTGATATTTTAAAAGGAAAGGACAATGTCACACTATCACTTACTGTAAATAAAATAAGTCCATAGCAATATGTTTCATAGAAATGGTTCAGGAAGTATTCATCCTACAAATGCAAACTATCGATTCATGAGATAACATAAAACATACATTTATGATTCGATAGCAGATTCAGACCAGAGTAGTAACAGGGGATCCATGTGTATTCATTCATATGTTGTCTGGAGTTCTCCCAGAATTACAGCTGATTTCCAGAGCACAGCGATCAGTTCCCCTGGAGAAAATGGCAGCTTCTGAGGGTAGACTATGGCATCACATCCCTGCTGAGCACTCTCCCCTACCCAAGCTCTGCTTTCTCCAGGCTCTCCAACAAGTTTCTAAATTAGAGTTAGCAACCCTAGTTGTAGGTAAGTGTCCCTTCCCTCTTCTTACCTCACTGTGTGCTGCTGTTTTAAGAATTTTCTGACCAGCTTGGGTCACTTCAGAACACTGCCTACCCATCTGTTTCCAGGCACAATTCAAAGTTCTGGTTCTTACCTTTGAGGCTCTAAAAGGCTTCGGAGCAAGGTACCTGAAGGATCATCTCCTCCCATACTATTTATCCTGCCAGTTAAGATCTGCATCTTAAGCCCTGTTCTCTGTGCCCCCACCTTCAGAGGAGAGGTGGGTGACTACTAGAGACAGGAGATTTTCTGTGGTGGCACCTTGGTTTTGGAACACCCTCCCCCTTGAGGATCACCTGGCACTTACTTTATTTTCTTTTAGGCTCCAAGCTAAAGCACATCTTTTAACCCAGGCTTTCAATTAGGCATTTTATCTTATCAGCTTTGTAACAGTTTGCTTAAGTTTTATAGATAGTTTTTATGCTGCTTATGTCCAATTGCTTGTTTTTAATGGCTTTTTTTTTTAGATTGTGGTGATTTTAATTGTAAACTGTCTTGAGCAGGACTCTGAAGAGGGGGCATAGAATTATCCAAATAAATAAACTAGGCTGAGATAAAAAAAAATGTTTCCAATACAATACAAAGTAAGGCAAGGAATGGGCTAGGATTTCACTCCACCCACTCACACAGTCCATTTTCTGTTAGAAACAGACCTCTCCACCCCCAAGTTTACATGTGAATGGCAAACGTAACATCTTGCTGGTCTCTCAGATGAAGAGTACAATAACTGAAAGTCTGACTACAGGTTACATTGATTGTGTGAGACCAGCTCCATTACATGAGAGCTCTTGCCAAGTTTCCCCTACCAACTGTCACGAAGGAGTAGAAATGCCATGCATAGTAAAGGAGGATAATAATATCAACAACAACAACAACCAACCTTTATTTATATCCCGCCTTCCCCTGGCAATGCCAGGCTCAGGGCAGCCCACATTATGATTAAAATACATACAATAAAATACATAATACAATAGGATAAAAATACTGTTAAATATAGCAACCCTGAAATTTTACTCAATAGCCAATTCAAGGCGCCAAAATAATTCCCAGCAGGGAGAGATGTTTCTGCAGGATCCTCTGCCTGCAATTCTCAGTCCATTGTTCACCTTGATCTGGTGGATTATTTTCCTTTCCTCTTTCCTTCCCAGCTCTTCATTAAGATTAGTGATGAAGGAGGATAAACAGATGGAGGGCTGGCAGTTAACTCTTTCCCCACCATATGTATGATTTCTATACCTTCCCCTCTAACTTCTTCTGCCAGAGAGTGAAGGCACTTCTGGAATCCTAAACAGGCAGAGATTGCACATGATGAGCACGCTCTGTTTTCCTGTAGAATGGAGATGCTTTCCCCTATCTGCCTGACATTTTGGAGAAAGGATCACTTGGGTCAGGAGCCCAATCTTCTATGTTATTTCAAATGAGTGTCTGTATAGGGAGGAGCTTTACTTGGAGATGCAGTTTTGGTGCCGTTTTGTCTCCTGCATATTTATCTGGGTCTCTGGTACGAGGTTAAAAAGTATGCATTTGATGTGCCATGTGAAATACATTGCATCATTGTATGGGTGGGGGGTGGGGAGGGAAGAATTAATTTTGATAAGCCTTTTATCTTCTGGGTAACATTGATGAATGAAGAAAGGAGCCTTGCAACAGCATAAAGCTAAAGGCAATCCTTGACCAGGGCCTTAGGTAGCTTGAACGGCTTTTTCAGACTAAGGATCCAATCATCTGCCATTTGGTCTCTGCAAAGTTGCTTTAACAATCACTCAGTTGGTGCTAAATAAAAGAGTCAGCAACAGAGCACATATGATTGACATATACTTATGTTCCCACCACTTTCAGGACTCTCATCCAGTGGTGGCAGTCTTTTAAGGGTGCCAATGAAGGCCCAGATGGCAGCTGAAGGTACTTTTTTGTTAGTGCCTATTGCAATCTAGCTGTAAAAACATTTTGAACATGGTTGAAAGAAAGCGGTAATGTATCATAGTGCTGAAGCAACAGAGGAACTGATGAGCAGTTAGAAATTGGTGTTTCTGTATGCTTAGAGATCTGAACCCCATAATCCTTACTACATTACACTCATTCACTGTAAAACTGTTGTCTCAGCATGCATAATGGAAGGCAAGCTTTTTAGGAGAAAAGAGACAAGTATTATTTATTTATTTATTTATTCATAGTTTACAATATTTATATCCATTCTTTTTGCCCCATCAGGCCCACCAAGGTGGCAAGTAGGGTGTGCTGGCCCACTAGGGCGGGGTGCGCCTGTAGCAGCACGGTGCTCTGAAGAGGCTTGCAGCAGGCAGGGCAACAGGCTGGGGTTTCTGAAGCTGAGGCTTCTACAGCTGGCAGCTGTATTAATTGGGAATGGGAGTAATAACGCAGTCCAGTAACAGTCCAAGGTCAGTCAGGGTGAAAGGCAATCTGTCAGAGCAAAAGGCAGAGTCAAGGTCAGGCCGGTCCAAGGTCAGGCAGGGAGTCCAGAAGAATTCAGGGTCGAGAAAGCAGTCCGAGTCGATACAGCGTCAGCCAGAGTGGAGTGCCGCAGGTTCGCCACGCGTTGCTTCCACAGCTTCTGCTGACTCAGCCCTCCTAAATACTTGCAGCTGTCTGGGGGAGGCAGCTTCTGTAAAGACTCACTCACTATCTTCATGACTGTCCCGGTTCCTCCTTTGTTGTTCTAACCTGGCTGAACGCCGGCGTTGTTCTGCCAGGACCCGGCCCATTTTCCTTCGACGAGTCCCAGGAGACATCTGTTCCTCATGGTCTCCCGGCTCCCTGGGCAGTTTTCTTGATGTTCCTGGGTCAGCCGGCGTCTGGTCTTCTTTAGGCTGCCCTGTAGCTGGTGACTTTAAGGTATGTCTTGGCAATACATCGTCATCAGCTGTTTTCTCTGTCAGTGTGGGTGGGGGAGGAGGACTCTGTCCCTGGATCAGGTCTCCGTCAGAGTCTGAATCTGTTGTCAGGCAGCCTCTGACATAGGGCACCTTTGTATTCAAAAGAAATGGAACAGTTGTTAATTCCACATTAGAGAATCATATATAAACTGCAGACCACCATTGAGCTCTGGAGTTCTCTAGTTCCAATAATTTATTCTCATGTACAGCCTGTCCCTCCTGAAAAACTTGGAATTGGTAGTGGTAGATTAATGAATCGGGGATTGCAGCCTTTGGCCATGTCTGCCCCACAGGGCATCTGGGATCTGTTTTGCACCATTTTAGTTCACATTCCTTGTGTGCATCAAACCTTATATAGTCAACTTCTTCCCTGTCTCTGTTTTTAATATATATATTCTATTTCCTGTTTGTAGGAATTATGGGGATAGAAACTTGACATGAATAGGTGGAGTTTTCTTATTGTTGTTCAGGCCTCTTCAAAGTTAATATTTTAAAATTCTTATGAACACAGTGCATACAAAATACTAAACCATGGTTAAGAGTAACCATGATTTATTGTTGCTACCCTGATTAATATCCCAAAGATACAAAAGTTGTGTATCAGGAGACAACAGGGGGGGGGCTATTTTCTATTCTGCACATTTCAGGCTACAAGGCTTTCTTAATAGCATTTGTGCGAATCTCCTAATTTTAAGTGCAGTAACACCAAGATGACCTACACATGGTTTAAACTGTCAGCTATGCTGGACAGATGCCTATTAAAGAGGTCTCAGATCAGCACTTGCAGCTAATAGTAAACAGCCAGCAAAGGGAGCCATTGGTGCTATCCAGAGAAAACATAGAGACATTGAAGTCATACTCAAAGGCATTTTAATTGTGCACTCAAGGCCTTTGTCTTGCAGAGGGAGAACGAGGCATATAATCCTGTGCTATGCTACATGAAATACACACAAAAAGTAATACCTGCATCCTGATAGCTAATGTTATTGATGGTTTTGCTTTTGTGTTAACACAGAAATAATGTATCACGCAGCATATTCAATGAAGGCACAAATGCCATTTATATCTTCGAAAAGGGGGAGATCGTGAAGGGGAAAGTCATCACAGCACCCTTGATCCTATAATGAGGATAAGATTGAAGTGGGAGACAAGGTTGTTTCTTCATACCTCAGAAAGGCCTGAAAGCTTCAATTGCGGAATCAATTGAGTGGAGTAGTTACGGTAACAATTAAGTTGACATGATGAAAAGAGGGAGCCAAGGGGGTGGGGACCGATCACCCGCCCCCCACAGAATGTCTGCCTCTGCAGGTGGCTGTTTGAAGGGTTGGCTGCTGCCAAGTGGAGGTCATGGCAGCCCATTGCAAAGCTCCATGGAGGCATAGCTTATTCGGGGATGCAAAACCCCAGTTCCTTATAATAGATGATGCTTGGAGGAGCATTATGTTTATCAAGGTTACTTATGCACAGGCACATCATTCCCCCCTCCACTATCAGTGGGCTTTCTGCAGGGTTTCCCCGCCCCACAATAAGTCGAAGGTGTATTGCTATCGGACACTGTATCTGCTACCAATTTTTTTTAAAGGGGGGGGGATGGTGGGTATGGGGGGAAATTGGGAGGACATAGCACCTTCTTTGCCACGCTTTCACCAAACCCACTTTGCGTATGATCTTTAGATTCTACCAAAGCCGGTTTGGGGACTAAACACAGCAAAGCTGGGCAAACGCTGGAAAGTGGGAAACTGCACAATGATGTCATATGAAACCCCCCCCCCCAAAAAAAAACACCCTGCTGCCCTGGAGGGGAGGAGTGAGGAATAAACTTCCATGTGAAAACAACCAAAGCTAAAGCTTTGGGCCACAGGCATACTCACCCATTTCACAGGGACCAGACTCCTGGTGTATAGGATGTATACTTTGACCATTTATGCAGGGCTGTTTCCCTCATGGTCACTCCACTGACTGCTTCGGGGCTTCCTTTTGATTATGCACTTTCTTTTTATTTCTTTGTTTTCCCCTGTTCTTAGACCAAGGTCTTGAACAATAAAACCATAAAATTTAAATAAGACCCGTCTCTAAAAACACCTTCCTTTGACTCTTCTCTGCAGCCTCCAAAAAATGAGCAACAAAGTAAGCACACTGAGGGTCAGAGTCCTCTAAGAAGAACTGGACCTTTTGCTCCAAAGTTGCTCAAGAAAATGTGGACCATTTGTTAAAACACGGTATAATCCATTTTAACCTAAGTTGGTATATGTAAGGACAACGCAAAAGGATATGTACCAAGGAGTCCCCTGATTGAAGAAGGCAAGGACAACAGCTTGTCTGAAAAAGGGATCCTTCGCATATGGCTCAGCAAAACCATTGAAAAAGGGCAATTAAATCTTAAATGCATAAAGATTCTGTATATGTCATGCCCTGCCTCTCGGCCTTAGCCTGACATTGCTCCTCACAGGCTCTTGCTCCGAGCAGGCCAGGGTTTGGCTCGGAGTCAAGGTCCTGGTCACGTGCTCCTGGTTCTCCTGCCTTTGTACAGTATCAGTATCCTGCGTTCTATGCTCAGTATGGTATGCCTATCCTGTTTACCACAATCACCCCAGCTGCATAGCCATGTTATGTCTGCCTACCCTGAGAAAGTTTATCATGGATTGTAGCTGCCTGTGTACCTTGGCCTATCCATCTTTGAAGTCTGTCCTGCATTTTAAACATTTTAACCCATGCCTTGATTCCTCATTAGTAGCCTTGCATGCCCAGGAGGCAGCCAGCTTCTTACTTTGTCTAATTTTGCTCCTAATAAAGTCTAAACTGCTTCAGAGCCTTTGCCTGATGGGTTTTGCTTGAAGGATGCTAAGGACAAACACCTGAGTCTGATAGTATAACTTTGGACTAACCAGATAATCCAGATAGGAAGGAAGCTTACCCTTAGATAACAGGCCCAGGGCACGCATGCATGATTATGCATGCCTTTCCCAACCATCAGAGGTCGCCTTGCTCTCCCTGCATGTTTTGCCCGTGTTTACCGGATGCTGCTTTAGCCAGAATCCAGAAAACACAGGCAAAATGTGTGGAAACACGCAGGGAGCAGGAGGCAACCTCTGATGGTCGGGAAAGGTCTGCACAATCTAAAGGAAGCCCCGAAGCAGTTGGCCGCGGTGAAACAGCCCTGCATAAAATGGCCCTCGAGATGGCCTAAAGCTTGTTTTGGGGGAGGGGCAGAGCTGAGTAAAAATTCAGTTCCTTATTTAGGGTACTTATACATCTCTTCATTGAATAGGGAACTGGGAACCAGTACTAACTTCACTGGCAACTTTGATTTCCACCAGGGTCTGAAGCTAAACAGAGGAGGCCACATTGGGGAGGAGTATACTGTATATACTTGCGTATAAGCCGAGTTTTTCAGCCCAAAAAAAGGGCTGAAAAAGCCCAACTCAGCTTATACGCTGGTCAATACGGTAGGGGGGGAACTTGCCACCGCCTGCCCGCGCGCCTTCCCTGCGGGCCAGGAGCGGCCCGCGGGGCCTCCTGGGTGCAGGGAAGGCACACGGGCAGGCGGCGGCGGCAAGTTCCCCCCTGCCCTCCCTCCCTCCCTCCCTCCCTCCACCCCTCCACCTACCGACCGACCCGCCGCCGCCTGCCTGGGCACAGGGAAGGCACGCGGCCAGGCGGCGGCAAGTTCCCCCCCGCCCTCCACCTACCTTCCACCTGCAGCCTATTGGTCAGCGGCGGCAGCCGAGGGCCCCCGAAGCACGAGCGGCGGTTGAAATGGCCCGAGGCATCTGTAGTTTTTTTCCAAGAGGTGGTGGTGGTTGTGAAATCTGTATCTGATGTTCCATCTAGTTGTGATGGCTAATAGATGTTGATGAATCTATCTGGCATTGATCTGTCTGTTTTCCACTGGCTAGAAAATACATCTCATATTTTCCGCACTGTGTTTGGCATTAATAAAATTAGCACAACAATTGCCCAAACAGGACTCAAATGCCCTTTGCAAGTCACCTGAGCAAATGGCTATACACAGCAAGAGCAATGAATGGGTTCATTTTGTTGTGCCTGAAACAGCCTTGGCAAACATCTTTATCATTTAATTTATTTTCATTTGGATAGCTCAGGAAACAACTCGGCTGTTTGGAAGGAACAGTTTGTCCCTTTCCCCTTTGTCAGTAGGCTGGGGCTGAATGATAGTTGTGAAACATACTGAGCCTTGGCGCTAATATTCAAGCATTTCCTTACCTAACTGAGAAAGGGGATGCGCTTTCCTTCACAAAGGGCTGACATATGGTGCCGATAGCTCATGGATTTATGTCAATGTTTATTAGCTAAGTTAAAAATCACCAGTCTTCTTTAAGGGAAACAGCCCAGGTATGTGCAATTAATATTTCTCATCCACACTAAAGAAAACGTAACTTAATTCCTAATGTCTTTACTTTAAACCCTCACAAATTATGTCATTAGAAACAGCAGGGCTAAGAAGAGGCTGGGGATAATGTATTTTTGTTAGCTGAGGCTAATTGGAACCAAATGAGTAAAAACAATGCAGCAAGGGCAAATAGGAAAACCCCAGACCTTTAAGGAGCTGAAATAAATTAGGCCAATCAGCAGTGTATGCAGAATATGGTACGTTCAATTAATATAAATAGAATGGCAGTCATCTGCAAAACTCCACTGGGGCACAGATGAATTCGGGGGGTGGGGGGAGAGCAGATGTTTCTTCAAGTTGTGAAAATGCAGGCCTTTTATGCATGGGTACTTTGCCTCGCGTTCTCTGCCAGACTGCTTCAGGTTTTCATTGGAGTTATACATGATTTTTTCCAACCTCCAGAAGTCACTTTGCTCTCACCTTGCACTTTCCCCGGGGTTTCAGGATGCTGTTTTGCCACGAATGTTTTGCCTTAACTTTGAGTGTCTGTCCCCACATCCATTCTTGCTTGTCCCTTATCCAACCACTCCCCTAGAAGCCATTTTGGTGAGTTTCAGCAGTGAGTGTTTTAAGATCTTGGGGAACGGAGCCATCTGTTTCCCCTTCCCCTTGCCTCATTCGTATCCTCTCTGGTCAGTTTCAGCAGCGAGCATTTTTTTAGTTTGCCAGCGCAAGACCCCTGCTCTGAGATATCCAAAAACAAATTGGTACAGGGGGTTCCTTCTCTGCTTTGGCTGTAAAATCGCCACAGTTCAAATCAAATGAAAGAATCCTGCAGTGGGGCTGGTGGGAGCTGGTGACCCAGGGCTCCCTCCCCATCCCCCGTTTTTTTTTCTAGTGAAATTTTAGTGAAAAATGCTAAAATTATAAATGTAAATGAAGAGCAGCTGAGGGAAAACCCCTGCTTTCCCTCCTATCCCCCCATTTGGGCCATTTACCACTGAGTTGCCCTAATGGGGGGAGGCGAAGGAAAGCAGGGTCTTTCCCTCAGCCGCTCTTCATTTATATTTAAAGTGTTAGTGTTTTGTCTCTAAAATTGCACTAAAAACCCCACAAAAAATGGGGGGGGGGTGCTGGCTCCTGCCCTCCCCTCATAAGTGTCCTCTTGGTCAATTTCACAGCAAGTGCTTCCAGACATAGGGAGTGAACAGGGCTGGGCTGATTCCCCCCACTCTTCTTGGTCAATTTCATAGGCTGCTTACCTACATCTCGGAGGGAACAGAACTGGGCTGATTCCCCCCTCCCCCGGTCAATTTCACAGCTGGAGTTTTCTTATGATCCCTGCGGTGAGATAGGCAGAAAAAAATTGGTTGGGAGGGGGGGGGTTAAAAATGGCCAGTCGGTTCAGTTAAAATGAAAGAATCCTGCTGCAGGGCTGGTTGGGGTTGATAATGTAGTTTTTAAAAATACACTATAGCCAATTATAAAGCAGCATTTTTAAGGAGAGGGATTCAGAAGCTCCACATTTTTTGCTGTTGATGCATAACTGATCACAAGGTACTCCTGGAATTTCTTTGGGGCAAAAATCCCCCATGCATAAAGTTTTGTGAATTCAGATCAGAAAACTGTGCATCTGCAGAGTGGCAAACCCAATTCAAACTTCCCATGCATAAATGGCCACAAATAGCCTGGAAGACTAAACCAGGTCAGATAGGAAGAGGGGGGACCTGTCGGGTTGAACGAAACACTAGAAGACCTGGATTAAAATTTCCACACTACCATAAAGCTCGCTGGATGACTTGGGGCATCCCTTCTCTCAACCAAGTTTGCATGACAGGGCTGTTGTGAGAGTAAACCGAGGAAGCTCTTTGGAGAGAGGCAGGATAAAAAAGGTACTTCAGATGCGCTGTTCTGCCCATGTATTCATTTTCAACCCACTCCCACCTAGTTGAACCTTTTTTCATAGGGTCCTCCTATGTTACACCATTGATGGTTTTTGAAATAATCTTGATAGCAGATATGTACAATAGCGCCCACTTTCTTTCATTATTTTACTGAAAACATTTTAATGTCACCTTTCCACCCAACTTAAGGCCCTCAAGGTGGCAAACAATCATTACTTGACATTCATGAGTCCAAAATAACTCCCCCCAGTCTCCGTATTCTGAGGCGAATATGCTACATCCAGTAAACTACTGAAATCTTGCTGAGACCAGTGGGATTATAGTATCATAACTGCATGCAGTATTGCAGCCAGAATTGTTTGCATAGGTTAGAATGAGCTTGTGGAGAAAGAGAAAACACCCAGCAAACTAGACATCTGGGTTTATCATAAACAATGGGGTTTATGTGACATAAGATTTTCTGTACAAAAGTGAAACGCACCTGTGTAAGACCTGTGAGAATCTCTTATGTGAAGAGAGTAAGGGGGAGCATTTAAAGTGATGAGATTCTTTCTTTACAGATACAGCTGCCTCAGTGGCTCTGATTGAACAGAAAGATGCAATATAAATGGTGTAAACAGATAAATACAATAACCTTTTGATCTAACTCTTCCCCCTCTTTTAAAGGACCATGGTGAGTAGTGGTTGAAGATTCATCTATCCTAGTAGGATCCATCTATCTTAGTACATTATTAGTCAACTGTTTCTTTGGAGGGCTTAGACCAGTATATATAATTCTCCCTTTCTTATTTTATCCTCACACCAACCTGGTTAGGTAGGCTGAGGCTGAGACAGAAACTGACTGAAGGTCATCCACTATGGAATTCCAGGGCAGAGTGGGAATTTGAACTTAAGCCTCCCAGATCCTAGTCTAACACCCTAACTACTACATTCCACTATCTCTCTACTTCTGTGAGCATCTGCCTTAAAGATGTCCAGTGGGGGGAGTTCAGTAGTTTCTTTTCAAAGCATTTCTGTCACTGTTCTTACTGAATTGATCATCTTAATGGGATATGTTTGGAAAGGATCCAAATTCTAATTTTGGAAATTGAATTGTTTTACTGATTAAACAAAGTAACCGAGGGCATCACCCTATTAAATAAGATATTTCATGCATGTGATTAATTGTAATCTCAATGTAAATCCTTTTGATTTTAGAGATTAATGTTGATTCTTTGCTTTGAGTTTACTGTCCATTTGTTTTGTTAATTAAAATTAAAGAGAGAAGACAGATAGCTGTGGAACCTCTTCAGGATGTTGACGCTCACTTTGTTAAATAGGACATTCTCCATTACGATCCTCAAAAGTAATGGGCTTGGCATAACTATATTAACCTTCATGGGGAACAGCATCAATGCCGCTGAGACATTTGCACTCATTCCTTCTGATTGCAAAGCTTGTCACATTTCCCATCACTTTAAAAGTACCAATAGGCAGCCTTTGGTCTTTGATGCAGTTCCCTTCCTCCCAAGGAAAGTCAACATCTTTGAACAATATATCACTTTAATAACGAGGGCCATTACCTCCTTACACAGCCTAGTATATAGTTTCTACATTAGACATCTAAAGCCACAACAGTTTACTGCAGAATGATATGCTTTTAAAAAAATATTTTAATACATTGAACTTGCACTCTCTTCTATTACAAAATGAGTCAGTGGTCTTGGGAAACTGCTAAAATAATTAGGTGCGGGTATGTTTTCCCAAAGGATACAAGAACTCCCTTGCATGGGCAAACCAAACTTGATCTAGCCCAACAATTTGTTTCCTGCAGGGACTAATCAGAAGCCACTGGATACTCCAAAACAGGGCAAGGCTATATAGTTGTAAATTACCAGCATCTGGAAAATGGAGTTATAGTATCCCTGAACATTGAAGCTCCATCTAGCTATAACAGGCCAATGGAAAATGGATGTTGATGACTCTATAATGCATGAATTTGCCTGAATTAGAAGCCATTTTTACATTTTGAGAATGCACAGGTTAAGAATGCACAGGTTAATCTGACTTTAGGCAGATCATGAGAGGGAGGGCATCTTCATCTTGGCCATCTTCTGGGCATGGAGTAGGGGTCACTGGGGGTGTGGGGGGAGGTAGTTGTGAATTTTCTGCATTGTGCAGGGGGTTGGACTAGATGACCCTGGTGGTCCCTTCCAACTCTATGATTCTATGAATTATGGTTTGTATGAAATAGTACTGCCTTCTGTCAATCCTGAATCTACTGTCAATCAATTGCAAATTAAATGTATCCCATGGTATACAAATATTAGAAATTATTAATTTTAGATATTTGGAAGTGCCTTCCTTTAAAATTCCACAAAGTGTGTTAGTTATTAATATGTTCCAAATATAATTTTTGATTTTCAAATAATTGGACTTTGGCTAGGGATATCAATATACCCCAAAGGAAATATGTATACTTTAAAAAAAATGTTGTAAGAGGGTTAAGGGAATAGAGCTTTGGTTCTGGGAACAGACTGTGAAAAATGTCTATCCATTCTTGGCATGTCGTTATAAAAAAGGTATTCCTGCCCCTTGATCTTTTCAGTTGTTTCTTTTGTATTTTTTTCAGCTTATTGGTGGAGCTGTGTGTGCCATGGACAGGACACACTGGAAAAGTACCCATTTTGTAAGCAGTTAAAAGGGCTATAAATAAAATCCCCAATGCATGTAAAATGATGTAAAATAAAATCCCCAATGCATAAAATGATGCATGTAAAGAGTTTGCTTTGGCCCTGGGAGACAACTACGGTAATCAGTAAGTAATTGAATCTTAAGAGCCTCTAAAGCATTTTAACCCTCTTTAGGGGCCCTTGGACATTACAAGAAAAACACCTTGAATGCTTTTGTCGTCATCTTGTCCAAATGTTTATTTGAAGTTCTAATGATTCTTGTATGGACTCTTACATATGGAAAGAAATGTGTTTCATGTTACTGCACATAATTTGTAGCACCTGTAAAATGCTTTAGATTGTGCTCACTTTGTGGCCTTCAGAAGACAGAATTTGGAGATGGCTCTGTGTCTTTGAAACTGATTGCCCCCTTATTGTAACCTGACTGTTCTTCTAACCAGAGCTATGTCCTTCAAAGCCCATTGATTTCAATGGACTTAGGGTATAACTCTGCTAAGGATGGCATTGTAAGAAAAGCACATTCAGCTCCAGGATAAGTAGAAAAGAGAAGTGAAGTGCAGTACACAAGAAAAAACAAAGCAGTAGAGAAGGAAAACCAAGCAGGAGACACATGGAGTAAAGAGAAAATGTGGGGAGCCCGGAAAGGATATCCAGATGGTTAATTTTGAGAAACATGGAGGGGGGCAGACAGCTATGAAGAGGCCATTTTTTCTCCCACTCAGTTCTTTAGCAGTGGGAAATTGGGACTGGAGGTGGATAATTTTTCACCCTGGGCAGGTACATGGGTAAACTCCTTAGACTTCTAGACTAGGGAAGGTCCTCCGACCCCTTAATCATTTTGGTTGCTGTTTTCTGAATCTTCTCCAGCACTACAATATTCTTTTTGTGATACACTGACCAGAACTGTACACTGTATCTTCATTTCAGTGGTACCATCCATCCAAAGTCATGATGATACTGGCCATCTTGTTTTCAGTTCCTTTCACAATAATCCCGAGCATGGAGTTTTCTTTTTTACTGCTGCTTCTCACTGTGACATTACAATGAAAGATAGGCTTAAGCCAAGGAACGTCATAGGTCAAAAACACTAAGTATAACCAGGATCCATAATACTGCACTAGTTCAGCATATTTAAGGGGGGGGGGGTTGGGCTTGTGTTTTGTGAATACCTAATCTCTCTCTCTCTCCCCCATGCAACATCACAAACCCTATTTGAAAGCCCGGGCCCTGGACTTACCTGGGGCCCTATTTGTCGGCACATGGGAGCAGGGGAAGGGGGTTACCGGTTCTGGCTAGCTTCTGGGCAGTGGCACAGCCTGGTAACAGCTGGAGAGACCTCCGTGCATGCATGGGCTCCTCTGGGCCTCTCTCCCCAGCTGGGCCAATTAGGCACAGCCTGATGCAGCTGGGGAGGGTGGGCCTGGGGGCTGGCAGACAGCAGCAGGGAGGTTTTCCCTCTGGTCCACCTGCCTCCAATATAAAGGGCCCTTATTGCCTTTTGGCTTTGGGCCACCCTCCCACCCCATTTTTGTGTGTTCCCTTTGTTATGGGTCTCACTGTTGTTTCTTTGTTCTTTGTCACAACTTGTTGGCTGTGTCAGCATGGGCTGGATCCCTGTGCGGCCCCCCCCCCCCACACAGTGGGGATCCCCTTAAGGGATTTTGGGGTAAGGAACTGCAAAGGAGGCATGCCCAGCTCGGGCACTGTCATGGAACCCTCACTCCAAGTGGCACAGGAAATAGGGTTGCCAGGTCCCTCTTCGCCACCAGCAGTTTTTGGGGCGGAGCCTGAGGAGGGCGGGGTTTGGGGAGGGGAGGGACTTCAATGCCATAGAGTTCAATTGCCAAAGCGGCCATTTTTCTCCAGGCGATCTGATCTCTATCAGCTGGAGATCAGTTGAATTAGCAGGAGATCTCCTGCTACTACCTGGTAGTTGGCAACCCTAATAGGAAATCATGCAGTGGCTTACGCCCAGGTCGAATCCCACATACTGCCATACCAGCTTACTTCCCAGCAGGCAAGCTGGGGAGGTGGTGGTTTTACCCATCGGTCAGCAGGTGGGTTGGCCAATGCCCTGGATCCTTTGCCCCTGTGCTGCACCAAGGCTCTGTCAGCTGTTATCAATAAAAGCTGTGGCCCTTTTTATCCAATGACATGTCAGTTACTTTTTTTGCTGGTGAAGGGGTCACCTTGTGGATTCCCATTCCATTGACACTGGGTTATAGAATCATAGAGTTCAGAGGGACCACTGGGGTCATCTAGTCCAACCTCCTGCACAATGCAAGAAATTCAAAACTACCTCCCCCCTCCACACCCCCAGTGACCCCTACTCCATGCCCAGAAGATGGCAAAAACAACAACAACAGCAACAACCCTTTAGGGTCTGCAACCAAGGGGATTTTCAAAAGCTCTTTCAATGCATTCCTCTCCAGAATCACTGTGGTCTAAGCCCATTGAAATCAATTGGTTTATGCTGGAGTAACTGACCTGGATGGCCCAGGCTAGCCTGATCTTGTCAGATCTCAGAAGCTAAGCAGGGTCAGCCCTGGTTAGTATTTGGATGGGAGACAACCAAGGAATACCAGGGTTGCTGTGCAGAGGAATGCACTGGCAAACCACCTCTGTTAGTCTCTTGCACGAAAACCCCAAAAGGGGTCGCCATAAGTCGGCTGTGACTTGAAGGCACTTTACACACACACAACTCCGTATAGGATCACACTGTTTCTGGTATAGCATTGGCTGGCTATACTATTGAATGGTGTGGCAGAACCCCTGGATGCACCTAAAGAAGCTCTTTGACTATTTCAGTAGCATCCTATGCAGAGAGTCATCAGAGGAGAATACACCAGGAAAGCAGACACTTTAATTATCAAGTGAAATAATATGCATTTTTTAGTGCAGTGCCTGCTGACCTGAATTCCACAATCAAACCTTTCAATAATTTGATAATTGGGTATATGCTGTGCAAAGTTATTAATAGTTATATACATTGCAATCAGAAGTTGGAAAATGAACAGATATGAATAATGGAAATGCAGAGCAACATCAAATGCAAAATAAGTGCACAGCATAATTGGCAAGCTGACCTTTTATCTAATATTTCCGTTATGTGGTGCTAACTCTACCAATGAGGAATCTGAGTAACGTGCAATATGCAGATAATTATAATCCCATGTAATCCAGATCTGTTAATGAATGCTTCCTGAGTTTAGGGAAGTTCTCAGAGATTGCTAGCACCATATTAAAACCTTTCACAATAAATTCATTATTTAGGTTATTTGGAAGAAATTGATGCCACTTGTTGCGTAGAAGGAGCTCCATCCCACAGGGATGAGTGACTAGGAGGTTCCCCTTGGGAGTCCTTAATTTCTGATATTGCTGGACAAGGGGAAATGGCCTCCACGCTTCCCCCCCCATTTTAGTTAAAAGTAATACAAGATTAGTCATACATATGACAAAAAGCCACTTATGTCAAGACCTATCTTGGAAGCCTCACAATTACATTGACTTTACTTTTTATTTATGTTGATACTTTCCCAAAATAAGCATGTGAATACATCGCCTCCAACTAAAAAAAAAATAACTTTTTGATAAATTTATTTTATCTGGCTTAATATCATGCCCCGTAGGACACAGCTAATAACAGGCAATTGAGTGAGGCAGCTCACAATAAAACATCCAAGCTTACTGCAAAAACAATTACATAGTAAAAACAATTTACGTAATAGTAAAAACAGAATAAAACAATCCAGTCAATAATAAACAATAAAATCTTTTTTTTTCATCCCTCATCCAAGTGTCCATGCGGACATATTTTCAGGCAGATAGGAAGGCCAGTTTTACAGACAATTAAAATTTTCACTTGCATAATGGACAGAGGCAGAAATTGACACCTCCAGAAGGAAGGAACATTCCAGACTGGGTACCCTAAGGAGGGCAGGTAAAGAGGTAGTGCTTTGGTCTTAGGATCACCTCCCTATGTCTTGCTCGCTGCTCAGACAATGTGCATGAGTACTTTCTGGAAAATCAAACTGGAACAATAGTGCTTGGTGGAAATCACTTTATGTTTGTACATGTGTCTGTATGCACGTGCACTGCAGTGGCTGACAGGTAGACAAGTACTGTATCCGTCCTGTGTGAACAACATAGAAGAACTGAGCATTTGTACATCCTACAAACAATCACAGTAATTTATGAGATTATAACGTAATACAGGCAGATTACAGTAGAAAAGAGCAAGAGTCCAATAGCACTGTAAAGACAAACAAAATGTCTGGCAGGGTGTGAGCTTTTGTGAGCCACAGCTCACTTCTTCCGATACAGAATCAATGGACAGACTTACAGAATCAATTGATTATAGAATTAGTGGACAGAGTTACAGAATCAATTGATTATAGAATTAGTGGACAGACTTACAGAATTAATTGATTACCGAATCAATGGACAGACTTACAGAATTAATTGATTACCGAATCAATGGACAGACTTACAGAATCAGTGGACAGACTTACTGAAGCAATTGATTACAGAATCAATGGACACCCTTACAGAATTGATTGATTACAGAATCAGTGGACAGACATTCACTAACAATACAGGTAAGGGGGATAGGGGAAACCTCACAGTATTTAAATAACCACAGTCTCTCACATACTAGAAACAACAGCAAATTAATCACATTCATCTGTCACCCAGAGGGATGCTTGAACACCTGTCAGTTCGGTTCCCATCCTGTTCTTCAGAGTTGATTGGTTGATGCACTCTTTGTTTGTTGACCCATTCATGGCTGTTAGGCAGGTTGCTTGGCCATATTCCTTCTTAATAGTGCAGTGCTATTCAGTGGGGGTTTTTTTCACCCATGAGCATTTTCACACAGCCCAGTGGAGTTCTACTTCCTGTCCACTTGCTGCATTGCAGCCCTACTCAACAGGCAATTGTTCAAAGAGGCAGTAATTTGTCACAAATAAAGGTTGTGTAAAAACATCTACCACTTAGGGTTTGCCTAAATATTTATAATATATTTAGGAGATGTGTATGCCTTCCTTCCAGACCTGCTTGAAGCTACTCACAACCAAGTAATCCTCAGCTACACTAGTGGCTGTAGATCTGTTTAGCTCAGTAGTATTTTCATGCATGCACAGTTCGTTGGTGGGGGAGGGGGGACAAAACTGATGCAAGCCTGTTTGGCAAGTTTTGACTCTTTTGGTCCTGAATCAAACAGACCCAGTGGTCTGCTCACAGTCAAATGTGGTAAGTTTGATGCAAAATTCATGGCATCTGTCAGTCTCAGGAGTCTGCCCTTAGTATCTTCAAGCACACTCATCCAGACAGGTAGATCTGAAGCAGTAATATTTTATTAGGAACTAAAAAGCAAAATAAAAGAACTGACTGCACGCAGGCAGGCGAGGTTAGCAATGGAGACCCAGTACAGGTTACTTGCTTAAAAACATTAGGACGGGAGAATAAGATAAACATTGCTAGGCAACAGCGAGATAAGCAGTTCCCGTGGACTGAAGAAGAAACACGCCACAGCTGTGAGCACTGACACAAACAGGAGATACACAGGAGCTTCCAACCCTGGGAACCAAGGTCTTGATTTGTGGCCAGAACTTGGCCTGAACTTATGTCAAGAGCCTGACTGAAACTTGTGTTCAGGGATGAACCTGACAGCATCCCTAGCCGCCTAATAGCTAAACAATTTACAAACACTGGAACTTGCAATCCATGGCCTGTATGAGAACAGTATCATCATGGACAAAGTGAATGGCACACCTGCTTGTATAGAATCAAGACTGTTCTCCCTAAGCCAGTACTGGTTTAAAAAAGCTTATCAGGAAAAATCTCTTCAGTTGTAAAATATGTTTAACTCTGCTGTTTGGAAACTTCCCTGTCAGTTTCATTATCTGTCTTCCCCTTGCTATAAGCCAGAATTCAGCTTGACCTCTCTAAATGAGACAGCCAGCTGTCAGTATAATCGGTATTAACTATTGTTAACTAATTCCCTATTAAAGTTTGTTATAATATTGTCTTTAGTTAATAAATGAATGTGCATCCCTATCACTAAGCAACAATTGTACTGTTGCATAAACTTCTGAAGATGACAGTCTAACAGATGTATGAAGTATTAGCTCCAGCTGGCTCACATATTTGTGTGTTTGGGAATAGATAGGTAGATATACACAGAGAGAGAGAAAAAGTTGGCAAACAGTGCCAGCATGTGTGAATAATGGCATAAAACTGGGAGTTAGTGTTATCCTTAATAGAGTGATCTGGAGTTAAAAAGGCATAACCTTGTGAATATGCCCTAAAATATCTATGCCAGGCAGCAAATGATTTTGTTTCCTTGCTGAGGGAGTAATTAAGGAGTTATTCTGGTATGGTAAGACAAAGAAAAGGGAAAGTGAGGTTAAAATAAGTAACCCCTATACAAAACCTCTAGGGGTGCTAAAGAATTTCTCCCTGCTATCCATTCTTATGATTTAAAATGCTTTAGAACCTTTACTGAAAAGCTAACTTACCTTGCTACAGAATCTGTTGCTGTAATATTATTTTAACATGGTAAGATATGTGACTAAAAAGTTTAAGGTTACAGCTATATAAATGTCATTCTGTGAGGGGAAAGTGATACATGGTAATATGATAATGAAGCACTTGGATTAAAAGCTTCCAGTATTTTATGATCTATGGGAGCTAGCTGGAAGGCCTCTATAAAGTATTTAATGATTAGCTTTTCTTGATAAGGTTTATTGGCTTAACATAAAATTGACTGGGAATGGTGACGAATCAGGCTGTTTGGTTTTTTTTTGTGCTGGTTAATATGTGGATGGATATTGGAAGTCAGGCAGGTTATACAAATACAATACCTTTCCCCTACAGGCCATTTTAGAGTAATAAAAGTAGCAAACCCAAGTCAATATTGACACATTTTATTTGATTAATAGGAAGTAAATTGTGCCCTACACCAGTGGTACCTGGCTTGGTTCTGTGGTCAGATTTGCTTCCCTCCCACCAATGGTGAGAGTTCCTTTTATGCACATTTCCCCTACAGTTTCTACAGTCTGAGAAAACAATGTAATAAAGTGCTCAAAAAACTTTATTCCACTAGAACAGGAGTGGGGAACGTCAGGCCCAGGGGCTGTTTAAGGCCCGCGAAATCATTTGGTCTGGCCGCTCATGGGTCCTGGCAGATGTCTAGCTCAGAAGGATCTAAGACTGGCGATCTGCCCCCTCCCGCGGACAGGAATAGCCTTGTACTACAAGAGGGATGGGGGCAGAAGTGGTGACAATGGAGGGGTTAAAGGGGGCAGGGCCAGAATGCATGGTAGGGGGAAGTTCTTAGCCAGTGTGTCCTCATTTCATCCCTCCTAGCGGAGGCAGTAGGAACCGGCTGTAGAATCCGGCCCCGACCATGCGGAGCAGGAGCAACTCCAGCGTGTGGCTGGACGGCTATGCCTGGCTGGTGCAACAGACAATCCTGTGCCACCAGGTGGGCAAGTGTGCCACCGGGTTGGATGCCTGCCTGCTTGCCCATGCAGGGGGGGGGTATCTGGGGCAGCTGCCTGCTTGGGGCTTGGTCTGCTAATGTTTAAGTTGATAATTTTGTATAGCCTGCTAATGATGTTATAAATATCCAAATGGCCCTTGGCAGAAAAAAGGTTCCCCACCCCTGCACTAGAATGTGTTCCAGTTCCTTACCAATCTGAAATTATACCTCCCTTTCTGGTGGCAAATGGTATCCTCAAATGCTAGTGATGAGCTGCACATTGTTTCTTTGTAAGGAAACAATGATATAATTTTACCATTAAAATGTGAAGAAGAATGCCGATTTTCTCTATCTTTTAAGGAGAATCAAACCAGTTTACAATTTCCTTCCCTTCTTCTCCCCACAACAGACACCTTGTGAGGTAGGTGGTGCTGAGAGAGCTCCAAGAGAGCTGTGACTAGCCCAAGGCCAACCAGCTGGCTTCATGGGTAGGGGTGGGGAAACCAACTCGATTCAACTGATTAGAATCTGCTGCTCATGTGGAGGAGTGGGCAATTAAACCCGGGTCTCCAGATTAGAGTCCACAGCTAGGGTTGGGCATACCGATCAACCCAAACTTAAAATAAACCCTAAGTTAGCCGTTTGGGTAAATTTTGGGATTTGGGTTTACCAAATGCAAAAACCTGGGGATAAAGCCAAAGCCAAATAGGCGATTCCCAAAAAAGCTGACTAGATATTTGGCTTTTCCAGGTTTTGCTATTTGCCTTTGCTCAGAGGCATGGCTCTGTGCTTTCTGCCCTTTTTCTTTCTTTTTTTGACTGGTTTTGTTAAGGCCCCATAGTTGGGGCCCTTTTGAGGTAGGTTTTGCTATTTGCCTTTGCTCAGAGACATGGCTCTGTGCTTTCTGCCCTTTTTCTTTATTTTTTTGACTGGTTTTGTTAGGGCCCCATAGTTGGGGCCCTTTTGAGGTAGGGGTCATGTAATCTGAGGCAACTTGATCTGATCAACTAACAACTAACTGATCTGCACTTTAAAAGACAGGGCGCACCTAGTCCACAGAACGTTCATTTCCAACAGCTGCTCATGACCCTTCTGGAAGAAGACTCCCTCACCCATGTGGATGAGCAATCTCCTTAACATGAGCTGCCTTGGTCATGACTTCGGCTGGCTCCCGTATCATTTCCCCACACTGTGACCATCTCTTGGAATCAGATTTTTCATGACCACAATAAAGGACTGCTCACAAAATTTCATTTGCTATAAAAAGAAATGTATTCCATGCCTTATTTCTCTTGCATTTAAGCCTTTTTCCTTCATTTGGAAGCTCATTTGCATGGACATCATGCAAAGCGACCCAGATATGAAGGCAGAGCCCAGACTTTGTGGCACCAGCCTGGAATTGCCTCTTTCCACCAGTCCTTGGCAACACTGAACTTTTGAACCTGATAGACAGCTGGGCTCGCAAATGCCTGGGGGATGACCATCAAAGCAGAGTCCCTTGCAGCCACGCTGCAAATTTGGGGACTCTACCTCCAAAAACACCCCCCAGGAGCTTCGAAAAATATCCCCATTGACTATAATGGGCCCGAATTTTTCAGTAATGGTGGTGGGTGATCCAGGATGGCAAAGTTAGTCAGCAACCTGCCCTTTCCCTCAAGGACCAAGTTCTCCCACCAGTGCAGCAGTACAACAAGGCCTGCCAAAAGACAAGTGTTAGTTTATAGCCATTAGCCATTAAAAAGTGTCAGCAAACAGTACAACACAAAATATCTATTTTTAAAAAAATTAGGAAGGAAAAGCATACCTCAAAGAATGGGGTAATACACTAGGGCTGTCGATTCGGTTCGTCCCGAACCGAAAAACAGCCGAATTTCCCCTGATTCGGCGGTTTTTAGTTTGGATGGAACCGAACTCAAAAAAAGCGGGAAAAAGGGGAGCCGCATTCAGTGAGTTCAGGGTGTTCGGTGAATAAATTCAGCAAATTCGGGGTTCGGCACAGCAGCATAACCATCAGTTAGCAAGCAGCATTCTCCCGCAGCCAATCGGTGGCCAAGCTGGGTCTTCTTCTGGCCAATCAGTCACGATTGAGTGCATGAGCCCAGCTGCTGCGTGGCCCGGGGAGAGAAAGAGAGAGTATCTGTTTGTGTGTGAGGGAGATCCCCCTTGGGGGGGGGGTGCGTGTGCACATTTGAGTCATTCCGTGGCTTCAGGGGGCACATTTTTGGGGGTAGAGCCCCCAAACATTCAGCATAGCTTCAGAGGACCCTTCTTGCAAGAACCCCCAAGTTTTGTAAAGATTGGATCGGGGGGGGGCAAAATATGGGGCCGGGAGGGGGTCCCCCCCACCCTTAATGTGCATCTCTGACAATGGGGGTTTGCAATTAGCAGAGCTTGCCTCCAACACCCAAAGCTCCCAGCCGTGACAAACAGCTGAGCTGGGGGAACAAGGGCGGGGCAGGTGCAAAGAAGATGGAACAGAAGACATCCACAGTAAGACCCATTTTGGGGCTTTTCTCTATAATTTTTCTCCTGTGTGTGTGTGGGGGGGAAGCAGAGTCTGTGTGTGGGGGGGGAAGCCAAGGGGGCTTTCGCCCGTTCTGCCTGGGGGACACTGGGGTGTGTGCCCCCTTGAGTCTCTCTCTCCCTGGTTTGAGGGGAGGCTTCAGTTGTGTGTCCTCAGGTTTTCCCTCATTCATAAGATTGGTTAGGTCTATTTTGATGCTTGCTCAAAACTGGTTTTCAAATTGTGACTTAAAGAATGCATTTGCCTGGTCCCGAGTCCGATGCAAAAGGGGAAATTCCACCCCCTCCTGCTCCTTATGCATAGCTAGCGTGCCTCTGTCCCTTTCCATGGTTTGCAAACTCCCAGGCGTCATGTGTTGTTTTGCATGGTTGCAAACGTGTGGCTTTGCATGGTTTGCATGGTTGCAAATGTGTTGCTTTGCGTGGTTTGCAAACTTCTTCGCACCTGCCCCGCCCTTGCTCCCCCCAGCTCAGCTGTTTGTCGGGGCTGGGAGCTTCGGGAGTGGGCGGCAAGCTCTGCTAATTGCAACCCCCATTATCAGAGATGCACATTAAGGAGGGGGGACCACTTTCGGGGCCCATATCTCAGCCCCCCCTGACCCAATCTTCACAAAACTTGGGGGTTCTTGCAAGAAGGGTCCCCTCAAGCTACGCTGAAAGTTTGGGACCTCTACCCTAAAAAATTCCCCCCCATGCGATTGTGCTTTTAATGGCTTTATTTGACCGAATTTTTCCCCGAACTCCGGATCTCATGCCGAATTGCACGGACCTGAAGCCGGGGAGTTCAGACTTCGGCATTTCCCGAATAAAAACGGGCCAAATTTTGCCAAATCCAAATTTTACCGAATTTTTTTTTTCAACAGCCCTATAATACACACATTTTGGTCACAGGCAGACAGGTCCATCCAAACAACATAAACTTCCTAGCTGTGTATTAGGGTTGCCAGGTTACTCCTAGCCCCTAGTGGGGGATGGGGGTTAGGGTTGCCAGAACCAGGTTGGGAAACTCCTGGAGATTTGGAAATGGAGCCTGGAAAGGGCAGGGACCTCAGTGCGGTACAATGCCATAGAGTCTACCTTCCAAACCATTAATTTTCTCTAGGGGAACTGTAGCCTGGAGATGAACTGTAACTCCAGGGGATCCCCAGGTCCCACCTGGAAACTGGCATCCCTACTGTGCATCCTTTGCAACACCAGACTTTCTGATACCACTGTGAAGAGAGGAATACCAATCCATACAGACTCAGCCAGACAACCAAGGGGCACATTAACAGTAAAGAACTATTTATTTATCAAAACATTTAACTCTTGGTTCAAGGCAGCTTATAATAATAACAAAAATGTCTTTAGCTAAAGCCAAAGACAAAACAACAAGCCCCAAATATAAATTAACAAGTTAACCATCAATACAGTGCTACAGACCCAGAGGTACATGATAGGCCCAAGCAATGCTACACACACACACACACACACACACACACACACACAAAGATGATGTGTCGAGCAGCAACAAACATTTGTAGAAAATATTCTCTTAAAAAAACTGCTCCACAATGACATCTGTTCATGTGTTACAAAAATCCATTAGAAGCCATGAAAACCAGGAAAATAAACTGATGTGCTTTTGTGGTTCACTTAGTCGTTTTTGTTAAACCACCCCTACGTTTGGAGTAAATATAAGCAAAGTTGAAATTCCAAAGAATTTCCTGCATAGATACTTCTGTGTTACTACATCTTTGAATACATGTCTCCAAGGATGAAACTTAACTTCCCCTGAGAGAATATCCCATAGTTCAGTAGATTTCAGTGGCAGGAAACCCTGACCACAGTTTATCCTCCATATAGTTTATATGATCTCTGCTGTGCCTCTGTAAAATATGCTAAAAGCATTAGCAATATAAAAAAATGCATAGCTTAGAATATGGAAAAATAAAGGAAAAGTTAACTAGACAAGATTAAATAAATTTGAATGCTGATTATTTATCTTAAATAGATATTTTGAACAGTATGTTTTAAGCTGACATTGATTAATTAAAGAAGAATATATACTGTAAACATATATAATTTTTTTCCACTGAGAAGTGAAAAGGGTTCTAGATAAGACATGAAACATGCATATTAATTTAAAACATGAATTGTAAGATTTACATAGACCAATTCAAAGTCTGTGGTCTTTTATGCATGGGCACTTTGACATACTTTCTCTGCTGGTCCAACTCAGCTTTCATTGGGGTTATGCATGAGTTTTCCGTCTCTTAGAGATGACCTTGCTCCCAGCCCGTATAATGTTGGGTCTTCCCGATCCTGTTGTAACATGATTCTTCGATCTCCCCTGAGATCAGCTCAGGTCAAATCGTCCCCGTTTCCATGCATAAGCAAAAGTGCATGACAGGAGAGCTGGGGGAAGGGTGACATTTTTCTCACAGTAAGCACTACAGCCAATTACAAAGCAGTGTTTTCAAGGGTTGATATGGCCACAGGGAGGAGATATAACTTGGTATGCAGGATGTGTATATGGATCAACACCTGGAGGTTCCTGGATCAAATTTTGTCTCCTGATTGATATAATCTCTAATGACTTTTAAGAAGCAATGGTTGTGGAGACTGTGGTCAATCTTCAATCACTTCCCCTCTCAGAAAGGTCTTCCAGCAAAACCAGTTACTAGTAATGTTAGTAGCCAGATCGCTCCAGCTATTTTGGGTTCCATTAGTGCATATAGAAGCAAAGGCTGGCAAAAGAGCAGGGCACTGCTCCACAGAGGAGAACCAATCTTCCATTTCCAAATTCCAGGAACCTGGAATTCATCTTTATGTCTGTGCTATATTTGGAGTTGGAAGTAAGGGGTTGGTCACTTTTCATTTTCCTCAGGCCCGGGGTGTGAAAGGCTGACAGACAACGAGAAGGGCTAAGCTTCCCTTGCATATTTAATTAAACACTCCTGGCAGCCACCTGGAAAACACTAAGAACTTTAAATCCAATCAACTAGCAATCAAGGCCATTCAGCAAAAGTCCGCTATTCTCTTGCATACCTGATGCACCCTCAAGCCATGGGTCAAGGATTTAGCGAAGATTGAGCAAACCTCCTTTCTGACTCACACGTATCCTGAGAAAAACCTCTCAGACATCCCCTCACATTCTAATATCTATACCAAGTGATCATCAGTGATTAATCAACAATCTCACAGACATTCTCTTCTTTCCTGAGAGACATTAAACCCTCCCCTCTCTTTTGTTTCACACTCCGGAGGAGCAATCAAGTTCATTGTTCCTGGTAAAGCTTTCTTTGCTAGTTACCTCATATTGCCCCAGGTCCCATTTCTGTGTGTAAATATTACCGTCATGGCATTCATATTGTTTGTGTGTCTTTGATCTGAACACTCACCCCTTACTCACATTTAAGGACTCTTGCTTTGCTTTCTGGATATACTAGTTCTATAGCATTGCTTTCAAGATTGGTAATTATCACCTGAACCCTAACTCTAGAATCCCACCTCTCCACCCTTTTACTTCTGAGCTCTTGTATGAATGGTGTGCTTATTTTGTGTGCTTGAAATTATGTATAATAAAATTCAATTTATTTTGAACAAACTGCTTCTTTATTGGGAATTTTTCATTGGGACTTAATCTCTGTATACACAGGCTGCATACGTCACTGGAACTTAATCTCTGTATACACAGGCTGCAAAGATCCTGGTTACCCAACCTCTCGCAAAGCTCTGTCCCTGCACTAATTTCCCCAAATAAAGTGGAGACAATCTAATTTGGGTAACAATAAGAGCTTAATTATTTCCCCTAGTTGAGTTGTTCTGGGGCATGAGGTTAGTATCCTGCCCTGAGCCAAGTCGGACAGGGAATGAGGGTAGGCTATAAATGCAAATATATATATGTATCCTACCACTCTGTTCAACAAAAATTCCAGTCTTCCTTCAATGTAAGAAGATTTACCAATGTAAGTGTCTCTTCCACTAGAAGAAGAGCCACAAAAGTTGAAGGAAGGCTTCTTGGGGGGAAGAAGACTTCCAGCTTTGCTAAGTGGAGTGGAAAGATACATGCCACTCTCTCTTTACTATACATCCAGGCTTCCTCATAGAGTAAATTAGTTATGAAAAGAAACAGATGCCAACGTAGATCTTTCTCTTGGTACAGGAGGGCTTCCACAGAAGATTTGTGGCAGAGAGAGCCAATTCTAGAGTTCGGAGGACATACACGTTTAAAATCCTCCACTGCAGTCACTGTTCTAAATGATAAGGCATTCAACCCACTCTGCCCAACTTACGAATTTTGGGGAGTATGAGTGCTAAAGCAGCTGCGGCGATGCGGCGCTTCCAAGGATAAACCCAGAAGGGATGTCATTGTGTGTGCTCACCCGCCGCTCCAGAGCAGCTGGGTGGATTGGTGGGCTATTGCCCGCCAAAACCACCATTCTGTGTGCACAGTGCAAACCAGTGGAGCTGTACCAGGTGGTTAGAGGCCTGTTGGGATCTGGCCTACAGGAAGAGCTGCACTGCTTGGTGACCACTTTGCTCCTCTTTGCAAATAAAATTTCTGACAACCATACTGGCATGGAGTGTATAATAGGAGTGACAGGGTTAGATGTTGTCACGGTGCTGTCTTTTCTAACGGGTTGGGATATTTTTTAGTTTACTCAGTTTGAGGATGAGGACAGGATCCTTGAAACTTTGAGTCCTACCACCTCTTTGTATAGCCCTTGCCCTTCCTGGCTACTTAAAACTACTGTGGGGAGGTTTGCTGACTGGGTCTGAGACATAGTCAACACCTCCTTGAGAGAGGGGGTGGCTGTCCCAATCTTGAAATAGGCTGCGGTGTAGGGCAGCCAGCTTCAGGTTGGGAAATACCTGGAGATTTTGGGGGTGGAGTCTGAGGAGGACAGGGTTTGGAAAGGGGAGAGACTTCAGTGCCATAGAGTTCAATTACCAAAGTGGTCATTTTCTCTAGAAGGAACTGATTTCAAATGCCTGAGATCAGTTGTAATTAGCAAGAGACCTCCAGCCACCACCTGGAGGTTGGCAACACTACCGTGGTGTGTCCACTACTAAAGAAGCCTATCCTGGATCCAAGAGATTTCAATAACTATTGACCAGTCTCTAATGGTCCATTCTTGATCAAGGTGATTGAATGTGTAAAAGCTGGATCTTAGTCAACTGTTGGGACTGCAGTCTGGCTCTTGAATATATGCATTCAATTTATTAACTTAACATCTTGTTTAAAATCTGTTTTGTAATTATTATTAATACTATTTTTAAAACTGTAATCCTATTGCTTAAATGTTTCCTAACAAAGACAGTGATTTTATAGGCTTAATTTTGGTTGAATCATGCCTACAGGCTGCATATTTGTTTTCAAAGTTTGTTTTTCTTGATCCTGATATGAAAGGTTAACTTCTATTGTCTTTTCCCTCTAGCTTTTTATAGTATAGAGACACAATTGGCATCATCACTTCCTCTACATTAGTATCATTCATACCATATTCTCTGTTAATAAATAAGTATTAAATGGGTAATTAGCGGATAGACCTTGGAAGCTAAAAATGGGGAAAAAGTCAATTGAATTTATGATAATCTAAATCAGAACGGGATGCAATAATGTGCTAGCATGCAAACGTGTCAAATGCTCACCCTTTGGCTTGCTTGTCAGAATCGTCAGGTTTTTAAATATCTCTCTAGTACAAGATAATAAAAATATTATATTTAATGTGCTCTCAGTGGCAAAGGGAAAAGGTTAGGAACCCTGCCATCTGGTTAATGACCTCACTGGCTTCTAGCGAGTTATTTAACTAACCATTTATTCATTCTAATTTATTATGCAGTTAATGAGAGCTAAAACAGAGCTATGGGATTCACAGCCCTAGAAAAACAGACATAAATTGTGGGCCAGTTTAAAGGAGCATGGCTTATCAGACAATCTTCTCAGATCTTTTTGGAAACCTGATGACTGTCCTGCACCATTTAGGAATTGTGCCTGTGATGCAGCATTCCTTGAACAGCCCCAGTGCTGAGACTAGTTCAGGAGCTTCTTGCTTCCAAGTGACAAAGAAGCGAAAGAAGAAGGGTAACATGGCACCACTAAGCAACGGTTAAATGTATAGGACTAAGAGCACAATCCTGATGGGGGGTAGATCTGTGGCAGCCGGGCGCAGCAGAGCCACGCCTCCTCCTCAGAGGCTTCCCAGCTGCTGCGGAGACAAAAAAGAGAGTTATAAAAATACTAAAAAGGGGGGGATGCCCCATTGAATAGAGTGAGGCTGTGCCACCAAAAAAGGTCACGGAGCCCCACCGCAGCTCAAGGGGGAGTTCCCAGGGCTAACAAGGTTAGGAAGCTGGCCAAAGGCAATTCCAGCTCCAGGAATGCCCCAGGAAAGCCCTGCCGACATGGCCATGCTGGTGGCTGCACGATAAGGTGGTACCTACGCCAGCGCGAGGTCACGCTGGCTCCCAAGGAGCTTCACCCCCTTCTTCAGGAATGGGCTGCTCATTGCCTATTTTGTCGTATTGGGGCTTGGGAGACCTATTACAGATGTACCCCATATTTCCTCTGAAGTGCTCTGGGTGATATGCACACATTTGTGTTGCTCCATTTTATTCTCATGATCACCCTGTGTGACAGACTTGGCTGAGAGACAGCCTTACCCAGTGTCACCCAGTAAGTTTCATGACACAAAGGGAACTCAGACTCATCTCCCCAGCCCAACTATGGCACTCTGACCACAACACCACACTAATTTTCTAGTATGCAATGCCTTTCTAAAAAAATAAAATAAAAAATAAATCCACAAGCGTGGGCTACTAATTTAATGTGGAAAGTGTTGTAATGGTTGGGTTGTCTCCCATGCTGGTTTCTCCAAACCAAATCACTCCCTTTAAAATGGTACTTGATTGGGTGGGTGGGGACGGGTGCCTGCCTTGTTCTCCCCCTCATTCAAACACAATAGTATCTAGGGTATATGAATTTGGGTCCACTCTGTTTCCCCTATCAATTTAGTAAGTGGCTGGTTGTGTACTAACATACACACATTTATTTGGCTCATTTTCCATTTGTTTTAATTGTTTAAAAAGTCAGTATCTTTATCTATTATCATTAGTCAATGATAAATCCTTCCACAGGAAGAAAGGCTCTGTTGGATCCAAGCCAAGATGTTCACTCAGTTTACCGTTAGCTCAGGGTTTCAGAAATAGGTTATCATGAAACTGTCCAGAAGTACTGCTGTAGAACACTCACAAGAAAACTTGGTTACTCCAAACAATATGAAATGTAACAGTCCATATACATCCCTAATTGCATTTGGCCTCCTTGCGCTCTCAAATGTAGAAACATAACCCCAGAGGTTTTAAGATGCACTTGCTGACCATTACCTTTATGGTAATGTTAATTAGATAATTTGTCAGAAATAAATAAGATACAATTAGGGTGGCACTTTGATATTTTCCTTCTTACAACCTGAAGATGATTACCTTCAAAATAAGAAGGCTAAAATCTCAGTAAGGATCTAAATTATACTTGTTGAGTTGTGGAGAAAAGCAAATTCATTTAATCCCTATTTGCATGTGCCAATTAGCTAAGTATTAATCAATCTTCTATATAAATGGAAATGAGGATAGTAAGCCCTCTTTGGTAAGATAATGTTTCTCATTAACACAAGTACAACCTCCTAACACTTTAATGTGGGGAAATAATCTCTTCTTTGTGCACTTTAAAAGCCCAAGCAAACCTACCACAACATCAACCTAAAGTCATTTATGAAAATCTCACTTTCTTTATTTCTTCTGTGTTTAGTGAACATTTTGTTTGGCTCAGTTGTGGAAGCATAAAAAGGACAAACCTGGCAGCCAGAATGGTTTCTTTAGTCATCCTTAAATTGTCTGATATTTTAAAATTCTCTCTCTCTCTGCTTTGCTCTGTAATGATGACTAGCAGTTCAAATCCAGATGCCTTCTCCAAAGGACCCTTCCACTAATGGAGGAAGGGTAAGCAACTTCCATTATTTACGACCACCTCTGCAGACCCTTATGATATAGCAAAAGGGACAAAGATTCTAATTACTCCTCTGGTAATGTGGACAAAGG
This sequence comes from Euleptes europaea, assembly GCF_029931775.1. Classification (NCBI taxonomy): domain Eukaryota; kingdom Metazoa; phylum Chordata; class Lepidosauria; order Squamata; family Sphaerodactylidae; genus Euleptes; species Euleptes europaea. Next base: position 38,978,503 of record NC_079323.1, read on the forward strand.
CTATAATGGATGTGAGGTCATGTCAGGATGTTTCAGAATACCTGTGCTGGCTTGATTAATGGCTGGTGATTACTTTAGATTTTCAAATGTGTGCAGCTGTCTGAGATGTTTCCCAGGAAGGGTGTGAGTGAAGCAGGAGATGGCTGACTTAATCTCTTCTGCATTGATGGCTGAGGCTTGAGGGTGCATCAGATATGGAAAGTAGGGCTATTGATTCTGTAAAACCCAAACCGGATTAAAGCCGAAATAATGCACATTCGGCTTTCCCGGATTCGGGTTTTACCAGAGCAAAAAAAAAAAAAAAAAAGGTGGGAAAAGGCAAAGTTGAATTTAGGTGATAAGCTGAATTCTCTGATAAGCTGAATTCTGCTTATCCAGGTGTGGCTTTTTCCTGCCTTTTCCCGCCTTTGCGAGGAGAAAGGTCTCCTTTAGTGCAACCTACCTTGGCTGCAGAGACACCCAAACCAAGTGGGGGGTGGGGGGAGCAACTGGCTATAATACTCCCTGGTATCTTCTAGCCATTGCTCAGTGAGAGTTCCTGTGCAAAAACCTCGGCTTTTGCTGCTGCTGCCTATCTTGAGCTGACCTGGTGGATTACAGTCTGCTGCATCCATTGGATTATTTCCTGCTTGCTACCTGGAGGAGGAGAAGTCATCCAACAGTTTGCCTTCCATTTTATTATAATTGGGGCTTTTCTTCTAAACTTGATTCCTGTTTCTGCCTGTGTGTGTGTGTGGGGGGGGGGGCAGTTCACCTGCTCGGTGGTGGAGCGATTTGCTGGTGTGAAATCACTCCACTGAATTTGGGGCTTCCTTGCTGTACTGTTTATTTTGAAAGTGGTTAACTTTGGCTTCTGTTTCAATTTTGCCTTGCTATCCCTGTTGGCTTGCTTCCTGGGTGTGTGTGTGTGTGGGGGGCAGTTCGCCTGCCTGGTGGTGGAGTGATTTGCTGGTGTGAAATCACTCCACTGAATTTGGGGGTTCCTGTGTAAACTAGTTGGCTGGCTCTGGGGCTCTGCGGTGTGTGCTGAGAACTGGAGACAGAGTTAACAACAACACATTGATCTCAGCCATTTTTGCCCTTCCTCATAACTGCTTTAATTCACTGTTGGCATATTGAACTCTTCATATTGAACTCTTGTCCTTGTCTTGCTATCCCTGTTGGCTTCATATTGAACTCTTGTCCTTGTCTTGCTATCCCTGTTGGCTTGCTGCCTGTGTGTGTGTGTGTGTGGGGAGGCGGTTCACCTGCCTAGTGGTGGAGTGATTTGCTGGTGTGACTATCACTCCACTGAATTTGGGGCTTTGGTCTTGCACTTCCTGGTCTGAGTGGGCTGGTTTGATTGTTTCTCTCTGGTAGTCTTGCAGGGTGAGGTGACTTCAGACACATAACCTGAACCAGCATTAATAAGATCTGTTAGGAAGTCGCAGGGCTACATTGGCCCCTCACATTATTTAAACCCTAGCTGTAGGGCCTCAGCTTCTTACCAACTAGGCTCTGTTAGGTCTTTAAAAGAGCAAGGGATATTATTGATTTCTAAATAGATCAATAGGTCAAACAGTTATCCTCCTGGCCTGTATTGTGGCTGGGCATGGCTGCCGTTAGATTTACAGTTCAATGGTGAGGGAAACGTATCCTTGCAGAGAAAACTCCTGGTTCCTTGGGGATCCATTGTTGGAGAACAGCGTTAGGGTTTAATCTATCCTCAGTACTAGGCACTACTTCCCCCTTTTAAAAAGGTTCCCAAGTCCATCTCCAGGGAAGTGTGAGAGGTTAAACTTAGATAGGTCTCTAGACCAAGTTCACCAGGTAGTTCTTTAAAAAACCAACCATCCAAACAAACAAACCCTTTTATGGTTCATAAAAGATGTGCTGCTTAATATTTGGGTAGGAGACCACCAAGAAAGTCCAGAGTGCTACACAGTGGCAGGCAATGGCAAACCACCTCTTAACATCTCTTGCCTGTGTTACAATTTTTTAAAGTGTTACAATTCGTTAAAATTGCAATGTGTCATAACCGGAATCTCCTTTATACACATTTCAGTTGGTGAATGTTAGGCTCAACAGCTGAGCTGAAACCCATCATACAGCGAACTGCCTCAAGTCAAAAACAGATAATCTGAGTATATGTGTCTCACCCTGTATTCCATCCGTGATTAGGGTTGCCAGATCCCCCCGGCCATTGGTGGGGGATGGGGGGTAAGGTTGCCAGATCCAGGTTGAGAAACCTCTGGAGATTTGGGTATGGAGCCTGGGGAGGACAGGGACCTCAGTGGGATACAATGCCATAGAGTCCACCCTCCAAAGCATCCATTTTCTTCATGTTAGCATTGGCCCTATATACCTCAATGGTATATCAGGTTGCTGGGGCAGTTAGGGGGCCAACACTGGAGATCTCTGTGGTCTGGAGATGAGCTGTAATTCCAGGGGATCCTCAGGTCCTAGCTGGAGGCTGGCATCCCTGTCTGTGATTAAGGGCCCATTCACATGTGTCTTTATGAAGTAGTCCTTTGTGTGATCCTCTGCTAGTTCTTTGTAATTTGACATTGCACCCACCAGTAAACTGTGAAACTTGACCATATCAGAGAGAATATTAGAGACAATTCATTCCAGCTAGGAAGGGAGAGAGGTTCCTTAGAAATTGCTCACACATCTTTAGGGAAAAGGCCATGGGGACTTTTCAAGGAAAACTGCAGAAAACATTGCATAAGACAGATAGTATAAGTAAATGGTTCATAAAAGTTTGTTAAATTAATGTTACTCTTGCTATCTTTTAATGTTATAAAACTAATTAGCATTTCACAGTATGAGACCAGAGGGCTGTAAACACAGGAATAAATCTAAGCTGAACCATAATGGTGAATGCTCTAGCTGGGCCATTTTCCTCTCTGACTATTGAATACTGCAGCAGAAAATGAATGGTGGTTGGAAACTTTAACAAATGGTTTTCCATTTGGGTTTGGCACAGCATCAGCTATGTATACTCATTCAAAATGATTATTAATATTTAAAATATTAAGGGGTTATGTTGCACCTTTAATAAATATTTGCTTTACAAGCTCCCTGAGAGACACAATATATTTCGTCTCCCCTAGGACTGGCAGGTAAAATCGGCATTGCAGAAGAAGTCTTTAATGCGTACACATTCGTGACTAATGGCCATAGTCTTGGCACCAGATACTAAATCTACTTTATTATGGTCAGTAAAATTGTGTTTGGAGGTAAACCTGAACTAATTGCTTCTATCTGTTGATTGTGTATTTAACCAAGATGAGGCTTTTAGCTTCAGACAATATTATTTTAGCCTTTAGATTTCAGGGGAGTAAATTGTTGAAGCGCTAGTTTAACATAATGGTTAAGAGTTGAGAATTGTCCAGTAGGGATACTCATGAAATTTTTCTACCAATAAATTATTCTTTGAATTTGTTCTACTCGCTTACCTCATAGTACATCGACTGCACCATTTTTGCTCTCCTCGTTTTGGTACCTGGTGGTGGAAAGGACCATCAAGTCACAACTGACTTAGGGAGACCCCATAGGGTTTTCAAGGCAAGAGATGTTCAGAGATGGTTTGCCATTGCCTGCCTCTGCATGGGCTGAGAGAGTTCAGAGAGAACTGTGACTGACCCAAGGTCGCCTAGGAGGCTTCATGTGGAGGAGTGGGGAATCAAACCTGGTTCTCCAGATTAGAGGCCGCCACTCTTAACCACTGCACTGTGCTGGGTCTCCATTTGTCTACAAAATGATTATTTAATACATGCATATGTAGTTATATAACAGGCCTTGACTCTCTTGATGTGATGCCAGAACACACAGAATCCATGTTTCACCCATGTTTCCATCCCCAAAGAAGTTCCCTCAGGCACATACTACCCCAGGGAACAATGTAGGACTGCAGTGAATGGTAGCCAAACACATGTAAAATATATTGAATAATAAAATATATATTCAAATTTGTATTTTGAGGGAAAATGCCAGAAGGGAAAAAAAATCTAAAGAGTAGATTGGAAGGCCAAAGACTGTTCACATGAGATAATAAATGACAGAACAAGGCCAAGGAAATTTGCAAGTGTCCACCAAATAAATAAATAAGCCCCTAACTTCTATTTTAAATCTTAGCTGAGATATATTAACTTTTTGTGTAATCTTAAAGAAATCACTGTTTGTCTGTCTTAATCTCCAAAATATCCACTAATAATTGGGTTGCTAAATATACCAGTAAATCATCATCATCGTGATTGTCATTATCATCATTTATACAGCATGGTAGTGTGCAAACTGCTTGACATGTATCATTTCAGTAATGTATGTGAAGTGATTTGCACATTTGATATTAAATGCCACCATCATTATTATTGAGTGTTTCTTGGTGATTTGCATGAAAACCTCTATAACTTTAGCCTGCTCTTGACAGTTTGGTTCCTGGAGACAGAAAGGGGGGAATGTCCAGATTATAGCCTTAATTTGATGGTTCAGATTAAATACTCTGGAGCCTCGTATCCTTGAGTATAATCCACAACAATTCTCCTTCTGTGTTGTTCAGAGTGTACAGCTGGCTTTCCCCACTAAGGACTTCAGGGCAAAGGCACTTCCCACTCTGTGGACCATTTCCACTTTGGCTGATTTTGCTCTATTGGATTCCGCTGGGATTATGGGAAACCAATTATGGGATGACTCCCATAATCCCAACTGAGTACATGGTCTTCTTCTAGTACTCCACTCTGTAGTGATCATGGTAGTCCACTTGGTACCCAACCTTGTGAACTGGGTGTACATATTCTTCCCTCTCCCTTTTTTGCTCCCACTGCTCATTTGAGAAGTGGCAGGCACAGGTAGCAAAGAGTAGGAGGTTGTCTCCCCGGCAAAGGGTAATGGCCCAGGTCTGCAGGAAAATAACTGACCCTCTCAGAATTTCCCTCATGATGTAACTTTTGTTCTGGAAATCTTATCAAGCCCTCAGGAAGGACCAGATACCCATTGTCAGCAGGTCTAAGTCATGCCTGCCACCCTGGCTAACTCAATAATTTGCAACCAGGCACGTCTTTCCTTCCTATTACAACATGTAAATTCATCTCTTGGCATGTCTCCCCTTGCACCAAAAGGTTTGAGTTATCTTACGATTGCTTGGATTCTGACCTTTCCACCAATGGTGTTTCAGACCCTAAAGTTCCACAAATCACAGTACAACTCTAATTTCACCAAAGAGCAACTGGATCCTGAGTCAAGGTACATAAAAGGAGCTTGTCAAGCTCTCAGTTTTTATACTGGGTTCTACTCCTGTCGAGTCCTGAGCTTTCTTCTATTGACACAAAATCCCTGGACTTCCTTGTCCAGACAGGCAGAGCATGAGTTTTCCTTATCCCATTTTGCTTCTCTTCCTGACAATGACCCTCCACATCTTTCCACCTGCTCCCACCTCTTATTTTCTCTCCTCCTTGGTCAACCTGCCTTATAGCTATTTGGTTTTCTCCCATAGTATCCCCATCTGGCTCAGAAATCCTTCCCTTCCAGTCATGAAAACCCTTCCCGTTCATCCCTCTGCATCTGCTCATCCCTTTTGGGGCAACCCATACTCCTATCTCTTCTCTCTCTGTTGGCTTCTCTGGACTAACCACATGGGAAAAACAGTTTAGGTCAAAAGTAAATTTAATTGGGCAATAGCTTAAAGTAATGCAGTTGAACAGAAGGAATGTGCAAAAGTTAATGGTTTTATGAAGTTGCCACAAGTACTATATTGTTACTATTGAATAGCTCAATCTTATTGTCTTGTACTGCTAGTCTGCTACTGTTATGCTTCCTCTTTTCTATTCTGTACTTTGGTTAGGTCAATAAAGTTACTTTCTGGTTAAGCTTCTTCCCCCTCCACCACTCTTCTTCTTTGGGAGATTTAGTAAACTAATCTTGAAACTGTGTAGGTAATAGACTCAAATCTTTTTTGGAATCAGTGTCTAGTTTTACGCATCTAAAGGACACTCTTAATCTACACCCCCAACACACAGATCAATTTGAGTAACAACATATATCGTTTATTCCCACATCCATGAAGAAAGTCTAGTTTTTTTTTTAAAGCTTGCCTGTATGCAAGATGCTGTCAAGTCACAGCTGATTTATGGCAACCCCATAAGGTTTTCAAGGCAACTGAGAAGCAGAGGTAGTTTGCTATTGCCTTCCTCTGCAAAGTCTTCCTTGGTGGTCTCCAATCTAAGTACCAACCCTGCTTAGCTTCTGAGATCTGACGAGATCAGACTATACTATACCATTCCAAATCCCTTTTAAAGCTTACCGTGTGAATAGTCTAGGGGCAACTAAATCCACAGTGAGGCCTTCATGAAATTCATAGAGATATACTGGGGGAAATGATGCATTTTCAAAGCACCCAGTCTGAGAATAGATAAAATGCCTTGCTCATGTGTAGTGTTGTGCTTTTCCATCCTAAAGCGTAAAAGCCTTTCTAAATAACTATACTTAAATCCTTATACCAGACCACATTATCTTCAAAACACATTTGCTATTCCAAAATGTCATGAAATTGCAAACCTTCTATCAGAAAACCCAGGATGGCATACAAAAAGGAGTTTTTAAGTGGTGTCATTTCCTCTATGCTTTTTTTTTCAGGAAGTGAACCTGAGCACTCACACTTCAAAGATTGTTGATGTAAATTGGTTGAGATATACTAGACCGCCTGTTTAGATTAACAGGATAAAATACTACTTTTGAAGCCATGTGTCCATTTTGCTGAAATGAGTTGGGTTTGTAAGAGGCACTTTACAAAGGAAAAGCCTTTTAAGTACCTAAAGCAGGAGCCGGATACTTTCCTGATCACTGCCTCTGTATATTGTGCCTTGAAAAATAGCATCTGCCTATGCATGTACCATCCACTTCAGATGTGAGTACAAAAAGCTTTATACAGGATGAATCATAGGGTAGGAAAAGATAAGGATGCATATATAGAGATACACGAGTTTTGGGGTGGATGGCACACAGGTATACAAGGTGTACAGTGCGGGTTATGGCATACCAGAGTACATCAAAGCCCCTGGTGACCTGCATGATCTTTGTCTCACCTGCACAACAACCACAAGGAATTATGGCAATGCACAGGAAGCACATTGTTCTCCTAGAAGGGAGGAGTGCCCAATATCCACATTGTCTCAATGTGATGTTACCTGTTGCTTGCAAATCAGGAATAGGGTACCCGCTCAGATTCCTTCTTTTAGGTTCACACAGCAGAGATAGGTGTGTTCAAAACAACATCCTTTTATTTCTTAATGGTTCTTCATCCACTTGGAGAGGAGTGACTAGTGAAGTGCCTCAGGGATCTGTCCTGGGCCCTGTGTTGTTCAATATCTTTATAAATGATTTGGATGAAGGAATAGAGAAGATGCTTATGAAATATGCAGATGATACTAAATTGGGATAGGTAGCAAATAGGGTAGAAGACAGAGCCAATGCAGGATTTTTCATGGGTTCACATTACAATTTGAAAGCTGTTAGAACCTTTGCTAAAGTTTTATTGTCAGGGTCTGCAAACACCCCTTGCATATTATTATAAATATCAAGGGCTTTTCCTCCTAAGCAGTTCCACCAAGAAAATACAACAAATGCTACGATCAGCAAAAGACAAAAGAGACCCCCTCACCTCTGCAGGAGTATATCGTATACCTTGCAGCTGTGGAGAAGATTACATCGGGACCACAAAACGCAGCATACAAACAAGGATAAAAGAACATGAAAGATACTGCAGACTTGGCCAACCTGAGAAATCAGCAGTGGCTGAACATGGACTGACACAAACAGGACACAGGGTCTTATTCCAAGACACTGAAAGACTGGACAATACTACCAACTATTTTGTCAGATTGCACAGAGAAGCCATTGAAATTCATAAACATCAGCACAACTTTAACAGAAAAGAGGAGAGTTTAAGAATGAATAAGGCTTGGCTTCCTGCCCTGAAAAACCTCAGACAAAGACAACATTCAACAATAGCCATACAGATTAGCTTTGGATTACACACATTAACAGATCACTTCAGGATACAATGGTTCCATATTAACATACCATACCCTCATTAGCACATTATCTTGATACTTACAGGACAATACTTTTGCAGGACAATACTCAGCTCAAACCCAACCCCTTTCTGACTATATATTACTCTTCCTACACCCTTGACACTGAGAGACACTGTCCTTCAGTGTTACTACTCTGAAGATGCCTGCCACAGTTGCTGGCGAAACGTCAGGAAAGAAAATTCCAAGACCACGGTTACACAGCCCGGATAACCTACAAGAACCAATGAACTCTGACCGTGAAAGCCTTCGACAATAAAGTTGTTTTTGTTTTATTTTGTTTTGCTTATGTTTTGCTTTGTTTGTTTTATGTATTTATGTGATCCTGTGCTTGTGAACTGTGATTGTATTTATATCTGTAAATAAAATTTTTAAAAAGATATTCACATCCCCTCCTCCACTGCAGTATGATTAACAAAGAAAGCAACCTTTAGCATCCTATACTAGTGCTCTTCAGTACATAAATGCAGTTGACAATGAATTATATTCGTTGATTATTATTAGAAACTTGCATTCATGGATGAGATGACCTAAAGAATAAAATCCACTTTGACCTGTCAAGACTTATTTAGCTTTTCTTTGTAGTATGACCGAATTTGCCTGGCTTTTCAGTGTACAGCTTCTGTGCATACTTCAACAGGGTATTTAAAATCCTATTATAAACTCTCATCCTTGAGAACGGTGTGTGGTTTGACAGCTCTATATTGTAGAGCAATTACATCTGGATGTCTAGAGATTTTTGCAGTATGGTTTCAAAAGGGATAGGGAACAATAAACATATTCCTGCCTAGATTTATTTGCTATTACTAGGTATTCTGACAGATTGAAATGAGTGCTGCTTAATTATATTAGACTAGGTGTTGTTGTTTTTAACAAAACCTTATTTTAATGACACCATCTTGCACATGGTATGTATTCCACCTCTATACATCTTATCAGCATTCTTTTAAAAGCTACACAAGAAGTCTTACATTTTCCCAGATACTTTGTTTCCTTAAACAGATGAAAATTATGCTTTAATTACAAAAAAAAAAAAAAGACTATTGAATTCTGTGAATCTTCTCCACTAATAGTGGTACATTCCTCTGGCACAAGAATCCTTCTGCTGATCCAAGAGGAAGGCGCCACTGTGAGTTGAACAGACCCACAGGAGTCAACCCTTCGTTAATAATGGATATACAGTCCTTCCATATTTCTCCAAGATCTTTTGCTTCTGATTATCATGCATCTGGGTGGCTAAGAAGTTGTAATGACAAGTCACAGGGCTGTATTCAACTAGTCACTTGAACAGCATGCATAATTCCCCCCCCCCGCATTCCACTTTCTTTAGTCCTTTAACCCCCAGAAAAATGACATCCAGAGTCATGGGACCCACTTTTGAGGAAAAACCACATGGGTCAGCAGGGCTGCAGTGAGGAGACAAATAAGGGGAAATTGCCCCTTTCCTTCCTCTCCCACTTGTGGTGCTTTCTATTTATTTTAAATAACATTTTAATAGCATTTGTTCAGAAATGATTCAAAAAGGTAAGCTGGTAAAAATAGTACCACTTACTAACCTCAAGCGTGAATTTGTGTAAGGTCACCATATTACCATATTTAGAACCTGGGACAGTCATGATGCGCAACTGAGTTTGTTCAAACTCTTACATGTGTGGAAATCTACTGTAAAAATTCTGTATTTTGAATAAACCTGTTTGTTCCGTTTTTTCAGAATGCTTAGATCAGGAAAAATAACTCCTCTCTTTTTCTGCACTCCTTGAGGGCATTTGTAGCTAAGAAAGAAAGAGTGAACTTAACAACTTCCACCTGAATGAATAAACCTATAAAAAGAAATTTCAACTTTAAGCTTCCATAACAAACGGAGGCTAATTTTAAAGCTTCATGTAGCAGTGGGTAGACCTTGAATGCTTAGCTATTTCACATGAAGAAGAGTTGGTTTTTATATGCTGACTTTCTCTACCTTTTAAGGAGAATCAAACCAGCTTACAAACTCCTTCCTTTCCTCTCCCCACAACAGATACCTTGTGAGGTGGGTGGGGCTGAGAGTGTGTGACTAGCCCAAGGTCACCCAGCTGGCTTTGTGTGTAGGAGCGGGAAAACAAATCCAGTTCACTAGATTAGCCTCCGCCGCTCAGGTGGATGAGAGAGGAACCAAACCCAGTTCTCCAGAATCCACCGCTCCAAACCACCACTCTTAAACACTACACCACACTGGCTCTCAGCAGTAGTGGAAGGTGACGAGCTATCATGGACAACAGCAGTAGGGTTGCCAGGTCCCTCTTCTCAACCGGTGGGAGATTTTGGGGGTGGAGGCTGAAGAGGGCGGGGTTTGGGAAGGGGAGGAACTTCAATGCAATAGAGTTCAGTTGCCAAAGAGGCCATTTTTCTCCAAGTGCTCTGATCTGTATCGGCTGGAGATCAGTTGAATTAGCAGATCTCCTGCTACTACCTGGCAGTTGCAAAGAACATTTACAAACAAGGTGCAATTTATATAAGCTACTGAGATACCTATATACATACAATGTACAAACACAAGTAACCACACTATAACCAACACACAGAATGTACAAAATTATACAATCAAAGGACAAAAAGTCTTTCAAAGGTCTCAGCAGAGTACCAAGTAAGTAATATGAGTTCAAGTTCAATATTCAAGATGAATGAGAAGCCACAATCTTCAATAGGATACGGCCGTTTCAAATTCACAATAATGTAGAATCCTTCTTCAGTCCTTCAGAGAATTGCTTCTAAAGAGTGTATAGTCATACACAATCATTTTCATATCCCACACAGGGTAAGTATAAATCAGGTTACTATAAGACTTCCAAAAGGTACTTCACATCATGCAGCAATCTGAATGCTGCATGATGTGAAGTACCTTTTGGACGTCTTTCCTGTGTGTGTGTATGTGGGGCGCTCTCTCTCTCTCTCTCTCCCAGAGCTGCGGAAAGGCGCGAATGTTTTTTTTTTTAATGGATTTAAACGGCCGAATATTTCCTGAACTTCGAATTGCGTGCCGAATTCCACGGATCCGAATCGGGGGAGTTCGGACTTCGGCATTTCCCGAATCAAAATGGGCCGAATTTTGCCAAATCCGAATTTTACCGAATTTTTTTTTTCAACAGCCCTAGTGAGAAGCATGAGAAGATCAACATTGTAAAGTGAGAAATGGAACATTTAAATGCTGCAGTCCTGGAAGTAAGTGAACTAAAGTGGACTGAATTTGTAATTTTCCAACTGAAAATGTTCTAAGTGTTTTACTCAGGAAATGACAAACACAGAAGAAATGTGAGACAAGATGTAGTACAAGCACTCAGGGGCTATAATGCGAAGTCTGACTGAGTGATATCAATCAGACTTCATGGAAAGCTTATCAACATAACCATCATTCAACATTATGCCCTAGCTACAGATGCTGAAAAGGGAGAAATTAAAAGGGAAAAATAGGGAAGGAAGTAAATAAATAAATAAATAAATAAATAAATACTTTGACTGCCTGGTAAATGTCTGGATCTCACTTCATATTGAGGTTGGAAATAGATAATGGCTGTCCTGTCAAAATTCTCAGCTGACAGAAGGATGCATTTATTTATTTAAATTATTTACATGCCACCTTTCAACTCCAGGTGGATTTCCATTAGTGGAGTGTGATGACTATTCTTCCACTTCTTCCTACAGCCCAAATGCTCTTGGGAGGGGGGGGGCAAGGGACTGCGTGAGGGGGAGTTGGAGGTCTGCCATAGGAGGGAAAATTGGCAAAAATCACTGCTCTCCCACACATACACCTTGTACATAGAGATGACTCATGGGATCCAACCTGATCCATTTAAGGTGGGATATAGTAAAAGTTTTGATTTGAGCACTCTGCATGCCAGCATGGTGTAGTGGTTAAGAACGGTGGTTTGGAGCAGTGGACTCTGATCTGAAGAACTGGGTTTGACTCCCTACTACTCCACATGAGCAGTGGATGCTAATCTGGTGAACTGGGTTGGTTTCCCCACTCCTATACATGAAGCCAGCTGGGTGACCTTGGGCTAGTCACAGCACTCAGAACTCTCTTGGCCCCACCTACCTCACAGGGTGTCTGTTGTAGGGAGGGTAGGGAAGGTGATTGTAAGCCGGTTTGATTCTTCCTTAAGTGGTAGAGAAAGTCAGCATATAAAAACCAACTCTTTTTCTCCTCCTCCTCCTCCTCCTCCTCCTTCTTCTTCTCATTTCTTTCGTCCTGCTGTCATTTCTGGTCAAATAGGTTTTGCAGCTTGTTTTTGGAGCCCTAGGAAAGAGAGCCATAGGAAGAGAGACCATAGTGAGATAACTGAACATTATAGTGGCACAAAACTGGAATACCCTTATGCTACAAAAACCGCAAACTGATTTACTTCACCAGGATGGAAGCAATAGCAATATGACGTTGACTACTGTATATGATGAATCTATAAGAATACTATGTTGGAGAATTGAAAAAGCTTAGCTCATTCTGAGCAATGCGAAACAGTCTTTAAAAGAGGCGGCCAGGCCGTCTTCTCTTCTCTTCTTTGAAGTTTTCTCCTTTGGAAAAGAATAAAATACAAGCTTCAAGCAATATGTACTTCTATTCTTCTACTTACCTTTCTTTTGTGATGTATTCATTGTTCATATGTCCTGCGAGAGATTAAGAAAACACCATATGTCAGTCTTAATATTTCTATAGTATGTGATGTATTATTGTGTATTGCTCTGTCTGTGAATATGTTTTATTGACAAAAACTGAATCTTATAGGCAATGAGGTATCCTCTATTATATAGTTACCCATCTCCAAAATTTCTTTCCATCCATAAGAAAAGTCTTACCCTTTTGATCCAACTGAAGTATTACATTACTTTCCTTGGCTTTTCTTAAAATGGGACCCAACAAGGCAAAAAACACTTTACAAGGAAAGAACTGAAGTATGAGTTCCTAAATGGTAAAAAGGCAAGTTTAGAGTTTTGATTGGTGAGAAGGAGGTACCACATTTTGGTATTAAATGTGATCGGCTAAATCCCCCCCCCCCCAGAATACGGTGAATTACATTGGAGTTGATTTGTACTTTGCATCATGAAAATATACATAACCTAAGTAGAAAGAGAAGTAATCTAAGTCTCATCTATATTCTAGTTCAAATTAGGATTGACATTGGTCGTCCAATGCTGTTTGGCCATGCAACATCAAATGTTCTCCTTTCCAGTTAAGAAGAATTGTGCAGAAAGCCTAAGCATTGACATATCTGTTCCTCACGTACAGTTTTATTGTTAAGGAATCTTGGCATTGTAACCTTTGTGTTTTGCTAGGCTGACCTATAGGGCTTTCATAACCTTTCTGTAAACTGACCTGCCAATCACCAAGCTGAATGTAATTAGTCTTCAGAGATGAAGTAGATCTTTGAAGGCAAGAAAACAGCCTCAGGTATTTAGGTAACTACTTGAACTTTTCTAATTGGTACAAACTGTCTGTAATAATTCCAGTTTGCCAAGTCCTGCCACCCAGCCGCTCTGCTATTTTAAGTTAATACACTTATAGCGATGTTATTCGGTGATATATAATCTCCGCATATGGGCCCTCAAGCTCAGTGAGATTTTGAGACAGACTTCTCTCTAGGCCATTGCTCTTTAAAGTGTATACTAATAAAATAACCCTGTTTCAATCCATTTAAAGTTTACATAATGCACTGGCCCACTGAAAATTGGTTTCTTAAATGCTTTGGAGTGTTATTCCTTCCTTACCAGTTTATGTGGTAATATGTTAGAAAACCTCTTTTTCCTAGATGAACTAGAATATTGCTTTTAACAAAGAACATGTCGCAATGATACAGCTCATAATGCCCATCCTGAGCCCGGCCTTTGGCTGGGGATTGAGGGTGGGATAAAATAAAAACAAACAAATAATACAAGTAGGCCATGCAATGGTGTTTTTATGGCCTGGATGTGCAAAACAAGAGGATTCTCTTTGAGGAGGCATTAGCAACATCTAGAGGAAATAGGGTTGCCAACCTCCAGGTACTGTTTCTTAAGCATTAAGACACAAAGTCATCATATTCCAAGGTTTCCAAAATTCACTGTCCTAAAGACAGACAAAAAGTCCAACAGATACCAATACAAGGTGGTTTCTTCTTCTTCCAGGTGTGGATTCCAGGTAACTATTACTCAGTCCCAAAGCAGGGGATCAAAAGTGAATTTTTTCACTCTTCCCTTTTGATCCCCTGCTTTGGGACTGTCATGAGTCAGCCTGCAGAGAGTCAGCCTGCAGAGACCTCCTCTGATGAAGAGGAAGTAGAGGCCAGAATAGAGGATCAGCTAAAGTCAGGAGATGACTCACCATGCCTGCAGCCTGCCAGCTCAAGGACTCCAGTTGGACCTGACACCTTGCAACATGCAGTGTCTCCAGAGGCCTCGCCAAGGCCACTGGAGCAGAGAAGAAAACAGGTTTGTCTGGCAATGCAGCAGAGACGGCAGAGTGCTAGACTGAAGGCTTTACAGAGGAACCTCCCCAGTAGCAGTGATGAGGAAGAGCAGGGCTGAAGCACCACCTGTGAACTCAGCCTCATCAGCATCAGCTGGCTCTGCTACAGCAGCAGGGGAAGGGATTTAAGCCATCAGTTAGGCTTGGCTGTTGTGCAAGCAACTTGTCACCAACCTCTTTGTGTACCGGCCTTGTTTCCCTGCTATCCTTTGCATTCCTGGTATCCTGACTTCTTGGACTGGCTCTGACTAACGCCTTGGACTTCCCTTGCTTGTATTGCTATCTCGGACTCTGCCTTCACTGTGAATGACCTTGGACTGTTCTCCAGACTACGCTTACAGCTTACAGCCCTCGCTCCTCGCCTGCACCACGACAGGGACTGAGTAATACTTACCTGGAATCCACACCTGAAAGAAGAAGAAAAAAACCTTGTATTGGTATCTGTTGGACTTTTTGTCTGTCTTTAGGATAGTGAATTTTGGAAACCGTGGAATATGGTGACTTTGTGTCTTTATCCTTAAGAAATAGGACTTTTTGTATTTGTTTGTCAATGTTACTGTATAATACAGTCTGTTGTTAAGCTATACTTTGTATGGTTGATCTGTGTTAGATTTGGAGTAACTACATTTATACACAGAGGTGTATACACACTTATACACAGAGGTACTAGCTGGAGATCTCCTGCTATTACAACTGATCTCCCGCCGATAGAGAACAGTTCACCAGGAGAAATGGCCGCTTTGGCAATTCGACTCTGTGGCATTGAAGCCCCTCCCCTCCCCAAACCCCGCCCTCCTCAGGCTCCACCCCAAAAACTTCTCCTGAAGAGGGACCTGGCAACCCTAAGGGGAAGAGGGAGCCCGTTTTTTGCTGAGATATTTACAACATAAACAGTTTGCCCAGCTACTTGGTCTACATGCATATTTCCACTCCCTTTTTGACACTGCTTGGTATGTTGCTAGTTATACACCCTTGATTAAAAGACTCCTTGATTAAGAAAGGGGTTTTTTTTGCCATCAAATCATAGCTATTGTTGAAGGCTTTCACGGTCTGAGTTCATTGGTTCTTGTAGGTTATCCGGGCTGTGTGACCGTGGTCTTGGTATTTTCTTTCCTGACGTTTTGTCAGCAGCTGTGGCAGGCATCTTCAGAGGAATAACATTGAAGGACAGTGTCTCTCGATTTATGGTCACAGCTGATTTATGGTGACCCCTGGTGGGGTTTTCAAGGCAAGAGATGCTCAGCGGTGGTTTGCCATTGCTTGCCTCCCCATCATGACCCTGGTATTCCTTGGAGGTCTCCCATCCAAATACTTTTCAGGGTTGACCGTTAACTTCTGAGATTTGATGAGATCAGGCTAGCCTGGGCTATCCAGGTCAGGGCAAGAGAATTTTGCACTTGCCAATAACAGAAAGCTTAAGTCTTTGCAGGAAAGAGGACTCTAACAGGCGAATCCAGTTGAAGTCAATTCTGGGGTGTCCATAAGCCTGTGTACAATGGATTTTATTTGGACGTGAGTGCATATGAGTGTTTGTGAAGGTATTCAGGATGCAGTAGGTGCTAGGAGGGTGGGACGGTTTTCTGAGGGAGGTGTAAGTTCTCCATTCCCCTCCTTCTCTGACTGTTTTCATATTTCCTTGCCCTTCACAGTGACAGTCACTCTCCTCCTCGTTTTTTGCTGCCAGTGGTGGGGCTGTTGTAGCAAAATAGTTGCAATGAAGATGGAGACAAGCTGTGAGGTGCCCATCTTTTAAGTCGTGGTTACTGCTCCAACTGTGGAAGACAACTAGTGATTGGGTCCTGTTAGCCAATCGCTTTGCCATTACCACCCCTCCATCATCTTCAAGCCAGCTGAAGAAGTGACATGGCATAGGGCAGGGGTGGGGAACCTTTTTTCTGCCAAGGGCCATTTGGATATTTATAGCATCATTCGCGGGCCATACAAAATTATCAACTTAAAAATTACCCGACCAAACCCCATGCAGGCAGCTTCCCCAGATGACACCCCCCATGTGCGCAGGCAGGCATCCAACCAGTGGTGCACTCGCCCATCTGGTGGCACAGGATGGTCTGCTGCACCAGCCGGGCATAGCTGTCCAGCCACACGCCGAAGTTGCTCCTGCTCTGCGTGGTCGGGGCTGGATTCTACATCCGCCTTGAGTAGAGGCTATTCCTGTCTGCAGGAGTGGGCGGACCGCCAGTCTTAGATCCTTCTGAGCTAGAGATCTGCCAGGACCCACGAAGGGCCAGACCAAATGATTTCATGGGCCTTAAGAGGCCCCCGGGCCTGATGTTCCCCACCCCTGGCATAGGGTTTAAGGACAGAAAGTCCCCCTGTTGGGGTGGGGGAACTGCTGTGCATGGAATGCTTGCATATTCCACCCCCTTATGGAGCAACAAATGCCCCCTGGGGCTGTTTCAGGTCAGGGAAATAGAGCAGGGGAGCAGACAGTAGCCCCTCCTTCCCCAATCCAGATGAATAGCCCCCCCCCCCGAGGTGCTTCTGAATTCAGTCTCCACAGGAACTTGCAGCTGGAGTGTTGCTGTAAATCCCTGTGGGGATCAGGTGGTAGATGTAACATGTAGTTTGCCCCTGAATAATGGATAGCTGTGATTGATTTCTCCAGACATTTTTTTTTGGAGTGGGGGGAATTCCAAATTTCTCCACCAACCAATTGTTATCACCATAAATTTGATTTCAGTAAATGCCACTTTAAGAACAATTTAAAGTATTTCTAAGAGTGATCGTTTATTGATATATGAAATGTGGGATGACATTTGACCTACAACCTGATTCCTAGCCTATATAGTACACAAATGACTAGTTACCGTAAAGGCTGGTGGACTACAGCCTTCCAGGTATACCAGGATCTTATGGCAATAAGTTATATGGATCTTTCATAAGCTTTAATGACCATGACTCTACTATAGCAGCCACTTTTAGTAGGTATTACTGTGTGAGCATGGCACGAGGCTCTGCTTACATGCTAAATCTATGCATTGCACACCAAAACCACATCTTCATTCAGAGCTGTGCCCAAAAGTGAATTTCATATCTGCATGGATCTGGCCATGAGCATGAAAAACGTGTAAGCATTCCAGACATTATATTTTTAGTGGGTATGCTGTCTAGGTGTAAGTGATTCTTACATCTGCAATTGCTGCAAAAAGGAAGCATCATAATTGGTTAGCTAACCCCTGGACTGTGGAACTACTTTTGACAGGCTGTGCTACATGAGCTTGATGGGAGCCAGTAATATATGTAATGTACTTAAGAAGCTAAGAGTACATTCTCTGTAGCAACTGGAAGGGGCAATATAGTTGTCACCCCAGACTTTTGCTAATTAATTTATTGAATGCTGAATAAAGTTGTTGTTGCTAAATACCATGGTGGTGTTGATCAAAGCAGAAAAACACAAGATATATCACTTGGGCCATTTATGCAGGGTTGATTCTGCTCCTCTCTCAATGCTGATTTTTTAAAATCCGACCTTTAAAATGACTATTCACGGTCTCGATGCAAGAGGAGAAAGTCAAACAAATTCCACCCCCACTTGCCTTCTCCTTTGTTTGCATAGCCATTAGCAATAGTTGTTTGCATAGCTAAGCGGCAGCTGGGATTCTGCATGCTTCCTTCAGTGAATGCTTCAGTGCAGGGCCGGAGCAAATACAAAAAAGTCACGTTAAAGGCACTCTTAAGAAATGCAAAGCAGGTATGCGCCGGCTTCGCAGTGATGTCTGGCATGACGGTTCAGCGTGAAGAAATATGTGAGGCAATTCAGCCTGGAACGCGCCGCTAATTACCAAGCATAAACGGCCTTGGACAATGACTTGGATTCTGTGGTGCTGTTCTGTCCCTCCAGCAGCAGCTCCTTCAACAGAATGATTTCCCCCCCTTTGTGGAGGATGATTTTGGCCTATTTTCCCCTCCTGCCACAGACTTCCAATTTGATCCACCCCCATAGCTATTTCAGGCCCACTGACCTGAAGGAGGATTCGGGGGGGGGGCAGCAAAGAAGGCTGCAGTGAAACAGGGGAGGTGGGGAAGCTGCTTTCCTCTAGCATGACTATGCTTAGGGTTGCCTACTCAGGGGCTGAGAAATTCCTAGAGATATGGGGCAGAGCCTGGGGAGGGTGGGGTTTAGGGAGGGGAGGGGCCTCTGTGGGGTATATTGCCATGAAGTCCACTCTCCAAAACAGCTATTTGCTCCAGGAGAACAGACCTCTGTTTGGAGATTAGCTGTAATTCTGGGAGATTGCCAGGTCTCTCCTGGAGGTTGGTAACCCTAACTCTGTTGCTTTGCATTCAAGCCAATGTATTTGTGCATCTTTACTGGGATGGAGTTGAGTCTCAATAGTCCTCCTGTTTTTCTTAAATGTATGATAAGAATGTGTCCTGTAAAAATGTACTCTGAAATGTCAGGCACACTGATGGACATCAAGAGGAACAATAATAACATCTTCTTCCCCTGTTCGGAAATGAAGGTAAAGGTAGAACAAAAGGTCAACCCAATCTAGAGCATTGGCATTGATCTTGAAGGAGCGGATTAGCTCATGCTTATTTCCTTGAGGATATTGATATCATCACAGAATCCCACCCTTATCCATACATCATAGTTGCTTTGTATTGGCAGAGAAAGCTAATTGAACATGCCTTAGAGCTGTTGCCGGAAGGAGGCAGCTCTCCTTCTCTATGCACATACAAGCGTCACTATCCTCGATATACGAGGGCTCAGCAGTCATTAATCTGTGTCTAGATGCTGTCACATCCCCATGATATATCATCGCACATACATAATTAAATATGGAAAGGAGCTGGAGCCAGGACGACAACACTTTTCCTTATGAGTGACCAAGAATTCTTAACATTTTCCTCCCTGCTTAATCTATTTTATATCTCCAGGCAGATATCAAATGCGGGAGCAAGTGGTAAATTATTATGTGTCCAGTTTGTCAAGCAGCCTCTGATGGAATATAGGAGCCAGGAGCTACATAAGCACTTAAAGCATTCTCTGTTCCAAAAATGTGAATACTCTTCATCACTGCATTGTAGTTGAAGAGGCCACAAGCTTCTGTGCCAATGAACCAGAGCGTTATGCGCTTTCCCAACCTCAGGAAGTGTGATTCACTGGGTGGCGATTCAGTAATCAAGCACAGTTTCTCAAGCCTGAATAAAAAGACAATCCTATGGACCTGCTATAGCAAGGCAAACACAAGGGTAATGTAGTTGTGATTGTATGCATTTGCAGAAGTAACAGAACAACAGCTGTAGTTAGGGTTGCCAGGTCCCTCTTCGCCACCAGCGGGAGGTTTTTGGGGTGGAGCCTGAGGAGGGCGGGGTTTGGGGAGGGGAGGGACTTCAAGGCTGTAGAGTCTAATTGCTAAAGTGGCCATTTTTCTCCAGCTGAACTGATCTCTACCGATAGACATTCCCACAACTTTCCAATCAATATGGGTTGGGGGGAGAACAAAGATTTTTTTCAAGAAGAGGGATGGGGTACCTGATGGTAAGGAACAATGTAACAATAACAGCAAACTAGTCAAAGATGCTCATGAACAACCTGGTGGGATCAGGGCAATTCAATGGAAATCATGAACATGATTTAATTCTACCCCAGGAAGGTATAAATGTGGCTGCCACAGACAAAAATCTGGCTTTGTTTCCCTTATGGAAACAAATAATGTTGGAGAGGCAGAAGGAATAGAATCCACCCTTCCCTGGTAAAAGGCAACATCCTAATCACATAATGTTAGGAGCAGACAGAGGAAAAGGCCAGTAATGAGGTCTTTGTTATCTCCCTCACACACACGGCTTCCTTTCCATATGGACCCAACTATATAGCCTAGTAATGAACAGTGTTAAATGAGCCATAACTCAATGGCCAAATATAGGTAAGCTTGCAAGCAGGTTTTAATTTGTACCCCGGTTTTAGCCTCATAGGGAAAAAAATATTTATTTAGATTATATATATGCTGCCTTCCCAGAGGCCTGCCCGATGAAGATCACTAAATAAAAGCAAAACAATAAAAGCATACAAGCATAAAAACAGAGTTATGTCAAAAATTATGCCAAAAGTATACCAAAAATGGGACCCACGAACTACTACCCCCTACTGTTTTTCACTTTCCATTGTTTTCAAGTTTGATTTTTTTGACCATACTCCTTTTTTTTTGGGCTGATGGGGGGGGGGCTTGGATTAGTTCAGTTCCTGTTGTGTTTGGTGGTTCCTATTCCAACTCATGTCTTACCCAGGCGTCGGAGGGTGATCTTTCAAGGAGTCCTGTGCTCCAATTTTGGTTTATGTAACTTAGGCCAATGCCTGCGCTGTACAAAAATTAACCAAGTAATTCACATCGCCCGCTTAATTTGCATTTTTTTCTTTAAATTTCAAACCCACAGGCTTGCCTATAAGTTACTGGAAATGTTGGGACAACTTACTGGAAAATTACACACCAGTGGGAAGAGTGCAACATTTTGAATATTTATGAAAGAAGACAAGAACGGAGGATATTTCCTTGAAATTGAGTCCAGACATATAATGAGGCTGATCTGAATCTTAAGTGGGTATCACCGTGCCAAGCCAGTTGGAGTCTTCTGCTTCTGGTTTTGTCCTGTCTGTGGCAAGTGTTTTTGCATCCCGCTTAAATATGTTTTTTTTCCAATGGAAGGTACGCCCCTTTATCTTTTATTTCAAGACAGAAGTCTCTGCTGAGAAATAAGCGTCTTACCCTTGATCATATTTTTGTATTCATTCTTGGAATGTGGAACAATTTGGGAGCTGTACCCTGATTAAAGCTTTCCCCTTGATTAATTGTACTTTGGCTTCAGACACTGCTGGTTTCTTCTAAAAGCAAGTACACAATGCCTGGATTACTTGACTGCACATTTGCTCTCGCCAGCGGCTGCAAATATTTATACACATTTTAATGATTCCCTGTCTACTGTAAGATTTGACTGCTTTGCTAATCCTGATAGCATCTTCTTTGGTCTAAGGTTTTCCATCCCCGGATTCAATCATGTAAACAAAGAGACAAACAGCATGTTGGGGGGGGGGGATTATTATGCTTTTCGCTTATGTTTAAGCCTGAACTGTAATACTATGTAGAAATATCTACATCTGAGGTTGGAATTATACTCTGGTTAAGGGGGGAAATGTGCAAGAAATAAAGGTGGTCAGGAACTGTGATAGACACAATCATGGGGTGTTAAAAAGCAACATTTGATTTATTGTAAACTCTGTTGGCTAGAAACATTATGAAATAGAGATTCACAGTGGGCACTTTTGACTTGGGAAAGCTTCTCAGCTTATTTTATTGATTTTCATTTATATCCTACCTTTCTCACTAAGACTCAAGGTGGATTACAAGTACAATAAAACTATTCAGTCAATCAATAAACCAATTCCAAAATATGATAGCATTTGAATGATAACAGTATTTGAATCTAACTAGGGTTGCCAGGCCTCTACCAGGGGTCGGGGATCCCCCACTCTGGAGCCCCTCTCCCAGCACCAATCAGCTGGTCATCGGAGGACTTTCTGGCATCAAAAGGAGGCCTAGGCTTGCTTTCCCTAAGCCTGCTTTGACAATGTGTTATTTGGGCAAAAACTGACTTCTACCATAGAGTTCCTGCCCAAATACCAGAGCATCCCCACACCACCAGCGATGTGGATGAGCAATCTCCTGTGGTCATGACTTCAGTCGGCTCCAGTATCACCCCCACCACTCCATGAATACCTGCTTTCCAAAAGAAGGTCACCCCGAGAGAGGCTTCATTTCCCTGCACCATGACCATCTCTTGAAATCAGATTTTTGATTACCATAATAAAGAACTGTTCAGAGGATCTCATTTGACACCAAAATAAATGTTTTTTGTGCCTTATTTCTCTTCCATTTAAGCCTTTCTCTCAGTTTTGAAGCTAATTTGTATGGACATCATGCTATGCACCCCAGATACAAAGGGAGCCCCCCAGACTTTGAGGAACCAGCCTGCCAATTGGCTCTTTCCACTAGTCCTTGGCAACGCTGAACTTCTGAACCTGAAAACCAATGGACGGCTCGGCTCGCAAATGCCTGCAGGATGGAAGCAACCCCTTTGCGGGCCCATAAAATTGGACCCCCTGTTCCAAAGTTCGTCAAACTTCATTGGCAGTCTAAGGAGAGTCCCTTACAGCCATGCAGCTAATTTGGTGACTCTTCCTCCAAAAATGCTCCCCAGGAGCTTCGAAAAAAATCCCCATAGACTATAATGGACCCTAATTTTTCGGTAAACCTGGAACGAAGCCAAAAAGCAATATTTACCGGTATGGGTATTCGGCTTGTTCCTGGTTTACCAAAAAAAATCAGGCCCAATGAACCCGAAGCCCAAATTTACTGAATTTTTTTTTTTGCACAACCCTATCCAAGAAGCACAAGGTGGCATATATTGGTTCCTGTAGGTTATCCGGGCTGTGTAACCGTGGTCTTGGAATTTTCTTTCCTGACATTTCGCCAGCAACAGTGGCAGGCATCTTCAGAGTAGTAACACTGAAGGACAGTGTCTCTCAGTGTCAAGTGTGTAGGAAGATATAGTCAGAAAGGGGTTGGGTTTGAGCTGAGTCATTGTCCTGCAAAAGTAATGTGCTAATCATTGTCCTGTAAGTATCAAGATAATGTGCTAATGACGGTGTGGTATGTTAATATGGAACCATTGTATCCTGAAGTGATCTGTTAATGTGTGAAGTCCAAAGCTAATCTCCATGGCTATTGTTGACTATAGTCTTTGTTAGTCTGGAGGTTTTTAGGACCGGAAGCCAAGCCTTATTCATTCTTAAACTCTCTTCTTTTCTGTTAAAGTTGTGCTGATGTTTATGAATTTCAATGGCTTCTCTGTGCAATCTGACAAAATAGTTGGTAGAATTGTCCAGTCTTTCAGTGTTTCAGTCCAGTCTTTCAATTCTACCAACTATTTTGTCAGATTGCACAGAGAAGCCATTGAAATTCATAAACATCAGCACAACTTTAACAGAAAAGAAGAGAGTTTAAGAATGAATAAGGCTTGGCTTCCGGTCCTAAAAACCTCCAGACTAACAAAGACTATAGTCAACAATAGCCATGGAGATTAGCTTTGGACTTCACACATTAACAGATCACTTCAGGATACAATGGTTCCATATTAACATACCACACCGTCATTAGCACATTACCTCGATACTTACAGGACAATGATTAGCACATTACTTTTGCAGGACAATGACTCAGCTCAAACCCAGCCCCTTTCTGACTATATCTTCCTACACACTTGACACTGAAAGACACTGTCCTTCAGTGTTACTACTCTGAAGATGCCTGCCACTGTTGCTGGCGAAACGTCAGGAAAGAAAATTCCAAGACCACGGTTACACAGCCCGGATAACCTACAAGAACCAATGAACTCTGACCGTGAAAGCCTTCGACAGTGGCATATATTGTTTACTCTTCTTTCATTTTAGCCCTACAACAACTCGGAGAGGTATGAGAGGGTGACTGGCCCGAAGTCCCTAGTGAGTATGGATTTGAAGTTAGTTCTCCTTTGACATAATGAAACATTCTTACAACAGTGGATTCCAGGAGGATAAGGTCTGCAAATTGATTTCAGGAATGGGCACATGAATCAAGGGCTTGATCTTGAATATTTTCTGGGTAAAATTGCTAAATAGTAATATTTTTAAAATAGATGTGTTGTGGTCATTCTCCTTTTATACACCTCATGATAACTGTAACTATTATCATGATATACATCTCAATCTTGCCTTTATTCCATTATAGAACTCTAGGCTGTGTTTATAAGGTTCTGAGTATTTACCAGACCCAGGTTGGTCCCCTGTGCTGATACTAACCTAATCCCAGGTTAGATTGGCTAGTGAAATAGTCTGCTGTCCATTTTTCTCAGTAACACAAGGCCTTTGCCATGGCAGTATATCTCCTGTTATTCTACACTTGTGGAATCTGGAGTGAAAATGATTTATAACTTTAATTCCAACAAACCTTGCTTTTCACTTCAAAGGCTGCTTTATTTATTCTATGTGGTTGCAGAGA
This sequence comes from Euleptes europaea, assembly GCF_029931775.1. Taxonomy (NCBI): domain Eukaryota; kingdom Metazoa; phylum Chordata; class Lepidosauria; order Squamata; family Sphaerodactylidae; genus Euleptes; species Euleptes europaea. Next base: position 39,003,105 of record NC_079323.1, read on the forward strand.
GATTTGAAAATATACAGGCACTGTGAAAATGTTTTGGTAATGGCATCTCCATGCCGGAACATATATCTGAAAAGGGCCAGAGCTCAGTGGTAGAATATATGTTTTCCATGCACTGTGTCTTCTGGCAGTGTGGGCAGTGAGCCCTCTTATATTATTTATTTACAATTTATTTATTTAGAAAAAATTAATGCTGCCTCTCCAGGAACCTGCCAGAGGTGGTTTATAACATAAAAATAAAATAAATAAAAACAAACCATTAAAAGATATTAATCAAAACCAAGCATTTAAAACCCAGCCCAGAATTAAAACTAAGGCCATTTATGCATGGTAATTAGCAGCGCGTTCCAGGCTGAATTGGTCCGCATATTTTATTGAATTTTTCACGCTGACCTGTCATTCCGGAAGTGACTGCAAAGCCGGCACATACCTGCTTTGCATTACTTAAGAGCCTCTTTAACGCGACCTTTGGTGTTTGCTCTGCTCTGCCGTGAAGAATCCCCTCAGGGAACCATGCAAAATAAGAGTGGCACCTTAGCTATGCACATGCTAATAATGGCTATGCAAACAGGAACGAAGGAGCAAGCGAGTCTGTCGGGGGTGGAATTTCTCCTTTTGTGTTGGGACCATGAATAGGAATTTTTAAAGTCGCATTTTTAAAAAGAGCTATGAGCGAGCATCAAAACTGACCATGCATAAATGGCCAAAGACAATAAAAAGACCACTGACAACTTAAAATAACAGTTTCCGGACTAAAATAATGTAAAAAGATCAACCTTTGTATATTGAGGAATAAATAGATGTTAAGTATGAGAAATCTTGAAGTACACACATGAAGCTGTCTAAGAAGAAGAAGAGTTGGTTTTTATACTTCACTTTTCTCTACCTTTAAGAAGTCTCAAAGCAGCTTACATTCACTTTCGCTTCCTCTCCCCACAACAGGCACCTTGTGAGGTAGGTAAGGTTGAGAGAGTTCTGAGAGAACTGTGACTATCCCAAAGTCACCCAGCAGGCTTCACATGTAGGAGTGGGGAAACAAATCCAGTTCACCAGATTAGAGTCCACTGCTCATGTGGAGAAGTGGGGAATCAAACCCCGTTCTCCAGATTAGAGTTCACTGCTTCAAACCACCACTCTTAACCACTATAACACACTGGCTCTTTGGATTTACAGGCTGTGGTTACAGATCATTTCCTTTTTTCTTTTATGAGGCTTTAGTATGTCTCCATATGAACAGTGGTGTTCACCAAGAATAGCTCACTTTGCACTGCTTTGCAGCTCTAGAATTAGGGCTGCCATCCTTCAGGTAGTGGCTGGAGAGCTCCTGCTATTACAACTGATCTCCAGGAGATAGAAATCAGTTCCCCTGGAGAAAATGGCCTCTTTGGCAATTGAACTCTATGGCATTGAATTCCCTCCCCTCTCCAAACCCCACCCTCCTCAGACTCCACCCCCAAACTCATCTAGGTATTTCCCAACCCAGAGCTGGCAACTCTATCTAGAATGCCTTTGATACATGGACTAAGTTTCGACATGGTAAACTGTTACCTCAATGCTCACTAGTGATGAAATAGAGCACAGCAGTCCTCATGGGACGTTCTACCAGCCCCCTTACCAAATGGCTCAGGGTGATCTTGAGATGGAGAATGAAATTAGGGAAGCATGTAAAGGTAACGAAGTAGTAATAATGGGAGACTTCAACTTCCCTCATATTGATTTGATAAATGTATGCTCCAGACAAGCCAAAGAGAAATTATTTTTAGACATCCTAAATGACTGTGCCCTCGAACAGTTGGTCATAGATCCAACCAGAGGGGAAGCAATCCTGGATTTAATACTCTGTGGTGCTGCTGGTGACTTAGTGCAGGATGTGGATGTAGTTGAGCCAGTTAGCAATAGTGATCACAATGGCATCAAATTTAATTTAGATGTAAGTGGGAAAGTGACTGGGAAATCTCATACAATTACCTTTGACTTTAAAAGAGGGAACTTTTCTAAAATGAGAAAACTGGTAAAAAGGAAGCTGAAAGGAACAGTTAAGAGGGTTAAATCTCTTGAAAAGGCTTGGGGGTTACTCAAGTCCACATTACTAGAGGCTCAGCTAGCTTGTATACCGCAGGCCAGAAAAGGTAGTAATAAGTCCAAGAGGTCACAACCATGGCTAACGGGTAAGATGAAGGAAGCAGTTAGAGAAAAAAAGTCTTCCTCCAGAGACTGGAAGGTTTGCCCAAACGAGGCGAACAGAAGCAAACACAAACTTGCACAAAGAAAATGCAAGCAGATAATTAGAGATGCAAAAAAGATTTTGAGGGGCTTATTGCTAAACACATCAAAACAAACAATAAGAAATTCTTTAAGTATATTAGGAGTAGGAAACCAGCTAGGGAAGCGGTTGGACCATTGGATGACAATGGGAGTAAAGGAACTCTAAGGGAGGATAAAGCGATTGCTGAAAAACTAAATGAATTCTTCTCATCTGTCTTCACTGTTGAAGATACAGGGCAGATTCCTTCTCCTGAACAGAGATTTTGGAGAGGGGAAAATGAGGAACGGAGTCAAATAGTGGTAACAAGGCAGGAAGTCCTAGAACGTCTAGACAAACTGCAAACTAACAAGTAACGGACCAGACGGTATTCATCCTAGAGTTCTTCAAGAACTCAGGTGGGAAATTGCTGAACTTCTAACAAATATATGTAATATGTCCCTTCGATCAGCCTCTGTATCAGAGGACTGGATAATGGCCAATGTAACACCCATTTATAAAAAAGGTTCCATGGGGGACCCAGGAAATTACAGGCCAGTTGGCTTAATGTCTGTTCCGGGTAAATTAGTGGAAAGCATTATTAAAGATAAAATTGTCAAGCATATAGAAGGGCAAGGTCTGTCTGCTGGGCAAAACCCAACATGGCTTCTGTAAGGGTAGGTCCTGTCTCACTAACCTATTAGAGTTTTTTGATAGCATCAATAAGCATGTGGACAGGAATGAGCCTGTGGATATTGTGTATTTGGATTTCCAAAAAGCTTTTGACAAAGTCCCCCACCAAAGACTGCTAAGCAAACTTCATAGTCATGGGATAAGAGGACAAGTCCTATTATGGATTGAGAGCTGGCTGAAAAATAGGAAGCAGAGAGTAGGAATCAATGGTCAGTTCTCCCAATGGCGGGATGTGAGTAGTGGGGTGCCTCAGGGATCTGTTTTGGGACCGGTGCTTTTCAACCTGTTCATCAATGACCTGGAGTTGGGGTTAAACAGTGAAGTAGCCAAGTTTGCAGATGACACCAAATTATTTAGGGTGGTTAAAACAAAATCGGACTGTGAAGAGCTCCAGAAGGATCTCTGCGTACTGGAAGAATGGGCATTAAAATGGCAAATGAGATTCAATGTGAGTAAGTGTAAAGTGATGCATATTGGGGCAAAAAATCCCAACTTCACATATACACTGATGGGATCTGTGCTGGCAGCGACAGACCAAGGAAGGGATCTTGGGGTGGTAGTGGATAGCTCAATGAAGATGTCAACCCAGTGTGCGGCTGCTGTAAAAAGGGCAAATTTCATGCTGGCCATAATTAGATGAGGAATAGAGAATAAAACTGCTGATATCATACTGCCCTTGTACAAATCTATGGTGAGACCACACTTGGAATACTGTGTACAGTTCTGGTCACCACACCTAAAAAAGGATATTACAGAGCTTGAGAAGGTGCAGAAAAGAGCAACCAAAATGATTAAGGGACTAGAGCAACTGTCCTATGGGGAGCAGTTAGGACGTTTAGGGCTGTTTAGCTTGGAAAGAAGGCAGCTAAGGGGAGACATGATAGAGGTTATAAAATTATGCATGGTTTGGAGAGAGTTGCTAGGGAGAAGTTTTTCTCCCTCTCCCATAATACTAGAACACGGGGTCATCTGCTAAAGCTGGAGAGCGAGAGATTCAAAACAGATAAAAGGAAATATTTTTTCACACAATGCATAGTTAAATTGTGGAACTCCCTGCCCCAGGATGTGGTGATGGCTGCCGGCTTGGAGGGCTTTAAGAGGGGAATGGACATATTCATGGAGGTATTCATGGTTATTAGTTAGAATGGAAACTGGTCATGCTGCATACCTATTCTCTCTAGTATCAGAGGAGCATGCCTATTATTTTGGGTGCTGTGGAACACAGGCAGGATGGTGCTGCTGCAGTTGTCTTGTTAGTGGCTTCCTAGAGGCACCTGGTTGGCCACTGTGTGAACAGACTGCTGGACTTGATGGGCCTTGGTCTGATCCAGCAGGGCCTTTCTTATGTTCCTCCCCATCATCTCCTTGTGGCTTTGTCACCTTCTGAACTGTTTATCAGGGTAGGGTAACTGAGAAGAAGGGGCTCCAATACCCAGGGGTGGTTTCCATACAGGGACTTTTCCCTGGGTGGCACACAGCATGCCCTCCACTTTGAGCATTTCCACATGACACCACGCTGTTTACCAGCACTGCTTATAGGGCTCCCACGGCTTTCCCTTTTATGCAGGAAGAAAGATAAACCTTCTTCATGTGTGTTCATGAAGCAGTTCCAGCATGGTGGTATAACTGAAATGGATGAGTGTATCCAAGTTTCTGAGTCCTTACAGAAATCCTATACAGCTGTGCCCTGTGGGAGCATCTCTTGACCACCATAGTTAATACAGGCTACTAGTTAATCTGCTCATTTATTGGAGTGAATGTTTTAAAAGGAGATTGTATTTGTATTCAGCAGTTGTTGTTTTTCCCGTATTTCTGCAGACTCTAGGTGGTACTGTAGCTTTTTGTGGAGCTTTTCCTAAGCAGTATGGGATGGGAAGCCTAGGCAAAGTCCTTCTGAATCATACTTTGAAGGAGGAATTTATTCCAGTGTGCTTGTTAGTTCAAGTTGACGGAACAGTGAAAAGAACAAATAAAAGGATTCCATTCCAGTTACCAAAAATCAAAGTATAAATAAAGAAAAATCTACAATATAAATATGTTCTACAAAATTCTCCAAAATAGTCTTTAATCTCACTGTTCTTTCATTTCATCAGCTCGTTTGCATTTTGCATGGTCCTGTAGTTGAAAAACATTCTTTCCTTAGCCTAACCTCGACACTAAAGTAAACCATACCACAAAGCCCTCCTTCTTACTGTAGCTTAGGCAACCATCCCTGAGCACGCTAGCACTGATTTACCATGGTTCTAATCAGCATTTTGCACATGGAAAACTCACCATGTGTCTTGGAAACCTTTGACACTCATCTCTTTCTAATGCAACTGCCTGTTTCTCCTTCGGCTGGTTTCAGAATAAACGCCTTGTCAAAAAAAAAGAATTGGATTTTGACAGCATTTTTTTAATGGTTAATTGAGGTGATAGATATACTTGACATTTCTCTAAACGCAGAAAGGAAGATTAAGACATATTTTTCAACATGCATTCTCCATATTAGAGGAGGTCACTTTCCAGGGTCTCTTTAATATGCCTGTGCAATTAATAGCGACGATAATTCCGCTTCGTATCACAATGCCTTTAAAGTTCTCTTTCAACCGGAGAGATAAAACTATCTCTTCTGTATATGGGGCTTGCATTAGACTAATCTTTTTCAAGTTTGCCCTCCAGGCCTTCCCCTTCTCACAGTCCTGAAAATTAATACTCAGGGAAAAATACAAAGGTCTGTATGCTAGCTCAGTCGGTTGAAAGAAGGCAGAGAGGGACTCACACTTCAGACTTCTTTAATTATTTCCACCACATTTCTGAAGGCTTCCCCCTGAGCAACGTCATCTATGGTGTGTGTGAAAAGTCCTTTCTTATTGTGTGATGGTTTCAGTTGGCACAGACAATTCTTGTCTGGCTTTTTATTACAGTATTTGTGGGGCAACGGTAATATATCAGATCTGCATGAAATATACAAGATCGTTTATGTGGCAAGGAAAATTATTATCCCTATTTCAAAGCTATTAAAAACAATAAAGCAGGATTTGCAGTGCAACCCTAAACAGAGTTAAACCCTCTAAACCCATTGAAGGTTTAGAAGGCTGTAACTAGGGTTGCCAGCTCTGAGTTGGGAAATACTTGGATATTTTGGGGGTGGAGCCTGAGGAGGGTGGGGTTTGGAGAGGGGAGGTACTTCAATGCCATAGACTCCAATTGCCAAAGCAGCCATTTTCTCCAGGGGAACTGATCTCTGTTGCCTGGAGATCAGTTGTAATAGTGGGAGATCTCCAGCCACCACCTGGAGGTTGGCAACCCTAGGTGTAACGCTGCTTAGGAATGCATCCTAACTATGGTTTAGCAACTATTTGGGGCTGTGCATGTTGAGTTCCTGCTTGTATGGCCACATGGGTACATTGAACTGGAGTTTTGCAATTTTCAGTAGGATTTCTTTTTTGATATACATAAGTTGGACACTTGAATTTTGCCAGTACTGCTATATCGAAATGATATTCTCTATTAAAATTAATGGTTAAAATCACTGGAGCAGGGATGCATCTGGCTCAAACTATACTTAATGGGTGGCAAATGTTGCTTTAAATTAGGGTTGCCAGGTCCTTCTTTATCACCGGCAGGAGGTTTTTGGGGTGGAGCCTGAGGAGGGTGGGGTTTGGGGAGTGGAGCTACTTCAATGCCATAGAGTTGGCAAAGTGGACATTTTCTCCAGGTGGCTGGAGATCAGTTGTAATAGCAGGAGATCTCCAGCTAGTACTTGGCGGTTGGCAGCCCTAGTTTAAGCCTATATTTGCTAAAATATAAAAAGTGAAGGATGGGAGCCTTCTCTAAGGCCAAAAGAACCTTGAATGATTGTACCAATAACCATTTGTCTCTCGCACCTTACCTCTCTGAAACTCTGAAGGTTACTTTCTCCCTTCTGAGATCACTTCTTGTATCAGAGCTTTAAGAAGAAAAAAGGTGCTCTGGTAAAGGTTTGTGGGGAAATAAGTTTGCCAATTCTGGCTTGGGAAATTTCTGGAGCTTTGGAGGGGGAACAGTGCCTGAAGAGGGCAGACAATGGGGAAGTAGGGCTGCTAGGTTGCCCGCTATGGTAGACAACCTCCCACCCGAAAGGTCCATGCTCTTACTGCTGTCCCATGGAGCAGCAGGAACAAAAGGGGGAGAGAATCAATATTTCTAGGGATTTCCTAACTTTCTATAGTAGAGAGTTAGCAAATTCCTAGAGTTTTGTGTCACACCAATTTTTGCTGTCTCTGCCTCCCTTTTGCTCATGGGTATTGCCAGACAGGGGCTGGCAACCCTATGGGGAGAAAAGGGAGCTCAGCAAGGGAGTAATGTCATACATTCCACCCTTTCTTCTAGGGGAGCTGATCCCTGTAGTCTGGAGATCAGTTGTATTTCTGGGAGGACTCTAGTCCCCTCCCCCATGCCTGACTAGCGCTTTTGCTCTTAAAATCAGCCCCTTTCCGCTGTTCTGTTTTTAAAACGTAGGGCCAAATCCTGGCTTAAGGAAACAGGTCTACACCCATTACATATTGTTAGTGCTGCATATATTTCCAACAATAGTTCTTTGGCAAGAATGAACAGCTAACTAGTATTTAATGCTATAAATGCTTCCGGTTGCCCCAAACTGGGCAGAAAAAGGAGATATTTTAGCCCAATCCTCAACTCAGTAAATCTGATTCATCCCAGTTTCATCTGAAACATGGTTTGTCTGCCTTGTGGGCAACCACGGATCAGGTGGACTCTATTCCAAAGTGACATAATGCCTCTTGACATATAATAGCATCTGTTAGTGTTTTTATACATCTTTGATGGTACGGAAGTCTAAGAAACATGCAACCAGCTATTCGTGAAGTGGTTGTTTGAATGCTCCATTGTAGACCTGGTTTGTTGTACAGTGTGCAATGAGATGAGTGGGAACATTGTCTGAATCCATTCATGTCTGCTTTCAGTAGGGTGGCCAACCTCCAGGTGGTGGCTGGAGATCTCCTGCTATTACAATTGATCTCCAGCCAATAGAGATCAGTTCACCTGGCGAAAATGGCCGCTTTGGTAATTGGACTCTATAGCACTGAAGTCCCTCCCCTTCCCAAACTCCGCCCTCTTCAGACTCCTCCCCCCAAATCTCCCAGTATTTCCCAACCCAGAGTTGGCACCCCTAACTTTCAGGAAGGCTTAGAGGATGGGAACAGCCTTGGTTGCCCTGGTGGATGAGATAGACAGGAGGAGTTTTGCCCTGTTAATTCTCCTGGACCTCCTGGTGGCTTTTGATACCATTCATCATGTCTAAAATGTGTTACTGTTCAATGTCTTGGGTACCCTGAATTGGGTAGAAAGGTAGCATTGAAAATTTTAAAATAAAATAAACAAATAATGATGCACTTAATCTCATAGCTTTCTGCTTACACAAAAGGCACAGAGACCAAAGTTGCTTTACCTCCCCACTTCTTCATAGGGTTGTGTTTTAGTTCTGAGAATTTTCTGTCTGTATATTTGTACATCAGTGTCCAAATAATCCCTGACCCTGAAATAAGTACTTCATTCATCCCTATTCTGGGAACCTTTTAAACGTGCTTCTATTCCACCATATTCCAAGGAACTGAAATCTGACCTTGAAATGTCTAATGTGTTAAATGTTTTATTTAATATTTCCTTAATGATTATGTCACAGCCATAAATGAAATGTGTAATTTAGGGCCAAATCTATGTGGCATTTTCCTTTATAGGACAAAGATTACAAATAGCCATACTGGCCTGTCGAAAATGTCAAACACAAGACCACTCCTTTATGCAAGGGATTTGAGAATGATAATGGTAGAATAATATATATAGAGAATGTTGCATATGAAAATATCCATGACCAGGAGCAGTCAAAGGCCTAACATCTTCATAGGTCACCTGTGGGAAATCCAAATGAATGTTAATGTCTGACATTCAAATATTTATTTATTTATTTATTTTATTTATAACTTGCCTTTCTCCTCAGTGGGGACCCAAAACAGCTTACCTTGTTCTCCTCCACTTTATCGTCACAACAATCTGCCTGAGACCCTGGAGAGCCGCTGCCAGTCTGAGTAGGCAATACTGACTTTGATGGACCAAGGGACTGATTCAGTAGAAGGCAGCTTCATGTGTTCATGTGTTCAATCCTGTGAGATAGGTTAGGCTGAGAGTGTGTAACTGGCCCAACATCACCCAGCAAACTTCCATGGCCGAGTGGGGATTGGAACATGGGTCTTCCAGATCCTAGTCTGACACTCATAGGGTTGCCAACCTCCAGGTACTATCTGGAGATCTCCTGCTATTACAACTGATCTCCAGCCGATAGAGATCAGTTCCCCTGGAGAAAATGGCCGCTTTGTCAATTGGACTCTATGGCATTGAAGTCCCTCCCCTCCCCAAACCCTGCCCTCATCAGGCTCTGTCCCAAAAACCTCCCACTGGTGGCAAAGAGGGACCCCCCGGTCTCCACTGCCAAACCCACTGAAGCATCTCCATACTGTCATTGATGGTAGCGGCGAACCCCACACGGTTCCTGGCTGTCTCTTCCACTACACTGCCATGGCTTCCTTCCTCTGCCACCACTATCCGACACAAGAGGCAAGAATGGCTGCACATGCAAAGACAACACTTTTATTTTAGGGGGGATTTAAACCCCCAGTGTATTTTTTAAACCTTTTCAGATTTTTCTGCAAACCTGTGGAGTCCACCAAGTTTGCAGAACTGTTTACAGTCAGTATGGCCCCAATCCACGAATTAAATATCCACAAATTGGGACACATATGACTATTAGAATATAAGATAGACCTGTCCTCTTAAATTCTTTATATCCTTCTTCATGAATATAAACACAGAAAATATGCAAACAGGCAGTCTTTTTAGGGTGGATGATCACTGAAAGAAATTAGAGCGAACTTTACTCTATGGATTTAACTCGATAAAGCCCTTCAGTATGACTTCCCAAGATGGTTTTGAAAGATTTTATTTCGAAATTTAACAGGGGAATAGATTGAATCTTTGAAGAAAAGCTTTGATAGCACAGGGGATGGATCAGACACAATTTTGTTCATGTTGTATGCAGGATTAGAGGATGCCTAAAAGGAACCTGGAAAAGCTGAGGGCAGCAGGAAAAGAGGAAAACCCAACAAGAGATGGATTGACTCAATAAAGGAAGCCACAGCCCTCAATTTGCAAGATCTGAGCAAGGCTGTCAAAGATAGCACATTCTGGAGGACATTAATTAATAGGGTCGCCATGAGTCGGAAGTGACTTGTCGGAAGGCACTTAACACCCCCCCCCCAAAAGAGACCTGGATTGAATCTGTGAATTAAAATTGTGACTACAGAAACAGTTACAAATGGTGATAATTTTTCAAAACAAAAGGCAGATGGATATAGGGTGACAGACATTAGTCTCAATCAGAACCATCCTTTCAACCTCCAGCATGGGCTATATTCAACCAGTGATAGTGGTTACATACAACGGCTTCATCACTGGCTAAAATGATTTGTCCTATCATATGTGTGGCTTTTGTCCTATCATATGTGAATATAGTTTTGGGAATATATTATTAGCCATAGTCAGTCACACTAGACATACTGACACAGAGGATGCAAGCCATGTGGACGAGTCCTTCCCATCTTGCGCTGGACGTCAACTCATCAGATGGATTCGGATCACTGGAGCTGCACACCCAAACAACTGCTTTGGGAAGAGCGAGCCAATGAATTTCCTACTTATTTGTTAAATACTCTCAGTTGAACTCTCACTGCAGTGCCATCGTTCTTATTTATTATGGCATGCTGGCAGCTAAAGTAATGAATAGTGCAGAATCCGTATTGAAAAGCTCAATAATTTGATCACAAACAGAAGAATGGCTGTGAATACCTTAATAAGATGAGAAAACAGTGCCTGAATAACTCCCCAATGGGCAGCTATTTTAGAGAAAGTTGGTAATGGAACACAGTTTTCTTTGGTAATGTGCTTAGCCATGGTAAGTTATTGGAGTAATCCATCTGGTGTGTATTAATGGTTAATTATTTAATATTAGTATTAGCCTCTGACGTACAGCATTATATTTCTAAAATGTAAAAGTGCCTTTGTAAAATTAGCTATTGATCAATGGTAATCAAGACATAAATTCAGAGAAGTTAAAGTTAGAAAAGATTATTGCTATTCGGCCGCTGTATAATACCGGGAGGAGGGAAAGCAACATGGTACAGCCTGATCTCGTCAGATCTCAGAAGATAAGCAGGGTTAGCCCTGGTTAGTATTTGGATGGGAGACCACCAAGGAATACCAGCGTTACTGTGCAGAGGCAGGCACTGGCAAACCACCTCTGTTAGTCTCTTGCCATGAAAACCCCAAAAGGGGTCGCCATAAGTCCGCTGCGACTTGACGGCACTTTACACACACACACATAATACAGGGAACAAACTACAACTCCTATTGGTCAGCTTGAAGCAGAAGAGCAAAACATATCTTAGTCTGGCAGGACAATTCAGATGGCAACAAGACGATGTTGGGGACTTGGATCTGTTGGAGAAGAGATAGCATGTGATCAATTGTATTACTGTAAATGCTGCTGACACAAGGCATCTTTAAACCACTCTGACTCTTGGGCGCTGAAAGGTATACTCACCACTCCAGCTTCTTATTGTGCTTCCACTCTGCCTGTAAGTTCATGTTATCTGACAGTCTCTGTGCTGTTGGAAGGCCTACAGTTACTCAATGCTTTTTTTCAAATACTGCCATTACAACAGGGTTGCCAGCCTCCAGGTACCAGCTAAAGATCTCCTGCTATTATCACTGATCTCCAGCCAATAGAAATCAGTTTACTTGGAGAAAATGGCCACTTTGGCAATTGGACTCTATGGCATTGAAGTCCCTCCCCAAACCCTGCCCTCCTCAGGCTGCACCCCAAAAACCTCCCACTGGTGGTGAAGAGGGACCTGGCAACCCTAGGTTGCAATGAACTTTATGGAAACTCCTCAGGCTCCACCCCAAAAACCTCCCACTGGTGGCGAAGAGGGACCTGGCAATCCTACATTGCAATGAACTTTATGGAATTTTTGTGTTCGAATGGATTTGTTCCCTAACATTGCTACCAAGGCCCCTAAAGCCCCCAGGCTCTAGCATTAGCTAGCATATTAGAAAGGACTCTTATGGAATGATGCTTACTTAGTGGCTCGGGAGCCACATGTGGCTCCTTGACATGCCGCTTGTGGTTCTTCTGAACACTGTTCCCCAATGTGGCATCTGCCCCATGTTTCCGGAAAGTGGGCAAGGCCCTTGTCAGGTGAGGCTTGTGATTGGCATGTGGTTCCCACCTTAAATGAGCCATCTCTGGAGGAACAAGTAAGCTGCAAACCTCCTTGATGTGCCCTTAGCCTTTATGTAGAGTTCCCATTTATCCGCTGATGGGAGGAGACCTCCAGGTGATTGCAGGTGTTTCCTGCCAAGGTTCACCTGGTTGGCGGATGGAAACTGGCAGGTGAAATGGGGGAGGGACACAATAATCTTCTCTGGGTGATGAGAGGAGGGAATTCAATGCCATAGAGCCCAATTGCCAAAGTTGCCATTTTCTCCAGTTGAACTGATCTCTATTGGCTGTAGGTCAGTTGTAATAGCAGAAGATCTCCAGCAAGTACTGGGAGGTTTGCAACCCTAGAAGATTGGTTACAACACAACTATTTGCATTTTCTTCACACACACACACAAAACCCCAATGGGAAAATAGAATCACTTATGGTAGTTTGCACAGAAATTCCAATTGGGGCAATCCTATTCAGCAGAGATAATAGCAAACAATTTTGGTTTGAAGAAGTGCTTGTCATGCCACTGTATCCTCTTGTTGCCCCTTCTGGCAGCACTGTACAAGAATCTGAAATCAGATACTGAGATGCCAGAATAACTTTCAGATTAGAAAGTTTCTGACCATTCCTGAATAATGGGAATAATTTTGATTAGATTCAGAACATTTACAATATTCAAGAATGGTAGGGGGTGTAATTTGGATTTTCTTTAGTAAAAAGCACATCCCTGCTTTGAATCTGGTCTTTAAGGAGGAGTCTAACCCCATCCAATATTGGCTGAACATTATATCTGTCATCCGGCAAACACCCCACCAATGGTACCTCTATCTTGTCTAGAATCAGGCTCAATTTATTAGCTGCTATCCACCCCATTAAGTACTTTTAAGCAGCCTCACCCATGGTGTCTATGAAAATGGGGCAGCCTACAAAGAACAAATGGTATAGTAGTCCACAGTACAATGAAGTGTAATGGGCCTTTTGTCTCATCCCATCCTATAACCTATTGTACTGCAAGAGAACACCCTATGCCTAAAGAGTCCCTAGAAAATGCCTTCGCAACATTATTCTTGAAAACCTCCGAAGAATAAGATTCTTCAAGTTGTTTAGGTAGCTTGTTCTAGTAATCAGATTCAGAGTGTAGGTGTTTGGTCAGATGTGACGAAGGGAACTTTGACTTTCAAACGCTTATATCCCGGAGTTTAGAGAAAGGGGTGGAGGAGTAACACAGCTTTATTATTTCAGGGCTGTGAAATGCAGCCCCCTTCCCACTTTAACAAGGGGAAAGTTAGGGTTGCCAACTCTAGATCAGGAAATTCCTGGAGATTTGGTGGTGGAGCCTGGGAAGGGAGATATCTCAGCAGGGTATAATGCCACAGAGTCTAAAACAAAGGGAAAGTCAGAAATGCTATCAAAATTGCTATATGTTCACCCAGACCCAGAATTTGTTTGTTTGTTTTTTATTATTCCTTTGTTTTATGTTTGTACTGTGTGTTATTGTGTTCTACTTTTTATGTACTTTATCCCTGTTTGTATTCTTACTGAAACAAAATTTTAAAAACTTTTTTTAAGCAAAACAAAAACAAAAACAAAAAAAACAGCTTACATCCCGGAAATCTTGTTGGTCTCTAAAGTGCTACTGGACTCAAATCTAGCTGTGTTCTTGTAATAAATGTCTTTCAAAATCTACCTCCTTAGAGCTGTGTCGTATGTGTTCTTGTCGTATGCTCACTGGATATGATGAACAATTGTTGCCACTATTTGATCCAAGATCCTTTCAAACTATTTTTTCAATTGCCTCTCTCTCTCTCTCTCTCTCTCTCTCTCTCTCTCTCTCTCTCTCTCTCTCTCTCTCTCTCTCTCTCTCTCTCCCTCCCTCCCTCCCTCCCTCCCTCCCTCCCTCCCTCCCTCCCTCCCCATCATTTTAGGACTGTGATTCCCAGAACTGAATAGAGTGCTATTGTTTGTTTATAGATTGCACAGTCATCATTCAGTGTGATCTTTCCGGAATGCATTATTGTTCCATGACTTTTGTGCTCCTCTTTGGAAGGAAGAGGACGGGCACCTAAATCGAATATTGTTTACTGGCAATGGCCCTGCTTGCTGTGTTGAACAGCCGCTGTTAACTGTGCATTCATAGAAAGTCTGTATTATATTCGTTTGTTTTCAGGGCATTTTCACTTTGTCTGTCTTTTGTCAGAACCACTGGAAAAGATTAAGTTATTTTCCTAGTAATTATAATGCTCATCCTTTGCATAACATCTGGAAGGGAAAGCTTTTTCATGTTCCTTTGGAGCACCTCCTCTTCATCAAATGCCCCATCCTCTTCCATTGTCCCTGATGGTATTCACAACTGTGTCAAGAATTCCCTTCCATAGCTAGCTCTTATTAAACCATTTTCCCCTTCAAATGAAACATTCATTTCCTTTGAATATCCAGATTTGCATGGTGAATCAATGGCCACAGTTGAATGCTGAGTTAGTTATCAGGAAAGATTAATTTCATCTTCTTCTGGACTATAATTATTTTTTCAGGCAGTTGAAAGGCTTTGAGGGTTTTGTGCATATGTGGCTTAAATGATTTTTTTTGCTTAAATTGGTCAGTAATGCAAATGTTAAAGCCTAGATTGCCCAGAATTTACAGTTGATATAAAGATTATTTTCCTTCACTTTCCCTCTTGCCTTAGCAATATGGCATAGAGAACACTCTATGCCATATTGCTAAGGCAAGAGGGAAAGTATTGGGAAAGTCACATGTAAAAGACACTGCAAGCTATTTTGGGATCATGCTGATTAGAACTGTAAATTTTCCCCTTGTGAATGTTTCACCCATAGAATTAGATACTGGCATCGAGAACATCATTCTTTTATCAATAAATGTTACACATACATGGAAAGGACAAAATGTATAATCAAAATACCAACAACATAAAATACACAGCTGATAACACAACATTAGAAAAATGGAAGTAACATGCAGTTCACTACACCATAACCACCAAGCCAGTGCCTGATAGGAGGCTGTGCCCAGAACCTCGTGTTCTCAAGACAAAGGGAAGAAATAAATGTGATACAAGTTTTGATCTGGCATCCTTAGCCACCTTACCATGCTCCTGATCACCTTCTTCTTCTACAACTTTAGGGTTGTTGTATTTTTAATGATATAAATCATGTTATTGGTCCCAGCATTTGAGCAGTGTGCAAACAACGAATCTACATGATCAAACATATTTGGCTAGCTTTGAATTCATAGCTGGAAGTGGTTTTTTTTTTTTTAAAAAATGCAGGCGATGTCTAATTATGTCATTATAGTAAGTTAATGATGAGCTGGGTCAATCAATACAATTGACTGCTTCTTTCCACAAAAGCATGGGATCATTAAATTCTAACTAACTCCAATGTTTCATCAGTAGCAATACATCTACCTTTATGGTAGGATAAAAATAAAACTGTATCATGATATGGGGATGTAGAGATATTTTCCTGCTCTGGACACTCTTGATCTGCTGATGTTGTATCAAATTTATATAATCATCACTCATCAACATTTCAGTCAATAATAAGTCACACAGTACACAAAAGCAAGCCCAGGTCTACCACAAAATACCTTCTTAACAGGCAACTGCCATTCTTCACAAGTAGACCTATATGTACAGACACATACTGCATACACTTCTGGCTACCGTATCTCAAAAAGGACATTCATAGCTGGAAAAGTACAGAAAAGGGCCTCTGGGACTTTTCAGTTTAGAAAAGAGACAACTAAGGGAAGACATTGTAGAGGTTTATAAAATTGTGCAGGGTGTGGGAGAGAGCTTACAAAGAGAACCTTTTCTCCCTCTCCCAAAATACTAGAACTCAGGGGCATTTATATTTTCTATTGGTAGGTATATACTTAAAACATTTTAAAGAGTCTTACAAAAATAATGTAGCCTCAAAAAATGTTCTTTGTGAACTCTATTCACTTGTGAATATTTAGGTATGGTTTAAGTGGAAAAACAATGGCAGATGTTCATTATTGTTTATGTATCAATTTGAACCTGAACAGGCAGTTTTAAGATTTCTCACTGTGAGAAAACATGTTCTTCTGCTGTGGTGTGGATGGCATTGGAAACCAAAATCTGTTCATCTCCCATGGTTATCAGTCTGACTAATGACCTTAGCACTGCCTGACTGGAAAACTTTCTTTTCTGTATAAAAGGTTTATTATCCAGTCACATAAATTTGCTTGTATGACTCAACTGAGATTCTGGACAAACCTATTTATTTAGCATTTATTTTCACTTCTGTATTGCTGTCTTCTTCCAGCGAGCACAGGATGGTTTACACTGATATATACCCATTATATACTTAACAACAATCCGTGTGTGTGTGTGAGAGAGAGATGAAGAGATGGTGACTTGACCTCCATGGCCAAACAGTGAACTTTAGTGTTGAGAGTGGGGTTGCTTGTCCATGCCAAATATTCCACCAACCACACTTGTTCAGAAAGCTCAGGATGGAGATGTTGGTGTCGCAGTGGCTCCCCCCCATCCCATGCAGTAGATCCTGATTGAATGCTCAGAATCTCCTTTTTTTAAAGGACTACAAGTAGTGTGTGTTGGGAAAGATCATTGTAAACATTAGGACAGTAATCAAACTCCCATTATACTCCAATCCAGAATGTAACGTCTGTATGCTTGAATTGAGTTTCACTGAAGTAAGAGACGTCTTCCTTCCAATTAGGGCTCTCTTCAGCAACTCGTTTGTATACTGTCAGTTGACTATTTATTTTATTTTTATCCCACCCTTTCTTGACCAAAGTCCAGCTCAGGGCAACTAACAACATTTAAAATATACAATTAAAAATGATGTTAGCATATAGACTGACATTAAAATACTGTACTATAGCCAATTGCTGCTCCTGTTGGGCAGTGAGTGAGAGAGCAGTTCCTGGGTGACCTTGAAGTGATTGTCCAGGGGCCCAGCTGGAAAATATTTTTCCATAGTCCCACTGTTGTCCAGCCGCAGACTTGGACCCATAGACACTGGTAGGGGGTATAAAATGTGTCAGGATTCAGGTTGCCCTGGGGACCTGAAAAGCTACTCGTGTTTTGTGGACTCATGTGTTGGTCCCAACAGTATCATTACACAAACTATGTAAAGCAGAATTGTTCAGGATGACATTTCCATAAAGGCAGCAGGTCTATATTAAAATGACATGGTTTAGGAAGGCATTTTTATAAAGGGAAGGGGACTGTGGACTGGCTGTATTATTACCACTGTATTATCTCTTTGCTGTATGTATTACCCTGCTCTCCCTGCATTGTTTCTACTTATGGAATACCATTTTATGCTTTGTTTAACATATCATGACCAATGCGTTATGCTGTTTCAGATTTCTGTAACTGTAGTCCTATTACATTGCTTATTAGATGTTTCATCATATCGATTGCATTGACATACTGTGTACTCTGCCTTGAGTCTCAGTGAGAAAGGAGGACTATACATAAATAAGTAAATTATCAGTAAATTCTCTGGGCTCCCAAAAAAAGCTAGAGCCCTCTCTAGTAATTAGAGACAACGTTACTAGTTGTAAAGGGTGAGAAAAAAAGCACCCATCTGTACTTTGAAACAGAAGTACTTACTTGGGAAGAAATAACTCTGAATTTAAAAAAAAAATGAAAAAGGGGGAAAAACGTGTGCTGGGCACTTTGGCATCTCCAGGAATTGCCCATGATGAACACAGTGCCTCCTGAGATACTCTACCCATGCACCCCTCCCACAGGAACTGGGAAACTGTCTCAGAGACCCTTATGTTCTCACAGAAGCATTACCTCTAGTGTTATCTCCCATTACCTGATTGGAGAGACAGTGGTATATCACTGGAAAGATGGTGGAGGGAGCAAAATGCAATAGTGTCTTTTGAGCAGAGAAGGCATTGTACAAAAATCAGGCCTAGATAAATGTGTGTGCTACACATTACATTTTACATGGAGTGTGTGTGAAAAATGCGCATCCAGAACTCTACTGCACATGTATCATTCCCAGTTGGTGAGTGTAAGACTGTAATACTACAAACACTTTGCTGAATGTGGCTTTGACATTTGAAATACTTCTAAATGCTTTAGCTCTGTTTCTCCCATATTGATAATAATCAATTTTTCCATGCAGCTATATATTCTTCAGTATGAATGTTGAATATTTCCCCCCTCGTGGTGTTAGCGCATGTGGGGCTCCGTATAATAAAAGGATGATTTATGTGAATCTACATCGGTCCCTTAAAGGCATCCCTTATACTACATGCCTTCATTAAAGTAGACACTTCAGAGAAGATGCGTTCGGTTGCAAAGCACACTGAACGGCTACGAAAACACAGGCCTCCCTTTGCCTTGGCTGCTTTTGATTCAAGGGCCAGCTGAGGAGCTGTAAGTGGCCTCCACGCTGTCACCGAGCTGAACTAAGCCGGACGCTCAGTCTTGGGAATTCAGCCGCTGGCACGTTAACAGGGAGAGCTCCCTTCTGTTTTGATGTTTTGGTGGTTCCGTGATTGCTTCCACTTTCCTGCGACGCAAACATAAATTTGTCATAACTTGGAGCCGGCAAAGACTAATTGAAACAAATCAGCCGTGACCACTCACAGCCAACGATGGCCGTTGGGGAGGAGTAATGGTACCTCATAATGAGCTGCCTGTAACATGGGTGCCCACCTGAACGCCTCTGCCCAGATTGGGAGGTGGCGGGTTGCCTAAGTAAGTATTTGCACGCAAACGAGTGATATTTGATCCACCTCTGTGTCAAGGGCTTCCATAACTTTAAATATTCAAGAAGCCAAGAGTCTCCAGTGGATTCCAGTCGGCAGTTTGATTCAGATTTTATTATCAGCAATGGGTCTATAACAAGCCTGAACTGTCCTCTCTGATTAGCTCTGCCTCACTACCCTCCCTGCTCCACTTATCCCTCCTCCCCCTGCCGTTGCTGAAAATGGAAGAGGCCATCTGCAGGCTTTGACTTGCTTTTTAAGCTTGCAAGGCACACGGCTGTTCCCATGACTGGCTGCACGTAATGCAAGCCATTTCTTTAAGGACTGGACACGATTTTTAAGGGAGAGACTAGACAGGCAAGGGAGGACATTTAGAACGACTGGCTTATTTCTCTCGCTCCTCTTTTTAAAATCATAAACGGCAAAAGAATTATTCTCTTTTGCTTTGTTTTTCTCCTTTCCTGTTTCTGCTTTCCTTGCCTTCCCTCTTCCCCGCCTTCCCCCTTTTCTTCATTATCACCATCACCAGTATTGTCAATGTGTTCACATCATACCATCTGCGCACATGACATTTTGCACGGAGCAACAAATGGGTACGTTTTTGCCCTCAAGGAGCTTACAATTCTAAAATGGTTAATACTGAAAACAACCATGGGTGTGGAAGGAGAGAAAAAAGTAGTAAATGATGGGACAAATGTTGCCAAATATACTTACATGTACTTAAAACTCGGTAACATATAGGAGTGAGGATTTTGGGGAGTGATTTCAAGGATCAGGAATGATGGACCACATATATATGTTCAGTGAGGGAATTCCATGCTTAGGTAAGGCTGTAGCTGGGGTGGGGAGGAGGTCAGCCACCACCCTTGTGGCATGCACAGAGGGCAGCAGAATTGCCTCTCCTACAGGAGGAGTGGGCCGGGTAGGTAGGGTTGTCAGATCCCTCTTTACCACCGGCGGGAGGATTTTGAAGTGGAGCCTGAGGAGGGCAGGGTTTGGGGAGGGGGGGACTTCAATGCCATAGAGTCCAATTGCCAAAGCGGCCATTTCCTCCAGGTGAACTGATCTCTATCGGCTGGAGATCAGTTGTAATAGCAGGAAATCTGCAGCTAGTACCTGGAGGTTGGCAACCCTACATGTTGGAGAGGCAGTTCTGCCACCCTGTCTGCATGCCACAGGGGTAGAGGCTACCCTCCTTGCCCCCTACAAGTTACAGCCCTGTACTTAGGAATGCACAGTGAAAAAGGAAAGTCATGACGCAGAGTAATCCTAGGTAGAGCTGGGTTGTGTCTTATCCATCGGAATGTGGATTGCCCCACCAGAATCTGGTTTGATCTGGTCTAATTATTCCTTTCAAATCCTAAATATGGCTTGAAACAACAGATCATCCTCTTTAGAAATCTGTGAATGAGTAAGAAAAATCATTGTCTTCATTAGACACTGCCAACATGCTGAAGTATTTACCTACTAATCTAGGTTTATCTAAATTAAAATCCCTGATCTGTGCATGGCCTCCCACCCAATCACTGCAGGCTGGATCTTGATAAATTCCCTGTTTCTTGAGAGTGTAACCCAGAAACACTTTTTTCATACCAGAGCCTTAATAAAATACACCATTGTTTGATAACCTAAAAGTATGGCAGGTCTGGAAAGTTTAAAATCTGTGTAATTCTAAATAAAAAGTACATTTAGCAACCTTAGAAACACTTCTGTGTTTCTTGAAATATTTCTCTGTATCAATCAGTTAACATATATCAAGCCTTCTTATAGTCAACAACTAATTATGAATGATCTGTTGTTATGTGTGTTATCAACAATGTTCATAAATATACTGGTAAATACTTAAGTGACCATTTATTGTACTGGGAACTGATAAAAGCAGAAGAATGTTCAGATTCTGTAACAACGTAATCGGCGGTGACATCTCCCTTTGGACCACTCACTGTAACAGGATTCTGCTCCTTTAGAGTAGGAGGAGCTCCAAGCCACTGAGGTAATGAAAACAAAATCTTGAAAATGAAGTAGATCAATAAATCCATCTCAGGGACAAAGTTTTTCAAGACATTAATCAACCATGTGTCAAGTGAAATGGCTAAATTTTCAAATGGTGCCTGGACTTCACAAAATTTGCACCGCATTCGTCACAGAAGGTTAAGATGAATGAACATCTTAATTTTGTGGCTGGCTACTGGGAAAAATAATAGGGTGTGCCTACTGTGTCTCTCTATACTATTGGCATTGTAGCAAAATGAACCATACAGTAATCAGTAATTAGACCATTCCTATTAGACATAGGCTGGAGATAGATAGTAACAACTTTTGATGTAAGTCAAAGGATGTATATGAGGCATTATTTTCCAGAATATATATAGGAATTGATTTTGTACCATTGTTCCCTTGGATCAGATGTTACATTTCCTTGGATTTGCTGGGCATGTGTGGTGATGTAATTGTGCCTATCCTCTGCCCTGATCCAGTATGCATGTTCCACCTCTGATGCCTCTATCAATCTCCACATGGGTATAGCATTAGGAAGGGAATACATGCATAAAACCCAGTGTACATAGGCCCATTTTGTATGGATGATACCTTAGATAAACCCGGGTACTGGCCACCCTAGTTGGGATTACTTTCCTTAGATTTTATGCATGGCTGTTCTATTTGTACTTTACACCCATGCATGAACTGCTGGTAGTGTCAGAGGTGGATGGTTAAGCTCACCAATATGCATACACAACTAATCCAGGGAAAGATGGTATCTACTCTGGCCCATTATCTCTGGTCAAGCAGGTCTTCCAGGTATTTGAGACAAAATCCTGTGAAAGCTGTAAAAGAGGCAATAGTGGGATACATTTGCATTACTTAAGAACATAAGAACATAAGAAAAGCCCTGCTGGATCAGACCAAGGCCCATCAAGTCCAGTAGTCTGTTCACACAGTGGCCAACCAGGTGCCTCTAGGAAGCCCCCAAACAAGACAACTGCAGCAGCATTGTCCTGCCTGTGTTCCACAGCACCTAAGATAACAGACATGCTCCTCTGATCCTGGAGATAATAGGCATGCATCATGACTAGTATCCATTTTAACTAGTAGCCAGGAATACCCCTTTCCTCCATGAACATGTCCACTCCCCTCTTAAAGCCTTCCAAGTTGGCAGCCATCACCATATTTTGGGGCAGGGTGTTCCACAATTTAACTATGCCTTGTGTGAAGAAATACTTCCTTTTATCTGTTTTGAATCTTTCACCCTCCAGCTTCAGCAGATGACCCTGCGTTCTAGTATTATGGGAGAGGGATAAAAACGTCTCCCTGTCCACTCTCTCCAAACCATGCATAATTTTATAGACCTCTATCATGTCTCCCCTCAGCCGCCTTCTTTCCAAGCTAAACAGCCCTAAGCATTTTAACTGCTCCTCATAGGGCAGTTGCTCTAGTTCCCTAATCATTTTGGTTGCTCTTTTCTGCACCTTCTCAAGCTCTGTAATATCCTTTTTTAGGTGTGGTGACCAGAAATGTACACAGTATTCCAAGTGTGGTCTCACCAGAGATTTGTACAAGGGCAGTATGATATCAGCAGTTTTATTCTCAATTCCTCGTCTAATTATGGCCAGCATGGAATTTGCCTTTTTTACAGCAGCTGCACACTGGGTTGACATCTTCATTGAGCTTCATTGTGCAGTGAGGCTTATATCATACCATCTCTAAATCTCTGAAAAGAAAAACTATAATCTAGCTAGAGCCAGAGATCCCGATTAGTCTATATGCTGACATTACAGAGATTATATGGCCAGAAGAACAATCAGCACAGAGAGCCAGAGTGATACAGTGGTTAGAATGTCAGTAGGGTTGCCAGCCTCCAGGTATTCACTTCAAAGAATACTGACTTCTGAATGGGTTGATTACTCTTTCTTGATCCCTTTCATTTGGGGAAAAAATTGTTCCCATGAATTTCCTTTTGAAGACTCCTTGGACTTTTTGAAAAGCAGTGCCATTTTTATTGGTCTCTTTAAACATCGTTGTGGTCGCCAAGCTGAGGAAGGATTGGATTCTGAAATGCGTACTTGTGATAGACCCACCTTGGACCTTTCTTCGTCTCTTCATGATTTTTCATGGACTATAATTCTTGAGTATACATGAGCCTTTGCTAAGGCCACAGAAATAATTCTTGAATTTATGTTGTTCATGTTGTTTAAAGCAATCTGTATTATACATTTTTTGTTATTTTAGACCCAGTGAGGTTTCTGTGTGGCTTTCAACACAGTGTTTATGAATATATGTTGTGTTTTGGATTTTCCAAAAAATAGAATTATTATATTCTATAATATTGTTTTCTTTTCTAGTTGGTATATTTCATATTATTATCTTTAAAGCCACATGCTGCCATTTATTACAGCCTCCAGGTACTAGCTGGAGACCTCCTGATATTACAACTGATCTCCAGCCGATAGAAATCAGTTCACCTGGAGAAAATGGCTGCTTTGGCAATTGGACTCTATGGCGTTGAAGTTCCTCCCCTCCTCAAACCCAGCCCTTCTCAGGTTCCACCCAAAAAACCTCCCACCGGTGGCAAAGAGGGACCTGGCAACCCTAACTGTCAGATTGGGATTTGGGAGACCCCGGCCTGAATCCGCACTCTGCCATGGAAGCTTGCTGGTGATCTTGGGCCAGTCCACACTCTTGAGCCAACCTACCTCACAGGGTTGTTGTGAAGATTAAATAGGAGAGAACTGTGTAAACCACTTGAGTCTTCATTGAGGAGAACAGTGAAATATAAATGAAGTCAATACATAAACATAAAAAATACCATCCTACTTGCATGTGTTGGTTGCACATAAGTGAAAATCCAGCACACAGCTGTCTTTGGGTCCACTATAACAGTTACAGCATTCGGTTATGTTTACCTAGAAGAATTTTGAACAAGGTTAATTTGTAGAAAATTAAGTGCTCTGGATTTTTTTTTTTTTTAAATCTCACAATACCATTTGAAAGACATAATTAGGACATTAGAACGGTGCTGTTCACAGTTTGACTTGTTAGAACTATTTCTTATGTCTGAATTAAAGCTGAGCCCACATGTTACACTCTGGTGAATAGGGCTGCCAACCTCCAGGTACTATCTGGAGATCTACTGCTATGACAACTGATCTCCAGCCAATAGAGATCAGTTCATCTGGAGAAAGTGGCTGCTTTGCCAATTGGACTCTAAGGCATTGAAGTTCCTCTCCTCCCCAAACCCTGCCCTCCTCAGGCTCTGCCCCAAAAATCTCCAGGTATTCCCCAACCTGGAGGTGGCAGCCCTCCTGGTGAATAACAGTGCAATCTTATGCAGGGTTACTGCAGTCTTCTAAACCAATTCCTTTCAATGGGCTTAGACTGAAGTAACTCTGCATAGGATTGTACTGCTAGCCACTAAAATACACAAGTGTTTGCCTTACTGCAAAGAGTGCACACACTGGAAGAGCTGTTTTGAAAGAATAAAGAGTATAAAATGCAGATGGAGGAAAAACACCAGACAAGGTAAAATGGAACACATCAAGCTTCTGTAAATTACCATTAAACAACATTTTTAATGTGCATATTAAAGACACTTTGAAAAATGAAAAGTCATAAGAAAGTGTGCCGGGAAAGCACTGCATGGGTTGTAATGCAATTTATTGTTCTAAAACATAGTTGCTCCCAAGACGCTTTGCAGACTACATTTTGAGCTATTGATCACACCAACATTTTTGCTACTGTGCAGTTGGAAAGGCTTCAGGGATCATCTGTAAAACTCTAGATCAGTGCTCAAGAAATACATCTTTTTTTTCTGTTAATGCAAATTTTATTCTCCGAGCTTTTATGTTATTCTGATTAAAAATATATGACCACAAACGATGTTGCTTTCATGCTGCATCCTAGATTTACCTGTTGTGCTTTTTGTTTCATTTTCAAATTAGATAGTATTTCTTGTCGGGTTTATTGTGCGGTCTAATAGCATTTAAGTGTCAGGATTTTATTTGGAAAAGCTAGGCAGGCAAATAATTTAGAGTGCCAGGCCTGCCTAGCTGAACTCTCCCTGGTTTACTGCATTATTAAATATTGCATAAATTATTCAATGCCTTTTATATCAAACAATTTCTTTCCTTTGCAAACAGCACCCTCTCAACAAATAGGTATTAAGTTTAACCTCCCTTCGTGCGCTCCTGCACCCATGACATAAATGAAATGGCTGATTGGCTCTGTTTCCCACCTCTGGTTTGCACTCCTCAGCGATTTCAAGAAAGTACGCTGGCCGATATATACAGAGGAACGCTCTTGGGCACCTTGCTAAAATACCTCTTCCTAAAATGCCAGCAGCGAGCACTTGATCCAGGGTGATTGTTTCATCAAAATCAAGGCTGTTGGATGCAGGGATCACATGCTACTTGCTCAGTGGACTTGTCAGATATAATGCTGGCAGGAACAGACAGACAAGCATCCTCCCTTAGCAGCTGAAGGAGTATAAAAAAGCAGAGACTGTTAATGCTCCATAATACACAAGCGGGGCGGAGGGGAGGATTAAACCACCCACAAAGTATTTATTACATTTCATTCCCTTAAGGCTCTGGCCCTGCTGAAGTTAGGCCCATAAGGATTCTACTCTTTACACTGGTTTCCTATATTTACAGATAACTTCTAGGTAGGTCTCTAAAATTTTGGTGTTGATGATGGAGAAGAGTATTTTAAAAGCTCTTTATGGAATAAAATGTTTGTGACATACTTTTAGTGTTACATATGTATTTTGTGATGTATCATCCATTGCGGCTTTGTACATTTCGTGTGTTTGTGTTTGTGTGTGTGTAGGTTTCTGCTGCTACTTCTTCTTGAACCTGATACACGTTCTGGATAGTGTGCGGCTACAGCAGTTCAAAGCAGTCTGGGAACTTAGCGATATATACCACAAACTCTTTGCCTTCATCCTACCCTTCCCCCACCGCATAGCAACAGCAGAGAGATGAACTAAACAGCAGAACAGAAGGAACCAGAGATGAATAATGGCCCTTAAATGGAAAAGGGTATTGGGGGGTTACTTGGTTCTATTTTTTGAGTGCATAATGGAAACATGCATGTGTGTGTGTGTGTGTGTGTGTGTGTGTGTGTGAAATACACAAAATCTATGGGCCACATTGTGTCTGTAGACTTTTGGGCTTCATGTCTTACAATGTGCACACTCTTTATGTACACAAGCAACCTAAAAAAAATGAACACAGGCAGAAAAGAAGGATTGGCTAATGGTAGGTCTTGCAGGTGGTATCCCCCCCCCCGGAAAAAGTCCAGCTTTTAAAACTGATGTATTCTACTTTTCTCGCATATTTCTACCTGGTGTACAAGACTGCTGCGAAGAATCAGATAATTTCTCTAAAATAATCAACTGCAAAATATTAAAATAAAATCTGTAAAGTTACAGCATTATATTTTAAAACAACAAAGAATAAAGCAGGAGCTTAAACAAGCAAGGAAATCTCCTCAAAGGACTGATGGAATAGAAAAGGCATGAACATCTTTCTAAGGGCAAGACAAAAGAATCTACATAAGGCTCGTAAGAACAAAAAATCCATAATGAGGTAGTACTACCCAAAAGTCCTTATCCTAGCAGAAGTCAGTTGCGTATCAAGCAAGGCAAGGACCCAGAATTGTGCCCAACCTAACACATGATCTTGGCTCCAAGGAATGCTCATACACTGAGATTCAATATTATTCAAATCTATTTCCCCCAAAAAAGAACTGAAGCAGCTGTAGATATATTCTTACAGAAATGTGAAGCACCAAATAATTTAACCTTGGTGGCTCACTAGGGGGAAAATGCTATTCCTTTCAAATAAAATGCTCAAAAACTGAACTAGCCCTTATTTTAATTCAGCACCACATATTCTTGTACTGATTATTTGCTTGTAATTTAAAACAAGCAGTATTTTGGGCACAGTTCTTGTTGATAGCACACATCATCATACTAGGCAGCTAGCAAGTAGCTATTGGACCATTCTCAGAATCATAAGGCAAGATATGGCACACAAGTGTTGAATGGTTGCGTAGCCAACACAACACTTTCCTATTCGCCTAAACCATAGTTTTCTCTGGGTTGGTGCTAGGGCTATGCATATCAATAAACCCAAATCGAAAATAAACCTGAAAGGGGCCTTTTTGGCTTTTCCCAGGTTTAATTTAAGCCGAATACTAAAACTGGGAATCATGCCTAAATCGAATAGCTGATCGCCAAAAAAGCCAAATAGGTATTCGGCTTATTTCAGATTTCCCTCCCAAATTAGGTTCAATAAACCCAAACCTGAAATTTAACGGGAAAATTTTTTTTGGCCTTTCTTCTGGGTTGTTTCTTTGGTCTGCACACAAATCATAGTTTCCAAACTGCAATGTAAGATAATTCACTGTGTGAATTATTTTTTAATACAGTTTAAAACACAATATAAATTTATATCAGTTTAAGAATTTTCAGTGAGACTTACTACTTCGTATGCTGGTGAGTCTTTGATATCTCACCATGAAATTAGTTATTATTGTGATTGGTTCTTATGATCACATCTGGAATAGACAACTCTGGCTTTGCAGGTACAAAAAAAGCAAGCAGTGTAATTTAAACGTTTTGTTAATTTAATAGATGCATAGAGCTGAACAGGTGCAAAGATAGGACACACTGCACATGATTCCATGCTTTACCCAAGTCGGTCAATTTAATGGCGTGAATGACAGTGGCCCTAAAGGATCTTGCCCATTCTCTAGTCACTGAGATGATTTCATTCTTGAAGTGGGGGAAAGCAGCTACCAGATGCAACAACCAAATGGCTACATGCAGGTGCAAAGTTGCTCAACATGGTACTGTGTTCACAATAAGCTAGGCTAGGGAATATTGAGGCAAACTGATCAAGAGCTCACTTTATGTGTAATTGAGAGAGTTTGAACAAGATATGTTCAAATAACAAAAATGAAAAATATAGAAAGATGTGATAACCAACCTTTTTCTAAAAGGAAGAAGAGTGTCAAAATGTGAAAAAAAACACATTTTATGTTGTTATCTGCAGTCCTTTCTCTTTTTCACTTCTGCCCACAAGGAACAAACCCAGAGAGGAAAATAAAAGTGGGGCCGCAAGACTGTCTGGGCTGCCCAGCTGCTGTGAGTAGGCCATGAGCACATGCAGTCTCGTTCGTTCACTGTGCTGCTTCCCAGTGGCAAGTCATGTGGGCTGAGGGAGGGCATCACCCCACCTCATGTGCTCAGGCAGGGTGGCACGAGTAGTATCCTGGCAGGCAGTCTGTTAGAATTGAGCCTTACAATAAGGCTTGGCTTCCTGTCCTGAAAACCTCCAGACTAACAATGACTACAGTCAACAATAGCCATGCAGATTAGCTTTGGATTTCGCACATTAACAGATCACTTCAGGATACAATGGTTCCATATTAACATACCACACCCTCATTAGCACATTATCTTGATACTTACAGGACAATGACTAGCACATTACCTTTGATACTTCTTGCAGGACAATGATTCATCTCAACCCAACCCCTTTCTGACTATATATTACTCTTCCTACACACTTGACACTGAGAGACACTGTCCTTCAGTGTTACTCCTCTGAAGATGCCTGCCACAGCTGCTGGTGAAACGTCAGGAAAGAAAATACCAAGACCACGGTTACACAGCCCGGATAACCCACAAGAACCAATGAGCCTTACTTCTTAGTATCTGCTACCGATTCAGAGGGATTGGATCGTTTGGTTATGGCCTAATGAAAACAGAGTAAGTCACACACACACACAAAAATAGACAAAGTCCTTTTGTCTTAGTCAAACAACCTTTATTCACTAAATCAGGGATAAGGTTCCCGGGAGGTAAAACAAATAAATTCTTTCTACATCTCTACAGTTACCTATACTGCCAGATGCTTCTGGCAGGCACTAAGCTTAAACACGAGGCATTTCTAGGTATAAGAATCACCCCTCCATCCTTCCAGGTTGATGGTCAAAAGTTAACTAGGACTGTGCTTTCTCTACTAAACAAAGGATATATGGAAAGCACAGTAAAATGCAGATTTGCTTGTGTACGTGACAAGCGGCATGTCTCCAACGGATGCTCTTCACTGACCAAATGCTAGATTAACATATTACAGGTTACATCATACCTTGAACTGGTTAACCTCAATATTAACCCTTGCCTGTCTGAAATGAAACAAAGCTCGCTACTTAATGCTCAACACAGTCCAGACTCTGGGCAGGCAGCTGCAGCATCTGACCACTGGCTGCTACCACGTCACCCCCTCTTCCGCCTCCCCCTCTCTTTCCACGCCCAGGGCAGCTCCCCCCTCCCCTAGATCCAGCCCTTGCTCTCCCTGGTGACCAACTTGTTTGGCAATGGCTCGAGCATGGCACTGCTGTTCACCTGTAGTCAACCCCCCTCCCTCAGACCTTAAAAGGTCTGCCCAGAGTGCAAGGTACCCTGTCAAGTGCCTCACACACCTGGAGCATCCACCAGTCAGGTGGGATGATGCAGTTGTCCCCTGACAATTTAAAAAAAATGTTATGAGCCACACGGAGAATGCTGTTGTTTAATGGACAGAGTGAATAAAACAGTAATTTCTTGTTCTCGCTCTCTCGTCTTTTCAAATCGTGTCTAGAGAGACTCTCCCACTGTAAGAAAGTACTGTGTTTCTCTTAGCAGTGTGGAAATGAAGTGCTGGTCTTACACTCTTGACTTCAAAATCCAGGCAATATTGGTTCTTGTAGGTTATCTGGGCTGTGTAACCGTGGTCTTGGAATTTTCTTTCCTGACGTTTCGCCAGCAACTGTGGCAGGCATCTTCAGAGTAGTAACACTGAAGGACAGTGTCTCTCAGTGTCAAGGGTGTAGGAAGAGTAATATATAGTCAGAAAGGGGTTGGGTTTGAGCTGAGTATTGTCCTGCAAAAGTATTGTCCTGTAATTATCAAGATAATGTGCTAATGAGGGTATGGTATGTTAATATGGAACCATTGTATCCTGAAGGGATCTGTTAATGTGTGTAATCCAAAGCTAATCTGTATGGCTATTGTTGAATGTTGTCTTTGTCTGGAGGTTTTTCAGGGCAGGAAGCCAAGCCTTATTCATTCTTAAACTCTCCTCTTTTCTGTTAAAGTTGTGCTGATGTTTATGAATTTCAATGGCTTTCTCTGACCGTGAAAGCCTTCGACAATATCCAGGCAATATTGTTTCACATTATGCAAATTTGTTCCTCTTTCTTGGTTAGAGTTAAATTACTGGGGTTGATCTCCAACCCTACCAAGTTGTTGTCAAGGGAGTTAGCCATTTCTTGTAATTACTTTTGTTGTTTAAACGAGTGAGTTCAGAAAACAAATAAAGCTTTGTCAATAATATTCAGGCACTTCAGTCAATATTCTTTTGTCAGAGGGAAAGGTTAATTAAGGAAAGAGAACAGTTGAGTTCCTCCATCTTACCAGCTCACAAAATGGAAGCATTGATTTTAACAAAGATGGCAAGACTGCCCTGAAACTTCAATATTTGGCATCTGGAAAGAACAGGCTCTTCTCCAATAAAGAAATGTCTATCACTGGTTTACTATCAGTTATTTTCTCCTAAAAATAAACAGTATTTGCCCCGTTTAGCAACTGGGAATTCTTGTGAAACCCTAAAGGTTTCTTCGCTGCAAAATACTCAGGAAACAGTATATTACTATTCAGGTACATTCCGAATTTTCTCCCATCCAACAATTCTCTATCTGTCTCTCCCTTTCTCTTTCTCATAACTTTGTAAATATGAAATTATACTCTCACAATAAAACTAAATGAAAAAAGATCATGGCCAAATATTATGAGCAAACTTTCTTTTATTTGCTGTTCTACAGAATTGCACAAATTAAACGAAGAAAACACTTCATTTCTTTATGTATGTGTGTGTGTGTGTGTGTGTGTGTGTGTGAACACATGCACACATGCACATAACATGCTGATCTGTTGACATGCACATAACTGTAAAAATACACATTTTTAACAGGATAACATGGGTGCATGGAAACAGAAGTCATAACAATATCTTAAGCGGAATTTATTGTATAAATGAGCAATTTTTTATCATTTATTGGCTTATCTACAACTATTGACCGATTTCCTTGGAAGCAGTATTACTCTGTGTGTATGAGTATGTCTATGTGTTTGTAATGTCTAAATTCTTTGATAAAATATATTTTAAAAAAGAAGTCATAACAATATAGAATCACACATTTGCTTCATACAAACAAGAAGTGAAATCGATATAAGGATTTGGGGGTTGAAACAGTAAGAAACAAGAATTTCAAATAATTCTTAACCTAGAGCTTGAGTTGGATATTAACTTCCATGGGACCTCTCAGTATGTAACTGTGGGAAACCTTCCTGTCTTATTGCTTGATATTTTTTTTCTTTTAGTGAAATGTCAACCAAAGAATATTATTAGTAGTAACCAATTGAACCTATGGAAGTTCCATTTGCCATGAGAGTTTCTAACACTCTGTGTTTTTTTCTTTTTGAATAAGAGAGAGTAAACACGGGCCTGCTGCTTTCCTCCTGAAATATACTGCTGCATAAATACTGGTGCTGCTTTAAAGATTCCTGATGGTCTATTCCTAGTGTTAATTGAGGGGAAGCGTTAAATTGCAAAAAGAGTTCCATCTAGCTGACTTTTTATAGTGATTCAATACCTGTAACTGAAGGGTGCCCCTGATTCTGCAAAGGTGCCGAGCGCTTTCGTAGTGTATCCAATTTGCTGACAGCTGGCTGCCCTGCCCTGCGGAGAGTAATCTGCCTATCAATAGTGTTCTAGAGTCAAAATTTATGCGCAGTGAACACTTGACTGAACCTCATTCTGGACATGGAACGGTCTTCCTGTAAAACACACGAGGTGCCTGCCTCCATAAAGTAGTAGTTACTATAAAAAGGCACTATGGCAGTAAACACTTTTATAGTCCTGATGGCTTTTGTCTAATGCCAAAATGAACAGCAGATTTATTGTAATGGAACTCATGTTAGGAAGTCATTGTTTCTGTGTTTAATTATCTGTTAAATATAGTCATGCCCACTCACATGCCAAAAGATGACATTGTTGGTGTGCGTGTGTGTTCTCCTAAATCCAGCAACCCCATCTGATTTTTCTTATGACGTTTACAAGAGACATTTACCAAAGCAAAGACTGCATTAAAATCTGGATCAGAACTGAAAACCATTTATGTGGTTTCTCTCTGCTGCCTCCTTGAGAAAGCTGTTTTGTAAAGTAGAAAGTGTTCCAGTTCAGCTTCAATTGTGTGTTAATTTCCACTGAAGCAAACAGTCACTGCTTGATAATACATATCATTTAATAAATATTTAATTTAAATAAATATATCATTTACTTACCACATCTGATTGCAATCCTTACAACAGTCTTGTAAAATAGGCCAATATTTTATTCCTAATTGCAGATGCTGAGCGGGGGGAGGAACGAAGCTGAAAGGAGTGCTTGTCTCCGACCACCTAGTGAGTTCACGGCAAAGACATGACTTGAATGTGGGAACTGCAGCAGCATGAAAGTGATTGCAACATGGCTGTCCAGTGTCATGGCTGTAACTGTGGAAAACATGTGGGCTTTACAAGAAACATTGCAACTCAGCATGTTTACCTACCTTATCAGGTTCAATCTATGGCATGTTCAGTTAAAGGGATGTCAGGTACCATGACTTGGAGATGTCAGCTTTGGGTTGGGAAATTTCTGGAGATTTGGGTGGGGTGGAGAGAAGGAGGAGCCAGAGAGAAGCTTCTAGTATAGATAAAGACAGGCATTGCACATAGACACAGTCTTGCTCTAAAGAGGGGAAATCTAGTGCCCTCCCTCCATGTCCAGGTATGCTGAGTCACCTTTACTCCAACACCAACCCTGGCGGGGGGTGCTGGAGCATTAGTTCCTTCCTTTGTTGCATTCTAATTCTTCCTTCATTCTATCAAGTTACAGTTTTTCTTTCACATCTGGACTGCTGGTTGCACATTTGCAGCAACAGAAGACAAATGTTGGGTAACAGAAAGAGATGAGTAGATACGTTTTTGAACCCTGCACTGGGACTGCATGGGAAGCAGTTTGAGAGACATAGTTTGCTTTCAGTTTGGGCCTGCTTAGCTGGCTAGAATGGGGTATATTATGTTTTAAGAAAAGCTTTTACAGTTATTTCAACATTTCTACATTTTCCCTTTAACTTACATTGTAAAGGTAAAGGTAGTCCCCTGTGCAAGCACCGGGTCATTCCTGACCCATGGGGTGATGTCACATCCCAATGTTTCCAAGGCATACTTTGTTTACGGGGTGGTTTGCCAGTGCCTTCCCCAGTCATCTTCCCTTTATGGGGCCCTCAAGCTGGGTCCTCATTTTACCAACCTCGGAAGGATGGAAGGCTGAGTCAACATTGAGCCGGCTACCTGAAACCAACTTCTGTCGGGATCGAACTCAGGTCGTGAGCAGAGCTTTTGACTGCAGTACTGCATCTTATCACTCTGCGCCACGGTACTGGTAGCAAAATTGTAGAAATATAATAGAAAGCTGCAAATTTTATGTTCTTATTAAAATTAGTGTATTCATATTTTTGCTCTATTTATTTAGTTATTTAGAAAATTCTTCCTGTTTCTCCAGAGACAATATAGGGCTTTTTCAGTAGTGTCACTGTTAAAGTTAAGTCTGGAAATGACTCTTACACCATTAGCTGAACCAGGCAAGTGAAGTATACCTTGTGACAACAGCACAGGCCTATCAGGCCATCAGTAGTTAACCAATCATATTCTAGCCCGCCTAAAATGTAAGTGGAAGTTTGTAACAAACTTTGCCTATATATGTAATACGTGAACTCCAGTATGCGTCCTTGAGCCTTCTGTTCTTGCATGTTAAATACATTTTGTTTTCTGTTAAAGGCTTCTCTAGTTTGGGTGTGGTTATTTCTATGTTCAGCCTGTGACCTGGCATGCCTAAAAGAAATTCCAGAACAGCACCTTGCCTTTTGAATGCCTTCTCCCTTGCCTTTGATATGGTCTCTTGGGACTTTATGAAAAAGGTTTTGGACAATATGAATTTTGGCGAAAAATTTAAAAGAGGTATAAATGCAATATATACAAAACAACAGGCGAAAATATTAGTAAATGAATCAATGTCAGAAAATTGCAATATACAAAAAGGGACAAGACAAGGATGCCCATTTTCACCTTTGCTTTTTATTCTGGTCTTGGAAACGTTATGCTGTAAAATACGAGAATCAGAAGACATCCTTGGTCTAAAGATAAAGAAACATGAGTTTAAACTGAGAGTATTTGCGGATGATCTTCTATTGATTTTGGATGATCCTACTCACTCTGCTAATACTTTGAAAGGTATATTGGACTCTTACAGTGAGGTTTCAGGATTTAAAATTAATCAAGAGAAAACGCAAACAATCTTTAAAAATCTTACTATAGCAGAACAACATGATTTTATTGACAAGACAGGATGGGAAAATGCAAAAAAAATAAAATACTTGGGAATCTGGATTTCTATCAAAAAAAAAAAGGATTTGTTTACCAACAATTATGTCAAGTTATGGGAAACAATAAAAAAGGATATGCTGATATGGTCAAATAAAAAACTTTCTTTGCTTGGACATATTTTGACCATACAAATGAACATTTTACCGAGATTATTGTTTCTGTTTCAAAATCTACCTATAATATCCCAAGTAAAACACTTCGATGCTTGAAAAAAAGATTTAATAAACTTCATCTGGCAAGGGAAAAAACCAAGAATTGCCTACAAGTACTTGGTAGACTCTAAAGATAGGGGTGGTTTTGCACTTCCTAATTTTAAACTATATGCTGAAGCAGCTGCCTTGGTATGGCTTAAAGATTGGATGGAATTGTCCAATACACGTTTATCAGACTTAGAGGGTTTTGACAATAGAAGTGAATGGCATGGATATTTATGGTATGGTAAAATTAAGACTCACACATCATTTCAGCAACACGTGGTTAAATCATCTTTATTTAAAACATGGTCCAGATATAAACATTTGCTGGAAACAAAAACCCCATTATGGATTTCATCACAAGAAATGTTGACGTTGAAACCATTAAGACCAGCCCAATTTATTACTTATCAAGATCGTTTAAAGTGGGAAGGAGTACACTGCTCACTTAAAGAACATGAAGAAGTTAAAGACAATCTAACTTGGTTCCAATATTATCAAATAAAATCGGTTTTTCTTCAAGATCAAAAAGTGGGATTTTCAAAAAATAAATCGACCTTTCAAAAACTTATATTGGATACAAATGAATACTTAGTATCGAAAATCTACAAGTTATTGTTGGAACTTTATTGTGAGCAAGAAAGAATTAAACCCACTATGATTAATTGGGCACAAATGTTGGGTCACGATATACAACTTCATAAATGGGAAAGACTTTGGTCTCGAGATATGAAATACATATTCTCTCAATCATTAAGAGAAAATATTTACAAAATGATGTACTGTTGGTATCTGACACCGAAAAAACTGGCAAAGACTTAAAAAACAATGTCCCCACAATGTTGGAAGTGTAAAAAGAAATTGGTTCATTTCATCACATGTGGTGGACTTGTGAAAAAGCTAAAAAATTCTGGGACATGATATATAATGAAATGAGGCTGATTTTACAGAATAATATCCCAAAGATACCTGAAATGATGCTATTAACTATGATACCGGACACTATAATTACCCAAAGATCATTTTTGATGTATGCCACTACTGCTGCAAGATTGACATATGCAGCTAAATGGAAACTGACTGAAATACCAGATAAAAAAGACTGGATACAGAAAATGATGGACCTGATGGAAATGGCGAAACTTACAGCTTTAATGAATCAAAAAGATAATACGCAATTTTCGGAAGAATGGGGGGCATGGAAAACTTATTGTGAAACTGAATTTCAAATGGGGTCATTTAGAGGGTATTCATTAAACTAATCTTTTTATACATATAAGTAAAAATAGCTTTTTATCATATGTTAAATTTATAATAGGGCAAAATGTTATGTTATAATTGGTTTATTAAATAATTAATATATTAGTGAATGCAATGATATGTAAGATTAGTAACCATTTACAAAAGAGAAATAATTTTATTTCTAGATGGAAGGAGGTGGAGGGAGGTCAAACACAATTTAAATTTAATGTTATAATATATCAACAAAGTTTTGTTTTTCTGTTATTGTAATTTTGATGACAATGGACTTTTAAACTTGTTGAATAGTCGAGTTAAGATTGTGGAGAAAATAATAAAAAAATTTTTTTTTAAAAAAAGGAATGCCTTCTCCCTTGAGACTCACCTGGCATCTACTTTATTGTTATTTAGGAACCAGACAACAACATATCTCTTTACTCAGCTTTTTAAGGGTTGGAGTTTCCATCTTTTAAAGCTGTTTTTATTACCCCCTTCTGTTTTATGAACATCATTTTAGGCTGTTTAATATAGTTTTTGTGTTGATAACCTTTTTTTAAAAAAAATTATATTTGCCTTTACTTTGTGAACCACTTTGAACAGGCCCCTGAAATGCTCTCAATACATAAACAAAACTGTAGTTTTCTTGGCCTTCTGTTTCACTTTGGGAGGATGCAAAAACTTCAGTTCTCATCAAGCTCTGGAGGAAGAGATGTTTGGGAATGCTGGGAGAACTAGTTTGTAGGAAAGAAAAGTGCAGGTTGCGATCTATGCTCTCTTTAAAGATCTATCCCATATGGCAAGTTAAATCCCCACTTTGGAAAAGTAGTTTGTAGTTTGGGGAGTAGAAAACCAATGGGGAGCAAAGCAGGTATGGGGAAGACACTTGTATCTGTGTGTGCATGTAGGTGCACAAGTGCATTTTGCAATGGATTTTATTTTATATATTTGTAAACTGTAATGTTTTAACAAACTCTTGTAAGCTACCTTGACCCACAAAGAAAGGTGGGGTATACATATTTTAGGAAATAACTACAACAGTAAAGGTGTCCCGTTTACCAGCTTCAAAAGCCCATCACACATTTTCAAGTGTTCAGCTATTCTGGCCTTTGCCGTAAATAAATTTATTCATTCATTCAAGTGTTCAACTAGATGGCTCACAGGAATGCAAGTGGGTTTCAGGCTGTGCATGGGGGCACCTGCCCATCATTAGTAGGGTTGCCAACCTCCAAGTTGGAGATTTCCTGCTATTACAATTGATCTCTAGCTGATAGAGATCAGTTCCCCTGGAGAAAATGACCACTTTGGCAGTTGGACTCTATGGCATTGAAGTCCTTCCCCTCCCCAAACCCCGCCCCCTGGCAACCCTAATCATTAGTCCAAACACTCTCTATCCAACATAGTTCACTGAAGAACCTCCGAGGCAAGGGATGCTGCTCTTCAGTGGTTTATGTCTTTACGGGTAGCCCACAGAACATGCAAGGCAAGAGTAAGTCATTTATATCTACCACAATACTCATAAAATGCACAATGAGCAATGTGACATGTTACATTTGAGCTCATGCTTCTCTGTGGTCAGCGTTGTGACACCTGACATTTCCCAGCTGTGGGCTTCAGTTCAGAAGGCTAAGACTGTGCGCTGACCTCTCTCTTGGCCCTTTGAACCTGCCCTAACACTAATCTAAATAACTGACATTAAGGTTATGTCAATGCAGGATGTACACAAGTAACTGAAATTATAGGGCATTTCACCTCATTGATTTTTATATTAGTGATCTTCATTAATTCTGCTGCAGAGTTCTGCCTTTAAAAAATCTAGGTCAGAGTGTCATCCTGTCTTCCGGATGATGCAAACTCATGATACACAGCAGCACGCCTTCCATAAATACGGTATATAAAAGCTTTTATGAGGGCAACTCCTCAAACAGATTTACTCAAGCCAACATGATAGCATTGTTTGGATGCTTGGAGGAATATGTAATCAGAAGAAGAGGAAGAGTTGGTTTTTGTATGCCAACTTTCTCTACCTTTTTAAGGAGAATCAAACCAGTTCACAATCTCCTTCCCTTCCTCTCCCCACAACAGACACCTTGTGAGGTAGATGGGGCTGAGAGAGTTCTGCAAGAACTGTGACTAGCCCAAGATCACCCAGCAGTCTTCATGTGTAGGAGCGAGAAACCAACTCGGTTCACCAGATGTTAGAGTCCACCGCTCATGTGGAGGAGTGGGGAATCACACCCAGTTCTCCAGATTAGAGTCCACCACTCTTAACCATTATACTATGCTGGCTCGCGACCCCCCCATTAGTGTATTATCAGCTGATTCTGCTAACCAAAATGTATGAAAATCAAATAACATGGTGATAGAGAAGCTGCGTAGCTTGACAGTATAGAAAAATGTAGGTATATTAAGATGGTGAAAAAGAGAATGGGAATTACCAGATTGCTTTTGACATAGGCAGTCAATAGAAAGCAATTTTGCACATTGATTATGCGTAACTAGCAGTCCATGCTCCAGGTTTGCTATCTCAGAGTTGGAAAATTCCTGGGGATTTGGGTGTGTAGTGGTGTAATGCCATACAGTCCACCTTCCAAAGCAACCATTTTCTCCAAGGGAATTGATTTCTGTGATGGTGGGCAATTGCCTGCCAACTCACCAGCCTACCTGCTGCCCCTCAGCTGGCCAGCAGGCGGAAGTGGGGTAAGTTCTAAGCTAGGCTATTGCTGCAGTGTAGATGAAATGAATGATTGTATATCCAGGTTGCCTTAACTACATGCTGTTCTGGTGATCCTTACTGAATGATTCCCCCCCCCCTTCCCTGCTTCTACAACTTATTAGTGAATAACAAGAAAGATGTGCTATGAACTGGCTTTCTGGGATATAATGTTCAGGTGCTGAAAGTCTTGGCAGGGGCAGATCCTTGACTTCTACCATCCTCTCCTGCAGCCAAGAGGTTCTGGCTTCCCTGACTGCTTAATAAAGCAGTGTTCCACCAGAGATGGTAAAGAGTAGTGATGTGAACTATTCTGTAATGCATCCTTTCTTTGAGCCTTTTTTAATTGAAAAGCAACTACTGGGTTTATTAAACAAACAAATAAAATAATTTCGACACAGACCACAACTATTCTTTTTCCGATGTTACAACCACATCTACCAGAAACCCACCAATGGTGTGTGCGCCACCTGTGATGCCCCCAATGTTCTCAGTAGGCTCTTGGTATGTGTGGCTGACATATCTGGACAAAT
The DNA here is from genome assembly GCF_029931775.1 of Euleptes europaea. Taxonomy (NCBI): domain Eukaryota; kingdom Metazoa; phylum Chordata; class Lepidosauria; order Squamata; family Sphaerodactylidae; genus Euleptes; species Euleptes europaea. The sequence goes on from NC_079323.1 coordinate 39,042,291, forward strand.
CACGGAAGCAAAATCAAAGTGCTATTCACTAGCACCTAAAGCCGCTGGATCCATGAACAGAGAAGGGAGGTTGGATTTAGTGAGAGAAGCATGTGATTTCCTAGGCCAGGAGGCAATCTCTCTGTGTCAGAAAACTTATACTCTGTAAATACAAGTGGAAAGCTCTGCTCGGAAGTTTAATCAAGGATGCAGAAGCAGGGCTTTCCCCCTCTTTGCCTCAAGCCTTTGGAATTAACGCCTTCTCATCTTCTAAAAATGAGATAAAGGCATTTGGAAGTTGATGATGTCGGTGCTGCCTTCCTTTTGGCTTTCTTGCTGGATTGTCAGGTCTGATCTGTTTGAATAGTTTGGATAGTCTCCCACCGCCATGGCTAATTGGACTTTCAGTTCATTTAACAAAGTCTTCCTCCATAGGATCCATTCTTCCCACATGCTGTTTATGTCCCAAAGGTGAAAAATCCCATAATTCTACCTAGGTATGCAAATGTGAGCTGCTTTTTTTTTTTTTTTTAAAAGATTGTAGTCAAGAGAGCCAACTTCTTTAAAAACACAAATCATGTCCTACTTCTAACACCTTCAATTGGCATAATATATGCAGTTGCTTCACTTGCTTCCACATGTGGAAGGCTTCTGCATATTTAAAGCCTGGGTATTCAGGGATTATCTGTCGTGCTTTTTCTTTTTGTTCTGATCACGCAAGGAGAGGCTGATAGACCACATAACCGCAATGGGATATTTTTTCCCATGCCTTTACTAGGGTTGTGTGCCTCCTTTAGAACAACTGTCCCACTCAAGAGAATTGTTTCTCGGGTCTGCTTTATAACACAGTTGCAATACTACTCAGAAGGCATTTTAAAGGCATAGCTGCAAAGCAAATTCTCTCATTCAGTCCCTTTTCTATTAAACAACATGAGCCTCAGAGGAAAGTTTACCAGAAGTAGAAATGAACAAAAGTCAGCCTGAAAGCCAGAGACCTTAAAAAATATGATTTAGAACTCAAAACAAAGGCACTTGGGTACAACAGCATTTTGTATTTGAATCTGCTGAAAACTGAAACCAATAGATTAGGGTATGACATAAGGGCAATTCTCTGGTCAGAAGGCTGAAAGTGTGATAGTTCACATTTGATTCAGTATATGCGTGGAGTGTTTTTTGGGGTTTTTTTTGCTGTCTTCAAAATCTATACTTATTAACTTGTATTAAATTAATGTATAAAACTTTACTTTCCATCTAATCATGACTACGTTGTTTTCTGGAGATGAATAGAAAGAACAGTGGAATGATCAAACTGATTTTGAGTTGTGTCTTGGGGGGGGGGAATGGTTTTTCCTTACAAAGGCCGCTTAATTATTTGTAAGTAGGGTTACATTTTATTCCAAGTCCTGATTGCTTTATGTCCTCTTTTTAATTCTACATCAAGATACATGTAATTTTTTTTTTTGCTTTTTCCAAGAAAGCCTACCCATTTTAAATGGACTGCTCAAACTTCTTTTTCTTCTCAGATGTTAAGCCTTTAATCCCATTTTAAGTAACAACAGTTGTACTAGATGTTAATAGTAATTACTGGATGTGTGTACTTTGGTTCGGGAGGCAAAAAAATCCGAGTTCTAGGGGCTGATATCACACCAGGGTTCTTTGTTGCAGATGATTTGCAGACGAGGTTAATTAGGCCACCTCCCTCTGCGGAATTAGATCCCATACTTGTGACACAAATTCAATCATAAACCTGATTGTCCAGAAATAATGAGCAAATACCCTTCACAAATTATCCTCAATGAAAGTCATTGTGAAATAAATAGCTACTCAACTCCAAAACACCCTGTGGATTCTCGGGCTAGCCAATTGGCCGTTTCCATACAAGGTGCACACGCATGGTCCCTGTTCTTTTTCTTCCTGTAGCATTATTTCTGTGGTGGTATATCCATATTTTTTTTTCTTGTAGTGATATAACAGTTCTGTGATGAAAACAGCTATTGTGTGGAATTGGTTTTTGAAGTGAAATATTAAGCTGATGATTTAATATCTCTTAGAAGCTAGTGTGCCATTGTAAACATGTGTGGCACAAAAGTGCAACAGGAAGAATACTTAAATTAATGTTGCTATTTTGCTCTGCGATGTCGGGGTTAATGATGATTGCCTTTTCCTTGATTACACAAAATGTGAGTGTCAGGATGTCAGCGTAGTGTCCGTTGCAGCAAGGGCTTTGTAACTCTGTGGAAAACTGGATGAATGAGGCTGTGTTGGGCATCTTGCCCTGTGGATCTTGGTCTCGCATTTTTCTCTCAGATATTGCTTGTGCGGTTACATTATCTCTATAGTTAATCACACTCCTGAATGCCTATAATGTTGGGCTGAAGAATTCCAATAAGGAAAAATAAACAGCGTTTATTTTACTCTGGAAAATTAGCTAGGCTCTTTTTGACACGCCCTTATTTTTGAGTCGTTCCATTTTTATTTTCAATGCACAACTACATCTTCGGCAGGTCCAGAGCGAATGTGGGGGCAGGAAGGCCATTGGGCTCAAACTCTAAGAGGGCCTCAGATTTAGACGCTTGCTGTTTTTTGACATTAGATAAGTTTTCAACTTGTTTTTTGTATTTTCATCTATTATCATTTTGTATTTTCATTATGGCTATTATGGCTTCGAAATCTGGAAGAGGCCCCTGTCTCTCTGGACCTATGAATAGGTCATTGCAAGTTTTTTAAAAAATCTTTGCCTGTTTACTGGCTTATTTATATGGTATTTATTCTATCGTAAGCCACTTTGGGACTCCCCAGAGAGAAAAGCAGGGTACTTAAAAAATAAATGTCTTGATAATGAAGACTCACATGAAGCTGTCTTATACTGAATCGGACTCTTGGTCCATCAAAGTCAGTATTGTCTACTCTGACCTGCAGCAGCTCTCCAGGGTCTCAGGCAGGGGTCTTTCACATCACCTACCTGCCTAGTCTCTTTAAATGGAGATGCTGGGGATTGAACCTGGGGCCTTCTGCATGCCAAACAGATCCTCTACCACTGAGCCACAGATGCTCAGAAGCTAACTACTGCCTACGAGTTTGAATGACAAGTTTCAGACTGGGCCCCAATAGCAACTCCCTGTCCTTGAGGGACCCAATGAAATAGGCATTAGCAAGCCTTTGTCACCCCTTTGCCACACCCTGTCCCAGATGCCTGCTGTGGGAAAGGTTGTCTGTCTCTGAGCAACAAAACATCTAAAGCTTTGTAAGCAGCAAGAAACAATGTTTTTAGGTAGCAAGAAACAATGATTTTATTACTTTCTGTAGTCTACAGTTCCATCTCTTAGATTTCTCCATTAGCTTATTTTCATGTGCATAAAATAAAACCCATTTGTTGATTCTGAGAGCCCCTCTTGATTATTTTCCCTGCTGCTATAGTGTGCTTTACTACCAACTATGAGGGGAAAGGGAGAGGCAGGATCCTCACACATACACACAGGCTACATTCAGAAGGAGAATTATTGGCAGGCCTAGAGCAGCCCATTAATATACCTAAAATCTCTAGGTGGTGGCAGTTTCTACAATGGAGTATTTGTAGCTGGAGGTACTAGCTGGAGATCTCCCACTTGTACAACTGATCTCCAGCCGATAGAGATCAGTTCATCTGGGGAAATGGCCACTTTGGCAATTGGACTCTATGGCATTGAAGTCCCTCCCCTCCTCAAACCTCACTCTCCTCAGGCTCCACCCCAAAAATCTCCATGTAGTTCCCAACTTGGAGCTGGCAACCTTAGGTATCTGGGACAAAGAGGCCAAGCTACCTGACCAGAATTCCTGGACTTTTTTCTCATAGTAACCCCTTTTCAGCAGTGTTCTATGGAGAATGCCCTGGTGTCTAGAGATTATTTATTTAGGACTTCTGTATTTACAGCTTCCAGCCCTCCATCAGCCTCCCCAGTATGCCTTTAGAGACAATGGGAACTCTTTTTACTTCCCTGCCCCCTTCCCTGTTAGTGGCAATTGCACATCTTGCAATATTGGTTCTCATAGGGAATGTCAGACCACTTCTTTTTCTTCTCTAATACTCAGGGCCTCCTGGCTTCAGTATGAAGTGAAAGGACTCCTTTCTTTCCCTTACAGAGCGTCATGACTGAGCAGCCTTTTCCCATTCATTTGCCCATGCCCACACCTATGTTTGTGTGCGGCCTCTCTGGAGAGATTTCACAGCCTTCTTTTGTTGTCGGGGCTGCCATCATCCATTTGGTTAGATACCTCATTTCCTGTGGTTCCCAGAAATAAAATAGAACAGTGCAAAGCCACTAGGAGCTTTGTTAACAGTTGTGAGCAATTCTGTAGTGTTTTTGGTGGCCTTTATTCCCTCTGAGAAACATTATTAATAGCAAGAGGCTGTGAGATGGTTTTCTGGTGGGGCTTACCTGCCTGCTTTCAGTACTGGGCAACTGAGGGAGGACTGACAAGTATGGAAGAGACTGGAAGGCCAAAGTGGAGGTTGGCATTGTCTCAATCAGCTGTAAAATAACCCAGTTGACTGACAGGCTAGCAGCTCCCACTAATGAGCAACCCATGCCTCCTCAGGGGCTTCTAGCCAATAGTGTGCTTGGATTCTTCTGACTGAACAGCCCCCTCCCTTCACTGCTGCCTCCTAATGGTTACTGGTGAGGACAGGTCCCTTCCCTCACCCTGCGCCAGTCTCCTTTAAATGACCTCTGGCAGCTAGTTGGTTGTTCCTGCCAGGAAATGCCCTCACTGGTTACTGCTGATTAGTAATTATACTATTTCTATTATACTATCTCAATATTTATTGAGACTTTTGGAATGGAACATGAGCCCTGTAGCATTTTGTCGAGTTCACAAATAGGAAGTTAACGTTAAGAGAAAAGAAAAACCTGGGCTGCAGAAAAGTTGGAGCATTTGTAAAATAAAAAGGTCCTAAATAGAGGTTAATCTGTTATTCAGAACTTGAAGAATGGTTCACATGAGACCTGAAGTCCAGACAGCTCAAATGGTTTTAAAGTCCAGAGGTTAGAAAACATACTAATGAGATAATAGGGAGAATTCACAAAAGCTTACATGGGTTGGAAATCCATCTTTAAAGAGACCATTCGGCTTCAGCAAGGCATTATTGGCTCTATTCAGGGGTGAAGTGTAGCAATCTGACAGGCTGGTTGTTGGATTAAACAGAAACTAGTTTGAAATTTAATTAAAATAAAAACAAAAGCTATATTGTATAGGGGAATTATAGCTCCGCTGATTGTGATTAGTAGACATTGACGTGACAAGGAGACGAAACGTAGAATTGTGTATAAAACTAAGAGTATGACGTCAGTGGTACCGCGATTAAAAGAGTCTTTGGAATGAGCACTTGATATTGTGGTTGAAACTTTTATGACAGAGTTATTAATGTTTGTTTATTCCAACATTTTCATTTATCCATAAATTCAATCTGGTTCCACATTTCTAGAGAAATCTACATTTCCATTAATTTCCCATATAAAGTATAATTAAACAGGACAAAGGATAACAAAAGGTATTTCTGACCATTGTGAATGCATGCTTCCTTAACCCCCATCCATTAACACCCCTTTTGTACCTGAGATTTATTGATGATGTTTTCATCATGTGGACACATGTGGGGAAAAACACTGGAGATTTTCACCATGTATACAGCAACTTCCATGTTCCACCCCATCAACCTGATCATGAACTAATCCACACAAGAAATACATTTTCTAGACATTACTGTACAAATACTTAAGGGAAGCATAAAGACTACCTTGTACCAGAAACCTACTGATCGCTAAGCATATCTACATGCCTGTAGTCACCATCCTAAACACATCAAATGATCCTTCCTCTACAGCCAAGCTCTATGCCACAGCCACATCTGTTCCAATCCCTCAAACAGATATTCTTACTTGCAGGATCTACAACAGACATTTTTGGAATTACAATACCCTCCTGATTTAGTATGGAAACAGATAAACAAAGACAGAATAATACCGAGGGTTAACCTGGTACAAAATAGGGCCAAATGAAACAACAACAGAACACTAGTGGTGTTCACATATAGCTCTCAGTTCAAACTGGTTCAGTGCATCATTAACAACCTGCAACCTATGCTGGACAATGATACTCCTCTCTCACAGACATTGGAAGTCAAACCTATTCTTGCCCACAGACAGCCTCCTAACCTTAAACAACTTCTCACCCACATCAATGCCCTTCCTAGCACGGAAATGGACTGAGACCAGGGCCTGCAACAAACCAAGATGCCAACTCTGTCCCCATATTCATCAGACCTAACAACACCAGCCATACCATCTTAGGTTCATTCACTTGTTCATCTTTCAACGTTATATACACAATCAAATAGGGATGTGTAGCTTCAAAAAAAAAATCAAACACAGATATCAGGGCGATGAGAAATATTGGTATTCCCAGTTTCCCAGGTTCCAAATATTGGTTTGGTGTTTGGATTTGGGTTTGGGGGGGGGGAGGATTCCAGTATTATTCGGCTCCATTATTCCCTATGGGAAATCTTTTCAGAGGGCCGGAGGGGCTGTTTTTCAAGCAAATTGCACAAGAACAAACAAAGCAGACCCTGACCAAAAGCCTCTTAAAGAAAACAGAACCAAGAAACCCAAAGAACCAATGCAGAACCAGGGAATCTCAGCAGAACCCTGGGGGAGGGACGTTTCTCTGACTGAAAGAACTACAGCCAATTACAAAGCATGTCAAGAGGCAGGGATTCAAATGCTTCCTGCTTCCTGTGAGTTCTTTCTGAGCAGAATAAAGGCATTTAGAAATGAGGCTTGGGTTTCTCCCCCCTCTCCCATTCCTTTTAGGGAGCTCCATTTTGTTTGTGGTTTTTAAAATGCTTTTTGACCCAGCACTTGGTGTGTTTTTTTGGGGGGGGGGACTTCTAAGCACTACAGCCAATTACAAAGCAGCATTTCAAAGGGCAGGGACTCACAAGCTTCTTGTTTTGAGCTTGGAGACTGCTGGTGCATATCTTCACAAGAAAAAAGTGTGGGTCCAGTGGGCAACAAACCTCAGGTAAAATTCTCTTGCATAAGCGACCAATGTCTGCAGGCACAAGGATCATAGCTCAAGTTTTGTGTTCCCTGACCTTGATGGATTGCCCCAGTTGATCCCAGCCCAGGATGTGCAGTGCAACTTTTGGGTTTTTTTCTGTTTCAGATTTTGTTTATATATTCATTCATTTAGATTGAATTGGTATTGTTTGTAAGCTGCTTTTGGTTGCCATTTTGTTGTTTTGTTTTGCTTTTGAAAATTTTTATTGGATTTTTGGGGTACAAGATAAAACAACGGGGAAAGGAGGGGAAGTAAAAGTAAAATAAGCATATATTTCTGTGACAAACCACCACATCTGATACTTGACGCATTAACACATTACGTTTCTAATCTAAAATCAGTATTCATAATAACCTCAGAAATTTCTGTTGATCTCTACTATTAATCTCTATATTCTTCATTATCTTCTGTTACAAAATTTTATAATACTATAGTCTATAATCTATAATCAGACTACATTTTATTACATTATCAACTATTGGGTATCTTACTTATACAGCTCTTATATTTACTCCCTTTAATAAAATCTCTGTATTGTAGCGCAAGCTACAATATTATATTGACTACAAATTGTCTCTCTATCCGAGTTTATCGTAGAAAGGTTGCCATTTTGGAGAAACACAGGATAAGGAATACCCAAAATAAAAAGGTGTATAATGACTTTTGATCAGGAAAGATGCTGGTGCAAAATATTATCCTGGCCCTGGTCCGTATTGTTGTTCCATGGCTGGATTTGGGTGCCAAAGAATACACGAGGTATTCCAATTTCCAAAATCATGTGCCGTTTTCCCCCAAGGAAAGGAAAGGAAGCCAGATCTTTTATCCGGCATGGTATCTTTGTGCACACACTGGACTTGAAATAAGTGGTACATTCAATCTGGCACATTGTGATAGCTTCATCACATCATTGCCACATAAAAATAGCTGCATGGATCAGATAAAAAAAGATCACAAATGTGTTATATTTGGATGCACAGAAAAGAAATTATGCGTGAGAGAAAAGAAAAGATGTTTGGTCCTTGGGAAGAGCGCTGAGAAAGCTGAACCACAAGGACTTGTTCTATCCAGAGACCTATTATTTGGCAATCTGGACTCTTTTGTTTTGTGAGACCAACTCATCTGTTTAAAATATATTTTGGAAAAAAACTCTCAGTCCACTAAAATCCCATATGTGCTTGTTTTGAAAGCACTCCCTTCCCCACAGTTCACATGCTCTCAATATTTTTTTCTGTTTTCCTTTATAATGCACTCCTCAAAAAAATCAAATTTCTAAGAACAACAAGCTTGCTTGGGTAAAGGAGAAGGTTTTGTCAGCTGCGGTGGTAGTTTGGAAATGTGAAATCTTAGCCTTCCAGCTGAAGACAAGGTGGCCAGCATCCTTCCAACATAGGCCACAATCAGAATTCTTGGTATTATAGAAATGCAGTGACTATAGGTTTCCTGTGTCTGGAATGTATGGAACACCTGTTCACTGTAGACACAAGGAAATGTTTTCAAAATGATGCACTGCCAAATGATAAAGACCAAATAACTGAACAGGGCAGCTCATCTCCAACTCATTAAATTATCCAGGATCCAGTTAGCAAAATGTCTTACGTTGGGTGTGCAATGTAATGAACAGGTTCCCAAGCATCCATTATGAATCTTCTTTTTCTGTTTGTACAGCTGCCAGATGGTGTGCAGCGTATCCCATTTCACCATGTTCCTTGGGTTATTTCTCTTTCAAGATTGTTGAATACTACAAGCAGCATGAAATTTTTCACACTTTATGCTCAATTGCAGGTTTGACCCATGTATTAAGGCAGATTAAACTCTGAAAAGAACCAGGCTGTGTGAAAAGTCCCTGTGTGGCATATGTCCAAGAATGCAAGGTCCCTGGGGCAGGCAGATTATCTTCAGAGGAGCTTGTAAGGTCCACCTATTTCACTGCTATAGCAACATCTCCACACTCTGGTACACATTTTGTAAGGTCTACATGATCTTAAATATCTCAATTTATTAAAATCTTGAAATGCGGTCCTTTTTCTTTTTCATGTTGGGTGCAAAGTAGTTCCAAGAGAACGTCTAAGTATTTGCCCTTGTCAGGTGGTCTGTATATTGAACTGCTTTAGTCTGCCAATAACCTCTGCTCTTACTGATGAGGATCCTTTCCTTATTACATCCCTTGAACACTGCTGAGGTATTGCTCATTGACAATCTGCTGGAAGCAGAATTAAAACTGTGAGCTTAATATAGCACGAATGTTCCTCATAATTCTACATTCCCACAATGTCAAATCTCAGGTAAAACTCCCATGTATAAGCGCCCATTACTTCCCATGTCTCTGGGTTGAATCCAGTTTTTTTTGCTAACAGAAGAGACTTGTGTCAGTGGAGCAGAACTTTCCAGCTTTTCCCCTCCAGATGTAGCCCCCTGCAACGTTGCTCCTGGGGGAAAGGGGGTACTCACTACTCAGGACTAGCATGAGGGAAAATTGGGGGCCTGCAGCAGGAAAGGGGGAACTGAAGGAAATTTGTCTTGTCCTTCCATTTGCAGAAATTTTAGCCTTTCTGTGCAAACAGACACCCAACATGGTGGAAAACAGGATGGATGCTATTCCTAGAACAATACAAACCCCTGGCCAATCCTATGACATGTCCATCAGCTTCATTGACCAGCATGGATCTTGTTAACCTGCTGTGAAGTTGCCAACTAACTCATTCCAGTCCATCTCTTGTACCAGCTTGAGCTGCTCAGAACCATTTGGCCAGCCCAGCTATCTATCTCATGGATGACTGGGATGGCTGTACCCATTTCTCTGTAGCCTGAGTGTGATTGACAAATGCACGGAACCCTTACTGGAATGAAGGAGCTGGTGGCTCCATTAATCAGACTTGTCTGGATCACTCTACATTATGTCTCTGTGTTTGGGGTTGACATATGAGACTCAGTTCCCAACCCTTATCCATGCCTAACCTCAGCTGTCTTCAGCATGCATTGGGGCTTTGTTACAGACCAATAGGAGGCACAGGCATGCTATTGAATGGGGGAGGGGAAGGGGTCTCCTGGTCTCACAATCCTCTACATCACTGCTAGTGACCTGTGTTTGGGGAAAAACAGGAGCGGACAGTAGTGATGGACCCCCTTGAATGCTGGAGGGAAGTGATGCATCAGCCAAAATGATAGATGTCAGCAGGGGTGGTCCATTCCCCATGATCATTTGTGAGGGGGCAAAGCGTCAGTTGTATGCAACTGGACTGCTTCAGGGCTCTCCCAGTATGCGAACCAACCTGGGGGGGGGGTTGGTCTTTTATGCTTGGCTGTTTCCCTCTCCGTCACCCCTCTGACGACTTTGGCTTTTTGTGTTGATTTTGCATGCCGTTTCCGACGTCAGAGGTCGCCTTGCTCTCCCTCTGGGTTTCCTCGCATTCTGCCCGTATTTTCAAATTTGAGATAAAACAGGTCCCCGAAAACGTGGGCAAAATGCAGGCAAATGCAGGGGGAGAGCGAGGCGACCTCTGACGGTCAGAAATGGAGTGCATAATGAACACAAAGACCCAAAGTCAACAGAAAGGCGACAGCGAGGGAAACAGCCATGCGTGAAAGACCATGCTACCCCTGTGCCTTGACATTTTGGCATGTCTGTCATTGCAGCTTGCCCTGCTGAGCCCAATGGCTTCTGATTCATGTGAGCCCACTTGGGTGAGTAGTGAAAAAGCTGCACTTGAGTGGGAGGAGGTATGGGTTTAAGCCTTGTCTCGTGTTTTGCTGCTGCTTGGCCTGTTCTGGGCAAAACATGAGCTTCGCCATTGCATTCCCCTTCTGGGAACCAAGCCTGTGCCTCCTGTTTGCTACATGGATGTCTTCCCCCAGTGAGCTATTGGAAGTGAGGGTAGAGAATTTCCTTTGCTGAAATTGCAAAGGAAATTTTGAAAGGAGGGGCTGTGGCTTAGTGGTAGAGCATCTGCTTGACATGCAGAAAGTCCCAGGTTCATTCCGCAGTGTCTCCATTTAAAGGGACTAGGCAGGTAGGTGATGTAAAAGTCCTCTACCTGAGATCTTGGAGAGCCGCTGCCGGTCTGAGTACACAATACTGACTTTGGTGGACCAAAGGTCTGATTTAGTATAAGGCAGCTTCATGTGTTCATGTGCAGCTGTGTGTTCCCTTGCTGCTTCCTGGATGTCTGCATTCCCCCTGCTTGGAAAAAGGGGACTTGGCTGCAGACAGGGACTTGAACCCACATCTGCAGAGCTCCCTGGAATACGTTTATTCCAGGGCTCCTGCCACTCATGCTACTGGCCTCTTCAGGAATTGTGGGGCTGGCAGTTCTTTTCTCCCTGCCTTATGGCACTCCACCTGTGGACAGGGAAAGTGTGACATCAGGGGGGTCCATGTCCACATCTGCAGGGGGTGGTTGGCTGCATCTGTGTGTGCCAGTCACAGGGGCATTGATGGCACTCTGCTCCGTGATGGGTGGGTGTCACTGGGATTGTTATGGACCTATACAGTCTGGGACTTGTGGAGGGACATTTCTGTCCCCCCCCTCCCAGTGGCACCTGTCTCTCGCCAGTGTCCCATTGGCAGAGGTACATTGCTGCCACTGGAGTCTTATGGGACTGTAAATCTGATTCTCAAAGATGTGCTTAGATGTGCAGATCTGAATACCTCAGTCAGCAAAAGAAGGCCACCAATCCAGACAACCTTGTCTGAGATGCCACAGAACAGAGGAAGACTCTGTAGCACGTGTGCTGTATTTACATGCAGAGAGCTGATACTAGGAAGTCAGTCCATGCACTGAAACAATATACTTAGTGATTTACTTAAGATCCTAGGGACTTAAGCCCCCAACTACAGCTTCCTAATTAAAGATACCCTTGCTTCTCCCACCGCTGAAATTCCTACAGTAATAATTGAAATAATTTTGTTTAACGATTTTACTGTATCACTAAAGTGCAATTGCACTAATAACAATAGAGTAAAATAAATGGTAGAGTTCCTGCAAAGAGGAAAGGAGAAATTAAAAGACCAATTGACCATGAAGAAGGCAAATAAATCCTTTAATTGCTCATTTATCTTTGCAGGAATCCCACCATGTACTCATTTATTTTATTGTGGGTTTCTTTTGAATTAGCATCGTTTTTCTTTTGTGAAAGAACACTATGTTTTTAAAAGTAAAGATTTCCATTTTTCTTAGTGCAAGTGTGAGAGATCCCCTCTCTCTGAGTTTACTTCTCAAAATCAAATGTTCAGACGTTGATAAAGAAACAAAGGATTTATTGAAGACATCAGGAGCTGAGACAGGCACAGATAGCAAGTTGCAAGTGAGGGGCTAATCGGGTTTACAGAATATATTGACTCCAGGGCACTGGGGCACTGGGGTTCACACTTATTGTTATGGGAAGTTACAAGCTTGGCATAATACAAAACATCAGACGAGTCCCAGGAAGTCTGGTGAAGCTATCACACTTCCAAGGCCGCATCGGCCTGAGGGAGTACTGACAGGAAGAACAGCGGGGGGGAAGATACATGGGGCAATCAGGCCTGGCGCCTGAGACCAGAAGGTGTGAACTGCTTTTATGAGTTCACTGATAGCAGGTGATGGGAAGCAGAGACACATACACAGAGACCCTCACATTCTGCCCCCCTTAAGGCCCCCCTCCGGGGTCCTCGAGAGGGCGAGGCTTATCGGGATAAGCGAGGTGGAATTCTCGGACCAAGCGAGGGGCCGCCATGTGGGGTGCGGCCACCCACTCGTCGTGAGCGGACCCAAGGTTTTTCCAACGAACAAAGTAAAACAGTTTCCCCTTCTTCCATTTGGAATCTAAGACCTTGGATATTTCCAGATGGGTATCCCCTCCTACCACAGTAGGAATCTCACGGTCGGGAGGGGGGTGGAACTGGGGGGCTGCCACATACGGTTTGAGAAGACTAATATGAAAAACCGGATGGACTCCCTTGAGAGTCTTTGGGAGCTTCAGTTCCACGGTAACCTCATTGATCACTCTGGTAATGGGGAAAGGTCCCACATAACGATCGCTCAGTTTTTTGCAGGGCCGCAGGGAGCGGAGGTTTTTGGTGGACAGATACACTTGCTCCCCCACCTTTAGCTCCCATCCCGGAGACCGGTGTTTGTCTGCTTGTTCCTTGTACTTGCTTTTTGCCTTCTCAAGATTTTTGAGCAGCCACGGCCAGGTAGATTTAACTGCCTGGATCCACTCCTGAAGATCAGGGGTGGTTTGGAGCTCTGGCGTGACGGGGGCGGAACCGAAAGGACCGAATTCCGTCCCGTATATTACTTGGAAGGGACTAAAGCCGGTAGAGGAATGAGGCGCATTGTTGTACGCATATTCGGCGAATGGCAGCAGGTCGACCCAGTCATCCTGGTGGAAATTGACATAGCAACGCAAATAACATTCTACCACCGCGTTTACTCGTTCCGTTTGACCATCCGTTTGGGGGTGATAGGCGGAAGACAAACCCTGTTCCTCCACCCCCATGAGCTTTAGAAACGCTCGCCAGAATTTGGCAACAAACTGGACCCCCCGGTCGGAGAGGACCTTCCTCGGTACCGAGTGTAGCCTGAGGACATGTGTAACAAATAGTTTAGCCAAACCCTGGGCTGAAGGAAGACCTGCACATGGAACGAAATGGACCTGTTTGGAAAAAAGGTCCGTGATTACCCAGAGAACCGTTTTTCCCCGACTAGGAGGTAGGTCGGTGATAAAATCCATGGCTATGACTTCCCATGGGCGGGAGGGGTTCTCCAGCGGTTTAAGAAGCCCGGGGGGTTTTCCCATCCGTTTCTTAGCTGTGGCGCAAGTGGGGCAGCTGCGCACATACAGCTCCACGTCGGCTCTCATACCGGGCCACCAGAACTGCCTCCGTACCAGGTGAAGTGTTTTAATGAAGCCAAAATGACCCGCCAATCTGGCACCATGTACAAGTCCCAATACCTCCTTGCGAAGGGAGGACGGGACATACAGTTTCCCCCCTTGCATCCACCAAGTGTTGGTTCGTTCCAGGCCAGTAGGGAGGAGATGGTGCCCCTCCTCCAGTAAGGAAGCGTCCCGGAGCCGCTGTTGGAAGGCTTCCGGGATACCCTTGAGCGTAGGGGGGGTCTCAGGTCGATGGGCTTGGGAGCGGGTGGTGACGGCTAAGCCGGGGACCTCCCCACGCTGCTCGGGCGTGAACAGGGAGTCGACCGGGCGATCGAAATCGTTGCGATACTGGGGGAGTCGAGACAGAGCGTCGGCCAGGGCATTGTCCTTCCCCGGGACATGTTTGAGAGTGAACCGGAATTTGGCGAAGAATTGGGCCCACCGAATTTGTTTGGCGTTGAGCTTTCTAGCTCCCTTGAGAGCCTCGAGATTCTTGTGATCGGTACACACTTCAAACGGCTGTTCGGCACCTTCTAAAAAGTGCCTCCATATGGTGAGGGCATGTTTGACCGCCGCCGCCTCCTTCTCCCAAATAGCCCAGTTAATTTCGGACTGGGAAAACTTTTTGGAGAAGTAGGCGCATGGTCTCAACCGCCCCCCTTCATCTCTCTGCAATAGGGCCCCACCCATGGCCACATCCGAAGCATCCACCTGCACCACGAAAGGCTTGGTGCAATCTGGGTGAGCCAAAACGGGTTCGGATGAAAAGAGTAGTTTTAAACACTCAAAAGCCTGCTGGCACTGGGGGGACCATTGCAAACGGGCTGAGGGAAGCGCGGCACTAGCCCCCTTGTCTTTGGTACGCAACAGATTGGTGAGAGGAAGCGCAACTTGGGCAAAGTTGGGAATGAAGTTTCGGTAAAAGTTAGCGAATCCCAAAAATTGCTGAAGCTGGCGGCGGGTAGTGGGGGGTTCCCAATCTCGCACCGCCTGGACCTTGGCGGGGTCCATTTCTAAGCCTTGGTGGGAAATCACGTACCCAAGAAATGTAATGGAAGGTTGGTGGAACTCACATTTGGATACCTTAGCATACAGTTTGTGCTCCCGCAGCCGCTGGAGCACTTCTCGCACTAGGCGCACATGTTCTTCCATGGTTTCAGAGTAAATAAGTATGTCATCGAGAAATACCACCACCCCCCGAAACAGCAAATCATGTAAAACCTCATTAATCAATTGCATAAACACACTGGGGGCCCCCGAAAGTCCGAACGGCATGACTAGGTATTCAAACATTCCAAAACAGCTGGAAAAGGCCGTTTTGGGTTCGTCTCCTTCTTTAATGCGGATGCGGTGGTATGCTTCCACTAAGTCCAGTTTGGTGAAGATTCGGCCCTCCTTTAATTGTGCTAAAAGGTCGGGAATAAGAGGGAGAGGGTAAGCGTTAGACTGGGTGACCGCGTTTAGCCTACGAAAGTCAATACACAGTCTTAGATCTCCCGTCTTTTTCTTCACAAAGAAGGCCGGGGCCGAATAAGGAGCTTTGGAAGGGCGTATGAAACCCCTCGCCAAGTTAGCGTCCAAATAGTCCCGCAACACCGCCTTCTCACTAGGGCTCATGGGGTAGACCTTCCCTTTAGACAGTTTGCCTTCCCCCACGATTTCAATGGCACAGTCCGTCTCTCTGTGGGGAGGTAGTTCGTCACATTCTTTAACATCAAAGACATCCGCAAACTGCGAGTATTCTGTGGGAAGTTGAGGAGGAATGGAGATCGGGTTGGGGGACCCTACCAATGCGGCGGCCGGAGTCCTGAGTACCCGTTCCTTGTCATGCAACCCACAGGGGCTGTCGGGAAACGAGAGCACCCGTTTAACCCAGTCGATGGAGGGGTTATGTCCCCGTAGCCAGTTCATCCCTAACACCACTGGGGTTACAATAGGGGCGATGGTAAAATACAAGCGTTCCCAATGTTCTCCCACCGACATAATCACGGCAGCAGTTCGGTGGGTCACTGGGCCCCGTTTAAAATCGCTCCCGTCCATTTGGGAAAAGCGGAGGGGTCCCGGAAGCCGCTTGCGCCGGACTCCCAGTTTCTTGGCGGCTTCCTCACTAATCATAGTGCGGGCACACCCCGAGTCAACCAAAGCGGGGAATTCTAAACTGGGACCCCCTTTGGGTAGGGACAGGTGAACACGTACATACACATTGTCCTCTTGGGCGCTTACCATCGGTGGAGCTCCTTGCACAACGACAGGGGCGGTCTGCTGCGGAGCCCCCTCTACAGCAGACCGACGGCGTTTTTTGCCGGCTGTTCCCACTCTTCCTCCTCGCTGGAAGAGGGGGATGGGGTGGTGGCATTCGGGGATCCGTCCGAATCAAAAGTAGTATTTGTAATCCGGGACCCCGTTGGGCCTGTAGAGGTGGAGATCACATCCTGGGGGCGCGCATGGAGAGCGGAGGGTGCGCCGGAACGCCGGCCCGGTGGCCCGCTCCTGCGGCGGGGCTGATCCTCAGCGGCCGTCTTCTGCGGTTCGGTCGGGGCTTGGCGAGGGGGGTTTGGACGACCCGCACGAGAGGGGCATTGCGACGCAAAGTGCCCCTTTCCTCCACAGGTCAGGCAGACTCCGGTCTCAAAACGTTTACGGCGTTCAGCGGCCGAGGGACCCCCGCTCCCTCCCGGTCGGAAGTCTCGGCCCCGGTCACTCCGGGGTCTCGGGTCTCGTCCAACGCGTTGTTTGGACAAGGTCAGGAGTTGTTTGCGATTCTCGATGTCGGCAGCGTGGCGAACCCAACCTTCCACATCCGGGGGGTTCCCTTGCATAAAAGCCCAATGCTGGAGGTCCGGGTTGAGGCCCTCCCTGAAGCACTGTACCAAAGTGGCCTCACTCCAGTCCAGGATTCGGCTGGCCAGTGATTGAAACTCACTTGCATACTGCGCCACCGACTTAGTCCCTTGGCGCAGTTGCATCAGGGAGGCTTTAGCCCGCTCACCCAGAGTCGGGTCCTCGAAGCGGTTTCGGAGTGCTACCATAAACTCATCCAGGGTTCGTAGCACCGGCGAGCGGAGTTCATACTGCAACACCATCCAGGCGGCCGCCTCCCCTTGCAGCAGGGAAGCCACGTACTGCACCCGGGACTCCTCGGAAGTGAAGGTTCGGCCCTGTTCTCGCATAAAAATGTCCACTTGGACCATGAAAAAGGTCAACTGGTCACCTGAACCGACGGGACGGGAGGCTAGGAGGCGCGGGGGGGGGCTGCCGGTGTTCCGTCCGGGGGGTTGCCGGCAGGCGGTTGCACTTTCAAGGCGTCCAGGACCGCGGCCATCTCACCCATCACCCGCCGCATGGACTCCATCTGTTCCTGCATGGCTTGGCGATCCTCCAGCCACTGCCTGCGTTCCTCTTCCATCAGGGCCTCCTTGCGCGCCGGGTCCCCTTCAAGTCCCGTGCTGGGGAAGGCCAAACGGCGATCCTTCGCCGCGGTTCGGGAGAGAGACCAACCCTTGGGGGAGTCCAGCCAATTGTTAAAAAGTCCTCGGCCTTGGTCGGGGATGGGACCCCTAGGGTTCTTTGGCTTGGCACCCTCCTCCTTGGGATCCGGCTTCTCCGGTACCACCGGTCCGTCCGGTGCGTCAGGGGTAGTAGGGGTGTTTTCCTCATCGCCTGACATTCTGTCCCAAAAGGTACAGCAGCAGTTCGAGAGGCAAAGACTTGCAACTTAATGTGAGAGATCCCCTCTCTCTGAGTTTACTTCTCAAAATCAAATGTTCAGACGTTGATAAAGAAACAAAGGATTTATTGAAGACATCAGGAGCTGAGACAGGCACAGATAGCAAGTTGCAAGTGAGGGGCTAATCGGGTTTACAGAATATATTGACTCCAGGGCACTGGGGCACTGGGGTTCACACTTATTGTTATGGGAAGTTACAAGCTTGGCATAATACAAAACATCAGACGAGTCCCAGGAAGTCTGGTGAAGCTATCACACTTCCAAGGCCGCATCGGCCTGAGGGAGTACTGACAGGAAGAACAGCGGGGGGGAAGATACATGGGGCAATCAGGCCTGGCGCCTGAGACCAGAAGGTGTGAACTGCTTTTATGAGTTCACTGATAGCAGGTGATGGGAAGCAGAGACACATACACAGAGACCCTCACAGCAAGTCTCTCCTCTTCCGCTTCATAGCTAAGAATGTCTAGGATTGCCAATTCTGAGTTGGGAAATTCCTAGAGATTTAGGGGTGGAGGGCAGAGTTTGGGGAGGGACCTCAATGGGGTATAATGCCATAGAGTCCAACCTCTAAAACAGCCATTTTCTCAAGAGGAACTAGAACTCTGTTGTAATTCTGGGAGATCTTCACCCCCCACCTGGAGGTTGGCATCCCTAGCAGGAGTAAAGGCTTGAAGCAGATTGGCCCTTCAGCGTATCTCTGCCTCTTTTTTGGTCTCCAGAAGGGGCTGAGGACAGAAGGGGGCAGTTCATCCTCCCAGCCTGCTTAGACCAGGAGAAGGAGACAATGAGGCACAGCTGAGCCCACCCCATAACACTAAGGGCTTTTTTGCACACTTGACTTACTCCTGGTTCAATTCACGAGCACTGGAATTGGTTTGGGCAGGGTGCGTCCACACATCTGCCCTCCCTGTGCATTTTCACAGCTGTAGAGTCAGTTTATTTTCTTCCGCACATGCCTTCAAGTAGGAGGATTTTCAAGGCAGGGCACTGTCATAATCTGGGCTGTCACTGCTGGTGTCAAAGCACCCTCCCCCTTTATTGCCATTTTTTTTAAGTAAAAAAAAATCATTTATCTTCAGGGGTGAGGAGAGGGAGTGGTTTGACCATGACAACCCAATTGAACTGTGGGCTGGAGAGCTGCTCTCTTGGGGGGGGGGAGTAGCTCTTTCTGCCGCTGCTAGGGTTGTGATGCCTCCTGGTATGTTTTGTTGTTGTCTTATTGCCCACTGTCACTTGGAGAGGCAGCAGGAGAAAAATAAAACAAAAAAAACACCAACATTGCATGCAATGTGCTGTAATGTCACTTCTGGGTTCCCCCCGGGAAGTGACATCATGTCGCATGCAACACTGGTGCCCCCCTCATGTTTCTGCCCTTCTAGCTCCTGCTGGATGCCAAGCATGGCTTGGTAGTCCTAGCTACCCCGTTTCCAGGATCCATGCCAAGAGATGTAGCTTTTGCAGGGAGGAGTTGTAAGGAATTACAGTGAAGTCAGAGACAGGAATTCGCCATTGCTTGAAGAGAATTCTGCTCATGGATTCATGCTCTGGATGCAAGCCAGGATGTTCAAATGAGACCCTGATAATGAGGAATGTCTGAGAGATGCTCTTGGATCTCAAATGCTAACTTACTGTACGTTAGAATCTCGGGTACAGTTCTGCTGACTAATAGTTTTCCTGTTCTGTTCACAAACAGCACAACACTGGGACTGTTTTTCATTTGCTACCACAATCATTATTGCACCTTTTGTAAGTACAAATAGGGAGGGGGGAGAATCAATAGCACTACTGTAAATTTCAATTAAAATAACTTGGACTGGGGATGGTGCCAAGCATCAATGTTTGTGCACCTAATGTAGATGTGCAGTATTTAAAAGGGCACTCAATTATCCTTGAGAACCATTACGGGCTCATTTTGCACAGCTTTACCACTTAAAGTGGACCTTTGCAACAGAACTCAATTCATTCCTGCTGGTTTAGGGCTTTGTATCCTTTTGTTTTCTTCATTCCATCAGTTACCGAACTACCATTAGCTAAGGAACCTCTCTGCTTCCCAACTTTCCGTCGATGCTTACAAAGAAAACGTTGCCCAGTGCTGTGGGAGTGACGGATTTTAAGAGGTACATTTTATAAAACACTCTTTCTAAAGCGCTCCTGCCTGCTCTTCCTGTTCAGCAGAAATGCTGCATTTGTCTGTAACAGGCTGCTTGTAAATGAATCGCAGGAGCCCATCCCCCCTTTACACCTTTTGCAACAGATTATGCTCAGTGCTGTAACTCAAACTCAGCTTGTGGTATGGTGGCAAATGAATATATCCGTCTACATGCTAATGGAAAGGGCTTTGTAAGTTGAGTAAGAACAGGAAACTGAAAATGTTGGGGAGCTGCAACTGGTGAACGTCTTCTTAGCTTACTAAAGCATGGGGGATATGGCCATGGACTAGGGTTGCCAACCTCCAGGTAGTTGTAGGAAGGAAACAGTAAAGACTCAATTTATATCAAACATTGTATTCAGTGTATCTAAATATGAAACAACGTGCAACAAAGACAATAATAGTGATACATATAATATACAAATATATACAAATTGGTTGAATTAGACCAACAATGATGTTTAAAGCATAATAGCTCTCTCCAAAGGAAATGAAGACCAAAGAGTCCAAAGAGTCCAAACAAAAGACGTATGTAAATATCCCAGCGTCTGTGATGGCAAAAGTTGCTCCAAAATGTTCAATGGTAAAGGCGAAGGGAAAGAGGAAACACTATTCCGGATATTCGTAGCGCTTTCACTATAGCATAGCTTCATCAGCCTATGAATATTAATATAATATGATACGTTTAGTACATTTGGTACTCTCATATAAATTTATACATTTTATACAGTCAAATAACCACATGCAATTCTATAGATATGTGTCTTACCTCACAAATTAGAGGAAAAAGCCCATTTCAAATATTATCTGATGCCTGGGAGGTTCATAATCTTTTAAAATCTTTTTTAGTATACTTGTAGTATTTTTAAAAAAAGTTTTAAATCTATTTTAATATTATTTTAGCTTTTAGTTCCCACAAGGAATGGGCTGCTGAAACAGTCGGGTCGTCTTTTGGCTGTAACCATCAGCATTGATAAAATACAAAGAGTCGATCACATGATGTTATGGGACTGGCTAATCCAAGTAATTTAAAGAGACAGAGTCCATATAATGAGACTAAGGGACAAGATAAATTATAAATAACAGGACAAATCAATTTCATTATTCAATCCGTTAGGAATCAAGGTGTTAAAGAGATGGATGAAACGCATCTCGTGCTGCAAAAGTATTTTTTGTACATTGTTGGAATCATGCGGATGATCTCTGTATACCCACAGTACAAAAAATCACAAATCATTTTCTGAGTGCTTTTGTTCTATAAAATGGCTAGTAAGTGGAGCGTCCAAATGTACTGTGGGTATACAGAGATCATCCGCATGATTCCAACATGCATCCTGAGAAAAATGTATGGCCACATTATTATTATGTCCACATGACATTTTAATATACTTCATCTGTAAACCAGGAAGACTTCAGCAGACATTCCACAAATGAGGGAAGAAAAGAGGCAGCATGTGAAATTTGAGATATGGGATTTGAGGCTTGCTCACATCATGAACAGACTGCAGGACATCAGTGCAGCCTGACAGATTCCTTCATGTATTGCTGGCTTCAAATGACTATTGGATACCAGCAGGAAATGATGGTATCTAATTCTCTGATCTTGTCTCTTACTGGATTCAAGAATTGTAAAAAAAAAGTCATGGAATGGTCTACACAAACTGTTGGAAGAGTCGCAATGTATAGCATGCAAAGGAACTGAGAAGAAGACCCAGCAGGGGGCAGGCAAATGGTCAGCTAGTTAGGCAGAAAGACACCTTTCCACCCTTTTTTCACACCTCTTGTCTGTCCTTAGACTGATATCCTTAGGGGACAATTTCCTCCTTCTTCTCGGAAGTCATTCTACCCTTTCTCTCCCTCCTTAGCTGGTTAGGCAGCTAGAGGCTCTGTCTCTCAGCTTTCCTATCCTAAAATGTAGTTCCCTCAATAAAGACAACTTTATTTTTAATCAATGAGTCTGACCCTTCTCTGAGTGCTTAGCATACTCTGCCAACATAAACTCCTGGTCCATTGGAAATTTCATCTTGTGGCAATGAGTTTGCTGCCATTTCTTTTTCTAAGAGGTATATGTAGTGTTGACTAATTTTTTTTTGCACATTCCTTTGCAACTTTAAAAAAAATCCATTTAATCAAGAAAACAGTGTGTCAGAATCACATTATCCAGGCATAATATCAGCCAAGATTGCACTTAGATGTGAGAGATGCCTGAAAGGTAATAGTTGTGTGTTCAAGGAAAGAGTGTTAATTGCAATACCTTGGGAGATGAAAATGAATTGAAATGATACCTCACAGCTCACAGTAAACTGTGTTCAGAGAGCTTCCTCAGAAAGGAAATTGAGTCAGTATGGTGTGTGTACCTTCTAGGCTTATTAGAGAATGAAGAAAAATGATTAGGTGCTTTATTATGAATGCTTCAGCGGGTTTTATAAATTTCCATTCACCCTCATTTCCAATGCACTCATCCAATCCATTTCAACCTGAACGCTGTCTATTGTTTTCTTCATGTTTCTGAAAAAATCATTTTTATGTATGCTGATTTGTGCCATACATTATCCTTCAGCTCTCGAGAATATTTCAGTTTGTCATATACCAGGTATCAGTTGCTTTAGGATTCATGGGACTTGGTACAAGCAGATGACGGGTTAGAGGGTCACAGTTTAATGCTCTCCAGATTCTCCAGGTCCCAGATTCAGAGTAGACCCTGCCAACACCAGCTAAAAAGAGTGCAGGCAGCATGGCTGGCCACACCCACTCTCTACCTTGAGCTCTTGGGAGAGGTCTCTGCAGTTCAGAGTTCATAACGTTGGACTAAATGGACCAGTGTTTTGACTCAGTATAAGTGAGTTTCATATGCCACTATGGTTCTCACCATAGCTAACCAGGCTTCTGTAAAAGTGGACTCGGTGAGCAGGTCCGTTCATGTGACCTACCTCGGCGCCACAGTGAGCTACCCTTTGTGGCACACGTGATTGCTGATATTCTAGCAATTTCTACAACTACCACTAGCAATTTCCCTCAAATGGTCATCATCCTTATTCTCAGCATGTCCTGGGTGAATAATTATTCTGGCTTTGTGCATCATAAAAACGCACTGCATAATTTATAAGCAATCTCCCCCAAGTGAAGCACAGAGAGGCCCCCAGTCACTCTTGACAAATATAAAACATAGATGCACAACATCTAAATATAGCATAAAATCAGCCCAAAAGGTACAACAGAAAGCCATGCATGTATAAACAGAAAATGGTGAGAGCCGAGAACGAGGAAAGATACTGGTAAAGGAAATCCTTGTTGGTGTTCAGTTGCTTCTTTTATTCACTCCTCTGTAGTGAATGTCCTCCTTTTGAACTGCAGTAAATTTTGCTTACACTGGATTTAGACATTGCCTGTGGAGTAATAAAAGAAACTGGAAAAAATTCTTTAGTCTACCGGCACCAATAAAATAAAATACTAAAGCAATAAAATGTTTTATATTTTGTGGGTGGCTGTGAAGAGCTGCACCAAAATGGCCCAAGTCATATGTGCTGATTATTTTTTTTTGATTTATTAAAGTAATGGATCTGCCTGAAGGGACGTCCTTTAACTGAACAGCATACAATGGAGAAAAATAATTTTTGGGGAAGGAGCAAGCTGTACGGCATTTTCTTCTTCTCTTATGGAGAAAATGCCCCCCACCCCCAAGCAAACTGCATCCTCAGGTGAAATTTAGCATTTGAGATGCAGAAGGAAATTGGAGATTATGTAATCTGATACTTCAGCATAAAAGTTAGAACACTTTTTTTTCCAGGGCAATTCTAAAGGGATTTGCACTCTTCAAAATTCACTGAAGTCAATGGGTTTAGAAGGGTGCAACTCTGTTTAGGATTACACTTTTACAGTCACACCCACTTACAAACTCTGATTTATGCTCTTCTAGATGGAAGTGTTTACACCACGTTGACACACCTGACACTCTAAAGTAACATAGGACTATGGCCATTCTTGTGCTATACTAGTTCAGTTGCCAGGGTGAAGACTACGACCATTTATGCTTGGTTATTAGCTTCATGATTCCCGCAGGACTGCTTCAGGGCTTCTTTTGAGTTATTCATGATTTTTCCAACCTTTGGAAGTCACTTTGCAGCTGCCTCGCACTTGTCCGGTGGTTCCAGGAACCTGTTTTATCATGAATTTAAATTTTGCCTCGATCCCAAAGCGAAGCTAATCGAGGCGTTTCCTGTTAATAGTGTTCACTTGGGGTTTCTTTCATCACGTCCATTCCTGCTTGTCCCTATCCCTTCAAACCCCCTCCCCCTAGAAGCCATTTTGGTGATTTTTGGTAGCGTGTTTTAAAGCCTTGGGAATGGAGCGGTGTATTTCTCCCCCCACTCACCTCATATGCGACCTTTCCGGTCAGTTTCAGTACCCAGAATTCTTTAAAGTTTGCCAGTGGTAGACCCCTACAAGGAAGCCACAGCCCTCAATTTGCCAGATCTGAGCAAGGCTGTCCAAAGATAGGACATTTTGGAGGACTTTCATTCATAGGGTCGCCATGAGTCAGAAGCGACTTGTCAGCACTTAACACACACACGGACACAGACCCCTGCTTTGAGATAGCCAGAAACAAATTAGTGGGGAGGGGGTTCCTTTTCTGCTTTGGCTGTCAAATGGCACTCCATGCCCCCCATTCCCCACCCACCTCTGCTGTTTTTTTGTTTCTTTGTTTGTTAGCAATCACTTGCAATTGGGAAAAAAAGGGTTTCATGCCTTTAAGAGGATGTGCGTGGTGGGGAAATCTGCCCAGCTGTGTTCACTCCCGATCTCAGGGATTCTTTTTTTAACTGAAACCAGGGGCAGAATGGCCATTTAGCTGACAGGGAAATTCTCAGGCGGGCCACTGACCTAGAGGATCACTGGGGGCCAGATGTGAACCCAGCCACGTCCCAAGAACTCCTCAGTGTCAGCTCACCCATTGTGTCCTGTCCTGCTGTGAGTTTGAAGGAGGAAGCAACGAATGAGCTAATGCCCATTGCTGGCGCTGCTGACCTGAGTAGCCACTGCAGCGCTGACTTGTAGTGCCAAAAGGTCCCCTCAGATTGGCTCATTCCAAGGCCATTTCCCCCTTCCCAGTCCACTCCTGGATGTCAGGCAAAACTGGTAAAGCAAATCCTCTCAGATGTTTGAGGCAAAAAAAACCTACCCTCTGTAGTCTGTGCCATGACAACCTTTAGGGAAAAACGGATTAGCCTTTGTATTAGCAGCCTCTTCCTTGCTCCAGAGATAACAACATTGCTTCTCCAGTGCTACATCCGATTTTCGAATGGCTGCAAGTATATGATGCTGGAAAATAAAATAAATATACACTCAAGACTGCTGTCGGCTATAGTAACATCAGTTTCCAATTTTATTTCATGTAAAATACTATCTTATTATCTAGGACAAGGGAAAAGAAACTAAATGAAAAATGACAAGCGATTGCTTTCATTACGCTATGTGTTTAAACTTAAATTGTGAACAGAGCATCATATTCAGTAGGTTAGATCTGCAGAACTCCAAAGGAGAGCCTGGGTTTCTCTCAAGGACTGTGCAATTGGGACTGATGTCTGTTAGCGATTTCAGCTCCAGATTAAACCTCACTGATTTGTAAACATTTGTGGGTTTATATTAAAATTTGCTGCTTGCATGATGTTCTAATCCTCTTTTTTTCATAAAAGACAGCCAGAAATAAATGGAAGAAAGCTGGTGAGTTTTTTTTTGTTGAGAATGTTTTCTGTTCTTTAAAGACTTTTTTTAAAAGAGTGATAATTTTAGATTCTGTAAACTATCACAGTTATTTATTTAGACCCTGGATGAGGCTTTAAACCAAATCTATTGCTGGCTGGCTGGGGGCTGTGCGGGGGATGCAGGTGCTGACTAGGAAGAGGAGAAGCGTATGAGTAGTTGGGGAAAGCACATTATGCAATGTACAAGGGCATTATCAGTTCGCTGACCAACTTTGCTTTGTGCAGGGCAGGGAGGGCAGAAAGACCCCTCAGTGTTCCTGACAGACAACGGTATAGTCTGCAGGACTCTCCTCCGTGGTTCCGCTCAGCCTAACGGAGGGACAGTGGAACGGCACACTCTGCAGCACTCCTCGTCGCCATGAATTCACACCTCCTGAAAAAGAGGAGGCTAAAGGGGCTCCCTCTGCACAGCTGGTCTGGGCAAACTGCCATCTGTTCATCAACCTCGTCCCACTGTTGCTGGGGCTTTCTTATTGGGCTGGTCCTGGGAAACAAAGGGATGCTGCTGATGCGGTGGGTTCCTGGGGAGAGCAACTGGTGTCCAGGCAGAGCAATATGTTCCCTGCCTGACTCTGGGCCTCCTTGTCTTGATTGGCAGACATGTTCTGTGTCAGCAATTTCTGCATCCTCAGGAACCCAGGAAAAAGTGATGTGTTACCATGCCTTCCTCCACTAGGGTTGCCAGCTCTGGATTGGGAAATATCTGGAGAATTTTGGGGCGGAGCCTGAGGAGGGCAGGCTCCAGAGAGGGGAGGGACTTCAAATGCCATAGAGTCTAATTGCCACAGTGGCCATTTTCTCCAGGTGAACTGATCTCTACCCGCTGGAGATCAGTTGTAGTAGCACGAGATCTCCAGATAGTACCTGGAGGTTGGCATCCCTGCCTCTCACAGGGCTTGGCTGGGCACCACTTTCTGACCCACCGTACCTTGCCTTGTGCAGGGTTTGGTTAGGTGCCATGCTCTGCCTTGCCTTGCCTCGCCTCATGTGGGGCTCGGCCAGACCAGGTGCTGCTGTCTGTCTTGCCTTGCCTCCAGCAGGGTTCAGCCAGGGCATCCAACGGCCTCTGTTTTGCTTTGGGTGCAGTTTGGCCAGGCTAGGCACCACCTTCTGCCTCGCTTGCCTTGCCTCACATGGGGCTCAGCAAGGCCACGAGCTGCCCTCTGCCTTGCTGTGCTTTGTGTGTAGCTCAGCTGGGCAGGATCCTCATAGCACAATCTCTGGATTTGAGTAGCCACAGGTTTGGCCATGTTGAGCATTTAGGTATATTGATGTGGGTCACCAGTGATCAAAATTACCAACTGTAATTTGCAATATCAAGCCTTGTCCTAAATGTTTTTACTGTAACGGTAACTGCATTAGGACACCATATCTAGCAAATACTCTTAGATTTAGTAAGGCACAGGTTACAATTTGGGACCTTTCTAGGACATTATTTTTGGTTTCCTCTAATTATACACAAACACACATGGCTCCCTTAGTTGGGAAGTGTTGTGGTATCGGAAGATTTAGCCCAACATATTTTGATTGTGGCAGAGATCATGGCGAGCCACAAAGTTATGGAGAGGACTGAATAGAGCTGGATACTGTGAGAAAAGTTTACCATTATGTTTTCTGTCTCTCCAATAGCATGAGAAAAAGTTTAGCCGGCAATTGTGGTAGGAAAACATTCCGATTACCAAGATCCCGGAGGTGGCTGACACGAAAGATTTCACTGCCTGTGTTGCATTCTTACTTTTAATAGTTGTGTTGTTAGAATGAAACCCTCGTCTGACTCCTCTGGTAGACTTGCAGTCTACAGTAAATACCACAGTTATTTCGGGCAGGATTAAAGTGTAGGCATCATTAGTGTTTGCCAAAACTCTGGGTCAGCTGAGGTTGCTAGAATGTGACAGCATTTAAAAGCAGTTGCTGGAAACTTTCATTACTCCTCCTCAGGCTTCTTTCTCACGACATACTTTCATAGATGGGAATTCACAATGTCTGAAGGTCTGGGTGGGTGTTTTTGAATGTGAAGGGGCGCTTGTGCCTTTTTGGCTGGATATGTACCTCTGGAATACGATGTGGGGAGTCAGATTAATGGAAGCAGCTGGGAAAAGATGCTGGCGCCATCATTCTCATATTGTAAAAAGTATATATGTTTGTTCCCACACCTTGCTTATATGAAATGGCATAAAAAGCAGTATCATTTTGGGTACCTTAAGAGAACTAGGCACATTCACAGTGACTCTAAAGGAGTCCATTTACTATGTATAAAATTGTCTGAAAATGGTGTTGTAGCTATTTGCAATCACTGGTGGTGCTTGTGCTGAGTGTGTGTGTGTGTAAAGTGCCTTCAAGTCGCAGCCGATTTATGGCGACCCCTTTTGGGGTTTTCATGGCAAGAGACTAACAGAGGTGGTTTGCCAGTGCCTTCCTCTGCAC
Organism: Euleptes europaea; assembly: GCF_029931775.1. Taxonomy (NCBI): domain Eukaryota; kingdom Metazoa; phylum Chordata; class Lepidosauria; order Squamata; family Sphaerodactylidae; genus Euleptes; species Euleptes europaea. The sequence continues at coordinate 39,070,285 of NC_079323.1, forward strand.
AGCAACCCTGGTATTCCTTGGTGGTCTCCCATCCAAATACTAACCAGGGCTGACCCTGCTTAGCTTCTGAGATCTGACGAGATCAGGCTAGCCTGGGCCATCCAGGTCAGGGCTATGTGCTAGCCAGAGCATAAAATCTTAGATTATTACATTCATTTTCTAAACTGCATCTACATAGAACTCTTTTCCTTTAATGCAGAAGCACTGTAAAAAATAAATTAAAAAAAAAAGGTAAAGGTCCCCTGTGCAAGCACCGGGTCAATACTGACCCATGGGGTGACATCACATCCCGATGTTTACTAGGCAGACTTTATTTATGGGGTGGTTTGCCAGTGCCTTCCCCAGTCATCTTCCTTTACCCCCAGCAGGCTGGACACTCATTTTACCGACCTCGGAAGGATGGAAAGCTGAGTCAACCTTGAGCCGGCTACCTGAAACCAACTTCCATCGGGATCAAACTCAGGTTGTGAGCAGAGCTTGGACTGCAGTACTGCAGCTTACCACTCTGCGCCACGGGACTTTGTACTCGTTTACCTACTGTCTCAGTATCCCATCTGGGGTGAGGAAGTGTTGTTACCATTTTATTCTCGGAGAGTAATTACATGACTTGCTCAAAGTCATATGTGACTCCAGGAAACCTTTCTAGCTGCTGCATAACCTTCTGTTTTTGGTGCTCCAAATTTATTTGTGGATGACCACCACTTGGTACACTAGTCAACCATGTTCTTCCAACAGATAACCAGTTTCTTCTCAGCTGACTTAGGGGAGAAACCAACCAACTCCATTGCTTAGGGCCAAACTAAATATGACATTCTCCCTGGGTTCTACTGTAGGGACCCCAATCTGTATTGTATGCATGACTATTTGAGGACATGCTTTTGGCTCTCCTTCCTATTTTTCCTGTGTCCAGTCTTATCCAAGATCCTCAAGTAGTGCGTCCTTACATCCTCATATAATGTCCAAGACAGCAGAGACTACAGTGTAGAGCAGGGGTGGGGAATCTTTTTTCCACCAAGGGCCATTTGGATATTTATAACATCATTCACGGGCCATACAAAATTATCAACTTAAAAATTAGCTGACCAAGCCCCAAGCAGGCAGCTGCCCCAGATGACCCCCCCCCCCGGTGCGGCAAGCAGGCAGGCATCCAACTGGTGGCACACTTGCCCACCTGGTGGCACAGGATGGTCTGTTGCACCAGCCAGGCGTAGCCATCCAGCCGCATGTTGGAGTTGCTCTGGCTCCGCACGGTCAGGGCCGGATTCTACAGCCGGCTCCTGCTACTTCCGCCAGCAGGGATGAAATGAGGACACACTGGCTAAGAACTCCCTCCCCCTGCATGCATTCTGGCCCTGCCCCCTTTAACTAGGGTTGCCAGGTCCCACTTCGCCTCCGGCGGGAGGTTTTGGGGGTGGAGCCTTAAGGAAGGCGGGGTTTGGGGAGAGGAGGGACTTTAATGCCATAGAGTCCAATTGCCAAAGCAGCCATTTTCTCCAGGTGAACTGATCTCTATTGGCTGGAGATCAGATGTATCTCCAGGTTGGCAACCCTGCCTTTAATCCCTCCATTTAATCCCTCACCACTTCTGCCCCAGCCCCCTTGTAGTACAGAGGGAATACGTTTCTCCACGGCCCGGGTGGGAAAGGGTTAACACAGTTTCTTGGGCAGTCCTAGCAGCTCCATAGCTAACAACTCTTCTGCAAGGGGAGAACAAGGTTCCTTTTCTCGGCAAAACAAGCTCACATCTACCTTGAATAGAGGCTATTCCTGTCCGCGGGAGGGGGCGGATCACCAGTCTTAGATCCTTCTGAGCTAGAGATCTGTCAGGACCCACAAAGGGCCAGACCAAATGATTTTGCAGGCCTTAAATGGCCCCCAGGCCTGGGGGCCGTGCTTTACACCAGGCCCCCACCCTTGGTGTAGAGCATCCACGGATGCTCCCATGACATTGTTTACTCTGTATGGTCTCCTTGCTATTCTAAATGCAAACCACAGGGTGGTGCAGTTGTGGAGTTTACTTTTGGTGCATTTTTTATGAGGCCATCTTTCCCCCTTTTTTTTAAATGCTCTAAATATTGCTTGGTGGCCTAGATGTGCTCCCCCTCCCCTGAAAGGAAATATGTTAGATCCAGACTTCTTTCGGAGCAAAAGAACTGGCTGTGTAGTGGGCATTTGCTTGGTAATATGGTCTGCCTTCTTTCAGCCTTACACGCGCCTCCCAAGCTCACTCCAGACGTATACACCAGTCATCACAGCGGTCATATGAAAACTACCAGAGCCAGAATATCTTATTGAAAAGGACATCAGAAAGGACATTAAAGAAATGGTTTCTTTTTCAATACCCGATAAGATAATGTGACCATCAGTAGTTGCAACAGAAATATACAAAGCATGCTGTAAGCAGCAGGGAATCGTGGGATGACACGGAGAGCCTTTTAAAAAGCCTTGGATGAAATTCAGTGAAGTCTGGACTGCACAGGACTAATGGAGATAGACATAAAAGGCCTCCTGCTATGGTGAGAGTCCACCTGCTGTCCCCATTGCCTCTTGATGGCAGTGGGGGAAAAATGGGGTGGGGAACTCTATCCCTCAGTAACTTTCTAAAATCTGGAACTAAGGAGGCATCGCAAACTGTAGGAGGAAGCTGTCCCACCAGAAAGCTGTAATTCAAGCACCAAGGTTCTTTCTTGTCCAAGCTTAAAATACACTTTATATTGTTGTTGTTTTTTCTGCTTCTGTTTCTGTTTGCAGAAGGGTTGCCAGGTCCCTCTTCACCACTGGCCGGAGGTTTATGGGGCGGAGCCTGAGGAGGGCGGGGTTTGGGGAGGGGAGGGACTTCAATACCATAGAGTCCAATTGCCAAAGCGGCCATTTTCTCCAGGGGAACTGATCTCTATTGCCTGGAGATCACCTGCAATAGCGGGAAATCTCCAGCTACTACCTGGAGGTTTGGAATTCAGCACAGACATTAGTACAAAGTAGACAAAATATTATTGTGTTTAAACATGCAATAAAGCAAAGTGCAATGATACATACAGGAAACACATGCAATTATATACAAGAATATACAAGAAAGCCAGAATTTCTAACTCCTGAGATGTTTGAAGGTTGTTTAGAATGTTGTTGCCTTGATCTCTCTCTTTTATCTCTTTTCCGTTTGGGATAGTGGGAAATCCATTTTATGATTTAATTCTTGCAGTTGCCCACCAAACTGTAATAGAGAATGCTAGGCATCCATGATGAGCCTTTTTGGCTCCAACTAGGTAACTAAGAATCATCCAAGCTATTTTTTCCACCCCAAAAGCACATGTTAGCCAAATATTCATGTCAGTATATGTAGCAGAATAATAGTCCAATCGAAGTGAGAGGAATGACAGCATCACTTTTCAGCTGAGCCGATCCTGGTTGCATTATGACAATACACCCAAGCAAAGTATGGAAAATGGAAATATTCTGCCAAATTAAAAGGCCAGGAGGAATTTAGCCAAAAGACAATGTGGGAGATATTAAGTGCTACCCCTGGATCTGTTACATAATGGACAGCAGGTACTTAAGGGTTTCCTAACATGGCTGAACTGGAAAGAGAGAAAAACAAAACTGACACTGTGATAGTAACACAGTATAAGTAATATTTCAACAGAGTAATTTTACAAGCAGTCTTAAGGACTGCTGCACATTGAATGGATACATTTAATCTCCACAGAGAATCATGTGGCTCTAGTCCTTTCCCTGGTCAGGAAATGACAGCATGACTCAGGACTTTGGAATCTTTCCCCCCTCAGTGCTTATGATATCTTTCTTTCCCAGCCACAAGTATTGTATGCCCCTCTTTGCTCAGTCCATTTCCACATGCTTTTCTCACATTTCATTCTTTCTTCAGCTCTTAGGGGAAGTCAACGTAACGATGCTAGTCACTGATTCATGCTGCCTTTCATATCGGTTCTTGGACATGAGGTGCACGAAAGATGGGATGTATGTGTGAATTTGTAGCATACATCATCGATGCCATAAGTACTACTCAGTATGTGCAAGTAGTTGCATGGTGTACATGTTTCTTTCAAATTAGACTACCCTTTTATAGGCTAGGAGAAAGTGCAGAAAATTTCAACACGAAGTTTCTGAGTTTCTATGAAACCTCTGAGATCATTGTGCTGGTGACCGTGGAAAAAATAAACATGTGTACGAAGTGAAACAAGAGGAGGAAAGCATTTCATCCTCCACCCTATAGTTTAAGTCTGATCAAGAGCTACTGGGATTTAGTATCTGTACTGTGGCAACAAGAGCACACAAACATGTTCTCAGTGGCTATTCCCATTCCATGAAGACAAAGACACAGCCAGTCTTCCTCTGTTGATAAGGCCACATTTCCAGAGCAAGAAAACCCAACAGAAAACCAAGAATGTCCTCATACTTGTATAGCCCTCTAAAACCAAGATCAAATATCTATGCATATTCCAGTGTCAATGCATTGTTAACACCAGAAATATGTAAATTTGCTAATTTATTTTAAGATTTTAATCTTGTGCTTTATAAACAATTTCAGAGCACCATATAATCACCATATTAAAATGTCTAAAAACATTTAAAATAAGCAGTTTAGTAAAACCACTATATCAAAACATTGCATCAACTAGATAATTAAGAAATTGAGGATAAAAAGCCAGCAAAATGAAATTAAGGCCTCAGTTCCAAGTGGCCGGCTGCAATTATGTTATGCCAACAAAGAGGGCGCCAGATGAATTGTTTGTTGGAGAATATGGATGGCTATTGTGAAAGCCCAGGTTTCTTGTGGAGCCACTGAATTTGAAGAATTTAAAGAAGAAAATGTGCAATTCCATCAGGAATACCAACTCCATGTTGGGAAATTCCAGGAGATTTGAGAGTGGGGTTGGGGAGGAGAGGGACCTCAGTAGGGTATAATGCCATTACAGTCCATCCTTCAAAGCAACCATTTGCTCCTGGGGACCTGATATCTGTAGTCTAGAGATCTCCAGGCCCCACCTGGAGGTTGGCAACTCTAAATTCCATACCGCAGGCACCTTCTCTTTTCAAGATACTGGCTGTATTAAAGAAAACTTCTTTGCAGGGCTCAACTAGATGATATGTGGAACACAAATCAGGTAGGGAGAGCCCCCCCCCCCCAACCCAACTCTTGTGCCACGTATCAACAGGGAACTAGAGCAATCTGGGGATAGTTAAATAAGTGCCCCATTTGGCTGGTTGGAAAGGAACTTTGCTATATGATTATTATAACTAAAATTAATCTCCAGTTTGATTTTTAAAAGATAGTTTTAATATCTGAAAGGTGTAAGAATAGGATTGCCAACCTCCAGGTATTAGCTGGAGATCTCCTGCTATTACAACTGATCTCCAACTGATAGAGATCAGCTCCCCTGGAGAAAATGGCCTCTTTTACAATTGGACTCTATGCCATTGAAGTCCCTCCCCTCCCTAAACCCCACCCTCCTCTGGCTCCGCCCCAAAAATCTCCAGGTGTTTCCCAGCCTGGAGCTGGCAACCCTATGTAAGAAGTGTGTGACTGACAGTGCAAGCCTAAACAGAGTTACACCTTTCTACATCCATTGAAGTCAATGGGCCAAGAAGGGTGTAACTGTGTTTGGGATTGTATTGTTACACATACCAGAGTCCCGCTGAAGGTTAGTATGATTTTTGTGAGAGAAAGTTGTATTGTGATCTGGATAAAAAGGATGTGCTTAGAATTGTGGGCTGTGTATGTATTATAAATCCATCTTGTGAAAGAGGCTGGTTACAAGAGTGAGTATGGAGAAGTCTTTTCCTCAGAAAGCAGCCTGGAAAGCCACCTCTAAGTGCCTGTACTGGATTTTTAAAAATCCCAGTGTTTTTCTGCTAAAATTGGGGGGGGGGGAATCGGGTGGAGATATGTGTTCTATTTCTACACATAGAGTTATCTTCTGTCAAAGTTTTCAAGTGTCATCAGACACTCTTTGGACTGAACCCCAGGAGTATACAAAGACCACACTGTTAACGGGAAAGAAATTTGGAAATCTGCTTATTCCTTGTTATTTTTAGTTGTTTTAAGTTTATTGTTACCTTTTTGGAGGTCTGGGTTTTGTTGTTGTGGCAGAAAGGGGAGGGTTACTGAGACCAGAAAACTAAGCAGACATTTAATCTACTCTATATAATGTTCTACATGTTGCGGAAAAAAATCAATGTATTGGGAAGTTGTCCTGTGCAAGTCGTTAAATGAATGAATGGAAATGCTACAGAAAGCAAATTCTGTGGTCCAGAGGATACATAGCATCATATAAACAGAGCAAATGAGAAAAAAAATAAACTTTTTTTTTTGTTCTCTTCATCTAGTGGTTTCATAAAGCTACTAAGCTTTGTAAAAATTCATGGTCTGTGTTAGGGAACGAACGTATAAAATTAATGAACACATAATACAGGGATATACAGGGGAGTTTCAAAAGGTCTTTATGATGCTGCAAAGAGAAGTGCTTCTAGAGAATCAAGGCACTGAAAACGAGGCTCCCTGAAAGCAAAGCGTTGGCTGTGGCTCTCAAGATTGTGAGCATAATATCTGAAGTATTAGTCTAGGATTCTAGATAGCAACAAACTTGGGAGAAAACAGACAATGTGCTTTCTGGATGTATTTTCTGTGTCCTTACCTGGCATCTCATACGGTGCAAAACAAGCTCATTTTCCAGTTAGTTAATTTTCAATTCTACAGCCTTCTTCCTGTTTTACTGTTAATGTCCTGAACTCTTTTCCATTATTCCACACTGAATATAATTGTAACAGTCAAGGGAAAAAAACTGCGCAAAATTCCAATTAAAAGTTACAAGGTTCTCCTTGGCTATCAATCTACAGTTAAGTAAGGTGCTGCCCAAGAGCTCCCAAAAAAGGAATATGTGTTAAGACTGAAAGAAAATGATGCCTCCCATGTGTCTGATTATAACCAGAAGATTACAAGAATAAACCATCATTTTTAAAAAAATTCCCAGTTATGATGCATCTTTTCCTTATTCTTTGATAATTTATGTAATTCTTTCATGAAGAGCAATCCTTACTTACAGGGAATACCTACAGTGATGTGCTCATTTACCTGCATTTAACCTAGTGACCTTTCCCATCAGATTTGCCAATTTTAGTTCAACAGTAGTTTTTGGTAATGTGAAGGAAAGGAATGATTTCTTCAGATGTCAAACATCTAGAAATGAATGGCTTTAAAAGCATATTAATTGCAATCAGGGGGATATGCGTATATAGAATACATAATGTTATTTTAGTTCAGAAGATATAGATTTAGTTCAGAAGTTAAAACTTCTAAGTTTTTGCCTCCTCCCCACCCCACCACCCATATTTCTCTCTCACACTCTCTGCACCTTCTGTCACAGGCCAGTGGTCAGGTTAATAGCCTGAAGAAAAAGCTATCTTGTCAGGGTAAACTAAACTTTCATGATGACTCGATCTCACTAGCAATAAGATGTCAGAAAAGGAAACAGGGAGGGAAAAAATCCCTTTAATGATCTCTTCAATTTATCCTGTGGAGCAGCTGCTGCCAAAAACGTGTTGCCAAGCTGAATGACAGCAGGAAGTTTCCATGAAAGTGACGGCTCCTTTTCCCCTCACGGTTTGTCCGTATTGCAGCTTCCACTTGGGAATCAGGATTGTTCAGCAGAAAGTGTCTGTATTTCCTGCTGTCAACAGGAATGCAGTTACATACTTTAAAAATAAAATAATGATAAAAGTGCACTGTTTTTTTTTTAAGCCTGGTTGTCAGATGTTCAGCTCTGAAACAGATCGTGTCCATATGCACTATTTTGCATTAATAGTACGAAATAAAAACTATATGCGGAGGTGTGATGCCTGTAAATAAAGAGACTCAATAGATACCCACCTATCATCAGGAAACATCCTTCAGAAGAGGAAGAGGCCAGATGAAAAGTACAGTCCTAATTGCTATTTCTTACCTAAAGTTTTTTTTTTAACATTGTTTCAGGGGGGAATAATCCTTACCCAAAATGGCACTGACATTTCTAGATACAGAAATGTCATGCAGACAAAAAAGAAATGAAAAGGAGGATGGGGAAAGTAGCTAAACTAAATAAAGTAGGAATGTGTGGATTAGGTGTTAACAAATAATGAAGCAAAATTTCTTGGGCTGCATCAACATAAGTATAGTGTCCAGATCACGCGAAGTAATAGTATCACTTTACTCTGCTCTGGTTAGACCTCACCTAGAGTATTGTGTTCAGTTTTGGGCACCACAATTTAAGAAGGATGTAGACAAGCTGGAACGTGTCCAGAGGAGGGCAACAAAGATGGTGAAGGGTCTGGAGTCCAGGTCCTATGAGGAAAGGTTGAAGGAGCTGGGTTTGTTTAGCCTGAAGAGGAGAAGACTGAGAGGGGATATGATAACCATTTTCAAGTACTTGAAGGGCTGTCATATGGAGGATGGTGCCGAGTTGTTTTCTGTTGGCCCAAAAAGTCGGACCAGAACCAACGAGTTGAGATTAAATCAAAAGAGTTTCCATCTTGACATTAGGAAGAATTTTCTAACTGTTAGAGTGGTTCCTCAGTGGAACAGACTTCCTTGAGAGGTGGTAAGTGCTTCTACCCTGGAGGTTTTTAAGCAGAAGCTAGATATAGAGGCTAGATGCTGATTCTATGACCTTGGGCAGGTCATGGGAGGTAGGGCATCTTGGCCATCTTCTAGTGGTCACTGGGTGTGTGTGAGAGAGGCAGTTGTGAGTTTCCTGCATTGTGCAAGGGGTTGGACTAGATGACCCTGGTGGTCCCTTCCAACTCTATGATTCTATGATTCTATATTATTATTCCAAAAAATAAAAGAATAAACATGTGCATTAATAGGTCAATCTTTTCTACATGTTTCACTAATCATTGCTGTCTCAGCTGTTAAGGGGGAGAAATTTTTTGACTTTATATAAGCAATTCTCCATCACTGTAGCCAGCATGACCGACATGTTCTGGGTGGGTATCCCTTCCTGAATCTCTGTAATTCTATCTTTTAAAAAAATCTTCCTCTGACTCCTAAGCCCTAGCTGGTGTCTCTGTTCATTACCAAGCCACTCCAGAAAATTCCCATTGTAGAAAAGGATAGGTAAAACCTCCCTTCCTTTCTTCTTTCTTGGGGTAGCTGCATGCCAGCAGGGCTGCTTGAACACCCACCAGTTCAGTTGACATCCTGTTCCGCAGGTTTACCCCCAGAAGCACCGCATTGCGACAGCTGCTTTAGCACTCAAACCTCCAAAATGCTAAATCGGCTGCAGCGATGTGGCATTTCCGGAAATAAACCTGGAAGTTACGTCATCGCATGCCACCCCAGCCCCACCCCCTAAAACCTCCCACCGACCAAGAGGGGGAACCTGGCGACTGGCCCAAGGTCCCCCAGCAGGCTGCATGTGGAGGAGCGGGGAATCAAACCTGGTTCTCCAGATTAGAGTCCACCATTCCTAACCAATACACCACGCTAGCTCTCCTGCTCCTGCCTTTTGAATTGTTCTTTCTCTCCTCTTCCTCCTTGCAAACATCTCATATTGTCACCTCCCTCCCTCTAGTATTTGCGCAGAAGAATGTCAAAGTGTTAAACTGCTGACAAATATGTGAAGTTTTAGCTGGTATCTATTAGGACTATCCTGTGTTCATCAAGATGATTTTTATATAAATTTTATTCTTTCTGTAATTAATGTTTCCTTTATATACCTACTGTTTGTGGACTGTAATAAAAAAGGACTGAACTAGCACCCTGTAATAGAAAAAGAAACATTATTTGCTTTGTTTTGTTCTGGTTCCTTTCATTATTGCAGTCTCTGCTTTCCACTTTTCACTTTTACAAGGCAGCTGGCATTTTTCTTAACAAGGGCATAGAGAGAGAGTACAGTAGGGGGAGCAGATTTTGGTGACAGGTCTATTGGTGTGTGTGTTCTGCCAATCATTACTGGGTCCCAATGGCTTAGAAAGGAGCTCTTGATTCTACATAAGCAAGCAGCGCTGCACCATTTCTCTGCCCAAGCACATACTTTCTCTGAGAGATTTTGCATTTCCAGGTTCCTTTTTTGCTGACTTTGATGTTAGCAATTGCTTGCTGGTATTCTGAGATGTGCTGTTGAGAGACAGTGTGATTTACTGGAGTATGTGCGCGCGCAAAAGTGTTGATAGCTAGATGGTGAGGTTTTTCCTCATTCCCATTTCCTTGAGCCAATTCTTGTGTATTCTTCTGCAGATAATCATCACTGTGTGCATTTTTCTATGATTATCTTGCATGGTCATAAATAGTGACTTGTGGTATTGCAAGAGTCTGTTTCTACTCTGCTGTGCTTTCTTTACCTGCCTTTCAGGAATACATGGCTAACAGAACTGGGATTCTTTCTCCTATTTGTCCCAAGGAACTTTCTATTGGGTGAGTGATACATTCCCAAATGAAGAAGGAACACAGAAGTTGATGTTGGAAATGTGTTTGGCCTTCCCTGTAAAACAGGGAAGTTTCATTCAAGGAAAAATAAAATAATAAAATAAAAATGAACAAATGAAATGAAAATGAAACCCATCTTTTTCTGTGCATGGGACGTACTACAGTGAGCCTTACTATTTCCCTCCCCACCCTCCTAGTCAATGCTTTGCCTTCATTTTCTCACAGATGTCTAGAGAAGGTGGCTTGTTCTCCGGAACAGCGGTGGAAGTATGTGGGTGTTTGCATAGCTGCTGCTCTCGGAATTCAGTCCTCCTGCTTGGTCATTGCGAGCTAGGATTGCCAGGTCCCACTTTGCTGCCGGTGGGAGGTTTTGGGGGCGGAGCCTGAGGAGACAGGGTTTGGGGAGGGACTTCAGTGCCATAGAGTCCAATTGCCAAAGTGGCCATTTTCCCCAGGTGATCTTTATTGGCTGGAGATCAGTTGTAATAGCAGGAGATCTCCAGCTAGTACCTGGATGTTGGCAACCCTATGGCGAGCCCATAAAGATTTCTTTTTTTCTTACCAGTAAGAGGTTTTAGAACATACAATATTAGCCCTGCACAGATATTTATGTGAGTTTACAGTGGGCATATTGAGCAAAGGGCATCCAGATTACAACTGCTGGCCCTGCCCTAGGGTTGCCAACCTCCAGGTGCTAGCTGGAGATCTCCTGCTATTACAACTGATCTCCAGCCGATAGAGATCAGTTCACCTGGAGAGAATGGCTGCTTTGGCATTTGGACTCTATAGCATCAAAGTCCCTCCCCTCCCCAAACCCCGCCCTCCTCAGGCTGTGCCCCCAAAATTTCTAGGTATTTCCCAACCCAGAGCTGGCAACCCTTAACTCTGTATGCAGGGAAAATTCCAGGTTTTGGCGGGGAGGGAGGACTGGGCTGAAACCAGTGCTTGTGGGGGACTGAACATTGGGCAACAGTCTCCCATTTTGAAGTATGGTGCGCAACAGAAAGAGGTGCTTTGCTATCCAGAGACATGATGCAAATATGCCTAATTCTATTTAACAGATATTGGAGATGTCAATATACATTTGCCAGATATGATAACCAATAAAAAGCCAAATGAATGTTATTGTGCATGCACGGAAATGTCCCTGGATTGATGAAAGACGTAAAAGGGAATAGAAAGACTATTTTCTTTCCATTTCCTTTTTTTCAAGCATAATTTCCAGCAGGTGCCTCTGTGGATACAACATTTAGATTTCACCTCATTGTTTTTTATTGGTCATTTAAATAAATTTGTTTAGCATTACTTGTAACTGCTGTTTTGTTTAACAAAGGAACTGTGCTTTAACAAGTCAATGTATACAGTATTTTACAAATGAAAAGGCCCTACATTGAACAGGCTTTCCCTCCTGGTTAGATAGAACGGCATGCATCCTTATGTTGAACAGGAAAGCACGTGTTCATGTTTATTTGTCTAGGTCTCAAAAGCTTAGGAGAGATTTTATCATATAGGCTGTGATAAACCTGGGACTAATTTCGATCTGCTTGCCTTGAGGGAAAGGGGAGGCACAGCTATCAGAAAGTATGACTAGTTCTCTTTTGGAACGATGACTTGTTCCCTCCCTTGTGCTTCATTGTAAATGGAAATTATATGCTGCCAAATTCTGTCTATATTAAGTACATTGGTGTGTATGTTAAATAAGGAGTTATCAGTCTCCACTGCGAGATTTACGGCAGTGTGTAATCTTGACTGACTGTACATGTGTGCATTTTATTGCACGCTTACTGTGAATTTAGTGCTTATAAGAGCCCCTGATAACTGTTGCAATGGAGGCTGTAGTTCTGCTTGGCTTGCTAAGACGATGCGACAGGCAGAATCAGGGCTATTTTCTTTCTCTCTCTGCTGAAACTCTCCAACCCAGTTTAAAGACATTGTCTTGGAATATGAGGAAAATCCAGTTTCAAGGCTGTTCATTTATTTCTTGTCTTTCGATGGCATCGCTACAAGAACTTCCATTTGTGGTGGTACTTTTCTTGTTTGTTTGTTTCCTCTGACTCCCAGACATATTGGACATAAATCACCAGATCAAAATTGGTTTAGCAGGCATTTGGGCTTTTACCAATTCATTTAGAAAGTAAACAGTTCACCAGATCTGAAATTATTCCTGTCATTTCTGATCTCTGAATGTCTTTTTAATGAACACAGAATGCTACTTTATATATCTTAGAAATTTCCCAATATGCAGTTTTGGTTAGTTTTAAGACATTAATTTAGTAGTGGCATATAGCAAAATGCTACACATTTTTCCTCTAATCAGTATGGAATATGTGAATGTTAAATGTATATTAATAAAGGAAGAATGTGATTTTGTCCTCTCTTTTGTCCCAGCAACTTGGTGCAACTTGAAAACCTGCTTTGTATGCAGCTCCATCTAAACTAAGCCAATTTAGTCAGCAGCCCATTCTGTTTTCCATTTTAAGAGCAACAGCTGCAGACTTTGGGCTTTGCCACCATGCCTTGAAATAACTTATTTTCTCTGCCCTTCGTTTCTGGGTTTTATACAAAACATCCACCTAATGAAGAGTTGTAGAAAATTTCAGGCTTTTCCACAATGGGTTTTTTCATTTGTACTACTTTGTTTTATTCCCTGATTTCTGCATGCGTTTTTGTGCCTTTAATTTCCAATTTGTTTTGTTATTTGTCTCCCCCCCACAGTTTCCCCCCAGCTCTTTTGAGACCACTTTTACCATGATGTTTTTCTGGATACCAATGTTGAGTGGGCTTTTTCTTGGTGCGTAATGTTTCTATTGGTTTTCTTTGTCCCACCCACCTCTAGCCCACATTTCAATGTTGTCATCATTAAACCGCACCCTTCCCCCCCAGATGAGTGATTTCAGTTTTTTAAAGTCCTAAAATTGTGATATAATGCTGTAGTGTTGCAATAGTACCGTATATACATGAGTATAAGCCAAGTTTTTTAGCCACGATTTTTGGGTTAAAAAACTCACCTCGGGTCAATACGGTAATTCGCCTGCCAGGCCCTCTCCCAGCGTGCTCCCGCTGGCCAGCTGATGGGTGGGCTGTCCCACCTTCTCCCCCCACCCCACCCAATCCCGCCTTTTGAGTGATCGTCGCGCTTTTTTCTTCGATCGCGCCTTCTGCGCGGCGGCAGCGGTTTCTTCACCCCCACCCCACCCCGCTGTGATTGACACCCATTTATACTGGTGTAGTTCTATATACATAGCTGCATCAGAGTACATTGTTCCTGGTTAGAAAAAGGCCCACAAAAAAGTGCAGAGAATTTCAGTTTAAGGCCTTTTATGCAGGGACGTTTCCCCGTGGTCACCCCAGCTGACTGCTTCGGGGCTTCCTTTTGATTATGCATGCCTTTTCTGAACATTAGAGGTCGCCTTGCTCTCCCTGTGCATTTTGCCCATGTTTTCCAGATGCTGTTTTAGCCAGAAACTGAAAAATGCAGGCAAAACACACGGGGAGAGCGACGCAACCTCTGATGGTTGGAAAAGGCATGTATAATCAAAAGGAAGCCCCAAAGCAGTCGGCAGGGGTGACCACGGGGAAACGTACCTGCATAAAAGGCCTTTGATAAGTAGGGATATTGGCCCCATACATCTGCAGAAAATAACTCCAGTTTTGTGGGATGAAACAACATCTGATAGTACAACATGATCTCAAGATCATGCGGCTTTGAAGAGATGAACTGTTCACCACACACACACACTTAAAATTAAATTGATATTAGTTATGTCATAAATGTAAAACGAGCTTTGATGTGTCAGTCAGTACCACATGAGTGCCTTCCATCTGCAATTGACACATTCAGTAGTTACCACAAACAATCATTCATAAAAGTCATAAAATAAGCCACAAAGTGTGTGTGCAAGCTGGCAGCCCTGTGATTTCACCCTGAAAATAGGCCCCAAGACTTGAGTCTAAGGTTTCCAGGTCCCTCTTAGCTACCGGCGGGAGGTTTTTGGGGCGGAGCCTGAGGAGGGTGTGGTTTGGGGAGGGGAGGGACTTCAATGCCACAGAATCCAATTGCCAAAGCTGCCATTTTCTCCAGGTGAACTGATCTTGATCAGCTGGAGATCAGTTGTAATAGCAGGAGATCTCCAGCTACTACCTGGAGGTTGGACACCCTCTCAGAACAAAGCCTATCTGATGGCCCAGTTTGGTGTGAAATGGGGGCGGGAGGTTTGTGTACCTTTGAGACCCAGTTATATATTAATAGTGGTTACCAATGTGGATGGGGTAAGTGCTCATTATGTTCCAGAAATGTTCTGCAGAAACATTAAATAGGAACACAGCTGTGGGCAAGTCATGTGTCATACAAAGGCTGCCCTCTTCCTTGTCTTGATAGGCATTTATTGTCAGGCTAGTTGAGAATACTTTTTTTTTTTTTTAATCCAAGAAGGTTGTATTTAGGGCAAAGCTTAAAACTCTTTGCTTATTCTGAAGGGCCTTGCAGTGTGTAATGTTCACTTGTGATGATAATTATTCGGATCTGGAATGCTATGTATAATAATTAAGTAGCGAGGCAGAACAAGGAATGTGTTACAATGAGATAACACACTTCTTGGAAGAATTGTGAGGCATGAGGGGAAATCAGTGCTTCCAACAACTTGGGGAAATATGTTATCTTACCATAGCACATGCATTGGGGGTGTATTATAGGTTTATACAAGTATTAGACACAGTATTCTGACTCATTCGAGAACATTAAACATATGCTTAAAACATGTTCACTGTTGTGTACCAGTAAAAGTAGCAGGCTATGAAATATTGACACTCCAATAGCTCATAGCTGCAGGAAATTTAATGTTACAGTAAATTCTTTAAGAATCCTAATATTTAAAGGTAGCTACTTTGTCTAAAAAACAGGTCTTGGTCATGCTATGGCAGGCACAATAAGCATTGTATCTGTAAGGCTCGTTTTGTATTTTAAAATCAGACAAAGATTAAATTAGCCAAATATCATGTTCACCTTCTGAAAATGTGACCCCCCCCCACTTTTAAAACAATTTCATGGAAATTTTGCTTGAGGCAGAGTTTCCTGTGACTTGAAAACTTGCGCCCTGCATTTGGGCAGAATGATTTCTCATAGTACTGCTGCCACAGTATCATTTGCCCTCTCTGGGTTGGAAAATTCTTGGAGATGTTTTTGAGGGTGGGGGGAGACTGCAGAAGGTGGGGTTTGTTAGGGATATGAAGCCATAGACTCCACTCTCCAAGGCTGCCACCTGGAGGTTGGCAATCCTAGGACTAGCTGTATTACCAAGTTTAGATCTACTTAAATATGGAGAAATAAATTTACTAGCTTATAATTGTGTTGTTATTTTCCATTATTGGTTTTTTGTATTCATTTTCCATAGAATTGCATCTCTAACAGTTTAACATTGTTAAATACTCTTTGGGGTTCAAAGCCCGCATTTATATTTTCAAGCTTTTTCTTGCCATTGTGACATCAATATTCAGTGAAATAATTTTAGAAACTGGATTTCACTGGGATTTTCAAAGCATGAAAGAAAGCCACATTTCTCTGTCATGTTTTACATTGTGTGTCTGTTCAGAAGGCGAGGAGGAAGCAGGTTTCATAGTTTATTTCAAAACCTCTTCAGAAAGCCCAGTGCTGCCCATTACTTGGCTTTTCTCTTGATTGACAGAAAGCATTTTTACCCCCACCCCCCATCAAACAGCACTGCACTTGATCCAGGAAGGTATTTCATTGACTACAGAGGCCATATCAGATAAAGACCTTTGTAAAGTTGTCTCCTTCTCACAGCTAACAGCACAGCGAGAGGGAACATCAGACAGCAAAAGAACACCTACCTTTAATCTTAGCAACTTGTGGAAATCAAAGAAAATGGATTAAAACAAGTGCAGTATCTGATTCCCCCAGGAGATCACTTTTTTTTTGTTCCATTTGATATAACAAACAGGATAATCAAAAGAAGGCAAGAACCAGTTCAAAATCTCAGGCACCCCCTTTCTTCCAAGATAGTTTCTGTGATTTTCGTTCAGAGACGATAATAATAATACTCCGGCTTTCACATAAAAATCACAACCAAAAGAAAAACCTGAATTCTTTTATTGGCTAAAGAATCATTTACAGGACCCCATATTGTGTGCGTCTGTAAAATAACTGCAAAATAAGCTACCGGAATAAAAACAAATTGTAATTGGACTCGGGTATTTCTCTTAGATGAAATGTCTTGCTTTTTCTTTGCTCTGCTACCTGTGGGTGGATCTTGAGGATCAGAAGGAAGCAGGGAGGAAACCACTTCACTATTGAAACTTGACAAAAGAAGGCACTGTGTAAGCAAAGGGTCTTGCTTGAGAACACCAGGAATTATATAGGGAGCCGGTGAGGTGGACTGGGAAGATAAAATTGCTCCAGAAAAAGGTACCAGAGTGGACAGTTCAATTATATTGCATATCAGGTTAAGTGGTGGAACCTACACACACATACGCACACAGATACCCATGTGTGTGTTTGTGGGCAGCATGCGTTTGTGAGTTATGCAATAAACCATTCATTAAATTTCTGACAGGCCA
This sequence comes from Euleptes europaea, assembly GCF_029931775.1. Lineage (NCBI taxonomy): Eukaryota > Metazoa > Chordata > Lepidosauria > Squamata > Sphaerodactylidae > Euleptes > Euleptes europaea. Next base: position 39,087,275 of record NC_079323.1, read on the forward strand.
TATATTGAATTTCAAGTGTTCAAGTGAGCACATTTTTAGTCATTCATAAAACAGATTGAAAGGTGGAGCAGTACCATCTCCTGACAGCAGCTGGGGCAGAACCAGGTCATGGTGCAAAAGCCCCAAGTAGCAATGGGGGAGGAAGCAGCTGGGTGGCTTGTTCTTGTCATCACTGCCTGTGCCAGAGGGACTGCTACCTGGAACCAGGGCCATGTGCAGTGGCGGACCTACATTTTTGGGACTCTAAAGCTTGAATTGTTATGGGGGTCCCTTCGCAACCAGCAACCACTTCACAATATTTCTCTATAGAGGGGGTGACCCCTTCCAGACCCCAAACAATAGGACCCCCTTACCCAATCTTCACCCTGACCTGGATGGCCCAGGCTAGCCTGATCTCGTCAGATCTCAGAAGCTAAGCAGGGTCAGCCCTGGTTAGTATTTGGATGGGAGACCATCAAGGAAGTCCAGGGTTGCTATACAGAGGAAGGCACTGGCAAACCCCTCTGTTAGTCTCTTGCCATGAAAACCCCAAAAGGGGTCGCCATAAGTCAGCTGCGACTTGATGGCATTTTACACACACACACACACACACACACACACACACACACACACACAATCTTCACCAAACTTTGGTGGTTGTGCAATGAGAGTCCCTTTAAGCTATGCTGTGAATTTGGGAGCTCTACCTCCAAAATGCCCCCCAGGAGCTTCAAAAACCCCCCATAAATGGGCCCAAATACCTCCAGTAAACCCAGAAATAAGCTGAATTCCCATATGGGTATTGGGCTTATTTCGGGTTTAGTGGAAAAAATTGGGCCCAATAAACCCAAATCCGAAATTTACCTGGGGTTTTTTTTTTTTGCACAGCCCTACCCACATGGCATTCTCTGCCAACTTGACACTTGTATCATTTGGTTATTGGAATATTTGGGGTGGTGAACCGTTTGCATCAGTACCAGTAGAGAAGGGGGGAATTTGGTTACCTCACTAGCTTGGGCCAGCCCTTAGCTGGGAAGGGGGCTATGAAAAGGAACTAATGGGACAAGAGTAATAAAGATGTTTTTCTACCTTTCCTCCCCCTCCCCCCTCTCAAATACTGTCCCATCAGCTTACTGATAAAAGGCAGAGTAAGATCACAGGAATCCCTATAAAAATGCAATGCAAAACTTTCTGTTCCCTGCAAGAACAATTCTCCTGGTGCACTTATGAATTGGCCATGATTTTCCTGGAAACACAGCCATCTCCTCTGCTGCCTACTACAATGTGATACTGGTGGTCATTGAAACCAAGTGGCCCCAGACTGTGCTGAAAGCAATGACTTGGTGGAGCCACCAGTTCGGCTTTGATCTGGCCAGCCTGAGACACTCCAGGAGGAAACATCACCAGTCTCTCCTTCCAGTGTGAAATAGTAGTTAAGAGCAACGGACTCTAATCTGGAGAACCAGGTTTGATTCCCCACTCCTCCATATGAAGCCTGCTGGGTGACCTTGGCTAAACACAGTTCTCTCAGAACTCTTTCAGCCCCAACTTCCTCACAAGGTGCCTGCTGAGGGGAGAGGAAAGGAAGGTGATTGTAAGCTGCTTTGAGATTCCTTAAGGGTAAAGAAAAGTGGGGTATAAAAACCACCTCTTCATCATCATCATCATCATCATGGTCATCATCTTCCCTGGGTGACAAGATCAAAGCAGAACACAAGTGGCTCTAGGCTGTGCTGCAACAAACATGGCTCTTCCATTACTGCTTTTGCTTCTCCACATCATCAACCAGCTGGTAAAATTCATGCTGACTTCAAATTGTCAGTTTGCTCTGAAAAAGACAACATGATAACCAGTATATCTTTTAATAAAGGCTTCCACTGGTAGCCATTTAGGAGTGATAAAAGTCAGTCAGTAACATGAACCTAGTGTTTGTTCAGAGATGAGTGTAACATCCATTCCATTCATTCTATTCCACTTTGTTGGTATAGATTTCTAGAAGAATATCATAAAATTATTTTTAAAAATCCATAGAATCAGTTGTCATGAAAGTTTGTTTTAACTCCTAGATAAATTATCAGCATTATCCAGTATAACACTGGAGAAAAACTCCATCCTTGTATTCTTAACCATTTCTTCTTCATTATCTACCCATTGTAAGTTGCCATGATCTCTGTTAACGCTTCCTGAAAGCAAATACTGACGATTATTTTGCTTGGCCTGTGATCATTTGACATCTGGTGAACCAGGATTCTTATATATGATCACCCACTCTAGTACCATCATAAATATACTTTATGTAATCCTATAATCCTCGATGTCTATGGAAACAGCATATCTTTCCTTCGCAGTACCTGCCACAAACTAGACTTTACCATGTTAATGTGTTATTCAATTTAGAGATATTCTATGTTAGGGTTAAAGGTATCAGAATAAAGTATGAGCTCAACTAAGCCTGCTCTGGTTTTGTCACGCTTTGAGATGACTACCTGGGAACCTTATATTGAGCTCTGCATAACCGCTATTTCTCATTTTAATGACCCCTGTAAATCTTTAATGATCACCATCACTGTCAGAAGGGCACAAAAAAGGCACTCGTCAATCCTGATGCAACCCAACAAAATACCTCACCGATGTCAATTAAAATAATGGGCCCTGGTGATGGGTCATTTATAATTTTATTGGGACTTTGCCCTCCCCTCTTCCAAAGAGCAGCATTAAAAGTCTACTCATATGAAAAGTATATGTAAAGCTGTCCTTGGACAGAATAACATACCACAGAAAATGTGATGGGTATTTCATATGGATAGCTTTGCTAATTTAAGTAAGCAAGAACTTCAAAAATGCATCCTTTGCTTTGAACTAAGGACAATATTCTGAAATTTGATTTGTCCAAATTTTATTTCATCTGTCTGGTTCCTTGTTAAGCAGAAGATTGATTAATGTTAGAAGGACATTCTTCCACCATTTAAGCATTGCTTCCTCATGAGTGATTTTTCCATCAGAACACAACCTTTTAAAACATAATCTCACTCACTCAAATGATGGGATACGTTAGCAGCATGGAGAGCTATGAATGAGACACACAGCTGCATATCTGTTTCCCTGAGTGCCACGGAGAAAATGCATCTCTATGAGTCAGCATCGATATATTTGTGGAGGCCTTCACCCTGTAAAAATATAATTAGCAGGAGTAATAGCTGTGGTGTGGAGTAGTCACTAAAGTAAGCACAAACCTATTCTCAAGTGAGCAGACAATGACATAAAAGATGCTCTTGTCTCATTTGCTGATGCTCCTGTAAATCACTCCCAAGTGTCCATTTGGGCAGATAAAAATATATGAAGGTTGACGATATGCACATGTGAAGATTAAGGCTTCCATTCTGTAGTCAAATCCATTAACATAGATCTCTCTATCCACATGCATGGCAATGTTTTTCCTTGGCCTCCTCACACATTTGGCTTGTGAAGATGCAGTTCAGGAAGATCTGTAACTGAAAGAAAATAAATTTTGTATAAGCACGTTTTTATCTTACTGGGTCCTTGAAGAGGCCACTGGCTTTTTATAAACCTTTGCTCTGTTAATGAACTTATTTCTCATTGTTGAAATAAATTAAAAACACTGAGCTTTTCTTCTATCTATCATGCAATGACCACCAGTTTATAACTGAATAGTGACCAGAAGCATGCCATTAGGGTTGCCAACCTCCAGGTACTAGGGTTGCCAACCTCCAGCAATAGCTGGAGATCTCCTGCTATTATAGCTGATCTCCAGCCAATAGAGATCAGTTCACCTGGAGAAAATGGCTTCTTTGGCAATTGGACTCTATGGCATTGAAGTCCCTCCCCTCCCCAAACCCCACCTTCCTCAGGCTCCATCCCAAAAACCTTCCACCAGTTGCAAAGAGGAACCTGGCAACCCTACACACCATCCACATCCAGTCAAAAAATCAAGTTAAAACATCTGGCCTTATTAGTAATACCTTTTTTTATATGGCCTTATCACACTCATGTAAAAATAGGCAAATGCTAATAATCTCTAATGCAGAAGAATTAATATCTGCAATTCTGCATTCAAGAAAACAGAGCCAGCAGTTGCTTCAGACCACGTGTTTGTGTTTATATGTTTGTTTCAAAATATTTGGTTCATTTATTTAACAGAATTCCAGTTATTAACAATGTTGCCAATGGTCTTTTTACATGTGGATTACTGATAACTAATAAAGTAAAAGATATAGCATCAAAATGCACCCAGAAGACCCTTTAGTATAAAACATAAAAGGCCTATTCATAGATTCTTCCAATGCACTAGGAAGTGGGAAAGATTACCCACACTATGGTTGCTCTCTAACACCAGGATTATTTCATACTTTGAGGGTTCTGCTTGCGATTTGTAATGAAATGGTGATTCAAACAGAGGAGTGATTCCAAAATGTAATGGTAGTATAAAATGAAGCTAGCTATGATTGTAGAACTTCATGGAAAGAAGAAGCTATTGTTTTGGTATGGCTACAGTATTCAAGAGGGCTTTTCAATGCAGGCAATAGGATTAGGTTTACCAGATCCCTCCTGTCCTTCGGTGGGAGGTTTTTAGGGTGGAGGTGAGGTGGGATCATGCGCACGTGCGGCCGCGCCAACGCGATTACGTCACTTCTGGTTTACAACCAGAAGTGCTGCATCAAGAGGCCTTTCCCACTCAAACTGGGAGTTTGAGTGGGAAAGGCCTCTTGCGATGCAGCACTTCTGGTTGTAAAATGCATCACAAAGGGCAATTTGCCACTGAAACTCCCAGTTTGCTGGCCTGCGACGAGTCCCGTTTGCTGGCCTGTGACGGGGAGCTTCTCGAGCCGATGCGGAGTTCTCAGGGTGCTCGTCAGGGCTGGGGGAGGCATGGCCAGAAGCCGCAGGGTCTGCGCGGCCAGCTGGCACACCACAGCATAATGGCAGCCATCAGGAGAGCGGAGAGAAGGGAAGTGCCCTCACTAGCCTTGGTGGCAACTTTCCCGCCATGGCGCATGTCGCCGGGCTTCCCTGCCCTCAGATTCAAATGGGCCAATCAGGCCCGGGGACCTCAGGGGTGGGGCCAGCAGGCCGGCTTGGACCTGGGTGTTTTTTACTGTGGTCTGGCTGGTGAGGATAAAAAGAGCTTGCCCGTGGCCCCTCTCTAGCATTCAGCTTCAGCAAAGGGTTCACAAAGTTACTTGGATAAATTATTAGGGACTGTGGTCTATACTACTGTGTGTAATTTGCTGTTAATTGGACCCTACTATGTAATCTTGCATCATTTTATGTGTCATGTTAATACCTATGCTTTGATTCAAGTCTGGGGTTTTTTTTTTTAGATTTCTGGTTGGTTCTACAACCCAAATCCCATTCCATTGTGTATTGAATGTCCCATCCTGTTGATTGTATTGACTGTGTAATTTACCTTAAGCCCCGGTAAGAAAGATGGACTATACATAAAGGAAATAAAAAAAAGTACAGCATTTCTGTGCTTAACCATAAACTATTTATTGATTAAAAACTTTTCTACAAAATCCAGGCAAAATACTTAAAACTTGTCTGGAAAACAAACACATATCCACACCCAGCTTGGAATAGATGGCTTCCTAACACATCATATTTTCTTTAGATAGCTGAAACGAAACGCAGGCTATATCTGCTGACTTGCAGTTTTGAAACTGTTGGGAAATTGCCACTAAACAACTGTTAACTGCAGCAAGATACAACAGCTATAAGCAAAGTTATTTCCTAGCACCTTCACAAAAATACGTTTCCTAACAAATAAGCACTATATCGTTGTGCTCATGAAGGCTGTTAAAAGAGAGAACTATTTAATCCAAGTGGAATATTTGAGTTGATAATAGACATAATTATATCATTGATAGTCACACTGATTTTATATGTCAATATGTTGATAAGGACCCTTTTAACATTTGGAAATATAAACAGTTGGAATATGCTAGTTCCAATTTATTGCAAAATATAAAACAGTAAAACATAAACATTTCATTTTTTTATTTAAGAAGTTAAAATTCTTTTAAATTACAAATACCTTTAAAATGCTCAGTTTTGCAGGTTCCTTGTCCAATTTAGGAAAGAGGTTTCCCTTTGAAGATAATGTTGAAACTCATTAGTGGGGGAGGAGTTGTGTCGTGGTGGTAGGAATTTGGATTATATTGATTTGCCTCTCCCCTTATAATTCTAACAATTTCCTACAATGCTATTATTTCAAGTAGATTTTTAGTTGGCTCTATAGAATCTAGAGAGCCCCGTGGCTCAGAGTGTTAAGCTGCAGTACTGCAGTCAAAAACTCTGCTCATGACCTGAGTTCGATCTCGACAGAAGTCGGTTTCAGGTAGCCGGCTCAAGGTTGACTCTGCCTTCCATCCTTCCGAGGTAGGTAAAATGAGTACCCAGCTTGCTGGAGGTAAAGTGTAGATGACTGGGGAAGGCAATGGGAAACCACCCTGTAAACAGGGTCTGCCTAGTAAATGTCAGGATGTGACGTTACCCCATGGGTCTGTAATGACATGGTGCTTGCACAGGGGACTACCTTTATCCTTTTACCTATAGAATCTAGAAATGGAGATCTGTTTGTCCATGAAGTATAGGATGTTGAATGACCACTGATTTTAGTGATTTGGCATATGTTGTTTTTTAAGTATTTCATTCTTAGCATTTTTGTTTGAAAATAGTGTTGAAGACGTGTAAAAGATAAGCACATGTTAGATTCAGGTAAATACATGGGTATATAATGGAGTTGATTTCCTGTCAGTCAACTGCTCTCCCTTGTCCATATTTTTCTTATCTTGGAAAACCAAAGTGAAGGAGTTGTCTAAGATCTTTTCACAGGACATCCTTGAATTTGTAAGGATTTGTCTTCAGCAGTAGGAACACTGTGACCTTTGAAAACCAGGTGTACTGAGAATGTATCAGACAATATTGTAACCTCTTTCTTTTAAATGTGGCTTAATCTTTATTTACAGTGTGCTGTAGTGTCTAGAGAGTCAGACTAGGATCTCAAAGACTCAGGTTCTAATCCACTCTCTGCCAAGATTGCTTGCTGGATGGGGTTTCCAATAACCAGGTTAGTCCTCAAAATCTCCTAAAATTACAACTGATCTCTAGACTACAGAAATCATTTTCTCTGGAGAAAACAGTTGCTTGGAGGGTGGAATCTACCTTGCTGAGTTACCTCCCCTGCCCAAAACCTGCCTTCCCCAGGATTGTTCCTTAAATCTCCAGTGACTTCCCAAATCAGATTTGGCAGCCCTGTTGTTGGGTAATAGAGTTGTGGTGACACACAGGTCCAGTTCTGCCTCTCTCTAAGAACAACCCATGGGAGCTAGCGGAATGTGAGAGGAGTTTACATGGTAGGCAATTGACAGTTAAGAGAGTGTGAAGATATAGGGTTGTCAGGTCTGGTTACTACTTAGCAGTCATGATCAGTTATGTCAGCTTCCACAAGGATGATTCCAGTGATTGAAGAGGAAGAAAGGGCAATTTCACCCTCTTCTCTTCCTCACCTGTCCATATGGGTCCTACTACCCAATAATCATTTTTCTGCAGATCAGAAAGAACTACTGTGGGGAAGGAAATGTGGCAAAACTCTACATCCACCAGTCCTTTCCACTGATGGATTGATGGATCCAACCCAGTGCATACTGATGAAATATGTTGTATGAACAGGTTACAAAACATGTGAAAAAGATCTGCCAGGGAAGGATAATTAAACTTACCTGAAACCTGCTGTTCACCTTGAAAATGTTCATAGGACAAAATTTGGCATAGGCCTGCATTTTAGGTTGTTCTCTTTTCCCATTTGGGAAAGTCCCAAATACCCCTGTACCTTTACAGTGCAGTCCAAAGCAGAGTTACACTTCAAAAACTATTGACATCAATGGGTTTACAAATGTGTAACTCTGTTTAGGATTATGCTGTTAAGTAACCAGCAGCTACCACTGCATAAAAATGTCTGTTTCTTAATTCCTCATCTCTAAAGGAATAAGTTGTCATTGTCTCAAAGGAGGTTTTGAACATTGATCACTTATAAAATATATGTAGTATATGGATTAGAAGCAATTTACTGGCATTTAGACAAGAAGTACATTAGGAGATTTCATTCAGATCTATTTGAGAAGCTGCCATATATTTTCTTATTTATGTCACTCCCCCGTAAAATGAAGTAAGCAGCAGGTCTTTTATTTCTGTTTTGAGGGTGTGTCCCGTGTACCAAGTGCTTGGCACTGCCACTTGCAGCTGGGGTTTTTATAAGCAGACACTAACTTCTAATTCTCAGATCAACAAAACCTGATTTTTATAATTCAGCAGCAAAGAATTGTTGTGCTGTATAATTCAGAACTAATTAGAACAGATGGTAAAGTGTGGCACTTGCAGGCCTCATGCAAAGAAGTTATTAATATTCTAAACTGATTGGATTATTACAGTTTTAAAATAACTGCATGGCTCTGTTAATTCAATGTGATATTTTAATATACTTTGCTGGTGGCTTTTGTTATTTACAAATAGAAGTACGGCTTAATACAATTCATAGAAAAATCTCGTGTTGCTATTTGAAAACTGTCATAAGGTAAGAAAATAATGAAATCCATCAATTCCATATTTTATTTAATTTAGCTTTTGTTTGTTATAAAGAAGTAAAGTAACGTTTTACTTGTATTTTGATTTGTATTTGAATGGAAAGCAGGATTTATTTACTTTTTTTACACTGGAGTCTTGGGGCCATTCTCAGATGCGATGATGTCGGACACCACCATCATTTTAAATCCTAACACAGGAGATTTAAAAACTGCCCAATTCTGATGAGGTCTGCACTATGGCAAGATGAGGTGCTCCTGTTTTCTCCCTGTACCTTTTCAATTGCCGAAATATCCATGTGCTTCATGGCTAGGTTCTCAAAAAGGCACAGGCGGGGAGAACCAAGAGTGCATTGTCCCACAGTGCTTCTGGCATTTTTAAATCACACACGTTTAACTTTAAAATGGTGGCAGCATCCTTGAAGATGTTGTCACGTCTAGTTTGGCCCAGTAAGTGTTCGTTCAAAGGCAAATTGCTAACTAACATTGTTTGGGAAGTAGGGTTGCCAGGTCCCTCTTCACCACTGATGGGAGATTTTTGAGGTGGAGCCTGAGGAGGGCGTGGTTTGGAGAGGGGAGGGACTTCAATACCATAGAGTCCAATTGCCAAAGCGGCTACTTTCTCCAGGTGAACTGATCTCTGCTAGCTGGAGATCAGTTGTGATAGGGGGGGGGGGCTCCAGCTAGTACCTGGTGGTTGGCAACCCTATTGGGAAGTAATGAGGGAAGAACTAGGCATTTAAAGGATTCCCCAGTAGCTGATTTTGTCTGCCATGAGAATGTATTGACAGGAAGGGACCGAGTCCGAGATACATGGGCTCAGTTCAGATATTGAAGTGAGAACAAGAATGGTGTAGTGGTCATACTAGGATCTGGGAGTCCCAGGTTAAAATCCCCACACAGCCATGAAAGCTTGCTAGATGACTTTGGCCAGTCCTATACCCTCAGCCTACCTTACCATGCAGAGTTGTGAGGAAAAAATGGAGTGGGGGGAGAAGTTTGTAAGCTGCTTTGGGTCCCCATTGCAGAGAAAAGTAGGGTATAAAAGAAGTTAATTGATAAAATATGTATTTATATATGTATTTATTTAGAACACTCATAACACCTTTAGAGACCTGCTTGAGGCAGCTCACAACTTAAACCAAGATACAGTCAGGAACCCATAAAAATAATTCAAGTCAATACACCATTAAAACCTGCCTATCTGTTTCCAGACACAATTTGAAGTGCTGGTTCTTACCTTTTAGGTCCTAAATGGCTTGAGGCTAGGGTACTTGAAGGACCACCAAGTTGGTATCCAGCCCCAGTTAATATCCTCCTCACAAGACCCGCCTATAATTATGAGGCAAGTGGCAACCAGTGATAGGGGTTTTTCAGTAGTGGCATTTTGCCTGTGAAATGCCCTCTCTCTTGAGGCTTTCCTGGCATCTACCTTACTCACCTTTACATGCCATTTCTTTCCATCAAGATTTTTAACTGAGGGGTTTTCTCTTTTAAAATTGTCTTTTATAGTCTGATCCTAGCCTGAGGACTGTTTTATGACGCAATGTGTTCCTTATTTTGGAGCTCTTTGGGAGGCAACCCGCCTTCAACTTCGTCTTCCTATCAACTGCATTTTTAAACCCTTTACCATCTTTATTGCTGCTCTCTCACTTTTATTTGTCTTGTGCTTAAAACATAACACAGCAGTTGAGAAGAAATATAGCCATTGTCTGTCTGAGTGGTGCTCTTATGTGCCACATGAATGAATGAGTGATTTATTTGGAAGCTGATAGCTGGAATAATGTCTAACATAAAACAAACTGCCCATAAATGCAGAATAGGCACTACCTTAAACATAACAAAATATGTTAAGCAACAGCAAAAGAAGCCTTAAGGAAACTACAACACTGAGAATAACATAGACGTGATTATGATCATGATCTATGTATAACAATCTAGGTAATTTCCAAAAAGATCAAACCAACATGTCTTACACCCTAATCCAAATCAGTTGTGCCAGCATATCTGCCTGCAGTATCCATGTAACTCCATGTGCTGTGACATTTTTGCTGGAGGAGCTGATAGTGTGCTCCTTGCTAAGCACTGGGCGTTGTGCGCATGAAGCTGGCTGCGTTACTCCATGATGGAGAAAGTTGATGCCTGAAAAATCAAGCAATAAGTTGTTATAGAACTCTGGAGGCTGAAAATCACACTCGCATTGACTCTGATCCAGCAAAACACTTAAGCGAGAGCCGAAGTGCACGGTCTTGAGTGCTGCCATTGATTTCAGCGATGCCATTCATGTACCGAAAGTCAAACATGTGTCTTTAAATGCTTTGCTGGCTCACAGACAGCAGACAATGGGGCCAGTCTATCTAGCACTATGCCAGTGCAAATTCTATTTCTTTCATGAGGCTTTGTAAAGAAGCAGCTATAAGTGGATTGAACTCCAATTAGATTAGATTACATAATAGCTCTTACAGTTTTACTATATCAGTTCACCTTTGCTATAAGGCCAGATCTGGGGCCAAACCTTTGGACCGGCATACACCTAGATATGGGCTGAGGGCATCTTCTCCCATGATAATCATGTACTGTTGAAGTCCTTTGGGGGGCTGCATCACTCATTCAGTTTACCTAAATGGTTTGACTTGTACTCTGAAGGGCGAAGAGATAAAGAAGGGCGGAGCCATCAAATGGTTGCTGCGGCACCATACAGCTGAATTACAAAGGGCTGTGTAAGGTCTGTATCACTCAGAAATTGGGTTGCCAACCTCCAGGTAGTACTGGAAAAAGAACAAAGAACGGTGCTGTGCAATGTAGCTAACCAATACAAAAAACCGCACGGGGCTCATATATATATAAATGCTATATTCACCATATAGTTACAAAGTTATCTATATACCAAAAGCACAGTGTGAAGCGCATCACCTTACAAAATACAGAAACGGTACATGTATCCAAACTGTCACCCTCAATAACCAAATAACCAAACTGTCACCCTCAATAACCAAAAGTCCAAAGAACGCAGACTGGCTATAGGAAACACCAGTCATACGCAGTAGGATAGTGTCAGTGGATAGCTGAACTCCAGCCCAACTTCTTGCCGCGACCGACAATCTGGAGGACGCAACACAGCTGTCCCCGAAGCACCAGTCATGCACGGTCGAATGGCATCAAAAGGTAGCCAGATTAAAACACAACTTCTTGCCACGGGTAGATGGAAATTCCACAGCGAGGGTGCAGACAAATGATCCGGAACGTGCAATCTAGATATATTTCTACACGTTTTGTGTAGGGCTTCGTCAGCCAAGACACTATCTATTTTTCTTTATAAGAACAAATCAATGAAGTGACTTCTCTGGGTTCTGTTGTAATCTTAGGATCTATGGGGCAATTGAACTCTATGGCAATAAAGTCCCTCCCCTCTCCAAACCCTGCCCTCCTCAGGCTCTGCCCCAGAAACCTCCCACTGGTGGCGAAAAGGGACCTGGCAACCCTACTCAGAAAGTGTGGACTTGAGAGGATGACTTTTTCCCCCCAAAGAAAGTGGATAGGCTTGAGAGTCAATTAAGGTAGTTGTGGTAAAATATTTGTACCCCCCCATCAAGACTTAGACCCTCAGAGTTTAAAACTGTACGGTTATCATTTAAATATGACTGAGCTTCATCATTTTAGTATTGCCGGCCTTACAACTAGCTGAGATTGAAGTAAGGGCTTCTGTCGCAGATGGTTTAAGTATTTCAGGAAAAAAGAAAAGGGAAATTTAAACTTGGCAAGCTGTTCTCTCTCTCTCTCTCTCTCTCTCTCTCTCTCTCTCTCTCTCTCTCTCTCTCTCTCTCTCTCTCTCTCTCTCTCTCTCTCTCTCTCTCTCTCTCTCTCTCTCTGTCTTCTTTTTGCATGACCAAATCACAAATTTTTGGTTGTCCAAAAGGGAAAATTGATATCTTCCATGTGTCAATGTAGCTGGGTTTTTTTTTTTAAAGAATTGTTTCAGCCCGAAGGACACGAAAGCAAACAAACTTCATGCTGTCTTTTTTCAGGGTATGGAAAAACTGATTCCCACGTTCCATTGTAAACTTGTTAATTGGGCAAAAATTCAATGTTCCAGTCAGCTGTTGTTTTAAATTATGCTTTTTTAAAAAAAGCCAGATATCTGTGCTATGCTGGGCAGCTTTCCTCTCATCATGGGACAAGAATGTTTCATATAGCAGAATGTGTTGAGGTGAGGGGGACAGAGGGCAGTGTTTTATTCTGCTTGCCCATCCACTATATTTTCGTTGCAAAATAGAACCACTCTTTCCTGCTTTGCATATGAATATGGGAATAAATGCACATAGAACCCCCTGTCATGTCTAATTAGACCCCTCTGAACTCACATTTTTGGAGGCAGTGGGCAGAAATGCTTCAAAAACTGGGCAGTGAGTATCTGTGGAATCAAGAAAATCCTAGTCTCTTTTCTCACTGAAAGGAAGATCTCTTTCATTACTCTCTGCTCTTTACTTCTGATCACATGGGCCATAAATTAAAAGGAAGCATTAATAAAACCATGTAACATAGTTATGAAAACATAGTTATCATGCATTAACCCAGAGTCCATCTTTGTCTTCTGCTAATGGTCATTCTTTTCTTCATCATCAGGAATCCTGCACCTATTATTGGGGAGGGGCCGTGGCTCAGTGGCAGAGCTTCTGCTTGGCATGCAGAAGGTCCCAGGTTCTAATCCCTGGCATCTCCAGTTAAAGGGACTAGGCAAGTAGGTGATGTGAAAGACCTCTTCCTGAGACCCTGGAGAGCCACTGCCATTCTGAGTTGACAATACTGACTTTGATGGACAAAGGGTCTGATTCAGTATAAGGCAGCTTCATGTGTTCATGTGTTTTATTGTAGGTTCATGTGAACTTTTTTCACAGAACTGTAACCCTGGGAAATCATATACTCTATAACCTTCCTCTCTTAAGTAAGCAGCCCACTGTGTATCTAAATTTCACTGCCATTTTATGGGCTTTTGTTTCTCTGTTAGCCTGATGTTGCAACCAAAGCTTCCACCAAGAGGATTGCCGTAGTTCTTACCTTTTAGTAAGCTGACACATCACAGCTGCCTTCTGTCTCCCAAACATAAAATACTTTACAGTTTACTATAATAACGATACAGACTTAGATATGGTGACACAACTCCAGTAAAATTGAGGATACAGCACTGTGAGATTAAACCTGATTTTATTACCCCTGGGGCATCAGGCCTGCCTGACACCAATATGACTTAAACATATGCTTCCAGCCATTGACCAGGCATTTCATTTGAATTATTCGTTAGAATGCTATTCGCCAAACATGAATCCAATTACCAGCTGAAGTCAGGCGATGGAATGGTTAGAGAAGGAATAGCCTAATGGATTAGAGGGAGCAAAAATGGGGGTATGATTTGTGTGGTAATCAAGAAGAGAAGGTCAGTGGTAATAGAGCAAGCTGGTTGAGAATATAGGTTCCCTTCCTCTTTGCTTCTGAATTCTATCGAGAGATCTACAGTTTTTAATGTGTGTGTTTTTTAAAAAAAAACATACTGACAGGATGAGTGCCAGCAGAAAAAGAGGGCCTTTTGATGATTCAGTCAATTAAAGCTATTCTGAAGACAGACGGTTAACAAATGCAAAATTGATGAATTGGGCGAATGTTCCAATGTAGGACAACAGGAAGTTGAGAACCGGTCTGATAAATAATATTCATCCCAATGTTGCAATAGATCGACATGGAATAGGCTTTTAAATTTGCCGCAGAGGGACTGGGGTGTATATACTTTTGTTAATTGGGGTACTGCAGTTTAAATACATTCCACTAATCTAGAAGCAAGAGGCATTACTATCTCACTGACAAACATTTTATGAATTGTCAAGTGCTTAAAAGAAATGCTTGTGCTGAAATTCATTATGGAATAGAGCCATTCACTTTCATCTATAGGCACAATTTTAAAAAATCAAATTAATAAGCACAAAATGCTTCAAACTTATGGGGTTATAATACACATAAAAAATCCTCAGGCATCTCTGGTTATATTTTAAAATCCTACATCTCTTTTTGTAACCATTGGCTCATTGTTAATGCTGCAGAAAAACATCAGCCTGTACTTGGGTCAGAGCCTGACGTTATATTTCTTATTTAGATCGTTAAAAAGTGTAGCTGGAATTTGGCCAGAGACACATATCTTTATGATTACAGAGGTGTCTAATAAGATTAACATTTTAAACAGGTCCCAGTATCTCCCTCTGGATTTTTTTCTTTTTCTTTTTATATCTTTGCAACATTCCAAAAACACTGGCTATTTTCTGGTAACTTGCTAGCCACAAAATGCAGGCAGAGAAGCTGAAACATTCAGAGTAGCCCTTGGGGCATTTTTGTACAAAGCCTGTATAGTCCCACAGTATAGTCGAGGTAATGGCCTGTTGTACTTCCAGTTCCACCATAGGAGAAGGAAGCACATTCCACAGGGAAATATCTCTAGGAGCAGATGACAATGTACAAGTTATATAACTCTTAGAAACACAGAAACATAGAGCTGGAAGGGACCTTAAGGGCCATCTAGTCCAACCCCTGCACAATGCAGGAAATTCATAATTATCTTCCCCTCCAGTCTCCCAGTCCCCCAGTGACTGTATGTCCAGAAGTAGGCAAAAAAACCTCCAGGATCCCTGGCCAATCTGGCCTGGAGGAAAATTCCTTCCTGACCTGAAAGTGGTGATTGGCATTACCCTGTGCATGTAGGAAAGGGCCACGAGATCCGAGCACTAACTCATCCCTTCCTGCCCTCCCTTTCATGATCTGCCTAAGTTCACAGAATCAGCATTGCTGTCAGATGTCCATCTAGCCTCTTCTTAAAAACCTCCAAAGAAGGAGAACCCACCACCTCCTGAGGAAGCCTGTTCCACAGAGAAACCTCTCTAAGTGTCAGAAAGCTCTTCCTAATGTTTAGCTAAAAACTCTTTTGATTTAATTTCAACTTGTTGGTTCTGGTTCAGCCTTCTGGGGCAACAGAAAACAAGTCCTTTGAGGAAAGGCTGAAGGAACTGGGTATGTTTAGCTTGGAGAGAAGTCAACTGAGAGGAGATACGATAGCCATCTTCAAGTACTTGAAGGGCTGTCATATAAAGGATGTTGCGGAGTTGTTTCCTCATAAGACTTGGTCTCCAGAACCCTCACTATCTTCATTGCCCTTCTCTGGACATGTTCCAATTTGTCAACATCCTTTTTAAATTGTGGTGCCCAAAACTGAACACAATACTCCAAGTGAGGTCTAGCTAGAGCAAAGTAAAGTGATACCATCTCTTCACATGATCTCGACACTATATTTTCATTGATGTAGCCCAAAATCACATTTGCATTTTTAGCCACCGCACTGATTCACGTTCAGTGTATGGTTTACTAAGACTCCTAGGTCCTTTTCACACATAGTACTGCCAAGACAAGTCTCCCCCTATAATTATGCATTTGATTTTTCCTACCTAAATGTAAAACTTTACATTCATCTCCATTGAAATTTATCTTGTTAGTTATAGCACAGTTCTCCAGCCTGTCAAGATCATTCTGTATCTTGACTCTGTTTTCTACTGTATTTGCTACCCCTCCCAATTTAGTATCACCTGCAAATTTAATGGGCATTCCCTCTATTTGTTCATCCAAATCATTTGTAAAGATGTTGAACAACACAGGGCCTAGGACAGATCCCTGAGGAACTCCACTTGTCACTCTTCTCCAAGAGGATGAGGAACCATTAACAAGCACTCTTTGGGCGCGATCTGTCAACCAGTTACAGATCCACCTAATGGTGATAGGATCCAAACCACATTTTACTAACTTGTCAACAAGAATATCATGTGGAACCTTATCAAAAAACCTTACTGAAATCAAGATAAACTATGTCCACAGCATTCCCCTGATCCAACAAGGCAGTAACTCTTTCAAAACAGGAGATAAGGTTATTCTGACATGAATTGTTCTTGAGGAACCTGTACTGGTTCTTAGTAATCACAGCAATCCTTTCTAAATGTTCAAGGACTGACTTTTAGATGATTTGTTGTAATACTTTTCCAGGTATAGACATCAAGCTGATAGGTTGATAGTAACTTGGATCCTCCTTTTCCCTCTTCTTGAAGAAGGGGACAGGGAACCTTTGGTGGCTCAGGAGAAACAAGTAGCCTATCACTTCCTTCCCAATGGGCTACCAAGAGTCCTACAGTGACCTTAAATAGACTAAGAATGCTCAGTGTAATTGTGTTTCAGAAGAAGCATACCTTATACCATGCAATTCTTTGCAAACTTACTCCTCAAAATCAGTTGAATTATCTAGATTATCTGCATAGAATTCCATTGGTGGAGTGCTGTCTCTGAGCCCAGTTTCTCATATACCAACACCCACACCAGTCATTTCACAAATGGAGGCTTGGATCCATTGGATTCACCTGAAATTTCCATGGATGGAAGGGATTTTCACTCTTAGAATGAAACTGCCTTGCCTTCCTCCTACTGCAGGCCAATACCAGCACCCCAATGCTAGAGCAGCATTGGGGAAGCTGAGCTCTCTAGAATTTCAGCAAAATTCACCTCCCTTCTGCCAACAGAAGTACCTTGTGTTACCCAAGCCTGAATGATTAGCCCCCTTGCCCTAACATCATCATTGTAGAGAGAGAAAGGGCATCTGGAGAGACTAGGTATGGTTTTTCTGAACCCAGAATTCCTTGCAATAATCAATTGATTGTGGAATGTAAAGAAGAAGAGTTGGTTTTTATATGCCAACTTTCTCTAACACTTAAGGGAGAATCAAACCAGCTTAGAATCACCTTCCCTTCCCCACAACAGACACCCTGTGAGGTAGGTGAGGCTGAGAGAGTGTGACTAGCCCAAGGTCACCCAACTGTCTTTGTGTGTAGGAGTGGGGGAACAAATCCAGTTCACCAGATCAGCCTCCACCACTCATGTGGAGGAGTGGGGAATCAAACCCAGTTCTCCAGATCAGAGTCCACCACTCCAAACCACTGCTCTTAGCCACTACCCCATGCAAGACAAAAGAATAAACACATCTTCGTTCTCCTTGCTCCTCCCCCATCCCACAATTCCTCATAAGTTCTGACTTGTAAAAAGTAAAACATTCGATGTAACAAAATTCTTTTTCAATTCTAGGTATTCGGATAAAAAATAAAGATTTTTCAAGGCCAGGCTAGCTAGCTACAGCTGGGGCTTGTAGGCAGAAATAACTGAGGACTCAAACAGACACTATATTAATTAGTTAGGTTGCAGACAGTGAAGCCTGTACTGAGAAGATTCAAGTTACAAAGGCTCTTCAGAGCCAAAGGAACAAATGGAAAAATATATTGTTGGGGGGATTGCGATAACTTACAAGCAAAGAATTTCACTACCTCCAGTACCATTTGGATCACACAAAATGGCAAGAAGCTAGAGAAGAGTTAAAGCAAGCAAGGAAGTCAATATATAAGCAAAGCCAGCAGTTGATTTGAAAAAGGAAAAGAGAAATAGTATCTGTAGACATCAGATGTCATATGTTATTCAGTGGTGACAAGGTGCGCTCTTGCACTTTCTTAAAAAGCAGCCGTCTTTCCTCCGAAATAGGGCTTTAGCAGAATGCAGGTCTTTTGCTTTTTTACAGAACTTGCTCTTGATTCAGTGAAACCAGGAAGTGTCGATGTAGCTACCTGCCACCATAAATCCATCACTGTGTAACATGCTGCAAAGGGCCCTAACGCAAAACACGAGGCAGCCATCTGCTTACCATGTATGATTGCTGTTCTCTGCAAAAAAAAAAAGGAAAAAAGGAAAAAAAAAAAGAAAATACCGCTTTGCTCCCAGCACTTAAGAGTGATTAGCTGTAACTTATGGTGCTTGCCGCAGCTCACTCACTGATGGGTAATTACAAGGGAAAGGAACCTTGGGAATGTCTGAAGTCTAGGAGCGACTTGTTGGCAAGGACTCGCACTTGTGACAGCCTTAAAGTCCAGCAAATCTCTTTACACATGTATCGAAAGAGGGGATGAAGGCAGGGCCACGGTGAGGATTTTGGCCGAGATTGTTGATCTTTTATGGAGACTGTTCCAAGGTCTGCCCTGCAGAGCATGAAGTGCTGGTTTCCTTTCTCTCTGGC
Organism: Euleptes europaea; assembly: GCF_029931775.1. NCBI lineage: Eukaryota > Metazoa > Chordata > Lepidosauria > Squamata > Sphaerodactylidae > Euleptes > Euleptes europaea. The sequence goes on from NC_079323.1 coordinate 39,105,980, forward strand.
AAAACATTCTTTGATTAAAAGAGGAAAGGCTTTAATTGCCCCTTCTGTCACAAGCCCAACTCAGCAATTTATTTTTCCAGTAGTCGCATCTGTCTTTTATTGGCTCTTTGGCGGGCACCTCTGTTGGCTCCACAATACTATTTTCTGTTCTGTGTCTTTCAGGCTGCTATGGGGATGGGTGTTGGCTGGGTCTGGAATGCATGGCCTCCTTGTAGCTATTTTATGCCCTGTTATAAATTTTGAGGCTAAGCTCCCATTCAGGGCTTTGAATAGAATAATATTCAATACCTTTTATGTTCAATGCCTCTGCATTTAGGAGTTTCTATAGAATGGCCAGTTTATGGAAGAAGATTACAATTCTGTCTAAAATTTAGCTCCTGCACTCCCACAGTTTAAATCGATCCTGCTTACTCTGTTTAGTCAGGTTTCTGCCGACTGCGTTTGGAGCCTGGATTTTCTTCTCGGGCACAGGTTTTTAAGTTCTCCATGTGTACAATCATTCTCAGGTTTTTGAAAGTGAGAAATGTTCAGTGAGCAAGTCTCAGAGTGCCTTTTATGAGGCTACTTAGAAGGGATTTAATAGAATGGAGCAAATTGACTTGGTGCCAATATAGCCATAGAGGCTGTTTCATGAGTAGAAAATGGCAGGGCAAAAGACCCAACAATGAGAATAAGAAAATGTGGAGGTCCCAGTTGTCAGACAGAACTGATTGTTTTGTGTGTACTTCAGCTTGGGACGATTCTGTATTTGAGGAGGGCGAGGAAGAGAGCTTTTAGGGCCCCCTTCCCTCCTCTGCCCACCTCCAGGCACCCCACTTGTGCACTCCTTTCCTCCCACCCACTCACATGGTTCCCACATGCCTGCATGACTTTCCCCTGCCAGCTTGTGAGCCCTCCCACTGCTAGGGTTGCCAGCAGGGTTGCCAGCTCTGAGTTGGGAAATACCAGGGGATTTGGGGGGCGGGGCCTGAGGAAGGCAGGGTTTAAGGAGGGGAGGGAGTTCAATGCCATAGTGTCAAAATGCCAAAGCAGCCATTTTCTCCAGGGGAACTGATCTCTATTGGCTGGAGATCAGTTGTAATAGCAGGAGATCTCCAGCTAGTACCTGGGGGTTGGCAACCCTAGTTGCCAGGTCCCCTGTTGCCACCAGCAGGAGCTTCAGTGGGGAGGCGATTCGTGTGTACACAGTGAGTGCATGCAAAAACATCCCTTCCAGGTTTACCCTGGAAGCGACAGGGATGCTCTAGAACATAGAGTTTGGGGGGGGGATTGCTAGAGCATCACCATCACTTCTGGGGTAAACCTGGGACATTATTTTGCTGCATTATTTTGCTGCACAGATTGCCCCCCTTCAGCTGGCCTGCTTCTCCTGCCGGGAGATCTCCAGCTAGTACCTGGAGGTTGGCAACCCTAAAATAGATGCAAATAAACTAGAAGATGCTGCCTCCCCTACACGTAGCGTTTCCAACCTCCAGGTACTAGCTGCCATCAGTTTACTAATGTACCTAGTTCAGAAGGCAGTGCAGAACAGGCTATTTCAAGATAAATGAATACCAGTGAAGTGGGTGGAGAATAGCTCTTAGTACTGTGTAAAAGTAGAAGGACATATAAGCATACTGGTGAACCCAATTCAAGGTACTATTTTTGACCTTCAAATCCATCCAAAGTTGATGCCTACCATTCCTCTGGGGGCATCTTTCTTTATGATAATCTCAGATTCTTTAAGATTGCAATTCTTAACACACTTATTAAGGAGTAAGTCCAATTAAATTAAATGGAATTTACTTCTGGCTATACATGTTTAAGATTGCACTGCATGATCTATAGGAAAGACCCTCCTCTCGCTTCCAAATTTCCTCATTAATACCCTTGTTCAAAATCCTTCTTTCAGAAGAAATAATAGCCTGTTCTGTTTGGGAAAGGTTGTGGAAGATGAGCTGGATTGCTATTACAAAGATTGTCAGTATCAAATGCATTTATTTTCTGGTTTGCTTTTTAAAGTTTTAAATGATAAGATTTGATATTTTTTGCATGATAGCCTGGGGAGTGATAAGTTGCTTAGTGTGGAATCTCTTTCTGAGGAAGATAAAATAACTAAAAAATACATATTACCTCAGAACAAGGTACTTACTATGTAACTGTGTCCTTTAAGAACTTCAAAAAAACTGACATTTCATCTTCTTTATCTCAATATTTTCTTATTCACCTAGGTCTTGAAGATAATATTTTCCTTTAAAAAAGAAATTACAATGTGCACATCTGCTTATTTACTGATCTTCACCAAAAGGCATCTTCTAAAAGTCTGGTAAAAAAAGATCTCAACAATATTTGACCTGTTGCATACTGAACAGGTGGACCTGGCTTGCTTGACTTAAACCTGGCTAGATGACTCTGGTTGGTTACTTTGACACAGGTCACACTGGCTGGGCATAAAGCCTTTTATAAACCTTGAACTAGAGGACAGGGGGTGAGGTAGCATTTCTTTCTCCATCACTACGTACCTAGCTCAGACAGAATCTGGCTTTGATTGTATGTACCTTGTGTTAGGCACCAGGGACAGCGTAGGGATCCTTCTGGTGTACTGTCATCCTAGCTTACCAGCCGGGTCTCTGGCTGAACTGATGAAGGTGGTGTTGGATTTGGTGCTGAGGACCCCAAGGATGATTATCTTTGGGGATTTCAACATAAATACTGAGGCTGCCTTGTCAGGTCGAGCTCAGCACTTCATGGGTCTGTCTGTCTCAGATTGTAACAGATCCAACACATGAAAAAGGACAGACGCTGGACCTCTTTTACTGCACCAAGCAGCTTGCTGGTGATCTGATTAGAGGGCTGGAGTTTGGGCCCTTGTCGTGTTCACTGTCTTCTAAAGGCACAGTTGAGTTTGCTGGCTCCTTCCTGACAGAGGGGTGGACCGATTTGGATGGTCTGTCCTCAGCGATTAATAGATCTTGTTGGTTTCCAGGTGACTCTGGGTGATTTTGAGAGCCTTCTGTTGACTCTGTGGAGGCCCTTGCAGCTGCATGGAAGGATGGGCTGAATGGGGCCATAAACAGAGTTGCTCCTTGGCATCCTCTTCCATGTTCTGTTTGCCAGGTAGCTGAACAATATGAAGCAGACCGGAAGATGACAAGAGCAATGTTTGCTGAAGATTTGGGATGAATCTAAGTTAGGATTGCCAACTGCCCATTTATGGCAAGCAATCTACTGCCCATCACTGCTGTTGCCCACTGACTCTCAGTTGGTCGGCAGGAGGAAGTAGGTGGGGGAAGAGAGGGGGGTGACCAGCATCATCTACTCAATGACATCACTTACAGTGTAACTGGAACTGCCGGCATGAGGCTTTCCCTGCCTCCTTCTGTTCCTATCTTAAGTTTCCAACCAGCCGGTTTTGCTTCCCCCGCCCTACCGCCACTCAACTGTTTAGTTTCCAAGATCTGTCAGGATCAGTCGAGCCTGGGCCATCCAGGTCAGGGATCTTCCTCTGACACTTCACAAAATCAACAGCAATATCTCAGCAGGGAACACATCCTTAATTCTGGTATAAATTCAGCTTGCTCCCCAGATATATAAAACAGACCAACAACCATGAAGGGAGGACAATATGTAGACATGTTACAGAAACAACTGGGGCACAATTTATGTACTATGATAATTCTCCATACTCTGGCCCATAACTCTGTAATACAACTTGATGGAGAAACGATATGAATGGGATGAATAGACTCGTTCAGAAAGAACTCTATGAGCTCACTAACATCTCTGTATTGTCATAATGTATGGTCAGATGATACATGAACCCTAGACATGTATCAATGAGAATATGGGCCACTTTACAATTCAAGTAAAAAACCCACACTAAAATCACCTATGTCAGTTACCCACTTTCGGTTGTCTTTCTCTCCAACAGTAAGGAACCGTTGACTAGGTTTGCCTTGTTTGAAGATGCCCTCAAATCTTGGCAGTGACCAATACAACACTAATAAGGAATTTGTGGCTAAGTGGTGAGAAAATGCTACAAGCCTGGAAGGAATGCAGAGATCTAAAAAGAATGAGTATCAGAGACAATTTTTAATACAGAGTAGAATACAAATATCTAGGCTGAGGAATTAGCAAATCTCAAGCTATTAAAATAATAACAAGTATTCAATGCCAATATCAAATGTTAGAAGCCCACTAAAGAGCCAGTTATTCCAAGAATCCAAATACTATGTCACTTACACCACTCAAGAGAGACCGTTAAGAGGCCACACAGCAGACTAGACTATCATTGGCTAAGGATGCATAGCCCAATTCATCCTGCCTGTATTTTATTGCATTTTAATACCTCATGGATTCCTTCTTTGTTATAGGAAAAATGTCAATTTCTGCAGCATTTTGGAATTTCCCCCTTTAGATACTTCAAAAATGGTAAAATCAAATCTCTGATTTCATCGAACAGGTTACCAGTTAATACAAATGAAGGAGCTGCTAAAGAAAGTACTAGTTATTCTAAGCCCAAAGAAACACTCCTAGCAGAAACCTCTACTGAGGAGAGGAGATGATAATTGATTTGTGTCTAACAGTCAACCCTTGTGTAGCTGTGGAGATCTCTAAAAATATTGAGAAAATCCCAACAGCCACCAAGCATCCCAAAGAGTTATCACCTCCAGAAACAGGGAAAGATCTGGTGTTGAGCAATGTGGAGGTAGACCTCTTCTCTTCCTTTTCAACACTTCCAGAAATAGAGCAAAATAACTCAGTCCAAAGGTTCCAGTTCCTCCAACAACAACGGGTTGCTATCCAACAAAAGGCCAGAACTCAAGATGGTAGAATTTGTTCTGTACTCCTAGACACCCAAGTCCAAACTCCTCTTTAAGAATTAGTCCCACAGCTTCATGTGGTGATCAGATGTGAGCTAATCATTTGTTACACTCAATTTATGCTGAGCAGCTGCAAATACATGCAAAACCAGTTTGCATCAGGTTTTCCAAAAACTTCACATGCTGGGCAGAGCATTTACATAGCAAGGATGGGGAAGGTAGTAGAACTCAATTGGGTTGTTTGAGAACATGCATGGGCAAAAAGCCAGTTTAGCTGTATTGCATGGTTCATAGGGAAATGAAACAACCTGCCGGACAACCACAGATTGATGAACTATACAACTGATCAGCAAAAAAAAAAAGGTCTCTTAACAACTGGTGAACAGGATGCAAGCCAAACCTATGGCTGTTCAGGCATTCTGGTTCCAGGTGGAAAGGGGTGTATGTGTGAAGGTAGTTCTAGACTGATCAGTGAAACGGGACTTTGTCAGGCAATTGAAATTGTGCAAGGTAGGGTGGTTGGGACAATTAATCCAAGACAGGAAATGAAACAGTCTTACCATATCTGGGCATGGTTCCTATAATAGAAATACCAATGCAACTGGAGTTCTGCTAGTGGTTAAAGGCACCCTGAGGATCCTTGATTAATGATGTAGGCATTGGTAGGGGCCAGACTTTTTCCAGGAAATTCCCTGTGCTGCCTGTACTAGTCAAGTTAGTTTGGCTGAATTAGGAATGGTCATTCTTTTTCTGGCTCTCTGTCTTTAAACTCAGTAAGGGCCAGAGGTTTGTTCGTTTGTTTGCTGTACAAATAAGGGGCAATTAAGAAGGGAAGTATGGTGCAAGGAAAGAGTATTGTAGAGTGGAAGAAAGGACAGAATGATCCGAGAAAGATATTCAGCCAAACCTGTGAGGGTGCAGAGAGAAAAGAGAGTATTCCATGGGAAGCATAGAGAAAAAGAAACTTAGCAGATAATGGGTTAAAAGTAAAACACCAAATTAAAACTGGAAAAAAGTGCTTTTCCACACTTAACATATCAGTGAGGAACTATTGAGTTAATAAAAAAATTAAAACGCAGCTCTTGAGTTAATACAATTTTTTTAAAAAAAAGTAATGTAAAAAAAAAATCGCCCTGAGAGTGATTTCACTTCTGTAGCTCTGAACGTTGAGCAAATTTTAATATAGTGGATTATAGAAAACCAGAGTGTAGCATTAAGGCTAGTTTGGAACCGTGTAAAATGGAGCTGTGATTCTTTCTCATTCCAACATTGCTGACTATCGTATCACTCTGAGATGACAAGCTGAGTATTTATCTTCTAGAGGGGAATTCCACCTGCCAACTAGTGAAGTAATTTATCAATAATGAGGTCAGTCTGAGGGCAATGAAATTGATGGTGATTCCGTCTTGCTAGACTTCCCTTTTGGAAGACTGAGGGGAAAGAAAACAAGAGATGCTGTCAAATAGGGACTGAAACTACTCAAAGGCTCGACAAAGAAAGTAGGACAGATGATCATAGCCCAAGAGATATATATGTGTGTAAAGTGCCAGCAATAGAAAAATGTTGGCAAGCAGTAGTTCCAGAAACGTATCAGCGATTTGTATCCAGTTGTCTAAATTCTAATCTCCATAACCTGAGGATCATATTGTTACAATGTATGGTGGGGAAGACATGCGTATCCTAGACATATAGCCATGTGAATTAGTCCCACTTTCCAATTCAGACCAAATTTGCACCAGGGAGTGGGAAAGCCTGAGTCCATGGGAGAGAGAAAAAGACTTCTTTCTACCACTTCTTTCTTTGCTCAAAGGAGCTATCAACTTGGGTTTCACCTGGCTTAAGGAGTTGACACATACAACCAGGAAGGAAGGGATTGCTCGATGAACTGATGAGGTTCCTAAGCACTGAGACCTGGAATATAGTGAAATCAATACTCACTTTATTAAGGGGAGTAATTAATACAGCCATGATCGCATCAGGCCATAGAACAACACCAAAATCATAGAACACCCACACTGATACAAATATCCAAATGCCCACATGTGTTTTTGTTTGTTTGTTTGTTTAGTTCATTTAATGGAGATCCCAAGCGGCTTACCTTATACTTCCATTTTTATCCTCATAACAACCCTGTGGGGTAGGTTAGGCTAACTGTGTGTCACTAGCTTAAGATCATCCAGAAAGCTTCCATGGCAGAATGGGGATTCAAACCTGGGGCTCCATCATCCTAGTCTAACACTATAACTACTGCACCACACAGGCTCCAAATCAAGGATCCACGTTCTCAGGCAGAAATAGATCCCAATATCTGGCCAGTCGATAAGCTGAAAGGGGGAACAGCAAGATCCAAATGATACAGTAGAGTCTGTTTCCAACTGGAGGGGTTCAGTATAAATGATTTAAAAAATCCTAGGCTTAAAATAGAAAAGGGGATTTAGGTCAGAGAGCTGGGGTGCTCTCAGGTTAATGGAAGTTTAGAAGGAGTACTTTTGCAAGCCCTGGAAACATTTCAAAATAAGAAAAGGAGGGGAAATCTTAATGTGGGATGCAGCAGTCTTAAAAATATATATTTGGGATCTTAACCTTATGTATATCAAGGTCCAAATTCATACCAACACTCAAAAGAATGAGAGTGAATAAGCTTTTTTAAACAGAAAAAGGATTTTATTTAATTAACAGAAAAGAAACGAAATTATGCTAAAGCGATTTGCAGAGTAAAATGAAGGTTTTACAGAAAAGAAAAATTTGTTAGTAAAACAACCCCAAACTTTCCCTAATAAACTACGGGCCTATAAGGGAAAACTGAAAAAGGGAAAATAAGACACATGACCCTGGTCGTGAAGAGAAGGGGAAGGAAGGGTGTCCTCAGCGATGAGGAAGCAGCATCAGGAGCTTGAAACTGATCCAAAAAGGTTAGGATATGGTTGAGATCTCACACATGCATGTTTTACTTCCTGGAATGACAGCAGTTCAGAGTGAACAGGATAAATGCCATGGGAGTATAGATGGTCTTATACATAGAAGTAAAATATTGTGAGAATGCTGAGCGTGAGGCTGAAACATTGGCAAGAAAGAGAGAGAGAGAGAGAGAGAGAGAGAAATATTGCAAAAAGTTAGCTATTATGAGAACACATAAAGCTTGGGAACTCATTTATCAAACACATGATGAATTTCACCCTGGCCATCAAAATATTTGGACCAGGAGTCACAAGTGACAGAGTTGCAAAATTAATTTCAATTCCAATGTAAATTCCAACGTCACCAGTAAGCCTCATTATTAACTACACCAGAACTACTAGTGGGGGAAATCTTTGAGTGTGCTGAGAAAGACAACAGTGACATGCTGCTGCATTTAAAAGACGCCCTTCTACAAATTATATCACTTTTTAAGGATGGCTCCAAATTGCCCCAGAATAGAAAGGTTTTTCTGCACCCATTTCCCTTGAATTATATATGTGATTTTTTTTTTTGACAGATCTCAAGAGCAAGTTTTTCTTTGCTCTTGTCTTTGGGTGTGCATTTGTGTTCAGGAGGATTGGGGTTGTAATATTTCCAGCATTTGATTTGGGCCTGATGGATGATTTCTTTCATCAAGGGTCATGTGCAGTGCTAAATATGAAGTCTGTGTGGTCACTGTTTGTTCAGTTGTTGCATATTAGCTCCTCAGTGGTTAAGACAATCTGAACAAATAAGAGGGCTTACGTGACATTATATTACCCTTTATTAGTAGGAAATTGAAGTCTAGAGATTATTATTAAGCCTCAGCCACTGAAGTCTGACAATGCTCTGGTGGAGACCTTTTAGGCTGACCTCTGATAGCTGTATTAGGAGGATTTTACCCTTGTTACTAATTAAATAAACAACTCTGTTAGTATTAGGTCCTCCTCATAGCCATTTCATGACATCAGTTCTTGAATGGACCACAGGATAAAGGGAATCGGGTTCCCTTTTGGAAAGTAATGGTATATTTTGCATATTAAGATTCTGACATGAGGGTCATCCATTTCTCAGATGCTTTACTGTGATTAAATCACTCACATATCCAGTGTCAAGGGTGTTTCACTGAAGTCAGGGAAAGTAAAAGCATGATTTCCATTCAACTGAAACTTTTCAAATGCAAGAGAAACAATTTTAGTGATTATCCAGCAGGCTTCTGGGCATTCGTTCACTTCTTTCTTGGGGTGGTGGGAAATTTGGAGAGATGGGTTTAATTATGGAACTTGTTTTGGTAAATATGGTGTAGAGATGTCCTGCATTGTGGATCTCTGTAGTCTAACTTTACTGACTACATTTGGAAATATCATCCAAATAAGTCCTTAATTTGTTTGTAAGCAGTTTATTACTTAGCTGAAATACTTTTATTTTTTATTTTTTTTTGCTACCAGCATATGTGGGTGTGTATTGGCCCAGGAAAACTGATCTTTTAAACAAGTACATTTATATAGTCTGTATAAGTATATGGTTAATGCATATGCCTCTGAAGTACCAAAAAATCATATACTAACTCTGAAAAGAAATATATGTTATGCTCTTTCCTTTTCAACAAAAAGTTCATCAGAACTATGCATATATGAAGATAGAACGGATAGAGATCAGTTCCCCTGGATAAAATGGCCACTTTGGCAATTGGGACTCTATGGCATTGAAGTCCATCATACATCATGCAAAGAAGTAGTGGATAGCCTCAGCTGCAGATAGGATCTTCAGCCATCAAGGACCCTGTAATTATGTAATTATATTATTTCTTGCAGCACTCTACTGTTTAGACATGAATAAGAGATTGGTCTTCATAGGGAGTATCCATGCAAGTTTCATTATAGTGCTTATTGTAATTGTTATCTCAAAATCTAGGTAGTATCCAAAATATTATGGAAACCCTGTCCAAGGACAATCAAATTGTGACCTACTTAATATGTTAAGGATCTCAGTTCATGTACTTGAATAAAATTCAAAATTAAATCCTAGATCAAATTAATCACTCATCAATGTTTGGTGATCTTTGCTATAAAAATGGCACATAATCTGACAAACTCATGTTCTGATATAATGAAAAAGCCACTAATCACTATTAAATTTTATTTTTTCCCTAATTTATGCAGTCTCGGTTCAGACACCACACAAAACCATGGTTTAATTAAACTATGGATAGTATGATTGTCGAATACAGGGCACTCCGCTAACTATGATTAGTTGAGGTACATTAAACCCGGATATGAATCCTTAGCTTGAAATTGATTTATCAGCCACAGTTACTCTGAATACTGGTTGTACATATTTATTTATTTATATCCCACTTTTCTTCCCAACAGGGAGCCAAAGCAGTGTACATCACTCTCTTCTCCTCCATTTTCTTAGTCCTCACAACAACTTGGTGAGGTAAATTCGGCTGAGACAGAGTGACTGCCCCAAGATCACACAGCAAGCTTCCATGGCAGATTAGGGTTGGAACGTGAGTCTCCCAGATCCTAGTCCAACACTAACCACAACACTACACTGGTTTTTCCTCAGACGCACATAGCATATATACACAGGCATCTTGGCTGAATACTGGCTCCTTCCCTGTTGTTCTCCTTGCCTGGGGCATACTGGAATGCAAGCTGGGTCTCTGTGGAAGAACAGAACAATGAGTGAAGGCAATAACATTTGTATTTGTCAAGACAGAATGATTTCCACAAGCAAATCCCAGTTTCACCAACTAACCATGTTTTTTTAAATTATGTCTGAACCAACCAAGAGAGTAAAATGGTTACTTCAGAGTATTTATGTGAGTTTATGCAGGTACACACAGTGTACTTTTACAGTGATAAACTGTCAGGCACTATTTTGAAAGAAAACAATAGTGTTATCCAAAAGGAGTTAGGACTTTGGTTTTTTCCTCTCATTGAAATAAAGCAAAATGAATGATACCCTGTTACTTCAGCTAAATGTCCATGCTGCTTCCAGCATTCTGAACTGCAGCATAGTCTATGTAAATTTTAGTATGAAATATAGCTTGGCTGTTAGTGAATATGACTCCAGTGTCTTGAACCCACAATGAATCACAACTAGGTGGTTGCAAGGAATGGGAAATGTAAATATATGTGTATATTAAAGCTATCTTTTAGCTTTAGAATTTCTGGATAGAAAAAAGATGGTGAAATGAAATGGGAAATACTTCTCTCAATGCTATTTCTAAAATAATAAATGTGTCAGTTCCTTGCAGTTCTCTCAGGAATTGTCAGACATCAGATGTACTGCATGAGTGAATTTTGTAGATTACCATTATATAGGGATGCAACTTACACACTTCAAGTGGGAAGACTCCTGCCAATCCTCTCTGGCTCCTGCCACTATTCAAATGAGCAGCAGGGGGAAACAGGGAGACAAAAATGGCATTATGCAACACCACAATGCCATCACTGCATCATGGTGGCACTCTAGGAATCCCCAGGACCTCTATGGTTAAGTATAAAAGAAACGGACCATCAACATGTGTCTTTCAGCACATTCCTGAGCTCTAAGGGTGAAAGCCCTTAAGAGGCCAGGAAGGAACTGCGCCAGCTGTCGGCCCCCATGCGCCGGCATCTGGGCAACTTACAGCAGCATGTTGCCCGAACGCTGGCAGGAGGGGCTGCACACTGGGCGCTGCCATGGCAGCGCTGCCTCGGGATGCCGATGGGGCCTTCCTTCCCACCACCATCAAAGCCCATGCCGGCATCCCAGGAGGCATTCCTGGGGCATTCTGACTCTGGGCTGGGGGAAGAGCTGTCTTTAGGCGACCTCCAAAGCCCTTTCTGGCTGGGAATGAACCCTTTTTTATTTTCGAGAGATACACCACCTTTTTAGCTAAGCTTGTGGAAATTATAATGTGCTATAATACACACACACACACACATAATAGAAATTTGGGTATCTACCACATCTAATGGGTTGTGTGAATAGGCTGTCAGTATCACCTTTTTAGGTGGCGTATCTCCCGGGCAACCCTATGAGGGGTTGCACAGATTTTTAATGCCACAAGGAGGATTTGGCGGGGCTGAAACCTCCTTTGGAGGCAGCGCAGCTGTGCTGCCTCCTATGACTGGCGCAGGCATTCCTCTCAGAAATGCACTGTTTGGGTTGGAAAGTGAAACTAAATTAACAAACATGCTTCAGCTTCTTCAGAACAGCTGTGACTCTCTTGCACATGTTGAAACTTTCAAGAACTATGTGTACCCTTGCACTAGAACTTGTGCAAGAACTTGGACAACAGCAGCTAGTGACTATTGTCCTTGCATAAAGCACTCGCAATCACAGTTCTTTGGATCCATCCTTTTGAGTGTACAGTAGTCTATGACAACTTCTGCCTGCACTGTCATGGGCCAAGCTAGTTGTGGATATGTCAACCCCAGCACAGAACGTAGCATCTTTTGGCACCTGATCAGAGTGCATTTTTAAATGCTATTGTGAGGCACAAAAGGCTGATTTGCACTGAATACAGGTAGTCATGTATAAATTAGCCAAGCTTGTGGAAATTATAATGTGCTATAATAGAAATTTGGGCATCTAATGGGTTGTGTGAATAGGCTGTCAGTATATCTTTGAGGTATCTCTGACTGTGTGTCTCTGGTTTTCTGGATTTGCCAGCAAATGTCCATGTGACCAGATTTTTCATGTGGGGAAAAAGACTACATCTATGCAGTAGTTTGGCTTGTGGTGACATCCTTGTACAATTATTTCAAAATGCCCCAAGATCCCAAATATGCTTGCCAAACTCCAGGTGGGTCCTGGAGATCTCCTGGAATTACAACTAATCCCCAGACTACAGAGATCAGATCCCCTGCAGAAAAATGGTTGCTTTGGAGAGCGGACTCTATGGCATTACAGACCAATGAGGTCCCTTCCCAGATTCCATCCTGAAATCTTCAAGAATTCCTCAATCTGGAATTGACAATCTTAAATCACAACCATGCCCCAATGAAGCTAATGGAAGAAAGTTAAATAAATGTGGATTGATCCTGTTGGTGTGAGTATGCCCCTTATCTGTGGATTTAAGTAGTTGCAGGCAGGGGACGAGCTTGGGAATTAGATATATAAATGTTATCTTATAGTTAAAAACAGACATGTTCACAGTTGGGCTGTTCTCACAACATGCTTAAGCCTTCCTCTGTCCATTGCTTTTTTCTCAAACTCCTCCCCCTGGTCTGGCTTCAAAACAGTTTTCCTATCAATTTGGGAAAAGTGGCCAAAGGCAAAGGTTGCAGCGAGACAGCAGCCTCTCTGGCCCATTGCTGATTCCCTGAAACGCCCCCCCCCAAGACTTATTTAATGACTGCTTGTCATTAAATGTCAAATTCCCATCATAGTTTCAAGTCTCCTTGAAAATGAACAGACCCATTGGATACTCAAGCACAGTTTTCATGTATATTGAAGGCAATGCATTAACAGACCCCTCTTCCAGATTTGCCACTCATAAATGGCCTATTGAGTTTTATTATTGGCACTGATTGGTCTATTGTTTTTTATAAGGCCACTTTCTAGCTAGCTGGCTGCTCTGGGCTATCTATAGCTCCAACTCTGCACGCTTGCCTGACTATGTGGACCTTTATTATTATCTGCACTGTGGGTAGAAAAAAATAGTTGCTGTTGGCACACTGCCAGGGAACAGAGAACAGCTTTACAGGGACACCTCTGTTGGCCTGAAATGAAAGGGTATCTGCAATGTTTAATGAACAGCCTGTGTGCCTAAAGCCCATGAGATTTCATCAGTTATAGGGAAGGGGGATTTTTAAAAAAACGTGAACGGCAGTGCTGCAGATTACAGGTCACAGCAGGAATAATAAAAACCCAGGTAAGAAATGCAGCTCCCCGTGGAAAGCGTTAACTATTCTTTCTGAGCCAGGATTCGGCCGTGCATTGCTATGTGAAGGGCCATCATCAGTAACAGGAACCTTATTGGCAAAGGGAAAATGCTTGGCTGTGGTGCATGCATGGGGAAGGCAGCACAAATCCAGTGCCAGGTGTTTTGAAAGAATTATCCCAAATAGAAGTGGGGGAGAGAGAAATACAGAGGAATGGAGGAATACAAATCAGGAGTCTCTAAAGTGATTAAAGTTCGGATAATTGTTGTATAATGCTGGTTAGAAATGTGTTCTGGAAAAAAACAACCCAGACCTGCCAGATGTTAATAGAAATGACATGGACATGTTCATTAGGCCAAAGACCCAATTCCCAGTCCCCTTGTAGTCAGAGGCAGACTTGCTCTTGACAGCTCTACCAGGAGAAAGGTTCCGCTTTTAATGAAGCAGCTATTCAGAAGCTGGCACTGTAGAAATCACTAGTTAGTGGAGTGTAGCACCAACAATGTTTTGTACATTTCCTATTGTGGAATCTGAAATATGACTGTAAGGAAAAATAAAAGCAGTGGACTGGGCGAGATTTGTGAAGGGGATCTCATTGTGCATTCTTATGGATTCCTTTGGTGGATTTGGCCGAGTGTATTGGATTGGAAGGAAGAAGGGTGTGAAAGGATTAAAAATTCACTAGTCATTTTAATAATGTTCTAGTGAACTGATCTCTGAATCTTTTTGGATACTGTGATGAAGAAAAACTGTTCTTTGGCTTCCTTAAAACAGAATGCTTTTCTTAATAAAGTCATATACTCTTTGGAAATTACTACGTTAACATTTTCTAAATGCATTAAGAGTAGTGTAAGTCTGATGGGTTAGTCTATAGCAGCACAATAAAGCATGAGTACAGTGGCACCTTAAAGATTTAACAAAATGTATTCCATCATAAACTGGAATAAATTAATGGACTGTTCTTATCTATGCACCAGTATCCTCTTACCATTATCTCTACAACCAGCTGATATGGACCATTTGGTAGTGTCCCTCATTAGGACTGTGCAAAAATAAGGATTGTGCAAAAAGTACAATGCTTCTCTATGGAGGAGTGGGTGACCCCTTTAGGACCCCATAAAATTGGACCCCCTAACCCAATCTTCACCAAACAGGGTTCATGCAAGGAGAGTCCCTTGAAGCTACTTGGAAAATTTTGGAACTCTAACTCCCAAAATGTCTCCCTCAGAGCTCATTTAAAAATTCCTATATGGAGAAACCTGGGGACAGCAGTAGCCGAAAAAAGCTGAATACTTATTTGGCTGATTCAGCGATGGGCTAGTTGGCTTCAGCTTTATTCCCAGTTTTAATATTCGACGTTAATTAAACCTGAAAGAAGCCAAAATGGCCTTTTTTGGGTTTATTTTCCGTTTGGGTTTATCAATATGCATATCCTTGTGGTGTACACGCAATTAGTAGTGTAGTGTGATGGTGTCTTCATTAAAATTCACTACTATATTTCAGTGTTGCTCACCAACAGTTTTAAAACATTTTTTCTTTCTTTTTTTAAAGCCTTTAGATACAGGACATGTTAAATTATACAAATACTTGTATAGATTTCTTACCGTTTAAAAAAATTAAAAATGATTTTTAATAGGGCTGCATCAAGGTTTTGTTTTTCTTTGTGATCCTTGCTTCATAAAAATGCTTTTTTAAATGAGAGAGAATGTTTTTTTTAGTCCCAAGTCAAAATTTCTAGGAAATCTCAGCTGGGGTTGGTCATGCTGATTTAGCACCCAGCTTTGACAGTGACTTCCAGTTAATAAATAAATAAATGAAAGGTAGCATAATGAATTAGTTAGTGTATTAGATTACTACCAGGCAGACACTTCCCTGTACCATGAAGCTCATCAGGTAGTACTTTCTCTCTCTCTCTCTCTCTCAGTCTTACCCATTTTACAGAGGTGTGATGATAAAAACAAGAGCGAGCATGGATATCACCATGAGCACCTTGGAAGATGGGCAAGATTTAAAAAAAAACTAATAAAAATACCAATATATTAGAATCACAGAGTTGGAAGGGACCACCAGGGTCATCTAGTTCAACCCCCTGCACAATGCAGGAAATTCACAACTACCTCCCCTCACACCCCCAGTGACCCCCTACTCCATGCCCAGAAGATGGGGAGAAAACTCTCTAGGATCTCTGGCCTATCTGGCCTTGAGGAAAACAAATTGATCAAATTGAGGACCTCATGGGTATGAGTATTGTATTTTATCAAATCATGGGTGTGGTATTTGATCAAATTGATAGCAAGACACATAATATGATAATGCTATTCAATTTCATATAATCAACATATTCAACACAATCAGATTCGTGTACTGATATCAGAGCGGATGCTATCTCTGAGTCTAAATACATTGTATGGAGGCAATGAACAAATTTCAAAATGTGTGATGAAGCTACTAGAAAAAAACAGTTGCTGTATAAGAAAATGAAGTAGAAACATGACTAATTGGGTCTAATAATTAGCCTTTGTATGATGCTATCCATCTTTAGCCTGCTGGAGAAAGGTGCGACACAATCCCTGTACCATTTGTTTTTGTCTCTGAGCCGTCATCAGTTGCACATAAAGAGTTTGATATTCACACAAGGACTAGGACCTGAGAGGAACCCTGGGAAAATTAACTCACCAGACCTTGTTTTCAGAAGGAAAATCCATTAAGAGTTTTATAGACTCACAGCTGTCCATTGTTCCTTTACACAGTGGATTAAATAGTACAATGTGATAGAGCAACAATACTGTTGTTGACACGCAGATAGCAGTTATTGTGTGGCCACGGAAGCCGGCAGATTTAAAACTGTTGGGATTCTGGAAAATGTTACAAGGATTAAGCTCACACCCATGAGGGTCTCAATATCCTGTATGATTTCAAGAACCATTGCAGTAAGCTTTCCATGGTCGTTTTAGCTCCAGCTCTGGGGAACTATATATATATATAGTTATATATATAAACTTATTTTTTAAAAAACTATGCCAGGAAAACATAAAAGGAAAACCAAATGAATAATAGTTTCTATGAACTAATTCTGTACCGGTCTTTGAAGAAAGCATAGAGGTCCAACTGAGTAGAGTTGTTTGTGTTGGTATCGGGGAAGCTCCAGTCATACAATGGACATTACTTCACCAAACCTTTCCATAGCTATCTGGCTCTCTCTAACCATTGGCTACTCCCTCATTTCTTCATCTGTCCCAATCTTGTAATTCTGAATACATTTTAAGCAAGTCTACTACATCCATGGTACAGTAGCTGGGCTTGCAATGCATCCAATAGCATCTGGTGTAAATGATCAACCCAAATATCTAAAGCAGAAGTGACCAGCTGATGGCCTGGAGCTGTTTCTAAATAATGCTTGCCTTCCCTACACCAGATTACAAATGTGTTGTGCTGCATGGCTTCCTATGTGGCAGGTTCATCTCGATTACATTAGATATTAAACAAGTCATATGAGAAAACTGCATATAGAGAGTTCTGGTCCTTTTGCTGGCAAGTTGGAATACATGTTACAATGACGGGATGTGGATGTAAACAATTTCCTTTTGTTGGCTGATATGGGCCATAAGAAGGAAGACCTTACTATGGAGAGTTTGGCCATTATGTGGTGACTTCCCCTACACACCCCTGGCCCAAGTTCATAATGGCTACTGGAAGAAGCATGGATACTTATGACATCATGGATGAGCTCCACAAATAAGCACTTAGAAACATTACATACACAGCAGGAATTGATTACCGTGTAACCCATTTTTGGTGGATCTGTCAGCCTGGTCAATATCTGTATGGCTTCCAGTATTTTTGCTGGAAATTTTGGACATGCCAGAAATGCAATTTTCAATCCAAATCCCATTTTAATTTGTTTTGCTTTGTTTTGCAAATTTTGTTGTCAGCTCTGTTAAACAAAAGGTAATGGTGCTGGTAGCAGTAGCTGCAACAGCAAAATGCCAAGCTACCTTGATCTCACGCTCCTTTTTACAGAAATAGGGCTGGTTTCCTCCCTTGGAGCTGGAGGCTTTCTTAGCAAGGGTTTTTGTGTTCTTTAGTGACTATGTACGTTAGCCAGTAAGAACTATTAATGTGTTCACGCTGGTATGGAAAGAGCAAAGAGATTTAAATTCCTTCTCATTTTTGCTTTAAGGTAGTGTGAAGTTTCTGTTCTTACAGCAGTTGAGGAGATCCAAGGAGAATGTCAATCACAGCCTGATTAGCATGAGCTCCTTAAAGTGAAGCTTCATTTTTGACAACTGTGAAATAAACTTATTCTTCCAAGAGTAAAAAGAGGACAAGTACCTATAGGTGTCATCCATCACCTTCAGATCTACTTGACATACTTGCGCTCTGACTTCCAAGTCACTCTTTATATGCCTTGACCCTGGTTTGATTTCTGTAATAGTTTGACCTTTGTATTGGACAAGTTCTTTTCTACAAGGAATAAGAATATTAATCTTCTAAAGAGAAGAATTTCTTTAATGGTGTTGAATAGTATTACTGAAAATGAATCCCCAGTTATATATCATATATACCCATCATTTGGTGGGTTTTCTTACTGGAAGTATTTGCCTAGACCATGCATTTAGTTAGAATTTTTAAAAAGTCAAGACACAATATAGACAAAATTAACCTCTTCAGTTCACATTGATGGGAAATAGTTATGGTTAGGTCTAACTGAAATCAATGTGAAATAGTTATTCTTATTTGGTTGGATCATGTCTTCAGTTAGTATGGATGCTTTGGGGTGCTTAAGATAGTGGGGCAGATTCTTCCTAACCAAGTTACTTAAAGGGAAGATCTTTTGCCAGTCATGATATAATCACCATCTTCCAAAACAAGACCAATCAACCCCTTGGCCTCTGCCATACATGAGAGACCTCTGGAGTAATCTCTCCTTGTTTGCAAACAGAGGCTTAAGCTGGGTTTAAAGCAGTGTGTCCAGCCTCAGGGCCTCTACCTGGCTGTCCATCCCTGGCCTGCCCCCCTTCATAGCTGTGGGTCCACCACCAATCTCCTGGGGCACAGGGAGAGAGGCTGCCTGGGGCCCCAAGACAGCCGTGAGGGGGACATCTGGCAACGAGGCGAGGAAGATGCAGCCACACCCAAAGTTCCTGCTGTGACAAGGCAGCCAGCCACAAGAGACACCACCAGCAATCCAGAGGGTGGGACAGGCCTCTTCCAAAAAGGGCAGAGCCGCAGCAGAGCAAACCCTGCCGCCGGCCAAGACCTTGCTCAGATGAGTCAGCCTGAGGAGGGGAGTCTCACCAGCTGGCTGGGTGCAAGAGTGGCACCTGGAATGGCCGATGGAGGGAAGAACAGCCTGAGAGCCCCTGGGGGCAGCTCAAGACAGGCCACTGCCCCGCGTCACAGTGGCAATGTTTCAGGAAGAGATGAGGCAGGCGGGGAGGAATGGGGGGAGAGTGAGAAGGCTGCTGGATGGGTGTCGATGCTTCCAGCCAGCTGCAGGGAATGAAGATGGGGTGGGGTTTTTGAGGGAGGTTTGACCAGGTGACGGGAGGATAAAAGAGAGGAAGGCAGGCAGGCTGACGAGGAAGAGGGCTGCTATGCCAACCTGCAGTCAGGGTGTATGCACTCTGATAGCAGCAGAGGACAAACCCTTTCTGAGGCCAAGCTGTTTCCTTCACCTGATAGGAGAGGGCAACTAGGTGCCCTGAGACCACGAGGGTGCCACACAGCGCATAGCCATGTCACATGCTACTTTTAACTCTGGTCTACCAGAGAGGCATGAACAGCTTTCAATCCAGCAGGTACTCCTCTCTTTGAAAAGGGGTTCTCTGCCTCACTACCAAGGCGTCTGAAAAGATATTTCATTTCCCAGTGGGAGGGATACCTGAATGGGAGGTACCTGTAAGTGAGGCAGTGGTGCCAACTCTCCTGTGTCCCCACTCCTCCCATATTGGACTGCAACTGTGATGCACTCCTCCTTATCTGATAGGTGGTTCGTATGCAGACCATGGTCTTCCATTTGGCAGTCACTGTATTACATGGCCATTAAAGTTGTGCATATCGATTTACATGAACTGTAAATTAGCCACTTCGGAAATATTTGGGTTTCAGGTAGACTGAATACCAAAACCTGGGAATCTGCCTGAAGCTGAATACGCAATTCCCGAAAAAGCTGAATAGCTATTCGGCTTTTTCGGGTTTGGCTATTTGCCTTTGCTCAGATGCACGGCTCTGGGCTTTCTCCCATTTTTCTGACTTTTGACTGGTTTTTGTAGAGCCGCATAGTTGGGGCCCTTTTGAGGTAGGGGTCGTGTAATCGAAGCCAACTTGGTCTGATGACTATTCATTGGGTTGATCTGCAATTCTGCAGATGGGGCTCACCCAGTCCCGCCCGGAGGGATAGACCCTCCAATTAAAAAATGCCAGCTTCTACAGCTGCTGACCACCAGGCTTCTGAAGAAGAATCCTCAGCCATGCAGATGAGCAGTCTCCTTCAGAACAGACCCCATGGTCAAGACTTCGGATGGCTCTGATATCAAACCCCCCCCGAAAACCTGCTCTCAAACTGAAGGTTGCCCCAATAGACGTTTCCCCACACTGTGACCATCTCTTAAAATCAGATTTTTGATGATTATAATAAAGGACTGTTTATTAAATGACAGGATGTCATTTGCCACCAAAATAAATGTTTTCCCTGCCTTATTTTTATTGCATTTAAGCCTTTTTACTCAGTTTGGAAGCTAATTTGCATGGACATCATGCTATGTATACCAGATACGAAGGGAGCCCCAGACTTTGAGGTGCCAGCCTGCCAACTGGCTCTTTCTGTCAGTCCTCGGCAACGTTGAACTTCTGAACTTGAAAAATGATGGGGGCTTGGAGGATGGGGACGACCCCTTTGCTGGCCCATAAAATTGGACCCCCTGTCCCAAAGTTCACCAGACTTCGGTGACTATCTAAGGTCAGTCCCTTGCAGCCACACTGCAAATCTGAGGATTCTACCTCCAAAAAATCCCCCCTTGAACTTCGTAAAAAATCCCACAGACTATAATGAGCCCGAATTCTTTTTGGTAAACCTGGAAAAAAGCTGACTACCCATATTTACCAGTATGGGTATTCAGCTTATTTGGTGTTTACTGGAAAAAAAATCAGGCCCAATAAACCTGAACTCGACATTTACCCAAAAATCTTTTTGCATGACCCTAATGGCCATGCTCCCTGACCTGGATGGCCCAGGCTAGACTGACCTCGTCAGATCTCAGAAGCTAAGCAGGGTCAGCCCTGGTTAGTATTTGGATGGGAGACCACCAAGGAATACCAGGGTTGCTGTGCAGAGGAAGGCACTGGCAAACCCCATCTGTTAGTCTGTTGCCATGAAAACCCCCCAAAAGGGGTTGCCATAAGTCGGCTGCGACTTGACGGCACTTTACACATACACACAATGGCTATGCTTACCAGATGCCAATGTATGTTTTGGTATGCTACTGTTTATCTTTCAATCCCGCCCCCATTAAACACATTTTTTGCTTCTTGTGAACTCCCGTGTTGGTGCCCCCGCCAGCAGATTCAGGCATATTCTTATTTCTAGGATATTGCAAGTCTTTATCAAGACACATATCAAGTTAAGACTACTTGGAGGCTAATGAATTGAGGATAATGTATATTGTCATGCTGTACAAATAGCAAGGAAGAAGTTCACTCAATAGTTCAAGATCTAGGACTACCACTTCTTCATAAACTTTATGTCCTGTTTGGAATTTGGGTGTTCTGACCATATCATACAGAAAACATATAATTTTACTGTTGCTTCTCGTGTTTCATAAGAAACAAAGTAGGATGGGGGATTATGAGAAAAGAAAATTCTGTCAGTCCTGCCTTCAATTTTAGAAATTATGTTTGAGAGAAAAGGGGCTTTTGAAGGCAGCAAAAGTCAACATTAAATATGCTTAAGGGTGATTTTTTTCTAAAAGGAATATAATGCATATAATTGTTTTTCATACTGCTCTTAAAACTTAAATTGTTATGTCTCACTCTAATGGGGTATACTTACTAGTAGACATTTATGCCCCTTTCCCCTAACAATAATAATTAAAAATTAAAATGATAGCACTAGCTACAAGCTTTGTTTGGAGGCTCATGGTTGACAATTTACCAAATTAAACAGTGACAACCAGAGTGTGTCCTTTGATAAGGGGCTCCAGCAATGCACACATAAAAAAAGATTTTCTTTTAGGCAATACTGGAAAATATTTCAGTGGAGCAACCATATTAGACTGATGCCACAATAACAACAAGGAGTTGTTAGTTAAGAATTACATTTCCTCTAGACCAGGGGACAACGTTATCGGGCTTAAAAGCACTGAATGTTGAAAAAGAGAAGCAGGAAGTATTTAACTCTATGATTACAGCTGCAAGAGTTGCAATTGCAATGAAATGGAAACAACAAGAAATTCGAGATTTGACAATTTGGCAAGATAATTAGGGTTGCCAACCTCCAGGTAATAGCAGGAGATCTCCCGCTATTACAACTACTCTCCAACCGATAGAGAACAGTTCACCTAGAGAAAATGGCCGCTTTGGCAATTGGGCTCTATGGCACTGAAGCCCCTCCCCTCCCCAAACCCTGCCCTCCTCAGTCTCCGCCCCAAAAACCTCCCGCCGGTGGCGAAGGGGGACCTGGCAACCCTACAAGATAAGATGAGGGAGTATGCAGTGATGGCCAGATTGACAGATTGGATTAACAGATGACCAATGGAAAAATTCAGTAGAAAATGGAAATGTTATTTTTAGTATGTAAATACCTACTTTTTAAATCTTTAGTGTTCTTTGTACCCAACAACTTAATATATGTAGTGACAAGTAAAAAAATATATAGATATATAAACTAGGATGTGAGGGCAATCTGGCTGCGACAACACCCCATTGATCGCCACGGTTGGTTCGGCTGATCTGGCTGGCTAGGCGGGTGTCCTTTCCCTCCCTCACTGCCCCATGTGTGCCCCTCTCAAAGCTGCACGCTCGGCGGAAGAGGATGACCATCCCAGATAGAAGGAGTGTACCATTCTTCGGTCAGGGGTATACAATATACGATATATAAACTAATTAAAATGTATAATAAGTTACAGCATGATATACTTTAATGAAAATATTAATTGATAATAAATATGCTTTGCAGCATATATGCAGTGAAATTATAATAGGCTACCTGGTATTGATAAACATATGCAGTTGATGTAATTTCTGGTATTCAGAGGGTGGAGTTATATTTTTTCAACTCCACCCTCTGAAGACCAGAAATTACATCAGCTGCATATGTTTATCAATACCAAGTAGCCTATTATAATTTCATTGCATACATGCTACAAAGCTTATTTATTATCAATTAATATTTTCATTAAAGTATAGCATGCTGTAACTTATTATCCATTTTAATTTGATTTAGGATACAGTATGTAGTTGAAGTAGCGGGCACACATTTATATTCTTTTTTTTGGTCTTTTTTTGTTACGTCATATGTATGGTTATGTGTTGTTTTTTATGTATGTGTTTAAAAAAATTAAAACGTGAAGAAAAAAAGGAGTTGTTAGTCATTAAAGACTAACAGGTTTATTATAGCATCAGCTTTTGGAGGCTGGAGCCCAGCTCATCAGATGCTATTCACTGAACCATGTAGCCATCTGGAAATGTTTGCCTTGCGAATAAGTCTGTTGAGCACTTGTTCCTTGGACTGTATAGACTGGCTGGCTAAGGAAGGCATGGGTGGATGGCTTTCCCTGCATCTCATCAAGGACCCTTTGGTCTTTTCTCATTAGGGACTATAGTTGCTGCAGAAGTGTTGGTGCCTTGCACATTGTGCTTTTCCAGTAGCATTTTATTCATCTAGGAAAGTATTTCTTCTTTTCAGCAAGGTAGGGAAAATTGTAGCCTAACCAAAAATAATTCACAATAGCCCATCTTATGGTGTGATGATTCCCTGTCAGCCATTACAGAAAAGGTTTTCCCTATCCAGACGGATTGACTTTGAAGCCAGCTGCAGAAGGCATGGAGGATCTTGGGGATAAACGGGATTAGGTTGCGAGCAACTGTGATTACTTTGGGGCTGCAAATTGGTTTCTTTCTGAATGTTTCACTCACAGCCATTTACCTAATACATCTCAAAAATCAGCACTTGAAGGCTCAATTTATTTTGTTTCCTTCCAAATGAGCGGGTCAATAAGAAAATGAGAAGCTGGCTGGAAAACACGAATAAGTGCTCACATGCTATAACAGTCCTGTAAGCATCAAGAGGGGGTACTTGATCTTTCTGCATGAACTGTCACTGTTATGAGCCAGAATGTATTCCAGGTGCATGGAGCAGTTTGGAAACACAACAGGGAGGAGAGCAAGTGGAAGGCAGAAATGCATGGGGATAGGCACAAAATTGTTTATCACAATTAAGCGTACTGAGTGGTTATTTGTAAATTGCTGAAGGCCTGTTAATATGATGTGTCATGATTGTCATCAAGTCTTCCTAATGATGGCCCTATGTACCCTTGGAGGTCTGGATGTTAAAGTAATTTTGCTTGCACCATTCATAGGGTTGGCAGGTCCTACCTCACTGGAGAGCCAGCGTGGTGTAGTGGTTAAGAGTGGTGGACTCTAATCTGGAGAACTGGGTTTGATTCCCCACTCCTACACATGAAACCAGCTGGGTGACCTTGGGCTAGTCACAGGTCTTTTAGATCTCTCTCAGCCCCACCTACCCCACAAGGTGGCTGTTGTGGGGAGAGGAGGGGAAGGTGATTGCAAGCTGGGTTGATTCTCCTTAAAAGGTAGAGAAAGTCGACATATAAAATCCAGCTCTTCTTTTTTTACCTGGCCACTGGCAGGAGCTTTTTCAGTGCGTCATTGCACGGGATGCTCTAGCAATTTCCTCCAAAAACTCTATGGAAACCATAGAGTTTTGGGGGTGAGTGCTACAGCATCACTCGCACTTCCAAGGTAAACCCGGAAGTTATAGCATTGCGCTGCATGTGTGGATCACCGCCCCCCTCATCTGCCCTACTTCACCCACCAGCCACCTGTGGGCAGCCTGGTGAGTTGGCGGGCAATTGCCCACCATCACTGGGCAGTAGGGAACCCTAAAAATTTACAATTGCTTAGAATGAAGTAATCATTCCCTCTTGAAGTCTGCAAAGGTATGTAGGGTTGCCAATCTCCAGGCACTACTTGG
This sequence comes from Euleptes europaea, assembly GCF_029931775.1. Taxonomy (NCBI): domain Eukaryota; kingdom Metazoa; phylum Chordata; class Lepidosauria; order Squamata; family Sphaerodactylidae; genus Euleptes; species Euleptes europaea. The sequence goes on from NC_079323.1 coordinate 39,130,813, forward strand.
AGATCTTCTGCTATTACAAATGATCTCCAGCCAATAGAGATCAGTTCACCTGGAGAAAATGGCCACTTTGGCAATTGGACTTTACAGTACCTCCCCAAACCCTGCCCTCCTCAGGCTCCACCCAAAAAATATCCAGGTATTTCCCAATCCGGAGCTGGCAACCCTAAAGGGATTCCAATGCTGGTGCTCCTGATGATACCCTGCTTGACCTCAGAATGAGAAAAAGTCCTTCCAGGCACCCTTTCTCAAATGTTAGAGCCCTGGTAGCCCCTCTGTTTACTGAGGGGCTGCAGGCAATGAAACAGTAAGGGAGATAGTTAAAGTGACAGTAGAGGGAGAGTTGGAACAAATACGGTAAGGCACAGATAAAAGCTCATTTAAAAGCGTACCCTCTGGCAGTGATGGCAGCAAACAACCAACTTTTCTGCAACTATTGCATCGGCACAATGTAGGACAGCGGAGCTGTTCTGGGTAGCCATTGCTGGGGGTTGATCTTAGTGGTTTTAAATACTAACAGTTATTATTCAGTCAAAACTACTTGACTGTAGTTTAAACAAATTTGTGGGTTCTATCACATTTTAGTCTTATTGCAGATAAGGATTTTGAAGAGCAGCTACACATCCCCTCCTAGATTCATGGTCGCCCTGACCTGGATGGCCCAGGCTAGCCCAAGCTCATCAGATCCTGGAAGCTAAGCAGGGTTGGCTGTGGTCAGTAATTGGATGAGAGACCACCAAGAAATACCAGAGTTGCTACACAGAGAAAGGAAATGGCAACATCTGAACATCTGTTGCCTTGAAAACCCTATGGGATTGCCATAAGTCATTTGCGATTTGACAGCTCTTTCCTCCACCAGCAGATTCATGATCATCTGGATATTTCAAGGTTTATGCCATGTCTTGGAAGAAGCCTTGCAACAGATGCAAACTTTGAAGAAGGTGCTGCTTCGCACCCTACTGTATAAAAACTGTTTCTGTAAGCGTATAGAGCAATGACCCTGACTTGGATAGCCCAGACTAGCCTGATCTGATTAGATCTCAGAAGCTAAGCAGGGTCGACCCCGGAAAATATTTGGATGGGAAAATACCAGGGTCATGATGCAGAGGCAGGCAATGGCAAACCACCTCTGAACATCTTGTGCCTTGAAAACTCCACCAGGGGTCACCATAAGTAGAGTTGCCAGGTCCCTCTTCATCACCGGCAGGAGGTTTATGGGGTGGAGCCTGAGGAGGGCAGGGTTTGGGGAGGGACTTCAATGCCATAGAGTCCAATTGCCAAAGTGAACTCCAGGTGAACTGATCTCTATCAGCAGGAGATCAGTTGTAATAGCAGGAGATCTCCAGATATTACCTGGAGGTTGGCAACTGTAACCATAAGTCAGATGTGATTCGATGGCAAAAAAAATTAGAGTAGTGGCTTCATAGTAATGATACCACAGAGGCTTTCATAGTGAGGCTTGTTATGAAACAAGCTTGGAAAGTCAGTGAAAGCAGAACCAGTGTTGTTCTGTGGTATTATGATTCTACTAGTGGAAATTGTAGAGAGTATTGGGGAAAATATATTTCATGAACTTTTAGCATAGAGACAATCCAAAATACTAAAAAGAAATAGCATTTAGTAACCCAAGAAAGTTCCCTACAATGTGTTTCATACATAGCATGCCGACAGTTCCGCTGGCCTAATGCAGTGCATGCTTATTCTACTTTGTATAGCAAGCATATTTTGGTGGAACAGTTTTTCATTTAATTTATTCTACTCTCTTACCTGTTTCTCATAATTATCTAGATTTTTGTGCCTGGGGAATCATATCAAGTCAGGCTTTGTACCTGTTCCTTATTTCAAGGAACTATTTGTTTATAAAAGAAACATGGAAAAGAAAAGATGAATCATAAACACAAAAAGCAACTTTAATTGAAAACATTGTGGTATATTTTGGGGATGCACACTTCCAAGCAGTCATTTTCTTTCAGATTCATAATCTGTTGCTTATTTAGGAGTGCTTTACCATAGACAGTCCCAACCTTTTTATCCCTGTAATCGGTATATAACTGTCTCTTTTTTCTCCATGTTATGGTCTTGTGGGATTTGGTTAGTTTGAATCTCTAGAAGTCCAATCACTGCAGGTAGCTGAATAGATCTTACTTCTAGTTTCCATCCATGTTAATGCACACATATTAACATTAACAGTCCATTCCTGAGGGGGATATGACTGCAGCAGTGCTGCCTCCAAAGGAGGTTTGCCCCCCCCTCCAAAAGGTGGCTTATCTCCAAGTAAGGGCAAAGGTGGCATTCCCAGGCCAAAAGGGCTTAGGAGGCTGCCTAAAGGCGGCTCCTCCCCTGGCCTGACGCGGGAACACCCCCGGGAATGCCCCAGGAACACCCCTGGGAGGATAGCGCATGGAAGTCCGCCATCTGGATGTTGCGGCAGCATCAGGAGGATGACATCTGGGCCCCCCCACCAGCATTTGTGCCACCCTGGGTGGCGTAAGTGGCACGGGCACCAGTGCAGGGGGCCCAAACGCTGCCGCAGCCCCTTTGTGGCCTCCTAAGGACTTTTGTCCTTTCGGCTCAGGAATGGGCTGTAAGACTCCATACCATACTCAGCCTCCTATTAGATATCCTGCAGCTACTTAAGTATAGTTTGAAGCAATGGTGATTCTACTGCAATTATGTTTTCCAAGTATATCCTTATCCAAAACAATTCTTTGGGCTTTTACATTGGTGCAGGACAGGCAACTGCATAGTACATGTCCCCGGGCAAGGATAATTATTTGTTTCCCTTGCGACCCACAAGATTTTCAAGAAACAGCATCTTCAGCAACAGGCACATGCTCCATCACCATGTTTAATTACCATGTTGAATGAGTAGGCAGAGTATGCATATTACACCTCTTCTGCAGTAGTTCTAATATTCAATGCCAGGTCCTGGTTATTACCCACAAAGACCTTCGTGGCCTATGACCCGTATATCTGCAGGCTTGCCTCACCCAATATGCTCTGCTACTGAGACTTTATTCATCTGAGCAAAAACGTCTGATGGGGCCACTCTTCAAACAGGTAACCTCAACAGCTGCCCACACTCACACGTTCTCTGTTGTGGCTCTTCTTGTGAAATGGCCTGCCTGATAAGGTGAGCAGGACTCTTACACTTCTGTCATTCTGCTGAGCATGTAAAACAGAATTGTTCAAAGAGGGGTTTTTATAAAGGGAAGAGGTTTTTAGTTATAATTGTTGGGGAATAGATAGCGAGCTTCATTATATGTCAGACAGACAAGGGTTAAAATTGATTGTATTGATGCTGATCAGTTCAAGAAGGTGATGCAATCTCCAATGTGTCAATTAGCTATTGGTCAGAGAGGATCAGTTGTAAACATGTTGTTGGTCATGTACCAAAATTCTGCATGTTACAGCTCTTTCTTTGTCTAAGAAGAAAGAGCAACTCAGTTACCTTTTTGAATCTCAACCAGAGAGGATGGGGCAACTCTGTATTTTAGAGATGCCATGTGCCTAAGTTTAGAAACTGCCAGACCTTTTTCTGGCATGTTTAGGGAACTAGAAATGTAGCAAGGATTTATTGTTTTAACCTCAAGTTTACCCAACCCTATTTTATAGTGAGTAAAGTTTGTTTTTGCTAAGATAAAGGACTTTGTCTATTCATTGTGTGTGTGTGCTTTAATTGACTTTCACCAGCCACAATCATACGATCCATAACCTCTGATAAAATAATTTTCCCAACAATAATGCCTTGGGGGAAATTAGGCAATTTTCCATTGCATTGTTTATTGTTAGGGTTGCCGACCTCCAGGTGATGGATGGAGATCTCCTGCTATTACAACTGATCTCCAGGCGACAGAGATCAGTTCACCTGGAGAAAATGGCTGCTTTGGCAATTGGACTCTATGGCATTGAAGTCCCTCCCCTCTCCAAACCCCACCCTCCTCAGGCTCCACCCCCAAAATCTCCAGGTATTTCCCAACATGGAGCTGGAAACCCTATTTATTGTATATACAATACTATTTCTAATGTTATAATCCAGCTCTATTGCACTATTTGTTCTATGTATTAAATGGTTTTATTGCATGTCATTGGTTCTTAGTAGAAAAGAGCAAGAGTCCAGTTGCACCTTAAAGACTAACAAATTTTCCGACAGGGGATGAGCTTTTGCAAGGCACAGCTCACTTCTTCAGATTGGTTCTAAGCTACAGCTCATGGAGGTGGCAGAATTGTCCACTAACATACCAATCTTAAACTGGATTAATGAGAAATTATGTATTTTGAATCCATATATGATAGATTCACTGAAAGCCTCAGAGACAAAACCACTCCCTTGGTAACAGTAACTAGGCACCAGCCCTACAGTTTGGCAAACTGCCCAAAGGCCTATGCACTTGGCAGTTTCCCCCCGCACAGAAGTAAAAATCAACTCACATTTATTTCATAACTTTACAATTCCTTAATATTAAACACTGTCTTTTTAAACAGAACTATTATTTGCCCCCCTTACATATGTTTGTGGGTATACACATAAACACACAATTTAACTCAAGGCTTTTACTTGCTTCTCCACACAGGTCTTCATTGACAATTAAAATCAAGCTCGTGTTTTGTGACTGTTTTAGAAATTATCAACTTCTATGATTTACACCCAGGCTGGTAATTCAACGATCTCTTTGAAGCAAGTCTGCATGACATTATTAATCTGAATACGAAAGAACAGTATCCTGAGCCTGATGTACAGTCTAGGATCTTGAACAGATTTTTTCTTAATTTAGCAAAGTCTCAAGAAGATTGTCTTTTCCTTAAAAGCCAGCAAATCCACACGGGCGAAAGGCAGCTGTAATGAAAACCCGGCACTTTCATTTGTCGGCTCTCCGGTAGGTCCATCACTCATCCAAAAGAGTGTCGCAAATGTCACCTCCTTCAGCCTCGAGGAGGTAATTGGCGCAGCTGCTTCTGAAGTCTGCCTTTCTGCTGGCAATGTTAACATGGCATGCTGTGGGAATATAACAAGCAAAGGAAGATGCAGGTGTTACCGAGAGGTACCATGCAGCAGGAGTTCAGGTCTGATTAGTGAGGACAAAAGACATTTCTCAGTAAATACTGAAACACATTGCTTTGCGGGTGGCTATCAGCACACGGTGGAAAAGTGGCAAGTTACATTACTTCTCAAGTTTACAAGGTTACTAACGGATGGATGAGCATAATGCTCAACGTTGGCATGTCCCCTGTAGTGTTCTGTGGTGAATTTTTCAAAAATGATTTAGGCTCCTAGCTACATGTTATACTGGATAATGGAACTGACACTTTAGTGGAAATTTACCATCCCTGCTTCATATGTTATATGATAGCAAATGTATGAAGGTACATGCACCAGCCTATCCTTGTTCTCTTGAGTGTTTGTAGCTATGGAACACCTGGGGATAGTAATCTTACAGCCAAACTTTCCTAGCTAAATCTGCTATTTAAATTTACCATGGCTGTGGCTGGCCATTCATATCCAATTGAGTACTGAGCATGCTATAGGTTGCCACTGGCAGGAGGTTTTTGGGACAGAGCCTGAAGAGGGCGGGGTTTGGGGAGGGGAGGGACATCGATGCCATACAGTCCAATTGCCAAAGCGGCCATTTCTCCAGGGGAACTGATCTCTATCGGCTGGAGATCAGTTGTAATAGCAAGAGATCTCCAGCCATCACCTGGAGGATACAACCAGAGAACAACTCAATTTCACTGCCTGGAGGATGGCAAACCTAGTATGCTATTTGAGGACTGCCTTTGAAAATGATTCAGATACTTCAGTTGGTACAGAATGTAGCCACGGAATGGCTAATTGATACACCTGTATGGGATCATCTTAAAAGAATGTTGCTGGTTGCCAATTCATTTCTGAGTACACCTGGGTCACTGTAAATACCTATATGTGTTCATTCAAAGGGAACAACTAGATGTTACAGCATCCCCATGGATGACCCAGGGATGCTGCTACCACCACCAATTATTCCTATTATTACTGTTGTTGTTATTTAATTGACAACATTTATACCCCACCTTTCTACCCTTACAAGTGCTGCCACGGTGTGCCAAGCCCGGCACTTCGGGCGGAGAGTGCCTGCCGGCCTCTCCGCAGGGGGGGAAAGGAGAGGAAACAGAGAGAAGGCAGAGAGAGAGGGAAAGACCGCAGGAGAAGTCAAATGGAGAGGAAGACAAGGTTTGGGGAGACAGAGGGAAGATAGACAATAGGACAGGAGGGAAACAGAGGGTTAAAGGGAAGAGGGAGCTAGGACCGGCAGATGTGATGAAACAACACCTGCAGACGGTGAAGAAAGGAAAGGGGGTTAATTGGTGGGTGGGGCAGGTTCTAGGGGGAAAAGCTTAAGAGAGGTTTAGGCTTGCTGGCCGAGGAGGAGACGGGCTTAGGAGACGACCCCAAAGAAGCTGGGTGGTCGCCTTCCAAAGAAGCCACGAGTGCCAAGTGGGACGAGCGGTCTCTAAACTCGGAAGTCTGAGGCGAAGCAAGCAGGCTAAGAGGAAAAAGGGGGCGAGCCTGGTTACCAGAGAGCGAGCGGAGTAGAGAAGGGAGGAAACAAAGAGGAAAAGGGAAAAAGGGGGACGTCGACACGGATCAGTCTACAGGACGACAGGTGAGACCTGACAAAGTGGTGGAGGATGCGGAGCGTCCCGATCCCGTGAGACGGCCTTCCACGCTCCCGCGCCTTCCTATTCCCCTCGGCTGGCGCCCGCCCCGGGGCGTGTTTCGCCCTGCCGTCGTTCCCGACCCCGACCCCTCCGTACCAGACCCGGCGTCGGCGCGGCCCATGGAGCCCGGCCCTCCTCCGGCCACAGCCGGACCTACCATGGACTTCGCCCAGTTTGGGCTGTGGTTGGCTGACCGGGATGAACGCCTGTTCCGAGATATGTCCCGCCAGCACTTGGAGGCCCAAGAGTTCTTGGTCCGGGAGGTCCGACAGTTGGCCTCCGCCCGGGGGGGAGGTGGGCCCGGGGGCGGGCCTGCTGGGAAGTTACCAGCGGCGGCCCTCACCAAATTGGGGCCGGAGGATGATATAGAGGCCTTTCTAGAGGCGTTTGAGCGCATAGCGGAGGTGATGGAATGGCCCCCGGACAAATGGGCATATGTATTGGGTCCGTACCTGACCGGCCCGGCGCTGGACACACTGAAAGCACTGCCCAAAATGGTCACAACCGATTATGTTAAGCTTAAGCGGGCCATCTTGGAAAGATACCATGTTTCCCCCGAGACCTATCGCCAAAAATTCCGGGCGCGTTACTGGAAGCAGGGGGACCAGCCCCCGGCCTTTGTAGTCCAATTACAAGACCTAGCTCACCGGTGGCTGACCCCAGGGAATCTGGAGGCCGAACGGGTAGCCGATCTAGTGGTCCTCGAGCAATTGCTGGCTGCAGTCCCTCCCAAGGCTCGAGAGTGGCTCTCGTATAATACCCCAGGGGATCTACATGCTGCCACTACCCTGCTAGAAAATGCGATGGCGACCGAAGGGCGGAAGGTGTTGCCAGAAGGGAGGGTAGTCCGACCATGGATGGCGTCGGTCAGTGATCCCGCGAGAGGGGGACGTGCTCGACTCGGACCCCGACTTCCGGGGCCTGGCGCTAACTGGAGACCCCGCCTCCCAGTTGGGGAACAGGCAGCAAAGACTCCGACAGGGACTGGTAGGGAGGAGGTCTTTAGACGGGACGGAGGGAACAGCGTGGGCCCTTGCTTTACGTGCGGGAGGTGGGGGCATCTGCGAAAGGACTACCCCACGATGGAGTGTGATTGGGGGGCAGAGGAGGCCTGGCCACTCACTCGCCTAGGGTCGAAGCATCCACCCTTGCGGGCGCTGGTTCGCCTAAAGGGAAGAGAACTGACCGCATTTCTAGACAGCGGTAGCTCGGTGTCCATGATTCGGTCTCATCTCCTGCCGGCCCGCTTGCCAGTCCTACGCCAGGTGAAGGTTTCCTGCTTCCACCGGCATGTGAGTGAGTTTGAGGTGGTGGCCACCCAACTCCTTTGGAAGGGAAGCCTCTTGGAGGTAGAGGTAGCCAGGGTTCCCGACTTGCCTTACGCGCTCTTATTGGGTAGAGATACCCCCCGGTTTGCAGAAATGTTACAGGAAGCGCAGGTCATGCAGGCCCGTAGTCTTGCCCTGCTGGCCGAGTCAGAGGGGGAAGACCCAGAGGAAGGTCCCAGCCCCGGCCCGGGAGCCGGGCCCGGCAATCCAGAAGAGGAGGCCAATTGGGAAAGCGACCCCGATTTTGCAAAAGCCCAATGCGAAGACGAATCCCTCAGATATCTACAACAGCTGGTAGCCCTGCGCGAAGGACAGGTAATGGACGTATGGCGGGCGGGGCGGTACCCTAGGATAGAGCTTAAGGGGGACCGGTGGTATCGGGTCCTGGAGGTGAAAGGAAAAGAGGTGGCGCAGCTGTTGGTGCCGCAGCGTTTTCGCCAAGCCTTGTTGGTGGCCGCACACGACCACCCTTGGGCAGGGCATCAGGGCGTACAAGCCACTATAGCCCGGCTGACTCAAAGGTTTTTCTGGCCGTCCCTGTCTAAGGACGTTAAACGGTATTGTCGCTCGTGTGAGGTCTGCCAACGGGTCGCCGGGCGAGGCCCGCTGCGAGCCCCGCTGCAACCAGTAACCTCGATGGGCAACCCATTCGAACAAATTGCAATTGATTTCATAGGCCCGCTACCCCGGACCCCTCGAGGTTTTCGTTTTGTTCTCGTCATCATGGACTATGCCACTCGATACCCAGATGCGGTCCCCTTGCGGACCATGGGGGCGGGCGGCGTATGTAAGGTCCTGATGCGTTTCTTTTCTCATTTTGGGTTACCTAAGGTGCTTATCTCCGACCAGGGAACGCCTTTCACGGCTATGGTAACAAAACAGCTGTGTACAAATTTAGGGATTAAGCAGGCTTTTGCCTCGGTGAGACATCCCCAGACTGACGGGTTAGTTGAGAGGTTTAATCAAACACTAAAGACCATGCTAAAAAAGGTGGCACGGGACAAACCGCAGCAATGGGATATCTTTTTAGACCCCATATTGTTCGCGGTGCGGGAAACCCCGCAGGCGTCTACAGGGTACGCCCCCTTTGAGTTAGTTTTCGGACGTCGGCCCCGGGGTTTATTAGAGGTCATGGGAGAACAATGGGTCCCGGGAACTGCCTCCGGGAGTTGGCAACCCAACGAATACCTTTCCCAGCTGCAAGGAGGACTGCAGCGGGACCAACAGGAGGCCAAAAAGAACCTTGAGGCAGCCCAGGCACGCCAAAAAGCACGCTACGGCGATCGTAGCAAGGAAAGAAGTTTTGAGGAGGGGGACACAGTCCTGGTCCGTAACACTATTCTGGCGGAGGTCGGGGGAGACCCCTGGCGAGGTCCTTTTCGTGTTACGCAGCGGGTAGGGCCTTTGTCCTATAACGTGCAGACGAACCCCCGGAAACGACCCAAACAGATACATGTCAATGACTTGAAGCAGTGGGTTCCCCGACAAGCCTCAGCAGACGTGAACGTGCTAGAAAATCGGGCGGCCTTATCTGAAGGTGAGCTACCCTGGGATGGCCGAGCGGAGCAGCCTGTCCCTGCCCCTGTGATAAACCCCGCCTTGACGCCAGAGCAACAGCAACAACTGATTAGATTAGTGGCACAAGGACCCTCCGTGTTCGACACCAAGCCGGGTAAAACTACCTTGATTGAGCATCATGTGCGCACCTCTCCTGAACAAGTGGCACGGGCAGTTTGGCGCCCCATTCCCCGCAAGCGGTGGCAAGCGGTAGAACAGGAAGTGGAACAGATGTTACAGATGGGAGTCATCGAACCGTCGTTTAGCCCTTGGCGGAGCCCCATTGTCCTCGTCCCAAAGCCCGACGGGTCTACCCGGTTCTGTGTTGATTATAGGGCTGTGAACCAGGTGGCTCAATTCGACGCCTACCCCATGCCTCGTACCGACATCCTCATTGACCAACTAGGGCAGGCTCAGTACCTGTCGGCGTTAGACATGACTAAAGGATACTGGCAGATACCAATGGCAGAACAAGACAAAGAGAAGACGGCCTTCGCAACCCCGTCTGGCCTCTACCAGTTCAAGAGGATGCCATTCGGACTACATGGGGCAGCCGCCACTTTTCAGCGGCTAGTGGACCAGATCCTAGTCCACTGTCGAGCCTTTGCCAGGGCTTACATCGACGACATCATTGTCTATAGCGAGACATGGGAGGACTACCTAGTTCACCTGCAAGTAGTCCTACAGGCCATCCATCAGGCTGGGCTGAAAGTAAACCCAAAGAAGAGCTGCCTGGGTTTCACAGAGCTCCGCTACTTGGGTTTCACGGTAGGCGGAGGGAAGGTACGCCCCGTCGCCAACAAGGTGGCGACCCTAGAGCAATTACCCCAACCCTCGACAAAAAGGCATCTGCGGAAGTTTTTAGGCTTAGTGGGGTATTACAGCAAGTTTATCCCCCATTATGCGACCAGGGCCGCCACCCTCACAGATTGTCTACGCAAAACCGAACCCCCCAAGATCCAGTGGACCCCCAGGCGACAGAAGGCCTGGGACGACCTCCGTACCGCTCTGAGCCGCCTACCCTCCCTCTTCAACCCCAACTTCAATCAACCTTTCATACTCTATACAGACGCCTCGGCCACCGGGGTGGGGGCGGCCCTCACCCAAGAAGAAGGGACCGAGCGACGTCCCATCGTGTTCCTCAGTCGCAAGTTGTCCCCTCAAGAACAACGCTACTCTACTATAGAGCGGGAAGCTTTAGCCATAAAATGGGCGGTGGAATCACTACGCTACTATCTCCAGGACAATCCGTTTGTACTAGTGACTGACCATGCCCCCCTGAAATGGATACCACCGCAAAGGACCATAATGACTGTATCCAACGATGGTATCTCTCTTTACTCCCCTTTAGGTTCCAAGTGCGACATCGTCCCGGCCGGGAGCACCTCGACGCCGACTACCTGTCTCGACTCTTCGAACCCGACACGCCGGGCCAGGGGCCCATTCCCAGGGGGGCATCTGTGCCAAGCCCGGCACTTCGGGCGGAGAGTGCCTGCCGGCCTCTCCGCAGGGGGGGGAAGGAGAGGAAACAGAGAGAAGGCAGAGAGAGAGGGAAAGACCGCAGGAGAAGTCAAATGGAGAGGAAGACAAGGTTTGGGGAGACAGAGGGAAGATAGACAATAGGACAGGAGGGAAACAGAGGGTTAAAGGGAAGAGGGAGCTAGGACCGGCAGATGTGATGAAACAACACCTGCAGACGGTGAAGAAAGGAAAGGGGGTTAATTGGTGAGTGGGGCAGGTTCTAGGGGGAAAAGCTTAAGAGAGGTTTAGGCTTGCTGGCCGAGGGGGAGACGGGCTTAGGAGACGACCCCAAAGAAGCTGGGTGGTCGCCTTCCAAAGAAGCCACGAGTGCCAAGTGGGACGAGCGGTCTCTAAACTCGGAAGTCTGAGGCGAAGCAAGCAGGCTAAGAGGAAAAAGGGGGCGAGCCTGGTTACCAGAGAGCGAGCGGAGTAGAGAAGGGAGGAAACAAAGAGGAAAAGGGAAAAAGGGGGACGTCGACACGGATCAGTCTACAGGACGACAGGTGAGACCTGACACACGGCAACAGAAAATTTAAAACATACAAGATAAAATAACACTATAAAATCATTAAAATCTACACCCCTCCCAAACATACCCCATTAAACCAATTTTAAAAGCAATTTAAAATAGAGTTTAAATACATACAAAACATTAAGACATTGGTTAGAAATAGGGTTGCCAGGTCCCTCTTCGCCTACTGGCAGGAGGTTTTTTGGGTGGAGACTGAGGAGGGCGCGGTTTGGGGAGGGGAAGGACTTCAATGCCATAGAGTCCAATTGCCAAAGCTGTCATTTTCTCCAGGTGAACTCTATTGGCTGGAGATCAGTTGTAATCGCAGGCAATCTCAAGCTAGTACCTGTAAGTTGGCAACCCTAGTTAGGAAGTAGGGATCACTCAGGGAATGCCAAACGAAACTAAGTCTTTTCCTGCTGGCGGAAGACAGCAACAGAAGGGATCAGGTGTCCCTGGGGAGAGAGTTCCAGAGTTTTGATGCCATAACCGAGAAGGCTTTATCCTGGGTTGTCATCCAACTGATCTCAGAAGGCGGGGGCACCCAAAGCAGAACCTCCAAAGATGACTGCAATGGTCGGGCTGGTTCATAAGGGATTTTAGAGCTGAATGCATGCTATTTAAAAATGTCATAAGGACTTGATCTTGATCAGGGCCACATCACAGCAGGACCAGGTGCTATTGTTCCCCCCCCCCTTTACATGCTGAAACTGCTGCCCTAGGTTCTCAGTTTGCTACCTTGAGTAAGCCTGACCAATGACTGTTGGTCAATCACAGGGCTTCAGCTGGAAGCCTCTCTAGTAATCCAAACCTGCTCTCCTCCACCCTTCGTGCGACTTGAAATATAGCCAAATTCTCTGTACGTATGCCAGTCTGGGCTTCTTGGAAGAAGATTGCGATAAAACTGTACTACTAAAAATGCCTCAAACTTCTGTTTCCCCACAGAGAGTATATACGGTATATTTGTTTCTGCATCCTCTCCTGAGCCATTTCTCAGGAGAGTTCTGGAAAAGGAGATAAGGCAGGATATAAACATTGCCAATAAATAATACATAAAATTTAACTTAAAAACAAACCAGGGGATCCATGTGAATAAGTGATCGCAGTCAGCTCACACATCCTATCTACGGCGCTCAACTGATATGGGAGCTAGTTATAAAGCTGCTGTAGTGACCTAGTCAGGGAGATACGAACATTAGAGTTTGTGAAGGTTACCTACTCTTGGTTGGGTTTGGCCAGATTTGTAATGGGAATAATCGGTGACAGATGCCAGTATTTTTCAGCTTCAGCAGTAACCTTCAGGTAAAAATATTAACTGTTCTCGCTTTCTTATGGTTTCCCATGTCTATACTGGGATCAGTGGCTTTTTATTCAGTCAAGAACTGTTATTCCCTACATACATCATGTACCCAATGAAGGTTATGCTCAGCTGCATAAAGCCAGTCATTGTTATGTCTTGGGAAATGATCAATGCTTGGGGCAGTAGTGGTCATAAGAACTGTGTTTATTGGAACACAACAGCCAACTATCAGAACAGGCCACAACTAGGCCTCAATAACTCTAACTCATCCTCCAGTTATGACCACAAGACCTGAGCTTCTCCATTCTAGAGAGCCTCTGAGAATTGTCCTTTAAGCAACAGTACCAATATACCACAGCCATGAATCTTGGGTTTAACACAGAAAGCATAATTGATGAAAAAGATCTATGTTTTATTTGGGAAGAGGCTGTGCCCAGAGTAATTCCTTGCCCTCCGCTCCTTGGCAGCTCTCATAATCCTACTGTGAGATCTGACGTGTTGCTTTACCCCAGGAGGCTATCCTTGTTTTGCCATAGGGCTTGCTGGGAAGAAAGGTTAACTGTAGCCCTTTTGGTTCTCACTCATGGGATAATGATATAATTCCTATTCTTCCATGCACTGTAATTTAGAGTGTAACTAGCTTTTGCAAAAACACAGGATTCAAAGAAGTTTTCATCCCTTTAGTTAGCAGAGCTGGGGAACAAATCCAGTCCCACACATGCAGAGTTGCTTTCAATAAAGTTTACTGTAACAACAGGATTTGCAGAAAGCATTAACTAGCTGTAGGCCTTCCAAGAGAAGAGAAACCTTCAGGACATAACAACTTCAGGACATAAGGACAGGCAGAGGGGAAGCAAAATAAGAGGCAGTGGGGCAAACAAGAGAATCATCCAACAGGGTTTGCACAGTAAGCAGAATGCTCTACAGCTCCCCATAGAGTTCAAATAAACACGCGCTGTATTTACATTAATGAAGGCTCAGTGGTAGAGCATCTACTTGGCATGCAGAAGGTCCCAGGTTCAATCCCCGGCATCTCCAGTTAAAGGGACTGGGCCAGTAGGTGATGTGAAAGACCTCTGCCTGAGACCCTGAAGAAGCCGCTGCCGGTCTGAGCAGACAATACTGACTTTGATGGACCAAGGGTCTGGTTCAGTATAAGGCAGCTTCATGTGTGTTCGTGTGTGTTCAAGCTGCTCACATGCTGTTGCCCCTTCAACATCCTTAAGGTTATGGAGAGAAATTAGAGGTACATCTACATTGTAAATCCATGAAGATGAAAAGGAGATGTAAATGCACAAAAGCAAATTATCTTGTATTGTAGCACCCTTTTTAAAAAGTGAAATAGTCTGTTATTTAACAACGCCCGCAATTAACTTAGACAAGTATTTAAAATAGATACATATCGTTCTCAGTCTTCTACAATGTCAATGTCATTGCAGCTTCTTTTGTAAATTGCAGTGTATAGTTAGATGGTGTTTGGGTCAAATAGATAAGATACAGAGTGACATTGGCAAACTGCTATAGGTTCTTGTATTTTCTCCTTTGTGTCATTGCTGCTGTTCTGGTACTACCAAAGGGAAATATTTAATAAACAGATGATAGTTGTCAGGTTTCAGCAAGCCTACGGTGTCTCAGGCAATAGAACTCAAATCCAGACGGAGCAGTGATTCAGAGAGTTTATTCATGAGGTAGTAGTTTCAGCAAGACGGAGAAGGTTAGAATACAGAGCATTGGGGCATTGCTATATTTATAGAACGGATACAATGGATGAGATTGAGTTACTGGAATACAAAGGAAACAATGAGATTTCTTTCTCCCGGTAACGACTTCAGCAAACCAAGTACTGGGTACTTAAGGGCAATCAGAGAAGGGGCTGGTGGGGTTCCTGGCATTGTGAGCGAGGCCCGGTATCAGATGAAAGATTTACACGGGCGGGTCTCCATACAATTGTAGATCTCTGACCGGAGCTTGTGGCTCATGTGCAAAACAGGAGGGGAGGGGGGAGTGCACGGAAGGATCCATATTGTTTACAGAGGAACCATCCTGTTTGGCCCATGCTGTCAGAAAACCCTATCTGACAATAGTTTTTCTTGGTAGAAGATGGTGTGGCCACTGCAAACCTGAGCTTTTATATTTCTGTGAATTATTTTGGGGTCTACTCAACCTCAATACTTGATTAGTAAATGACACTTTTTGTTCAGATGAGGTAATACCATAATTTGAAAAAGTCAGCCAGAATCAGTAAAAATGTGTACTGTGAGATTAGCGCCATCTTCCCCCCCCTTTTTTGTATGGCTTGGCTTACTGTCATTCTTTCATTGCTTTCTTTTTCTGTTGCTGTTCCTGACAGGGAGATTGTGAGCAGTAGAACAGCCTCAATATTAGGCTGTGCCTCAGGAAATATAGTATTTAAGCAATAATACACAACAGGCAGAACATTTCTAGGGGATTATTGTGAACTGCAGGTGTGTTGTAAAATGTGAGGCTAAAGGAGAAGTGATTCCAGCTACCTGCATTCTCCAGTAATTCCTTCAGGGGTACTCCATGCAAAATGTCTCATGCCTATTATTAGAACTGGTTTTCTTTTCCTCAGCTGTTATACCCATGTATTTTCTGAGAGGTGTTGCCAGTAAAAAAAAAAGAAAGAAAGAAAAAAAATCACTGATTTGAGGGAGGAAGAAAAAAAGAACTCAATGATTCACTTGGAAACAATCCGTCCATTGGTAACTGTGATCCACAGACCTTCCGGGGGGGGGGGGGGCACAGTTCAATTAATTGCTGCCCAATCACTTTGTGCTGATTATGAATGATTTCAGCATTGCATCCCAAAGGTGGAATTTAGATTAAATGAGTTATACAATCATCAGGACAAGAAAAACAGTGGAAGCTTATGGCTGTCCCAGTCTATATCTTGTATAAATTAATTCTATAAGTTAATTGTGTATTGAGAGAACTCTATTTTTTTATTTTTATTTTTGCTGTCAAGTATCAGCTTACTTATGGCAACCCTGTAGGGGTTTCAAAGCAACAGATTTTCAGAGATGGTTTGCTGTTGCCTGCTTCTGCACTGAGACCCTATTATTCCTTGATGGTCTCCCATCCAAATACTAACCGAGGCAGACTCTATTTAGCTTCACAAGATCTAACAAGATCGGGCTAGCCTGTACTATCCAGGTCAGGGCTTTGAATAAACTAGCATATCCTTTACCTACTCTGGATTTGTTGGTTATCAGTAAGTTCTACTAATGAGTAAACTTGGTGGAGGTAGAAAATGTTGTTGAAGCTGACTTATGTTGACTCCATAGGGTTTTCAAGGCAAGAGGCAAACAGAGGTGGCTTACCATTGCCTGCCTTTGCATAGCAACCCTTGATTTTCCTGGTGGTCTACTATCCAAGCACTAACCAGGGCTGACCCTGCTTGGCTTCTGAGATTTGACAAGATTGGGCTAGCCTTGGTCATCGAGGTCAGGGCATTGAATAAACTTAGAGAAAGAAAACTTTCTATTCATATTCCCCATACACTTATAATTCTATAAACCTCTAACATAGTCTCTCCCCCTTATGCTTATCTTATCCCAATCCAGATTTTGGCTAGCTATGTTATATACCTTTAAAATACCTCCTCATTAAAACAAGGTGCCATGTAAATATTCTGATATATGATACGTGTGAAGGCTATATCTATAAACAGATCACAAAATGGTTAAGCTTTGTGGACTCAGGAAGCCCACAGTGCATGCCTTTCTAGGTTCCCCCAATCATTGCTTGCTGACTACTTGATAGGTGTCTTTCTCAAAACAAACAAAAGTTTTTGCTCATTTTTTCAAAAAATACAACCACAAAGAACAGGTAGGTACTCAAGGCCATTCTGCTTCAGATAAAGTTCCCTCAGCATTTTGCTGATGTGAACTTTCCACTACTTGATATTTGGCTACCAGCTGCCAGCTATACGAGAAGGCATTCAGTCTGATATTCAGTCTGATCTTTTCTTCTGATCAGTTGAATTCCTTGGGGTTCTTGTCCAGCATTCATAGCATCTCTGGGTTGCTCAAGGCCACAGTGACTCAGGCTGCTTTCACTGAGCATTTCACTTCATCATCGCTGCATAGGGTTGCCAACATCTAGGTGGTGACTGGAGATCTCCTGCTATTACAACTGATCTCCAGCCTATAGAAATCAGTTCACCTGGAGAAAATGGCCACCTTGACAACTGGACTCTATGGCATTCAAGTCCCTCCCTCTCCAAATGCCACCCTCCTCAGGCTCCACCCCCAAAATCTTCAGGTATTTCCCAACCCGGAGCTGGCAACCCTATCGCTGCACCTTCCTTAAGCCAACATTAAGGCCTTCTGTTGAGAAACATGGTCATCTTCTTCAGGGTTCAACAGGACCCAATTAATACAATTGCTTTTTTGACCAAAGGGGTCAATTATACAGAAAGTATTCATGATCAATGGCTTCTTTGTGGCTGGGATAATATTTAAAAGGTATCTTAGAGTTACAATCCTGAACGCCAAAATGTATGAGGGTTATCCAGACTGAAAAAAAGAAATTTAAAATTTAGCTTGGAAAAAAACAACAGTGGAGAATTCCAGTTAAGAGAGATGCTGGGAGATGTGTGTCATGGTCAACTTACCGGGACTGGAGAGGAATGTGTATTAAGAGAACTGAACTATTTACAGAAATGAAGAAATGTATGGTTTGGTTTTGAACAATGTCTGGAAATAGCAAGATTCTGTCATCTGACACTTTCTGGATAGGGCTGTCACGTTACTGTCCAGACAAACTGTGACCAAGATGTAATTCCTCACATCAAATCACACTCCTTTTAGTAATCAAAATCACACCATCTCCATTCAGAGGGAACAATAAAAGAACTTTAATCCTAACCAGTTGAGACAGAACTGAAAAGAATATTTTATTGTGTGTGCTTCCTCTTTGGGGCAAATGAATTCCCATTTCTGTTAAGAAGGTAAGGTCTAGGGACTTAATGATATCTCAACTATGTAAATCTGTCAGGATCAAAAGGGTTATGGCCATTAGCAGAGGCAGCTATCCAGAAGAACATTTTGAGAAGCCACCCAGAATTGCCTGATTAGGAGTTAGAGCCACAAATATCTTGGATACTTGCTACCTTCCGAAGCCAAAGGAAACAGCTTAAACCCAAGGCTCCATTAGGACCTTTAGATTATAAAAGAAGCCAGATTCATTGAGATTCATTGAGACTTGGGAGGAGAGACTGGCCTCTCTTTGCTGATTCAAGTGGAACAGTAATTACACACATGAGAAATACAGTAGTGGAAGAAAAGAGAAGCACAACAATCAAGCTGAGCGCCAACCACTGCCATTACTACTAGAAAGCCAAAACCAGGAGCTGTACGCCAGGAAGAAAGGAAACTTAGTGAAATCTGTAGTGTACAAACCAACCCCTTATCCACAATGCAGGACTTTAAAGACATGAACTCAATTTAAATAATTTAACATATTGTTGTGAATTAATACACTAACAATTTTGCTTAAGCTTTATGAAATGAAGTATCATCAATGGCATGATTCACTGTTAGTTCAAGAACACCCTGAAATTAAGAAGAGCAACCTCAGAATGTAGGACATATGTTAGGTTGAATCCAGTGGTAATTTTCTGCCAGTGGAAGGGGAGGTGGGTTTTGCCCATTCCTCCTTCTCACTGCAGACCCCCAAGTCACCTCTCATGCTGTTCCTGAAGGTCCCCTACCCACACCCCCAGCAGCATGTCAGGGAGACCAATGGACTGCAGTGGAAGGGAAAAGACAGGACAGTTCCGTTCTTCTGATAGAAGTGTCATTCATTAATGGAAAATTAAGCATCATTCATTAATGGAAAATTAAGCATGGATTCATCCCACTGCATTGTAGAACACAGTACATTGGAGGCCATGTTTGAACATGCTTGTGATATGTTTCACACAGTTTTGCTTGCAACAATTTGAGGGAAACAGTTATACAGATATGGTTACTACAGACTGCTTGAAGCTAGCAGAGACTTTTAAAAATAAAACTGAAGAAATATGGAATTTTCATGCCAGAGAGTATAGGTAGAGAGTGCAGGCCAGGATTATTCACATTTAATGGGGCTGTTGGGCTCATGCTTATTTTATTTTATTGTCATTTGCATTATTTATAGTACGCCTTTCTCACTTACACAAAAGGGCAAAAATGCATGGTCGCTTTAGTCTTCTTTATTCCCTGTTTCAGACAGGATCCAGCCAGGATTGAACACACGTTCGGCAAAACGCATGCATTCGATCCTGGCTGAAACAGGGAATAAAGGAGGCTAAAGCGACCATGCATTTTCGCCCAAAGTGAGTCAATACAGTTGACACAATGCAATGGGATTAGGGTTGTAGAACCATCCAAATGTCTATAAACAGAATTAAAGCAAACCATAAGTATTAATATGGCACATTAAATGAAGCAAAATTCCATGGTAGGATCCTAGTTTCAGCAACCTATACACAGCAATATAGACCACAGTCCCTAATAATTTTCCAAGTAACTTTGTGAATCATTGAATTCAGTGAAACTCTATTGCCTGTGTAGAAAGGTCCTCTTGAATAATTCAGTTTTGCAGTTTTCAGACATGTACGGGCAGTTGTTGATTTAACCCATTCGCAGGTTTGCACCTGCAGAACACCCTGCTTTGATGAGTGAAGCTGTCATGGCGGAACATAGGGGGAGAGGTAGTCTCACAGATATGAGGGCCATGAAGGGTTTTGTATGTGATAGCGCCTAATACCTTAAACTGAGCCTGATGGAGTATTGAGTGTGCTCCATCTATGTCCCAAGAATAGCCATGCTGTGGCATTCTGCACCAACTGGTTTTGATGCTACTAGTTTCATTTTGATGTTACTGGCATGGATCCAGATAGCCAGATCAGCCAGATCAAGGTAAGGGGCCATGTTTCAGGCTAGACTTTGGCCTTTTATGTATGGATTGTTCCCATTGTCCCCTGACTACTTTGAGGCTTTGTTTTAATTATGCATGTATTTTCTGACCTTCAGAAGTCACCTCACTCTCCCCTCGCATTTCCCCTGCATTTTTAGGATGCTGTTTAGCCCGGAGTTTAAAGTCTACCTCGATTCCAAATTGAAAGCCAGTCCTGTGCATATTTGTGACTTCAGGTTTTTCTCCCCATGTCCATTCTTCCCTCCCACGTGTTTGTCCCCCTCATCCAACCCCTCCCCTTGAAGCCATTTGTGAGTGCAGTAGCAAGTGAATAGTGGTGCAATACCATGTGGCTGCTTATTAGGTCACTTTCACAGCAAGTGTGGGTCAGTTTCAGATTGAACAGCTGAGAGAATGCTGAAATAATCACAAACTACCTTTGCAGCTGCTTATTTGGTCAGATTCACAATGAGTGTGAGTCAGTTTCAGTTCTTGGCAGGTAGAGAAAATCAGTGTTTAAAAACCAACTCTTCTTCTTATTGTCCTTCTCTGCTTTGGCCACTTGGTTCAGCTACAGGGTTGGTGGGGTCTGGTGATGTATTTTAAAAAAATACACCACAGCCAATTACAAAGCAGCATTTTCAGGGTAGACAGACTCATGTGTGGTTCAGAAGCTCTGCATTTTCGCTGGGGATGCATAATTGATCACAAGGTTCTTTTGAAATTTTGTCAAGGAAAAAAACCTCTGTGCATAGTGTTTTGAGAATTTTACCCATAGAGGACAATGGGGTCCCTTGGAGGGTAGGTGTTGAAAAGGCCCTTAAGGAATCACTAGGAAAGCTTATGTGGAAAAACTGAACTACCCTCAACCTCCTGGTGATAGCAGGATGTAGCAGCCAGGTGGATCTTGAGTGATTAATAGACTAGCCGCTTGGACTTCAAAAAGAGTAAATAGTTATAAATAATAAGTATGTGACTGCTGTAGGAGAAAATCCTTTATCATTGTACCAATCAAAAGGGGAAAAAAACTTCCACTTAAGAAGCTAGTGAGTGGTTTATGGGATTGTAGTAAAATCTCATTGACTTTAGAGGAAAATTTTAAGTCCTGCCCTGTAGTCTTCATGCTGTTAAATGGAGTTGACATACATTATGGTGGAGTATGAGTCCTACGCCCATGAGCTCTGGGTTGTTTGGGAACTGGGCTACAACCATTAAAGTGGGGATCCAAATTTGGCAGGGCCAGAAGGGGACTATAAGTATGCAATCCATACGCTCCTTCATGACCTTCCACAAAACTCTGGTGAGAAGGGGGGGGAGAGGCCACCCCTCCAAGAGATCTGGAACACGTCTCTTATGGTACCTGGTTCATACTCAGCTACTGAATAAAAAGTCAGAGCTTTCACATTGTCCCAGGTGGCAAAGAGGTCGACTTCTGGGACACCCCATTGAGCAAATACAGAAACCAAATATGTGTTCTTGAATGACCACTCGTGGTGAGTGACCATTCGTGGTTGGAAGAATGCTTCCTGCTGAAAAGGTCTGTTTCTCTATTGTGTACTGATGTTTCATTGCCCACAGCCACACTGCCATGGCCTCTTGACAGAAGAACAGATAAGGGCATTTTGTACCACTCTAAGCTCTAGGACATTAATGTGCAATGACTTCTCCAGTTGAGACCAAATTGCCTGAACTGTCAACCCCTCACAATGAGCACTCCATCCCCTGAGAGAGGCATCAGTAGTTAGGGTAATGTCATAGTGTGGTACCTGAAGGGGATGCCCTGAAGTAAATTATCCCCTTGCGACCACCAGATTAGTGACTTAATAAATGGTCTGGGGATAGAACATTTCTTCTGTTGGGAGTGTAACCACAAGGAGAATCTGGGTTATGCAATTGCTCAACTGCCCCTTGTAATTGTAATTTACATTGTAATTGGGCTCCCAACTTAGGCAGAGAATTGTTGACAGCTCTGTGAACTATTTGACAGGGTGAGGAAACTAGAAAGCAGCATGGATTTTTCAGGCATTTTTCATAATGCCTACGAATCCCAGATTTGTGTTACTTTTTTGAAAAACCATTGTAATGATCCCAAAACAGTGACTATAGTGTATATTTCAGGATGGTAATTTCAGAGTGCACACCCCTAAACACCCAACACTAAACAGGCTACTAAAGAAGTCTTCATGCCACACATCCAAAAATTTGTGTTAATCCACTCAAGAGGGAAGGCAGGGGGAAAAGCAAGAGAGAGAAGGGACAGCTGCCTATAGCTACCTGTCTATAAAGCCCTGATTCCCAAGGCAGCTGGGCAACTAATAATCCAAAGGTTATCCAGGAGGATGAGGAGACCAAGCCTCATTGAAGTCTTAAATGTCAGTGAGTTTTCTACAGGAAACTCCTGTAACAGTTCATAGGAATGAAGCCACCTGAACTTCACAGAGATGGATTCTGGTTCCACTTATAAGACAGGCAACCAGGTACAAACAGTTTCTTTGCTTTTCCCAGCTTTAAAGGTGAAGGAAGGGAGGGGACTTCAGATGTGCCTCCTGATTAGTCAAAAGGAATTAAAGATTCAGGGTTTAGGACCCAAGTCCTAAAAGAACAGAATAATTATGGACAAGGCAGCTAGAAAAAGTAGAGTTCACATTAGACCATTGTAGCCTTTAAAGCTGTGAGATCCAAGCGTTCCATGACCCCCAGACCCATTTGCACACTACCTGGTTGCCTTTGAACAATCTGAACTCAGGCATGAATACCTGCCAGTATAAAGAAAGCATGTCTCACGTCCGTTGAGAAGAGCAAATGTTAATTCTGCTACTTTTCTTGGCAAAATATATACAAGTAACATCCCACTGAGCATTTTGCTGACAAAAGTAACCATTTAAATGGATGGGCTTGTTTCTCAACTGAAACATGACACATGTATTTGTATTCTGGGATCTCTCTACCGGAGTGTGAAGTTAAATGAAAAGCAGATCTCAGTGTGATAGGATTCCTCATTCTCCAAAAATATTTTATAAGGTTCTTTGTATTCACTATTTCTTGAACACTTCACTTCTAATGTAACTACTCCTGAGAAACAACTATTACTTTCCCTTTCCAAAATTTACCTCTCAATTGTAATGTGGCTATACAGAGCTCTATCAGTCTTCTTCTGAACCGCATCATTTCCTCAATTTTATATATTGCCTTATCCTGAACAGTGGCATAGCTTCAATCATACATGATTACTACGGTAAATTGTTCATGTCTATATGGAAGCCAGATTTTCCCTATCGATTATTCAAATGATAGAACTTTTAATAAATACACTTTTTTTCATTGACCAGAATAAGATGACCCAGCCTGCAACCATGCCTGCGCAGGCAGCATATGACTGCTCTTCCTTAGCACACATCACAATGCCCATGCAGCAGCAGCCAGCACCTACCTACCCAAGGTTGTCCTTCTCATCCCCCTCCCCTGCTGGAAAAGTTCTCAAGGAAAATGGGGGGGGGCAGCTGGCTCCAGGAGCATAGCTAGTAAAAAAAAAAGTTGGCAGCCTTTATCCACAAATATCCTACTCTTGTCCTAATATCCATTCATGCCATTCTGTTGGTTGGTGAACTCACCCTTTCCAAGTTTGCTTTTATGGTTCGTCCCTCCTTTCTCAGAGCTGGGCTCATCCCTATATTCTGAAACAGCCTATCCCATGTGCCCCAGCTAGATTACTGTCTTTCCCTCAGCCTGAATGGTCAGCTGAAAGTCTTTGCGGCAATTGGGGAATGTCAAACTTGAACCATGCCATCTTCTCCTTCTGGGGCAGGGAAGGAGTCGAGCCCCAGTGAGCCTGAGAGGGCTGTGGGTGAGTGTGGGGTGGGGAATGCCTCAGTATGGCAGGGGGCTCTTCCCACCCATCTGCTCACCTGCCAACTCACCATGATAGAGGCTTATCTCAGCCACCATGACCAAAGATCAGGACATCCACTCAACAAAATGGTGGCTCATAGACACCTTATTCAGGGTGGCTATGGAGGCCTGATCTTGCTTGGGGCAGGGGGAAGCAGTGGTTTGGGGGCTCCATTCTGAAATTTTGTCCAGGGTCCCAGAATCACTAAGACATTTCCTGTCTCTTTGAATGCTTTGCCTCTGCCAAGGGGTGGACCAATAGTGTCTGTCCAGAGCAGATCAGTGTTGTGGTCATCAGCACCATCCTTACATTGCCTTGCTGCAAGTGTGAAGTCACGATGTCTCTACTGCTCTCACACAGGCCTGGGGTATCTAGATAAGGCTGCCAGCTCCAGGTTGGGAAATACCAGGTGGTTTTGGGGGTGGAGCCTGAGGAGGGCAGGGTTTAGAGATGGGAGGGACTTCAATGCCATAGAGTCCACCTTCCAAAGCAGCCATTTCCTCCACAGGAACTGATCTCTGTCGCCTGGAGATCAGTTGTAATAATGGGAGATCTCCAGCCACCGCCTCGAGGTTGGTAACCCTATCTCTAAAGCATGGCTTCCAGAACCAACACCACTTGTGCTGGTGTTGAAGCCTTTCCTCTTGCTGCGTAGCCTTGCAGTGAAGAGGGAGGGGAAGCATGACGGGCTGATATGGTTGCCTAATCATCCATCCCCATTAGCTTGGTGGAATGGAATAATTCTGACTGACCTTCTACATCCAACTTCTCTTTCACTACTCCTAAGGGGTTATGGCAGTTATGCACCCACATGTGGCAAGCCTGTACTCAAGTCATGAAATGATGAAAACATTTATGTTAAAGGTAAAAAGGGTAAAGGTCCCCTGTGCAAGCACTGGGTCATTCCTGACCCATGGGGTGACATCCCATCCTGGCATTTACTAGACAGTCTTTGTTTACGGGGTGGTTTGCCAGTGCCTTCTCCAGTCATCTTCCCTTTACCTCCAGCAAGCTGGGTACTTATTTTACCGACCTCAGAAGGATGGAAGGATGGAGTCAACCTTGAGCCGGCTACCTGAAACCAACTTCCATTGGGATCAAACTCAGGTCACGAGCAGAGCTTGGATTGCAGTACTGCAGCTTACCACTCTGCGCCACGGGGCTCACTGATATTTATGTTAAGTGACATTAAATTACCCTTCTGGCATAAACTTGTTACACACAAGTATTCTCATGTGTATCTCTTCTCTTCACTGATGTCCCTCAGTAACTGCACAAAATAGCAGTTATCCATGCTTACAGCAGTCTCCCATGTTTAGTTTCTTCCTCAAACACTTCATTATTCGAATGCTGCTACATAACTGTTATGTGTAGTCAGGAATGCCACAGGGGCACTCTTTAACAGTATTATATTCTGTGGGGAAGTGTCAGTTCTTGTTGTTGACTCCTTTGTTGTTTTTGTTGGGGAACATATTGTTCAGATTAACAAGGCATTAGTTATTAATTAAAAAGGTATCCATGATGTAAATTTAAATTAATGAGCAATGTAAGAGAAGTAATAGTATTTGCTTATTTTGTTAAGCATGAAGGGAATATGGAAATGTTGTCGTCTTCATATCCACATAAGGAAATACATGTATACAAACAATTGTCTACACAGTTCTGAAGAAGTGAGCTGTGGCTCACAAAAGCTCATGCCCTGCCAGAAATTTTGTTAGTCTTTAAGGTGCTACTGGACTCTTACTCTTTTCTACTGCTAGTGACAGACTAACACGGCTACCTATCGTGAATTGTCTACACAAGTCTCTAATTCTGAGCTAAGGGAGGAATAATCTTGATTGTCATGAAACAAACACCATGCCATTCTTGACCAAAATTCCCAGTGTGAAGCTAAAACATCATCATACCAACAGTCAACAAAGAAGATAAGGCAACAAAATGTGTCATTCACCAGCCCAATGCAAACCAGTCATGTGTGGCAGTCCACAAGGAGCTTCATAGACCTCTTTGCTACTTGCTTGCAAATGAAAACAATAATTTATATTAGGGTGCTTTGGGTGGCACCATCAGATTATGTCAGACCTCTAAATGGGGGGAACCCTAAAAATTACTAAATTACTGTTTGGGGAGGAGTAATGAGATGGGTTTTCTTAAACTTGGCATGGCTGAGGACCTCAGCATGTCTTAATCTGTCCAAGGTGATATGTGTATATGTGCTGTCCCTGGGGTTAAGAGTAGAGGCTTATAGCCATATATGTATGCAGGAAGATTTAGGGTAAATGGGGGGGGCACACATGACTCTCTGGCCTGGAACTGGGGATGGGAAATGCTCTTCGTTGATACATGAAAACTATTCGTGGGCTAAACCTAACATGGTTTGAACTCTGCCTCAGTGCCCTCGACAAATTACCCAGAATCTCATAAGAATTCCATGTCTGTCCTTGGCAAATCACTTAATTCTTATGTTTAACATTCCGCATATGTAAAATGGGGTTATCGCTCTCCCCAGGTTTCTTGTCAGTGGTATATAGATCACCCATTATCTAAAGTGGTGAGCAGATTGTGGTAGAAGCATTCTAGATGGTGATGTGATGTCAGGAGCTGTCTTTTAGATTTATTATACAACTGCTAAGGCACGTGGCATGGCTTTTAAAATCTTCAGTTATAAAGCCTGAAAATTCTATTCTTTATTACATCAATAATTTGTATTTTCAGTATGAAATGAGGCATGGAGAATCTATCTCATAAGAGGTATCATCTGGTCGTACTTTACAAAATCAAATTTTCAAATTCAAATCTCAAATACCTTTATTGGCATAGTACAATCTGCAGTATATAAAAAGGATAAAAGTTAGAGTAAAGTAAAATTGATATAAATCATTCCTCAATGTTGTGATTCTGCTTTCGACTAGATTCCCATCGGTTGACTACTATCATCAGAAATTTTGCCACGTTTTCGGTTGTCTCAGGTTCCTTATCAGCTAATAGTTTGTGAAGTATTTTCATATTATTTGAGGAGAAGTTCAAAACTATAGGTTTTATTAGGTTTCCTCTTGGGAAATCATAAAGGTGGCAGTCCAAAAGAATATGAGACAGGGAGTCAGGACATCCTGCGCCACATCTGCAGACTCTTTCAGCGTAAGGTGTTTTCAGGAATCTGCCATGGAGGATCGCTGAAGGCAATGAATTAGTTCTAGCTTGCATAAAGACTTTTCTGAGCTTAGGATTGTCAAGACGGTCCAGGTAGTTTAAATGGAAATTAGGTGGAAGTCCAAAGAATTGAAGTGAGCTAATTGGCGGCGTTAAAGGAAATTTGCGCTGGAACTTGTGATCGACTAGCCTTTGTTTTATTAGACTTAGGATATAACTCTCACTGGACAGAAGAAGGGAGTCCAGGTTGATGCCTATCTGGGCAATTTTCTTTTTTATTTTGATTGTCCATTCAGAGCATTCGGTCCAGTAGGGGTCTTCTGGTAGGTATTTTAACAGGGTTGATTCCCCCGCATGATAATGGATCCATAGCCAAAATTTTATGACAGATGACCAGGCCCTAGTTGTTACTAATTTTTTATTTGTTTCGGAGCAGACAGTGAGATAAGAGACACAATTTGGGAGCCCTACAAGATGTCTGAGAAAACGGCCTTTGATCCGTTCCACTTCATCTGAGTAGGCATGAATCCAAATTGGCACCGCGTATAGCAGTTGTGACAATACTTTCAGATTGAAGATTTGTAGTGCTGCTGGGATTTGTTGGTTCCCTTGATGGTAAAAGAACCTTACTATGGCTTGTGCTGAAAATCTGGCTTGGTTCACTGTGCGTGTTTTGTGCTGTGTCCAGCTTAAATTATAGGTAAAAGTCAGACCTAGATATTTGAAACTCTTGACCTGTTCTAAGGTGGTGCTGCCGACTTTCCAATTATAATGTCTCCAGGTTTTGGCAAAGACCATAATCTTTGATTTTTCTGCATTGATGGTGAGCCTATTTTCACAAAATCTAATACACAATAGCTGAGTTAAAGCAAATTTCATTTACCCTTTTTGGTTTGAAGTGCTGGCTTCTGCCCTTGTGACTGTTTTTGTGCCTATGAAAAAATATACCTTACATTTTTAGATTTGCTGGTTTTAGATTTTGTCAGAAACTGAAGGATATTGTGAAGGGCTTTCTTTTCATGGGTTTGTAGAAATTTCACTGTTCATTTCAAAAGTAAAGTACTTGTCCTTTTATTCAATATTTTTCAGTTTGTGTCTGAAAGAACCAATTAACTGGCCATGTTGTATATATAAGGAAGTAAATCTGTGCAGAATACTGATTTTGTAAACTCCCACTTTTGACTGTTAGCATGCATAATATTTCAGATGAAATTAGTCTTCAAAACTCTGAAGACAATACATTACAGAATATGATAAAAATTGCTGTTAATCCTAACTGCCAAAACAATGGTACACTAATGACACCACATATTACATCATTATACACAGCACAAACAAAAAGATAAGGTGTATTACACAAATACACTTTAAACAATGAATATGTGATATGGGTCAGAGCATGCCTTAAGACTGATGACAACTCTCCTCTTTGATGGAAACCTGTTGCCACTACTGAGTAGCATTGTTAAGAGGAATTCTCTTAATTCCTCTTTACCTAATTTCTCTCTGAAATCCAAAAATCTGTTGTTTTCCTTTTCTTTTTTTAATGAATATGGAGTCTTTTTCAACTCAATTCTGTTTTGACTAAAAGAGAAATTTGATGTGACAAGCAGCAGGAAAGGCGGCTCTATGAAATTTCAGAACTTCATTCTACAGATGATCAGAGGCAGACAATGTCTTCTTGTGCTGAAAATCTGGCTTGGTTCACTGTGCGTGTTTTGTGCTGTGTCCAGCTTAAATTATAGGTAAAAGTCAGACCTAGATATTTGAAACTCTTGACCTGTTCTAAGGTGGTGCTGCCGACTTTCCAATTATAATGTCTCCAGGTTTTGTCCTCCTGCTAGAGCATCCTGTGGTGCATAACACCCCCAGAAAAACCTTCCAAGGGCATCATTGTTTAAAAAGTGGGGGGGGAGCATTCAGCTCAGGACCAGGGCATGGGGGGGAGAGGCTCTTGTTGCCCCCCCCCACTATTTTCCTAATCCAAAATAGAGGAAGTTATTTGTCCCATTTTGGTATAACGTGCAGGGCTCCTCGCTGGAAACATTTTGGATCAGGAAAATGGTGTGGGGGAGGCTGGAGACCCTCCACTCCCAGTGCTGCAATCCTGAGCTGAATCAGGCCACCACTGTGGAAAATTGAGTCACATCTGGGGAACCAATTGTTTAAAAATGTATCAGCTCTTGTTATGGTTTGCCCCAGTTCCACTGAGGTAGACTTTTTGGATAACAAGGAGTCCTCTCAGACCCTGAGACCTCTGAGGTGCAGGCTTCTGAACTCTCCAAAGGTGGACTGCATGATCCTTCCCCAGCAATCCATTCTGGACTCCATTCCCAGACAGCCAACAGATCAGGAACAGCTGTGCCCCAGCTGCACCTCTGGATCACCTGGAGATACTTCAGGAACCCTGCCAAGGTCCCACACCCAAAGAGTGTTCCCCAGAGCACTGGGATCAGAGAAGAACAAGGACCAGGGCAGAGGAAAGTACTCAACAAAGGAACCTGCAACATGTATTCTGGGGTCTGCCTCACTTCAGCCTACCCCAGGAAGGAGATGAGGTGTAGCAGTTCTTGACAGGAGCCCGAACGATAAAAGTTTGAGTTGAAATGTGAGAAATTCTTTTACATCCTTAATGCTGTTTTTCTACTGGATGACCTGAGGTTGAAATCTATGTCCTGATAAAGCTGCATGTTTACCCTGAGTAACTCAAAATACCAAGCCACTGAGGAGTCATGGTGGTTTTCTCTTTTAAAGGGTACAGACTTTGACTGATTTAAGTAAATAATGGCATTTATCAAAAATGCATTTTTCAGCACATGCATAAATATTTGTAAGAGAAAATACATTTTCCCCTGTAAAATTAATATTTGCTGGAGGGTAAGATAGAAAATTCAGTTCATGAGAATAGTCACAGCATACAAATGGTATGCCATACTGTTTTCATACCATATGAGAAATATGTAGTGAGAGCTGGAATAATGATCACAAACATTTTAAGAAATAGCTCCTAACTGTAGCAGTACATAGGCTAAATTAAAAAAATCACTAATGGCCACATGCAAATGCAGTCCAAGCACTGAAAACAGGGCAGTCTGGATGTTTAGCACAATTTCACAATCACATTTGTCTTTAACCTAATGTTAAACATAGTTGTTGCACTAAATTTGTTTTGGTTTTATGGGATTACTTAGAGTCTCTGGAGATTATTTTTTTATCCTGGTTGCTATTGTGGTTATTACTTTCTTTCTGTAGTACCATCTGCACATGATATTTGTGTACACAGCAGGGAGGGGAGAGGCTCCTCCTTGTAGCTGCAGAAACTCTCAAAGCAACTGAGTCCTGTCCTAGTGCAAAAAAAAGAAAGTCCCCAATTCCCTTCTCACATCTGAGTAGGGATGGAGGGAAGAGGGGCTTGTCTAGTGAGCTCTGAAAGTTTCCACAGTGACATATTTTGCTGCTCAAAGAAGGGCAGAGCCTGTAATCTGACAAATGCAATCTAAATTTCAACCAGGGCTGCCAGGCAACCAGGGGGGAAACAGAGGAATTGACATGACATCATGACTCTCTAGGAACTGATCGAAACTGTGTAGTAAAATCTGGTTCCCTGGAAGTGACATCAGTCCACTCTTGGAATTACTGAAAACTCTATAGTAAAACCAATTCCTAAGTGACAGCCAATTCCAAGAGAGGAGTGACATCACTTCTGGGTTTTCCCAGAAGTGACATCATGCTGTTGGCCAATGGCTATATTTTAATTTTATTTTTCTCCTGGTGCTGCTCAGAGTGGGGGCAGGAAATGCCAGCTGGTTGGATCCCCACCCCCCATCAAGAAGCTAGCAGCCTTAATTTCAACAGTAAGAAGACAATGGAAGGAGAGATGTGGGGGAAGACAATTGCAGGAGATAGCAAGAGGTAATGGATTAAATCACTTAAGGGGAAAAGTTGACCTCTGACCTTTGCTTCTTCCATCTCTACCAACTTTAGCTAAAAGAAGCAAAAGTAGGAATATGTTCGGAGATCAAAGGTTAACAGTTTGGAAATTACTTCTGGTATAAAATGTTACATCCAAACTACTATTTGGTGTCAGTTAATATAGTCACATCATATCAGAGGTAAAACAATTCCATTAGTTGTTACCAGTTTCCAAGCCCAATTCGAGGTTGTTTCCAAGATCATTCAGTTGGCCCTGCTTACAAAAACCAATTCATTTGAAGGATGGATTAGCATCTACAAGAAGCAGGGCTTCTCAGTTGTTACTCCAGAATTCTGGATGGCTGTGAAATGTTCTTCAATAGGTTGTTTGCATGCCTCCTTCTTTGCAGGTGTTCTGTAGATGTGTGACAAGCTTTGTTTCAGTCAGATTTTTGAAGTTATTCATCATATTCTGTGTGGGCAAAAGGAATCTTTGTATGTTCTGTGTGCAGACAACATTGTGCTGCTGGGGAATCCATCCTGGTTTCTGTGTGCTTGAATAGTCCACTGTTTTTGCCCTGTTTTGTCTGGGGTTCACAGTGATTCTTACCACTGCTAACTGCATCTTTAACAGGTTAGATTCCACATGTGGTGAGACCTTGGATATTCTCCTTGCCACTCACAGTATTGCCAAAGGCAGCAAAGAAATCATGGAGAAAGCAGTTCTTCTCAAGAAAAGAGTAAGGGTTTCCCCTGATGTCATGTTCAACCTCAGAAGCCCTCAGGAAAAGGTAAGCTTATCAATGCTTTTCAAATACTTCTAGAACTGATGCGATAGAGACAGGCCCCCAGTTTAGAGGTGGGAAAGACTGCAGACACCCATTTCTATAGTCACATTGGCCTCAATTTACTACTAAAATTAAGCTACTGCAGCAGGACCACATCCCCTCCTTCTTCTCCATCTCAGAGCTGAGGAAGAGGTGCAGGAGAAGAAGAGTTTGTTTTATATGCTAATTTTTGCTATCTTTTTAAGGAGAATCAAACCAGTTTACAATCTCCTTCACTTCCTCTCCCCACAACAGACACTTTATGAGGTAGGTGAGGCTGAGAGAACTCGAAGGAACGGTGACTAGCTAAAGGTCATCCAGCTGGCTTCATGTGTAGGAGTGGGGAAACCAACCCATTTCACCAGATTAGAGTCTGCCACTCATGTAGAGGAGTGGGGAGTCAACCCCGGTTCTCCAGATTAGGGCTTCGCACTCATTTTTCCCCCCAGTAGTTTTTGGGTTCGGGTTTATTGAACCTAAAAATTTTCAAAAACCCGGAAAACCCCAGATTTTCCAAAAAATTCATGTTAATAAACCCGAATAAAAAAAAATACCAACAATTTTAGCGTAGATCTAGGGAGGGGAACGCAGCTTCCCCCACCCGCCTCCCCAGGAGTTCCAGGAAGGCAGTCGGGGAGTGCTTTGTTAAGATCCTCCCTGCCAAGCCTGGCAGGGTGGATTTTAATGAAGTCCCCCCCGCCTGCCTGAATCAAGGAGAACTTTCTCCTTGCAAGGGAGGGAAATAGCAGATCCCGGAAAAGCTGAATATATTTTCGGCTTATCTGGGAATCCCCCATTTTGGCTGCTATTTTCCCTCCTTTTTTGCATCCGGTAAAACCTGAACCTGGAAAAACCGAAATGGCATTTTTCCAGGGGGGGTTTCAGTTTGTGTTTTATCAAATGCACAGCCTTACTCCAGATTAGACTCCACTGCTCTTAACCACTACACCACGCTGGGTTGGTGCAGCTGTGCAAGATGTCAGAGGCACTCTGAACAGACTAGTCAGATACAAGAGTCAATAGATTTCTCTCAGGAGGTCAGGTGAAACCAGTCAAAACTTGTTAACACCAGACCATTGTATCCTGTACTTCAGTTCTTTTCTTCATAGGAAAGTGGTGTAAAGGACTCCTGCTTTGTAACTCCAGTTTTGTGGGTGTGTGGGGGAGGTTGTATCCCTTTGCCTATAGGCTGCAACCAGCACCTAAATGCTGTATAGCAATAGTATATACCAGTATATAGTATAGCAACAGTATAGCAATACTTTTCTATTTGTGACAGTTAAGCAGCTCTTCAGAAATGCATTCCATTGTCATGATAGAGAACAGTTATGGAGGTGATAAGTCATTAGTCATGTTAGTTTGCTGGATTCCTCAATACCAATGCCTGATAGTTGCTTTTGTGTAACACATTCAACCCCTTGGTTTTGTTTTGAAGTCCTCTCAGATCTTTTCTGCAGGGACGTTTCCCCGCGGTCACCCCTGCTGACTGCTTCAGGGCTTCCTTTTGATTATGCATGGCTTTCACAACCATCAGAGGTCGCCTCACTCTCCCCGCGCATTTTGCCCATGTTTTCCAGATTCTGACTAAAACAGTATCTGGGGGGAAACGGTTAAAATATGCAGGGAAAAAAATAAGAAGAGTTGGTTTTTATATGCCGACTTTCTCTACCACTTAAGGGAGACTCAAACCAGCTTACAATCACCTTCCCTTCCCCTCCCCACAACAGACACCCTGTGAGGTGTGTGGGGCTGAGAGAGCGTGACTGGCCCAAGGTCACCCAGCTGGCTTCATGTGTAGGCGTGGGGAAACAAATCCAGTTCACCAGATTAGCCTCCGCAGCTCATGTGGAGGAGTGGGGAATCAAACCCGGTTCTCCCGATCAGACTCCACCGCTCCAAACCACCGCTTTTAACCACTACACCACGCTGGAGAGCCAGACAACCTCTGATGGGCAGAAAAGGCATGCATAATCAAAAGGAAGTCCCAAAGCAATCGGCTGGGGTGACCACGGGGAAACATCACTGCATAAAAGGCCTCAGTCCTCCAGAGCCATGACAGTGGCTCCAGGATGTGTAATACACATGAACTATCCAGTGTTGTATATAGTGTGTATACATATATGAGCAGTTAACTGAAAGAAAGAGAAAGAGAAAGAATCATATTTTATTGCAAAGAAAATTATTTCTCATGGTGGTGTACAAAGCTTAGATTTCTAATGAATGGATTGTTTATTACACAAACATTCAAGAGAGTGTGTTGTTAACCACTATGTATTTATAACCTGAGAATTCCCATTAAAAAGCTCTCTGCATAAAGGTTTATTTCATGTACTTAATCACCCGCTGAGGTGGCATACATTAACTTTGAATTACTTTGTGATATATTACAGGATGCTCTAACACACTGAACCAAAATTCCACTGAGTTCAATAGGCAAGGAGGGTGTGAACCAGCCTCACAAAGTAATTTGAAGGTTTTACTTCTTGTTGCCAATGTAATATGTCTTGATTCACATCGACCTGTGTTATTCACGGTGTGGCTTGCAAGGAACATTAAAATGTCTCACAGGTCATATTAGTGAATACCTCTGTTATAGGCTATATAATCCTAATGCACACCCACCAGATGCCTTGCCTTACATTTAGTTGGGCTCCTCAGCAGTAAGTATAAGTAAGGTTCTAAAATCTATGTAAAAGGTAAAGGTAGTCCTCTGAGTAAGCACCGGGTCATTATTGACCCATGCGGTGACGTCAAATACTGACATTTACTAGGTAGACTATGCTTACAGGGTGGTTTGCTATTGCCTTCCCCAGTCATCTACACTTTACCCCCAGCAAGCTGGGTACTCATTCTACCAACCTCAGAAGGATGGAAGGCTGAGTCAACCTTGAGCTGGCTACCTGAAACCGACTTGCACCAGGATTGAACTCAGGTCATGAGCAGAGCTTTTGACTGCAGTACTGCAGCTTACCACTCTGCACCATGGGGCTTTCCTATGTAGTGTCATATAATTTGAATCTATATAAATTGGATTTTGTGATTCGTGGGTGCAAAGATCATTGGATTGCCCCACCCTCCCTTCCCTCTGGAGCTACTGCTGATTGCTGAAGAGTTTATTCCTGGGGACTTGCATGTACTAACAGCCATGTGGGTCAGCCAGGTGCAGTGGGAAGAGGGAAGAGGGTGAAATTGCTCCCTTTGTTCTGTTCTCATTCTCAGTTTCATTCCCTTCAACCTCCCTGCTACAGCTACTCGACAAATTAGGCTGTTAGTACATGTGAATTCCTGAACCACTGGACTAAACTTTCTTGGGACTGGAAATTTCTTCAAGGGAGTGGGGTGGGGAGGGTGGGGAAGATCCTGGACCATGAGTACTTTCTGATGGTGGTTCTCAGAATCCAACCATTGAGAAATGTGTTTTTAAAATAATTTTAATTTTTTAAATTATTTTAAAATACCTATGAGATTACGTAAGTGAAAAAATTTATCCAAGGCTAACCAGTGGTTGTGCAAGGACTACAGCAAGTTTCTTCAGTCCAAACTCAGTATTCAATCTACTGTGGGCCATTTTGGCTTGAGCACATAGACACACAAATTATCCTTCTGCTGGTGCTGGTGTGCTGGCTCACAAGGGGATGGGGGTTGCCTTCCAATGACACATACAACTATAGGCAAAAAACCTTTTTTTAAAAACAAAACAAAAACCCAACACATTGTTGTAATATTTAGAAATAATGGATGTGCTTTTCAAATATCACAAACAGTTTGTAAGAAATTCTCACAATCGTCAACCGAAGAGAGTGCAATGGTCATCAGCTGTTGTCTCAGATGCATGGACAGCCTGGAGGTATAATTGAATACAGCTGTGGAACCAAATACCAGGCAATGGCAACAAACTATGGGTAGTGGAATGATTTTCTTATTAAGATCCTAAACATGAATTGGGTCTACACACAGCAGAGTGAAAAAGCAGAATGTGTACGTAACAGGATGGACTGTACCATTTCAGATTATAGGTATGAGTGAATTTCTTCAAGCTATTGAATGATTCAATATATGAATTCCTGACTCTGCTACTACTATTTAAATATTTAACTTTGGAGTCCATTGGGAAATTCACCATCTCCTCTCAAAATGCTACTTCTGTGCATAAATCTTGATTTTATTTAGGATGGACTGTTGTTCACCTTGTATTCCTTGAAGTGCATAACTGTGTTTGAATTAGAAATGATTTCAATAAATGATTTGTGCATAACTCTGTGAGAAAATAAGCTTCCAGGTACCTGCTTTAAAAATATATATCATTTTTTTGAATTTAGTGCTGACTGATTCACCCTTAACCTGGGAGTAAGTCTCATAGAAATCTATAGAACTCACGTCAGAGTAAATGTGCATGGACTGGGCTGCACGTTTGCAGTATTCTGTCAAGGACAATGCAGATTAAATGTGGGACGGGGAAAACCTTGGTTTGAAATATAAAGCGATTATATGAATTAATAGGGTCAATTCCACAAATGGTTGAACAGTGTGGTTCCAATCTAACCGCACAGTTAAAATACTTGATTCACTTTGAAGTACGGGTAGGGCAACTGGCAGGCTGACTGAATGTTTAGACCTCCAATTCATTTTTATGGACTACCTACCCAGCAGTGGAAAATTCTGGCCAACACAGGAAGCAGAACTAAGTCTGAGGCCCACCAACATTGCTGTCATTACTTTTGAAATCTTCATGAAACTGAATTAGCTACCACTGATTTAAAGCATTCTGGTTGTCCTCATTGATTGCAGTTGATCTTATGTTATTACCAAAGTATTGCTTTTGCTAAAGTGAAGTACGTTTTTGCTGGAGTGAATCCCTGAAATTTCTGTATGCAAGAATGGTTCTAGAATAAAAAAAGCCAAATTATGAAATCTCTTCTTTTACAAAAAGACTGGAAAAATAGTTGGAAATAGTTAGTCTAGCATACAGACTAAATTTACTAAGAAGTATAATGATACTAAGAAGTATAATTACTTCTTTGTGTGTGTGTGTGTGTGTGTGTGTGTGTGTGTGTGTGTGAAGTGGCATCAAGTCGGTTCTGACTCATGGTGACCCTATGAATCAATGTCCCCCAAAATGTCCTATCTGTAATAGCCTTGCTCAGGTCTTGCAAACTGAGCGCTGTAGCTTCCTTTGTAGTCAATCCATCTCTGGTTGGGTCTTCCTCTTTTCCTGCTGCCTTCAACTTTCCCTAGCATGATTGTCTTTTTCAGTGACTCTTGTCTTCTCATAATGTGACCAAAGTATGATAGCCTCAGTTTAGTCATTTTAGCTTCTAGGGTCAGTTCAGGCTTGATTTGATCTATAACCCACTGATTTGTTTTTTTGGCAATCCACAGTATCCGTAACACTCTCCTCCAACAACACATTTCAAAGGAATCTACTTTCTTCCTATCAGCTTTCTTCATTGTCCAGCTTTCACACCAATACATAGTAATAGGGAATATGATGGCATTAATAAACTCGATCTTGGTTGCCAGTGACACATCCATACACCTAAGAATCTTTTCTAGCTCCTTCATGGCTGCCCTTCTCAGTCTCCTTCCAATTTCTTGGCTGCAATCTCCCTTTTGGTTGATGATGGGTTCAAGGAATAGAAAGTCTTGAACAATTTCAATTTCCTCACTGTCAAACTTAAAGTTGAGTAATTCTCTTGTAGTCATTAATAAGTAATTCTTACTTATTAGGAAGTAAATATGGTGTTGGTTTTATCCAATAATCTTTAGAAAGGCATCTTCACTGGAAAAAGGTAAACATGAGGGTATCAAACATCTTTCCAAGGTGTTTCTACTCATGAAAAAACCCTGTATTATACAGACACCCGCTACAATTAGGTAATGGTGACACACATAGCAGGACCTCCAAGTGAGTAGGTTCATACAGGAGAAGGTAGAGTCAGAAGCGACTTGACGACACTTAACATGCACACCGTACTTTGGTTTCAGACCATTCAGAGCTTTAAAGTCTTTGTGTTGAGCCTAGGATCCAACTAGTAGTCATGAACACACATTATACTGGTCCATCACAGTCATTGTGGTCTACTCAGACTAGCAGTGGCTCTCCAGGTTCTCAAGTAGAGGTCTTTCACATCACCTCATCCCTTTTAATGGGAGATGCCAGGGATTGAATCTGGGACCTTCTGCATGCAAAGCAGAGGCTCTTCCTCTGAGCCACAGCCATGCCCCTCGATTCAAAGCAAGAGTAATGTGCTCTGTATAGCATGATCTAGAATATAGCAGGGAAGTTGGCCAGCTAAGCTAAGCCTTAGTCAAGAGACAGAGTCCAGGTACCCAAAGTGATCTGGTTGTGGGCATTTTCCTCACAGGGAAAGCCAGTTGGGAGGGATGTCCATTTCTAAATAATGTTCATTTTCTAAAGAATTCTGCACAGATATTTAGAGGTCTCTGAATGACACAGCTCAAGCAGGTCTTTTGTTTTAATGTTCTAGGGACTTTTGAAACCCACATGAACTGTGTTGCTCCAGAGCCAGGAGGAATTTCATTTTCAGTTCATCATCACTCTGCAACAGGACCTGAGCAAGCTGCCAAGGGATTCCTTACTGTTCAGAGCACACCTCTTTATGAGGTCACTGCTTGGGCACGCCCTTCCCTGAAACAAGTTTATTTGGCTCTTCTGTTTCTTTCTTCTGACCATCGGTCAAATAAACTTTGTAGAAACTACATTAACAAGGAATTGATTGGTTCCACTTCTGACATTCTCTGAGTTCTGGATTATTTATTGTAAAACTTAGTTCAACACCTACTTTCCTTTTATACACCAGTTGAAGGTTACTCGGTGACAACATTAAAGCTATCTATCTTCTCTTGGACAAAACTCCAGACATTTAAAACTGAGAAACAAAAGGTTCCTACAGTTTAAAGCATCCAGTGTGATGAACGGTGTTTTATATTTATCAACTGCGACTCTTGCTGGCATGTTCTGTACAAAAGTATGTACCTTTAATCATTGCAGAGAGATTCTGGTTGGTAAACCTGTCCTGAATTAATTTCTTTATGAGAGAGCCTGTCTTTCTTACCTTTAAGTAATCTAACAAAGTATGTGTAAAGTTTTGTCTTGTTCCTATTTTATTTAACACTGCATGAAATCACTAATGGAGGTTGTCAAGAGATTTGGGCTGTGGTATCATCAGTATCGTGAGGACTACATCTTTAGTTCTTGTTTTTATCACATTGTGGATTTTTATCACACTGGATTTTCTTAACTGGTGTTTTGGCTAGCTGATCTTATCAGTTCTTGGAAGCTAAGCACAGTCAGCCCCGTTTAGTCCTTGGATGGGAGACTCCCAAGGTCCAGTGTGGTCCAGTGTTGCTACGCAGAAGCAGGCAACAGCAAAACACCTGTTTGTCTCTTGCCTTGAAAAACCTTAGGGGTTGCCCTAAGTCGGCTGCAACTTGAGAGCATTTTCTACTCAGAGTCGTTTGTTCACCAGCTCATTTGACTGGCATCCTGTTTGCAAGCTGAAATCAGGGAGCCAATGGTTCGCTAAGCTGCTTCGATGCATCCAAATGCATTTGTGTGTTTCTTTCTCCATGATTACACTGGGTTGGATTCAGCCAATTTTGTTTTGTTTGTTTATTTTTGCTCAGTCTTGTCCAAGGAACATCCTTTCTATACACTCCCCATGTAGGTCCCATGCTTCACAAAATACCCTTTTTAAATAGTCAGTTGGGAGCCCTCTTCCATTTTTCACCTTGGAAAAGTTGGTTTGACTACCAACTACCAACCTAGAGAAGTGTGAACTATAGGGTCATCTATAAAACATCTACAGTACAGAACAGTGATAAAGTTCTTATCCTGCTCCATCACTTATTTCAGTCCACACAGCTTGAGGATGGGATTTTATTACAGTTATTTGTGGCTTTCATTTGTTCTCAGTTATTATCGAGGTAACACTAACCATGCCTTCTAGCTGGTCTCGTACAATCAGTCCTTTTAATAAGGCTTATATATTTTAATTTATATTCATTCTCATAAGCATTTTAATACCCTATTTTTACCCCAAGTATACCTTTTGTAAGGTAGGTTAGTCTAAGAGAGTGACTTGCCTAAGGTTATGTAGTTTGTTTCATGAATGTTTCTGCAACTCCCAGGTCCAAGCTTGATAATTGAGTCACTCACTTGGTTTTAAACAAGGGTTTTAAATCAGCAGCCAGAACATACAGGATTGGAGAAAATGTTTAGCATAATCCACTCCTAATTGAATTGGCCACTCATCTTCACTTTTTTTTTTTCCCACAAGGGCCAGCATGCATTTAGAACAGGGGTGGGGAACCCTTTTCCGCCAAGGGCCATTTGGATATTTATAACATCATTCGGGGCCATACAAAATTATCAACTTAAAAATTAGCTGACCAAGCCCCAAGCAGGCAGCTGCCCCAGATGACCCCCCCACACGTGGGCAAGCAAGCAGGCATCCAAACGGTGGTGCACTCACCTACCTGGTGGCACAGGATGGCCTGTTGCACCAGCTGGGCATAGCCGTCCAACCGCACATTGGAGTTTCTCCTGCTCCACATGATCGGGGCCAGATTTTACAGCCGGATCCTGCTACCTCCACCTGCAGGGGTGAAATGAGGACACACTGGCTAAGAATTGCCCAGCCCACGGCGTGTTCTAGCCCTGCCCCCTTTAACCACTCCATTGTCGCCACTTCTGCCCCCAGCCCTCTTGTAGTACATAGGGAATACGTTTCTCCATGGCCCGGGTGGGAAAGGGTTAACACAGTTTCTGGGGAGGTCCTAGCAGCTCCATAGCTAACAACTCTTCTGCAAGGGGGAAAAAAGGTTCCTTTTCTCAGCAAAACAAACTCACATCTGCCTTGAATAGAGGCTATTCCTGTCCACGGGAGGGGACGGATTGCCAGTCTTAGATCTTTCTGAGCTTAGAGATCTGCCAGGACCCACGAAGGGCCAGACCAAATGATTTGCGGGTCTTAAATGGCCCCCGGGCCTGACATTCCCCACCCCTGATTTAGAAGCAGACTCTGCAGAATGGCCATCAGGCAACAGTACTCTGCATTGTAAAGTTGCCCTCTGAACCCTTAACACACACACACAAAAAAATACTAAATTGGGAGAAAAAATGTGAAATAATAGAAAATCCTAGATGGCTGTGCTCCATGTAAAAATGGTGAGACAGGTAGAATAACATGATGGTAACACTACTACCTCTCACAGAGTAATATTTCCCATATGATTCTACTCAATGTCTTTAAGAGCCCAAGGCAGCAACTACAGTTTGAAAAATAGATGACTTGTAGGATTAGCAGTGTGCTAATGGATTTATCATGAAGTTCTTATATCAAAATTGTTGGGGGATAAGTTCTTCTGAAGCTGTTTTAAATACAGTAAGGCAAAATCTACGAAGGCACAAGAATGACTGTAATCTTTTTAGAATTAAGTTCTTGACCATCAAAGAATAAATATTTCAAGAAGAGGTACTGTGCTCGTCTTTGTTAAGTGTAGAATGAGTACATTGCTGGCAAACAGCCATTGTAGTATTGGTCTAATTACAATATGCACTGCCTCCCTGACGCTATAAAAGATGACCGACACTAAAGAGATCACAGATCACCTAAACCAATTTAGCATGTAAGTAATCTGAGAGTGAAAGTCTTTTAGGAGAATAGAGTAATACAGGCGTATTAAACACCTGGAGAGATGAAGAATTAGTCTGAGTTTATGATGTCTGGGAGAACCAGAGGGGAGGCATTTGTCATAGAGGGCAAACAATATTCATAGGAGTACCAGGTATTACCTGGAGATTTCAAGAAATAAGGTGATTGTCTTCCTGGATGAAGGACATGGGCATAAGATTTAATAAGGCCACTGTTTTAATTGAATTCTGAGGCAGAACAGGGTTCACCGTTCAAACTATAAACCTGAACACACACAAAGTGTGGGTGAGAAAGCTTTGTGCATGGATAATAACACAGAGATTGTATTATTAGCTCTCAGGCTCTGGCTCCAATTAAAGTTTTTGATTCTTGGAAAGATTTTACATAACTTGAAGACTGATTTCCAGTGTTGGCACATGAGCTTGGTGGTGCTGGAATTTTATCTTCAAGAAATATGGAGAGTGGTGAGAAGAATTTTGAGCGATTAACGCAACACTGCAGTAACTGAAACTGATATGTTGTACACAGTCACATGTTCAGAAGATAGCCCCTAGATCAGACTTTGCATGCTCAAAGTCCCAGATTCAATCCCCGGCATCACTAGATAAAACGAATCTGAAGCTGAGGACTGGGAAAGACCTTTGCATAGGATGTGAGGGTGATCTGGTTGTGACATCTGTCACCCCATTGATTGCCAGGGTTGATTCGGCTGATCTGGCTGGCTAGGCGTGTATCCCCTACCTCCCTCACCGCTCCATGTGCATCCCTCCTGAAGCTGTGCGCTTGGTGGAAGAGGACAACCATCCCAGATAGAAAGAGTGTACCATTCTTCGGTCAGACCTTTGCATAAGACCTTAGAAAAGAGCACAAAATACTGGACTAGGTGGACCAGTGGCATGACTCAGAATGCCAGCTTCCGCTGTTCATATATTTAAGCTGATTCCTGTATTTGTCTTTATAAAACCTTATAAATTTCCAGACCTGCACAATGATACTTCCATAACATTTGTGCAGAAAGCAAATCACAGCACTGACTTGCATCATTTCAAAAAGTAAAAGACCAACATATTTCTGGTCATAGTTTTATGTTTACCAGCTCATTTCCTATTTTACAGAGTTGCTTCCTCATATTGAGTGCTGTGGATCAATTTTCATGAGGGCTGATTATTTCATTCCACCAACAAGCCTTGTGTCAAATATTGGCATTTTAGCCAATCAATAAATCAGGCTGTGCATGGAAATAGATTATGTGGCAAGCCTGTGCAGTGCACATAGTTTACACAGTGGATGTAACTCTTTTCACTTCATATATATCCTTCAGTAAAGCTGACTGAGTTGCAACACAAATCTCCATCAGTACACCAATGTGATATTCTAAATCAAAGTTATTGACCTGGTTGTTAGAGATCTCAGGGACGTTTGGGCTCCCTGATTCCGAGAAAGTCCAAGACTCTTTGAGCATCTACTCACAAAAGGAGCAACACACATGGTGTCTCTAAGGCATAGGGTTGCCAACCTCCAGGTACTAGCTGGAGATCTCCTGCTATTACAACTGATCTCCAGCCAATAGAGATCAGTTCACCTCGAGAAAATGGCTGCGTTGGCAATTGGACTCTTTGGCATTGAAGTCCCTCCCCTCCCCTAACCCCCCCCTTTAGGCTTCGCCCCAAAAACCTCCCGCTGGTGGTGAAGTGGGACCTGGCAGCCCTACTAAGGCAATACCTGCTGGTCAGCTGTTTGACAGTGACTAGCCCTTTAACAGATTCCACTGCTTGACAATCAGGTGGAAAACAGCCTCAAGCCAAGGGTGGGGAAACAAGGGAATGAGTCACAGCTGGGATGTGGGGGTGGTGGCAGCTTCACATAGGAATTACTCAGATTCCACGGGAGGGGAAGCCTAGAGGGGTGGAGCCTCCAAAGGGGCTAGGCTCAGAATGGGACAGGCCCATTCATAAGGTAAAGGAAAAGGGCTAAAGAGGGCACATCAGCTCTTGCTCCTCAGGTTAGAGGGAACAAGGCCAGGAAAGAGGTGGAAAACAAGAGTGAAAGAAGCCTCCTTCCCTCTCATTCTGAGGCCTGTGGGAGAGTACACAGTGCTCCCTGATGACATGGATTTGCTAGACTCAGGCAAGCTGCCTGTACCGGCCTGTTCGGAGTATTTCTTTTAGAGTGCAGTTTCCATTAACACCCAACAACCAATAAAATTTCCCTCATCTTTTTGACACTGCGTGGTGAAATAGAACAAAATGGCTACAATATAAAGATCATTCTTTGTGATACTGGCATGGACAGTTATGAATGTTATGCATAACTGAGCTGTGTGTGAAGTAGTCCACGCTGCAAAGTTATGCAAATAATTTCCCACTGGGGGTTCTTCAGGCTCAAAAAAACAGTTGATTGGGAAGCTGGAGCCCCATCCTCGACCCTTGCCACCCATCGTCAGCAAAATCATATTCATAGGCTTTTAAAACAATGTTCTTGGAGCTAAGTGTAATGGTGAAAGCAGATTTCCATTGATTTTGTTGCTTGCTGAAAAGACCTTGTGTTAGCAAAATTGCAAGCCCTTCTCAAAACCACACAATTAGTCCACGTTAAAGTAGGACTGAAACAGTCTCCTTACTCAAACCTCCTAGGACCAGAGACTGTTCTTCTTGGCTATACGTATTAGTATCTCATTGACCTGATATGCCTGGTTAATAGAATTTTGGATAAATAGTCTTATTTGTGTTTTACTCCAGCCGTAAAGCAAAGTTTTAGTCAGATCCTTTGGATATCAGCATCCTCAAAACAAACTGGATGGAATCGTTTTCAAGTAGTATGATCATATCAGTGAGTCCACATCTCTTGTCCTTACTTCAAGATTTCGATTTGCTTCTGGGAAACACTATCCTTCTTTATAGTTTCCTTCCAGACAAGATGCAAACATCATAACAGTAAAGATAAATGCTAATGTACAAGTACAACTGCTAAAATCTGAGTCCAGTAGCGCCTTAAAGACCATCAAAATTTCCCAGGGTACAAGCATTTGTGAATCAAAGTTCACTTTGTCAGATGCAAAAATAGTAATAAGTGAATCTTCATGTGCTCCATCACCACGCCCTTCAGGCAGCACACTGGCTAATGCTAAATTGCTAAATAAAGTTGCTTCAATATGTCAGCACGTCTGTTCATATTTATTTTAAAAATGTTATATCTTACTTCTTTATAAGACCATATCCAGGGAGACTTAAAATATAAAAAATAAATTACAATCAGCTCACATAAACATTAAAACCTAACCAAGTCAAAACCAGCAATACAATACATCTTTTGGTGGTCCATAGTATCTATATAAGTATCTATATAACTCTCCTCCAACACCACATTTCAAAGGAATCAACTTTCTTCCTGTCAGCTTTCTTCATTGTCCAACTTTCACATCCATACATAATAATGGAGAATACTATGGTATCAATTATATTGATCTTGGTTGCCAGCAACACATCCTTACACTTAAGGATCTTTTCTAATTCCTTCATGACTACCCTTCCCAGTCTCAATCTCCTTCTGATTTCTTGGTTGCAGTCTCCTTTTTGGTTGATGATGGAGCCAAGGAATAGAAAATCTTTAACAATTTCAGTTTCTTCAGCATCAATTTTAAATTGTGTATTTCTTCAGTAGTCATTACTTTTTTCTTCTTGATGTTCAGCGGTAA
This sequence comes from Euleptes europaea, assembly GCF_029931775.1. Classification (NCBI taxonomy): domain Eukaryota; kingdom Metazoa; phylum Chordata; class Lepidosauria; order Squamata; family Sphaerodactylidae; genus Euleptes; species Euleptes europaea. The sequence goes on from NC_079323.1 coordinate 39,175,796, forward strand.
TCCTGCTTTGGCACTTTTTGCTATAACCTTTAGCAGTTGTTTCAAGTCTTCACAGTTTTTAGCTGGTAATGTGGTATCATCTGCATATCTTAAATTGTTAATGTTCCTTACACCAATCTTCATGCCACCCTCATTTAATCTAATCCAGTTTTCCTTATGACATGTTCTCCGTATAAATTGAACGAACAGGGAGATAAAATAATCCTTGTCTGACACCTTTGCCAATTGGAAACCAGCCTGTTTCTTCATATTCTTTCCTAACAGTAGCCTCTTGTCCAGAGTATAAATTGCACATTAAAACAATCAGATGTTGTGGCACACCCATTTCTTTTAGAACCAATCATAAGTATTTATGATCCACCTAGCCAAAAGCTTTCCTGTAATCTATGAAACACAAGATATTTTATTCTGAGAATCTCTTATATGCTCCAGTAACCAATGTAAATTTGCAATACTGCCTCTTCCTTTTCTGAATCCAGCTTGAATTCAGCATTTATTGTTCCATATATGATATCTGTGGTGTAAGATTTTGAGCATCCCTTTACTTGCATGAGAAATTTGTGCAATGGTATATGATAGTTGCTACAGTCTTTGATTTCTCCTTTCTTTGAAATTAGTATGTAGATCAAGCATTTCCAGTCTGTGAGCCATTGTTTTGTTTTCCATATTGCTTGGCATATTCTTGTTAAAGTTTTGATGGACTCTGTGGTTTGAAACAGCTCTATAGCTATCCTATGTGCCCCTTTAGCTTCTGTGGGCAGTTTATCTAGATCATGAATATCCTAAAAACAAGATTACAATACAGCCTAAAACGGTTAGGGAAGGTTAGGGTAGTTAAAGCCAACTATAGGAAGTCAGCCAGCACAGTGTAGTGGTTAAGAGTAGTGAACTCTAAACTGGAGAACTGGGTAAGATTCCCCACTCCTCCACATGAAGCCTGCTTGGTGATCTTGGGCCAGTCAAAAAACCTCTCAGATCTCTCTCAACCCAGGGGGAGGCAGGTAATGGCAAATCACTTCCGAATGTCTCTTGCCTTGAAAACCCTATGGGTTCACCATAAGTCAGCTGTGACTTGACGGCATACACCCACACACATACACACCCACACACACAGGAAGTCTAGAAGGGTTGAGAGAATTTTTTTTTAAGTATTCTCCTGGAACCTGAAATAACGTAATACTGTAAACTTAGTGCCAGGTAAACCTCTGTGGGGAGGGAATTCTAAAGTGTAGGTGCCTCTGCTGAGAATGCCTTGTCTCTGGGGGCACCCCCCACTTAGCATTAGAATGTGGAGGTACACAGGGCAGAGCCCCGACTATGATCTCAGTTGGTGGGGCTGATATATATGGAAGACGGTGATCCTTCAGGTACCCCAGCACTGAAGAAAATTTGCAGCCAGTATAAAGCTTTTAAAATGAGTGAGAGTTCTTGAAATTTACAATTACTAGCAGCTTAGATGCAACATTTTGAAACTATTAAAACTTCCTAATGGTCTCGGTAGGCAGATGCACATGTACTACGCGCTCTAAGCCCCTTTCCTTTTTTTTCCCATTTACAGAACACTGGTCCAAAAAAAAGGGACAAGGTTTCAAGCACATGGGTGGGCTATCATTTAAATTTTCCTCCCACAACCAGTCAGTTTTTAGTTACCATTTGATGAGGGCGTCTACCTGTTGGCTTAAGGAGTGCTATACTTCCAGCTGCAGCACCGCGACTGGAAAATCCATCCACATTTGAAAGATCGCTTAGGGTGACTCCAGTGGAAATTGTGTGTCCAGGTTTTCTCAGCCAAGCCCGCAATGGTACTTAGCATCTTTAAAATCACATCTGTTTTAATCAGGGCTTCAGATTTCACTCTTGCTTGCTCTTTAGCCCAGGGATAAGGTGTTAATAAGGGGTTGCGTCCATGTGCTGACTATCTCGATGTTATAACAACCTTATTTCAAAGAGATTTACCTTTTTATGACAGTAATAAACTTTGGTGTTCGCTACTGAGCATCTTGTCTGGCTGTAGTATGTTGTACTCATATAGTCTGTATGACAGCTTGTTCTTCATCAAAGCCTCGGCTAGGTTTCCCATGTATATGACAGAAGAATAATATTATAGCTGACAGCATCTAGTATAAAAATACATAATGACAAAAGCTTACTGAGATGATATGGGGTAGTTGTGCAAAATCTTGATTCAAAGGCAAGGAACAATATCTCCTCTACCTGTAATGAAATTGGGAGGGGGGCTAGCATAGCTGACTGCTGCATCTCACACTTATTTTAAAATGCTGTGTGTTGTCTGTAATTAATTTGCAAAGAGAAGACTGGCATAGATGTTGGGACTGACTGATCTGAAGCCTGTTGGACCACAGCCACACTCCTTGGCAGCAAGTTCAGTTAAAGTTTCAAGGCAAAGATGAGAGAGTTGCTGCCTAGCGCGTTCCTCCTGTCAAAGGGACTCTACACACCTTGGCTTCAGGCTTCTCAGGTTCCGCTCCCGTCTGACTTTGCTTTGTGGAAGCTGAGAGATGGTCGGGGTCACAAAACGGTGCCGGCAAAATGGTGACAGTAGATAATCGTGGCACTTATCCCTGATGTAGCGTGTACTGAATCAATCACACATATAGTGCTGCACTGTGAATTTTATGATGAAATCAGAGCAAACAATATTTCCCCTCCGCTATCTCATTTTAAGCATCTGAAAACTTTTTTTGGAATGAACAGAGTTAGCCCTGGTCAAACTATTGCTTGAGGATAAGGAGGCTGCCATATCCCAAGCAATGCAAGACAATATTCAGCAGGCAGGCTCAACAGTACAAATTCTCTCTATTGTATGAGAGAAGTGTAAAAAGGTACACAAGCGGCAGTTATACCAAAACAGTATCTATTCAAGCACAAATTAGCATTGACAAATTATACACAATTTGCCAATGTTACTTTGTCAATGTTAATTTGTGCTTGAATAGATACTGTTTTGGCATAACTGCCATTTGTGTACCTTTTTGCACTTCTCTCTATTGGATATTTGTACTGTTGAGCCTGCTTGCTGATTATTGTGTTGCATTTACTATTGCCAGCATAGGGTTTATTTTGGATTAGTATATCTCAAGCAATGATAAAATTCTGCTTTTTAGCTATTGAGAAGAGAAACGCACTCACAAGTAAGGAGGTGGATTAATGGCCTTAGATACACAGTATTAATATATATTGTAACTGAAGTTCGCAGAATTTACTTATGATAGCCATATAGCTACCCTTAGCTTATATATTCAATCAGGGTTTTTAGTTTCTAATTTTATACAGGTTCCCCCCCTTTTTTATAACTACTGACTGTAATTTGTATGCATGCTGGTCTATGATTGTAATGAAGAAGAAGAAGAAGAAGAAGAAGAAGAAGAAGAAACATGTACTATCTGATAGGTGCCCATGATATTAACATATATTCTAGATAGCAATGACAATTATATCAGTCCTTATATGGTTTTCATAGCAACAACAGGCTGCAGTATGAGAGTTAGGAAAATGCCATCATCCTAAGTGAAGGCTTCGATAATCTAAATCTGGATCCCATTTATTACACCAAAAGGTTTCCCCTGACTACACAAAATTACAAGCTATTAATCTTTTTCTCCCACTGTCCTGGATGCACACACTCAGTGACTTGGAAATCTTACAAATGTAGGTGTGACCCTTACTAATACATTCCCATATGTGTCTAACACCTCTCCTTAACAGCCGCAGACTTCCTCATGCACAGCCCTCCATGGAAGTGTGGATTTATTCTCTTATGAGATTGTACAAAAAAACTGCAAACCGAAGTGTAAATAACATTCATCACACCAAGTCAATTGGAATGTGGCTGCTGCTGCTGCTGTTAAGGTGGAATGGAGCTTAGGGGGAAGTGAAGAATTTCTAGCAAATAATAACCATACTAATTTTTAAAAAAAAAAATGCTGCAAAACCCAGTCTAATACTCAGCTTATACTGAGATAGAATTGATGTTCCAAAAAAGCTAACAGATGTACCCAAAAAGATTTAGACTGTACATGCTTTCCCACTTTTTGATGTATGTGCACATACAAATGAACCCTAGAGTACTTATACATAATTCAATATTATAGTCTAAGTGAAGTTGTAAAAAGCTGTTTGTTACATAGTGTAAAGTGTTTGTTACATGGCTACACAAATGAAGAGTTCTGTGACATCATAAAGACTGAACTAGATCCAAAGTTAACATGAGAACATTAAAAAAGCCCTGCTGGATCAGACTAGGGTTGCCAGGTCCCTCTTCACCACTGGTGGGAGGTTTTTGGGGCGGAGCCCGGGGAGGGCGGAGTTTGGGGAGAGGACGGACTTCAATGCCATCGAGCCTAATTGCCAAAGCGGCCATTTTCTCCAGGTGAACTGATCTCTATCGGCTGGAGATCAGTTGTAATAGCAGGAGATCTCCAGCTAGTACCTGGAGGTTGGCAATCCTTGATCAGACCAAGGCCCATCAAATCCAGCAGTCTGTTCACACAGTGGCCAACCAGATGCCACTTCTCCTGGCATAATGGTACTTCTTTCAAAGAGATGGCCCTTCTGTTGGCAGACCAGGGGTGGACTTTTGCCATTTCCCTACTCTTAGAGCAGATACCACTTTGGTCCCCCCAAGCAACATTTTGAGAGGCCCTCTGGGCTGCAGTGGGAATGTCACATGCCTTAACTCCACTTGTTTGGAAACAACTCTAAAACAGTTATTACAGCATAAGATTTCAGGGAGTTGCTCCACAAAAGCTTATGCTACATTAAATTCCTGAGTGTTTAAGGTGTCATAGAGCTCTTATTTTTGCCACAATAGATTAATACAAGTAGGGCACTCACAAGGACTTGAGGGGGCATCTCATTTTCCCCTCTCATATGATTTCCTTGTTCCCTTCCCTGAAAGCTCTTATAGCCTCTCCTCTTTTCCTGCTTCCTTTTTTCCATCCTACCTTCCAGCCAACTTACCTTTATCTGACCTTCTGTCTCCAGCTTTTCCTGTTTCTATCATCTTCTCAGGAAAACTATGAGACTCAGTTACACAGTTGAGAACCTGCAAGGACTTGCACAGTGCACTTCATTTCCCCCTGTATCCTTTTCCCCTCCTTCCGTCCACCTGCATAACTTACCTTACTCTGCTTCCTTCTCTCCTTCCCACTCACCAACCAGGATACCTTTTATCTGCCCCCGCATCTTCAGCTATATTTATTTATTATATGTATACCCAGATTTCCTCCTCAATAGGGACTCTTAACAGCTTGCACAGTTTGCCTCCATTTTTTCACAACAACCCTGTGAATTAGGTTCAACTGAGATAGTGTGACTGGCTCAAGGTCACCCAGTGACACCATGGCAGAGTGGCAATTTGAACCTGGGTTTCCGAGTTCCTTGTCAAAGACTCTAACCAGTATACCACACTGGCTATTATGGAATGGCTGCTGTTGAACCATAGCAAGCAGCCAGTCCTGGGTGAGACATGAAGTCACATGGTAGTAAGTCACCTGATGAGTCACCCTTAGAGGTAAAAACAGCCCCATGGAAAAGGCCCTGCCCCAACCCCCTGTTCTGGCTGCCTAGCAACAGGCACTAAAGGCATTTGTTTCTTAAAGCTACAAGAGCTGTTTCTGTTCTTGGGTGGTTCAAATCCTCTATGTATGGTTTTTTTATTTTGTTTTGGGGGGGTTAGATTTCAGATTTTTCTGAAAACCTAGGGCATTTTTCAGGTTTGTAGAAAGATGTTTTCTCTGTTCATGGCTGCAGTCTCCAGATTTAGATATCCACTAGGGCTGTTGGAATTTTATTTTTGGTAAAATTCGGATTCGGCAAAATTCGGCCCGTTTTGATTCAGGAAATGCCGAAGTCTGAACTCCCCCAATTCAGATCCATGAAATTCGACACGAGATTCAGACTGGAGTTCGGGAAAAAATCAGTCTGTTTAAAGTTATTAAAAACACATTTGCGCCTTTCCGTGGCTCTGGGGGCGGGCATGTTTTGAGATAGAGGTCCCAAAATTTCAGCGTAGCTTGAGGGGACCCTTCTTGCAAGAACCCCCAAGTTTTGTGAAGATTGGGCCACAGGGTCCAAAATTATGGGGCCCAGAAGGGGTCCCCCATCCTTAATGTGCATCTTTATTCCATTCCCTCATTGGAATAAAGCCATAAACCACACTCGCGGCTTTCTGCGGCTCCGTGGCGGGGCATTTTTGGAGGTAGAGGTCCCAAATTTTCAGCGTAGCTTGAGGGGACCCTTCTTGCAAGAACCCCTAAGTTTTGTTAAGATTGGGTCATGGGGTCCAAAATTATGGGGCCCGGAAGGGGTCCCCCCCATCCTTAATGTGCATCTTTATTCCATTCCCTCATTGGAATAAAGCCATAAAGGTCCCCCCTCTCAAACCAGTACGGCTCGGCCCCAAACGGGGAAAAAACCAAGGAGGAGGAGGCACAGGTGCCTAGCAGCACCGGGGAGAGACTCACGCAAGCCGCACCATCGCACTCAACCCCAGGCTAGGGGCAAAAAACAAAAGCAGAGCACAGCACACACTCCCGCAGAGGTGAGCGGGCACACACCCTCTGCAGAATGGGCGAAGCTCCCCCTCAAACCAGTACAGCTTGGCTCAACCCCAAAGGGGGAAATAAACAAGGAGGAGGAAGCGTGGCCCGGGTGCCAAGCGGAGAGAGACTCGCTAGCCGCCACACAGACTCAACTTTAAACTTCAAAACTTTAAAAGCAGAACACACACTCCCACAGAGGTGAGCGGGCACACACCCTCTGCAGAATGGGCAAAGCCACCCCTCAAACCAGTACGGCTTGGCTCAACCCCAAACAGGAAAAAAAACAAGGAGGAGGAGGTGTGGCCCGGGTGCCAAGCGGAGAGAGACTCACTAGCCGCTGCACATACTCAACTTTAAACTTCAAACTTTAAAAGCAGAACACACACTCCCGCAGAGGTGAGCGGGCACACACCCTCTGCAGAATGGGCCAAGCCCCCCCCCCAAAAAAACCCAGTATGGCTCGGCTCAACCCCAAATGGGAAAAAAACCAAGGAGGAGGAGGTGCAGCCCTGGTTCCGAGCAGAGAGAGACTCGCTAGCCGCCGCACAGACTCAATCTTAAACTTTGAAACTTTAAAAGCATAACACACACTCCCGCAGAGGCTAGCGGGCACACACCCCTCGGCAGAATGGGCAAAAGCCCCCTTTAGCTTCCCCCCCACCCACAGAAACTGCTCTCCCCCCCCCACACACAGACTCTGCTTTCCCCCACACACACACACACAGGAGAAAAGGTATAGAGAAAAAAACCCAAAATCAAACTGTGTGGATGTCTTCCAGCAGGAGCACGGAGGAGAAGTAAATCCAATCCTATTCCGGTAAGCACCAGCAGCTCGGCCCAGTCAGGAATCGGATCTCTCAGCAGCACCACCACCAAATTGGAAGGCAATGAATACAGTCGGGACAGGAGGGGAGGGACGGGAGTTTTTAGACTCTTCTCCTGGCCATTTCAAAAGTGAGAATCCTTGCTCTGATTGGCCGGGAGAAGACCCAGTTTGGCCACCATTGGCCATGGGAGAATGCTGCTTACTGACGGTTATGCTGCTGATTCTGAGCCCCCAAATTCACAGAATTTATTCAGCTCACCCCGAACTCGCCAAATTTGGCTCGTCATTTTCCCGCCTTTTTTTTTAATTCAGTTCCATCCGAACTGAAAACCGCCGAATCGGGGGAAATTCAGCTGTTTTTCAGTTCGGGACGAACTGAATCGACAGCCCTAGTATCCACAGATTTGGCCATGTTGAGAATATTGAAGGTTATCACAATGGAGTCAAAGACATGCCTGAAATACAAGAAAATATAACCAAGGCAGGAAGGAAGAAGGAAAGCTTTCACTATCTGTTCCTACAGTAGCTCTAAATTTTCTGGATACAAAGTTGGAGTACTATCCCAGCCTTTTTTAGTGTTTGCAATTTTCCCATTGTCTTGATTACATTTATATTGTTTTGCTTAATTATTCAGTGACTAGGCCCACCAATCATTTTAAGATTGAGAGCCACATGGAATATGCATTCAATAGGTTTTGGTTGTGTTCCTTTCTAGTAGCATATCACATGTAAATATGGTAACATAAAGATCAGAAGAGTACTTTGGGTGGATGCTTATTCACATTTTTAAAAAAAACAAAACAGGACAGGCTCTCATATGATAAGCACATGTCTGAACCTAGCCTGACTTTGAACTAATTTTATCAATAGGACTTTACTCCGCTTAACTCTAAGCACACCAGTTTAACTGAATGTGGACATAACAAGATTCAGATCACATCCTTGCCAAGAACAAACCAAATGAAAACCAAGGTATTTTGTAGTTTGAGACTGGATAATCTTTTCTATCTTGTTTATAAGTACTTCAGAGCAGTGATTGCCAGCTCTGAGGTTAGTTGTGAAAGATATATTTTATTACAGGATGGGGAAAATGTCACAACATTTGGTTTTAATTGAGGCTTAGCTTGGCCCACCCAAAACGTCTTGGATTTCGCTCTCATCATTTGCTCATACAGTATTTAGTTTTCTCCTATAACTTGTCATTGTGAGATGATGTATTGTTGCATGAACATGACCCCAGTGCGAAACTCCACACTGTGCCAAATTACAATAGGAAGTCCAAAACATCTGTGCCCTTGTTGGATGAGCTACTGTGCTGTAGGGTTCTAAAAAGGAAAGTGCCCAGTTTACATGTGTTTCATCAAGTATAATGATTTAGGTAAAGTATTTCTGAGAATTATGGGGTCTTTTGCCATAAGGCTCTGAAAAGCTCTGTTCATTCAGAAGTAATGCTGATGGCTGCATGTCCTATTTAAGATTTTTTTTTAAATAAAAAAAAATCTAGTTTCCACCTTCAGTGGCCTAAGTATCAAAAACAGTGTAGGTTGAAGTGCAAAGATTCTCATGCTTTTTGTCATAACAGGAATGTCCAAATGAAGCAAAAATTGATGAGTCTTGGCACAATTACATTTCATTTAAACCACTTGAGAGCTGTGAATGAATTTTGCCTTCCCTTGAGATTTTGCTAAGGGCGTGGGGGTGAGGCCCCTTTCCCCTCTGCAATTAGGATGTCTGGGGACGTCTTGTTCAGGGACCTGTAAAATTGGACCTCTTGGTCCAAATCATTTGAAACTTGGCAAGTCTTTATTTGAAAGGCAGCACTAGCTCTCCTGCAATTTTGGTGTCATGGGGTTGAAAAGCAGCCAACTTAGGCCTGCTAGATAGGGTTGTTAGGTCCCACTTCCTCACCAGTAGGAGGTTTTTGGGGCGGAGCCTGAGGGGGGGTTTGGGGAGGGGAGGGACTTCAATGCCATAGAGTCCAATTGCCAATGTGGCCATTTTCTCTAGGTGAACTGATCTCTGTCGCCTGGAGACCAGTTGCAATAGCAGGAGATCTCCAGCTAGTGCCTGGTGGTTGGCAACTTTACTGGACATAGGCAACCAAGAAAGAAATCATAGGATCCCAGTAAAAACCTTATTGAAAAATGTCAATGCAATGATCTGCAGCTGTAAAAAGGCAAACCCACTGGTAGGATTATTAAGAAACTGATTGAAAATGAAACAGAAACTGTCGTTATGCTATCTCATAAACTCACACTGGAAATAAAAGCTATCTCTAAGATCCAGTTCAGCAGGATTCACACAATCAGCTCCAGGAATGCTCAAGGATGGGGTGCTTTTGTATGAACTGGTACCCCTATATGGGGGCTGTACATATAGCTGATATGATTTGCATAGTCATAGCAATTCAAAAGGGAACTATCATAACTGATGGTCTTTTATGCAACGGTACTTTGACTCACATTCACCCCCAGACTGACTAGGCTGTTCCCTGGAGTTATGCATGAGTTTTCTGTCCCTCAGAGTGGACCTCGTACCGAGGGCCGGATTTAGGTTTGATGAGGCCCTAAGATATTGAAGGTAATGGGGCCTTTATATGTCCAGCTGTCCTTAGTCAACAACAAATTGTCGCTGCTTTTTGTGTTGAATATATGCTATATGGTAATTTATGGACCTAATATATAGAAATGAGCAGTGATATTTTAGGGAGCAGGCTAGCAGTCGGGGCCCATTACTTACATCATAGGAGCCTACACAACACAAAACACTGTTGCTGTATGTAGGTTTTATTTTATTTGTTTTTTATCTTATATTTTGGAAATGTACATCGTTTTTTTTCCTTTAAATTTTTTGGGGGCCCCAAGAGAGTGGGGCCCTAAGCTATAGCTTGTTTAGCTTATACGTAAATCTGGCACTGCTCGTACCTACCCCACACTCTCTCTGGGTCTTCCCAATGCTCTTTTAATACGATTCTTAGTTCTTCTCCGAGTCAAATCTTTGCCATTACTGTGCATAAGCCAAAGCACGGGTCTCTCTACCCATCCCCCCACACCCCCACATTCTTGTGTTTCCTCCTCCAGCCAGCCTTCAGCCATCCCCTTCACGAAGCCCTGGGCAGCCATTGATACTGGAGAGCTTACTTCTCTTGATGCCCTCTGCCCTTTTTTTCTTTTGATGTGATGATTTATCATCAATTCAATTAAAATATCATTAAAATGAAGAGTGAGGCAGCTGAAGCTAAGATCCAGTGTTCCCTCGCATGCCTCCCCCCGTGGGTAACCCGTCTCCCAAATGCGGGGGGGGGGGGAGCGTCGGATCAGCCTCGGCTGATTTAATAATATTTTAATCAAATTAACGATAAATCATCATATCAAAAGAAAAAATGGCGGAGGGAGGCAGGGTAAATAAGCAGCCACATGGCTGCTTACCTCTCCAGTCCCTGTTGATTGCAGGGGACGGGTAGCTGAGCCTGGCACTTCCCCATGATCTCTGACCATGCGGGAGGGGAAGCCAATTGCTGGGCTGCCATTCAGGGCTTAGCTTAGCTTTCTGTCCCTTGTGGGCTCCTTGATCACAGGGGACGGGTAGCTGAGCCCCAGGCTGCAGCATTGGCTTTTTTTTGGGGGGGGGGTTGTTTTCTGGTAGCACTTGGGTTGTAAAATGGCCACTTGACGGGGGGGGGCAGAGGGGAGCTGGTGGGGTGGTCGTGGTAGTGATGTTTTTCTAACAATAAACACTACATCCAATTACAAAGCAGTGTTCTCAAGGGGCAGGGACTCAGACACTTCCAGATTTCTGCTAGTGATTTTGCAGTACTCCTGATACTCCAGGAATTTTTGGGGGGCAAACAACCAACATGCATAGGATTTTGAGAATTTGGATCAGAAAAGTGTGGGTGAAGAGAGTGTCGAGCCCAAGGTTAAATTCCCATGCATAAAAGACCTGATGACATCATGGAGTTGTGTGTACGGGCAGTTTGTGTATATACCAGTGGATGCAAACAGAATTACCACACAAGCTTGGCCAGACCATGAGTTGGCTAATGCTGCTGTATGTTCTCAACAAAATGATTGTGTTGCCTATGCCAGATATATGTGATGGATACATAAGGTTCCTGCAGAACATGATGAAAGATAGAAGAAGAAGAAAAAATTAAAGAAACTTGATGGAGTTTTCCAAAATTATAAATGAGAGAGAGCGAGAGAGAGCGAGAGAGAGCGAGAGAGAGAGAGCGAGAGAGAGAGAGAGAGAGAGAGAGAGGAACCACTATGTTCTAAGGCAATATTCGATTTTGCAGGAAATACCAAGGGGGTTGCTGTCACCAGCTTGCCTTGCTTGTGAGTTTCCCAGGCTCATCCAGCAGAATGCTGACGCAGACAGAGTTATGGCTTAGAAGGACCTTTGGATTAATCCGACAAGGACACTTCTTATGTTTGATTAGTAAGAATTGGCCCCTTTCTGTTAACAATGGCCTTTTGAAATACTGAAGTGCACTTTTTTTGAGGTAGCCCAATTGGCCGAGTATTCTCTTAACACAGGATATTAGTTTCGGTGACAATGGTCCTCAGCTCATTATAGAGAAGTTCAAAGACTTTGCTGATTAAGAATCTCACTCTTAAAGCCAGTGATTTGTAATACAAGTATGTCCCCAAGTGTAATTTTATGGGGAAATAGAATTAAAACCAGTATTGCAATATTTCCATTTCAGCTCTCTTTTTTGTTCATGCCTCTTATTATTTAAGGTACATTTCCCAAAAGAAAGGACACCTTTTAAATAGTTACATTGAAAACACCCCCACAGACCAAAAGAGTGACATCACCTCATGGTGAGCACTCTTTCCCTTCCTCTCGGAACACCAGCCTCCAAAATTGTATAAAAAAGGGCTTGAAAATTGAGAGAAATTGGGACATTATTCCCCAGACTTGTTGCTAACAGTCTGTATGGGAAATTCTCTACCAGGCATGCTTGCATGCTGTCTATCCTGAGACTTCTGCCCAGCATGATCATTGATGGGTTGGTTACTGGGTTGGTAAATAATTTATAACCGTTTTCTATTCAGATCTATATTCTTTTGTTGTAACTTGTATTATATTGTGCATATATCTTTTCACTATACTAATTTCTGAAGTATTTACAATAAAAAGGAATTGTTTACAATTAAAAAAGAAAAAAGAAAAATCAGGTTGTTTACACAGACTGACATCCCTCCCGCCTTGCTTAGCTGAAGACACTCACTTCTTGTTTAATCTGTATAACAGGAATTAATCTCACTGAACATGTCTGGAACAAAGGGAGGGAGAGAGACACAGACAACACGCCAGCAGAACTGCCCTCTTTTAGAGAGATTCTAATTAATAGACTCATTACTTTCTATCGAAACCGGTGTGTTTTTGAGGGGAGGGGGGGTGGCAATGAAAAGTAGTCTTGGATAGCACAACAAAAGGGGGGGGGGCAAAGGAAAGCGATTTGGCTTCTGAGGATGTTAGTAATGCCTCAGTGTGCCTGGAAATTGCTGCTGATGTAACCAGGAACTGAACCAAAGACCAGAGCCAAAGGTGGCACATTTATAATGAGGCCAAATGAAGAGGCTCATTAGTCTCCCAAATGGGGGAAGAGCGGCCCATTCTGCCTCTCATTATCTCTCCCCATTACGTGAGTGTGTGATGGGGCAGGGAGGAGAGAGTCGAGTGAGGGTTGTGTTTAGGATACTGGCTGATCTACATAAATCTACTGGGAAATTAAAAGACACTCCTTATGATGCCCTTCCCCCCCTTTCCATTAAGTCAAAAAATCAGACATGTTGTGCTGGGGGGGGGGAGAATTGAATGCTTTTTAGAGTATATGGCAGGATGGCTTTCTCCCTTTTAGGCTAACCCTCCCCCCAGAATGCTTCAATGTCTTTGTTGTTGTTGTTTATTGCTTCCAAAGTCTTTCAAAAGGCTTTACTCCATCAATTTTAATCAGGAAAGAATATGGTGGAAACGATGCACAGCGAAAGCATCATTTAAGCATTCTGGGAGTTTGGTCTTTAATTTAAATGTCTGATGAAGTGCAGGTGTGGGACAGGCAGCAACATGCTGCAAAGTCACACTCTATATGTCTGACCAAAACAGAAATGAGGTTTGACCTGGAGTGATTGGAGGCCTGTGTGCATGACCCTTGGATATGTCAAAGCAAAACAGCACTCAATAAGCAATTGCAAGGGGTTTTTCCTTCCTTCCTTCTACAGGTTTTCTTTTTTGCTTAGATTCAGGACAGGCAAACACTCTGAATGACAATGGACAAATCCTGAAGGCAGCCTTTTGTGCAAGACACTTTTTAATTAAATTGAAGCAATGGCAGATAGACCTTCACCAACATCATTACTGGAGATTTTGCCCATATGCTTGCAAACAAAGTTGACTTTTCTGGCAGCTGGTTTGGATATGCTCATGTTATTAGCTTGTTTCTGGTATTATAGCCATACATTCCAGGAACCCACCAGTGGAAGAGAGTGCTATCTCCAATGCTCCTGATATGCATGGTCTCCATGTCATGTGAATATTGCAACACACGGAATTTTTATGTGTATACAGCATCCAGACATACTGTAAGAAACACATGTAGCATGTACTAAAGCTGTAAATGAATTGGAAATCTCCAAATGGCCCTGTTCACACAATATAGTGACCCCCACCCCTTGTATCAGCAACATTTTGAGGAGCATGCACTCCCATGGGTGGCCTCCAGGTATGAGCAGTTGTAATGTCTGAAAAATACTATTGTTATTGAGTGAATTTTTCTAGTCTCATGAGCTACTCTGTGTTCATTTGGCTTAATGTTTTTAATGGGGGAGATGGTCATGGAAATATCTAACTGCACATATTATTTTTCTTGCATTGCATAACAAGTAGGGTGCTTTCATGCAATTTGACCATGCAACAGATTGCTGAACATTTTGAAGAACAGACCAAAATCTCGTTGTGTTTTGTTGCCATCTGAGGGTTACTTTAGATTCTTTCTGGAATTAATATCATGAAAGGCATATAAGTACAATGCTGTAAATCAGCAAAAAAAAAAAAAGTATGAACCACTGTTTTCTCTAACACAAACGTGTGTGTTACATTTTTGACACTACGTTTCCAGCTGGGAATTTTTGTGAGGGTGCAGTTTCAGTGGAAAGTTACACAAGAAATAATTGTTGGACTTTCTGGGGCTTCCAAGGATTAATATGGACCCAGCTCAAGTTAGAGATGTCTTCCGTTGCAAACTGGTGAACTAGCAGACAATATAGTTGAAGAAAGAACTGGGCTGCAACAACAGTATTTCTATTTTAGTTGTGTATGTTTATAGTGATTCAGGTGTTACTGTTGCTGCAGTTGTGCAAAGTGTTGTTACTGATACAAGCAGTTAATTCCTGTGTAACCATGAATTTATCACATACTCTTTTTCCTCTGGCTCACTCCTGTCAGAGTATGTCATCTTTCTATAAGCTTGATCTTCATTCCTTCTGAAGTAGCCAAGACCTTGGGGCACCTTTCTGCCCCAGCCGCCTAAAAAGGCTGCATACCAGTTAGCAGATCTTGCTGGGATGTCTGGGAAGAAAGGGACAAGCCTCTACACCTTTATATGTTTAAAATCAGTAAAACAAAAAGGTGTTTCAGCTGTGGTTGGGAAGAACCTGTGTGGTTTGCCTCTTTATTCTAGACTTCCCATTTTACCTGTGTGACTCATCATTCTTCGGGTCTGGATTGCAAATATGATTCTGTGGTGGTCTCACTCCCTACCCACTGCACCTGAAAGGGGGGGAAATGTCACATTATAAAATAGGTGCTTTTCTTGGTTGACTCAATCCTTATGAGAAGGAGTAGGGAGGATGTGTGGCTTGTTCGAGCCACTAATGCTTCTCTGCTTTATAGAAGGAGAAGGAGAAGGAGGAGGGAGTTGGAGTTGGGTTTCTATGCCAACTTTCTCCACCACTCTATGATTCTATGATTCTAAGAATCAAACTGGCTTCATGTGTAGGAGTGGGGAAACAAATCCATTTCACCAGATTAGCCTCTGCTGCTCATGTGTAGGAGTGGGGAATCAAACCCAGTACTCCAGACCACTGCTCCAAGCCACCGGTCTTAACCACTACACCACTCTGGCTGTCTGAGTATATTTGTGTTAACTGGATTGCATTTGCAAAGCCACCTTGAAACTGTAGTTTGATCCAATTAGTTCTGAGCACTGATCATGAATCAGAAGGATTAATGCCACCAGCTGTACAGATGTAAACATAGTGCATACTTGCTAACACGGATGACTTTCAGTGTCCGCAATCCAAGCATGTGATTATGATTAATCCATTGATTATGAGCATGCATCAAATACTGGCTACCAGGCCAGTTGCCATGCTGAATGCCACAACCATCCAGGTAAAAACTACTAAAAAGAATGGGTTGGATCCAGGCTACCCTGGTATTTTTCACCGATTCTCCCGCTATAGTCTCCCTGCTGTAATTCCTCAGGGTCCCTTATCACCATGAGGCAGCATTTCATGGCAATCAGTGGGCTGCACTGGGATGAGGCCACCAGGAAACATCCATTTCATTAATGGAAAATTAACCGTGCAATCCTGAGTGGGGTGGTGGTTCCGCGGCGGCCAGAGGCTGCAGAGCTGCGCTGCCTCCAGAGCAGCTTGCTGCTAGTGCAACAAGCTGGAAAAAGGTTTAAAATTTTTTTTAAGCCCTGTAGAACTCCCCATAGGGTTCCATGAGACTGTGCCATGAATTTTGCAGGTATATCTTTACATCTGCAAAATAGTGCATTTTAAGCCCGAAAGTGATTAGGAAGCTGCTTAGAGGCAGCTCCGCCCTGGGCATGCCCCCGAAACACCCCCCAGGACACTGGTGCAGGGAGATATGCTGGGGAAATGCCAGTGGGAGGCTGTGCCAGCATCCGAGAGCTGTTCCGCCACTGCGGTCCAAAGGGGCCAGCATAAGTCGCCCTACGACAGCATCTGTGCCAGTTTGCACTGCGCAAGTGGAACGAATATAGGCATTCGGAGGGCCCCCTTTAGGAATGGGCTTCCCATCTGGATCCAGCACAATGTTTACAAACAAATGACTTAAGCTATAAAATAAGATATACCAATCAACACAAAATGGGCATTGAATTTTAATATTGAGAAAATCACAGTGTCTATGCCCCCAGGGGAGCCACTATACAGTAAGCTGTATCTGGCTTGGTAGATTACAAATGGCATAGGTCTTCAGTCAGTTCCAGACAGCTTTTTACCTCTCTCTTGTCCCATTCTCCTACTACCTTCAGCCCCCATCACACATGGCCCATCACCATGCTGGTTCAATCACCCCCCAACTTAGCCTTTTGGGGGATCAAAGGAGATTCCTTCCTCCCCTTTTCACCAGCCAAAATGTTGGTTGGATTCAACTCCTTGTTTAAGAGGTACAACTGGATCCTCCCTCCCATTTCCTGCCATTTCAGATTAGCCAGAGTGGGACATTTACACAGCCTAATTATATTGGTAGGCAGGGTTGCCCCTGGTTAGTACTTGGATGGGAAACCACCAAGGAATACTAGGGTCACTATGCAGAGGAAGGCAACAGCAAGCCATCTCTGTTACTCTCTTGCCTTGAAAACCCTACTGGGTTGCCATAAGTTGGCTGCGACTTGACAGCACTTTCACACAGCAATTGTATTGCTGTTACTAGATTTTTTTAAAATTATTTTTAACCATTAAAAATGGTTTTATTATTTTTTAATTATTTGATTGTATTCAAGGTGTGATTACACTATGTGGTTTAGAAACAACTCAATTCTTTTGAAAACCAAGATTAAGAGCAACATATCCATTCTCACATCTTTCACATAATGCAATTATGGTACGCATTAAAAGAAAGAAATGCCTTTGCAAAATCTCCTACTATGAAAATAATGGAACCTAACTTGAGAATTCTTATCTTGCCATTAGGTTTTGAATGCAGGCTATTAGCCAATAGGCTTTAGGATTTAATTAAGTGGTCAAGACAGCTATATAATGTGTAAAGGGCAGGACAAAAACTAAGTAATGGAAAGAAGCAATTTTGCCTTTACTCTTGGCAGTGGTAATTAAACTAAAAATATTACTTCCTTGCTGAAACAAATAGAAATTTAATTGGAAGAAGCTGTGTGTGCAAGTGACTTCTAGTGATGTCTTGATGGTAACTAAGGGGCAAGTCCATACATTACAATTTAGCACTTGTTCGTGCACTTAGCAGTTTACATAAGTTGCATACATGCGTAAACTGAGCAACCTAGAAAGAAGCATTTCATGCAGTGTCTCAGCAGCAACATACCATCTTATTCAATTTATTCTCATTGACCTCAAAAATTATTAAACATTTCAGATTATTAAGATGTTAGCTGTGAAATTAATGATCCTTTGGAAGTACTTTCACATATGCCATAGATCTTGGATGTTTATGGTATTCCTTTATAAGTTTACAAGGTTTATTATAAAGGTATCAGGAAATATTATATTTCTTGGCAAAACTCAAAGTCTTTCTCTGTAAAAGCTCCAAGTGAATTTTATTCTCTAGCCACAGTTATATGATATAGGCTAGAATCTAGTGAATCATATAACTAAGGAAGTGTTCTTGATTTAGTATGAATTGTCTTGACCGGAGCTTATATATATATCGGTTGATTTAAACTAGGACCATTTGTTATCTGTCTATGATAATTAACACATAGGAATCGTGGCTAAAGAAGTTGAGACAGGAAAGTATGACATTTCTCATGTTGGGATGTTGGTTGATTTAAATGCATGAGCTGTTTACTTGATTTCATATGTCCGAGGCAGTAGGCTATTAGCTGGAATCAAGCAAAATGTTATGCGCTCGTTGATATACTAACCAGTGTATGTAATTCGTTGCTGAAACATGTCTCCATGACTGGTAAATGGCATACCAATTTTTAGAATGGGGTCCAGAGGGGATCCAGGTAATTACAGGCAAGTTAGCTTAACATCTGTTCCAGATAACATAGTAGAAAAGGTTTTAAAAGACAGAATTATTAAACATTCTGAGGAACAAAGCCCACTGAGAGAAAATCAGCATGGCTTTTGCAAAGGGAAATCCTGCTTTACTAATCTTTTGGAGTTCTTTGAGCAGGTTAACAAGCTTGTGGATAAGGGAGATCTGATATATATATATATAATACGCTTGGACTTCCGAAAAGCTTTTGACTAGGTACCTCACCTCACCAAAGCTTAGCTTGGCAGTCATGCCATAGGAAAGCAGGTCCTTTTATAGATTAAAATATGTTGAAACAACCAGAAGAGAGTAGGAATAAATTGGCAGCCATTCAATTTATTCATAAATGATTTGGAATTGGGGCTGAGCACTGTAGTGGCCAAGTTTGCAGATGATACCAAATTATTCAGGATGGTGAAAGCCAAAGTAGATTGTGAAGAACTAGAAGAAGAAGAGGAGGAAGAAGAGTTGGTTTGTATATGCCGATTTTCTCTACCACTTAAAGAAGAATCAAACCAGCTTACAATCACCTTAACTTCCCCTCCCCACAACAGACACACCCAGTGAGGTAGATGGGACTGAGAGAGTGTGACTAGTCCAAGGTCACCCATTCTGCAGAGGGTGTGTGCCCGCTCGCCTCTGCGGGAGTGTGTGCTGTGCTGTGCTCTGCTTTTGTTTTTTGCCCCTAGCCTGGGGTTGAGTGCGACGGTGCAGCTTGTGTGAGTCTCTCCCCGGCGCCGCTCAGCACCCGTGCCTCCTCCTCCTTGGGCCAAGCCGTACTGGTTTGAGGGGGGGGTTTCCGCCCATTCTGCCTGGGGGTGTGTGTGCCCACTGGCGTCTCTCTCTCCCTGGTTTGAGGGGGGAAGGCTTCAGTTGTGTGTCCTCAGGTTTTCCCTCATTCATAAGATCGGTTCGGTCTATTTTGATGCTAGGTCAAAACTGGTTTTCAAATTGTGACTTAAAGAATGCATTTGCCCACTCCCGAGTCCTATGCAAAAGGGGAAATTCCACCCCACCTGCTCCTTATGCATAGCTAGCATGCCTCTGTCCCTTTCCATGGTTTGCAAAAGGTCGGGTCACGTATTGCTTTGCATGGTTTTGCAAACTCCGAGTCCAAACAGTCTATTTATTTCTATTCATTCCAATGGGGGAGGGGGACCCCTTCCGGGCCCCATAACTCAGGACCCCCTTCCCCAATCGTCACCAAACTTTGGGGTTCTTGGAAGAAGGGTCCCCTCAAGCTACACTGAAATTTTGGGACCTCTGCCTCCAAACATGCCCCCCCCCGGAGCCGCAGAAAGGCGCAAATGTGTTTTTAATAGCTTTATTCAGCCGAATTTTTCCCCGAACTCCGAATCTTGCACCGAATTCCACGGATCCGAATCGGAGGAGTTTGGATGTCGGCATTTCCCGAATCAAAACAGGCCAAATTTTGCTGAATCTGAATTTTACCAAAAAAAAAATTCAACAGCCCTACTTGTCGATTATCAGGAGCTGAGTAGCACATGCATGTTACTCCGGTTCTCCAGTCACTCCACTGGCTGCCCGTTTGTTACCAGGCTCAGGTTAAAGTATTGGCAATCATGTACAAAGTCTTTCGTGGCCTTCGTCCCACTTATCTGTGGGACTGCCTCTCCTCCTGTTTTGCCACAACAGCTTCGCTCATGTCAGCAGGGGATTCTGTGGGTAACAAGCTGCCAGTGGACAAAATCAACAACTGCCCATACACATGCCTTCTCCACTGTGGCCCCCACCTTGTGGAATGGTTTGCTTGAGGAGGTCAGGAAGGCTGCCACTCTGCTGGCTTACTGCAAACTGTGCAAAACAGAATGATTTCAGATGGCTTTCCCCCACGCAGATATTAGGGCAGCACTGTACAAAATTATTCACAAAGTTACTTGGATAAATTATAAGGGACTATGGTATACTACTGTTATTGTTTGCTGTAGGTTGGATCCTGCTGTGTAATTTTGCTTTATTTAGTGTGTCATGCTAACAGTGTGGTTTGCTTCAGTTCTGTTTTTGTTTGGTTGGTTCTATAACCCAAATCCTATTTCATTGTTTATTGAACATCCCATCCTGTTGATTTTATCGACTCACTCTGTGCAATCTGCCTTGAATCCCAGTGAGAAAGAAGGACTAGAAATAATATAAATAAAGTAAAAAATAAAAATAAACTTCAGTGTTGATAATGATATACATGATATACATTGGAACAACCCCCCTTAATTTAAATATATGTGGATGAGTTATTTCTCTAAGACCAAGATTAAAAGATGTCTTGAATGCTGGATAGTTCAGTGATAGTGGACAGTAGCGACGAGCATAGGTGGCTTTTGCCGAGTTTAGCCCAAGCTTATTATAGCTTGTGAGCTAAGCAGAGCCAGCCATGGTCAGTACTAGGATGGCAGGGGTTGCTATGCAGAGGAAGGCAATGGCAAACCACCTCCGCTCATCCCTTGCCTTGGACACTCTGTGGCTGCGGTTGCCATGAATCAACTGCAAGTTAATGGCATGTTCTTATTCTAGACAGGTTCACGAAGAATAGATCCCTCAATGACTACTAGATATGGTTGGTAAAGGGAAGTTCCATAGAGACAGTAGACCTCTGAAACCCAGTGCTAAGAAGCAACATTAGGGGGAGGCTGAGTCTTCTGTGCCCTATTTTCTGGCCCTCCAGAGCAACTGGTTAGCCACTGTGTGAACCAGGATGTTGGACAACTGGTCTGATCGAGCAGGGCTCTTCTTATGCTCTTAGGTTCTTGTGTTGTCCTTTTCTCTTCATTCTGGTCTAAATACAATGGACTGTTTCCAAAGCCAGAAAGACCTCTGCCCACCAAGCACAGCTTTGTCATGGTCTCATTCCTACTGTAGCCTCAAATGACCTCTTCAATGTTCTGCTATAGAATATAATGAAAATGGCCAATGGATGCTATACTTCAACATTGGTTATTTAAATTGCAATATACATAACTTCATGATTTGTATTTTCAGAGGGCTAGAATGGAATAGAAGTGAAAGATGGCAAATGAGTTATCATTTTAGTTGTGAAATTTACAGTGCATCTGTCACTAAAGAATTACCTTTCTCTTGCATAAGCAAGAGTTCTTTTCTCTTTGAAAGAAAAGTTATGCTATCCCATCAAAGAGAGTTTGAGATTGCTTCAATGGAAACCATTATTGGAATTGTATATTTTGTATGGTTTTGCAGCACTTTGAGAGCCCAGTCTGACGGAAATAATAGGCTACTACTGAGAACCAAGAATTATGTTGAACCCAATGAAGTAAAAAATCCTTATTCTTTCAATAAATGAGGGGAATTCGTGATGCTTTTTCTGCACTGAACTTGGAAAAAGATAAGATGGGCAGAGAGTGAATGAGCAATATTTGTTCTTTTTTGGCAGGGTCCTTCTTGCCTCAGGCAGCGTTGCACTGACTAAAACTTAAGAAGCTTTCTGAGTGTGATACCAAGAGAAAACAGCTGAAATACCTTTAAAAAATCAATTTCTGATGGAAGAAAAAAAAATCACATCAAGTATTATGTACTGATAGAGGAATCAAAAGGGGAATAGACTAAAGGCATGTGTTTTGTTACAACATGTGTAAAAAGAGAGAAGGGGGGATCCCCAATAGGCTCAGGAGCCAGCATGGTGTAGTGGTTAAGAGTGGCGGACTCTAATCTGGAGATCCAGATTTGATTCCCCAGTCCTCCACATGCAGCCTGCCAGGTGACCTTGGGCCTGTCACAAGTGTCTGAGAACAACTCAATTGTAATTCCTGGAGAAGTCCTTGCCCTACCTGGAGGTTGGCAACCCTGATTATAACTAAACATACATACAATTGTGTTGCAGATCCCATTGAATTAATTCAGGCAACTTCTGTTTGCTTCCATGGGACCTGCAATCAAATCCTACATTTAATCAGAAATAAGTCCTACTAAGTTCAGTGGAGTTAGGTCCCAGTCCATTTTGTGCAGGACTGCAGCTTTAATCATAACTAACTATAAGCTACCATATATCTCAGTAGCAGCATGCAGAAAGAAAGGAAAAACCCTCCGTCCTATTTAGCATACTTTTCACTCTGGAGTTTCCAGGCTGTTCAACAGAGCAGCTTGTGTGTGTGTGTGTGTGTGTTAAGTGCCATCAAGTCACTTCTGACTCATGGCGACTCTACTATCTATCTATCTATCTATCTATCTATCTATCTATCTATCTATCTATCTATCTATCTATCTATCTATCTATCTATCTATCTATACATACATACATACATACACACACACACACACACACACACACACACACACACACACACACACACAATGTGTCTGCCTGTGAGTAATACAAGTCCATTCACTCACCATGGAATCAAAGCTATTTCTCTTGCCTGGTTCATCTTCCTACATTGTGTCATCTTACATCTGCCTTTTATAAAAATGTGAAGTGCAAGGGTGTGTCCAACTCCTCCTGCAGACAATGGTCCTGCTGCAGCCACAGAGCAGATGATCAAAGAGGTGTGCATATATTTGAAGATCCTGTAATCAAGAAAAAAAATGAATTAATATTCCTTAAAAGAAGCTTTACAAAAAAAACCTCACCCTGAAATCTAAAACTTAAAATTTTAAAACTTCAAATTGTAGGTCACTATGCTGAACTAGAAACAAAAGTAAAAATGAATATTGAAAGGTTGGAGGAAATGGGCTTGCAGCCTCCTTTAATCATCAGGGATTTAAATGGCAATAAAGGTGTGTGTAATAACGCTACATTACCCACTGCTAGCCTGTACAAAGAAGCAGAACATGAAGACTATGTAGAATTTAAGGATTAATACTTGTCTGGTCATTTCTACTTACAACCAGGCCATTCTTGCCATCTGCTACAGTGCTGGATCCCTAATAGATTAAAGGGAATTCTACATGGCATATGTGTTTTGAGAGTGCCTTAACTGAAACAAGCAACCTGAAGGGAGCAGTAGTGTTTCTTTCAGTCTGTTCCCTCTGGTTCTCATGTTATGTCACAGATATAGACTGATATGTCTGCCCAGATTCCTCAAGTCATTGATTCTCGAGTTTCATCAATGAGAGCCTCCCACTCTGAAAATGTGTCATAATAGTTTCATGGGGCACAACAAACATAGGAACACAAAGGAGGTATTACCTAACATGATTCGTGTGTTTCTGGGAAGCAATTTTAAGCTTGAAGACCCAACTGAAGGTCTCATTATCTCTTGACATTATAATCTGACTCTTCTTAGATATGCCACATTACATGCAGTTAACAGTTTACTAAAAAAAAAATGTTAATATCTGATGTTTTCTACAATTATAATTTTTCCACTCGGCCCCATTTCCTCTAAGCTAGGGACTCCTTTTAATAATATTTAATAAGATTGTCAACAATAAAACTTTGAGCAATTAGTTTCATCTTCTCTCCCATGGGTACAAATTATTTATCGTACAGGGCAGTAGAAAACTAGACCATCGAGGGCCACTTTATAAGTTATGGCAACCATACGGAAACCACTGAGAAATGTTATAATGTGCAGTTGCTAGACATTAGAAGGTCTCCATGTTAGGGCCACACATTCCTGCATGGAAATCAGATGGGGAATGTCTACATGGTAGACATCTCTTATACGCTGTAGTCACTAAGTAAAGCAGAAGTGTTCATTGTTATCACCATTATGTATGAAGCACATCTCAAAGTTCTACCTGTTCAATCCACGTATGTATGAAGTGCCATCAAATTGCAGCCAATTTATGGAGACCTCAGCAAGGGGGTCAGTTAGCTTAACGTCTGTTCTAGGTAAATTAGTGGAAAGCATTATTAAAGATAGAATTGTCAAGCATATAGAAGGGCATGGTCTGCTGGGCAAAACCCAACATGGCTTCTGTAAGGGTAGGTCCTGTCTCACTAACCTATTAGAATTTTTTGAAAGTGTCAATAAGCATGTGGACAGGAATGAGCCTGTGGATATTGTGTATTTGGATTTCCAAAAAGCTTTTGACAAAGTCCCCCACCAAAGACTGCTAAGCAAACTTCATAGTCACAGGATAAGAAGACAAGTCCTCTTATGGATTGAGAGCTGGCTGAAAAATAGGAAGCAGAGAGTAGGAATCAATGGTCAGTTCTCACAATGGCGGGATGTGAGCAGTGGAGTGCCTCAGGGATCTGTGTTGGGACCGGTGCTTTTCAACCTGTTCATCAATGACCTGGAGTTGGGGTTAAACAGTGAAGTAGCCATGTTTGCAGATGACACCAAATTATTTAGGGTGGTTAAAACAAAATCGGACTGTGAAGAGCTCCAGAAGGATCTCTGCGTACTGGAAGAATGGGCATTAAAATGGCAAATGAGATTCAATGTGAGTAAGTGTAAAGTGATGCATATTGGGACAAAAAATCCCAACTTCACATATACACTGATGGGATCTGTGCTGGCAGCAACAGACCAAGAAAGGGATCTTGGGGTGGTAGTGGATAGCTCAATGAAGATGTCAACCCAGTGTGCGGCTGCTGTAAAAAAGGAAAATTCCATGCTGGCTATAATTAGACGAGGAATAAAGAATAAAACTGCTGATATCATACTGCCCTTGTACAAATCGAAGGTGAGACCCCACTTGGAATACTGTATACAGTTCTGGTCACCACACCTAAAAAAGGATATTGCAGAGCCTGAGAAGGTGCAGAAAAGAGCAACCAAAATGATTAGGGGACTAGAGCAACTGTCCTATGGGGAGCAGTTAAGACGCTTAGGGCTGTTTAGGTTGGAAAGAAGGTGGCTGAGGGGAGACATGATAGAGGTCTATAAAATTATGCATGGTTTGGAGAGAGTGGACAGGGAGAAGTTTTTCTCCCTCTCCCATAATACTAGAACACGGGGTCATCTGCTAAAGCTGGAGGGTGAGAGATTCAAAACAGGAAGTATTTTTTCACACAACGCATAGTTAAATTGTGGAGCTCCCTGCCCCAGGATGTGGTGATGGCTGCCAGCTTGGAGGGCTTTAAGAGGGGAGTGGACATATTCATGGAGGAGAGGGGTATTCATGGCTGTTAGTTAGAATGGATACTAGTCATGCTGCATACCTATTCTCTCTAGTATCAGAGGAGCATGCCTATTATTTTGGGTGCGGTGGAGCACAGGCAGGATGGTGCTGCTGCACTCGTCTTGTTAGTGGCTTCCTAGAGGCACCTGGTTGGCCACTGTGTGAACAGACTGCTGGACTTGATGGTCCTTGGTCTGATCCAGCAGGGCTTTTCTTATGTTCTTATGTTCTTAAGGGGATTTCAAGGCATGTGAGAAGCAGAGGTGGTTTGCCATTGTCTTCCTTTCAGAGTCTTCCTTGGAGGTTTCCCTTCCACGTACTACTCTACTTCGCTTCCAAGATCTGACAAGATTGGGCTACACCGTGCCACCTTCCCTCCCATTCAATCTATAGCTCTGCTTAAACTTAAGTCACACATTGGTTTCATTTGGGCAGCACAAAGACATGCTGCAAAAGCCTACAAAAGTTGACTTTGATTCACCAATGTTTAATGTACCACTGGCATAGAAAGTTGGAAGGACATATGTCTGGATAGGAAGTAGTTTGGGCTTCCAAAAACCATTAAAATTTAATTTGTTTGGAGGGGAGGGGCATGCAAAGCACAGGAGATTAAGTTCCATTATACGCCCTGACCTTCCAAGATTAGTCATTCCTCCAGTTTAATTTTGATTCAAGTACATATTTCATATGGCTCTGGTTATTATTACGTACTCCTTATTTTATTAATGCTAGTAATGCACGTATAACAGAGGATATCATTTTCTTTACTGCTGTGTGAAACAGCATCCTGCATCAGTCAGGAAGTATATATAATCAGTGAAGTATTCTATATGGGGACTAAAAAGCCGGAAATCAAAAAGATGCCGTTTAATTTTTTTTCTGGCATAGGAATACAAACTATTTTGTAAATGATGGCTTTCTTTTCAAAAGTGCAATCACATTTGGACCCAGTGACCTCAGATTCTATCACTCTCCTGTTCCTGTTAGAATATTCTGTAGACTCGCTACTAAACAGAGTGCATTACATTGAAAACTCTTCTTCTGTGCCAATGTTTTTTGTAGTATTTACTAATGATCTTCGTAGGTCACACTTTATGGACCTAGCTTCCAAGTGGTATTGCTTCTAACAAGTTCCCCAATCGATGTTTTCATTACTCAGTTTGTTTTCCCCTTGGTCTTCTAGCATTACTTAATAAGGTTGCAATCCATAAACTACTTCCTATGGAGCAGCTGTTGATATAGATGGAGCTATTGTGGAACAAATAGGCTCAGGATCTCAATGAGGAAAGAATAATGCCAAAATAATGCTAGACAAGAGCTTTATAGTTAAAGTGAAAGGAAAGAAATATCCAAGAGAGCTTATTATATAGTTTTTCACTCTTATACACATGCCGTTGTGAATAATGAAATAACTTGCAAAGCTTTTTATTCATGCATGTGCATGAAATGCACACATTTACTGTTACAGAGACATCTCACAATGAGATGATAAATTATGAAATGCTTTGGGGATCAAATATTGACTAATGTTGGCTTAGAGGAGCTCATAATATAATCTCTCTGCAAATTCAGAAACCCAGCCCTATTTGAGTCAGGCCCAGACCCTCTGAATCTGGATGAAAATGGAGCTTGTCTTGACCCAATAACTGTTAGCCAGACCTCCCTGCCATTTTCCTCCTATAGTAAGAAAACTATCATCTTTGTTCAGGGGATGGGACTTTACCAGCAATAGGGGGAGCCACAGAGAAGAGGCCCTATATATCATATTCCCTGACCACTTACTTCTGATGATGATGGGATTTGTAATATTAGTTGTATGCAAAGATTTCAGAAGGTAGAGAAAACTACAATTTCTATCTTCTCTGGCAGGAAATGAAGAGGTTTCCAATTACAAGACAGAGAGGACTCACAGGAGCTCTGGCACAGAAAAACTACCAAGGGGGAGGGCAATGTGCTTTTGTGAGGCTGCCCTTGAATAGTGTTCAGAAGCTAACAGCTGGTTCATAGGGTTGCCAACCTCCATGTACTGGTTGGAGATAACCTGCCGTTACAACTGATCTCCAGCTGTTAGAGATCAGTTCACCTGAAGAAAATGGCTGCTTTGGCAATTGGACTCTATGGCATTGAAGTCTCTCCCCTCACCAAAACCTGCCCTCCTCAAACTCCACCCCAAAAATCTCCAGGTATTTCCCAAATCAGAGCTGGCAACCCTACTTCTGAGGGACCCCCTTCCTCACACAGCTGGGGCAGATTTGGGCCTACCTCTTGTAGGTCTTGACTATAGTATCCACTCAGGTTGCTGCTCTTGAGTTCACACAGCAGAGGTGTTCAAAACAACAAGAATTCATTAAGAAGTATATACAGGCATGGAAGCAACTGGTTTCAGAGCAAGGAAACTCATGACGTATATACTTCTAGCCAACAAAAAGTGCTAACTAAACATGGACTCCACCCTATCCGTGTATTCCTGAGGTTGGGGGCTGATCCCTCTTAGGAGGCGGTGTGACCTCACTGCCAGGGTAAGTGTGTCTAATCATGGCAAAAGACACACTTATGCTGGTGGTGAGGGCAGTTCCGTTGGCGGCTGAGTGCCCCGGAGCTGCGCGGCGCTCCTCCACTGGCACAGTCTCCCCGTGATGCACACCACAGCGGAGACTTGTGGTGCCGGCATGGGGGGGGGTGTTCCCGGGGCATTCCTGGTGCGGGGTGGGGGGAGGAGCCGCCGGTAAGCAGCTTCCTGTCCCTCTTCGCCCCATTACGCCGGCGCCGAGAACAGCATTGCTGCACCTGCTTTTTAGCAGGCGCAGCCTCGCTGTTCTCTATGGGGCAAAAGGCCCTGTTTTACAAGAAAAAGCTGCAAAAAGGCTTTTTTTGTTTTTCAGCGTACGGTGAACAGCTTTAAGAGGTGACTTGCCTGCGCCTTCTCCCTGCCGTTCCCATACGCCGAATCTCGGGAATGCACGGTATGACACTAAACTAACTCACACAAATATCTGCAGGGAGGAAGACTGTTTCATTGTATTCTATACAATAAATATACCACCCTTATTGCTGGTGGCCTAAGCTTAGCAGGAAGAGGAGAGCATCTGTGGTGCTCTGACTTTTCTTTTGGAAAAAGGCAACCATTTGTAGGCTTCTGCTGGTAGTGTTTGGGCTACCAGAGGAGATAAAAAATAAGGCCAAGGCCAGTGGTGCAAAATAGGTAAAAATATATTTTATTACTCAGATAAAATTCCTTACATGTTTTGCTCAAGAGGCTTCTTCAAGGGAATCTGTTTGTCTTGCAGTGGCATTTCAAAAAAAGAGTATAAGTTCAGTAGCAAGGCTACTGAAAGGGAATTTTATCTGAGTAATAAAATATATTTCCCCCTTTTTTCACCATTGATCTTATTTTTTGTTTCCTGTGACTAATGTGGCCCTCTTATTTCTCCTGGGCTACCAGTATGGTGGCCAACATCCAGGTACTAGCTGAAGATCTCCTGCTGTTACAACTGATCTCCAGCCGCTAGAGATCAGTTCAACTGGAGAAAATGGCTTTGGCAATTGGATTCTATGGTATTGAAGTCCCTCCCCTCCCCAAATCCCATCCTCTTCAGCCTTCGCCCCAAAAATCTCCCTGCGATGGTGAAGAGGGACCTGTCAACCTTAGCTACCAGAGGATTCAAACACTGTGTGAGGAAAATCTGTCCACAGAGTTTGGAAATAGTAATTGGAGCCAATTTTGCACATTTACTGGTTCAATACAACTTCATACATCCCTTGTGATAAATGAACCCATAGTCATCTTGCTCTCCATGACATCCTCCCTCCTCATCCATATTTCTTGTCTCTAGATATGAAATTCTGATATGTTATTAGTGCCTTCATCAGAGGTAGCTGTACAACTTTTGAACATACAAACACATAGCACAATTAAGTTCTTACGTTTCTGCTTTCCGATTTGGTTACTTATATTTGGGTGCATATACGGGCATGGTAATAACCATAATAAATGAATGAAAAATCATCTGGTGTAAACATATCAAAACATATTCTAATAAAATAACACCACAAGCCGTTCCCATTGGCTTCTGGCAAGGCCCAGTATCTATTATTTCTAGACATCCAGTTTGGATACAGTCCTCTCAATATACTGGTCATGTGAAAAGATCTAAAGATCTATCAATCACTGTCCAGCTTGGAATGGATATGAAAAAAAGTCTGGCACAATAATATCATAACATAAATAACCTCATATGGAACGGGTCTACATTTCAGGGAGGATGAGATGGACATAAAAATGATGTTTCTATGACGATATTCATTTGGTTACCCTCAGAAAGGGGGTGAAGCTGTTTAAAACCTTTTCATTAAGCTGTGATCTCTCTATGTTACAGTTAATTTCTTAGAGCAATTTTGGCTGCAGGCACAGTCTAGTTTCTTTATACCAGGTGAGAACTGCCTCATCATGATCTGTTCACACCTAAGGTCTTAGCACATTCAGGAGCCCTAAAAACTATTTTCTCATTTTCAACTTAGTGCACTTTGCAGTCCCCGAGATGAGTCAATTAAGGATCATACTATATATCTTCAGAAGATTGACTTTAATCCCTTGAAATTATCCTACATTACCATTACCTTAAGTAGTTGTCAATTACTGACAAGTTTGGAATATTCCATTTAAAATATTTTACATGTATGATTCTCCAAGAAAAATGCATGTGAGGATCTGACAGATGCATAATTTCTTCACGTCTAGAAGAAATCAACAATAGGAAAGGGTTTGGACTTGGAAACTAGACAGCCAGAGTATGCTCAGAAGGAATATGTTCAATCCAAGCATGCCTGGGTCTGGTTAATGCCCAAATATGAGACTTTGTAGGAACTATGCATGCATACCACCTTGAGTTTCATGAGGGAAGAAAGGTGAGATACACATCCCATAAAAAAATACCATGGACATACAAAACCAGAATGTTCCATGGACATATTTGGTCAATGCTCCTACCCATTCCCAGATAGTTAGGTTCACTTTCTGTACTCTGTCATGGTTTCGCACAATTTAGTATTCTGCTGGAAATCCCCTGTGGTCCTCAACATTAATGATTAGATTATGAATGTCGAAATTGCTCTCATGTCTAAAATGCCATATAGTACTAAATGTCCAACCCAGAAGGGCTAAATTGAAAGGTATGGAAAAGGTAGGCTTGTTTGTTATGGAAAGGTAGGCCTGTTTATTATGCCATGGAATTATAAATTTAATGCTTCCCTCCCCTCCTTTTGTGTTTTTTTGAAACTTTGTAAAGAGCTATCCCTTTGTGTTGTTTTATATTTGTTCTCCCTTTTTGTTTTTTCTTGTCAACAATCTTTAAACAGTTAAAAAAGACAATTCCCCCTCCCCATCCAATGAGGTCCTGCCATTTTTTAGTATCCCGTGTCACATATGAGAGCACTGCTTTGAAGCAGCTGTTTCCCATACTGTCCCCTTGTGTAAAACTTGGTTTTCTGAAAGAAAAGACTCTTATGAGAGATACCAATGTTCTTGAATTTCTAAATCTAATGGTATGCTATGATTAACATCCAGGAATGAAAGTACAGCCCCATAGATGACTTTGTTCTTGTTCCAAACTACAAGAATTGTTCCAGCCTCAAGGTTGGTAACAGGACTGGTATAAGTATTTCCAGCTGGATCGGTCTTATTGCTGTCCAGTTAGCTCACTCTTATAAGGACTCTTTCTGTATCGTCCCAGACTAGCAAGGACCACAAAATCCTGGTAAATGGCACCACCCTATCTAAAATGAGCTCTCCCGAAAAAATGCTTTTAAGTAGGTCCAGTTGGAGTTTTGTCTTGGCTACAAGCACTAGGAATGGTATCTTGATGAAGTTAGAATAATCCCAATGGCAATCTACTAGAAGACAAATAGTCTCAAAATTGTAGCTTTATACTTCTTATAATTTGTAAAATTAAAGAAATAGCAAAAGAGATGTATTCTTAGAAGTCCAGGAATACCATTAACAGTTGATGAGAATCACGAGATGCAGACTTGGCTGCCTTTCTGAGCATATGGACTACAAGTACCAATGTGCTATTTTACTATGTTTGTAATATAATCCACCTTAATAATTATAAAAGTATATCCAAGAAGGTACTAAGTTTAAGTTGACTGCTAGTGAATGCTTTAAATTTGCTGTTCATCATCTAACACCCCTGGAAGAAATTGGTCTTAGTACCTTGCACAATGACTGATATGGTAATTTCCTCTGTTTTCCCGAGTGTAGAAAAAGTTATTATAATTTTGCTGCCTTAAAAGACAAGGGATTTGCTAATAACGCCAATAAAACCTTTATTTGCTCAGAGGTAACACATGGTGTCATTACAAAGGATGTATGGATTAGCATTTAGCTATTGTAGTGGTGAACAACACACACCAGGGATTTTTTTTTAAGGGTCAGGAAAAAATTCATAAGAAAATGAACAGCAAAAGGTTAATTAATATGAACTTTATTTCATTCATGTGCAGATCGTAGTTTCTAAATGAGAAATGCTGTATTCATCTTTGTCTAGAAGGGATATTCCCTGCCCTGAAGCCCAACCCCCTAATTCCAGATATGTGGAGCATGTTTGAGGGTTTTCACTAGTAAGGGGAAAGGCATTCCATACATGCTCAGAGATACTCTCCTGTCTACCAAGATTCATAATCCCCTCCCCTGTGAAATATCTATAAATATTTTATTTGAGAAGACACCTCCAAATTCTCCTAGGATGCTACTGCTGGTACAGTCTTGGACTTGAAGTCACTGAAATATAATGGTTTTAAGTTGTCATATGGAAAAGAAAAGGCTCTCATGCAGAAAGCAGAAAAGTCTGCATGAAATACACTCAAATAAACACAATGCAGTCAGGATTTGTCCAAATTTTAGCTGAGCATGTAACCGACAACTAAAATTTAATTTTAGCTGAGGATTTCATATACATTTGCCAAGCAACTAATCAAAATCTGACCTCTACACACCCTTACTTTACTATGACCTCTACACACCCTGTCTGTTGACCTTGGAAGGGTAACTCAACAAATAAAGGGGTTGGAAATATTATAAATAAAATTTAAATAAAATGATGTGAATGCAAAGTTTTGACTTTGTATTACCCATCCCTGTCTGCTAAGTGGAACCTTCCAAAGAAAGAGGCAAAGTTTTTGCTAGATCCTCTGTATTGCAGAGGGGCTGCGGCTGTGCAATTTTGGAGATGGAGAGAAGCAGTCAAGGAATCACAATCCTGTGCAATCAGCAGCCAACTTGCATGGCTGAGTAGAGTTTAAGGTTCTACCCTCTAACAGTAAAATAAAGCAACACATATACAACATGAAGCAAAAGATAGATCAGATCACTCATATATAGAAATAGAATGCCTATCCTTGTGATACCCAGTTGTGCAAGAGTCTGTCCATTCATATGAGCAAGGGGAGGCAATCCCTGTTTACCTATACACACAGAGTCCTATTTCAAATACCATTTTCATCCAGCCCAATAATTGCCTCTGGAACTGAGATGTTTTTGCCTACCTAACTGAAATTCTGGAGGGCGGATCCTTTGGGTGTCACATACCATCCCAAATACTTTCATCCCAGTTGGTTGAAATGCAGATGGGAATCTGCTTCCTGTTGAAACTAACAGAAGCAATGATCAAAACTGATGAACTAATCAGAACACATGCCATAATGTTAAACAATCTGAACGAAGTTTTGATGGACGAAATGGGCCAACTGGATTAAAATTTCTTATTTACTTAGTAAAATATTTATATCCCACTTATCTTCTTGGACTAGAAGCAGCCAACCAAGCATCAACGAGCTGCAAATGCAGAAGAAAAAGAAGAAGAAGAAGAAGAAGAGTTGGTTTTTATATGACGACTTTCTCTACCACTTAAGGGAGACTCAAACCGGCTTACAATCACCTTCCCCTCCCCACAACAGGCACACCCTGTGAGGTAGGTGGGGCTGAGAGACTGTGACTATCCCAAGGTCACCCAGCTGGCTTCATGTGTAGGAGTGGGGAAACAAACCCGGTTCACCAGATTAGTGTCCGCCACTCATGTGGAGGAGTGGGGAATCAAACCCAGTTCTCCAGATCAGAGTCCACCACTCCAAACCACCGCTCTTAATCACTACACCATGTTGGCTCTATAACACTCCATCAACAAAATAAAAAGTGAAAACAAGCTAAGATAAAAACACATGAGAAAAAAGAACAAGGGACAGAAGTTTACTTGACCTTTTAGATCCCAACGCATTTCACAATAAGCTTGTCAGGGGATCTTAAGCAGAAACTTCTCAGGCTCCTCACTAGGGCTGTCAAAAAAAAAAATTCGGTACAGTTCGGATTCGGCCGAATTTGGCCCTTGTGGGTTCGGTACGTGCCGAAGTCCGAACTCCCCCACTTCGGATCCGTTCAATTCGGCGGGAATTCAAAGTTCGGAAAAAAAATTCGGCCGAATAAAGCCATTAAAAACACAACCGCGCCTTTCCGCGGCTCTGGGGGGGGCATTTTTGGGCTTAGAGGTCCCAAACTTTCAGCAGAGCTTCAAAGGACGTATATTGAAAGACTCCCCAAGTTTTGTAAAGATTGGGTCAGGGGGGGCTGAGATATGGGCCCTGAAAGGGGTCCCCCCCACCCTTAATGTGTATCTCTCAGCAGAGCTTGCCGCCCACGCACAAAGCTCCCGGCCCCGACAAACAGCTGATGAGAGCAAGGGCGGGGGCAGGTGCTAAGAACTTTGCAAAGCAACACAACTGAAAAGCAACACCTTTGCAAACATGCAAAGGGCGGGGCAGGTGTGAAGAATTTTGCAAAACAATACAACTGCAAAGCAACACAAGCACGCAATGCAACACCTTTGCAACAGTGCAAAGCAACACCTGACACCTGGGAGTTTGCATACCATGGAAAGGGACAGAGGCAGCTAGCTATGCATAATGAGCAGGAGGGGGTGGAATTTCTCCTTTTGCATTGGACTTGGGACCAGGCAGATGCATTCTTTAAGTCACCATTTGAAAACCAGTTTTGAGCAAGCATCAAAATAACCTAACTGATCTTATGAATGAGGAAAAACCTGAAGAATAAAAATGAAGCCCCCCCTCAACCAGGGAGAGAGAGACTGGAGGGGGAACACACACCCCAGGCAGAACCGGCAAAAGCCCCCTTTGGCTTCCCTCCCCCAGAAACTGCTCCCTCCCCCCACACACACACACAGACTCTGCTTTCCCCCACACACATGCACAGAAAAGAAAAAATATAGATTAAAGCCCCCAAAGGGGTCTTACTGTGGCTGTCTTCTGTTCCAGCAGGAGGGGCTGGGAGGCTGGGTAATCCAATTTGATTCCATTTGTATCCAATATAAGATCCATATGTATGCATCTCTCGAGGGTGATCCCAATAGGGAAAAGGGGAAAGCCCATATCTCGGGGGGGCCCTGACCCAATGTTTACAAAACTTGGGTGGTCTCTTAAAAAGCCTTGACTGAAGCTCCGCTGAAAGTCTGGGGTCGGCACACCCAAAAATGCACCCCCTGCAGCCACGGAAAGAGAAAAGGGGGGGAGCCGATATTTCAGCCCCCACTGAACCCATCTTTACAAAACTTGGGTGGTCTCTTAAGAGGGATTCTCTGAATCTATGATAAAAGTTTGGGGGCTGCACCCCCAAAAAAGCGCCCCCTGCAGCCACGAAAATGGAAAAGGGGGAGAGGAAAAAGGGGTGGAGCCCATATCTCGGGGGCCCCTGACCCAATGTTTACAAAACTTGGGGGGTATCTTAAGAAGCCTTGTCTGATGCTCCGCTGAAAGTTTGGGGTCGGCACACCCAAAAATGCGCCCTCTGCAGCCATGGAAAGAAAAAGGGGGGGAGCCCATATCTCGGGACCCCCTGACCCAATGTTTACAAAACTTGGGTGGTCTCTTAAGAAAACCTGTCTGAATATCCCCTGAAAGTTTGGGGTCTGTACCCCCAAAAATGCGCCCCCTGCAGCCACGGAAAGGAGCGAATGTGCACAAGCACCCCCTCACACACACATGAGGATTTCCCTCTCTCTCTCTCTTTCCCCGGCCGGCCGCACATCAGCTGATTCCTCCAGTACTCAATCCTGACTGATTGGCCAGAAGAAGACCCAGCTTGGCCACCGATTGGCCGGGGGAGGAGAATGCTGCTTACTGAAGGTTATGCTGCTTACTGACGGCCCCGAATTGGCCGAATTTATTCGCGAACTCCCGAACTCGCTGAATTCGGCCCCCCCGGTTGCCTGCCAGTTTTGAGTTCGGTTCCTCCCGAACTAAAAACCGCCGAATCAAGGGAAATTCGGCTGATTTTCAGTTCGGGCCAAACCGAATTGACAGCCCTACTCCTCACCTTGGACAAATGAATCTCCATAAGATAAAAATACAGCCAGATCTTCCAAACCAGTTTACCTCCACCAAACGCCCTCTGTGTCACAACCATTTTACACACCATGGTACCACACTTGGTGTAGTGGTTAATCCTACTTGTGGAACACGTTCTCTGCCAAATGGCAATGCCCATGGTGGCACTGCAGCTTTGGAACACTTGGCAGCTTGTAAAGATAGTTACAATACCCATGTTCTCCCTGCTCTCGTGGCAGCGAGTTTGATAGTAGGATGTGTGAAACCATTTTTCTTTCTTTTTCTGTGAACGTTCCTAATCAGTTGCTGCAAAGTATTCACACAGGTCTTAGATCAACTCTCCAAAACTTGAGTTATCTGGCAGCGGTCTAGCTTGAAAGCGGGAGCTGCAGTTTACCTTTAACCTCTCTTTATAGCGCCTGGATAAACAGAGTCTCCAAGCGGACATAAAACACACAGAGAGACCAGCAACATCTGACTGTTGTTTCCTGTCGATTGTGCTCATTTTTACACTTGCTACGAGATTTTCTAACCTTCACCTGGTTGTTTAAACAAATAACTATATAAGGATTAATGAGGTTTGGTCTTGGTGGTTCAAAACTGCTACTGACATACATTCAGCACAAGGAATGTGACTATCATAATAGCAGGTATTATTGAGCAGCTATCAGATAAATAGCACGATCAAGAATTTAGGTCTTCGAAACTAATCACCTGTTCTGAAGCATCAGACTAGTTTTATTAAGCTGAACAATCCATGAAAAAACTTGAGACCGCATCTACACATTGTTGGATATCACATTCACGTTGCACTATAGCAGTCATTTACAACTGGCTTGTCTTGTCTGCACTGGATAGTCTAGTTGCAAATGATTGCTGTGGAGCAATAATGGCACAATATCCTAGGATGCGTCTTCAGTTGGTCTTCAGGTTGGTTTAAAAAAGTTTACATTTATTGCTCTCTCACTCCTCCTTTTTTAAAAAAACAGGCACAACGTAACCCAACAGAAGGGCGAATAAACCTGTCATTAGATGAACAGGCTTGATTTTGGAGCAATCCAGCATGAGGGAATGCCGTAACTGTGGGGCAGCCAGCCGAACACCTCTCGATGAGTCCTGGTTGCTCAAACATCATGTATAGATATCACTGCTAAGTGATGTACAAATTGCAGAGGAGATCAGTGGAGGAGTTTTAACAGTTCTTTGCTTTTTATATTGTTCTAGCAACTGCTGATGCTGCTCCGAGAATGATGATGATTCAAAGGAGCAGAGGTTCCTGCTTGTTGAGAGCCTGACTGAGTTGAATAAGACTAATGTAGAGTAGTTGAGTGTTGCAGCCATGAGTCCCCTTCGAATCTGTTCTGATTTTAAAGGTACAATGGGTGCCATCACTTACTGAATTAACATTTGGTACTTCATGAACATGTTACTATCTTGAGCAATCTATTTGCAAAGGCAGGAAATTAATTAATTAATAAGACTAACCAAGGTCACCCTCCATTACATGTCCCAGAGGAAATCTCAGACTACTTCAAGCATTTCAGGTAACTAAAAACCAAAGGGGCACCTGCAAGATGTTAGGGTTCCCTTCCCCCCCCCCCCAGTTATGGTTATACACACACACACTCCTTCATAGTTTAGAGGTTTCATCCCTGCCATACACTAGCATAATTACTGCTGCAGAAGACTGAGGATATGAACTAAAAAGGTAGGTCAGGGAAGAGTCCTTACAGGAGTCCACAACACCAGCGCTCTGAAGGCACACACAAGCGTGAGTGGCGCCAGCATGTAGGGCCAGGCACCACTACCCGACTGCAACCGCCTCCTGCTGGCCGCCGGCCACCGGCACAGGCCGTGGCGGCGAGCCGGGAGGCATTCCGGTGCCCCGGGAGGCGTTCCCGGGGCTTAATGACACCAGCCGCAGGGTGGGGCCGACATTAGTCGGCCTCCCGAGCACTTTCGGCTCGGGAACGCCCCTTTTATTTTTGTTAAGATGCTAGCGGCGTTGCCTCCTAAAGGGGTTTTGGCAGTGACTAAACCTCTTTAGAAGGCAACGCCACTAGTTTGCCTCCTAAGCCCGGCGCAGGCATTCCTTTCAGGACTCCCATATTAGGTTTATTTGTTTATTTTATAGACCGAGTATGGCAAATGCTTGCTATCAATGTGCTGAATCCTACTGCCTTTGTTGACAGTTAAGTGCAAGTTGCTGGATTTGGCAGAAGCATACAACTCAGAACTTTAGTAACAGGCTTTCCCTAACTTTACTATGAAACTCAACTGCATGTTCTTGCTTCTGTCCTAAACAGTTCCATCCATTGATTTTGATAGACTTAGAAGGGTGTAAGTCTGCTTAGGGTTGCTCTGTTAGCTCAGTTGGTCATTAATCATGAGATTAACAAGTGTAGCCAACAAAGAAGTGATATTTATTTGTTCTTGGACTGAACAGTTAACATGGTAAAATGTTTTAATGTAGATTTAATAGTGGTAAAATATACCACTGCCCAATCCCAAAGAACTTAAATTTTTTTTCCCAAAGATCCATCTATTCAAATCACCACCAGTTAGAAATGTGAGAAAAATAGATCCTAGTAAAGAAGGGACAGAATAATTTCTTATTTATCCCAGCTTGGTCATGAAGTAGTGTTAGGGTTGCCAGGTCCTTCCTGGCGACCCACAGGGGCAGGGGGATAGGATTGCCAGCTCCAGATCCTTGAGATATTACTAGGGTTCCCAGCTTCGGGTTGGGAAATACATGGAGATTTGGGGGGGGGGGCAGAGCCTGAGGATGGCAGGGTTTAGGGAGGGGAGGAACTTCAATACCATAGAGTCCAATTGCCAAAGTGGCCATTTTCTCCAGGTGAACTGATCTCTATCAGCTGGATGTCAGTTGTAATAGCAGGGGATCTCCAGTTACTACCTGGAGGTTGGCAACCCTAGATATTAAGGGTGGAGCCTGGGAAGGACAGGAACCTCCGTGGCGTAGAATGCTATAGAGTCCACCCTCCAAACCATCCATTTTCTCTAGAGGAGTTGATCTCTGTAGTCGAGATGAGCTGTAATTCCAGGCCCCACCTGGAGGCTGGCATCCCAATTAGCGTGAATCTAATATTGCTTGAGTGGTCTGAATTAAAGTCAATATTCTGAAAAGAGGAAGTGGAAGCCTCCTAATAAACTGCTAAACCACCAGTTCAACAAAAGTGCAAGTAATTTGGTTTTATAAGGCATGTGCAAAGTGTTTATCAGGTTGGTTATGAAAATCAGATCCCTTCATTGCTGCCAATACAAGGAGAATTAGCAAAGGAACTGTTAAGGTCACATCCAGAAATTCGAGCAAGCGAACTTTCTGAAATGGGTTTGCTTGACTTCAGCCTGCTTTGATATTAGACTGACCTCTGGAGCAGCATCTCCACTATGCAGGATGTGTACAAATAAAGTTGTAGGAAAAATGGGAGGACTTCAACACTTCCCAGTTTCAATCCTGTACTGGTGATAGGATTATTAGTCAGCCCAAATGATTGATGGTGGAAGAACCTCCATAAGATACAAAAGATGTTGTTCCCTTTGTTAAAACTTACAATCATAGGGCATGTGTAAATAATTTCACATCTTGCAGAGAATAAATGAGGGGGCACAAAAGAGTATTTGCTTTTTGCAGAGAGATAATGCTGGATGGGAAGGTGTGACATTTTCTCATATTTCCTACCAGGAATTCCAGGCTGAATGTTGTGTCTCCTGCAACTGATTTGCCACAAATTGAATAGTCTCCATACATAGCATCCCTCTTTGCCATTCGTAGGTTCGTAGATTTTATTCCGATTATAGCAGCACATCCTGAGCAAAATGCAGATAAGGCGCCTTACCATCTTGGCCTGAAATATCTTAATTTTTTGTGCCTCTACTTTCATGCCAGCATGGTGTGGTGGTTAAGAGCGGCCTACTCTAATCTGGAGAACGGGGTTTGATTCCCCGCTCTTTCACACGAACAAAAGTTTTCTCAGAACTCTCTCAGCCCCACCTACTTCTCAACATGCCTGTTGTGGGGAGAGGAAGGGATTGTGATTGTAAGCCGCTTTGAGACTCCTTAAGGTAGAGGAAAGTGGGGTGTAAAAACCAATTCTTCTTCTAAAAAAACATCTAGCCTGAAGAGGAGTTCTGGAGAATCTGAAAGCTTGCACACTATTTTTGGTATTCTAATAAAAGGTGTTATATTTGGGGTTTTTTATTAGACCCCTGTGGTTATCAGCAATCTCTGTATGAAACTGCAGAGTACTTGGCATAGCAAAACAAAGCTAGTGAGATGCGGTTTGACTTTTAGAGAAATTAGTTTACTAATATTTGTGTTGGCTGAGGGACCGTTTCCTACCCATATTGCTCTGCAGAGCTCTCATCTGTCTGCAGAACTGCTTCTGAGAGGGCCTTTCACTGTTACTTCAGCATGCCTCCTTTCCACACTTTCCTGGTTAACTCAAAAGATGCAGCTCATGTGAGAATGGAGCACATGATAGCACCTTCCCATGCCAGCATTATCCCAGGAGGGGTGACACTGCCATGGGAAAGAGCTTTATCTCCACCTCTTCTCATGTGACTTTCAGTCTTCTGACCCTCTGCAGAGGCTCTCACATAGGGTTGCCAACCTCCAGGGACTAGCTGGAGATCTCCTGCTGTTACAACTGATCTCCAGCCGATAGAGATCACAGTTCACCTGGAGAAAATGGCCGCTTTGGCAATTGGGTTCTATGGCATCGAAGTCCTTCCCTTCCCCAAACCCTCCTCAGGCTCCGCCCCCAAAACGTCCCGCCGGTGGCGAAGAGGTACCTGGCAACCCTACTCTCACAGGAACGACCATATCAGAAGACAACTTCCCAAATTATATTTAACATTGCTAAATATGATTTCCAGTGCTACTCTGTGTCTGTAAGACCGGGCACTTCACATGTCTGCAGTCCTCTTTTCTTCCTCAAAAGGATTCTGTTTTGACAAATGTGTTAAATCCAGGCAGAAATTCAACAGATGAAGCCTTTCCTAGCATGGACGATTCAGGGGAAAGCAGAACCTGTTGGATTTCTGCCTACCAAATGATTGTTTAAAGATGCTGTAACTATGCCAGAAAAAAAAGAAGTGGCAAAACTGATTTCAGGACAGAGTTCTATGAACGGGACATGGTCTATGACGGCAGAGATGGGGTTAATCAGAACGTTGTAATTTCGCTTCATACAGTACATATGGTCTCTAAAAATCAAAGCACAGAGATGTCATGAAGTTTGGAAAACGATAAACCACAAGTCATTTTTAACTAATTCCTTCATGCCATGTTACTGATTTTTACAAGGTATAGCTTAAAAACACATGTGGTTTCACTTAAGCATGTGTTGGAGCTCCTGGGCGAATTTTTTTTAAAATGCAGTACACAGAGGTCAAGGTTCAAAGTATATCAGTACTAAAGTGTTTCAGCTCCTTGTGCAGTTCAGTGTTTCAAATCCACTGAATGGTGCTTTGTGGCCAGTAGAAGAAGAAGAGTTGGTTTTTATATGCGGACTTTCTCTATTATTTAAAGGAGACTCAAACCGGCTTACAATCCCCTTACCCTCCCCACAACAGACACCCTGTGAGGTAGGTGGGGCTGAGGGAGTGTGACTAGCCCAAGGTCACCCAGCTGGCTTCTTGTGTAGGAGTGGGGGAACAAATCCAGTTCACTAGATTAGAGTCAGCTGCTCATGTGGAGGAGTGGGGAATCAAACCTGGTTCTCCAGATCAGAGGCCACCATTCCAAACCACTGTTCTTAACCACTACACCATGCTGGTTCCCCACTTTTATGCCAAAGGGAAGTCAGACTGGAATCCTGTTAAATGAGAGATTTGCTGAACATGGAGCTTGCAGGAGAAGGAGCCAATCTGCAATGCAGTTTAGAAACAGGTGCTTCTGGTTCCATGAAGGAAGGATTCCTCATGGGGTGTGTAGGTAAGCCAAGGACTTCACAGGCTTGTCCCTGGAGCCTGTCTTCAACATAGGGTGACCTCTCTCCAGGTGACCAAGATCATTTTCCCTGGAGAAAATGGCTGCTTTGGAGGATGGACTCTATGGCATTATCCTCTGCTGAGATCTCTCCCCTCCCCAAACTCTGCCCTCTAGGGTTGCCAGCTCTGGGTTTGGAATTACTGGGAGATTCTGGATGTGGAGCCTGAGGAGGGCGGGGTTTGGGGGGGAGGGACTTCAATGCCATAGAGTGCAATGGCCAAAGCAGCCATTTTCTCCAGGGCAACTGATCTCTATCACCTGGAGATCAGTTGTAATAGCGGGAGATCCCCAGCCATCACCTGGAGGTTGGCAACCCTACTGCCCTCCCAGGCTCCACCCAGAAAAACCTTCAGGTATTTCCCAACCCTACTTCAGCACCTGAGCTGCATCTTGCTATAGGGGAAGAAAACTACTTCTGAGAATATGCAGAGAGCATACCTCCCTACAGAATTCAAGAGAGAGGCTCAGAACACAGGCTTAGC
This sequence comes from Euleptes europaea, assembly GCF_029931775.1. Lineage (NCBI taxonomy): Eukaryota > Metazoa > Chordata > Lepidosauria > Squamata > Sphaerodactylidae > Euleptes > Euleptes europaea. The sequence goes on from NC_079323.1 coordinate 39,218,111, forward strand.
CACCAGTTCCATGTATAAGAGCTGAATGCACAATCTCTTCCCTACAAAAATGGATTTCCTCTCCTTTACTCATTCCAGCACCAAATCTCCCCCTTTAAAAATAATTTACCAGTCCATTTTCATTTTTAAGATTTTCATCTTGTTGTTTTGTAAAGCAGAAAACTCTGCAAGTATGGAAAACTGAAGATGAGCCTTTCTTCTGCTAACCCATCTCCCTGACTGAGAGGAGGAAGCCAGTGTAAAAGCCTCTAATTTGCATTTAACCAAAGATTTTGGAAGGGATGTTCAGAAAGAAAGAAAAAAGGCAAATTCAGCATAATTAACAAATCAGTGGGTAGGAGATGCAGCAAGATGGTCCCTGGCATTCAATGGCCTTGATGGTATTAGTGTGCCGTGCAGGGAAACTTATGCCAAATGATTATACGCTATTTTTTATAGGAAACAAGCTAATCAAGAACGTGATCCAAAAGATGATTCTTGAAGAGGAGCAAGATTTTCCCCTCACATATGTCATCGCTGAGAGCAGTTAAGTCAGATCGCTTTGAAATTCAAAGGTGTGATCATACGTTTTTCATCCGAGCTTGGGAACAACGGAAGAGTGGCCGGCATTTGTTATGGAACTCTCCCCATGTTATTCTTTAACACTTGGAGGACATATCAGGAAATAAGCTATAGCTTTAAATTTATGACATAGCCTAATGCTGATGTCAGGTTGATTGATACAGAGATGACCATTTCTCCCCGCTCAGGAATGGGCTGTGAAGCTGATACTTGCAATATCAACATGCCACAGGATGCTGCTGTCCCTGTTCAGCCGCCATGTTCCCCCTTGTGTAATCCAGCAGAACCCTGGCTACATAGATCCCTCTCCTAAATTACCTTTTCCAATTGGAGAGTTGGGGGGTATTCGAATCAATAAATGACAGTACCCTTGTGGCTTGGCAAGCAAATGTGAAATTGCTTCAAAAGGGGGGGGGGGAACCATTCAAGTGTTATGGTTTTCCAGGTAATGAACATTTATTATAAACCTATCAACTTTACAAGTAGAAGTAAAATTGAATCATAATGGCGAAGAACACAGCAACATTTGCAGAGACAGGCCCTTCAGTGCCCTTCAAAAGGGGCACTCAGAACAAAAGCATATCCTAGCAAACAGTGCCCAGTAACACAAGGAAAAGAGAAAGTCCAGAATGTTAACTTAAAGAAGTACAGGGTTGCCAACTGCCAGGTAATAGCAGGAGATCTCCTGCTAATTCAACTGATCTCTAGCCGATAGAGATCAGATCACCAGGAGAAAAATGGCAGCTTTGGCAATTGAACTCTATGGCATGGAAGTCCCCTCCCCTCCCCAAACCCCGCCCTCCTCAGGCTCCACCCCAAAAATCTCCTGCCGGTGGCGAAGAGGGACCTGCCAACCCTAACAGGGCTGCTTCATCCCCATGTGCTCTTTCAGTGGCTCTTGGTGCTACTGCTCTGGATGCTTTATTTCTCTGGCTTGGGCTCGCCAAGAAATCAGTAGTTCCCTTAGTCAAGCTCTGGGTAGAGTGGCCAGCTGTCTGGTTTTGTACCGGACAGTCTAGTTTTTCCAGTGACTGTTGGGGAAAAATTGAGACAATACCAGACATTTTTAGGCTTGCCATTTGCCATTTGTGAACATCTTCGCCGGGGCAGGAAAAGGAACTGGGAGGGGATGGTTGTCTTTGCACTGCCCCGCCAGTCCATTTGCTGCTGCACGTACTTAGTCAGGGACAAGCCAGCCCTGAATGCAGCTTCCCTCTGTTACTTGTGGGGAAAGCATGTCTAGCAAAACAGGCTGATTGCAGCTCCTGAGGGCTGGGTTCCCCCCACCACCACCCAGAACTCCCTCTGAAGTGGATCTTGTTGGCCAAATATCATACTTAGGGTTGCCAGCTCCGGGTTAGGAAATACTTGGAGATTTTGGGGGGGTGGGGCCTGAGGAGGGTGGGGTTTGGGGAGGGGGGGACTTCAATACCATAGTGTCCAACTGCCAAAGCGGCCCTTTCTCCAGGTGAACATCTCTGTTGCCTGGAGGTCGGTTGTAATAGCCGGAGATCTCCAGCCACCACCTGCAGATTGGCAACCCTAGTCATGCTGCATTTGTTAAGCATCCACTTATTTGTTAAGCACCCACTCTGCTGGGCTGAAATACTTGACATTACACTGTGGAGATAAATTCTGGGGATTTAATCCCAAGAGTGTGGGAAAGGCTGTGTTTTTTTTAATCTTGCCTCTGTTCAACTGAACTTTAGCCATTTCATCAGAAACCAGTAACTTTCCTGTTGGGCATGCCTGCCTGCCATGGAACCCCTCCACCACCCAAAGATGGGAAGCTGGGTGGGGCTAATTCAGCTTGACCTTCTCCCTTAGAATTTACCAAAGCAGCCAGCCAGCAGAGCTGCTGGGCTCCAGAGCAGGAGAAGCCCAATGGCAGGGGATGGACCTGTAGGATGAATCTGGGGTAAGAAGGAGACTCGGGGGTAGAAGGGGGGTGGCATTGGCCAGTATGGAAACAATTCCTCAGATTGCAGCTGCTGCTTCTGGGCTGATCTTGCTAAGGCAGGTTAGGGCACCAAAGGAACTGGTCCAAAGTGAATACTAGAAGACCCTCATGATCTGAGTATGGGGCAGGGAAGATGCAGGATTTCCGAGTTCTATACTTTTCCCTTCTGTTATGCCTTTGCTGTATGACTTTGATTGGAGTTTGACTCACAGAAAATGAGCAGGGGAGAAGCTTGTACTATGACTGTTTCTCTGCCACATGAGGAAAACAACAGAAGAGTCCAGTGGCACCCAAAAAGGCTACGCTGTATGTGTAGGGTTTCCAGCCTCCAGGTAGTAGTTGGAGATCTCCTGCTATTACAACTGATCTCCAGCTGATAGAGATCAGTTCACCTGGAGAAAATAGCCGCTTAGGCAACTGGACTCTATGGCATTGAAGTCCCTCCCCTCCCCAAACCCTGCCCTCCTCAGGCTCCACCCCAAAAGCCTCCCGCCGGTGGCAAAGAGGGACCTGGCAACCCTGTGTGTGTGTTTGTGTGTGTGTGGTGTGTGTGAGAGAGAGACTATTAACACGAGAAAGAGAAACATCACTCTGCAATAGCAATGGGCAGGAAAATTCCATGCTAGGCATCATCAGGAAAGGTATTTAGAACTGCTAATATTGTAATGCCCCCATCTTTATGTATGGCATGGTCTTATTTGGAAAACTGAGTAGAGTTTGGGTCAAGTCAAGTTTATTAATACGGTCGACTCACCAATCATGTGCCAACACATCAAAATTTCCTGACACAATAGTTTTGCACTGCAGAATCACAGACTGCCCATACATATAAAGGTGTATGGTCAATAAAAGCAACCCCTGGTTAAAATTATCACATTAAAATTGATAAAATTGTAAAATATTCTAGCAATCATTCTCTAATAAAGCTCTGCGTATTTTAATAGCAACAGTGCAGAACTTGGCAGTTTTGAGCGTAAGCTGAGGGTCTTCTCCTAATAGGAGCTTCTTTGCCAAAAGCTCAACCGACTTGTCAGGGAATTTACCAAGTAGGGGGGAAATAAGCTTTGATCTAACTTCGTGGTAGAATGGGCCACATATCAGTGCATGTTCGATGGTTTCAATGTCCCCTGTTCCACACGAACATAACCTCTCTGGGGATCTTCTTATATTTCCCTTCTAAAACAGCCGATGGTAGGGCCTGGCATCTGGCAAGGGTAAATACTGAGCAGAGTTTGGGTCACCATATCTCAGAAGGACCCTGCAGAGCTGGAAAAAGTACAAAGGACCAGCATGATTTAAGATGTTGGAGCACTTTTCCTGAGGAAAGGCCAAAGAGTAGGGGTTTTCTGTTTAGAAAAGAGATGACTGAGGTTTATAAAACTTTATGATAGAGTTTTATAAAATTTATGAAATGATAGAGATTTATTAAAATTTAAAAATAAAAGCTGCACAATCTAATGTTACATATAAGTTTTATGTATTATTTATAGTCATCTTTCTGAACTAATTTATTTTGTTGTAGCCTAGTATACATTTCTTGGTTAGAGATTTTGGCAAATTGTTGAAAATCTAGATCAACGGTAAGTAGGGATGCCAGCCTCCAGGAGGGACCTGGGGATCTCCTGGAATCTCCAGACTCCAGAGATCAGTTCCCCTGGAGAAAATTGATGCTTGTGGAGGATGGACTCTATGGCATTGTACCCGACTGAGGTCCTTGTCTTCCCCAGGCTCTACCCCCAAATCTCCAGGAGTTTCCCAACCTGAATCTGTCAAAAATAAGATGTAATGTAGAATGTCATCAATAAACTTCCCACATCATGTAGAGGGGTCAATAATTTTTTAAAAAGTGTGTCCAGGTTGTTGTTGTTGTTGTTGTTGTTGAAATAGGATTGCCAGGTCCAGCTTCTCCACTGGCGGGAGGTTTTTGGGGCGGAGCCTGAGGAGGGTGTGGTATGGGAGGGGAGGGACTTCAATGCCAGAAAGCCCGTTTGCCAAAGCAGCCATTTTCTCCAGGTGAACTCATTTCTGTTGGCTGGAGATCAGTCATAATAGCAGGAGATCTCCAGCTAGTACCTGGAGGTTGGCAACTGTATGTTGAAACTATCTGGCAACCCTAGCTCTGGGCCTTCTCTCTTCTGCTGCAGGCCAGACCAACTCACTCAGGGAAAAGAGTTTTTAACCATATTGTTAACCACAATGCAACTAACAGCTTGTCAAACCCTTTCTTTATAACAGCTCCTAAAGGGAAAATTCTAAATATGCAATTTCTCCCTGGTTGGGCCCATCGCATACCTGTAAAGAACTCAGCAGTTAACCTCAGTCAAGCTGTAGGCCTCCACTCTTGCTGTAGGCCAGTCTGACTGAGGGGATGGGGCTTGTGCAGTTGGTAATAGGGGTATGCAAAAAAAAAATCAGAAAAATTCAGATTCAGCTATATTGGAGATGGAAATTTTTGGAATTCCTGAAAATTCCTGAATTCACATACCAGTAATGGGGGGGGGGGGTGTTTCCTGGAGTTTTTTTGGGAATCCCAAAAAAAATTGGCTCAGTTATAGCCTATGGGAAATCTTTCTGGGGATCGGGGCGGGGGTCTGTTTATAAAGGTACAGGCACCAAATTTGTAGCAGAGCTACTGATGACCTTCCTTAGAAGAATTCCCAAGTATGGTAAAGACTGGGTCAGGGGGGTCCAATTTTATGGGCTCCCACAGAGGGTGCACCATCCATCCTCCATAAAATTTGACCCCTTGACCCAACCTTTACCAAACTTTGGGGTACCAAATAAGGGTAACTGCAGCTATGCTGCAAATTTGGTGCCTCTGCCTTTAAAAGCAGCCCACCCCCAGAACCCTGGAAAGATTTCCCACAGGCTATAATTGAGTCTAAGGAGGTTAAACTTTAAAGCCCTGTGGAACCCGGCACAAATGTACCAAAGCATTTTTTTCTTTTGACAGGGTTCCCCCCCCTTTCTACTGCTATAGCCAGATATCCCAAAATAATTCTGAAAAAAAATGCATCTTTTTTGCTTTTTCAGCATTTTTTTTCCAGCCGAAAAATACCGAAAAGGTACTTTCCCGCTATTTTTTGGCGCGGCTTTCCCAAATACACACCTCTAGTTGGTAATATGTGAGCAACTTTACTAACTGCCCATGTTCTGTGACCTTTTGCTCCCTAGGGCCTGAATTCTAAACCCTTCAATAGAAACAAAAAGTTAACTTAAAAATGACATGGGTTACACTGGCGTTTCACACTATCTCCTACTGGATTGTTGTTTTAATGTGTCATGTTATTTTACTGGCTTTCGACGTTTACTGACATAGATTACCCAAAGGAAAGGGTGGGGATCTGTAGACCTTGGACGGGGACGAGGGCGGGGTATAAGAATGAATAATAGATAGATAGATAGATAGATAGATAGATAGATAGATAGATAGATAGATAGATAGATAGATAGATAGATAGATAGATAGATAGATAGATAGCAAGACAGCAAGACAGCAAGACAAGAATGGACTTGATTTTCACTGGCTTCCATCCAGTTCTATGGGATTGTAATGGAAATATAAATCTCTGGTATGCTGTGCAGCCAAGATTTGAGCCAAGTGATCGGAAAGCACTCCAAGAGTCAGCAACCTTTATTCTAATACTGGTGCATTCCAGCAATCGCAGCCCATTTGTGTAAAAATCCCAGAACTACCTTTGGTTTCAGTCTTTCACTCCAAGCAGAAGCTAGGGTTACCAATCTGCCAGTGGGGCCTGGAGTTCTACTGGAATTACTACTGACAAGAGAGATCAGATCCCCTGGAGGAAATGGCCCTTTTTACAAAACAGTCATTTGTTTTTCTGGTGTGAATGGATTTGTATTTGTAGTTGGTGGTGCTTCTGTTCTTATCTTATTGATTATATTGTCAGCCACTGTAAGGTTATTACAGTCAAAAAGTAGAATATGAAGAAATAAAAAGAAAGCAATACATTTGGTTTCTGATGTGTGCTATAAATGTGATGCATGCTATAAATGTGTTACGTTTTGGTGAATGCAAAATGTGCAGATTTTAATAATTAGTCCAACTGCAGTGCGAATCATTTCAGCTAGTACTACAAAGGCCATTTTCTTTGCAGAAATTAGACTTATAACACATCGACATTTTTTAAAAACAAGAATTGGTTTAGAGCATGGAATCTGGCATATGGTGATTTGTGTCTTTCCATTACCTGAATCTGAAAGAATTTCAAAGGATTTCAAATGCAAAGTATTAAATAACTGGATGAAAGATGCATTTGAATGATTCTTTTTTTTTTTGCTTATGGCTATGATGTTTCTCACTGCATAGCAGCTTGCATATTATTTCCAACTAATGAGCCTTCAAGAAGTCTAACGCTTATTCTTTTTAAGTTGGTACAAATCAGGAAGGATTCCAGTGAATTCAATGCAGATGTAATATTTAACCAAGTATTCAAATAGAAGAATAAGAATCACTTACATAGGACAGTACTTATTTTTTATTCATCTATTCCGTGAACCTGGTCCATCCCATACACTTTCTGAGATGCTAAAATTAAACCAGCAGCAACATATCAAGGGCGAAAAAGATGTTTCCTGGCCCTGATAAACACATGCCCTTGTTCATTTCTATTAATTCCAGCAGCTGATGAATTCTATTGCCTTGGGATTTGGCTATGTAAATCCATCTGTGTGTAGCGTCGCACAGTTTTATGAGAGCAGACCATTGCTTTTGTGTTACCCAGGCACAATGATTACTAAGTTTTTGTGACCTTACTCTCTAGAGATTGGCCTTTAAAAAACTGTAATGGGAAAATGCCCACAATGCACTGTGGGATATAAATGAGACAGTGGAGACTCCTAAACCAATCTGGGAGCTCATAATAAAATAATTTAAAAACCTGCAAATGGGAAAGAAATCAGGACAGTAGATGAATAGATGAAAAGTGGACACTGCTAGAAATGGAATGAGGTTTCCGAGTGATGTTTCCATTTGTTCAACAACAACAAAAACTAGAGGTGCAGACCTAACAGACAGTTCCCAGGAATCAAAGTAGCAAGTCAAGCCATGCCAGAGTGCTGCACTAGCAGATTGATCTATAAAACAGCAAGGGCTCATTGCTCCAGAAAGTTTTCCTGCTCATATGCAAATAAACGGGAGCTGCCTGGGCACATGCTAACTTCCATTAATTTAAATATGAATTGCGCGGGAGAATATCCCATTAAATTATGATTTAAATGATATAAGACTGATCCATAAGAATGCTATAGAATAGCTGTTTTTTAATGTGTTATATGTAGAATCGATAAGTTTTAATTGATTTCCCAATCCTTCTGTCTCTGCTGCAGTTGTAAAATAGAGCAAGGGAAAGCCATGTTCACCTTCTTGAGTTCTTTGGAGGGAGGGAGGTATAAAAGAGTGATTGATAGATTGTGAAAGATTAGGTTCGGATTAACAAGCTTAACATATACGTGTACTTGACATTACTAAGGTGCCTGACGACTGGCTAGGCTTGAAGGTTTATAGCAAATGGTTATGTCCTTGCAGACTGGATCAGTCTTTTAAATTTATTATTTTCGTAACAAGAAGGTGTTTTAATTCTAAAGAACACTCTTGTTCTTTAAATTGAAACTGTTGTGTAACAATTTGCCAGGGCTGGCTGGTTTCTTTCAAAAATCTTGGGTACATGAACTGCAATTGACTGTTACTCTGGAGTGAACTGGTGGAGGCAAAATATGTTCCACGTGCATTTTTGGTGGATTGTTCTGCAAAGCCTGATTTGAAGATAATGGTGCAATTTCCATCACACATGAGCCTTTGATGAAGTTCAGCTAAGAAGCAGTTACAGCGCAGTTCTAAACAAAGCGAAATATTTGAAGTCCTGTTAAGGATTGCGCTGTAACAGCTCATTCCTGAGCCTGGGGGCCAAATGGACTTGGGAGCCGACCAGCCCCCTACGCTGGCATCCGTGCCACTTGTGCTGTGCAAAGTGGCACGGATACCAGCATAGTGCCACTTGTGTCGGTGCCCCAGGACTGGCGTGGCAGTGTGGCCCATGGACCCCAGCTCAGCCTCCCGCCGGCTTCCTGCTGGCACAGTCACTCGCACTGGCATGCATGGAGGCATTCCCAGGGTGTTCTGGGGGTGGGACTACTGCTAGGCTGCCTCCCAACCCATTCCAGCCCGGGAACGCCCCCCTTCGAAACAGCGTCACTGCACCAGGTTTTTCCTGGCGCAGCCTCGCTGTTCTCTGTGGGGGGAAATTTCCCATATTTGATTTTTAAAATTTAACAAGGCTTTTTTTTTAACCTTTCTTTGGCTCGGCAATCTTTTTGGAGGTGCCACGGCAGCCCCTCTGCTACACTGTCCCTGGCTGCTGCAAAGCTCAGGAATGAGCTGTTAGTCACAGATTAAAGCAGAATTCAACCCTAGTGCCAGAAATAGAAAATGTACTACAGCCTTCAAGGATTTCTAAACTATTGTCCTGGAGTGTCTTTAAGGTGAGCCACTGTTTTTTGCGGTACTATTATTTGTTTAATGCCCATTCCAGGCTGTTTTGGCTTTTACCCTGTCCTGGAAAGGTTATCTTTGGAGGAAAAAACTATCAAACAAGTTGCATGATCCAGGTCAGTGGGACAGAAGAAAGTGCTCTTCTATGCGCTAAAACGAACACCAAGTCAAATCAGCCAAGTTCCAAGTCAGCGCAATCCTCCCAGCCAAACAATCTTTTCACTGAGCCATGGGCCCATTCATTCCCTGAAAATGCCCAGCGAGCACAAGAAAAGATTCCGCGGGTGCTCTATGAGCCATGGGCTATGTGTTGGGAACCCCTGTTTTAAAAGAGACTTAACGCATGGAAATAGACAGCTGAGGTTTTCATGACAAGGAGGTAAATAACATCACCTGGAAACAAAATGCCATTATGCCTTCTTTGAAGGGAGAGGACATTTTTCCTCCCAGGAAGTTTGCAACCTTATGGGGAGGGAACAGGAAAAAGGAGAAGTGATCTTAAGTGGGCACACCTACTCTAGAGTGACACAGCAGGAGCCTATCAGCCTTTACTATACTTCAATTCAACTAAAAAATTGTAAAAAGATATAGTAGTTGCCCAGAAGAAGGGAATATTTTGTGACTATACCAGTGATGGCGATCCTTTTAGAGACCGAGTCCCCAAACTGCAACCCAAAACCCACTTATTAATCGCAAAGTGCCAACATGGCAATTTAACCTGAATACGGTTGCTAACTCCAGGCCGGGAAATTCCTGGAGATCTGGGGAACAGCGGAGTTTGTGGGGGGGAACTGATCTGTGTAGAACGCCGGTTGGCTGTAATCTCAGGAGATTCCCAGGCCCCAACTGGAGGTTGAAGGAAAATAACAAGCACTGATGGCTACTGGAAACATCAATAAGACTTTTTATAATTCAGTCATAAAAATCAAACCTTATACAGTGAAACAGAAGCAAACAAAGTCCCGTGGTGAAAATAATTTTCGCCAGGTGAGGTCTCCCGGTTGCCAAGTTCCAGGTAAAAGCTGGAGATCCGTTCACTGGGGCGGCACTAGCGGCATGCCAAGCCGCAAATGAAACAGGTACCGCAGGCAAAGGTAGTTGCAGATCGATATTGGCTGTATGTAGCCGAAGAATTTTGAGCCAAAACTTGATTTTAAAGTAAATTGTAACAAAAATTGGGGCTGAATTGCCCTTTACTTTGAGGAGAATTTCCTTAGAATATTTTAAGCCCGAAATAGGATTCCGGTATTTTCCTATTTCGCTGATGCTTTGTCATCGGGCTTAAGGTGGCTTGAGCTAGTATATTTGACTCAAATGCCAGTGAATAATATCACATCTGTCATGAGGAAGGCTTGTAGCATTGGAGGTTGGCAATCGTGTGTGTGTGTTAAGTCCTCCATAAAGTTTATCTTTGGCAATCGTACCAGGGGAGGAATCTCTGCGACGGCGGGTAAGCAAGGCAACATCGCCGTGTTACCTCAGGATCGCCCACTTACTGCGGGGAAGTTGGCCAGGCCGCGCAAGCAGCAGCAGTTCTGGGAAGGTGATTGTAAGCCCGTTTGATTCTCCTTAAAAAGTAGCGAAAATCAGCATATAAAAACCTACTCTTCTTCTGGCGCTGGTTGCCATGACACCTAGTAAGGAAAGAAAGAAAGAAAGAAAGAAAGAAAGAAAGAAAGAAAGAAAGAAAGAAAGAAAGAAAGAAAGAAAGAAAGAAAGAAAGAAAGAGCCACTGTATTCTAGAAATTGTGTCTTCATGGTTCTCATCACAATAAGAATGCTGCTCTGGAGGGTGGACTTCATGGCATTATACCCTGCTGAAGTCTCTTCCCTTCCCTCCTGAAACCCCACCCTCCCCGCTCTCCACCCCAAAATCTCCAGGAATTTCAGAACCCAGAGTTGGCAACCCCAGAGAAAAACCACCCTCCCACACACTGTAGATAGCTTGCTCTTTACCTGGTGGTGATGGTCTCACTCTTTCTTCTGTGTGGCCAGCTTGCTCTCCTACTGGCAGATGCTTGGATACTGGGATGACAATATAGAAGGTGCAGAGAAGGATGGAGAGCAAGGGCCCTTTCCTTCCAGCCCTGGCATGAGGGCCCCTCTCCAGGGAGGCTCGCTGCCTACCCGCTCCTCCAGGCCCTTCACTGGTGGCTGTTACATGGTTGGAACCACCTGCCAACCATATTGCCTCAGAAGACCCACTGAGTGAGTATCACTGGTCTAAGTAGTCCTTAGCAAAGTTAACTGCTGCCAGTCTGGATTTCCAGTGTTTTGGTTCATGCTCTTTCAGTTTATTAAAGATCTGATGCAAACCTGTACGGCAGGTGTTCTAGTCACTGGGTGTGTTTTAAACCAATATAACTCTAAATCACACTGTAAATCTTTTCTTTTCTTTTTTTTTGCTCTGACTTGCAAAGGAACCACATTTAAATAAATATGAAAAGAGCATACATTGTACATGGAATATCTGGGAACATTCATACATATTGTAAAACAAAAGTTCATTAACTGAAATACAAATGATCTCCCTTTCATCCAATTATTGATTTCTAATTATAAAAATCCTAATGCTGTGAACATTTTAATTTTGAGTCTTTTTAGCACCTCTGCTTGAAATCGTATTGGAAGCACAACCCTTCCACAACAGCTGTGTCTTCTTACATATTAGTTTGCAGGAATTTAAAAACATTTTTTTGATGAAGCCAGCCAATAACTGGATGGTTCTCCACATAGAGGTTTTATTCATCTTAAAAGCAGAAACACAGTGGAAGGAATTCATGACTGTGGTCAGGACGAAGCTATGGAAAAGTGCCAGTAAGATTGCTCAAAGTATTGTCATTTTCTATTCCGCACTTCCTACTCCATAGCTACCGTGCTTCCAAGAGAGGAGCAATGTTCCAAACCATGGTTTTCTACAGTAGATGCCAATATCCAACCAGCTTCTAAACACTATTTCAGATTTTGAAATATGAAGCCAGTAAGCTTCTCAATGAGAAAAGTGATTCCTTACCTTTAAATGGTGGTAGTTGGCTTGGAGCCTGACAAAATTAATAGCCAACTGTATTTTTTAGCCATGTTAACAGCACCATCTCTTCCTTAAGTGTGCCTAGGATTGCAAATAAGTTCCACTATAAATAAATGAGACAAGTTCCCTATGGGAATGATTAACTGAACCAAGGGTGCAGTCTACAGAAGTGTGCTTGGAAATGATTAAATCATTAAAATGAACTGGATTTACTTCAGAGCAAACATAGTTAGGTTTAGGCTGGAGATTGTTTTATGGTAAAATTCTAAGGACATTTTCCTGGGAGTAGTTTCAGGTGGGTAGCCCTGTGATTCTGTAGTAGCAGAACAAAATTCAATGCCAGTAGCACTTTAAAGTTCAGCAAAGTTTTCCAGAGTATAAGCACTTCATGAAGTGAGCTTTGACTGACAAATGTTTATACTGAACGTTCCACACCCTGGAAATGTTTATTGGCCTCTAAGGTGCTACTGGATTAGTTGGGGGTTTTTTTTGTGTGGAGAGCATTTTTTGTGGAGGGCTCAAATTTTGTGGAGAGATTTTTTTTGGGAAGTTATGAATGATCATATACATGTATTCCTTTGCTCCTTGCTGATGCTTAGAAAAGCAAAGGTTCCAGACTCACCTGGAGCCAGCTTTGGTGTCTGGGGTGGGGGCGGAGAGCGGCAGAGTTGCTTCACTCTCCCGGTATCGCCTCTTCCCCCCCTTCACGGGGGCGCATCTGATTGGGCCAGGGAGCCGATTGCTCCCGACCAATCGGGCGGGGCCGGGAGGCTGTTGCGAGGCAGGGGAGGCTTGTCTCGGCCCCCTCCCCCACTGCGCATGTCCGGCGGTTCCCGACAGTTGCCTCAGTCTGTCTCCGGCTTTGGCCCACCCTCCCTCCCTAAGGGCTTTAGGTGTTGATGTTATGCTATATTTGTCACAACTAAGGCGGTTTACGCATGGGGCTGGATGGGTTTTGATGGGGGGAAGCGGCCTGTGTGCCCCTTCCTCCAACTGGGGGACCCCAATAAGGGGTTTTGGGGGAGGCCAAGGAGTTGAGTTGCCGCATAGGGGGCGGCAGGTTTGGCCTCTACCTGAGTGACGGGGGAACACCAAGTGGCGCAAGCCCATGTGTATCCCACATACCGTCATCCTCTACTACTCCCAGCGGGACCGCTGGGAGTTCAGGCCTGCATCAGTTCGCAACGGGATGGCTGATGCCCCCATCCAGCCTTCCCATGCTTCGCCAATGCGTCAATAACACTGTTGCCATTAATTTTAGTTGTGGCCATAATTTTTCCAATATTAAAATGTTTCCAATAAAAATACTGTTCTTTGTTAATAAAATTGTTATATGTTTATTAAAGATGAGTAGTAGTATGTTATATAGTCAGTTCTCAGCCCAATAGCCCTTGGACAGCAAGGGCAACTTGGCACAGTAGCGAACACGCTAACAACAGTGGCAATAGGCAAAATACAGAAAGCAACGTAAATGTGCTTGGGAAATGAAGAATCTCGAAGCTGAAATGATTCCCATTAGTGAATTATCACAAGTCCAGGCAACATTTTTTTTTTTTTTAAAGGGGGGAAATACATGGAAGGCACAAAAGTTAACCATGGAACAGTGATCTACACATGATCAGACAAGACAGTAATTTTTCCCATAAAGCGATACTATTAGCAAACTATCACTAATTTTAGTATTTAAAAAAAGAGAAGGAAAGTGAGGATGGGGGCAGGGAAAGAATGGAGATTACATGAGTAGGGGGAAGGTTAGAGGGACGGCTTGATGGGAGTGGAAGATCGGACGTGGGTGGGGAAAATAGAAACCAAAATAATTATGCTGCGGGAACAGTGCCAACCTGAAATCGAAGGGTGGGGGGGACTCGCTTCTGAAAAACATGGGGAAAACCTGAACAGAAACCAAACCCACCACCAAAGGAGAGAAAATACCTGCGGAAAAAATAAATAAGCAGACCAACATGGAGCTAGACACTGTAGAAAAACACATGTGCATAAAAGGCCTATGTTGAAGAGAACTGTTGAAACTGGTCGAGTTTCTATAACTGACCTTAATTGTTTCCTTATATTCATATTTTTAAAAGCACGCAACAGGGTAATGTGAAAAAAATGTAATGCAGAATTTTATGAATAAGCCTGCTGATTTCAATGGGTAACAAACTACAAGTTTATTTTTATTTATTTGAAATATTTAAATATCATATTTCCCCCAAGCATCTCAGGACCCAACAAAAAACAAACAAAACAGTGGTCATTTATGCAGGGGAAATTTTCATTTGGTTTGCTGCACAGTTTTCTGCTCCAAATTCTCAAACATCATATGCGTGAGAGCTCCCCCCCCCACAATTCTAGGAATACCTTGTGTTCAATTAGGCATCCCCAGTGAATCATGGAGCTCCTGAGTCCCTCCCCCAGAAAATGTAGCCTTGTTGCACTTTACTTGGAGGGGGTGGGTCAGCTCTTAAAGAGATTACGTGTGCTTTTGCTGGTTATTCCTCCCCACCTTTCTTCAACAGCTCCCTTCTGGGAGCTGCCTTCCAACCTTTTTAGCCTCTCTTCGGTGTCTTCCTGCACATTTCATGACGATTTAACTCCCACTTTTGTGCTTTGCTTTGAGGGATGGGGTTGGATGGGAGGGACAGACACGTGGGAGGGAGAAGCCAAAATGGACGTGGGGAGAGAAACCCGAAGTTAAAAAATATGCATGGTAATGGGGCGAATTTGAGTTGCTCTTGCCTCGAAGCAGTATTTAAATTCATTCTAAAACAGGAACCTAGAACTGCAGGGGAAGAACAAGACTACAGCGAAGTCACATCTGAAGGTCAGTAAAATCATGAATAATGCAAAGGAAGCCTCGAAGCAGTTCACTGCGAAGTAAATACCCCTGCATAAATGGCCAGTGTTATAAAATCCATTAATACCATTTTTTTTAAAAAAGTCTAAAACTTCTCACGCCAGTCTAGAGGGATCTTTCCTCTTTACCCTGGCACTGGCTGTTCCCAAAGCTCTCTGAAATAACTGTAGCTTGCAGCCTTGCCAGAAAGCTAGGAGGGATAAACTTCCCCTAACTTTTCCAGGAGTCTGTTCCACAGAAATGGGGCAGCCGGTGAAAAAGCCTGAGACCAGACAGTTGCAGAATATGCCTTAGATAAAGGAATACTGACAATGAACTTGGCTGGTAGGAACAAGGCTGCCACATGGAAGCATGCATGGAGAGGTAGTCCTGATATGTGGACCCCGAGTTATGAAGGGGGCTTTAGGTTGGGTTGTGGGCATCATAATCTTTATTTCCTTAAATAAAAGAAAAAGCATTTCAGTGGTCCTATTGCTTGTTTGTTCTGACCATTGAAATGAGTTCCTATTTGTGATGTGTCTTGTTTCTCTGTAATGTCAATCACTCCAGCTGACTTTTACCGATGCTACCAGCTTAATGTGGGCAATTAATGAAACATGGATTCTGAATGCGATTGTTTGAGAATACAAATTGCTATTTTCAATGAGTCACATGAATCATAGCATTCAACCTTTTCAAACCATGATTAGTGTCTATTTTCTTCCTAAAGCTTGTTTTGGTATTTAAAGCACTAATATTGCTCTGGCAATAACATCATAAATCATACAAGACAAAATAGGAATGAGGCACAGTACAGATATTTACACTGATGACTGAACGTGTCAAGGTAAATATCAGCATCACTTCAGCAAACACTGTGATAAACACATTTTTTGTTGTTCAAGGAAATCAGGTCCACCTCACGGTTTAGACAGGTTTTCTAAACAAAATCCTCAGGGAATGTAATGAGTCAAATAGGACAGCTCTATAAGATTCATTTGAAAATCTTGTCACAAAAATATCTCTTAAGTTTTAATGCTGATTGTAAAAACATTTAATGCTTATTGTAAAAACATTGAATGCTGACTGTAAAAAAACATTTTATATTTAATGAACAATCCTCTAACTGTGCATTCCTGAAGGGGAAGCCGAGTCAGCTTAGGAGCCTGTGATCCCATGGCGGTGTAAGTTCCTGGTTATCCCGGGATAATGGGCGCATATGCCACTGCAGAGGCCATCCTCGCCTGCCCTGGGATGCCATGACCAGAGTGTGGGTCTCAGGTGCCGGCAGGGCCTCTTGCCGGCATTCTCGCAGTGCAAATCCCCGCGCCGGCATCCCAAGAGATGTTCCCCAATAACTCAATGCACATATGAATTCTGCTCAGTCTGATCTTATTTATTCATTTAAAATATTTATATTCCGCCTCATCCTGAAAAAAAAGTGCTTAAGGGGGCTTAGATATAGAATGCCATCAAGGTATAAACTATCCATCAAAGAACAGATCAATTTGCCAAATAATACCCAATATCACAAAAATCCAAACAGCTTGAGCAACCAGTGGCTAATCAAGTCTTCCGTTCTTACATAAATCAACAACAACAAAAAACCCTTCAGAAAATAACTGCTTTAAGCTATTTTTTCTCCTCTACTGACCTTCTTTGCCAAACCATGCCAGAAGGTCAGGGTAATGTCTAAGGATGCTCCAGTGAGTGGGCTTAGGATAACTAAAGGATCCTAAGGGATATCAGAGAAAGCAAGAACCATTCAGAGCAGTACAACTGACATACAGGTTCATATACTGAGTTTAGCCCGTTTCCACACTAAGTTTTTGCAACATCCAATTAAACGATTTACTTTCTCATGTCCAAACTATTTCCCCTGTGTTTGGTAATGGAAATGTTTTGCAATGATTTTATGCTCATATTACGAGCAAACGCTCAAGATTTTATTTGTAATTCCCCAAATCATTTTAGCTGATCATTTTAGCTACCTTTTCTGTATTTTTTCCATCACTGCCATAGTTTTAAAGATGGGCAGCTCATTTCTGAGGGAAGGGGCTGCGCTGGTGGCTGGAGGCAGCACTGCCACGCTGCCTCCAAAGGAGGATTCAGCCCCCCCCCCTGAAGCCAAAACTCTCCCCTTACTTTTGAGCCCCGTGGAACTGCTCCATGGGTTCCATGGGGATGTGTGTGTGTAAAGTGCCATCAAATCGCAGCCGACTTATGGCGACCCCTTTTTGGGGTTTTCATGGCAAGAGACTAACAGAGGTGGTTTGCCAGTGCCTTCCTCTGCACAGCAACCCTGGACTTCCTTGGTGGTCTCCCATCCAAATACTAACCAGGGCTGACCCTGCTTAGCTTCTGAGATCTGACGAGATCAGGCTACGCCACCTTAAAAGGTGGTATATCTCGAGGTAAGGGCAATGGGGGCATTCCCAGTCTGGAAGGGTTTAGGAGGCCACCTAGAGGCAGCTCCTCCCCTAGACTGGCCTGGGAACACCCCAGGAACGCCCCCCGAGAGGACAGCTCATAGAAGTGTGCCGTCAGGATGCCAACGCGAGGCTGTGCCAGCGTCCCTGGGCTGCACTGCCACAGCAGCACCGGGAGGATGGCATGAGCACCCCAATGCCCGTCTCCCTGCCTCTCTCGGTGGCGCAAGTGGCCTGGGCAGCAGCACAGGGGGCTCAGATGCTGACGTGGCCACTTGTGTGCCTCCTAAGCTCTTTCGGTCCCAGAGCTCAGGAATGGGCTGGAAATATCTACTTTTATTAAAACCATCTGTATCCTGATTTTTCCATAGCTCAAGATACCATAGGTGGATACATTATATATTAACATAATGGCATTATAATATTTGCTACTATTTTCCTTCTACTCTTTCCTAATAATTTGTAGTACTGATTTTCTTTTTTAACTGCTGCAGCACAGTATGCAGACACTTCCAGAGAGCTTTCTCCTATGACCACAAGACCTCTTTCCTAAATTATTCCAGTGCCCCCTAATAGCACTGCCCAAGTCCCCTTAATTGGCCTTAACGGCTCTGGCCAAGTGCCATCTGGTTTGAATTAGGTGAGGTTTCAAACCTAACAGGATGGTGGGGAAGATGGTTGTGTGAGAATGATTCTCACTCAATATTTCTCCTTTTTCAGAAACACATTGTTGAGAAGTGAGGTGAAGCACCTGGCAGAGGCAGCATCTTCCTCTCTCCTTCTCTCTGGGGATCTGATGTGAGGGAGTGGAAATTCTGCCCTGTAGGGATGCCTCTGTACCTCCGCCTATGCTCTATCTATATATTTGTAAGGGAACCAAATGCTTTAATAACTCTAGTGCTCTCTTGTATAACTAAATGGGCAGCCCATTCCTGAGGGGGAGGGCAAAGCTTTTTTGTGGCTGGTGATACCCCACACCAGTGTAGGAGGGCATTCCTGGGGTGTTCCTGGGGGTGGAGCTGCAGCTTCCACAGCCCTTTCACCCCGAGAATGCCCCCTTGAGTGGTGGCGGGGCTATGCCACCTTTTGTGGTGCCACCTTTTGTGGTGGCACAGCCTCGCTGTTTTCAATGGAGCCTTTCCCACCTTTTACTTTATTTTTATAAAGAGGTTTTTTTATTTTTAAGAGGTTTTTTTGTGGCTGGGAAGCCTCTAAGAAGAAGGTGCGGCTCCGCCGCTCTCGGCTGCCGCGGATCTACCCCCCCCCCTCAGGATTGTGCTCTAATTCAGATAAATGCTAAAGTAAGATTTTTGTTCCCATATGCACCACTTAACACAAATCTGCATTTGATCTCATATTTATAATCCATACATCAGTTCTAACATCCATACATCTACTTGACACAGTTCTTGAGATGCAATAGTAGCATTAAAATGGTTCAGTTTTGGTTAAATATACTGAACGTCTCTTAGAGTGAAAAATGGTGGAAAGAAGTATAATAATATACATTTCATAACATATGTTGGTCACATAAAGTTTTCTACTTGCGGAATTTCTGCTTCCTTGTTGTAAACTGAGAGTATTTACTAAATCCTTTCATATGCCCACTCAGTGAACTAGCAGATCCAAGCATCTTTGCAAGTGTTGTAATGGACTCTTGAGTGGGACACGTAAGCATCCCTAGTGTTTCAACCTTGGCCAGTTCACATCTGGTGGTTCAACTTGGTCCATTATTTTAACAGACTGCAATATTTCATCTTGTTAGTTATGTCACACAGTGTAGTCCAGATGCTGACCTTGACAGGTAAAAGAATTTTAGCATCACGAATCAGCTCAAGGTTCCTTAGTAAAAGACATCTGTTTTTTCAAGAGTAGGCCTTCCTCACAATTTTTGGAACCGACTTGCCTTTGAAGGTACATTTTACTTCCCCCTGTCCTTTTTTTATTTAACTGCTCGGACATATCCTAAAATATGTTTGGCCTTTCTGAGGCCATATTTTTAACAGAAGCTTTTCAGTCAGTGTAGCATGATAGATTCAGAGGAATTTCCCTGGCCAGCCACTTGGGGTGCCAGAAGAGTGCTGGACAGCAACTTGGGAGGACACAACGGCGAGAACTTGTCTACTCTCATATCTGTCACCTTGGATCTGCAGCCCACCTTGCATCTTGCCAGGTAGGGCTGTCAATTCGGTTCGGCCCGAACTGAAAATCAGCCGAATTTCCCCTGATTCGGTGGTTTTTAGTTCGGGAGGAACCGAACTCAAAACTGGCGGGCAACCGGGGGGGCCGAATTCAGCGAGTTCGGGAGTTCGTGAATAAATTCGGCAAATTCGGGGCCGTCAGTAAGCAGCATAACCGTCAGTAAGCAGCATTCTCCTCCCCCGGCCAATCGGTGGCCAAGCTGGGTCTTCTTCTGGCCAATCAGTCAGGATTGAGTACTGGAGGAATCAGCTGATGTGCGGCCCGGCCAGGGAGAGAGAGAGAGAGAGCGAAATCCTCGTGTGTGTGTGGGGGGGTGCTTGTGCACATTCGCTCCTTTCTGTGGCTGCAGGGGGCGTATTTTTTGGGGTACAGACACAAAACTTTCACTGGAGCTTCAGATGAAGCTTCTTAAGATACCCCCAAGTTTTGTAAACATTGGGTCAGGGGGTCCCGAGATATGGGCACCCCCTTTTTCTTTCCATGGCTGCAGGGGGCGCATTTTTGGGGGTACAGATCCCAAACTTTGAGCGGAGTTTCAGACCAGTGTTCTTAAGATACCCCCCAAGTTTTGGAAACATTGGGTCAGGGGGTCTCGAGATATGGGCTCTCCCCCTTTTCCCTCCCCCCTTTTCCATTTATGTGGCTGCAGGGGGCGCTTTTTTGGGGATATAGCCCCCAAACTTTTAGCATAGCTTCAGTCAATTATTCTTAAGATACTACCCAAGTTTTGTAAAGATGGGTTCAGTGGGGGCAGAAATATCGCCTCCCCCCTTTTCTCTTTCCATGGCTGCAGGGGGCGCATTTTTGGGGGTGCAGATCCCAAACTTTGAGCGGAGTTTCAGACCAGTGTTGTTAAGATACCCCCCCAAGTTTTGTGAACATTGGGTCAGGGGGTCCCGAGATATGGGCTTTCCCCTTTCCCCTTTCCCCTTTTGGCATGAATGGATCAGCCGATCCTGTGCATCTTCTCCAGAGAAAACCTCCCGTGCCTAATTGGAATCATCTTGGATTACAAGTCCTCTTCAGCCCCTCTTGATGGAACAGAAGACAGCCACAGTAAGACCCCTTTGGGGGCTTTAATCTATAATTTTTCTCCTGTGTATGTGTGTGTGTGTGGGGGAAAGCAGAGTCTGTGTGTGTGTGGGGAGGGAGCAGTTTCTGTGGGTGGGGGGGGGAAGCCAAAGGGGGCTTTCGTCGGTTCTGCCTGGGGTGTGTGTTCCCCCTCGAGTCTCTCACTCCCTGGTTTGAGGGGGGAGGTTTCAGTTGTGTGTCTTCTGGTTTTTCCCTGTTGCAAAGGTGTTGTTTTACAAGTTGAGTTGCTTTGCAAACTGTTGTCGGGGCTGGGAGCTTTGTGCGTGGGCGGCAAGCTCTGCTGAGAGATGCACATTAAGGGTGGGGGGGACCCCTTTCAGGGCCCATATCTCAGCCCCCCCTGACCGAATCTTTACAAAACTTGGGGAGTCTTTCAATATACGTCCTTTGAAGCTCTGCTGAAAGTTTGGGACCTCTAAGCCCAAAAGTGCCCCCCCAGAGCCAAGGAAAGGCGCGATTGTGTTTTTAATGGCTTTATTCGGCCGAATTTTTTTTCCAAACTTTGAATTCCCGCCGAATTGAACGGATCCGAAGTGGGGGAGTTCGGACTTCGGCATGTACCGAACCCACAAGGGCCAAATTCGGCCGAATCCGAACTGTACCGAATTTTTTTTTTGACAGCCCTATTGCCAGGGGGATGTAGGAAGAAGGCACTAGAAAAAGGCTCACTATCTTGAGCTGCCCTGTAAACATTCCTGACAGCCACTACCTCGCTGTAGTCTCTATGGAGAATGTTGTTATTTCTCAGCCTCTGTTCAGAATAAAGCAACTTAGCTTTACATTGTCTTTACAAGATTAGGTGGAGAAACTGCTTATTGATCATAAAACTTGAATGCATTGCACAATTCTAAAATATTTCAGTTGTATAAGTAAGTCAACCAATTATTTTTAGTGATCAACAGGGGTTTGTGATTTACTAGCGCAATGACTATCATTAGGAAGGTGGTGAAGGATACTGGGGAAATACAATATATTCCTGTACTTTCTGTGACCAGGACAGGGAGGGTCTGTCAACTTCTCCGACAAGAATCATGACTTTAAAGCTATTTTTGTGGGCTGCATGACCTGTTCTTCCTTTAGCTTTGGAATGAAGCTTATCTCTATTTCTTTGTATTCCTTTACATGTTTTATGATTCCTTCATTCTGAAATACTCATTCACTGGCCTTCTTAAGTCTTTCTGTATCTCTTATCTTCGTGCATTCTAGCATCCTTCAAACATCCTCCTTTCTGCCAACTGAGTTATGACACTATTCCTTTAGGTACTTTGTTAGCACAGACATTCCTGCATCGTTGGCTTTTCCCAGTCCATACCACCATTAAGTTTTACCTCATCCCTACTACTCAATTTTAACTGACTTCTGTTTCCTGTCAGGCTTCATCTGGACAATACAAGCATAGTAGGGACATTTCCGCAAAGCACAGCTCCATCCCAGAAATGGAGGCAGAGAAAGCCAGGCAGGTTTCTCCCTGGCTGCTTCTACCTTGCCTGCATGCTGGCCAAGGGCAAACTTCTCCCTTTCAGCCGGCAGCCTATTGCTGCTCTGAGGAGCGGGGACAGGATGCTTTTTGGGGGTTGAAGTGTGATGTGAACACTCCTGCATTGCTCCTACCCTCTCCTCATTTACGGTAAGCCATCTTCCCCTGGCCATTGGCCTTGAGTGTAGGCACAGCGGACTCTCCCTCCCATCCTGTATTCAAATATTTTTTCCCCTGTTTTGTCACAGTTTTAGGTGGTTTTGGCACTGGGGAAGATCCATTTATGGGGAAGCTGCACCTGCGTACTTGCTTTCCCCGTTTTTGGGACCTCCCATAAGGGATCTTGAGGTCTATTGCAGACAGCCAGTTTGGGGGCTGTCATGTGGCTCCATTCCCAGGTGGTGAAGGAACCACTTAGAGGTCTGTGCCCACGTGAAACCACTGGTTCGCCACTCCGGTTTGCCCCCTAACACTCTGTTGGGGATCAGTTGATGGCCGACAGGGTGTCCTTCCAATGCCTGGGTCCATGCCACATACTTCGCCAGTGCTCCATCTGCTGTAATCAATAATGCTGTTGCCTTTTAAAATCAATTTCTTTGTGTTATTGTATTCATTACCTCTACCTCATTTCTGCTGTGGGGCTGCTCCTGCCCTTAGGACTGCAAATTTGTTTGCACATAAGATTTGGTTGTTGAGCTGGTAATTTGCCACCAGAGGAATCCACTTGAACACTTCCATTATGATTTCCCATTATTTTTGTTGGCTTGTTGCATTCTGAATGTTTGCATTATAATCCCAAGGAAGAAAGCTTTCAGTATTGGCTGACCATCAAGTTCTGATTCCAAACCTTCTGAAAAAATTAAAGTGAACCAGACTTACCGGGTCGCGCTTTGCGATCCTCCTGGGCCCGGCTCTGGGGGGGGGGGGGAAAGGAGAACTCACTGTGGAAGGGAAGGGGAGAGCAGAGCCGCTCTTGCCCCTCCACGCAGGCGTTCACCCTCCCTCCCTCTGCCCTGCCCCACAGCTGGCACGGGAAGCATGGCGTCAAGGGCGATGGCTCTGGCACTCCCCCGCCCCTTCTCGCGCCTATTTAAGGGTGCACCACCCAGGCACAGTCATGTCTGTGGTTCTCCTTTGAAAGTACTGATTCATACCTCAAGTCAGTATTCAAACTCATACTGATTCATTCCAAGTACTTCCTTTAGGATATCTGCAATGGCTTATGGGATAAGAAACTTGGCATTTTGAGATATTTTTTTAAAAAAATATATGAAAGCCCCTTAACACTACACATTAGCAGTTGCAACAATTAATGATTGTGGTAAGTACTCTTGCTAGTCAACACATTACTAACCAAGAACAGGGGAGGGGCTGTGGCTCAGTGGTAGAGCATCTGCTTGGCATGCAGAAGGTCCCAAGTTCAATCCCTGGCATCTCCAGTTAAAGGGACTAGGCAAGTAGGTGATGTGAAAGACCTCTGCCTGAGACCCTGGTGAGCTGCTGTCAGTCTGAGTAGACAATACTGACTTTGATGGACCAAGGGTCTGATGCAGTATAAGGCAGCTTCATGTGTTCATATGTGTTCATAGTAAGTATCTCATTTAGACCAAGCCTTAGCCATCTTTTATCAGTTATCTTAAGATGTCAAGATGCACAAGAAGTTGACCTTTTGTTGTCATTCTAATACTCCTCAAATGGGCTGTTTCTTCTAAGCAAACAAATTTTAATACTTAGGCCCTCATATGCATACCAGCAAAATCTTTTCCCATGGTGATACCCATTCATGAATAAATTAGTTTAGACTGATACTGATAGTGCTTACTAGAGCTATGAGAATAATGGTATCAATGTCTGTTCTTCATCCAAGCACTCATTGTTAAAGAAATACATTGTATGGCACTGCAAATATATGGTGCATGTTTTTAATTTTGTTCACTTCATTCGTAAAGAGCCTTAACCCACCAGTAACTGCTGACCTTGTCAATTTACTCCATATTGCATTTCAACTACTTTTTGTGCATGAAAATGCCTTCCTGAATTACGAACTGCTAAACCCATCTTCTATAACTTCCGTCACTAACATCTTGCTTCTGAATTAGTTACTATCATTTGGGCTGACCTTTTCAATCTCTGTGTCCTTCCTTCCTTCCTGTAACACAGCAAGCTGGAATGGAATAGTATAGCAGGGTGTTTTGCCCTATAAGCACCTTAAATCCTAATGATAGCTATTCAGCTTATTTATTCGCCGTACTCCAATGCTCTATGACACTACTGGGAGTTATTTGTTTTACCTTGGTTTTTCAGAAATACTGTGGATGTTAATTGGATTCCCAGCAACCCTGTTAAGTAGAGACATGGAAGTGGAAGGATAGGAGTTGAATATGTCTTAATTACTCAGTTAAAAGCTACCATTACATGATTATAGAGGGCATTAGGAAGCCATTTCCAGCCAACAGCACTTGTAAGGATCACCGTGTTCCCTGCAGATTCTCTAGTGCAACCCATAGGGGGAAATGCTTGCTGTGACTTCTGCAAGTGTAGTGCAGGCAGGAATTCAGCAGGTTCTGTGCCTGCGACACTGTAGCTCCATTCGGAGAAGAGCTGCCCCTGCTTTCTGTACCTCTCATGTGGCTTTTAAAGGCAGACGTGCGTAACATAAAACGTTTCAAGACTAGTGCAGAGATTTGGTACTTTTTGTTAAAATTAACACAAAATTCTCTGCAGGCTTCTTTTCCCAGTGCTTTCCAGCAGTTCCTAGAAACCGATTTATTTTATTGTCTTAAAAAAATTCTGTTCTTTCATTCAATATGCACAGGATGGCCTATATAATTTATCATGTCTCCTTTTTCTCCTCACAACCATCTTGTGTGAGAAAGTAACTGGCCCAAGTTTATCCAGTAGGCTTCATCAGTTAGTGGGGATTGATATCAGAATTGGGGAGGGGCTGTTGCTCAGACTGCTGCCTGTCTGAGTAGACAATATTGATCTTGATGGACCAAAGGTCTGATTCAGTATAAGGCAGCTTCATGTGTTCATGAAAACAGCCGGCTTTCTGTAGAAAACCGCAAAAATCTTACATGTAGACTGTCATGTATGATTGCACATACAAAATGCAAGCTTCACACACGAGGAAAACATTTAATTGTGTTCATAAGTTATTGTCTAAGAAGGTTTATTGCCAATACTAAATTGTAGCATGGTTAAGTTACCAAGTGTGAAAGAAGACAATAGTCCTAAAAGCCTTCTATACTGTGGATTACAGAGAGAAAAACATTAATTTCCAGCTTCAAAATTCATATAATGATATAAGTTTTATTCCTTGGATGTAAAGCTATCTTAATTGCACATACAGCTATTTGAAGTTCCACGTAAACTATTCCCATGAAACAAAGTGAACTGGAATCCATTGGGTGTGCTCGAGAAGTTGATGCCATTAAATCTGAGATAGCTGGAAGGTATTTGTCAAGGAGGTTCATTAATTTCAAGAAAGGAAATCTCTTGAAGAAATGAATGCGCAAAGCACACCATTACACATATGTTAACTTTAGATTGTCTCACTAAGAATTAAAGGACTGCTGCTGATTGGTAGATATAAGGGTATAAGATTTTGGCACAAAATAAGGCACAAAAAGCAATCAAGTATGCTAATGATGAAATAAAATATGCTTTAAATTTGTATGCATTGACAATAAAACCAAGAAATAAATACTGCCAGCTGGAGATTGGCAACATTTCTATGTGTCGCTCAAAATGCAGAGCAACAAAGAGTGTCAACTATTTGTATTTCTCCTATAACATAGCAATTCAGGGCAAGGGAATCACACAATGGCAGAAAAAAATGTGCATCTCATCATATGCTGCCTTCTCCATCCGAAGCAGCCATAGTCTGTATAAAGGACTCATTGTCAACAGATTCCCTAAAAGACCAAGGCTATCTTAGAGAAATCTCCTTTTTGCAACCACACTCACAGCACTGGCCTCCAACAAGGTGAATTGCTTTGATATATGTTGTAGCTTTGGCATGGACTCACCAACACTATGGGCTAAACTATATTATACAAATCGGGTCCAAATTCCACAGATGCAACTAGCCTTCTCAGTTCTCTGCAGCCATTCAGCAGCTGTTGGGAATGTCATTTTTTAAAACCTGTGGGAGACCAATTCAGCTCAAGACCTCTGTGTGGGGAAAGGGAGGGTTTCTGCTTCTCCCTTGTGCCCTGGTGGGGGAGTTATTTGCATAACTTTAATTTTGCACATGCTCAGATATTCTACGTAGGAACCCAGGGAATCCACACCAGATATTCCAAAGCTGCTTATAATATTCAGAAAACCCATCATATCTTTTGGATGTTTGGGAATCTCTCCCCCCAGTACTTTTGGCTAAAGATCAAATTGAAATCAGTTTTTATCCTATTTGATCCCTCTCCCAATGTCTATGCCTGAAGCGTCTTTTGGGGGGTTATAGATGTCTGTCTGTCTGTCTGTGTTTTATTATCCTCTTCCAAGAAGAAGGTTCAAAGGTTGATGGACATGGTTCTCCCTTCCTCCATTTTGTTCCCTTCCTCCATGTTGTTCTTACAATAGCCTTCTGAAGTAGGTTAGGCTAACAGAGAGTGACTGACCCAAGTTCACTCAGTGGGCTTAAGAACGTAACAAAGGCCATACTGAATCTGACCAAGGCCCATTGTTGTTTGAAGAAATACTTCCTTTTATCTATTTTGAATCTCTCACCCTTCAGCTTCAGCAGATGACCCCACGTTCTAGTAGTTTCATTCTTCATGTCTGAATGGAAATATTAACCTGGTCTCTCTAGTTCTAGTCCAGTGTGATCACTGCACTACACTGACTTTTGATATCGAATAGATATTGTGTGTGTGTGTGTGCTTCCACACACCCCCATGAAAGCTGAAAATTCAGAGAACTGGTTATAATAATAGGTGTAACATTATATCAATATATTGATATTCAACTGTCAATTCAAAACAAAAACAAAACAGCCTCCCCATGGCGGGGAAGGAAATGGTCTCCATGGGGGCAGTGTAAGTAGAAATGGCTGCCACGTGGGTGGGAAAATCCAGATCCCCCCCACCCCAAATTGATCTTTCCCACAACTTTGCAGCAAAGCAGGTTAGAGAAAGATGAGAGAAAACCTGGGGGAGCCCCGGGTAGTACCCAAATGCACCATGATGCTGTCGTGAAGTGGGGAGGGGACATGCTTCTCAACATCATTGAACCCGGGGCAGACAGCCCATGTGAAAATCGCCTAGGTCACCTAGCAAAAAGATTCAGCATTCTGAAAGTTTGTTCGACCTGACCTCCACCCATCGTGCTTGCATATACTCGTCAAGGTCTTTTCACCTTTGAAAACGGTTGCATCTGGGTGATGAAATAATATCATAAACACAATTTTCCTGGCTGCCAAGATAAGGATGCAGGAGAAGTGTTGACATGATGTATACCCAGTACGTGAGATTATGCCAATGATTACACCGGGTTTGGCTCTAGAAGTTAAATACCACTATGTATTCAAATATGATCTGAACTCTGACCTTTGGTTTGGTGTTCGTCAACTAGCAAGCATGAATAACACAACTGAAATATTCTAATGCTTATGCATATTATTGGATGTACTAGCAAAGCAATACTTAATAGCCAAAGGTCCTGAGTGTTAACAAGAGTGTTTCTCTTTAAGTGGATGTGTTGTTTTATGATAACACACTTTCCCCTTTGATGTAAAATAATACTGCAGTTTGGAAATATAAGCAGACAACTGGTTTTGGATTGATATAGGTACGTAACATATCCAGTTATACTGCGTACTTATTTTTTTAACAATTGTACATTTTTATTATCTGTTTGTTTATTTAGATTATTTGGACCCTGGCTCTCCAGAATCTGCTTAAACAATTGACACTTCAGATATTTGTAACTGAGCTATAATTTATGATCACATAAAGAATCAAGACAGAAACTATATCATAGGCATAGCTCAGTTTTCCCAATGTTGGCTGCTGTGCCACAAACAGTTGCTTTCATAACCAAAATCTAATTTCATGAGCTCTGAGTTTGAGACAGACAGACAGACAGACAGACAGACAGACAGACAGACACAGTACTATGTGCTCCCTGGTCTGTCTTTTCCAATTTGAGAGAGTTTCAGGGGCAGCATTACCTTTAGTTTCCTTTGGACAAAAGAATACAAGAGACTTGTAAATACAGCAAATAGTATAATAAGTATACAAATAGATCAGAGGTGGATCCAAAGAAGCACTCCTACAGAGCGGCAGATCTGCTACTCCACATCAGATTCAGAGAGAGAGAGAGAGAGAGATCCCAAAGTGCTTCTGACAGTTTACAACTTCATATCTCTCTCTCAAACTGTCTGTTCTGAATTCACACCTGCTGAACTCACCCACATACCTTCTCCTTTCTCTTAGGAGTGAAAGTGTCCTTATTTGAGTTCCTTGGGGTATTTCAACAAATCTATCAGTATAACCTATCACGTATGTGCATATACATTGGCAAAACAGAACAAAAACAAACAAACAAACAAACAAACAAAAACATAGGTAATTTATGCATGGGTACTTTGACTCACATTTGCCTCCAGACTGACTCAGTTCTTCCTTGGAGTTATGCATGAATTTTTCATCCCTCAGAGTTCGTTTCACTCTCACCCCACACTTTTCCCGATGCTGTTGGCCTTTTATGCAGGGACAATTCCCCGCAGTCTCCCCCGCCGACTGCTTTGGGGCTTCCTTTTGATTATGCATGCCTTTTCCACCCATCAGAGGTCACCTCGCTCTCCCCACGTGTTTTGCCCGGGTTTTCCAGATGCTGTTTTAGCCAGAATCTGTGCCACCTGTGGGCTGAGCACCACCAGTAGACTAAGAACAAAGCATTCTTGGGGAGTGGACATATATGGAGAGGCAGTCCCGTAGGTATGAAGGTCCCAGACTGTTTAGGGCTTTAAAGGTAAGGACCAGCACTTTGAATATTATTCAGACCCCAATAGGCAACTACTGCAGCTGCTTGAGTACAGGGCAAATACGAGATGACTACAATGTATTGGTCAATAGCCCAGTAGCCACATTCTGTATAATCTGAAGTTTCCAAAGCACCTTCAAGGGCAGCCCTGCATAGAATTTATTTTAAACTGTAGTGATATGTCAATTACATTTGCTATAGCCTAAAATCAGTAATTGACACTATAGCTTAACACTACAGCGATATGTCAACTACCAATTGTTTTAAAAGTCTCCCATAGTTCTCTAGTAGTGCAAGGGAGGGGAGTAAGGAAAGTGAAATGTCATTGATAAGCAAAAATGTGCTCTTTGCCTTCCACAAAACAGGCAGAGACATTTTGATGGCAATCTTTCCTAGAAGATAATACCAAATGAGGCATGGGGAAGAGGACAACAAAGCAGAGGGAAACAGAGGAAATTGATGATTAAGGGACAATGTCACATGAATGTTCCCAACAAAAGCCCACAAAACACTCCAGTTTAGACACAGAACTGGAGCAAAGCCTCCATGTGGAAGCAGCTAAAGACAGGCAAGATATTATGCACCAAAACAGTACAGGTACATTTGCAACATGACAGTGATTGTAAGAATGCGTATTGGTTTTTGGTATTCATGTTTAAATAGACTTTTTGGGATGAGGCAAATATTGGAGAACATTTCATTTTCAGGAAATGTTAGATATCCTTTTTAAAAAGAAACTGCTGAAACTGTGTTTAAAGGCTGTTCATTAACAAATGACAGTGACAGGGATATTTCTGCACATTATAGCTCTTTAATATGTCATTTGTAAAAGACATTAAAGAGTGCTTCCTGTAATAAAATATTGATTTTTGCCAATGCACCCTTTTCTAGGAAGGATGATATGCAAGTTAAGAATGTCTAAATGCAGGCAAAGTTCTGGGTATTTCCTATTTATTCTAAGTATTTATATTCATCATAGAGTTTACAAGACATACAACCACTAAATAACAAAAAGTCATCTTGCAATCTTTAAACAAAATCCTTAAACAAAAAACACAGGTAAGCAAAAGTCTGAAAAGCCACAAAAAAGCCATGGTGAAAAGTCATGAGAATCACCTTGACTTAAAAAGGAGGTCCCAATACACTTGACTTGAATAGTAGGCAGCTCAATTTATAATAAGATTCCATGCTATTCAAAATGATGCAGATAACATGTTATTTACTGAGCAATCTTGCTTTATTTTAGAACCTACTCTACTTCAAAAGTGCATCTAGACCACACTTTGTGCTATGCACTCACTCTTGAACTGAATCTAAATTAATTCTGAGTGCATACTTATTTGTAACATTGGATTATCTAACTGTTCCCTAGAATTTTGCATAGCTAAGTGTATTAAGAGGATTATGTCCTTTCCTTGGAATTAGCTCAGTGTCTTAAGGAGAGAATCAATAATTAGTTTACATTCTATACAAATTCCAGTTACTGTTTTCAAAAGTTTACTTTCAAAGCCTCACTAAGAGGTGGTCAAGATTCATTGATATATTATGGTAGCCTCATTCTGTGATGAATTCATGAATCTCATGTGGTGCTTGCTTTATTCAAAACTATCACATTTCCATGTGTAACACTGGGCAATCATAAATAGTCACACTATACCAAAGCAAGCTACTGGTTTATCCAGCACACTATTGTCGGCTCTACCTGGCTACGTCTCTCCTGGGGCAATTCGTAGCCCTGCTACTGAGATCCTGTTTACTTGCCAATAACCTCCAGGTACCAGCTGGAGCTTTCCTGCTATTACAACTGATCTCCAGCCGATAGAAATCAGTTCACCTGAAGAAAATGGCCGCTTTGTCCATTGGACTGTATGGCATTGAAGTCCCTCCCCTCTCCAAACACTGCCCTCCTCAGGCTCCTCTATGGACAGAGTTGCCAGCTCCCTCTTCTCAACCGGCGGGAGATTTTGGGGGCAGAGCCTGAAGAGGGCGGGGTTTGGGGAAGGGAGGGACTTCAATGCCATAGAGTTCAATTGCCAAAGCGGCCATTTTTCTCCAGGTGATCTGATCTCTATTGGCTGGAGATCAGTTGAATTAGCAGGAGATCTCCTGCTACTTCCTGGCAGATGGCAACCCTACCTATGGATTATAACTACATGCAAAATACATACTATGGTTGCTCCTCATATGATCTGACAGACATTCCAAAGTGTACAGAAGTCATCTGAGATATTTGTGTTTCATGAGAGAGAAAATGTGTTCAAATCCTTCCCCTCCTTCCTTTCCTTCCATCTGATTTTCTAACAGGGGACCCTGATTGCTTTCACCCGGGCTGGTTGTGGCCCTGTGTGCAGATAATGAGCGCCTACTTGTTTTAATTTCAGAAGCTACTGGTTTTAATTAGGATTGAATTTTCCTTGTATATTTTATTGTTTATAATTTCTTTTTACCTGGTGTTAGCCTCTCTGAGCACAGCTTTGGCCGGGATAGAGGGTGGGATACAAAGATAAATAAATAAATGAAGAAGAAGACTTGGTTTTTATATGCCAACTTTCTCTACCACTTAAGGAAGAATCAAACCGGCTTACAATCACCTTCCCTTCCTCTCCCCACAACAGACACCCTGTGAGGTAGGTGGGGCTGAGAGAGCTCTAAGAGCTGTGACTAGCCCGAGGTCACCCAGCTGGCTTCATGTGTAGAAGTGGGGAAACCAACCCAGTTCACCAGATTAGAGTCCATTGCTCATGTGGAGGAGTAGGGAATCAAACCCGGTTCTCCAGATTTGAGTGCTCGGCTCATGTGGAGCAGTGGAGAATCAAATCCAGTTCTCCAGATTAGAGTCCACTGTTCCTAACCATCACTCTTAACCACTACACCACACTGGCCCTCTGAATGAATAAATAAATAAATTCACCATACTTAGAATATACACCCATACATTTTCTAGTCATTGACTAGTTTACTGAACCAAATAAATGCTGAGCAAGTTGTCTACCGTACTTGCATGAGTGGTATGAATGATGTCAGCCTCATTACAAGTTTCTCACCAGATTTGCTTAGCTGTCTGAGCAACCTCTTTGGCTCTCTAAGCTCCTCGGTAAACCAAGGAGCAAGAGAACACCAAAGGCACAGAACCCATCAGGGAGCAAGTCAATCAATGGCCCACCAAAGGCCCTTATTCCAGTCCTCAATAAGCTCATTGAGGGAACCACTAACAGGCCCTGAAAAATCCCACAGAGTATTCTGGGGGAAAACGGGATCCATAAGCCTTCGCAGGTGAGCCCAGATAGGTTCTCCGCCCTTGCAGAGAAATGTGCATGGAAAATTTAAATTATGCATCATAGGAACTTTTGTTAACATCGTCTGTAAACAAAGAGGTAATGCCAAATGCTGCAGCAACATATGGAGGGATAGGGAGAACTATCATCTCAATTCCATAGCAACAGAATGAGTTGGGAACGAGACACAGAGCAATGGTAACCACAGAATGTTATGAAACAAAGCCACGGTATACAGCACTGTAGCACCCACTTGGGACTGAATTACACTTGATGCACAAGATTCATGTGTCAGGAATTTTGCTCTTCCCCCCCCCCCACTGGTAACTTGCACCCACAGGTGGCTGATTGTGGAAGTGTCACTGGGAAGCATCTGTTCATTCATTCCTATCATGTCATTCTAGCAACAACAAAAAAAGCCTTCATGAGTCGAACCCCAATTCTTCCCAAGCTAGGCAACTGATATACACAGAAATTTATTCAAACCATAAAACAACGATAAAAAATTTTTTTCTGCTCTTTTCTTTTTTCTAATTTTACTTAGACGTTATGAAAATAAAGGAGACAAAGTATGACATGTTAAAAAACGTTGACTATTTGAATCCTGTTAAGGGGGTAAAAACATGTATTTTCCTTTTGTTAATAATCTCCCTTACCCTTTTTCCTTTCCTGTATCCCCATTTAATATCAGAAATCAATAAAAATATTTATAAAAAAGAAAAAAGAAAAAAAAAGAAAGTCCTGTGTCTGCTTTAAGTGCAAGGAAATCGTATTACTTTCTATATTTCCTAGCCAAATCTGTGCACGCAAATGTGTGATGTATTTCTCTGTCTTGGGAAAGAAGGAGGGAAGTAAATTGTTTTATAGACCAACGTAGTGATATTAAATCTGTTTCCCGGGAATAACTAGCTGCTAAACCAATGTGTGTTGACCTAACTCTTTTAGACCTCTTTAAAATAATCCCCCTGTATTAATTTTTAAGAGCTGCTCAGGCAGAAAATCATGTTTCTTCTCAAATTCTAATTAAAGACCCAGACTTGCAAGTTACTGCTGGGAAACAGGCAAAGTCAAATGAAGAGTTTGACATGTCTGTGCATGTTCCCAGAGATGACTGCTCCTCTAAGTAGATTCCCCCCCCCATTCAGCCCCTTCCCGCAAAGGAAGAGAAAGCTATTTTATAATACTGCTACTATTACAAGAACTACACCTAAGAAATAGGCTTACCAGGTCTCTCTTCTTCTTTGGCGGGAGGTTTTTGGAGTGGAGGTGGGGGGGGGGGGTCATGCGCTCCCAGAAGTGCTTCAGCATTTCCGGTTTACACCCAGAAGTGCTGCATTGCAAAGGGCCGGTTTCCACTCAAACTCCCGTTTTCCACTCAAATGGCACCTTGTGATGCGTTTTACACCTGGAAGTGCCACATCGCAACAGGCCTTTACCATTCAAACTGGGAGTTGGAGTGGAAACCGGCCCTTTGCAATGCAGCACTTCCGGGTGTGAACCGGAAGTGACCTGTCCCTGCCTGCACAGATTGCCCGCCAACCCTCAGCTGGTCAGTGGGCGGCCAGGTGGATTGGTGGGGATTTGCCCGGCACCACCTGGCACTTGGCAACTCTACTAAGAAAGGAGACTAAAAGCCTAATCTTATGCCTTTGATCTGGAAGTGAGTTCTGTTGATGCCACTGGATTCACTGGGACTTATTCTATTAATAACAGTATTAGGCTGTACAATGTCTGTGCCATTCTCCCATTTAGTCAATAACACTGAGAACAAGGGGAAAGGCTGGTTTTTCTGGACCAAAAGCCAGCATCTTTCATATGCTATAGAAACATAAACTGACCGTCAATGTTCATTAGCTATCAAATGTAACCCCAATGGACTCCCCCGACCCACTTCACATACACTGATAACATTCCCATTAACTATTCATTGCACAATTAATCGGTAAAAATATGCAGGTCATGAGAAACACAATCAAATGTGTTCATGTATTTCAGTTCTACAGTCTCATGCTATTTCTTTAGAAATGTTAGCGTTCAGTGTTAAAGATAGCTCCTAGTAGGATGCGGTAGATGCCTCTGCCTAGTGACGTTGCTTCGTGGAGCACAGATGTTTCACTCAGGAACGTGTTGCAGAGCCCGCCAGGACCTGGAAATATGTTTCCTGTGTAATGTCAAGACCTGACTCAATCCGCACTTTCCGTTTTCATCAAAAGCAGTAAGATCAAAGGTGGCAGGGTGCTGAGCCCTGGTGCCTTTTTCGCTCGAACAACCTGTCATCTGCATACATTAAGCTGGTGTCATCTTTCTTCCTGACTTACAGGGATGCAAATCCTAAACTGCTGGGCCCACATTTCCAAATGAAAGTGCAGAAGGAGGTGACGTGTGAATTTCCACTATCTGCCTGTACCTTGTGTATTAAGCTGTCAGTGAGCATCTAAATCACTTCCTTTTCTGTCACTCCACCCTCAGACCACATCCTTAGAGACACAACACTATTCAGAAACAACCTTCAGAAAATACCCCCTTTAAAATGATATGTAAATGCCACAATTCATCATGCACTGTGTAGTACAGGTTTAATTCTTCCTGCTAGGCCTCAATCTGCTGAAACACTACTCTGATATACAGTACAAAGGAGGTAACAAAGATGTCCGTATCAGCCCATTGTGAACTAGTGGCAGGGAGAGAAATCGGTGAAGCCTCAGGGACAATGGCTGCAGTTTAAACAGGCTGCAGAAATTTGCTAAGATGCAGACAAAAGGTCGACGCTGAAAAGCGGCTGCTGTGGAATTCCTTGGGCTCCATTATATAACTCAACAATCCTCACTTAGAGAGTGGATTTGCATCTCTAATAGGGTTCAGGCTCTGTTTGTGAAAGGCTTTCGCTAGGCCTGACCCCATCTCTCAAGATCACATTGATACCCAGCGCCTTGTCTCTGCCCTGCCCTGCACCACAGAGAGCTGTATCATGGGAAAATGCACGAACTTAAAAGGATGCAAACCAAGGCAAGAGGAAGGGGGGGGGGAGAGAAAAAGTAAAGGCTTGAGGCAATTTTGGGGGTACTTAGCAGTGAAAATTACTTTGGCAAATAATAGAACCTACTGCTGATAATTACTGCTAACAAGCTTCTCCCAACCCAAATGTGACACTTGGGCTGATATGAGAAAAAGCTGGGACAGGCAAAGCTTATTCGGGCTTAAAGAATGGAATCTGCTCTCCTATTAAAACCTAAGCATTTGCATTCGTTGTTACAGCTCATAACTTTCAGTTGTGGTCACTCCTCTGGAAAAAATAAAATAAAGTCATGAATATTATTTCCTAATAGGTGATATATTCCACATACAAACATTCCAACTCCCACTCTTACACTCATATGGTCATTTCAGTTTAGAGTGTCACCTGGAAGACCTGTCTGAAGATACTACAGACCTAGCTTACCATTGTAGAAATGGTTACTCCTACAAGCCTTATACTTTATAACTTGCTATTTTAAATCTGAAAACATAGATTTGTATTGATACAGATAGCAAGGAGTTTCTCTCACGGATGCTAGCTGCTCCATGGAGCTTTCATGGACCACACCAGGCCACAAAAGATGACTTCTTGCATCTGTATTAGGGTTGCCAGGTGCCTCTTCACCACCGGCGGGAGGTTTTGGGGGCGGAGACTGAGGAGGGTGGGGTCTGGGGAGGGGAGGGACTTCAATGCCATAGAATCCAGTTGCCAAAGCAGCCATTTTCTCCAGGTGAACTGATCTCGATCGGCTGGAGATCAGTTGTAATAGCGGGAGGTCTCCAGCTACTAGCTGGAGGCTGGCAACCCTAATCTGTATATAGAATCACTTTGTTTGTCTATTTGCAAGTAGGCTCAGTTTGACATTCCCTGTTCAACTGTACCAGTAGATAGTAGTGAACTGAGTTGAATATGTTAGCTTCTACTTCTGCATTTGTTATTTTTCTAATATTATGCTGTGGCGGCTTCTGCTGAACAGAAGAGCCAAGACAGAGCAGATACGTTTGGTTTTGTAAAAACAAACAACAACACACACACCTGCATCAATGCTTTTAAAACCAACATGCAGCCAGAACAATAGGTGGCCCACAGCTAGAAACCAGATTGAAACCACTATGTTTTTTTCTTTTGCAATATGCAGCAGCTATTTTAATTCAAAACTGGTTGCTTTTCTTTATGTAAAGCACATTTTTAAGGAAGGCTGTGAGCCCAGCAATATTTCCCATATGTGTATAAGTAGGGTTGCCAGCCTTCAGGTGGTAGCTGAAGATCTCCCATATTACAAATGAGCTCCACGCGACAGAGATCCGTTCACCTGGAGAAAATGGCGGCTTTGGCGACTGAATTCTATGGCATTGAAGTCCCTCCCCTCCTCAAACCCCACCCTCCTCAGGCTCCGCCCAAAAATCTGCAGGTATTTCCCAATCCAAAGCTGACAAACCTTTGTATAAGAGAAGCAGAGAGATAACTTTGAGATAATAAAACATGTGCAGGCGCCTGAATTACTGAATTTCGCTCCAATTGTATTTTTCACTGACAGAACTAACATTGCTTGGGAAGTAGGGTTGCCAGGTCCCTCTTCGCCACCAGTGGGAGGTTTCTGGGGTGGAGCCTGAGGAGGGTGGGGCTTGGGGAGGGGAGGGACTTCAATGCCATAGAGCCCAATTGCCACAGTGGCTATTTTCTCCAGGTGAACTGATCTCTATCGGCTGGAGATCAGTTGTAATAGCAGGAGATCTCCAGCTACTACCTGGAGGTTGGCAACCCTACTGTGCCATTAGTGTTCCGCTACTGAGCCACAGTTCCTATTCCATGATGTGCATCAGAACTAATAAGCATTCAGTGTGGTTCTTCCAAAGGAAAGCTTGTCTGTAGGAAATATTTTGATAGAAATCAGTGTTGCAGATCCAGGGCTAGGTTCCGAAGGCTACGGACACAACTGAGACCACTCAGTACAAGTACAACATAACTTTATATTTTCAGAATTTTGATTAAATTATTTTCTTAGTGTGGTATAAATTTTGGCCACAACTCTTAACATTTCAAACATTGTAACAAACAGCTTATGAGACATTGGCATATTTGCATATGGGCTGAATCTTAATGCCAGCCGCCCGCTGCTGGCTGAAGTTACCCGCTCCCAGTGGTCCCACTGGGAGCGCTTGGAACAGCAGTGTTTTGGGCCCACCTGGGCGTGTGCCGCTTGGTGTTGCCCCTGCTGCCTACTACGCTCCTCACCCCGCCTGATCCTCATGGCCTGCCACTTCCTAGTCCCTTATTGGGACCCAAATTTTGATATAAGGGGGCTCGCAGGCCGCCTTATCCAAAGAGATTCGGCCCAAATGCCTCCTTCCGCTAAGCACGTGGCGGGTGGGATGATGTTTAGGAGAAGCTGTTGTTGCCCCTCTCCTGCTCCCTTGCTCCTCGCATGCCCGCGCTGCCTCTCTCTCCCCCCAACAAGAGCTCTCCAACCTGCTGCAGTGCACCCCGTTCGGCTGCCCCTGACCGTAAGCACCGCAGTCGGCTCAGCAGAGGCCTCCAGGGAACGCTCATGCTGCCCCTTAGTTCACGGGATGTTCAGCCGTTTCTCCGGTGCCTCCGTCTCCTGCCGCCGATCAGCTGTTTTTCTCCGTGCTCCCGCCTCTACCGTCGGATCTGCTGAGCCCGCCTTCCCTTCGCCTACCATGATGTTTAGGCAAAGCTGTTGTTGCCCCTCTCCGGCTTCCTTTTTATGCCTGGGGGGGGGGCGAGTGAGCCCTCCCAATTCCCCCCCTTCCCGCTCTGCCACAGATCTTCCCCCCGACCCGCCGATGACAGTCTCCTGGCCAATCGTTTTGGGGGGGGCCTTCCCCGCGCCCTCATGCTTCTCAGCCACGTGCAGCCCAATCAGCAGGCCTGCACCTGACTGGAGAGGGTGGGAAGCTGAACTTCCGATGCCCCTCCGCTTGCGTCCGGCCCGGATGCCGCAATCTTGGCTACAGGTAAGTCCTGTAACCTTCTTTTGAAGAGTAATCACACATCACCTTAGGTGTTCACATTCAAGTCCCACTTAGCCACAAATTTAAGGGTCTTGCTCTTAGGCATTTGGGCCATGTGAGATGCCTATACTAGTGTCTGTTCACCTGTTAGGGAAAAGAACCATATTTAAGCCATTGCATGTAGTGGCAATAAGATTTTAGGTTTAGATAGGGTTGCCAACCACCAGGTGGTGGCTGGAGATCACCCGCTATTACAACTGATCTCCAGGTGATAGAGATCAGTTCACCTGGAGAAAATGGCTGCTTTGAAAGGTGGGCTCTATGGCATTATACCCCAATGAAGTCCCTCCCCTCCCCAAACCCTGCACTCAGACTCCACCCCCAAAATCTCCAGGTATTTCCCAACCTGGCAACCCTAGGTGTAGGCTTGGAAAACAACAGGGCCATCCGCGATAAAAATGAAAGGGAGCATTCTTTCAAGTCTTTTTTTAATTTCCTCCAATTACTTCCTTATCTGCAAATCCCATGGCTAAACTTAGAATTAAGAGAGGTGTGATTTTGACTTCATTATGTCACCTGCATTAAATTAGTGATCTAAATGTGTTCTGTATTGAAGAAGTAGCATGTCTTATTTTTTTCCTTTAAGAGAATGGCCTGCTTATCTCAAAGCATTTTTTTAGATTTACCTATGTGCATACATACACATCTAAAATGTTTTAGATGCAAATTATTTGGAATGTAGTATGAAAAGAAGAAACTATTAAATTTCTTGGAAAGAAAAGTGTACTGTATGGACCTTATTTTGCATGAAAGAATCCACTTATCTGGGTTACTTTCAGTCCAGTTGACTATTTCCTGCTCAATTAGCATACCTTCTTGCATAGAAAGGCTTGGTTCAGGCTTGCAGGGCCTGTGGGAGGAAAGCTACATGGTTTGACTCTAGTATTCCACTGTTGCCCATTCTACCTGCCTGACTGTGAACTGTAAACAAATCATCGATGTGCAGATAGATCACGATGTGAGGCCGTGTTCGTTTCTCTGTAGCAACAGAAAAGAGCAAGAGTCCAGTAGCACCTTAAAGACTAACAAAATTTCTGGCAGGGTGTGAGCTTTCATGAGTCACAGCTCAGACTTGAAGAAGTGAGCTGTGACTCACGAAAGCTCATATCCTGCCAGAAATTTTGTTAGTCTTTAAGGTGCTACTGGACTCTTGGTCTTTTCTACATCAATGCACAGGTATGAGGTAGTCAGCGCAAGACAAAATGGCTGTTATAAGGGTAAGGTCAATTTTCAAAACTATTATTTGTGAAAATTGAAGCCTCGGTAGTTAAAATTATATTGTCTCCTTGCTCGGGTACTGCAAACGGACATCACATGTTGGCTTGCACTCTTATGGTACAGCAGATTCCACATTGCACTAGTTGTTCTCTATAACCAATGTAACAGTCACTTAAATGCAGCTATTACCCCTCCTCCAGCAACTATTTGGTTTAGCCCAGGAGGGGTGTACTCAGTGAATGAGTAGGGTTGCCAACCTCCAGTTAGTAGCTGGAGATCTCCTGCTATCACAACTGATCACCAGCCAATAGTCAGTTCACCTGGAGAAAATGGCCGCTTTGGCAATTGGTCTCTATGGCATTGAAGTCCCTCCCCTTCCCAAACCCCACCCTCCTCAGGCTCCGCCCCAAAAATCTCCCGCTGGTGGTGAAGAGTGACCTGGCAAACCCATGAATGAAAGTTAGCAGTGGAGGGAGTCTGTTGGCTGGGGAGTTGGCTAAGATTTCCTGCCTGGGCTCTGATCACATTGTGTAAGGGAATTGGAAATGATGTATGTGAGAAGTTAATTGCTAAGGGGAGGGGGAGTAAATTTAGTATGACTTGTATTATGCGTGTGTAAAGTGCCCTCAAGTCGCAGCCGACTTACAACGACCCCTGGCAAATGATTAAGCAGAGGTGGTTTGCCATTGCCTTCCTCTGCAGAGACTTCCTTGGAGGTCTCCCTTGCAAGTACAGACCCAGCTTAGCTTCTGAGATCTGACGAGATCGAGCTATACCCATTCCACATCCCGTGACTTCTACTATAGTTGGGATCAAATTGTTACTGCTGGGCTATATTTTTCAAGTTGAAGATCATAGATAGCCTGGTTTCTGTGGTATCCAGTTTGTTTCCTTTTTCAAGAATACTGTGTTGGAAGAGTCCAGCACCCTAACGTTGCAAGGAAGAGCCAGTTGCATGACTGACTTCATAGAGTCTCTCTCTTGCAAGTTTCTGTTCGCTGTTATATATTGTTCTACTATATGCTGGAAGATTTTGAATTAAGGAATTTTTGTTTAACTTAAATTGTCTTGCAAGTTTCCCCCCTTGAATTAACCCCATAGAGGCCACACAGGCAGAGGTTATACAGACAATGCCAATATCTACAGTATCTAAATCAATGCAGTAAGGTATAGGGTTGCCAACCTCCAGGTACTAGCTGGAGATCTCCTGCTATTACAACTGATCTCCAGCTGATAGAGATCAGTTCACCTGGATAAAATGGCCATTTTGGCAATTGGACTCTATGGCATTGAAGTCCCTCCCCTCTCCAAACCCCACCCTTATCAGGCTCTGCCCCCCAAAAAAACCCGGTGGCGAAGAGGGACCTGGCAATCCTAGTAAGGTGGTAGGGGGAAAGTAGTTTTGCTACCCTGTTGAGTGGCTGTGGTGGAGTAATACCCACTGGATTGCCTGCTTTTGAGTAAGGTCTCCAGAAATTATTGCCCTCATTTAAAATGGAGAATAGATAAGATGCGCAGGAGACCTTGCTTTGTGTTTAATTAATTTTCATTGATTCCACAGTCAAGTTTTCTTCTTTTTCCAGCCTCCCCAATTATGCTTAGTTTGTTATATCAATTGTCTCTTGCCTGAAAGTACAAACCTCTGGCTTCTCATAATTGAAGGGGCTGATGGTGTCTCCTGAATTGGATGAGCTAAAATCAATGGAGACCTGCCTGGCAACTAAAACGGGTATTAAATTCTGCAAGATATGTAGATACTGCTCCTGCGTTCTATTTCAGTTTTTGCCTTGGTTATAAGACATGTTATATTCAGCAGTTAAACTGTCTCCACCAGATCTCTTGATCCAACAAAGTCAAAGTCTGAATCCACACCTGCCACTTTACGGGCTCCTTCTGTTTGAGGGGTGGGGGGATATGGAAAAGAAGAAGGCAGCTCTAAACCTGCTTGTGCATATGCAAAGGCACTTTTAAGTGCACTCATATCGAATTTCCAAATTGACTGACGGTCACACAGGAAGATTGATTTACAATCTCAGCCCAGCCTTCCTGAGCATTACAAGACATGTGTGACTTCAGCAACGAATTCTCAGACCGATATCTAAAATTCACTTTACTTGAGAGGAATCCCATTGATTGACTTAAAGGGCAAAATACAGGAAATATTTTAAAAATTCCTTTGAAACACTTTGATATCTACCAGATTGATAAATCTAATACGTTGTTATGCTGTTTGGGGGCACGCGAGAGAGCCCCAGTAAGCATCACATACTAATTTTGTTCTTTTTGTAATGGCTTCCCTTTTCCCAGTTGAAAATAATAGTTCATTTTAGGAATGAACATCAGAATTTGTAGCAACATCTGCATTTTATTGAGGTATTAAATTGGAACCACTTATATAATTCATAGCGTCCTCTAAATATACAAAGGATTATAGAAAAGAACATAAGAAATGCTTGTGGCTGCATGGTAGAGAAAATGCTTGGCATGCAGAAGGTGCCAGGAACAATCCCCAGTGTCTCTCCAGTCAAAAAGGTCATTAAAGGATCAGTTAGTAGATGATAGGAAAAGCATCTGCCGGATACCTCAAAATGTCTCTGCCAACAACTGCATGAAATGTTGACCTTTATAGACCAATTGTCTGACTCGGTATAAGGGAGCTTCATAGGTTGCCAGGCTGTCTTACTGGGTCACACCAACATACATCTAGTTACATGTTTTTACTTCTAACTACTGTCAGCCAGGAGCCCTTGGGAACATCGCAAGCAGTGTATGATGGTGGTATTTAGAATTCAGAATTCTACTTGGCTATTATGGCTGCTGGTAGACAGTAAATTTATTTAATTATCATTATCACTCTTTCTAATAGCAAAGGCCGTTTGCCTATGGCATGGACAGAAGAACCTGTCCAGGCTACCCATTAAATTCTTCTTTCCAAGCTCTGCTTTCCGTGCCCTTATCTGCAGAAGTGAGGCAGGTAGTGACCAGAGACACAGATTTTTCAGCGATGGCCCTTCACCTTTGAACTGCCCTCACCTTTGGGGCTCAGCCGACGCTTATCTTACTTTCCTTTAGGCAGCAGATCAAATTATTTCTTTTTATCCAGGCTTTTACCCAACGGGTTACATTTTTAAAACTGTTCTTAAGGTCTGCTTCTAGCCTGAGGAATGTTTTATGCATATAATTTGAGGCTGCTGAGAGGTGTTTTATGCTGTTTTTATGCCCTGGCTTGTCTGTATACTGGAGATATATGGTTTTATTGTATTGTTTTACAACATGAGCCACCTTGAGCAGGTCTCTGGCAAGGCACCATATATTTACAGGGCAGTGCATCTCCACAGATATGCTGGGGAATTGCCTGTACTGGAAATTGTACAGGGTTGAATTTTTGTACAGCATTTTCTCTTAACTGAAACTTCATTAGGAAAGCTGTTCTGCAAGGTGTCATTAAACCAACAGGGAGCCAGCTTGTCTGGTTGTACTCTGCAAATGCCCTGACCTTAGGGTTGCCAGGTGGGTGGTTTCGGTGGGTAATTGCCTGCCAATCCACCCAGCTGCCCCAGAGTGGGGATCACGCACGCACAATCAACCCATCCCCATCCCCTAAAACCTCCCGCCGATGGAGAGGGGGACCTGGCAACCCTACCTGACTTGGATGGCCCAGGCTAGCCCAATCTTCTTAAATCTCAGAAGCTAATCAGGGTTGGCATTGGCTTGTATTTGGATGGGAGACCACCAAGGAAGTTCAGGGTTCTTATGTAGAGGAGGCAGGCGATGGCAAACCACCTCTGAACATCTCTTGCTTTGAAAACCCTATGGCATCGCCTTACCCACTTTTCAACACCACTCTGCAAATGGTGTGGAATGTGTCTCAACATGATACACTGTTGTGTCACACTGCTGTTTTCAGTGAGTTAAAACAAAGTGCTTATTTGGGCATAGCTGCCAGAAATCAAGTGTTACCAACAAAGCAGGATTAAACCAAACTGGAGTTTTTACGATTGGCCTTTTTAAATGTGACTTTAGCCCTGTATATGTGGCATGCTCATGTAGTAGCTTGAGGCATAATTGGTTTGTCATGGCTGTTGAAATGGCTTTGGGTACACCTCTGATGCTTACTGCAACATTATAACTTCTGTCTTTGGCTGTATCTCACAGAGGAAGTAT
Source organism: Euleptes europaea (assembly GCF_029931775.1). Classification (NCBI taxonomy): domain Eukaryota; kingdom Metazoa; phylum Chordata; class Lepidosauria; order Squamata; family Sphaerodactylidae; genus Euleptes; species Euleptes europaea. The sequence continues at coordinate 39,261,899 of NC_079323.1, forward strand.
GACAGCTGAAATGAATTTATCATTGTCCCCAAATGCTCCTTTTTGTAAATATATTTACTGAAGAAAGCAAAGAATAGTGTGTTTTGCAGAGAGATAGAATTTAGGCCACTGAAGAGCCAAGCTGTCTACAAATATTGTGTGTGTGTGTTAAGTGCCGTCAAGTCGCTTCCGACTCATGGCGACCCTATGAATGAAAGTCCTCCAAAATGTCCTATCTTTGACAGCCTTGCTCAGATCTTGCAAATTGAAGGCTGTGGCTTCCTTTATTGAGTCAATCCATCTCTTGTTGGGTCTTCCTCTTTTCCTGCTGCCCTCTACTTTTCCTAACATGACGGTCTTTTCCAGTGACTCTTGTCGTCTCATGACGTGACCAAAATACGACAGCCTCAGTTTAGTCATTTTAGCTTCTAGGGTCAAATATTGTACAGGCATAAAATTAGTTTTTATGCAGGATTCTGTCAGTGTCATTCAGGACTGTCTGAATGAACAACCCTCCAGTGATTTATGGCCCACTCATCAGTCAATGCCCAGCCACTCTTCAGTAGTGATGGATAAGCTCTCCTGTTGAATTGACTATGGCCTGCTGGGCATTGTTGAGCCTGAGAGGGAACAGGAAGAGGATTCAAAGCATGCCCCACTCAGAGGTTGACTTGGGGTGTTCATTAATTATGTGGAAATGGGGCGAAGTACACACTAACATCTTGAATAAGGAAAACAAGTAGGTTTTTCCTGAACGTATGATCTGACAGGGAGATTACTGTTAACTTTTTTTTTTTCAAAATAAAGAACTGTCCAGGCTTAAGTATTATTGTATATAAGTATGAAGACCAATAATCATGGCACTAGAACAACTGTAATTGGGCCTGCATGTTCAAAATGGCAGACCACAGAGTGTCTAAACCTGAGGCATTTGTTAGACCACAATGGGAAAAAATTATACAGTAGCTATTGCTATATAAAAGTACTCTGCACATAGTCCAAAATAGGGTTGTGCATATTGATATAACCAAACTGAAAATAAACCTGAAATTAGCCGTTTCAACAATATTCGGGTTATGGGTTGACTGAATACCAAAACCTGGGAATCTGCCTGAAACTGAATACACAATTCCTGAAAAAGCTGAATAGATATTCGGGTTTTGGGTTTAGGCTATTTGCCTTTGCTCAGATGCATAGCTCTGTGCTTTCTCCCATTTTTCTATCTTTGACTGGTTTTGTTAGTACCCCATAGTTTGGGCCCTTTTGAGGTCGGGGTCGTGTATTCGGAACCAACTTGGTCTGACCAAACTATCCATCACCATTTAGTGGGTTAATCTGGATCAGGATAGTCTGCATAAGGGTCATTTAAAAGGTGGGGCTCACCCACTCCTGTCAGGAGGGATATACCCTCAAACGCCCACTTCTACAGCTACTTATTGGGCTTTTGAAGAGGATTCCTCCCCTGCATGGATGAGCAATTTCCTTCACAAGAGCTGCCTTGGTCATGACTTTGGCTGGCTCCAATATCATCCTACCCCCCTGAAAACCTACTCTCAAACTGAAGATCACCCCAAGTGGAGGCTTTGTTTCCCTGCACCGTGTACATCTCTTGAAATCAGATTTTTGATTACTATAATAAAGGACAGTTCACAGGATGTCATTTGCCACCAAAATAAATGTTTTCTGTGCCTTATTTTTCTTGCATTTAAGACATTTTCATCAGTTTGGAAGCTAATTTGCATGGACATTATGCTATGTGCCCCAGATATGAAGGGAGCCCCCAGACTGAGGCACCAGCCTGCCAATTAGCTCTTTCCACCAGTCTTCGGCAACGCTGAACTTCTGAACTGGAAAACTGATGGACTCCAGTCTGGGTATTCAGTTTATTCCGGGTTTACCCAAAAAAATAGGGACCAAAAAACCCAAACCCAAAATTTATTTTTATATTTTTTTGCACAATCCTAGTCCAGAAATTACAAATGCCCCTGGAATATTTATGATGCTTCAGATTACTTTATGACCTTTAATAACTGCTTGGAAAGGTTGAATACTTTTTAGTGGAGAGTACATGCTAAAGATAAGCTCCTTTTTGTAACATGAATATCTCTGAGGTATGTAAATATGCTTGTAGTAAAATAATCAAGAAGGATTGCTTTCCCTGTATTTGAGCTATCATTCAGCAATGTTTACTATGAATAAGTGAATATTACTTACTTTATTTCTTTTTAAACTCATTTATATTTTTGTCAGGAATTTCTGTTCTTTATTTTTTGTCTTTGTACATTTGCATTATGTATGCATGTTGTATAGTTTTCATATGCAATTCACACATACAATACGTGCCATTTAAAAGTGCGGTTTGTGTAATTCACAACACTGCTTTATTGATGCACCAGTAACATTGAAATGTGCACATTATATAGAAAAAATTAATGTGATAAAACAGACAAGGGTACAAAAATAAAGAATCAAGGGTTTGGTTTGCATAAGGGATGAGCAAAATCTGAACAGGGATTTTTGGGTTTGAACAGCCAATAAATTTTAAACCATCCTAATATATAGTGACAGAGCCTACTGTATACAGCTTGAGTATCATCCAGATGTATAGCCGTGTTAGTCAGCTGCAGCCAAAATATCAAACGAGCCAGAACCCACTGTGTCAGATGCAAGAGTATCATCCAGTTGCTTTTTCAACAACAAAGAATTTCCTATATTCATCCAGTTTCTTATCTGTTAATCCAACCTTGTGCTGAAAATATAGTGTGTGTGTAAAGTGCCGTCAAGTCGCAGCTGACTTATGGCGACCCCTTTTGGGGTTTTCATGGTGGAGACTAACAGAGGTGGTTTGCCAGTGCCTTCCTCTGCACAGCAGCCCTGGTATTCCTTGGTGGTCTCCCATCCAAATACTAACCAGGGCTGACCCTGCTTAACTTCTGAGATCTGACGAGATCAGGCTAGCCTGGGCCATCCAGGTCAGGGATCTGAATATACTAAGTGCAGCCAAATGACAGTTGCTCTAAGTTGCAGTACATGATATAACTTAGAAGTTTTCTTTAATATTTTGGTTTCGATATGAGCATGAACCAGGAGTCATCAGAGCCTAGGCCTAGCACTGTTTTCACTGCCAGGAAAAAGTCATGGAGCACATCGATAAGCATGTGCAGACAGCCTTTCTCTCATCACTATGGAAACCTAAAAGTCTCCACTTAACTAGGAGTGGGAGAGCCACCTGATCATGAACTCTGTGCAAGCTTGACATAGAACATCTCAAGATGGAAACTGGCACATCAGTTTTTCCATATAAATCTTCGTCCACACGACTTCATCTTATTTCCTCTATTCAATAAAAAGAGAGTAATTGTTCGGTTCCTGTAGGTTATCCAGGCTGTGTGACCGTGGTCTTGGTATTTTCTTTCCTGATGTTTTGCCAGCAGCTGAGGCAGGCATCTTCAGAGGAGTAACACTGAAGGACAGTGTCTCTTCTGAAAGCCTTCAACAATATTTAGAGTAATTGTTTCTTGCCTCTTTAGGACTGCGTGTTAAATTTCTGAAAAACAGATATATTGTCTTCCCTACACTCTGTCCTTTCCTTTCCCGTTCCGTGGATCAATTTGTCTTGGTTGTCATCTTAGTTTTTCTCCTTTGCTTCATCTCTATGTTTCTTTTAAAAAAAAAAAGTATGGCCAAATGCCAGAAATCTAGTTATGGCTTAGCTAGTGCCAAATACCATGAGATTGTTGCTTCACATCTTTGGGTGCATTTCCTCCTCTATTGCAGGCAGCCCACAATTCAGAAACAGTGTTGCAATAGCAACTGACACACAGTTTGTGGACATAACATAAATTCCTTTTAATCCACAGCTCTTTCTGTTGTATATTTGAGCATTTACATTTTATTGTATGGTCTGGGTTTTTTTCCCCTGTACCCTACCTTAAAGTATAAGAATCACACAAGATGAAGATCTAGATAAATTTACCTTTGCTTTAATTTTTGAATTGTCACTTTTGGAGCCTCAGCTCTGCCAATACAATAGATGACTTTAGCGACTTCCATTTTCCATATTTAACAAACCTGTTAATTATCATTCCCACAGTACACAAATTGTGGGCAGACCCTGACTCCAGAATCAGTCTTATGTGGAAGCAAACATGGTATTCAGTTTACATCACTCCATGAATAAATGTGCCTTCATCACTATTTTCCATCCAATGACATAACCATAGCCGGTGTGGTGGTTAAGAGCGGTGGTTTGGAGCGGTGGACTCTGATCTGGAGAACCGGGTTTGATTCCCCACTCCTCCACATGAGCAGCGGAGGCTAATCTGGTGAACTGGATTGGTTTCCCCACTCCTACACACGAAGCCAGCTGGGTGACCTTGGGCTAGTCACAGCTCTCTTAGAGCTCTCTCAGCCCCACCTACCTCACAGGGTGTCTGTGGTGGGCAGAGGAAGGGAAGGTGATTGTAAGCTGGTTTGAGTCTCCCTTAAGTGGTAGAGAAAGTCGGCATATAAAAACCAACTCTTCTTCTTCTTCTTCTTCTTCTTCTTCTTCTTCTTCATCCTGTGAAGCTTGCTTCTCATTAATGTCCAGAATATTCTAAATCCAAAAGTTGGGTGCATTAATTATGTTCTTTCAATCCTTGCAGTCTAAAACGGTTAACTTGCCCTGGGCCATACAGCTGATTGGACCACTGTGGGATGGACAAAATAAAGAAAAGATGGGAACAATACACTGAAGAACTGTGCAGAAGAGGTGAAAAGATGACAGATTCCTTCCAAGAAGAATCTTTTGAAGAAGAACCTCCAGTTTTAGAAAGTGAAGTGAAAGCTACACTCAGAGCAATTGGAAGAAACAAATCACCCAGAGTAGATGAGATAGTAATAGAACAATTTCAGTTCCAGAAACAGAGTCCATCAAAACCTTACAAGAATATGCCAACAAATATGGAAAACAAAACAATGGCCCACAGACAGAAAAAGCTCAATCTACATGCGAATTCTGGAAAAAGGAGACATAAAAGAGTGCAGCAAATTTTGGACCATCACGTTAATGTCTCACATGAATAAAGTGATGATCAAAAGCTTACAACAAAGACTGTTCCTGTATATGGAATGAGAAATACCAGATGTTCAAGGTGGATTCAGAAAAGGAAGAGGCACTAGAGATCATATTGCAAATTTATGTTGGTTATTGAAGCATTTAATAGAATTTCAGAAGAAAATCAGCTTGTGTTTCACAGATTACAGTAAAACCTTTGACTGTGTGGATCATGAAAAGTTATGGTTGATTTTAAAGGAAATGGCATACCATAACATCTGATTGTTTTGATGCAAAGCCTGTACTCTAGACAAGAGGCTACTATTAGGACAAAATATGGAAAAACATAATGGTTCCCAGTTGGCAAAGGTGCCAGATAAGGATGTATTTTATCTCCTTATCTGTTCAATCTATATGTAGAACATATCATAAGATAATTGTTTAATTTGTGTGTGTAAATGCTCAGAGGTTAGCCTAAAACCTTTCAGTGCTCACCTGATTGCTGCATGTATTCTGTAGTGTAGTGATTAAGAGCGGTGGACTCTAATCTGGAGAACAGGGTTGGTTTCCCCACTCCTCCACATGAAGCCAGCTGGGTGTCCTTGGGCTAGTCACAGCTCTCTCTGAACTCTCTCAACCACACCTACCTAACAAGGTGTCTGTTGTAGGGAGAGGAAGGGAAGGAGATTGTAAGCTGGTTTGAGACTTCTTAAAGGTAGAGAAAATCAGCATATAAAAACCAACTCTTCTTGTTGTTATTCTTATTTCTACTTTTATTCATATAGTTGCCTTTTGCCAGGGGGAAATTTTGTAATCTAGGATGAGCTTTTCCACTCACTCAGCCTCACCTCCTGTCTGCTGATGCCTTTAAAAGGAGCTGCACCCTGGAGGTGCTGCTTTTTGCCTGGAGATACATTGTTAGTTAACAGTTACATTATTTGATATATTTCATATTTGTGTTATAATAGGATTTTACATTGGTAACCATCTAGGATATTCTTTTGAATTAAAAAGTGGGATATAAATAAATACATAAATAATTTGTTGCTGTAAGATTTGAATTGTTGTTTTAGTTGTTGTTGTTGATGTTTTGGAATGCTTTAAGATTTTTGATCAGGTTGTTTTCTGCATTTGTGCTTCAGATTGTATTGTTGTAAGGGTTGCTTTATTAGAATTACTTTGTCATGAACTACATCGGGCACTTGTGGTGGCAATGTGGTGAAATGATACCTGAAATAAATATTCTCCTCATACAGCAACTGCCTCTCTGCATCAAAAATATTGGCATCATAATTATCTCATTTTGCAAAAGGTGTGTCCAAATGACCGGCTTTCAATTCTTTGATAAGAGGATGGTTATTTTCTGTCAAGGGAAGCGATAAGGATTTACAACGCAATCCAGAGGGAAGGTAGTTGCACTGTGGCCAGGGATGGTAGAGCCTTGGTGCAGCCAAGCCACCTCCTAAGCAGCTTGCTGCACTGCGGCCAGCAACCCAACAGGGACACTCCCCCAACCCCTGGGTACTGCTTTATCCAGCTCCATGGGCTGCTCCTACATTTTTGCAGCCGAATGTGGGCATTCCCATGCCGGAAATGCTCAGGGAGCTGACTAATGCCAGCCCTGCCCCCAGGCTCGCCCTCTTTGGTGCTGGCACGAGCTCTACACCAGAGGTGCACCGCATGCTCTGCCACCACAGCAGGACCAGCATCCATGCATGGCACAGCCGCACTGCTCCCCAGCACTGGTGTAAGTGCCCCAGCACTGTTGCAAATACCCCCTTACACCAGCGCAAGTGCCATTTACTCTGGCGCCAGGATCACGATGGCTCCTCAGCACTTTCCTCCCTCCTTGTGGATTGTGCTGTTAGGTTTTTTTGAGGGGGACTTCAGCAAACCATATTATCGAGTTTTACGCAGGGAAATTATTATTCAGACTTGAAACTCAGGTTGTCAAACCATTTACTGTGAGATGGAGAAGGAATTAGTTCAAGAGAGAAAGGCTTGTGACAATGACTGCTGGGGTCTTCTCCAAATTGCTCCAATGAGGCATATCACAGGCAGATCTGACTAGGGAAGAGGAGGGAAAGGAAGAGACGGAGTATATTTTTACTCTGCATTCTGTCTCCACACCTCAGTTTCCAGATTTCCTTGGATTCTCAAAATTAGAATTCATAATCTTATTTGTGGGTTTTTAATATTCAAAACAAGCATCAAACCCATTCTTGGATCTATATTGTGCTCTACTTATCCTGTCAGGCTCTTGCTTTTTGTTATTAAATTTTTGAATGATCTGGCATAAAAAGTTCTAAATACGCCCTGCAATTTTCACAGTTACCTTCTCAGTGTTGATAAGCTGTGAGAAAGAGTATTTTTGAAGTGTTTATTACTTCACAGTTAAAAACAAAACCTTAGGTGACTAACTGCTTTTCAGGGTGGGACTAGTTCTTTCTTCAGGCAAAACAGAGTTACAAAAAGGATATATCACTTGAATGTAGGAATCATGCAAACATAAATTTAGTGTTTAGGTGGCACACACATCTTACATTAAATATAACACGAGGCCTTGTCATTAGAGTTCCTCAAATGCTGAAGAAAGAATGTTAAGTCAGGACTGAACTCCAGTGCTTACCTTCTTACTCATTAATAGATTGGTGGATTACAGCAATTCCCAGCATGTTGTCTTGAATACCATCTTCTTCAGCTGTTCTTTCCTTCTATAATGTACCTTTGCCAGTCCCATATCTTTTATCAGTGCTTTTTTTGTTTTAAAAAAGTGCCAGTACTCATATATAAGATTGCACTGATTTCTACCAATCCCCCCTTTCAGGACTAGAGAGAGCTTTCCCCCAAAAGGTGCTGGTATGCTACTCAGTACCAGTTATTACTGTCACAAAAAAGCCCCGTCTTTCATCAAGCCTTTAGTTCAGTCCCTCAGTTCCCATCCCACATGGAATAGTGAACCCTAACCAGATATACAGGGATGTACAAATACACCATTTTTTGTATAATTTTTCTATGTGAGCCTTTTCATTTGACTTGTTTGATCTTTGGTGTTCTCAATTTCCTTTTATACCATTTCTCTGCATGTTATTTATATACTATTGACTTCAAATAGCATTTTAAATATCTTCATTTTAACAAAAAAACATATACTGATAGGAAACAGAAAATGTTGTGTAAGTGAAGACTCACAGATTCTGTTCACACAGAGAGAAGGGAAATTGATGAGTTCAGTGATCAGAGTGTCAGGCATGGACTGGAGACATCAATCAAAACAAAAGGGTTGAGCTAAAGTGAGGAATCAAACCCGGTTCTCCAGATTAGAGTCCACTGCTCTTAACCACTACACCATGCTACAACATGTCACTTCTTAAATTCTGTGGTGAATCCAGAATCCATCCATCCTTTAACCATAGTCTTGCCTACCACCTCTAAAGAAATATTGTGAGTAAATGAGTGGTAATCATTTTAATTGTTTGTTTTTTTAAAAAAAAAATCAGGGCCATTTGAAAAGTTCCTGATTATACTATTGGAGATGCAGGCCTTCAGATTCACTCAACTTAAAAAGATGTAAGAAAATCTGGAGTCCAGCTGAACAACTTTACTTTACAAAGATACTGCTATTTTGCTTATACACCACTTTCACTTAGTTATTTAATGAGCGACTTGACGTAATTGTTTTGTTTTAACTTTATTATTTGTATCTAATCGGATGCTCAAAGCCTCACACAGTGTTATTTAAATAACAACGGTGAAATCTAAACTATATAACCAGCAAATATAAAAACTGCAATGTGCCATAATTAAAGACACTGACATATAAAAGCATCAGAAGGAAGTCTGGCCAGAAATGGGAGATAGACTGAGTTTTCTCAGAATCAAGAGATTAGATCAGGTGAGCCTTTGTATGGATGTGACATTCAGTTGTTGGTACTCTTTGTCTGTAATCAGTATATACTAAGTTATGGTTTTATTCATTTTTAGAAGGTTTTCAGGATCATCACATCATTTCTCTGCAGCAAATGTGAAAGCATTTATGTGGAGCATTTCTATTGAAAGGTACACTGCTCCATCTCATGTTGAAAAGAAAGTTTGCCAGGAGTATTAGAGCAGCCAAAGTTAAGTCATTCTTCTAATGTTCCTTGAAAATTCTTCAGTTTTTGGAAGTCCCCTAAATCCTCCTTTCAAAAGCTCCTCAGAAAGGAAAAATGACTGAGCTGATAGCTTTAACCAGCTTCTGTTTACACTTGTGAAAGTGGAAAATGAGGTGCATTAATAGGCCATATGAGAAATCTCTGTTGTACTTTTTCATGCTTTGACTCACCATTCTCCTTCAAAACCTGCCTGGAAACATCTGGCACATTTTAAAAAAAATAGCAACATTTTGAATGGAAGAAGGGAAAGTCTTTCTAAAATTATGTATTGACTGTAATGACTCAGATAGTTAAATATAATGATGCCAGTAGGTGCTGCTTGAATATGGAAAGGTATGTAGTTCCAGAAAGTCTAAACTTTTTTTATTTTTGAAAGCACAGAAGTATCCTGTTGTGTCATTAACTCAAATGGGTGCTTAAGGAAGCAGCTGTTATAAGATTAAACAGCTTAAAAGTTGCTTTACTATTTCAGATTGTCTCCAGGTAGCATTATTTTATGAGTTTACTTCATTTGATTGTTCCTAAAGTTTCTTCCTTCTAAAAACAGTCTGCTATAGTCTGAATTTAAATTGAAGATGAACAAGAAAAACAACAACCCTCCAGACATTGTAGTCTAATTCAGTGGTTATCAAACATATGGCGATATCAAGAGAATGGAACCATGATCAAAGTCCGGTTTGCTTTGTTTCTTACTCTTCATACTAATGTTTCCCTAGTTCTAAGCAAGCATTCATTCAGAGATTCATATGAAAGCACAGAGGCAAAATCAGGGTAATATCTGCTGGCCCTGTCCTCAGTCTTCACCTCTGCATAGGGGGCATGTGCATGTGAGGCCCAGGAGTGGGGCCAGCCAGTATGAACCTGATTCTTCTCCCCTCCACACATTTCACCTCTAAAAGGTGTTACCAAAAGGATAACCCCCACGAATAAAGGGGAACAGTGATGCTCAAAGAAAAGATTGCTGTTGTGTTCTAAGGTTTTTCAAAATACCGCTTTTCACTTAACCCAAGATTTTTGAATTGTTTTCCAAATTCCTTATGAAGACATTTTCCTCCATAAGGAAAATAACCAAGCCCGTGACTATTTCACGTTAATTCTTTCTTGGGTGGTTATTGCCTGTTTAGATTTAATCAGTTTGTATGTGAAGTAAAAATCTTGAGAGCAGGTCCCAATGTCATCACTTTGTTCATAGTTCCTTGAATCATACTTGCTATTCTCTTTCCTGGTCACCCAGACTGGAGTTTAGTTAGCTCTGGATTAGGGTTGTGCAAAAAAAACCACGTTAAATTTCAGGTTCAGGTTTATTGGGCCTGATTTTTTTGGGTAAACCTAAAATAAGCCATACTGGTAAATTCTGGTATTCAGATAATTTCAGGTTTACTGAACAATTCAGGCTCATTATAGTCTAGGGGATTTTTTCTGAAACTCCTTGGGTGCCATTTTTGGAGGTAGAGTCCCCAAATTTGCAGCATGGCTGCAAGGGACTCTCTCAAAGTTTGGTGAACTTTGGGACGGGGGTCCAATTTTATGGGCCCACAAAGGGGTCACCCCCATCCTGCAGGCATTTGTGAGCCGAGCTGTGTCCGTCGGTTTTCAGGTTCAAAAGTTCAGTGTTGCCGATGAGTGGCAGAAAGAGCTGATTCCAGGCTGGCACTTCAAAGTCTGGGGGCTGCCTTCGTTTCTGAGTTGCTTTGCATGACGTCCATGCAAATTCCTATTCGGCTTTTTCGGGAATCACCTATTCGGCTTCGGCTTTATCCCCAGGTTTAGGTATCCAGTAAACCTGAATCCTGAAAATTACCGAAATGGCTAATTTCTGATTTATTTCCGGTTTGGGTTTATCAATATGCACAACCCTACTCTAGATTTAGCATCCTGAATAATGGAACGTTATCAGCAAAAGTAGGTACCTAGCTACTCATTCGAAATGTTACAGAAACAAGAAGCAAATTTATTCTGTGCAGTTTGATTCTGTTCATGCTGAAACATTAGCAGTTTCAACTTATTATGCTGATAATCGCCAATTTCTCTGAAGCTGCATGCTTTAAAGTGGATACCTGAAATGCAAACAGCCTGGTTCAATCATTTTCCAAACATTCAGCAATCTTCTACAAGTTGCTTTTATTCTTCCTCTATTTGACAAAAACAAAAATACTGTTATCAGGTTGCATGTAGGTATGGGCCACCTCTAGGTTATTTCTGAACTATATTTTCAATCTTTGAAAAATAATATGGGAGGAGCCAAACACTATGCGAATTCTTTTTTCTTAAAGCACTGTGAAGCAGAAAATATAACTTTGATTGGCTTTGTCAGTGTGGTTCATTAACAGACCTTTGAAGAAATACGTATTAAAATTGCATCTCTGTACTTTAAATACATAAATCATATGTAATTATTAATCAGAATTAATATGCAAGGGATCAATGGGCACAAAATTGCTCCCACAATTGTAGAGACTGAATTAATTTTTCATACACAATATGGAGAGTTTAACCTGTTTAGTTCTGAAGTTAAAGGGATTGTGGTTCCATTGCCTTGCTGACAATTTGTGCTGTTTAATATTTTCATATCCTCAAGAGCCTTTATAAGAATAGCTGTTCCATTCATACAAGTCATTATCCTTACATCAGAGGGACAACTTTCTTCTCATATAAACCTTGGCACTGGTTTGCAGTTCTGCTGGTGGTACAACAGCTCCCATTAGTGGTTGGACACATTGTGTGTACAACCATTCACACATAACAAAGGGCAGACATAGGAGGACCACTCTGGGAGGGCAAACTTGAGAGTTGGCATGTGGGGTAGCCCACGGTCTATTCTTTTCCTTAAGTTATTCAACATCTGTGTGAGAACACTGTATGTAGCTTTGGAGTTTGGTGTCATTGATATGATAATGAAACCCAGCTATACATATCTGTATATCTATTTCTTGTGTGGGCAGATCTGCAGATACCTAAATCTATGGATCTGGCCCACATTGAGAAAAAGGAGATTTTTGTCAAAACTTGGGGGAAACCCCAGGTTTGCAAAAAAAATCTGATACTAAAAAAATACATTGGGGGAGAAAAAGGGGGGTTGTCAGGGAGAGTGAAGGAGAAAGAAGGAGGATTGTCTGAGGGAGTGGGAGAGAAGGAGAAAGAAGATGAGAGATACTGTCTGGGGGAGAAATAGAGGGGAGGAGGGTAGAGAAAGTGGAGTAGATTGGTAAGGGGTGGTTGGAAAGAAGGTGGACATTGTCTGAGAAGGGCTAGGGGTAAGATGGAGGAGAGAGGATTGCTATAGGAGGTGTGGGAAGAAAGGGGGAAGACTGACATAGAAGGGGTGAGGGCAGAAGTGGTGAGGGAAGATTGACAGATAAAGGGTAGGAACAGAAAGAGAGGGGGGAATTTTGACAGAAAAGGGGGGAGAGGGAAGGAAGCAAAGGTGTGGAGATGCCCTGTCCCTGCAGGTTTCTTGAAGGTCCCCACTTGTCTATAAGTATCTTTGACTAAGCCTTCAATATGCCCTTGTCTCATTCTCTGGGTGTTGTCTGGATGTTGTAGCCAAGTAGTAAAGGACAAACAAACTAAAGCTGAATCCAGATAAGGTAAAGGTAATATTGGTCAGGAAGGCTAGTTAGAGGGGACTTCACTGCCCATTTCTGATGGAATGTCTTTTGTACTAGTAGATTAAGTTAAGAGCCTGAAGTGCTCTTGGGCCTGACCTTGCAGATGGAAAGTAGGCTGTTGCTAGGAATGCCTTTTGGTTTGGTTACATCTGGCTCAAAAACTACACTTTTTTGGATACAGCTGATCCTTGCCACACTGATCCATACTAATGTAACCTCAAGACTAGATTATTATGATGTGCCCTTTGTGGGATTGCTCTTGAAGATGACTTTAAAAACTCCATGTGGTACAGCCAGAGTGTTTACAGATGTAAGTCAGCCAGACTAGCCATATTACAGCAATATAACATAAAATGCACTGGTTACCAGTTTTTCCATGTTCAATACAAGGTGCTGGTTCTGACATGTAAAGCCCTTTCTGTTCTAGAACCACCTAATTTAGAGCTCTTCCCAGATGAACATGAAAGAACTTTGCACCAAAACCTGCTTTCTGGTATTCTTTAAGAGAGGCTAAGGCAGCCTCAGCCCAGGTAAGGATGTTTTTGGAAGAAGCTCAATCCTTCTGGAATGGGCTGCCAAATGATGCAATGGCCATATCCCTTCTGCAGTTCAGAACAAAATACAAGGGAGAGATTTTTAGTGTAACCTATGGATGAATATGACTTTCAGGTTGGCTTTTTCAAAAGTTTTTGGGAGGTTTTTGATTTATTTTATTTGCATTTTTTATGTCTTGAAACCACTCTGAGCTTATATTGGGGAAAACATTATTTAAATATATTAAATAAGAGTACATGCAGTACTGAAGGATCAAATTAATGGCATTCATTCTTCTAAGTATTTGGGATCCAGTTCCTCATTCACTCTAACTCATCTGTATTCAAACTGTACTTACCATCATCTACAGTATATTAACGCTGCTTATTTATCAGAAATATATTTCCATATACCTTTCTCAATCTCTTCATCTTTCCTGTTGCAAATATTGCTTTATTTTTTAATCATGACTCCCATATTTTTAATATCTATTACTTACTGCTAGGCAATCTCTGTTTTGTAACAACCACATTTTATTTTACAGCTATTATCAGATATTAAGATCTTTTGAAATGGCACACTTCATTGCACTGTAAATTAATATAAAACAAAAGAAGTTGCTAAATATGCCATTGCAGTATCACAAGAGTGTCAATTCTGTATGTCTTTGGACAAGGTGACTATTTGCATAGGCTTCTCTGGACCTGTTCCATTGTATTCTGGAAAAGTGCATTTCTCCCCCTACAATATTTCTTTTAAAATCTGCTTGTAGGTATAGTGGAAAAGGGTTTAGGTGAGTGGTAGGGTTGCCAACCTCCAGTTAATATTCAATATAGTAAACTCAACTGTAATTATGAGTAGTAGTCAAAGAACACAGTTGTAGGCTAATATTAACACAGTCAATCTCTGTATTATAACATCAGTTAGTATTTGTATTATAACATACTGTTCTTTGACTACTAACCTCCAGGTAATAGCTGGAGATCTCCTGCTATTACAAGTGATCTCCAGCTGATAGAGATCAGTTCTTCTGGAGAAAATGGCCACTTTGGCCACTGGACTCTATGACATTGATATGTGAGAAATTTATTTGTATGTGGCCTTCACAAAACATTTGTATGTGGCCTTCACAAAACATCATCCACAAAGTAATACAATATTTAAAAAAGAAATGAACAAGAAAATAAAATCTAGTAGGGTTAACAGGGATACGAAGCATCAAAAACAACATCATTCGTGGGATTCTGCTCTGGAGCTTACTATCTTAGCTCTTATTATCCTTCCTGCCAGAGCAAACAATGATGTTCTATGAGAAATATACTTATTGGTGTCAGACAGCAAGAATATGATTTTCTCCTTTTCTGAGTGGAGGTTTGTACCCACTAGTAGCCCATCCAGAAACTTAGTCCTGGGCTGTGCATAGAGTGGGCAATGGAGTAAATAATGGCGTAAATCCTCCTGTACACGGGTATTGCAGATACACAAGTGTTGATCCTTGGGGATTTGTTTGTACCGCCCAACTAAAACAGCCGTTGGCATGGTTTCAAACTGTACAGCAGAAAACTCTGCCCTAAGGTTATAATTTGAAATCTTAGCTAGATACTGGGCTCTAAGGTGGTCACTTTTAAGTAATTTGAACCATGGTGCAGACTGTGCCTTCTGAATTAACGCCCTGTCAAACAGGGCATCAAAGACCCAGTCTCTTAATTGTGTATTCGCTGCTGAAAGTCTTAGAAGGTCATCGGGGATGGAGTACTGGGTTAATAGTTTGTTTATAAAACTTGATCGTGCTGGGTCCCTTGAGAGCATAATATCAAAGGGCAGCTTGCTAAATGAGTTTGATCTGTCCACTATATTTTTTTAAAAATAGTTTTAGAACCTCAAGATGGATGCAGGCCCTAAGAGATGGTAAGCCTGTTTCAGCTCTCATCAGAGCGATTGGAGTACCCTTAGGAAGGACCAGGATACACCTCAGGAATGAATTTTGAATTGTTTCTATATTCGCAATATTGTCTTCTTTCCATCCCCAAACATCTGCTCCATATAGGAGGTGAGCAATGACCTTACTTTTAAATAATTTTATGGCTGGCTCTATGAGGTGACCTCCCCTAGTGTAATAAAACCTCAGGATGGAGCCCGTGATCCTCGTTGCAGAGGACTTTATAGATGGCAGATGGTAATTCCAGTTTAAGGTATCTCTGAATGTTAGGCCAAGATATTTAAACGAACTGCTCTGCTTAATTGGATTTCCAAGTATACTCCATAGGGAGGTTTTAGCCTTTTTTTCTAAAAACCACCACTTTTGTTTTTTCATAGTTTATATCCAGGGTGTTAGCCAAATTGCCCTTTAACTTGGGGAATTAGCAGGCAAGATGGCAAATTACAATATTTATTTTTATAGCGATATCGCAACCTTTGTCTACCAGAGCCCGTAACTGTGACCTTTAAATAAAGACAGACGCAATAGATTTCCAATCAAAAGTGTTTATGTCTTTTTCATTCAAATCAATGATGCAACCACACATACAGAGAATTCTAGGAAGTTTAAAGAGAGGAGTTCAAGCACAAATAGGAGTTGTCGAGGAGGGGTAATATCTACCTTCAGATGCGGTGTTGTCCAAGTTCACGTAGACTAAGACAGATTGAAGGTTAAAACCGAGATGGGGGCAGGGGTTCCCGTAGACTTGACCAGCAAGGCGGGAGGGAGCGTGGTTGGGCTGCGCAAAACCCAAACCGACAGAGTAACGGCAAAGGTGCCAGGAAAGACCTAAGGATAGTTAAGTTACATTAATGGGCTGGGGGCACCCCAGATATACTGTTTTCCTGGGGGTGGGGAGAGGGGTTTCACCCCTCCTAGGTTCCCAGGTGACAAAAGGTGACAAAAGGATTAAGCTGTGGCTACCGGGGTGGGGTGGTGAGAATTTGGAAATCTATTCTGATTCCGATGGCGGAACTGGAAACTGTCTGCTGACAAGATTAACATTCTGGAACAATGGGTGCGATCTGTGCAAACGTCCTGGGATCACTGCTGTAGCTGGAGGAACGACTCATCTTGATATCAGGATCACTGTTGATGGCCCATTAAGCTGTGGATGTTGCAAGGGGGGGGTGTTTGGCACTGACTACATGACTGTCTGCTTTCCATGACATGGCTGCGGCTGGAACAAAGGTTGTACAGGAACATGGCTTCTCTCAGGTTCACTGGAGGCTGCCCCTGCATCTGCTTCCTAGCTGCTAGCTGCACAGCGCTCGCAGGAGCGTCCGAGTCCGTTACTACGGAGCGCGCAGCGACCGTACCGTAGCGTTTGGGGCGGGCGCGTGGCCAGAACAGTAGTCACGTACCTGCATAACGGGTTCCAGGTCCAGTCCAGGAGTTTTAGGCGGGCCAGTATGCTATCAAGGGCCTCCTCCTTACAGTAAGTACCTAATTGCTGTAACAGCCTTCTCAACCCAATTTTTGTAAGAAAGATTAAAACCATGTCATCTGCATATAGGAGAACAGAAACTTTTCTTTTCTCCTGGGGATGGTGAGAAAAATTGAGGGCCAGATAGATTTTCAACTATGTTATTTATATAGAAATTAAATAACAGTGTTACCAAAACACAACCCTGCTTTACCCCCCTACAAACTGGGATTTTATTGGTCAGAGAGCCAGATGTTCCCACTCTAATTTGGGCAAAAGTGTCCGTGTGTAACTCATGCAGTAAAAACAGTAACCGCTTGTCGCTGTTCAGATCTCCTAATTTTTGCCATAACCGATTCCTATCAATAGAGTCAAATGCAGCAGCCAGGTCAACAAATGCTACATACAACACTTTTATTGGTCCATTTATACCCGAAAAGGCCAGTCTATAACACTGAAGTCCCTCCCCTCCCAAAACCCCACCTTCCTCAGGCTCCGCCCCAAAAACCTCCAGGTATTTCCCAACCCAGAGCTGGCAACCCTAGTGAATCTGCTGAGTCCATGCTATGATCGAACTGTCTCACCAAACAAGGAACTGTTCTATGTCAGTGTAATGGTATCTGAAAGCATTTCCTACTGAAAATCATAAACTTGTTGTTTGAAGAGTCCTGGCTGGCTACTCCATGTTTACTCAGAGTGAGACTTTCCAGGGCCAACTGAGTATTTGTTTCATGCTGATTAGGGATTTCCTAATTCCTGTTCCTGATTGCACAAACTCAGTTCGTACCAATCAGTATTTAGCGAACAGCGATATGCTTTTAGTCTCAATCACTTTTTAGCATGGAGGTGAATTTTTTTGAAGTTATGGTTCTAGAGTTCGGCAAACCAAATAATGCTTCATTAATCTATTTCATTTTTCCTCAAAAGGGGAAATGGACTTCTTCGTAAAAGTGTGCCCTGGTTATTTCTGTACTCTTTATATTTCAGGCAAATTTTCTCCCACTCCACGGATAATAAAGCATGTCTAAAGGGGAGGTCTATACTGGAAAAAGGTTTCATTAATCATGAATCATTCCAATTTGTCATTTGGCAACAGAAGACTTCCTCATTTATCCTTTGAATGAAATTAGCTCTGGTCTGGGCTGCAGATAAGAATCTTAATTGCCTTGGCAACTCTCCGTGGCCATGCATGTATGCTTCTTAAAATGGCAGAGAGGGTTTATTAATGGCAAAGATTGGATTCTTTGCAAGATACTTTGAACAATTGTCAGAAGTTATTTTGTATCTGATATTCAGAGAGGCTATTTAAAAAAATATGTGTCTGCATATACAACATCTCTTTAGGATTGTTTCATAAATGGTAGAACCGTGGAACCCCGAGAATGTAGTAAGGGTGGTTAACATTTGTGGTGATAGAAACTAGTTATTTCTGTTCCTGATTAATGTTGCTAACACTGGGGTAGAGAGGAACCCTGCAATGAGGTATAAGAAAAAGGTATAGGATGGTTCTCCATGCTATAAGCAGCTAGAGAAGAGCAGGCAAAGAAATTAGCATGTAAAGACACTTTTCAAGCAGTTTCTGTGTTATGACAGTAACATGTAACTTGGCCTCTACTTCTGTAGACAGGAATACAGACAAATACTGTAATTTTCCATAAGGGAGTATGGAAATATCCCAAAAATAACAGGAGATATTGGGGTGGGGGAGGGGAAACGTTATTACTCTTCTCAACACCAGGGCACAAGCTTCATTGTTCCAGTGCTTTCCTTCTGTTCTCTCCTGAGGTCAAAGCATGAAAGGATAGTTTGATTTCAAAAGGGGAATATGCTGTCTGTTAGATATTTCCCATTTCCCTGAGTGGTAAGAAGTTCCTCTGGCAGCATTTCTCAGTTTAGTTTCCTTTTGATGAGGGAGCATTAGCAATTCAAGGTGTCATCTATGATTTGTGCAATTTACAAGTGTACACATAGAACATGAAGTGTATCAAACAGACATATCCCCAGGAGGACAACTTGGGCAGCCCCCTCACATGAAGCTGCCTTATATTAGCCCTTCACAAGTTACAGTGAACACATGTATAATTCCTGCACAGTGTACACTTGACTCTTCTATATACATGACCTGAGTAATTCTCATGTTAGATTCAAAGCATGTACAGCTGTACATGTGATATTTGCATGAGTTTCAATCCATGACCTTCTGAATGCAAAGCTGATGCTCTACTGTGATTTTAATTTTTGATTTTACTCTGTTTAATGTATATATTTAAATAGTATTTTATTGGTTGTTAGCTGTCTTGAACCTGACTTTGGATGGGGAAAGGTAGGGTAGAAGTAATAATGATGATGATGATAACAATAACAATAACAACCACCTCCTTAAGTTCCCCCCACAGTTTCTGCTAAGCCCAGCTAAAAAAAATATATCTGTCCCCTGAATATATGTTCAAAACTCCAGGTTGCTGTCTCTTTTGTCTCTCTTCCCCTTCTCTTCAGCTGGAAGAATGTCACCTTCTCCATGATCCACATTCTCCATGATCTTTCGTCTCCTTCAAAAACACAGCAAGATTTCCAGCTACCAGGAAGTCTAAACTTAAGGATATGGAAGAATTTAAAATGATGTGGTCAAAAGCCTTCGCATACTGGGACAAGCTGGCAAAAATGAATTTTATTAATATAGTGAACGAGTTGTAGATTGAATTTTTGGTAGTCTAGATTATTGTTAAAATATTGTATTAATAATCTGCTTAGACACTTCTCCGGAAGTTCAACATGGTGGTGGGAGGGATTAAGGGTACACTGGTGGAAGGTGGTGAGAATGAAAAAGGTAGAATAAATGTAATAAGACTGTAAAGAATGTATTTTGGGTTTCTTTAATTTTTTACATATATCATTCTTATTACGTAGTTTTCTATATTGTAATATTTCTTTTCTTTTTTTGTTTGTATTTTTTATGTTGGAAAATATAATAAAAATTCTAAAAAATAAAAAATAAATAAACTTAAGTTTACATTAGTGGAGCTTGAAATAGTTATCCCAGCTATGAAACAGGAATCTGCCTAACAAAGGAATGGCCAAGCAGCAGTCATAATATTCCAAATATAATAAATGGAATAACCAGCTCTAACATGCTATTATCATGATGGAATATTTTAGATTTGGTACAGGGTATGACAGACCAAAAGCAGAGTAGTTACTACTGATGCAATTCAGCAGTGTCACTACTTGGAAGCATTATATTATATGAATATTGAGTTATAGCCTACCATTTGGTTCAGGTAAGTATGGAGTCTTCCTCTGACACAAGAAGGCTTCCTCCAGGAAGAAGAGAGTCTTCCACAGAGTCACTTCTGCCAGAGCGAGGATCTTTGCACAAGTAAAAGTTTTCATACTTAGCTGACTGGCATGGTATACAGTTCACTTCTCATCCAAACTTCACAACAATAACCCCTTACCACACCAAAAAAGTGCTTGGTTAGAATACTAAATGGTTCAAAATTATCCCTACAATAAACATTTAATGAACAAATGAGTTTTAGATGACAAGAATTCTTAATATACATGTGTAATATCTGTTGCAAGGATAGATTTAAAACTTTCACAGAATTTTATCACCAGGAGGACATTCTGAGCAGCATATGTAATAAGTTAATGAATGTGATATAAAAGAAAACCCCATCAAACAAGCAGAATACTTTAATTAATAATGGGTTTCACCTTTGATGTTGTTGTGCTTGTGAAAAAGATGATTATTTTCTGCTAGCAGTAAGGAGGGGGGAAAGAATGATGCTTTGAAAATTCATATTAAGATTTTGCTGATTCTTTCCAATTTAATCAGATTTGTGCGGTGAAGAGTAGTGTAGATTTACTAGGCATTGTTATAAATTGTGTTTGACAAGGATGCTGGATATTAAAATGTCACTTGCTTGCTTCTAGGTCATCAAAGTATTTTTTACAAGTGCAATATTAATACAGGGAATAGAACATAAAGCCATTTTAATGTCCCTAATGTAATCACTGCAGCCACTTTATGACAAATCTATCTAGTTTATTTCTGCTGCGGATGTTCCACATGAATTTTCAACAATGCAATGGCAGAATACCATAAAAATGTAATTGCAGTAGACTAGTAGCTTCAGTGCACTTTCCTATGAGTTGTCCACTTGATGTCTGTGAAGTTTGCTCCTGAGTATATAGGCTTAGTCCAAAGCTTGAGACAGAATGGCACTAATTTAAAACAATATTGATTTTTAAAATGTGAACAATCATATCTATGTAAGTGCCATCAAGTTTCAACCAGCTTGGGGTGACCCCAGCTAGGTGCTGTCATGGCAAGTGAGAAGCAGGGGTGGTTTGCTATTGCCTTCCTCTGTATCCTTGGTGGTCTCCCAACCAATTACTGACCATGGTTAACTTCCAAGTGTAGTGCCATCAGGGAAGAATCCCCAAAGAGGATTAGGGAATAGTGTGGTCAGGTGATCTTGTCTGGATTCAAGTATGTTGGCAGCTAGGTTCCATAGTGGAAGAAAGAAGAGGGGAATAAAACCCAACCTAAAAACAGAAGGTTCGGTGGAAAGAATATATATATATATATATATATATATATATATATATATATATATATATATATATATATATATATATATATATATATATATGTGTGTGTGTGTGTGTGTGTGTGTGTGTGTGTGTGTGTGTGTATGTGTATGTGTATATGTATGTATATATATGTATATGTATAAATACTGAAAATATAATTTGTTAGAAGCGCTAAAGGTTAAAATTATTTAAAAGCATCAAAAATTATTTAAAAGCATCAAAATAGCACAATGGCATTTCCTGAGGTTGATAACTGTAACCACATACCAAACACGTTTCGGCCTATAGGGCCTTCATCAGTGGTTAATTAAAACCCTTGTTAAGACTGCACACATTTACAGAAATAAATTAATAAGTACATATACCAACAGTTCAAACCCAACCAGGCATGTGCATAGGTTGTCTGAAAAGATAGAGTAATAATGGGTTAGTTTCTATCTATTTAATAGTCCATTATATAAGTCTTGAAAGAGATGTTTGAGTAATTAGGAATAGATTTTGTAAGTATTTTTCAAACATCTGGTCAGATAGGTTCTAGTTATAATACTGTAAAACATAATTATACAGATTGGAATCCTCAGTTCATTATTAATCTAACTTGAATAATTACTTTGCTATGTATATTAAATATACCAATGTATAAACACATACCTGGTTAGTATATGTCTCTCATATACTATGTGTGCAGGTATCAACCTAGTAAAGCAATGTCAAACTGGTGATCCTATTCCATTCTAAATAGTGTTAAGAGGTAGAAAAGGGCAAGAGTCCAGTAGCACCTTAAAGACTAACAAAAATATTTTCTGGTAGGGTATGAGCTTTCGTGAGCCACAGCTCATTTCTACCAGAAAATATTTTTGTTAGTCTTTAAGGTGCTACTGGACTCTTGCCCTTTTCTACTACTGCAGGCAGACTAACACGGCTACCCACTGTGAATTAGTGTTAAGAGGGTGATGCAAGCTGTATGACTCAGCACATCTGTAATTGGGTGATGCAATCACCCTGTATCTCTTTGAGAAGTCTAGTTACAGCAAGTTCTATGACTTAGCACATCTGAACTTGGGTGATGCAATCACCCTGTGTCTCTATGAGAAGTATAGTTACAACTGATCCTGTGCACTCAGGCCAAGGGATTTTTCAAGTAGATTACAATGTTGTAAAGTTTGAAAAAGTCCCTTAGAGACAAAGCCAGTCATTTAAGCCTTTTGGAGCCAAAGTTCCCAAAGTATAAATCCAGAAAGTCTCTCTTTTCCTTAGAAGCCTCTGCTGAAGATGAGACGTTGCTGGCACTTTTTCAACAATCCAGAAGCGGAGGTCCTTTTCTGTGTGAGTGCTGCACTAATGGTGTTGTCAACTTCCTTGTTCTGATGCAGCTCCTGTGCTCGCATATGCGCATCCTGATTGGTCTTGTTGACATGCCAACATACGTAAGTTTACAAGAACATTGTATAACATAAATAATACCACTAGAATTACAATTAACGAAATCCTTGATGTAAAAGGTTCTGTCTCCATTAGAATTGTGAAAGGTGTTTCTTTTAACTGAATGGGGGAATACAGCACAGTGTCCACATGGAAAATTATCTTGTGGCAGCCCCTTCCCATCTATAGTATTTTTCTTAGTGGTCTGATCTTTTAATGAGCTGCTCACTAGAATGTCCTGGAGGTTTCTGGATCTTTTGTATAAAAAGAGGGGAAGAGAGTAGGGCTGTTGAAAAATTTTTTTTGGTAAAATTTGGATCCGGCAAAATCTGGTCCATTTTGATCCGGGAAATGCCGAAGTGTGAACTCCCCCACTTCGGTTCCATGGAATCCGTCACGAGATTTGAGTTTGGGGGGAAAATTCAGCCGAATAAAGCCATAAAAAAACCATTCGCGCCTTTCCGCGGCTCCGGGAGGAGCATTTTTGGGTTTGAGGTCCCAAACTTTCAGTGTAGCTTGAGGGGGCCCTTCTTGCAAGAACCCCCAAATTTGGTTACGATTGGGTTGGGGGGGGGGA
Organism: Euleptes europaea; assembly: GCF_029931775.1. NCBI lineage: Eukaryota > Metazoa > Chordata > Lepidosauria > Squamata > Sphaerodactylidae > Euleptes > Euleptes europaea. The sequence continues at coordinate 39,285,214 of NC_079323.1, forward strand.
AATATGGGTCCGGGAAGGGGTACCATCCTTAATGTGCATCTATTCCATTTTACAGCACATTCGCTCCTTCTTAATGTTTATAGTAGGGTTAGCTTCACATCTAGAGTAATGTGCCATGTTATTCAATTGCCTGTAGGCCTCTTTAACATAATCTTCTCTACCCCACACAACTATAGCAATCCCTTGTCTGCAGGTTTGAAGGTGACATCTTTGCGTTGTGACAGCTGGTGTAAAGTTACTTTTTCAGTTCTATTTAAATTATGCCAAGCGGAGGATCCCTGCTGAGGGGGATCCGTCATTTGCGGGGCCGCGCCGGGTGGCTGGGCCCGGCTGGCTCCTCGGCGGGAAGGGGAGTGGGGGGGGGTCCCGCGCTCCCTCCTGACTCCCAGCGAGTGGCGGGGGGGTAGCTCCTACCTGCTGGTGGCGGTGTGGTGGGGAGCATCTGCTCCGCTCTCCGATCCTCGTGGCGGCAGGGGAAGCAGGAAGTAGGTAACAGGAAACCCCCCCCGGTCTCCGCGCGCCTCCCCTGTCCCGCCTACATTTCAAATGGGCCAATGGGAGCCCACTCCCAGTCCCTGTGTCCCGGCCGGCGCGAACTGACCAGGGCGTTCCGTCTGGTCCGCCGGGCAGGTACTTAAAGGGAGGACCTGCTCAGGCTGGCCCTGTTTGCCTGCACGCTTGTGCTGTTTTGCCTGCCTGCTTTGTGCTGTTTTGCCAGCCTGCTTTGTTTGCCCGCAGTTTTTCTTCCTGCTGCCTGCCATGCCCAAACAAGGAGGACAGGGGGCCCGGCCGGCGCGGCGCCAGGCGGCGCCGTCGAGGAGTGGGCAGCGGGGCGCAAGGGCAGCGCCTGCTGGGGGTGCTTCTGGCTCTGCTGGGGCGCACCTCTCGGCCACGGCAGCGGGAGGCTCGGGGATGAGGCCGGCTGCTGCTTCTGCGAGGGGTGGCTCAAGGAAGAGGCCGGCGGCGGCCTCCAAGGTGGGCAGCTCGGGGAAGAGGCAGGCGGCTGGCGGCGCAGTGAAGAGGCCGGCAGCAGCAGGGACTCGGGCCCCAGCCAAGGGCGTCAAGGGGGATTCCTCCCTTAAGGGGCTTACGACAATTGTGCAGAAGCTGGCCGAGGAAGTGGCTGGCTTGAAAGCGGCAGGCGACTCTAGTGCGGCAGGGAGTTCTGCTTACATTTCAGGTTTGCAGGCAGGTAGCAGCGGAACGGCGAGGGGGGCAACGCGGAGAAAGCGGGGCGGCTCTTCACCTCCCAGTTCCAGCGGCTCGCAGTCTGGAGGATCCAGGGACAGGGGCCGGCGGAGGAGGAAGTCAACTCACAAGGCCCGGTCTTCACATAAAAAGGGGAGACGCAGCAGAGAGGTTTCAGACAGCGGGGGAACCTCAGGTGGGTCTTCATCTGGGGATGATTCTGATGGGGCGTCCGCCAGGTTTTGGAGGGCGGGTGCTGAGGTACCTGGGCTCCCTGGGTGGGTCCTACGTAGGCGGGCAGAGGAGGAGAGGCTTGACCAGGAAGAAAGGGGGAATGATGTCTGGGGGGGCGATAAGACCGCTAAGGGCCCTCCGTATAAATCCACCTGTGTTTCTGGGGACAACCCGCCTGGGATCCACTTACCCAGGGATTTGAGGGAACAAATTCTTGATGGCTATTACATCGATGTGATATCGCTGATTAAGCCTGAGATGTCGGTTGGTAGGAGTGTTAAGGCGGGGGGTCAAGGGTCAAGGAAGATTCGGGTCGATCCCAAAGACAGGACATTTGACAATTGGCTTGCTGGTTTTGGGGTTTATATGGCGGTAGTCGCGGCCTCTTACCCAAAAAGGGCTTGGCACCTCCTGACCCATCACAACTGTGTCATTAAGGCACGTGCTCTGGCAGGGGAGGCGGCGGCACTGGACTATGACGAGGAATTCCGTAAGAGGGCCTCTAATAATGATCAGTGGCGCTGGGATCACATGGATAGTTATTTGTGGTCCACACTGGTGAATCCACATGTAAAAGTTAGGTCTGAGTCAGCGAGAGGGGTTAAGTGGGCTCCACGCCGAGATTCCAGCAGGAAGGTGTGCTGGGAGTATGGGCAGGGTCGCTGCAGCCGCACTAATTGCAGATTTGAGCATATATGTGAATCCTGCTTTGGCGGTCACCCTAAGTCCAGCTGCCCCAGGGCCCAGCAGCCCTTTCGGGGGGGACGGCCCCTCACCCAGAGGGACGGGGGTGCCGGGGCCTCCACTGGTGGAGGTAAGTAGTGTTGACTTGTATATGGGTCTTGCCAAGACGCCGGTTCTCTTGGAGGCCCTGTTACCATGGCTGGCCAGATACCCCAACAGAAGGGCGGCTGAGTTCCTGGGGGAAGGTTTCTCCTTTGGTTTTCATATCCCTTTTCAGGGCCCCAGGGTGGCAATGGATGCTCAGAACTTGAAATCTGCTAGGGACCTGCCTGACGTAGTGGCAGCCAAAATTGAGAAGGAGTGGTTGGCGGGCAGGGTGGCTGGCCCTTTTGGGTCCCCGCCCTTTCCTAATCTCAGGGTTTCCCCCCTGGGCGTAGTGCCCAAAAAGGCACCGGGGGAGTTCCGCTTAATTCATCACCTGTCTTATCCAAGGGGGGCATCGGTCAATGAGGCTATCCCGCATGAACTCTGTTCGGTTCGGTATGCCTCGTTTGATCAGGCAGTCAGTTTGGCTCAGGATTGCGGCCCGGGTGCACTGCTCGCCAAATGCGATATCCAGTCAGCCTTCCGGCTACTGCCGGTGCACCCCGAGGATTTCTGTCTGTTGGGGTTCCGCTTCCAGGGGGCTTGGTATTTTGATAAGTCTATGCCCATGGGGTGTTCTGTAGCCTGCGCGGCATTTGAAACCTTCAGCTCGTTCCTGGAATGGGCTGTGACTGTGAGGGCACAGTCCAAGATGGCGACCCACTATCTTGATGATTTTTTATTCCTGGGGAGGGCCGGCACGGAGGAATGCTCTAGCTTGCTGCTGGCATTCGAGGGGTTGGCCCAAGACCTCGGGGTTCCCCTGGCCCAGGAAAAGACCGAGGGCCCTTCCACGAGGCTTGTCTATTTGGGAATAGAGATAGACACTATGGCGGGTACATCTCGCCTCCCCGAGGACAAGCTGTTAGCCATGCGGGCTCTCATTTCACTGTTTTTGGCACAGCGGAAGTGTTCGCTGCGGCAGCTGCAATCTTTGGTGGGGCACCTTAATTTTGCCTGTCGGGTGGTCTCCCCTGGGCGGGCTTTTGTGGCCAGATTGGCCAGGGCCACAGCGGCAGCTGCCCGCCCCCATCATCGTATTAGGATCACCAAGGGTATGAAGGCGGATCTTCGCGTCTGGGATGCTTTCCTGCTGCATTTTAATGGGGTGTCATTGTGGCAGTCGACGTTGGATTTGGGGGGTGGGGCACTGCAAGTTCAGTCAGATGCAGCGGGGGGGGGTTTTGGCGTGTATTTCAATGGACATTGGTGTGCGCAGTGTTGGCCACAGGATTGGTTTGGGGCAGGGATCGCTAGGGATCTTACCTTCTTGGAATTTTTCCCCATTTTGGTGGCAGTTACTATCTGGAAGGAGCAGTTTCGGGACAAAAAGGTGAGGTTTTGGTGTGATAATGAGGCTGTGGTGCGGATAATTAATAAGCAGTCATCAAAATCCGAGAGGGTTATGCGGCTGGTGCGTGTCTTTGTGTTAACGTGCCTTTCAGCTAACATTACCTTCGCAGCAAAGCATGTGGCTGGGGTGGAAAACAACCTTGCAGATGCATTGTCTCGCCTCCAGGAGGAGAGGTTTCGTGCTCTGGCACCTGGAGCGAACCTGCAGCCGGATCCATTCCCGGAGGAGTTATGGTCTCTGGGCACAGGGACATAATGTTGGGTATTTGCAGCTCTGTGGCGCCGTCCACGTTCAAGTCATACTCCGCTTCGGCTTCGGCCTTCCTGGCGTTTTCAAAGGGTAATGGGGGCACGGGGTCCTGGCCTACCACTGAGGAGGGGGTGTTATGTTATCTGGCAGACATGAGGCGGCGTGGACTGGCCCCCAAGCCCATGCTGAGCCACTTAGCTGCCATTACTTTCTTTAGCAAGGCTCAAGGATTCGTTGACCCGTGCAATTCCTTCCGAGCTCGTAGGGTGGTTGAGGGTTGGAAGCGCCTGGCTCCACGGCCTCCAGATCGCAGGAGACCCATCACCCTGGGAATTTTGTCCAAATTACTAACTGTGTTGCCAAGGATATGCTTCTCTGCCTTTGAAGTGGCTCTCTTCCGGGTGGCCTTCACTTTTGCATTTTACGGGGCCCTACGTGTGGGGGAACTGGTTGCCAGCGGGGCATCAGACAAGTCCTGCCGGGCCTTACAGTTTCGGAATGTAGTCTTGAGTAAGTATGGGCTTCGCATCACCATTGCCCGCTCGAAGACGGACCAAATGGGGGCGGGTTCTGTCCTGGAGTTACGGGCCGCTCCCGTGCGTGAACCTTGCCCTGTTAGGGCTGCCTCCGCCTTTTTGGATGTGCGCCCTGTGGGGGACGGCCCATTCTTGAGGCACGCTGATGGTTCCCCCCTGACTCGCTATCAGTTTGTTAGCGTGTTGCGACTGGCCCTGGGGGAACTTGGGTTACCTGCTGGCGACTTTGGTTCGCATTCTTTCAGGATTGGGGCGGCTACCACTGCGGCAGCTTGGGGGCTATCTGAGCAACACGTCAAGACCATTGGGAGATGGCGGTCGGCGGCTTATAAGACGTATATTAGGCCGGTCGTTAATGATTGTGTTTGAGTTGCAGCTGGAAGGCGGCGCCAAGTGTGGCTGTGTGGCCACAGCATTGTGCATTGGGCAGGACTCTACGCCGTTGGTTCCGGTTGGGGAAGACACCTGGGATTAGATGACCTGATGGAGGCTTCTTGGTTTGGCGTACGAGGCATGCGTTGGGATGCTCTCTTGCCCTATCTGCAGCGGAAGGTGCAGCAACACGGAGTGCCGGATGTCCTTGTCATACAACTTGGAGGCAACGATTTGGGCAAAGTTAAGGGCAACACCCTGCGGGAAGATGCGATGAGGGACCTGCGAACGTTGACTATGTGGTGGCCGGGTGTACGCGTACTGTGGTCGGACATGCTGGAGAGGAGGTCCTGGATGGGGGCAGAGCGCCCCGAGAAGGTGGATCGCGCTAGGCGTAAGGCAACATTGGCTATCGGTAGGGCGGTGGCGGCCCTGGGCGGAGAGGTGATCCCTCATCCCGAGCTGTCATGTCGCCTGGATGCGCTGTATCGCTCGGATGGGGTACATCTGTCATCGTGGGGTATGGATCTTTGGTTGCAGGACATCCGGCATGGTCTATGGGTTTGGTTACAGCGTTAGGCATTGGCGGGAGTCGGCCGAGAGGGGGGATCCCCTCCCGGCCTCCTCTTGTGGCGGTTTTGGGCATGGGGCCAGAATCCTGTTTGCGGAAAAGCCGGCCTGCGAGCCCCCTTTTCCTGGGCTGGGGACCCCAATAAGGGGTTTTGGGGGGGGAGGCCTGTGGTTTGGCTGGCCGCCGTGGCAGTCGGGACAGCCTGCCTCCTCCCAAGTGGCAGTGTTCCACACAGTGGCTGCCGTCCATGTGGTTCCAGTATCTGCCATCTCAGGCTGTACCCAGCATGGGCTGGGCACAGGATACATCAGCTGGCATCGGGTCACCTGATGTCAGGATTCTGCCTCCATGCTTGCCAATGCCTAATGATGTATATGTTGATTTGTATATAGTAAAAGTTGTGGCCTGTTTTATTCCATATTTGTGTTATGTCATATGTTATTCCAGGTAGGGTGAGAAGTAGTGCAGCCCCTTCCCCGGGGGGAGGAGGTGTTTGGTCGTCATGGTTGGGTTGAGCAGACGGGCCCTGGGACCCCTATTGGCCTGGACCCGCAAGCGGAGGATCCCTGCTGAGGGGGATCCGTCGTTTGCGGGGCCGCGCCGGGTGGCTGGGCCCGGCTGGCTCCTCGGCGGGAAGGGGAGTGGGGGGGGGTCCCGCGCTCCCTCCTGACTCCCAGCGAGTGGCAGGGGGGGTAGCTCCTACCTGCTGGTGGCGGTGTGGTGGGGAGCATCTGCTCCGCTCTCCGATCCTTGTGGCGGTGGGGGAAGCAGGAAGTAGGTAACAGGAACCCCCCCCGGTCTCCGCGCGCCTCCCCTGTCCCGCCTACATTTCAAATGGGCCAATGGGAGCCCACTCCCAGTCCCTGCGTCCCGGCCGGCGCGAACTGACCAGGGCGTTCCGTCTGGTCCGCCGGGCAGGTACTTAAAGGGAGGACCTGCTCAGGCTGGCCCTGTTTGCCTGCACGCTTGTCCCGCCCACCCTTTCCCTTTAGCTTAGCTTTGGCCAAGTCACGGTGGTACATAGGGTTTAGTGGGTTGAGGGTAGGTTGTGATTTGTTGTTCGCTGTGGTTCCATTTGCATACGGGCTGTTTTCGAAGTGTTCTTGTTACATTTGTGGGGGGTTTATGGTTGGTTGCCATGATTATCTGTCACAACTGTCGGGGTTGGCGGTTTTGGGCATGGGGCCAGAATCCTGTTTGCGGAAAAGCCGGCCTGCGAGCCCCCTTTTCCTGGGCTGGGGACCCCAATAAGGGGTTTTGGGCGGGAGGCCTGTGGTTTGGCTGGCCGCCGTGGCAGTCGGGACAGCCTGCCTCCTCCCAAGTGGCAGTGTTCCACACAGTGGCTGCCGTCCATGTGGTTCCAGTATCTGCCATCTCAGGCTGTACCCAGCATGGGCTGGGCACAGGATACATCAGCTGGCATCGGGTCACCTGATGTCAGGATTCTGCCTCCATGCTTGCCAATGCCTAATGATGTATATGTTGATTTGTATATAGTAAAAGTTGTGGCCTGTTTTATTCCATATTTGTGTTATGTCATATGTTATTCCAGGTAGGGTGAGAAGTAGTGCAGCCCCTTCCCCGGGGGGAGGAGGTGTTTGGTCGTCATGGTTGGGTTGAGCAGACGGGCCCTGGGACCCCTATTGGCCTGGACCCGCAAATGGATGTTTCTGTGTGTTCTAATTTATTTAGTTCTTCCAGAACTAGATCTTGAAAAACTAGGATTCTTGGATTGTTGGTGGTAGGGTTAAAAGTGGATTTGGGCTTCAAGGATACCCAATCTATCTGTAAACCATTATCTGGATGCTCTTTTTGAAAAAAAAATCAGCTAATCTAATTTTTCTAAATACATGTTGGATTTCTGCCTGTACTTGAAAAAAATTGAGAGATGGCGTAGGGACAAAAGAAAGTCCTTCCCCAAAATGATAAGTTCATTTGGTATTAGTACTACTTTAGAGAGGTTTACCACTTTAGAGAGGTTAGTACCACTTTAGAGAGGTTTTTGATAATTTATCCTGTGGTGGGGTTTGCCAGGTACTGCTAGCCCTGGGAGATTGCACCTAATGTGTGTGTGTATGTGTGTTAAGTGCCGTCAAGTTGCTTCTGACTCATGGCAACCCTATGAACCAATGTCCTCCAAAATATCCTATAGTTAACAGCCTTGCTCAGGTCTTGCAAACTGAGGGCTGTGGCTTCCTTTATAGAGTCAATCCATCTCTTGTTGGGTCTTCCTCTTTTCCTGCTGCCTTCAACTTTTACTAGCATGATTGTCTTTTCTAGTGACTCTTGTCTTCTCATAATGTGACTTAAGTACAATAGCCTTGGTTTAGTCATTTTACCTTCTAGGGACAGTTCAGGCAGCATTTGATCTAGAATTCACTTATTTGTCTTTTTTGGCGGTCCATGGTATCCATAACACTCTCCTCCAACACCACATTTCAAAGGAATCTACTTTCTTTTGTCAGCTTTCTTCATTGTCCAACTTGCACACACTTACATAGTAAAAACGAATACTGTGGCATGAATTAACTTGATCTTGGTTGCCAGTGACACATCCTTACACTTAAGAATCTGCTCTAGCTCCTTCATGGCTGTCCTTTCCAGTCTCAATCTCCTTCTGATTTCTTGGTTGCAGTCTCTCTTTTGGTTGATCATGGAGCCAAGGAATAGAAAGTCTTGAACAATTTCAATTTCCTCATTTTCCACCTTAGAGTAATTCTTTAGTAGTCATGACTTTTGTCTTCTTGATGTTCAGCTGTAGTCCTTTGGCACTTTCTGCTTTAACTTTCAGCAGTAGTCATTTCACGTCTTTGCTATTTTCTGCCAGTAATGTGGGATCATTGGCATATCTCAAATTATTAATGTTCCTCCCCCCCAATTTTCACTGCATCTTCATCTAAATCTAATCCAGCTTTCCTGCATACAGGAAATCCTGCATAATCTTCTGCATACAGATTGAAGAGATATGAAGATAAAACACACCCTTGTCTAACACCTTTGCCAACTGGAAGCCATTCTGTTTCTCCATATTATGGGTTGCCTGGTTTTGCTGCTTTCATTAGCCAGTTACTATTAGATATAGCAATAGGATGCTTTCCCATGAGAAACCATCTGCCTTCTCCCATCCCCTTTCCTCCTGTTTCTATCTCCCCTCCTTCTAACCCCAGTTTTTGTCCTCATCGTGCAAGGAGACTTGCAGCATCTATAGATCGCTACAGCAACCCAAAATGGTACCCAAAGTCTTACAAGTTGAACATGCAGGACTCTGGACTCCATTTTGGTTTGTTTTGGCCATCTAATAGACATTGAGATGCATGACTCTCATTGTGTTGCAGAGCTCATCTGCAGAGTTCAGTGCCCTCCGTCAAGCATCTGGCATTTTACCTGTCATCTAATCTTCGTCTGAGGGCACTGTACTTGGCAGACAGCCCCCACAGCACAGCTGGAGCAGGCATCTGGCCAGATTAGTAAGGCGACCCAAGTCTTGCCTCTTCCGTGTCAGGCGGCAGACTTCTAGTTTGTTTCATGCTGCAATAACTGTTTGTGTTAGTAATGTAAACAGTTTAAATCATGCAAGTAGGAAACCCCTTATAAAGTCCCAAATAAATAAATAAAACGACTGCCCAGGCATACTATTTCAAGTCTTGTAATGAGGGACTTTAGAAAACTTTAAATATAACTCTTCAGTCATTTAACTTGCTTAGTGACTGTTATATTAGGTACAGCCACAAAGACATTGGAGGCTTACAGTAATTTAAAAGGTCACAGTAAAAACTACAGCATATTTCTTACTGAAGAGTATCTATATGTGTTGGTCTGCCTTTTTAAAAACCTGCCATACAAAACTGGGTCCCATAAAACATCATGACGTTCAAATGATTTTCCTGGCATCGCATTCTGACAAAAAATGGAAGGTTTCACCTTTTTGTCAAGATGGTAATGTTTTATTTATTTCATTTATATCTTGCCTTTCTCCCCAGTGAGGACCCAAAGCAACTTCCATCATTCTCCCCTCCTCCATTTTACCCTTCACAACAACCCTGTGAGGTAGTTTAGGCTGAGAGTGTGTGACTGGCCCAAGGTCATCCAGCAAGATCCCATGGCAGAGTAAGGATTTGAACCTGGGTCTCCCAGATCCTAGTCTGACACTCTAGCTGCAGTGGTAACACTGGCTGCATAGGAAGGTTTTGAAGGATTCAGTCATATATGGAAAGCTTAAAATTGGCAGAGCAACAATGAGTATATGTGGTGTTTTGCTATGAGAATATTTTGTATGTGTTTTATTTCTGAGTTTTAAAGTGGGTTTTTATATGCACCTGTGGTTTAAAATGTAGGTCTCTAGAGTAAGAAAGAGAGGGCTGGGTGGATATTGAAGTGTGTTATATTGGATGGTAGCTGTGCCCTTGGGGTGGAGTTGACAGGTTTGCTCAGTGCGTTTGTGAGAGGAGAAGAGAGTTGAGTGGATGAAGAGATTGAGTGAGGTGCTGTGAGGGAAATCTGCGTTCCTCGTGGAAGTTATTAACCTAAGTGGCAGGTGAAGAAAATCAGCTTTTGTGGCTAGGTCTATTTAAGGAACTTTAGAGGAAGAAAGAAATTTGCACCTATCTGAAACCATTACACTTATGAACCATACTGAAACTGTTACACTCTTATACTTCTAAATGAACTATGTTTAAGAGAAAACAACTATTCTGTTTAGATAAAGGATCCCCTTTTCCTCTGAACCACCCGCACGCACTGACCTGTCATTCTACCAAATATAACTAAGCCATCCTGTTCTTTGGGATACCAAGAAGTCTAATGCTAGAACCTTTGGTGGCAGCAAAAATAACTAGGAAACGCTAAGGAAGGCAAGGAGGCAATATAACACATGTTATCTCAGAACACTATAGAGAGGTGCCATTACAGATGTTACATATAAGGGGTCTCAGAAAGAAACAAAATGTTGCAGTATAGCACAACTACTTTTCTTGGAAATCAGAAAGTCTAGATAATTTGCAGGGGGAAAAAGGTGAGAATCTCCATGACTTGTAAACAGCATGTATGCTGTGAATGGAGACATACAAAACTAATGGTCCGAACACAGTTGCTCGGTCTTTCCAAGTTGTTTTTGATTATTTAGGCTGTATATTGTTTAGGAATAGAAACTGAGTTAAACCTAACAAATGCTGTTGGTTGTTCACAAGAAGATATAGAGAATGCTTACAAATTGACAGCACGTGCAAGATATTTTATTTTACTCATTGCCCAGTAAATATGCATGGCCTACAGCTGATTTGGAAGAACCTGCATAAGTGGGGTGTCAATTAGATATTAACTAAGCAACATACAAAATGTCTGTGGTCATTTCACATTATCCACTTTATGTACTATCTGTGTGTTCACGTCACTGTGTAGTACTGCAGTTCACCAGTCAACTTGCATTTAACCCAGTGCATTGAAATAGAATCCAGTGTGCCTCATGTATTGATGCAATGGACAAATAATATTATTCTGTATTAGTTGTTTTTGGCCACAAATGACCAGTCTATATTGTTGCTTATCTGATGACCATGATCTAATCCTTGGCCACAATCCAGAGAACTACTGTGGGGCACATTGAAGGACCCACAGAACAATTTGTCCCTCCGTCCAATGTTGTGATAAAAAAATTAAATTATGGGTTTCCAAAGCAGTGCAGATGAGAGTGTCTTACTGTTTGAAAAACGTTAAAATGTGCCTCTCAGGGGATCCACATGTTGTTGGATATTGAGCTGCTCTAATGATTCACCTCCCAGATTCTCCTGTGAAAACTCCAGGAAGTGAATGATTACAATTACACAATATTCAAGAACGTGTGGATTCCCTCCTGGGTTTTCGAGCTAATTGAACCTTTCCCTGCACTGCGCTCCTGATACTCATGCCTGTATTAGAATAGGGTGAACAAATTATATTGAATTTTCCAGCAGCAGGTTTTGACTATGCCGATCATGATTACAGCTTCAGAGACTTTAAAAAATAATACAAACAAGATCCTCTGCAAACTTTCTCTTATGATTGTCATAGATCACTATGCATTGAAATTCCTTAATGAGTGATATGCAGGGCCTGTTATAGTTTTTCATATGCATGCGTTGTAATGGCAGATCAAATACTGAGGAGGGCATCAATGATGTGCCATGCTTCTGTTTTCCTCTGGTCACCATGAATACAATGTCTGGAAAACTTTGCAAAGAAAAATTCATGAAAGACTGTGCTTTATTGCACACCATCGACATTCCTGATTTCTTGGCTCGGGGCAATCTTTTACACAATTGCATGTAACATTCTTATCATTTTAACAAATAGTTTGTTCTCTTTGTGCATCAAAGACATGCTACCAAGACCCCAAGGGAGAAGCTGCTCGAGTTTCCAGTAACAGAACATTGCTATATTGTGTGAGGCTACATTGCTATATTGTGTCCCTCATCCTCTACAGTGGATCGTTCCATTCTCTAGACCACCCATGTGTGAGCCTCTCAATACGATTAGTTTATTTTGCAATCAATTTACATCTGCTTGCTGCACATTCCATATGTGTTCCATCAAGACTGTGATTCTACTGCAGAAATGTCACATTCCATGAGCATTTGAAACACACCATTATGTACACAGTACACCGCAGTGCTTCCCAGGTTAGTGCTTTCACTGCTGTTGCACTTGCTGTCTCCAACCCTGGTTCAGGGAGAGCCAGCATGGTGTAGTGGTTAAGAGCAGTGGACTCTAATCTAGAGAACCAGGTTTGATTCTCCACTCCTCCACATGGACCACTTCTGATCCCAAGCAGTCCGGATAAGGGATACTCAACCTGTATTGCAAGTAATGCACTCCTGATTTCCTGTTTGGAAATCAAATTTATTTATTTATTAGGGTGAAGCTTCAGGGAGACTTATCAAGGTGACCACCTTGGCTTTCCAACCCACAGTTCTGGTCCTGCCAGAGGTGGCATCATGAGATTCTATAATATCTATTTTTTAATATAATTTCTATGTTTTTTACTACGGAGACCGAGGGCATTATCAGAGTGTCCCGTGATGTCATGATGTAACTTTTGGGTACATCACAGCATCACGCCATCCTGTTTGCATAATTTTTACTCCCCATATGCTCCCACCTCACCAATGCTCCTGGCTGGCAAACTTGGCATCAAATATTTGCCCTCCTCCTTACATTATGCACAAATGAGATTTTTATTTTTTTTAACAAGAGCTTATTGAGAGTGTCGTAGGAAAGCTAACATGCTTTTGCTGCTGTCTTGTTTAGGAAGGGCCAGTGACAGGGGTGCATGATACAGTCATAATAGGAGGGAGGGTGTTGGGTCCACCCCTGTAAACACATATTGAGGGATATCCCAATCAAACTGGTATTGAACATGCGGCTTTGCAGAATAAGGCATATGCAATCCTTTCCCCCTATTTTTGCTGTCAAATTGGTGATCTCCTATCCAAATATGGACCAGGGCCAACCTGCTTGGCTTCCAAGATCTGAGGAGACTGGGCTAGCCCAGGCTATGCAGGCCAGGATGAAATCCTAAGAGATTTGTAAATAACTTTATATCTTTGGAGAGCCTTGCATTATTCCCAGGCAGCCCATTCTTGAGTTTTGCAGCAACTGCAGACGGTGTAGCCGAGGCGTCGCTGCAGCACCTCCAAAGAGGTGCCCTGGCCACTGACAGGCTAAAAAAACCCTGTTTGAAGGTTGTTTTTATTTTTTAAAATGGGGAGTTTTTCTCCATAGAGAACAGTGAGGCTGCGCCAGGAAAAGCTTGGTGCAGCAATGCTGTTTCGGAGGGGGGCGTTCCCGGGCTGGAAGGGGTTAGGAGGTAGCCTAGCAGCAGTCCCACCCCCCTGGAATGCCTCAGAAACACCTCCCTGGATGCCGGCGTGAGCACTTGCGCCAGCAGGAGGCCAAGCCAGCATCCAAGGGGCAGGTTCCTGTGCCAGTTTTGCATTGCATAAGTGGCATGGACGCCTGCTTTGGGGGCTGGTTGCCTCCTGAGGCCGTTTGGCCCCCAGGCTCAGGAATGAGCTGTAAGTAGAGTTCAGGCTGCTAAAATATGCTAATGTGGTGTTTTTAAAATAGGGCAATGAAAACATCATAGCACTCTAAACTGATGTTTTTTGTCCATCACACTTCTTTCCTCTCAACTTACACAGGACAGCGTTGTCTCTCATTTCAGTGACCCGGCGGGTAAAGTGTGAAGTTTTCCCATGCACTTGATCCAAACCAATTTTACTGATAACCATCTTTACTGATCAAGATGATTACGGCATCCCTGTATGATTGTATCCTGCATCCCAGAGTCTATTATATCATTGTTTGTTACACATCATTAAGGAACTAGTAAGCGGACTATGTAATGATGATGGTAGATGTAAATTGTCTATGACAGCAGCTGGTGGTATCCTGCTGACAAACGATAATGCCATTTCAACATGTCCTTAGAGCATGGTAATTACTGTTGTATTCAGGGACGTATATATAGCTTGAGGTTTACCTGCTTTGAATACCAAAATGTGTCTCTGGAAAGTTCCAGGCAGGCTCAGCACAAAGCACATGTCCTGCATAAATGCATTAAAGCAAACTATTTGCAGATATAATTAATTCAGCTTCATCTGACCTCAGGCATTCCCCGCACAACGCCGGAGCAAGGACTTTCCTGGAATGCCAGATGAGTCTGTATTATTAAAATGTTGCATTAAGTTCATTATCTTGCAAGATGATGAAATGGGGAAAAATAACAATAGGGTGTCAGATTAGATGATGCAAAGTTTACAGAGAAAGCTTACAGCCCCCTCCATCAGTTGGTCTTTCTAGCCATGTTTGTGAATGGTTTCAAATGTTGGGGGGAAAAATATCGTGGTGTAACACAAATTCTGTTACTAGAGGAAGTCTATTGGGTTTAGCCTGGACAGGAATAACCCTCACAGATTTCCAGAGTTCTCAAAATGGTCATCTTTTATTATGTAAAAAGTAAGAATTCACTATTTTTAACTTACCAATGTCAAGGAAGAGAGCCAGTGTGGTGTAGTAATTAAAAGCACTGGACTCTAATCTGGAGAACCGGGTTCGATTCTCCACTCGTTCACATGAAGCTGGCTGGGTGACCTTGGGCCAGTCACAGTTCTCTCCTAACTCTCTCAGCCCACGTGGTGGCACGCAATGGCAAATCACCCCTAAACATTTCTTGCCTTGAAAACCCTATGGGTTTACCATAAGTCTGCTGTGACTTGACGGCACTTCCCTCCACCAATATAAAGGAATGCATGCAAGAAACACAATACTAAATTGTCTTGCATGATATCCACGGTTTCTCTCTTAGGAGACCCAGTGTGGTATAGTGGTTAAAGGGATGGATAGATTAGGACTAGAATCTGGGACAACCAGATTTAAATCCCTACTCTACTACAGAAACTTGCAGGGCAACTTTGGGCCAGTCACACACTCTCAGCCTAACCTTTCTCACAGGATTTTTGTGAGTATAAAATGGAGAAGGGGAGAACATTTTAAGCCATTTTGGGTCCCCAGTGGGGAGAAAAGTGGAGCATAAATGAAATAAAATAAAATAAATAGTACTTTGGCCAACAAATGTATTGAGATAATTAACAAACTCCGTAGAATTTAATTTTATTAACACAGTTTAATAATCAATGTTGTATTTTGTCTGAGATAGGAAGACCTTTGACAATTATTGGCTGAGTTTGTGTGATTAGTTAGAAATATTCAGTTGTACAAGGACAAAGCAGTTTGCTATCTAGCTTCTGTAAAGGAAGGAAATGTTGTTACTTTGGCTGGGATTAAAACAGGGGTGGGGAACCTTTTTTCTGCCAAGGGCCATTTGGATATTTATAACATCATTCATGGGCCATACAAAATTATCAACTTAAAATTAGTCTGCTATATTTGGTCAAACATTTAACCAAGAGGCACATCCGGAGACGGCTCTGAGTGTCTGCCACATAGTTTCTCTGCGGCCCAGGTGGGAAAGGGTTAACACAGTTTCTTGGGTGGTCCTAGCAGCTCCATAGCCAATGACTCTTCCGTAAGGGGGAAAAAAGGTTCCTTTTCTCGACAAACCAAACTCACATCCACCTTGAATAGAGGCTATTCCTGTCTGCGGGAGGGGGCAGATCGCCAGTCTTAGATCCTTCTGAGCTAGAGATCTGCCAGGATCCACGAAGGGCCAGACCAAATGATTTCGCGGGCCTTATACGGCCCCCGGGCCTGAAGTTCTCCACCCCTGGATTAAAATGTCACCCCTTCATGGGTATAGCAGTGATAAAGAAGAGAAAGGACAAAGACACAGTTGCTGATGGCAGAACAGAGAGAAGGCAGCCTACTGAGGATCCATGTATACATGATGCTCAGTCTCATGAGTATCTAGATATTGTAAAGAACAGAAATAAACATGTGTTCTAAAAATTACTTGGGAAGGCCAAATCTGATAATAAAGACTGTTTACAGGAAACAGAATAGCATCCTTTCCTTAGCAGAGTGAAGAGTTTACAGATTGCAACTACCTACTGTTACCTGGAGAAAGGAAAAAAGCTCTTGGGGAAAACACCCATGCGATTATGGTTGTAAGGAGCTTCATAAAGAGGAAGTGGAGCCTGTGAGAAAGGGTAGGTTCAGGAGAAGGTATCTTGATGAGAAGATAAAGAGGGATATTAAGTTGCTCTGAGAGAAAAGGCAGTGGAGTGTCAGGGAAGGTGCTCAACTGATAAGGGTCATTTATGCATGGGAGTTTTACCTGAGGTTCGTTGCTCTCTGGACCTACACGTCCCTGTTGGGAATCTATGCACCAGCAGTCTCCAAGATCAAATCAAGTCCCCGCCCCTTTAAATGCTTCTTTGTAATTGGTTTACTTTGTAGAGCTTACTGCGAGAGAAAATCCCCTCCAAATCCAATTGCTGCATAAAAAAGCATTTTAACAAAAAAAAACCAAAAAAAAAAAAATGGAGCAGTTTGAAAGGGGGGGAAATCCAACCCTCGGTTTTAAAAAGCCTCTCTTCTGCTCAGAAAGAGCTCTGGGGAAGCAGGAAGCATTTGAATCCCTGCCTCTTTACACGCTGCTTTGTAATTTGCTATGAGAGAAACCAAGCTTGCATGTCATGCGTTTTGCTGAGCTGAGGGGAGAGGGAAGAACTGGGTTAACAGACAGATGGGAAGCCCCAGGATTTGTGGCAGCAAAGTCATCTCTAATGGATGGAAAATTCATGCCTAACTCCACGGAACAACCAAGACAGACCGGGGGCAAACGTGAATGAAAGTACCCATGCATAAACAACCAAGGTGGTTTAAAGAAGTAGGGCAAAGTAAACAGAAAGGTGAAAAGCTGGAGCCTGAGAAAATAAGTGACAGAATCAAGTAGAAATGTGGAATGGGGGAATAACCTATGCATAACCAGGAGAAGAAAGCCTGTGAACTATTAGCACAAGGGCAAGGGAGGGAATCATGGCAACATAACATTTCTATACTTATAGACCCTGATATGAATTCATCCAGTTCTGTTTTCTGCTCTGACAGCAGCATTCTGTTTTTGACTATTGAATTGGGTTGCCAACCTCCAGGGGATAGCTGGAGATCTCCTGCTATTACAACGGATGTCCGGGCGACAGAGATCAGTTCACCTGGAGAAAATGGCTGCTTTGGAAGGTGGCTTCTATGGCTTTATACCCCATTGAAGTCCCTCCCCTCCCCAAACCCCACCCTTCTCAGGCTCCACCTCCAAACTCTCCAGGTATTTCCCAACCCAGAGCTGGCCACCCTACTACTGAAGGACTTGAAGAAGAGCAAAAAGCAGTGTGGGAAGTTAGTGCTCCTCAGTTTTACATATTGATTTGAACTAACAAGGCAATTTTTTGACATCTAGTTTAGACATATTAAACTGCTTGAATGTATGCTTTGTACTGTTTCTCGTTGACTTGTGATGGGGCCAGCAGCTTGAACTACGTGGGGAATCTTAATATGGATATCTTACTCTTCATCTTGCCATGTTCCAGCAGCCACCTACATGTTTTGAATGGAGGTGCTTATGAAATGATTTCTAGCCTGTTAAGACTTACTCACTGGTAGCACAAGTCTTGGAATTAAGCCATGAAATTGACTAAAAGTAATTAGTATAGCAAAAACTTCAGCAAAACCACTACTTTGGATTTTAAAATGCTGGCATCAAGGAGGAGAATCAAGAATAGCCATCTCACTTTGTTTAAAAAAACTATTATGTTGTAATGCCTTGATGTTTCACTACAGAGTGAATTTGATTAAAAAATAATTTGTTTTAAATGGGGTGGTATTTAAGCAATTGTCCTGCTTGTTTTCTGAGGTTTTTAGAAACCACTAAAATTTCAAGATGGGCCATAACGTCAATAAAACCACATGAAAAATGCCCGTGCAATGAGTATGTAGGAATAAAAGTCCATTAACCTAATGAGAGAAATAGCACAGACAATTCCGTCATTGTGAGCTGAAAAGAGGAAACCTACCCACCCCCGTCGACCAAAGTGAAGTGAGAAATACACTTTTTAAAATGATAAACAGCCTTGGGAGTTGTTATGGTTGAAAGGCAGTTTCTAGTTAATGTATTCATTTGTTCATTCATTCAGTGCAACTGTATTACCTTGCCTGTACAAAATGGAAATATGCAATAACCATGCAGCAGACTTCAGGGAATCCCTTTATTGCTAAACCCTACTTATTTATTGGAACCAATATCTTTGTTGTCCAAGTCCTATGCCAATACTCGGTGTATGGGAGTGGAAAGGTGGTAGGACTCATGGTCATTTTTGACTAGCCCCACTGCCCTCATTGACTAGCTTTGAACATATAGGACATTACTGGCATATGTTAAGCGATTCTGGTGTTATAGGCTTAGATCTAACCAATGGAATCTGGAATGCTGAGTGTGGGGCCAGAAACATTATCATCCCCCTCCACATATCCAGGGCTTTTTTGATATTGTCATGCACAGTTATGTCTGTGGTTTGGCTCCCTTTCTTGAATGACTTGCTCTCATGCTCTTATATTCCACTTTCTGTTTGTGGCATAGTTGTAATGTGAATTCCAATGTGATCTGTGGAGGTCTGATACCAGGAATGAATAGTATTACTTATTTATTTGGGACTTTCAAGCACATGCAATAGCAGTACACAGTTTCGAGATTAATAGAGCGTTATCTGCAGGCTTGAGCTTTAGATTCACTCAGACTATGTTCCTCAGTTCGCCCTAAGCAAATAGAAACTCCTGGGTCCTGCCCAGATGCCACACTGTTGTATTTCAAAGTTGTTAATCCTAAATACACCTGATATCACTTAAATTTAGATATTGGGTTAAAGGGAATGGTTTCATTGTTTACATGTTACATTTGTGTTCTTGATAGGGTTGTCAACCTCTAGGTACTAGCTGGAGATCTCCTGCTATTACAATTGACCTCCAGCCGATAGAGATCCGTTCACCTGGAGAAAATGGCCGCTTTGGCAATTGGACTCTATGGCATTGAAGTCCCTCCCCTTCCCAAACCCCGCCCTCCTCAGGCTTCTCCCCAAAAACCTCCCACCAGTGGCGAAGAAGGACCTGGCAACCCTAGTTCATGTGTATATTGTATAAAAAAATATAACTGCTTAAAAAGTTAAAAATCTGCCAATCTGTGGCTGATTATTAAGAATGTCTCCAACTGGAGATCTAGTTATCTAGAGAAATCAGAAGATGGCAGCCATGCTGTTTCCCCTAGATTGAACACATGAAACTTGATTGATGGGGGGAGTTCTTGGCTAACCCCATTTAAATAGGTGCCTCTGCTTACCCATAGTGATCAACCACCTAGTTTTTCCAGAAGAAAGCCTTTTACAAGACACCCTTGCTGGGCCAGATATGATCCATGGGCCATGGTGTGCCCTTGACATTGTAAAGAATGATTAATGTCCCAAGTTAACTTTTTTTTCACTTCTAAAAGAAAAAGAAAAAACCATGACATAGCTCTGTGTCTGAAGCAAAGCCGGTCATGGCTTCAAAGTACTAGAGCATGCTGGGTCAAAATGTAACATAAAATAATCTGGAACTGAAGCTGATGAAATAAGAAATATTAAAGATCATCTGAAGTAATTTTCTCGTGCTGGCAGAAAAAAGGGCTCTCAAATACATCCCTGAGCAATTGTCAGGAAGATTGTTGCTAATTTATTTAATTATCCAGCCATCTATAGTGCTGATCAAATAATGGGCACTTGTTTTTGTAATAATTATTCGATGGAGAACTGCCAGCATTGGCAGTGAATGCTGCTTGACCACCTCTAATCATCTGAGATATTTCAGATTGTCATTACAGGAATTACCTGTCGAGCATTGCCTCTTTCTGACAAGGCATCTGATTGCCCTCTGGTTCGCAACCTTCCTGTCTGATGGTTAGCTAACTCTTCTGCCCTCATTATTCTTGTTTATATTATTATTTGAGACGGTTCAGCTTCTAGCTCTGTGCTGTGTTTCCCCTTACCAGCCTGAGTCCTTTTTGCTGAACCATCTTAACAACCTGATCTTGATTTTCAGTTATAATAATACATAGTAGGAGTGGGAGTCGTATGCTTTTTAATCAAGCATCGTGATACAATATTAGATAATATATAGATAATGCTGGATATCTATGCCTTACAGTAGAACCTAGCCATCTTATAAAGCCTGGAGATGGGATGAGTATCCACTAACCATTTTATATTAACAGTTAACAAATACATACTACTTCTTCCTTACTGTATAGAAAATAAACAGTCTCTAATGAGAAGTGGTTTTTCACATCTGCTGTGTAATTTGTATCCTCTTCTATGTGGCTGCCCTTCAGACATTTATGAAGTGCACTCACATCCCACTCAGTCTTCTGTTCTTCATGCTAAACATAGCTAGTTCTTTCATTTTTCATCACAGCTCATCATTTCCAGAACCCTCCCTTCCCACGCTATCTTTATTGTCCTCTGAACCTGTTCTAATTTGTTCAAAACTGGACAAAATACTCTAAATGAGGTCTGACTAGGTGTCATGAGTCAGCCTGCAGAGAGTCAGCCTGCAGAGACCTCCTCTGATGAAGAGGAGGTAGAGGCCAGAATAGAGGATCAGCCAAAGTCAGGAGATGACTCACCATGTCTGCAGCCTGCCAACTCAAGGACTCCAGTTGGACCTGACACCTTGCAACATGCAGTGTCTCCAGAGGCCTCGCCAGGGCCACTGGAGCAGAGAAGAAAACAGGTCCGTCTGGCAATGCAGCAGAGACGGCAGAGTGCTAGGCTGAAGGCTTTACAGAGGAACCTCCCCAGTAGCAGTGATGAGGAAGAGCAGGGCTGAAGCACCACCTGTGAACTCAGCCTCATCAGCATCAGCTGGCTGCTACAGCAGCAGGGGAAGGGATTTAAGCCATCAGTTAGGCTTGGCTGTTGTGCAAGCAACTTGTCACCAACCTCCTTGAGTACCTGCCTTGTTTCCCTGCTATCCATTGGATTCCTGGGATCCTGACTTCTTGGACTGGCTCTGACTAACGCTTTGGACTTCCCTTGCCTGTATTGCTATCTTGGACTCTGCCTTCACTGTGAATGACCTTGGACTGTTCTCCAGACTACGCTTACAGCCCTCGCTCCTCGCCGGTACCATGACACTAGGGAAGACTACTGGCAGGAGATAAATATGCCTGGCTACTAGCAGGTTTGCCCTGACCTGGGTGGCCCAGGCTAGTCTGATCTTGCCAGATCTCAGAAGCTAAGCAGGGTCAGCCCTGGTTAGTATTTGGATGGGAGACCACCAAGGAATACCAGGGTTGCTGTGCAGAGGAAGGCACTGGCAAACCACCTCTGTTAGTCTCTTGACATGAAACCCCAAAAAGGGGTCACCTGAAGTCGGCTGTGGCATTTTATACATACGCACTAGCAGGTTTCCAGGATTCAGGTAAGCTATATTTTCAGTGTTTCATTGGATTAGGCCAGAAATAACTGCCAGAAAATTCTTCCTGTTCTTGTATTTTATGAGTTAGCCACTCTGAGCCCAGTTCTGCTGGGAGAGGGCAGAATATGTAGTGAAATGTAATCTTAATTAAGGGGTTAGAACAGGGGAGGAGCAACTAACAGGATACAGGAAGTTAGAAGGAGACGCAGAAAGAAAGAGCAAGCAGGCACTAGGGAGGAACTGTTGATTTTTCTTTGTGTTACAGAAGTTCAGTAAATACCTTGTTGTACAAATACCTGGAG
This sequence comes from Euleptes europaea, assembly GCF_029931775.1. Taxonomy (NCBI): domain Eukaryota; kingdom Metazoa; phylum Chordata; class Lepidosauria; order Squamata; family Sphaerodactylidae; genus Euleptes; species Euleptes europaea. The sequence continues at coordinate 39,306,781 of NC_079323.1, forward strand.
TCCTTGGCATTAATAAGACACAATACAAATAAAATTTATTGTTATTGTTATCATTATTATCGTTATTGTCATTGTTATTATTGGAGGGGCTTGATGGGTATTTTTGCATCTGGAACAGCATGAACACAGTGATAGAGCTGCACAGTACAAATGGTGGGGACATGTTAGAGTTGAGTGAAGTTAGCCCATACATAGTGCTATTCTAAGCAGATTTCTATGGATTTGGAAAAGTATAACTCTGCTTAGGATTGCTCTGGAAGAATGCTGAAGAAATGTGAAGCATGGATTTTTAAATGTAGGTAGATACCCATGGATGGAGCAGAATAGTTGGGTATCAGTGGAACAAATAAATACATAATATGAACTGCCTGTTCTTCTTTCCACAGTTTATTTTGGTCCATAAACTGGTAGCTGGTTCTAAACTGGCTGGAAATTCGTTTTTAGCACTGACTATGCTTGTTGGTAGAGGGAAAGCAGCATGGTCTAGCTCAGTCTCATCAGATCTTGGTGTCTCACCAGGGACTAGGGGGTTTAAAGAAGCCCACAAGATATCTGTTCAATACAAAGTGGTTTAATTAAGGCGGGGGAAACAATCCAATTCAAACTGCTTAGGGAGAGAAAGGGAAAGAAATGTAATAATGCTCAAATTGAGGGGAAATAATTGTCTTACTGCTTTTTTCAGCTTTGTACTATATGGCAACTTCCTCAGTTTTGCAGCTCTATGAGTCATCAAGAGATTGTCTACTTTAAATTAGAGCCGATTTGCTGTTTTAATAGAAAGGACATAGGAAGAGCCAGCTTCCAAAAGGAGAAGCTGAAAATATTTTGGCAATTTGTTTGACAATCGAAAGTTTTCTCCTGGATTTGCCAGATCATCTTGTAAACAAATCCGAGTGATGCATTATATTTTTATTTGGCTAATCTCATAACTAAGTACTTGAAATTGTTTTAACATCTCTTGATAATTTCTGAAGTGAGAACTAGGTATTACGAAGGGACATATACAGTTGCAATCTCCATGTCTCCCTTGTAATACTTGTGCCCCGACAACCATGTTTACATACAGTGCTGCAAGCCAGGGTAATAAAAACTATCTTTTATGGGGAAAGGGGTTATGGGGGGGGGGTTATTTTCTTGGTATTCAATTGTGAAGTTTTTATTAGGATATGTACACAGCCTTGAGCCACAAGGAAAGGCAGTATATTAATATTTTATTAAATATATAAATGCATACATTAATTGGAGGTTGCATGTCTTTTCTCACATTGTGGAGGGACATAAGGGAAAATACTGAATCTGGGCAATGCTGATGAAAGAGGGAGGATGGGGAGGGGGAGTAGGAAGAGAGGGGAAGGCAGAGAGAGAGAGAGACAGGCAGAGAGAGACAGGCAGGCAGGGGCAAGAGAAGCATTTGCCTTTTCTGTCACCCATCCAATCAGCTCTGTGGCAGCTCTGCCCTCCAGTGAATACAAACCAAATGTTTGCCTTTCTCTCCTTCAGGCTTGTGGACTCTTGCAGGCAGTTTATAGAATGGCCCATTGTCTGCCTCTACGTTTGATAAATGCTTTGAATGTGAAAGCTCTAAAAGTTTACTTGGTACTTTTGCCACGAGTAACAAGGAACAGCCCTTGAAACGGTCCCTGAGCTCTGAACAGGGGTATGCTGTCACCCAGGATTGGGGATGGCAAATGCGTACGCTGCTGAGGTTAATACCTGCAGTGGGGAAGGTAGTTAGGCCATTCAAGAGAGTGAGATTTCATAGCATTGCAGATTCTTTAATAAAGGTTGTGGACTTTGGAGAAGAACAATCTTGTGTCAAATTCAAATTCAAAACCTTTAATGGCATATAATATTGACCAACACAGTATAGAGATTAAAATATTGAACATCAAATACAAGCAAAATTAGGAACAACTATTTACCCCCAGTTCCCTTTTTGATGAATCCTTATAGCATTATTAAGAAATTTGGCCACCTCCTCGGTTATATCAGGAGAAATATATTTCAGTAAATGATGTTCTTTAGCTTGATCAGACAGGCCCATCACATTTGTGAAGATGGAATCAATATATTTAAGCCGTATATCTGAATAAAATGGGCAGTGAAAAAGGATATGCCAAATTGATTCAACGTTTTTCAGTTCACATGGGCAGAGTCTGTCATCATAGGCCACTTTTTGGAATCTGCCATATAAAACCGCTGATGGGATAACATTAAACCTAGCCAGGGAAAAAGCTCTCACAATCTTGTGTCTTGTCTCCTGATTTGTGTGTGCACTTGCAAAATCATTTGGTATTGCAAAAGTAGGGGACAAAATAATGTACATGTAGCAGATCCTGAGAAATGGGACTTTATGGATGTTATTTATAATATTTTTAGACTGGGAAAGTGGATTGTTTCCACATATTAGTAGTTTCCTATGAGGCTGGTGCCAATATACCATAGAATATAATGTTACATGGATGTGGCATATGAAGTGATGTACATGTAGGAACATCTTGAGAAATGAGACGTTTTGAAATCCAGTAATGTTTTGGTAAACTTGGGCTAGAAAGGCAGATGATGTTCCACCTATGAGATCCTGATGTGTATCAATTTCTCACAATATGTGAAATTGACACAAATGAATTGTGTTTAATCTACTGGTCTATTATTGGTCTACTGGTGCAATCCAAAACAGAGTTAGAATCTCCTAAGCCCATTGATTTCAATGAACTTTGAAGGCTGAGGATTTGATCCTGTTTAAAAAAAATTGTACAGGGGACATTTGGCAGTTCCCTCCTCATGACAGATCTCTGATTCCCTCCTAAGCCATTCCTGAAGGTCCCATCTCCAAATAAAATAATTTGTGTGTGTGGGGGGGGGGGCGCTTCATGCTGCAGTGGGAAGGGAAGGGGGGAAAGTTGCACCTTTACTGACAGATCACACCGTGTTTGTCTGTAGCAGTAGAAAAGAGCAAGAATCCAGTAGCACCTTAAAGGCAAAAAAAAAAAAAATTCTGGCAGGGTATGATATTTCATGGGTCACATCTCACTTCTTCAGAGATGTGACTCACGAAAGCTTACACCCTGCCACAAATTTTGTTAGTCTTTAAGGTGCTACTGGACTCTTGCTCTGTTCTACCTCTATTGAAGTAAATCGTTCTGTCAATAGGAATTACACATGGGATTCAAGCCAGTAACTCTGCTTAGGATTATACTGTAAATCTGTTTGCTCTGCTTGTGGGATAACTTGAGGAAAGTGGGACCCTAAATGATGCCCACAAAGAAGGTTTTAGGCTTAGGGTTAGAATCATTTTTAATGCTGAAGTATTATATATGGTCAGGGCCAGGTCTGCCATGTTACTGGCTTTGTCTCACTAGAAATTCTACTCATGCTATCTCACCATTTACTCAGTATGGATTTTAGCGCTTTCTAAATGTGTAATATTCTGAGATATAATAACATTAACCAACAGCCCTAGAGGCTTTTCAAGAACATCATTATCACTGCTGACTTGTGCTTATGGATAAAACAGTTTTTCTCTTTGATAATTTATCCTTCAAGCTGTATTGTTGATCTGAATTGGAAGTTGGTGGATGTGTTGACACTTGTTTCCCTGACTTTTCAGGGAACAACAAAGGGAGCCCCAGGAAAGCATCATTTTGCTCTGAAGTGCATTTAGAGAGAGCAGCAACAGGAGAGGCTTCATAGAAGAGCACATTTGATCTGTATCACAAACATGATTGAATGCAAAGGGCTGTACTTTGTATACTGTTGAAAGGAAACTCCCTGTGGTACGTTCCATTCCCCGACGTGCGCATCAGATTGAATTAGCACACAGCGATCTGGTGAAAAATGTTGCCTGAATCAATCACTTTGGGATGGTTAGAGGAAAACTGCTGTGTATTCAGTCCAGCCTCCCCCCCCCCCCCAAAAAAAAAAATCAATGAGACCTTGCTGACTTTCTACATGAGGTATAATCAGAGCAATTTGGGTTCTGACTTACGTTTAGCTGTGATGAGAACCCAGCACTCACAAGACAATGACAGTTATTTTTAGCACAGGCAAGACAATTGCCTAAATGCTTCATTTCTACAAAGATGTTTCTCGGCTGCTAACTGATCTCAGAATACATGGTTGTGAATAGGCTGTATAAAAGGCATATGTAGACCTTCTTTTTTGCAAGTCAGGTGTAATAAATTTGCAAAGGGGGAAAAAGCAAGAGAACCACACTAGTTATATCTGTTTTTTATTCTGTAGTATGTTTTACCGCTGTGCAGATATATCTACAAATCTGTAAATCTCACACACATATACAAATTTAAAAAAGGAAAAATGTGCAGAAGACTAGGAAGGAAAGGAGAAATGTTAAATAAAACACTTAGGGCAATGTAAATGTACATAATGAAGCTGAAGACAGACCACTGGCTGGCTATTTCATACTTTGGTAGCAGTTCTTTAGTAAAGTGAGGCATTTATAATTAGAGATATTGGATAGTGGAATCTTGTACAAGTAGAACATGTGCTGCATGAATCACAGAATTATAACCCTAAGGTGTGAGAAGATTTAATGTGCATTTAGACTATGTGTATTTGTAAAGTGCCGTCAAGTCGCAGCCGACTTATGGTGACCCCTTTTGGGGTTTTCATGGCAAGAGACTAAGGCTCACTTTTCATGGAAGATTTTGATGCTCTCTTGCCATGGAGCAAAAAAAACCCAAAACGATTTAAATTTATTTTTCATAGGCGCGATTTAAATTCATGTTTTTATATCCCCGTCAATCCAGAAGTAGTTTTGGTTTTTCACGGGAACAAAGCAAGCAGTATTCTATAACGGTTTGGTCTGTCCCCTTCTGAAAAGCTAATGGTTTATGCCTGCCCCCAACTCCGCCCCAACTCCACCCAGCGGATTACCCAGTTCAGTTCATCCGGTGGACACAGCCCCAGCCAAAAAAAAGCACCAGTCCCTCCGGTTTCCTTATATAACTTTTCTATTTACCATGCTCCCCATGCTCCCCCTGTACTTGGCCACGCCCCCCTTTTCCAGACTTTGACAGATGGTCATCATTGTGCCCCCCCCGTAGAGCTCCGGCCATCCATTGCCAGGAACTTCCATCCAGATAGAGAAGGGAGACCCAGAGCAGACTGGCTGCCCCTCTTCAGAAGGGTGATGGGAGTTTTGGCTTGGATTTGCTGCTCTCAGGATGCCCCCCCCCAACACACACACACACAGGCTCGCACCGGCAGGAGGGAGACCCAGAGCAGACTGGCTGCCCCTCTTCAGAAGGGTGACGGGGGTTTGGGCTTGGATTTGCCGCTCTCAGGATGACCCCTCCAACACACACACGGGATCGCACTGGCAGGAGGGAGACCCAGAGCAGACTGGCTGCCCCTGCTTAGCTTCTGAGATCTGACGAGATCAGGCTAGCCTGGGCCATCCAGGTCAGGACGCATTTAGACTATAGACTGGTATAAATGTTTATATTTCTTCTTAACATAAACTATTGGCCAATGTTATAGCAAGGAGAGAAGAGATCTGTGACAGAGAGCATATACTTTGCATGCCGGGAGTCCCGGGAAGAGGGGCGGGGGGGTCTTTAAACCCCTCTGCCCTGCCTGCGCAGACAGGGCAGAGGGGCTTGACAACCTACCGCCCCTCTTCCCGGGAGTCCCGGGAAGAGGGGCGGGGGGTCTTTAAACCCCTCCGCCCCCCCACGCCTTCACAGGCTTCCCTGAAGTCGTGCAGGGGGCCCTTTAAATAGATCTGTGCCTCCCGGCTGGGAGTCCCGGGAAGAGGGGTGGGGGGTGTTTAAACCCCTCTGCTTGCCTGCGCAGACAGCGCAGAGGGGCTTGATAACCCACCGCCCCTCTTCCCGGGAGTCCCGGGAGGTGGGGCGGGGGGTCTTTAAACCCCTCTGCCCCCCCGTGCCTTCACGGGCTTCCCTGAAGGTGTGAGGGGGCCCTTTAAACAGATCTGCGCCTTCCAGCTGGAAGGCGCAGATCTGTTTAAAGAGCCCCCCGCGCGGCTTCATGGAAGCCCCGTGAAGGCCCGCGGGCGGCTCTTTAATGACCCTTCCCAACTTTTTGAAGTGGAGGGCGCCGCCTGGGCAGGCAGCGCCCAGCACTTCAAAGACCTGGCCGAATTTTTCCCTGAACTCTGGATCTCCCGCCGAATTTCGGGGATCCAAAGAGGGGGAGTTCGGACTTCGGCACGGCCCGAATTTAAAAGGGCCGAATTTTGCCGAAGCCAAACTTTACCGAATTTTTTTTTCAACAGCCCTACTTAACAATGGAGTCACAAGGCTTGGTGTCACATAGGCTTGGATCCCATGCAGCACTTGTGGAACATTTAGTCACTGTAGCATTATTCTGTTCACGCAGTGCAAGTGGTCACACTCCACAGTGGGATCAGCAAGAGGTCTGCAATCACTTGCGCATGTGGAAACATGCTACAGGATGCACAAGGGGATGAGACAGGATTGTTTATTGGCTCCACTCATATGTAATATCTACCTAAATTATCTGGCTCCTCATCTGTTCATTTACATAACCCATGTGCCTGCACTGGTGGGACAGAAATTACTACTTCTGCTGTGTGTGGACAATATTCTTCTATCATCACACAGTCTGCATGGTTTATGCAAACTATTAAAAGCATTTGCGAAATACTGTATAAAAGTGGACTACCGTATATACCCATGTATAAGCCGACCCGCGTATAAGCCGAGGTGCCTAATTTCTCCCCAAAATGGGGAAAAATTAGGCACCCGCGTATAAGCCGAGGGTCGGCTTATAACCCCTCCCCCCCCGCAGGCTTACCTGACAGGGCTCTCCAGCGGCGAGGGTCCGGCGGCGGCGTGGCCCGGGGGGGCCTGGGCAGACTTCCTGCGGCTGCAGGAGGCTGCCCCAGGCCGCTCCCGGCGGGAGGAAGCGGCGGCGAGGCCCAGGGGGACCCGGAGCAGCCATCCTGCGGCTGCAGGAGGCTGCCCAGGCCCCTCCCGCCCGGGAAAAATGGCGGTGGGGGCGGGGGGGCCCTGGGCAGCCATCCTGCGGCTGCAGGAGGCTGCCCAAGGCCCCTCCCGCCCGAAAAAAATGGCGGCGGGGGCGGGGGGGCCTTGGGCAGCCTCCTGCAGCCGCAGGATGGCTGCCCAAGGCCCCTCCCACCCGGGAAAAATGGCGGCGGGGGCGGGAAGGGCCGGGGCAGCCATCCTGCGGCTGCAGGAGGCTGCCCAAGGCCCCTCCCACCCAAAAAAAATGGCGGCGGGGGGGGCCTTGGGCAGCCTCCTGCAGCTGCAGGATGGCTGCCCAAGGCCCCTCCCGCCCGGGAAAAATGGCGGCGGGGGCCGGGGCAGCCTTCCTGCGGCTGCAGGAGGCTGCCCCAGGCCGCTCCCGGCGGCAGGAAGCAGCACGGGCCCGGCGACGGTGGTAAGTTTCCCCCCTCCCTCCTCCCTCCTCCCTCCCTCCCCCCGTATTGACCCACGTATAAGCCGAGGCCGGCTTTTTCAGCCCATTTTTGGGGCTGAAAAACTCGGCTTATACGCGAGTATATACGGTACTCAAAAATAAGCAAAAATAAGAAATTATGGTGTTCATTAAATCCTATAACCCCCCCCTCCCCACAGTATATGTGGTTCATAAATGGACAACCAATTTAACAGGTAAAGCAATTTAGGTATTTGAGGGTCATCTTTCAATCAAATTTGAGCTGGAAGGCCTATGTGACTAGAGCTAAGGAAAAAACTAGATTCATCAGTAATGCACTTACTTGATTCCTCTTAACCTGAGGTAGCAATTACATACCAGGTGCTATTCATGTTTTCAGTGTTAAGGTAGTATCCCAACTGTGGTATAGAATTGGGATCTTGATAGAAAGAGTGGATGAATCATTCAATCAACTTCTGTTACAATTTATCTACAAGATTTGTTGTGTACCAACCTGTGTTTCAGAGCTGAATTTGTCCAGAATTCATTGGAAGCTCATAGAATCATAGAGTCATAGAGTTGGAAGGGACCACCAGGGTCATCTAGTCCAACCCCCTGGATAATGAAGGAAATTCACAGCTACCTCCCCCCACATCCCCAGTGACCCCTACTCCATGCCCAGAAGATGGCCAAAAAAGTCCTCCAGGATCCCTGGCCAATCTGGCCTGGAGAAAATTGCTTCTTGACCCCAGAGTGGTGATAGGCATTACCTTGGGCATTACCCCTGTAAGAAAGGGCCATGAGAGCCAAGCACTGATGCAACCCTTCCTGCCATCCCTCTCATTTCTGCCTAAGTTCACAGAATCAGCATCGCTGACTAATGGCCATCTAGCCTCTGCTTAAAAACCTCCAAAGAAGGAGAGCCCACCATCCCAAACTTCCAGTGGTCTATAAATGAAAACTTTCAAAAGCTACGTGTAGCAAAAATAGCACTAACTACCCAGCGCATGGCTCTTGTGAAAAATTAAGATGTCCAGAATGTTGACAGCTTTTGCCAAGTACACAGTTGTTGTTTTTTGGACAAAGCCATTTTTCACTGCTGACCTACTATAGTCAACTACATCTCTGCCATTAATGAATGATTATGACTTCTGGGAGAAATCATATATGACTGATGCGGATCTAATTTTTTCTTGGCTTAATGTAGATTTATGTCTGTGAAAAGTGCAAGTCAAAAAGTATCATCCAAAGTATATTTTGCTCGCTTCACGAAAGTTTAAAATGACTATAAATGTTGTGATATGTAGCGTTTGAGTATTAGCTTGTGCTCTTACTTAAATGATAGCCAGAATATTATAGAACAGCAAGTTTTCCCCCTTTCAGCCCTAATCATGATTTTTAGCTTGTGTATGTGTGCCGTCAAGTCACAATGACTTATGGAGACCTCGTAGGGTTTTCAAGGCAAGAGATGTTCAGAGGTTGTTTGCCATTGTCTGCCTCCCCATGGGCTGAGAGAGCTCTGAGAGAGCTGTGACTGGCCCAAGGTCACCCAGCAGGCTTCATGGGGAGGAGTAGGGAATCAAACCCGATTCTCCAGATTAGAGTCTGCTGCTCTTAACCATTTCACCACGCTGGGTCTCAGTCTTTAGCCTAGAAATATATATTTTTATATGCAAATAAAATGTAAAGTCTGCTCCTCATGTGGAATGGAGGCTGCTTCCCCATAGTCCATTCCCACACTATACAAAGGAAGCATGTGGGAAAGGTGAATGTCGTTCTCAGCATGGTTCCAGAGTGAAGATCAAAATAATCTACATAGTGGGTCCATGTAGAGATAGGGAAGAGTGTTTTTTGTTACAGTATTTAAATAAATCAATACTTATGTTTAAACTCAAATAAGCATATTCAAAAATTAAATTTACAAATCTCATAAACTGAGTATTTGGAAAATCCTCAGACATTCAGAAAAATCCCAGTATTAAACAAAATCTGAAATCTGAGCTGCGTGGTCTGCTCATGCGGAGACTTTACAACTCCAACAACCGCTGATTGCTGATTGAGATCTCCCAAGATCACCATAGGCATGGGAATGATTTTGCAAAAGGATACGCTGAGGGGAGAAAAAGCCATGGGGGAGTGGAGGAAGCTATAGGGCCAATGGGGCTCTAGGATTTCCCTTCCACTGGGAGTTTCATGCAGGGCCCCTCTTGTTATTTTCTAAACAAACTTTGCTCACACTTCAAGAGAAGATAGCAGTTGCATGAGAAGAAAACATTTGATTTGTCAGCTGTTGCCACAACATATGAATGGCAGCAAATCTTTTAACCTAAGCACCCCTTTAACTCTAACCTCAAGAAATAGGTTTTTGAAGATCAGTGTGAATCTTTCTGTGGTCTTGGTTGTGGCTGTGGGTGCCAGCCCACTGGAGCCCGTAATAAACTAGGAAGTGGGCAAGGTTCCATCCCATTCATGCCACCCAAAAAGGGGTCACAAGGCAGAAATAAGCAACAAATACCTCTTTATTGTTTGGCATCCTTATACAAAGTCTTCCCCACTGGGGTGCAATCCCACTCCGTCATCCCTCTACAGCCCAGACTGCTGCCCTCACCACCAGAAACCCCACAGCTGCGACATATCACACAGCCTTTGGGGCCTGCTGTAAATAACTGGTCCCATCCTTGGGGACAGGCTTGCTTTCTGTGATCTTCCCAGCTGCCTCAGCTAGGGTTGTCAGCTGTGGGTTGGGAAATACCTGGAGATTTTAGGGGTGGAGCCTGAGTAGGGTGGGGTTTGAGGAAAGGAGGGACTTCAATGGGGTTTAATGCCACAGAGTTCACCTTCCAAAGCAGCCGTTTTCTCCAAGCGAACTGATCGCTTTTGCCTGAAGGTCAGTTGTAATAGATGGAGACCTCCAGCCACCACCTGGAGGTTGGCAACCCAAGACTCGGCTCAAGCCTACTATGGTCCCTCAAGGCTGCTAATATTGCCTACCAGCCCTGCCCTATGTTCTGGGTGTCCCACAGGCTGGACTCAACTGTCCCACATGCTTAAACTGGCCAGGGCCAAGCAAGGCCATTTTATCCCTGTTGCCATCTCCCTGCCAGGACCTGAGTTCTCTGAGGGGGCCTGCATCACACTCTCCTTGAATGACTACATTAGTCAAATGGAGTAGCATTTGTGGTTGACCATTCCCAATGATTTTTGTGTTTCCAGCCTGCAGTGGAAGAGTTTTTTGTTTGTTCATTTAAGGTAAGCTTTTAGGAGGATGTGGTAAAAGAATTATGTAATTTTATCGATGCAGCTCAAGTATATTTTGCTGACATTTTGCTTTTAATAGTTGAAATCTTATACTTTCTGTATTTGGACTTGTATTAAAATGCTCTTAGAACAAAGTGTTGGGGATAGGCCTGTCCCCTTCCCAGGCTGTACATCAAATCTATCTTTTCAAAAATGGGAGGAAAGCTGGCATCCTAGAGTTTACTTTCCTAAGTCCAACAAGGGCATAGCTCCACAGCTAAAGGAAGCTGATCCATAAATAACCCATAAGCTATTCAAAAGTGTATTTTATTGATAATGAAATGAAAACCCAAGTTTTATTGCATCTGAGAAAAGTAGGGTCTGATAATATCAATACATGTGTAACCCCTACTCCGTATTAGGAGTCAATGCTTAGGAGCATTTCAGCATACAAAGGGAATAGCCAGACACTGTTGGTTACATAGGCAGATGGAGTGTATAGAATGTCTGTGCTATCAAAGGATCCTTCCCTTAGATACATAGTTATGCAACTGTGCCAGCTTTTCCCTAACCTTCATTTTTTCATGACTAGCTGAGTGAATTGCAAAGTTTGAGGAAGTGAACAGTATTTCCATCAAAATAGATCTTGTTGCCTTTCCTCACCCAAGAACTGAAATAGTGGCTCAAAAGATTGCTTTGTGTGAGAGATCCCCTCTCTCTGAGTTTACTTCTCCAAATCAAATGTTCAGACGTTGATAAAGAAACAAAGGATTTATTGAAGACATCAGGAGATGAGACAGGCACAGGTAGCAAGTTGCAAGTGAGGGGCTAATCGGGTTTACAGAATATATTGACTCCAGGGCACTGGGGCACTGGGGTTCACACTTATTGTTATGGGAAGTTACAAGCTTGGCATAATACAAAACATCAGACGAGTCCCAGGAAGTCTGGTGAAGCTATCACACTTCCAAGGCCGCATCGGCCTGAGGGAGTACCGACAGGAAGAACAGCGGGGGGGATACTTGGGGTGATCAGTCCTGGCGCCTGAGACCAGAAGGTGTGAACTGCTTTTACGAGTTCACTGATAGCAGGTGATGGGAAGCAGAGACACATAAACAGAGACCCTCACATTCTGCCCCCCTTAAGGCCCCCCTCCGGGGTCCTCAAGAGGGCGAGGCTTATCGGGATAAGCGAGGTGGAATTCTCGGACCAAGCGAGGGGCCGCCATGTGGGGTGCGGCCACCCACTCGTCGTGAGCGGGCCCAAGGTTTTTCCAACGAACAAAGTAAAACAGTTTCCCTTTCTTCCATTTGGAATCTAAGACCTTGGATATTTCCAGATGGGTATCCCCTCCTACCACAGTAGGAATCTCATGGTCGGGAGGGGGGTGGAACTGGGGAGCTGCCACATAAGGTTTGAGGAGACTAATATGAAATACGGGATGGACTCCCTTGAGGGTTTTTGGGAGTTTCAGTTCCACGGTAACCTCATTGATCACTCTGGTAATGGGGAAAGGTCCCACATAACGGTCGCTCAGTTTTTTGCAGGGACGAAGAGAGCGGAGGTTTTTGGTGGACAGATACACTTGCTCCCCCACCTTTAGCTCCCATCCCGGAGACCGGTGTTTGTCTGCCTGTTCCTTGTACTTGCTTTTTGCCTTCTCAAGATTTTTGAGCAGCCATGGCCAGGTAGACTTAACTGCCTGGATCCACTCCTGAAGATCAGGGGTGGTTTGGAGCTCTGGCGTGACGGGGGCGGAACCGAAAGGACCGAATTCCGTCCCGTATATTACTTGGAAGGGACTAAAGCCGGTAGATGAATGAGGCGCATTGTTGTACGCATATTCGGCGAATGGCAGCAGGTCGACCCAGTCATCCTGGTGGAAATTTACATAGCAACGCAAATAACATTCTACCACCGCGTTTACTCGTTCCGTTTGACCATCCGTCTGGGGGTGATAGGCGGAAGACAAACCCTGTTCCTCCACCCCCATGAGCTTTAGGAAGGCTCGCCAGAATTTGGCAACAAACTGGACCCCCCGGTCGGAGAGGACCTTCCTCGGGACCGAGTGTAGCCTGAGGACATGTGTAACAAATAGTTTAGCCAAACCCTGGGCTGAAGGAAGACCTGTACATGGAACGAAATGGACCTGTTTGGAAAAAAGGTCCGTGATTACCCAGAGAACCGTTTTTCCCCGACTAGGAGGTAGGTCGGTGATAAAATCCATGGCTATGACTTCCCAGGGGCGGGAGGGGTTCTCCAGCGGTTTGAGAAGCCCTGGGGGTTTTCCCATCCGTTTCTTGGCTGTGGCGCAAGTGGGGCAGCTGCGCACATACAGCTCCACATCGGCTCTCATACCAGGCCACCAGAACTGCCTCCGTACCAGGTGAAGTGTTTTTATGAAACCAAAATGACCTGCCAACCTGGCACCATGTACAAGTCCCAATACCTCTTTGCGAAGGGAGGATGGGACATACAGTTTTCCCCCTTGCATCCACCAAGTGTTGGTTCGTTCCAAGCCAGTAGGGAGGAGATGGTGCTCCTCCTCCTGTAAGGAAGCGTCCCGGAGCCGCTGTTGGAAGGCTTCCGGGATACCTTTGAGCGTAGGGGGGGTCTCCGGTCGATGGGCTTGGGACCGGGTAGTGACGGCTAAGCTGGGGACCTCCCCACGCTGCTCGGGAGTGAACAGGGAGTCGACAGGGCGATCGAAATCGTTGCGATACTGGGGGAGTCGTGACAAAGCGTCGGCTAGGGCATTTTCCTTGCCCGGGACATGTTTGAGAGTGAACCGGAATTTGGCGAAAAATTGGGCCCACCGAATTTGTTTGGCGTTGAGCTTTCTAGCTCCCTTGAGAGCCTCGAGATTCTTGTGATCGGTACACACTTCAAACGGCAGTTCGGCACCTTCTAAGAAGTGTCTCCATATGGTGAGGGCATGTTTGACCGCCGCCGCCTCCTTCTCCCAAATAGCCCAGTTGATTTCGGACTGGGAAAACTTTTTGGAGAAGTAGGCGCATGGTCTCAACCGCCCCCCTTCATCCCTCTGCAATAGGGCCCCGCCCATGGCCACATCCGAGGCATCCACCTGCACCACGAAAGGCTTGGTGCAATCCGGGTGAGCCAAAACGGGTTCGGATGAAAAAAGTAGCTTTAAACGTTCAAAAGCCTGTTGGCACTGGGGGGACCATTGCAAACGGGCTGAGGGAAGCGCGGCGCTAGCCCCCTTGTCCTTGGTACGCAACAGGGCGGTGAGAGGAAGCGCAACTTGGGCAAAGTTGGGAATGAAGTTTCGGTAAAAGTTAGCGAACCCCAAAAACTGCTGAAGCTGGCGGCGGGTAGTGGGGGGTTCCCAATCTCGCACCGCCTGGACCTTTGCGGGGTCCATTTCTAACCCTTGGTGGGAAATCACGTACCCAAGAAATGTAATGGAAGGTTGGTGGAACTCACATTTGGATACCTTAGCATACAGTTTGTGCTCCCGCAGCCGCTGGAGCACTTCTCGCACTAGGCGCACATGTTCTTCCATGGTTTCAGAGTAAATAAGGATGTCATCGAGAAATACCACCACCCCCCGAAACAGCAAATCATGTAAAACCTCATTAATCAATTGCATAAACACACTGGGAGCCCCCGAAAGTCCGAACGGCATGACTAGGTATTCAAACATTCCAAAACAGCTGGAAAAGGCCGTTTTGGGTTCGTCTCCTTCTTTAATGCGAATGCGGTGGTATGCTTCCACCAAGTCCAGTTTGGTGAAGATTCGGCCCTCCTTCAATTGTGCTAGAAGGTCGGGAATAAGAGGAAGAGGGTAAGCGTTAGACTGGGTGACCGCGTTTAGCCTACGAAAGTCAATACACAGTCTTAGATCTCCCGTTTTTTTCTTCACAAAGAAGGCTGGGGCCGAATAAGGAGCTTTGGAAGGGCGTATGAAACCCCTCGCCAAGTTGGCATCCAGATAGTCCCGTAACACCGCCTTCTCACTAGGGCTCATGGGATAGACCTTCCCTTTAGACAGTTTGCCTTCCCCCACAATTTCGATGGCACAGTCCGTCTCTCTGTGGGGAGGTAGTTCGTCACATTCTCTAACATCAAAGACATCCGCAAACTGCGAGTATTCTGTGGGCAGTTGATGAGGAACGGAGGTTGGGGTGGGGGACCCTACCAATGCGGCGGCCGGAGTCCTGAGTACCCGTTCCTTGTCATGCAACCCACAGGGGCTTTCGGGAAACGAGAGCACCCGTTTAACCCAGTCGATGGAGGGGTTGTGCCCCCGTAGCCAGTTCATCCCTAACACCACTGGGGTTACAATAGGGGCGATGGTAAAATACAAGCGTTCCCAATGTTCTCCCACAGACATAATCACGGCTGCAGTTCGGTGGGTCACTGGGCCCCGTTTAAAATCGCTCCCGTCCATCTGGGAAAAGCGGAGGGGTCCCGGAAGCCGCTTGCGCCGGACTCCCAGTTTCTTGGCAGCTTCCTCACTAATCATGGTGCGGGCACACCCCGAGTCAACCAAGGCGGGGAATTCTAAACTGGGACCCCCTTTGGGTAGGGACAGGTGAACACGCACATACACATTGTCCTCTTGGGCGCTTACCATCGGTGGAGCTCCTTGCACAACGACAGGGGCGGTCTGCTGCGGAGCCCCCTCTACAGCAGACCGACGGCGTTTTTTGCCGGCTGTTCCCACTCTTCCTCCTCGCTGGAAGAGGGGGACGGAGTGGTGGCGTTCGGGGATCCGTCCGAATCAAAAGTAGTATTTGTAATCCGGGACCCCGTTGGGCCTGTAGAGGTGGAGATCACATCCTGGGGGCGCGCATGGAGAGCGGAGGGTGCGCCGGAACGCCGGCCCGGTGGTCCGCTCCTGCGGCGGGGCTGGTCCTCAGCGGCCGCCTTCTGCGGTTCGGTCGGGGTTTGGCGAGGGGGGTTGGGACGACCGGAACGAGAGGGGCATTGCGACGCAAAGTGTCCCTTTCCCCCGCAGGTCAGGCAGACACCGGTCTCAAAACGCTTGCGGCGTTCAGCGGCCGAGGGACCCCCGCTCCCTCCCGGTCGGAAGTCTCGGCCCCGGTCACTCCGGGGTCTCGGGTCTCGTCCAACGCGTTGTTTGGACAAGGTCAGGAGTTGTTTGCGATTCTCGATGTCGGCAGCGTGGCGAACCCAACCTTCCACATCCGGGGGGTTCCCTTGCATAAAAGCCCAATGTTGGAGGTCCGGGTTGAGGCCCTCCCTGAAACACTGTACCAAAGTGGCCTCACTCCAGTCCAGGATTCGGCTAGCCAGCGACTGGAACTCACTTGCATACTGCGCCACCGACTTGGTCCCTTGGCGCAGTTGCATCAGGGAGGCTTTAGCCCGCTCACCCAGAGTCGGGTCCTCAAAGCGGTTTCGGAGTGCCACCATAAACTCGTCCAGGGTTCGCAGCACCGGCGAGCGGAGTTCATACTGCAACACCATCCAGGCGGCCGCCTCCCCTTGCAGTAAGGAAGCCACGTACTGCACCCGGGACTCCTCGGAAGTGAAGGTTCGGCCTTGTTCTCGCATAAAAATGTCCACTTGGACCATGAAAAAGGTCAACTGGTCCCCTGAACCGTCATACGTGACTTTCAGGTCCCGACGGGACGGGAGGCTAGGAGGCGCGGGAGGGGCTGCCGGTGTTCCGTCCGGGGGGTTGCCGGCAGGCGGTTGCACTTTCAGCGCGTCCAGGGCCGCTGCCATCTCACCCATCACAAGCCGCATGGACTCCATCTGCTCCTGCATGGCTTGGCGATCCTCCAGCCACTGCCTGCGTTCCTCTTCCATCAGGGCCTCCTTGCGCGCCGGGTCCCCCTCAAGTCCCGTGCTAGGGAAGGCCAAACGGCGATCCTTCGCCGCGGTTCGGGAGAGAGACCAACCCTTGGGGGAGTCCAGCCAATTGTTAAAAAGTCCTCGGGGACGTCCGTCCCGGCCTTGGTCGGGGATGGGATCCCTAGGCTTCTTTGGCTTGGCACCCTCCTCCTTGGGGTCCGGTTTCTCCGGTACCACCGGTCCGTCCGGTGCGTCAGGGGTAGTAGGGGTGTTTTCCTCGTCGCCTGACATTCTGTCCCAAAAGGTACAGCAGCAGTTCGAGAGGCAAAGACTTGCAACTTAATGTGAGAGATCCCCTCTCTCTGAGTTTACTTCTCCAAATCAAATGTTCAGACGTTGATAAAGAAACAAAGGATTTATTGAAGACATCAGGAGATGAGACAGGCACAGGTAGCAAGTTGCAAGTGAGGGGCTAATCGGGTTTACAGAATATATTGACTCCAGGGCACTGGGGCACTGGGGTTCACACTTATTGTTATGGGAAGTTACAAGCTTGGCATAATACAAAACATCAGACGAGTCCCAGGAAGTCTGGTGAAGCTATCACACTTCCAAGGCCGCATCGGCCTGAGGGAGTACCGACAGGAAGAACAGCGGGGGGGATACTTGGGGTGATCAGTCCTGGCGCCTGAGACCAGAAGGTGTGAACTGCTTTTACGAGTTCACTGATAGCAGGTGATGGGAAGCAGAGACACATAAACAGAGACCCTCACACTTTGCTTAACAGCGTACATATGCAGTTTCTTGATGTGGCCTTAGTGCTAGGGACATTAAGAAAAGGTATTTTCTTGCTAACAGCTTTATTCTCTTGGAACTCAAATGCAGAACAATTCAGCTTGACTAATCAAGTCCAAAGTAAGCAACTGGTGCTAATATATCTTTATGCTCTGGATGCTAATATTTTGGCTTTGTTTTTCTCTGAGTTGGGACCTTGTATCCATCCAAACCAATGTGTAGATTGCCTCATAATGCGCATGAATGAATTACTCAGTGAGTATATTCCATTGGAAGCTTGCAGTTATTCACTCCCACTGTGAGCTTGAACAGTCAAACATGTGATGATTTCCATGCTTGTTCCATGCTTTATCCGATGTGCAAGGGTTTTCCATGTAGGAGAAGTACAAAGTGTCCTGAAGCCTAAGGCTAGTTGTACTACACTGGAAATTGTTTACAGTTTTAAACCTTATCCATAACTATATTTGGTCCTAGTGAGAATATCCTTCAGAGTTCTTACCATATTTTGTTCTGTTTACTACATTTGAGGTGAACACCAGACTCATCCTAGCAATCCAAGACAAAGTTCAGAGATTTTGTTAGCACAGAATCTGATTATCAAGTTGACAGGTTCTTCAAATTCCTGCTGCTTTAGCTATTAGGTCATTTACATATTTATATCTGAAAAGCAAAAGTAGAGCAGATGCAGACAGATGACTCCAAAGATATCCCTTCTTATAGTTGTGATCTTCCTTGATATCATATTGTATCCATTGATACTCTGGTGTTATAGGAGGGGCAGGCAGGCATAAACAGAATAGTATAGGAGAACAAGGTACAAGCAAATGAAGAAAAATAAAAAGTAGTGTGGATTATAGTAGGCACAGTTAGTGGTTGGTTGATCTGACTACTCAACAAGCACATCAAATAAGAACCACCAGGTGATGTTCTAAAACCATTAGACACAGTGCTCTGGTCTTTACACCACATAAGGTTGCCAGCTCCAGGTTGGGAAATATCTGGAGGTTTCGGGAAGGGAGTGGTTTTGGGAGGGGAGGGACTTCAGTAGCATATAGCCATAGAGTCCACCTTCCAAAGTGGGCATTTTCTCCAGGGGAACTGATCTTTGTCACATGGAAATAATTTATAATCCTGGGAGATCTCCGGCCACCACCTGGAGGTTGGCAACCCCAGTACCACAACTTTCAGTGTGTCTAAGGGCTCTGTCGGTTTCCCCCTGGGTATTCTTGGCTGTGGTGAGAGCCACAAATAATCTGTGAATGACCTAAAATCCAGTACTTGGATCAAACATCATTTTCACCCAGTCATAAATCAGTAGACTAAGGATAACAATGAGAAAACTGTTTCAGAAAACGTTTAATTAGTCAGATGGGTAAACAATCCTATAGTACCTCTATCATCATTATGCAAACCTACAAGCCACAGCTAATCAAAGTACTGAGGGCTGTGTTGCACAGAAGCCCACGGCGATCAATTTACTTTATAGCAACTCAGAATGCTGAGTGCAGGAGACAAATCTAGCCCAGTTAAACAGTTGTTGACTCCAGCCTTAAATCCTCAGGTGAACCCCTCATACACTGTTGTACTTTGAAAACCATCACATTGCTCAGCACAGTTAGGCATGGTGGTCTCAACAGTCTGGATTGGCCGGCATTAATTAGCCATGTTGTGCTGTTAGTCATTGTCCATAAATTTGCTCTTACCATTTAGATCAGACTTGAATTTGCTGGTAGAGAAACAAGTGGACAACATATTGATCTATATATTTGGGGGGGGGGGGTAGATGCAAACCAAAGTCCGTGCATCTTGTCAGGATAAGGTCTTTCAATGAAACAAAATAAAAACGTTAAATAATACCAAAGAAGCCCTGAATTCTGGTTATAAACAATTTTGAAACTATCAGGAAAACTCCTTTGTGTTTCAGAAGGAGGCAGACTGTCTGCAGGAGAACCATTCTTTTTGTTGTACAGCTAACCTTTCCTTTTTTACAGAGGATAAGAAGCACGATATGCCAAACACCCTGGGGAGGTCTGTGGTTGATTTCTTGAAAAATTTAGCCATTCATCCTCAGTCTCGTGGAGTCACCAGGGGCTTTCAAGAGGTGTGTAGATAGGGTTCAAACAAGGACAGAGCTCTGAAACTCTGCAAAGGGACACAGTTTGTTCCCCAGTTACTAGAACACTGTGATGGGAGAAGTTGCAAGCCGTGTGTCCAGCTTTTCTTTTTCATTTTAAACAACAGTGTGGTGCATAGTTTGGGGCTCTTCTCTTCCAGAGCCTCAGCCAATCAATTTCACATGGTGGATTGGAAAGCTGAAAATAAAAGAAAAAAGGTGGAGTTTTGTCAGTTTAACTGTTGGTTGACTGGCAGAGTTGGATGTTGGTGGTAAAAGGGTTAGGAATAGGGTTGCCAGCTCTGGGTTGGGACATACCTGGGGATTTTTGGAGTGAAGCCTGAGGAGGGCAGGGTTTGGAGAGGGGAGGGACTTCAGTGCGTCACTGGCTTGTTATTCTTTTCTCTGAAGCCCCATGAGGAAATATGGCAGCCCCATTGTGAGGAAAACTGGCTATAGGCTTTTACATCTACAACCGAATCACTGGCTGTTGCTGGAGATTCTCAGGTGGGGCACCGGTCATGCTTGTCAAGTATCACAGTCATCTCATGGGAACCCCTCGATCCCACACGATTGCATTTTGAAGGGACAACTAGTAATGGCAGACAAACTATCTGCCTGCCGGTTTTGAGCTTCATTTTGACAACTCCTCCCCTAGGAATTCCAGAGTCCCCCTGCAGAGTGTTCCAAGAAAACCACTGTTAATGATAAAATGGCTGGCTTTTTAAACCGAACAGCAGACAGTGTCTTCAGTGGTGCGAACTGCTGCATCAGAAACATTAAACAAAATCAAACTTTTTCATATCTCTTTATTGACACATGTAGAGGCAGAGCATGGGGGAAACCAACATCTTCCTCTAGTAATATAAAATAAACATTGCTTGGTGGAGTGGAATCCAGTCACACGTGCTGCAGCAGATTCCTAAAGCCACAATGCACATTCTCTCTCCCACCTCCAAATGCAAGGTGCAAAACTGATCTAGCTGTCTCTCAGTGGTCTTTTATGCATGGAAATTTCACCTGGGGTTCAAGGCTCTCTTGACCCACGCTTTTCTGTTCCAAATCCTAAAAATGTTATGCATGTTGTTGTTTGCCCTGGAGAAAGTGCTTGGGTTTCCAGAGTACTGCAGAATCACCAGCAGAAATCTGGAAGCGTCTGAGTCCCCGCCCCTTGAAAAAGCTGCTTTGAAATTGGCTGTAGTGCTTCCTGTGAGAAAAATGTCAGAACACCACCCCCAGCTCCCCTCTCCCATGCTTTGGCTTATGCATAGAAATGGGGACAATTTGACCCAGGATGATCTCCGGTGAGATCAAAGAATCACCTTACAACAAGATCGGGAAGACCCAGACAATGTGCAGGCTGGGTGTGAGGTCATCTTCAAGGGACGGAAAACTCATGCATAACCCCAACGAGAAACCGAGTCAGACCAGCAGAGAAAGTAAGTCAAAAGGTCCATGCATAAAAGACCAGTATATCTCCCAGTCTCTCAAAAGTGACACATGCTGAAGACTGGAGATAAATTCCAGGCTATTAAAAACCAGTAAGCTGCTTTAGTTAAGCCATGGATCAATCAGCTGTTGACCGGCAGGCAAAGCCATAACGAGAGGCCCATTCTCAATCAAGTGAGCCAAACACATAGCAATGGTTATTATGAAATGATCATTTGGTCATGTTTTCCAAAGCCTACAAATGGACTACAATTTTTCTCAAAGGGCAGCAGATGTTTGAGGTAAGCTGTCTCTTTATCATGAAGAAAAGTCAGTGAATTGGAAATCTCGTGTCAAAATCTCAGCATTAGGGAGGGGGAGAGGAAATCTTTTGGCCCTGTTAGATCAATATAAACTGTGTGGTTGCTACTTCATCCCCATAGACAACTGTCAAGGATGTGAGTGACCTTTGGGATTCCCTTTTGACAAACATGCTTATTTTATCAAAATAAGAATTTGCCGCTCACAGTCACTTTCCTCCTTAGGGTTGATTCAGCATTGCAAGTGCTGCTAAAACGAACGAGTGCACTGCTTAATGTGCCTTGGGGAGCTGCTCGCCTTCCTCATGTATTTTCCTTGTCAACTTCCTATGTGTTGCTTCAGGACTCAATAGTTATTCATGACCTGGTGGGGGGGGGAGTTGTATTGTTGGTGCTCAGGACAGGGCAATTGTTCTGTTTCCCTTTGGGACTGGAGCACTCTCGCTGTGTCACGTCCTAGGAAAGACTGATCATTATGTAAACATTTTTTAATTGTGAGCTCAAACATTTTCCTTAGTTCATTGTGAACTATTTAACCCCTCCTCCCAAGTAGTTACTAGATACTTTAGTAGAAAGACTTAAAAAATAATTAAGCTTGCTCTGTTCATAGGGTTGCCAACCTCCAGGTAGTAGCTGGAGATCTCCTGCTATTACAACTGATCAGTTCACCTGGAGAAAATGGCCACTTTGGCAATAGGACTCTATGACATTGAAGTCTCTCCCCTCCCCAAACCCCACCCTCCTCAGGCTCCACCCCCAGAACCTCCCACCAGTGGTGAAGAGGAACCTGGCAACCCTATCTGTGCAGCTATTGTATTTCTCTGTATTATTCTTGCTTGAGAGCCAGCATGGTGTAGTGGTTAAGAGCAGTGGTTTGGAGCGGTGGATTCTGATCTGGAGAACCGGGTTTGATTCCCCGCTCCTCCACATGAGCGGCGGAGGCTAACCTGATGAAGTGGATTGGTTTCCCCACTCCTCCACACAAAGCCAGTTGGGTGACCTTGGGTGAGTTACACTCTTTCAGCCCCACCTACCTCACAGGGTGTCTGTTGTGGGAAGGGGAAGGGAAGGGGATTGTAAGCAAGTTTGATTCTCCCTTAAGTGGCAGAGAAAGTCGGCATATCAAAACCAACTCTTCTTCTTCTTCTAATATGTGTGACTGAGCAGTGGTGAGACTCTCAAATGCTAGGCATCAGCCTATTTATTTATTTATTTATTTATTTTTGTATTTCTAGCATATCAAAACCAACTCTTCTTCTTCTTAATTGAGTGTTATTTACCAAGCAATGTTGTTTATCCCCATGCCCTGAAAATCACCAACTACCTGTTTCCACAATTTAAGCCTCTGTTAAAGGAGCAAGATCCCCCCCCTTTTATCCAGACTGCTGGCAACTCTGTCAGAAACATATATATTTTTATTCTTCTTTTTTTTTGCCATCAAGTCACAACTGACTTAGGGTGACCCAATAGGGTTTACAAGGCAAGAGAGGTTTGGAGGTGGTTCGCCATTGCCTGCCTCTGTGTCATGACCTTGATATTCCTTGGAGGTCTCCCATCCAAATACTAGCCAGGGTCATGGGTGAGAGTGCATGACTGGCCCAAGATCACCCAGCAAGCTTCCATGGCAAGTGAGGAGTTGAACATGGGTTTCCCAGGTCCTAGTCCAAAGACTTAACCAGTACACCAAGCTGGCTCTCCCTTTTTATTCTTGCAGTTCTTCAAAGAACTTATTCACATATTACTTTTTGATGTGCTAAAATTACCACACAGTAACTTCTTGTCAACACTACAGAGTTAGAATGGTGTAGTGGTTAAGAGCGGTGGACTCTAATGGACTCTAATCTGGAGAACCGGGTTTGATTCCCCACTCCTACTCATGAAGCCTGCTGGGTGACCATGGCCTGGTTACAGTTCTCTGAACTCTCTCAGCCCCACCTACCTCCCAAGGAGAGGGAAGGAAGGAGATTGTAAGCTGGTTTGATTCTCCTTAAAAGGTAGAGAAAATCGGCATATGAAAACCAACTCTTCTTCTTCGTAATGTTTGGTATGAATTGGTACAAGGAGAACATTATCTCTTTTGCAGGTTGTTTTTTATAAATAAAAGGTAAAGGTCCCCTGTGCAAGCACTGGACCATTCCTGACCCATGGGGTGACGTCACATCCCGACGTTTCCTAAGCAGACTTTGTTTACGGGGTGGTTTGCCAGTGCCTTCCCCAGTCATCTTCCCTTTACCCCCAGCAAGCTGGGTCCTCATTTGACCGACCTCAGAAGGATGGAAGGCTGAGTCAACCTTGAGCTGGCTACCTGAAACCGACTTCCGTCAGGATCGAACTCAGGTCGTGAGCAGAGCTTGGACTGCAGCACTGCAGCTTACCACTCTGCGCCATGGGCTTACTCATGTTTTTTATGCATGAGTGTTTATGGAAGGTTTTAAAAGCAAAACAAAACACAAAAAATGAGCTTGAACAGAAGAAGATATTGCAAAGGCTTTTAATCTATTGAGTAAGAAATAACAATCAATGAGGAACTTAGAGTTGATTCAAACTTATCAGCCAGGATTGGGTGAGTGGAAGGGGCAGAAGAGCGAGGAAAGAACTTTTTTTTTCCAGTTGGAATGTAAGTAACAGTTGGTAAGCAACAACTGGAACACACAAAGATGGAGGGAAGTACCTGAACAGCAGACAGCCAATTTCCTTGGAAACATATGATGTAAAATCTAGCACTTAGAACATTAAGACTAATATGTTACAATTATAAGATAAACTGTCAGAAGTAAGACAGCATGCATTTATCTTCTGCTTAATTTTAAGAACACTTCATCTCAATTGCTTAATATGTTTGTATCTTAAAAAGAAAAATTCTAAGGTTGTTCACTGTTAATGTATTTAAATTGAACACCTGGTTCTTTGAGTTCAAAAAGTGTGCAGAGATTCAAGCTGTAAATCCACTGTACCTAAGGTTAACAAATGTCAGTGGTGGTAGTGAATCATGGTAGGTGAAACCGGGGTAAGCTGGTGTGAACTGGTACAGAGTACCAGTAAGAAAGTGGTTGAACTTCTATCCTGAAAATCTGTTCTGAGAAAGAGAGAGAGAGATTTAACTTTTATTTCCCTTGGAAGAGACCAGCAGTCCTGCAGGTTTGAAAATTCTAACATCCCAGTAAATAGACATATGCAACCATATGGGTGCTGCATGTCATGAGACTTGGTTGAATCATATCAGACTCAGTGGTTCACCCCATAATTATCCTCATGGTGGTGACTGTACCATACTAGATTTATGTCATTTGTATTTCACCCATCTTCCAATTATCTTAGAGGAACACATTTATCTTCACAATAGTTATGTGATGTTAAGCTGACTTGCCCAGCTTCATACAGTGAACTTTCTGGCCAAATGAAGATTTGAAATCAGGTTTCCGGGGTCGAAGTCCAACACTTCCTTTGCTACATCATGCTAACTGGGTCAAGGAAGAGGCTTCAAAAGAAAGGTTCACGTGCCTTATCACAAGGTACTAGATAAATACATTTATAAACTCCAGCCTCCGGAACTAACATGATGACAATATCAACTACAAGCACATATTCTGTTGGAAACAATGTTGAACCTGCCATTGATTTTAATTATGTTGGATTGTGCCCAAATCCTCAGATATTTGCTTTGCCTTTCTATCAGTCTCTCTGACCTTGATGCTGATTTAGCAGAGGTTCATTTCCAGTGAATGGTAATATACAAAACATCAAGAAATATATGCCAACTGTTGGAGCACTAGTCTGTCACAGGGGTTGTCACAAAGTTTGGTTCTTTACTTTGTCGTGCCAAATTAAGGACAGTTTCCCTTCCACCAAGAAAATAGGAATTAGCTGTTCTATGCCTCAAGCTTTACCTTCACCAGTTTCTAAAGCAAATAATTCTGTTTCTTCCATTATTGCTGAAAGGTCTTATGAGAGAGGGTTGCTACTTGAAGAGGCTTCAAAATATAGAAAGCATTTGTGAGACCAAAGAAAATGATTTGTTAGGCATGTTAGAACATTCATAGTACATAGGGTTGCCAAACTCCAGGTGGTGGCTGGAGATCTTCTGCTATTACAATTGATCTCCAGGTGACAGAGATCAGTTCCCTTGGAGAAAATGGCTACTTTGACAATTGGACTCTATGGCATTGAAGTTCCTCCCCTCTCCAAACCCCGCCCTCCTCAGGCTCCACCCCCAAAATCTCCAGGTGTGTCCCAACCCAGAGCTGGCAACCCTAATAGTACTTGATTAGAATATACCCTCCTTGTAATGTAGGAAATTAAAGCTGCTTGTTTCAGCCATGGTGCTTCTCCTTTTGCAACAAATTTTTCTGATTATATAAAGAAGGAACAGTGGTTTGTATTTTCACTAAAGTTTGGAGCCTTCCTCTGGTCTGTAAAGCCTTCTTCCAGTGGCTGTTTGGGTAGCAGACCTATTGCTGCAAACCTATTGTGATAGCTGATCACAACTGTAGCCAGATATGAGGATAGATGCATAGTTTACCATTGTCGCTCACAAATGTGTCTCTTTCATACCTCTACTCTCCCCAGTCTGCCACTCTGTATTGTACTGTTTGCTTTGGTTTATCACCTTATTTGCATTATTCCTCCCTGATAAAGAAGACATGAAGTAGCCCATCACACATTCAGGCTCCAGCAGGTGAGACATAAATGCTGTGAAGTATATGGTAGAAAGGAGGGGAAATCCTCCACCATTCAAAGAGCAGTGCCATTTGGGTGTCTGAACAGGAGAATTTAGGAAATGACTAGAGATGCATGGGACAGTTGCCTAGCAATGGCTGGAGCTCAGCGGAATATTGCTAGACAGCAGATGCTTGTTTCTCCAGTTCCCTCAAACAGGCTTGTCAGCCTTCAGTCCCATGTGGCTTTTAAGCAAGGACACTTTCAAAGGCAAGATAAGTAAGCAAGCAGGAGAAGGGAGGGTGTGAGAAAATAGAAAAGACCCTGTATGTGCTTTTACTAAAAGTGTAAAGATGCTAGTTTACCTCACACCGAGCTGAAACATCAGAATGGTGTCAGATGATTCATTTACAAATGCAGGCATGAAATAATTGAACAACATCTCTAAACGTGGGCAGATATTAAAATTGTTATTGTGAGAAGACAAGTAGCATGAGCTTCTTTACTTTTGAGAAAAAATAGTGGCGTGAAGGACCAAAAAAAAATTCAGGGCCCATCACAGTAAATTGACCAGGCAAATTGTCAGATTATGTAGATACAACAGAGCTCCAGCTGCAGAATGTTGGGGCCAGTCCAATAATTCTGGAGTCCAGAAACACATGGGCAGTGAATTCTAATTCAATAGATGCTGAGATTTTTATGACAGTAGTACTAGGAGTTCAAAATCATCTTCCCAGTGGCTCTACTCAAAACAAAAACGGAACATTACTCAAATTGTTCGTGCTTTTGTAAACCATCCTCAGTTTGGACATTGTCATAAAGCCTTTTATAATGCAAGATAGTCTATTTAGAGGAGGAAAGAACCAGATTCCCCCCACACACACACAAGCGGTTTCAATAATTTTGTGAACCCAGATTTTTAAAATAAATAAATTCCCTGAATTGTTGAGGAACCTTCCTTTTCTTTCAAGAATATATTTTCATTATTTTGTAAAGCAGAACAAGCTGTTCTGTTTTATTGTGATTTTGTGATGTCCCTTTATAATGACATGGTGTGTCTTAATTACAAAGCAAACCACACCAGTATATCTAAATACATAATTTCTTGCACTTAAACTTGCCCTAAAGGGTGTTATTTTTGTACCAGATTACCTGCAAAGGCTGCAAATTTTATTGAGTAGAGGGTCTTGGAAGAAAATGTTAATGACTTATTATATTGGAGGAAAGTATGCCTAATTTTATTAATGTTAACTGTGGGGGGGGGGAGAGGATGCCAGCAGTCCACAAATAGATGAGGACCCTTGTTATAAAATGTTGGGAATTGAAGCTGCCTTATACTGAATCAGACCATTGGTTCATCAAGGTCAGAACTGTCAGCTTTCCACGGTCTCAGGGAGAGGTCTTTCACATCATCTACTGTTAGTCCTTTTAACTGGAGATTTCAGGGATTGAACCTGGGACCTTCTGCATGCTAAAGCAGAAGCTCTTCCACTGAGCTATAGCACCTTGAGTCAAAAAGATCTAAACTGGCTTAAATCCAAAGAGTCTGGCTTTATGCTAGTGGCACTAAACTATGCCTTTAATTGGGGTTGCTAGGTCTCCAGAGTTTCCAAACTTGGGGTGGAGCTTAGATAGGGTTGCCAGCTCCGGGTTGGGAAATTCCTGGAGATTTCTGGGGTGGAGCCTGAGAAGGGCGGGGTTTGGGGAGGCACTTCAATGCCAATTGCCAAAGTGGTCATTTTCTCCAGGTGAACTGACCTATTGGCTAGAGATGTAATAGCAGGAGATCCTCAGTTAGTACCTGGAGGTTGGCAACCCTAAGCCTAGGGGTAACAGACCATCATAGGTCAGAAAATGGAAACTTGTGCTGGTGGGTCAGTGGAGAGTCTGGCTGTACCTGGTAACAAAAACACCCAAACAAGCAGTAAATAATCTGTAGTTCTTCAACTATGATTTTAGGGCTTCCCTGGAGACCTTGAAAATGAGGTGTCCCCCACCCCCTGAAATGTCAGGGCAAAATTAAGGGACATGTCAATGCTATCTTTGATGGAAGTATTTGGATTTAATAGGGTTGTATATCAAGTTGTAGTGAGCCCTGTGACGCAGAGTGGTAAGCTGCAGTACTGCAGTCCAAGCTCTGCTCACGACCTGAGTTCAAGCCCGACAGAAGTTGGTTTCAGGTAGCTGGCTCAAGGTTGACTCAGTCTTCCATCCTTCCGAGGTCGGTAAAATGAGTACCCAGCTTGCTGGGGGTAAAGGGAAGATGACAGGGGAAGGCACTGGTAAACCACCCCGTAAACAAAGTCTGCCTAGTAAACATCGAGATGTGACGTCACCCCATGCACAGGGGACCTTTACCTTACCTTTTATATCAAGTTGTAGTTTGTTCGGTGCTCTTAACGTGCAGCGCTGATGCAGTGCTAAACCTATCAAAAGATGAGCACTGATATGCCTGCTGAATCTTTGAAGCCTCTCAGAGCACAAATGTGTTGAAGATCACAGTTCTCCATCAGTCTGTAAATGGTAAATTGTGCAAGGCTGGAGGGTGGCAACCCTGGCTGGAGGGCCCCTGAAGCCACCATCATGCTGCAGTCACCAAATGCATTTACTTTTTGTTTAACTAATGCAGTTCTGCACTGCAACCAGTCCTGCCATTGGGTGGAAAAGCGGCATACAAATGTTTTCAATAAATAAAATTAAAAATTCCCGCATGGCCCCATTCCAAACCATGACTACTCATGCCACTTAACATTTACAGACAGAGAGCTGTAATCTTCTTAGTCCTCAGTGGAGAAAATGTGGCATTAATACAAGCTAAAAGCAGAATTCTGAGCTAAGGACTGCTTCTGGTGAAACAAGTATAAAGTTATTCAGTCGTTTTATGGGAACTGAGTTGAACGACGGCTTGAAGTTCAAGCATATCACATCCAGCCTCAATTTCTCTTACTAATCTCACTCTAGTGAGTTAACTTTAAATGGACACCATCTTGGGAA
This sequence comes from Euleptes europaea, assembly GCF_029931775.1. Classification (NCBI taxonomy): domain Eukaryota; kingdom Metazoa; phylum Chordata; class Lepidosauria; order Squamata; family Sphaerodactylidae; genus Euleptes; species Euleptes europaea. The sequence goes on from NC_079323.1 coordinate 39,335,515, forward strand.
GAAAGTCTCTTGAATTATATTTGGAGGCTTAACAAGCTTAGACATGGTCTGAGGTTTGGAAATATTGCAACTCATAGCTGTTTGTAAAAAAAAAACATTATTCTAGAGATTGTTGTCATCTTTTGTAGTGTGGATGACTAGCTTCCAGACTAAAATTCAAATATTGTTTCCACTTCTTAATTCTTTGTTTCTATAACAGAGTTACTGATCTCTGTAAGGTTATCAAATAAAATTAGAGTTTGCTATAATCGTTGTGTCTACCATCTATGGCCAATAACTGGACTTTGCATACAATAGATAATAATTGCATTTAATCAAATTATTAGGAAAAGAAAACCTTATAGTTTTTAAAATTATTTCCCTCAACAAATATTTTGTTATGAGAATTTTTGTTAGCTATTTCTATTATCTCTGTAAAAACATTATATATACATATAATATATAAAACATATATATATACATATAATATATGTTTTTGCACAGAGAGAAAATATATATAACTCCACCTCTCCATAATGTGTTCAAAGCAATTTGCAAGAAAAGCAAACACCATAAAACACACCATAAAACTGTCAAGAAATGCAAGTCTGGTATATTAGAGTTTGACAGTTCGGGACTAGATCTAGAGCATCTTGATAGACAGAAGTCAGCCAAGAACCAGCCTGAACAGGTTCTGACCAAAGCTGATGCATTGAGGAGTAATGGGTGCAATGACTCAGCAGTTAGCTGATTGGTGGCTGGTGATTGGGAGAGCTATAAATGTATATTTCTCTGTATCCATGTGTGGGAGATATTAGTGGATGTGGTTTGTGTCAGTGATTGCTGTAAATTTGAACACTGTATATAAACTAGCACTGTTTTATGTAGCATTGGCTCTACTGGTGTTTATTCCTGGGATTCTGCATAATCCATTAGCTCCTACGACAAAAACACAGTCATCAACAAATATATTTGAAGTGTATAAAGAAAAATTGATCATGTCTGTGTGATGTGCCATCCAGGTATTTCCGACTTATGGTGATCCTATGAAATAATGACCTCTAAAACATCCTATCATTAATAGCCTTGCTGAGGTCTTGCAAACGGAGAGCCATGGCTTTCTTGACCGGGTCAATTAATCTTGTGATGGGTCTCCCTCTTTTCCTGTTGCCTTCAACTTTTCCTAGCATTATTGTCTTTTCCAGTGACTCTTGTCTTCTCATACCATGACCAAAGTATGATACTTTAGTCATTTTAGCTTCAAGGGAGAGTTCAGTCTTGATTTGATCTAGAACCCATAAAACTCTCCTTCAACACCACATTTCAAATGAATCTACTTTCTATCAGCTTTCTTCATTGTCCAACTTTTATATCCATACATAGTAATGGGGAATACTGTGGCATGAATTCACTTGATTTTGGTTGCTAGTGACACATCCTTATATTTAATAATCTTTTCTAGCTCCTTCATGGCTGCCCTTCCCAATCTCAATCTACTACTGATTTCTTGGTTGCAGTCTCCCTTTTGGCTGATGATGGAGCCAAGGAATAGAAAGTCTTGAAAAATTTCAGTTTCCTCATTGTCTATCTTAAAGTTGAATAATTGTCTAGTAGTCACTACATTTGTCTTCTTGGTGTTTAGCTGTAGTCCTGCTTTGGCACTTTCTGCTTTAATGTTCATCAGTAGTCGATTCAACTCTTCACTATTTTCTGCCAGTAATGTGATGCCATATGCATATCTCAAATTGTTAATGTTCCTTCCATCAATTTTCACTCCACCTTCCTCTAAATCTAATCCAGCTTTCCACACGATATGTTCTGCATATGGATTGAACAGATAGGGAGATAAAAGACATCCCTGACTGATACCTATGCCAATTGGGAACCATTCTGTTCCTTCATATTCTGCCCTTTATTTTAAAACCAACCAGAGATTTTAATGATCCACGTAGTCAAAAGCTTTGCTGTAATCTATGAAACATAAGTTGTTTTCTTCAGAAATTATCTTGTATGTTCAAGTAACCAATGTAAATTTGCAATATGATCTCTAGTGCCTCTTCCTTTTCTGAATCCAGCTTGAACATCTGGCATTTCTAATTCCAAAATTGATCATAGATAGCCACAATTACAATAATTAAATATCTAAGACGTTGAAGGTCTTTTTAGACACTTCCTTTTTGAAAATTTATTATCTTTTAGATGGTATCATTTATATCAAAATGAGCCAGCAGAACTCATTCTGTTATTGCGCATTTGCCTAGGTAGTGGATTCAGGTAGGGTAATTCCCTATCCTACTACTTTCCTTTACTATTGTTTCTACTGCCACCACCCAGCAATTTCTTTAAACTGCACGTCTGAGAGCCAACCTAGACGTTAAAAACTGCACAAGTTTGCAATGGGGACTTGTAGCTATTCTGTGGGGAGCCATTCATTGCATATGCTGGCACCAAGTGGAGCAAATAATGCTGCCCCCCCATGACCTCCAGGCACTTTAAGCCAACAAAAACAGCATAGGAGATGAGTGGGGCTGCCAACCTCCAGGTACTAGCTGGAGATTTCCTGCTATTACAACTGATCTCCAGCCAATAGAGATCAGTTCCCCTGGAGAAAATGGCTACTTTGGCCATTGGGTTCTATGGCATTGAAGTCCCTTCCTTCCCCAAACCCCACCCTCCTCAGGCTGTGCACCTAAAACCTCCCGCCGGTGGTGAAGAGGGATCTGGCAACCCTAGAGATAAGGCAGGGGTTCCACCTTCTCTCACACAGTGTTCCCAATCTAAACAAAGTCCTGTTGTTCATTCACTAAAAAGTGCCACAAGGAACAAGCTGCTGCACGTCCCCATGGCTAACTCATGCAGTTGGTAATGTCTAGTCACATAAGCTTATTGAGAAGTTACTATTCCCGTTTTTGTGCAACTCCCTGGTATGTGGGTAATAGATGTAAGAGGTTAATGATATGCTGAACTGGTCTCTTTAAAAGAAAGCTTAATGAGGAAAAAGACATAATGAAGCCTAAAAAAAACCTGTTTTACCACCCTGAGCAGGTAGATTCAGAAGTTAGCATATCTGCTTCTTCATAATACTGCCCAGTCTTTTTGATCAACTGTATCATATCTTTGTACTCTTAACATATCCTGAAATGTTAAGCATAACCATTTCCAAACATTAGAAAGAGAAGAGGGGACAAGGGGTGTTGATCACGTGTGTATAGGGTTGCCAACTCCGGGTTGGAAAATACCTGGAGATTTCTGGGGCGGAGCCTGAGGAGGGCGGGTTTGGGGAGGGGAGGGACTTCAGTGCCACAGAGTCCAATGGCCCAAGCGGCCATTTTCTCCAGGGGAACTGATCTCTATCGGCTGGGGATCAGTTGTAATAGCAGGAGATCTCCAGCTACTACCTGGAGGTTGGCAACTCTACGTGTGTAGGGGGGAAGCCTTGGTAGTTTGGGGTTCTGGCAAAACTTCCAAACAAGGTAAAAGAGAGGAGGTGGCAGGTGAAGAGAGCTGTGTGTCTGGAGTAACCTTGATCTGATCAGAATGGTGGGCAAATTCAAATAGAGCCAGTGTGGTATAGCAGTTAGAGTGACCTTGGGCCATGGAAGCATGCTGAGTTACCTTGGGCCAATCACTGATCACTCTGAGCCTAACCTATCTCATCGGGTTTTGGTTGTGAGGATAAAATGGAAGAGGGGAGAGCAATTTTCTAAGTAGCTTTGGGCCCGCACTGAGGAGAAAAGTGAGGTATAAATATCTGAATAAATAAAATAGACTAAATTAGATCAATCTGATGAATTAGGTGTCTTTTCATTGAGAAACATTAACATTACAAGTCGGTTTCATGCCTAAAAGGACACTGATTAATTACTGAGAGGCCTTGTTAATGAACAGGTACTAGGCAAAGTATGACATTTCCCAGATACAACCTTATTAACTAATGATTGAGTTAGGTGTGGTCTTAATCACTCTTCCTTTGATTGTGGAAATGGCCAGGCACCCTGTTTCTTGGGGCCAAACTAGATGTGATTTAAAAATGCTGCAAGTAATTTTTAAAAGCTGAGAGGGCTCGCTTTGCGGTACTTTTGCCTCCCTCATGCCTTTTCAAGGGCCAAAACAGTTGTGGGGGTGGGCTATTTCAGCCCTTCCCAAGGTTCATTGGGGGGAACAAGAGCCTCAGCCTGCCATGCTTTAAAAATGGCAGTGATGGGAGTGTTGTGGCCATGAGGACCATGTCACATCTAGTTTGGCTCTTGGCCCAGTGTGATATATAGAGAAGAGCTGATCCTAGCATCAATGGCGTGGGAGAAAGAACGTCAAAATAAAGTGATCAAGAAAGGATTTTATTCAAGGCAAGACTAGAACTGGCAAGACATTGGATTTGTATTGAGTTTGTGTACTTTCAGGACCCACAATTCCATGTAGTTAGGATTCTGAAAGATTGTGACTGCCCAGAGAAACTGTTGGCCCAAGGGAATAAACTGGTCCCATAAGAGCAAGTGAATGTGTAATGCAGGCTGTTTGAGTCATAAGATACTAGTATGCATTACTCATAGGGTTGCCAGGTCACTCTCTGCCACCGGCATGAGGTTTTTGGGGCGGAACTTGGGAAGGGCGGGGTTTGGGGAGGGGAGAGATTTCGATGCCATAGAGTCCAATTGCCAAAGTGGCCATTTTCTCCATGTGAACTGACCTCTATCAGCTGGAGATCAGTTGTAATAGCAGGAGATATCCAGCTAGTACCTGGAGGTTGGCAACCCTAATTACTCATGCATTTTTTTTCCATAGGAACAACATTCACTTTGGGGCCCATTATTTCAGCTCTAACTTGGACTGTAGGGTAGCCAATATATATATATATATATATGTGTGTGTGTGTGTGTGTGTGTGTGTGTGTGTGTATATATATATATATTTAAATACTAGTACACCTAATGTCCAACCAATATTAAACAGCAGGTTACAATACTGATATGTAGGGCATCTTGGCCATCTTCTGGGCATGGAGTAGGGGTCACTGGATGTGTGTGTGGGGGAGGTAGTTGTGAATTTCCTGCATTGTGCAGGGGGTTGGACTAGATGACCCTATAGTCCCTTCCAATTCTATGATTCTATGTTGGGAGGAGCAGAATAACCATAATGCTAATCTGTTGTGCATAAAGTTGTTTAGGCTTGTATACTTTCTCCTTCCCTTTCTCAGTTTGGTCATCTGAAGGAGAAGTTGAAGACCCTGAAAAATACCAAGTAATCAGCACAGTGAGATATCTCACAGGTAAGGGCCGGGATGGCAAAAAAATTAAAAAAAGCGGGGGGGGGGTGTATGTGATTTTGCACTTTGGAGACCCTTGGTAATCCTTACAAAGATTTTGCTTTTCTTAATATGCAAGGCATTCTCATGAGAAAATCACTACTGAATGGTCAGGGTCCTACTTCACCATGGCACAAGAGATAAAACATACACAAGAAAGTCTTCTGAAGTCTTGTTCACTTCTGAGTAAGCACTGCACCAGTGCTGGGAACTGCAGCAAATATGTATACTATTACACAATAAATTACATTTTGACAAGAAAAGTAAATCAACAGGTGTATCTATGAATACTTCATAAAGCTGGTTCAGTCAGGTTTATGCACTATTCATTCTGGGTGTGATATTGTGAGCTACAAGCCCCCTCCTTTAGTTATGAAAAAGTGGTTTTCACTGCACAGAGGCAGTTTCTTTTGTGAGTCGAAGTAGGAAGATGATATTATTTTGAGAGGTAACTTTATGTCCAGAATTGTTCTTGGAGATTTGTAGCACAGGAAAACATAATTTACACAGCCATTTTTCTTGTCTGCCTCCTGTGAGTGAGTCCAAAGTCTTTCTGTTTGTCACTATAAGAAAAATACTGTACTGTTCACATAGGAAATCAATGCCGTTGCCACTCTTCAGACCACTTTTACGGCGCTGAAAAGGTCAGGCCTTGCCATTAGGTATGCACATGATGCTTTGCCTTGCTTACTACCTGTGGGCTCAACATGCACTTAAAAGAAATCCTCGCTAATGTAGAAAAATGTGTTATGCTTCCATTAGTAGCTTCTTCATTGCTGCTGTATACATTTGCAAACCCAGTTCTACAATAAGGATATCGGGTTGGGGGGGTGGAGTCACAGCAAACCATAGAGTTTGGGGGGATGGCTAAAACAGCGCAGTGGAAAATGACAGGAAGTGACGTTGTGGCCCTTTCTCCAAAAAGCTCCTGGGGGCTGCCAGCCATCAGCTGCCAATCCTACAAGTGCCCTATTTGCATCTCCTTTTCCCCTCCACCCAGGACCATCTAATTCACTGTGCAGCATATCCTATTTCCCTATTAAGATAACAACTGAAGACTTGTGGTTTAGCTACCATGCCCTGAGGCAACTTATTTTTTTCCTCTGCACTCCCCACCACCATCTTTCCTTTTTTAAAAAGGAACATCTAGCCTGATGAAGACTTCTAGAGAACTGAAAAGCTTCCACAAAGTTTTGTGATATTTTGATTGGACTTAATTACACGATTTTGGGGGGCTTTTTTTAGAATTTGTCTGCAGCCCAACGCAGCTCCTTGCAGTTTTTGACCATATTTCCATATATATGTAGCAACATGATTTACAATGAAAATCTGTACAATTATATCAGCGCTAGCCCATCACTGTTAATAGTGGCTTCATTCTATGTAACAGCTATGCAGCACGCTTTGTCACTTGGTGTAAGGGTTCTCAATCTCCATCATTACTTGTTGGCAACTTTATGCTGTGTATCTATCCTTATCTTGTTTTGCAGTTAGCCTCCACTGAAACTGTTCTGTTGCCTTGGGTGGTGCTGGGTTTCCCCCAAGCCAAGGAAAAATTCAAAGATGGGTTGCAATAAATAATGCAGCAAAACATTGCAAGGGGAGGAGGCTAGTGACCAGAGCTGTATTCAGTGCCAGAAATTGAGTTTCTTAATTTCTTCTTCATCCTGGGCTTTTCTGCATGGTTGTTGCTGTTGGTTCTGGCCCCATACTGCTTAGGATTACCCCTGGATTTCCACATGCATTTTTGTGCCTTTAGTTTTCACTTCAGTTGTTTGTTTGTTTGTTTTCTCTCATGTTTTTTCCCATTTCTTTTGCGACCGCTTTTATCCTGACATCTGTCTGGAAACTGATTGTGAGTCACCTTTTCCCTTGTGTTTCGGTCAACTTTCTTCATCCCACCCATTTCCACCCACCTCCAGCACACTTTTCGATGATTGGACTGTCGTTATCATCAAACTACTTCCTCTCCCCCCCCCCCACCCTGAAGACAGGTCAAGCAGGTTTTCTGAATTCCCAGCTTTCATTTTTTAAAAAGTCTCTAGCTACTTACCTTGCAGAGATATGAATTTTTCCTTATATTTCCTTGAAGAAAGAGGCTAGAAACTTGTGTGTGTGTGATAAGTGCTGTCAAGTTGCTTCCAACTCATGGTGAATAGAGTTGCCAACCTCCAGGTGGTGGCTGGAGATCCCCCACTATTAAAACTGATCTCCAGATGATAGAGAGCAGTTCCCCTGGAGAAAATGGCCACTTTGTGCATTGGACTCTATGGCATTGAAGTCCCTCCCCTCTCCAACCCCTGCTCCTTTCAGGCTCCACCTCCAAAATCTCCCAGTAATTCCCAACCCTGAGCTGGCAACCCTACCTATGAATTAATGTCCTCCAAAACGTCCTATCATTAACAGCCTTGCTCAGGTCTTGCAAACTGAGGCCCGTGGTTGGTGAAACTCTCTGTCTAAAGACCCAAGCCCTGCAAGACCTAGCTCAAATTCACAGGACTTGTAAGACAGAGATGTTGTGCCAGGCTTGTGGTTGAGGACAGTGATGATATTCACATCATGGCTGGCTGATCTTGTATCCCACCCTGCTTCTATTCCCACCTTTCTTCATTTGGTCTCCCACCAAATTGCACAAATTGCACAAGTCACTTCACCCTTATTAACATCCAAGTTTGACCAGGTCCTGTTTCGAACCCCAGTTATTGAGGAACGTTTATGTTAAATTAATTTTACAGGGAGGGATTGTATTAAGGGTGCCAATTGTAGTTAAGTTTTATGGAGTTGGGATTTGTATGTTTTATACTGAATTTTACTGTATGGAAATCATATGGAATTTATTATATTATGTGGTTTTACTGTCATGAACTGCTCTGGGCCCCACTTTCGTGGGGAAAGGGTGAGATAAAAATCTAATAAAATAAATAAAATTAAAAAATTGTCTTTTGCAAATTATGCCTTCAAAAATGCCTGAAGGCCCAGGACAGAGTAGTTCAAAGCAGCTCTCTCTCGCTTTCTCTTAAATATATATTGTTATGGGACAAACTGCCACAATATTAGTATACATCTTTTTCCAGTAGTTATTTTAAGCTTGAATTATTGATAGTCTTTCCTGAAAGCAGTATGTGGGCTTTTAAAATGTGTTCACCTGTGTTCAATTTCCTCTACTTTTCCCAAGCCCTTTTGACTGCTCTAGCACTTTTTTCTGGTTAAATGCCTGAGTGGCAAAATAGGAAGTGAACCACAGTGTGTAATTAAGTTCTCTATATGCTTAATGTATTCATTAGTGCTACCGAGAAATTTGCTTTTGGGTGGAATCATAGGAGGGGGCAGCGTATTCAGCAGCCTTTTAGGAGAGCTATAGAGACAGCCAACGTTTAAGCAAAAAATCCTTAGTAAAAAAACACGATTCCCCCCCAAAAAATTAAAAGCCAGCTCCAATATGAAGCATGTGACAAATTGCACTTGCTCTGTACATTTTCACAGAATGCAATGTGTTAGATTATTTTATGACAAGTAATGCAAAGCAATGCAGAAATTGGCATGTTGAGAATATCTTGATCAGTATTCAACACTAGGAAACCAAAATAGATTATGTTCTATGAAGCTGGTAGCTTCAGGTGAAGCAAAATATGACAAGAAGAGGACCAGAGGATGCAGTGGGTTGCTTTCACAGAGTAATGATTCCTGCCTGCTGTGAATAAAAATAGCCATCCCCAATAACACAATTCAGCAGTGCTAATTTGATAGTTGAGTGTGCTTATGAGTGTTTAATGGAGTGGAGTGAATAATCCATAGGGAGCAATTTACTTGAAATGTTTGAGACCCCGTTTTCCCCTCTGAACATGAAATAATGCCACTAAAATTACTTGCATTTATTCACTTTTATAATATTGTTTTAATCCCGCCTCAGATGATCAACTAGTCTACAAACCCGGACAAACCACATTTTTTTTGGTATTAAAATGGTATAAAAAGCCTTGTCAGGGAACTGGAAGAGGATATATTACCCAGGACTTGAAATGGAAAAAAAATCACTTCTAAAAGCTGCACCATGTTTTTCCACACAATAAATACTTCTTTGAGCAACTTAAACTCAGTTTAACCCCCCCAAAAAACCTACTGCAATATCAACATATGGTTAATTTGTGTTTATTTTGGGCACAGTCCACTAGGAAATTCTTTTCATGTAGCCTGTCATGTTCTTGTATTAAGAATTTTCAGGATCCAAGATGCAATAGAACATTGGCTAAATTTTTATTAACTACTTACATAATTAAGGGGTCATTATTAGAAGAAGAGAGAAACTGCTACCTCTGCCAAGTTAGAGACTTGTAGGATGTCATAGTAATAAATTTAAGAACAAGCCTCTTAAAGTGATGGTGCCCTCACATCTTCCACAAAAATAAAAGGACATTCAACAATTATTCAACAATTCTCTATTATTCAACAATTCTCTGGTCTGGGTTCCTCAGCCTTGTAGTTCTATGAAGTATAACTGGCATTTCTGCCTCTGCTTTCTTTTGATTATTCTGTCCATAACTGCTGTTTGACGCACTTGAGCACAGCTCAGCTTCCTTGGAGAGCCAGCATGGGGTAGTGGTTAAGACCGGCGGACTCTAATCTGGAGAACCGGGTTTGATTCCCCACTCCTCCACATGAAGCCCGCTGGGTGACCTTGGGCCAGACACAGTTTTTGTGGGAGTCTCTCAGCCCTTGTGGAGGCAGGCAATGGCAGACCACCTCCGAAAGTCTCTTGCCTTGAAAACCCTTTGGGGTTGCCATAAATCAGCTGTGACTCAATGGCGCGCGCACACACACAAGCTTCCTTGATTCAGATTTTTTTATACCTGTAGCCAATGCATTTTAATCCACCTATTTAAGAATCAGATGAATATCTCTTCTTCTACAATCATTGCCTTTCATTATCTCATAAAGAATGAGTTGTTTCTTGGGTGACCATGGCCTTTTGTGCTTATTTTGTATTTTTGTTTGTTCGATGAAACCTATGTAGAAACCATTTTGTTAGTGGCTTTCTCATTTGTATTTAACAGAACTGGGAATGGAACTACTCAGCACTTGTATCACGATTGGTTGAGGTAGTTACTCAGGAGTAACAGCCCACCACGACAATGCACATCGTGCAATGGACCATATGCAATGTTCCAGTTGTTTGGACTTTAGAAATGCATGTTTTAAAGACAATTTTAGTTCCTTTCAATGAAATATGTTTGGCTAGTTTTGTGATCCAGAAACAGTAATTTCCAAATAGCCCATTAGTGTACTTTACACCGCTCCAGTCAGACTACTAGACGTTCTTGTTCAGTTTTCCTGAGCTAATTGAGAGAGCTCCAAGGTGAAATTCTAAAACCACACTTCATTATATTTTCTAATTGCCTCAGCAGATGCCATTAACTTAAGCAAAAGTGAATTACAGGATGTATGCTCATACAACTCTGAAGGCAGAAAATGAGCTGTCCTTTGTTTCAGAGAGAGTCAAACCTATTAGTTGACTGTTTTGAGGAGTTCTGAGGTAAAAAATGAAATAAAGAGGAAAATGGTTACAGACACAAGAGGTTTAACTAGTCTTTGCTGAATTGTAACTGTCTATTCATCATGCTTCATAAAGCTCATACGATTTGACCTTGAATTAAAGGGCTTCCACTCCAAAACAGAAAGTAATTGTACGTCTGGTGTTCAAAACACTGTGTTACAATGAAATTAGCCTTGCACAGGAGGAGATATTACAAGTGGAAAACATCCCATTAAGGCTCTGTAAATCTTTGGAGTACAGCATTATTTTTCAAATGGTTGAAGTAACTGTGAAGTCATATGACCTGTCTATTGCAGAAATACATCCCCTGGATGTTCGATAACATTTTATGTGAAAAGACAGTAAAGGGTCTAACAATGGATTCTGTAACTTTTCGAAAATAGTGATGCACTGAGGAAACTCTTAAATGAGCCTGTGTATTTACTATAGTATTTCCTGCTGACACTTACTTCTCCAATGTAGATGGACATTCCAAAGAACTGGGCAATTTACATCTTTTGATAAAATTATAATAAAGCCTTTTGAAAGTCCATGACAGGAATACAGTCAAGATAAATGGTTTGATATCTTTATAATAAATGATTGGTCTGTAAGGTTTTTTTTTTAATGAACTAAGAACAGATATTATTTTACTAATAAACCTGTCTTTTAGGAGCTGTGGAAATTAAATTCATGTAGTTTCCGTCCTTATTATTTCTTTTTTTGAACATGTAATGGCCCAACACTATTAATGTGGAAACCATTACATGCAATACCATATTTCCTCAAAAGGAAGACAGCCCTGAATATAAGATGACCCAGCCAAAAAAATTTTTTTATATACCCTAACATTTTTGGCATGACATAACTGTAATTTGAATGTGAATGTAAGACAATTTCCTCTTTTTATGGCATACCTGGGTAAAAAAACGTAACATTGAAGTATATACTGTATCTAGCAGCCCAGAACTGAAGTGAGCATCTCCATGCATCTAGCGGTAGAATGGGTTGCAGATGAATGTTGTAATGAAGATATGAGAACATCTCTCTCATGGGTGGTTGATCAACTGAATTGGTCTCTAAAACTATGAAGGAGGAAGATAAAGGATGCAAAAGAAAGGATGGCTGGGCGGGGAGTTCATCAAGGAAAGGGAAGGCGATTGCAAGCCAATTTGAAACTCCTTAAAGATAGAGAACATCGGGGTATAAAAACCAACTCTTTTTCTCCTTCTCCTTCTTTGTAATTCTATCACAAATGGTTTTACAAAAACCTAAACTGTTTTACAGATTTTGAGGCAATTAACTCACTTTCCTGAAGACAAATTGTTCTAAGCAAGGATGATCCCATCTCTAAAAATGAGATCTATTTTGGGCCTTTGTGCTGTTTTTATGCTAGTGAAGTTAACATTCATCAAACTGAACAGCTGAGGTTATAGCTGCTTGTTAGTACATGTTCCAAAGTTTCTTCCTTTACCTAGTGCTATATTTCTTTAAGAGGAAGGCACACCTCTGTTAGTTTCTTGCCATGAAAACCCAAAAAAAGGGGTCGCCATAAGTCGGCTGCGACTTGACGGCACTTTACACTACACTTCTCTGGTAATAGAAACTGAAGTGACTTTTTCTTTTCTTTTTTGGTAAATCAAATAGTAAATGTCTATCTGCTACTACCTCCTATCTTTGCGAAAGGATGCATGCTGGGATACATGGAACATGGGCAAATGATCCCCAAATGATGCAGGAACATGTATTTGCATGACAGAGAGAGAGAGAGAGAGAGAGAGAGATTGACTTAAAACATTTCAGCATGATTTGAACTGTAGGGAGTTCACCCATCCTTAGCTGCATTTATTTATTTATTTGCCAGAGGCACATCTTTTTGAAGAAATGGTTTGCACAAGATGAGCAAACCAAACCAACCATCTTTCAGTTGAAATAACAGAAGGCCCGGCACTGAACTTCTTCAACATGCAGTTGACATGGAAGGAACACCTTCCTTTTCTCAGGACACTCCCTGATGGCTACCAGTTCCCATTCTGGAGGAACGGAACTTGTTTCTTGACGGACCCAGACAAATTGGTGACGCCACAGCTCCAGTTCCCTACTGCAATGGCAGTGGCTTTTATCTGTACTCAGCACTTCGATACAAATGGATGAGCTCTAAAGAACGACAAAACCATCTTGGGGGGAAATGTTTTTGCAACCATTGTGATTGACAGGAGGCTGTCCTGTGCCTGTGAGGTAAAAACTCAGCTGTTTCAGACCTTACCCTTTGGGAGTGTTGCTCCAGTAGCCAATCACCTTTCAGAGGGGGAATGGGAGGTGAGAGAGGGAAAAAGTGGTTGAGAACTGCCTGAGGGAGAGGGCAGACAGGGGAGGTTGGGAATGGTCTCAGCAAGGGAGCAGACATTTCTGAGTGTAGCTCTGCCTGGTAATGTGGCAGAGTGGTTTAACTCTACCGCTGGGAGAGGACAGAGTTGTGAGGCCTGTCTCTGGTGATGAGCAGACCTGAGATCTTCAGGCTTTAAAGAGAATTCACCATATAATGTACATAAATAATCTATGTTGGTTACTTAATTTTCCTGCTTCAGTAATCTTTGTACTCTTCAGGCTCAATACAAAACTTACCTCACTGCAGCTATCCAAAGCCTTCATTCTTGCTACCTCAACAACGTGTAACTGAGGGGAAGCTTTAAATCTCAAAACCAACCTGGCTTCCCAAATTCATCACAGAGGCAGTGGTTCGGTTTCAAGAAAGGGCCTGTCACATCCATCAACATGGCTTACAAGGGTGTAACTCTGCTTAGGATGGCATGGTTAATTCTGTACTAAATCTACAGTGCCAGAAGACTTGTTGTATTTGGTCTGAAACAAATGACTGCCGAGACTGATTCCTCCCTACCCCCACCCACTCCCTCCCCTTAATCCCACGTCTGTAGCTCCTTTCCTTCCAGACATGGACCTCAAAATATAAATGAGTTGCTAAGGAGGCTTGTCAGTGAAGAGATAATTTTGTCACTAACAGTGAATTTAATTAGACAAGCCCTTTTAAATTAAAACACACTTTCAAAGGGAGGCGGAAAGAGCAGGTGGCAGTCCCACTTTCCTGAGCAAACAGAGTTTTATGCTCCATCAATCAATGGTTGAAGAATATGTCATTGGGGACAATAATGGCTTAAGACAAATTCATCAATGCTGGATTTCCAAAGTTGTCTGGGGTAGTTAAGTGGCCTGTTCACATTGGAATTTGAGGGAAATGGACTGCCTCCTATCTTTGGATACCTTAAAAACAAAAAACAAAACGGTGTCCCAGTTCATAAATCTGGTTTATTTACAAATAGCCATATCCACTAACAGAGTAGCTGTATTTAGGAAACCAGCAATGTACGGTGAGATTATAAATCACTGCCAGCATGAAACAAACTGAATTTTAAATAAAGGTTGAAAAAGAAGAACGATCGTGGCAGTGTGTAATTGCCTGGGACCAGAAACATTTGCCATTAGCACTGGGAAGAACATGCCGTACGGCAGCTCCTCCACTGAACATAGAATATGTGCAACATTAGCAACTCAACAATACCCTTTCCATGTAATTCCCCAAACCAAATTACTCAATGTCAACAATAAAAAAATAATAATCTGTGGCCTCTAGTAAACAGTTAATGAAAAATCAACATGAAGTAGAAGTTGTGTGTGTGTGTGTGTGTGTAGTGCCGTCAAATCGCTTCCGACTCACGGCGACCCTATGAATCAGTGTCCTCCAAAATGTCCTGTCTTTGACAGCCTTGCTCAGGTCTTGCAAATTGAGGGCTGTGGCTTCCTTTATTGAGTCAATCCATCTCTTGTTGGGTCTTCCTCTTTTCCTGCTGCCCTCAACTTTTCCTAGCATGACTGTCTTTTCTAGTGAAGTACAGTACTATTGAAGAAATAAAACAGTGAGGACACAATCCTGTTCTTTCTGTTTCTATGGCCAACAGTTTCATGCCAGGAATGCACTAGACCACTGCTCCCTGATGTGGCGAAGTCATGAAAATGAGGCCAGGGCAAAGCTTTAGGGTTACCAGCTCTGGGTTGGGAAACTCCGGGAGATTAGAGAGCAGAACCTGGGGAGGGTGTGATTTAGGGAGTTCACCTTTACCAGCAGCCATTTTCCCCAGGGGTATTGATCTCTGTCATCTGGAGCGCCACCTAGAGATTGACAGCCCTAAATATTGTCTTCATTAGACTGGGGGCCCATGTGTCTGATAGCTGCATTGAACACACACGCACACAGAGGGAGCTCCTCCCCTAGAACTCCCAGTTCTCATCTGGTTTGGTCCTCAGTAGGGATGGTAGGTCCCTCTTTGCCACTGGTGGGAGGTTTTTGGGGCGGAGTCTGAGAAGGATAGGGTTTGGGGAAGGGAGGGATTTCAAGCCATAGAGTCCAATTGCCAAAGCGGCCATTTTCTCCAGGTGAACTGTCAGCTGGAGATCAGTTGTAATAGCAAGAGATCTCCAGCTACTACCTGGAGGTTGGCAACCCTACCAAGGAAACAGATTTATCTTACCGTAGAAATCATCTTCAGCATACCAGTTCTCTTTTTGAAAACAATAAAGTGGACTTGTGGTATCAATCAGTACTTTTACTCAATCTGAGCTGAAAGCTTAATTTCAGTTGTGTTGTCCAAAATGTAAAGTAGAAAGTAATAGTTGACGACCCTAATCTATTCTCTGCACCCACCTAACCACTACTTGGCTTGTCAGTAGTGCTCAGTAGGGTGCTTTGGGAACTTTTTTTATGTAAGATTGCTAAATATGAGACTAGGATGTCAAAACCACAGGCACAATCTGTTTTCCAATCTGTGCTGCCTGCGGATACTTGCATTGCATCAGAACAATAATTGCCAGAGCATTCTGGTTTTCTTAAAGTCTTTTTTGTAAACCACTTACAATAAGCATTTTTACCTATTGCAGATAAACTTTCTTTCTATGCAGGGACATATCTAGTAAGCTGAAAAAAAGCTTATTGTAAATTAAGAAATTTCTCACGGAAGCAATATATACATATAAAGGTCCCCTGTGCAAGCACCAGGTCATTCCTGACCCATGGGGTGACTTCATATCCCGACGTTTACTAGGCAAATTTTGTTTATGGGGTGGTTTGCCTGTGCCTTCCCCAGTCATACATAGATACATACATACCGTATTTTTTGCTCCATAGCACGCACCTGACCATAACACGCCCCCCCCACCAGCTGGCCGTCGGGGCGGGGAAAGCCGGCTCGCGCTGGAATAACGCGAGCCGGCTCTGTGCGACCTGCCCGCCTCCCAGGTGGCTGTTGGGGTGGGGAAAGCCGGCTCACACTGGAATGACGCGAGCCGGCTCTGTGCGCCCCGCCCGCCTCCCAGCTGGGAGGCGGGCGGGGAAAGCCGGCTCGCTGTTCCATCGTGCCCAGCCGGTTCTGTGCATCCCGCCCGCCTCCCAGCTGGGAGGTGGGCGGGGAAAGCCGGCTCCCAGCTGGGAGGTGGGCGGGGAAAGCCGACTTTTCCCGGGCGGGGAAAGCCGGCGGGGCGCACAGAGTTGGCTGGGCGCGCTGGAACGGGGCGCACAGAGCCGGCTCACTTTGTTCCAGCGTGCCCAGCCGGCTCTGTGCGCACATTCGCTCCATAACACGCATAGACATTTCCCCTCACTTTTGAGGAGGAAAAAAGTGTGTGTTATGAGCGAAAAATACGGTACATAGAATGCTACTTTGAGAAATTCCTTAACTGTGTTCTTGAATAAATTTTAATCCTTTCTCTTTGTAAAACTGATGTATGAATTGTCATGCCTGCTGAAATGCTACCCAAAACACTCGTGTGAATTTAAATTGGCCTTTTCTAACTGAATAGAGATCCAAACTGAGGGCATAACCTCCTGTTTGCAAGCAGCTGGAATTGTTCTACTTTTTAACATTTTAAAATGGCGTATATTTAAAAGTAAATAGAAAACATCACCTTTTTTGATCTCCACCAGCTCTTTCAGGAAGGTCACAGCAATTTCCATTTTACAGATAGAAAATCCAAAACAGATAATCCAAATCCTCACATGTGCAGTCTGGGTCTTTAATGGGTTTTTTTATTTGTACCATCAGAAGTAAAGCTGAGCAGTAGTTTTGTGGTGTGTGTATGTGTTTGTCGTCATTTGACATTTTGGGATACACTTCTTCACCTGACAAATCTTACTTTATATTAGCAGTGAAAGAAGTACTGATGTGTACAAAGCCTCTGAAAACCTTATTCATGTCTCCTAGGATGTGGTTGGAAGGCATGTGATTTAAAAACCTTGATGAAGCCAAGCAGGTCTGAGTCCTTTCTGGGCACTTGTATAAAAAGAAATATAACAAATTTGTATTTAAATCTCACTGTTCGGAGTTCTTCTAGCATTAGGTTTGCCAACCTCCAGGTATGAGCTGGAGATCTCCTGCTATTACAGTTCCCCTGGAGAAAATGGCTGCTTTGGCAATTGGGCTCTATGGCATTGAAGTCCCTCCCTTCCCCAAACCCCACCCTCCTCAGGCTCCCCCCCAAAAAACCTCCCACCGGTGGTGAAGAGGGACCTGGCAACCCTATCTAGCATACATGATCTCCTTGCTCATTGACATAAAAGGCTGAAAAGCACACACTAATTAGGGTTTCAAACTCAAGGCTGAGATACTCCTGGGGATTTGTAGGTGGAGCCTGGGGAAGGCAGGGTTTATAGAGGGGAGGTACCTCAGTTTAAGACCATAGAGTCCACCCACCTCAACAGCTTTTTTCTCCAGAAGAACTGTTCTCTGTTGTCTAGAGATCATTTGTAATTCTGAAAGATCTCCAAGCCCCACCTGGAGGCTGGCAATCCTACCACTTGCTATTTACACATCCATTGACA
The DNA here is from genome assembly GCF_029931775.1 of Euleptes europaea. NCBI lineage: Eukaryota > Metazoa > Chordata > Lepidosauria > Squamata > Sphaerodactylidae > Euleptes > Euleptes europaea. The sequence goes on from NC_079323.1 coordinate 39,353,212, forward strand.
GTGCTTGACCTATAAGGGCCTGGTCTGGTAAATTACATCCTCTTACATCAATGCCTTAATCCAGGGTTGACAAACTCAATTGCTACGAGGGCCAGATATGACATAAATGTCACTTGGTTGGGCTGGGCCATGCCTCGCCAGCCCAGATCAAGAATGGTGGGGGGTGGCTGCCTCGGCTGGCTCGTGGACCGGATAAGAGCTCTCAAGGGGCCGGATCTGGCCCTCGGGCTGTATGTTTGACACCCCTGCCTTAAGCAGTCTGATGCTATATTCAGACTGGCTGCATGCAACCACACTCATTGATACACAATCTAACACTAAACTGGAATTGCTTGAAGTTGCAGTGGGGAGGAAAAGTGACGCAGAAATTTGCAAAACAAAGTTTGCACAACCATCTTAGTTCTATCTGTTTTCTGTTCTACTCCACATCATAAAAATAATGTTTTCTTGCCTGCTGGGGAACTAGAATAATGATAGGGTGAAGACGCAGATCAGTTTAGTTACGGCTGCTAGAAATGTTATGCTCAGTGAGCACTAAAGATGTAGCAGTAACTTTAAGGTCAACACCGGGGGGCGGGGTCTTTTCAGCTATTAGAGCCAGTAAATATAGAATTAACTGCCTATAGAGATCCACTTCCTGGATGTTTTAACAGCAGAAGTGATCAGTAACTATTGGATATCTTTCAGATATATTAGTCAAACTCTATAGAACTATATTAGCTACGTTTTGGGGAACTAGGCTTAGGGTTTCATTTTGAACGTATAAAATATGGCAAGGAGATTACTAGTTTGGTGGAGGGGCATTGTGAAGGGAAAGCAATAATCCCACTAGGTATGTGCAAACTCTTGGGCACACTTGAAGTAACTCTTTGTATGCCAGACTATATGTCTCTTTTTAACAGGAGTTCGAAAAATGATCTTTTGGATTCCTTCTGATCCTTGTTCTATGCACAATGATTCAGTCTCAGTGCTAGGAAAAGAGGCCTGTGATGTGCACATTCTCACAAGCGCACTCAGCCAGCATATGTATTCTATGCTCACACAAACTGTTTGCTGAGCTAATGGATTCTCCCTGCCTTCCTTTATATATATCAGCCTATGAGAAATATGTCCAAATTATACTTTCAGTTTCTATGGTTATGCTACAGTGTAGGGAAAAGAAGATGTTTTTGCTGCAAACACACATAGTAGCAGAAGACTGTGTATGTTCTAGAATTCCTCAAAAGGGAAGAAAATATTACACATCCTGAGAATAGCAGATTTTTCTTGGTTTATTTTTCTTTTTTTAAAGCAAATGTCTAGTCCTGCTGACTGCAAAGCTGGGCTTGTATGCAGTACTTGGCATAACATCAGAAGCCACAAAAGTAGTGGAAAGTGAACTTCTGTGTTCAGCCAATATGGCTTCCTTCTGAACGCCACCATGCCTATTTTCATAGAAGACGCAGAATTTATTATGCAAAATAAATAAAAGTATGCATTTCTCTTATTTTTTAGAGATGCCATGTCTTGGTATTATATATCTAGCTCTCTATCTCTGTCTCTATATAATGTCAAGACATGGCATCTCTAAAAATAAGAGAAAAGATACTTTATTTATTTTGCATTTATTATTACGACTGTAACTACTACTATATTGTTGTTGTTGTTATTTCCTAAGATTTGTTGCAAAAACTTTTGAGAGTACCAAAATATTTTGGCATATGAACTCCCTCCCGCCGAACACAAACACATTTGTATTGTTGGTGGTAGTACAATTACAAGAGGCTGAACTAGGGAAGATTTACCTTTACCCTTTTACCTTTAAAAAGTATGAATGGCTGTTGCTTTTTCTGGTCACTTGCTTTTCTTAATTTCAACTCATATTTCTTCTTTAAAAACACTGCTGTTGTGGTGCATGATGCCTTTTGTACTCTCACTCAGTCTGAAGTACTCAAGTTCTAGAAAGGCTCTGAAGGTCAGCAAAGTCATAACTGTGCTGAGACGTGTACTTCTATCACCAGCTCTGTAATCAAAGATGAAGGCTTCTGTTAGGAAACAACATGCATTTTCAGAGAGAGAGAGAGAGAGAGAGAGAGAGTTAAGCTATTCTGTTTGTTGAAACAATGGAAGAGTATTACAGGGTTTTGGTTTTTGTTTTTAAAAGTGCCTGTAGTTAGGTCAGCAGCTCCATCAAGGTGAGAAAGCAGATTAACAGTTGACAAGCATGACAGGTGAAAATGCAAACAACGCCAATAATTACCCCAAATTAACAGTAGAGTTTTGAAGCTTTGTCAGGGGGACACCTTCTTGCGGAGGCCAGGCATTGTGGAATTTGTCCCTTTCCAAATAAAGAATGCTAAGGAAAGAAAGAGATGCCTCGCCCCTCTTCCCTGTCCTTCCCCCCACCGTTTTAATAATGCAAGTCTGACATGTTAACAATCGGGCACATGCTCGTTCATTGTAGCCTGATCTCAGCTGTCTGATAATGGCTTAAGAAGGATGATGAGTGCAATCACACATCAAGGAACCCCTTTGTTGATGGAGGGGACTAGGAGTGCATTTCCAATTTACAGCTTGGAGAAGCAGCTTCAGAAGCACTGCTTATGTTTGATACCCGCTCGGTTGTTACCACCAAACCATCAACCTCAAAGGTCAAGCATTCTTTTTTCTATCAGGTGTGTGTATGAGTGCCTAAGTAGCTTTTCTGGAACTGTTAACCAGTTTTCACACAGAAACACGGAAAAGAAGAGGGTTTCTTGTGGACAATTTCATGTATATACTTCACAGTGGGTAGCCGTGTTAGTCTGTCTGCAGTAGTAGAAAAGGGCAAGAGTCCAGTAGCACCTTAAAGACTAACAAAAATATTTTCTGGTAGGGTATGAGCTTTCGTGAGCCACAGCTCACGAAAGCTCATACCCTACCAGAAAATATTTTTGTTAGTCTTTAAGGTGCTACTGGACTCTTGCCCTTTTCTACTAATTTCATGTATGTGTGTTCAAAATCTTATTTATGTAACCGTTCCTTGTGGAATGGGAGTTCCTTGATTCTTCATCGTAATGATCCATCCCCAACTCAAGACGAAATAGTTTTAGCTTCTGAGTGAACAAAAAGGACAAAACAAATGGCTCAGTTACCAGAGTGATCTACCTGAATAGAGAAATTAGATTGTGCAGCCTCTACTTCAGACTGCGGGCAAGGAAGATGCTGTGACTCAGTGATAGGATACATACTTAGGGTGCAGCAGTTCAGCCTCTGACATCTTGAGTTAAAATATCACAGGCTGGAAAAGACAATGGAAGAGTCCCTCCTTTGCCTGAAAGCCATTTCCAGGTACAATAGACACCACTGAGAATTCTGCCCCTAGAAACAAGTCAGCTTCCACTTTACAGTAATCTAGTAGATGCGTAGAAGCTACTATTATGACTGATGTATAATTGACCGGCTATGAGGAAACAGGCAATAGCTGTTTTAATCGGCTGAAATGTACTATTATTATTTGTCCATCCTGCTTTGTCTAATCCATATTTATTGAATGTAGTTGACCTGGTAGTGATCTCCATGAACCAAGAGCGATCCTGAATTTTAGGGATCATCTTAGTAGAATGGGAAAAAAACATTGCAGGGCAGATGCTGGAAAAAAAAAGCATTTCCCCTAAAGATTCTCACATGGTATAACCTCTAATGGTGTGATAAGAGTCCGGTGCCATAACTTTGATACTTGCATATACAAAAATTTAGCAGGTGTCTAACTTATGTACTTAGAAAATGTATATGCTGCCCTTCCAGACCTGCACAAAGAGGCTCACAATTAAAACAGCAAAAACAATAAAAAGCAACAATATCAACATGAACAAAAAAAAATCAATGTCAACATTGCCAATGCTAACAGCCAATAAATGCAAGCCAGTGTATAAAGAGCTGTCTAAAATGATACTGATAAAATAGTCCATAGGCTAGGAATGTTGTCATCACTTTTATGTCACAATTGTTCCACCTAGGTAACTGTTGAATACCTTGGAACCCTACCTGAAAGAAATGATCATAATAAAATTAGTTTCTTTTCAGTAACAATGTCTCTTCCTTTTCCTGTAAGAAGCATCACAATTGAATTTGGATATTTTTTTTCTCTTGATAGTTTATTGAACTGCTGCAGAACCTTTTCTTTCTCCCCCCAAGGAAATGTTTGTTATAAAGCTACCTTGCAAATTCCATTAGAATTAATATTTCAAAGGAAATAAACAAATCAAAATGAATAAAAGCCCAGGACACACACACTGATATAAATTATATAGCAGAGCTATTAAACTAATAACCTTGTTGCTATGTGCTAATTTGTAGCCTCAATGGAATTTTGGAAATGAATGCTGATTTGCAGAAGAAATCTCTTAATTGAATACCATTGTTGCATATTCTGAACACAAACCATTGTACCAGCTTTAAACTGCAAAGTCATCTCAACTGCTTTAAGGTGTAAGATGTGTAATCAACAGTGCAATCCTAATTGGGGAGTAGTTGCGCTCCGGCTAGGGACAGCACAGCCACAGAGCCGCCGAGCCGCCTCCTGAGCGGCTCGCTCTGCTGTGGCCAGCAAACTGACCAGGAACACTCCCCCAACCCCCGTGAAACTGCTCTATGCAGTTCCACAGGCTGTACCACCATTTTTGCCAGTGTAAGTTTGTAAGTAAGTAAGCAAAAGTGGGCATTCCTGGGGCGAAAGGGCTCAGGGAGCCAACTAGTGTCAGCCCCGCCCTTGGGAATGCCCCCTTTGGCACCAGTGTGAGCCCCTGCACCGGAGGTACGCTGCTGACTCTTAAGTGGCCCTGTGCTGGCGTAAACGCCCATTTCGCCAGTGCAAGTGGCATTGATGCCGGCGCCAGGTTCACGCCACCTCCAAAGGGCTCCCCCCCCACTTAGGATTGCACCACAAGTGTTTTAAACTTAAGCACACCAAATGTTTTATGCATACCCCAGATGTCAGTCATCCTTTGCAGTCATGTATCTCCATATTAAATCCAAACATCCATCTTTCATCCAGACATACAACCCAGGAGGGGCAATATGCTTGCCTTAAACCAGAGCATTGTAATCATGGATCAACAATATATTGTGCCATAAACAGCTTAATACTGCCACAGATTATTTTCTAAATGTTAAGCTCTATGTCTGCATCATCACTGAAAGTGATAGGATAAAATATTGCCAAACTGCTGTGCCTTATCAAGGGGGGGGGGATATAGAGTAGTTAATGTAACTGGTTACCTACCAGGTTTGAATGCTCAGCTTGATAAACCAATTCTGCCAAACAGTGAGGACCACTGCAGGTAAACTGCAGTAACATTTCTGAAGGAAGAATGGGACCGGATATCTGGACTAACCGGACTAAAGACACAACCCTGATGTCACGTGGAAGCTGTTTAGGATGGCAACTATGCACCTACGCTGGTATAAATTGGCATTCTGACATATGTCTGGATTTTGTAAAAACCTACTATATTCTATTGTAGTAGTTATGATGGACTAAGTAGTTATGATGGGTTGAGCTGGCACTGTGGCATGGAGTGCTTAGTTTCCTTAAGCAGTTAAACAGTTTTGCAACCCAGCAAAAAAGAAGGCAGATTTTGTTGGATTTATATTAGATGGCTTACAACTCAGAAGTGCTAGGAAGTGCTTAGGCTCTCGGTACAATCATAAGGAGAGTTATTCTAGTTTAAGCCCATTGTGGGCTAGGGTTGCCAGGTCCCTCTTCGCCACCGGCAGGAGGTTTTTGGGATAGAGCCTGAGGAGGGCGGGTTTGGGGAGGGGAGGGACTTCAGTGCCTTAGAGTCCAATTGCCCAAGCTGCCATTTTCTCCAGGTGAACTAGTCTCTATTAGCTAGAGATCAGTTGTAATAGCGGGAGATCTTCTGCTATTACCTGGAGGTTGGCAACCCTATCTAGCAATAATGTCAAGGATCTTAATCTTGGAATTTGGCCTGTGTAGGAAATGCCTCGGCGATCCCTGCGATGGCATCTTGCATTCAAAGAATTAGGGCCAGTGTTACAGGACCAGCAGAACAGTGCCAGGCTATACTGACTCATCCTGAATGTCATGTTTGCTGAAAAGGACTCCCCACATGGTTGGGTTTTATGCAATTAGGCTCTTCTGTTATATATACAAGAAAATGGCACAGAAAGAAACTGCTCTTGGTTGGGGTTTTTTTTTTCCATAGCAGGAAACAATCAGGGCATAGGGCCCGACAGTTTGGCTCATCGGGCTGAATAAGGGAGCAGTGTTAACTCTTGATTGCAGATCTACAGAGCTGACAAAGGTTGCCTGATCAACATTTCAAATAATAAAGGACACTGCAAAGCTGTGGTGTTTGTTCTATGGATTTCTATAGAGCTACAGTGTTTTGAAATAAGGGAGGTCCATTATGTTGTGGAGATGTGATATTCTGGAATCAGGGACAGCCATTTAAAATAACGGGTGTCCCTGAGAACAAGGGCCATCTGGCAGCATTAGCACAGACAGACTTTACCCTTAACAACAAAAGGGGCAGAAGACAGCAATGTGATTTTTGGAGCCTGGAGTGTGGGAACCATGCACAAAAGCGCCATTGACAAGCAGGGGGAAAATGGGGTTCAAAGTGAAGATGTTGCTTGCAGGGGAGAGAAAGTGTGCATTGTGAGAGATGTCACAAACCACCTATCTTGGATTGCCTCACAAAGGTAACAGGAAAAAGGAAAGAGGCACTCTCATGCATTTCTGGGGGCTTCCCAGTGTCTGGTTTCAGAATATGTATATTATTTTCAATAGTCAGAGATACAAAGTTATGGAAAACACCAACTTTGGGTGACTGAAGAGGTCTGTATTAGTCAGGAATAATACAGTACACTTCAGGAGGCAAAAGCTGAACAGCTAGTAGTGTTTCTTTGCGGAGGTTTCGGGGACAGTTTGAACAACCATAAAAACAGCTTGCCTTTTTTTTGAGAAAACAAACTTCTCTCTTTCCCTAGTTTTATATTATTTATGTTTCTCTTTATTTTAAAATAGGAGTTGAGATGAGCTCTTCCTCTATTACAGTGCTTTCCTTCAGACTTGGACAAAACAGCAGACCTCAGTCAAGGTGCCCTGGGCAGGGAGAGGAGAGAATATGTGGATCAGTCATGCCCAAGGATATCCAGCTTCCTAGAAAAAGTATGCAGCAGTTCTTAAAAGTCCTGCAGTAACTGCTGTCTGCCTAATGAACCCTCCACACATCTACTGCATCTGAAAAAGTTTTTTTTTTACTACAGCAGTTTGAGGGATCATCTCCACAAAAGTACATCTGGGTGAGGAGAACGTTGCCTGACCATGTGGAAAAGCCTTTAGATAGTAGATTCAAAGTTTACCATGGTTACAGGAATCTCTACTTGCTCAGAATTTTGAGAAGCTCTTCTGCAATCGGAAGATAGTCCGCAGCCTATCACATTGGCAGTGTGTGTTGGAAGTAGCAGTATCAGAAATAGGTTCTCAGGCAAGTTCAAGAAATGCAAAGCTGCTGAGGATAAACCCTTTGAGGGATCAGAATCCAACTGCCTGCTGGGAAAAACATACAAATAAACTTTTTTTTAACCACAAAATAAACAAAACTCCAGCAGGGAAAAGCATATCCTTTTGTAATAAAGAAAACATATACTTTTGTTTAAAATAATGATATGAACTTGAAAAACAGACAAATGAGCACAGAGCATGAGTTAATATTTTCTGTCGAACACTGAAAAGTAGTGAGTTGTTTGCTGTGAAAAGTCTAGATAGATCTTACAGCAAGCCATTATGCACAGTATTTATTTATTTCATTTATACTGTGCTGTGACAGACCCTGGGGTTAATGTGATAATAAAATGGAGGAGACAAGAACGATGTAAGCTGCCTTGGGTCTCCATTGGGGAGAAAGTAGGCTGACCATATTTCCTTGAGACAGAAACGGGACATTGGGATGGCAAAAAAGGGACAGGGGTTATGTAATATTAGTGTAACCCGATCGGAGCACTTTTTCTATGAGAATTTACTCAGCCATGCCTGCGTGCAGCATAAGAAAGGTCAGAACTGAAGGCAACAAAAGTTGGAAGTGTAATGAGGTGCAAAACGGGACAAAATTGACATTTTAATTAAAAAGACGGGACGGCCGGAAAATATGATAAAAACGGGACTGTCGCTTTCGAAATGGTACATGTGGTCAGCCTAGGAGAAAGGCAGGGTATAAATGAAGTAAATAAATAAAAGCCCTGAGGCTCTTGCCTTGGGCCCTTGCCAGCTCTGGGGAACCAGGAAATCTTGTTGTCATCCCCCGCCATTCAAGTGCTGGGGGTGGGGGACAGCACTTGAAAAGACGCGGGGTGAACAAGAGTGCCTCGTCCAGCTGCAATTTCTGCCTGATTATGTTTGGGCCTTTTCAGCACTTTTAAATTGCCTGGGTTAGACTCTAAAATGGTGGCAGCATCCCTGTGTTGGGCTCAGGGAAAACTGCCATGTCTAGTTGTGCCCATAGAGACAGTGGGTAAAAATAAAAATTTTCTAACTGTTTCCATAGTAGTAGAACTCAGAGTCACCAAATGGGACTGACAGTAGATTCAGGAGAGAAGAAAATAAATACTTCTACACACAGTGCATTTTGATTTGCTTTTGATTTATTAGATTTATAGGCCGCCCTTTCCTGGCCAAAGCCAGGCTCAGAGCAGCTAAAAACACTTTAAAACAATTTATAACCAGTCCATACTTTACATAAAATTTTAACAATAAAACCAGGCACCCTCAACTATAGCAGTAATATTATATGTATACTAATAACAATAACCTAGCAGCAATTACACCATTTGCAGGAGCATAGCAGGGGTGGAGAAAGGAGGGGGAGAGGAGGCCAGCCAGATGGAAAACTGTTGTTGTCCTCAACCATATGCCTGGTGGAACAGTTCAGTTTTACAGGCCCTGTGGAATTGCTTTAAGTCCCGCATGGCCCGAATTTCACTTGGCATAGTGTTCAAGCAAACCGGAGCCAGAGCCAAAAAGGCCCTGGCCCTGGTTAAAGGCAAATTGATCCTTTTTGGGCCAGGGATCACCAGTAGATATTATCCAGCTCAGTGAAGAACTCTTTGGAGGTGATTGGGTGAGGCAGTCCAGCAAGTATGACGGTCTGAGACCTTTAAGGCCTTTGAAGGTCAACCCAAAACCTTAAACCTGAGATGGTGCTCAATCTTATGGAATTCATTCTCACATGATGTGCACATGACTGTTGATTTGGATTTTAAAAGGATAGGAAAATTCATGGAGAACAGGTCTATAAACTGCTGTTATTCATGATAGCCAAATGAAACCTGGAAGGAAAGGTGGTATAGCCCGATCTTGGAAGCTAAGCAGGGTCAGTATTTGGCAGACCATGAAGGAAGACGCTGCAGAAGAAGGCAATGGCAAACTACCTGTGTTTCTCACTTGCCCTGAAAGTCCCTTGCTGGGGTTGCCATAAGTCAACTGCTGCTTGACAGCACTTTATACAAAAATTAACCCTGTGTTTTCATGCAGTGTACGTCTGAATTCTAGTTACTAAGGAAGAAAAATTGATGCCTTCCTTGTGAGCCTTCAGAACATTTTGCTGACCACCGTTAGATGGAAAATAAGATCAGTCCAACCACTCCAGTGCACCCCTAAGCAGAATTACACCCTTCTACATTCACTGAGGTCAGTGGGCTTAGATGGGTGTCAGTTGGCATGGGCTTGGTATGGTAGTGTTGGTCTGGTCTGGAAGGGCTTTTCTTGGGGGAAGGCAATCCCACCCATGGTGGCACCACATCACTCCTGGCTGAACCATGTTTATTTCTGGCCGTACCATGGAGACAACACCTAGCTCCCATGGCTCATTTCCACCATAGACATCTTAATAGCAAAGATAATTACATACCAGCTCAGAGCTTGTACTTGAAAATAATAATTCACAGTGGGTAGCCGTGTTAGTCTGTTTGCAGTAGTCAAAAAGGGCAAGAGTCCAGTAGCACCTTAAAGACTAACAAAAATATTTTCTGGTAGGGTATGAGCTTTCGTGAGCCACAGCTCACTTCTTCAGATACTTCTTCAAATATCTGAAGAAGTGAGCTGTGGCTCACGAAAGCTCATACCCTACCAGAAAATATTTTTGTTAGTCTTTAAGGTGCTACTGGACTCTTGCCCTTTTTGACTATTGAAAATAATAATTTTTATTGTATTTATAGAATTTGCCAAAAGATCCATAGAAAAATCTTATCATCATGTAAACCACTAGCTTTTGTGTGTGTGTGTGTGTGTGTGTACTGGTAACCTAACTAAAGTCTAGTCTATAGGGTTGCCAACTTCCAGGTAGTAGCAGGAGATCTCCTGCTAATTCAACTGATCTCCAGCCAATAGAGATCAGATCACCTGGAGAAAAATGGCCACTTTGTCAATTGAACTCTATGGCATTGAAGTCCCTCCCCTCCTCAAACCCCGCCCTCCTCAGGCTCTGCCCCAAAAATCTCCCGCCGGTGGGACCTGGCAACCCTACTAGTTGATCTTACTTCTATTTTCCTTCAGCAATTGTTTATGTTTTTTCTCACTGTTTGAAATAGTATACTGACAAGTGTTTCACTGTGGTATCTTGTACTGTTTTGTTTGCATCTGTCTTGTTTGCTTTTGTCTGTTTGTAAAAAAGAGATATATGTGATTTTTGTTTTAAAAAAGAATCAAAATATTCAACTTAACCTTATAGCTTAATCTACTTCTGGGGCATTCCTCACTAGCCTCCCAGCTCTCAGATTACCTTTCCTAATGGTCTCAGCAGCTTGGACACTTACACACTTCCCACGACTCATATGTGAGTATTCCTGTGCCACTGTCTTCCCCCAGTTGCTATAAATGGTCAAGAAGAGTGTGAAATATCCCCAAAGATAGTCTGTCAGGACTGAGAGACACTTCGTGGCTGTACTTAAAAGGTGAGTTGATCCGGATCAATAGTGTTGAATCATGTAACTAGTTTTGTGTAGCTTCTGCTCTGAACTCAACCTACATTTACCATGAAAGTGAACACTGAAAAGCAACCCCAAATGATTTGGATAGTGGTGTGGATAAATGTGAGAGCAAGTTGAGATGGGAAAGATGGCACAATCCCATGACCGTGCAATCATAATCTGAATTGTGTGGGGAAAATATCTTTACCCACAGACTCTCTTACTAGGAGGATTTGAACACTTACATTTTCCCACAAGCACCCTTTCCGAATTAAAAATTAATCCTCAGCTTTCACTTTAAAAACGGTGCAATTTACAGAGATTTTAAACCTCTACTCTTAGAAGCTCACTTTGTGTGATGCAATTAATTAAAAGTGCAAATCAAGCTCTGTAGACATTAAAAAGCTTTTTTGGAATCAGACTGTGACTCTGAATCCCTAGGGACAGAGTGATTGATCACTTCTGTAGTTACTTTTAATAATCCTGTAATATTTTTCATCGCACAGAAAGTTGCTGTGCTGTTTTGTATTCAAGCATGTTGCCGCAGCACTCTGAACTGTGTGTTTGGAATTTTCCATCTTATTCTCTCAGGAAGATGTCACTTTCTGTTTTAAGGGAAGAAAAATGTGCAATATAAAGTTTGCATTTGGTAAGGATTTTAATCTCCGATATATTTTTAAAAGAATCATACAAGTGCAACATCAGCAGGAAATCATAAATCACAGTTATATGTTTCTACAGAATGATTTTATGGAAGTTGGAATGGATAGATTGCATTATCTGCTAATGCAGAAGGCCATCACTGCCTGATCTTATTCTGCAAAGGTACTTTTACAGTAACAGGAGATTATTCTTAATAGAGTAAATAATGTGCATGATACAGCCTTTATACATGCAGCGGTAGGATGACTGGAACACACTGAACTAATGTAGTAATCCTACACAGGTCTACTCAGATCATTTGATTCAACGAGGCTTATTCCCAGGAAAGTGATTTTAGGATTGAACTGTATGGCCCATAAAATAATGGGACTGACTCTAAATTACGTCTGAATAAGAACACACCCTTTATCTTTTTTTTCCAACTCTGATCATTGCGTTCTAGCAGATGGGTGGGTGAGAGGAATTTTAAAAATAATATTTATAGTGGCTGCTTATAGACAGGTTCTACTTGGAGTTTTTTCTTTTTTTCCTAGCAGGGCATCTCTTACAACTTGGGGGACATTCAATGACTAGTTGCTTTTGACAACATTCTTGTACAGCCAGTAAACAGAATATTCCCAGAAGGGCATTATTTATTTATTTAGCAAATATATATATATATATATATGCTTCTTCTCCAAATAACCTGCTTGAGGCAGCTTACAAAGTTCAACATAATAAAGTAATAAAGCAGTAAAACCATGAAAATTAACAAACTATTAAAAGCCCAGCCATAAAAAAATGTAGCCAGAGCATAAATCCAGCACAAAACATTTAGCAGCCTAAAAATGGAGAGGGGAAATGATGGTGCAGAGACTTGTGATGCCACTTTTGAGTGATCACAGAAGTGACACAGTAGCATCTGCAATGCTCTTGAAATGTGCACAATCGCTATGGTTTTTACCTAGGGTTGCCAACCTCCAGGTGGTGGCTGGAGATCTACCACTTTTACTACTGATTTCCCGGTGACAGAGATTAGTTCACCTAAAGAAAATGGCCACTTTTGAAGGTGGACTCTATGGCATTATGCCTCACTGAAGTCCCTCCCCTCCCCAAACTCCACCCCCTCAGGCACCCCCCCCCAAAAAAATCTCCAGATATTTCCCAACTTGGAGCTGGCAACGCTATTTTTACCATAGAGACTGGGGGAATTCTCATGGCACTGCAGTGTATGTATGACATCACAATATATGCATTGCTCCTCCTTCCCAGGCCCTGTTCCTAAAAGCTCCCAGGATTGTTAACCGCAAGAACTGTAGTGTTGCCTGAAATTATTCTAATACAATCAGGCTAGAAACGGACTGCTTAACCAACAAAGACAACAAAAAGACTAACCACTTAATTAAAAGCTTAGGTAAAAAGAAATATTGTGAAATGGCTCTGGAAAAGGATAGGGAAAGTACCAGGCAAGCCTTAAGGGGCACGGCATTCCACAGGTGAGGTACCACTACTGTAAAAGCCCTGTCTCTGGTCACCATGTGCAAATTGGTTGTTAATTATGGAACAACCTGCCCAGGGAGGCATGCTTGGTAGGGTTGCCAGGTCCCTCTTCACCACAGGTGGGAGGTTTTCAGGGCGGAGCCTGAGGAGGGCGGGGTTTGGGGAGGGACTTTAATGCCATAGAGTCTAATGGTCAAAGCAGCCATTTTCTCCAGGTGAACTGATCTCTATTGGCTGGAGATCAGTTGTAATAGCAGGAGATCTCCAGCTACTACCCGGAGGTTGGCCCTCTCACTTTCAGACTTCAGGAGGCAGTTGAAGATGGCTTTATTTGGCATGTGACTAAGTTTAATAGCAATCCTCAGTTGTGATTTTAAATTTTGGGTTTATGTTTGTAACGAATGTGTTTTATCTATGTTGTAAGCTGCCTTGAGCTCTGTAAGGAAGAAAGGCAGCTAATAAATATTTTAAATAAAGAAATAAATTATATTCTGTCACAAAAGCTAGAGTGGTGTGGTTAAGAGTGTCGGACTAGTATCTAGAAGACCCAGGTTCGAACCCCCACTTGTACCACGGAAGCTCACTGGGCGACCTTTGGCCAGTCACACTCTCTCAGCCAAACCTACCTCACCAGGTTATTATGAGGATAAAATGGAGAGAATTATGCCAGCCGCTTTGGGTCCCCATTGGAAGGAAGGTGGGGTATAAATGAATGAAATACATAAAATAGAACTTTGCAAAAATCTCTACCATTTTTATCCTGCCTTTCCTCCAAGGAATCTAGGATACCCTATGGTTTGCCCCTCATCCACTCTATTGTCACAACACTGTGAGATAGGTCAGGCTGAAAGAGAACGGCACCCCCAAGGTCACCCAGTGAGCTTCATGATTGAATGCTGATTTGAAACAACGACTCATAAGAAAGGCCCTGCTGGATCAGACCAAGGCCCATCAATCAAGTCCAGCAGTCTGTTCACACAGTGGCCAACCAGGTGCCTCTAGGAAGCCCACAAACATGACGACTGCAGCAGCAGCATCCTGACTGTGTTCCACAGCACCTAATAGGCATGCTCATCTGAACCTGGAGATCTCCCCAGTCTGAGAGTTCCCAGTATGAATTCCTACACCACATCGGCTCATCTATCTATCTATCTGTCTGTCTGTCTGTCTGTCTGTCTGTCTGTCTGTCTGTCTGTCTGTCCGTCCGTCTGTCCGTCCGTCATCAATACAGAAATGCAGACTTGAGTACAAACTGGGAAATCATGCCACACAAATGTTCTCCAAAATAAATTACAAATAAATTGGTCCACACAAGATGAAAACTTGAGTTTTGTAATCTTCAGAGTTGTTTGTTACATCTGAGTTCCAAGATGGTATCTTAAGTCATGTTTGTTTAAGTTCAGCATATATAAATATAAGAGTCAAATTTCAAAAGTGTTTGAAATGTAGAATTATGTTACATTTTGCTTTCAGTCTCTGTTGAGGCACCTCACAAGGATTTAATTATACAGTCTCATCAGGAACATTTTCTATTTCTTGCTTCAAACTGATAACGAAAGAAAAATAAAAAAGATGCAAACGCATCCACCACAGGTGCAATTTAAATGCTTTTGTACTTTAATAGATGCATGCTAAGGAAAGGTTCAGCAGGTGAAAGGCAAAAAAGAAGAAGAAGCAAACATGCTTACCAAAAGAAGCGGGCAGCCCAATCCTGAAGGGGTGGTAGATCTGCAGCGCTTCCTCCGAGGTTTCCTGGCCTCTGTGGAGGAAGAAAAATCCTTAAAAAAACAGAGGAAATGGGGGAAATCCCCATTGCCTCCAACAGCACTGTGCCACCTTTTTTGGTAGCGCAGCCCCGCCGCTGCTCCAAGGGCCGTTCCCAGGACAAAAGGGCTGTGAACTCTGCCTAAAGGCAGCTCCACCTTGGGAACCTTCCGGGAAAGCCCTGCCGGCGTGGCTGAGCTGGCGGCAGGAGCCGGCAGTGTCTGGATGCCAGCGTGTTTGCCCCTGCGCCGGCATAGGTGCCACCTTGATAAGGTGATAGGTTCAGTGATAAGGTGGCACTTACACCAGTGTGGGGCCACCTTGGCTCCTAAGGAGCTTTGCCCCCTCCCCCCAGGAATGGGCTCTTAGAGTCCTACATCTGAAGGTATATAGTTGTAGAAACATTTCAAGGAATATATATCAACAAATAACCTTGAGACACTTTAAAGTCTAACAGACTGACTGTGACATCTGTTTTCAAGGTATCTTTTATTGGAAGTGTTAGTCTAAATTTGCAAATATGTACAGATATAAGACAGAAGTTTTGAGTTTTTTTAAACTGTGGCATCAAGAGACTGTGCAATGCTAAAGGCAATAGCAGGTATGTGGTGTTTCTATGCTGATGCAAAAGGAGCAAATGATTACAGCAGAATGCATTAACTACTAATAACACTATATTTTAAGGTATGCTATGCTTGTATATCTGTAATAGGAAAGAAACCCAAATGACCAATGAACTGAATTGACTGAAGTTCTACTGTGTCTGTCCACTTCTAAAGAAGCCTACCCAGGAGATCTCAATAATTATCAACCAGTCTCAAAGGTTCCATTCTTCAGGAAGCTGATTGAGCGGGAGGTAGCTGGACAATTCCAAGCCTTCCTAGATGAGGCAAATTGTTTAGACCCCTTCCTGTCTGGGTTTAGGCCTGGTTATGGGACTGAAACAGCCTTGGTCACCCTGATAGATGACTTGCACCAGGAGATGGACAGAAGGAGTGTGACTCTGTTGATTTTCTTGCATCTCTCAGCAGCTTTTGATAACATCGGTCATGGTATCCTTCTGTACCACCTATCTGGGCTGGGATTGGGAGACACCATTCTGTGGTGGTTCCAGTCCTACCTGGAGGGTAGACTTCAGATGGTGGTGCTGGGGAACTGCTGTTGAGCACCTTGGCCTTTATTCTATGGGGTCCCACAAGGCTCCATATTGTCCCATATAACATCTACATGAAATTGCTGGGTGAGGCCATCCGGAAATTTGGGCTAGTTTGGCACCAATATATGGATGACACTCAGCTCTGTCTCACACTTCTAGCTGATCCCACGGAGGCTGCAGAAACCCTGAACTAGTGTCTGGAAGCAGTATTGGAGTGGATGTGGACAAATAAACTGAAACGTAATTCCAAGAAGATGGAAGTGCTGCTGGTGGGCAGAAGGTGTGACCCAGGATTTAAGGTGTCATCCATTTTGGATGGGGTTGCACTCCCCTTGAAGGAACTAGTCTGTGGTCTAGGGGTTCTGCTGGATAAGCAGGTTGCAGCTGTGGCCAAGAGTCCCTTTTACCAGCTTCGACTGGCTAGCCAACTGCAGCCTTTCTTGGATAGAAAAGATCTGGCCACTGTGGTGCTTGCCCTGGTTACATCTATATTAGACTACTGTAAGGTGCTTGACATGGGGCTGCCACTGAAAAGTGTTTGGAAATTTCAATTAGTACAGAACACTGCAGCCAGGAAGTTGACTGGCGTGGGTTGTAGGAGTCAAATCACTCCAGTATAGCCCACCTACACTGGCTTCCAAGTTGTTTCTGGGAACAATTCAAGATTCTGGTCTTGACCTTCAAAGCCCTATATGATTTAGGACCAAAATATCTGAAGGACAGCCTAATCCCTTATGAACCTGCCCAACCACTACGGTCATCTTCAGAGACCCTACTTCAAATGTTCCCACCTTCTGAGATTAGGTAGGTGGCAACCTGGGAGACGGCCTTCTCCTTCATAACATAAAAGCTCTGGAACTTCCTCCCCATGGAGATTCGTCTTTCCCCTTCCCCCAACTGGTGAAGCATTTTTTGTTTTGTATGGCATTCCCTCAATGATCTCTCCTTCCTAAGCAACGTTTTGTATGTATTTTAACTGGATAATGGTTTTATAATGTCATTTTATCATGTGTGTTTTAAATTGTAAGCCACCTTGGCAGTCTTTTAAGGGCAGAAAGGCAGGATATAAATTTTGTAAATGAATAAACAATAAATACATCAACTATTTAAAGCTGGAAGTTTGTTGTTGTTAAAGTGTGGTGACTCTGAAGTCATTATAAGTATGCCCTGGGAGACCAAAATGTTCTCCCACTTTCTAAATGTTACACTTCTACTGCATTCATTTACAGATAAATCAATTACTCCTAGAATTTCAAAGAGATCCTGTATTTTAATTCATTATGAGATTTTGTGCTAGTACTGGTAATTGGCTGAACTAACACGATGGCATGAAATCCACTCATACTGCAAATAAAGAATTACCTCTTTCTCCTCACACTTTTCACAGGTGGAATCACATCTACTCCACACTTACCTGCTGTTTTGTTAAATCTGGTGATCAGATTTTATCAGGCTTCCAGATTGCAGGGCACCCATTTTCTGCTTCCTTTCCCACTCTTTATTATGTTACCTAAACATAGCATGAGCACCTTCATATCACTTTTTCCACTGTAAACCATGGAGGGAGAAAGGGCCGTGCGTGCAGACTTAATTGCAGCTAAAAGCATTCAGTATTTCAGAGAGCCAGCGTGGTGTAGTCGTTAAGAGCAGTGGTTTGGAGTGGTGGAGTCTGGAGAACCGGGTTTGATTCCCCACTCCTCCACATGAGCGGTGGAGGCTAATCTGGTGAACTGGATTTGTTTCCCCACTCCTACACATGAAGCCAGCTGGGTGATCTTGGGCTAGTCACACTCTCTCAGCCCCACTTACCTCACAGGGTGTCTGTTGTGGGGAGGGGAAGGGAAGGTGATTGCAAGCTGGTCTGATTCTTCCTTAAGTGTTAGAGAAAGTCAGCATATAAAAACCAACTTTTCTTCTATGTCAATATTTGTTGACTTTAGGTGCAGATTGTCCTTTGCTTAAGAGAAGGTGTGGGCCGGGCCAGCTGCTAGGGAATAAACAGAGGTGAAGATATAAAGAAACAAGATGTGTCACTGTGCATGTCTTCATCAGCGGGCCAGACGTAGGCCAAGTGGTAAAGGGCAACTTTGATGGGAAATGAATGGAACGTGAAGCTTATTGGTGTTTTCTCCTTACAGTGCCTCATACCTTAAAATGACATGAAAAACACAATTCCAGCCTCTATCTTAATTAATTTGTAACGTGGAGAGGGGCTGTAGTCCAGCGGAGCATCTTTTTTGAAGGCAGAAACTCTCAGGATCAATCCCTAGTAGCTATAAGGAATGTGTGGTAGGTGATGTGAAAGAAACTCTACTTAAGAGCTGCTTTCAGTCACAGATAGTTGACAGTCCTGACCTTGATCAACCAGTGGTCAATTGATACTCTGGAAATTCTCCCAAACTCTACTGTAAAATCCACAGAGATCTGGCAAATTCCTAGAGTGTCACATGACCACCACCCCCCGTTTTGCTTTTGCTGCCCCACTGAGTTGGGAGGGAGGCCAGGACAGCCAGGGAAGGAGGTTGTCTGCCAAGGTAGGCAGTCTGATAAGACTATCATACTCAGTATAAGGAAGGTTCATGTGTTCCTGTAGGATTGAGGTGATGAAGAGAGTGAAGTTAACTTCAGGGATGCTGTGCTTTGTTGAATGTACTTTGGTTCAGGCAATGGCAATGTAAGTATACAGAAGTTAAGACACAGACACCCTCATCACTGCATCTTTTCCATTTGACAATAAGCACCCTTTTGTAGTTCTAGAGGGTCCCCCGAGACAGCTTATCTAAGAACTCGGGTTGCAGCAGGAATCCAGAAAAGCCAGCAGATACACATTTCACTTGTAGTTCTTAAGATCCAAGCCACAGTGCAGAGATTGGCTACAACTGCAACCTCCCGCTTGTAACTAATAATGAAATACAGATTTGGCCGATTTCGGAGCCAAGGATACATTTTTTTTTTTGCTGGCATAACACCTTCTAGAGGAACTTTGTAACAAAACCCACGGAACAAAAGCAATGAAACACAGAAGAGCGCGATCAACCCTATTATCATTGCAGTTGTTGCTTACTTACATTTAGAGTCGACAGACCACTTTTTGAGCGTTCCAAGTGACAGTATTTCAGTAGACCTTATGGCAGCCTTGAAAACCCAGTTCATTCTCTGATAAATCAAACGCATAGAAAGGAGCTGGAAGTGAGGGGGTGACTTGCCTAAATGGGTTCATTTTGGAGATGAGATTTTAAGCAGGTACCTCCCAGCTCCGAGTCTTAGTGACTCTATTACACTAGGGAAACTGGAGCTGCTTCGGGACAGACTAAACTGTTGGTTCTGTGTGTGAGGGATTGGGACATTTGCAAAAGTTTGATCCCTTGCTCCTCCCTTCCCCCAAACTGGCAGACGCATAGAGGAGTGCTAATGAATCCCAGCAGGCACTGCATTTATCTTTCCTGTAGCAGCCCCCAGAATGACTTCATTTGAGGCCTATAGGACTAGATAAATGGAGCAGAGGATTTAAGACACAGGCCTTTAATGAATTCTATTAAAAACATGAGTTCTGAGTGGAAACTATGAGAGAGTGATCAGCTCTACAAAATAAACGCTTAGCGCCGACGGAATAACAGCAGATTGCGTAGGAAAGCTGAGGGGGTAATATGCTCTATTTTGCATAGGACATCTCCAAGGGCCCATAAGGATTCCCTGGGGTGTGAGTTATTATTCTGAAGCTTCCAAATTACCAAGTTCCTGGAGCATAAAGGGCTGCAATTGCTCTCTGTGGCAAAGGGAGTGAGACTGGCTCTTCTGTAATACCTCTGCCACGGAGTTACCTGAGCTCCGATAAATAACCTGGGCTCACAGTTGTGTCTGACATGGGAATAAAGCAGTAACTGGATATTATCAAACTGGGAATGGCTCACCATGTTTAAGAGAGAGGCCCCGGTTTACTGTGAATTATGTCATCTTGTCTAGCAAGGCTCTCCCGGGAACAGCTAAAGTAGCATGTGCGTATGGGCAGGGTGGAGATATAGTTCCTTTGTGATTTATTGGCAGGTACTTAGCGGAAGGCAGTTGTATCATCCTTATTTTTATACACAGCACCGCCACAGAACATATGCTCACAGAGTGGCAGGAGAGGGGAGGGGCCGTGGCTCATTGGCAGAGCATCTGCTTTGCATGCAGAAGGTCCCAGGTTCAATCCCTGGCATCTCCAGTTAAAGGGACTGGGCAAGTAGGTGATGTGAAAGACCTCCACCTGAGACCCTGAAAAGCCATAGACAGGGGCCGTGGCTCAGAGGCAGAGCATCTGCTTTGCATGCAGAAGGTCGCAGGTTCAATCCCTGGCATCTCCAGTTAAAGGGACTAGGCGAGTAGGTGATGTGAAAGACCTCTGCCTGAGACCCCGGAGAGCTGTAGCTGGTCTGAGTAGATGATACTGATTTTGATGGACCAAGGGTCTGATTCAGTATAAGGCAGCTTCATGTGTTCCTGGGTTCATGAGAGGCTTGCTGCTGTGTGGTGAGGTGAAGGGCCTTATGTGATGTGCAGGCTCTCAATATGTGCCACTGATACCAGTTCAGTTGTCCAATGGGCTACAGAGACCAGCTGAGAAGGAGAACAGAAAAAGATCCTGTAATTGTAATAGTTTTCTAGGAAAGGACATTGCGCGTCACTAATTTGGGCTGTGTTTCCAGTTGCGGGGCGGGGGGGGGGCATATTCATGCGGTTAAGTCGCTGCATGTTCAAACATATCAGTGCGTGTGGTGGATTTTATCACAATCAAGTCTGGTAGAAGGAAGTGTCAGGTTGCATTAAAGAATAGACTCGGGCACGCACAACATGTGGCTGAGCATAATCCTGGTCAACACATGTCTACTCAGCAGTAAGTCCTTTTGAATTAACTTGCAAAGTGCATACATAGAGGGTTCAAACCATAGCCTCACAGCTGAATTCAGCCCCTAATGCTTCAGCTGACCTGTCAACATCCAGCACTGTGGTGAGATCCAATTAAGTCACTATGCTGCCTGCGGCCAGGCCCTCCCCTTCGCCTCCTCCCTCCTTCAAACTGCAATAGGTTTAGGGTGAACTGAGAAGTCGCCAGCAGAGACTGTGAGTTTTGGACACAGGAGGGTTTGTAGTGGAGTTCAAAATGTTGGCCCTTTGGCGCCAAACTATTCAGACTACCTGCTTCTGAAGAAGAGAGCGCAATCCAGATCGAGAGGGAGGGGAAGCAAGTCTCCCCCCCACACACCTCACAGTTGGCCATAAAGTGTGTGAACAGTGACTAACCAAAGCGTATGCTCAGAAGTCATCTTTAATTGTCGCGGTCCACAAATTGACAACGAGGCTGAATGTATCTGTGCTTTCACACATAGGCCATTTATGCACGGGAGGTTTTGCCTTGGATTTGCCACTCTCTAGATGCACGTTTCCCCCATCCAAATCCTCAAAACTTGACAACAAGCCCCCATGCAGAGTTTTGAGAATCTGGATGGGGAAAATGTAAATCTAGAGAGCGGCAAATCCAAGGCAAAACCTCCCATGCATAAATGGCCATACTGAACAATGCCCTTTCAAACGGCTTTCACTCCACTTTAATGATCCTTTGCAAGTGGATTTTCCTGTTAGAAACAGGTGCTTTCACACATGCTGAACAATGCACTTTCAATCCACTTTATGATAATTTGCAAGTGGATTTTGCCATTTCAAATGGTAAAACCCAGCTGCAAAGTGGATTGAAAGTGCACTATTTGGCATGTGTGAAAGCGTCCTTAAGTAAAATCCAGCTGCAAAGTTCATTGGGTTTGTTTAGTTTGGAGAAGAGAAGGTTAAGGGGAGACATGATTTAAATATGTTTAAATATTTGAAGGGATGTCATGTTGATGAGGGAACTAGCTTGTTCTCTGTTGCTCCAGAGACTAGGACACAGAGTAATGGATTTAAACTAATAGAAAAGCGATTCCACCTAAACATTAAGAAGAACTTCCTGATGGTGAGGGCTGTTCGACGGTGGAATGTGCTGTCTCGGAGGGTGGTGGAGTCCCTGTCTTTGGAGGTCTTTAAGCAGAGGTTGGATGGCCATCTGTCGGGAGTGCTTTGATTGTGGGATCCTGCATGGCGGGGGGAGGGTTGGGGTCACTGGGCATGTGGGGGGGGAGGTAGTTGTTAATTTCCTGCATTGTGCAGGGGGTTGGACTAGATGACCCTGGTGGTCCCTTCCAACTCTATGATGTTACCGCACTAGGTATTCCCAGTGATGTATTAAGAGTTTGGAAATGTTATAAAAATACTGTTCGCGCTTTGTTTGGCCCCTTTAGCTGTGAAGACGTCTTCCAACCATTTTTTAGCCGTGGCATCCAACACCTTTTAAAGCGATGTTTTTTTTATAACATTTCCAAACTCCTGATACAAGCTGGGAATACCTAGTGCGGTAAAACAGCGGAATTGAAAGCGCCCTATATGGGAACCGGCAGAGCATCTGGGGAGGAGAGAGCCCCCTTAGCAAGGGGGCAGTGGACCTGAGTGAATCCTGCAGCCTCCCGACCACGCTGCCCTTCTGGAAACGAACGCCTCCCTTACCCGGAGCCCAGCTACGGAGCTGATGAAGCGACCCCCGCCTCCTCGTTTCTGCACCTGGTGGCAAAGGAAACCCTCCGGGGGGCGCTTTTACACCTGCCAAATAATGCGCTTTCAGAGCGCTTTGGAGCCGGATTTTACTGCGCGAAAGGGCAAAATCCATTTGGGGCCATTTATGCCCGGGAGGTTTTGTTGCTCTGCGGGTGCCCGTTCTCCCCATAGGAGCGCTCAAAACTCAACCTTAAGCCCCCACGCTGAGTTTTGAGAATGCGGATGGGGGAAAATGTGCATCTGCAGAGCGGCAAATCCAAGGCGAAACCTCCCGTGCATCAATGGCCTTCGTTTTGAGAACTCGGATGGGGAAACTGTGCATCTGCGGAGCGGCAAATCCAAGGCGAAACCGACCGTCCATCAATGCAAAAGTCTCAAAACTCAACCTTAAGCCCCCACGCTGAGTTTTGAGAATGCGGATGGGGGGAAAACGTGCATCTGCAGAGCGGCTAATCCAAGGCGAAACCTCCCGTGCATTGCCAACGCTCGTTTAAAAAAAAAAAAAATGCATTGAAAGTGGACTGCAAGTGCATCATGCCATCTGTGCGCAGGTGCCCTCTCTCGGCTCCAGCGGCCCCGCCGCCGCGCTCCTTCCTCGCCGCTCCCGACCTCCCTTCTCCCCACTTTTTCTCGCATCTCGGAGGCCCCTCCTCCGCCCCCCCCCTTGCCCTTCCTTTCGGAGCGGCCGGCGCTGGGCGTGCGGGCGGCGCTAGGACCCGGCGCGCCGCCCGCCGGGCCGCCCGGGCCAGCCCGGCAGACTCCTCCTTATCTCCAGTGTCAAACTTGACATCAGCCCGCGAGCGGAGCATGGTCACTTCTCCCGCCAGCGGCGCGCGCGCATCCGTGGCAGGCTCCGGGGAGCGATGCGGCTCGCGCTGCCCTCTGCCCCAGCAACATGGACTGTCGCGCCGCCAGCCGCCGCCGCCGCCGCCTCCTCCTGCTGCTGCTGCTGCTGCTGCTGCCTGCCCTGGGCTGCTGCGGGGATCTGAGCCTCCATCCCACCAACGAAGGTAAGCAAGCCGGGCGGGGAGCCCAGCCTGCACGCGCGGCGAGCGAGTCCCCCTTTGCACCCTCGTCGGGCCGCCCGGCCTTGAGGGTTTCCTTCTTTTAAGGTGGTCCGGCGGGGATCGGGCGGGTTGAGCTCGGAGGGGTCGGCGCCGTCCCCTTCTCTCTCCGGAGAGGGGTTAGGCGGCCGAGCCCCAGCGCTTCTCGGCTGCGGCGGAGGCTGGCCAAGGGGGCAGCGCTCCCCGGGGGGGGGGGGCGCTGGGGGGTGCAGAGCGGAGGTAACCTTGGGAGAGGGCTCCGCCGCGGCGGGGGGAGGACGGCCCGGCAGGGACGGTGGCCCGCCCCGGTGGTGGGGGCTGCAGCCCAGGCGAGGCTGCAGGTGAGTGGCCCGAAGAGGAGGGGAGGTTTCGCCTTGGATGTGCCGCTCTGTCGAGGCACGTTTCCCCCACATGTTCTCCAAACTCAAAATTAAGCCCCCGTGCAGAGTTTTGAGGGTGCGGATGGGAAACATCCAAGCCCAAGGCAAAACCTCCCGTGCATAAACGGCCTTGGCGTTTGATAGGAGCTGCCGGGGGTCGCTTAAGGTGTCGTGCGAGAAGAGGTGAGGCTCGAACTTGGGTCCGGTGGACAACGAGCAAGGCGTGTGAGCTTGATTATTAGCATAAAAGTGATGCCAGGAAGAGCCGCTTTACGGATGCCCCCCAGGCGTTTGCATATTGGAGGGGGGATAGAAATGGGGATATCACTTTAACCGTTTTGTGCCTGGACAGATCTCAATGAAGGGGGGTTAAATACTTGGATCAACAGAGAGGAACAGGACAATGCTTATCAAGCCGTCGTATTGGTTCCTTGTTTCGTTATCTAACTGGATTATTCATTTTATTTGTGTTGACAGATTCTGAGTGGCTCCTATGTAGACATTATTGTGTTGTGTAGTTGCATTGAACGATAGTACAGAAGAATTTTAAAATGGAATGAATGCATTTGGTTATGAGAACTTCAGAGTTTTATTGCTCGGATTATTCGTTAGGTTAATTTTCATCACAGACCTTAGATTTAATAAAAAGCTGCTACTTCCAATAAAGGTCACCTGTTAAAAAGCTATGGTGTATCACATCCCCCCTTCATACCTATTTAAATTTATTTTATTTTTTAGCATATTATCTCTGATTCAAGATATGGCTTACATTGCTAAAAAAAATACCAAAGATGTGGACTTTTATGAATTTTTTTTTAAAGATGCTTCTTTTAAAAGTGCACCCTGTAACAGTATAGATCAAGAGACTATTCGCTGTGCATAATTCCATTTAGGATTGCACTGACTACCTCTGGCATCAGGTTATTCAAGAACACTTTCCTTCAAAAGGCAAAAGAACTTCTGGTATTGAACAATAATGCCAGGCTTTGCCTCTGTTTGATTAATGTTGGTTTTCAAGCAATTCCCATTCATTACAGTTTTCGTAAGCAAGAATCACCAAAGAACTGTGAAAATAAGGTCTGAGGAGGGCAGAGGGCATTGATAGGGAAATTTTATGGATATACCCAAACATAGTGTAGCGGAACTATATTGAAGGATGCAGGGTGAAACGTTTTGAAATAAGCTTCCACACAAGGAGGTTCTTCAGTGTATTCTATTCTAAAAAGAATAAATAATTTCTTTTATGAATGTGTATTCGAGGCTTCTGATTTTTTAAAACATAATGAGTAACCCATGGAATAGAAGGATAATTAGTAGAACGTGTGTAGCAGAGAGGAAAACTGTGATATTAATCATGTTACACCTTTGTTTGGGCCAATAAAGGAGTATCAATGGAGGCCAGTTAGGAGTAGGGTGCAGTTCTTAGGGGAACTACATGATAATGGGCACAGCTCTGTGTTATTACGCATTCAATAGAGCTAGAGAGCTGCAAGCATACTGACTAGAAAAAGTAGATGTTAAGACCATTAATTAAACGACTTTTCACCGTTAATCTTCCAAATGTATCTATTATTTATATATAAGCTATCTATCTTTGTGCGTATGTGTGTATACACACACACACACACACACACACATGCACACGCACGAGAGAGAGATGCAGTTTGAAAATTCATATTTAAATGTAAATGAAACAAAAATATGCTGAATGTAGCCATGTACACAGTTTACTAGTTGGACACTTTTTTTTTGGTTATTCTGCTTTTGTATAGTCACTTACAATATTTTCTATGTAGTTAATTATCTTTTTGGCCATATTTTTATTTTCTTACTGTCCGTCACCCTCTGATTTCCAGCTTGCTAGCTTTGACCAATCTCTTCTCAATTATGTAATTATAATTATGCGGTTTTTCGGGAATTCGAGATCCACAAAGAACTACAGAAACACTTCGTTTACAAAGTTTTCCTGAAACTTCCTAAAATCAAAATAATTCTAAAAAAACTACTTTGAAAGCTGTTTTCGCGATTGTTTCTCTTTTCGATAATAAAGCTAAACAGAAGTACAACTTTAATAATTAAATATTTCGGAACATTTGAACTTCATGGTATTTTTTTTATCATACAACTGGGATAGTCATAACCAAAATTTAATAAATGAATTAATTGAACATCACTTTCCCACCTACCACAAAGATATCAGAAAGAACAATGAATTTATTTTTCTCTAAAGATTCTGTGAAGTTTATTAACTTGTAAGAGCATATTTGGTAATACTTCTGTAGCCGTTGGTAGGTTTTACTGCACATTTCTGCAGAACTTTCTTTATGCCTTGCGTAAAGCATGAGAAACTTCTTTTACCTCATGTAGGTTTGAGGAAAGAGCAAAATCCCTGTCATAGTATGCATTTGGGACATGTTTTTGGTGGTTTGTGTGTATTCTTTGTAGAATACTTGCATAATTTGTTTCTCAAAGCTTTTTATGTGCTGTGCTCTTATATATATAAAAAAGTGACTGCCATTTTGAGATTTAATATAAAGGAGCTGCTTCAGTTCATGTGTAATATTTGGTGTTCAGTTTTTGTGTGCAAGGGGGATGGAACACGTGATTCATCTCACTTAAGCTCCAGTTAAGCAGAGAGGTGATGAAACAGGTAATTTTCTTCAAAGTTATTGCTAAAGAAATCTATCACACAGAAAAGCCTTATTTGGCGCAAAGGGGTGGGGTGAGGGAAAGACATGTATTCCTCTAAGCAATCTCAACTGGATATATTTTTTTTTAAAAAATAGAGGAGTTGTGAAGTGTGAGCCATCTATTCAGTAACAGGAAAATGTCAGGATAAATTAACATCTGAATAATGAATGGATTTTGCGCCATGCTGAGGTTTAAATAGATTTTTTTTTTAATATGTTCCGAAATTTCAGTCTGAAAACGTGCTCCCTTGGAATTCATAGGTCACCACTCTATCTGTTTGGAGTAGACTTTCATTTTAGGAGGATTCTGCTTTCGTATTGAAGGTGAGGCAGCTTCTTTCGGAACTAGTCATGTGGAATCAAGAAGCCAAATGAGTGATATAACCCTGCAATTTAATCGTTTTTTTTTTCTAATCCATTTTTGTAACGATGCTATTTGCCCCAGGGTACCGGCAATCCTAATTTAACTGTTTTATAACCCACAACAGTTAACACTTGACCTAGGTCATTAACAGGATTATCAGCAAATTTGTTTAAGCTTTTACTGACAACCTGAATTGCTTCAATAATATTTTGACTGTGCAGACAGGAAACTTCTTTTAACCTCTCAAATCTCACATAAAGAATTTCTTATGAACACAACTACCCAAAAGACACCAAGATTGTACATCTGTTCATGGTTACCAACAGACTCCATTTTGATAAACAGCAAGAAGTATTTCAGACTCTGTGTTTACAGTGTGTGAGATTTTTCCTTAAATGACTTCATCATTTGTTCTGCCCATATTGGGACGTTTATTTAATGGTTATTTTACATCTCCCCCCGCCCCAGTAAGCATATTTTTAGTGTTTATGATTTATAAATACAAATTTACTTTTTAGTGATGTCAGCAGCTGCAGCGTTTTCAAGTGGATCAGAGCTAGATGTAGTTTTCCATATAGCTGACCTTTGGATATACAATTGCAAAATTTTGTTCCCTGACTTAAAAGAAGCTGTAGTGTCTGTTTTTAATAGATTTTTTTTAAAAAAAATGTCAAATGTCTCTTTAACAAAACATTTTTTTGTAATTATACAGAACAGAATAAACAAATTTAACACATGTTTGAGATGCTATATTTATTATTTTAGCTCATGACTGGGAGGTTCTACTGCATAGACTGCACTGAAGTGAATGGAAAGGTGTAAATGCTTTTGAACAACTCCCATTAATTTGGAATAAACTTGCACAGGGTAACTTCCCAGATTATTGAACCCACGGTTATCTAACCCCACAATATCCTAAGGCTTGAGGTAGGTTAAAATATATTTCAAAAATGGAAGACAGAACTCTAAAAGTATCATGGAACTAACAAGGAAAGTGTCCAGGATAACTCAACATGTTCAAAATTCCAACTCTTGCTCCAGCCACACACACCCCACTACCCTACTGACACCAGTTTAACCTAGGGCACTAAGTCACCCCATATAAAACGAGTTTACAACACTTCAAGAAGAAGTCGGGTGTCTTTAGAACGTGGCATACCAGGGTGAAACACCAAACGTGTGTGAAAGTTAGAGTAGCCGTTCTTTGAGCAAGTCACACACTGAAGTCTAAAAGCGGGGAAGTTGCTTTAAAGCAGACAAAACTTTCCAGATTCTTAAAGCGGAATTCAGACGGCAATAAAAGTCCTATTTCCACACCGCTGTCTCTTCTTCAGAGTTGTTGTATTTTAATCCTTGATTATATAATACAAATAAGTAATGAGCATGTTTTAGAATGTCCACCATGACATTTGTAACAATCCATTGTTACAAAACTATAGTGTTGTGTACATTCCCTTTTCTAATTGCTAGAGTTCATTGGTTGTTTTTAATGATTGAAATATTCCTGTGCTTTCATTTAGTATTTCTTAATGTAAGATTAACAATCCTAATGAATTACTATGTTTTAATTTAAAACATATGTTAACCCAAGTTAAGGATGCCAAAATGTAAGATTTCTCACTGTAATGTAGGTGCACTGTCTTTTACTAAGGGAAGAAATAGGTAATAGATAATAAAAGACATTAGGATACATTTTTTCAAGTGTGTGTAACTTCAGAAACAGATCATCTTTAAATAATAAAAACATTTCCCCACCCCCCATTAAAAAAACTTGTAAAGAAGTATCAAAACACATGCAGAAAGTGGGTTGCTGCTTGAATTTTTTTTTAAATCGCATGATTGATGTGAATGAATATTATCTTCGTGTTTGTATTTGACAGAAATGTTGGGATTAAAAAATAATCTCCCAGGATAATACCATGCAAGGATAATGTTGCTTCTGTCAATGTACTGACTTGCAGGTTTGCTCTAAATCCTACAGCTTTTCTTCAAGGAAAGTTGCATAACTGTCCTTGTTCGTGCAGTCATTTGATGAAAGGTTTAGAAACAAATGCAGGTGTTTCTTCTTCCTTTTCTCCTGGCAGTCTGGACTTTATCACCAGCGAGGGTCACTGCAGAGCTGTTAGCAAAAGTGCGAGCAGAGGCAGCCAAATTTTAAAATTAAGGCTCCTACTGCTCTGCTAGGTAACCCTGAAGTTATGCACTGTAAAGGTGTATTTATACAATTGTGTGTCATTTGGTTTCATTTAGCCTTTTCTTTTATAACAAAGGGAGGGTCGAGAGAAACTGAAAAGCCTAAATTAATGGAGGAGTCAGCAAAAGTTTAGCAAGGGGTAATCCAAATTAATTTAACAGAACAGCCCAAGTTCCATAGTCTTTTCTATAGAAAGAATGTAGATTCCCATGTACTGGATTTCTACTGGCTTGTAAGATTAAACCACAATGGTAGGCTAACCCATTGTGCTCAAAAGAAGTTCTGTGGACAACGTTAGGACTTATGAAATAAGGCTGATTTAGTGCTTTATATGCTTTACCTTTCTTCCTGCTCAAAAAATGTTTCACTGGTTGGGATCTGTGTCAGAGTATTTGTATTTAAATTGGTAGGCATCTCCTAAGTATGTTTACTTGGGAGTCAGTCCCATTTGAAGTAATTGAAGTATTTCCAAGTGAATGTGTTAGGTTTAGGATGTTAATTTTTTGGTGTAAAAGGAGGGCTAAAGTTATGGATTGCATGCAAAAAAGACTCATTCATTCGGGAACTAAGTATTACTCATTCCAATGATACCAATTTCCACATGATTGCAGATTCATTTCATGAAATATGTCCATGCGCTAGCCTATTTAGAATCAAAGTGGTTTGTCAGGATGAACGAACTGGGACATTTTACTTGATTAATGATTAAAATACAAAGCCAGTTTAAAAGTAAAATTGTACAGGGTTGAATAGACAGGTATTGTGATCAGATCATTACCGAGACAGAGGTCAAGAGCATAGTTGGCTTGGAGAATGCTCTTCTTTAAAAGAGGCATTAGCTACGTCTATTGCTTCATCAGAGGGCAAACTTGACCATGCCCCGTGGAGAAAAACAGCGACAAAATTTTGTTACATGAAGTTACTTCTATATTTTTACTTGAAGGAATACCAATTTTATTAGTTTGCAAAAGAATTAATAGTTTGAAAATTGAATTTTTGGTCACAAGCCAACCAGAGTAAAGCACTTTTAGCTGCCTTTAGTTTTAGCAGTACACACTGTAAGTACATACACATTTAAGTGCACGCTTAACTCTACAATTGAAACAAGTGGTTGGATTATTCTTGTTGCATTTACAAAATATAAACCAAAAATTCCATTGCAAAATATAACTGAATAATCTTACTATGGTATTAGGAATATCCCTCAAATCTTATCTATTGAAATCCACAGTATTATCAATTTAAGACCTTTCAAGTACATTTTTCTCCAGAGAAGGACTTAAGGCAGCCTACAATTATTTTTAAACATACCTGAATAAAATACTTAAAATGTACATATAGCATAGATTAAAACATGTTTGGATGACCCGAAAACATTTATCTTCTAGAAAGTTCATCTGGTTAATTTGGTCTTGAAATGCTAATTATTTGGAGACCTTCTTGACCTGCACTGATCTAGCAGCGCTCTGCATCTGTTCTGGAGAAGGAAGTTGCTGATCTGATTTGCCTACACAAGAGTGTTGCTGGTTTCCTTCTTGCTTGGTTCTTGATTCAGATAGCGACTGTGGCATGTGTGTGTGTGTGTGTGTGTGTGTGTGTGTGTGTCCCACCCCCCCACACACTATTTTCCTGACCTAAAACGATTCATGGGGAGTATTATTTGAGTTTCTCCAGTGGGCCAAATAATGCATCCCCTAGACCATTTTCACGTATGCCACAATCATGATCTGAATTGGGGATCACACCCATGGAAGTTGAGGAGAACCTGCAACTCACCATTAGACAGGAGATAGGGAGGAAACCTCCAACCTAGCCTGTGTTTTCTGCAATGTGCAAATCAGTGGTCTGATGAGCAAAGTATATGGGGAGAGGCAGCCCTGAAGACAAAAGGTTTATCGATCATACAACCAGTACCATAAATTGAACCCAGAAACAAATAGCCAATGTGATACCTTCAACACTGCTGTAATATGTGAACACCACTGTTATAGGGAATGGATAACTTTTTCCAAAATTCACTTTTTTATGCTATAGCCAGTGATTACTCTACCACTCTTTGATTTCTCTTTGTATTTTCTGTTATAATACCTCTATGCACCCTTTTGTAACCAGCACTTGTAGGGATTTTTAATGTTATACACCACAGTGTGCTGTAGCAGGAAGGTGGGAAAGTTTGGGAAGACATTGCCTGCCTCTGAGCAGCTGAAGAATGAAATTCTGAATTTTTGTAGAACTCTCTTCTTGCCCCTTCTGTCTTTGAATATTCCTTGATCAAAACAGAATTAAATCGAAACAGACTTTTCATAGAAAAAGAAAAGGATTGTTGTATTTTAGGAAGAAACTGGGTAAAGTGGAATTAAATAATTTGTCGTAATAACGCTAGATGCAAATTGTGGTTAACTTCATATAGCAAACAAGTAAGCAGTAGCAATTTGCATTAATTGAAATTTCTGGCTCATCTCAAATGGCAGCCCCATGCAGAGCACATTACGGCCTCAAGGCTAATGTAGCTTAGATTGCTGTGGCTACATAGACGGAGTTACTTCAGAACACCAATTTTCATACTAAACGTGATAGTAGAATATACTTTTAACCATTGCATTAACTAGGCCTGGAGTTCTCCCAGAATTACAAGTAATCTCCAGACCACAGAGGTCAGCTCCCTTGGAAAAAATGGCAGCTTTGGAGGATGGACTATATGGCATCACATTCCTACTGAGCTCCCTCCCCAAACTCTACTCTCCCGAGGCACCTCCTCTAAATCTCCAAGAACTTCCCTAGCTGGAGTTGCCAACCCTAACATTAATCTATTTCTCCATCAGAAGAGCATGATCTAGCCAGTGTGGTGTAGGGGTTTAGAGCGGTGGTGTGGAGTGGTGTACTCTGATCTGGAGAATAGGGTTTGATTCCCCACTCCTCCACGTGAGTGGTGGACGCCAATCTGGTGAACTGGATTTGTTTACCCATGTTTCACATGAAGCCAGTGGGTGACCTTGGGCTAGTCACAGCTCTTAGAGCTCTCTCAGGCCCACCTACCTCACAGGGTGTTTGTTGTGTGGAGGGGAAGGGAAGGTGTTGTGTGGAGGGGAAGGTAAGCTGGTTTTATTCTTCCTTAAATGGTAGAGAAAGTTGGCATGTAAAAACCAACTACTCTTCTTCTCCTCCTCTTCCTCACTTAATGGAGTCAACCAGAGTTGTTCTTCCTGTCCTAGATGAGAGCTAAAAGAAATGAAGATATAGGAATACAGGATAATCATACTTGACAGAACATATTGAGAAATGACATGAGGTGGACTTCAGTGAATTTAGAAGAGTGTTACTTTGCAAGGTGTTGGGCTAGGATTAATGAAACCACATGTCTTTGATATGGAAATATGTTATTGAAGTTGATGCACTGTGAGTGAAAACTTTTAGGAGTCCTTTAGGGAGAGTGTAAACTACTGTATATCTTGCTGTTGTGGTTAGAATGAGAAAGAAAATCCCATTAATGCAGTGTGGAAAACAATACTTGGAAATAAAGACCCTGTAAACACAACCGTAGAGACACGAAAACAGGTCAACAATGAAGTAAAGGAGTTGCAGAGTAAAGTTCTGTTATGTGCAATAGCATAGCACCACCAGTGATTTGCAGGGTGGGAGGGACACCTGGTTTCTCAAAGGACTAATACACCATGTTGGTAGAGAAGTAATATTGTGAATATCTTAGGTTAATGTGTAGAAGTCAAACTTCAGCAGTTTACAATTATAATGCATTTCAAAAATAAAGATTAATTGTAGGAACCTTTATGAACTGATTTAGTTCAAAATTTTCTTCATTACTTCTTTCAAAAGAAGCAAGACAGCTTTCTGGAGTTGCATTGCATCGAGTTGTTTATTGGCAACTACACTCCTCAAAATACTGCTGTGAATTCTACTGTACCAAAAAAACAAAAAAACAAAACAAAAAGAGTTCCTCCTGAAATGTTCTGTGTGTTTGAACTAGCACACTTCAGGATTGCAAGCTTTGCAGTAGTTTTTATTTCTGTTAGTTGTTTCAAATTAAAAATATGTATTGCTAATAAAGTATATTACAAAAAAGAAAAGAAACGTCCCGTCTATACATCAAACTGAATGGCTTCCATATTATCCATACCATTAAATATATTATTCCAGTTCTCCTTTAAGTTTAGAAAAATCTTGATATTTTTGGAAATCTGTAAATTAAGCACTTTAAAAATGTATTTAATCTTTTCTAGTATTGTTGGTGAAGAGGGAAATGACAGCAGGTTTTCCATCCCCTTTATGTAATAATCACAGAATACTTTGCAGTATTTATACAAGAGTGCAGAAAGTGTCATAGAAATATTTAGAGTAATCAGTGCTTGGGTGTAAGATCTGGGGCATACTTCTTTCCCCAACTGATCAGTTTTGGATAACGATATCAAAACTGAGTACTCAAGTACTTCATGAAAAAAGTCTTCTATAACCCAATAGGAAGATAAAAACTCTGATGTTATAATTCTGTGCAGAAACATTTTTCTTCTCGGTCTTTATGCAGTGTTCAGATCTACAAATACATTCACGGTTCAGCTGTCTATTTCCAACCACTTAACACAGTTGCTCAAATCCTTACAGTTTTATATACTTGTTTGAGCTGAATAAAGAAACATACTTTTTGCTTGAATGTGTTTATCTTTGTGAGAATATGTTTGAGATTTTCATTTGCAGAAATATCCTGTGCTTATAAATATTTTTAAAAAGCGATCTACTGTTTACTTTATGCATATTCTTGCTCCTTTTAAGTTCATATTCTATTAAGTCTTCCACATTTAACAGGTTTTTGCCATCTTTACAAATTGTAAACTTTTTTTAAAAAAGAGGAATCTTATTTTGAATAACAGTCTAATGTCTTCAAAATGTCCGTTGCTGGTATTGCTGTTTTCCAGAAATGTTCCGTGAAGATTGCTTTATTCCTGCTTCAACTTTATTGTTTCTTACTGTGGGAGATTCTACTGTATAGCTAAGGTACAACTAGATGATACTCTGAAATATTTGTGATGGGATCTTCCCAGCAATTTTTAAATAGAAATACCAGCCACCTAGGGCCTCAATTTGGGCGTTGCTTGTTTTGTGTGTGTGTGTTGGAATTTTAACTCTTCTACGTGATTTCACAAGTCAAAACCACCGTTCCTTTGCATGCTGTTATTAACGTTGGAAAGAGATTTTTTTTTTTTTTTGGCTTCCAAGGATCATTACAGCAAATTATATTACAGTTGCAAATTATAAAAGTTATAAGCCTAGCTGTCTCAGCATCATCTAGTTAGGCCCTTCAGTAGGTTTGCCAACCTCCAAGTGGCCTGGAGATCTCCTGGAACTAGAACTGATATCCAGAGGACAGAGATCGGTTCCCCTAGAGACAAGGAATGCTTTAGAAGTTGGACTTTATGCCATTGTACTATGCTGAGGTTCCTCCCTTGCCAGACCCCCAGGTTCCACCCTCCAAATATCTAGGAATTTCACATCTTGAAGTTGGCAACCCTATGCTTAAGACAGCAATCCTAAGCAGGCCTACTCAAAATCGTGCTCAGATCTGTTCAGTGGGGCTTGCTCCCAGGAAAGTGTTCTTAAGATTGCACTGTAAAGTGCTTACATGGTAATGTTTGAAACCTGAGGTTGGTCATTGTACTTACAGAATATCCTGTGCCTTCACAGCCAAACCACAGGAATATAAATTTCTCAGAATATTGTGTACAATTCTGGTCACTGCACTTGAAAAAAGATATTGTAGAGTTTGGAAAGGTCCAGAAACCAAAATGATCAGGAGACTAGAGCAGCTGCCATATGAGGATTGGTTAAAACGCATCGAGCTCTTTAGCCTAGAAAAAGGCGAGTAAGGGGAGATATGATAGAGGTTTATAAAATTATGCATGGCATAGAGATAGTGGACAGGGAGAACTCTCCCATAATGATGGAACCCAGGGTCATCCACTGAAGCTGAAGGGTGGGAGATTGAGGACAGACAAAAGGAAATATTTCTTCACACAGTGTATAGTTAATTTGTGGAACTTGCTGCCACAGGATGTGGTCATGGCTGCCAACTTGGAAGGCTTTAAAAGGGGAGTGGACAAATCCATGGATAACTGGGTTATCAATGGCAACTAATCAGGATGGATATGTACTCCCTCCAGTATCAAAGGTAGTATGCGTCTTTAAATTAGTTGCTGGGGAGCACAAGCAGGATAATGCAGTGTTCTTGTTTGTGGACTTCCTGGAGGGAGCTGGTTGGCCACTGTATGGACAGAATGCTGAACTTGATGGGCCTTTGGTCTGATCCAGCATGACTCTTCTTATGTTCAAATTGTACAACCCATTGGATTAGTAGCTGTTCCTGTCTGTTTCTGGACCCTGGTTGAAACAACCCATGGACAACAGGGCTGAACATGTTGAACTTTGGGTCCAGTAAAAGCCACCTGGAAGTGCTTTAGTGAGTTGCATGGGAGAGGGACATGGGAAACAACCACTTTGGAAGCAGAAGTTGTTCTTAGGGTGTTGTTGAGTTATGAAGGAAATGAAGTAGGGCAGCAAACACCTGCTCACTGGCGAAAGAAAATGAAAGAATACTCTGGGGAATCTATGCACACATACTGTATTTGGATTTTCAGAGAGAGAGAAAACATTTGTGAAGTATGATGTTTCTGTATTAGAACAGTAAGTTAGTGGAGCAGGAGGCAGATAATTTTGATGAGTAGGTGAGGAAGGACACTAGAGTTAACATTAGTGTTTATCTTATTTTATTAGTCTGTTTCGCATCAGGAAAAAGTGAGAAAATGTTTACAACATTTTGCTCAGAAAAGCAGAAAATTAGTAAGTTGGGCAAATCAGAATTTTTTTTGGGGGGGGAATGTGACTAGTGAGGCACACATGTTCCAAATTAATTACCTCCATAAATTTCTGTTAAACAATGAAAATAGCTTCTTGGTGACATCAGCAAGTTGGAGAATGAAACCGGATTTAGTATTAGTATCCTATTTTCCTCAGCATGTCACTTAATGGACATTTCTGATGCTATCAGCATGTTGTCTGTCCTCCATATTCCCATCAAGCCATTTAATGACTTGCCCTTTTAATTTGTCATATATGAATTAATAACTATTTGTGAATAATGGGCTTATTAGGCCTTGAATTGGTAATAGGTGGATAGTTCTTTGAGTTCAGCTGGTACAACCATTTAACTGTTGCCTGTGATTGATGTCATACCCACAAACTGTCTTTACTCACGGCATTGACACTGAACATCACGAGACTCCTCCAGATTAAGCTATTTTCAAACGACAAGAGTTTGTGATCTCTTATTTAAGCGCCAAAGAGTTTAAATTTGTCTAAAGATTTCTCAGGTTTCTAAACTACCTCATCTGTTATTATTGCATGGTGTGAGTCAGTATGATGTGATGCAATTATTAGATCATACATAAGTGATTGGATGCTTTTGTGTGTTTGTTTAATCTTGTTTGAAATGGATAACACTATTGGTACGGAGGCTAGCTCTGTCTCCTGCAACAAATCCCTGGATATCTAAGTGCACCTTTAAGCCTTAAGCATTTCATTTCATTTTTCCATTGCTAAGTTGCACCATTCATTTAGGGAGAATGTGCTGCACGTGATCCTCCCAATATGCATAATCGCCATTTTCTCTGAAAGGGGCGATGTACATGTTTCAGTTTTGGTACATGTGTACCAGAACCCTCTGGTAGACGTTGGCTGAGGCTGAAAATAATGCCTCTTTCATACAAAATGGTGATTACACATATCGGCAGGATCATGTGTTCTACATTCTTTCCATATGCATGGTGAAACGTAATGACTGAAAAGGGCTATTGTCTGATTTGTTTCTCCCTTTCCCCATCCTCCAAGATTCCAGGCCTCTTATCAGTGGTTGGTCTGATGGTTATGCATTCTGAAATCCCCTTTTCATCGGTATGAAGACCCCTGATGGGACTGTTTACGCCATCTTTCTCTCAATAAGCCACCATATGTGCCAGCCTCCTTTCAGAAATCAAACTAGGTGTGGATCCCTTGTAAACATATTTGAGATGTGCTACTGCCATTGTTGGACGAATCCCAAATGTTGCTCAACTTGCAGGCCAGCAGCGGTTAGAGAATTTTCCATGCATTTCAAGATCTAGCCCAGTGTAGGCACATTTGATTATGTTTTACCTGCTATGACTGTGTAGAGTGTCAGACAGGGTTAATTCATTGTACCAGTGTAGTCAGTGATATATAGAATAGACTAGGGTTGTGTATTGTGACTTTTTAAAGAGGGTTTACATGAACAGCTTAGAAAGCCTTTTGGGTGGTGTGGTCTATACATCCTGCAAATCAATCAATCAAGCTGGGGAAGGTGGGATAAAAATTGCAAATAAATAATAAATAATATCAATGATCCTACGCAAATGAAAGTCATGTGCCAAGCATAGTTAGTTTTTTCTGCTAATCTGAATAAATGGTGGGTTTGATTCACTGGGAAAAGTGCACAAGGGGAAGGGAGTTTTGCTCGCAATCTAGCAGGGAAAAAAACCCCAAGATGTTCATCATTTTCTGCTATTTTAATTGCTAGCATTTATTTAAGTAAATTGGTAGCACTACAATGAAGTTAGACACCACCAAACACAAAATTCAGCCTTTGAATTTCAGTCTACCCACTTTAGATTTGCCTTGGCTACAATTAACTGTTTAATGTATTAATTATTTTTGGAGGTTTGTAGTATAGTATAGGCTGTTGGTTCTTTCAAACCATATTGCTATCACAGATACCATCTGTGATTGAATTTAAGTACGCATGAGTCCAGCAAAGGATTAGGCATGCTTTGTACTCCAAGAATTTAAGGCAACAGTCTTTATTCCACTTTGTAGTTCTCTGGCCTTTAACCACAATGTTTAATTTCAAGTGTTAATTCTTGTAAACATTTGCACTATATTTTCTTTAAAAGAGAGGTTTTTTTTTTAAGCCTTTATCACAAGCTGCTGTTTATAAAGCCAAACTTTAGACATCTTCATGCTGGCTGCAGAGACAAAGAATAACATTTTAATTTTAATATGTGTTAGGCTTTGTACCCATGTCGACAGGAATTGGATCATGTAAAGCTTCCAGCAGCTTTCAGTTCCTTCAGTTTGTTTAAATTTTTGGTTTCTCTGTGGGTGAAAACGCTCTGTCGCTTTAGCCTCCTTTATTCCGTTTCAGCCAGGATTAAGCCAGGATCGAATGCACGTTCGGCGAAACGCATGCATTCGATCCTGGCTGAATCCTGGCAGAAACAGGGAATAAAGGAGGCTAGAAGCGACCATGCGTTTTCGCTCTTTGTTACTGATGCACGTAGACAAAACAGTACACTACAAACAAGAAATGTGTCTGTATTTTCTATATTATTTTGAGCAGTTTATATGTGCTCATGTGCATTCCAACACAAAATTAAAGCATCACAAAATAAGATATTTGGTACAGCTGTAGATACATTTACATCAATTTTTTTTTTGCGGGGTAGCCTTTCATTAATGCAGTTTGTGTGATGTTCATCAGCATTCTGTTGCCAGCCAGATTCTTTGGTATTACAGGTAGGTGGAAACCCCGAATAATACATTTCCAAAAAAAGGAATGTTACTCAGTTGCAATGCTCTTTGGCTTGCCCACCTGGAGATTTCTGCACACAAACTGGTTAAAAAGTTATTGCCACCCCTTAACTCAGCTCATTCCCAAGCGTTCAGACTTCATTTGCTTGCAGTTCAGACTGACCATAGGGTTGGACCATTAGTTATGGAAAGCCAACCTTTCACCTCCCCCTGTTCCCTTTCTGCTTAATTTCAGTGCTTGCAAGCAGTACTGGATTCTTGTACTTCAGGTTTGCCAAGAAATTATCCAGACTTTGATTAAGCAGAGCCATGAAAATATTTTCTCATAAATGGGAGGGGGAGGGGGAGAAAGATTGGAGGGGGGAGGGCAGGTGAAGTGTTGAAATAAAGGCAACAGGTGCGGTGGGAAAGTCCGCTGAAACTCCTCATTCCTTCTACAGTTAGTGTTCCAGCTGACTCTACAATTCCAGCAGCTGGTACATTACATCTTAGTAGCAAAGAAGGAGAAGGAGATTGCTCATGTCCAGCCATTTAGAAAGTTGAGTTTGAAGAACAAGTATTCTGCACTTCATTGGGATGAGTAGGAACTGAAAGCAGCCAGACATACCCTCACAGTGTCTGCTGTTTTAGAGGCAATCCGTTTCAGTTACATGGCAGTGATTTTTGTTTAATTCACATTAGTCTTGATCATTAGCCTTGAAGCCCAGCATGTGCATTAGAGTGAATGTGCATACAGTGCGTACATGAGGGTTTTTTTGACTGTGTACTGAGTGATTTTTTATGTTACATTATATGTGTGTGTGCGGTTGAATGCACCCTGACCTGGATAGTCCAGGATAGCTCAATCTCGTCAGATCTCAGAGGCTAAGCAAGGTTGGCCCTGGCCAGTATTTGAATGGGAGACCATGAAGGAATACCAGGGTTGCTATGCAAAGGCAGGCAATGGCAAACCACCTCTGGATGTCTCTTGTCTTGAAAGCCCTACAGGGTTGCTGTAAGTTGGCTGAGACTTAACGGCAAAAAAATAAATAAAAAATGACTGAACACACACTCCACAGTTATTCGGGTACATAGCCCTAGTTATATTAAGGAGAAACACTAGGCCTTTTCAGATGTGACATCCACAAATACTGGGAGCCCACCAATCTAAGCACATCTGTGATGTTCCCGATATGTATACTTATATCCATTATATATCCATTATACTTGTTAGCATGGAGCAATGCTGTATGTGCTTGGAAAATCTGCACTTTCCCCTCTTTGCATGAAATGGGAGCCACATATCAGGAGCATTTTCCACTGATAGTAGTAGTAATGTTGTATGCTTTTATGACTTCAGCGTGGTAGAAGATTTTTTTTAAAAAATAAAGCTCAGTTAAAATTCACAAAATTCCCTACACGTTTCTCCAAGAGGCTTCTTCAGGGGAATCGGTTAGTCTTGCAGTGATTTTCCAAAAAGGGTACAAGATCAGTAGCAAATTGCCACTGGAAGGACCTTCTATATACCAGGGTCCTTCCAGTAGAAATTTGCTTCTGATCTCGTACTCGACTAATCTGTTAAAAAAAAACCCACGCCCTCTTGAACATTATGGTTTTGCACGTTCTGCAGAATTACAAAGCGTGGGAGACTTCCTGATCTCCTCAGAAAGACCATTCCACAAAGGGGGGGGGGAACCACCACTGAAATGACACTTGAATAGGCAGTTTCGGATCTTGCCCATTTGCAGGGTTCGCTCCTTTAGAAGCTTTGCTCAGGTGAGCAAAACTGTCACAGCACCACATAGCAGGAGAGGTGGTTCTGCGGGTGTGTTGGTCCAAGGCCATTCAGTGCTTTATACCTTGAATTGAACTCAGTAACTGCTCAGTAGGGAACCCACAATGCCTTTGCAGAATAGGTGCATGTCTTGCCTGGTGCCTGACAGTAACTAGGCTGTGGCATTCTGCACTAACTGGAGTTTCTGAGTTGTGGTAGCTTTGTATTAAGACCTCTCTCAGCTGATTCTGAGTAAGTGCTGGGAAATGTTTCTGTGTTAATGTTGGATTGGAAAATGAAACTTGACCTGTGAGCCCCTCCAAAAGCTGCATTCCATTTGGTGGGTCTCTGTAGTCAAATGTTCATAAACTGCTCTAGTAATTGGG
Organism: Euleptes europaea; assembly: GCF_029931775.1. Lineage (NCBI taxonomy): Eukaryota > Metazoa > Chordata > Lepidosauria > Squamata > Sphaerodactylidae > Euleptes > Euleptes europaea. Next base: position 39,394,255 of record NC_079323.1, read on the forward strand.
ATTTTTGCTTTGGTGTGAATATTAAAGTGGGGGGGGGGAGAAAGAATCAGGGACATCTGCCACAAAATAAGTGAGCTGATCAGCTGTTGATGTTAAACAGTGAAATGCATTTGTTTAAAATTTGTATTTTTTGGTCACTAGTTTACTGACGCCCTGACCTGGGTGGCCCAGGCTAGCCTGATCTCGTCCGATCTCAGAAGCTAAGCAGGGTCGGCCCTGGTTAGTATTTGGATGGGAGACCACCGAGGAATACCAGTGTTGCTGTGCAGAGGAAGACATTGGCAAAGCACTTCTGTTAGTCTCTTGCCATGAAAACCCCAAAAGGGGTCGCCATAAGTCGGCTGTGACTTGATGGCACTTTAACACACACACACACACACACACACACACACACACACACACACACAGAGTTTATTGACAATAGATTTTGGTATGAAGATCAGTTAATACAGGAAGGCTTCCGTAGTTAGTGACGTTGTTGTATAAGGGAGAGCTGTTTTCTTGTTCTCTGTGGATCTCCTCCTTAGATAATGAGCACTTTTTAATGAAGGGTCAATTCTTTATCTTCAGTAGGGCTAGATAACGTCTCTTCATGCTGGCTTTGTAAGGAGGTGAATGATTATGGGTTATCACCAATGCTTGATTCTTGCCTGATTTACAGCTTTGCAACTTCAGTGGACTCTTCCCTCCGTGCTTCCACTCACATCCTGGTCTACCCGGCAGGACCAAAGCAGCCTCAGAGCTGCTACAGTTCTCAATTCTTCATGAAGCTATTGACTACAGTTCGGAGCTCATGAGAAGCAGTTTCAGATTCTGCTGACAATACAGTTGGTTAAGAGCCGCTCACATTTTGCATGGTGATGAGCATGTTCTTTTCTGTACCTCCTCACCCCTGACATTTGGATGACCAGTAATAGTTCCGACAATAAGGCCATGGAACTGTGGCATGCTATAATGTAAGATGTCCATTTATATAATACAGGATATTGGGCAGCCAAAGTTGATATATTTCCTGCAATGTTATTTGATGGGAATGAAGCAAAGATGAAGATCTGGAGTCAGGACTCAGCAGAAATGTGGCTTGTTGGGGATGGATTTTGATACACTTGATATTGTTCATAATGAACAAGTTATATTATATGATAATCTTTCCCATTTTCACAAGAGGTGGAGACTAAAAACTAGAATATATCGTTGTTTGGTATTTGAAGGGAACATTTCAATGTAGCTGAAGACTGGCTATCCCTCTGTGTAAGCAAAAATTTCAATTTTACTAACAGCATCAATATTTAGTATAATGGTCTGGGTCTGTTGTTGGACAAACAGATGATCCTTGAGTGTGAGTGGCAAGGGATAGTCAGGAAGGGACTTATCTTAGAATCACTAAAATCCAGTTCTTGCTCTTTGAGAATGGTCCTCTGAAAAACAGTTTGGATGCTGCTACAAATAGCTGGAATTCTCATATATTCCCATCGTGAATCACCTTTTAAGGAGCAAGCACTCTGTCCTGAATGAGTTGTTGTATAAGTATATTGAAGAAAGCGAGTGCAATCTGAGCCATGCAATCAATAAATGTGTATCAGCTTGTGAACGGTCTCCTCGTTGCCCCACCCCAAAACCCAAGCTTGGATGGATTTCTGCCTTTAGGTATCTTCTAGGCCAGGGGTCTGCAAACTGCAGCTCCCAAGCCGCATGCGGCTCTTTGGCCCATTGAGTGCGGCTCTCCGAACTTGGTTTGGAGCCCCTGCTCTCATGCCCACTCGCGCTGGCAGCCGGGCTGTGGAGCCGGCACGCCTGAGAGAGAGAGAGAGAGAGAGAGAGAGAGAGAGAGAGAGAGAGAGAGCAGGCAAGCGGGCGCGCTGTCTCTCCCCCCCCCCGCCGTGGAGAATGGCCAGGTCTCCCTTTCCTTTGCTCTCAATGGTTGGGAGGCTAAAGCCTCCCCTCCCCTGTAGCCGCGCGATTGCTGGGCGGGCGGCTCGGCGGTTCCTGCCCCCCCGCCTATCAGCTGTTGGGTGGGGCGGGCTTCCTTTGGTAGACCTGGCCTCCGGCTGAGTCCCATTAGGAGGCCATGTCTACCCACTGGCTTTCTTGGCGGTAGACCTGGACTCCAAGGAGGGGAAAAAGTCCCCCTTCAGAGGCCAGGTCTACCAATTGGCTTCTATGGGCCTCCGGAGGCCAGGTCTACTGCCAAGAAAGCCAATGGGTAGACCTGGCCTCCCAATGGGACTCAGCCGGAGGCCAGGTCTACTAATAGGCTTTTATGGCGGTAGACCAGGCCTCCAGACGAGGACTCCAGATGGGGAGGGGGAAATGGCAGGGACTTACAATTTAATTTTTATCAATAAATAAGATCACTATTAAGTATGATATCAAGTTTTATTCAGTGTACCTATAGTTTAATTAAGACTTAAAACTTTAATTAAAGTTTATTAAGTTAATAAACAGTGTACCTACCTATATAGTTTAAGTTTAAGAAATTTGGCTCTCAAAAGAAATCTCAATCGTTGTACTGTTGATATTTGGCTCTTTTGACTAATGAGTTTGCCGACCCCTGTTCTAGGCTTTTGCTTCTGCCCACTTCCCAGATTTGTATGTCATGCTTCAGTTACAGATCTCTCCTCCTTCTCCTCTTCCACTTTCTCTCCTGAGATTGCAAAATTCACTTTTCCCCTTTGCTAGCATTTTCTTTTAAAGTTATTTTGTTTTACTGGCATTCCAGCTGTTCTGCACATTGACTTGTGTGTTTAAAAGTTAAAAGTAAGCACTGACTTGGATATTCAGGGAAGGCACTTTCTTTTTCTTTTTTTTAACGTGTCTCTAATCTTGCTTTTGTGCTTTTCTACAGGATATCTGTTTTTTGCTCGCAGTGCTCTGGGATCTAGCTAATGTGTGAAGGGCTGGCTGATGGACGGCTCAGTCTTGTGACAGGAGCTTAGATAGCCTGCAGTGTTGCATTTCGGTTCTACCGTTCTGTGACCCTTTTGTAAATTACTTCTAGGTTACTAAACCCTGCTCTAGGGTTGTTAACTTTGAGGTGGTGGCTGGAGATCTCCTGGGATTACAACCGATCTCCAGGCAACAGAAATCAGTTCATCTGGAGAAAATTGCTGCTTTGGAACATGGCATTCTACTTCCTTGAAGTCCTTCCCCTCTCCAAACCCCACCCTCCTCAGACTCCGCCCCCCAAATCTCCAGGGATTCTCCAACTCAGTTCTAGCAACCTTACCCTACAGCAGAATGGTTACCTATCTGTGACTATACAATCTTTTGCATGCTGGTGAGCAGTTTCCAGTAACAAACTCTTGCACTGTACTGTGTTTTGGGCAAAAATACCATGTATTTACAGGTTTTCAGTCATCAACTACACTGCTATTTCAAGTTCTAGAATGAGATTCATCCTAATACCATAGCATAAACCTGTACTGAGACAGTTTATTATGGTTTCTCCTAAAATTTGAAGCTGGCTATTGCCAAGCCCGCATTAGCCATGCTGGAACCCGAAAAGAACATGTTAATAATAGGCAATATGTTGGTATGCTGCAGTGGTCCATAAATAGAGGTGGTGTGCTGGGTTTTGGGCAAACCATATGTTTTTCCTCTATAATGGGATGGTTATTTTCCTGGTTGGAATTTGCAATTCATGCAGCTCCATGCTATGCAGGTTTACTCAGATCATTCCTACTGATTTCACTAGGGCCATTTATGCTTAGTAATTAGCAGCACGTTCTAAGCTGAAGTGCTCTGCGTATTTTTTTTTTAGTTTTTCACGCTGAACCGTCATTCAGGAAGTGACTGTGAAGCCAGTGCATACTTGCTTTGCATTTCTTAAGAGCCCTTTTAATGTGACCTTTTGTGTTTGCTCTGCCCCCGCCTTGAAGAATCCCCTCAAGGAAGCATGCAAAATGATAGCTGCGCATTAGCTTTGCAAACGGTGGTTGGATAGTGGAAGGAACGAAGGAGCAGGTGAGTGGGCGGTGTTGGAATTTCTCCTTTTGCATTGAGACCGTGAATAGGCCTTTTAAAGGTCACATTAAAAAAACAGCTTTGAGCGAACATCATAATTGACCCTGCATAAATGGCCTAGGACTTACTCCCAAATGCTCAAGAATTTCAGCCTTATTGTGGCAAATTACTTGGCACTTACATATAAAAGAATCACTTTTTGACACTGTATTCTGCTGTGATCCTTAATATCTTCTCCTCCCCAGGAGAGTAGTAAAACACTTTTAAGAATTCTTTACACTAAAAACAAATAAAAACAACAACAAATGTTTTCTGCAGGATGTTTAACAAAAAGTTATATCTGGTAATCGATGGCCTTTTGTGCATGGTCTGTGACTGGCTTTCGATTTAGGTTTGAGGCAGACTTTAAACTCTGGGTAAAACAGCATCCTGAAAACATGGGGAAAACACGAGGGGAGAAACAACTTCTGAAGATTGGAAAATACATGGATAATTAAAACGAAGCCCCGAAGTAGTTGGTGCGACTGCGACAAGAACAACCTGTGAATAAAAGGCCATTCATTATATTTATATGTGTTGGATTACAATATTTCATATTTTCCTAATGTCTTATTTAAAAGTTGTAAATATAGCTTAGCTTGTACTCTTTGAGTACCAGACTACCACTAAACATTCGCCATTGTGCAATCCAAGGGCAATTAAAGTGTATGAAGGGGCAAGAGGACTCCTACAGTCTACCATTCAGTCTCATATGTGTTTTACTTTGCTGTGTGCAAAGTAAACTTGGAATCTGAAGTAAAAATCATGCTTAAAATTGATAGGTAAATGTATTCAGTTTTCAAACTCCTCCAGTAATCAGCTGGTTTTGAACTATAGGCTGGTTCCAACCATCTTTTCTTCTGATGAAAATGGGAAAAGGTAAACACTTTGAACCTAAAACACTTTGGTGGGCTGGGCATCATGGGACCTGAATGGACCAAAACCATGTGCTTTTGGGACTGTAATCCAGAGAACAAATGGCTGAGACTGAGTGAGAAAGCTGGTTGGATCCAACTCTATGGGCTTGCCAAGTTCTGATTTTCATCTAAAAGTATCTTCACAGTTTTACAGCACATTTTGTACCCTCATTCTATTTAAGTGAGATGTAAGATTATGGTTTGCATTTCAAGTCTTTCGGATTTATTTCTGGTACATGCGCTATGTGCTGCATATGAACCATGACGTAATTAAAATGTTTGTAACATTGTATTATATGACAGCGTGACAATGCTGCAATTATAAACCTTAATATAGTTTGAGCAAGGATTAAAAGCAAGAAGAAAAATATAAGGACCATCCTGCTTAAGGCTGCAAAATATTCGGGGATACATTTCATGCTCTCCAAAAGCTATTTTCGTCATGCATTATGTTCCTCTTTTCAGACATTCTGAACATGTACAGGGCACACACTTGAGTAGAGCAGGGTCATGGCAGTGGGTGCTACCCTGACCTGTGTGCATTGCATGCAACCTGTGTATATAGGGTTCTCTCAGCATAACCAAGGTCCTTGAGAAACAGGGTTTATTCTACATGTGCTATACTCTGTGTATTAGTTCCAATGAATGAGCATACGTTGAGCCTACTGCTAAAATTCCACTCCATGTACATGCTTGGAACATCTGAAAATAACTGTGAGTAAGGAACTTTTTTGTGAGTTTATTTACAGGTGATAAAAACAGTAACAAAATTGGGATATGTCATAGCAGCTGATTACATGTAACAAAGAAAATGTTAAATAGAATGTTTATATATTTTTTTAAATATTGATAATCTTGTGAAACATCAAGCCTATGTTCTCTGTTGTACATAATATAAAACTATATTTTCCCATTTGAACCTACCAACCGATTAAGGTCAGCATCTGAGGCTCTTGTCTTTGTTCCCTGATAGGGTTGCCCTTAAAAAATGTCTGTTCTGCCAATGGTGTTACATCTCTTTTGGGGAAAACATGGTTGATGACATCATGCTTCTCTGGGAATTGCTGGAAACTCTAGGGTGAAAGTTTTCAGCGATTTCTACAGAGGATCGTCTGAGTTTTCTCTGAAAGTGACATTATGCGGCCACTGGCTGCCCCCCCCCCCCAAGTCCCTGCCCCCCAATCTCCTGCTGGTTGTCAGGCCAGGCCTGACAGCCCTACTCCCAATATACTGAAGGATACTCAGTGGTACCAGGACAGGACCTTTTTGTGGTAGCCCCTCAGCTTGGAATTCCCTCTTTGCAGCAGATTGCCTGATGCCTAAATTTCTAGATGTCAGGTGAACCCTTTTCTTGAACACATGAAGCTGCCTTATACTGAATCAGACCATCAAAATCAACATTGTCTACTCAGACCGGCAGTGGCTCTTTAGGGTCTCAGGCAGAGGTCTTTCACATCACCTACTTGCCTGGTCCCTTTAACTGGAGATGCTGGGGATTGAACCTGGGACCTTCTGCATGCCAAGCAGATGCTCTACCACTGATCCACAACCCCTCCCCCAGGTATTTTGTTAACTGTTTGATTTGAACCTTCACTTTCAGCGTTTAACTGATTTTATTGATTGCTGTACTGAATTGTTTTACTGTGTTATAATTCTGCTAATTTGTCGCTGTTTTGCTTCTTGACTTGCTACAATGAAAGGAGTCTTGACTTATGCTATAGGAAGGTTCCACTTTTAGATGAGCAGATTGGTTGTAACTAATCCAGTACTGTACAAGGTGATTTAGGGAGCAATCTTAAACTGTCTATTCATCAATGTGTTGTGTGTTAAGTGCCGGCAAGTCGCTTCCGACTCATGGCAACCCTATGAATCAATGTTTTCCAAAACGCCCTATCTTTAACAGCCTTGTTCAGGTCTTGCAAATTGAGGGCTGTGGCTTCCTTTATAGAGTCAATCCCTCTCTTCTTATGTCTTCCTCTTTTCCTACTGCCTTCTACTTTTCCTAGCATGATTGTCTTTTCCAGTTACTCTTGTCTTCTCATAATGTGACCAAAGTACGACAGCCTCAGTTTAGTCATTTTAGCTTCTAGGGTCAGTTCAGACTTGATTTGATCTACAACTCACTGATTTGTTTTTTTGGCAATCCACAATATCCGTAACACTCTCCTCCAACACCACATTTCAAAGGAATCTAATTTGTTCCTATCAACTTTTTTCATTGTCCAGCTTTCACACCCATACATAGTAATAGGGGATATGATGGCATGAATTAACTTGATCTTGGTGGCCAGTGACATATCCTTACACTTCAGAATCTTTTCTAGCTCCTTCATGGCTGCCCTTCCCAATCTTAGTATCCTTCTGATTTCTTGTCTGCTGTCTCCCTTTTGGTTGATGATGGAGCCAAGTAATAGAAAGTCTTGAACAATTTCAATTTCCTCATTGTCACCCTTAAAGTTGAGTAATTCTCCTGTAGTCATTACTTTTGTCTTCTTGATGTTCAACTGTAGTCCTGCTTTGGCACTTCTCCTTAAACTTTCAGCAGTAGTCATTTCAAGTCTTCACTATTTTCTCCCAGTAATGTAGTATCATCGGCATATCTCAAATTATTTAGTAATAAGTTTAATTTAATTCAGTGATGCTTACTCCCTGGAAAGTATTTTTAGGATTGCAGCTGTAAACATCTACACAACGGGATGGTCATTGTATTTTTCAACTTGCTTTTTTAATACTTGCACATGCTGTGGTAAGGTTTATAATTGATGCATTGTCTGTCTGTAGTAAAATAAAATAAAATAAGTAATGTTTAATTACATGGCTCAGCAGCCTTTCTTTAATGTGACACTTGTTATTTTCCCTAATCCAGTATTAACCACTCGTAAAAATGTTTGTTTAGACAACAGACACTTCTGCTACATCTTCTCCTAGTTAATCTGTTGTTGACCTGAAACGTTGTGTTGTAGGTGAACAGTCTTTTTTTGTTGGATTGTTAACATGGTGATGGATCATATTGTGACAGTGTCTGTTTACATCATTCATTTCCTCTTCGATGCCTTTGTAGACTCAATTGAGGTTACTGGGCAAAAATAATCTAATTGTATAACTGAGTTTGTTGTGGGTTGACTTTTATGGAGAGCAGTAGTCATGGAATCTTGAGGTTCCTGGCATAAAAGAACAACGTGTATCTTACAGGGCTGTTTTAGACAGCTTAATATTTAGATTATAAAAATGTTGCAATGTACAATGAACTAAATGATCTTTTCTCTAGATACTAGTTGGCTAACAAGTCATATTCTTGATGCAACCAATCATCATCTCTTTTTACCTCTTCCAGAGTATCAAATACAATCAAAATGCTGAATAGGAAATGTTTCCTTTAAGAAATGACCACTTCTGAATTACTCACTAATATAAATTTTAAAAAAAAACCCTAATAATTGTGGGTTGCGTGGCTGGTCTTTCAGAAAGGCTCCGGGAACATCTGCAAGAATGCTTTGTTATTTTACAGTTATTGGTAGGGTTGCCAGCTCTGGGATGGGAAATAGCTGGATATTTTGGGGGGTGGAGCCTGAGGAGGGTGGGTTTTGAAGATGAGAGGGACTTCAATGAGGTATAATGCCATAGAGTCCACCTTTCAAAATGACCATTTTCTCCAGGTGAACTGATCTCTGACGCTTGGAAATCAGTTGTAATAGCAGATCTCCAGCCACCACCTGGAGGTTGGCAACCCTAGTTATTAGTATAAACTTCTTTCCTCTGCTGGGGGAAAACTAAACTGTTGGTGAAACTCACCTGGAGATTCCTGGTAATTTTCATGAGTAGAGTTCTGAATATTGCACAAACTACAGAATTTATTAAATGTAGACTTTTCAGAATGATGTGCTTTTGATAATTTCCCCCACAGTTCTGTTGTATTTATTCTTTCTGTGTTTACAAGCAGAAAAAATTCAGTAAAGAATGAATAGAAACATCATAATGTTTTAGGAAAATCACACAACTGTAAAGGAAATCCTATTTTTCATTGAATTTATTAATTAGGTAAGGAGAGGCATTACTTTTGATCACTTCATTTGAAAAAATTATTTTGAGTATCTCGAGTATCCTCGTACTTGTTCTCATTATATTACAATCTATGCAGTGCCACCATAAGCAGAGTTATACCCAGTTTAGGGTAAAACGTCTTTCTCTGTTTTTATTTTATTACATTTTAACCTACCTGTTCTTTAAGAAGCTCAGATTAGTATACATTAGTAGGCAGTCCGTCTGCCATCACTCATTTGGAATGGGAGTTGGTGACTGAGTCACCCAGGGAGCTGTGGGACTGAAGATAGATCTGTAGAATTAGAATTGTCATATTGTGTCATGTACCAAAAAGGAAAAAACAAATATTCCTCTTTAATCTTATGTGATAATAAAAGGATCCATCTGGCCATCCGTCTTTCTGTGTTTCTTTGTCAGGCATAATTCCTCAGTAAATAAAGCCAGGAGACTCAAACTTGACCACCAGCTGCAGGATAATTGTGGGAGTTGCAGTGCCAAAGACAAAGGAAATCTGGCTAGTGGAGCTAGTATGGTATCGTGATTAGAGTGTTTGACTAGGATCAGGATCTAGGAGATCCAGGTTCAAATCCCACCTTTTCCACAGAAGCTTGCTTGATGACCTGGGGCCAGTCGCAAACTCTCAGCCCAACCAACCTCACAGGGTTTTTGCTGCAAGGATAAAATGGAGGACAAGAGAAGGATGTAAGACACTTTGGGTCCCCATTGCAGAAAAAGGTGGGGTGTGACGTTTGCTAGACATCTGATTTTGCCTACAGTTCTCCAAAACTCTTGCCACTGCTTCGTCAGGTTCCTGCTGCAACTCTTCGGGCAGGAGGCAGAACTGCTAATTCAGTATTCAAACTGCCATTGAATGTTGAGAGCTCAGCAAGGTACGGGTTGGCAAGCAGATCAAGCAGGGTCAGGCCTGCAGTCATAAATATGGAGGGGGGTTTAAAACCATTACATACTGCGATGCTTTATGTGTATTAAAAATTCTTATTGATTTGGGCCCTTGTGGAAACGATTACAATGATTTTCTGCTGCTTCTGTGTATACAGGCGGTCTTCTGTTGATTGCTATTGAAAAATGAACAGGCATTCTCTAAAAAATAACGTGACATTCAACAGCCATCAGATCAATTTTTTTATTGTGAGGAATAGCAGAGATGTTGGTTGTTGTTGGTTTTCTAGGGGGCAGTGGCGAAACGAAGATATTATAAGATGCTTCCAACATCCATTTAAGAATTTCCAAACGTGCATTTGCAATTAACATTTCAAACATGCTTCAAAATACAAGATCTGGGATTTCCTGCCAGAAAAGTGGCAAGCAAGATTCCCGACTCACCGGGAATCCCCTTTTGCTGACCGGGCAGTAGGGGAGGAGAGCAGAAAGCAGGCTGGGTGCTCAAGGCCGGGCTGGGCAGCAACCGCTGTTAGTCAGGCCGGCCGGCATGCTCCCGTTACCGCGTGCGGCTAATTAGCTGCCCAGCCAATCAGCTCCAAGGTAGGTTCAAATTCAACCTATCAGGAGCCGGGAAGGGGGGAAGGCAGTTTTTGGGTGGGGCAGCCAGCAACAGCAGAGAGTGAAGTTTTCACTCAGGTCCAGCTGCACCACAGAAAAGGGGGGTATTGGGGCTGCAAAAGCCCAGTCGTCGCCGGCGTTGTCCCGTCCCTCCCACTCTGGTTTTTGTTTTCAGATAAATATCAGGTTTTGTTAATGTTAAAAAAATTTTTTTGTTTTTTTGTTAAGCGGGTGGTTTCCGGTTATTGTTACTGTTGTTTGAGTGATCATATTACGACACAATTATGGCAGTTGCAGCATGAGGCTAGATGGGTTTATGGGGGGAAGCGGCCTGCGTGCCCCTTTCCCTCACATGGGGGATCCCAATAAGGGATTTTGAGGAGAGGCTGGGTGTGAACATGCCCGGCTCGGGGGCAAATGGACAGCCTCTCACAAGTGGCGGGGGAACACCTAGTGGCAAAAGCCAAGGTGTATCCCTGGACCGTCATCCCTGCTACCCCCCAGCAGGACCACTGGGGGTGGGATAGGCTCCACTGTCCACATAAGGGTCGGACTATGCCTCCATCCAGCCCCCATGCTGTGCCTTGGCATCATCACTGATGCCAATACATAGTTGTGGCCATTTGTCCAATAAAATATTAATCTTTAAGCATAAGTTTTTGTTAAAGCCTGGTTATTGAGATCTCCCCACAATTAGCCATGGGACAGCAAAAACCTTGAAGTTATCTAAGATAGAGTTGCATTAAAACAAGCAAATATTTCTGAAGTTGCAATTAAAAGAAATAAAATTCTCTTTAATCCATACACCATTTACCAACCAAAAATATGTATAACTGAATTAGCCAGAAAGTCAAAAGGCAAAGCCTGAGGTTAGCATTTATTATTATACACTTCAGGTTATGTTTGCGACATGTGAGATTTTTTTTTTAAAACAGCATCTTAATATCTGTATCCCACCAGTGCATTTATTTGTGCTCACTGAGCCATGATTCAGGAAAGAGGGTGTGTGTGCGAGTGTGATAAGGATCATTTAATCCCCGCTGACGTTCATTTGAGGGGGAAAATCTATTATTTGATTTTGCTTTAAAAAGCTCTGGCCCTGTACATGTGACAGTTTAACCTGAAAAAACAGACACTTCTCAAGGGCTTGTTTCTTATTGAGCTTAACTGGGCAGAGGCAAACAAATCTCATTCCTCTTCATTTTGTCTTCTTTTTGCAGTTAATCTGCTGGATTCGAAAACCATTCAAGGGGAGCTGGGATGGATCTCCTACCCAGCACATGGGGTAAGTTCATTAGACCGCAAAATAAGGAAAGTGCTGTTACAGTTCGACGCGCATAGTTAAATTGTGGAACTCCCTGCCCCAGGATGTGGTTATGGATGCCAACTCGGAAGGCTTTAAGAGGGGAGTGGACATGTTCATGGGAGGAGAGGGTATTCATGGCTACTAGTAAAAATGGATACTAGTCATGATACATACCTATTCTCTCCAGGATCAGATGAGCATGTCTATTATATTCGGTGCTTTGCAACACAGGCAGGATAATGCTGCTGCAGTCATCTTGTTTGTGGGTTTCCTAGAGGCACCTGGTTGGCCACTGTGCGAACAGACTGCTGGACTTGATGGGCCTTGGTCTGATCCAGCATGGATCTTATGTTCTTATGCTGTTAATCATAGGGCTGTCGATTCGGTTCCACCCGAACTGCAAAACCGCCAAACTTCGCCTGGTTCGGCGGTTTTGCGGTTCAGATGGAACCGAACTGCAAAATGGCGGGAAACCGCGGTCCAAAACTCGGCAAGTTTGGGGGACCGCAGAAAAAATTCTGCAGGTTCGAGATCCGCCAAACCTGCCTTTTCCGACCTTTAAGGGCTTCCCTGAAGGCGTGCGGGGGCCCCTTTAAACAGATCTGCGCCTCCCAGCTGGGAGGCGCAGATCTGTTTAAAAGGCCTCCCGCGCGCCTTCAGGGAAGCCCCGTGAAGGCGCGCGGGGGGCCCTTTGAACAGATCTGCACCTTCCAGCTGGGAGGCCCTTTAAACCGAATTTTGCCGAAGCCGAACTGTACCGAATTTTTTTCAACAGCCCTAGTTAACCATCCCCCCTCCTTCTAAGAACAACAGACCAGAGAAGACATTCACTTGAGTTTTCAAGTTGTGGTCTCTATTATTTTTTAAAATAACATTTCAAATCTCAAGGCATGTGTTCTATATCACAAATACCATTTGAACATGTCTCTTTAAACAGAAAGCATTGAAATGATGGGGCTTTCAACTGTCTTGAAGGAGACGGATTTCCAAAACACTCTACTGACTTTCACAGAGGAGGGTTAATCAGGCTTGATTTCAGTCCAGTAGCACCTTAGAGACCAAGGTGGAAACTGTTACCATGATTTTTAATCAGGCTTGAACACCTTTTACACTGAAAAGGTGTACACTGAGAGAAAAGAGCCATTTGTAATGTGAACAGATTTTTTTTTACCGGTGTTGGTGTTTTCTTATAAACTAGCTGGAAGCAAGAACTGTGCTAAATTTTAAATCTGGAAATGATTATTCTATAGCTATAGTATGAAATATATACAGCAGTATGGTGTTTCCATCTGAAAGTAGAAGAAGAAGAAGGAGAAGAGTTGATTTTTATATGCCAACTTTCTCTACCACTTAAGGAAGAATCAAACTAAAATTCATGGTAATATTTTTTCTTTTTAAATTTAAACTATATTGAGGCTATATTGAGGCTCTATTTTATTTCCCTTTCCCCTTCTTTTTCTTTTCTGTACCCCTTTTCTATAAAATAAAAAAGGAAGAATCAAACCATAGTTTCCTTCTTGTAATTTCTCATTCTGTTAGAAATGAGCAGGTTTTTTAAAAAACAAATAACAATTCTGAGGGACGCTTTCTGCCCACAGTTAGATAGGGGCACCTGGCCTATCTTTTTTCACTGTTCAGGAAAGCATAGCACAGCTGGCTTCCATGACAATATGTATCAACTGGGGGTCTTCAAGATGACCACTGTTTTAATGAACATCAAACTTTTGTCATTGTTTGCAGTTTGTTACTTTGCAATCTAGGCAGCAGATCAGGGTTTTTATATCTCTTATTTCATCTTAGTCACCCATTCCATATACCAGTTGTAAGTTTAAACCTAATCTCTTTTTAATTCAGGGCCAAATCACGTGCTACAAAAGACATGTGAACTGTTGACAGATGTGGTTTGGGAATTCTGTGCTAGGAGCTTAATTGCCAGGCATGCACAGAGCTGATTCAGATTGAGACCACAATATGTGGGGAGAGGGGCTTAAACCTTTCTTCCTTGCCCTGTTTTTTTCTGAAACAACCCAGTAAGCATTTGCCCTGCTGGGGAAAATTGCATGTTGCCATCAGTATGTGTAATTTTTTTTTTCCAAATGGGGCAAATAGCAGCTCTCTGGGACCATTTCTGGCTGGGAAAAATGGCACAAGGGGAAGGTTTAGCTTCCTCTCCCCTCATACCCTGGTCCTAATCTGAGTCCTGTTTACATGTACCTGGGAATGAAGTTCTCAGCATGGACCTCCCAGACAACAGCTGATTTAATTGGTCCTAAGGGTGTTACATCTTTCGGTCATAATCCCCCTCCCCTTAGATTCCCTCTTTACTGCAGGTGCTTCATATTCCTCCATGTTGGTTGTCATTAATTTTGCTTGGTGCAGTAGTGATACTGTACACTTCCTGTGGCATTGATGAGCAATAGATTTAGAATAGAAAGTTCCACAATTGATAATTAATTTACGAAATTTGCTGTCACAAGATGACCAACAGCTTTAAAAGAGTTTTAGATAACCCCATGAAGGGTTCATTTATCAATGGCTACCAGCCAAAATGAGAGGGAAGGTGGCATGTTATGTAGCCCAATCTCGTCAGATCTCAGAAGCTAAGCAGGGTTGGTTCTCTGTTGGAAGAGCACCAAGGAAGGTTCTACAGAGAAAGGAAATGGCAAACCATCTCTGCTTCTCACTTGCGTTAAAAGCTCCTTGCTGGGGTCACTATACGTCAACTGCGACTTGATGGCACATACGTACGTATCCGCCAAAATAGTGAAATGGGCCTTCTGCATTCATAGGCAGAATACATCCAAGTATCAGATGCTGAATATAAGCAACTGGATGTTTGGGGTGGGTTCTTGTTTTTATGCCATACTTATAAGCACCTTAAAGCCATTCCATTGAATACCATTGGTTAGTCGCTAGATGAACCTTTGGTCTGATTCAGGTGTGCATTTCTTTTAAATTTAGGGGTATACGTTATTAAATGTTTAAGCAATAAGGATTCGTTTACTATTGATATATTTGTGTAAACATTAAACAGGCCAATTATAAGCAAGGAGCCTGTAATTGGGGGTCAAAAAATAAAATATCTGTAAGATTGATCCCTCTGCCTGTAACTGAGACTTTTTCCGATTCATGTTTAAATGCTAACATTCTTAGTAGTTCAAATGATTGCTTTTAAAAATTAAATTTACATCCTGCTTAGTTTAATCAGTTGTACAGCTGACTTTCAAGTCTTCTCTCTAGTGCAATTAAACATCATATTTTCTTAAATGGTAACTTCAAAGGAACCATCTCTGCATGAAACTGAAAGATGGATAAAGTTTTCATATATTACACTTGAGAATGCATGTTGAAGATCTCTTGAAATATTGCAGAAAAGTCACTGCTTGTGGAAACTGAATGTGTATGTGTATATCTAATTGAATTCAGTTGAGTTATCTCACAAGTAATTGTGCATAATAAGAGCTCCATGGCGCAGAGTGGTAAGCTGCAGTACTGCTATCAAAGCTTTGCTCACGACCTGAGTTCGATCCCAATGGAAGTCAGTTTCAGGTTGCCGGCTCAAGGTTGACTCAGCCTTCCATCCTTCTGAGGTCGGTAAAATGAGTACCTAGCTTGCTGGGGGTAAAGTGTTGACAACTGGGGAAGGCACTGGCAAACTACCCCGTAAACATAGTCTGCCTAGTAAATGTCGTCATTTGACGTCATCCATGGATCAGAAATGACGTGATGCTTGCATAGGGGACTACCTTTACCTTTAATTGTGCATAGGTTTTGCTGGCAGATGATGTCAGTCATCAGGGGGCTATTTTTGCCTTATCAGCTTTTAAAACCAGACACAATATTTTACTTAGGCGTAAACTGTAGTTTATGGCTTTATTCTGAATGTAACCACTATTAGCATTTTGTATTTTATAGTTGCACAGTTTATTTGTATTTTATGCTCATGTTTATGCTTTTGATTTTATGCTGGTTATGACCATGTGGTTACAACAATAAACTTGTCTACTCAGTTGTGCACAGGACTGCAGCTTTCTCCCTGATTTGTATCTTGTGCAGGGAGATGATAATGATACTGAGAAACCTTTGAACGGTTTCTCGCAGACATTCTGAAAGGGAACAGTGTTTTGATAAGACAGCGCTGATTCCCACCTGATCAAACCACATCAAACGGCCGTGCTACAGTCGGCTTGTTGAATTGATTGCCAACTGTGCAACCCTGATGTTTAATTTTCTGGTTGATTCATATCACACATTCTTCCAAGATGGATTATTTTTTTTATTTTTTCCCCTTTATAACATTTTGATATTGAAAAAAACAGCAAATCGTCATCATAACCATCACTATCATTATTTTCTAAAGTATCTCAGAATATATTGTCCGTTTGGTCTGGCAAAGGAAGTGCTGAGATGTGAATACAGATTCCACTGCTTAAGCGGTGTGACATGATACACAGTTAGGTAATCTGACAAACTGGATACTCAGAAAGTGGAATGGCAGAAATATCACATTTCATTGGGGGCACCAGAAAATTCCTTTAATTATACAGATCAGTAATGTATCAATGTATTTATATCATTCTGAATACCTAGAAACTTCCCCAAATAAGAAGAGAACCTTGTGGGAGGTTGCCAACCTCCAGGTGGGGCCTGGAGTCCCCCCAGAAATCCAACTGATCTCCAGACTACAGAGGTCATTTCCCGTGGAGAAAATGACTGCTTTAGAAGGTGAACTCTATGACAGTTTGCTCTGCTAAGGTCCATCCTGTCCCAAACTCTCTCCATGCTCCATCCCAAGTTTTCACGAATTTCCCAACCTAGAGTTGGCAACCCTGGCAGGCTTCCTTATGAGGCTTTCATTATCCTCACACAGACCAGCCATAGAAAAGAGCAAGAGTCCAGTAGCAGCTTAAAGACTAACAAAATTTCTGGCAGGGTATGAGCTTTCGTGAGCCACAGCTCCCTTCTTCAGATACCACACACAAACCAGCCAGTTATTATCACATTTAGTGATTACTTGCAGAAATGCATGGGGCAGGAGACCTCCAGATTTTCCTTGTGATTTTTGCTGTAGGGTACTGAATGAGACTCATCGCCAGCATTTTGCTATTCTTTGCAGTAATCTCCAATTGAGTGATAAAAGATATAAATGATGTGGAAGTAGGGGTGAGTAGTGTAGTGGCCAGGTTTGCAGATGTCACAAAATTATTCCGGGGTGTGTGTGTGAAAACCAAGGATGACTGTGATTATTAGGAATGGAATGTAAAAACCTGATTTTATAATCTCCCTGTATAGATCTATGATGCAGCCTCATTTGGAATAATGTGTGTTCACTTCTGGTCACCATATCTCAAAAAGGACATTGCAGTACAGAAGAGGGCAACCAAGATGATTAGGGGGTTGGAGCGCCTTCCCTATGAAGAAAGGTTGAAGAATCTCTGTCTTTTCAATTTAGAAAAGAGATGACTAAGAGGGGGACATAATAGAGGTTTATAAAGTTATGTATGGGGAGGAGAGGCTTGACAAAGGCTGTTACCGCACTAGGTATTCCCAGCGATGTATCAAGAGTTTGGAAATGTTATAAAAAACATCACTTTAAAAGGGTTTTTGGATTCCACTGCTAAAAAATGGTTGGAAGACGTCTTCACAGCTAAAGGGGCCAAACAAAGTGCGAACAGTATTTTTTGTAAAAGTTTCAAACTCTTAATACATTGCTGGGAATACCTTGTGCGGTAACAGCCAAAGATAATTTTTTCTACCTTTCTCAAAATACTAGAACTCAAGGGAATCCAACCAAGCTGATGAGTAGTAAACTCAGGACAGACAAAAGGAAATACTTCTTTACACAGCAAATGATTGAAATGTGAAGTTTGGTGCCAGAGGATCAGGCGTAGGCAGTTTTAAAAGGGGATTGCATAGATTCATGGAGGAGAGGTCTATCAATGGCTGCTAGCCATGGTGCCTAAAGGGAACCTTTGCGTTCAGAGGCAATAAACTTCTGAATCCTAGCGCCAGGAGGCAACATGAGGAGAAGGCCTTGGCCTCTGTGCCCTGTTATTGGCCCTCCAGAGAAACTGGGTGGCCACTGTGTGAGACAGGATGCTGGACTAGATGGACCTGGTCTGATCCAGCAGGGCTCTGTTTATGTTCTTATGCATATTGGTGTTGTTTTTCAGATCCTTATTTTTGCTCTTTATTTTTGCTCCTTATTTTTTCCCTCTGTTTTTGCTCTGTGGGTCTCTCTGCTGGCCCTTTTCTCTCAAACGCCAAAGGATGGCACAGGGATGAAGCAGAGCAACATGAGCATTACAAAAAAAAAAAAAACATGCTCTGTTAATCCATTTTAAAAATGCTTGTGTCTTGTGCAGCTTTTGGGTTACATTTTGGAAATGTGGGTTAATTTGGTAGGGTTGCCAGGTCCTTTTTTGCCACCGGCGGGAGGTTTTTGGGGCGGAGCCTGGGGAGGGCAGGGCTTGGGGAGGGGAGAGACGTCAGTGCCATATAGTCGAATTGCCAAAGTGGCTATTTTCTCCAGGTGAACTGATCTTTGTCAGCTGAAGATCAGTTGTAATAGCAGGAGATCTCCAGCTAGTACCTGGAGGTTGGCAACCCTATGAGTTGGGAAAAAAATTTTTTTTCTCTGCAGGCTGTACCTATCTGTGATTTTAGATTCTTGGGTGGTGGTGGGGTGTGTGTGGGAGGAGAGAGATATGCATGATTTGTTGGATTGTACAGTGATTCCATGAATGGTATTTGCTGAACAAGCTTTCTTTACACTGATTGGTTGACAGTCTGAAGGAAAGTGTGCTAGAATGCTTTCGTGCTCCTATTTAATTCAATAGCAAAACAACAAGTGACTTTAATGGAAAGGCCATGTTAAGAGGCAGTGTAGTATACCGCTGAAAACCAGTAGATGTCAGGGCAATAACAGGGGAGGCCTTGTCTTCTGTGGTCAGCTTCTGGGAACCTAGTTGGTGGATGTGGGAAACAGGATGCTGGACTCGATAAACCATTGGCCTAACCCAACAGGGCTCTTAATGTTAATTTGCCTGAATGATCTGGCATTTTAAAACTTAAGCTTAAAATAACTTTTGTTGTTCCATGCTTGTGTCTCAATATAATTACTGTGCTGCAGAGAGAAATACTACTGAAGAAGGGAAAAGAGAAAGAGGGAATGGACAATATTTTCATAGCCCTTTACTTCTACAGTATTAATTAAAACTCTGAGATCTACATCTGTGGGAGACCTGGTTAAAATATGAACTTAAACTTCAGAGGGAAAGCATTATAATAAAGATGTCACATCATATTGAAGCATTGCTAATAGCGCAGAGGTGATTTACAAGGTAAAGTTAATAGAGCTACACTTGAAACTGTGACTCACAAATGAGGATATTGGTACCATGCCAGCTGAGTTCCAAGGTGTAGTAATATATTCCCATCACAACCCATAAGTGCCTATATACTGAGACAGGTTACTTTTATAAATATTGAAAAAGACTGCCTTTCCCTTCCCTTAGAAAGACATCCAGGGAGTTCTTCCACTTTCATTGGGCAAAAACACATGGTCACTTTAGCCTCCTTTATTCCCTGTTTCAGCCAGGATTCAACCAGGATCGAACGCACGTTTGGCAAAAACGCTTGCGTTCAATCCTGGCTGAATCTTGGCTGAAACAGGGAATAAAGAAGGCTAAAGCGACTGTGCGTTTTTGCCCATTATTGTATCTTGGCAATCCACAAAGGGTTAATCCTAAACAGGAAGAAGATGATTTTGTTTGATGGCTTCAGTGTTCTTTAGATACTTTTCATTATGATTTGCAGCTATACGGAATTCCTGAATATTCATTTTGTGATTTATGCTCATTTGTATTCATCCGTTTTTGTTCCACTTGATAACTCTGTGTTCGAACCCTGGATTCAGTATTAGCACCCTGTAAGAATGTGATTGCTTTATTTTTTTTAAAACCCACTATCCCACGTATCCACAGTGTTCTCATTTGCAGCACAGTGATCATCTGGTCAAGCTCAATCAAGCCCATTGGGAGGCTGGGCCTCTCCACAAAGCCGAGCAACAGAGCTATTAAAAAGTGCAATAGCTACATTTAATATACTTGATTGCAAAGTCCACAGAGATGATATCCTGCATCAGCACCTGCACGCGTGCAATTTCCCAACTGTCAATCAATCACATTTGTGAAAGGGCCTAGGGAATGAGAGCCACTTAGTCTTTGCCGAGCATATTATTGATATGCTGATTAAGCACGACGCAACTGATTATTAACTGCAATTCACATAAATTGCAGTGGTACAGATGTGGGGTGGAGTGGGGGTGGGGTGGGGTAAAGCAAGTTACTTCAATCAATGACACACATCTGAGCAAATTCGTATGGGTTAAAAAGTCTGGAGTCCAAGCCACCCTTTGCTTACCCAAATAAGAAGTTCTCTTTGTCCCAGTTCAGTTTCTTCCCAGATAAATATAATTACGAGTATCAACTTTGGTGCATGGATGCCATGTGCAAGGGATTCCAACATGTGCATGGCTTTTGTGTGCACTTCAAGGAAGTGAGAAGCTCTGTGGGAGCTGGGTGAAGAAGAGCTGCCACCTCCACTGAAGTGAAGGGGAACTCATGCGCACTGTTCTCCTGGGAAGTTGCTGGGGGGGGGCAGGAGGGCAGCCACCGTCCCTGTGGCATGCAGAGAGGGCAACAGAACTGCCTCTCCTACAAGAGGAGAGGGCCGGGTAGGAGAGGCAGTTCTGTCGCCCTCTCTGCATGCCACAGGCATGGCAGCTGCCCTCCTCGCCCCCCCCCCCCAGCTATAGCCCTGAGCATAAGAACTCCATGTGCACATGTATTTTTTAACTTTACATTGGCTATATGACATTTTAATTGAAGTTCCTATGACAGAGCCATGTCAGGTTAAGTAGGAATATATGAATATGTCCTGTTTAATTTCTTCTTGTATGTTGACATTAGGGCTGCCAAGCACCCGATAAGAGTGGGAGATCCCCCATTTCAAGTTCCCATTTATTTTTAAATACATGCAGCATTGTGTATTTACTGGAAGTTCTTACTGGAAATAACAAAGGGTAGTTCTAGGAATTGCTACTCTATGGTTTTACACATGCTTTTAATTAGGGGGTTATCTTATCAGTTTTTAATGATCTGCTTCTGTTTTATTGATGAGCGATGCTTGTTGTTTGCAAAGGCTTGTTGTTAATAGCTTTTTATATATTGTGATTTTAATTGTAAGCCACCTTGAGCAGGACTCTGAAAAGGTGGTATAGAAATAAGTAAGTAAGTAAAGGCAGGAGTCTTGCTGCATGAATCTTTTACAAACAGTCATGAATCGAATTGGTGCAAGAAACCGACACAACATGCATATCTCTCAAAATTTAACTTTGCATTTAGTGCTCCTGCCATGGATATGATTTGGAGAAAAATATACAGTCAATGGTTAATTTGACTGAACATAATTTTAAAAATTTTGTTGGCAGAATATAATGGTAAAACCTTGGAGGAGCTGGGAATGTTAAATATTTTTGAAGACATAATCATTGTTTAGGTCCAAAATCAATAACAAGAGTCCAGTTCAACTGGATTCCAAAAGTACAGTTTGGTCTAGGTATTCTCTTGTTGGGCACTTGGAACTGATTGTGCCATTGATATTAATAAATAGAAAAGTTTCATCTCACTTTGCGTATGTTAGTTAATGAGGGCAACTCCTAATTGTTTTAACATGGAGGTGCTTCACAGTGCAATCCTGAGTGGGAAGGGGTAGTTGGGTTGGCCCCAGGGACAGCGCCGCCACACCGCCTCATGAGTGGCTTGCTAGCCCGAACATACATGTTAAAAATTCAATTTGTAAAAAACCTTGTGAAACTCCTCTATAGAATTGTTACATTTCACATATAGAAAGGAAAGCACTCTAGTTATGGAGTGTGAGATAAAAGTTTGAATAAACCAGTCCTATCGTATTTTGGTCACATTATGAGAAGACAAGAGTCACTGGAAAAGACAATCATGCTAGGAAAAGTTGAGGGTAGCGAGAAAAGAGGAAGACCCAACAAGAGATGGATTGACTCAATAAAAGAAGCCACGGCCCTTAATTTGCAAGACCTGAGCAAGACTGTCGATAGTACATTTTGGAGGACATTGATTCATAGGGTCGCCATGAGTCGGAAGCGACTTTATGGCACTTAACACACACAACAACTTAACTGAGGCTGAAATGAATAACTATCTAAAAATATCTTTGATCCTGTCTGACAATCATATTTGCTTCTTTTGCCAAAATCTGTATAAGGTAAAAGAGTAGAAACATGTTAGTACAAATGTGAGTGCTTCATGTGAGGAAGAAGAACCCAAAACACAGATTTAAAGTTATGGTGGTAGTGGGGAGACAACTGGGTTGCTTAGAAGGATTTAGCCACTACAGTTTTGACAAGTAACAAGAAAATGAGGCAGCAATATGTCATAGGAACCAAAATGTCATATCAAAACACTGGCTTTCTGTCCAGTTTTAGGGATAGGAGTGAAATCAAAACAATGTTTTTTGAGTTGAAATGGTCAGGTTGCAAAACGCAGTAATATCCCTATAGTAACTTTATGTGATGTAGTAAGAAAATTACAAGGTCAGATCAACAGTGAAGCAAAGCTTCATACCATGGTTATACGATCTTTTCTCAGAAATTCTTAAAAAGCAGGCCATAGCCAGGGTACTGTACATCTTACAAATCAGTTGAAAAGCCATAGTAGTATGGTATCTTTTTCTTAGGATTAACCAAAATGTTATAAAGGCCATTTATGCATGGCTGTTTCCTCGCAGTCACCCCGCCGACTTCTTTGGGACTTTGATTATACTTGCATTTTCCAACTGTCAGAGGTCACCTTGCTCTCCCCGTGCATTTCTGTGCATTTTGCCTTCGTTTTGTGGATTTGTGTTTAGAAAATGTGGGGGAAATCCACGGAAATGCATGGGGAGAGCGAGGCAACTTCTGACAGTCAGAAAATGCAAGCATAATTAAAGCAAAGCCCCAAAGTAGTCAGCGGGGTGCTGCAAGGAAACAGCCATGCATAAAATGGCCTTTATAATATTTTGGTTGATCCTAAGAAGGAAACAGCCATGCATAAATGGCCAAAAAGTGAGCATAACAGAATCTTTTGAGTTACCGTCTCAGTATTATTCCACATAGCCCTGTTCAAGGGTGGGGGTGGGGGATGAATCTAATGTACTGCTGGTTATTATATGCTTAGAGGGAAAGACTCCATTTTTTGCTTCTTTATCCTAGAAATATTTAATAAAATCTGCAATACTTCGTAGTCTGCATTTTTTTTTAAATACGTACTTTTGGGCTCTGGCACCTGAAACATAGTCTTTCGACTTCCTGTAGAGCGTTTGGTCCGAGCGCCATTGTTTCCTGGGGGCTCCCAGGAGACACCAAGAGTCGTTTAGATTTGGAGTGCAAAAAGCACTCCAACTCGGTCCTAAATAGTGGATCGGGAAGCAGGAAATTCCCCTGCAGCCTTCAAGAGCGGTTTGGACTCCCATATTCTCTGAGAGAGCTTTTATTAAGCCTCTCTTAGACTTGGAAGTTGTCCCCGCCGGCACATAGGGGCCACCATTGCCACGGACGACTCTTTGGATTATAGGCTTTGACCTCCTCTATACATTAACATCAAATAATCTATGAAAAGAACAAGAAGCCTCACCTTTGGAGTCAGAGTGAGTAAAAAGACACTTTTTGCCTTTATCTTGATTGAGAAGACCTGAATGACGATAAAAACACCTACGATAACCTGCGACTCCCTGCCCAGCGTAACGAGACTTTTAAAATAAACAAATGCCATTAAATGAACTGACTAAGACCTTATCAACTTGATCAGTGAGTAGACACAATAAAAGGGACTTTTGAATGACTTTACAACTACCAATTAAATGCTTTGAGAGGAGGGAGGGAGACGAAAACCTTCCCCCCCCCCACTTCCGGCTTTCTTTGATTCACTGTCCAGCCACGTCGCCTCTTAAGACCGGAAGATAATAAGAAGGGCTTTGTTACCATCGAAAAGACAGGGCAGATTGGAAGACTTTAAGTGAATCTCCCCGGTGTAACCATCAAATCGTTCCTACCACTTAACCACCGAGAGGAGACGACGCAGGGTCTATGATACTGCAGTTTCCTGTCTACTTTCTTTTCTTTATCTGTGATGCTTTGAAGCGTAATTGAGGATATCTTGAAAATTACAAAGCCTGCTTCTATATAAGAATACAAGCAGATATGTCAAACAAGAGGATGGAAGAGATGTTACTCAAACAAATGGACATGTTTGCAGTGCAACAAGATTTAGTCTTTGAAAAACAACAAGCGCTCTCACATCAAGTATTTCAACTAGCTGAGGTGATGAATATCCTATTTAAATCAATTAATGGAAAACTGGACACAATTATTGAGGAGATCCACGATATGAAGACCCAAGATATGACAACAATTATGTCAATGGAAAAAAATGACAATGAATTAGAACAATTTATTTTTAAAGAGGTAGCTGCAAGTGACCAGCTGGCACTGAGAGAGAGCAACATGAGAGAACTCAATACCTCTACAATCTACTTGTCTGAGTTACTGCTGACAGGAGGAACATTATTATCCCAAGAAAACACTTCCTGGCAGCCAGCGATGGAGGGAGACATGACGAAGAATTTTACCAAGAAACTGCTGGAAATTTTAACAAGAAGCCAATGGATACAATCACTGGGATCTTTTTTTACATTTTCAGAGGCCAGAATTGCAGCTACTATATTGAAAAACGGGGGGTGGGGATTGGGAAATAAAGAAGGACTGGCAGATCCCCTCCCAAAACAAGATAATGGCTAAAATGATGCTTATTTTTGGGGTGTAAGGGAGCCACGGTGGATTTACTTTGATGAATTTCTAATGGGAAAATTTGTTTATGTATTGATCTAATCCCTTTATTATAGAATAATAGAATGTTATATAGAGACAATGATGATAATATTATAACTAGGTAGGACTTGAAATTGCTTATAGAAGTAGTATAGATGGCTTAAAGCAAGTCTGTATGAGAGAAAATAAGGATTAGAAATTAATTTGAAATGCAAAAGTGTTAACCAGTAGAATTAGTGACTGAAGAAGATGCGGGGAAGTCACATATAGTAGATAGCATTGAATATTATAGATAACATATTCTCAGTAATAGCAATGAATTTTTTTTGTTACAAGCAGTTACAACTGAATATATTGTTGAGATATGTTTATTTTTGTTGAATTGTAGAAAATAATAAAAATAATTTAAAAAAAACAAACATAGTCTTTCCTTTCCCACTTCTTTTTGAACTTCACACTCAGTCTGATGAAAGAGTTCTGGTGAATTTAAGAGGCTATTTTGGTTGGTCCTACTGTTTTAAATTATGTTTCCATAGATTGCCATGGCTACCTTCAATTCCGTCTATTCTAGGAATTGGGCGCATGAGGCAACCCTCCTTATATATATAAGAAAGTTCAAAAGGTATTTAACAATGGTGAATTACAGGGAGAATGAATAGGCTTCTAGGTACTGAAGACGTTCCCTGCATTGTTTTGTTACAGAGATACAGGCAGGGTGATGAACAAGAGTGTGCTATATCCCAACTGAACATTTATTTGTATACCCAACTTTCTCTCTAGTATCTTGGGACTCAGTGTATGTAAAGACTATTGTATTAAACAATTGACTTGGACACATGGCAGCCACAGTACTGGTTCTTTAACACGTGAAAAATAAAACAACATATTTTGAAAACTAAACATGTAGCTGTGTCAATGTTGATGTTGCTTTGAACAAGTTCCAAATCAGGCCTTGCTGCATCAGGGTTCTTGTAGCACACTGACGAATTGGCCAAATGGACCAAAACAAGAATCCTCCCCACCATTTCCTGAATAGCACATGTGGTGCATTTAGATTAGCAAATTCTTTTCCATTTAGCACATTCATCACCATGCAGTAGTACATGGTGTCTCACCATTGAACAGTTGATTCTAGGATCAAGAAACAGAGAAAAGCTTTTTGGATGTCAACCCAGTGTGCGGCTGCTGTAAAAAAGGCAAATTCTATGCTGGCCATAATTAGACGAGGAATAGAAAATAAAACTGCTGATATCATACTGCCCTTGTACAAATCTATGGGGAGACCACACTTGGAATACTGTGTACAGTTCTGGTCACCACACCTAAAAAAGGATATTACAGAGCTCGAGAAGGTGCAGAAAAGAGCAACCAAAATGATTAGGGGACTAGAGCAACTGTCCTATGGGGAGCGGTTAAGACGCTTAGAGCTGTTTAGCTTGGAAAAAGGCGGCTAAGGGGAGACATGATAGAGGTCTATAAAATTATGCATAGTTTGGAGAGAGTGGACAGGGAGACGTTTTTCTCCCTCTCCCATAATACTAGAACACGGGGTCATCTGCTAAAGCTGGAGGGTGAGAGATTCAAAACAGATAAAAGGAAGTATATTTTCACACAACGCATAGTTAAATTGTGGAACTCCCTGCCCCAGGATGTGGTGATGGCTGCCAGCTTGGAGGGCTTTAAGAGGGAATGGACATATTCATGGAGGAGAGGGGTATTCATGGCTATTAGTTAGAATGGATACTAGTCATGCTGCATACCTATTTTCTCTAGTATCAGAGGAGCATGCCTATTATTTTGGGTGCGGTGAAACACAGGCAGGATGGTGCTGCTGCAGTCATCTTGTTTGTGGCTTCCGAGAGGCACCTGGTTGGCCACTGTGTGAACAGACTGCTGGACTTGATGGGCCTTGGTCTGATTCAGCAGGGCCGTTCTTATGTTCTTATGGAAGCATGAACCAGGAAACAAAGAAAGGGTTGGCCTTGACCCAAAGGTATCGGGGTGAAGGAGTCCAAAGAAAACTCCAAGCGCTTATCCCAGCTTTACAATTATTCTTGGTGAGTCAGCCCTGAGTCTTATGGTAGAACTCATTTGGCTGTTTAGTGTCAGGTTTTGGTCACTGGCACCATAACAGCTGTTTGTCTTAGGTACTAAGAGAATTTACATATGATGCCACCAGGAAGAAAGGTCCAATGTTACATTAATAGAAGAGCAACTTAGAACTAATGGAGAAATTATCTGTGAGGAAACAAATGTGAAAGAAACATATTTCAAGGTAAGAAGTATTAAGAAGAGCTTGCTACCTTCCCCATTCTCTTTCAGAATAGGCTTTAGTTAGCTGCATGAGGTCCATGGCTTGCCTAACTTGGCTTTCACTGAACAAGTACAAATCAATCACATTAAGACATAACCACAATCCCACCCCAGCATGCCTCCTTTCTGGAAATGACAGCTTTGTAAATTCATCCAGATTGTGCTGTTTGTTCCTAGGTAGAGTTTTAGGTTGATAGTAACTCAAACTAACGTAGCAGAAAATATCAGTTTGTTTCAACATAAACTTCTCTTCCTCCAGTAATCACTGCCTACATTTAATTTTTTGAATATTTCATTTTATTGCCATGCTTTTTTGAACTTCTCTTCGTCTCTTTTTGCAGCTCTGCTGTTTAAAATAATTAAAGCCACCACCAATCCAAGAAAAGCAGTTAAGGATATAGCTGCAATTTCACATTTGAGGAAGGGGAGGGGAGGGGAAGGACCTGAAATACCATCTTCTTTAATTACATATATAATCAATCATTCTGCCATTTGCAAAATAACTTGTTGCAGATTGAGTATCATTTTTCTGTGGTTTTCAGAAAAGCACATTTCAGCTTCCATTCCAAGGCCCAAATAAAGATTTTATTTAGAAGTTGTACTGCGTATGTTCCAGCTTCCCATTTTTCCCTTTTAACTTTGACGCTTAGAAATAGTATCATTTCCCTTGTGGGTCGGCATTTTATTTCTGTCAGTATCTCAGTATAAATGCAGACCATTTGTGGAAAGTTATCAGAGATGAGATCACATGGGAGTTCTCTTCTCCCCTCCCTCTTGAAGTAAAGCTTTACTGCTTTTCTAAGTTTCCAAATATTCTCTTACATTGAATTAATTTGAATAAACCACAGAGTTAAATGCTGACGCCCACTTGGAAATAATGAAAAAATGGATACTTGGTGTCTTTAATGCAAATAGATGCCACTTTATTAATTCATATTTATGAGTTAGGGACCTTGGAGGAAATTGTATTTGGTAACACACATAAGACACAAATATCTATACACAAGACCCCTTATAAATGTTGGATGTGCTCAGTATAATGTTTCTATTGGTTTAATTTTTATCCTGAAAATAGCTCTAAAGTATCTGCACATATTAGTTTTGAAATTGCTCTGTTATGTTGAATATGAATATGACTTACCTCCTATTATTGCCAGGTATCATGGATGCTAAAAGGAAGCTTTTATTGTAAAAAAAAAAAAAAAAAAAAAAAAAAACCTGGCCATTATTTCACAATACCTCTCTCATATGGATGCATATATTTCTATTTGACTGAAAAAGGGCAAAGTTGTTGGTTATTCTTACAAAGGCTCTTGGAAGTAGTAGTTGATGACAGTCTTGTACATATAGCTGGTAAAAGAGGATGTACGGTGGAATGGAAAATACTCCACTATTTTGTAACTTGCGATAAAATTCTCAGCAGAGTTACAGTTCATGGGCATAACTCTACTCATGAGTTGGTCTACTTCTTGAAAATGAGGAAGGGTGTGTTGACCCGGAGATTTGTTGAAACTATCACTTGGGGAATTTAATTTGTGATGGAAAATGATGAACACAGCATTTCACTGTTCCTGGATTTCTGCTTAATTTGAATTCTAAAATTAATTCTGAAACTGGAGCATGTGCAGTTTGCCATGGCATTCAGTTCCTTTCCAAGTGTGATTGTATGTTCTTTTTGCCCATGTGATCCTGTACATTGGTAAAACTTGATACAGAAAAAAAAATCTTCATACCATCATGTCAAGATTTATCTTTTGCTGTGTTGTGTTGATGCAGACATGTCATGATCTACCTTTTTGAGCCTGTGGGTACTTTTGGGATTCTGTAGTTAGTGATGGCTGCCAACTTGGAAGGCTTTAAGAGGGGAGTGGACATGTTCATGGAGGAGAGGGGTATTCATGGCTACTAGTTAAAAAGGATACTAGTCATGATGCATGCCTATTCTCTCCAGGATCAGAGGAGCATGCCTATTATCTTAGGTGCTGTGGAACACAGGCAGGATGGTGCTGCTGCAGTCATCTTGTTTGTAAGCTTCCTAGAGGCACCTGGTTGGCTACTGTGTGAACAGACTGCTGGACTTGATGGGCCTTGGTCTGATCCAGCAGGGCTTTTCTTATGTTCTTATGTTCTTATGACATAGCATGGTGGGTGCAGCAACAAAATGGCTGCCGCAAAATGGCTGATGCAGGAGGCAGAGCCAGCTTTACGCCAGTGCATGTGTTGTGGTGGCAGCTGCTACCAAAACAACATTTTAAAAAGTCTGCACAGCAAATCAGATTTCCAGTGTCAATCAGAAGCCTTGCTGGGCAAAAGCCTTATCTGGCCCCGTCCATTTCCTAAAAACACTTGGTGCCAGAAAAGGTGTCAGTGGGTGCCATGGTGCCCACAAGCACTATGTGGGGGACCCCTGGCATAATCAAACAAGACTGCTGTTTTTCAGTGTTTTAGCAATGTACATATGTATATTGATAACACAGAAAAGGGAGGAATACAAATAAATTGAAGAAATGAAAGCACATATGCAGTGTTCCGTACAGAATCTAGGAACTGAATACAGAGCAATAAAAGATTCCTGACTGATCAGTCCAATTTCTGAATTCTAAAATCTAGGGGGAAATATTGATAAAGAGAATTTTGGAATGATTCTTAATGACCCCTTAAAAATAAGTTGAAATGGGTTGAAATCCCTCACGATTCCTTGAGTCAGTTTAATATACTGGATTGGCAGACTGACTGGGACTCAGGAGATCTGAGTTCAAATGTGAGCTGATCCATGAGAAGCTCATTGAGAAACCTTGGACAAATTATTGTCGCATTCTTTCTACAGAGCTACTCTTGAATGCAGCAAATTTTGAAATGTAAATTCAGGCATTCAAATATTTTTAGCCATAACAATTTGTAATAGGTGTGCTGTCTGTCACTGTTGTTCCTTGCATTGGAAGGGATGTGATGGACAGCTGCTGTGCTCATAGTAACAGAAAAGTAATGAGATTTTAAAATTCATTTTACAGTGAATTGTATCCCGGGAGATCCAGGAATATGCTCCGGCCCAAGCCTGCCTTTTAAGGGCAGGAGAAACCACAGAACACATTATTTAAGCCTGCATTTGAGGTGCAAAGAGTAATATTCAACAACCAGTTGAGCTGTGGCCTTGAAGGGCCATAATCAATTGTATACATTTAAGAGAACATTTGACAGGTTGCAAACTTCAGTGTTAAATTTTTTTTTAATTTCTCCTCTTACATCGAAAAGATTTCTTGTTGTCTTAAATTGTACAAGAGATACTTTAAACAGCAATATTCCCTAGATTGGAAGATGGCAGGAATTATAAGCCTGGGCAAATATGACCTATTATTGAAGAACATCTTCAATATCCTTCAGCATGGTTGGGTAGAAAGTGATGCCACTAGGGAAGGCTGCCATGTTTTTTACACACTGCATGCAAAATTTCCGTATAATTGTGTCTGACATGTTTGGAAGTAACCTTTTAAAACCACATGTATTGGAACTGGTACATGGGAGGTATTTACAAACATTGGTGGAACGTGATTTGGGTGTTTGTTTAGCCTGGTTTAGTAGTTAAGTTAAAGACATCTCTTTTAATTAATGTAAACAAGTTTGGAATGCTGTTGTAGTACTTTGTGAGTAGGAAATTGGTTCATTTGGTCAATGTGAGCCTGTTTTTCATCTATCTGGCTATTCATCATTTATCAAAACTGATGGATACACTAAATCTGACTTCTTGGGGAGTTATTTGGTAAACCTGAGGCAGGTCTTTCTCTAATTAAACTTTCACACAACTTTTTTTATGCTCAAGGACAGGCTTTTTAGCCAGCCGATAAGGAAAACATACTCTGTTCGTATTTTTTTCCCTTCCGTGAAAAGCACAAATAGTCATGCTCATTCTGTTAAATGTAAGATAATTATCTTCTGACATTGCATATTTTTACCTACGGTACCTCCTTTATTGAGAAAGGGTTTGAATTTGGAAGAGATTATAAATATGGAGTGTTCATTCTTTGTTAATTTCTGTACTAGCCATCAGCACAACTTACAACTGGTCTCTTAGACCCCTCTAAGCAGCCCCTCCATATCTGAGTAATACCAATTGCCCTCTCTAGCTACCTGCCTAGGAACCTAGGAAAACTCAGTGTTGATAAAAGGGTTGCATAGAATGGAGAGCCAACATGGTGTAGAGGTTAAGAGCAACAGACTCAAACCTGGAGAGCTGGATTCGATTCCCCACTCCTCCACATGAAGCCTGCTGGGTGACCTTGGGCCAGTCACAGTTCTCTCAGAACTCTCTCAGCCCACACAGTGGCAGGCAATGGCAAACCACCTCCAAACATCTCTCTTGCCTTGACAACCCTATGGTCAACTGTGGCTTGAGGACACTTTCCATCACCACCAGGATGGATACATGGTTCTATTTATATCATGTTTGTATTCTTACTTTTCTTCAACAACCTGAGGACATCATACACAGGGTTGTGCCCTAGACATAAGAAGAGTGTTGCTGGATCAGAGCACAGTACATTCAGCTTAAGGGCCAAATCAAATGTGATATTTTCTAATGAGTTTGGTCTAGATTCCCCCAACCGGAGAGTAATACTTTCAAAGGCAGATGACAGCTGCTGAGAATGAAGTTCCCCAGTGTCACAGGGGCCTAGTTCAGATCAAGACCATGAGTAGAGAGAAAGGGCTTCAGCTTTCTCCTCATGCTGTTCTGCTGACCCAAAATGGGTAAGGTGGCATTTTTTGCACATGCTTGAGTATGCATCCAAAATAGGTCCCTGTGGCACTTGACTCTTAGTTCCTAGCAGCTGTTGTCTGACTGTGAGCGCATGAGAGTCAAGTTGGGGGGACCCAGACCTGACCTTTGGAAAAACATCACATCTCCTTTGGCTTTTATGAACACATGAAACTGCCTTAGATTGAATTAGACCTCTGGCCTATCTAGGTCTGTTGTAATTAGACTGGCAGAAGCTTTCCAGGGTCTCAGGCAGAGGGCTATTTCACATCACTTACTACCTGCTCTGTCAGGAGCCCCGTGGTGCAGAGTGGTAAGCTGCAGTACTGCAGTCCAAGCTCTGCTCACAACCTGAGTTCGATCCCGACAGAAGTCGGTTTCAGATAGCCGGCTCAAGGTTGACTCAGCCTTCCATTCTTCTGAGGTCGGTAAAATGAGTACCCAGCTTGCTGGGGGTAAAGGGAAGATGACTGGGGAAGGCACTGGCAAACCACCCCATAAACACAGTCTGCCTAGTAAACATCGGGATGTGACATCACCCCATGGGTCAGGAATGACCTGGTGCTTGCACAGGGGACATTTACTTTTTTACTACCTGCTCTCTCTCTGTGTGTCTTTAAAAAAAAAAAAATCGGATATGCTGGGGATTGAACCTGGGACCTGTTGCATGTGAAACAGATGTTCTACCACTGAGCCACAACACCTCTCTTTAAAATTCTGTTTCCAAATGTGACCAGCAGAATACTTCTGGGAAACTTGCACAAACAGTCACCCTTTCTGTTATGTATCTGGTATTCAGTGGTATGCTGCCTTTGAACATGGAGGTTCCTTTTAGCCCATCCTGGCTAATAGTTGCTGATGGACTCAATCTCTCCTTACGGTTTTTTAAAGCCATCTAAGCTAAATTAATTTTTCTGCCTCAGATAGGAGCTAATGATTAACAGTAAAATCCATAGCTAAGTGGGGTATAGACCTAGTCTTAGCACATCAAAAATCAATACAGCAACTGTTGTTTCCCTCTTTATGTCTTCATGTCTTTGTACACGGCTATAAGGACAAAATAAGTGCTGTATTAGATAGTAAATTTTAGAATATGATCAAAAATGGCATCGGATTTAAAAAAAAACTAAGGGGCAATATGGCTCCTGAGGTAATTTATTGGTCTCCCTTTATTATAATGATAGTTTCTGTAGCATGAACATGGGATTACAGAAAGGCTATCCATGATTAATAGAATAAGCAGCATAAAATACAATGGGCAATTTCAAAGGTTACAGGATGGTTAATAAGATTATTAAAGTTGTTAATAAAGAAAGAGTGTGGAAAAGGTAGAGGTTTTAAATTACTTGAGGAAGCCATGGCCAGTGAAGGAAATGATGTAGCTCTGGAAGTGGCAAGAATTATTTAAGGCCTATAAAAATATTGCTTCAAACAAAGTCAAATTAATTATTTGACTTGGTTTTTGGAGTGCTTTGATGGTGAAGCTGATTGCAGATGCACATATATTTCTGAGAGATATAATGAAAGAAAGAGGTTCCTATGTTCAGCATTAATCCGCTTGGCCACTGGTAATATTTATCTTGCACAGGAAAGGGCAGAGTCAAGGTATAGACCTGTAATATGTAGTACTGGGATTCTTGCAACATTTTGTAACCCACTGATGATTCTCTAGGAACTCAGTAGAGTTTCTGGTTGTGCTCTCTGTCTAGGATTTCAAAAGGCGGCTGGTTGTGAAACATGTGTCAAGCCACAATATATAACCAATGAGCTGTGTTTATCTTTGTGGCTCAGGTTGTGCTGGCCTGATTTAGAAGCTCATAGTGAATTAATGCAAGCTACTGAAGAAAGGTTGGGCAGGATCAAATACTATAGTGATACTATGTGTCTCTCAGAAAACCTAGAAGCGTTGGCTTTATTTAATATTATAAACCTTGAGAAAATGAATGGGTGATACAAAAAAAATTACACCAAGTTGTTTATTGAAAATTGTATATATCACTTTCCCCAGGTTCAAAGTAGCTTAGGATACATAAAATACTCAGTAAAAACAATTAATAAAACGCTTCATTTAGTATCTCTAGAACAGGGCAGCTACCATTTAATCACAAATATTTTCACGATGGGTAGTCTGTCTGTAGAAAAGAGCAAGAGTCCAGTAGCACCTTAAAAACTAACAAAATTTCAGTTAGGGTATGAGCTTTCGTGAGTCACTGTTCGCTTCTTCAGATACAGCTAGTATGTGAGTCCATCTATCTTTTCTACTTAAGGATAGA
Source organism: Euleptes europaea (assembly GCF_029931775.1). NCBI lineage: Eukaryota > Metazoa > Chordata > Lepidosauria > Squamata > Sphaerodactylidae > Euleptes > Euleptes europaea. The sequence continues at coordinate 39,428,279 of NC_079323.1, forward strand.
TGGACTCACAACCTGGCTGAATCTGTAGAAGTGAGCTGTGACTCACGAAAGCTCATACCCTAACAGAAATTTTGTTAGTCTAAGGTGCTACTGGACTCTCACAAATATTTTGCAACTCTTGTGAAATGTCTGGAGAATGAAAGCTTTCCAGAGAGAGGTTCTGGTCACTACTATTATTTTCTGTTTGAACAAAGAACTGCATTCAGTGGGGTCTGTTCAGGCTCATATAGAAAAGGGTTGTCCTTCAAGTACGTAGATCAGTGGTTCCCAAACTTTTCGGGCCACCGCCCCCTTGGTTCCACAAACTAAACCCCAGTGCCCCCTACCCTATCTAACAACACAGCTGAAGGGGCCTACCTCTATCGCCTCCCTGCTGTCCTCTTGCCTCTTAGTGCCCCCCAGGTAATCCCACCGCCCCCCAGGGGGTGGTACTGCCCACTTTGGGAACCACTGATGTAGTTCTACATAATGAAGGGTTTTAAGGGTTAAATCCAGCACCTTAAATTGTACCCAGAAGCAAACTGGCAAACAATTTAACTGGCATAGAACAGATTCATAGTAGTCATAACTAGGAGCTGCTTTTTTAGCAGTGGAAGTTTCCAGATTGTTTTCAAATACAATGATTCATGGAGTGCATTATGTAAAATGTATTATTGGAAGTCTGGAAACCACAGAAACATTGACCAGCATAGCAAGGTTGGATGCGTCTAGAAGGGAGCAGTGTCTAGTGTGTAGATGTCGATGAAAACCCCTCTAACCACCAAACTTATCACAGGCAAATCAATATGTTGTGTCTGATAGACATACACAGGGAAACGATATTTTATCTCTCTCTGTGTATGTGTGTGTATAATGTAACCTGACCTTATGCCAAGCTGATTATCTACATCAGGCATCAGCTATTGCAGCTATAGCCTGCAAGTTTCTGCAAAATGAAACCCATGCACTAGTTGTGGTGGAGATCTTATAGCCCTACTGATTTATCCATCAGAGTTGCCCTTTGTCCATAAGCCTATACTATTGTACTAGACACTGGAAGACTATCCCTCCTTAATGGATCACATTACAGATGCTGATGGATGTTTTAGATACTAGCTCCACAAGAAGTCCTGCAGCAGAGGGCCAAAGGCTAAAACTTTCCCGTTGTAGTCTGAGGTTTTCACTCTACTTCTGCACGGCCTTCATCCCATGTAGCCATGCTTGACAGTGTGATCAAAAACTGAATAGATGAAACTGGACAACTGTTTGCAGAACCTTATTCCTAATTGACACGCCCCACATTTGTCCTATTCCAGACTAGACTAGATATCAACACACTTCTGCCCAAGTCATTGCTAACATAGCAACCAAAGTATCAAATTCTGGCGTAAATGGGAGTAAACTGTGACGCTTAGAAGGACAATTGTTCTATTGACGTTGTTTGCAGTGATTAACGATGCTTCTGTGAATAACAAATTAATATAATGGCTATCGATTCCTCCATTCCACATTGCCAATGCTGGGTGCTCTGTTTTTCCCAGCTGAACTTATTACTCATCTTTTTAAAGCAGACAGTATGGTTGTAATTTAAGATCTGTTTCAGAGACCCTGTTCTGTGTGCCTGGGAAGTGAATGTCAGACAGAAGGTCTCTTGTTGTGATGGTGCTTCCATGTTGGAATTCCCTCCTACAGTGACTTGATTGGTGTGGGACATGAGCTTAAGGCACCGTGGGGAAAAAAAGCTTTCCAGGATTATTATTTTTTTAAGTTGGGTGTTCTCTCGTCCCCCTTCATTTTCGTCTGCTCGTTTCTGGTTCTTATCAGTCAGGTTTCATTGCTGGTCTCTTCCCCTTGTATTGACGTTATGTGATTTTGATTTGTCGTATTGCTTTAACTCTTTGCATGAAAATTGCCTGTAAAATAGGCTGATGAGTACAGGCTATAAGTGTCGTTCCCCCCTCCCCCCCAAAAGAAGAAATAGGGAAATGCTTACATACAGTAGACATGTTCTGATCTGAAAGGGAAGCATTGGTAATCAAAACTGTATTTATTTAGGATTTTTCTGGGTCACTTCTTCAGAGTCCTGCTTGAGGCAGTTTACACTTAAAACCCCCACAATATTATAAACAAGCCATTATTCCAAACAAGAAAAGCATATAGTGCCGGAATGGAAACCTCAATGGCAAACTTGATGGTAAAAATTACCTTGTAACAGGTACCTAAATGCACAGGATTTTTGTTTCTCATGTAATGGCTGAAGGGGATCTTGCACAAGGAACAAACAACTAGCTTATGCGTGGGGCAAATTCTTCTTCAGACATTACAGTTGTTTGCCCGAAAACGCAAATGCAAAGTGCCCGGGCATCTCTTTGTTGTCTTATGATGTCTGAATGCAGCTTGTGTTTTTTTTAAAAAGTGTCAGTCCATGACAGGCACAGACAGCTTGTTGTCATGCTTATGTACTCACTGCCAGTCCCCACTTCCCTCATGTATAGAATATGAGATTGAAAGCTTCCTGGCTTACAAAGCCGTCCATCAAACTCACATTTTTCTTGAGGTCTGAATACAGAAACTGGGCAAATGGAATTTGTTTACTCGGCCCAATCCCAGTTTGGATTCCCCAGTTTCGGTAGAAGAAACAAATTTCAGTTTGCCCAGGTTCCTGCATTGAGGTACCATGGAAAATTGGAAACTTTACAAGTGAGAAAACTTTCAGACAGCTTGTTAGGAGAGAAGAAAGGCAGAACAAGGGCATATTTATGCTTGTCAGTGTTTGTTATGGTATGAATATGGCCATATACTCTACTGCCACGCTCACTGAGTAAACTGCTGCAGCATTAGAAAACATAACTAATTCCTTTTTAAAAAATCCAAATTGTGACAAACTTTTTTTTTATTGCTAAAGGATTTCCCTCATTCTTATTCTAAAATACTGTGCCTGCCTCAAAGCGGGTGCAATCTAACTTTTGAGAGATACAATGTGACATTTTCTGGACTCTCTTGTCAAAGGTTTTGAGTATCTGCTATTGAGTTTTATTGCATTTTCCAGCAGTCTGCTTTATGGCAAGATTATAGCAGGGTCGTCAGCTCCCCTGCATTGGGAATCAGCAAGAGACAGACTGCTCTCAGTTCTAACCAGTTTGCTGTTTTAATGTAAAGGTCACAGGAAAAGACAGGGCAAAAACAAACATACTGGAGAGAACAAACAAACAAAAACAATTAGTTTGCAGTCTTCTTGGCTCTTACAGATTGGTTCCTATCTAATTAAATAGTGTCTTATTTTTGTTGTGTGGTTCTTAACAACACAATAAGTGCCCAATGATCACAGATCAACCTGCCGGTTATCTGCAGTTATCTTTTTGTGGTGCCCTGATTTGTGCTAAGTGAAGGTAGCTAGATTGTATGGCAGATAGAGCAAAATGGTTTCCCAGAACTCCGGAGCCCAGGAAGCTTGCCAAACCCTTTCATGTCACTCTTGCCAGAAATCCGTTCTTGCTGAAATCTGTTCTATTTCTATGGTTGCCAACCTCCAGGTGGTGGCTGGAGATCTCCCTCTATTACAACTGATCTCCAGGTGACAGAGATCAGTTCCCCTGGAGAAAATGGCCATTTTGGCAATTGGACTCAATGGCATTGAAGTCCCTCCCCTTTCCAAACCCCACCCTCCTCAGGCTCCACCCCAAAATCTCCAGGTATTTCCGAACCTGGAGCTGGCAACAATATCTATTTCAGAGGGCTTACCTGTTAGTCTCTTATTATTTTATTGTCTATTTTCTCTGCTACCTTCAGGTCTGTTTCGTTGCAATTTAGGCACTATTGATCTACAGAGTTTACCATTATGAACAGATTGATGTTCTAGTATTTTAAAAGGTTTGGTGTTAATACATGTTAGTTTATGCAGATTTTTTTTTTTAAAAAATGACTCTTTTATTGCCAGAAATGACCATCCAGTTTTAAGTGTACTGAAGTCTTCTTAACTATATGATTGGATACTGGCCAGTTGATTTGTTTTGTTCAGTTTAAAGGCAAGTTATAAACTCATTTAAATAAAAATCTATCACCAAACTTCAGCCTTCCATCCTTCTGAGGTCAGTAAAATGAGAACCCAGCTTGCTGGGGGTAAAGTGTAGATGACTGAGGAAGGCAATTGCAAACCGCCCCGTAAACGTAGTCTGCCTAGTAAACGTCAGGATGTGATGTCACCCCATGGGTCAGGAATGACCCGGTGCTTGCACAGGGGACTACCTTTACCTTTATCTTTAATCTAACCCAACTGCCTTTATTTGAAAATGTTAGTTTTGGGGCAGATGCAGTTAGCAAGCAATTACTTAAAATTGTGGCTGGCCATATAGGAAGACTATCAACAGTTGTGCCTGACCAAGTTAGTGAGGGAAATTTTACTACTTACACCTTAGATTTTAGGTATGGATTTCTGGTAAAATGGTCTTACTAGGGTTGTGCATATCGATAAACCCGAACCGAAAATAAACCCAAAATTAGCTGACCCTTGCCCCAAAATTCACCAAACTTTGGTGACCATCTAAGGAGAGTCCCTTGCAGCCATGCTGCAAATTTGGGAACTCTACCTCCCAAAATGCCCCCCAGGAGCTTAAAAAAAAATCCCCATTGACTATAATGGGCCCGAATTTTTCAGGAAACCCGAAAATAAGCCGAATGCCCACATTTACCAGTATGAGTATTCGGCTTGTTTCAGGTTCACCGAAAAAAATCTGGCCGAAGAAACTCGAACCTGAAATTTACCGGAAAAAATTGTTTTGTACAACCCTAGTTCTTACCATGTAGAATGATAGACTGCATGGGGACCAAAAGATGCTACCACTTTGTAATGAGTTGCTTATATTTCTTTTGTGAAATTATACAGCAGAGTGAAACAAATAAATTGACAATGGCTGAATACAGAATAAAGTCTGAAGCTGCCTATGGAACGACAATAAGGCTGCAATCCTGAAGAAGGGGGCGGAAACTCTTTAGGAGCTGGCATAGAGGCAAACAGACTGGCTCCAGGAAGCCATGCTGCTGCGAAATCCTGGAAGTGAGAGCCTGCGCCGGCATGGGGGGTGTTCCTGGGGCATTCCTGGGGGTGGAGCTGCCTTTAGCTGTGCCCCTCTCAGCCTCTGCCTAACTGCCCCTCCTTCAGGAACAGGCTGCAAGGATGTGTCCATCTGACTTTCCCAGGGAAGCACATATTGCTTCCCTTGGCTGTAGAGAAACAAATGCTTCACTTTAAAATGAATTGATGGAGGAAAAGTACAAGGTGTGTGTTTGTATCTGGGGCAATTAAATGTGTTATTTGTGCTTAGCAGTCAAAACTCTTAAATGCATAGTTATTGGATTTCTTAACAATAATGGATACCAAGGTTGGTTGCTAATTAATTGATCTGGTAAACTTTAATGTTGCTTCTGATTTATTTACATGGATCTGGGATCCTATGTTGTCTTGACTATGTTATTTGTCTACTGTTTAAGAATTTTCAGTGAGCTGTGAAATTATATGCGAGCCAGCATGGTGTAGTGATTAAGGTGTTGGACTAGGACCTGAGAAAGCCAGGTTCAAATCCCCACTTATTCCATGGAAGCTTGCTGGGTGACCTTGGGCCAGTCACACACTCTCAGCCCTCACCCTGGCTAGTATGTGGATGGGGGACCTCCAAGGAATACCAGGATGACATGGAGGCAGGCAATGGCAAACCACCTCCAAACATCTCTTGCCTTGAAAACCCTAAAGGTTCGCCATAAGTCAGATGTTACCTGATGCCAAAAAAAGAGAGAGATTATACTGGGATAAATATTTATGAAAAGAAAGATACTCTCATCCATCCATTAGACACAAATGCACAGGCACCAGTTGGGGGCAGCTATCCACTTGTTTTGTATATACAAAAGTACTTTGTTTTTTTAAAATGAGTGAACTTGTGTGTACAGGCATGCAGAGTTCTAGATCAGTGGTTGGTTATTAGGGTTGCCAACCTCTAGGTGGGTTCTGGAGATCTCTGGCATTACAGCTGACCTTTAGATAGGGTTGCCACTCTCCAGGCGGTAGCTGGAGATCTCCCAGATTTACAACTTGGAGTTGGCAACCCTGCTGGAAATAGTGCACATACGGCATCTTATGTCTATTCTTATTTTCTGGCAATGGCAAAGCAAAGCTGCAAAATCACACCTCATGCAACTGAGAGTAGAGATTCCTTGCTTTCATGAATTTACTTTCTCTTTGGTGGATTCTGATGTCCAGTAGATTTCATGATATTTTAACTTGAAAAAGTGTGTGTGTGTGTGTGTGTGTGTGTTTATGTATGTACGCACACATGTGTGTATGCAAACATAGGATGGAGACATCACCAGAAGGTCTCTTGTTAAAGGGTTAGAGCTCCTTTACTTACACCCCACTCAGACAAGCCAAATGCCTAATTAAGCATCTGTGATTTATTCCACCATTACAATTGTCACTAGCTTTGATACAGCAGGTTTAAGGTATTTGCTATAAATGCTTTGTTCACACCACTAACTTTGGAATTGAGATAATTGTTTAATTAGTTGAGCATGATTTGGCTTCCACAGGTAATATTTCTCTCTCTCTGGGTTTATTTAATCCAGATGTTTTGTTGTAAATAATTTATAAGATGTTACATTACACAGGGATCAAAGAGACCTCTAGGGTAAAATACTGTCAGTAGCATAAACTTCCATGATCAGACAATGGAGGAAGGGGGGGAGCATTAGGGACCGAATGTAAGTGTTTTCAGTGGATTTTATTGACTGTTAATGTGGATGCCATTCTTCGATACTTTAAAAGACTCAGGACTTATAATTCAGCTCACATATAGTATTTCTTCTATGACAACATCCCTTTCAATGGATTTTTGCTGCTGTGAAGTAGTATCAATGTATGGATAAAAGCAAATATTAAAAGGCCAAGAAAAGCACAAGTACTGTCTTATTATCTTGCATACCGAAAGACTTTTGAATAAAAAGACGCAGTGAACACGGTAGAGAGTTTTTACAGTTTGCAAAAAGTTAAGCATAAATGCTTGACTGCAGACCAGATTGGAGAGAGTAGGTGTTGGTGGGAGCTGGTAAACGAGCTTGTGGCAAAATATTTCAAGAAAATATTTGCGGCTCAATCCTGTGTTGAATTCCCTTTGTGAATGTTGACTTTTTTACCCAGTATGTGTTTGCAAGCGACAACCAAATAAAATTAGTTTTGGTTATTTTTCTCTGTTCCAGAGGATGGAAATGAAATTGTGTACTGTTAAGAAGTCTCAAAATGCTTTCCCATCCTAGTAGCTACCAAACTGGTCAGCTGTGACGATGGGCATTCCTTTCACTTTTCATTATGAATGCAAAAGCATCTTTAAAAAAAAAAATAGTTTGCGCATGGTCTCTCTGTTAGTCAATTTACGTATACAACTTAAGGGTGTTCTAATTCTTTAGTGCTTCTGGCAGTAAAGCACTATTCATGAACAATGTCCTCATCAATTAATGTTCAACTATCCCTTGATGACTTCAGTACCATCAAGTGATAACTAATGTATTAAACCATCGTTGCAGTTCAGTTGTCACAGACAGAGCTCAGTGATATTGATACAGAGAGCCATTGATAAAGTGATGAGACCCTGAATGATGTACATGTTTGTGTGAATCAACTCTTTCTTGTGTTGATGACTGGGCTTCAGAAGAGAAACCCAGCAATATAATACTACTGGCCAAATGAGACAATTAGTCTGGAAGAAAGGGTAGGCAGGATAATGCAAAGCACCTATATGAGAAACAGGGAAGGCTTTTAAATATATATATTAACTGAATGATTTTTTCCTCTCTCCTTGCTTCAAATTAAGGCTTTCCGTATGCATATCCAAGATCAGGACCTTGAATGTTTTTGATAAAATGGAAAACTGCAATTACTCGCAGCTGTCTCTCTACATAAAATTCAAAACCAACAGAGTCTGTAAATTAAGCAGAACTATGAAGCAATGGCCAGGACATGTTTATGCAATATCAGAAATGGATGTTTACTGTAGAATGGAGAGGAAATAGCTGACATTCATATATTTTTTTAATAGCATGTGAACTGGTGAACTGAAGGATCAGAGTTCAGGGCTTCTGTGCTTTATCAGTTCTAGAGAAACTCATTTCAGCAGGTGCAGTTTCTCATAACCTGGTTTAGAAAGGATAAGACACAACAACAATGGGGGTTACAGCATTATGTATTCCTAGCGATGTATTAAGAGTTTGAAAATGTTATAAAAAACAATCACTTTAAAAGGGTTTTTGGATGCCACGGCTAAAAAATGGTTGGAAGATGTCTTCACAGCTAAATGGGCCAAACAAAGTGCGAACAGTATTTTTTATAACAGTTTCAAACTCTTAATACATCGCTGGGAATACATAATGCGGTAACCCCCATAGTTTCATCTGTTCACACTACTATAATTGATCATTTCCCTTCTTTTCTAATGTAGTAATTATCGTATTGGTGTTGCCAGATCCTGCTTTCTTGGCACTTGTATCAATTGTATGACAGAACACTTTTTTAGCAGCACCTTAGAGACCAACAGGATTTTGGGGGGTATAAGCCTTTGTGACTCAATAAAGGAAGCCACAGCCCTCAGTTTGCAAGACCTGAGCAAGGCTGTCAAAGACAGGACATCTTGGAGGACATTGATTCATAGGGTCGCCATGAGTCGGAAGCGACTTGACGGCACTTAACACACACACATAAGCCTTTGAGAGTCAAAGTGATCTGATGAAGGGAGCATTGACTCTCAAAATCTTATACCTGAAAAATCTTGTTGGTCTCAGAGGTGGTACTGAACTCGAAAGTAGTTGTTAGACAGCAAATCAACATGCCTACCCTTGAAAGCTATCTGATGTAAGTAGAAGAAGAAGAGTTGGTTTTTATATGCCGATTTTCTGTACCACTTAAGGAAGAATCCAACCAGCTTACAATCACCTTCCTTTCCTCTCCCCATAACAGACACCCTGTGAGGTAGGTGGGGCTGAGAGAGCTCTAAGAGAACTGTGACTGACCCAAGGTCACCGAGCTGGCTTCATGTGGAGGAGTGGGGAATCAAACCTGGTTCTCCAGATTAGAGTCCTTCCCCAAACCACTGCTCTTAACCACTACACCATGCTGGATCAAGAAAATTATGGTTTCCCTTCACAGATGGGATACTAATAGTTGGATTTTATTGTGTCCTGGTGGCCCTGCCTTAGAGAAAAAATGGTCCCATCTCCATTTTATCTTTAGCTATAGGTATGAGGGAGTGTTTGTAAAGACTCCCTTCTTACCTAGATGGGTGCTGTACCCTGATTCCGTCCTGTCTAATTGCCTCGGCAGCCATGTTAGGAACTAGCAATGCCTCGCGTTGGAGAAGGTGTGGTCAAGGCTCTCCTTACGCTATGCTGATGACTGGCAAAAACCTTGGGCCGGAGACTGGTTCACTGATGGGACATCTGCATGCCGCCCCATTGCCACAGGGCTTGCAAGGTAATTTCATCAGCACACACGAGTCTTCCTGAGTGCAAAATCTAATTACTATCAGGCAGCTAGGTGAGCTGATCATCTTTTGCTGACCTTCCCTGAATGTCTCCTGTTCCAGGCATGGGAACTCCTGTCAGCCCTTTTGTCCATCCTGAAATCTGGATGCAATCTGCTTCCCCCCACTTAACTCATTCAGAGCTAGGAAATCCAAAGATTCTCATCCTGGACTCACGCTGAATTCCTGAAACTTGTTTATCTGAAATTGTTTTGTACTGCCTCCTATAACTATAATTGCTGTGCCAGCCAAAACTGTACAGTGTCATCTTCTCCTCCGCTTGCACAGAGACTGACAACTCTGCTTTTCTTTTTCTGGGACTTTGGAACATTGACTTGCTGCACAGGAGCCACCCCTCCACTGCCTAACCTTATTTTTCCCTGGGGGTCTTTGGAAGTCCTGCCTAAACCACCTAATCTCAACCTGTGAATCATCGAAACGGACAATGTACTGGAAGTTATAGTGATTTTGGTATCCTGGAACCTGCAGCTTCAGAGAAAAAGAAATGGAGACCTGTCAGAAGAAGCAGAAGAAAGAGAAGAAGCAAAAGAAGCAGAAGAAGAAGCAGTAGAAGCAGAAGAAGAAGCAGAAGAAGCAGAAGCAGAGTTGGTTTTTATATGATGATTTTCTCTACCTTTTAAGGAGAATCAAATGGGCTTACAATCACCTTCCCTTCCTCTCCTCACAACAGACACCATGTGAGGTAGGTGGGGCTGAGAGAGCTCGAAGAGAAATGTGACTAGCCAAGGTCACCCAGCTGGCTTCATGTGGAGGAGTGGGGAAACCAACCCGGTTCACCAGATTAGAGTCCACCTCTCATGTGGAAGAGTGGGGAATCAAACCCAGTTCTCCAGATTAGAGTCCACCACTCTTAACCACTACACCATGCTGGTTTTATTCGGGCTGCCATGCTCCAGGTTGTAGCTGGAGATCTGGGATTATAACTGATCTACAGGCGATAGAGATCAGGTCACTTGGAGAAAATGGCCACTTTGGAAGGTGGATTCTATGGCATTATGCCCCACTGAAGCCCCTCCCTTCCCAAACCCTGCCTTCCTCAGGCTCCACCCTGAAAATCTGCAGGTATTTCCCAACCCAAAGCTGGCAACCTTAGTCTTTAGCCATGTGTATTTTTTTTGGGGGGGGGGGTGAGCAGAGGCCTGTGGGTCAAATGCTGAAAGTTAATGTGATTTTGGTATCCTGGGACATGCAGCTTTAGAGAAAAAGAAATGGAAGAGATGGGAATATTTCTCTCTTCAGCCTTTTCTTTTGACTCTTGCATCTGTGCATGGGAGGGGGGAGATAAAACTGGTTCCCCAAATTTCTGCTGGCATTGACAGGAGCTGTAGATAGGTGACAGAGACTTGAATGTTGTGAGTCTGAAGCCGGCTGGGTGGTGGTGCTGATGCCTCAGACCCCCCCCCCCCCAAGGGCTGCTGACTGGACCATCTGGAGACCGTTGGCCCCTTGCTGCAGGTGCTCTTGTATGAATTCTTTTCTGCTTCAGGTTGTGATCCAACTGGAAAAGCTCCAACCAAAAAGCTCCAAAGTGAGGTGATTTTGCTTTCCTGGACCCTACTTCAACAAAACAAACGCTCACATATTTTCAAGTCAGGGTATTGGAGGAGTCAGCATTTACTGTGGATTCTGGGATGCATTTGGATATTCGTACAGGATATCCAGTATGTGAGTGGCATAGTTGTTAGAGTGTTGGTCTAAGATTGGCGCACACTATTTGACCTTGGGCCAGTCACACACTCAGCCTAAGTTGTGAGGAAAAGAGAGAGGAAGTATTTCTTTCAATACATGAATGAAGTATTTACTCAAATTGTCTCAGTGAAGAAGCTGATGACATCTTCCCTTTCCTCTTACGGAGTTCCCTTTCTTTGATTGAGATCCAGACTGTTACAAGTGGAAAAATTTTTTTAAACCACATGATTAATTGCTGATGGCATATGTTTTTGGGAAATATAAATAATTCAGATTCTGCACTATGCCCCCCCCTCCGGGAAACTGAGAAGTCTACGCCCCGGCCTGGCAATGGTTCTTTACTCCCTGTGCCGTTTTAATAGCTGAAAACTGCGATTTGAATTTGCTTACTGAGAATATCACCCATTCGACTACTGTGGGTCACAATACACCCCTCTTTATGTCTATAACTCCCTGGGTTTCCTCACATTTTCAGTTTGAGCTCTTTGTTACAGGTACTTGGCCTAGATATGTCTTTTTGCAAACTCAGTTCCAATACTAATTTCATTATATTGTTGAAGGCTTTCACGGTCAGAGTTCATTGGTTCTTGTAGGTTATCCGGTCTGTGTGACCGTGGTCTTGGTCTTTTCTTTCCTGACGTTTCGCCAGCAGCTGTGGCAGGCATCTTCAGAGGAGTCACACTGAAGGACAGTGTCTGAAGAGACACTGAAGAGACACTGTCCTTCAGTGTTACTCCTCTGAAGATGCCTGCCACAGCTGCTGGCGAAACGTCAGGAAAGAAAAGACCAAGACCACGGTCACACAGCCTGGATAACCTACAAGAACCAACTACCGGTAGTTTCATTATTTTGCATTTACTATATATCTCACCAGGATTTCCAGTAGTCTTTGTCTTTTTTCATGGTATTCAAATACCAGATTCGGACATATTGCTTGCTAGTCCTTTGGATCCTGACTTGTAGTGTCTGCCAGATGACTTTGCATAACTATTTCTGATTTAGAGGGACCCAAATCCTAGTGCAGCCTGACAGAAGCACTGTATGGATCGTTAGAGTTGCCAACCTCCAGGTAGTAGCTGGAGATATCCTGCTATTACAGCTGATCTCCAGCTGATAGAGATCAGTTTCCCTGGAGAAAATGGCTGCTTTGGACTCTATGGCATTGAAGTCCCTCCCCTCCCCAAACTCCGCCCTCATCAGGCTCTGCCCCAAAAACCACCCACCAGTGGTGAAGAGGGACCTGGCAACCTTATGTATCATGTCCCTCTGGCTCCATTTTGATTCTCAGCCAAGAACTGGCCAAATGATATGGAAAAGTTGGGTGGAAAAATGTCTAACACTTTATTTTTTCCACTGGGGAGCAGGAAGGTCAGAGTTGGAGGAACGTCATTATTACCTGCTGACCTTAGGCAGATCATGAGAGGGAAGGCATCTTGCCCATCTTCTGAGCATGGAGTAGGGGTCACTGGGTGTGTGTGGGGGAGATAGTTGTGAATTTCCTGCATTGTGCAGGGGGTTGGATTAGATGACCCTTGTGGTCCCTTCCAACTCTATGATTCTATGATTCTAAGTTCTAAAGTGTCATTCTTCATAAAATTCATAACAATGGATAAATCCCTCTGCCAATATTAGGCAAGGTTGGCAATTTGGAAGTTGTAATTAATGTTGTTTTTCAAGTCATTATCCCTAGGAACTGTGAGAGAGTACATGTATCTTTTATTGATTTGTAACTTGGGAGCAATATTCCGGAAGAGTTTAAAGACCATGTAAGGAACAGATTTGCATTACTAAGTTCAAGTGAATGTAAACCTGAAGAACTATGGGTGGAAACTAGAGATATTATCAAGGAAGAATGTGCAAAGACTATTCCTGTAGCCAAAAGAAAAGAAAAACCTCGATGGATGTCTGAGGAGACTCTTAAAATTGCCAGAGATAGACGAGAAGCAAAAGTAGAAGGTGACAGAAATAGAATCAAAAGTCTAAGTGCAACGTTCCAGCGACTAGCACGTAGAGACAAAGAGACCTATTATAATAACCAGTGTCAAGAAATAGAAGAGAACAACAAAAAAGGAAGAACAAGAGATCTGTTCCACAAGATCCAAGAAATCAAAGGGAAATTTAAAGCACGGTTAGGCATGGAAATACATTAACTGAACAGGACAAAATAAAGAAAAGGTGGGAACAATACACTGAAGAACTATACAGAAGAGATGAAAGGATAAAAGATTCTTTCCAAGAAGAATCTTTTGAAGAAGAACCTACAGTTTTAGAAAGTGAAGTGAAAGCTGCATTGAGAGCAATCGGGAGAAACAAATCACCAGGAGCAGATGGGATATCAATAGAGCTATTCCAAGCCACAGAAACGGAGTCCATCAAAATCTTGACAAGAATATGCCAACAGATATGGAAAACAAAACAATAGCCCACAGACTGGAAACAATCCATTTACATTCCAATTCCCAAGAAAGGAGACATCAAAGATTGCAACAACTATCGGACCATTGTATTAATTTCTCATGCAAGTAAAGTGATGCTCAAAATCTTACAGCAAAGGCTGTTACCATATATGGAACGAGAAATGCCTGATGTTCAAGCTGGTTTCAGAAAAGGAAGAGGCACTAGAGATCATATTGTAAATATACGCTGGTTACTGGAGCGTACGAGAGAATTTCAGAAGAAAATCAGCTTGTGTTTCATAGATTACAGCAAAGCTTTTGACTGTGTGGATCATGAAAAGCTATGGCTGGTTTTAAAGGAAATGGGTGTGCCACTACATCTGATCGTTTTGATGCGCAACCTGTACTCTGGACAAGAGGCCTCAGTTAGAACAGAATATGGAGAAACGGAATGGTTTCCAATTGGCAAAGGTGTCAGACAAGGATGTATTTTATCTCCCTATCTCTTCAATCTATATGCAGAACATATAATTAGGAAAGCTGGATTAGATTTAGATGAAGGTGGAGTGAAAATTGGAGGGAGGAACATTAATAATTTGAGATATGCTGATGACACTACATTATTGGCAGAAAATAGTGAAGATTTGAAACAACTATTGCTGAAAGTTAAAAGAGAAAGTGCCAAAGCAGGACTACAGCTGAACATCAAGAAAACAAAAGTAATGACTACAGGAGAATTACACAACTTTAAGGTTGACAATGAGGAAATTGAAATTGTTCAAGACTTTCTATTCCTTGGCTCCACCATCAACCAAGAAATTAGAAGGAGATTGAGACTGGGAAGGGCAGCCATGAAGGAGCTAGAAAAGATTTTGAAGTGTAAGGATGTGACTCTGGCCACCAAGACTAGATTAATTCATGCCATCATATTCCCTATTACTATGTATGGGTGTGAAAGCTGGACAGTGAAGAAAGCTGATAGGAAGAAAATAGATTCCTTTGAAATGTGGTGTTGGAGAAGAGTGTTACGGATTCCGTGGACTGCCAAAAAAACAAATCAGTGGGTTATAGATCAAATCAAGCCTGAACTGACCCTGGAAGCTAAAATGACTAAACTGAAGCTGTCGTATTTTGGTCACGTCATGAGACGACAAGAGTCACTGGAAAAGACTGTCATGATAGGAAAAGTTGAGGGCAGCAGGAAAAGAGGAAGACCCAACAAGAGATGGATTGACTCAATAAAGGAAGCCACAGCCTTCAATTTGCAAGATCTGAGCAAGTCTGTCAAAGATAGGACATTTTGGAGGACTTTCATTCATAGGGTCGCCATGAGTCGGAAGCGACTTGATGGCACTTAACACACACACAACTTGGGAGCAGTGGGATAAAGCTGTATGTATATATAAAAATACTAATTTTAAAAATCAAGTTATGAATTTTACCTGATTGGTTTTAATTTGACCTGCACAGTGAAACCTACCATTCTTATTTAAATGTCTGTTCTCACATCGTGGAAGGAATATTATAATCACCAATCTGATATGGAATTAACATGTAGTGCCAGTGATGGGTTGACCCCCGTGGATGGGAATTAAATTCTATTGAAATAGATGAGTGGACAACTGTATCCATGACATATGCACAGTTCTTTGGGTTTGCTAAAACTTGTGTGCGTTGAGTGCTTTTGGTTTTATTTATGTTTAAACAATGTAAAGAAATGACATACTATTTTGCCTTTAAGTTTTTGTAAATATTATTGCAGTAATGTTGCTCCTGTCCCTCCCCACAGGGAGCAGGCCTAGGCTTGTGGGCAGCCCGTAGACGAAAGAGCCCCAGCGTGGTGTCATGGTTAACAGCAGTGATTTGGAGCTGTGGACTCTAATCTGGAGAACCGGGTTTGATTCCCCACTCCGGGTTTGATTCCCCAACGTGAGCGGTGGAGGCCAATCTGGTGAACTGGATTTGTTTCCTCACACCTACACATGAAGCCAGCTGAGTGACCTTGGGCTAGTCTCACTCACTCAGCCCCACCTACCTACAAGTTTGATAAGTGGTAGAGAAAGTCAGCATAGAAAACCAACTCTTCTTCTTCTTCTTTCTTCTTCTATAGATTTAAAAGGGGCTGTAATCTTGCCTTCAGCCAAGATGCAGCTGGAGATGCAGCACTCACTATGTATGGATATTTTGATATTTCTGAACCAAACCGACATATTGGCAGAAATTGACTTGGGGAGAGGCTGTGGCTCAGCGGTAGAGTATCTGCTTGATATGCAGAAGGTCCCAGGTTCAATCCCAAGCATATCCAGTTAAAGGAACCAGGCAAGTAGATCATGTGAAAGACTTCTACCTGAGACCCTGGAGAGCTGCAGCTGGTCTGAGTAGACAATACTGACTTTGATGGACCAAGGGTCTGATTCAGTATAAGGCAGCTTCATGTGTTAATGTGTTCAAGATTATGCACAAATAGGGCTGCCAACCTCCAGGTACTCAGTACAGGAGAGAAGAATACTTATAAGTGCAAAAACTATTTATATGCTACCGTGTCTAATATAATACACACTCTTAAATACACAAAAAGAACCATTCGTACAGTTGTATCAAACATACAGAACCATCTCTAGGATGGTAGTGAATAGAAACAGTTCAATTCAAAGGTGCAGTCTCTCTCAAAAAATGCACATCAATCTTCTGTATTCATCCCATGCAGGTAAGTAAGCAGATGTAATAAATATTAATTCAGGAGGAATAACTTCATGGAGGATACATTTGTGAATGTTATCCTTCGTGGGAACTAATCCGTATCCAGCACTTTGTAATTTATTATCAAGATGTGCAATATAAGAGGAAAATGTTTGAAGGACTGATGAAGAATTCAAATCACAAAGAATTTGAAACGGCCATATCCTCCATGAAGTTCTGTATGTTTGATACAACTGTACGAATGGTTCTTTTTGTGTATTTATGAGTGTGTATTATATTAGACACGGTAGCTTATAAATAGTTTTTGCACTTATAAGTATTCTTCGTTCCTGTACTGATTTCCTAATCTCTCGATACTAGTACAGTGGTGGCTATTTTCTCCCCCAACCTCCAGGTACTAGCTGGAGATCTCCTGCTGTTACAACTGATCTCCAGGCGACAGAGATCAGTTCACATGGAGAAAATGGCTGCTTTGGCGATTGGACTCTGTGGCATTGAAGACCCTCCCCTCCCCAAACCCTGCCCTCATCAGGCTCTGCCCCAAAAATCTCCCGCCGGTGGCTAAGAGGGAGCTGGCAACCCTATGCACAAACTTGCTGGGGATATTCAAAATGGCAAGAGGGACTCCCAAGATTTTGAGATTCCCAAAATTTCAGGATTTGTTTCAGGTTATTTCAGCTTTGGGTTAGAGCAAACCCTGGATGCCAGGTCTACAGCCACAGCTTTTTTTTAAGATTATTTTTCTCCCTCTGGACATGTGATCAATGGCAGGAAATGAGAGTTGGGCTCAGAGGATCCCAGTCCCCAACAGAAAACTGGGAGCCTAGTTACGATATCAAACACCATTTGTAATTCTACGAAGAGTAAGCCAAAATCTTAATGAGAATGTGAGTAATTTCTGTTGTAGCAGATCAGCATTCACTTGAAAGTCATGGAGAACCACTTATTAATTGTCGGAGCAGCTTTTTGCAATTCCAGGGGGTTGGCATTTTCACTACAAGGTCACACACACTGACCTTGTCTATGCAGGATTTATCCTATTAGTAGGTCTGTAAAACAGAAAAGCAGTTTAAAAAAAAATTAGAAGCATTTAAAGCATCAGAAAAGTTCTGAAGGACTGCATTGGATTGTTTTTGTAAAAAAAAAAACACCACGAAATCTTGAACTAATTTGCTCTGAAATTAGCAAGGCCCACAGGTGGCGAGTAAAAGTTTTAATGCTACACTGGCCCAGACCTTGAGGTAAATTATGCATAATTATTCATAACTGCTATTTTTGGATTGCCTGCATTTGTCCTAGACCTCTGCTGGAGGAAACAATTTGAAGTAATTAGTGTTTCTAGCGTGTTGACAATGATGAATGAATCAAACCTGTCCGATGCCAAACTTGGAGCTCGATAAGAAGCAGATAACTTAGGTAACTGTGGAATTCTTGTTTTGAAAATCTCCAAGCCTGGAAACATTTAGCACTGGTTTGTAGTGGGTGGGCTAGCTTAAGTTGCCATTTTAATTTTAACAGTCAACGTGCAAGAATCTGATAGAAGTCAAACTTGAAAGGTTTCTGCGTTTGAATATTCACCATGGCCACCTTCTTTATTTGTTCATTGACTTGTAACGTATTCTGTATCTTAAAATGTAGTTAAACAGACAGAAAGTTCATCAGGCAGGTTGTTTTGAATTTAATTGAGGGTGCAATATAAAATTATTAAGCACAGGCTAACAGTGTGTTGGAAAGTACCGTCAAGTCACTGCTGACTTAAGGCGGCCCCGTAGAGTTTTCAAGGCAAGAGACGTGCTGAAGTGATTTGCCGTGGCCTGCCACTGCATGGGCTAAGAGAGAGAACTGTGACTGGCCCAAGGTCACCCAGCAGACTTCGTGTGGAGGAATGAAGAATCAAGCCTGGTTCTCCATATTGGAGTCCACCACTCTTAACCATTAGACCACACTGGCTCTCACTTTGTACACCTATGCTATTCTGAAGCTCCCTGCGGCAAACATATCAAGTGTGAATGACTAACAGGCATTCTTAACAAAATGGTCCAGTTGAGCTATGTTTAAGAACACGTGGAAGTCACTTTACATGTTTGCTGTGGGAAACACAATGGCATATATCATGTAACATATTGAAGCCATTTTCTTACTGTAGTCAGATACTGCAAACAAACCAGTGTTTGTTTGTAATGAGACCAAGTGTGGCTTATTGTCAGCGTCTCCTACTCCATCCATCCTCCTTTCAATTGTAGAGCTTACCTTGAAGACTTCCTAATCCAGGAAGCCCTTGATCTAGCCCACCTTCATGAATGCCAAATTCGTGTACTTCATGAGATTTGCTTCTTGTCTAGAGTCTGGGATTTTTAACCAGGAATAAATCAAGAAATATACCAGTCTTGGTTCCATGTATGGGGGGAGGGGAGGGAGTGTACAATCCAGAGAAAAAACAAGTCTTGAATTCATCCTGAACAAAAGATGTTTTGTTTGTGATATCAGAATGCAGGCTCAGTGAAGAGAACCAGAATGTAGGGTTACTTCTACAGATTCTGCACAATGTCCCCGAATCAAAGAAGCTACCATCATTTTGGACTTGTCTAAATGGCAACCTGAAAGCACGACGTTTTGAGCCTTATCTACTCAACAGTTCTATGCCATTGTAATTAATGTGACTCCCCCCACCCCCCAAAAGTATTGCAATTATGCTAAATGGAATCCTGAATATTTGTTGGTCTACACCAGTGGTTCCCAACCGGTGGTCCGTGGACCCCCAGGGGTCCGCGAGAACTAAACCAGGGGTCCGCGAAACAAAGTTTACCACCAGGGGTCCGGCACGCAGTTCTCTCCCTCTCTCTCAGTTGAGCTGCGGCCGCGGCTCAGGGGCTGGTGTGAGGTAAAGTGCCCTCCTCCTCCTCCCCCCTTTCCCTCTCCTCACATTGCAGCCAGGTTTTGCATGCGGCGCTCGAGGGCCGGAGGCACCAAGGCGGGCGGCGGCAGCAGCCTATCAGCGGGCAGGATTTTCCTGCTGGTTTTGGCTGGCGGAGGAGGCCGAGGTGCTGAGGACGGGCGGATGGCAGGCCCCCCGGGGAGGGAAGGTAGGAAGGAGCCCAGGCGGCGGCAGCAAGGAGGAGGAGGTCTTGGATTTGCCTTCCTGTGGCGATCCTCCTCGGCCTCCACCCCATTCCCTCTTTATAGGGCCGTGTCTTCTCCCCCTCGCTCGTCCTCCTATCTCCCAGCCGTTTGTGGGGAGGTTTTGCCTTGGATTTGCCACTCAGATGCATGTTTTCCCCATCCAGATTCTCAAAACTGTGCATGGGGGGTTATTGGCCATTTGTGAATGGGAGGTTTTGCCTTGGATTTGCCACTTAGATGCACGTTTTCCCCATCCATATTCTCAAAACTGTGCATGGGGGGTTATTGGCCATTTGTGAATGGGAGGTTTTGCCTTGGATTTGCCACTTAGATGCACGTTTTCCCCATCCAGTTTCTCAAAACTGTGCATGGGGGGTTATTGGTCATTTGTGAATGGGAGGTTTTGCCTTGGATTTGCCACTCAGATGCACGTTTACCCCATCCAGATTCTCAAAAAACTGCATGGGGGGTTATTGGCCATCTGTGAATGGGAGGGTTTGCCTTGGATTTGCCTTTCAATAAAAAGTTGTTTGTATCATTGAAAGCTCTGCTATTGTGTTTTTCTTTTAAGGCAAAAGATGTTAACGTATGAGTTGTTTTTTCTAAACTACAACCTCAGTATTCAGGTTAAATTGCCGCATTGGCACTCAGAATTTTTATTTTGAACCTTGGGGTCCCTGCACCGAACAAAAAAGTTCTAGTGGTCCCTGGTCAAAAAATGGTTGGGAACCACTGGTCTACACAGTAGACTACAGCTCCCAGGGCTGCTTAGGATAATGAAATGGAATGGAAAGGCTATTAAAACGTATTTAGCATAGTTAAACCTGGTGATGTGATTTTGTGGGAAGTGGATTAGTCCAGGAAAGGCTTTTAGCATTTGATTCTAACTGAATTTATAAACTGTGCTTTAGACCAGGGGTGGGGAACCTTTTTCCTGCCAAGGGCTATTTGCACATTTATAACATCGTTCAGGGGCCATACCAGGTGTAGATCTCTCGGTGGGGGGGGAAGGCTAGGGTTGCCAGGTCTCCAGCCACCACCTGGAGGTTGGCAACCCCAGGGAGGCCACACAGAGAAGGCCTGCAGGGTGCCCCCTCCCCCCTCCCAGGTGGGAGGACAGCCAGAGGTGGGCCTGAGCAAATGAGGCACCAGGGGAGCGCAGCTCACAATCGATTGGCAAGGGAGGAAGGGAGGAAAGGAAACAGAAAGAGGAAAAGGGAGGGAGGGAGAAAGAGAGAGAAAGGGAGAAAGAAATGGAGAGATGGGGAGAAAGAAAAGGACGGAGGGAGACAAAGAAAGCGACAGAAAAATGCACCCATACCGTTCTTTTTGGGAAACTGAAATTTTCAAAAAATACCCTGTAAAAAGGGAATACATCACGCTAATATGTTACGCCAAGCACAGAGGGGGTCTCCTTTTATTTGGGGAAATTAGCTGGAGACTAAATAGAGCTTTGCAAGAGGCTGACGTGGGGATCTTTCTAAACCAATTCTGCCCCTAGGTGAGCGAGCCAAATGGAGAGCAACCCAATAATGAGGAGGCTTTTATGAATTTTAAGGGTTTTATTAAAGGTAATCAAATAGGGTAAAAACTCACACACACAAACAAACAATTCCCAACACACACAGAGCTAAGAAAGTAAAGGGTTGAGATTCCCAAGCGGTTCATAGTCACCTTTCCTGCAGAATGAGGTTCCAGAATAGCAGCTGCACGAGGGAAGGGGGAAAAGGACTTACACGCCAGGTGTAGGACTCACATCTTGTGTTCTGGATCCAAAATGAGAAGCCACTGACATGTGCCAGGTCTCTCTGTTTTATAGTCAAATTCTGCCCCTGGGGCAGACTGACTAACAGGGCATGTGAGCAGTGGGGCACAAAGGTAAGATTGCTTCATGAGTGGTGAAGGATTATGGGTGAAAGGATTGATGGCTGTCAAGTATCGATTGATTGCGATATTGACAGCTGGCCAGGAGTTAGGAGGAGGAGAAAGGGAAGGAGAGAATGGGAAAATGGGATTAGCATGTAGTCAGACAGGAGCCCCGTGGCGCAGAGTGTTAAGCTGCAGTACTGCAGTCAAAAGCTCTGCTCACGACCTGAGTTCGATCCCGACAGAAGTCGGTTACAGGTAGCCGGCTCAAGGTTGACTCAGCCTTCCATCCTTCCAAGGTTGGTGAAATGAGTACTCATCTTGGTGGGGGTAAAGGGAAGATGACTGGGGAAGGCACTGGCAAACCACCCCGCAAACAAAGTCTGCCTTGGAAACGTCGGGATGTGATGTCACCCCATGGGTCAGGAATGACCCGGTGCTTACACAGGGGACCTTTACTTTACTTTACATGTAGTCAGACTATCCCAGAGAAGGAATGCAAAGTGAGGAAGGGGAACTGTCCTTGTTCAGAGTCCAAGGTTGTTAGGCAGATCTTGATATGCTGGCTGTCTCTTTGGTTATGCAGAGGTGTCCAGGAAGGCAGCTGTTCCCAGGGCGAGTCTCTGGCAGGGAGGCTCAGGAGCAGATTTTGGAGTTCTCTGTTCTGCTCTGCATTCAGATCCAAGACAGAGTTCAGGTCTACTTCCCTTTTCTGGGTCCAGGTGCTGTGTGCCATTCGCAGGTCCCTGCTGGCTCTGTACAGCGATGTCCGGTGGAGTGTCTGGGGTGCTCCTGTGTCTTGGAGTGCGGTGCTGTCTCTCTCCATGCCTCCCGTGCCATTCAGCAACATCCCAATGTACAGACACGAGAGTCCAAGGGTGTCCATATTACAGGGGGTATAGAAGGGTATCGTTACAAATAAACAACAATATTCACATACAAGCGCAGCAGTGGAGCGCAGAAGTGGGAGGGAGAAGGAAGTGGAAGCGATGTTGCCGCAGAGTGCACATTGCGATCTATCCACTGGGAAGCACGGTCACTTCTCTGTTCAGCCTACTTCTCTGTTTTATATTTTCTTCACTTCTCCGTTTTCTCTTCTGTTTTCTTTTCTCGGTCACTTCTCTGTTTTCTTCACTTCTCACTTCCCTCTGTGGCCCCCTAGTCTTGTGCCGTGGCCCCCCATTTACGTAATTTTCACCTGTGGCCCCCTTGGAATATCCTGGGGCTTCCCGGGGGGCCATATGGCCCCAGGTTGAGAACCACTGCTTTAGAGGGCACTTTCACACATCCTGAATAATGCACTTTCAGTCCACTTTCAATGCATTTTAATGATTGTTTGCAAGTGTATTTTGCCGTTTCTCACAGTAAAATCCAGCTGCAAAGTGCACTGAAAGTGGATTGAAAGTGCATTATTTGGCATGTGTGAAAGCGCCCTTTCTTAGAACTCTAAAGAGAGCAAGGCCAACCAACACACACCAAGTTAGATTTACAACCAGGTGTTTCATCTTTGAAGTTGTAATTAAAAATTGATGTTTTAATTAAAATTTTATCCACACAAATTCTTTTCTGAAAGTCCTTTCTAGATCCCTGGAAGACAAACATAGTATTTTTATGTCGCTTATTTATGAGATAATCTTCTGAGTGCGGAGATTCAAGCCCTTACGCAATATCAGAAATGCCTGTTGTCTGGGCCAATATATTGTTGCAGGTAGATCTCTGGCAGCTTTGATTTTGTGGTGTCACAACATAAATGCAGACATCAGTGGAAACAGAAGCAACTGTCAAAAATGATCAAGTACCGCTAATCAGAATTAATGATGGGGTTGGAGTGTCAGAATTAATGAGCACCACGGTGCAGGGTAGTAAGCAGGGTGGTTTCTTTTACAAATGTTGTCATAATGCTACGCTAATTGGTACTTAGTTCCTGAGAAATTTTACTAAACCAGTAATACAAGAAAAGGGTTGGCTGTGATGCCTTTTAAGCATTTGTGGTGACTTCTCTCTGTTCAGATTGAGATTATTTTAGTGCAGGAAGGGGGCAGAAATGATGACACAATGTAAAACTCAAGTCTCTGTCTGTCTGTCTGTCTGTCTGTCTCTCTCTCTCTCTGTGTATATATATACACATAAACACATATTCTCACTATATCAAATTCTCAATGTGGTCCCATCTGTGGATACTTAGAACTGGAAATTGGAGTCATTAACAGATCTTTCTACAAACCTGAAAAAAAGCCCAAGTTTGCAAAACAAAACCCTGAAATCTAAAAATAAAAAAATAATTAATTAAAAATTGGAGGTTAAACCCAATAAGAGAAGCAATGCCCACTGTTGCTGTTGCTAGACAACCATAACAGTATTACCATCCTTCAAGGCATTTTTCTGTCAGTTTCTGGTAGCCCTTTCCAGGGCTGTTTTGGTCTTTGAGGGAGGACTCATCAAAGCCAGGCCCACCAGTAACCACTGGTCAACTTGCTAATACCTGACTTGCATGGCTCACCCAGGTTGGATGCTCGCTACTGTTCAACAGTGTAGTGGTTAGACTTTCAGACTAGAATGTGAGAGGCCAAGATTCAAATCCCCATTCTTCTGTGGAAGCTCACTCAGTGATCTTGGGCCAGTTTCACGTTTGAAACCTCACCTACCTCCCTGGATGGTTGTGCAGATAAAATGGAGGAGAGCAAAATGGCATGAGCTGCTTTAGGTGCCCATTATGGAGAAGAAAGGTGGGGTATAGATCAAGTAACTAAGTAATAAATACAGCTGAAGATGGGGGGCATATGGGTAAGCTGCTGGGTGGGAAGGAGAGAAAGCAACAGGGAAATGGCAGGAGGAGGGAAAGAGGAAATAGTGTGGGGAGGGGGATCCAGGGGAAAGTGAGGTGCTCCCCACAAGTCCTTTGGAGGTTCCCCAGCATGCCGCTGGACAGCTGGCACCATGCAACTGGTCCATAGTTTTCCCAGGTGGAGAAGCTGCCAGGGGGAGAGGAGAGAAAGCTGAAGAAAGGGGGGCAACTAAAGGTAGGTTGGCTAGTGAATGGGAAGGAGAGAAAGAAGCTGAAAAAGGGAAGAGACTATGGGGCTTTCAGGGCAAGGACAGAGGAAGTAGTGGAGAAGAGGAAAATGAGAGGCCCATGGAAGTTTTTGCAGGGTGTGTAATATGTGTAATATGATAAAACATGGAGTGAAGTCAGCAGACCATCATAGACGTAAACAAACAAGTAATGAAGAGATAATCAACTGAAAGATCAATGTAAAACTAGCTTATTCTTCTACTGGAGTGGAAACCATCTACCGGTAATTATTCCATTCTACTCTTTCATAGAAATATACATATGGCCACAATCCAGACAGTTAGAACTACCCCTTTCCCCCAGTGGGAAGGGCCATGAACTGGTGATTCTGGAAGCAATGCTCTAAGAGGCTCCAAGTACGTGCCTCAAGGTAGTCATCACAACCACCTGCTTTGGGGGATTATAAATTTATCTTTATCTTGAAATGCCTGTATTCTTTTGCCTTCTTTGAATGGCTCCGGAGGCAGTTGAGGATATTGTACCTTGTTTCTCAACTCATTTCTGAAACTCTTCCCTTTTTATTTCTCTTCTGGGATTCTTGTAGCTTTTAGGGACATGGGGGAAAAATGCAATGGACATCCTTAGCCAGATAGTCTTAGCTAGGCAGCCACAAATTGCTCATACTGAAGATCAAGTCCAGAGACACCAGATCTGTAGTGACACCATGTTGGCTCTGCACATCGCTTGATCCCTGTCAGAGATGCTGATGAAAATCTCCACTGCCTAAGTTTTGCCAGCAAATTTGATCTCTCTGTATTGTTTTGACATATTGAAATGGTCTGACTGTACTTCTTTCACTGACCCTTAGTATACTGCCTATGAAATGATTGGTCAGCGCACACTTAGTTGCATATTCAGTTAGGTAACAGGTGTTGTTTCTCCTGATGCAGTGCCAGAAGGAACAGAAACCCCATAGGCTATGCAGGTCAGGGAGCAACCTTCTCAGAAGGTTTTATGCTTTCTATCTCCACCACCTCAGATAAGCTGCCAAAGACATGTGCAACCTTGGGGAATGAAGTATAACTGCAGTGTTCAGTCATCCAAATGCATGTGAAATGTCATATTGAAAGCTAAATAAAAAGTGTGTTTGGAATACGCCCACCCCATAAAAATTCTAAAGAAAAGGAATAGAAGACCAGAGAGGTGGAATACATACATGCACTAGAACATGTTTAAAGAAATCCATTTATCCTTTGGCCTGCCAGCTACAGCAGATACATCTTCTGACACCTACAATGGCGGTTCTGCAGAGCCGCTGAGAAAAGCCCAGCAATTCCCTTTGCTTGCAAACCATAGTGGAGTTGATCAGGATGGGTAGCCTATCAATAGCAGTAGAAAAGAGCAAGAGTCCAGTAGCACCTTAAAGACTAACAAAATTGCTGGCAGGGTATGAGCTTTTGTGATCCACAGCTCACTTCTTCAGATACAGCTAGAATGTGAGTCCATCTATCCTTTAGTAGAGAAAAGTGAATTAGACACACAATGGCAATGCAAATATCAAAAGCAAGTAAATGACATTATTCAACATGATTGGATTAGGTGTGATATGCAGAGGGGTAGTAGGTGTGGAGAAATTAGCATTGGTAATAAGACAGGAATCCCAGATCTTTATTCAATCCAGGAGAATGCATTGTTTTGAGCTTCATTATTAGTTGTAATTCAGCAGTCTCTCTAATCTCCCTTTGAAACCACTTTGTAAGGGAACTGCTACTCTTAAATCATCAACTGAATGTTCTGGAAGGTTAAAATGTTCGCCCACTGGTTTCTGAATGTTGTGGTTTCTGATGTCAGACTTATGCCCATTTAATCTTTGTTGCAGGGACTGGCCTGTTTGTCCAAAGTAGAGGGTGGAAGGGCATTGCTGGCATGTGATGGGATAAATCACGTTAGAAGATGAACAGGAGTAGGATCTATATGAGAGCAAAGCTGGCACCTTGGTATGTTGCAGGCCTTGGAACTAGAGTCCATACTACTGTTAAGTAATTTATCATTGCTGGTGAGAAGTTGTTTTAGGTTAGCAGGTTGCCTGTAAGCAAGAAAGGGTCAACCCCTGGTGCCTTAGCGAGGGAAGTGGAGTAAACGGTCAGGGCCTTGCTGTCCAAACTCCTGACTCAAAACCTATGGGACCTTGTTATGCCACAAACATTTTTTCCAGATTCTGAGGGAAAGGAACTACACTTGGCTGTAATGGGTTGTCATCTGTGTTTGTGTTCCTCAAAACTGTTTGAAACCTTTGGAGCCATATAGAACCAAGTTATCTAGCGTTGGCTTGAGGAGTGGGGCTACCACTGAATTCCTAGATAAGCCGGCAGAAAGAAGAGGTGCTGGGTGGAGGGAAGTGAAAGGTAATTGTTGAAGGCCTGCCATTCCTTGGATTGTGTTATCGTTGTCCGCCCCCACCCCCTGCCGTGGCACAAGGGTACAATACAAAATCCTAACGGATAACTAAATTTCTGCATTCCAAAGTGGTATAGGCAGGCATTATTATTGCAGTGTACGGAACAAAGGCAAACCATGGAGTGGGTCTTATTTCTGGACGGAATGGTGTAGCAAAACCTTAAAAGAGGTTGGCTTGGCTCCTGATGTAGTCATGCCACCCTTCCCTTTAAAAAGAATCAAGGCCATTTGCAATCCCTGGTGTGGTTTAATAGCTAGCTTGAAGGTGATTAGCGTCTTGTTATAAATGTTAGTTGCAACAATGATGTGGAGGATGGGTCTTTGTTGTGCTAACATCCCGACGAAATGGAGAAATCTCCCCATTCAGACTGTAGCCCCCTTCTTTATTCCCCTTGTCAGGAAGCCATTGTGCAACCAAACACTGTCAGACCTGACTCCCCCCCCCCGTTTAATAGCAGCAGCTTGTCATTGAAGGCTGGGAAGTGGGAGGAGAGGATCCTGGCACCAGCCGCCAGGTGGTAGCCAACTGGCCCGCGACTCCCACACATTTGAACCTAACACAAGTTGCGTCGGGGTTGGCCACAAAAGGCACACATGTGTCTTCTGTAAGCCTCATTAACTCCTTTGGAAGAGAAAGTACCTTTCTGACATATTAATTAGTTGCTGTGCTTTCTTTTACTCTCAAGTTAACCTTTGCAGTGGTCACTTGATTCAAATTACGAATAATTGCACGGCTGTTAGAACCCCGATTTAGGCAAAATGTAGTTTAAAGCCTTTCCAGGCGGAAGGAAGAGGAGAATGTTTCATATGATTGTAAAGCTGGTGGGAAAGGTTGTAACAAAAATGTGTGTGAGTGTGTGTGTGGGGGTGAACAGGAAGAAACAAAGAGCACAGGGTGAGGATGCCATTTTTAAAAGCTAGGGGAATTTAAAATGTACCCATCTGGAAAGCCAGTCCTTCACATTAGAAATGTTGGAGTTTAACTGGGCCTTTTTAAAAAATTGATTTTTTTCACTTGAGCCATTTACATGAAAAGACATATTCCCCATGTAAACACCATTACTTAGCAGTTTTTGGGAGAGCAAAAGTACTTGATAGAAAATATCTCAATAATCTGTACAGTTTTAGTAATTTGGGGGGAGAGGCTGAGGCTGAACGGTAGAATGCGTGCTTTGCATACAGAAGGTCCCCAGTTCAAGCCCAGTCCTATGTGTTTAGAGATTGCCTTTTTTCTGGAGACACAGTAAACTCTGGCAATATTGAGGTCTGACTTGGTATTTGCCAACTTGGTACTTTCACACGATCAGTATTATTATCCCCGTACCACCAAAGATATGTGCATTCTTATCCTGCAGATAACAGTGCTATCCTAAGGAGAGTTATAGCTTTCTAAGTCTATTGGTTTAGAACCCTCTTACTCTGTTTAGGATTGCACTGTTAGCTGGCATCTTCACTTAAAGCCACCTAGTATGTTTATGACAGAGGCAGTGTTTTGTAGCTGGTTTATAACTTACTCCCTTAGTTACTATGTTATGCTTGCCTCTACTGTAACAATGTGGAATGCACTTCAGCCACCCTATTTGATAGGGGGTGTAGTGTAGGGTATTACTGTTCCAGACAAATAAATTCATATGGTCTCAGCACACTGGTATTCAGGTATAACAAGAGTTTCTGGCAATGCAACCTGGAGTTGTTAGTCACAATAAGAAAAGCAAGTTACATCTTTGCAAATTTTGCTAGAGATTTATTGTGCCTCCATCTTTTACAGGGCAGGATTGTATAATATGTTTAGAGGCATCGTATTATATGCTTCTATTACTTTCCTTTCTCTGTTGCTTAAATTTTAAACGTTTCTAATATAAATAACTATTGTGAAGAGCAGCAACCATGCGAGTTTAAACATACAGACAAATTAAATAGATTCTTGAACCCTCTCCTCAGTTTTCAGTCCAGATGAGTAACCAGTTAAACAAAGAAGGCGGCTTTATCTCATGGCTTTATGTCAACATTTCCATTATTTTTAATGGTTCTTCATGACTAAACTTTAATGTCCTTTTATGTCTACACTGTTACATTGTTTATTGCTATTCTACTGTCCTTGAAAATTGGCCATTTTGGAAACTTATTATATATTCTGACTCCCATACTCCTATATATTGTAGTAGATATATATATAGTAGATATATACCGTATATATTCGCGTATAAGCCGAGTTTTTCAGCCCAAAAAAAGGGCTGAAAAAGCCGAACTCGGCTTATACGCGGGTCAATACGGTAGAGGGAGGAGGGAGGGGGGAACTTACCGCCGCCGCCTTTCCCCGGCCGGGAGCGGCCTCCAAAGGCCCCCTGCGGCCGCAGGGAGGCCGCGCCGCCGCTGCCTTTTCCTGGCCGGGAGCGGCCTGGGGGGTCCTCCTGCAGCTTCAGGAAGGCCGCCCCTGCCGGAACCGCCACTTCCAAAGGCCCCCTGCGGCCGCAGGTAGGCCGCTTCACCGCCCCCGCTGCCTTTTCCCAGCTGCGAGCGGCCTCCAAAGGCCCCCTGCAGCCGCAGGGAGGCCGCCCCCGCCGAGCCCGTGCCACTTCCCGCCGCCAGGAGCGGCCTGCGGGGGCCTCCTGCAGCTGCAGGAAGGCTGCCCCTGCCGGATCCGCCGCTTCCCGCAGCCAGGAGCCCAGAAGGTAAGCCTGCGGGGGGGGAGGGGTTATAAGCCGACCCTCGGCTTATACGCAGGTGCCTAATTTTTCCCCATTTTTGGGGAGAAATTAGGCACCTCGGCTTATACGCGGGTCGGTTTATACACAGGTATATACGGTACTGTGGAAAGGCAGTGTTGAAATTTTAGAGAACTTTTATGCATGGATTATCATCAGAGATGAGAATATTACATTTCAAATGAATTACTCTAAAGTCTAGTTTATAAAGTAAAAAAATGTGATAAGACGAAGTTGGTTTTTATATGATGATTGTCTGTACCTTTTAAGGAGAATCAAACCGGCTTACAATCTCCTTCCCTTCCTCTCCCCACAACAGACACCTTGTGAGTTAGGTGGGGCTGAGAGAGCTCAAAGACAACAGTGACTAGGCCAGGGTCACCCAGCAGGCTGCATGTGTAGGAGTGGGGAATCAAACCCGGTTCTCCAGATTAGATTCCGCTGCTCTTAACCACTACACCACTCTGTGTTAATTCTACTTAGGTATGCCCTTCACGTGTGCCAGGACATGTATGTATTTTCTACTCTAGTATGCGTTTTGAGTATAAAAGTGACACAAGAATGAGCCCAGATCAGCCCAGATCCTCCCATAGGCCCTTTAAAAAAAGTGGAAAAGTGGAATACAGCAAGCAGGAATCAAAGCTGACCTTAGGGAGTTGGCTGATGGTCTTCAGGTACTGGCTCCTCATTGGATGTGTGCATGAGATCCATTTATATATCATAAATACTCCTATAAAAAGTTGCCTTGTCTGGAGTGCTATTTTATGTCTTAATTTTTTTACTGGTTATGAGCCTCCAGTTCTTCCAGGGCTGCCTTCAGGTTGAGCCCTTGGCACAAGCTTGTCTAGCTATATAGCACAGCTCTGCTGTTTTTCAGGGTCAGTTCCAGTGCTCCATGTTGTCCTCCCCAAGGAGGGGTCTTGAGCCTTCCAGAAGAAATGTGATGCTGTTCTTTTAGGCTGGTATGTTTTTTTCAGTAGGTGCCCCCCCTCCCCCAGTTTCATAAGGTTGGCATTATTTTGAGGCAAAGCTATATATTTTTCAACTGTTTGTTATCTGGAGGTTGGGGGGAGGTTGTGTTTGTGTGGAAACCACCTTGACCTGCTGTGCTCAATGGAAAAAGTAACATGTATATAGCTGAATTAAAAAAAGAGGGGAGCATTCAATGATAATCTTGTAATCTTGGGTGGCAGTTTAGATTCTCATGCATTTTCTCAACCTACGTCCCTGCTTAAAATGTCTTGAAACGTAACACATCTTACCCGGTCATCCTGTCTTGGAACAACAGATGCCAGTGTTGCACTTCTGGGCTGTTGTGTAAGGAGGAAGAGATTCACTATTTCAGGATACTTACAGTGCATTCCTGACTTCTGAGGATGAAAGTCCTCAGGAGGCCAGGAAGGGGCTGTGCCACGCAGGTGTCTGGGCTACTTACACCCCCGTAAGCAGCCCCACGGGAGTCCCACTGACGTAAAGTCCTGTGCCGGCATTCCAGGGGTCGTTCTGGTGTCCCCGGGGGCATCCCTGGGGCGTGGGCAGCTCCCTGTCCCCTTTCAGCCCGGCAAGCCAGCGGCAAGAACGGCGGTGCTGCGCCTGCTTTTTAGCAGACGCATGGGCTGTTAGTGCAGTGTCTTCTCTGGGGCTAACACAGGAGCTGTCCTTCAGATCAAACTCTTGAAACTTGCTAGAAGTCTACCATCTGACCCTTTGACAAGCTTTCCCCCCTGCTCCTATTGTTTGATTGTTTATGGAGATAACCAATAAAAGCCAGTTAAACAATGCCTAATTAACACGGCAGCTGGACTGACTTGCTGAGATTTCCCCCTGAGGCTGCCGCTGTGCTTTCACCTCCCATCTCCATCCAGTGCATCCCACACTTGTTACAGGACAAAGCAAGGGGTGATTGATGGCCCCAGACTGAAAACTAGTAAATGAGAAATCCCAGGGGAGCATTTGTAGTTGAGGTTACGCAGAAGAGGCAGTCTCTTAACCCCATGTTGTAG
Organism: Euleptes europaea; assembly: GCF_029931775.1. Classification (NCBI taxonomy): domain Eukaryota; kingdom Metazoa; phylum Chordata; class Lepidosauria; order Squamata; family Sphaerodactylidae; genus Euleptes; species Euleptes europaea. The sequence continues at coordinate 39,459,785 of NC_079323.1, forward strand.
AAATCTCCAGCATGGCTCCTCATCTGGGACTAGAGCAGAATCTAGCATCAGTGAGCTGTTTGGTGCCCTTGGAAATGACCTTGGAATCAATCACAGTGCAGGGGCTGAGCTAAGGAGTCAATGGGACATGTGTGGGCTAAATGAGCATGTAGACCTCTTCACTTGGGAATGTGCAAGTTGTCATCCAGACATTACACAGAAGCATCGAGTGAAAAAGCACAAGAGGCTCAGTTGTCCACCTTTTGGCCCTTCTGTGTATTATTACAAGCTTTGCAAAGTTACGAACAAATTCTTCGAAAGGACAGAATTAAGCGATCTGCCTTTGGTGTTTCTGTTCTAAACTACAAGAATATGCAAGGAGCTGAAGCATGGGTGCTTCAAGGCTTGCAAGGATGACAAAAAGCATGTCTGAGCCAACTGCACAATGCCTTGTACACACACACACACAGAGAGAGAGAGAGAGAGAGAGAGAGAGAGAGAGAGAGAGAGAGAGACTCTTTTTTTGTGATGCCAGCTGAATTTTCTTGTCACATGCTTCCTTTGCACACCAGATAATCTTGCCAAGCAGACTGTCAGAATTTTAAATTTACCAAAGAATAGTCATTGCTCTCCAGTTGTGTGATGATCCTGTAGTGAGCTACAGGGACCAGGACGGAGTGGTTAACTCTATAACGCAGTAGCCAGAGGGCTCTCTTGAGCCAGGGAATTCAGTAATGCCTCTATCCCTCATCTGCTTAGATTCCTTGTAATCATACACTCTGCTGTCTGTCCCTCTACGTTTGCAGCAGCTTATACAATAGAATGGCCAGTAAAGTGTGCCAATTGCTTTTCCTTAATGGCAGCTTAATTGTCTGCGTATCATATCCTACAGTAGTTAATCTCTGAAAGTTAATGTTATGCTTTATTTTTAAAATCTGATTTAGCTGGAGAGGGAAGCATTAACCTCCCCCCCCCCTTTGTGCTTGCCTTCTCTCTTGTGGAAAGTATTCTCTCGAAGTGTAATTTTGCATTATGGAATGGGCCAAACATAGTTGGCCCGTGAGAAGCTGTGGAAGTCTTTGAAAGCATAGGCTGGCATTCTAGATTGCTTCCTTCCTGGTCTTTAAAATGGAATACGTTTGCTAGATAATAAATCATTTTCATTTTGAAAAGTGCATATAAAATATAATAAATAGGAGTTAGTGAATATTGCTGCATAGTTTTCTGTGTACCCTTCTACATACACTCAAGTATACACACAGGTTTTTTTGTCTAGTGTTTTACAAGAATGTGTGCTCAGGTGTGCAAATTGAGGGCTGTGGCTTCCTTTACTGAGTCAATCCATCTCATTTTGGGTCTTCCCCTTTTCCTGAGTTCAGGTCTGATTGGATTTAGAACCCACTGATTTGTCTCTTGGACGATCCACGGTATCTGTAAAACTTTCCTCCAACACCACATTTCAAAGGAATCAGCTTTCTGCCTGTCAGCTCATTGTCCAACTTTCACACCCATACATAGTAATGGGGAATACTATGGCATGCATTATCTTGATTTTGATCTCCAGCAACACATCTTTATACTTAAGGATCTTTTCTAGCTCCTTTTTTGGAACTGGAATTAAATTGAGTGTTTCTAGTCTGTGGGGCATTGTTTTGTTTTCTGTATGTGTTAGCATATTTGTTAAGATTTTGGTGGCCTCCGTTTCTGTGGCTTGAATATCTATTGATTATCTATTGAATATCTATTGAATATCTATTGATATCTCATCTACTGGTGATTTGTTTCTCTCAATTGCTCTCAGTGCATCTTTCACTTCACTTTGTAAAATGGTAGGTTCTTCAAAAGATTATTCTTGGAAGGAATCTGTAATCCTATAATCTCTTCAGTTCTTCAGTGTATTGTTCCCATCTTTTCTTTATTTTGTCCTGTTCAGTTAATGTATTTCCATGTTGATCTTTCAGCATGCCTAACCATGATTTAAATTTCCCTGATTTCTTGGATTTTGTGGAACGTCTGTTCTTCCTTTTTTGTTGTTCTGTTCTACACCACTGTGTATACTGGGGAAAAGCCAGGCATTTGTTTATTTTTTAAGACTAGCTCTATACCTCCTCTTCATAGACATTGCTTGAGGTGGCTTACGAAATAAAATGTAGTAAGAACATAAATAATATAAAAGTTGCAGCCAATAATAAACAGTGTTAAAAAATCAGAAGGAGAATAGCAAGCCTTAAAACATGTAGCACTTTAAAACGAGTCTCATAAAAAAAATTAGGCTAGAAGCAGACTGTAAAAGCAAGGCATAAAGATCAGCCTCGTAATTAAAAGCTTTGGTGGCCTGGCACCTAAAAAAATAATGGAGTAATAGAGCAGGTGCCAGGCAAGACTCAAGGAGAAAGGTGTTCCACAGGTGACATGCCTGCACTGAAAAAGCCCTGTCTCTGGGGGCCGTTTGCCTCACCTCTGAAGGTAGGAGCTTGTGAGGAAGGTTTGAACTGATAGGCTAGGCAGCATGGGGAGAGGTGGTGAATTGTGAACAGTGGCGTACCAGACACAATTTAAAGCACTAGGTCTTAACTGCTAGGGAATAATCCTAAGTATATCTACATGAAAGTAAGTCCCATTTAGGGCCTTAAAGCTGCAGTCACATGAACACATGCCTTATACATACCCTTTATCCATCAAAGTCAGTATTGTCTACTCAGACCAGCAGCGGCTCTCCAGGGTCTCAGGCAGAGGTCTTTCACATCATCTACTTGCCTAGTCCCTTTAACAGGAGATGCTGGGGATTGAACCTGGGACCTTCTGCATGCCAGGCAGATGCTCTACCATTGAGCCATGGCCCCTCCCCAAAGAATACTAAGAATACTTCCTGGGAGTAAAATAAAAATGGAACTTACTTTCATGTAGATATACTTAGGATTATTCCCTAGCAGTTAAGACCTAGTGCTTTAAATTGTGTCTGGTACGCCACTGTTCACAATTGATGTTGCTGTGTTTTGTTGAGTAAATGTGCAAATTTTTGTACCAAGGGTCAAAGTGTAAGGGATGAATTGGCCTAAAGTTTCAAGTCAAAGGACAAACAAACTCCTTCCCCCCCTCTTTCTTATAGAAAGGAAAGGGGTCATGATAGTTTCCACCCTAGGTACTATATAGGAAGATGTCTGTGTGTCTTCTTTCTGCCTCTTTCAAAAGAAAAGAGAATTGTTATCTTGAAATTCAGGCTTTTGGCATGCATGCCTTCCAAGTATTGTCTAAGGAAAGCAAGTGATTAGAACTGTGTTTCAGAAGGAACAGAGATATATTGATATACCACAATCATGCATTCAAAAGCATTTCTTATCTTACAGTATGTGGGGCTCACCTCTGTTATGTGAGACTTTAATTCAAATTGGAAGAGTTCAGTGGTCTTGTCTCAAGCCCTGAGACTGGGTCGTCTTTATCAGAAACACAGATGATTTGACATGCAGTAACTCAGAGGCTAACCTTAAGGCAGGGGGATCTCTGGGGGACTGAAATAGTCTGAAGGTTAGCATTCCTCCTATCCTTGGAGAAGTGTTCCTGTTCTCGCACCAAGGTCATAGGCAGGGCATTATGGAAGATTGCATAGTTACCTACAAGAGGTCTGACGGATGTGCAAATATAGACTTCCTTTACGAGCCTTGTGATGTCTGTACTTCTACCACGAAGGCACAATTCATCAAAAAGTCAAACAATGAAATCTTTGTGTGACTTTCCCCCCCCTTGTGCAATCTCAAATACAGAGGAAAGAGTTAAACACACTTGTAGAAACATGTCCCCAGCAGGGTTGCATTTTTGGGTAGTGCTGTGTCTTCGCAGGGAAAAAAACACCACATCTCTGGTGTGCAGTTCATTTGTTTTTGCTCTTGATACAATGTCTAACCAGATTTTCGAGGGGTTGAGAACCCACAGTATTTTTTATTAAAAAAATCCTGTGAAAACTAGTATGTAATTTTTAAATCTGAATTTTAAAAGATGTACTATCAGCTCGTTGTTGTTTTAACGTACACTTTCCTAGAGAGACATGGTGTCGCTTCTGTCCGTGGGTTGCCCACCTTCATATCCCCTTGTCTGGGTCTGCCCCAGGTTCAAAAAAGCTGCTGGTTCCACATTTTCTCCAATAAGGTGCCATATTTGGTCAGTTTTGACTCTTTTTTTCATCCAAATTGAGGATAAGAATCTGAAGAGATCAGTTAGTAGGGGAATCTATCAGATGGGCCTGTTTTCTAGTGCCATGTTGTATGCAGGCAACCATGCAATTTCTGTATAGACAGGTACGCACTTTGTGGGAACAATGGCACAGACAGAGCTTCTGGATTGTGTAACAGAAAGCTCCCCCCCCCCCAATGTGTGTGTTTAAATTAAGTGCCATCAAGTTGCTTCCGACTTATGGTGACTTTATGGACTGATGCCCTCCAAAATGTCCTATCGTTAACAGTCTTGCTCAGGTCTTGCACACTGAGGGCAGTGGAGTTTACTGGAATGGAGTAATGCTACATTTCCTTTTGCTACATTTCGGCAGCCAGATCGCTGAAGCCTTTTCATCCTTTGTATGCAATCGGTATGAAGAAGGCTTAGTTGGTTTTGCAAATATGTGCATGTCAAGTGCATAGATTTATTCTTGTCTGTCTTGAGCGAGGAAATAAAATAACTTCTTTTTTCTTTAAAAAAATCTTAATCAGACTTTGGTTCTCATTGCGTCATGAGTTCAGTCAGGAGAAATGACCTAGTTACATTGGTAGTTAAGAGAGAATTTTTTTTGGTTGCATATTTGTGTTGGTGGTTCTTTAGTCATAGGTCTGCTGATTGTATTTATTAACTCTAAATATTAAACAGCCGGCAGAATTCCATTGTATATAAATAAGACATTTGAGACCTGGAAACAAGCCATTTCTGATACAGCCAGCTGGTGCTTTTTAACAGCTTTATTTCAGCAAGCATTAAGGGAATCTCACTGTACATTTTATGCTATGCAAAATGACAATAGGAAAATATGTATTCAAGATTTCTGGAAGAAATTCCATTGTGTATATTCAGTCTGAAAGTGGGGTGGACTAATGAAATGAAATATTGTGCACCTGTTTGATGTAATTACATTCTTTGTGTTTGTAAAATAAGAAAGCCAAAGGCTATGATTTTTTAAAATGTAAAATTCACAAAGAGCTAGTATAGATTTTTTTTTAAAAAATGCAGAAATAGATTCCCCCCCCCCCATTTATGTGAGTTTCTTATTCCACACTGAATGATGGATGGATAGATTTTACGCCTTTCTTAAATAGTGGAGATACTGACATTGATTTGATGGTGGATTTGGTTGTATGTTACAGTTGCATACTCCAACATGCCATAAAACTTACTGCATAACAGAGATTGATGTTTGCCAAAGAAGGCATTAGGACCATGGATCATTTTGTCCTGCTCCCTCATTTCAAAGGAGGCACAAGGCAGGGGACTTTCCATCCAATGGTTAGAAAACAGCATATAGATGATGAAGAGCTACACCCTCTGCCTTGCAGCTTTTTGTTGCTGTGGATGGCCCACCCATCCTCCCGTGGAATAGTGCGGGATTAGCCAGTTGCTATTAAGGGTCAAGCAGGAATTTCTGGGGTTTCACCTGATTGACTCTTGAAGAAACCATTTTTTGGTGGCTTTGTGATGTTCCAGAAGGAAGAGTGTTTCGTGAACTAGGTCTAGTCATACACTGGTTAGGCCACAGCTTGTCGGCATATATAGGGCAGGTTGCTCATGTAGGGAGAATTGGCAAACACCCTGAGGTATCTGGCGTTGGTGGAGGATGTGTCCGCAACAGACCATCATACACTGTACATCTGGGTACACTGGGAAGCAGCACCCTTGCTGCTGATCAGCACCTGTCCAAACCTGGAAGCAGGTTACAGCAGGTTAGGGAAAGGGGATGAGGCTGGGCCCTCTTGGCACATGGCACACATGAAGACAAGCCTAAAGAATGCTGGCGGAATTGTTGGCCAAGTTTGGAGCCAAGGTGGACATGCCCATAAAAGGCAGCCATGGTTGGCTGCCTAGGGCAGCCTGTCTTTGAAATAGTTAGCTGACGGTAATAAGCAATGGTGTTGATCATCTATTTAAATAAACAAAACTGGTTGAGCCCATACATCTGTCTTGTGTCTTCATTTGAGCAAATCACATTTTAGCCATTTCAAAAGAAACCTTTCTATTCCAAAATGAACCATTTTTAGGGAACTCAAGCCACTTCAGAAACTTGAATATCCGGAGCAGGATATTTTGACCAGCATTTTGACCAGAATCAAATCTCCAGCCTATATGCAAGAAAGAATTGCTTCTACACACATGTGAGTTAGTGATGGAGCAGATGCAACCATCCAACTTGGAACCTTCCTCTAACTTTAAGTGGCTCTTCCTCCCATTGAAGGCTTCAAATTTTGCTCAGTGGAGGGGGAGGATAGGGATAGGATCCACTCTGATTTTTCCCTCTGGGAGCAGCACATCATACCTGTCCTGAAGCACCCCAACTTTGTGGAGATTTGGGAGGGTGTGGGGCTTCCTCACAGGAAGGAGAAACAGAAAAGCCCCATGCAGAAGTAGAACACTACACAGTTATTTTGAATTCTGGTAGTGGAATTTCCCAGCTTAAGAAAAAGTTAAGGAAACAATTGATGTTAGAAGGCTGGAATCGACAAAATCTTGATATTTCTATAAACAAAACTTCTATGTTGGGTAAACTATCTTGACTTATGTAGGCCATGCAGCTATGTAATGTATATATATATTTTTCCTTTATCTGAATTGTTCTATTTTTCAAATGCCCCCCCTTCCTGTATTTTCCCTATCCATTTGCTCCATTTAAAAAATGAAACATTATATAAAAAAAGAAAAGGTTAAGGATATAGCGATTATATCACTTGTGAAAGCATATATTGGCGGTTAGCTCTCAGAGCTACAAAGGCCCACATTCCTCTACTAAACTGACTTATTTGCCCTTATCTGGGTTTGGGGTGCCCACCTGTTGGCTCTGCAGCTGACATAAAACATTCATTGTGCTGCCTCGTCTCCAGCATTCAGTGCAGACCACTTGGCAGCATCTCCGCAAGACTTTGGCACCCTGCTGGCGTGCCCCAGCAAATCCCTGGAAGATACTGCATTAAAGGGTTCCCTTTTCTTTGTTTACCACTTGTTAGGGCAATTGCTTGGCAACCAGAGAGTGATATGATCAGTTCCTTTGTATTCAGCTGGGTGGGGGGTGAAGATCATAATATTCCCATGCAGGGCATCTGTAATGTGAGAGTCCCTTTGCAGATATGTTACTGTTTGACCAGAAGAATTGATTGAATAGATGTCAAAAGAGGGGAAAACCTAGCTACGTTTGCATCTTTTCTCCCTTGGTTTACATAATCCTATTGAACACTACCAAACACAGTGGGATTCTGAATGTGATCAAGTGCTCTTTACTGTGCTCAGTGACAATTTGGTTGCTTGACTGAGTTCACAAGGTGACATAAAGTAATTACATCGACAATGAGGCTGTCGTGATTCCCCCCCCCACACACACTCCTTGGATGCTTATACAGAATATGAAGATACGTCTACTTCCAGCTGTGTGTCTGGAGCTTGTTAGCACATGTAGCAATCTTCATATTATATCAATATCTTCCCATCAGATTGTCATCTTCCTTTTGATTTTTTTGTTTCTCAGCCGCATGTTCACAGTATGTTTTCTGTGAATGTGTCAGGTTCACTTAAGTTCAGTCTGTGTGGTATCACCGATTGCTATCCAAACTTATGTCTGCAGTGGGTATAAGGATAATTGGAAGTAGTGCTTGATTCTACTCTTGTAACTGTGTATGGCTATTAGCAAAGAATGATACTTTCAACATTTCTTCTGGTGGAAAGATAATTAAATCACAGAGCCGCATTCCATTTTTAGTCGGAATTAGGTACCTTCATCCTTTTAAACTTCAGGGAGTATTTTAAATATTAATTATCTGTTTATTTGGGAAATTTGTATGCTGCCTCCCCAGACCTGCTCAAGGCAGCTCAAAACTAGCACAATAAAACAAAACTAATCAAGATAATGATATGAGTCAGTAAAACAAATCACACAATAAAACAAGACAATGAAGCCAACCAAGCCAAACAGAATAGACTTATATACTTATAATGACTGATACTTATACTTCAATAGGACTGTTATCAGTTTTTTTTTAATAAAGATTGTATTCAGTAAAAAGTTTGGATACAAAGCTTTGCAAATTCATCTTCCATTCTATAAACAATCATATAGATATTATTAAATTCAGTTTACCATCCTGATCAGAATACCCTTCCACTTATCAGTCTTATCTTTTACCATGTGACATACAGGTTAGTTTATTCCACTGTGCACATTCCTTTAGTTTCTCCAACCATTCATTTTTATTTGCTGTTATCGTCCTTTTCCAATACCTAGCAAAGACTAATCTTGTAGCTGTTATGGCATTTAAAACAAATTCTTGAGTACCCTTGGGAAGGAAGTCTACATAATTCAACAAGAAACATTTAGGGGAGAAAGGTAACTTTTTATCTGTTCCTTGAGAAATAGCTCTAGAAATCATTTCCCAATATTCTTTGGCTGTACTACATCTCTACCACATATGCATATAATTTGTGTCAACTACTCCACAAAAATAAAATAAAATAATGTTGTTGAATTTCACAGCTCTATCTTTTAATTTGAAAATCCCCATTCAATTTCTCCTATGAGTAAATGGAACCTTTATTATTTTTGTACTATTTTCCATTTCCTCACTTATTAATGATGCATAGCATATAAATGGAATAAACATATTTAAGAATGTGAAAAAATTCATTTGCGCCTATTGGCAACAGAGATGCTATTGCTCCAGCCCTTCTTCAAATTCAAATTAGGCCTGACTGGCTGGGAAGTTAATTCTCCAGCCTGTGTGTGTGTGTGTGTGTGTGTTAAGTGCTGTCAAGTTGCTTCTGACTCATGGCGACCCTATGAATCAATGTCCTCCAAAATGTCCTATCTTTGACAGCCTTGCTCAAATTTTGCAAACTGAGGGCTGTGGCTTCCTTTATTGAGTCAATCCATCTCTTGTTGGGTCTTCCTCTTTTCCTGCTGCCCTCAACTTTTCCTATCATGATTGTCTTCTCCAGTGACTCTTGTCTTCTCATAATGTGACCAAAATATGATAGCCTCAGTTTAGTCATTTTAGCTTCTAGGGTCAGTTCAGGCTTGATTTGATCTATAACCCACTGATTTGTTTTTTTGGCCATCCACGGTATCTGTAACACTCTCCTCTGACACCACATTTCAAAGGAATCTACTTTCTTCCTATCAACTTTCTTCAATGTCCAGCTTTCACACTCATACATAGTAATAGGGAATACGATGGCATGTAGGTGATGGCTATGTGGCAAGCCATAAAAGAGTTTTCCTGCCTCCTCACACAGGCATTTTCTATGTGCTGTTGACTCCCTGATCCCCCCCTCCCCATGACAACAAGGCCGAGCAGGAATTTTTGCAATTCCTATGATCGGTAGTTTCCCCCCCGCTTCATGTTGTCGTAGGAAGGACCGGATAAACAGACCTTGCCTTGGGACCAGTTACGGTAGGCCATAACTAGAGACATAAGCATTCGGGCAGGTTGCTAGGGTTGCCAGGCAAGGCCAAGGTTGCAAGGCCAGGCAAGGCATGACAACTGCTGGAAGCCTTAATGATGTCACTGGCAACATGGTGACCTCACTCCCCATGTGCCTGGAAGTGACATCAGCACATCGCCAGGGATGCTCTAGCATTCAACAGAAAACTCTGCAGAATGCTAGAGCATCCCATGTCACTTCTGGTTTAATCTGGAAGTCACGTAGGGCTGCTGGGATGCCAGACCGTTCCTCCTCCCCAGTCCTCCCATCAGAGTGCACAAGGCAGTAAAAGTAATTACCAAGAGGCTTCCGACTATGTTGGGAGGCCTAGTAACTGTATAGGTTGTTCATGTTAGGCAGTGCATATTGGAGAGCGCCCTGAGGCATCTTGCATTGATGGAGGTCTGTTCCTGCAACAGCTTATCATTCATTATATGGTGGGGTGGCTTATGAGGGTCCCTCTACGCTACCGGCAGGATGTTTTGGGGGCAGAGCCTGAGGAGGGGAGGGTTTGGGGAGGGGAGAGACTGCAGTGCCATAGAGTCCAATTGCCAAAGGGGCCATTTTCTCCAGGTGAACTGATCTCTATCGGCTGGAGATCAGTTGTAATAGCAGGAGATCTCCAGCTTGTACCTGGAGGTTGGCAACCCTAGGGTAATAATATATGAACCAGTAATAATATATGAACCAGTAATGATATATGAGCCCTGACCTGGATGGCCCAGGCTAGCCTGATCTCGTCAGATCGCAGAAGCTAAGCAGGGTCAGCCCTGGTTAGTATTTGGATGGGAGACCACCAAGGAATACCAGGGTTACTGTGCAGAGGAAGGCACTGGCAAACCACCTCTGTTAGTCTCTTGCCATGAAAACCCCAAAAGGGGTCGCCATAAGTCGGCTGCGACTTGAAGGCACTTTACACACACACAATGATATATGAACCAGTAATAATATATGATTGCTGTGAAAGAAGTGCATTTATACATCATGCCTCCGCCCCAAGGTACATGTGACTCATTGATCAAATAGTCTCTGTTATATGTCAGGAGGCAACATGATTGAAAATGCTACTAAGGTATGAAGCCTCATAAAATAGTCTGTAAATAAGGAATGGGTATCTCCATCGAATAAGAGGCTATAATACACAAATCTATAAGCTAATTTAGACATAAAGAACCACAAGGTCATGATTGTAAAACTATTGAAAAGCTCTTTTAGGGCTTTCAAAATTAATTGCGTGCAATCTAATAAATACAAGCCCACTACCACAGATAGCAATTGAATCTGGTTATCTCTGTTTCTGATAGTTTTGATGTTTCTGCTGTCTTTGCAAATGGTTTGAAAACCTCATTCCGCTTTAATTTTATGGGCAATTTGGTCTTCATTACACACGTTAATGCAGAGATAATTGTTCGTTGCTGCCCTTTTTGCAGAACATATTCTGGTGTTTGCTTTATCATGTGAGTTATGTCCCAGCATTTCCCTCCTTGCAGCGATGTATTGAATTAAAAAATGTTGGACATGAAGAAGAAGATTAACCAATGCAGTGAATCATTACTGCATCCCAGTACTACTGTGACTTATGTTAATACGATAACTTAAATCTGCCTATTATATTTCTGGTTTTATCCTGCCCTTCTTCAAAGAAGGTGAGGGCAGAACACATTATTCTCCACTCTTTCATGCATGATAGGTTAGACAGTGAGACAGTCACTAACCCAAGGTCAATGAGTTTGAAGCTGTCTAGCACAGAGGCTATTCAAACCTGCTTTCTTCTCAGACTAGAATGACATTCTAACTGTATCACACTGGCTGTTTAAAAAATAAATATTATTTTTGATGTGTTCAAAGATTAATACTGAGTGTATGCTTAAGTGCATGGTAATATATTTACATGTATAATTGCTCAATACAACCTTGACAATACTATTAATAATGCATAAATATGTTAATACAAAATATGTTTACAAACTGTAACTAGACTAAAATACTAAGTAACTCAAGGGAATAATATTGTTAAGTAATTCATCACTGCTTTAGCAAATATTTCAGCCTTTCAAATATCTGCATTTGGCCCACGTTTGTCAGGCCTTGGGAGCTAAGCAGGGTCAGCCACACTCGGATGGGAGACCACCAAGGAAGACTATGGTTGCTAGCTGGAGGAAGGCAATGACAAACCACTGCTGCTCATCTGTTGCCTTGCAGATACCATGGTTGGGGTCACACCGTTAGTCACTTGCGACAACAACACATTCATGCTGGAGAGGCAGAGTGGTGTAGTGGTTAAGAGTGGCAGACTCTAATTTGGAGAACCATGTTTGATTTCCCACTCCTCCATGTGAAGCCTTCTGGGTGACCTTGGGCCAGTCACAGTTCTCTCAGAACTCTCTCAGCCTCACCTACCACCTCCTGCTGTGGAGAGAGGGAGGGAATGTGATTGTAAGTTGCTCTGAAACTCCTTGTGCCACGCCCGGCACTTCCAAAAGAGGAACTGCGCCGAGGCAGCATGCTGGGCAATGGCAGGGCGGGTACCAACGGGATTTGGGAGGAAAGGGAAAACAGCAGGAGAAACCAGAAGGGGGAAAAGGTGGGGACCAGGGCGGTCAGAGAATAGAGAAAGAGACGAAGCAAAAGAGGCGGGTGGAGAACAAGAGGGAAAAAACATGCAGAGGGGTAAGCCATTTACACAATGCTCACGAGGAGAACTCCTCTGAAAAGAAAGAAAGAGACCAGGTGAGAAGGGAAAAAGAGGGTGTGATGTACAAACATTCTGGAAAGGAGAAAGGAGCAATCATGGTTAATTGGTGGGTGGAGCAGATAATGAGGGGGAAAGTGTAGAAAAGAATTAGGAAAAGCGCAAGCCAAGGAAGAGACAGGTCTACGGGAGGTCTGACGAAGTTGACAGACAACCCAAAAGAGACCACGAGGGAATAGAAAGGGGAGGCGAGCGGCCCCCAGAACTCATATGTCTGAGGCAACGTGCTAATTCTTGACCTTAAGGCGAGTCAGAGCAGGACATTGGAAGGGCCCCAGTTACCGAGTAACTTGACCACGGAATCCACACCTAAAGCCCCGGAGGAGACACACACTCCTTAATGAAGAGAAAAGCATTGTATATAAAAAACTCTTCTCCTTTTTAGTAAATACTAACCTGTTTCTTCTGTCAGTTTGAATCGTCAGTCCACTAAAACCTCTTTGATGCACCTAATCTGAAATGGCTGGCCTTTTTTGAATCTGTGTAATGCTCCAAGGTACCTCAACCCTGCTATACATCAATTATGGTGTTTAAAACAACTCCTGGGTAAAATTTCCAGAATTGGTATTGGTGGCCCAGCCTTAAGAGCATAAAAGCAGCCATGTTAGATGAGACAAATGGTATATCTAGCCCAACATCCTCTTTCACACAGTGCCCCCAGAAGAGCTAGAAGCAGAGCATGGAGGCCAAAAACTCCCCTTGTTGTTGCCCCACTTCACTGATTACCACTGTAATATAATTCAGTTGATAAGCTTTTGGAACCATGGAATTTACTTTGGCCAGCCCATTGTACAGCATTCCCTTTGAGTCAACTAAGGATTATATAGGATTGTAAATTGCATAAACCACAACAACAAAAGAGTGCTTCAGAATTCAGTATGCACTTTAGGGGATCCATCTAGGACCATAATTCAAAAGGTAATTTTTTACATACACATTTTATATTTTATTAGGTTATGTATGGTAGGTGATATGTTTTGAGAGCAGACATCTTATGTATTAGTGGATTTATAAACCAGTAACTGGAGCGAGACAATCAGAAGAACGATGAGATATTTGAGTCTTCCCCTGCTGTTATTCATGTTCTATGACAAGGACTTGGCCAAGATGTTAACACAGTTCTGAGGTATGGGCCCCATGTGAAAGTTTGCTGAGGTAAGTAATACGTAGGGGATTTACTTTCTGCCAACTAGGAGCAGAACAAAAATATTTGAAAATGTCACAGTGTTCATCAAACAAGATCAATGGTGTGTAGTTCTGTGGAAGCAACTGTGATTAATTGGGTTTACAATCTTTCTGTTCTTACAGATCTCCTCCCCATAGCTGTGATTTCTGCATGACAGACAGCAATATTACTAACTGGCATGTCCTATAGTGGTGCTATTTGGATAGCTCTCAGTTTGCTGTTCACACTATTTCTAAAGCAATAGGGTTTGGGACCCGAGTATTGGAAGATTCTGTTGCTCTCATACGAGAAATATTAAGATTTGCAGGAGAAACTTGGCACCATACGCCATGACCATTTGAAGTGAGGTCATTAGTAACTAGGGAGAGGGCTTTCTCAGCAGAGGTGCCTTGACGGTGTAACTTCTTCCCCAATAGCTCACCTGATGTCTTTTTCAGCGATGGCCCACAGAGAATCTTCTTACAATCTTCATACTTAGCCCCATGTTCTCTGTGTCAAAGACCTTTGTAGTAGGGGAAGGTTATTTTGCAGTATATGTTAAACCACTGTTTTGGTAAAGGAATATTTTCCAGTCATGAGTATTTGAAAATTCTGCCCACCTTATGGCACTCTATTTCAGGGATAGAAAATATATGGAAGTCACACTTTGAAGTATGAGCTGAATCTTTGGTGACCTTCCTTTACAGCTCAAACAACAGAAATGGAGTAGGGCATCCTGGTGGGTATCCATTAACCCTTTTCTCCTGAGAAACCATACAAAGTGCCTTGCCCACTTTGGCTTTTGGTTGTGTGCTCTAAGTGCATCTTTACCTATTGTACCTATTACCAATTCCCCACTTTTGTTCTCTGAAGTTCTATTATCAGAACAGACAATTTTATTCCAATGCTGTGTAGCTTGATATAAAAGATCAAGGTTCCATTGCTAAATCTTACGGAACTTATCGATCTTATACTTCACTGATGGGGTAGTGTATCTAAATGTTAGATTGTTCCACTGCTATTTCAAGTATAGTATGATTACATTAGAGTGGAGCAGGAATGAAAACTCCTAAGCACCAGTCGTTTATTACCATGACCCTGCTCCACTTTTTGCCCTTTTCATTTGCAAAGGATCCTGATAGTGCCGAGGTTGTTGCTGTGTGTGTGGGAAGTCCCCTCAAGCCGCAGCTGTCTTATGGCAACCCATTCTGGGGTTTTCAAGGCAAGAGACGTTCAGAGGTGGTATGCATTGCTTTGTTCTGCAAAGCAACCCTGGTATTCCTTGGTGGTCTCCCATCCAAATACTAACCAGGGCTGACCCTGCTTAGCTTTGGAGATCTGTCAAGATTGGCCTAGCCTGGGCCATACACTGGCATATTATTTTTTTGCTGGCATAGCATTTTGTTCTGTTGGTGTAACGGGGTTTATACCCAGAAGGTGTAGATTGAGAACCAAATAACTCTTTGGAAATGTATGAGCAGTTTACGTACTTTTTATCTTTATGTTACAAAATACCTGTAAGGATTGTGAATTTGACTGGGATACCCACGAAGAGACAAGAGTGGAGGTGTGCAGGTACAGTTTCTCCATGCTGCACACTTCTCAGTGTTGTCGCATCTCCCACCCATTCTCTGTCACTCCATTTCATTGACACAGAAGTCCTAATGTGGAGAAACCTTTTATGGGGACCCCCATGGCTCAGCAATCCACAGCTCAACTAAAAAAAATGACTTTAAAAGTCTTAAGGGGGAGGTGAAGCTGAGCTTTGCCATTGTGAAGGTGGAGTTTAGCTCTGCCCTCCCCCCCCCCCCCGCCTGGATTGGCTTTGGGCAGAACTTCTGCATGGAGGCTCTGCCCACAGCCACCCTGCCATTAATCTTGCTCTACTCACATCCTGAGCTCTGTTCACAACCTGAGTTCATGTGGACGTATTGAATGCACAATATTTGTGGCATCTCTTGTATGCTAGGTAATGTAGAGATGATTTTTAAAAGGAAGCCTCTCCGATCCAATTTTTTGCTCCTGATCCTGCATTTCAGATTGTTGTTTTTATTGGGAGACTGTGGCCTAATTGTGTTTAGAGATGAAAAGTCTATTTTACGGCCTATTTTGTATGTTTTTTAAGAAGAAGAAAAACTGTTTTCCTTTTGTTTTCCATCAATTATTTTGCCAATACGAAGAAAAATATGTAATCTACTAATGAGCAAAATCATTTTAATGAATGGATAATTGTGGTTAGGACTAAGAAGTTCAGTGTTTAAATGCTGAGACCATTTGTTGAAAGATCCCTTGCACAATTATTTATTAGGGTTCACAGATTTTTGGGAGATTTAAGAGGGCACCTACCTGGAAGAGTCTTAAATTATTCTGATGGTTGTGAAGAAGCTTATTACTGGACATTGCCACAAAAACAGTACTTGTATTTTCAGGGGTTCGATTTAAAGCTTAGCTTGCTGAGCTGTGTCTCATCTAGTCTTTGGAAAGGGTTGTAGGTTTTCAATCCTTTTGACTTACAGAAATGTACTGAAGATAGATTACTGTCACTGCAAATTGAGACTTACAGCACATTCCTAAAGGGGGTTTAGATCCATTGAGGAAAAAAAAAAGGGTATTTAAAAATAAAAAAGGGAAAATAGGGGGAAATGCCCCATTGAAAACAGCGAAGCTGCTCCACCAAAAAAGGTGGCACAGTCCCACTGCTGCTTAAGGGGGTGTTCCTGGAGCGAATGGGGTTAGGAAGATGCCCAAAGGCAGCTCTGCCCCTGGAAATGCCTTCCCCATGTCGGTGTGGCTATTCTCTTCCGGGATTTAGTCCCCGGACTGGCTGGCAGCGGGGGCTGGTGGAACTCCCAGACGTCAGTGAGTTTACCACTTTATCCTGAGATAAACAACTACCAAAGCTGGTCTGCTCATCACAACTGTATCATTTAAGACAAGATCATGTTTATGGCTGTATTGTTTAAGACGAGGTGTTGAACTTAATTGTTACAAGGGCCAGATATGACATAACTGTCAATTGGTTGGGCTGGGCCATGCCCCGCCAGCCCAGATCAGGACTGGAGGGGGGGGGGTTTGGCTGCCTCAACTGGCTTGCGGTCCGGATAGGAGCTCTTAAGGGGCTGGATCCAGCCCGCGAGCCTTATATTTGACACCCCTGGTTTAAGTCAAGATAGTGTGTCTTTACATCATGTATTAGGTTATTTTTCCTGATATTCTTTCCATTATCTCCTAGTTTTCCTTAGAACAAATCAGTGAGTACTTCTATGGTCAGCTGTGCAAAAAAGCAATAGAAGGTAATCAGATCAATCCCTGATTTGGAACTCCCTTCCTAGATTAACTGGTAGACTTCAGGAATTTAAGCCACAGTGTATCACTCAAGTAGAGAACAAATCAAGCACCTTTGAAAAGCAGCTATTTCTATATAACTAAAATAAATGCTAGCCAAGTTTATTAGGTTATGAAAGTTTATTTTCCTGGTATAATTAATAATGATTTCATTATAAAGTTATGTCTGTATGCAGGTTCTTTTCTTTGTTTTCTTCCATATTTGCAATGTTTCATTGCTTTAACTGACAATGTGTAAATGTGAACAAAGAGATAATACAAATGGGGTTATATTTGTTCTAAGACTCTTCTCAGTGTGTTAATTAACAAAGGACGTATTAGATCATCATCTGATTTATTGCCTGATTAAAATGGGATGGTATATGACTGTTCTACTATTTGCATTTTCAGTGGGAAGAAATAAGTGGTGTTGATGAGAACTATACTCCAATCAGAACCTACCAAGTTTGCAATGTTATGGACCATAGTCAGAACAACTGGCTGAGGACAAACTGGATACCACGTAACTCAGCTCAGAAGATCTATGTGGAGCTCAAGTTTACTTTGCGGGACTGTAATAGCATCCCTCTTGTTCTGGGCACTTGCAAGGAAACTTTTAACCTGTATTATATGGAGTCAGATGATGACCATTCTGTCAAATTTAGAGAACATCAGTTTACAAAGATTGATACCATTGCTGCCGATGAGAGCTTCACTCAGATGGATCTTGGGGATCGAATTCTCAAACTCAACACAGAGATTCGTGAAGTGGGACCTGTCAGCAGGAAAGGATTTTACTTGGCTTTTCAAGATGTGGGTGCATGTGTTGCCTTAGTATCGGTGAGAGTGTACTTTAAAAAGTGCCCTTTCACTGTGAAGAACCTGGCCATGTTTCCAGATACGATACCTATGGATTCCCAGTCATTGGTGGAAGTGCGAGGTTCTTGTGTTAATCATTCCAAAGAAGAAGATCCTCCCAAAATGTACTGCAGTACTGAAGGAGAATGGCTAGTTCCCATAGGAAAGTGTTTGTGTAATCCTGGCTTTGAAGAAAGAGGCTATTCCTGCCAAGGTAATGTAACCCAACTTTTTCTAAGGTTTACATTGGTGGTTAATTGAATTGTTCTGGTTTAAAATGCTTTAGCAGGTTAGTAAGACCTTGTTATTCCAGTCCTAGCCCCCTACCTCCATTTTTAGTCCAGGAGCTGGATTGCATTCTTGTTCTTGTTCTCTTGAGGGTCCACAGGTCTCCATATCTTCCTCACATGTTGACTTCATCCTGCCAATATTGCACATGCTTCCTGTTTGTAGGCGCTGTGCGTTGTTTTGCCCATTCCTGTCTTTCTTTCTTTCTTTCTTTCTTTCTTTCTTTCTTTCTTTCTTTCTTTCTTTCTTTCTTTCTTTCTTTCTTTCTTTCTTTCTTTCTTTCTTTCTTTCTTTCTTTCTTTCTTTCTTTCTTTCTTTCTTTCTCTTCTCCACCAATATATATTGATACATGAGCCCCACTTCTCTGATTGAAGTCCAGGGGCTTGCACTTTCCTGGTTTGACTTGTTTTGAGAGAAAAAGTACTGGAGGCTTAAAGAAGTGAGGTGTGTGTGTGGGGGGGTATCTACAACTGTTAACACATGTTACCAATCCTTTTGTCATGAAAAAGAGAATAACACACAATGATCAAAGGCCTGTTCATGAATATGACTGCCACCTGGTGATGTGTTTCAAGATACTAGTTCTACAACTTTATTTTCAAGGGTTTTTTGTTTTCTGCAGCATACAGCCTTAAACATTTACGATACTAATAAAAACTTAAATTTCTCCTTCAGAGGTTTATACTTTGTGAGTAATTATGAGTAAAATATTAATACTTCAATTAGTCTAGTTTCTGTTGTTTTATGGGAATAGCAGACAGTCATATTTAAGTTCCAGAGTGTTTCAAACTGTCAATTGGAGCCAAAGGAGGGCTTCTTCTTGTAGGATAATCTTTCCTGAGCAGACTGAGTCTTTCTACCCATGGAAGGTTCCTTCTGTGAGTGGAACATTCTTGCATGAGCAGAATAATCTTATTTAGTTTAAAACTCTTTGGAAGATCCTGAGCCACAATCCTGGTGCAGCCCCTGCGAAACCAGCAAATTAGATTATCTACTCAACTCATGTTTCAAAGAGTTCCAGGAGGTGCACATTGTTCATGCCTCTGTTTTATCCTCACAACAACCTTATACTATAGTTTAAACTGAGAGAGAATTAAGGGGCCAAGGTCCTGTTGTGAGCTTTATGGCTGAGAGGGGCCATGGACCTACAATAGCACATTGACACTTTTCTCTCAACCTAGCTCGCTTACTTGAGATGAAACTGTGGTGTTTCTGCCCGAAAGCAGTGAGTTTATTAACCTCAGACAAAATGCCACAACACTGCCTGAACTGAAGTGGTGGCATGAAGCTTTTTGACAGAAAGCACACTTCTGAAAAATGCAGTAGGACAGTTTCCAGGTTAACGTTCTTTTAGAATAGGTGCAAAAATACAGATTGCTGCTACAGTCACAGGGCGAAAACGCATGGCCGCTTTAGCCTCCTTTATTCCCTGTTTCAGCCAGGATTCAGCCAGGATCGAACGGACGTTCGGCGAAACGCATGCGTTCAATCCTGGCTGAATCCTGGCTGAAACGGAATAAAGAAGGATAAAGCGGCCATGCGTTTTCACCCACATATAAGCAAATTTTTAAAAAATCATCCAAAATTAATTTACTAAGTTCAGAACAGACAAATTATTTCATTGTTTATACCTCCAGATGAATCCTGTTTTTAGAGACAGTGTATACCGTCCCTGCTGACTTCAGACAGCAAAAGATTACTTTTGACCAGGAATGTAAAATGCAAAACGAGACTCTGATCCTGCAATCATTTCTTGGCACTCAGTGGAGCTGCTTTTTGATTTCCATCCCATTTGTTCGTCAAGTGAGCTTTGTACGAGCAGACCGTTCACAAAAGCGACAGGACATTCTGGTATGCTCTGGTTTTACATATAACGTCTTGCTGTCCTGACAGCTTTTATCAGGGCCCAAATTTGTCAAATATTTTCACCAGGGTGTCATTTAAGTGGCACTTTAAAAGCAGTTGGTAACCCAATCTCCTCCCTGCTGTTGACGTCAGTAACACAGCAGGAATCGGAAGGCTTGGAACCCAGTCCAGTTTTTCACATACTTTTGAGAGACCAATGTGGCTCAGTGTGGTTTCTATGTAGGCTTTTTTTTTTAAAAAAAGCTAAAGCTAGAGATTAAAATTGCTATTCCATATGCAGAGCAAATCAGAAGTGGGCAGGCAATGCTGGCATTTAATTATGAGGAATGTAATTAGGAGAAACATTTGGATCATAACTGAAATAGCAAAGTAAATTTCTGTGCATAGCTTTTATCACACTTGGATTTTTTTAAGCAGCTGCCTCCACAAAGATCAATTAGCATTAAATAGAAAGAGAGAAAAATGCCCAGGACATACAAAAATACATATCAGAGCAGGTTCATATGCTCATTTCATAGATTTCCCCGTCACTTTAAGATTTAGGAGTAATGGTTAGTCTTGGCTGAAGGAAATGGGATGGACCTTAAATTTTCATTAACATCTCCATTTAATAGTATGGAAACAGTGGCACAAGCCTCCTCATACTATTGATTCTTTCACTTGTTGGGTCTTGATTTGTAACAGCTTTCTCTGTTCACATCACTTTTTTGTATTTTGCAAACAGTGTGATTTCCCCCCTCACATTTGCTGAATAAAGCTATCCTTTACCACTAGTGCGGAAACTGTTCCCTATTTTTTGAGGCACTTTTGTCCAGTTGATATACGTTAAGCACATTCCTGAGGGGGGGCAAAAGCGGTTTGGAGGGGCATGACCTTGCGGCAGTGTAAGTGCCCACTTATCACAGAATAAGGGGCAATTACACTGCATGAGGGGGCATTTCTGTCAGCACCCGGGTGCTGCGGAGCTGCATGGGCCTCCCCCGCCAGCACAGCCTCTTCGGGAACAAAATCCCGGAAGAGAGTAGTGGCACTGGTGGTGGGGGGCAGTCCCAGGCGTTCCCAGGGGCCGAGCTGACTTTAGTCAGCTTCCTAACCCTTTCCAGCCCGGGATTGCCCCTCGCTGCTTATTTGGGGCTACGACACCTTTTTTGGTGTCTCAGCCCCTCTCTTTTCAATGGGAGCTTTCCCCCCATTTTCGCCTTTGTTATTTTTTTTAAAGAAGGCTTTTTTATTCTCCGTGGTGGCTGGGAAACCTCTTAGGAGGCGATGTAGCTGTGCCACTCCTGGCTGCCGCGGATTCAACCTCCCCCCCCCAGGAATGGGCTGCCCGTGCTTCAAAGGCTTCCCACCACCATTAGAACTTAGATAAGAATGTGATAACCCCTTTACATAATTTGAGTTCAGCAGCATCTTACAAACTAACAAAATCAGGGTACAAGCTTTCATGAGTCCAAGCTTACTTCGCTACATGCAAGCTTTTGTGAGCTCTGTCGCCCAAAAGCTTACACACACCCCCCAAAAAATGTTGGTCTTTCCTGAATTCGAAGTTTGCTCTACTACTACAAACTAACCTGGCTACCATCTGAAGTCCCTTTACATGATGTTCTGCCCAGAATGAACCTACTGGGGGGATTACAGCAGCAAGCTGTGTCCCGTGTCTGTGCACACTAACTGAAAAGTGTGCAAAGGTCCTTCATGGATACTGCTATATGCACGCAGAATGCTCTTCCCTCAACTGGGAACCCTAGCGCTTGTAGGCCAAAGCTGAGATAGGTTCTCTCCACTCTCTTCCCCAGCATGTTCGTTCTCCCCAGAATGTCATGTGAAAGACAGATATGTCTGTTTTTGTTTTTTATTTGAAGCTTTCTCTGCTCTCTGAAAAAGGTTTCTTTCCCCCCTGTGTCTCAGATCATCCGCAGCAACATACTGATGCGGGTGAGTGTTCCAGTAAGAAGAAGTTCATTCATTTTTTCAAGCTGAAACTTCTAATAAAATTTTGGACATTTGTTTTTAACATAGCTTAATTATTTACTTTAAAGACATCCTATTGGTAAAACATTTAAATGATCCTATAAAATATTTAGCCTTGTATTACATGAGATTATTAAAACTGACAAATGTAAAAACTCTGTCCTATGTAATAAAATATATTTTAACACAAATATTTCAAAAAGTATGTTCTATACAAGTGTAACAAGTTTCAACCTTGCAGCTTGAGTAGAACAGATATAAGCATTATTAATGTCACATTCAAATTCATTTTCTCATCTATGGACATACCAGTCCATAGCGTACACAAAAGTATATACAGACACAAGTATAATATATATACAGGAATTTCAGGAATGTAACTAAAGAAGCAGATTAAGCTAGAGATATTGCTGTGATAGCTTTGAAATATATTTTATGGCAGAGCTTTACTAAGATTTTAAATAATTCTGTATCTGGTTTCAGTTTGTATTTGGTAAAAATTAACCTTTTATGAAAGCAAGATTAGCAATAAATAAAAAGCTAAGGTTTCAGTCTCTGCTTCTTTCTTGTTCCTAATCTTAGTAACTTGAGGGTTTTTTGTTGTTGTATATATCTCCCTAAATAAGCAGTGGTTGTGAATTATAAAACTATTCTTTGTCAGAAGAGACATCGACTCAACTTAGATTTATGATTAGGTTGGATAGGTGGTTTGCTCTCACTTTGAATTACGGGAATGCATTCTACAAAAACCAGCTGTATTACCCATAAATTAATCTTAATTTCTCCAATCGACATATACTGCAGTTTTGGGGAAGAAAAAGAGGGAGAAATGGGCTCTTATTTATACCATTTTTGTTTAGAATTGTCCATTTCAGTACCATATGCAGTATGATCACAACTGGTAAAACATTTCGTATAGAAGAAGTCTGCTTAGATCATGTAGCTGATTTGTATGGTAGAATTATTTGAAGCATTTACGAGCAGGTCACTCGTCTTTTCAAACCATGCCGTCAAGTCTCAGAAAATCATTTTCAGATAACTAAACTTTGATTTTTGAAAGCACTTTCACTATATTTGGTGAAAATGAGTGAGATTAAGACATGAGATTAAGTTCATAGCTACACAAAGGTTGTATTGAGTTGTACAAGTCATGCATCATTGCGCTCTTCCCCTTGCCAGAGGGTCCTTCCTCAGTTCTGTCTGTGTTTAGAGTTATCGGACAATCCCTCATTAGTTCCAGATTGGAATGTATAAGAACTAACAAGGGTTTACATTACAACATTGACAGCTGCTACAAGACTTTGATAGAGGGCAATTGTAGTGAGCAGTGTGCATTTTGATAATTGATGAAAATACTCTTTAAGTGAGAGGCATTTTGAAAGATGACCATGGGTAGGCAAGCATCATCGCCAACTGCTGTTCCTTTCTTGAAGTACAGTGTTGCCAAATCATGTTGATGGCAGATGTCTAAATAACCACTAATGAAATGGTATTTGCTTTGACTCACAAAATTTTTGTATTGATGCTTCAGAATTCTTAAAGTTGATTCTTATTCTGCATGAGTTGTTGGATAATCAAGTTTTGAGCTCCAATAGTTATTATTCCTCTTTTAAATTGCACCATTGGTGCCTATATTTGATAGTCATTCTGTTAATGGCATAATATGAATCCATAATAAGTAATCAAATTTTCATCTTTTGTGGCCGTGTGGAAGGATTAGGAGTATTTTTTTTAAGGATTTGTAGTTTAATCAATGAATGCCTCAGCCACTTTGCAGATCAATAGACCTGTGGCAGAATGAAGGCAAAATGGTCTCCAAACAAATACGAGTAAAGGCCTTTAGCCAGTGGGGCAAAGTACCTTACTGACAAACATCTGTGGGTTCAGTGATTGCCTACTGTAAGGTTAAAGTTTGATGTGATCATTTAGAGCAGCTGCTGTTTGACAGGAAGCTTCACTTTGTACAAAGAAGGAAGGGTGGGGGGAACCCATGATGAAGCACAGCATAAAAGAGAGAGTCAAATCACATCAGTGGGGTGGATGAAGAATGACTCTTTAATTGTTGCTGGATTTTTCAGCTTTTTGTATTACCAATCCTGGCGTAATGTCAGCTGGGTTTCTCATTAGACTTTGTATACTGTCTCTCCCCACCCCCAGTTTTATTTGTTGAACTTTTGCACAAAGATAGGCCGAGTCTGTAGTGAGCTGTGTCTGAATAAATTCGTAAAGCAAACATAAGACAGTAAATACAACATAACCTACATTTTCTGGCTCATCAAATACACAGAGAGCGCAGGGCAGAAGGGAGTTTGTTTGCATAATCTCTAGGAAACACTGAAGGCAGGATGGATACCTCATATGTTGAGAACTGTGGAACTAAAGACTCATTAGTACTTTGGGATTATGCAACAAGGGTGCCAGTGTTATGAAGTGGTTAGAGTGTTGATCTATGATGAGGGAGGTATGGGTTCAAACCCCCAATTATCTGTGAAGCTCTCTAAGGGACAGTCAACATATCTCAGTACAAAACCAAGGGCCATGTAAACGACTTTGAGTTCATTTAAAGAACAGCAGGCTAAACATGGGATAAATGGATAATTATGAGTTTTGTAATAATGTAATTCCTCGAATTACTTATTTATGTTTTTCTTGCTTTTCTCTCACATCAATGGCTTGGACATAAGATATACACAACAGCACCAAGTCTATAGTGTTATCATCCACATTCTAGAGCTACAGTCTCTTGGGCAGCTGTTTAATCGAAGTAGATTTTACTCGAAGTAGATTGTATTTATTTCAGCAAAGTATACTCCCTTGTATATTTTCAAAGAAGTGTAGCCTTTTAGAAGTTGGGTGCACCTACAGAGAGAATATGCACAGTTCTTCCAGGTTTTTGTTGTTTCTTTTAAATAAGCATTGACTGCAAGAAAATGGATAGAAATTTTTTATCAGCGTGGAGGAATTTAACTCATATTTTTCCACATTAGCAATGGACATAAGATAGATGTGAATTCATAAAGATATATATAACTACATTAGTCACTTCTTTGTAATCAGATATATTGTATGTCTGGACAGTAATCATTTCGGAAAGGTCAGTATTGACACTGTTGAGGTCAACCATCCAAATTCTTTCATAATTTGAAATGAAACTGATGTAATTTGTGATATTGTTTGTTGGCAAGAAATGACATTATGGTACAATACTGTACACACCAAATTGAAAAATATGTAATATTTTAATCATTTGGTTTGCTACCTGATAAAGCAACACACTGTGTCGACATCTTCCATTATAGCCTGGTTTTGACCATCCATTTCACATTGCTTGTGGACCATTTTTACTTCTTGATAATGGAAGCATTTCAGTCAGAAAGAGTGTTCTGAAGTTCCCTACTTAATATTATGCTAATATAAGCAGTATAGTTGAGATGCCTGGTATAGGTGGATTCACAAAAGAGGAGGGGGTTGTCATATCAAGTGGCTCTCTCATATCTTACGTTTAAAAAAACACACACAAAAACCACGAGAGCAGGTTAGGTTGAAAGAAAATGACTGGCCCAAAGTTATCTTGTGTGTTTGACAGAAACAGAGATATGAACCTTGGTCTCCACAGTTCTAGTCCAACACTACATCACACTGACTTTCTAACAGCATTCTGCTGTTGTTGAGGGAGGGAAGCTGAGGCGAAAGTCTATGGCAGGGGTGTCCAATCTTTTGGCTTCCCTGGGCCACATTGGAAGAAGAATTGTCTTGGACCACACATAAAATACACTAACACTAATGATAGCTGATTCATAATGTTTTAAGTAAGTTTACGATTTTGTGTTGGGCCGCATTCATAACCTTCATGGGCCGCATGCGGCCCGGGGGCTGCAGTTTGGACAAGCCTGGTCTATGGGATCAGGGAATATAATTCAGTGAGATGGATCCTAACCCTGTCCTCTTACCCCACTGAGCAAAGTTTGAAGCTTTCCTCTAGCCAAAGGAGCCATGTTTCAACTTAAGTGGCTCTTGTATTAGAAAATGATTGGATCTACCCTGCTGTGCTATGAAAGTAGCACCTGGTGCTAGAGGATCTTTCTACCCTTTGGTACGGATAATTATTTCCCAGTATAGGCAAGTTTTACTATCTGAGAAACTTGAACCCTAATTTAACATTTTTAGCTACAGGCTTGATTTGCAATCACTACAGTGTGTATAAACATTCCTGACAAATGTTCAGAAAAGGCTTGTCTGTCCAGTATTATATCTCCCAATTTAGTACAGCTGTGTGGGTCACTGCCTAGATTTGAGAGTATCCTTTAAGTCAGATGTAGAACCTAATCCAGAACCTTTGAGGATTGGGCACTGGTGAAACTATAATTTTCTTCCTTACACTCAGGCTAAAATTGGTCACTCTGACAGTTAGGGTTGCCAACCTCTAGGGCCTGAAGATGCCCCAGAATTACAACTGATCCGCAGATGACAGAGATCAGTGTTCCTGGGGAAAAAATGACTGCTTTGGAGGGTGGACTCTGTGGGATTCTACTCCACTGAGGTCCCTCCCCCCCTAAACCCCACCCTCTGCAGGCTCCATTCCCAAATCTCCCGGAATTTCCCAACCGGGAGCGGGCAATCTTATATATCTTCTGACCACGCATAATGACGTGCATTTCACAAAGTGGGCTGTTTTGTTATTTGTGTTACTGTTGCTAGCTATTGCTTTTTTAGACAGATTTCTGAATAATAGTCCATGATAGTGATGATTCAGTGGCGGCGGCTGTTGAATTGAATTTGTTTCAGGAAACTGTGTATGTGTTTAGAGACAGATCAGGAAGAACGGGCAGTTTTGAAACAAAAGCTGAGAGTTCTTCCAAAACTATGGATATGGTCTGAGGTGAAAAATTGTTTTCTGAAAGAGATTCATATGTAGGACTACATACTCTTACATATTTCTAAATGTAAATATTGTAAGGATTGTGTAGATTTCTATTGCCCCCTCATCTAAAGAAAACTAAATCTAGTAATTGCTTTGAACTTCTCATCATGTGGAAAAGTGAGGAACATGCACGTATATACAAACATATGTATATACATCCTTGAGGAATATTAGGTCATCCTCAGAAACAACTAGTCATTTGACATGATATGAGGGTTATTTATTTAGATGTAACCATTTCCTTCCATAAGGCTGCGGGCAGCAACATTTTCTGAGCTTCACAATAATGCTGTGAAGCAGATTGCTGTTTTTCCTGTTATATAGATGGTAGTGGAGTCTTATTTGGCTTGTACTGGATCTAGTAAAGATTATGTAAAATGCTGTGACTGGAGCCAAGCCTTTAAGGGATTTTAAGATGACTGTCAAGGTCAGTTTTGTTTTGTTTTTAAGAATAAGGCAGTTCCCATATGTACACAGTAGTAACAATAAAGGAATTATTCAACACCTTGATTCTTTTCTTCTGCTTGCACAGCGGTATGTCTACATTATATTGTGCTGGGACACAAACTGTGTGATGCTCATATTTCTTTTCTTTTCTTTTTTTGCGAGGGGAAGAAAGATTATTGCTAATCGAAGATAGGGATGCTGGCATGTTTGCTTTTAATCTGGCTACCATCCAGAAGTCCATTTGAAAGATTCATGTATTAGAGGGTTTTTTTTCCTTAGCAAGTGAGGTCTGTTTACTCAATCTATTTGTAAGAAACTATTTGCCAGACAGCTGAAACATAACACTGACATTGATGTGAGATACCGTGAAGGCCGCTGCTTAGTGAGCAGCTTCCCCTTGAATGATTTAAAGCTGGTGTCTGAACGGAGTCAAGTGAAATAGGGAATTTTAGAAGTCTCTCTCTCCCCCCCCCCTTTAACACAGGAAGTCTGCTTCTTCCCACTTTCATATTTTTACATCAGGATTTTTCATATTGTTATAAGTTTGGGCACTGATTGAATGAAGGGTGTTAGCTCAACTCTATAGTAACCTTACTATATAACCAAAATTTGGTGTACTGATGTTCGTTTATTGCCATAAGATTCAAGGGTTGTGATTCCCCGGGTGGGGCCTGGAGATCTCCCTGAATTACGACTGTTCACTGGAGATCAGTTTCCCTGGAGGAAATGACAGCTTAATAGGGGGGACTCTATGGCATTATGGTTCTATGAAAAATGCCCACAAGAAAAAAGCCCACAAGAAAATTGCCCACAGAAAAAAAAACCACGGTCATAAATTCACACAAGAAAAAAACCCACATGGAAAAAAGCCCACACAGAAAAAAGCCCACACGGAAAAAGCCCACACGGAAAAAAGCCCACATGGAAATAAGCCCACATGGAAATAAGCCCACACGGAAATAAGTCCACACGGAAAAAAGCCCACACGGAAAAAAGGAGATTGGCTAATTTGCAGTAAAGATTTATATCTGAATTATTATTTACTCGATTTATTATTGAATGTTGGTCCCTCATTTAATCCAGGGGGTCCCCATTCATTCCGGGTTTGTTTTCAACAGCTGGCAGAGATATAAAAACAGTGTAATAGCTTCATTTTCATGTCAAATGAAAGAACTGGCAGGGATATTAAAACAGTGAAATTGCTTTAATTTCATGTCAAATAATCACGGTAAAGGAATAAAGTATATAGTTAAATAACAAATAAGAGACTTTTACAGAAGTGTGAATAAAATTAATGTGAAATGTAAGAATAAAAAATGAATAATTATCAGGTATTATCATACCAGTACAAATAGTGGTTTTCATGATTTGGAAATAATAAAATACAGTTCTTTCTGATCTAGTTATTTTTTATTAAGTAATTGTGAATGTTAATAGTTGTGAAATTTATGTTATGGGTTGTAAAAATTGTGTTATGGCTGTAATTTTTTAAAAACAAAATAAATAAATAATATTAAGTATTCAAATGTGAGTATTTTTCTGTGTGGGCTTTTCCCCATGTGGGCTTTTTCCGTGTGGGCTTTTTTCTGTGTGGGCTTTTTTCCGTGTGGGCTTTTTTCTGTGTGGGCTTTTTTCCTTGTGGGCTTATTTCTGTGTGGGCTTTTTTCCGTGTGGGCTTTTTTCCATGTGGGCTTTTTTCTTGTGTGCATTTATGACTGTGGGTTTTTTTCTGTGGGCAATTTTCTTGTGGGCTTTTTTCATGTGGGTTTTTTTCTGGTTACCGGCATTATACCCTGCTGAGATCCCTTCCTTCCCAAAACTCCACCCCTCCTCAGGCCCTACATCCAAATCTCCAGGAATTTTCCAACCCAGAGTTGGCTATCATAACTGTGATCTTTAATGTGTTTATTCAGATGTGGGGACTGACAAAAGTCATTTTTGTTTCATTTTTTTCTTCATGTGTTATGAACGGTTTAGTTTTCCCATTTTTGTTGCTACTTTGGATTGTTGTGCAATGTGTACAATAGTTACACACACACTTATATGTGGATATTTTATGGACAGTGCTGATTTATTGAAAACATATATCTCTTACAGGGAAAGAATCTATGTAAGGAAATAAAATAACATGAAAATAAACACACATAGATTTGATTTGATTTGATTCATATATGGAAGATGAAAATTGAAATTGGGCTATTTGACTTTAACCAGCAAGCTTGCCAAAGTTGATAGCATCCTTACTCAGACGTTAGTTCAGTTGGGTTCAGTTGGATGTAAGTCCTAATAATTGTGCATAGGGTTACAGATATGAAGGCTCAGTAGAATTCGGAAAAGGGAGAGCACAATTATTACTTTTTTGGACTTTTCAATTTTTCCAATGAGGTAAAAATGGAAACTTGTGGAAGCACTGGGGGAAAAACTCACATGCCGATGGAATATTTTCTGTTTTGGAAATTGTGAAATGCTCTTTAAGGCAAAGTTTTACCTACTCAAAATATGTAGGATGAAGGTTTTTAGGTAATCTGCAGCATTAGATTTGACATGGGCTACGCTCAGGCCAAGGTAATGATTAAACAGCGTATAACTGATATAGAACGACAAATAGACCTAGCCAAAACACCAAACTTTATTATTAGTGAATCCAGCAGGTATCTTACTACTCCTATGGAGTATCTAACCAATCAGGAAATTCCAAAACACAGAAGTGCCTTTACTTTGGCCAGATGTCAAGCCCTCCCTTCAGCCATTCAGGAAGTTCGCTTCAGGAACACACCATATGAGGAGAGAAAATGTCCCTGTGGTTCTGGAGCCATAGAAACGTTTGAACACGTTCTCCTCAACTGTCAATATTATACAGCTATTCAAGAAAGGTTCATCTTGCCATTAATTTACAAATTCTCTGGCTACAAGGGGCATCTTTATATTCCATCCCTGCTACAAGATGCGGACCCCGATGCAACATACTCAGTGGCTAGATTCTGTGCTGCTGCAATTGACTTACGCCGGAGGAGGGTTTGCGCTATTCAACAGCCCTGAAAATTGAGATGCGACAGTTTTAATTATATGTTCCTCTCCTCTCGAAGTGAATTTATTTATGTCAATAATGATCTAGCATGTTTTACTCTGATGTGTAGATATTGTATTTTGTGTAAATTGGTCTTTTATATGTTAACCTGTGCTGGTCATTGACCATAATAAAGATCAGTAACAATAACAATAGCAGCATTAGATAATAATTTCTGTGTATACTATAGACTAATATTGGGTTTATTTGTAATTTTCCTTGTAGAATTAAGCAATTTATATTTTAAAATGTTGTAAATATTCCAAGCATACTGGATTATTTGCTAACAAAATTACAAATGACAGATTATGTTGTTAAAGCAATAATATAAGTTTAGGTTTGATAAGAAAGTACCATGTATATTTCATCCCCCCAAATTTTAAGTTTTTTTCTAAAGAAAGAGAGAGAGAGAGAAGCCCCCCACCCCATTTTCCAGAAATGTTATATCTCTAGAGGACAAATGGTATGTTGTTGAATTAATCTTTGCAAATCTAATGCTGAATCTAGGTTTTAAAACAGGGTTACCAAGCTGCAGCTGCAAACCCACAGGAGCGTTTAGGGGACATGGACTGGTATGCCAGCATCGTGGCCGGCTTCTGACGTCACTTCCAGAGAAAACTGGAAGTGGCATCATGGGGAGGCTCTAGGATAGAGTTTTTGCAAATCCTAGAGCATTCAATGATGTTGCTTCCATTTTTCACCAGAAGTGGTATCAGCTCATCAGTGCAATGCCAGCATGCGTCCCCATTTCCTCCCTATTTCCTCCCACCTGTGCTTCAGGCCCTGGCAGGTAACAAACTGAATTTCCAGGAGGTCCCCTGCTGTAGTGGGAGACCTGACAACTCTAGTTACAAAGCATGTGTATTTCACAAAAAGAAGCAAATGTTATTGGTGGGGTGGTGGTGATCTGTTGCTGAACGCAAGCTCTATAATGCTTATTTTCAGTCTTGGGTCTTTAATATTTAACTGACTAACACATTATGCATCAGTTCTTATGTGCTGCACAAGAGCTAATGTCTAGCAGAAAAATTGATGGAGGTACTCAATAATCTATGAATAGAGTTGAATGTAGAAAATTAGAACTGAGGGGGGGAATTGTATCTATTTTTTCAGGGTAATTTAGGAACGTAACCTCTCAGGAAAATACCACTAATGTGTCAACTATATATGCTGCGCACTGAAATAGTATTTAGTCTGTAAAACTGTCTATACTACATAGAATCTACAATTTGATTTATAGGGAATTTTCAAATAATAGTAATAATGTTGAACTATGCAGAAGAAATCAGTGTGGCTCTCTTTAATGATTACAGTAATTATTGCTTTTTAAATTTTCTTTCACAGCATCATAATCCACTATGTACTGGTACATGTTAGCATCATGTGTACAGCTGTTGTGGCGAAGCCCTATGTAGCTAAAGTATAATGCATGTTTACTGTAATAATGGAACTAATCTGATAAGCTTCCTAGCAAAATGAACCCATGTAACTTTACATGAAATGCCATTGTGAATGTATTGCCACAAACAAATCTGTACACTTGCCTATTTTTTAGATTAGGGAGTAGCATTTTAAACAGAGGTGTAAAATAAGCGACAAGAATCACCTGTCAGGTACACACTCCCAGTCTGACCTACCTCTTAGCTTGTTGTGAAGATAAAGAAGGATGCGGGGAAAATCTATACCACTCGCAAAAGGAAAGGTGGTAGAAAAATGCAAGAAAATTCATACATGAAAAAAATAGATCTGCTCACAGAGCACTGCGTTTTGTTAATTTTCTTAATATGGGGAAGATTATATACTATGGGTATTGTCCCTTGTATTGGTAGTTATTCATAAGATCAAAGCATTCCTTCTGTGCTTTGTTGCTGTTGACATGACTTTTTCCTTCACCTTCTCCTGCTGTTACAAACCTTCGGGCCCTCTATGGCTGCTGTTTTTTTTCTCTGACACCAATGATGATGTTGGGTAAGACATAAGCAAAGGACATGGTCGGGTGGGAGTGGAGAAGTCCAAGTTTTTCTCTCCTAATAGCTGTTTCTGGCAAGGACTTTGACTGAGGATTGATGTTTCGAGTTGGTCTGGTGGACGGGAGCAGGAGGGCTGCATGAATAAGATAAACGACTGCAGATTAAAGTCCATCAGCTTGAAAAGACTATAAACTAAGTTATAGCGCTTTCCTTGTGATCTGACTTTCATTCACATTTTCCGAAACAAATATAAACTAGAAATACGTTTCCAAAAGAGGACATTGTCGGGCTACATTTCTAATCTTCAGCAATCCCCTTTAAAGGAATGGTGCAGCTGCTGTTAGTTTTTTAAGGTATTCAAAAGGCAGGCACTAATTATGCTTTTTTTTTAAAAAAATGAATGGCTTCTGGCTGGCAAAACATTTACACAACTAAATGGAAGCACCGTTTTAGATAGCGGTAAACTGGTTTGGGCCCTCATGCAAGACATAGTGAGTTTTGTATGGATAATGATCCAGGTAATAGAGGTTCTAATGCATTAACCTTTCAAAATAGGAAAGCAGTTATAAGCAACTAACACTGAGAAAAACCATTTTGCATAGAATAATTTCTGCTTCCTGGCTTTTTAAATACAGATTTATTGATCAGTCTTTAGTATAATAATGCTCAATCTTCTGATCCGGGAAAAATAGTATCAGAGTATGTGCAATTTATAATTTGAAGAGGAAATTAATTTAAAATTGCATTGCAGAGTAATAAACCCACCCTTGTAGTCAAAAGTAATAATGGAAAGTCCAATTTAAATATAAAACGTGCAGCTATTAAAGGGGAACATAGGGCAAAGAGATGGGAAATTGATGTTAAAATGAAGAATTTCTAGTTATGTGATGCCCACAACAATCTTCTCACTTCCAGCAAAGAATGTTTGTGTTTACCTTGACCCTAATTTAAACTGATTCAATTATCTTTTTTGTAGCAGCCATTTGACTGATGATAGCTTGAAATGTTGCATCGAGCTCTGCTTAACAATGATCGTTCAAATTATACATTAAATTACTGCAGTGTAACCTGAATGAATGGCTTTCATTAATGCTTTTGTACTTGGTATAATTTCCCTCCTGTTTCTAAGTGGAGTGTTTTCTTTTTCTCGGAACCGCAGGGCATTGTGCAGGTTAGAGTTCTCCATCAGTCAAGTATGAAAGATTTTTATTTTTCAAAAGGTTTATACGCCATTGTTTGGTTTACAAGATACCTGAGATAGTGTCCTTATGGTTTTAAAATGGCAAAACTGGTGAAACAAAAGTAAGTGATTCTATAGAGAAGATTATTTAATACAGAAGTTACCATTAGAAAACTTAAATGTGCCTATTGTATGTCTAGGGTGATCAAAGAGCAGTGCGTGTGTGCGTGCATGTGTGAAGGGCTGTCAGGTTTCTTCTGCCTTGTGTCAACCCTATGAATTAATATCCTCCAAAATGTCCTATCATTAACAGCCTTGCTCAAGTTTTGCAAACTGAGGGCCATGGCTTCCTTTATTGAGTCGATCCATCTCATTTTGAGTCTTTCTCTTTTGCTGCTGCCTTCAACTTTTCCTAGCATTATTGTCTTTTCCAGTGACTCTTGTCTTCTCATAATGTGATCAAAGTACAATAGCCTCAGTTTAGTCATTTTAGTTTCTAGGGGAAGTTCAGGCATTATTTGATCTGGAACCCACTGATTTGTGTTTTTGATGGCCCACAGTATCCATAAAACTCTCCTCCAACACCACATTTCAAAGGAATCTACTTTATTTCTGTCACCTTTCTTCATTGTCCAACTTTCATACCCATATATAGTAATGGGGAATACGGTGGAATGAATTAACTAGATCTTGGCCACCAGTGACACATCCTTACACTTTAAAATCTTTCTAGCTCCTTTATAGCTTTCCCAGTCTCCAGGGTGGTGTAGTGGTTAAGAGAGGTGGTTAGGAGAGGTGGACTCTAATTTGGAGAACCGGGTTTAATTCCCCACTCCTCCACATGAGTGTTGGACTCTAATCTGGTGAACTGGGTTTGTTTCCCACTCCTCTAAAATTGAGGTGTGTATGAGGGGGTGCCCCTGAGGCCCTAGATGAATATTGAGGTGCTGGCCAAAGACTAGCAAAGTTGTCCAAAGTAGGTTAGTTGAATGGCATGAGAAGACCTCTTCCTCCTCCTCCTCCTCCTTCTCCTCCTCCTCCTTCTTCCATAGATTTAAAAGGGGCTTTAATCTTGCCTTCAGCCCCTGGGATAGGGCTGGCTACTCTGCTGAAGTCCAGAGATGAGTTCTGGTAGAACTCCAGGCCCCACTAAAGGTTGATAATCTTAACAGAAATGGCTAATCTGCGTTAGTGGTTCTTGAGATGGGAGCAGAGGATATTAGTTTATTCAAATTAACCAGAGACAAAACGTTTTCAGTAATGACAACTCACCTGGGGAATGCCCTTCCCCTGGAGGCTAACATGGCACCTAGTACAGTCATTTAGGCATTATGCCAATATGGCTTTGTTTATCCAGGGTTTTAATTGAGGAAGTGATGTTTTACCACAAATTTAATAGTGTGTTTTAGCCTGGAAACTGGTAACTGCTTTATTATCCAATGCGGCTTAAGTCGTTCTCCTCTCCTCCAAAGTGTAAGTCATATCATTCTCCTCTTGTTTTATGCTCACAACAACTCTGTGAGGTAGGTTAAGCTGAGAGTGTGTGACAGACCCAAGTCCACCCAGCTAGTTTCCATGGCCCTAGTGAGGATTCAAATCTGAGTCTCCCAGGTCCTAGTCTCACACTATAACTACCACACCAAGCTGGCTCATTCACCCAGACAACCTGGCCCATCTCCCCTTCGCATAGCAACCTGCGAGGTTTGGGGGGGGGGCACCTGGTGTTACATCAGCCTTGGAGGTGCTGCTAAGGCCTCTGCTGTGTTTAGCAGATGACCATGACGGGGATCAGTGGACCTGCAAAACCATCCACAGCCACCCAGGAGCCCTTGGGGGAGACAGAGATTGGGTGGGGAGAGAGTGGAGCAAGGAGAAGCATGGGGCTCCTGACATGCAGTCAGAACCAAACAGTTGTGGCTCAACACAGATTTTATTGAATGGCAAATCATGGTGAGGTCTGAAGACTCCAGTTGCCACCTCCCTGGGGCCATAGGGAGAGGAACTGGGGTTCCCCTGGCATATGTATAAGTGTGGTGGAGTAACAGATGGAACTTGGAAGGGCTGGCTGCGTGCAACGTTCCACTCCAGGAGAGAAGCTGGGACAGCAGACTGAGCAGAGTGTGGGAGGAGACAGGACTAGCCATGCTCAGAGGTCTACACACTCAGAGGCCTATACCTCGGTTGTACCAATGGGTAGCCGCTGTAGGGCTGCACCAGTGCCCGAGAGCAGAGGAGCAGTGCTGGGGGCCTGCACTAATGTAACTGGCCCTTATGCCAATGTATCTTGGAGATACACCATTGGAAAGGTCAGTTGGCTCCCTGAGTGCTTTCATACATACACACACCCTTTAGGATTGTTCTACAAATAAATAAATGATGCGGAGCAAAAATGTACAATCTTGGGTATGCAGCACCGAATTATCAAGAAGTTTGGCAAACAATAAGAACTTTTCTTGAGTGTGATTTCAGATTGTTGTGACGAAACCTTAATGGTGTTTTCCTTTATCATGAAATTGTGGGTTGGGACCTATGAATCTGTTCCATTAACATTTCGGCCTGTCTCAACTCAAGGAGCCTTTTGATGAAAAAGATATTTTGTGCTGGAACAAGGTTCCTTTCCCCAGCAAAAGGCTCCACCGCTAGTAGAATACCTTAGGATCTACATTCATGGTTCATGGCTTCTTGGAAATATGCGTAAGCTTAAAAGTTGGAAAACTGTGTTAATTGAACTGGAATGGTCCCACATGCTGGTTACCTACTCTCACTTAGAATTCCCCTTCCCCCCATAAATGTGCTTCGAAAGAATGAAATAAATCTGTTCTTTTTTTTTTTACCAATGCTTAACCATGTCAGTGAGTTGCACAATAGGTTGTTCAAAGTATTTGATAGTATAAGATCCACATTTAGCTGTGAAGTGGGAATACTCCATCCTTATCCTTTTAAGTATATTGCAGAACTAAATCTATTTAATACAATATAGTATTACTACTGAAATTAGCACCATTTAAGTACCTAAGGGATACAGTTTCGTGTAAATTGTACTATAGACAAATTTTGTTTCCCAGCTCACATACAACATGCCAGATGAATTACCGTGAAGGGGTACACTGAGCAACCTTGACGCAGTTAAAATATTTTGTAGCTTTCCAGTCACATCTGGTCCAATGATGTCATTTCTGGATGAGAGAGATAGCCATTAACTATGATATACTTTACTTATAAACACAGGGCTTCCTTTCTTGGAGTCATGTGAACACTTTATATATAATTGTTCAATTAACGTTATGTAAGACAGACAACTTTCAGGCCCCCCACACTGACAAGACAATAGCATAAATAGTGTTAGCCTCACAGATAGCTCGATGATGATAGAGAAAAAGAAAATCACTTTCTTCAAGAAAGCATGCTTGAGCTAATGAATCCATATAGCCTGAATTTGTACTTTAAAAAACCCTACAAGAAGGGTTGTAACATGATTATGTAACATGAAGTTACATAATCTGCATTCTTAACATTCTGGTGGCAATTGCTTTTTCCACAATGTGGACACTTTGTGTCAGTGTTTTGATTTAGGATGGAACCAGTTGCACACTGTTTACAGAAGTGTCTCAGATATTGTCGGTGTGATATACAAAGGGATCAAGTTCTGTTGTATTTTCAGGTAGTCCACAAGTCCATGATCAAAATAATTGTTAAAATCCTGAAGAGCTAGAAGTTTCTTTAAAGTCTGCACTACGTGCTGAAGAAGCAGTCTCATTTTCCATTTAGATTTTAAATGTGGAACTGAACCTGCAATAACATTCTGACAGTTAGGATGGTTCTTCGCCAGTCATGCATTTATCAACACTGGACAGCAGCTGCAGGGACAAATGTAGCAGTTTAGTTTTAATCTGGAGGTTTTTAAACCTTTCTTCCATAATGAGAATTTGTAAGAATGAAGATCATGTTAAAGCATTCCAAGTGTCTTGGTGTAGTAGTTAAGAACGGTGGACTCTGATCTGGAGAACCAGGTTTGATTCCCCACTCCTACACATGAGTGGCGGAGGCTAATCTGTTTAAATGGATTTGTTTCCCCACTCCTACACATGAAACCAGCTGGGTCACCTAGTGCTAGTCACAACTCTCTTAGAGCTCTCTCAGCCCCACCTACCTCACAGGGTGTCTGTTGTGGGGAGGGGAAGGGAAGGTGATCGTAAGCTGGTTTGATTCCTCCTTAAGTGGTGGAGAAAGTTTGCATATAAAAACCAACTCCTCCTCCTCCTCCTCCTCCTCCTCCTCCTCCTCCTCCTCTTCCTCTTCTTCTTCTTCTCTCCCCCCCCCCCCCATACTGAGTGTCCACTGTAAGGTAAGAACTGAAGTGGTCCCAAGTTGTGGTTTGATGGTTCATGATTCCAGCACAATGCTGAAGGTAAGCTGGTAGAGGATGGCCAGTTCCTGGTTGAAAACTACTTGAGAACCCTAGGTATGCTGCCTTAAGTTCTGTGGTAGAAGATGTGATATAAATGATGTCTGAGAAACGTTCATCTACAGATTGTGAAGGTATGCAGAGATTACATTGATAGGAATGTGGGATTTGGGGCATAATTTTTATACACATATGAGCAAAGATTTGTCTTCCTCTTACTTTCTTCAATTACTATTCTTGGTTCCAGCTGTTTTGCTTCAGTTGAATATGTTTTATTAATATAGTCCTTGCATTGAATGCCAAATTGGTACACTGAATTTATCTACAGCATACAGTTCTATATCACTCAGGTTTTATATCATCACTGAAACCAGCTAAATATGAGTAAAACTGAACATCTGGATCTGTAAACCTGAGGGCCAAATTCCAGTTTGATATCAACATGAAACTCCATTGACCTGAGTTGATTTATGAGTATGTAAGCCAAGTGTCACTTCGGAGCTCATAGTTTAGCAGCCCACTACCTGTAAATCTTCAACCCTAAATGCT
Organism: Euleptes europaea; assembly: GCF_029931775.1. Classification (NCBI taxonomy): domain Eukaryota; kingdom Metazoa; phylum Chordata; class Lepidosauria; order Squamata; family Sphaerodactylidae; genus Euleptes; species Euleptes europaea. Next base: position 39,498,184 of record NC_079323.1, read on the forward strand.
ATCAATATGGCATTTGCAAAGTCTATAAATTAGACTACACCATCAAATGTTACTAATAACCAGGAATGGTATTCCAATATGGATTTCATTTCAAAAGTAATTTGAGCATAACACCGGATTAAAATAAGTTCTACGGGGAATGAGTTCATTGCGAAGAGGTGAGGTAATTAGGTAATAGTTAATCTATTATAAATTCATAATAGACCAATCCTAAAACTTCCTTGTGCACCAGGTTAAGACTTTGGATGTGTCACAACAAAACCCTTTTGCTATACCATTATTGCAGATATGTTACATTAACAGTGTTGTCCAATATACCAATACAAAAGTTTCAAATTACAGTGTTGCTTTATTTCGCTTCTCGCTCAGACCTCTGGTGCCGCCTAATTCTCAGCAAAGGAATATAAGAGCGTGCTCTTTTTCATTCCTTTTTGTTTCCATACATTTTTGTCGTGAGCCTCTAATTTTCGTTGAATGCATTCCCAACTGGTTGGTATTTCTTTTTACGGAATTTAATGGCATTTAATATGCCATTTTTATATTATTAGTCAGTTTTGCGAGATCTTATTTGCAGGACATGCATGTATGTATTCCTGTTTGTATATAAACATACATATCCAAGGATTTATGCATAGAGGTCTTCCCATGGAACTGTTAATATGTCAGCATTTTAAAAAAAAACTCAGATAGTGTTGTATAAAAATGTATGCATGGGAGGGAAGTTATGACTTTACAATGATATGGCTTGAATCCCAAGTGCTGGGTAATTGGGCTCAAAACTGCTGTAATGTTTTTAGTGACCTTTCAGACACAGCATAACTAATTAAGGCAGTATTTTCCAAAAGCAGTCTCTACGCCGAATAATTTTCTTTTTTGTCTCAGCAATACGACAGATTGGTAAACTCGATCAGGCGCCTCACAGACAGACAGTTTCATATTTCTGCAAGCATTTCTCTGGCCAGCCTGACTTGATTTTTAAGAGCTGAGGTAGTGCAAAATTAAAAATTAATTAATACGAATGTATCTGTAATCAAATGGACTGGACTGAGCTACGGTGTTGATAACGGCTCTGTTCCCTAACCCTGTGGGCAGCTGATGTTCACAGATATGCAAAAGCCACAACAGGCAAAGCTGACAATTGAACATAGTGGGTGAAGGGGCAACCATTTTCCTTCTAAGCCCAGTGGGGCCAAATAAAACAGCTGTTCTTTGTCTCATTTCAATGGAGAATCTTTCAGATTGGTAAAATAATATATTAGTTGCTGATGAAAAACATCAAACTTTTACAGAATTTGTGATTACCCCCCACCCCCATATAGATGTCACATGTATGTTTAAATATTTCCTGCCTGAACAATAATATTATCATGTTTAGAGCCTTATGCTATGTGATATATTGGGGAGGAATATATCACTTTGGCAATTGGAGATAAAGCATGCAAGTTATAGAGAACATTTCAGATCCTCTTTTGTGCACACATTCTGTGCAAGCCCGTCATGCTGGCAACCAGGAATTGAGCTCATATTGTTCCAGCCATAGCCCCTCTGCTGTGAAAGAGGGTGAAGCAGAAGTTACAGTGAAAAGTGCCAACAATGATCTGAAACAAGAAATCAGAACCCTATTAAAGAACAACTTGGTTCAATTGTTTTAACTGACTTTGCTGTCTTGCGGACTGGTAAACAAATTTCCCCAACAAATAATTCGGCACAAAATTGTAGAATCTGGTTCAGCACTGCTGGTCAGCCATCAGGGATACTGAGCACTTCCAAAGGATCATGAGCAACATTTGAACTTACCCTTTTCAAACTACTACTGTATAAGTTAAATTTCTTTCTTGGGACTTGTTTCAAGTTCAGATCACATGCTATGCTGAGCAGCGTTGCACCTGTGCAGTAGTCACCTGTACTATGCAGTTATTGTTGGGTTTTGTATGTGTGCACGCACATGCCTGCCTACCTTTTACCTTCTCCAAGCTCTGATGGGTGCTGAAACAGATCTATCTCTTAATTATAGTCCCCATTAAGGAAACCTTCACCGTCATTAAGGAATGTTAACATACTTTTTGTCCTAGAAATGGGCTCCAGATATCCTTTATGCCAAACCATTCACAGCAATTAGACACTAGAGCCTTGACTTAACCGCATGGTGTTGCTGTTAAGATTCAAGGAGTCAAGCAGTACTGAGTGGAATATCACTGTGGTACATACTGTAATGCTTTCTACACAAGATACGTAGCCACCTCATTTGGGTCAAAATAGCTATAATACAATTATATTATTGTTTTGGCCTTTGTTGTTTCCTCCCATGGGTCCTATTTTGTGTGGGAGAAAGGGTAGGTATAAATATTTAAACAAATAAATACATGGCAGCAAAAAAAAAAAACACTTCTGCCAAAGTGTGTGTGTGTATAACTGTTTTTTCTTAACGCAATAGTGTATGTAAACAAATTAAAAATGAATATACAGAAACAAATCAAGATAATTGGTCTGTCCAATAATACAGCATGACTTTAAGTGCTCAGTGTTACATCCAAGGAAATAAACCTGTCAGCACCTGATACTGCTGTTTGCTACTCTGAGTTTCTCTAATCTTTCACAAATATATATACCATTTATTCTGCTTCTCCTTTTCTGCTTCTAAATTGCTTTCCTTTTTTGGCCACAGTTGCTGCCTTAGTCAAAGGAATCATATACATACTTGCCTGGTATTCCGACCCAATGAAAACAGCACAGGTCTGAACTGAACATCCTGTTGCTCTCAGCTTTTAAATGTTTCCAGAGTGCATTCTGTTTTATGATAATATGCTACCAATGTTCTTGTTAATTCTTGGGATAAACCTGAACTTTGCAAGCTTGCTGGTTCAGTCTGAACATCTGTATTCCATTTCTCCTATGTGAGAAATAAGCCATGATTCTGTATGAGTGAATACAGGTATCTCTACCTTTCCACTGCCAATCTCTGATGACCCCCACTCCAGATGGCTGGAGTCAGTAGATCTTTGGAAGCATCATGAGACACAATATGGAGGGCTCCAACCTGCAAGTGAAATTGGGAAAATTATAAAGCAGGAAACAATCAGTAAACTGCTATTTGTTGAAAATCAAGTGTTTCAACAAATTGTGGTTTGTTTCTTGACTTCAAACCAGGATACTAAATGGAGAAGAAACTGTAGTTTAGAATTCTTGTTTTGTAACAAGAAACAAACTGCATTTTGTCGCATGTGGACTGCAGTGATCCAACCGAGTTTTTAAATGGTATATTTAGGCGATTTCAAGTACTTTAAAAGAAGGGAGAAAACACATCACTGGCCTTTATACACTTTTTTTTGCAGTATAGGATTCAGTTGACCAGAAAAACAAACAACCGAACTTGGGTTGAATCTAGTGGAAGATTTAACAGAACAAGTTGGTGACATGGATTATTCCCTGCCATCTCATTTCCTGGGCATCCTGCTCTTCGTTCTAAAAATCTTCCTGGAGGGTTGAAGAAAAACACCACAGTAAGGGGTGCTGCAAAAACAGCAAGTGGGACTGGGGTAAAATCTCCTTATTATCCCTACTCCACTGCTATTAGTTGAGAGGATTAAACATTTTGACCTGATCCCCCATCATTGCTTCAGTGCCCTGCACTGTGGGGATTTTTTATTTTGTTTTTTGTGATGCTCTCCTATCACACTAAAAGGATTTTCTGAACAAAACAGCAAGCTGCTTGGGGAAAGGAACGATCTGCTCTGCCAACGATCTGCACTGCCCTCCAAAAACTCTATGGAAACCATAGAGTTTTTTTGGGGGGGAGTGTTAGAGCACCCCCATCGTTATGTTGGCACTTCTGATGTAAAACTGAACGTGATGTCATGCACAAATTGCTGCCCCCCTTCAGCTGGCCTGCTTCTACTGGCTGGCCAGCTGAGGAGCAGTGGGCAGCCCAGTTGATTGGTGGGCAGTTGCCCACCATAACCAGGCAAGTGGTAAGCCTATATATTCTACCCCATGCCTGTCCGGTAATAAATAATACTTCCTTAAGCATTAACATCTGATTCCCCCCTTTTAGGTTATCTTAAAACCAGAAATAAAATAAGACTAGCCAGTTCATTTCAATGAATTACATTAGAATTATCACATCAAAAGAATTATTTAATGTACACCTTGGATGTGATTCATGTATCTTGTAGAGTTGCTAGGCTTTAGCTGGCAACCTTTGGGAACAAAATGAGGCAGAGTTTGGCACGCTGGCATGACAGTGGAATGCTGACATCACTTCCGTTAAAGACAAGAAATGTCACAGGATTCTGTAGGATTTTCAAAAACTCCGTGGTAAAATCATACACCTTTTGTAAATTCTAGGTTTTACCGGAAGTACCATGAGTGTGCAAGCATGATGCCACCCCCGTTTTCTCCTGCCAGCATTTCAGGTGCTGGCAGGCAAAGCACATGTTTGCCAGGAGGTCTCCCACACAAAGGGTTCCATGGTGCAGTTTAGTGATCCAACTATAGTGGGAGACCTTGTAAACCTAGTAGGTTGTCACATTCATAGTCATTGCTGCAAACTCTAGGAGTATCACCTTCCCTTTTGTAAAATGAAAGCTAACAAGTTCAGGCTTCTAATTCTAACTACTTATTTACCGTACCTATAGTCTGTGTTCCTTGCTGAGCTCAAAGCAGATTACAAATTAAGCATAAAAAATAGAATCAAGAAAACGGTGTAAGGCATATACCATAAACGACTCATCCAATGGATAACAAAAGTTGGAATCAGTGCAGTGCAAATGGTATAATGCATAAAGCTTTGCAATAAACTGCAACTTTATATAATGCATACAAGGAACTCTGCAATACGATCACTATATGAAAACGCCCTCCTGAAGAATTACATTAACTATAAACCTATTCCCTTTATAAAAAATATCCTTCTGAACATTTAAAAGAGTGCAGTATAGGCAAGATAATGCACACAGAAAATAGTGCAATAATAGGAAATGGTGCAATAATAGAAAATGGTGCTATAAACTACAACCATATTCCCTGTATGAAAACACACTCCTGACTATTTACTATCAACCAATTTGATTGTATAGAAATACCCTAAAAGTTGGTTATTTGTTCTGTGGGTCCCCTACTGCCTTTCCTTTTAGTAAAATGTCATAATAGCAGCCAATGCTTCTCCAATGGCTTTTGAGCAACCAGTCAATTGCACTGTATTTATGGCACACTGCCCACCCAAAACCTCTGGTCTGCCATACCCTACAAAAGTCTCCTGTAGTGCACTCTTTCATAAGAAATGGCAGACCTCCATTGTGAGTCTGCTACCAACAGCCACTTTGAATTGAGGAAATGGCCTTATGCTGTGCTCCCGAAAGAACTTTGGTGCCTGCAAGAGCCAATCTAGCAAGTAAGGGGAGCTCAAATGCAAGATTTCCCTTACAACAGGAATGAAGATACTTAAGGAGTATAAATGATCTTCAACAGAATATATTTTGTTCTACCAAGCCCTTTTGAATAATTCAATCTGAAGCCTAAGAATATTTTATTGTATTTGGGTATAAGCTTCCTTTAACTGTTGCATAAAATCACTATGCAGAAGCAGGCAATGGCAACCCACCTCCAAATGTCTCTTGCCTTGAAAACCGTACAGGGTCACCATAGGTTGGTTTCAAACCCACCCACCCCCAATAGTTTTCCTCCCTGTCAAAATGTATATTGTAGTTTCTTGAAGAGTGACCAATCTTTTTGTTTAAAATTTAAAAGCGTATATTGATGGCAATATTTATGGCAGTAAATGGATAGATCATTTACCAAATTAGGCTAGACTGAATAAGGAAGACAAAGAGGGGGCTGCACCAAAACAAAATGAAAGCAAAAAAACAATTGGTGCAAGTGAAATAATATTAAAATATTATTTCCCTAGCACCAATTGTTTCTTTGCTGTAACCCCAATGCGTTTTGCATAAGCTTCTTCAGGAGGATCTTTTTCTACTTCAGCGTCCCGTGCAAGCAGTAAAGCCAATGTGAACATTGTTTCCAGACTGAATAAGAACAGCACAAAAAATGAGTTTGTGACATTCATTTAATAGAAGTACTGATACAACGCCTCAGCTTCCACGTTTAAGGCAGGCCTTACTGCTATGGCTGTTCTTAACTTTGAAGGCCATTATCTTAGGTATTTCTGAAAAAAGCACTTGGCATGATCCATTGTACTGATGGCCATAAAATCTAAGAAATGCCTGAGAATGTCAACACAGCACGCATTAACAAGTATAGCCTGGGCTTATCTCATCTTTGAAGACACCGTGGTTTAAATTAATATATATTGGTTTTAATGTTTGTTTCCACTGGGTCATGAATTGTGTAGGTTTTATAAAGCATCCAGGATTTGTCCCTTTCATTTAAAGCATTGTTTTAAAGCAACATTTGCCTGTCAGGGTTTTTTTTCCCCATAGCACATTCTTGACCTAACAAAGTAGTAAGAATTGAAGTGTGTGTGTGTGTGTGTGTGTGTGTGTCTATAATGGATTTTCATTTTTAAAGAGTTTGAGAAGTTTTCTAAAATTAATATTATTTATTTATAATCTGAGAGTGTCCCTGAACCCCTTGACTGACTATAGAGAGTTTAAGGACATCTCATCTGACTACCCTTAAACACAGGAACCGTCATAGACTAGCAGTGTAATCCTTATAAGAGTTACACCCATTGAAGTCTGTGGATTCAGAAGAGGGTAACTCTGTTTAGCATTGTACCGTAAAATAAATACTCATACAATGCCTCTAATCAAAAATTATCAATTCACTTTTCCAAACTGCCTTTCTTCATTTCCTTTCTTGCTCTCTCCCATCCAACTTCAATTCTTGCTTTTTTCCAGGTGTCATTTAGTTATTTCTAGCGATAGCATAAGATTTATGTGTTGACAAGTGGTGAGGTGAAACAGTGGTTAAAGCATAGCTGCAAACGATACTCCTGATCCCAGCAGGAGTTGCTGGCAATCTTGCAAGTTTTTTTTTTGTCAAGTTCCCCCTTGTGAATAACTATAAATTACCTTCTAGAAAACATTTAATGGGAGCTAATATCACCCCCATTTAGACCTGCAGATTCCTGAGGTGCACAGCAAAGGTTAATCCCAGAACACGTGTACGGAGTGGAGCCTGTGGTGCGTGAACATTAGATAATTTTCAAGCTTATAAATTCTCAGTGTTACTATTCTTTATAATTTTAGATGTATTATAATACCCTTTATTTATTGACATTTCCCTTTCAACTTTTTTCTTTATTCACAGTAGTCTTCCCCCCTTTCCCATTTCTTAGAAGAAAACAATGAGCAAAAAGTTGAGTCGCTGTAGAAGACATAGTGATAATTATTTAGCTATACTAAGTTAAACAATAGAAAAAGCACATATCAATGCTGTTTTGATGCATTATGGGAAGAGATCAGAGCCAAGTTTCATGGTTTACTTTTTAAAAAAATAGTTTGTTTCCTGTCAAGGAAAGAGGGGAAACTTCAGGAAGACTACAGAGTGACGTCTTTGTAAGCATTTACCTTGATTAGTAAAGGGCATAGTGTGTCTCCAGAGAGCTTTGGTTTTGAACTAGTTTCAACAATTTGCTGATAACTGTAAAACAGGACTATTCTTGGAAAGGCAAGGCAAGTACAAACTAGGAAAAACGTAGTCTTAACTCTAGCAAGAGCAAGTTATGTAGCAAACTGACTTTGATATATAAACTTTCCCTTAGCGGTGATCTTTAAAAATTAGTAAAATTATATCACTATTTTTCAGTCTTTAAAAGTCTTTAAAAAAAAACAACTTTAAAATTACTTAGAATATTGAGGGAGGGGATGTAGTGGCGGGCCAGCTGCTGTACATTAACATAACCAAACTCACCTGGGTTTGGCACCAGTACACTCACACCATAAAAATCTAAAAAGTGCTTTATAAGAGAAAATTAGGAAAAGATATTAAAACAAGGCACGCAGTTCAGTAATGACAGGATGCATAGAAAAATAACAAAGCTAACTTGCTGACTACTTATTGAAGTCCTAACACAGTGTAGTTGGTTCTTGAGGCATAAAGTTTCCAGAGCTTAATACAAGTGTCTTTCCGGCAATAAGGAGGGGGAAGGGGGAGAATGGGAAGAGACTATTCTTCCAACTAGCTCAGTGGTTCCCAACCTTTTTTTGACCAGGGACCACTAGGACTTTTTTGTTCCGTGCAGGGACCCCAAGGTTCAAAATAAAAATTCTGAGAATTTGAAAATAAACTTTAATCATAACTGTTAGTTAAACATTAAACTTAGAATAATATTTGAATATATTTTTATAATAGATAACTTTTAATTGAAAATGTTAATTTATTATGGGTTTATAACTTTGTTTCGCGGACCTTAATTTAGTTCTCGCGGACCCCTGGGGGTCCGTGAACCCCCGGTTGCGAACCAGTGAACTAGCTGGACAAAGCTGGCCCTAACTTGATGACCTCCCTCAACCAATCATAGGGCTGTCTTCATGGAAGCTTCCAGGGGATGAGCGAACTGTCCCCCTCCCAAGTGAAATTCTCAGCTGAAGTACATATTCCAGTTAAGAACATGTCCTTGGGAGAGACTGATAAGAGAGTGCACTCTGTACCTGAGAGAGGCAGCAACTAGTTTAGGCTAGAAAATTCCTTCAAGATGGATATCCTCTTGACAGGGGAAGGCAGAAGATATCTATCCAGTGAATAATGCAAATAAGGTTTGAGATATATTGGGTCTAATTCATGATGGGACTAACAGCACATTCCTGATCTTTAAGGGCAAAAGCCCTTAAAAGGCCAGGAAGGTGCTGCGCTGGCATTAGGGCCCCCGCATTGGCGTCCGGGTGACTTATGCCCGTGTTAGTGGCCCCAACGCCAGTGCGGAGGCCTGGATAGCAGTCTCTGGCGCTGCTGTGGCCACGCCACCCCAGGACGCCAATGGGACCTTCTGTTGGCATCCCACCCACGTAAAGGCCTGTGCTGGTGTTCCGGGGGTTGTTCCCGCAGCAGGCCAGGGGGAGGAGCTACCGTTAGGCAGCCTCCTGTCCCCTTTCACTCCAGGTACGCTGGTGGTGAAAAGAGCGAGGCTGCGACTGATTTTTAGCAGGCACAGCCTCACTTTTCTCTGTGGGGCGAAAAGCCCCATTTAAAATCCAAAAAGCCTTTAAAAGCTTTTTTTTTTTTTTTTTTTTTTTTAGTTTTCAGCACTGGGGAAATGGATTAGGAGGTGCCGCAGCGGCACTTCTTCCCCGCCGTTCCCCCACGCCAAAAGATCAGGAATGCACTGTGAGTGTGTTTAATCTTTAAAAAAATAATCCTACTAATCAACTGTTTGGTAGCCAAGGGAGAGACATGCAGGACGGAATCCTCATCCTGATTGTCATCATGATCAGCTGAGCTTCTTTAATTTTCAAGGGGTAGAACAGTGAGGTTCCATTGGTCAGATCTACCTGTGAAATAATAACCCCAGTACCCCCTTATGTGTGCAATTCTTCATCAAACTAAGGAATGCATGCATGGGAGCCTGACTCTGAATTTATATAATTCCTACTTGGATCAGATAACTTAGCCACTTTGCAGCTGATTTGCTGTGAGTTCGCATAGGGCTTTTGTTCTCTCTCTGACAGCAGTAAGGCATAGCTAAAGTGTGTTGAATTGTATTGGATGACCAGCAGCATTTTAGAAAGAATCAGAATCATACAACCTTTATTGGCATAATATTGATGGTCACAAGGTTAGAGATAAACTGATAATACATATCTAGATTAAAATTAAGTTTGAATCTTAACTTTAACAACTTCTGCCAGCAGCATTTTAGAAAATAGCTACTATTGTTTCCTGTGCAACACAGGCAGCCATTTTGCTGTTTTTTCCAAAACACTCCAGCATATACATTAGCAGGAACTAGCAATTACCCAGAAACTTCAAACAACTCACCCTTTGATTGAAAAATTAAATAAACCTAGTTGACATATCTTGGGAATTTATGAATAGGCTGACAGACATATAGACTCAATAGTTGGTCTCAACGAAAGCTCATTAGAAGTACATGCTGAATTTATAGGTAGACCTTTCTAAATTATTTGAAGGCAATGGGCTTAAAAAGTGTTATTTTGCTTAGGATAGCACTGGCAGCATGCTACATTTTCACATCATCTCTCCCCCTTAAACCTCTGCAGTGAATGTCACAAAGTTTTGTGGGAAACAATTTGGCCTTGAAGGCTGCTTAGTAAAAAGCTTCCTGTTGCCATTTTTGTTACACACCATGAGATGCAAATCCAGTTCATGTTTATTTGTTTGTTTTCTTAAACCCATGCTCATGTGCTTCCCCCCTTCTCCAGAAAGACCACTAAATCTCAACATGTGCCTTATATTATAAAAGCAAAATAAACCTAAGTAGGAAAAATCTTAAATGTTATAGATCCTAAGCATTAAAGATAATTTGCAATCCCAATTATCTTATCTCTCCTTTTTAAAATGATGCTTCATACCTTAGATCTTGTGCACATTCTTTGTGATGGAGTCTGTTTTGCATAGGACATTATTTAATCTGTGAAGTCCTTCATGGGTAACTGACCTTCCCTATAATTATTTTAAACATGTCACACTTTATCTGATTTTAGTGACATTGCCTTCTTATTCTTTGTCTGTCACTTAGGTGTGGTCATGTCTTCTTGATGTAACAGAAAAAGAACCTCTTATAGCCACTGAGTAAGAAAGTTTGAAATTAAACCAAATCAAACATGTAGCAGAAAATTAGTGAAAACCAAACTAAGTAACCTAATCTCTTGAAAGTTGAAATGTGAACGCTCTAGCAAATACTGTAAGTAACTCAACCAACTGGTAACAAGTGTTCTTGTTTGTTTTGCAAATTGATTCTGAAAGAAAAATGGCTCAGCTCTAATCTATCTTCTGGTGTAACCTCTTGAAGTTTTAATAGGCATTATTCTGTGTATTTACTAAAAGCATGTAATTTAATTATCTTTGGGTAAATTTCACTGCATCTTACGTTGATGCTATGGGCCCCCAAACCTGGAAAGCAATAATATGACAACATTTTGTAATGGTATGGAGGGGAGAGGTAGCAATTTCGTGCCTCAGTGGTAGAACGCTTAGGGCTGTTTAGCTTGGAGAGAAGGCGGCTGAGGGGAGACATGATAGAGGTCTATAAAATTATGCATGGTTTGGAGAGAGTGGACAGGGAGAAGCTGTTCTCCCTCTCTCATAATACTAGAACGTGGGGGTCACCAGCTGAAGCTGGAGGGTAAGAGATTCAAAACAGATAAAAGGAAGTATTTCTTTACACAACACATAGTTAAGTTGTGGAACTCCCTGCCCCAAAATGTGGTGATGGCTGCCAACTTGGAAGGCTTTAAAAGGGAAGTGGACATGTTCATGGAGGAAAGGGATATTCATGGCTTCTAGTTAAAATGGATACTAGTCATGATGCATATCTATTCTCTCCAGGATCAGAGGAGCATGCCTATTATCTTAGGTTCCGTGGAACACAGGCAGGATGGTGCTGCTGCAGTCGTCTTGTTTGGGGGCTTCCTAGAGGCACCTGTTGGCCACTGTGTGAACAGACTGCTGGACTTGATGGGCCTTGGTCTGATCCAGCAGGGCTTTTCTTATGTTCTTAACATATGCTCAGTCTGCAGAAGGTTCCAGGTTCAATCCATGGCATCTCCAGTTAGAAGGACCAGGCAGTAGGTGATGTGAAAGACCTCTGCCTCAGACCCTGGAGAGTTGCTTGCAGTCTGAGTAGACAATGCTGACTTGGATGGACTCATGGTCTGATTTAGTATAAGACAGCTTCATGTAAGTTCAGGATAAGCTAGAAATCCCAGTAGGCCTTTGCTGTCTCTGGGGTTATATCAAATAGTTTTATATGGACCATGATGCAATTCTTATTTTAAAAACTGAAGAATCAGCCAGTGATTGGCATACAAACTTGCATCAGCTTTGCAGTTCCCATTGGCACTTATAGTATTGAATGGTCATGGAAGACGTGACAAAGCAGCAATGAAAGAGGAGAAAATATATTAGAAATATCATTGTAAGATGTTGCTAGATATGTGAGATGTACGAAATATGTTCCCCAAGAAGCTTTATTAGTTTTTATTAGCTTCCCCCCCCCCCCACAGAAGTTTGGTTAGTTTTCCTGTAAATTCATTTTAAAGTTATTGTTTGACAAAGGTCCTCCTGTCTTTCCTATTTTGGTATCAGTATAATAATTGATTGAACAAATGTTGATTTCAGAGAAGCCAGTTTGTGTTTTAGCAACAGATGGATACAACTATGGTGATATAAAAATGAACTGCTTATCTGCCAAGACCTGTACTTGCCTTTTGAAGTTTTGTTCATGAGATCTGGAAAGTAATACAGAAGTAGCAGACACTTATTTGCTTACCAGATGATGTCCATTCATTGCTGCACTTACAGTATGTGTCCATCTTCTTTCCTGGGGAAGGCATTAGTGGAATGTAACATATTTGTGCAATCAGATTTAGATTTCACTGGAGCACTTATATAGAAGAAGAAGAAGAAGAAGAAGAAGAAGAAGAAGAAGAAGAAGAAGAGTTGGTTTTTATATGCCGACTTTCTCTACCACTTAAGGAAGAATCAAACCTTCCCTTCCCCTCCCCATAACAGACACCCTGTGAGCAAGGTGGGGCTGAGAGAGCTCTAAGAGAGCTGTGACTAGCCCAGGGTCACCCAGATGACTTCATGTGTAGGAGTGGGGAAACAAACCCAGTTCACCAGATTAGTGTCCACTGCTCATGTGGAGGAGTGGGGAATCAAACCCAGTTCTCCAGATTAGAGTCCACCGTTCCAAACCACCGCTCTTAACCACTACACCACTCTAGCTGTCTAACTAGCTTGATACAGTCCTATGAGATTTCAAAAATGGTGGCTTTCAATTAGCATGCAATTTCAAATGCCATAAGAGCATCAGCTATGAAGGTAGCTTAGTTTACACAGGGAACTTGCTGTACCCCTGTTTCCAGAGCCGTACCCCTTGTTGAAAGAATTGAGGATTGGCCAGCTGTTGCAGCAAGAACTGAGGATTGGCCAACTGTCCTGCCTCAATATTCGGTTTTCTGTTTGGTTCCCATGTGATTCTCATGTAGCTTAGACATCTGATTTGCTAGGGCTGTTCCTGAATTATTAGGAACAATCAGATCTGCCACAATAAAAAGTTCTATGTGCAAAACATGGAAACAAATTGTCCCTTTTGTGACTGGTTTCAAGTCTGCTTCTTAAATTCCATTGAGTTGTATCCTAGGGATCTGCTCCACTACTTTCCTTTGGTGATAAGGGTACTGGTACAAGAAGCTCTTCTGCTGGCAGGAGATTACTTTCACCATAAAAAGTTCCAATATTCCATAGGGTTCAAGCCATTTTTACTACGTGGAGATAACGTCCACATGGGAGATTAAATTGCATTTATACTAATTGATTAACAGATGCATATAGTGAAGTTCAAATATTACAGTCTAACAGACTCAATTTATAACACGGATTTTAGACACTTACCCTCCAACTACCTTCTGTCCAGTTCTCTGCAATTTACTTTTATTACTGTTTAAAATTCTCCAGCCTACCATGATTGGTGATTTAAGTTTGGGAATATAGATTTGAATGTTCATCCCATTCAACTCAAGAAATAACATCTCTCTCCCCCTGCTCATGCCTCATCTCATGATTTCCCCTGGTGTTCAAGAGCAGCTTTTGTGGAGGCAAGGGGTTACAGCAGGAAGGCAAGATCCATCCCTGAAGCAGAACTCCTCTTGCGGTTTCTTGAATTCAAGCCACATTGGCTGATGCTGAGAAAATCTCCATGTAGGAAAAATGTGACACGCAAAACATGTCTCCGAAGAAAAACAGATGGCTTGGGAGATGGAGACAAAATGTCCAGCATGCCTCACGCAACAAGAGGTTCTATTTCAGGACCTTCTCACAACAGTAGACCAAGGTTTGATTTTTTTTTCTTTGTGTGCATGCAGTTTTTCAGTTGCTCAGGTTGTTTTGTTCAGTTTCACGCTGTATAATTGCATGTAATAACTTTGTATGTTTGCATTGAAAGACCTAACATGATTTTACTGCCAGAATAACATTTTACTGAGAACTACTATTTCCTGAAAACACAGTTGAAACTTTGGGATAATTAGAAGCATTACAAGAAATTGTATTAAACTTACCCACACAGTTTTAAACTCCCTCAGACTTCCTCAGCTGCTTTGCATGAAGGTAAACTGAACCACAAATCCACATTGATTTTCTTTAATCAACATTTTGGTGGCATCTCCGGATCTTAATGTTTTAGTGCATATATTATTGATAACTATATGTTGCAAGCTATTTCTTACAGACAGGATTGAGGTTACTGAAAGGAAAGGGAAAGTAGCCTGAATGTTAAGAGTTCTATGTCTGTTGTACAGGACCAGTACGTACATAACTTTTTCAGACAATGAAATAATTCATGACCCCTCTGGTAGAATTTTCATTGGTGTAAAAACATAAACTAGGCAATCCTGAATGTGGCTATAAGCAGTGGCTATAAGTTCCCATATTTGCAATGTCTGAGAAGAGTAGGCATATGAAAATGGTTTATACTGACAGTGCATTCCTGAGGAGGGGGACTCCTTTGGAGGCTACGTGACCCCTACGCTGCGTTCGTGCCACTTGTGCCATGCAATACCAAATATTTATTGGTGTTATCAAATATTTATTGGTGTATATAGTTGTTATCCTGTTACTATGTATATATTTTTTTATCTGCTGGTCTTGGACCATATTAAAGTTATTGATTGATAGTGCCATGCAAACTGGCACGGCGCTGGCGTGGGACCACTTACACTGGTCCCTCTGGACTGCGGCGGCAGCACAGCCCTCGGACACCGGCTCAGCCTCCCACCAGCACAAGTCCCCACACCGGCATCCTGGGGGGCATTCCCATGGCATTCTGAAGGGTGGAGCTGCCCTTAGGCAGCTTCCTAACCCCTTTCATCCTGGGAACGCCCCCTAACACAGTGGCATTGTTGTGTCACCGTTTTTGATGGAGCAACATTGCTGTTTGCAATGGGGCCTTTCCCCCCATTTTGGGTTTTAAAAAATAAATCCCCCTTTTTCTACCACGGTAGCCACGAAACTTCATTGCAGGCAGCATGGCAGTGCAGCGGTCATGCCATCCTCTGCCACTGTGGCTCTCAGGAATGGGCTGTGAGTCAGCGCATTGGTACATTTAGCCTACCTTTTTCTTTCCTGACGGGAAGGAGCTCTCTGAGGTCTGGAACAGAGGTCCATCCTAGCTGTTGGAGATGCCAGTGACTGAACCTGGGACCTTCTCCCTGTTCCACCATGTTCATTGGATGAGCAGCTGATGATGTTTTACATTTGCAAATGCAAGTGTGCTGTCAAAGATTGCTGAAACTGTGGATCAGCTCAGTGACAAATTAAAGCTGGTGCATTGAAATGTGCCAAGATAATTTTATTTTCTGTGTTTAATGTAGCAATATTCAGGTTTCATATCAATTAAAGTACACAGGAGCCAAAAAGGAGCAGCAGCAGCAGCTTTCCATAGTATTGCTCTTAGTTCTTGGACGCTGTTTAAAAATGGCATCATGAAAAAAGTTTGATTAAGTGAGAGAGTCCTAAGTTTTATGAAGCTTTCTATGTGGCGCATGAAGATTTATGACACTGTACCAAATGGCTCTCTCAGGAAGCCAAGGTTCCCACCAAATCCAGGAAATGATGCATTTTTCTTTCGCGCTAAAGAGCACATTATGTTTAAAAGGAGGATATCAGACAGTCAGTGTTCTTTTGAGGTAAGGCAGCTGCGGTGTTACCTAAAGTAAGAGTGTAGCAATTGTGTTGAGAGGTTGAATATTAAATTGAAAAATAGTGTTTCCCCCCCCAACTAAATATATTAGTTTTAATTTGGTGGGCATTACCTATGATTTTTTTCTGAAAGGGCATCTTTTTTTAAACAGAGCAGGAGGCCTAGATTTCAGTGCTACAAACATCAAAAGGCTGCTATGGTACTCCCGGTGCCACACAACAAGCTTTTATGTTCCATGAATACCTGAAGAATGTGAAATTACATGCTCGTTTTGAGAAGTGCCTTATGGCTGTTCTTAATACATTAATCTTTCCATCTTTTATATGGAATTGCAGTGGATTATTCCAGAGCTGAGGTTTAAGTGTGCCCTGGTTCTTGAAAAGAACGCTTCAGCTTTGACATTTTCTAAGATTTATTAGTTTAAAAGTTTGCTTCAGCAATAAAACCTCTCCCTTGTATAATTTCTGTTTCAAAATATGAACAAAAATAACTGAAAGGTGATGTTTGGGGTAAATTTACATGAATTTTACCTGGATTTCAATTGGGTAGATATAAGGCTATGTCTTATACAGTAGAATAATTTAACAGTTCAAAACGTTGGTGTCTTGGATCCTAACCCCCTTTTTGTTTTTCAGCAAGCACTTTTTGGAAGGGGGGATTTTCAGCAATTCCCCCTACCCACAACAGAACCCCACTTTATCCCTATATATTCCTAGACAAATCCCCCCCCCCCCGGACACAATTTCAGAGCCGTATCAGAATCAAGGAAGTGGGGGCTATTTCCCTAAATCTAGCACAGCTCTATTCATGCTAGATAGAATCCATCCTTTTATATAAGCAAAAGGGGAGGGAGAATACAGTATTTAAAGCTGATACATCTGGTGCATTATAAAATATAAGTCAGTTTTTCATTTCATGTAAAGAGTGTAGGGGTTTTGCTAGAAGGTATGTTCCACAGAAAAATGACATGAGTAAATTGTGAGTTGGGTGTGATCTATAATCTCCCCCAAACATTTTCTGAAAGCAGAAGGGAGAAAACAAGCTAAACCACATTGTGGCCTCTGACTGTTCCTGATCCATATTTTCACCCACTCCTCTATCTGGACTGGTAGACTGAAGCAGACATTCTTCTTCTCAAGAGTGACTGGAAAGGATGGGTGTTTTGAATTTAAGAAGAATCTCATAAGGATACCAGTTACAACTGGGGTTCAATTGTTGTTAGATGTTTGGGGTTGGACTTAGAGACTAAAGTCCAACTCACCATGACAAAAAAGTCACACAGCTTTTTTCTAAATACCACAAGCATCCTTAGGAAATTCTGAGTCCTCGTTTGGAGGAGATTGAATGTAAGGAAATGCTTAGCCGTTTCCTGTAATGCTGATCAAAATTTCTCTCTGGTGTGTTTCAACCCACATGGGAAAAAGACGCTGGTACTATTATGAATGTAGGAATCGCTGCATGGACCACTCATCCATGTGATTATTTTAATCTTGATGCTGACTTAGAATGGATTTCTTGTGCCACTATATAATGACAAAGGCAACTATTAACAGAATATTTTCTGCTGGCAGTTTAAAGTGGAAAAGATCTTCTTGGCTAGAATGGATGTCCTAAATCTAGCTTGAATCTAGCTTGGCTCAGTTTTGCCATCACTTTGTCTCTTTCAGTAGTTCAAATAATGGGGAAAATGTGTCAGAAATGAAGGCCTTGATGCAAAGAAAATTAATTGAACAAGTTTGAATCAGTTGGATTTAATTTGATGACCAGTTACACATTTCATTGATGCCGAAGAACCTTTGGCACAGGTAACTTTCTCTGACTCAAAATTATGTACATATCCTAAAAATGTAACCATCTTAGATTGGATCCTATGAATCAGTTTGGCTAATGGCAGCAGTTTCCTCTAGCTCCAGGCTGCTTGAACGGGAATGATGTTCTTGCAGAAAAGGCTTGGTTAAGTCCTGCTAATTTTAATCACATGTTTTCTGCATTTCTGTTTATTGTGAAAGCTAAGTACAAAGTGTACAATTAAAATGAATATATGCTATATTTACTTCTAAAAC
The DNA here is from genome assembly GCF_029931775.1 of Euleptes europaea. Taxonomy (NCBI): domain Eukaryota; kingdom Metazoa; phylum Chordata; class Lepidosauria; order Squamata; family Sphaerodactylidae; genus Euleptes; species Euleptes europaea. The sequence goes on from NC_079323.1 coordinate 39,516,088, forward strand.
ATCAAAAAATCATGCTGCTTTTGAAAAATTAAGTTTCTTTAATGAAAGGCACATAACTGAGACAATATTTGAAAAATAGAAAAAATATCAGAAAAAGGCACACACCTGAGAGAATATTTTGTTAGCTCCATAAACAAATGTAGTGTGCCGTGGCACTAAATAATATGGACACTCTGGTCTCTGGTTCATCTAACTCTGTTTTAAAACTATAGTTTTACACTCAAGGCAATGAATCAAAGCTTTGATATATCTTTTGATTCCCGAAAGCTGCAGTGATGCTGAAGTTATGGCTCATTTTACTACAGGGTTAATCACACGCCAAGCTGTAGCCAAACGTTTGGCTGCAGCTGCCTTTACAGTGAAAGTTCATGAGTTCCCCCTTGATCATATTTCTTTCTTTTTTTCCTGGACAACAATCTTTTATGGGCTCCATGATGACTTCATACACATTTATATACTTTATACAAATTACTTATCAAAAGCCTGGTTTATAATATCCCTGAGAAGCCTTTTAAAATGCATTTGAGATGCTTTTCTGCTAAATGAGAATTAATCTAAATGATTGGAGGGACAGAGAGGACATGTTTATAATTTCCCCCGTTTTCCATTTGTTTTGAAAAGACTGGACATATTGTTACTTAAATTAGTGGAGCTTCATTTGGCGGGGGGTCACCTTTGGTTTAAATTGATGGGTTATATAATATTTCCCTTGAAGGAAGCCATCACTGAACATGTGGTTACACAGTAGGTGGTAACGTGTTTAGGAAATCCAATTCTTCCAGGTGGGAAAGAAACCTGACAGGTTGAGTAATAGATACATCATTGGTTTACTAAGATCATTAAAGGAAAATCTTTGTAACTGTGTTCCTCTTTCTTTTAGGGTTTCCATGTAGGTATCCCAAATGGTTGTAGTGTGTATACTGTAACACAATAACTACCATGGGGGAAGAAGAGTGTCAACTCACCCAATCAGTACTTCTCACGTGTTATCGTATTCAACCCCCCTCCCCCCACATACAAACTGCATAAGATATAATTACTGACAAATGCCTCTCTCGTGGTTTATTGGTTCATGTGAACCGACTTCAAGTGAATAGAATATTAAAGGACACTTCAGATAGTATGGATCATTGCAGATTTAATACGCTGTATGAAATGAATGTTTAAATCTCTCTGGTTCAGTCTGGATAGGCCAATTTTGACTTTGTGGTGTTTTTAAAAATATATATATATCAGCTTTTCCTTCCTCACACTGAAATTTCTCCATTAAAATTAATTCACTTCAAACATTAGTATAGGGTCAGTGTAACTATAAATGGAAGAAATGAGCATGGACGAAATGCTCATTCTGAAGCATATGAGATTTAGAGAACGGGATTTCTCTGTTACTACATAGATTAGCAAGTATGAATCAAATTGAAATGTATATTCATGGTATCTAAAGTCCGCTCTAAGGTCTGTAGTTCTGCCCGTTGTCTGGGGTCATCTACAAAGATAATTGAAAAGAGGTGTGTATGAGCTGGATCGAATGTTTTCTTTGATGGCACCACAGCTATGGAATAGTCTCCATTTAGTGATTTGCTTATTGGCATTTAAACGCCAGGCAAATATATTTTTGTTTCATTTGACTTTTTGTTAAGTTTCTAGCGTGGATTACTTTCTTCCCATCCCTTGCCTTGTACTACTCTGTATTAGGGCCAAGATTAGACTACTGGCAGGAAGTCTTGAACTAGAGAATCCAGAGGCACATTCCTATCCGAAACAGATATCTCTTTTAGTAGAAGAGAAGTCAGCTCTCTGATCTCCCCCAAAACGCTGTTTTCAGATTCTATGAAGGTTTTTATTGATGCCATAAAATTGGTCTGATTTGTTCTATGTTATTTATATATGTATGTAGTTTTTCATTATATGCATACAAGTGAGGACTCCTGAGACTGGTGAAGGAGGAGAATGGGAGGACAAAAGGATAGTGAGATGCAGCTGCTGCAGTATAACATTTGCAATTAAAGTTCTAGATAAGCACTGGTTTTTATTTTTTAAGGAATTTATGGAGCCACCTACAATTAATTAATGTCAGCCTTGCCTTTTTATTTAGCTGTCTGGAGATAATTGGTTAAAGTCTTAAAGATTTGTTTAATAAATGCCTAAGGTAAATGGAGCTGAAAATTCAGAGAAATGGCTCAATTTGCTTAGTATTCAGTGAAGTAAGCTGGTCTGTCACCCATTCATATATGGAAGCTTTTTGGTTAATTGATCACAAGTGACATCCCACTGTTTCTTAAATGGGGTAATTCATCTTCAAAAGAGTTCTCTTAATATGGTGCACCATAAGGGTGTAAGTCAGCAGAGCAATTTTGTGTATTGTGTCCTCAACTTTTTTATACCTAATAAGGAGCCAACTTGTCAGTGATAAGTAATGACTGTACATTTTAAAAAATCCTTGCTATAATTACAATACTGGATTGCAAAACAAATGCCTCTGAATCCATTTTGTAATGTGTTGTACAGGAAGACTATACTGGCTGGCATGCACTACAAATGGCTTAATCATAGATAAATCAATGACATTACCATTCTCCCCACATTAGCTGTGTTTCTAAGATGTGAATAGCGAGTAGCTCATTCCATTTCTCGTTTCTATACTGGGAATTCAAAATCAATGAAAATGGTGTTCCTTTACCCTCTGAAGGTATTCTTTTGTGTACCAGATGTGTTGTGCTGATTTAGTAAAAAGGCAAAGAGCACTAGATTTGGGTATGCTATTTCCAGAGGAAAGTGCAGGGAATGTTTGCTATAACATTATGAACATAGCAGAATGAACTTCAATCTCAAGGAATCAAAAAGTGTTCAGTTTTCCATAAAGAGCTCTCAATACTTTGCTGTTGATCCTGAAGAATGATAGGTCAAAGAGGAAGATATCAGTCAGTTTTCACAGTCTGGGGGCAAGTGTTGGATAGACAATCTGTCTGCATCTTTCAATGACAGCAGCAGAGACAGAGGGGGAGCTTCTCATATTTAACTCTAGATCGATAAGAATGCTGCCAAGGAATGGGGAAGAGAACCAGGGACATATTGTCATCTTGTCGCTACCGGTTGTTGTACTGATCGTACAAATCAAAGTGTCTCAGCAGTGACAAGTGATGTTTCTGTTCCCATTGATCAGGGATGAATGAGCCACCCTGGAGGGGATGATTGCTGTTCAGAGAGCAAAATGGGCAATAATCTGTTTTCATATGTGTTAAGGGATCCATCAGTAATGGCCATAAAAACAGGTTATAGTTCTTACAAATCAAGAGTCTAGACCACTGGTTCCCAACCGGGGGTCCGTGGACCCCCAGGGGTCCGCGAGAACTAAATTAAGGTCCGCGAAACAAAGTTATAAACCCATAATAAATTAATATTTTCAATTAACAGTTCTCTGTTATAAAAAATATATTCAAATATTATTCTAAGTTTAATGTTTAACTAACAGTTATGATTAAAGTTTATTTTCAAATTCTCTGAATTTTTATTTTGAACCTTGGGGTCCCTGGACCGAACAAAAAAGTCCTAGTGGTCCCTGGTCAAAAAAAGGTTGGGAACCACTGGTCTAGACTCATGGGTATTGACTTAGTAGAGGACAGCTTTATTTGTTCATATTATATATTATATATGGTTCAGACATAACAGCAGATCACTTTGCTTTCCACTGCATGAATGACCCTGATGGACAATTCAGTTGTCCTCAAACATCTTCCTATCATGCCTCACCAGACTGGGGTGTGAAGTGAGGGAGCCTCGAAACAGCCTCAACAGAGGCTGCACTTTAGCTTACAAGAGGAAGGAAAGGCTCTTGGTTTTGGCCCTGAGGGCAGGCATAGCAAAAGACTACCAGTATTAGTCTCCTCAGAAGTAAAGGTGTCTCAGGAGCAGAGACCTCCTTGGGATTAAAGACCTACTCAAGTGTAGGCCAAAAAAGATAGGGGATGGGAGTGGCAGGAGGAAGGGGAATAAAAGGACAAAGAACGAAGAAGGGATGATGGACTGATTAGGGCAGGAAGTTAGACATATGGTAAGATCTGGGGCTTTGGGGGTTAGAAAGGCCCAGGCCCTCTCCTGGACCAGACAGGCAATATTCCTGACCAAAAGAGTAGCAAATTGTTCTTGAGTAGGGCTGCCAGGTTTCCTGCCACAGTGGGATACCTTCTAGGACAAACTGCTGGCCCCCACTGCTGCTCAGTAGGGCAGCAGGGGGAAAATGTCTCAAAAATTGCTATTGGAGCGATGGCATGATGTCAGCTTGTTGACACAACACTCTAGGATTCACAGAAAATTCTATGGTAAAACTATATAGTTTCCATTAAGTCTGCATGCAGTGACATCACTTCTAGATTTGCCAGAAGTAACATCATGCTGTTTCTCCTATCCCCCTACCCCATGTTCCATGCCCCCCCCAAGTCCCCTGCTGGGTGAAAGCTGCCAGCTGGCAACCCTGCTGTCATGTGTCCTGTGTGTGTTAAGTGCCATCAAGTTGCTTCCGACTCATGGCAACCCTATGAATCAATGTCCTCCAAAACGTCCTATCTTTAACAGCCTTGCTCAGGTCTTGCGAACTGAGGGCTGTGGCTTCCTTTATAGAGTCAATCCATCTCTTGTTGGGTCTTGCTCTTTTCCTGCTGCCTTCAACTTTTACTAGCATGATTGTCTTTTCCAGTGACTCTTATCTTCTTATGTGGCCTACCTACCCTGAAATTTAACCCTATGATAACGGTGTAGTGGATAAAGACAGAAATTATAGAATCCTGAGCATGAACCTAGGCCTACGAACAGGACCAGAGCCTTGACAGGAACAGTAAAGGACAGGTGGAACCCCAGACAGTAACCTGGCATTTGACTCCAGGGCTCTGTTGTTGTGAACACATAGCAGTAAGGCACAATCTTATCTGTCCCACTGGTGTCTGACTGTTCAGGAGGCTGAAGATGGATAGAATGCCTGGGTGGAGAAGCAGCCCCTGGCCCTGGGGACTTGACATTCCCTTATTCCAGAGATTTGAATCTCAGGTGTCAAGGAGGGAAAATAGGGAGGAAGGATTGCAGGAGCACAAGCAGCTTCTTGTTAGTTCCAAGTAGCTGCAAACTGTTAAGTCTGGCCCAAGCCCATTGTGCAATTTGTATGATCTCCATTATTAGCTAATTATCCTTTAGTTCTTTAAAGATAAGAATTTCTTATTTGTTATTTCTTCTCACTGATAAAGCTATATTTTCATTTGTATATACTTGTCTCAGCAGCCGTCCTAGGAGAATTCCATGTCTGGATTTTTCAAAGACTTCTTCCGGATAAAAAGGCAGCAGTATCAGTTCTGAATTTTTACTGGGCCAGATGGCCTGTGATAAGCATAAGTAACTAACTTAAAAATAGTAACATTGCTAGAGCAACCAACCAGAAGGCAAGCACATACGGATTTCTTATAGATAGATAAGGCCGCAGTTGTAATAGAGGGCAATGCAACAGACAATATTAACCCAGTGTAGGAAAAGATACAATATCATACACCATTGCATCATATGATAAAATTTGTAAACTCACAAGCTATCTAGTTGAGTAACATAAAATACTGACCAAGTCAGCTTCCTTAAATTAAGGTTCCACACCTCACTCTACTGAAATTCACACAGGGTTATTCAAATGGAAGCCCATAAGAGCCCAAACTGTGTACCGAATTAAACAATTCTCTGAAATCCTTCCTGATAATATTTATTTATTTTATTTATATTTTAGATTTACATACTTCCCCTCCTCCACTAAGGCGGGGCTCAGGGTGGGTAACAACAGAGCAAACTATCTTCTTCTCACGGAGCTCCAGAAACCCTGTCACAGGGGAGGGGAGGCAACATGATGTGGCCTTATCTTGTCAGATCTTGGAAGCTGTGCAGGTTTGGTACTTGGAAGGGGGACCACCAAGGAAGACTTTGCAGAGGAAGGCAATGGCAAACCACCTCTGCTTTTCGCTTGCCTTAAAAGCCCCTTGCAATGGTTGCCATAGGGCAGCTTCAACTTGATGGCACGTTACTCACACAGAATACACCAAGACTACATTTTTGTATATCATTTTCATGTATAGGCAGGACAATGCTTCTGCAGTTTGTGGGCTTCCTAGAGGTATATTAGCCTGTGCAAAGCTTTGATGCCCACATGAAACTCTTAAGTGTATTTTCCTTTAGACAAGGATCACGAAGGACAAGAGATAGCTAGGAAGAAAGGAAAAGAACCTTTGCTAATTTTATGACAATAGTTCCAGGGGCAAATTTCCTTCATAGGTCTGAACAAACATATTGGTTCCTTGTCCCAGAAAGGAAGATCTAGGCTGTAATCCTAACAACACTTTCCTGGGATTAAGCCCCACAAATAATATCGGATTTACCTCTGAGTAGATGTGCTTAGAATTGCCCCTGTAGATACCAGTGTTGGCTTAAATGACGGTGTATCCATTTGAACACAGTGTATTAATTTGAATGCCTGATCTTTTACCCTTCTTTTCAATTCAGGTTCCAAAATGGCTATACTACAGGTTCGCCAGTGTTTGGGAAGTCCCACACTGGCTTGATACTTAACACTGATAAAATAGCCATATTTTATTTATATAAATTTATATCCCGCCTTTCTGCCCACACAAAAGAGGAAAGTGATAAAATAGCCATTCTTTATTTTTTTTATTGTATTTTTTAAATAAAAGGTATACCCTGCCTTTCTGCTGCTATAAGGGCCACCAAGGCAGGTAACAATTTAAAACATACATGATAAAATCACATTTTAAAACCATTAAAATCAACCCTCACCCCAATACACATCATTAAAATAAATTAAAAGCAGAGTCAAAATATGTACAAAGCGTTAAAAAACAGCGATTAAAATATTGGTCTCGGAGGAGGCATCACTGAAGGAATGCCAAATGAGACAATAAGTTTTCATCCGCTGGCAGAAGATGGCAACAGAAGAGGACAGATGAATCTCCTTGGGAAGTTGCAGAGCTTTGGCGCCATGACTGAGAATTCCCTTTCCCAGGCATTCCCACCTAATCTCAGAAGGCACAGGCACCCAAAGCAGGGCCTCTAAAGATTAACCCTTGCCTGAACACTCAGAGATGCTGTCCATCAACACTATTCCCTTATCTTAGTCAGGAATGTTAAGGCACCTGGCCAGCCAGAAGTGTTTAACTAGGGTACCTCTACCCATTCTTGGATCACTCGGTGAGCTTGCCAAATGAATCATGCTTAAACAGCCACACTAGTCCTGTCACTATACTTAAGGCTTTACCAGTCAGGTTAGTGGTCTGGTTAGTGGTCTGCCCAATTATATGTTGCCTTCCTTTTGAAAGAGGGCAACATGACCAAACAGTCCCCACTTAAAAGGCAGGAACCGGTTAGTTACCCATACCTCACCAAGTCTGATCTTAGGGGTGAAATAGGAGAAGAAGAGTTGGTTTTTATATGCCGACTTTATCACTTAAGGAAAAATTAAACCAGCTTACAATCACTTTCCCTTTCCCTCCCCACAACAGACAACCTGTGAGGTAGGTGAGGCTGAGAGAGTGTGACTAGCCCAAGGTCGCCCAGCTGGCTTAATGTGGAGGAGTGGGGAAACAAATCCAGTTCACCGGATTAGCCTCCGCTGCTCATGTGGAGGAGTGGGGAATCATACCCGGTTCTCCAGATCAGACTCCACCGCTCCAAACCACCACGTTTAATCACTACACCACGCTGGCTTAAATACCTTAAGGACAGCTTCTCAAAATGTATATTTAACTTATGAAGTAAAGAAGAGCAGCTGGATGGAGGGATGGATCACAGAAGCATAACAGAGGATAGGAAAAGGGCTGTCCCATCATTCTCTGATCTGCAGGGGCTGGTTGCTCCCATCCTGTCTTTCCCCTTTGTGCAAACTGCAACCATGATTCCAAAGCCAACGTCTGCTCTGTAGAGAGAAAAAGGCTTACTAGCCTGATAAACCCACTTTTCTGATCTCGTCCCCTGCAAATCTGTGGGCTACTTGGTGTCAGCCCTGCTCTGCCCTCATAAACCAACCAGAGGCAGCCCAAAAATTAAACCTCATGTCAAATTTCAGTCTCATTTGCCAAAGTCAGTGGAAGTCCAGAATAAAATGTCACCCTCAAACTTAAAAACAAAAACAAAACATTTTGAAGTAATTATGTCAAATGCTAAAAGTATAATATATCCAGATTTTTTTTACCAGAATATGACAATTTATTCTTGACATGTACATTTGTGTTACATATGTTGTGTCTTTGAGGGTCCAGTCTTCAAGATTTCCCATTTCTGTGGACCTTTTTAAAAAGAGAGTGCTCTGATTTTTTTTTAATTAAACGAATAAAAAATTGTGCTTAGGGTGTTGGATACACTTGTCAGAAACGACCATTTTATGCATTTTTTGGTGGTGAAAAATAAAATAAACTGACAGATTAATATACTAGTAACTTTCATGGAAACAGAAGTTGTGTTTTTGATTGGCACTTTTCTTTTTCAGTCTTCTGGAATAGAAATACATTGGAGGCTGCTGAAATCTGAAGCATGTAATGACATCTGTCACAGTACATTTATTTTTGAGCAAACAATCTGTGCACAAAATATGCAGAATCTCATCAAAATATATTTTCCGTGAATTGCATTGGATCAAATGTGGGCAGTTGGTCCTGTAGGGGAAACAGGTGGGCCGAACTATTCATAATTCTAGTTTTGATGTCATGGGGTTAATATATCACCAGTGACTCTGTTAATTTATGTTTACTTTTATCCAGGTCATTGTTTGAAAATGCTAAATATACACCTGGGGACTTTAAAAAAGGAAATGCGTGTGTGATCATTTAAAATGCATTTCATTAAACTTTCCCCCCCCCCAAAGAAAATGAAATGGTTACAACTTGAAAGAAATATCTGGTGGATAATATACTACACTTTCTTTCTATGGTAGTTCAGTGGGCAGATTGTTCTGTGATTGGTTTTTTTTTTTTTTTTTACCCAGTTAGGATTGGCTTTTCCTCTGTAGGACTGGCTTTTCTCCTGAATGAATACTTGCTTATTTAAAACATCTATCTCTGTTTCTGTCAATCTTATTTCTACAATATTCCAGAAAAAACAAGAGCACAGAATCAGGAGTTTTTAACAAGTTATGTGGTACTAATATCTGCTACAAGAAAAAAAATATTTTTTTTTTGCTATAGCGCAGAAAAAATCCAGACAATTTACCTATAACTGCTTTTGTTGCTAACAAAATTTAGACAGTATCCTCTCTAAAAAGAGGCTCAGAACACATATCCGATGGTTATTTGGACTATGTGCAACAAAAAGGATAGATTGTCAGAAGCAAAGTTTAGATTATATAAAATTTAATAATTAGAATAGAAGGAATTTATTATAAATCACAATGATAATGTAGAAGACTTTTGGGATGTAAGATGAAACAGACTCCCCGAAGGAGTATAAATTGTGTGGATGTATGTGTGATTATATGTTTGTTTGTTTGTATATATTGAAAATTATAATAAAATATTTTTTAAAAAGAACACATATCCGAAAGGGTGGTTGACATTGCCTGATACTCCTTCAGCTGAGACATCTTCCTAATGTTCAATCTAAATTTACTTTGCTATAATTTAAACACATTGCATGTATCCTGATTTCACTAAAATAAAAATGCTGGACTCACTAGCTCTATTTACATTCTGTTTTGTAGGGTTAAACACATTAGGAATGAGAACACTGTGTAGTTTTCGGTCTTATCCCTAGTAGAGATCTCCACAAAAGCTGACTCTCAACAGCTTGAGGTGGGCTGGACACAAAGAAGGATCGCAGTGCTGACTCTTGGAAGCCTAGCAATGACTGGTGCCATCATGTTCCAGGATAGGCAAGAGTAGGGCTTGTAGTATGTGCCTCCTCATGCAAGGGCATGGTAGCTAAAAAGAGGAAGCTTTCCCTCTGGGCGATGCTGGTATACAGTGCATTCCTGAAGGGGGGCGAATGCTTTTAGGAGCCGGCGTGACCCATACGTCAGTGTCCATGCCACTTGTGCTGTGCAAACTGGCACGGACGCTGGCATAGTGCCACTTATGCCAGCTCCCCTGGACTGTGGCAGCAGCGTGTGGCTCGGGCATCAGTGGGGCCTCCCACCAGCATTTACCCGGTGCAAGTCCCTGTGCCGGTGTCCCGGGAGGCGTTCCCGGGGTGTTTCAGGGGCAGCTTCCAAATTCCTTTTGCCCCGGGAACGCCTCCTAGGATGGCAGCGGTCCTGCACCACCTTTTTAGGGGGCAGAGCTGCCGTTAGCCAGCTTCCAAACCCCTTTTGTCTCGGGAACACTGCCCAGGGGCTTTTTTCCCCTCTGTGGTGGCCAGGAAGCCTCTGAGGAGGCTTCTCAGCTGTGCTATCCTGGCTGCCGCGGTTCACCCCCCCCAAAGGAATGCACTGTAAGTGAGCATTCTAGATAATCAAGTGCCAGATAACAAAGGTTTCACTGTATACATGTAGACCAGCATAGTTTGAGTTCAGACATCTGTTCATAACATCTCACCTGACTGAACTGACTCAACTCAATATGTGCTTCACTCCAAATCCCCAGATAAGCTCTTCCAGGGATTTCATATAGATGTAAAGTAATACAGGGAATGAATGAGGCTAAACATGTGCCCTGAAGTCAAGTACCACCTGGTGGTTCTGATCAGCCAGATAGGATTAGAACCACTGGACTGTGGTGTCCCATTCCAGCCACCTAGTTCAGAAAAATACCACTGCCATAAAAAGCTGCCGAAAGGTCCAGGAGAATCAATAGGCTCATAAAAGTGTGACAATATCAATGATAAAATACGTTCTGTCTTAACTAAATACAGCAAAGACATTATTACAAATGACTATATTGATTATGCTTAAGCAACACAGGCATTTCTTCAGGGCGCCATTAGAAGCATGTCCAGAACTGTCAAAGAGGCAGCAATACATGGATAACTTTGCAGGACTGCATTTCCGCAGATTGGAAATGGTTTGTGATTTTGTTTCCATATTAAATTGAAGGATTATTTTTCAACTGAAGATATGTTCTATTAAAAATCACAGCTTTGTAGTGGTACCTAAGTGTGCTCCAATGTGCCATGATTAAAATTAATTTTGTTTTGTGATGTGATAAATAACCAGCACACCTAGTTTGATTTCATGAATGCTACCGACTGTGCAAATGCTTGTAACATATTCCTTAAAGATGGCTAATTTATGAAATTGAAATGGGTTTCTGATTATCCCCTCAAAAATGCATCACATTTGTTTGCAGTCAGTGTGAACTGTCTAACTGATGCTACGGAAACCTCTAGCCAAATCATTTTACCATCTGGGGTGTTGAGGACAAGACAACTCTAAAAGAACTGAAATATGTTATGGATTTTCAAATGGTCTGTGCACAATTTGTCATAAAGCAACATTATTCTTTTGCTCAAGCCAGTCTTAATGCTGGAAGTGGTCAATACTGGTTAAGAATATACTCCCCGGATACCTGTGCTTGAAAGCTTGAATGCTTTGTGCAAGCTTGCTCTTTCTTCAAGTGGTAGATTCAGTTCTGTAGCTGAGACAGGAACAGCCTGTGTGTGTTTGTGTGTGTTTTGCGTGAGAGACAGTACATTTACAGGCTTGATCAATGCAACTGGATGGCTTTTGATTACAGGGGAACTAATTGTAACCTTGAGTTTGTGCCCAATTATTTCTTCTGAACAATTATCAACTCTCTACCCTTGAGTTGTTGAGAAGATTGACATGATCTTGACATGTAAGTGGATGGGTTACTAGTAGGCTTACCAGGTCCCTCTTCTTCTTCAGCGGGAGGTTTTTGGAGTGGAGGGGGGGTCGCGCGCTCCCGGAAGTGCTGCATTGCAAAGGGCTGGTTTCCACTCAAACTCCCAGTTTGAGTGGTAAAGGCCTGTTGCGATGCGGCACTTCCGGGTGTAAAACGCACCACAAGGGGCTGTTTTCAAATGGCCCCTTGTGATGCGTTTTACACCCGGAAGTGCTGCATCGCGACAGGCCTTTACCACTCAAACTGGGAGTTTGAGTGGAAACCAGCCCTTTGCAATGCAGCACTTCCGAGTGTGAACCGGAAGTGACCTGTCCCTGCCTGCACAGATTGCCCGCCCACCCTCAGCTGGTCAGCGGGAGGCCAGGTGGATTGGCGGGGGTTTGCCCAGCACCACCTGGCACTTGGCAACCCTAGTTACTAGATTGAATCAAGTTACTATAGTGAACCAGGTTGAACAATATTATTAACTATTTGAGTGAAACATTATCCAGTGTTACCTGACAATGACTCACACAATGAATTTTTGGGACATTCAGCTTATGCTTTTGTCAGTCAATTTTCAACAAATGTTTAGAAAGAAGCTATCAAATTATTAACCACGTGCCCAGATACCAAATTGCCCTGCCAACCTTTCAGAAGCATTTGCGGCACTATACTGTGATTTGGGAAAGTAGTGAAAGGTTGAGATGAGCACTTTGCCACGGCAAAAATACCAGCGCCAGAATACAATTTTTTGAAAGTTGCATACATCAGCTAGTGATTTACAATTACAGCTTGGGAATGAACCTCGCTAAATGCATGCAGGGTGGTAATCATGAGGAGCATCTCTTGTGTGAAGTCTGTATTGTTCTGTAGTAAAAAATCTTAAAGGTAAAGGTCCCCTGTGCAAGCACCGGGTCATTCCTCACCCATGGGGTGACATCACATCCCGACGTTTACTAGGCAGACTTTGTTTGCGAGGTGGTTTGCCAGTGCCTTCCCCAGTCATCTTCCTTTTACCCCCAGCAAGCTGGGTACTCATTTTACCTACCTCAGAAGGATGGAAGGCTGAGTCAACCATGAGCCGGCTACCTGAAACCAACTTCCGTTGGGATCGAACTCAGGTCGTGAGCAGAGCTTAGACTGCAGTACTGTAGTTTACCTCTCTGCGCCACGGGGCTGCCAAAAGATCTTACTAGGAACAAAAGAAGGATGCTGTATCAGTTGGTATTGATTAGTTCTTACTGTAGGGCTTGCGCACCAAAGATCTATCTGTATTTTGCTGTAGTGAAATGGTTACTGCCAAAATTACTTCCATGTAGGTCTGAGTTCCACCTGTCTGTGATTACTGGATTCCACTTTCCATGTTCCCAGGAAAGTGCAGCATTTGTACAATATGAAATATTCAGTCTACATGGGAAGGTGAACCAAAATTGTTACCTTAGCTGTGGGGACCACCAACTATGAGAAAATACCACATACTGTGGTTAGCATTTAACTCAGCCCTAAAACAGCAGAGTAAAATAATGGTCTTTATACAGTTTTGCCTCCTTTACCTGAAAATTTAAATATTCTCTAAATTTTTATAGGACCTTTATCTAAAATGTTATGCTGATAAGAATTTTATTATTTTTTCTTGTATACTAACAACAGCTCCAGTTGTCATCTATATCCACTGTCTAGATAAGCTCAAGTATTTGGAATTAAATAGATTTCCCCTCATTGTATATCAGGCTATTAGGATCTGATCTTATTGAACTCAGTTGCAAAATGTTTAACTCATTTACATGAATCAGGTTTTCATATCTATGTCGCGCACAGCTTGTCTGGACTTCAGGAGTTTACCTGGTAGCAACTTCACACCACGCAGTTCTGCTATGTACAGTTTATTTACAATATCTACACAGAGTTCTTTGGCTGTTAACATTCACAGCTCTGAGCAACAGCATGCTCCGCCAGCATATATATTTCAGGCAATAGGTAACTTACATTCACTATACAGACTTATATACACATTCATGACCAATCACAGTTCACCTGAGATGAGTCATTCTGGAAATCCCCATTCCTGGCTGTACAAACTGGATCAGACCAGCCTCATCACATGACTTAGCTGTCACTCTGATCAGTATGATCTGTTTAGCAAACTGCAGACTAGGCATAACTTTGACATATGTTGACACGCCTCCCTAGTCAAACGTTTGTTAAACACAGCCATTTCTTTAACTATTGAAACCTTTCAGTATTCAAACATTTCAGTCTCCTGGCTTAGTGCACACCAACCATTCTCATTTCTGGAGACTTGCACCCCTAGGTAATTCTTAATTGGGCCTAGATGTTTCCTGTCTGACCACCTGCGTAAATTCCCTTTGCAACTAATCTTGCCTTATATTTAACATTCCCATTTGGCAAGGTTTTGAGTCTGTATAACCAACGGCAACTCAGAGTTTTCTTATCTGCTGGCAATTCAGATAAGGAAAATACTTCATTTGACACCAATGAGTTATATTCCGCCTCCATGGCTTGCAGCCAGGCATTTCTCTCTTCTGAGGCTAGCCTTAACACATCATCGTAATCAGTTGGAACTTTTACAAACACATGGTTAGCAGTTACACCATACCTTTGAGGTGGAATACCTTTTGTAGATCTAGAGGACACTCTTGGTACTACTCTCTGATCTGCACTTTGCACACTCTCAGAGTCTGCATGTATTGGTGACTGCACCTCCTGTTTCACCTCTGGCATATTTTCAGAATTATCATCCATAGGTAACATTGCTGTAGATGGTAATTGGTTTGCATGTATTTTAGGCCAATTAGCATCCTCACAGAATGTAGCTGAACGACTGAAACTTAATGTATTCTGGTTATTTACAAAACGGTAAGATTTCATTCCTGTCTGATACCCCAGGAATGTCAACTTTTTTGCTCTTTCACCACCTTTCCTACGTTGTTTCAGTGGTATATTAACCCATGCTTTACTGTCAAATATCCTGATATGATCCAAACTGGGATCTTTCCCATACAAAGCCTTGTATGGAATGTTATCTGTGGCACTTGTCCAAATTCTATTTGATATATAAGAAGCATTCTTTGCCGCTTCAGCCCAGAACATTTTTGGCAATCCAGCATCAAGTAGCATTGATTTTATCATTGTTTGCAGTACTCCTCCCTTTCTCTCTGCAACACCATTTTCTTGACTCATAGATACATTTGCAATTCTATGTTCAATACCTTGAGTCTTAAACCAATGAGCCATTTCACCAGACATGTACTCACCCCCAAAGTCACTTTGGAACTTACAAATTTTATGCCCCAATTGCCTTTGCACATTGTTAGCCCACATCTTTATAGTATCACACACCTCTGACTTCTTTGCTATGGGATACACCCATGTGAACCTTGTGGCATCATCTATCAAAAGAAGAAGATATTTTCTTTTAGATATACTGTCTGGGAAAGGGCCTACCAGATCACTATGTACAAGATAGTGGGGTTTTCGTTACTCTGTCACTCCTTGGTGCAACTGGGTGTGCTTTAGATTTACTTTGCTTGCACACATCACAATCCAGATATGTTTTGCACCCTTCAACCTTCTCTTTGCCCAGCAGGGCAAGAGTTTTATTCAAGGTACCCCAACCCACATGGCCAAGTTTTCTATGTAGCAAATGTATACATTTATGGTGAGGGTTTTTATTTAATACTGTTTGTGCTTTACCTGCCATGTTCTCTAGCACATACACATTATCTTTCAATTTCCCCACTGCCATAATCTTATCACCTTTGAGAATATTACAGCACTTATTTCTGAAAATCACACTGAATCCAGCAGAATCTAGTGCACTTATACTTAATAAGTTTCTCTCAAGAGATGGTATACAAAGCACATCATTGAATGTATGGTTTAAACTTCCAAACATTACACTTCCTTCACAGGAAACAGTTGCAGAACGTCCATCTGCCAAACTTCCTTAACCTAACGCCGATTGATGTGAGTTCATTAGTAGTCTTTCCTCCCTCACAAATATTTGTGAAGCTCCTGAGTCAATTATCCAAGAGTCATTCAGGGAGTCTGGACTCACTGTCACCAGCGTAGCTTGCTGTTTGGTCACAAATTGAGTCTTTTTTCCTTCTTTGTATTTTCTTGCAGCAGGGCAAAATCTTTGAATGTGTCCCTCTTTCCCACATCTGAAACATCTCTTTACACGTAACGCCACAGGTATAGGCTTACGTGCTTCACAGCTGGGGCTTGTATCCTTCCTTATCTCTTGCTTGGCACAGCTCCCGGTCTGGCCGGCTGCCAACTCCCGTTGCGTATGTCGCGCCTCTTCCTCTAGCAATCTGCCCGTGACGTACTGCAAGGTCAACTTAGCTGCATCCACAGATTCAAGGGCTGAGATAAGTGGGTCGAAACGCTCCGTCAGGGAACTTAAAACTATAAACACCTGGTCCTGGTCAGAAATCTGTTTTCCCCTCTGAGCCAGCAGTTGAAAATACGTGGCTAAGGTGTTCAAATGAGCTCTGACACTCTCATTTGGCTCCATAGTCTTTCTATAAATCCTTCTCATCAGGGAAATAAGGGATCCAGCCGTGTCTTGCACATATACAGCCTTGAGGCTATTCCAGGCATCTTTAGCTGACCCCTGTCCCGCCACATGCACCAACTGGTCATCAGCAACGCTTAATATCAGTGTGGCCAATGCCTTCTGGTCTTTTAAACTTTCCTCAGGCGTGGGAGCTTGTGGGGGAGAATCCACATACGTCCACAATGACTCACGCTTAAGATAATGCTCCATTCGCAGAGACCACACGGCATAGTTATCTGCGGTCAGTTTATCAACCAGCAGGGCAGAAACAGCTTGCGCCATGATATCTTCTCTCACCGGCAGTAGCTGATTATCTTCCCCTGGTTCCTCCTCCGACTCTTTGTCAGAAACAACTGACCCGTCTGCAGACTGTACATCAAGGTCCTCAGCGTCGCTGGCCTCTGTAGACATCCAAACCACTCACAGCAGCAACTCACGGCAGTAGCTCACCAACTCCAATAGAACCTCCAGCTCTCAGCGCAGTCTATCTGGGCCCATAACCCTGTCGCGCACAGCTTGTCTGGACTTCAGGAGTTTACTTGGTAGCAACTTCACACCACGCAGTTCTGCTATGTACAGTTTATTTACAATATCTACACAGAGTTCTTTGGCTGTTAACATTCACAGCTCTGAGCAACAGCATGCTCCGCCAGAATATATATTTCAGGCAATAAGTAACTTACATTCACTATACAGACTTATATACACATTCATGACCAATCACAGTTCACCTGAGATGAGTCATTCTGGAAATCCCCATTCCTGGCTGTACAAACTGGATCAGACCAGCCTCATCACATGACTTAGCTGTCACTCTGATCAGTATGATCTGTTTAGCAAACTGCAGACTAGGCATAACTTTGACATATGTTGACAATCTACAGGCAAAGCAATGACCTATACTAGACTACTGTAACACACTCTACATGGGCCTGCCCTTGAGGTTAACTTTGAGTCTACAGTTGGTGCAAAATGTACAGCTTGGTGATTATCAGGAGCTAGATAGAGAATACACGCAACACCCATTCTGCAGTCACTCCACTAGCTGCTCATCAGCTACTGGGCTCAATTCGAGATATTGGCTATCACATACAAAGCCTTGCATGGTCTTGGACCCTGCAAGAATGCTGTTCACATATGTCCTGCCATGACAGCTTCACCCATCTGAGCAAGGCCTTATGCAGGTGCCACTCTTAAAATGCAGGTTACAATTCTGTACAGATTAGAACTGCATGTTAGGCATGTCATGAGTCTGGCACCAAAATGGCATTCTCATGTTAAAAGGGTAAAGGTCCCCTGTGCAAGCACCGGGTCATTCCTGACCCATGGGGTGACGTCACATCCCGACGTTTACTAGGCAGACTTTGTTTGTGGGGTGGTTTGCTAGTGCCTTCCCCAGTCGTCTTCCCTTTACCCCCAGCAAGCTGGGTACTCATTTTACCGACCTCGGAAGGATGGAAGGCTGAGTCAACCTTGAGCAGAGCTTGGACTGCACCACAGGGGTCCTATTCTCATGTTACCTCCATAAAATTCAGGAACATTTACCCTTTATTGCAGTGCCATCAGATTGGCCACCTCCCATTCCATGCCAGTGGAAGCTAAAGATGTAAAGGTAGAGAAGTACACAATGCAGCATGGGACAAGTGATCTTAAGTATTATTGGGGAAATGTAATGAGTAGTTTGTCCTAAAGATGGCCATTTTTGTCTGCACAAATAGATAGCAATGCACTATATCCAATATAAAAGTAATATGCCATAGCATTATGATAACTTAGTCTCCATTAATATGCATAATCCTTCCCTCCCAATAGAGCAATTGAAAGCTGCAAGGGATAATATTCGGAAAGTAAACTGCAAACAGTTTCAAAATAAGATCTTAAATGAGGATTGGTCCTTAGTATTGAAGGGTGTAAATTGTACATGTTCTCCTCTTTTCTTCCAGATCCTTCCCTTTAACAGTAATTTTTTTCCTTGCCAGACTATTTCTGCTGGTTAGAAATCCACAAGTTTAGATGAGATTTTCTATGAGCAACATGTAATGCCTTCGAGTTAGCCGAGGTGCAAGGGAGATACAACAAAATTATTGAAGAAGAACGAAAATGCCCATTTTGTCCAGATAACGAAACTCCTTAGCTCACATTGTTTTTGCATGATCCCAAAAAAATGCTGCACAAAATAAATATATCACTCGCTAGATAAAACAGCTAATGACAATTTCAGAGAAACAGATATTGTGTTAACTGCTATCAAGTAGATTGGTGAATTGTGTGAGAGATGTGGCAACGTTTCCCTTTATAGCATCAAGAAGAAATTAAGCTTTATTATTTTTTAGTGTGAAATGGTGGATGAAGAGCTAATGGCTGTTAAATCTAGGGAAAGGAAATTAATTTGTATAATCCACTGTAAAGTGAATGTTTCAGGAAATGTGGGACATAATCCACCAGGAACATGTTATATGCAACATGTTATACGTTTGCTTATAGGCTTCCTAGAAGCATGTGGTTGTTCACTGTGTGAACAGACTGCTGGTCTTGATGGGCCTTGGTCTGATCCAGCATGGCTTTTCTTATGTTCTTAACATTATTGCAGTGTCTGGTAATAGCCATGCACTTTCCATTAAAATCCATAAACTTATCCAGTTATGTTCCCAGCAGTGTGGAGTTAATGTCAGGTACATTTAACACTGCTAAATCAGGCCTTTGGTCCATCTAGCCTAGTATATATGCAGCAGCGTGCAGACACCTCATCAGGCAAAGAGAATCATGACTCAGAGAAGGAGGGGCTTAAGCACCTGACACCACTACAGAAGGAAGCTGTTGAAATGCCTCCAGGAATCTGCTTTGATATACAAGAGGAACCTCTGGAGTCTGAGTCACCCTTTTCACCCTGAGATATAGGTCTGCCTTCTGACTCAGACTTGGATCCTGAACTCTCCACCCTAGAGTTTCCAGGTTCTCACTTTGGGCCGGGAATTTTCTGGCCCTGGCCAGCCCTTCCCACAGCTACTCAGCAGGACAGTGGGGTGGGGGAAATGGGTAGGAATAGAGAGGGCAATTACCGGCATCATTGGAAGTGATGCCATCAAATTGCCCACAAAGCTCTAGTATTTAGTCAAAAGTATGGTGTAACCATAGAGTTTTGGCTGAATGCTTGAATGTCACCAGTGATACAGTGACTTTACTTCTGATTGCATGTCACCAACAGCATCATTACATCACCAGCAAGACCCCTCAGACAGGTCAGTCTCCCACTAGTTGCCAGCCTTGTGCTGGCAACCCTAATCCACTCCAGAGCCTACTACAGCTCATGAGGTCTTTCCCCAACTGACCCCTCAAGCCTCACAAAACCAAGAACCACCCCTTGCTTCTGCATCTCCTTGCAGGACCATTTATGGCAGGGGTGTCAAACTCAATTGTTAAGAGGGCTGGATATGACATAAATATCACTTGGTTGAGCCAGTCCATGCCTCACCAGCCCAGATTGGAGTGGGGGGCGTGGCTGCCTTGGCTGGCTCATGAGCCAGATAACTGCTCTCAAGGGGCCGGATCCGGCCTGCGGGCCTTATGTTTGACACCCCTGATTTAAGGCCTCAGTTCCCCCTCAGCTTTTGCTGGAACAATATCTGAGCTATGGTACTGCTGGCTCCAGATCCAGTGCCCTGACTCCTGGACTTGGAGCAGGACACAAGTAGATTTTTGCCAGTCTTGCTACATGACAGCATTTTTTAACTGAGGATGCCAAAATTGAACCTGGGACAGTCTGTATGCAAAGCATGCTGTCTACTAATAAGTTTTGTCATGAAGATCTATGGCTACTTGTAGAACCTTTTACCTATCATCATCCTCTCCTTGTTTTGCTTTTTTTTTTTTTTTTTTGCCACGAGAAAGTGATTATTGTCTTACCTGACACTTTCATTTCCTTGGTGATTTGTTAGGGCTTTGGAAGTAAATATTCAGCTAAGTGAGCAACCAAATGAGATGCTCAATTCCCATTACACACTAGAGGACACAACCATTATGTCCCTGATGTTCATTTATTGGACATGTCTCATTTAAGTAAAATAAGCTTCTTCTTTTTTGGATGGCATGGTACTTAACTTCTACCCATGTCCTTGATGAACAAAGTTATGAGTGTCCTTCTACTTAGTGTTCATGGAGTATGCTTGAGCTAGAGGGAAAATTGCAGTGTTCCAAAACTGCAAAGCCTAATTGCATAAAGCAGTTCAAACAGTTTGATGTAT
The DNA here is from genome assembly GCF_029931775.1 of Euleptes europaea. Taxonomy (NCBI): domain Eukaryota; kingdom Metazoa; phylum Chordata; class Lepidosauria; order Squamata; family Sphaerodactylidae; genus Euleptes; species Euleptes europaea. The sequence continues at coordinate 39,536,718 of NC_079323.1, forward strand.
ATGCCGAGATGTTTAAAGACAGTAATGAATGCAGTTCTCCTTAATTTACTCCCGAAGAAAGGCAGCTGGCTGGGGATGGGACCAAGGAAGAGAGTTATTTACAGGGTTTTGCATAATAAGATCAATAGGAGATTTCACATCTCTGATGCCTTATAGGCAATTTGGGTACTTAAATTTGAGGAATTATTATTAAGGCCCTAACTGAGGACCTTGGAATGCACTGTTGCATGAGATTACGCACAAGGATCATTTACTCTACTTTATAACTCTGTCACTTACTGACGGGATGAGGAGCAAAACTTTCTGTCTCGCAGGGGGAAATGTTCTGGCTGATTTATGCCAACGTGGGTGCCAGTCTGGCATGATGTATGGAAACGTCTGTAACTTCTGATGAACCACTTCGTGCTTCCAGATGAGATTCGATGTATTTGGAGCAGTTTACATTGTGTCTTATGACAGCCTCGATACCCAGTCAGTAGAGATAAATGGGAGGCGGCTAGCAGTCAGATTCTAACAAATGTGCCGACATCCAAGCTGAGCCATGAGCATCCAAATTTGATTGATTTCGTCGTCTTTTGTGAGCAGGAAAACTTGCTGTCACTGGGGGTTCCAGTGTCCTGTAAATTTCCTGAGACATATTCTGTCCTTTTGATTTATGACCAAGACAATGACATTGTATTCAAAAGTGAAGTCCTGATTTCCCTTTCATAAATCTTGTTAATACTCCTTTAAGCGTTCAACTCATATACATAGGTCAACATAACATGATCATCTTCACGCCAAAGAGGAAGTAGTCTTCTGGGATTGCCCAACTCCTAAATTACGGTTCATTGAACTTCTTGTGAGCTATAATGCCAAAACCCATTCCTGTATTTCTATTGATATTTTTTTTCTTCACCATATGTGGGCATTACATGTTTAGCAGCGTCCTTTGAAGTACAGTTAAACTCTTCTGGGTCTGTTGAAGGCTTGGAAGGACATAACTGTATCATTTTCACAGTGGAAATCTGAATCGTTGTTGCACATTGCTTATTTGTTTTATTTATATCCTTTGAATTATATTCTTTAAATATATACTTTTTCTCTGTAATCGGGACCCATTTTGTTCTCCCCTTCTCCGCTCTGTCCTCGCCACAACAGACCTGTGAGGTAGATTAGGATGAGAGATTGTGATGTGCAAGCTTCCGTGGCAGAGTGGGGATTTGAACCCAGGTATCCCGGATGCTAGTTCATCTACTATACTATGCCAACATTGCTTATTTTTCTTTCATGTGAGTGTGTATTTGTTATATTCCCCATGCACAGAATCTCTTTGAGCAGCATCATGCCAACCTGAACATTGTGTATTGTTGTATATTTGGCTTTGTGATTCAACAGCTTGTGCATCCAGTTGGCCTTTTTTCTTCCCGCACAGTTCAAACAATAATATTCTTCAACCTACCACCTGTTCAATACACTTATGTGAAACAGCAAATCTGTGATTTCAGATTGAGAGTGGAAAATCACAGGTACACCAGCCTCTCCATTGCCAATGTTTTGTATTGTATTGGAGGCTTCAAACTTATTATACAGGCCAGTATAATTTTCACATTATGTGTGATTTACAAAGATCTCAGCCCGTATTCACTTTCCTCTTTTGCTGTATTTCAGTGCCTCCTTTGGATACTGCAGAGTTTAAATAGGGGCAGATTCCTTGCACACTGAATTGTTCAATGATAGAGCAACAATTGTTCTCCCTCCCTGCTTTTAATGATTCTTGTTTATGAAAGCTGATGCGAATTATTGGTGCATTTCAAGGACGCCTGCATTCCTACTTATTGAATACTTGGGGCCTTTTCTGCTTGATCAATTTCTTATCCAATAAATGTATGTTTGTTTCCCATTTGTACACAACACATGCATTCAAGAGGATAAGTAACTACCAGCCAACATCTTGCCAAGTTCTTTGCACAATAGTGTTTCCTGCTTTAAAAGTGTTTTGCCTAGGGTTGCCAATCTCCAGGTAGGGTCTGGTGAGCTCCCAAAATTACAACTGATCTCCAGCTGACATATATCAGTTCTCCTGGAGAAAATGGCTGCTTTGGAGGGTGGGATATACAACATTGTATCCTGCTGAGCTCCTTCCCCTCTCTAAACCCTGCTCTCCCCAGGCTCCATCCTCAAAATCTCCAGGAATGTCCCAACCTTTTGGGGACATTGACAACCCTAGTTGACCACCCTAGAGTTGGCAACCTTAGTTGCCTTGCCTGCAAGGATTCATGAGACTTTTCGCTACAATAAACACACTGTGGGCTGGTTCCCAGAAACAGTGCTTCTTTTCACCAAGCAGTCATTTGATCAGATTCATGATGCCGTGGACACGGTGAACCATCTTCTGAAATGGGAAATAGACATTCATTCCTGTAGTCATAGCTGCCTCAGTCAAAGAAATGGTTGTGGTTGTTCCCATGTAGAGGCCTGATTTATGCTCTACTCAGTTGTGCATCTGAGTAAAGAAGCACGTGGGCTGATTGTTGGTATGAATTGCCTGTAAAAAAAATCCACATTCATTCATTAATTCATTCATTCATGTTAATAGTGATCCACCTTTGTTTTTATACTGCTTCTCATTTTGCCCTTTCTCTGAACAGCAAGACATTCTGGCAGAAGCACCACAGGGTTTTTAGTGCTCTTTTGTCCAAAGGAAATATGATTTATGATGCTTTCTTAGTATTTGCTCTATGTACTGATTTAATATAAACACCCATAGTGGAGGCAAATATATTCCTATAAACAAACAGTACAACCTAATCCTAATCCCCAATAGAGGTTTTTTTTTTTTTTTTTTTTTTAGTGTGGGTTGATATCAGTTTGCAGATGGCAGCCAGCTTTATATATTGTTAAATAAACTGCTGGATGTTGCCCTTTTTAGTCCTAGGGCAGTGCCTTAACCTTTCCCCTTGGAGACAGCTGCTTTGGCCATTCTGATCCAGGGCTATTACGCATGTGTGGTTTCTGTCATTTCTGATGTGGTGCCTTCTGGACCCCTTGTTCCTCCTAGGGAGGGTTCCTTCTGGGTGGGTTCTTGGGGGGGGGGGGTCCTCCTGTTGCCATGGTGGACCTAAAGGGAAGAAACACAGTGGTCGAGTTTTGTGCTTCAGTGCACTTGTGGGAAGAGCATATTTGAAGACTTCCTTGCACTGGCTTGCAAGTATATCGATAGCATATAGATTTAAAAAATGCTGCCCTACCTGCAACAGGTGAAGATAGTGTGTGGACAGGAGAGGGCGCCCTTGAGATGGGATGTCTTCCATCTTCTGTCCTTCGGCAAGGGCCTCTTGCCCATCACCCTCCTCAGCCTCCACTTCCTCCTGTGGCTGTTCCTCCACCTGGGGCTCTCTTCATACTTCTGTGATGTTGCTGGGTGTGAGAGAAGTGATACGTTTAAATTAGCTGGTTCACTATGCATTAGACATGCTAGATCATATTCACAAGTAAACAACACAGTTAATTCAGTGCAACCAAAACCCATAACAGTTTATAATGGCAAAGGGAATTTTGGGTTGGAATTGCAGCACTACCAGAATGTTAGCTTTTGGGGGCAATGTCAAAAGGGAGAGGCATTTGCACTGTGTTTTCCGCAGTATGGTGTGAGAAGTGGATTTGGTCTTTCTGGGAGAGGAGATCATAGAATCATAGAATCACTGAGTTGGAAGGGGCCATACAGGCCATCGAGTCCAACCCCCTGCTTAACACAGGATCAGTCTAGAGCATCCCTGACTAGTGTTTTTCCAGCCTCTGCTTAAAGACTGCCAGTGAGGGGGAGCTCACGACATCCCTAGGTAGCTGATTCCACTGTCGAACAACTCTCATTGTAAAAAAAATATATATCCTAATATCCAGCCGGTACCTTTCCTCCCACAATTTAAACACATTATTGCGAGTCCTATCCTCTGCTGCCAACAGGAACACCTCCCTGCCCTCCTCTAAGTGACAGCCCTTCAGATACAATAGGGTTCAATGTCACGGACTCTTTAGAAAGCATTGATGTTCCCCTTTTCCTTGTCTGCAGCTGCATTATTGTACTGGAACGTCCAAGTAAAATATGAATTTCTCCTTAACAGGATGTTCACTTGGTGTGAATAATGCATAGTAGCATCATCAGCATCTTTTCAAAACTGCAAAAACTGGAATGAATAAGGTTGCTATAGAGATGCATGGAGACTGTGCTGTGGTACTGTATTGGGGAGAAAGGTAACTTGCACGATTTGTCAGCAAATGGTGCAGATTTGGCTTCTATAATGAATGTGGGCAATGTCCTTTCTTTTTCTAAGGGGTTCCCTTGCAGAAAACCATTAACATTTCATAAAGGAAAAAGCACTACACACTTTCATTTGGAGTGCAGAAGGGGATTGTCAATATACAGCATTCATCCCAAGTCAATTCTACGCTGCAGGATTGTGGCATGGCCTAACACGGATGCTGTGCCTTGGCCTAAAGCATGAGTCTGCCACAAATAATTACCTTCATGATGGTGGTCCAGGGATAGTGCACTAAGGTCTAACCGACCAAGGTAGACAACAAGAAACTTACTATGGAATGAAAGGGGATACGCAAAACGATCTGGAGAAGCTGAATGCAATACTTGTGGGTCAACAGCTGAGAAATCCAGGAGTAAGCTGAGCTTGCGTAATAGGCCGTATTCAGCAATAACCTCCAGGCCTGCCTATTGTAACACATTCTAAGTCAGGTTGCCCTTGAAGACAATTTGGAAACTCCAGTCAGTGTACAGTTCAGCAGCCTGTCTGTTACCAAAGTGGGCTACATGGACCATATTACACTTGCAGAATTCCTGGAGAGAGACTGTTGTCAACAAGGGTAGAGCTTTTATCACCTGCTCCGTTCCCTTTCCCTCCCTTGTGGATTAATTTTCGCTAGCAGGTCGATTTGTTGTATTTTCGTACATATCAGTGTCCTGCTGCTCCATGCTGAGTGGCGAAAAGTGGGGTAAAAGTATTCAAATAAATAAATAAATAAGTTATTGCACTGGAAGCCTATTGAGTTAATTCAAGGTGCTGGTGCTTATCTTTAAAGCCCTTCATGACCTGGGGCCTGCATACCTCAGTGAGTGCTTCTCCTAGTATAAGCCTATGTGGGATTCAGCTAAAGCATGTAGAAACTCATTCAAGAAGTACAAAACTTATCCTGAGCTTCTTACTCTGCTTTGTGCACTATTCCTTTTCATGTATCTGTGTGGCCTTGATGTTTTGAAAATTTTGCAGGATATAGCTTGCACTTGATTTTTAGTAATTCCCTGTGACTAAGGGCCACTGAATTTAAATGGAAGTAATTTCTGAGTAGATCTGCTTAGGGTTGCTCCCATAATGTGTCAGTTCAGTCAAGTGTAGGGTTGTTAGCCTAAAGCTGGCAACAGGCAGAAATGTTGTCTGGGGGTGGTGGTTTAACTGTAGAGTTTGGAGTGATTGCTACAAAATCGCCTGAAACGACAATGTCACTTGAAGTTATGGTGTTAGCGTGATACCAGGCTGCCCCCCATTTCTCTCAGACTTTCCCCCACTGCCATCCAGTTGGGCAGTGGCAGACAGAGGCAATAGGTGCCAGGGCATCTCCTGCCAAAGCAGAAGACCTGGCCTCCCTAGTCAAGTGACTACATTTGGCCAAATTTCAGGGGACAATGTGTTTCTTTTGGAATGGTGTTGAATGTTCAGGATACAATTTTGTATAGCGTGAAACTGCTGGCATATCAGAAAGGTAAGCAATCCTAAATGTTATGGAAGACAACTGCTCATGGGAATCCCGTTTTTTGTACCAGCCCTAATCCATGCTAAATCAAAAATGTAAAGGTTGGAAAATGTATAAAGCAACATGGAATAAGATATCTTTTGTTATGGGGGATAAGTCAATGCAGAGATGCTGTTTTCAATTGCATTCCTATGTTGTATCTATCTGTAAACGTATTTTCAAGGCGAATATCAATCAACAGTGTATTTACAAATGATATTCCAGGAAGAATGACCACAATGTTAGAGCATTCTGTTCATCTCCATGTGGCTGACACTGTTTACTTTAGGAGGATGCAGATTTCATCAAGAAAAGGTCTAGATTAGATTAAGTGGCCAGGTAATTACAGGATGATAATCAGCTGAAACACAGGATGTGATGTGCTGTTTTCCTGGCACCAGGTGGGGATGCAAGTTCTTAATCAGCTTCTCTGGCATAAGTTTGGCTTCCCAGTGCCATATCTGTGGGAAGATGCCTTGATCTTACTGTGTGATGTCAGTAGACTAGATCATATGAGCAGTGACATCCCTATCAATGGAACATCATTTCACATTAAGGATGATTTAATGTGATACTTGACTAATGTGTTATGACAGTGTCTAATAGTGAAGACAGCTTTCACTTGCCTATTGTAATTGCTTTTACACTGCAAGCTACTTTATTAGCAATTCAGACATCTCCTCGGGGGGGGGGAGCCTTAGGTATTTTTTAACTGCAACATACATCGAAAGCTCTACTGGTGGACTACTACCCTATGTTTAGCAGAATATGTTTTCAAAAAGGTAAAATTCCTTTAAAAATGAGCAGTATCTATGAAGACAGTTTCATGCATGATAACAATAAAATGGTAGGCCTATTTTTCTACAAGGTGTGAAGAACTTCAACTATTGCGTTTAAGGAAAGCCTTTTCAGTTTTAAAGAAGGATGTAGTACTATTAATTGGAAGCAAAGTCCATTGAATATTTATGTGAAATGAGACAATTTTGCCAAGTACAGGGCAGACTGTAGTTTAGGCAGGAATTTGCTAGGGTTGCCAACTCCGGCTTTGGAAACTCCTGTTGTTCTTGACCCAATTTCAGTTTGTGATGTATTTCACTGGAAAGTCATTGGTTATATTTCTCCTTAGCCCTCCTTATTCCTCCTTTTATAGTTGATTGAAGCTGATATTCTGAAGCTATTTCAGCCTGGCAATCCCACTCCTAAGGGGCAGTCTTGGGACTTTGAAATTTTAAATACTTTTACTGGCAGCCTTTCATTTAAAAACACTTGGCAAAAAGTTTTAAAGACCACATTAAATTAAAACTATTACCTCTTTTATGATCAAATAAAAATGTTCCTGTATTCAAATGACGTCCTATATTTTGTCAAGGGTTAACTGTCCTCACAGTGCAGTAATTCCTCATAATTTCCTGCATTTGATGTTCATCAGTATTATCCTGTACCACATATAATCCATATAACTACAGACTGGCCTGACCCTATCAGATTAAATTTGAGCAATATCCTCTTATATAACTTTTTATATTTTGGCATTAGTTCTTATGAAGTGACTGAGTCACAAAGAACATAATTATAGTAGGCTATTACAGGAGCTATGCGTCTTGTGGTCTGAACGTGATGCCCACATGAGGTATGCCTTTCTTGAGGGGCATGAACATCTGGTAGAGCAGACATAAGCACATCTGAGATATTGCCCAGACCAGACAATCAATGTGAGTGCTGTGTGGGAAGTTCTCTCCAACTCTCATATCTCAAGGTTACCAAAGGAAACTGATTGCCAATAGTTCCATAAGAAAGAATTGTTTCAAAATTATTATTATTTTTAAAAATGCTCATGAAAGATAAATACTAATTGCTACTAGAGAGCCAACATGGTATAGTGGCTAAGAGCGGTGGTTAGGAGCGGTGGACTCTAATCTGGAGAACTGGGTTTGATTCCCCACTCCTCCATATGAGCAGCGGACGCTAATCTGGTGGACTGGGTTGGTTTCCCCACTCCTCCACATGAAGCTAGTTGGGTGACCTTGGGCTAGTCACAGTTCTCTTAGAGCTCTCTCAGCCTCACCTACCTCGCAGGGTGTCTGTTGTGGGGAGGGGAAGGGAAGGTAATTGCAAGCCGGTTTGATTCTTCCTTAAGTGGTAGAGAAAGTCAGCATATAAAGACCAACTCTTCTTCTTCCTCTTCCTCTTGTCAAGATATTTAAAGGGAACTACCAGATCCAGTAAACCTCTGAATACTAGTGGTAGGAGGCAAACAAAGCCAATTAAAGTCTTGGCACCTTTATCTCTTCATGGCCCATCTAGGCAACTGGTTGGCCACTATGTGATAAAGGATGCTCAAATAGATGGATGACTGGTCTGATCTAGCAGGGCAACATTGGTATGTTATGACATGTAATGATTCACAGCAGTTGCCACAAAATCTTGCGATGGCCACTAGTTTAATGGATTGTTGAAAGAAATAGTCAAAGTCCCGTTAAAGCCAACGGGGAATCCCAAAAAGCTGGGGGAAACAGAATTTTTCAGCTTTTTTGGATTTGGGATTTTCTGGCTATTGTTAAAGGGTGGTTCCCCCCCCCCCAAAAAAAAAAAAAACGCTGAAAAATACAGAACATGTATTTTCCAGCTTCCCCCCCCCCCCCGGTTCTACAAAGCCGAATGCTAGATACTTTATTTTTTAACTTGACTATGGAGTTAATTTTTTCCCTCCATGAAGAATTTCCTTAGTTTCCTTTGCACCAAATGCCTCCTGCTTTCACCCTGCAAGAACTGACCATGATGTTTTCATCAGCAATGTAAATGCAGACATACAAGTGTTGGCCATGGAACTTTCACATGTGAGAATATCCTGCTCACTTTCTGCCTTTTTTAACCCCACTTTTCCCTTCCACGTGTGTTCAACTCCACATTGGCTCTCAAGGGAATTTTATAATAGATTGTTATACTCTATGGTGATTATCACTAGGGAAAAAAATAAACTTCCAAAAGCTCTCTGGTGGCAAGGCAGAAAAAGGTGCTGGGAAAACAGTGCCCATGAAACTGACCACAAGATAATGGCACTGAAATTGACTTTTGAAGGGCAGGCAAACTACCTTTGTTTCAGGTAGTGTGCTAACGCACTTGTGCTGCATTCTTTCAAAAAATCATGAAAAGCAGGTTTATAGGGTTGCAAGCTCTGGGTTGGAAAATTCCTGGCAATTTTGGGGCGAAACCTGGAAAGGGCATAGATTGGGGTGGGGGAAGGAACTCAGCGGGTATGTGATTCCATACAGTCTACCCTTTGAAGTTACTAATTCCTCTAAGGCAACTGTTCTCTGTAGTCTGGAGATCAGTTGTATTTCCAGGACAACTCCAAGGCCCTCCTGGGAAATAGCAACCCTAAAAATAGCATTTTGATAGCGTTACAAGGCTTGCAGCCCCTATGAAATTTTTGGAGGCAGGGACAGGCATTCTTACATTGTGCTGGAGTGCTAATGTCTTCTAGCAAAACCCAGATTGATGCCATAACATCAAAGGGGGGCTCTAGGGTTTGCAAAGACTCTTGTAGTCAAACCATAGAGTTTTGGCAAATCCTAGACTACCCTCCCAATGACATCACTTCTGTTTTTCTCTGGAAGTGACAGCATGCAAGCATGACGCTGGCTCACACTCTCCACTTCCCCCAGTTTCCTCACACCAGGTGGTGGCGTTTGCCAGAAGGCCTAGCAACCGTAAATACAGAGGATGGGAAAACATCGGAAATGAATTATTACAGCACACATGTCATAAGAACATAAGAAAGGCCCTGCTGGATCAGACCAAGGCCCATCAAGTCCAGCAGTCTGTTCACACAGTGGCCAACCAGGTGCCTCTAGGAAGCCACAAACAAGACAACTGCAGCAGCACCATCCTGTCTATGTTCCACAGCACCTAATATATTCGGCATGCTCCTCTGATACTAGAGAGAATAGGTATGCAGCATTACTAGTATCCATTCTAACTAATAGCCATGAATACCCCTCTCCTTCATGAATATGTCCACTCCCCTCTTAAAGCCCTCCAAGCTGGCAGCCATCACCACATCCTGGGGCAGGGAGTTCCACAATTTAATTATGCATTGTGTGAAAAAAAATACTTCCTTTTATCTGTTTTGAATCTCTCACCCTCCAGCTTTAGCAGATGACCCCGTGTTCTAGTATTATGGGAGAGGGAGAAAATGTCGTGTGAAGGCTCAAAAAAAGGTGCTCCAGTTTGGAGGTTAATGCAGAGAAAAACCTCTGTGAAAGCAGCCAAAAATTGATTAAATTTAGGCTGAACTTGTTTAATACTGTGGAAAGTGAAGCAGAACAGCATCTTCTTCAACTTGTTAAAAGCTTTTCTTGAAAAATGAAGTTGCTGAAAACATTTTATTCTGCAGTGCTTTTCCTTCTTGGTTGGCAAAAGCCAAGTTGGAAGAGTTAAGTCCACTGTGTATTAAGGTGTGAAATGTTTCCTTAGGAGGCTAAGGTGGTGGGGAGGGGAGGTATAGAATGCTGTAGGTTGTAAGAAAGAAGGAAATGTTAGTGAGCATCTGCTGTTAAACAGGTTGTGAGTTTTTATATTGTGAGCACAATGGAAGTCTGTAGAAAACTGTTGCCCAGCATGGAGGGAGTTTGCAGAAAATCTGCATTATAAGACATTCCTGCTGAGATAGATACCTTAGTGTTAGGAAAGAAAAGGATAAAAAGCTTAACAATGGCCCAGACTAAAGCATAAGAGACTGACTGTGGTCAGAATATTTAACTTTACTCTTGAATTGACTGATCTTCATAGTGAGAGAGTGACCTTTACATTATTATTGTCCTTCTGGAATGTTTCAAAATACAGGTATAACAAATGTTGACCCATAAGGGGGGAAATCTGATCATTTATATGTTTTGCTCCTACCCTTTTTGTGATTAAATTTCACCTCCTCTTTTTTGCCTGTGTGTTGTAGCAGTCAGAGTGTTGGACTAGGAATGGGGAGGCCTGGATTCAAATCCCCATGTCCCATTAAACTTACTGAGAGATGCTGGCCCAAACATTCTGCCTCAGTCTAGCCTATAACATGGGGTTGCTGTAGGATTGCCAATCTACAGGTGGGGCTTGGAGATCTCATGGAATTACATCTGGTTTCCAGATGACATAAATCAGTTTCCCTGGAGAAAAAGGCTGTTTTGGAAGGTGGACTCTATGGCATTAAAACTCACTGAGTTCCCTCCCCTCTCCAAATGCCACCTTCCCTAGGCCCCTCCCCCAAATCTCCAAGAATTTCTCAACCCAGAGTTTACAGCCCTAGTTTTCTGAGATGAAAAACTGAAGGAAGGAAGACCCATCAAAGACCCATGAGCTCCATGGAGGATGGGTGGAATAAAAATGCAGTAAATAGCTGAATAAATTAAATAAACTAAAGTCAGCATCAACAGTCTGGATATTTAATGTTGCCTTTCATCTTTTATTTATTTATATGCTACTTTTTGACTATAAGATCCTCAAAGCTACTTACAGCACTTCTTTCTTTCTTTGTTTCCCCCTAGTCTTAGACCAAGGTCTTGAACCATAAAACCATAAAACTTAAGACCCATCTCTAAAAAAAACACTTCCCTTCCACTTTTCTCTGCAGCCTGCAAAAAACAAGCAACAAAATAAGTACACTGAGGGTTAGAGTCCTCTAAGAGGAACCTTTTGTTCCAAAGTTGCTTGAGAAAATTCAGACCATTTGTTAAAACATGGTATAATCCATTTTAGCCCACGTTGGTACACATAAGGACAATGCAAACAGATATGTATCAAGGAGTCCACTGACTGAAGAGGGAGGGACACAGCCAGTCTGAAAAGGGATCCTTAGTATACGACCCAGCAAAACCATTGAAAAAGGTCAATTAGATCATGAATGCATAACGATTTTACATAACTTTGGACAAACCAAAGAATCCAGATAAGAAGGAAGATTACCCTTAGATGACAGGAGTTATAGCACTTCAAAAAAAATGCAGCTAACTATATCCTGCTTCCTCCTCTTCCCAATTTCCGAGTGAATGCTTGTAGCCCATCCTCCCAAGGGTACAGGTCTTTAACACCCTGAGGACCGAGCTAAGTGGACCCAGGAGCTGCTCTGCCTCTAATGGTAAAATAAGAGAATGGCAGTGTTTGGTGTGCTCTCTAGTCCCTTCTCCCAGAATGATTAATGTTACCATTCACTATGCAATATCATTTTCTAATTAAAATTGTTTTTTTCTTACACATGCCTGTGGACATACATGCACATATGTGTTCACTGAAAATACAATTGTATTTGCAGAACATTGATAGCCATTTACTTGCTTTTAGTAATCTGAATTTTGATTGGTTTTTCACTAATAATATGGCACTTTCACACATGCTGAATAATGCACTTTCAATCCACTTTCAGTGCACTTTAACGATCATTTGCAAGTGGATTTTGCCATTTCACACAGTAAAATCCAGCTGCAAAGTGCATGGAAAGTGGATTGAAAGTGCATTATTTGGCATGTGTGAAAGCGCCCTTTAGATTTTCTTTCTGGATTTGTATAGAACTGAAAAGTCAGGCTAGATGAGATGCTGGGAGGGCCGTGAACATGTTTTATATTGCTAAAGAGCAGCCAAACAGAACACTGATTTGATCAGGCATCTGGAGCACTGAGGGGCTGGTGATGAACTGTTTTCCTGACAGTATCTTCCTGGCTTCAGATGGGTAGCTATTTTAATTTAGGAAAACAGTGTAAGTGGAAGGAGTTAACCCACTTTCCACCTACAGCGTAGTTCTGATCCAAACTCCCTTGGCTACCAATATGCTATACAAAATTGACATTTTTTCTATAACATGCTACAAAAGATTCGATCATTGTTATGGCAACTTCTCATCTTGCTTTTACTTTAAGATTTGTGCTAAGAATCAACCTCCCCCCCCTACACTGCAAAAAAAAAAGGCTGGAAACATTAGTGATTATGTGTATTCACAGAGGAGCGGTGACCCAGGAGTAGAAAACTTTTATTTTTATTTTTTGTGAAACATCCTGAGGAAAAGAAGGTTGCAATGAGATAATCTTCAGTTATGTAGTTCATAGATTGGAATCTGAACCCCCTCCTCCGCCCAAGGCTGATAAAGTAGGAATGAGAGTAGAGGGCATAATAAGAATGATGAGATGCTAATGCAATTAAAGTATAGGTGAGAATGTTATGAGCTTAATCATGTAGCAGCAGTCGTGTGACTTACATTTTTGTTAATGTTGGGAGGAAGGAGCTGTTTTGCATCTTCTTTATATGCATGATTTCTTTACAGAAAGAAGCAATCTTTGGAAGTCAGAATTGTACTGTTTGTAGAACATTGCAAATGTTATTTGAATAACGATACCAGTCTAATGTTTTTAGAACTACATCCCCAAAAGTGGTCTATTCTGTAATATTCTGCCTTTTTGCCTGAAGATAGCACACAATACCTACCTGTCTTTGGGTCCTGGGTGTAGCATAGAGATCCCAGCCTAGCAAAAAGCATGAGCAGTACATAGTACATGATGAAAGATGGATAAATTTCACCCTGAACACAATTGCTGTACTTGTGTATTCTGTTTCTGTAGGAAAGATGTGTGAAGCATAATCTAGGGCTGTTGACATTTTGTGTTAAAAGAGGAGAAGGCTAAAAATGAAGCATGCTGTGGAAATCCCCTCATTTTCTAAACACTGGGCTTTAGCTGTGGCATTTTTTTCCTGACTCCCTCCTTCCTTTTTTCTTAATTGAACAAAGGGGAACAAAAGAGGAAAATTCAGGAGTGCTGCCCACCATGCTTCAGAATAGCACATCTCCACTGCCAGCGCATTGAAATCTCAAAGTAGGGTACTTACCGGTACGTTCCAAACAATAAGAATAGAGCTCCTATAAGACCATGGAGCGTGGCTCGTTTTGTGAATAAACAGTGGATTTTGACCTTGCATAGAAAAATGGGCCCCAGAGTAGCTAATCCTGGAAATCATCTGTTTATCAGGTGCTGTTTGCAGATAGCATTGGTGGTATTGCTCTCTGTATAGAGGTCTTGAAGGTTAAAAGGAGGCTTGTTTAGTACAGGTATAATGTAGGGGATGTTAGTTTTGACTAAACTCTATTGAAACCAACTGAATTGAGCAGGTGTGCTTACTGTTTGCTTGAATTACTTTGATTTCAATGGCACTAATGTTCACTTAGCTTTCTCTGGAGAGCTTTCAAATTCTCGATTTTTAAAAAGGTTATAATAAATCCATGGGTTAGATCCTGATAAACATTTTGGGCACATGTCTGCCCATGGACTGATTTTATTACTTTCCTCCCTCCTCTAGCAGTCCCAAATGCCTCCAAAATCCTGTTCCTGGGAGAGACCCAGAAACAGGATTTCTTGGAAAATTTCAGGCTGCTATGGGAGAGCAGAGGCAGAAAAATCACACTCCATGGGTGGAAGTCCTTATCCCTGCAGAAACATTAATCTAGATCCAACCCCACATGAATTACTAGTATTAATCAGACTGAGGCAGTTAGTATTTTGTGTCTGAAAAGATAGTCCATGTCTAATAGAGAAAATCATCTTTACAAGTCCATGTTTCTAAATGAAAAAGCAGTTTCAAAAAAAGCAGTGCAGAATTAATACTGGTTATATTATCTATCTTACAGAGGTAAGCGAGAGATATACTTACAATGTAATCCTAAACAAAGTTACATCCTTCTAAATCCATTGATGTCAATAAGTTTAGAAGGGTGTACCTTATCCCTTAGAGCTCACATCAAAGTTCAGAGAATCACATCCACAAATTAGCCCCATGATGAAAATTTCAAGATAAATAGGGGTTAATATGTTACCTTTTTATAACTGGAACAATGGTAGATCATGAAACCTGGTTTTAACATGACAGAAACAGAAATTAATATAAACCTATACTGTGTCATGTTTTTTGGCATGAGAATAATTTGTAGGTTCATTCATGTGGTTGAAAATCCTTCTGGAAATTTTGGCTTCAACACTGTGATCCTAAAACTACCTAGGTGACAAGCTCTGTTTACCTCTATTGATTGGATCTTAGCAGTCCATTCTTCCAGCACCAGAAGCATACTGCCAATGCAGATCTTTTGTTACCATGTATGGTAACATGTGTGTTCCTTTGACACGTGTCTGATACTCTCACAGCCCATTCCTGAGCTGACGGCGTAGGGGAACGGTGGGGAAGAGAAGCAGCAGCGTCTCTTCCTAAGCCATTTCCCTTACACCATTAAACAAAAAAAAGCCATTTCGCAGCTTTTTTTGTTTTGTTTAACTGGGGCTTTTTGCCCCATTGAAAACAGCGAGGCTGCGCCTGCAAAATAGCAGGCACAGCAACACTGTTCCAGGCGCTGGCGCAAGTGGCCGAAAGGGGATAGGAAGCAACCTAACTGGTGGCTCCTCCCCCCGGAACGCCCCCGGAATGCCCCCTGCACTGGCGTGGCCTCTCTACACCATTGTTGGTGCCACGGAGAGGCCGCGCCGGCGGAGGGGAGAGGCACGGCTCCGCAGCGCTTGGCCGCCAGCAGAGCCGCCATCCCCGCCGGCAGGGTCAGGCCGCCTCCTAAGAGGTTTTGCCCGCCCCCCAGGAATGGGCTGTCATAGTATCAGAGTAAAACAGGCGGTGGAATGTCAGAATAATCTTAGAACATTCAGGCATCCATACTAGAATATATCCTCATTACCTACTTTAGTTCCCCATTAAAAGTATGTCTGTATCTTTCTTTCTAAATGGTAATGATGAGAGCCACTAAATGTGATTCCTATATCCTGTTTTAATGTGTTCCTCCCCCAAGACCTCAAATATGCATACAAGCTTTGCAAATATGAAGCTGTCAGACTTTCCTTTGTATTTTTACTCTTGGGGACCTTAAGTAATTTCATTAATGCCAAGGGAGACCTGGAGAATTCCTGGATTAATGGAAATGTAGTAGTGAAAGATGAGTATGTGTGTTTTTTTAAAGTACTGCACTTCACCTTAATTGTGAAGAGCTTTTGAGCTGAAATAAAAAACAGTATGTGGGATTGCTTATACTCATGGCAGTAACCTTACCTGCAGTGTGAAATGTTTGTATCATCCTGGGGAAAATTTGCAGGCAAAAGTGTATGTGCTTCTGGTGACAGGAAGAACTGTGACCAATATATTCTAACCTCATCGTGTTACCTAATTGCATCATATACCTCATTGGACAGTGTTACACCCTGAGGTACTATGAGAGATGGATATTTGGCTGGAGGTTTGTCACATTTCTATCCCTCCGTTAACTTGCACACCATTCTATCAGTTTTCAATGTGTCACACCTGCAGCAGTATTCGTGTCGTTTTAAGAATGTGTAAAATGCCTGTAAATGATGCTCACCCCTTATTTCCAAGTTAAAAAAACATTAGGAAAAGGAACGCTTTTTGGTTTCTGTTCACTACTTTAAGCCAGAAGCGTCCTTCACTTTAAGCTACTGTGTGGCTCTTCTGGCAAATGAAATATGCTTCCTCTATTCCTGAAAAGAATTTTCTTCTGACATGAAAACTACCATTCTTCTCTCCCTCTCTTCCCCTGCCATTTTTATGTCAAAAGAAATGAAATTGGTGTGACCACCTTTTCATGCCACCCTCTTCCCAGGTTTTAATTTACGATATAATTGCTTTTTTTTTATTTTTCCTGAGGGCCGTAGCGCTGAATAATGTTATGATCGCTTGACACACAAAGACGGAAGTGCAAGACAGCCTGAGGGGAAGATACAAATCAGAGAATCCTCCCACTAGGGCATGCTGGGACAGCAGGGTTCTAACTAGCTCATTTCCCTTATAACTACTATTCTTCACAGCACTGTAGCTGAGCTAGGCAGAAAACACAGAACAATTGGTGAAGTTTTTGCCTCTGGAGACAATAAGCAGACTAATCGGCCTTTATTGCAATGTTTCCTGCAATGTTCTGCTTCACTTTCTCCTGTCTTCATTAAGTGATATTTGTGGGCTCTGCTCCTTTGCTTTTGTTTTCTCCCATAAGCTTACAGGATATCTGTAACAGTTGTTTTTTTTTATCTGTCCTGTTTTGTTTTTTTTTATAATGGAAAGATCTTTGGGAGTGTTGAGAAGGAGCATTATCCAGGCTCCTCTTCCAGTTTCTGTTGCCCATTAGAGCCCAGACAGTTACCCAGAACATCACGTATATGGAATTAACCTTTCTTCTACCACCTCTGGTTTATGCCTTGGAATCTGCTGGGTTGGGTTTCAGTGGTAGCCAAAGCAAATATATACCAGTTCTTCCTAGATGATCATGTGCCAATAATAAGGATCCTGTGATGATAGAGAAACACTACTACACATTTGGGGGGGGGACTCACTGACACCGGGATATGTGGAAATCAGAAATGAGGTTTATTAAGTAGAACAATACAATCTCAGGGGAGGACAGTTAGCAGTTCCAAGCAAAAAAGATAATACCAAGTACCCAATACAATATAGTATCTTCTTACACATGTTATATCACTCATGAAGGGAAGAGTGGAGGAGAAGTAAGAGAGGGGTTTATAGCTATTGATCCTGAAGTCTGGTGAGGTCCCATGCAAGAGATCAGGCAGTTGGACAGCAAATTGTCCAAAGGGGGTGGGTGGGAAGAGGACAGGGGTGTGAATTACTTGCCAGATGAGCTCTCTCTCTCTCTCTCTCTCTCTCTCTCTCTCTCTCTCTCTCTCTCTCTCTCTCTCTCTCTCTGTGTGTGTGTGTGTGTGTGTAAAGTGCTGTCAAGTCGCAGCCGACTTATGGCGACCCCTTTTTGGGGTTTTCATGGCAAGAGACTAACAGAGGTGGTTTGCCAGTGCCTTCCTCTGCACAGCAACCTTGGTATTCCTTGGTGGTCTCCCATCCAAATACTAACCAGGGCTGACCCTGCTTAGATTCTAAGATCTGAAGATCAGGTTAGCCTGGGCCATCCAGGTCAGGGCGAGAGCTCTGCAGCTCGCAAGAAAAAAAGAAGTCTTTGGAAAAGACAAAATCAAACTTAGCAGAAGGATTTTCTCCCCATTTATCGGTTGGGAATTGAGGGGCAGTGTCAGAGGGCTGGAGGGAGTGGCTTGTGAATCTGGGACGGTTCTAGGACTGCATAGGAATTGTAGAGTTGTTTTTTTTAATTAAACAGAATAGATATGCATTGCTAGAGATGGAGGTGTGCAAGATTCAAAGAAAGTTGACAAATAGGGGCATTGTTTTTAGGAAGAAACTCTACAAATGTTAATTCCTCCTTTTTTCTTTTTTAAAGTGTTACATGCTTAGTTCAATGCTTGAGTGCAATAGCATGAGACAACTTAGGCATTAAGTTTCTATTTAATTAGAATAAATTAAATCATGTTTGAAAGTACGTAAAATTATGTTGGTATGGAGAGGAGATTTGTGTTGGTTGTTGGCCATGGCATTACAGGCAACACCCACCAGACCAGTGACCCCAGTGCAGCTGTCTGAGGATAACTGGTTCTATATTTTACATAAGAGTGAAGGAAAGAATTTTTTCACAGAGTGATCTGAAACAATGGCAAGTTTTGTCACAGTGGTGTCGTATCCACTCTGTGATCTTATCATAGATTGTGTGTTGATGCAATGGAGTAGGCTAGAAAGCAGGTTCTTTCAATGCTGAGCAGGCACACTTTTCACTATATATTAACATGATGTGCGAGGTACTGATTCAGTCTGGGTGATGAGAAAGACTTGGGGAATTGTGCCAATCTTAATGAAACACCACCACATGGAGTTTGTCACAAGCAGATTATACAAGCTGAAGCAGCTTCCCTAACAGTCTTTGTTATTGCAGGATCCATTCTTGTAGCACATGAGAGGTATTTACATTTTATCCAGACAAGCCCATTATGTTTCTCCCTCAATACAATTTCAGAGTTGGATAGGCATTGCACTGTTTGCAGTTCGTTTTAGTTTACTCCTTATTGCTTGGTGTTCTGAGAAGATAAAATGGAATATATGATCATACCCAAAGGAAAATCATTTGAAGGAAATATAGGGTTTACTTCTTGATGAGAGACAGAATTCACATAGGATAACAACAAGAAAAGTTTTGAAACTTCAAACGAGACAATTTTCTGAGTTGTAAACATTGTATAGATTTGGTTGTCAGATCCAGTGGTGTTCAGAAGCCTTGCAGATAAAATATTCCTTAGGTTAGAAGCACCCTGGAGTCTGTCTGTGCCAGTGGTTATACTAGTCAAAAGAGGTTATAAGCAATTTGATCTGGGACATTGACACAGCACCTACATCTTTCAGATGACTCTGAGAGGAACAGTGTGGTCCTACTGGACTCCCAGACTGTCTGACTTCCAGTCTGGGGAATTTCTCTGCTAAGAGAAGCCAACACATTTTACCTTTCTGCCTATTGCCCATCTGAAGTACCCATATACTCTTAGTCAGACCTGAATGCCCGTCACTGGTAAAGAAAATGTTTGAAGAAATAAGGCTTTAATTAAGTGAAGGCAAGCATTCTAAAACAGACTATTGTGAACTTAGTTTGGAAGAAATACACTTATTTTATAGTTATACAAAAAACCCAAATGTGCTTAGAGTGTAGAAAAAAGACTCTCATAAAGATGCTAAGAGCAAAGTAAAAACAAAAGGATTAGAAAATGAAACTGTTCTCTAACAAGTTTTGTCTTTTCATTTGGACTTTTTATTCTTCATAGGAAGAATAACAAAATTATTCATAGGAAGATTAACAACGTTATTTCTATGGAGAGTACAGTTGCCAGCCTCAAGGTGGGGCCTGGAGATTCCCTTGAATTACAGCTAATATCCAGGCTACAGAGATCAGTTCCCTTGGAGAAAATGGCAGCTTTGAAGGGTAGATTCTATGGCAGTATACCATGCTGAGTTCCCTCCCCAAACCCTGCCCTCCTCAGGTTCCACCCCCAAAATATCCAGGAATTTTCCAACTGGTTGTTGGCAGAAATGTTACACTGAAAGAAGGTGTTTTTCAAGTTATAAGTCTGACTTTATCTTGGTAGTACAATCGGTAGTCATTCTACTCAATCCTTCAGTGAAAGAAATGACTGTACTGTATTATAAAAAGGATTGTTCTTTTACAGCTTGCCGATCAGGGTTTTACAAAGCTTTTGCTGGTAATGTGAAGTGTGCCAAATGCCCGCCTCATAGCTCTACAAATGTGGAGGGTTCTACAAGCTGCAAGTGTGAAAAGAACTATTTTCGATCAGAGAAAGATCCCCCATCTATGGCTTGCACAAGTGAGTAGTGATCTCATTTTGATAAGACCATGACTGTATTTTCATTCTCTGCCGCAACTATGACTTCCAACTTTGAATCACCTCAGTTTTTCAAACAATTGTGTTTTCCACAATTTAAATAGAAGCTACCCTGTTAGCAAAACTCTTTCAAAGAAAAAAGAAAGTTGGACAGGGTATTTGTCTCCTGGCTTTTCAGGGAAGGGGGGCTAAGCATTAATGCATCAAGCATGATCTTTAGTAGACAGGTAAATCAAGTATACATCTCCACTGTGCAAAAAAAAAAAAAAAAAACTGGGGTAGAAAGCCTTTAAACTCTGACTTGGATCCTACTGAAAATCTCTGGTTTGCTCCTCCTGCTGCCCGCAATGGTTCCTGTGGGATAGGACACTCCAGGGAACATTGTGAGGGTAATTAAAGGTTTGCCTTTGGAGGGGGGAGTCAGTGGAAATTATGAGCAATATGATCCAACCCTCTGCTTGATGTTTTTTCTTTCACAAAAGATACAGAATTACCTTTATTGATTTTTTTCATGGTTTTCCTTCAATTCTCAGTAATTAGTCAGAGGGAATTTCCTAAAACTGACACTGCACTTTTCAAGACAGGCGTTTTTGGTCAGTGGCAAATAGTGTTCACTTCCTATGACTTGAAAATTGTTACTTAGGGGAAACTTGCTTTAACAAAAGATCAATGTTAAAATTGGAGGTTTACTGAACTGTCTTTGGAGACACAGTACCAATAGCAGCAACAACATGGCATCCTTTTTGTGTGCATTTTATGCCTTTGTGAAATATTATTTATAATATTGTCTTCTAATTTCCTTTGCAGGACCACCCACTTCTCCCAGAAATGTTATTTCTAATATCAATGAAACATCAGTTATCCTAGACTGGAGTTGGCCTTTGGACACTGGGGGCAGGAAAGATGTCACCTTCAACATTGTATGCAAGAAATGCGGAGGGACTGCCAAGCTGTGTGAACCATGTAGTGCCAATGTAAGATTTATTCCCCGTCAGATTGGGCTCACCAATACCACTGTGACTGTAGTAGACCTCCTGGCACACACCAACTACACATTCGAGATTGATGCTGTTAACGGAGTTTCAGACTTGGGTACCCTGACAAGACAATTTGCCGCTGTCAGCATTACAACTAATCAAGCTGGTGAGTACTGCAATACTCTAGTTGTGTTACTGCCATAGAGGCCTAGTTCTCTCGCAAACAGCCAGTGAGGTTCTAAAGCTGTGTCTCAACTGTCCCACTTCAGATTGCAGTTCGGGTTCTGTGTAACTGACTAGTTCTCCATGCAAAAAAAATATTATTATAATTAGTAGTACATTAAGGAGGAGTAGCTCATGGTGTCACACATCATTCTCCCTATTCAAGTATATTCTTACTATGACCTGTGAGGCAGGCCAGTCTGAGATGGAATGAAAGGCCACCCAGTGAGCTTCATCGGAGAGTAGGAATTTGAAGTTGGGTCTCTCACAGCCCATTCCTGAGGTAGAGGGCTGAGCTGGTGGCTGGAGACAGCGCCGCCACACCGCCTCCAAAGGTGGATCCCCCCTCACTGAAGCTGGCACTTTGTCCTTACCTGCGAGCCCCGTGGAAGTGCTCCATAGCATTCCATGGGGCTGCACCACCTAAAAAGGTGGCATAACTCCAGGTAAGGGCAAAGGGGTCATTCCCAGCCTGAAGGGGGTTTAGGAAGCCACCTAAAGGTGGCTGTGCTCCCAGAACACCACGGGAAGGTACCTTGGGACGACGGCCACTTGCACCCCTCCTAACAACTTTTGGCCCTGCAGCTCAGGAAGGGGCTCTCAGATCTGATACTCTAACCCCCCTGCCACATCATCTTTTCAAATTTAATTGCACATCAAGGAAGGATCAGAGTCTTCTGTACCATAAAGACTAAAGGATTTAACAGGGCATAATGTCGGCGCCAACATCATCCAAGAGATAACGCCAAAGCCGATGGAGCAAGAAAAGTAAAAATATATTTGATTACTCAGTTAAAATTTCCTATGCGTTTGGTCAACAGGCTTCTTCAGGGGAATTTGTTAGTGTTGAAGTGTTGTCTCTGTTACGTCATCTAAACACTGGTATATACTATGGTCCTTCTGTTAGCAATTGCTACTGATTTGGTACTGTTATTGAAGAAACACTGCAGGACTAACAGATTTTCCCGAAGAAGCCTGTTGGTGAAACGCATAGGGAATTCTACCTGAGTAATAAAATATGTTTTTACTTTACTTGTACCATTGGCCTTCGCCTTATTTTTCTCTCTTAGTGATTGGTGTGGCCCTTTTATTTTCTACCAGCTTCATCCAATACATGAAGCGTACAGCAGTGAGTATGTGACCTGTATGCAATATAAGAACCAAATGACTTGTTCAGAGGAGCAGTGACAATGCTATCTTCCTAGCTGTCTGTGCTAATCAAACACCTGTAGTGCAAAAGATCAGAGGCAAAAAGAAAAGTAACAGAAGGCCTCTTGTTTTGGCATCTACTGTATCTGCCAGCTAAAAGTACTCCAGCAGTTGATCAATGATATGCAGCCAGTCCTGGGAAATGATACTTTAAAAAAAGGGGGGGGGATTTGATCGCATGGGTATTGACTGAAGTATTACAGTGGTACATGGATTTAACATCTAATCTGCTGTTAATGCTTGGCTTAGTTTTTGAGGATGAGCTAATCTTCTCTCCATTCCCATTTTACAATGCTGGAGAAATGTACACATTTTAGTTTCTTTAGCATAAGAAGGGAACTATTAATGTACTTTGGTGAATGTGAACAGGATCTGTTCTTTGACTGCTGCGAGGCATTATTGCCTAGGGTTTTGGCAAAACTAATATTAGGATCAACTGCTATTCTGCAGTGTCAAATAACACTTCAGTCTGCTGCCCCAGAAGGAGTGTATTTTATTAATAAAATCAGATTTTAATGGAAGGTTCATTCCAGTAATCTTCAGTATAAATTACTGCAGTCATGTAAATGATTAATTTTGATTTAATTGAAGAAAATTAAGTGCTTTGATGTTAGGGATATAAAAGGGTAACATTTACAATGCAAGGATCTAATAATATTTTGGATTATACTTTTGCCCTGAACATGTGACTACTCCCTCCCAAGGCCTGATCGGCACCAGCTCTACAGGATATTACAATAAAAAGCTGATCCTGCAATTGATGGTGTTCAGATGGCTGACAATGAGTCCATTTATGCCTCAGGGTTTGACAAGCTCACTGGTTTTTGCTTATATGGATGCTGAATACATGAAGAACATAATTTTCATTTTAGGAAATTTGATTTATACTGACAAAGGCTCCAACAGTTGCACACTTAGAAGACTAATAACAAATTTTCTGCTGGTTTAACTTTAGCACAATAATGGTTCTTTGGCTATACGTATTTGAAATTCTATCCCAGGGCACTGAAGAAGATTGCAAATTTTATTTCAGAGCTTCTGGCTGTCATCTTTGATGACTCCCGCAGAACGTGAGGTGCTAGAAAAAAAAGGGGGGAAATGGGCTTGGAAAACTCCAAAGCAATTGGCCATGTCAATACCTAGTAAAATTCTAGATGATAGTATTGATCAGTCATTCTGTGAGCGCTCTTTTCTACAAAGCATTGACTACATTGACAGCGCATTCATGAGGTTTTGACGTGGGGAACAGTGGGGAGGAGACGCAGCCTCCTAACCCATTTCCTCGGTACCAAAACCCGGGGAAAAAGCCTTTTAGAGGCTTTTAAAAGGTTAAAAGGGGCTATTCGCCCCATAGAGAAAAGTGAGGCTGTGCCTTCTAAAAAGCAGGCTAAAAAGCCTTGCTCTTCTCAATGCCGGCATTCCCAGGGTGAAAGGGGACAGGAAGCTGCCTAATGGCAGCTCCTTCCCCAAGCCCTCCTGAGGAACGCCTTCCAGGATGCATCCCGGGATGCTGGCGCGGGCCTTTACGTTGGTGGGACACCGGCGGCCCTGTTGGCATCCTGGGGTGGCACTGCCGCAGCAGCCCCCAAAGACCAGCCTCTGGGCCTTTCTGCCAGACACCGGTGCAGCACCTTCCTGGCCTTCTAAGGGCTTTTGCCCTTAGAGCTCAGGAATGTGCTGTGAGCCAGCATAAGTTTATCAAGAATAAGCTATATCAGTCCAACTTTATCTCCTTTTTGATAAAGTAACTAGCTTGGTAGGCCATGGGAATGCTGTGAAGTAGTATTTCAGCAAGTCATTTGACAAAGTATTCCGTTTGTACAAGAAGTTTAAATATGGGCTGGATGAGACTACTGTTAGGTATAGTTATAGTAAATTGAACTGTACCCAAAGAGTGCTCATAAATGGTTTCATGTTATCCTGGAGGAAGATCTTCAATGGAATGCTGCAGGGTTTTGTCCTCAGCCATGTGCTTTTCAGCATTTTATAGATGACTTGGTTGAAGGTGTAAAGGAAATGCCTATAAAATTTTCAGATGACATGAAGGTGAAAGGGATAGCTGGCACATAAGAACAGAGTGTGTCTCAAAATGATCATAACAGTCTGAAACAAATTCTCCACAATGAGACTAACTATAGCTACCAATTGGTTTCAGAGGATAGCCACTGTGGTCTGCAGTACAAAAGTTAGACTTGAATCCAGAAGCACCTTAAAAACAGACAAGATTTTCAGGGTATAAATTTTCAAGAGTCAAAAGCTTCCTTCATCAGCTATCTTAGCTGGGAGAATCCCTGGCTTTTCAGAAAAATCTAAAATTGTAAAAAAAAAAGTTATGAAATCCTAGTCACAATATACATATACACAACAGACACCCTGTGAGGTAGATGGGGCTGAGAGAGCTGTGACTAGCCCAAGGTCACCCAACTGGCTTCATGTGTAGAAGTGGGGAAACCAACACGGTTCACCAGATTAGCATCTGCTGCTCATGTGGAGGAGTGGGGAATCAGACCCGGTTCCCCAGATCAGAGTCAACCGCTCCTAACCACTATACCACCACTCTTAACCACTACCCCACGCTAGAAAGGGTAGGATTAAAGCAGAGTACAGCAAACATGGAGAGAAGGATACACACAGGCAACCAAGAGACTGGAAAGAAAATGATGGCAAATAGAATGAGGAAGGAAGAAAAGGGTAAAATTTGATTCCCAGTTTCCCACAAAATTGCAGGAGTACACCTCATGCAGTTGTTTAAAGGCATGTTCATGGGGTTCATGCTTCAAATAGCTTTCTTTAATAATTATTTGGTAACATCTGTTATCAAATGAACAATCTGAACAAGTGGCTACAAAAGAAGTAGAGGAGTGGTGGGAGGTTTGCAGCTCCCAAGATAAGACGCCCTGATTTTTCACCCCATTCTTAGTCTGTAGTTAAATGGCATTGAGGTGCACACAGTTAGGTGCATGCTGTAACACATACTCAAGTGCTCTATTCCCATTTTTCAGGGTGTTTGTCCAATGGAACTACATGTTCAAACTGTGAAATCATATTGGGGCAAAGCCTTTTTTTTTCAGATAAAGAATTTGTGGTTAGCTCAATTGACCTCCTCATCCAGTGGAACTGATAGTTTTGTTCAGTATGTTCCAACCAGAGAGAAACCATGACTGAAGGTTCAGAATGTGTGCTTATTACTTTGCCACTACTGTCTTCCAAGGGAGTCCTGTAGAGAGTAACAACATCATCTACTCCTCCCACATGGTTTCCTCATTTCCAGTGTTGCTCCAGTGACATGGGACACAAACAAGCTCACTGCCCAATGGTCCATAATTTTATTCCATGAACCGTATGTGTTTTTTGTAACACACAACCTGAGATGACATGCCTTGAACAGCTTCAATATTGCACTCTTTCCGGTTGTAGTATTTTGTCATCTGTGATCTGGAAACACTATTATATATGCTGTGACTTTAGATGCTCACTTGATTTGGCTTCTGTCAATTTACATTTTATGGTGTTGTTAAGGCACAGGCTTACAGCTTCGGCTATCAACCATGCTGAAGGGAACAATGCCTCATCCTAGGCCACAATAATATGTTTTTCAAACAGATGTTATCTAATAACACCAATCAACCCTGCTTAGGATGGGTCACTGACTGCTGCAGGGGAATTATATGAAATCCAGAATCCCCTGAGGCAAAGTGCTAATTATGAATGTGTCATGGAGTGAGATGGACAGCTGTGCCGCAGTTGACAAGCTCATCTACAGATTTATCTAGTCTCCGTGGCCAATGCTGTTTGGCACCTAGGTTTTCAGATCAGATTTCTGGCTGGTTATTACATTAGAAGATCCCTTACATTTCTGACTATGCTTATGACTACCTGGATCCTTTGGTAAATTGTTCACATTATTATATTATGAATCAGAAGTAGGAATAGCGGTGTCTCATCTTCTCCTTTTCATGATTATTGTGCAGGCACAAAGGCCCCGGTGAAAATGAACATGATTAAAAAAAAGAAATAGTATCCAGTGTGAATTCATAGCTTATAGCACCAAAATTTAAAGACCGGACAAACAGTCCACATAACAATTGCTATAATTTTGGTACAGTGACTCTGTAACAAAAAATCAGGGTAAAACCTCCAAATTTTGCAAATTTACATTTTTCAGTATTGTCTAAATAAAATATAAACAGAACATCTGTAAATATTGCAGATCTCTACTTGACATGCAAAACACAACTTTCAGAGCTCAAATTCTTCCAAGTAAGCTGGTTGCCATAAGATGCAGAGAGCTGTAATTTTAAAACTTTTGTTTATTTATTAAAATATGCATATCATACCTTTCTCTAAACATACACAACAGCCAACAAAATGCCAATATGGCAGAAAAAAATAAAAATTGAAACATCATAAGAAATTATGGGGAAGATAGCAGCACTCAACCCCTGGTATTTTTGTAAATATAAAAAAGCCGTTCACGCTTTTTTATTTTGTTAAATCTGTGGTACAAAAATTAATGACTACAAAATAGCCATTTGCTCATTTGTTTTTCCAATCCAATGAAGGATCCTTGATTAGCGGAGGTGTAAAATTTGTCAGTAGTTTAACTGAAACACATGTAGGAGCAGAAACGTAAGAAGGAGAAAAGACAAAAGTGGATCTATTTATGAAGCTATTGTGACATTTCTTTCCAGAAGCCTGTGCTTCATTTATGTGGCCGAGGAAGGTATTTTCTTTTCCTCCGGATCATGTCTCTCATATATGTGTCCATCAAGAACTGCCACAATCAGGAACAGGATATCATATAGCATGGAATCTATACAATTTAATTTTCTTACTGTGATTTAGAGTTCATTTTTAGTTTAGATTTTGCTCAAACTGAGGGTGTAAATGATTGCCATATGTGAATTCAAGAACCATTTCACCTTCAGTCAAATTGGAACTAATGGAGGAAGGGAGTCTTCTCCTAATACAAACGACTTAAGGTGCTAACCATTTGGCAATTTCTTGGTAGATGCCTTGCATATAAATGATGCAACTTCTCTGTGTTGTAAGTAACTATTTCATGTGTATTGCCTCATCATTCCCCTGAAGATTTCAAAGTGGGTAGGGAAATGTATCCTTAAAAAAAAAAATCTTGTATTTTTTGTCTGCCTGGATTTGGTTGGCATTGTCTACTGTAGGTAAGGTAAAGGTCTCCTGTGCAAGCACCGGGTCACCCATGGGGTGACGTCACATCCCGACGTTTTCTCAGGCAGACTTTGTTTACGGGGTGGTTTGCCAGTGCCTTCCCCAGTCATCTTCCCTTTACCCCCAGCAAACTGGGTACTCATTTTACCGACCTCGGAAGGATGGAAGGCTGTGTCAACCTTGAGCTGGCTACCTGAAACCAACTTCCATCGAGATCAAACTCAGATCATGAGCTGTCTACTGTGCCCCCTCCTTTCCCCCCTCTGACTGTGTAGTACACAGTCTGGAGTTCTGGCATTGCTGGTAACGGTCATTTATGCATAGGTACTTTCACTCACATTTGCCCCTGGTCTGTCTTGTTTGTTCCTTGGAGTTATGCATGAGTTTTCTCTCCATTAAAGATGACCTCGCTGCCAGCCTTGAGCTCAGCCTGGGTGAAATCTCCATGCATAAGGTAAAGTGTGGGACACGCAAGCTTGGTTTCTCTCACAGCCAGTTACAAAACAGCATGTGTAGAGGCGGAGATTCAAATGCTTCCTGGGAGCTCTTTCTGAGCAGAAGAAAGGTGTTTTCAATCTGAGGCTTGTATTTCTCCCACCCCTCCTGTCAGATTGCTTCGGTTTTTGGTTTTTGTTCTCAAAATGCTTTTTTATGCAGCAGTTGGGGGGGTTTCTCTCACAGTAAGCACTACAAAGTAAGCCAATTAAAAAGCAGCATTTAAAGGGGCAGGGACTTGATTTAAGCTTGGAGACTGCTGGTGCAGAGATTCCATAGATTCCCAACAGGAAAGTGTGGGTCCAGGTGAGCAACAAACCTCAGGTAAAATGACCAACAGGCTCTTTTTGTTTTCCTTCCTCCTCAAGGCATTCTCAATCTTACAGAGTGTCCTCTCAACGGTCCCGTAGCTTTCCCCTTCTGATTAGAAGGTGCCCAGCACCATCTGAAGCCCAGAATGCTTGCAGCCAAAAGCGATTAGGTGCACTGGCGTGCCAACATTTCTACATTCTTGTCGAATATCTTAGTGAGTCTGTTGTTTTACTTTCTTGCAGTTTTCTTTTCATCACTGAAACTAGCATGCCCTGCAAGAAAGTAATTCATATCCCAAAAGTTACACATTGTATTTCTTTTTTTACATGAAGTTCCAGGGGGGAGCTGCTACTTTCTTCAAGGAAAGCAAGAGGGCTAATCTGTATGTCAAACGGATAAGATGTTGCTATGCTTGTGAGCTAGGTGTTTTGTTTTAAAGACAGCTTGGGCTGAGATGTGTCCTTGTTCCTGCCTCATAAACTATACAGCATTTTTTTTCCAAACAAAATCATGGTTATGCAATGGTTTCATGTACTAAACAAGTGGATGTAATATATATGATAGATGTGTGTGTGTGTTAGAAAAAGACAAAGCCGCAATGGAGATGTATCTTTTAAGAGCCCTAGTAGGTCAAAGCCATAGAAGCCTGGTGATTATGTACAGCCAATGGTTCTTATAAATAGAACAAAAAATGGAGGCCAATGATATTTCAGATAACGTAGGGAATCAATAGGTATTATGATAGTAGTAACAGTTCACATAAGATTCTTTGAGCATGCACATATTTGAATGACACATTGTCCTATATGAATCTACCCATACACTCCGGTCATCTTCAGAAGCCCTGCTTCAGCCGCCCCGCCATCTGAAGCTAGATGGGTTGGCAACTCGAGAAAAGGTCTTCTCGGTCATGGCACCAAAACTTTGGAACTCAGTCTTTCGCCAGCAGTAAATACTTTTTTGTGTTGTTGGCATTCCTCCAGCGATGGTTACTGGCCCTCCTTCCAGTGTTGTTTATGTGTTTTTAATTGGATTATATTATAATTTAACTTTATTTTTAATTGCTTAATTGTTTTAATGTGTTCTTATGTTTGCCTCCTTGTAGACCCTGATCAGGTGGAAAGGCGGCATACAAATGGTTTAAATAAGTAAATAAATAATCAAATGTTGAAATTAAATTAGATTTTACCCCTTTCAAGAATGTTTTGTAGGTCAGCACTAATGATAAATCATTTACCTCCTTTAATATGGAGAGCATCTTATAGCATTCATATGTACTACTGTTTATAGAGAAATTGTAGTAAGAAAACTGAACACCTTTTGCCTAAAATCTGACTAGAAGGCCACAAAATCTACAGTTCAAATTTGAGAGGTATCAAGATTAATTGGCAGAATTTATCTTGTTTATTTGTTCTTATTGATTCGGAGCAGAACATATTACTTTTAGAAAAATATAATTCATGGTTATTTAACTTCACTACATTCTGAATTTTAACAACGTTATACAGCTTAGTGTATGTTAAATATTATGCTGATATACTGTTTGATACATATTTGCAAACTGACTTCATTCAATCATTTTATGCTTTCCCCTGTCAGGGCCTATCACAGTGCCCTTAGAGAATCAAACAGAAATCTGAAATCATTATTACTACTTTTTCAAGAGAATGACATTTAAAAGATTTAAAATATTTTACTTTTTTTTTAATGTCCTAGTTCGTTATGGTGTCTTTAGTGAAACCAGAACTAAAGATAGTGTCTCTATCTACCCACACATACACAAAAAATAATTTATAATTATTCTAACGGAAGGGGTAGAGTAATGCTCATGCAGATGATTAAAAAAATCAACGAATGTGTTATGTGCTGTTTATTTGCCAGAATAAGTTCACTGATTAATAGGAACTTTAAAATATTGTCAGGCGATATGGGATCTTAATCTTGCTTAAAATAACGCAGACAGAGGGGTTATAAATTAAAAGGAAATGTATAGCTGCTGTATCTTTTTGTATTGTTTCAATGGGGCTGCTTTTTAAACTGAAACTATAAAGCTGCATAAAACTCATTTCCCATTTCCTATGAAGAATTGCTATTTTGGACACCATAGTATAAAATCGCATGAATTCGAGGCATATATTATTTTTCCCCTTCCATCTGTGAAAGCTACTCTAATTGCCGTTCCTGAAGTTTATTGTGCGGCCTGTTACTTTTCAAGTGGACTTGGCGTGCTCTTGATTTATTGCACACATGTTGAGCATATGAGAAACACACGTCCCGTGCTTACTTGGTGTCTCTGCGAAAGAAAAAGAGACATGACAAGAGCACATGAAAGAGGGAAACCAGCAAGTTTGCTTTCATTTTTAAATGTAATTGCACCAGTGGAAAAACGAACAGCAACGATGGTTCTTACAGAGCAGCTGTTAGCCAGGAGGTAGTCCATCTCTGCGATTCAAATGAAAGGAAGCAGCTGCTTTTCATTGCTTCTTGCTGTTTTTTCCCTCCACTTTGGCCTCCTTTTTGCCCCCCTTTCATGTCGAGTGTGTATTGCTTGCAAACGTCATCCTGTGTAAGCAAAGTCTTCAGCCTGCTAACCTTTAGGGGTACATATTGAGTTATTTCATGCATTTTACATAATCAGGTAACTAAAGCCAGCTTTTGGATGCGTGGCTGGCGTGGTTTAAGGGTGAGTTCATGCACAGAACCAAGGGTTTTGTGGCACCTTGAAGCCTAACAAATTGATTGTGGCATAACCTTTCATGAGCCAGAGCCCATTTCATCAGATGAATGAAGTGTTACATTGAGTAAGTAGAGATATATGTACATAAAATTGTATACAGCAGAAAGGTTGGTGGAGGAGGAGTATTAACTGGAAAAAGAGGCTGGAAAGTCTTGTTTCTCAGGACATTTAGTCAAGAATGAATATGGAAGGTGTGGTCCCTTCCCAGCTGTTGATGAGCTGGCAAAGTAGGATAAATCTGAGTAGTATACACTGTACAGAAATCTGCAAAGAGAAACAATTACCTTCATGTCCTTATTAAATCCAAATCTATCAAATCTAAATATGAATTTTAACATTATCTGTTAATATAGTATCAGCAGTTTCTTGCTAGAATCTCCTTTGAAATTTGCTGAAGTACCGCAGTCTTTCAGGCTTAGCCAGGGAGTTTAATGGCTGTCTGTTGGTTTCTGAGTGTTCCCATTTTTAATGCCTGATTTGTGTCTGTTTATTCTCCTGCACAGAGACTGTACCATATGTCCATCTTAAATGGCAGAAGGGTATTGCTGGTACATGGTAACATATTTCACACTAGAGGATGTTGAAGAGCATGAGCCTGTGATGGTATGGTGCAGGGAACCCCAGGCTTTTTGAGCAACTTTGGAATTCTGACACAGGGCGGTGTGCAAAATCACAAAATGGCTGCTGCAGGAGATGGAGCCAACCACAAAATGTCAGGGAACAAAGTTATATAAAACTCAACATGGTGTAGTGGTTTAGAGTGGTGGTTTTGGAGCGTTGGACTCTAATCTGGAGAACTGGGTTTGATTCCCTGCTTGTACTGGCCGGGCAGGCTGGTGGGGGCTGCTACTGCAGCACGGTGCAGAGGGAGCTGAGAGCGGGCATGGCAGGAAGCAGGGGAGGGTACAGAAGCCAAGGCTTCTGCAGCCTGGGCGGCTGCACAGAAACAGTGAGGTCAGCAGTGGTAAGGCAAAGTCTAGGATGCAGTCCAAGAAGTGAGGCCGGGGTCTCCTACGTATCACAGGCTAGGCAGCAGGGGTCGTCGTTATTCAGTCCAAGGTCTGGGTCATAGGCAAGGGGGTTGGTGTTGTCTTCAAACAGTCCAAGGTCGTTCTTAGGCAAGACAGCAAACAGAGTGGAGCTCAGCTGAAACCCAAATTCAGTACATTGCTTCCACACCTAGGCTGACTTTCGCCGTTTCTTAAATCTGGCCAGCTATCAGAGTGAGGTTGGTCCTGTCATCACTCACTGTCATTCTGTGCAGCTGGAATACCTCTCCAGCTTTGCAGCCGGGCTGAATGTCTTCTTTCATATAGCAGTGTCCGGAGTCTCTGTTGCCTGTGAGTTGTGGGGGAGGACTCTTGTGAGTCTCTGGCTGGCTCTGGCAGTCGAGCCTCCAAGGGGTACTGGAATTCCTCAGCCTGGCTAGATGTAGAAGCATCTGACGGCCCCTTTGATTCAGCATCTGGCTCAGAAGGCCCATAAGCTGCATTCCAAGGAGGGTCAGCTGCCGATGGGATGGCCAACTGCTCCAGTTCTGCATCCGAGGCCTCGGACTCAGCCACAGCAGGGGCCATGACACGGCTCCTCTACAAGAGCAGTGGACACTAATCTGGTGAACCGGGTTGGTTTTCTCGCTCCTCCACATGAAGCCAGCTGGGTGACCTTGGGCTAGTCACAGTTCTCTTAGAGCTCTCCCAGCCCCACCTACCTCACAGGGTGTCTGTTGTGGGGAGGGGAAGGAAAGGTGATTGTAAGCCAGTGATTCTTCCTTAAGTGGTGGAGAAAGTCAGCATATAAAAACCAACTCCTACTCCTCCTCTTCTTCTCCTCCTTTTCCTTCTTCTTCTTCTTCCTCTTACTCTTCAACATTCCAAGCAGAAGCTTTATTTAACCAGTTGCCTTTTAATCTGCACAACCAATCAAAAGCGCTGCTGGGCAAAACAAAAACAAAAAACAGGCCCCCCCACTTTTTTAAACCCCTTGACGGGCACCATGAAAGGTTTTGACTGGCACCATGGTGGTCATGGGCACCATGGCGGCTGGCACTAGCTCCTGTAATAGTATAACTTGCATAACCATGAGGACTGAGTTTGCACTGGTGTTGGTCTCAGGGGCTTGTCTCTGGGTGTATATTTTCATTGGGTGGTTCATTGTTGTGGTGAGTAGTTGCTTCAGGCTGGGGTGGGATAACCTGTAAGCAAAGTTTTAGCATTTGTGGACAAGGCATGTGAGAGGGAAGGATAGTCTTTCCAAGAAAGATTGTAGATCCCTTGTGATATGCTGAAGAGGTTTTAGCTGTAAACTGTAAGTGACAACTAGGAATGTTCTATTGTTTTTCCTGGTATACCTGTCCTTTAGAAACTGACTTCTAGGTAACATTTTCTGGACTGGTAAAGAAATGTCATCTTCATCTTCAACTTTAAAAAAAATATTAATGATATGAGTGGTGGCATTGCCAATGGAATGCTGTCCCCTTCAAGGCCTGTGTGGTATTTCACTTTTTTAAAAAGGTACGAATCCAAAATATTTCATTGTGACTGAAGGATTCAGTCTTTTTAGCTAGTTTATATGGTCTACTCCTAGCTGAAGAACTGCATGATGAAAATCATTTTAGCCTGATATAGATTGTTGTATGGCTTGTTTTGATGCTGTGAGGGAGCCCTTTGGCTCAGAGTGGTAAGCTGCAGTACTGCAGTCAATGTTCTGCTCCCGATCTGAGTTCAATCCCGACGGAAGTCTGTTTCAGGTAGGTGGCTCAAGGTTGACTCTCCCTTCCATCCTTCCAAGATTGGTCAAATGAGTTCCCAACTTGCTGGGGGTAAAGTGTTGACAACTAGGGAAGGCAATGGCAAACTACCCCGTAACCATAGTCTGCCTAGTAAACCTTTTTAATGCTGTTGGTTTTATATTTTTATTGTATTGTTTTACCTTGCGAAGAACCTTGTACTATGGAGGCAGATGCTGCTGAAGCAATGTTTGTTTTTGTTTTTTAATCTATACAATCAGATTTCCAAGTGCCAATCAGGAACCGTACTAGGAAAAAGTCCCACCTGGCCCACCTACTTTCTAAAAAATGTTTGGTGGGTGCCAAGAAAGGTATTAGTGCTCTTGCTTTAGACTGTGGCCTACGTTAATATGAGCTAGATAAATAAGGAATACTATGGTGTGCTTGCATTTTGACCTTGAGACATCCATAGGGCTTAGAATTTTGTTATGTATTTAGTTATTTAAAATATTTATATCCTGCCTTTCTCCTGAAGGGTTCAAGGAACCCCACAAAAGTATACCTGATTGTATCCATAGCAACAGTAAACGCATAAAGTAGTGGCATAATACCACTTAGTCCACTCTAAAAAACAAAATGATCTTGCAGTACTCCATGCTCTCCAGCCCGCTTTCCAAAACTACTGCTAAAAGTCATACTAAATAGCATTGCCTTACACCTGTTTTAAAAGGTCAGCAGTTAAAGAATCTTCCTTATCTCTTCTGGCAGACAATTTCACAACAGGTGGGCTTCAACCGAGAAGCTCAAATAGGATCATATCCCACTACTGAGGGGAAATGAAGTAGCCAGTTGAATTAATGCAATCAGTGAAAAGGTTCATATAGTGAGATGTGGTCTTTCAGAAGAGAAATAACTAGTAGGAGTGTTCCATTGAGTTCAATAGTCATGTATTTACTGGAGACCCAGATGGTGTTTCATAAACTGTTTGGTGATGATTACATCACTTTACTAATAAGGAAACACATGGAATAAAGCCTCTAGTCAAGCTTCCCTCCCCCTCCTTTTCTCTCATCCCAGCAGTGAATATGTTGAAGATCAGCTAAGAGAGCCTTTCCAAGCACTTGCTCTCTTGTTACCACGGTTGAAAGAGTTGTTGCTTTTTCACTCACCTTCTGCAGAAGCCAAGATAAAGAGACATAGTCGGCAGTGAGGTGCTGGTGCTGGACAATAAAGTGTCTGTAAACAGCAAGTGAGCCCTGACCTGGATGGCCCAGGCTAGCCTGATCTCGTCAGATCTCAGAAGCTAAGCAGGGTCAGCCCTGGTTAGTATTTGGATGGGAGACCACCAAGGAATACCGGGGTTGCTGTGCAGAGGAAGGCACTGGCAAACCACCTCTGTTAGTCTCTTGCCATGAAAACCCCAAAAGGGGTTGCCATAGATCAGCTGCGACTTGAAGGCACTTTTTACACACACACACACACACACACACACAAACAGCAAGTGAGCAGCATCTAAGAAAACGAGGTGTCATGGTGTTCTTCAGCTCTCTCTGCCTGGTATTGTATCAGCTAGTTGAAGGGAATGCTGAGGGCAAAAAAACTGATTTCTGTGTTGCCTTATCAAGCTGGTAACATGTGACCTTGTCAAATGTGTGTTTAAATTTGTCAATCACTGTGTCAAAATGTACACACATAAACAAATATAAATGTATATATCGTATATATTCAACTGCTGCCTATATTTATGATAAATAGAAGGTTGGTAATACTAAGATAATAAGATTGATAATAATGCATCCACGGTAAACGGTTATTTATCAGACACAGTTAAAAAGATACATTTTACTGTTATGTGTAAGAACATAAGAGCATCCATGCTGGGTCACCCCAGTGGTTCATATGGTCAAGTATCCTGTTTACGAAGTGGCCGACTAGATACTAAAGAAGCAGATCACAGAGGCTAGCCAGCAGCTCCCACTTTTACCTTGAGCTCCGATATTTATTAGTGTTCTTTCTCTGAACATAGAGGTTTAATTTAGTCATGGTGGCTCTTAGCCACTGAAGGATCTCCATGCATTTATCCTTTTAAATCCAAGTGCACATTGCTTTGAGTATGCCAATAGGTTCAGTCTGTCTCTTGGCTTTTTGATAAAATAAATTGAAAATAAACTATAGTTTGACATGGGATTAAGGAACAAGAAGTAGTCAAGAGCAAATGTATCCATTCATAATGAGAGGATGTTTACAGAGATTGTTGAGCCAGATGTTCACCTGCACCATTTCACTTGTCAGATAAACAAACTGAAAACTTGGGGTCAGTAGACAATCTTGCTAGAGTTCAATGGCACAGTGCCTTAGCTTCTCCTTGTTTGCTTCTCCTCGTCTTTTGAGAGGAATCATTATTGCTGAAAAGTGTCTGACTGAGATAAAAGGAATATTGTCTTGTCCTCAAAGAAATGGCAACAAGGCAACATTCATCGCAAAGCTTCATTATTCAGATGTGATTTATGTAATCTATGGAGACCACCCTGAAAAGGTGAGAATGTAGTCTCACATTCATGCCTTGCCTTCTGAAACCATGTTCCCACCAGTGAAGCCACCAGTTGTAGTAAGTAAGATGAAGTTGTAATAACTAAGATTTTGATAGTAATATATTGGTGAGTTGGGTTAAGAGACATTTCCTCCTAAGATTTCCCCCCGCATATGGATATCAGCTCAACAAAACCAGCAGGTTTGGCAGTGTTTTCAGGTGATTTAACAGCTGTTATGCAAAGGTGAAATCTTTTTTTATTATAAATGCCTCTCAGCCACATGACTTTAAACCTTATCAATATTATGATTCATTTAAATACATGTTTGCATAATAAATAGTAGCATTGTTCATTCAAAGGTCACATACTGTAGCTCTAGCAAGTGTGGAGACTCAGTGGAATAGTTCAGGAGGCTTTGTTTGAAGGTGTTGACTATTCATACATGGGCATAAATAATCAGGTCATGAGTTTAGAAGACATTTGAAAGAAATAAATCTTCTGGTGCTTAAGGACAACAGCTTGTTTTAAGCAATGTGGGCAATAGCTAGAGCAATGCAGATGATGCTTCCACTCCCATAATGTTCAGTTTCGTTTGGGCCTTTTTATTTTTAAAGATGAATATTCAAAATAATCTCTGTTTCAACAATTATTCAGTGTTAATTAATCAGTTTGTCTATAGTGTGCCTTTTGCATTCACTGTGTAGTGGGATCACCAGGAATTAAAGTTGCCCGAAGGGGAATGACGTATGAGAAATTCTACAGCTGCAGTGCTTTGGGACAAGAATCACTCATGCTCTAAAAGTGTGAAGGTTGTAGATTCTGCCTTGCATTTCCCCTTAACCAGTTCGGATAACCCGGCACTATAGGAAATCTTGTGAATTAATCCACACAATGGCCACAGTCATTTCTGTGGCTAAATAAATGCAGTCCTATGGATAAACACATCTCATATGCTGTGAACATCTGAATGGGCCATTTAGTTGGCATCGGATCACATCCATATTCTAAAAGCTTAAACTGCACATAAACTTGCAATATGGAGAATCCTGATTCTGTCAGCAGTTGGGAGGGGAAATAGCATAGTTATCCTGTGCAACTTTATACCTGCTTTCATTTTCTGTTTAATGCTACAGTATTACTCTGAGAATATACTGTTGTCCCATGCTAAATGCACTTTTAAACTTCGTTCAGATATCAGGTAGGTCACCATGACAATTTGTAACCATTACAATGAGGCTATTTGTGTTAGAGAATACAGTGTGAACACATGATACAAGCAAGGCTTTTTCTGCTGGTTTATTCATTAATTTATTCAAGGAAGTCTATATAATGCATAGGCTTTTAGACCTAATGATATAACAATAATTAAAATACATTAGAGAAAAAATATTCGTTACTTTGAGAAAGCGGCTTGTTTATCCATACTCTAGTTCTTCATATAATAAATGCAAACAATAAGAATACGGTAAAAATCAATAAGGAAATGTCTGTTCAACAGGTAAAAATGGATGGAAAATGCACAATAAACTAGGATCATTTTCTCTATCAAATCAATTTTAGCAAAGTAAATCTAAAATTGTCAGAAGTTTCACGCTCCTTGAGTTTTGTGGCTTAAACAGTTGAAGTTAGAGGCCTTTTCTTCTTGCAGTGGTTTACTGTCTATTAGAGTTCAAATTGCTGGTACAATTCAGTCATTATGTCTATACATAACAGTGCTGGTACATGTGTCTGGCCTCCAAAAGCAATGTGCACATGAATCTCTAATCTATCTCTAATCTATCACTGCATATCTGGACAGTGTAATCCTAAAACGATGGAGCATCTAAAGTGGATGAAGGGAGGTTTTTTTCCAATTCAGCCACTCATTGGTTGATAGCTGGAAAGCATGATATGAACAGCATCAGCCAAACCTATAATGGCTGTAATGGTTTGGGGAGGGGGAAAGAAATTACGTGTGGCACCTGTTTGCTCAAATGTTCTCTGCATGCTGGGATAAGGAGGGCAAGAAGCTATGCCAGCTGTGATTGGAAACAAGATGGGGTTTTCTAAAACATTGGCAGCCAGTGGTGGTAACCCACACTAATGGGATGGATATCTTTAAATTGACCAGTTTAACCTATGTATTGATGCCCTGTGTCTTCATTCCAGAGTAAGGGAGCATTTTGATTTATAAGGGTATAATATCTGCACAGCAGAGGTTATGCTGGGTCTTGGACTCTCCATTTTGGAACATGCTAAGTGTTCTACAAGAGCCCCGTGGTGCAGAGTGGTAAGCTGCAGTACTGCAGTCCAAGCTCTGCTCATGACCTGAGTTCGATTTCAGGTAGCCGGCTCAAGGTTGACTCAGCCTTCCATCCTTCCGGGGTTGGTAAAATGGGGATAAAGGGAAGATGACTGGGGAAGGCACTGGCAAACCACCCTGTAAACAAAGTCTGCCTAGTAAACGTCGGGATGTGACATCACCCCATGGGTCAGGAACGACCCAATGCTCACACAGGGGATCTTTACCTTTACCTTTTTAAGTGTTATACAGTGTGCCCTTCATCAACAGCCTATGCATCTGAATGCCAAATTACTAATCTAGATCTGTTTGCCTTGTATCATGTTTAATGTCCCATAATTGCAGAGGACTCGTTTTTATTGTTTCTTTGTTGTTGTTTTAATCATTTTTAACAGTTTTACTGTTATATAAAATTATTGTTAAGTAACCTTGCATAAATTGAATAGGTACAGAAAGGATATAAATAATATAAATGAAGAAATAATTTGCTGATGCATTTTGGTTTGTGGTTTTTCAAACTTGATGGTTTCACAAGGCAAATTCCCACCCACCCCAAAAAATGGTCAGTCTCATGGATTTTTTTCATCAAAAGGCCAGAAACATGTTGTTAAAGGTCACATATACATGATTGCCCTAGGGCAGCATATGAAATTACCAGACGCGTTGTTTGATTGAGCCATGACTCATTAAAAAACAACAACAACCCAGTAGTCAACAATTGTTGTAATTGTGCCCAAATGAAGGTCCCTTCTACTGGGTTAGACCATTGGTTTATCAACGTTTGTACTGTCTGCTGTGATTGGCAGCAATTCTCTAGAATTTCTGGTAGAGTGTTTTACTTTAACCATAGTTGCTGGGAACTGAACCTGATACCTCCTGCATACAAAGCAGATGCTCTATAATATAATGAGCCACATCCGTTCCCTTTTATTTTTGGCAGCAACTGTATCACTGCATATAAATCTATTGAATACCCTTACCATGCATTCCTGAGGGGGGGCTGAATCCTCTTAGGAGGTGGCATGACCTCGCCAACAGCATAAGTGCATCTTATCATGGGACAAGACACACGCTGGTGGCGAGGGCAATTCCGTCGGTGCCCAAGCACCCTCTGCCAGCGAAGACTCCCCATGGTGCAGGCTATGGGAGAGACTTGTGGTGCCAGCATGGGGGGTGTTCCTGGCCGCCGGCAGCCAGGACAGCGTTGCTGTGCTTCTTTTTAGGAGGCTCAGCCTCATTGTTTTCAACGGGTCTTTTAACCCCGTTGAAAACAGAAAAAGCCTTTTAAAGGCTTTTTTCAAGCTGGCAGCATGCGGGAAACGGCTGTGCCTCTTCCCCGCCATATCTGCACGCTGACATCTCAGGAATGCACGGTTACTCCAGATGCATTGTTCTGTCTTCTGACAAAGGGATGTGCATTTGGATATATCCGAGCTGAAAATATATATTTTAGCATTATCAGTATTATTTTGATATAGTTGGGTCTCCAGATGATATGTGGGATTTTCCAGGATACTGGTAAATGGTTCCTGAAAAATCCTGGAAATATTTAGGATGAACCTTGAGTATCAGGAGCCAGCATTTGAAGGCTCCCCGGATATATATATTTTGTGTGTTTTGTTAGCATTTTGGTTATTTAGCATTTGTGTCTTTAGGGGTTTTGTATCAGGTTGCCAGATTGATTTGTCTTAGATCATGCACTTTCAATTTGTTTTTGTTGACTTTGCAAAGTTATGTTCTTTGTTTGAGTTGCTTTGTGTCAGGTTTTGTGGTGGATTCTTTGTTTTGACATTGTTGTAGATTCTCAGGCTGTACATTGGTTTGATTCTCTGATTATACATTTGCTATGCTTTCAATAGCATTCCTACTCACTTTGGCTTGAGCAATTCTCAGGTTGTACATTGGTGAGGATTCTTGGGTTTTACATTTCCCCCCCTGTAGGAATCAGTGGGGGATGGCTGGGGGCACCTTGTTCAGGGGCCCATAGATTTGGTACAATTCATTTTAAATTTGGGAGATATT
The DNA here is from genome assembly GCF_029931775.1 of Euleptes europaea. NCBI lineage: Eukaryota > Metazoa > Chordata > Lepidosauria > Squamata > Sphaerodactylidae > Euleptes > Euleptes europaea. The sequence continues at coordinate 39,577,473 of NC_079323.1, forward strand.
TAAAGGACAGGCACCGGCAGCACTACTGCAATTTTGGTGCCAGTATCTTTTGGCCCAGGCTAGCCTGATGTCGTCAGATCTCAGAAGCTAAGCAGGGTCAGCCCTGGTTAGTATTTGGATGGGAGACCACCAAGGAATACCAGGGTTGCTGTGCAGAGGAAGGCACTGGCAACCCACCTCTGTTAGTCTCTTGCCATGAAAACCCCAAAAAGGGGTCGCCATAAGTCGGCTGCGACTTGACGGCACTATACACACACGCAGCTTTAAAAATAGTCCTTCCAGCCCCCCAGAAATTTTCCTCATAAGGAGTAGTGGAGGTGGAAAAAATATTGGAATCCCAAAGAAACCCAAATCCAAATACCAAACCACTATTTGGAAGCCAAGAAACTGGGAATGTTGATATTTTATGGCTCCCTGATATCCAAGTCAAAAAAATACTGATTTATTTATTTTTTAGCTGTGCATCCCTAAACCACTTTGGTGGACCTGGAGCAGCAGTTTTATCCCATACATTCTCCTTCTGCACCATCTAGCCCACTAACTAAGGTCTATCTCAGTCACTGTTCCTAGTGGCCTCACCCGCAGAAGTGAATGGTGTTAACTAGAGAGAGGCATTCTCAGTGGTGATGCCCCACCTGTAGAATGCCCTCCCCTTGAAGTTTCAATTTATTTTATTTTGTTGTACTCATTGTATTATTTTGTTTTATGTTGCTAGCTACCTTGGGCAGGCTCTGGAAAATATAGAATAGAAATATTTTGAATAAATAAATAAAATGCATTTGGAAATCCAGTTATATATATATTATGGCATGCATGGACACTTTCTACCCTTATCTGTAAGTATACAGGAAGAGTAGCTGGCACAGTGCGACCCATCTATTGAGCTCTGTGTTTGTGTGTGTGTATCTAAATAAGTCACCTAGATTCATGGGTGCACAATGTTGTGTCACCCACAAGCCCCTCCTATGATGATAGGGCAGGGAGGTGCTGGCATCACAGTGTTCTGAACCCCTTTCCCTGAAAATAAAACTTCTAGTTGCATCCCTAATCTGGGAAGGACAAGAAGTTTTCCCTCCCCTGAGGAAGGGTCAGAATGATGAGTGTCAACTGACTCTCTTTTGACAGCTTGGGTTATGTCTGCAGAGAAAAAAAAGATGATGTAATGTACTGCATTATCTTTATCAGATACATATTTTATTCAGTCTTCTGTTATAGTACAGAGGTCAAGCAGGTAAGGCACATAATTCTTTTTTGTAATCAACAAAGGGTTTTTTTCTTTTTAAAAATAATGCATGTTCAGAAAGACTATGTTCATTCTGTCTGTTTTCTTTGGCAAGTTTCCCTCATTTGTGTTTGTTTGTTTGACAGCATGCTAATACCAATTATACAACAACAGATGTGAATTTCAAGAGAACATTTCTACTTAATTTCATTAATATTGTTAGAGAAAGGATGATCGGAGTGATAGAGAAACCATTAAAAAAAACTTGACATCAAACCAGTATTGTCATGAAATTTGGTAACATCTCTAGTGTAAGGTCATTCATTTTACTGCAATGTGTAATATAATGTGTGAACATACTGGTTGGGCTTTGTAAAATTGTATCTCCCAATTTATGAATAGCCTTCAGGAGATGTGATATATGCACTGATATACTATATCCTATGGAATTTTGGGATTTGTTTTACCTGCTCCTATATTTTTCATTAAGGAAAATTATTTGTATTTTATAATTGTATTTAAGTTCTAAAAGTTTTGTTGGATGAAGTCCTGTAAAATTGCTACAGATGTCTAGGAGAGGTTTGAGCTGAGGTAGGGTGAGAAAGAAACAAAATATGTCACAAAAAAAGGATACATTCAGCAGTACACTTATTATTAACAATGGACCTCCGGGGACTACTTGTGCATAATCTATTCCAGTCTTGTCGTATGCCTATAATAGGAAAACATTATCAATGAGCAGCAGAATCTGGTAATAATAACACGCAACATCATAATAAATAGGCAGAATCTCTCTCTCTCTCTCTCTCTCTCTCTCTCTCTCTCTCTCTCTCTCTCTCTGGTTCACTTTTTATGTATCAAATGTATTTCATTGCTTACATTATAGTAGCAGATTAGAAACATCTGCTCATTTGCCACTAGTCTACTAGCAGCAGAAAGTCTAACTCGTGTTTCTGCAGGCCATCCTGCTTCAAGGCTTGGGTAAGAAGTCTATAATGCAGCTGTTGAGTGTTGATACAAGTCCAGGTTTATACTCAGGAGTCCTTCAAATGGAAACACCACCTCCTTGCCAAGAATTAGAACAGTGATAAATTCCATTTCCTTTTTTTCCTTTTTTCCCCTCCCTCTACCCAGCTCCATCCCCCATCACAATAATTAGGAAAGACCGGACATCTAGAAACAGCGTGTCTCTGTCTTGGCAAGAACCGGAACATCCTAATGGGATCATCTTGGACTACGAAGTCAAGTACTACGAAAAGGTGGGAAGGCGGGGCAAAAGAACCGGGAAGAGATCTGGCTAAGTTCAAGCAGTAACATCAACAATAAACTAAGAAACTGAAAAGAAGCTGAAAGCTATAAAGTGTGCTTTCAAATTCATTTCTATCAGGCTGGCTGCCAATGCTGTAAGAAAAGCATCAAACAAAATTTACATTCAGAAATGCCTCATATTAAAGCCAAGGCTTATAGTAGCCACACTTAACACTTTTTTTAAAAAAAAACTTGGGTTTTCTGATATAAATGGATACAGTACATAAATCCGGAAAGGTTCTAATAAGCATCTTTCCCATTCTTTAAATTCCCATTTATACAGCATGGTAGTAAACCTCCAAGAATGAAATACATTTCTATCAGTAGAATGAGATATTCTCAGTCCCCCCCCCCTTCTGTTGCAGCTACAAATGCTGCTCCAGGAGGACAGGGGTTGTTGGAGCAGCATTGGGGTAATTCAAAGGTCTGCAGCAGAAGGAGGAAATTAGCAAAAATAGTCTTCTATTAACAGAAATTTACCTCAGGATGCAAAGCAGTATTGTTTTGTGATCTCAGTAAAATGAAGGACCTTGGTTAACTTTAGATATCAACAAACGGGAACCCAAAGGACTTGCAGGGTGAATTTCCCTCTTCCTCACTATCTCCCTTCCAGGAAAGCCCCCATAGTCTCTCTCCCTTTCCTGCCTCGTCTCCTTCCCATCCACCAGCCAACCTACCTTTATCTTCTCCTCCATCTTTTATTTTCTGCCCTACGTTACCCCTGGCACCCTCAGTGCAGGAGAACTGTCCAGTTGTGTGGTGTCGATTGCCAGGGTGGGCCCAGCAAAGGGCACCCATTTTTTCCTGTCTCAATTTCCCCACACAATTTCCTCTTTTCCTCCACCTGGCAACCCCCATATCCTCAACCTTCTCTGCTTCCTTCTCTCTTTCCCACCATCCACCAACCATTTATCTGCCCCTCAACCTTCAGCTACTTTGATTTATTTAATTCATTTAAAGCCCACCAGGAGGCGTCCAGTGCTCTTAATAGTTAATCTTGGCCATGCCTGTGAGGCATATTTGGCTGAGAATGCATAACTGGCCTGCCATTACCTAGTGATTTGAGGACCTAGTCTGGAATCTCTAACCACTATACCACACTGCCTTTCATGAGGTAGCTGCTGTTGAACATTAGCCAAACAGCCAGACCTATGTGAGTCATGCAAGTTGTGTGGTATTAAGTCGCCCAGTGGATCCTGCCAGGCCTCGCCCTGCTGAGTTCTTTCTCAAGGACCAAAACAGTCCTGAAAATGGCCCTGTCTCCTTCTCCCCCCTCTTACTGAAAACAACCAAGCCTGTTGTGGTTGCTTAGCATCTTGTTTGCCCTCTTCGGTACTTTTTCCAGATCTGCAATGTCCTTTTTGTGATACAGAGACCACAACTGCATGCAGCATTCAAGTTGAGCCTGTACAGGGGCATTGTTTGTTTGTTTGTTTGTTTGTTTAAAAACATTATTAGCCACCTTTCTCCCCTGTGGAATTCAAGGCAGCTTACAATATAGTATTGTCTCTTTTATTTTAAATCCTTTTTCTAGTAATCCCCCACATAGAGTTTGTCTTTTTTTCTATGCAGCACACTGTGTTGACATTTTCATTGAGCTGTCCACTGAGACCCCAAGGTATCTTTCCTTCTTACTTTCAGCAAGTTCAGACCCCCCCTCTAATTTTTGCTGTTAAGTCACAGCTGACGTACGGCAACCCTGCAGTATTTTCAAGGTAAGGGATGTTCAGAGGTGGTTTGCCATTGCCTTCCTCCATGTCATGACTCTGGCATTTTTTGGAGGTTTCCCATACTAGCCAGGGCTGACCCTGCTTAGCTTCTGAGATCTCATGAGATCGGGCTCACCTGGGCTATCCAGGTCAGGGCACTCAGACCTCATTAGCATATACTTAAAGGTTGGGATTTTTTGTTCCAATGCACAGCACCTCACATTTGCTGTGGCTCGATGGTAGAGCATCTGCTTGGCATGCAGAAGGTCCCAGGTTCAATCCCCAGCATCTCCAGTTAAAGGAACTAGGCAAGTAGGTGAGAACTGTCCATTTATTCCTACTCTTGGCTTCCTGTCATTTAACCAATTTTTAATGCATAAGAGGACTTGCTAAGTTTACTCAGGAGTCTTTGGTGAGGGACCTTGTCAAAAAAGCCTTTTGTAAGTCCAAATATATAATGTGTACTGTATTACCATTATCTACATGCTTGTTCACTTTCTCAAAGAACTCCAAAAGGTTGGTGAGGCAGGACTTCCCTTTGCTAAAGCCATGCTGATTTTCCTTCAGCATGCTTCATAAGCCCATCTTTGATTACAGTTTCTACTAATTTGCCTGGAAGACATGTTAGGCTAACTGGCCTGTAATTTCCTGTTTCCCTTCTGGGGAGCCCTTTTTAAAAAATGACATAACATTTGTTACTCTCCAGTTTTCTGCTACAATGGCTAATTTTAGTGACATCTTGAGTTAGTAGATCAAGAATCTCACATTTGAATTCCTTAAAAAAAAACCACAGGTGTACGCAGCTGACATACCAACCGTAGGGGAGCAAAAGTATTATGCATCACAGAGGCCTGAATCTTCATCAGAGCAAAGGTCTAATAGCACCTATTGTAAAAGTGCACTTGGATCTACTATGGTTAAGGAGGCTTTAAGTATATCACACAACACTCTTGGATTCGGATGATGTTTGGTAGATTGACACCACCAAGAGAGAGAAAATGTGATGCTGATGACCTGCTCCAAGCCAGTGTTGGAGCACCACTGTTAGAGTATGTGTGTATGTATACGACAGGGAAAATACTTTTTCTTGCCTGAAAAGGAAGCCTGGTAAGTTCCTTATCCCTACACTGCAGCCATCTGCCCCACTTCTGTTCTAGTAGAATGAACTAGTCTTGCAGGATGTGCTAATAGGATGAACAAGTCAATAGTCTTGTGGGGAAAGATAAACACAAGATCAGAAAGTTTCCAGCCTAGCCGCTGCTAAGAAATGAGCACGTGGATGATCAAGATCATTCTGTTTCCTTTTGCTCTTAGCCATATTAGTTGGGCTAAGTTCTTTTTCCAGACAAAGATTAGGGTTGGGTCATATTTTATTTCTGTGTTTTGGATCTGCGTTTTACTATCAGATCACCCCTCCTGCCTCCAGGGAAGTCAGCTAAAAAGATTGGTTGTGTTTTTTTTAGAAATCAGTACTCTCAAGAATGGGCCTCCAGAAACACAGTCCCTTTAAATCATTCTGGCAATGAAAATGACTGTAATTCACTGACATTCTAAATGCTGTTTTTATACAGCCAAAATCATGCAGAGAGGAACTGTTATACAAATGAAAATAAAATAGGGTTGCCATCTCTGAGCTGGGAAATTCCTGGAGATTTGGAGATAGAGCTAGGGGAGGGAGCTCAGCAGTGATATAATGCCACATACCCTCTGAACCTGCCATTTTCTCCAGGTGAACTGGTTTCTGTAACTGCGAGGTCAGCTGTAATTCTCGGGAGAACTCCTGCCCCTACCTGGAAGGTGGCAGAACTAAAATAAAACAATATCCCTCTCTCATAATACTTTTCTCATAATACTTTTCTCCCTCTGTCATAATACTAGAACGCGGGGTCATCTGATGAAGCGGGAGGGTGAGAGATTCAAAACAGATAAAAGGAAGTATTTCTTCACACAACGCATAGTTAAATTGTGGAAGTTGAACTCACTGCCCCAGGATGTGGTCACGGATGCCAACTTGGAAGGCTTTAAGAGGGGAGTGGATATGTTCAGAGAGGAGAGGGGTATTCATGGCTACTGGTACAAATGGATACTAGTCATGATGTATACCTGTTCTCTCCAGGATCAGAGGAGCATGCCTATTATATTAGGTGCTTTGGAACACAGGCAGGATGGTGCTGTTGCAGTCGTCTTGTTTGTGCGCTTCCTAGAGACACTTGGTTGGTCATTGTGGGAACAGACTGATGGACTTGATGGACCTTGGTCTGATCCAGCATGGCCTTTCTTATGTTCTTATGAAGCATGTGCTGTTCCCATTGGCTTTGAGTATGTTAGGTTTTAATGTGGTCATTTATTTCCTTAAAGCAGGAGCAAGAGACAAGTTACACCATTCTGAGGGCAAGAAGCACCAATGTCACTATCAGTGGCCTCAAACCGGACACCACGTACGTTTTCCAAATCCGAGCCCGAACAGCTGCAGGATATGGGAGCAACAGCCGCAAGTTTGAGTTTGAAACCAGTCCGGACTGTATGTATTTGCTGAAGTTGATTTTAAATGTTTTCTCCGCAATGTTCAAAATGATATGGCTGGCTTGTTTTATTCCATTTGTAGCAAACATGATTCTGTATTTATGATCTGCCTTTCCAGCTAATATGCCAATAAATTTTTATACTTTGTCATTATTTAAAACATACTATGAGAAATATACCATAAAATAGTGCAGGTGGTATCCTTCCTTTCTTCTGCCACCTCTTATTTATGTTGCTGGAATTAAATGAATTTTGTGCTAGATAGCAGCTCCTGCTGGGAAAGGAATTTAAAAGATCTGCTGTGCTATAATGTTCTGATATTGTTGTCTAACCTTGCGGACTCCAAAAACTTTTGAACTCCAAAAGAACTGTTGAGTCATTTTTCCTCCTCCAGACCCACATAATGGTACATAGGTTTCATTATGCTCAAGGCAGACATTTTTCTTCTTATCAGCAGAAGAGGTATTTGGAAGAGAAAAGTGATTTTTCAAAGCAATTGAAGCCAAATGCAAATAATGGTCCTGAACAGGCATACTACACACTGTTATTCGCTACTTCACTTGCAGAGAAAAAGTACACAGAAAAGGCATATATAGACATAACTTCTCAAACACAAGCATAGTTCAGAGAATGACCTAGGAGCTGTAAAGGTCATGTTCCAACTATTATCTCAAGTCATGAAGCCCTTGTTGACCTTAGGCAAGCAACTATCTACCAGCTAGTGGATTGGATGCAGACAAAATTTCTGATGGCAAAATAGAACTGCCTCTGTCCTCCAGTGTAGTGTAGTGGTTAAGAGCGGTGGACTCTAATCTGGAGAACCGGGTTTGATTCCCCATTCCCCCATATGAGCGGCAGACTCTAATCTGGTGAACTGGGTTGGTTCCCCACTCCTCCACATGAAGCCGGCTGGGTGACCTTGGGATAGTCACAGTTCTCTCTGAACTCACTCAGCCTCGCCTACCTCACAAGGTGCCTGTTGTGGGGAGAGAAGAGGAAAGTGATTGCAAGCAGGTTTGAGACGCCTTAAAAGGTAGTGAAAACCTGGGTATAAAAACCAACTCTTCTTCTTCTTCCACTTCAGCCCATTGATCTCCATGAAATGCTGATCCTGGGAGATAGGAAACCAAGAGGAATGAAATGAGGGGATCTGCAGGAGGAAAATTGGTGGAAAGCACCAATTTAGTCTGGACTCTTAGTCTCTATCTTTAGTAGTAGGATAAAGATCAGTACTGGCCTAACCTAAAATATTGCTGCTAGGATTATTGAAATAGTACAGTGAAGTGCCTGCAGCATTTATGGGGGGCACTATATAGTAATGAACAGCACAGTCCTATGGGCTTAGACAGGAGTAACTCTGCATAGGATTGCACAGGAAATATTATAATTGTGATGATGCTTGCTTATTGTCTATAAATGCTGTGTGTGTCTGGCATTCAACCCAGCGTATCATTTAGAATTTTCTAAAATGAAGCAAATAGAAGAAGATAGAGGCTGCTCTTATACCTGAACTGAGAAAGCTTTGTACTTATGTGTATGCTTCTGGACAGACAATGCAGGGAGATTCTCTCTTTAATGGCATAGTTGCAGGTGGGTAGCTATGTCGGTCTGCAGTACGAGAGCAATATTCCAGTCCAGTAACATCAACAAGATTTCCAGGGTACAATTTTTCAAAAATCAGAGCTCCCTTTATCATTTACCATGAAGGGATTGTTGACTCTGGAAAGCTTTGCCCTGGAAATCTTGTAATTCTTTAAGGTGCTACTGGACTTGACACTTGCTTTCCTTGAAAGCATAGGTTCTCCAGATTCTGTACATTATCTTCCCTTCAATTTTCATGTAATAACTCTCATAATAAGTATCTTACCCAAACCTGTGAAGCTGTTTTAGAAATTAGGAGGTAAACAGAGTAACAAGCTCACCCTCAGACATCTGGACCACTGTTAAAAAAAATATGTGGCAAAAGCCATGGAGAATTTCTGTGAAATCACCTACTATGTGATCACAGTATAATCGAACTCCAATATAATTTCATCTGAGGACAGAAGTTTTCAGGCTGACGAAGTTTCATATATTTCTAGTTTGAATATGCACAGTTCTTTCAAAAATTTAATTTAACCAGATGTTTCCCTTCAAAAAGTGCTCACTAGCACTGCCAAAATACATTTCCTTCAGAAAGCTGAACAAAATCTTCATTAACCTTTTGGCATCAAATTACAGATTTAATTTGTTGTTATCAGAAATATTCACATTTCGTATACAATTGTGTTCGTAAACAAAGGGAAAATATGCTATGTGCTTCTTTAGGCGTTGTGTGATTTACTTCCACTCTATTCACACACTATGCAGGAATAGATTCTCCAGGGTTTTTAGTGCACAATGTCATTAAGTTCAGGGAACTAGCGTGGAGTTTTCTTATGCTTTTCTTCCTAAAGATTAAAAAAAGACAATTTTTGGATAGCTGAAGGACGCACTCAGAATTGGGGAGATTTTCTTTGGTAATATTCATACAAATAAGGATCTGCAAGCTAGTAATAAAAATGAGATGATTGCACTTATTGTATGATATTCTTTTTGTTTCTGGAAGTTTGCTCAGTGTTGCATTCCACTCTTCTGAATCCTAATTTAACTAGAATTATCCAAAGTTAATTCTGGAGTTGGTCTATGGGCAGCTTGCTAGAGTTTTCAATTCTTTCAGTTGATTTGCATCTTCTTCCCAGTCTGTGCTGCCAGTGTGCACTACAAAAGCACTACAAAAAAAAAAAATTCTTGATGCAATCCTCTGCTTCTTACAAGATTCTGTGATTGTCTATAACACATTGTGTATGTGATTCTATAAAGATGCCTTTGATGTGGTTTTAATAATGGGCAAGAACATAGGGGTTATGGTATTTTATCAATGCAGACATATGCCAATGTGGGACGTTAAAGCCCTGCTCCCAGAGACTCTTGATTCAATCACAGTGCAGTGTTAGCACATTCACATTGTTAATATAAAGAAGGGGGAAAGGGCACAAACGAACTGAAGGAATGAAAAGCTCCAGCGACCAGCACTTTTTCTCCCTCTTTTATTTCCATATTTGTACCAAATGTTTTGAACAGATTTCAGAATTTTTTAAAAAAGGAAACCATGTAGAATGCCTAATGCATCAGCTCCACTTCAGAAATAAGATCCGGTATTTCAGATCTCAAAATCCAGAGAAGAATGCAGCTGAGCAACATATTTGCCTATGTTTGCACTCTGTTAAAAAAAAAAGAATAAAACACTAGAGTGGTCCCCTATTTGAACAGTTAAGCAAGAACTTTCAAGCTCTCTTAAAAGTAGAAGCTCTTTCAGAAGTTTGTAGAATGACATAGATGCGCAAAATGAGCTATGTAGTCTTCTACTGGTTACATCATAGGGATTGTTGATATTTACACAATCATGCTTTATCCACCAGTTGATGTCCTTGTTGGGAGAAGAAGTCTATGCTCCCACAGTGACTCATTATTATATTTTATATTAGTTAACTAATCAAATTCACTCATATTCTACAAAGGGAGTGGGGGTGGGAATTGCCTAGCAGTCAAAGAACATGTTTTTTCTTAAACTTAAGGCCTCCCCCCCATGTCACATGATAAACTGTTCTTGAAACTGGAGGAGAGTTTCTAAAGTTCTTTGTGACACAGCATGGAGGAATCTGCTGTTCAAAGGGGAAAAAGTAAAGAATTTAAGTGGTCTGCCACAAACCCTGAATACCAGTTGCTGCGAGTCAAATAACTAGGCAGGACTGTTGTTTTTATGTCCTGCTTGTGGGCTTCCCAGAAGCATCTGCCTGGCTACTATTGAAATAGGATGCTGGACTTTGGTCTGCTCCATCAGGATGGTTTTTAAGACCCTTGCATGAGCTTAAATAGCTCTTTTTTCATGGTCATTGTCTAAGAACTTTACATATTCTTCAGACCCAGAATATCTAAAATAACTTTGCCTGCACTAAAAATTAACAATGTCATTTTTAAAAAAAATCAGATTGAGACTTTAAAATTGAAATAATGAAATGTTCTCCTTTTACATTTTAAATGCTTATCTTGTAACATTCCAAATTGAATTATTAGTTTTGAGACTCCCTTCCCTCAACAGAATTATAGAAAGCATTTGACAGCTTAACATTCAATCTGTCTGTCTCAGCTATAATGGTGTTCAGCAATAATATAATGATCTACTAGTTAGCCCTGATTAATTTGTCAGATGTATAAATTTTGGAGAGGGAAGGAGGAATTCCAACCTTATAGCATAATGCAGATTACACCACAGATATTGTAGTGATAAGTTTTACTTGTCCCAGGGCCCAAGTGCCTGAAGTTTAAGAAATGTTCTGTTTGGAGAATATAATGTCTCACAAAAATAAACAAAGAAATTTAGTAGCAAGCCAAACAAGCTTGCACTTGACATGTTTGAATTTTTTGAGATTTGTGAGCTTTTAAAAATTCCAGCTCTTTCTGGAAAAATAGCTGAACTCCATACTTTAGTTAACAAACGGCTATTAAAGTAACCTTTAGCTCTTGAAATAAATTATATGATGCACACAGAGTATTAAAAATCATTCCAAGCCTACTTTTTGAGAATGTATGGGAAAGTATGGGAAATCAATATGTTTTTGTGTTGAGCAAACATATATGTACTTGCCATGGCAGATTACTATAACGGCGATGAAATATTCTAGATATTATTATGCTAATTAGACATTAGATTATTTATTATACTGATTTTGGGGAACAAATTTTCATTGATCACATTGGCCATCATGCATTTAATATGGGTATTCTTGTGTTACATTAACTTTCAGAATTTGAATGCGTAGCTCCTTGCATAGTTGATTGTGTTGGATACAATCCAGCGAAGATGAAGCGCTTTTAATTTCCATTGATTTCAGTGGTGATTATGGGAGAGAAGTCAAATGTCCATTGTAACCAGTGCAGGTTTTTAATTTGTGTTAGGAGCTGAACTGAAACAAAGCTGATTTAAGACTCCCATTTTCTGTACCACATCCTTTACTAAAGAAATTAAACATGGAATGCTGAACTGTTTCATCCATTATGCTAGACTTCTATAGCTAAACATTTCTAGTTTGATTTTAATTCATCAGTAAAAACTAATGATGATCATTGTGGTATATTTTATTTTCCCTAATTACTACAGACTTGTAAACAGATCTATAGAACTTTGTCTTCTCTTTTCGTTGTATATAATCAGTTAGTAAAGAGTAAATAGATTCCAAGCTGAGAAATTGAGCATGGTTGTTCCCAAGTTGAGAACAAAGTGATGTAATGACTTAATTTGTCTGCTGCCTACATTTGTCTGTGGTAATATATATATATATAAATATATACTCATTTTTATTTTCTTTAACTTCTAGCTTTTTCCATCTCCAGTGAGAATAGCCAGGTTGTAATGATTGCCGTTTCAGCTGCAGTGGCAATTATTCTGCTCACAATTGTGGTTTACATCCTGATTGGGAGGTGAGTTCATCATTATTTTAGCTATTTTATTTCCATTTCTCTCCTGCTGCATTAGAACAATAAACACCTTTGCTAAGACACTGTCATGGAGCAAACACAAGGTAAAAGAGGCAACATGAATGAAAAATGGAGAAAATCTGACAGAGGACGGAGAGAAAGCAGAAGGGCTCGATGCGTATTTTTCCTCAGTCCCCCCCCCCCCCGAAGAAGAGAACAGGCTCATCTAGAGATGGTAGTAGGCAAGGCACAGCTGGTTAACAAAGACAGAAAGGTTGTTGAGAGTTACCTGGCTACACTGGATGAGTACAAATCCCAGGCCAGATAGTATGCACCTAAGAGTGCTCAAAAAACTTTCCAGAGAGCTTTCAGAGCTTTTGTCTGTCATCTTCAAGACCTCTTAAAGGACAGGAGATGTGCCACAAGACTGGAGGAGGGCAAATTTTATCCCAATCTTCAAAAAAGGCAGGAGGGCTGACCCAGAAAATTATAGGCCAATCAGTCTGACCTCTGTCGCAAGAAAGATACTGGAGTAGATTTTCAAGGGGTCAATCTGTGAGCATTTGAAGGACAACTTGGTGATCCGGGGAAGTCAGCTTTGATTTTTCCCTAACAGGTCCTGCCAGACCAACCTCGTTTCCTTCTTTGATCAAGTGACAAGCTTACTGGATCATGGGAACGCCGTTAAAGTTGTTTACCTGGATTTCAGTAAAGCTTTTGATAGAGTTCCCAATGACGTTCTGATGGGTACGCTAGAGCACTGTAGGCTAGATTCTAGGATAGTTAGGTGGATAGGGAACTGGTTGGAGAACCACATCCAAAGAGTAGCTGTCAATGGCATTTCATCTTATTGGAGGGAGGTGTCCAGTGGAATGCCACAGGACTTGGTTCTGGGTCTGGTACTTTTCAATATTTTTACAAATGATCTGGATGAGCAGTGGAGGGACTACTCATTAAATTTGCAGATGACACCCAACTGAGTAGTGAACCACTTGGAAACTAGAGATAGTATCCAACGAGAACTGAATGCACTGCAAAAGTAGGCAGAAGTGAACAAGATCAACAAGGATAAGTGCAGAGTTCTGGCAAAAAAAATGAGATGCAGGCATACTGGATTGGGGGGATACACTTCAGGGTAGCAATGTAGTAAAATTCAGGGTAGCAAAATTTTAGAGGGAAAATTTTACAGTAAGAATAGTTCACCAGTGGAATTGGCTGCCTAGGGAGGTGGTGAACTCCCCCTCACTGGCAATCTTCAAGCAGCGGCTGGATGAACACTTGTCATGGATGCTTTGGGCTGATCCTGCACTGAGCGGGTGGTTGGACTAGATGGCCTATATGGCCCCTTCCAATTCTATGATTCTACGAATGGACCCCTGTACCCGTTACATTCCACAGACAGCCTTCTCATTAAGGCGCCCTATCTTGGAACTGTCTGTATGGTTATAACTACATTGTGGGCTTTTCTGATGGTGGGCCCAGTCTATTGGAATGGCCTACCAGAGGCAGTGCAGAGATTGCCTTCACTTGCTACATAAGGGTTGCTGGGCCTGGCCAGGCAACCAGAGGGAGACCAAGAAGGGCAGGGTCATGGGGGGATGGCTGTTAGCAATGGCATGGTATCACTTCCAGAAAAATACCGACATAACATCCCACCAGTCTAGGAATCACCTGAAACTCTATGGTTAAACCATAGTGTTTTCAGTGATTCCCACAGAGGACTTATGTCACTTCTAGGTTTTCCCCATAAGTGATTTCACCATAGACTTTCTGGTCATTCCTAGAGAGGTGGTATCATGCTGTTCCCGACAGTGATTTAAGAAAATTCTTTCTCCCATTTGCTGCTGGAATGCTGGTCGGCAAGGCCTGCTGGGGAAGGGAGATCTACCACCCCCAGCGGGTACATGTCAACCCTATGCTGTGTTTAGGAAAGCATATAAGACAGGCTTGTTCCAGAGTGCATTTGTTGGAAACTAAATTTGTTCAGCAGATTTGGCGGTGTCCATTCTCTGTCTTTTTAATTCTCTGCATTCTAAATCTTGAGTGTTTTATTATTTGTGCATTTTAAGCTTGTTAATTGGACTGTTATAGTGTGTTATCACGACCTGGTTGCTTCATCGTTAGCTGCCCGGAGTCTGAAGAGACAAGGTGTAATATAAATATTTCATATAAATAAATGAAATGGTTAGCCCATTTAGGCCTCCATTTGCTGAGCCGGACATAGGCACAGCTACATACTTTAATGAGGCTGCAAACAATAGTAGCACCAGTCCTACTTGTAAAAAACAGCTATAAACGCATTCTGAGGCAACTGTAAAACTAAACTGGTGTGGTCAAAAATCAACATATTTTCTCATTAGCCAGTTTCCTCAAATTCCTTCAGAACCTATCTCAGCTCTGTGAGGGACAGAGAAAATAACTGGTATTAAAATTTCCGCCAGGTATTTAATTGTTTCATTCTCTTTTTTATATGTCAACAGTGTATTCATTTTTGATTTTCTTCATTATTATTTCTTGTAGATTCTGTGGGCATAGTAAATCAAAGCACAGCACTGATGAGAAGAGACTGTATTTTGGCAATGGGCACTGTAAGTTACAAAAAGGACTACATAATGTCACATATTATATTAGCCGAGCTCTTTGTACTGTGAATGAATTCACATTGAGGGTATATTTAAACATGATGCTGGTGGGTAGGGAAAACCCATGCAACTTTGCATGCATCTAGAGTCTCATTTAAACTGGGGCAGTATTCATGCTGTCCTGCTATGCTGGTTGCCTGTCATTACAACGCCAGCCCAGGCTACGGACCTCTGGTGTCATAACATTTCATGCATAACGGCTGGGTTAAACAAGATGTATCACATTACCCTGGCAAATTTAAACTGGCAATGTAAGATCTCAGATGCATTAAATTAGGTAGAATATTTTGTAATGAAAACACCTCTATAATTAATACTAGATCCAGCTAAACCTTCTTTTCTTTAATCCTTAAAAAAAATGTGCCTCACAAAGTAGTAAGAATATCAGTCCATTCCTGAGCTCTTGGTGGAAAAGAGCTCAGGAGGAGTGCAAGTGCTTGCGCCAGCATCCGGGCTGCTTACGCCAGCACCCAGGTCACTTGTGCCACCGCGAGAGGCAGGGACGCCACGTGGGGCCGCTCATGCCAGCGTCCCTGCGCTGCCACAGCAGCATGGCCCAGGGATGCTGGCTTGGCCTCCAGTTGCCGTTCCACCAGCGCAAACCCCCATGCTGGCATCCCAGGGGGCGTTCCCGGGGCGTGCCAGGGGGCGGAGTTGCCAGTAGGCAGCTTCCTGACCCATTTCGCCCCAGGTACACCGTCGACAGCAACAGTGTTTTCAATGGGGCAAAAAAATATTTACAAGGCTTTTTAAAGCTTTTTGGAGGCTGGGGGACAGCTTTGGAGGCACCGCAGCAGCGCCTCAGCCATGCTGACCCCGGCCGCCAAAGGCTCAGGAATGGACTGTCTGTGTATGTATTATTATTTAACTGATATGTGAGACTGTTAATATTTTCTGTCTCAGTAAAGACTCTCATCTTCCCAATTTCCTCTAGTGGAGAGAAGTTCCAGACCAGCAGTATAAACTTGGTCGGCTTTTGGATGAAAGTCCTGAATACCTAGGGTATCTTTATAACATGCACTTTGTTTATAAATATGTGAACAGAGTCTGTTTATAAATATGTGAACAGAGTCTATTCACAACAAATCTAAATTTTACCAAAAGGTAGCAAAGCTGCTAACCCTGAGTCCATTTCTTAAAGAGCACCCCCTAGTATGCTTCATTTTCAGACAACTCACAGTTCTCAAGTCATTCCCTGTCTGATTCTCTCTAAATTCAGATGGCAAACTGGTTTCAAACTGCTTTTCTTCTGTCCTCCTTGTATCAAGATTTATTCTGTTTATTCAGGTTGCTTTTCAAAACCTCTGTCATGTTACATGTTTGGGGGCAAAAATCATAGCCAGGCCCTTTCATGCTTATCAAATCAGTCAGCCTCATAGTAATCCTGTTTAGCAATGCCAGCTTCTAAAATGGCATTGCTACTTCTTATTATTATTGCCGATTTCTGAAATCTTTCTTCTTGGGTTGCAGTTCAGAAGTTTTCATTTGTCAAAGTTCAGAAGCTTGAGTTGAAGTTCAGAAGTTTTCCTTTGTTCTGACAGATATTTAAAGCTGGAACCAAAATAGGTTGTCTAGAAGAAATCCTCCACTAATAGATCTGATCTATATTGTTTTCAAAAAAGTTGGAAATAGTTTCTCAAAACAGGAATGCCTGCTTGGTTGTACTTGTTTAATGTTTTCAACTAGCACACCTTAACAGCTGACCACACTATAGTATTTATATGTTGCTTTTTACTGTGCAATTATATCCAGTCCTGGTTTGAGTTAAATGATGGTTAATGTTTGTAAGTTGAAATGTTTAACAAATGTGAGGGGGCAGGGATTTGCATATAAGAAGGAAAGAACTTGGATAGGAGAAGATGTAAATTTCTCTTGCACCAGCTCTGACCACCAGCCCATAACCTGGATTGCCTTTTCTACTTATATTGCTTAGTGCATGTATTGTACTTTATCTCATTCCCTCTGTAATGTAATGTATTTTTTTTTACATAGCATAAACACTGCCGATCAATTACAGATTTTTCTTTTCGTTTTCTTGTCCTTTTTTTGTATCTGATAATTAATTCCTTCTGCGTGGTTTTATATGTGGTTGCTGAAATTAAAACCTCTACATAATTGCAGTTGTGTTGGGGCAAATGAAACTTCAAATGGTTTTTCTCTAGAGCCTTTTCCCCACAAGAACGTGACTATACTTTCTTTATGGCAAGCACACAAGCTGTGAGATCCAGCTACTTAGGGCCACACTGCTGGCAGTTAACACACTGGGCTCAAGCTACCCATTTAGCGACATGTGCCTCACATCATGAGGTCTTCATTATTCAAATTTAATTAGGATATAAAACAGAAACAGCCATTTTAAATGTGTCCTGGACAAATAACAGGTCAAAATTTGTTCTCCCCACCTGTATATAGTGGAATGTCACAATCACTAGTTTTGAAATCAGTAACCATAGTTAAATTTCTGTGGATTCACTTTGACTGTCCACAGTCCTTTTTAAAAAATGTGAAAAAAAAGATATCAGAGTTATGATTTCCCTGGAAAATAGCCTACAAAAAAGTTCTGAAACACACAAAATATTGTCGAAGGCTTTCACGGTCAGAGTTCATTGGTTCTTGTAGGTTATCCGGGCTGTGTAACCGTGGTCTTGGAATTTTCTTTCCTGACGTTTCGCCAGCAACTGTGGCAGGCATCTTCAGAGTAGTAACACTGAAGGACAGTGTCTCTCAGTGTCAAGGGTGTAGAAAGAGTAATATATAGTCAGAAAGGGGTTGGGTTTGAGCTGAGTATTGTCCTGCAAAAGTATTGTCCTGTAAGTATCAAGATAATGTGCTAATGAGGGTATGGTATGTTAATATGGAACCATTGTATCCTGAAGTGATCTGTTAATGTGTGTAATCCAAAACTAATCTGTATGGCTATTGTTGAATGTTGTCTTTGTCTGGAGGTGTTTCAGGGCAGGAAGCCAAGCCTTATTCATTCTTAAACTCTCCTCTTTTCTGTTAAAGTTGTGCTGATGTTTGTGAATTTCAATGGCTTCTCTGTGCAATCTGACAAAATAGTTGGTAGAATTGTCCAGTCTTTCAGTGTCTTGGAATAAGACCCTGTGTCCTGTTTGTGTCAGTCCATGTTCAGCCACTGCTGATTTCTCAGGTTGGCCAAGTCTGCAGTATCTTTCATGTTCTTTTATCCTTGTTTGTATGCTGCGTTTTGTGGTCCCGATGAAGACTGAACAGTGGCTGAACATGGACTGACACAAACAGGACACAGGGTCTTATTCCAAGACACTGAAAGACTGGACAATTCTACCAACTATTTTGTCAGATTGCACAGAGAAGCCATTGAAATTCACAAACATCAGCACAACTTTAACAGAAAAGAGGAGAGTTTAAGAATGAATAAGGCTTGGCTTCCTGCCCTGAAACACCTCCAGACAAAGACAACATTCAACAATAGCCATACAGATTAGTTTTGGATTACACACATTAACAGATCACTTCAGGATACAATGGTTCCATATTAACATACCATACCCTCATTAGCACATTATCTTGATACTTACAGGACAATACTTTTGCAGGACAATACTCAGCTCAAACCCAACCCCTTTCTGACTATATATTACTCTTTCTACACCCTTGACACTGAGAGACACTGTCCTTCAGTGTTACTACTCTGAAGATGCCTGCCACAGTTGCTGGCGAAACGTCAGGAAAGAAAATTCCAAGACCACGGTTACACAGCCCGGATAACCTACAAGAACCAACACAAAATATTATTTCACTCAGAGCAGAAATGACTTCTGGCAAATTTTTACCCTTAATTTGATTCCTATTTTAATCTAATGGGGTCTTCCTTTTAAAATATTTTCCTTAAGTAGCACCATTTACACTGTGACTGAACCATTCCTGGTTCACTCACAAAGCTTATTCCATGCCCAAAAGGAAAGTATTTACTTAAAAGAGCAGTCCAAATGCTCAAGCATTCCTTGAATCCACACAAAGCCTGGACTCCACTCCCATATGTGTCTTAAGTGATGATAGAGATATACTCAAAACCTGTTCATTGTAGGAACAGGTTTGTGTGTGGAGGGGGAGGTTGTGGGGTTTTTTTTGTTTTGTTCTTCTAGAGTTTATATTCAAGATGGTCAGCTTTTTGGTTCTTTTAGTGTTTACCTATGTTGAAGAAGTCCAAATTCTTCCCATCTAAAACAAGACAAAACAGGTGAACAGACAGGTCTGACTGCTTTGCCAAATTCTAGTCTCCTAAAATATACCTGTTTTATGCCTGAAACTGTAAACTGTAAAGTTTGCAGATGACAACACTGTGTTTAGTTAGTTGTTGTTTGGGAAATAAACATGCCACTTCTCTAGAGATCTACCAGAAGATGGCCAATCCTGAGCTGAGTGCAAAGTGCTTTCCTTTTGTTGTGCTGATGACTGACTGCGGTTTGCTGAGTTCCAGTCTTCAGGGATACAGTTTCCGTTTATATCCCTGAAGCCTGGGAATCTTATTCCCTGATTTACAAGTGGTTAGTAAACATTGGTCAGTCATCAGCATAACAACAGAAATATTAATCAGCAAAGCACATGATTTTAAAAAAGCTATTTAATATCCAAACAACCATCAATAGTGATCTCTCTTGTTTCTCTTGGTTCTTAAGTTGAACACATTTGGCATCCCCAGTTTCATCTCTCATCTTAAAAGAGCCTTGAACCATAAAAGTTCAAGTCAAACCAGTGAATGCGTTAATCGTTGTTGTTGTTGTCTTTACATTTTGTGCACAGTGGTATAGTTCATAGTCTTATTCCTTTTATGAAAGGCCCTCCCTGAACAATGTTGTTACAATATACCTTTATGAAAATGTTACCTGATTTAGGGGAAGCCCTTTTAATTATTACTTCACAAATTACATGGCTACATTTACAGCGCATCCTGAGAGGAATGTGTTCACTGGGCTTAGGAGGCAACGCCCGGCGCCAAAAATCCGTGCAACCCTCATAGTTGACTGCACGGGAGATACGCCACCTCGGCCCCCCAAAAAGAGGGGGCGTTCCCAAGCCAAAAAGGCTCAGGAGGCCACCTAATGCCACCCCTGCCCCCTGGCCGGCACCATTACGCCCCAGGGACGCTGCCCAGGTTGCCGCCTCAGCCTTTGCCGACGTCCGGACACCGGTGGCAGGCTCCGCTGGCATCCGGGCCCAGCGCTGCTGTGGCAGCGGCCGGAGACTGGCCCTGCACACCAGCGCTGGGGCCACAAACACTGGTGTGCACCTCCCGGACGCCAGCGCTCTGGGCCCTTGTGCCGGCGTGGGCCATCACCAGCCTCCAAAGGCCTTTGGGTGCGGCCACCACCGGAAGTCAGGAATGTGCAGTTAGACATTCAAATCAGGTTTCTAGAACAAAATTCAGTGATTCCTGGCTCCAGTTAAGTCTTCTGGAGATCCTCTGCTTCTTGTGGTAAAGTGGCCATACTGATGGTTTTGCTCTTCTCAGTTATTCTGGAACAGGAAGCAAATAAAATAGATGTTTATCCGCAGTCTTTTTAGTGGAAAGAAGTTGTTTCTTTAAAGTTGATTCTTTTTTTAATGCTTGGAGCTACAATTGGATCTTCTAAGACTCACTAACCAAACTTTCCCTCCCCCAAATTGTCACTGGGGGAGTATAAATCCAACGGTGCCACGCATTCTTCCACTGGTAGCTGGTTAAAATCTAATGAAAATACAAAAACCAAAATTCTCCTGGGTTAATTGCAACAGGATAAACTAACTTCTGTGGCTGTAATAAACTTCCTGCACTTCAGTCCGTAGCAGCTGGTATATTTCAGTCAGTTGAGTCTGAATTGCTTGAGAAAAAGTCTCAGCCCAAAACTGTTCCCCGCAGCCTTATTTTGTATCCTATAATATCACTTCAGACAAGCAGAGCTGTATTTCATCTCCTCAAATAATCTCTGCTTGCCCACTTCTGGACATGCCCTCTCTTGGAATAGCCCTGCCTATTCCTTTGGTGCCTGTAGGGCAATTCAAGGTAGTAAAATAGAAATGGAAATTATGGGCTTTCACAGAAGAAAAGCTGTAAAGCAGATCAGCTTAACACGTGCACACGTGTTTATTACCCACTGTTCATGACAGAACCCATTTAGCTATATGAAGTGCCATTAATAATTTGGTATCAATGGATTATGCTCTTTCTGTGTCTAGCCACCTGATAACACAGAACCTCTGGGATCTGAATTATAAAAAAAAGAAGCAGCAGCCTCCTTCCCAGTCATTTAGAGGCTTTTAAATAGCTGTTGTTGCTTTTTATTGGAGGCAAGCAGCAGTCTGTAGATGGCAGGGAGCTTTTACAAGACTTTTAACCCATGGCAATCTGCTGCTGTAGGGGTGTGTGTTTTTAGGGTTGCCAACTCTGACTTGGGAAATTCCTGGAGATTTAGGGGTGTTGCCTGGGGAGGATAGAGTTTGGGGAGCTGAAGGGACTCAGCAAAGGTGTGATGGCATACAGTCCACCCTCCAGAACTGCCGAGCTGGTCTCGGGGGTCTGGAGATTGATTGTAATTCCAGGAGAACTCCAGGCACCACGTTGAGGTTGTCAACTTATACTGTTGTTTGAAAGAGCATCCTCAAAATAATTCTTTAAGTACTAACGCTTTGCTGGAAAGACTGTGTGTGTGTGTTAAGTGCCGTCAAGTCGCTTCCGACTCATTGTGACCCTATGAATCAACATTCTCCAAAATGTCCTATTTTTAACAGCCTTGCTCATGTCTTGGAAATTGAGGGCTGTGGCTTCCTTTATCGAGTCAATCCATCTCATGTTGGGTTTTCCTCTTTTCCTGCTACCTTCAACTTTTCCTAGCATGGTTGTCTTTTCCTGTGACTCTTGTCTTCTCATAATGTGACCAAAGTATGATGGCCTCTGTTTTGTCATTTTAGCGTCTAGGGGTCAGTTCAGGCTTGATTTCATCTATAACCCACTGATTGGTTTTTTTGGCAGTCCACAGTATCCGTAACACTCTCCTCCAACACCACAAAACACTCTCCTCCAACACCGCATTTCCTTCCTATCAGCTTTCTTCATGGTCCAGCTTTCACACCCATATATAGTAACAGGGAATACGAATAATAGGGAAAGACTCTAACAGGTTATATTGCGTAAAGTACTCCCCCGGTAAGAAGAACATGCCATCAAGTCACAAATGGAAATTCCAGGCATGAGATGGATTGAGGTGGTTTGCCATTGCCTCTCTCTGTGTACCATCCCCAGTATTTCATTGTGGTCTCCCATCCAAATACTGACCATGGACAACCCTGTTTAGCTCCCAAGCCCAGAGGATCTCAGGCCAAACTGGGATAATCGGGTTGCTTCCCCCCATTTTTTTCTGAGTATAATCTCTCATTTTTGTTTGAGGAAATTAGCGCTTAAACTTGCTTTTTATCATTCAAGTTCTGAAATGTTTACATTTGATTTCTAAATTGTGTGAGTGGTTTGGTCACATTTTCACAGCAATAAGAGCATGTGCACATCCAAAAGACCAAATAGTCTAAATAGCATCCTGTTTTCTGAGGGAGCGGAGCCTCATCCTTATGGAAACCCATTTCTGCTGTGGATTCCTCAGCAATTAGCATTCAGAAGTAGACTGCCTGTAAACCTGTAGCTAGTGTGGCTACTAACCACATCAACCTCTCTTCCATAACCCTTATTCCCTTTGAAAGCCTCCCCAACCATTGCTCTTTATGGGGAAGGACCATAGCTCAGTTGTAGAGCATCTGCTTGGCATGCAGAAGGTCCCAGGTTCAATCCCCAGCATCTCCTGTCAAAGGCACTAGGCAAGTAGGTGATGTGAAAGACCTGTGCCTGAGTCTCTGGAGAGTCGCTGCCGGTCTGAGTAGACAATACTGACTTTGATGGACCAAGGGTCTAATTCAGTATAAGGCAGATTCATGTGTTCCTGTGTTCACATCTTGTGGAAGCACTTTTCATAAATTAATTATGTCTTGTGTGAAGAAGTTCTGGGTTTTGTCTATCATGAATATACCTGAACTCAATTTGGGGGAAATAAATCCTTCCTGTGTTTTTGTACAAAATACGTTGTTAAAACATAGGAGCATTTCGGTAACATAGTTTGACCTATACATTACATGGCACTCCTGATTCCAATACCTATTTATCCAGTAAACTTTAAGGAGAACAGGGGTGATGTAGTGGTTAAAATGCTGGATTAGGACTGAGTACACCTGACTTCAGATCCCCACTCAGCCAGAAAATTTCCTGGGCCAATCAGTCTATCTCAGCTTAACTCCCAGGGTTGTTGCAAGGACAAAACAGGGGGATCTGTATGCTCCCCTGAGCTCCTGAGGAGAAGGCTGGGATAGAAACATGATAAATAATTTAATGGCATTTAAGCCATACTGAACTCTATGCTGTTGTATTGCCTGAATAAATCTATAAGAAAAAATGTTTTCTGTCCCATTAAAAAGGGCATCCAGATACTGAAAGGGAAGGCATGATTATGTGTTTCTTCTATCTTGAAAGATCTGGGGGATAAATGCCCCCCTTATAATTTGGCTAATGTTTTTATGCAGTGAGATAAGGTTATGATTTGATCCCAGTTAAATTTGCACCTTTACTTTATTTTTATTGTTATTTTGGTCATTGACCAGAAAAATGTTTGCACCTTTAACTATAATGGGGGTTTTTTTGTTTACACTGCATACTTGTTAATGCTCTGATTAGCTTTTGTGTATATGGTTCTCTTTACTGAAGGTTCACTTTTCACTCTCAATGTTTTTAAAACAGTAAAACTTCCAGGCCTCAGAACGTACGTGGATCCACATACCTATGAAGATCCCACTCAAGCCGTCCATGAGTTTGCAAAGGAACTCGATGCTACTAGTATTGCCATTGACAAAGTTGTTGGAGCAGGTAAGGATTGCTATACAGTGAATTTCAGTGTAGAAGCGGTGTTCGTGCCTTTCGGATGCAAATGTTTTGCTTAAGAAAACGTGCTGCGAAGATCGAGCAGTTATTGAAAGGTTTCTGCATGCGGAATGGAGCAAAACCATTTTGACTGACCGATCTGGTTATCTAGACCGTGTTCCTTTTCCCAAGCAGAGCACCGGTATCAGCAAAGTCACTTTTGCTCTTTGATACAGCTTACATTGAAATATTATTTGGTGAGTCCTCTTTTAGCACTGTGGTCACATCCGCACAGCATGTTGTGCATGGCAGTCATTTGAAACTTTGATTGTCCAATATCCAATGAAGCACGGATGCAGCCTATGTGTATTCAGATCTTTTCTATATCGAAAGACAGAAAAAACAAATAGGTGTTTTAGTAAGAAGAAGAAATATAGTGGTTTTGCTTAATGTTCCAATTGACTCAGTACTGTGTTTCTGGCGGTAGAGAGCACCAGATGTGTTATTGCTCGCACATAGAAACAAGCTGAAATGCAAATAGTATGGAATAAAAATTGGACTGCGACTTTAATAAATTTAAAGAACCAGAAATGATGAAAAGCTTTAAATTAACCAAATTAACAACCTCTCCATTGTTGGGGGTGTAAACTACCCAGATTTAGACAGGAGAAGGATATGTTCCCTGTCTAATTGCTCTGTAGATGACCCTTTTCCAAGCCCCAGTGCAGTTGTAACAGATTCTTACAGCACCTCAGAATTTAACTGTGTTTCTAGGTCACCCACCCCTGAAGCCCTACAAATTTGGGTAGTGGTAATGCCTGACCCATCTTAGCTATAGTCAGTAGTTATGGGAGCCTGGTCTGAGGATGCCTCCTGCATCCTCTAAGCGATGCCTCAGAAGTGTCACCAAGGTACACACATGAACACATTTTACTCATGTGTGGGGCTAGTCACACTCTCTCAGCCCCACCTACCTCACAGGGTGTCTGTTGTGGGGAGGGGAAGGGAAGGTGATTTTAAGCTGGTTTGATTCTTCCTTAAGTGGTAGAGAAAGTCGGCATATAAAAGCCCAGCTCTTCTTCTTCAAACCTGGTTCTCTAGATTAGAGTTCGCCATTTTAGCCACTACACCATGCTGGCTCATTCCCACAACAGCGGACCTCTGAAAAGATGCATTGACAGACGTAGGTCCAGCAATAATAGCAATAATAATACTGGAATAGCTTGTTCTTTGTTTAAATCCTGCATCAGTAACAACTTGTTTAAACAAATACTTGCTGTCCAAAGAGAAATGTGTGAGTTTCAAAACAGGTCCTAATAAATCCATCTTAGTTAATAAACTATAGCTTAATTCGTAGCAACTGGCACACTCATAACAGTGAAAAATAAATCATCTTTTTTTAAAAAAAAGCCCCTCACGAGTGCAGTGTTTTCTATCATCGTCAGTTCACGCAGGCAACAGCATACTCACTGGCTACTGCTCTTTATAACTAAGAACAAAGAGAATAAGATTGATAACGCATTTAAGAGCAAGTGGTGAGGCAGCCAGTATAGTCCCCAGAATGTCTTGTTCTGCACTGATGAATTTCTCAGGTACAATGTAAGCTCCTTAGGCTGCCTATTTTCTGCAAGAGATTCTTGTCTGATACAAAGAGAATCTATTCTAACCACCATTGTCAGATTCAACTATCTCTGCTAACTGGGGCAATTTCTCAGAGTGGCAATAGATGCTTCAACAGCAGTTCATGGCTTCTTAGCAATTTTCTCTAAAACAGATGTTAATGCATTCATTTTAAAAAGCTTTAAAATGCTTTAAAAGCATTTAGATATTGATTAAAACGATATTTTTCATAATAGGTTCCACAGGTCAGTTGATATAAACCAGCAGTGTAACGTGTTGTGCAGTCTCTAATTAAAATTGAGACGGGCATTCTTTATAATCTGTGTTTAGGCTGTTTGGATTTACAGCAGGGATTCCATTCTTCCCACCCCACAGAATTCCATTCACTAGAAGCAAAGACTCATAGGCCCTATTCAGATTACCATTCTAAAGTGGATGTCATCCATTGTTGGCCCATTTTGGAATAAAGCAATACAAAGATGGGTGTTCATACAGCTCATTTCAATCCATCTATGAGCCATCTCTAAAGCGCTCTGGCTAGTTTAAACAGCCCCATTAATTGTCTTTCCATCTTTTTTGCCAGTTCCTTCTTTTCTGGCTTTTTTTTATGTTCTGAGATTTGCATTTATAACGCTATAGCGCTATAACACAAATCTCAGAACGTTTTTTTTTTAAAAGCCAGAAAAGAATGCACCAGCAAAAAAGGCAGGAAAACAAACACAGTCCTTCACAAAACGCTCCAGGCAGTTCAAACAACTTACTGGAGGGATTCAGAGGCTCAAGGAAGAACTGAAAATGGTTTAAAGCAGTTTTCATAAAAAACGGCTCAGCCTCACTTTGCGAATGGGGCACAAGCGGCTTTGTCTGAACAGGTTAAAAAAAATCCGTTAGTAACCAGAAGCCAAACTGGTTGTGTCTGAACTGACAAAAAAAAAAACCATTAGCAATCTGCTGCTCAAATAAATTATAAAGGCAGTTTGAATAGGCCCATAAAGATGCTTTCAAATGTGTTTTATATTTTGGGCATCTTTTCAAAACAGCCCCAAGGTCACCGACAATGAAAATAATGGCTTTCCTCAGCATTTTAAATAAACACGAGAATACTGACACATGTTAGGTTTGAATATAGTTCTTCATTGCTGATTGTCTGCTGTTAGTCATTGATGGTGTCAATGGAATGTATTGTGCTGGACAATTTTAAGAATCAGTGAAGTGGAAATTTCTTTTTGATGGCTCCAGTTCCTAATTTCTTGCACAGTTGGCACAGCAGAAGGTGCAGTTTCTGTATACCCAGAGAACTTTGAGCAGAGCGCTACTCATAAATTGATCTTTGCCATTTCCCTCATCTTGGTGTATCCTTCTGGGCCTCCTAGAGAACTGCTCTTGAGTTTTGGCCATCCTTCGAAATGGCTCGAGATGTGGAAAAGCTCAGGTAGAAAGCAAATTGGGGTGGTGGTGTTCAACTTAAAAGATAGATACCCTGTCTTTCCATACAATTTTAGTTGAAATCCCACCTAGCATCCAAATAATGGGCCCACCTGAGTCAGGAATAAGACAGTATGTAACAAATTAGGAGTGACGTCTTACATTCATACATTATCTATAGGTGGCCTGCAGAATGTGTAATCCGCCAATCAGAATGCACCCCAGCTAGGGATGCCAGCCTCCAGAGGGGACCTGGGGATCCCCCATAAATACAGCTAATCTACAGACTACAGAGATCAGTTCCACTGGAGAAAATGGATGCTTTGAAGAGTGGCCTGTATGACATTGTACCCCACTGAGGTCCCTGTCCTCTCTAGGCTCCATCCCCAAATCTCCAGGAGTTTCTCAACCTGGATATGGCATCCCTACCCCCATGCCCCACCGGTGGCCAAGGGGTACCTGGCAACCCTAACCCCACTGTTGCTACTTATGATAGTCTGCCAGGTGCCTGTGATTTTCTCTGTTTTGTAGACCCAGATACATAAGGAAAATAGGATGTATACTGGGATCATGGTGGGGTTCTGATATATGCTTTCCTGGGACACAAGTCGTATAGGCATGATGTATGTGAATCTAATATTTCTGATCTGTAAGTGTTCTTCCCCGTTCTTAACTTTTGATTTCATTATAAATTTCACAGATGGCCTTTAGATAGCCATCAGGCTTTTGAAGGTGCTGTGAAGATAATGAAAATAAACTTGTTAAAAGACTGAAATCCATCAGCAATCTGTGCAGAGCATTCCTTGATGGGAAAGAGAATAGATGGCTCTTCCTCCATTTGAATATTGGTGCTTATGAAGTTTGAATCATGGGTGTTGTTCATGAAAGCAAGCTTAAGAATGTATTTGAGTAAACATAATTAGCAAGCCCAAATTAGGAGCATATACTGTATTCTGAGGACGATTCAGATGGCTGGGAAAGTATAATGATGGTTCGGGAGGGGGAAGAGTTCTCCCACAGATATTTGTAAATATACTCTGTGGAATGAAGTGCATGCTACATTCAGTCAGGGCTGGCAGATCTGAAAAGACATAAAAGCAAGTCTTTAAAGCTCGTATAACATTCAAAGCCATTTCTCATTATTCTTTCAGGGCGCTTTCACACATGCCAAATAATGCACTTTCAATGCACTTTACCAATGGTTTGCAAGTGGATTTTGGCATCTCATACAGTAAAATCCAGCTGCAACATGGATTGAAAGTACATTATTTGGTATGTGTGAAAGTACCCTTAGTGTTTAAGTACAGATACATAAATACTAAATACACTCATGCACTGTATACACTCATACACTCATACTAAATACAGTCATACATTTTCCTTGAAAGCACATGAAGACAGAAACAAGGAAACAGTAATATTTCCCTATGTATTATAAAGAGGAAATGTTGATGTCTAGGAATATAACCTGTCTCACTGACATGGCCACTTGGTCAGCATATATTTGAGCTCTTCTGTCAAGATGAACGTAAAATACATGCAGGTCCTGGTTCTGCAGTTAAGTTCTGTAAAATGTTAGTGTATTCTTATATCCATCTAAATAAATGTACTGTGCTAATCACCCTTCTTACATGAATAAAAATATACTTAACATTCTTTGCTGGACTCAGGTCATTCACCTGAATGTCTACACCCTAGCAGGGATTGATTACCTAGCTCTCATTAACGAGAGCTTCAGCACAGAATGCCTAAGACTCACAAAGCTCACATAAGGCATTTTTCTTATCTGAACAGGAAACAGAATGTCACAGAGGACTCCGTGTATTGCAGAGTTGTGATTTAAAGCATACCGAAGAGGGGGAACCATTACATCTCAAGCTCATCTGTGTGCAAATTCTCAACACAATGCAATTTACTGAGGCAGCAAGTGCCTACATTAATAGAAATGTCCACTATCTCCTGAATACATTTAAATCATGTAAAGTTGTTCCGGTAATAGGTACCTACAGCCTTCTATTCCCAGTCCGTCTAAACTAAAAACAAAGTTCTATCATGTGTTCATATGATTTGCAATTAAATTAGTCTCTCTCCCCCCACCACCCCCAGGACACCTTTATTTGGAAAAATCAGAAATCAATTGTGTGCCTAGCTAGGATTGTGTACCAGTGTGGTGAAATGGTTAAAGAGCGGTGGACTCTAAACTGGAGAACCGGGTTTGATTCCCCACTCCTACACATAAAGCCAGCTGGGTGGCCATTGGGCAAGCCACTGTTCTCTCTGAACTTTTTGAGCCCCCACCTACCTCACAAGGGGTCTATTGTGGAGAGAGGAAGAGATTGTAAGCCAGTTTGATTCTCCTTAAAAAGGTAGAGAAAGTCTGCATATAAAAACCAACTCTTCTTTTTAAAAAATATTATCAGTACTAGTGTTACGGATTCCGTGGATTGCCAAAAACAACAAAAAACAACAACAAATCAGTGGGTTATAGATCAAATCAAGCCTGAACTGACCCTAGAAGCTAAAATGACTAAACAGGCTCACGTCACGTCACGAGACGACATGAGACGACAAGAGTCACTGGAAAAGACAGTCATGCTAGGAAAAGGTGAGGGCAGCAGGAAAAGAGGAAGACCCAACAAGAGATGGATTGACTCAATAAAGGAAGCCACAGCCTTCAATTTGCAAGATCTGAGCAAGGCTGTCAAAAATAGGACATTTTGGAGGACTTTCATTCATAGGGTCGCCATGAGTCAGAAGCGACTTGACAGCACTTAACACACACACACACACACACACATCAGTACTATTAATCAGTAGTTCTGCATAGTACTGTGCAGTAGTAGTCACCCATACCTTCCTGAAATAATAGAAAAATTACGGACATTTGTTTTTTCTTGTACATCTTCACAAATGATTCATGATGACCATTTCACAGACAAGAGGCTCGAAACTGAGAGATAACAGCTTCTCCAGTCTAATGGATGGGTGAAAGCATAATTGACATGGGACTTCCCAATACTCAACCCATTAAACATCATTTAATTTGCCTTTACCCTATCCCCCCATCTCCCGCTGGTGGCCAGGGGAAACCTGGCAACCCCATGTGAAAATGACCTCGTAGAGAGGGAGCAATGCTGGGAAGAAGCAGAAGATGCAAAGTGGGATTTCTCCCTTGGTACTTTTGGGTTTATTTTATGCATTACTTACCCAAAATTCTTGAGAAGGTGTGAATTAAAAACCAACACATTAAATAATACATTTATAGTAAAATCTACGTACTAAATAATATCTACATAATAGTATGGCAAACATTATGGGCTTCAGTGACTTCCGCAGGCTTTGTGCATGTGGAATGCTTCTGAAAATCAACGTAATCAAGCTAATCAAGCTGAAAATCAAGCTAATAAGCTTCATGGTGTAGCAAATCTAGTTTGGTTTTAGTTTTTTAATTAATCAATGTAATTTATTTTCTGTATAATAAACCACTCAGTGGTATAGAGAGAGAAGGAAAGTTGCCCTCTTTTCCTGAAAATCAGACATCAGAACCCATGCACACTTTTTACAGAGAACAATTCATACACTTTAGCAATCAAGTTTGCTCGAACCAAAAAGAATAGCTCTTCTGGCTGTCACACAACCATAGGTGTAGGAGACTAACGTGGTGTAGTGGTTACGAGCGGTGGTTTGGAGCGGTGGACTCTGGAGAACTGGGTTGGATTCCCCATTCCTCCACTTGAGTGGTGGAGGCTAATCTGGTGAACTGGATGTGTTTCCCCTCTCCTACGCCAGCTGGGTGTCCTTGGGCTAGTCACAGCTCTGATAGAACTCTCTCAGCCCCACCTACCTCACAGGATCTCTGTTGTGGGGAGGGGAAGATAAGGTGATTGTAAGCCTGTTTGAGTCTCCCTTAAGAGGTAGAGAAAGTCGGCATATAAAAACCAACTTTTCTTCTCATAGCTGATCTAACCATTAAGGTTTATAGAAAGAAAAGAAAATGCAACACAGCAGAGTTACTCCAGTTTAAACCCATTGAAATGAATGGGCTGGAGTAACCCTTCTTAACCTTAGGTTAAGGTGTTAGAAGATACATTGCAAAATGTTTTTTTCCTTTTTCTATCTAGTGTCATGCTTTGTGTGTGTGTGTGTGTGTGTTTAACTCTCAGGGTGTCCTAACTATCAATCTAATGCTAATGTTTGAATAAGAGTGCTGTTTGAGCTGAGTAAAGTATGCTGGCAGATATGGCTTGCAGAGGTCAAGGTTTTATTCATTGGGATTTTTGTTACAGCCTATGCAGTTGCTTGAATATGTGTTAGCGCCTCAAAATTGTCAGAAAAATGCAAAAAAAAAATAGTTTTCAGGCAGAATGACCTTTTTGACTTACAACCAATTAAAAAGAAAATACAACACATTGCAATTTGAAGTGTATACAAAAATTCATTCTCCTTTTATGCTCTTCCGTACTATTTTAATGATACTTGTCCAAATACTGCTGCTGGCTTTTGGAGAAGCCGGCTTTTTTAAGATGTCGAAGAAAATTCTGTGAATGTTTGTGAAGGTAAAAAATTGTCAAACTGTCATATGGCACATGTTCTCCTTGACCTATCCACCTAAATTAGCCATGTGTAGTCATTGATAATACATTATACAAGAGCAATCTCAACACTTCCAGTCTCCGAGGATAGTCCAAGAATTTAGAATGTGAAAAGTAACTGATCTTTCACTGGAGGTACAGTAGATATAATTCCTGAAAGGAAGGAACACTGATGACTCAGTTATAGGGAACACTGTGCAGGTGCTGGCCACCGTTGTTGAGCTGTCTATCAAGATTTTGGGAATATTTAGCACGTGACTAAAGTGAAGTAATAGAATTTTTCAGATGTTACTTTCATGCATACCTGAAGCCTCCCAACTGTGCATAGATATTCCCAACGCTCATAGTTTCCATGTTCTCTGTGCTTATGAAAATGGGTGCAGTTGGATTTTAGAAGTGATTTTAGTATTAGGGCTTTTAAGCTTAAAGTATTTACAATATATTATAATGTATAATGCATTTTATGATGTAACCCGTTCTGATCCCAACTTACATCGGGATAGAGCAGGATATAAATTAAATAAATATATAAAGAGGCAACATATGTATTTTTCATATTCATTCTGCTTCTGTATGCGCAAACTGACCACTGTATTTTCAGAGTTCTGGTTTGCATGTCCCAAAGTTAATATGCATGCAAAATACATATTTTAGCTCTGTTCAGACAACATGGCAACTCTGTATATCAGAAACATAATGGGTAGCACGTGCTCCTGATCCACGCAGTTACTTGGATCCTGGTATGCGTCGATGAAAGTCAGCATGGTGTTGTGATGAAGAGCAGTGGACTCTAATCTGGTGAACTGGATTGGTTTCCCCATTCCTACAAAGGAAGCCAGTTGGGTGACCATGGGCTAGTCACAGTTCTCTGTGAACTCTCTCAGCCCAACCTACCTCACAAGGTGTCTGTTGTGGGGAGAGGAAGGGAAGGAGATTGTAAGCTGGTTTGATTCTCCTTAAAAGGTAGAGAAAGTCAGCATACAGAAACCAATGCATCTTCTGCTGCTGCTTCATCATCTCAAAAGGAATAATAATAGCATAACATGTCACAATTTGACAGTCTTTGCTAGTTACATAGTTCCTTGGGGTTTCTGATGACTACTGTGAGGATTATAATAATTATTAAAACACAAATTGTTTAAAGAATCTAACGCTGCTGTGTAATACTACTTTACTACAGTAGATCTTCAGTAATAGTCATTGTTACTGTTTTGAAGAAGAAAAACTGACTGACATGAAAACTTCACTCTTAAACTTGGATCTTTTCTTCCATGGCAGAGACTATCCAGCATATATAGAACTTATTCATAGTGTTCAGTAGGCATGCTGTGTTGGGATAATAATACATGGTACAAGTACATGGCATGTGAGCAATTCTGTCATCATTTAATACTAACCCTTTCTCCGAACCTCTTCCCTATATGATATCCTTTTATTGGCAGGTGAGTTTGGAGAAGTATGCAGTGGCCGCTTAAAACTACCTTCGAAAAAGGAAATTTCAGTGGCAATCAAAACCCTGAAGGTTGGCTACACAGAGAAGCAGAGAAGAGACTTCCTAGGAGAGGCAAGCATCATGGGACAGTTTGACCATCCCAACATCATTCGGTTAGAGGGAGTTGTCACCAAAAGTAAGAACTCTTATCCACTGAGAAGTCCTTAATTAGAATAGATTGTTCAGATGGGATTTCAAGAGTTAGCGAAAGTCTGCAGTGAAAGCTGAATAGATGAGGTTTCACGGAGTTTCCTTATTTACAAGGAATAATAGTCATATTTTTGAAGGTGCACATTGGGTAAAGTCTTGCAGAAATGCTTCAGTTTTGCTGCTTCCAAATTTCTGATGTATGCTATGAAGATAGTGTACATACTCTGCCTGGAGCTCTCTTGAAGATAGTGTAGATACTCTCCTGGAGCTATTTCAGCTGCAGACAATAAACTTTATCACTTATCCTGGAGCTATCCCTGCTTCTAGACATACATAACAGACATAAAAGCAATTTTTAACCTTAGAATATGGATACACACTAAGTTCCAGCTTTGAACCATGGGGCAGATAATCACATGTATAAGCAGTAAATGTTATGCCTGTGGCCAGTGGTTTTTCATTAAAAGGTTGAAGGATGGTTCAACTAATTTGTAACTAGAAGGACTAATTGGAAAACCCAAGTGCTGGAGACAGTATTTAAATGGTTTATTAAAAAATTGCTCTTGAACTTTTGAATGCAGTTTCTAAGAGAGTCCCCAAGCCCTTAGCAGTCAGCTGGATATCCCCCAGGATGTCCAGCCTCTCTGTGAGTCAGAACCGTTAGGCAATGGCAGTTGGGCAGTGAACAGGGTCCCAACACTGTGTTGCAATTTGTAGCAGCTCCTTGTGACTATGGGCGAAAACGCATGGTCACTTTAGCCTCCTTTATTCCCTGTTTCAGCGTGCGCTTCGCTGAACATGTGTTTGATCCTGGCTGAATCCTGGCTGAAACAGGGAATAAAGGAGGCTAAAGCAACCACGCGTTTTCGCCCTATGCTAGTTTTAGTCATAGCAGGTTTATAGTTTATAATGGGTCCTGAGTACCAAAACATTGTCAGATAATTAATATGGAAGCAGTATTTGAAGTGTAATGGAAGTTTCTGCCATCTTGACATACCCACACAGAGGAAACTAATACTCCTGTGATTTCTAGATGTATAACTCTCCTGTAGCTTTACGCTGTACTCCTAAGAATGTTTTCCTGTGAGTAAGTCCTATCGGATAAAGTAGACCTTTTTAGGATTGCTCCACTCATAGTCTTTCAGAATTGTCTGCACTCATACACCCCCCCCCCCCCCGTGGTGATAATGATTGTAACTGTGATGCATTCAGGATGAGAAAACAGTGAACTGGATGTTGCAACTGATTGCTCATAAACAGCTGTAGGCATTCTGGCCGCACTTACAAAAACCATACTGCACATTACCTCATGGTGTCAGCATCTGGCAAATATTAGAATAGCCACAATCAGGCAGCAAAAAAAGCATGTGGCGATAACTCGCCCAGGTTAATAGTCTGCTTTCACATTTATTTTACGTTCACAAGAGACAATCAAAGTAGAAAACAGGAGTATGGCAATTGTAAGCTCTTTGCTTGTAAGTGCCTTTTTAAAGGCTGAAATGCATCATGTCAGATGAGGGTTATTAGTTGGTATTAACCTTGGCAGATCTTCTCTTTAAACCGAGTGTACAGTCTTCTTAGAGGTACTAGCATCATGTTTTCTTTTGGATTTGCTGTAGATCTTAATTTATCCCAAGGTTTCAAAGCTCTCTTGCTTCCCTGGGCTACTGCATGGAGAGTTTCCTAAGCCCCAGTTTCTTCTTGATACTTTATTTCTTTGATATTTATTTGATACTCAGTACCTTCCACCATCCATCATTTCCTCTGTTCCCTGTGTTTCAGGTCACCACTACTCTATCTTTCTTCTATCAGCCTCCCTGCCTATGCAGCACTCTTTCTCTCCACTCAGCCTTCCCCCTCCTCCAAATAACATATAGCAAATCCCATCTCTTCTACGGCCCATGCCTTATGAGCTGGCTTTTCCTGAGTTCGCTTTCCTTCTTGCTTCCTGTGTTTTCTTTTTTTTTAATATCCCATCCCTCAAATTCCTGTTTCTTAGCCCACTGAACACTGTGTCACCTTCCTTAAGAATACCCGGCCTCTGGACTCTCTTTCATTTAGCATTCCTAACTCTGACAAGTTTCTAGCCATTAACCATCCCAGCTACTCATACACTTGTTCTTGCCAGCAGGGCTGGTTTTCTCCACAGCCACACTTAACAATGTGCAGTTTGGATTTGGAAATATTCAGAATTCACTAAATATTTCCAAATTCAAAATTTTATACTTCCAGATATTCAGAAATAAATTCTGAATATTTGGAAGCCCATTCGGAATCCCATTCCACTGTCTGGAAAATGAAAGTACGACATTTTCCCCAAATGAAAGTACGACACTTTCCCCAAAGACAGTGAAATTAATCATGATGGGCAGCTGTGTTAGTCTGTCACTAGCAGTAGAAAAGAGCAGGAGTCCAGTAGCACCTTAAAGACTAACAAAATTTCTGGCAGGGTATGAGCTTTTGTGAGCCACAGCTCCCTTCTTCAGATACAGCTAGAATGCATCTGAAGAAGGGAGCTGTGGCTCACGAAAGCTCATACCCTGCCAGAAATTATGTTTATCTGTAAAGTGCTACAGGACTCTTACTCTTTTCTACTGCTAGTGAAATTAATGTCTGCCAATTGGTGTTTCTGTGGTTTTACCAAGGGAGGTGGGATCAGGATGACAGCAATGCCTAGAACTGGGGCTTGTCTGCACTTATGGCATCTCAAAGCAGTCATAGATATCAGAAAGCACTTTTACGTTGTTCTTTTCCAGATCCAAAGTTGGTATTGCTGCTTTATAATCCCACTGCCGCCCCATAACCATTTGCTCTACTTGCTGAAACAGCCCTCCCTGTGTCCCAATACTGTTGGGGTGGTTGCCCACTGTTCCCCCGCCATCTGGCCTCTGCTCCACTCATTCTGCTAGTTCTGCTCTGCGCATTTATTTTATTCTACTTTTTTTATTTTATTCAATTTATACCCCGCCCTTTCCCAACCAAGTCGTGCTCAGGGCGGCTTCCAACAGTTAGTATCTATTTAATACAATGCAATATAATTAAAACATAAGTTAAAATAACTGCAAAAATGCTAAATTATGCTTTAGAGAGCTATCCAACAAGGGAAGCTGCTGATCAGCATAGGAAGTTCTCACACGTCCAAAATAAAAGGGACTCTTCACCAAGCTGGTCAAGCAGTAGGTTCAGAATTATGTATCTTTACCCATAAGCATAGAAGAGATTCCATATTGATCTGCTTGGTCTGCCTCCCAGCACCAGCTGGTCTCTGCTCCACTGTGTCCTGCTCGGTGCTACCCTGGCAACGCTTGCAGTGTTCAGGATTCCAGGTGCCCAGACTACAGCCATGGCTCGATGGCCAGGCCTTGCTTTCTGGGAAGTGTGGTTGTTGCTGTGCCCTTGCTGGATCTTCTCAGTTTTTTGCCACTGGCAGCAGGAAATGGGAACTTAAAAAAACCCAGTTTGCCTCATTTTTGCCTTGGGAGGTGGTTTTCTCCTACTGACTTTAAGTGCATTCCAGATAGTCAAAAATTACACGTTTTGAAAATTCTGACTCCAAAGGGTCAAAACCCCAAATCTGAACTGTTGTGCTGGTGCACATCCCTATTAACTTCCCAACACAGAAAAAACGACTTTTGTGAATAATATTCTATTGTTCACAGTGTCATTCCTTCAGCAGTTAATACGGTATATGGCATTACGACAGCCCAGCCAGCCATCACCTAAAAACGTCAGTCCTAAATTCATTACAAGGTAGACTTGTTTAGAATACGTATTTGACTAAAGAAACAGATTCCTATGAGGCATTATTCAGGCAAAATTAAAAGCAATGGTAATCAGAATGCATTTGGTTGCTATTGCAATTATGGTTGAAGTAGTTCTCATCATTCTTGGCTGGGCGAACCAATCTCAGGCTTTCGATTATCGCTGGGAGTACAAAAGCGGAGTCTATGTTTCCTCTTGAACTGATGGGATGTAAGGATATATTCTCAAGTGCTTTGGAATTATATTTTACTAGCAATTACGTAGTGTTTAAAGGTGAGCTTTGGACACATTTCAAGAAAATCGAGCAAGCTTGTATATTATCCCTGGGTGTTCTTTCTGAAAGGAGTTTGCCAGGCATCCCTTCAAATATATATAGTACATGATAAATAGGCCATGGGACTCTTACTTGGTAAACCAAATGTTGATGGATGGTCCTTACAAATGAATCGGCTATTCATGCTGATTGGCTCTTGTGGGGTAATTCTTAGCACTTGCAGGGCAAACCTCGTGAAGAAATCCTGCTCAACGCTAGAAGCATATATGCTATTTCAGGGCAGTGTAGCTTATTGCTCGCCAGAGATGTGATAAGGTACACAGACAAAATAAGACCTCCATTCTTCCAACACTGAATTATTCCCCTGTTTCATATTTGTTTCTGTATTGAACTTTCCTTCCACAGAGGTCTCCAGGGTGCTCTATAGGCAGAGGGCCTAATAGCGAACACACATGTTCTACTTAGTTTACTAATAATTTACTGCAATTTGTAGCATTTTAGCATAATAAATTTAAAAAAACACTGTTGACACAAGTTGTTATCGTGTAAATGGCTGCATTTTGAAAAATGAACATAGAAGGTTCCTCAAAACATTAGGTTTGCTTTGGAGCATATGGTTCTGATTCCACATACATTTCCATTTCCCCTTCAGCATTAGTGAAAACGTATGTTAAGAACAAGATAAATCAGGCGGGGAAATTTTGTATAATAATTTGAAAGGCACTTAACACACAAACACACACCATTCTGATTCCATTCTAACGTGTTTTTTAAAATTGGTGAAATTAATACTGGACTCAGCAAGTTTTGTCAGGAAGAAGATGATGCAATGCTTGGAGCATTAATTCCTTGAAGGAAGAATTAATCAGATAAGATTCACACATACAATAGAAGATTAAGAGCTCCTTAAACATGTCATGATTCAATAAAGATGTTTCGCAAACTGGTGTTTTATAATGCTCAAGTGTCTACCTATAGTACCTTTGCCTTGTCAGTTTGCAAACAGGATTTCTGGTCAGCCTAAGGCACATGTAGAATAATACGCTCCATTTGATCGTATCCAGCAGGATGAAGTGGAACGATGCAGTTTATTAGGCAACTGCTGATTCCTGGAAATCCTAACTCTAATTCTTTTAATAAAACGTGTAATTTGACCAAATATAATTGACATAGAGCATAGCGAAACATGGCTTAAAAGCTTAGAGTTGGGTCTAATGGAAAATCTCGAGGAAGAGCTGGTAGAAAGGATACTTTTCCACCTTCTATTTTCATGCAGTGAGCAGGGGTGTTCTCAAAGTCTCCTCCTCCTCCTCCATACTCCATTGCAAACTACATTGTTCACAGTAGGCTTGCCAGTCCCCTGGTCAGGGTGGGGCATCCTCTGCCCGCAGGTTCTATTGTGGCAGTGGGGCAAAAATTAATGACATCAGCTGCATCGCTATATCACTTACAGGGGGGAAAAACTGAAGTGATGTAGGGTAGCTCTAGGAATTGCTTTAACCTTAGAATTCCCAGTGGTTCCTAACGCTACCCTGCATCACTTCCATTTATTCCCCAGAAGTGATGTAGGGACCCATCTGGTGTTCTGCTCCCAATCCTCCTGCTAGTTGTCTTGCTCAGTCTGGCAACCTTAGTTCCCAGCATCCCCACGACTGTGGGTGTATTTTGTCCATGATGGCCCTCCACTCTTCATAGAGGATTTTAAAGGACAAGAAGCAGGCTGTTGGTGTGGGGGCAGTGGGGAAAGATCCTTTCTTCCATCTCCTTTTCCCATGGATCCAAGCCTTTTATAATAAACACAATTTATTAAAGAAGTGAAAGACCTTTTAAAGTTGATTTTATTGTAAACAACTACTCTGTATGGTCAGTTTCTGTTTTACCTGTTTTATCTGGCATACTAGCCGCAAATAAAATTTATTTATTTGTTTGTTTAAGTTTATTTTACAAAATTAATATACTATCATGTGGCCAAGCTTTCCCACTAGTTCATAATATATCTTACAATACTTGAAAAAGTAAAGGTGAAGCACTGGGTCATTACTGACCAATGGGGTGACCTCACATAACGACTTTTACTAGGCAGATTATGTTTACGGGGTGGTTTGCCATTGCCTTCCCCAGTCATGTACACTTTACTCCCAGCAAGCTGGGTACTCATTTTACCAACCTTGGAAGGCTGAGTCAACCTTGAGCCAGCGACTTGAAACCAACTTCCTGTTGGGATCGAACTCAGGCTGTAAGCAGAGCTTTGACTGCAGGACTGCAGCTTACCATTCTTTGCCACGAGGCTCCCTTACCATACTTAGAATACAGTACTTGGAATACATGTTATTTATTTACTTCATTTTTTTTCCACAGAAACTGAAGCCAAATATTAAAATTGCCATAAGAACATTGTATGAACATTTCTTATAATGAGTCAGAACGGCACCTAGTGTTTGAGCAGTTATCGTTTATCGCTGTCCCTTTTCCCAGGTTAGCAGGAGTGAGAAGATTTTAGCTGTACAGCGTATAATATATGTGACAGTTTATAAATCAGTTTTTGACATATTGACTACAATAGCATGTATTGATAGGCATGCTTTGAACCAAATAGTCCTGGCATCATTAATAGAATGATAACGGTACAGATGACAATCAAAACAGTCTTACAATACAGAGTAAGCACATAATTCTGGTACCTGATAAATTATTTGCAGCTGTAATTTTGTTATTAATAATTAACTAAATGAATGTTTTGCTATATTCTGATGTATTTATTGATTATGAATTGAAAGCTATGGGAGAGAGGGAGCGCTATCCCTAAGGGGTTAAAGCAGTTGCTAAGTGGATTGTCTAGTGACTTTTCTGGTTCCCAGGCCGTAATTCACATCAGACCTCGCTAGAAAGATTTGAAAGACTGTGCTTTGTAAAGATTCATTGGAACATGAGAATGGCAGTGTTTCTTTATAGAGCAATCTGTGGATACATGTCCAATTGCCATTAGGCAGTAGTGAGGCTGTTGAGTTACCGGATTCTGTATGTTATACTCGAATTACTTAACACTTGTGATGATTAAAATGAGATAATTTACTGGTGGCTAATTAGTCATAGGAGAGCTAGCTGGTGCTGTGCCATGAAACTTCCAGTCCCTCCATTTGGAAAACCATAAATGCTCTTTTGCCCACCTTGAGGCGATGGACCACTGCAAGGTGTTACAAAACTGACAGTGAATTTGAACTTTCAGCTCAGGATAAACAAGGATGAATCTGTAATTTCAAGACTCGTTTGTGGTATTCACATGCCTGCCCCCTGTTATTTGAGTAGTTATTGATCAGCACCTTCTGAAATTACGCTGGTGTAAATCTGAGATACAGCCTTCTTAGCTGTGCCACCAAAACTCTGGAAGTCTCTCCCCAGAGAGACTCTCCTGTCCCCTACTGTTACTGTTTTCTGCCAGTGGGTGAAGCTGTTTTGTCTTCCATTCCCTCAATGATCCCTCCTTCCTGCCCTCTGATTTAATTGTTGTTTTATGTGCTTTTAAGATATATTTTAGTTTGGATTTTAACTGTTTTTATGAGTTGCTTTTGTATGGTTTTTTTGGTAATGTTTTGTTTTAGCTGTTAACTGTTCTTGTGGCCATAATTGGGCAGAATGGTGGCATAAATAAATAAATAAATGTATGTTCCTGCACCTTTCTCCCCCCCCCCTTTTGGGGGGCCTTTTACTGTTAGGATCGTAAGAATATGTACTTGGAAATAAGATCTATTAAATCAGTATGGATTTCTTCTAAGTCAGTGTCTTTAAGAGGCTATGGGAGTGTGAGCCTTTCAACTATGACATGTGTTATGCCTGTGTAAATAAATGCATAAAATAAGTAGGGTTGGATTTATAGAAAAACAAGTGTACTCCTACAGCATTTCCACCTCCTGTTTCCTCTGTAATCCATGGTGACTTCCCCAAATGTTTCTCGTGAGGGTTGAGGGACCCTTTGGAATGGAATGGGATATGGTGCATCTGGAAGGCAGAATCTTCAGAAACCAGGAACCTCCCTTTTCTGAATACATATGATTTCCAATTTTATGCAAGAAGTTCTTTGTGACTGAAGATTTCTAATGCATTTTGAAAATGCCAATATTTTTTTCTGAATCTGTGGACCTGAAGTCTAAGGAGACAGTCTTGTTTTAAGTAATAAAGTAGAGATGTTGTGTTGCTTCAGACCAATTTTTTTGAGGCTAACCTAGTACTCTGTCACTGACTTCTTCCAACAAAATGTATGAGATCCTTTAAATCAGTTACATACGCTCTAAAGCACTATGTAAATATCCAGTTGCTGCTTTTAAAGGATACTTTTGTAATGAGATGGTATACTCTAATTATATCCATTAGTCATCGTTAGCAGATTACTCCTAATGATCTAATCTTCATTTTTCACTTTTCTATTACTATTCCATGTCTGGTTGGAGTTACACCTGTAAATGACTGATTGTTTTATATATTTATAGGTAAACCTGTAATGATTGTCACTGAGTATATGGAAAACGGCTCTTTAGATAGCTTTCTAAGGGTAAGTACCTGGTAGAGTACATGACGATGGCCTTGCTTATTTCATGCAAATCTCAGGATGTTTGCTTTGTTTCACCATTTCCCCAAAATCTTGTGCAATACTTGATAAATCCACAATAGAACTGTTCCTGAAAATAGACCTGCTGTCATGACTTTGTTCAACTTGCACACAATTTTTGCAAGCAGGGTAAAGTCAGTTGCAGTAGCAGATGCCAAGGTGTTTGTTCCTCCCCTTCCTGCAAACTGGGGAAAGGTATAGCTAACCACACCACACAAGCTTGTGTTTACCCAGGTAGGTTTTTTTTAAGGCATATGAAGAATAGTATCACTGTACTTCCTAAAGCAAAACTATCCCCTTCCTTCCTCTATTATTTGTGGATAGGTTATCAATCACACTATTGCCACAAACTTGAGTGAGTTATGCTGCATTTCTAAGATGCTTTTGAGGCAGGCTTAGAATGATAGTGTGATAGCAAACTGTCAGCACAAGATGAGAGTTTAACTGACATGCTGAAATAATGATGCCTGACCATCAAGAGCTAAAAGATCCTGCCAATCAAATTCAGTCCATTCCTTTTCCATTTGTAAAAGCTCACTTACTATGCTTTTAAAAACATAT
Organism: Euleptes europaea; assembly: GCF_029931775.1. Taxonomy (NCBI): domain Eukaryota; kingdom Metazoa; phylum Chordata; class Lepidosauria; order Squamata; family Sphaerodactylidae; genus Euleptes; species Euleptes europaea. The sequence goes on from NC_079323.1 coordinate 39,619,766, forward strand.
ATTCATAGTAATTTAGGATATTTTTCATTAACCTACTTATTCCTCCAAATTATTTTATGGGGGTTTGCTTTTAAAGATGGAAACTCTTGTTATTATAAACTAAACTTAAAGAGTTATTTAAAAAAATTAAACTAGTTCCTTGTTCTGGTCCACAGATTCCCTAAAATGCATACACAAAGAAATACAATTTTAATCAGCAAGTGGGACTGTAAATGAAAGCACTTCCACAAACGGAAGGATTCTTGTCTCTGGAGTATGACTTTCTTGCCTCCCCCCTCTGACATTTTGGGCTGCAATAGAAAGGGGAGGTGAGAAACTCATGCTCTGAAGGCGGGAATCCTGTCTGCAGAAATGCTCCAGTGGATACAAGCCTATGTAATCTTAGTTTTTAAACAACATAATTGTAAAAAGCTTCCTGGGTTTCCTTCACATTGACAAGTCTGCTGTCATCTGCACACAATGAAAACATTCTAATGGCAGCTGATCAGATAGAGATTCAGCATGGTATACAGGTTAGAATGCCAAACAAAGACTAAAGAATCCCAGGTTCAAATTTTCATTCAGTCATAAAACTCAACCTTCACCCAGTTGTGAAGATAAAATGGAGGAAGGAAGACGAGAGCCATGTATATTACCTTCACCTCCTTGGCAGAAGGATGGGATAAAAATGTAGTAAGTAAACTGACTGTACATCAGTTGTGCATATCATGAGAAAAACATGGTCAACAGTATTCCAGTGAAGCCTAACCTTTTGAGACATTTTGTAGGCAAAGAGTTGCAAATATTGAAACTCACATGTTGAATTGAGCTAATAGCAATATATACAAGGTGCTCTCCCGTACCACATGCTCAACTATAGAGTAGAAAGGGTTGGTAGACTCTGGAATGGTAGGTAACAAATTATTTGGCCTGCTTAAAGACCCATGAGGTATCAAGATGGATCCTGAGGGATCTAGGTGTGAATGAGTGCCACAGCCGTGTTCTTAGGGACAATAGAATGAAGCACAATAAGAAAAGTGATGATGCTGTATTTCGCCAAAAGAAAAGCATGAACATTTATTGCTCATTCCGAGACAGTGTTTATGCAGCATGTGCCAATATGAATCCATTAGATATGTAATCTTAGTTTATCAGCCTTCCTGTTTATACATTTAATTGTGGGGGAGGTTGATCAGAATAACTGTGGATAAGGTTTTCCATCCATATTCAATAACAATTTTTTAAACATCTCCAGAAAGTGAGACATGCTGTTCAGACTTGTATGAAAACAATGTGTTTTGAAGTATAATAATACCTAATGAGACAGATGAGGTTATCTGTCTGTGATCTGGCAGTCCTTGGGACAGCTTTATTCTCTATTAAGTGGCCAACTCTGGCAGAACGCTTTCACAAATCAAGTTCTCAGTGACTTTCAGAGAATGTCTGTGGATATGGCTCTTGTGTGCATTGTAGAGTTGAATGGTGTTATGTAAATATTTTTCAGAAACACGATGCTCAGTTCACAGTCATACAGCTTGTGGGAATGCTTCGAGGAATTGCATCCGGCATGAAGTATTTGTCAGATATGGGTTATGTTCATCGTGACCTGGCTGCCCGCAACATTCTCATCAATAGTAATCTAGTATGCAAGGTCTCTGATTTTGGCCTCTCTCGGGTTCTAGAGGATGATCCAGAAGCTGCTTACACAACACGGGTAAGTTCAGTGATCTCTAAATGATTGCTGAGAAGCCAGAGTTATCTGACAGCCAAATATGACATAAGAGTCCCCTCAACTAGAAGGAGTGCCAGAGGGGGGGGGACAAAATTCCCGGGGACCAAGTCAGCTGGAGGGCCCCTGAAGCCAGCCTCATATGGTATTCAGAACGCATCTCCATTTATTTTACATCTATTGCAGCTCTGCACACCAGCCACTAGGGGCACAGGGAAGGCAGAGCACAGTAAATAGCAGTCACTCTGCTTTCTGCATGACCTGCCTTTCTGCAAAGTTTGCTACAAGGAGGCAAACACTTCATATCCTGCTAAATCTATCAGCCAAGCCAGCACTGGAGCAGGGCACCGCCTCCCATCTCAGCTCATGGCAGCTACAGTCATTGCCAGTCTGCAGCCTCATAGCAAGGTTGTTGTTTCCAGCATTCTGTTTCCCTCTTACTTTCCACCCTCCCAGCTCCATAGTTTTGTCTGCTCAGCCAGATATCTTCCCTGTAGAAACTAAAACAACCCACCCTCAGACTAGCATTTCTGTGGGTGCAAGGACTTCCACCAGTTCATTGTGATCCCATCATGGCAGTCCAAAATACCCCCTGAAATTTTGTTCCAGTGTGGCTTCAACCTAATAATTTATTTTGAAGCTATTGCGGGCTAAGAAGTTTTTGATATATGATGTTCTTTGCTTGTAGGGGGGAAAGATTCCAATCCGATGGACATCACCGGAGGCCATTGCTTACCGCAAATTCACATCTGCCAGTGATGCATGGAGCTATGGGATTGTTCTCTGGGAGGTGATGTCCTATGGAGAGAGACCATATTGGGAGATGTCCAATCAAGATGTGAGTACATTACAGATTGAATGATGTTACAAGTTGTGAGAAGAAGTGAAGTTAAAAAAAAGCAGAAATCGATATTGATTTTTTGTTTCCTGCATTATTTGTAACCAAAGTTTGACATCTTTCTCTATGTTGAAAAGACATGTGCCACTCAATACAGCTTATTTTTTAATGAACTATTGAACTCCAGTTATTGAAGATCTACTGTTCTATGAAGCAGAACTGATGGTTCAGATAACTGAGAGGAAAGATCACACTGTTCTTCATTCAACAGACATTTAGAGATCTTTTGTAGAACTTTATTAAATGTCTCCTGAGTCCTTTTGACAGTATCTCCATTAAGCCTTTCTATGAATATACATGCTAATTAGAGCTGAATGGCATGAAAAGAGAAAGAAAGCATTTGTATTTAAGATTTCAATGAAGCAAATGCCTTTGGATGTGGCAAACAGACAACATGAAGTGACTGTTTGATTTGTTTGGAAGTATTTTCCATAGGGGTTCATTTAGATAGCTTTAAATTTACTGCTGTGTAACTTTAGTCAGTTTAACAGATTTACTATCCATTTTATGCTTGTTAGGCATACAGCATTCCCAGAGTCCCTCTTTCAAATGCACCGTATTGTCCACTTAGTTTGCTTAGCCTAAATTTATTCCACACGAGCCAATTACAAGCTACGGATTCTGCCTTGATATAAAACCCTAAGTGTGTATTGCAAATGAAGAAATGTCGTACTTCACATTGTAAGCCCTAAACAAAGAAACAGCACTTCTTATTGGTAAATGGGACTATAATTGCAGAATATGTGGTCTCATGCGCCAAGACCACTGGCTGTGTTGTATTACATGTTTTGCATTGTTTGTAATTGTTTCAATTGATGTCTTTAGTTCCTCAGTGCAAAGGTACTAACTGTTTTGCAGTTGCTTCACTATTGTTTCGAGATGTTAAATCGCCCCATGCATGTTCTGCCTCTGCCTCTTGCATGCTGTAATTTTATGTCTGCACAATGCTAACACTGTACATGATTGGTTCCAACATGGGGGGACCCTTGCTCCCAATCTCTTCAATAACAGATCAGTGGGTCAGTGGTTAAGAGATCAGTGGATCAAGAAACTGGCCCGTTGTCTATAGTATTATTTACCCTGCTGAATTGGAATGACTTCATAATAATTGTTCTTCCCAATGTGAAATGTAGAGGGATGTTCTGTGATCTGCCAGACGGCAATTTAAAACTATCTGATGAGTTTCAGTCATTTTTTTTCTAGGAGGGTTATAAACAGCACAATGTGTGGTTCTCTTTTATACACACACAAACCACACAACCACAGCCTCGTTCGCCAAAACTGAGTATTACTGAAAAATATGCTTGTTTCTGCAATCACTAGTAATCCAGTCTTATTGCTACTCCATGTACTTGTTAGGAACTTAATGCATCTGTCAACAATCACATAACTCAGGGAATATGCAGCTCTAACTCTGTTAGCTGAACGAAATGGAAATATGGGCATTTGGGTATACTTGGATATTTCTTGAATTATACGGTTAGCAACTGCAATATCTTCTGTGCATGCCATTTTAAATTTGTGTTTCAAAAGCTGCTGCCACACTACATAAAGAAGAGGGGGAAACAGTTGAGCCTGCTAAGCTGTTTGCTACCAGTGGATGCTCACAGCTGAATACTGCCCTCTTTCTGTGAACAAGTTAACATAAAGGGCTACGTTGATGCTGAAGTCATGAAGTCGTGTGTGTGTGTGTGTGTGTGTGTGTGAGTGATTGAGTGAAAGGAAATCATTTGAAAAATAAGATCAGTTCAGTGACTACGTGTAAGGCTACACAATGGAAAGTGAGCTTGTAATGATCCAGACTTTTTCTCTTTGGGGCAATTAATTGACTTGTATTTTAAGAAATGTTTTAAATTGACCTCCATTTTGTCTAAGCTCATCTGAGTATCAGACAAAATATACTTTATCTTAATTTTTCTTCAGGCACTTTCTGCTTGAAATCTCCCCTTTTGTGCCTTAGTTAGCAAACCCTTCCGTTTAAAGAGTTACGTTTCAGAATAATTAAAGGATAATTCCATTTGTTGAAATATTTAAGGAGCCACGGTAATGTAGTAGATGTCTGGAGAACCAACAGGTAAGAAGTTCACGGAATGTCCTTCAAATTTCTCTAATCTCTCTTGCGCAGGTAATTAAAGCTGTGGAGGAAGGGTATCGCTTGCCACCACCCATGGACTGCCCAGCTGCCTTGTATCAATTGATGCTGGACTGCTGGCAAAAAGACAGAAACAACAGACCGAAGTTTGAGCAGATTGTCAGCATCCTGGACAAGCTGATCCGTAATCCCAGCAGTCTAAAAATAATCACCAGTGCGGCTGCAAGGTGACACAATGCATTCTCCATCTCTGCCCGCTGAAAATGAATGTGTTTGCTTTCTCCGTCTTGAGTAATTAAAGTGTGTTTGCATTGTCCCCCCACTTTCCCGCCTCAATCCATTACTTATGAGCAGTTTGGCCTAGGAAAAAGCTGTCCGCCGAGAAACAAAATGGAATATTTGGGGGTAGTTCAAAACTCAATTGCAAAAAGAGATACATGAATGCCTAGTTTCAAAGTCATGTCAGTTAGGAACTCACAAGCTACCCATTAAAGATGTGAGTGCTCAACACTTCAGGAATACTCTGATTCAGGAAGTGAGCATCATCAGAGCAGTTTATATTCTGCAATTCCATGGTCAGGCTGAATAAGTAGCGAGGCTCCTCAGAGGCATTTGATCCAATAGACTGAAAGCTACAATATACCTGCTGGCCTTCCACAGCAGCAGCAATCAAGTCTTCCATTGCCTTTGCCTGCAAGCTGTACCCAATAGCACAGGGAGGTCGTTTATGCATGGGTACTTTCACTCACGTTTGCCTCCGGTCTGTCTCAGTTGTTATGCATGAGTTTTCCGTCCATTAGAGATGACCTCACGGCCAGCCCTCGCAATGTCTGGGTCTTCCCATTCCTCTGTTAACCAAACTCTTCCATCTTTCCTGAGCTAAGCCTGGGTGAAATCCCCATGCATAAGGCAAAGTGTGGAACATGCAAGCTTAGTTTTTCTCAAAGCCAATTACAAAGCAGCATGTCCAGAGGTGGGGATTCAAATACTTCTTGCTTCCTGCTTCCTTGGAGCTCTTTCTGAATAGAAGGGAAACTTTTTAAAAACCGAGGCTTGGATTTCTCCCCCCACCCCTTTCAGATTGCTCTGTTTTTTATCTTGTTGTTCTTAAACTGCTTTTTTATGTGGCAGTTGGGTTTGGGGGAGGGGAATTTTCTCTCACAGTAAGCACTACAAGTAAGCCAATTACAAAGCAGCATTTAAAGGGGCGGGACTTGATTTGAGCTTGGAGACTGCTGGTGCATAGATTCCCAACCGGAAGGTGTGGGTCCAGCCAGCAACCAACCTCAGGTAAAACTCCCATGCCTAAATGACCGAAGTTAAACCTCACAGCCAGCCATGGTTTTAAAAAGTCAGTTCTTGCCAGTATTTCTATATGTTTAATTCCCTTAGTGACTCAGTGTCTGTCACTAGAGAGTGGATACTTCCTCCTCCCACCCCCATCATTCTACATCCTATTAGGAAATTGTTGCCCCATCACTTTTAACTACTGGGAATTACTCTAAAGGAATTTTCTTATTGTCTGACAGGATAGCCTGCAGAGGTGTTAATTGGTATTCCTTCTGCAACCAATAGCCTTTATTTCTATGAACAGCAGAGACCTCAAAATAGTATAGCTTTCCTGGCTAGCTGTTCACAAACGTTTCCTTGTACAGCCTCTCTGAGGACATGTCAGCTATCCCTTGGCTTGAATCAGCAGAGTGGTTGACATCCTTGAAATGCCCACCCTTGAAAGGCTTCTCCTAATAATGTGTGGCATTTTCACAGTGAGATTTGCTAACCCCATTTGAGTAAGAGTTACTACAATTCTATGTAGTCCTTTACTGACTCCTGCGCTCTTCCCTGGAGAACTTATGCTAGCACGTTGAAGCTGTGTCCACCTCTCCTCTCATGCTCCTCTCTTCCCTTTCCTAGCCCAGGAAACCCAAACATAAAGGTAGCATAGGAAGATGGAAACTGAAAGCAGGGTACAGGAGGATGTATCATGCTGTGGCAAGAAAAACAGCCAGATGGAGTCTAATTGTATCATAGAATCATAGAGTTGGAAGGGACCACCAGGGTCATCTAGTCCAACCCCCTGCACAATGCAGGAAATTAACAGCTACCTCCCCCCCCACATCCCCAGTGACCCCAACCCTCCCCTCGCCATGCAGGATCCCTCAATCAAAGCACTCCCGACAGATGGCCCTCCAAAAGCTGGAAAAAAATTCATTTGGTTGTTTTGGAAATATACCTCCCTCCAAACCATTTATTGACTACTGCTTGTGGTCAGATATAACACATTTGATTATTTATCACATTTATATCCCACCTCTCCAGATACCCACTTGATATGGATACATACATCCAGATGACTAACATACGCACTACCACATGGGAAATGGGGGCGGTATTTCTTGTTTCTTAAATGTGTGCTATTGGGCTGCCATAGATATGACTGTGGCTGGTTGCTCTATCTCATACCTCAGAAGCCCAAGGTAGTCCAAGGTCATCCAATGAAATTCTTGGCTAGTAGCCTAACTAGATGGTGGGAAATGCCTGGTTGGATTTTCCCTTTGATTCTTAGAGGCAAATAGTAGTTGAGAAGGCCCTGGTTTAAACTGGGGGCATGGCACAGGGCTGGGGAAAAGGGGTCAATCCCCTCCTTTCTGTTTGGATAATTTACCATGTCAGGATGGGAAAACTGAAACGCTTTCCCTGCCCTGCAATGGCCCAAATCTACATCAGTGTTCTATGTAGAAGCTATTTTTTGGAATCGTGGATTCCCCAACATCTGAGAAGTCATAAAGGGCTCCTAGTTCAGCACTTTATCACTATACCATATTGGCTTAAACTTAACCTTTTTGACCTCTTATTCCACTTATTCCCCCAGTAGTTCTATATACATCACTCAATATGTTTGCAAGATCTTTCAGTGTAGGCAGAATCAGCACTTATCCAGTATAAGAAGTCTGAAAGACAGTGTGAAAAGGCCTAGGTACAATATATGAAGCTTTTGTTATTTTTGTGTGCGTGAGTTTGCCAGAGAATGGCATAACCTCATTATTTCTTTTGATTCGTCTCCCGCAGTTCTGTCTGGCTTTCTGAACACTGTTCTTTCCCCCTCTGCTAATTTAATCTGTGTAGTGTTTAGATTTTGTAGAATGAGTTCATAGTTCACCCAATTTTGATCAGTTCCGTTTTTTTTAAGTTCAGTTCATTATTTCTCAGCCCCTTGTGTATTGCTTTCAATTGTATTGGAATCAATTGCAGAGCAGATGGAACAAATCCTTGAGAAGATGAAATAACATGTTTGGGATACCTGCACTCAAGAGAAGGGGGAACCTACTAAATTCTCTCCTTTTGCAAATGCAGTGTTTGGCAGAGTAAACAGACTGGTTTTGAAACCTCAGCAGCCAGTAAAACAGTCCACCTCTATAAATATATACTTACAATCCTCTAGCTTTGACTGCCAGTGGTTGAGAATAATTCTAGAAAGAATGGAGCCCAGAGAAGTTATGGGTAGGGTTAGAGTTGAAAGTCTCAGAAGAAGAGGAGGGAGAGGCAGGGTTCAACGGGAAGGTTGAGCAGGACAGGCTCATGTCCATAGAAAAAGGTGTGGAACTAAGTTGCGGAACAGCAGTACAGCCAGATGAGGCATAAACCAAAATAAATTCTGGGATTTCTTCACAGTTGGAGAGGGACAATGGGGTGGGTGGACAAACTTGGGGGTGCATTTTTGATAATGTTGGTGTATCAAACTGAGGGAGGATGGGGCTGTGGCTCAGTGGTAGAGCATCTGCTTGGCATGCAGAAGGTCTCAGGTTCACTCCCCGGCATCTCCAGTTAAAGGGACTAGGCAAGTAGGTGATGTGAAAGACCCGTGCCTGAGACCTTGGAGAGCTGCTGCCGGTCTGAGTAGACAATACTGACTTTGATGGACCAAGGGTCTGATTCAGTATAAGGCAGCTTCATGTGTTCATGTGTTCAATAGGATCTATGACGATCCCTCATGCTCATGGCAGTGTTCATCTGGTGGAATCTTGTGGTTAGTCAGAAGTTCCCACATCTAGGATTTGATCATTCGTGTGGAACATAAACACACATTTTGTAGAATGGAAATAAAACATTCAATCTATTTTGAAGCCTGGGTAGGTCTTTGTTTATACCTAAGATCTTGTTATTCAGTTATTTCGTCCTAGTTCATGAGTTTGGAATCAGCCATCCAAGAAGCATATTGCACGCTTGCTTTAAATTCTTATTCAAAGAGGGTCTATATTTTTCAATCCCACATTTAATCTTATTTTAATTTATATTCATCTAATATCCATCTCTCATTAGCATCTAGGAATCTAGAAAAATTAACCAACAGTTAAATGTCTGCCTCAGGCATTCATGAAAAGGCAGATAATATGAACCAAAATAATATTTTAAAATTCTTCATACATAGTAGAAGAAGAGTTGGTTTTTATTTGCTGACTTTCTCTACCACTTAAGGAAGAATCAAACCGGTTTACAATCACCTTCCCTTCCCCTCCCCACAACAGACGCCCTGTGAGCTAGGTGGGGCAGAGAGAGCTCTAAGAGAGCTATGATTAGCCTAAGGTCACCCAGTGGGCTTCATGTGCAGGAGAGGGAAAACTAACCCAGTTCACCAGATTAGCCTCCACCGCTCATGTGGAGGAGTGGGGAATCAAACCTGGTTTTCCAGATCAGAGTCCACCGCTCCAAAGCACCGCTCGTAACCGCTATACCATGCTGCCTCTCATACATTGAAAATGCTAGGGACCCTCTTTTAAACAAGGTTTGATAATGGATGGTCTGCTGCTCAGTAACGAACTGACAGGCAACACTCCACTATGCTATCTGCAGCTTAACAGTGCTCATTTTTGTCTACAACCTATTGCCTTCCTATCTGGTTCTAATACTTGGGAAAATTTAAAAGTTCTCCGCTAACGTGTAGTCTGTTTTTGTATACCCATTTAGCAAAGCAGGAAAAAAGTAGGGAAGGTCTTTAGCAATACAGCATCAAAAAAAAAAAAAAAAGCAGAGTGGCAGGAGGCCTACAATGAAGCATAACAGGAAGGCAGAAACCATTTGAGGAACAGATGTCTAGGTCAAGTTGAGAGACCAGCTCCCAGTACTGACTGATGTTAATTTCGGAAGTTTCAGTACATGCAATAGGTTGAGAGTGTTCTATTTAAAGGCAAGGAATGTGGGGGGCTTCTTCTCCCACTAACGTACTCAGTTCCCAGGTGTTACTGCTTATAGGTTCCAGCTCCAATGGCAGAGGGGCAGCAGCAGTTTCCTGGAATAGAACAGCTGGAGACAGGGAAAGAGTATGGAAGTGCAGATGGATCACATCTTGGTTTTCAGCAGCAATATGTTGTCCAAACTAAGGAAATGCAAGAGACTATAGTGGCAGAGAGTTGACTCTCCAGGACCCCATTTGACTCCCTGAATCCAGGATGAATCTGTTCCTCGGTGTTAATATGTCAATTTAAACTGTTTGCAGGCCTCCCTTTGTCATGTGTTATTTCATGCACAGAATTAATACAGCTCTTCCACCATCAGCAGCTCTACCATGTGCTGGGGACTGCACTCATAAGAGTTCTTTGCATGATCTATGGCATGTGCCACAAAGGCTGGGCTGGGTGTTATATTATTAGTAGCAATATTTTTATATAATGACGTAATAATAAGCATACGAAGCACCTTAAAACTGAACAAAGGTTAAACTGAAAAGAATCAATTACATCAATTGAGGGGGAAACTCTACTGCACAAAACAGTAAAGACAACGACGACGACGATAAATAGTTGGAATGATAATATTCAAAGTACTCAGAAAGCAAAAGGCAAATAGAAAAGCTTTTGTTGTGTTTGACATTTGCAACCATTTTAAGAGAAATGATGTGTTCTTCAAAACAGAGCTTTTGGCACCTACAGTGTTGCACTTCAATTGGCAAATCTGGTTTTAGGGGCTCAAGGACCAAAAGTATCAACAATCTTATTTATTCTTGAACCAAGTAAACCTGAAATAACAAGGGAAGCTAGCATATCACATAGCTAGGTCAAGTTTATTCTAAGAACAAAGTTACTAATTTTATCTGAGTGGCACTTTAAAACAGGCAAAAATAGCAATAGACGCAAAGATTGTACTCCTTGTGGTACAGCGATAATTAAAGTCAACAAATTGTCTCGATAGCTCGTCTGTGTGTCATTTATTTTCTGCTCTCCTGTTGGGAAGCAGATACCTTCACGATTCCATTAGGCAGGGAGGATAATATTTTTTAAAAAAAATCACACACACTTGTGTTTTCCTAAGGACAGAGATAATAACTAGGTTGAGCTTACAATTAGTCCTGGATTTTGATCCATGCGGTTATTTATAAGCCTTATATTAGAGCTTTTAATACAAGAAAATGTCTAGGAGGTTCACCTTAACATAGGCAGGAATGTAAGATATTGAAAATCACAAGTCTGAAATAGACCAGTCTGAAGGAAAATGCTAGTTGAGAAGAGGAGATCTGTCTAAGGCAAAGTTTTTACAAACTTGGATCTGCTTCAGATGCTGTATTTAACATTTCTGTTAGTAGCTAGCATAATGCTACCTCTCCAGTAGTCATAATGCTTGATGCTAGTGGTTACAAATTAAGTTATCTCTTTCCCACTGGACAGCTGGCATACTCAGTGCAGCAATTTGTATCAGCAGGAGGCCAAACTTCATTGCTATTTATATGTGTATTTCAAGACCTGATGCGGTGTGACGGAAAGTTCCTTTGCAATGTGGCAACATCCATCTTGGTGACAGCAAACCAGGGCTTTACGGGCCTGCATGCAAAAGAACAAGGTTAATTCCAGCTGTTAACATAATAGGCCGGGTCCATAAAAGCTGACTGCAAGAGGCCATTGGTGGAAAATATACTCTGCCATTTAATTGTTTGAGAGGGTTACTGTCCTTTATTTATGACAGCCATATGCTGGCAAACGCAAACTTTGAGTCACACGGAGTGCCAAAATGAGTAGCGCTGAGGATTCTTTCTGTGCCAGTACAAGGAAAACAGTTTTGAATGTAGTAGTGGGAGTGAGGAGCGGCAAAAATACAAAAAGAGGGGGAAGCTAGTGGGTTGACGTTGTTTCGCTTCCCCTGAGCAAACATGTAATTTCCATGATTTCTTTTTAATGACTGCCGTCTGACGCTAGTAGGTCCTGATTTATGAAAAGCTGTGAAAGATCAGGTGGAACCCTGCAGGACGGCATTTACAGCTGCACGGATTGCAGCCCATCTAATTTGTCTAGTAAAAGTGTGAGCTTATGGCGTACATCACCCTCCCCATACATTTCATGTTTAGAACTGCTGTCTAGGGGCTGGTTTAGGGTGGGGGAGGAAAAGCCGATGGATACAGATGCTCTGAAAGCCCAACGTTCCCTTGGTGCACATGAGGAGACATCACAGACTCTTCACAGTTAGAGACAAATTCCTGGTCATTGATAAACTGTCCAGATGTCTTCTCAAAGGAGGAAAGTAACTAATTTTTTCCTCTACTAGGAGAAAAATGATATTCTGGTTATTCTGTGGTCATGTGTATTAAAATTAGCTCATGTTTTTGTCTTCATTACACTTTGGTCCCAACAATAAACGTACATGTTTTACAGGATTTGTTTAAGCTGTAATCATGCCGTTCTGTTCTTTCTCAAGACATGCATATATATATATATAGGGGTTTTTTTAAGTGAGTGTTAAGTGAATTCCTCTTTTATTAGAATAAAGGAAGATGTTAGCTTAACCAGGGAAGAACAACTTATGCATACTTCATAAAGTCTTTAATAAATGTCTTGGGATCCTAGAAGTTATATGGAGAAAGCTATAAATTAAATATGCTCTTCATCAGACAAATAGAAGATAGCTAGGCCCATGCAGTATATACATTAGCATTCCTTTCAACTTAATTTTCAAATAGCCATTCTGACTGCAATCTAAACAAGTTGTATGTGGTTGAGAACTATGTGCTGAGGCTGATCTTTGACACTACTGGCATAGCCATTCCAGTAACTGGAGAGGCAAGCTACTTTTGAAACTGAGAATCAGCTAGCCTCTTCAGCAGTTATACCAACATGGTAGCTTACTGGACAATTGAACTGAGTAATATCAGCTCTCCACCACAAAGGTTGATCTACCAGTTATAATGCTTTGATCGTCTTGAAATATTTTGATGTTGTTGCCGCTGCTGCTGTGGTTTCATAGAATAATCACAAAAATTCTAACCGATCAGCTCAAGAAGGCGAAGGGTTTTTTAAAAGCACTGGAGGAAAGAGGTACAGCAAAGTCAAGGGAGGCGATCAGTTTGTAAACTGAATGCATATGAACTGCGATGAGGCTTTGTGTGTGCCCGCACAACTTGCAGAGGTGTGGATGAAAAAAGGAAGTGGCTAATCTGTGCATGCCCTGACCTGGATGGCCTAGGCTAGCCTGATCTCGTCAGATCTCAGAAGCTAAGCAGGGTCAGCCCTGGTTAGTATTTGGATGGGAGACCACCAAGGAATACCAGGGTTGCTGTGCAGAGGAAGGCACTGGCTAACCACCTCTGTTAGTCTCTTGCCATAAACCCCCCCAAAAAAGGGGGTCACCATAAGTCGGCTGTGACTTGACGGCACTTTACACACAGACACAATCTGTGCATGTGAATACAGACTACATTCATGTGAGCATGAGTGTGAGAAGTGGATTTAAGGGTGTGAGTGGGATGAGAGTATAAATATTTTGTATATAAATGGAAAGGATGGGGAAGAGATGCATGTGAATTTTTTGTAGTGAGAATTCTTTATTAGGACTACCTAGACTTTTTCAGCCAAGTTTGATGTTCCTAATGTTCATATTATCTTATTTAAGCTATCACTTAATAATGTATGTCAATTAGACTGTGTATCAGAGGATCAATAAAATTAATTTGAAATTAAGAGGGTTTGTTATTGGTGTAAATAGTTTTTGATTTGAGATTGGTTTGTCAAATCGCGAGGCTACACTAAATTAAACTCATAATTGTGCAAACTTCAGCTGAATACAAACATGTACCATGAGTGTATCAGTAATTTCGCACAAATTGAGAAGTGAGTTCCCTTAAGCACTGTGATTACATGTTTTCCCCCCAATGCAGCCATCTTGAACAGATAAGACCCTTGCAGCCATTAAATTCCACAAATGAAGCTCTGTATAGTCTGGAAGCTCCTGCTGGGATTGGTATTAAGTTTAGAGACAAAGTGAACTTTGGTATATTACTGTTTTCTTGCTATCGTCGCATTCTTTTTATTCTAGACCCTCAAATCTCCTTCTGGACCAAAGCAGCATTGAAATTTCAGCTCTCCGCTCTACGGGTGACTGGCTCAATGGCATTCGGATAGGACAATGCAAGGACATATTCACAGGAGTAGAATACAGTTCGTGTGATACAATAGCTAAGATTTCCTCAGAGTAAGTTTATGATAGAGCTTGTTCCTTGATTGTTTTTGCATTGTGCATGCAGATGACTGAATTAAAGTTTCAATCTTTTAAAAATAACCCAAGAGTAGGCTTCATGTTATGCAGGAGACCCATGTCTGGCTCTTCCAATGTAGTTTCTTATGTTAAAGATGAACTGTGTAGTGGAGGACGGGAGGGAAGGCAGCACGGTATAGTCCGATCTCATTAGATCTCGGAAGCTAAGTAGGGATGGTGGATGGGAGACCACCAAGGAATACTAGGGTTGCTATGCAGAGGAAGTCACTGGCAAACCATCTCCATTAGTCTCTTGCCTTGAAAACCTCATAAGGGGTCGCCATAAATTGGCTGCAACTTGACAGCACTTTACACAAACACACACATGTAGTGAAAGATTTGGATCAGGGCCATGGTGCAGGGAGGAAGGGAGCATTAATGCTTTCCTCATGCATCCTCTCCTGCTAGAAGACACATACACTGAGCTTCTGTTAGCCATTGTGAGGGAAAGAAAGGTACAGTATGGGTGTTTGTCCTTTTTTCATTACTAGGATTAACACCTGTTATGAAGAGAAGAGGACAATTTCATCAGGAAAATGGTACAGAGATGTGCAATACAAAAGTACCACTGGATGTAACATGAAAAAATACATGTTAAAATTTCCACATAATTCAGTCTTTACACTTTACATTACATGTGCTCGTCTTCATATGTTAATGCCACACAAGAAAAGGATCTTGAGATCCACATTTGTACAATTTCATTGTCAAATTCTAAAATTGAGGATTTTCAAAGGACTTTATTACTTTGCATACTGGATTTTGGTGGTTGAGATTAAGCTGGTCTTGGAAGGAAAAAAAGCTTAAAGCATTCCTGGAGTTTTTAAGCTCTTGTAAAAGATTTGTTCAGTACTGAATACTTCACTTTCACAAAAGTCCAAGAATTTTTAACCTTTCAGCAAGACTAGTAAATGAAGATGTGTTTGTGCAAGAGAAATTTAAAAGTAGCTAAGTATCTCTCATTCTTCTTTGCCACAATTACATAGTCACAATGCTGTTCAGTGGAGTTGTTCTGAGTTGAGAAGGGGCTCTGATTCCAGGCACCTGAAAATGTAGATCCAGAAAACATACAGGCTCGCTGTGATGTTTTTGAGATGCATTTACAGAAAAATACCACTTGCATCCTCTGTGAGTTGATTTCCACAGCTGGTTCAGTTCAGTCACAGAATGACATTGGAGTACAGTCTGGTCCTAGTTGTATGGAAGACTTTCAGTTGGTGAGATCAATTGGTTGGAGGGGCCCACTTTACACCTGCTTAGAAACGTGTGGCCCACCACATCTAGACTCAACCCTTGTCCTTCACTGCTTATGTCAAGCCATGATCTAGGAAACAATAAATGCTTCTCTGCAGGAGGGTGCAGCTCCACTGGCCTTGAATGAGGAGGTTGTGAGACCCCTGAAGAAGGCACGCCTGGATCTCACTGATGTAAACAGCTACTGCCCAGTGGCCATCATTCCATTTGAGGGAAAGGTGGTTGAGCAGGTGGTGGCTATGCAGCTTCAAACGATCTTGGAGGAGAGGGATTATCCAGACTCATCTCAATCCAGATTCAGGCCTGGGTTCAGGACAGAAAAACCCTTGGATTGACTGATTATCTTCACTGGGAAAGTAACAGAGGGAGTGTGCCCCTGTTGATTCTCCTGTACCTCTCTGTGGCATTCAGTACCATTAATCATGGTATCCTTCTGGAAAGGGTGGCTGGAGGGAATGCCATCAAGCTACAAATCTGAAATAGATGCCTGGAGATGATACCGGGATAGAGGAGGGCCAATAAACTGAAGGTCAGTCAAGACAAGATGAGGTGCTGTTGGTCAGTGACAAACCTGCTTGAGGATTGAACAGTCAGCCTGACATGGAGAGGGTTGCATTCCCCTTGAAGGATCAGAATTGTAGCTTGGAGGTACTGCAGGATCCTGACAGGGTTGGAGACCCAGGTGTACTCTGTCACATGTTGTGCCTTTTATCAGTTTTTGCTGCTACACCAGCTATGACCATTCCTCAAAAACCATGATCTAGCCATAGTGATTCATGCTCTGATTACATCCAGGTTAGATTACTGTAGTGCACTCTTTGTGGGACTGCCTTTGAAGACTATCAGAAAACTTCAACTCATACAAAATGCAGAAGGGGTTGGGATACAGAGATTGTCAGGGGTTGATAACCATAGATTGTATCAACCCAGACCTGCATTGGCTGCTCATGTCTTTCCAGACAAAATTCTTACCTTTAAAGTCTTGGACCAGGATACCTGAAGGACCCGCCCCTCCCATACTGTCCAGCCCTCCAGTTAAGATATGATTCACAAGACCTGCTTTTGGTGTGGCAACCAGAGGCATGTCTTTTAGTGGCATCTCACTTATGGAATGTCCTTCCCCTTGAGGTGTACCTGGTATCTATGTTGCTCTCTTTTAGGCACTGGGCCAATGTTTTTCGGTTCATCCAGGCTTTTAAGTAAGGGGTCTTTAAGCCCCAGTCTGAAGACTGTTGTCTTAAGCCGCTCAATTTTTTTCAGCATGTTTATTGCTGGGTTTGAATTAATACATTTTAATGTTTTTAATTATGTTTTATTTGGGGCACGTTGGAAAGATGGCATTAAAATTTGCTGAATAAATACATACATTCTGTAATGATCCCTTCTACTTTAGCCAAGATCTTGGCTGCCTGTACCTGACTGCTATTAGAAAAGCTGGCACTGGCCTGTCTACGTATCAACTAAGCTGATAGTAGCCTTTGACATCCAGGATGGTGATCATTTCTCGTCACCCCATGCTTTCCTGTCTGACTGGGGCCAAAAGGGTCAAATCCTCCAAGATCTGAAAGCTGCTGTGCAGATGTATCACTTTTCACAACTCTAAGGATGTTTATGTTCCTTCCTTAGGAGAGCTATTTTCTTGGATCATGCTTGTCAGTGTTCCTAACATAGGAATGCATCCTACTGCCTGGCCCATCTGGAAATATTCTTAAAGCTTAGCTGCAAGTCCAGCCTCTGTTTAACAGTATGCAAAGGGCAATTGTGACCCTCATACAGAGCTATTTTTAATGTATGTGAAATGTTTGCCATCTACCACAAACTTATCGGTTGTGTTCTATATTTTTCAGTGATATGAAGAAGGTTGGTGTGACGATTGTTGGGCCCCAGAAGAAGCTCTTTAGCGGTATTAAATCTCTAGAAATGCATACAATGAATGGCCCCGTTCCTGTGTAAGGTACCAAAAAGTCAATGCTCAGGACACCACAAGAAGAAGCGAGAAGTTGCTGCGAAATGGCATGGTGACGAGTGAGAAACCACAAGACGTAAAAGGCACTCTTGTAAACAAGCTGGAAACATTACATTTTGGCTGGACAGCTCAAGTCCGCCAAGAGACTCATCTGCTGAGTTAAACTGCCTTAAAATAGAAATGAAAACTGGTGTTTTTTTTCTATATTCTTTCCCCCTTGTAATAATGAACTGGTTCAACATATCATGTCTTTGAGGAAAAAAAATTCTTCCAAGAAACCTAGAGCCATGCTAATATTAGGGGACTGACATGATAGGAAAATCAAAACAAAAAAGCCCTGGTTTTTGTGCTGTGTTTTGACTGATAGTCAGCAGCGGTAGGGGTGTGGGGTGGGAGGGAAACCCTCACAGTGTTTTTTATATGCAGAAAGGATAGGTGATTAGTATTTTATTTCTTTAAAACCTGATTCTTGTAATGATATTTGGGGACAATACCTCAGACTCCTGGCCATATCCGCAATGATATATTTGCAATATTCTGTTTCAGCTCGGGACAGTAATACATGTATAACTTTTGCGACAAAATAGAGGCAATACTTCACATATAATGCTTGCCGTGAGGCTAGTTTTGGTGTGGGTTTCCTGTTTTGTTTTGTTTTTTTAGTCTTAATTTTTTTAAAAAAAACGGAAGGCATATTTATTTTCCTTTTGAAGTTCTTTATTGTTTATATTTATATATGTATATTAATTTGGATTAATGACTGCCAAGTGCCAAACTCAGACGTTGGCTTCAATCCTGATATCTGGGGAAAACAACTCATTGAAGTCCAAGTGATCGTTGCCCAGGCAGGAAAAAAAAGAAAAGCTCTGCATGCACAAAAAAGCAATGTAATGTGTACAGGTGTGGACATTTCCATTTGCTGCTGCATAGCACAATCTAGGGAACCATTCAATCATTTCCCCCCATGGAAACTAGCCTTGGTGAGTTGTTCCTATTTTCTCCATGAAAATTGCATGTACTTAGATATTTGCAGCATGCATGCAGTGTTCTGTTGTTGCCAGATTATTGTTTGTTTGTTTTAAAATTGGGATCATCCCTTATGGGGAACAAATTATGCTGTGTTACTTGGTGGGAAAATTATATGTTTTCAATACTCTGTGATCCAGAAAAGAAACAATGGCAATCTTAGTACTTGTATTAGAGAACTAACCTAGTGTTGCTGGCATCCATTTAAAGTATATGATTACAGTACGTACAGGACATTTATAAGAGTTATATGGTATTGCAAAATAGTATGTGTACAGTGTGGATGGAATGATCTCCAGATCAACATGTATCCTGTTCATATGTTCTTTTGCTTCCCTTGGACTCCTTTGATTACCCTCAGCAGGGTGACAATGGCCATGTTGATACAAATGAAACAAATAGAACCACACAAACCCAAAAGGGATTGGGAAGTTTAATAGAGTATACAATCAAATTTTTAAAAGTATGAATTGGCACTGCAGCATCATGATCCCAGATCATGCCTATTAGCACTGGTGAACCATTTCCATAACTTCCAGATTTTCTAGTATGCTATCGGTTAGATCCTGTTACTTTTGTTCTCTGCTAATTGAATTGCCTTGCTCCAACAAAACAGGTGCCTCACTTATCAGATTGGACTCAGATTGGCCACTGTGTGAACAGACACTGGACTTGATGGGCCTTGGTCTGATCCAACAGGGCCTTTTTTATGTTCTTATGTTCTTAATCCACAATGGTTTTCAATAGTCTGTTGGCACAGAAGGAGCTGTCCACCACTTTAAGCCCACTTTCAAGTTCTGCCAGATAAACACTAGACTTCTTTATCCATTTGATTTGCTAAAAAGGATGGATCCATTTCCCCACCCCCAGTAAATTTCAGTGATGTGGTAGTAACATGCAGAACTCAGCTTTCAGGGCAAAACCTTAAATACCTGTAAAGGAAAGGAAATTATCCATGCCGCTGAGTTTTCAGAATAAATTGTAATAGCTTACCTATTCTTAGTTACATCTCAATATCAAGTCATACTGTTGGACATAATTCTGAATGTGCTCAGCAGTAGGGACTGATTTTGTTTGTTGAAGAGGAAATTCATTTTGTGGATGGTTTTAAAAGAGCTTTTAGTCTTATCTTTCTTACAAATAAAATTTGGGTACTGTTCAGTGGCCTCCTATAGCCCGTTTTCCCCTTCTCCCCCTGTACATATGTAAACATAGCAGTGTACAATTCTTAACTGTGGAGTAGAGGAAATAGAAATTGTTTGGCCATCTTCCTGTACAGGACCTGCCTTTGATTATTATTTACATCAAACAGACAACACAAAGTATTCGCAAAGAATATGTACCATATTATTGATTTTGTATCTTAAAATTATTGTTTTTACAAATATTATTTATTTCTGTTAACATATAACATAGTTTTTTTTGCTGTACTTTAGAATCCAATAAGCAATGTATAGTGATTTGAACTGCCAAATCTGCATTTACTTTTAACCTTTATTTCAACACATTACTTAATCATTTAGTTTATTATGTTGTGCAATTGTAGATGGCCTAATACTAATGTAAAATGATTTGTAGTGGAAACATTTATATTTTTATAATAAACATAATGAAAGTATTTTTACATATTTGAAGGCAGAGGTGGATTGCTTTGAAGCCATGGAGAGAAATCTTTTAGATGAGTTTAATGGAAGTTTTACAGTACAACTGGAAGGGTATCTGTAACAAGCCTCAGTTTTCAATAGAATTTGGAGGCTATGATGCACCCCGCCTTTCAACCACTTCAATATCCCACTCACTCAGCCCGGCCATATATGCTGAGGGAAAAGCGTTGGCCTGAGTATATTTGTGAGGAGATTATTTTCCTTCTCCAGTCCCACACCAGTATTTACCTCAGAGAGAAATAGGACACAAGAGGCTTTTTAACTTAAACAGGCAAAACAGGGAAGCTTATTGAACAGAACTCACAGAGATTGATTTTCAAGGAAAAGGCAGAAATTGAAGGGAAAACTCAAAGTCAGGTTTATCTACATAAGATTACTTCAAAGAGATAGCTTAGATGTTTTCTTAAATCAAGTTCCTTCCGTTCTTAGTTTCAAACTTAGTTCTGTCCCTCAGAACTGTTATTCAGATGCAGACGCTCAGTCTCTGTCCCCAGCCTAGCGCTCTCTCTGACTACCCCACCTTAGTGGCTGTAATCCTCCACACCTCCCTGCTACCGGAATAGCTCTACCTCAGAGACTAATTCCCCTTTGTGACCTGAGAATGGGCCCTCTCTAGCCCAATTCTCACTCCTGTCACCACCACAGGTTGTGTGGGTCAATAGCTTCGGCTTTAACAGAACCCCTCAGGTTCACAGAGTACAGTCTGGCTTCCGCTCGGTCTCGCTACCAAGCTTCCACTCGGTCTCGCTATCACAGCCTTCTCTGGCTGGTCCCAAGCTTTGACTACTTTCACAGCCTTCTACCCAGGCTGGGTCCCCAGCTTCGGATGCTTTCCTGTCTCTCAGAGCTCAGAGTGTCAGCTCTCTGGCTCCCCCCACTCTTGGTCTGTCAGCTCCTGCTGCAGATTGACCCCTTATCCATCACAGAGGCATACCCCAGACAACGTCCAGGGAAAGTCATGAAAGATGCACAGACATAGTGCCCAATGCTTGCCTTCCTTGTCCCCCAAAATATGCTGTTTTAGTGTCATCTACTGCTCACAGTAAGTGTTATGAAAAATGTGATCCAAGAGATAGGGTGGAGCAACTCATTGTGTATTTGCCTGTAGCTAATTAAATGAAAAGAGTTTCCGTTTAAACATTAGGAAGAACTTTCTAACAGAGTAGTTCCTCAGTGGGACAGGCTTCCTCTGAAGGTGGTAAGCTCTCCGTCCCTGGAGGTTTTCAAACAGAGGCTAGATGGCCATCTGTCAGCAATGCTGATTCTATGACCTTAGGCAGATCATGAGAAGGAAGGCATCTTGGCCATCTTCTGGGCATGGAGTAGGGGTCACTGGGGTTGTGGGAGGGTTAGTTTCGAATTTCCTGCATTGTGCAGGGGATTGGACTAGATGACCCTGGTGGTCCCTTCCAACTCTATGGTTCTATGAAGAGAGAATGCATCCACATGGGGATCACTCTGAGCATTGAAAGCAGGAAGCCCTTGCATTAAAGCTGAACACCCATCTTCTACAGAAAGACCACAGCAACTGCATTGCAGTCCATAGCAACCCTCCAATGATGACACAGCATGACAATGACAGGCAGAGATGGAAGCACCCAACCTGTGTATTCTAACACAAACCCCTCACAGCATACATCAGAACACAACAAAGGAGGGAACACAGTATTCACCACTATGCTGGAACACACACACACCATAGAGCTCCACAGATGTGGGTTAGAGTGCCATACTGCAACCATGTTCCCAACTTCCCTTTTTCCAGGTGCACTGCAAGAAGGAATCCTGGTCACTTCAGCAACACCACCAACATGCAGCTCTCTCAGTAGAGGCTGTTCTGCCCAAGAATCCTCCTGGTACAAAGGTTTGAGTCTTGGCAGGGGAGGCAGAATCTTCTGAGGCATCAGACTGCAAGACAAGGAAGGTGGAGGCAGATCCCGGCAGCTCTCCTAGGCAATGCCCTGATAGCTCATGTGGCAAATAGAAACCATAGGTTCAGATTATTCCAAGGAGAATGCTGGCAAGAAAGAAAGGCCCTTTTTTTGCCCAGCAACAGGATGGTCAGTCACAAAAATAGAGGAAAGAGGCCAGACCCACAGTTCACACACTCATGAACAATCTCCTAACCTTGCACCCAACTGGACACAGAGGAAGAAGACACAGCAGAGTGCACAAAGTCGACACCACCCAACTATACCAAGGTACGGAAGACTAAAGAAAGGAATAGGAAGATGCTGGGAAGGCACAATCCATGGTTTATATGAAGCCAGTTAACCCCAGAAGCAGTTACATGCACAACTGAGGTTTTGCATCATCAGACAGGGATGGGCAGATTTTACTGAGCTGCTGCCCCGTACACCAATTGTTTTGACCAGCCATCTCCCAATCACCATTCTTCTGCTGCACACAGAATTTGCTACTGCCACCAGCTCCCAGTAACCCTTGTGCTCCTCCTCCCACCCAACATGCAGATTGCATGGCTGATTTGATGCCAGTAGTGAGCTGGGGGAGGGGGGGTCCACCTAGGATCTGGCCTGTCCCTTCCCTTTGACAAGAGCATATATATGCTTCATGGCAGCAGATTCATTTGATATCCTAAGCTGCTCAAGGAACTGGAAACAGAGCGAGGGCTGAGGGGAGTGTGAACTTGTAATTTAACTGGCATAGGGCTCTATGGGATGTTTTGAAGATAGTCCAAGGTTGTAGGTGTCATAACATTATGTCAGTGTCAGGGGCTTGACTGGGGCTGGAGACTTAGGGTGCTGACTGACTGAGTCCTTCTCTGCTCCTAACGTAGCCCAGATGCCACCTAGTTCAGTACTGGACTTACATGGTCAAACAGTGCTGGCAGGACTTGGTACTGGCACATACTATGTTCAGGATACATTGCTGTAGGTCTTGGTCACCATCCTAAGCTCTTTGGAGGCCACAAGGCCTAGGATGATGCTGTGAGAATCACTGCTTTCACTAAAATGGAACCATTGGGGAGTCAGACGTTTGTTTCTCCTAATTTAGGCCAGAGACACTAGTACTTTCATTTCAGAGGAGTTCTTCTAATGATCCCAGGATACTCAGAAACTGGAAAAGTGCACTGTTCGGCCATATAAGACAAGGTTTATTTATTATGCTTCTTTTATGATCAGTCATAGTCCCCCCTCCAAACTTGGGTGTGCATAACAGGAGGGATAATTTATTGCCTTCTCTGTGCCTTAAAGTTTTATGTGCCTTTCTAAAGTAAGGATCATTTTAAAACACCGGTGTGTGCGGAATCACTTTTGCATATTAAGCGCTGCCTTGCATAAAGAATGGGAGTACTGGGAAATGTTCTAATCCTGTGTTTAAAATTAACTGAGAATGATGAAAGATGCCCCGCTGTATTATCACACGGCAATGTGTAGAGCATATATATTTTCATTCACGCTCTTTGACATTGGGGAAAGCTAGGAGAAGGGATGGCCCTGGCTGTATGAAAACGGCGTGTAGTGCTTGGTGATGAATACCGCTGACTCTAATGGGGAAAGGAACCACTTAAAGACATGGGAACACAAACAGGAGATTGTGTGTTTGATGTGAAATGTCCCGCGGCTCATTCACTCATCTTGCAGTACGTTCATGAAAGCTTGTCTGGTGTGGATTTCAGTTTGAGGGGAAGTTCCAGAAAGCGTTGGAAGGCTATGGTTTAAGGTAAGTTGCACATTTAAACATACAGGCACAAATGTAGCATGAATCTGCATGAGGCAAGTCAGGAGAATTATTAGAGTCCAGACCCAGGGAAGATTTGTATATACTCCAGCAATCTGTTTAATCTGAGGTGGCAGACATTGAAATTTCTGTTAGATCCTAGTTGCATACAGAATTCAACAACAATTTTGCTTCTAATTTGGCAGGGGGTATGAATAGCTTTGACTGTGAAGAAAGAGGAGGATGAGGAGCTGGTTTTTATACCCCACTTTTCTCTACCTTTAAGGAGTCTCAAAGCAGCTTACAATCACCTGCCCTTCCTCCCCCACAACAGGCACCTTGTGAGGTAGGTGGGGCTGAGAGAGTTTTGAGAGAACTGTGACTAGCCCACGGTCACCAAGCAGGCTTCATGTGGAGGAGTGGAGAAACCAACCTGGTTCACCAGATTAGAGTCTGCTGCTCATCTGGAGGAGAGGGGAATCAAACCCGGTTCTCCAAATTAGAGTCCACCACTACACCCCACTGGCAAGAGACCCCATACTTTGGCTCAATCAAGAGTTCTCCATATATATTTTTTCAGATGATCAACTACTTTCCCTCAAACATGACTTTCCTTCAGGCCACATCAGATCCTACAACCTTTTGAAATTATTTTTTTTCTGCAGGCGGTAGGATTCTTCCTCTCACCACTCCTTTCCACAGGCCCATCATTGGTGGTATACCTGTGCTGGGACCCTGAATCGGGTGGAAAGGTGGCATAGAAATGTTTTCAGTAAATAAAATAAATAAATATATGCAGCCTAAGGAACATACTGAATGATAGACCAGCACCCTGGCAGTGTTCATGGGTATATATGAAAGATACTACAAGCTGTTACATTTTCAGTAAGCACTAATCATTCCCTGCTTTTTAAAACTTTCCCCTATGGCTCGTTTGAGGCTTTGGCAACGGAATACTGCCTGATTTTCTCTTTAATTTTTAAAAAATATATGCCTCATTAACTGAGTTAATAGATGCCTAGCTCTAATAGCAGAGCAATAAAACTCAATCCCTCCAACAACGTGATTATGTAACTCCCCTTTCTCTAACTTTCGATGCTGCGGGATTCCTGCCAGGGAATTACTGTGAAACATAGGAAATAACATGTTCAAATAATAGACTCTGCCATAAATAGTATGCACAGTTCCGTGCGCTGTTCCAGCTGATCCTGTGCATTGTTTCTCTCACAGTTATTCTCCTTTGTGCTGCATTCTTGTTACCAACCATGCACATTTTAGTCCCACTGAAATCAATTGGATGTATACCTGCATAAGTGGCCACAAGAATGCACCTTATACTTTCACCCATCAGTGTACACAATGGGGCATTTTCCTGAATTTCTTGCACCAGTCCCTCTAGATCAGTGCCTTTATGTTTAAAAATATGGTGCGGTTCTCATCAAATTCAGTTTTGAGCTGATGTCACTGCCCAGTTCCTGCATTTTTGAAATGGAAGGCAACTGCATGAAAGTCAACAGTTTTAAAAACAAAACAGAAGCCACGAGGAGGGGTTATAGGACAGTAATGGAGCATCTGTTTGGCATGCAGAAGGTCCCAGGTCTAATCCCCCAGCATCTACAGTTAAAAGGATCTGGTAACAGGTAATGTGAAAGACCCCTACCAGGACCCTGGAGAGCCACTACCAATCAGAGTAGACCATCTTGAATGTGCTATACCAATGGTCTGATTCAGTATAAGGCACCGTCATACATTCATGTATGTATATTTGGCAGGTTCCAGAGGCAAGCAATCAAGATCTGGTAGAAAAGGAGGATGTTGGAAATGCTCCATCAAAAATATATAGCCCAATTAAGCTGCCTGAGCTGCATTTTCTCTTACTTATCTTCAAGGGTTTCAGTTCACGCCAACACTAGGTTCCCATGCACATAGCATGACCCATAATTTAGAGCGCTTTTACACATGCTAAACAATGCACTTTCAATCTACTTTCAATGCACTTTAACGATTGTTTGCAAGTGGATTTTGCCATTTCACACAGTAAAATCCAGCTGCAAAGTGCATTGAAAGTGGATTGAAAGTGCATTATTTGGCATGTGTGAAAGTGCAATTAGTCAGTAACAGGAAGGGAGGATGTAGTCCAAAAGATGGACAAAAAGAAGAAGAAGAAGAAGAGTTGGTTTTTATATGCCGACTTTCTTTACAACTTAAGGAAGAATCAAACTGGCTTACAATCACCTTCCCTTCCCCTCCCCACAACAGACACCCTGTGAGGTAGGTGGGGCCAAGAGAGTGTGACTAGCCCAAGGCCACCCATGTGTAGGAGTGGGGAAATCAACCCAGTTCACCAGATTAGTGTCCACCACTCATGTGGAGGAGTGAGGAATCAAACCTGGTTCTCCAGATCAGCATCCACTGCTCCAAAGCACCACTCTTAATCACTACACCATGCTGGTGAGGGGGAGGATAACAGGTGCCTTTAGTACTCTACCTTAAAAAAAATAAAAAAAACCTCTGCGTATTACCTCTGGATGAAGTGCCAGAAAGGCCTGGGAGAATTCTGCTTGATTTATTATTTGACAGACCTAAGGTGGGTCTGTCACACAATGCAATCCCAGCAGACAGCATGGTGTAGTTATTAAGAGCAGTGGACTCTAATCTGGAGAACAGGGTTGATTCCCCACTCCTCCACATGAGCGGTGGAATCTAATCTGGCAAACCAGGTTGGTTTCCCCACTCCTCCACATGAAGCCAACTGGGTGACCTTGGGCTAGTCACAGTTCTCTTAGAGCTCTCTCAGCCCCACCTACCTCACAAGGTAACTGTTATGGGAAAGAGAGGAAGGGAAGGAAATTGTAAACCAGTTTGATTCTCCTTAAAAGGTTGAAAAAATGGCATATAAGCCAACTCTTCTTCGGTTAAGTAATCTCCTTCAATAGTACCTTTCAAATGGTTCAGAGCTGTGATGAAGGGGCATACTGGGAAAATGTGACACAAAAACTGTTTTTAGTCTGTTGCGTATCATGGGATTTTAACTTATTAAAAGTCACCTTTCAGGACAGATATTACAACAGCATGGCACTGCCCATGGAACATTCTCACTCTTGTGCCATATTTGAAAAATTCGGCACAGAGCTTGAGATGGCAGGTCTGCCCCAAATGGTTTACTATGGCTCGTGATTGGGATGACTTCATTTTTGTGATGCTGCAAAATCTGATCAACATCAACTGCTTATGTGAGCATTTGAGAAAATGGCTGGGGGCACCTCTAGCATTGAACAACATGCAAGGACCCATGAGTAGGCTGAGTTTCGTAGAAAGAGAATTAGACTTGTTGGTTCAGCTGTCTAGGCCACCAAATGACAAACCGCAGGCCTGAACAGAGATGATTTTGGAGACATGTACAGCTCAGGTGGAAAAGTCATAGTAGCGTCTCTTTGTGGCTGCAAGAATTTCAGGTTCACTCCAGTGCAGCAGGCAGACATGGGCTGCAATCCGTAGATCTTTTTTTCCTGTAGTGGTTGCCGTGAGCCTCTGGCCAGAGGATCTAGTAAAGCGGCTTGGGGCATTTCTGGCATGAGAACAGCATCAGAGTGCAAGTGTTCAGTTCCTTAATATCAAAATGTTCAGGGAGAATGAGGCTGGTGCAGGAGTTTGCATTGCAGTGATCCAGCTTTAAAGTCCTTTTTATTGCCCGATTTATAGAATATATTGCCAAACCCTTATCTTGTTTCCGGGTGGAGTGTTTTTAATTCCTGGCTCCTCATGTGGAGGAAGCACTCAGTGAGTGCTATGGATTCTATATGTGTATGAAATGCCCATAAAGTGCATATTGACGTGCAGCTTGCGTGTGCATCTACAAAAACGAAGTTGACAGAGATTCACAGTGGACCATTAGACGAACATTTGGCACAGAAAAGTTATGGAAGATGTACAGAATCAAACCCTACAGTGAATATGACTCCCTTTGGAGTTAGATTGCAAGTATTCATATTCTCTCATTCCCACATGTCAGTAGAGAAGAATGCAATAACTTAGAGTGTAATGGTAGATTCTGATACATCATAAAAATGATTTCTCATAGTCTTCACCATTAAACATTATTACTTTCCCTAACATTGCAGATGACACTGGCTGCTCTTTGCAGATTGACTTCAATTAACAAAGAAACATCAAGGGAAAGCTCAAAACACGTGTACTCTGACACTGTTTAAATTAAATACGCGAGGTCTAGGACAGGAGAAAGGAGCCCCGTGGCACAGAGTGGTAAGCTGCAGTACTGCAATCCAAGCTCTGCTCACGACCTGAGTTCGATCCCGATGGAAGTTGGTTTCAGGTAGCCGGCTCAAGGTTGACTCAGCCTTCCATCCTTCTGAGGTCAGTAAAATGAGTACCCAGCTTGCTGGGGGTAAAGGGAAGATGACTGGGGAAGGCACTGGCAAACCACCCTGTAAAACAAAGTCTGCTTAGTAAACGTTGGGATGTGACGTCACCCCATGGGTCAGGAATGACCCGGTGCTTGCACAGGGGACCTTTACTTACTTTAGGACAGAAGAACAACTCCCACTTGTTAGGTAAGCTCATAGTTTCAAAACTATGAATTCTTGGAAAAGAAAGGATCAAGTATAGTAAATGGTTACAGACTAGACAAAAAAGACACATCTAGGAAGAAGTTGTTACAGGAACAATCTATTCAGAATGCTGCTCAGGTCTATTTAATGGGGGCTTACTCCTGGGAAAGTGTTCTTAGGACTGCATTGTTCAGCTACCAACAGCTCTCTGATTACTCTGTGCTATCAGTAAATCTGAAAACTTTCTTTGTTAACACAGAAAAGAGAATCACCAGGCAAAATGACTTGTGTCTGCATACTGGGCTGTGACAAGATTCTAACTTTCCTTTCTAACACCCCATAAAAATGACATGAACTTTGGAAAGAGATATAAAAATATAGTTAGGTCTAGTAGTTGAACTATTCTTTTGATAGTGCACTCTTAAGGACTTTCAGGAAGTGACTGCCACTCTGAAGCAAAAAGAGCATTTATATTGTCTAGAAAAAATATACTAGAAGTCACAGGGGACGCAGCTGAAATTTCATGCATATATTGTGAAGGGAAGCATAATTTTCCACTAGCAGCAGGGGAGAAGGGGGGGGGGGCGAGGAGAAGTATACTCGAAGTATCCCATCTTGCCTAAAAGAGGAAGGCTAAGACTCTAGAGCTTCATTCTTGTTTCCCTCACTTAGTCTCAGCAAATTGAAGCAATTGTTGAAGTTACACATGAACACATGAAGCTGCCTTATACTGAATCAGACCCTCGGTCCATCGAAGTCAGTACTATCTACTCAAACCAGCAGTGGCTCTCTGGGGTTTCAGGCTGAGGTCTTTCACATCACCTACTTGCCTAGTCCTTTTAACTGGAGATGCTGGGGATTGAAGCTGGGACCTTTGCATGCCAAGCAGATTCTCTACCACTGAGCCACAGCCCCTCCTCAAATTTAGCTTAGAAGTATCAGGTAAGTAACTCTGTGCAAAAATTACAGTGCTGTTTCTCCACACATCTCCACAAATGAAGAATACTTGGATTCAATTGGGTTTATCAACCAACAGTTGATGTGCCACTTATTAAACTTCTCACCCATTACTGTGGGTTATGGTAGCTACAGGATTTGCCCAAAGCCCAGAGGAGCATTTATGCCATCCTGCCTTTTCTTTGCCTGCAGCAAATGGTTAACACTCCTCCCCACCTGCCAACAATTCAGTGACACAGGCCCTTGCATAGATCAGGCAACAAGAGGTCACATTTTTCAGTGGGCAAGTGAATTCCAACATCCCTGTGCAAGTGTTGTAAGAGAAACGATGCTGGGATGAGGAACAAGACTCCCCTCCCCTTTGAACCCATCCATCAATACTCCGTTAGCTTTGTCAACTCAGGTGAAACTGACCACCACCCACCATTTGTGTCAGACCATCACCAACCCCAAGCACCAATGCCTAATTTCATCCAGATCCCTGTAAAAAAGGGGGACCTGACTAATCAGGTCCCCCCATTGTGGACTTACCGGACAGGATGCAAGAAAGGGGAAAAGGTCTCCACCAGGCTGGACTGCAGTCCGTCGCCGTCTCGCGAGGCTACTCTTGCCTGGGGGTTTCTCCCCCTCCCCCGCCCTTCCCAGCGGTTGGGCGAGGCGTCCTGACGTCACCCTTTCCCGCGGCAATTTAAAGCCGGCGTAGACCAGCAGCCATCCTGTTTTGCTGCAGGACGGCGAGGTTTCCCGCCCACCCTCCCTATGTTCTGTAGTTATGTGTTTGATTTTCTTTTGTCACAGTTTGTTCTGGCGGGTTTTTGCATGGGGTCTGATCCAAGAAGGGAAGATGTGCTTTTCCTTCCCGTTTGTGGGGACCCCCATAAGGGGTCTTGGGATGGAGTACAACAGCGATGCCCAGCTCGGGGGCCTGTATTGGGTGCTCCAATCCCAGGTGGCGCTGGCTCCACACAGAGATGTGCGTCCGGTGGGGCCACCTAAGTGCTACTCCGGTGCTGTGCCCACAGGTGGTTGGGCTGTTTATCGATGCTTTCGATATATATCGGGTTACAGGGTGGTGACCCGATATCTTGGATCCGCCCCCATGGTTTTTCCGCCAATGCTCCATTCTGTTGTGATCAATAAAAACTGTGGCCATTTACTTCCCAAAAAGTACGTGTATGTGTGTTTATTTAAGGTTACTTCTCCTTCCCCTTTCCTTGGAGCCGCTTGCCCGTGAGTCCACAAGTGTGGAAGCACAGGGAGAGACTTATGATTTTCCCCAAAGCATTGTGCAGGGGGTTGGACTAGATGACCCTGGTGGTTCCTTCCAACTCTATGATTCTATGATTAACCCCCAGTGATCTCAAGGTACAGACTGAAGTGGGTCAGTGCGTTTCAGATGACTATACTCTTAGAATCGACCACTTCTTGAGAAGTGGTATGTTATCTTATTTAGTTAGTCACTCACTAAACAGGACTCAACTACTTTACTCACATAAAAATGAGTCTTTTTATTGAATTGCTTCAATGTAATTTAATGTATATACGTGTATATGCAAGTATTACAAAGTCTTAAAATTCAGTAACAATGTATACTATAAAGCAAGCAAATTCTACATACTATTCAGTTTTAAAATCCAATACTTATAACAGTTAAAAGTCTGATTTAGTTCAAAAATTCTGATTCATAATATCTAGAATCATATATTTAAATCCATACATACCCAACAGCCAATGTTCTGAGACCCTCTGAGAGAGGTCTGAGATTCTAGCCCTTCTGTGCCTTTATTTATACTGTTTAAGTCACCTCTAATGGACTTGAACCTTGAGCTCGAGCAGGATACATTTTTACTGCACACACTCTGTGGCTTCCCTTCAGACTACCATATAAGGACTTCCCCTTCCACCAGGATATTTTGCTAAACTTTAAACAGTCAGTTTTGAGTCTTGTTATCTCTCTATATTTTTAATTTTACCATCATTCTCATCTCCTGGTTAATATGAATAAAATGAACTTATTTATAAGTTTCTACTATCATTTTATCATATTAAAACCCAATATAATGTTACAGTACATTAGTCAGCAAAATACAAGGTTGTAGGACCAACGTTGTGAAGGTGATGTCCTTTTAGTACAGGAATACAAGCGTAATTCCTGCATGACACTTCAAGGATAGAATGCAAGCAGTGTTCTAGGTCCTTCAAGGATAAAGGACGAGCATTGAGCTCGGTGACATTTAAGTCTTTCAAGGATAAGGTGCAAGCATTCTTCTGGCTTGTCACATTTGTCCTTGGCCAAGAATGCTCAGGCTTGTATCTTTTTAAATGGGCTTTTATGAGCTGTTAGGGTTTTACATTGAACAATTCTGCACATGTACAACATTAATACAGTAGTTTATATGCCCTAATATGTCAAAGCCTGTAACAAGACTAACCTGTAGGCACAGACAAAGGTAAGGCAGTAACTGCCTCCACTTCATGTGCCATTAAAAACTGGCCATCCTTCCAATGTCAAGGGGAGACCCAATGCTGGAGCAGCAAGCAGAAAGCTGATGTGGTATCTCATGTGACCAACAGGACACTGCTTCCACATCGTCACACCACAGCTTCCACACTGTAAAAGGAAGTGCCCCTGACTGGACACATCTCCACAATAATGGGCATGGAGTAGGGGTCACTGGGTGTGTGTGGGGGAGGTAGTTGTAAAATTCCTGCATTGTGCAGGGGGTTGGACTAGATGACTCTATGATTCTATGATTCTATGTCAACACTAACTGGCATTTCTTTGGGAAAGGACAAATTGTTAACAATCCCATATCCACTCAGAGATATCTTGGCAACCACACAAGAGAGAAAATCTTTATGGACAGTATTGGAAGTTACTTGAAGAAGCATTCTGTGACCCTTTCTTCTCTAATTTCTTGACCTTATTTTTTTGCCTAACTACGCCCATCAACATCACCTTCTTGTGAAAGGGGTTTGGAAGCACACATACTAAAGAATGAAAAGTGAAACACAATTAGTTGAAAGTAAGCTTCATTTAAGTGAATGGGACTTTCTTTTTTTCCAAGTAAATGCAGTCAGGATCAGGGGGAACAAGTCATAACATACAACCACATACATATGCTATCCCCAAAATACGACACAGATATTTATTTTATTTCTATTTAGGTTTGAAGAGTGTGCCCCTTGGGATTGTAGGCATGAAATTTTCTTCTGAAGAGAAAGGAGAAGGGGAGTCCTGTAGTTTTCCTTTGGCCTTGAATTTGGATTGCCAAGTCTTTTAACTGGTCCTGCTCCTGTACATTAACCTGACATGCAGAAACTAATCAGAAGGGATTTTGCTCACAGGGGGAAGTGGAGTGTCTGATTTCTGTCTGTCAGGTTTCTAATAAAGGCATAAGAGCAGCATCACTAAAAGTGATAACCCAATCTTGAATGGCTTCTGACCACAATGTTACAACAGTTCGGGATAAACGTTTACGTTTATCCTGAACTGTTGTAACATTGTGGTCAGAAGCCATTCAAGATTGGGGTATCACTTTTAGTGATACTTTGTTTCCCACCTATCTGGTTCTTTTCTGACAGGATTTCTGCTTCCACAAGTGCAAAAGAAAGCGACAAGTGAAAAATGTCATTCATTGAGTTACTTCATGTAATTAACGAATACTGTATTTTTTTGTCAATAGAAACTGAACCAGAGGAAACAGTGGCTCTACGCTTGTTGAAAATCTCTCAAGTCATTCTTGAAACCTAGACCATTTCATGTTAAAACAAAAACCCCACAAAAGTAATGTTAAGGTTTAAGTAAATGACTATGTATAGGTCTGTCTCTACTGACAGAAGATCCCAATCTTTAAAAAAAAAATCAGTGGCTTCATATTGTTAACCATAACCTGAGGCTTGTGTTCATAAGGGATCCCTTAGGCCTGTGCATACACTGGCTCGCGGTGGCACATCCCTTTCCCAATGGAATTAGAAAGAAAGACACCTCTAATAAGCAACAGTAAATGTTACTGACTAAAAAGTGGATAGATCAAAGAAGGAAAGTGATAAAATCCATTAGTCAACGGCAGTTTATAAATGCCACCACGACAATCTCAATCTTACTGTGACTGTTCCCTTATTTTAAAGAACTGTCCCATCCTCATCTGGGGTGGCAATAGGATTGCCAGGTCCCTCTTCACCATCGGCAGGAGGTTTTTAGGGTGGAGCCTGAGAAGGGCAGGGTTTGGGGAAGGGAGGGACTTCCATGCCATAGAGTCCAATGGCCAAAGCGGCCATTGTCTCCAGGTGAACTGATCTCTATCGGCTCGAGATCAGTTGTAATAGCAGGAGATCTTCTGCCCACCGGCCAGCTGACGGAAACCATAGAGTTTTAGCCGAGATTGCTAGAGTGTCCGTGTTGCTTCCGGGTAAACCCGGAAGTGATGTAGGCACATCGAGCGCTGCAGCCACAGCCCCATAAAGCTCCTGCCGGTGGAGCTAAGGGGCCTAGCAAGCCTATTAATCATACATTGCCTGATTCTGTTGCCCTGGTGCTGGAGTGGCACTGGAGGTTAGTCTGGAGGAGAGACTAAACATATCTTGTTGCTGAAATCTCTATCCTTATATACCTAAAATCCTTTTTTGTTTAGGGGAATCTTGTGACAATTTCAAACTAAATTAACTTTATCCACTAGTTTCCTGATTCACAGAAATTATCTCCTTGCTTAATGTTTGTTTGTAGCAAAAGCTGACCATGACACGATTAACCCCATGGATGAATATCTGTTTACAGATGTGTTGGGACTCAGAAGACGAATTCTTGCTTTTATGATTAACTCAGGAAAGAGGCCAAATTGTTCTCTTGGATGTGTTAGATAATTGGCTTTAGAAAATCCCTTTACGTCTTCTGCAACATTTCTCCTTTGGTGTCACAAACACTGACCATTTCTTGTGGCTACTGGAATATGAAATGATCCCAATTAAGGTGTTTGCTTTTAAGATTAACTTTCTTGCAAAAAGGTGCTCTGCTTTGCAGCTTCCTTGTAAGGCTCAGAGTCTGAACCATGCTACCTCCTCCCCTGGCCTTTTGGCCTCTGTTGTCTGGGTCTAAAATTGAGGAGTGTATGGGGGGTGCCCCTGAGGCCCTAGATGAATACTGGGGTGCTGGCCAAAGACTAGCAAAGTTGTCCAAAGTAGATTAGAAGAATGGCATGAGAAGACATTCTCCTTCTTCCTTCCTTCTCTTCTTTTTCTTCTTTGCTGCTGGGCAACCTGATTTGCTGAGATCATGTTAAAGTAATTTGCCTGTTACAAAGGGACTGGCTTGGCCCTGGAAACAGTGCTTACGAGACAGAAGGATTACACTAGTCACATGCCATACATTCATTTATACAAAAACAACAACTTGATGCATATATACATTATTGATTGGTTACATGTAAATTATTGGTTGGTTACATTCATAGTGAGTAGAAACAGTGGAATGTTAGCTGGCTGTTGATGCTAGAGGCTGGTGTGTATATTTTTCATGGAGTCTTCCTTGTGGGAAGAATTCTTCAATATCATCTTCTCCGAACACAGGGCTGCCACTGTAATCATTTAGCAGTCAAAGTCCTCAATGGTACAAGTCCTAAGGGTGGTAGGTGGTAAGTTGCTGAGAAGCACAGAGTATTGATTGGTTGGCCACCCATGGACAGCTGCTTGGCCTGCTCAAAATGCCAGGACCTGACTAGAGAATAATTGGAGGAAACTGAGGCCAAAGGGAAGGAGAAAAGCCTGCTGGGAGCAGAGAAAAGATCTTGCATTCACACACACAGCTATAGCTCATCTTTATCACAACATAACTTTTCACATCTCCACCATATGGTCAGTATCTTTCGATGATGGCAGAAAGAGGGGGCAATTACAGAAAGCAGCGGGAAGGTTTAATTTTAACCTTCCCACTGTTTTCTGTAAGTTTCTACATTCTGGATGCTTGAAATCATCCATTCTGCTAACATTCCTGTTCAATTTTAGGTGCAAAAATGCAACCAGTAAAACCTATTTTTACAAGCGCCCTCTCCTAGTTTACTGCAGGGAGATACTTATGAACAGGTGGAGATACCGGCCGGTCCAGTCAGCCCCTGACAAAAGCAGAGTAATAGACTTGTTACGGCTGGACGGGGCCCATTTTGCAGTGCCTACTGGAGTTTTATGACAAGTCAATTGGTGCTTGGAGAACTTTGATTGCACTTTGTCCACTTGTCTGTATTACTTCGTGTCTTTAATCAATGCGACTGGAATAGCTTTTAGGGCGACGCAGGAACAGGGTGGAAGGGTAGATGGCATAATTTAATTAAACCCCGCACACCTCTTGCTGTTGCTATCTTTTAAGAGCTATAAGTAGACGTGAAAGTGCAGCTGTAACAGTTTTACAGGCTGTTCTTCAGGGACTGGAGAAACACTGCATTTTAATGGTGCATCAGTTCTTGCTGATTTAGTACATCATGAAACTGCTGTCAGAGTATAGATGGTTTCCCCTTTCTAGCTAGTAGGGCTTATGCCATTACAGCGCACGTTAATTGTGTCGGGAAGTTTGGAATTAAATAGTTGACTTTGTAGTGAACAAAAGAAAAATGAGAGAGATTTTCTTGCTCTGCCTTTTCAAGGGGATGGTCATAGTGATGATCCCAGTACTAAATACGGTGGCCTGTAGCCTAGCGTTCCACTAACAAAGTTTGATGCCGCCCTCTGGTGGAAGAGCCAATGAAGTTGGTGGAAAGCCCCTTAGGCTGGAGGAACTTCCTTCAGCATGAGGTAGGACACTGCCCAGTCATAACTGTTTAAACTATGTTATCTACATTGAGTGTAATCCTAGCTTGCTGAGGCAAACAGCATTGATTTGACTTTAGCATATGCTAAAGTCTCTTCCTTCTCTTCATCATCACCTGTACAAAATCCCCACATAATTGCCAATGTGTCTATCCTTCATCAGACTCCTTTTAGGTTCAATAGCCACTCCTATTCTCACTTCACAAATGGAAATAGTATTACAGAGGGAACCTCTTTCAACATCTTTCAAAAGAAATGTCTCCAAGACTAAAGTAAAAGGAGCTCTTTGTAATACTTTTAATGATGATGTTTGCTCAGCATTTCATATTCTTCTGTTCAGGATATGCTCTCTCTCATGAGACCTCAAGCTAAGGACTGTCGGCACTCATTCTGAGTACAGGCACTGAAAGGTGTCAATGAAAATTAATTATGGTGGCAATCAAGTCGGGGGGGGGATCCATGCAATTCCCCTACTCATGTGGTTGCTTGATTGACATACTACTGTGTGATGGTCAGGGGGCAGAGTTATTAGGAATAAAAGCATCATGGCCTAGCCAAGAAATCTTGTGACGTTATGAGCACTCATCAGGAATGGGTAATTCTTAAACTACTGTGCTACTTTGGTTCTCCATGACGGACAACAATATAGTAGGTACAGCAGGCTCCAGCATGGTGAGATGGAAAACAGCACCTGATAGCTTGATGTCTGTCATGTGGTTCTAGATTAATCATGGAAAGAAGACCGGTGCGCTCACCTGAGTGGCAAACTAAATGTTTCTGGGTGGTGATTGTCTTTCTGCAGGCCTTTCTGCTCAGATTTATGACACGTTTGCTATTTTATGGCCTGGATATAAGCCCAATGGATCTCGTGAGGAACAGACATGCAGCACCAGACAACTGAATCCATGAGCAACCAAATGGCTGAAGCACCAGATACCTCCAGATTGGAAGAAACTAGCCAAGATGTATTGATCCAAAGCAACTTTGATATATAAAATGTATGCTCAAAGCTGTTCTTGTCCTGCCTCTTCATTGGTCTGCATGACTTTTTTTCTATACTGACACTGATGTCTGTCATGTAGCTGCAAGAACAGAAAGATGAGCATCCTGTTTCCATCCATCTGTCGCTTGCAGAACTGACTCCGCCCAAAGATCTTTTTCACTAAACCTTATGACCGTTTGTCTGGAAGTACCACACGTTTATTTCGCCCTGTTTGGCTTTAAGACTGTAAGTTACTTTACAGCGTGGGCCTCTCAAGGAAAGGTATGCAGGTGGTGCTGATTCTGCAGCTACTGATTGTTTGACCTTGGTTGGTGGAGGAGGGTTTTAAGGCATCAGCCTCGTTTTGGTAAAACAATTCTTTTTTCCCCCTTTTAGACTGGCCTTTTACTAGTGAAGGAGATAGGTTTCTGCCCGTTGAGAGCATTCCTGTTTTTGCTTTGACTCTCTTTAAAATAAACTTCTTCTTTTTTTTATAAAGGTAATGAGTGAAGCCGTGCTTGTTGGTGAGTACAGCTCCCCAGAAATGAACCAGAGGCTGGAGAGATAAAACCTTGGGAAGGAAAAGCTCCCAGTCGTATTTATTAAGTGAGCTGCATTTTGCCTGAAATGTGGTGTTGGAGGAGAGTGTTACGGATACAGTGGACTGCCAAAAAAAAACACAAATCCATGGGTTATAGATCAAATCAAGCCTGAACTGACCCTAGAAGCTAAAATGACTAAACTGAGGCTATCGTATTTTGGTCACATCATGAGAAGACAAGAGTCACTGGAAAAGACAGTCATGCTAGGAAAAGTTGAGGGCAGCAGGAAAAGAGGAAGACCCAACAAGAGATGGACTGACTCAATAAAGGAAGCCACAGCCCTCAATTTGGAAGATCTGAGCTAGGCTGTCAAAGACAGGACATTTTGGAGGACATTGATTCATAGGGTCGCCATGAGTCAGAAGCGACTTGACGGCACTTAACACACACACACACAACATCTTGCCTGAAGGGGCTGTGGTCAGCATTCAGGATAGGGTTGCCAACCTCCAGGTACCATCTAGAGATCTGCTATTACAACTAATCTCCAGCTGATAGAGATCTGTTCACCTGGAGAAAATGGCCGCTTTGGCAATTGGACTTTATGGCATTGAAGTCCCTCCCCTCCTCAAACCCCACCCTCCTCAGGCTCTTCCCCGAAAACCTCCCTCCGGTGGCAAAGAGGGACCTGGCAACCCTAATTCAGGACCCAGGTAAGAGGTTGCTGGTTCACACACCATTCCAGCCCCGTTTCTTCTCCTGATGCTTGGCAGCAATGAAACCTCTAGCTTGCTCCTCACCTCCGTTGTCTTTAATGAGAACCTTGCCCCTTGTATCATGGTCAAGAATCAGCAAGGAGGTCTCCACAGCTCAATACCCCTTCACTCTTCTCAGGAATGTGTGTGTGTGTGGTGTAAATGTGTGTGCAAATGAGCATACACAATATTGACTATTCTGGCTCTTGATCAGGAATGGAGCCAACTTCATAACTATTCTGGTTCTTCTCGAAAATTCTAGCTTTCTCTTGTGGGCTTTACATATGAGACAAAAGTCTAGGCATGTTTCCCAACCACAGTGAAATTCCATAGCAATATTGACATAAAATGATGCCTGTTGTTCAAAGTTTGTGGGTTCAATGGAGATTTTTTTTTGAACACTGCAGCTGCTGGCTGATCATTTTTTTATTATGTTGATGATTCAGAATGGTCACTTGATGCTTCTTCTATGGATGTTAAATGTTAGGAGATCATCATTGGCTACCTTTGTTAAGTTCTATGACAGTTACAAGAACCAGCTGTGATCCATATAGGTTCCCCTGCAGCTACTTTTTCAGGTAAATTACATGACTAGAGATCAGTACATAGGTTCCAAGTATCATATTTATATAGCTGGACATGTATGTGAGTATTGGTCCTTGTGTAGTGGAACTTACATCACCTGTAAGTCAAAGTACCCAAAACGATGCCTGTTTTCTGGCACCCCCTTGCTTCTTTTCAAAATAAATAACCAATCTTGGTTTTGCTTCATCTTACTGGAGCCCAAAAGTTTCAGAAGAACTAGGCAGCATTGCCATTGTGTCTATAGGATGCACCCATGCTGAAACATCTGGCTTCACTATAGAATGTTGCTTGGCTTGGAACCTCCCAGTATTTTGATCTAGTGGCTATTTTGTTATTGGTCCCATCCCCCATGGCAGCAGTTTGCTGGTAGAGCTCATTGCCTGCTCTCAAAATTCCAACGTGGCCGCAGACTCATCAAGGCTGGGAACCACAGCTCTTTCTCTCTCTCTCACATACACACATTTCTGTAAATTAAAGGCATCTTTGGTTAATTAAAGGTAATGTTCACAAATTTTCCATGATCAGTTGCTAGTTAAAAGAAAGCGACTGCACAAAATTATTATAAACACATTATTTTGTTACCCAGCTTTCTTGAAAGAAAATGAAAAGCTTTTCAGAACTTCATGTCAACTCTTCCAAAGTATTCCCTATTATGGCAACCAGTCAGTTAAATTCACAGCATATATTTGCTCTGATTTACAAAATGGCATCTGCTGTAGTCATTTCAACAATGGAAAAGACTGCCAACTTTCCAAAATAAGGAAGGCTGGCAGTATTTTCTGTTGTTGAAATGGCTACAGCAGATGTAGTTTTTACAGAATTGCCAATGTTGAGATCAGAGAATTCTAGAATGCATATTAAATTAGGCCAGGATACTCCTCTGAATTGGTAAGGATGGAAGGATCTTTGTCAGGCAGGGGAATTGTGTATATACGTTATCACATGAACAAAACCTGTACTGACTTTGGCTTCGATTGGATCCTATGACATTGTTTGTTTCATGCTTCTATCTGGCCACTGAGGAGCCTTTCCTGTGTGGTAGCATTTGCTTCCTCTGGCATTAGCACTTGCATGTACCTAAGGCTCCTTGGAAAGCATTGATCTGGTGCACATGGATGTGCTGGTGGTAGAGGAAGCAAGTGCCACAACAGAAGACAATCTCTGGAGTGACTGGAGAGAAGTGGGGAGAGAATATTGTCACAGGATTCAAGCTCATGATTTGTAAGGTCTTGCCAGTATCCATTTTTTTAAAATTCCCCAAACTCTGTTTTGAACTCAACAAGCTACCAAATCTAGTTCCAGTATTATTTCAACCTTGAAGTGCAACCTGGACCATAGAGCGTGGATCAAAAGATCCGCTGTATGGGGCTAGGGATAGATAGTAAAGATTTCTATACAAACCCAAAGTCAGTCTCAGGTTTGCAGGAAAACCCAAAATCTAAAAATAAATGAATAAATAAATTGGGAGATTAAAATTCCCTAACATTACACAAACAACTGTAGCTATAAGAAAAGAATGCCCACTGAGCCCTCAGTGGCCATTTGGGAGGATTTTAGGCAAGCAACCAATATTGCTATGCCTTTTAAGCCATGGTTTCTGCAAAACTGTAGGGGTTGCACTTGGAAGCTGAAATAACACTGGAAATAACACTGAAAATAACATCTACTGTCATGCCTCTTGATGGAAGAGGAGTTGTGGGGACAGACAATGAAGTGACCACTAGAGACTCACGACCAACAAACATGGGCCGAGTCTGGCCCATCAGCGGTGGCTATTGGGCAACTGGGCCCAGCCCTTCAGCAGCAGCCATTGGGCAACTGGACCTGGTTGCCCCCAGCAGCAGCTTCTATGCAACTGAGCCAGGCTTTTCCTAAGGATAGGCTACCAGAGTGAGGGAAGGAGAGAAAGCGTAAGACTGGTTTGGACAGATAAAGTTAGGTTGGCTAGTGGGTAGGATTGCCAGCTCTGGGTTGGGAAATACCTGAAGAGTTGAGGGGCGGGGCCTGAGGAGGGCATGGTTTGAGGAGAGGAGGGGTATATGGGGTATAATGCCATACAGTCCACCTTCCAAAGCAGCCATTTTCTCCAGGTGAACTGATCTCTGTTGCATGGAGATTAGTTGTAATTGCGGGCGATCTCCAGCCACTACCTGGAGGTTGGCAACCCTACTGGTGGGTGGGAAGGAGTGAAGGAAACAGGAAAGGGGGCTACCAAGGAACAGAAAGAAGAAATAGCGGGGAAGAGAATACAGGGAAAAATCTGATGCTCCTGCAAGTCCTTTTGGGTTCCATGCTTTCCCAGATATATATTCAATT
The DNA here is from genome assembly GCF_029931775.1 of Euleptes europaea. Taxonomy (NCBI): domain Eukaryota; kingdom Metazoa; phylum Chordata; class Lepidosauria; order Squamata; family Sphaerodactylidae; genus Euleptes; species Euleptes europaea. The sequence continues at coordinate 39,661,068 of NC_079323.1, forward strand.
GAGTGCAGTGGGAGACGGAGGCAAGAAAATCATGTGGCATTGATGGAAATTCTTCTGTCAGCAGTGATTTTCAGGGGGGTTCAAGTCCAGATCTTGTCTGGTTTGGCCCAGCAGATTGCATTGGTATGCCATAGAATTTCCATGTTTGAAATGCGAACCCTATGTTGCTACTTCCCCACTTAAGTAGATGACATCATGTGTGTTTTCTGTAGCCATGACTGGCTTTTTCATAAACCTTGTTTGCTACCATCAAAATTTGGTTGTTTTGTATCTTTGAAGTGGGCTGGACACCCTGTTCTTAGGTACTAAAGAGCTTTCCCATAGTTAGGTCAGGAGTCAAACCTTCATTTCCACCAGGCAGTATGTGGTCAGCTTCCTGGTTCATGGGTCAATATACCTGTTCCTTTGACAATGCATGCAAAAATAAAGGCTAATCTCTCCTAGACCCCATTTTCAGGGGAAAATATTTATTTAAGACCATTTTTATGGCACCTTTCCACCTGCTCTGGGTTCACATGGACTTAAAGCCCAGAATTCCTTACCTATACAAAAATATCTAGGACTCTTATCCTCCTAGGACAAAAGAGTTTGCTTCGTAACCAAAGAATTTTACCATTCTTACCACTTATCAAGTACAGTTATGCACTAAAATGTATACAAAGGTTCTCCTTGGAGGAGGAGGAGAAGGAGAAGGAGAAGGAGGAGGAGGAGGAGGAGGAGAAGAAGAAGAAGAGTTGGTTTTTATTTGGTGACTTTCTCTACCACTTAAGGGAGAATCAAACTGGCTTATAATCACCTTCCCTTCCCCTCCCCACAACAGACACCCTGTGAGGTAGGTGGGGCTGAGAGAGCTCTAAGAGTACTCTGACTAGCTCAACGTCACCCAGCTGGCTTCATGTGGAGGAGTGGGGAAACCAATCTGGTTCACCAAACTGGTGTCCGCCACTCATGTGGAAGAGTGGGGAATCAAACCCGGATCTCCAGATTAAAGTCCACCACTCCAAATCACTGCCCTTAACCACTACACTATGTTGGCTACATCACGCTACAGTCTCGTCATAAAAAGTTTCATAGTCAATTGATCAGTCAAGAGATAACAAAAAGCAGTTTGTGGAGAGAAAAGGGATGGTTCTAAATTGTGTGTAAAGGAGGCAAACAGATTCTGCTTGCAAGTGAAGGATAGGAGCAACCATATTCTTAAACAGTTTGTTATTTTTAAACACACTTCAAAATACAGAGGTTTTCAGAAAGAGGCCAAAAAAAAAAAAAAAAGTCTTGACAGTCTTTTCCTTTTCTAGAAGGCAGTGTAACAGTAATCCCAGCAGTGGAAATATGGACGGCCATCAGAAACAATGCTGAGTCTTGTTGACAACAGCAGATGTATCCCAGATGAAAGCTGCTAAATTAAACCATCAGGTCTCCACCTTCTTGTCAGATAGCATGTTAATTTTCACAGCTAAAACCAGTAGAGCATGTCACTTGTTTTTTACAAGGTAGTTCATTACAGAAATTGGACATCTCTGCACTCTGACAGGGATTGGGAAAACAGAGGTTTCTATTTAATAACACATGTGGAGTCTCCGGTTGTTTACAAAACTGAGTGGGTGGGTTCATCAAATACATCAGGCCTTCCCTTAAGTCTAATTCCTGTTTATAGATGAGGGTGGGGGGAACTCATTGGTTGAAAGCCATGAAGCGCAAATGTTAAAAAGGTGGTGGTGGGGGAACCTATCTTGGAACAGTTCTGCAACTTGTTTGCAAGGATTTACTCATTTCAAAAAACTGTCTGTCTTTTTTCTTGATTATCAAAGGTTGGAATGGTTTCTGCCTTCCACTTTGGCACCATTTTGTGTTTCATATCCTTGGGAGATGCCTAATCAGTTGCAGGTTTATTCCAAGGTGGTTAAAGGATTTAGGTAGTGTCTCCTGGCAGTTAAGAGTTTGGAAAGGGATAATTCGGTGAGAAAAAGATCAACCAAGAATCCATTGTGTCAGATGTTATGGGAGGGTCTGCCTCTGTCCTGCCCGTTAAAGGAGGCCTACTCTCAGTAGTTCAGAAAAGGCCTGTCCATTCAAGTATGTAGTTGAAAATTGTACTGTTTGGGTTCCGGATCAAGTTCAAGTTCTTTATTATTACAGTCCACAACCAGTATATGGTTCCGGATCAAGAAATCATGCATATCATTTTTTTTTTAACTCTCAGTAGAATAACCACTTTGGCAAGATACTTAGAAGATTAAGAAAACTTAAAAGATAGGTTTGGTGTCAAAGAAAATAAAGCATGCTGTGACCTTCAATTCAAACAGTAACCTCAGAAATGCTTGCTGTGGTCATAGGGTTGCCAGGTCCCTCTTCATCACCAGCTGGAGGTTTTGGGGGCAGAGCCTGAGGAAGGTGGGGTTTGGGGAGGGGAGGGACTTCAATACCATAAAGTCCAATTGCCAAAGAAGCCATTTTCTACAGGTAGGATTGACAGGTTCTTCTTCGCCACCAGCGAGAGGTTTTTAGGGCAGCCTGAGGAGGGCAGAGTTTGGGGAGGGGAAGGACTTCAACACCATAGAGTCCAATTGCCAAAGAAGCCATTTTCTACAGGAGAATTCTATCGGCTGGAGATCAGTTGTAATAGCAGGAGATCTCCAGCTATTACCTGGAGGCTGGCAACCCTATCTCCAGGGAAACTGATTTCTATCGCCTGGAGATCAGTAGTAATAGCGGGAGATCTCCAGTACCACTTGGAGGTTGGCAACCCTACCTGCAGCACCCATGCTGCTGGATGTGTGTAGGGGACCTAATATTCATGCAAAAGTGCCTCTGGGACAGGATGCAGAATGAGCTATAAATTATCCAGGATACACTCAAATATAAATCATGCCAGAAACATCTGGAGCAGACATAACCATGACATTTTAAAACCTTGTTTTCTGGTGGTATTCGACAGCAGCATCAACTGTTCTTTTATGGTAAGAGTGAAGATTAATAGAGATGTCAGATGGGCTGAGCCAGCATTTCTAGAGAAAGCATTACCCGTTCTGTGGGTGGGGTGAATCTCAGTGTAGTAGAAACTGTCAATGCAGCTGGAATAAAAGGTCACTTGTAAAGGAAATTATTGAAGTGTCAGGTTACTATTTCTTTGTATTTTACATAGGCAATAGTGGATTAACCCTCAATGATTTATGTTCGAATGGATTGGCTTGACAGTGAAAGAGACAGCGACCAATTACCCCCCAAACGAAAAAGAAGAGCAATCCTTAAAAAATAGATTATAGTGGAAAGGTATGCTTGGCTAGCTCTTTACAAGAATGAGTAAAGTTTTTAACCTTGTCAGTAGACTAATTTTTCAGCTCTACTCATTCATATTTATGAATTCCCTTTTCTAAGCAACACAGAAATGTGTAACAACCTGTAATTATTGAGCCTTATAAGAGCTGGTGTTGTATTACTAAATGTTTTCTTTCTTGTAGGCATCATAGCTGGCATATTTTGGGCCTACCCTCTCTTTAGTTTTGACACATTAATTAAGCCCCACTTTGGAGTGCTGGTTCAATAGATGTCAAAGGTAGTTTGCTTTGACCGGACAATCACCTCAGTTTTTCAGCATAGTTTAGACAGCTCCTTTGCCATGTAACTAGTGGCATAGTGTGAAAAATAATTACTTGAAAAATGCAATGCCCGGAAAAGAGGAAAACCCAACATGAGATGGATTAACTCAATAAAGGAAGCCACAGCCCTCAGTTTGCAAGACCTGAGCAAGGCTGTTAGTGATAGGACATTTTGGAAGTCATTAATGGATAGGGTCGCCATGAGTTGAAAGTGACAGCACTTACCACACACAGTGTCTGTTCCCTCATTTTTAGCAATCTGAAACCTACTTCATCTGCTTAAAAAGGTTCTTCCATGTTGTCTGCTACCCAATGAGACAAAGGTAAAGGCAGTCAGTCCCCTGTGCAAGCACCAGTTCATTACTGACCCATGCGGTGATGTCACATCAAGACGTTTACTAGGCAGGCAATGTTTTACGGGGTGGTTTGCCAATGCCTTTCCCAGTCATCTACACTTTACCCCCAGCAAGCTAGGTACTCATTTTACCAGCCTCAGAAGGATGGAAGGCTGAGTCAACCTTGAACCAGCTACCTGAAGCCGACTTCCATTGGGATCGAACTCATGTCGTGAACAGATAGGGTTGCCAGGTCCCTCTTCGCAGTACTGCAGTCAAAAGCTCTGTTCATAGGGTTGCCAACTTTCAGGTACTAGCTGGAGATCTCCTGCTATTACATCTGATCTCCAGCAGATAGAGATCAATTACCTGCAGAAAATGGCTTCTTTGGCAATTGGACTCTATGGCAATGAAGTCCCTCCCCCCCCCCACAATCCCCACCCTCCTCAGGCTCTGCCCCAAAAATCTCCAGGTATTTCCCAACCTGGAGCTGGCAACTCTAGTTGGGATCCTACTGACAGATCTACCACAATTCTTTGCAATTCTAAGGGGGCCTGGACAACAGCATTGGTATATTTTGTTGCCTGCTATGGCCCAGGCTAGCCTGATCTCGTCAGATCTCAGAAGCTAAGCAGGGTCCGCCCTGGTTAGTATTTGGATGGGAGACCATCAAGCAATACCAGGGTTGCTGTGCAGAGGAGGGCACTGGCAAACCACCTCTGTTAGTCTCTTGCCATGAAAACCCCCAAAAAGGGGGTCGCCATAAGTCGGCTGCAACTTGAAGGCACTTCACACACACGCACACAAAGCAGTAGTTCAGGAGTTAGATGTGGCTTTTGCAACACAGTGTGAGCATTCATATCATGAGAGAATGCATCAGTCTGATGCATTAAATTCCCTCACATGATATTGACTTCCTTATGGTAAGCCTGTTGTTCAGGGACCTAACAGAGCTGATGGATACCTTTCTCTGAAGTGCTTCTGAAATTATTTCATAGAACCATGCCAAAAGATTTGCTGAAGTCAAGGTTCACTGTATCCGCAGGAATTTCTCATTCTCCACATCAGAGTGACCATTGATCATGCACATTCAGGGAGCTCCTGAGGATGGCTTCCCCTGCCCACCTCAGGGCATTGTCCTGATCATGATGAATGTGTCATCTTATATATACATCACAAGCACAGTCTCCCAGTTATCCATGCTATGGCAAAGCACCTTTCTGTTGGTAGATGGTGACATGAGAAAGGGAAAGGATCTGCTCATGGCGAATGAGTCATGAGTGGGGAGTCTCTCTAAACAAACCAGCCCCCACAAGCCCAGAGGAGTCATGAATCAGCCCTGCCAAAGCATGCTTGTCCCTCTCTTTTGCTTCTGCTTCCATCATTTGTCTCCCCCCACCCTTCCCATTGTTTGGATCAAAGAAGGCAGCCCCTGAGGACGGCACATGAGTGATTGGCAACCGGCATTAGGCAAAGGTCAGTGCTAATTATGGTGTCTTATTTGCATGAAGAGGTTTGAAAGATGGAGACTAAACTGACAATGGCATTTGCTGCCAACAAATTACTTGGCTGACGGGACAATGTCACTGCTCATCAATGCTGATCTAGTGTAAGCCGGTACTTGAGCAATTAAGGGAGATAGAAACGGGGCCTCAGAGAGTTACCTTTCAGTGAGTAATTACTATAGGTGTCAACAAGCATGGAGAAAAGAGATATATTTACTGTATATGTGAATCAAGGTTATAAATAATTGGAGAGTTGCATAGGATAATCACCTATGTCTCTGGCTCACTAATCTTCCTGTCTCTACCTTCTGTTTTCTTAAATCTTCCACCCTGATTATTCCTATTCAGGAAGAGATGGGTAATATATGATGATTAGTCTCTGCAGAATAAGACAAAACATGAATAATTTCTTTATTAATTGAGCCATATGAATTGGCAGACAGAGCGTGGGTTTTGTTATTTACCTACCAAACCATCCCATCATTATCTAGCCTTCGAGGTTGTGAAATATTTGTGTAGCAGCTTCACTTCCCATGCAGACAGTGATCACAAAGTCAGCATTGGAAGGCTTGATCAACCCTTGTGGTCTCAGCTGAAGTCAGCCTGCATGGAGTACATTAATTAGGGTTGCCAACCTGCAGGTACTGGCTGGAGATCTCCTGCTATTACAACTGATCTCCAGCCGACAGAGATCAGTTCACCTCGAGAAAATGGCCACTTTGGCAATTGGACTCTATGGCATCTCCAGGTATTTCCCAACTTAGAGCTGGCAACAGAGGCGGATCTACTGTGAAACTAATGAAACTTAAGCTTCAGGGCCCCCAATCCTGGAGGGGCCCCCGAAGCAACTTTTTTTTAAATTAGTGAATTTCTCTAAGAAATCAATGGGGTTTTTTAGTGATAGAATCATAAGCCAATGGGTTGAAGTACTTAATATTGACTTTAGAGTATGCTCTAATAATACCCATTTAACATTGCCTCAAAATGTCCCTGTAATTGGTCAAATTTCAAAATTTTCTTGGGGGCTTACAGTGCTCGAACCCCCAGCTGTAAGGGCTCACTGAGCTCACCAGAATCTATTCATAGCCTACATTTTGGCAGCTGGATCCTCAAATCCTTTGTTGGTGCATGGCTTAATAATTCTATAGCTCAGCCCTTAGGCTAGAGCCAATCAGAACCATAAAAAGACATCTGAATTCTCAATTCAGGCTGCATTCGTCTTGCTTGTGCATTTTAACACCAAAAGATCAGATTTTTTACCTCTTTATTCCTCTGATGACACCCTCCCTATTATTATTATTTATTAGTTAAATTTGTAGCCCACCCTCATTCCTGGTCAAAGCCGGGCTCAGAGTGGGTGTCATGATCCTAGGCCTCAAGTGCAGCCTACAGGCCCTAGGGAGGCCTATATTAAAGTAGTTACCAGGCCTACATCTCCGGGCCTTGTGATTGGTGGAAGAGGATTTACAGGGAAGGCTAGGGCCAATCAGGGGTAAGGGAGTGGTGCCTGGGGAGAAGGAATAAAGTGCCTTGCATGAAAAGGGAGGGGGTTCACTCCTAGGGAGCAGGGCTGGGGAGAGGCTGCTGTAGATGGAGAAATCCCTCATCCAGGAAGGGGTGAGGCCTAGTGCCAGGAGTTAGCCTGAGGCCTAGTGCCAGGAGACGGCTAGGGACAGTAAAGATAGATGTGTTAGGGTTTTTATTTGTTTGATTGCCTGCCTTTATTGGTTTTGTCGTCCTATTGTGGCTTGAGTTATCATTCTTATTAGACCTTTTTAATAAACTGTTTGTTACTCTGCCTGGGTCATCATGCCTCATTTGGTCACCAGGGGCAGGCAGGGTGCTCTGGGCCTTCTTGAGTTAGGCTCACACCAGAGTGGTGGAAGCTACTGAAGATCCCCATTCCTCTCTCTTACCTGACAGCGGGTAACAACAATCATAATAAAATCATATCGATCTAAAATTCATAAGTAATCAATAAAATTCATAAAACCAATCAATACAGTTAACAAGATGGTACTCATATAATTAAGGGCCATTGGAGGCCTGGCCAAGCAGCCAAATCCTCATATCAGAAGCCCTGAGGGAGAGGAGAGGGAGGCCAGTAACGATGACAACCTGTGGTCGCCCTCAATTGTAGGCCTGGTGGAAAAGCGCTGCTTTACAGGCCCTGCAGAACTTCTGAAGGTCCCATAGGGCCCTGATGTTACTTGGAAGATAATTCCATCAGGCTGGGGCCAGGGCCTTGTTGGATGTTGCCCTATTGTTGCTGGTTGCGAAGGGGCCCCCATAACAGTTCAAGCTTCAGGGCCCCAAAAATGTAGATCCGCCACTGGCTGGCAACCCTAACATTAACACTGGTGGTGGTGGTGGGGAATAGTAGCTATCCCCTTAGATTGCCTAAACATTTTAGAATCACTGTGGAGAGGGACACTCAGTGTCACTGGGCCCATCCCTGGTCTGTCAACATGTAGCCTATAGTCAGTGGCAGACTGGGAGGCCAAAGCTACCCAGGAAAGGGCTCCATCCCCCCTCAGGCCAATCCCCCATGCCTACCCTGATGAAGATCAGATTGGAGGCAGCACCATCATTCTCCTCCATACCTAGGGTTACCAACCTCCAGGTACTAGCAGGAGATCTCCTGCTAATACAATTGGTCTCCAGCGGATAGGAGAAAATGGCTGCTTCGGCAATTACATATGGCATTGAAGTTGCTCCCTTCCCCAAACCCCACCCTCCTCAGGCTCCACCCCAAAAACCTCCTGCCTGTGGTGAAGAGGGACCTGGCAACCCTATCCTCACCAGTCACACCACACCTAGGATGACAGAGGGCCCTGCCATGCTTGTGCTCCTTTTGATTAGTTATAGCACTGGGGGTGGGCAGATTCTTGGCCAGGTGACCCTAGAGCAGTAGCCCACTGGGATTTCATCCAGTAAAGTAAGCAGCTAATAGGACTCTGTCTATGTCGTAAAAGGTACCAGATTGCCAATTGTATGTCTCTTCCCCCCCCCCTTTTTCAGGACAATTGATTCCGGTCAAGGTGTATGAGCTGAATCAGGAAATGGTGCAGGCAAAAGTTAAATGCCCTCACCCAGCCCTGATTGAATTTGGGACCACTCCAGACAGGCAGTCAGCTTTTATGAACCCTCTTTGCACACTTCCCACCATCACCTAATTGTGGTCTGAGTGGTTATTGTTATAAGCAATCTTGGTATGTGAGGCAAATGCCTTCTTTAAAGGGTAACTGTTAACCTATGTTGATTATATTTCCAGTGTTGCTATCATTATTCTGAAGTATAAAAATACACAAAAATGCTCTTGACACTGCTGCTGTTCTGCAATTTGATGTTTAATAGCTCCAAGAACAGACCTGTGAACTTTTCATAACTGTTCCCTTCTGCTGAAATCTCTTTGCTCCTACTAGTAAAAATCCGTTAGTCTACCTGCTGCTGTTTAAAGAAAAAAAAGGCCAATGTGCTATATACTTACTGTTATAATACAATCCTATGCAACGTTATTCCAGCGCAATCTACTCCAGTCTAAGCCCACTGAAATGATTGGTCTTAGACTGGAGTAACTCTCCTTAGGATTTGCATTGTTAATCATACATTCCCTCACACACACACTGCTGACCCTACCAACTGAACATATTCTAACAAGGAACAAACACTCTGAGTAAAACTAGTAACTAGTAGCAGCAGATTCAGTGTAACCAGCTGCTACACGAAGAATAACTTACACATAAAACTCTCTAATTTTGAATTTTAAAGTGACATTACCCTTGAAATAGTTACCACAAAGGCATGTGACTCCCACCCAGACCCCCAAAATATTAAAGTTCATAAAACAACTTATAAAAAGCTATCAGGTCCACTCTTGTTATTTTATCAGGGGGAAACAGTTTTTGAAGTATAGATCCCAAAACTCTCATGCTTTAAATGTGTTTTTTCTACATTTAGGAGTTTCAATGAAATAGTTACTACAAAGGCATGTGCCTCCCATCAATAGGGTTGCCAGCTCCAGGTTAGAAATACCTGGAGATTTTGGGGTGGAGCCTGAGGAAGGCAGGATTTGAGGAGGGACGGGACTTCAGTGGGGTATAATGTCATACAGTCCATCCTCCAAAGCAGCAATTTCCTACAGGTGAACTGATCTCTGTCACCTGGAGATCTGTTGTAATCTCAGGATATCTCCAGCCACCACCTGAAGGCTGGAAACCTTACCCGAACCCCAAAATATTAACGTGCTTGAAACAACTTTTTAAAAGCTATCAGGTCCAGTCTGTTATTTCATCAGGGGGAAACAGTTTTTAAACTATAGATCCAAAAAACTCTCATGGTTTAAAAGGGCTTGCTCTACATTTAGAAGTGTCAACGAAGAAGTATGAAAAACTTTCAAAGCAAAAAAAAAAGTCTAATGCTCTGTGTTTATATTGTGAAAAATGATCACTAAGGTGTTCTTCCATGGGCCCAGTTCTAATTTGGCTTTTATATTCTGAAATTCTCACCTTGAGAGCTCTAGTGGCCCTCCCCCACATTCATTATCTCATATGGATTGATATCATAGAGATTACTTGACTCAAATTACAATTTTTAAATTGTTTTAAATGGTATTGTCTTCTGGATAGATAAAATCCTTGATCTCAAGAGACTGAGCAGCACACCCATAATGCCCTATAACATGATTTTGACTAGAGGCTGCAAGATATCCAAGTGGACCAATTTGTCCATAAGACTGGTTTTCCCACCCAAGACAGAATTTCACAGCCTGATATATCTCATATTAGGTGCCAATGTTTGTATATAACATCTTTTGCATGATATCACAAGGAATGAAATTCCATCACCCATACAACAAGCTGTGAAGAATTTGCTGCTGACTAAACAACTCAGATTTTATTGGCTCTATTTCTCAGATGAGATATAACCGTCTTGAGGAACTTCCATTGAGACAGTTCTGTAACAAGCAAGCTAGCCAGCACGTCCTGGTGCTGGCTAGATGTGCAGTTTCTTTTCAAATGTAAGAACTGGCTGAATGGTAAGTGCTCCTTAAGATGTCTAGGATGGTGAAGCAATGAGATTTTGTCTGTAAATGTAGCGCACCCCCCTAATCTGTACAGAACCATCTATCTTATATACCATGAGATCTAATTTTAAAAAAGGAATATGAACACTGTGGTGACGAGTGGAAAACTTAATATATAACACAATGTTAGTGAAGATTTCTCTGGAATCTGCTTGCAATCACAACATTTTGCTTTTTACATGAGACCAAGTGCCGTATAATGGTTAGAGTGCCAGTCTAGGATCTAGGAGACCCAGGTTCAATTCCCCACTTTGCCATGGATGCTTGCTGAGTAACCTTTTCTTCTGTCTTTCTATATTTCACTCTTACCACTCTGCTATATCCTTCCGAGGTTGGTAAAGTGAGTACCCAGCTTGCTGGGGGTAAAGTGTAGACAACTGGGGAAGGCAATGTCAACCCTATAAACATAGTCTGCCTAGTAAACATCGGGATGTGACATCACTCCATGGGTCAGTAATGACCCGGTTCTTGCACAGGGGACTACCTTTACGTTTTAAGCATAATTACACTCTGCAATCCTAAGCATAATTACACCCTGCTAAATCCACTGAACTCATTGGTAATCTGCTTAAGATGGAACTGGAAGTGTGGTTCATTGGAGGAAGGCTTTTTCATATAACAGAAGGGAATTAAGGATTTAACCCGTAGCACTTTAAAACCAAAAGCTGTAACTTCAAATCTCCAAGCTGTTATCTTCTTTTGTTCCAAGTCTTACCCTTTCCACAACTAAATTCAATAAAATTCTTAATATACTTAATAACAACAACAAAAAATAGTAACAAAGCATTCTTAATACAATTTAAATTCAACTTATATGTTGGTTTGAGATTCAGTTCTATTCCCTGCAACAATTTTTCCTCAAAACAAATTTTCACAAATCAATGCACGTAAATCAAATTTTAAACTATATGAGGAACATTAACAGTTAAAAAAGAAACACCAAAAAGAGTGCAAAACACTAAAATCGTTAAGTCTTTAGTTAACTAAATTAAATTTAAAACTCCATTAAAATATGTAAAAGTTCTCTTCATCATTGTAGTAACACAAGCTTTTGTTAGATATTACTAAACCTTGCTGTTTTGCGAAATATTCAACCTTTTATATATTTTGTTCAATTTATTTGCTAGCTTTGTTAAATAGAACTAAACCTTGCTATGGCTTGCTAAATTGTCAACCTTTTATTTTATTTATCTTATTCTATTTATTTCCTCTATTTAAGTATTTTCTTAGATGTCCTTTTCTTTCCTTTCCCAAGTTACCCCAAATGCATTTTCTTTTGGGGCCAATAATAGTGGGAAGGTACTACTGGTGTAATGCTGTTCAAGCTGAACCAATCTTAGCCTGCTCATTCCTTGAACTGAAGTTCAAACTCCTCTCAAAGCCAGTCTTGGCCTTGTGACAAACCCTTTCTTTTTTCCAAATCAACATTAGTCCACTTGACATTCCGAGCAGCATAATCAAATTATATGATGAATAAATTAGTAATCCATAATGGCTTTTTAAAAATGCCTCCTCGGTGCTGATAGAGCTAGAAAGCATAAACCTGCAGGAGGCTTTTGTCTCTGCCTGGGTCTGCCATTAAATTCTTTTATATCAAAACCAGAAGCACGTCTGCTTGTGAGGTATTACTTCAAGGCACTTGGATGCCAAAGTTCTTGATTTAAAAACACTTCTCTGAATTCCTGAAAGGTTTACCAGGCTGCTCTCCTTGCGTTTCGTGCTTCATAGGCAATAAAAGATGGTTGTGTGTCAGAACTGGTCCTTGGCTCTTGGCTTCAGTTTTCTTTCACAAGGATCCTAATTGTTCCAAACGATTCGGTTTAGTTTTTTTGTTTTATATCAATAATACGATGATGGTCAGCCAGATCCAACTGCTTCTATGCCGGCAAAATACATAGCAGTGTAATTTTTTTTTTTTTTTGGAAAGTTATCACACCTTGCTGCCTTAAAGTTATATTTGTATTTTGTGGATAGAATGAAAGAAATCCATAATGTTCATCACCATAGATATGCTTATTATAAAAAAAGAAAAAGCTGACAAGAGAGGGGTTCAATGGGATATACTGCCTCCTTATAAATGTATTTAATTCATTTGTACCCTGTCTTTCTCCCCAATGAGGACTCAAAGCAGCTTACATCATTCTCCTCTCGTCCATTTTATCCTCCCAACAACCCCGTGAGGTAGGTTGGGCTAAGAGAGTGTGACTGGCCCAAGGTCACTCAGCGAGCTTCCCTGACACGAGTGGGGATATGGACTTGTTAGGGTTGCCAGGTCCCTCTTTGCCACCGGCAGGAGGTTTTGGGGGTGGAGCCTGAGGAGAGCAGGGTTTGGGGGAGGGAGGGACTTCAATGCCATAGAGTCCAATGGCCAAAGCGGCCATTTTCTCCTGGTGATCTGATCTCTATCGGCTGGGGATCAGTTGTAATAGCAGGAGACATTCAGCTACTACTTGGGTCTCTGAGACCCTAGCCCAACATTCTTAACCACTAAACCACACCAATAGCTGTTCAGAAATTCTAAATCATGTTATAAAGAATTCTTTTTACTTCACTCTATCAGACTCATATGACCTCATTAACAATAAGGAATCAGAACTAAGAGGTTTCTCAGTACAAAAGTAGGGAAGCTTCTGAATTTTTCATCTATGCCAGTCAATTGAAAAATCCCCATTTCACTTTTTCTATTCTCTTGTGTAAACCACCTGTGTTTGTTTTCCAGAACAAAAAGGGTGGAGGAACAAAAAGGCTCACAATGACAACATATGAAAAAGGGCACATTCGATCTTCCAACAAAGTGCACCTTAACCATGTTTTCTGAAGAGGCTGCATAGAAAGTTTCTGAATACACAACATCCTTCACTGAAATCCAGAGTAAAACACAAGTGAGTGAGCCAGATTGGCTTACCATGATGCAGATCCATGAGCTTGCTAAGGGATGCAAGAACCGAACAGCCCCAGAACGGGTTGGGGAGTCTGCAGAAGTTCCATTATCCAGCCATATACATAAAGGGTATGCCATTTTAGTGCATTTCTACACCTGCCAATACTCATACTATTTAATGTGTCATTGAACTGCTCTCTCGCAATGTGTGTCTGTAGGGAATGTGCCTATAGGAAGAAAAAGAGATGTTAAAACTTTATGGGCAATATACATTTTGTGCTCACGTCACGGAGGCAGAAAAAACAAACCTTGCTGAAATCCATTCCTCTGACTTGTGAATAAATGTAGTTAGGTTCTTGTTCATGAAAATGCTCTTAGCTTTTGTTGACTGAATACCAAGATGCTGAAACACCTACTGCCACCACTGATCAGTGTGACTTCAACAATAATCTTTACATGAATATATTCTGTGAAAGCCAAAAAGCAATAAAATTCTGTTGTGGGGCTACTGCATTTTACTATTTGATATATAAAAGTGACTTATTTCTGTATGTACAGTGTCATGGGTTTTTAAAAAAAATAATTGCAATTTCACTGATAAAGTTAGTAATGGCCATTCTCTGACTGCCCCTCCCTTTCCTCCTGGCACTCCTTTTAAAATAGTGTGTCCAAGAGGGTGAGGGAACCACTACCAGTATCAAAGTTATAAAGCATTGAAAAGAAAATTTCCACAAGTGTGCTCTCAGTACAGCACCAGATTGAGCAAGGGATTCAAAAGAAAAGGGTCAAATGTAGTTCCTCTATCCCTCCCTCTATAAATGCCCTAGCAGATGTTAAATATAAGGCAGGCTCCTTAGCTTAGGAAGTTACAGATGTTCTACAGGATTTCCGCAACCTTGATGCCTCTTTCTAGTGTGTAGGGCACCACATGGCAATGGCTGCCTACTACAGACCTTAGGTAAGAGTTCTGTCTGCCTCAGTGGATTCAGCACAAAAGAGGAGACCCCTTCCTCTCTCCCAGGAGTTTTATCATCTCTCTTTCACCTCCCACTGGTCAGGTCAAAGAAGCTTTTCCTGAAGTCTCCAGGAGTTTCAAGCACTTAGTTCCTCCAAATTGCTTGTCCCTGCTAGATATTACCTGTCCAGCTGGAGATAATTGTCTTTAGCAAGACCTATTAGCATTTCTAAAAGGTGGCTGAGGTGAGGCTGGAAAGCAATTGAGTTCCCTCCTCCTGCCGGTCCTGAGCCAAGAGAGAAGAATTTTTTAAAACTCCAGATGAAGGTTTTGCTCAGTACACACCTTCAAAGAAAGATGCATTTCTTCACATAGCACAATAAGAACTAGGACTGTCCTTAACACTGACTACATTCTCAAACATCTGTTCAGTATTAGGGAAAGCATGACAAAAGATTTCACTACTAAAGAAACATAAGCACCTTTCTGATTCCAGGGACCTCTAACATACACAAAAAAGCAATTCTTGCACTACATTAAAAAAAGTCTTAAGTGGCTGCAGCACAATTGATGGAAGCATTGCCAGCCCATTTGATTGGCAAAAGGTTATTAAATAAAGCAAATCTTGCAAGAGTTCATCAGAACTGGTCAGTACCTCTTGTATTATTTCAAGCTGGAAGGGAATTTATGGGATGCTTGTCAATAGTCAAATCTGTTTGTCTATATATAAAATGAAATCAGTACACATCTGTAATCAGCACTGATTAAATTCCCCCCACCCTTTCTCCAAGGCGCTCAGGTCGGCACACAGGGTCCTCCTCCATTTTAGTCTCAGAACAGGGCTGCGTGGTATGTTATGTAGAATCTTTATACTTTAATGATATTGCTCACATGGCCAATTCGGCCCTGAACAAGGGTCACACTAAGATCAAAATAAGAAAAAGCAAAAGTAACTAACAGATCCATAAAGAAATTAATACTCTTTAATCTTAATTGTCTGGGAAAGAAATTTGGCAATAGCCAATGTAATATTAAAATCCCCTGCTAAAATAATCTTCAAAGTCTCCAATCTAGAGGCAGATTCACAGATAAAAGTCTTTATCCATCTATCCCTAGCCTCGCTGAGCAGGTCACAGCCAACCAAGGCATGCTGAAGAGTGTCTATTGGCCAGAACCACACTGACATACTCTCTCACAATACGGAACCTTATTTAAATGACCTATTAATTCCCCTGATGGAATGGCATTCAGTCTACCCAGCATAAAAAGCCGTCTGTATTGCGGGATTGTCAAAAAATTAAAATACATTGGGAGGGATTGCGGCAAGTTTAGACCTAGGTATAGAGGTGAGCACACTCTACGTGCTCTAGCTTTAGTATTCTCAAAATCCAGTTTTTGCTTGCAGCCCAAGATGGATGAGAGAGGTTATGTAGAATCAAAGTGTATAAGGGTGACTGCCCATGGTAATGGGGCACACCTAAACAATAAAACTACTACACTGGGTCTCAGTTACATGAAACAGAAATATGACACAGTTTGCTTAACATCTTAACATAAGGGCAGGTGACATTGGTTAGTGGTAGAGCACAAACTTTATTTGCAGAAAAGTTCATTCCCAGTATCTCCAGAGAAAACAGTTTCAGGTGATAGCATTGGAAAAACCTCTGTCTGTTGCTCCAGAGAGCGACTAAGCAGTCAAAAGAGACTATATTGGGCTCAATGGGCCAATGGTCTGTGTAGTAGAAGTCTGCTTCACAATGTTCGGGATGAAGTACACCAGAAATTTTAACAAAGACATGAATAACAGAGGACATTTACAAGTCTGTTAAAAAAAGAACATTATAGTGCAAAGCAGAAAGGCAAAGAACAAATCAAATAAGTCAATGAATTTATTATTATTTCAACAATTTGAACAAAATTTATACAGAATAGCAATTTATAAAAACAGGTTCTCACACATTAAAATAATATATGGACCACCCAGTTTAGCTCATGGACTCCCCTATCATTGTACTAATTTGCCAAGTCAACTAGACCATAATACAATATTCCTAAATGTTTTTCCTAGATCAACAAAGATCTCTTAATAGCTAACTAGCAATATAACTTAAATTTACCTATCATTGAGAAAACATGCAAAGAAATCTCCATTTGGAATTTCTACCAAAAAATGACTGGTGTACTTCATAATATGAGGAAAGAATAACTCATTAGCAGGAGAACAAGTGAAAAAAGCAGATTCCCAAACAACTATATATATCTGTAACCACATACAAACCTACTACTGCTAGAACAAAGGACACTCTGACACTAATCAACATGCCAGCCCCACTCAATCCATACATGGCTTCCCACACACACTGTAAACAGTATACAGAGTTGCACCTTAGCTATTCGGGCATTACTATGCCTGAATAATAAGCACAGAACCCATAATTTCTAAACATTTCACTTTTGAAAGATACCAGAGGTACATATGTAAGTGCCTTCCCTGAAGACTATTTTTCCCATGATTAATGTGTTAGCGTTTGCTTTAATCTCTTGCCATGTGCAGCAAAAAAAAGGACAAATAATGTTTATGTTAGATTGGCCCCTCCTATCGATCGCCTAACAACGGCTTTTATGCACTACAGGCAGCTTGAACCGTGCCTAATTACCGAACTGGACATCTGCTTTCAATCTCGCAGTCAACACACAAGGTTCTTCTTGTCCTGGTGCTTGCACAGTTGTCCCCTTTGTTTATTTATGGTTTGGTTTTTAAATTATATGTAAACATGCATGGAGACAACAGTGTTGTAATGTTTGAAGTCTCCTGTACTGTAGTTAGCAGATAGGACGAAATCCCTGTTTTCCCTATTAATGTGGACATTCAGACTTGTCGGTAGAGACTTGTGGTTGTAACCTAACCAAACAAAACTCCCCACTGTTGGTGAAAATTAATCTTATTTATTATATTTGTAATTGCTTCACCTTCTCCTTGGGGATTTTGCTACCATGTGCTCCCATCTGTATTAATCATTTCTAGCTAATGAGTTCAAGCTTCAACTGCTCTGTCAGCTGACAGAACAGAGATTTTCTATCCAGATAGTTTTGCTTCTATTCATTTCTTTCATTTTCTTTCCATCACTGCTCACTGTAAGCCTAAACAACAATTTCTAGACTTTATAAATACAGACTGGATTTTTCTTTGGAAGACCCTTCGTATTAAGGGTAGTGTTAAACTGCATACAGATATATTCTCTGCATTGCCATAAATGGGGAAGGACATGCTTGCTGCAAGATCCATGTGCACAAACAATGCAGTAGATTTTTGGAATGGCAAGCAAATGTACTTTAACATAACTGAGCTGCTTTGCTAAATCACAAAACTTCAGCGAAGGACTGGTTGAGATGGTCCTACTTTGGCCCAGGAATATGGATTAGATTGATTGCTTCTGAAGTCACATGACCTATGTTTCTATGACCTGTTTCTATGATAGGGTTGCCAGCTCTGGGTTGGGAAATGCAAGGATATTTGGGGGCCGGAGCCTGAGAAGGGCAGGGTTTGGAGGGACTTCAGTGCCATAGAGTCCAATTGCCAAAGCAGCCAATTTCTCCAGGTGAACTGATCTCTATCGGCAGGAGATCAGTTGTAATCCCAGGAGATCTCCAGCCACCACCTGGAGGTTGGCAACCCTATTCTAAGACCTCTTGTCTCTAACTAAGTATACCAATGGCTCATATAGGATTGAAATTCCTTTATCATCTAGCTGGAGGGTGAGAGATTCAAAACATATAAAAGGAAGTATTTCTTCACACAACATACAGTTAAATTGTGGACTCCCTCCCTGTTAGCAGTATCCTGTAGTTAAAAGTAAGATGTTTTATTGATGCTCTAATGATACAGATTGAACAAAAATAAAACCTAGATTAACCCATATATTGGTTTATTTATTTAGGGTGGTTAAAACAACCACCCTATTATTTATTTATTTAGGGTGGTTAAAACAAAAACGGACTGTGAAGAGCTTCAAAAGGATCTCTCCAAACTGGAGGAGTGGGCATTAAAATGGCAAATGAGATTCAGTGTGAGCAAGTGTAAAGTAATGCATATTGGGGCAAAAAATCCCAACATATATACTGATGGGATCTGCGCTGGCAGTGACAGACCAAGAAAGGGATCTTGGGGTGGTAGTGGACAGCTCGATGAAGATGTCAACCCAGTGTGTGGCTGCTGTGAAGAAGGCAAATTCCATGCTGGCCATCATTAGACAAGAAACAGAGAATAAAACTGCTGCTATCATAGTGCCCTTGTACATAGTGCCCTTGTATGGTGAGGCCACACTTGGAATGCTGTGTACAGTTCTGGTCACCACAACTAAAAAAGGATATTGCAGAGCTTGAGAAGGTTCAGAAAAGAGCAACCAAAATGATCAGGGGGGTAGAGCAACTGCCCTATGATGAGTAATTAAAACGCTTAGGGCTGTTTAGCTTGGAAAGGAGATTAAGGGGAGACATGATAGAGGTCTATAAAATTATGCATGGTATGGAGAGAGTGGACAGGGAGAAGCTTTTCTCCCTCTCTCATAGTATTAGAACACAGGGTCAGCTGCTGTAACTGGAAGGTGAGAGATTCAAAACAGGAAGGAGTCCTAGAAGGGCCCTGCCCATCCTCCTGGCTTTTCCTGAAAGAACCAACAGTGCATTCCTAAAGAGAGTTATTCCAGACTAAACCCATTGAAATGAATGGGTTTAGACTGGAGTAACTCTCCTTAGGCTTGAAGCCAGCCAGTACTGTTGTGGTTTCTTAGCAGTGGCCACAGATAGCATCCCTTTGTAAAACCCACTGGTGCTTCTTTGATCATTTTGGGGGTTCTTAAACCTCCAATGTATTTTTTTTTTAAGATTCTAGATTTTTTTGCAAACCTGGAGAATTTTTTTCAGGTGTGTAGAAAGATCTGTCTTGTTTGTTCATGGCTCCAGTCTCCATGCTTATCCACAGATTTAGCCACATTGAGAACTAGATATATTGATTTCAAAATTGAAGAAAGGCATGAAACATTTAAAAAAAACATTTTAAAGACTTTGTAAGAGAGAGATTAGGAGATTTTTTTCAGTTATTTTTTAAATGATTCAATAATACAAATAATCCAAATTCATGTACTCTTTACAAATAGTCTATTTGTACCACAACAGGAATTTAACAAAATAACAAAATAAATTATCTCTTTTTATGGAATACTGGAATTTACATAATTCACTTGATGGGGTTAAAAATAGGTATTTAAACTGATATATGTTTTTGTCACATATGGGTGTATACAGGTGAATGCCTGTGTATGAATGTTCTATTTTATTGTATTTGGATTTTTTAAAAGGAATTTTGTGGGCGTGGTTTGTTTGATAAAGTATATTGCAAAATATCCAAACGAGCAAGGATAACGTAATATTTTAAACCATCGTTTTATTTTTCAGAACACCAAATTCACTCAGCACTGTGGAGGTTGTAATTACACATTATATAAGTGTTTGCATGCACGGCTTGTGAATTCAAGTATAAAATCATATCGCAAAACTTATTTCGCTCCACCGAAATGGAATTTTTCAGTGTGACCCCAAACAGTTTTACTCATAGTTCTGCTGTGGCGCCTCCGTCTTATTCTGTCCATTCAAAAGACAAATGTTATGTCTTGGAAGTGATTTTAGTTTGAGTTTCAAAGTAAAAGCATGTTGGGACATTTAGCATTTAAGCTGTTGCTGACTTTTTAATCTATCCTATGCTTAATACGTATTCTATTAAGGAAACCACAGAACAGTAGGTTATCTTTTATGTTACCTTTTTGCAATGCATATGCCATATGTGCTACACAGTTCAGTGCAGACACTGTGCTAGATCACCTACAGGTCTTGATCCCCTGCTGTACAGAGTTACAACCAGGTGAGCTAAGAGCGGCTTGGCTGGCTAATTGAGATGTATTTCTCTGGTTGGACTCTATTTTCTTAACAATCTGGCATCTCAGTATTGTTTCAGTATTTTTGTAGGGATGAGTAAAAGTTATGCATTTTTTCATCTTACCAGTGGCTTTGTTTTTCTCCTTTTCACTGTTGGCTTTGTAGAAAATCTGTACTGTGTAGGCATGTTGTAAGTTATATGTGCAGTTTATGCAGCACTATATAGTCAGAGTACGGTTCTATATTAATAATATATGTATAGTGCTGTTTAATTACAAACACTGTTACAAAATGTCTGCATTTTATGGGGGGAAACTAGAGTGCAAAGGAACAGAAAATGTGAAAGTATAGCATCATAGGTTGGTTCACCCAAGGGAGAAGTGAATTTGACACTAGGATTTTCAGGTTGAATCCCCAGGGATGAAATCAGCTCTGTGTTAAATTCCAGGGGGTTAGCTGTGTTAGTTTGCCATAACCAAAAGAACAAACAGTCTTACCTTAACAACTAACACATCTATAGTGCAATCTTAAGCAGAGTTATACCCTTTAAAGTCCCTTGAAGTCAGTGGGTTTTGAAGTATATACCTGTGCTGAGGATTGTTCTGTTATTGTGGCATAAGTTTTCATGAGCCAGAGCCCACTTTGTCAGATGCGCTATTACATTCAGTTGACAGGTAGATGAAGACATACACATAAAGTTACAAACACCAGATCAGCAATTCCTTGTTCTTTATTTCTTGTTCTTTTCACCTATTAAACTGTATATTGCTATTTTTCTTGTGTTTCTTCCTCTATCTCTCAGATTTAAAAGACATACAATTAGCCACATTTTCCCTTCCTTATTTCACAAATATTTATATTAGCATCTTTCTCCACTTTTTTGAGAATGTGCTTCACGTACAGCCCATTCCTGAAACAACGGCTTGCGGAGTCGGCAGGGAAGAGGCGCAGCAATGCCTCCTCCTAAGCCGATTTGCACACACCGTAAAACAAAACAAAAAAGCCGTTTCACATCTTTTTTGTTTTGTTTTACCTGGGCTAAAAGCCCCATTGAAAACAGCGAGGCTGCTCCTGCTCAAAAGCCGTGCCGAGCCGGGATAGGAAGCCGCCTAACCGGTGGCTCCTCCCCCACCCTGCCCCCAGAACACACCCCTGCCCCAGCGCAGCCTCTCTACGCTGTGGCTGGCGCCACGGAGAGGCCGAGCCGGCGGAGGGGGGAGGCATGGTCCCGCGGCGCTCTGCCACCAGCGGCCTGGCCTCGCCACCAGCATAAGTGCATGTAATCGCGTGATTACACGCACTTATGCTGGTGGCAAGGTCACGCCTCCTCCTATGGAATTTCAGCCTATTTTTCAGGAATGGGCTGCTAGAATATAAGAATAATTGTGGTCCCATCATCTATATATCTGTATATCTCTCTATATATATATAGATGATGGGACCACATGAACACATGAAGCTACCTTATGCTGAATCAGACCCTTGGTTCACCGAAGTCAGTATTGTCTACTCAGACTGGCAGCAGCTCTCCAGGGTCCCAGGCACAGGTCTTTCACATCACCTACTTGCCTAGTCCCTTTAACTGGAGATGTCAGGGATTGAACCTGGGACCTTGTGCATGCCAAGCAGATCCTCTACCACTGAGCTACGCCCCCTCCCCCCTCTACCACATCTATGTATATGTGTGTATATACATATACATCTCCCCACATCTTCATTTGTTGACAAAGACTCAGTCCTGCAGTGCAAGGGAGGATCACTTTGGATAATGTTTTTTTCCATAATTGCCAAGGAAATCTAGTATTTAAAAAATCTATTTCCACATTAAATATAAATTTCTGGGCCAAATATGAATCTATCGATCACAAAAAATGATGGACATAGAATGCAGTTTGGTAAATAATCTGTAAGAATCACACATCCATTCTCCAGTCAACTCATTGTTACAGGGAATATTTCTAAATGTTTTTTTGTAAATATTTTAAATAGTATGCAAAGTTCTGATGTGGGACACAGACAATGTAAGTGTCTATTAGGGTTGTGTATATCAATATACGCGAACCAAAAATAAACCCGGAATTAGCCATTTCTGCAATATTCAGGTTTCTGATAAACTGAATACCAAAATATGGGAATCTGCCCGAAACCTAATAGGCAATTCCTGAAAAAGCCAAATAGATATTAGGCTTTTTGGGGTTTGGCTATTTGCCTTTGGCGGAGTCTCCGTTTTGTGGCCCTTCTTGTGTTTAAAGGAGAGCTATCTCCTTTCTTTGTATTCTTGCCCCCTGGCTGATTTCCAGGGCAGCAAGAGGGAGGGAGCAGGCATGTTGGAGTGGCCAATAGAAAAGCTCACTGGAGCGTCCAGTGTGGCCAGCTGGTGCAATCTACCTGGATTGCAACAGAGGACAACCTAGAGAGGAGGAGGGCCAGGAATTCTCAGTGGCCAATAGGAACCGATGTAAGGAAGAACAGTGCTCTTTCACCAATCACAGAAGGTATTTTTTGGCTGGAATTATTTTCAAACATTTCTGTGCTTGTCCAAAGACTATAAAAGCAGGTCTGGTTCCCAGACCAGACCATTTGAGAGAGTTTGGTGGCACAGCTTGGCTTTAGCTCCTGCTGCCTGATTCTTCCTCTGCGATCCTGGATCCTGGTGCCTTATCCTGACCTGCTGGATTACAACCTGCTGCTTGGGTTGGATTTCTTCCTATCTGCTGCCTGGAGGGGAAGACATCAAAGGGTTTGAGATATCATCATTTCCCTTTTAAACCAGTTGTTGTATTCGAGACTTATTATCTAAATTTTGCTAGAAGCCAGCAGGCCTTGGCCTGTTGGTTGGTGGGGGAGGGCTTGCTAGTTTGAAGGGGTGATTTGATTATTTGGGTGTGTGTGTGTGTGCTTCCTTCCATTTCTCCACAGCTTGCTGTTTCAAAGTTGTATTGTTTGAATTTTGGGGGTTTCTCTGCTTCAGATCTTGCTTACCTGAAAGGAGGGGATGATTTGATTGTTTGGGATGGCACTGCTTTGTTGTCATCATCATTCTCATTGTTGAATTTAGAGATAAGGGTTTTTTTTGGCAGTTTGGTCTCTTCTTGTGTGAACTTTGCAATGTTTTCCTATGGGGAATGGGGGCAACCCCTTTGGGACTCCATAACATTGGACCCCCTGACCCAATCTTCCCCAAACTTCAGGGTTTATGCAAGGAGAGTTCCTTCAAACTACCCTGAAATATTGGGGACTCTACCTCCAAAAACACCCCCATAGGGGCTTGGAATTTTTTCCCTTAGACTATAATGGCCCCAATCTTGTTTTAGTAAACCTGGAAATAAGCTGAATACCAATATTTACCCAACTTATTTTGGGTTTCCCCAAAAAACCCGGGCCCAATAAACCCAAACCGGAAATTTATCGATTTTTTCCCCCAACCCTGGTGTCTATAGAATGAGATCTAAAGCACAAATCTCTTACCTTCAGGCTGACATCCCAGCTACTGTTCTCTATGGTTTGTGTTTGATCTGATACCATAACAGTGGTTTCTAAAATATTTATCCATGAATATTCTACTGATATTGTCAGCAGCTATTGAAAAGTGCCAATATGTGCTCAAGCTTCACAACAGGTATTGGTACTAATAAAAATAATGAGTCAATCTAAACTACAGGGATAATCAGTTGATGGTGGTTGGGTCCTGTAGCTCCAGTGGGATTTAATGTGATTATCTGGGACATTTTTACCCTGCTTTGCTCCCCAATGGGGACCCAAAGCAGCTTACTAAAAATACCACAATCCAATTTAAACAGACAAATACAGTTTAAATGAAAACAAATTGAGAACAAGGAATATCTTCTTAAACAAAACATGCTGTGTTCTCTAACTGGCCAAAGCACATGATGATCTGCTCTTAGGAGGCTCTGTCTTGTGCAGGTTGCCAACAAGCCTTGAGAAAACAAATTATAATTATACAACTTTATAAGAATTATATAGCTTTATATAATCCCTCTTTAATTAAGGAAAAATACCACATGTTGTTGACTTCTTTCCTGCACTATTGTTTGACGATACAAGGTCAACTTGTTAAAAGTCCTTCTTTTGACTGTCACAGCAGAGCTGTGTAACCAGTTTCTGCGGCTGGAATTCATTTACTAAGAGCAGTAACATTATAACTATTGGGAATGTACACGAACTGCTGTCTCTTGGCCATACTTTCAAGATCTCTAGGACCTCAAATGGTGACTAGTGGAAAGATCCATGTCTGGATGACTTGTCTGAATGTGCCCATTTGGGATTGACTGTGAAATCTATGTAGACATATTGTAAACTGCAGTTAACCTCATTTTGAAAACCCATTGATCAAAGGCGTTCTGTCAGTAGCTGATTAAGAGCCATGTAAGTGCACTGAAGACATTTCCTTCTGGTTAACAGCTCTGATTACTGGGATTCCTGGAGTGAATTTTCCTGTAGGCTCTAAGACTCCTCTCCAGGCTCCATGTGAAGATATCAGGTTTCTCAATGGCAGAGCTTCCTGTTGTTGAAAGCTACTATTCATTCACAGCTTGTAAATCAGTAGCTTGTAAATCAGTGCATGAAGGAACGAGTGTGTCCGAGAACCATTCTTTGG
Organism: Euleptes europaea; assembly: GCF_029931775.1. NCBI lineage: Eukaryota > Metazoa > Chordata > Lepidosauria > Squamata > Sphaerodactylidae > Euleptes > Euleptes europaea. The sequence goes on from NC_079323.1 coordinate 39,685,978, forward strand.
CAAACTCCCTCCTGGTATTTGCTCTCCCAAGATACATATTCCATGGTTATGGAAAAAATGGCTAAAGTTTTAGCATATGTAACAGCGGGGGGTGGACATGAAGGGCTATGTCTTCATCAGCTCCTAGGGTTTGTTTGGGAGTTAGCTTAGACAGGCTCAGCCAAATAATTCTATAGAGAATGTTAACAGTAAGTCAACGTATGTGGGCTTACATTACTCAGGGTTAAAATGAGAAAAAGAGATGAAAAAAACACACCAGAAAGATAAACTGGACTTACATTTTTGGGGATGAAACCACATGGACAACAACTTCTGCAAAGGTCTGGTGCTGTCCTCTGCTGTTGATAGTGCTGCTGTATTTCCAGAGAGCATGCATACTATGCTGACCATAACCAACCCAGGAAATGCCTCTGTTCTGGCTAAAGTAGCTCCATACTACTACCTGTGACTCCACGATTGAGGAGAGGATGCATGAATGTAGGGGTAGAAGGGACTAGAAGGTCAGGTGGGTCATGCAGTTCCTACTTCTGAGAAAATATCAGGGATCATTATATTATCTCAGATTCAGTATAAAAAGTGTACTTGAGTTCAAAGTTTAGAATAATGTAAATATATAAAAATCTTTGTAATGTTCTTTTCGGAAATAGGTTATATTCCCAATACATTGTATTTATTTTATGGCCAGTATGGTGTGGTACTTAGGGTACTGGGAGTTCTAAGTTCAGATCCCCACTCTGCAGAGAAGCTTGCTGGGACCGCTCATTCTCTCTAAAAGTCCTAAGTGTTCAGAGTATGTAATTCAAATATACCCAAGTAGTTATCCATAATTACGGTTAATCTAAAGTTGTCCATTGTCAATTGAATTTGCTCTAATTTCATCTGAATAATGCCTTTATGCAGGAGACGGGTGGAAAGCTGGACAAATATCTCTATAATATGAGTAGACATGTTAGGTGAAGGCAACAAAAGGGAGTTTGGGTTTTATTTAATGAAAAATTGCAGCCATGTTTGTGTTCATGTGAACATCTTCACATGTTCATGCCCATGCTATTTAGTTTTTATGTTCGCACACTTCTTGTGTTTCTGCTTGGGTGTGTAGACCTGCAAAGTAATGTGACAGATGGTGGAAGGAGATGATTGTAAGAAGATAATGCTTGTATGTATGTATGTATTTTAGCCCAGATTTCTCAGCTCAAAGTGGCTTAAAATGAAAAACAAAACAAAAAACCCCAAAAACCATCAATACCACAAATAATTTAAACCCATTAATTATTTACTTAATTATTATTAAAGGTGGCAAAATATGTCCAATTATAATTCAACCTGCATATTCTTTAAGCTACTGGTTCCACTGCCACTCATGTGGGGAGGGAACACAGGTTAGAGCTACTGTGATGTAGTGGTTCGAATCAATAACGCAGAGAATTCTCAGAAAACCTGTTTAGTAGATGAAGTTACCTTGTTTGATGGTCACAATCAGACTTTGAGCTAATCGGGGATATTTCTGGATTGCATTCAGCAACTTAAACAGCTGCCAAACACTACTTTCACTGCTGTCTGTTGGTAAGAAGCTGACTTACTTGATATCAGCTAGGAGTGGGCTTCTGATCCACCCCATCCCCTCAGCAACACAGCTAACTAGTGAAATTTCAGAAGGGAACAGAAGCAATGTTTTAGATGTGTGTGTGATGCAAGGATACAGAGTTCCTTTCTCTTTCCTCTCTTGCATGCTGGACAGGGACAGAAGCAATGTTTTTAATGTCTACATTGGTGAAGAGAGAATTTTTATATGCTGACTTTCTCTACCACCTAAGGAAGAATCAAATTGGCTTACAATCACCTTCCCTTCCCCTCCCCACCAAAGAGGTAGGTGAGGTTGAGAGTGTGACTAGCCCAAGGTCACCTAGCTGGCTTCATGTGTAGGAGTGGAGAAACAAATCCAGTTCACCAGATTAGTGTCCACAGCTCATATGGAGGAGTTGGGAATCAAACCCAGGTGCTCCAGATCAGAGTCCACCACTCCAAACTAGGGCTGTTAAAAAAATTCGTTAAAATTCGGATTTGGCAAAATTCGGCCCGTTTTTATTTGGGGAATGCCGAAGTCCGAACTCCCCCGCTTCGGGTCCGTGCAATTCAGCATGAGATCCGGAGTTCGGAGAAAAATTCAGCCAAATAAAGCCATTAAAAACACAATCGCGCCTTTCCATGGCTCCGGGGGGCATTTTGGGGGGTAGAGGTCCCAAAGTTTCAGCATAGCTTGAGGGGACCCTTCTTGCAAGAACCCCCAAGCTTTGTAAAGATTGGGTCAGGGGGGGCTGAGATATGGGCCCCGAAAGGGGTCCCCCCTCCTTAATGTACATCTCTGACAATGGGGGTTTGCAATTAGCAGAGCTTGCTGCCCACTCCGGAAGCTCCCAGCCCCGAAAAACAGCTGAGCTGCAGGGAGCAAGGGCGGGGCAGGTGCGAAGAAGTTTGCAAACCATGCAAAGCAACACATTTGCAGCCATGCAAACCATGCAAAGCAACACGTTTGCAACCATACAAACCATGCAAAGCAACATGTTTGCAACCATGCAAACCATACAAAGCAACACGTTTGCAACCATGCAAAGCAACACCTGACACCTGCGAGTTTGCAAACCATGGAAAGGGACAGAGGCAGCTAGCTATGCATAAGGAGCAGGAGGGGGTGGAATTTCCTTTTTTGCATCGGACTCAGGACAGGCAAAAGCCCCCTTTGGCTTCCCCCCCACCCACAGAAACTGCTCCCTCCCCACACACACACAGACTCTTCTTCCTCCCCCCCCCCCACACACACAGGAGAAAAACTATAGAGAAAAGCCCCAAAATGGGTCTTACTGTGGATGTCTTCTGTTCCATCAGGGGGCACCCCCCCTGCAGAACAGGCGAAAGCCCCCTTTGGCTTCCCACAGAAACTGCTGCCTTCCCACACACACACAGATTCTGCTTCCCCCCCACACACACACACAGGAGAAAAATTATAGAGAAAAGCCCCAAAATGGGTCTTACTGTGGATGTCTTCTGTTCCATCTTCTTCGCACCTGTCCCGCCCTTGCTCCCCGCAGCTCAGCTGTTTGTCGGGGCTGGGAGCTTCCGGAGTGGGCGGTAAGCTCTGCTAATTACAACCCTCCATTGTCAGAGATGCACATTAAGGGTGGGGAAGAAGACCCAGCTTGGCCACCGATTGGCCGCAGGAGAATGCTGCTAACTAACTGACGGTTATGCTGCTGTGCCAAACCCTGAATTTGCTGAATTTATTCGCCGAACACCCCGAACTCGCTGAATTCGGCTCCCCATTTTCCCGCCTTTTTTGAGTTCGGTTCCATCTGAACTAAAAACCGCTGAATCAGGGGAAATTCGGCTATTTTTCGGTTCGGGATGAACCGAATCGACAGCCCTACTCCAAACCACCGCTCTTAACCACTATACCACGCTGGCTCAGGACTGGAGTCTACAGGGCATGGATAACTTCTTATACTCCCAGAAGCAGGGTTCAGATTTAAGAGAGGTTAGGTTAATAGTTTGCATAAATAAGTGCACTGAGAACTAATGCCAGTAAGGATTATTTGCAGTTCCCCTAAGTGTGTTATATGTATTATGTATCCACATGTGTAAAAAGCTCTTCTGTACATATATGGGATGATAGAGGGATGATTTGTCCATCTGACAGTAGTCTATCATGTCTTTAAGAGTGATGTTCTGGAGGGCCTTCAGTGAGGCCTTTCTGGGAGGTGAGTAGAGGCTGCATTACTAATCAATGCCCATTCATACGTGAAATAAAACACATGGTGCTTTGGATAGCACTCTTCGTTTTATGCTCTTGACTAGAATCCCTATTAAGTTATGTATGGCTTCTTCATGGCTTATTCCACCTTGATAATGTAGAACAATAATTTATCATAATGTATAAGTATATGGCATCATATGTCAGAGCTACTCACCAGTAAAGAAGATAATGACAGGCTGGAATGAGGATTTCATAGCCACCAGACCATTTATGGAACTGTCACAGTTTGTGTGCTGGGCCCGCCACATGAGAAAGGGTACATAGCAGATTGTACCAAGCAGGTATCTTGGTACAGCTTAAAACAGACACCCAATGGTTTGTGAACAAGTTGTCCACAAGGTTTACTGCTTTCTCTTGGGGTCATTTTTATAAAACACCTTGGATTAAAATGGAAAGGAAAAATGTTTTCATACACACATTTGGAAATGATTACACTTTACCCACTTTGGGAGAAATTGAACTATGCAATTTCATAAATAGTAACTGTTGACCCCAGTTTTGGCTGCACTCTGTGGCTATGTGCATAATGAAAATCATGTAAGAGTAGCAGGAACAATTTAATACATTTTAATAAATATTATAAATAGTGACTTGTTTAGTATATAATGAAAGAGATTATATATATGATTTGGAACCTTGAATGATTAGCGCACAGAACATTACCAGATAGTCTTGTCCATTTTGAATAGAAACATAAACCAATTCAGGAGATGTTCAATATCCATGCAGAAAATTACAATAGTTGTTTATTCTTTGTCAACAGCAGTAAAAACTTGTAAATCAATATGACCATGAAATCAAGATCTAACATTCTTTGACTAATAATTTCTCTGTCATTAGAATGTATAGTACAGAGTATGACTTTTGTGTGCACATTAAAGCATGGTAAAGAGAATGGGTTTGCATAGCCACACTAGTGTGCTTGTAAGGTATTGCTCTCTGCAGCATACATTGGCCAACAAAAACCTTATTTATCTTGTAATATGGTACTGAATGGCCAAATACTAAAACAATGGCTGTTTCATTGCATAGCTTACTGAAGCCTGGAACATGGGTCTTTTATGTATGGAGTTGTTCCCATCATGGTCACGCCCCAGACTACTTCGGGTGTAGCGGTGCTAGCATATATAGCCTAAAAATAAATCAAATTCTTGCAATGTATGCTAATTAAACTTAGTCTCCTGCCCAGGGTATGCCAAGTGTCTCACTGAGAATTGAAAGTACAGCAGATACTGTGAGCTCTAAGCCGATCCAGGCAGCCAGCCAAGGCCAACCAACCCTTAAGGTAAACATAGGCCATTAATGCATGGCCACTTTCCCCTCTTTTCTCCCGTGAAAGCAGCGAATTGAGGAGGTCTGCGTGCACGTGCTTTGCCCACACACACGTTCAGTCCTCCCGCTTTCGCTATATCCCTGGGAGTACCCATTCCTCTGTTATCACGACTTAAATGGAAGTAGCGTAACAAAGGAAGGAGTCCGCCCATGAGTGCTCCTCCAGGTTGAGTCCCTGCTGGGAGACTTCCGGCCCGGCAGGGACAGCAGTGGTGGCACCTTTTCCTCCCCCCCACCTCGTGCCTCTCACTCCCCTCCCCCAGGCTGGAAGCGGGTAGAGGTGAGGGGAAGCCGGCAGCAAGTGCAGGTTGCGGCGCCCGGGGAAAGGATCCACCTCAGCCTCCAATTGCCTTCGGCTTCCTCTCACTTCGATCCAAGGAAGGGGAGTGCAGAGTGGTGGTGACTCCTTTTCCCCACCATCTCCTGCTCTTCTCCAGCAGGGGAAGAGGCGGGCGGCGGCGACTTTACCAGCACCCCCACCCCCTCCTTCCGCCAGCTTCTCCTCTACTCCGGCTGGGGGGGGGGGCAGGTGGCAGCTTCACCAGCCCCCTCTGCCAGCTTCTGCTCTTCTCCGCAGGGAGGGAGGTGAGCAGCTGCCCCTACCCTCCACCGGCTTCCCCCACCCTCTGCCTGGGAGCTCCTGTCTCTCTCTCCCCCCCTCTGCTTGGCAACCTCAGTAGGGGGGAGGCAAGCCTTCCCTACCATGCATTCAATTTTTTGAGCACGTGATCGAGAGGTACGCCACAGGGGAGAGACAAAAAATTGGGAATCTTGCCATGTGTTAATGGCCATAGATAGCAAACGGAAAAGTTTGGTCCCTTTTAAAACTCGGCTTCAGTGGGGGTAATAGAACTCCATTATAAGCAGCTTTATGTGATTTTCTCACCATATTATAATTAATGGGCTTGACATTGAAGATCTGATTATTTATCTGTGCATGTCTATAGCATGTCTATATCATTGCTCATGGCCATGTACAGAAACCTTGTGAGGTGTGAAAGATTAAAATGATGTTATGAGAAGGTTTTAAAGGTTTTAAGTTGTTTTGGGAAAGTTTGGAGACCCTTGAGAAGATGTCATAAAAAGATTGTGATGTATAGCCACAGATTAAGGTTTCCCGTGTTAAAAGGTATATAAGGGGTTAGAAATTGTTCCATAGTTGGGAGTTCTTTAGCATAGACTACAATGCTGTCTGTCTGTCTAAAGAATTCTCCCCATTAGCATGGCACATCCAGAGGTATGTGAACTTGGTATTTCTACTTTAACTTTTACTGAACAGATCTGCTTAAACTTTAATAATTCTGTTTTTTCCTACAATGCTAGTCTTTCCCTACAATGTAACTGTCATATATTTGTAACTGATGTGTTTTTTATGTTCTACCTTTACTTCTTTTTTATACTGAAGTTTCTACAATAAAAAAGAATTTCTTAATTCAAAGCTTGTATCACTACTTTTGGGTTAACTGGTTAAGCAAGATATCGTATTTTCCAGTAAAACACAACATTTAGAAACCTAGGGGGTTACGCATTATGTATTCCAGCGATGTATTAAGAGTTTGAAAATGTTATAAAAAATACTGTTCGCACTTTCTATGTATTCCCACCGATGTATTAAGAGTTTGAAAATGTTATAAAAAATACTGTTCGCACTTTGTTTGGCCCCTTTAGCTGTGAAGACGTCTTCCAACCATTTATTAGCCATTGCATCCAAAAACCCTTTTAAAGCGATGTTTTTTATAACATTTTCAAACTCTTAATACATCAAAATATTGTTGAAGGCTTTCACGGTCAGAGTTCATTGGTTCTTGCAGGTTATCTGGGCTGTGTGTCTTAATACATCGCTGGGAATACATAATGCGGTAACCCCGCTAGTTACCTTTCACAGTACTGACCGCTTCACGGGCCTTCGTTTTAATTATGTTTGTATTTTCCAACCTTCAAAAGTCACCTTGCTCTCCCCTCACATTTCTCCCACATTTTCAGGATGCTGTTTTACTCCAAGTTTAAAGTCTGCCTTGATTCCAAATTGAAAGCCGGTCCTGTCCTTACTTGTCACTTTGGGATTTCCCCCCATGCCCATTCTCACTTCTCCCTCCCTTGTGTCTGTCCCCCTGATCCAGCCCCTCCCCTCGAAGCCAGTTGCATTAGTGAGAGAATAATGCTGGAATACCACAAGGCTGCTTATTTGGTCAGTTTCACAGCGAGTGTGGCTCAGTTTCAGATCAAACAGTTGAGAGAACGCTGAAATATTCACAAACGACATATGCAGTTTCACAGCGAGTATTGGTCAGTTTCACAGAGAGTGTGGGTCCATTTCAGTTCTTGCCAGGATGGAACAGAGCCTGGCTGATTTGCTGCCCTCCTCTTATATGCATCCTCTTATAGGCATGAAAGCCTTTTTTTCTTTTCTTTTTTGCGAGTGCAAGACTACCGATGGGAAGATGAAATGATCACAGATGACCATGCGAGTGTTTTTATGTTCTTATGACCCCTGCATTAAGATAGCCAGAAACAAATTGGGTTTTTTTTCAGGGGTGGGTGGGTGGGGTATTGACAGCAAATTACAAAGCAGTTTTCAGGGGGGAGGGACTCACGTGTGGTTCAGATGCTCCCCATTTTTGCCGGGGATGCATAATTGACCACAAGGTACTCCTGGAACAAGGTATTTCTGGAAAAGCCCCTGTGCATAGTGTTTTGAGAATTTGACTGCAAGTTCTGTGCAGTGAGAGAAGAGCAGATCCAGCGGAAACAGTTTGCAGTCTTTGGTGTCTCCTATTTTTGGAATTGAAAAGTAGATTGAGCATTTCCAGTCTGTGGACCTTTGTTTTGTTTTCCATGTTTGTTGGCATATTCTTGTCTTGATGAACTCTGTTTCCATGGTCTGAAATAGCTCTATTGATACCCCATCTACTCCTGGTGATATTTTCCCTCCCAATTGCTTTGAGTGTAGATTTCACTTCACTTTCTAAAATTGAAGGTTATTCTTCAAAAGATTCTGCTTGGAAGGACTCTCTATGTGCCCAATTACTGCGATATCTAGTTCAGGCCTAAGAAGTAAGTCTGTAGGATTGTTGTGAAGTGAGCAATATGATCTCCCAATTTATTTTTACCTGATCCTAAGACTTGAGCTAACAGTCACCCCAATGCAGCATTTTAAACCACGATGTTACACTGGTGCTCCAGATAGTGGTACGAACAAAAAAAAAAGAAATTTCAGACCACAGAGTTATCTCATTAGATACTTATATCTGTTGCTTGTCTGACTTCTTGTGTTTTAACATGACTAATTACAGGCACCGAGTCCATCTCTTCAGTATATGTACTCAAATTAATTATGTTTGGACAATCTTGCTTGTTTTTCTGGTTGTAACTCTTCAACAGCAACTAAGTGAAAAGTGCCCATTTCACACAAAAGTAATTGCTAATTTTAAAATGATAAAATATGGATATATATTCAGTACACCTACTATAACATGACATATAAATATCCAAGGTATTTTTCTATAAAGAAATTGGGGGCAGGGCAACTGAAAGCTGTTAGGGCACTTAACTGTTTCCCTCTCTATGAGTTCCCTACTCCGCACTAGCCTCACACAGCCCACCCCAAAGTTTTAAATATGTTCTCAGTCTCTCTGCCCTGTGCTTTATTTCCTTTTAAAAAAGAGAATCATGACTCTAATAGGTGCATTTGTACATAGCATGGCATTAGCCCCTTACATAATGCATCTAAATTCATTTTTTCCAGGATTGTAACATGTAACAATGTTCCTGACACATCATCCCAAGGGAGGAAATGGCCGTTGGTGGATGAAGAAGTAGCTTCCGGCCAGTCATTAAACTTGGTGATGGAGGATGCTGCTTTCACCCCTTTCTACTTGGGGAATGCGCCTAAAATTGGAAGAGAACGACCATCATTAATCATATGCCTTAGCTTCTCTTTGTGTGCTGTCAAGAGAATTGGTGTTTGCTGTAAGATGTAGAGATGGTGTCCAAATCCTTGTGTGATGCAACATTACAGAGTGCAGATGCCTCTCTAAATAGTCAGGGCATCTTTGCAGCTGAAGAATCTTTTAAAAGTAATCTCCTTTCATGAGTCCAGGGTGCTACAGTTTACAAATGGTGAATGAATCCATTCCCCCCACCTTTTCATTTCTCTTATATCAGAGAGGTTCTGCAAGTCAGACTGGTTTACATACTTAAGATTTATTCTGACATGAAGTCTTTGAAAAACAGCCCACTTCAGCAGATGTAAGGTGTATCCTATATTGATACACATACATATGTGTACAAATATAAAATTACACACATGGCTTGGATCAAGGTCATATGGGGGGGGGGTAGAATCTTTGTCCAAGAGCTCCTGAAGAAGAAGAAGATGAATGGCAAAATGTAACTGTTCTTCAGTTTCCATTAGGGTTGCCAGGTTCTTATTCACCACTGGCAGGAAGTTTTTGGGGCCGAGCCTGAGGGGGGTGGTTGGGGAGGGGAAGGACTTCAATGCCATAGAGTCCAATTGCCAAAGCAGCCATTTTCTCCACATGAACTGATCTCTATCAGTTGGAGATCAGTTGTAATAGCAGGTGATCTCCAGCCACCACCTGGAGATTGGCAACCCTAGTTTCCATCCTTGTTGATTTGTGAGTCATTGTCTATAGATATTCAGTGCTCATACAACTTCTGATGCATCAAATCAAACTGTCAGCCAAATATGGCATCCCACAAGGAGGCTGATGTCTCCAGACTTTACTGCCTGTTTGGGACTGTGCCAAGTCCTTGGTAGGCCGCAGTATATGGCTGATTGGTTACATTCAGATTCGAAAACCATGTGGTGTACAGACCACCTTTTCTAAACACTTCAAGTGCAAAACAAGTGATGCATTCTAAATATTCCTCTGGGTTATTGTCACCCCGTTGTTTTATTTATAGTAAGGAATGCCCTGTATGCAATCCAGCACTTTGTCAAGTTCCCTCCTGTAGCTTTTCAAAATAGAATCTTTAGCTGTAAATCCATGCTGTGGTAATTTATTGTTGAGCTATTTTAACTGAGTCACTTGATGCCAATGACTCAATTTTATAATTTACCTGGAGAGTTTTTAGCTGGAATGCTTGGTCTGGAATATTTTGGCAAGAACCTTTTAACACTTATCAAAAGAAATAATGATAAATAAACATCAATTTCTTCTTAGTTGAGCACCACTTATTTTCCAGGTGCCAATATTAACATGTGTCCACAAACACTCATAGGGTTGCCAATTCTGGGTTAGCAAATTCCTGGAGATTTTTTTTTGGGGGGGAGGCAGAGGGAGGGCTGGGTCTGGGGAAGGGAGGGCTCTCAGTGAGGTATAATTCCATAGTGTCCTCCCACCAAAGCAACCATTTTCTCCAGGAGAACCAATCTGTAGTCTGTAGATCTATTAAAATTCTATAAGATTTTCAGGCTTCACCTGGAGGTTGGAAACCCTACATGTTCAATCTTGTGCAAGAAAATAAATAGTTGGTATGACATAAATAACTCATCACATAATAACTTTAACCATGATGTTATACTGAAGGCATTCAGTGATATTATATGAAGAGATCACTGAATATATTCCATTATTTAGACTAGATTGTTATAGCACTATTAAGATAAATGCCTAGATTTATAAGCAACACTGAGTTTTTAATATTTCTTGTTAATCTGTTCTTCTGCCCTTAACTATGCTCAAAACAGAATGTGAAAAAAATCAACAACAGAATAAAATTTAACTTTGTATAGAGATCAATAGTTTGTATAATTTATTCCCTGTAGTGTTACTAGGGTTGCCAGGTCCCCTCTTGCCACCAATAGGACTTTTGGGGGGGGGGCAATTTGCTAGCACACATTGTGCATGCACAATAATGTCCCCTCCAGGGTAAACCCAGAAGCAACAGGGACACTCTTGCACATTCCTCAAAAAAACTGTATGGAAACCATAGAGTTTTTGGAGGAATGTGTTAGAGCATCTCCATCAAACCTGGAAGTGATGTTCTAGCATATTCCTCCCCAAACTCTATGGTTTCCATAGATTTTTTTTAAAGAGATATGTTAGAGTGTCCCCATCACTTTTGGGTTTATCCCGGAAGAGCCATTATTGTGCTGAGCGCCACCGTGTGTGGATCATCCCCCCCCCCCTTTAGCTGGCTAAACCTATTTTTTAAAACCCTATAAATATTTGAGCAGTTAAATGTTTACTTTTTTAATACCTTAGAATTTCATTCATTGTTACTAGATGGAAAAAACTTCATTGTAATGTCAGTGCCTAGTTATCTTTTAATTTCTTCCCTACATTTTTTGCAGCTCTCTTCGTGTCATCATTCATATTCCATCCTCTTCATTTCATTTAAGAAAAAGAGTGCTTGCTGTTTGTTGAAGAAAACATAAATATTGTAGATATTGTAGTCCAAAACTGGATTACTCAGAATTAAGCTTCATTTTATTCAGTAGGGCTAACTCCCAGGAAAGTGTTCTTAGGATTGCAGCTTTAGCACTAGCTGTTAATAAATAACAACTACACCTTCCATTATCCAACTCAAGCTGTGTTCGGATAATACCATAAAATTATAAAGGATAAAAAACCCCACAGGCTGTGTGAAGGAATGGAACAGTTTCCACCATTTTGTATTTGGTTCCTGTTATGTTTCTTGTGTAAAATGGCTGGCTTTGGAAAATATGGTTTTGATCAGTTTCAGCCAGAAATGTCAACCTTGGAAACAGAAAACAAAACAGAGGCTTTCTGGTGGATCTTTAGACATAAAACTCAAAACCTTTTTTAGAACTGAAATGAATGGCTGCCCTTATTAGTTGGTCAAGATCTGGGAGGGATTAAACTATATAAACAAAAGGAACCAGAGACCAAGTAGTTAGGAGAGAGAGCTAAAATATGGACAAGTCAGAGCACCAAAGAAATGAGCTGAAGAAAGATCTTTGCTGGAGAACTTGGCTGCTGGTCGAAGAATAAGCAAGTGATTAGACAAAAGATCAAGACTGAGCTAGAGGAAACTGCTTTGTTTTAGCACCTGTCAAAATAGGGAATAGTTAGGTTTAGCTGGATGTCTTTCCCTTCTTTTTCTTACCCCATTGTTCTTATGTTTTTTTTAATGTAAACTGCTTTAAAAATGTTGTACAATACTTACCGGAAGATGACTCTGAATGTAAGTTAACCCCTCCCCCAAATATTATACATATTACTGGATGTAACTGTAATCTTTTATTTGATGGAATACTTGGAGAAAACTATTATTTCATTTGAGTAAGTATATGTTATTGGTGCTTGCAAAAAATCTGCAGTAAAAACCTGACTGTTGCTTCGGCGCCTTTGAAACATTTTCTACCTATGTCTAAAGCCAGCCCCTTCTACCTGGTAGTCATTTATCAGTTCCTATAAGAAACCTGTAAATTTGTTATCGTGTAGAAGTAGAAGTGGGAATAGAGTTATAAAAATTGTTTTGTCACCTTTCTTCTTTCTCACAGCACGGCAGAATAATGTCTGGACCATACGGAAAAGCCGGCATCATGGCATTTCGGTTGTTCCTGCAAAGCACCCTATGAGGAGTCAGAAACTGATTTTGTTCTTTGGTTGAAGTTTCTGTCTACATTTTGCTGTGTTGCCATTTTACCATTGTTATTAAAACATAATGGTCACAAACTGGAAAAGCACTGCCGTCTTCTTACTTCCAAGTGAACAAGAGCTATGCTGGTCGTTTACTGTGATAATGAATACTAAGTAAACGAGAGCATGTTTCTCTCATATACATGCTGAGCTAAAGGACCAGATGAAAGACAGAATTCTGTGGAATGTCTTTGGATAGAACTGAGGTAGTGGTCTACCACTGCCATGTTGAAAGCATGTTGCCAAGAAAGAGTGACTGTTTGCCAGATGCCATAGAAGCACAGTTTCATTATCACTAATTCATTTGCTTACTTCAGAGGTGCAATTCTTGTACATGTGATACTCCTTTGGTCAATAATAGCAATGACAGGAAGTCTGGCACGTAACTATGAATCTGATATACTGACCTTTTAGAATCATGACCTGCAACTCTAGGGAGATACAAAGGTCCTTCCAATGTTGGAATTTTCATCATGGGACTGTATTTCCACTACATGAAAGGTTAATCTCTTTCTTTAAAAAAACTTTTTTTAATTGATGGGTTTTAGGGAACAGAAATCAAAAGGGAAGTTGGGGAAAGGGAAACAAAAAGATAATTAGTTTAAATATCCAAATTCAGTTCATGAAAATTTTACAGTATACAAATTAATCTATTATGCACCCAGTCAAATGATAGCTCATCTAGTAATCATTACTTAAATCTACACAAATTATTTACACTAATGGTGTGTGTGTGTGTGTGTGTGTGTATATATATATATTTTGTGTCTTATTAAGCCTTCTTGCCCTACTAAATATAATTAATTGATTTTAATCTTCATGCATAATTATCATTAAAAAAATTGCCATTTATGCCAAAAATCATCTAATGGTTGCTTATTTATCAAACAGGTCAGTTTAGACATCGTAGCAAATTCAAATAGTTTGCGGATCCATTCAGTCTGTTGGAATGTTAGAGTTCTTCCAATAGGAGGCATACATAATTCTCGCAGCTATGGTGGCATATTGAAAAAATTCTTGCTGGATTGGGTCTATTTGCTGGGGAACAATTCCCAATAACATGGTTTTGGGGTCTAGTTCAAATTGCACTTGCAATATGTTTTGGATCGCTTTGTGTAGTCTTCCAAAATTGCTGGCTCTTTTTACATGTCCACCATTGATGAAAGAAGGTTAATCTCTTTCTGTTAGATAGAGCAAATGGCTTCTGTCCACATGGGTTCAGATACTGCCATCTTTGTTGCTCCCAGCAAGCAGGCTGGGAGGTCTGCCACATTGACCTGCGCTGGGTAGGCTGATGTTAAGGATCAAGTCTTAATGCCATGCCAATGCCTATTGCTGTAACGATAAAGTTGTGGCCATTTTATCGAGCTACTGTCTCTGTGTCTTATTGCAAATCAAGGTCTTGGGAACATCGGGGAGGGGCTCAGCCATGGGGGGCGGGGGTCTGAAATGGGGAGATGGAGGAGGCTCTGCCCTGCTCCCCACAAGCACTAGGCCAGCAATTAGTTAGGCCCAATTCACACTTCAGGTCTGCGGTACACAAAGCACTTCCCTGTACAGATTTTCACACCTAGTGGCAACCCATTAAGCCAAATACAGCCCAGTAGCCTTCCTGCTGCATGAAAACTCATGTTTTTGCAATCTTAAGAGGTTTACTGAGCCTATGATTGGTAGACAATGGTAGTATGTACATACATGGAAAATTTTGGATGGAAGGAATTATGTGACATTTCTTACCTGTGCGCTTCTGGTACTTGAAAGTTACAGAAAAAAGCTCTCGTGCCACCAGTGTAGCTTTAATCAGGCCTTAGAAGAGAGATGTCATGTAGGATCTAATATCCATTATGCTGAACGTGTGGTAAAAAGCAACACCAGCAAGTGTGTGGAACTGGCAAGTCACATAAATAGAAAAGGTGTCTAAAGAAAGTTTCTTAGAACGGCTAATTATTTTACAGTGAAAATAATGAAGAAGGTGTCAGTGGTGTTATACTCCCTCAGGACTGCTCATGCCGACAGTTTCTCAGTGTCAGGAATGAAAATGTATTCAGTAAAGTTGAAGACCGTGTGTCCCAGATTTCAGAATGTTTGAAGAAGCACAAGGCTTGTTTGTGCCTTTGAAAGTTTTCTGAATGCTATCTCTGCAACTGAATGTCCCAAGGCAAAGATAACCAATGTTTGCTAGTGAGGGTAGATAGTATCAGCTATCTCTCCTCTCCTTACCTCACAAAGCAAATCCTTTTAGAAGTCGTTCAAATGCAGCTTGGCTTGATGAAAGGGCAGTCAGAACAGTGTAATACAGCTTAATTTCTCCTCCCTAGAAGAGCAATTAGTTCCATAGTACAACACTTAGTGTTTTAGATGTGCTTAAGGCCATATCCAGCACAGTAAATAAAAAATACACTGTATCAGTTCTGAATTCTTGGGTACTAATATTTGATAGAACTGGCACGTATACAGGACTTTTCAACAACATTTGCCTCATGCTATAATCTAATCTTAAAAGCCACCCTGGTGGTTTCCTACTGCATAAAGAGCATCAGATTTACATCTTTTGGTTCAGTGTCTACATTCTAGAATTATACGTGTGCATATGCAGAGAAAACTCTTGTCTGGGTTCCTGATTTTCTGGATCAACTGTTTTAACTGTACAACAGGACAATAAGCCAAAAATCATGAGACTGGCTTGAAAATAGAGATTTTGAGGACTTCATGCTGAGCATGTTTGACAGCTGAACGTACCATTTTTGACAGTCGCAATCACACAGGAGCCAAGCCATGGATCTCTTTGTCTGAGTTGGAGCAATGTGCCAAATGCCTGTGCAGCTTCACAGTAACTGTGATTGCTAACTTTGATGTCTTTATGATTTGTGGCCATCTTTGGTGTGCAATAGAAGACATTAATCCACACTCTCCCACAACCTGGGGTCACTGTTGGGTCATGTTGTTGAAGTACACAAATCACTCAAATTGCCCACTCATAGCATGCATGAAAAGTAGTTGCTATCAATAAAAGAGACATAGATGAATGCAAAAAGTAAGACTTTTAAGGAAACAATTGATTTATAAATCACTGATTGACTGGTTTCTTCATTCTTTATTTAAACAACTGGCTGCGTAGCAGCACGTAGTGATGACAGTTCCTAGGCTGGAGGGAATTTACTATGACTCCCATTTGGATGTGCAAGAAAGTGCATGGACGAAATCCTGTACAGTTTCCATACACAGAAAGTAGTCCAGTAATAGGCTTGATCTGCTCACAAACAGCTGAACAGCCCCATGAATAACTGGCTCCTTGTTTGTGACTGGTGAGTAGAACATGAGTGGAACCAGTAGGTGTCTGGGATCAGGAAATTCTTTAAAAAGGACATATACCTTGAAAATGGCAGTCCAAAGAATGTTTGTAGGCAATTTGGATACATTACTCTAATCAAATGTGTATGAAAGATATAGTGAACTATTTGTCAAGTGGATCTCATAAAGTACATAAAGACATGTTAAGATGTGTTCATTTTCAAAACAATGTCAACTCCTTCCAGAGAATAAATATGTTTCTGTAGTCTCAAATACATTGTGTCTTTAGATTGATTTCTTAACAAGATAAAAGCAATAACAAGGGCTAGAAATCCACAGCAACTTAATTTGATATGTTAGGGTCACAGTACTACTACTACATGTATATAGCTGTCCTTTCTGTCAACGCACCCAAGAAGTATAATGATTTGAACTACTACCACTAAATAAATAAATAAAATACAAGCGCCCAAACAAGACATTATAAAACACTCAAATTTTCCTAGGGTTTTGATAATCTCTTCAGCAGCCATTGGCATCAGTTCTTTTATGTCCTTCCCTTGGAGCACTAAAAGGAGGATGGCATACAAACTGTCAGTTTGTTGCATCATGCAAAACCTTGGATTATCTATATTTGATTTCTAGTTCCACACATCAGACTTATCATGTTTGTTCCAGAAGTCCCTCTCTTACTCTACAGAAATAGTGTTTGAGCTGTAGTGAGTTGTAAGTTTCAGCAATGGGTTTTGCAAGGATGGATGACATCACTCTGACCCACAAAGCTTATCTCTGCTACCTGAACTTTTGCATGTCACCTATCCTTTACGTTGCCAGCATGTCAGACAAGAAACCAGGTAGTATCCCAGGACACAACGGTAGCTAAAGCATTGTGATTTCTTTCTAATGGCCTTCCAGAATGCAAAGTTATATTAGTATAATCTCTAAATGCATTATGGTTATTTGCTACTTTCAATAGCAAAGGCATTTTGTCAGCATTTTGGGATCTTAATTACAGGTTTAGTATCCCTTATCCTGACATCCGATATCTGGACTAACCCAAAAACCGGACTTTTTGAGCAGGCATTACTCACAGGCCCTCAGCAGCACACCAATTTGCTTTCTGATGGTTCAATGTACACAAAATTATTTTAAAATATTGTTTAAAGTTACATTCAGGCTATGTGTATAAAGTGTATATAAATCCTATATAAAACATAAATTAATTTCATGTTTAGACTTGGGTCCCATCCCCAAGGTATCTCATTAGGTATATGTAAATATCCAAAATACAGAAAGAACCAAAACACAGACCACTTCTGGTCCCAAGCAATCCGGATAAGGAATACTCAAGCTGTAATTGTCTATATCCGTGTATGAAATTCTGTAGTTCACTGCAGACTTTTCTATGCATCCAGAATGCCAGCTATGCTTCCAAAGCCACAGGATACCCACGCAGTGCCATATCTTCCAATTTGGTGCATGTAGGCTTCACATATACAGTTGAAATCCTACATTTCAATTTGCCTCATGAAAAAACATGGAAATGCATCGATACCCATTGACACTGGAGATAGGGCAAGTGCCAGAACACAGGAGAACTCCCATCTTCTCCAACTTCCCACCACGCACAGGGACAACTTATCATCCAAACCAACTCTGTGTTAGACTACACATGTTTAACTAGCAGTCTCGTACACCCACACTTTTGATTTGAATTTTGTTTGGACATCTGGGCAATTCAGATCAATGTCTCCCAGGATTTATGATGAAACCTCATTCCTCATTCTAGTTATTTGGCAATTTAGCAGTGGCTGTTCTGCAGGAGGGCTTCCCCCCTCCTTTTTTTACAAGCTCATTCTTCACTGTAAGCCATATGGGCTCCTTCATCTATGGAGATTAAATCTGAATCTTTGGGGGCACGTTCATCATTGTTCACAGGAGTTAAAATTGTCACTGTTTTGTATCATATTGGAAAAACCTCTGTGATATAAATATCAGACATTCTGCACCTGAAAGTTTCCAGATTAAGTTCACCCAAGTTAATCCTTCTATGAAAACTGACCCATTCCAAAGTAATGATAACCACATGTTCATCATGAAATTAAAGATGTGCTGCCAACAATACCCCAGGCTAGATGGAGAGAATGCATATGAGTTAAATGTGTATAAACTCCAAATCCTGGAAATAGGTTGCAAATTACAACAGTTTAAAATAGTCAGTATTGGTTAGTTCCTTTCAAAAAACCTAACTAGCATTAAGTAATCCACAGAGCTTATTTTCAAGCTTTTCACATTGACCATAAAGACTAATTTCCTTTCCTTTTAAATAAATGACAGCTAAAAATGTTACATAAATGCA
Organism: Euleptes europaea; assembly: GCF_029931775.1. Classification (NCBI taxonomy): domain Eukaryota; kingdom Metazoa; phylum Chordata; class Lepidosauria; order Squamata; family Sphaerodactylidae; genus Euleptes; species Euleptes europaea. Next base: position 39,704,399 of record NC_079323.1, read on the forward strand.
TGTTACATAAATGCATGCAGTAATAGTTGCCCGAGGAAGACAATACATGGTTCAAATTAAACAATGCTCAGATCTTGCAAACAGAAGGCCATGGCTTCCTTTATAAAGTCAATCCATCCCATGTTGGGTCTTCCTCTTTTCCTGCTAACTTCATCTTTTCCTAGCATTATTGTCTGTACCGGAGACTCTTTCTTCTCATAATGTGACCAAAGTACGATAGCCTCATTTTAGTCATTTTAGTTTCTAGGGAGAGTTCAGGCTCGATTAGATCTAGAACCCACTTATTTGTCTTTTTGGCAGTCCATGGTATCCGTAAAACTCTCCTCCAACACCACATTTCAAAAGAACCAACATAATTTACATCAGCTTTCTTCATTTTCCAGTTTTCACACCCATATATAGTAATGGGGAATACTATGAGTTATCTTAATCATGGTCGCCAGTGACACAGAAGCTAAGCAGGGTTGGCCCTGGTTAGTACTTGAATGGGAGACTACCAAAGAATACTAGGGTCGCTATGAAGAGGAAGGCAATGGCAAACCACCTCTAATAGTTTCTTGCCTTGAAAACACTACTAGGTCGCAATATGGTAGCTGTGATTTGATGGCATTTTATACACAGCCTGAGAAACTTATGAAACTTAAACAAATATTATTTCAGATCTATATTGTTGCTCACCTTGTTTGAAATAATTGCTCTTTTCTAATTATGATCTAGATAACAAAGCAGAAAGCAGTGTACTGTGAAATTACAAAGATTTTTATGCACATAAAAAGAAAGAGCTAAGCTGCCAATATTGTAAATTGTTTAGAAAAAGCATATTGGAAAAATGATAATGCAACAAAGCATATAGGGGAAATAAAACTGACACAAGTACATTGATTACCCAATGCTTCAAATGTGAAAATATTTAATATCTACATCTACAACCCAGATTAACAAATGGATTCAGCACCTATCTATCTCTATTAAGTCACTTGGATTCACACACTCACTGATGGGAATTTCTAAATTAAGGTACTTCCATAACATGAAGAAAGCTGCAAATTTGCTATAACCCAAGTCCAACATTCCCTGATAATAAGAAATGCCTGACTTGAGAACTTTGTTACAGCTGTCATTTGAAATCCAGAATGCAAATTCTGAATATACCACAGAGCAAACCAATGCACAGATGGGATTGAAAGTTGGGTTATAGGACTGGCACCTTTATGTACCTGAAACAGGCTCACACTGGGACTGGGGAATAGGTGGCAGCAGTTCAGAAGTCCAAACATGGTTGAAACTGCACTTGCATGAGGTTTCTGCATTTAACGTTTTAAAAATCTTACCAAAGAGGAAGAGAATTTCTGATAACCATCAGAAATATGTTGTTTGCAGTATGCAAACTGTATTTGCTGCTCTTTTATATAAAAACTTAATTTGTCAACAGCTTGCTGCCACTAGAAGCCATGTTTAGGCAATCAAACAAATCAAATCAAGCAAAAATAGAATAGAAACCAATATTCTGAACCAGTTGTAGCAAGTATAATCTCTGTATTACATGTGTATATTATTGATTGAGACAATATCATTTATTGCAAATGGATGCAAATCTTCCCCCCTTCCCCTTCTTTCCCTTCTGTATTCCTTAAAATATAATAAAAACTTTAAAAAAACCAATCAAATCAAATAGAATAAAAAAGCAGTAGTCAAAAGTAATTGCAAAGCAGGTTAAAACAAGTAATAAAAAACAAAAGCTTCACTTACGAACAAGTTAAACTCATTAGTAATTGCAAAGCAGGTTAAAACAACTAATAAAAACAAAAGCTTCAATTAAGAACAAGTTAAACTCATTAGTAAAATACATAAATCATATAAATTTATCCATAATAGTCAGAAGCTTCACTTACATTAAAATAAAAACAGCATTTAAAAACCTTTGTTTCCCCACATGCCTTTTTCTTCTTTAATGTAACTGCAAATAATGCAACTTGATAAGAAGTACTTTCATTTATATCAGACAATAGTAACCAATTATATCCTGCAGTGACCAACCAATACATTGAGAAAGGAAAAATTACCTCTTAAGGAAATATATAATGGACAATAATATATAATAAAAATAATATATAATGGACAATAATAATTAGAACTAGATCTTCAGGACAACCACTTTGACATATACACAATTGATTTTTGATGGGGTGTGCTGATAAGTATCCTCTAAATAGGCTATAGGCATCTGGTGAGCTCTCAATTTTGTGAATCTTTCTTCAAAATAGGAAAAGAGATATTCTGCAAATACATGGAGGTACAATAATCTTTTAAAAAATAACTGCATACCAGTAAGAGGACTGGTTATTATTTATTTTCTATTCAAGTGTATATGGATTTTGTAAATTTGCTTCTGGACTTGTAATCAATTGCCTGTTGTGGGATATTGAATACTGCCTTCCTTTATCTTGACAAATCTGAACCCAACCCTACAATTTCATCTGGACCCAACCCTCCAACCCTCATATCAGCATTTGTTTGGTAACCTAGAATCCACCATATAATTTAATCTCTACCAGTATTGAATCATCCTTTAAAAATTATAGGTTCAAGAGAAGAAAGTCTTTCCTAAAAATAACTGCTGGAGTTCTAGGAGATACTGATAAATGCATTTAAGACATTATTTTGCAGTGATTCTAATAGGACTATATTACCATTTCCCCAAATTCTAGATCTATTTGATAGCTGATTGACTAGCAGTAACATCTCTTCTTGTTATGTCTCTTAAATAGACCCCTGTAGCCAAGATGCTGCAAACAGCCTTTCACTAATATTCTTGATTCGTTTAGGTGGCTGTGAAGTCTATGGAAAAATTGAGGCTGCCCTTTTAGTCTTATTATTTAGAGACCATTAAAATAGTGTTAATATAAAGTAAACCTGCTAATGTGTAGATATTAAGAACATGATATAGTAGTCTCTTTGCCACTTCTAGTGTCCTTCATATCTTCAGGACACAGCGCTTAAAACAAACACTTAATTCCTCACCAGTTTTTCTAACAACTTGTTTATTATTTGATTGCAGAGGATCCTAACTGTTCTGGTTATTAAATTAGTTCACTAAATTGAGTTACTTACATTCTGATATGGGTAGATAGGCAGAAACCTGTAAAGAGCCCATCACTGATAATACAATTTTGACTCTGATGGCTTGCTTTAAAATATTTCTACTCATCTTTACAGGAACTATTTTGATGAAACTATCATAGCTTTGACCACTCCCCTTAGCATACTAATAGCAATTTACATTTAGGTGCCCATAGATCAACAACACAGATCATCTTGTTCACACTCAAACAGTCTGAAAAGACTGGTAACCAAAGCTAGTGCATTAATGGTACCAAGCAAAGGAAGATATTAGAAAATTTGTTGTTGTTGTTGTATTTATCCCTATTGGGGACCCAAAGCAATATTGTTTACAACATTATTCTCCCCTCCCACATTTTATTCTCACAGCAACCCTGTGAGGTACATTTGGCTGTGAGAAAGTGATTGGTCCCAGATCACCCAGTAAACTTCCATGGCTGAGTGAAGATTCATAGCAGGATCTCCTAAATCCTAATCTGACACTCTAACCACTAAACCATGCTGCCCAGATCTGTATGGAAAATCAGCTGGGACATGATCCTGTACTATGTTAATGGTATCACTCTCATTTAGTTCAGTGTTGTTTGCATAGGAGGACTACATCCTTTGAGTCTGAAAGCCACTCCCAAAAGTAGTGAATGGGCTTTCAAATTCTTCAGAACTCTTTTTGTGTCTAGATATTCATTCATTTTTTAAAAGATGGTGGGGTATGAGGTGTTTCAAGGAAATGGCCAAAAAGCTTAATTGTGCCAGTCTTTTTAAAAATAAATATTTTATCTAAAGTTATTCATAACATTAACAAACAAACAAAAATTTAACACACAATATACAAAAAAATCTAACATCAAAGCTAACATAAAATCTAACCTAAGATCTAACGTAAGATCAAGTGTGCCTCAATTTAGTCCAAGTCTACTATCTATTAAAGAATTACTTTAAATTACAACCTTACCATCTATATTTGTAAATATGCTTGCTAATATTTATTGAAAACTGAAATACTTCCACAATAAGCTCTAGTGTATGAGGTGTCATCGAGTCATTATTAGCTTTAGTCATGCTTGGGGCAAAACAGATTTCAGGTTGCACCAAGGACTACAGGGACAGAAAAGCAAGCAGAGGAGTTTTATCTGTTCAAGGGGAACAGCCACTGCTTGCTTTTTAATCCTTGGTGAAACATGAATTCTGTTTTGTACCTAGAGTCTGTGCAACACCTCTCAGACATTATCTCAAGACAGTTACAAATGAACTTCACACTGTGGGTTTTTCCTACCATGTTATGAAGCATCTTTCTCTTCCCTTTCCTTGTTTTTTGTGGACACCAAAGTCTGAGACTTTAAATTCTCAGGAACAGATGATGATTTGTGATGATTTTTCAAAGGTTTTTTGGGGCGGGGTGTCTTAGACAATCTCTCAAATGTGTCTTCTTTGTATGTTGGTTGTAACATAGAGTAGACACTAGAAATGCCCAGTGCAATGCCTGATCTGTTATCAGTCATTTTGATCCAGATACCACAATGGATTTCGACAGGATCCTGGGAACTGTGAAGACCACAAGTGGTACTCTGGATCCTTGTCCATCCAGGTTACTTAAACAATGAGTTTTACAGATACCGTGGAGAGTGTTGCAGAGGAGAGTTTACCCACCAACAGACAAAAAAGTGGATTCTAGATCAAATCAAGCATGATCTCTCCCTAGAAGCTAAAATGACTAAACTGAGGCTATCATAATTTGGTCACATTATGACAAGACTCACTGGGAAAGATAATGCTAGGAAAAGTTGAAGGCTGCCGGAAAGGAGGAAGACCCAACATGTGATGGATTGACTTAATCAAGGAAGCCACGATCCTCATTCTGTAAGATTGAGCAAGGCTGTTAATGATACAACATTTTGGAGGTCATCAATTCATAGGGCCACCATAAATCAGGAGTGACTTGATGACTTGATGACACTTCACACATGCACAAACACATACACACACACAATCCTCCTTGAGTCTCAGAGAGAAAGCTGGGCTACAAAAAAAAGAAAATAAATAAACTGATGTTTCCTTTTATTCATTTGTGTACTTTCCCCCCTGTGTTAATAGGATATTTCAGTAAGAGCCACGGAGGCAGATTACAAGCTGTGCCAACTATATGTAATAGTAACAGGGCTATGAAGCTTATCCAGATATTGGATCACATTGAAGCTGAAACAGTGCGAGAAAGCAAGAGCTGCAACATAAATTGGAATATGAAGGGTAGAGCTTTGCAGCAATATGCACAAATCTAATTTGCAAAGCATGAGGGCAAAAGCACATTTCAAAGCATGCACATGCAAAGTGGGTGGCATTTTTAAATTGAAGACAGTCTCATTTTACACTGACTAGGAAAGATGTAAACACTACGTAGGAGCTAGAGTTTGTGTAGAACTCTCACTGTAGTGCAGGGGAAAAAATTACCGTATTTTTCACTCCATAAGACGCACTTTTTTCCTCCTCAAAAGTGAGGAGAAATGTCTGTGTATCTTATGGAGTGAATGCCTGCTGGGCGCGTGCACGTCGGGATGGTGCGAGCCGGCGTTCCCTGCCCCGTTGGCCAGCTGGGAGGTGGGCGGGGCTGCACAGAGCCGCATGTGCGCATCGGGACAGCTCGAGCCGGCGTTCCCCACCCCGATGGCCAGCTGGGAGGCAGGCGGGGCGCACAGAGGTGGCCAGGCGCGTGCGCCGGCTTGCGCCGTCCCGACGTGCACGCACCCAGCAGGCTCTGTGCGGCCCCACCCACCTCCCAGCTGGCCGTCCAGGCGGGGAACGCCGGCTCGCGCCGTCCCGCCGCGCGGCTCTGTGCGTCCCCGCCCGCCTCCCAGCTGGCCGTCGGGGAGCGGAACGCCGGCTCGCTCCGGCCCGACGCGCACGCACATCTCTATGCGGCCTCGACCGCCTCCCAGCTGGCCGTCGGGGCAGGGAACACTGTCTCGCTCCGTCCTGACGCGCACGCTCCCAGCCGGCATTCACTCCATAAGACAAGTTTTTAGAGGAGGAAAATGAGATTTTTTCTTGTTTTCCTCCTCTAAAAACTGGGTGTGTCTTATGGTCAGGTGCGTCCTATGGAGAGAATAATACGGTAATGCATCAGCTAGCTCATTAGATGCTGTAAGAAAACAAAACATAGCTTTGACTAAGGTTGCCAACAGTCCTGGAGAAATGTTTCTATCCTTGTAAATGAGGCTTAATGAAATGTTATTTACCAGTCAGTGTTATTTACCCCATGCCATGAAAAGCTTCAGCTGCCCATTTCCACGCATGAAGCCTCTACTAAAGGGACCAGGCAGTTTTCTCCAAGCCTGTTGGCAACCCAAGGTTTGCCTCTGAGTAGGTATACAGTTTAGCCGTGCACTGGCATGCTCTTATAGGGTTGCCAGCTTCGGGTTGAAAAATACCTGGAGATTTTTGGGGTAGAGCCTGAGGAGGGTGGGATTTGGGGAGGGGAGGGACTTACAGTCCAATTGCCAAAGCAACTGTTTTCTCCAGGTGAACTGATCTCTATCGGCTGGAGATCGGTTGTAATAGCAGGAGATCTCCAGCTAGAAGTTGGCCACCCTTAGTGTTCAATGTTCTTAATGTTCAACTAGACAGCATCCATGGGTCTGACTTATACACTCCACCACCATTTTAGAGCAATTTAGAGATGCCACGAGGACATGACCCTGTTTGGCCCACAGCACAGCAGGCTGAGGTGCTCTTGTTCACCCTTCTACAGACAACTTCTCAAGTGCCAAAACAGCCATGTGGTAAGGTTGTGGACATTTGGCACTTGACATGTCACAGAGGTGGTCAGGAGCACCTCAGCTCAATATGCTGTGAAACCAACAAGGATTGACTGCAGCATTTTTATAGTGCTTTAAAATTGCTCATCATCTGTCATGTGTAGCATTTAATTCTGTCAATTTGTGACAGGATTCACGCTTGCATGGTGTAGTGGTTAAGAGCAGTGGTTTTGAGCAGTGGACTCTGATCGGCAGAACTGGGTTGGTTTCCCCACTCCTACACATGAAGCCATCTGGGTGACCTTTAGGGTTGCCAACTGCCAGGTAGTAGCAGGAGATCTCCTGCTAATTCAACTAATCTCCAGCCGATAGAGATCAGATCACCTGGAGAAAAATGGCCGCTTTTGCAATTGAACTCTATGGCATTGAAGTCCCACCCCTGCCCAAACCCCGCCCTCTTCAGGCCCCACCCCCAAAATCTCCCGCCGGTTGAGAAGAGGGACCTGGCAACCCTAGTGACCTTGGACAAGTCACAGTTCTATTAAGAGCTCTCTCAGCCCCACCTATCTCACAGGGTGTCTGTTGTGGGAGGGGAAGGGAAAGAGATTGTAGGTCGGTTTGAGTCTGCCTTAAGGGGTACAGAAAGTCAGCAAAAAAAAACCCCAACTCTTCTTCTTCTTCACCTTTCAACTTTTACCCCACCCCTTTCCCCTTACATTTAAACTTGAAAGATTCAGGGCAGAATTCACACCAACCCTCTCTGCCTGGGCTCCACCCCTTCCCCAGTTATCTTTCCCATAAGAAGTATTCCCAGGATGAATTTCCTTCACATATCTATCTGAAGAAATGATCTGCCACTCACAAAGGCTCATGCTGAAATAAATGCTGTTAGTCTTTAAGGTGCTACTGGATGTTTGTTTTATTTCCTTTACTTCTCGCCGTGGTCTTTCTCGCTTCTCAGTGCTAGGCCTACCATCATTCTTTTCCTCCTTCTGCTTGCAAGCAGCAAAATGTACTTGCTGTATGGTGATGCTGAGAACTGGCATAGTGTAGTGGCTTAGTATGAGGAAGGAGCTGAAGCTCTCAGTTCAAGGACCTCGCATCAGCTATCACCTCAATATAGGGTGTTAGTCAAGGGGCTCTCTCAGCCTTAGCTGCCTTGCAAAAGTAAGAGCTTATCACAGGGCTGTTGCAAGGGTCACTGAGACAGATAATGGAAAGGGCTTCAAATACTCAAAAAGTGAGATATAAACACCAAATATAATGGAGGTGATGCTGAGAATGTTTCTTTGATCTGTGACATCAGTAAGAGGGCTCTCCATCTGAAGTATTCCTCTAGGCAAAGGCCCAGGGAAACCCTTTTGGTGAAGTCAGATCTAGAAATGTGAATGACTGCATTTTCCCTTCTAAGAGCTAGTAGTCTTTAGTGCTGCATGACATGCTTTTAATGCTTTTTACAAAAATCAATATTACGAAGTCACTCCCCAAAATAAATGATAGTTTATCGAAAGGCTACTTAGACCTACTCATGAATAAGTGCATACATAACAGTCTTGTAGCCAGTTACTCTTTCCTTTAGAGGTTTCAATAACGCAATATATATTTTGTTCTAAGTGGTAGAGATGAAGAAGCAAGATGTTAAATTATATGAAATTCTATTTTCCTCACCTCCATACAAGCAACAATCTGTAGCCTGAAGAACTGGATTCAGAATTCAATACTCTACATTAAATCTGGAAGTCAGGGCCATGGATAAACAAAACAGATCTTTCTACAAAACTGTGGAAAGCCCCAGGTTTGCAATAAATAAATAAATAAATAAATCACACCCACATATGTAAATAAATAACGCCAAACACAGGAGGGTAGATAAAATAAATGTTGGTTGGGGAGTGGGAAGGAAAGAAGGAAGTGGGGCACGCCAGGAGAAGAAAAATAGGACATAGTGAGGGGATACAGATGCAAGGGGAAAGGAAGTGAACCCTGCACATCCTTGTGGGTTCCCTTATCATGCAACTGGGCCCAGTGGCCAACAGTGTACAACTGGGCCTAGTTTGGCATCAAGCACTGCACAACTTGGCCATAGTTTTCCAGGTAGAGGATGCCAGGGGGAAGGAAGGAGGGACAGTTGAAAACAAGGATAGATAATTGTAGGTTGGTTGATGGGTGAGGAGAGGAGGAAACAGGAAAAGGAGAGAGGCCATCGGGGCTTTCAGGAAAGGAAAAAGTGGCAGAGGGGGAATTTAGATGCCCTCCGAGTCCTTACATGTCCCTACTTGTTTAATACAAATGTATATTCAGTAAGGAAAAGCTTCTGCCAAATGGTGCTGGTACTGGATAGTGCTAAGAAACAAAGAAACCTGGCAGACTTACAGCCTGAAGGCTTTGCCTTTTTTGATGTCTGAAAATGGCTTCTACACCCAGCTTTCTTCCATATCATTTTCTTTGCACTCTTTGGATTGTTAAACTAAAATGCATGTATTGTGGCTTATCTTTCATGTGAGGAACCAAATATGCCAACAAAAAGGGAAACGTCTCTGCTTTTTCTCTACTTTTTATGCTCCTTGTGTCCTGAGGTGTTAAAAGGATACCACACAATCTGCTTTCTTTTCAAGAATACTAGATGGCTCCAATTTGTCATTTCGTTAGTTCCTCAGATGGTTACTGGAGATTTTGCTATTTATGAAACCAGGCGTACTGTGGGGGAGGGGAAGAGGTTAGGAGTAATAGCTACACCACACACACAAAAATAGGCTAGACTTGCTACTAAGGTTGCCAACTACCAGATAATCAAAATACAAACCCTGTGCTGATATACAACCATCTATACACAGAAAGAACAGCACACAGGCTCAAAAAGCTTCAAAAAACTTCAAAAATTTTTTGACACACAATACACAAAGGACTTAAGCACGCAACAGAAATAGTATACAAGTCCTATATTAACAATACAAACTCCATACATCTTATAAGGCAATGTTATCCACAGTAATACAATGCCCCAACCTTGTTTCACACTGACTCCATCAGACTTTGTTTACAGATGAGTATGCTATCCTGTCTTCATTGTATTATTTCTGTTGCATGCTTGTATCCTTTGTGTATTGTGTGTCAAAGTTTTTTTGAAGTTTTTTGAAGCTTTTGAGCCTGCGTGCTGTTTTTTCTGTGGATAACTACCAGGTAATAGCTGGAGATCCCTTGCTATTATAACTGATCTCCAGCTGATAGACATCAGTTCACCTGGAGAAAATGGCTGCTTTGGCCATTGCTCTCTACGGCATTGACGTCCCTCCCCTCCTCAAACCCCGCCCTCCTCAGGCTCCACCACAAAAACCTCCCGTCGGTTGTGAAAAGAGACCTGGCAACCCTACTTGCTACTGTAGTAATAAAAGAACACAAGCTATCTTTACACGAGTTTGTTAGTTGATTTTCTACAGTCAATCAGTACTGGCTTTTGCTATCAGGGTGATGGCAATTCCTGTAAAATAAGGCAAATAAGGCAAATTCTTTAAAATCAAAGAATGTCTGACTGTAAAAGAGATAATGTCTCTTCTAATACATTGTGACCTTCGGTCACTCTTTTAAATGCTACTTTAGCTTAGAAGCAGGGCTGTTGAAATTTTTTTTGGTAAAATTCAGATTCAGCAAAATTCGGCCCGTTTTGATTCAGGAAATGCCGAAGTCCGAACTCCCCCGATTCGGTGCCAACTTCCAAGTTCAGGAAAAAATTAGGCCGAATAAAGCCATTAAAAACACATTCGCGCCTTTCTGCTGCTCCGGGAAGGGGCATTTTTGGGGGTAGAGGTCCCAAAATTTCAGCGTAGCTTGAGGGGACCCTTCTTGCAAGAACCCCCAAGTTTTGTAAAGATTGGCTCAGGGGGTCCCTAGATATGGGGCCCAGAAGGGGTCCCCCCCAAAATCGCCCACAGGCATAAAGGCATTAAAAACACATTCGCACCTTTCCGTGGCTCTGGGGTGGGCATGTTTGGAGATAGAGATCCCGAAATCTCAGCGTACCTTGAGGGGACCCTTCTTGCAAGGCGTTTTCACCGCCCACTAGGGCAGCTTCATCAGCCGTTCGTTCTCGCAAGAGTCAAAGCTCCTAAGAGAAGAAGAAGATTTCTTTTTTAAATTTCCATCTTACATTGCGTGGTGAAAACGCTTTGGACATCCGGACCGAGTTCCGACCTTCTGTATGCTTGCTCAACCTGCAAAGAGAGACATACAAAAAAGACTTTGATCATTATAGAATTGATACTTACCTTGCAACCTCGCTGCTTTTTAGAATCTTGTAGCGTATTTACAGCTACGTTGTGAAGCTTTGTATGTTGTACATAATTTTATAGTTATAAGTTTCATTTTGTCACTTTGTATGCTGTACAGCAATTTTCACTTGGTCACTTTTAGAATATAAGTTCATATCGTAATTTTCAGAGCTTGGTATTATTTCTTTATACTACCTGGAAGTTGGCAACTTTAGGAGGGACTTCAATGCCATAGAGTCCATTTTCTCCAGATGAACTGATCTCTTTTGGCTGGAAATCGGTTATAATGACAGGAGTTCTCCAGCTTGTACCTGGAGGTTGGCAACCTTACAGATCACTGACCACAGAAGGAGAGAAGGAAGCAGGGCATGCCTAATAACTACAATAAATATCGCTGATGGTGGTGGCTGGAGAAGGAGGTCTGTGGGACACAGGAAGGGGAGGGGATGGTAGGAGAAGGAAGAATGGGTGGGGGAGAAGAGGCAGCAGCAGGTGGAAAAAAGGGAGGGAAGCAGGAGCCAGCCCAGGATGGAATACCCCTTTCCCAATTAAAATAATGGGGATTAGTGAACCTTCACAGATCTGAAGCTCTGAATATTTGACAAGAAGAAGCTGCCAACTGCAGAAGCCCTGACGTCCAGGAGTGGGGTGGATTTGTATGATTCCAGTCCAGTTGAATTTTAGAAACCAACAAGATTTTATGGGTATAAGCTTTTGAGAGTCAAAGTTCCAGTTGCCAGATATGGTATGGAATCTCCATACCAACTCATATCCGACAAAGGGAGTTTGACTCTTGAAAGCTTATACCCATAAAATCTTGTTCATCTCTAAGGTGCTACTGAACTCGAATCATGCTGTTCTACTGCAGACCAACACGGCTACCCACTCACTATTTGTGTTTCAGTAACACTTTGCTTAAGTATGCCGATATGTAATAGAACAAATAGAAATATTAGAACAAATAGAAACACCAGAAAACATTGGCTGAAAAACAGTTTTAAGAGGAAGATAAGTACTCTTATGGTTGCTTGTTTCTGCTACTAAAAACAGTAGTAGCCAAAACTAATATGGTTAGGTTTGCCAACCTCCAGGTACTAGCTGGAGATCTCCTGCTATTACAGCTGATCTCCAGCCAATAGAGATCAGTTCGCCTGGAGAAAATGGCCGCTTTGGCAATTGGACTTTATGGCATTGAAGTCCCTCCCTTCCCCAAACCCCGCCCTCCTCAGGCTCCATTCCAAAAACCTCCCTCTAGTGGTGAAGAAGGCCTGTGGCAACCCTAAATATGGTTCTTGCAGCCCACAAGGCTCTAGTAATACTATAAGAATGTAAAAGAAGCACCTGTATTTGGGAGGGACCTATTTTACTGGCTCGTCATAGAGTTCATTTAGCACATCTGCTGGAATGGTGAGCTCAGGGACCTGCGATGGAGATGTTCTGGAAGGCACACAAGAGGCTCACATGATAACAGTGGACAAGAGAAGCCATCACTAGTGGTGAACTGGACTGGTGCAAAACAACAAAGCCAAACCTTCCTGCATAATAACAGCATCTGCTGGAGTTTCCCAGACACCAGTGATGGTCCCCTAGGACCATTTGTACTTCAGAGTATTAATATTCATTTGGTGTAACACCATATGTTGCACAGCAGGATATACTACCAGCAGACTGTTTGTCATCAAGCCAGATTTAATAAAGCATTGTAAAACAAACATTATGATGATAAATACAAAATGACAGATAATTAAGGGAATCCTAATTGCCACTTGCCCATAATAACATTTATTTGTGGTGAAGCCCTCTTGTGATAGTGTGTTGCTTGCGTACCTTTCCCTCTATATCTTCCTTCTCTTTTTTTCTACAGGGGTACCCACCGCCATATATGATTTTAAATTCAGAAAGGCCCATTTGAGCAACTTCGTTATGGTTAATGAGTAAGCTGGTAAGAGGATTTACCTCAGATGATAACAAAATTGAAATCTGCAGAGGGGAGGAAACGCTTAGAAGTGTTTGTAAGCAGCCTTTTTTGCTCTGTTTAAAACAACAGTGGAAGCAATATGTGCTTCCTACAAAGGATTCAACAGTATCCTGAAGCCTGCAGGTAAATGGGGAAAAAACTTTGTAATAATGGGGAATTAATAAATTAGCATGGATGCTACTGACAAGTAACCCTAAAATGGCTGACTAGGTCCAGTGAGGGGACTGCCTTTCTGGATGACCCAGTTTCCCCCCTTCAATTTGCCTTCTGCATTTTTATTGGCGGTTATGTTCCAAAAATACATACACATACGCTATTCACAAATTAGACTGCCTTTGTATTAGTTCACTTGGAAAACAAAGTACTTACCTCAAAATATATTTGGATCCTAAAATCTCAGAAATAAGCCAATCTTACTGTTTTCACTTTGCAAATAAGCCTTAAATAAATCTGGAAGTGGGGTAAGTAAGGACTTCTGCAACCGATCCTGCTCATGTTTACTTGGAAGCAAGGGCAACTGGGACTTACCTTAAGGAAATGCAGCAGGGTTACACCAAATACACACCTGAATAAAAGAAGGGAACAAGTTATCTTGGAGTGAGGTAAAAAGTGAGGTAAAATGTAATGAATATGGGGATAGAAGGAAGCCAGGCTCTGGAACTGTATAGATCTTTCTTTCTTTCTTTCTTTCTTTCTTTCTTTCTTTCTTTCTTTCTTTCTTTCTTTCTTTCTTTCTTTCTTTCTTTCTTTCTTTCTTTCTTTCTTTCTTTCTTTCTGCTTAAGGGGAATTTTGTGAGGAGATAGTGTTGGTGTGGTGGACTCAGACTGGGGAGAGCAGTCCATCTATGAAGCTCAGTGGCTAACCTTGAGAAACTACATCCTTTGGCCTTACCTCTTTCATGTCTGAGGAAAACTGGAAAGGGAGGAAAGCATATTAATCACCCTGAGATCTTTGGGGGAAGGATGAGATTACTAATAACTGTAAAAATACCGAAGAAGGCAAGATGGGGTGGGAGACAGAAAGAGAGAGAAAGTGACAGGCATGGAGGAGAGAGTAAGAAAAGGGGTGGCAGGAGGGAGAAAGAATGAGAGACTCGGAGAAGTAGGGGGAGAGGGGAGGATGCAAAGTTGGGGAGGGGAATGGGATAGCTGCTCCACTTGTATAAATATATTTTGACCCTCAACCAACACTCCTATCTGTGAACTATAGGGCTGCCAGGTCCCTCTTTGCCACCGCCTGGAGATTTTTGGGGTGGAGCCTGAGGAGGGCGGGGTTCAGGGAGGGGAGGCTCTTCAACACCATAGAGTACAGTAGCCTAAGCAGCCATTTTCTCCAGGTGAACAGATCTCTATCGGCTGGAGATCAGTTGTAATAGCAGGAGATCTCTAGCTAGTATCTGGAGGTTGATAACCCTAGTGAACTATATCTTCACTTCTTTGAAGTTGGACATTCATGTGTTTCTTAGATGCTTCTGCATTTGGCCCTCAACAAATTATATCTACTGATAATGGGTTAAACGGCTTCTAATCTACACAAGGCCATATAATTGTTGCCACTCTGTCTTCTTTTTACTGCCTTTCAAGCCTATTTTGTTTTGGGTCTATAGGCTCCGTTCGTGGCATGCTTCCCTGGGAGGCCAGATGTATCCTGTTTATATATGCCACAGCATCCCCTGTGATCTTTCTGGTCAAGTCCAGCAACTATTTCCCTATATTTCTGGCCATATCCATGATAGCATCCTTTAGATTTTCTGGTTCCTGCTTTTAGTAGGCAAAAGTGCTTTCACTTTGTGATTTGTCTTGTTTATGCAGAATAAAGCCACATTCTGAAAACTAAGCTTTCTCTAGTATTGAGCTATTAATTGGTTTAAAAAAAAAATATAGGGCCACTTCAAACTCTTAAAGCTTTCTCTGACATAGGGTTGCCAACCTCCAGGTAATAGCAGAAGATCTCCTGCTATTACAACTGATCTCCAGCCGATAGACATCAGTTCACCTGGAGAAAATGGCCGCTTTGGCAATTGGACTCTATGGCATAGAAGTCCCTCCCCTCCCCAAACCCTGCCCTCCTCAGATCCCACCCAAAAAATCTCCCACCGATAGCAAAGAGGGACCTGGCAACCCTACTCTGACAGGAAGGTGGAAATTGCTCTGAAGCACTTAGAGGATGCTCACTTTATTTAAGAAGACAAAGGAGAAGGGATGGAATCTAAGGCTTCTACTGTTGAGTGACAGACATAGATCCACAAAAGAAATTAAACACCCTTACATATAGCAGCAAAAGGTTGCTTGAGAAATGAGGGTTGTGGCCTTAGAAATATTGAGTTGGTCAGGTACCATGCCAACTGAGTTCCAAGGTGTACTAATATATTCCCATCACTACCCATAAGTGCCTATATACTGAGACAGGTTACCTTTATAAATATTGAAATAACCTTGCCTTTCCCTTCCCTTAGAAAGACATCCAGGGAGTTCTTCCACTTTCATTGGGCGAAAACGCATGGTCGCTTTAGCCTCCTTTATTCCCTGTTTCAGTCAGTATTCAGCCAGGATCGAACGCACGTTTGGTGAAACGCATGCGTTCGATCCTGGCTGAATCCTGGCTGAAACAGGGAATAAAGGAGGCTAAAGCGACCATGCGTTTTCGCCCCAAATCTCATAGGTCCAGCCAACATAGGCATTTTCGTCAACTCTGCCAACTTGGTTGTTTATTCATCCCTAGCAGAATAGGGAGAAGAATATGGATACAGTCCAGGGCCAGTGTCCTACTTCTCCCCAGCACAATCCAAGGCAGAAATATCAACTGGATGGGGGCAGGGCCATAATCATTATGACGTTCTACTGTCTTAAAATCACAAATGAAAATAACTTAGAAAATCCTTTTCTACTCCCAGAATAATTCAAAAAGTTAAATTTAGAATTTTATTGAAGAATGTTTTGCGGTGACCGCACTATTTTTCAGGTTCAGCTATAGGCCTGAAGACAGAGGAAATGTTAAAAAAAAAACACCACTACAGGAATGTATCCTTAGGATTGCAGCCTCATTAATGGATCTTGCAGCATTTCATCCAGTTTAGTTGTAATTTATGCTGGCTGAACGAATGCACCCCTCCTCTCTTCCTCTCTCTCTTCTCCAGCTAGGGAAAGTTAGTTTTCCCACTCACAGGAAAAAGCAATAGTAGTAATTGAGGGACCCAGCAGGCTCCCATCAGTGTTCAGTTCAGGTCTGAAGGTGGCCTCCCAAGCAGTGGTGGGACCTGTTTTATATTATATTATACTGTGTTTTTCTTTGGGCTCATATTCTACATGGCACAGATATCATACCTACTAGGAAGGATCCCCCCACCCACCCCGTCCCGGCATGCTGATATTTTGAAATGTATATCAAATTTTCCATTAATCTTTGGGGAATTAAATACTGGCAGTCTCCATGGATGTTCCTTATGAAGAACAGATAGGAGATCCGAAGGGAGAAATAAGCCTTAAAAACATACTACCCAGTGAAGGAAAACTGTTGTGTAACATATTACATGAAAAGAGTTATTGTACAACTCTTGCCAAAAAAATAAAAAAACCCACAAAGTTATTGTAGCTTCCCCATCTCCTGCTTGGATACATACCCTGATGATGTATATCTGAATATTCCTTTAGTCTTTCTTCCTGTCTTATGTTTCAGAGCACTGTCTCATTTTATCTTTCTCATCACAAACCACATTTCTCCGGATTCAGGATTCTATTGCCATCATATTTCAAGTCTGTGGCCCTTTCTCCTTTTGTATCAAATTCCAGTTCTGCATCATGTGTTTATGATGCCGACTTTGCCGTACCCCATAGACTAAGAGATATTGTGGCTTAAATTAGTAGGGTTCAACTACAAAAGTGTGTGTGTTTGGGGGGGAGAATATTTCTCTCTACTGCTACAAGTAGCCTCTTTTGTCATATTTCAGAAGGCTTGAAAGTGAAGAAAAAAGTGCTCAGTAAGTATTTCCATTGCCATAGCAACTAGGCTAGTATTTTTAGTTTGCCTTTGATGCCTGAGAAAAAGGAGTATAAGCCAGCTTGCTTTGGAAATGGGGGTTCGACTCCTTGCCCTCCTCACACCATTTCAAGTGAAAGAAATGCATTGGCTCAGTGAAATAACATCACATGGCTGTATCTCGTTGGCTTTGTAAGACTGTGACATCATAAACATAGCTACAGGGTTAAGATCTGGAGAAGAAGAAAAAATCTCAGAGGGGTGGATGGAGAGAATGGGCTACAGAAGCAGAGTGGGGAAACAAGGTTAAACCAGATGTAGCTTTAGATGATAATAAGAATACGATACGGCAACAATTTCGACAGTTTCTGTCACATACCGGTACGTTCAGAAGTGCAAGCCCACAGTATGAAGGGAAATTCTTCCTCCACTTCCACACAAGACTACCTACCAACCTACCTACACATCCATCCATTTATTCATGCATATACATGCACACACTTCTGTAAAATATATATTAGTTCTTTTTAATTAGCATTTGAGTTAAGTAATTCAAAGTTAAATAAAAGTAAATGTTGCTACTTTTACTGTTACTACAGACACACACCTATGGTCAATAAAAAAATTAAAAGATATTACTGTAAATAGAGGTTCTTCAAGAGAGATTCCTCAAGACTATGGTGGTAGTGGAAAGTGCTGATAAGTCACAGCTGACTTATGATGACCCCGTAGGGGTTTCAAGGCAAGCAATGTTCAGAGGTGGTTTGCCATTGCCTGCCTTTGTACAGTGGCCCTGGTAGTCCTTGGTGGTCTCTCATCCAAATACTAACCACCAAGGTCAACCCTGCTTAGCTTCTAAGATCTGATGAGATCTAGCTAGTCTGGTCTATCCAGATCAGAGACCTCAATGCTATAGTCATCCACAAATGCTTGGTTTAGATCTTTTGTGTCAATCACACCTCCACAGCCAGCTATCTGGCTGGAATATGCAGGTGGAGCACAGTGAGGGCCCTACACAGCCAAGGGGTAGAGATATGGACAGGGAGCAGATTGGCCAGGAGTGGATGAGGGGGTAGGATCTCTGCTGGAGGGAGGTAGAGGAAGCCTCCAAAGACTGATTGGCCCAAGAAAGAGGGAGTGAAGCATGTAAAGTGTGAAGGCCTATTTAAACCCTCACAGCTCCAGGCCAAGGGGGAAGTGGTTGTGGCTGCTCCTGTCCCAGAGTGAGAAGGGACAAGCGAGGATAGCCCTGACAGGAAGACAACGAGGATGGAGATGACACCACATGTAGTAACTACCCCTTCCACATCTGAAGCCTGAGAGACCTGGAGTGGTCCCCCCAAGTTGGGAACCCGGAGGAGGCTCTAGCCCCCAGGCTCAGCACCTCCTGTCTCTTCTTCAGTACCCTGCCAGGCCATGCCAAACTACATTTCTGTGGCCGCCCTTCCCTGCGGAAGTCCAGTGCTGCCAAGCCCCTCACACTCTGTCTATCTGGTATGCCTTGCTTTGGATGCTAAAACCTCCCACCGGTGGCAACCCTAGTGTTGAGCTATGCCACAGGGTTCTTTGCCACCGGTGGGTTTTAGGGGCGGAGCCTGAGGAGGGCAGGGTTTGACTTCAATGCCATGGAATTTAATTGCCAAAGCAGCCATTTTCTCCAGGTGAACTGATCTCTATCGGCTGGAGATCAGTTATAATAGCAGGAGGGCTCCAGCTAGTACCTGGAGTTTGGCAACTCTACTCAAGGGTGAGAGAAAGTGACGGCACCCATTGAGCTTCCATGGTAGAGTGGGGATTCAAACCTGGGTCTCCCAGATCCTAGGCTGACATTCTAATCATTATGCCACACACTCTAACTGTTTGATGTAGGCTGCAATCCTAAGAACAATCAGCTCAACTGAATAAAGAGACTTGCTTCTGAATAGACTTCCTTATGATTGTTCTCCTACTGACTTTATTTTTGCGGTGTCCTGACTGTGACATCAGATTAGAACTGCTATTTCATCCATATTCATTGAAATTACTGCTGTTTACCCAAAACAAGAGAGTCTTCCATATCAACTCTTGCTCCTTTTCTTTCAAAAATATATCTTTTTTTTTTTTGGGTTGTTATTTGTGCCTACAAACAGACTGTCATTGAGAAGTATGCCTCTTTTGTGAAATAGTTCTCTTCTTCTTCTTCTTGGTGCAAAATTCCTGGAAGCTTGCCATTGTTATGACATGTTTGTCATCACAGAATAATTTAAATTAAGGAATTAAACATCGCCGTCCTGATTAGACACACTGTCATGTGTTAAAGATTTCAGAGCAATTGAGATGACTCAATTTGTGCTTTTCTTACAAAGGAACTTTCTATCATCTGTCTTTCCATAAAGAGCCTCAAAAGCTTTCGAATCTGCCCATTTGTTCCAAAGGCACCTAGTGGGCTGCTTGCCAAAAGCCCCAAGAAACATCTTGAACCTGTAAAGAAGAGAAACAAAGTGACTACAGATCTTCAGTGCACTCTTGACAACACGTGAAACCCTCTTAATTATATTTAACAGCCAGTTGGCCAGTTCATGGATTGCCCTGCATCACTGGGACAAACTGGAGCCCTTCAGAGTGTCATTCCAGATAGGGATGTCCACAGCCTTTGCGATGAACAGGTCCAGCAGGTGAACATACTGTGCAACATGTAAGGTCACCAGTAAGCATTGCCTTGGATCTTCTCACACACTGCAGTCCACTTTGAGCTGCTGTAGCACAGCTTTGCGGTAGCTGTAGTGTTTCAGATCATTTGTTGATCTACCTTTGGATTTGGATAGATAGGCAATCTTAAAACTTTCTTCATGGGGTAAAGTAAATACACTAAAAATGAACATTATATCTTAGATTATACACACACACACATACACACACAATTCATTTTCATGTACCTTGTTGATATATTTATAAAATTAATGCTCTCTTTCAGAAAGGTCAGCTTGCCAGAGACTGCTAGTAGAGTTTTGGGTTGTGGGAAGTGGAACTACCTGAGAACCAGCAATAAGTTCTGCCCAGAGTAATACCCTTCCTCTTTAGCAGGTAATGATAAAATTACTGGCCTGTGTGGGAGGGGGAAAACTTAAAATCCTAGTGTTCCGAATGCATTTTTGAATACAAATAATGTTATCTAACAAACAGATTTGAGCTGCTTGTGAGCAGCCAGACAGATTGGTTGGGGAAAGTGGGCTGAAACAGAGAATTCCAGGCTGGACACTGAGACTTGTGATTTCTGGCATCTCCTCCAGAAATACTGGTATCTCACAAGTCACTTCTTGTGAAGTGTGAAGGATACCCATCAGCTGTGTTGACAGACATGCCAGAACACCACCTGATCTGAGACATCAGCACTCACTAGAACTCATTGAGGAGGGGCTGTGGCTCAGTGGCAGAGCATCTGCTTGTCATGCAGAGGGTCCCAGGTTCAATCCTTGGCATCTCCAGTTAAAGGGACTAGGCAAGTAGGTGATGTGAAAGACCTCTACCTGAGACCCTGGAGAGCAACTGCCAGTCTGAGTAGATAATACTGACTTTGATGGACCAAGGGTCTGATTCAGTATAAGGCAACTTCATGTGTTCACCTACATCATCTTTGAGCATTTGGTGGAGAAGAGAGCCCTGACCACCTTGATCTCTGAGATCGAGGTGGTGCAGAAGGAGAGCCAGCTCAACCAGGACGAGTGGTTGACTATCTCGCAGACTGTGGAGGAACTTAAGCCCTTTAAGGACTGCATGTGGTTGCTCTCATCTGTAATGGCAACCTTGGCTATGGTCATTCCTATGATCCAAATGACTACTAAGAAGATGGCCACCTTTCTGGAGCCAGCTGCAGGACATGCAGACTCGCTTCCAGCACTGTATGCACTGGTGCAAAAGCTGCAAGAGGGCATCAAGTCCCACCTTCATCCTCTCACCCAGAAGAAGATCTACATGTAGGCAACTATGTGTGACCTGCGCAGCAAGGGCAAGATCGCCAAGTGGGCTGACCATCTTGTTCACTGGAGAGACGAATTCTCTCTCTGTTGAACTCATGCATGCCAAGAGGGAAATGTTGACATGAGCAGAGGAGATTTTTTTGGGGGGGGAGGGGTGAAAGGAGCTCCACTGATGTTCATCCCCCACCTCCCCTGCTAGGCAGAATTCCCCAATGGCAACCACTGAGATGACCTCAGAGATGGAGCTCATTGGGGCACAGGATATAGTGGCTGCAATAGTGAGGGAGTATCTTGTGGAGCCCTACAAGTTGCAGACCACCAGTCCACTGAACTAGCCAGCCATGAAGAGATGGTCTACCTGGACCTTTCTGCCATGGTCCAGAGGCTCCTCATGTGCCCTCCCATGAGAGTGCAAGTGTGTGTTTTCTCCCCTGCAGGCAACATTGTCAGCCTACATCACTCTGTTCCCCTGGGCCATTGAGCAGTTGGTTTTCCTGAAGGTCAACTTGCCACTGTTCGTCTTCCCAATTCTGGACTTTGAGAGTGAGTGAAGCTAGCATGTGCTTGTGCCTGCATCTTCTCTCAGTGGCCTTTTATGTTGGGATGTTTCCCAGCAGTCACACCCGCCAACTGCTCCAGGGCTTCCTTTTGATTATGCATCCCTTTTCCGCCTGTCAGAGGTCACCTCACTCTCACCCCGCATTTTGCCCACACTTTCCAGATTCTGGCTAAAAAACATCTGGGAAACATTGGCAAAATGTGCATGGAGAGCAAGGTGACCTCTGACAGGTGGGAAAGGCATGCATAATCAAAAGGAAGCCCTGAAGCAGTTGGGGGGTGTCTGCAGGGAAACGTCCCTGCATAAAGGGCCAGTCTGTCTTGGGAAGTCAAGGAGAAACACTCTTCCCCAAATTAAAATGTCTCTAGAAAGCAGCAGGGCAGTTACCTAATTTGATTGGCAGCCCCCCCCCCCCCGCATCCCTAATGCCATTCCAAATCTACCTACACTGCAACACCTCAATTGAACTCTAGTAGATGGGTGGCACAGGGGAATGTTGGAGGTGGTGCTCACCCATTCATCAACCATCCCAAACCAAAACTGCATGCTGAAAATAATACAGCTGCACTAAAACTGTTTTTCATCTTGTTGGAGATGAAAGGAATAGAGTAGGATAGGGACCTGTGTGTCTAACAGAAACCAGCAGAACCCACCAGAGCACCATAAAGAATGAAGCTAATCTGCATGTGTGTAACATTCTTTTTTGCAGTGGTGGGAGGTGGGAAAAGGAGAGCCAGTGATGAAGGGCTGCTGTAGCACCTAAGACTCCTTCTTTGAGGCAGTGATGCTGTCCAGGCTACTAAGGAAGGAGGACCAGTCTGCAGAACCCCCTCACTTTCTGAGGCCTTCCTTGGGTAAGTTATAGTATGTATGTTTGTCAGTGGATTGCCATTGGTTCTGCTGGGCTTGGAAAAGTGTCCCCCTGTGTTTAAGATGGTTCTTCTGGGATTCTCTGGTTTGACATTGGTTATGTTGGGTTTGCAATAGTGGCCCCCTGTGCTTAAAATTGTTCTGCTGGGATTCTCTGGTTTGACATTGGTTCTGTTAGACTTGCCACATTGGCTTGTGGTTCTGCTGGGATTCCTGGGCTCTGCTTTGGTTCAGTTCGGCTTGTGTTGGTTCTTGGCGTGGAAGGTTATTAACCAGTGGTTGCTGCAGGCATGCCTCTTCACTTTTGCCCTGAAGAAAAAAATGGCTGTCCCCCCCATTGGAAATAATGGACAATGGGGGCACCTTCATTGGAGACCCATAAAATTGGACCCCCTGACCCAATCTTCTTGAAAGTTGGAAGTTATTCTGTGGACAGGCTCCAGCATCTCTGACACAAATCTGGTGTCCCAATCTCAACAAACAGCCCCTCCAGACCTCTGGATAACTTCCCATAGGCTAGAATGGAGCCAAATAAATTTGGATTCCTGAATAAAACCCAAATCCAAATACCTTACCAGTACTGGAATTCAGGGACATCAGGATTACCACTATTTTTGGCTCCAATATACCTGAATCCCAAAAATACCAATTTTTAATGCACATCTCTAATTGTGGGTATATCTATCATGGTGTAGTGGTTAAGAGTGGTGGGTTGGAGCAGTGGAGTCTGATCTAGAGAACTGAGTTTGATTCCCCGGTCCTCCACATGAGCGGCAGAGGCTAATCTGGTGAACTGGATTTGTTTCCCCACTCGTACACACAAAGCCAGCTGGGTGACCTTGGACTAGTCACACTCTCTCAGCCCCACCTATGTCACAGAGTGTCTGTTGTGGTGAGGTGAGGGGAAGGTGATTGTAAGCAGGTCTGATTCTTCCTTAAATGTTAGAGAAAGTCAGCATATAAAAACCAACTTCTTCTTCTTCCCTGCCCACCTGCCACTGGATACTATGTCGCCCTCTTCCATTCCTTGCCAGCAACAAACTCTATTACTTCAGATGCCTAATGCAGACTCTATGCGTGCACCACATGTATTTTATGGCAGGATTCTGAATGTTACTGACATTTTCTGCACATCTAAAGCATATGCATCTCTGCAGACTTTAGGCTTTGCACACATGTGGAGGTGACTGGAGAGTACCCTAAGTAATGGAGCATATAAATAATAATTTACTGAATGAAGTTGTGGCTTAACAGACATCCATTTTCAATATCCTAAAGCTAAACAAATATTGATAAGCTTGGAAGGAAGGAGCAGATACGTTAAACTAACCTCTGAAAACCTTTGGCAAAAACTTTGCTATTAAAGTCAAACAGCTTTCAAAAAAAGATTAGCAGAACTGTAATATTGCAAAATGGAAATGTATAGCCAGATATCACAACAGCAGGCTAGCTAGACATAAATTTCATTTTTCTTCCAATTACAGAGAGAAAAAACCCTGGTTTATAAAGATAAATGGTTTTATTAATATATTTTTTTAAAAAATAAATGATGATCCAAAAATTACATGGATTTAGGTGTGAATGCAAAGATTTTTACAGGGAAATAACAGGTTTTTTTTAAAAAAAAATCAAATAATCTTTAATGTCACTTGACTTCATAACTATGTTGTTATTCCCTGTAATCATTCTTAGACTTTCTCAGGTACATGTGATTCCTGAACATAATGCCTGCCAATAATGCAGTAAAAAGTGGTTTTTCAGCTTGCATACTTAGATCCAATGACAGAAAAACAAATGTTTACTTGCTAATGGGAATTAAAAGAAAGGGTTAATATCAGAAAACCCTGAAATATTAGAAACAATAGCAGTGGCTGCCTAGCAAATCCATTTTATACTAACAAATGAAATGCTTTTGTAAATGCCTTTCTTCTAGTATTATACCTTAAGCTACCTATAAACTTTGATTTAGAAGTAAATCAGAAAATTTACCAACTACTGTACCTCTTACCTTATATATTCTCTTGTGGCCCTTGGAGAAATCTTGAAGCTTTTCAGAAAAATCAAAGCACAATCAAAGTACTGAATTTATGTCTGTATTTAGGAAATTGTATGCTGTCTGTCCAGAGTCCTGCTATTCATGTTAAAGAAGAACTTATAAAGAAAATAACGTTGTAGTTGATAACCCGATGAACTTACTCCCTCATTGGGCCCCTATATTTGTCCTCCTCAGAAGCCTCTCTGACATGGCTGCTAGAGACAGTAGTAGAAATTTCTAGCTACTAGCTGGAGGTTGGCAACCCTAGTGTTTGCATTGTGGTCAAATTGAGTCAATGGATGTTGTGATTAGACATATTACTGTACCTGCTTAACTATTATGAAGATGTGAATCACAGTTTGTAATGACAACACTTTACTGAAGCAAGATCCAGACCTTTTAAGCACAATTAAATCCAATCTTAACCCCCTTTCATGGAAATCAGTGGTACTTAAAAATAAAGATTGCCCTCTATCTTGACAAAGGATTTGTGGACCTCTGAGGGGTCCCTGATCCCATATCAAGAAAATTGCACTAGAAAAAGAATAAGGGGTAGTGGAAAAACCTGTCTGTTTTACAGTTGAATCCTAAGAAGAATTAAACCCTTCTAAAGCCACTGACTTCATTGGGTTTAGACAAGGGTACTGTGTTTAGGATTTCACTGCAAGTGGAGATTCAGGTTCAAGATGAAGACAGTGGGTCATATCTCACAGACAGATGTCTAGTGTAAATATATATGCTGACCATACATAATAAGAAAGACCCAAGCAGCTTTATATTAATTTGCACTATGAGCTCAGATTCACACTCCAAGACATAACAGAGATGTCTGATGTAATTATTCATGCTCCTGATAATTTTCCAGTAAACACTGCAAGACTTAATTAGTTTTATTCAAAATTTAAGATTCTGCTCTGTTATTTTTCCCTTGAAGATGTGAGGACACTTTCTTGTATTAAAGAAGGGTTGAGCTTGACCAACATTAATTTATCCCATAATTCCAGGCAATAAATCAATTCAGATATACTCATAGCAATTTTAGATAGAAATAATTTTCTTACCCTAATTCTGACAAATCAAATGAAGTTATTTCATGCTTTATCTTCTTAACAAACTTCCACACTCCTGTAGCTTATATTTTGGCTTTTAGAACCTAATCCCAGGAAGGCTCGGGTCATATGTATGTATGTGCTGTCAAGTCACAACCAACTCATGGCAGCCCCAGCAAGGGGCTTTCAAGGCAACCAAGAAGCAGAGGTGGTTTGTTGTTGCCTTCCTCGGCAGAGTATTCTTTGGTGGTCTCCCATCCAAGTACTGACCCTGCTTAGCTTCCTTGTTCTGATGAAATTGGCCTATACTATGCCCCATTCCCTCCCCTCTGGCCATAACTTATAGAGAAAATAAACCATTTAGCATAATTTCATGTTTCTATTTTTTGGTCCATAAATCTTATCAAACTTCCCCTTTAATCAGAGGCAGTCTCAAACTTAATTTGGTGAATATGAAGGAATACTGACTGCAACTGGATCCTTCTTAACCCAGTAAAATACATGGGCAAAAGCCAGTGGAAAGGATATATTTTAAATACAGCTTGCAGTATTGTACAGAACGCTTCAGCTCTCCAGACCTTAAAATATGAACTCTCTACCTTGCATTGGATTGGTGACATTTACCTGTAAAAGGCCCTACAGGTAACAGTGGAACTAATTTTGGAGAAAAACGTTCAGATCTGTCTTTAAAAGGAAACAGATTGAGTGAACCAAATATAATAGAGAATGAAACTCCAGTTCTTTCCACAGTTGTGCAGGAAGTTCAAATGTCGCATTGTTGGTACTGCAGAAAACCTACTTGTCATGGTTTCCCACGGAGTTTATTGAAACAGGAATCTCTCTGCATAAAAATACTCTTTTCAGTATACCACAGAGGGGCACTTATTCATAAACCGTCTTTGTCTGATGCAATTCTTCAGAGCATCCATGGGAGAAATAAGAGCCAGGAAATCAAAGCAGATTTTAAAATTGCATGTTAAATATTTAGAAATTCTACTGGATCAAAAAAAAGAAGCTAGCATCAGTGCTATTCTTCCATTCTGTTTTCCAGCCAAAAGCCACAGATTTTAAAAGCATGTATAAAAGGGAAGCTAAGTGATATGTTAGATCCTACAGAACATTTCTGTATTTGTAACAGGTCTTGTGCAAGGGGAAGCACTAAAAATACTCCTGGGTTCTTGCATTAAACCTCACTAGCTTTTCTACATGTGTAAGACAAAGCACAACGTATTGCTTCTTCTTTTTTGTTCTAAATGATTTTATTTTCAAATTTTATAGTTGGACATACAATACAACACATAAGCAATACATAAACAATACATGATATACATGAAATCTACAACAAATTAATAACAAGCTTTTCCTGAGTGAGCGTAATCAATTTTGCTCCCATTTTATAATCTCACTGTAGATATATACTACTTGATATAAGATCCTTCACTCAAATGATTAAGTACCTTATACTAACTCAATAATTAGACTTCAATCTGCTATCTCAATTATAATCTCTTATTAAAGGTTAAGATAGTCCCCTGTGTAAGCACCAGGTCATTACTGACCCATGGGGTGACATCACATCTTGATGTTTATTAGACAGACTATGTTTACAGGGTGGTTTGCCTTCCCCAGTCGTCTACACTTTACCCCAGGGGTGGGGAACCTTTTTTCCGCCAAGGGCCATTTGGATATTTATAACATCATTTGCGGGCCATATAAAATTATCAACTTAAAATTAGCTGACCAAGCCCCAAGCAGGCAGATGCCCCAGATGACACCCCCCCTCCCGCGCGCGTGGGCAAGCAGGCAGGCATCCAACTAGTGGCGCACTTGCCCACCTGGTGGCACGTCTGTTGCACCAGCCGGGTGCCCCCACACACATTCCCCCGTGCATTCTGGCCCTTCCTCCTTTAACCCCTCTATTGTCACCACTTCCACCCCAGCCCTCTTGTAGTACAGAGGGAATGGGAAAGGGTTAACACAGTTTCTTGGGCGGTCCTAGCAGCTCCATAGCTAATGATTATTCTGCAAGGGGGGGAAGTGTTCCTTTTTTCAGCAAAACAAACTCACATCCACCTTGAATAGAGGCTATTCTTGTCTGCGGGAGGGGGCGGATTGCCAGCTAGAGATCTGCCAGGACCCACAAAGGGCCAGGCCAAATGATTTCGTGGGCCTTAAACAGCCCTCCGGGCCTGACGTTCCCCACTCCTGCTTTACCCCCAGCAAACTGAGTACTCATTTTACCAACCTCGGAAGGCTGGAAGGCTGAGTAAACCTTGAGCCAGCTACCTGAAACCGACTTCCATCGGGATCGAACTCAAGTTGTGAGCAGAGCTTTTCACTGCAGTACTGGAGCTTACCACTGTGCACCACAGGCCTCTTCAATCTCTTATTAGTTAGTTAGTAATAATAACTGAATTCCATTATGCACTTTTTGCTTAGTATATTTAATATAGCCTCTTAACTAAACTTTTTCATTTCATTTTTAGGAAACATATGCACTATATAATTTCCTTTTGGGGAACTCCTCACTGCATCATCTATTTACCCAACTTGTCAACTTAGCCATCACTGTGTACTCTGCTCGCAAGAGTATTGCTTCTGATAAAATTTCAGAATCAAACTAAATTAAATCATGGTTGTATATTCAGTTGTTGTATATTCCATTGCTCCATATGACTACTGTTTTGTGAAAAGTTGTCATATGTTCTGCTGGAGTCCTTGAGCTACTACTTATGTAAGCAGAACTCCAGTAAGTACATTCTCCTTTCTGCTCATTCATCTTTCGATCCATCCCTGTGTCTACCACCTGGTTACATACTAGTACTTTCACTGTGTTATACTCAAAGAAGTTCCTCTAAAGGACTATCAGGTACAAGATGATGGAAATCTGTATAATGAGGTTGTGGTGGATATTAAACAACATTGCCTTAAGTGCCATTTTGTGTGTGTGTGTGTGTGTGTAATAAGCTACAAATCAGACAAAAAGAGATTTTGTTAAAATTTTGAACTGTTCTAAAAATTCTGATAGATCTTAGAAAAAATATGTTCTCCCGAAATTCAAAAGCAAAAATAAAAGAAGGAATAGTACTTGGCCTATGTTTTTTTTAGTTGATGTGTTCATGAAAGAGCCAACATATGTTATCATACTTGAAAGCAAGTCATCACAGCTACTGCGCAGCTGCAAAGCTGTTTGACACAAGTCAGATGGCAGCAAGATCAGATCCATGACTTGGATCACATGTAATGCGAGTGTAGAAAACAGTATGTTCTTCTGCTGAACACGTTGGGTGAAAAGTTCACAGCATCCCTAATTACATCCAGCAGTTGTTGAAGGTTCTTCTCTATGTGTACTACTTTGCAATTATTAATCCTTTAGAATCCTCTCTTGTTCTGACTTCTGAAGCAGGATGTGTTAGGACCATAACAGTTTCTTTTTTAATATGAGAGTGGATCTGCTAGTGCTTAACATTAAAAAAAGACCCTGCAAATCAAGCTCATTCACCTACATTTATATCTGCATAGGTTGATAGGAAAGAATGTAAGAGAAGCATCAGGAGTGTGTTTACATGCATATATGGTAGAATCAGGTTGCAGCTATTCTCCCCTTGGAATTGTAACTTCATGGTACTCAGAGTAGGGACTGAAACTAGGGATGCTGGCTCATGGTTTAAGCAGAAAATAACAACAGATTTAACACAGCTAACTACACAGTAAGATTCTTAGGTTCAAAAGTTTGGCAAAAGCTTTAGGAAATTTTCAAATAAGGTTTACCAGTTCCACAAAAGTCATAGCATCTTGGTACAGCAACCAGAGTTGTTTCCATAGTCAGTCTGACAGAATGTCCCCCTAAAAGGGCAAATCAAAATGGGTTTTTGATAAAGCTGACATGCCGCTGCATATCCCCAGCATTCATAGATTATGTCTCTCAACTGGCCATTTTTATCATTGTAGTCCCAAAAGAGTGAGCACACATGGTCCAATGAGACTGTGAAGAAATCCATAAACCAGTAATTAAATGACGTGTCAAACATTGCCCCACTCTTGCATCAGGGTATGTCAAAAGGTGAGCTTGAGCCTGCAGAACTCAGTTCACCTGGTACTCGTCAGCAAAAGATAAGGCCTTGCCTGACAGATTTGTTGCCCTAGTAAATAATGGCCTTCAGTTTAGGGAGGAAGGAGGTTTTAAAGTCCTCACAACTGCATCTTATCATTCCCCCCACAGGAGTGAATCTTTCAAAGTGAAACCATTCCCACGGCAATTAATTGCAGGCTGGAATGTTTCATTCCAACCGCTCAGAGTCTAAAATCAATCTAGAGCAGGCCAAAAGCAAAGAATTATGGGAACCTATTTCCTTGACACTTTTGGGTGTAAACTGGAAGTGACGCAATTGCATTGGCATGGCCGCGCGGGCTATCTTTCCCTCACTTTCAACCCAAAAACCTCCTGCTGGAGGAGAGGGGTGACGTGGCAACCCTATTCCTGACCTTCTCAGCAGGCCATTCCACAGGGTGGGAGCCTTTCCCATAAAAAACACATTAGTGCCTGCTCATGCCATTCCAACCTAGCACAGGGGAAAAGAGAGACATTTACATTGGTTTAAGGCACTATAGCTGCAATCAGGGCTGTGTGTGTGTGAATGTGAATCTCCTTAGGAGCTGGAGTGAGTGACCTAGAGCCGGCATAGGTGCCACTTTATCACACCAGTGTTCAGGAGCCATGGGGCTCCACCAGCCCCCGCCACCAGGGCAGCCACTCTGGGAACTAAATCCTGGAAGAGAACAGCCGTGCCAGCATGGGGGAAATGCTGCTTTGGGCAGCTTCCTAACCCCGTTCGCTCCGGGAATGTCCCCTGGAGCAGTGATGGGATTGCACCACCTTTTTGGGTAGTGCAACTTTGCTCTTTTCAATGAGGCATTTCCCATTTTTCCATTTTTATTTGTAAAAATGCTTTATTTGTCTCCGCGGTGGCCAGGAAGTCTCTGAGGAGGTGGTGCAGCTCTGCTGCTCCTGGCTGCCATGGATCTACACCCCCTTTAGGAATGGGCTGCCAGTCTACTTGACATGAATTCTGGAAGCCAGTGATATATATATATATGTGTGTGTGTGTGTGTGTGTGTGTGTGTGTGTGTGGATGTAGTTTCACTTTTTTCATGCCACACTATGGCATTCAGCTTTGAGGTTTAAAACAGTTGTTACCTAAGCAAAAAGACATCTTCCTATGAAAGGCACATCTGGATGCAACAAATGATATAAGAGTAAACAGGAAGAAACATATTTAGGGGAAGTTTTCATTTCCAAATGATCTTATGGACTATCCATTCTGGCTGGTACAGAAATGGTTCAGAGAATGGCGCCGACTTTCATCCAAAGATTAGCTTAGACAAGGCTAATCACCAGAGAAACATGTTCTCTGTATTCTCCATTTATGGAAATGTCTGTTTCGCAGAGTCATTTCCCGTGAAGACCCCCAAAACACACAGGCTCCACATATCACTTTTCAAGGAGGGAAAAAAAGAGGGCCACCCAAATTCTCCACATATGAAAAGCCTTGCTTAAAATTAAGAAAAAGTCTTTCTGAGGCAACAGCTTCATGTACGGCAGCACTTTTCAATTATCCTACCCGAAAGGTCTTTCCTTCCTTTGTCCCGCCTTCATCCTCCAAGCCTCCTGTGTTTTCAGGCATTTAAAAAGAAAATCCCTTTCTGACCAGTTCAGCTGGGTAGCACTTTAGCCCTTGTTCCCTCTGTGTTGCTTTTCTTCTTTTTGCATTCATGTTTTTCTCTTGGCATCAGTGATGCAAATAGTTTTACATGATTGGAGTCCTGCCAGTTGGACATCCAAACAGCAATTGCTGTTTAAAGTATGTCCTTCCTTTTGTCTCTTCTCCTCTTCTCTTCGCCCTTCAGTAAGATTTGTCTTCAAGCGTAGGGCTTTCTTGCGCTGTACATTGTTGGAACAGGGTATTTTTAATTTTATTTTGGTATTGATTTTGATCTTCAGCAGATCCAACAGATGTTTTAAAGCAAACAAACCACGCATGGTGGCTGTCAGACATTACTCATAGCCTAATCCCTTTATCCAAATGTAAAAGTTAAACATATGTAATCATATTCTCAAATAGATGGCAAAGTTCAGCACACGCTCAAAATGCCAGTGTTGATCCCAACCAGTTTGGCCATTTGGAGGAGTTTGCATTTGTTTTATTATTTGGTATATCTTCTGTGTTTCATACCTTGCTTGCCTTGGGTTTTAAAGTCTATGTAAAAATACTAATGCTTTAAACAACTCCGGATTTTATTATGATGTTTATATTTCATTAGTTTGTGAGATGTCTTGAGAGTGTAAATGGAAAGGTGGCATATAAATCACCTAAATAGATTATGCATGGGCTCATGAGCCAGAGGGATGTATCTTTTTGCTAAATTGACAAGTTTAAATTATCCTTGGCAAATTGTTTTACATGATTGGAGTATTGCCATTTTGGACATGAAGCTCCGGATTTAAATGGATTTACCTGAATTTGGAATTAAACAATTCTGTCCATCTAGTACATTTTAATTCCACTCATCCTCCAAGGAGTTCACAATAATATATGGTTCTCCCTTCCCCATTATATCCTCCCACCAGCCATGTGAGGTAGATTGCAGTCCTAAGGGCATTAGCAGCACCATGTGGAAATGAAGAAAGTAAACGCATAACACCAGGATGTGGGTAAACAAAGGCCACAGCTTTGTTGATGACAGTAGATGGAACATTGGCAAAGCATAGGGCATGGATCCGGGCATTGAGTGAGCACCCTGTCAGTCAATGAAACGATCCCCAACACAAGTGTTGGGGGACAACCATGGTGTGGCAAATTAGTGGTTCCATTAGGACACAGATCTCTAAGTGGTACCTTCACCATCTGGCAGTTGAGCACACAATGCCCCCAAGGTGGTCATCAGAAGTAGGGCTCAACCCCAAGACCCCTTATTGGGGTCCCCAAAGAGGGGAAGGCAGCCATACAGGCCCATCATCCCCATAAATGGATCCTGCTCAATGCCAAAAACTGACGAAAGCTGTAACAAAAGAACAAAACAAAAATGTTGGAAATGCAACATTGTGAAATAGGTTCATTTCACCATATGTGGTGGACGTGTGAAAAAGCTAAAAAAAAATTGGGATATGATATACAATGAGCTTAGATTGATTTTACATAACAACATTCCAAAAATGCCTAAAATGATGCTATTGAGCATGGTACCGGATACCATACTTACTCAAAGGACATTTTTAATATATGCCACCACAGCAGCAAGATTGATATATGCAGCTAAATGGAAAATGGCGGAACTACCAGATATAAAAAACTGGATACAAAAATTGATGGAACTGATGGAAATGGCAAAGCTAACAGCTTTAATAAATCAAGAAGATAACATACAATTTTTGGAGGAATGGGGGGCATGGAAAATATACTGTGAGAATGAATTTCAAATGGGAATGTTTAAAAGGTATACGTTGAACTAATCTCTTTTCTATATGTATAGACGTCAATTATAAGATAAATAAGTTGGATATTGATGCTATCCATTTTATGTAGTAATAACTTTTTAACATATAGTATGTATCGAGATTAGTAATTTTTTTGCAAAAGAGTAAAAAAATTATTATTAGATGGAAGGGGGAGAGGGGAGGTCAATTGCTATTAGAATTAATGCTATAATGTATTATCAACAATGATACATGCTTTTTTGAATGTTAAGGGAATCTTTTGAATTGTTGAAATGTTTGATTGAGATATTAGAGAAAACAATAAAATGTCTTTTAAAAAAGAATATAGGGAGGGAGGGTGCGTGTCTGCTGAGGCAGCATGCAAGGCCTAGAGCTGGTCAGGAGGGGGCTTAAATAGGCAGGGGGAAGGAGTGACGCAGGTATGCTGCTGGCTGAGGGGGGGCAGATCAACCCAGCAAGCATGTGGAGGGCAGAAGCAGCCGGGAGGAACCTCTCAGGCAGCTAAGTTCCATTTCCTCCCAGAGCTGGCTCTGCAGCTGCAATGGTGGCCGTCATTAAGTCTTGGCCACGCTATTTAGTCTGAAAGAGTGTAACTAGTCCAAGGCCACTCAACAAACTTTCATGGGAGTATACTGAATTTGAACCCAGCATTCCTAAATCTTAGTCTGATCCTCTAACTACTGCACCAAGCTGGCTATCAATCCTTACTTTACCATGGGGGGGCAGTATGAGTCAGGGTGGTCCAATGAGTAGAATTACAGATTAACATCAAATCTAGGGCTGTCAATTTGTTTCCATCCGAACTGAAAAACAGGTGAATTTTCCCCGATTCGGCAGTTTTCAGTTCAGATGGAACCAAATTCAAAAAAAGGTGGGAAAACGACGAGCTGAATTTGGCAAGTTTGGGCGATCGCTGAATAAATTCGGCAAATTCGGGGGGCTACAAATCAGCAGCATAACCGTCAATTAGTAAGCAACTAGCAGCATTCTCCCAATCAGAACAGGGATTCTCCCTTTTGAATTGGCCAGGAGAAGAGTATAAAAACTCCCATCCTCCCGTCCCGTCCCGAGTCCTTCCATTTTGGTGGTGCTGCTCCTGACTCTGAGAGATCCCGATTCCTGCTTACTGGAATAGGACTGGATTGGATATACTTCTCGTTCCTGCTCCTGCTGGAAGACATCCACAAAGTTTGATTTTTGGGGTTTTCCTCTATACCTTTTCTCCTGTGTGTGGGGGGGGGAAAGCAGATTCTCTGTGTGTGGGGGGGAGCAGTTTCTGTGGGTGGGGGGAAGCCAAAGGGGGGGTTGCTTGTTCTGCCGTGTGTTTGTGCCTGCTCGCCTCTGCGGGAGTTTATGTTCTGCTTTTTTTCTGCCCGTGGCCTGGCCACCCTCGCCTGGAGTTGAGTCCGTGCGGCGGTGCGCACTTGTGAATCTCTCCCTCCGCGTGCCAACCATCCAGCCTCCTCCTTGGGTCGCTTGTAGGTGGTTGAGCCGAGCCGTACTGGCTTGAGGGGGGATTTGGTGCCCGCTCACCTTTATTTGGGGTTGAGCCGAGCCGTACTGGTTTGAGAGGGAGGGGGTTTGCCTTACAACGTTATGTAAAATCGCTCCCACCCCCTCAGACTGTCCTTAGCTTTTAAAGTGCGCAAAGTTTTTTTCCCCAGCCGGCATTCATGACCAAGGTTTTTTTCTAACCTTAAGGTGGGACCTCAACCTCCAAAAATGCCCCCCCCCTGAGCCGCAGAAAGCCACGAATGTGTTTGTAATGGCTTTATTGCAATGGGCAGATGGGAGGCCCTTCCGGGCCCCATAACTCAGGACCCACTAACCCAATCTTCACAAAACCTGGGGGTTCTTGCAAGAAGGGTCCCCTCAAGCTACACTGATAGTTTGGGACCTCTACCTCCAAAAATGCCCCCTGGAGCCGTGGAAAGGCGTGAATGTGTTTTTAATGGTTTTAAATGGCCGCATTTATTTGCGAACTCCGAACTTAGTGCCGAATTCCACGGATCCGAATTGGGGGAGTTCGGACCGGCATTTCCCAAATAAAAACGAGCTGAATTTTGCCAAATCTGAATTTTACCGAATTTTTTTCAACAGCCCTAAAAAAACTTCTTTTGAACTGCTTAACTGGCCATAGGGCCACTATTAGACAAGCTTTGGGCTTTCTGAGAAGGTTTGTTGGAGCAAAGAGCAGGAAACACAAGTATCTCACACTTCCTTGTTGCCGCCCTTCTTGGGAACAACTGAAGTAGGACTTTTGTCATTCCACATCATATGCTTAAGTTTCTATGCAGAGACTGCTCAACAGCTGACAGTGTGCGTGTGTGTGTGT
Organism: Euleptes europaea; assembly: GCF_029931775.1. Taxonomy (NCBI): domain Eukaryota; kingdom Metazoa; phylum Chordata; class Lepidosauria; order Squamata; family Sphaerodactylidae; genus Euleptes; species Euleptes europaea. The sequence continues at coordinate 39,739,786 of NC_079323.1, forward strand.
GTGTGGGGGGATCCTGGATGTTACAGAGAATCACAGAAATAGCATGTGAGGAACTTGCACTTCTTGTTCACAGCCAGATATTGGGGAATGTCCAGCCAAAGCTAAGCGTTGAAATTGTTAATTCCTGTGGAAGACTTAAGTATGTGTTTATAGCAACCTTTGTAAGTTATAATGTATTGAATATGCTATGAGTTTCTATATATGCAGCACCCAATAAACAAATGACCAACCTGATTGTCAATTCTCTATCTGTAAAACAGAAACGGCAATAAAAATGGTATGTTATCCGAGAGTTATGAATAGGTTAGAGTGATTTAGCACTTTCAAACTGTTAAGTAAATAAGGACTGACAATCTAAATTAAACTTAGAATGAGACTCCTGTGGGTCATAAACAGATTAAACATATCCATTGTTCACGTTTGGAATATACGTTGCTCCGCATATCAGTTTTTTATGCTGCTTTCTACATGTTCTTCCACTAGGGTTGGATTACCCTAACAATGGAACATAATAATTAAGCTCCTGTTTTAAACTGGAAATCTATAAGGAATCATTTTTAATTGGAGGGAGTGGAGTTTGGGACTTTTCCTGGACAAGTTCCATATTATCTATCAATTGGGTATTGAGAGATACAATTAATCAACAAATTGCTTGGTAACAAACGCATATGTAAAAATCTATCACTATTCTTCACTCCATCATGTTTCACTGTGATGCATGTGCCCAGGAAAGTTTCCATCAGCACAGAAATGCCTTGGAATGCACTAGCTAACAAGGAATGTGTCTAGCAGATGACAAAAAGCCAAAGCATTTGAAGAGACATGACAAACCTCCATACGTTTTAAGATCATAAGAGGAATTACAGTGGAAAAGGCAATAATGTGAAATTAAAATGTGGCTAGCACATCTGGTCTAAGCACTGGGGGATCTTTCCTGACCACCCATCGTCAGAGGACCACTAGGGATGTTGGCTCTGTAGCCCATTTGCAAAATGCATAAGTAGAACTTTGGATTTTTATGGGAAATTCCAACCCTATGACTTCTCTGTACAGTTTTGGCTAACATAACGGTACGGGAGTAGGAATTTCCTCTGGAAATATGATTCCCAACCATCACAAATTCTTCTGCAAGCTTGTCAAGATGCAGTCTCTCTTCACCTGCAGGTATTAGAGCCACTTTAAATCAGTACGCGGAGCTGACTTTTCAGTAGTTTCACACATGGATCTGCAATTAGACGGCTATTCAATTAGATATTTTTTTTCTGTCCTGTCATCTGCTTTGTATATATTCATTTTCTTCTTGATGAGAAAGCCCATTTGGCTATCTATGTCCAATGGTGACTCATAATGGAGCTGGTAAGTTTATTACAGAAAACCTTGGGCCAGTGCTGCTTGAGAATAATATTTATCTCAATGCAGACTTTTTTTGTTTTGTTTTGTTAAGCTGCTGCAATTCATAACCACTCATTCTGACATGGTGCTTGGAAGGAGGAGCATTGGAAAGATGGTGAGGAAACAGAGTGGCCTTCTGAGAACATTTTTGGCAGCCGTTTCCACCACGAACAGAGCTGTGGCAATCTGATGATTGCTTGCCTTAAATGTTAGCTCCTGCCAAGATTCAGTGCTCCCTATCCCTAACACATGGTTAGTTTTAAAAGAAGGTGTTGTTGTAATAGCAATAATCCCGTCTACTTGTTTCTGAATGGCTGGCTAAATTGCAGCTTGATTAACCTAGCATATACTGTCCTGGAAAACAGCAGGATTTCTTGTGCTAATCATGGTTTGCTTCTTTCTCTTTTTCACTGATTTGGCTTGCTTTCGTGTCATTTTTTCTTCTGTGTGCATCCTGCAACTCTTCTTGCATCTCCAGCTTATCAAGTGGTCCATGGAGCCAGCCTGCAGAATTGAGTTTTAGAGCACTCTGATCCCTCCTGCCTATTTTGTCCCCTTTTCTACCTCTACAATATGCATTGTTCCACCCTTCTTACCAACACCAGCATTCCATTGTGATCCCAGTACCTGGGCAAAGGTGCCACTGGATGTCTGTTTTATTTTGCTATGACAGACTCACATGGCCACTCCTTAGTGATGGCAAAGGTGCCACTGGATTTCTGTTTTATTCTGCCATTCGTGATGGCAAAGGTGCCACTGGACTTCTGTTTTATTTTGCTATGATACACTCATATGGCCACCCCTTAGTGATGGCAAAGGTGCCACTGGACGTCTGTTGTATTTTGCCATTTGTGATGGCAAAGGTGCCACTGGACTTCTGTTTTAGTTTGCTATGATAGACTCACACGGCCACCCCTTGGCAATCATCCTGGAAGACACTGCATTTGAGCTGTATGGAATGGAACTGACGAAGTGCACTGTGACTCCTTAAAGTTTTTATTGGGGGGGGGGGGAAATGTTGTTGGTCTTTAGGGCACCACTGGGCTTCTGTTTTATTCATCTGTTCAAGAGACTGCTCCATCCTTCCAGTTCTCCATTCTGAATTCCTAACCTGCTCTGGGCACCGGTCATGTATGCATTTCTTGAGATTTTGTTACAGATCTGGTACTGATAATTATAAAATTTTAATTTTACTTTTTTTGCTCTAAGTGATCTGTGATAAAATGGGATGTGGGAACAAAATCATTTTCATAAGGAAAGATACAGGTGCTACGCTTTAGATGTCTGGGAGGCTTATAGATCTCCCTGGAAATCCCTTTTATTCGGTCAAGTTTATTCCTTTTATCAGAAATAGAATTGTTCCTGAATATATTCATCTCTGGGGTGTAACTACTGGGACTGTTAAGTTGTGTTGAAGCCATTAGACTAAACCAGCTAAATCCAATTAACTTATATTTCATTGATTTGTGCATAATGCTGGTATGTGAGCTCAATAATGTATTAAAATTTAAACTATGGGAAGAAAGCAGCTAACCTTGTTTAAAGGTTTGAAAATCAGGGGAAGTCATTACTGGAACTTCATGCTATATCTTTAAAATGAACTTGTCTCCTCTACTTGTGGAAGGAAAACCATTTCCTTCATAGCTAATTTAATTACCTGCCTATCTGTTTCTTTTTAGGCCCAGTTCAAAATGCTAGTTCTAAACGGGCTGGGATCCTGGCGTGTAGAAGACTACCTCCAGTTAGATTACTGCCTATCAGTTACAGTCAGCTTCAGAGGCCCTGTTCTGTTCAAAAGGTATGGACCCCTGTTCAAAAGATGTCAACACCTTTTGAAATGAAGTGGGTGGAGATAAGAGAGCATGTTTTTGTGTGTGATGCCCCCTCAATTATACACTGCTCTCCTCTCACTGGTTTAATGCATGCCTGATTGGTTGACTGTTAGTTGCCAGGTGAAATGGCTCTCTTTATCCAGACATTTGATGAATCATAGTGGTTCACTGGGGAGAAAGAGGTTTTACATTCATGCTTTATATGCAGGCTTAATGCTGCTACATTGTGTTTTGGATTGCTTTATTTACTGTTTGGACATGCCATTGAGGTTTTGCAATCTATGTTCTTTATTGATGTGTCATTTTAATTATTATTTTGTTCTTATTTTTCTAGATTGTGCAAGCCACCTTGAACATTTTAATGGGCAGGGCAACATAGCCTATGAATAACAGATAGATAACCAAGGTTTCAGAGGCTGCAATCCTGAAGGGGGGGAAGAACACCTTAGGAGCCAGAGTGACCCTGCACCAGTGTTAGTGCCCATTTATCCTGGGATAATGGGCCCTTATGTCGTCCCGGAGGCAAACACACTGGCACGAGGGAGCCCCGGAGCCCCGCCGGGCCCCGCCGCCAGTGCAGCCAGGCTGGCAGGGAATTCCTGGAAGGGCAAGCCCATGCTTTGAAACTGTTTCACATTTATTTTTGGCAGCTAGGATGCCTCTGAGGAGGCAGCACGGCTGGGCCACTCCCGGCCGCCGCAGATCTATCCCCCCTTCAGGAATGGACTCAGAGTGTGTAGTCTGAGGGAGATCGTCTGGCTCGCTCTATTTCTGTCTTCCATCAATGGGTTAAAACTTTTTTGTTTGTTGGTGTTCCCCACTAATTCTTATTAGCCCTCTTTTCTGTTGGTGTGTTTTTATGTGCGTTTATATTTTCGGTGTTTACATTATGTTTTATTTAAATTGTATTTTAAATATGTTATATGTATTTGCTTTTTAAATGCTTTGAAAGTCTGAAATGTTTTAATTATTCAATCTTCACTGTGTTGGGGACCTCGAATTGGGTGGAAAGGTGGCATAGAAATGTTTTAAACAAAACACCTAAGTCCATCAGTAATGCATGAATGTTTGAATCCTGCCTAACCGTCTTTCACATGCCGACATTCCCCTGAAGTCTTGTGACTAATAACTATGTCTTTGAGGTCTTTGCTTCCTGACTTGTACTGTCCCTTAGTGGCTCATGCCAAGCTATGTGCTGGAAAGTTTGAGGGAGGAAAAGTCATAAAATATGATACTCCTAACCAAATATAAAGGTAGTTTAAGAAGAGTCGTATTTTCAAAAGATTTACTGCAGGAAGTGAAGTACACGGCAAGTGCCTTTCACGTTCCTCCTCCCCATTTTTCAAAAAAAGTTCACAGGAGAGTAGGGATTTGAGAAAGTTACATTTCTCTAGAGGGAATTTAATTTTAAAAAAATTACAGCACTTTTTATGAACTTGGCATAAAATATTATTGAGCACACAGGAATAGTTATTGAGAGAACAAAGGTCAAGTAAGATATTAAGAGGTTGTGAGGCAGAATTCAAATTGACAGTCTGCATCAACTTATCCTCCAAATTTGTCCAGTCTAAGAGAGGTGGAAAGAACAACAGGAAGTCCATAATTCAGTGTCAGAGCGCATCCTTCCCATGCAGAATGTTTCCGTTTCAACCTCTGCTAGTAACCTCAAGTAACGGAACTGGGAAAAATGTACACGTGAGTCTTGGAGTATGCTTCCAGTAAAGAAGACATGTGGGCTAGGTAAGTCAAATTTCAATACCTTTATTGGCATACCATATCGACTCCTTCATGGTATGCTAGGTAAGTCAGTAATTTCAGTAGAAGACCTCTTCATACTAAAATGTTCAACTCCTCCATTTGTGCAAAAGCTACTGATAAATGGCAAACTATTTCAGGACCGGTATTCAGCAGCCTTGCTTTTAAATTACTGGGAGGTTCACAATTTTTCATTAGCATTGTTGTCCCTCTCACAGGTATACAATGACAGTAACAGCTCTACTGTACCCGTGATTCTGTGGTCTGGCATGACAGTTAGCAAAAGCAAAAATAAGAAAGTTGGCAACTCCATATGCCTTGCTTTCAGGACTTCATTTCCATTTGCTGTTCAATAAATGTATGTCACAGCTGTGTCTCTGTTTGAGCTCTGCTAGGCAGAGATCCATCCCTACACTCTACTCTGGAGTGATTTCCAACTCTGTACTCCACTGTCTGTACAGTTGTATATTACAAAGAGAATTCTCAAATTGCACAAACCCACCCCCCTCCATCACTGCTAGTGTCTTATAAATCGTGCAGTGTGTGTAACAGGAGTGGAAGTGGGTAGGCGCATGGTGCTGCTCATCAGTTTGAGAAGCCCATCACCAGCACTTGTCTTTGGGCCCTGGGGATAAAATTTCAGCTATGCTTGGGACTCCTTCCAGGACTGTCTGGTAATGAGTTCCATGTGGGATTTGAATTGGGGAGCCCAGGTATGCTATCTGTGACATTTCCACCACGGTGTGCCTTTTTTATGTCCCCTGTGCCCTGGGACATATGGCTAATTTTGACACCAGGAGTACAGGAAGATTCCTACGCTGTGTCTGCCAACTGTGTGTCCAGTTTGGTATGCCATATTTAGAAGACTACTCTTGAATGGGTGAGACGTTGCTTCTAATCTGTTTTGCTGCTGATCAGGGCATTTCTAGGCCAAAGGTCATAGTACATTTTTTATATTCTTGCCAGAATCCCCCACTCACAGTGGGATTGTGAACCCATGGCTCCTATATGTCACATGGTTGCCTTTCCTCAGTGAGCAATTAGGAAGAGAACAGGAATGTTACCTGTGAATGTGCAGCTATAAGTTCCCTTGTTACTGTCCTAGTTTTTTGTTTGTTTGTTTTAATTAAATGGGAATGATTTATTTACAAAAACTCTGACTGAAGATCCAGGAAAAACTTTAAAATGTGCGAAGGAATAGGTAAGCATTTCTTTTCTCCCATATCATCTTTGGGTCTACTTAACTCCCAAGCCCTTGAAAGAGCTACTACCAGAAAAAGTGTGTACGTATCTCACTTGTGTGTGTATGTAAAGTGCCGTCAAGTCTCAGCCAACTTATGGAACCCCTTATGGAGTTTTCATGGCAAGAAACTAACAGAGGTGGTTTACCAGCATCTTCCTCTGCATAGCAACCCTGGTATTCCTTGGTGGTCTCCCATCCAAATACTAACCAGTGCTGACCCTGCTTAGCTTCCAAGATCTGATGAGATTGGGTTATATCGTGCTGCCTTCCCTCCCAGGTATCTCACTTACACTGCTGCAAAACCGTGTGGAGCAGCCAGAATTACTGCACCACAACTGCTGAAAAGCAGTTATGATGCAACAAAGAATATTATATACTAGTTGACTGATCACTATTTCCTCTATGTATAGTGTTTATTTGAAGTTTATTATAAAAGGAGTCCTCCCAAAGGTGACCACTATAGCTGTCTAACCTTTATGTAGTGCTAACATTCAAAAACTCAGATGGGTTTTCCTGCTGAAATCTATTACTCTGGGCCAGAAAAGTAGATTTCAAGGTAGAATTTCTCCAAGGGTGTCAACATTTATCATATGAGTGTTGAAAGAACTGGGATGGAAGGCAGTTGTCCATTTAAATAGGCTACCATCTGCCCTCCATCCAATCTTACTCTAGACTACTGAATTATGCTTAGATGTGCATTTCTGGGTATTAAAATAGTTAAATTCCCTCTGTCAGAAATTAGCCGAGTTACCGTAAAAATGATTCTGTCAGCAGGGATTTGGGGTATGACTGGCACAAGTAGAAATCTGAGCCTTCTTCAACTCCCTATGTTGCTGAGATTTCAGAGGCAGATATGTAGAAGAATTTGTTAAGTTTTCTAGTTCACCTTGTACTTTAGTGATCTGTATGGGTTTTGCTCTGATCTGGGTGGCCCAGGCTAGCCTGATCTCGTCAGATCTCAGAAGCTAAGCAGAGTCAACCCTGGCAAGTAATTCGATGGGAGACCTCCAAGGAATACAAGGGTTGTGACACAGAGGTAGGCAATGGCAAACCACCTCTGAATGTCTCTGGCCTTGAAAACTCCACTAGGGGTCACTATAAGCCAGATGTGACTTGATGGGAAAAATTGGTTCTTTAGGTCACAAGCCACCAAATATGTTCAACACACTTTTGTTACCTAAAGATTATTGCAGTTTTATCCCAAAATGGGAAACCCGTGACAGAAATTGATATTTTCTTTTAAATAAAAAAAGCATATTTACAAAATTCAATAATATCTCTAAAACAAAGAATTCTCAATTTCTGGGATCAACACATGAAGCTACACTATACTGAGTAAGAACATTGGTCTATCAAGGTCAGTATTGTCTTCTCTGACTACCCTCAGATCTCCAGGGTCTCAGGTAGAGGTTTCTCCTATCACCTATAACCTGATCCTGGAGATGCTGTGGATTGACTTGGATTGACCTGGGACCTTTTCCATACTAAGAAAGCAGGTGTTCTACCACTGGGCCATGGATCTGGCAGATCTTTTTTCTCTGACCACACTAATGACATCTGATAGAATTAAGATGAGTTAAACTAGTAGTTGCTTTTGCATCATTTGCATCTAATTTTTTTCATATGTGCCATGCAGAACATGAAAGGTGTAAAATGCATAAAAGAAACAATGATTGCATTAAAATGGGCAAAAAGTGGGCATCTAAGCCAACATGCAAAATACACAAAAGGGAACATTCACACATGTCCAGAACCAAACCCAAGTACTTGTTGCTTGATTAGGAAAGCCCTTGGAATCCACATAACAGTTTGTAACTGTTTGGTGTGCTACAATTATGTGTCAACTGGGTCTTTACAGAGTACAGCATGTGATGAATGAAGCTTACATAGGTAAAGGAATACAAGGGTTGTGACACAGAGGTAGGCAACGGCAAACCACCTCTGAATGACTCTGGCCTTGAAAGCTCCACTAGGAGTTTTCATTACTGACCCCTAGAGTGATGTCACATCACAACGTTTATTAGGCAGACTGTGTTTATGGAGTGGTTTGCCATTACCTTCCCCAGTTGTTTACACTTTACCCCCAGCAAGCTGGGTAGTCATTTTACCGACCTCAGAAAAACGGAAGGCTGAGTCAACCTTGAGCCAGCTTCTTGAAACCAACTTCGGTCGGGATCGAACTCAGGTTTTGAGCAGAGCTTTGACTACAGTACTGTAGCTTACCACTCTGCACAATGGGGCTTACATACAATCAATTTATTGGGCACCTAGCTCATGCCTGGTATTCATGCCAGTCACACAAATTTGCCAAAAATACATTGAACAATGGCAAAGACAACGTGGACTGAGTTGGTAGTGGAATAGAGCAGCTCTATCATTTGCTTAAGTGCATGGATCCATTCTGCTCATAGCATCTAAGCTGGTGTTAGGGACATTTGCTCTTCATTCATGTCGTGCAAGAGTTTTTCATAGCTTGAAGCAGCAAACACCCCAAAATAAAAACAAAACACCTATCTGTTTTCAGGCCAACAACAAAGTCCTAAGTTCTGAAAGACTTCAATCATAATTTGAGGATTTAGTCTGCATATCGCAGTTGAACAGAGAATCGACAATGAGAAGACCCAAGACTAAAATATTCACGCACACCTATCCCTTAGAGAATGTGATCTTTTTTGATCCAGATTACAATCACTTCAGGGTCAACAAAAAGCAACTTGTAGAAAGGCATTTTGGTAATTCCCCAAACAAAGAAGAGTCCATCAGTTTTCACTGCTATCACTTGCTTATCCTACACCAACACCAAGCCAAAGAAAAAGGAAAGAAAAAGCAGTCCAGATGCTAAAGAGTAACCAGATGTTTCAGCTACTCTGGAACAGTCCCTAGATATTAATACTGTGTGCTGTTGTCAAGAAAAAAATCAATTCTACCTTATTCTTGTTATTGAAATATACCAGTTTTCAGCACTGCATCACAGGTGCAAGCGAGGAGAAGGAGTTTCCTTGGCTGACAAAAAGATCTGTGTTCCTGACCATCAATCCATAGAGAGCAATAAAGGCTTTCAAAGACAGCACATGATTCCATACAAGGAACTTGCTTTGCCAATTGCATTCACCCTATAAGTAGAACTGAAAATCTGATTAACTCCTGGGTGTTTTCTGAAGTACGTTGATGGACCTTGCAAAAAACATCCAAAGGGACTTCCGTATCCTGATTCAAACACAAATTAAATTCAATATTCATAAGCCTCTTAATTCATTTCCTAGTATTATTCACATGAGGGTTTTTCTTTTTTTCTTCTTGGTCCATAACGAACTTAGCTCAAGGTCAATCTCTCAAATAGGAATTTGTCAATGCTTGCCATTTAGATTGCTAGAGAACCCTGCCTGACAGCAGAACCGATGTCCTCGCATATTTGTGTTTTTAGCAGTTGGAAAACAAATGCTAAAAACAAGTGGGAACCCGTAAGGACTTGGCGATTTGAGGGTGAAGCCTTGGGAGGGCAGAGTTTGCAGAGGGAAGCAACCTCAGCAGGGTATAATGTGAAAGAGTTCACCCTTCAAAGCAGCCGTTTTCTCCAGGAGATTTATCTCTGTCATCTGGAGATCAGATGCAATTTTGAGTGATCTCTAGCCCCCACCTGGAAGTTGGAAACCTTAGTCACTATGGAGGAAACGGCTGCTATGGAGGGTGATGTTTATAGCATTATACCCTTCTGAGGTTCCTCCCCTCCTCAAACTCCACACTCCCCAAGCTCCACCCCCCCCCCAAATCTCAGGTATTTCCTAATTTGGAGTTGGTACCTGTATCAGAAGGTCCCTCTTTGACACTGGCAGGAAGTTTTTGGGGTGGAGCCTGAGGAGGATGGGTTTGGGCAGGGGAGGGACTTCAATGCCATAGAGTCCAATTGCCAAAGCGGCCATTTTCTCCAGGTGAACTGATCTTGATTGGCTGGAGATCAGTTGTAATTGCAGGAGATCACCAGCTAGTACCTGGAGTTTGGCAACCCTACCGGGAAGGAAGGGCCAAACCTGAAGAATTAAAAGAGAGGCAAATAGTGAAAGGGATAGAGGGACCCAGGTGCAGTACAAACTCCCCTCCTCACTGACTTCTGAGACTCATCCCAGGGCCACCTCTAGAAAAAGGAGACACTGGAAGGCATGTCAGCTCCAGACTTCAGCAAGGTTCTGACAGGAATAAAAGAGGTATATAAATGCTAGAAACAAATAAACAAAAAATGGCTTGAAGAACCTAGCTAATATGTTTACACGTTATTTGAAGGAATACCTGTTTTAAAAGAGAACACTCTGCTCCACCTGAGCAATACTTGTAGAGTTACTCCAGTCTAAGCACAGTGAACTCAAGACTAGGGGTGTTCAGTTGGCAAAGTTGAATTGGGAAAAAAAGTGGTTTTAACCTGTAGGCAGCAATCTCAATCCTGAAAAAGCAAAACACAAAAAAACACAAGCTTTTCACAATCATTTCAGTATTGCCAGCTACAGCTACTAAAAGAACCCCCCCCCCGCCTCTGCAGGCTTTAAAATCCCACCCTACCTGCATTGTAGTCCATGGGGAATTTTACCAGGGCTCGGGGGTGGGGGGTGGGGTGCGGCTATTTTTTAAGGTAGAGGCACCAAATTTTCAGGATAGCTGCTGGTGACCCTCCTTAGACAAACCCCTGAGTTTTGTAAAGATTGTGTCAGGGGTCCAATTTTATGGGCACCCATTTGGAGGAGAAATGGAGGCCCATAAAATTGGACACCCTGACCCAATCTTTACCAAACTTGGGGGTTCTTCTACGGAGAGTCACCAGCAGCTGCCCTGAAAATTTGGTGCCTCTATCTTTTAAAAACCCCACAAAGCCTCAGAAAGATTCCCCATAGGGTATAATAGGATCAAAAAAATTTGGATTTCCGGGGGTGGGGGGACCTGAAAAGCTGGTATGAGGATTTGGGAATTATTGGGAATCCTGAAAATTTTCAGGTCCAATACAACCAAATCAAAAATTTACTGTTTTTTTAAAATGCACACCCCGTCTCAAGGCTGCTATAGATGTCAACTGCTCAGCTGTTTACACCGTTCTTGTTTTCTTTAGATTTCCTCCTAAGAGTCATAGCAATTTGGACTGAATATTGCAGCTCTTATAAAGGCAAATTCCATTTCAAACGTTTGGGAGCCACATTGTGTTTTCATTTGGTTGGATCCAAAGAACGGAGAGTTCATCTTTCCTACTTCACCCTGCCTTTTGCAGCTTCTGTGCCAGCCCAAAAACTGTTCCTGAATGATAGGGAACCATCTTCCTTTCATGCCAAGGCTGCTTTGGATGTAATCCTGTCACAGCAAGAAGCCTAATCTCAAGAAGCAGTATGAATGCCCACTTCCCCCACCCCCAACAGATTTTTACTTAGTATCCATCTATGTTTTAATATTTGTATTGCTTTTAATTCTCCCACCGTTTGTGTTCTAAGTGACCTACTGTTGCATTTTTAATGTTTTTCAAGACTCTTTCTACCAACAGGCATCCTCTGGAGGAAATTACTTTATTCCCATTGCTCAAAGAACACAAAGGGTAATGGGAAAAGAAATTTTCTCGGCCTTTTAATGTTTACAGGATCCTAAAGGATCAGCGGGAAATTTCCCAATGGTCCATTCCCTCTCAAGATTCAACAATGAGTCCCAACATCTTCTTCTTCAGTCAATCAAGGAGTATAAATTTAAGAATTCAAAATTACTATGGAAATTATTAGTAATTTTGAATTCTTAAATTTATACTCCTTGATTGACTGAATGACAACATGACTCACATAAGCATAACATCTGGCCATATCGGAGGGATTTGTATCTGTGCGACCAATAGAAAAGAACGTGGCCATTTACATTAAGACCCACACCCACACCACCAGCTTCCTCATTTCTCATGTATTATGAATATGTGAACAAAATTATAGACTTCCCCTCTCTTGACTGTTCTGGCATATATCCCCAAAAGGGAGGAAAAACCTTATAAAGTTTCCTTTGGCCCAAGCAGCCGAAACATCTGTTGCAATCATGAGTGGCTTGTTGGCGAGATGCACAAGCCAGAGCCTGTGTTTAATTTGCTCTGCTGCTTTCACTGCTGTTCCTGCAGTCAGCGGGAAACAGTTCTAGGGCTGCAAGGAAACCAAGAAATTAATGCTTGTTACTAATAATATGAGGAAAGCAACGTGAATAGACAGGAAGGCAGAACATATCGGGCCAGTGAATGCACTGTAACTGCAGGTTCCGTACATTACACCAGTGTTCTTTTCCGACTTCTTAAAAGCAAACCTAAAATTCATGAGGTTGGGGAGGTTGGATTTTTTTTTGGTAAACACAGCTGCTTGGCAAACGAGAGTAATGGAAGTGGCAGGTTATGTTTCCCCTCCCCTAGAAAGGAACTTCAGTTATTTTAAGTGACACTGGGGAGAGAGAGTCAGTGCTGACCTGTCTGGTGCTGGCCAAACAGCCTGTTCCTTCAAAACAGAACTGGCAAAAGGAAGCATACTTCTCTTCTTTCAGAAGAACAGGTGCAAGGCGGGCCCTGTTGCGAGACTTCACGAGAAATGTTTACTTCACTCTGCGATGAAACGATTCAGCCCGTCTACTTGCACAATGAATCAGTTGCAAACTTTTGCAAGATTCCGGAAGAAGAAAATGTTTTGTTACAACAAAAATTCATCTGCCGCAGCTTCCTACTCTACAAAAAGAAGAGGAATTTCTACGGGGTTGGTTCAGAGTATCTGGTCACTCTAACCAATACATACCCACTGTGTAGGCTTGCCAACCTCCAGGTACTGAAAATAGCTGAAAATGCTACTGATAGCACATTATAACAAATCTGTATTCACAATAACAAGTTGCATTCAGCCAATTGAAATGCCAGATAGTGGCAATATACAAGTACAGTTACAATTCACTCCGAGGTTGAAGTCTTCAATGAGCAGAAAAGTAAACTGGGATACGATCGTTTCAATTCTTTAAATTCTTCCTCAGTCCCGTTTAATAATCTATGTTGGGGTTTTTTCAATATAAGCTGATATAGCTTCAATCTTTCTTCATACAATTCTTAATCCTTTTGCAGGATACAAATAGCAACCACATGCATCTTTTCACATTAATGATTCCAATAATAGGATATCCAATTTATACAGTAGCTCAGACAAGTTTACAATATGATACAGCTTGTATCCTGTGAGGGAACGTCATATTGTAAACTTGTCTGAACAACTATATGAATTGGATATCCTATTATTGGAATCATTAATGTGAAAAGATACATGTGGTTGCTATTTGTATCCTGCAAAAGGATTAAGAATTATATGAAGAAAGATTGAAGCTATATCAGCTTATATTGAAAAATAACCAACATAGATGATTAAACGGGACTGAGGAAGAATTCAAAGAATTGAAACGATCGTATCCCAGTTTACATTTCTGTTCATTGAAGACTACAACCTCAGAGTGAATTGTAACTGTACTTGTATATTGCCACTATCTGGCATTTCAATTGGCTGAATGCAACTTGTTATTGTTGACGTGGAAGCAGGCGGATTAGCAGTTATCCAGGACACACCACCAGAACTCCTTGCTTTATAGAAAACAGTGTTGTTTAATTTACAGTGCACAGATACAAAAGACAAACCGTCACGTGCACTTCTCTCCACCAAACTTCCCAACACAGAGTTACAGTTACATAGGCTAATATACAAAACTCCACCTGAAACCAATAAGGCCACCTGCAGACGTGGCCACAGTATTACATCATCCTACTGCTTCAAACCGGTTAGTTGCAGTTCACCCTAGAACCAGCAAGTCTATTTCTGCCTCTTGCATCATCCTAGATGCCTCTGATCTGACAGCTACCTGTCAGCTGTCTCTGTTAGATTACTATGGGCAACTTGTTACTATGACAATTGTGAATACAGATTTGTTATAATGTGCTATCAGTAGCATTTTCAGCTATTTTCTGTACTTTCTTTCTAACCTTGGGTATAGGTACAGAGGTGTTTATTTGGATTGCTTAACCTCCAGGTACTAGCTGGAGATCTGCTGTTACAACTGATCTCCAGCCGATAGAGATCAGTTCACCTGGAGAAAATGGCTGCTTTGGCAATTGGACTCTATGGCATTGAAGTCCCTCCTTAGGCTCCACCCAAAAAACCTCCCACCGGTAGCAAAGAGGGACCTGGCAACCCTACCACTCTCCCACTAGCCAGACGTGAACTGCAGGGCCTTGAGCCTTGGATCCAACTAGCAAGAATTCTGGTCCAAGAACCAATGCCTGTTGCCTCCTGTACTAGAGATGGTGTCTGTGCTGCCCCCAAGCAGCTCTTCATTTTGAAGACTTAATAAGAAGCCTTGCAAAGAAAAAAAACTTGCAAGAAAGACACAGGTGTTTGCTGAGTAACTGGGAATGACTTAATACCCAGTGGCATAGCACCAATATCGACCACGTATTCCCATGAGCACGTTTTCAGATACTGGGTACTTGTCATTTAAAGCATCTGTCACATGTTAGCTAACCTGTGATAGGTTTTTTGTAATGATAATCAGATCACCATATAAATGAGATATGAATGGGACAAAACAATTTACTGTATAAAGGAGAGCTGAAAGATACTTTCACAGAACACATTTCATTATTGAATTTGCTGGACAAGTACCATGAATAGACATCACATGCTTCTCTGAAATCCATCACTTGATGAACTCGGCTAAGTATCAGGATTAGATCAAATAAGTGAATTATCACGTCTACACAGATGATGTTGCCATGCTCGCAATATAAGATGTGAGCCAGGAAATATTCGCATGTATTTCAACAAGTAGTACACGAAGCTGCCTTATACTGAATCAGACCCTTGGTCCATTGAGGTCAGTATTGTCTACTCTGACCAGCAGCGGCTCTCCAGGGTCTCAGGCAGAGGTCTTTTGCAACACCTACTGCCTGGTACTTATAAATGGAGATGCTGGAGATTGAACCTGGGACCTTCTACATACCAAGCAGAAGCTCCTCCACTGAGCCACAGCCTCTCCCAAATGTACACTGAGTCCCCAGGATCTCAATTTCCACCTAGGGTGTTGTATACATGTATACCTTCTCAGCCATGAAGATTCCTGGATGACCCTGGAGTTTGGGCCAGTCACTATGTGTCAGCCTAGCCATGGCACTGTTCTAAAGATAAGATGAAATGATTCCCTGTATTCCACCCTGAATTGTTTGGAAGGAAGGGCAGGACAAATGAATGCGAAAGATTTACTTAATGGATTTATACCCTATCTTTTGATTCCAACAAACCTGGGCCACAAACGATAGATATAAATACCAAGGAGTCAAAACAAATCTGAATTCCAAGCCTGCCCAAGTTTTTCTTTCATTCTGCGAACAGGCGGTTTCTGTTTCAGGTTCAAGGGAATCAAGAAATTCTAGGTCTGGGTGCAGTTGTGGATCACAGAAAAAAACCTTCTCTGAATTTGTTTTTAGACTAGGATTCAGGTTACTTAGACTTCCTGATAAATATTAAAATAACAGATCCACAACAAATAATGCCCAAGACAGACCTGTCTCCATGTGTGTTTGTGCTAGGGTTTCCAACTTCCAGATAGTAACTGGAGATCTCCTGCTATTACAACTGATCTCCAGCCGATAGAGATCAATTCACCAGGAGAAAATGGCCACTTTGGCAATTGGAGTCTATGGCATTGAAGTCCCTCCCCTCCACAAACCCCGCCCTCCTCAGGCTCCACCCCAAAAATCTCCCGCTGGTGGCAAAGAGGGACTTGGCAACCCTAGTTTGTGTGCATGCATACATGCTCGTACATGCATCATAAGAATGTGATTGTAGTCCATAACATTGTGGAAGCCTCACAGACTCTATTATTAAATGTCTGACAAGATAAATGTCGCTATCAATACTGCACACCTGCACTCCTTCTTGCAAACTCTGATCTGACAGAAGAAAATGTGTAATGGCACAGCCTCTGCCTCAAACCCGCCTGCAGTTTGTTAGTAACGCTGCCAAAAGCACTGCAGTTCTGTTGCTGGCAGCCCAGAGGCAGTCTGGCACGAAACCTGCCAGGCCTTGTCATTTTTGCCATGATTCCTTCATTACCAGCAAGTGCCTCTTCCTCCACAGCCATTGCATTCACTACTGGAACACACACATCGCTTAGCTGTTCCATCTTTATTCAGCCATTTTATATCCCAAAATACACCTACTAAAAAAAAAGAAAAAAGCGGAAACAAAATACCAGCATGACGGAGGGCTCCTGCCGCGACAGAGCGCTCTAACACTGTACTGCAGCTGATCGAAAAAGCCGTTTAACTCGCAGGAGAACAGGTGAAAGGAGAGCCTCTTCCTTGAGGAGCCTAACAACTTGGCAGGAAAAATAATCACATTTCTTTCAGATTGAAAGGAAGAATGCTAATTGAGACTGAGGCCGCTTGATTTCATTAACTGGTCTCTGCTCCTAGATGGCAGGCACTGCACTTCGGCAAAAAATATCAGCAGTTTGAATTACCGTAGTTTCCACTGTAGTTTCTTTAGTTGAACTATGGCTGGTAGGGGGAGGAAGCGACATACTTTCTTATTGCTGGCAGAACTGATAACCACCAAAGCCATGACATTGTTCCAATTTCGACCTAAGGGCGAATCAATCTGCATTATTATTACAATTTTGGAAATGCCTTCCTATATTATAGAGAGCGTCAGTGTGGGGTACATGATTAGTGTCAGACCATGGTAACAGCCACCCTGAGCCCCAAAGATCTCTGAATGACCTTGGGCTAGATATTGTCTCAGTCTAAAATACCTCACAGGAGTGCTGTGAGGATAAAATGGACCACCTTAGAGCACAGGCAGGATAAAATGTACAGATAGATGTGGTAGCTGCTACATGCCGATTTGTTTATTTTCTACTTTACATATTGCCTGATTCTATGCATGCCTTCTCAGAACTAAGTCCAAGGGTTGCCAACCTCCAGGTAGTAGCTGGAGATCTCCTGCTATTACAACTGATCTCCAGCTGATAGAGATCAGTTCACCTGGAGAAAATGGCCACTTTGGCAATTGGACTCCATGGCATTGAAGACCCTTCCCTCCCCAAACCTCTCCTTAGGCTCCTCCCCAAAAACCTCCCACTGGTGGTGAAGAGGGACCTGGCAACCCTATCTACCCTGTCCACCTACATTGGATCCCAGTTTGCTTACAGGTCCATTTAAAACCCTGTAGGGTTTAGGGCCAGCATACCTTAAGGACCACCTACCCCCAAATGAACCTACATGATCATTATGGTTATTTTCAAAATGTGCTCAACAGAAATGTTCAGCAGGGCATTCTTATAAAGAGACTGCAACTGTACTATGATGGAACAAGTCAGGAGATTGCTTTTTAAGAGGAATGGGATTATTGTATGTATCACCTTCCTTTTACTGCATTGCCTTCCACCATTGTAACTCACTTTCTGCATTATGGTATTTCATACCTTAGGTAGCTTGTGTTTGTTTTGCTTGCTGGTTCTGTAATCCTAATCCTACTGCTGTCTGTTTGAATTGTTTTAATATTTTGTAACCTGCATTGAGTCTCAGTGAGAAAGGACGGCTATAAATGAAGTATATAAATACATTACCAGGTTTTCAATCAAACCAGAGTTCTCTTTTTTTCAACAGTCTTTCTGGTCTCTATAGGAAAAATACTTACACCCTTCAGGTCAATTTCAGAAATTTTTGAGACTGACCCGACGGCTCCAGCTGGGTCAGAATGCGGCGGCAAGGCTCCTGACGGGAACCTCGCCTCGAGAGCATATAAAACCAGTGCTTTACCATCTGCACTGGCTCCAACTGGAGTTTCGGATCAGGTTCAAGGTGCTGGTTTTGACCTTTAAAGCCTTACATGGTCTGGGACCCTTGTATCTTCAAGACCGCCTCTCCTGGTATACCCCCTGAAGGACATTAAGATTGTCCGACAAAAATTTACTGGTGGTCCCTGGCCCTAAGAGTGTGCGGCTGTCCTCGACAAGAGCCAGGGCTTTTTCGGCCCTGGCTCCAGCCTGGTGGAATGCTCTGCCTGGTAACATCAGGGCCTACAATTGAGGATCTACTGGCCTCCCCCCTTTTTTTTCCCTTAGTGGGAACAACAAAAACAAAGGGTTACCACCTGTACGGTCCCCTACAGCTTTTAGATTTTTGCGCGATAATTTTAGGGTTTTTTTGTTTGTTTGTTTTTTAAAGAATTTTATTGACGGTTTTATTATGGATTTTAATGTTAATTTATATTGTATGTTATTGTATTTTTTAAATGATGTTACCCGCCCTGAGTGGGTTTGCTGAGGAGGGCGGGTTATAAATCAAATAAATGAATGAATGAATGAATGAATGAATGAAGCATCCTAAATAATATTTTCTATCCTCGGTCCTCAATTTGTTATAATTTAGAAATCTAATGCTTTTTCAGCCCTGAACTTAAATGTTAACATAATTCATATGTCAGTGTTATTCAGCAGTCGTGGGCATGTGGGTTGATTTGGTAACTGGTTTCTCCTTGATGAATTTGGTTTTTGTATTTTTCTCCCCATATTGTCATCCTTTCCTGGGAGATCGGAAGAAGCTAAAGTTTCCCTTTTTTTAGCAGACTCCTCTCGGGAGATAACCATTAAAGTAGCCAAATTTTGCCTCTGGTCTAGTGGGATTCGTAAACGGCTAATTGAAAACCCTTCCCCATGGATCTTTCCTCCTCCTCTTCAAATCATCCTTCCCAGAATCATCAACTTGTATTATTTTATTTTATTATTTTAAACCTAACTTTGATTTTTATTCAGAGCTGATATTGTATCGAAATAAAACTTGATTGATTGATTCCTGTATTTATAAACCACACAGAAAAACTGACCTAAAAAATAGTAATAGTCAAAGAAACCAGAACCTAATATTCCAAGGGCACTGTCCCCTTTCCATGGACAACTTATGTTAAATTAAGAACAAGGAAATGTCCTTCAGTAAAAAGAGGTGACTACTCTCCCTAGAGCAATAAGATGTATGACACCAGTGATGATGAATTCCTACAGACTGAAGAGACCACAGTGTCCTTGGATTTAGTGGTGACCATATGTCTGGTAAGAATGGGCTCTTTCTGTGTGTCATTACACCAGCAATCTGGAAAACACCTTTAAAAATCAATAAAGACTTCAGCTCCACATTTGACAGTTATCCATATAACTGGAAAGAATTCTCATCAGTTTCCTAGTATAATATACTGAGGGGGGGGTGTGCATCTGCGTCTATGTTAACATATAAATGTGGGTGCATGAATGAAAAAGCCATATGCTACCAAATGCTTTTACATTAAAGAAAGTAAAAACCTACATTATCAGTTTTGACAGACACCTGATGGTCTCATCATGCCCTTGCCAAAAGTAACAAAATCGCAGCTACTCTGATTGATCTGTACATTTTAAAGCAGCAAAACTTTTCTCAAATATGAATTTTTTTGCATATCCTGTAAAGGACCAGATTTATTCTGGAGATGATGCCATTTACTAAACTGAGCTATAATTAAAACCGTGCCAATATGTACTGTATAGCTCCAAATTATAAAAGCTTAAAAGTTTGTTTTGTGGAAATTTTCCACTCAGACTGCCAGATAAGATGCAGATTGTTGGGCAGTTTTGAGCAAAAAGAGTGTAGTGAATAAATCTTAGGCCAGGTGGGCAGAAATTATAAGAATATTGTACAGAAACAGGCAGAATGGATATTTGTTCATAATGTAGACAGCAATTAGAATATGCCATGAACACATATTTTTATAAACCATATATATTTAGCACGGTATGTCCGTCCCGATTTGTATGCAAACACATATGAGGGAAAATCAGATTTTGATTTTGGCATTGTTCAGAGAAGCAAGTCAAGACGTGCAATGTATTGAGAAAAATAATTACTTCTACAGGTTTCTAATGACCTTGTTAAAGTATCCTGCTGTGAATACTTGGATTTCGATAAGTGGAAAATGAAATACTGGAAAATAGAAAATGGATATAATCACAGCCCAGAGAAAAGATAATCAGAGGAACAGAAAAGTAATATACTTGCCTATCTATATTGCCTGACAATGCATACCACATATCATATACCTAGCGATGATTCATAAAAACAATTTTCAATGCAATTATTCAGAGGCATTTCTAAGATGCACAAGTCACCTTCAGTTTTATATACTTCAGGCCTGTATAGGCTGCATATGGCCTTCCCTTGTACCATATTTGTATCATTGTAATATACTTGCACTTTTTCTTTTTCAGTAAAAGTACCACAGCTCACTGTTTGAAAACCAAAATTATATAAAGATGATGTCATATTAAAAAAAAATTCTGCCCTGACTTCTCATGTCCATAGGGTTGCTTGCTCCAGGTTGGGAAATACCTGAAGATTTTGGGGGTGGAGCCTGAGGGCGGGTATTGGAGAGGGGAGGGACTTCAAAGCCATAGAGTCCAATTGCCAAAGCAGCCATTTTCTCCAGGAGAACTGATCTCTGTCACCTGGAGATCAGTTGTAATAGCGAGAGATCTCCAGACACCACCTGGAGGTTTGGAAATCAGTACAGAAGCGAAACCAATTTAAACAAAGTGCAAAAATTCTTTATAAGCTACCACATATAATTCAAGACAACACACAACAAAATGTACATCAAAAACCAACAAAAAACCATATATATAATTCATATGTACAAAAGTTGTTTATCAAAGTTGTCTCAATGATGAGTACAGAATCTTCTTATTGAAGGCAGATATAATGTAGCCTTTTAAAGCAAAATTTCAGGTATGGTGGGAGGGAAGAGGGGGTTTAATCCTATGCCTGCATGGTTTCACCTATGGAAACCATCTTTACTTCCCTATCTATTAGACTGGAAGGAAACAAAGGAATAGGTACCAAAGGATGTTTGCATGAGTTCTGTTTTAAGTCTTTGTGTAACATGCTTGCAAATACAGTGGTCCATTGGGCTCAGACTGTAAACTAGAGTTACCAGGTCCTTTTGTTCCACCGGCGGGAGCTTTGCAGAGGCGTGGTGGGGGATGCTTCATCAATACATCATTTCCATACCCACCACCACTACCCTCCAAAATTTATGTGCTTCATTGTGCTTTAAATGCAGACATATTGCACTGGGCAATTATGATTGTTGCTAGCTACAGGAGCCCTGGCTATCTTAAAAGGGTAGTGTAAAATGTCACAAATTATAAGGGTTAGTTGATCATCCGGTCATTCTATCCTGTTGGTGGTACTCATTCCTTAGGGTAATTACAGAAAAACAATGTGGAAAATTCTGAAGAGCAGAGGTCCGTAAAAGAAAAGACAAATTGATACAAATATGGCTTTGAGAGACAGAAAAGGTTGAGTTTCCTCCCATTCATGCAGAAATGGTGCTAATATCTGAAAGACAAAATCTAGAATGAGGAGGGGCACAAAAGAACACTCATTAATTTGTATCCTCTTTAGCAGATAATTTAATCCCTGTTTGCATCCAGTATCTTCAGTGGCACAACCAAGTAAAAAGCATTGCCAAGGCAAATTGTGCATTTGGGTCCTCTAGGGACTGACACCATGTGTCCATTTTGAATATTGCTGATTTCTAATATGTTGGCAGGTTGCAGTATACCCAAAGGCAATTTCTGCCATTTTTTCCATCTTGATGTTGATGAGCTATTATCTCTTTATTGGATGTAAAATGTTTCAGGAATTGTGTGAAGGCTGAGAAGAAGCCCCTTTTATCCTTGTATAAATACCATCTCAAAGTATTATCTTATATTACGATGAATGCCAAGTACCTTTTTTAGTTTTTAATTTGCCATCTTTTATCACAATCCTTTTGACAATCGGTCTGATTTTAATTCCCAGACTGTAGTCAGGGATACATACTATATTTACTCAGTTCTAACTTAGCTCCTGATTGCATCCTGTGACTTCGTGAAAGTGACTATGGCACTATTCCCAGAGTATTTCTGTTACCTGCCCATGCGAAGAAGAGAGTGAAGAGCAGCGTTCATAGGGTTTCACAACTTTCTTCCCCACCAAGATGTATCCATGCCTGGTATATCATTACTCTTCAGATTGTAGTTTTATAGGGCAGCTGTGTCAGTCTGCAGTAGAACAGCTAGATTCGACTCCAGTAGCACCTCAGAGACCGACAAGATTTTCAAGGTATACACTTTTGGGACTTAATGCTCCTTTCTTCAGGTTATGCTGTAATGCGTCCTGGCTTTGAGTGTCATCTGGGGACTGCTATGGCCTATTTACAGTACTAAGAAGTCTATTGTTTTCCAAAACACACATACGGGAACTCATTTCCTGCTTCTGCCTCAAGTTCCCAGTGAAGAAGGCTTGTAGATGGGTTGACTGTTGGATATTGCAGTCAGGTACAGGATAGCCTTTGATGAAAGTCAACAGTCAGGTTAACGGTGTAATCCTATGGAGAGTTACCTCAGTCTATATTCACTAAAATCAGTTGGTTTATACGGGAGTAACTCTGCATACAATTTTGCTGTTAAGTCATAAAGCACTCTGGAGAGCAGCACCATGCTGGTACCAGAAATAGAGTGGTGCTTGGAAAGTGGTTGAGGAAAGCACAAAGGGAGCCACTATGCTTTCTGCATGCACAGGATGCAGGATTGTGGCCCAGTCCTTACCATTAGGTGATAAATGTAATCAGTAACATGGGAGGTATTTAATAACAATGATTTGAAGTGGGTAACATGGGAAGACAAAGAATTTCAACAGCATCTAAAGCAGTCTACCTTTAGTGATTGGTTTTAAATATTAAACTATGAACTGGTACAGGCACAAAATCTATATATTATAGAAATTCTCTGGAAGGAACTGATTTTTGCACTCAGACTGTTCAGATGTTAATTCCTCCAATGATAGATTTGACAACACAGCTGATATGCATCAAGATTCATATTTGTACAAATCCTCACACAATAGTTATTTAAAATCTATACTTATATTGGCAGCTCTTCACCATGTGATTTCTGGATCAGAAAGCAGAGACATTCTTCAAGTTGCACTACTTATTATGAAACAACAACAACCTCGCACCTTGCAAGATCGGCAAGTTGAGCAAAGCTTGCAGAGCTGAGTCTACAGGCGGATGGAGACATGAGTGGAACTCACCACCTCACTGATGGAAGTGTCTATTGTTAGGGTTGCCAACCTCCAGATACTTGAGGAAAAGATAGCACAAGGCTCAAAAAGTATCTCCATTGGCCTCACCTGGCCTGAAGAGGCCAATGGAGACCGTCTCCACTTGCTAGAAACCCCAGGAGCAGATCGACAGAGAAAAGGAAGAGAGAGCTGCAACGACCCGGTGAGGTTCTTCATAGAGACAAGCCCCTCGCGGGCGACCAGGAGCCGTTTGTGCCATAAAACTGCTGATGAAGCCCCTAGGGGCGAAAATGCGGAAGCAAAATCCGGAAGGCGTTCCGTTCATTTTTTCTGGTGGCGGTCATTTTTTCTGCTGAAGAAGATTACAATCTCATAGAAAAGTTCTTCGCAAATCCAAGCCTTGCAGGCGGAAGAAACAACTTGTTTTTAGTGTATTACTAAAGACTGATAGAGCTGTAGTGCCTAAATGAAATAGTAATTTTGTATATAAGTTTGTTTATTTATTTACTTGTTTGTCGTCTACACTCACATAGGTGGTAGTTCATACACTGTATTAGTTGGTAGCATTCGTGTTATAAATTTTGTAATTTGCATACTTTTTGAGCCTTGTGCTATCTTTTCCTCAACTATTTGTTTTAGCATAGGTGTTTTTTCCCCAAAACCTCCAGGTACTAGCTGGTGATCTCCTGCTATTACAACTGATCTCCAGCCGATAGATTTCAGTTCACCTGGAGAAAAGGGCAGCTTTCGCAGTTGGACTGTGTGGAATTGAAGTCCCTCCCCTCCCCAAACCTCGCCCTCCTCAGTCTCTACCCCAAAAATCTCCCACTGGTGGCAAAGAGGGACCTGGCAACCCTATCTGTTGTGGTTATTTTATTGCTTAGATAAAGGTAAAGGTCCCCTGTGCAGGCACTGGGTCATTCCTGACCCATGGGGTGACGTCACATCCTGACGTTTACTAGGCAGACTTTGTTTTTACGGGGTGGTTTGCCAGTGCCTTCCCCAGTCATCGTCCCTTTACCCCCAGCAAGCTGGGGACTCATTTTACCGACCTCAGAAGGATGGAAGGCTGAGTCAACCTTGAGCCGGCTACCTGAAACTGACCTCCTCTGGGATCAAACTCAGGTCGTGAGCAAAGCTTGGACTGCAGTACTGCAGCTTACCTCTCTGCGCCACAGGGCTCCTCATTACATAGATAGCATCATCTTTATAGATGGCATGGCACTCAAACACAAGCAAAAAGACAGGTCCACAATACACTGTGCATATATTTATATATGGCTAAGGGCCAAACAAGACATTTTGATGTCCACGGGTCTGACCCATGGACAACAATGCCAGTTTAGAGCTGAACTCAGGCTATTTAAAAATGTGATGAGGGCCTGATCTTGATTGGGTCCACAGTGCGGCAAGAAAAGAATAAAAACAAAACAATGCACTAAAGCCTTACACGGTCTAGGACCTTAATATCTGCAGGACCGCCTCTCCTGGTATATTCGTCAGAGAACTCTTTGTTCAGCTAGTATCAACCTTTTGGTGGTCCCTGGCCTGAGAAGTATCTGGTTGGCCTCAACCAGGGCCAGGGCTTTTTCTGCCCTGGCCACTGCCTGGTGGAATAGTCTCTCTAGTGATGCCAGGCCCTGTAGGACCTCAAATTGTTCTGCAGGGCCTGTAAAACAGAGCTATTCTGCCAGGCGTATAGTTGAGGCCAGCTACGGTTCCTATATATAAATGCTGGCCTCCCTAACCTCCCCACTCCAGTAATACCTTTTTTTACTCAATCTGGTATTTTTGAGCTGCTCACCTAGCTGAAGTTTGTGTGTGTTGTGATTTGTACTTTAGAGGTGCATAGGTAATTTAATATAATGTTTATATGATTTTATAGGGCTATTTTAAAAATGATTTAATGCTTTTATTGATTTAATAGGACTTTTCTAGTCTGTAAGCGCTCTGAGCCCGGCTTTAGCCAGGGAGAGCAGGGTAATAAATGGAAATAATAAATAAATAAATAAATAAAGTTAGAACAGTAACATAAAAGTAGACAGTGCATGTTTCAGGAAAAGTTGCCATTCAGCTTAGAAACGCTAGTCTTTTTGTGTGCTCGTGCTCACTGTATGATTAGAGTAAGTTTCATGAAGGAATCTACTGAGCAATGGACAACAACAAAGTTTGTGACAAGTTATTACGGTTGCGATGGTTTCTAGAGGTAGGGTTGCCAATGCTAGGTTGGGAAATTCCTGGTGATTTGAAGGTGGAGGTTGGGAAGGGTAGAACTTGGTGAGGGAAGGGAGTTCACCAGGGCTATGATGCCATTTCCTCCAGAAGAACTGATCTCAGTAGTCTGGAAATCAGTTGTAATACTGGGAGAACTTCAGCCCCCACCTGGAATTTTGGGACCCTAGCTAAAGGCCATCCTGTTTCTTCTCAGAACACAGTCCCATAGGGATTCCATGTTACGATTACTTCAAAAATTAAAATACACTGGTTTCAGAAAACAGACTGATGAATCCATTCAAATTCCCGCTCTGAATCTGCTTTAACAGAGTTGTGAATTGGGTATATCAAACATCCAGACAGCACATATATTATGCTCACAGGTTAATTAGCACAAATAAAAATGTTTATTTTGTTGTTGTTTTTCACCCTGTTGTTAGTCGGTGACCTTTTCTGCATCCTTTCACTTCAGGCTTCATTAAGTAATTTGTCCCACTGAAATGCGGAGAAGAGCACATAATCTTCGAATTAATAAGGATGCAATCAGAGACCTTCTGTGCCAAACAACTGACATCATTAAACATTCCTCTATCAAAACTCATTAGGACACATATGCTGTGATAATGTCATTTGAGGAAAAAAAAGAAGATTATCGTATTCTTGAACCATTTGGTCAACTTATTACTTTTACCTATACAAGGATACTAATGAGTCCCATCATAAATGGAAATTAATTAATTCAAACCAGAAAAAAATAACTGCAAGAGCAAAATGAATATCTAATTATCATGTAGATTTTCCTAGTAGCACAAAAAGACAGCGGTAGCTTTCTTTCAGCAAATAGAACAAAAAATGGAGCTTTGAATACATTGTTCTAAATCAGACTTCCTTTATAGAGTCAATTCATCTCATGTTGGGTTTTCTTCTTTTCCTGCTGCCTTCAACTTCCCAGGGCATCATGGCATCCTGGGAGGCATTCCCTGGGCATCACAGCACCAGCCTGGGGGTGGGGCCGCTAATAGGCAGCCTCCTGAGCAGTTATGGCTCGGGAACACCCCCTTTTTTCCAGGCCAAGATACGCCAAGATAATCCTAGGCTGAAATTCCCTTCCCTTGTCATGTATTCTGTTTTTCCCATGTTGAGCACTGTTTCCCTTGCAAAAGACTGAGGAAAAGTAGGAATTCAGCAGTTCTGCCCTCTCTTTAACACCTGCTACCATTTCCCTTTCCTGTCCCCTGTTCAGCTAAAAATAGACTGCAGATAGTCTTTGACATAGTTCATGCTCTGTTCATGGGTGCTTGCACACCACTCATGGTAATTTATTTTAAGTTCTGGCTATATGTTTGGGATGGGCTATGTCATTACATAATTTTCTACAGTGTCACCAGTATCATATGTAAGCACAGGACGTGCCTGGTAGGGAGGACTAGTGATAAAAAATGGAGCAAGTCATAGAAATTAGTTCGTGAAGGGAGTTTTAACTGTTGCAGAGAATGGACTGATACTACTGAGCTGGTGTGGGGTACAAAGAATATATTGTACTCATTACATTTCTATCTAGATAAATCCCAGAGAAGTATGCACTAGGGTTGTGCATATCGATGAACCCAAACTGAATTAACCATTTCGGTAAATTTCGGGTTTACCAAATGCCAAAACCTGGGGATAAAACCAAAACTGAATAGGTGATTCCCAAAAATTTCAGGTTCAGCTATTTGCCTTTGCTCAGAGGCACGGCTCTGTGCTTTCTCCCCTTTTTCTTCCTTTTTTTAAACCGGTTTTATTAGGGCCCCATAGTTGGAGCCCTTTTGAGATAGGGTTATTTAAAAGATGGGGCTCACCCAGTCCCGTCCAGAGGGATATACCCCCCAACTAAAAAGAGCCAGACAGCTGCAAACCACTAGGCTTCCGAAGGAGATTTCTTCATCCATGTGGATGAGCAATCTCCTTCAGACAGCCTCCGTGGTCATTACTTCAGTCGGCTCCGATATCACCCCCCCCACACACACACACCATGAAAACCTGCTTTCCAAAAGAAGGTTGCCCTGAGTAGAGGCTTCGTTTCCCCACACAGTGACCATCTCTTCGAATCCAATTTTTCATGACCACAATAAAGGACTGCTCACACATGACATGTGCCACCAGAAGAAATGTTTTCTGTGCCTTATTTCTCTTGCTTTTAAGACCTTTTCCTCTGTTTTGAAGCTCATTTGCATGGACATCATGCAAAGCGGCCCAGAAATGAAGGCAGACCCCAGACTTTGAGGTGGCAGTCTGGAATCGCCTCTTTCTACCAGTCCTCAGCAACACTGAGCTTTTGAACCAGGGGGACAGCTCAGCTTGCAAATGCCTGGAGCATGGGGGTGACCCCTTTGTGGGCCCATAAAATTGGACCCCCTCTCCAAAGTTCACCAAACTTTGGTGACCATCGAAGGAGAGTCCCTTGATTCCATGCTGCAAATTTGGGGACTCTACCTCAAAAAAATGCCCCCCAAGAGCTTTTTAAAAAATCCCCATTGACTATAATGGGGCCAAATATTTCAAGAAACTTGAAAATAAGCCGAATACCAGAATTTACCGGTATGGGTATTTGGCTTATTTCAGGTTTACTGGGAAAAATCAGGTCAAAAAAAAACAAAACTTAAAATGAACCTTTTTTTTTTTTTTTTTTTTTTTTTGCACAACCCTAGTAGGCACATTAATCTGCTGCAGCCAAATTCACAAAGGTTCTCTAGATTAGAGTCCGCTGCTGTTATCCACTACACCACGCTGGCTCTCTTTCAGGCACCTTCCACTAAAATGTCAATAGGAGACCATCCATTTTACCTGAAGCAGAGCTAGAAATGGTAGTCAGGTTTCTTGGAGACATCACTCTACACACCGACTTTGTTTACTGATTGTGTTATGATGATAATTTTGCTGTTTTGAGCTGAGGAAACTTAGTTTTATGTATGCAGGCCATGTTTCCTTATTTACACTGATGGATGCTGCAGAAGATAAATTAACAAGTGTCAGGAAGCAAGTGCTTACATGAGTATTCAACAGAGAATGATGACAGCTAACACTCATGGCAGCCCCTTCTTTTAAATACAAGCAGGTAACTGATAGTACATGCTAATTATCCTAGGTAATTCATTATGCTATCATTCCTAATGGAAATCCATGGCCATGTTTGGTGGTTGGATTATACAGCAACATTTGTTAAGGTTCTCTCATGTCACTTTTCGTCATCATCGTTCCCTAAGCTATTATTGTACAACTGGAGGTGTCTGGCTGCACCTGTGTGGTGTATTCAAATTTGCTAGTCGAGCAATTGCCGAAAACTGACTCGAAGAAACCACATTTATGTGAAAATTAGCACTGCTCCTTTCTGTCTGAGAAACATCTGCTTTAAGGGATACAGCAGCAGCTGTGATGATCTAATAGTTAACTAAGCACTTCAGATTTCAATTGTACAAAAGGGGCTTTGAGGGGAATGATAAATTGCCCTAAATTAAGCCATGTTTTTAAGTACCTAATTTCAACCTTTCTCATAATGAACACATTTTCTTGCATTCTCATTGCACCTGTCAGAGCTAGAAAGCAAAGGAACTTTAGTTGTTGATCCCCTTAAAGTTGTGTTCTTAAACATTTATTTATCAAGCAGCATTTGACATATATAGATATTTCAATACATTAGTTTAGAGCTTTTGTGTTTTCAAAAATTAATGGTTTCTACATTGACTTTGAAATAACTGAAGTATATTATCTTACATACCCAAGAGCCTAAACTCTTAGAATCAAGATTATCTTTAAAAGTTATCTTAACTCTGCAGTATTTTGAACATGAGTAGAGGATATTCCTCTCAATTCAGTGTGACTTGCTCCTTAGTAAACATACATAGGACTGTTCATGGCATTTACTTATACATTTGTTCTATTGTACTCATTCCATTGTATTTCCAGTTTATTGCTCAAGCAAACTACTTCTTGCTTGGTGTGGGTGGGCTTGACATCCTTGGATTGGGGTGGGGGCACAGAGGATCAGGGGAGGCCTATGAGGTGCATAGGGTTGCCAACCTCCAGGTACTAGCTGGAGAACTCCTGCTGTTACAACTGATCTCCAGAGATCAGTTCATCTGGAGAAAATGGCTGCTTTGGCAACCGGGCTCTATGGCATTAAAGTCCCTCCCCACCCCAAACCCTGCCCTTCTCAGGATCTGCCCCAAAAACCTCCCACCAGTGATGAGGGGGGACCTGGCAACTCTAGAGGTACTGCTGCATCCTGGGCTGGCCATGGATGCTGCGGCGTGTGTGGCCTCTGGTGGAGCTGGAACTTGGAGCCTCTGTCTGTCGCTCAGGTTCAGGGACTGCAGCCTGTGCAGCACATACCCCCACTCACTTGTACATATGGTTGCCCACTGAGAAGCTGGAGACCAGGCATGGTGGAGGGATGCTTCATCCTGGGGTCAGCAGTGTTTCAGGGGGCAGCTACTGGCCCCCTTGAGTGGGCGGAGGCTGTCACTGGGGACATGGAGAGGGAGGAGGCACATAACAAGAGACTGCCCATGAACATGTCTATAGGCTCATGCTGGGTCATGTCTATAGGCTCATGCTGGGTCTGTGGCCCCTGTCCCACTCAACTGGTGGCTGTTGCTGGGGTTCCCTTGCAAACATGCCTGTGATGCTGGGAGCTGCCACCACCACTGATTGCCAAGTGCCTGTGGCTGTCCCCATGTTCCAAGGTTGGAACACAATGGGCTGGGCCCAGCTGGGCCTGGGGCTGTGGGCGTTCTTTAGATTATAGTGTGCAGGGTGGTGGGGCTCTGGTTTCGTCCCTGTGTTGCTGCCTCCGTTCTGTTTGGTGGAGGTCTATGCCAGAGGGTGGGGGACCTGGCCTTTGTGGGCCTGCCCTTTCTGGCCCCTTTTCCTTACATGACTCCGGGCCGGAGTCATCTCCCCATGACCGCTGCCCTGAGTTTGTTTCCCCTGTCTGTCACAGCTGCACCCTTTTACCTTTGTGATAACTTGGTGGCATGTTGGAACAACTGCTGGGGATGCTGGTAGGGCTGCAGCCGATGCAGCCCTACTGCAGGGCAGCTTGTCCAGTCCCTGGTCTGTGTGGTGCCACTGTTGTGCCAGCAACTGGCTGCCTCCACCATGGCAACCCTCTGGATTATACTGTAAATCACCTTGAAACCACCTTGAAGCCACCACTTGCTTGCAGCCTGGACAGTTAGCCTGTGATTATTGAATCAGCGTACCTTGCGGTCCTCCTATTAATATCACTTTTCTGCTTTTAATATCCACATTTATAATAGATATCTTGCCACACAGCAGATTCCGTGCTACCCTGGAGTAATTAGTATGAAACCTGAAGCATCATTTAGAAAGAAATGAACATGTCTACTGTTTGCATTGCACAGCTCCATCATACCTAACCCATTTTCAGTCAGTTCTTCTGGGCCCTAATCTTCTTACCCAAATCATCAGGTGACTTTCCAACCACATGATGAAAATAAAAGGAAGCCTTTCACAACCTCCCGATAGTTTCATTTTGGATTCGATCTTATTAAGGATGTATGATTATCACGATAAAGGACATTTCTTTATTTTTAGATTCCTAACCTGCCCCATCCTGACGCCCTTCAGATCTTAAACTGACTTCACTTGGTTTTGTGCTCTAAACCAATTTTCTGTAGCGAGGGAGGAATTCGATCTCTTAGGGAAATAAAAGACCTCTTGAAAATATGACTGCCCCATAGACTTACAGGAAATGAATAGCTGTTTATATGGAGACGTTACATGATGCAAATATTCTATAAATTTCAAAGGCTGCATCAAGGAAATTCAGATTTCTATTAATGAGAAAGCACATGTCAGGAGGTACCAGTATATGTGTGTGTAAAGTGCCATCACGTTGCAACCCAGTAGGAGTTTCAAAGAAGAAGAGTTGGTTTTTATATGCCGACTTTCTCTACCACTTAAGGAAGAATCAAACCGACTTTCAATCACCTTCCCTTCCCCTCCCCACAACAGACACCCTGTGAGGTAGGTGGGGCTGAGAGAGCTCTAACAGAGCTGTGATTAGCCCGAGGTCACCCAGTTGGCTTCATGTGTAGGAGTGGGAAAACAAATCCAGTTCACCAGATCAGCATCCGCTGCTTATGTGGAGGAGTAGGGAATCAAACCCAGTTCTCCAGATCAGAGTCCACCGTTCCAAACCACCGCTCCTAACCACTGCACCACTGCCAGCCCATTCCTGAAAGGGGGGGGTAGTTAGCCGCTTCCTCAGAGGCTTCCCGGCCGGAAAATACACAAAATAAAGTATTTAAAAAGAGAAACCTGTAAAACTCCTTCATGGAGTGTAGAGGGGCATTCGCAGTCTGAAAGGGGCTTAGGAGCTGACATCAGCTCTGCCCTTGGGAATGCCCTGGGAACACCCCCTGATGCCGGTGTGGGCATTTGCTTCTGGGTTTTTGCTGCTTGTGTGGCAGTGCCAGCAGCTGAGGCCCGTGCTGCTACATCACTCCCCAGCGCCGGTGTAAGTGGCACAGATGCCAGCTCGGGGTTATGCCGGCTCCTATGGTGCTTCGGACCCCCCTTCAGGATTGCACGGAAACAGTATATACAGTGTAATTAATATTAGTTTTCCTTTTAGATATCGTGTCATTGTGGCCTTTTTGTAATAATCAAAGAGAAGAAATTAAAATGTATAGGAGAGTAGCTTTGACAAGTAAGCAGTATGCATGTTGTCTGGAATTCCCAAGTGAAACTCTGAGAATTAAAACTGGTTCAGTCTGGAATTAGTTTCTTATCATCTGATGTTTTCCTGAATGGTCTGTCATGTTAATAAGCACAAGGTAATTTCCTTTTACCTTCCTTGAGATCCTCTGTGTGATACTGCATTTTGTGAATCTACTTTTGTTTCCTGACACTTAATGGCGGCCCGGCCACATAACATGAATTATATTTACAATTGCGATCTTTCTCTACCCATCTACGTATATGCATAAATTCCCATGTAATATTTTGCATTAACGTGAAAATGGTAATAAAACTGTTGATTCTGTCAATATAAATGCTAAATAGAAATGAGAAATTGGATCTCAGTCTTTCTGTCAGGTGTTCCCTGATAAGAAATTAGAACAGAGAAATTATATCTGACAGATCTCAACTTCTATAGCCGTGCATCAAAGGTATGTCACGTAGGTCATAGTGAACGGCACGCGGGACACCTTTGAACGAAAGGCTTCTTTTGTTTGGCCTAGATTTAATACAAACTGCAGGCTCCCAAAGGGCTCATAGGAATATAGAACACAATAAAAGCCCATGACGTTGTGGAAAGAAAAAAAAATCAAGTTGACAAGCTTGCACTAATTATCTTCAGTATTACAAGATCACTAATAGAGCTGCAGCTTTACAGTTAATAGAAGTGATCTCATTAGCAGAGCACTGAACATCTTAATGTTTGTAAGGGGAACATTTACTGCCTGCAGTTGGGTTACTGTGTGCTTATCTCAAAGGCATACATTAGCATCTTGAACAGGTTTGGAAGCTCATTGTCTTAAGGTTGTTTGGGGTTTTGTTGTAAACTGCTTCATCATAGCTGGGAAGGCCAATTTTACAGGAGTATCTACTGCTTACCTATGCATGAAAAGCTGCATAACACAAAGCATAAGGTACAAAGTCAACTTATTTGTAAATTGCCTATCCTTTCTAATTGAATTTTTTTTTTTTTTTACAAACACAGGCGGTTTAGAGAAAGCCATGGACAATATAATCCGAGTCCCATATTTCTGCATGGTTGTAGCATCACAAAAGAGCAACAGAATCTTATTTGAATGTTTATTTTGAGTTCTGCAATTTCTTTACTGACTTTGGCAGTATAGCTGCTCGTTTTATGGGTAACAAAATGCCTTTAATACAAAATCCCCAAACATTCCCTCACCCATCTCTGTCTTGCTGCTTCAAAAGAATGGGCTATGGGGCTGGCTGGCTAGGGCAGATGTATATATACAGATGTAGAGAGCTATAGGAATAGAGAAGCCTGCCAGGTAGTTCCAAACCCAAACCAGGTTCCTTAGTGAGAGCTAAGAAAAATATTTATTTACTTATGCTGTGCTATTAAACTTCATTAATTTCTTTTTAAACTACAGTAGATAAAATATTCCAAAATTGCACATCGAATATAAAAATAATTTGCCTTGGTAGGCAAAGAAATTCAGGTTCCTACATGTGATCCCATGAACCATTCTGAATTCAGCATTCAATGCAAACAAGCCTTCTGCTCCAGTTTCTTTTTTCTAGCTTGGTTAATGAACCTTAAGTGATGTTGCTTTGGTGTATGGGAGGCTGAACGAAAATAGCTTAACTTTCAAGGCACCATTAGAAAATGGCTGTACTTTATAGGTAAACCATTTCTCTGATTTCCCCATTAACCCCAAAGTGGCTGAATCAACACAAATGAACTCTGGGGGAACTATGAAGCCTGTTTGAAAATCAAGTACTTTATTGTAACTAGCTTCAGGGACCATGGGCACGTTATGCTAAGTGGATTGAAATACAGAGATGTGCTAATGAGCCAACTGTAATTTCCCTTAAGAAATCATTAAAATAAAAACACTTCTGCAGGTATCTTATTCTACTTGATAAAGTATTCTGGCTAGGATTCAGCAGTGCACACAATGACTTCAAAATTCACAGCAGCACTTTTGACCCCCCCCCCCCAAATTGCACAACTCTATATGCTTTATGACACCCTTCCCACTTCACATTCAGAGCAATCCTAACACATTCACCATTTTACAAACATTTGCAGCACAGCAGAACAACTGTCTAGCCCTTTCTGTGATTTTTTGGCACTGCCAAAACAAAATGCCTTCACTTTTTTTTTTGCTATCAAGTCACAGCTGACTTATGGTGACCCCATAGGGTTTTCAAGGTAAGAAACATTCAGAAGTGGTTTGCCATTGTCTGCCTCCGTGTCACGACCCTGGTATTCCTTAAAGGTCTCCCATCTAAATACTAGCTAGGGTTGACCCGGCTTAGCTTCTGAGATATGATGACATCAGGATAGCCTTGGGCTATTCTGGTCAGGGCACCCTTCACTTATCCTTTGTCTAAATTGTTCTCATTTGTCCTCAGTGATATAATCACTGGTTCTGATCTTACTTACTTTTGTGTGTGTGTGTGTGTTAAGTGCCGTCAAGTTGCTTTTAACTCATGGCGACCCTATGAATGAAAGTCCTCCAAAATGTCCTATCTTTGACAGCCTTGCTCAGATCTTGCAAATTGAAGGCTGTGGCTTCCTTTATTGAGTCAAACCATCTCTTGTTGGGCCTTCCTCTTTTCCTGCTGCCCTCAACTTTTCCTAGCATGACTGTCTTTTCCAGTGACTCTTGTCGTCTCATGACGTGACCAAAATACGACAGCCTCAGTTTAGTCATTTTAGCTTCTAGGGTCAGTTCAGGCTTGATTTGATCTATAACCCACTGATTTGTTTTTTTGTCAGTCCATGGAATCCGTAACACTCTCCTCCAACACCACATTTCAAAAGAATCTATTTTCTTCCTATCAGTTTTCTTCACTGTCCAGCTTTCACACCCATACATAGTAATAGGGAATACGATTGCATGAATTAATCTAGTCTTGGTGGCCAGTGACACATCCTTACACTTCAAAATATTTTCTAGCTCCTTCATGGCTGCCCTTCCCAGTCTCAATCTCCTTCTGATTTCTTGGCTGCAGTCTCCCTTTTGATTGATGGTGGAGCCAAGGAATAGAAAGTCTTGAACAATTTCAATTTCCTCGTTGTCAACCTTAAAGTTGTATAATTCTCCTGCAGTCATTACTTTTGTTTTCTTGATGTTCAGCTGTAGTCCTGCTTTGGCACTTTCTCTTTTAACTTTTAGCAGTAGTCGTTTCAAATCTTCACTATTTTCTGCCAATAATGTAGTGTCATCAGCATATCTCAAATTATTAATGTTCCTCCCTCCAATTTTCCCTCCACCTTCATCTAAATCTAATCCAGCTTTCCTAATTATATGTTCTGCATATAGATTGAAGAGATAGGGAGATAAAATACATCCTTGTCTGACACCTTTGCCAATTGGAAACCATTCCGTTTCTCCATATTCTGTTCTGTGGCCTCTTGTCCAGAGTACAGGTTGCGCATTAAAATGATCAGATGTAGTGGCACACCCATTTCCTTTAAAACCAGCCATAGCTGGTTTTACTTTTACCTACTTTTACTTACTTTTACTCAGTAATATTGTTATGCCAAGCACAATAACGTGATGTCATCCCATTCAATATGCAATCTCTGATTGTGTTATTCATTCTGGAGGGAGAAAGAAACAACAAATGGGAGAGGGGATCAATCTGAAGAATAGCCACCAGAGAAAACAATGGTGTAGAATATGATTAAAAAGTGAATGCACAATGTAATTGTCTTTTAGTAAAACATTCTGACTAACTTTAATCACTAACTGGAACCAGAACAACAAAACTGATTATTATTCAACACAATCCTATTCAAAGGCCACTAAAATGAAAATGA
Organism: Euleptes europaea; assembly: GCF_029931775.1. Classification (NCBI taxonomy): domain Eukaryota; kingdom Metazoa; phylum Chordata; class Lepidosauria; order Squamata; family Sphaerodactylidae; genus Euleptes; species Euleptes europaea. The sequence goes on from NC_079323.1 coordinate 39,775,932, forward strand.
GGAAAAAGTTACCATTTGGAAAAAGAATCAACAGGACTAACTTGTAGATTCTCATAACTGTAGCTGAACACTATGAGCCTAAGTAGAATTAAATACTTTTAAGTCCATTGAAGCTGATTGATTTAGAATGGTATAATTCTGCATGAGATTGCACTGTAGGCAGGTTAACTCAGAAGTAGGTCCCGCTGTATTCAGTAGGGTTTACTCCCAAGTAAGAGTATACAGGATTGCATTGCAAGCCTCATAAGAATCCACAAATCTAGGGAACCAGATTTTACTCATGGGTATTTTTGTGCAGTTTAGAACTGTAGTGAAAATATCTGTCCAGTGCCATACAGTTCAGTGATGCTAATCAAGAACATAAATTGTATATTTATATCTTTGATTCTTTGTAAATAGTTTGTATGTTTGTGTTAACATTGTTTAAGGTAGGCTTTATAGAGTTTGCTTGAAGTTGAGGTCTCTTGGAAATGAGATGTTATTTTAGAAACGTACAATTTGAGTAGGAATTCTGAAGTTAGCTTCAGAAAGAAGCATTTGCCCTGAAAGCAGTATAAATTCAACAACCTGACCGCCAAAACAGCAACGGGGCAAGCAAATCTAAACTGCTTCTCAATTCATCTCAAAACAGTCAAGACTCTATCTAGGAGATTTGATACCTCTGCATATTCCTAATTTAAGGTAACACAAAAATAGATCCAAACTGTGGGACAAACTCCAGAGGCACTCTTCCTCTCAGTGAAGCAGAAAGGCACATTTGCATCCAACCTTATGGTTGAACAAGCCCAAATAGTCCATTTGTTAGGCATCGGCTGATCCCCAAAACCTAGAGAGAAAGTAATATTTTCAGTTTACATAATGAAAAAAGACTGACCTGACAATATTATGATAATACTAAAGACCTCTTTTTCATTCTGTAACTCATTTTTAAAGTCTAGGGTATGAAGTTGCCATACACGAAGTTAGTCCGGTTTCCAGTTTTTTCCCTCACTTGTTTGCACTCTCAAGAAGAAATCTATTGGAAATTCCTTGATGTGAGCCTTTTGTAACTTGATTCAGGCAAGGAAACAACACAAGGCAAGATTCATAATGCAAGGTTTTGTTCTTCTGTCCATTTTATACCCCTGCTCAATTTTCTCTTCCATTTTTCTTTTCTCCCTACTCTGCTTTCTTTTTCAGTATAGAAGGGTCTAGTCTTCCCAGCACCAGACTATGGTCTGCCTAACTTAGAAAAACTAACAATGAAATAAACTACAGCAAACCACCCTGTAAACAAAGTCTGCCTAGTAAACGTCGGGATGTGACGTCACCCCATGGGTCAGTAATGACCCGGTGCTTGCACAGGGGAGTACCTTTATCTTTACTTTTATTAAAACACAGCAGAGTTGTATCTTTTTCAATTCTGATAAAGATAGTTTCATTTTTTGATGCTTTTAGCACCTGTGAACTTTCACTTTCTCATGTGTTTTACAGAGGTGATACATTTGCCGCCCCAAAATCAATTCCACATTTTTTATATCAAATTAGACAGAGGAACAAACATATCACATTAGCAGCAGGTCTGTCTAAGAAGACACATGGGGCAGGGGAGAGAGAGATAAAGAGAGATTGATTTCATGAAGTAGTCATTCAGCCCATTCCTCAGCTGACGGCAGCCGGGGACGGCAGGGAGGAGGCGCCACGACTCTGTTGCGCACAGCTTGTCTGGACTTCAGGAGTTTACCTGGTAGCAACTTCACACCCCGCAGTTCTGCTATGTACAGTTTATTTACAATATCTACACAGAGTTCTTTGGCTGTTAACATTCACAGCTCTGAGCAACAGCATGCTCCGCCAGCATATATATTTCAGGCAATAGGTAACTCACATTCACTATACAGACTTATATACACATCCATGACCAATCACAGTTCACCTGAGATGAGTCATTCTGGAAATCCCCATTCCTGGCGGTACAAACTGGATCAGACCAGCCTCATCACATGACTTAGCTGTCACTCTGATCAGTATGATCTGTTTAGCAAACTGCAGACTAGGCATAACTTTGACATATGTTGACAGACTCCACCTCCTAAGCCGTTCCACGGCCACTGAAAGGCAAAAAAAGCCTTTTAGTGGCTTTTTTTTTTGTCAAATGGGGCCTTTTCACCCCTTTGAGAAAAGCGAAGTTGCACCTGCTAAAAAGCAAGCACAGCCTCGCTCCTCTTGCCACCAGCGTACCCAAGGTGAACGGGAACAGGAGGCTGCCTAATGGCAGCTCCTCCCCAGAACACCCCAGGAACGCCTCCTGGGACACCAGAATGCCCCCCGGAATGCCGGCGTAAGGCCCCACCAGCGTTCCAGGGTGGCACTGCCACGGCAGCTCCCAGCGCCCAGCATCCAGCCCTCCCCACTGGCATTGGGGCCACTTATTGTGGTGTAAGTAGCCCGGACATCGGTGTGGAGGGCCCCAATGCCCGCACACCCCCTTCGTGGCCTCCTAAGGGCTTTCGCCCTTAAAGGTCAGGAATGCGCTGTTTTAAATTATGATAAAGTGAGGGTGGGGGACCTAACAGACAATGAAATGAAATTTGAAAGTAGTCTCAGGGAGAAAATAAAATGTTTTTAAAAGAAATTCATTTGAAAAAAGACAACATAGATGTGTTTAGTCCAAAGAAAAGACTGGGGAAATGCATTGACTGTTCACATTTTTAAAAAGTTTCTCAGTGAATATAAGATAAAAGGCAATGACTTAAACATTAAGGAAAATATCCTACCTAAAAATATGAGCTATTGGACAATTAAACAGTTTAACTAAGGAGATTAGAAGTTCCTTTCTCAAGGGTTAAACTAGTCTCTATCAACATCGGGATATCCTAACTCAAGGGGAAGGGGATAGATAATCCATTAGATTCTCATTGTATGATTTTATGTGCCGTGAGATACCAGTGTGATTATGACTTAAAATAGAACAGTATGAGTCTCTAATCTGCTTCACACAGATTATTGTATTATGTGCAAACAGTCAGGCAAAATGGCAAATGAGCTAAGGGCAGGTTTCAATCAGGCAAATTAGGGACAATCCAGCATGCATTGTATCAGTGGGGAAGAAATGAGTTTGCATCAAGGGGTTTATTGTGGCCATGCATAATCACAGGTATTTAGTAACATTTTTTTTAATTTCATTGTTTAAAAGCATTAGAAAATTGAAGTCCTCTCAGAATTACAACTGAACTATGTACTACAGAGATCAGAGCCCCTGGAGTAAATGACAGCTTCAGAGGGTGAACTCCATGGCTTCATATCCTCACTCAGCTCCCTTCCCTCTCCAGACTCCACTCTCCAGACTCCTCCAAATCTCTAGAAATGTCCCAAGTTGGAGCTGGCAATCTTATTAAGTAGTTTATTCCTGTAATCAGCTAAATGATGAATTATGAAATCTATAGTTATGTCTGGTCATTTTTACATCTTTTTTTTAAAAAAACTGTGCTTCTCTAGCCAACAAAGGCCAGAATTTCAGTCAAATCCTTACCTAAGTGTTCTGCTGATTTTGAGATGATAGATTTTGAGATGATAGAGATAAACCAAAATATATGACAGTGTCTCGCAAGGAATTTTTTGGTTATACCATGAAATGTCCCTTGTAATGGGGAGAGGCCTGGGCTCTGTGTTCGGGCATCCACTTTTCCAGAAAGAAGGTATTATGTGTGCTTCCTATTTCAGAAGGGCTACACATATACATGCACACATGAACATAACAAAAACGTAACAGGAATCCTGTTGGATCAGAAAAAAACAACAGCATACTGTTTTCATGGCTGATAGCTAAGGTTGCTACCTCAAGGTGAGGGCTGGAGATCTCCTGGAATTTCAACTGATCTCCAGATGACAGAGATCAATTCCCCTGGAGAAAATGGCAGCTTCAGACAATGCACTCTATGGCATCACATCCCTTCTCTCCCCAAACCCTGCAGTCCCCAGGCTCCACCCACAAATCTCAGGGAAATTTCCAGACTCTGAATTGGCAACCCTACATAGCCATTGATGGCCCTATCCTCCATGAACACGTCTCATCCTGTATTAGCAGGACATACACTAGTTGTCACCCCTACATTCTGTGGCAGTGGGTCTCCCAAGCTCATTATATGTTGTGTGAAGATGTGTTTTCTTTCTTTTCTGTCAGGAATCTACTTCCATTTAACTACATCAAGTGCCCTTGATTTCTAGTTCCATTTATTTGCTGGAACATTTATTCCAGCAAAAGCTTTCCTGAGTCAGCGCTCACTTCATCAGATGTGTGAAGTATTTATCCATTGGTCAGATGTATTTATACTCAAAGCTGCAGACCACAGCAAGGCACGAGTGAGGAGACAGAAAAGCCAATTTAAATCCATCACTGGTCAAAGAGAAATCAAGACTTTCAGAGTGAGTGTACCACTCCCTACTCTTGAGGGTTGTTGGTCTTTAAGATGCCAGTGGACTTCTGTTTAATTTGGCTCCAACAAACAAACCCAGCTACCCCTCTGGGATTATTATTATTATAAAACCCCATGACTTCTAGTATTATGGGAAAGGGAGAAAAGTGTTTCTTTATTCATTTCTCCATACAATGCAGAAGTTTTATAAACCTCTATCAAGTTCCTCTTTATTTGTTTTTTCCCCAAAAAACGGACTGTTTATTTTACAGAGTATTCCATACTGTTTATTTTCAATTTCTTTTGTAATAATCCCTAGCAATAATCTCTGACAAAGGGGGGAAGGGTCAACAGAGTCAGGGTGAGACTGACATGCACCCTTTGTGATAAAACTTTGAACTAAAAAGTCAAGCCTCAGGTCACACTTCCCGCATGAATCTATATTAAGGAGATCATATTGATTTGCATTGGCTTGGAAACAATTTTCTTCTTAGTGAAACTGCAGAGATTAATGTCCCCATCTGGGCACATGCTGATTGCTTCAAGGTCTCTGAACCAGTTTACAGGGACATCAATTCATGGAACTAATGAGCAGCTTTAGATGTGCAAAGATTCTGGTGAATGGGAAGTCCAGGACGCAATTTGCACATCTCGTCATGAAAAGGTTCCTCTTTAAAGGTGATAGGTTCACACAGACTGAGGAAGAATGGATGAATATCAGAGTCTGGGTCATGCACCTAGAATATGGGTTCTCCAGTCCCATGGTTTCAGCAGTCAGGGGACTAGAGCTGAACAAAGGACGTGAGTAGGGTTGCTAAACTTCAGGCACTAGCTGGATATCTCCTGCTATGACAACTGATCTCCAGCTGATAGATATCAGTTCACCTGGAGAAAATGGCTGCTTTGGCAATTGGACTCTATGGCATTGAAGTCCCTCCCTTCCCCAAACCCTGCCCTTCTCAGTCTCCAACCCAAAAATCTCCAGGTATTTCCCAACCCAGAGCAGGCAAGGCTATAGACTTGAGCTAGGGCAAGGGCCTCACATAAAACAAGAAGATAGACTCATAGAATCATAGAATCATAGAGTTGGAAGGTAACACCAGGGTCATCTAGCCCAATCCCCTGCACAATGCAGGAAACTCACAACTACCTCCCCCCTCCACGTCCCCATTGACCAAAGATGGCTAAGATGCCTTCGCTCTCATGATCTGCCTAAGGTCACAGAATCAGCATTGCTGACAGATGGCCATCTAACCTCCTCTTAAAAACCTCCAGGGAAGGAGAGCTTACCACCTCCCGAGGAAGCCTGTTCCACTGAGGAACTGCTCTAACTGTTAGAAAATTCTTCCTAATGTCTAGATGGAAACTCTTTTGATTTAATTTGAACCCATTGGTTCTGGTCCGACCCTCTGGGGCAACAGAAACAACTTGTCACCATCCTCTATATGACAGTCCTTCAAGTATCATATCCCCTCTCATGACTAAGGAAGAGCAGAAGGTCATGATCCGCATACATATAACCTCTTGATTTCTTTCGAAAATTTCTATGCTGCCTTTCCAGGGAAACTTCTTGAGGCAGCTTATAAAATAAAAGATAATAAAAAATAAAACACTACAAAATTATTAAAACCCAGGACTCAAAAACACAGCTAGAGAATAAAACATGGAGAAGCTTAAAATGGGTCATAAACATTTCTCAGGCTACAAAAAGAATTTAAAACAATGTTTGGAGATTTTTAAAGCCCTTAATTAAGGGGAAACCTTGGGAAAACAGGTGTGGTGCCTAAAAGTATTGTAGGTGCCAGATAACCCTCAGAATGAAGGACATTCAATAGGTGAGGCGCCACCACTGAAAAGCCATCTCTGGTCACCACCCCAACTCACCTCTGAATGCAGGGGCGCACAGACCAGGGCTTGAGAAATGGACTAGGCATAGGGTTGCCACTGTCAGGAGGTTTGGGGGTGGAGCCTGAGGAGGACGGGGTTTGGAGAAGGGAGGGACTTCAATGCCATAAAGTCCAATTGCTAAAGCAGCCATTTTCTCCAGGTGAACAGATCTCGATCGGCTGGAAATCAGTTGTCATAGCAGGAGATCTCCAGCTATTACCTGGAGATTGGCAACCCTACTGCTGCCTGGGGATCTCTGACATTCTGTTGCACTTGTGGCAGGGATCCACTGGTAGTGCATACACTGTAGACCCAAGAAGTCTTTAGTTTAACTCCTGCACCACCACACCTGTTAAAGGGATCTTCTGCAAAAGAGACCCATGGGTTGATTTACTAGGGCAGCTTCATATGTTCATTCCAGTGAAACCCAATCATATTTATGCATATGGAAAAATGGCGCCCAGCATGTTCAATTGGATGTACTCCCAGATAAGCATGCATAGAATGCACCCTTGGGCTACAGAATGAGCATTGCTAAGGACAGGTCTACATTTTAAAAGGATTTAGAGCCCACACAATTTTGATGCTGCACAAACCAGTTTATATCCATATAGTGACAACCAGTGTGAGGTAAGCAGTCTGTCCTATGAAGCTTGCAATCTGATAGCTTGCTTTTAGATATACCAATCGGCTTAGCCTAGTGCTGTCGGAAAAACCTTTAGGATGGCATGCAAATGAGTTACCTCTATCACTCTCCTTCTGTTTTCAGTTGTGGGCTATACAGCTACTCTGTACAGTATCAGAATGGTACCAGTGCAATCCTAAGCAGAGCTATACTTTTCTAAGTCCACTGAAATCAATGTAACATTCTTTTTTTTATCTTTGTTGCTTAAGCAATAGGACAATGCTAAGTACAAAATGTCATTATCATTCTATTTAGAAATCAATTAAATGTCTGATTTCACTCTTCATCTGCTCTTGTATCTGCTTGATTTGTCCATCTGTATTCTCTTTCTCTGTGTGCATTTATGTATAAAATATACTGCCTATCTGTTCTTTGTCTTTAAGGCACAAAATGGCTTGGGACAAGGGTACTTAAAGCGCTGCCTGCTCCCATACTGTCTAGTTAGGGTTGCCAGCCTCCAGGTACTAGCTGGAGATCTCCTGCTATTACAAGTGATCTCCAGCTGATCAAGATCAGTTCACCTGGAGAAAATCGCCACTTTGGCCATTGAACTCTATGGCATTGAAGTCCCTCCCCTCCCTAAACCATGCCCTCCTCAGGCTCCGCCCCAAAAACCTCCTGCTGGTGGCAAAGAGGGACCTGGCAACCCTATCTCCAGCCGACAGAGATCAGTTCACCTGGAGAAAAGGGCTGCTTTGGCAATTGGACTCTATGGCATCGAATAGGGTTGCCAGGTCCCTCTTCACCACCGGTGGAAGGTTTTTGGGTGTAGCTTGGGGTTTGGGGAGGGACTTCAATGCCATAGAGTCCAATTGCCAAAGTGGCCATTTTCTCCAGGTGAACTGATCTCTATCAGCTGGAGATCTGTTGTAATAGCAGGAGATCTCCAGCTAGTACCTGCAGGTTGGCAACTCTAGCATCGAAGTCCCTAGGCAGCAGTGATATGCCCTCCCCCCTTGTGCTTTATTTTTTTAAGTCAGTTTCTCTTTAACCTCTTTTTGATTGACTTGCAAGCCTCGATTTCAACATTATGCTGTGCTTTCTTGAGATGTACCCATCAGCAGTCAGGCATTCTCCAGAGGCCAATGTGCATTCCTATTTTATGTTCATTGTATCTCTGCTGGGAGGAAAAATGAGGACTGTTTGACAACTGCCTAGTATAGGGCTGGTGTGTCTGTTCCTTCTGCAGCATATGACTGAGCCAACTTTTAACTTTAAATGGAAACCAAATGGCTTCAAGGTGCCGGATCTTCAAGCAAAAATCCTTCAGGGGCCCGTGGTCTTCTGGCATCAGCTGAAGATGCCAGCATTAACACATGCAGAAAGACTTGGAAGGCTATCCTATTTGTTTTGCAGGTGCATTCAATGATGATAACTATTAGAAGAGAGGCATGGTACTTTAAAACTTGCTCTGTGCAGGTGTGCAGTGGAGGAAATGACTTCTCCAGACCTCCTTAAATGTGTGTTTATTAGTAGCATTAAATTAGTAGGTTTTTCTTTTACACACAGGGAAATAAGTTCAGTGTTTTTTCCCAGGGTCCTCAATAGCAGGTAAAGAGTATGCTGGGAAAGATCAATCATTTATGCTGTGATCCTTAAAGCATACTTGAAAGAAAATTCTATTGAAACCAGGAGGCCCTGTTTCCAACCACATATTCTGTGGTCCAGAACTCAGCTTTGGTTAACAGCATTTTGAAAACATGCTCAAACTGGAAAATAGTCTAGGAGTGTTCAGGGTTTTTTTTCCTTATTAAGAGATCTAGGGAGCTAACGGACATTAATGTGTTGACTCTATAACAAAGAAAAAGTGTCACCCTGTAGCACAAACGTCTCCCTTCTTAGTGGATTGGTCATTGCAGATTGACAACTAATTGATATATGCTGCTGAAATCAGCTGCAATCGTCAGCTTACCAAGCATGCGTCCATTTGTTCCTCCCATGATTCAGCAAATGTGAGAATCGTGGACAGGGGGCTTTAGGAGCAGCAAAGAACTGACCTATCTAGAAGTCAGCATCTTGTGGTTTCAAGAAGAGACACTTTCTACAATTACCACATCAATGTTAATTTTTGTTGTTGTTTTGTTCTTTTCTGGTACAAGCACAGTAATCTCATAGAAAAGGAAGGGGAAAAAACCCTATGATTTGGTGCGGCAATTACTGGTTTTGAGCCCTAGCTGCTTTGCAAACTGTCAAGGACGGCATTGGGATCAGCATGGTCAGGCACAAGTGTGGCTCGTGCGAGCCCGGAAGAAGGTTCATGCTGACCAGACAGCCTTTCTGTTCCACCAGGGATGGGAAATTACCCCCATGGTCCACACAATATCACAGAGACATCTGGGTTAATCTCCCACTTGCTGCTAAGTATCACTCTTTCACTATCCTTTAAGGCCTGTTGGCTCCTTTTGAGCCACCCCAGCACTAAAAGAGTGAAATGGAAAGCAAAAGAGTTACTGTCCACTCCGTCCTAATTGAAACAGTGTGTGTGCATAAGTACATAAGAAAAGGCATGCTGGATCAGACCAAGGCCCATCAAGTCCAGCAGACTGTTCACACAGAGGCCAACCAGGTGCCTCTAGGAAGCCACAAACAAGGCGACTGCAGCAGCACCATCCTGCCCGTGTTCCACCACACCCAAAATAATAGGCATGCTCCTCTGATACTAGAGAGAATAGGTATGCAGCATGACTAGTATCCATTCTAACTAATAGCCATGAATGCCCCTCTCCTCCATGAATATGTCCACTCCCCTCTTAAAGCCCTCCAAGCTGGCAGCCATCACCACATCCTGGGGCAGGGAGTTCCACAATTTAACTATGCGTTGTGTGGGGAAAAAAACTTCCTTTTATCTGAGCTGTATCTGAAGAAGTGAGCTGTGGCTCACGAAAGCTCATACCCTACCAGAAAATATTTTTGTTAGTCTTTAAGGTGCTACTGGACTCTTGCCCTTTCCTTTTATCTGTTTTGAATCTCTTGCCCTCCAGCTTTAGCAGATAACCCCATGTTCTAGTATTATGGGAGAGGGAGAAAAATATGGGGGGGGGTACACTTAGTTGGTGGAGGAGACACTGGAGGTCATCTGACTAGGGTTGCTGAAAACCTGGAGCTGGCCCAGCCGATAGAAATCAGTTCACCTGGAGAAAATGGCCACTTTGGCAATTGGACTCTATGACATTGAAGTCCCTCCCCTCCCCAAACCCCGGCCTCTTCAGGCTCTGCCCCAAAAACATCTCACCGGTGCTGAAGAGGGACCTGGCAACCCTACCCATTTTTCAGGAAAGTCGGCAAGGCCCTCACCTGGTGGGGCTTGTGGTTGGTGGTTGGTTCCCACCTTGAAACAGTTGCCACCAGAGGAATGGGGAAAGTGTGAGCCTCCCTGAGTTTCTGGCCTCCTGCCAGGGATGGAAGTAAATGTGCCTCTTTGGGCTGATAGTAATTGCAAATATGGCTCTTCATGAGTGGCCAAGTGAGTCTCACTGGTCTGTTACTTGCACGGAGCAATGGGTGAACAAAGAGTGCCAGACATCCAAAACATGATCAAAAATAATCTGTGCATTTTTAAACTGTGTGCTTTTAATTTGTATTTGTTTTATTTTGTTAAAGGACTCCTATTGTTGTGCGCTGGGAACATGTTACATTCTTATATGGCGTGAATCAAAGAACTAAGGCAGAATATCAATATTTTAAATACATTTGGAGGTATGCTTGCTGTAGTTGTTTGTGACTAGGGCTGTGAAAGAGTTTTATTACTTGAAATAAACACAGGATCCTGTTAGCAGTGAGCACCCATTTCACATTTGAAAGTATATTGATCTTGCAATTGTACTAATGATGCCAGTTTCTTACCTGAGAGATCACCGTTCTATTTTGTGTCTTCCTGTTGTACTTTGAGGTATGCAAGGCAATCAGTTGTTGTCATTTTCTACAGCACTAATGAGAGTATCATGTAATTTAATTCTATTTGGCCCCTTGATTGAAATGTTGTGATGCAGATTTATTGATCTTTCTCATAATACAAGGCTTGCTGCAGTGTGCCTGGGCAGAATAACAAAGACAAGGACATTTTCCTTAGACGAAGCGCTGTTTGACCGAAGGGCAAAGAACTGAAAAAAGAAATTCATGATATTTTTGTAGGGATCTTAAATAGGGCCATCAGACATTTCCTCCACTGTAAAGTATGATGAGTAAAATTGTAGTTCATCTTCTAAATACTTTTAGAGCCAACATTTTAAATAGTTGAAGAGGGCTTTTTCTCTTTAACCTTCACAATTTGAAGAACTCTTCGTGAGTTTCTTACACTGAATATTTGTGTGTGTGTGTGTGTGTTTCTCATAGTCTGTAGATAATAACAGAAACATTTGGAGCAAGCAAAAAGGAACCTTCAAATTTATGCAAAAAAATCTTTTCTTCTCAAGAACCTCACTGAATTATTTAAAACTCCGCAGTGGAAACCAACGGCAGCTGTGGGTAAACGTGGCAACCATTTGCAAAACACGAACTATACAGCATCCAAGTTTTCGGAACTGATACTACAAATGCAGTTCTTTCTTTGAGTGAAAGGAATCATATTCCCATTAGAGAGAGGCTGGATTTGAAGAGAATTTTTCAGCTTGGTGTGGAAAGATATACCTATTTGGGTGGCATTTTCATGGCCGAGAGAGGATTTTGATGGGGTTTTAATGGCCAAGCCTAAGTGAGACCCCAGATTAAGGTATTTTCTACAGCTCTGTTTATTTGTAATTTGAGATCTTTCATGCTGAACATGACGTTTTAGCAATCATACGTGATATGTACATTCTTGGTACAATTTTACATTTTAGGTTTAAAAATTAGCCCATTCTTCCTATTTAAAATTGAAAATATATTAAGAACATAAGAAAAGCCATGCTGGATCAGACCAAGGCCCATCAAGTCCAGAAGTCTGTTCAGACAGGTGCCTCTAGGAAGCCCACAAACCAGACAATTACAGCAGCATTATCCTGCCTGTGTTCCATAGCCCCTAATATAATAGGCATGCTCCTCTGAGAGTGTAGAGAATAGGTATGCCTATTCATGACTAGTATTCACTTTGATTAGTAGCCATGGATAGCCCTATTGGCCATAAGCATGTCCACTCCCCTCTTAAAGCCTGTGTGGTCACTGAAAAATGTAGAGGGAGCAGATTACAAGAGAGCCTATGCTTACCACTGTTAGGAAGTTCTATCAGTAGAGCAGGGGCTTGGTTCTGTTTGATCCTGGCTAGTAGCAGCCCTTCTGAGCAATGGACCACTGCGACTTGGTAACATAAAGGGCACATTTGCCAGCAGCCTGCCATGTGGTGGGAAACAAGGTTGTAAACTGGCATCGCTTTTCTTGTTGAGGATGTTACAACCCAATGCAAACCTTTCTGCACTATTATATGGACTCGTGTTCCATTCAAAGGAAGGGAAGACCAGCGTCACCCCCTTAACAACCACCTCTGCCACACTGGAAGCAGTAACAGAACTTGTGACTTCAGTCCTAGCTTGTAAGAACATTAACTAATTGGATCCATGAGGATAAAAGCCATGTGGGACTGGGATTGCAGTGAGGAGAGAAAATTAGCCACACAAAATAGAAAAAAGCTGGCACAGTCCTACCCACAGCTATTAAACTGGTCATAATCATTTATAATGCACAGGAGAACAGAGAAGATATCAATTTGTCCTTTGTCACTGAAGAGGAATCATAACCTTGTGTGAGTCCCACACTCCGACATAACACCCATCGCATGAGTATATCACTAATACAAATAATTATTTGCCCAGGTAAGCCAATTGCAGTAATGCACCAGCCCTTAAGATGTGGTGAACACTTATTTTCTTCACATAGGAAGCTCAATTCTTGAAATGTCAGAGAATCTCTGAATAATAAGTAGGTGAGAATTGATTATTCTTTACTAAATTATACCTAAAGGTGAATTCATGCTTGCTTATTCATCAGCAGAATTACTTGATGTGTGAAGCTCTGATCAAATGCCTGATCAAATGCTCAAAGTAGATTAAACACTAGATCAATAGGTTTAAATTACTGAATTTTTGATGACACTTTCCATCGTTTCTATAGTCATCAGTGGGTGCTGGGCAGTTCAACTATGAAAAATAGAACCGTACGTTATCAGAGGAAGAGATGACTGGTGAGGTGACATTCAAATGTACACATAACAATGGTTTGAAATTTGGTCATTGCAGTGGTGGGGGGGAACAACAATTAACCATCATCGTATTTTCCCAACGACAATGCTTTCAGCCCAACATGAACTCTTGAATGTATTGAAGAACCATTTTTATTCAGCAATATATTGCTTTTCTCATCTTTCTGCATCATGTTGAAAAGAATGGTTTCCTCAATAAGTTTTTGTGTAACTCGTCCATTTTTCACACAAGCACATCCACATGCAATTACTCCGTGTTCCTACAATTCTACTATTAGTTAATGGGAGCGGATGTTAAATGTTTACATGACAGATGAATATAATTAACAATAATAATACAGATATTGTCCAGTGTACATGGGAATACTACATCAATCAAGGCTAACAAAAGGCATAAACATGATTGGAGTGGTGCCTGAGGAGGTGACCGAATGTCATACCAGCATGTGCTTCCTAACAGACTATGTCCAGCTCGTCATGTCCCATTGGGTTCTGGTCCAAATGGAAGCCTCTGCTGAGTCACAGGCTTCCTTACATTTCCCCCCAAAACCAAACAGCCTAATGAATAAAGCAAAGGTAAGCATTAGGTGTCCTCTGAGGACCAAAAGAAAAATATATACTGGTAAATATGTGTCCAGAAATACCGTGTACACTTCTATGCAATTACTGGGTTAGATCTATGCCCCCTCCCAGGCAGCAGAGAATCCCTCTGGCAAGGGCTGGATTAAGACCTTTAGAGGCCCTAAGCCAGTGATGGCGAACCTTTTAGAGACCGAGTGCCCAAACTGCAACCCAAAACCCACTTACTTATTGCTAAGTGCCAACACGGCAATTTAACATGAATACTGAGGTTTTAGTTTAAAAAAAACAAGTCATACATTAACATCCCCACTTCATCCCATGCTGGCAGAGTCATTCTGCACAGGATCGTGTGGCCTGACGGTCTCCGGGGGGCGCACCCCTCACCTTATAGAGCGCGTAGTGCAGGTACAGGTAAGGGATGTGTTGCTGGAAGTCGCGCAGGGTCTCGGCCGGCGGGTAGCGGAGCTGGAAGACGGGCAGCCTGCGCTTGCAGCGCCGCAGGCAGGAGGCATGCCACAGGACGTGCCCGAAGAGCTCCAGCTCAGCCAGCCCCTCGTCCGGCGTGGCGCTGGGGCCCGGCTCTCCAAAGGCCGGCTCCCCAAGCCAGGGCTCCCCCGGCACCTTGCCGCCGGCGCCAGCACACTCCTGGTGGCAGTGCGCCTTGCTGTCGCGCAGCAGGAGGTGGAGGTGCAGGCTGGCCTCCAAGGCGCTGATGCTCTCCTTCCAGCCCTCACCCTCATACTGCTCCAGCGCGTAGGCATAGGCGCGCTGCAGCGGCAGCAGCTCAGCCGCCGGGAACCCGCGGAAGCTGTACTTCTCGTATTGCGCGCCGGCCAGGGCGGCCAGCAGCAGCGGCAGCAGCAGCCCCCCGGCTTCGCAGCTCCATGCCTGCCCCACTGCCGCTGCCTGCTGCTGCTGCTCCGGAGCCACTTGGCCACTCGGAGGCCCATCGGGAGGCTCTGGGAAGCTGGGGGGGGGAAGGAAGGCGGGAGGCAGGTCCGGGCAGATCCCGCAGGGTCTTAGCACAGCTGGCGGGTGAGGGAAGGGACCAAATGGCCAAAACGCACAGGAGGTTTTGCCTTGGATTTGCAACTCTCTAGATGTGCTGGGGTGATGGTGCATGTGCCCACAGAGGGGGCTCTGCGTGCCCCCTCTGGCATGCGTGCCATAGGTTTGCCACCACTGCCCTAAGCTCTAAAAAGATTTTGGTGCCCCCATATATATGTAATTCAAAATATAAACAATAATAAACCATCAAATAAAATTTTATTTTTCAAAATGAAACTTAACTTACAATTCACCTGATTCTGGACAATGAGAAGCCATCCTCTACTTTGCATATAGTTATTTATTTGTTTTGTTCAATGAGTACCCCACCTTTCCCAGCAGTTATCTAGCAGCCTACTGCTCTCCAGGTTCCTGGCACATGGCCCAGTCATGGTTATTGTATGTGTAGGCTACGGGCTGGGAGACAGGGTCCCCAAAAGGAACAGGTCACTGGATAGGAACAGGTCAGCTGGAGACTGGATGGGTTTTTGTAATGGCTAGGCATGTTACTGGGAATGACTGGTTGCATTTTTGATACATCTGACACACTAGCTTACCCAGCTGAGGGCCAGGAATAGGAAAGGAGACCGAACAGAATATTCATAGGGATGCCTTTCTTGTCATCCAAGCTGGGTACTGAAGAGCCCAGAAAGAAATATATCATGCTGGGTGCATCTGACTCATTCAACATGCTACGTCTCTTTCTGTACCATCAAGTCTCTCCTGTGCATTGGCCCACGCATGTCAGTTCTATGAATAGGAAAGCTATCTTGCCTTTGATTTTGAGACATGTTGTATAGTTTTTGTTAGTCTTCCTGGAATCGATCATCCAAAATGTGAAACACCTTATGATATTTCTAGGGGGGAATCATAGTCTGGGCTTATTTATCATCTGATTTGGACTTCTTCTAAATTCACCTAACAGTTTTATAGCCAGGAGGCAAAGAATATCCAACATTATTAGGTGCAATAGAAATAATAAATAATAGGCTTCTGACAGGAGCCCTTGAGGACGAAAGATCACTTAAGGCATACGGAGCTGTGGGCCATATGTTGCTGATGTCTGCTCAGGGTGTTGTTCACATAGAATGGTTAGGGAAAGTCTGAAAGCGTGAACAGCACGCACACCTGTCCACAGAACTGTTGCCACTTACCAGGACCCATAAATAATACTTGCCTACGGTGATTTCCCCCTCTCATCAAATACTGCATGTGAAGTTTCTCTGCGATATGACTGAAAGAAGGTTAGTTGAGGTTGTTACTGTGTCTGCTCAGAAGGTGTGTTTTTTTTTAAATCTTGAATGTGGGACATTATTTAATGTTGGAGGCAAAGAAGGATTCAACTGGCATTCATCATTTTGGTCTGTAAGTACAGAATGGTGAATAGATGATTGGACATACCAGATCGGTAAGGTTGCCAACCTCCAGGTATTAGATGGAGAGCTCCTGTTATTACGACTGATCTCCAGCCGGCAGAGATCAGTTCACCTGGAGAAAATGGCCGCTTTGACAATTGGACTCTATGGCATTGAAGTCCCTCCCTGAATCCCACACTCCTCAGGCTCCACCCTAAAACCTCCCACCAGTGGCAAAAAGGGACCTGGCAACCCTACAGATCGGTGAGGCAGGGTTGCCAGGTACCCCCTGGCAGCTAGCAGGGGATTGGGGGCGGGGGACTTACTTCTGCTGATGAATAAGCAAGCATAGGCTGGCATTGCTGGCAACATGGGAATGTCACTTCCAGTATGCATCAGAATTGTTGTCATCACATTAGTGGTGACATGGGGATGCCCTGGTATTTGGGCAAAAGCTCTATGGTAGAAGTCATTTTGACCATAGAGTTTTTGCTGAAATACCGGCGTGTCTCTGCTTTGCTGGTGGGGTGATGATGTCACTTCCATTGCATGCCACAAGTGGCATTGCTGCTTTGCTGGCAAAGCAGGTCTAGACCTTCTTTTGCTGCTGATGAGCGCTGGGGGAGGGGCCCCGGAGTGGGGGATCACATCAGAATTTCTGAGTGGAACAAGAGGGAGCAGTGGCCCCATTTATCCCCCAACAGACTCTTCTGGGGATTTATGGACCTCCATGGACAATAAATCACTCAGGACAAGGTTATAGTGAATTGTTTGTCCTCTTTCATGCATCATTAGGAAAACGTGTTCAACCAATGGGATGAATCTACATTAAACTGGCAATTTACACTGATTCCTCTTTCCCACCACAGACCTACTCATGTTGTTCCTCCAGTTCCTCTATCCCCATGAATCGCACTGTGTGGAAATTAGTAGGCGGGGGGGGGGGGGTTGGAAACCTATCTTCTACTGATGGACATTTTAATCTGGATCCCACCCAAAACGTCCTCTGTGCCCTCCCCCAGAAAGTCCTTACCCATGTTAAACGTAATATTTAAAACATTTGTTATCCATGTCCGCTTCTGGTGCCTGCACTCCGCTGAAACCAGCATCTGAGCCATACATCAGCAGTGTTTACTTCTGCCCACTTATGGGCCAATGCATAATATAAGACCTTCAGCTTTACATTTGCTGTATGGAATATTGCAGCAGCTGTGTGAGATGGGGCGGAAGAAGCTATTGTTTCCTATGAGCTGTACTTAGAATCCAGATGGATGTACATGGTAATTTTGTTATATAATAACTTTTCAATAAATTTCTATAATAAATTCTATTGCCATGAATGATCCACTTGATAGTCTGTCATAGTCCATGTTCATGTGTTTTCAAAAATGCATCTGTATATATTTAAGCCAGTCGTGTGAATGATGCATATGTATGCCTGATAAAAGGAGACTAAATATGAATCTATGACAGAAAACCAACCAACCAATGATGTACTATAGGTGGTGTAATATAAAGTATGGTATAGTGATTAGTGCTACAATAGACTAACACAGCTACCTCTCTAGATTAGTGATTCGTGTGTTAGAGTTGGACAAGGAAAACCTGGGTTCAAATACCCATTCAGCCATTAAGCTCATTGTTCTTTTGGCCAATCACAATGTCTCATCTTAACCCACCTCACAGGGTTGTTGTGAAGAAAAAAATAGGGAGGTGAGAACTCTGGATGCTACCCCGAATAGCTTGGAGAAAGGGTAGGAGAAAGGGCAAAAATCTTGTTCTCCAATACCAAAACAGCCTCTATTCCCTTCAAGCAATGTACTAGCCCTGGGTAACAAACTGTAGCTACCACATAGCTTTAAAAATATACTTTATTTTACCCCAAACTGTTCCCCTGCTTCCAGCTCATCCGTAACCTCGAGTGTTTATTCCTTAAGTGCAAACAGTAAAAACAGTTTAATGGTGAAGATAAATAGCTGACCTGAAGATTTCATTTTTCAGCGACACTACTCATCATTTTGATGCACTCTTTTTAAAAAAAATGCAAATGGAGGACATAAAGCAGCCTTATTGAAAGCCAGGAGTGTGAGTCGTGAATGTTTATTTTCAGTGAATGGTCAGGTTGTGAGGGATTGGATTGCCTGTAATAGATTTTTCCCCACCTTTCCATTCTGCTGTCTGTGAGCCGGAGATTTACACAGACCTTTGGGCTTTTACATCTTGTGGTTTGCCAGGTCTTTGATAGAAAAGTACATTCTCCCTGGCCACTTAATTCCTTTCTGATCAGGGCGATGTGACACCACCAATCAGAGGGACTTTGATTCATTGGGACAAAAGAAAGGCTGAAAATGTGCTTTTTCTTCTGACATAGCATTTGCCACAGTCCCTTGAGCTGCCTGTAATCCAGGCTCCATTTTTATTTCCTGTTCTTTAGCCATTCTGTAAACCCATGTTTTTAAACCTAAAGCCTAATAAGATAAGACAAGTTCTTTTACCATTTGAATACCCAGGGAATAAATCTCTTTTTTAACATTTTATTAACAACATGTGTCAGAAGCAAAGTACCTTCTGCTCATGAGCACTGAATTCAGTAAGACTTTTCTGAGGGAAAAAAAAAGCTGAATGGGCTTTTGGTACTCAGGTGGGATGCAAACACAGAGCTGCCCCAAATGCAGGGAGGGCCACTCATGTCACAGGTTCAGTCTCCGCTGTTTCTATTTAAAGGTAAAAGGTGTTAAGAGACATTTTTCTGCCTGTAATCCTGGAGAGTACCCAGCTTGCTGGGGGTAAAGGGAAGATGACTGGGGAAGGCACTGGCAAACCACCCCATAAACAAAGTCTGCCTAGAAAACGTCAGGATGTGACATCACCCCATGGGTCAGGAATGACCCAGTAGGGCTGTCAATTCGGTTCGGCCCGAACTGAAAATCAACCGAATTTCCCCTGATTCGTTGCTTTTCTGTTCGGACGGATCCGAACTCAAAACTGGCGGGCAACCGGGGGGGCCGAATTCAGCGAGTTCGGGAGTTCGCGAATAAATTCGGCCAATTCGGCCGTCAGTAAGCAGCATAACCGTCAGTAAGCAGCATTCTCCTCCCCCGGCCAATCGGTGGGCAAGCTGGGTCTTCTTCTGGCCAATCAGTCAGGATTGAGTACTGGAGGAATCAGCTGATGTGCGGCCCGGCCAGGGAGAGAGAGAGAGAGAGCGAAATCCTCGTGTGTGTGTGTGGGGTGCTTGTGCACATTCGCTCCTTTCTGTGGCTGCAGGGGGCACATTTTTTGGGGTGCACACACAAAACTTTCACTGGAACTTCAGATGAAGCTTCTTAAGGTACCCCCAAGTTTTGTAAACATTGGGTCAGGGGGTCCCGAGATATGGGCTCCCCCCTTTTCTTTCCATGGCTGCAGGGGGCGCATTTTTGGGGGTACAAATCCCAAACTTTGAGCGGAGTTTCAGACCAGTGTTCTTAAGATACCCCCCAAGTTTTGTAAACATTGGGTCAGGGGGTCTCGAGATATGGGCTCTCCCCCTTTTCCCTCCCCCCTTTTCCATTTATGTGGCTGCAGGGGGCGCTTTTTTGGGGATATAGCCCCCAAACTTTTATCATAGCTTCAGTGAATTATTCTTAAGATACTACCCAAGTTTTGTAAAGATGGGTTCAGTGGGGGCAGAAATATCGCCTCCCCCCCCCCGTTTTCTCTTTCCATGGCTGCAGGGGGCGCATTTTTGGGGGTGCAGACACAAAACTTTCACTGGAACTTTAGATTAAGCTTCTTAAGGAACCCCCCGAGTTTTGTGAACATTGGGTCAGGGGGTCCCAAGATATGGGCTTTCCCCTTTCCCCTATTGGGATGAATGGGGCAGCCAATCCGATCCTGTGTGCATCTCTCCAGAGCAAAACGTTCCGTGCCTAATTGGAATCATCTTGGATTACAGCCCGTCCTGATGGAACAGAAGACAGCCACAGTAAGACCCCTTTGGGGGCTTTAATCTATAATTTTTCTCCTGTGTATGTGTGTGTGTGTGGGGGAAAGCAGAGTCTGTGTGTGTGTGGGGAGGGAGCAGTTTCTGTGGGTGGGGGGGAAGCCAAAGGGGGCTTTCGTCGGTTCTGCCTGGGGTGTGTGTTCCCCCTCGAGTCTCTCGCTCCCTGGTTTGAGGGGGGAGGTTTCAGTTGTGTGTTGCAAAGGTGTTGTTTAACAAGGTTGTGTTTGCAGTTGTTTTGCTAATTTCTCTGCTGTTGTTGGGCTGGGAGCTTTGTGCGTGGGCGGCAAGCTCTGCTGAGAGATGCACAACATTAAGGGTGGGGGGGACCCCTTTCAGGGCCCATATCTCAGCCCCCCCTGACCCAATCTTTACAAAACTTGGGGAGTCTTTCAATAAACGTCCTTTGAAGCTCTGCCAAAAGTTTGGGACCTCTAAGCCCAAAAATGCCCCCCCAGAGCCGCGGAAAGGCGCGGTTGTGTTTTTAAAGGCTTTATTCGGCCGAATTTGTTTCCGAACTTTGAATTCCCGCCGAATTGAACGGATCCGAAGTGGGGGAGTTCGGACTTCAGCACGTACCGAACCCACAAGGGCCAAATTCGGCCAAATCCGAACTGTACCGAATTTTTTTTTTTTTGACAGCCCTATGACCCAGTGCTTGCACAGGGGACTTTTACCTTTACCTAATCCTGGAGAACCACTGCCTGTCATAGAAAACAACACTGAGCTAGAGAAAGACCAGGGTCTGAATTAGTGTTAGACCCAGCGTGGTGTTGTGGTTAAGAGAGGTGGACTCTAATCTGGAGAACTGGGTTGGTTTTCCCACTCCTAAACATAAAGCTAGCTGTGTGACCTTGGGCCAGTCACAGTTCTTTTCAAGCTTTCTCAGCCTCACCTACCTCACAAGGTGTCTGTTGTGGGGAGAGGAAGGGAAGGAGATTGTAAGTCACTTTGATTCTCCTTAAAAGGTAAAGAAAATCGGCATATGAAAACCAATTCTTGTTCTTCTTCTTCCTTCCTCCTCCTCTTTCTCCTCCTCTAGTAGAAAGCCCTTACTACACATTACAAGCTAAACCCTAGCAAATGTTACACCATCCTAAACCCGTTGACCTCAATGGGCATTGAATGCTCTAACTCTTCTATTAGGATTTGACTGCCGAAGAGGCAGGTCATTCAATAAAGATTGATTGATTGATTGATTGATTGATTGATTGATTGAGGAAGGTCATTTAGAAGTTTCGGTTGCAGCGTCATCTGTGCAGGTTCTGAGGGTAGAGTTGCCAACCTCCAGGTGATGGTTGGAGATCTCCCGCCATTACAACTTTCCAGGCAACAGAGATCAGTTCACCTGGAGAAAATGATCACTTTGGAAGGTAGACTCTATGGCATTATTCCCCATTGAAGTCCCTCCCCTCCCCAAACTCTCTCCTCCTAAGGCTCCACCCCCAAAAACTCCAGGTATTTCCTAACTCAGAGCTGGCAACCCTATCTGAGGGACATATTCAAACCTGGGTAAAAGCAGGAAATAGGATGGAGGTAGCTGGCCTGAATTTGGCCAGAGAACCTGTGTGAGGTAATTGGACATGGTAATGGCAACAGAGTCTGTTATGGCTAAAGGTTTTTGGGGGACCTTGTTTAATGATCGCCAGCATCTGTGGCAGGCATCTTCAGAGAAGTAACTGTTCAGTGTTACTCCTCTGAAGATGCCTGCCACAGATGCTGGCGAAATGTCAGGAAATAAAATACCAAGACCACGGTCACACAGCCCAGATAACCTACAAGAACTGATGAACTTTGACCGTGAAAGCCTTAGACAATATGATCTGAATCATGTTTCTGGTGAGAACTTTCCTTCCTGGGCAAGCCTCCAAAGGCTGTCTATTGATTTCTATTTGGCAAGACTGAATTAGTTGTGGTTCTGCTTTTCTCCATCAACCTCTGCCTTTTATTCTGTACTAGCCAAAGACTTGTCTTTAATCCAAAACCAAGAGAATGGTGGTCAGGCAATAGAGTGAATGGGGACAAAATGGAGGCTGCGTGGTAACAACTTGTAACATTGCTTTTCTGTTGCTGTTTCCAAGATTAGGAAAACTGCAACAATATGTTTATTTCACCAAATTTCTGGCTTGTATTAATGATTGATTATGGGGGGAGGTGGTTGGGTTGCTGTTTTTTGTGTGTGCTGAAGTTCTTTTTACTAGTAAGTTATTTTGTTGCTTATACATTTTAAATTAATAAGATATTTGCATTATTTCAAAATAGGCACGTGGATAAATCCCATCCCTTATTTTATCATTCCAAAAACACAATGCATATTATATATATATTCTCCTAGATGGGATTTATGCTGAAATAAGAGGTAAAATGTTTTAATAAACCGCTATAAATAAAATATTTTTGTGCAGTAATAGTTCCACAATGGGGCCATAAAATATAGAGGGGCTTACTGTGAAGATACCTGGAATTATGTAGAGTCTCTACAGATCAATGCAGTACATTCTTGCAATGGCTAGCACTAGAGTGGTGAGTTCAAGAAATATATATAGTGAACATCTCTGTATGCTAGAGTACTTGCATGGAATTGGGGCAATGGCTAATGGTATACCAAATGAGATTCATTGTTAACTATAAAATGAAAGTAATTATATACTCAACACATTGCTGAATTATGAATTGGTTATTAACTACACCAAACAAGAGAATTTGCTTAGGAATTGCAGCCAAAGGGCCTGGTGAATATGTGTAATATTGGCCTTTAAATGTACCAACAGCTGTTAGTTCTACAATCTATCTGGATGGGGAAAACACAGCTTGCACGTGGCATACCTTTACACAGTGGTGTCACAGCATAAAAAGAACTGCCTTGTTTTAACTCAGTCCTAACTATTTCAGCAGGCAGTGGCAATGCAGGGTCTAAAGAGAGTCAGTGTGGTGTAGTGGTTAAGAGTGGTGGTTAGGAGTGGTGGACTCTAATCTGGAGAACTGGGTTTGATTCCCCACTCTTCCACACGAGTGGCGGACTCTTATCTAGTGAACCGGGTTGGTTTCCCCTCTCCTACACATGAAGCCTGCTGGGTGACCTTGGGCTAGTCACAATTCTTTTAGAGTTCTCTCAGCTCCACCTACCTCTCAGCTCCACTCACAGGGTGTCTGTTGTGAGGAGGGGAAGGTAAGGTAATGGTAAGCCAGTTTGATTCTTCCTTAAGTGGTGGAGAAAGTCAGCGTATAAAAACCAACTCTTCTTCTTCTTCTACAGAGCATGAGGCTTTCTACCCACAGCGCATGAGCTGTGCCATTGAGCTATAGCTCCCCAATGGAAATTTTAATTAATCTCTTAAGGATGCTTGACTGAAACAAACCCTATATATTTTTTATGGTTTCATATGAATGAACCATTGCCAGAGATTAGGTATTAGTAATTATGCAGTTTCTCCATTTTTGGAGTGTTTTCAAAAGCCCTTTGTGATTCTAGATAGTCTTACCTTTTCCGTCTTGAGCATGATGCTCAATCGTTTTAAAGAAAACCTCACAATTTTATGGAGAAAAGGACCAAATTGCGGTTTCCTTTGCTATCATATTTGAGATCCCATAACCTTGCTTGTTTTCGAAACAAATACTTTGACATGCAGGCACTATTTATGGTGAAAATAGTGCATTATGCCCCTTGCATATTGTTTAATTGAAAACGGCTGTGTTGATTCCAGCTGCATTCTAAATTGAGGAATAAAATTAATGCTTGCCAAATAAAGAAGAACAAAACAGAGCAGATGAATTTATTTCCAACTGTACACAGGAAATTACAAAAATGTGTTCTATAAAAGACAAATTTTAGATTGATATTGCAATATAATACCTTTGGCAAAGACCCCAGTTGCATGGCTATCAGGTGTCAAAGATTAGATGAATCAAGCAAATAATCTACCATAATTCATTTCCGGATACTCCAAGGACTCATATACATGTCCAAATAGCACCAGTATAGTTGAATACCACCGCCTTACAAGGTCATTTTCACAATTATTACCAATGGCATTTTGTAATCAGGAAACAGGAATGAATAGGATAGATCAGCAGCAAAGTTAACTCCTTGTTTGTTCTGAATATACACAGAGGATGATAAAATTTACTAAAACAAGGCGGGCAAGTATTGTGATGACTCTCCAAGGAAGGCACATGTAATTGTATATTGTGTAGTTGTTCTCTTTCACTTCAGGAAAATTCAGAAGACAATAGCCCAATCCCAGTGACACATGGATTCCCCAACAATTTAAACCTTGCATATCTAGCGCCAAAGGGGGAGAGGAAGAAGTGAGGCAAACAACAACAACAACAAAAGACACACTGTGGAAGTTGAAATGGCCGCAACTATATAGGCTACCGCTGTCTGAGCCTTGCTGCAGTATAGGGCAGCAGATCCAGGCATTAGTCAGCCCCTCTGCAGGCTGATGGACACACCACACCCCCACCAGCCTGCTAGGGGATCCTGTGGGATGGCAGGATATGGGATTCCACATGGAAGCAAGTCACTGTGTGGCATCCTCTGCTACTTGAGACTGAGGGTGTCCTGTCAGCCCCTGACTTGGGTGGGTCCCCTGCAAGCCCTTACCCCCAAAGTCCCCAAAGAGGGAGGAAATTAGCAAAATGGATCTGACCCAATGCTGATACCGCCAGAATGCAGTTGTGACAATGCAAGCAACAAAAGGCAATTAACATAACACTGCGGTGGAAGAGAAAACAAACCCTCATACGCTGAAGACAAGAGGGAGGGTTGGGTGGGGGGAATTCCCAAGGCCAATTGCAGCCAGAGGTTCAGCCAGAGGAAAGACTGCCTCCTGACATCTGCCAGCCAGAGGAAACCCAACAGGAGTTGGATTGACTCAATAAAGGAAGCCACAGCCCTCAGTTTGCAGGACCTGAGGCAAGGCTGTCAACGACAGGACATTTTGGAGGTCATTAATTCATAGGGATCTCTGTAAGCCATAAGTAGCTTGGTGGCACTTCACACACACACACACACAAAACATAAGAGACTTCCTCACCAGTATGTTGGATTGCACTATTAGAAGCCAGAGCGAATTGACAAGTTCTAAATATGTCAGACGTCCCTTTGCACACCAAAGATCCTGTGTCAGGCTTAGGGGTGAGTGTTCCCTGTCTTGTTGACATTTTGAAATTCCATTAAAAGAAGGTGAAATGTTTAATGTATTCATTGATCATAACCGTCACTCCATCTGGGTTTTGTTTGTCTTCAGAAATGTCAGTAAACAGCCGTATCTGACCAACAACGTAGTGCTCTGCTGACATCACACAAATTACATGATCTGCTTGGCTGCTGTTTCCTTATGTCCTTGTCCTTGTTCTAGCACCCTTCATTTTGAGCCCTAGGTTTAGACTCTTGCTTGCAATTGACCCTAGGTCTCTGTTGATCTCCTGTGCCAGTTTAATAGAGACCTGCTTCTCTGATCATAAAGAGTACTCAGAGAGTGAACTTATAATTCAGCTTGTTTATTATAAATGTGCAGTAGCTTTTTGTTTGTTAACCAAACCACAGAAACCTCTGTTTTATAACTGGTTCAAATAAGTCCTTGTGAACTTCTCTTAAAGAGACAGCTCTTCAAACCTACCTGTGCCTGTTCCCTTCAGTGCAGTACTCCATCTCAGTCCAAATACTACTGGTATTTTACTTCCTGCTCTTTACTCAGCTGCCTATGTCCCAGCGTTGAAATTCACTGCTATCACTAGTCTGGAGGCCTCTTTGGCTGTATCCGTTGTTCTCAGATCTTCCTAGCAAAAAGCTGAATAAAAAAAGATTAACAGTTAAACACTATCTAAGGTGCAATCAGATGAAATACATTAAGACAATTTTAGTAGTAGATTTGTGTTGCGGCTCTTTACATAACAGCTATACCGAGTCAAAGCCTATGGGACAATATGCATTTGAATACATGGCAACTGTCAGTTTTTGTGGCAATAAAACAAGGTGCCTGTCATATATCTAACGGTAAAAGGGTAAAGGTCCCCTGTGCAAGCACCAGGTCATTCCTGCCCCATGGGGTGACATCACATCCCGACGTTTCCTAGGCAGATGAGGCAGACGGGGTGGTTTGCCAGTGCCTTCCCCAGTCATCTTCCCTTTACCCCCAGCAAGCTAGGTACTCATTTTATCGACCTCAGAAGGATGGAAGGCTGAGTCAACTTTGATCTGGCTACCTGAAACCAACTTCCTTCAGGATCGAACTCAGGTCATGAGCAGAGCTTGGACTGCAGTACTTCAGCTTACCACTCTGCGCCATGGGCCCGTCATATATCTAACTAGACATTTTTACATTAGATGCCACCAGAAAGCTGTATTTGGATATTTGATTCTCCATGTAGCAGCCTTTCTACACAATTGGTTTGTCACATGCCACATACCAAATACAAATAACACACAAACATAGGTACTCATTGGTACCGGCTAATTGCTAGGCCTCTGTGATTCAAAATGCTACATGATATATTTCTCTGAGATTTTCATATTGTATTATGACTTTGTCCTGAGAAATATCAGTGTGTTTGATGCTTAGATTCTGATAAAAACTGAGCTTTATTAATATTGAAATTCGTCATTCAAACAAAAGTGATAGATGCATGAACATGAAAGTGTATAGGAACGATCTGCAGAGAAATGAGAATGAGAAATGGCATAATTGTAAGACATGTGTTGCATTACAAACTCCTTATCATTATTGAATCGTGTACATGGGAAGTGGGAAGAATGTCTAATCCAGCAGATCCTCAAAAATTATCTCATGCAGCAGAAAAACAATTTTGCTAATTTTTCAAATGTTTACAGCCTCGTTGCCTTTACTACATTGTTTCAGTCACTGCTGGCTGCAGGATTCTGGAGAGGTAGCAAAAAATAATAATCTCCCAAATAAGTAAATAAACAGTCTCACTGACAGTTTTTCGGAACCCAGACCTAAGGGCCAAATGTTCTCATCTCTGTATCCTTTGGCAAAATCAGATTTCCAAAGCATAAGAAATTAATCATGCAATTACACGTACTTACGCTGGCAGTGAGGTCACGCCGCCTCCTAAAGAGTTCAGCCCAATTCTCAGGAATGGGCTGTTATTTGTCTCCCTGAAATTAGAAAGAATTGTTTTGGTGTTAAAAAAAAACACTATGTGAATTTGTAACCATGTAAGTTTTAGCTTAGAGAAACCTTTTCACTATGGCAATTGTTTTAGGAGGATAGCTGTGTTGGTATCTGATGAAGGGAGCTTTAATTCTGGAAAGTGTATTTATACCCTGGAAATCTTGTTGGCCTTCAAGGTGCTACTAGACCAGTTTCACTATGGAATATAATGTTACAGAGAAAGAGAGCCAGAAAATGCCAGTCTACCATATGAGTTTTCCTCAGGTTTTCAAAACCTAAATATAACAGGATCTTATACCACACAGACTTCACTCTGTCCCTTAACTCTCCACTGCCTAAGAAGATTAAGTTAGACATCATTCACCAGTGTGCGCCCCTCATGGGAATCACACTAAACCAGTCTGTTTCTACTTGAAGAGACTATTGGCCATTTATACATGGATATCTCCTCGTGGACACCCCGCTGACTACTTTGGAGCTTTGCTTTGATTATGCTTGCATTTTCTGACCGACAGAGGTCACCTTGCGCTCCCAGCACATTTCTGCACATTTTGCCTGCGTTTTCTGGATTCATGTTTAGCCAGCATCCAGAAAACGCAGGGGAAACACGCAAAAACGCATGGGGAGAGCAAGATGAGCACGGATGGTTGGAAAATGCATGCATAATCAAAGCAAAGCCCAGAAGTTGTTGGCAGGGTGACCACGAGGAATCAGCCATGATTAAATGGCCTATGAGATAGAGCTATTCCTAACCTGCCTATAGGACTTCTAAACCCATTTTGAAGAAGTGGCCATTGAACCGCTCCTTTTGACTCATCCTCTCCTCCTTCCATCTCCCTCTGAGTGTGCTCAGAGCCCTAAGTGTAGGGTTGCCGGGTCCAGGTTGGGAAATACCTGGAGATTTTGGGGGTGGAGCCTGAGGAGGGTGAGGTTTGGAGAGGAGAGGGACTTCAATGTCGTAGAGTCCAATTGCCACAGCAGCCATTTTTTCCACGTGAACTGATCTCTGTCGGCTGGAGATCAGTTGTAATCCCAGGAGATCTCCATCCACCACATGGAGGTTGGCAGCCCTACCTAAGTGGCTGTTTTTGACTTCTCCATACCAACAAGATAAACAGTGTTTTGGTAGATAAAAGGACAGACTTAACCCTATCTGTCACATTCAGATAATGTCAAAATACGGACTCAGTTTGGAATTTCCTCTGGAAATTAAGATGTATAGGTAAATGTGTCCCATTGGGTTCATTGGGACAGGTGTCCTAGTAAAAAATGTTCAGAATCAGTTTATACATGTTTTTTACATCAGGTTTCCACACACACACTATTTTGACTATAGTAAAACATCTTTCCTTTTCCATGATACAGCATATCTTCACAAGCACATTCATACTTTATATCTCTTTCTAACACAGAAAGAGAAATTAGTCCATATTTTGGCAATTATTAAGACAAAGGAGCATATTGTGACATTATTAAAGCGTTATCGACCTACAAATTAGTTACCTTATCCATTCTGTATCTGCATAATCCTCATACTCCAGTCATTATGTTTACAAATCCAAATGAATTCTATGCAGCCCCAATGTAATTAATTTTGGATTAGCCTCCCAGACACATGCTGCTCTGATCAGAACAATCTGTATTCTCCCTTTTCTGATTATGGTAAAGCCAGACCCCATGTGCATTCTGTTTGGGGAGGGATGTGCTGGGACATGAATATCAAGGAGGCAGTTAATCCTCAGGCTTCTTTACAACATCCTGGGGTTTGTTACGAGAAGCCTTTGGGCCCTCGGGAGTGTCAGAGAGGAAAATCAAACCCAGTCCATTCCGAGTAGCGATTGAGATCTAGCCAGAGGGTTAATGAATTCAAATAGTGCATAATGAAAACAATCCACCAAAACATCTTTAGAAAGATTTGGTAATTGTATTCTTTCCCTGACAGAACCAGCTTGGGAGCAGAAACCCCAGTTAATATTCTCTGCTTAGCTAATGCTCACTTAACATGTCGCCAAAGAAGCAATGAGGTATATGGAGGGTTGCCAGCCTCCAGGTGGCAGCTAGAGACCTCCTGCTATTACAACTGATCTCCAGGCAACAGAGATCGGTTCCCCGGGAGAAAATGCCCACTTTGGCAATTGGGCTCTATGGCATTCAAGCCCTTCTCCTCTCCAAAACCCGCCCTCCTCAGGCTCCACCCCCAAAGTTTCCAGGTATTTCCCAACCCGGAGCTGGCAACCCTAGGTACATGATCAATTGAGGCATGCAGAATCATTAATGGTTTAGGAGAGATATTCAGTGGTTGTTTGTAGTTCTTTTAAAATTTTATGCTACCCTTCAACTATTGAGTACTTTACCTTTCTTATCTCATTTATGCATACAATGACCCTGTGGGCATTCTGCCTATGAATTGAGCATTTGACCTCTGGTTTCCTACCTTCCTGCTAAACCCTGAGTGGAACTATACATTAGGCATAGTTCCAGATCATTCACACTTTTTAAAAAATAAAACGGCAGCTGCAGGTGCTGGGATTTAAAGGGACACACTAGTATAAGAGGAGAAAGGAGCTATTTAATTATGCCATGCTATGCCACTTTCCCGTTGAAAATTGTCATCTCGACGCTGCTTTAAGCCCTATTGAGGAATGTACAGGTACGTCTACTTTCCCTAGAGGGGATTAAAAGCAAGTGGAGTTGATGAATTTTAGCAGGAAAATGACAGGAACGGGGAAAGGTTAAATTGCTCTGCTCCCTCCCTCCTGGCCTGCTACTTTAAATTTCAGCCTACTCCATGGCCATGTTTTGCAAGAGAAAAGAATCCCTCATTGAAAATAATCATGGAATTACACATAACATGTAGTTCTGCTCAGGCTGTACAGTATTTTCCTTTTCATACAGTGCTTACAACCAGAGAACTAGCATTGAAAGTAATATACATAAAAGAAAAATAAATAAGCCAAAGGATCCCCCCCCCCACACACACACAGCACTGAAACTAAACCCTGCCCTCCTCGGGCTCCGCCCCAAAAACCTCCCGCCAGAGGGACCTGGCAACCCTATTCATGGAAGTCCCTTAATGTACAATCTTGTTGCTAAGAATAGCTTTAAATTGCTTAAAGTTAGGGTGGGGGATAACAGGAACTATAATACTCACTTGGACATTGGACGTTTCTCTAGGCAGTATCCACAACTTATCATTCATTGTCAAATAGGGTTGCCAACTTTGACATGGGAAATTTGTGGAGACTTGAGGGTGGTGCCTGCCAACGGCAGAGTTTGGGGAAGGGAAGGAACTCAGTGTGATGCCATGCCCGAATGATCTCATTGAGTCCACTTTCCAAATCTGTCATTTCCTCCAGGAGAATGGATCTCTGAAGTCTGGAGATCAGTTATAATTCTGGTAGATTGGTAAACCTATCAGAGATAGGACTGTGGGCCTAGATGGACTCTCATTGATAAGCTTGCTTTTATCTTGTAGCAGGCCCCAGAGTAGCTGTCTTCTGCTCCATCTTCACCCTCCCTATGGTTCCATCCTCCAAGTAGCCCTAGAGTTCTCCCAGAATTCCAACTAAACTCTATACTAAAAAGGTCAGTTCCCCAAGAAGAAATGGCAGCATTGGATTCTATGGAACCACATTGCTATGGAGCTCTCTCCCCTCCACAAGCTCTACATTCCCCAGGCTCTGCCCTCAAATCTCAACAAATTTCCCAAGCCAGTTGGCAACCCTAACCAACCCATACAAAATGATGTGTCTCAGAGTATTTGCTCATTTTGGCTGTCAGGTTTGTACTTCAAGACCAATTCTATCAGTATTTTGCCAGACATAGACAATCAACCTGAAGGACATGCACTGGATAGAGGTGGGGAACTGTCGTGAAGCAATCTGATGCTTTTTGGATCACGCCAACAAGATGGCTGCCTGACTTTAGGAAAGATAATATGAGGGGAGGAATGGCAGTTCAGAAAGTGTAAAACACAAGTATTGGCACATAGTGAGGCAGTGTAGTGGTGATTACAATGAAGAATGGTAGGATGTACATATATAGGTGAGGGAAAGAAAGCTAGAGAATGCCCCCCGTCAGGGCTACTTTAGTCTCCATATGTGAGGGCTGCTGAAATACACTTGTGCACGGTATTCCATACCGTGGGTGCACTATTTACAAGCCCCCTTCATTAATCATAAACTCTAATCTGTACGTCTCCATACTACCTGAGATGTAGGGCCCTTTTGAGTACCACCATGGATATTGTTGGGAGCTTTTGTGTAGCAGCTATAGTATTTAAAAGTTCCCCAACTCAATCAATGGGGTGCAAAAATTAGTTGTGGACAACTGATATGAATACATGGTAAGATTTTATGGCCCTTTCCAAACCAGCAAACTTTTGTTCCAGTGCTAAGGAGGGCGGTAGCTACATTTAGATTAGCTTTAGTACTTGCATTTCAGTGATGCATAGTAATGAAACATTTCAATAACTGTATGTAAACAGAATTAGTCATTTAAAAAGTATCTAACCCTTTTCCTTATATCAAAATGCTTCTTGCATGGAGAATAGGGCAGAATGCTATATTTTTCTTAAATGATGAAACACCAAGATAAGGTGACACATATTGTAGCATCATCTTTTATTAACCAGAAAAATATGACCCAGCTTTGAACTCAAAGAGATGCCAGCTATGGAGATTTGAAGTCATAATTTAGGAAATACAGGTACAGTATAGTTTAAGTATGAGGTAGGTAAAAAATAAAAGCATATGGAAAGAAGGTTCTGATGTATGAATCTGGCTTCCTTCTATTAAACTTCATAATTTTCAAGATCCTCTTAATACAGAGGTTTAAGAAAAGAGGGATAACAATATGCTAATATAATTTTTAAGAGTCTCATTAAAAAAAACTGCTGGCCCTTTTCTTCAGAAAATAAAAAAAACCTGGCCTTAGGGATATTTTTTTTTGGGTAAAATGTCACTCTTTCATTACAACGGAGAGTCTCAATAAATCAGTCATATTACCGCTTTCTGCTGACTTATCTCCCTACACATGAGCAGACACACAAAAGTTGAGAACCTTCAGCTTCAGTGGCAGATGATATACGAGAAAAGAACCTTATCATACCCTTAGGGTTGCAGCTGTTCATCCAATTGCTATCTCACCATCAGCAGCCCTGGCTGGAACCTTCAAGAAATGAGGCTAAAAGGAATGGCTCGCCTCTGAATGCAGATTAGATGTCATTCACCTGCTTTTTCAAAACTGAAATCCAACCAGCTTCATTACCTTTATCACTGAAGCATATGCCATCATGTTAGAGGCCTTCTGTCCTGAGGCAGGAGGGTCATCGGATGGGTTACTAACACCAGCAGGACCTGCTCTGAACTAGTGACCATTACTGAAAAGCTTATTCTCCTTTTTTCAGAGTCCATTGTACTAGGAATGCAGATTGAGACGTTTTTTTCTATACATCCTGGAGGTTTTGCCTACACTGAAAAAGGATTTTATCTCATTCTAAAACAACACATTGAACTCCTTGCTCGTCTGTCTTACATTCTGATGAAATATTTTCTAACACTGGAGATTTGGGGTGTGAGCTGTTCAGCTTTGAGAAGCTCTTCACTGAACTCCAGGGCACAGCTTTTTATTTCTTGACTCCTAGTTGTTCCTTTAAATAAAATATATGTCACAGATGACTGGCTCCACCTCAGGTTCCCAGAGTCAGCCTCACAGGCAGACTCACAAACACAATACTGCAAGTGATATATGGTAGCCTCAATAACTCACTCAAGTAGAACATTTCATATCTCTCATCAACCCTTTTCAGCCACTAGTGTCTTCCATTAAACATACAAACAACCCACGGGATTGCAGTTATAGCAGTGTGCTTTATGGCACTTTTGCTGTAATATGATCAGTGCCGGATTAAGACGAAGAGAGGCCCTAGGCTATTCCACTTGTGAGGCCCCTCCCAATCCCCCACCCTCACAGCTAGAGGAAGATGGAAGAGTGTTTTAAACAAAATTCAGTGAAGCTGAGGATGGTGACGGGGGTTTAACATTTTGCAATTCACAATTCCTCTTCTAAAGGACATAAGATGTTATTGTTAAATCACGTAGTGATTGAAAAAAATATTATACACCTTGGCTGGAGGCCCCCTAGATTTTGAGGCCCTGGGCTTCAATAGAGATCATGAACTGTTATGGGGCCCCCTTTGCAACCAGAAACTATAGGGCAACATCCAACAAGGTCCAAAGGACCTTGCTGCCCTTGCAAGGACCTCAAGGCCCAAATGGCGGAGAACAGGGTGGTAGGGTGGAGTCCTTGAAAATGGGCCATACAGTGATGAAATAAAACTACAGAACTATTAAGCCCTGCACCAGCGAAAGATTTGAGGATCCAGCTGCCAAAATGTAGGCTATGAATAGATTCTGGTGAGTGCAGAGAGCCCTTACAGCTGGTGGTTCAGGTGAGAAAATTTTGAAATTTGACCAATTACATGAACATCTTGAGGCCTTATGAAATGGGTATTAGAGCATATTCTAAGGTCAATATTAAGTACTTCAACCAGTTGGCTTATGATTCTATCACTAAAAAAATTCCATCGATTTTGTTGAGAAATTCACTCATTGAAAAAAAAGTTGCTTCAGGGGGCCCCTCCAGGATTAGGGGCCCTGAAGTTTAAGCTTCATTAGTTTCACAGTAGATCCGCCTCTGCTGCTGAAGCTCGAGAGCAGCCAGCTACCCTTTTAGGAACAAAAATGGTGTCAAATGAGAAAGTTACATTTCATAAGAACATAAGAACGGCCCTGCTGGATCAGACCAAGGCCCATCAAGTCCAGCAGTCTGTTCACACAGTGGCCAACCAGGTGCCTCTAGGAAGCCCTCAAACAAGATGACTGCAGCAGCATTGTCCTGCCTAATCTAATCTAATCTAATCTAATCAGCATGCTCCTGTGATCCTGGAGTGAACAGGTATGCATCATGATTAGTATCCATTTTTACTAGAAGCCATTAACACCCCTCTCCTCCATGAACATGTCCACTCCCCTCTTAAAACCTTCCAAGTTGGCAGCCATCACCATATCCTGAGGCAGGGAGTTCCACAATTTAACTATGCGTTGTGTGATGAAATACTTCCTTTTATCTGTTTTGAATCTCTCACCCTCCAGCTTCAGCTGATGTCCCCTCATTCTAGTATTATGAGAGAGGGAGAAAAGTTTCTCCCTGTCCACTCTCTCCATACCATGCATAATTTTATAGACTATCATGTCTCCCCTTAACCGCCTTCTTTCCAAGCTAAACAGCCCTAAGCATTTTAACCGCAGGGCAGTTGCTCTAGTCCCCTGATCACTTTGGTTGCTCTTTTCTGCACCTTCTCAAGCTCTGTAATATCCTTTTTTAGGTGTGACCAGAACTGTACACAGTATTCCAGGTGTGGTCTCACCATAGATTTGTACAAGGGCAAGTATGATGTGATATCAGCAGTTTTATTCTCTAAATTTCTTCCCTCATAAACTTCCCTGCCATTTTGTGAAATTTTCTGTCATACTTGCCATGTTCTTTATTTTCCTTTGAAGCAAAGTGTTGCCAGTTGTTCAATCACGGCATTGTGATATGCTTTCCATTTATGGTTAACAGAGTCATCTCTAGGCAATTTATAATTTTTAAAAGGACTGCTTGGCCTTTTATGCAGGGACGTTTCCCCACAGTCACCCCCGCTGACTGCTTCGGGGCTTCCTTTTGATTTTGCATGCCTTTTCCACCTGTCAGAGTTCTCCTCGCTCTTCTCCCTTGTTTTGCCCACATTTTCCAGTTTCTAGCTAAAACAGCATGTGGAAAACACGGGCAAAACATGAGGGGAGAGCGAGACCTCTGACGGGCGGGAAAGGCATGCATAATCAAAAGGAAGCCCCAAAAGCAGCCAGCGGGGATGACTGCAGGGAAACGTCCCTGCATAAAAGGCCCATGACTGCTATGGACACCACCCCAACAGGCACCGTATATGGTACCATTTTTCATTTAATTATCATTGCTCAGTTTTGTTAGACTGTTGTTTTGTTGCCAGGTGAGGGTTGCGTGGGCCTAAGGACTACCATCTTAGCAGGACTGTTTGAAAAAGCAGACTGGAAAAAGAGGTTTACCCGTGACAGAAGAAATCTGCTTGAAAGAGAAGCAACGCAATGCCAAATATTATTTTATATTACTGCATTTTTTTTAAAAAAGTCAGTCTTATCGTAAGCTGTTTCGAGCTGCCCCTGTGGGGAAACTAAGCCTTTAGGAACAGTCTGGTGAGCTGTAAAGCTTGTTCTTCCTTCCTAATGAGAAAAAGGACGAACACATATTAAGGCCAAAGCCACCAAACAATGCCAGATAAATCTCTGCATTCTGATTGTGTCAGGCTAGAATGCATTTTTCTTTTTTTCACAACAGAATGTACTAAGGATGCCGCAGTAATTTTATATCTGGGGTTTTATAAACCGTTTTCAACCCACACACAATTCATCTTTATGTTAATCATCTCCGTATACAACTTTACTGTCAATGTAATAATGCATGGTTTTTGTGCAACACTAGAATATCAGCATGAAAAAAAGGACTTTGTTTCTTAAAATATTCATTTGCTTGAAGCATAATCCTCCAACCCGAAGCAGGAATCTGTCATCAGTTTAGTAGATGAAATTAGACTGATGACACTCTTTAATTACAATATTTTTGTGTAATGCATAGAATGATTTTCATTTCTGTAGTCAGGGATATCTTTTATACATCAGCTATCTTTTATACATACCTCTTTAATTTCAGTAGTTCTTCCCCTTTTGCTGTTGGTTTTGTACTTTCATTTGTATTTTGTATACACGTGTAGTTTTTATACACAACTTATATGACTTTTACAGCCCATTCCTGAGCTGGCAGCGGCCAGGGATGGAGGGGGAGGAGGCACCGCCGCACTGCCTCCTAAGCCGTTCCATGGCCGCCAAAAGACCCCCGCAAAAGCCTTTTAGAGCCTTTTTTTTGTGGTCAAATGGGGCCTATTCACCCCATTGAGAAAAGCAAGGCTGCACCAGCAAAAAGATGGCACAGCCTTGCTCCTCTCAACACTGGTGTATCCAGGGCAAATGGGGACAGGAGGCTGCCTAACAGCAGCTCCTCCCCCCAGAACACCCCGGATACACCTCCCAGGATGCTGGGATGCCCCCTGGGACGCCGGCACAGGCCTTTACGCTGGTGGGATGCTGGCGTAAGGCCCTGCTGGCATCCTGGGGCAGCACTGCTGCAGCAGCGACTAGCCCTTCCCACCAGTGTTGGGGCCACTTACGGCAGCATAAATAGCCCGGATGCCAGTGTGGAGGGCCCCAATGCCGGCACAGCACCTTCCTGGCCTCCTAGGGGCTTTTGGCCTTAAAGGTCAGGAATGTGCTGTTATGTGCTTAACATATGTCAATATCTTTTTGGGATGCAGAGAGCAGGGCTGTGTGCGGTGACCTTGGGCTAGTCATGAAGTGCCTATAAACTTCATTTATAGGAAAACATATATTCTTTCATATGTATAAACATTCATAGGTTCATGAGGTGCTATGCTCAAGAATAGAGCATAGCATCAGGCAAATATATTCTACCCACACATGGAAACTTTGGGAACGTTGGCATCCATAACTATAAGAGGCCAACAGAACACATTGCCTGGTACAGGCTTTCCCCTGTAGAGAAAAACAGTGTCTTACCTTCACTGTTAGGAATGTGAATCACAAGACCAAGTGCTTGCTTAGAAACAGCTTCTACCAATCTCTATATACTATGTTAATTAAAGAAAGGCAGACAACCAATGTTTGGTAAGTCGACGTAATTGGAACATCCCTAACCAGAATTATAACTGGGGTAGCAATCCTTTGTTCTGTATGAAGACTGTCCTGCGCATTAGGGCAGTTTCATCCGGTATGTATATTGAGCTCAATAAAACTACTGCTTTGAACTATCAACCTCCCACTGTGTTATATTAATTCGAAATTAATATTATAACACAGGCATTACGGTCACAGTTTTCTCTGAACTCTCTCAGCCCCACCTAACTCAGAAGGTGTCTTTTGTGGGGAGAGGAAGGAAAAGCGATTGTAAGCTAGTTTTTAGCCCTACCTATCCTGAGCAACTCATCCTATTCCTACCAAACTAGCTGTGGCCTAACCAGTTTTACAGCCAGAATCAATGATGTTATGGAATTGTGTCTGGTTTGTACTGAAGTATCCTCATCTTTTTATTTGTGCAAAGTTGTGGCTTCAGCAAAAATCTCTATCATCAATTTGTGCTCTTAAATATTCTCACATCTATGCACATGGGAACAGACTGATGTAGCTCCATCTTGATATGAACCTGTTTCCCCCTGCTAGGTAGGGTTGCTAGGTCCCTCTTCACCACCAGCGGGAGGTTTTTGGGGCAGAGCCTAAGGAGGACGGGGTTTGGGGAGGGGAGGGACTTCAATGCCATAGTGTCCAATTGCCAAAGCAGCCATTTTCTCCAGGTGAACTGATCTCTATCAGCTGGATATGTGTGTGTGTGTGTGGGGGGGGTCTCTGTCTGGAGGCCAGGTCAACCTATTGGTTTGTATGGCTGTAGACCTGGCCTCCCGATGGGGACTTCCCGCCCCCCCCCCTGGCCCATGGAGGCCAGGTCTACCCATTGGTTTCTATAGGTATCCGGAGGCCCATAGAAACCAATGGGCAGACCTGGCCACCATGAGGGGGGGGGGGGAGTCCATCAGGAGGCCAGGTCTACTGGCATGCAAGCCAATGGGTAGACCTGGCCTCTGTGGGGGAACCACCGTCTCCATCCAGAGGCCACGTCTACCCATTCTCTTTCTTTATCCCTCTCTCTCTCTCTCTCTCTCTCTCTCTCTCTCTCTCTCTCCCTCTCCCTCTTTCTCTCTCCCTTTCTCTCTTATCTGTTTCACTCTGTCTCTTTCTCCCTGCCTTTCTGGACACCACCACCCCATACAGATCTGGGCTGGCGAGTCTGCTGCGAGCTCACCAGCCAAGCAGTCGCCCCCACCCCACCACAGTTTTAAAATGAATGCAAGGGATTAGAAATATTAACTTTATACAGGTCACGGGCAAAGCCAATTAATGATATTTTTTACTTAATTTTTACTTCAAATACAAACATTCTTAAAACAATAACAATAAGACTGTTAAATAAAAGAAAATGCTGTAAGAATGGTATTGTTGTAAACTTGTTTGTGTTTTAAGTAAAAAAAACCAGTATTATTAATTGATTTTGCCTGTGTCTTCTAAAAAGTTTGGATCTCCAGTACCTGGCATTATATATTATTTAATTTATTTGTTTGTTACGCATCTGCAGCCCGACCAAGAAACATTTATGTTATATCTGGCCCTCCTCACAAATGAATGACACCCCTGCCTTATAGTATGCCATGGTAACTTGGAGTTAAATCATAAGGGATTTATTAATAAACCTACACTCATCTGGCCAGCATTTCTTAAGTACAGGAATACACTGAAAGTCTTCTGCTTTTACTGCTTCATATCACCAGTACTCAAATATTTCTTAATTGCATAACCAATGCACACACTCCCAAAATGCATAACCAAATCATATAAGAGATTATTTATGCTTAAAGTATATATTCATGTAATGTGGCAAAATTTCCAAATTTCAGCCACATACCAATCAATATAAAGGTAAAGGTCCCCTGTGCAAGCACCGGGTCATTCCTGACCCATGGGGTGATGTCACATCCCAATATTTACTAGGCAGACTTTGTTTACGGGGTGGTTTGTCAGTGCCTTCCTCAGTCATCTTCCCTTTACTCCCAGCAAGCTCGGTACTCATTTGACCGACCTCAGAAGGATGGAAGTCTGAGTCAACCTTGAGCCGGCTACCTGAAACCGACTTCCGTCGGGATCAAACTCAGGTTGTGAGCAGAGCTTGGACTGCAGTACTGCAGCTTAACACACTGCACCATGGGGCTCTTACATACCAATATAGGACTTATAATAATATAATCTATAATTGCATATGTAAAATGTGCATTCATTTATCTTGAAATAATAACTATACATTTTAGTGTTTGCACAACCTTACTGAAAAATATACCACATTATAGCAACAAGTCAAGTGATCATAAAAATACGGACAGGGAAAGATAACAGCTTACTGGCTGTATGTTAAATTATACTAAACAAAGATTAAACAATATTTTAGGAATACAAGAGTTACATGAAGACAACTGCCCAAATCAATCTCTTGATTGTAATCTTATAACGTATATATTTTCTCCATATGATTATCACTTCTCAAAAAAATTTATACTAGACAAAGCCAAAACCCCAAACCATTGAAAAATATGTCTAATGTTCTCAAATGGCTATTTCCCCTGCAACCTTTAAAAATGATAAAATGTGGTTCATGGCTAGCTTCTTAAAATAAGGCAAAAATCTTGATTTTTTTAAAAAAAATGCTTTTCTGATATCATTTAGACTGCACAAGTGAGACATCTGAAGTTATTTGCTACATTGAAACCAGATTTTTGCTGTAGCAAATGCTGAAGTTGCAATTTTTTGCTATGTCAAAATTAGTTATTTATAGCATCTCTAACTATATTTTCCCTGACTTTGACAATACTTGGAGATTCTGAGGAAATGGAGTTGGCCGCAGATGACTCAAACGTTATGAAGAGATTCCAGAACTATAACATTTGCTAAGGACTCCAAACTGGGAATCAAAGAAGAGGTTAATGAAGAACGAACCTTTGGAGGGAAATGTTATAGAACTGACAATGATGGTACTTGTTAGAAAGGGTTACTAGATTCCTAGTTTATTTTTTTAATGGTTTTAGAAAAATGTACACGTGATACTGCATCTCAGCATGAACAGTTCAGGAAGGTAGCCGCTCTCCCACCTGCAATGCGAAATCAGCTCAATTGATAGAGGCAGCCTACATGTACCTGTATTGAGTTTCAGCCTGGAGGAGAGGGCAACAGGGTCAACGAGATCATTCAGCCTTCCACCACATGTGATGTGCATGGATAACACAGAGACGTTGTGGATGCATGAAACCATCTGGAATACTGCTAGAAGAAATGATCACTGCGATATTAGCTTTTGTTTCTGCCACTGTTGTCGGACATTTGACGTCTGATGGCTGTGCACAGAATAGGAACTACATTATACCAGGTAAAGTCCCAAAGTAGCAGCCCTTGGTACAGAAGGACTACAGGGTCAAGCTGCATAGCTCTTTATGAGGCCAAATGTCTGCCTCCCCCCCCACACACACACACACAAATGTTTGAACTCTCTGAAAGAACCACCTGACATTCCTTACCAAGATTCATATGGTTGTTTTCACATCAGCAAGATTACAACAAACAAACTGCCCTATGAGGAGTGATTAAAACGCTTAGGGCTGTTTAGCTTGGAAAGAAGGCGGTTAAGGGGAGACATGATAGAGGTCTATAAAATTATGCATGGTATAGACAGGGAGAAGCTTTTCTCCCGCTCTCATAATACTAGAACACAAAGTCATCTGCTGAAGCTGGAGGGTGAGACATTCAAAACAGATAAAAGGAAGTATTTCTTCACACAACGCATAGTTAAATTGTGGAACTCCCTGCCCCAGGATGTGGTGATGGCTGCCAACTTGGAAGGATTTAAGAGGGGATGTGGTGAAGGTTGCCAACTTGGAAGGATTTAAGAGGGGAGTGGACATGTTCATGGAGGAGAGGGCTATTCATGGCTACTAGTCAAAATGAATACTAGTCATGATGCATACCTGTTCACTCCAAGATCAGAGGAGCATGCTCATTAGATTAGTTTAGATTAGGCAGGACAATGCTGCTGCAGTCATCTTGTTTGTGGGCTTCCTAGAGGCACCTGGTTGGCCACTGTGTGAACAGACTGCTGGACTTGATGGACCTTGGTCTGATCCAACATGGCCTTTCTTATAGTCCTATGTTCTTAACATTAACCTTAATTCCACAATACTTCTAATCATTTTGCATGAGGGTTGCTGTTATAGTATAAGAATACTTCTAGGTTTATTTCACAGTCATCAGACAAAGTCTACATCAGGAAACAGAAATGTATAACACAGCACACAAGACAGGCTTATGGTTGAGGACAGCTACGTTTTTCTGTCAGTACTGGCCTTCCTAACCCCACCCTCACCCCCTTTCTTCAACATCTTTATTCAGTCAATCACTAGGTGTGGGGACTTACTGTCTGCAGGCTCTGCAATGGCATATACAACTGAGGAGTGCCATCTTTGCACATATGCACTTTTATTCTGATTTTAGTGATTTGTTGTTTTTGGGGCTGGGTTTTATTGGCATATAATGTTTTTATGTATTTTAATAGTTTAATATATTTATGTCTATTGTAAGCCGCTCTGAGCCCAGCTTTGGAGAGCGGAATATAAGAATGAAGAATGAATGAATGAATGAAAATGAATGAATGAATGAATGAAACACAATGCTAAAACAAGCAAGTTGGAAGCTTCTGAGCAAAAGCGAATAGCAAGTTGGAAGCTGTGCCTCTGAGCAAAGGCGAATAGCTGAACCCAAAAAACCAAATACCTATTCGGCTTTTTCAGGAATCGCCTATTCAGCTTCGGCTTTATCCCCAGGTTTTGGTATCTGGTAAACCCAAATCCTCAAAATTACCAAAATGGCTAATTTTGGGTTGATTTTTGGTTCAGATTTATCAATATGCACAACCCTACTAACATATTCCCCTGAAAAAGCCTCTTGGCAAAACATGTGGGGAATTTTTGGAATTTTGCCTAGGCCTTATTTTTTTTATCTCCTAGTAACTGGTGTGGCCCTTTTATTTCTCCTTGTTCCCATCCAAGTTCTTACCAGGGCTGACTCTGCTAAGCTTCCTGAGACGTAATGAGATCAGGCTAGCCTGGGACATCCAGGTCACATCTAAAAAGTATGCTGTCATGTTGCAACTGACTCATGGCAACCCCGTCCATGGGGTGATCAAGGGAAGAGATGAGCATAGGTAGCTTTCCATTGCCTTCTTCTACATAGTAACTCCTGTCTTCCTTGGTGGTCTCCCTTCTAAGTATGAACTGTGGCTGTCCCTGCTTAGCTTTTCTGATGAGCTCGGGTTAGGCTGGACTATTCAAGCCACTTGCATTCTTTAACTGAATATAAAGGGCAATTGAATAAAAAATAATGATCATCTGCATATTTAAGAACCTTGGTTTCTTCCATGGTGTTTTCCCTTATTGCTTACTGGAATGCTGTTCTTTAGAACCACAACAAGCTCTTTTCATGATGTCAGCTTAACATGATCGGAGTGTAGTTTTACTTCATGGCATCTGTGTTCAGCCCACTAATCTATTTCTGGATTGATTTCTTTTAAAAACCATTCAGGCTTGCTTTACATACATCGACTTATCATTTCCTTTCAAAATCTGTTCCAATTATCCTCAACACTAAAATGTTGCTTTTCCTTCCAGTTTGACAATAATTAGCTTTGACTTTCAGTTCCAGTTGAGCTTAGAAGTACAAACATTTAAAGCAGCTCTCTGCACAGGTATTATTGCAATCTTATATACACAACTACTGTAGTAGAAGGAATCCTTATCATGTGCATCAGTTAAGTGAGGAAAAGTCTTGACCTCCACCATGTTTTGATTGCAGTTCACCATCTCCCAGTACTTCAATACAGCAAAATAGCCAACTGAATTGAGAACTTCCCACAATACCTCTGTGAAATGTTGTAGCATGAGACTAATCAGTGGTTGTGTGCTTGGTACCTCCTTCCAAGTTAGCAGAAGTCCAGTCAATCCAGTGGATGGGGTAGCCAACCTTGACAGCAGCCGGGTAAACTTTGATTATGGAAAGTGCATTTGTAAGGATGTGACGAGATTTGACCTTATATTCAGCCTTCTATGCAATGTAAGTTGATGGGACAATTTGTGACTCGGATTCAAAACCACACACCACCATTCAGTGTTAGAAAACATAGACTTTGCTTGCCAGGAAGATTAATCTTCCTTTGAGGGGAAAAAAAGATGTGTTTAACAGCACCATATCGGCTCAAAACAATAAACTGTTCTGGAGATGTTGTAGAACAAACTGCAAAATAAATCCAGAACACTATTCAGGTTCCAGGACTGCTGTTACAGAAGAACTGTGAAACGGATGGCCCATGTTTAGTAGATCAGCCTCTGTCTTCTTCATAAGTTGCAAGAGCTATCATAAGTTGCAAGAGCTAAGAATACCTCCAAGTTTGCCTCTGGAATAATAATGTAGAATTAACTTAGTGTTGCCTGAAAGCACCTTTTTACTGTCTGTAAGGCACTGGCAAACAAAGTCTGCCTAGAAAATGTCAGGATGTGACGTCTCCCCATGGGTCAGGAATGACCTGGTGCTTACACAGGGGACCTTTACCGGCTTTGTATACTTCTCAGATTCAAGAGATCTTGTTTAATCCACTCAAATGTCTCTATTTATTTATACTTCACTTTTCTCCCCAGTGCAGACCCAAAGCAGCCTCCAGCATTGTT
Organism: Euleptes europaea; assembly: GCF_029931775.1. Taxonomy (NCBI): domain Eukaryota; kingdom Metazoa; phylum Chordata; class Lepidosauria; order Squamata; family Sphaerodactylidae; genus Euleptes; species Euleptes europaea. Next base: position 39,819,685 of record NC_079323.1, read on the forward strand.
CTTTGCCTCTCCATTTTATCCTCACAACAAGGACCCCATGATGTAGGTGAGGGGAAGAGAGAGTGTGACCAGCCCTAGGTCACTCAGCAAGTTTGCATGGCCGAGTGGGGATTCAACCCTAGCTACCCCAGATCTTTCCTGCTCTCATCACTACTCTGTACTGCATCAGCAGCTCTTATTCTCACATCCAGAATTTATCACAGGGCTTTGCTTTCATTCTTGGTTCTGTGGGGCCTGTGCTGCAGCACCCCACTGCTTCACATATTTCAATCGGAACGAAAGAAAGATCATAGGTTTGCCAAATTATTGGATTGACAAGCAGATACTGACATCTTTGTGCCCTGTATTAACATACATATTGTGGGCAGGAAAAGCTAATGTGCCCCTGGAGCTAGAATTTAAATGGCTTCTGTTAACATTGCCTATTAACTTATAGGCTAGGTAGGGTTTTCCTTCATATTGCAGCTATCTGCTCTGCAGGACGGTTTCTCTTTTTTTCTTTACAGGAAACTCTAAACAGCTGCGATTAGTGGGAGGAACAGAACACTGCAATGTAAAATTAATTGCTTCAACCTACATTGTTCTCTTCAAATCCAGAGCTCATTTTATGTTGGGCCAGTCACCACCTGCTCCCCGAGGCTCCCAATTTCCCCTCCTACACAACCAGGGATGATAGCATTCGAAAGGGAATGCAATAGGTTTTTGGACCTTGTTTGAGAACTATTTTTCTCTCTCTAACAGATCTAGGAAGAGCAGAAACATATGACTGCTGAGATCTTCACGAAGGAAATGGGGGGATGTGTCTCATGAAGTGCATGTTCTTCCATTCAGAGCTTCAACTATAAAAATCCTTTCTTCCAAATCACTTTCAGCTCATTCTGCTGGGGAGGGAAGGAGTGCAAAGAGGTAAATAAATTCCAAGCAATAAAAGTGTCTTGAAAACTCTCTTTGTCTAATTAAAGCCTTTAAATGAGGCTGAAAAATAAAAACCTACCCATTGGATATTGTACAGATTTTCCACATTCATGGTTTCAGTATCACTGGGGGAGGATTTGCCCTGAATCTGATTTAAGAGTATCACTGAATCAGATGGCATTCATCTTGGGACATCCATGTACTTGACCTGACTCAGAGGATGTACTTGGTTCCAAACCTCTAATACAAATCGGGAGCTTCCATGCCTGCAAGAGATCCTGTAATAATTCTTCTGCTGGGTAGCGATGTTTGTGTATGTGTTAAGTGCCATCAAGTTGCTTCTGACTTGTGGAAACCCTTTGAATCAATGTCCTCCAAAATGTCCTATCTTTGACAGCCTTGCTCATATCTTGCAAATTGAGGGCTGTGGCTTCCTTGAGTCCATCCATCTCTTGTTGGGTCTTCCTCTTTTCCTGCTCCCCTCAGCTTTTCCTAGCATGACTGTCTCTTGCAAAGGACACCTTTGTGAATCCATCTGACCCTGCTTGCACCCCTGTTTCTCACTCAAACCAAGCACTCCCACAACTGCATTGTTGCCTAAACCATAACTGAAAATGTCTTGGTGCTGGTTTTGCACCCATACAGTTGGCAGCAATCAGCATTATACACAGCTCATGGCTGGGTCACCACTTTGGGGCATTCTCACAATCTACTGGATTGCTGGAAGTCAGAGGCAGGTCAGGCATCACTTAAAATCAGCTACATTTCAGTGTGTTTGTTTTTGTGCCTGTGCCCAGGTGGCTACAATAATTTGGGTTGCCAGGTTCCTTTTCACCACCAGCAGGAGGTTTTTGGGGCAGAGCCTGAGGAGGGCAGGGTTTGGGAAGGGGAGGGACTTCAATGCCATTGAATCCAATTGCCAAAACAGCCATTTTCTCCAGGCGAACTGGAGATCAGTTGTAATAGCGGGAGATCTCCAGCTACTACCTGGAGGTTGGCAACCCTAACAATAATGCACAAAATATCTGTGATCCACTTTAGAGTGCTTGATGAATACAGTTGGATTTGGCAGGCAGGCAGGCAAAATGGGCAAGGTTGAAAAGACTGAATTACCAGACTCCCAGCTTTTCCCCTCATGGGCACATAGTACTATGACACAGGGCTGGGACAACCAACAAAATACTTATTTTGTAAATAAGTGCAGGTTGAGTATCCCTTATCAGGACTGCTTGGGACCAGAAGTGGTCCATATTTCAGATCTTTCTATATATTGAAATATTTTGGAATTTTTCTATCTACATGAGATATACACTTTATACACATAGGCTGGATGTAATTTTAAACAATATTTTTAATAATGTTGCATACATTGAACCATCAGAAAGCAAAGGTGTAACTATCTCACCAGAATACCTGTATCAGCTGTTAAACAAGAGCAACAACAAACTAACAAACAACAGCAGGCTTTCAGACTCCACCTACGATGCAGTGTACACTGTATTTTATTTTTTTAGGTGAGAGGAAACATTGAAAGCAGGCAGTATGGATCTGCCCCCATGCCGGCTCGAATGGTTCGGTTTTAGGATCAGTCCAGATAAGGGATACTCTACCTGTATTATCCTTTGAGATACGTTGGACAGGTGGAGCCAGCAGACAGCTGTGGGAAGTGCTCCATAAAAAAATATTTATATTCATGCTTATTGTTTGAGGATGCCGCTCAGTTTATAATCAGTGTGACTCAAACAAAGACGTGACACATAACTAATGCAGGAATTCAGCTGTTGATCCATTTCTTCTCTATATTAAGAATGGGCTATCTTCCAGCCATGACTTTTCAAGCTCTTACTACATGGTACAGCATCAGCAGGTTTGCTGATTCCTTAGCAACTGCTAGTGACATAGGCTGTGGATATTGGCAGTGATGGTATTGCATCATATGATAAGACTATTTGCATGTTATGTCTCCTATGTGTTCACAAATCACAAGTACTCACAACTTTTCTGCTCCCTGTCACCTGCTCCCTGACGTGCGACATATTTTTACTGAATCACTAAATATTGCTGTGATTTCCAATGCATTTGAATCTAATTTTTATAGAATACCCACCAAAATTGACTTTATCAGCTTCATGATTAATCACACATGTTTAGAATTTCCAAACCACTGGTTTTTGCTTCCCATTCTTCTATCTGTATCACTACATAATCTGATGGTGTTTGATTTCACCTTTTTAATAGCTACAGTTACATTTCATTATACAATTGTTACTTAAAAGCAATTTTAATGTTCAGATTAAATAGTGCTACATGAACCTTACACACATTGCTTGGAATCAGACTAGTGTGGGACTTGAAAGGATCTGCAAAGTGGAAACAGGTGTAGTCAACAGCTTAAATGCTTTGGAAATTGTTTGACACGTTGCCACAGTAGCTTGATTCATGGTCAAAATTTGAACATTTGCATAACCAAAGTGAGTTCATAAATCATTTCAGACAGCAGAATTGTTGTCTTACCTCTTTTCAGACTGATGGAAATGAATAATGGCAAAGTATTAACTACTTGACAAAGCACTGCAGAAAATATACTGAGTTCATAACTCGTGTGATCATTACAGCCATGTTGAAATTGAAAATGGTTCCCCTAAATTAATTTATAACCTAAAACAACCACTCCCTGCTACTTTGGGGTATTCTGAGGGGGGTTTGTCCCAATTACCAGAGTCATCAAGCAACCTTACAATAGATATTTGCTGAATGTAGAAATGGCAACACAGGAGAGATCCAAATACAGTGTGATAGCATACTGGCCTGCCTAAAACTCTTGGACTGGACCTGGCAACCCGCTATGCAGGCACTCGACTGCTGCTCTAGCCACACGCACGCCCCAAATGCTACTGGGCGGCCGCTGTGCGGTCCGTTTGAAACTGACACGGTCGCTCCCGCAAGCTTCATGCAGCTGGCAACTAGGAAACAGAAGCAAGGGCCATCTCCAGTGATCCTGAGAGACTCCATGTTCCTGTACAGAATCTGTTCCAGCAGCAGCCATGTCGTGAAAAGCACACCGTCACGTAGCCAGTGCCAGCACCCCCCCTCCCATTGCAACATCAGCTCAATGGGCCGTCAGCAGCGATCCTGATAAGAGCGATGAGTCGTTCCTCCAGATATGCAGCTGTGGGCCCTAAGCTTGGGGAGGACTTAAGAGCAGATGTGGAAAGGAGTTGGACAATGCAGGGCATGAAGAAGACAGAGGAGTGCCAGGGGTGAAGGTAGGACGGCTGGCACGTGGCACGCAGGGTGAATAGACGGCTGGGGAAAGGGAGTGGCGCAACTACCCTGATGACCTTGGCTGGAAGTGCCTAAATAAAGCCTAGTTGACAATCTGCCACCATCTCCATGTGACAACTTCCTTTTCGGAGAAGGAACATACTTAGCCAACACTGGCCCAGTTTGCTAAGGCCTCTCATGATGGGGTTACAGATGCCTCGAATGGATGTGGAAGGCAACCCGAGGCGACAGACGCAAACACTAAGGATTGCCTTTCATCTGCTTCAATATATATTTAACAAGCAACATTTTACCTCTCAGCTAAAATATAAAAAGCCTGTTTCTAGCCATTATTTTCTCAACTTCAGAAATGTGGCTTTTCAGAATCTCCATTCTATAGCAGGAACGGGTATTATTGGAAATACACAGGCTGCTTTTGCCATACTTCAAAGCTTACTTAAATGCAAGTAGAGGCCTGAAATGCTTCCCACCAATATCCTATTGTCAATTGGAGGCCCAAGTGGTTTCATAAATCTGAACAGCTATGCAATTTAGTAACTATGGATATTCTCCCATTTCATGACCTTTTAGAATTGTGTATAAATCAAACATATTGTGTGCAATACAAATGCCCACAATTTATTGTCAAGGAAGAAATGACGAGTCACCCAATCCGTGCCTAGCGTGTACATCGTTCTACGCCCAGCACAATGAGGTTTCCATTATTCTCATCTCTGTGGACTCTTCTTTTGGAGAAATTATGAGGAAAACCCATCTGTCTTACAGGCTGACTCCCCATGGCCTTTCCCCCTTCTGAAGATCTGATACTATTCTGTTTGGGACAGGCATTAACTGCATCTTATTCCTTGTTTATCAGTCCTATTCTGGACTATGGGCTACAATCCTGTCCTTGAACAGCACCGAGTACTGATTGACAATGACGGCCCCAAATCCTTTATCATATGAACCGTGTTTATTGCTTGTTTGCTTGGGATAAAGAAAAAAAATGCTTTGTTGATCCATTCGAGGAGGGATATTTCCAGGAATATTTTCAGCAGTCAAAAGCTGTTCTTACACCTCCCACTGTTTTTGAAGTTTTAAAAGCAGTCCTGTTCAGGGGGCCTTGCCTTCCCTCTGCACTGACTTCATTTGCCTGCAGTAATATCATCCCAAGAGCCCCGTGGCACAGACTGGTAAGCTGCAGTACTGCAGTCCAAGCTCTGCTCACGACCTGAGTTCGATCCCAACAGAAGTTGGTTTCAGGTAGCCGGCTCAAGGTTGACTCAGCCTTCCATCCTTCCGAGGTCGGTAAAATGAGTACCCAGCTTGCTGGGGGTAAAGGGAAGATGACTAGGGAAGGCACTGGCAAACCACCCCGTAAAACAAAGTCTGCCTAGTAAACGTTGGGATGTAATGTCACCCCATGGGTCAGGAATGACCTGGTGCTTGCACAGGGGGGGCCCTTTACCTTTTTAATATCATCCCATCACGAAGCTATGCAGCTTTGTGATGACATCTCAGTTGTTATGAGAACCCCAGTTGGTTTGAATTTTTCATATCTCTAATCCAGTAAAAAAGATGGAGAAGGAGCAGTATTTAAGAGAGAAAAGCGTCATTAGCTAGAGTAAAGAATGGCAGCAAACAGAATCTGAAACAAGTGAATATTCTCAGTCATTTTAGAAGATATTTCTGCCTTTCTTCCTTCCCCTCTTGCTTTCCAGGAAGCAGATCTGAACAACTGGAAAAGTCTCAATGATAAATGTTGAGAGCCAAAACAAATTAAATTTTCTTCTCTATCCAAACTACTGATAAAATAATAGAGATAAAACACACTATGCACTTTGCTTGTCAGACAGGCTGTGTCTAGGGAAAAAATGGCTGGGTGTGCTTTAAGAATGTTTAAATAAAACACTGTAGGAAACCATTTTCACCATTTGAAAAGAGAAGTACGGTAACTGTAAAGAAATTTCATTTCTTCCAAGAGGTCCTGGGAACCCCACTGAGATGGCGTTACTCTGTGTCTTATGGACAATATGAGGTTATAAACATAGAAATGGTAAAACAAAATGTAACATTAACGTGATAGACATGTTAACGTCCAAGCTGCTTGGAAGAAGGGCAAGATAAAATTTACTAGGCAGATAGCTGCGGTCCTAAAGAGTCCTTGCATGTCAATATGTCTTGCATGTTAACTGGGTGGCATACTTGATTCTCCCGTCCCCGTTTTATCCTTATATCAACCCTGTGAGAAGGTAGATTAGGTTGAGAAAATACGACTCACTCAAGATTGCCCAGCAATTGTTGTGACAGCATAAGGATTTTACCCCAGCTGTGCAGAATTAGTGGTAGGCTTCTGGAGCTCAGTGGAATGTAACCCCAAGTAAACGTGTTTAGGGTTACAGCCTTAGATTTGAATCTACCAAAGTATTTCTGCAGGCAGAAGTATTTCTGTTCACTGTAGGGATGCCAGCCTCCTGGTGGGACCTGAGGATTCCCCCCACACACACACAAATTACATCTCATCTCTAGACTACAGATATCAGTTCCCATGGAGAAAACAGATACTTTGGAGGGTGAACTCTATGTCATTGTACCCCACTGAGTTTCCTGTCCTTCCCAGGATCCATCTCCAAATCTCCATGGGTTTTCCATCCTGGATCTGGCAACTGCACCCGCCAATCCTTTGCCAGTGGCCACGGGGGACCTGGCAACCCTAGCTCACAGAGTGTGACTTTCTTTCCTCCTCCCTGCCAAAGCATCCCCAAATGCCCCATAAAATACTATTCCCAGGACAGCAGTGTTGAGGTGGGGGTTTGGGCTGCAATGGGGTAGGCAGGAGGTCATGTTCCACAGGCAGAAATCCTTCCATGTCCTTCCAGAATCCTTCCATTCTGCAGGAGCATGGGCTACATACTGTGTCATGATCAAGCCAAAAAGAATACTTCTAAATGTCTTTTATTTCAGTGGAAGAATTATAGATATTTTCTTTTGAAATCAATGGCAAGTTAAGTTACCTTTGAATCAGCCCTCCATTAATTCAGTGCAATACTCTTCTCTTTGCAGCCTGGCTGGGATGAAGATTGAACAAATATATCTATCACAAAGCAAAACAAGGTAAGTAAATTTTGCCTTATTAGAATGATGGATCACAAGTAGTTTTTGTTATTTCTTTCCCGAACCCAAAGTCAACTGTGTTTTTATGCAAAAGACATAAAGCAATACAATGATGTATTGCTTCAGGCTAAATTTAACTTGCCCATTGATGTAAGTGTCTTTAGCTATAACAAAACAATTGATACCCCTACAACTACTTAATCTCTTGTTTCGACATTTTGAAAAATGATTCTGCGGAAGAAAGCAGGAGGGGTTGCATATGACTGGCTCATTTCACTTGCAACCGGTTTGATCTTTTCATTCTCTCTATGGAATGTATGATCTGCTTGTGTAAAAGATGGGTGTGAAAAAGCATGTGTTTGCACAGTTGATAAATAAGCCCCTCTAAGAATAAATATTTCTGCAGCATTGATGGGATACTAATATTCCTCATCGTAGCCAACATTATTGGACTATTGGGAAGTAGAAACTGATTATGTTCTAACCAAAGCTACATATACAGAAGATGCACTTTTTCTTGGAAAGCAAGGAAATCAGAAAAAGAATGGGGGGGACAGCAGATGCTAAAACTCAATTATAGATGTGTTCTCTACAATCGTTTCAGTTTACATGCAATCAAAGGAACGTAAAGAACATTTTATTCCCGTGGAAAGAAAAGGAAGCTTTGCATGGAATTAAGCTTAAATTGATTTAGCACTCCGTATAATAGTAGCTTGAAAAAGAAATGCAAGGACTTGTGTTCTGATTCCCCCTCTTGCAAATAATCCCTTGTGTCATGTGGAACAGGGATCTCATCTGTGCTTTACTTTTCTGAATTGTGGCTTTCCATACGTGTACCTGAGCTTCTCATATTTCCATGAGGTTTTTGGGGAGGAGCCTGAGGAGGGCAGGGTTTGGGGAGGGGAGGGACTTCAATGCAATAGAGTCTAATTGCCAAAGCAGCCATTTTCTCCAGGTGAACTGATCTCTGTCAGCTGGAGATCAGTTGTAATAGGAGATCTCCTGCCACCAGCTGGAGGTTGGCAACCCTAACTACCACCAGCACAGTGGTGCACTGAATCACCATATTTATGCTTTGCTGAACTAGGGGAGGTTTTTTTAAAAAAATATTTTTAGTCTTATATCCCACCCTTTTCCCAGCCGAAGCCTGGCTCAGGGCAACTCACAACAGGTAAAACAGTATAAAAACATAGCAAACATAGCAAATTACTGCAATTAAAACCAAACACTCTCTAGATTAAAAGCAGATGGCACTCATTACCAGCACACAGGGGCCAAGGCCGGCCTGGAAAGCAGTCAGGGTCCCTATTCCAGGTCTTTTAGAATGTAGAAAGGGAATGGGGAGGGAGGACAGCTATGTTGGAAAACCTTTGCTGCTAGGGTTGCCAACCTCCAGGTACTAGCTAGAATACCTCCTGCTATTACAACTGATCTCCAGCCGATATAGATCAGTTTGGCATGCGGAAGGTCCCAGGTTCAATCCCCGGCATCCCTAGTTAAAGGGACTAGACAGTAGGTGGTTTGAAAGACCTCTGCCTGAGACCCTGGAGAGCCGCTGCCGGTCTAAGTAGACAATACTGACTTTGATGGACCAAGGGTCTGATTCAGTATAAGGCAGCTTCATGTGTTCATGTGTTCTTATGTGTTCAGAGCGGTGGACTCTGATCTGGAGAACTGGGTTTGATTCCCCACTCCTCCACATGAAGCCAGTCACATCCTCATAGCCCCACATACCTCACAGGGTGCCTGTTATGGGGAGGGGAAGGGAAGTTGATTGTAAGCCGGTTTGACTCTTCCTTAAGTGGTAGAGAAAGCAGGCATATAAAAACCAACTCTTCTTCTTCTCCTTCTCCTCCTCCTCCTCCTCTATGCTAATAGCAGAACTTCAAACCTGTGCTGGGATGGAAGGGTTAAACCTTTCATTCATTTCCTATGTGGTCCCACTCTGGACCGGGGCTGTACACCCCAGATCCCTGCCCCATACAGTTTTAGCCAAGAATGACATGTTTGCATCCATTCAGGTAACATGTGCTACACAAACAAAAGCACTGCATTTCTAGACAACGCAACACGATTTTACTCCCAACTTTACAACTGCAACCAAACATTCGTAAGTGTTCTGAAGCAGCTATAGGAGCCCAGTGCATACAATAGTACCCTGTTATTTTCAGGCTTCAAAAAAGCACTTAATACACAACAGGAATTTGCACATAGCCCAGTAAGCTGAAGAAAAACAGTCGCCCCTGCTTGTGCAAAGCTAGCTTTGTACAGACATTAGAGCCCAAGGTCAGTATATATTACTTGAGAAAAAAAGGTACACCAATTCCTCTCTAGGAATTGCCTGGAACTCTATGATAAAACCATAGATTTTTTTTTTGGGGGGGGGGTATTCCATAGAGATGCATGATGCCACTTCAAGGGAAAGCCCAAAAGTGACACTAGACCATCAGCATGATGGCTATTTTAAATTTTGTCTCCCATAGCAGCCCAGAGTGGTGGTAGGAAACAAGAACCAAGTCCACTGGGGGACTGGCAACTCTAAGCATGAAGTACAGTACTAGTTTGAACCTTTAAAATTTATATAATCTGAGCCTGAGGACCATCTCCTCCCCAATGAACCTGCTTGTTCCAGTGTGACCTTTCTGTAGGTGCCCACCTCAGCAGCTGTCAGGGACAAGCCCAGCTTGGGGGCAGTCGGGTTTGCCTACCACCAAGTGGCAGGGGACCACACGGCTGGCCTCCACCCAAGTGGGTTTCTCATATGGTTCCCATCTCATATGTTTCTATCTCATATGGTTCCCAGCCATCTCATATGGTTCCCAGCATGCAGGCTGGGAGAAATGCATCTGCTGACAGGCGGGTTCGCCAATGCCTGGGATCACGCCCCCAATGCCATGCCAATGCTTGTTTGCTGTAACCAATAAAAATTGTGGCCATTTCCATCCAGCTACTGCCTCCTGTGTTTTCAGTCTCAAGCCAGGGTCAGTGGATAATCAGGTTGGGGAGTAGTCTTTCATGCTGGGTGAGAAAGCCTTGCAGTTAGGTAGCTGGCTCTAGAGACTCCCTATCTTGGCGCCAGGTCAGCAATCATGACACACTTTACGAGATCTTTTTTCTCCACTTTGATTTATTGAGCAACTATATGGCAGTGATGTGTCATGGAAAGAACATTTGTGATCATAAACAAGAATATTCTGATATTCTCCTGTGCACCCAATACCGGCTATGTCTGCCTTTTCTCCATTTCAGGTCCATATTATTGGTGTGTAAGGGATAAGCAATGAACAGGATTGAAGGAAACTGGACAGGAGGGGGGCAAATGAATAGGGTTGCCAGGTTCCTCTTTGCCACCGGCAGGAGGTTTTTGGGGCGGAGCCTGAGGAGGGCGGGGTTTGGGGAGGGGAGGGACTTCAATGCCATAGAGTCCAATTGCCAAAGCAGCCATTTTCTCCAGGTGAACTGATCTCTGTTGGCTGGAGATCAGTTGTAATAGCAGATCTCCTGCTAATACCTGGAGGTTTGCAACCCTACAAATGGAGGAAGAAAAAGTCTCCCTTTCCCAATGTTACTCTTGCTTCAGCTGAGTCTAGAACCAATTCAGACAGTTGATCTATCTAACCCACCTAAGTAATGGTGGCTTTTCTCCCTGCATCTGGGGTGGGGGGTAGGTGGAGATGGCAGAGACAGAACCTCTGTCTTTCAGCGTGCAAGGTATTTTCTCTACTAGTGAGCATGGTACCTGCTTTATGTATTAATCCACTCCCTATTTACATGATTCCTGCCACCCTTCATTCATCCCTAGCCTCCATTCACACTCCTGCTATGGTTGCCAATGTCCAGGTATGGACTGGAGATCTCCTGGGATCACAACTGATCTTCAGACTAACCATGCATTCCTGAGTGGAATGCCTGCGCCACTGTTGGAGGCAACACAGTGGCCAAAAATCTGTGCAACCCTCATAGGGTTGCACGGGAGATACACCACCTAAAAGGTGGCATATCTCGGCCCAAAAAAGAGGGGGGGGGCGTTCCCAAACCGTAACAGCTTAGGAGGCCCCCTAATGTTCTCCAACCACAAATCCTCCCTGCACATTATTAGCTATTGATTTTAGAAAACCCTAGTATGTCCAGGAGATGTGCTAGACAATGGGAGTTCAACTGAAATTGATCACTGTTATTTACTATAGCGTGTCTGTTTTCAAAATGGTGGGCCATTCAGCTACACTCAAATATCTGGATTTATGCCAGCAATAAGCATGGCCTGATGTTCCAAATAAAATCATCTACTCCACAGATGATGAATATTACAATTTTCAATATAAGCATTAGGTTCTCCAGATTCAGAGATGGACTCTGAGGCTTACAAACATCTGGGAACATTTTATAAAGTGGATTAGAACCTGATGAGAATTCAAAACTTGTCTTATGTTTTGTCCAAACCTTCATCTTAATTAGGTTCATATTCCTCGCAAGCAGACATATTTTATGTTTGTTTTGACATCAGAGGCATCTGGTTAATTAAATGTCAGAAAAAGCAAAGGTGGTAGAGAAGACAACTGGCATAAATAAAATATGTACATATGTGTGTGCATGTGTATCTGGAACTAAATGTCTTCCTTATCTCTTGAAATCTTCCCCTTCCCATCATAAAATTCTATATTTTCGCAGAAATGAACGAGAGAGTTTAAGAGAGAGTTTACCTTGGGAGTTTAAGAGAATAAATTAAATGAGCTGAAAAGCAAAATCTTTTTTGCCTTGAATTTCTAGCATCGAATATAGTTTTGCTGTTTTCATTCTGAAGGTCAAACTCTCCCTTTTTGTATCAAGCTTATCTGGAATATCTTTTTTAAGACATTCGCTTCAGTTGTTGGGAGGTGGGATACACATATGCGCAAACCCTAACAGAGCAGGGCAACTGTTAATTCAGTGTCAAGATAGCTGTTTGCCTGACCTTAACAGGTGTGAACACTTAGCTACAACTAAACTGAATTAAAGCAAGAGGTGTCATTAACCCCTTTTAACCTCATATTATTAAACATACCTTGTAATAATAACGAAATGTGATAAGGAGCACCCACGCACAAGATTTTGTTTTGAAGTTGTTGGACCGAAACAGCATCTGATTAATTCTGTTTAAAATGGAATAAATGTATTACTTCTGTAGGTAAGACACAGCTGAGGTACAACTGTGGAGTCTAACTGGAACCAAAACTGCTTTTTCAGAAGGGCAGGTCCCAGAAGCTAATATTCATATTCATATAATTTTCCATTGCTTCCAGTTTGTTTCAGTTAGAATGATAATGTCAAGGTTGCTCTATTATTAAAATTACTGTAGATCTCAAAGGACACAAAGAAATCTGGAACTGATAAAGACAGTTGCCTTCCAAATTTCTAGAGTGTATATATCTTTGGACACAATGTGTATAACCCTACTACCAAGCAGCCTCTATTTCATTACTGTTGCCATCTGATATCTCAGAGGAAGAAGCAGAAAATGACCAAGTACCCTCAATATCCATCTGGCACACGCATACAAATCCTTTCATCTATAGAAGAACTTTTCTCATATCCCTTTAAGTTTTCAGACTGCGTATAGAAAATACCAAGCCCTAGAAGAGAAAAATGTTTTCCTATCTACATAATCAATCAGTCCGATCTTAATATTTTGTTGACATTTATCACTGTAGTATCTGAAACCCATTAAATGTCAAAATGAGTGGTCAATTACTTTCAGTCTTTGGGATGATTAGCACAATTGCATTTAATTACATTCATTAGTAAACTCCATTTTTTCGGGCGACAGTTGTGTGAAAAAAATAACAGAAGCTTACTTTGTCTTTTTCTCTGCCATCAGTGGGAATTCGTAAACCAGATTAGTACACAGTAGCCTATGCTTTTTGAAACAGAGCTATTAAGAAATGGGGAAATAACTTTACAGTGATAAATCCTCATTTGTTTTCATTCCAAATGGAGATGAAAAAGCAGGAAAATATAAAATCAGGTTACAGAATTAATGTTCCAAGACATTGTGTTCAATCACTGAGAGACTCTCATGGACAAAATACTATAAAACATAAGGAACTGCTGTGAGAAGAGGGAATTGAGCAAAATTGCTCTGACTTCCTTTCCTCTGATGGTGGAGGAACTGCAATGGAGTAAACTTTTTATTGGCACAAGAGGGAGGAAGGGCAATTTTGCTCAATTTCCCCTCTTCATTATAACAACTAATCAGGACTAATCCAAATTGCATCTGTTCTGTTTTGAGGTTCCTCTCTCTCCAGCTTCATTTCCTTGCCTTCCACCATCTTGCTGGGTATCTTAGGCAGGTCTCCCTGGAAGGAAAGGGGGTTACACCCATCTTGTTTCTTTTCCTTTCCCCAGGACCATAGCTCTTGCCACATCAGAGCTGTGTCCTCTTTTCTTCTCAGGAACCTGCCGTTACAGGTCCAAATACCTCCATCCCTTCCTGGTCATATCCAGCCTCTCTCTGAGGGAGGGCGGTGATTCACTCATCCCTGGTTTCTCCTATTGAGCTGCTGGATGGCTCCTCCCCTGAGGCTGCACTCTCTCCTGTCCTGTTGGTTATGCTAAGACTTGGATGGGATAAACTGCTAGCCCTTAGGCCCCGCCCATGCTTTTCCCTGGCCTTCCCAAACCCAGGCCTCTGGTCCTTCTGCTGTTGGGCTTAGCTGTCCTGCTATAGGCTGCTCTGGCTCTACCCTAGCTTCTATCCTGGATGGCTGCTCTAGCCCCTTCAGGGTTTCTGCGGAGGCTTGCCTTCGTTCAGGCCTCTCTGGCCCTGTCCTGGCTTCTTCTGAGGCTGTGGAGTAGGGCTGCCAGATCCTGGTTGGGAAATACCTGGAGGCCTTTGGGGCAGAGCCTGAGAAGGGTGTAGTTTGGGGAGGGGAGGGACTTAGAGTTCAACTGCGAAAGTGGCCATTTTCTCTAGGCGAGCTGATCTCTATTGGCTGGAGATCAGTTGTAATAGTAGGCGATCTTCAGCTTGTACCTGGAGGTTGGCAACTAGTATTGTGCATATTGATAAACCCAAACTGAAAATAAACCTGAAATTAGCTGTTTTGGTAATTTTTGGGATTTGGGTTTACAGGATACCAAAACCTGGGGATAAAGCCAAAGCCGAATAGGTGATTCCCAAAAAAGTCTAATGGCTATTCTGCTTTTCGGGTTCGGCTATTCACTTTTGCTCAGAGGCACAGTTCTGTGCTTTCCCCCCTTGTTCGTTCTTTCTTTTTGACTGGCTTTGTTAGGGCCCCATAGTTGGGGCCCTAACAATGCACAAATGTCCTGTGCATTGAAAGTGGATTGAAAGTGCATTATTTGGCATGTGTGAAAGCTCCCCACGTGTCCCAATAATCAGCAGTAAGCCTGTTTTGTGACTAAGGGCTGAGGATAAGGCCTGGTATTTTATATATAAATAGCATGCCTGTTTGTGTGTTGCTACCCTACAATTTTCATTGTTACCATGCATTGTTTTTTTAAAAAACAAACAAATCCTTTGCATGTTTTGCTTATATATGTGATGTTCCTTTACAGACAAGATGTTTACTTTTGTATCTGCTCTTCTCAGATGTGCTGTTTACCATATTATTTATCAAAATGTTTATACATTCACCTTTCCTCTTGGCTTAAAGCAGTTTACAAGTAGTAATTTAACATTTGAATTCAAAGCACTAGTCTTAGGAATGTCTGTAATTTTTGTTTTGTGTTTATCATGCAATACATGGATATGCTTTTCCTGAGATTCCAGGTTCTCAAGGCTACGGAAGTGTCCACAGACACTGGCAACACGTAGCAGTGTTCTATCTTTGTTCTTGGGTTCTGTGCCTGAAGTTCCATGAAAGTTGATCTTTGGAGAAAAACTCTGGGTTTAGCAATAGGACAAATCTTAAATGCTGTGCTGCTGCGGAGTCTACTCATCCATACTCCTTTTGCATGGAACAAGACATAAATTCTTTTATTGGGAGATGGCTTTCCTACCTCAGGGTGACCCTTTATTGTAAATGCACTCTCCTTTACTGATAAATTATTAATGAAATTATCTTTACACCGGAAGATGACTTCCCTGTAACTTGAAAATTCATTTTGAGATTTTGAATTATGGGTCTGTGCCCTATCAAGTAAGATGAGCCTTTGGCTGCTTCAAATTAAGAGACACACACATTGGCGCTCTGATAGCTATTAACATCTTGATAACAAACAATTCAGAACACATTAGTCTCAGCATAAAGTGTAGTTAATGCAATAGACCAGATGTTCCAGTGGTAGCTATGCAGATAAACCAGTGTTATGATCCAAACAGAATTATCTTGAATACATTCATGTAGAATTTGTGTGTGTATGTGTGTTAAGTGCCGTCAAGTCGCTTCCAACTCATGGCGACCCTGTGAATCAATGTCCTCCAAAATGTCCTGTCTTTGACAGCCTCGCTCAGATCTTGCAAATTGAGGGCTGTAGCTTCCTTTATTGAGTCCATCCATCTCTTGTTTGGTCTTCCTCTTTTCCTGCTGCCCTCAACTTTTCCTAGCATGACTGTCTTTTCTAGTGACTCTTGTCTTCTCATAATGTGACCAAAATATGATAGCCTCAGTTGAGTCATTTTAGCTTCTAGGGTCAGTTTAGGCTTGCTTTGATCTATAACCCACTGATTTGTTTTTTTGGCAGTCCATGGTATCCATAACACTCTCCTCCAACACCATATTTCAAAGGAATCTACTTTCTTCCTATCCACTTTCTTCAAAGTCCAGCTTTCACACCCATACATAGTAATAGGGAATACGGATGCATGAATTAACTTAATCTTGGTGGCCAGTGACACGTCCTTACACTTCAGAATCTCTTCTAGCTCTTTCATGGCTGCCCTTCCCAGTCTCAATCCCCTTCTGATTTCCTGGCTACAGTCTCCCTTTTGGTTGATGATGGAGCCAAGGAATAGAAAGTCTTCAACAATTTCAATTTCCTCATTGTCAACCTTAAAGTTGTGTAATTCTCCTCAGAATGTGCCCTGTCTGAAGACATGACTTTTACCAGTCTTATTCCAATGTAAATGTCTGGAACTCGACCCCGTTCTGGCTCATTGCATAGCCCTGCCTATACTAAACTGAAGGACTCAGTACAAGTCTTAGCCATGGATAAGAAATTACAAGATATGCTAGCCAAACAAACAGAGGCAACAAATAAGCAGCTTGAACAGATGTCTACACAGATGTCTACACAGATGGCACAGTTAACTTCTATGATGACAAACCTAGGTCAAGCATCTCAAGCTATTGATCACAAATTGGGTGTGATAACAGGAGATCTTAAAGAAGTAAAAACCCAAATGAGCATTATGCAGTCAGATATGCAAACAATGGACTTATCAATAAAGAAAGTGATGGAAGAGCATAAGGATACAAAGAAAAATTAGTAAGCCAAGAAAAACAGATTGAAACAATACAATTAAATCAGATAACTGTAAAAGATCAAATAGCAATGATGGAGATGAGAGTGAGAGAGACCAACCTTCGTCTGCGCAACCTTCCAGATATGATGGGAGACAACAAAGAAATTGTAATCCCAAATCTGGCTTACCTGTTTCAGATGGATCAACAAGAATTGAACCAAGCTATTAACAGAGTATACAGAATACCATTACCTGCTAGAATGAAAAGATCTAAGCCAAGAGACTTGATGATAGTGTTCTATGACACTAGGATTAAGGATAAGATCATGAAGATGCATTATGACAACCCGGTGTCAGCAGGAGACATTCCTCTAATTTTATTAAAGGACATACCAAGACATTTACTCTCACAGAGGAATAATTACAAAGAATTTGTGTCTGTTTTGAAAGCTAATGGTATCAAATATCGCTGGATTATGCCACAAGGCTTGGCTTTTACCTACAAAGAAATGAAAATGACAATTACATCTACAGCAGATGTGGGAAAATTTCTGAGAAAATATAAATCAGATCTTAAAGGATTAACTGGGGATCAAAAGGAAGAGGAAGAAGAACAAGAAGAAGAAGAAGAACCACAGGGAGCAGCAGGAGGAACTAAATTATAGACTGCATATTTTGCTTCAATAATCATTGTACCATGGCAAAAGTAATTTCTTGGAATGTGAATGGTTTGAATGAAAAAACTAAAAGGGCTAGAATTTTTAAATATCTACAGAAGTATAAATACTCCCTAATTTGTTTACAAGAGACTCATATAGCAAAAAAACACAAAAAATATTTGGATAGGCAAATGCTTGGACAAGCATTTGTGGCATCGGCCGAAACAAAAACTAAGGGAGTAGTAATATATGCTCATTCTAGCCTTAGTCCTGAACTACTATATAAAGACAACGAAGGGAGAATTGTAATTATAAAAACCAAAATATTGGGGCAAAAGACGATTGTAGTAGGAATATATGCTCCCAATGAAGGAAAAACAAAATTTTATGGACAATTGCATGAACTGATCTCTCAATATGCTAATGACCAGATTTTATTGATGGGTGACTTAAATGGCGTTATTCTCCCAATTTTGGATAAAAAATCAAAAGCAAAAGACGAAAATGAAGGATGTTTACCTAAAACTTTCTTCACCATGGCTACAGAATTGGAATTACAAGACATCTGGAGAACAATGAATACTACAGCCAAAGAATATACCTTTTATTCAGCGAGACATGACTCACACTCCAGAATAGACATGATTTGGTCTAGTAAATCAATTTTTACGCAACTACGTAAAATACATATTTTACCAAGAACTTTCTCTGATCACAATCCGGTTACATTTGAGTGGAACAATAAACAAGCATTTAGATGGCGATTGAATGATAAACTTCTAAAGGAAAATAAGATTCAAAAAGAATTATATGATCTGATTAAAGATTTTTTTGAAGTCAATCTTAATGGAGAAACTACGTTGAATATAGTGTGGGATGCGTTTAAAGCAGTTCTAAGAGGATTTATGATACAGAAACATGCAGCGTGGAGGAAAACTCAACTACAATTTACCAATAATATACTTTGGGATTTACAAAATTTGGAACAAGAACTTGTTATGGCGTTACAAGAAGAAGAGAAAAATGAAATACAAATGAAGATTTCTGTATCTAAACATCAATTAAATTTGGTCATAATGGAGGAAATGAACAAAAACTTAAAATTTGCCAAACAAAAATATTTTGAACATGCTAATAAACCTGGGAAATTTTTAGCAACACAACTGAAAGACTCATTTCAGAAGAAGATTATAACAAAAATTCAAACTGCTAAAGGACCAGTTCATTCAACTACAGATATACAAAAAGAATTTGTTTCATTTTACACTAAGCTGTATCAGAAAGAAAATATTTCAAAACAGAAAATAGATAAGTTTTTAAGTTCAATACAGATGAATATCCTCTCAACAGACCAACGAGAATGGATAGATGCTCCAATCACAAGGGAAGAAATACAAGAAGCAATAATGAAACAAAAGACGGATAAGACACCTGGACCAGATGGAATAACTGCTTTATTTTATAGAACATTTAGGGACAACTTAGCAGACTTCTTTGTATCACTTTGCAATACAATTTTGGATAAGGGAGTAGCCCCAGAAACTTGGTCGCATGCATACATATCGTTGATACCCAAGGAAGGAAGAGACCCAGAAAGAACATCAAATTATAGACCTATTTCGTTGTTAAATGTGGACTATAAGATTTATGCCTCGATCTTATCGAATAGGATAAGAAAATTCATCAAAGACCTTATACATGAAGATCAGGCGGGCTTTGTTCCAGGAAGGCAAATTAAAGATAATATAAGAATCTTATTGGACTCATTAGAATATTATGACCAGAATATACAACGATCAGCCGCCTTTGTATTTTTGGATGCGGAAAAAGCCTTTGATATGGTCTCATGGGACTTTATGGAAAAAACATTGGTAAAATTAAATTTTGGAGACCGTTTTTTGAAAGGTATATCAGCCATTTATACATCCCAACATGCGAAAATTTTGGTGAATGAATCAATGTCGGAAAATTGTCAAATTAAGAAAGGAACTAGACAAGGCTGTCCTTTGTCTCCGTTATTATTTTTGTTGGTGTTGGAAACACTATGTTGTAAACTAAGGAGTATGGAGGACATTCGTGGTCTAAAAATTAAAAAACATGAATTTAAATTGAGAGCATTCGCGGATGACCTCCTGTTAATTCTGGAAACCCAACACAATCAATGAAGTTACTACAAGAGACTCTGGACGACTTTGGGGAAATATCGGGATTTAAAGTCAATCAAGAAAAAACAAAGACAATATTCAAAAATTTATCAGAAATAGAACAACAGGAATTCAGTACGTTTACAGGTTGGGAGAAGGCCAATAAAGTTAAATACTTGGGAATCTGGATCTCAGCGAAGAGCAAAGAATTGTTAACCAACAACTATCTTAAATTATGGGGTAAAATAAAAACTGATATGATTATTTGGTCAAATAAAAAGTTGTCACTATTGGGACGTATTTCAACAATTCAAATGAATGTGTTACCAAGGATGCTCTTCTTATTCCAAAACTTGCCTATAATATCACATGTTAAATACTTTGATACTTGGAGGAAAGACATTTTAAATTTCATCTGGCAAGGGAAAAAACCGAGGATTGCTTATAGATATCTGGTGGACCTTAAAGTTAGAGGAGGCTTAGCACTACCAAACTTTCAACTTTACGCTGAAGCGGTAGCCTTAACATGGCTAAAAGACTGGATAACCTTATCAAATACACGTTTATTGGAGCTTGAAGGCTTTAATAATATTAGTGGATGGCATGGCTATTTATGGTATGATAAAATTAAGATACAAGCATCATTTAGGAATCATATAATCAGGTCCTCTCTACTGCGCATCTGGATGAAATACAAACATATTTTGGAACCAACAACTCCGATGTGGATTTCACCGCAAGAAATGCTAACACTTCGACCACTTAGACCGGACAAATTCATAATCTACCAGGAATTAATTAATTGGGAGGGGAAAAAATGTTCATTAAAGGAATTTCAATTTCTCAAAGAGGATTTACAATGGTTGCAATATTGTCAGATTAAATCAGTTTTTGTACAAGATATGAAAAATGGATTTTCTAAAGAAAAGTCCCCTTTCCACAAGATGTTACTAGAGAACAATCTGAAATTGATCTCTAAAATGTACAATCTACTCTTAACATTATATTGTGAGCAGGAGACAATTAAACCAACTATGATTGATTGGGCTCAAAATATTGGACATGATATTCCTTTAAACAAATGGGAAAGACTTTGGTCAAAAGACTTGAAAGGAATAAATGCGCAATCAATTCGAGAAAATATTTATAAAATGATGTATAGATGGCATTTAACACCTAAGAAGATGGCAAAGATATATAAAGTGACATCCCCCAAATGTTGGAAATGCAATAAGGAAATTGGTTCCTTTCACCATATGTGGTGGACTTGTGATAAAGCTAAAGACTTTTGGGATATGATATACAATGAACTGAGACTAATAGTACAAAAAAATATACCCAAAACACCAGAAATGATGCTATTAAGTATGATACCTGACGACTTGTTAATACAAAGAACTTTTTTGATTTATGCTACAACAGCTGCGAGACTGCTTTATGCAGCAAAATGGAAGGGGGCAGAAATTCCCGAGAAAAAAGACTGGATTGGGAAAATGTTCGAATTGGTGGAAATGGCAAAACTTACTGCCATTTTAAATGAAAAAGACAAAGTTCGATTCTTAGGGGAATGGGAGGATTGGATGAAATACTGTGAATATGAATTAAAACTGGGGAAAATGGAAGAATACTTATTAATCTGATCTAGAAGATACAATTAATAGTAAGAGTTATAATCATTTAGATTAATAGAAAATGTTCTATGAAAGTTAAATGAATTTATAACAGTTAAGATCAGACCAATTACGATGGGATGAATATTTTATTAAGAGGCGGAGAGAGGTGATGGGGAAGTCATAAATTTTCCTCTAATTTGTTTTTTTTTGTTATGAATTCAAGAAATTATAACAACATAGAGTTAGAATTTTGATTTTGAATTTCATATTGCTTTTATTGTTGTTTACTATCATGGAAAATTTGTATTATAAAAACCAATAAAATTATTATAAAAAAAAAAAAAAGAATGTGTGGATGAGAAAAAAATGATGATTAAAAAGACAAATAGCCTCTGAATAAAAAACACACCGGGCGAAAATGCATGGTCGCTTTAGCCTCCTTTATTCCCGGTTTCAGCCAGGATTCAGCCAGGATTGAACGCATGTTCTGCGAAATGCATGCATTCGATCCTGGCTGAATCTTGGCTGAAACAGGGAATAAACGAGGCTAAAGCGACCGTGCGTTTTCATCCACAAAGAGAAAGGGTTTATTCAATCTGTTTGTTTGTTTATTATTTATTTATTTAAGATATTTATCAGGGTTTTCCCACCAAAATGACTTTTAAAATGAAAAAAAAAAAACAATACTCCTGGTGGAATGGCTGTAGGAGGGTCAAGAAGATAGAATCTGAGAGAGCTGCCTGTAGTCTTTTCCTCAGCCTCAAATTTATTTGATTACTAGCTTTACCCTGCCACGCATTGCTATGGCCCAGTCTGGTTAAATGGAAAAGAAAGAAAAGAGAAAGCGCACGTTTCTAATATGTTTAATTTCACAATGCTTGTGGGTATACAATATTTTTTGTGGTTCCATTGTCTGTGCAGATATAGAGATTGTCTGGTTTGCCGACTCTAGAACACGCAACATATAATTGTCCATGTGAGAAGCAATCCGTGTGTAGATCTAAACCGCACAATTGTAAAGATTGGCTCTGAGCTTTGTTGATGGTGATTGCAAACGCCAATCAAATTGGGAATTGCAATCTCTTAAATTGAAATGGCATATCCATTGGAATCATAGGAATGCGAGGAATGAGGACATCTTCACCTTTGAAAGGTCCTGTCAAGATTTCCTAGTTGCAGTTTGCCACTTCTCTGGTCTCATGCAAGTAAACCGAGGAATAAAATCTAGCTAGCTAGCTAGGACTTGACATCAAGCATAATGTTTGTGGATTTTTGGTCCAGTCTGAGAGCATCCCAATTACATTTGCCCCCGTAAGAAGATGGCAAGACCTTTGTACACAACCTCTTTTGAACCACTCCTTTTGCTTGCCTCAGATTTCTCCGTCTTCTACATAAAGTGAAGAAAAGTAATAGCACTAAGAAATGATATGAAAAGTTAAGAAGCTGATTTCTATTTGTTGCCATCTTCTGCCCTTGGAGTAGGGGTCACTGGGGATGTGTTGGGGGGGGGGGAGGTAGTTGTGAATTTCCTGCATTGTGCAGGGGGTTGGACGATGACCCTGGTGGTACCTTCCAACTCTGTGATTCTGCAAACTGTTTTTCTGAAGTCCATGAAAGCTCATGGTGAGATGGAGTGTATTAGAATCAAATAATTAAATACAGGTTCATGGCAGCTAATTTTATATGCAGGTCCAACAAATAGAGATGCCGCTGATCATATGACATTCTAGCTTGAAACTCAGCTGTGCCACACTCGAGTATTACAAGGACAGCTAACACTTACTTAAGAGCTCTTCTGATAAATAACTGTAAAGCAGTCCTTTTCATGTGTGCACATTATGCACAGGAGATGGGAGCTTTTCTTTCTGGCAAGAAATCTGATATCCTCTCTTTCCCTTGCTTGCCCTTTAATGCATGAATATTAGAGAGATCCTGCTGGAATATGGGCAAGGGAGGAATATGAAGGAAAAGATAATCAAGGCTTTACTTTTATAGGAAACCCAAATGTTTCCCTTTCCTTGATCTGCCTTAGCTTCTCCTAAATATGAAAGTAAGTGAAAGTGCAAAACCAGTGAATGTACTTGAGAGAGTGAGCACCATTGAACTGGGAGGAAAGGACAGTCATAATTTGGCTCTTAGATTCATGATCTGCATGAGGCTGACTTGAATCCAAGGAGAGACAGGGAGCTTGCCCATCTCCAGCCTTGATCCTGTGTATGATGGATGAAACAACATTGAATTCTTCCAGTATATTTCTGCTATTTAAATATATTATGGAGATGCAGGCCTGTAGCCAGGAATGTTATGGTAAAGGAAGATGAGTACACCAAAAGGGGAGGCTATTTAGTATAGCGTGTGTTGCTTTAACGGCCAACAGATGGCGCTGTTTTTCAAAAAAGCATGTTTTTACCTGTCACAGGTAAAATAAGCAGGTTTTTACCTGTCACAGGTATATAAAAACACGCACGTATTTGAATGCAATGTTGTGTCAAAATTTCAAAGCAATCGGTGAAGAACTTTCGGAGATTTAAGATTTTGAACAAACGAACATTTACATTTTTATTTATATAGATTGAAGACATGTTTCTGCTCCATCTGACTCATGCAATTTACAAGGCAGCTAATGGTCAAATCTTAAAAAAAAACAAGATTGACTATTAAAACAACAAATGTCATAGAACTGCAGCAAACTGCACTTCACGCAGTAGTGTAAAACTTGCATTTCTACCATATCTGGTTGACCTATTTATGAATTTTTGAAGGTATTAGCATATCTGTTTGATTTTTAAAGCATTAAATACTGCCAGTAACTGCAAGTAGCCAGAGCTCCTAGGGATGTTATTCATAAATGTGGCACAAGTTACTTCCGTGTGAAGTGCTCCAAATTACCATGCAAGTCCCTGCACATAACACCATACAAATGGGTGCCTGTCCCAAATAAAAGATCACCTTATTGATTTGATATAACCCAATCACATACTTTTGCCTAAGAGAGAAAGACAGATATATTATACAATCACCTTTTCTTCTACAGCAAACCTGGATTCCTGGAAAATGTATCTTTTTGTAATGCAACAAGTCTTTTCATGTCAAAACGAGTCCTTTTTCTTTTTTTTAAAAAAACCCCACTGTTAAGGAATTGCAGTGCTTCCTTTTCATCAGTCTTGTGTGTGCTAGCAGGTGCAACTTGACATTCTTCAAACAAACTTCTCCCTCTGTGGCGGGAGAAAAGCACCGGCAAATTCTTGTCCTTTGATATGATGCATACCTGTCAAAATTTACAGAGAAAGTGAAATTGCCACTTGGAAAGAAATGGTTACTAGAACATGGAGGCTCTGTAGTATGCTGTGACTTAGATGTATTGCTACTAACACATCAGGCATAAAAAAAATGTTCCCATTATGTCAACTGAACGTTGAGGCTGTGCATCAAAAATTCTCTGAAATCTCAAAGCAAATGTTCTTCCATCATGCTGCTTTATTGTCATCAGCATGTCATTGTTATGCCTACTGTGTTTTGAACTAAAAACCTTTCATATTCTACAACCTCTCCCCCCCCCCCGCAAAAAAAAAAAAATCTAGGCTTCTGTTTCCAGAGTTTCTTATGGCTACTATTTAGCATGTTGTTTGCTGTTATGGCTTACTTGGCTCTATACTGAACGGAAACATCATACTGTCTCTGTTTATATTCTAAGGGAATGTTTCAATACCAACTCTATTCAGTATTTTATCTGGAAAGTGCTGAGCCAGTGTGGGGTAGTGGTTAAGAGCGGTGGACTCTGATCTGGAGAACTGGGTTTGATTCCCCACACCTCCACTTGAAGCCTGCTGGGTAAGTTAGCCACAATTCTCTCAGAATTCTCCTGGCCCCACCTACCTTACAGGGTGCTTGTTGTGTGTGTGTGTGTGGGGGGGGAGATGATTCTAAGCTGCTTTGAGATTTCTTATGGTAGAGAAAAGAAGGGTATAAAAAAACCAACTCTTCTGCAACTCTTCTTCTTTTTCCCTTGGGAGATCTCCACACCGACAATGTGCTCAGTGAGTCCACTGCACAGCCTGTGCCGGCCCTAGGACTGGCCTCATCAGCCTCCTTCATAACAGTAAAGCATTTGGTGTGTAAAAACTTTGGAAATTTGATGCACTGCCTGTTCATGTCTGAGACCCAAAATAACATACTGCACCATATAGATCTTCCCTGTGGAAGATCAACATGCCATATGCATCCACTGTCATTGCTTAAAGGTTACATGCTTGAAGTTCAACCAAGATAAACATTCCAAATATGAGTCAAATTGTCCTGATTTGCCCATTGAAATAAGAGTTAGAAGAGAATTATGAAACACTTGCACGTCCACCTTCTTTGCTTTGCTGTAGTGTCCCCGATCCCAAAATTGGCTTCAGAGATGTGAGTACCTTCTTGAGGTGCACTTCTTGTATGTGTGGCTCACCCCATAATTAACAAGGAGAAATAAAAGGGCCACACAAGTCACAGGAGATAAGAAATACGGGCAAGGCCGATGGTGCATAAGTGGCTACTGATCTTGTATTCTTTTTGAAAATCACTGCAAGACTAACAGATTCTCCCGAAGAAACCTCTTGGCAAAACATGTAAGGCCAAAACATGTATGGAATTTTGGGAATTTTAACAGAGTAATAAAATATATTTTTACTGTATTTTGCACAATTTCCTTGGCCTTTTCTTTTATCTCATCCCACTACTAATACATTTGATATAATAATTTCTTTTCATTTTAGGTAACGCATGTGCAATATGATCCTATGCATGTTTACTCAGACGTAATGCTACACTATTCAGTGTGATTCACTCCCTTAGCAAGTATATATGAGATTCAAGATTTATTAATATTGTGCCAATGAAAAATGGCCATGCTTGGTAACTGAATTATATCATTTTAAAAATTGTGTCATATAAAAGTATCAGAGTAGAATGATATAAATCTGTGTTCAAATCTTCACTCTTCACAAAGTTCACCAGGTTATCCTGGGCCATTCACTGTCTCCCAACATAATCAACAGCACAGTATTGTTGTGAGGATTAAATAGGAGAGGTCCTTGCAGAATGGGCAGGATAAAAATTTAATAAATGTATATAAATATAATTTATGTTTTACAGAGAGCAAAATCCCATAGTTGTAGTAAGGCATTGACAGACATTCTTCTAGATTGATTTTTCAGGTGTCTTACTTTTATGGTAAACGAACCGCGCATTCCCGAGAATTGGTGTACGGGAACGGCGGGGAGAAGGCACAGGCGAGTGGTCTCCTAACACCGTTCCCTGTACGCCAACAAACAAAAAAAAAGCCATTTCACTGCTTTTTTTTTTGTTTAATGGGACCTTTTTTCCCATTGAAAAGCAGGCACAGCAACGCTGTTCCCGACGGCGGTGTAATAGGGCGAACAGGGACAGGAAGCCGCCGACTGGTGGCTCCTTCCCCCAGCCCACCCCAGGAACGCCCCGGGAACCCCCACACACACACCGGCGCAACAATTCTCTGCTGTGGCCTGTGCCACGGAGAAACCACGCTGGCGGAGGAGCGAGGCGCAGCTCTGCGGTGCTTGGGTACCAGCGGAACTGCCCTCGCCACCAGCATAAGTGCGTCTTGTGGCATGATTAGACACATACGCTGGCAACGAGGTCACACCGCCTCCTAAGAGGACTCAGGGCCCCCCTCAGGAATGCACGGAAAGTCAGTAAACTACAAAGGTCACAATAATAATGAGTCAGATATCTCTGATTTGACAACATGCCATAATATATTTATAATCTGTTAAGATATTTATTTAGTCAGCTATCCCATTTGTTTAAAAAAATAAATTAGGAATTGGCACAACTCAGCACATCCACTACATTGATACAGAGTAATAAATGATCACTGGAAAGATGGCTAATTCTTAGCTACACATTTTTTTGAAAGGTGCCAACTAGAATTGTTTATCAGCAACGGCATCCAGTATTCATTCTGCTTTATGCATAACTGAGAATCAGCCACAAGGACAGTTCCAGAAAGATCATTTTTCAGCATTCCAGAGAACTATTTCAGTCCACCTCGCATATGGACCATGTGGATCCCTAGTCTGATCTCTGACAGTCCCTTGCAAAGAGCTGTTAGGGAACTGAGATCAACATGAATGGTACATGCCAGCTGGCAAGTTGTGATGGCATTCTTCCATACCCTGTGTTTGGGCTGCTCCCCAGTTAAAGAAATCTTACTTAAGAAATTGTGTGTCTTTTAATCTATACATTAATTCAATGTGACTAACCTCTGCGTATGAATAAAACAATGCTTTCGAAGAGGGGGGAAATACTTTGCTTGTTTTTCAACGATGTCTATGTGTTTCACAGCAGACAGCTTCTTCTGTGCTGGTACAGAAGACTACCTGGTGTCACCAGCAGAGGAGAGAGGCTATGAAAGCCAGCCCCACATTTCCTACCACCGCTGTCTTTGAAAGACCTTTAGTGGACAGTGTAAGAAATACTCAGGTAATGTACATGAACTGTTTTGAACAGTCCTATGTAACTGTTAAGTATCACTGATACAAATCTGACAAGATACACTTGTAACTTCACTATAAGCTACCCCATGAAGTTGCATTGTTATACCCACGTTTTTTGTCTTTTGTGGGATGAAATCTGCCAGTTCTGTCTGCCAGAAAGTGCTATCTTTCTCCTTTCCATATCGCTTTCGTTTTTCATTTTTCACCTTTTGTCAGCCAGTCGCTTTTATTGCACTTGCATGTGAAATTAGACAAAGCTTCAGAAATGACACCAGACAGAGACATGGCAGAGCAACTAGGGAAAAGGAAAGTGTGTGAGGCCAAGTCCAGAATTCTTTGGAGAGATTCACTGTCAGACTGTAGTGAGGAAATGCAAAGCACAGCTACCTTTTTTTTCCCTCTGAAGGTGTCCAAAGGGCCCTTCCATCCTCTAGACAAAATGTGCAGTGAGGAAAAATATAAACTAGGCTGGACTTCCATTCTCATTAAAAAGGTAAAGGTCCCCTGTGCAAGCACCGGGTCATTCCTGACCCATGGGGTGATGTCACATCCCGACATTTCCTAAGCAGACTTTTGTTTTACGGGGTGGTTTGCCAGTGCCTTCCCCAGTCATCTTCTCTTTACCCCCAGCAAGCTGGGTACTCATTTTACCAACCTCGGAAGGATGGAAGGCTGAGTCAACCTTGAGCCGGCTACCTGAAACTGACTTCCGTGGGGATCGAACTCAACTCGTGAGCAGAGTTTAGACTTCAGTACTGCAGCTTACCACTCTGTGCCATGGGGCTCTTCTTCCCATTCTCATTAGCAGTGAAATAAAGCAAATCAATATAGGAGTTCAGATTATCTAGGAAAAATAATACAAGGATATCTCTCCTCCCCAAATCCTGTAGATATTGGGCCTTGTGAACTCTCCTAATCCTGCTCAGCAGCCTACATGGTGACTTTCAAATCTCAGTTGGGTCAGCCACGCCATCTGCTAATGTCATGCTCAACACATCCATCTATCAGGGTCATTCAACATTGTGACCAGGAAGTCTGCTTGAAACAAACTCTTCACCAAAGCTTCTCCTTCTCCCCTCACTCCCTCCACAAAAACAGCTTGCTACACAATAATTGTTAAAGTTTGTTACACTTCAAGTAGGAAATGGCAGTAAGGAAAGTCGTGACAATTTGTAACAAGAAGGGAAGAGATATTGCATAAAATGTATATGAAGTAAAGACCATGTTGGCTTCTTTGGTACAACCATGTAGTACTTTGTTGTTCTGTAGTCACAAAGCCATTTCCTTGCCTTCCTTTGACTCAACCTTGTCTCATGCCTTTCTATTTGGTTATGGATTTTCTCATATGTTTGACGCATGTTTCAGTATATGAAGTGTGCTGAAGTTCTTAGTATTACAAGTTGGTAGAGTGATGCATTCCAAAGTAGTTTAGTAATCTGTAAGTAATCTTAATATTTTACTGTTCTACTCAGTCTTGGGGGGAGGGGTGTTCAAGGGTTGCCATGATATGTGTGATGTGCTTTGAGGAGTGGTTTGGATTACAGTTGACAAACTGTGATGTACAGCCTAGTCTCTCTCTCTCTCTCTCTCTCTCTCTCTCTCTCTCTCTCTCTCTCTCTCTCTCTCTCTCTCTCTCTCTCTCTCTCACACACACACACACACACACACACGTAAATGTATTGTGAAGAAAACAAAGATGCAGAGATGCCTTCTGTTTTGTGCTATTTTAATCTTCTCATTCACATTAATCTTCTTATCCCCAAGTCCCACCCTTCCCAAATCTTCAGGAATTTCCCAGCCTGGAGTTGGCAACCTCCTAGGCTTGGACCAGGGAAACCTGGGTTCAGATCTCTGCTCAGTAATGAAGCTCAGTGAGTGACCTAATGCCTCTACCTTGGAAGAGTGTTGTTAGGATAAAACGAAGTGCTGAACAAGAGAAAAACAAACATCATCATGGCCTCCTTGGATGAACTGGCAGGATAAAAATATAAAGAAATATGTTCTCAGTGTTTTTAAGATATTTGTAAGATATCTGTTTGTAAGATATCTGCCTGAGTAGGCTGTTCCTAGGAGGGAAGGCAGCATGGTACAGCCCGATCTCGTCAGATCTCGGAAGCTAAGAAGGGTCAGCCCTGGTTAGTAGTCAGTCAGTATTTTATTACGGTCAATTGACCAGTTCAGCCCTGATTAGTATTTGGATGGGAGACCACCAAGGAATACCAGGGTTGCTATGCAGAGGAAGGCACTGGCAAAACCACCTCTGTTAGTCTCTTGCCATGAAAACCCCATAAGGGGTCGCCATAAGTCGGCTACGACTTGACGGCACTTTACACACACAGGCTGTTCCTAAAGTTTGCTTCACAGTTCACTTCAGAGTATAGACACGCTATGGCAGGTTTAATGTTAACCTCTTAATTTTGTTTGCTAAGTTTACTCATTTATCTTGCTTATTTTAATACAACTCAGTCACTAGAGTTCATGCATGGCTTGCTAGTAAAGCCACTGTTCACAAATAAATATAGCGGTGCAATACTTTGCAGGAGTATTTGTTTTTTTCAAATGGGAAATTTATTAGTGAACTCAATCCTGAACAGCAGTCCCTGTTGTCCAAACCTTTACAACAACTGCCATGACCTCTGATAAAAAAAGAGAGCGGGATCAAAGTTATGAGAAAATAACAAACACCAAAGTATATCTGAATAATCAGAATAATAAATGAATCATTTGACAGAGTTCAGATGGTATCATGGACTTCCTGTCCTATATTAGCATGTTAAGGCTATGTTAATTTAAGTAGAAGGTATACTAGGTGATGAAAAGAGTGACTGTGAACCTCAGACAGTTCAGAATTGAAGGGATGTTTAGGAAAACAAGGAGCCCCGTGGCGCAGAGTGGTAAGCTGCAGTACTGCAGTCCAAGCTCTGCTCATGACCTGAGTTCGATCCCAACGGAAGTGGGTTTCAGGCTCAAGGCTGACTCAGCCTTCCATCCTTCTGAGGTCAGTCAAATGAGTACCCAGCTTGCTGGGGGTAAAGGGAAGGCGACTGGGGAAGGCATTGACAAACTACCCCATAAACAAAGTCTGCCCAGTAAACGTCGGGATGTGGCATCACCCCATGGGTCAGGAATGACCTGGTGTTTGCACAGGGGACTACCGTTGCCTTTTTAGGAAAACACCCACAGTTCAGTGGGAAGTTCCCTGGCTGATGCTAGTTGTGGGGAGCATTATTCACTCAAGGTTCCATGTTCAATATAGCTTGGAAGACTCTGACGTCTTGTTCTTCCAACTGCGTTTAGGGATGTTACTGAATTTTGTGACAGCTCCATTTTGATCCAGATGTTCAAGGTTCTTCTACGCTTTCTCCACACTTGGGGGGAAAAGGGTGGTTGTTCTTTTATCCTGATAGTATTAATGAAGTATAATAGAAATATTGCTGTTAAAAATGAAGCCTGTTTTTCATCAATTGTATATAAATGGTGAATAATGAACAAATGGCATAAAATGGTGCAAAACGCTGTAAAACAAACAAGCTACTAGAAATTTGTCACATAAAATAGGCAAGATGGAAATGGTCTTCTTAGGTGCACACAAAAATTAAAATAAATGGGAAAAAAACATCTTTGTACATTCGCTAGTTCGATGCAACAAGGAACTGTCCTTGAGAAATTCAGATCGTCACGATGACAGAGAACTATAAGGACAAGGTAGAACAGTAATTAAAGTTTGTCTTAATACATTCCTTGCATGATGGACCAAAAAATTCATTCAAACCAAAATTAAAGTAGCCTTGAAGGAAAGAAGAACAACGGACTACATATCGGATTACGGGAATTGTTTTCAGTACATTAATACATCTCTTGCACTGGCGTTTCATGCCTTGTCTAAAAGCTAAAAGATGTGTTTCTTCCCCATCAGATAGGTGAGCTGGTCTTAATGGGCAATATTTTCAGAGCTGATGCCACAATTCACTGGATCTTACTCCCACCATTGAATCATATTATGACATTTTAAAAGATTTTATTCATCAATAGATTGAGGAACATTGACATTTGGAGAACATCCAGGAGGGTAATATATTTAGTATGATTATTTTTTTTCTATGTTTGTAATCCACCTTGAGTCTCAATGAGAAAGGTAAGCTAGAGATGAAGTAATTAAAAAAAAAAGTCACCACAGATGTGAGATCCCTGTAAAGATGCAGAAGCCAGAATTTTTTCTTTCTTTTTTTTTTTTACCGCATTTATAGCCCATTCCTGAAAATTGGGCTGAAAGTCTTCAGGAGGCGGTGTGACCTCGCCTCCAGTGTAAGTGCTTGTAATCGCGTGTTTAAACACACTTATGATGGCGGCGAGGCCAGTCCCGCCATCAGCAGAGTGCCGCAGGACCGTGCCTCCCCCCTCTGCTGGTGCGGTTTCAGGGAAGCATTCAGGGGGCATTCCGGGGGGAGGAGCCGTTGGGTAGGCGGCTTCCTATCCCATTTCGGCCCTTGCTGCCGGCGCTGGGAACGGTGGTGCTGCACCTGCTTTTTAGCAGGAGCAACCTCGCTGTTCCCTATGGGGCGAAAGGCCTCGGTAAAACAAAAAAAGCCGTAACGGCTTTTTTTGTTTTGTTTTGCGGCGTGCGCGATTTGGCTTAGGATTTGGCTTCCCCGCCGACTCCGCACGCTGCATTTTCAGGAATGGGCTGTTATACCTCACCTTTCTCCCAAAGAGGACCCAAAGCAGTTTACACTCCTCTCCTCCATTTTATCCTCACAACACTCTTTGAAGTTGGTTAGGTTGAGAGTGGTGAACTGGCCCAAGGTCACCCAGCAAGCTTTCATGGCAGAATGGGGAACTGAACCTGTTTCTCCCAGATCCCACACCTCACAGGCTGGCTTCCAGTCTTCTCTTTTTTCATAGGGCTAGTTACAGGAAGCACAATGGTGAATTCTGTTCATGGCAAGCAATCCCTATCACCAAGCAAGTACAATCCTGTGAATCAGCTATTACAATCTACTCAAATGCATTTCTTTACTTGAAACATTTGTATCAAAAAAAACCCCATAATTATAAAAAGATATTTAAACAATAAACTTAAACATAGGCAATTTTATTAATCTAAACCAGCAGTTCCCAAACATTTTGAGTCATGGAGAACTTTTCAGGAGAGAAATTCATCACGGAGCACTAATTATCACCTAGCGCCTATATACCAAAACGAATGACAGTATTTTTCTTTCCAATCTCTTCACGGAGAACTAGGAGCTGTTTTGCGAGCACCAAGTGCTGCATGGAGCACAATTCGTGAACCGCTGATCTAAACAACTTGGTACATCCTATGCCAAAGCTTTAAGGTCAGCAATTTCAGAAACAGGAATGGAAACTGGAATATCAGGATCCCATTGTTTTCTCTCTAAGGTGATGATCACTGACGCAGCTAAATATCCTTCCTTCCTTCCTACCTTCCATAGTACAGCTTTATGGGCCATAGCCTTAAGCCTAAGCTAAATGTCCTTTAATATACTGTCCAACTGTGGAGGGCAAATTGCCCTTATTCACAAATATCAATCAATCAAGTTTTATTTTGATACAATATCAGCTCTGAATAAAAATCAAAGTTAGGTTAAAATAATAAAATAATAAAAGTTGATGATTCTGGGAGGGGTGATTTGAAGAAGAGGAGGAAAGATCTTCTATGGGGAAAGGTTTTCAATTAGCCGTTTACAAATCCCACTTGACCGGAGGCAAAATTTGGCTACTTGAATGGTTATCTCCCGAGTCTGCTAAGAGAAGGGAAACTTTAGCTTCTTTCGATCTCCCAGGAAAGGATGACAATAAGGGGAGAATGTACTGCGATCTTATGTCGTTGTAGAAGGGACATTGCAGCAGAACATGTTCTATTGCTTCCACTTTCTTTGTTTTGCATGGGCGTAGTCGTTGATGAAAGGGAGTACGGAGATACCTGCCTTCCAGGAGAGCTGAAGGTAAGGCATTGAAATGCGCAAGAGTAAAGGCCCTTCGATATTTGGATACTTCCAGGAATCCAAGGTAGTCTGCAAGGTGGAAATGTTTGATGTATTGCAGGATGGTTGAATATTTATGTATTCACAAGTATCAGTCTGTCCTTTCTCTTCGGCACAGATCATCCATGTCTCCAGAGGTTTACATTGCTGAGCTTGTTCCTACTGGTAGAAGCCGTCAGCATCACTCTGGGCTGCACACTTCAGGCAGCTGGGCTCCACCTGACGGTTCCAGGGCCTGGTAGTGGCTGCCAGGCTTGTCCATCAGTGGGCAGGTGTTTAAGCACTTCCACTGCCTGTTTCTTCTCCTCCCAAGCTGGCATTGGGACGGCTCATTTTTTAAAATGCCACAGCAAAATGTGCATGCGGGGGAAGTCAACCGCCCACAAGCACTTCTGGCCCCGTTGTGTTTGTATCTGGCCATTTCAGTCATGCTGTGGAGCTGCCAGCCAACACTCGTGACACTTGTCACACAAAAAGTGACATTTTATGCCACTTTCAAATCTTTGATAGAGATGGAGATTTCCTACGTTCCTCAGGTAGGGAATTCCAGAGTATTGGAAGCCACTGCAAGGATTTGGCTCATGTCCTGTTTGTCAGTTATAAGCCGGGAGCTAATTGGTCAGTGAATTGTTTCGATGTGCCTGGTTCATATGATCATGCTGCTTTCTTGCACAGTTACAGGCTTCCTTTCCCTCTTCTCCCCCCCCCACCACTACACACTTGTCTGCTGCTACCTCCAATGTTAGAAGGCACCTAGTAAAACAAAGGGGGGGGAACTCTGTTTGAATTGAGACTTAAAACTGATGTGTTTCTGAGTGGTTCTCAGGATCACACGTGCATTGGTGTGTGTCGGAAAGCATCGTTGTAATTGTCAAGCTCTGTCTGGACTACTCATTGTGGTTGCCTTTTTAATTAAATTAGTACTATCATATTGTGTGGTGGGGTTGCACATGCTCCCGTGACTTCAGAAGTGTGAAAGGAAAGGACCCTGTATTGGCCAGGTCCTCCTTTTCCATCCAGCCTCTTGCCTCAGCCTTTAGGAGAGCCGTGTGGTGTAGTGGTTAAGAGTGGTGGACTCTAATCTGGAGAACCGGGTTTGATTCCCCACTCTTCCACATGAGCGATGGACTCTAATCTTGTGAACCAGGTTAGTTTCCCCACTCCTACACATGAAGCCTGCTGGGTGACCTTGGGCTAGTCACAGTTCTCTCCAAACTCTCAACCTCACCTACCTCACAAGGTGTCTGTTGTGGGGAGAAGAAGGAAAGGAGACTGTAAGCTGGTTTGATTCTCCTTAAAAGATAAAGTTGGCATATAAAAAGCAACTCTTCTTCTTCTAGGAAAGAGCCACCAGCATCTCCTCATAGGCCTCTTCCTACCCTCTTTTAACTGCAGTCCTGCAGGCTGCACATGCACCATAGGGACTTTATTCCCTCCCCTGGAAATGAGTCATCCATCCGGAGGCAGGTGCATCCTCCTTGGCACCAACCTGTCATTGGGTGGTCATCACAAACAGTTCAGAGGCCGACAACTAGAACTGTAACAACTTAAGCTATAACAACTTGGTCATGCAGAATAAACAGCTACTGTGTAGGCAAAAAGCTGCCTGACATGAACTTCTGCAAATGACTGAGGTGATCCAAGCAGCAACTCGCCTGATGTCTAATCAAAGAAGTTGAGTGAGGTGAATTTGTTTTGCTCTCTTATCTGTGTTGAAGTTCACAGAATGCCTAGTAAGGATGGGACAGCTAGGTCCTTTAAGCATGGGTACTTGGACTCACTTCACCCTTAGACTGACTTGGTTGTTCCTTGGAGCTATGCATGAGTTTTCCATCCCTCAGAGATGATCATCCCAAATCTTCCCAATGCTGTTTAATCCTGATTATTCGATCTTTCCTGAGATCAGCCTGGGTCAAATTGTCCTCCTCTCCATGCATAAGCCAAAGCATGGGACAGGGGAGCTGGGTTGTGTGTGTGACTTTTTTTTTTACAGTAAGCACTACAGCCAATTACAGTGTGTCAAGGGGCAGGAACTCGAAGGCTTCCTGATTTTTCGTTTCCCAGCTGGAGTTCTGAATAGATTTGTCGCATAAAAATGGGTTTCAAAACGACACTTGGGTTCCCCCTCTCATTCCGTTCCTTTAAACAAGCTCCTTGTGAAATGCTTTTTACCATGGCACTTGGGTTTCCATGGTGGGGAGGAGAGGAGAACTGGACGTTTTTCTCACACTAAGCACAGTAAGCACTACAGCCAATTCCTAAGCAGCATTTTCAAGGGATGGGGACTCATGCTTCCAGACTTGAGCTGGTGCATAGCATTTTTAGCATTTGCACCAGAAAAGTGTGGGACGAGCGAGCGTCAATTCCCAGGCATAAACGACCCTAGAATTGGTCAGGGTTTCTGGAGGGGAGTTAGGGGAACAATATTCAGGGAGAGTCTAATCATTCTGGGAGCCTATAGAACTGAGACAGTCACACAATTTGTTTTCATATGATGTTTGGGTTGGCTCTGGATGGTGGGGGCCTGAGAAGGAATACTGGCTTGGGAGCCTGCCGTGGCTCTTGACAGCCCTGGCATTGCCGTGACTCAATGTAATTGGATATCAGGGCTCACAATGGGGAAGGCAGTTCTTTAGGTGATGTTTGTTCTTATTTTGCAATCCCTTTTTAAAAAGTAAAAAAAAAGTAGTTGTCACTTCAAGTATTTTTGGTAAGCAAAAGTTCAAACAAGACTTGAAAGTGCAAGCATGAAAGAGTGTGACAGAATGCAAATAAAATGGATTTTACTTATGATACCCACGAGTCTCTCTGATTTAATGTTGCTGTTAATTGTGCTTATTTTGAGTCTCTGTAATGCATTCTGATAGATTGCTGATTTGAAACATTTTGTGCTACTTTTTCTTCTGGTCTGTTCCCTGTTGTTTTTTTAATGTAGTCTTCTGGAATATTTTTGTTCATTTTCTAAGCATGCAAGTTTTTCTATGATCACTTTATAACTATGTATATCTTTCATTGTTCTAGTCTATCTTTATATTTAGCTCAGTCATGACAAATAAACACAAATAAATAAAGTG
Organism: Euleptes europaea; assembly: GCF_029931775.1. NCBI lineage: Eukaryota > Metazoa > Chordata > Lepidosauria > Squamata > Sphaerodactylidae > Euleptes > Euleptes europaea. Next base: position 39,856,391 of record NC_079323.1, read on the forward strand.
CTACAGAGAATTTAACTATAATTCTTTTTGGATTGAGGATAACAATTTGATGCAGGGGAGGGGGAATGAAAGAAGAAATGTATATAATATAGCCAAGGTCAGAGAGGAACTGAATTAACATCTGTATGCCTCGTCTCAGCCAAAAATCCTGATGTGTTCATTAGGACCAGAATAATCTGGGAGACAGCATTTTAAAGGGTTTCTTGTTTGTTTGAAGTCCTTCTTTTCAGTGTGAGATGCCATATCCTGCTTACAAGTGTGCTCAAGGGGCAGATGATGGATAGAACTGCTTTGCCTCAGGGATCCCTGGTGGAGTTCCAGACAGACAGAAACTCCCCTTTCGTTCCCTCTGTCCTGCTCCCCAAAGGCAGGGAGACCTAAAATAATAGCAAAAAGGTTAAAAGGAAGTATGCAACACCACATTTTACTCCAATAAAGCTGTCCAGAGGGGTAAAAACCATGAAAAGAAATGACATTACAGAAACTCTGCCATAGAAAAGGAATTCAAATGGATGATAATCAAAACTATAATCATAGGGCCTAAAATTATATAAATATACAAGGAAGTCAAAATTATTGATCCAAATAGTACTGGGGATATTCCAAAAATCTGCATAGTGCATAGAATGGATGGCAGGAATCCAGACAGCTGTTTATACAGGATTGCATTGTCAGGGTGAAGGAACAAACTGAATCTGGAACAATCAGAATATTTGGGGAACTCAGTGATGGCTAATGTTTCTATGGACAAAGGACAGGAATAGGATTAGCGGGAATATTTTATTGCTTACAGGAATAACCACTGGACCACAGACCCCATTCTTCTCATCCCCTTCCTGCTTAAAATACCAAGTCTTCTATATGCCATGTACTCTGTTGTATTAAACTGGCTAGTTTGAAAAATAATCAGAGACATGGACTTGGATCCACACAAGTGTTTCCATGTGCACAAGGACTTCCACCCATGGGGTATGACACTCTTGAGATTTCTAGTTTGCTACCGGGATTAACTATTTTAGCCAAATCTAGGACTCCCCACCATTACAGGTGTTCATTAGCTTATCAAAACTAATGAATGGTTTCTATATTTTTATTGATTAGATTTGAATTTTGTATAATTACATTTCAATTTGTACTTCTAGTATTTCCTTTGCATTTTCTTAACCTTGCTATTTATTATTCTCATGCCTCCTGCATAAAAGGTGCATCTAGTGAAGATGTTGGAATAAAATGGTATGCATGGTTAAAATGCCACAAGTCGCCTTTTTATTTTTGCACAGCAGACTAACACGGCGACCCCTCTGGCTGGCCTTATGGCAACAATAAAGAGTAAATTCAATTGAAAATATCACACTCCTTTCTTCAGAGTACTGTTGTACCAACTCTTAGGCTTAACAGTCCAGTAGCAAGATAATATTAATGCACCAACAATTTACAGACTGTGACTTCACCCTTGACATAATAAACGCTGCACTGTGTTGTTTCATTTCAGGTCACTGATTTAAGATGCCTCAACCCTCTTAATCTTTGGCTTTCAATTTTAGGAGAGCAAGTGGATTAAAAAGGTAAATAAATGGTGCAGGAGCAACCAAAGGGTTAGCCTGTTACTGTCCAAGTCAGCATTTACGTGACTTGGGTTCATTTTGATGAGAATAATTTATAGCAACATGAATAAATAATAGCAGAGAGTTCTCACTGTCTAAACATGATACATAATACCCTGGGAATTTTTTTTTTTACTGTGTTCTAATGACTGATTGTCGGCTTTTATGTTGAGAGCAACTGTGACAAGTAAATCATCTGAAAATAACGGACACACTCAGGTTTGTTTAAGCCACACTTGTCAGACTGCATCCAAAGTCAATTTTGAGATACATCATACTGCTGCAAAGCTTTGTGGTTGAGTTCCTTTCTTTTATCCATAGCCCCACAGATGGTATGGTAAGCTTAAAAAGACAGTGATTTACTGTGGACAACTACCCCGTTGTATCAGTCTCCAAATGATCAATATATATGCACAAGCTCTGTACTTCGGGTTCAATACAATATAGAAAGTACATTGCTCAGCTATTTTGGGGAGGTCACATAATGCACTGTACTTCTTAGCAAGAGACAAACGATGGGGATGGACATTCCTTGGGGGATATTCCTGTATTCTCATCTTGGTTTGGACTGATCATAAATAATTTCTTAATTGATTCCTAAATTTTCGGCATTCCTGTAAATACAGTCTCAACTGGGCACAGGGGTGGACAGTCCATTCAACTTAACAGGAAATTTCCTAGTGGTTCAATACCTTGGAGGGCCACTAGGGGCATGCAGAGTCAAGCCTCGGGAACTCTGGTACTGCTGCAGGGAACTCTTGGGACAGACATTTCAGCAGCAGCGATCAGTGTCATTTCACCTACTACTGCCCTATACACCACCGCCAACTGGTGGCCATCGTTGGCACTGCTGGCCAGATCTGAGTCCCCGGAAGTACTACCTTCACTGTACTTGCTTCACTGTACTTGTATTTATCTTGGCTTATGCTTGGGCCATATTAACTTTCAAGTCCATCCCTGATTGGACATCTTTTTGTCTTGCAACAGAGTTCTGGCTGCTGTTTTCCTGTATGTGTGTACAAACATGGATCACATGTAGCTTGCCTCTGGATCTTACAGACCCATAACTGTCTCGAGACCCATCTGCAGGCCACCAAAGGGAGCAGAACTTGGTACCTGATTACTTCAGATTCCTCCTTTGAGGAACTGAAAATCTAGCATTCTGGCTTCTCCTCAGTTTCTTAGGGCTTTTTCATTCTATGCATGTTCACAACAGAGAAGAAAGAGGACATTCCAGGAGACAATCTACAGTACTGTAGCAGATGAATCTGAGTCCAGTCCAACATTTTGCCTCTTCAGATTCGTGCAGTCTCAGATAAGCAGTGGTGCTTGGGCACTGAGCAGGCACTTTGCTATTTAGGTGGTCAGCTGAACTCAGACACTCTCTGTTACTGCCTTCTGAAAGGTGCAGATACTTCCTGCTTCTTGTTCTTGGATAGTTTTAGACGGTAGCTGTATTGGTGTGTGATAGAAAGGCTAGATTCAAGCCCACTAGCACCATAGAGACCAACACAATTTCCCAGGCATAAGCTTTCAAGAGGCAGGTCCCTTTGTCAGAAATCTGAAAATCTTGTTGGTCTCAAAGGTGCTGCTGGACTTGAATCTAGTAGTTCTTGGATGACTCCTATTTAGGATTACTCCAGGTCTTGCTTGGGTATGAATTCATAGCTTGGCTGGAGCAGAACATTGTAAAATGTTGCTTCTGCTCTAACTGGGGTGAGCTTTCCCAGTAACTGAGTTGCAGTGTATTCCTGAAGGGGGGGCAAAAGTTTTTAGGAGCTGGCATGACCCCTATACCAGTGTCTGTGCCACTTGCACCATGCAAACTGGCACGGACGCTGGCATTGGGGCACTTACGCCAGCCCCCCTGGACTGCAGTGGCAGGGTGGCCCTCAGATGCCAGCACAGCCTCCTGCCAGTGTTCTCCCGTCGCTAGTCCCCGCGCCGGTGTCCCAGGAGGTGTTCCTGGGGCATTCTAGGGGCAGAGCTGCCATTAGGCAGCTTCCTAACCCCTTTTGCATGGGGAATGCCTCCTAATGCTACAGCGTAGCTGTGCCACCATTTTTGGTGGCACAGAATCACTGTTTGCAATGGGGTCTTTCCCCCCATTTTCATTTTTTCCTAAATGTAAACCCCTTGTTTTCCCTCTGCAGTGGCCGCAAAACCTCTGGGGAGATGCTGTAGCCGTGCCGTGGCCATGCCATCCCCGGCCGCTGCGGGTTTCAGGAATGGGCTGAAAGAGTAAGTCCTGGTATGAAATTTTTGGTATGAACTCTAAGACTTAAAATAATTTATTCCAGCATTATTTTTATGAGTCAGTGCTCACTTCTTCAGATGCATGAACATCCATTAGGCAGATGAACCGATTCCCAAAAGCTAATACTGGAAAAAGTTTTACTAGTCTTTAGGGGGGCACTAGACTTCTGTTTAATTTGTTTGCACCACGATGACACAGCTACCCATCTGGGCCAACCTTATTAAAGAAAACTCTTGCCAGTTTCCTAACCTGTCATAACTTAATGTGTTTTGTAAGTGTGGATACAGAGAGACAGAGTTGGGTTGTAGCTTTCTCTATAAATAAATGTTTTACTTGGGCTTTTTCAGTGGCCCCTTCTGTCCTTCAGAACAGTCTCGCTGTAGATGTGAGAATGACTCAAACATGTAAAGATTTTGGAAGCTCTTTAAAGCAGACCTTTTCTAATGCAGTTTCAGTGACTCATGATTATATCAGCTGGCATAATGAGCATTGAGGGAACTGGATCCCCCATCTCTATACTGTATTTCTTTTATTTTAGATTAAGGTTCTTTTTTAATAGGTAAGCCACTTAGAGTACTATGGACTGCAATACAAAACAGGGTATATATTTTAAATAAATTAAATAAATATATTTTTTATTATTTATATATATTTTTCTGTAACAGTCAGTTAATTGTCAGTATTCCTTTCGTCCAATATCCAAGGATCAGGCCATGTTAGCATAAGTCCCTACATCATTTTATCTTCATATTAACTCTGTGAGGCAGTTTAGTGAGGGAGGAAACAGTTTGTCCAATAACACCAAGGTAACTACCCTATTGAAGACCAGAAGAAGATCTAACTGACTTAGTGATTATTGCAAGAGCTACTGGTAGCATTTCTTCATGGTACAAGGGACCCAAGTTATTTAACATCCCTTGATGAAGAGCTAATTGCCCATTGAGATCGACACATTGGAATAAAGTATTTTTTTTTTATCTGTTATATTTCTATAACAATAAGAGGCATTGAGAGAAAGAACACTTTGCCTTTGACTAAGACAAATACAGCACCCCCATATGCCAAGTAAGCAGAGTTGGCCCATTCCCAACATTAATCTTGTAAATTAGCTTCCTAACCCCTTAGTAAATAGCAAGCAGACATTCCCTCGTTGTGATATAGTGGTTAAGAGCAGTGGTTAGGAGTGGGGGACTCTAATCTAGAGAACCGGGTTTGATTCCTCACTCCTCCACATAAACGGTGGACTCTAATCTGGTAAACCAGGCTGGTTTCCCCACTCCTACACATGAAGCCTGCTGGGTGACCTTGGGCTACTCACAGCTCTCTTAAAGAACTCTCAGCCCCACCTACCTCACAGGGTGTCTGTAGTGGGGAAAAAGAGATTTAAAGCTGGTTTGATTCTTCCTTAAGTGGTAGAGAAAGTCGGCATATAAAAACCAACTCCTTCTTTATTTTTATAGTATCAATTTTGTCATCTAACTCTTTAAAATAAAACTAAAATTTACTATATTCTTGTAACACTCCACCTCATCTTCCAGCTATTTCTGCTGAGCTTTTAACCTTCCACTTCCCACTGAGCCCAATATGGGGTGCCTGCAAACATCTGAACTTTGATTTGGGCCTGCATTTTCTTTGGATCCTGAAAAAAGTTCATTAACTTGAAACACATAATGTGCAGCCTGTGAGGACTGACTTTTAAAACAGTGAAGTCTAGAAAAGTCCTTGGGAACATAACCTTTAAATTATAGATCTGCTGTAAATAAAAATTCTTTGAATGGCTTTTCTGCCTCCCTTATAAATGTACACCTAAAATAAACAAAAGAACCATATCAAACTTTCAAAACAATATTTTGGGCCAAGGTTTTCCAAAGGAACTCAGCATGTCTCTGGATGTTAAAATGAACCCAGCTTTTCTGAAGGGTTGATTGCAGAACTGCAAAGAGACTTGTATCTCTTTAGTAGATAATACCATCCTGATTTTGCCATTACATGTTCAAACTGGAGGGCATACTGAATTTATAATGAATACTGGTGCTTATCTGCCAGCTCAACCTTCATCCCAGGCAGATAAGTCACCATGCCATCAAAATACCTTTCACACACTCATCTCTCTGTACATAAAACAAAAAAGCAAACGCAACAACCCACTACCAAGAGCGCCTTCTCCAACTCCAGACGAGCATAGTGGATGATATAACTTCGTCATCCGAGTAATGCCCGCAACACATCATTTTCATACACCGAGACCCTCATTCTCCATGAGAATGGAGGAGCTGTCACCATGAGAATAGGTTGCCTCTGGCACAACCCTGAGAGTAGGGTTGCCAGCTTCTTCTTCACCACTGGCAGGAGGTTTTTGGGGCAGAGCCTGAGGAGGGCAGGGTTTGGGGAGGGGAGGGACTTCAGTGCCATAGAGTCCAATTGCCAAAGCAGCCATTTTCTCCAGATGAACTGATCTCTATTGGCTGGAGATTAGTTGTAATAGCAGGTGATCTCCAGCTATTACCTGGAGGTTGTCAACCCTTCCTGAGAGTCTTATCTACATATATCTTTGCCTCCTGCAGCATTTCTAGGTTGAGAGGTATAAGCAGGGAGAATCTGATGAATCAAATAAGGAAAAGTGTAAAGATTTTTTATACCATTAATAGAACTATGAGGTCCCTTCACTGCAAGGAACAACTGAGAGGAAAAGCTGAAATTAAAATAGTCTTATCCTGTAACACTGGGGGGGGGATTCTAATCGGTTTGAGGACCTTTAATTGTGAAGTAGACTGGAAATTTAATACACTAAATACAAATGCACTGCATTCTTGTCAATATTATTTCTGAAGGTCCAGTCTGAACAAAAATGCAAGAGCAGCCAAGACAATATGTTGAAAGAATAGAGCATCATTCAGAGAGAGCAATTATGAATTTTCAATGTGTTCTTGAAAAGGTGACTAATGACTGATAAAGAATATGGCAGAAGACATTATTTCTTCCTATTATGTTACTAAATGATGGCTAAGCCACAGAAAGAAGGCAAAAGTAAGGAATATTAGCACCTAATACAATAGAGCTAACTGCATAGCAATTTCGTGCATTCTAAAGGCCAAGGCAGTGCAGAAGAACAAATACCAACGCAAAAAATATTGGCAAGTACTGTTCATTTGAAAGAGCATACAGCATTACAGCATTCTATTTGTAGATGCTGGCACAATGGCAGCCCCAGTCTGATTTCCGTAGAACAACAACAACAACAACAAAAGTCTTCATCTACTGGTGAAAGACAACAATAGAAGGGGACAAAGTAATCTCCCTGGAAAGACAGTTCCAGAACTTTGGTGCCATGACTGAGAAGGTCCTCTCCTAGGTTGCTAATCTCAGAAGGTGGGGAGGGGGGGCACCCAAAGCAGGGCCTCTTAAAATGATTGTAGTGATTCGGCAGGCTCATAAGGGATTAGGTGGTCTTTCAGATTTGTTGGTCCCAAGCCATACAGGGCTTTGAAAGTTAACACTATAACTTTTAATTGTGCCCAGAAACAAATTGGGAGCCAGTGTAGATGGGCCAAGACTGAAGTGTATGGTCCCTATGTCCCACTCCAGTCAACATCCTGGCTGCAGTATTCTGTACAAATTGAAATTTCCAAACACGTTGCATGGGCAGCGTCATATATGGTACATTGCAGTAATCTAATCGAGATGTAACCAGGGCATGCACCATAGTCTACCTAGGAAAGACGATACCTGGCTAACCAGTCAAAGCTGGTAAAAAGCATTCCTGGCCACAGCGGCCACCTGCTTGTCCAGCAGTAGGCCTGTGTCCAAGAGCACCCTGGACCAAGGGGAGTTCAACCCCATCCAGAATGGGTGACATCTTAAATCCTGGGTCAGACCTTCCACCTACCAATAGCACTTCAATTTTGTCAGGATTAAGCTTCAGTTTATTTGCCTGTATCCACTTCAAAACTGCTTCTAGACACTGGTTCAGGGTTTCTAACCAGGGATCAGCTGGAAATGCTGGAAACACAAGACAGAGCTGAGTGCCATCTGCACACTGGTGATAACTCAGCACAAATCTCCAGATAACCTTGCTCAGTGGTCTCATGTAGATGTTAAAGAGCATAGAAGACAAGATGAAACTTTGCAAGACCTCACAGACCAAAAGCCAAGAGGCTAAGCAACAGTACCACAGCACCAGCTTTTGAAACCAGGTAGGACTGGAACCACCACACAGTCCAGGTAGGACTGGAACCACCACACAATGGTGTCTCCCAATCCCAGCCCAGATAGGTGGTCCAGAAGGATACCGTGATTGATAGTATCAAAAGCTGCTGAGAGGTCAAGAGAATCAACAGAGACACGTTCCCTCTGTCCATCTCCCAGAGCAAGTCATCCACCATGGTGACCAAGGCGGTTTCAGCCCCATAACCAGGCCTGCTACCTGACTAGAAGGGAAGGGATCTAAACAATTTGCGTCATCCAGGAAAGCTTGGAGTTGTCCAGTCACCACCCATTCAATCACTTCACTATTTCAAGGCTGGGGTGACCACCCCCTCTCTTAAGGAAGCATTAACTTCCTCTCAAACCCTGGCAGCCAGCTGCCCCCCTCCCCCCCCCCCCGAAAATGTAAGTGACCAGGAAGGGGAAGGCTAAGGTTCTTACGAGCAGCTGGTAGGTCTCAAACTTCCAAGAATCCTGCCCATATTCTCAGACTAAATAAACGTGCTGTGTGCTCACTGCAAATTGCAAGCACTACTTTAACATCTATTTCTGTTCAAGCAGTCTTTTCCAGTACTATAGTGGTTAAGAGCAGTGGATTCTAATCTGGAGAACCGGGTTTGATTCCGCACTCCTCCACATGAGCGGTGGATGATAATCTGGTGAACTGGGTAGGTTTCCCCACTCCCACACATAAAGCCAGCAGGGTGACCTTGGGCAAGTCACAGTTTTCTTTGAGCTCTCTCAGCTTCACCTACCTCACAAGGTGTTTGTTGTGGGGAGAAGAAGGGAAGGTGATTGTAAGACGGTTTGATTCTCCTTAAAAAAGTAGAGAAAATTGGCATATAAAAACCAACTCTTCTTCTTCTTCCATGTGATAGTGTAGCAGAGATGCTGGACTTCATATGTTGCTAATGGAAATTCACTGTAGATACTACTTGTGAAAAGGGTGTTGTTGTTTTTTTTTAATATGCCAGGTTGGTTCCTAAGAAAAACAATTTAGAATGAAATAGAGCACAGTCATTTAATAGAGAAATAACCATTTCATCTATAATTCAGCATGAGTCCCACCTACTGATGTGTGTTTGGGTAACAAATTAACAGGACAAGTGCTGCCAAAGCTAAATTAACCAAATCCTGAAAATAGATTGATTCATGGTTTATCTGCAGCTAACTGCTGAATGCTAAATGACCCCACCTGTGTCTATATTTCCAGTAGCAGGCTTTTCCACTAGTATAAGTGATTTCCATTTTCAAATGTATGGCTATCTACAAGAAACTAGAAGGCCAAATATGATCCTGAACCTCAAAATACCAATGCTTGTACATGGGTAGTGGTTAGCACTTCTTTTATGCATATATCATTGCATTTCTTAACCCCTCACCAATTAGGGTTGCCAACCTCTAGGTAATAGCTGGAGATCTCCTGGTATTACAACTGATCTCCAGCTGACGGAGATCAGATCACCTGGAGCAAATGGACGCTTTGGCCATTGGACTCTATGGCATTGAAGGCCCTTCCCTCCCCAAACCTCACCCTCCTCAGGCTCTGCCCCAAAAACCTCCTGCCGGTGCTGAGGAGGGACCTGAGAACCCTATTACCAATTCTTCAGAACCATTTTCTACTGGTGGTTTTGCATATTCCCTACCTAGGAAGAAGAAGAGGGCAAAGCTGTTCAGCATAACTTGGTGGGTGAAGGTGCACTGATAGACGTTTGTATGCAAGTTGTGAACCCACTTAGAAGATAGCGTCCATTAGTAAATACAAAATATTGATCTGATGCACACAGGAACTCTGTTAATTTGCAGAAGCAACTGGATGGAGATGGGCTTCCTTTGCATCCGAGAAGAACTTGCCAGTGCTCACGAAAAGCTGTAGGGGGGAAATCAAGTTCAGCTCATGGTGCTGACATCCGTAATTCCTGTCTATGGCAAATGGCTGTGGAGATTAATCCATATGTACCACTTAACATAAATTCAGTTTAAAGAGAGGAAATTCTGCCTGGCTTGAAAAAGCTTCAAAAATGCAAATGAGCCAGAGAGATTAGAAACTGACTGCTGTTTAGTCTACCATTGGCTAATGTGGAATCCAATTGAATCTCACGCATGTTCAACAGCTAAACAGCAACCTATAAATGGTGACTGGGTTATAGACAGATTGCACTGTGAATTTTGCACCTTCAACCACAGCTACAGTGACTTAAAGGACATTAAGTACACAAGTTAAATAAGAACTTTGGCTGAGGAGTGTTGGAAGATGTTCAGCTCCTGTACCCCCTGTGCAGAAAACATCAATATATAGTTCTCAACATGGCACAGTATGTGGATAGTTAAACTGGAGAAACTGGAGCTATGATCAGAGAAGACAGATCTTTCTACAAACTTAGAAAAGCCTCCAGGTTTTCAGAAAAAAAGCTGAAATTAAAAAAAGCATACATTGCAGGGTGAGAGGCATGGCCTGCTCTGGAATGGTCTCCTGCTACTCTTTCCCAGGGAGGAAGGCTCCCACAGGCCTCAGAATGAGAGGGAAGTGGTTGCACCACCTTGTTCCCTCTCCTCTTGACTGGATTCAGCCCTTCTGCATTCAGGGGTGCTAGCAGCTACATCCTCTCTGGTAGGACTGCCACTGCAACCACAGACCTGCATGTGACTCTCCCCGCCCCCCAATTTAAAGCATGGATATGGATCGGTGAACCTCTTTTGATTGTCTTCTCTTTTTTTAACTTCATCAGGGCAGATGAATACCCTATTCGTGCAAATGACAGAGGAAACAATTTCTTGGTGTTCTCTCTCCTGGGCAATAATTACAATTTGCTTGGTATGCAGTTTATTGTGATTCATCAAGCACGTTTCCCAAGGGCATAATCGTGTAGCACCTACATAAATATCTGGACTTGTTAAACTTTTGGAAACAATCACACTGAAAATAATGGAGGATAGAGCAAAAATCTAAGGAGATTAACGGAATGTCACCATTCTCATTGCACCACATCCTGATCCGGTTCTTATTAATATCCATGTCAAGATTTCCAAGGAAATTGAGTTGATGCTTTTAAAATGTTTGCAAAGAATACTGGGAAAGGCAAAGCAGCTATTTTTTACTCGGAATTAAAAACGTAGGCAGTAACAGCGAAAGGCCCGAACCGAAAAACAGCCGAATTTCCCCTGATTCTGCAGTTTTTAGTTCAGGATGAACCGAACTAAAAAATGGCGGGAAACCGGGGGAGCCGAATTCAGCGAGTTCGGGAGTTCATGAATAAATTTGGCAAATTCGGGGCGTCAGTAAGCAGTATAACCGTCAGTAAGCAGCATTCTCCTCCCCCGGCCAATCGGTGGCCTAGCTGGGTCTTCTTCAGGCCAATCAGTCAGAATTGAGTACTGGAGGAATCAGCTGCTGCGCGGCCCGACCGGGGAGAGAATGAGAGTGAGAGAAATCCTCATGGGGGGGTGCTTGTGCACATTCGCTCCTTTCCGTGGCTGCAGGTGGCGCATTTTTGGGGGTAGAGACCCCAAACTTTCAGCGAAGCTTCAGAAGAGCCTTCTTAAGAGACCCCCCAAGTTTTGTAAACATTGGGTCAGGGGGTCCCGAGATATGGGCTCCACCCCTTTTCCCTCCCCCCTTTTCCATTTCCGTGGCTGCAGGGGGTGCTTTTTTGGGGGTGCAGCCCCCAAACTTTCAGCATAGCTTCAGACAAGCCTTCTTAAGAAACCCCCCAAGTTTCGTAAAGATGGGTTCAGTGGGGGCAGAAATATGGGCTCCCCCTTTTCTCTTTCCGTGGCTGCAGGGGGTGCATTTTTGGGGGTGCAGCCCCCCAAACATTCAGCATAGCTTCAGACGAGCTTTCGTAAGAGACCCCCCAAGCTTTGTAAACATTGGGTCAGGGGGTCCCGAGATATGGGCTTTCCCCTTTTCCCTATTGGGATGAATGGATCACCCGATACTGTATGCATCTCCAGAGCGGCAAAGCCTTCCTTGCTTAAATGGAATCCTATTGGATTACTCAGTCCTCCCAGCCCCTCCTGATGGAACAGAAGACAGCCACAGTAAGACCCCTTTTGGGGCTTTAATCTATTATTTTTCTCCTGTGTGTGTGTGTATGGGGGGGGGGGGAAGCAGAGTCTGTGTGTGTGTGGGGAGGGAGCAGTTTCTGTGGGTTGGGGGGGAAGCCAAAGGGGGCTTTCTCCCATTCTGCCTGGGGTGTGTGTGCCCCCTCAAGTCTCTCTCTCCCTGGTTTGAGGGGGGGGCTTCAGTTGTGTGTCCTCAGGTTTTCCCTCATTCATAAGATCGGTTAGGTCTATTTTGATGCTTGCTCAAAACTGGTTCTCAAATGGTTACTTAAAGAATGCATTTGCCTGGTCCCTGGTCCAATGCAAAAGGGGAAATTCCACCCCCTCCTGTTCATTATGCATAGCTAGCTGCCTCTGTCCCTTTCCATGGTTTGCAAACTCCCAGGTGTCAGGTGTTGCTTTGCATGTTTGCAAAGATGTTGCTTTGCAGTTGTGGGTGTTGCTTTGCAGTTGTGTTGCTTTGCAGTGTTGCTTTGCAGTTGTGTTGCTTTGCAAACTTCTTCGCACCTGCCCCGCCCTTGCTCTCATCAGCTGTTTGTCGGGGCTGGGAGCTTTGTGCGTGGGCGGCAAGCTCTGCTCGGAGATGCACATTAAGGGTGAGGGGGACCCCTTTCGGGGCCCATATCTCAGCCCCCCTGACCCAATCTTTACAAAACTTGGGGGGTCTTGCAAGAAGGGTCCTTTGAAGCTCCGCTGAAAGTTTTGGACCTCTACCCCCAAAAATGCTTCCCCCAGAGCCGCGGAAAGGCGCGGTTGTGTTTTTAATGGCTTTATTCGGCCGAATTTTCCCCCCGAACTTTATTCGGCCGAATTGCATAAACCCAAAGCGGGGGAGTTCGGACTTCGGCATATCCCGAATCCAGACAGGCCGAATCCGGCCGAATCCGAACTATACCAAAAAAAAATTTCAACAGCCCTAATCCCAGGTATACTCACTGACGATCACTCTCAAGCAAAATCCAAGTAGGCATTGTGCCAGAGCCCTACAGCCCCTTTTCTGTACAGGAATATTTTGTATACTCACCTCTCCTTTTAATTTATCTAACCATTTCTGTTTTTCCGGCAGTTCTCTCTGACGTGTTAAGTTGGTTCTTTGCCCCCAGAATACTTGCGTCTGGCCTTTTGCATTAAACATTTTTTGCAGTGGCCTTGGGTGACTCTGCTTGCATGTGAAAAAATTCAATTGCATGAAGACCTGATTGTGGAGCCGCTTTTAATTAATGCCTTAAGCAGGACTCAAAAACTGGAATCCAAAGATGAAAGTCTGGTGTTTGACCAATTTAACTAAATCACACATTAAGGCATAGCCGTAGCTAAAAGGACAAGACCCTTGCTGGCTCTTTGCACATACTTTGAAACAGTTTTCTTTCCTTCAGTGTATCTTGTATAATCAACACTGAAGAAAGGTCCTTTCATGATTAAAAGTTTGGGTTGGTTCCCCCCCCCCAATTTATTTCACTTTTTCAGATCTGATTAAAAACACTCCAAACCTGCAAGCAGGCATTTTACATATTTGAGAGAGAAGACAAAAAGAGCATACTCTGAAATCGTTCTGCCTTCTGGGATCCCCCTACATGAAAGATATTCTGTAATGCTTTATGGTAGGCAGGCACCTCTCCGCATGCAAAGGGAAAAATAGGATTGCTTTGCTGACAAACAGAAGTGTTTTGCATTTGTTGGTAATGTTCTGCTTGACCCTCACTTCCCCAAAGGGAATGAAACACAAATGACATGGATAAAATTAACATCTATCAAAATTAACACCTGAGTTGCATAAAATATTAACTTTCCCATCTCTTCAGTGTGGATTTCCTTAAGAGCTGCCTTATGGGCTTTACCAATATTTGGGCGGTCCTACCCTGGCTCTAAGATGCCGTCCCTTGCCTACTGTCATTTCTAGATGAGCCCGTTGTCTTTTTCAGAGAAAAAAAACAGGCAAAATAGGCACTGAGCCTTCCTGCTTTCTCCCTGTCCTCTGTCAGAGTTACTCCATTTTCACCCAACAGTGGGCCTATGGCGTCTTTTTCCTTGCGTTTGCTTGTATCAGCTGCCCTTTCACACATTGCTTCTTGCATGATGGGAAGCATGGGACAGTTTTACTAGAAAAATCTGTTGTGTTGAGTTAGGAAAGCTTTAAATAGTGCCCCCCCACTGCCCTTATGAAGGGCTCCACTGCATGAGGCTTTGGGTACTTTTCTTTTCAAAAACACTTATCTACTGTGGTATTTATGACTATAAGCCTCTTAAAGATCTCAGACTATAAATGTATACTCTCTTCAGATCCAGCTCACTGCTTTTTTGTTACACTGACCTGTTAAATCAACTTGTTGTTTTGTTTCATTCTTCATGTCTCCAAAAAGAAAGGATAAGGTTATTCTAATCAATAATAAACCTATCCTGTGGTCCGTATTAGGTGGAATAAAACCAAGTTATTTTGGGAGTTCACCTGTCTGGGGAGAACAGGTGACCTTGTTCCAGAGCTAGTGTAGGGCAGTGGATGGAGTGTCAAAGTAAGGGTGAATCCAGATGGATTCAAATTGCCACTTGCTAGTTATATTAACAAGTGGAGGCTCACAAGAAACTTGAGGAGATAGGTGGGCAGAGGCTAGCCCCCACCCTCTCGGCTCCTCAGTCGTGCACTGAGGCTTCCCATCCTCAATGTCATGCCGAGACTTCTCCCTCCCTCTCAATGGCATGCCGAGGCTTCCCCCCTTCCCTCTCTCTCAGTATCACACTGAGACTTCCCCTCCTCCCCACTGTGAGCTCGCCAGCCAAGGCAGGTACCCCCCTCCCAGTTTACAAAAAATAATAATACAAAAATTAATTCCAGGTACCAGAGATACAAACTTTATAGAAGGCACATGCAAAGCCAATTAATTATATTATTTTTTACTTAATTTTTTTTACTTAGAAGAAGAAGAAGAGTTGGTTTTTATATGTCGACTTCTCTACCACTTAAGGGAGACTCAAACCGGCTTGCAATCACCTTCCCTTCCCCTCCCCACAACAGCCACCCTGTGAGGTGGGTGGGGCTGAGAGAGCTCTATCAGAGCTGTAACTTGCCCAAGGTCACCCAGCTGGCTTTGTGTGTAGGAGAGGGGAAACTAATCCAGTTAACCAGATTAGCCTCCGCCGCTCATGTGGAGGAATGGAGAGTCAAACATGCTTAAAACAATAACAATAAGACTATTAAATAAAATACTGTAAGAGTGTTATTGTTGTAAACTTGTTTGTGTTTAGTAAAAAAAACCAATATCGTTAATTGACTTTGCCTGTATCTTCTATAAAGTTCATATCTCCAGTACCTAGTACTACATTTTATGGCATTTATTTATTTATTTGATTTGGTACAGATGGCCCGGTCCGACCAAGTAACATTTATGTCATATCCAGCCATCCTAACAAATGAGTTCGACACCCCTGCCCTAAAAGGTACAAGAAGCATTCTGAACATCCTGAGCAGAGCCAGGATCCCTTGGGATGGTCCGTGAAGGACACAGACTGCAAGCCATAGGCTAAAAGCCAAGGACAACGGACCCTTTGGCTCTTGCCCTTCAGCTCTTTCCAAAAGGCTGGTATCTCTGGCCATGCCCAGGCAGGGAAGAGGAGGAAAACAAAAACGGAGCCTTGATCTGAAATAGCTGGCAGCCATTTTTCCACAATTCCCCTTCCTTGCTATGAAGCTCACACTGAGTGATCTTTGACCAGTCAATCTGTTTAACCCTAACCTATCTCAAAGGACTGTTCTGAAGATAAACTGAAGGAGGAAAGAACCAAATATAATGCCTCGAGCTCTTTAGAGGAAAAGAGAAAGAAACTGTAAGCAGTAAATAAACATCCAGTATACTCTCTGTAGGCCCATCACAGAAGACAGTGAATATTTCACAATTGTCTATTTTAAAATAGTTTTTATTAATGGAAATAGGGGTGAAAGAAATAACAAGGACAAATATCAGTGTGAGGCTTTCTCTCCACAGGTAAATATTTAAATACCAGTTCCTACATTACGAACCCAGGAAATTAATCATATATTTGAAAACTGTAGCCAGTGATTCCATTATTTACATTATTTAACCAGGATTACTGGCCTCCGTTTCTTAAATCAGGGAGATGTTATTGTCACTATATTATAGAATTTCAGAAATTCAAATACTTTCATTATTTTCCCTTATCTCTGCTACGGCTATCAACAGCAATATTTGAGCTAAGATTTCAGAACATGATAAAAATCACTTTCAGATATATTATGCAGGCTTCCATCACAAAACAAATGGATCATGCCTGTTTGCAAGGAAAACAAACCTTTTATAGTATTTATGAGAAAAAAACACTATGGGCCATAAAACTGCAAACAAAGATGACACACAATAATTTTACTTTCAAACTACGACAATTTTCAAATTGTAACAGTTGCAATGTTATTTATATTTTAAGGTGCTCATGTGGTCTCCTCTATGTTGGCAAAATATCTAGACCCGTTAAACTACGGGTAGGGAAACACAGGTCACGCATCAGGAACAACGTGTTTGAAGCACCACTTGTATCACATTACAAGGGAAAGCATCATTCTGATACTGATCTACAATTTTTTGTTATTTGGCAGTACAAACAGAAATCATATTCCAAACAAAATGTAGATAGACTGCTATTGCAACAGGAGGCTCGCTTTATTTTTTCTTTTCAATACTTTGATGCCTTATGGTTTAAATTCTACCTCAGATCTCACTTGTTTTTTGTAATGCTATTGAGCTTTGGTAATTGTGTAATGATTGCATCAGCTTGTTATATGCACTCTGTACCTTTAAGACTGCATTAATTGACACACCTGTGTTATACTTTGACTATAAGAGACATACAGTGCTTTAGACTAATTAAGACTGGCTATTAGCCTTCTGCTTCAATGTACCATGATAGTTTCATCTAGCAACGTGGTATGTATTTGTATTTTGTATTGTCTCATCACTGTGTATTATAATATGATTCACTTAACTGCAACCTGGGATATTTGGGCTAGTGGATTTTTGGCTTGTAAATTTACAGTCCCATTTTTACAGATAGACGCACATCTGTTCTGTTTATGAATCCCGATACACAAAGCTTCTGCAAAATGGAATTTGCACTGGGTTCCCATCTCGGCGACTACAATGTTGACCGCGAAGATACCGTGCTCTAACCCTACTCTCCAGTGCATGAGGCCGGGCGCTTTCTCATCACCCTCAAGCTCGGGCAGATGTGTTCACCTGAAGAGTCTGGAAGTTTATCTTGTGTCCTGTTAATTCTCAGAACTTTGAAGTTTACTTTGTATATTTACTCAGGACTTTCTATTGACACCATACCTTTGTTCTGCAATGTTTGATTTTGCCTGTTATGTTGAATAATCACCAATTAGCTATCAGTCTTTTGTCTTTTGTCTTTCACAACCTCCAGGTGGTAGCTGGAGATCTCCTGCTATTACAACTGATCTCCAGCTGTTACAGATCAGTTCCCCTGGAGAAAATGGCTGCCTTGGCCATTGGAATCTATGTCATTGAAGTCCCTCCCCTCCCCAAACCCTGCCCTCCTCAGGCTTCGTCCAAAAAGCCTCCTGCCGATGGCGAAGAGGGACCTGGCAACCCTGATTGTCCTGCCGCCATAGTTTTTAATTTTGATAAAGCTTTCTGACTAGTAATCACTTCCAGTGCTGCTCAGGGTGGGGCAAAATTCACAGGAATACAGCCTCTCTGGGGGTTCATGGACCTAAACAAGTAATGTGATTTGCTTTCATATGATCTTTAGGCTGGGTACGGTAGTGTGAGGAGCACTAAGAGGGAATCTGTCTGAGGACCCCAAGTGGCTCTCGATAGCCTTGATCACTTCTAATTTTTACTTTGTGTGATTAGAACGTAGAAAATAAATAATTGTATCAAAAGCATATCTAGAGGAGTTTCCACCGATTTTGTAGGACAACAGAAGTTTACTAGTGATGTGTTTTTAAAGAGTTACAGTTATTTTGGTTCACTTTTGGCTGTAAATCTTAACCGTCTAAAGTTCTGAATTAAAGCAATGGACACTATTATTAATTAATTTGCTTATTTGATTTGTTCTCCAGTTGTAAATCAGAAAGTCCTCAAAGCTGCTTAAATAGAAAAATATAATATAAATGTCTTCCTATTCACTGATTCCCGATATAATAACCTCCGACTTTTCTATCTCTGAAGTTATTCTGTTGATGATTTCTGAATGCAATGGCAAAAAATGGGAGGGGCAACATCACTGTGTTCAGTGATTGTATAGGAATTCCACCAATTTCTATAGTCTGTACCATAGAGTTTGGAAGAATTCCTAGACAGTCACTCAACATAATGTTACTTCTGGGTCTTCACCCAAAAGTGATGTCACTGTGTCATGGGCCACTCCCACTACCTATTCCCTGCTCCCCAAAGCATCCAGGATTTCCACACGCAGGCCTGGAAACCTTACCACTAACAACATTTTTTTTTAAATCTCCAACATATTCCAAGAAGGCATAACAGGAATAGTGGTTAATCAGAGACAGGAACCAGAAAACAGAGACATTTCCTGGTAAATACCAATTTAATAAGTAGTTGTATATAATCACTTTCCATGTTCTGGGCCTAAGCATTAAAAGCAGTTCTAGCCTGCCACCTGAGTCCTGGCTCAGATTAAGGTCTGAACATATCTGCGAGAAATAAAAAGTTCTGCTGATTTTACAGGCATTAAAAAGTTCCTTTTATAACTCTAGTTTGTGCACTTATCTATTAATTTATTTTATACTATCTCCTATGCTTGTATAGACTTGATAGGGTGCAATAAAATAAATAATTACATATAAATATTTCATATCATAACCTTTTGCATTCTGAGAGACTGGAGAAAGTAATAACACTATCACAATAATCCAAAAAGATCAATGAATCAAATCTCTATTGAAGTATAGATCATTGGTCATTAAAGTCAAGCAAACTAAGAGAGGTTACCCTCTTTCTGCACAAAGGACAAATGAAGACTTCTCTTTAGATACAGACTGGGCAGAATGTCGATAGCAACCAGAAGACTGTGGGCGATTTCATGTCAATAGCCTAGTTCTAGAGATGGTTGCAGCCATGACTATATGGGTCCCTGACGCTCTGAGTTCCGCTCAAGTCATTTGATATTCTAGGGAGGGCAAGACTGATGTTTCCGAGTGCAACCAATACACAACAGACTCAATACACTGGGTATTTCCCCCCTTCAAACACAGCCAGTATCTTTCAGGCTGTGGTGGAAACACCTGCTACAGGAAGTTACCTGCTGCCCCAGCAGCTGCCATTGGGACCTATCTGCATAACTCCTGGACATGCTGGCAGTCCCCACTGAAGTGCCATGTGAGAAGGGAAAGATGTAAGGGCCTGGCCAGTTCATCAGTTCAATAATGGACAGGCCATATCCCCTCTGGGCGTGCATGCAGACACAGATAGAGTGTGTTGATCTGAGAGCTTGCTTCTAGATAGAGATGGTTGAACTGAGTGATCTTTCAAACACAGAAACTTAATGCCTTATCATACTACTGATATTTCTTGTGGAAAAGGAAGACCTGATAGCATTATTTGTGCCAACTGTTTTGCCAATTAAAATTCTTCATTCCAAAAGTCATTACCCTCTCCAGGCAGTTCTGTAACCAACACATTCAGAGGAGAGGAGGCAGAGTAGGGGAGGGGAGCGATCAGCTGAAGAATTACAAAGAGAGGGAAAGGCAGGAACAAGGGCTTGGATTAAGAATAGGACAGATCTGGGCTGATTTGAAAGAGGAGAATGGCTTTAGTGAGACAACTTGAGGGGTAGGCGAGAGGAAAGAAGAGGTAACTTGGCTGGGCTAAATAGATTCAGAAAGAAGGAGCATGGGAAGAAATAGCCAGGAAAAGATGGCTGGTGGTAGAGTTGCCACCCTCCAGGTGGGCTGAATGATAATAATGGGGGGAGTCAGGTGCTAAATGTTCAAGACAAACAATTCATCAACTGGTACCCAATTTATGGTAGGAAGTTATATTCAAGACTCACAGTGTATTCATGTATTTGTATATATGAAAATCAATTTAACAGTAACAAAGGTACATATTACATTTGTAATACAAGTTTTGCAAATTAACACCTTTTAATCCAGACTAAATACAAAATAAATTTGATTTATATTGCTTTTTCTTTCTTTTTATACAACACTTCTTCATGTATTATGTGCAGCAAGTTGCCTCCTTCATGTAGCAGGTTAAAGCTAGCATTTGGGGGGGGTTGAGGGGTAAAGTGGCCTGTTGCGATGCGGTGCTTCCGGGTGTTAACCGGAAGTGACGTAATTGCATCATGTGCAGCCACGTGTGCGTGATCTCTGCCCCCAAAACTTCGTGCTAGAGGAGAAGAGGGACCTGGCAACACTATCTCCAGATGACCGTATGGAACTGTATGGAATTAAACTCTACTGAGGTTGGCCCCTCCCCAAACTCAACTCTCCCCAGGCCCCACCGCCAAATCTCCAGGAATTTACCAACCCCAAACTGGCAAGGAGGGAAGGAGGGAGTCTTAGGAACTCTGTGTAAGGAAAGAAGAAGTCAAAACCATGTGTGTGTGAGAGAGAAAGAGAGTGTGCACCAGGGGAAAAGAGCAGGACTGGAGAGAAGAGTTAAATTATACAGTGCTTGAATTTTACAAGCTGAGTGTTGTTCAAGTGTTGCAATGGTAGATAGCAGTTTCAGGGTAGAACTGAGCCTAGTTTCCCAGTTCAAAAGCTATTTTTAAAAAAATCTCCTAATGTCCATACTTTCCTGGTCCTATGATGTTAGTAGAGTTGCTGTTTATCTATCCACGTTAAATCAATTCATGTTTGTTAGGCCGAGTCTAGTATAGGGTTGACAGGCCCAGGTTGGGAAATACCTGGAGATTTTTGGGGTGGAGCCTGAGGACAGTGGGGTCTGGGGAGGGGAGGGACTTCAATGCCATAGAGTCCAGTTGCCAAAGCAGCCATTTTCTCCAGGTGAACTAATCTCTATCAGCTGGAGATCTGTTGCAATAGCAGGAGATTTCCAGCTAGTACCTGGAGGTTGCCAATCCTAGTCCAGAAGCATATGCAATTTCCACATAAACACGGCCTAAATCAGTGCAGATCAGATGTAAGATGATCATTATCATTGTAGACCAGTATATTATTGTTTAATATTTGCTGTTTTGTGAGGAAACTGTGAATCTACCTTAAACAGCACAGATATTAGCTTCTGGATAATGTCTCTGGCTATTGTCAAATGTCAGTGTAATATCTAATTACAATATCAAGTAGAAAATTGCCCTGAGCCAAAGGTCACTCCCACAAGAGAGACTGAGTTAAATTTTGTGATTGACTCATACACCTGCACAGTGAGGTCACAAATGACCTATGTTAAATCTGTTCAAAAGTTAATGATGTTGCACTCATAGGAATATCATTCCCAAATTGTTTTAGTGAGCATAGAAGGACAGCTCAGATGCTATGCTTCTCTAATGCAAAAAACAAACAACAAAACAAAACTATGTACCAACATAAAAACAAACTTCCACCAAATATTCACAATTTTTGTTGCAGGACTTCCTTTCCAGTTGCCGATTCACGTCTCAAATTGCTGTCCACAGAGTAGTGTCTCATGAATTTATTTTATTTTATTTACAAAATGTGTACCCTGCCTTTCTGCCATATGAGGGACCCCCGAGGCAGATACAAGTAAAAACAAGCATTATAAAGAGCACATAATAATAAGAATTAAATCCAGAACTAAAATGCATATATAAAAACACAGAAAAATAGTAATTAAAACATAGGGTAGGAAGGAAGGATCACTGAGAGAACACCATATGAAACAAAAAAAGTCTTCATCAACTGTAGGGAGACAGTGACAGAAATGAGCAGACAAATATCTCTGGGAAAAGAGTTCTATAATTTTGGTGCCATAACCAAGAAGGCCCTGTCTTGGGTTGACACTCTTCTCATCTCAGAAGGCATCGGCAACTGTAGTAGGGCTGTGAAAGATCACTGTAGTGGTTGGGTAGGTTTCTATGAGAGTAGGAGATCTTTCTGGTATACTGGTCCCAAACTATATGTGTGTGTTAAGTACCATCAAGTTGCTTCCAACTTATGGCGACCCTATGAATTAATGTCCTCCAAAATGTCCTATCATTAACAGCCTTGCTCAGGTCTAACAGACTGAGGGCCATGGCTTCCTTTATTGAGTTGATCCATATCATGTTGGATCTTCCTCTTTTCCTGCTGCCTTCAACTTTTCCTAGCATGATTGTCTTTTCCAGTGACTGTTGTCTTCTTATAATGTGACCAAAGTACATTAGCCTCAGTTTAGTCACTTTAGCTTCTAGGGAAACAGGGCTTTAAAATCAGCATTCAAACCTTTAATTGGACTGGAAACAAATTGGGAGCCAGTGTAGATGGGCCAAGACTAGAGTGCTATGATGGTTCCTATGAATGTGGGAGCTGATGACCACAGAGCAACTCTGCAAATTTGTTCAAGAGCAACACCTTGAAGAAAAGTGGAAGGAACAGCTACTAGAAAGAAGATTGTTGTTGTTTTTTAATAAATTTTATTAAGTTTTTAGGGTACAGAATAAAAAAGGAGAATGGGAAGGGAAAAAGACAATAGAAACATGACCATAGGAACAGATAGTTATACATTAACTGGGATAACAGAAGTGAAAAGCTCTACCAAGGAACTGGGAGAGATACTGATGGGAAAAGGTTGAAAGACTTTTCAAAAATACCTTAGACAACTGGTGGGAGAAAACTGACCTTCTAGAAATGGATTCATGTGACAGAAATTGCTCACAAATAGTTCTAGATGGAAATAGAGGACAGGCCAAGGTCCCTTAGCTCTTATAGAGACTAAAAAAATTAGGTGTGTGTGTGTTAAGTGCCGTCAAGTCGCTTCCGACTCATGGCGAACCTATGAATCAAAGTCCTCCAAAATGTCCTCCCAAAAAATTAGGAACAGGGGGAAAATGAAAGTCAAAACCCTTTAGCATTACCTTTCCATTATGGAGTGACTGTTAAATACCCTGTAAGTCAGAGCTAAGGAAGAACAGACCCATGCTTTCTAATCTGTAGCCCTTCCTGCCTATCAGAGCCAAGTGGGAACCTGATCTTTGCCTGGCCTGCATAGCCTCCACTACAATGGAACCGGACGTTAGTTGTGTAAATTGGAAGGGACAATTTTCTTGACAATGCTTGACTCAATCTTGCATGCCTTTCAAGGTGAGAACCACATGCCAACCACAAACCCCACTGGGCAATGGTCTTGTCCACTTTGCTGAATAGTGGGGTGGGTGCCACCTTTGTGGACTGTGCTCAGAACACCCACGGTGGCATGTCAAAGAGTCCCATGTAGATCCTAAGCCACTAAGTATCACTACTGTGGAGGGGTTCTCTAACAATGCAGGGGTCCCAAAATGTAAGGTAAATTTAAAAGAGAAAAAAACAGTTTGTTCAGTTACTATTTCTTTCTTTCCACTGCAATGACTTCTATCTTCTCCTAATATTAATTCCAGATGCCAATTTCCTCTCCCTCCAAAAAAGAGATAATTCCTAACCATCACATACATAGTAGATTTATCTATATTTTATGAATCTTATTAATAGCCTCTGCTTGTACTGGAAAACTTTGTTCCAACTTTGCCTTCAGCTTCAAATTTTAAATTAATTCATGGAATCAATAGTGAATAATTACCATAAAAGTAAACAATGGTATATTGTGAAAAGACATGGAATCCCTTACCCATTCAAACAAACATCATTAAAGAAATGAATTTGTTAGGCTTGAGTCTAGTAGCACCTTAGAGATCAACAAGAGTTTCAGGGTATGAACTTTCGAGAATCAAAGCTCCCTTCGTGCATCTTGTACAAACTGCACTGAACTGTATGAGAATTGTGCAAATATATGAAGCTTGTGAAGCTTCTAGGCAGAGCAAGCCTGAGGGCTGTGAGCACCTCTGCGGCTGGCCATCGCACAACTACAGTCTGCTCCCTATGGAGTCATTTTATGCTGCAGCTGGCAGGGAAATTGAAGGGTTTTGAGGCTGTCTTTGGGAGCAACTGCACCAGCGTCCCCAGCAACAGTGCTGCGGCGGTCCATGGCAGTGTGGAGGGGAGGCCTTAGGGGTTGGATGGACAGGGCAGCCAGAACCAATCAGGGGGTGCCTCACACAGGGGCTGAGCCAAGTGCTTGGCACAGCCCGGGGGTGGGAAAGGGGCATGTCCAGGGAGGCTAGTTGGGTGTCAGTGGTAACCCTCCACCCCCATAAAGGGACCATCCCCCAGAGGTCCCTAGGCACCTGCCAGTGCTGGCATGGGCCCCAGTATACCTCCCCATGAACACCTTACACCAGCCACTTGCACACTGAGAGTGAGAGGGTACAGAAGTACATCTGGCATAGGAGGCTCCCTGCCACCCAGGGCATCTTTCGGGGTCCTCAGGCACCCTTGGGGAGGGATAACCCACCAGCCTCTGGAAGATTGGTGACCCCTGGTCTTACCCCCAGTTGTGAGGGACAAGAAAGACACCCCCCCCACATACACACACACATACATGCCACTTCCCCCCTTTCCCATACTTGGCCCCGTGTTGCACCCAGAATACTCGGTGAGGTTCTGCCATCACAAGGAGGGCTTCCTTCGTACACCCCTCCCACACCATTGTCCCCTCGGTTTGGCATCCACACATCCTGGCCATAGCTGAGATCGGGGGGGGGCACTCAACCACTGCATAACTGTGCCGGCACAGAAGCTGGGGGCATGGACCAGTGTAAGTGGTCTGCCTGCCCACTCAACCCTCTTCCCTTTGATTGCATTGTTAGTGTCAGCAGGGCTTGTAAAGAAGATTTTTTCCAGAGAACTGGACTCTTTTAGATCCATAAAATCAACATTAAACCAATTAACGTTTCAAGTATATTTGGTCAAATCATTCACTATGACAAAACATTAGCCCACAACTGAAATACTCCCCGGTTGGAAATTAAACACCTTGTATGTGAATATTAAATGCTTTCTGCAGGCATTCCTTTTGTAAGCCTGATCAGACAGTAAGACAAGAAAATGTAATTGCTGGCTTTGAAAATACAAACTCCGTTCTCTGTTACATGCATAGTCAACAAAGATATTTCAGTTTAAGTGAGAACCTGTAGTCTACTACTTAGATTGGTAAAAGCCTCAAAGATAAGTGAAATTATAAGTCTTATTAGCTTCATTTGTGCTTGAATTATTGCAGTCATTCAGCTCCACCTTCTGGTTTCCAGGCACACCACACCATTGTTTAAATATGCATGGATAAAATGGATGGTGGTTTTCAGAAACTGAATGGTTTGATTATGTACTGTAAAAGTGTCTTAGTATGAAAAAATGTTTGCATAATTCATCTTCACCACAGATGACTGGGAGTTCCCTAACAAATGAGAACAGAGAAATAACCATGAGTCAATAGAGGAGGGCAAGGATGGTTCTTGGACACGGGAGTTGGTGGCCTCTATTGATGAAGAAAATGTAAGAGTTGAAAAGGATCTAAAAATCCATGGCTGTCATTAATCGATGATTAATCATTAGCTATGTATGGGGTGGGTAAAAAACCCTTGAGTGAAGCTATTATGGAAATTAAATATTTATTGGGTAGTGTTGGTAAAGTTTCCCACCCTGGCATCAATCAAGTTACTCTCTCTCCCAGCTTCTCCAAGCAGCCAGTAAATGGGCACGTAAGGCAGAACCCCATATGGAAGCTGGGGGGAATTTATTTTGTCCATAGGAAACCCAACATTTCCTGTAGGGATCCCTCACTGTTCCCCAACTCTCTTAAGATTTTTGGGGGCCTGTCCTTTCAGTAGCCACCATGTTCCAGAACTGAGAGGAGGGGCCGTAGCTCAGTGAGAGAGCCCCTGCACTGCATCCAGAAGGTCCCAAGTTCAACCTAGCATCTCCAGTTGAAAGGACCAGATAGTAGGTGATGTGAAAAAAACTTTGCCTGAGACTCTGGAAGGCTACTGACAGTCTGAGTAGACAATACTGACCTCGAGGGACCAATGGACTTGTTCAGTATAAGGCAGCTTCATGTATTCATGTGGTCAATTCACCCTCTCACCAGTTTGATACCAGGAAGACCATCAAATTTGGCTGTTTGGTAGTGTGGGCCCTAGCAAGGCTCATGGGTAAGAATTAATTCTGTCTCTTAATCTTTTTTAAAAGTACAAAGTCCACTATTAACTTCTTAAAGGTATATAGGCTACAGAAATTTAGAATACAGGCACTATGAAAGAAAATATGATGCAGAGAAAGATTTCTAACCTAACTTGAAAAGTACAGTAATCTACCATTTGCTTCCCCCCTCCTTTTGCAAAAGCAAATGGGTGCAAGGTCAGTTATACTCTCTAGGTGTCAGGCAGGCACACACACAAAGGGAAACAGCTCCTTTCAACCCCCCCCCCCCGAAGGTCCCAGCCAATCTGAGCTCTGGAATCCTGATCTCTGGATCCCACCAGAATGCGGTAGCCAATAGTCAGGTACTAGTCACATCAGAGGGATTCATTATTTCCCACAGAAAATGCAAACGCTTATAGGTCCAGGAGTGATGAGTTTCCCCAGGCTGTCTCTGTCAGTAACTCTGTATGTATTTTAACAGTTTTATACGTATTTTAACTGTGTTTAAACCCTTTTTAAAGTTGTTTCAATAAGGTATGTTTGAGAGAGAGGTTTATTTAAACGGTTTTATAATGTATTTTATCATACATGTTTTACAGCCCATTCCTGAGCTGAGGCGTACTGGGACGGCGGGGAAGAGGCGCAGCGGCACCGACGGCCAGCTGGGGGGGGGCATCTTATGGTCCCAATGTGCACGCGCCCAGCCGGCTCTGTGCAGCCCTGCCCGCCTCCCAGCTGGCCGTCGGGGCGGGGAACGCCGGCTTGCGCCGTTCCGACACACAAGCACCCAGCCGGCATTCGCTCCATAAGACAAGTTTCTAAAAACTAGGTGCGTCTTATGGAGCAGTGCGTCCTATGGAGCGAAAAGTATGGTAAGACGAGTAGGAATTTAAATTTTGCTACCTTTTATGATAAAATGGAAGTCATGTGTAAGCAGAAATGTGTCAAATCAACAGAGAAACCAGAAAGCGTAGCAAATGTAACTCCTGCTAGGAGGAAGATAAAACAAAAAAATAAGGCTTCCGACAGGAATAGAAGTAGTAGTAAAGTAGTCTGTTAATAATTTCAGATCAATAATATTGACATATAAATGGGATAATTCACAGTGGGTAGCCGTGTTAGTCTGTCTGCAGTAACAGAAAAGAGCGAGAGTCCAGTAGCACCTTAAAGACTAACAAAAATATTTTCTGGCAGGGTAGGAGCTTTCGTGAGCCACAGCTCACTTCTTCAGATACCTGAAAAAGAGAAACAGCCCATGGCTTGTGGGAATTCTCTCACCAGATCTATTAAATATCAGATTGCTGTCTTGGAATGAATGCGTTGGAGAATGAAGTTGTATAACTAATTTCAAGGAATTCCTGTCTAAATTTTATATAATCTATCTGCACGAATCCAGGTGTGTGATAGGGTTTTAACCTCTGGAATGTTCCAGCTATTCCGTCGTTTAATAAGGAACACTCCTCTGGGGGTCTGGCGATTCTAGTTGCCACATAGCTTCATATTGACTGCCAGATCCTGACATTCTCCTCTAATTTGGTGGTGGTAGGGGGCTAAAATGGTGTGTATACAGCTGAACCTGAATTTGTTACTAGTAAATGTCCGTATTCCAACTACAAATCCAGTCTTATTTTCACATGGTTTGTGGGATGATGTACTTCCTAAGTCTGAGAGGTCAGAGATGTATCATCCAATGGCTCAGGTGACGGTAGCATATGATTTTAAGACCCACATGGGAGGAAGGCAGCACTGCATTCTAAAAGTACTTTGTGTCCCTGCTTGTAAGGAAGGCCATTTATTATTGAACCGGACAGGCATTCCTTAGACCAGGGGGGCTGACTTGATGTTTGTGGAAGCTGCTCCCCCCACCCCAAGAGCCTTGGGAGCTACCAGTCACAAAATGGCAGCTTGGTGAATGGAGCTGCTCACAGAATGGAGATGTACAAAAATTACAGTGTTTCAGAGCAGGTCTGTTGTGCTTGGGCGTGGATACCTTTCCTGTGCTGTTTTCGGAAAGAAAACAAACACCACAATCTCACATTGTAACTTGCCTTGTAGGAGAAAAATATATGGTTGATGTAGAGGGGAAGAGTCAATAGGACATTCCTTTCCTATCCAGAGCAAGGTGCATATGTGCATGTGTGAAGAAGGTGGAGAAGTGGATGGTGTTGTTGTTTAGCTATCCAGAACAAAGGTATGTGGATGTGTTTGTCTCCTTCTCCTTTATACAAAGAGAAAGAAAACAGAAATTTCTACAGTGGCTTTAAAGAAAGGAATAAGAAAATGATTAAAGAAGTACAGGAGGAGGGACATGTTATAAACTCCTTATATTTATGGAGACAGATAGGCAGGATGCAGACGACCATTTGCCCACCTACAAGGAAAGGGCAAGATAGGTAACTATTTGGATATCCTGAATTGGGCCATATTTTTTTTGGGACAAGCATCTAGCTTTAATTGAAGAAAAGGTGCAAAGTAAGACATGTGAGGACTCAAAACCCAGTTTCATTGTAGGTCAAAGTAAAACCCTCTCAGATGGGACACAAAACGTTAAAATATGTCTTTCAAGTATTTTGGTCCTCATTTCTTGATGAAAGGAAATTGGAAAAAATAGTACTAATTGGTTAAGAGATATGCACCAAAGTGTTCCCCGGCAAAACTTAGATTTTATAAATATAAGGGAACAAATCAATGTTGCCAGCTTTGAAAGTGTTTAAAGTCAAAACTCAGGCACAAATTTATGATGATGTACAAACATGGTGTTCTAATATAATCACTGAAATCAATGTAACATTGGGTTTTTTTGATGGCCCTGTTAAACAGTGTCCATCTATACCTACAGTCATGGTTCATATGGAAGTTTCCTTAACCTCCATTAAATGTAGAATAATCAGTCATTTCTCAATTGCTGGCTGGGATTCAAATATTTGACAGCATTCAATGTAGCAAAGACTTCTTTTAAGCAAATGGATAATTACAGGCAGCATAAAAGAACAGTTTATTTTATTTTTAAAAAATGCTTTTTAGGTGATCTTCAAATTAAAGTACAGGATGAACCAGAGAATTCTGGGGATGGAAAAAGAAAATCATGTAGCTGCAGTTAATAATCTAAAAGTGACACAATGGGCTGTGAATCTTACTGAATGGTAGTGGAGGTCACATTATCTAGTATCCTTCCTGGATCACAGATTGAGAATGGCATTTACGCTCTAAGACGTCAGGCTATGAACATCGTAGTCCTCTAGGGGAGATTAAACAAAATTCATTATGAAGATCATCTGTGTTTGCACAAATCATGGGAGGTAGAAGATCTACCTCAAGGGAGGTAGAAGACCTTGCTCATTATCTGTTGTTTTGTAGGTTGTATGAAATGCAGTGGGGAATGTTATTTAAACAACAACAGCTGTCTCAGGATAACACTAGTGGTGTATTACTTTCTTTTTATCACAAGATGAACAAAATGTATTACTAGAGTTGTTGCTAGGTTTGTTGCTGCAAGAATAAGAGCCTGATATGTAAACCCTAACTTGGGCATAATGCAGTCATAATGCAGTCATTCTTTATAAGTAAAATAAAACAGAAATCAAGCGGCACCTTTAAGACTAACCAAGTCATTGTATGTTTGTATATAAATATGTATTGTATATGCATCTGACAAAATGAGCTTAGACTCACAAAAGCTTATGCTAGTTTTAAAAGTGTCACAGGATTTCTGTTTTATTTTGCTATCACAGACTAACAAGGTACCCTTTGGAACTATTCTTTTTATGTGTACCTGATGCTGCACACAATTTGTGGTTTTATGATAAAATTTTGGAAATTGCAGTGACTTTGGTGGCTACTCAATAAACACTTAGCAGATCGCTATGAAATACATCATAATTATTGCTATTTCCTTTAGATATATATATGTTGTTTGTTACATGTGTTTAATGTATGCTATTTTTGCAGTTTTATGTATTACCTTGTGATCTGGTTTTACCCTTTTTGAAGCCCTACTGGGAGAAGCAGGACAAAAGTATTAAAATTATTTTATGTGTGTGTGTAAATGCAAGCATTGGGCAGTCTTGATATACCGACTGGGGGAAGCGGCAAGGGCCCAAGAACATGAAAATTTACTTCAGATATTATTACAATGGAGATCAGCATAAAAGAAGAGCTGTGCTGGATCGTATCAATGATCTGTAGTCGAGCATCCTGTCTCACACTGTGGCCAATCTGTTACTCTGGAGAGCCACCAACAGGGCACAGCAGCCAAGGCGTCCCTCTGATGTTGCCTCCTGGCACTGGTATTCAGAAGTTTAGTCACCATGGCTAGTAGCCACTGATAGACCAGTCATCCATGAATCTGTCTAATACCCTTTTAAAGCTGTCTACGCCTTTGGCCAATGCTACCAATTCCACAGTGAATTCTGCAGTGAATTCCACATTTTAATCACTTGTTTAATCAGCAAGTTAAGACCCCCATTAGTATATACCTGAAGCTGGGATTTTTGTTGTTGTACCAAAGTGTTGTTGTTCCTTACACTTACCTGCATTGAACTTCATCTGCCACATTGCTACCCTCTCATTCAATTTGCAGAGATCTTCCTGGAGCTTGGTTTTCACTATCGTAAATAATTCTGTGTCATTTGGAAACTTGACCATTCCCCAGTTCCAGATCATTTGTGAACAAATTAAATAACATTGTCCCAATACCAATCCTTGTGGGACCCCACTGCTTACATCTCTCCATTGTGAAAACTGTCCATTTATTCCTGCTCTTTGCAAGCTGTCGTTTTTCATCCATAAAAGGACGTTCTCCCATTCCATGACTGCTAAACTTACTCAGGAGTCTTTGATGATGTGCCTTGTCAAAAGCCTTTTAAAAGTTCAACTATATAATGTCTACCGGGTCACCATCATCTACTCCAAAATGCTGGCGAGGCAGGACTTCTTTGATTGTTTTTACCAGATTTCCTGGGACAGACAACAGGTTAACTGGCCTGTAATTTCCTGTTTCCCCTCTGGACCTCGTTTTAAAGATTAGGGTAACATTTGCTATTCTCCAATCCCACATTTGAGTTCCCTAAGAACTTTCAGGCCTATGCCATCAGGATCTGAAGACTCACTGTTTTTTAATTTCCCCAATAAGAACTTTTGTCTCTTTTCATCTCAGTTTGACCCAGTTCTTTAGACTCCCTGAAAATGGCGGCTGTGGCCTGGGTACATGCCCCACACTTTTCATAGAACAGAGATGCAAAAGAGCCTTGGCTACTTACCGTGAAGGCTTCTTCTGCTCAGAGGGACGAAGGGCATCTTCATTATGGGTGTTTCCTTTTCCTCTTATCTCGGGAGGCAGGAACCAAATATTTAAATTTTTCTGACCTCTGAGGGTAAACGCCCCCTTGTGATCAGTTAAAGACTTTCCGAGCCTTATATATTTAAGATAGACTGAAGAAACATGTTAGTTATAATTCTATACAAGAAATAAGTTCCTAATAAACATTAACGATGAACCTTTAGGATAACTATAAGTCATGAACCAACAAACAGCGTTTAACTTGAATTGAATGTCAACTGGAAGTTAGATGTAACCATGATTACCTGTAATTTTATTTTATTTGTTTTATTTATATTTTACTGACGTCTGGGCGGGCAAGATGCCCTTCGTCCCTCTGAGCAGAAGAAGCCTTCACGGTAAGTAGCCAAGGCTCTTTCTCGCTCAGAGGGAGAAGGGCATCTTCATTATGGGACATACAAGAGCTGTCCCCCGCCCTTGGGAGGGTTAGACGTCCTGAAGTATACTTTGCAGTACTCGTCTGCCTAAGGCGGCATCTGCTGACAAGTATAGATCTAATTTGTAGTGTCTCACAAATGTGGACACCGAGGACCAAGTTGCAGCCTTACATATCTCTTCCATAAAGCACGGCAGTCGAAGGCTGCTGAAGTAGCCGCACTTCTTCCCAAGTGGGCAGTAACGCCCGCAGGAGCAGGTAGGTTACTTATTCTATAAGCCTGTGTTATGTATAAGGTGATGGTCCTACTAATGGATGCCTTGGACATATGCTTGCCCTTGTCAGGTGGTGAGATATGAACGAATAAGGAGTCAGAGTTCCTAATAATTTTAGTAAGATAAATGTAAACAGGTAGTGCCCTTCTTAGGTCTAGCTAGTGCCAGGCCTTCTCCTTAGGATTCTTGGGGTTAGTGCAGAAGATGTAAGCACTATGTCCTGCTCCCTGTGAAACTTGCAGCTACATTTTGTCCTATCTCAGTGATTGGTTCGAATGGTAGTTGTGTGAGTGCTGTCAAAGCTGTGTGCAGGCTCTAGTTGTGAACCTGTGTCTAACAGGAGGAGCTAAATAACTGACGCCCCTTAAAAAGGCTTTTATGTGATGGTGTTTGGTTAAGCGGTATCCAGATACCTTGGGTACTATGGTAGCTATAGATGCCAGTTGCCTTTGTAGAGTGCAGGTAGCTAGCCCTAAGCTCTGTCCCTCCTGATGGCTTCCTTGTTGTCAATATGGTAGTGACGGCCACCGGGCTATAACCTAGGGCTATAAGTCATCTCCTTTCAGTGCCCGTGCGGTCAGTTTGTACCACCCTGGATTGGGATGGCATATTGGGTCTTGTAGAGGGAGATCTTGTCTGTCTGGAAGTCTCCAATGGTTCTGTATGGACATCTGAATTATAGATGGGAACCACGGTCATCGCAGCCAATATGGAGCTATGAATCTGACTGATGCTTTTTGAAGTCGTACCTTTCTCAATACCCTTGGAGGGAGGGGGGGACCCGTACAGTAGGTCGTGTGGCCCTGGTGACATTAAGAGGTCCATTTGTTCCGCCCCCTGTTGACGGTACATGGAATAGTACCTTGGCAGCTGGTGGATGATGCTGGATGCAAACAGATGAATCTGTGGCGTGCCGAATCTCTGAGTAATAAGTTGAAAGACCTCTGGATGTAGAGACCATTCTGCCTCGCTGATGTCCTGTCTGCTGAGCCAGTCTGCTTGTATGTTGACTGTGCCCTGAATATGTTCTGCTGATTTTGATGAGAGGTTGGACTCGGCCCAAGGAAAAATGTAGTCGCTTCTGAGGATCGTCCTGATTTCTAGGGCACTGATGTGAAGATTCTGTTCTTGATAGTCCATGTTGCTTGAGCCATTGTCCCTTGAGTGTGGC
This sequence comes from Euleptes europaea, assembly GCF_029931775.1. Classification (NCBI taxonomy): domain Eukaryota; kingdom Metazoa; phylum Chordata; class Lepidosauria; order Squamata; family Sphaerodactylidae; genus Euleptes; species Euleptes europaea. The sequence goes on from NC_079323.1 coordinate 39,889,859, forward strand.
TTCCCAACCTGATAGACACGCGTCCGTGAAGATTTGAATTGGTGTTGGACGGAGATACCAACTTCCTTTCGTCAAATTCTGAGACTGAAACCATCATACTAGTCTTGATCTGACTTCATCGGTCAGGATGAGATTTCTGTCACTTCTTCCTTGGTATGTCTCTTTGGTACGGCCTTAAGAACCATTGAAGAGGTCTTGCTCGTAAGCGTGCCCCTTGAACTGCGGGAATGCATGCAGACATGTGACCCTTCAGTTTGGTCAGGGACATTAGAGAAGGCGACCGGGAATTAATCGCTTTCTTTGCTAGAGATGAAATGTTGTGGATTTTTGTCCACTGGAAGGTATAAGGAGTTTGTCAGTGTGTCTATGTCCATCCCCCATCTCTCTCAATCGTTGGGATGGAACTAAGTGGGTCTTTCTGAAGTTGATTATGACCAGTGTTCTGTTAACCTCTTTAGAACTCTCTCTGAATGATCTATGCTCTGCTAGTTTGAGCTTGCGCAAATCAGAATGTCGTCTGAGAAGGGTGCATTCTCACGCCCTCCTCGCGCAGAGATGTGACTGGTGTGTCCAGAACTTTGGTGAATACTCGAGGAGGGGCGATGATAACCCGAATCGTAAGGCCCTGAATTGGAAGAGGTGTCCCTTGTATGGGAACCGAAGGAAACAACAATGTGCCGGGTGTATTAGAATGTAAGAAAATGCTTTTCCCTGAGGACCTGTGTGACTGACTTTAGTGTCTCCATCCTGAAGCGCTTTAATGGGATAATCTGTTCAGAAACTTGAGGTCTAGGATGGCTTTCCATCCGCCGCCTTTGTTGGGAACAGTAAAGAATACTGAATAGACTCCCAATGTATGCTCTAATGGTGAGACTGGCTCCATCGCCTTGATGTCCAAGAGGCCTCTGAAGTTCTATGGATTTTTTTTTTTTTTGGGGGGGGGGGGAATGTTGGAGATATTACTAGTCGATGTGAAGGAGTGTAAGAAAAACTCTATCTGATAGCCTTGTGAGATAATGTTTGTGACCCAGAGGCCTGGTTGGGAGGTGACCACTGACGGTGTAATAGGCTGAGCCTGCCTTCCACTGACTGGTGGCTGGCGTCACTGTTTGGTTGGGCGGTCGGGTTTATCCCCTTTATTGCCCTGGAAGGTGGAGGATTTTGGAGATTTATTGAATCGTCCTCCTTTACTAAAGGAGCTGCGATTCTGGTTCCGGTGGTTTCTAGGTTGATCAGGTCTGTATCTTTGAAATATGTGGTATGCACGAAAGGACATAGAGGGAGTGATCCCTTGGATTCCTTGCGTAGAAACTTGTCTTTGGTCTCCACTGATATGGGGACCAAATTGTCTCCAAGCAAGGTCTTTCCCTGATACAGGAAGCCCATAATAACCAATTTTGATCTATATACTCCGCTTGCCAGGGGCGTACCCAGAGAGCCTTTCTGGCAGCTGAGGCTGTGGCTAGTGTTCTAGCTGCATATGACATGTTATCGAAGTTCGAATCAGCTAGAAAGAATACCACTCTCGAAAACATGGATGACATGGTATCTAAGGTAGAATCAGCTGGAAGGATACCACTCTCAAAAAAAAACATGGATGCCCTTCTGGCATCTGATGCTGCGGCTAGTGTCCTAGCTGCATATGGCATGGTATCGAAGTTCGAATCAGTTAGAAAGAATACCACTCTCAAAAAACATGGGTACTCCTGTAAAGGCGTTTCTTTCTTCCTGTGGAAAAAGTTGATATAACTTCCTAGTCCAAATTATTGCCGCTCTGTATACTAGGGCAGATGTGATAGAAGCGCTTGATAGTGAGTGCCAAGGCCTCTGAGCATTTATGCCTGCTAACTCTGCCTTCCTATCTGTAGGGTCCCTAATCATGGCAAGGCCATGTAACAAGGTTGAAGGAGTGAAGGCAGTGACAGGTGATTCTACTGAAGGCACTTTTAGAATTTTAGAAGCACCGATAAACCAACTATAAAGGCTTCCTAGAGGCTGTGGAGCATTGTATGGGTGCCATTGGTTTCTCCCGCTCTGCTTTCAACAGAGTTAGAAATAATCAAGCGCTGGCACAAACCTATCTGGAGTCTTTTCTCCCACTCTGAGTCCTCTGAGAGATCAAGAGTAGCTAGGTTTTTATGCCAATGCAGAAGGAAATCTTCTGCGTTAAATACTATAGACAGTCTGGGTACCAATTGGCAATTTTGTAACCGTGAATTAGCTTTCAGCGCTGCTTAGGCTGGCCAGCACGTACTCTCTTGGTACTACTTGGACTGGTGATTGGCTCACCAGGATCTCAGGCAGAGGTCTTCCACATCACCTACTACCAGAATTGGCCCTCTGCATGCCAATCCGACGCTCTGCCACTGAGCCACAGTCGTTCCCCTGCTTTGGCTGATATTCTGCCCTTTTAGCAATCAGATTACTGTTTGTGGTGCTGGAGGGTGTGATCCCTACGATCCCTGTATGGATGGGGCAGGATAAGGAGGTTGTACTGCCCTTAAGCCATCTGAGAAGGCGTTTTTAATCAGGGCGGAGAGCTCTGCTCTTACAGGAGTAAAACAGGCTGCATCTATGAGGGGGGGGGGCGAAGTCACCTTACCGGCAGTCGATGTCTCCGTTGATGCTTCCCGTCCTTGAATAATAATAGGCGAGCCGCCTGAGGACGGAGCATTGCGAGGCAAAAAGGCGAGCCGCCAGCCTCCTTCATTTTCCCCGTTTGTGCAGTGTGGGAGAAGTGGCTATAGCCGCTGTGTTCTCCTGGCTGCTTCCCGCTGCTTCCCGTCCTTGAATAACAATAGGCGAGCCGCCTAAGGACGGAGCACGGCGGGCGAGGCAAAAAGGCGAGCCGCCAGCCTCCTTCATTTCCCCCGTTCATGCTGTGTGGGAGGAGCGGCTACCGCCGCTGTTTTCTCCCGGCCGCTTTCTGTTGCGATCTGGCAGTCGCGTCTTTCAGGCGCGGCAGAGCAGCGTGCGTTTTGCAGCAGGCATTTGGCGCGCTTGTTAGCGGTCGAGCCAAGCCGTTTGTACTTGCCTGCTCCGTTCTTGCCGCTTTTGCCTTTCCCTTTTGAGTTTTGGTCCTCAGGTCACCAGAGTGACTGTCCAAGGGTTCATCTAATTGTAGTGGTAAGGCCACTAGCAGGCTAGGGTCTAAATTGGCAGGCGCTATATAGCTGTCCTGATGCCGATCCGCCATTTTTTATTTTTATTTTTTGGCGGGAAAAGACCCTTCTGAGGAGAATAGGCAGAAAATTAAGACAGTAAATAGAATTGAGTAGTAGATTAGTTAGGTTAAGTTTAGGTTTGTTAAAATAAGAATATTTTTAGGTCTAATAAGTAAGGTTAAGGTTTCTCTATTATTTCTGTAGCAGAGAGCTGCTAGAAGGCTGCTCTCCCGTTCAAGGCAGGAAATAGAACTGATCACAAGGGGGCGTTTACCCTCAGAGGTCAGAAAAATTTAAATATTTGGTTCCTGCCTCCCGAGATAAGAGGAAAAGGAAACACCCATAATGAAGATGCCCTTCTCCCTCTGAGCGAGAAAAATGCATTTGCTTCTATCCATGCTCAGCCTACAAAGAGAACTGGGCCTCTCAAATGGATTCTTGACTGACATTTGGATCTTGCTGGATTTCATTGTTTCAACCGAAATGTGCTGCTATTGTTTACCACTTCTTTCCAAGTGCTGAAATCAAACACCGGTAAACCTGTCCGCATCTAACACCACCAGAACTAACATGAGACTGTGCCTTTCCCCTCAAAATCTGCTTGACTATGGGTTCTGATGAACCCGAAAGCTTGCATATTATTTTTGTCATTTTGGTTGGCCTTAATAAAAAGGTTTTTCATAGTACTTGTTCCAGAAAGTACTAGACACGAAGTAATAAATTCAAAGGGGCTATCCCACTACTGAAACAGCATTTCTTTTGACTGAGAAGGGATGTGTAATTTCTGCTGAGATGATTGCCACTTCCCTCTGCAAAACTCCGCTTCTTCCCAGTGATGTTCCTGATGGTCTTTTGACCCCAGAACCTGAAATTCAAGAGCTTACTGGTAATAGGCTACAGCAGGAGGTGGGAAAGTCCTGTTCCATGAGCTTCACTCCATTTGTGGTTTAGTTCCTACCCTGTGTCATTACCTACCTTACTATGGAGTTTTCCACATGGGGACAGGTATGTGTGTAGTATTGGGAGCTGCAGCAGCAACCACACACAGGTTCCCCATTTCCCTGCCCTGGTTGCCCAGCAGCAGCCATCCCCACCCCGTCGGGTCTTTTCCAAAAAAAAAATTAAAATCAGCAACTGAATATCGTTTTACCAATATAATGTTATGACAATAAGCATATCAGGTTCTCTGATTCCTCAACTTTTGTTTTCTTTTTCTATGTGTGGTGTAGCAATAAGCCTTTCCCCTTATGTTTCTGCAACAAAAAAGTGCTAGGGACTTACCTTCAAAAAAAATGAAAGCTGGGAGTTCCTGTTATACACATTGTTATGACATATCAACATAACAATATTCAGTTGCTGATTAGAAAAAAAGGGGGAAAAATCCCTCCCCGTAACGGTAAGTGGAAATAGTCACTGTGTAAAAAATGGTTGCCACATAGGCAGGCCAGATCTGAACTTTGCAACCCACACAATAGCAACCTAGGCTTTGCTGTGCTCTTACCCAAATGTTTATCTCCAGTGGAGTTTGAAAGCAGCTTACATTGTTCTCTCTTCCACTTTATCCTCATAACAACCCTAGGTTATGCTAGCCCAACAGGAACCCAACAAGTTGCCATGGAACTGTGAGAATTCAAACCTGGGCTAAGGCAAACTAAGCAATAATAGTTGGGTGATCATTCTCTCCACATCAAAATGCCATTGAGGATTAAATGGAACAAGACAGAACCATTATGCTGACTTTTGCTCCTTGGCAGAATACAAATATGATAGATGGATACATAGACGACAAAGCAACGGAAACAAATTATGTTAATGAAAAATCTATATGGACAAGCAATCATCGGAGAAATATTGGCAAAACCTTTGAATAACTTGAATCCAAATACATGATCTATTACAAGCTTCTAACAGACGATATTAGTTTATGTTTGTACAGAAAACAGATTCTGATTTCATTTTGAGGATACTACAATCTCTTAAGTAAGGCTTTGATAATTAGAACATTAACACAAAGTATTCCTGAAATGGAAAGGTATTTTATTTTGTTAGAGTGCATTACAATATCAATACAGGAAACAAAATAGAAATCAATTAAAAGTATGGGACACGATTTATTTTTCATGTGTTTTTATATATATAACTATTCCTTATCCTCCTTGGCTTTGGAAAAACAAAACAAAAATGAGCAGCATTTAGCCTCTGCTACTGGCACAGGTTTGCAATATGTACTTGTACTGCATCTATATCTAGAAACAGTGGCAAAAATCCAGAAGATCTGAACATATGCTTGCCAGTAATCTATATTTCCACTTTCTGTTTAGTTTTCTCCCAGGAGCTCACAGCATTCATCTGCCAAATCACTTCAAACTTAAAACACCCACACAGACACACACAAAACCCTAACTGTTTGGCACAGCAAACTTGTGTAAGAGAGGCTAAACAGTAGAAAATGAGTATTTCTACATGTAACTTTCTAATTTATTCATATAAGGATAGGAACCAAAAATTTCAAAAGCTTCTGAGGGCTAATTCCATGCATTTAAGGATCATGGTCTTTATGGATATTTACCTCTGAGGTTAAACTAGACCTGAGAGAAATCATGGATCTCCACCAGTCATTTATTTACTTATTTAATTTATATCTTGCCTTTCTCCCCAGTAGGAACCTAAAGCAGCTTACATTGTTCTCTTCTCTTTCATGTTATCCTCACAACAACCCTGTGAGATAGATCATGATGCCAGAAATTTTGTTAGTCTTTAAGGTGCTATTGGACTCTTGCTCTTTTCTACTCCTGTGAGACAGGTTAGGCTGAGAGTGTGTGACTGGCTCAAGGTCTCACATTGACCTTCTATGGCAGAGTGGGGATTCAAACCTGGGCTTCCCAGATCTTTTAAAGGACTGTAGCTTGGATTGGAACTACATACACTCTTGGGGTGTGTGTGAATTCTTCTACTTCAGTATGATTTCTCATCGAGACTCCATTGTTGCTCGCCAGTTAAAAAAATGGGTGCCCATCTTTTTAAAGGGCTATAGAAGTGTGAAGAACCTTGTTTCAGTTTGTGAAACTATGTGAGGTGGTGAAAAGATTCAACTGTTCTCCATCCTGGCACAGTCCTGCCCCAAACTGGGTCCCTGTGCATCTGTAGTTTTGCTAAAAAGCCACTGGGAAGACCTGATCATGAATTTCCCAACACCTTGTTATGTATTGATCCTGTCTTAAGAGTGCTCACTTTCCATTGACTAAGGGAGCAGTCCTAAACAGATCTACTCAGTGGGGCTAACTCCCAGGAAAGTGTTCTTAGAATTGCAACCTAAAACTTAGGCTTATGTCTAAGTATGCACCAAAATAACATCTGGGTTGGTAATTAAAGCTCAAGTCCTAAGCATGGCATCAGGCCACAAAGTTCTAAACATCTTTTCAAGTATATGGAGCCTTGGGATTAAGGTGCTTGGTCATTAAATTCTGATGCAGCGATACCACAATCCTAAATGCATTTACTTGGAAATCCTATTGATTCCATTGGAGCTATGAAAATGTGCTTAGGATAACCCTCATTGATGCACACAGTTTCTTAATCACTAATAATAATCTTATAGTTTTTATGCTATCCTTAAGCTATGGTTCATTATCATCCGGCTACAGTGTGCTGGTTTCAAGCAATATCTAAGTTTACCACTTAGAAATGAGCATCAAATTCTCATTCAGCCAGTGAAAATCGATGCTGTGCTGTGAGGAAATAGGCTCTCACAGGGCACCATAATGCAACTCGCTGATAAAAGATAGGATGCTATACCAATTCAGGTGCACGTCCTTCTTACTGGAACTACAGTACTGTAATCCCTCATTCAGAGAGCAGCACAAGCCTTACGTGGACCTTGGCTGTCATTCTTTCCAACACAAAGTACATCCCTTTCGTCACATTTTGCTGTTACGTGTATCATTCAAAACACATCATGCAACACAATCTTTTGGCTCAGAAGGTCATATAAACTAAATACCAGCTTAACTTTTTTTACTCTTAAGTTTTTGATGGAAGGTTGATCTTGGCTGCTGCTTTCAGCATATTTACTATGAGGAAAAGTTTGGACCCATTTAATAGCATTTATATGTGTGTTGGAATTACTTCATTGGTACTTTAATCTCAATGTTTTGTTCCTGTAATCTGCTTGTGACCCTCTTGATGTATCACAATCAGATACGTGAAAGGCTGCTAGCCTAGGTGTTGGCACACTGTCCCCCTATGGGACTTTAAGCTCTTTTCTATAAGAACAGAAGATTTTGGGATCTGGATGCTAAATTATTTTAAGAAGTTAAAGGGAAATACTTTGATCCAGTCTATTCAGTGCCAATTTGCAGCCGCCACACTACAAACGTATCAGGATCAAGGTATCCTATTGCGACCAGGCTGGCGTTCTCTGGCTTCATTTTTTAAGTAAAATACAAAATATGAACTGTATACACGTTGACAGGTAGGCTATTCCGCTAAAATGTTATGGCACGGATTATTTTGATGGAGTACTAATCTTGGTGCTGTCCCTTTGTATTGGAAAAGGATGCAAATTATTTGTTCTCAAAACACACCGTTAAAAAGGAGACTCTTTCCAGTTCATTTTCTACCGTCATCCATTTTGCACAAAACTATCTGGATTCTCTTATAAGACATCATCAACTTCAGAATTTTCCATTTCATTCATAATCAGTGGGCATGAATGTGATCTAATATCATTCCTTTTGAAGATGGCTTCATCCAGATCCAGTTGCTTATCACCGATCTTCACCTCCATGCAACCGTTATAAAAAAGTGTTACTGGGGTTGCGTCAATTGGAACATCTGCATAAAACACCACAAAAAATCAATACCAATTTTTGCAATATCAATTTCTAATTAAAAAATGTAAACAATGCCAGAAAAACCAATAGCTATTAATGCTTACGTTTATTTGGAAATATATATGAAAAGTTTCCCAAATACTATTTCAGCTATTGAAAGATATTTTTATTTCTCATTTTGTCCCCCCCCCCAAAAAAAAACTTTGTGGGATTCTTCCTGGTGACATCAGGGCCCTGTGGGACCTTGAGGAGTTCCGCAGGGCCTGTAAAACGGAACTATTCCGCCAGGCCTGTAACTGAGGGCAGCTGCGAATAGATCCATCATTACTGGCCTCCCCATCCTCTCCCCACACTCCTGACATCTGTGGGGGGTAGATCTGCCGTATCCCAGTTACATTGTGGCCTCTGGGTAATTTTAAGGCCATCTGTCTATGGTTTCATTATGATATTTTATTGATATTATTGATGTTTTACTGATATTTGATGTGTTTTAAAGGTTGTTACCCACCCTGAGCCTGGCTTGCTGGGAATGAGAGCAGGCTATAATTTTTTTTAAAAAAAAATTCTAGTTGGAATACTTCTTTTTATCAATTTTCCATTTATTTTAAGAGTTAACATTAACAACAGTAATGTCATTACAAAGGGAGGGGGTGGCTAGGAAGAAAGGGTGGGATTTCTGAGTCCAACACACTCAACCAATACACCACATTGGCTCTATACAATTAATATTTTTGTACTATAGTACTATAGCTGTATTTATCTCAACACACATCAAAGGCATCAATACACCTATTTACCAGACACATCTTTAATATTTTTTTCTTCGAAAAAATATGAAATAAACATCTGAGCAAACAGGGATGTTTGTATTTCTGGTTGAAAAGAACGGAGAGCTGTGTGTGAAACACTGAGGAGTGGGCAGAAAAAGATGACACACGTCTCCAGCTTCTACACAGATGACCTCTCCACGTGTTGACTGATTGCACTTAGGGCTTTTAGCCTCCTTCGATATAATACTCTTCCCTCTAAGTTTCTCGAAGGGATATATAATAAAAGGCCAATGGATGCACAAAAATGTATATGTATACGGGACGCATTAGAATCCACTGAACACGTCCTATTTGAATACACGTTATATGATCATATATGATCAGGACCCCCAATTCCCTTGTTAGTGGATTGTCCCAAACCTCTCAGAAAACATCATCTAGAGCTCCTTTTGTCAGACACAATACCAAATTTATCTGTTAGTATGGCTAGATTTGCCTGGCAGGCAACTAAAATAAGACAAAGTGCACTTAAGGCTCTAGAATAACCAATCTATGATTAGAATCTCTACTGTTCTATGTATACTTTGGAGGATTTTATCCTTTTATGCCAGTTTTTAATCTCCACTACATCTTTATCTTTTGTATTATCAGTTCATAACTATTTATGTATATATTTAATTACAATTTTGGGGGATATTTGATGGTCTATGACTACAAATAAAGTATGATGATTATGACTGACTGCACTGAAAGGAACAGCGGGCCTGAGTGCACTGACCCCACCCCCTGATACTGTGTGACTGCCAAATCATCTTCATGGAGTGAATGAGTGGAGGACGTGTACACACACACACACACACACACACACACACACTTCCTCCCTCAGAAAACAATGTCACTGATCGTGGGGAGGGAGCCTATATGTGGGCACAGGTTGGGGGGGGGGCAGGGACGGCATGCTTGTACCTGTTCTCCCTTCCTGCACGGTCAGTCAATGTATGGACAGGTTGTTGACACAGGGTTTCTGTGCTGAGCCAACACAGGCCTCCTATGCAGGGATGTTTCCCCATGGTCACCCCTGACAACTGCTTCAGGGCTTCCTTTTGATTAGGCATGACCTTTTCCACCCGTCAGAGGCTGTCTCACTCTCCCCACGTGTTTTGCCTGCATTTTCCAGATTCTGGCAAAAACAGCATCTGGAAAACATGGTCAAAATGCGCGGGGAGAGCAAGGTGACCTCTGACGTGCGGAAAAGGCATGCATAATCCAAAGGAAGCCCCCAAGCGTCAGAGGGGGTGACCGTGGGGAAAACGTCCCTGCATAAAAGGCCACAATGAAGTAGCACTCCGTTTCTTCTTCTCTGCCCCAATCTGAACACATTGCTAAAGCTTAGCTGCACTCGCTAGACAATTAAAAAGAAAAGAGAAATCCAGCAGCTGTGGATTTCAGATGCAATTTTCACACACTGTAATTTTCACATGTTGCAAGAATTCTGAAGGCAGGAAATGACATTAAAAAAAGATTACATTTTATGCATGGCTTTATCAAACTTCCAGGATTTTTGTAATTCACTTGTGGCCAAAAAGCAGTATATCAAAGCAAAAAATGTGAATTTTTGTAAACACATCTCCCTCACTTATCTTTAAGTAAATACTTCATTGAGAAAAACACAAGGTATGCCAACTCTGTTCTCAGACATGTCAGCAGAGGGCGCTTGAGGTATATGATAAAAGACAGAAGGAAAGGAAAGAAGAGGCCGTACTGGAATGGGAATGAGAAAATAGAGGTTCCTCAGGTCACATCCCAGAAAAGACTCTGCTTCTATTAATGCTAAGCTAGTACATTATTACTACTAATACAGCACTAGACTTTAATAACAACTGCAGAAAATTGCTTAAAGAAAGGACACTGTTCTTATTTTAAAAACAAACAATGCTGGATTATACAAGTTAGGTTAACAGTAAAATTATAATGGAAGAAAACAACATTTACCAGGAATGCCACCTAGGTAGGTATCAATGTGCCCCCTCATTGCTTGGTCCAGGACAGCAAACTGTTGATCTAAGTAGATGACATCTGAATGTGAATCGGCTGTAAGTTCGAGCATCCGTCTGGTGATTCTGAGTCCCACTAGCACTCTTCTCGCGGTACACAACCTCTTAGACTCCAAACGGGCCACAATGACATTCTCAATAGACACAAGAAGTTCCTAGGAGCCAGAAGCAAACAATAATCACATACACTTTTGTGAGTGGTTTCATTTTGCTTGTAATGGGGGTCTGAGCTGTAGGCATTCTTGGGGAATGCCTGTGTGCGGGGGGGGGGGGGGTAAGGGTGTTTCATTGGATTTTCCGCAATGTTAATCTAGGAGCTGTAAACCACAAAAGAAAGGTATGGATATTTTAGTAAAACAAACAAATGCATTGATTTCAAAAGGCTTCACGTTCTTAAGACCCAGTAAAAACAAGCAGATTCTGATGTGGCCCAGTCATTTCACAGGACTCCCTGCACCAAAGGGGAGGGGGTAAGTTTCTTCAAAACACCCCTCGGCCAAACCCGTTCAAAGAAAGCTTGCGTGTCGGAATAAGTGTCTTCAGAGAGAGTTGAACAGAGAGCCTTCCAAACAAGTAGCCCATACATTCTGAAGTGGTACCATCAAGCAAGAAAATCCTACATCAGAGCTGCCCCTTTGAATCAGCTGAGTCTACTGCTGTCAGTGGAAATGACGAGGTAATTCACATATTTCAGAATTAAACTAGTCATTCGCAAGGCCCCATATCGGTGACAATACGCCTCAAGTTGTTATCTTGCCTTAGGCCTCTGGTGGTAATTTTTTTTTTACTTTCAGCCAGATCAGATATTCATGCCAGATTTCTCCCCAGTGAAGACTCACGCTGATTTACATCATTCTCCTCTCCTCCATTTTATCCTCTTAACAAACTCCCTGAGGTAGGTTAGACTGAGAGTGACTGGCCCAAGGTCACCCAGCATGCTTCAGTGGCCGAGTGGGGATCTGAATCTGGTCTCCCAGAGCCTTGTCCGACACTCTAACACTATAGCACGCGGGCTGTCACACTACTGACACAAAGAAAATGTGATGCATATACATGCCTTCAGTGGGCACAAATGACTACCTGGGAGTTGGATGAGTTGGACTCTGCTATTGATAGAGCAAGAGGCACTGTTTCCCCAGAAACCAATGCAAGCAGCACGCCAGTGCTTGTGGATGGGCGGATGGTCAGGGTGACATTGATCAACCAATCTTCCGTATCGCTGAGGCTGTCATCTTAGTTTTGTTTTTAAAGAAGAAGAAAAGTATCCATTAGTAAGACACAAAATTTGGTTTCTCATTTACTTTGGTTTAACATTTTACCTCTGTTTTGGCACAACAGATATAAACTGAGAATCTGTATTATTGGGGCAGAGTTTGAGGTGAAACAGAGTACTATGACTTTGGAATCACAAGCCTTCTAGAAAGCCATTGTAGCTTCCAGGTAAAAAGATGAAGTAGATACCTGCCAAAAGCCCTGAAATGTTTTTATTTGATTGCACCAGTTGAGAAAAGCAGGCAACCATGCTGCATCACAAATAGCTTTTGCTCAATAGTCTGGACAGTCACATCATGACTACAGTTATGGACCCCGAAGAGGATGCACATACACATGGATACACACGAAGCTGCCTTATACTGAATCAGACCCTTAGTCCATCAAAGTCAAAACTGTCTACTCAGACCGGCGGCAGCTCTCCAGGGTCTCAGGCTGAGGTCTTTCACATCACCTACCTGCCTAGTCCCTTTAACTGCAGATGCTGGGGAATGAACCTGGGACCTTCTGCATGCCAAGCAAATGCTCTACCACTGAGCCACTGCCCTACAGCCAAAGCAGCTTGCATCAACCTCTCCTCCACTTTATTATCACCGCAACCCAGTGAGGTAAGAGGCTGAGAACATGTGATTGGCCTACCATCACCCAGTGAGCTTCCATGGCAGATTAGTGGTTCGAATCTGGGTCTCCCAGATCGTAATCCAAAACTCTAACCATTATATCAGTTTAAGCTAGATAGTCTAAAAGGTGAGCTCTTCTCCCCCCACCCCATAACAAACTCAGGGAAAACCCCTTCTCTGACTTGCAGCTGAATGGGATTGTTCTCAGCACTGATGCGTTGCTTTTTATGTCAATCAGGAAGATACACCCTCCCTTTTTGATACTACACCAAACCTGCTTCTGAGATGGTTGGATGGAGAGCCTGTGAAGGTGAATGGTAATAAACATTCTCATTTGTATTAATTTGGCAACCACCACAGAACAGCATTAGGAGAAGTGGGAAACATACTTACTGTAGCTAACTTGAAACTTGGCCACTCCAGTACCAGGGTAATATGACCCCTTTGCAACATTTACTAAACAGTGTTTACTCTGTTTCTCTTGAATGACTTCTTTAACACCAGAATTCCCCTGATTCATTAGGTTCCAGGCACGAATGCATCCATCTAGACGGGGATTAATCTGCAGAAGAGATACAGCAATATTATTGGGGCATTCTGATTTGGACTAGAAATGCTGTCAATCAATGGTTGGAAGGAACCTTTTTGAATAGCCTTACAGATGATATCAGGAAGGCTTCCATGCTGGCAAGATTTTAGGAAGGGCTGGGATTCTGACTCGCCTCATAGAGAGTGGGGTCTGATGCAGAGAAGGTTGGGCTTCAGAATCAGGGCAGGAACCTTCAAATAGCCTTTTCTGCAAGGAGCCCCAAGAAGCAAGAATACGGCAATTGCTAGATTCAAAGCAGGGAGCTTTGCTTCTTTCCAAATCTGGGTCTTTGAGCAAATCTATAAGCTGGTTTTCATCGCATCAGGACTAAAATTTGTACTAGCCGCAGGCCAGTTTAAACACGATGCTTGACTTTCAATTGGCCTTACTCCTGCACTCTCAAACCATGGTGTAACATATCTACTTGAATGAGTGGTGCATAGCCCATACACACTACCAAATCTTGATATGACCACTACATTGGTCACATGGCTTGGGGAAAAGATTTGCAGTAACACTCTAAGCAGAGCTGAAATCAGAGGGCTTAAAAAGAAGTTGGTTTTTATACCCAATTTTCTCTACCTTTTGAAAGGAGTCTCAAAGCGGCTTACAACCACATTCCCTTCTTCTCCCCACAACAGATACCTTGTGAGGTAGGCAGGACTGAGAGAGTTCGGAGAGAACTGAAACTGGCCCAAGGTCACCCAGCAGGATTCGTGTGTAGGAGTGGGGAAACAAACTCAGTTCACCAGATAGAGTCCGCCGCTCATGTGGAGGAGTGGGGAATCAAACCTGGTTCTCCATACTGGAGTCCACCGCTCTTAACTACTACACCACGTTGGCTCTCGATGCTTAGGGTGACCCTGTTGGAAGCTTAGGCTACGGACAGGCTGACTGGCACATCCAATTCAGGGGATCTTGTTTCCTTTCAGGTGGCATGCCACCATCTGATATACCTATATGTGGTACAGGAAAACATACATTCCCTTTCAGGGCTCTTTTCCATGCTACCATGTGCCAAACATGGGTAAAACGGCATACATAATTCTCATCCTGCATGTTACTCTCACAACCCATAAGGTAGATTAGGTTGAAAGCTTCGTAACAGCCTCAAAGTCTTTCAGGGAACATCATGGCAGAGAGATCAGAACCCAGGGCACCCCGGTCCAAGTCCAATGCTTGAAACACTGCAGAACACAACCGTTTTTCCAACACAGATTCCATCTAGGATAGAAGTAGCAGCTTTTTATCGGCCATTGTTATTTACTTTTTTTGAGCATTTCCCCTGGGATTCTTGAAACTACAGTTGGTTCTTCCACTGAAATTTATCTCCCAACTGCCGCTGGTCAAATGCAATTCCTACAACAGCACAGACAAATCCAGCAGCAGCAGTTCCAACATTAAACTGCAAGTGCAAATGCACCTGTTATAAATTTGTTCTTCGCAAATTTAGCTGCTTTTATTTACACCCTCCTCCACCCTGTAATCACCAATTAGTTAATACTTTTTAGCTCCTACACTTTTACCACAGTGACTGCCTGTTTTCAGATGTAGATAAAATGTGTTATATGCATCACTAAGGATTTAACTATTTTTGTATTCTCTGCAATTCAAATGCCTTTAAAGTTAATGGTAAATGCCCTCTTTTCTGGCTTGTATCTAGCATTGCCGGGTAACATTTGTAGGAAGGCATTCCAAAGAAGTGATGTAATTTTGTCTTCTAAGAATAACTAGTAACTGAACTTGAAAATGCACTGAAAGGGAGAATCCCACACCATCGCCTCAGATAAAACCTCACGACTCACTTCATATGTTGTGACTTTTGAAAGGAAGGGAAAAAAACCACAAGAATTTTGTCTCTGACTGCAGTGACAAATGAACAGATGTAGGTATATATGAGAGAAGAGGTCGCAACGGAGATGCCGTAATTGACACTGAAAAGAATTACCGCTTTAATGAGCGTGTTGTCCACTTTGCGAGGAAGACCCGCAATGTACACCTTCGTCTCCAGAAAACCACTGGATGGCTTGAAAAGATTTCTTGGGCTGTTAATATTCATCACTGCTTCTTTGGCTATTTTGACAGTGATGCTGTGCTCGAGTTCCTCCACCGAGATCTGAATGTAAAAAGAGACAGAGATATTTGTAAAAGCTGAAGGCAGTAACCTCAACACAGCAAGGATTCTGTGTTGCCGAAAGTGAAAGCAAACTGGGAACAAACTTCACAAACCACAGGATAAAGCCGGTCTATTAAATCGGGCTTTAACACTTTCTCTTCCTTGGCTCCATCAACAACCAAAAGAGACTGCAACCAAGAAATCAGAAGGAGACTGAGACTGGGAAGGGCAGCCACGAAGGAGCTAGAAAAGACTCTTAAGTGTAAGGATGTCTCACTGGTGACCATCATCAAGTTAAGCCATGCTGTAGTATTCCCTGTTACTATGTATGAGTGTGAAAGTTGGACAATGAAGAAAGCTGACAGGAAGAAGATTCCTTTGAAATGTGGTGTTGGAGGAGAGTTTTACAGATACTGTGGACAGCCAAAAAGCCAAATCAGTGGGTTCTATATCAAACCAAGCCTGAACTTTCCCTAGAAGCTGAAATGACTAAACTGAAGCTATTGTACTTTGGTCACATTATGAAGACAAAAGTCACTGGAAAAGACAATAACGCTAGGAAAAGTCGAAGACAGCAGGAAAAGAGGAAGACCCAATATGAGATGGATTGACTCTATAAAGGAAGACGTGGCTTTCAGTTTGCAAGACCTGAGCAAGGCAAGGTTTTTAATGATAGGATGTTTTAGCGGACATTGATTCTTAGGGTTGCCTTGAGTCAGAAGTGACTTGACGGCACTTAACACACACACATACCTTGTGCAGCGCCTAAATTTATCTTAAAAGGTAAAGGTCCCCTGTGCAAGCACCGGGTCATTCTTGATTTGGGTGGTTTGCCAGTGCCTTCCCCAGTCATCTTCCCTTTACCCCCAGCAAGCTGGGTACTCATTTCACCGACCTCAGAAGGCTAGAAGGCTGAGTCAACCTTGAGCCAGCTACCTGAAACCAACTTCCGTCGGGATTGAACTCAGGTCGTGAGCAGCTTTGGACTGCAATACTGCAGCTTACCACTCTGTGCCAAGGGGCTCCTGAAATTTATCTTAAACACTGTTAATATAAAGACTATCAGGTGCTTTCATTTAATCTCAGCCTGCTAAGGAACTATGTATCTGGTTTGGCATTTGAGAGAAATATGGTTGGACTATTGCTGGCGTTTGTATTTTCTGTGAGTGGACAAAGAACGGAATGGAAGTTACAGTTACAGAAGGGGAGTGTGGGAGGAGTTGAGTATGGATAGAGGCTTGGCATGAATCTTGTCATAAAACTTTCAGGTGTGATTCTTTCTTATCCTGCCTGGCTTGACCCTCATCGTTCCAATTCTGCTTCATGTGAAAGAGCTCTACAGATATTAGGCTTAAAAAGAGAACATTCCACTCATTAGTGAGGTGAACTAATACAGACTTCTGCACAAATTTTGGATCACATCTGGTTTATGTACATATATAAGTGCCGTCAAGTTGTTATGGTGATCCTTGCAAGGGGCTTTCAAGGCAAGTGAGAAGCAGAGATGGTTTGCCACTGCTTCCCTCTGCAGAGTCTTCCTTGGTGGTCTCCCATCCAAGAACTGACCCTACTTAGCTTCAAAGATCTGACAAGATTGGGCTCTACCATGCCGCTTTCCCTCCCCGCATCTGGCTTTGACAAAGAGATTTCCAGAATTTTTTGTCTAACTAAACACTGAAATAAATTATTTATGTCTGACTGAAAAGTAAGTATTTCCCTGGATCTTAGGCACAGAGCTATAATTGAAGCATTTAAAATCTAAATTATTATGAAGTCATCAAAGTATTTTGGAAAATGAAGTCACGGTTACTACCGTATACTTATGAAGTTGTTTGAAAAGAAGATTGCTTCCTTACACGCATTTTATTTTAAATTCCTGGCACTGAAAACACTTACTATGTGCCACAAGCCATCGTTGATGGCTTTGCCACCAGTTGTTACTTTGGTTATCACTTCATTCTTGAACTGAATTTCAATCTTCCCATCACGAAGAGCAAGCAAAATCCATGATGTGTAGTCAGGAGACTCAGCATATAATATAACACCTTCACTATCGTAGGTCCGAAAATCAAATTCAGCTGAAAATCTGGGAGGGGATAGAAAAAGCACAATAAGGAAGAAAGGATGAAGTACGAAACAATGAACAGACTGGATCTATACACTGTGAAAGTTATTACAGAATAAAATATGACAAAACGTGACAAAACAGCTACACATGAGGCAACTCACAAGCAACAATGACCACGGCTAATAAAAGGGCTCTTAACCACACCAGTGTGGTCTAGTGGTTAAGAGTGGCGGACTCTAATCTGGAGAACCGGGTTTGATTCCCCACTCCTCCACATGAAGCCTGCTGGGTGACCTTGGGCTAGTCACAGTTCTCTCTGAACTCTCTCAGCTCCACCTACCTCTCAGTCTCTGTTGTGGGGAGGGGAAGGGAAGGCGATTGTAAGCCACTTTGAGACTCCTTAAAAGTAAAGAAAAGCGGGGTATAAAAACCAACTCTTCTTCTTCTTCTATATCTGCTGAGATCCAGAGCCCCAACCATCATTATTTAGGGTTCAGTACAAACTGGTAACATGGATCTCCCACCACAAAAGCTCATGAGTCATGAAAGAAAAAAAAACATTTAATTTTGAAAAATCATACATGGTAATGAGCTTTCAGCTTGCCCTGGTGCCCTTAGACTGTCTGGCTCTAGTAAAGTATACCTTTTCCCCTGTTCTCCCATACTTAAGGCCTTCTGACGTCTACTTACCTTGTAACGTCCGGCAGTCTAAACCTTAAATACAAAACAGGAATCCCTATAAATTGCTCTGCCAGGTAAAGCAATTCATAATTTGTTTCAAGATTCAGAGTGAGGCAATCTTGCACAGGCTGGGAATAACAGAAAAAAAGAAACACCTGTTATAATTTGACCAAGTAAGGTCAAATCTCTGTTCTCAGGCAGCTTTAGCAATGTATTGGGACAAATTCAAATACTTTCCCCCTGATTTAAGCTGCCATTATGCAGTAGGAATGAAGTAGAATTAGGTTGTGTGAAGAGATCAACAGGGACTGTATAATGATATCTGCCATCAATGTTTGTGGGACTGTAGACTAGCAAAGTCCATTGCACAGTGGATTCCTTCAAACAATGTAGTTCTGCTAGATTTATTATATGCAAAAAGGAAATTGGTAAAAACAGCCGTCATTTTAATCCAACTTCTTGTTTTGTGGTAAAATAGCTTTACAGGGCTTCTCCTAGAAATGAATGAAGTCTCCAGACTAGCACCACAGGGTAAGGAGCTTATTGAACATTAGAACCACAACCAACCAATGCAATCTGCACAGCAGATAAGTGTGTTATTGGACATGTGAGCTAGCTGTCAGGACTACTTTATCACTAAAAACTTGTTGGGTCTTTTTGGAACAACAGCTCTAATATTATAGCTACAGTTGAAGGTATCACCTTAGAATAAAGGAATCTCAAGCAGTTTTTATGTGAACAGTTCTGATTAAAAAAAAAATAGTTCTGGATCTACTTTCCATGTACGAGTTGGTTTCCTGAAACCTGATTTCATTATCAGCAGGGAATGGACTTACACCTCATGTTGCCTAATCATTAAATCAAAGTTAACTACCACTCATCAAGTTCTCATAAGTATGTTAAAGCACAATAGCTGCCTTTGATCTGTGAACTCTTTAAGCCCCATTGCATCGGACTGTGTCAAAGCTTGTTTTTAGTGGTAACTGTTTGAATATACTTGAACATGCTTCGACTTGCCAGAGAAGTATAAAGGAAGCCATTCATAGGGAAACAGTGAAGCCCTGCATGCCTCACTCTTTCTTTGTGGAAGAAATATGAATTCTTTGATCGTTTAATATGTCTCTTAGGAAGGTTTGAGCTTGTCGCGAGAGAATTATCAAAGTGAAGGGACTTAGAGCTATGCAAATATTTCATGAGTATCAGCTCAGGTTTTGAACCTTTAAAACAAACAAACAAACAAACCAATGAACTGATTTCAAAGAAGTTTGGACTACAGGACTCGAGATATACAATAGTTTGCAAAAAAAAAAGTGGTGTTATGCAGGCCTTATTTCACATGGTATACATAGATATTTTTTCTCTCTGCTCAAACAAGATGTTCAGGTATTTGAAGCACTACATCAGCCTGAAAAATTTCTGATCGGATGATAATGTGACAAAGGTGCACACCATGGGTGGTGTGGGCAGTCTTGCCACCTTTAAGGGGGGAAACTATGTGTCTAGCTCATGTAATCAACAAGTTTAAGCAAAGATCATCTTCAGCTAGGCTAAGGGATAATCTAAAGTCATCTGACTCATGGAGAGGGAGGTTTTATGTTAGGAATATTCAGAAGTGTAAGGCATTAAGAAGGTGGGGAAGATTTGGCAGACTTACCCCTAACAAAACCCTGTCAAATGCCTGAAATGGGCTCCCCCCTTCTCTGTTCTGCACAGTAGAATGTACAGTGTTGGACCCAAACTGGGGAGAAATTGGTTCAAATCCCCATTCATTCATGAAATAACAACAAAAATTCAAGAATCTTAAATATTACTTGTGCTTCTTTTGGCTTGAGATTGTTGTGAAAAATACAGAACAGGAGTATGTGGCTGGATGCTTGCAAATACTTTCCCTGCAACTGAAACTGTATGGAATGTGATGGAAAGAAGGCAGTTAAGGGGAGACATGAGGGCTATAAAATTATGCATGGTATGGAGAGTGGCAAGGGAGAAACTTTTCTCCCTCATAATACCAGAATGTGGGGTCATCTGCTGAAGCTGGAGGGTGAGAGATTCAAAACAGATTAAAGGAAGTATTTCTTCACACGATGCACAGTTAAACTGTGGAACTCCCTGCCCCAGGATGTGGTGATGACAGCCAACTTTAGAGCTGATATTGTATCGAAGTAAAACTTGACTTGATTGCCAACTTGGAAGGCTTTAAGAGGGGAGTGGACATGCTCATGGAGGATAGGGCTATCCATGGCTACTAATAAAAATGGATACTAGTCATGATGCACACCTATTCTTTCAAATATTGGAGGAGCATGCCTAATATATTAGGTGCTCTGGAACACAGGCAGGACAATGCTGCTGCGGTTGTCTTGTTTGTGGACTTCCTAGAGGCACCTGGTAGGCCACTGGGTGAACAGACTGATGGACTTGATGGACCTTGGTCTGATCCAGCATGGCCTTTCTTATGTTCTTACGATGCTCAACTTCACATGGAGAAGACCTCTGGTTTAGATTTGAACCACAACCTAAAGTTGTGGTCATAAATTCCAAGCCACTTGCTGTAATGAAGCTCCCCAGGGGTGGCCCTAGTTATTCTACATCCCTGGGCAAAAACCCATGTCCCCAGAATCAATGCCACTCCCCTGCCAAACCTAACTCCTGTCGCCACGATCCCAGTAAGGGGTGGCCTTCACCCTGTGTAAGATGGGCAGGAACCACTGCCAACAAAAGCCAACTGCCTGAGCCTTAGATGGGGAAGGAAAGTGGCTTCCACTTCTGAGCTAGCCGCCCAAGCCCCAGATGGGGTAGGTGTGAGCAGCTGCTGCTGCAGAGCCGGCTGCTGCTCTCCATAGGGGAGGGCTGGGGGGGTGTCAGTGGTCTCCCCCCAGCATAGGGCCTGGGGCAGTTGCCCCATTGTTCAATGGTTAAGACAACCCCTGAAGCCCCGTGAACTTTTGTTCAGCTCTGCTTTCCTGTAAAATTGCCTTGAACACACAGATGAGGGAGAGCAGGAGTATATGCACAAACGAAACAAAGTAAGTGGTATAAGGGGATGGGTCTTGGTGGTTCTCAAACCTC
This sequence comes from Euleptes europaea, assembly GCF_029931775.1. Taxonomy (NCBI): domain Eukaryota; kingdom Metazoa; phylum Chordata; class Lepidosauria; order Squamata; family Sphaerodactylidae; genus Euleptes; species Euleptes europaea. Next base: position 39,911,094 of record NC_079323.1, read on the forward strand.
ACTGGAGCAGAACCTTTCATTTCTCTACTTTTACCGTGGAAAGCAACAAAGGGAGAGGTGACAGTGGTTCCTTACCTCACAAGTTTTCATGTCCTGAGCAAGCTTGAAGCCTTTCTTGCCATCGCAATAGCAAGTGTAGCTTCCTGGAGAATTGATACACATTTGAGAACAAATGTTTTCAGCACATTCGTCCACATCTGCAGCAAAAGGGGAAACACACCGCTTGACACTTAAAAACTGCTTTTTCTTTTCAAAATGTACAACTGCATTGTTGGGAGTAAAAAGGGTATCTTAAAAAACATGTAGTTGTAGTTTGGCTAATGCGGAGCATGCATGTATTGAGATGAATATTCGGCAGGTTTCTGGAAGCTGGCTTTGCAGACCTCACATTTTTGCTCAAAAGCGGAGCAGACATTCTCTTACAATGACCTGCCCAGTCTGGAAGCTCACCAGCCAGGCATTCTGGTTTTCACTGTTATATCAGCTGAAACAAGAAGTTTACTGTGTGCTTGGGGCAAGTCTCCCATCCAAATACTATCCAGGGCTGACCCTGCTTAGCGTCTGAGATCTGACAAGATCAGGCTAGCCTGGGCCATCCAGGTCGGTGATGGTATATCTGAATAAAAATAATTTACAATAACTTATCTCTCTACCACAAATGCCTCACTCATACGAATATGTAAGCCTTTCCTCTCCCAAGCGAACATGTGTAGAAACTGGAAGCCAGATGTCTCTGTGGGAAAGACTATCTGAATGAGCAAAAAATTCACAGAACTGGGCTGTGAAGCTGTAAGCCAGAGAAGCTGACTGTGTGAGAAAGCTCAGCCCAATCTGTTTGGATCCTGGAACTATAATTGGCTATTACTATCCCTTACAGTTGGAAAAAAAAATACTGTCTATAATATGTTCTATATGCTCAACCATGGCGTATACACCCTTGCTGCCTTGGATAAAGAAAACAAAATAAGATCAATACAAACATATAGGAAAGTGTGCCTGCGTGTGTACCAAATTCTGAAGCCCAGGGGGCTTGCAAAGCAATCATTCATAGAGAAAATGTAGGCTGACCGGAGCAAAACACATTTTGTCCCGACTGAGCAAAGCCAACTACATTCTCTGCTTTGTTGGCTAAGCACAATAAATAATTTAGAAGCGCAAGGCTGTGTGAAAGACAGTATTAGTAACCTGCTGTCTACGTAAATAAACAGACTCTAGCTGTGCAAGAAAATCATACAGGCATCAACATAAAGCACAAATTTTACAATGCCTGTACCTAAAACATCACGTTAAAATAGAAAAAATATATATTGAGCAGTGATTTTATGTCTATATCTATATCTGCCTTGACCTGAATAAACCCAGGCTAGCCTGATCTCATTAGATCTTGGAAGCGAAGCAGTATTTGGATGGGAAATCACCAAGGAAGTCCAGGGTTCGATCCCCAGCATTTCCAGTTAAAGGGACTAGGCAAGTAGGTGATGGGAAAGACCTCAGCCTGAGACCCTGAAGAGCCATGGACAGGGGCTGTGGCTCAGTGGTAGAGCATCTGCTTGGCATGCAGAAAGTACCAGGTTCAATCCCCGGTATCTCTAGTTAAAGGGACTTGGCAAGAAGGTGATGTGAAAGACCTCTGCCTGAGACCCTGGAGAGGCGCTACTGGTCTGAGTAGACAATACTGACTTTGATGGATCAAGGGTCTGATTCAGTGTAAGGCAGCTTCATGTGTTCAAATTATGCACAAAACATGTATGATATGATAATGCCCTCACAACACTAAACATTCACATGTGGGCACCTGGAAACACATGAACGTGTTTTAGACTGACCAAACCATTGGTCTACTAAGCTCAGTATTGTCTACTCTGACTAGTGGCAGATCTTTGGTATCTTAGGCAGAAGTCCACTACATCACCAACTCCCTCACTCTTGCAACTGCAGGTGCTAAGGACTGAACCTAGCACCTTCTTCACACAACCACTCTCAAGCAATCAGGAGCATGGATTGGCCTTGGTACTTGACCTTTAGGCTACTTCATCCACATTTTTGGTGTTTGGATGTAAGTTTGTATAGCAACCACTGTGATGTAGTGGTGATAATCTTGGGTCTAGATATCGAAAAGCCAACTCGGCACAATTACAGCACTCTCAGGCCAATTTCGGAAAGCCAGTCTGTAAATATACCAAACATTAAAAATTGTTGTAAAGATTGCATGTTGCAAAGAGTAGGTGGGGAGGGGAAATAATGTTTTAAAAATGGTGTTGGCTGCTTGTCCATGAACCCAGGGTCAGGAGCCGCTCTGAGACCGACCTTCGGGTTGGGGAGAGAGGGGTAGAAATGTAATAAAATAAAAATAAAATAAATAAATACTACATGGTAGCTCTAATATTATGTTCCATGTGCTTATTCTCTAAGTCACCCAAACTAATAGCCTTGTTTTTGTTTTTAAATGAAAGAACATTTGTTTTTAATTCCAACTCCACTGGAGTTTAAGATTTGCAATCTGCATGAAAAAGCCTCGATTACCTGTAAATAGAGATGTTAAGGTCTAGGGAAAAACTGGAAAAATTCAGGGAAACACTTCCCCCCATTTTTCCCAGAGGTTCCCCCCAATTTTTCTGATGCAAAAATTGGGAAATTTTGGGAAACACAGATTTCCAAAAAAATAATATTTTCACTTTTTGAGTGACAGTATTTCACTAATTCCAAATGAACATCATGAAAGAGTCTGAGGAACTTCTCAATTTTTTCAAATGGGAAATTTGGTGGAGATATATACAACATTGTCAAGAACTTTTTTGGGGGGTTTAACTATAAACAGTTTTAGTAACAAAACGCTATAATGTGTTTTCTGATAATCCACTGAAGAGTCCAGTGTCTTCAATGCTATAAAATTTAGCTTAATACCCAAACATAATGGTTGTTGTACTAATTGTGACTCTATGAATTTCTGTCCAAATAATATACTTTGTTTTGTTTATTACAGAATTTTTTCCCTATCTTTAATGTTTCTTATCTCTCAGATGGCAAAAAAGTAAAGGTACATGTGCTATGGCAGCACAGGGTGCAGAAGTTTGCAATTCTTTCTAAAGTACTGGGTATACTTGCCATTTTTCTTATAGAGAATGATAACATTTTTATTTTTAAGTGTCATAAATATGCCACATAATACAATCTTACATGCTAAGTAATAAATGATGCAGTATATGCTAAATTGGTAAAAGAAGTTTTGGTTTGACAGGCAATTAAGTATTGCATATATTTCCATTCCCGTCCAATTTCCATTGCCCCCCCCCCAAAAAAAAGCTTCAGAATTTTCAGAAAGCTTATTTAGTGAACCACTCAATAAATTAATGTACAAGGTACAAAAAAAAAAGTGAGCACTCCAAGATAAAGACATTCACAATTCTGCTTTAAAAAATTAGGAATTACCGTCACATTTCTTTGTAGTCGAATTGTAGGCATAGCCTTCTGAACATTCACATTCATACTTCCCAGGAGTATTCTTGCACTGCGCTGTCCCACAAATGTTCTGGTTTAACATGCATTCATTCCTGTCTGTACAAATAGAACATGTACTCATTTCTAACACAAAGGACTGTATTATTTTTTCATGTCTGAGGCACTTGCCTCCTGCTACATGACTCAAGGGTAGCAGTGAGCTCAAGAGACAATCAGAAGCCTGGGAGGCATAAGCTACTCCCCAATGAAACGTGCTCATGGGAACATTAATCTCTAGGTTCAAATGAAAATTAAAAAAAACAAAGAGGTCCTGTGCCACTGTGTGGAAACAAAAAGATACAATGCATTAGTGGCACTTAATTCTAGCAGTAGGAAAGAGTAGGAGTTCAGTAGCACCTTAAAGACTAACAAAATTTCTGGCAGGGTATGAGCTTTCGGGAGCCAAAGCTCACTTCTTCAGATACCTTCAGAAATGTTGTTAGTCTTTAAGGTGCTACTGGACTCCTACTCTTTTCTACCACTAGTAACAGACTAACATGGGTACCCACTGTGATCTAACTTAATTCTAGCACAGAGATCCATGGACTAGAGCCACCATCCATTTCACGAGTTAGATGTCACTTGGCAGATATATAAAAGTAAAAAGAATAACAGATATGATGCCCCTTCTTTAAAAAAAGTTAGTTATATGAACAAAGAGTTTTCAAAGGGGTAGTGATTTCATTCTGGTTGCCAGAGATTGAAGTGATAACCCTAAGCCTTTATGTTTCCATCGGTAGCACATACTCTCTATTTTCTTTTATTTATTTATTTATTTATATTTTTAGTAACATTTTTTTAAAATTTTATTAAAAATTACAAATATACAATATTAAAAAACTTTGACTAAACGAAACTCGACCAGTACTTATACAACTAATAAAATCTATACAACATATAACTTTCTAAATAAACACTCTCTTTTATGAACCACCACCAACAGAATCTAAACTTTTAAGCGTGTTCTCCATCCTGGATATAGTGGGTTTCCATATTCTATCCAATTCTTCTATGTTTTTGTTATTTTGATAGTAAGTTAATTTAATCAGCACATACATCTCTCTTACTTTGTCGAACCAAGTATTTAAGCTTGGAGAATTCGCTCCTTTCCAATATCTGGCAAAATTTATTCTTGCCAATGTTACCATTTGTAGGCATTTCCTTTTAATTAAGCACTATCACCGTAACGTATTGCACAATCCTAAACAGAGTTATAGCCTTCTAAGCCCATTGGCTTCAGTGTATTTAGAAGGGCATAACTCTGCTTAAGATTGCACTGGCAGAGCCCCAGAATTCAATTACAAGCTAAAGAGATAGTGCTTTGAGACCATGAAGCAGACTCCCAACCGTTATCTAAGTAGAGATCATCTACCAGAAGAATGGTTTACAAGGCTAACGGATTCTTGGGCTAGGTATGTATGTGTTACATTACTAGCTTTCCCTTTCAGTGCTGGAGATGTCAGAAACACAGTTCCACAGAAAATTTGGAACAGGCATACTGAAGCTTGCCTATGCCAGCCTTGGTACTCGTGAACACAAGAAGATGCTCCAGATGACCATGTCTACGAGATGGTCCATATGCGAGATCTATGACCCAAGCCAAGTAACTTGACGTCCCTTTCGTCCATTTGGAGGTATTTCTTGTTGAAATGTTTGAAAAGCGTGAATTGCTAGAATTGTCATGGTTCAAGGCAACTCCCTTTCTGGGGTCTCTATAAGTTAAATCACTAAGTGGGTCGGTAGCTGCCTAGACATACAAACACACACATTAAGATTCCACGTATTGCATAGCCCGCCATTTCAGATATTGGGGAGGTTCATCGTGAAGTGTTTGTTGGGCAATTATGTTTTCCCCTGAGTATCTTAAATAGTTACGAGACCACTTATTGCAAAATACATACTGAGGGAGGTGACTCACAAAGATCAGGCAGTGATCCTCGATGTGAGAAAAGAGATGTTAATAAGAGTGCCCTTACCCTTGCAGTTCAGTTTATTTGGAAGCATAAAGTAACCATCTTCACAGGAACAACGATAGCTTCCAGGAAAATTAATACAGATTTGACTGCACCCTCCATTTCTATTGATTGAATCTTCACATTCATTTATATCTAGGAAAAAAAACAAATACAAAAACAGAACCATTACCTTGGACAGATTGTTTGCTGACTACCATATTGTTTAGTACGAAAAGAAATGGATTCATGTCTGTTTTCTGTCATTTATATTTTTAAATGTCCTGATAGCTGCCATTGGTTACAGTTCAAACTCTACCTTCTTCACACTTCAGTCCTTGCCATCCTGGCTTACAGATGCAGGTAAACCTGGCTTGGCCATCTCTGCATTCTTTATAACCATCTTCATTGCATGGCAGAGGTGTACATTGATCTGAAATTACTGCAGAGGAAGAAAAGAAAGCAGTCTTTTGATTAGTCTTTTCCTAATCTTGTTTGTTCCTTCCGTTCCTAAGGCAATATTCAAAACAATGGGGGAAACTTGCTATACAAGAACAATACTTTACAAAGCCAATGTAGCCCTCCTAATTCACTTTTAATGCTTGTGGGGACTTTTAGTGAAGGTAGTGCCAACAGAGGACATAGGCACTGGCTTGACTAATGGCAGCTTCCTCGTTGCTGATAAATAAATGAACCACTCTTCCTTTGCAAGCTCTATAGGTAAGAAAGCTGAATAAAAAAACAAAAAGCAAATGCATCTTAGTTAACACATCAATTTAATAAAATATTTCTATCCCACCTTTCCCTGCGAGGAGGCTCAAGGTAGCTTACCAAAACAGGATTTCACAAACCTGGCCAAATTTCTGAGAAAATACTGGAGCAACCTCTTGACTGAAGTATTATATGTGGGTGAAATAATGGCAGACTGCCAACCTGCCTCTAATTCCCCTGCAGATAACGCTTCAATCAACAGCTTTTTTTCTCAGTAACCTGGCCAGCTCACAGCTTTCCATCTTTGATTTCAAAACAACCTAAGAGCTATACCTGAAGGAGCAGCAACAATGTTGTTATGGTACACGAATAACGGGGCAATTCTGCGCGGAGCTAATCCGGTCTAAGCCCATGGAAATCAAAGAGGGAAAGGACTGCGCTGTTAATGACAGAACCGGATTTACACAGCGTTCGGCAGGGCCTACCTCAGGAAAAAGATTTGGGGCTCTCGTTAACATCAAATATTTAGATGATCTTCACAACCCCAGGGGAGTGGGGGTGCCATCTGACATCACAGTGACTTGGGGCCATTCTTGATAAATGGACAGTGGAGTATCAATATAAAGATTAGTCCCTTCCCTTCTACTGTCTTTGCTCCTTGGGGGTGGGGGGGAAACCCCCACCTCCAACAGCAGCTTTCTTCCTGTGAGTCACATACTGAAGATGCTTGAGAGTTGATAGAACTGAGTGTGACTGGCATTTAGACCGACTGATTCAGGAACTTATAAGGCTGCTTTGTACCGAGTTAGAAGAAGACTACCTCACCATTAGAAGACTACCTCACCATTGTCTACTCTGATTGCTACAGGTTTTTAAGTAGAGACAGACATTTCCCAAACCTGAGATCTTTTCCCACACCAGGGATTCCTGGCCCCTTGTATATGCTAAGCATACTCTCTGACACCGAGTTATAGCCAGTGATATCGGGTGGTTCAGTTCTTCTTGCCACTTAATGAACTCTTATGAGATAATGTTCATTTGCTGCGGTGCTGCTGAGGCATGAAGTGCTTACAGCAGGGCAGGAGACTCTAATCCTCCAGGTACTCTGCTGTTACTACAAGCCAATTCTCGTCTGGTTAGCCTGAGCCACTGCAGAATTTTAAAGACCGGGTTGCCATGATATTAAGACACGGCTCCAACGCTTTTCTTGCTTGTAATATCATCAGCGTTTCTCCGGTGGGTAATCTGTGACAACCACTTTATGACACCGACACGTACGAGGAATAAAATTAACATCAACTACAGCAGCATTCCTCACTAGAGACCATTCAGCAAGATAATGTGCTCACGCACAGCCCTGCCACTCCCCGAGAGGCCCTAATGAGAGTAAGAAAAAGAGAGAAGGGAGGGATAAAAACACACTTCAATTTGTGACTGCCGGCACGTTAGCGCAGCAGTCTGGGAGCCGTGCTCCATCGCTGATTGCATGAGGGAGAATTACCAAGGATTCCTTTTTGCCCTCCTGTGTTCTCAAGGACAAAAACAGGGACAGATGCTTAAGGATAAGTATGTATCTTCCACTTGGGATCCGTTTCCAAACACCTGACAATTTTGTTACAGGAACAACGTGAAGAGGCCCTTCCAGTGAAGACGAGGGGATGCTTTGCATAGCTTGCTTTTTTGCTTATGTCGTACATTTTGGGTGTCATCAGATCAGGCAGACTGAATGAAGGGCAAACAAGCAAATCTGCTGCTTTAAGACTTGCTGCAGATTTTTTAAAAAGCGAGAAATCTCCAAGATTAGGCAGGACAGAAAATGGGGGAGCCTAATGTACGGTTTCATTTCAGGGCAGACCTTTTGAGGGGTGCAAACCCACGGAACAGCACCAACACAAAGAAATATTACACAGGTTCCTAAAGAGTAGATTGTAAGTAGAACTAATAGTCAAGATAATCAGCCGTCTGCCTCTCTCGTGCCAGAAGGTAACAGGTACTTTATACGGCTGACGGGAGAGAGAAATAATTTTGCTGCGACTGTAGCTTCCAAAAACTGGCTACCGTTCAGATGTGATATTCGGCTGATGAATCATGCTTGGTTTTTTCAAATGTATAAGGATATTCATGGGTTCTTGCAAGACTTTTTTTCTTTATGACTTATGAGTGGACATGAGATGCAAATAAGAGATAAAGGGCTTAGAGGATAACTTCTATATTTGGGATAGTATTGATGAGAGAAATGCACAAACAAATACAAAATTCCATTGGCGGACTCTCTTAATTAAAAAGGACTGGGAATCAATATCCTCTCCGCTCAAGCTAAAACAAACTGCAGTGAAATTGAAACAGCTGGAGGGCTGGAGAGTTGTCTCCACCGTGAAAGCTATTTGAAGTGCCAGCGAACACAGCGGATCTGGTTATAAGCACAGTCGACTCCTTTGCTGCTTAAATAACTAGAATAAATATCCCGTGTCAAATGCCTTTTTGGAAAAGTGGCTAATAAATAATATAAATACTAGACGAAGGGCTGCTGAACATTCAGTTTCGACCACATCATTTACTTCATGATCCTATAGGGATTTTTGAAGATTGTAAACCATGAAGTGTGACAACTGGTTACAATATACAGACAACAAACAAAATGATGCATATATATTCATATCCAAATTGTATATTAAATTCATCTAGTTAATAAATGGTTACCAAATAGGTACATGTACAGTGGGGATGATCATTCAGAAATTAACAAAAATCTAAACCAAATCCCTTCTAACTTGAGTAGGTTTAAGATAAATAATTCTATCACTTAAAAAAAAAACCCACTGAGGTAATTTCCAGACTTCTTTAATGATAGTGACGTTCCAGATGAACAGTCTGCTTTTCACAGCTACCCGAAGTGAAGGAAAGGAAATGGGGGGAGCGGGGCTGGCAGAGTAGAGACTGGGCTTTCCTGCTTGCTCTCCTGCTGTAGCCTCCTGTAGTTTGGTCCCTGGGGGCTAGAGGACTCTCTGGAACAACACCAGGGCGAAGTGGGGTGTCTGCAGTGGGAGGGATGACATAAATCCCCACCTGCTCTTCCAAGGACTTAAGTGCCATTAAGTCTTTGGAACTGTGTGGATGGATCTATACCTGAGATTCAGCAGATAATCTACGTTTTCAAAGCACGAGAGTGAGAAGACGCTCCTGCTGAAGTGGTTAATTTGCACAAGCATTTTTGTCCCCAGGGTTTCTACTTGACTGGCTTGGGGATGGCTTTGTTGATTATATAAGCAGTCCCTATTTTCATCTCCTTTTGATATTTCCTTCCCTGTTCTGGGGCTGCATTTACCTGCACAGGGGCTAACATTTCCTTGATACCTTATGAAGGCAGGCATTGCAAACTGGGAGGTGGAACAGAAGCAAAGCCTATATTCCTCTCCTTCGACAGGCACCATGCCTGCAAGACAACAAGGGCAAAATTTTGTGGTAGGAAAGCAATAGATGGAGACTGGGAGTAAGAAGGGAGGAAAGAAAAAAAAGGAAGGAAGGAAGGAAGGAAGGAAGGAAGGAAGGAAGGAAGGAAGGAAGGAAGGAAGGAAGGAAGGAAGGAAGAAAGAAAGAAAGAAAGAAAGAAAGAAAGAAAGAAAGAAAGAAAGAAAGAAAGAAAGAAAGAAAGAAAGAAAGAAAGAAAGAAAGAAAGAAAGAAAGAAAGAAAGAAAAGCTTTATCCCTCCCCCATGATAACCAAGTATCTGGAAAAGAGCTGAACCAAACTTTTTGCCTGTATATTCTGAAGAACACTAAGGCCATTGTAGAGCAGACTGTGGGGAAAATGGATCAAATGGTTTTGTCTTCTTAATGAAAGCCAGGGCCAAACCAGCTGAAACTGCAGAGAACTGTGGTTGAGGATCTGAGACCTCCCACTACGAGGGAGATAAGGATCAAATATTGAAGATATCTCAGCATCTTTAAATTCATGCAAAAGCGGCTTGTTCCTTTTCCTTGACATCAATCATGCCCCCTCTAGCTGTTATCAGTTCCAGTAAGGAAAAGACAGGAAACCTCCCATTCATATGTTTAAAACAAACAAACAGGCTGGGGGAATCTATTTTTAAGCCAAACTGGAAATTGTGAGCTAGGAGAGTTAAACTCTGCCCCCTCCTTGATTAATTTTAGTACCTTCAGGATTTTCCTCTCAGTTCAGGTAACTGAAAAACACTTCAGACTCTAGGATATGGGAATGTAAAGAACAAGAAAAGGCATGATTCCACTCCCTTTACCCCACTCACACTATTTCTTTAAAAAATAGGAATAACATGCGAGAATCCCAGTAAAGCAGGGGTGGGGAACGTCAGGCCCAGGGGATGTTTAAGGCCCGCAAAATCATTTGGTCTGGCCAAACTACCACCACCCTGGGGTTAATCTCCCCTCTCCAATCTCAGCATCCAGGAGTAGAAGGAGGCAACAGTGAGCAGGAGTGGGGAAAGGCAGTAAGTAGGAGGGGGAGGACAAAATAAAGGCACAAATGAGATTTCTCTGTTCTGCAATTCTCCATGAGTTCTCCACTTCAGGTATGTGATTACAAAAGCTTACCCTTCACACAAGACCTTAGGTCCACTGGAACATCTGAAGCCACTGGAGCTGTCCTGAAAAGTCCTGCTCGGTGAGAGGCCAGGCAGTCTGTCAAAGCATAAACGTGCTTACCCACAATGACCATGTCACATTCTAAAATACTACGAGCTAAATTACTCCCTAAACGGTATCATTAGACTGCAGGCAGAGATTTTCGAAGGCAAACAGGCTGAAATTGAGAAGGCTTCTCCCTGTCACGTCAGCTTCCTGTGTATAAGGAAATTTTGTTCAGGTGGTTGCAATGAATAATACAATTCCTCCGGCAGTTTAAATCTGAAGGAGTTGAATGCAAGAAGTATGACACCAGGTGTTTTTTTTTTTCCTGGTTATATAGATCAGTCCTAAACTAGGTTCTGACGCGACAGAATTTTTGTCCAACTTATAACTGGTTGTAGGACTAAGAGAAATTGAAAGCCATACCACCTTCACAGCAAGTTCCAGTGAGTTCTACAAATCTATAGTAACTGGTGATAAAAGGAGTTTATGTATGCCATTGGAGTTCTTATAATCTTATATTCTAAGCTTCATGATAAATGTGCGTGATTTTTTTGAATTGTCTTCATTTATCAAAGAGCCCTGTGGCGCAGAGTAGTAAGCTGTAGTACTGCAGGCCAAGCTCTGCTCATGACCTGAGTTCGATCCCAACGGAAGTCGGTTTCAGGTAGCCGGCTCAAGGTCGACTCAGCCTTCCATCCTTCCGAGGTCGGTGAAATGAGTACCCAGCTTGCTGAGGGTAAAGGGAAGATGACTGGGGAAGGCACTGGCAAACCACCCCGTAAACAGTCTGCCTAGGAAACGTCGGGATGTGACATCACCCCATGGGTCAGGAATGACCCGGTGCTTGCACAAGCGACCTTTACCTTTACCTTCAGTTATCATTCTTGATAGCCCAGCCTTTGTGAAAAAAATATGCCAAAGTCAAATATAATTAGCCCATACATTTTTCTGTGCTAACAAAGTTGACCATGAAATTGAGATTCGGTCTGCTCTGGATAGGTTCCACTCCCCCTAAAGGGTCAAGACTCCAGGTTCTGCTAGATCTGGCCTTGTAGATGGATGTCAAGTATCTATGGTATAAAACACCTTCAACCAACTTGGGCTAGGGATGCTACAAGCCTGGACAAAAGAAGCTTAACCTGTGGAATCTTTTCATGCCCTGGAGGTTAATGGCATCACCTGGTAAATAACATCCCATTAAGCCTCTATTAAAGGGAAAGGACACTTTCCCCCCTCCAGGCTGTTTGCTGCAGTTCTTCCTAGAAAAACCATGCTATTTTGGGCATAAAATAGCCAGGTTGCTAGATGTGAGGGATACTTAAGAAGTCAATTTCAGCGTGTGAAGACTAAAGCTATATATGTAGCAAATCCCATGAAACTTAGCGGGACTCAATTCCAATCACTCCTAGAACGAAGTTGTAAGAAATAATAACGTATGGCTTCCCCTTTTAATGTGTCCCAGTATGTCTTTAAATTAGGTCCAGAACTCCAATGTCCCCTGTGAAAACTTGATTCGGGGCCCCTTTTCTCTCTCTCTCTCACAAACACAAAGCTGTATGAAAGCGGCTTCTTTGTCGTGCTATCCCAAGAGACAGCAGCTGTGAGAGCACAGTCTGAGGGGTGGGTGATGATTTTAGCTTTGTCCACCCAAATCCTCTACCAGCACACTTGGAGGCAACTTTAAGAACTCTGGGATGAAGGAGAAAACAAACACCTGCAGCCATTTCTGTCACCTGTTGCTGAGGTTGCTTAACCACTTCATGGAGAGGGCATTGCCAACTGAGCTTGTTAGGGCCCCTAGAAAGAAAGCAGCCCTGGCAGCAGCAGGATTGTCTGAGGGCTAGACTTTTGTATCTGCTCAGTGAGAGTTATTTACCTCCACAGATTTCTCACTAGCAATCCCCACTCCCCAGCTGCTTTTACAGAATTTATGGCTTGGCTTACATTTTCCCAAGCAAGGATAAAAACAGCTGGGGAGTGCGGATTTTCAGCAGTGAAACGGCATAATGAAAAATAATTAAATGTCAAGAATTAAATAGTCCCTCTCCCCTGCAGCAGTATCTGCCTTTACACTGAAGCACTACAACTGCATTGTTAAAAAAAAAGTGGTAAAACGGATCAAGGAAAAGCATATGATGCCTGGTTCTGTCCTAAGGGAAAATGGTACCGACTCTCAAATGGGCACAATCAAGAACTACCTGTACATGTGCTTTCCACTGTGGTCCCCACCTTATGGAATGGCCTGCTTGATTAGGTCAGGAAGGCTCTCGCTGTCTTGGCTTTCCACAAACTATGCAAAACTAAATTACCCAAGAGGGCTTTTCTATGCAGTTATAGGGTTGTACAAAGTGGTTCAGAAAAAAAACTTGGGTAAAGAGTTAGGGACTGTGGTCTATACTATTGTGTATAGTTCGTACGGTCTGTTGTAAGTAGGGTACTATTGTCTAACTTCTGCATCATTTAGCACATCATCTTAATACTTGTGTTCTTCTTCGGTTCTATTTATATTTCTGGTTATATTCCAGATTCTTGCCATCTAAATCCCATTGCACTGTCTATTGGAGTATTTATTGTATTGACTTACTCTGTGTAATCGGCCTTGTCCCAGTGAGAAATGTAGACTATAAATAACGTACATAAAAGAGAATTTGAAAAATTAACTAAGGATTTTTCACCAGCTTCAATTTCCTTCTAAAAATCCTTCAGTGATTAAATTAACAAACTGATAACATGGAAAGAAAATATAAACATGCAATTAAATTTGTGTGTGCGCGCTAAACTTACCTAAATATCTGGGATAGAAATATTCCTGTTTTTTTAAAAAAGGAGAAAAGATCCAGTTAGAATGTTAAAATAACAGGACACATAGTTTAATTGTTTGCATTACTTTGAAGGATAATGAATATATACTAGAGCTATAAGTTTAAGAGATCAGGGAAATGATTTTATTTATCTTTACTATTTTCTGCTTATTTGATAATGACTAGAAGTCTACCGTATATACTCGCGTATAAGCCGAGTTTTTCAGCCCCAAAAATGGGCTGAAAAAGCCGGCCTCGGCTTATACGCGGGTCAATACGGGGGGAGGGAGGGGGGAGGGAGGAGGGAGGGGGAAAACTTACCGCTGTCGCCGCCGCCGGGCCCGTGCCGCTTACTGCCGCCGGGAGCGGCCTGGGGCAGCCTCCTGCAGCCGCAGGAAGGCTGCCCCGGCCCCCGCCGCCATTTTTTTCGGGCGGGAGGGGCCTTGGGCAGCCTCCTGCAGCCGCAGGATGGCTGCCCCGGCCCTTCCCGCCCCGCCGCCATTTTTCCCGGGCGGGAGGGGCCTTGGGAAGCCATCCTGCGGCTGCAGGAGGCTGCCCAAGGCCCCCCCGCCCCCGCCGCCATTTTTTTCGGGCGGGAGGGGCCTTGGGCAGCCTCCTGCAGTCACAGGATGGCTGCTTAAGGCCCCCCCGCCCCCACCGCCATTTTTCCCGGGCAGGAGGGGCCTTGGGCAGCCTCCTGCAGCCGCAGGATGGCTGCCCAAGGCCCCCCCCGCCCCCGCCGCCATTTTTTTCGGGCGGGAGGGGCCTTGGGCAGCCTCCTGCAGCAGCAGGATGGCTGCCCAAGGCCCCCCCGCCATTTTTCCCGGGCGGGAGGGGCCTTGGGCAGCCATCCTGCGGCTGCAGGAGGCTGCCCAAGGCCCCCGCCGCCCCCGCCGCCATTTTTTTTGGGCGGGAGGGGCCTTGGGCAGCCTCCTGCAGCCGCAGGATGGCTGCTTAAGGCCCCCCCGCCCCCGCCGCCATTTTTACCGGGCGGGAGGGGCCTGGGGAAGCCTCCTGCAGCCGCAGGAAGGCTGCTCCGGGTCCCCCTGGGCCTCGCCGCCGCTTCCTCCCGCCGGGAGCGGCCTGGGGCAGCCTCCTGCAGCCGCAGGAAGGCTGCCCAGCCCCCCCCCCGGGCTGCGCCGCCGCCGGACCCTCGCCGCTGGAGAGCCTTGTCAGGTAAGCCTGTGGGGGGGAGGGGTTATAAGCCAACCCTCGGCTTATACGCGGGTGCCTAATTTTTCCCCATTTTTGGGGAGAAATTAGGCACCTCGGTTTATACGCGGGTCGGCTTATACATGGGTATATACGGTAATAGAATATGGTTTTCTGATGTAACACACAAATTATATACTATATTAAATGCAGGGGACCTAACAGACTCATTTTGTGTTTCATCTGGGAAGGAAAACAAACAGGAAGTGAAGATTATCTTTTACAGCTATGGTGCTGATAAGCACGTTGTCAGATGCTTATGTCTGGATGACACCATTCAAAATGACTGCTACCTAAAGGTATCCATCATGATGGTATTCTCTGATCATATTTTGCTATGGATTACATGCTGAACAAAACTGCTGATTGGAAAGGACTTTTCCACGTCCTCTGCTCTGCTGCAGCCCCAAATGCTCCCCCCTCAGTGCAGCTTCTGGGGGCCAGGTAGGATCGCCAGCTCCGAATTGGGAAATACCTGGAGATTTTGGGGGTGAAGCCTGAGGAGGGTGAGATTTGGGGAGGGGAGGGACTTCAATGCCATAGAGTCCAATTGCCAAAGGGGCCATTTTCTCCAGGAGAACTGATCTCTATCAGTTGTAATAGCAGGAGATCTCCGGCCACCACCTGGAGGTTGGCAACCCTAGGGCCAGGGTACCTAAGGAACAGCGTGAAGTCGGAGTCAGAGTAGGGGGATGAGTCAGTGAAAATCACCACCCCTTTTGTCAACAGAATTTTTCCCTGGATGTAACTCTTGTGTCAACTTCACATTTACAGTTGCTACCCGGTGTCAGCTTTGGAAGGAGGAGCGTGGCCATTTGCAAAGAGCCCACTTGTCCCAACTGCGTCACTGCCAATGCCAGAGATGCGATGGTACTGCCACAGATACAGTAGGCTGCACACAGTTCAGTGGCACACAAGGAAAGCCTTGCAAAAGTGCTGACCTCTTCTGTTTAAAAACATCACTGCCAAGAGGAAATTACAGGCAGCACTCACAAAGGAATTGTAACATCTAAACTAGTACTACATCCTTCCCCCACAAGTGATACTTTATTAGTCAAGTTCACCAAAAGGTACAGAGAAGTGTGGTAGACTGCATTCAGCTGCAACTTTGGCATGTCATTTCCATGCAGAATTACTCTTGTAGCTATGGCTAATGCACCTGGAATTTAAACCCCTTCTGTGGAAAGATTTACTGATTTCAATATGTAGTCACATAAAATGAAACTGAAATGCCAGTTTGCATGTATTAATGGGAAGCAACTGTTTGTTGCATGCTTCAGTTTTGCTTAAAGTTATCCAATTGAGATCCAGTATGGTGTAGTATTACATTAGGAGGTGAGAGACCCAATCCCCACTGTGCCACGGGAGTATGTTAGGGGACCTTGGCCCAGTCACTATCACCCTAATCTATGTCACAAGATCACTGGGGGGCTAATGGAGATGGGGAGAATGGTGTTGTAATCTGCTTTGAATTTCCATGGCGAAGAAAAAGTGGGGCATTAAAAATATAAATACTTCGCACACACTGATTTTTCAGTGCCCTATGCACATCACACATTTTCTCAGTCTTAAACTGACAACAACCATGTTAAGCTGAGCGGTACTGTCATACGCCTGTTAAAGCCTTGCAGGTGTGCGGCCCAGTACCCCCGGTGAAATTAAGCAGTTGTGGGGCTGTTCAATGCCTGGGCAGAAGACCTTGGGAATCCCACATAAACTGCCTTGCGTGAAGGAAGAATGGCAGGATATAAACATAAGTAAGGAAATAAAAAGACTAGGCTGAAACTGAAAGATGGCAGCTTGCCTGAACACTTCCAACGGATTTCAAGGCTAAGACGATATTTGAACCAGAGACTTCCTTAGATTACCCCTTGTGCTCTTTACCATTGCCTTATTTTAGTGTGCTAATATCTTTTTTTTCTGAAGACACATTACAAAGGTCTGCCTCTGAAAGCTTTGCAGATTGAACCTTGGAGAACACCACCTAAGGAACCATACGCAAGGAACTCAAGATCACCCAAGGACCTCATTGCCAGTCACATGAGGATTTGTGCACACTCCTAATAATTAAAAGTGTTTTCCCAGCATTGAAATAACCTCCTGGTATTTGAACATAAGAACATAAGAAAGGCCCTTGCTGGATCAGACCAAGGCCCATCAAGTCCAGCAGTCTGTTCACACAGTGGCCAACCACATGCCTCTAGAAAGCCCACAAACAAGATGAGTGCAGCAGCACCATCCTGCCTGTGTTCCACCGCACCCAAAATAATAGGCATGTTCCTCTGATACTATTTGGTTGGGAATTTATTTTTTGCTGTGAAGTAGTGACTTACTTATGGCAACCCCGTAGGGTTTTCAAGGAAAGAGATGTTCAGAGGTTGTTTGCCATTGCCTGTTTCTGTGTAGGACTCTGGTATTCCTTGGTGGTCTCCCATCCAAATGCTAACCAGGGCTGACCCTGCTTAGCTTCTGAGATCTGACAAGATCAGGCTAACCCGGGCTATCCAGGTCAGGGCAGCTTGGGACACTGCAGTTGTATAAATATACTTGCCTATTGATATATGTATCATGAACTCTCCGAGTGGATTTAGAAACAGACACAAAACCAACCTATGTTATGCCAACATCAGGTCCCTCCTTAGTAACCTGCCAATAAATATTTGTCTATTAACACAAGAGCTCTTACCGTTTCAGGGTTATTTTCAAAGACTTCTCTGGCTTCTTCCTTATTGCACAATTCTTCAATGCACTCCCGCTCCAAATTTCCCTTTTTACTTTCTTCCATAAAGGAATTCGCCCGGCGTTTTCTGACCAGGAACTCTGAGGCATGATGCTGAGATAAAACTTAATAAAAACAAATATTTGGCATTGAAGACCCATTGTTCTACTACAATCAAGCAATGCTGTAGAATGAGGAATTAGGATAAAGGTTCTGAGGAATCTGAGGGATAGATTTGTTTAAAGACCAGCAATTATCATCCAGGGTTGCTCTTTTTTGGGGGGTAGGGTATTAAGTCCTGCATTAGTAAGAACCTGAAAAACATGAAAGAGCCTACCAAACTCTCTCAAAAAACAAAAAATCCCATGAAAGCTGGAACGCTTCCTTATGATCAGATCCTTACAAACAGCCACTTTCAGTCAATTTCACACACAACACAATATAGGAGTCCCGTCTCCCACTTGGGGGACAAATTAACTAGTTCACAAGATGCTTGCCAGGACATGCTTGAGGAGAAAGTTATTAGTGCTCTTTTGATCATATCTGCTGGTAGCAACCAGCCAGCTGATTGAGAAACTGGGCTGGATCACTTAAACTGCAGTATAGAAATAGCTGAAATAAATTAAATCCACACAAGTAAATGCCCCGGATTCCAATTTAATATAGCTCACAGTGATGCCTCTCACTGTGTATTTGTAAGAGAACATGGACCTGAAAAAGATGCCCCCTCCCTCCTAGAAAACAAATCCTGCTAAGGACTCAAAGCGGTGAAAGGCAGCTAAGTTATCTTTCTGCAGCAAGTTTATCTCAGCACAGGAATGCCATGCTATTGCCACTGAGAAGTTGCTTGTGGAATTATATTCCTAAATAAGGAAAGACTCCAATGATTGCTTCATTCTACTGCTTCTGCAAGTTTTGGTAAGCAATAAAGATAACCCAAACAGCAGAAACAGACAAGTTCCGTTCTTAGCCTCATTTGACTCTCTCAGTCTGGGTTTTTTCGTTCTTTTTTGCTACTGTCATTTTATGCTGGTTTAGGGCTATATTTTAGGTGTTTACTGTCAGAGTTTGCTGTTTATTGCTGCTTTAGGTTAAATTTAACTTTAAATGTATTGCTGTAACGTTTCACCCTGCTGGGCTCTTTTTGTTTTAATTTTTTTTTGCTTCATTGACTATTTTATTGGGGTATTGATTTACAGGGCTAGCCACCCTGAGGGCAAATTCTGTTCTCTGGAAAAGGAGGATAGCAACATTCTTAAAGAAATAAATGATGCACAGCTTACCAATATTTTTAGGTCCATTTATTTTCCCCACTCACAATGACTTTTCTGTACTGCACTGAAGGTTGCAAATCAAATGAGGTTTTGACCCTTTCCAATCAAACATAGAAAAGATAATAGACCTCACAACCTTTCTCAAGTTAGCAGGGGACTTTCTATTGACTGTAACACAGCTCAAGAAAAACAGAGCAAGTAAAAGGTAATCTTTTATTGACCCGAAGTTCAAAGTACTAGTAAAGATGTTTGCAGATCACAGTGAAGATCACTGTACATCAATCTACTCTTTTCCCATTACAGACATGGAATTGGGTTCTATATGTTAATTTCAAGTCAACATGTTATGATTTATAGTAATTAATTTAAATCAAACTCTTCCAAGAATTACAAGGAACTTTAATACTCAATGGTAAACAGAATTGGTACCACTTAGACATCAATTAACTTTACCTGCCATAGAATATCATAATTCTTTTTTTAATCTTAGCTGTGAACACCTGCATTTGAAGAATCCTGTATAACTGGATTTGCTCATGCTGCATTTTGAGCATCAATTGCTCTATTTTTGAACATTTTTAATACCGTTTGATACACTGGGGCCGCTTATGCACGGTTGTTTCCTCCCAGTCATCCCCCTGACTGCTTTGGGGCTTTGCTTTGATTATGCGTGCCTTTTCTGACCATCAGAGGTCGCCTCACTCTCCCCGTATGTTTACCCCGCATTTTCTGGATGCTGGCTAAACACGAATCCAGAAAACATGGGCAAAACGTGCCAGGAGAGCACGTGGATAAGAAGTACCCTATCCAGTATGGTAATCACTGGGAAAACCTGGCCAGTCTGTGGCAAGATGCATTCCTAGACCATTATACGAATCAGCTTCAAGCATGCTCTTGCAATTGCAAAAAACAGTGTCTTCAGTGGTGAGCCAAACCTTGTGCTGATCTCTGTAGTCTGGAGATCAATCGTAATTCTGGGGGAAAGTGCCAGGTATTTCACAGCCCGGAGCTGGCAACCATAACTGAGCCCCATTTGGCTCTAGAGCCACAGGCTGTAAATGTCTGGGCCAGGCCATCGGCGTTATAAGCACCGGCCGTTGCCTTGGTTTGTATCCATCATATGTCTGGAACTTGAGTCAAAGGGACTGTTCCATGTTGGAGCTGGATTTAGTGTCTTTGCCATTGGAAAGGTCTGGGCAGATGGGTGATGATCATGGCACAAAGGGATGGGTAGGATTGATAATATATCTGAGACTGTCCCAAGGGGGCACATTCAAGATCTGCGTACATCCTGAATTCTCCTGCTCCATCTTGCAAATTCTCCTCTTTATCTTCTTAACTGCCTGTCCATATACCACTTATGCTAACTGTAGGTGCAAAATGCGTGTTTAATCAGGGCTGTTATTAGTATACATGTGTTTGCCAACCTCCAGGTACTAGCTGGAGATCTCCTGCTATCACAACTGATCTCCAGCCGATAGAGATCAGTTCACCTGGAGAAAATGGCCGCTTTGGCAATTGGACTCTATGGCATGGACGTCCCTCCCCAAACCCGGCCCTCCTCAGGCTGTGCCCCCAAAACCTCCTGCCAGTGGTGAAGAGGGGCCTGGCAACCCTAAGTATATGTGAGGTTTTTCAGCTGCCCTCAGCAGTCCCAATAAGTCACTTGCTCAGACAGGTAAATCAGAAGCAGGAGAACGTTTATTGAGGAGCATGTAGGTATACAGCATGAGCAATCCACGGAGTCAAAGCTGCTAACAGCGACCAAAACTACAAAGCATAACTTTAAGCACAACACCATCCCAGGCGCAAAGCAAAGCGGCCTGGGAATTAAAAGATAGCAGTGCCTGGTAGGAAGCAGGGGAGTGAGCCAGCCACAATACTGTGAGGCCTGCTAGGGAGAGTGGGCTGCTTGAACAGTTCAGGAAAACAAAACCTAAAATAATAATAATAATAATAATAATAATAATAATAATAATAATAATAAAACACTAGAAGAGCAATGGGCCTAATTCATGTCAAGAGCCTGCCTGACTGCTTGACATCACACGGAGAAACAAACCCACATGATACACATGCGAAGAAATAAGCATGATTCACAGTCACGACCCTGACATTATGCAGCTTTAGATGGACCAAGGTGGTTACTGCAGCAGGCATCCGTGGGAGAAAAGGCGAGGATGCAAAAAGGAAAGCAAAGCAAGACAGGGAAAAGGCCAGCAGGGACAACCACTTGGGGACAGGAGGAGCGGTTGCAAAAACGTGCTGCGTTTTCCACATCCCCAGGCTTTCCCAAACGTGGCAGAAAAAGCTCCCAGCTGGTGTCACCAAGTCCTTCCTCTTCAGCGCGCTGCTCGCCCCCAGCCCTCGGCTCAGCTCCGCACGAACAACCCCGATGGCTTCGGAAGAAGGAGGAGGAGGGGAGGGGGAGCTTGCCCGAGCACCAAATCCAAACCGCTTTCTGCAAAACACGCACGCTTCCCGCGGCCAACCGGCAGCAGCCGCACACACCGGACCCGAGACGTGACCGTCGGGCCGCAATTCGTTAACCCCCCCCTCCCCTCTCGCCCAGCAGAAGCGGATTTGACCCCTGAAGCAAACGCGCAGCCCCGGGCTGCAGCGCGCCGGCCGCCTGCACAACTGCCCCGGAGACGTTTCTGCAGGGGAGGTTTGGCCTTGGGCCATCGAGGCACGGGAGGTTTGGCCTTGGATTCGCCTCTGTGGTTGCACGATTCCCCCCCCCCCATCTGAGTTTTCAGAACTCCAAAATAAGCCCCCCATGCAGAGTTTTGAGAATGTGGATGGGGGAAACGCGCACCTAGCGAGCAGCAAATCAAAGGCAAAACATCCCATGTATAAATGGCCTTGGATTCCTTTTACCCTTTAGAAGCTCCTTGATCAACTGATCTTGAGCAGCGTAAATCTAGTGTTGGAGGGATATAAGGGTTGAAACAAATCTTGCCACTGACAATGTAGAAGGCCTTGGATTCGCCGCTCTCCAGATGCACATTTTCCCCATCCAAATTCTCAAAACTCAAAAATAAACCCCCATGCAAAGTTCTGAGAGTTTGAACGGGTGAATTGTGCGTCTAGAGAGAGGCAAATCCAAGGCAAAACCTCCCAAGCATAAATGGCCTTTAAAAAAAAAAAAAAAAACACCTTCCAGAGTTTTGAGAATTTCGATGGGGACAATGTGCATCCACAGAGTGGCAAATCCAAGGCAAAACCGACCGTGCATCAATGCAAAATTCTCAAAGCTCAACATTAAGCCCCCATGCACAGTTTTGAGAGTTCGGGTGGGGGGGGGGAATGTGCATCTAGAGAGCGGCAGATCCAAGGCCAAACCTCCCGTGCATCAATGGCCTTCGTTTTGAGAACTCCGATGGGGAAATTGTGCATCTACAGAGCGGATGGGGGGGGGGGATGTGCATCTGGAGAGCGGCAGATCCAGAGCAAAACCTCCTGTGCATCAATGCAAAATTCTCAAAGCTCAACATTAAGCCCCCATGCACAGTTTTGAGAGTTCGGGTGGGGGGGGGGAGAAATGTGCATCTGGAGAGCGGCAGATCCAGGGCACAGCCTCCCGTGCATAAAAAGGAGCATTTTGCAAGCGTCGGAACAACGGTGTGGCCCGTCGAGGAGGGAACGACGCCAATCCGAATCAACCAGAAGACCGGAGGGGGGTGGGTGGGTGGAAAAAACAACAACAAACTTTTTTCCCGGAAAGTTGGCGGCGCTGGCCGAGTTGACTTACACGTCCCGGCCTGGGCGAGCACAGCGGGCGCGACGAAGAGGCAGGCGGCGAACAGGCACGGGAGCCTCATCCTGCAGGGGAGCAGCCGCGCGGGGCTACGGGGGGCCGGGAGGGTCCGTCCGGGGCGTCCGCGAAGCTGCGCGCCCGCCTGTTGACCCGGTGCCTGGGAGCGAGGCGGCGGGGAAGCGCTCGGCCGGGTTCCAGTCCTCCTCCTGCTGGTGGGGGGGGGGGGGGCGGAGAGGGCAAGCCGACTAGGACATTTCCAGGAAACGGTCCTCTCTGTGCTTCGCCTGGCTTGATAAACAGGATGCGCGCGGGGGGGGGGGGAGAACCCGGGGTCCACGACCCGCAGGTTGCACCAACCTTCCAACAGCTGACTGCAAAAGGGGAAGCCGGTTGCGAGGGTTTTCCCACCAGCTTCAAACCCCCCACACCCTTTTAACCCAAGGCTTCTATTTGACGAGCATAGTTCGGGAGGACAGTTTTGCACTGGATCAAGTTATTTTTAAGGGGCGTTAGGTGTGAAAGCTGATTCTGAAGTGTCAGGATGTGTCATTGGCCACCAAGATCCAAGTTAATTCATGGACAAACAAACCAACAAACAAATCAGTGGGTTATAGATCAAATCAAGCCTGAACTTCTTTCCTTTACATGAGAGTATTAACTATTAATTTTTTTCCCTTGAAAAATATAAATGTCAAAGAGATCAATGAATATTAATAATAGTATTAGGATTAGAGTTTTGTGCAAAAGAGATTACTAATTCATCACAAGATGAAGGGAGGTGTAGGGGAAGTCAATAATTCTTTATTATATATATATTTTTTTAACAATGTTACCTATTTGTTTTTATTTTTTTACTGTTTATGTCATTGTTAAACTATGTGATTAATAATTTTGGAAAAATAATAAAAAACTTATTAAAAAAAATCAAGCCTGAACTGACCCTAGAAGCTAAAATGACTAAACTGAGGCTATCGTATTTTGGTCACGTCATGAGATGACAAGAATCACCGGAGAAGACAGTCATGCTAGGAAAAGTTGAGGGCAGGAGGAAAAGAGGAAGACCCAACAAGAGATGGATGGACTCAATAAAGGAAGCCACAGCCCTCAGTTTGCAAGATCTGAGCAAGGCTGTCAAAGATAGGACATTTTGGAGGACACTGATTCATAGGGTCGCCATGAGTCGGAAGCAACTTGATGGCACTTAATACACACACAGATTGGGGCTTCTTACACTTTTTTCACTCATGATCCTTTTTCGCCAGAGAAATGTTTTTCACGACCCCAGGTATATAGGTATATAAAATAGGTATACAAATCAAACAGTTATTGATAATCAATCATAAAGAAATTTATTTTAATTTTTTTAAAATCACAAACCCCCCCCCCATTTAGTTACCCACAGTTTAAGAAGCTTTGGGATAGATGGATGCTCTCTGTCTCTTTGAACCTTTCAGATGGGGCACATTTCAAATCAATCAAAATCTGAAGAGATGGTTGTTTTTTTAAAAAAAATCAAATGGAATCATTTAGATGCAGGGAACAGTCAGTGCAGACTTGACCGTTTTCTGAAGGCAATCTTGAATCGCTGAGCAAGTTTTCCTGGTCAAGTGCCCCATAGGGCCCTTCTCTTTATGCTACCTTTGAGCAGGACCAGAGCTATTGATGAACAGAGGGTGCAATGAAAGGCAATAATACAAAAGGCCAAAAGGGATTTATGCAATTGTTGTTCATACAAAAACAACATCTATGTAATAATGCATTTTATTAGGAGTATAGCTAATACAGAACCTTGCACATTTGAAAGAGAAACTTGCCTGGCCAGTGCCGTTGAGTTCCATATGGTCAAGGCAACGTGCAGTAATGTACATATACACATACACTGACACAATAAAAATATAAAAATGCACCCAGTTTTTAAGATAGATTTTTTTAATGTATATTTTAATCTGTTAGCCTCATTGGTGGCCCTGATGGGGACAGAAAGGCAGGGTATAAATTATGTACATAAATAAATATTGGGCTGGGATACTATATACTAAATAAAGGACTGGCATACTATATTCACATTGTGGGTTTTTAGCCTACTAATAAAAATATGGAATGTTGCGACAAGTTTCTCTTCCTTTGCAATGCATACACTTTGGTAACAGAAAAACAAGGCTCTTCCCTTGCCCGGGAGTGTGCTACACTACCAAGGCTTCTGGCGTAGAAAGCTGCATCTCCATGGATCGATGGAAAAATCCCATGGCCAACTGACTGCTTTCCAACAGTGAACATAGCCATGTCTGAAGGGAAGCTTCAGCCAACAGTGTTGCTTCCTGTGTTTTATAGCCCTTTCAATCATTAATCAGTTTTTAACCATCTCACAGTCTTTATTGCATCAGCAAATAAACCATAGCCACAGTACAATGATTCCACCAAAACTAAAGACATGTTGGGCTCACAGATAAATTCCTAAACATTGGATTGGGATACACCATACTTTTATGATGATGTGGCAACATATGGTGAACTGTGGCTTTTGAGACAATGATTATTTGTATTCTGCTGGGAGAGAAGAAATGGCAGTTCTGAAATGTACTATGCAGTAAATCACACTATGCAGTAAATCAGCTTCAGGGAGAGCTCACTGTTATTCTTATTGCTTCTCTTCAGCACATTATATGGTGTCAGATGGTTGGGTTGTGTTACCAATGGTGTAAAGACTAGTCACTCAGGTCAATAGCCCAAAGGTATTATTAAAAGACTTCCCCGCTCCAAATTAATTTCTGCGGACACCCATGTTAACAGAAGCAACTTCTTGGAGAAGTGTGGATACATATGCAGTTCAATACAGTCATTCAGGAAACCTCTGACTGGAACAAAATATTGGAGGAAGATGCTGATGGAATGAAAAAAAGGAGTGTTCAACAAGAAAATCAGAATTCTCACTACAGACTCCCATCAAGTATTTACACAATGTTTAAAACTCCTATACTTCTCTCCAAGGTAAAACGAACTGCCTAATCCTATGCAGAATTTGATGTGCTTATGGCCAAGACTGCTCTCTTTGCCCCCCCCCCCCAGCCTTATTTTTTGGCAAAATGTTCACAAAACAACACTGAGTTTTCAACGTGTATCATTACAAGAAAACCCTCAATACAATATGATGTAAGGCAGTATTAAATTTACATGAGCTCATATACCCAAGCACCAATACCACTCAGTCCATCCAATATTGTCATCTAAATACTTAATATTACTTCTTTCTGTACATTGTTAATTCCAATATTAAATACTATAATTGGTCTAAAAACTGTTCATGTTTATAGTCGTTTCTATCTCAAAGATAGAACATAATACATAGACAATTTTGATTGGTTAGCACAAAACAGACCTTCCTAAACCATTCTTGGACACCTGGTAATTTAGTTGACTTCTAAGATTGTGCAATCAAAATCCTAGCCTAACGTGTAAAAATTTTTTACACTTTTCCTTATTTGATTCATCAGATTCTCCCTGCTTATACCTCTCAACCTAGAAATGCTGCAGGAGGCAAAGATATGTGTAGGGATGCCAGCCTCTGGGTAGTAGCTGGAGATCTCCTGCTATTACAACTGATCTCCAGCCGATAGAGATCAGTTCACCTGAAGAAAAAAGCCACTTAGGCAACTGGACTCTATGGCATGGAAGTCCCTCCCCTCCCCAAACCCCGTCCTGCTCAGGCTCTGCCCCCAAAAACCTCCCGCCACTAGCAAAGAGGGACCTGGCAACCCTAGGCCGAGCTTTGGCACAGTGGCAGAGCATCAGCTTTGCATGCGGAAGATCTCAGGGTCAGCCGGCAGTTGAAAGGGTCAGGTCACCGTGATGTGAAAGCTGCTCATCCTGAGAATCTGGGGAGCTGCTGCCAGTTGGAGTACATAATGCTGACCTTAATAAAGGAAATTCACAGTGGGTAACCGTGTTTGTCTGCAGTAGTAGAAAAGGGCAAGAGTCCAGTAGCACCTTAAAGACTTAACAAAAATATTTTCTGGTAGGGTATGAGCTTTCGTGAGCCACAGTTCACTTCTTCAGATACAGCTAGAATGTGAATCCATCTGTCTGAATAAAGACCTTCATGCCTTCATGGCTCATTACCAATGCTGATTCCTCCACACCCATCTCTCCCCTGGACATCACAGACTCTTCTGCATACCACACCTGATCCCATCACGCCTGCCATTCACATTTACATACTGTTAACATTTGCATACTAATGCTTGTCTGAATTCACTCTCCTCTACTCAAAGACCGATGGATTCACATTCTAGCTGTATCTGAAGAAGTGAGCTGTGTGGCTCACGAAAGCTCATGCCCTACCAGAAAATATTTTTGTTAGTCTTTAAGGTGCTACTGGACTCTGGCCCTTTTCTACTACTGAATAAAGGAAGGAAGCTGCACGCGCTTAAGCAGACTTTAGAAAGTCTGCTCTTCGCAGGGCAGCTGTCCCTGGAATTCTAATCCCGCCTTTGCAGGAATCCGTCCCTGGCGGGTAGCCATCAATCCGAACCTCCCTCTCCCCATTGGCCCTTCGCTTCCCTCCCTCCCCTCCCGCCCCTCCCCTCGCTCGCTTTGGTAACCACGGGCAACCACCTTGGTTACGCGTCCCCTCGGCGCCCCGTCGTTATCGAGCCGCACTCCCGCCCGGCCAATGAGCGGTCTCCGCCGGCGTCACGTGTGTGTGTGTGTGTGTGCGGGGGGCCGAATCGGCGTCACGCGGCGGGTCGGAAGGGCCCGCCTTCGCTCTGCCTGAGTCGGTGGCCTCTCTGGAGAGGGGGAGGTGGGGATGAGGCCGGGGCAGGACTGGGCGAGGCCCCGCGTGGTAACCGCCGTGGTAACGGCTGTTTTAACGGCTGTATTGTGAGCCGTGGGTGATGCTGGGCTGCTGAGGGCGGCCGCAAGGCTGTTTGGCTGGACGCCGGCGTCGCTCAGGCCGCGGTGGTTGCGGCGCCGGAAGCTGGGTAAGGGGAGGGCTTGTCGTGGGCGGGGGTCGTGACCCTCGCGCTCCTCAAAGCTTGCTTGCTTGTCGGCTGTCCAGGGTGCGTTTGTATGTTGGAGGGCAGTGGTATCTTGGCGTAGGGAGACGGGGAGCGTGCCCGTCCTGCAAACACAACCAAAGCACTTGGGTTGCAGTATTTATTTTGTTTATTTATTTATTTATGTCGCAGTATTGTTTCAAGGAAACAGTTTATTTGCAGCTGCTGACTCAGAGGCCCTAATGGGCAGAAATCTCTGAGTCCCGATTATACTGGGGAAGAGAGATTTATCCAAATTCAAGTTACCACGACACATCAACGAGTTATGCATATCTGGATTGTATTACAGACAGAAAGGCGGCTCAGGACAGCTGCCGTTTCATCCAGTTTCTCCTATCATTGTTTATCGTTCCCTCTGACACTCTATGACTCTTAGCCCAGTGACCCAGTGCACAGAGCAGGCTTGTAGCTAGGCAGAAATTCCTTCCCTGGCAGTCTGGAAGCCAACTATTACCGGGAGATCTCTGGGGTACTGTCATGCTTTGAAGTAAACCCCGGCTGTGACCACACTTGGGGGGTTACCGCACTTTGTATTCCCAGCAATGTATTAAGAGTTTGAAAACGTTATAAAAAAACGCCTTTAAAAGGGCTTTTGGATAAAACGGCTTATAAATGGTGGGAAGACGCCTTCACAGCTAAAGGGGCCAAACAAAGTGCGAGCAGTATTTTTTATAACGTTTTCAAACTCTTAATACACCGGTGGGAATACACGGGTTACTGCACTTGTGTTCCCAGTGATGTATTAAGAGTTTGAAAACGTTATAAAAAACACTGCTTTAAAAGGGGTTTTGGATAAAACGGCTTATAAATGGTTGGAAGACGCCTTCACAGCTAAAGGGGCCAAACAAAGTGCGAGCAGTATTTTTTATAACGTTTTCAAACTCTTAATACACCGGTGGGAATACACAGGGGGTTACTGCACTTGTGTTCCCAGTGATGTATTAAGAGTTTGAAAACGTTATAAAAAACACTGCTTTAAAAGGGGTTTTGGATAAAACGGCTTATAAATGGTTGGAAGACGCCTTCACAGCTAAAGGGGCCAAACAAAGTGCGAGCAGTATTTTTTATAACGTTTTCAAACTCTTAATACACCGGTGGGAATACACAGGGGGTTACTGCACTTGTGTTCCCAGCGATGTATTAAGAGTTTGAAAATGTTATAAAAAATTCTGTTCATACTTTCTATGTATTCCCACCGATGTATTAAGAGTTTGAAAACGTTATAAAAAATACTGTTCGCACTTTGTTTGGCCCCTTTAGCTGTGATGACGTCTTCCAACCATTTATAAGCCGTGGTATCCAAAAACCCTTTTAAAGCGATGTTTTTTATAACGTTTTCAAACTCTTAATACATCGCTGGGAATACAAAGTGTGGTAACCCGCACAGAAAGTGTGAACAGTATTTTTTATAACAGTTTCGAACTCTTAATACATCGGTGGGAATACCTAGTGCGGTAACACTACCTGTTTAGTTCATTGAGATTTACTCCGTAGCGAGTTGGCTTGCGGTTGTAGGCCGGTGGAGGGAGCTTCAGCCCATGGCATTCCTGTGCGGGAGGCACTTATAAAGGGATCTCCCCCCACTTTTTAATGAACGCATAAAGCAACTTTCAAAAGGGACAAAAATCCATGAGACAGCCCTTAGCTTATTTAGTGATATTATGTGGCATAATCAACCATACAGGAAAACCAAGTAGTTGTTTACAGAATGATTTTAAAATTCCACAGGAGTCTACTTTCTGGAGAGAGAGAAAAAATCGAACCTCTAATTTCTAAGTGAATAGCCATGTATATATAGATATTAAATAGACCTACCATGTCTGTGCCCTTCAAGGAGCTAAGCAGGTAGTTATGATTTGCTGGTCCTTACAAATCTCGGAAAGTGGGTCCCCAAACCAGCAAAAGTATATGCATCTGAGCTGTATGCTGTAAGACCTTGTGAAAATCATGGGTCCATTCTGTCCTGACGCAAATTCTTCCAGTGAAGAAAAGCATTTGTAATTTTTAAATAGACACTCCCCTCCCCCTTCCAAGAATCCATCTGCTAATCCTACTAAGGTCATCAGGTGGTTCAGTTCAAGTTTTAGTTCTATAAGCCATAGACTAGAACTGAACAGGAAATGCAGACACATCCAAGTAAGCATTGCTTTACCAGCTGCGTGCTGATACCACTCTTGACTGAGGTGCAATTGCGACTTTTGGTTGGGCTTTATTTAATACATTTTTATTTTGCTTCTTCAAGAAAAAAGTGTCAAGGCAGCTTTGAAGCAAAACATGATTGAGGGGATAGTTATTACCTGGTGGGTTGGTGGGAAACTGATACTGTTAAACTGATTTTGAGCTGCTCTTCTGCTACAGGTGCATTATTTGTTTTTGCTCTTGCTGTATCAGTTTTAACATTATTGAGATAAATTGCTCTGAGCATGAATGAGCTGTGTAGCCGCCCTACATTAAAAAAGACAAAAAACACTGTTGAGTGTATCATCAAGATTAGTGTAAAACTCCATATTCAGGATACGAATTCTAATGTCTCTCTCACTATTTAAACATCTGCTGCAATACTAAGAACCCTTTCCTGGCAGAAAGCCTCGTTAGCTGGAATGGGACATTTCCGAGTACACTTGCTTAGGATTGTTCATGGGGTCTACAAAACCAGTTTGTTAGAATGTGCCCTACTTATATTTGGCAAGTTCATAAAAACTGAGGATCTAGTGTGTCACCTTTCTTAGAGGTAAAAGCATCTATATCTGGCCAATTGCAAGTTATACTGCTCCACTTGCTGTTTTCTGCAGCGTAAATGTTATTTCTCGAGCTATAACACTTTTCACTGGGCTTGCTGTGCATCTGTGTGAAAGAAACTCAATGGAAGACAGTGTTTGGCCAGATTTATAGAGCAACTCTTTCCTGTTGCTGAAGAACACAGCTTGGTCACAGGTGGTTATTAACAGTGACTTTTCTTATTCTTTCAGCCACAAGACAGCATCAGAGTTGCTTTGTTGTATGGTGGGCAGTCTTTGACTGTATCTTCAGGACCTGTCTGCATACTGCATCTGTGAATCGTGTGGTGTTTTGCATGGCTGTTGCATAGTGATGTATAGTCTGATGGCCAATTGTTGCAACTGGCTGAAGAGGTGGAGGGAACCTGTTAGGTAAATTTAAAAAATGTTTAGAAGAGTCTCATTCACAATATCTTGATAGTGGTCTTCAAGAAATGCCTGTGCCAGTCATAGGAGGCAGTGTGGCTGCGCTGCCTCCAAAGGAGGTTTTGGCCCTAAAAGGTGGTGTATCTCACCAAAATAAAAAAAGGGGTGTTCCCAGCCTGAAAGAGCTTTGGAGGCTGCCTAAAGGCTGCTCCTCCCCCAGCACTGGAACACCTCCCGGGATGCCAGAACGCCTCGGGAACACCTCCTGGGATGCCGGTGCGGGCTTTGATGGCGGTGGGACGCTGGCGGAAGGCCCCATCGGCGTCCTGGGGTGGCGCTGCCATGGCAACGGCCAGCGTCCGGGCCTTCCCACCAGCGTTCGGGCCACTTATGCTGGCATAAGTAGCTTTGATGCCGGCACGGGGCCTCCGAACGCCGGCGCAACATCTTCCTGGCCTCCTAAGGGCTTTTGCCCTTAGAGCTCAGGAATGCGATGTAAGTGTTCAGAGTAACTTGCAACAAGTGATTGTTCCTTTGTAAGTCATTCTGACAGACCAAATAGTAGTGTGTAAATTTAAAAAAACCACAATTTCATATTCAGTTTACTTAATGATACAAAACAGCAAAGCAGCAATAAAATTGTTGCAGAGGTGCAGAAGGTTTGAAACAGAAACTATAATGCATGAGATACAAACCTGCATAGTTACAGTTTTTCAGGCACATTTGGTTGAAGCGCTGTATGAAATTTTGTGCTATCTCTACTTGGGAGGAGAGGGGTTTAGTTATGGCTCATACTGCTTAGGATATTTTTTTCTCAATTCTGGCTCTAAAATTTATCAAAGTCAAATTTAGTGGACAGTTGTCCAGCTTTGCAAACAAGCATTCACAAAAATAACTGACAATACAAACAACTTCTTTCCTGCATATGAATTTAAAATTATTTCCCAAAATCCTTTAACTTCATAACCCACTCAACTTCTGGTATCACAAAATCAAATAAAACAAAGAGGGCGGGTGGAGAAATAGGTGCCTTTAAGGGAACAGATTCCCTACTTTTAAAAAACATGTTGCTGCCACTCTTCTGGGTTTCCTGATCAGCGAATAAAAACAAATTTTTGTCCCAGGTGATTAGAAATGCTGATATCTAAAGGGGAAAATCTTACTCCCTCTTTTCCCCTTCTCCAATCCAACGCTTTAAATCTGAGCCAGGGCTCAGCTCCTGTACAAGTTTTACCACCAAATCTCCACCCAAGAACATGTTAAGTAACAAATGGCCTTGAAGAATGCAATTGCAGAGTGCCCTTCCTAATGAGTATAACCAGCAATTAACATGAAAGGCATATTGAAACGCTTCTTTTAAATTTTCTGTTCTGAGATTCGTTAACTCTACTGGTTAACAGCAATAAAAAGGAAAGCCATGACCACACTTTAGTGTGGCTGTTACTAGCACCTTGGTACGTGCTCCAAATGGCAAACACAAAATGAAACTTGGCAGATTCCTCCTCCGCAATGCAACCTCCAGAGCTTAATTTAGACCTTGTCTTCTGCCTCAATACATCTTTTCAATGCATTAACTTAACCCAAAATTGGGCTAATTGTTTTCCTTGTGACCAAGTAATCACAACCAGCCAATACTGCCTAAGAGGTCAGAATGAAACATATCAAGAGTTCTAGTCTATCTTTCTCTCCTCTTGCTAAATAGTCTTTTTGAAAGGGCAGACTTACATGTTATTAGTTTATTGCAGCAGAAAAAGCTAGATTATTCTAGCATCTTAAGGCTTTTTAAAAATTCTAATATAAGTGTTTGTGAGCTAGAACCAGATAGCTATGCTAGCATAAATATTTCTTAAGTCTTAAGGTGCCACAAGAGTCCTGTTTGCAAGGGAAGGTAAAAGCCGTATGGATGCTTACAGTTCCATCACAGTTCCATTACAGCATCAACAGAAGTACAGTGTCCAGATCACGTGAAGTGATGGTATCGCTGGTTAGACCTCACCTAGAGTACTGTGTTCAGTTTTGGGCATCGCAATTTAAGAAATATGTAGACAAGCAGGAATGTGTCCAGAGGAAGGCAACAAAGATGGTGAGGGGTCAAGAGACCAAGTCCTATGAGGAAAGGTTGAAGGAGCTGGGTATGTTAGCCTGAAGAGGAGAAGACTGAGAGGGGATATGATAACCATCTTCAAGTACTTGAAGGGCTATCACATAGAGGAGGGTGCTGAGTTGTTTTCTGTTGCCCCAGAAGGTCAGACCAGAACCAACGGGTTGAAATTAAATCAAAAGAGTTTCTATGTAGACATTAGGAAGAATTTTCTAACAGAGCGGTTCCTCAGTGGAACAGGCTTCCTCAGGAGGTGGTAAGCTCTCCTTCCCTGGAGGTTTTTAAGAAGAGGTTAGATGGCCATCTGTCAGCAATGCTGATTCTGTGACCTTAAGCAGATGATGAGAGGGAGGGCATCTTGGCCATCTTCTGGGCATGGAGTAGGGGTCATAGGGTGTGTGTGGGGGGGAAGGTAGTTATGAATTTCCTGCATTGTGCAGGGGGTTGGACTAGATGACCCTTGTGATCCCTTCCACCTCTATGATTCCCTTCACACAGGTTGACTTGGTCTCTGGGTGAGAGACAATTTTTTTTATACAAGTGGCAAACACTGTTTTCACTTTATCTAATGACTTATGTAACAGTAATGGCAGAGGGCCTACAGAAAGGTGGTACAGGGAAAGGATAACCAAGGACTGGAAGGGAACAATGGGGGCAGAAAGCGTCTGGGTGAATGGGAAGGGTACACAGGTAGGGGATCTATAAGACTAGGGAAGAGAGAGAAGAACGTTGTGTTGTTTGTAAGCAGAACATTTTGCCTCGGCAACACTCCCTGCGGTCTCCTAAACATGAATGGTCAATATGCCAAGCAGGAAGAATTGTAAAAACAAAACTGGAACAGGTCCAATTAGGCTGTTGAAATTGGGTGTGAAAGATACATGTAGAAAGTACCATTTGGAAAAACAAAGCAGGGGACTTCTGGCAAAGGTTCTGTATAAGTAAAGTTTACTTGCCCCATACTAAGTTTGGGCAGTGTAGTTTGGGGATCTGCAAATCAGAGGCAGCACTAGTTGGGCAGTTATGTGCATGCCTATAGAAGTCTTCAGAAGTGAGTGTTCTATTAGAACAATATTTTCCAATTATTTTACTGTTACATTAGAGATGGGATGGTAAAGGGACATTTTCATCCTTCCATGTTATAAATTGCCCTAATTCTAATTCTGTATATAATGAAATGTACATTCTAACAAAATCATGAGGTATTCAGTTACTTTTTGTATATCACAGGCACTAATATATCAGCCTAATGTAGGATGTTTTTTGGGGTAGAATTAGTTTTGACACTGATTGTCTTAATATATTTCATATTAGTATGGAGACATTATCTCCTTTTGTATGACAATTCCCAACTGCTCTTGAAGTGTTTCTAAAATACAGTGTGACATTCATGCCCGGAAGAAAGTCTGAAAATACTGTTTTTGTTTTTATATATTTCAAAGGAAGGTGACATTAATCATGGTGGGTCTTGATAATGCTGGGAAAACTGCAACCGTGAAAGGAATCCAAGGAGGTAAGTTGCACCCTTATGCCAAACTATCTCATCAGTTGTCGAAGGCTTTCACGGTCAGAGTTCATTGGTTCTTGTAGGTTATTCGGGCTGTGTAACCGTGGTCTTGGAATTTTCTTTCCTGACGTTTCGCCAGCAACTGTGGCAGGCATCTTCAGAGTAGTAACACTGAAGGACACTGTCCTTCAGTGTTACTACTCTGAAGATGCCTGCCACAGTTGCTGGCGAAACGTCAGGAAAGAAAATTTCAAGACCACGGTTACACAGCCCGAATAACCTACAAGAACCAATATCTCATCAGTTATTGATAAGGGCTTTTTTTTTAAGGTCCAGGGAAGTGTTACTTTTCCAGGGGAACTCAGAGAGCCTGTGTGTTGAGGTGGGAGTATTGGACTAGGAAGATCCAAATTCAAACCCCACTTAATCATGAAGTTCCATTGTAGCAACTCCCCAGGGCCATTTCAGGTTGGGAAAATGGCACAGAGGAAGCTGCCTAAGTTAACTTTCTCTGCTTGGTCTCTTGCACCCGGGAAACAGAACTCTCAGACCATGCCTGATAAAAGTCTATTGTTACTGGATGACATTGTACCTTTCACATGCTCTTTTTGTCCAAATCATCTCAGAGTTATTGTGAGGAAAGAATGGAGAAGAGAATCACAAATGCCACCCTGAACCCCAATGAGTAAGAACGGGACAAATATGTAATAGATCCAGGTAAAATCTTTCTCTGAAAAGTGAGATTTACCTCCATGCACACATCCTTGCTTAATGCAGTTTTGTCTCTGATATGGCACAGAGTGGTAAATCCTTTTCTGGGCTCATTCATGCACATGTAAAGAGCCTCTGAATCAGGACTATTGTGCATATCCTTATGGATGGTGAACAATTTGTAGGGAAGTCAAAGTATCATGTTTATTCCATGTTGTAAAATGGGGAAACTTGGTAGTTTTTGTGAGCTCTGAGCAATTGCGGACGTAGAATTGTTTGAAATGTAGTAAAGAAATAAGATAGTATTTTTGGTTAATGAGCCATTTCACTTTTTAACATGGGATAGAAAATCAGTGGCTCCCCTTGCAGTTTATGCTGAAACTACTATCTTCTGAAATCCGGTAATAAGTATATATCAGTAAGTTTTACATTAAAATCACATGTTGTAGGTATAACCTTTTTGATGCCTTTGACTTGGGATATCATTAGTAAAAAAGTTGAAGACAATTATAAATATTGAAGACAATATAATAAAGCGTGATGATTATATCTCCGTAGTTGGATAGGTACCAGCAATTTGCCATATCTCTTATCACTGCAGCCTTAAAATCCCTCTGAACAATATTTTCCTGTCGTAAAATAGTATGCATGCAGCCATTGGATTGGATAAAACTTGTGTTTTGAGGTAGTGGTACTGAATTGCCTTATTTTCTGGGAAGCTTAGTGATGCAACCAAAGGCATTACTATGAGAAAATCTGATCCATCAGTTTTCCAGATGCAAAATAAACTTTTCTCAACTTTTCTCACTGTCTTAATAATATTTTATCTGGCATCTTGCCTATCATTTATTTGTATAGTTATTAAAACTGAATTCTAGTTGTATGCTAAGAGGACATCTTAAATTATTTTAGATTTATACTATTTTGTATTAAAGGTCACAGATGGTTGGGTTATAATTCAAAAAGGTCAAACCATTATATAGTTAATGTGTTCAGCATTTTAAAAAAATAATGTTAAATTCCACACCTAAACATTGTTATATCCAACCCAGGCTCTTTCAGACCACTCTGATACATAATTAACTATAGTTTCAGAGGATAGTCGTGTTGGTCTGTAGTGGAACAACTAGACTAGAGTCCAGTAGCACCTCAGAAACCAAGAAGATTTTTGGGATTTAAGTTTTTGAGAGTCAAAGCTCACTTCGTTGGATAGTTACTTATGAGACTAATCCTAACCAGGGCTACTGAGAATACTACTCAGTTCTATTTAGTGGGGTTTACTCCCAGTAAAGTGTTTTTAGGATTGCATTGTAAGTTATATAATGTTGAGAATTGTGGAATTGGGAGAAGGGGCTGGTGTGAAGGTCGGGGTTTTAAACTCCTTTAAAAAGAGGTAGCGTGCTATGTAGTTTGACCAGTGTGGTCTGTACCCTAACTACCACCTGACAGACCCTAATGTGACTTCTGAAAGCAGACCTTCGAACTGAGACTTGAGGTAAATGGGGAAAAAACAGTAACTTTTGTTAACTTTCTTGGATGGGATAAGGTTATTCAGTAAAGAGGCTTGACACTATATAAAGTATAACACAACATTTGCTGGGCCCACAGGGGTATAACGTTTCAGCTAACAAGGCAGCAGTGCAGAGAGCAGTGATCAGCCCAACTTTGATTTCTGCGGTGGATCTTTGGACTTTCCCAAAGCTTAGGGATCTTACAGTAAAAGAGTGAGCTCCTTCTTGAAATACCAATAATTTATCCTTCTGTCCCTGAAAACCAGACTCTGAGGCAACACAGTCTCCTTTTTTTTAGGTGTGCACTGAAATTGGCCTGCTTTATCACAAAAGGCAGGCTTTGAGACATATATATTTTATGAGAAAGGATTTCTTTCAGCCTACTCCTCTGGAAGCACAAATCCTATCTCAGGCCTTGATAATTCTGGGAGCCAGGACACCATTGTGAACTGAGATTTACTCATGGCTCCTAGGACTCTGGTGCTTCTTAGCCTAAACTCTGTTAGCAGACTTTTAAAGGAGGAGAATGGAAAGGGGGAGTCAGCTCTTAAAAGGAATGTTCTAAAATGCTTCTCTGAAGAAAGTCTCTTAAGAGTTGGAGCAGGCTGGTTTGCCCCTTTCCTTTTACTAACACTTAACTGTTCTTAATATTCTGGAGACTATTCAGTCTTCATTAGGATGGCTTTTGGGGTGTTTTTTCCCCTTTTGATTAATTTAATTTGGTTGTTGCAAATATTTGTCTGGTTATCTGGGGAGTCCCTCAAGTAGGCAGGAGCCCCTACTTTGTTTATGCATGGCCTGGCTTTAGTTTCTTTATCCACATAGGGCCCATCCAGTTTAATGTTAGGTATAGTAAATTTGTGCTCCCCCCCATATAAGTTTTGATTCCATTACCATGAGCAGAGCTCTGTTGATTTTTCCTGTTGCATCTTCCTGCATTCTTCATTAAGCTACTCCAGGTGTTTGGGAGAGTCACCAGAATGGAGTAATGTTTGGCAAGACGAAGAATGGGAGACTGAAGTAGAAACTGTCTGTCCTTCTGTGTGAGCAAAAGTGCCTTTGCTGGTTAATTGTGGTAGTAGTCAGTGATGATGCATCATGGAAGCAGAATGATTGTCTTTGAATACAATTTGATGAAGTACAACTTATAATAACTTTTATTTTGTTTTGTTTTGTTTTTTAGAATCCCCCGAGGATGTGGCTCCAACAGTTGGCTTTTCTAAAATTGACCTTAAACAAGGACGTTTTGAAGTCACCATCTTTGACCTGGGAGGTGGAAAGCGAATCCGAGGGATCTGGAAGAATTACTATGCTGAATCCTATGGGGTAATATTTGTTGTGGATTCCAGTGATCTGGACAGAATGGAAGAGACAAAAGAGACCATGTCAGAAGTTCTAAAGCATCCTAAGATATCAGGGAAACCTGTATTAGTGTAAGTAACATATTTTATTATCTACTAATCTATACATGAATACATATTTTTTTCTTGAAAACATTTTAAGATTTTGTGAAGCATTGCTTTTTTTAAGCTGTCTTTGAAGCTGAATATTTTTTCCAAGAATTAACACATCAATGAAATTAAAGTGTATTATTTTGTTATTGAATTTAACTGGAAATGATGGTATCATTTTTGCAGAATGACTTTCTATGGAAACTCCACCAAAATGACTGTGACATTTCCTTCTGTTTTTCTCTTCCAGTACTACTTTTAGTAGCATTGTTTTTATCAAATGAAACATTGAACACTTCTAAAAATAGCATAAAGATATTGTTGCTGATTTGTTACTATTAATGAGTTACGCATCTTTGACACAAGAGGGTGCAAGTGAAGCATTTTCAGAAGGACTGTGTTTGAGAGAACTGTAGTAGTCCCAACTGACTTCGCAGCAATTAAGTGTGTCTACAGATCTAATCCTATTACCAGGAAATGTGCATGGAATACTAGGATACCAGCAAACATTATGTGCTTTTAAAGTCCCATTGATTTAAGTGTAAGGGGTTTATATATCTTTATATTATAAATATCTTTATATTGTAAATTTTTATCCTGCATATACTGCAAGGATCTCTAGAGGTGTATGTGGTTCTTCCTTCCCAATTTTATCCTCCCATCTTTAAACCCATCTTTCACTTTCCCATTCAAACCAAAGGAGCAACTGTAGCAGAACTGCGCCTAATGTTGCCAGGTACCTGCTGGGGATGGGAAATCTCCTGCTGTCAACTCCTGTTGTCTGTCACTGCTCTGGCAGCTGGCGGGAGAAAAATAAAGTTTAAAAAAAGAAGCTTGTGGTGCGACAGCGT
The DNA here is from genome assembly GCF_029931775.1 of Euleptes europaea. Lineage (NCBI taxonomy): Eukaryota > Metazoa > Chordata > Lepidosauria > Squamata > Sphaerodactylidae > Euleptes > Euleptes europaea. Next base: position 39,949,951 of record NC_079323.1, read on the forward strand.
TAATGTCGCTTCCAGGAAAGTAATGTCATGTCTCTCTAGAAATGCCAAGTTCCTAGAAAGGCATGATGTCACTTGTTTCTGGGTTTTCCCCAGAAGTGATGTAACACCATCTGAGCGATGGTGCCCCCCCCATATCCTTGCCCCCCTCCAGGCTCCTATTGGTTGCCAGATAGTGATTGTCAGCCCTAATTGTGCCCTGTATTTTCAGTCTGTTGGTTGGTGTAACATCGCAGTAAATGTATTTTCAGGGAAATATAGAAATATGCTTTAATTGAATTCATATGCATAACTTTTTAGCAGATAAAGCTTTGTATCATATCAGTTTTCCTTAATAACTATAGATGAATAATCTTTTATAATTGAACAGTTTTTGTTTAGAATGATTGTACTCTACCTGCCAGCATTCAATTGTGTTTCTTTAAAAAAATTGTGCTGCAATGATTTTTAAAAGATAGTGGTCTTGATGTTCCTGTCTACACTGTGTATATATTTCTTAAAATGGTTAGGAGTGAAACAGTAGAAGCTACGTTTCTAGGCTGTTTCTTGTACTAATAAACGTAAGTTGATTATAATGTTATAATGAATAATTAAGTAAGAGAATATGTAACCTATTTTGTCTGTACAGCACCACAGTCCAGAATTAGATTTCATTGCCTTCATTGAATACTTCCTGAAAGACTGAGGTTTTCAGTGGCCACAAATAGAAAAATATTTCAGTCTCACTGAAGGCCACAAATCTTAGTGTTTACCAGTTTTTAAAATTTATTTATTTTTTTGCTGTCAAGTCAGCGTTGTATCGTGGTTAAGAGCAGTGGAGTCTGATCCAGACAACTGGGTTTGATTCCCCACTCCTCCACATGAACGGCGGAGGCTAATCTGGTGAACTGGATTTGTTTCCCAACTTCTTCACGTTAAGCCAGCAGGGTGACCTTGGGCTAGTCACAATTCTTTCAGCCCCACCTACTTCACAGGGTTTTGTTGTGGGGAGGAAAAGAGAAGGTGATTGTAAGCCGGTTTGATTCTTCCTTAAGTGGTAGAGAAAGTCGGCATATAAAAACCAACTCTTCTTCTTCATCTACTTATGGCAACTCCGGATGGGGTTTTCAAGGCAAGAGAGGTTCAGAGGTGGTTTGCCATTGCCTGCCTCCGCATCATGACCCTGGCATTCCTCAGAGGTTTCCCATCCAAATACTTGCCAGCTTAGCTTCTGAGATCTGACAAGATCAGGCTAGCCTGGGCCACCCAGGTCAGGGCTAGTATTTACCAATGGCAGACATAGATTTAGAATTTCCTAACCTATGGTTCACTATGCTTATTCCTTGAACTAAAGCAACAAATAATTAAAACTTTATTCCAAAACTTTTGTTGCCTGTACTTAAATTTTTTGGTGGTATTCTCTAAATTTTAATCAAACTGTAACAGAAACACTGAAGAGTGTATATGTTGGTTTCCACATTTGCCATCTGGGATAGCCTTTAGAATGCTCTATCTTGTGAGGCTTGCCTAGCACCTACTTTACTTTCCTCTAGGTGCCAGGCTGGAACACTTTTTCCTCCCCCAGCTTTTCACTACCCAGGCTCTCCATCTTTTAGATGTTTTATGGTCTGCTCTAGCCTGAGGACTGTTTTATCAAGACCTTGACAAATTCTCTTTTAGGTCTAGGAGCCAGCCCAGATTAATTTTTCAGCCTCCACGTTTTATATTTCAGGAACCATATTTTTTTTTACTATTGCCAACATAAACCATATTTCTAAGCTCTTCATAGTTTTCTTGTAACTTCGTCAGTGGTATGACACAATGTTGAAATATACAAATTAAATATGGGGATGTCCCTGGCTGTCACCGAACCGAAATGCTAACCCTAACCTAATTTCTCCCCAATTTCCCCTAATTATTTTTTTAAACTCCATTTAATTGATTATTGGTGTTGGTGTAGAAAGGAAGTGGTTAAGAAATAAATTAATCTTCCCCACTGAATGGTTAAAGTTAACATAAGTAAGCAAAAGACAAGTACTTCGTGCCCATGTGTTTTAATGTCAGACAAAACAAAGTCAGTTGTGAAATGACAAATATGCTTCACACTTCCCCTGAGGATTGCTGAGAGACACTACCGTAAAATCACTGCTGAAAAATAATTGGTGCCATAATGAAATGTTGGTTTTATCAATATCATTTTAGACTGCTCCATGTTATGTGCCATGAATTGCCTTCAATAGCTCTTTTTATGAGCACATTTTGTTATTAACTTGGATTATTTTATTTATATGATTTGACTATTTTTGTTTTATTATGAGCCATCTCGAGCAGGTCTGGAGTGGTGGTGTACAAGTGCTCTAAATAAACAAATGTATGTTCATAAATACCATTCAGCACTGTCTTTTCCTCTCTCAGTACAATGTATTTTGTGATAATGGCATATATACCTTCAGGGCGGCTTACATCAACTAAAATACAATTAAAATCTCACAATAAATATCCATTAAAATCCTTTAAAATAATTGAACAACTAAACCAACAACTAATCATACTTTGACCCATTTTTGAGATGAAAAAGTGGTGGGGGCTTAATGTGTGTTATATTGTAGATGCTGGGGGTTACCGCACTTTGTATTCCTAGTGATGTATTAAGAGTTTGAAAATGTTGTAAAAAACATCGCTTTAAAAGGGTTTTTGGATACCACGGCTTATAAATGGTCGGAAGACATCTTCACCGCTAAAGGGGCCAAACAAAGTGTGAACAGTATTTTTTATAACATTTTCAAACTCTTAATACATCGCTGGGAATACAAGTGCGGTAACCTGCTGTCTGCGAACTATCTGTCATCCTTTTACACATATAGTATTTCTAAATTTGTGATTATATGAAGCAGAGTTCTCCCTTTCACCTTGTGTTTGTTTATATCCTCTTGCATATCCTCTTACAGCTCTTTTTTTGTTGTTGCAAATGATGTACTTAAGAAAACAAATAAACCACCTTTAACTGTGCAGCTTAGGGATTGTAACATGTAAGCGGTAATGGGTCCTTTGCTTACTGTATAGTGATCTCTTGCATAATATGAACTGCAGAAAGATCTTGATGGTCCCCAGGCAACTGTGCCACCTTGAAGGCCTTAGGGTCTTCTGAAACAGATGAATGCAACATAAGGAGTCTGCCTTTAACAGACCCTAAAGTTAAGGTCTTGACAGATGAGTAAGGATAGCATGATGATAAAGTTTCTGAAGGTCTAATGTTTACTGTATCTATTGCGTTTGGGACGCACCTTTAATCCAGTACTGCAACAGGGGCCTCACTTATATTTGTTTAACTGCATGTGTCAGTCTGACTGACTCTCCCCTTTCTAGCATGACTAGAAGGGAATGAATTCTGTTAAATGCAAGTTTTCTGCAGAAGTGATTAAATGTAAAGTTCTGTTTTCCTTTGCATCGGATCATCTTCCTTGCTGTCTGTCTCCTCTTTAAAAAATCTTCAATTCTTTCTGTCTTCTGCTAAGGAAGGAGGTGAAATGTGGTGCTATCGCTAGTGTGACACTCCTCCTTTAGGATGGCATGCAGTACTTCTGGTTCCAACCTACCTATTGCAGACCAACCATCTAGTGTATGCATTTTCCCTTTTTAACTGATATTGAATAAACATTGCATTAAAGACTGATTAGAAACTCATTACTTCCATGCTGTCTAGTGATGAATCAATGTGCAATGTATTTCATAGAAACATAGAATCAAAGAAACAGAGTTGGAAGGGACCTCCAGGGTCATCTAGTCCAACCCCCCAATTTGTCAATTGTGTTTTGATGAAGAAAATTCTAGGAATTGTTGTAATGTTAGCTATTCAGTACCTGTTGAAAGATTTGAGGTGGGCTGAGATATTTATTTCATGTTATTTTCTTCATTTATACCTCACTTTCCTCCTCAGTGCGGATCTAAAGTGACAGTGATATGGCTTTTCCAGGAAATTTTGAATGAGAAAATTTTGCTATTTAAATAATTTCAGTATTCAAATTATGTCAGCAAAACTTAAATGTTCACAAAAGGAGGCCAATATACCGTGTACAAGCCCGGACCACGTACAAGCATAAGGGTTCATCCTACAATTAGGTCATCTGACATGACTGATGTGCAGCACAACAGCTCTGACAACTATAGATGAACAGACTAAATTTACATATGTTGGGTGGAAAATTTCCCACTGAAAAATGTAACATTGGAAAACTTTCCATACCACATCTCCCCTGACTCATAACATTTTCCCCTTCTTCATCTTGTTCTCACAACAGTCCTGTGAGATAGGTTAGGCAAGCTTCCATGACACAGTGGGGATTCAGAGCTCGCTCTCCCAGATCCTAGTTTGAAACTTCAGCTGCTACTACAGCATGTTTGCTCTCAAGTTCTATTGAAATAAAGCTGTGACCTTAAGTTCCAGAATTCCTATGAGATAATGTTTTAGTACAGTGGCTTGTAGCTTGAATCCTCCTAACAGAGAAGGATGTCAAGATTAATTAGCGTTATTCTAGAAAACATGGACTGTAGCATGTTTCATGAATCACAGCCTCATGAAATCTGCAGTGCACCATGGTGGCTTGGGCTCATCAGTCACCATTCTCAGATACGGTTCAGAATCTATCCTCAGCTGAGTAACTACTAGAATTGTTATTCGTCAGCCTTCTCTAACCTGTAAAGTGCATGCACCTAACCTGTTTGCATATTTATGTGTTGAATGTTGACAGTATACAAATCGGTGGTTTTTTTTTTTGCAAAAGCACACACTAACAAATATCCAAATTAATAAACATCTGTCTCTTTTCATCTTGTGCAAAAGAGCAGACAGTTTTTAATTCAAGTTTCAGTGACTTTGCCCCCCTAGTTTGTCCTGGCATAGAAACATCCTCTAGTACTAGTTTCATATATTAATACAGCAGATATTATTATTTTGATCTAATTTATGGAAGGTTAGTTTAATCATTGGCATCTATAGAAAGAGTTACCAGTTTTAGAACTAAGAAATGAGCACACTCTCAGTAAAGAATATTGGGCAGCCTTATCTTCATTCTCTCTTATTTAGAATGAGCTCTGAGCTCTGGAGCCTTAGATACAGCTACAGAAATTATTAGTGTATGCATGGGCTGTGTACCGTCAGACTAGTAATCTTTTTAAAGCCATAGGCTCACACATGCAAGCACATCTGGTATGTTCATACAATGTCTGAAACATGGTCCTTTACACGGAGCCTGCTGTGAAGGTCAGTGGTTGAATATGAGAACCGTGTGCTAAAGTATGTATTTAAAATGCCAAATATCTCTTTACACACGCTAAAAGTGCTAAAGAAGTCATACGTGAGAGATGACTCCCTAGCATAAAGTAACGTGTTTGTAATTTTTCCATTGCCACAAGTGTATGTGACCTCCTTGGCATATATTCTAATCATGTGTGTGACAGGATGTTACTGTTGATCTGCTTGTCTTCAGAGGTTTGGTAAATAAGTGCTATAACATTGTTATCAGATAGCTACAGGTGGGACATTTGATGCTATTCCAAGACCTGTTTATGAATCTTCAAGGCTGTACTATATAATCTTGCCAAATGTCCACTGTTTACTTTTGAATGGGAAATGTTTTTTTCCTCCCTATTTGTTCAAATAAACTTAGCCTGACCCTTCTCTATGTTCATAAGCAGTATTTTCCTCTGAAGTTTTGGCTTAGTTTGCATCCCTGTGATGCAATTAAAAATGTCTTGGCTGATAACAGATCCCAAAAGAAAGAAATTAATAAATTTGCTTAAAAATTTAGACTGTGAAGCGTGTCTTAATATAATGAAACATGTCTTACCAGTCTTTAACTGATTTTGTGGTTCCCTTACCTGACTTTTCCTCAGGCTGCCCATGTACCTTCAAACATAACTTTGAAACAATGAGGACTAGAAACTTTTTTTTAATGAGACTTTTTAGGAAGCAAATTCTACTCCCAGTATCTCACTTTGTAAAAAGCAGAATACACACAGATATGTATATGAGGATATTTTGGAATACTAAATAGCTGGTTTGAGTGAAGAGGTTTAAACCTGTTCCTAGTTGTCATATGAACAATGAGCAGTGGAAGGAAAAATATACTAAGGAAATTTAACTAATGCTGTATTTGCCAGCATAGCAGCTTCCAAACATTTAATAGTGAGAACTTACCCGAAAAGCTTAATGGGTCAGAATTTGCTGATCACTCCCTCCACTTGTTCTTTATGTAGGTTTCTGAGACATCTGTTAGTGGCAATCCATAAGCATGTGGCTAAACTGCATTCTGTCCCAGTAGTCCAAGACCTTCAAGCAGCCAGTTGTTTCTGACTTGTGTATCAGTGGTATGGGAACTGCCTTTCTGTAGTGTCATCCAGCAGTAGTGTTACTAGAATGTTTAAGATCCTCCTACCACCTGGGCAGAAAGACTAGTACAGGAATGGTCCATTTTTACCCAATTGTGATTTTAGAGCGGTGAGAGCCCACACGACTGGTGACATCCTTAAGGTGACAGGCCTTTAAATTTTACAGCATCGTTGTTGGATGAACCCACAGGAAGTATCTTCCCATGACCATTCCGTTATGACTAAAAAGTACCTTACATAACTGACTAATGCAGTGATTCCAAATCAATGGATTTTTGTATTTAAATTGAGATAATTGCTGTTTTTATACTTTGAATTACTAGCGGTTAAGCTCAAGCCAATTGTAATCATAACTGGTTACAGAACCAATTTAGATTTCTGGCAGAAGCTAAGAATTTCTCTCTGCATGTTAGCTCTGAAGAATTGTTGGTGATGATACCTTGCTTTGTGCTATAAGGTTTGTTTTAATGATTTAGTATGAGTCTATACTGTCTTGTAGAGTGGAGATTCCAGGGTTTTTTAAATTGTTGCTTCAGCACCGTGTTACCTGTTTTATGTCACTACAAGGAAACAAATATGCTAGAAGTTCCATGTAGTGCTCCCTCATTTTTCAACTTGGAAATGGTGTCCTAATATAAGTGGGTCTATTCTAAACAAGAAGCAGGCATGGGAGAATAGAAGGCATTCTTGTGTTGCTTGATGGTTCTGTGACAACATATTTCTTTTGTACAGCAGCAAATGGACTCCTGCAAACTCTTTACCTTCACTACCTTTTTGGGGTAATCATGGGGGAATAGTTGAGAATGTCATTACTGTCAATATGATTGCATGCTTCCTGGATTCAGCGTCAATCACAGCACGTCCAGGAACAAAAATAATTGAGAGACGTTCAGAACACAGTTTAAAAATTTTCCCAGTTTTAAAACTTTTCAGTTTTTAAAAAAGCCACAGGCAGGAAAACCTTTAGAAGAAAAAAATTGAAAAAGCAGTGCAGCCTTGAACAATGACCAGAAAGCCCCCAACTTCAGATCCCCTCTCAGCTATTAAGCTCACTAGATGACTTTGGGCTAGTTGCACATTCTTTCTCAAATCTCTCTAATAAACCTATGCAGGGTGGTTGTGAGGTTAAAATTAGGAAGGGGAACCATGCATGCCTCCTTGGATGAAAGATAAGATTAAAACGTGTCAGGCAGGTAGATGGAACAGTGCTGCTTGTCATATAAATAAGGCTAGCAATCATCCTGTGCCCCAGTCTCCCTGTCCCTTTGTACAGGATTTGCTGGATGAAGTGACTGCTCAATGTCATTTATATGATTAACCTTTGAGACATCCAGATCTGAAACAAATAGATTGTAGAGGTGGAACTTCACAAATAGTGCTATTCCGCTCTGGTTAGACCTCAACTAGAGTACTGTGTTCAGTTTTGGGCACCACAATTTAAAAAAGATGTAGACAAGCTGGAACATGTCCAGAGGAGGGCAACAAAGATGGTGAGGGGTCTGGAGACCAAGTCCTATGAGGAAAGGTTGAAGGAGCTGGGTATGTTTAGCCTGAAGAGGAGAAGATTGAGAGGGGATATGATAACCATGTTCAAGTACTTGAGGGGCTGTCATATTGAGGATGGTGCCGAGTTGTTTTCTGTTGCCCAAGAAGGTCGGACCAGAACCAGCGGGTTGAAATTAAATCAAAAGAGTTTCTGTCTAGACATTAGGAAGAATTTTCTAACAGAGCGGTTCCTCAGTGGAACAGGCTTCCTCAGGAGGTGGTAAGCTCTCCTTCCCTGGAGGTTTTTAAGAAGAGATTAGATGGCCATCTGTCAGGATTGCTGATTCTGTGTCCTTAGGCAGATGATGAGAGGGAGGGCATCTTGGCCATCTTCTGGTCACTAGGTGTGGGGGGGAGGTAGTCGTGAATTTCCTGCATTGTGCAGGGGGTTGGACTTGATGACCCTGGTAGTCCGTTCCAACTCTATGATTCTATGAACAGAAGAGCAGAGCCAGAGTCACATACTGAAAAGATTGCTGAAACAGGACTGGGAAGACCTAAGTTCTCTATGTCCTTGGAGCAATCGCCATCCTTCAGCCTAAACATACATCACTAGGGGGTTGTGGGGACAAAAAGGCACCATTGCACACTAGATTGTGTCCTTCCACTCTGGTCATCAAAGTTTTTGAAGCCTTCATTCAGCCGAAGGCACCTTGCTCCGTCCTCAGTAGCTCTTCTGCTGGAGGAAACTGAATTTTCCTCAATAGAGTGGCAGGATATAGGCTTTTCTGCCTTTGCTGGAAGGGCTGGCTAAAAATGCAATAGCCATAAATATTAATAGGTGATGTCTGGATAAACTAGAGTATTCATATATAATTACACTTATATTTTTGTCAGTGGGGCTTCACTGCAAGCAGTGTGTGGGCGGGCGGCTGCACTTTTGTAACAGCTCCATCTTTGTTTTTATTCCAGTGTGCTGGTTCCGATCTGGATTCCCCAAAGGCCACTCATCAAAACAATATCTGACAGTCACTTCTTCCAGCCTCTACAGGTCTGTCTTCCTTATGCTGTGTCCAGGAAGGAGTAGGAGGTGCTGCACCTTCCTTTCTCCCTTAGCTCCATTTGTGGCTATCTTGGCAAAAGGACTGTTTGTTTGCTCTGGCAGCATGCTCTAGCAGGAGTTGGTGATCTTATGGTGGCTGCCGTTGGAGTGAAATACAAGCTTTATTTTTTTTTTTAAATGATAGACCTAACTGCTGGGGGCTGGTCTTCTGGTGATTCACAGGCACCTTCTGGTATTTCCCTTCCAGGCACAGTACAATGTCTTCATTCACATTTTAAGACTTACTGAACTCAACTAGACTAGTTCAGCTCCTTGTTTCATGTGTGGTTGAGAAAGAGAGAGAGAGAGGCGGGAGATAGAAGACTGAGGGAAGAGCAATAAAGAATGCATAGGGATGGGGAGAAGAGGCACCGATATAATTGTGTACCCATCCTGATTAGATAGTTCATGATGGGTAGCAATGTTAGTCTGTCTGTACCAGTAGCAGTAGAAAAGAGACAGAGGAACACATGAAGCTGCCTTATACTGAATCAGACCCTTGGTCGATCAAAACCAGTATTGTCTACTCAGACTGGCAGCGGCTCTCCAGGGTCTCAGGCTGAGGTCCTCACATCACCTACTTGCCTGGTTCCTTTAACTGGAGATGCTGGGAATTGAACCTGGGACCATCTGCATGCCAAGCAGATACTCTGCCACTGAGCCACAGCCCCCCCCCCATTATGTCTTCTTATGTCTGAACCAAGCCAATTGTGACTGGCCCTGCGAGGCCCGATCAGCTGACAGGGGAGCCTCTTGCAGCCTGGTCAAGACTTAAATGCGACCAGGCAGGGAGTGGCGTGCCGGTAGGAGGGTGAGAGCAGGATGGCCAGCTAAGGGCTTTAAAAATTGGCTTGGGGGAGACATGGAAGGAAGAGGAGGAATGGAAGGACGTGGCAGTGCGCGAGGGAGTGATGGCGCAGGGAATGGAGGATACAGGGAGAAGACTTGCCAGAGGAAAGTAGGAATGGCTGCCCAAGAGGGAGGGGCAGATGCTCCGGAGGCGTCCGCCATGGCTGCCAGGGAGGCTTCAGGGAACATTTTTGCCATAGTTGTTGCTTCAGATGTCTACATTTGCAAGGTCCTTTGATATTAAAGAAGCCATTTGGATGGGGGGGGGGGAAGTAACTTGAAATTTTAATTGGACATACTTGGTTTGAAGAACCTGACTTGCTTGGCAACCTACTTGTTATGTGCTACTTTTGCAAAATGGCCAGGACTGGTTTTAATAACCATCCAGGTGAGAGCGAGCAGCTGAGAATGGGCAGTTCATACTTTGCTTTTTAAAAAATAAGAAGCCTACACCACATTCTTACTACAGCCAATAATGATTTTTTTTGTGGTTTTAAATGACTTAATTTCCCTGCAGAAACATTTATTCCCTTTCAGTTGCTGCTTCCCTTATTAGATGTGGGGAAATTGCCATTCACGTACACATGCACTACTCTTCATTTTGTCTCTAAGTTCAAAGTGTTGTCTGAATGTAGTTTGCATTCGTGAAAGTTCATTGTCAGTCTCTTTTCCAGTAAAATTTGTGAAGTGTTGCACACAATAAATCTTTCATAAAATCAGCATATGCAAAACAGAAAGCAGTTCCACTCCTGCCCTTAAAATGTTCACAGAACACAACAGCACAGCAGGTTTTTCTTTCTGTTAGTATTGAACTTAAAATGTTCATGGTCATTCTGCCTTTTTTTATTGGGCTGTCACAGCCGACTTATGGCGACCCTCCAGAGTTTTTCAAGGTAAGAGACATTCAGAGGTAGTTTGCCATTGCCTGTCTCCGCGCATCACAACCCTGGTATCCCTTGGAGGTCTCAAATCCAAATACAAGCCAGGGTTAGGGCTGAAGAGTGTGCCTGGCTCAAGGTCACGTTTCTGTGGCCGAACAGGAATTTGAACCTGGGGTTCCCAGTCCGATGCCTTAACCATTACACTAGAGTTCAACCAAAACTTCTATTCCAGTTTTAGGCCTGCTTCCGTTTGAACATTTCTGCTGCACGCAAAAAAGTTTACCTGCTTTGTTATTACAACAAAACATTTCTTCAAAGTTCTCTGATATGTAAATTGCCGGCATTGTTTAATTTAATCTTTCCCACGCATGCATTCACACTTGTCTCATGCTAGTGATAGATTTGCACTTTACATAACAAACAGAGTATATGGAAATAGTTTCTTTAGTCTTGCCTTCTTCTGAGTGCAAATAAATAGCTTTTTACAGAAATTAAATTTGAATTTGCAAAATGTGGCAATATGACAGTTATAAAGTGCTAAAGTTGCTGACAGCATAAAAATTGTCTCACAGGCGAAACAACTGTTTGTCTCCAAATAATTATGATTATACTTTGACTTTTTTGGGTTGCAAGTTAAATCCACCTCAGCGCCAAGCAGCCTGTCACAGAGGGTAACAAAATGACAAGGTAGAATCTTTGAATTTTGCTTTTAATGTCTAGAAAGACTTCTGTTTCCTGACTTATTTAGCGGCAAAATGTATTTGCAAGCTGATAATAACAATCTTGCAATGCCTTTTGTTTAAAGATATCTTTTATTCTATTTCCTGTTTCACACATAACTTTAAACAAATGAGTACAAACAGAAATGTTGAGGCTGGGACCCAGAAAGCCTTACATTTAGTTCTATATATGTGAAGGGAATGTTCAACGTGTTTCTTCAGTGGCAGCCCTCCTACCCTGTACTCCATATAACAACTTTCATACAGTTAAAGGCAGGGGTTCCTAACATGGTGTTCACTGACACCTTTCCTGGCACCCACCAAGGGTTTATAGAAAGTGGATGGGTCCAGGGGGAGTTTTTGCTTATCAGGGCTTCTGATTGGGCACTGGCGATCTGACTGGGAGTGCTGATTCAAAGGCGTCCTGTTAAACAGGGCTTCTCGCTCAGAGGGAGAAGGGCATCTTCATTATGGGTGTTTCCTTTTCCTCTTATCTCGGGAGGCAGGAACCAAATATTTAAATTTTTCTGACCTCTGAGGGTAAACGCCCCCTTGTGATCAGTTCTATTTCCTGCCTTGAACGGGAGAGCAGCCTTCTAGCAGCTCTCTGCTACAGAAATAATAGAGAAACCTTAACCTTACTTATTAGACCTAAAAATATTCTTATTTTAACAAACCTAAACTTAACCTAACTAATCTACTACTCAATTCTATTTACTGTCTTAATTTTCTGCCTATTCTCCTCAGAAGGGTCTTTTCCCGCCAAAAAAAAAAAAAAAAAAAAAAAAAAATTGGCGGATCGGCATCAGGACAGCTATATAGCGCCTGCCAATTTAGACCCTAGCCTGCTAGTGGCCTTACCACTACAATTAGATGAACCCTCGGACAGTCACTCTGGTGACCTGAGGACCAAAACTCAAAAGGGAAAGGCAAAAGCGGCAAGAACGGCGCAGGCAAGTACAAACGGCTTGGCTCGACCGCTAACAAGCGCGCCAAATGCCTGCTGCAAAACGCACGCTGCTCTACCGCGCCTGAAAGACGCGACTGCCAGATCGCAACAGAAAGCGGCCGGGAGAAAACAGCGGCGGTAGCCGCTCCTCCCACACAGCATGAACGGGGGAAATGAAGGAGGCTGGCGGCTCGCCTTTTTGCCTCGCCCGCCGTGCTCCGTCCTTAGGCGGCTCGCCTATTGTTATTCAAGGACGGGAAGCAGCGGGAAGCAGCCAGGAGAACACAGCGGCTATAGCCACTTCTCCCACACTGCACAAACGGGGAAAATGAAGGAGGCTGGCGGCTCGCCTTTTTGCCTCGCAATGCTCCGTCCTCAGGCGGCTCGCCTATTATTATTCAAGGACGGGAAGCATCAACGGAGACATCGACTGCCGGTAAGGTGACTTCGCCCCCCCCCCCATAGATGCAGCCTGTTTTACTCCTGTAAGAGCAGAGCTCTCCGCCCTGATTAAAAACGCCTTCTCAGATGGCTTAAGGGCAGTACAACTTCCTTATCCTGCCCCATCCATACAGGGATCGTAGGGATCACACCCTCCAGCACCACAAACAGTAATCTGATTGCTAAAAGGGCAGAATATCAGCCAAAGGCTGTGGCTCAGTGGCAGAGCGTCGGATTGGCATGCAGAGGGCCAATTCTGGTAGTAGGTGATGTGGAAGACCTCTGCCTGAGATCCTGGTGAGCCAATCACCAGTCCAAGTACTACCAAGAGAGTACGTGCTGGCCAGCCTAAGCAGCGCTGAAAGCTAATTCATGGTCACAAAATTGCCAATTGGTACCCAGACTGTCTATAGTATTTAACGCAGAAGATTTCCTTCTGCATTGGCATAAAAACCTAGCTACTCTTGATCTCTCAGAGGACTCAGAGTGGGAGAAAAGACTCCAGATAGGTTTGTGCCAGCGCTTGATTATTTCTAACTCTGTTGAAAGCAGAGCGGGAGAAACCAATGGCACCCATACAATGCTCCACAGCCTCTAGGAACCCTTTATATTTGGTTTATCGGTGCTTCTAAAATTCTAAAAGTGCCTTCAGTAGAATCACCTGTCACTGCCTTCACTCCCTCAACCTTGTTACATGGCCTTGCCATGATTAGGGACCCTACAGATAGGAAGGCAGAGTTAGCAGGCATAAATGCTCAGAGGCCTTGGCACTCACTATCAAGCGCTTCTATCACATCTGCCCTAGTATACAGAGCGGCAATAATTTGGACTAGGAAGTTATATCAACTTTTTCCACAGGAAGAAAGAAACGCCTTTACAGGAGTACCCATGTTTTTTGAGAGTGGTATTCTTTCTAACTGATTCGAACTTCGATGCCATGCCATATGCAGCTAGGACACTAGCCGCAGCATCAGATGCCAGAAGGGCATCCATGTTTTTTTTTTTTTGAGAGTGGTATCCTTCCAGCTGATTCTACCTTAGATACCATGTCATCCATGTTTTCGAGAGTGGTATTCTTTCTAGCTGATTCCTCCTTAGATAACATGTCATATGCAGCTAGAACGCTAGCCACAGCCTCAGCTGCCAGAAAGGCTCTCTGGGTACGCCCCTGGCAAGCGGAGTATATAGATCAAAATTGGTTATTATGGGCTTCCTGTATCAGGGAAAGACCTTGCTTGGAGACAATTTGGTCCCCATATCAGTGGAGACCAAAGACAAGTTTCTACGCAAGGAATCCAAGGGATCACTCCCTCTATGTCCTTTCGTGCATACCACATACTTCAAAGATACAGACCTGATCAACCTAGAAACCACCGGAACCAGAATCGCAGCTCCTTTAGTAAAGGAGGACGATTCAATAAATCTCCAAAATCCTCCACCTTCCAGGGCAATAAAGGGGATAAACCCTACCGCCCAACCAAACAGTGACGCCAGCCACCAGTCAGTGGAAGGCAGGCTCAGCCTATTACACCGTCAGTGGTCACCTCCCAACCAGGCCTCTGGGTCACAAACATTATCTCACAAGGCTATCAGATAGAGTTTTTCTTACACTCCTTCACATCGACTAGTAATATCTCCAACATCCCCCCCCCCCAAAAAAAAAAAAATCCATAGAATTTCAGAGGCCTCTTAGACATCAAGGCGATGGAGCCAGTCTCACCATTAGAGCATACATTGGGAGTCTATTCAGTATTCTTTACTGTTCCCAACAAAGGCGGCGGATGGAAAGCCATCCTAGACCTCAAGTTTCTGAACAGATTATCCCATTAAAGCGCTTCAGGATGGAGACACTAAAGTCAGTCACACAGGTCCTCAGGGAAAAGCATTTTCTTACATTCTAATACACCCGGCACATTGTTGTTTCCTTCGGTTCCCGTACAAGGGACACCTCTTCCAATTCAGGGCCTTACGATTCGGGTTATCATCGCCCCTCCTCGAGTATTCACCAAAGTTCTGGACACACCAGTCACATCTCTGCGCGAGGAGGGCGTGAGAATGCACCCTTCTCAGACAACATTCTGATTTGCGCAAGCTCAAACTAGCAGAGCATAGATCATTCAGAGAGAGTTCTGAAGAGGTTAACAGAACACGGGTCATAATCAACTTCAGAAAGACCCACTTAATTCCATCCCAACGATTGAGAGAGATGGGGGATGGACATAGACACACTGACAAACTCCTTATACCTTCCAGTGGACAAAAATCCACAACATTTCATCTCTAGCAAAGAAAGCGATTAATTCCCGGTCGCCTTCTCTAATGTCCCTGACCAAACTGAAGGGTCACATGTCTGCATGCATTCCCGCGGTTCAAGGGGCACGCTTACGAGCAAGACCTCTTCAATGGTTCTTGAGGCCGTACCAAAGAGACATACCAAGGAAGAAGTGACAGAAATCTCATCCTGACCGATGAAGTCAGATCAAGACTAGTATGATGGTTTCAGTCTCAGAATTTGACGAAAGGAAGTTGGTATCTCCGTCCAACACCAATTCAAATCTTCACGGACGCGTGTCTATCAGGTTGGGAAGCCACACTCAAGGGACAATGGCTCAAGCAACATGGATTATCAAGAACAGAATCTTCACATCAGTGCCCTAGAAATCAGGACGATCCTCAGAAGCGACTACATTTTTCCTTGGGCCGAGTCCAACCTCTCATCAAAATCAGCAGAACATATTCAGGGCACAGTCAACATACAAGCAGACTGGCTCAGCAGACAGGACATCAGCGAGGCAGAATGGTCTCTACATCCAGAGGTCTTTCAACTTATTACTCAGAGATTCGGCACGCCACAGATTCATCTGTTTGCATCCAGCATCATCCACCAGCTGCCAAGGTACTATTCCATGTACCGTCAACAGGGGGCGGAACAAATGGACCTCTTAATGTCACCAGGGCCACACGACCTACTGTACGGGTTCCCCCCCTCCCTCCAAGGGTATTGAGAAAGGTACGACTTCAAAAAGCATCAGTCAGATTCATAGCTCCATATTGGCTGCGACGACCGTGGTTCCCATCTATAATTCAGATGTCCATACAGAACCATTGGAGACTTCCCGACAGACAAGATCTCCCTCTACAAGACCCAATATGCCATCCCAATCCAGGGTGGTACAAACTGACCGCATGGGCACTGAAAGGAGATGACTTATAGCCCTAGGTTATAGCCCGGTGGCCGTCACTACCATATTGACAACAAGGAAGCCATCAGGAGGGACAGAGCTTAGGGCTAGCTACCTGCACTCTACAAAGGCAACTGGCATCTATAGCTACCATAGTACCCAAGGTATCTGGATACCGCTTAACCAAACACCATCACATAAAAGCCTTTTTAAGGGGCGTCAGTTATTTAGCTCCTCCTGTTAGACACAGGTTCACAACTAGAGCCTGCACACAGCTTTGACAGCACTCACACAACTACCATTCGAACCAATCACTGAGATAGGACAAAATGTAGCTGCAAGTTTCACAGGGAGCAGGACATAGTGCTTACATCTTCTGCACTAACCCCAAGAATCCTAAGGAGAAGGCCTGGCACTAGCTAGATCTAAGAAGGGCATTATCTTACATTTATTACATTTATCTTACTAAAATTATTAGGAACTCTGACTCCTTATTCGTTCATATCTCACCACCTGACAAGGGCAAGCATATGTCCAAGGCATCCATTAGTAGGACCATCACCTTATACATAACACAGGCTTATAGAATAAGTAACCTACCTGCTCCTGCGGGCGTTACTGCCCACTTGGGAAGAAGTGCGGCTACTTCAGCAGCCTTCGACTGCCGTGCTTTATGGAAGAGATATGTAAGGCTGCAACTTGGTCCTCGGTGTCCACATTTGTGAGACACTACAAATTAGATCTATACTTGTCAGCAGATGCCGCCTTAGGCAGACGAGTACTGCAAAGTATACTTCAGGACGTCTAACCCTCCCAAGGGCGGGGGACAGCTCTTGTATGTCCCATAATGAAGATGCCCTTCTCCCTCTGAGCGAGAAAGAGCCTTGGCTACTTACCGTGAAGGCTTCTTCTGCTCAGAGGGACGAAGGGCATCTTGCCCGCCCAGACGTCAGTAAAATATAAATAAAACAAATAAAATAAAATTACAGGTAATCATGGTTACATCTAACTTCCAGTTGACATTCAATTCAAGTTAAACGCTGTTTGTTGGTTCATGACTTATAGTTATCCTAAAGGTTCATCGTTAATGTTTATTAGGAACTTATTTCTTGTATAGAATTATAACTAACATGTTTCTTCAGTCTATCTTAAATATATAAGGCTCGGAAAGTCTTTAACTGATCACAAGGGGGCGTTTACCCTCAGAGGTCAGAAAAATTTAAATATTTGGTTCCTGCCTCCCGAGATAAGAGGAAAAGGAAACACCCATAATGAAGATGCCCTTCGTCCCTCTGAGCAGAAGAAGCCTTCACGGTAAGTAGCCAAGGCTCTTTCTGCCTAAAATGCTGAAGTTACCGCATTACCTCACTCCCTGCCATTTTGTGGTTGGCTCTGCCCCCCGCAGCAGCCATTTAGTATGTGTGTCCGTCACCCTGTATCAGAATTCCAATTATGTCTGCAGCTGCAAAAAGGCTGAGAACCCTGGGTTAAAAGTACTCCCCAAAGCATTTCTTTAAATGGCTTGGGGAGGGGGGGTGTTGAAGGGGGCGAAAGTCGAACGTTCCACTGGGTAGGCCAAAGTTTAGGAGCATACCTAAAGTCTATGTATACAATCCCAGGTTTTGTTTTGTAATTATATGAGCCCTTGGCCAGGGAACTGGAATTGGTCGCAGCTGCCTCCGTATATACATGCTGTGGCAAGTGTGTTTGTCATTCTGTAATATGTAAAGTAGCCCCGATTTATCTGTTTGTGTACCTTGCTTCTAAGCGCTCTTCCCTAAGAAAGAATTTACTTCCTGTGTTAACTCTTTGTTTAACAAAAACAGCTGTGTTGCTGGAGTTCTACCCTTTTGGACTGACACACATGCAAATTCAGGTAAAATATATGATGCATTCACTCTGGCTTATTTTCTGTAACAGCACTGACGTTGCTGAGCAAACTGAGCCAATGTTTTTTGTGTCTTATTGCATCAACTGAGACGTCTGTTATAGCTTATCACCTTAGAACTTCCCTTTAAAAAAAAAAAACTTGTATAGATGGCATGGAAGAAAAGGTGCAACACATAGAACAGCTGTTCACTGTATCTTACGTTTGTATGTTATGTTCTCTCATGCAGCTTATAATATATTTCCGTGCAGTTTCTACTATCAAACAAGTTGCTATTTCTGAAATGGTCAGCCCAATGCCATTGTCATTAATTGTTCCAAACAGAGCCTTTCCAGGCAGCCTGTTTTTCACAGCAGGGAATATATAGCAGTTACTAGTTTAGCTAAGCTCTTCAAGATAGGGTTGCAGTGGTTCTGTAATTTCCCTTCCCTCTACGCTGCTGAATAAAATTTCCCCAAACGTGACCCTGGTCTGATGGTAAGCGCTGCACTGAACATTATCATAGGCACCTGTTAAGTCGTTCTGTAACATCATTCATGACCTGTCACTTGTAACATGACTCTTCTTAACTGCCTTGTTAACATTTTAAGAAATACTTAAAATATGGGGCATTTCTCCCTCTTCATTACTGCCTAAATGGAGTTCTCAACTAGCATTTAAAAATGGTAGCGTGGTGAATACCCACATGACTCATAACAGCACCCATTTTGCCCTCTTCTTTGATTTGTGCTTTCTCTCCTTTCTAGCTTTGCAGTGCACAGAATTTGAAGGAGGGGAGAAGAAGAAAAACAGTGGGTGGGAAATCTTTCTATTCTTGATAGGGCAGCATGGCTGTTCTCTCCCTCACATTTTTTACATGCAGGTTGAAAATTGAGCTGCTGGTGCTGGAGTGAGATGAATTGCCTGGAAAGAGCTTCATGTACAGCAGGGGAAGCACCAACAGCATATTGCTCGACAAGGATTTTTCTTCCGATACTTGGCTGCTAGTCTGAACTTCTCGCTTGTTGTCTGAACATAGTCTTGAGTGTTAACTACTTCCATTTCAATGCAGTTGATCATGTCTCCCTGTTCTTCTACTAAAAGTGAGATTTGGATGAATAGGTCCTTCAAATCTTTCACCTGGTTCTCAAGACTGATCAGTTCTTTGTGTCTTTGTTCAATCTCGGATAACTGAGTTTTAGTTATCTTAACTTCGGTAAGCAGGTTTTCATTGAAAACATCCCATTTTCCTTGGCAAACCATATCATTAGCTTCTTCCTCGGAAACCTCTTTTCCAGCCACCTCAAGCTGACGTACGATAAAGGTCTTGCATTTTTCTTGCTTGGCTGTTATAGCATCATTGTACAGAAACATGATATTTTGGAAACGGCGGAATAAAACAGCTCTTTGAGAGCTAACAACCCTTACAACAGCAGATGATGAACCGTGTACTTTTTCTGTCTTTTTCACTGTTTTTGACAAGTCATCCAAGCACTTGCTAATGTGCTCTGCTTGAATTTTTATCTCTTTTGTAACACTGCATTCCTTTTTAAGAATGCTGAATCTTCTCATGGAAGCTACTAGGCTCTTTTGCTGCTGACTAAACTTTTGAACATCGTCTGCCAAAGTGTTGATATCATTGTGAAGTCTCTGGATTTCATTTAGGTACCTTTCTGTGACAGGCTCCCTTTCAAAAATAACAGCTGCTTGTTCAAACTCTGCTTGTTCCTCTGACACAACTCTGGGAACATGTTCGTTTTCTTCCAATAGCTGTAGTTCCTTTGCTCGCAGTTTAAGCTCTTGAAGGCGGTCTTTCATCTTTTGCAGAGTTCACCAAGGTTCTTCCGTCATATATCCAGAAAGCGATGTAACCCTAGGGATTAAAAAAACCACTTTAACAATCAATTATGTAATCACAGACATGTTACATGGAAGATGGAACACTTGAAGGTATGTAATGAAGAAGTCAGAAGAATGCAGCACTAACCTAAGTAAATGCACTGCACATGACAGCAAAAACTTCTTCCTGAGATTCGCAATCTAAAATCATTGGGCAGAGAAGAACACATACTGACCCACAATATTCTGGTTTCACGAACGTGGGGTGAACAGAAATAGTGATCTCATCAGAAATGTCTTGGTCTGATAGTACAGTGAGCATCCTATAGTCTTGCGTATTTCCCCTGCCTCTTCCTCTCTGAAATTCCCTCTTTTTGGAACTAATAATGGTGCAGTGTTAAAGCATTAGCTCTCATGTAGATATAACATGTCACTCCTATGAAATCAATGGGTTTAGACTGCAGTGATTCTACATAGGCTTACACTACAACCCAGGTTTGAAACTGGTGAAAGCTAACCATGTGTTTAAAGAAGGTGAGTAAATGCAGAAGCAGCCCATAGAACTTTGTATGCCTATGTACACACATAGCTTAAACACTTGAAAATTGTACAGTTGTGGACTCAGGATCTCCATTTAGAAGCCCTATATATCGTGCATGTTGTGAAACTTTTGCAGCATTTACCTCAATTCATTGGCAACTCTTTTTAGTTCTTCCTTGGAAGTGCTCTTATACTACGGCATGATTTCCCACAATTCTCCATAATTGAATTATTAACAATAATAATAATATAGAATAGGTGTATAATTCCAGTGTCCTTAGTTCATAAGCATTACTGGGCCATCATATTTCAGTGCCAATTGTTGGAAAATTTCATTTCACAATAACACAATGCTATGTGAATCAGTTTTTATTCTGATAATTTCTTGGCAATGCAAAATTGTTGACTCCATAACAGAAAATGTCAGATAACTGTTTAGTAATGTTGTGAAATCACTCGCCACCTGTAGAAGAAGAAAAAGAAGAGTTGGTTTTTATATGCCGACTTTCTCTACCACTTAAGGAAGAATCAAACCGGCTTACAATCACCTTTCCCTCCCCACAACAGACACCCTGTGAGGTAGGTGGGGCTGAGAGATCTCTAAGAGAGCTGTGACTAGCCCAAGGTCACCCAGCTGGCTCCATGTGTAGGAGTGGGGAAACAAATCCAGTTTACCAGATTAAGGAAGTAAAGTATTCTGAGAGAATTCAGGTTGGAGCACATGAAAAATTCACCATAGCAGGTGACATGAAAAATCTTTTGCGGCAGTCTAACACATTAATTGACATCGGGAATTTAGTATGTCTTACAGATCTGTAATTAAAGTACAAATCAGCAAGTCAGTGTCAAAAGGATTATCATGGATTGTAATAAATTCCAATATCAGGAAAATGGGCAATTTTAGAGTTGAAACCTTTTAAAGTTGCTATTATTTCATATAATGTATAATGACAGAAGAGAAATAAGATCAACTTTTTTTCTCCCTCCCCACCACTGCAATAATGCTCATAATTTCATTAACCTTTCACTTTTCCCCCAAAACTTTGAGGTTAATGCTCTTAAGGGTTATGAATAATTCCAGATGGGTGCCCGTGTTAGTTAGTTTCAACAAAAATACACAGTAGCAAATCTTAAAGGCTAAGGAGTTTTTATTCTAGCATAGTTTGTTTGTGAACAAGACAGAGGGCATGTGTCTATGAAAACTTGTGGTGGGGGGAACACTGTTTAAGGTTGCACGAGACTCTTGTTTGTTAAGGTTTGAGATTCTTGTTCCTGCAAATGCAGATTTCCCCCTAAACTGCCACTGCCCCTTTACACTGGCAAACAAGTATAAAGAATCCCTTGTCAACCGTGTTAAAGTCTACTTATGGTAAAATATACCGTTGGGTGCTGGATTGGGGCTAGTAAAAAAAAAATCACCTGGAAAAGCCCTTGTGTACATTTTTTTAAAAAGTAATTATTGATTTCTGACCTCAGTGATACTGGGTGGAGATCATTGAGGTAATACTCCGAGAGAAAGACAGAGTGATTCAGAAGTACAGAGGAGGAGTTTACAATACAGCATTGCTCATAGTGAAGCAAGAGTTAAACCTGTCAACCTACAGTGACGAACTTCAACAAAAAGCACCATGCTTGTTGTTCAGAAAAACATAAATTATATTGATCTGACGCTTCTGATGAACAAATTTTTGAATATGGGTTCTTTAACCTAATTCCAGGGGCTGATAAAATGTTTTTAACATCCTGATTTTAGAGGTGTACTAGATCCTTGAGAGTTCTATCTTATCTGTAAGGATCGCAACTTCAGATTTGAACATTCAGCATGGTGCCATTGAGGTAGTGCTATATTCTAGGTTTCAAGTGTATTTGTAAGCAGTGTAATTGCAACCTGTAATATATGTTGGATGATACTGTCAGTTTTCAGTTTGTAATCAAACAGATAAACAGCAAAATATTGTCGAAGGCTTTCACGGTCAGAGTTCATTGGTTCTTGTAGGTTATCCGGGCTGTGTAACCGTGGTCTTGGAATTTTCTTTCCTGACGTTTCGCCAGCAACTGTGGCAGGCATCTTCAGAGTAGTAACACTGAAGGACAGTGTCTCTCAGTGTCAAGGGTGTAGGAAGAGTAATATATAGTCAGAAAGGGTTGGGTTTGAGCTGAGTATTGTCCTGCAAAAGTATTGTCCTGTAAGTATCAAGATAATGTGCTAATGAGGGTATGGTATGTTAATATGGAACCATTGTATCCTGAAGTGATCTGTTAATGTGTGTAATCCAAAGCTAATCTGTATGGCTATTGTTGAATGTTGTCTTTGTCTGGAGGTTTTTCAGGGCAGGAAGCCAAGCCTTATTCATTCTTAAACTCTCCTCTTTTCTGTT
This sequence comes from Euleptes europaea, assembly GCF_029931775.1. NCBI lineage: Eukaryota > Metazoa > Chordata > Lepidosauria > Squamata > Sphaerodactylidae > Euleptes > Euleptes europaea. The sequence goes on from NC_079323.1 coordinate 39,972,546, forward strand.
AAAGTTAAAAGAGGAGAGTTTAAGAATGAATAAGGCTTGGCTTCCTGCCCTGAAAAACCTCCAGACAAAGACAACATTCAACAATAGCCATACAGATTAGCTTTGGATTACACACATTAACAGATCACTTCAGGATACAATGGTTCCATATTAACATACCATACCCTCATTAGCACATTATCTTGATACTTACAGGACAATACTTTTGCAGGACAATACTCAGCTCAAACCCAACCCTTTCTGACTATATATTACTCTTCCTACACCCTTGACACTGAGAGACACTGTCCTTCAGTGTTACTACTCTGAAGATGCCTGCCACAGTTGCTGGCGAAACGTCAGGAAAGAAAATTCCAAGACCACGGTTACACAGCCCGGATAACCTACAAGAACCAAAGATAAACAGCAAGTTTATAAATTGCTTCAAACCTGTTAAATATGTTGCTGTTCCTCAGATTTGAGCTGCTAGTGCAAAGTAGGTTTCACGTACAAGTTTCAGGCAACAAGCACAACATCTCCCCCACCCCACCCCCGGTAAATAATTTCTTGAACTGTTTCCAGGCTTAACACATTTCAGCTTTCTCTCTGGAACAGCCATTGTCATTTGGGGGAGACTTTGGATTGTCTTTTTTAAAAAAAATATTGTTTAATAGCTCTATGTAGACAGTAAATATTTCTAAGTAGACATAGACTGATCTCATGATGAATCTGGTTCAAATCTGAGATTAAATAGGCTTACATTTTTAAACGGAATGCTGTTACAGTCCATTTATTAACAGGCCCTGCTTTAGATCGGTGCAAGACAAACTTTTCCAGAGTAAAATAACATAATATACAGAGCATGGAGAAGAGCCTTCAGCAGTGAATACTAATAGTATGGTTTAGTGGGGGCAGGGGTAAGGCAGTCAATCTGAGTGTAAGAATGACAATACTAGTATATGAATGTGTCCCTACTTCTAAGTTTCTGAGACCTAGTGTATTACTGCCCTGACCTGGATGGCCCAGGCTAGCCTGATCTCCTCAGGTCTCAGAAGCTAAGCAGGGTCAGCCCTGGTTAGTATTTGGATGGGAGACCACCAAAGAATACAAGGGTTGCTGTGCAGAGGAAGGCACTGGCAAACCACCTCTGTTTGTCTCTTGCCATGAAAACCCCAAAAGGGGTCACCATAAGTCGGCTGCGACTTGACTGCATTCCCCATGGGTCAGGAATGACCCGGTGCTTGCACAGGGGACCTTTACCTTTACCTACATAGCCACAGAGGAGGCTGTGTGTGGTCTAGAGTAGTAGCTGAGTTCAAAAATCCATAGTTGATACTTGTGAACTGAATACGTATCATGAACATACGCCAGATTCTTCGATGATCAGCACATCTATCGCAAGCATGGGCATTCCTTGAGAGATTAATGTGGAAAGAGCTTGGAAAAATTAGGCTGTTTGAAAACTTTATAGCACGAGCATCGAGCACAGTGAGAAATACATTGATTATAGTTTCTTCTCATTGTCCTGAATGAAACAAATACTAAGGCATTATAAAACTAATGTTAAAATAGATTTTATACAAAATATTTTATTTCTAAGTGCTGGTGAAAATCAGACAAATGTTATGTTAGCTTACACTGTAGCTACCTTACAGGCTGTTGTTTAATTTTTATAAAAGTTATTGCTGTTATGTTGCAGGGCTCAGCCAACGCCAGGCACCAAGTGGCCTTGAAATATCACCTAGAAATTTCATTGCGGCACCTAGTATTTTCATCAGTGGTTTTGTTGTAGTGTATCTGGGTATTTCTCAGTGGAAGTACAAAGCTTGTTTATCATTCCAGATCAGAATGTTTTGTTATATGATGAAAAGGTGCATATGTATGGTGTTCTTGTCACTGTTGATATGTTAACGTTGTATCATTCATTGGTGGTAGGGTGAATTCATTTCTTAACGGTTGCTTTCTGTACTTCTCCAATGTTCAATCAGATACAGTTTTTTAAAGTAGTCATGAAATTAGATGAAGTTATTGGGGATAAGTTAGGTTGGGGTTAGAGGTTATTTAATTTTTTTAATGACCACCAGGGTTACCCCCATATTTATTTATATACTACAATGATTTGTCACAATATAAATAAAATGAGAAACTGAAGAGATTAGGAATTTGTGATTGCAGTAATTAGAAAATATAAAACCCTGAACTCTAAAAAATTTGTCTGATGCCTACATTTTGGGGCTGGCTCCAGATTTGTCAAGGCCTGCCCTATTTGTATCATTTTTATTTTTGGTTTAAATGGCCCAAATCTGAAAAGCAGACATGTCCTCGATTAGACTTATGTTTAAAAGTAATTTGAATCTTTTTGGATTTAAGTAGGCATGACCTTTGAACAGGTTTCCATATACAGCAGTAATGTTTTTTCGTAAATGTGAGGTTGTCATGTCATTTAACTGTACACATACACTCCCTTTCTCGTGATGGCTGCAATGACGTTCTGAAGCTCTCTAGCCATAATAAAATTCCCCGATGCACTGTATACCATACTTCTGTTTTTGAGGGTTTTTTTCCGTTTCAACATTATTTTAAACTCTAATGAGCATAGAAAATTCTCAGACAAATTTAAAAATGAATACAAGAACAAAAATAAAACAAGAATCCTTTGTTCATACAGTGTTTAACTTGGCACTCTTAACTTTACAAGCCAAGTAAATCGCTCTTCCTAAATATAGCTTCATGTATTTTTTTGATTTAAGCCTGCCTTGGTTGGTATTAAGATGAGAATGTTGTGCAAAGAAAAGTTCCATTGACTTGGAAAATTAAAAGCGAGCTCTTGTCGTTAAGCTACACCTGGCACACTTCCAAAAGAAAAAAACTTTGGTGCATGAAACGTGTTTAGCACATTAGTATTCCTGTTCCAAGGTGGCAAACCTCAGAACTGTATCTATCGGAAACACTTTCAGATTTTATGTAGGGCAAACACCCACTGTGCTAAAGATATTTTGACACTTGAGGCTTTTAAATTATACAGTGTGCTATTTCGTATTCTTTGAGGAACAATAAAAGCAAACTACTTACCTTTAAAATCCCGAGCTGATGGAAGCCTCTTGTACTTCTGTCTTAGGATCTGGTGCTTTAAAGTCATTTCCCATATCCAAGTGAGCACAAATAATAGGGCAGGAGTATGACTTCCATTAAAGAGTTTCTGCTTGCTTAATCCTCCTAGACTTCAATCACCTGGAAAGTGCATCTTGGAAGGCTGTAGAGTGTGAGAGTCAGGCTGGTTGCAACTTAACAGCAGTAGAAGAGCAAATTGGTTACTTTATGCTTGGGGAATCTGGTTCTGCCTGTTGGAAACCCAGCCTTGTTTTGAGGCGGGCCATTCTATTCTAATTAGCGAACACCAGGAAGTATTTCTGCCTGGTTCACTGGTTGACTTGAAGTGCAAATACATGTTATTGTTTTGCAGGACTCTGTTCTTAAAAAAAGAAAAGAAAAAAAAGAAAACTTGCCTGAACATTGAATACTTGAAATACAAAGATGGGATGTAATATCTAAAGAAGGAATCATAGATAATAAGGAAGAAAGAGATGTTTGCAAATGATCACACAAGCAAAGCACTTCTGTGCATACAGAGGGAAGTAGCTAACAACTTTAATTTCCAGTAGTGGTCCCTTGTGCTTACCGGGGTGTTCTGGAGGGACATTGCCATGGCAGTGCTACTGGAAGAGGGAAGCAGAAAAGCAAATGCAGAATACCCATGTGTGACTCTTTGGATCTGAGATATTCAGTGTACAAGAAGTTGAACTATCTTTAAAATAATGTTTCATAGGTAGGTAAAATGTATTGTGTAAGGCCAAAGGCTGTTACAAAATACAAAAAAAACAACTGCCCAGGAAATAATAAATATAACAATAAAAGAACACACAGCACAGTTGAAAACAGTTTTAAAACTGTCAGGATCAGGGCATAACATAGATTGCATCAAGGCGAGAATTTAGCACAAATCTTGGTTGCCAATGCATAAAGTGATATCATATAGGTGACATAGTGATCCTAGTCAGATAAAAGATGAACTATTGTCGAAGGCTTTCATGGTCAGAGTTCATCGGTTCTTGTAGGTTTTCCGGGCTGTGTGACCGTGGTCATGGTATTTTCTTTCCTGACGTTTCGCCAGCAGCTGTGGCAGGCATCTTCAGAGGAGTAACACTGAAGGACAGTGTCTCTCAGTGTCAGGTGTGTAGGAAGATTTATATATAGTCAGAAGGGGGTTAGGTTTGACTCAGCACAAACCCAACCCCCTTCTGACTATATATAAATCTTCCTACACACTTGACACTGAGAGACACTGTCCTTCAGTGTTACTCCTCTGAAGATGCCTGCCACTGCTGCTGGCGAAACGTCAGGAAAGAAAATACCAAGACCACGGTCACACAGCTCGGAAAACCTACAAGAACCGAAAAGATGAACTATTTTGTCTGCCGTTGAATGCTGGGTTAGCCTAGCTAAAATGGCTGCAAGAAACTTGGCCCTGGGAATCGAATAAAGGTCCCAAGGCAGGACACAATGAGGAAGGCCCTCCAAGTCCAAGGCTACACAGATACATACTTGTTGAGCAACTGGTGTTTGCTAATAATGGCCCACAGTTGTCATTGTTTGAAATCTGAGAGTTGTAAAGGCTTGTCTAAGTTTGTGGAAGGTGATGCTGGACAAATAAGCTCTAATGTGATCCCGGTTCAGCAGTTTAAATCACGGGGAAATTCTGGAGCTAATAAAGATATCCCTGTCTAAGGTGGCTTCTATATTAAATATCTAATCCTGCGTTTTAAACCCATCCTGAGGAAAGCCCTGGGCATCAGCAGGTATTGGGTAACAGCAGAAAAGCCTGTAATAACTAGCAACCCCAGAAGGTGTCTGTCTTTTTGGAGCTAGATAAAGCACTGCCTAGAAAGATGACTGGAGGGAGAATTCTTCAACTTTCCCCAGTAATTAATTAAGGCAACATGGACACAGGCCCTAATGGAAGGCAGGGCAGTGTCGGCTCGCAGCAGGGAAGCTGGAGTGCCCTGAGGCAAAATCAACATTTTCCTTAAAAAGGAATATATATATAAAAAAACACATTTCTTCATTTGGCTGAATGTTCGTATTGCTATTGGGTTAACAAATGAAAGAGAGAGTGTGATTATAACACACTCATAATTCATCCACTTCATAAATTTTAGTTAGTAGCAATGCATAAACACCTGACATTTGTAGAATGCATACTTCATTCTCTTCACCCATAGTGCCTGAAGACTAAGGGTCCATTCACAATTCAATTCCCTCGTGGCCGCCCCAAGGATATTCTATCAGATGTGTGCAGGGGGGAGCTGTGTGCTTGGTGCAGTTCAGGTCCACAGGGAGAGGGGGACTAAGAGTTCCCCCTGTGCCTCTTTCCTGGGGGTATCACCCACAGTTAAGTTCCTTGTATGGGACTTCCAGAGCTTCTCTTGACCTATGGGGGGGTGGGTTTCAGGGGCTTCTAAAATGTGGATTATCTCTAATGGTTTGTTTAGTCAGTGTTCTGTAAAGTTTTAAAAGGAAAGCAAGACGTAACAACACTTACGTTTCAAGACGATGGCAACTGCCTCTTCAAGATTCAAGAGAGTTTAGATTACGATATGCTTCAAATTGTAGTCCAATTTACAGAGAATTTTAGACTGTGTCATGTAGTACTGTTATGGAGGTAAGGATCCGCAGCTTTCTTCCCCTGCCCCCTGTGCTTTTCTTCCAGAATTTCTTGGCTGTTTCACCTGTGCAGGAACCTCTGAATTTGTATCTAAATGTAGACCATCCCTTTTCCTCATCTCCAATGAGAAATTATGCTCGTTTTATCAAACTTTCATTTTCTTTTTTAATGTCTTTGCTTGAATATGAGCCTTTTAACTTGGCTTAAGAAATTGACTTACGCCAAAATGTGGTGGAACCTCTATGAAGAGTAATGTGAGTGTCGATAATTAAATAGCTAATACTTCAATCTGCTTTCCTTTCAGAGAAGGTCAATCCTAATTAGCAGCTGCTCTTTAAATGTGATGTTTATAAGGCTGATAACAAATCAGCTTGAACAGTTTCGATCAAGAAGTAAGCACAGCATGCCTTAAAAAATAATTACCATGAGATTGTTCAGTTCATCTGCCAAATTCTAGCCAACCTTGGTGACATACTCCTCTGAGAGAAAAAATATTTATTAATATCAGAGACTATGTTTGAGCTTAGTAACAATATATCGTTTCTCACTTTTTCACTGCCTGAAAGAATTGAGAGTTGCTATTTCCTATAATTTTGCTTGTTTGGTCTGAGCTGGGCTCGGAATTTTTACTGATATCAGCAGTTCTGTTTTACCTGCTCACCAGGTGGTGTTCTTTTCCCTTAGGTTAGCAAATAAGCAAGACAAAGAAGGCGCATTGGCAGAAGCAGATGTAATTGAGTGTCTGTCTCTTGAGAAGCTGGTCAATGAGCACAAATGCCTGTGCCAGATTGTAAGTGCATTTTAATAAGATCTTATTCGATGACTTCCTTAAATCTGAGCTGGCCAGGCTGGAATTGTGTAGTTCAGTCGTGCCGTTCAGCCCTACAAAACGGCCCTTGCCTTTGTGCTGCCGAGCTCTGGTTGCAGTTGTGCCAAATCAAAGATTTAAAGATGATCTGGCTGCTTAATGCCCAGACAAACCCAGCATTGGGTCCCATTCAAATTCTTTACAGTGTTGTTACACTTAGCCTGGTTGGACATTTGTTAAATAATTTATTGTTCAGTATGAATTTTAACCTTAAGGGAAAAAATCAATAACAGCGTGGTGTAGTGGTTAAGAGCGGTGGCCTGAAGCGGTGGGCGCTAATCTGGAGAACCAGGTTTCATTCCCCACTCCTCCACATGAGTGGCGGATGCTAATCTGGTGAGCCGGGTTGGTTTCCCAACTCCTACACATGAAGCCAGCTGGGTAGCCTTGGGCCAGTCACAGCTCTCTTAGAGCTCTCTCAGCCCCACCTAACTCACAGGTGTCTGTTGTGGGGAGGGGAAGGAAAGGTGTTTGGAACCTGGTTTGATTCTTCCTTAAGTGGTAGAGAAAGTCGGCATATAAAAGCCAACTCTTCTTCCTCCTCCTCCTCTTCCTCTTTCTGCAGCGGCAAATCAGTTTATTTTAATACTGGAGTAAATAAGGGGGAAGGTGGCTTACACTAACTCTCTTGAATAGTGTACTTTCTGAAGTTATCAAAAATTAATATAACGGGAGAGATATAAAGGTAGAGGCAGTCTCTCAAATACAAGAGTCCCAGACTGTTTAGGGCTTTAAAGGTAAGAACCAGTACCTTGAACCTGATCCGGAACTCAATCTGAAGCCAGTGCAACTGGCGGAGCACAAGTTGGATATGTACCCTCCAAGGAGTTCCTGTTAGGGTCCGTGCAGCTGCTTCCTGGACCAACTGTAATTTCCAGAGCAGCCTCAAAGGTAGCCCTGCATAGAGCGAGTTAAAGTAGTCCAGTCTGGATGTGACCGTTGCATGGGTCACTGTGGTTAGGCTGGAGCAGGACAGATAGGGAATAAGCCTGGCGGAGATGGGAAAAAGCCGACCTAGCAACAATAGTGACCTGGACCTCCAATGAAATGGAGGCATCCAGAATCACACCCAAACTTCTGGCTGAGGCAGATGATATCAACTGTACTCCGTAGACACTCTCACATAACTAATTTCTTAGTTCTCCAAATTGTTTTCTAAACTCGGTAGTTAAAAGTATCTTTTGGGTTTTTATGGAAATGGCTTCTGAAAAGGAATTTTTTTGGTGGGGCACTATGTACCCAAACTTGTTTTTTTCTGGATTTCAGACTTGACTGTTCCTTGATGTTTTAATAGCTGAAGCAGTATCAGCTGGAGCAAAACAACTGGAGCAAAATGTATGCATGTTGTTGCTGACAAATTAAGAGCTCATCAGCTGTAAACAAAATCTTTTGAAAAATTACATGACAGTGAAATGAATATCTCATTGTTCACATTCACTATGGCTGAGTATCATGACTGTTTTTCTCTTCTGTACAGGAGCCTTGTTCTGCTGTTATGGGCAGCGGGAAAAAAATTGACAAATCTATAAAGAAAGGTTTATTTTGGCTGTTACATATTATAGCTAAAGATTTTGACTCCTTAAATGAACGGATCCAGAAAGACACCACAGAGCAAAAAGCATCTGAAGAACAAGAGAAACGAGAACGAGCTGAACGAGTGAGGAAGATAAGAGAAGAAAGGTATTTTCCCCCCTTTTACAAAAAGAGTCTATGCAGATGATGTTACCAAGTTAATATTTTTTTAAAAATTGTGAGTTAGATCCAAGCAGTTTTTTTCCACTGAAGAAGATGACCACCCCAAAGACTGTGCTGACGATTATGGGACCTACTTGGATAAAAGTCATGTGGGATGGGAGCTGTAATAAGGATGGTAATAGGGTGAGACTGAACTAAGGAAAACTGGCTGGATCCCTATTATATAAATTGGTATATTTTAGGAACATTAATATGAGTTAAAAAGACATATTTCTTAATACTTTTGTAGAGTCCTCTGTTCAAGAAACATACATTCAACCCCACCCCTCCACCCCCACTGGGGCTACATAACTTGTCATACAGTTCTCTAAGTTGTGGTCCAAGTAGACCATAATTATGGCTGTCTCCCCTCTGCACCAAGGTATTCTCCTATTCCTGAAATGATGCAAGGTAAAGAAAAATGTGCATGCCTCTGCTCATTGTACCTGAGTTTTGCTTTCAAGATCCCAAATTTGGAATTGATTATCATGGAACTGAAATATGCTGTTGTGTAATCCCCTTTTTCAAGCAGTAGGAAGTTGCAATGGAGAGGAGGTATTGTAGATTTATGGTGCTTTTATATTATTGTTGTTGTTAACAACAACAAATGTGAAGGTTTAGTGAATGGAATCAGTTTGGCATCCCTGGCTAGATCATAGTAAGGTACTTCTGCCAGCCTGCAACCTTTTCTAGCAAGCTTCACATTCTGGTGCTGTTCTCTTTTCTGTCCACTTGCAGCCTGCAAAAACTGTTCCTTCATCCTCCATCCAGGCAGGCAAGGTGTGGCACAAATTCCAGTGACTTGAGTAATAGCCATTAATCAGGCCATTAATCAGGTCTCTATTGTCCAACATTCAGGGTTAGGCTATACAAAACCTAGACAGAGAGGGCTGTTTGCGTAACGAAACAGTGTGCTTGCAGCATTATGGAAATCTGGATAAATAGGTACTGTAAGGACACGGAAGGGAATAGTAGTATTATGGGATAATAAAGAACTCTGCCATACCCACAATTCCCTCCCCAAGGTAGGCACAGCTGTCTCTGGCTTTTGAGATTGCACTAAACACCATCTTCATGTGTTGAAATCTAAGTATGACAAACTTGCATCAACCTGGAATCTTAGACAGAGGAAGGTCATAGCTCAGACTAGTGCTGTGTTTGTGATCTTACAGGAAGGTATGTCTATTACTGAAGAAGCTTACGTAACTGAAGTAATGTTATTGCTTGACTAAACTTGGAAAGTAAGTGTGCTTCAGACAGCTCAGTCTAAATCTGCTAATACTTACTGGTTGTTGGCCAGTAGGCTTTAGCGGGATAAAATATATAGTATAAGTAAAATGAAATTTAGCTTTTTCAGAAATCAGAGTACCAGTGGGATGATGTTGGTTGAGCCAGCTATTGGTGGCAAAATCTTGGAGTTGGGTTCAGGTTCACAGACGCCAGTTAAAGCTCATAATTATCTTGAGAGATGTATACCTTATTCTGTCCTTGAACAAATCTTGCACACTGGCACGTTCACTCACAGATCTCCTGAATGAAAGCAATAAATTTAGAATGTATCTAAATCAGAAATATTTAGCATATCTACTTTTCCAGGTGATTAGCACAGCATCATTAGCAAGGATGCAAAGTTCACACATAAGAGTACCACACGTTTAACTAATTCTGAATAATAAAAGTCTTTTAATGAAGTGGTCTGCAGTGCAATTTTGAAAAATAGCATCATAAATGTTACAGGTACAGAGCTCAGCATAGAGTCTGTATTCATCATCTGTCTCAGTGTCTTTCTTTGAACATGTGTGACATTTTCTGTGGTATATATTAACCTCATAGCTTATTAAGGCATTTGTATTTGTAGAGAGTCTCAAACTCTCTTCTAATGTAAGGCGTTCCAGTAGATGATTGCACAATCTCCAGTTGTTTTATGGATGTTTTGGACCACATTGCTTTCTTACAGTAGAGTGTAAATTCTGCATCATCGCTCAGTGTTGAAAAGTAGGTTATTTATGCCACTTCTTCATTTTTGCATACTTACAGCCCATTCGTAAAGTGGGGGTAGATCCATGGTGGCTGGGAGTAGGGCTTCCCGGCTGCTGAAAATATTTAAAAAGCAGTTTAAAAAATAAGGGGAAAATGCCCCCATAGCAAACAGCAAGGTTATTCCACCAAAAAAAGGGAATGCAGCTCGAGGGGGCGTTCCCGGGTCCAAAGAGGTTAGAAAGCTGCCTTAAAGGCACCTCCGTCCCCAGGAAGGACCCCCCACGCCAGTGTGGGCTCCAGCTTCTGAGATTTTGCTGCCAGCGTAACAGCGACGGCGGTGGAGCCCTGCACAACAGCCTGGCTTCCTGGTGCTGGCATGTTTGCCCCTATGTCAGCGTAGGTGCCACTTTATTCCATGATAAGGAGGCACCTATGCAGCTCCTAGAGTTTCACCCCCTCCTTCAGGATTGCAGCCTCCGTGTCAAAACCACCCAGTGCATTTTTCTACTGAGAAGTCAAAAAGGCTTCTTAGCTTTGACATTCTGTAGTTTGCTGCAGGTATTCTTTAGGAAATTAAGTGACAAGATATTTCAATGTCTCCTTTCTGAAATATTTCAATACCCCACTTTCCTCCTACCCTTTCACTGTTTCTTTAGTTATTCTCTCTGTCGCAGGAGATAATTTTTTAAAAAGTAAACAATTTATTAGTGTGTGCATGGCACATAAATGTTCTTTTCCCTGTACTTCAGTATATAGTGATTATGAGTTTCCCATGTCCTTTTATCTCATCCCTCAAAAAATTCACAAGAATTTTGGGGATGAGATAAAAAGACTTGTGAAGCTCATAATCACTGTTACCAGCTAATACTTTATTCATAAGTTTTGAAAAATTTAGTTTTTGTACCATCATTATAACTAAAATGCTACACTTTCTTGTAGCTTACATCTCTCAAAGCAGGGCCTGGAAAACGTGAATAAATATGGCTGTGGAAGCCACACAGGTTTCTTGTGTTCTGCATGTTTGGCTGTAAGCAGTTCAAGACAGAGAACTCTATTTTTCAGCCACATTCAGGGACTGAAGGGAAGAATGCTGATGCAACAGGACAAATAGTAAACTGGCAAGAAGGCAGGGGAGGTGATGAGGAATGGGGCAGAGGGTTCTTGGGGGTTGGAAGCATTGGCAAGGACCACCGTGGCTCTTGGCAGTAGAAAGGCAGCAGTATGAGATGCCACTGTTGGACATTTCTGGAGTAATATTATGAAAATACAATAACAGCTGCTTGGTGTCACCTGATTTATTAAGGATTCCTGAACAAAGTCAGTGCTATCCTTCCTCGTTTGATATAGTAAATATGGTTTCATTTGTGTGCTTCCAAAGAACAGTGAGTTTGTGGGCCTAAGGGCAGGGGACGGGGGAAAGGGGGAAGAACAGACCTAAAGTTGGGGTAAAAAACAGACCACAGATGTATTGATTGCAGCCACTGGAGCATTGGCACAGCATAGGGCACGGATCCAGCCATCGGGCAACCCCGCCTGTCGACTGATGGAAACCGTCAGTCCACTTTCTGGGGTTAAATGTGGAGTGGAAAGTCATGGAATCATAGAGTTGGAGGGGGACGTGCAGGCCATCTAGTCCAATCCCCTGGTCAATGCAGGATCAGCCTAAAGCATCCCTGGCAAGTATTCATCCAACTGCTGCTTGAAGACTACCAGTGAGGGGCAGCTCACCACATCCCTAGCCAGCCAATGCCACAGTTGAACAACTTCCTGTAATTTTCCCTCTAACACCCAGCTGGTACCTTTCCGCCTGTAATTGAAACGCATTGTTGTGAGTCCTATCCTCTGCTGCCCATAGGAACAGCTCTCTATTTTCCTCTAAGTGGCAACTCTAAGTGACAGATACTTAATACTAAGTGACAAATACTTAAATCCTCTAAGTGACAATTACTTAAAGAGAGCAATTGTGTCCCCCCTCAGCTTCCTCTTCTCCATACTGAACATGGCCAGGTCCCTCAGCCTTTCCTCATAGGGCTTAGTCTCCAGGCCCTTGATCATCCTCGTCGCTCTCCTCTGCAACCGCTTAAGCCTCTGTGTGGCCCCCATTTGTGAAACGTCTCATCATAGTCAAAGGCCACAGAGTTGCCTACCGATGACCAGGCCTTAAAATGTTCCCAAGATGGTTGCAGAATTGCCAACCATGGTCAGGATAAGTGAATTAGGCAACCCTAATTGAAAGAGTGTACCCCGCCATCTATTTATGGAATTTGTGGTCTGCCTCCACCTTTTTGCCCTCTTTTTTTCTTGTCTAGGCCTGCACTTGCCCTCTTTAGCTTCCAGCTTCAGAAGGGGAAAATGTCCATGAAATACCCTCAAGGATACGCTCCCTCACCTTATGGGTGAGGTGGATGTTGGAGGGTTCTTTGTGATCATTATAAGTGGCTAAGGCCAGGGAGGAGTGTGACGACTGCTCAGTGTCTCACACAGCCATAGGCCGTTCCTGTCCCCACCACTTGTCCAGATGTCCTAGGACAGGGGTTGGCAAACTCATTAGTCAAAAGAGCCAAATATCAACAGTACAAAGGTTGAGATTTCTTTTGAGAGCCAAATTTCTTAAACTTAAACTATATAGGTAGGTACACTGTTTATTAACTTAATAAACTTTAATTAAAGTTTTAAGTCTTAAGAAAGGATGAAAGGGAAGAAGGAAGGAAGAGTGGGGGAGGGACAGAGAGAATGAAAGAGGAAGGAAGGAACTGGGAAGGAAAGAGAAGGAAGCAACTGGGGAAGAAAGGATGGAAGGAAGGAAGAAAGAAGAGGGGGGAGAAAGGGGAGGGGGAGGACGGCGGGGGATGGCAGGCCTTTCTCTGGCGGATGCGCGACTGTTGAAGGGCTGCCTGGCCCTCCACGAGCGCCCTGCATGCCAGGCAGAAGGCTCCGGTGGGGTTTGGCGGGGCGCATTCAAACCCGGGTCTGCAAGCTGAAAGAGGCGGCCGGTCGGGGACGAAACGCTTTCCTGCTGGGCCCCGGGCCTTCCCCCAGTTCCCCTCCGTGGCTTGCCAGCAGCCTCACGCGGGACCAAGTCGGAGCCTGCCGGGGCTTTCCTCCTCACGGGCGAGAGGGCGAGCAAGCCAAGGGCTGCCTTCGGAGGGGGAGAGGGGCGCGTCACCCTCGTCGCCGCTCCGGGAGGGAGCTTGCAAGGCGCGCCAGACCTCCCTCGCCTCTCCCCTGCCAGCCTACCTGCAAAAGCCACCGAAGGGCACGTGGAGAGAGCAGGCGGAGGAGGCCGCCGCCGGGCTGGGGGTTGTAACCTCGGCGTCTCGCCCGGCAACCGGCGACGCGGAACAATGCGCAACAGGAGGGAGGCCAGGCCTTCGTCCCCCTGCCGTGGAAAGAGCCGCACTCAAGGGCTCAAAGAGCCGCATGCGGCTCGGGAGCCGCACTTTTGCGACCCATGTCCTAGGATGGTAAACCAGGAATATGGGCCGTGGTAACCCAGTATCCTGTGATGCATGAGTAGATTCTTCATCTGAGGAGGACTTTCCCAAAGTCTGGTCGCTGTTGGATGTTTCCTGGCCCCTTGCTGCTTTCCATGGCTTGTGGTGCTATCTGCGCTTTTCCTTGGATGGAGTGCACCTCCAAGGGAACGTCTCAGAGCTGCTGGGTTCATTGGGAGACCGGCCCCTGGTTGGCTTTGGGGGCATGATGCCTTATGCCCCAGGACAAACCCATTTGGGGGGTGCCTCCAGGTCGACCTGCGATTCAGAGCCAGTTGGCGGGAACCCAACTGCTCCATGCGTTCAGTGAGGCACATCAGAGCCTGCGAGATGTCTTGTAGGATGGCTGCACTGCCTGAGGGTGGCTGCCGAGCTGCCCCCCTTCAGGATCAGGCTGATGTCTGACTGTTACTGGATGGTGGTGCCAACAGGGCTGCCTTGGCACCCATTGGCAAGCAGATGGCCGCTTGGCCAGAGAGGTGCTCGTTTTGGGTGGCATGAGGAGAAGTGGAGGAACTGCTGAGGTAGGGGATGCCAACCAAGAGAGCCTTGTTTCTTGCCCCTGTAGTAAGGCCTCTGGGCAGCTCTTGAGGGTCTGGGGTGCCACCCCTGTGCTCCCCCTCCAGAGGATGTGTGTGTATCATCCCAGAGAACCCAAGGGTCTTGGCCTGGGTCCTCCGATCACTGACTGGCAGCTGCCCTGGGCTTGGTGCCCTTATGTGGCTGTGTAAATGCCTTTCCTTTGGAATTGCACTGATTCAGTTCCTTTTTCTTTTAAAAAAAGAGAACGGAAAGAGAGAGAAGAAGCTGAATGTGAAGGAAGGAGCATATCGGATGAAACTGACTCTGAGACAATCACTGGCAACCCATTTCAGCCTATATCGGCTGTAATCAATGAGGTATCAAAATGTTTTATTTTATTAACCAAGGATTTCACTGCCTGGATTCTGAACCAGGGTGTTTATGAAAACTATTTTTCATCCCCGTCCTCTTATAATATGTAAAGCCTGTGAGGTAATGCTGATCAACAACTGTCCCTAATATTAATAAGCCCTGGTAAGTAGTGATCTATTGTGAACTCCCTTAAGCATCCCTTTAAGTCGAAAAAAATGATAAACATTGCAGTCCTAAGTAGAGCTATACCTTCTAGGTTCACTGAAGTAAATTTTTAAAAGTTTCAAGACTAAATTACAGAATAAATTTTTTTCGGGCTAGGGACACAATTGTTACTACGTGTACTGAGAAGACATTAGCTGTTACTGTAATAGAATTTGTGCCCTTTTAAAATGTCAGGGTTAATTTTCAGATATTACCAGTATCAAAACATAAGTAACCGTACAGTGGTAACTAACCTGCTTGGCCTATATTCTACTAGTGCGGCCCAGATATGGCACATATTACTATACGTAATAGTATCATTATTGTATCATATGAACACCTCCTGCCCCCAGTGCCTTAATATCATTTTATCTGTACTCTGTGGTGCTGGGGTCAGGCTGCAGCCCTGAGCAGGAAAGGCTAATGGTAGGAATAGTTAAGACCATAGGAATGTCTCTCCTCTCTGGGAGTATAAATGCTCATGCCAGCGGTAGCATCTGTTCTACAAATTGGCTTTGCGGCATTCTCAGAAAATACAAAAGTTGAATTTGTTTAATTTGCTGAAACTACTTTTGTTTTGTGGATACTTCATTTTTCTCTATTTGTGCATTTGATATAAATATAAAAGAAACAAAGTACCAGCGAAGCAAATCAACATTAATAAAGCAGGAGTATAGACACCAGTTTCTTTAGAACACTATGGCTTCTACTCCTGTCCCCTTGCATAATTTTGTAATTCCCTAAACCAAAGGAGAGAAATAATTCCCAACTGTAGTATCTTTTGATTCCTTGGCATAATATGCAGATATTTTTAAAAAAATGTCTCCTGCTAGTCTTCCCAAATCAATGTAAGTGATTAAAGACTTAGTCTTATTAGCATGACAGTTTAAGTACATTATACACAATGATTTGTTTATGGGATCATCTAGTAATCTGTATGTATACATGAGAATGGAATTAAGGCTATTGAATACATTTGTTCAGCTGAACTTTGAAATACCTGATTCTTAAAACCAATTAAAATGTAAAGCTGTGTACAGCCATGTTTTCCTGAGAGTATGAAGTAACTAAATAATATTCCGAGATAAAAATTAGAGCAGCGTCTATTACATGTGAGATGGTTGGGATAAAAGTTTCTGTTTTCCATTCATCAACTCTATAATAGCAACAGCAATAATCTAACAGGCTTCTTGTGAAGCTGAATCAGTTGACGATAGTAAAAAATGATTTGCATAACACAAATGATAGTAAAATGATTTGCATAACACAAATGCTATGCAAATACATAATCATGACTTGTAAATACAACTTTTAAAACGCTTTATATGTGTAATATTATTTGAGTAAATCTTATAGAGTATCTTCTCTGCCTTTCTGTTGACGTTTCTGCTTCTTTGCTCTCCACCAGAAATTTTGTCTGGCACAAACAAATTTACTAAGATGTCCTCTTGCTGTGCTTTGTTAGAACAAAAAGAAAGTTGAAAAAGAGAAGAGGCAGAGGGAGGAGAACGAAAAGGATGCCATCGCCTTGAAGCTTAAAACCGATCAAGAGCAAATGGAGACTGAGAGCATGAACAGTCAGCAATCAAATGACTGTAGGCTAGTAGACAGTTATAAAGCTGCCATAACACAACGGTTGGAACATGAAGATGAGAATGACCAGCAGATCTCAGAAAGTCTTGATTCTGGGGACAATGCCACCCTGAATTCAGGAATAGGTAAGTTTTACAGATATAAGTTCAAGGCTTTATATTTATATTTCCTAGCCATATTCTGCTTGTGCCCCAATTGTTCAGAAATTCACGGAAGGCTTGAGAAAAGGCAGGGTGTTGTTTCATATCCTGGGGTTTGGTGAAGGTAAGACACAACAGGACAGTCTCTTGCCATTTCTTAGCTTCTACAAACTACTGCATAAGTGAGAGCTCAGTGATGGGCATGTGAACAGCTTGAGAGCATGAGGGCCAGTTGTCCCAGCAAGTGGATTACTGGACAAATGCATGCAAGGATAAGCGTCACTTTACAAACTGTGCTACTGAATGTTGTTTTTCTTCCCAGTGCAGGTTTGTTGGTCATAATTGATAAAAAGATAAGCATTTATACTGTTGGTGCTCTATTACATATATTGCACATACTCTCTTATTGAAAGTCTGTCTTGTTTCTCTAAGAACAAAGTTCAAGCTAATTTTTTTTTAAAAAAAACAACAACCTAAGGTTGCAGTTTTATGCACACTTACTAATAAGCCCAGCCGAGCTCCCTGGGACTTGTTCTGCATGAAGAGAAGGTGAAACTTCACATTCATATGAAGAGCTAAAGTTAGCATAATAGATAGAACGTCAGACTACAACTAAGGAAACCCAGATTCAGCTTCTCACAAGGTTGTTGTAAGCATAAAGTGGAAAGAGAGCCACATATGCATTGCCTTGAGCTTTTCAGAGACTACGCAGGATAATAAAGGGAAGGCTGCTGCTTGGGAATATTTGGATCCACTTGTGGCAAGTGGAATAGAGTTGGCATTTGTGGAGTAGGGTAAGATCTTGGGGGAGGGTAATCATGGGCTTAGCCTTTGTTTGAAAAGCAGGTTAATGGGATGCACAAGACTACCTTCTTCCAGCTGCGTCTTGTTCACTAGCTCTGTCCTATGTTCAGCTGACCTGGCCACACTAATACATGCTTTTGTAACTGTATGTTTCGGCTACTGTAGCATGATCTGTGTTGGCTGCTGTTAAAGACTACACAGTAATTGCAGCTTGTTCAGAATGCAGCAGCCTATTTGTTGTTAGGGAATATATCTTGCCTATTCTAGAACAGCATCATTGGATGCCAATTTATCTCCAAATCAAGATGCTGGCTGTGACTGTTAAAGCCTTGCACAGGGGACTACCTTTACCTAAGTTATGGACAGTATATTAGGTAGGAGAAGGTTTGTGAGTTTATTATTTGAGGTGTTTAATTGTGAATTGTAAGCTGCCTTGAACCATGCAGGAAGATGGGATATAAATGTTTCAGTAACAAAAAACTCATAGTCAACATTGTGAGTTGACACCTTGCTCATCTGGCTGATGCTCATTTGCCAAAAGAAACCAGCATTTACACTGGCTGGCTTTATCAGTAGGCAAAACCGACTCGAATTTGTAATCATTTACTCTCCTCCCCTCACTGCAGTATCCCATTATATTAATTCCTAGCCTCCTACTACCCTGTCTCTATCTTTGAAGAAAGAAGTCTTACCCAGCAGTCCTCAGTGGAAGCATTTGCAGTTACAAAAATAAAGCATCACAAGCAGAGTTTATTTATAAGATGCTAATGTTACATGGCTGTATTCTTTATGTTTGTTTTAGAGAACAGTAAAAAGAAACCAAAGAAACTAAAATTAAAAAGGAGTCACCGAGTAGAACCAGTCAATACTGAAGACATAGTTTCCCCAAATCCTACACCAGTAGCACCTCTTGCACCAGGTGGGTAAAACATACACTCATGAGTGAACTATAATTAATGGTACATCAGTTTCTGAACGGTGTCGTGAAGTGATTTTATTTACTTATTTTGCTTATTTAGAACAATTTATTTCATATTTATTTCAAATAAATTTTTTGATATAAATCTGCTGTTGGATTTACTTTACCAATGGCACCTTAAAGAGTAACAGTAAGGAGTATTGGTAATAGATTTTCTTCACATGTTTTAGTTAAGGCTGAGTATGTAATCCAAGATTCTCCCCCGCCCCCGGTGGGTTAGACTACTAGATAGGAGTTCTAGAAATGGAGGGGCCGTGGATCAGGGGTAGAGCATCTGCTTGGCATGCAAAAGGTCCCGGGTTCAATCCCAGGCATCTGTAGCTCCAGTTAAAGGATCAGTTGATACAACTTCTCAGGTTTACTCAGATAAAATGCAGTTCCAGGATGAAGGTAAAGGAAGGTAAAAGCCAAGTATGTGTTACTGCTTTTTCTGGACAGTTCACTTTGTATGTGCACACAGGCTTCTCTGGGTAGTTGGCTTCTTTTGTTGGACAAACATTTTTGTAGAAAAAATAAGTACTGAAATCAAAGCATTGATGTCCTGATCATGTGGATACTTACTTGAAAATACATCTGCAAGGTAATTAAAGCTTACTCTCAAGTTAGTGCATTGGAAATCCAATACACATTTACCTGTAAGCAGCTCTTAATGAAAATAGTGGGACTGATTTCTTACTAAGTATGCCTAGGAATGTACTAAAGGTAGAGTTGTCAACATCCAGGTGGGGCCTGGAGATCTCCCAGAATTACAACTGATCTCTAGACTACAGAGATCAGTTCCCCTGGAGAAATGGCTGCTTTGGAGAGTGGGCCGAGTCGTGGTATACCCTGCTAAAGGTCCCTCCCCAAACCCCATCCTTCCCAGGCTCTACCCCCAAATCTCCCTTAATTTCCCATCCCAGAGGTGGCAACCCTTAACTACAAGTCCTATTTTTAAATGCCCTTCCAAGTTGTTCCAATAGCAGCATAAGATAACTGAGGGCAAGTGAAATATGTTTATAAAATTAGGAATCATGTTGAGAATGAACAGTTCTTTCTCTGTCACATATTAGATGTCTGGGTCAATCAAGTAAGCTGATTAGTAGTAAGCTGAAGGAAAAGCACTTTCTCACACAGCACATAATTAAGGAATGAATTGCCACTCATCATTGAAATAGCTACTAATACAAGTAGTTTTAAAGTAAGCTTTATGGAGAATAAATAGGTCCAAGCAGAGACACTCAGGAAACTCAGGAAAAACAGTCTCCCATAGGAAAGGTATTCTTGCCATTTATTAAAGGAGTCACTGATAGGATGGAGAAACTTTTGAAAAAACATAACCTACAAACAGTGTTTAAACCCACCAAGAAAATACAACAAATGCTACGATCAGCAAAAGACAAAAGAGACCCCCTCACCTCTGCAGGAGTATATCGTATACCTTGCAGCTGTGGACAAGTTTACATCGGGACAACAAAACGCAGCATACAAACAAGGATAAAAGGACATGAAAGATACTGCAGACTGGGCCAACCTGAGAAATCAGCAGTGGCTGAACATGGACTGACACAAACAGGACACAGGGTCTTATTCCAAGACACTGAAAGACTGGACAATTCTACCAACTATTTTGTCAGATTGCACAGAGAAGCCATTGAAATTCATAAACATCAGCACAACTTTAACAGAAAAGAAGAGAGTTTAAGAATGAATAAGGCTTGGCTTCCTGTCTTGAAAACCTCCAGACTAACAAAGACTACAGTCAACAATAGCCATGCAGATTAGCTTTGGATTTCACACATTAACAGATCACTTCAGGATACAATTGGTTCCATATTAACATACCACACCCTCATTAGCACATTATCTTGATACTTACAGGACAATGGTTAGCACATTACCTTTGTTACTTTTTGCAGGACAATGATTCAGCTCAAACCCAACCCCTTTCTGACTATATATTACTCTTCCTACACACTTGACACTGAGAGACACTGTCCTTCAGTGTTACTCCTCTGAAGTTGCCTGCCACAGCTGCTGGGGAAACGTCAGGAAAGAAAATACCAAGACCACGATTACACAGCCCGGATAATCTACAAGAACCAGAGACACCTTATTAACTATAATAACTAAGAATGAAAATACCATGACAGGTTGGAAGCAGTACAACATTTTATTGATATATGCCACCTCTGATCTCCTAATCAGATGTCTGTGGCAAACAGTTTTTATCTGTGAAGTGATTGAGACAAGAGAGGTGATTGAGACAAGAGAGTTGGTCTACAGAAACCTTTGATTTAGTATGCAGCTTTCAAGTTCTTTCCTTCCCTCACAGCTTACTTTTAAATGGAACTGTAGGTTTGGTTTGTTGTGAATGTCTTCTTGCTATATTTTCATCCCACAGATGAATGTGCTCATCTCTAGATTTCTGTTCAACAACGTAGTGATGGTATTTGATATTTTTGTTTTCAATAGTTGGCTGGGAAACCCCTAAAATTAACAGAATTCGAAAACTTGAGCCTCTTGGTGAAACACGTCGTAATGGTAATTTTAAAGGAGATGACAATTTTTATTGTTTGTCCTCTCAAACCCATTTCATTTTGCACGTTGACTTATTCCTTTCATCGCATCTAACCTTAGACTGCTTTATGACTTTATTTTCAAGTTTTTAGAAAGAACCACTTTTTCCTAGTTTTTTTTTTAATTTAAGGCAAAAGTGTTGCTTATTAATTATTCATTGTTTTATTCAGGACAGATTATTGCTCAGTGGTGCATACCTATGTCATAAAAAACAATTTAAAAAAATTCAGTAACCTGTCCCGTTCTATATAATATTAAAAATGTCACGTGATGCACTTCAGAGGCAAAACAGAAATTAGGTGCATAAATCATCAGCTACCAATAAAAGTCAGATAAACTAACTGCTAAATTTTATAAGACAGAAGACAAGGGTTTTTAAAAAAAACTTAATGGATCCAATGCTGCCTTATACTGTGTCCATATTATTATAAACGTTCCTGTTGAGCAGTGTTTCAGTGGGAAAAGCACATAGGTCAGCAGTAGAATGCATGTTTGGCATGCACAGGGTTCCAGGTTCATTCTCTGGCATCTTCAGTTAAAGGATCTCTAGTGGCAAGGGCCGTTGATAGTGGATTAGGTGGACCAGCAGCATACCTCACTGTATAAGGCAGCTTATTGTTATTTTTCAAACAATAACAATTTCTTATGACTGTTTTGTGATGGTAAGCACAAATATTATGCATTGTAATAGAGCAGTGATTTAATATGCTTTGCATTTGTATAATAAAGTCCACCTTTGTTTTTAAGGCGTATAAACAGAAGAAGGCAAGAGAAAAGACAGAATAAAAGAGGTAGGGAAGAGAGGAAAGGGCTCATGCTTTCTTGATTACTTTTGCTTTGCTCAAAATAAGGCAGCCTTAGTGGCTGGAGCATGGGAATGGGAATCAAGAAATGGATATCCTTAGGCATGATGCCTGTCTTTTCCCCCTCGTTTTCTAAAATATATAATGGAAAGTTGGGACATGTTCCAGGGCAAGAGTTATTTATCTGGATGCCAGGTGGCATCTCAGGTTGGTCCCAATGGGATGATATTAACTCATCAGCATCTTTCATGGAATTCCTTGTATTCTTATTGAAAACCATTAAATCTTGGCCCTGAGATAATATAATTGGATCCACATGCCTGTCAAGGGCTGTTTACCATAGCTTACTGGACCACTGAGTGCTTTTTAGGATCAACTTCTATAAAGGGCAATTGCAAGAATTCAGTGGCTCTTCAGGAGCTCCAATTTCCCTGCAATTTAGGTGCTTGTCTTTTCCCCAAAAATACTTGGCACACTGGCTAAATTATTATGACAACTGCAGCATTATTCTGTGATACAAAGAGAATAAACTATCCATCAGTTTCCTTACTCCACATTTGTATCCTTGTTTGATGCTAGGTGTAGGTTTATTGCTCTATATGAAATTGAATAGCAAATATTTATGAAAATCCTTACACTCCTGCATAGATCAAATTTCTTTTGCTTTTCTTAACTGGACTTTTTTCAAGCACTGTCTAACAGGATCTATTGTATTTACAGAAAGATAAAATTATTTCATGAAACAAGTATTTATCAATCCTTACATATAAAAGCATAAATTAGGATGTAAGCGACATATGGTTGTTGAAATAGGAATCTAAGTATATGTTCTTGTATGGTCTAAGTCCCTCAATTGTCTGAAAACTACATGCTTCCCTTCTTACGGAAGTCTTAGATTAGTGGTAGAATTTTCACATAGTATATAAACTGAGCCCTGTGGCGCAGAGTGGTAAGCTGCAGTACTGCAGTCCAAAGCTCTGCTCATGACCTGAGTTCGATCCTGACGGAAATCAGTTCCAGGTAGCCGGCTCAAGGTTGACTCAGCCTTCCATCCTTCCGAGGTCGGTAAAATGAGTACCCAGCTTGCTGGGGGTAAAGGGGAGATGACTGGGGAAAGCACTGGCAAACCACCCCGCAAACGAAGTCTGCCTAGAAAATGTCAGGATGTGACATCACCCCAGGGGTCAAAAATGACCCGGTGCTTGCACAGGGGACCTTTACCTTTTATATAAACTGAGCCAATTTATTCAGGTACCTTCATCCAGACAATGGGAAGACACATTAAAGACCTACCATCTCTTATAGACATATTTGTCAGTGATGTCACTGAATTACAAACAGGACTTTCAGGTTACATATTAAAACTACAGACTAAGCTTTGAGGAAATAACAACAAACTCTCAGAATGTGATACGCAGATATTCTTGATTAGTTAGCATACTCAAGATAAAAGAAAAGTACACATTCCATTTTGACCAAACAATCTTTAAATGAAACCAACAGGTCAAAAGATGGGAAAAGCTTCTTTCCAGTCTGTCCTAACTGATCCTATCAGTTACAGTTTCTAAATCCATTGGTTTCCTGGGAACCCTACCTTTCTAACCCTGTTGATTTCAATGGGTTTGAAAAGCTATTAACTCGGTTTGGGATTGCACTGTTAGTTTCCCAAACAGTAGTTTCACAACCTTTTGTGTTCTTGGAAGGCATAGGATAGCGTCATTTGAGATTTTCTATCTCCCATTTAAAGCAAATATTGATTATAACAGACAATAGACCTTGGTGCTTACAGCTAGCAGAATTCTGGAAGTTTCTGTTGAACAAAAGACTAGAAACATCTGGCTTTAGGTCAGAGTCAGGACAGTAATGTCCGGAGGTCACAGGCCTTCACAATTAAATATAAATACATGGAGAACGGATGTAAAATAAACCCATGTCTGTACTGCTACGATGCCGCCTATTTTTAGTGCCACTGAGACAAAAATATCCTAAATGCTGCTTGCATTCACTTTTCCTGTTTCTTTCTGAGTAAACAAGCCAACTTTTTGTTCCTTATTTTCTAATTTTGCATGTACTAAACCTGCATGTATTATAACACTATAAGAGAGTGTTTGTGTAAAGAAGGATGTTTCTATTCTCTCCAAGCATGTTTACAGACCTGGCGCTGAGGGTCTTATTTTTTCCCTCAAATCCTGTTTATCACAGGGAACACACAGCATTGTCTAAAATGTTGCCCAAATGTCTGTTTCCGAAGCGAACAAACAGAACTGGTGCCAGCAGCATGGAACCCCACAAGTGTTGTGTGTGTTCATGTTATAGTGCAATCTCAATTAATCAATGGATTTAGAAGGGTGTACCTCTGTTTAGGATTGCACTGGAAGACACCTAATAGAGTGCATTTCTACTTTTCCATTTGTGCTTCATCATTGGCTAAGAGTCATGTGGAAAAAATGGTTGCTATGCAATGATCCTTTGAGATTCTCCCTTTCTAGTATTACTTCTTGTAGATTTGGGCTTATCAGTGTTAACTGAAGCAGAAGAAGATAGTGATGACAGCATCAGTGTGGTTGTTTGTGTGTACATAGAATAAGATGGAAACAGTAATCCATTTGGATTGAGATTTTTTCCTTCTCTTTTCCATATTACTTTTGACTGTACATCCTCTTACAACTGCTTTTATCTTATGGTTACCACTTTTTATAATTCTATGTAGTGTTAT
The DNA here is from genome assembly GCF_029931775.1 of Euleptes europaea. Lineage (NCBI taxonomy): Eukaryota > Metazoa > Chordata > Lepidosauria > Squamata > Sphaerodactylidae > Euleptes > Euleptes europaea. Next base: position 39,997,015 of record NC_079323.1, read on the forward strand.
AATTATCTGCTGAGATAGCCAATCATAAGGACATCAATGGGTCTACATCAACGATGTGCCTTTGTGCCTGTGATCTCATAGGCTGAACATTTACTAATTTGAAATCCTAGTATTATTCCAGATGTTACCATTTATCTTCTGCACATTATGGTCATGACCCTCAGAAAATTTTTTAAAAGACTAATAAAACAAAGAAAATTATACCCTAGGCCAGATATGACTTGGTTTGTGAGAATATCAGATGGAGCCCAAGTTTCCCCACATTTTGCTAAATTAGCACAGAATTATATACATCATTAGCCTATTCTTAGAGTTGGTAACCAATGATGTAAGATATATTAACACTGGGTGGTTTTGATGTGTGTATGTTAGATTTCTACGGGAAGCCTCTGCCTCCACTGACAATACGGCAAAGACCTAACAGTGATTCCCATGACGTCATTTCTTAACCAGGAGCCATGCAGCAGCTTTAAAAAGAAACACGCAGTGTGGAAAAGTGAAACTCATATTCAATGCTGTTTTCTTAAGTGATGAGAAACATGCTATTTGTAAAAGTTGCTGGGAAAGACACTAAGAGTGCCTTGGAACAGCAGTAAGAAAAGCATTGGTGAATTCAACTGTCATATTTCCTTCTTGACTCACCGGCTCTTCTTCAAGAGTTTATGTGGACTGAGAAAGTTTGTATAGTAGAACTCTTGGAAGTTCCTTAATTTTTGTTCTTTGCGGGAACAGAAAACTGTAGCTCTGAAGCAAACTACTTTCCAAGACCAAAACGCAACTTGACTGTGCACCTACAAATGACTGTTTCTGGTTAAGCATAGCAACCGGTATTTCTACATTTAATATTTCAGAGGTTTTTTGCGGGGGAAGGCATGTGCAAATGAAAAATGTATGAACTACACATTTCAACTATTTTTATATTTTTTCTAGTATGTTTGGAAATTTGGGTTAACCAGAACTATTTTGAAATATTGAAGTTCACAGTTACATTCACAAGCAGAACATACTGCTGAATGTCACTGTGTGTGTGTCGTTTTGCAACAGCCATCCAGGTTGCCTATGACTTTCTTCACAAGTTGCCCTTGCTGTTGCTGTGTTGATATTGTCTGTTGTCCTGATAACCAGGCAGAACTGCATGCTCAGATGAGCGCTGCAGTTGTTTCCCTCCAAGCTGAAAAGCTAATTCCAGGAGCTGGTGCTACACACAGTAAACCCCTGCCAGTCACTGGGATCACACCAGTCATGTGTTTTGGAGGTGAGCAGGAGGACTGAATCCCCACCGTTTGTTCTAACTTCTGCGTGGCTGATGATTAGAATCATTCCAAAGATTTCGGGATGCCAGGCACTCGGTCCCAGTTCCTGAAGTGGGCTTTTCCATAGGGTGGGTGGGGGGAAACACAAGCACTGTTCCCATTAGTAGCGTGTGCATTTCCTCTTGTTAAATTGGGGTGACTGATGTCTTGATCTCATGAGATAAATGAGACTATATGTAAAATTATGATGGGTGTTTTTTTGTGTGTGTGTGTGTGGAATATGTTGTAATCTCAAAAGAATTTTCTGTCCAAAGGCCCTAAACGGCAAGCAACTAAAAATTGGAAGCAATTAGCACTTCGACAGTTAGGTTATATGTGTTTCCCATAATGCTGACCCAATTTTCTTGCAGCTCCACCTGTTGTACTTTCTTGTGCAGAGTCAGAGCTCTACCATGTGTTCTCGTGCGTCTGTGTAGGCCAGTTTTGTGTAAGCTTGCGGGCACAAATGTGGCCTTGGCATTAAAGTGAAAAGAGAATGCTTCCGGTTATGCTGGAGCTGAAACGTGTACATCGGGGCACTCTAAAAGTTTAGAAGGTGCCCTGTCCTGTTTGACAATGTTTAACAAACTGAGAATGGCATAGAAATACAGAAATAGTTCTGTATGCCTGGATCTAATTTGAAGAAATTAACTTCTGTATCGTAAATAAAACTGGCCCAATTGAAATATTAAGTTCTGTTATTAACTTCTATGACTTTACACCCATTGTATACAAACATTAATTTTAAACATTTTCCAAAATATTATCTTTAAGATAAAATTGTGGCCAAAGAAATTTTTAATTCAAAGCTGGCTACTTCCTCCTTTGTTAGAGCATGTATGTTTAAAAGAGATGTAAATATTCATTAGTACCATAATCAATTTAAAAGTTGCATGAATTTTACTTTGGAGGAAATACTTCCTTTGTAAGCTAAAATGTCCCATAAGATGGTTTAAAGGCTAGTCCAAGGCTTTCTGTTTTGGGACACAATCTTATAATGGAGCTTGACAGTTTTAGCACTTCTCACTGAAAAAGATTTTTCTCTCAGTTCATTGAGCCTTCCATCCCCTAAATTGAGCTTTCCTTCCCTAAATTAAGATGCATCAAAATTCAAAGTCTGTCAAAATAATTCTGGGGACTCAAAAGAAAAAAAAATAACTGGGTTTTTTTTGGGGGGGGGATAGAACATGTGTATTCCCCACATTTGTTTATGGATGTTAAATATATATTTGCTATGGGACTAAACTAAATGTTTCATAATTTTTTGTGTATGAATGTAATGAACTGTTTTATTATTTTTCCTTATGATTGTATTATTTGCTGAATGTCAAATCTAGAGGCTTTTTATGTCTGCAGTAAAAAAAATGAAATAAAGTCTTAGTGCAATTTTTAAGGGTCAGCGGGGGACCCTTGCTGAGAGTCTGACTGGAGATGGATGGAATACATGGCTTGGCTAAAACGGTAGTTAGAAAATCATGTTCTACCACATGCAGTCATCTCCCATGAAGGATCTGCTTCAGTCTTCCATCTAGCCTAGCTTTCCATATCCATTTATGTACTATTCCAAAGGAGATACTGATTCCTTATCTCCCTATTTTTGTACATCTTTTACCATAAACAATGGCTGGCTACATGTCCCTTCCCTGATCTCTCTTTCTTTCCCGCATCCACAGGATACCCTCTAACAATTGGCAGTGTCATGGAATATTAATTGATGTTTGTAACCCGCTTGATCTCCTACGTGTAGCTCCACTAACAAACATACCTCCTGGGAAGAAAGCCTGAAGGAGGAGTGGAACCACGTAATGATTAAGAAAAGCCCTAGTGCTTACCAGTCCTCTTGCTCCTCTAGTGAAAAGCCCTTTCATTTGAAGAAGGGTGGTCTTACATTGGCCATGCCCACTTTCTGAAAATCCACGGGCACCATGGCACCCACGGGCACGACGTTGGGGAACCCTGCTCTAAGTGAACATGCATAGTCTTATGGGATAAAATAGCTGCGAGAACAAGTCGCAGAGTTGCAGATGGCACAGCAAATGTCCCTATTGGATTCAACCTGAATCCTATACCTTGCTCCATTTGTACTCCTCTTTATAGAATCATAGTCGGAAGGGACCACCAGGGTCATCTAGTCCAACTCCCTGCACAATGCAGGAAATTCACAGCTACCTCCCCCCCCCATATCCCCAGTGATCCCTACTCCATGCCCAGAAGATAGCCAAGATGCCCTCCCTCTCATGATCTGCCTAAGGTCATAGAATCAGCATTGCTGACAGATGGCCATCTAGCCTCTGCTTAAAAACCTCCAGGGAAGGAGTGCTTACCACCTCCCGAGGAAGCCTGTTCCACTGAGGAACCGCTCTGTTAGAAAGTTCTTCCTAATGTTTAGACGGAAACTCATGTGATTTAATTTCAACCCATTGGTTCTGGTCCGACCTTCTGGGGCAACAGAAAACTCCTCGGCACTCTCTATATGACAGCCCTTCAAGTACTTGAAGCTGGAATCATCTATTGTAGAGGCACTCAGTGGTAGTACATATGCCTCTTGTGCTAGGCGCTTGTTGGTTCCTTGAAAGATATTGGTCATGCAAAGTGCCCAGCACCAGCAGCGGAGGATGGCATCTGCAATGGACAAAGAGGAGTGCAAGCAGAAACAAGTGAGCCAAGCCTTTATGCTCGCCAACGGAGCACATGTATAATCTTTAAACGTTACAGAGAAGTACCAGTGTTCCATTTCTTTCTTCAAAGTCTGAATTATTTTTTTCTCCCATAGTTCAACTAGTCATTTGGTTACAACTCTTTTTTGGCAGATGTTTGCTCATTTCCTCAGAATATTCTTGTTACTTCAAGCAGTCGCACCATTTGCATAGCACGTGCATCAAAGCTGTACCATTTTCTTCAAAGATTACCAAAACGTAATGGGCGTATTTTACAGTGAAATCAATAATACTGGCAGTTCAATATCTTTTATGAGGACTAGCTAAAACATGATGAAGTAGTGAGCAAGCTTTTAGATTTCCTGAAACACACCATTGGCTAGGCCTGTGAGATAGCTTCCTCTCTTAACTAGAACAGAGGAAACTCACTGGAGAAGTCACTCCTGTGTATAACCCGCCTCACAAGATTGTTGTGAGCATAAATGGAGAAATATATAAACAGCGCCCTGGGCTGGCCGACAGAACAAGATGGCTGCAGGTTGCTGGAGGATAGGGTTGCCAGCTCCGGGTTGGGAAATACCTGGAGGTTTTTGGGGTGGAGCCTGAGGGCGGGGTTTGGAGAGGGGAGGGACTTCAATGCCATAGAATCCAATTGCCAAAGCGGCCCTTTTCTCTTATCGCTTGGAGATCAGTTGTAATAGCAGGTCTCCAGCCACCACCTGGGGGTTGTGTGAAATAATAGTATCAAGCTCACTAAGTTATATGCAAAAGTGTGATTACATTATATACAAGTGCAAGGAGCCACCAATGATAAGGATACATACATGAACATATATACAAAGATAGAATGTAGCTAGCAAGCCACCAAACAAGATGGTCAGTTTCAACAGTTTCAACAATTGTCTTTCAAAGGTAAGTACAATGACTTATTCTATATATTTCTTTCCAGGGAAGAAGATGGAGCCTGGAGCAGACAGAGGCACTCAGCTTGTCTATTTAGTATCAGTGCTTTATTTTTGCTAACCACCTGGGGGTTGGCAACCCTACTGGAGGAAGTGACCTCTTGGAATACTCCCCTAAATAAAGCAAGTTAAAAATGGCTGCATCAAGAAGAGCCGTTCAACCCGATCTGCTCCCTTGCATTTCTTAGGAGCTCCGTGAACGCGACCTTTCGCGTCTGCTCCGCCCCTGCATCGAAGCATTCACTGCAGGCAGCGTGCAGAATCCCAGACGCAGCTTAGCTATTTCACAGCGGGTAGCCGTGTTAGTCTGTCTGCAGTAGTAGAAAGGGTCAAGGGTCCAGTAGCACCTTAAAGACTTAACAAAAATATTTTCTGGCAGGGTATGAGCTTTCGTGAGCCACACAGCTCACTTCTTCATATACTTCGTATCTGAAAAAGTGAGCTGTGGCTCACGAAAGCTCCTACCCTGCCAGAAAATATTTTTGTTCGTCTTTAAGGTGCTACTGGACCCTTGACCCTTTCTGCAGCTTAGCTATGCAAACGACCATTGCTAATGGCTCTGCAAACGAAGGAGAAGGCGAGTGGGGGTAGGACTTTCTCCGCTTGCATCGGCACCGCGAATAGTCATTTTAACGGTCGGGTTTTAAAAAAAAAAACAGCATTGAGCGGGGAGCAGAACCGACCCCCCCCCCGCGCGCGCAAACGGCCTTGGCTTCTTCCGTTTGCGCGGAGGCGCCCTCGAAACAGCGATCCCCCCCCCTCCTGCCGCCCGGAATGGTCCCGGCCGCCCCGTCGCCGCCCCGCCCCGCGAGGCCCGGGCCGGCTTTTCCCTCGGCCTCCGCTGGGGGGCGGCCGCCGCGCCGCTCGAAGCCGGAAGGCTCGCGAGGCGCCATGTGGCTGCTCCGCCGGCCGGGCCCCCTGCCCGGGGCCAAGGGCCGCCCCGCCGCGCGCCAGCTCGCAGAACCACGCCGGCCAGGGCAGGAGGAGGTGAGCGCGGACACGGGTTGGCCAGCTGCTGCTGCTGCTGCTGCTGCTGGCGGCGGTGGTGCTGCTGTTGCTGCTGCTGCTGGTGGTGGTGCAGCAGCAGCAGCAGCAGCCAGAGGAAAGGGAAGCGTCGCTCCCTCTTCCCCCCGGTGTCGTTCTTGCACGGACGAAGGAAGCACAAAGCCAGCCCCCGCTTGAGAAGGAGCGGCGGGTTGTGCTGCTTTCTCGTTAAAGCAAACGACCCCCCCCCTCCTTTCCTTCGAGGCCCTGGAAGTCCTGCATAGATTGGGTTGGTTGGTTGTTTGTTTGACAGGCTTCACGTGAAGCTGCCTGGTCCTGAATCAGACCCTTGGTCCATCAAGGGCAGTATTGTCTACTCCGCTCTCCAAGGTCTCAGGCTGGGATCTTTAGCATCACCTGCTTGCCTAGTCCCTTTAACTAGGGATGCCGGGGATTGAACCTGGGGCCTTCTGCATGCCGTGCAGATGCTCTGCCACTGAGCCATAGCCCCTGTCTACGGCTCTCCAGGGTCTCAGGCAGAGGTCTTTCACATCACCTACTTACCCGGTCCCTTTAACTGGAGATGCCGGGGATTGAACCTGGGGCCTTCTGCATGCCAAGCAGAGGCCCTACCACTGAGCCACGGCCCCTCTCCATGGCTCTCAGGCTGAGGTCTTTCACTTAACCTGCTTGCACAGTCCCTTTAACTGGAGATGCCAGGGATTGAACCTGGGGCCTTCTGCATGCCATTCAGATGCTCTACCACTGAGCCACAGCCCATGTCCACGGCTCTCCAGGGTCTCAGGCTGGGATCTTTAGCATCATCTGCTTGCCTAGTCCCTTTAACTAGGGATGCCGGGGATTGAACCTGGGGCCTTCTGCATGCCGTGCAGATGCTCTGCCACTGAGCCACAGCCCCTGTCCATGGCTCTCCAGGGTCTCAGGCATAGGTCTTTCACATCACCTACTTGCCCGGTCCCTTTAACTGGAGATGTTGGGGATTGAACCTGGGGCCTTCTGCATGCCAAGCAGAGGCCCTACCACTGAGCCACGGCCCCTCTCCATGGCTCTCAGGCTGAGGTCTTTCACTTAACCTGCTTGCACAGTCCCTTTAACTGGAGATGCCGGGGATTGAACCTGGGGCCTTCTGCATGCCAAGCAGATGCTCTGCCACTGAGCCACGGCCCCTCCCCTTCGGGTTGGATTGGGTCCCCGCTTAAGTCCTCAATCCTCGATGCACCCTTGTGAGCAAAGCAGAATTGGGCTCCAACTGGGTTGTTTCTGAGTCACAGTATCGTGAAGAAATGCCGTGAAGCGTTCAGTTAGGCCAAGAAGGCAGCAGCAACATTACAACTCAAAGGGCGTCGCGGAGAATACAGCCTGGAAGGGAGACGAAAGGGAGCAAGTTTGGGAAGCTGCTCTGTTTCTCGCCTTCCCGACATTTCGCTGAGGAGCCTTAGTTTTATCAGGCGATCTTGGGTATTTGAGAGGTTTCTTTCCCAAGGGGAGGGGCTGTGGCTCAGCGGTAGAGCATCTGCTTGGCATGCAGAAAGGTGCCAGGTTCAATCCCCGGCCTCTCCAGCTAAAGGGACTAGGCAGGTAGGTGATGGGAAAGCCCCCTGCCTGAGACCCTGGAGAGCCGCGGCCGGTCTGAGTAGACAATACTGGCTTTGATGGACCAAGGGTCTGCTTCAGTATAAAGCAGCTTCATGTGTTCAACCCCGTGGCGTCACCCCTCCCCATCACCTGGTCTTCCCAGTCCTAGTTGATAAGCACACATGCTCTCTTTTGGAAACACCAAACTGGGAGGTTGTGGCTTTGTTTCCTTCCCATTCTTTTTACTCCCCGTAGGTTTTACTGTATCGTCACTTCGTAAGTTCCTGGGCTCGTGGTTGAGGTCTTGCAGCAGAAGTGATGCCCTAGCGGGCTTGAGTTAAGTGTTCATGCACACATTCATGTGTATACACATACATTCCCTTGAACTGGGTTGAGACAAAGATTATGAGGTTCTCTGGAAAAGGGGAATGGTGGAATTAACAGTAAGCACTCTGTCCATGTGCATTTTAGTGGAATAACATAATGTTACTGGCAGATCTGGAATTATTACTAGTACAGCTGCCAGAATATTTCTAGTTCTAGATACCAGTACCAGATTTCAACATCTGTAGTGTGATTGTGCTAGTCTGGAAAGGCCTTTGAGACCCCACTCTGCCTTGAATTCATTGGGTAACCGTGGGCCGGTAACTGGCTCTCAGATTTACCCCCTTCTCAAACAGGACAGAAGGCAGAGGAAATAAACCAATGTACAGTGCCTTGAGTTTTCTGGGTGGAGGGTAGCACAAAAATAAAATAATTAGTAGCAGATCTGTGGAGAGGTTTCTGGATTTTCTAAACAAATAAACAAGATCAACATCCACTACCCTAAATATAATTCACAGTATTGGAGAGACATCTTTTGCATCTGTGGGACATGTGATGGTGGATCATCTGCAGTGGTAAGAGATGGTGTGTAGTGTCAGTCTAAGGTTGCAATCCTAAGCACACTTACTAGTGAGTAAGTCCTATTGAACTCAGTGGTGTTTACTTCTGAGTAGTTATGTTTAGGATTGCATTATGGGATCTGGATTAGGATTGCATTCTGGGATTGGGTTCCAATTTTTATACTTTCATCAAAACTCACTGGATGGATCGATGGACTTCAGCCAGTTATATGCTCCCAGGTTAATCTACCTCACAGGGTTGCTGTGACGATAAAATGGAGGAGGAAGAATTACGTGCTTTGACATGATCTCCCTCTCTGTGGAAGAAGATAGAATAAAATGTACTTGATAAATAGATCACTGTGACTAATGCAGTGTGGACACTGGTCAAGTTACAACAATTATTTTTAATGAAGATCTTCATGCACCTTTTTATCACCTCTTTAAGAAACTGTATAGTCACTGAAATACCTGTTTGCCTGTTACTCTTAGATATGCACATTTGAACCACACTACATTTCTTTAATGTATAACTGAGTACAGCCTTTGCCTAATTGGTATTCATGTATGCCCTTTTTTTTCTTTTTCTGTCCAAGGTGGAAACAAAATCAAGTGCAAAGCTTCAGAAGCAGATATGCCAAGTTGTTCTCAATCATTTTGAGAAGCAGTACTCCAAGGAGTTGGGAGAAGCATGGAATTCAGTCAGGTCAATTTCTGTTTCTATTTTTCTCTCCTCCTCCTCCCCCCCCCCATGCCTCACAAAATAAGTCTGTTAGAAACAGCTCCACAAAGGGCAAAGTAATGTGGAAGTCTCAGATACTTTTTTCCTAGTATAAAAAAGGAGTCCTAGACGAGAAAGAATCTAATGTAAAGAAGGATGACTTATGTCTGCGTCTTGGTGGGTGGGAGTGCATTTTATTCAGTAGTCCAAGTGGCTAGAATGATATTTTGCTGCACATTCCAATGATTGGTTATATTAACACATAAAGCTACCATCGCCCACCCTGTTCAGTACTATCTAGAGCAGTGGTTTTCAACCTTGTTTTGGCCATGCCCCACCTAAGCATCTCTAAAATCTTGATCCCCCCCCATGACATTGTCACCAGCCGACTGCCATGTACATTCTGATTTTAATTTTTTAAATGTGTATGTCGCAATATATATTTATATACTGTATGTGAGGCCCCTAGAACCAAAAGAAATGCAAAAAAGTCACTGTTAATAACTCATTCTCCAATTGCCCCCCTTCAAAATCAAATTGCCCCCCTGTGGGGCGTGTGCCCCACGTTGGGAACCACAGCCTTTCCTCAAATTTCATACCAAATAGTTACAGCTTGAAAGTAATATTATTTTTCTTTCTGACGAAACTGTGGACAAACATTTTAATATACCTTGATAGACAGTTGGCAGGGCTTCTTGGGGGCAGAAAAGTTATTCTGGGGCTGATTCTTACCTACTTCCTGATCACTGTTTGGCCATCTGTGATGTAAGAGGCCTGATTAGACACAGAAAGCCCCATGAGCATGAAAATTAAGCAGGAATATTTGGGTTTAATTTTATGTACACCAACAGAATAATTCAAGTTTTTTTTAATCAGGTTTATAGTCCGCATCCTAACATGAGTTGGTTATTTATAAATGGTGCAGAGAAAAGTGCATAGAGAGCATTTGTTTTTCATTAAGTCTATAGCTTGCGGTCACTTAATGGAATAGGAGTGATAGCAGAATCAAGACAGACAAAGGAGATATTCTTCACACAAAGTATAGTTAATTTATGGAATTACCATAGACTGTGGTGGTGGCTAGATGGCTTGAAAAGGGATTATGAGGATTCATGATTATTTCGTTGCTTGCTTGGGACGTTTGAGTTAAGAAAAATCCCCTTGAGGAAGCGTATGCGAAACACATAGGGGCAATTTAATTATTAAATACTTTTCCCATGCACCAATTGCTATTTTTTGTCTTCGTTTGGTTTGGTATGGCCCTCATTTCTTTTCTTTTTGAAAAGGGATTAGACAAATTCATAGTGGAGACTGGACAGGCCCATGTTCAGAGGCTGTGTAGTTCTGAATACCCGTTGGCAACAGCAAAGGTGGGCTATTTCTTTTGTGCCCTGCTGGTGGTGTTCATGGAGGCATCTTGTTTGTTACTGTAGGAAATATATTAAATCAACATTTGGTTTGATGCAACAGCACTCTTCTTGGCCCTGAAACTTGTTATCAAGATTACTTTGAGGATGTGCAAATCTTTCCTTTGCTTCTGGATTATCCGGTCACCTTGTACATCTAGTCTTCTGAGGCAGAAGGCTGACCTCCGGACACAGTTTAGCCCTGGCACCTTTTATTTTAAACTATGTCCTGAGATCGGATCTTGGAAAACATAATAATTGTTGTTTAAGTGTAATTTGAACTACCACCATATACATTGGAAATTATCGCATATCATTCCCTGCCTTATAAAGTAGCAAGATCGGGAAGGAAAGTAATACAGGCAAGCCTCATCTGTAGTCAGAACAACCGTGTCCCTTTTTTAAAATACAGTTTACGATGCTTTTTGTTTTCCTCTATGCAAATTCATGTCCAAGTGTAGTAACATGTATTGTTTTACTTTAAATCTCCAGGAGAGTGCTGACAACCCCCCAGTGTTGGCAATATGCTGTTCTCCTTAATCCGTTCCATTTTTCCTCTGAAGTGGAGAATGACTTGCTTTCAAAGGGTTATCGGCTCCTTTTCCCAGGATCCTCATCCTGCTTTCGGCGGTCGTTCAAGTGTTACATCACTAGCACTCCTGGTAGATTCCCTGCTCAGAAACACAGAGCTGGCAGACTGAAGGAATATTATCTCCTGAATGCGGCTTCTATTCTGGCAGTGATGGCCCTGGATATAGAGAACGGGGAGAAGGTTTTGGATATGTGTGCTGCTCCAGGGGGTAAATCGATAGCGATGCTTCAGTATGCCTGCCCAGGTAATGCATTGTGCTCCTAAACCAATTAGCGCACACAAATTGGCTGCTAGCTTAGTTAAATAACTTATTAAACAGGTTATTTGGAAGCAGGTATTTTGCATTCATTAAGAAAACTCTGGCGGAGTTCCTTATTTCCCTATCGCAGTCAAAACCTTGGAAGTGTGGTTAAAGTCTGACTCAGCACCTCAGGAAGTGGTGCGATTTCTGTCTCAGATGCAATCTGTGCATTATACCCTTGCTGCCCTGCACATTGTTTTTACTGTTTATCAGTTGAAGGTACATGAAAACAGGTGTTGTGCAGTCCTTGGGTATTTTCGCATCTTCCGTTGGTCTAATTTTGCAGGGTCAGCTTGAAAAAGAAACAAAGCAATTTCACAGTGCTTGCGAGATGATGATCCCTAAAAAGAGCGCTTCCCAATGTGTGGCACAGAGGATGGCTGCAAAGGAAAGACATGTTTGCTCTGAGCTGCAAAGAGATTACAGACAATGGGTCTGAATATCTTTTAGCAGCTGGATGGTTTCAGTTCAAATTGGAGGACACTAGATGAATATTTCATAATAACTGAATGTTATTATAGAACTCATCAGAATCTAAAGAAGGTGAGATAGAATTTAGAGATGATCTAAAAGACAAATACACAGCAATGAAACCACCTATAATAAGGCCTCAACAGGTCCTTTCCCAAAGGTGGCCTTTTGCTTCAGTAATGTAGTAAATTAACCCTTCCCTTTCCAGTAGCGTGTCCCTTGAAAATCCTGTCCCCCAATTATGCTTTATTTCTGCCAACATTCCAGGCGTGTTCTTACTTTGCATCAGGCTCAGATCTAGAGCAATGCTTCCATGGGTGCAAGGACTTCCGCCCATACAGCATGACTTTCTTGGCTCAGCACTTCCCCTGCAACCCCAAACGGCCCCCACAAACGCTGCTTGCAGAAGGGGAGGACCAGAAAGTCATGCTCTGTAGAGGAAGTCCTTACAGCCACAGCAATGCTGTCTTGGAATGCCCTGCCTTAGCGTAGAATCCATGGGATAAAAGCAGTGTTTCAGAGGAAAGTAACTGGCAAAGGGAAAATTAAACATTCTGTTTCAGCATAGCAACTGAACACATTGCTTGTCCTAAGGTCGTTACCCCTGCAGCATAGTTCTCCCATTTGGAATTTATCAACTATAGGAAGGCCTATACTCTAGCCTGATGTCATGCCCTGCCTTCGGCTGTCCTAGAAGGAAAATACAAGAAGATTCCAAGATCAGAAAGGCCTTGCAGGTCAGGAGACAGCGAAACCACCCAACATGTATTGTTCAACTGTCCATTTTATCATGAGACCCGTATTACATTCATTGCTCCCCTGATCAGTGGATCCCCCGATAAGCCAGTAGAGTTCCTGATTAAGCGGCTTGTGATGGGTGAAACTCCACACTTTTAGCTCCCAACTGCCAAATTTTGTGCCATCGCAATTAAAACTCACAAAACAGAATGGAAAAAAAATTACTAAACCTTGCTATACTTTTAGAAATAATAAGAAGTTAAGTTAATTCTTGTGATATGTTTTAATATTTTACATTTTGATATCATTAGTCTTGTATCTAATTTTGTAATTAATATTAGTTTTGCAGTTTTATTAAGTCAGATAATTTTATGTAATAACTTTTGGCTGGTCAAACATACCGTATCAATAAATACATACATGTCCTAAGGTCAGTTCTCATGTTACTTTTTTCTACCACGTAATGCTTGTGTTTGGAGAAGGTATGTTTCATCATCTGATTAGATAATTGGTCACGATGAGCTTTATGGATTATTTTTTGATTAACCACCTGTTTATGTGGCAAACCAGCCAGATAAATCACTTGATGTCAAGGTATGTGTCACATTTGTACATGGAAAGGATTCTGTGAATTGGTTCTAATAATTGTGATAATGATGGAAGTCGTTGTTAGAGTCTGAGTATATTTAAAGTTTGGATTAAACATTGCCTTAGTAACTTGTTGGAAATCTGTCAAATAATTTTTTTATGTATCTAAGGTCTTTCTTATTTAAGGTCTTCTGCAATCCAATGAATATGATAATTTGAGGTCAAATTGGCTGAGGAATACACTAGAATCTTTCATCCCAGAATCTTTGCTGAATCTAGTTATCATTTCTCAGTTGGATGGAAGACAAATTGGAAATCTCCAACCTGAAAGATTTGATAAGGTATCTCTCTAATATGCTGACAACTTCCTTGAACTCTGACTTACTTATTTCTTTTCTCCTGTACCTTTTATCTCATCACAACTCCCAGTGACTATTATTTTGTTCTGTGTCGAATAGAATAAATAAGATAAATGGAAACATGTTGAGTTGGATCCTAGCTTTCATGAATCAAAGATATTTGTGGAAGTGGCTTTTCCTTGACTTCCCCTTCCCTCAGCAGCACCCAGTGCAAGAAGGAACTACAGAAAGGAGGAGAAATAAGATGGTTGTTCTCATGTGTGTGTCCCCCCCCCCCCCCGACTTCACAAGCTGAGCAAGCCTACTTCCCTTTCTTCCTGGATGTAGCTTCCCAGTATGCTTTACACCATGTCGGTCAGGGGGCTCCGTGCCCTTCATCAGCTCTTTGAAAACGGTGCTGCTGGGGGAAGGTGGGGAAAATCCACATCTGGAAACTCTTCCTGTTCACAAGACTCAGGATCCAAGTGTTTATTTTAAAAGTGTGCTTTATCCTATTGTTCACATAGGCTCAAACTACATGTTAGTTTAACACGTGGTCCCAGTGGGGAGTAGCAGCAGAATTCCAGCTGTGAATTCCCCACAACTCAATTTATAAGTGCCGCCAGGGCCCGATTCTGCTCAGGACCACAGTGAAAGGAGCTCCTGTCTCTCCCTCCCTCACGCCATTTTCCCAATGCTAAATGGCTGGGGGGGCATTATTTGCCCTGATGAGGGGCTGCACATGCAAACATTCAGTGCACATGCAGCCTCCCTGCTGGGGCACATAACTCCCCCAGGTCCATTTCGGGTTGGGAAAATGGCATTGGGGGGGGCAAAGACCCTTCTTCCCCCCTTGTCATGCTCCCAATCTGAACTTCTAAATTGAGTTATGGGGAACTTGCTACTGTCATATGGGAGAAATCACATATAAAATGTAATGGGGTCATTTGAGCCTTAGAAAGTTCTTAACAATTAGTGTTGTGAACCCATTTAGTAAGCTCACAGTGGCTTGCATTGGGCTTCCATCCAGGAGCTGATTAGATCTGTTCCCCCATTAGTTACAGCTTTGGGTGTCCCTACCCATGCTCTTGACTCACAGAATGGTTTTAATTGAATTAATAAACTATTTTAACTTCCTGGACTACTTGCTGGGGGAGGTGGGATGCTACTTTTTATGCTTTCAAACGAATATAGGCATCCACAAAATCTTATTTTTGAACAGATTTTTTTCATCTGTCTAGAAACATTTCTCAGTTGTTTTGTATTTCCTTACATGTTGGGTGGCTCCTACCGCCTAGGTAACTGTGAAGCCTTCTTCTAGCCCAGAGAAAGAGCCTCTTCCTCTGGAGAAAGACATCTAGGAACGTTAGGCCCCACATTTATTTAAGTGGAATGGTAGGATAAAATCCTGTGTTAAACAAGGGGTTTGTAGATGTAGAGCCTGAAATTCAATTAATAGACAAATATTGGATACTTCTAATGAATTGACTTTCATAAATATTTTTAATGCACATAGATTTCTGTCAATGTGGTATCACTTTGTCTTTTCTTATAATTGGTCATTCAGGTACTAGTGGATGCCCCATGCTCAAACGACAGAAGCTGGTTATTCTCCTCTGATATCCAGCAGGCCACTGTAAGGTTAGCACAAAGGAAAGAATTATCTGCTGTACAGATACAGCTGCTAAGGTAAGACATGTGAAGGGAAACTGCCTGAAATTCAGTCATCTTCTGCCCTGAATTGAAGGGCATGCCAAATTATATTCTGAGGCTCTTCATCTGCCTGATACAGCCACATGCAGCCAATCATCATTTAAAAAGGCATAGAGCTAGGTTACCTTTTTATGATAACTGCCCTAATAAACATTTTAAACGGTAAGCTTGTATCTGGGGCTTCATGAGGTGGAAGAATAGAAGGGTGTGGGGAGCAGGGCTGTGGGAGTTTGCATTTGACTTCTCACATATCTTGCTGAAAACACAGTTCCTAAATAACCATGTCTCTTTAATTGTTTTAATCGTTATAGCAAACAGTTAATGGTTTGGCCAGTTGAAAAGGGAAACATCAAATGTCGAGTGAGCTAAGAAAACAAATGAAAAGTGGCGACCATTCTATGAAAAACACGGATGAGAACTGATCTAGATCATAATCAGACTGCAAGGACAGTGCAGCTAGGGTTTCACTCAAGCCACAGCAGAAAGAATCCGTGATTTTTACTATGAGACAGACCAAACATTTTTTATAGATAGACAACATTTCAGAACAAAAACTTAATAATGAGTTGAGTAGGACTACATGGAGTACTACTAGGTGCAAAACTGGATGTGGGTTGCGGCATCATAGCACACGCACCATTTCCCCATTCCCCATGCTTTACCCCTCCCCTTCACTCTCCTGTATCTCTAAAAGATCAATAATAATAATAATAATAATAGGGAAAAACATGTTATGTAGACAGGCTTTACTGGGTACGGACACAAGATGAACTGTAAAATCTTCCCTATCTGTCGGTTCTTGTAGGTTATCCGGGCTGTGTGACCGTGGTCTTGGTATTTTCTTTCCTGACGTTTCGCCAGCAACTGCTGGCGAAACGTCAGGAAAGAAAATACCAAGACCACGGTCACACAGCCCGGATAACCTACAAGAACTGATGAATTCTGACCGTGAAAGCCTTCGACAATATTCCCTATCTTTCTTTTCCCTTTTTTTTCTGTACCCCCTTCAAATATGAATAAAATAATTTAAAAAAAGAAAAGAAAAAAAAACAAATGGAGCAATCTGGACAAAATAGTAGTCGGGAGGAGCTGGGGCTCAGGCTACAGACTGATTTGCAGTAAGAATTCCTGTCACGTTACAGCCAATTTAATGTAATCAGTTCAGTGTCATCCTTGGACCAGGAGACCCAGGGTTAAAACCCCCTTAGCCATACATTTCATTAGATGATATTAGGTTAGCTGAGAAATAAAGGGTTGGATCATGCACAAAAATCTCCACTGATGGAATGGATTTCTTTCAGCAGGGTGAATTTTTTCCATCCCCTCCTGCTGCAGCCCAAAATACCCTTCCCAGATCCTGCTTCTAGAAACAGAACCCCCAGGAACAGCATGTGGTATGAGTTGGGGGCTGCCATGGGTGGTGGGAACTGGCAAAAATCCCTCTTCCTGTTATCTATGGAATATCCCACTAGATCCAACCCATTGGCTGGGCCATTTCACTGGATTGTTAGACTAAAACGGAGAGAGGCTGCACCCTGAGCTCCTTCAAGGAAGAGTGAAATATCAACATGAAACAGTGTGCTGTACTAGATGGACCAGTGGTCTGAGCCAGCAGGCTCCGCTTATGTTCTTAAGCTGGCAACAATGCAATGATGAGGGTTAGTTTATGAGTGTCAAATATTGTGGAAACTCCAATATAACCATATAGGATCTCATTTCAAATTCATTTAATTATCAAGGCTTCCTGAAGGTGATCTAGGAACATCTGATTCATGAGGCTTCTGAACAATCTAGGGAAAATGTTCTTAGTCCTTTTCATCATTGCTAGGGACCTGCAGAGGAATGAAGCTATGACAATTAAACCAACTTATGGGCACACTTGCCCTGACCTGGATGGTCCAGGCTAGCCTGATCATGTCAGATCTGAGAAACAAAGCAGGGTCAGCCCTAGTTAGTATTTGGATAGGAGACCACCAAGGAAGACCAGGATCGCTATGCAGAGGCAGACAATGGCAAACCACCTCTGAATGTCTCTTGCCTTGAAAACCCTATGGGGTTGCCATAAGTCAGCTGCAACTTGACTACGCTTTCCAACACACAGACACAGTTAACCGGGAAGTCCCTGTACGAGTCCTTTTGAAGTGGATGGAGTTTGCACAGAAGATTATCCCAGCAGACCATGTCTTCTATTTGTAGTGTAGCCTTCATCTGCAGTGGAAGCTTTGCTATGTAGTTGGTCACTGCTGGCAAAGTGGTCACAATTGAAATGTATTGCCTATTTTGCTATCTAGATTTTATGTCTATCCTGAAAATAACTTGTAACTTGGAATACATTTGGTTGACTAGTGCTTAAATTACAGCCTTTGTGTTTTGTTTTACAAAGATAAGTAGAAACAATTAGGAATTTTAAATGCAGAGCCATATAACCTGATAAAGATATTTGAGAGCGGAGTGGTTGATGGCTGAGTTAAGACAGGATTTTTTCCCCTCCACCTCAGTCATTTTCTCCTGCTATATATTATTTTATGGCTATTGATCAAATACTAAAGCTTTTTTATGTAGTGCTGTGTTTCACTTGAGAAGTATCCCAGCTGTCAGGATGAATTGAGAGAGAAATAAAACAGTTTGTTTTCCTAAAAGTAGGGTTCTTTATGGAAAGCTCTGTAATGGCATTCTTTTTTGTTTTGTTTTGTTTTTTCATGATTTCCTGAGGAAAAGGTCTAAAGGAAGCTTGTGATTTATAACCGAAATATGAGTGTCTTATTGCAGTAATGCATCATGTCAGCCATTTCCTTTGAAGAAATCAATCACATTTAAAACACTGACCTCCTTTAGTTTTCTCTTTCCAATATTTGACATGTAAAATCCAATTTGGGAACCCCCTGGTTCGAGCAAGCATACATCATTCAGTGAAATTTTTGCAAATTTGAATAAATCACTCGGGATTATAATCCTGAAGCAGAACATTCTTGACAGCGAGAATCTTGTTGGGAGAGAGAAATCTAAATAAACCAGAATAGCCTGCCTCCCAAAAGCACATTTAAGCTAGTTGGGCCTGTTATCTAGAAGGCTGAAACAGTGTTTCTGACAAAAGCTTATATGAGCTATGCAAGAACAGGAACTGCAAACAAAAACTTTTCCACAATAATTTTGAATATTAATTCAGTGACCTATGTTGTGATTTTCACAAATGGAGAGTTAAGGTGGCTGAAAAGGCCCTGCTGCTAGTTGCTAACCACTTCACCTCCGAAAGAATGAAGGAGACAAAGACGAGTATCTGTGACAATACCAAAAGGCAGGCAGAAAGCAAACAGTCCTGTAGACGATTTAGGACGTTAGGGCGTTGGAATTATGAATACAAATAATTTCTCTATTCTGTTTGAATTTTTAAAAAGAAAATAGAGAAAGATATGCCAAAATATGAGTAGTGCTGAATCAGTGTGACTAAAGGAGAAGAGGTAGGGCTACAGGAACAGCAATAATTGCAAGATAAATTCCTCTTACTTATGCTTATTAGTCAGGAGCATAGGAAATCTGTGAAGGAATTTCCCGGGGATTATATAAATTTAAAAGTATAGTTACAGAGGAGCTGGTTCATGGCTATGACGCTGGATGTGTGTGTGTGTGTTAACCCTCTCCTTCCACAACATTTTCTCAGTCACTTCTTGGAGCTGCTGTTTGCCCTGTGGAGAATGCTTGCAGTTATGTGAATGGAGCAGATGGCAGCTCTGGAGCAACAATTTCATAGAGGAATGGTGTGGGCCTTCTAGAGCTTCAGCCCTCATCCAGATTGAATCCAGCTGCATTTTAATTATTGGAGTCGTAATACACTGCAGGATTCCTAAATTATTTCTGTCCTTGGGTCTGTGTACATCTGAATTCTTGTGACTCTCTGCTTATCTCACGCTCCCATCCCCGCTGCTATGAAAGTTTTCAAAGTGGGCAGCTTTCCATAAACCTACTTTTTTGACAAAAGCCTGATTATTTATTAAATGACTTATAAGATACTTTACTTTTTAAAAGACTCAAAGCTTATGTTAATATTTATACACTTCTTTCTCCCCCTTCCCCAATGAAGATCCAAAGCGGCTTACAACATAAGAACAATAGGGACCCAGCTGGATCAGACCAGTGGTCCATGTAGTCCAGCATCCTGTCTCACACGTTGTCAAACCAGTTCCTCTAGGGGGCCGCCAACAGGGCATAGAGGCCAAGGCCTCCCCCTGATGTTGCCTCCTTGCAGTGGTATTCAAAGGTCTACTTCCTCTGAATGCTGAGGTTCCCTTTAGTCACCATAGCTAGTAGCCACTGATAGACTTATCCTTCATGCATCTATCTAATCCCCTTTTAAAGCTGTCTATGCCTGTGCCCATCGCTATATCATCTGGCAGCAAATTCTACATTTTAATCACCCTCTGTGTAACAAGTATTTCCGTTTGTCTATCCTAAATCTTCTGTCCATCACTTTCATTGTATGCCCTCAAGTTCTAATATTTTGGGAGAGGGAGAAAAAAGTAATCTTTGTCAAGTTTCTCTACCCCATGCATAATTTTATAAACCTCTAGCATGTCCCTCCTTTGTTGTCTCTTTTCTTAACTGAAAAGTCCCAGACTTTTCAGGCTTTCCTCATAGGGAAGCTGCTCCAACCTCCTAATTATCTTGGTTGCCCTCTTCTGTGCTTTTTCCTGCTCTGCAGTGTCCTTTTTGAGAGCCAGCGTGGTGTAGTGGTTAAGAGTGGTGGTTTGGAGCTGTGGAGTCTGATCTGGAGAACCGGGCTGGATTCCCCACTCCTCCACATGAGCGGCGGAGGCTAATCTGGTGAACTGGACTTGTTTCCCCACTCCTACACACCAAGCCAGTTGGGTGACCTTGGGTGAGTTACACTCTTTCAGCCCCACCTACCTCACAGGGTGTCTGTTGTGGGAAGGGGAAGGGGAGGTGATGTAAGCCAGTTTGAGTCTCCCTTAAGTGGTAGAGAAAGTTGGCATATAAAAACCAACTCTTCTTCTTCTTCTTGAGATATGATGACCAAAACTTGTAAGAATTTCAAATGAGACACAGAAATCGATTATGTTGGGGAGTTAACTACCCTGATGTTTTCTAACTTATTTGATTCTATGCCCTCTTTGAAGTACAACGCAACTCCTCCCTGAAGCTGTCCCTCCCTGTCCTGCCTATAGAGCTTATACCCCGGAATGACTTTATCTCACAGATTTCCCCCATTCCACCATCTTTCTGAGATACCTACTAAAACTAAATTGTCATTGAGCACCAAGCATTCCCAGCTCACCCATCTTGGCTTGGAGACTTCTAGCATTGGCATATAGTGTGTTTCCGTCCCTATAATGTGTTTCCATCTCCAGCAGTCCTCGCCTCCTTCGGGTCCTTTGTCACCACACATACCCCTCCTTCATCATTTTACCCTCCCTCCAAAGTTCCACTATGCTCCTGTCAGTATTACCTGGAGTGTTTATGCAATCATCCCTTTGGCCTGACGTGTCCTGAACTGGAAGCTCCCAAGTTCCTCTCAGACTGGCCCAAGGTCATCCAGCTGACTTCATGTGGAGGAGTAGGGAATCAAACCTGGTTCACCAGATTAGAGTCCGTTACTCTTAACCTCTACACAATGCTGGCTCCATGCATCAAGCACCCATGATTTCCACACAGTGGGTAGATAATCATACATGTGGCACTTCCTGCAAAACACTGGATAGCCCCCGTTCCCCTTCCCCGTTTCCACCTTCATAATTGGTTAATCGTTTAAAAGTATTTTAGAGTGAACTTGTGTGGATTTCCATAGCAGGAATGATACAGCAGCACATCACCCTCCTTGCTGATGTGAAGCTTGTCTGTCCCTTCTCGGGAAACTTGGACTAGAGGGGTTCTCTCCTGCTCCCTCTCGACCTCTCGCACTGAACTCCCAGGCTCAACTCCCCTGTAAGAATCCCTGTTTGAAGCAGTTTCACAAGCTCCACAGGGATCCTGTGTGCCTACTGCCTAGTCCTTCATTTTATTCTCACAACAACTCTGTGAGCTAGGTTGGGCTAGGAGAAGGTGACTGGCCCAAGGTCACCCAGCAAGTTTCTGTGGCAGAGTAAGGATTTGAACATGGGTCTCCCAGATCCTAGTCCGAGTCTGATACACCACAAAAAGTGTAGCATAGTGCAAAAAATGCATGTTTCCCTCTCATTATGGGATCACTGTTTCCCTCTCATTATGCATCACTGTTGCAGAAAAGTGATGCAGCAAAGGACAGTATTTCAGAATAAAATGAGAATTGCAGTTGTTTTGATATGAACGTATGTATTAAGTTGTTTTAATATGAAAGTGTTGCCTGAACCGTTTCTCCCAGTGCAGCAATCTGTCCCATTTGTCATCCATTTGGGACATAACACTGAATTAATCACTTAATTTTACACTTTGGATCTTCACCATCTGATTTCCTTCTAACTATAGGATTGTAAAAACTGCTCTCATCAACATAACTCTCATCAACATGACTCTAAGGGTTCGATTCCCCACTCCTCCACATGAGCGACAGATTCTAATCTGGTGAACCGGGTTGGTTTCCCCACTCCTACACGTGAAGCCAGCTGGGTGAACTTGGCCTCTTCACAGTTCTCTTCGAGCTCTCTCAGCCTCACCTACCTCACAAGGTGTCTGTTGTGGGGAGAGGAAGGGAAGGAGATTGTAAACCGGTTTGATTCTCCTTAAAAGGTAGAGTAAATCGGCATAGAAAAACCAACTCTACTTCTTCTAGTTGCTCGTACAGTAGACTCAGATTCTGAGCTCAGGGTATAGCTCTCGTACTATAATTAATAAAAGACAGAAAAAACTTTTTGGTGCTGCTGTTTGACTGTCCCCAGTGTGGCCTCCTTTCACGAGCATATTATAAATTGCATTTTGTGGATACAGGAGGGTTTTTTCCCCCTGGCCTTTTCAGCTTGATTTTATATGCTCCCACCTCCCCAAAAGCTACAACTGAGGAATGCAAGCAGAGTGACAGTGATGTGGCTTGGCCAGGTTGATCTTTAAGAGAAAAACAAAATCTGTGATCACTTTCAGGAGAGGGAATGCAGGGATGAAAGTAAATGTCACTTTGGCTGCTTGAGCGGCTAAGAGAGAATTGCTTCCCTGTCGATCAGAACCAGCCCTGCCATCTGTGAAAATACTTCCAAAGTTAAACGCAAGATGGCAGCATTGAGGCACAATACAATCTCCTAATCCTGATTTTTTTTCCTTTTATAAAAAAAATGTCAAGAATGGTTGAATTAGTGACATAATTAATACCGGCCCTTCTAATGGGATGAAGAACATGTAATTAGCCTCCGAAGAAATGAGGAAGTGGAGCTCGCAACATGAATTTCTGTACCAGTCACTGGTATATCTCTGGCTGTATGCATCTCTATCAACGGAAAGTTTTTGTGTGAAATACGGCTTGAAACTCACAGATATTAAAACAGACAAAAATGGCAGCTTATCCCAGAGTTTAATTTATCTCAATGAGAGGTCTTCGCTTTTGGCATTTTGTGGGTTTGGTTGTTTTGTTGCTGACATTTAAGAAGTGTTCTTCAAAATTGCTGAGAACTTGGAAGAGATACTTATTGCAACCATTTTCTGGTCTCTTTCCTATTTTTCTTTGCATTTCTTTCAGTATTTGTTTCTTCAGTTACTTCTAATGAAAGCCTTTGAAGGCTGTTGAGTATGTTTGAACAGTTTGGTATAGATAACTTAAAATTCAGTTTTCCGTTTCACTGAATTGCTTGCGTAGATATCCGTCATGTTCAAATGTTGTTCTTTGAGCTTGCTTTAGGTTTCCAATTAATTAAGCCATTTATAATAATGGTTGGAATTTATGTAGCTATTTTCTTAAGTGTTTTGGGTAATCCTTACAAGCGATCCTTACAGCAGTTGGCCAGTGTTTTTATCTATAAATTACAGCTTTGAGAGCTGAGGGTGCAAGACGTTTATGGCAGATTGAATTTTGACAAGAACAAGGGGTACAATGTACCCGAGGTCTGAAAAGTTATTATAGAAACATCCAAATACCAAAAGGTGTGTGTGTATATACATACACACCAAAAGGACCATAAGTTAAATATGAGCAGCCAGTTTGATGCAGCAACCGAAAAAAGGCTAACGCGATCTTGGGGTGTATCAACAGAGGCGTAACATCCAAATCACAACTTGTCATAGTTCTGCTGTAAACTGCATTAGTCAGGCCGCGCCTGGAGTATTGTGTGCAGTTCTGGAGATAGGGTTGCCAACTGCCAGGTAGTAGCAGGAGATCCTTCTAATTCAACTGATCTCCAGCCGATAGAGATCAGATCACCTGGAGAAAATGACCGCTTTGGCCATTGAACTCCATGGCATTGAAGTCTCCCACCGGTGGTGAAGAGGGACCTGGCAACCCTATCTGGAGACCTCACTTCAAAAATTATGCGGAAAGAATGGAGCTCAAGCAGAGGAGAATGATGAGGATGATCGGGAGCCTGGCGAACAAGCCCTGTGAGGAAAGGCTGAGGGACTCGGGAATGTTTAGTCTGTAGAAGAGGAGGTTGAGGGAAACATGATTGCTCTCTTTAAGTATTTGAAGGGCTTAGAGGAGGGCAGGAAGCTGTTCCTGTTGGCAAGCAGAGGACAGGACTTGCAATAATGGGTTTAAATTATGCCTCCTTCCAACTCTATGATTCTATAAATAATTCAAAAATTGCAAAATGTAGCAGAAAAACATGATGATGATGATGACAAAAAATACAAGGTTACATCATAATATTATCCACAAGTCAAAATGGCAACAATTAGAAACATTATCAAAAGATTTACAAGCCAAATATAACAAATAACCATTTCAATACAGGTGTGTACAATTTCAGTGTGGCAGTTCTGCAAAACGGTTTACAAGCTGTAAAAGAGCACACAACAAAGGACCGGAAATATATTGTGTGAATAGTGATGAAAAAGAAGGAAATGCATAGATCCTAAAGCATATTCCTAATATCTTTCCGTTGGGCTGTGATGTTACTTCTAATTCCACCTGGGCATATACCCACTATAGATTTACCCTTTTGTTTCAGTGAATTCAAGCAGAAGGTCTACAGTGCAATCCTAAAGCGACATACCACTCCTAAATCCATTCAAGTTAATGAGCTTAGAAGGGCATAACTGTTTAGGACAGCGTTAATGACTTTGAGTCTTCACTTTGTTATATTTTATTTTGTAGGGTCATAGCTAGTATTTAAGCTTTAAGGAATCCACCAGATGGCCTTGAGGAAGCTATTGTTTCTTGTTGTTGAGGAAGCTATTGTTTCAGCTCTTGATCCTTAAAATATTGATAATAATATTGGCAAACCTTACTGGGTTGCTCTAAAGTTTGGAAGATAATGCTTGTGAAATGATTTGGACATCCTTCAGGATGAAAGATGCCATCTCAAATGGTAATTTACTTTCTTGGCAATGAGCTGTCTGATACTACCTTGGTCACTGGTCCTTGTGACTTACAGATAGGTTGGTTTGGTCATCTTTTTGCTGTTTTAATTTGCTGATAATAATAGTAGTAGTAGTAATAAATTAGACTTCCTCTTTAAAAAAAATCACAGAAAATGTATATTAGAAGCATTTTTGTGGATTTTATTTACTGCCTCATACAATAACAATGTTAACAACCTCTCTTCCTTTATTGCAATGAAATTTGTGCATTTGGCTTCCATACTACATGCTTAATTGTTTAGAAAAATGGCCACTAAAATTGTCAAACCAGATAGTTGAAGGCGTCCTCGCTGAAGCAGAAGAGCAGGCAGGTTTTGCCCACGCCCGAGTCACCAGAAATGTACGAAATCTTAATAAATAAGAACACAGCTTACACATAGATGGAAGGTGGAATGACACACCCCATTCCTTTCCTTAAATAGCACCCCAGAAATTAAACATAAATTGCTTGCAAAACTTCAAAAAAAATTCCAGTGATATCAATGGACTTAAGTGTGACTTCCCTGAGATTGGGTTACCAATTTATCTTTCTCCCTCCTCCCCTCTCCTCTGTCTCTCTCCTCCCTCTGTCTCCTCTATTTCCTTCTCTCTCCAAAAGATAGACACGCTCCCACTGGTACAATCCATTTTGGGTAAGGCCATGGCATAGTCCACATGACTTCTCATCACTATTTGTAGTAGATTACTTCTATGAAATTTTGGTGCTATGAAATTCCATTTGAGCAGAATGGAATTGCCCTCAAATGCATTACTACAGCTTTTATGGGTGGTTTAACCTTTTGGCTGAGTCAATAAACAGCAGGCAGTTTCTCTTTGCCCAGCTTATTCTAAATCAATTGCTTATCTCAGTTTAAGAACTTCTTCCTATCCCAGCATTGTGTGCGCAGTCTGTACAATTGAGCCCCCCAAATATTATATTTCTAGTAGTCACATTGGTGACCTCCTAATTAAATGACAGAGAGGACAGGCAACTTTTTAATCAATAATAATGACAGACAATTTTGTAATGAAAATATATTATTGCTGCATTATGATCATTGCATATAGAAATTGTTACTTTTTTCTGGGCATGTGGCAAATGGCATTGCCTACTGTGTGCTTAACAGGCAAGTACAGAAATTCAGAGGCATAAAATGCATAAATACAGATTTAAGCATACTGATTAAGTACCAATACAGGAAATTAATAACACTTGTAAAAATGAAGGGTTAAAATTTTTCCCCCAAATAATAGACCACTGGATTTGTTTGCTGTGTATTCATAAGTGTGCAGTGTGTTGCCAGAATGCTAATAGATGCTGAATACAAAAAAGTTTGTATTCTGCTTTAAGGCTTTCTAGCTTAGTTCAATTAACTGTCTGTGTTGAATAAATCCAGCTCAGTTCCTTGTAATTCCTTACAGGTCTGCAATCAAGACCATGCGCCCAGGAGGATCTCTGGTTTATTCCACGTGCACTCTTTCTAAGGCAGAGAACAGTGACGTCATAAGTCACATCATCAACACCTGCAGCAATGTTCTGCCTGTGGATATAAGCACCCTCGCCAGAGGTGCATCCAAAGAATTCGCTCTTGCTTCAGATGTCCAGCGGCATGAACTTTTAATACTTCCAGAAGTAGGAAGAGCATGGGGCCCAATGTACATATCTAAACTAAAGAAAGTATGATCCACATGGTTTCTTGTGTGATTTCTGTAACTTATAATGACTTTGTGGGGGATAAAACTTTTAACATTAAAAACTAATTATGTTACTGGAGTCCAAATATTTATGTATTTAGCGATTAACATTTCACCTCATAATTTTCCCTATGTAATTTGAACAAAAGAGAAACTTGTGTGGTTTTTTGTAGCTTTTTGATAAAAATGAATTTTTAAAGAAAAATGAATTCTCAGAAGGCTTGCTTAGGTATTAGGCAGCTCATTCGTGAGCCTTGCAGCGGCTGGGGACGGCGTGGCCAAAGCGCCACCGCAGTGCCTCCAAAAAGGTTTCCCAGCCGCCGCAAAGCTTTAAATCCCATTTTTAAAAGTCAAAATTCAAAAATGGGGAAAACAGTCCCATAGAAAACAGCGATGCTGCACCAGGAAAAACCTGGCGCAGCCCTGCTGTTTCAGAGGGAAGCGTTCCCAGGCTGGAAGAGGTTAGGCAACCTACCGGCAGCCCCACGCCCCAGGAACACCTCCCAGGAGGCCAGCGTGAGCATTTGCGCCAGCAGGACACCGGTAGGAGGCCGAGCTGGTGTCTATGGGCGCACCAGTCCTAGGGGGCCGCCCCAGTCCTAGGGCCACCGCAAGTGGCATTACGCCGGCGCCCGTGCCACTTTACACAGCACAAGTGGTACAGACGCCGGCGAAGGGGGCTGGTCGTCTCCTAAGCCCATTCGGCCCCCAGGCTCAGGAATGAGCTCAGAGTGGTTGAAACTGATTGGCAAAGAAGGGTAGGAAGCTCTGCTACTGTGGTCAGAATCATTATGAGAGCTGTGATATAAGCAGCTGTAAATGCACACTGCCAGTATAAAAGCTGCAAGTGCATTCTGCATAGCAGTACAAGTAGGATATTATAGGTATTTGGTTTCACCACTCAATATTAATTACTTTTAAGTGTTTTTTCGTAACTATGCAAGTTCCAAATGAAGTTTATCGGTCTCTTTAAGGAAACTGCATTAATTGAAATAAGTTATATTGTCTGTGTCTTGTCACAGATTATTCTATCTTTTGTGAGTGTTCGTTGAATGATGCCATTTGGGTGACGAACCTGAGTGCCAGGGGAAAGGGAGATGATGCATTCTCAATAGCTGCTGAACGACTATAGGACTCTTTTCTGCTCAAGATACACTTGAAATTGGGCCTGAGTGTTTTACCAGAAGTGCTTTTAAGACTTCGTTTGGGCTAGTTTGATGGGTTTCCTTGTTTAAAAATCACGTGCATGTAAATCGCATTTTGAATGCTGTGTAGTCTTTTAGTCGGCTAACTAAATTAGCACAAGAATTGATGTTTTGCACGATGGCTATTTCTGGTGGTTTTTATCTTTATACAGAAGAATGCAACCGTTACAGAGCTGCCAATCTGATACGGAATTTGAGTGTCCTGAAGGCCCTTAATTTCAAATTTAGGCTTAAGCATACTTAAAACTTTGAGTTGGATTGTGGGTAATGCTCAGTCATTCTGCATAAGTATGTGATGGAATCCTAGCCTTCAGTCTGAGCCCTCTTGAATATGATAGATCTGTTTGAATATATAGTGACACTGTAAAAATTCATGAACATAGAGGCAAGGATTTTCATAGTCTTGGTGTTTTTCCAATATCTGTTTGTTTACATGTGAGCATGAGAAGGCACATAAAATCCCACAACAGACAATTATTGCCTTCTCAAGAAAATCATCCGAGCCGTCTCCTGCCCTTCACTCTCCCTGAAGCTTCTAGCAAGCTGCAAAACTCAGACCTCTTTGTCTTTCACTGACAACATTTTTTTCAACTCCAGACTGCTCGTCCATGCACAAGAGCATGTCCTTGACCACACCCAGCTTCCATAGATGCTTATTAAAGCAACCTTTTAAGCCTCAAACATGAATGAGTAGTATCTTCAGCGAGTTTACCATCACTTCTCATTAGCAAGCAACAAAATGTACCCATCTTCAGTTTATCTCTTTATTAGACCGATAATAACTTGCCTTGAAAATCTGCTACGAATGGGGATAGAAATACTTTTTATTTTAAAAATCCGGAGAATCTGATCTGGAGAACCAGGTTTGATTCCCCCCTCCTCCACATGAGCGGCGGAGGCTAATCTGGTGAACTGGATTTGTTTCCCCACTCCTACACATGAAGCCAGCTGGGTGACCTTGGGCAAGTCACAGTTCTATTAAGAGCTCTCTCAGCCCCACCTACCTCACAGAGTATCTGTTGTGGGGAGGGGGAGGGAAGGTGATTGTAAGCCGGTTTGAGTCTCCCTTAAGTGGTAGGGAAAGTCGGCATATAAAACCAACTCTTCTTCTTCTAAATGTAGTTACCCAATTTCGCAAATCGCTGTTAACTGAAGATTACCTCTGTAAATACAATCACATTTTTTAGGCCATTTGAGCGGGATAATAGACTGTGTTGCAAACAGCAGATTTCCAAACAAAAGTGCCACTTGGGCATGCAGTTTGGAGACTTCACGCTTTTTATCTGGCAGCTGTAAAGCAAATACTTAAACTGAAGTGACGATGAAGCATAGCTGTAGTCACCATAGTGTTACAAGAGCATTCCTACATAATGGCAGCTATAATTATGGGCATAAACAATCTGAACAAGTGGTTTGACCACAGTGATGTCAGTTCTCTGCCATATATGAGAGAAGAATCAAGAAAAAATGCCTTATAGAAAAGTCCATTCATTGTTTTCATTTTTAGAAGTCATGATTTCAAAGCTAAATGCTAAAAAATTAACAAATACAATCGACATCCCTATATAAAAAGACTTTCCATAATGTCCTGCTGTGCAGTTCCTGAAATACTGCCAATATTTGAGAACATGCTTTCTCTGCAGAATTGTTTTAGTTTCAATAATAAATTAGGAGCCA
Source organism: Euleptes europaea (assembly GCF_029931775.1). Classification (NCBI taxonomy): domain Eukaryota; kingdom Metazoa; phylum Chordata; class Lepidosauria; order Squamata; family Sphaerodactylidae; genus Euleptes; species Euleptes europaea. The sequence continues at coordinate 40,026,303 of NC_079323.1, forward strand.
ATTTTTCATATATAAATAAATAGATTTATGCTTCAGATCCACATACATTAAAAAGTTTATTAATTACCATAAGAAATGGAACAGGCTTAGCTACTCACGACCTGAGCTCGATCCCTACGGAAGTAAGTTTCAGGTAGCCAGCTCAAGGTTGACAGGCAGCCCAACCCTAAAGGGGGGACATTTCTGCAGCAGCCGGGAGCACTCTACCACTCTACCTCCTCCGAGGCTTCCCGGCCACTGCAGAGGGAAAAGACCCCCCCCAAAAAAAAACTGAAAAGGGGGGAAATTCCCATTTCCAACAACAAGGCTGTGCCACTGAAAAAGGTGGCACAAGCCCGCTGCCGCTCAAGGTGGTGTTCCTGGGGCAAAAGGGCTGTGGAAGCTGCCTAAAGGCAGTTACACCCCTGGGAACACCCCCCACCATGCTGGCGTGGGCTTTCCCTTCCAGGAAAAGCCCTGTTGCCGTGGCTGCACTGGCGGCAGGGGGTGGCAGTGCCCAGATGCTGGCATGTTTGCCCCGTGCCAGTTTAGGTGCCATCTTATTCCATGATAAGATGGCACCTATGCCAGTGCGGGTTCATGACAACCTCAGAGGAGTTTTGGCCCCCTCTTTAGGAATGGGCTCTCAGTCTTCCATCCTTCCAAGGTCGGTAAAATGAGTACCTAGCTTGCTGGGGGTAAAGTGTAGACGACCGGGAAGGCAATGGCAAATCACCCCGTAAACATAGTCTGCCTAGTAAATGTAGTGATATGATGTCACCCCCACCCCATTCCTTGTAAAGAGCTCCATTTTGGGAAATTGTTTTTAAACCACACTTGGGCTTCTGCCGGGTGGTGGGGAGGGGGAACTGGATGTGTTTCTCACAGTAAGCACTACAGCCAATTACAAAGCAGCGTTTTCAAGGGGTGGGGACTCAGATGCTTCCCGATTTGAGCTGGTGATTTTGCTGGTGTATAGCATTTTTTAGAATTTGCAACAGAAAAGTATGGGTGGAGTGAGCATTGAACCCCAGGTAAAACTCCCATGCATAAAAGACATAAGAACATAAGAAAGGCCCTGCTGGATCAGACCAAGGCCCATCAAGTCCAGCAGTCTGTTCACACAGTGGCCAACCAGGTGCCTCTAGGAAGCCCACAAACAAGACGACTGCAGCAGCACCATCCTGCCTGTGTTCCACCGCACCCAAAATAATAGGCATGCTCCTCTGATACGAGAGAGAATAGGTATGCAGCATGACTAGTATCCATTCTAACTAATAGCCATGAATACCCCTTTCCTCCATGAATATGTCTACTTAATGTATTAGGAAGGTGAGTTATTTCATGTGATTATACTTCAAGCTTCAAAGGGTCCCAAGCATACTAGTGACATACAGAGTTCAGACCTCAATTAAAAGAAAGAAGGTATGTGCTGTGTGCATGCATAGAAGATAACAGTTGGAATGGCAATGTGGAAGAGAATACCCAACAGAAGAAAATAGTATACGGTTCTGAACTTGTTAGAAGGAGGAACGTTTTATGAGACAGAAAGAGAAGACTATGAAAGCTGATATCATACTGTGATTGTGAATGATAACTCAGTTGGAATTTCAAATTGGGAGAACTGGATATGGGTCCTGTTGCCACAGACACGTTATTTGGCCATAAGCAAGTGGCTACTAACCCAAGTTTACCTCTATAGCGATAACGAACAATCTACCTCCCAGGGATAATGTGAGAGCAGCATAATAATTACTGTAAAGTGCACTGGGAATTGATAATAGCAGAAAATGCAGAGAGGAGATACATGAAACAGACCTAGGTAAGCTACTTGCTGGCCTATATCTAATTGGTCTGGTTATGCCTGGTATTCTGGAACTATGTCTGAATTTTATTTGTGTATAAGCTACAGCATTATATTATCCATGGGCCTTCATCCAGGACATCGTTTATTTGCCAGAGTTCAGAGGACAGTAAAGAGAAGCAATTATCTGGAACAATTTTATTGGACAAGAGTGTGGCACTGTGGTAATTTAGATTCCATACAACAGTTTAGCTCACTAAGGGATAAATAAGGGTGCCCAAGTCATGAAACCATGTGTCCAGTAGGCCCATCTGGACCATGTGAAGAAGACAGCAAGATCCACCACTGTAATGGTAGAGAGGTTTTTTCGAACCAAGGGGGCCAAGCACATCCCGCCTGCCATTGATGTCTTCAGCGCGAAGGTGGTTTCCCAGATTCTGTATGGAGCAGACATTTGGATTTCCGGCGTGGATGAGAAACTAGATTGCCTTTTGAACAATTTTCTCAGGAGAATTACTGGAACCCCGAGGTGTGTTGCTGGGCCTGCCCTCCGTATGGAATTGGCCCAACCCTCGCTTGAGGCACGTGCGTAGAGGAGAGCAATTAAGCTTAGGTTTAAGTTGCCTGACAACAATCTCCCATCCCAGGCAGGGTTTCTCCATCTTACTCTTAAGAACCCGGCCCCCAACCCCTGGCTGAATCAGCGGAAAAACTAAAAGTACTGGGACTCCCAATCTCTTACAACCTGGTTCCATCTCATTTAGTGGCAATCTTGAAGAGATTGAAGGAGTTAGATTGGGCCAGTACGGTTGGGAGGGCCAGACATATTTGCTCCGGTCTGGTCTTGGGACTCCCCCCACCAGAGAAGCTTCCAGAGTTCCACTTTACGGTTTCAATCTTCTCACATCGTCGGGCTCTCCTTTTAGCTCGTTTAAATGCCTTTCCATCCATGGTCATGTTGGGCAGATATACCAGGATACCTTTTCCGGACCGTCTCTGCCCATGTAACGGGCGAAATTGAAACGTTGGACCATCTGATGCTCCACTGTCCTCGCTGGTCTCAAGATAGAGATGCTCTTATTGCTCCAATCCTCACCATCTTGAACCTCCCTCTACATGCCTGGGTGTTGCCATTTTTGCTTGGCGACTCAACTAATGGTGCAGCCACATCGAATGTTGCCCGCTTTTCGGCCAGAGTGGCTGCTCTTAAGGAGAAAGAACTCTCAACGCCTACCTCTGCCAATTTTTAGTTAGTTCGCTCCGCCCCCAGTTTATTTTAATTAGGATTTTTACTTATTGGGCTGACGCCTAATTTTTTGCATTGTTAACTTAAGATTGTATTATCCTTTTTATGTTTGCTATGTATTATGCTTCCTATCCTCCCTCGTCTTCTCCTCCCTTCCTTTCCTCCTCCCTTGGTCCAAGACTGCGGTCATAGACCTAATAATAAATTATAAAATGAAGGTGTGAGGGGTAACTGATGACCAGCTTTTGATTTTAAAAATGGAGGAATTCTAGGTTTGAGTTGGGCAGTTTCTTGCAGACACAGACAAGTAACCAGATCAAATCACACAGGTCTGTAAGCGCCCAGTCTCTGACTGACAGCTGACCTTAGTTGACTTGCCTGGTGGCTTCAGCATTTTGCATTCTGCCCATTTGGTTAGGTCAGATCATGTGGTAATGTACCATTTAGCCTTGTGGAATTGGTATTGACAATGAGCCATACAGTCTACCCTTTTATTTTTTATTTTTTGCTGTCAAGTCACATCTGACTTATGGTGATCCCTGGTGGGGTTTTCAAGGCAAGAGACATTCAGAGGTGGTTTGCCATTGCCTGCCTCCACATCAGGACCCTGGTATTCCTTGGAGGTCTCCCATCTAAATACTTGCCAGAGTTGACCCTGCTTAGCTGCTGATGAGATCAAGTTAACCTGGGCTATCCAGGTCAGGGACAGGTCTGCCAAAAATGTGCTTATTTGCTAATTTACATTATTTTCGTTTGCATGCCCAGCTAAGACAGTCTTGCAGCAACTATGGAGGAACAATAACAATAAAACTACAAGAATTAAAATATAAATAACTAATCTTAATAGTAGCAATATGAATAGAATAAAGGGGGGGCACCAGCAGAACATCAGTTTAAAAGAACAAAAGTTGTTAATAAACAGCAACTTGATAGCTCAATAACAGTATCAAACAGTATTTAAGCTGAAGCAGTCTAAAAATATTAAAAGGATGAAGATGTGTGTGCAGCTGTGGGGGTAGAAGCCACATAAGGTAATATGAACGCTTTGCAGCCATGTGTTCACACATTCATAGATACTTGGATGTTAGAGAAAGAAACCAGCCTTCTCTTTAAAGTTTTGGTTTCTCCAACAAGAAATCTGGCAACTGTCCAAAAGCATCCTAGGCCAGGTCAAGAAAAAACTCCTGCCAGCTGGCATCCCCAGCCAGTCCTAGGAACAATTTCTGTTTTCAAATTTATCCTGTCGGGGATCCTATAAAGTGATTTGCATGGTATTTTTGCTGGGCTGCCAGCCCACAATCCTAGTCAAGCCTCTGAGAAAGATAATGCCGAGACGACAACAAAAGGAGCATCTCAGAGAATGCCAGGCAGCTATTTCTGCCCGGGGAATTAGAACCAAGTGAAAGGTCTGAATGGGAGAAAATGGTCCTTAAGGTCTGCATAATAAAGTTGTGTTGCATGAGGACCATATAGCTAAAGATTTGAGCGTTCACAGTTGTAGAAATGTGGAGCAGAATTGTTTTATTTGTAAGATTGACCTAGGGATTTAGGAGGAGGAGGAGGAGGAAGAGGAAGAAGAATTGGTTTTTATTTCCCGACTTTCTCTACCACTTAAGGAAGAATCAAACCGGCTTACATTCACATTCCTTTCCCCTCCTCACAACAGGCACCCTGTGAGGTAGATAGGGCTGAGAGAGCGGACTAGCCCAAGGTCACCCAGCTGGCTTCATGTGGAGGAGTGGGGAAGCAAATCCAGTTCACCAGTTTAGCTTCCGCCGCTCATGTGGAGGAGTGGGGAATGAAACCCGGATCTCCAGATCAGAGTCTACCGCTCCAAACCACTGCTCTTAAGCACTACACCATGCAGGCTCTCTTAGATATATACGCAGAAATTTTATTTGGGTCATTCTTTCTGTGATATTTTATATGTTTTCTTTAGTTCGGTTATTATTGGTTGCTATGGGAAACCCATTTTCATTTTTACCATTTTTGTTCACGCCCAATTTGGAAGAAATTTTAAAGGATGGTACCCATCACACAAGGAACTTTCCCTGGCAGATGGAAGAAAGAGGCTTCATTTTAGTATGTAGATCAAGATGAGCTAAACTCTCTCTTCAGCATTTTTTCTGCAGCAGAGATAACTTCCTGTTTCAGAGCCTGGCCTGGAGAAAGCAAGTTTTAATTACCAAAATATAAGGTAGAGCAAGGTACCAGGTTTGGTCTTTTTCATTCATGCAACACCATTTTTTTAAACAAATTGATCTCCCCCCCCCCCATATTTCCAGCCCTCAGTCCTCATTTCCAAACTGCTATTTCCAAATCCACTTTCAAAGAAGTGGATTTAATGTGTAACTAATGATGTCTTCTCCATGATCTCAGAAAAACGCAAAACGTGTTCTGAGAAAATAGCTGGAAATTCATGGTTGAACAGAAATCCCATAGCGTCCAAATGTTTCCTCTCCCCTTTCCCCCCAAACCAGTTAATCATTAAATTCATCATACAAATACAATAACCAATAAAATAACAAATTATATAATGAAACAACAATACATTAAACACAAAATATAAAACCAGCAAAGTAAGAACTATATCAGCAGCATAAAATCAATATTAAAACCAATACACAACACCTAGTTAGCTTCAACATAATTCTGGAAGGGAAATGGCCCCTAGAACAAAGCTGCCTTTTTTACAGATTTCCCCAAAAATTGAGAAAGAATTGGCCAAGGAAACTTACTTGGGAAAGAAATTGTGTGTGCTGTCAGATTCATTTCTAAATTAATTATTTCTATTCATGTTAGAAACATTTCCACTGCAACTTCATTGTCCCCAGCAAATGTCTTTACATAAAAGATCTAGGTGAGTCCTATTAGTGGAAATAGGTTCTTAGGAGCAATTGTGTCATTTGCCCATCAGTTCTCCATCCTGTAGGTTAACTATGTCAATGACAATTACCACCATTCCCAACTGAAAAATTCCAAGCTCAGCTGAAAAACTGTCTCGATCCATCAACCACTGAAGGCAAACTAAATAAATAGTACCTCCAGCCTTTATAAAGCTAGGAAGTGCCAGGATCCCAATACTTATTGTATAATGATCAGTTCATAACAATGAAGCAGCCCTAAAAAAATATAACTCTTCTAAATTCATTGAAGTCAATGAGTTTAGAAGGGTGTAATTCTGCTTTGGACTGCACTGTCAATGATCTTCTAGTCTATGCACTGGCTTTGATGTATTTTGAGATGGACCAGTGATTGTCATAGTAACCAGGAGTTAGATCCAAAGTTTCCCTTTCTGGTAACAGTGAGAACCTTCTCTGCTGTAAGAAGGCCCTCACTGCCAAAACACATGTCTTCATAAGTTAGCAGAAAGTCCCTTGCATTGTAGGAAGATTCAATGATTAGCAGAATAGAAGCTTTGGGTCCAACCCCATAAAGTTCTAAACAGACGAGTCTTAGGATGGATGCTGGACTCCCTAGCACCAAACTTCCATAAGTGCAACTCCAAGACCTTTTCAGCCAGCTATGAACCTGATGGACAGCAAGGTGGACAATATCCTGGCAGAATTCAACCATGTACCTAGAACCCAACATCTCATATGCACTAGATATAGGATGGACAAGGGGGGACCCGTGAAAAATGTATGGGGAAATTCCCTCTCTATCAACTTACTTCTGAAACCCAACACAGGCACCTTTCTACATTCTTTCTGCTGCCATTTTTTCCTTCTACACCCTACTTCTCCCCTCCCCACCCACATCCCCATCACTGGTCTCCACCTTCCCCTTGTGCTCCCACTCCCCTCTTTCCTCAGTCTGCCCTCCCCGCCACCTCCCCCTCCCTGTTAAGCTTGCCCACACATCCCTCTCCTGCCACTTTGCTTAACTTCCCATCTCCCTCCTTGCTGCTCTGCCCACCCACCCCCCTGTTCACTGCTCTGCCTGCCCATCCATCCCCCTCATCCCTGCTCTGACCGCCTGCCCTCCTGTTGCCCTCCTCACCACTCTGTTCATCTTACCAGCTGAACAGCTGCAGCATACAAATGAACAATTCCTTTAAGTACTATTCTCATAAATTTGTCATTTGAAGGTTCCCGATGTAATCGGTGTTGTTGTATTCCTATTACTTATTTCTCTTTAAAATGGCAGTGTTGGCCAAATGGCAAATCGACTTGACTCAGCAAAGTATTACTGACCACAAATCCGTCCACCCAGCCTTTTGGTCGAATACCCCACATCCGCTTTCCAGCAGGGAACCGTGAGGTTCTGACAGCTTCCTACTGTTAGGTGCAAATGAAGGTAAATGTGAGTTTTATTTACCTATTCGGTAATCAGGTTGTCAAACTGAGATGGCAAGCATGGGGAGTAGATGCGCACTCTTCCCATCTTTGAAGGAGCGTTGTGCCTCACATACCTGATTTTGACTGGAGATAATTTCATATCAACTGTTTCTTACCAGTGAAGAGACATCTGTCAAAAAGAGTTTTCATCGGCTACTCTTCCAGCCTTCCCAGCCTGGCTGTTGAGCCCTCGGGGGGTATAGTGGGCTTCGCAATATTTTTTTCTGATTTTCCCTTTTACCAAGCAGTTTACAGAGCCACATGCGGCATGTGGCAGACATCCCACAGCTCACAGGGCTCTATTTAAAATGCACTGGAGGTAATAACTAAAATAAAATGACTTCCTTCTTCAGCAAAAATGTCATAGCTCTCTTTCATGGATGAGTAGCTGTGAAACTGTTCTCAAGGGGAGGGGCTGGTGTCAAATTATAAAACTGAGCTCAGTATAGCTTCCATTATTTATATGGATGTGAACAGAATTTTTGTAGGCATTTTGGCTCTATCGTACAATTTTCCCATTCACACACAACAAAGAGAAAATATTTAAGCCTACACTTTCTTTTTTTGAGGTTTTAAAATTAAATTTGAACATTTCAAACACCACTCTGGAAGTTTGTGTTATTCTTGGCCAGCAATGAAACATTCCACCAAGAAACGTGGGATAGAACTCCAGGCTAAGAGCGCAATCCAGAAGGGCCCCCCGAATCAGCTTGACACTGCGTTGACGTAAGTGCCCATTTATCCTGGGATAAGGGGCACTTACACTGGCATGGGGGGCATTCACCCCAGCTCCAGTAAGTCATGCCACTGTGCGGGGCTCCACCGCCGGCATAGTCACGCCAGGAGTGAAATTCCAAAAATGGGAGCCCACACTAGCATGGGGGTTTTTTTTTCCAGGAGGCGGAGCTGCCTTTAGGCAGCATCCTAACACCTTTCGCCCTGTTGCTATGTCGAGTTGCAGTCTTGCTATGCCACCTTTTCTGGTGGCGTAGCCTCGCTGTTTTCTATGGGGGCATTCGCCCATTTAACGTTTTCAACTGTTTTATTTTCTCCGCAGCGGCCGGGAAGCCTCTGCGGAGGCACTGCAGCTGTGCCGCTTCCGACCACCACGCATTCACTCCCCCCTTCAGGAATGGGCTGTAAACGTATTTAAAACCTGACAAAGAGCCACTGTGGTGTAATAATTAAGAGAGTAGGACATGGATCAGGGAAAGTAGGGTTAGAATTCATTCTTGGGCCACGAGCAGCCATGGTCCAATCGCTTCCTGTCATCCTCACTGACCTCATAGAATTGTTGTTTAAATTTTAAAAAAGCTGGAAATAACCCATGAACCCTGAGCTGCTTAAAGGAAGGATGAGAATAAATGTATGTTAGGCTGAGAGGATAGAAGGCCACCTCATTAAGACTACGTTTAGTTCACCGTAGTTTCTGGGAAGCTCTCCATGCTGCCTTGCCCTGTGGTAGCTGCTTATGCACAGCAACTCCCCACTCATGTGCTGTCGATCCCAAAAGCCATACAGATCCTCCTGACCACAGTTATGGATATTCATCCATGAACATCAACCTCTGGAATGCATGGAACCAAGCATGGAATCTCACAACTGGGAGAAAGATCTGCATGGCAGAACAAAAGTGGCCGCCAGAGAGAAATGCCACAGGGCTGCCTCCAACAGAAGTAATATGACTGGCTTTTAGTAGGACTGTGGGCACAATCCTGTATTTAGTTTAAGCCTTTAAAGTACGTGCGCTCACTGGAGTGAGTACAGCTGCTGTTATTATGTGGTTCTCAATGAAAATACAGGGCAGAGAAACTTTTAGGAACTTTGTATACGTATTATGTGGTGACACACCTATAATCCCTTCACATGTTAGCTTCCATTGGGGAGTGTTGCTTCAATGTTTATTGTTTGGAAACAGTGATCAGACCTCATAGATCAGTTAGCTCATTCACAGGTTTATTCCCAGTGATGGGTTTTATTGTACAGTTCCTTAGGACTGTGGAAAAGGACCAAATCAGTTAACATAGGATTCTGAGGTTTTTGAGCGGAAAGGTTGAATACACAATGGGATAGAAACTGATGCCTTATGTAATAATCAGGGTTGCCAACCTCCAGGTGGTGGCAGGAGATCTCCTGCTGTTACAACTGATCTCCAGCTGATAGAGATCAGTTTCCCTGGAGAAAATGGCCGCTTTGGCAATTGGACTCTATGGCATTGAAATCCCTCCCCTCCCCAAACCCCGCCCTCCTCAGGCTCCACCCAAAAAAACCTCCCGCCGATGGCAAAGAGGGATCTGGCAGCCCTAGTAATAATCCCTAGCAGGATAATTTTCCAAGGTAATTCAGACACTTCCTGGTTTCTTCCTGCTAGTCTTTTAAGGAATTCTTATACCCCACCCAAAGAGGAGGCAAAACGTTTGAGCACAAGAGGGGAACTAAGACTTTTGAGTCAAAGTTCTCTCTTGTTCCTAAAGTATAATTCTGATAGAGTAAGCAGAAATTATCTGTTGTAACCAATGGTAGCACTTTCATACATTCACGTTTTCAAATATGAGCGCAACACATGATTCCCTTCCATAATTTACTTTTCCTAGGCTAGCCTGATCTCGTCAGATCTCAGAAGCTAAGCAGGGTCAGCCCTGGTTAGTATTTGGATGAGAGACCACCAAGGAATACCAGGGTTGCTGTGCAGAGGAAGGCACTGGCAAACCACCTCTGTTAGTCTCTTGCCATGAAAACCCCCAAAAGGGGTCGCCATAAGTCGGCTGTGACTCAACAGCACTTCACACACACATAAGCAGTAGAGCTCAGAAAACAAATTTATAATACTCAGGACACTTTTTATAATTTAGAGTCATACAACATAAGAAATATAATGAGAATAATATAATTAGTACCGTATATTAAAGTGAGTGAGTGAATGAAAGAATGCCTTGGTGATGGGTCTTCATATGTTATTTTACATTGTTTTCTATATTTATATGTTCTTTTTGTAAGGGCCTTAGAAGTTGTTATCCAGTATCCAAGAATACTGGGAGCAATGCTCTCCATTGACCTGAATCGCTTGAGAATCCCAAAAAGTTTTACTACAGGTATAAGAAATTTGTACTCTGCAGCAACGTCAATAATTCATGGTGTCGCCCAGTAAATTACATTTATTTAGTAAATTTGGATGCCACCTTTCCAGACCCCTGCTCAAAACAGCAACGAAAAATTATAAACCAATAAGATAGTACAATAAAACAAACAGTTACATTGTCCTCTGCCCCCCAGTAGTACTTGCGCTGTAGATGTTGCCTGTCAGCGCAAGAGTTGCCTATTGGCTAGCACCTATGGTATCGCTGGACTTTTCCCCCCCTGGACCAACTTGTGTGGGTTCAAATTGTATCAGGTATGTGAAAGATAATGCAGTATTCTTTATTTTTCCCCCAAATGTTACTATGATTACATTCTTGCCAGTTAAAATAAAAGAACGGCGACAGAGTATTTTGATTAGAATATAGCTTTTGCTTTTAATTGAGAAAATGGGGGGGGTGCATAAGGTAGTTCAGATCTATTATCTCGGAAATGGTCATGGCATTTCATCTTGTACTCCATTTGGCAATGCAGAACAGCTGCTGGAAGTCTCCAAATTAATTTTTTCACCTTCAGTAGCAGATGCCACAGTGGTGGCTGTAAAATACTGCAAACTGTAGAGGCTTCAGAGATTATAACTAGCGAGCGCCAAAGCTGTAACTACATCAAGGAAATAAGAAGAGAGCAATTTCTTATATTAAGAGAATAGCCGAACTGGTGGCAAAGATCCTTTGGGTTCTGCCTCTTTCTCCAGCTTACAGCTCAGTCTTGTCATCTTCTGGCATGAGCCTATTTGGTTCTTTGATACACTTGCCTAATGATTTCTCACAGAACAACAAGCGCAGTACAGCTGGCCTGAAAACAAATATCGTTACAAATAATGGGAAGCGTTATGCGGAAACAGGATCCATATGACTTGACTTCAGGAAAGCAAGAGGCCAAACGTATTCAGAGAGCACCCACATCACATCAGTTGCCTTCTCTTGCAGGATTATTGTTATTTGTATAGTGTCCCAAATAAAAAAGGACTTCACAGAGAATGAAGGAAAATAAGACCTTGTTGGAAAATGCAAGTATCAAGAAGACACAAGGTCAAACGGGGGGAAAAAAGGAATATTTAGGACAGTTATACCTCCAGACGAGTCCTGCTTCCTGCTGATTGAGGAATGCCAGTGTCCCCTGTCCTGCCACTCACTTTCAACAGCAGAAAGAAACCAAGGGCTGAACTAGATTGTGGCTTGAACAAAAGGTATTTTTTTCTGAAAGAAGTTCACTTTGCTCAGCAAGGATAATAATAAATAACACTTGTATAATAACTTGAGTTGGATGTATTAAATTCTAATGTTTGTACATTGTTTGTGATATTTTATTGATGTTAGCCATCCTAAGACTGGCTTTGTCTGGATAGGCTGGATAGAAGTCTAAAAAAAAAACACCTTTCAGCGTGCACACTTAAGACTGCTATGTGTGCATAGATAAATTGTGGAACTCCCTGCTCCAGAATGTGGTGATGGCTGCCAACTTGGAAGGCTTTAAGAGAGGAGTGAACATGATCATGGAGGAGAGGGCTATCCATGGCTACTAGTCAAAATGAATACTGGTCATAAGGCACACATATTCTCTCTAGTATAAGAGGAGCATTCCTATTATATTAGATGCTGTGGAACACAGGCAGGATAATGCTACTGCAGTCGTTTTGTTTGTGGGCTTCCTAGAGGTACCTGGTTGGCCCCTATGTGAACCGACTACTGGACTTGATGGGCCCTGGTCTGATTCAGCATGGCTTTTCTTATATTTCTTAGGTGTGCATGAGTTCTTCCTTCCATCCCAGAATTACAGACTATCATTCTGTGCATGGAACTTTCCTCAGCCTTGCTGCCATGTGCACCACAAAATCTTGATAGCCTAGAAAGTCTGGGGAAGGGTTGTTCCCGCCCCGTATTCTATTATTTTCTTTCCTCTTCCCACTGGTTCTGAAATTATAATATAACCAGCCATTTCATCTCATGTTCAAAGCATTTATTCTTGTGTTTATTTTATTCCAGATAAAAGTGATCCACTGTATCAATTGGTGTCAGAAATAGACTCTCCTATTAGACTCTGGGAGAGCCAGTGTAGTGTAGTGGTTAAGAGTGGCAGACTCTGGAGAACCAGGTTCGATTCCCCACTCCTCCACATGAAGCCTGCTGGGTGACCATATGCCAGTCACAGTTCTCTCAGATCTCTCAGCCCACATGGAGGCATACAATGGCAAATCACCTCTGAACGTCTCTTGCCTTGAAAACCCTACGGGGTCACCATAAGTCAGCTGTGACTTGATAGCACTTTCCACCACCACCATTAGATCCTGGAGAACACAGACTGTAGAAATTCCTCACAAGTCATTCTCAGAGGAGAGAATACATACAAAGCAATAGAATATACATGCTAGTTGGATTATGCAGATCCAGTAGTGGAGGTGCTTTTCTCTGGTTCAAGGAGCCTTCAGTTGTCCAAAGACAGGCTTCCCAGTGTCTTGCATCAAGGAAAAGCTCCTTTTACTAAAACACTTCCACCAGTGGAACTGATTCACAGGATTAAACCCCCCAGAGTCACATACACTTGTGAATCAAGCTTTAGTATGCACGGTTTGGTTATCTCTTTCAACCAGATAACAACAAACCTCTGCTATAGGCTATTATTCATATATGAATAATGAATATGAATATTGGGAAATGAAGCTTGAAAGAACGAGCAACATTTAAACCCACTACTGATTTAGTTCTTCCTAATCCAAATCTGTCTCTGTTCTTTGCAGGCTCCTTGCATATATTTTCTAGCACATGTGCATTTATGCAAATAGAATTAAGCATAGTTTATTTTTAAAAGAGGAAAATACCATGGCCCAGATTTGTAGCTGTTCTCTAGCCTTTCTTTTTCACCCCTCCTCCCAGCACAAACCAAAATACAGTTTGTTAATCTGGTCTGTTATGTAAACTCTTTTTATCTTTCCTTTCTGAGTTTCCCACTTGTATACATGGAAGTGTTCTTATGCTAAAGAATGTAGGAGATTGCAATACAAACATAACCATATACCATTCCTACTTTAGCTCTTTTATTAAAGATATGTAGACAATGGGGACAATCATTCTGCAGAGATTTTGATCTTGCCTCATTAAAATCTCATTACAGTATATTCCTTCATATCCATGCAATGTAACAAAGTAAGATTGATTGAAAAGGATTTCTTTCTCCAGACTGGCCTTTATGAACTAGCAGGAAACTTCTGCTTAGAAGATGACCTTTAACAACATTTTGACCTGATCATTGTCTCTGACCACAACAAGAAAACCTCCAGGGGGTGGCTGGAGATCTTCTGCTATTACAACTGATCTCCATCCGATTGAGTTCAGTTCATCTGGAGAAAATGACTGCTTTGGCAATTGGACTATGGCACTAAAGTCCTTCCCCTCCTCAAACCCCGCCCTCTTCAGGCTCCGCTGCCAAAACATCCCACCAGTGACAAAGAGGGACCTGGCAACCCTATTAATACAAAAAACATAAAACACAAGAAAATTTCTTAACTATTAAAAACCCAGCATTATAATTCCAGACAGATAATAAAACAACACGAAACACTGGGGGTTACCGCACTTGTATTCACAGCAATGCATTAAGAGTTTGAAAATGTTATAAAAAATACTGTTTCCACTTTCTATGTATTCTCACCGATGTATTAAGAGTTTGAAAATGTTATAAAAAATACTGTTCGCACTTTGTTTGGCCCCTTTAGCTGTGGAGACGTCTTCCAACCATTTATAAGCCGTGGTATCCAAAAACCCTTTTAAAGAGATGTTTTTTACAACATTTTCAAACTCTTAATACATTGCTGGGAATACAAAGTGCGGTAACCCCCACTGACAGTTTAAAACAAGTCTAATAAAACAGTTCCCAGGCTAAAGGCAGACTATAAAAGTTGTGTGTGTGTGTGTGTGTGTGTGTGTGTGTATGCATGTGTGTGTACAGTACCATCAAGTTCCAGCCAATTTATGGCAACCCAACAAGGGCCTTTCAAGGCAAGTGAGAAGCATGTGGTTTGCCATTGCCTTCCTCTGCACAGTCTTCCTTGGTGGTCTCCCATCCAAGTACTGTCCCTGCCTAGCTTCCAAGATCTGACGAGATCAGTCTATATCATGCCGCCTTCCCTCCCCAAATCAGCTGTTCTTAATGGCCCATCCATTCTGGAGCATTCATAAAGCTAACAACCTCCAGGTGGGACATGGATATCTTCTGGGATTACAGAGATCAGTTCCCCTGGAGAAAATGGCTGCTTTGGAGGGTGGAGTCTATGGCATTACATGCTACTGAGGTCCCTCTCCAAACCCTGACATACCCAGCTCCACCCCACCCCACTAATCTCCAGGAATTTCCCAGCTTGGAATTGGCAACCCTATGCATTAATCATCCCCCCCCTTTGGTAATTTGCAAAGACATATCTTTTTGCATACTTGTAGAGTGTTGGAAAATTTGGTGAACATAGCAGAGTTTGCCCAGCCATAGAAGCATGATACTGACTGCAGTAGATAAATCTCCCAAGAAGTATTTTGAAAAAGCAAAACTTACATTTATTCAAGCAGATTCAGTTCACATTCAAAAGGAGAGAAAGAAGCCTATAAAAAGTACTTTAAGAACATATGAAAGCCATGCTGGATCAGACCAAGGCCCATCAAGTAGAGCAGTCTGTTCACACAGTAGTCAACCAGGTGCCTCTAGGAAGCCCTCAAACAAGATGACTACAGCAGCATCCTGCATGTGTCTCCCAGCACCTAATATAATGGGCAAGCTCCTCTGATCCTGGAGAGAATAAGTATGAACCATGCCCAGTATTCATTTTGACTAGTAGCTAGGGCTGTCAATTCGGTTCGGTCCGAACTCAAAATCAACCGAATTTCCCCTGATTCGGTGCTTTTCTGTTTGGACGGATCCGAACTCAAAACTGGCGGGCAACCGGGGGGGGGCAAATTCAGCAATTTCGGGAGTTCGCAAATAAATTCGGCCAATTCGGCCGTCAGTAAGCAGCATAACCGTCAGTAAGCAGCATTCTCCTCCCCCGGCCAATCGGTGGGCAAGCTGGGTCTTCTTCTGGCCAATCAGTCAGGATTGAGTACTGGAGGAATCAGCTGATGTGCGGCCCGGCCAGGGAGAGAGAGAGAGAGAGCGAAATCCTCGTGTGTGTGGGGGGGGTGCTTGTGCACATTCGCTCCTTTCTGTGGCTGCAGGGGGCGCATTTTTTGGGGTGCACACACAAAACTTTCACTGGAACTTCAGATGAAGCTTCTTAAGGTACCCCCCAAGTTTTGTAAACATTGGGTCAGGGGGTCCCGAGATATGGGCTCCCCCCTTTTTCTTTCCATGGCTTCAGGGGGCGCATTTTTGGGGTTACAAATCCCAAACTTTGAGCGGAGTTTCAGACCAGTGTTATTAAGATACCCCCCAGGTTTTGTAAACATTGGGTCAGGGGGTCTCGAGATATGGGCTCTCCCCCTTTTCCCTCCCCCCCTTTTCCATTTATGTGGCTGCAGGGGGCGCTTTTTTGGGGATATAGCCCCCAAACTTTTAGCATAGCTTCAGTGAATTATTCTTAAGATACTACCCAAGTTTTGTAAAGATGGGTTCAGTGGGGGCAGAAATATCGCCTCCCCCCTTTTCTCTTTCCATGGCTGCAGGGGGTGCATTTTTGGGGGTGCAGACACAAAACTTTCACTGGAACTTTAGATTAAGCTTCTTAAGGAACTCCCCAAGTTTTGTGAACATTGGGTCTGGGGGTCCCGAGATATGGGCTTTCCCCTTTCCCCTTTCCCCTATTGGGATGAATGGGGCAGCCGATCCGATCCTGTGTGCATCTCCTCTCCAGAGCAAAACGTTCCGTGCCTAATTGGAATCATCTTGGATTACAGCCCGTCCTGATGGAACAGAAGACAGCCACAGTAAGACCCCTTTGGGGGCTTTAATCTATAATTTTTCTCCTGTGTATGTGTGTGTGTGTGGGGGGAAAGCAGAGTCTGTGTGTGTGTGGGGAAGGAGCAGTTTCTGTGGGTGGGGGGGGAGCCAAAGGGGGCTTTCGTCGGTTCTGCCTGGGGTGTGTGTTCCCCCTCGAGTCTCTCGCTCCCTGGTTTGAGGGGGGAGGTTCCAGTTGTGTGTTGCAAAGATGTTGTTTAACAAGGTTGTGTTTGCAGTTGTTTTGCTAATTTCTCCGCTGTTGTCGGGCTGGGAGCTTTGTGCGTGGGAGGCAAGCTCTGCTGAGAGATGCACAACATTAAGGGTGGGGGGGACCCCTTTCAGGGCCCATATCTCAGCCCCCCCTGACCCAATCTTTACAAAACTTGGGGAGTCTTTGAATAAACATCCTTTGAAGCTCTGCCAAAAGTTTGGGACCTCTAAGCCCAAAAATGCCCTCCCCAGAGCCGCGGAAAGGCGCGGTTGTGTTTTTAAAGGCTTTATTCGGCCGAATTTGTTTCCGAACTTTGAATTCCCGCCGAATTGAACGGATCCGAAGTGGGGGAGTTTGGACTTCGGCACGTACCAAACCCACAAGGGCCAAATTCGGCCGAATCCGAACTGTACCGAATTTTTTTTTTGACAGCCCTACTAGTAGCCATGGATAGCCCTATCCTCCATGAACATTCCACTCCCCTCTTAAAGCCTTCTAAGATGGCAACCATCACTGCATCCTGGGGCAGGGAGTTCCACAATTTAACTATGCATTGTGTGAAGAAATTTATCCATCACAAGTTGCCAGCTAAATCCAGCATCGTGTGTGTGTGGAGGAATGAGGGCATTTTTTTCTACAGGAGAGACCAGTAGAGACATGACTCCCTGCAAAGCCAGGTGGAGAATGGGGAGGAACAAAGGACACTCAGAGAGAGGAGGGGTCAGAGGGCAGCTCCCACGTTAAGCCAAAGAGAGACATCCCATTCAAGGAGATAACACTTAAACACTTAGAGTGGTGTAGCACCCCCAATGTCCAGGCAAGCTGAGTCACTCTCCAACATGGAGACACCTATCTTGTCTGTGGGTGGCCCCTTTTGTGCAGTTTTTGTCATCCCTTCACAGACCAGCCAGTTTGCTATTATACAGAGATTGTTCTGAAATACGTTTAACAAAAGAAAACAAATTATAAGGGAAAATAGCTTACGAATGGCAGAACAGACGTTTTGTTGCTACAAACTATCATGTTGTAGTGCCATTTCTTAACATGTGATAGACAGTGTGTCAAGCCAGCTTCAGTCCGTGCTGTCATTTTCTGTTCCCGTTTCCTCAAAAGACAAAAGAAACAGCAATGCTTTGAATGCACACTTGTCATCTTTCTCGTTTCAGCTCATGTAACTGTGTCCTTGAATCCATATTATAATATATTTCATCTGGCTACCAAACTCGATTAAGGAAAGTCAATACAAATGATAGAGTTAAAGACTACCTAACAGCTTCTCTCTGTGCACTGACCCCCATTGCTCCAAAGTCATACTGAAAGCATTATCGCCTTTCTGTGCCAGGAGGTCTTTCCTACTCCCTGTTGCTTTCTCTAAAAATGTATTGTAGTGTACATTCCATGTTTCCATTATCAAGGTTGGCAGGTATGCTACAATGCTTATAAAGGATTTGTTGAGAAATTACCCGGAGACTGTTGTTTCTGACAAAAATAAACCCAGGAAGCTGGGAGTTTTGTTACAAAATAAGAGGGCATAAAAAGTCAGCTCCAGAAAGTAAAAATAAATACAGAATTGAATAACATGAAACACAGAATTCAATAGCTGGAGTAACTGTTTTTGAATTTTTTTACCCAAAGTCCCAAGGTCGCGATCCAAATAATCTCACTGACATGTGTGTGTGTACAGTGCCGTCAAGTTGCAGCCGACTTATGGCGACCCCTTTTTTGGGTTTTCATGGCAAGAGACTAACAGAGGTGGTTTGCCAGTGCCTTCCTCTGCACAGCAACCCTGGTATTCCTTGGTGGTCTCCCATCCAAATACTAACCAGAGCTGACCCTGCTTAGCTTCTGAGATCTGACGAGATCAGGCTAGCCTGGGATACACCCCTTTTATTAGTGGTTAAGAGTGGTGGTTTGGAGCGGTGGACTCTGATCTGGAGAACAGGGTTTGATTCCCCACTCCTCCACATGAGTGGCGGACGCTAATCTGGTGAACTGGATTGGTATCCCCACTCCTACACATGAAGCCAGAGGGGTGACCTTGAGCAAGTCACAGTTCTCTTAGAGCTCTCTCAGCCCCACCTACCTCACAGGGTGTCTGTTATGGGGGGAGGAAGGGAAGGTGATTGTAAGCTAATTTGATTCTTCCTTAAGTGGTAGAGAAAGTTGGCATATAGAAACGAATTCCTCCTCCTCCTCCTCCTCCTCCTCCTCCTCCTCCTCCTTCTTCTTCTTCTTCTGTTGTTATTGTCAGCCTGGATGTTCTATCGGATACATTTTTATTGCACTTCCTCAAGGGGCTACACAGTTCTCCTTCCCCTGTTTTGTCTTCCTAACAACACTATGAGGTAGGCTAGGTTGACAGCAAGTGTCATTGGCTGAAAATCATCCAGGCAACATTTATGGCAGGGTACACATTTGAACCTGGTTCTCCTACATCCTAGTCTGGCATTCTTGACAAATATACCACAATGACTTTCTAGCCATTTTTGTTGCTGGTTTTCTAGTTCATTTGTTCCTCCAATACCCATTTTACATCATTTTTAGGTGACATACATGCAAAGGACACAAAAATAATATTGAAAAAATGGTCTCTTTTAAATGAAAATGTTACCTCGAAATTCGAAAAACAAATCAAAATAAAACATACTACCCAAGCAAAAAATAATAAATAAATTTGGCCTTAGGCCAATACAAGGCTACATAAGCTCACTGATATGACATAGTGATGCCCAAAATGCTAATGGATACTAGCGCAGTGAACTTTAAAAGAGATGAGAGAAACACAGGTCTTTCAAGAACTGTTAGCTATGGTGGCAACAACCAAAGGTGAACTTTATTTAAAAGCAATCTAATTAAGCTATTTGTGAATTTTCAGAACCTACAGACCCTTGCCATGAGGACAGGAGATGAGAATCATTTTTCTTGTTATTTTCCAGCAGGAGAAAAAGGGCAAACAGGTCCAGGAGACATATGCAGGAGAGAATCTCAGAGGAAAAAATCCTCATCTGCAGTGTGTGTGAGAATTTGGCAGTGTCAAAGCTTTGATTTTGCAGCATCCTTGCTGAAACAGAAACATAAGGCACACTTACAGTGCCATCCTAAGCAGAGTTACACTCTTATGAGTCCATTAAACATGGGAATAATAAACATGAGACAACATTTCCTTAATGTTTACGTTCATGATGCATAAAAGGCAAACCATGATGGAATGGAGCAAATACCAGATAGAAACTCCCAATCGACAGGTCAAAAGAATAATTTGACTATACTCCACAGAACTGTAAAAATTAGTAAACACCAGTATACCAAGGTAACCCATCATTTCTGTGACTATAGATTACAAATGTTAAGCAGTTAATACGGAAGTCATTGTAGAACTAGGAATTTCTGTGGATGTAGAGCTTTAAAAAGTGACTGGGGAAGGCTTGGAATCAAGAAAATACTTTTCACTTGGTATTTCTGTGAATAAAGCAAATCCATTTCTCAATAACTTCTCAGATGCTATCTCTTCCTATGCACTGCCTGCTTCCCAAAATAAGATTTGAATTGCACAAATGAAATTAGAACGGCAAGGCATTGCTCTGAATTAAAAAAACCCAACCTTTATTCTGAAGGGGTTCGGGTAATCTACAAAGTTGTTAATTTGCAAGTTTCCCTAATTCACTCACAATAACCTGCAATATTAATGCAGGCAAGTGTCAATATTAGCACACAGTATTAGATGCGTAAAATACTTCCTGTTTGCTTTTTAAATAATAAAAAAACTGTATGGTAAGATTCAGGTACATCACTCTGAAATTTGTATTTTATTCGAGCTCCCTGGATCTCATTACATTAGGCAAACACTGCACCAGAGGAAAGTGGATCATGTAAATACCTCTAATATTATTCATGAATTTTCCCTACTGCTGTGGGTTGAAAATATGCTACAGATATTCTCTTATAAATGACCTTGTTTAAGTTCTGGTATTGTATTCCTATATATTTTCATTACTATTTAAGAGGCTTTGATTTACCTCACTGGATGTGATTTAATACTCTCTTCTTGCCTTCCATCAAGTTTTTTGCTGTTTTTTGTTTGCCTTCCTCTCCCCCCTACCCTCCAGCATCCTCTCTCTGGGTACTCTGGGCTATTGTTGCCAGTTTTTATCACTGGTTCAAACTGCCACTGAAACTTAATAAGTTTAGCCTTAGACAAAGTACAGTGTTTTAATGTGGCTTTTAAAAATCAGTCCGTAAGTTATGACTACTTTTTGCTGTGTCATCCACTGGTGGAAATGAGCCCATTAAATACTTGTTATAAGCTGTCGCAAAGTGTAATGCTGCTAGTATATTGGCTGCCGGGAAAATTGGATATATTGGTAGAACACTTCAGAGCACAGAAAGAGAGGTGTACATGCCACGTATAGTAATGCCATTGCAACCACCTTTGGGCATTGAACTGATCTTGATTTTTTTAATCCTATTAGCAAAATATGGTGCTTTTAGCTCAGCTTTTGACCTGTTCTACTATATATATTTATATATATATAGAACACTAGATAGATAGAGAGATAGAACTATATATATGCCTTATGGTATTTTTTATAATATTTCCGTCTCCTTCTTCCCCCATGCAGCCTCCACCTTGGAAAACTACCGTCTTTCTCAACAATGGGAGCCAGAGCAACTTATATGAGCATCCTCTCCTCCTCTTTATCTGCACAACAACCCTGTGAAGTAAGTTAAGCTGAAGGTATGTGACTGTTCCAAAATCACCCAGTGACCTTCCACAAGATGGGGATTCAAACCTGGCTCTCCCAGACCCTACTCTGAAGCTCTAACTGCTGCACCACACTGGCTTTCATTGGGTGGCTGCTGTTGAACATGAAAGTGGGGTGGTATCAAGTCACCCAGAGGTTGCTTCCAGGCCTAGAATAGCCAACCTCCACATGGGACATGGAGAACCCCCCCCCCCAGAATTACAACTGAATTCCTGCCCAGGCAGCGCAGAGCAGTTTAACCTCCCCCCGCTTCCTAGTCCGAGGCTCAGCAGAGCCTCGGGACCGGGAAGCGGGTGTGTGTGTGCGGAGGAGCAGTTTAAAGACCCACCGCCCCTCTTGTTTGGGCTTGCCTGACTGGTCCCAGTCGGTCTTGCAGCCTGGAAAGGGAGGCTGGAGCCTTCCCTGAAGCCCTGCTGTGCGAAAGCTCTGATCTCTCAGCGCGTGCACACAGTGGGGCTTTGAAGGCTTCAGCCTCCCTTTCCACGCTGCAAGCCTGACTGGTCCCAATCGGGCTTGCAGCCTGGAAAGGGAGGCTGGAGCCTTCCTCCTAGCCCTGCTGTGTGCACGCTCCACAGAGCAGGACTAGGAAACTGGAAGTGGAGTGCAGTAATCCCTCCACCCAGCCCTGGCCATAATAACCTCTCAGCTGTTGGTCGGGAAGCGGTGTGTGTGTGTGTGTGCGGAGGTTAAACTGCTCTGCGCTGCCTGGGCAGGCAGGCAGAACCTGGCAGAAACTGGGCAGGCAGTTTGAACCACCACCGCCCCCCTTCCCGGGTGTCCCGGGAAGGGGGGCGGTGGGGAAAGAGAAGGAAAAAGGAGGAAAAAGAAGAGAAATATATTTTCTTAAAGACCCAGCGGGTCTTTAAAAAAATTTTTTTTCTTCTTTTTCCTCTTTTAAAAACTAGGTGCGTCTTATGGTCAGGTGCGTGTTATAGAGCGAAAAATACGGTAATTTTTTTTATTTCAAATTTTTATGTAAGCCTGGGGCCCTTTTCAGCTTTGTAGAAAGATCTGTCTTGACTGTTCACAGCTCCAGTCATTGGAGTTAAGTATCCGAAATTTGTCCAACTTCACTACTAGAATATAATATTGTAGTATAGCAATTATTTGCAAAGAATTGGCTGGTCCACACAGAATAATCTAGTTGCAAATAGTGCTATAGCCAACAACAACACACAGTCCAATAATGTAGAGATACAGCTTACAGACTTTTAATTCTACAACAGCTTTTCTCATCACTGTCCTCTGCTTGAGATGTCTCGTGTTTCAAGGGTCTCTTGTCTGATGACATCAGCTGCTACATTACATCTTTGAAAACAAACTCTAAAGGGTCACTTGAAAGCTCTTCATTTGGTTTTTCATTACTGCATAACAGTAGCAGTAGTAGTCTCATGCATAACAAATAACACTCTCACAATATGAAGCCCTTTTACAACCCTTTCTTTTGTCAGTAACTCTTCCTTATGCTGTGTGCCCACAAAATGCCGGGAGAGGTGGAAGCTGCCTCTTCAAGCTGGAAGAAGCACCCTCTCGTCTGGCTAAGGTAAGCACGTTAGCAAAGCTAAGCTTTTCTATCCACTTTAAAAAGCAAGTCCTAGATTTTTTTTTACATTTAACTTTTAAAAAAGAGCATGCTATTGAGTTTCACTCCATTGAACCCAATCTGCAGAACTGACAGCATACCTTGAAAAGATTCCTACAGTAGATAATTAGAACAGTATAACGCAAGTATGGCATGAATTAACCTTTGCACTCACATATGAATATTCAATACAACTCTAGTTTCTTGGCGTGGATTGTTTTCAGTGATTAGCAGGACTGCCTATTAGGCTCTTGTAACATATTGATTGATACAAAATGGCACCAATTAGAGACATTTGAAAGGTCCAGAGCAGCACAGATTAGCTACATCATGCTAATATTTATGAGTTCTCAATGAAAAAGATAAAGAAGATGGAAGAGGTGTTAAATTTTGCAACTGAACAGTAATTATTCATTTCAGTATGAAAAGCAAGAGCACCAGTAGTTTTTTATGGCTTGTGGTCCCCCTTACATACTTACGATGCCTATTGAAAGAGTGAATATGTGAGCTGTTCAAAATCAAAACCTGGTGGTAATAACCATTTGTCCACCATGGTTTACATATGGTGATGATTTTTATTAAAGCTGCTGGCTCTCCAGTGCTTTGTTAAGGAGATTGCTGCTTCATAGTACAGGATAATTGGTTTATATGTCATCAACAAGAACTAATGGCTAGGAGATGATTGCATAACGGTGGGGATCTCTCTAGGTTTTTGAATGAGATGCCGTCACAGCTTGCACATAAGGTGTGTCAGAAGCAGCAGCTTTACAGGGACAGAGAGAAGGTGAAGTTTGGGGAAAGGAGGGGATGTTTTTCCCCTCTGGAGGAAATGTCTAGACTCTCTGGAGCCTGCAGATCAGCTGTAATTCTGGAAGAACTCCAAATCCCACCTGGAGGTTGGTAACACTGTTGGAAACTGAAACAAACTTTGTATTTTCCCCAAAGCAAAGAACCATCTAGCTTTCCTTCATTTCCTCATTGCAGGAGGTTCTTTGGAAGAGACCAGGAGGCATTGTCTTTCCATCTGCAGAGACCTCCTATTCAGAATATGCTGCTAGTGTTGTAGAATTTTCTTATGGCTGCCATTTTGGCAGGGCCCCTGCTAATCTTTTTCAACATTTCAACAGTGCCTGCAGGCTCAATAATTGGGGACATTGGGTTAACCCAAGTCATTTTTAATGAGAAAGAAAGAAAGACTGTGAAAATGTAAATAGTTCAACATCAGACATTGATTTTCCTCTTATCAGTTCATCGACTGATTCCTGAGTGAAGGTAAATAGCTGTACATTTGCACTGTGGGATTATTTTTGTAGGCTGCGTATGAATGTTACATACTCTCTGCTTCCCTGAGTAGTGTGGAGTTTCAGGGATAGCATTAACAGGGTTAGTTTCCTTTTGGTGAAAGGTTTATGCATCTAATATTAGCTCTATTTACAAATATAGAAGCATAGACAAAAGGACCCATTTACCAAGCAGAAGATTCCCCAGAAAATGTGCTGGCCATCACATCCCCTTTCCCATTGCATGGACAGTTTATTATACTTTAAATGGGAACAGTTTCTGAACTGAAAAAGCTAGATATTCCTGGGCACCGCCCCAAAAAATCTGGAAATTTCCCAGACCAGAATTGGCATCCCTAGATCCAAAAGGGGTGTGTGGAATGGTATAGCCTGATCTTGTCAGATCTCGGAAGCTAAACAGGGTCAGTACTTGGATGGGAGACCACCAAGGAAGGCTTTGTAGAGGAAGGCAATGGCAAATCAGCTCTGCTTAATCACTTGCCTTGAAAACTATATGGAGTTGCCATAAATCACCTGTGACTTGATGGCAATTTATACTCACATCCAGTTTCCAAACACAGGATTTCAGCTTTCACTGGCCACCAGAAGTTTCCAAGTCCAGAGGCATTATTTTCTGTTCTTTGATGAAGAAGAATACTTACAATCACCTTCCCTTCCTCTCCCAACAACAGACACCCTGAGAGGTAGGTGGGCTGAGAGAGTGTGATTAGCCCAAGGTCACCCAGCTGGCTTATTGTGTAGGAGTGGGGAAACAAATCCAGTTCACCAGATTAGCCTCCGCCGCTCATGTGGAGGAGTGGGGAATCAAACCTGGTTCTCCAGATCAGAGTCCACTGCTCCAAACTACCGCTCTTAGCCACTACACCATGCTGGCTCTTTTAGAACAGCGATGGAAAAACTATTTTATTCTGTCTTTTAAGCTATTAATCTCTGGCTCTCTCTCTGTCTGTGTATCAGTACATTAAAGCTAACAGCAAATTATCATATATATAATTTCCTATTAGCTTTAATATACTGATTGTTATTGTTTTTATTTGGGTGTTGTAATTTATTGAATAATTTGCGAACTACAAGAAAAGTGGCTTATAAATAGAAATGATAGACCAATCAATCAATTGATCAAAAAAAAAAAGAAAAGAAAAAAGGATTGGATTATAAAGTCCAGGTGTTCTTGTCACTGTCTGCATGACATCTTATGCTTATTTTGGGCAAATATGAACCGAGCCATTCCTTATTTTATAAAATGGAACAGCTGCCCTGGACATCCATGAACAGGTTATATTTCTGGTTACAGTGGCACAGAGCACTATTAATCTGTACCAGAGGTATACATTTTAATATGTCCTCATCCTCAATCATGATAATGACATGATACTAATTTTATTTGAAATTCAAGAAATTGCTGAACAGATTTCCAAACCATTTCCTTCCCCCAAGACACCTTTTGTTTTTACTCTGAGCATGTATACACACAGCTCTTGAACATGTTGAAGTCAGCGCAATATACTTTTTCCTCAAAGTATTTCTGTGTGCTGAACATGTTTGGTGGCTTGTTAAATGTGTTTCCGGATCATGATTCAAACTTCCCACAAAAGCGGACCAATGTTCCTGGTTGCAATTTTGATGTCCATTTAACCATTTACAAGTCTAATCAGTACATGAAAATCCACTGGGAGAAGCTTAGTGTTGAGTTCACCATATAATAACATGTGTGTAAAGTGCCATCAAGTCTCAGCTGACTTATGGCAACCCCGCAAGGGGCTTTCAAGGCAAGGGAGAAGCAGAATCTTCCTTGGTGGTCTCCGTTCCAAGCACTGACCCTGCTTAGCTTCCAATATCTGATGAGATCAGGCTATACCATGCTACCTTCTCTCCCTTATATAATAATAGTTGCATTTAAATTATAATATCTGATAATTCTAGTCTTCCTTTTTGCATCCATCATTCTGTAGGGCAAACACAGCATTAAAATTAGAAATGAATTGCCCCGAGCTTTCAGTTCTAGAAGCCCCTGAAAATCTGTTTTTCAGAGAGCTGCCAATAAAAGCAAAAAGCAAAAGGTAGCACAGGGGACAATCAGGATTGTTCAGCAGTGCTGATCTGGGGTCATCCATGGTTTGCTTCAACTGAAGTTGGACATAAATATATGTGGAATTGAACTGAGTCATTTAATTGTTTCTTATATTGAATATAAGGAGTCCTTGATTTAATTTGTCAGTGGACCTTTAGAAACACAATAATGGGACAATGTGGCTGAGATTTGTGCTGAGGCTTAATAATGCTTGCTGGTGTACTGAATTTCCATAGACCACTTTAGCTATGCAACATGATGAGCTTTCTGCCCATGACCTCAAAAAAGGAGGAAAATGTTTTACAGTTGTAATAAAGACATTGCATTAGATAAAGTTATTTTCAGTGGCTCTTTCCAAAAGATTGAGAGTCAATTACGCCAGCCAGGTTCATCTTCAGGACAGCTGCACAGAAGGGTATATTGTACTTTTCAAGATGATTTAGAGATATAATGTCAGAGGTTGATACCAAGACCTTCTTTTCTCCCAGCGGGATATGAATAATTCCATTGAATTCCATGGAGTGAGTTGTATTCAGTGGGTTGACAATTCTAGCATTCAGCCTTCCTTATATAGACGCAACATTAGAGCATTTCTTGTTAAACATTGACACAACTAGACCAGTATTATGGAAATTAAATTTGAGGAAAATGTGCCATTCTGATCCAATTATTTTTATATTGTAACTGGATCTATTTGGCGGTCACGGGAACTTCATTAGAACACTACCAAGTTGTTACTAGTAAATAGTCATAAACTGTGAGAAAATGTGTGACATAATAATTTAGAGGGTTGGGTTAAAATTAGCGGACAAGGACATCCAATGAAAAGACAAGCTTTCATTAATGAGCAGACAGAGTACACATTTGAGATAATTATGTTCCCATTTTAGAATTGTAAACCAGTCTGTATAATGGTGTTCCAGTAACCATACAACAAAACAACAGCAGCCACTCTGTTGCCTCCCAACAACTACTATTCTTTGGGATTCAAACACTCCTCAGACTCTAGCAGTTAAACCTCAGGGTGAGGAGTGGATGCCTCCTGTGTCTTTGTATGCATACATGTAGATCTATGTGAATGCACACCACACAGTGCCATTTGGCTTTCTGCATTGCTAAAGTATGGTTTGAACTGCTGATCAATGATGGATCTACTATGAAACCAGTGAAGCTTAAGCTTCAGGGGTCCCTAATCCCGGAGGGGCCCTGAAGCAACTTTTTCATAATGAGTGAATTTTTCAACAAAATCAATGGTGTTTTTTTAAGTGTTTGTTATTAAAATTAGGTTATTTTAGTGATAGAATCATAAGCCAATGGGTTGAAGTACTTAATATTGATCTTAGAATATGCTCTACTACACATTTCATATGGCCTCAAAATGTCCCTGTAATTGGTCAAGTTTCAAAATTTTCTCGGGGGCTTGCAGTGCCCGAACCCCCAGCTGTATGGGCTTGCTGAGCTCGCCAGAATCTATTCATAGCCTGCATTTGGGCAGGTGGCTCCTCAAATCCATTGTTGGTGCACAGCTTAATAGTTCCATAGCTCAGCCCTTAGGCTACAGTCAATTGGAACCATAAAAAGACATCTGAATTCTCAATTCAGGCTGCACTAATCTCGCTTGTTCATTTTAGCACCAAAAATCAGATTTTCACCTCTTGATCCTAACGAGCCCCCTTTGATGACCTTCTGCCTCTTTATTAGAGAATGAATCAATACATCTGCCATAGAACAACCCCATTGAAGAAGATAACAGTGGTTACCCACTTGTTATTGGTGGGAAGGGGCTCACTGTATGGCTCATTTTCAAGGTCTCCACCCCAACACCCTGTTCTCCACTATTTGGGCCTTGAGGTCCTTGCAAGGGCAGCAAGGCCCTTTGGACCTTGTTGGATGTTGCCCTATTGTTGCTGGTTGTGAAGGGCCCCCCATAACAGTTCAAGCTTCAGGGTCCCAAAAATGTAGGTCCTCCACTGCTGCTGATCAAATATTGTTGGGTGATTTTCTGGCACAATGTTAGTCAAAAGACCATTTACTTTTTAAAAATGTCAACGTTGTAGAGGAACAGTTTACAGGATTAACCCAAACCGAAAATAACCCCGATATTAGCTGTTTTGGAAAATTTCTGGATTTAGTTTTACCGGATACCAAAACCTGGGGATAAAGCTGAAGTTGAATAGACAATTCCAGAAAAAGCCAAATAGATATTTGGCTTTTCAGGTTTGGTTATTAGCTTTTGCTCAGAGGCATGGCTCTGTGCTTTCTCCCCTTTTCTTTCTCTCTTTTTTGACTGGTTTTGTTAGGGTCTCATAGTTGGGGCCCTTTTGAGATACAGTTTTTTATAAGGCGGGGCTCACCCAGTCCCATCCAGAGGGAGATACCCTCCAACTAAAAGAGCCTGCTCCAACAGCCACCCACCAGGCTTCCAAAGGAGATTTCTTCATCCATGTGGATGAGCAATCTCCTTCAGACAGCCCCCGTGATCATGACTTCAGTCGGCTCCAATATCACCACCACCACCCCATGAAAACCTGCTTTCCAAAAGAAGGTTGCCCTGAGTAGAGGTTTCATTTCCCCACACCGTGGCCATCTTTTGGAATCAGATTTTTCATGACCACAATAAAGGACTGTTCACAGGATGTCATTTGCCACCAAAAGGAATGTTTTCCTTTTTTTTATTGATTCTTTTTATACAAATTTCAATTATATATTTCTTATTCTACATACATTGTTCGTATAATATACTTTTCTCATTCCCTTCCATCCCTCCCATCCCCCTCCCTAGCCCCACTCCTTCTCCTTATAATTTTTAGTCTCTTGATCCCAGCCATGGGCACAAAGTCTGGATCTTCCACCAAATGTCTTTTCTTCCTTCCACTGATATCCACTCTAAGTAGGTCTTCCATCTACTCATGATTTTCCTTCTCTTGTCTTCCCATGAAGTCTTCTGGCGCATCATCTCGACGATATCCGACTGTATAAATTCAAACAGATAGTTGTGCCAGATTTCTATAGTCCATTTACTTTTATCCTTCCAACCCAGAGCTATTACTGCTTTGCTTGCTAATAGCATAGCCTTGAGTATGGCCTGATCCCTCTTGTTTACCCCCGAGTTCTCTGTTGTGCTCATTAACATTAGCTTAAAATCTATGGTTCAGGATACTTTACATATTCTCCTTATAATTTCTAATATTTGTGTCCAAAAGTCCCTAACCTCTGGGCATTCCCACCACATGTGGGAAAACCAACCCTTAGATTGTCTACAATGCCAACACATGGGGCTTAGTCCTGGAAACATGTTCGCTAATTGAGCTGGTGTTTTGTACCATTTTGTAAAAAAATTGTTCCAATTCATTGAATTTAATCACTTTTATTTCCTCTAGTACTTTCATAATTTTACTTGCTGTGTTTTCTGATATCTGAGCTTCCTTACTCCAAGTTTTTTTGTAAATATGTTATTGTCTTATCTTTATTTGAAATCATTTTCCTGTAGATTTTTCCTGCCAATCCTTGTTTTGATTTTTGCATTTCTTTATATATTTCTTCCATTGGTTCCTCTGACTAGGGCTGTCAATTCGGTTCGGGCCGAACTGAAAATCAACCGAATTTCCCCTGATTCGGTGATTTTCTGTTCGGACGGATCCGAACTCAAAACTGGCGGGCAACCGGGGGGGCTGAATTCAGCGAGTTCGGGAGTTCGCGAATAAATTCGGCAAATTCGGCCCCCCTTCAGGGGAGCCCGCTGAAAGGCACGGGCTGCCCTTTAAACTCATCTGAGCCTCCCAGCTGGGAGGCGCAGATGAGTTTAAATGACAGCCCGCGCCTCTCCAGCAGAGCCCGCTGAAGGGGGACGGGCTGTCATTTAAACTCATCTGTGCCTCCCGGCCGGGAGGCACAGATGAGTTTAAAGGGCAGCCCGCGCCTCTCCAGCGGAGCCCGCTGAAGGCGGGCGGGCTGTCATTTAAACTCATCTGTGCCTCCCGGCCGGGAGGCTCAGATCAGTTTAAAGGGCCCCCGCGCGCCTTCAGGGAATCCCTTTGAAGGCGCGCTGGGGCCGAATTTTCCCCCAAACTCCGGATCCCCCCGAATTACCAGGGATCCGAAGCGGGGGAGTTCAGACTTCGGCACGTACCGAACCCACAAGGGTCAAATTCGGCCGAATCCGAACTGTACTGAATTTTTTTTTGACAGCCCTACCTCTGACCATATTTCCCCTTTTTCGTTAATCATTTTAACCCTTCTATAAAGGCCTGTTGTTTTTCAAAAGGAATGTTTTCCGTGCCTTGTTTCTCTTGCATTTAAGCCTTTCCCCTCCGTTTGGAAGCTCATTTGCATGGACATCATGCAAAGCGATCCAGAAACGAAGGCAGCCCCCAGACTTTGAGGTGCCAGCCAGGCAATCAGCTCTTTCCATCAGTCCTCAACAATTCTGAACTTTTGAACCTGAAAACCGATGGACAGCTCAGCTTGCAAATGCCGGAAAAATGGGGGTGACCCCTTTGTGAGCCCATAAAATTGGATCCTTTGTCCCAAAGTTCACCAAACGTTGGTGACCTTTGAAGGAGAGTCCCTTGCAGCCATGCTGCAAATTTGGGGATTCTACCTCCAAAAATGCCCCCCTAGGAGCTTTGGAAAAAAATCCCCTAGGCTATAATGGACCCGAATTTTTCAGTAAACCTGAAAATAAGCTGAATACTGAAATTTACTGGTATGGGTATTCGGCTTATTTTGGGTTTACCCCCAAAAATGGGCCCAATAAACCCAAACCCAAAAATTATCATTTTTTTTAATTTATTTTTTTGCACAACACAATACAGGATGCAGAGCAGAGACTTTAACAAGTTGCTTGGAGAAAGGCAAGCAGTTATCCTTGGTGTGAGAATTGGGATGTTTTCAGGTTGTGTCCCAGTTTTCATCTGTGATGCATTGAAGGTTTGCAGAAAACTTTATATTCTTTCTGATTACTAATCCCAACCCTAGCACTAAATAGCTTTCAATAGTTGTTGATTTTGAGTCAAGCGATTCATCTGATTTTTCTCTCTCGTTATGCTAAAATGGTATTTTATATAATGAAAAAAGCCTGCTACTTGTAATTGCTACTTGCTCTGATATTCCAAAATTTAGATGTTTGATTTCTCTTTCTTTCTTTCTTTCTTTCTTTCTTTCTTTCTTTCTTTCTTTCTTTCTTTCTTTCTTTCTTTCTTTCTTTCTTTCTTTCTTTCCTTCCTTCCTTCCTTCCTTCCTTCCTTCCTTCCTTCCTTCCTTCCTTCCTTCCTTCCTTCCTTCCTTCCTTCCTTCCTTCCTTCCTTCCTTCCATATTTTATAGGCTATAAACATTCCTGGAATGTATGATCAGTTAGTGCTGCATTCTTAGTATTTCCCACTCCCCATCATCAACAGCTAAAAACACAGAAATTCCATCTTTCAACCTAATTCTAGTTCTCAGTATTTCCCAGTATTCCCTTCCTGTAATATGGACAACTAAAAATTTTCAAGGCGAGTAGCTTCCTTTCTTGACGTCAGTCACGAGTACCATGGTTAAAAGTAAAATGATGCATTTGACAGAAAACAATTCACAATGTAATGAAAACGGACAGACAGAATAGAATATGAAGTAGATATTATCAGTCACCATGGTCTTAAATGCAGAATATTATAAAACTTGGTTTATCTCCCAGATTAAGGTTACCTTGGACTCAGAATGGAGTTTTGGGCATTACCTTCTGCTTCCACTATAGGGCCAGGTGTTCATTTTGATCCAAATGCATTTCAGAATTTCACATCTAGCAGGCTACCAGTGACACATCTCATCAGGTCTTGTAGAACTATGTTGGCTGGTGATTCACTTCTACTATTAGAAGAATTGTAAGACAATTCACAATTCAATAAAGCAATCTGTAGAGTGCCCATACCCATTTTGGTCAGCTCACCAATTAAGATAATTTACGAAGAGCCTGCTTCCATCTTCTGATTTGTAAAGGATTTGGTCTCTCTTCCCACAAGCATTTTACTAATATCAATCTTGATAAGATTTTTTTGGGGTGGGGTGGGGGTTGTATCAAACTTCTGGTTGGGGCAGCCTCACACACAAATTTCCATGGGGATTAGAGGGCCTGCTGTGAAGAGAGGGACTCAGGCAAAATTATTCCCACTTTATTTCACTAGTGGATCTTCAATCTGGTGACACCATCCGGTGGTGATGCCTTGTCTGTAGAATACCCTTCTGATTGAGATTCAGCATGTTCTGATCCTACTCTCTTTTAGGGGCCTTTGCTTAAGCCTTTAATTAATTGGCTAACCTTTTATAGAACTATTCTGAGAACAGTTTTATGGGGCTCACTTTAAGCTGCTGAACGTTTTGTGCTGTCTGTTCTAGCTGGATTTTTAATGTGGGGCTTTTAATAGTTTGTTATTTTTAATGATTATGTGCTGCTTGACGTTTTTATCATGTTTTACTTTGCAAGCCACCTCAAAGAGGTTCCCTGGAGAGGTGCTGCAGAAATATTCTAAATAAATAAATAAATAAAAGTCTACAATTAAAAAAGAACACCGTGAAATATGTTTGATCACGTGTCTGTATTTTGTACTGATTAATAAGACTCCACACATACAGGCAAAATTTGCAAGTGAAAAAGGAGGGTTTTGGTGCCTAACAAGATTTTTAGAGCATGCCTATTATATTAGGTGCTGTGGAACACAGGCAGGATGGTGCTGCTGCAGTCGTCTTGTTAGTGGCTTCCTAGAGGCACCTGGTTGGCCACTGTGTGAACAGACCGCTGGGCTTGATGGGCCTTGGTCTGATCCAGCAGGGCGTTTCTTATATTCTTATGTATGTTCTACTCTATGGGGATCAAATCTGTAGACCTTGTAGAGATCTGTAGAGATTATGCCTGCCCTCTCCAGTGTTCTGAGGCACTGAGGGAGGGTACAGCCAGTGTTCACCCACAAAAATAAACCAATGGATTAGGACACATGTGTCTGTTTCAAGCTTCATATTAATTAGTCCCATCCTGTCAAGGCTGTGCAACACGCAGAAAATATAACTGCAGGAGTTAATAAACTGGGAATTTAATTCTCCACAACCAGTTAGTGCTCTTTGAATGTGGTCAAGGTGCATTTGAAAAGTTCATTGACTGTGGCTGTATGCAATTGCAAATACTCTGGGAAATTAATTTTTTCCTGAACCTGCTGGGAATCTTACTGCAGAAGAAGGAATTGAAGTTATGCCCACTAATGAATGAGCACCATAAAAGCAGGAAAGATTAGACAGTGGGGCCACGAGGATAGATTTGACTGAACTTGGGTGATTTCATTGCATGTTCTACAACAGGGACAGAAATCTTTCCCACCCCCCAAAAATGAGTAAAAAAGCCACATATCCTGCTGTAGATGTTCTTTAATTTTTAGCTTGTCAAAATACTTTTCAGATTCATTGAAACATCTCTGCTTGGCATAAAATAGACCACAGCTCTACTTAAATTAATTTTGGCTTGTTCTGTTACCATATGTGGTAATATTAGTTTAGGGAATTCCCTGTTATTTTAGATACTGTAATGGTATAATCTTGCACCAAATTCAGGCACAGTACACATGTTGTCACCCTGACCAGGGTAGCCCAGGCTAGCCTGATCATGGCAGATCTCAGAAAAACTAAGCAGGGTTAGTCCTGGTTAGTACTTGGATGGGAGACCATCAAGGAATACCAAAGTCATTATGCAGAAGAAGGCAATGGCAAACCACCTCTGTTGGTCTCTTGCCTTGAAAACCCTGCTGGGTTGCCAGAAGTCAGCTGTGACTTGATGGCACTACTTGTGTGTGTTAAATGCTGTCAAGTCACTTTCAGTTCATGGTGACCCTATGAATCAATGTTGTCCAAAACATCCTATCATCAACAGCCTTGCCCAGGTCTTGCAAACTGAGGGCCATGGCTTCCTTTACAGAGTCAATCCATCCATCTCATATTGGCTCTTCCTCTTTTACTGCTGCCTTATCATTATTTTCTTTTCCAGTGACCATTGTCTTCTCATAATGTGACCAAAGTTTAGTCTCAGTTTAGTCATTTAGCTTCTAGGGACTTTGCACACAAGCATACATGTTCTCCAGTTCTTTTGGCAATGACAAAGGAGAAAAAGCTTGTCAATGATGCTCATACAGATCCCTTTTATAAAACCTTGTTCCACTAGTCAGCTGTTCTTTAGGGAAAAGTAGGCGGCAGAATCTGTCCTACCTAAACAGCTGATATATGACATTTTGGCACAGTTCAGATATAAAACAAAACTGTGGCTTATTTTTTAAACTATGGTTAGTTTTAAACTAGGATTAGGCTAGCAGATAATCACTCAAATTCTGGTTTTCCTTGACAAATACTGGTTTCATAACCTTTTCTCTGTACAAAAACATTGCTGGGGAAAAAGCCAGAATTGGATCCTGCAGATCTGTTCTGTTAGTAGCAGTGTTACCCTTCAGTTCAAGGATCTTTCCTCAGATCCAACAAGCTCTTCTTCTGGTGGAAGAGCCATTGGTTCAGGGGAAGGCTCCCAGCCCTAGAGAAAAACACCAACACTGGTGGAATGGATCAATAGGAGCCAACCCTAAGCCAAGGTTAAGGCAAAATGTCTGTGTTTATACATCACATGAAACCATAATTAAGTAACGGAGGTTTATAAATCTGCCATGATTTCAAACCATGGTTAATGAAGTCATGCATGTTCAGACAGCACACAAGTCATTGTTGATTTAATTAAACTGTGGTTTCACATTATGTCACGTTATGAGACATTATCTTGTAAACTGGTTTCCACATATGCTACCTTACTTCTGGATCACATACTCAGCATTTGTTTATGTGTATAATTTTCCCGTCCAGCCAGAGATTAATATGCATCATGCTCCTAGCTGTATCAAGGAATCTATGTAAATTCAAATGAAGTTACTCTAATTATTTGGCTAAGGTTCTGATGGACATTCCATTTTTGTATGCAGATGCCAATTCGCTTTCAGTGCCCTTTGAAATCCTGGAGTTTTCTTTCATCATATATTCAAATGGGAAAAGAAGCTGGGTTATGTATGTTTCATGTTCTAAAAAGATAAAGCCTTGTTGCATATCTTTTCAAGCTGCGCCTTTGGCATAGAAACCCTATTCCTGAATTCCAGATGTGTGGGGCTGGCCATGGTTACTGAATTTGATTAAAGATTTCTATTTTATTTTCCAATTTAAAAAGCATTGTTCACCTAATATAATTTATAGTAAAGAAAATGAGCTATATACTGTGGTTGTGAATTGCCATGAAAATTGGTATTCCAATGTGCTATAAATAAAATCCACTTTCCCACAAATCTTTCAAGAAAACTCTGTTCTTTTGCTTTTCTATAATACATTAATTTACTCGGAAATTCCAGGCAAAATGTTCCTTTAGAAAGGAAACAGGTACAGGACATGTTGTAGAGTCAGTAGCCAGTAAGATGCCTCTAGGAAGCCCACAAGCTTGACATGCAGTAGATTTCCCTGTACTTCGTCCTCAGGATCTGATATTAAGTGTATGGCCTCAGAGGGCAATTCACTCATATCCAATAGATATCACCTGCCAATCTGCCCAGGGGAAATTCCCTCTTGACTCCAAAGACAGCAATCTGCAGGGTACCAATGGCAGAAACAAATGCCCTCATCTTAGTCTTTCAGCAACAACATCTGTAGCTTGACTAATTTCATATGCCATGATATTATACTTCTTTATAAATCTTGGTCTTTTTTGCAAGGTTTATCTTAGATTGCCCAGTTCCCTTTTAACCCTTGCCCCATTGTCCACTTCCTGTCCTCTTATCATCAAAATATGTACATGGAGATAACCATCATAAGTAAGGAAATACTCTATTTGACATTCAAGGGCTGATAGGAATGTACTTCAAAGATCTGGCAAGATAACAGAGGGTTAAAAGTGATTGTGCTTTAAAACAATGGAATTTACATGCTTCAGAGGTTTCCTTTCCCCTTATCTTCTCTGTGAGGAATTAATAAGTTAGAGACATTTGGCTCAGAATGGTGTCTTGATTGTATGCCTTTTATTAAGTAGCTGAGGCGTGAGGAGACTGTGGAACTCAGTAGATTTTCATAAGGTACTTGTTCAAAATCTGACTGCTGTACCTCAGTGTCCTTACACACATGGAACAGTTTATTCTGCAGTCACGAAATATGTGTGTCTGGGTTATTTATAACAAAAAGCATATTTAAGCAATAGCTGTCCATAATGCAAAAGCCTGTTGGAGCAATCCCCAAACTCCGTGATTCGATTCCTATTTCATTGTTTATTGGGTGTTCTCAGTTGTCGGACTGAATTGTTTTATATATACATACAAACACACACACAGACACACACACAGACACACACAGTAGTCCCTCTTGAGTTTCAGTGATAAAGGCAGGCTATAAGTGAGGGGAATAAATAAATAAAAGATAAGGACATTCATTATGGTATAGGGGTTAGACTGTTGGGCTAGGAACATGGAGATCCATGTTCAAAGCATGAAGTTTGTTGGATAATCATGGGCCAATCATTCTCTCTCTTTGGTGCTATTTACACAGCCCAAACAATGCACTTTCAATCCACTTTCAATGTGCTTTGAAGGTGGATTTTACTGTGGGAACTGGCAAAATCCACTTGCAAACGATTGTTAAGGTGCACTGAAAGTGGATTGAAAGTGCATTATTTGGGCTGTGCAAATAGCACCTTTCTCTCAGCCTAATTTACCTCGCGGTGCTGTGAGGTACATTATCCTTCTATAATGGAGTAGCGGAGGACAAGTCTTTGTGCTCTTCCATGTGACAACTCTTCAGGTAGTTGAAATGTGCACAAGTCTTCGTTTTCTCTTCTCCAGGCTAAGCACATATCCGTTCCCTCAAATCTCTCCCTGAAAACTTTTTGTCCAGACCCCTTGATCATCTTTGTTGCCCTACCCTTAACCCATTTCAATTTCTGTTTCTTAAAGTGAGGTACTCATAACTTAACAAAATGCTGCAGATGGTTTCTGACTAGCACAAAAGTGAAGAGGTGTAGGGCTATTGCTAATTGGGACTTAATAAAGCTTTCAGGGATCCGCTTGTTTTAAACCAATGCAATTAATACAAGGCACTGGAAAAGGTGGGCTCTAGTTTGTAAAAGCTTATGCTGGAATAAAATTTTGTTATTTTTTAAGATGCCACAAGATTCCTATGTATGTTTATGCAACAATAGCTACCGCTCTGGAATTCTTGTGAGTTGGATACTATACCTCTATTAATGCAGTCTAAAATCACATTAGCCTTTTGTGTATGTGTGTGGCTGTATCATTCTGTTGACCATGTTCAGCCTGTGACTGCTGTTAACCAGCTAATATCTTTTTCATGTGCCAAGCTAGGTTGCTCCCATGCATGTGATTCTTTTTTGCTTCAATGCAGAATTTTGCATTGTCTCTGTTGAATTTTGTTTCAGCCCAGCCTTCCAACTGGCAAGGTCATTTTGAATTTTATTTTTGACTTCTAAAATGCTTGCTGCTTTCCCCAATTTTATGGCATCTCCAAATCTGATAAAGATTTCCTCCACCATTTCAACCGTGTCAGTGATAAAAACGGTGAATATTACTGGGCTCAGTCAGGACAGAGCCCTGAGGCACCCACTCTTGACCTCTGTCCAAATTGATAAAATTAGCACTCTTTGAGCGTGGTTCTCCAGTCAGCTGTGAACCCACCTGATGGTACTATCCTTTAGCCCCTATTTCACCAGTTTGCTAAATAAAATACCATGGGGGACTTTGACAAACACCTTGCTGAAATCAATGTAATCTGAATAAGGATAAGTTTAACGTAATATAAATATATATAACATAAAAATATAACGTAAAACCGAAATTGGGGTAGAAATTTTTGTGCGGTTTACGTTATATTTCCATCAAGAATCATTAATAGCACAATTGTGCAGTTTATTTCAGTGTATAAGTTTTGTTATAATCCTTGTTTCATAATTTCTGTTTTGTATTTTTCATTTGTATTTTGCAATTAGTTTCACAATAGCAACGATGCAATGCTGTAAATTGCCTTAATGCTTGGGCTGTTTTTGACATTGTTTATTAGCATCTGCTGTCGGACAGACTCTTTGTTTGCTATATGATGTTTTTGCATATGTTTGAGTTTGATACACAATAAATTGCTATTAACGGACTTTGACAACCACCTGGAGGTTGGCAACCCTAGTCCTTCTGCATCCAAAGCTCAACCACTGAGCAACAGCCCCACACCCTTAATGGTTCCAGTTAATGTGCATGCATGTTGCTCTATGTGTCACCCCTAATTTCTGTGGATTGCAAAGGTAGTTTGCCACAATCTGGTGTCAGACTAAGATGCAGGCGTGAACAGAAGGGAAGCCATTATGGGCTGGAAATCACCCTGAAAAACTTGTTCTTGTGGGAAATGTGAAATTATTTGGTCTCCTTTTGAAATGTTGGCAGAGGTTCCAGGACATGGAACCTAATGTCAGGCGGCCGAAGATTAAGCTACTGCAAACAGAAATGATGGATAAACATGACAAGAATAAACATTCAGATAAGATATATGAATCTGCTGTCAAGGAAAAGGAATAGGGGGTGGGTGCCCACTGGACAGTGAAGCATATGTACTTGTATACTTCCAATATACTTTAATAAAATAAGAATAAGACACATGGACAGAAAAGAGGAGAAAGGATCTCACACCAGACATTGTTGGCTATTTAATTGGGTTTTGGCTAGAGCCAATTTGACAAACCAGATAGACCTGTTTCTGAAAGGCAGAAGCTGGCTAATGATTTACAAATTACAACACAGATTTCGGCTGAAACCACAGGCAAAGAAGTAGGTAGTCAACCTGTCCTGGCCACAGGGAATCCTGCCAATTTAGATGGATTTAATCCAAGAAAGATTTCACACAGAAAAGGATTTTTAAGTAGAACATAATGGAATAAAACATTTTGATTTTTAGGGAAGAGTCTTTGCGTTCATATTAAGTAGAAGGCTTGATGATTAATCTGATAACTAAGGGTAAGTCAGGCTAGGTGTTAGGAAATGAAAATGCAGGAAAATCTGTTAAGCGTTTTTCCTGGCATTCCGGGCTCTGTTAAAACTGCTGCAGCAGATGTTAGAATAAAAAGGCGTGTACACAGATATACACATACCCTTCCCTTTTCTCATGTATTTGAAATTCTTTATGCAGTATATTTCTGTGCGACACTAGTATGTAACCATGTAATTATGCTGTGCTATACATACATACATATATATATATATATATATATATATATATATATATATATATATATATATATATATATATATATATATATATATATATATATATATGTAAAGTGTAGACGACTGGAGAAGGCAATGGCAAACCACCCCGTAAACATAGTCTGTTGCGTAAACGTCATGATGTGATGTCACCCAATGGGTCAGTAATGACCCAGTGCTTTACCTTTTTGTACATGTGTATGCCATGCATCTATACACACCTGTTCTATATATCCATTAATGTTAAGAACCCCCAAGAGGGAATTTTTTTAGGGGACCTATGAATGTACAAAGGGGTGGCTGTCACCGGAGTTTGGTTCAAGAGACAGGTCACGTAAGCACTGTTGAGTCCGATTCAAAGGCATCGTTGGAACAGTTACAACTTTAGGATGACCTGACCCAGCCATTATGAGACTTCTGGCCAGGGGAAACCCATAAGGAACATGCATGCTTTCTGGTAATTTTTAGATTGTTGTGTGTGATTTTTTTTGTCAGAATCCACATGGAAGCCCCTGTCAGCAAGTTGGTAAAAATCCAAGTTGGGTTGGGGCATCATGATCAGTGCTCATGAGGGATGATCAGAGGAAATCAGAGAGAAATGTTCCAAAGCCTTTCTTCCTTACTTCCTCTTTTTCAGATACCAGTTGAGGAAACCAAACTTGCTAAAAGTGATGTGTCTTCCAGGAGGACTGATTCTTTGACTGACTGCCTATTTGCTTTGATGCCTTCTTTCATCGGGACTGGTGAGATTACTGTTCTATAACTGTGTATCATACAACATTAGCAGCTAGATTAAGTCAAACTGTATTCCTTGTATTGAGGTGCATTCTGGACATTTCATCATGTAATTAAAGGGAGGCAAAATTCTTTTAAAACTTATATACTAGTAAAATTCCATAAAACTATATAACCTGGTATACAAACCGTTTTTCATAGAGGTGCTATTCCCTGCATAAGAGTTAAAAATCCCTCTTGCAGTATAGGCTTAGCCTGGGAAACCAAGTAGGTTTTATACTGGGATGTTCCCTCTTTTTTGCCCTGAACTTAGTCATCTTGGCTTCAATGGCCAGGATATACAAATGAGGAAGATCACTTGAACTGGAGAATTTAATAAAATTTGGCCTATTTTTACCAGCACAAAAACAAACACATTTTCCTTATCAAGTTAAATTTGGCCGAGTTTCTCAATTTATGGGGGAGGTTTAGCAAACAGAACCCCGCAGATGCTCTGATAACTTTAAAAGTATATTTCAAGCACAGATGGTGATATGAAGAAGGATGAAAAGGGAAACGGGGGGAGGGGAATGCAGATCTCCAAAAGAAAACCATGTAGTTTATCTCTTTAAAACTTATTAGCAAATATCTCTAACCATTTCTTAAGCTTTTCTTTCATTGGAGGGGGGGCATTTTTCTATGGGAGTTCCATTGGCTGCAGGCTGACTGCTAAATCCTGCTTTTTGAGATCTCATTTTAGGAGATCAGATGGAAAGGGGTGGGATAATCAAAATGGGGGATATGATGTGCCAATTTTCTCACTACATGGTCAAAGTCAATGAAAGTGGCTTTTCCTACGATCATGAGAGTTTGGACTTGGCATTCTTTAGAATACAGCACAAAACATAGACCTTTTGCATTAGACATGTGCCATGTATCATCGCAACCAGCTCAACTGTTAATTAGCAATAGTTAAACCCATTCTCATTCATAGTAGTCCACATACAGGGTTTTTGTCAATTACATGTCCCATATCTCCAATTAGAGAAACTTTAGCCTTAGTTCATTGCAACATATGCATAAAAAATATGCACATACATGTGTATGCATGTGTACAATTAGGTAATAAAGAAATGGTTCCCAATCATCTCCACAGAAGTATAGATGTGTAAGTGCTGAATATCCGTTCCAAAGGAAATGTTTGTGTTGGGGCAGAGCTTGCCACTGGGATTCTGCTCCTCTGATGCACGTTCATCCTATCCATTTAGCACATCTGAAAAGGACTATTGTGCAAGTAATGTACAATTATGTACATATGCACAAAAACATATTCATAAAGATTGTTAGTCTTTAAGGTGCTACTGGATTCCTACTCTTTTCTATAGCATCAAATGTTATAGGTAGTATTGCTAATGCATGAACGGGGCATCATCTCTGTTCAACAAAGCTTTCACTACATTATTTAATGGATTTCTCATTTGTCATTTTTACAGCCAAATGATCAGCCAGAAAGCTGCCTTTTCATTTTCCAACCATTCTCAGAGCATGGCTTTTTCTTTTTAATGTTTTCTATATTTGCAGTAACTCGTATGTTTGGAAAGTCTCTCTGGCTCTTTAAGGGCATAAAGAATATGAACAATGTGTTATGCACATTGAGATTGTTAGGAAAAAGCTTTGCAGGAGCATGCCTTATTTAGCACTTCTGTATCTATCACATTTATTTTCCTCCAGTCTCCTACAGCGTGGATGTTTGTAGCTATGCATTCTTGTTTAACAAGATACATGAGGAACATTGTTTGAAAGAAAGAAAAAACAAACAGTTTGATTACATTCAAAGTAAGACATTTATAGGGAGAACACAGGTGGAAAATGGACTGCTTGGTGTAGGGGGAAAAACCTAGGCAAAATACGAGACACCTGAATTTTGTCCCCATTGCTATTAGGACTCTCTGGGAGAGCAATTTTTCTATAAAGCCGTAACACAAACCACATCTGTGAACTAGCTGCAACCATTGATAGCAAAGGCAAAGCCTGAAAGCCAGATAAAAACATGCTATTTTAGATCTGTTTTTAAAACTAATCACAGATATATATATATATATATATATATATATATATATATATATATATATATATATATATATATATATATATATATATATATATATATAAATAATGTAGTATGGCATGTGTATTGAGGGAATTACAGTGTTGGATTAGGACTGGGGAGACCCCAGTTCAAATCACTGCTCAGCCACAAAACTCATTTATGTTGGAGATTCTCTTTCTCAGCCTGATCTACCAAACAGGATGAAATGCAAGGTGGAGAATAACTTTGCTCCTTGAAGACGGGAAAGATAAAATTAATAGATAAATAATCGTCATATATCTAATTTTGAATCTGGTCCCCATGCAGACTGATAAAGCCAAAGAATTAGGCCAGGTTCAGATAGGGGGTATTCTTATGCAGATCTGAGGGACCCCCAGTTTTGCAGAAACAAAGGAAAGGGAATTTTAATGCCCCCCAGGAGAGGAATATTGTCCATGCTTGTGCAGACAGTGTAAAACAGTTCCCCCTTTGGGGTGGTTGTGGGGTAAGAGGCGACTGGGCTGTCAAGCGAAGAGGGGGGAGGGGGAGGAGGGCACAGGAGGGGGAGGAGAGAGAGACCCGGGGTCCGGCACTCTGCCTCTGACTGGTGGAGGTGGATGGAGGAGGCAGCGACTGGACTGGAAGAGCACGTGTGCTCTTCTTGTTGGGCTGTAAAGCGGAAAGGGGGAGACAGGGGAGGGCACGGGATCAGGGGGAGAGAGGGAGAGGCATGGGGTACGGGGGCGGAAAGTTACCGCCACCACTGCTGCTGCTGCTGGAGCTGGGCAGTCTCCCAGCAGGGAGTTGACCCAGGCACTGAAAATGCACCTGTGAACTATGGAACAGTTGCAAACCTTCCTTTTAAATCATGACAAAGCAGCAATTGGAAAACCTGGTAAAGTATCGCTAGGAGGTGGGTCAATCATGCACATGGGAGACGGGCGTGCATTTTGACTTTGGAGATTCGCAACATTTGCGGGAGTATCTCTGGACAAAACTGCAATGCGTTTTCAACCTGTGTAATGTGGAAAGTGTGGGCTCTTATCTCTTTCCTATTCATGTCTAGAACAAGTCTGACATTCTTAGGTTTGCATGCTCCCTCCCACCCTCCCCTCATGCACTGCTCTGAAATCAAGGACTTCCTGGTTTAAGAAACCTTCACCTAATCTCAATTTGTTGTAATATTTGTTGTAATCTCAATTTGTTGTAATTTCAACATCGCCAAGTATTTCTTTATGTAATTCATTTATACCCCACTTTTCTCCCCAATGGTGACCCAAAGCAGCTTACATCACATAGTTAGGGGATTAAACCTATTCTACTAACATGTTGCACATATCAACTGCTCTTCACAAAAATATGCTAGGAGCCCCAATCATTTCAGGTATTTAGAGTTTTATCAAATGTCTTGAGTTTACCATAAATTGCTTTTTTGTGAGTAATTGTCAGACTGTGTTTAACATGAGCTTTCATATGGGGATGATTTGAAGCAGTAGATGCACCTTTATCTTTCAAGGCACATATCTGTCTGAAAAGGAGAAACGTGCGTTTATGTTCTGCATATTACACTTCTCTGAATGTTTGAAGCCTCCTGCATATTGTGTGGAATCCATCCTGCTTTATACCTCTAGACCTATCCCTTTGGGATTGCTATGGGCTTGTTTACATCTTCGTGTGGACAACTGAAACCGTATCAGAGTTGCTCA
The DNA here is from genome assembly GCF_029931775.1 of Euleptes europaea. Taxonomy (NCBI): domain Eukaryota; kingdom Metazoa; phylum Chordata; class Lepidosauria; order Squamata; family Sphaerodactylidae; genus Euleptes; species Euleptes europaea. The sequence continues at coordinate 40,070,453 of NC_079323.1, forward strand.
TTATCCCTAACAGATGAGTTTTTTTTTTTTAAAGAGCATTGAATCCCAACCTTTCTTCCTCTTAAGGCAACTTAAGGTATATGTAATGGATTCAAAGGGAGACTTGGATTTTTCAGGGAAATTAGGTCTGTCAGAAATTTGATGGCACATGGAGGCTGGTGGTAAAAGTTCAAAACAACAGGAATTTATTTATAACAGAAAGGCAGGATGAGGGTTTAGGCAGGTAAACATGGATTTCAGAAAGGTATTAGGATATTCAAAAAACAAACAGAGAGTAGGCAGTTCACAATAATATATATTTACACAAGAGAGGTTTGGTTCTTCTAGATAGAATGGCTAAATTCACTTCAGGCTGCTAGATCTTTATTTTCACTGACGGAGAGGCTTGTTTTTGTTTGTCAGTTTCTTGTTTAGATATCACTTGAGTTGACTTTAAAACTAGGGTTGCCAACCTCCAGGTAGTAGCTGGAGATCTCCTGCTATTACAACGGATCTCCAGCCGATAGAGATCAGTCCACCTGGAGAAAATGGCCGCTTTGGTCATTGGACTCTATGGCATTGAAGTCCCGCCCCTCCTCAAACCAGACCTCCTCAGGCTCCGCCCCAAAAATCTCCCGCTGGTGGCAAAGAGGGACCTGGTAACCCTATTTAAAACGCACTCCAGTTTCAGTTTCTGGAGGAAGGAACTACATGACACTTTTCACCAGTTCAACACCTAAATTGGTCTGGGATTACTCAGGACTGTAGAGACTAACAGTGCATTCCTAAAGAGAGTTACTCCAGCCTAAGCCCATTCATTTCAATGGTCCTAGGCTGGAGTAACTCACCTTAGGAATGCACTGTACTTCTCCTCAGCCTTACTTAGGGATCACTCAATACACCTGAGATGGCTTCCCTTTCCCTGATTTTTGAGGACTCTCTATTTCCTCAGAGCTAAGTCCCAATGTCAAAACCCAGGCGCTCTCTGTTGACGCAGAGTTAACGTCCTCATGACCCAATTGCTGATTCTGTATTAATCAGACAACTTACAATCTTGTTCCTTTATGTTTCACTCCTGAGGACTAATCCTCACACAGCACACAGCTGCCACTACCGTATATACCCATGTATAAGCCGACCCGCGTATAAGCCGAGGTGCCTAATTTCTCTCCAAAAATGGGGAAAAATTAGGCACCCGCGTATAAGCCGAAGGTCGGCTTATAACCCCTCCCCCCCCCCCGCAGGCTTACTTGAAAGGCTCTCCAGCGGCGAGGGTCCGGCGGCGGCGCGGCCCGGGGGGGCCTGGGCAGCCTTCCTGCGGCTGCAGGAGGCTGCCCAAGGCCCCTCCCGCCCGGGAAAAATGGCGGCGGGGGCGGGGGGGGGCCTTGGGCAGCCATCCTGCGGCTGCAGGAGGCTGCCCAAGGCCCCTGCCGCCCGAAAAAATGGCGGCGGGGACGGGGGGGGCCTTGGGCAGCCTCCTGCAGCCGCAGGATGGCTGCCCAAGGCCCCTCCCGCCCGAAAAAATGGCGGCGGGGGGGCCTTGGGCAGCCTCCTGCAGCCGCAGGATAGCTGCCCAAGGCCCCTCCCGCCCGGGAAAAATGGCGGCGGGGCAGGGGGGGCCTTGGGCAGCCATCCTGCGGCTGCAGGAGGCTGCCCAAGGCCCCTCCCGCCCGAAAAAAATGGCGGCGAGGTCAGGGGGGCCTTGGGCAGCCATCCTGTGGCTGCAGGAGGCTGCCCAAGGCCCCTCCCGTCCGAAAAAAATGGCGGCGAGGTCAGGGGGGGCCTTGGGTAGCCATCCTGCGGCTGCAGGAGGCTGCCAAGGCCCCTCCCGCCCGGGAAAAATGGCGGCGGGGGCCGGGGGGGCCTTGGGCAGCCATCCTGCGGCTGCAGGAGGCTGCCAAGGCCCCTCCCACCCGGGAAAAATGGCGGCGGGGGCCGGGGGGGCCGGGGCAGCCATCCTGCGGCTGCAGGAGGCTGCCCCAGGCCGCTCCCGGCGGCAGGAAGCGGCACGGGCCCGGCGGCAGCGGCGACAGCGGTAAGTTTCCCCCCTCCCTCCTCCCTCCTCCCTCCCTCCCCCCGTATTGACCCGCGTATAAGCCGAGGATGGCTTTTTCAGCCCATTTTTGGGGCTGAAAAACTCGGCTTATACGCGAGTATATACGGTAGCTTCTCACAGCTCGGTCCGCCCTGAACTCTGGAGCTGAACTGCCCCTCTCACTGACTGAGAGCTGAATGTAACACTTTAACTAGCCACCCCCAGGACTCCCTTTAGCTGTCAATCAACTGCCTCTAAGGCAAGATCAGCTTCCTGGTTTCTGTTGCCTTCTTCACGGTATCTTTCCTTGTTTGCGGGGTGGGTGAGTGTTGATCTAATCTATTACATTCTCTAGCAAGATTGATCCAATCTATTACATTTGCAGAAACATTCCATTACTGCTAGGTAGGGCAAGGGCAAGATTGAAGTTATTGCTGATATATACTAAGGGCTAACATGTTTCTTCCTTGCATTTTCTACTCTAAAATCTATCCTCTGGCATTTTAAAATGCATTTCTTTCTTTTTTTGATATATTTTATTGTTTTTTATAAAAGCATACAGAAAATAAAAAGGAGAATAAGGGGGAAAGGATCAAATCTATTTCTATTTCTAAATCTAAAAATCTATTTCCGAGCATTACACAGTCAAAACTATCTTCAGGTCAAAATAACACCAGTCATCTTAAACATATAACCATTGTTATAGACACTCATTAATTAATTTCTAGAATAATTCTCTAAATTCCTTATTTTTAATAAGTATTCCTGACACATGAGTAATGATCATATAAAGGTTGCCATTTTGCCATGAATTCATCCATTGAGTTCATTTTTAGCAGGTGAGTTAGTCTGGCCATTAATGCAAAGTCAAAGAGTTTACTGCTCCATTCTGCAATAGCTGGTATTGTATTAGATTTCCAATATCTAGCATTTTAAAATACATTTCTGTCAGCAGTTTCTGTCAATAGAATATTGCAAAACATTTTGTTCAATGGTGCTATGTACTGTAGATTAAAATGACTTAATTAGAAATCATTGACACATTTGTTTGTTAATTGAGATATTAGGTAACTTTTGCCAGTAGAACAGCCCATAACATTTATCAAAACATAGGTCAATTATTCACTCAAAAAATTTCTGCTCTCTTGAGGCGGAGCAAAAAAACCCGAACTTAAAAGGTTATTCATGGAATCGAATCTAATTCATAAAGCCCGATGTAGCTTGGATTACTCATGAGAAAAAGGTCGCAGCATTTGACAGTGGTTGTGTCTGCCCCTGATCTTTTAGCCCTCCTCCTGTCGACAAGCTCACTGTTGAGGCCCGCCCCCACCTCCGTCACAACTCTGCCCATCGCAGCTCCATAGATGGGAGGCATTCAAAGGAGAGGGGGAAGGAGAAGTCCTATCAGGCTCCAAACCACTCGACTCCACTTTCATGCAATTGAATGCATGGGGAGTTCTGCCTTGGATTTGCCGCTCTCTGGATGCACATTTTCCCCATCCAAATTCTCAAAACTCAACAATAAGCCCCCAATGCAGAGTTTTCAGAATTTGGATGGGGAAAATGTGCATCTAGAGAGAGCAGCAAATCCAAGGCAAAACCTCCCCTGCGTAAACGGCCCTTGTCTCCCTTTCTGCTTTGACTCGGCACGGTTCCCCCCCTTCCCTTTCAGCTTTGGATTCGTTTTCCCATTGACTTCTGTTTTCTGCTTCTGTCCACTTTCCTTGTTTCTCTTTTAGTCCCCTCCCTTTTTGATGGTGTGTCCTGACTCGTTGCTTCGTCCCCCTTTGGAATAGTTCTTTTCACTTCTCCCCTCATGATTTACGCTCACACATCTTTTTGTTCTTCACCTCCTCCTCTTTGTTTCCCCCCTTATTTTTTTTCTTCATTAGTGCAGCAGCCAAAGCACCCAGGGCCATTTATGCATGGAAGGCCACACATCTCTTGTAATCTTGCCATAGAGATTTGGATTTGGTACAGCATTCAAGCGCGGATCTAGTGGCCGCGCAAAGCGCACGAAAAGGGGCGGGCTTCTGGTCGGAACAAAAAAGAACCCTTGGCCAATAGCCGCCCCTGTGGGTGTGGAGACATAGGAGAGGGAGGACACATTTGCCGGGATGGGCGGGGAGAAGAAATCCGATTCCAGGGAGTTTTTCATGGGACCCTCCAGCAGAAAGGGCGAGGCAAAGGGAAAGATTGTAGCAACACAGGTTTCAGTTGCTGCTGGGATGCTGCAAGTTTTATGGGCCACTTCGCGGCAGCTGTGAAAAATCAAAAATAAGGTCCGGAGCAACAAAGCATTGAAACTGCAGCAAACAGCCATGAATAAATGACCACAGTGTATCAAGGTGCCTACTTTTTTGCTATAAAACTGGGCTGTGAACAAGTCTAAAATACCATTCAAGAAGTGGTTAAGTATTCAAGTCTTCTGAAGAGCAGAGTTTTCCCCTACTCTTTAACTAAATAGTGAAAAACTGAAAATCATGGACTGGGTTTGCTCCCAGGGCACAGTAATTTCATCACATTTTTCATGCATTTTGTCACTCAGAAGATTCTCTTTTGTGTTCACTTTGATAGCAGATGTACAAATTGCTCCAATCATGGTTTTTTCAGCTCTACTTTTCACTTCATATATGACAGAGAGCTCAGGATAACAATGTGATAAAAGGGGAATACATGACTGAAGTTCATAACTTTGTCACATTATAGTTCACTGTGAGATTGGCCATTTATACAAATTCATTTAAAGCCATTTTCCATAGCTTATCTAAACGAACTGTACTGTTCCTGTTCAGAACAAGATGCTATATGGTTTTTGGTTTTTGTAAATAACCTTTTCCCTTCCTGGTTGCCTCAATGTATAGAAGATGCTTTTTGAACAAGTCCATAGATATATGGCATAATAAAGTCCATAAAGATACGGCATAATTCACTTTATACAGGACTTATGTCCTGGAAAGGGCATATATCAGCAGTAACATTGGCTATCTTTCAGTCAGTATAGTACAGGCTGTTCTACATTTTTCTCAGGGCAGTGAAGGTAACAGCGGTCCCAATAATTAAAATCTATGTGGCAAGATCATCATTCAAACCATGGAATAGGGCAGAGCTGTGTGGTTTGCATGGAGTTGGTGTTTTAGAGAAAATACAAAACCAGAATCTTTTAAAAAATGCTGATTCTTCTTTAATGGTACAGAATTTTATATTGAAAAACTAGCTTACTTTCCCTCAAGCCAAGAGTACATAAAGTACATCTCTTGTCTTGGCTAAGGGATATGAAAGACAGCTAATTTAATTTCACTAACAAGCTTTGAGACATTTGCTTTTAGAGGCTGCATCATAATGTAACAGTCTATATGTAGTTAGCAATACTAGGTATGTGCTGTTTGGTCATTCCCATAAAACCCTCTGCTTTGGCATATTTCTGAGGAACACTGTTTAGCATTTTCCTATGGTTTTGAGCAAATAAATTGCACTCATAATTATTTTTATTATCTTGCACAAATAGTACACACAAACTCATAGAGGTATTACAGCCCATTCCTGAGAATGGGGCTGAAAGTAGATAGGAGGCAGCGTGACCTCGCTGCTGGCGTAAATGCGTGTAATCACGCAATTGCAAGCATTCACGCCGGCGGTGAGGCCAGTCCCACTGGCATCTAAACCACATCTAAACCTGCATTCCTGAGTAGCAAGTGAGACTGTTTGCTTGGAAATCCAAGTGACCTGTGCTTTGCCGTAGGTATTCCATCATTTCTTCTTGGGGAGACTGAAATCCAAATCTGCCTCGAGATAGTTTCTCAAATTGCAACATGTGGCTGGCTATTTCTGTAGAATAACACTGTCTTAATTAAGCAGAATCTTGCAGTAATCATGCTTCCTTCTCTAATCCTCTGATTCGGCAAGCTGATTCATCAACATTCTGGCACATTCAAAGTCTGTTTTTCTCTGCTCTCATTATACAGGGGGGGCTGATATATGGCTATAAAAGGCAATTATAAATTTCTGAGCTTGGAGAAATTGTTAAGTTTCTTTTACACTATTGACAACACAAACAAGACGAACGTTTCATTTAGTTGGCACCAGCTGTCCATTATGAATGGAAATGATGAGCCTGCGGTGATGCATGGATGCACCGAACAAATCTAGTGTGAGGCATCGCATCCTGCAGGTGCCTCTGTTGAGGGAATCTCTTCCAGTTGGAGCACAATTTCACTGATGTAACATACAGCTGGTCAAAGAATGCCTTTGGGCGATTTGAAAGTTTGTATAGGAAATGGAATGCTTTGATGAAGTTGGACACAAAGTATTACTTGGGAAAGCATCTCTCATTTCATCTGCCCCATTTTTCCTGCTGATCATTTCAGCACTATCTCACTCAATGTGGCTCATCTTTACCCCTTAGAATTATCTGAAGTGTTTCAGAGGCCAAAAAGAACAGCGTTTTCCATCTGTTGTGATCCTCTGCTTTTTGTTTCAATCAGCAGTAGATGCCAAGCATGAAAGAACTGGGGAAAGTTGTAGAAGGGGACTCTGCAGAGAAGAGGGAATTACATCACCATCTTAAGCAGAGCTACACCATTCTAAGCTCATTGACTTCTACAGACTTAGAAGGGTGTAACTGTGCTTCAGTTAGGCACTGTGATTCTACTAAAAGCTTTGGTTTCAATGCAAGAAGCTTCTCTCTGGTATTTTTACAACGTTGTTACAGAGTTGTAGTCAGGAAGTATACATCTATATGAAGTGTACATCAACAGGGGAAGAATGGTAAGGGAGAGTAGGGGAAAATGATAGAGGGCCTTCAGGAGCCAATCAGGAGGAGGAAGGAAGTAAAGAGGAGAACAAGATTTCTTCGCCTACTGTATGTTCTTGGGATCCTCCCATTATTATTGTTTTAGTTGGGAGGGGTTTTGTTTGAATTATGTGTAAGCCATCCAAGAGTCTTTGGGTTGAGGGCAGGATAGAAAGTTAATCAATCAACCAAAGAACTAGCCATAGGGCTACAAAACATGGCATGTTTCAGAAATCAAAACTGCTTAATTCAGGTGTGAAACCCAAAGAATTAAGAACTGATGACAGGCCCATCTTCTAAAGCTTCTGCCAAGCTAGATTTGTTGGCCTTAAATCCAACCTTGTGGCAGCTAGGAAAAGCTGTGGGCAACTGTACTCAAATCTCATCCTGGAGACTGTGGAAGAACCAGCAGGTGGAAGTGAGCAGACTAGAGCCTGCAGAATAAATACTACACTGTTGACCATGGAAGAAGACTAAGCTACCAGTATTTATATTAGGTCTAGTCAAGCCAAGACTTACAGCACAATCCACAAGGGGAGGGGAGTGCCCAGGAGGCGACGTGACCCAGTGCTGGCGTAAATGCCACTTGTCCTGGCATAAAAGGCATTTACAACAGCACAAGGTCACAGCCTGAGAAACTCCTGCATTCCATGGGTGTTATAAGACACACATACACATGTGCCCCAATCCAAGTTGGAATATGATTCAATGTCTGATCAAATGCTGGCAAGGGGAAGAAGTAAGGAAGATCTTGCTGATAGCCATCCACCAGCTGCTGAGTTCCATCTGGGCTACTATTTTTCTTTTCTCCTTGTAGGGATTAAGAAGCCTAAGGAGGATCAGGAGGAGCATGATTCAGAGGACAAGACACAAAGGTTCTATAGCAGTGGTTCCCAAAGTGGGCAGTACCAACCCCTGGGGGGCAGTGGGATTACCTAGGGGGGCACTAAGAGGCAGCAGGGGGGTGCTAGAGGTTGGTCCCTTCAACTGTGTTGTTGGATAGGGTAGGGGGCAGTGGGGTTGAGTTTGTGGAACCAAGGGGGCAGTGGCCCGAAAAGTTTGGGAACCACTGGTCTACTGGGATGTGTGTTAGGCAGCCTTGTCAGTTGGGATCAACCCAGTATGTGTTCATCTTGTTCGTTTTGTCACAGATATAGCCAGGAATATAAGGGAACTGTTGCTGCACTTGACCAAAAAGATCCCAGAGGATGCTTCTGTACACAGAAACAGAGCTGGCCTGGCCTCTCAGCTAAACATGCCAAAATTTACCTATTATAAAAGGGATTAAAAATTTTAAAATTTGGAAAAGAGATATTTTAAATTTCCTATGGGGAAAGGAGAGACACATAATAGCATATAATAATCTAATTGAATTAAATGGGACAGGAGGTTTAGGATTACCAGATTTAAAAATGTATTGTTTGGTTAAAGACCTGGATGTTGTTAGAGAATGTTAAAATATTAGAATTAGAAGGTTTTAACCTACATTTTGGATGGCATGCATATCTATGGTATGATAAGGAGAGAGTAAATAAAGATTTTAACATCCATGTAATTAGAGTTGGACTATTCCAAATTTGGAAAAAATATAGAAGGATTTTAGAAAATAAGTCCCCGGGATGGATTAATCCAGTAGAAGCGTATAATAAGAGAGGGATACAGTTAAATTTAGATATGGAGATATATAGAGAAATTATAGAATTTAAAGAGGGACAATGGGTTTTAAAAGGTAGAGAACAACTTAAAATAAAGGATTGGTTTGTGTATTATAAATTAAAAGATATATTTAATAAAGATAAGCAGCTTGGATTTAATAAAGATAAATCTATGATGGAAAAATATTAATAAAGGGAAATAAAGGATTGATAGGCAGGATGTATAGATTATTAATTGAAATTAATCTCGAACAAGAAAGAATCAAACCAGTAATGGTGAAATGGATGAAAGAGTTAGGGTTTAATATTGATTTGGAATTATGGGAAAATTTATGGAAGAGAGAATTTAAATTTACAATAACTAATGAAATTAGAGAAAACTTATATAAAATGTTTTACAGATGGCATATGACACCAGTGATGATATCCAAAATGAAAAAAGGAGAAATGGATTTATGTTGGAAATGTGGAAAGGAAAGAGGAACCTATATGCATGTATGGTGGACATATAAAAAAATTAAACATTTTTGGAAAAAAGTCATTAGAGAAACAAATAATTTAATTAACGGTAGAGTAAAGAGAAAACCTGTATTTTGTTTACTGGGAATGCCACAAAAAATATAGGTAAGGAGGATAGGATTATTTGTCAATATAGTTTTGCCTCTGCAAGAATCGTAATAGCTAAGTTATGGAAACAAAGAAATAAACCTTTAATTGGGGACTGGAGAGAGAAAATATGGATGTATATGAGGATGGCCAAAATTACAAACTTCCTACAAGGAAGAGATATGGATGAGTTTAAAAAAACATGGATAAAGGCCGCCACATATTGGGACCAACTGGCAAAAATGGACTTTAATAATTTAATTAGTGAGTTATAGATATAAGGTTTAATATCTTTATATTTTAAGGTAAATGTTTTTACTTTCAAAACTGTCAGACACTTCTACGGAAGTCGGGTGATGGCTCACTTTTTTAGGTGGGTGAAGGGTTGAGGGGGTATCGTTTTGGTTTGTTATAATTATAAAATTATGAATGTTGCAACTGGTACAAAATGATACTCTCTTGTATTTTCTTTTTTTATTAATCTTTTTTATATGTTTCTATATGTTTGTTTTTTATGTTAAAAATCAATAAAAATTTATAAAAAAAATACACTGAAGATCCATCTTTGAGAAATAGAGGGTGAAACTGTCAGCACACTTTCTTTGGGATCTAGCCCTGCTTGACTCGGTGGAACATTTTTCTGAGAAAATTTGCTTAGGCTTATTCTGCAGGATTCTGTATTTCTACTAGTCACAAATGTTGAAAAAGTAACTTATCATTGGAAAAAAAAAACACCTGGCATAGTCATACGCCGATGCTATTTTAAGATACCAGGAAGCTATGGCATTATTTCTTGTTTTACTCTTCATAGAACAAAGAATGAAAGAATACAATGCCACACCTGGTATCTGGTGAATAAGATAATAACTACACTTGTATTTTCTCCTTGTATATCTGCAAAATATGTTCTTTATCTTCTCAAGTACAGACTATGAAAGAATATGCTTCGGGGGGGGATCTTACCATATCACTTGTGGATTGCATCCAAACTAGGCCACCTGTCAATGTACAATGATTTTATGTGAATTGTGGGCTTGTCTTTCTGCTGACTGTAAAAGGTTGCCTAGTGATGACTCATATTCATCCAGGCATGAAACGGCACCAGAAAGTGAGAAGATAGCCTGATTGTTTCACTTATTATGTGTGGAATCACACATTTGAAAGGAGAAGAGAGTGGAGTCGGAAGGAAGGGGGAGAGAAAAGCATTGATAAATTAATCTGCTTTCATTATCATTATATTCAATAGGGTTGCTAACAGTTGAACTAGCCTTTGTAATTGTGTCTCAGAAGTTTGATATACAGGAATGAGCAAGTGATTTTTTTTTTAACAGTATGGAGTTTACAAAGCATTATCACTAGTTAATTGATGCATCTCAAAGGATTTCTAATGGAATGGGAGCTGGTCAGCCGTTCTGTTCCTTTGTTTTCCTCGTCAGTTGGTAACCATGTCTGGCAATCAGTTGCACGTGGATGGGGGGGGGGGGGGGAAACCATGCACAACGAACCAAAAAGGTTAGATTCAAGTTCAGTAGCACCTTAGAGATCAACAAGATTTTCAGGGTGTAAGCTTTTGACAGTCAAACATACCTCTCAAAAGCTCATACTCTGAAATCTTGTTGGTCTGTCAGGTGCTACGGGACTCCAATCTAACTGTTTTACTGCAGACCAACACGGCTACCCTCTAAAGCAAAAAGGGTCCCTATCTGAGATATTACCCCACCTAAGGCCTATGCAACTAGTAGTTAGGGTTGCCAACCTTCAGGTACTAGTTGGAGATCTCCTGCTATTACAACTGATCTCCAGCCAATAGAGATCAGTTCACCTGGAGAAAATGGCTGCTTTGCCAGCCCTGGAATATGAACTGCAGACATGCAGTGAAAAGCTTTACCTCCTGGTATCTACTGACCAAACCTCTATTAAAGTTTCAGAAGAAGGCTAGGATGGTTTATTTCTGGATGTTTTGGAAATCATATGTATCTACCTTTCTGATTGTCCACTTCCAAGCAGGAGGTAAATACAGGAGGTTTAAGGAATCTCGGTTTCACCTAACTGGCTTGTTAGCTACATTTGTCTTGGCAAATTGTATATGCTTGTGCTAACTAATCCACAATTAGCTGTGAGAAGTGCAGGTAATATTTTGCACAGATTTATTTATTTTCCTCATTGTAACAGTTCACCTCTTGCTTGTGTACCTAGGGTGCCAACTCCAGGCTTGGAAATTCCTGGAAATGTGGGGGCAGATGCTGGGAAGGCTGAAGTTTGGGGAAAGGAGGGAGCTAGGGGACCCAAACTCTGGGTCAGGGAACTCCTAAAGCTGCTAAGCCCCTGGTCAGGGCAGCGGATTCCCCACCCTGAATTCCTGTTCCGCACCGCTGCTTGGAGTAGCACCAGAGGAAAAATTGAAAATCAAAATACATAAAATATTAATATATTTTTTTAAAAAAACGCACCGGTGTCACCCACATGATGAGGTCACTTCTGAGGAATACCTGGAAGTGACAGCAGTAGCTCTAGAAATTGCTGGAAACTATGGTTTTGCCATCAAGTTTCTGGCAGTTCCTAGAGCTACCACAGTTGCTTCTGGGTAGTCCCCAGAAATGACATCATTTTGTGGGTGACACCACCCCCACACCATTTTGTCACCTCCCATCCTCTTTCTGTTGCCAGGTTCAACCTTGCAACCCTAGGAACTCCTGGAGATTTGGGTGCAAAGCCTGGGGAGGCTGGAGTTTAGGGAGGGGAGGGAACTCAGCAGGGATGTGATGACATAAAGTCCATGCCCCAAAGCTGCCATTTTCTCCTGGAGAACTGATCTCTGTTGTCTGGAGATGAACTGTAATTCAGTGAAGTCAAGTTTTATTTCAATACAATATAAGCTCTAGGTAAAAATCAAAGTTAGGTTAAAATAATAAAATAAAATAATAAAAGCTGATGATTCTGGGAGGATGATTTGAAGAAGAGGAGGAAAGATCTTCTACAGGGAAACATTTTCAGTTAGCTGTTTGCGAATCCCACTAGACCGGAGGCAGAATATGGCTACTTGATTGGTTATCTCCCAAGAGGAGTCTGCTAAGAGAAGGGAAACTTCAGCTTCTTCCGTTCTCCCAGGAAAGGATGACAATATGGGGAGAATGAACTGTGACTTTATGTTGTTGTAGAAGGGACATTGCAGCAGAACATGTTCTATTGTTTCCACTCTCTCTGTTTTGCATGGGCATAGTCGTTGATGAAAGGGAGTATGGAGATACCTGCCTTCCAGGAGAGATGAAGGTAAGGCATTGAAATGCACAAGAGTAAAGGCCCTTCGATATTTGGATACTTCAGGAATCCAAGGTAGTCTGCAGGGTGGAAAGGTTTGATGTATTGCAAGATGGGTGAATATTTATGAATCTGAGCCCTATCTGATTGAAGGGCATGGTCCAAGAGTCTCTGTTTGATTGTTTCCTTGGCTTTTTGGTGTCCCAATGGCAATATGGCTTGAGAAGAGAGGCTGTGTTTCTGGAGATCTTCTCTATTGCACTTTGCTAAGTTGAGCAGTAATTATCAGCTAGAATCAGACCAATAGGGTTGAATATAAGTTTTAGCCAATAGATAAGTGCTCGACTCCAAAGAGATCGCTCAAGTTTCTAATCGGAGGAGGGCATTTGGAACACATCTCGGAACTCCAAGTATCTTCCTCTGAAACTTTGTTTGGATTGTTTCCAGTAGGCAAATATCTTTGTAAATGCAGAGCTGGGAGTACTCAGGCCCTATCTGCAGATTGGCACTCCTACATGGGCTTCTAATAGCTGCACTGTGATTAGTGAAGATGTACCACTGAAAAAATCTTCTTTCTGTACTTTTATTGATGGCACATGGAAGGTAAAATTACAAAACTGAAAATATCAGATATGTAAAGACCTACATTTTACAATTGTTCTTTGTAGAGGTCTAGGTGATGCCCTCATTAAAACCTAGGATCTGTACCAGGGAAATACAAATCAACTTGTTCCTGTTCCTTTGGGTAGTCCCATGGGCAAGTTGTATGTATGGAACATTTTTACTTAAAGGCCATAACATCAAGACTGTGTTGTCCTTTCTTTTCTTTTCTTTTTTTTAGATTAGGCATAATAGCTTTTCCAAGTTTATCTTCTCCCTCCCCTGAAATTATTACCGAATGTTATGATACTTGCTTTTCATGTTTCCACAAGCATCTCATTCAGAAAATAATACCATTGTTACAAGAGGTACTCAAGATGACAGCTAATTCAGGGTCAGCTAAATGGGCTTCATGGGTCTGGTAAATAAGCTAACAGAGTCTTTGCTGTGTACTGATGGTTTGTATTCATTTCACACCAGTACTAGCTGAAAGTAATCACTATCTGCCCAGTGGTTGATGATCACCAGTGCCAACTGACTCAGTTGCTTTGCTTCAGTTCATACTGAACAATTGTCCAGCTCACAATAGCCGGCTCAGCCACAACTTCATATAATTGGTTCATTTGTTGATAAACTCACCAGAAAGGCTTAGGCCTGACAGAGTTCTAAGACTGAATTACCTATTTAGCTCCTAAACTAGGTTTCTCTAGGGCATGAAAAAGGCAGGCCGCCAAAGAGGAAGAAGGAAGTTTGTGTTTTGTCACAGCATGTGTTGCTAGCCATTACCTAAATAATCAGAAAGCTTGCATCTCCAGGGTTATCACGCTCACACAATCAATACATTCATTCACTTCTGAGCAGTGGAGGCTTCCTGAAGAAAAGCTAAGTTGATAGGAAAACTACTGCAGCATCTGATTATCCAACTTGAAAACAGATCTGTATTTCAGGGACTGAGGATATTAATATGCATCTCTGAAAGCTAATTAGGAAACAATGTGCTTTCTTCACAATTAGTCAAATCATGCAAATTCCTTTTCAAGAAAGTATTTTAAAAGTAGCACTTGTGTATCCTAACAAACAACCAGTGGACGTATTTTGTAGACATGACATCTGACATTCAGGTTGGAGGCCACTGAAACTTTGATCACTATATGGATTACATTTTAAGGAAATTGTAGTGCTCAAAGGAATATTACAGAATAATGCTAAAGTATTCTTGCAAATAAGAACTTTCCCCAAACAATGAACACAATCTCTCTCTCTTTCTTTGTTTGCTGTGATTTCTGGTTCTCTGTATTGTTTTTTTTCATTTTCATGTTGATGTAAAAAGGAAAATTAAATACATGCTTAGCTCTTCCCCATTAAAAAGACAACAAAGTGAAATTCTATGGATGAACCTCTAACTATGCATTAGGATGGATTTTGTATATTCTATGCTCCTTGATTAATGATATGAAGGAGTTGTTACATTGTTACATCTGTAGTATTCTCCTGAGTTTGCTGTATAAGCTTGTTAGGCTATGGAAGGATTTGGATTCTGGAGCCAATCCTAACCACTGCTAAATAAGGAAAGGTGGATTAACATACAATCTAGTTCAAGATGAGCTGATTAAATAGGAAGTTTCAAAAGGATATACGAGATATTATCACTTAACAAGCCTTATATGAAAATTGAATCTTCCCTGATCTGTGTATATGTGCTTTATAACTGTGAGGCTAGGGCTGCTGATTCGGTTCGGCCCGAACTGAAAATCAGCCGAATTTCCCTTGATTCGGTGGTTTTTAGTTCGGGACGAACCGAACTCAAAAATGGCAGGCAACCGGGGAGCCGAATTCAGCGAGTTCGGGAGTTCACGAATAAATCCGGCCAATACGGGGCCGTCAGTAAGCAGCATAACCTTCAGTAAGCAGCATTCTCCTCCCCCGGCCAATGTGTGGCCAAGCTGGGTCTTCTTCTAGCCAATCAGTCAGGATTGAGTACTGGAGGAATCAGCTGATGTGCGGCCCCGCCGGGGAAAGAGAGAGAGAGGGAAATCCTCATGTGTGTGTGCGGGGGTGCTTGTGCACATTCGCTCCTTTCCGTGGCTGCAGGGGGCGCATTTTTGGGGGTACAGACCCCAAACTTTCAAGGGATATTCAGACAAGCCTTCTTAAGAGACCACCCAAGTTTTGTAAACATTGGGTCAGGGGGTCCCGAGATATGGGCTCCCCCCTTTTTCTTTCCATGGCTGCAGGGGGCGCATTTTTGGGTGTGCTGACCCCAAACGTTCAGCGGAGCATCAGACAAGGCTTCTTAAGAGACCCCCCAAGTTTTGTAAACATTGGGTCAGGGGGTCCCGAGATATGGGCTCCACCCCTTTTTCCTCTCCCCCCTTTTCCATTTCCGTGGCTGCAGGGGGTGCTTTTTGGGGGGTGCAGCCCCCAAACTTTTATCATAGCTTCAGACAATCCTTCTAAAGAGACCACCCAAGTTTTGTAAAGATGGGTTCAGTGGGGGCAGAAATATCGGCTCCCCCCTTTTCTCTTTCCGTGGCTGCAGGGGGCACATTTTTGGGTGTGCCGACCCCAAACTTTTAGCGGAGCTTCAGACAAGGCTTCTTAAGAGACCACCCAAGTTTTGTAAACATTGGGTCAGCCCCCCCCCCCGAGATATGGGCTTTCCCCTTTTCCCTATTGGGATGAATGGATCACCCTCGAGAGATGCATACATATGGATCTCATATTAGATACAAATGGAATCATATTGGATTACCCAGCCTCCCAGCCCCTCCTGATGGAACAGAAGACAGCCACAGTAAGACCCCTTTGGGGGCTTTAATCTGTAATTTTTCTTTTCTGTGTGTGTGTGTGTGTGTGGGGAAAGCAGAGTCTGTGTGTGTGTGGGGAGGGAGCAGTTTCTGTGGGTGGGTGGGGAAGCCAAAGGAGGCTT
Organism: Euleptes europaea; assembly: GCF_029931775.1. Classification (NCBI taxonomy): domain Eukaryota; kingdom Metazoa; phylum Chordata; class Lepidosauria; order Squamata; family Sphaerodactylidae; genus Euleptes; species Euleptes europaea. The sequence goes on from NC_079323.1 coordinate 40,086,307, forward strand.
TTGCCGGTTCTGCCTGGGGTGTGTTCCCCCTCCAGTCTCTCTCTCCCTGGTTTGAGGGGGGGCTTCATTTTTATGTCTTCAGGTTTTCCCTCATTCATAAGATCAGTTAGGTTATTTTGATGCTTGCTCAAAACTGGTTTTCAAATGGTGACTTAAAGAATGCATCTGCCTGGTCCCAAGTCCAATGCAAAAGGAGAAATTCCACCCCCTCCTGCTCATTATGCATAGCTAGCTGCCTCTGTCCATTTCCATGGTTTGCAAACTCCCAGGTGTCAGATGTTGCTTTGCACTGTTGCAAAGGTGTTGCATTGCGTGCTTGTGTTGCTTTGCAGTTGTATTGTTTTGCAAAATTCTTCACACCTGCCCCGCCCTTTGCATGTTTGCAAAGGTGTTGCTTTGCAGTTGTGTTGTTTTGCAAAGTTCTTAGCACCTGCCCCGCCCTTGCTCTCATCAGCTGTTTGTCGGGGCTGGGAGCTTTGTGCGTGGGAGGCAAGCTCTGCTCAGAGATGCACATTAAAGGTGGGGGGGCCCCTTTCGGTGCCCATATCTCAGCCCCCCCCCGACCCAATCTTTACAAAACTTGGGGGGTCTGGCAAGAAGGGTCCTTTGAAGCTCCTCTGAAAGTTTGGGACCTCTACCCCCAAAAATGCCCCCCCAGAGCCATGGAAAGGCGCGGTTGTGTTTTTAATGGCTTTATTCGGCCGAATTTATTTCCCGAACTTTGAATTCCCGCCGAATTACACAGACCCGAAGTGGGGGAGTTCGGACTTCGGCATATCCCGAATCTAAACGGGCCGAATTCAGCCGAATCCGAACTATACCAAAAAAAATTTAATTCAACAGCCCTATGTGAGGCACTGCACTAATTTTATTATGGAGTCTGAGTATACATGGCAATATCATTTTGTGTAGCCTAACACGTCTGACCCCCTAGACTGCTATTTGGTGTATACAACAGTGTAGGGCTGTCAATTCGGTTCGGTCCGAACTGAAAATCAACCGAATTTTCCCTGAATTCGGTGATTTTCTGTTCGGACGGATCCGAACTCAAAACTGGTGGGCAACCGGGGGGGCCGAATTCAGCGAGTTCGGGAGTTCGCGAATAAATCCGGCAAATTCGGCCCCCCTTCAGGGGAGCCCGCTGAAAGGCGCGGGCTGCCCTTTAAACTGATCTGTGCCTCCCGGCCGGGAGGCACAGATCAGTTTAAATGACAGCCCGAGCCTCTCCAGCGGAGCCCGCTGAAGGGGGGCGGGCTGTCCTTTAAACTGATCTGTGCCTCCCAGCTGGGAGGCTCAGATCAGTTTAAAGGGCCCCCGCGTGCCTTCAGGGAATCCCTCTGAAGGCGCGCTGGGGCCGAATTTTCCCCCGAACTCCGGATCCCCCCGAATTACCGGGCATCCGAAGCAGGGGAGTTCGGACTTCGGCACGTACCGAACCCACAAGGGTCAAATTCGGCCGAATCCGAACTGTACCGAATTTTTTTTTTGACAGCCCTACAACAGTGTAACACATGAAAATACAGAAACTGGCCATTCCAGCTATTAAAGGAGCCCATGTTCTAAGTATAGAGATTAGAGATAGCAGTTGTCTGGTTTTTGCTCAGTGTGGACAATATTGCTATAAGTCTTATATAAAAACAACCAATCATAAATGTTTAAAACATGGGAAGGAGCATTTCCTCACACCCTGCTTTTGATACAAGATATACTTTAATCCCTGTTCCTTTCGATTTTAGTCTGATCTCCATTGAGAAAACTCACCTTAAACAGTGTTTGTACCTTTGGCACTGTGATGGAGCCCTGGGGAGAGGTGCTTCCAGTTTCTCTTCTCCGTTTTCACCACCGAAAATAGCAGTGGTGGTGGTGGGTGGGCATTTCTGTGGAAAATAAACAAAGCAAAAAACAACAGGGCAGGGGGGAAATCAGAAGCTTCTTCTTATTCGCCCTCACAGTGCCTCCTCCACAGTGCCAACTGAACGAGAGCTGTTTAAGGTGAGTTCCCCTGATGTACGTCTGACTGGTGTGGCTGTGCACCTGTGACCCAACATGTGTTGGGTGTAGGGTTGCCAGGCTGAACGTGGCAACCGTTGGGAGGGTTGGGGGGTGGAGTCATAGTGGGGGGGCATCACTGGCAATGTCACTTCCAGGGAAAACCCAGAAATGATGACAGGTGACATGGAGCCAGGCGCCGGCCGCACTGCGCACCCCAGAAAACCTCCCGCCGATCAACCGACGGGACCTGGTAAGCCTAGTTGTAAAAGTGGGAGATCGCCAGCTACTACCTGGAAGCTGGCATGCAACCCTAATAATTTGCCAGTCATAAAAGCTTTACATTGGCTGCTAGTTTGCTTCTAGTAACAATGTAAAGTGCTGGTGCTAAATTCTAAATCCCTAAATGGTCTGGGGGCAGGCTTGCCGTCTCCCATGTGTGCCTGTGTGCCAATGGAGGTTAATATTGAAGGCCCTGCTCTCATGGTGGTTAGACAGACTCGTCATTGGTGGCGTCTACCCTTTGGAATTTCCTCTCTTCAGAGGTTCTCCTGTGGACAACTTTATATTGTTAAATGCCAGGTGAAGAAGTTGTCAAACTTTCAAGCCTTTTAGATCACTTATAGTTGATTTTCCTGAAAGGTTAGGTTATAATTTTTAGCTTGTTTTTATTCCGATATTAGGATATTGACGATTCTTTCAATCTGTTGTGTTTTATTACTAGTTGTTGATAGTGGTATACTTTAAAGAATTCCTGGATTTTTGGTATCATTTCAATTGTATCTCAGATATAGACTCAAATAAATAAAAAATGGTTCAGTTACTTCTCACATAACTTTTAAAATTGTGCTCGTTTTGCCACCAGTTTTGATCTGAGCTGGAAAAGGTACTACATGACTTGCTCTGTAAATACATGAAGGACATAGACACATACTGTATTACCCTCTTCAGCCCTTCTCCTTTCAGTTCTTGAGTCTGTAGGTTAGATAATAGCATGTGATCAATTATGTTTGTAGCATCTATTCTACCAGGTGTGTAGCTAAGACAGTAGCTGCCATGAAGGCAAATGGCAGATGACAAAGATCTGAAGTCTGATCATTCCTCTTAGCTGTGACAGTTTGGAAATATTATTTGATCAGTTATCCAACCTCCAGGTAATAGCTGGAGATCTGCTATTACAACCGATCAGTTCACCTTGAGAAAATGGCCGCTTTGGCAATTGGACTCTATGGCACTGAAGTCCCTCCCCTCCCCAAACCCCACACTCCTCAGGCTCTGCCCCAAAAACTTCCTGCTGGTGGCAAAGAGGGATTTGGCAACCCGACTCACAGGGCTGCCTGTGACTTTATTCTATTGATAGTCATTCTGAGCTGCTCATTACCATTGTATGCAAATTCCCAATTGCCATTAAGAACTTGCTACTTCTTTTGTAGATCTTCTCATACACCCCATATGGACAAACCAGATTTCAGGCTTCGTTCAAGAAGTGATGTTAAAAATGTTGGAGATCTGCCAACCTTACCTGTATTTTAAAACAGAAATATCAGTATTAAGTTCCCAATTTTAGTCAGTGTGGGGAAATAGAAAAATAACCCTCCTACCAACATGATTTTGTGTATCAAAACCAATGTTCCTGGGGGACCAGACCTGTACTGGATATGTTTTTTGTTGTTCTTCTTCTTTCGGGTTTAATATTGTATTCATTTGATTCAGGTTACTTCTCCCATTGTTTTAGAGTATTCGAGATGGCTGTAATTTCAAGGATTATATACACAAATTCAGAGCTTCCATTTGAACCCTGCTCTGATTATTAGGCAGTGTTATTTAGTGGATAGATCAGAGCATCAGAATTGACCTGGAGGAGCCTGCAGTTAAATTCTAGCTTGGTCATAGACCTTCCAAAGGTCCTTGGTAGGGTTGCCAGGTCCCTCTTCGCCACTGGGGGGAGATTTTGGGTCGGAGCCTGAGGAGGGTGGGGTTTGGGGAGGGGAGGGACTTCAATGCCATAGAGTCCAATGGCCAAAGTGGCCATTTTCTCCAGGTGAACTGATCTCTATTGGCTGGAGATCAGTTGTAATAGCAGGAGATCTCCAGTTACTACCTGGAGGTTAGCAATCCGAGTCCTTGGACAAGTCACTATCTCTGAGACTTTCCATCTTTTAAATGAAAAGACCACCTCATAGGGTTGTTCTGAGAGTGAGGGGGGAAGAAACTTTACAGCCATGCATATGTATAAGCTTACTCAGAAATCCTATTGAGTTCAATGGGCCTTTTTCTCATTAAGTATTCTTATAATTACAGCCTAATCCTAGGCAAGTTTACTTAGCAATATATTCTACTGTGTACAATAGAACTTGCTCATGAATAAACAGCCTGCAAGTTTATGAGGGGCTATCTAAATTTTCAAGAATATTTAAAGGGTCACCTGGTTAGACTTTCTTAGGTGCAAAGAGTGAGTGCTACCACATTACATGAATGACTTGAGGTCTGACATGTACTCTTCCATTAATTGTTCTAAAAAATTTCACAAGTGTTGGTTATATTTGGAAAGGAAAGATAAATGACACTTGTGCTTAAAGGGAATCCTTCAAAAGAGAAGCCTGTCAGTGAGGCAGAGATGTAAACAAATTTAGGCTCTAGTATGAGGTCTCCAAAGTGACCTCTTTAAGCAACGTTCTTGAGAAAGGAGGGAATTAAATTTTGTTGATAAAGTTAGATCAATTAATCAGAGACCCAGCAAAAGATGCCGAACAGGAAAAGCAGCTGTTTTTATGTCAGCTAGAATTTTTATGTCAGCTAGAATACGTCTCCTTATCTTTCATTGGGAAATTCAAGGCAAGCCAATAGTAAAATACCGTGTACCTCATCATGGGATTTTGGAGCGCAAGTGAAATTCACACCATCTATCAAGATTATTAAGATGAAACTATTAACCTTCTGACAGTTTAATAACTGATTTTATGCTACAATAATACAAGACTCCATTGGGATCAGACTTCCAATTTTGGAGATAGTGTCCATCATTCGTTGAGGAAACTGAACTTTTGTGTTGAGCAAAATAGCTACAGAACCAAACATGCTAAGATGCCGAGGTTAAGCCTACTTTGGCTAGCTTTCCTGTAACAGAGCCAATTAGTGCATGCTATGCTCTTTGAGGACCAAGAACAATACATAATATGGAAGCAGATTTTCCCTTTGCATGTTGTGTTTGTTATTTCACTTGTGAGAAAACTCGCTCCAAAGACAGCATGCAGTAATAAAAGATAAAACAGAATATTACTTAGACACAAAAACAGTCTAACCATTTAAATACACCAATAAACTCCAAAATAAAACCAGCAGGAAAAAAATAGGTTATGCAGCAAAAATCCAAGAAAATAAAAAATCAACAGAAGGCTTACATAAATAAAAATGTAAACCTAGCAAACTGTTTAAAGGGGGAGTTTTATACCTGAGCTGTCACCACTAAGAAGGTCTTGTTCTTAGTGGTCAGCCACTTCACCTTCCTTGATAAGACTGTTCAAAGCAGAAACCCCATTTTAATTGATAAACTGGGTTTGTTTGGGAGCAAGTGGTCCTTCAGAAACCCTGCTATCTAAGCCTTTAAAGATGAACTATTTGGTTTGTGTATCCACTTTCTTTATAGCCATTCCCCTCAAAATCCAACTCTTTTACATAGCTGGCAATATCGAAGGAACAGAAATATGGCTTATACATGTAGACAGGTCATGCATTATTTATTTGTCTTACTTTCCAAAACACAATTGTAAGCACCAATTCTGTCTGTCCGTATAAGTTGATTAATTGAACTGGATGACACAACCATTTCTTGTATTAATCTAAGATTTGGTACAGGATCAACTTAATAGATAGACATTGTCCATCCTTGGCAATCTCATTGCATAACCCAATGTTGTTATGCCACAAGCATTTTAAATTAAAATATTATACATATCTATAGTTTGTCTAAGATTACAATGTTTGACAATGATTTTCTGCTACTAGCCTATGATTAGGGTTGCCAGGTCCCTCTTCGCCATCGGTGGGAGATTTTTGGGGCGGAGCCTGAAGAAGGTGGGGTTTGGGATGGGGAGGGGCTTCAATGCCATAGAGTCTAATTGCCAAAGCTGCCATTTTCTCCAGGTGTACTGATCTCTGTCAGCTGAAGATCAGTTGTAATAGCAAGAGATCTCCAGCTAGTACCTGGCAGTTGGCAACTCTACCTATGATATTAAGTACTTTGTCACTATAAATACCTTAGCCAAAACACACAAAATCTGTTAAGTAGAGTCAGACAAAATCTTTTCTTGGATCATCTTAACTTTATCTATGACTGTGTTAAGCTTTCAGGTTATTCAGCATTCTTCAACCTGAAGAAGAATATAGAGATTCAGATTCCATAGCATAGTGCTACTGGTGGATTTCCATCAGCAGAGTGGGCCTTTCTTGACTCTCCCCTCTTGCTGCAGCCCAAAATGCCTCCCAAAATTCTGCTCCAAGTAGACAGCAGATGTCCAGGAACATCACGAGGAGGGAGCTGAAGGTCTGCAGCAGGAAGTGGTGACCCCCTAACTGTTCACAGACATTTTCCATAGTCTGTGACTATGTCTTTCAAAAGTTAGTGTTTGGCTACACAGGCTTAGGTATGATAATCCTTTCTTTGGTTGTCTTTTTCATCCTAGTATGACAACCATTGCTTATGCCAACACATATATTTGTAATGTAATTTGAAAACATTCTCCAAAATATTAAAATTAATGTACTGTAGTAAGGTTTTTTTTAACTTTTAAATGAACATTCCGTGGAACTCAGCAGTAGGAATGCACTAATAGGATCTTGATTAATGTACCTACAGTTTTATATTGAAGGAAACAGAGGGTGAAAATGATAATCTCCTGAAACAGGGTGGGCCATGACCACAAGGCAGACAATAATATCCTGAAAATTAATGTAAAATGTAGCCAATGGAATAAAATAGATTTGTTGAAATATACATGGGTTACTTACTGAATACATGAACATTCCAGACCATGCTTTTCTGTTACATAAGGTGGTTTTCAAGCTTAAGGCAGCCTAAGTCAGTGGGGAACTATGGATACTAATGATCATAGGCTGTTGTATAATGCCTCTTCCAAATTTACCTTGAGCCACATTTCCTTGTAGGACAGGCAGACATTGAAACTAGAGTGCACAATGTAGAGAAAGCTAGCTTGGACTTTCCTGGATAGAGCTGATTTTGCATTGGGGCTAGCATGGTCTGCCTTTGCACTTCCTGCTGGGTGTCTGTGATGCCACGAAGCCTCAAAGTTTGTAGACTGAAATGCGATACTAAATGTGATACCGTCTTGCATTGCCATGACATAATTTAGAAATGTGGCAGAAACATATTGAAAATGCTTTTCTGGTTTTCCACATATCAGAAACCTGTTTTTTGCACATTTAGAAAAGCATTTCCATTTTTCACCAATGGGAGAAGAAAGGGTGAAAAATGCAGTTTAATTGGAATGTGTAAATTCAGATAACAGCACCTACAGTCTTCAGTATTTTCTCTTCCAAAGCAAACAGACCCTGAACAGGGTGCTTGATCTTCCTAATGTCTGGAGAAAGGTGGAATGTGTGCAGTAATATGAAGGATGCATATCTTTAGGCATGGAGAATGAATAATTACCTAGGATATGCAGAGAATAGAAATAAACTCACAAGGCATTGATTTGAGATTCCAATGCTCTAAAAATAAGGACAGCTTGTTGGATTACATTTGCTCCAGGTTACCATTGGGTACATTATTTTTTATTTAACTATGTTAGAGTGTATGTGTTATGTTTGCACTTGCACAGTTGGTGGCATGGATCATGTTGGTACATGGTCTGCACTTACTGTGATGAACTACACTTCCCAGGCAAGATTCTGAAACTTGTCAATGAGACGCAGAAGTGTTCCGCATGGAAGTAAAATGGATCAGGAGTAAAGCCAGCCATGCATGTAGCTTCTCTCTTTCACTGTGCCACCTCAGAAGGATTGGGACAACCAAGGCAAGTACTCCTTTGTCACAGTTAATTTGTTTTCTGTTGGGTATAGTAGGCAGATGAGAGGAGAAGGGAGACAAGCGCAGGGAAAGAAATGTGAGAGCACATATGAGAAAAGTATTTATTTATTCCATTACATTTCTACCCCACCCTCCCCAGCCAGAGGCCAGACTAATTTGTAATTAATCTCAGATATTCCTGTGGGCAACGACCAAGTTATCATGGCAAAACTTACAAGACTACAATAGAGAGACAAGTCATGCCGCTTTCTCACCCCCAAGCAGGTTTGAAATACCATCTTTTGGATGAAAGGCAGCTGTGGGGAAAGCATGGGAACATGTACTGGTGCAAATTATCTGTAATTAGACTTGAAAGCTCCAGTGAGTAAACACTGAGTCAGCCAGCCAAAGTGATCTCGAGTAGAATAGACAGACGTATCTCAACGTCCTCCACCATAACAGAATGGAAACAACTTTTTATTTAACTGGTTTTTCAACATATAAAAAAGTGAAAGACGGAGGCATGGGGAATGGAGGAAAGCAGTATGAGAATGCACACACGCAAAGCACGTGCAATCAATTTTTGAATGTAAAAAATTTGGGGGCAAGGAGTGTTCAAGGGTGTTGCTTATAATTTGAGTGCAAATTACCCTCTGAGGATAGAGTGATCACTAGGGTTGCCAGGTTCTTCTTCAGCACCGGTGGAAGGTTTTTGGGGCGGAGCCTGAGGGCGGGGTTTGGGGAGGGGAGGGACTTCAATGCCATACAGTCCAATTGCCAGAGCGGCCATTTTCTCCAGGTGGACTGATCTCTATCAGCTGGAGATCAGTTGTAATAGCAGGGTATCTCCAGCTACTACCTGGAGGTCACTGGCTGAGCTATTGCAACCCACAATTGTATCATAAGGGAACTTTAAGCTGGTTACACCAGTAGTCCTGCTGCCATTAGCATTTTCACAGGCTTCCCTTCTAGTTAGGGGTGGCCCACCCACTAGAAATATGTTTCCTAGGGTACCAGAAGGTGAGGAGGCATCCCCATCCCCAGCACTGCTGCTTCAGCTGGCCTGAGGCTCAGGCCTTACTTGCCCATCGATGTGGCAGTGCAGGATGTAGGAATGCACTGCAAACAGGTTCATAAATGTGGGTGTGGAGAAGAAATTTAAAATGGCTGCCAGTGGCTTTTTGCACATCACCAACTTTAAATATTAAAATGAGTCCCATGAGGAACACTAGGGTTGAAGATAGGGTTGCCAGGTCCCTTTTCGCCACCAGTGGGAGGTTTTTTTGGGGCGGAGCCTGAGGAGGGCGGGGTTTGGGGAGGGGAGGAACTTCAATGCCATAGAGTCCAATTGCCAAAGTGGCCATTTTCTCCAAGTGAACTGATCTCTATCAGCTGGAGATCAGCTGTAATAGCAGGAGATCTCCTGGTACTACCTGGAGGTTGGCGACCCTAGTTGAAGATGAAGAACATTAATAGCTGTATAATTATATTTCTAAAGTCTCATAAGTATTTTTAATATATACAAATTGTTACCATGTTGAACACATGAAGCTGCCTTATATTGAATCAGACCTGTGGTCCATCAAAGTCAGTATTGTCTACTCAGACTGGCAGCGGCTCTCCAGAGTGCCAGGCAGAGGTCTTTCACATCACCTACTTGCCTAGTCCCTTTAACTGGAGATGCCGGGGATTGAACCTGGGACCTTCTGCATGCCAAGCAGAGGCTCTCCCACTGAGATACAGCCCCTCCCCAAATGATCATGATTATGCAAATGATCATGACAATAAAATAGTGAGGTCCCATTGCCCCTCCCAGCCCACTGAGAATCAAGCCCCAGTTCACCTTTCAGCTGTTAATCCAGAGGCAAGTGGATTGTGTGTAAAGAATGGTGAGTTCAGTCATAGGATTTGCCGACAGTTTAAGGTGCCAGGATCGAGTGAGGTAGCCTTACTATTCTTCCCTCCAAGTGCCCTGCCCTAGTTGAGAATCAGAATATTAAGGTATGACTTGTTTGAAGTTTAACAACACAGAAATCTAGTAATTTGAAGTTCCTAATGGGTCAATGCAAAAATGACATCTGGATAGGGCCTGGGGCTGAGAAGGATCAGGGTCTTGATCAGGGTTGCCAGGTCCCTCTTCAACACCGGTGGGAGGTTTTTGGGGTGGAGCTTGAGGAGGGCGGGGTTTGGGGAGGGGAGGGACTTCAATGCCATAGAGTCCAATTGCCAAAGCAGCCATTTTCTCCAGGTGAACTGGAGAATCAGCTGGAGATCAGTTGTAATAGCAGGAGATCTCCAGTTAGTACCTGGAGGTTGGCAGCCCTAGTCCTGATGAATCCATTTGAATCCTACTCCAGGTTCCTGGATGCACTAATATGAATCTGTTTCTCCACACAAGCATGACCTACAACTGCCTGTACTCCAGGCTTGTTTCCCACTTCACAACATCACCGAGCCTGAAGCATCTCCGAGTCAGCAATGTTTAAGACGAGCCCCTTCTGCCAGCTTTAATCGCTTACCTTGGTTTCATTGAGAGACAGGAGCGGATAATGCTGCTCAGCCAGGCTGGGAGGGCATGAAATTGCGTTAAGCAACGCTCCTGAAAATGACTGGATTTGCTCCTTCGGTGTAAGTGTCTAAATGTTTTTTGAAATTGTAATTTTCCTGTGCTGTTATGTGTAAAGGTGACCGCTCCATGTGAGGCCCTCAGCAGTTTTGCACTCGACAGCTAATCAGGTTGATTCATTTGGCAATGTGGGCAGTAAGCTCTGGCTCACTCTTTTTCCTCTCTGCAGCTATAAAGCAGGATTGAGTTCTTCTCTGACTCCTGGGGATATAATACTGCCTGGTTCTTTTTAAAGGAACATATTAGAAATACAGAACGGGCAGAGAAATACTGTGGAGACATTCAGGGTTCTATTTTTGTAACAGGCAATATTATTATCGGGAGAAGCTAACATGATGCCCGTTATTAAGTCTGTCAGTAGCTTTAAAGTAGAGTAGGAGCTATTATTGCTAGTGATGCCGGAGGTAGTGGAGAAAAAATGTTCTGTGATTTCTATCCTCTCCCCCCTCTCAACTATATATATATATATATATATATATATATATATATATATATATATATATATATATATATATATATATATATATATATATATATATATATATATATATATATATATATATAAAACATTACCCTGACCAAGCCATAGGTTGAGCATTACTCCACTGAACCACATGGTGGCATCCATCACTTAAAGGAAAATTATAACTATTATTGGAGGAATTGTCTGAACGGCAATGAACTTTTTCTAGTGCTGAGGGTTTCTTTCCTCTACCTGCTATTTTGATTTGAACTTTAGTTAAAGCATAGATGGAAGAAAGATACAGCTGTTGTTTCTGTCACAAAGAGGAATCGATATTGCATAACACTGGGGAGGAGGGGAGATGAGGAGACTGAATTTTGTCACTCATCTGCACCCAAAAACTGCACCAGGAACAGCAATGCTATTGCTGAGATTTCCATTCTTTCTACTGCCCCCCTTTCTTCCTAACATTAGTAAATACCTCTACAATACCTCTACAAATAAAAACTGAATGATAAACACTTAAACAGGATTTGAATGCTGAATTCCAGAGGTGTATAACTATGTTGGTTTGCTTCACCCCAAAGCCTCATGGCACCTTAACAATTAACAAATGTATTGTTGGCATAAGCTGTTGTGAACTAGAGTGCACTTTTCCAGACACATAAGTTTTGACTTCATTTGGCTGATGGATATATCTTTGTGTGCCACACAAAAGGTAACATTTCTTGCATCTGAAGAAGTGGCACTAGTCCATGAAAGCTTATGACATTAAAGGGTTATTGGGCCACATGAATGCCTAGGCTTTTTTCCAGGAACAAATTTGCCCTGATCCAGAGTTAATCATGCAACACAAAAAGTTGTGAGAAACTAACAATGTATTGTGAGCACCTAGTGGAGCACTGGGTGCACCTAATGGAACACTAGCTGGTCCTGAATGCCAGCAGATCTGAAGGCCAGAAGCAAGTGGCATACTCAGATAGCAGTCCAAGGGTCAACACTGGGCTGTTCTAAGTCTGGATCCAAAGTGTCAGTATCAAAAGCAAAGTCCAAATGCCAAGTCAAAGTCCATTCCAAGGTCAAGGCCATGAGAGTCTCAGGAATGAGCAGAGGACCAAGAGAAAGCAGGATAACAGTAACAAGTTGTTCCCACATCAGCCTGGATGCAGGCATCTGCTTAAATAAGCCTAAGAGGAACCAGCTGTCCCTGGTTCCTCTGACAGCACTCTCTGCTGGAGGTATCTCATTATTCTCATTTCTGTCTGTCAGCTGTGCTCTTAGTAGTGCTTGTAACCTCGCACTCCTTCTATGCTCGAGTAGGAATTGGTGTAGCCTCCAGAACAACTTTTAGGGTAAAAGGGCTTCAGTTTGGAAAGGAATCAACCCCCCCCCACACACACACATACATATTTCACAAGCAAAAGTGTTCCTGTAGTGTAATCTGTAGATTCCAAGTCTGTGGCTATTTATTCTCTTATTAGAAACCGTGGGTCACTTCACATATTACATAAAAGGTAGGGTGCCAATACTCAGAGGCTTTTCTACACATTGGACACTTTCACATATGCCGAATAATGCACTTTCAATCCACTTTCAATGCACTTTAACAATCGATTGCAAGTGGATTTTGCCATTTCACACAGTAAAATCCACTTGCAAACTAATGTTAAAGTGCATTGAAAGTGCATTATTTGGCATGTGTGAAAGTGTCCATTGTGTTTTAGATGTAAACGTAAAATGTTTTACGTTTGATCACCTAAGATCTTAAGTAATACTGAATTAATATTATTTAAATCCTTAAAGGAAAAAAAAGAGTACTTATTAAGGGTATGGAAACTATTACTCGGCATGGAAACTATCACTCAAGAAGGTACCATCCCTGAACCTCTAAACAGTGTTTGTTGTGTTCCTTGACTACAGATTCATTTTAACTTTTCTGGTATCACCATTTTACAAGATTTTAAATGTAGGAGTCAGGCGTCACGCTGCTGTGCTGCCTAAAAGGGGCTTGGAAAAGAGTGTCTGTCATTTACTGATACCGAGATATAGCAAAAGTGATTTATGATGTGTTTGGAAAATGTCATGTGTTTGTATTCACAGCAATTTGGTAGATGACCTCCCATTTCTACGTGTGAGTCGGCAAAATAAAATAAAAGCAAAGCCCGGCTGCATGTTTTTTTCCGATTCTTGACGCAAAGGGTTCTGATCGCCAGAGTGAATATGAAAAAAAAATCAAGATCATCATACTGCATCTGACATAGTTAGTAAACAGAGAGCAATTTCCTTCCCCGTGATGCTTGCGCTGTGCGTGTCTCTCTCTCTCTTCCCACCCTTCATTGACGTCTCTTTGTTTCCCCTTCCCATCACATTTGACAAGCTGATTCCAGAGGCCAGTGACAACATCCATGTTTCTTTCAAGCTGAGTGCATTTGTTATGCGTTTGAGAGGGTTGCCTTCCTGCCCTTGGGTATCCAGTCACGCAATGTGAAAGAAATGCACAAGTTCATGGACTGCTGAGTGCTCAGAACATGGCACTTTCCTAAGTGAAAGCAACTAGCAAGCAAGGGCAGCAATTAGACATTTATGAAAACATTTTTCCCCCCATTGGGAGGGCTTACGGATTGTGCAGATCCCCAAAGCGTGAATTAAAAAGAAAAGGGAAAGCTGCAAAATAAGTGTTTCAGCCTGATGAGAAAGACAATTGGTAGCTAGAAGATTCGGGCCTTTAGAAGGAAGAAAGGAAAAGCAACTTTCTTTGAATTCCTTGATCTGTAAAATTAAGATGGCATGGTGCCCAGTGACATTTTCCTGGGGGAAGCTAGATAGGAAAGTTTGTCATAAGAACATAAGAAAAGCCCTGCTGGATCAGACCAAGGCCCATCAAGTCCAGCAGTCTGTTCACACAGTGGCCAACCAGGGGCCTCTAGGAAGCCCCCGAACAAGACGACTGCAGCAGCACCATCCTACCTGTGTTCCACAGCGCCCAATAGGCTGCTCCTCTGATCCTGATAATAGGCATGCTCCTCTGATCCTGGAGAGAATAGGTATGCATCATGACCAGTATCCATTTTAACTACTAGCCATGAATACTCCTTTCCTCCATTAACATGTCCACTCCCCTCTTAAAGCCTTCCAAGTTGGCAGCCATCACCACATTTTGGGCTGGTGGCTTTAAAGCCGGCTCCCGGGGCGCGTGGGCTCCGCACTGGGATCCCACTGCGCTGGGTGGCTGCTGGGAGGGGCCTCCCACCCCCCAGCTGGCTGGCGGCTTCCTAGCCGGCTCCCGGGGCGTCCCGGTTCTGCACTGGGCTGCCGCAGCCGGGGGTCAGCCGTGGCTCCCAGGGCCTCTCGCAGCTTTGCCCTTCTCCCCAGGGGCCTGATTCACACACATTCACTCCATAAGACGCACAGACATTTCCTCTCACTTTTGAGGAGGAAAAAAGTATGTCTTATGGAGCGAAAAATACAGTATTTAGGTAAAGGTAGTCCCCTGTGTAGACAGTCATGCTAGGAAAAGTTGAGGGCAGCAGAAAAAAAGGAAGACCCAACAAGAGATGGATTGACTCAATAAAGGAAGCCACAGCCTTCAATTTGCAAGATCTGAGCAAGGCTGTCAAAGATAGGACATTTTGGAGGACTTTCATTCATAGGGTCGCCATGAGTCGGAAGCGACTTGACGGCACTTAACACACACACACACAGTCCCCTGTGTAAACACCGGGTCATTACTGACCCATAGGGTGACATCACATCACAATGTTTACTAGGCAGACTATACTTGCAGGGTGGTTTGCCATTGCCTTCCCTAGTCATCTACACTTCACCCCCAGCAAGCTGCATACTCATTTTACTGACCTCAGAAGGATGGAAGGCTCAGTCAACCTTGAGCCGGCTACCTGAAACTGACTTCCATCAGGATTGAAAGGTTGTGAGCAGAGCTTTGATTGCAGCACTGCAGCTTACCATTCTGCACCATGGGGCTCCTTTGAATTTATTTAATTTTTATTTATATGCCACCTTTACAGAGACCTCCACAAAACATGCAGACGTTCAGGCCATATCCAACAGAGTCCAACATGTTTAAATCTATTGATCTCAGTGTGGTTAAGCATGCTTAACTGTGTTGGATTTTTTTACTGCTTTCCTTTATTAGAAGGCTAGTTGTATACATTGTAAATGTGTTTGTCAATCCCTTTATGTCCCAGGGAGTTCAATTTTGGTAACGCTTAATAACTGAGTACAATATTATAATAATGGATTTATTTTAATGCCTGATCATCTTTGTTTTTTAAATAATCAACTAAAAACACCTAAGCAAAAAAACAAAAACAAAAAAAAACTATCCCGTGTTATAGAATATGAGCTCTTTAACAAACAGTGACCTGGCCTAAATTCTTAAGTATTTGCAACAGAAATGCATGTTAAAACTGAGCAACGATTTCAAGAAGCTGTAAAGTTTCCAGTAAATTATGCATTTTTCCCCAGGTTTTGTTCTGTAACCAATTTGAGAATACAGGAAAGAGACTGAGAGAAATTCAAAGCATTGAACCTGTCCAGGGTGAACATTAATCCAAGATAATCCAGAATTATTCATTAAGTGAATGTAATGCTTGTCAAAGGTCTTGGATTGGCTGACCTGAACGTGAAGCTCTTTCCTTATCCATAAAAGAATCACAGCATGATCAGCAGTAAGACAGACTGCCAGCTTCTGGATTCACAGGATGTAACAGAGGACTTACAGCCAAATCAGAGAGACATTTTGTACTTGGAAGGATAGGTCTGGTGCTTGCAACATTTCTTTTTCACTGTCTAGCTCCCACACCCAGTCTCCTATACCATTTGAGCAGATCAATGTGAATTGTGTGCAGGTGCCATGTGGCTGCTGCCACCAAGTGCATTGAATTAGCACGTCGCAGCCCTAAATAAAACCACCTGCAGGCATCTCCTGAGGGGCCCCAATTTAGGTATCAGAACAGCCCTTCTTATTTCAGCAATTCAATAAGCACCGAGCTGGTATACTTATGACTCCCACTAGAACCCTGGAGATATTAAGGCTTGCGTATGGATGATCCGACAGCACACAATGAAAAACATTGTCTACGGATGGCCTATACAGAAGAGACTGTTCTTGTTCTAACACAAAGGATCACACTTCTGGTTGTCAGGAAGCTGTTGAAATTTGGAGGGGCTTGACAGCTGCTGCTTGTAATTATTACAAATTATGTAGCAACTGCTGCAGTGGTGGGAAGGGAGAGAGCTTTCTCTTCCCAAATAATGTCCTCGAAGTGAAGACTTGCCAGTGACTTGTGTTGCTGTGATAATTTTCACTTGGCTTGACTCCATCCATCACAGGGAATAACACCTGGCAAACGGCTTGGTCCCAGCCAACTCTTGTTAACCTTTCAGCCTTCACAATAACTATCAGCAGGGACAAAGTCAGCGCCACAAATAAATTGGCGCTCAGAACTCTCCACCGGCTAATCACAGTGCGTGGCTTTTCGGCATTAAAAGAAAACACCGTGTGGTGTTGAATTAGTCAAAAGAAGTTCTCTGATGCTGGGGTTGTTGATGAACGGGAACGGGACAAAACAATAACAGGCTTTGTGGTCAGCTTTGGCCCAAACGCATGAGTTAAGAAAATTTACATGTGCCATTTTCAATTTTGGTTCTCAAAGAAAGCGAAGAAAGCAAACCTTACCAGTGGTATTTGGCAAATGGCTAATTGCTCCCCAGTCTCTTGCTGCACTCTTCATTGCTTTTATTCTCTAGGTTTCAAGGAGGGTGAGCAATAATCTTTTGCCCTTTGGCTAGCTATGTAATTTCCTTTGAAGCAAAGGACCTGTTGGCTGTGATTTATTCGGTCTCCCGAACAGGTGCTTAATATACTGGCAAAGGAAGAGACAGTTCCTTTAATACCAGCAGCCTGTCTTATAAGGGTTCTTTGGATGGATCATTCATGTGTTACCAGCACTCCTTCTGGACTGTGTTCCAATTCCTGGCTAGAAGCAACCCTGAACCTGTAACAAATATGTTCCAAAGTAGCGATCCAGAAAGAGAAGTTTGAGCTCAGACTCTTGACATGGCTTTTTTGGAGTCTATTATTCTGTTTATAACTTTATGTCAGAAGAACACAAATTAAGACTGAGAACTTGTGCAGCTTTTCTGACAGCAGTCCAGCCCAAACTGTGTGATAAAAGATTGTGAGATGTTTTTGCAGTACACATAGCATTATTCAGTGTATGCAGTTTGAGACTTGTGCTCACTTTGGGCATGGAGGGAGATCCTGGCTTGCTCATTCCTTGCTGTTTGATTGACAGGTATTGTGAATGAGCCAAGGAGACTACCCAAGATCCTGAGTCACAGAGTATATTGAGTGAAAACCATGGCCATTGTACAACTCAGGACCATCGCATATGGCATGCAAAGGATCCTGATCCACATCTCTTGTGCACTGCTCTTATTCCAATTGGCTGTCTTTTCTGAAGGATGACAGACCACACTGGCCACTTCCCATAGCTACCTACAGCAAATAGGCCTAACATACATAATAGGTACGATAGCCACAAAACATGCCATCACAATCCCTAAACACCCTTTTTGTAAGCAACTACTTGTACTGTTGCGCAGTTAAGCAAGAAATAGGGAAGAGTTTTAATACTGGCTGATAAGTGTACAGAAGCCTTAACCTTCAGAATAGTCAGGCTATACTAGTATAGACCCTGAGGTCCTGGCTGAAGCCAGTGCCTGAAACAGACGGATGGTTTCTGGAGGGCCCTTGAAAAGCTCCACAATCCTGGCTGGATCTAACACAAGGGCTTGAATTAAGCTTTCACCAACAGCATCCCCTCAGCTTCTTTGTGCCTGGTCAATTTGGTCTTCCAGCAGTGATGGTAGAGGAGAGCACCTCCAATGTAATACCTTGTCTGTACATGGTGCACATTTTACAGAAGTGCCATCTTGTAGGACCTGACCGGAGGGAGGGTCACCATGGCAGCTCTCTTACACAAGGCTCTGAGGTCATCAAAGGAAGAGGTCCCTGATATATAAACAATCCGTTGTTTATATATCAGGGTCCACATTATATTAACATAGCTCTTACCCTCATGGGGGCATCTATCCCTTGGAGGCAGATTAGCCCCCACAGTTTGTGACCCAGAAAGAATGTGCCTCTGCAGAATGTTTAAAGGGTAGCTTTAGGAAAAGGACATAATGCAATAAATTAAGAAATTATTCCTAAATATGGCGGTGATAGATGCCTTAAAAATACCTTAGATAGCTATTATTCAAGCAAACATCAATCAACCTTAGGCTTATATATTGCTGCTCATTTTACAGTGACAAATTGCAATCACGGAGCAATGAAAATCTACATGCTGCTATATCAAACTCGACTCTTCAATAACACAGATGTCAAGCTGGCTTCCACAATGTATTCTACTGGGAGACACGCACAGCTCAAAAACGTAACAGTAGTTTAATGCCAGTTTTATGGCTAGAGGGCTTGTTCTGCTCACTCTGTGGTCTTTTGACAGACCTATTCAGCAGCTCCAACAGGCAGCACTACCACTAGCTATGTGTTTGTGCAATTCATTGATCTGGGAGATTTGTGTGGGTGAAAGTTCTGCCACTATGCTGGTAGTTTCATTGCTGTAAAATAGATTTTCCTTTTTTGCCAGAATAAATTATCCTTTCCATACTCATGTTCCTTGTTTGCATTCTAAAAATATGTGTAGAAATGGGGGAAGGTAATACACTACATTGTCACACATAATTCTAAAACATGCTGGGCAGACTGTATTCTGGGAGATGTATTTGACTGTCTCAGGCTTATATGTGACCATCTGCACATATGAGTCATTTTCTGGCTGCTTCTGGGATGAACATATATAATTACATCTAACACAGAGAGTTCTGGAAAAAATGCTATATGCCACTTCACCCACAGAAGGGAAGCTAAAAAAGAAGGAAAGTCCCCTTATCATGGCACCTGCTCTCCACCTGCTTTCCCTTGCTCATGCGGGGGATGATATCATGGATATGGCAATGTCACTTCCAGCTACTGTGTCCACAGTTTTCTAGGAATTTCTAGGTCCTTGCCACAGAGATTGGGTGGAATTCGTAGAAAGTTGTGCAATGGGGTGATATCACCAAGTAATATCACACCTCCTCATGCCCTACCTTGAAAAATTCCCAGGATTGCCAGAAGCAGGCCTGGGAACCCTAAGGGGAGACAAAAAACCCTTTCATCTGTGCATGTGTGTGGGTGGAAAAGCTCCTTTCAACTTCAATAGATATGTTTCTGGGCTGTGGTTTCTTTTGCAAGAAGCTTTGAAGCAACCCAGGAATGGCCCACTACTCTGGACAGATCTGAAACCAATCCTTTGGGAATAGTTGTTTAGCTCTGATGGAGCTAAGCTGTAAAAAGAGGGCAAGCAACATGGTCAGGCCTTCCTGGCAGGACACGGAAGACTGCCCCAGAGGCCCAAGAAGAACAGGCAGGGTGATTTTTCCCCCAATTGGCAGTCAGCACCTGTCCTGGGACGGGCTCAGTGCCGGTCCAGGACTTGCTCCGGGGACTCCCCCCCACCCCTCTCACCTTCGGTCCGGCGACGGCGGGAGCGCCGGGCGAGAGGTCCCCCCGAGCCGCACGGCCGGGCCGGCGCCTCGCGGCCCCGGGGAACGCGGGGGGGGGGGGCGAAGCAAGGCCCTGGAGGACGGCACCCGGGCGGCGGCCGCGGACGGGCCCAGCGCCTCGGGCCGACCCGACGCCGCGGTGGGGGCCGCGATGGCGGCCGCGGCAGGCCGAGAGGAGGCGGGGAGGCGCGCCGTCGCGGGAGGCCCGGCTGGCTGGCCGGCCCGGCCTGGAGGCGGGGGCGGGCGGAGGCCCGGAGGGGCGACCGCGCCCAGACAAGGACGCGGCGGGGAGTCCCTGCAGCGGGACCAAGGCCAGGTGAAGACCCCGACCGCGGGAAGAGCACGGGGCGGCAGCCTTCGAGCTCCCCGGCCGGCCCGGGAGGAGGGAGGAGGGAGAGGTGGCACCGGAAGTAGGCCACCACCTTATAAGGCAGGCAAGGGGCGGGGGGAAGGGATATAGAGAGAGAGGGAGCGGAGGCCGAGGAGGAAGAGAGCCAGTAGTGGGTAAGCTGCAGGGCTGGTGCAAGCTCTGCAATCAACCACGCTGGCCGACTCAGCAGGCGGAGACAGTTCGGATTCGCCTGCTGAGTGGTCTGAGGCCGAGGAAGCTCCTCTCGAACGGGTAGCCAGGGCCTCAACGAGGGCTGACCCCCAGGCCTGGGAGCAAAGTCCTCACAGCACCCATTACACTAATCTCTGACACCAGCCCTGTGACTGTTATTTGAGAAAAATTTGTAGTAGGGGTGTGCAACTGTTTTTTGGGGGGTTTTTTGGTATTTTTTGGGTTTGGGTTTATTAAGTCTGAACATTTTCAACAAATCCAGAAAAGCCAAATTTTTCGATATTTTTTGGGTTAATAAACCCAAACCCAAAAATACCCCCCCCCAAATGGGCAGAGGTAGGAAGGTGGGGGAATGTTCTTTTCGCTGCTAACAGAGGCAAAAGGAACTCTCCCCTGCCTTCCTATTCAAGAAGTGTGCCACCTTGGGATCTAGCTGAAGCCCTACCCCCACCTGCCTTCCTGGCAGTCCAGGGAAAGTGGGCAGGGGTCTTCATTAAGATCCATGCTGCCAAGCAGAAAATGATTTTTTCCAGGTTCCAGGGAAGCTTTGTGGGGTGGGCTTTACTTAGATCCATGCTGCCAAGGCTGGCAGCAAGGATCTAAAGCAATTTCATGTGGCCCAATTTGTGGGGCTTCTGGGAATTGGGGCAGTGTGGAATTGCTTTAGATCTATGCTGCAGGCTTTCTCCAGCACTGGAGAAGGCCTGCAGCACAGATCTAAGGGGGAATAGTGGATGGAACCTGAAAAACCCGAATACTTATTTGGGTTATTTGGGAAATGGCTATCCGGCATTGCCGAGATTCCCCTTTTCCCTATTTGGCTGAAATAAAACCCGGGAAATGCCGAAACAGCTTATTTTTGGGTTTATTTTTGGCTAAGTAAAGCTGATAAGCACAGCCCTAATTTGTAGTTTGAAATGTGTTGCCAAAGAAATAGATACACTCACCCATTTATGCCTTCAGAGCAGTTTCTGGTGGCTGTTCCTCCCACTAAGGAGATTTGGGCCTCCTCAACAAGATCTAGAGCCCATTTGACCATAACTCCCATATTCTAGAAAGTCTCCTGGAACCTGAAGAGGTTCAAAAGCCTCATTATCATAAATACAATTTTGACCAGAAAATATATATAAAATGCTATACACCTACAGAGGGGATGTGAACATAGCAGGATTTATAGCTCAGGTGCTGTTTTCTTTTTCTTTGTTCTGGATTAGCAAGGAAAACACAGTTTTATTTCAACTTTGCTCTTTCCCTGCATAATTTATTTGATCTACTGACAAGACAAACTTGCTGGATTTGAGAACAGTAATAAGAAAATGTTCAGAGGAGATTTTAGTTGAGATTTAGGGCCATTTTTCATGTAACTTCTCTGTCCTACTGTCCTTAAATGGAAGGTGAGCAAAGGACTAGAAGGGACACCAGCATATTGTGAAGCCTTTGGAATAGGGATACAATGATTGTGTGATTGTTTTGCTCAACCTACATTTGACATACTACTAATCAGTCCAGATCCAGCATGGATTCCAAAATGGGCACTTGGAAGCATTTCCAGGGTTGAACTATTGCTGTACATAACAATAGCAGATCCCGTCTGAGACATTTCTGAGCCTAATAAAGAATGATGTGGAATATCAAGGCCCAAACTAATTGGTTCAATCAACAATAAAACTGTTCCTTCTTATCTTTTAGGGGACCTAGTTTCTCCTGTGTCCTTTCCATAAAAAGCAGAAACTAGTTACTCCTGAATACAGTATGTCTTGCTAACTTCTGAATTGTTATTAGACAAACGGAGAAATTAATTATAATACAATAATCCAAACACACTAGTACTTCATAAAAGTCCTAGTATGGAAATGGTGGAGGTGTCAAATGAGGTTCTATTGTGTAGGCATTTTGTTCCCTCTGGTGGTAGATTAGATATTACATCAGTTTATGTTCGGCATAAAAACCTGCAGGACATAAACCAATGTAATATTGAATCAACCACTAGAGGGAGCAAAACACATGTGGAACAGAAGCCTCCCCCCCCCAAAAAAAAAACAAGAGAAGAGAAGAGAAGAAAATGAGAATACAGAAAATCTCAAGGATATGGGAAAGTATAATTCATATCACCACACCTAACACACAAATGGCTTGGACTTTTTTCCTGGAGTGGTAAAGTCCATGCACGGGACTTCGTTTCATCCTCAGTTTCATTCAAATCCAAATGTAAAAATCATGGATTTTATTATATCAGGGGACAAAACATTAGGGACCTGGGGTGGATGGGGCAGGGAGAACATCAATAGACCAGTTGCATTCCATTTTGTTTTGAAGGCAGAACAGTTCATATTATACTGGGGTGCTTTATAATGAATATAAATTAGAAGTAAACCTGTTTGCATGAGACACATTTGTCTTCAAATAATCTGGTTATTTCTGGTTAGCTAATCGAATGGTATGAATATCTGAGAGGTTCTAAATTAGAGTATTCTAAATGAGTTCTGTCAGATTTGCAAGAATAATCATTTTCAGAAAGAACCTGTGACATAATGCAGCTTTTAATTATCCTCTCATTCCATGTGTGATGAACTGAAATGCACAGCTCTACAGAAAATTGGCCTGTGAGCTGATTATGACGAGGAATTAGACTCCATTTTCTCATGCGAGCTTAAAGTGACCACTTCTCAAATGAAAAGGCCTGCTTAAGAGAGAAGTGTCCATGTTATTTTGTGAAGTTATTAGACCCTGGAGTAGCCCAGAACGTCCTTGCAGCATCTGTCTTCTGGTGGTCACGTAGTGGGGCAGACAGTACTGCCTGAGTGGATCTTACCAAGTGAAGGAGCTAGGCCAAAACAACTAATTGAAAATTAGGAAAATAACTGGTCACAAAACCCTTGGTCAATGTCAGTTCAGGGAGAGATGGAAAGACCACAGGAATGGCAAGGTAAAATAACAGAGACAAAACTAGCAAAAATGAGGGGAGCAAAGCAGGAAGAAAGGAAGATGATGAGTTTATGCACCGCATTTTACCCTGTTTTGTCCAAAGAGCTTAGGGTTCACACACATTTACACCTCTTGGTTTTATCTTCACAGTAACCATAAGGTTGCCAACTTACAGCTGGGGCCTGGAGATCTCCTAGAATGACAACTGATCTCCAGACCACAGAGATCAGTTGCCCAGAAAAGAAGGCAGTATATTTCTGTTTTCCCCCTTTCTTCTCTTCCTCTTACTTCCTGCATTGGGCAGCCAGTGCACTCTGCAAAATGTAGTTTCCATAATGTTATGCATCCAAGGCAACTGGCAGGTCTGGGAAGAGAAAACAGGGAAACTGTCTGGTGCACTGTTGGGATGGAATGTAGCTCCTAGGATAAATGATGACACTTGCAGAAGTAAACTTTCTTGCCTTCCTCTGCTTGCTGTACTGATTAGTCCCACTGATTTGGTTGCATCATTTGAGCCAGAGTAGTAGTAGAAGATCTATTGACACTGAACGGAGATCAGTTTAAAAAAGTAGTAAGGCAGAGAGTGGAAGACACTGACAGCATGACCTCACAAGGTCGCCTGGTTTCATAGCCTCACAGAAGTTCAGGCACCTGATGACGGCAGCCCCATATCTGATGACACTGGAAGTGAACAAATATAGAAGGGCTTTTATGTTAGCCAGATGTGGAGCTTTGCCATCGGCCGTCCTAGAAGGCAGATATAAAAAAACTCCTCTTTCCGAGGAGTGGTGAAGAAATTGAGACCTGCGAACATGTCTTTTTATACTGCCTTCTCTATCATGAGTTAAGATCTAAGACTATCCAAGAAATTTTAAGAAATAATATAGGGCTACCTGATAAAATTTGTATCCAGTGACTACTGGAAGATAGTAACCCACATACTTCGAGATGTATGGCCAAATTTTGTTTTGCTATATATACAGTAAGGCCTGAAAGGGTGCAATTTACAAATAGGTAAAATTTGGTAGATAAATATTTTAGAAGCTAGCTTATTTGACTCTTTAGATATGGGATTTTATTGATATATTTTATATTGTGGACTCTGTCTGACTGATACTGTTTTTATTACAAATTTATGTTACTTCTGATTAGATGTGTTCTGTTTTTTGGTCAAATGACCGTAAAATAAAAACTGAACTAGTAGAAGATGGTGTGTTGGTTTTTATACCCCACTTTTCTCTACCTTTAAGGAGTCTCAAAGTATTTTACAATCTCCTTCCCTTCCTCTCCCCACAACAGACACCCTGTGAGATAAATGGGGCTGAGAGACTTCAGAGAGATTCATGACCAGCCTAAGGTCACCCAACAGGCTTCATGTGGAAGAGTGGGGAAACCAACCCAGTTCTCCAGAGTAGAGTCCACTACATCACGCTGTCTCTCGGACTTCAGGGGACCTCCATTAGCAACAACCGTTATGTACTTCTGAATCTCATACTCTGAGTCAAAGAAGTGTGAACTTTGGCTGCATCTCTAAATAACAATCAGTAGATTATAGATTGGTTAATTTATAAAATTAAATTGGATGAACTGATTAAATCAAAGCACAAAAAGGAACCCTACTTGTTCGATGGTATAATCAATGCACATGTGTACTGGACCACTGGAGAGAACAAAGATTCACACTGAAAATTGCAGAAAACCAAACATGTGCGGCAACTTGAACAAATATTGGGGGGAGGAGGGGGAAGACCCAGGCGAATGAAAGATTACCAGCCAGCATGATGTAGAGGTTAAGAGTGGTGGTTTGGAGTGGTGGACTCTGATCTGGAGAACCGGGTTTGATTCCCCACTCCTCCACATGAGCGGCGGAGGCTAATCTGGTGAACTGGATTTGATTCCCCACTGCTTCACATGAAACCAGCTAGGTGACATTGGGCCAGTCACGCTCTCACAACCCCGCCTACCTCACAGGGTGTCTGTTGAGAGGAAGGAAAGGTGATTGTAAGCTGGTTTGATTCTGCCTTAAGTGGTAGAGAAAGTTGGCATATAAAAATCAACTTCTTCTCATCATTGCTCGATAAAGCAAGATAAAGAAATTTGGAACTGGAAATCTGGGGAGATGGGAAGAAATTCACAAACAATCTTCTCAATAACCATTGTGTAGTTGAATGCAGCCCCTTGCCCATACCACATGTATCAACAGCTCCTAAAATAGTCACTGCCATCAATTAGGCCCATTTCTTTTGGAATCTTCCTCTGAATAAAGCAAACCTTTTGTGCTATGCCCTAAATGCTATTTTGTGTAAAAGAGTGATAGTGTACAAGAAATCCAACTTAAGTACTATGGTGATAAGGGCTATAAAAAGCTGATAACCTGCACCAAGGATGCCCTGAAGACAAGCATAATCTTGCTATCAGCTATCTGGATTGCCTTTTGTTTACTGTACTGGCAAACCCTAGAAAATGAGTCACAAAACCTATCGGGAATACACAGATAATGCTTGAATATATTAATATGCATGAGGCACATAAAGGGTTTTTTTTGTTTGTTTTTTTGCACATGAAGCCACCTCTCCTGCAAACAGTGATAAGCTTTCATTATTTTGTAATTCTCCCCCTGGAACACCGGTTGTGATTGCTAAGGCTATTACTCCATTTCCCACCCTAAACACAGAAAGAAAGAAACCTTGAGTCTTACGCCAGGTGTCCTTTTGTTTAGACATGTTCTTTAGGCCAGATCATTCCAGCCCAGATCGCTATTATTTTTAGACAACATCTTTTCAAGTCAAAAAATGTGATCCATTGTCTCTCTATCCAGTGGTCATAGGATTATTGATGGCATTCATGCTAAGTTGATGGTTTAGAATGAAATGCATTCCTTTTCTTGTCTTTGTACTAATGTAATAAGCAACTCTGAGCAAATCAACCAAAATGGGGACTGCAGCCAATAAATCAGAAGGAGATTGAGACTGGAAAGGCAGCCATGAAGGCGTTAGAAAAGATTCTTAAGTGTAAAGATGTGTTGCTGGTGACCAAGATCAAGTTAATTCATGCCATAGTATTCCTCATTACTATTTATGGGTGTGAAAGTTGGACAATGAAGAAAGCTGACAGGAAGAAAGTTGGTCCCTTAGAAATGTGGTGTTGGAGGAAAGTTTTATGTATTTCATGGACAGTCAAAAAGACAAATCAGTGGCCTGATGGCATTAACACACACATACATAGAGAGGAGCATATGTCATACTCTGATGAATGGTGATATTGTATCTCAGCAGAACATGACATCTACTTTTGAAGATAATGCAGAAGATTCAGCTAGTAGAACACACTGCAACCCAGCTCCTGAAGAATACAAAGCCAGGACCAGACATACCTCAAGGACAGCCTAATTCCTTATGATCTGCCCAACAATTATGGTCATCTTTGGTGGCCCTGCTTTGGGGGGGGGGCACCTTCTGAGATTAGGTGGGTGGAAATCTGGGAGAGGGCCTTCTTGCTCATAGCACCAAAGCTCTGGAACTCTCTCCCCATGGAGATTGGTCTGTCCCCTTCTGTTGCCATCATCCGCTAGCGGGTGAAGGCTTTCATGTTTTGTTTGTCATTCCCTCAGTGATCCCTTCTTCCTAACCAATGTTTTATGCTTTGTGTGTATTTTAACTGTTGTATATGTTTTTATTTTTAACTCTTTCTAAAATTGTGTTAGTGAGGCATGATTGGGAAGGGGGCTTATTTTAATGGTTTTATAATGTAATTTTATCATGTGTGTTTTAAATTGTTAGCTACCTTGGTCACCCTTGTAGACATCTTGTAAATAAACAATAGGCAACCAGTCTGCAGTTGGTGGTGCAAGGTATGAGTAAGTTTGCGGGCTCTCTTCAGGGTGTTGGTTCTTATGTTTAAAGCATCTCATGGCTTACCCATGGCTGTTATCTTTCCCCCTCCAGTGAAGATGTGGGTCAGCTGCCTAGTCAGTGTTCTGTCCCTGTGTGAAATCAAATTGACTTCAGCACGAACCAGGGCTTTTTTAGACGTGACCCAATGTTTATGGAATGGCTTTCCAGATGAGATCTGCTGAAGCACCTATATGATGGCTTTCAGAAGGGACTGCAACTCTCTTTCGTTTAGAAATGATTCTGCACCTGAGGTCAGTTGTACAGGATCTTTCGCTTCTGTTTTTTTTTAATACTTGTTTATAACTTTTTATTGTTTTTATTAACAAGGAATGCTTATTTTAATCATGGCTAAAGCTGCCCTGAGTATAAGATAAGGAGGGAGAGAAACATTTTAATTATGTAAATAAAAATACCACAAGTGTGAATCCAATAAAAGTAGCTGAGGAAATAGCTTTATGTAAGCTGGTTCTAACAAAACACAGGACAGAAGGGAGTTCTATCATAACATAGGACAGATGTGAGTTGCACAGATGAGTCTCCCTTAGCAGGGCTTCATATTGAGAACCACCTCTGAGAAGTCTCTGGCCATGGTAGCTTCTTTTTGATTGGAAGGATACCCTAATTAGATCTTCCCTCTAAAAATCTTTTAAAAAAATTAGTTAGTGGGAAGAGTTTTCTTGTCAGCTAAAACAAATTCCAGAAGTTTCCAGCTAGTAGAACAGTTCCTTCCTAAAGTCAAATGATGAAAAGAGTAATCTTCAGTTCATTTTTTTTACTTCAAAAGGTTGAACAAATCAATGTTGTATACAGCAGCAATGTTTCTAGTAGACCTGTTGAATAATTTGTATGATGAGCCAGAGGATTGTACAGGGTAATGGAAATGATGCTCAGAGTCGATACTATAGAATGAATTAATACTAAACATAACACCAATGTTTTAAAAGGAAATATATTTGCTTATGTTTGAGATATAACATCTACACAAGATAGAAAGTCAAGAAGGTGATGATAAGGCATTGGTTTCCACAATCACTTTAACCCCCCAAAAGGTGCTTTGTTGTGGTGAGTTGGCACATGCAGACCGAATCTCTGTATAGAATGGCCCTGATTTTCTGAATATCTTGCTTGAGATGCCAGGAAGGATGGCAGGTGATTGGCTAAACTGATGAGATCATCATATGGAAGCACATGTGGAGGTGGAAGCTTAAAGCCCAGTCGTGGACACTGTAACATGCTCAACATGAGATTGTGAAGGCAACTTGGAAATGTCAACTGGGGCAATTAGCTGCCCCCCATCTTTGGTTTGGTTTTGCATATTGTGACCACATTCAACTGAGCTTACAGCATTATATATCAACAAACTTGGCAGGAAGTGCCTTGTTTTCCTCTGAAGTAAGAGTGATGGGGACAAGAAACAGCGCTTTTTCCAAAGTTGCACCTACTTTATGAGATCGCTTTCCCCAAAAAACTGAGGGAAATAGACTCTCTTTTAAGATTTAGACGGACTATCTTCTTTCAATTAGCTTTTAATTAATTATCTTGGAAAGAAGGCAGCTGAGGGGAGACATGATAGAGGTCTATAAAATTATGCATGGTTTGGAGAGAGTGGACAGGGAGACGTTTTTCTCCCTCTCCCATAATACTAGAACGTGGGGTCATCTGCTGAAGCTGGAGGGTGAGAGATTAAAAACAGATAAAAGGAAGCATTTTTTCACACAACGCATAGTTAAGTTGTGGAACTACCTGCCCCAGGATGTGGTGATGGCTGCCAACTCGGAAGGCTTTTTAGAGGGAAGTGGACATGTTCATGGAAGAGAGGGCTATCCATGGCTACTAGGCAAAATGGATACTAGTCATGATGCATACCTACTCTCTCCAGGATCAGAGGAGCATGCCTATTATCTTGGGTGCTGTGGAACAAAGGCAGGATGGTGCTGCTGCAGTCGTCTTGCTTGGGGTGAACAGTGTGAAGTTGTGAACAGACTGCTGGACTTGATGGGCCTTGGTCTGATCCAGCAGGGCCTTTCTTATGTTCTTATCTGGGTAGTGAGGGTTTTTTTATGGCAGGCTTCAGAAAAAAGTTTGATTAATGAGATGTTTTATGGGACCATTTTAAATTGTTGGAATTTGAATTATGAGAGGATATCATACATATAGAGTTTTTATTGGATGTTGTATTTATTGATGTATTTTAGCCAGCTTCAAGGCAGGATAGAAATCTCTTGATATTAAAGATTTTGTCCCATTTTTTAAAATGAAAAGCAGAAGTAGAAGGCTATAATTAGGAGTGGGAAAATAGTGGGATGTGGCCTGCTCATTACTTCCTCTATTTGCAATTGTTCTGCCCAGAATTGTACTCCAAGGTTCTTTGCAACCCTTGGTGGGAAAAGATGTGAGTACCTTGCATTTTTATTCATGTACCCAATTTGTGATACTACTGTTACTACTGTACAGCACTACTGAGTTTGGATAATCTGGTGTACTGATTTCTGATTGGTCAATCGACCGTATTAATTATCACAGTGGGTTGCAGAGCTTCCTCCTGTTGGCCAGAACCCAACATGCCCCTGTCCATTCAGAAGAGTTCTGCAGGTCAACCCTGTGCTGATGCAATGGTGGCAGAAAAATATTGTTTCTTTGCCGCCATTACCACCACAATGTGGGCTTTCAAATGAGCTCTAGCCCATGCCTGGTTGGATTTGTCCTAGGTGCTTTTTCACCATCGCCCCAGCTGTCTTCCCTGTCTTTTCATCATCCACAGCCATTCAGTAAACCAAGGGGCTCCCCGGGTCCCTTGACCCGAGAGAGGGTGCCTAGGTGCAATAGTGTTGATTGCCCAGGTCATTTCCTCATTCCAGAGGTCAACCAGGGCATTGACAAGAGCGCTGACCATATCAGCAGGGAAATCCCCTAGTGCAGGGGTCGGCAAACTCATTAGTCAAAAAAGCCAAATATCAACAGTACAACGATTGAGATTTCTTTTGAGAGCCAAATTTCTTAAACTTAAACTATATAGGTAGGTACACTGTTTATTAACTTAATAAACTTTAATTAAAGTTTTAAGTCTTAATTAAACTACAGGTACACTGAATAAAACTTGATATCATACTTAATAGTGATGAATAAAACTTGATATCATACTTAATAGTGATCTTATTTATTGATTAAAATTAAATTGTAAGTCTCTGCCATTTCCCCCTCCCCGTCTGGAGTCCTCGTCTGGAGGCCTGGTCTACCACCATAAAAGCCTATTGGTAGACCTGGCCTCTGGCTGAGTCCCATTGGGAGGCCAGGTCTAACCATTGGCTTTCTTGGCAGTAGACCTGGCCTCCGGAGGCCCATAGAAGCCAATTGGTAGACCTGGCCTCTGAAGGGGGACTTTTCCCCCCTCCTCGGAGTTCA
The DNA here is from genome assembly GCF_029931775.1 of Euleptes europaea. Taxonomy (NCBI): domain Eukaryota; kingdom Metazoa; phylum Chordata; class Lepidosauria; order Squamata; family Sphaerodactylidae; genus Euleptes; species Euleptes europaea. The sequence continues at coordinate 40,116,826 of NC_079323.1, forward strand.
GGTCTACCGCCAAGAAAGCCAGTGGGTAGACATGGCCTCTGAGGAGGGAAAAAAGTAAGTATCCATAAAATTAAATCATGACAATGACTGACAAACACTTAATGTGAACAATGTGAGCAAACTTTTCTCTAGATTCATAGACTCAGTAAACACATGAGAACATAAGAAAGGCCCTGCTGGATCAGACCAAGGCCCTTCAAGTCCAGCAGTCTGTTCCCACAGTGGCCAACCAGGTGCCTCCAGGAAGCCCACCAGCAAGACCAGTGCAGCATCATTGTCCTGCCTGCGTTCCATAGCACCTGATATAATAGGCCTGCTCCTCTGATCCTGGAGAGAATAGGCATGCATCATGACTAGTATCCATTTTGATTAGTAGCCATGGATAGCCCTCTCCTCCATGAACAGGTCCACTCCCCTCTTAAAGCCCTCCAAGTTGGCAGCCATTACCACCTCCTGGGGCAGGGAGTCCCACCATTTAACCACGCATTGTGTGAAGAAATACTTCTTTTTATCAGTTTTGAATCTCCCACCCTCCAGCTTCAGCAGACGACCCCGAGTTGTACCATTACGTGTGTCCCGGGTCGGGGGCCCCACCCCGCACCCCGGGGCTTTCCCACCACCCTTCACTTACCAGACAAGCTCCTGCTGGCTCCAAAGTGTGCCTCTTCCCTACAGGGACCCGCAGGCCCAGAAGATGACGGGGGAACGGAGTCGGCGCAGCAGAAGACAGGGCGCCGCGGCCCAGCGCCACTGCTGGGGATGCGCCGCCAAAGGAAGCCCACCCCGCCCAACAGCTGATAGGCGGGTGGGGCGGGCCAGGAACCGCCGAGCCACCTGCCCAGCAATCACGCGGCTAGAGGGGAGGGGAGGCTTTAGCCTCCCAACCATTGAGGGCAAGGGAAAGGGGGACCCGGCCATTCTCCATGGTGGGGGGGGGGAGAGACAGCTCGCCCACTCGCCTGCCCTCTCTCGCTCGCTCTCTCAGGCGCTCCGGCTCCACAGCCCGGCTGCCGGCGCGAGCGGGTGTGAGAGCAGGGGCTCCAAACCAAGTTTGGAGAGCCGCACTCAACGGGCCAAAGAGCCGCATGCGGCTCGCGAGCCGCGGTTTGCCAACCCCTGCCCTAGTGCCATCTGAAAACCTATTGGATCCATCAGGCTATGGGAGCAGATCTTCTTAATCGATCCTCCACCCCTGGTCCTTGTAATATGTGAGACTATGGACAGTGATATCAAACAGTGTTGTGCTGCAGTTGCCCTTTGTTCATGACTGTACCGGAGATCTCGGGTCTTCATTGTATGAATCCCTTGACAAATGTTAAGTCCAAAGAGTAGATCTAGCTTTAAATATATTTCTTTAATTTTTATAATCTGCAAAAAGGCCAAGGCAAGTACTATTTTTATCTTATTTTCCCAGCGCTTGAGAACCAAAGGTCAGCATTTTCAACTTCATCCACAGGGGCTGTTGCTTTGTAAAGTGATTCTTAGCAGATTCTGTTGTAAATATTGCCAGTTCAACCTTGAATTAAATGCTTCCTGTTTGGGTTTCCACAGCAGAAATTCAGCTCATTAGCAGCCAAGGTGCAGACACCATGTCAGAGGAAACACGTTTTCATTCTTTTTAATTACAGGTGGAAGACTGGCTTACATATACAGAATTCCAAGTTTCCAGCTGGCTAATGAATGTAAACTAGCAGAAAATCAGCTACATCCTGAAAGAACAGGAGAGAAACAAATAGAATTCACTAGCTGCACCTTCTCTCAGACTTAATAGAGCAATTCTACCATGCAGAGTTACTCCAATTTAAGTTCATTGATTTCAGTGGGCTTAGACTGGAGCAACTCTGCATTGGATTGCACAGTAAATCAGGGTCAAACTGCATGAGAAGGAGATCACTGATCTTCTGGCATCTTTTAAATTTTAGGCATGAATTGCTACAATTCAGATCAGCAAACAACGCAGTGGTGGGATTAAATCTTTCCCCTCCCCATGCAACTGTGATCCAAATCAGGGTCCCATACACCTGAAATTTAGTTTTTAAAAGGTGCTAGGAGAATCATTGTCTCCATGTAATCTCTTTTGACCTTCAGACTTTGCAGTATGTCATTCTACTCAGGTTTCCCTAGCAAGGGTTGTTTCTCTTGCAAGTGGACTACAGTTGCAAAAACAATAACATGTGCAAGCCAATGCCCAGTGAATTTTATGCAGGGCTGTAAGGAGTATGGTGGGAATATGGAATGGTAGGAAGTTTGTGTACATTTCATTGAAATGAATGAAATTTGTGCTACAGTAAGATGTTGAGATTGTGGCAATGTCCTTCATGCTCTGTCATTCCTGTGTCACACATTTTGTAAGTTTTGAAACCAGTTATGTGCATTCGGGGCTAAGAAGGAACTAGTTTAGCCATTCCCACACAGTGGTGCAAGCACTGTTCCGATGGTTGCCAACCTCTGGGTACTAGCTGAAGATCTCCTGCTATTACAACTGATCTCCAGCTGACAGCAATGAGTACTATTATGTATGCGTGGGCAATGCACGAGACTGGAGATGGAGTTCCAACACAACTACTTTATTAACAACTAGAAGTGATTTCAACTGCAACTGTGGAACTCTAACTCAAACCTCACAACACCCTGGTTTATATGCTCACCCAACCACCCGGAGCCATGCCCCCAAGTCCGCAATTGGCAGGTTGCAAGTCCATTGTCCAATGGGAGCTCAGGAGCAAGCCAAGTCTGTGATTGGCCGGCTATAGACCACTGTCCAATAGGCACACACAGGCGAGGAGCCTGGAGCAGACTTCAAGCTCAACATGAGCCTTACTCTCTGCTACATACATAATAAGTTCCCCTGGAGAAAATGGCCGCTTTGGCAATTGGACTCTATGGCATTGAAGTCCCTCCCCTCCCCAAATCCCCAAACCCCACCCTCCTCAGGCTCCGCCTCCAAATCCTCCCATTGGTGGCAAAGAGGGATCTGGCAACCCTATCCTAAAGTATTATGTGGATGAAAACAAGGATTGTATGCTACCTGTAATGTGCTCTGTACTTGTTCTGAATCTGAAATCTCCTCTCTCATAAGAAATGAAGATCACTTTAAAAGGCCCCCCTTCCCCCACCACTTACTTCACTCCTCCCCTTCTGCAAACTCACAACTTTATGAAACAGATAGACAAAATCATTGACAGGTTCTCACCCATCAAGGTTAATTTCGAAGTTGTGTGTATATGTTTACAGCCTCTTAAGGGAGCCTCTAGCTGCTTTGCATGCACCTTACTTATCTCCGGAGCTGAAGAAACACTGCTTAAAAGGATTAATTTGGCAGGCACTCCAGAGACTTTGCAAGGTAAACAACTGTTTCTTTTTTGTCAATATGGCAATTAAGAATTGTAAGATTATAGAAAAGGGAGTAAATGCATCTTTGGCTCCTACAGTAGACTGATGGCTTAGTGATACGCTGAATATTTGATTCAGTGCTTTAATGGATCCGGAGAATTGAGTCGAGGTCAGAAAACAAAATATATAAATAAACAAAGAGACAAACTCACAGCTGGAAACACTGGCTGGGGAATTATAGTGTTTCTTGTGCTGTTCCTAAGACTAAAGCACACTGCCCTCCATTTGCTTTGGAATTAGTCTAAATGGACTTGAGATAGGCTTATTCCTAGCATTGCCAGCTCTGGGCTGGGAAATACCTGGAGATTTTGGAGGTGGAGACTGAGGAGAGCAGGGTTTGGAGAGGGGAGGGACTTCAATGTCATAGAGTCCAATTGCCAAAGGGGCCATTTTCTCCAGGGGAACTGATCTCTGTTGCTTGGAGATCAGTTGTAATAGCAGGAGGTCTCCAGCCACCACCTGGAGGTTTCTTCAAATAACAAGAATCTATGCTGAAATAGTGAAACTGGAGAGAACAACAGCACAGGGGCTCAAATAATTTTTTTAAGTAAACTAAGCATTATAATAAATGCCCATAAATGGGAAGAGAAGGAAAATATTATCCCAAAGAAACACTATTCAAAATAACTCAAAATATTGGTGTATTAAAGTCATACCACAATAAGTACATTAACACACTAAATGCATTGACTCGTGCCACGCAGGGCTTAAGGCAAAGACAATTGCCAATAGAGGCTACAATACTCCGCTCCACTGGGCGGATATAATGTATCAGGAGCCGAACCTCACTCCACCCAAGCCACACAGGTCTTAAAGCAAAATATGTCACAAGATATAAACAAAATGAAAAAATGAAAATGCCGCAAAGGGCTACAAACAACCGCTCAAGCAGGCGGCAATTCCCCAGGCTCCACCTCCAAGTTGCTAGGAATTTCCCAACCCTGAGTTGGAAACCCTGTTGTGTTGACGGACAACTGAACATTCCTATTATGCCAGACTGGAGATAGCTGGCTCTGGAAGATCTCATAGCTCAGATAGAATTCATCCATGCCACTTGAAAGTGCCATTCAGTCCCTTTCCTGTTGTTAGTGTGTGCTTGTAAAAAACACACACACATAAAGCCAGGGATGCTCAAAAGTTGACTTACTGAGGATTGCACTGTTGCAACCTAACATGAGCAAAGAAGTAAATAAAGAATTAGTTATCTATCCAAAGAATTTATAATCTTATTATAGCAGGGAAGGAAATGGTAAATATAGCCTCTGTGTCTCTAAGCTATTACTTGTATGTTGGACTTCCTCTTGTTTTGATTTGACCAGTTTGTTGAGTTAAAGTTGTGCAAACTAGCAATATTCCAGAAAATCCGTGCAATAAAATTGTCTTAACATGCCTTCTAAAATCAGTAAGGAGGATGACAGGCACTCCCCCCAGAAAAGGAGTTCTGTAACTGAAACACCATATATGAGAATGCTGTAGCATCTTGTTGTAATTCTATACTTCAGGTGATGGGGCACTAGCAAAAGAGCTTGGCTGATTTTATATACATGGGAAGGGATATATGAGACTAGGTGTCCTTTCAGATAGAAAGGAGTGAGACTTGTAAGGCTCAAAATAGGTTTTTTAAAAATTCAATATTTTTGTCTTGCTTTTTCTCTTAAACTTGGAAATTGGAATTGGAGCTTACAAAACAAAAGATACATCAAAATGCAATTTAAACAAGAACATGCATCCTACCTTGGCCCCAATGCAGTCTCAAGGCAAGTGTGTTGGTGCTAGTTCCACCAGTATGGTTTTCAAAGAACCACAGGTTGTGAGACACAGGCTAAGATCTAAGGGGGAAAGGGCTTCAGGCCAAGCCAAGCTTCAAATCCCCACAAAAGGGCTCATCCCAGGTTTTATTTTGCTGGCTCATACATTCACAGTTCCTATCCCTCTTTACGCTTCTGGCTTCAAAGTTCCTCAGATTTAGCCTGGAAAATGACTGAAAACCACTGAAGATCTTTTAAAATTTGTATTATATCCCCCCCAGATTGTTCTAGCTACAGTTTTGGTCTCTATATACTAGACCAGGGCTTCTTAAACTTTTTCCACTTGCAACCCCTTTTTGCCAGAAAAATGAGAATTCTCCCAGCATAGAAAGCCATAGGGAGGTTTTTTCCCACGGAGGTAGAGGTCCCAAACTTTCAGGGTGGCTTGAGGGGAAGAACTCTCCTTGCAAGAACCCCTGAGTTTGGTGAGGATTGGGTCAAGGGGGGGCTGGAAGGGGGCAAGCTCCCTTCTCCATAAAAACCAATGTAAAACCTTTTGCATCAGTTTTAATGGAGGAGGGAGCTTGCCCCCTTCCAGACACCATAATTCCGGACCCCCTGACCCAATCCTCACCAAACTCAGGGGTTCTTGCAAGGAGGGTCCCCCCAAGCTACCCTGAAAGTTTGGGACCCCCACCTCCAAAAATGCCCCCCAGAGGCATGGGGGGTGTCAACACCATAGCTTAAGTTAGACCATTTTCTTCTACCCTACCTAATAACTAGTGCACCCTTACAAAAAGTTAACCACCAACATCACAAACAAGGCAGCTACCTAGAAGCAGATCCACAACATGCACAAACACATTATCACTGACAACTGTAGACCATTTACAAAAACCCTTAACACAACCAGCTACAAAAAACTACAAAAAAACCTTACCCTAACCCAAATCCCACACAGAGGCAATCCAATTGCAAGCCCCCCCCCCCCGCTGCAGAACAGGAAAATCCCCCCCAAAAAAACCAGAACAGTGAACGCAAACACAGGCCTGGCTGAGAGACAAACCTCACTCCAGGTACAGTTGGCAACTGACTAAAACAGCAGAAATCTCAGTCCCAGACCCCCATCTCCCACACAGAGGCAATCAAATTGCAAGGCCACCCCCTGCAGAACAGGAAAATTCCCCCCCTTGGCTTTCCCCCTGCAGAATCTGCTCCCCCCCCACACACACACACATAGGAAAAAAGTTTTAGAAAAAGCCTTAAAATGGGTCATACTTTGTGGATGTCTTCTCTTCCAGCAGGCAGGAGCAGGCAGTCAGGTCAGGGTGGGAGATAGTGATCCAGCAGTCAAATTCCAGCCAGGAGCAGCGGGCAGCAGGTCACCTCAGGCCTCAGGAGCCCAAGGTTCAGCACAGCAGCAGCAGCAAATGCCAGCAATGGAAGGAGCAGAGTCGGACTCGCAGCCAGGCGTATTTAATCTGTTCTCTCTTCTCCTCGCCAATTCAGAGAAGAGGTTCAAATGCGAGAATCCCTTCTCTGATTGGCAGAAGAAGACCCAGTTTGGCCATCTATTGGCCACTGCTTGCTTGGTTTGGTTGTCTCTCCTGGGAGAGCTCTTTGTAAGGCGAGAAAAGGCAGTTTCGGAGGACGCCGAACTTGCTGAATTTGTTCAGCGGTCCCCTGAACTTGCTGATTTCGGCACCGTGGTTTCCCACCTTTTTTCAGTTCAGCTCCATCCGAGCTGGAAAACGCTGAACCAGGGGAAATTCAGCCAATTTCCAGTTCGGATGGAACCGAACCTATAGCCCTACATGGTCATTAATTGAGGTGTAGAATACATATCTGGTGGAAAAGTAACCCAACCTTAAATTACCACATGATAATGAAGTACAGAAGATTGGTCAGAGAGAATTCCGAAGATGTAACCCTACTTTTAGGGGACGAGCCAACCTAGAGTAGTCCATTCATTCAATTTCTTAACTAAGCACTGTCTACTGTTCTCACTTTGCCTTATCTAAATTGAGCTTCTGTTTAGTGGATCCCATCCCACCTATTGATTGCAGGTTTTGGAATCTGGCCACCTGTATGGAAACTGAAAGGAAAGAAATACATTACTAGGTGTCATCATACCAACAGCGCTGAGCTTTAGATTCTCAGAGCTTCTTTCAGATCCCTGCCTCAAAAACAACCAGAAACCAGGCTGAAATGGAACCATGAAATCAGTCATATTCAAAAGAACTTGAAGCTGCCTAGCAACCACCCACTGTATCACCTTTTCCAAAATAGGCATATTTGAGGCTGCTATAATGAGAATGTCTTCAAGAGAGGCTTCCTTCCGGTAACCAAGACCACCCCTATCCTTAATTTATGATCAACATTTTCTCCCAGTTAGCTAGAATTATCCAGGATGGGCAAGGATCCAAAGCCCATGGTTGACTGTATGCATCCCATCAACAGTAATTATAGTAAGCCAAGGATGAATCAATTTTGTCAATAAAGGGGGATCCAAGTTAAAGTATAGATTTTTATCCTCAAATAGTTCAGTGAACAAGTCTTGGATGGTTACCAAGCACTCAATATTATCAGATGGATAGCAATGACTAAGAAAGCTACAAACTACCTACCAAACTCCACTGGAAGGCACTCAGTAATTTTGGTGTTAAGAAAGCAAGTGCTCTTTGTCATTTTCATTACCACAGAGTAGGTTATAATTGGGTCCCTAAAATGTGTTAGGTCAGATTTGGCTTGGGTTTTTCTCCACATATGCTTTGTCATCCTAACTCCCTTGTTACTTGCTGTTCTCCTCTATAGCAAGAAGAAGAATAAGGCAAGCAGGACAAACCATGCTGATCAGCTGGGCCAGCATTTTATTCAAAAGTTCTATGCTAGTAGGGTCACCAATGGTATTTGCTTACAAGAATGTCTCTGGTGGTCCCTTCCAACTCTATGATTCTATGAAAGAAATGTGATGCTGGTTCCAGCATATATGAGACATTTCAACAGGATTTGAAGAGTTTTCTTCGCCAATAAAGTATCTTTTTGAAAATTCCCTGATAAGGGAAGACAGACATTAAAATGTTAAAGCCTAGCAACAATAACTCCTGTCCTCATGGGATGTTTTTTTCTCATCCCATTCTGCCTGTCTGGTCAATTTTTTGGTGCTTTAAAATTAGATTTTTCCTCCCAGCATAGAACTACGCACAGTTGGCAATCAGGAGGATTCATGGATCATGCACAAAATATTCTCCCTCAATTATCTCATATGTTCTCTGTGCTTTAACTGGTGTAGAAACAACTGCATCAGTGCTCTGAAATAATAATCCTTCATGGTACAGGAGCAGAATGTGAAAGGAAAAAATATAGAAGTATTTAAGAAACAATGGCAAAAAAACATTTATATATTGGGCAAAAACAGCAAAGGTAGATTTTACAAAAATGATGAAAGGGTTGTAAGCAAAATAAATAAGTATAGGGTAAGATAAAGTATAAATCTAAAAGATTAATCAACGGGAGTCGCTCACAGGTGAAGGGGGGTGATGGGGGATAGAGGGGTATAAAGCAGAGGTAATGGGTAAGCCGAGCATTATTTTTCTTTTACTACATAATATTGTATACTATTTTTCTTTTTTTGCTGTAATATTGAAATAATGTAATCCATCCACTATGAAAATAATAAATAACAATAATAATAAAAAAGGAGCAGAATGTGACAGCACTCCATGTTCACCAACAGTGGAGTTTATCAAAACTCAGAAGCCATATTTTCTACCTCTGGTGTTTTCTGCCTTTCCTGTTGGGAAACCATGGCAAGAATCACTAACGTTGTGTGTGAAAATGCAGAAACTCATTACAACTTCAGCCCTTCAAGGCAGAGACAGAAATCAAACTGTGAAACTGTGGTTCCCAAAGTGTGGTAGGCAGGCTATATGTTATACCATTGTTTTCCAGGAGCCTAGCCACAGCACAAGAAATCAATGCAACATCCCTTAGGTTAGCTGTGTTTACTTTGCAATGTATACTCAAGGAGAATATACTCTCTGAAGAAAATGCCTAATAAAAAATAGTTTTTGAGCAAAGTTCAGTTTTCTTGACATGGTGGCAACCTTTACTTTTATGAACCCTTAATGCACTAAGATTTATTTAAATATCAGCAAAGTGCATTAAAAAAGTGAAAGCAGCAGCTCAAGCTAATGCTTAAGGCATTCTAAAAAAATCAATCCCTTTCACTTTGTTTCCTATGGCCCAGTCATATTCCACAAAAAGATGTAATGGTTCACCCTCATTCCTTAAAACAAAAACAAAACAAAAACCCCAAACAAAACAAAACAACAGAAAATAGCCAGAGCCTTGAATTCTCATACTAGTTTCTAAATTCTCAGATACATAATAAATTCAGATAATAGAAGGACTGTTGGGAACTGGTATAGGGCCATGACTAGCAGTGCCATCCTAAGCAAAATCCTACTGAAGTGTACTCAATACGTCTTACTCCCAGGAAGATGTCATTTGAGTTAAGAGAGGGGGTTATGTGTTTTTAAGCTCACACTCTTGCAGTGCAAAGTTACTCCAAGGGGCAGAAACTGGAATAATTCTACATTGGACTGCATTGTTACTGTGAAATCCTATATGGAATTACTCCCATCTAGACCCGTTGGACTAACTTTGCACAGGTGTGCACTGTAACAGTGTGAGGCAAAAATACACCTTAACTCAAATTTTATCTCAGTCATGATCTCAGAAGCTGGTGGCCTTAGGCAACACACTAATCTCTCAGGTATCACCACCAAGGCACCGTTTGTTCACAAGGTCAAGCCTAGTTTATTCTTAGGCTCACATGGTCTCTTCTACATCCCTACCTTCGTTGTCCATAGAGCCAGACTGAAGAATTTCTGGTTTAGGAAATCTTCAAATGAAGTTCAATGATTGAGCCAGAACACGTTATAGTTCAATTTAAAATTCCATAAATTATGAAGTCTTCAGGAAAGAGGCGAGGTGCTCAGAAGCTCAAGAATAAGCAAAGGTTGGTTTTCACAACATGCCACTGGATTGTTTGTGATGTCAGGGTAGTGAAATCCCAATATCTGAAATATGGGTGTGAAAATACCATCCAGCCTTACAAGGCTGCCAAGATTGCCATGATAATGTATGCAAAGCTCTTTGCATGCTTGAAATGTGCTATAGTGTTATTAATTTAAATATAAAAGACTGTTGGGGGGCCTGTACGAAGACTCTTCCTAGAGAAGTTTCTATAAGTGCTGAGTGGCAATTTGCATGGTAAAATGGCAAAGTCTGGACCTTTTTGGAATTGGGGATTCAAAGGAGGATTTATTTACATGTGGAGGAAATGTTTCAATCCAGACAAATTTTGTAAAATGACTGGAAGGCTGATGAAGAGCATAACCAGACAGAATTTACTTTTGTTTCCACAGTTAAGCTAAGGATGTATAATGGAGAAATGGTAGCTAAGAAGAAATTAAACACATTTTTAAAATGACATATTAGCAAGGAAGGCTTCAGAAGATATTTGAAAGCCACTTGTAAAAAAGCTAGCAAAATGGGGACATTGTAATTGTAATCACTCTTACGCCATATAAGAGTGGCAAAGAGTGGCTAAAATGACAAGCTTTTCTTAACTACATAAAGAGAAAACTCTGGTCATATACAAGGGAATCTGTCTCTCATTCCATTTTGTTCCTTTTTTTTGTTTCCATTTTTAAAAAAAAATCAGTAAAATGGGCTGCATAGAAAGCGATTATTCAGTGCTAAAGAAGAAAAGAGTTTTGAATGTAAACAAAACAAAGACGATTCACTGTGGTGATTTTAACATGGCCCCTATTTTAAAAAAAAATTACATTTCATTGACAAACTTTGAGGTTGGATTTCCATATAAATATATACAAGATGGTAGTAAATGCCTTATCTTAGACTTGCTAAAAGCTTATGATCTCTCCTTTGGTGAGAATTCAAAGCTAAAATTTGTCTTTGGAGGGAACAAGACAGAGCTCAGGTGACCAATAGAGAATACATGAAGGTCAAAATGCCAACTTTTTATTAATATGGAGGGAACCTTCATGCCTAAAGAGCGTCTGGAAAATACACAAGTTACATAGTGGTCCTGAATGTGATGGAAATCATCCACTGGAGTGGAAATTATTGTAAATCTTTGTCTATGTGGCAGATTTACATCAACTGACTTCCATAAAATCCACTGCTAATGGCACAACACCTATTAAGCTGAGATATTTCTAGGTACAGTATTTCATGGTGTTTTACTATACAGTTTACATTATTCTTGGCATTTCACTGCTCATATTATGAGGTACTTGAGAGTGGAAAATATAGTAACTTGTTCTCACTTTTCAAGGACAAGCTTTTATTTCTTCCCTAAGAAACCTTTCAGGAAATGATCCCTAAATATGTACACCAAATGCTGTATACCACCATGGGCAGAGATTTATGAAGCATCTGCTTTTTGTTTCTTTGAAGAGGAAGAGGTAAGTAAGTTGCAATATTCCTCAGTTCAGCCCAAATAAAACACTTTGGGAAGATTAACTGTTGTAGAATTTATATAGCGAATACATGATGGACACTGTTATAAATCTTGTTTTAGTAATCAAGGGAGGTTAGGGGACAACATTGTCTTAGAATACTGTTTAGATGGCATGAAGTAGGAGTTACTGGCCATTTTAGGATCAAATATGACACATTTAAGGGAGTCCAAAGGGTTCAGAATGTTCTCTGAACTCTAAGCAAGCCTAACATTTGGCTATTTGTTGAAAAATACAGCTGGTTTTGTTTAACTAAGGTTTATCTATAGTACATTGGCTTATTTCCCAGTTTGGGGAAGAATGAGGGTTAACACAGGGTTGCCAACCTCCAGGTGGTGGCTGAACATCTCCTGCTATTACAACTAATCTCCAGCCAATAGAGATAAGTTCACCTGGAGAAAATGGCCACATTGGCAATTGGACTCTATGACATTGAAGTCCCTCCCCTCCCCAAACCCCGCCCTCCTCAAGCTCTGTCCCAAAAACCTCCCGCCAGTGGCGAAGAGGGACCTGACAACCCTAAGTTAACAAGATGAAACTTAATCCTGACAAAATAGTGATGCTACTGGTGGGAGGAAGGATTGACACAGGAATTGAGGTGCCTCCTGTTGTGGATGTGGTAGCGCTCACACTAAAGGAGCAGGCCCATACCTTGGGGTTGCTACTGGATCCAGGGCTTCTGTAGGATAAACAGGAGGTGGCTATGGACAGGGGCTCCTTTTATAGGGTTGTCATGTGCCTGCTAGGGCAGCAGATCTCCCGTTCCCAGTGGGTGTTGCTCCCTGACACTCAAGCAGCTGGTGGGAGGGGGGGGAAGCTGTCAGTGATGGCACAATGACTCTTCTAGAAAAACCTGGAAGTGACATCATGCTTTTCTAAACATCACCAGATTCCTAGAGAATCATCGCCAGTCTAGCAGGAGACTGGGGGGAGAGGGACAGGGGGAGGGGCAGCCATTGACAACAGTGTGATGTCACTTTTGAAAAAAACCTGAAAGTAATGTCACACCTCTCTATGTATCAATGGTTTTACCACAGAGCTTTCAGTGATTTCTCAAGAGGACTGATGTCACTTCTGGGAAAAACTCAGAAGGTCTCTCAAGGAAGTGCAGAAAACTCTATAGTTTTACTGTAGAGTTCCTGGCAATTCCTAGAGAGGCATGACAGAAGTCATGTCCCACCTTCACTGATGGCCACCCTCCATGTCCCCATCCCCCAGTCTCCCGCTATTTTTCACCAGCTGGTGAGTCAACTGTGGCCTTTCCTGGGCAAAAAAGTTCTTGCCGTTGTGAACACATGAACACATGAAGCTGCCTTATACTGAATCAGACCCTTGGTCCATCAAAGTCAGTATTGTCTACTCAGACCGGCAGCAGCTCTCCAGGGTCTCAGGCTGAGGTCTTTCACATCACCTACTTGCCTGGTTCCTTTAACTGGAGATGCCGGGGATTGAACGTGGGACCTTCTGCATGCCAAGCAGATGCTCTACCGCTGAGCCACAGCCCCTCCCCAAGGAGGCGCATACCCGGTTGATATCTGTATGTATCAGGCTACTGTAATATGCTTTATGGGGGACTGCCCTTGAAGAGTCTTCAGAGGATACTATTGGTACAGAGTGCTTCAGCCAGAGAGCTGACAGGGTGGATCATAGAGACCATAACACTCCAGTTTTGTTCCATCTACACTGGCTCCCAATATGCTTCCAGGCTGAATTCAGTGTGCTGGCATTTACCTTTATATCCTGATATAGCTGGAGACCCACGTACCTTAAGGACCTTCTTCTCCCATATGAGTCACTTTGGGCCAACCACTTTGGTCACCTTTGGAGACCCTGCTTTGGGTGCCTCCACCAGCTTGGTGTAGACAGGTGTCAATCTGATGGACTTCTCAGCTGAGGCACCAAAATTAAGGAATTCTTTCCCCAGAGAGATCCGTCTGTTTTTCTCTATCATTGGGAGAAGAATTTTCTGATTTGTTTGGCATTCCCTCAGTAACCCTCATCGACCCTCCGTCCCATTTATGTGTACAAGTTTTGTTTAACTGTGTGTGTATATATATGAATGCCTTTTAAAGTGCGTGTGTATGCCTTTTAAATTTTGTTTTAATGTTCTACACTGGGCATTCCCCTCTATATATGGAACCCAGGGCTAAATTTCTTGCCAGGTTGGTTTCTGGCCTAAACACTTGTCCTAGTGCTGAGAAACTAGTATTTTTGTTAAAAGATACCAATGGGTTTGTTTCTTATAGGACTGCCCTGTAGCAACAAAGAAAATAAAGTCCAATATGGTTGCTAAGGGAGCTGATCCTTCAAGTTGATTTTAATGGTCGCTAGGTCCCATTGGCCGGTTGGGACACCACCACAATTTTTAGTTATTATTTTGTTGCTGTGGTTGTTTTTGTATGCATCGATTTAGCATAGTTTTATTATGTACATTTATTATTAATCCAGAATTTTATTAACCTAGTATTTCCTTTTATTATATATCTGTGGTATCCTTGACATGTTTGTAATGGCCTATGGCTAAATGTAAATGAAACCATTCACTTCACTTCACCTTGGGCATTCAGAACTGGGTGGAAAGGTGGCATTGAAATTTTAAATAATAAATACTATTTCTTTTCATTAGTTTATATTCTGGAAGAAATTAAGGCAGGACTATGCTCTAGTGCAAGATGGTGCACATTTTTATATAACACGTCCTGCAAGTGAGAGGTACTATTACATTTCTCCCTTGGTGGAAACATCTAAGACATTCTCATTTGTTTGAAAATCGTTGTGGGGATTATAGTGTTGACAAGCTTTGCATTGCTTTTGCTGCATTATGGTCTGAAACCACACAATCTGCAGTAGCGCTTGAAGGTCACTGGACGAGCGGCCACAAAAGCATCATTGCACATGTGGCAAGGGAGTAGAGGAGGCGTTCGACACTACCTTGTCAGATACAACCTCTAGAAGAAGGACTTTTTCAGGCCCCTCCTGCATAGTTTTTCTTGCCTTACTGAGCTGCAAAAATCAATAGAACTGTTGTATGGAAACAACTTCAGTCCTCTACACATGATACTGCGCACACTGTTTCCCTGTCACAGGAAACGATCCTATGTACATGTCATATGCAGAAGGCTTCAGTTATCAAACTATGAGGAACAGGACCTCACATTTCTAAAGCAGCTAGGCAGATGAGAACTGAGGCATTTAAAGTGCGGCAGGAAGCAAGGTATTGATTTAATCTAAGTTTGGTCAATTAATATCATTTAACCACTTAATATGTACTTTTATCCTTTTCTGGTGGGTGTTCTCTGCAAACTTCCCTTGGTTTACTAAACACACGGATCACCTAAAGCTTTAGTTGATTAATTGATGAGGGCAAATTGTAACAGATCGCTGTGGATATCAAAGACAGACAAGTTTATTTTTTGGATGCTATTTTGGGCCCAATTTCTTAAAATAAGAAGAATGAAAAAGAAACTGTTGACAATGGCCTCTCCTTCCGATAACATGACAGCTTTTGTTTATGAAACTGTGTGAAAGCACATTATTTCCCCATGATCTATCAAGAAGAGACTAAGGGATTTTCTGCACTAAGTTGTTGCTCCAGCTTGGCTTCGTAACTGTATCCCCCACACCCCAGTATCTTTTGCTGGTCTCGATTTCCCAGTTTTTCTTTGAGTTTTCCTATGTTTGGTTGAAGGACTTTTGCAGTGGTCTGAAAACAACAACAGAGGGAACACTTTAAAAAGGGCAGTTGGAAAGTATGACAGAAATCCTAAAACTTGCTAAGGCTCAAGAGTGCCCCCTAGAGTGTCTGGGATCTTGGACCCCTAGAGTCCCTTAAAATGAGCTATTCACTTCCATCCCATATTAGACCATCCTTGCAGACTTGACCCCTTTTGGACAAAAGATGATCCAGTTTAAAACAGACCATCAATTTGTCATGGACCTTCAGAGCCATTGCCAGGAGGCTGATGGAGGTGGGACTATATTGTATATGGCTGTGATTGGTAAAAATAGCCTTTGAAATGAGAAATGGGGATTTGCATGGAGAAATCCGCTTGCAATTTTTAGAAAGGAGGCTGGCTCCAACTCCATTTAGCATAAATATCTGGACATTTGGGATTTCCCCTTGTCTTCAGTTGTCAGTCTTCAGTGGAAACTGGATTCACAGAAAGTTGTGTAGGAGTTAAGGACTCCTTCGACTTGTTACCACAAGGAACTCTGCACATGCTCTCAGGAGCCAGCTACAGTATAGGTAATGTGTTTAGCTTAGTTAGTTCAATGGTATTTGCTTTTCATTTGAATATCTCTGTGTTGTCATTGCTGTGTGCTTTTCCCCACTTACGTTTGCCACCATTAGTACTTGTAACAGTTCCTGTGGGAAGACTTTAAGCATGTGTGGCACTTGTGGAGACAGCAATTATTATTATTATTATTATTATTATTATTATTATTATTATTATTATTATTATTATTATTATTATTATTATTAGATCTGAAGTTCTTAAAACCACTGCCTCTTTAGAAAACTGTTCATGAACAATCCAAATATTTTAGTCACTTTTGATAGATAATGTCTTTGCTACAAGCTTTTAGGACATGGAGGCATTAACTTTACCTTGTATGTTGCTAGAGGCTTGAAGTGAAGACATTATCTACCTGAAACCTTTGCGGTGTATAACTCAGTTTGCATTTAAACTGAGATGTTATTGTTCCATCTGTTCTTAAGTTTCCTTTGCCTGAAAAAGTCACTTTCAAAGTAAGTCATCAAAGCAGAGCCCTGAAAATACTTCTATCTAGTTCTTTGGGAACATTGATTAGTATGTTTTCTGTGCATTGCCTATAGAAATTTGTATTTGTGGGCTCCATCTTTTTTAAAAATCCAGCTTGCCTTTTTATTCCATTGAAAATATGAGGAGAAGGTGCCATTTATGGAGCATGGACGCATCCCCTCCTCTAGAGAGCCAGCATGGTGTAGTGGTTAAGAGTGGTGGGCTCTAATCTGGGGAACCGGGTTTGATTCCCCACTCCTCCACATGAGTGGCAGACTATAATCTGGTGAACCGAGTTGGTTTCCCCACTCCTACACATGAAGCCTGCTGGATGACCTTGGACTACTCACAGTTCTGCAGGAACTCTCTTAGCCCTACCTCACAAGGTGCCTTTGGGGGGAGGGAAGGGAAGATGATTGTAAGCTGCTTTGAGACTCCTAACGGTAGAGAAAAGCTGGGTATTAAAACCAATTCCTCTTCTTCTTCAAGCATGTATCAGACTGCATGTGATTCTTTAGAGGCATCTACATTTGCAGCTAATTCACAGGTTCTATAAAGGTCAAAAAGAAGAAGCTGCTGCAAACAGTTGTACTGGCCCAGGCAAATACAGAATAAGAAACAGAATCCATGTAATACATTTTGCTAAGCCCAAGCAAAATGACACAAAGCATTGTGCAAACTTTTGAGTTCATCAGAATTCTTCTTTGGGCTGGATTTTACAAACATTTTAAGAAGTGTAAGAGAACAAAAGCAGATTTTCCAGGTCAAGATCAAGATCTTAAGACTCTGTCTTGCCAGCCTTTGGCATTAGATGCTGTAAAGCTCACAGGTCTTTGAAAGTCAAACCAGAAAAGATGCTGGAAGAGCCACTGATGGATCTTTCAAGAGGTTTTCAATGGAAACAGCAGCCGTGGGGCAGTGAAAAGAGCGGGTGTAACCATTCCATCTGATCTGGTCAACCCCGCTAGGGTTACTAACCCTCGAAGCGAAAAAAGACAAGAAAAAAGATTGCCTGTCTTTTTATTCTGCTAGAACCAATAGCAATTTGGGTGAGCGATTGGCAGGTATATATTTAGATTGTGGGAAAGTAATAGTCTACTCTTTTCTCTTATACTGTAGTCTTGAACCAAGTCAGGGCCCCATTTGCCTATTAATGGCTGCAGCTTCCATTTATATACTGGGAAAATCCCTGTTAGAATCTCTCAGAGGCATATCTGGTTTGACCCCAAGTGACTTTGTATTAGATATCTATATCAAAGTACAAATACCTGTTTTTTTAAACACTGTCGCTTTCTAAGACAGTGTGACTTGCATCGACATTTTTAAAAGCAGGAGGGGGGGAAGCTCTTGAAATACTTTTATCATTTTGCAATTGAATCCTAAATATATCTAAGAAGAGATTTTAATCCTTGGAATTTTGCCCTCACTTAATACTTATCCACCCACTGAAATATAAAATGACATCCCTGAGAATGGATGGAATCTACATGAGTCGCAATGGACACAGAGGAACCATTTGCAGCAAACTTTTTTTTTTGATGGATTTATCTTCTTAAACTGATATCCCAAATCCTCCCTGAAATCAAGAGAATCATCAGTGCATGTAATCAATAAGTCATACCTGTTAAAAAGTCATGAATCTGGATGGAGTCTTTCATGTGTTAACTGACTGGCAGAGGCTGATGTTTTTAAAAAGAGCTTTACAATTATTAACACAGCTATTTTGCTTCTTTCTTTCAATTTTCAGTGAGAGAAGTAAGATATGAATATTTCTGGTACATCTATTCAAAATTATATCCGTATTTCTCCTTATAGGGCACCCGTTGATATTCATCTTCCAGTATTCAGGGAGACAAGCAACACAGAATATTTTGATAGCTGGTTTACTTAAGTAAATTTCTTATTGTGGCTTCAGTACGATGTAACTCCATATAACTTGTGCGTTGTCTTTAAAATTCTGCAAATACAGCTATCTACCTTCCCTTATTATCAAATCATAAAAGGACCACACAGTTACATAGATCTGTAGGAAAATGTAATTCAGATTTTTTCTGTTCTTTCATTAAATTGGATTGGGCAAATAGAAATTAGGGATCAGATCTTTGGGAATAATGTTTACTATTCTCAGTTTATAAAATGGTTGTGGGTGATGTTGCTAATTCTTTTGAGATATAAAAATAAGGCCAAGGCCGATTGAGCAATTAAATACATTTTTTTATTACTCAGCTAAAAAATCCTTAAGTATTTTGCCAACCGACTTCTTCAGGGGACTCTGTAATAAAATATAAAAATACAGTACTGAGTTCTCATAATGATGCAACAATGGTTATTTAGTGAAAATTACATAATAATAAAAATGATATAAAAATCAAATTGTAACTTCTGCACTGTTATACCAAGTAAATCCAAAACCATCAAGTATAACCACTAGAGCTTATTCTGTCCTTCTGATGGTATGAAAGAAAACAAGGGAGAGATAGAAATTCCCCATACATATGAGAGATAATATATATTGACTGTCCAGCACTCATTAGGTTTTGGCTCATTTTTAAAACATAACATAAGAAGAGCCCTGCTGGGTTAGACTAGTGGTCCATCTGGTACAGCATCCTGGCCAACACAGTGGCTAACCAGTTCCGCTGGAGGGCCAACAACAGGGCATAGAGGCCAAGGCCTTCCCCCAATATTGACTCCTCGTACTGGTATTTAGAAATTTGCTGAACATGAAGGTTCCCTTTAGTCACCATAGCTAGTAGCCACTGATAGACCTATACTCCATGAATCTGTCTACTCTCCTTTTAAAGCTGTCTATGCCTGTGGCCATTACTACATCCTCTGGCAATTGATGGCACATTTTAATCAGTCACTGTGTAAAGAAGTATTTCCTTTTGTCCATCCTGAATCTACTGCCTATCAGCTTCATTGGATGCTCTCAAGTTCTAGTATATTGGGAGAGGGAGAAAAAGTTATCTTTGTCAATAGGGCTGTCAAAAAAAAAAAATTCGGTACAGTTCGGATTCGGCCGAATCTGGCCCTTGTGTCTCTCCACCCTGTGCATAATTTTATAGACCTCTATTATGATCCCCCCTTAGTCATCTCTTTTCTAAACTGAAAAGTCCCTGTCTCTTCAGCCTTTTCCATTAGCCTATACTTTAAGTTGGGATTTTTTGTTCCAATGTGCATCACCTTACCAACGTTGAACTTCACCTGCCATATTGTTGCCCACTCATTCAATTTGCGGAGATCCTCCTGGAGCTCTTCACAGACACTTGGTTTTCACCATCCTGAGTAATTATGTCATCTGCAGACTACACTACTTACCCCTATTTCTAGATCATTTATGAACAAATTAAATAGTGTTGGCCCCAATACTAATACTTGTGGTACCCCAATGCTTACTTCCTTCCATTGTGAGGATGGTCCATTTATTCCTGCTCTTTGCTTCCTGTCATTTAAACAATTTTTAATCAACAAGAGAACCCATCCTCTTATCCCATGACTCCTGAGTTTACTCAGGAGCCTTTGGCAAAGTCCAAGAATATAATGTATAAAAGAATATTTCCTCTGCTTATATGAATGTACAAACCTGTTAGTCATTCAATGTTCCTTCAACAAGAGTACAAGATTAGTAGCAATTACCAGGGGAAGGACTGTTTAGTACATATCAGTATCTAGTTGACACAGCATCTCTCTATTTGACATAATGCAATTCCAGAGACAAATTTAATCCTTTATGACTGAGGGTCTGGAGTCTCATAATCCATTCTGCTTCTTTTTTCAGCAGATTTGTTTAGTTGAGTAATAAATTATATTTTCCCTCTACTTGCACCATCAGCATTGGCCTTATTTTTTTATCTCTTAGTGGCTGGTGCGGCCCTGTAATTTTCTCCTAGCTACCTCTTTGGGGCTTTGTTTAGTTACTTTTCATCGTCAAATTGTACACCTCACTATACTGGAAATTCAAACAAAAGAATTATGTGCCTAGAAAAGAAACATTTGCACCTGGATGAGGCCAGGCCCTGCTGGAGCCCGAGCCCTATGCTGCTGCCGCAGTCTAGGGGGGCCAGTGTAAGTGCCCCAACACTGGTGTCCATGCCAATTTGCATGGCACGAGTGGCACAGATGCTGGCATAGGGGTCACGCTGGCTCCTAAGAGCATTTGCCCCCTTTCAGGAATGCACTGAAAAGGACAAATAGCATGTGATTTTTTAAAAAAACGTTTGGGTCTGCATTCCCTGAGGGAGGGGAGTTATTCGCCTCTCTATGGAGCTGCATGTGCTGTGGTCCTGGGTTGAATCAGGTCCCCACAAAATTTCCTGCAGCTTCTGTGTGGCATGAGGAAAGTTTCTTTTGTAGTTGGGCCCTAAGCACTGGTGGATAGAATCAATTATGGAGAGAAAGTATGGTCTAGTGGTTAAGAGCGATGGGCTCTACCCTGACGAACTGGTTTTGATTCCCCACGCCTCCACATGAAGCCAGCTGTGTGACCTTGGGCTAGTCACAGAACTCTCTCAGCCCCACCTACCTCACAAGGTGGCTGTTGTGGGGAGAAGAAAGGAAGGTGATTGTAAGCTGCTTTGGGACTCCTTACGGTAGAGAAAAGTGGGGTATAAAAAACAACTCTTCTTCTTCAGTAGCACATTTGTGACATCTGAAACTGCCAGCTCAGATTGGCATATATGATTCTCCCACAAATCTTTGTGGTAGATTAGGCTGGGAAATAATGTCCTAAGGTTACCCAGAGCATTTCCTGGCTGAGTGGGGATTCAGTCATTGACATGCTACCCACTAACACTACACTGGCTTCTACACTGGCTCTGAGGCTTTCGATAAGTGTGTGGAGCTGTCCAGCACAACTACTATGAACATTTGGCAGCAACTTGGTCTACTGAGGATAATGATGTCATATTTTACAAAGTTGTAGTAGGAATAACTGGAGACAATACGTATTTATTTAAAGAATGAGTATGCTGCCTCTCCAGAGATCTGCTTGAGCATTTGGCTTGCCATCTGTATTGAATTTCAAGGAACAGTTCTGCATCATTTATAGCCGGAAATATTCATGTAAAAGAAGGGATGCATCATAACTGCCAAAAGCAGCCTTTATGTAATGTTACAAGAGCTGTATAGTCTAACAAAGTTCTGCTAATGGCTGCATCTGCACATCATTGGTATTGCATGGTCATGGCGCTATGGCAATCATGCACAACTGGATTTTCCTGTGTGAACAAGCCAGTCTAGTTGTGCATGATCACTATATTGCAATGAAAGCACTGATGTGTGGATGCAGACAATGTTATATCACATAAGATTTTATTTTCCTATATTCTTTTCACTATGGCTCAGTTGAGATATAATGCAAAACCATGGTTTAGAAAAACTAACTGTAATAAATATAATATAGATACATACAAATAGTATGATTGTTCATTATTTAATTTGTAAAAAATGGAACAATGGATTATTGCTTCAACATTTCACATTCCCTCCATGCTAATGTATTCTTTTTGCTAGTATTTAGAAGAACTGGAGTCAGAGGAACAATCTGTCCGGGTTTGCTTTTTTCAGCTCATTGTCTTTCTCTCTTCAAAAGAGCGAGGCTGTTTTTGCATGGTCAGTTTTGATGCTCACTCACAGCTCTTTTTTAAAATACGACTTTAAAAATGCCTAATCACAGTCCCGGCGCAAAAGGAGAAATTCCATTCCCCCACTTGCCTGCTCCTTTGTTCCTGTTTGCATAGCCATTAGCATGTGCATAGCTAACGCATCGGTATTGTTTTGCATGGTTCCTTGAGGGGGATTCTTCGCCGGCAAACATGGGCTCTTTAGTCATGTGAAGCAGGAATGCCCGGCTTCGCAGTCACTACCAGAATGACGGTTCAGCGTGAAAAATTCAAAAAAATATGTGGGGCAATTCAGCCTGGAACGCGCTGCTAATTACCATGCAAAAATGGACTGAGTCTTAAGTTGCTCATATCAACAATCTCATTGGCTACATATATTCAGGCCTTTTAGAAGTGAAGTGTATATGTAGAATTCAGCAAGAGCAGCCTTGGTCAGATACAACTGTGTTTTTAAAAGGAAACAGAGGTGATTTCCCAAGGGCTTTGCTTAGATATAAAAGCACATGTTCTACTTTCTGTTCACAAACCTCAACAGCACTTGGCCTACTCAGGCAATCTTTCTTAGGTTTCATCTTGTGATAGATTTAAAACAAAATTCAGCGAACAGTGAGCACATGAAGTAGAACGCAAGGATTAAAGGTCAGCTCAAAACTAAAAGCAGCAATAATAAGAATTCTGACTTGCGTGTAAACAAGCTTTTACACCATCAAGGGGAAAAGAGAACAGGGAGCAAACCCATCTCAAATTCAGACATTATTCTGGACTTTTTCTTGCATCATGTTATGAAAAGAATCAGGCTTATAAATACTCCTGTTTAGGTCTGGATTTCCGCCTTCCATGATCATATGCATCTTCAGCCTGTTCTAAAAACTGGAACGTGTGGAGGCTGAATGGGGTGGATGCCGGTGTCACGGTCTCTGACATAATTATGGTATTCTGTGAACATGTGCAGAATTAATTCCATATACACATCATGCAAACTGAGCCACATACTGCAGAGGTTTGTGTAATGTATAATGGAAGCCTGTGTAATGCAAATGTCCTTAGAACAGGCTGACAGAATTCTCTCAAGGTCAGCTCTATCAAGAGCTAACTAATTATGTCACTCTGGTCTTGTCCTTGAAGGGGAAGAGCAGAGCACCTATCCTTATCTATCAATAAGATGTAACTAAAATCACCGTTCTGACTCAGCTGCCAGATGTCAGAATCTCAAAAGCAGAACACTTTTACCCTTCTCAAGGTCTCAAGATATCTTAATGTGCTAAGAGTGCATTAATAGCTTACACTTTGCTTTTTATAACTTAAAGGCATTAAAGGTTCCTGCAGTCCTATCAAGTAATATGCTTTCTAGCCCTCTGTAATCTGCTCAAGGCTGTGTGTTACTAACAGACGGTCACAAAGTGACAATGTAAACAATAATTGTGTTTTATGAGTTATACAGTTAAATATTGTGCTACAGATTTCTAAGTAGTCTCATTTAATGTGTATTGTCGTAATGAAGAGGATGGTATAAAAATTGAGTATATAATGTGATCATGAAACTCATAAATGAGTGTTTAAGCAAAGTGGACTGAAAGGAAAGGAAGCCCATATATGGTCGTGGAGAGCTGAGCAGCTGCTACTAAAACATTACTGCACTGCTCATCATATCTGACAGAGGGAATAAAATGTATTCCTCTTGATGGATAAGAAAGAGGGGATAAAAGATTTCTCTTTACTCTTAATGAGTTTGAAACAGTATAAATACAGCCACAGTACAGCCAGAGATTTAGAACCTTCCAAAAGAGATTTAGAACCTTCTCAGAAAAGGCTGAATGGTATGTATGGTTTAAAAACTTTACTCTAGACTTTGTGAATTAGATACTTTGAACTGAATCAGAATAATTTGACTGTTATATTTTAGAAGTTGGATTTTGAAACTGAATAGTATGTAAGACTTGCTTGCTTTTACTGCATACATTGTACATACATACATTATATTTTTATAAGAGTTTTTATAGAAGTGTTAAAGACTTGATAATCTGCATTTATACATATTTTACTAGAAGTATTTCAATAAAAAGACTTGCTTTTTAAAAGTAAGTAAAGTTGTTGAGTCCTGCTTAATCAATGACTGGCTGAATAAGATACCTTCACTTCTCAGTAAGTGGAACATTCTAAGAGCCGCTTCACCGGCAAATACAAATATGGTTGTATTGTTGTATGAAGAGTGATTTTTCTCAAACATAAGAGAGACAGGGCTGAAAGCAAATGGGCCAAAGTTTTGAACCCACGTTCTCTGCCCTGTATTTGATGCATTTCCCAATGGCCAAAGGCAGACTCTTGAAAGCTTATATCCTGAAACTCTTGTTGGTCTCTAAGTTGCTACTGGACTCAAATCTAGCCTTCTTTCTTTCTTTCTTTCTTTCTTTCTTTCTTTCTTTCTTTCTTTCTTTCTTTCTTTCTTTCTTTCTTTCTTTCTTTCTTTCTTTCTTTCTCTTATCTTTAATAAAACAAACAACAAAACAAAATATAAAATCTGGGCAGAGCAATCCAAAGGGGGTGTAGTAGAGGTGCGCCTAGGGATGGCACAGCTGGGCTGTCTCTTGATTCATTTGATGTGCCATGGTGAGCCAGTTGCACAGGGCCACACCACTGTTTTTGCTGGTGTAACTCGACGCCGGCAAAAGAGGCGTTCCCGGGGTGAAAGGGCTTAGGGAGCTGATTCAAGTCAGCCCCTCTCCCGGGAATGCCCCTTTTGGCGCTGCTGTGAGTTCCATCACTGGCGATGTGCTGCCGTCTAGGCTGCGGTGGCACCTGCTTGTGGTGCTGCTGCGTGGCTCCCCAACACCAACGTAAGTGGCTCTGTGCCAGCATAGATGCCCATTTACCCAGTGTAAGTGCCACTTACACTGGGGGAGGGGTCACACTGCATCCAAACCCTTTCGCCCCCCCTTCAGGACTGTACTATAAGAGACATAAAATACATATCCATCCCTTTCCCCATTCCAACTGTGGATATAGATTTTCTTTATCAGTATAGGAAAATTATGGCATTAATTTAGTCTATTCTATTGCCAGTTCCATCCTCTGTATAGCCCCTGACCTTAGTAGGTCTAATCCAAGTACGTCTCTGCTTTTCTAGTATGCTGTTAATTTCATAAGGGTATAGATCTCTCTTATTTTCCACAACCAGTCTTGTAATTTAGGAGTGTTTTTGTTTGTTTGTTTCCATTGCCTTGGAAAGACCAACCTGGCAGCAGTAATAATATGTAAGGCAACCCTTAACAGGTCACTAGGGACATCAAGTAGATAATTCAGTATCAGTATCTCTGGCTTGTGGGGTGTTTGTTTTCTTAACCTAACTGATATAATTTTCCCAGCTTGTTTCCAATAGCTGGAGGCATGCGTACATGTCCACGACATATGAATGAAGTCTGCCTCATTTTTCCCCACAGAAACAGCATTTGCTGGTTTCAGTCTTACAGATCTTAGCCAATCTTAAAGGAGTCAAATTCTAACTGAATTATTTTCAGCTGCTTTTCTCTAAAGGAAACAAATTGCAAAGGTAGGACCATGG
Source organism: Euleptes europaea (assembly GCF_029931775.1). Lineage (NCBI taxonomy): Eukaryota > Metazoa > Chordata > Lepidosauria > Squamata > Sphaerodactylidae > Euleptes > Euleptes europaea. The sequence continues at coordinate 40,142,464 of NC_079323.1, forward strand.
GTGAAGATAAATTTCCATTTTAAGTCATCTAAGTCATTGTCTACGTTTGTTTGCCACCTTATATTGAAGTTTTGATTAGACTTCAAAGTCATATTCAATAAAATAGTATATGTACTTGAGGAAAAACATTTTTTATTTGCTAATAACAACTTCCCGAATTCAGATATAGGTCTCAACAGAACACCACTCCATTTCAGATCACACAGTTAACCCTTAATTTGTAAATAAATATTGTAACCCTGGGCTCTATACAATCTTTGATACAGTTTCACAGGATTATTTGGTTGTTAATTATCAAAATCTATCTTTTCTTCTTGTATTGTCTGAAATAATTTATGTTATTAATGTAATTTTTACTGAAAGCTTGTGGTCTCACTGATACAGAGTTAGTCATTGTCAGTAAGATGTGCATTATTTTTTAAGATTGAGGAGATGAATATTCCTTCTCATAAGAAAGAAAGGACATCTATTAAAGAAGTTCCTTTGACCTGTGCACTATGAAAAAGTTCAACATTAATTCAAGTGCATTTCAAAATCAGAATGCTATAGAGCACTAATATCTAATCATAATTTGTATTGTGTTTGGAATGATCTTCCATCCCCAGTTGATTAAGATCAGATACATCTTGTTTGAAATTTGCTTTTCTGCTAAAGCTAAAGAAAGCTGAGAACCAGCATGATGTACTGGTTACAGTATATGACTAGGACCTGGGAGACCCAGGTTTGAATCCTCACTCTCCCATGGAAGAATCCCATGGAATCTTGCTGGGTGACCTTGGGCTATAAAGATAACTCTTCATAACTCTGCATTCTTGATAATTATTCATAATATAAAGAACATTTCATTTTCCCTTTTTTTAAAAGTGTAAAATGGTCGATGAATAGCTAATGGCTGTTAAATCTAGAGAAAGGAAAAAGACATATGGTTCAACTAGCTATTGGCGCACTCCCTTTCTAGGGCAATGTTTGGTTTCATACCCATGGATCTTTGCAACTAAACCCAACACGTTCTTTTGCAATCTAAACTAAATCTGTATCTTTCTTCCATGAGCCCTTACAGAACCGATCTAGAGGCCTTCCCCTCTAGAAACAAACATTTCCAGATTTCCTTTTCAATTACCAAGGCATCACATGTGGCATAATATGAGTGCCAGTATATATATTCCAGAATGATTTTTGAATACTTAAATATTACCTACATTTACCCACAATTCACATCATTACTTTAGCACAGTCTGGCCTAACATCAGAAAATCCAGAGTCAGTTTTAGGAAATGGGCAGCCAGTTGTACATGAGTATACAACTGCAGAGATAGTGACATCATGTTCTCCCACAGCAATCGGCCCTATATAGCCACACCCACTTGAATCAAAAGATGTTTTTATTCATCACAGATTAGGTTTCACAGGGAGTAGAATTTATGAAATATGAGCACAGCCGCTAATTTCAGGCTGATTCTCAAGTTGTCAGTTTTGGATATGAAAGTGTGTCCTCACACAGCAAGTGCTGAAGCATGGGTGGGAACCTTTGTGTTTAAGCAGTTCTCATGTTAAATGTCAGCTCTCTGTGTGGATGCAAAGAAACAGTGTCTTGACAAAAGACAATTAGAAGAAAAGAAGACGAAGAGTTGGTTTTTATATGCTGACTTTTTCTACCCCTTAAGGGAGACTCAAACCGGCTTACAATCACCTTCCCTTCCCCACAACAGACACCCTGCGAGGTAGGTGGGGCTGAGAAAGCTCTTAATAGAACTGTAACTTGCCCAAGGTCACCCAGCTGGCTTTGTGTGTAGGAGTGGGGAAACAAATCCAGTTCACCAGATTAGCACCCACCACTCATGTGGAGGAGTGCGGAATCAAACCCAGTTCTCCAGATCAGAGTCCACCACTCCAAACCACCGCTCTTAGCCACTACACCATACTGGCTCAATTAATCACAACAGTAAGATGAGAATTGGCCCTTTCTTGGGGGGAACAAGGATTTTGACATTTGCCAAGGCATGTTCTAATTATTTGGAATTGCTAGTGGTGTAGCTCATTTTTCCTCAGCAATCAGCCTACTTATTTATGGCTTGTCTTCTGTATGAGTCAGCACTTCTTCTACCGTAGTGTAATTCAAGGTCCTTTGTAGCCATTTCATCTAGCAAATACTTTGGATCATATATCCTATAAGAATGCCTTAAAGGCCAGGTGCAAATTATATACAAAGAAAATCCCAGTTGCTCTTTCTCAAGTTAGATTTACATATTTGAATGGGGATGTATTTTTAGTCTGCATTTGGCCATTGGGAAATACGTCAAACAGTTTTTACTGAATACCATCTATGCAGTGTTACTGAATGGTACATTTCTTCTTTCAAACTTGAAAGACAGGTGAAACATAAAATACCTCGTCATATACAACGGGAGCATGGAAATCTTTTCCTGCTCTTTCAACATGCTGAAAATGTGTCTCTTTGAAGATTATGTAGCATCAACGATTGGAAAAAATTGACTAAAAATATTTCAGAGAATGAATTTTGTCTCCGCATTTAGATCTTGAATTTGAAATCAGCGTATGTTTGGGCTACTCTTCTGATTCTTGTATGTGATTGGGCAGAGCAATCCTGAAGGGGGGGCAAAAGGGGTTCGAAGCCGGTGGGACCCCTGCGCCAGCCTTAGTGCCACTTGCGTTGGCTAAAATGGCACTAACGCCAGTGCAGGGCCACTTATGCTGGCACCGGGGAGCCATGTGGCAGAGCCATGCATGGATGCCACCGCAGCCACCATGGCAGCATTTCCCCAGAGCAAGGGCTCGTGCCAATACCAAGGGGGACATTCCCAGGGATGGGGAGACTTTACTCAGTTCCCTGAGCCCTTTTGCCATGGGAATGCCCCATTTTGCTGGCGCAAACTTGCAACTGCGAAAAGTGAGGGGTAGCTCCATGAAATTGAATGGAGCAGTTTCGCAAGGTTTTTGGCCAAAATACATTTTTGGATTGCTGTGCCAAGGCAGTAAGCTGCTCAGGAGGTGGCGCAGCTTCACCATCTTGGGCCCACCCCAACTATCCCCCCTTAAAAGGTAAAGGTAGTCCCCTATGCAAGCACCAGGTCATTACTGACCCATGGGGTGACGTCACATCCCAACATTTACTAGGCAGACTATGTTTACAGGGTGGTTTGCCATTGCCTTCCCCAGTCATCTACACTTTACCCCCAGCAAGCTGGGTTCTCATTTTACTGACCTCAGAAGGATGGAAGGCTGAGTCGACCTTCAACTGGCTACCTGAAACCGATTTCCATCGGGATCGCACTCATGTCATGAGCAGAGCTTTTAAATGAGGTACTGCAGCTTACCACTCTGTGCTATGGAGCTCTTACCCCCCCCTTAGGATTGTGTGATTAGTCTGCATTGTACAATTTCCTGTAGACAAGGGTGGACTAGGAGGAAAAAATGGCCATGGAAAAGCACCCTGGCCACACCCACCCAAAAGAGGGAGAGGGAGAGGCAGCTTGCTGGTCCTGCCTGCTTCCCTCTTACCATGCAAGGCATAGGCAGGCTGGGTACTGACTGGTCTGTATGGGGAAGGCCATTGGAAGCATATCAGTAGTCATAGTGGTCAGTCGGCCTCTGCCTATAGATCACAGAAATGAATAAATATAAAGCGAGATCATTTTGATGCCGGTGGGTCTTTCTTTTTTTTTAACCTTTTTAGAATTGCCGTATCAATTCATCAAAATTTATAATTGCCATTAAAACGTAAAACATTTCATTTCTTACAGGCTCAACATCATCTTTTTCTGTCTCCCACCTGACTCAGGTTTTACCTGTGATTGTGTCCTTTGTCTTGTAGACTTATTTACAACAGAATATTGATCTATCCAGTAACATTTACCATCTTGGTCTTTATTTAATACATTACTTAATTACGCTGTTTTCAGCTGGGATTACTGGGATGTAATATGCTTGGAATCATGACACAAGATACTATGAGATTAATATTTGACTAAATTTTACTGTTGTCCCTCTAATAATGTTTAGCACGAATACTGGAAGGTTGACAGTTTACAGCAAGACAGAGTCAAATTAAATTTTCTAGTGGTCAAGGGGGAAAAGGATCCATTAGGAAGTAGGCTTTTTTTGTTACTATAGAAAATGTGACATTCCTTTCCATGTTATGTCAAAGGTTTCTGTATTTATTTTCATAAATTTATCCCTGATTTATATTTATGGCTTCACATTCAGGATACCTTGAGCTTTGAACTGAAGCCACCATCTCCCTCTGTCTTTTGGGTCTGTAGAACTCCACACAAGAGGTTAGATTCTACGCAATGCCAATGGAAGGGACAGGTATAGACAGACTTTCCTCTCTAGCACTGAGGAATGCTTGTTGTGCAGGCCGAAAGTATTAGTAGAATCCAGTCCCATGTATCTCTGTGTTCTGTGTATGTCCTGCAGCTGCACATGAGAATGCATGAGTTAGGGGAAATGTATACACAATATTCATTTAGCACGAGTGCCACCCCTTTCTTTGCTCTCAATAAAGATAAAGATAGTCCCTTGTGCAAGCACAAGGTCGTTACAGACCCATGGGGTGACATTTCATCCTGATGTTTACTAGGCAGACTATGTTTATGGGGTGGTTTGCCATTACTTCCCCCACTCATCTACGCTTTACCCCCAGCAAGCTCTCATTACCCTTACATTATTGCAAGGCTGTTTTGAGCATTTATCTAAAAGGGCTGGATGGAACCGAGCAGTTATTTTGCATAGATGCTGTGTGTGCATCTTTTGGAATCTCTGGAGGAGCCCCCCCCTCCAATAATGCTTACTTTCTAGCAGCACTGGATCATTCCCTGAATCCAGCCTTCAAAATGTCATTAATGTGAAGTCTCTGTGGCAAATGGAAAGAACTCTGTGGCAAATGGAAAGAACAGTTGACTCACAGACACTCAGCAAACTTCTGTGGCAATCAGAATTTAGGTGACCCAGATTCTAATGCAACCCTACGCCACACTAGTTTGATAATCCAAGCCAAGAATGAATTTCTGTGTGACTTGAAGGCATTTTATACTTCAGACCATTCTTCAGGTGAAGGGAGGGGAGAAATAGATTTTGCTGCACAATATTGAAGTAATCCCATATGGTCAGGCACCACCATAATAATAAGCTGGTGCTCTATAGTAATAAGCTCTTTGTAGTTTTGCAGCACTCAGGCATCACCTTTCATCGATATAAAATTAAGGCATATGAAGAATTCAAATCTATATTCAGTTTACATTAGAAACTTAGTCAAAGGGTCTATTATTGCCCTTTGTAATTGTTTTGTAAGCCTTTTGTACCAAGGACATTGAATAGGTTAGACTTATTAAAAACCATCATTGACCAGCATAACAATAAAAAAAGCAATCACAAAAGTACACAATTGTACAATAGTATAATTAGCGAGCTGTTTCACATTGCAACAACGATCCCCGAATTCTGGTAGCAAATGGGAATATCTACCACCAACAATAATATTGACAACCATACAAGACGGGTAACATTTGGTTCCAATAGTGCAGTTTCCACTGGGATGGGGAAGGAAGTGGATAAAGATTTTATGGTGGGACAAATGATTTATTTGCACTACAGAATGTTTATTTGCACAGTGTAGAAAACAGCAAGATTTATTTGCAGAGCCAGAGTCCCTCAGGTATCCTATAAATATAATTACAAAAGCACATAAATATATTTATACTATGCCAGTAGGCCATTGGCATCACAAAGCAGATTTCCCCCCCTGACTGGGAGATTGAACATTTTAGAATGGAAATAAATCATTTATTTCAACTGTTAATCCAGCAGCAGAAGGTATGGTCCAAAAGAACAATTTATCTGGAGTGATTGGCATCACAACAGAACAATATCCAGACCTGATATATCTGGGGTGTTAGAGATTGACTAGTTGTTATAGGACTGTGATAGATTGTGTAGGCTGTGTGATGGTACAAAGTAGCAGATGAAACATTTTTTCTAAGAAAGCTGTTATCTTCAACCCATTCTGGTTTCTAAAGTTTTGTATGTGTCTCTGGTACATTGCAAACAAAAGGATGTCTGTGTCTGAGGACATGGAAGACTGTTTTGCCCCATCACTGTCTTCTGAAATTAGTGGACATGTTTCATGAACATGAAGGATAATACCCTAATACAACATTGTCAGGGATTAAAATTATAGTGGCATTAGCATTTAGGGATTTTGTTTGCACTAGGGTTGTGCATATTGACAGAAACAGAAATAAACCCAAAATTAGCCATGAGCGGCTTTCTGCCAAGCACAGCTAGGTGAAAATGCCCCTTTTAAGAAAAACCCGTGAAACTCTCCACTGAGTTCCATGGGGCTACGCCTGCCTTTTTGCAAGTGTAACATGGCGCCTGAAAAAAGGGGCATTCCCTTTGATGCCAGCATGAGCCCTCGTGCCAGGAAAACGCTGCCAGAGAGATCAGTTGTCATGCTTACTCCTGTCCCCTTTCACACACACACACGGTTAGGACTACTCTGCCCCTCTAATTAGTCCTTGTCACAGGCCTGGGCATCCTACTACTGGTGGAGAAAAGGTAGATCTAGGGTTGCCATGTGCCCTCTGGGGGCAGGAGGTCATATTGAAGGAGATACAAGCACAACAGGCTTTCAAGGAACCCCAAGGTTCCCCATAATGTAATGCAGAAGGAGGATTGCCAGGTCCCTCTTCGCCATTGGTGGGAGGTTTTGGGGGCGGAGCCTGAGGAGGGCGGGGTTGGGGAGGGGAGGGACTTCAATGCCATAGAGTCCAATTGCAAGCAATCATTTTCTCCAGGGGAACTGATCTTTATCAGCTGGAGAGCAGTTGTAATAGCAGGAGATCTCCAGCTTGTACCTGGAGGTTGCAACCCTATTCAGAAGCCACTGCAATACATGAAACAACAGCAGGAATCAAAGTCTTTTCTCTCTCATTACATTTTTCCAATCCATGATAAGTCATTAACTGACACATTTTAAACATCTGTATTTCTCTTTAACAAAGATCAACCTTGTTGACTAACATTCAATGAAAGACTCTTTGTACAAAGTATAAGAAAGCAAACACATTTCCCATCCTTTTATATGCTGCCTTCATGCTTGTATCTCTGTTGAAATACAATAAATGGGAAGATAGGTCAGACTCACAGAGTGAACAATGCAGCATTAAATGAGCATTACTCTCCAATACAGGCCCCAAAGAGAAGGAAATGGCCATGGACTCTTTAAACATTTGAAGTCATTCACTGAATGAGGGTTGTATTAAGAGTGATCATGTAGAGGTATATGGAGGCCCACCTCAGTGGGAACGCTTTTGACTACCAACACACAACAAGCAAGGCTTAAATGATCATACTTGCATAATGTATTCCTTGTGTTCTGATTTATATTACTCTGATTTTGTCAGAAGCATTGCAGAAACGGGTTTATTAGTTAAGGATTCCATGTTAATCCCAGTGCATTTAAGGTACTTGCTCCCTTAAAAGCTTTATAGAAATATGTGGTTTTGATCAAGGCCCAAGCAAGCATGAGAAAGATCAAGGATCTCTATTAGAGATGTCTGAGCATCTGACAGTTTGGCTAACAGCCTGTCTGGCAGCGGCAATCAGGAAGACAATTAATTAGGGTGTGCATTTTTAAAAAATCATTATATTTTTTATCCAGATTTGGGGGAGGGCACTGTTCTCACTATCCCTCATTTTCAGGAGTGCTATTACCAGTTTGTGTGTAAAGTGCCATCAAGTCGCAGCCGATTTATGGCGACCCTTTTTTGGGGGTTTTCATGGCAAGAGACTAACAGAGGTGGTTTGCCAGTGCCTTCCTCTGCACAGCAACCCTGGCATTCCTTGGTGGTCTCCCATCCAAATACTAACCAGGGCCGACCCTGCTTAGCTTCTGAGATCTGACGAGATCAGGCTAGCCTGGGCCATCCAGGTCAGGGTATATTACCAGTTTGGGATTCCGTTTTGAGTATTTTTCTTTATTTTAAAAATTTGGAACTATTATTTCATTATTTCATAGTATTTCTACTGTTTTACATAGTCTGCAGAATCTCAGAAGCATGGCAACCTTCCTAACGTTATCAGGCAGGCCATTCCACACAGCAGGGGCTACTACAGAGAATGCAAGTGTATGGCCAGCGATTGATCTTGTCCATTTGCAGAGGCATTGCTCAGATCATAGGATCACAGAATCAGAGTTGGAAGGGGCCATACAGGCCATCTAGTCCAACCCCCTGCTTACTGCAGGATCAGCCTAGAGTATCCCTAGATGAGTGAAGCACAGGGGAAGATGCGATTCCTCAGATATGAGAGAACAAGGTTATGAATGGCTTTGTATGTTATATCTGGAACTGAACCCAGTAACTAGCAGGCACCCAACTGAGCTTAATACGCATGCTCTACTTAGTTCCTGATGAACTGCAGCATTCTTCACTGGCTGGATTCTCTGAGTTGACTTTAAGGGGAAACCTATGTAGAGAACATTATAGTAGTCTAGACTTGATGTCATGATGGCCAGATGGGCCAAGTCAAGGGAGAAACCATCTCCTGGGTTAAATTAAGCAGGAAGAAGGACTTTTTTGCTGCTGCATTACTGCAGTGATGCTGAATCCGGTATGACCAAAAGGCTCTTAACTGAGTCACCGTCATTGTTGTCAGAGTCTGAGAGCTGCTCTGGATCTGGTGGTGGTGGAGCCCAGGAGCTGCTTGTGGCCCAGCAGTGGTATTGGTGGAGACCAGGAGCCATGCTGGGCCAAAGGTCAGCAATGGGGGAGGGCTGGAAGTCATGCCCTTGGCTCAGCAAGCAAGTGGGGAGGAGGACGGAATCACCCACGAGTCTCATAAGCTCCCACTTGTACTTTATAAAGCACCCTCCTGTGCCAGCCGCAGCCTAACTTAAGATAGCAGCATGTTATCTCTGCTCTCTCCATGAAAGGTTGTATCGAATTCCACTCAGCCTAATATAAATATAGTGAATAATTCACTTTCTGTAAGTTGCATTGGCAGCACTGGATGTCTGTAATAATTTTTCTTGTTCTTGCATTTCATTAAGCAGTCTGCCTAATAAGCCTGGCATGATAGCTGCAGTACATCACTTGGACTCTGGAATAATAGCCTTATCATATTTGCAGCCTCCCACAGCTATTGCACAGCCTCCTTCCAGATATAATAAACAAATAATTTGGATAGCCTACAATTTTTTTTAATTTTTTAAAATGGCAAATATATATATGGATTCCATTCCAACCAAACCCACTGATTCTGGTTCACAGCCCTACATACAGTTCCTAGGGAATACGTCAATTTGAATTTTGGCGTCTTCACATACAGTGATGGACACTCTTTCTAAAACATCTCTCTTTATAACACTATGTCAAGTGAAGATATGTCTGAGTAAGCACGGATGTAGAGACATACATAGATTCATTACTTTCCCATGGTTGAAAACATGGGCGAAAGTACCCTCCTTTATGGTCATATCTAGGATACCTTGTCTGGCCAAGCTCATAATTTTATGATTACATGTTTCATGGTTTCCATGGAACAAGTTCTTTTGGGCCTACCTGATGAAAAAAGTTATACATTGGAGCATGTTTGGTTGGTGTGGACCTATTTTCTCTTGATGTAAGAAACATTGTGAACTGCATTTCCCAATGATCCTTGCCATCAGTGGATACTCATGGAACCATCCAGGCCTTAAACCTTAAGTCTCCGCTGTCACTAGCCCTTTCTATCACTGCTTTCTCTCATCTCATCAAGGTAACTTTGGGAAAAATGGAAATGATGGCAGGAGGGCTGTAAATGTAGATACCTCAGGGAGAGTCATGGGGCACATTTCTAAGTAGGCCTAAGCTTAACTGAAGAAATTCAGGCCCAATTCAAGTCTAGCCCAAATCAGCTCATTTGAATTCAGCATTGGGGTGGGGTCTAGATAGGGTTGCCAACCTCCAGGTACTGTATGCAAAGCAATCAACGTTAGCTTGCTGTAATGTGTGTTAGAAAAACTAAACAGCAATGATGCCAAAAATTACATATATTTAACAGTCAAAACATTATCAAGTGCAAATACAATTGTGAATATACATAAACGACCACAAATACTGTTTCACAAAATGTGCTATAGTAATTACAAAATCAAACAAAAAATATGTGTTACATACACAGAGTCCTCCTCTTAAAGAGACAATACTCTTTTAGCACTTCAGTTATATTGGGAGTTAATTCCTATGGCTTCAACTTAACGTTGTATATTTCCATCCCAAAGGAGTTTCAGGGGAAAATAGTCCAATCAAGTTGAAAACTTGAAAAAAACTAACGAGACAAGCTCTGGACGCCTGGAGGCTGCAGGCAGCATCAAGCCGCAAACAGAAGGCAGCAACCGTCAGCCAAACGAGTGAGTCAGCCCCAAGTCGCTGAGTCGAACGAATAAGTGGGCGGAAAGCCTCAGAATAGATCAAAGGCGGGCGGCACTGGCCAGTAGAATGTCAGCAGAACTACAGGGATCTGGATATGCCCCTGTTTCGACCCTCGTCTTCCTCAGGGAACAACACTAGCAGTATTTTAGCTTGCTCCTGTGTTGATTGGAACAGCGTTCTCACAATTGGACTCTATGGCATTGAAGTCCCTCCCCTTCCCAAACCCCGCCATCCTCAGGCTCCGCCCAAAAACCTCCCACCAGTGGAGAAGAGGGATATGGCAACCCTAGGTCTAGTTGTTTTTTTCACTTACTTTAGTGGAACATGCAACTATCATTTTGGTGAATATTGAAGGTTGTATTTGGGATATGGACTCCCCCTCCACAAATCAATCAAGGTGATTAAGAAAGCAAACTGTATTAATTTTAAACATAATCATATAACTAAACTGCAGCAATGTAAGTTTTCTATACATATCTGACCAAACAGTAATCTTAGACACAGCCACAATTCCAAGAACCTCGGTAGATTTGCTTGTTTCGCACCAATGTAAATAAAGTCATGCAGTCACAGTTCTAGCAACATCAGTAAATGTTCCTGTTTTTCATCCAAGTAAACTATCCTATCACCAAATTTTTTTTTTAAATGAATCCCTGAGTCAATAATGGAAATAGATATGGAAATAGATGTTGCTTTGGTTGCATACAAGCCAAGCAAATTTACTCTTTTTTGTTGTTTTTGCTTCAAGGGCCAAACCACCCAAACTTCCATAGACAGAGGTAACAGCATCACATAGTTTTGACAACTGCTGGTTTGTTGAGTCTGGCATAGATTCCCCTCATCTATCTGCCTGAATGATATAATATCACTCATATCCAAATAAAGGCATAAATATTTTTCTCAAGTGGCTTTTTAATTTCAGCATATGCTGCATTCTTCCACCAAACAAAGATTAAAACAACAACAGTCTTTTGACATCTTTGGTTTTCCTGTAGCAGATCCAATTTGCATTCATCAGAATGAGATAATTGGCCTTTTATTCCATTTGATATGACAAATGTCATAGCTGAGTGGAACTTCAAGCGTCCTTGTGTTTTAGTGTGTGAGACTCTGGAAAAATCTGAGGTTAATACAGGAGCTTTCGTTTGCCCGCAAACACCTTCCACTGCATTGCACACTAATGAACAGCTGTCACAGGGTTAAGGGAAGCAGTAAAATTCAACAGTCAAGCTGAACTGATACAGTTCATTACCGATAGAACCATGTTCATACAGGTAACTCAACTGCTATAGCAGTTTCAATGGACTGTGCATGGCTACGTTGTATTACAGCTCTAGATCATAAAGTTTTATCAAACTGTACATTAAAAAAATACTGCCAACATGGACATTTTTGTCTCATGCACATATTCTCTCTCTGCCTTCTGATACTTAATAAACGTTAGCATTTGACTTATTGGGATTAGACAAAAATTAGAACAGCAATGGCGCTTATGTAGAAGTGCAATTTCTGACTAACTCTGGCAGATATAGAAATTTTATGACCATCTGTGACCTAGACACTTATTATCCTTATATTTATTTTGGAAATTCTCCAGTAACACTACAGACAGATGGAGTTTGTTGAAGTGTGCAGCATGCTGGTCTCATCACTGCCCCCATCACTGCATCACATTTAAAAAAGGTTTCATTGATCTGCCAAAAAAGAAGAAGAAGCCCAGAGACCAATGAAAAGTGTTCCACTATATTCCCATAAGTCCCCATTGTGGGGCAGTGTTTGGAGCATCATTAGCATCCAAACACAAGGGTTAAAGTACAGTTAAAAATCAGCAAAATTTGCCAAAGCAGCTTACTTTCAATGAAATGTCATTTGGAATAGAGCCATTTTATACACGTTCTTAAATGCAATAAGTGAAGGTTTCCTCTGCACCCACTCTGTAGGCTATTCCATAGAGGACCACAGAGACCTACCACAGAGAAAGCCCATGTCTGTTGCCAAACAGATCATTCTAGGTGAGGGTACCACCAGGAGAAGGCAGTATAAGGAGCATAACTGGTACATGAGAGTAGGTCAGGAGTTGTGGTTTAGTAATTATGAGGGCCCCAGGCTAAAATATCCTATTTCAGTAATTAAAGCACTGGTTAATCTCCCTTCCTTCTCAACTTTGGGAACAGTTTCATTCCCTACCACATATATCAGTTCTGGATGATTACTTGGAATATCATTTGGGAAAAGAATAGAAGTAGTCTTCTTAAGTTGGCCATGGGTCAAATCACTTTTTTCTTGATAGCATATTTATGTGAATATACATTGCTGTAAACCTTTAAAGCAGGGGTGTTGAACTCACTGTTACGAGGGCCGGATATGACATAAATGTCACTTGGTTGGGCTGGGCCATGCCTCACCATCCATATTGGGAGGGACAAGGCTGCCTCGGCTGGTTCGTAGGCCTGATAAGAGCTCTCAAGGGGGTGGATCCAGCCTGCTTGCCATATGTTTGACATCCCTGATGTAAAACACAATTTTTACAATTTTGATGCCAAAGAGTGTCTCTGGTATGATGTTGGGAATGTCAGCGTGGTAAGAAGCAACACTTTCTCCATTATTTTTAAAATGTAGAATATTTATTGTGGTCATATGTAGCTGAATGTCTGTGTACTAGTAAATAATCGGCTTTGCATTTCTAAAAAAGTGTAATATGAAAGGAACTGCTGAATAAGAAATTGAAGAGCTTCGTGCTCAAGTCCAGCTTCTCCAGGAGTGGGTCCGATTCTCTCAAGGGCGGCTGATGAAAGAAAGAACTCAGAAAAAAGGAAATACCGGCATCCTTTTCCCATAGTGGATTGGACTTCTGTAATTCTTGTGGACTAATATTAGGGACTGAACTTTAGAAAGTATTTTCAGAGGAATGTTGAAAATCCACGTGAATGGAAATATTTCGTAACAGTATTGTTAGTAGGAATAGATTACATTTTGATAAGTTTGCTTTTTGGCCATAGTGCTGTTTTTTTTTTTTTTTGCATAGTTCCTGGAGGTTGGCAACTATACATCTAGCACACTATACCCTCCCCCTCCCTGGCTCCCAGGTTGAGTTGAGCCAGGCCCAGTTGTGTGCACTGTGAGTTGCTGGTAGTAGCTACTGGTCACTGTCCCCAGCAAGTCCTCCTCCATCAGGAGCAATGACAGGAGAGGGGCATGGGACATTCTCCACTGCTGTTGTGGCTTCCAAGGGCTTTGCAGAAATCAAGGCTTAGAAGGCCAGCAACTTCCAAAATGGCCACTGAGAGTTTGGTGGGCAATTTTTCTTGAAGCTACAGACCTTGTTTCTCTTTGGGGGCAGTTTTAATTCTTGGATGTATTTTCACATTATTTTTGCAAACCTGGGACTCACTTCAGGTTTGTAGAGAAATCCGCCAATCTGTCCCTAGCTCTATTTTGCAGTTCTATTAATCCAAACTTTATGGCTTGATTGCATATAATTAAAATAGTAGCCATTTTTTCTAGGAAATTAGATACATAATTAAGAATCACTACACTCTTTGGCTCTATAGAGATATTATCCATTATACAGACTTCCCATATTTTGTTATACCAGCCTGAAATATTAGATGGATTTCTTTAATTCCAGTTTTGTGCCGCTTGAGTTTTAACTGCTACCATTAACAATTCAATGAGCTCCTTCCTAGTCAATGATGTGACCTTACAACAGTAAGAGTCCCTAATTTTGCTTTGTCAGGAAAATATCTAAGAATCATGCAGGAAAAACTAGCCTTTTCCATCCTCCTATAGCCACCATTTTGAATGTTATTATAAGGAAGAAATATCAGTATGATTGAGAAGAAAACTAATATTCTTGGGAAGATCATAACTGCCTAGATTTGGTTATCTTATGTCTTGATTCAATTACAGTACAACCTTATGCAGAGTTACTCCAGTCTAATCTCATTGACTGCAATTAACTGGAGTAACTTTGTATAGGATTGGTGTGTTATATTTCTTAAGGTATCTTCTTCTTCCCTAATCTTTGTAAGTAAGTAGCTGAGTAAATATACTATGTTGGACAAAATAAAAATAATCATTATTACTACTTACAATCATTTAGAACTACAAATGAAAAACTCTTATTTTGTTGGTCTAGTTTGATAGCTGCTTTAACAACGTGACATCCTTTCTTTGTGTGAAAAATCATTAAAGTTGGATCTTTACTTTGTACTACGCCTGGAAGAGCAAAAACTCTAAATACACAAGTCTCAAATGCTGTCAGATTTAAAAATTTAAAAACCCTTACTCTTAGTAATAAATGTTTGTGCTATTTTTTTTTTTTTGCCTTTCTTTATTCTCCAAGGGCATGGCTGTACAGGTGACAAATACATTAGCCTATTCTTGAAAAGGAAAACATGAACAGTTTCATTATAGTTAATGAGATTACTATCCTCTTGCTTAAAGGTAAGTGTATATACACACACTCACACAAACTTAAGTTCGTCTCTAAAAATGGCCAGCATTCAGATCATTGTAATATTTAACCCTTGAAAAATGTTTCTGTCAGATTCAAATTTTCTTATTAGTTAAAGATACCTGTTTCTATCACACAGCAATGAATAATGTGAGCTTCCCTAAGTGAGAAGCAAAAAGACAATGTCTTCAATAGCTCAATGTGATGAAACATTGAAATGGGAAACAGGCTTGTGCCTCATGAAGGGGAAATGCAGAAGCCTCCCTTCCACAAATCCTCAATCTTGGCTTAAGGTTGGAACATACACTTTCTAGGCCAATATTAGAGACAGAAGAACAAGCAGTATAAGAGAGATCCATAAGAGAGTAATAGGTAACCCATGTTCAAATCCCCAGTGTCATTGGCCTGGATCAGGCATTGTGACAGTCACAGATTTCAGTCTATCCTGCTGTACAAGGTTAGACTAGTGAGGCATTTTGGCATGAATGTAAGTAAATAAATAAGATTCCACTCATGGGAACTACTTATAGGCAGATCACAACAGCAAGGCTTTTTTGTACACATTAGAAGTTGTATGCTTAATATACTGTCTTTGGTTTCATTCTGTGTGCTGCCGAGGAAATGGTTGCCTCATGCCTTTAACAAATGCAAGGAAGAAAGAAGTACAGTAACAATTCCTCTAAAATGGTTTCCTATAAAACTGTTTCATTGTAGCACTCTTTGTCCTGGGTATATATTTTTTTAAGTAAAATGTGGACGAGGATAACTGAACAGCGACTTCATAGATTGATCGATCCAGTCGGAAGTAAATATGGTTGGGTCAAAAGTGACACGGCACACTATGGGTGGGACAGCCATCTCCAAAATACATTTTAGATCTATCAGAGATCTGCATGGCTGGGAACTGGGACCTTCGTAGGAACTGTGGGGTTGGCAGAGAATACGGCCTTGGCTGTCTCCAGAGGAAGCTTTAACATGGAAGGTGATCTGGATAGGTTTTCTGGGACAATCCAGAACCTAAGAGAACCAGTAAGCTGGAATTTGCCACCTCTTTTTGCTACCTCATATGTCACTCATATGTAAGGAATTGTGCCAGAACCAGTATTATCATACCTTTTACAGGACACTGTTATCAGGAACATAATCATCTTGTTTAAAGGAGGTACTACTGTAAGCAAGATGTGGCTCCTACTGAAGAACCAGACCTTCAGTCAAAAAAAGGTTAGCCTGCTAAACGTTCTTGCCACACCTATTAAACTAGAAACAGAAGTCATTCCACAAAACATTTCTGTTAATGACGCAAATATTGACCTGCTCATGGACTTATTAGTAAAACAGCAGCTCTGTCCATGGTAGAACTCGAGAGAGTAAAAAGTGTTCGCCTCATTTTCAGCTACTTTTCAGCTTTTCAGGCTCGGCTATTGGTCAGAAATAACTCAGATCCCTGAATGATCAATGCACTCATATATTCTAACTCCTCCATAAACATTTGAATTATTTGGATTTTATAGAGGATATGCTATCAGTGTTCATACCCATGCTGAAAGGCTTCCTATTTACCTGTGCCTGATATATTGTAATGTCCTATCTTTCACTAGGCACTCTTGAAATATACCTTATGACTGACTTCTATGCATTATAAGAGCAGAAAATAAGAGTACAGTTTAGGGAATTTCAGCTATTCAGTTGAGGGGGGAAAAACTCAGCCCACAGCCCTAGCAGCAAAAATCATTTGATAAATCATCTCTAAAAACAGGAGGTTACAGCTCATTGGAATTATAGTTTGTAAATGCCTGTGCAATGACTGGAACCACAGAAAATCTTGTACTGCTTTGTGGGCAGGTAAAGTGTTAAGACTCATGGAAGAGCACCCTCCACTTATGTTCTAGTCAGCAGTTTGGTTAACTGTTCTGAAAACAGTTGCTCTACTTTTTGGTTGATGGTTCCTATTAAAGCCAAGTACTGTCACAAATTGCATAGTTTACATCTGTTGCTGAAATGAAGAGAAGTGGTGTGGCAATACTGAGAATCTCTCGGCTTTGATCATTTAATTAAAACCATGGCATAAATTAATGACATATGCACTGCAGAATAATTTCATGAATGGGCTTGTGATTTGAATACTTCAACTCTAAGATGTAAAAGCTGGAGGCATTTTGAAGAGAGCTGTGAAGAGGGAAAGCATTTGTTAATGCAGAATTACTGTCAATGTTGGGATCCGGTCCAGTGAGAATTCTGCACAGGCAAAACTGAGAGTGGTATAGAGATACTCAAACAAGCACCAGTTCAGCTCTTGTCTTGTTTACCAGTGGCAAACAAGCAGCCATTTTTTCATGAAATGGTTCATCTGTTCATCTATTCATCAATAATTCATGGTTGTTTGGCAGGTTGCTTCATCGTATTTCTTCCAAACAATGCAATACACCCCACCTGGCTTTTCAGTGCATGTGATGGACAGGAAAAGATTCCACCCTCTTTTCTCCCTCCTCATTGTGAAATAGGATCTGAAAGGCTGAATCGAATGCTAAAGAGAGAGAGAGAAACATGAGGAGTTTAACAGTCAACAGCCGACAACCAACAAACCAAATAAGGTGGAGTTGGGGTTTGGAGGGAGAAGCGATAGGAGGTATCCCAACTAGGCAGGGAGACCAGTAGGAACATAAGAAGAGCCATGCTGGATCAGACCAAAGGCCAAACAAGTCTAACATTTTGTTTACAAAGTGGTCAACCAGCTATCTCTAGGAAGCCCATAAACAGGAAGACTGCAAAAGCATTATCCTGCCTGTGTTCTCCAGCAACTGATTTAAAGAGGCATACTACTTCTAGTACTGGAGGGAGTAAATAGCCACAATGATTAGTAGCCATTGATAGCCTAGTCATCCATGAATTTGTCCATTTCCATGCAATACATAGTTAAATTGTGGAACTCCCTGCCCCAGGATGTGGCGATGGCTGCCAACTTGGAAGACATTAAGAGGGAAATGGACATGGTCATGGAGGATAGGATATGATGCTGGGTTAACAGTTAAGAGGTCTATCCCAGGGGGTTTGGAGTGAGGAACGTGAGTGGGTCTGAGAAGTCGGGCAAAAACTGGAAGCAGAAGCATTTATGAGATTACAGGGAACTAATAATGCTATACCAAGTTGTTTATACACAGGCACGATAGCTGATTATTACTCATTCAGGTGAGATCACAGACCTCATCCAGAACCATCTATAGACGTTTAGTATAAGTCTTCAACTGAAGAAACTCAGAAGGTTCCTCAAAAAGAGTTTCCTGTGAGCCGTATTTCTCACTCTGGTAGTGGGTACAGATGTTCATAAGAAATGGCAACAAAGGACCCATAAGTGACTCATGTCAGGATCAGGAAATGTGTTTGAGGACAACTTCATGGACTGAATGCTAGCTGATATTGACAGTGACAATGAAAAGGATGTTTCTATACTGGGATATATATGTGGAAAGTTATTGTATTTATCCCCAACTGTTTTTAAATTCATGCAAGGATGGAGAACATGGGGCAGATATATAGTCCCAGTGGAATACATACTTTGCAGTCCTAAGCACAATAATACTGTTCTAAGATCACTGATGTCAAGGGACTCAGAAGCATGTTCAGGATATGTAATTTATAGTCCACCTTTCTCACTGAGACTCCAGGCAGATAATAGAATGTAAGTCAATGCAATCAATAGGATGTGACATCTAATAAGCAATACAATTGGAATGTGTGTAAAGTTCTGTCAGGTCATAAACTGGTTTAGGCAACCCAGTAGGGTCTTCAAGGCAAGAGACTAACAGAGGTGGTTTGCCACTGCCTTCCTCTGCATAATGACTCTGGTATTCCTTGGTGGTCTTCCATCCAAGTACTAACCAGGACTGACCCTGCTTAGCTTTTGAGATCTCATGAGATCAAGCTATCCTGGGCCATACAGGTCAGGGAGCAACTGGAATAGGATTCCAGACATTTGAAACAAAGCAAAAAGTATTAGACATAATATTTTGAACAATGCAGAAAATGGCATTACATATGTAGAAGACAATGCAGGGGAGCAGGACAATACATACAGCAAACAGATAATACATATTATATACAGTAGCGTAGTTCACAGTCCCATGCCTGTATTAAAGCATCCTCTTGAACCATTCTGTCATAATATAGCCCTATTACCTTTATAAAAATGCCCTCCTGGACCATTCTGTTTTACATAGTTTGCAGAATGACACAATCATGGGAGCCCTCCTGAGCTCCTCAGGCAGGCCATTCCGAAGACGGAATGCACAACAGAGAATGTACATATATGAACAGTTGCTGATCTTGCCCATTGTGGAGTGGCACCTGCAGAAAGCCAGTTCAGATGTTGTAGTGGAGCATAGGAGGAGAGATAGGCCTGAAGATATGAGGGTCCAAGAACACAGAGGGCTTTGTGTGTTATAACCAGCACCTTGGACTGAACTGGTAGTTCAAGATATAAATACTCTCGAGTAAGGAAGCAGCATACACTAAATATGATCTCCCCTCCCCCAGAGGGGTCACTCCTAGCAAAAGTAAATACCTTAGTTTCTGGCTAAGAAAACCTCGAATTGAAAACAGCCTGCTGCTGCAAAAATAAACAGCAGTGCAGAATAAGGCTTGAAGCAGGTCTCATCCACTTTTCTCAACTTCAACTTAGTTATATGCATAGTTTTATGCTGCTGGCTCCTTCCTTTTACAATTTTTCACTGGCTGTTTCTGGCAACAAAATATCTGGCAAAGTAAACCAGTGACCTAACTGTATATGCCAATGTTTCTAAATCAACTACTGAATAAGAATATTTTAAAAAATCGTGAACATTCCGAGAAGCTAGTCCTAAACCTAACAGATGATTGGTTCTTGTAGGTTATTCAGGCTGTGTGACCGTGGTCTTGGTATTTTCTTTCCTGACGTTTCGCCAGCAGCTGTGGCAGGCATCTTCAGAGGAGTAACACTGAAGGACACTGTCTCTCAGTGTCAAGTGTGTAGGAAGAGAAATATATAGTCAGAAAGGGGTTGGGTTTGAGCTGAATCATTGTCCTGCAAGAAGTATCAAAGGTAATGTGCTAATCATTGTCCTGTAAGTATCAAGATAATGTGCTAATGAGGGTGTGGTATGTTAATATGGAACCATTGTATCCTGAAGTGATCTGTTAATGTGTGAAATCCAAAGCTAATCTGCATGGCTATTGTTGACTGTAGTCTTTGTTAGTCTGGAGGTTTTCAGGACAGGAAGCCAAGCCTTATTCATTCTTAAACTCTCTTCTTTTCTGCTAAAGTTGTGCTGATGTTTATGAATTTCAATGCCTTCTCTGTGCAATCTGACAAAATAGTTGGTAGAACTGTCCAGTCTTTCAGTGTCTTGGAATAATACCCTGTGTCCTGTTTGTGTCAGTCCATGTTCAGCCACTGCTGATTTCTCAGCAGTGAAATCTTGGCCAAGTCTGCAGTATCTTTCATGTTCTTTTATCCTTGTTTGTATGCTGCGCTTTGTTGTCCCGATGTAAACTTGTCCACAGCTGCAAGGTATACGATATACTCCTGCAGAGGTGAGGGGGTCTTTTTTGTCTTTTGCTGAACGTAGCATCTGTTGTATTTTCTTGGTGGGTTTAAACACTGTTTGTAGGTTATGTTTTTTCAAAAGTTTCTCCATCCTATCAGTGACTCCTTTAATAAATGGCAAGAATACCTTTCCTATGGGAGACTGTTTCTCCTGAGTTTTCTGATTTTTGTTTGGTTTAATGGCCCTTCTGATTTCATTTCTGGAATAGCCGTTTGCTAGCAGTGCGTGATTTAGATGATTAGTTTCTTTCTTGAAAAACTGTGGTTCACAGATCCGTCTTGCACGGTCCATTAATGTTTTGATTATTCCTCTTTTCTGTCGGGGTTGGTGGTTGGAGTTTTTGTGTAAGTAGCGATCTGTGTGAGTTGGTTTCCGGTAGACCTTGTGACCTAATGAAAGTTTGTTTTACGGATGACAAGGGTATCAAGAAATGGGAGTTTACCCTCAATTTCCTTTTCCATGGTAAACTGAATGTTTGGATGGATATTATTAAGATGGTTTAGAAAGTCCATTAATTTTTCTTCACCATGGCTCCAAATAGTAAATGTATCATCTACAAACCTGAACCAGACTGTAGGTTTCTAAGGTGCCGATTCTAATGCTGTCTTTTCAAAATATTCCATGTAAAAGTTTGCTATTACTGGACTGAGTGGACTTCCCATAGCTACTCCATCAATCTGTTCATAAAATTCTTTATCCCATAGGAAATAACTTGTATATATTACTTGTATGTGTGTGTGTGTGTGTGTGTGTATATATATATATATATATATATATATATATATATATATATATATATATATATATAACAATAACTTGTATATATTACTCTTCCTACACACTTGACACTGAGAGACACTGTCCTTCAGTGTTACTCCTCTGAAGATGCCTGCCACAGCTGCTGGCGAAACGTCAGGAAAGAAAATACCAAGACCACGGTTACACAGCCCGGATAACCTACAAGAACCAATGAACTCTGACCATGAAAGCCTTTGACAATATTTTCAAACAGATGATCTTCCTGCTCTGAATGCTTCGATTCTAAGAAAGTCAGTGTGTGTGTGTAAAGTGCCGTCAAGCCGCAGCCAACTTATGGCGACTCCTTTTTGGGGTTTTCATGGCAAGAGACTAACAGAGGTGGAGTCAGTAGTATCACACAAATATACAATACCTTCAGGGTCACTGCTGAAAACTTTATCTCTCTTCTAGTGCCATCAATTGGATGGCTTTTATTAACCTTTTAAACGGGAAAGATGGAAACAGGCACTGAAAGTTTGGTTTCAGAAGCTGGAAGGCATAGTTGAAAGAAAGTGGCAACATCAACTAACTGGCAAAGGATGGATGCATAAGGTACACACTGACAGAAGGGGATCAAAATGAGGGCTCCTTGCTGAAAGAAGAGCAGACCTGGATGTTGAATCGATCAGATTGTACAGGCTTTAATCCATGCTCAGGTCATGATCATACCATTTTCATTCCTGCTTCTTTCCTTGTACTTCAAATGGACAGTTTGCTCGGGAGAAAATTGCAATGTGTGGCTGTTATGCCTGGAAGAAAGCAACATTCATGCGTGATTCCCAAGACTTAAAATTCATAGAAGGCTTGACAGTTGTTTTAAAAGCAGTTGTTCATACTTGCTTACAGGCTTGCCAAACCACTCTATAGTCTATTCCATTTTCCCAATTGCTTTAAAAAAAATCTATACAAATGAGAATATTAACTGACTTCACCCAGCTTGAATTATGGCATTTTGGAGTATTTTATTATACATTATAACAAATACTGAACAAGACTTCCATGGATTTGTTAATTACTTATACTACGCAACTGTATTAACCTTTGCTGACACAAGTAATTTTTTTTGCCAAGAAAGTTTCATTTTTTTAATACTACAGAAGTAAGAGTAAAACATGTTTTCAATCATTAAAGTCTTAAACAGTGAGACTGAATACCCTCTCCATAATTTATGGCATTGAGATATGGTTTAGAAATGTTAGGCAACTTCAATCAATATATTTAATTCTCAATGTGGCCCCATCTGTGGATACTTAAATCCAGAGACTGGAAACAGGAACAGACCAAACAGATCTATTGATAAACCTAAGAAGATTTCCAGGTTTGTATAAAAATCTGAAATGTAAGATCATAGTGATAAATAAAAAAAATTGGGAGATTAAAGCACCCTAAAATAATAGAAGCAGTGCCTGTATATTTAAGAAACTAATGCTTTTGGTGGGCAGTGTGGGGGATGCTAGGCAACCACAACTACCCTTGGTTCTGTCAGTAAAAGGCAGGAGGAGAGGGCAGGGTTATTTTGGCTTCCCATTCCAGCCCTGCTCCTCTCCTTTTGTCTTAGATGGAGGACTCATCGGGGCCAAGACTGGCAACAATCAATGAATGATTCACTGCCACATGACTACTACCACCCAGGCTCTGTGTAGTGTGTACATGAAAAAAATATTTTTTCCCAGATCCAGTTATATTGGAGCCAAAAAATATTGGTATTCCCAATTTTTTTATGATCCAAATACCAGTATGGTATTCAGATCCAGGTTTTATGCAAGAAACTGATATTATTTGGAAAAAATTATCCAGGGGGCTGAGAGGGTTTTTTTGAAGATAGATGCACCAGACTTTCTTCACAGCTGTTGGTCCCTGTCCAGAGAATAACTCCCAGATTTCAAGAGGTCAAGGTGTCCAATTCTATGGGCCCCCAAACAAGGTGTTATCATCTATGCTCCATTGTTTCCAAATGAAGGAAAGAGTCTTGCTTTCTCCAGGGCAAAAGCAAAGGGGCATGCCTGCAGCAACCATTAGTCAATGCCTCCCATGCAAGAACCAAGACAGAATGCAAGAATCCCACCACAACACAAGCCAATGTGACAAGCCCTGCATAACTAATGTCAAACCAGAGAATCCTAGCAGAACAAATTCAAGCAAGGGGGCACTTTTGCAAGACCAACAGAACCTATGTCAGTTCTGAGAAGCCCAGCAGAACACAGGGCCAATGTGGCAGCACAAGCACAACTGAACCAATGGCAAACCAGAGAATCCCAACATAATTTTTTTTGTAGAACCAAGGGCAATACACAGAAGTCCAGCAGAACTATCTGAAGCAAAAGGGGGCACTTCTGCAAGCCAACCAGTACCAATGCTGACCCAGAGAAGCCCAGCAGAACAAAGTTAGGCAAAGGGGAGGCCACTTTTGTGAGTGCAGCAGAACTAAGGCAATCCACAGAGGACCAGCAGAACTAAGTACAGCTCCCCCTAATGGCAAACCTATTTGCCTGTGACAACAGCCTCCTTCCCCCCTCCCTCCTCTTCCCTGAAAAAATTGAAAATGTGGGGTGTGATTGTTGGGGGGCATGGTTGTTCAATATCTGAAACAAAACTACCCTGTAAAGCAACTGCTGTGATAGGGCGAAGAGTACAGCTCCCACTAACATGTAATCCTATGTGCCTGTGACAACTGCCTCCTCCACCTCCCTCCTGTTGCCTGGGAAACCTTCAAAGGCAGGGGGAAAAACTACCCTGAAGACCTTTACCAGCAGCTATTCTAAAATCCCAAATAAAACCAAAATATTTTCGGGGTGGTGTGGTGTGGTTGGGATAACCAGCTTTGAGAAGGGAGTCTCTCATCTGTATTAAGCTTAGAAAATACCCCCCAAATATTGGTAAGGTATTTTGGGGTATTTTTTATGCTCAGTTATACCCGAATGCACATCTCTAGCCCTGTGGTGACCACCCAGCAAATTCACTACTCTTTGATAGCAGCCACTGCATGAAAACCAGTATGATGTAGTGGTAAGAGTATTGGATGAGGATCTGAGAGACCCATATTTGAATCCCCACTCTGTTATAAATGGGAAAGTCACTTACTCTCAGAACTCTCTCTACTTCATACAGTTGTGAGAATGTTATAAGCTGCCTTGGGTCCCCATTGGGGAGAAAGGCAGGATATAAATGAAGTAAATAAATAATAAATATAGCTGAGTATGTGGGGCAGATACAAGGTTGGCTGGTGGGTGGGAAGGAGAGAAGGAAGCAGGGGAAGTTAAGGATATGGGAGTTGCCAGAAGGTTGAAAAGAGGAAATAGTGTGGAGAGGGGGCTAAAGCGGAAAGTGAGGTATGCCAAGTCTTTCCAGGTTTCCCACTGTGCAACGGGGCCCAGTCTGGAGGCCTGTAACACACAACTGGTTCTATGGCTGGCCCTGCTTAACTGGGCCATTGTTTTCCCTAGTAAAGGCTGCCAAGTGGAGGGAAGCAAGGAAAACTGAAGCAGGGGGAGGGGCAGATAAAAGTAAGTTGGCTTGTGGATAGGAAGGAAAGAAGGAAGCCAGAAAAGCGAAAACACAACAGGGGCTTTTCAGGGAAGCAAAAGAGAAAATAGTGGGGGAGGGTAAAATGGGATTCCCCCTTGCAATTCCTTGCAGGTCCCCCACTTGTAGTATATATTTCCAGTGTAAAACCATTTGCAGCTGAAAGCTCACAGATTTGCAGTAACATAATATTAAAACCAAACAAGCATATAGACTAAATAGCCCCTTCCAAAAGACCTCACCATGCTATTAGGGAAATTCCACATAGCACAGAATACAAAGATTTAGATGGAAAGATGGGGGTGATGTGCGTCCTAGGTTGGGTTATGAAGTTAATTTGGGCTGCGCTGTGAGTAAGTATTGCATTTATCATATACTGCCCTGCCCACTTGGTATTTTGGATACAGTGGTCTGTACTGAGTTGAAGGAAGTGCAAGGAAGGCATCCAAAATTGAAAAAAAAGCATTCAAAACTGAAATCCAAAATTTAATGTTTATACAGAATAAGAGGAAAACAATTAAGCAGGCAATAAAATTATCACTTCTGAATACTTGCACTTAAACCTACTCTAGTTCTATAGATTACATTGCAACCAATTTATTTATTTATTTATTTATTCTACTTATATCCCACCCTCAATTCCCGGCACCCAGTGAAAGGAGAGGAAGTAAATGTAAAAATTGATTTTAAGTACATGTCTTGAAAATAAAAAAATGGGTTCAACTTTTTATTGAAAAAATTTATTTCAGACAGTAGATGCCTTTAAAGACAAAAGGAAAACTGGCACTGGTTTCTGATTCCTTGCAAGGAAGGCATCCAAAATTGAAAGGAACAGATCTACAAAATGAAAGCTTATCCAATTTTATACCAGCAGCCAGAGATTATGCAAAAGACTTGTGTGAAGGTTACGTTTTCAGCCTGAGGTCCAGGATAAAAATGTCAGTTTGAATGTATTACAAGTAACCGTGGACAGATTATATGTGGGAAGGTTGACGTCTGATTATACAGGAGCTGAGCACATCCCTGAATTACTTCCATCTCCAGATTTGTCTTCCTTGTGAATTATGCAATAAACTGCTTTATGTAATGTGATAATTCACACTGAGCCACTACTTTTTACTCGTCAACATACTGGTTGGTGAACACAAGTTAAAGAATGTGTGGTCCAGGCTTAATACCTTAGTGGTCTATTAAATACTGAAACAGTATGCCTCAAAATGGTCGATATAATTACAATTTCTGAGTCTCAGTGATTCAGCAATAATTGGTTATTACAGTAATACACCAAATGCCATTAATGATCAGCACAGAAAAGCACAATCATAAGTTGTATTCGTGGATCTCTATATTCTGGCCCTTAAGAAGTAAACCCCGCCCTCCTCAGGCTCCGCCCAAACCCCGCCCTCCTCAGGCTCCGCCCCCAAATCTCCCGCCCCCAAATCTCCCGCCGGTGGTGAAGAGGGACCTGGCAACCCTAGATATGGGAGTAGGCAGTTGTGGCAGTTATAGGAGGAAACTGAGGAGGATGAAGGTTTGAGGCAACTATACCCTAGGCTCAGGGCTTGATTATGTTTAGGATGATTTATTATGTTTACGATCATGATTTTAAGATGAAGTGTTGGTAGCGTGTAAACTGCATGTCCCCAAAGGTCTTTTCTTCAGACACTTTTATAAACAATATTGGATGCACATACAAGGTAAATTTTAGTTCCCTTTGACTAAATATTGGACTGGACAGACAAGACCAACACCAGCACTTTGAACTGTGCTTGGAAACAAATAAGGAGCCAGTGTAGATGGGCCAAGACTGGATTGATGTGGTCCCTATGACCCACTCCAGCCAGCATCCTGACTTCAGCATTATGTAAAATAGCAAGTGATGGGGACAGACTGGCCATTATAGCCACCAAGGAGGTTCCCGGTGGGCTAAGGTTGCCAGCTCCGGGCTGGGAAATACTTGGAGATTTTAAGGGTGGAGCCTGAGGGCAGCATGGTTTGGGGAGGGGATGGACTTCAATGGGGTATAATGCTATACAGACCATTCCTGAGATTTGGGCCGAAAGCCCATAGGAGGCCGACTAAGGCTTCTGCCAGCGCAGGGGCCCTCACTGCTGGCACCCGGAAGGCGCACACAGGTGTGAGTGGCCCCAGCGCCGGTGTGCAGCCCCAGCCGCCACCGCTTCCTGCCAGCCACCGGCCGCCGGCACAAGCTGCAGCAGTGAGCCAGGAGGTGTTCTGGTGTCCCAGGAGGCATTCCTGGGGTGTAACAGCATCCTGGGAGGCGTTCCCGGGGTGTAACGGAGCCAGCTGGGGGACGGGGCCGACACTAGTCAGCCTCCTGAGTCGTTTTGGCTCAGGAATGCCCCCCTCTTTTGCGAGATATATCAGCTTTTAGCTTGTCTCCCATGCAACCCTCTGTGGGTTGCACAGGTTTTTTGCGCCAAGCGGAAACCTCTTTAGGAGGCAACGCCACTGGGTTGCCTCCTAAGCCTGGTGCAGGCATTCTGCTCAGGAATGCACTGATAGAGTCCACCTTCCAAAGCTGCCATTTTCTCCAGGTGAACTGATCTCTGTCACCTGGAGATCAGTTGTAATAGCGAGAGATCCCCAGCCACCACCTGGAGGTTGGCAATCCTATGGTGGGCTGATGGCCTATCCCACCTACCCACCCCCACATTTAGTCCAGTACAGACCAGGATAGAAGGCATGTGCATGGCCAAGGGAAGCCACATGCAGCCTAGCAATGGCTGTACCTGGCCCTGGGAAGGTGGTTCCAAGCCTACATGAACTGCATCCAGCCCAGCATGTAGACGACTGCACCTGGGCCTGGCAGAGCTGCGGGAAGCACCCAACAAAGTTGCATGAGTTGTGAGGCTGGCTGGCTCTTGGTCTTTCCATCCGTCTCTCTCTCCTTTGTGGGTGCAGGGCCTGGGCGGGCTGGGACTTGGGACGTTTGTCTGTGGCCATTTTTCTCTCTCCCAGTCCACGCCTGGTGAGTTGCAACATATTTATTGAATAAGAAAATGTACTTTCTCTTCATTGTCTTTCCTCATTTGACTGCTCATTCAAAACTTCACAAATTTCCCTTCAGAACTGGACAAATTTGAGACGTACACATTTGTGTGTGCGTGTAGCTGCACATTAGGGAGAGCTCTGCTCTTATGGTGACATTTTGTCTTTCAACATTACTCTTGACTTTTCTTTCTTGCTAATTCACCAAAATTCCCAATATCAATGATAAAATAAAAATATAGGACAATAACCTGCATTATAAGCAAGGGCAGCCAAAGATGAACACAAATGTTTCCAGATGCCATTGTGCTGGGCTGTGTTATCACATAACCCAACAATCTCTTGATACTTATGAAACCTTCTGGGATGCACTGAACTTTGCAATTGTAAACTGAAAAGGTTTCATATTTGCATAGGACATCTTAAAAATAGTTTTGCATTCTAAAACATTTAGGGACTAGATATACAACAACCGACATTTGCATTATTATAATTTAGACATTTTTACCTTAATCTGTGGATTTCCTTTATCATTTAACTCTTTTATTTCTGAGTGTAAAAGTGCTCCTTCCAAAAGGAAATGTCATTTATCAAAACTATAAATAGTTTTTACAGGTGGAATGATATCACAAAGTAATACTTTTGGTATGTTCTTGGTACATTGGCCTCAGAAAATGAAAAAGGCAATGTACTGTAAATTGATGATGTCTACTGAATCATATTTTAATAGAGAGAAAATGTAGTAGTAATGATAATGATAATATTAATAATACTTAGCAGTTATACAGCTTATTTCAAATATTTAAAGAACTTCACACACATTATTTCAAGAGCCTGAGTGTTCCAATTCACATTTAATGATCACGGTCATATGCAGTGTGACTGGGAAGCATTTAGGCCCAAGAATTTCTGGATCTAGCAGAGCATGAACAATAGGATCTAAGATTCAGCACAGAATTAAGTCCATTTCACCCTAGGCGGGCCAATCGATTCTGTCGCCCACGTTCAGACCTGTGGGATTATACCTGGAATGCATCAACATGAGGGCAGGAAAACAAACAAACATGTGCTCTGCAGTCACCCCCGGGCTTTCTTGATGGGTACCAGCTCTGGGTTCACCACAGCTGGAAAGAGCCTCTTTCCAAGCTGGCTTGAGAGGGGGACTAGGAATTCGAACCCAGGGCTGCCTCTCTCTTGAAGAACCCCAGTTGGAAGGAGGCCTTTGATCTCGGCTTGAATGGGTTGCATGTGTGGGGACGGAGGCTTGCCACTGTCTCTGCCGTGCGGTGTGGGTACAGCAGGGAAAGGAGAAAGGGGCACGCATTTGGACAGAACTGTTTTTTTTAAAAAACCTCTGCTTCCTACTGCAGTGGGATACAGAGCAGCCTCCAGAAAGACATGCAAAAGTATCCCAGATCCACCCGTCAAAGCAAAACGGTCGAGATTTGAAACCAAAGCAGCCACATGGTTGGAAATGAATGGGCTGAAAGAAACAATCTCTGCTTGTCTTAGGTTATGATGGGACCACCTGCGTCGTATGGTTGTTTTCTTGAAAGCCCGCAAGCAGGTCTGAATCCTTCCTCGCTGACAGCCCAACTCTTTGCATTGGAGCATGGTGGGATGGGGGGGGGGTTGTTTCCCAGCTGGGTCCGCCGAAGCATCTTTGGCTTAGACCACCCATCGTGGCAGGTGCAGGCAGCTTTTCAGCGGCACAGCATTCTTTGGGGAGGGGCTGTGGCTCAGTGGCAGAGCATCTGCTTGGCATGCAGAAGGTCCCAGGTTCAATCCTCATTATCTCCTGTTAAAGGGACTGGGCAAGTAGGGGATGTGAAAGACCTTTGCCCGAGACCCTGGAGAGCTGCTGCTGGTCTGAGTAGACAGTACTGACTTTGATGGACCAAGGGTCTGATTCAGTATAAGGCAGCTTCATATGTTCATTTAACTGGATTATGGTAGAAACCAGAAACAACTTGAATATATGAAAACTGTGTAATTATGATGTCCATCTTGCTACTTTTGTTTTAGCTGGAATCTGGCGGCAGCCTCTGGCCCTGGGCCCTACTCACCACCACTCATCAGCCTTCATACATGCCACTTCCTGTTAAAACACTCAAATCTGGCATTTGTTTGCTAGTGATTAGACTAAGCTGCAGCTTGCAAGTGGTGGCACAGCAACAGAATCTGCAGTGGAATCAGCTGCCTAGGGAGGTGGTGAGCATTGTGTAGGGGGTTGGAACAGATGGCCTGTAAGGCCCCTCCCAATTCTATGATTCGATCCTTCTCTTTAGACCAGAGCAACACTACCTTGTTGATTGCTGATGCTGACTATAGGGTTGCCAGGTCCCTCTTCGCCACTGGTGGGAGGTTTTTGGGGCGGAGCCTGAGGAGGGCGGGGTTTGGAGAGGGGAGGGACTTCAATGTCAGAGTCCAATTGCCAAAGCGGCCCTTTTGTCCAGGGGAAATGATCTCTATCAGCTGGAGATCAGTTGTAATAGCGGGAGATCGCCAGCTAGTACCTGGAGGTTGGCAACCTTAGCTGACTAGACCCAACACTATCACAGCAACCCAGAGTTGCACTAGTGATCTGCAACAATTATCAGGTGATGCTATTTATTACCATGCCACCAAAAGCTTCCAGTGCCAATTTCTGCATACTAAATCTGTTAAAGGGGCAGGACATTTCCCCCCTCAGCAGTTGGCAACCTTAAGTAGGGATGTTACTAAATTTTGTGAATTTTTAGTTAGAAAATCCAAGTTTTGATGAACCTTCAGTTGTCTTTTCTCTCTGACCATACTAATAAAAATTGATAGAATTATTACTGTTAAAATTAACATCTTATTTTTTGGCAGAAACCTGTAAATGGCAAAAATAGTGTAAACATGGAATAAAATACCAATGATTTTTAAAAATTGGAAATACCAGCAACAGAGTTGGGTAAAACGAAAAGCCTCATTGTATCTGAAAACAAAAGGAAATTTAAAAGGGTATGTTTGTTTATTCATAGATCTGTTGTACTCTATCACTGAGCCTGAAGCTAGATTGTATGCAGTCTGGAAGGCAAGTGTTCATTCCCCAGACAAGACTGAAGCAAAATGATAAAGTGGTTGCTATTATGGTCCCACCCTGACCTTGATGGCTCAGGCTAGCCTGATCTCGTCAGATCTCAGAAGCTAAGCAGGGTCAGCCCTGGTTAGTATTTGGATGGGAGACCACCAAGGAATACCAAGGTTGCTGTGCAGAGGAAGGCACTGGCAAAACCACCTCTGTTAGTCTCTTGCCATGAAAACCTCAAAAGGGGTCGCTATAAGTCGGCTGCGACTTGACGGCACTTTGCACACACATTATGGTCCCACCTCCCTCAAGTTAACAGCTCAGTCTTTTTTACCTGCCATCACTGGCTCTTGAGCTCAGGCACCGAAGAGGTGATGTCACAGGGGGACACGTTGATCAAGTTGGACTCCTTCAACCCAAAGTAGATCAGAACCTGGGCAGCACTGCCACCATCCAAGAATTCCCAGAAAGTGGGGTATTTTCCCAGTAGCATACTGAAAGAGATGGTCACATGTCCACCTCTGTTAGGTGTGTTAGAGAGAGAAAGAGAGGAGGAGAGCAAACTCCTCTCAGTTTCTTGTGTCACCTTCCTTTCTAGGCATTTCTTTCTCTCAGCGAGAGAACAAGTTGTCTTTCCCAGCACTGTCAATGCCTCTGCAATCTGAGGGTTAACATGCATTTGGAGTCTTTCTTGCAAAGCAACCCTTCTTTCCCAATGATCAAATGATTTGGTTTCTTAAGGGAGCTACAAGTCTGATTTAAGTGGGAAGCACTGATAAGTAGGAGGGATTTTACAGCAAGGGAATACATAGCAAGTATGGCTAGAGAAAAAATAAATAAAACAAATGCTAGCTAAAGTTAACATATTCTGAAGATCATCCTCACTCTTTGTACTTTGAGGGACAGGTCTCCCTCTGCACTCGTGAGGTTCTAGGATGGGACAAACCTAAGGTTGCCAGCTCCAGATTGGGAAATACATGGAGAATTTGGGGGTGGAGCCTGAGGAGGTCAGGGTTTGGAGAGGGGAGGGACTTCGGTGCCATAGAGTCCAATTGCCAAAGCAGCCATTTTCTCCAGGGGAACTGATCTCTGTTGGCTGGAGATCAGTTGTAATAGCAGGAGATCTCCAGCCACCACCTGGAGGCTGGCAACCCTAGACAAACCAAAAGATCATACAACAGAGCACATGGCTGGTCACCCCTATTTCTGGTATTGCAGCAAGGAGCTCACCCCTTCTTTGGTGAATGACTACTGAGGGGCTCACCCTCCATTTCCTACCACAAACCAGTTTACCAATAACAATCCCAGCTATCAATCAGAGGCATGCTGGAAGCTTCCTTCAATTTGCTTATGGACCTTTGGCTCTGGTTGCCTCAGAGGCTACATCAGGGAAAAGGTTACAGCTCAGTGGATGCTCCAGTGCTTGCTCTGAGCTTTCCTTAACCATTCATCCCACTAAAACTGCCCCTCTGCTCCTTCAGTGCAAGTGGGAATCTGCTTACCCATTTGAGCAAATAAACCTACATCACTTCAGCATCTGAGTGGCCTATATTCCAACAGATAAGCCTGGTTTATTGCAAGGCCCATTCATCCTATCACAACAGTTGCAACACTAAAATAAAAAAGCAAAAAAAGAAAAGTGATCTGTGGATGTTATTCATATAACTTTGAGACGCATAGAGAAATATTATATAAAAGTAAAACTTTTACGATCATTTAGACTAGGGGAGAGGGCTCACATTGGAGAAGTCATCTCTATAACTCAACCTAAGGTTATCATTCTTTTTTCTCTAGCAATGCATCTGTGCCTTAAATAGTTGTGTAGTATGCAGACATTCTTTTCTTTTTTTGCCATCAAGTCACAGCTGACCTATGGTGATCCTGTAGGGTTTTCAAGGCAAGAGAGGTTCGGAGGTGGTTTGCCATTGCCTGCATCTGCATCATGATCCTGGTATTCCTTGGAGGTCTCACATCCAAGTACTAGCCAGGGTCAGGGAGACATTTAATAGGTGGAGCTTCTCCCATTGTGCAATGATGGGGGTGCATGGAATCTGATTTTTTTTTTGTCTGCCATAAAACTTTTTTAAAGTCTAGGAGCCCTCAGAAAACAAAATGTTGTGACCTCAGAGGCCTTTACAATTAGATCATTATACTGAAGAAACTATTTCGGCATAAGCCCAATTTAGACCCTTCTTTACTTTTCCTTTTTTGCTTTGTGCAACAGCTAGGGTTGCTAACCACCAGGTACTAGCTGGAGATCTCCTGCTGTTATAACTGGTCTCCAGCCAATAGACATCAGTTCACCGGGAGAAGATGGCTGCTTTGGCAATTGGACTCTATGGCA
This sequence comes from Euleptes europaea, assembly GCF_029931775.1. Taxonomy (NCBI): domain Eukaryota; kingdom Metazoa; phylum Chordata; class Lepidosauria; order Squamata; family Sphaerodactylidae; genus Euleptes; species Euleptes europaea. The sequence continues at coordinate 40,175,660 of NC_079323.1, forward strand.
TAGATGTCCCTCCCCAAACCCTGCCCTCCTCAGGCTGTGCCCCCAAAACCTCCTTCCAGTGGCGAAGAGGGACCTGGCAACCATAAGTATACAGCTTTAGATGGACCACAGTGGTTACTGCAGCAGGCATCCGTGGGAGAAAAGGTGAGAATGCAGAAAGGAAAGCAAAGCAAGACAGGAAAAAGCCCAGCAGGGACAACAACTTGGGAACAGGAGGAGCTGTTGCAAAAACGTGATGTGTTTTCAACATTCCCATTCTTTCCCAAACGTTGCATATTATGAAGAAAGACCTGGCAACCCTACCAACAGCAATCAGTGTGGACCATTTTAGATTTGAAGAGACATGATTCTGAAATGTCCTGAAAAGAGCAAGCAGTTTCCATTATCCATGTGTTATTTAAGTGCAAGAAGTTCTAGAAAGTTCATACCAATAAATAAAACTCAATTAGACGGCTGAAAACAGCTATTGTGAAAGGCAGCTTGTTCCCTTCTCAGGAATTACCAGTTGAGAGTTCCACTGAGGCCAGCCCTTCAAGTTCTCCTGTTTCTAATCTCTATCACTGACCCAGATGAGGGAAATAAGCTAATTGAATTGGCTGATGCTACAAAATGGCAAAATGGAGGTCACTACTTAAAATTCAGAATGGATTTGAATGTGCTGCTTAAGTGGACTGAAGAGAGAGCAAACAAAATTTTGAGTCGACAAATGTAAAGTAATACACATTTGGCTTCAAAATAAATTCATGAATAAGAATGAAAGGGATTGAACTAGAGTAGGAGAAAATTGAAAGGGACCTTGAAGTAACAGTATATATACTTCATTGGAAACGTGATAATGTGGAGGTTCATCTTAGCATTTCAAGCTCAAAAACCTTGGCATTCAAAAGGAATCCCTGTGAATACTATTTCATTGATCATTACCTCATTTTCATCACTGGTTATTAGACATGATATGCATTTGTGCCTCTCTATCCCAATGTTCTCATTTCTTTATTTTTTTTTTAAATGAAAAGCAGTCTCAAGTGGCTGCAAGTCTGAATAAAGAAGCAGCCAGTGGATAGCCTTGCTTAGCCTAGTCCCTTCCTGCTATTTACTGGCTTAATGCTAAGCAGAAAATATTTTAATTTCCAAGAAAAAAAAGGAGCTGTTGGAGGGAAGTAGTATCAGGGAAAGGATTAAGGAGTTGCCCTACAGCTCATGGCTGTAGTCTTTTTCATTACAAAATCACCTGTGTGGTATAACTCAAATATAGCTTGGCCCCTACTCTGGTGCTATATTGATAGCCATGATGCAAGAACACAAGAGTGTTTGAGAAGTTGTTCAAGGGTAATCCTTAACAGAACTTATTATTGAAATGGCTGCTGTATATTCAGAGTGTTCAGTGTATAATATCCTGGGCCTGCACTTGAAACAAGGTTAATATGTAGTTTAATTAGTTTATTGATACAAGTGGAAGCATCCACAAGCCAGTAAAGTGAATTTGTTAGAAGAATGAAGAGGGAGGGGCTCAGCAGGAGTATAACAGAGAAGGGACTTCAGTCTTGCCAGCTGAAAAACATAGGTGGTTAGGCTAGGCTAAAAAGAGGGCATTAGTTGAGTTTCAAGTGTGTGGGTCACTGGGGTAATAGGATACTTCCAGGAGAATGGAAAAGGGACTTTTGTCACTATAATTACCAGATGTATTCCCAGCATATGGTCAAAGTACTGGGTTTACTTCCTTATTCAGAAAGAGGGTCATGAAGTTTCAGTGAGAGATTACCCAGGAGGATGTCTAAGATGGCTGTAAATTCTGCTGTTTAAACTACTTTAAAACGTTGTGAGGTGCATGGAATTCCAAGGTAACTAGATGCAAAGGAGGAAAAGCTGTTATTTTTAAATTTTAGTTGTATCAAAGAGGAGCTTTAGCAGGTGGAAATTGTCAGTCATACAACTCACCTTTTGTTCCATACGAATCCCCTACACACCCTTATTGTTAAACATGCCTACATTCATGTTATATATTACATTTTTGAGTAGCAATACAGCTGCTTTGCATCAATATCCATTTGAGATATGAAATGCATGTACAATATGATCAATCTTACCACATACCTGAAGTACTGCTGTGATGGTCAGGTACTGCCTCAGTTTCTGTCCCTCCATCACACATCCAATAGCAGTGATCGGCTCCTCCATAGAGATATATTGTATCCAGATACATTGTATCTCTATGGAGGAGCGGGACAAACTTTCCCACCATTTAAAGCCCGGCTCCTCCATTGAGATATATAGCAAAGATCGCGCTAAAGAATCTGACTATAGCCACTTTGCTAATGCTTTTCAATGGAGGAGGATGGGGCAAGCCCTTCCAGACCCCATGACTCTGGACCCCCTTACCCAATCTTCACCAAACGTATGGGTTCTTGCAAGGAGAGTCCTTCGCAGCCATGCTGCAAATTTGGGGGCTCTACCCACAAAAATGTCCCCCTAGGAGCCACGGAAAGCCAATCCCAAAAAAGCTGGATATTTAGTCGGCTTTTTTGGGAATGGCAAATTCGGCTTTGCCGACCTCCGCGATTTTGTGGACTCAGTAAACTCGAACCGGAAATTTACTAAAATGGTTTTTTTTTGGGATTTTTTTTTTGGTTTGGGTTTTACCAAATGCTCAGCCTTAACCCAGTGGGATATGTTTCCTTAAACCCTTCCACAGAATCCTTGAGTAAAAGGGAGTTTGAAGCAGCATTGTGATCTCATTCAAATTGCTGGGTTCAGGTTAGAGCATGCCTATCTTTGGAGTGGAATACCTCCATAATAATAATAAAATATATACATTAAATGTCCATGACATAGCCCAAGTAATATAATGAAATAAACCAAGCTTCTGGCACTGCTTTTGAGGCAGTACAAATCATTTTTTCTGGTAAATCTGTTTTTATATTTACAAGCCTCCACAGAGAATAGTCTGAAGCATTTACATTTTTAATAGTATGTCACAAAAATGCTAGCAATATTTTTGAGGCAAAGCTGTATTCGTGTCCTACTGCCTCTGCTTGTCCTCTGGTTCTTTCACATTTTGTTGAAGCATAATCATAAAAATAGGCCTTGGAACCCTGTGATTAGGAGTATGTCAGATTCTAATGTGAAGTTCTTGGATGGGAGATTTTCATTTGCCAATCCCTTAATCGGCTAACAATCTTGTTGTATTACATTGCTATTGGACAAAAGACAAGGAACTCAGCTAGCAGATGTAAGAAATTGCATCATGTAATATTCTATTGGAAAGGAATTATCAAGATTTAAATGGGAACTTTATACAGCAGAATAGGATCCTGTAGTAAAAGCAATTTTTTTTGTAAACTGCTGTATGTTGAAACAGGAAAATAGGAAGATTGTGAGAATGAACTCCTGGGTAATTAGTACCTGGCTGTAGCAGAAAGAGCATGCCATAGAACCAAAAGTAATTTTTTTTTTTGCAAGGATAAGCAGTGTTCCATGTTGAGACTGAATCCACTGGTTTTCAAACTTCTGCAGGAGCCTTTTCCATGGTCATTAACGCATGGTCATTTTGTTTCTGTTATCTCCCAAGAATAGAGCGAACTCCCCAGGGCCACACACATGGCCCTGGCCTGTCCGGAAGATCAACCTGCCCACTTCCGGACCTTTCCCAGGTTAAGGTAGTGCTCAGTTATCCCGACTTTATTTTTTAGAGCGCTGCAGCAGCGGGGGTAGACTGGTACTTTACAGCACCCGGGTTGACCTCATGGCCTGGCAGTGGCAGCAGCATCATCAGTTTTCCACCCGGACCCCTCTCTTCCCACCCCCGATCCTGCTCTCTCCTCCTCCGCTTCCCTCCAGCATTAGCCGTTAGAGAAGGGAGACTTTTGACTGACTGGGAGGCTGGCAGGCAAACCCTTTGATGGCGCACCTCTGTCCCTGGGCTAGAGAAGCCGGCTCAGAGCAGGCTCACCCGTTCGCTGGGCACCCAGCCCTCAGTGGGGCCAGGAGGCGGTCTTTGTTGCAGGCTCTGGGCTGCAGGCTGATGGAAAGGTAGGAACCCGGGCAACAAAGACCGCCTCCTGGCCCCATCGCGGGCTGGGTGCCCAGCAAACGGGCGAGCCTGCTCTGAGCCGGCCTCTCTTGCCCAGGGGCCCGCGCACAAGGAACAGAGGCGCGGCGTTGGAGGGTTTGCCCGCCTGCCTCCCGGTCAGTGAAAAGTCTCCCTTCTCTAATGGCTAATGCTGGAGGGAAGCGGAGGAGGAGAGCGTGGGTGCGGGGGGGGGGGAGAGGGGCGGGGGAAAAAGATGCCATTGTTGCTGCTCTGTCTATAATGCCGGGGCTTCCGGCTGCAGACTGGTGCTGGAGGGAAACCTTTTGTTTGTCCCTGTCCCTTCTCCCCATGCGTTCAATTTTTTGAACATGGGATTCGATGGGGTGAGATAGAACAGGGACAAACAAAAGCGAAATCAGCCATGCGTTAATGGCCCATGTGTCTGGTGATGAAACAATTTGTATCTACTATGGAGCTCTTACTCACTGCTCCAGAGGATTCCAGGATACATTTCAATTGGTAGTGGGTGCTGGCAGGTCTGAAGGTATGGATATAGCCCAAAATACATGCAGCAAAGTCATGCAGCTACATACTGTCCCTCATAGTCTTGCTTTACATGAGGCCCTGGAGAGATGCTACCTGGCACATTAAACAATACTAACCTAGATAGACCAGTGCTCTGATTTGGTAGAAGCCAGCTTCATTGTGAATATTAACACACAGTTTAAAATTTTTCTAACCCAAGGGTTATGGCATGTGGAAAGGAAACAAACAAAATCCAGCAGATGCTACTGGGAGCTTAATCTGCAACCTAATCTTCAATTTTGACTGGGGAAGGCACTGGCAAACCACCCCGCAAACAAAGTCTGCCTTGGAAACGTCGGGATGTGATGTCACCCCATGGGTCAGGAATGACCCGGTGCTTGCACAGGGGACCTTTACCTTTACCTTTAATCTTCAATTTAAGGCTTTTAGAATAAGAAGGCAACAAAGACTCCAGTTTATTTATTTAGCTTAATTTATAGCTTGTCCAATAGAAAAGGCTAAGGGTGTGCAATAAATTGGCAAAATGTCATAAACATTACTAAGGCACTAAAATGATCAGAAACAACATTAGTTCAAATCACTAATTACTAAATATTGTTCCAAAGACATATAAAAATTGTATTTAATGTCTGTTCAATATTATAAATTAAAATTTAAAAGAAAACAATACAAAGCTACAGGATTCTCCTTGCAGGGAGTGGAAATCCACTATTCATTGTGACTGTTTTGTTTCATAGATCTTCTTAATTATGTTTCTTCTTAAATGATGGAAGAAACACCAAGCTGTTCGGGGCACAGCTGTAAAAACGGGTCCCCCTATTTTCTACAGGGAACACTTCAGTCAAGATCTGTGAAACCTTTTCTTCACCCATCTGAAGCCTCCCTGGTGAAATGTGCCAATCATCTCAAATTATGCAGTGAGAAGCATTCACTGAGACCAACAAATTCGTTTTTTTACATGTGACCTGTCTTGAAACTTGGACAAGGTCTCCAGAGGTGAAGTGCCGGTGCTTGAAGTCACTTTGCCACCTGCCCTTTGCAGGAAGCTATCACACACTGAAAGAAGCAGCTTGACATTCCATTTCCTCTAGCCTGTCACTGTCTTTCATTTTTACACATATTATTTACCAAGCGGTAGAATGGTATGATCAATTTGCTGTTTCCTGGGATCATTCAGCAATCAGGAATATACAAATATCAAGGTCAGAATTAATATTTATCACCGGATAATTCCAAAACATGTGCTAAAATAGGTCATTAGGGGCAAGTTCATCCCAGTGCTGTAGCGTCTGCAAACTTTAAATTCTAGATAAGCCCTTGAGAAATGACTTTATTGTTCTTGCTTACTGTGCAAGTGTGACTCGAAATAAATATTGTCTAAGAGACAATCTCAATTATTTAAATTTTTTAGCCTCCCCATAACATACAGTCCTGTTGTGAATGCTGCAGACTTGCTAACTTGTCACGTTTTAGGGAGAGATAGTGGATGCTTTTAAGAAATGCAAATGTTAATGACGTTTCTGTGTAAATGATGGAAGAAACACCAAGCTGTTCTGGGCACAGCTGACAGTGCATTCCTGAGCCTGGGGGCTGAATGGGCTTAGGAGGCATCCAGACCCCAATACTGGTGTCTGTGCCACTTGCGCCGTGCAAACTGGCATGGGCGCTGGCATAGTGCCACTTGTACCAGCCCCCCAGGACTGCCGCAGCAGCTTGGCCCTCAACAAGTCCTCGTGCTGACAACCTAGGAGGCATTCACTGGGCGTTTTGGGGGGCAGAGCTGCCAATTGGCAGACTCCTAACCCCTTTCAGCCCAGGAATGCTCCCTTGCACCTCAGCGGTGCTGCGCGAGGCTTTACTCCATGGGGCATTCCCCCCTTTAACTTTTTTTTGTTAAAAATGCCCCACAGTGGCTGCAAAACCTCCTTGGAGGTGCTGCGGCAGTGCCGCGGTGGCCTCACCATCCCCGGCCGCTGCAGGGCTCAGGAATGAGCTGTATGGCAATACTTTTCTATATTAACCTACATATTTTGTCACATGGTGACATCTGGTCAAACTAGGGTTTTTTTTGTTTTTGAAGGACTGTGGTTCACACCACATGGTTTTTTTTTTTTAATCTGTACTCATTGTAAAGATTGTTGTTACTTTCCCATAAACTTTTCCTGGGGAAGGTAAAAATGACTCACATATGACTTTCTTCAGTGGCAAATGACAGGGAAGAAGAGTGCATGGGAGGTCTTTTTGAAAAGCTCACAGAAGACAAAATATGTAAATTGAACCCACAAATAAATGTACAAATGAATATATTAATAGAGGTCATAGCTGTGCTTTATTATTTCATATTTTTAAAAAATCCTCCTGATGACATCAGCCAACTTTGTTACTTGATAAGAAATTTATTATTTCTATTATCCTGTTGGGATATGCATAAAATCCATACAGTTCACATTTTTCCCTTAAACTTTTTTTGTTTTCTTTATTATATTATCACATTTATTTGAATTCTTTATTCTGTTGGTTCTGGTGGGAGGCACATTTCTACTTGTAACTTCTTTGCTTTCTATGCACTTGGACTACAGTTGTCAGCAATTGTATTCTTCATCCCTTCCCTGCCAGACTTCCAGTTGATAGAGACAGAAACTAAGGCTTTGTTTCTTCTAACAGCCCATTCCTGAGCCTTAAGGACACAAGTCCTTAGGAGGCCAGGAAGGAGCTGCGTCGGCGTTCGGGCCCCCTGTGCTGGTGCCCGTGTCACTTGTGCCACCCAGGGTGGCATGGACACCAGAGGGGGGACCCGAACACCATCCTTCTGGTGCTGCCGCGGCAGCACTACCCAGGGATGCCTGCATAGTGTCCTGATGCATAGTGCCTGCTGGTGTCCTGATGGTACACTTCTGTGCACCATCCTCCAGGTGGTGTTCCTGGGGCATTCTGGTGCTGGGCCAGGGGAGGAGCTGCCTTTAGGTTGCCTCCTAAGCCCTTTCGGCCCGGGAACACCCCCTTTCCCTTTCCTGGAGATACACTACCTTTTGAGGTGGCATATCCCCGTGCAACCCTATAGAGCGGTTGCACAGGTTTTCCAGGGAAGAAGAAGGTTTTGGCCTCAGTGGGCAGTGCAGCCCTCCACCTCAGGAATGGGCTGTAACTGTCCCACACTCAATGCCCTTCCCTTCTAGCTAGCACAAGTACCATATGTGCTCCATTCCTGCCTACAGAAGCTGCCAATAGCACGGGGGGGGGGTGCCTGCATGGGTTTAGCTTCTGCCTTTCCCTTGTCCCTACAATCCTCCTTCCTAACTACTGGTAGGTTAAAGCAAAGCTTTGCCTAGGACATCCCCAGTCTGATAACACAATAGCTCAGAAATAGACCTGAGAACTACCAAGTTGCTTCCAACTCTAGGATGGCAACACTATGAATTAATATTCTCCCAAACATCCTATCATTAACAGTCTTGCTCAGGTCTTGCAAACTGAGGGCGATGGCTTCCTTTATAGGGTCAATCCATCTCATGTTGAGTCTTCCTCTTTTCCTGCTGCCTTCAGCTTTTCCTAGCATGATTGTCTTTTTCAGTTACTCATGTCTTCTCATAATTCAACCAAAACACAATAGCCTCAGTTTAGTCATTTTAGTTTCTAGGGAAAGTTCAGACTTGATTTGATTTAGAGCCCACTTATTTGTCTTCTTGGTGATCCACAGAATCTGTAAAACTCTCCTCCTACACTACATTTCAAATGAATCAGCTTTCTTATGTCTATACAAAATCAAAAAGCTTCCCCCATGTCACTGAGAGAATGCAGTCATGGACAGAAAGTTGTTTGTGACACTTCAATCATGTTTTGTGATACCAAGTAATTCACACCTTCACCCCACATGCATATCTTCTCCAACCAGAGGAGGATGACGTTCATGAACAGGGACACAACTTCCTAATATTTAAAAACATTTCTAAAAATTACAGCACAATCATAAGCAGTTACGCCATTAAATCTATTGATTGAGATGGAATTTGAAGATGTAACTCTGTTTAGGATAGCACTGTTGGGGATTGGCATTTTTGAAAATATTTGGTGAATTTAGGACATGCTGTGCTAAAATATCAATTACCATGGGAACTCCCATTCTGTTAAGAATGTTTTCCATGGAAAATAACTACTTTGAGATTTATGTTTCCATCTTCACAGCTTTATTTAGTGTGCACAGTATTTCAGAGTGCATATCTTATTCCAAATACTATTTAGGAAAATGATTCTGTTGTTCACAGTTGCAGAATAGATATTGGTTGTAGATAAGCATCCTTTCTGTTATGCCATATAGACCCCTCCTTTGGCCTTCTTAAAATGTGAAAATCTGTGCAGTAAACTATGGCACTGCAAGCCATGTTTGTTTTGTAGACATTAATATCATTGGTCAGGAACATTTTCATTTCTACGACTCCATAAAAGTGATGAAAGAGACATATGGAGAATTTGCCATTTGCAGATAGTTTCCAATGGCCTTAAAAATGCCCAAGCACCAAATTCTCAAATTTACTCTGTTGTTTGGGAGGCACATTTTAACAACTTATTTAATGACCCCACAACCAATTTCCCCTCTGTTAACCTGGCTCTCTTTGACAGTTTGCCCCACTGGGACCCTGTAACTATGGACGAGATCATACTACTAATAAATTGCCTAAAGGCCTGCAAGGCTCCTGGGCCAGATTTCATTCCTCCTGACCTGTTTAAAGCTGACCCTTCCTCGTGGGCCCAACTGCTTGCTAAGCTATTCATGATAGATGCATCTGGGACTATCCCCAGCCAATGAAGGCAGGCTGTTGTTATACGAATCCACAGGAAAGGGGACACTAAGGATCCTGCGAATTACCATCCAATCAGCCTCTTATCTGTGTTAGGTAAATTATATGCAGCTCATCTACTACTAAAACTGAAAATATGGATCAAGGACTTCTGTTTTGGGTCCTGAACAGATTGGCTTTAGATAGGGGGATTCTGGCTGCATTTCTCAAAAGAAAGGAAAGCTCTATGCTGCATTTATTGATCTGCAAGCAACATTTGACTCAATCTGTCTCAGATGAGTTTGGGAGAAATGGAGGCCACCTCAATATCATGTAGGCTTTTTAACTTAATTAAACATCTTTATGCACCCTCCAAGTTAAGGGTGCAATATAAGTGCCAGGGTTACTTAACCAGTCCAATTGCAGCTACCAGGGGAGTACACCAGGGCTGTGTGTTTGCTCCGCAACTTTTTCATCTCTACTTGTATGACCTTCCCTGGAAGCTTACTGCAAATGACATACATGTTCCTAAAATGGCAGGTCATCCAGTCCCTATTCTTCTCTATGCTGATGATGTTGTTTTACTTTCCCTCTCAGCAGTGGGCATGTAGTGAGCTCTTAAAATCTTTTCACTTTACTGTGCAGCTGAATTTCGCCACATAAATTACCATAAATTCAAAGTAACGGTCTTTCCCAAATTTAGACAGCACCAATCACTCTCTTGGTCCTTAGATAAACATCATATTGAGCAATTTTATTCATTTAATTATTTAGACATTTCATTCCTCTCTTTTATGGACTCCCTATTCCCATCATACCTTAGCGAATACAAATACCATTATGACAGCTATCTAAAGATTCATCTTTACCAGTGGTGACCAATACATCCCATCAGCTTTACAGGAGTTTCAGGCAAAAATCACAGCCCAAGTCCTATATGGGGTCCCTATATGGATCCAAGTATTTGGTTCCAACATAGAAATAATCTAATCATCTTTCCTCCATGCATTGTAGGGCTGTTGAAAAAAAAATTGGTAAAATTCAGATTCGGCAAAATTCGGCTTGTTTTTATTCAGGAAATGCCGAAGTCCGAACTCCCCCACTTCGGGTCCGTGCAATTCTGCATGAGGTCCAGAGTTCGGGGAAAAATTCTGCCGGATAAAGCCATTAAAATCACAACCACACCTTTCCATGGCTCTGGGGGGCATTTTTTTGGGTAGAGGTCCCAAACCTTCAGCGTAGCTTCAAAGGACCCTTCTTGCAATAACCCCCAAGTTTTGTAAAGATTGGATCAGCGGGGGCTGAGATATGGGCCCCGAAAGGGGTCCCCCTCCTTAATGTGCATTTGCAATTAGCAGAGCTTGCCACCCACTCGAAGCTCCCAGCCCTGACAAACAGCTGAGCTGCGGGGAGCAAGGGCGGGGCAGGTGCGAAGAAGTTTGCAAACCATGCAAAGCAACACAACCATGCAAACCATCACGTTTGCAACCATGCAAAGCAACACTTGACGCCTGGGAGTTTGCAAACCATGGAAAGGGACAGAAGAAGTTTGCAAACCATGCAAAGCAACACAACCATGCAAAGCAACACCTGACGCCTGGGAGTTTGCAAACCATGGAAAGGGACAGAGGCATGATAGCTAAGCATCAGGAGCAGGAGGGGGTGGAATTTCCCCTTTTGCATCGGACTCGGGACCAGGAAAATACATTCTTTAAGTCACAATTTGAAAACAATTTTTCAGCAAGCATCAAAATAGACCTAAACGATCCTATGAATGAGGGAAAACCTGAGGACACACAACTGAAGCCCCCCCTCAAACCAGGGAGAGAGAGACTCGAGGGGACACACACACCCCAGACAGAACGGGCGAAAGCCCCGTTGGCTTCCCCCCCACCCACAGAAACTGCTCCCTCCCCACACACACACAGTCTTACACTTTTCTCAGTCCCTCCCTTCCCTTTTGCTTTGGTTGTACTCTGACTCATTTGTAAGTCTATGGTACAAATTTCTGGATTCTAAAATAGCAGGACCAGTGTTTTGCTTCTCTGGCTTGTCTGAACTAGGCTTTAATAGAGCTTGTTCTCAGATTTAAAAACAACAACAACAACAACAGCTTGAACTAGTAGACTGGAATCATTTTCTAGCAGATGCCAAACAAATTTGCTCTCCATCGTACCTGGGTTTTACTCCTTCAAGACTGTTTGTCAATAAGTATCTATATTTCTTATGGTTCCCTCTTATTGCCATCTCTTCTCCCTGGCCTGTTTCAATGCATTACCTATTGCTGAGCTCTTTGGAAGATTTTCTAACACACCACATGGTCCAAAGATTTGTTCTTGCGGTCTTGAAGGGCCTGAAACCCTGACACACTTTTTCTTCACATGCAAATTCTATGGCAGTTTGAGCTTCTCTGGTAGCTCCCCTACTTGTAACTTTTCCCAGTCATTTGGAGGACTATCACTTACTTAATCTTCTGTCCGGAAATGAAAATCACATCTCACTGGCAGTTGCCAAATATATCTTGGCTGCACAAAAAATTTGAGCTTCTGCCATTAATTCATCTATAATTATTTTATCTGGGAAAAGCTTGGCAAAAGTATCACAACTAAGTGTTTGATCCTGGAACAATGAAGTCTCAGATTTAGGAATCATTTAATGCTGAGAGAACCTTGAACAATTGGGATGGTTGTGAACTAGCTGATTCAGTGTTAGCAGAGAAGTAACATTTCTTCAACAAGTATCCAATAGGATTGGTTCATAAAGCAAATTTCATGGAACAGGACTCTCCTACTTCCCCCTCTCACCGCAACCCACTAATCCCCCTTTTGTTCCTGCAGGTCAGTGAGCCTTTGGGAACGGCATAGGGTATAAAATCTTGTCCTTCCAGAACTGAGTGGCTGGATGCAAGCTATAGCCTTTAGAAGGAAACCTTTAAAATAGTGCTACCAAAGTCAGTGTGGTACAGTGAATATAGTACTATTCTTGGCCTAGGGAGATCTGGGTTTAATCTTTCTTCGGCCATGAAACTTCCCAAAGGATTTTGGCCTAGTCAACATAATGTACCTTACAAGAGTGATAAGGAAAAGGTAGGTTAGCCCTACTTAGATTCTTCTAAGCTCATTGGAAGAAGGTGAGGAATACAAACCTTTTATATATTTATTTTTATTCCATTTATATGCCAACATAAATAAAACATTAGTTACTGCTGTTTAGTTACTGAGGAACTATAACATTCAAATTCCCCTTTAGCCAGATCTTTTAAAAAAAAATGTGATCTGTTTATCCTTGGGCCTAGGCAAGCAAAGAAGTTTAAGTGGGAATCAGTCTTCTAGGATGCATTTGCCATTAACTTCAATCTCCCAAAATGAGCAGTTTGCAAATGGATTTGGATGACCTGACTCTAACTATGCAGTTAGGAAATATTTATTTAATAGTTCGGGCATTCTACCATCCCCTGCAATTTCATTTCCCATTCCATCTCACAAGGTTCCAATTGCCTGCTTCACCAATTCAATTGCTATTCAAGCATACAGAAAACTGGTTTGGGGCTGATGGTTACATTTGGTATTTCTTTTTAGAGGTGTTTACATCATATCCTTTTAAATCTTCCCTTCCATCTTCTGATCTCTACTCCATTGTTTTACAGAAAGGGAGTTTCAGCCATCACATATGTTTATCATACTTTCCTGTTTTGCAATTTTAAATATAAGTATTAGCGTACAGTTTGCATCTATATTTAAGGCAGCTTCCCATTTCTTTCTCAAGCTCTTTTCCATCAGCCACAGAAGGTAGGCATTTGAATCGGAAACAAGCCTGTCATGCTGAGCGGTCCCCATAATCCTGTCCAACTGAAACAAATGGGATTGCACAGCAGCGATGTTTTCTGCTATCTTCCCAAGCTGACACACTATAAGCATCTGAAAAGCCACCAGTGTAGCATACAGGAAATTGACCCACCAGCAATATTAAAGGTAGACTGATGGGACACAAACTGATAGGGAGGGTGTAAAGAAGCACACCTGAATAGATTCTGATTTTGTAAGTGAACTGCTATCAGGTAGGGATTCCCATTCTAAGAGCTAACTCACAGAGACTCTTTGGATTTCTAAAAATACTTGGGAACACATGCTTAGTGGCTGTTACCCATTATTATAAAGCTTGGTGCATTAAAATGGTTTAGAAGACTTCCATACATATCTATTTGGATCCCTACCAAAGCATATGCATAATATGTATTCATGTTCTTGCTTACTGGCAGAAAGGATGGTGACTGTTTATTTTATTTAAAACATTTCTATGCCACCTTTCCACCCAATAGGGACTGTCAAGAAGTTGAGGTCTCTCAATTTCTTGGATTGTATGATTTCTTTTGATTCAGGCCTAGAGGCCTATGAATTCTGTGTTATTGAGATTTTAGACCAGCAAAATAAGTTTCCTTTTGAAAACTGCTTTTGTGGAGAGAACAAGATAGGCAATCAGCTGCTTCTCGTTAAACCTTTCTCTCCCCTTTTTGGAATACAAGGCCGTGCATTGCCATAGTAACTAATCGGTCAGCCATCATGACGATGTCCAGGTGCAGGTAGTCCTACAGGCTTCCTCACCTGAACACATCAATTAAGGAGTCAGCATTTCTGACCAAGCGATTAATTACCAGCTAATTGCTTTCATTTTCTCAATTGGCCTCTATGAGCTCATCCGTTTGAGAAAATGGATATAAGGACAGACCAGTCCTGAGCAAATCATGCACGCTTTGGGGTACAGCAGGAGAGCTGTGCTGGCGGCATCACAACCCATTTGATTTTGGCCCTTGAGGGGGAAACTCTGGTCAAGCTGATTTGCTTGGAGAAACCTTTGGACAATCTTTTGAAACTCTTGAATGCTGGAAGCATCTTTGGAAGTTGGTAACTATAAAAAGAAACCTTTGCCAATCTTTTTGAATCAAAAAGGCTTTTGAATGTATTAGTTAGCTATGCTAAATAGTTTATAATTTTCTTGCTTAAAACTTCATGACTTTTTCTTTCCTGTAAACCAGAATAAATCTTATAAATAAATTGTTAGCCTTTGAATGGATTGTGTCTTTTGATTTTGGGATTCCAAGCCTAAATTTTAAGTGCCTTGTGTGAGTGTAAAAACCACCTACCAAAAACCTAAGACATTTTTTGGAGTGTAATCTTTTCCCTAGCAAGGACTCTACCTTGCAGGGTAAGTGTTGCACTTAACTTTTGAAGTGAGTTGGGAGGGGATTGCCCTTATCCTTTTCCCTGGAGCCCAACCTTTAGTAAAGGGCTGGTGGCAGCTACTCCTTGGACTTGGGGCGAAAGCCTGGAGTTCAAGGTTTTGTCTTTTTGGGAAACTTTTGACCAAACCAAAGCAGCCTCCAACTGGGGAGACTGGTAGGAGCTCTTTGACAGGGACCCCAAAGGAACGAACATTAAAACATTTAAGACATTAAAATAGCATTAAAATATAGTATAGATAATATATTTAAACAATTCAATAAAAACACAACACATATAACATAACTAGGGAGGAGGGCCAATAATATATCAGGGGTATGCCAAACAAAACAAAAAAGTCTTTCACCTGCTGTCAGAAGACAGCAATAGAGGGAGACAGATGAATCTTCCTGGTGAGGGAGTTGCAAAGTTTTGGTGCCATGACCAAGAACACTCTTACTCAGGTTGCTATCCATTTGGCCTCAGCTAGTACAGGAGCCCAAAGTAGGGCATCCAAAGATGACCTGAGTGGATGGGTAAATCCATACAGGAGAAGGCATTCCTCTGGATATGCTGGCTTTAAAGGTCAGCACCAATACCTTGAATTGAGCCCAGAAGCCAATTGGCAGCCAGTGTAGATGGACCATGAGTGGACTGATATGGTCCCTGCAACCTACTCCAGTCATCCTCCTGGCCATAGCATTCTGTACCAGCTGTAGCTTCTAGACTGTCTTTAAGGAAAGCTCCCTGTAGCACAATGCAGTAATCTAATCTAGATGTTACCAGGGCATGCACCTGGTTTACCCTAGCCACTGCTGCACCTGTTTATACAACAGGAGGCCCAGATGAAGAAGCATGCCCAAGCTACAACCCTGCTCCTTTAGGGGGAGTGCAGCCCTATCTATACCAGTTCCTGGGTCAAACCTTGCCACCAGTAGTTCCTCCATTTTGTCAGGATTAAGTTTCAGTTTGTTAGCCTCTATCCATCCCAAAACTGTCTTCAGGTATCTGTTTACAGTTTCCACAGCTTTCTTGGGATTTGCTGCATGTGTGAGACAGAGCTAAGTGTCACTCATATATTGGTGGTCACTCAGCCAAAATCTCTGGATGACCTCTTTCAGCAGCTTTATGTAGATATTGAGAAGCATGGGGGACAAGAAGGAACATAGCCTGGGCCAGAGGCCAAGGGGTAGAGCAGCAGTGCCCCAGCACCACACTCTGAAACGTACCTTCAAGATAGTATAGTGTCTGAGTCCCAACCCTGAAAGGCAGTCCAGAAGGATGCCCTGATTACAGGTATCAAAGTTGCCAAGAGGTCCAGGACAATTAACAATAGGACTGAGGATCTTTATGAAAGGGATGGCAGTGGGATATTGCTTTTTCTTATCCTTTTCTGCATAATCTTCCTAAGTACATTTGACGTGAAACAAAGAAGATATCCATAAATCATTTAACAACAACAACAAAAATACTTGGATAGTATGTGCATGACTAATATAATATAAATGCTAAATATGTATGTATATCTGCTTTTCCATAATGCCTAAAGTGGCTTACAAATTCAATTGTAAACTATGTGCGTTCATACTGGAATGTGCATATAGATCCAACATATAGCGATACATACATAAAGCTCTCTCAACACAGTCTGAAACCCCTAGAAAAGCAGGTTGCCCAATCATGTGGAGAGAACTATCCAGACATACATGTCTCTTGAGAGGTGGCATATAATTCTAAAAAAATATATGTATGCATAGATTAGGGATGCTCAAACAGCCATCAGTTTGGCTCATGTCCTGTTTGCTGATCATTTTGACCGTTTGTTCAACTATTTATGGCTGTTCAGCATGTTGCTTCACTTCATTCTTCCTACCCATGCAGCACAGCACAACCAGCTTTTTAAGCATGCATGTTCTTACACAGCCTGTTCTCCCTCACCACCCCGTTCTTACCGCATGACTGTTCTGTTCAACAGTTAATTATTTAAATAGAAAATTAAATCAGTCACAAATCATATAGATCAGTCATAACTAAAAGCTATGATTTAATAAACTCCTACTATCAGGTGCTTATCTAAATAGTTCCCAAAGACACCAAAGGCTGCTAATTGGTTTCAGTCAGCAGCATCTTGGGGCATGCACAGTTCTGCAAAAACCTGATGCAAACATGTTCAGCGGGAGTTTGTGGCTGTTGAGCAACTGACCAGGTGATATGCTCACATCTGATCAACACCTTGAAACAAGGTAAGTTTGATGTTGAACATGTTTGTGGTGAAATTCACAGTATTTCTAGTGTAGCTACTATACATACATTGCAATGGACTGCCAAACTTGCATGTATATATTCCTTCCTATATGTATCCATTCTACTGACATTGCAAAGCCTCAAAACAGCTATATATGCTAAGTGTGGTTTCCCTACCCCGAAATCAAATGTTGTGGAACAAAGTAAATGCATATGTTCATGCTACTTCCACCTCATTTTGTTTTCTTATACTAAAAATGTATACCCCAATTTTCTTGTGTGTGTGTGTGTGTTAAGTGCCATCAAGTCGCTTCCGACTCATGGCAACCCTATAAATCAAAGTCCTCCACAATTTTCTTGTACCCTCCCCAAATCCTTAGAAGAATCTATCCTGGATGGACTTGAAATTCAACTTAGTATGAGCAGGACTCTGGAGAGGCAGCTAGAAAATCTCCTAAACAAATAAACACACAAAGAAATAGATAACCCTAAGGGGAAATCCTACCTAGACCACAGGAATATACATTTTCCAAAAACAGAATGTTAAACGATCAGCTAAATTAATTTACTGAAATAGTCTAGCTATGTAAAGCACTAAGCAGGGAATTAACTACTTATCTTATATACCACTCAGTTTTAAAAATTCTTCAGTAATCCAGCCATCAAAGTCCACTGAGCAATTCTACAGGGCAGTCAGGAACAAATTCATATCCTACCCCCAGTATCATCATTTGTGGCACATTTGATAAGGAAAATTTCATGAGTGTCACATAAATATTATCTGCTGAAAAATCGCAGATTGTAAGTGGCTTTTTCTATTTCCATAACATAATACAGCTTATCCACTCTCGTTTGCCTTTAGCAGCCTCAAGTACATTGGATTGTATGACCTCGTGCTAACTTCTTTTGATTTATTTTCTCTAGGAAAATGAAATAAATCAGGCAAGGGTGGGCTTTTTTTAGCCTTGGCATATTGCTTTTGCTTGTCCTACTGCAAGATAGATTATATTTCTAATTTCTGTTGTGGGTCCTGCTTGATTCCTATGTTTCTGTCAGGTTATGAATTCATTTTTTCCTAATGTTTAGCTCAAGCTTAATATTATATGCAAGTTCTTTGAAAAAAGTTCTTAAAGTACAGTTCAGGAAGCAGTTTGACAATAATTTGGGTCTTGTACACAAGCTCTGCTTTATACACAGGGAATTCTTAACATAGTTGATACTAGGGTTGCCATATCGCCACTGGTAGGAAGTTTTTGGGGTGGAGCCTGAGGAGGGCGGGTTTGGGGAGGGGAGGGACTTCAATGCCATAGAATTCAATTGCCAAAGTAATAATAGCAGGAGATCTCCAGATAGTACCTGGAGGTTGGCAACCCTAGTTGACCTTATGCATCTCCTATAGTAGGGTAAGAGAAAAATGTGTGAACCAGCTGACACTTATTTAGAAACTTCTGGTGGTCTGTGTACGGTTCAAGCCTCCCTTTGACCCCCGCTGTGGGTGCTGAGCATAACTGTCCCAACAATGGACATGTCAGAAAGACACTGACCTATTTGCTTAAGGCTAGTAGCTTCCCAGACACACAGACCACATTACCGAAACCTTAGGGTTCATTTCTGAGGTGAAACCATGGACAAGCTCAAGTCCCACACTTCTGTTTAAATAAATCAATTAAGTTTATTAATTAAAGAGAGCAAAAGAAAAACTCTCATACAATGACAGGCACATAAAAGATAATTAAAATATGGTACCTAATCTAGCTAAAGATCAACTTTGTATGGTGTTACATATGATAACTGTGGCTAGAACGACCTTTGCCAGCCACTGGAAACAAAAATCAACTCCAAAGATAGAGGAATGGTTGGTTAAAGTTAAAGAAATATATGTTTTAATTAAGCTAACAGCATATCAGAAAAACAGAGATACAATAAGATTGGATATGGTATGGTCACATACAATAAGTAAAATAGAGAATTTCATAAATAAGGGTGGGAAAGAGGAATGTGTTGCGCTCAGTCAGGATGTAACGATGAATATGAAGACATAGAAATAAGCTGTAGCATGGGAGACTTGATCTTATTTTATTGTGTGTGTGTGTGTGTGTGTGTATACACATACACATATAAAATACTATGTATATATATATAGTATTTTAAATTACGAAGGCTGTCGGTAATTCTGCTTTTTTAAAGTTGTTATTGTCATTGGTTTTTTTCTAATTTTTTTTTAAAAAAAAGATAATTAAAAACAAACAAACTTCTAGCTGCTAAATAACTGACCTAGCTAGAATACCATTTTGAAACTAGAGCAATTTACAACTAGAGCCGAAATCTTCATGGATATTTCTCTTTGTTCTTAACAGGTTTCCGGTAAATCCTGTTTCGATACAATATCTTCCTCAGAAGACAGAAATGGGCATCATGTGGCTAATGATAAATACAATGACTTGTTAATAAACAAAAATACAAATTACCTAATAACAGCTTAATCATTTATCATCTATCATACTCACAAAAATGTCCTCTCTTTAGTGGTTCTATTCACACATGGTTCTACCAATGATTGGTAGTTCCATACAAAGAGGATGCGTATTGGATCCTTATCTAATGACATACACCTTGGTGGATATATACATGCTCACCCTATCACTATAGAAGAATTTTAAGTGGACCCTGCCTATTTACAGGAAGCAGCTTAGTCTAACACTGTATTCAAACCCTTAGGCTGTACAGTATCAAATAAATATATAAACTTTGCTTCCTGTCTCTGTAGAGTACGTTCCAAATTAGTCTGACTGAATCTAGTGGTTTGTGCCTGCCAAATGGCAAAAAATACTAAGTTGTTATCAGAATGCCCCATAGAAACAAAATGCTGGACCATCGGAACCTCCAATATTGTATTTCTTATCTGTGACCTATGTTCACTAATTCTATATTTTAGTGCCCTTGATGTTTTTCCAATAGTCCGTGTGGACTAATTTGTCATGTAATGAACTAGTCTGGTTTGGATAACAGCACAGCAAATGGCAATCGATTAAAGATGAACTGAACAGCCAGTTGGTGTCTTCTGTACACGTAGAGGCTGATTGACATGCTTGTGTGAACCAGACCATGAGATCATGGAAGGCCTGAGTAAGGTTTTCGGCAACATCTTGTATTTCAAATAGAAACTTTGTTACAAAGAAGAGAATAGTATTGTATTCCTGTAAATTGGCTCTCATAGAAGCACAAAACTTTGTGAATCTTCTTTGGTGCAAGATGCTGCAATCACTCAGGAATATGGTGAGGGTCGTTTCAGATGAGCATAATGTAACTTTATTGAAACAAAGAAAGGAACACAAGGCCTAAAAGTTCAGCACTGTGAGTGCTGAAAGACACAGAGAGTGCTTTTCCACAAAAGCAAAAAAAGAAGATTTATATTGTCATCCACAATTTGGCATTTCTTTATTGACTACAACAAATATGCTACTGCTCAAGATATGTGGATCACCATGTAAATTCCAAAATGGACCCCAGCTCCAGAGATGGAGATTGTAGCTATATTGTTAGCTGATGTTGATCCTCATGTGACTCTTGCAGTGGCAAAATTCCTGCCTATGGCATTCAATAATAACATCGAAGTCTCATAATGTCACTACATAATTTATAACGATGTACCTTGTTTTTCCCTATATTTGCTTATGACCAATTGGTCTGTGAACATCAATAAAGAAGTGAAGATCTGACTGACTGACAACTCCCCTTCTGGATTTGTGTCCTTACAAATGTACAGCTATATACCTGAAAGTATTTTCCTGTACTTGCAGTCTCTTTCCCACTGGCTGCTCTTCTGCACATGAAGAGAAGGTGAACACACATGCAGAGAAGGAACTGGTTTCTCTTTCCAATTTTAATAATTTTATTCAATTTACAATGTTTGTGGAAAGTAGCTTCATCAGCTGCATCAGTCACAAGAGAGAAATAGGAAAAGACTGCCCATGTTCACAAACAGCCAAAATTATTCCTTTCCTCCTTTCTGTCGATATAAATCCATCCCAGAGATGGCAAATGGTAGCAAACTGATTACACTCTAATGCTCAAAACCATGCTGCATCAGGTGTATTACCTTGAGAACTGCCCTCTCATCTTCAAATGAAATCAATGTCAATCTGGGAAGAAAGTGTGCTTCAAGGTGGAAAAGAAGCATTAAGAAAGACAGCCTGTCTCTTACAAAGAGAAGTTTGGCAATTTTTTTAGCAAGAGAGACAGGAATTTAAGATTATTCTGTCCACTTAGTTTAGAATGCTTCCTGACCAACGGGCAGCCATAGTTTGTGCAGCCAAAGCCACTTATTTGAAAAATACAATTCTTTTAAATGTGTATTCAAGGCCTTCTACTGCCAGATCTTGAATTAAAAATGTATTCAATTTGTTGTTTCCTGGCTGGTAGACCACCTCTGCCTCCTCCCATCAAAAACTGTCTATTCTGAAGAATTATTTCTGGATTCGAGGGGAGACCTACACATTGAGCTGGGATCAATACACAGATTAAATTATGTCCTCTTTGTAAACTGTAAAAAAAAGTAACTGAAACACATTTTGATTGGCTCTAAATCACATGAGGCACTATCCTTCTCAAGAAGGTTGTTGCATATGCTCAGTGGGAGCCATAGTGTGCAATGGAAACCTTTTCTAAGTTTCACACAGCAGACTTCAGTATTAGGGTTGCCAACTTCCAGGTACTAGCTGGAGATCTTGTACCTGGAGATCTCCTGCTATTACAACTGATCTCCAGCCAATAGAGATCTGTTCACCTGGAGAAAATGCCCACTTTGGCAATTGGACTCAATGTCAATGAAGTTCCTCCCCTTTCCAAACCACACCCTCCTCAGGCTCTGCCCCCAAAACCGCCCGCTGGTGGCGAAGAGAGACCTGGCAACCCTACTTCAGTTATACTGCAGTGAATGTCACCTGCCAAACATAATTACATGTGCGTTTCTCATCGATTGATTCAGTGGCTTGTACCATGTTTTTGGACTACTCATGCTATCAGCTATAAACCGTTATAACCATGCTACAAAGGTGAACGCTGGGCTCCATGGAACCCAGCATTCAGTTCTGCACTGCTGCGGCTTTCAGAGCACAATTGTTTGCAAGTTCCATCCTCCAGGTGGAGATCGGAACCTGCAAGCAGCGGCGATCTGAAAGTGGGGTCTGACTACTGCCTGTAGTATCTGAAGTGCACAGATATGATTTAGATCAGCCCCTGCTCCCTCTGAAGTTTGAGGACTTTGGAGAGGGGGGCGTGATTTGAGTAAGATCCCAGCTGCCTTCAGTCTTTGAAGTCTGTGTACTCCAAAGACTGCAGGCAACAGGCAGATCCAGTAGGTAAGTAAGAAGGGAGGGAGGAGCGGAAGGAGGGGAAAAATGGCAGCAAGGCTGAAGTGGTCCCGAATAAGGTCAAAAAAATTTGGCTCCCCTTTTATTGCTGACATTCTTTTACTGGCAACCCCCCCCCCCTTGAAAAATACTGAAAAGGTATTTTTTTGTCCCCCCACAGTTTGAGTTTACCGAATGCACACCCCTGATGTTAAATACTTATGCTTTGTTTCAGATTTCTGTGATTCTAGTCAAATTACATTGCTTTTTAGATGTCTCATCCTACTGATTACATTGATTTAATGTGTAATCCTCCTTGAGACTCAGCGAGAAAGGCAGTCTATAAAGCAAATAAAAACAAATAAACATGGAAATGTTTTTGTATTTTTTTTTTCTGAGATAGAACATTCCAGATAACTATTTCTCTCAATTAACAACAACTAAAGTGTCCCAGAAACTTTACTATGTGGGATATCAAGGATATCCATATACCATACAGTATCTTTCTGTGTGCAAAAATGTTTTTTTAATTAGCTGTAGAGTCTCTAGCAATGACCACCTGAGAACATCAAGAAATTTCTCAGGTTCAATTTGGGAAGAAAATTTGAAAATTAAGTTCATGTGCAGATGATATTGTCTCTGTGGTTGTGGATCCTATTGTAAAGCTGTTTCAGATTCTGCTAGAATTTAGTTTTATAAATGGGTATAAGGTTAATAATTACAAATCAGAGTGGACAGTTCTGAATATGTAGCCATCTGTGAAAAATAAATTACCTAAACAACTGGGAATACCTTGGTAGGCCATTCCAGATAGGTATCTTGAAATATGGATACAGGGGGATGTTACAAGGATGTATTCCTTTTATCATGTTGACTGATGTATCAAGATGGATGATTTTTTGGTCCAGGTTTCCTTTATCTTGATTAAGTAGGGTAGCCTTAGTTAAAATGTGTGTGTTACTAATATTATTATTTATGAATATATCTTTATTCTGTAGTGGTGATTTTATAAAGATGTGGAAAAGACATATCAATTTGTATAGAATAATAAATTCCCATGTGTCAAAATATGTCATCTTAAAAGGAGGCATAAACAAACAAAAACAAAAAACCGAGGAAAATATATTGGATGTCCCATTCTACGAACAGAATGGGAGAGGAGTCAGGGTAATATGGATAAGAATGTAACTAATATGTAATCACTCTGCTCCGGTTTGACCTCACCTGGAGTACTGTGTTCAGTTTTGGGCACCACAATTTACGAAGGATGTAGACAAGCTGGAAGGAGGGAAGGCAGCATGGTACAGCCCTATCTCGTCAGATCTCAGAAACTAAGCAAGGTCAGCCTTGGTTAGTATTTGGATGGGGGACCACCAAGGAATACCAGGGTTGCTGTACAGAGGAAGGCGCTGGCAAAACACCTCTGTTAGTCTCTTGCCATGAAAACGCCATAAGGGTTCACCATAAGTCGGCTGCGACTTGACGGCACTTTACACACACAGACAAGGTGTAACATGTCCAGAGGAGGGAAACAAAGAGGGTGAGGGTCTGGAGACCAAATCCTATGAGGAAAAATGGAGCTGGGTATGTTTAGCCTGAAGAGAAGACTGGGAGGGGATGATAACCATCTTCAAGTACTTGAAGGGTTGTCATATAGAGGAGGGTGCTGAGTTGTTTTATGTTGCCCCAGAAGTCGGACCAGAACCAATGGGTTAAAATTAAATCAAAAGAGTTTCTGTCTAGACATTAGGAAGAATTTTCTAACAGTTAGAGCAGTTCCTCAGTGAAACAGGCTTCCTCGGGAGGTGGTAAGCGCTCCTTCCTTGGAGGTTTTTAAGCAGAGGCTAGATGGCCATCTATCAGCAATGCTGATACTATGACCTTAGGCAGTTGATGAGAGGGAGGGCATCTTGGCCATCTTCTGGACATGGAGTACGGGTCACTGGGGGTGTGAGAGGAGAGGTAGTTGTGAATTTCCTGCATTGTGCAGGGGTTGGACTAGATGACCCCAGTGGTCCCTCTGCTCTCCAGCAAACCGGTTCCTCTTTGGGTCAAAAGTTGCCAAATGTTTTCCTAAGAAAACCCAAATATCTCCCACTGAGCTGCAGGATTCCCCCTAAAGCCCAGAGTAGGTAGATCTGCCACCAGCTCTCAGTTCCAGAAAGGTCTAGCCTTAACAGGGAGGAGCTGAGAGCAACTCTTCCCCAGCTAGTTTCCAAAAGACCAAAAGACAGCGCCAGCCCTGCAGAGTAGAAACTCTGTCAGGGGAGGGTAGCTGTCAACAAACGTTACAAAAGATAGGTGGTTTCCACACACACACACACACACACACACATAGGCACTTTACATTTAGCCCTGAGCCCCAAAAAAAGGTTTCGCAGACTTTAAAGTTAAGTCAAAGATGTATTCTAAAGAAACGTGCTCATTACAGAGAGTAAAATATTCGCGGGAGTAAAATAGCATGAAAACAAGAAAGTCTAACAATTGCTAACTACACAGTAATTCTTAAGCAATAGGCGAGGCTTACAAGAGGTTACAGAGACAAAAGGATTTACTTCTAAGTTGTTACCAGGTTTCCAATTGTAAGGATCGTTCCCATCTTGCCCCTTCTCCCTGGGGCAGAGTGATGCAGCATGAGGCCACGCCAGCGTGTCCCCAAAACTCCATACATCTATCAAAAGAAGTTTATTCTTATACCTTTCGAACTCACCAGCTGGTGATCAGTCAGCCAATGAATTCCTCAGGAAAACAATAAACCAATTTCATATTTGTCATGTCACTAGCCAACTCTTTGAAGACATGGGATAAGTTCTATTCCTGCAGTGAATGCAAATTATCAGGAGATTCTCAGAGCCAGCGAGGGCTAAGGTGTGACAGGATGTGTCACCTTGGAGACAGATGGGCCATCAGTGAGCCAGCTTCAAAGGGAAGGTGGTTTGGGAAAGAGTTCCTTCCCCTGCTCTCACAGACTACAAACAGAGCTTTAAAATGCATTTGCTAGGGGTAACTAGGCTGCAGCCTGAACTAACGTTTTGAGCCAATGTTGTGCAGTATTGTAGCAAAAGGAAATGCAGGGTGTATTTCCTTTACAGTCCCTTCCAACTTTATGATTCTATGAAAGAAAGTTACTAGCAACTAATATTTAGATGGTATTTTACACCTTTAAGATTGAAGTATGTTTATGGTTTGGACACTGTGAATTGTTGGTGCTGTCAGGCTAAGAATGCAGATGTATGACATATATTTTGGAAGGGTCTGATAATTGTCTCCTTCTGGGAACAGATCTGAATATTGATTAAAGAAATCACAGGACATGTTTTGCCAATCCAGCTGAAGGTTTTGCTATTAGCAGTTTTTAAAGAACTGTATTGGATCTAATGATCCAGAATTTGTTACAACTTTACTGACAGCAGCGAGGATATGTATCACAATGATATAGAAATCGAAGAACCCTTCATCAGTAACAGAACGGCATAATTGGACTGTGGCCTTATTAACTAAATTGTCTTATTATGAAAAGAAAGAAGATAAAATCAATCAAAAGATTTGTACAAAACTGGATACTATTTATTTGAAAATTCTGGATACTATTTATTTGACAAAACTGGATACTAAGATTTCCTACACCCATCATCACATGAACACATGAAGCTGCCTTTTACTGAATCAGACCCTTGGTCCATCAAAGTCAGTATAGTCTATTCAGTGCGGCAGCGGCTCTCCAGGGTCTCAGGCTGAGGTCTTTCCCATCACCTACTTGCCTAATCCCTTTAACTGGAGGTGCCGGGGGTTGAACCTGGGACCTTCTGCATGCCAAGCAGATGCTCTATCACTGAGCCACAGCCCCTCCCCTCTATTTATTTGAGAATTCTAATGCACAGTTTCTAGACTCTATACAACAGTATGCATTTTTTCTTTGATATAAATGAATAGTGTATAAACAAACATGTCTTTAAAAATTACTGTTGTAAGTGTGACAAATGTACCATATCAGGATAGTTCTGTTCTTTCTTTCTTTTTTAGTATAGTCACCAAATTTAAGAATCTGCAGGTAGCAGCTTGCACATAATGAAAAGCAAAATCCCTAAGTCTTTGGCGCCAAGTGCTCCATGTGATCATCCTGCCCAGATGGCCTACAACATGGTCATAAAATAGCTAGGGATTGAAGTGTGAGCACAAATGAGCCCTTGCAATAAAGAATCCTTGCTTACCAAGCATTGCAGTGAGATAAACAGGCCCTCACATGATCAGACTGCAAAGCCTTTCTAAATGACATTTACGGTGCAATCCTAAGAACGTTCCTGAGAGTAAGTCCCATTTAATAGACCTGAGTAGGATTCTGTGTAGACCTATACAGGATTGCTCTCTTATGTGCTTAATCCCTAGGTCAAAAATTGGGAGATTATACTGAGTATCACATTATATAGATAATTTAAACATGAGGTGTACATTCAATTTTTTTTAAAGTTAGCAAGTTAAACATTTTAAATAATAACATAATGGAATTGCATCATTTAACTATTCAAGACATTGTCCGTGAAAAGCCATTTTTACTAAGCATTCAGCACAACAGTGTGTAATAGCAGCAGCTAAGCCATCTATTAATACATTGCATTTGTGGCGTTTCTTTGCATTTGTTTACTTTTAGATTGTACCCCAATACATCATTTCATACCGTCTCTTCTATATCAAACGATTGTGTTTAGGGTTGCCAGCTCTGGGTTGGGAAATACTGGAAACTTTTGGGGTGGAGCCTGAGGAGGGCGGGGTTTGGGGAGGGAAGGGACTTCAATGCCATAGAGTCCAAAGGCCAAAGCAGCCATTTTCTCCAGGTGGACTGATCTCTGTCGGCTGGAGATCAGTTGTAACAGCAGGAAATCTCCAGCTAGTACCTGGAGGTTAAGCAAAAACTATCGACGCTTGGCTCTGTTTTCAAGCATATATTCAATGGAGAGACAAACAGTACAAAACAGTGCTATAATATCTACAAGTGAACAGTCGTCTGACTGGGAAACATAAATACAAATCGATACAATGCTATGTACAAAAATCTATGTCAAAATTTTCCCCATGAAGTCTATGACTTTCTGATGTGGTAACAGTCTTCGTAAGAGCTGGTCCATGTGTATAAGGAAGCAATGTCCTTCTTTCAACTAGGGTTGCCAGGTCCCTTTTTTTCCACTGGCAGGAGGTTTTGGAGGTGGAGCCTGAGGAGGGCGGCATTTGGGGTGGGGAGGGACTTCAATGCCATCCAGTCCAATTGCCAAGGTGGCCATTTTCTCCACGTGAACTGATCTCTATCGGCTGGAGATCAGTTGTAATAGCAGGAGATCTCCAGCTAGTACCTGGAGGTTGGCAACCCTATGGGAAACCCTAATTGTGCTATGGAGAAGACGGTTCAGCAATGTCAAATACAAGCACCCTTCATAATAGCAAAGATGTATATTTGCTGTTGATACTGAAAACAAAGAGGAAAGTTAATTTCAGGTGAGTAGTCACGTTGGTCTGCAACAGAAGGGCTAGGTTTGAGTCCAATATCAGCTTAAACGACTACTAGATTCTCTGACAAAGGGAGCTTCCATTCTCAAACAGTGCACTCCTAAGGGGGAACTCAGGGAGCCAACTGTCCTTTATACCAGCATAACTCCGAGTTATGCTGGCATAAGGGCTGGTTACATTGGTGCAGCTCCGCAGCAGCTGCCTGTCAGCATAACTGAGGTGTAGGCTCCTGCACCAGGTTTGTTGAGGGCAGTTATGGGAGCGTAGCTGGACTTAGTCAGCTCCCCAAGCCCATTCAGCTTGGGAGTACCCCGTCAGAGGCAGAAAGTTACACCAACAAAATACACAGCATAGCCCATAGGCACCAATTGTACTAAAAAATTAAGTGCCCCCCCTCAGTTGTGGCCACACTCGTGAGACATGTAGCAGCTCTGACTGTTGACTATGGGTGCAACCAACTGCCCCCTCAATTGTGCCCCCCAGCAATACAAAAACCCACACAACTCTCAAGGTAGCATTCACAGTATGGGACTCTGGCTCAGAGCTCCCTGCTGTGTGGACTTAGAGTGACCGGCGAGGCATGTTGATGACGGGCAAAACATAGGAAGGGCTCTTAGCTAGGGTTGCCAGGTCCCTCTTCACCACTGGCAGGAGATTTTGGGGGCGGAGCCTGAGGAGGGTGGGGTTTAGGGGAGGGGAGGGACTTCAATGCCATAGAGTCCAATTGCCAAAGCGGCCATTTTTCTCCAGTTGATCTGATCTCTATTGGCTGGAGATCAGTTGAATTAGCAGGAGATCTCCTGCTACTACCTGGCAGTTGGCAACTCTACTCTTAGCACTACTGGGCAAACACTTTGTGCCAGCACCTAACAGGCAGAGTAAAGTCCATACTGTTTGGCTGACCTCTGCCACAGGGGATGTAAACCTTTAACACTTCATCCCAATTGATTAGACAACCCAGCTAGAAAAGTTTAATTGTCTGTTTTTCTTTTGGAAATGCATTTCCCATTAAACAGATAGAAACTGAAAATCAATGGAGTAATAAATGAAGGAAAGACAAGCCTATCCTCGCCTGAACAGGTTCTGGAGAGGCAACGTACAAATTCTCTTAATAAACTGATAAATAATTTAAAACTAGAAAAAAAATCAAATCCTTATTTAAGTTCATCTCCACAACAGCGACCGTGTGTGCGCGCGCGTATGTGTGGTGGGTAGGTGGGTATACACGTGCAAAATATTTCATGAAGTATATAACAATGTATTATATTTCCTCCAAAAGTCCTTAGAATATGGAGATCTCCTGCCCCTCAATGCTGGTCATTTCGCTGCTTACCGTTAAAGCTGAGTTGATTAGTGACAATCAGTTCCCCATCTTTCCCAGCCAATATGTTTCCTGTACATTGCCACAATAGAAGACTGCCCTAGAAGGATATATAGTGTAGCTAACACTGGACACAGGATAAAGGTCACAAACCCATCTCACACATCAGTGATAGTAACATTTCATACTCCTGTACAGACATTTCTGAACCAGAAAATAGGAACAAATGTCTCCATATTAATGTCATTGGAGATACTCCGTTCCTTTTCTTTTCATAGCTCTGACTTCTCTTCCTACAGTAATTTCTTTTCCTGAAGGAGTAGATTTTACTTGCATTATTTCTTTATTGTTCTAGTGGTTTGCTATTTCTTAATTCTGGTTTAAACAAAATTTCTTCTAAAATTAATGATTAGTGTACAGTTTGCTGTAGTTTTAAGTTCCTAAAGTTCATTTGTGTACCTTTATGATGTGATGTATGGACCGAGAAAACATTACAAAAAAAGTAATTTTTTATTTTCGTATGGGATCTTTAACCCACTTTGGCTTTAAGATTTCACACACTTTAAGGATAAACACTGGCCATTAACACATGGCCATTTTGTCCCGCGGGTCTCCCGGAAATGTAGCGAATTGCAAAGTTAGTGAAGTCTTAATCTAGGTTTTCCAGAACCTGTTTTGGTCTGTTTTGATGTTGTTGTGTTTTACCATTGAGGAATGTGGAAAAGTCTATTTGACTTTGGAAGCCAAAGTGAGTTTAAAGAGCCTATATGAAAGGGACCTAACAGATGACACAAAATGTGTGCAAGATGCAACTAAAAAAAGTCATTCTCACCACTGTATTCACCTGATCTTCAAATAACAAAGTGGCATTTAGCAAAACCATGAATGAACTGTAAGGCTGAAACATCCCTCAGCATAAGTTTTGTCATGGGTGTCCATCCCTGTTGGTTGCCACCTAGTAGCAAAGTAGCAAATAGTTTTCTTGAGCAGTGAGATTAGGTATACTCCTGAGGTGGGTGGGACATAGGGTTGCCAGCTCCTGGTTGGGAAATACCTGCAGATTTTTGGGCAGAGCCTGAAGAAGGTGGTGTTTGGGAAGGGGAGGGACTTCAATGCCATAAAGTCCAATTGGCAAAGTGGCCATTTTCTCCTGATGTCTATCAGTTGTAATAGCAGGAGATCTCCAGCTACTACCTGGAGGTTGGCAACCCTAGTAGGACATGTGGTTTGTTCTCCAAGATGGAGGCCTGGCTGAGGCCTTGTGTACTGTGACTCAAATAAAGCAGTTAGACCCCTGCCCTGCTGGTGTGGACTCCAAACATTACAAATCTCATAGATTTCTTCATGGGTACTGAAGGTTGGCATAATGAATAATGGAATGCACTGGTTATGAAACAAACTGGTGGAAGGGGTGGAGATCTAAGGCATGGCAGTTCAAAGTACACAAATAATTTAAGACAATTGAATGCAGTTTCGCTCATTGGGGGAAGAGAGAGACAGTTAATATGGCAGATGTGAATGTTCATTGATAGGGCTTTGGATGGTTCTCTTGCATGACAAATGACCTGCTGCAATCTATTTGTAGAAAGTTAATACTTTCTGTTACAGCTTTTCTGAACAACAGGCTCAGGACTCCTGTACTGCTGTTACGGCTTCCCCGGTACCTTACAATCCAAACTGGAATAAAATGGCTTGCGTTTGAAAAAAGTACTGTTGCAAGCAAGTATTGAAGGCAGCCAGAATTGCTGCATGCTTAGCACTTCAGAAAAGATGGCCAATGTTATTTAGGAGCTCAGCAGAGTAAATGAGGCGTCCATCCTTTTAAACTAATCCCAGAGCCTCCTTTCCAAATCCTCTATAGAAGAGTGACAAAAATGTGCTTTAATATACTGTCCAAGCATCTGTACTCTGAGGTCCTAGCAGAAGTTTAAGTTTGCCTTGTCTATGTATATGATGCTATTTTAATTACATGTAAGTGGCTTGGAAATGGGTGTCTGACTGATTGTGCCCAAAGGACAATTTTGCACATTTTTTTGGTGGGGGGGAGAACCTTCCATTTGATGCCTTTTCCTCAAGGCAGTAAACATGACGTTCCTGTAAAAAGGGCATTGTAACAGTTAGCTCGGTATCACAGTTATTAATTCCTGATCAGCCATTTAATTTTTTTTGTGACAATCTGCCATAGGTTCATTCCAGCTTCTAAACGTTGAAA
This sequence comes from Euleptes europaea, assembly GCF_029931775.1. Classification (NCBI taxonomy): domain Eukaryota; kingdom Metazoa; phylum Chordata; class Lepidosauria; order Squamata; family Sphaerodactylidae; genus Euleptes; species Euleptes europaea. The sequence continues at coordinate 40,206,851 of NC_079323.1, forward strand.
GGCCCGAAAGGAGAAAATAATTGTGATTTACCCATGGAATGAGGAAAGTGAGTTTGCCGTGCAATACAGATACACACTAGGGAAATTTAATGGATGTGCAGGTTGAGTTAAGGGAACAAAGGGATCATTAATGTGTCAGTAAGAATGGAAAATGAAAAGAGCAACCATTTCCCATTGTTTCCTTACCCAAGCATGATAACAGATATATCAGTGTAAACTTTCCAGTTCACCCTTGCCAGATATTCTTTTTCTTGAGGATTCCATCTCCTACTTATTACATGTTATTTTCTGAGTTTAACTGTCTTAGTCAGAGGATTAATTATAGATGGAACCAGAACATAGCACAGCCTGGGAGAACTAGGGTTGGATCCAAAAATTCAACCCTATCCAATCCAATCCAGGCAGAAGGATGCTTCATGAGTGTGTGTACATGTATGTGTGAATTATTTTCACCGCAGACTCCTATATCACACCCAACATTTTCCTGAGAGTCCCTGGTAGGGCTGTTGAAAAAAAAATTCAGTATAGTTCGGATTCGCCCGAATTCGGCCCGTCTGGATTCAGGATATGCCGAAGTCCGAACTCCTCTGCTTTGGGTCTGCGCAATTCAGCGTGAATTCAAAGTTCGGAAAAAAAATTTGGCCGAATAAAGCCATTAAAAACACAACCGCGCCTTTCCACGGCTCCAGGGGGGGCATTTTTTGGGGTAGAGGTCCCAAACGTTCAGCGGAGCTTCAAAAGACCCTTCTTGCAAGACCCCCCCAAGTTTTGTAAAGATTGGGTCATGGGGGGGCTGAGATATGGGCCCCAAAAGGGGTCCCCCCACCCTTAATGTGCATCTCTGAGCAGAGCTTGCCGCCCACGCACAAAGCTCCCAGCCCCGACAAACAGCTGAGAGCAAGGGCAGGGCAGGTGCTAAGAAGTTTGCAAAGCAACAGAACTGCAAAGCAACACTGCAAAGCAACACCACTGCAAAGCAACACCCACAACTGCAAAGCAACACCTTTGCAACCATGCAAAGCAACACCTGACACCTGGGAGTTTGCAAACCATGGAAAGGGACAGCTAGCTATGCATAATGAGCAGGAGGGGTGGAATTTCCCCTTTTCCATCGGACCCGGGACCAGGCAAATGCATTCTTTAAGTCACCATTTGAAAACCAGTTTTGAGCAAGCATCAAAATAGACCTAACCGATCTTATGAATGAGGGAAAACCTGAGGACACACAACTGAAGCCCCCCCCTCAAAACAGGGAGAGAGAGAGAGACTCGAGGGGGCACACACACCCCAGGCAGAACGGGCAAAAGCCCCCTTTGGCTTTCCCCCCACTCACAGAAACTGCTCCCTCCCCACAAACACACAGACTCTGCTTCCCCCACCCCTACTCTTCTCATTTCAGGAGACCCAAAAGAGCTGAAATGGCACGTGTTTTGCTGACCCAAGAGATTCAGGTAATAACATCAAACCTGTTACTTTCAGGTGCCTAACAGCCACAGTTTAATGATTCTGTAGCCTATTAATCAGAAATATAACCACCTTCTCCAGATTTCATATTGTGGAACAGGTAGATAAAACAGTGTTAAAAAAACTTTAGTGATGAATAGCTAATTACAAGCTATCAGTAAGAACTGCTGCGAAACCTTTATGTATGCCAAGTAAATTCAACAAAACCTTGTATTTATTGATAAAGTCTCTTCAGTTGGTTACAGACATCTCCCAAGACAGCTCAGTAAATGTCCCTGAAGTGTAACTATCTCCCTGGAGAAGGAAAACAACTGGCATTAATCATAATTTTCTTGCAATTGATCCACTGTGTTCTCTTTTAAACATACCAATACAACTCAAATGCTGTGCTTTCTATATTCTTGGCTAACTAGGAGATGTTTACCAAATGAAGCACATTTTATCCTCATGAAGAGTGAGCTCAGGAAGAAAAATGCACCTTCCCGATACTTTTATTAAAAACTTAACACATTAAGATAACCTGAATACTCATGAGCTTGGTCTACACCCTGCCCATAGATTGCAAACATTGAACCAACCCCTTGATGCCCTGCTTGGATGTCCATGGGACCTGACCCTGCTTGTTTGGTAGACTGCCTCGCTCTTCCACCAACCCCCTACCACTGTTGCTCATCAATGGCCCCCTGTGCACCTCCCCTCCTTCACGGATCCCTGCCACAGCCAACTCACCTCCCTCACACATCCTCACTATTGTTGCTTACCATCCTACAACTGTTTGAGTTTGAACACAGCAAGGAGGGCAGGAGGTCTGAGGCCTGGCCCAATGCTGCCTGTTACAGTGTCTACAGTAGGGTTGACAAGTTCCAGGTGGGGCCTGGAGTTCTCCCTGAATTACAACTGATCTCCAGACAGCAGAGATCAGTTTCCCTGGATAAAATGGCTTCTTTGAAGTGTGGATTCTATGGCATTATACCATACCAAGGTCCCTCCCTTCTCAAACTCTACCCTCTCCAGGACCCATTTCCAAATCTCCAGGAATTTCTGAATCTAAAGTTGGCACCCTAACAGTACAAGAGAGAAAACAATGAAAGGTGATGCATTTGGCCAGCCAAGAAGAAGAAGAAGAACAGACACCTTGTGAGGTAGATGAGGCTGAGAGAGCTCGAAGAGAACTGACTAGCCCAAGGTCACCAGCTGGCTTCATGTGTAGGAGTGGGGAAACTAACCCAATTCACCAGATTACAGACCACTCACAATCTCTTTCCCTTCCTCTCCCCACAACAGACACCTTGTGAGGTAGGTGAGGCTGAGAGAGCTCGAAGAGAACTGACTAGCCCAAGGTCACCCAGCTGGCTTCATGTGTTGGAGTGTGGAAACCAACCTGGTCCACCAGATTAGAGTCCGCCACTCATATGAAGGAGTGGGGAATTAAACCCTGTCCTCCAGATAAGAGTGCACCGCTCTTAACCACTACACCACACTGGCTCTCTCAATGATGTTCCACCACTGAGCTGAATGTGGCATGTATTTTTCATATGTGCAGATGCTGACATTGCTGAGAACAGCAAACATTAATTATTAACCAGGTTTTTAAAAGCTTGCCACAACAATGAGCAGACTGTTACCTTGCTGACTCACACATTACATTTTAAAGGATTACTGCTAAAAATGTTAAATGTGCATAAATTAGGTGTTTGGAAACTAGTGGATCATGCAGACACACTCATCAGTGGGTTAAATGGATTGTGACTGACTTTTGTGTATACCTTACATGGGAAATACCAGTTTGTTACCATGTAAGACAGCCCTCATTTGACTGAAATTATTTTAGCTACCTTAGCTTTATGTTGGATTGTTGTAGGTTAGTGGACTGTTCAGAAATCTGAAAGCACATTCTTGCCTAGTATTTTTGATTTGGAAATTTTCCTGATAAAATATTTTCCTAAGCTACTCTCAACAGTTGTTTCTAAAGGTGTTCTGTTCTAAAGTGAACGCAAAGACAGATATGGTGATGGCCAATTGACAGGTTAATTGCCAGTATGCAACATAGCTTGTAGAATCCTGGAAGCATTCTTATCCATTTTTTACCCACTTCTTAGGATGGGTAAATCACCATACTTTTGAATTTAAAGAAATAATTCATAATTTTAGATCCAGAATCCCACCCCCCAACAACACACCATTCTAGTATTTGCAGAATGCTAGTTTGATGTGTGTGTGTGTGTTAAGTGCCGCCAAGTCGCTTCCGACTCATGGTGACCCTATGAATCAATGTCCTCCAAAATGTCCTATCTTTGACCGCCTTGCTCAGGTCTTGCAAATTGAGGGCTGTAGCTTCCTTTATTGAGTCAATCCATCTCTTGTTGGGTCTTCCTCTTTTCCTGCTGCCCTCAACTTTTCCTAGCATAACTGTCTTTTCTAGTGACTCTTGCCTTCTCATAATGTGACCAAAATACGATAGCCTCAGTTTAGTCATTTTAGCTTCTAGGGTCAGTTCAGGCTTGATTTGATCTATAACCCACTGATTTGTTTTTTTGCCAGTCCATGGTATCCGTAACACTCTCTTCCAACACCACATTTCAAAGGAGTCTACTTTTGATATACTTCTTTCCATTTCTTTGCAATAACAAATTCTCATTAAATTATAATTATAGTCTTGACACAAGGCAATTTGATGCAGACAACAGTTTTGAAAAAGAGTAAAAATAAATTTTAAATACTCTGTCAATTCAAAGCATACCCTGAAATAAATGAAGCAATTGTTATTGGTCTATAAATTGTCTAGATACAGTACACAACTTCCATTCATTTTATGGACATGAAAATAGAGATACCACATTTACCCCCAGCCTGGAGAGATTACCTTCTCTATCTCAAGACATTTTTTTTCAAGGAAGCAAATGGAAAAATATGTTGCAGCAGAGACACTCTGAAGTTAACTAGATGCTCTTCTGCCTTTAGCAAGGTTTTGGAATGAAAGCTGACTCTAATGATGAGAGGAGACAGTTATAGTATCTTCAACAATATACCATAAAAAGTACAAGTACTGCACAGAAAGAACACTGAGATTAGAAACAATGCCAATTCTTCACATCTGTTTCTATCAGAAGAGCCTTTGTTGTCCTTACATAGCAAACTAGTATTAAAGGCCAAAAAGAGACAGAAATAAATGGTCCCACTGCCATAATACAGGCAGATGAAGTAAGTGGATCAAATATCTTCAACACTAGTCTGTGATTTGGGTGGTTAGTTATCTCATGGAGTACTGCATTATTTTTTTCTAGAATTGAGATTATTAACAGCCCATTCCTGATGGGAGGGTGGATGTGTGGCAGCTGGGAGCAGCACAGCCATGGTGCCTCCACAGAAGCTTCCCGGCTGCTGCAACTCGAGGAGGCAATTTAAATTAAAAAATAAGGAAACTGCCTGCATAGAAAACATTGAGGCTACTCCACCAAAAAGGGTGGCTTAGCAACACTGCAACTCGAGGGGGCAGTCCTGGGGTGAAAGGGGTTAGGATGATGCCTAAAGGCAGCCCCGCCCCCGGGAACACCTCCTGGGATGCCAGCATGGGCCCTTGCACTGCTGGAATGCTGCCAGGAGGCAGGGGTCGGCAGTGGAGCCTTGTACAGTAGTGTGGTGTCCCGGGGCTGGCGTGAATGCCCCTGTGCTGGCATAAGTGCCTCTTCAGGATTGCGCTCCCCAGGTTTGTGCCTGCCTTGAGCACGAGCCCACTCCCCAGAAAATCTGACTTTATAATGTGAAAGGGTGGGCTTTGATCATTCAGAAAGAAAATAAATATGATTTCCATATTTTCATATGCATTTTTCTTTATTATTGAAGACCAATAAAGCATTTTTGAGAGCCAGGCGATAACATTAGGCATCAGGACAGCACCCACAAAATTCTGCATCTTCTGGAACTGATCTCTGGTTAGGTCTTAGCTCAAATCAACCACCAGAAGAAGCACCAGAAGAAATCTATCTAAAGCATTCTGTTGAAGTAATTAACAGCAATACATGTTAAGGGGTTTAGAAATAATAATTAAGCAAGTACGTTAGTTTGTTCTAAAATACAGTGCAATCCTATGAACACCTTTCTAGGAGTAAGCCCCACTGAACAGACCTGAACAGGATTCCGAGATCTGTTCAGGATTGCTATCTTTAGGCATGTATGAAATCTTTTGTGGAAACATTTTCAGATGTTACAGTTTGCCAGTATTTGTTTTATTGACAATTTTAATGAGCAGCTGAAGGTAACTTGTTGTGATACACATATGATTATAGTAGTAGGTGTAAAGAAAAGCAACCTTGCTCTTCTTCTGATCACCAAACTTTGGTTCAGGCTGCGGCCTACTATGTCTTGACCAGTTCTCTCACAAACCATTCCCATGGGAAACCATTTCCATTTCCCATGGGAAGCCACTTCAGTTTGGGGGGAAAGGTGTGGGGTGCCACCTCCACTTCAAAGCACCTCCATTTCAAAGCCTTCCTATTGTAAATCAGCTATCTGTTCTTTTGGTGACAATCTTGTTAGAAGCCTGACATCTCAAAAGCTTGAAGGAGCCCAGATGTTTTGCATTGCTGCAGAGATGCAAATACATCTGTAACTTCAAAAGGCCTAGAGGTGTCATGCCAAATACCTTACAAGTTTATTGCGTTCTCACATCTCATTGGTGCGAATGGCCATCACCCAATGGAATGAGAGAGATAAATATGGACTCTGTTCTGATCAAAAATCATGAAGCTTGGGAGGGGGATGTGCCGGTCATGTCCCCGAGCTATCATCATCTTTTGGCAACCATGAAGGACTGACGCTCTGTGTGTTAGGACCAAACCTGATTCTTGGTAACTATAAATCAACTAAAACTTTGCATTTGTTACTCTCTTGGAAACTTTGCCTATTTTGCCTGAAACTTAAAGAATTACTGTGAAGTTAGAGATTGCTAAGATTTCTTGTTTTTATGCTATCTGCCTCACAAATAATTTCCTTTCCTGTAACGAGCACATTTTATTAAATAAACTTATAGACTTTATATTGAAGTCTGAGAAACCTTTTTTGGGTCTCAGGGCTAAATCCAAGTGCCTGAGTGTGTGTGTGTGTGTGGGAAACCACTTACCTTAGTGTTTTGTGGCAATAAGCCTCCCCTGGCAGAAGCTCTACCCTGCAGGGACGGTTTTTGCTTGTTTTGACTTTTGGGAAACTGGCTGGGGAAGAGTAGCTCTCAGCTCATCCCTGGGAAAGCCAGCCTTTTGGAATTGAGAGCTGGTGGCAATATACCTGTGCTGCGCTCAAAGGGGGAATCCTGGAGCTCAGTAAGGGATTTGGGTTTTCTTAGGAAACTAAAGAGGAACCGGCCAGCTGGAGAGCAGACCGGGTCTCCTCGACATGGTGGCAGAGTCTACCTGCATTGTGCTTTAGGGGGAATCCTGAAGCCCAGTGGGAAGTTTGGGTTTTCTTAGGAAAACATTTGGCAACTTTTGACCCAAAGGGGAACCGATTTGCTGGAGAGCAGGCTGGACCTCCTTGACAGTAGGAACACATATGTTTCAGATTAAGGCTGTAATCCTAAATTTACTTCCTTGGGAGTATGTACACAGACCTTAATGGGATGTACTTCTGAGTATGCATGCTAGGATTAGCATGTACTTTGCATAGTTACAGATTTCATTTAAATTTTTAATCATAACCATTTAAAGTTGCCAGCTGGCCAGGGCGAAAATTGTCCTGTCCCTTTAATACAGGTTTAATGGACATAAACAGGCAGCAGAAGCTTTTTGTGGCACAGTGCTAAATAACATCAATTGATAATTGCTACCGATTACTGATATGAAAATGACCACTGGGTAGACTGGTTTCACATGTGGCAACCATAATAGCAGCTCCAGCTATGGAAATGGCATGCCTTTTGAAACAGTGGACAATGGCTTTCCTCTGAAATGAGTGCTTTGTAAATGGAGATGTCCATGAAATCACCTGGATCATGGTTGCACCAATTTTCGCTTGTCAGATGTTAGCACATATATAACAAATGACCAAGCCGTACCTAGGTTTGATTTTTGCAATGGCCTTTTAGACTTATCCTGCAAGGGTTTCAGAACTGCAGTTTCTTTGAGATGTCCATACATCTGTCTTTGTTGTTATATCCGCATTAGCCACTGTAGGAGGCCTTTTGATGTATTATTATTGAGCTCTGAGAGCAGTAATGTGATTTTTCCTCCCTGTGTGAATTCTCTTTAAAAATGAGCAATTTCATTGCATCTTTTACATGCTGGCATAAATCGTTTCTAATCTCCCCTGTCGCATGAATGTAACATACTCTTTGCGCCTGCTATTCTCTTTTATGATGAATCACTCATTTGTGTCTAGGTTTATAAACTGATCTAATGTCTTTATCAGAAAGTAGAACCCAGTAGATATTATTGTCCATTAAATATTTTAATTAATATTGTGCTGTTTCAGACCCATTTCTCTAGAAATGGAGGAAGAGGGCAGAAATCTAGCATCATGGAAAACTAGTCATCCCCCGCCCCAATACCTTTCCTGGTTTAATCTTGGGATAGAGAAGTTGAATGAGATTGATGAGGGGTTCTATTCACCATTTTACTTCCCCAGCCCGATCACTGGAAACTGAATTTTCTGAGATCAGTAGTCCACAATTAGATATTAATGGATACTGCTGGGTCGAAAGAGGTGTTTAATTGCTTATGCCATTATCTGATTAAATGATGTTTAAATATTTTTGTGCCTTTAGCAAGAGACGTTTCACTGTTGAAGAACCCATTTCCTTAATATCCATTTAAATAAAAAGTCCTTTCGCTAATACTTTTCAATGTTTTTTAACTAAATGTGAATACCTTGGGGGCAATCAGCCCTTCATAAACACAAGTGGAAAACTTAGATTCCCATGAGCTGTAAATCTGAGTTTCGTACCAAACAAATAATTTATACTAAGGGAAATAAAAATGGACTCACTATAAAGTTATACCAACTACATTCCAAACATAATACTATTGCCAGGGTGGGAATGACCTCTATGAGCAAGGCCACCAGCATAAGGGTATACTTGCCTGCAGCAATTATTTTTTTCCTCTCCAGTACAGAACTTAGGAACAGGGCTGCTCAGAACTAGCATGCTGCCCCACCCTGGCCAAATTCTTTCTGCCCACATCCCAAACAACTCAAGCATCATATGAAAACAAGCCTAGTTCCTCAAGCTCTTGTGCAGGGTTGCTGTCTTTTACTATGGTCCCTTGGATATCACTTTGCTCTTCAAGAAATTATCAGGTGATTTGCTACACACCATGAAAAGCTTTAACTGCCCATTTCCTCATATTGTGTACGTGTGTGTTAAGTGCCATCAAGTCGCTTCCGACTCATGGCGACCCTATGAATGAAAGTCCTCCAAAATGTCCTATCTTTGACAGCTTTGCTCAGATCCTGCAAACTGAAGGCAGTAGTATCCTTTATTGAGTCAATCCATCTCTTGTTGGGTCTTCCTCTTTTCCTGCTGCCCTCAACTTTTCCTAGCATGACTGTCTTTTCCAGTGACTCTTGTCATCTCATGACGTGACCAAAATACGACAGCCTCAGTTTAGTCATTTTAGCTTCTAGGGTCAGTTCAGGCTTGATTTGATCTAGAACCCACTGATTTGTTTTTTTGGCAGTCCACGGAATCCATAACACTCTCCTCCAACACCACATTTCAAAGGAATCTATTTTCTTTCTATCAGCTTTCTTCACTGTCCAGCTTTCACACCCATACATAGTAATAGGGAATACGATGGCATGAATTAATCTACTCTTGGTGGCCAGTGACATATTATTCCTCATATTATACCTCTATTAAAGGGAGCAATAACTTTTTCCCCCAGGCCAGCAGGCATCCTTACTTGCAGGGTAATTAGGGCAACTGGAACTGTATCCTCCAGACCCTCCCTCTAAGTTGTCCTGCTTTGCAGCAATTCTATACTACACAGTAGAGATAAATTAAGGAAAGTCTTACACTTAGCAGGTTTGCACAATGACCCTGTGTACACTAGAGTGCTTACAGGCAGGAGGTGCAGGCTTTAACTCCTCCTCCCTTCCCAATGTGCTCATCCTATGTCTGGGACCACCAGACTGTCCATGTGAGCTTTGTCAAATGCAAAAAGTGTAGGTTCTGGTTTACAGAGAGCTAGCGTTGCCAGCTCCGAGTTGGGAAATACCTGGAGATTTTGGGGGTGGAGCCTGAGGAGGGTGGGATTTGGTGAGGGGAGGGACTTCAGTGGGTATAATTCCATAGAGTCCACCTTCCAAAGCTGCCATTTTCTTCAGGTGAACTGATCTCTGTCGCTTGGAAATCAGTTGTAATAGCAGGAAATCAGCCACCACCGAGAAGTTGGCAACTTTACACAAAGCCTAACAGTGCAAATTTAAGCCTTTTTACTCAAAAGTAAGTCCTATTGAGCTTAATGGGGCCTGTGCTCAAATAAGTGTGCTTAAGGGTGTAGCCTAACAATGCAATTCTAGAAACACTTCCTTAGGGGTTAGCCTCTTGAATAGAGGTAAATAGGCTTATGAGTAGATCTGTTTAGGATTGCTCTCTAAGTGCATTAGATTTGGCACAATCTGCACATTTCCCCACCATATGAACAGCTGCTGTTGTCAGATGGGGCTGGCACCCCAAGAGGGCTGGAAAGTGAGATTCTCTCCCTCCACACGCTATTAAGGCTTTTTATTGTTTGTATCAGTCCAGTGTCTGATAAATGTGGTAGCGATAGAGTAAATTAAACACATTAACAGGCAGTATCACTTTTCTGCATAGTTTTGATTCCCACCCCCCGCCAAGCCACCACTTTTATCCAGATTGCCACTTTTTTAAGCCATATTTACAGTCTCAAGCTCTTATAAAAGGGGGAAAAAGACTTCGTGGGCTTGGTGGAAGGAAAAGGAAAGAAGGCTTTGTGGGCATAGATAAACACTTTACTATCTGGTTGTTTTAAAACATCGCTGTAATTGAGACCCTGGATTGTTGAGGAGCTTCTTATTTAGGGTTGCCATCTTCCAGGTACTAGCCGGAGATTTCCTGCTATTACAACTGATCTCCAGCCAACAGAGATCAGTTCACCTGGAGAAAATGGCCACTTTGGCAATTGGACTTGGTGGCATTGAAGTCCCTCCCCTCTCCAAAACTCACCCTCCTCAGGCTCCACCCAAAAATCTCCAGGTATTTTCCAACCCGGACCTGCCAACCCTATAATTATTCCTTTCCATGATACAGAAATTTGGGGCTTGACCAAACACTAGGGTTGCTGGCTTGGGGTTGGAGAATACCTGGAGATTTTGGGAGTGGAGCCTGAGGAGGGCGGGGTTTGGAGAGGGGAGAGACTTAAATGCCATAGAGTCCAATTGCCAAAGCACCATTTTCTCCAGGTGAACTGATCTCTACCGGCTGAAGATCAGTTGTAATAGCAGGAGATCTCCAGCTGCCACGTGGAGGTTGGCAACCCTATTCAATACAGCATTATTTGTTTGTTTGTTTCTTTGTTTGTCGTCTATCCCACTCTATCTCCTGGCCGAAGCCTGGCTCAGAGTTCGGAACAGCTGTTGTAGCAAAATAAATATCAGCACACATGATATTCACCGACAGATTTGCAGCAGCTCTGTAACTGTGTCATCAAAGACCAGAAACTGGCATTGAGTGCAAAATGCATCACACTGACACACAAAGAATTCTAAAAAAGCAGATTTTACCCTTCTTGACACCAACATAGACTTGAAAGAATTAAGGCAATACTCATGAAATCTCAAAGTCCCTGGAAAGTATCGACAGGATTTCCAGTAGGATGCCGTTTCAGTTTCCTCTTGCAAGAGACTGGCAAAAATTGAACCAATTAAGCAAGAAAATAAGTATTTGTTTAGTTTGTGTGATTGATACATATTGTGAAAGCCAGCTGTTCATAGAGGGCAAGGCAGTTTTTCTTGTGCTCTAATTTGTCACACAAACCATATAAAGACTTCATGGTTGGTGATAATCTTCTGTAGTACTCTTTGTGCTGGCCGAACGCAGTGTAACACGCAGAGCAAAGGACAGTGGAGCATGAAAAATGTTAACACAGCTGTGCCAGGATTGTTCCTCTTCATTTTCTTGAAAAAAGACTCAATCCAAAATCACTTCCAGTTGATTTTGTAATCATTTTTAACTTGATATTCTTTCCAGTGCATTGTCTTAAAAGGTAAAGGTCCCCTGTGCAAGCACCAGGTCATTCCTGACCCATGGGGTGATGTCACATCCCGACGTTTACTAGGCAGACTTTCTTTGCGGGGTGGTTTGCCAGTGCCTTCCCCAGTCATCTTCCCTTTACCCCCAGCAAGCTGGGTAGTCATTTTACCGACCTCAGAAAGGTGGAAGGCTGAGTCGACCTTGAGCCGGCTACTTGAAACCAACTTCCATCGGGATTGAACTCAGGTCGTGAGCAGAGCTTGGACTGCAGTACCACAGCTTACCACTCTGCGCCATGGGGCTCCTGTATTGTCTTAGGTGCCCTTTTTAATCTTGGCCCAGTAAAAACTAAAGTGGTACCTCCTGCTTTCCCAGAAGGCTTCTTCAACATTTTACCTCAATATTTGTCACCTCAAATATTATTCTTCTGAGGGCAGTCTTTATGATGGCAGTATTATGTTTTATTTTGTTGTAAGCCACTTGAAAGAAAAGAGAAGAAAATAATGGTATTTTAAATAGATAAAATAAATCTCCCATATCTGATGTGTCTGCAGCATTTAAATGCCTTTCCTCAGCACACTTCCATATTTACTTACTTAGTTTATACCCCACCTTACTCCCCAGGGAGAGCCCAAAGCGGCTTATAGAATTCTCATCTTCTTCATTTTTCTCTCTCACAACAACCCTGTGAGGCAGGAAAGGCTGACCAATGTGTGACTGGTCCCACATGTCACCAGAGCTTTCCAAAGGCTAGACTCCAAAACTGATTTATTATTTTAAAAAACAGAGAGACCAGAAGGACCCTGGAATAGACTCAAAGAATCTGTGGTTTTCCTTTGCTGTTGTGGTTGGATATACTGTGAAAAACCATACATCTATGGTGAGATGCCAACGACAAGGATTTTTTTTTTTACTATTTTGCTTGTAAAGTACATAGTGTTCAGATTTAAAAAAACTTATTAGTAGTAAACATTGATTATGGATTGGTGGAACATGCAAGACCCTGTTCTCTTCTGACTATTGTTGAATATACATTATATGATTTGTTTTTTTGCCTAGCTGTATATATTAACACATAAAAGATGCTGAATATGATCGCTCTCTGTATTTGTGACACTTACCGTATATACTCGTGTATAAGCCGAGTTTTTCAGCCCAAAAAAAGGGCTGAAAAAGCCGAACTCGGCTTATACACGGGTCAATACGGTAGGAGGGGGGAGGAGGGAGGAGGGAGGAGGGAGGAGGGAGGAGGGAGGGAGGAACTTACCGCTCGCAGCCTCGCCCGGGAGCCTTTCTCCTGCCGGCAGGGGCCTGGAGGGGCCGGCAGGAGGTTCCTGCCGGCTGCTCTGCCGCCGCCCAGGCGGCAGGGAGCCTTTCTTCTGCCGGCAGGGACCTTCCTGGGCCGGCAGAAGGTCCCTGCCGGCCGCTCTGCCGCCGCCCAGGTGGCAGGGAGCCTTTCTCCTGCCGGCAGGGTCCTGGAGGGGCCAGCAGGAGGTCTCTGCCGGCAGCTCCGCCGCCGCCCAGGCGCCTGGGCGCCTTTCTTCTGCCGGCAGGGACCTTCCTGGGCCGGCAGGAGGCCCCTGCCGGCTGCGCCGCCGCCACCCACGCGCCCAAGCGCCTTCCTCCGGCCGGCAGGGGCCTGGAAAGGCCTCCTGCCGGCCCAGGAAGGCCTCGCCGCCGATTCGCCGCGTCTCCCGGTAAGTAGGGGGTTCAGGGGCTCTTCCCCCTCCCCCCCTTGGATGGCACTGGGGTTGGGGTGGGGTGGGGCGGGAGGGCCTGGGAGGCCGGCGGGAGGGTGACCTGGGGCAGGGGCCCTGTGCTCTAAAATGGCGGCCGGCATTTTAGAGCGCAGCATTGCCGGTAAAGGGAATTTCTTATTGACCCTCGGCTTATACGCGGGTCAATAAGAAATTCCCTTTTCTGGCCTCAAATTTGGGGGGTCAGCTTATACTCGGGTCGGCTTATACCCGAGTATATACGGTAATGGTTTTTGTAAATTTCAATTTGTAGGGGATAATTTATATCAACAGCCATTCACATCAATTTTGTTAAGGCCTGGATACTGTCATTTAGCAAATTAATAATCTGGAATTCCCAGACATCCATATTAATCATTGGGTTTGTTTTAAGGACAATGACTCTAACTAGCATACACTCAGGATAAAGAAAATACTAATTACCTTAGTGCAGCCCCATCATAAAGCAGCTATCTAGACAGCAACAATAAGTGCAGGTTTTGTGGAATGTTGTATTTGTTTAAGCTGATAACATTTACAGCTCCTTCCTGAGCCTTGCAGCAGCCGGGAACAGCATGGCTGAGGCGCTGCCATGGCACCTCCAAAGAGGTTTCCCAGCTGCTGCAAGGCTAAAAAAAAGCCTTTTAAAAAAACAAAAAATTAAAAATGGGGAGAGGAGGGGGAAAGCTGCCAGCTTGGAGGGCTTTAAGAGGGGAGTGGACATATTCATCGAGGAGAGAGGTATTCATGGCTATTAGTTAGAATGGATACTAGTCATGCTGCATACCTATTCTCTCTAGTATCAGAGGAGCATGCCTATTATTTTGGGTGCGGTGGAACACAGGCAGGATGGTGCTGCTGCAGTCGTCTTGTTTGTGGCTTCCTAGAGACACCTGGTTGGCCACTGTGTGAACAGACTGCTGGACTTGATGGGCCTTGGTCTGATCCAGCAGGCCCTTTCTTAGGTTCTTGTGTCTTGTTTATGGGCTTCCTAGAGGCACCTGGTTGGCCACTATGTGGACAGACTGCTGGACTTGATGGGCCTTGGTCTGATCCAGCAGGCCCTTTCTTAGGTTCTTGTGTCTTGTTTATGGGCTTCCTAGAGGCACCTGGTTGGCCACTGTGTGAACAGACTGCTGGACCTGATGGGCCTGAGTCTGATCCAGCAGGGCCTTTCTTATGTTTTTATGTTCTTAAAGCCACTGAAAACAGGGATGCTGCTCCAAGAAAAGCCTGGAGCAGCACCGCTGTTGCTAGCGGGTGTTCCCGGGCTGAAGGGCTTGGGAAGCTGACTACAGTCAGCTCTGCCCCTGGGAATGCCCCCTCACGCCAGCGCCTCATTTCTCCTGGGATTTAGCTCCCAGAGAGGCTGCAGCGTCAGAGGAGCACCATGCAGCTCCATGGTGTTCAGTCGCTGACGGAACTGCCCCCGCTATCTGTTTAAGCGCCTCTTATTCCGTGATAAGAGGACACTTATGCTGGCAGCGGGGTCACACTGCCTCCACTACACTTTCAGCCCGATCCTCAGGAATGGGCTGTTAGAAAAGAGCACTCCTTATCAGAGTCCATACCTGTTTCAGAAATGACTAGTAACTAGTAATAACTTTCTTAAAAACATACCCAAATT
This sequence comes from Euleptes europaea, assembly GCF_029931775.1. Classification (NCBI taxonomy): domain Eukaryota; kingdom Metazoa; phylum Chordata; class Lepidosauria; order Squamata; family Sphaerodactylidae; genus Euleptes; species Euleptes europaea. Next base: position 40,221,882 of record NC_079323.1, read on the forward strand.
TTTATCTCAATGAGACCTTTAAATATTCCACTTGGGAAAGCTGTTTTGGGGTATATATTCAAGGTCTATTAGTATATATTAGTTACACCTTTACTACCTGCGTTTCTCTACAATCAAGATGGGAGCTGGATGTTACAAGAGCTAATGAGTATGAACATAAACCTGGATCGCAAATGTATAGTCCTGTTTAAATAAGCATAGTTGTAACTATCTTCTCATCAGGAATACCGGAAACATATGGATTTAAACTTCTGCTGCCACTACCTGATGCATGTGCGAAGTTGCATCTCCAGTTTGATGTGGGAAACTTATAGACTTTGGCAGTAACTCTAGTTTACGTGATTTACACTGATGTTCAGGTCGAATAAAATTTTGTTTTGTTTTTCATTCAGCCTAACCTTGCTAACATCCAATGGTTTTCTGGAAAATCAAAGGAAATTAGGCTCCCTGCAGATTCTGAGTAAAACTGCCACTGACTAATAGCATAGTGTTTACATTTGGCTCGTTGCATGGCTGATGGCCATGTAATCAATGCTTTGGCCTACTGTCTATTCTGTGCCATGCTTTCCTAGTTGGCAGCACTGTGAAATGTGCCCTCCGAGTCCTTTGTGCCCCAGGAGGCTGCTTTTGTAATGTTGGCACACGGAAAATGTTTATTTTACACGCTAGGATGTGGCATCTGAAACCTTCAATAGATGGACTTTCCCCATTATCGTGGTTGCCCCTCTGCAGGGCTTCTAGCATTTAGTGCTATGCTGAAGGTTTTTGATTCGAAAAAGGGCTATTATATTGTAAATGAATGAATTTCAAAATCCCACTGAGTTCAGCTCTGTCAATCTCCCCTTCTTTCCATCTCTAATTGCTATTCTACTCTGGTACAGTCATGTTCCTGAGCTTCATTAATTTTTCCTAGGGACAACTTTTCTCATCTGTTCAGCGCAAGGAGATGTGCATTGCAACATGACTTGTGTAGGGATCTCTATGTACAATTCTTTTAAGGTGTTCCTCCACAGCATGCTTTGTGCTGTTGCTTTCTGGACTGCTGAGTTTGGGTTCTCACCCCTGCCCCTTCTTGGAAGCGTGTGACTCATCTTTTGGGTCTATGCTATTCTGTGAATATGCTATTCTGTGAATAGAATAGAATATGCTATTCTGTGAATAGCATATGGGATTATAACTGTGGGCCACATGATAAATGACTCTGGTCATGACACTGTAGCATGTGGCTAATAGAAGTGACTGAATTGTGAATCATTTGGAGACCATTTCATGAACAGTATTTTTGACTTAATATATACTAAAAAAAATCTCCCTTTCTGCAGGTAGTTTGAAGTCTGGGTGTGACTAAAGGTTACAGAGGAAGGGCATGAGTCAAATGGTTTAGTTTATGTTCCTATGTGTGCCATGCAATCAGAACCATCCCAGCTTGGAACAACCTTGTAGCTCCTTACATGGTTGAAATTTGTATTGGAGGCCTATATGATGGATCCTATGACCACATTGTCCACCAATTGCCCCAGTACCCCAAATAAAGCCTCGAGACAATGTCCTGGGTTTAACGAGTGTATTTAAATCAGCAGATCTGCTTAATCAATTAAATTAGGCTAATACTTTCATTGAAGGCAGGCTGTGCTAGGCAGACTATCCTTTTTCTGGCAAATCCACCCTGGCTCCAAACTTAGCTGGTGTCTATCGCCAACCTCGTTTACCCTAGCCTGCATGTTGAATGCTGACAGATGCACATGCCCATCCCCCCATTCTGATATGCCATAAAGCTGCTACCAGGTTCGGAGAGACGTTGCTCAGCACCAACAGCGCTCCTTCACAAGTCCTATCCCACTGTAAAGTCAGTGATGGTCTGATCAGGACACGTCCTCCATCATGCTCAATGGTTCAGGGTGCTCACCGTGTATCCCTGCCTAAACTGAGCAACCGGCCCTATCCCTTCTAAACTAGTTATGGCCTAAACAGTGAGAGACCAGGCTAAGTATTATTAGTAGTATTTTAATCATTTAATGTTACCACCAACCTAAACATCATGAAGCAGGTGAAAAAAGGGCTCTGTTCCCTTTGCCAATCAGGGAAAAGCCCTCCAAATTCCACATGGTGACTGACTAATCCCATGATATTATAGGTTGGGTGGATTGGTTGGCAGGAGGCAGCAAAAGCTGTTACAGGAAGGTGAGGCAGCAATAAATAACTTCTCCCTGCTGCTCCCCTATTGGTTGGCTGCTTTACTCCCCAGCCAAACTGGCCTTTATCTTCATTTGAAGCTGGACTGAGGCAAATCAATCCACAGCTCAATGGCAATGAATGCATCTTCTGTAAATTTGAGTCATGCTCCAATATCTTTAGTTGAGTGTGATCCGTGCGAAAGGATTCAGCCTTGATCTGCTTCAGAATTGGTGTCTGGACTGTCAAGCAGATTTGCAGATGATTGTCAATCGGGCATTGGGTGTGGTGAACTCAACGTGTAGCATGGGACTGCCCTGACCATAAAGGCATACTACAAGCAGGGAACCTGCAAGGAGCTGTGGTATCACTTCATTTCCCCCTGTAGCCCCTTCCCCACACTAGTTCTCAAATCCTTGCAGCCCCATAACATCTCCCCTTTGCCTGTTTCCTTCTCTCTTTCCCACTCACCAAACAACCTTTCATTTCCGAGACACTGTCAAGCAGTGTCTTCAGAGAGACACTGTCCTTCAGTGTTACTACTCTGAAGATGCCTGCCACAGTTGCTGGCGAAACGTCAGGAAAGAAAATTCCAAGACCACGGTTACACAGCCCGGATAACCTACAAGAACCAACCTTTCATTTATCTGCCCCCAATTCTTCAGATGTATTATTTACTTCATTAATGCCCCACCTTTTCCCCAACTGAGGACCAAAAGAGCTTACATCATTTAGTTCTCCATTTTATCCTCACAAAAATTCCACGAGGAAGATTAAGCTGAGTCAGAGTGAATGGCCCAAGGTCACCCAGCAAGTTTCAGTGGCAGAGAGGGGATTTGAACATGGGTCTCCTCTATCCTAGACAGACACTAACTACACATTGACGCGTAGCACTGCCCCCTCACCCTAGCAGACTATCCCTGTAAATGTCTATCCTAGCTGCAAAAGTCCTGCAGTAGCAAGTCACTCAAGGGTTTTGAATATATAAAATGAATATCTATGTAGGATCTTCCAATGCTCGCAATTCTTGCCTTAGTGCAGAGAGCAGAGAAGGATGCTTCATTAGGAAACTCTCATTTTCTTCTTGGTCTGACTGTATTCTTAAACTAAACCCAAATCTTATGCTTCGTTTAAGTCTTGAAGTTAGAGCATTATGAGTTATAAAGAAATAGTTTTCAAATGCATTATTGGTTCTCAAAGACAAATAGCCATATTCCAAACCCCACAAAATAAGCAAAATAAGCAGCTGAATTAATTTTTTTTAATCAGTTTGTTAATAATGGAGACAGATTTCAAATTGAAGAAAGTGCATATTAGGTATTGTACAAGAGCTGTGCTGATGCCTTCTTACATTAGGACACAAACCACTAGGTACTTTTCCTGCCTAAGCTCCATTGAAAGGGAAAGGGGGTGTGCAGGAACATCTTAGATTCTACTCTTCATGTTTGCAAATAGCTTCATAGAATACGAGTGCCTTCATTTGCCATGCTTCAGCTGACAAAATATATTTTGCATTTAATTTGAAACTGGGCTCCTGTAATATAAAACGACCCTTAATATTGCATTAGTGAGTGAGCAGTGAGCATCCAGTTCAATAAAATGGATTTTTGTCTGCTTTATAAATAAGAGAAAGTAGATAATGTGCCATTTACAACTTTTGTCATATGAATAGAAAATCTACTTTGGCATGTATCTGGAATGAAATTGAAGACAGCTAGGACTTTCTATTACTCTAAAAGATCTATTTGTACATTTCCACCACAGCTTTCCCGTATGTTACTTAAATAGTCTTAAAATGCTTTTTATTTGTATGAAGGTGTCCAGTATGGAAATATTGCAGACAGGTGGTATACAAGCACAATGTTTTTTATTATAATAAACTTACACTAAGGTTTCCATCTACCCATTTTACTTTCTAAGCCACTTTATTTGGCCTAGAAATTTATTTGGGAGAAATGTTTTGTTCTTTATGTGACTCTCCCCTTTGTCTGCCTCATTCCCCCCCTTTTTACTTCCATTCCCTCATTATTTCTTTTAATTTAAAAGTACTTCCCAGTGCAATCCTGTGCAAATGTACTCCAGGCTAAGATTTCATAGAGAGACATAATTGGAAAGCTGTGTATTTGTGTTTTGCATAACGTGGGTTCTGATCAAGGAGGTCATGTGAAGGTATACATGATCAAAGTATAATACCGCTTCTATCCAGGGTTGGCCTTAGGGGTGGGTGAGCTGGGTAGCTGACTGGGGCGCCAAGCTGCAGGAGGCACCAGTCTGAGCTGCTGGGCAGAGGCGGATCTACTGTGAAACTAATGAAGCTTAAGCTTCAGGGCCCCTAATCCCAGAGGGTGCCCCCTAAAGCAACTTTTTTAAATGAGTGACTTTCTTAACAAAATCAATGGAGTTTTTTAGTGATAAAATCATAAGCCAATGAGTTGAAGTACTTAATATTGACTTTAGAATATGCTCTAATACCAATTTCGTATGTCCTCAAAATCCCTGTAATTGGTCAAGTTTCAAAATTTTATCAGTGGCTTGAAGTGCTCGAATCCCCAGCTGTAAGGGCTCTCTGAGCTCACCAGAATCTGTTCATAGCCTATATTTTGGCAGCTGGATCCTCAAATCCTTCATGGTGCACAACTTAATAGTTCTATGGTTTTATTTCATCACTGTATGGCCCATTTTCAAGGACTCCACCCCACCACCCTGTTCTCCACTATTTGGGCCACAAGGTCCTTGCAAGGGCAGCAAAGCCCTTTGGACCTTGGTGGATGTTGCTGGTTGCGAAGGGCCCCCCATAACCGTTCAAGCTTCAGGGCCCCAAAAATGTAGGTCCGCCAATGCTGCTGGGTTTGCCAGGGCTCCAGGCTGAGCTGCAGGGGGTCAGCTCAGAGGGTGACTGTCAATTTGCCATGTCTAAATAAATAAATACATTTATTTATGGCAAAAGCCAGAATTGTTTGCCATGTCTAAATGACATGTAGCAATTAATTTATGCATCTTCATAACCTTGCAGAATGGTTTGGAAATCTGATATTTTTTAACACCACTTCCAAAAGGCATCTGCCTGTCCTTGACCAGGGCCAGGGCCTTTTCGGCTCAGGCCAAGGCTTGGTAGAACACTATGCCCTGCGGGACGTAAAGCATTTCCACAGGGCCTGTAAAACTGAACTGTTCCACCAGGCATATGATTGAGGGCAGCGATGGTTTTCCATCTGGCTGGCACCCCTCCTTCTCTTCTCTCTGCCTCTGCTTATTATAGATGTATTGTCTGCTGCTATAGTTGAGGGTGCCTGGTTTTATTGCTGAAACTTTTATGCAATTTATGGATTGGTTTTAAATTGTTTTAAAAAGTAGTGAGCCACTCTGAGCCTGGATTTGGCCAGAAAAGGGTGGCATATAAATCTGATAAATTAAATCGAATCTACATTTGATATTCTAAAATTTAGAATACTTGTCAAAAAATATTGAACATAAAACCATTTATTCCTGTTTTGTAAACCACTTTTGAAACTTTCTTTTCAAAATGAATATGTAAATATAACAAACTATCGTAGTTCCATTTTTTTAATTGAAATTTTATAATTTAGTTCCATATAATAGTTCCATTGTGTTGTCTTCTAGTCCATTGCCACTGCTCAAAATGGGGCTTTTTGAGCATTGGCTTGTGCTTGTTCTAGTACAGCGGTTGAGAGATCAAGGTTTGAACGATGTCATTCTCAGTAGGATAGGATAGCAAGGGATGTTAGTTTTTAAGGTGCTACTGAACTCTTGCTCTTTTCTACTAATACCCATTGTATGACATTGCATAACTTTACTTGCAATACTTACATGGAACAGAATGCCACGCCATACTACAACTGGTATCAAGAAATTGAATTTTAGTGGTTGGTCTGCTAAATATCTGCATATAGAAATATCATAACTGATAAATATATTTACCATAGGAAGCAACTCTTGAGAACCCTTGCAAAAATGGTCATCACCAGCAGGGTAGTGGTTTGTACTGTAAAATTGCAATTCCCTATATGATATAGTCAATGACAATTATTTGACCGCTATGGATTTTTCTTTTATTTTATGGGCATGTTATTGTTAATTAATTCATAAGTTGGGAAGTTACCAGAAATGTAGCTTTGAATACCAACATTTGAAATGCAGTGTTTTGGTTTTTTTAAAAAAGCATTCTATGTAACAATCAGTAAAAAAAATTGGTATTATACTGCTTTTAAGTAATTTACATCTCTCTTTGCTTGCCAAGAGCAAAATTCATTTCAACCTCATTGGATACATATTTGCAACAAGGCACTGGAGAGGCATTACGGAATTCGTGGCCTGTAATGCAGGGTCCCATTAGTTGCCCTAGAATTCTTCAAGGATCAAGGTATATTGTAGACGTAGATCATTCCTCCATGGTACATAAGCACCTTTTCCTTTATCCATTTATGCATATTTAATGTAGATTTTAATAATTTAAAGTTCATTTGCAAAGCTTTAAATATTAAACTCTTATTTTGGTATATACATAGTAATAGAAAGATAAGGTTGTTAGCCCTGTATGTGCCCCTGTTTAAACAATGGCAGTATACCAGGGATAGTTTTTCAAAGAGACTGGTAACAGCATGAAACACATAATTAAATGTGTTTGGACATTTTAATGATAGACATTGTAACTTAAAATGTGTTGTGGAATAGTGAACATTAGCTTCATTTCCTCACTGGACTTGGTAGGATGCCTTGGATGGAACATTTTGATTCATTCTCATTTTTTGGGACAGGCAGACCATGAGACAAGATTCTTGAGATTGGTATTTGGGAATAAGTAGGATGTGTAAATCACAGTGTAAGCAAAATACAATCAACAGGATGGGACATCCAATAAATAAAGGAGTAATATTTTGATTGCTTAAATCTGAAAACAGACATCTCCACACATCACATAAAATTTATCACATCCTCTTATCCCATGACTATGAAGTTTGCTTAGCAGTCTTTGCTTAGCAGTCTTTCCAAATGCACAATTTCCATAGGCTCATTCCTGTCCACATGCTTATTAACACTTTTTAAAAAAACTCTAAAAGTTAATGCTGCCAACTAGGAAAGTTAATGAAACAGGACCTACCTTTACAGGTAGACTGTGGCTTAGCCATAACAAAGTTAAGAACCCAAACAGATCTGCCTTGGGATCATTCAGTTCTCCCTTTGCATTGGCTTTTCAAAGGTGCAGGAAAATGAAATGAATGTTCTGTGTACTTTACACTGGGACAAATTGCTTTTCGTTCTGTCCGCTCCAACGTCTCCAGTTTTCCAGCTGCCTGTCCCTATCATAGCTAATTTCCCATTTCTCTTCCTGACCACCTTTCCAAAAGAGACCAGAAACACAATCACATTCTAATCACAAGCACACTGTCTATTTGCTACAAACACAAGAAGTATATGCAGTGACACTTCGTGTCTTCACAGAACATTGTGGACCAAGCGATACAATGCCACTGTCTGCCATGTTATTAATGCCATTCTAATTAGGCCAATCAGTTTTAATTAGCATCCTGTCATTTAACAATGTAATAAAATACTTCTCCTAAGAAAATTGATTCTGCTCTGATGCTAATTATTGTCCTAGGCTCCCTTCCTTTATAAATGGGAATTGATTGCTTTCCTCCAAGCCATCTTCTGTGCTTGGCAGTAAGTCTCACGTAAGTCCCTTCTTTCTCTTTTCTTCTGTATTTTGTCCCTTTGTCTCTCTCAATTAATTCTTCCTGCAGCTCAGACTCTGGTGTAACCTGAAAAGAACAGGGCTTTATCACTTGTCAGAGAGAGCCTTCCTCAGTTAAATTTTTCCTCCCAGGAATTTACCAGATCAGAGACCCATAATCCTAAAGACTGTCTCAGAACTAAAGCTGACAGGGTTAGGCCCAGGTCAGCCTACTTGTAAATCAAAGGCTGAGATGGAATGGAGGCTCTGGCTGGAATCATAGATTTATAGAGACAGTAACATTAACATTACAAAAGAAGTGTTTTAACAGCTTTCACATGGGATTTGTTTACTGCAAATATCTAGGAGAATGACACTATAATGTTAAATAAATGCAAAAATAATAAGTAGCTTTTGTTTGGTCTAATTAATAGATTTTTAGTGCAGGGCAATTGGCCAAAAGAGGCAGGTGCTGCCATTATAACTGGGTTTTTGTTTTTTGTTTTACCTAGGATGGGCATGATTTTTAATCTGATCAGAATAAAATTATTTTTCTTTAGTCAAATCTATGAAAAAAGGTATTTCATCAATATATGGTGTACGTCCCATTTTACAAACAGCAAGTAAGCCATCGTGGTTATTCTGGAGGTCAGGTTGTTCCACGTTTCTTCTCTTTCAGGTTTCATCTTACCCAACAACTGACCCTCCTCTTGGAACGGGGGTGGGTGGGCTGTTGAAGTGACAGCAGAACATTTGCTGAGCTTATGGTTGGCCGATGAGAGCCAATGTGGATCCCCAGGCACCCTGTCTTATATCACATTCGGGTCTTCCTTGCATTTAGAACAAACACCAGATGTTATATTAGAACAGAAATGCTTCCATTAAACTGCAGCTGTATCTTGTCCTGTTCCCCAGGCCCTTGAGGTGACCTGGACCACTGGAATTTTCCTTTTTCTTTGGGGGGGGGGGGAGTCCTGGCCATATAGGGCTGGATCCAGCCAGCTTTCTCACTCAGCCAGTTCCTCTCCTTTTACAGTCCCATCTCATATGGTTTTGTACATGCAAGTCCCATGATCTTCAGCAGAGCTTTTTTGATGACGAGAGGAGACACCATTATCTCCTTTTCAGCAGAAAATTGGTTGAATCCACCCCACATGCACAGTAGGCGAAGTCCTGCCTTTTCTGTCCACTATATTCCTTTTCTATATCACATGTGGTTTAGAAACAGAATAGATCTATACCATTCTCTAGGGTGGCATTATCTCTTTAGAACTGGCTCTCCTAGGGAACTGTACTATGGTCAAATGTCTTGTGGGTTTCAAGTCCAGAGACTTAAAAAGGCTTTCCTTTTACAAAGGCATTTTGGGTTGTTGTTTTTTACAAAGTCATTAGACCATATTCTACATTGGTTTTAACATGCTTATTTCTTAACTAGTATTTGTATTGGTCGGTTGGTAAACTGTTTACAATTTTTAATAAGTAGATGTGAGAGTTCTAAGCTGAGCACTTGGATTAAAAATAAAACAAATATCAAATAAAGTTAATAAGGTGGAATAAATTAAAATTTCCTCATCTAGTTAGAAATGCTATGGGAAATATATTACTTGTATAATTGCTTTTGAAAAAAAATCAATGTTTTTAAAATAAATAGTTGGAATCATTTATTTTATAGTAGTGGAAGAAAGAAGAGGGGAATAAAACCCAACCTCGGGTACCCAGCATCATTTATTCTATTACATTAGTTCAATTTTATTATTGTGTAAGTTTTGCATGAAGAACATTGTTTGTACTGCCAATTATGGGAACAATGCTATTATCCACAAGTTGTCCAGCAATCAGTAGAACAAAACTGGAAGTGGTATGGAAAGCAGCTCAAAGAAAAAAAATGTACTTATTAACTAATGGATTTTGTGCACCATTGCCAGATTTATGCTGGAGTAGCTGTACCACATATGGACTTCATTTGTTGTAGATGATCTTGAATTATATTCAAAGAATCATAGAGTTGGAAGGGACCACCAGGGTCATCAAGTCCAACCCCCTGCACAATGCAGGAAATTCACAACTACCTCTCCCCACCGCACCTAGTGACCAGAAGATGGCCAAGATGCCCTCCCTCTCATCATCTGCCTAAGGTCACAGAATCAGCATTGCTGACAGATGGCCATCTAACCTCTTCTTAAAAACCTCCAGGGAAGGAGAGCTTATCACCTCCCAAGGAAGCCTGTTCCACTGAGGATTTTCTAACTGTTAGAAAATTCTTCCTAATGTCTAGACGGAAACTCTTTTGATTTAATTTCAACCCGTTGGTTCTGGTCCGACTGGGCAACAGAAAACAACTCGGCACCATTCTCAATATGACAATTCTACACCCCACAACAATTTTTCTCCAAAACAAAACAAAAACAGTGTTGCTGTTGGGACTGCTGAACATGAACCATGTCATCAACCATGATTTCAAATGAATTAGAAGGGTATAACTGTGTTGGATGACACAGCAAATCATTGACACAACTCTATCAGTACAGTCAGAGAGTACAAGAACAATGCTTTCTTTGAAGGTTCAGTATAGTGTATGCCATTCATATTCGTTTTGCATAACACAGATGGTGACTTCTATTCAAATCCTTGGAACAATTAAAACACACTGTCTAAAATGGACTCATGCTGGGCCACTTCTGCCTGCATAATTAGGCACAAGTCAGGTCCTGTTTTGTTTTAGATGTGGAAAAGCAATTAACACCACAAGTCAATGACTCTGTGCTCCTGAGATCAGGTTTAATGCTTAGATCCTCAACAGTGTCCTACAAAAGTTGGCCAGTGACTGTGTCATGTGGAAGGGGGGAGGTTTCTAATCTATCACTAGGCATGCAGATGCCTGCCTCTCAGGTTCCATTTTGAATCCCAGTCTCCACCTTGGGGAGATCTCATTGAACTCAATGTGCCGCTGAATCGATAAACAATTCACAGAGTTTGGAAGGCTTGGTAGGCAGTCAGGTAAAACAATTAGGTATATGAAAGGGACCTGAGAAAATATTTCCTGATTGAAAAGATGGGGGGGAATTAGCCTCAGAAGAAACATGCCAGGGTCACTTCCCCATCCCTGTCAGCCCTTCCATCCATGAGATGACTCCTTCCCAATTTAAATGATCCTATAAGGAGAATATTGGCCCTGCAGGTTCAGAATGGTATAGAGATAGCCAACTCATGCAAATAGCTTGTCGTGCAAATAGCTTGCCTCTTTGAGGTACCTCCACACTAGGGATGATTTTGAATTTCTCAGTCCTCATGGCTTGACTTAAAAATCCATGGTTTGATTTTGTTTCTCCCTTGAGTTTGTTTTACACACCATTTTCTATTTCCTTGTGCTGAATCTTTCATAGTAAATTTATACATTTTAACTAGAATGTTACTTTTGCCTTATTATATTATTTTGACATACACATGGTGTATAATGTTTAAATAGTGTAAAAGAAACATACAAAGGAACACCAGTAGCAAAAGTGGATGGAACAAAAACAGGCACAATGACTGCAAACAAAACAAACAAAAATGTAGATTCCCTCCTAAGGTTGATCAAACATCTGGTGACCCTGTAAGCCTAACATGAGCAGACAGCTGGCTCCTTAAAACGCTGTTGGCTCCATACAAGGACCCTGACCCTGTTCATTGGGCTATTCTTCTTATATAGCATGTTGCAGCACAGTTCAATGTGCTAAAAAGAACAGGGTCAGGACCCCTATGCCTACCCACTGTCACACTAGGAGGTGCAGGAGGCATTGGGGAGCTGGAGAAATTGTAGAAGGGGGAGAAGACACGGATGGTGTAGCTGTAGGGTTGCCAGATCCCTCTTCACAACTGGCGGGAGGTTTTTGAGGCAGAGCCTGAGGAGGGAGGAGTTTGGGGAGGGGAGGGACTTCAATGCCATAGAGTCCAATTGCCAAGGCAGCCATTTTCTCCAGGTGAACTGATCTCTGTTGGCTGGAGATCAGTTGTAATAGCAGGGGAGCTCCAGTTAGTAACTGGAGGGTGGCAACCCTAACAGTGCAGGACCTTTCACAGGAAATAAAACATGGAGATCTCCAGATAGTAACTGGAGGTTGGCAAACCTATGTAGCTGCAACAGGGTAAAGAGAAGGTGCTGGGTGCCTGCTGCCATATCCCCTCACAGTTATCACTGCTGTTCAACTGGCCCTCCTACAATTTCCACCCGCTGCTGCTGCTGACACCGGCAGGCCGCCACACCTCCCTTACTGCCTTCCCAGCAAATTATGCAGATGCTGTTCAAGGCCAAGCAAGGCAATGCAGGAAGATGTGAAGCTTGGACCATGGGTGGTCTTGCAGCAGTCTAGTATTCCTGCTCATTTGCTCACCCTGCCCTCCACAAAGTTCATGGCATCCCTACTGCACACAGATGTGTTCAACCGTCCACCCATGAAACAGGATATATGTGTAAAAATGGCCTAAGAAGTCATCCTTGCAATTAAAGTGCTGGAAAAATTGACAAGGTTATTGATGGACAAAACTGAAATCATACCAACTTGCTTTTCAATATTTTTTTCCATTCCGTAGCCATCAAGAAGATGGCATTATGGGCCCATTTATCTGATTCTGTAGACATTTGATCCAAATGTCAGGGAGACTGTGCAGAGGAGATGTATCTTATTCAGGACACGTGTGTTATATCTGAGCTTTGCTTTCACTTCAATCTCATTTGGATCGGTGGTTTGTTTGGTGGTTTTATTTCTAATCCAAAAGGATTAAAAGAGGTGAGGAAAATACTTGTCATTTGAAAGGTATCTTCCACTGGGCAGTTAATTCTGTCTCTTCCTATTATCTGATGCGGCAGATTCCTTGACAACAAAGATTTGTCTTTAGAAAAGCCGACAAGAACATGTTGCAACATGTAGTGCGAGAGTAGAGCTGGAGTTTCATAGAATGTAAATCCTTAGTGGAAAACCGCAGTCAGCTAGGAAAGAGAAAGAAAGAAAAATAGGAAAGGAAGGATGCCTTGAACTCATTGAACTTCTAGGACAGGGTTCTTCCCCTCTATAAAATGTTCAGCTTAAAGAATATTCTTTAAGGGATTTAAATCCTTGCAGTACATGGAAAAGATTGTTTAATCTCCTGCCCTGACACACAATCCCAGCCCCATGATGGTAAACATCAGAAGTATATTATGCTTTTCTCTGCGGCATGGACCCCAGATGCTTTTTTCAAGTTTGCTGCACTTTCAAGCAGTGTCTGCCAGGCACTGTTCCAGAAATAACCATGGCTCCCCCTTCTGGTGATATGTTTGGGAAGGCCAGAATGGCCTTTTTTAACTTCACTGTAGTTGAGGGCATCCACAGGTGACAGCTGTCTATAGGTCGTCTGCACTGCCAGTCAACTGAGGAGCAAGCATTGGGATCCATTGCTTCTTAGACCATTTGTCAGCTGCAGCCACCTGCTCAAAAGTGGTCAGCACCTTCAAGCCCCAGGTTTTCTAAGTACAAACAAGTCCCTGTGGGATTCTTATTTCCACACCCATCTATAACAATTAACTCCAGACCCCACCCTGAGGTTGGTAATCCTACTCACCAATGAAATATAGAATTATTCACCCTCTATCATTTCTTGCAGGACTCAGTTAAGGAAGAGAAGGAAGAAGAAAGTGCATATAGTTCACCTCTTCCTTAGTACTTTATTTGGGGGTCCCAATGACATCTGCTTCTAGCAGATGCCGACTCCAGAACAATTGGGCACTTCCACCCTCTTCTTACCTAGGCTGCAGAGGACATCCTTCTGGTGACTGTCGCTGACAATGGGTACAGAGCCCTGTTGGGCTTTGTCCTAACCTGTACCGGCACCTTTCTGTAGAGAAGATGATTAATTAAATAGAAGAGGGGTTATAGAGCTCCACTCCTCTGTACTGAGTCTCCTCCCCATACAGATTCTATTCTGTGTTTGGATGGATTGTTGTTATACTAATACCTGTAATAATGATATTAGAACTGCTTTGGAGTTGCTTACCAGCCCATTCCTGAGCCTAAAGGACGAAAGTCCTTAGAAGGCCAGGAAGGGGCTGTGTTGGCTATCAGGCCCCCTGCACTGGCATCCATGCCACTTATGCCGCCCAGGGTGACATGGACGCCAGCGGGGGCCCCTGGATGCCATCCTCCTGGTGCTGCTTTGGCAGTACTGCCCAGGAACACCGGCATAGCCTCGTGCTGGCATCCGAATGGCACATTTCTGTGTGCTGTCCTCCCGGGGGCATTCCTGGGGCTTTCCCGCACTGGGCCAGGGGAAGAGCTGCGTTTAGGCATCCTCCTAAGCCCTTTTGGCCCAGGAACACCCCCTTTCCTTTTCCTGTAGATACACCACCTTTTGAGGTGGTGTATCCCCATGCAACCCTATGGAGCAATTGCACAGGTTTTTCAGGGAAGGGGAAGGTTTCAGCCTCAGTGTGTGTATGTGCAGGGGGTGAAACCTCCTTTGGAGGAAGCACAGTTGTGCTGCCTTCAGTCATTGGCATACCCCCACCCCCAGGAATGGGCTGTACCTTTCTAAATTTGGCTGACCCTCAGCATGGTAAAGAAGAGCTTTCAACAGGGGGTTTAGTAGGTAACTGATTTCCAAGGCTTCCTCTAGTAGCTTCACCATATTCAGGTATATCATGTCCTGCAAGGAAGAATGGGGTTGCCATTTTTATCTTTGGGAATAAGACAAAACTACAACCATACCTGGTGGGAAATGATGTTCTTGATAATGCTCAGGAGAGTCATCTCCAGCTAGGGTTGTCAGGTGCCCGCTGGTGGCAGGCAAACCCCCGGCAATTTACCCCTCTGCCCGCTGACCACCTGAGGGTCAGCGGGCACACATGCACGCATGCGGGCATACCACATGCATCATTTCCGGTTTAGTTCTGCCTTGCAAGGGGCCTTATACCTCTTAGTTTGAGTGGTAAATGGCCGCTTTACCACTCAGACTAAGAGGTAAAGGCCCCTTGCGAGGCGGCACTTCCGGTTCTAAACCGGAAGTGACACACTTGCACGTTTTCCAACAAGAGCCTCCTGCCGGAGGAGAGGAGGGACCTGGAAACCCTATCTCCAGCTAATGACAAGGCAGGGATTTCCTGTCTCTACTGAACCATCTCAGACACCATTTATGCAATTCCCTCTTTCATGGGAAAATGTACTTGAAAGGGCAGGATCCCCTGTACATTTTTATCAGAAACACTTGGAAATAATAGAGGATTTTTCCCTCTTGGGAATGTCATAAAACTCACAAAAATATTCCGAGGAAAGCTTAAACTGTAGAGAGAACTTTCTGATCACTAATTGCTAATTGTTGATTTCCTGCATTTATTTTTTTCAAGCTAAAATAAATTATGTGTTTGAGCATCCATCCTAAATATGTCTTCTAGGCATTCATACTGCTAGAGGGAAACAAGTATGCTAAGTTGATATAGGATCTGATGCTTATATGAATTTAAAGAATGTTCAAAAGAAGGTACTCTTGGAGTTTCTTGGTAGGGAAAAACTGGAATAAACATTCAATGTTACCAACTAGATTTAAAAAAATTAAGAATGAATGTATAATGAAGCAAATTGAGATTTTACTGATACAAAGGAATGTTTTTTGGGGAAAAGAAGAAAACCCAAGCTGATGTTTATCAATACTGATCTTCTGACAATGATATACAGTGACTCCCTGAATATAGCTGTTCGCTTCAGGAGAATACAAAACTGTTAGCCAGCTTCAAAATAACCCAGGGATATCATGCACGTGAAGTGAAACTCTCTTTATTTCCAGATAACTGCTTGATAGCATTTGGTACATAGTCTCTCTATTACCTATCTAATCTTTCTATCTGATGGATACAGCAAGAATTCTACCTCTAGCCAGCGGAAAAAATGTTGTATCTCTGGGATGCATGTTTGTCATTAATATAGTATCCAGAACAATGTTACTGTAGTGGTAAACTTTGGTTTTGCCAGAATATACAGTTTTCTGCTACAGAATTTTAAGCGTGGGAAAATTGGCATTTTAAACAGGGCCTCTTAAGTGACCTGATTTTCATCTAGTTATTTAATTATAGGGAGTCAAATCAAAACAGGACACTCAGGTACAGTACACTAGCTATTTAGGTTGCCCCATAGATTACTAATTTGGACCTATGACTTGCCTCAACTCTAGGGCTTGGTACATGTTCTAAAATTAAGTAAAACCTATATTAAAGCATCAGACCTGATTAATACCTTAGCTATAAAATGAAAACACCTTGCAGTAACACTTCCAAATTAGAATTGTTAGGACCTAAAAGACTGTCCATATGGGGACTCCTTTGGTATAGAGTGTATACTGGAAATATCTCTTTATAGGCCTTTGCTATTTAAAACCTAGCAAATGCATAATCTCCTCTGAGTACCTAGGAAAGCCAGCCTCCAGGTGGGTCCTGGGGGTCCCCTGGAATTACAGCTCCAGAGTACAGAGATCAGTTCCCCTGAAGAAAATGGATGCTTTGGAAGGTGGACTCTATGGCATTGTACTCCACTGAGGTCCCTGACCTCTCTAGGCTCCATCCTCAAATGTCCAGGAGTTTCCCAAGCTGGATCTGGAAACCCTACCCCTCCATCCCTCACCAGTGGCCAGGGGGGCAGGGCAACCCTAACCTGAGTACAGAAGCAGTTGTGCCCATACCCTTTGAAGAAGAGGGAGGTTCTGTTAGGGCAGAAAGCACTGTCCTGGCCAAGTAATGTGAAAGATATAAGGCACTGTATTTAGGCATGTCCCACATTGGTATATCAGAGGCAATTATTTTTGCCTCTGCACTAGTGTGTCCCCTATAGTCATGCACTATAGGGCTAGGTAGTCACTTCAGAACTGAGCAGGAATTCTTTTGGATTCTATTGCAAGTGGAGTCAACAGGGAACTCTCTTGGGCCAACATTACCAGACTCCATGGCTATCTAGGCTGAATGAGCGGGCACATTGCTTGAGGACTTTTCCACACTTTGTTAGAGATGTGTGGACACTGTAGAGGACTCCTGATGCTACTCCAGCTATCTGAAGCTAAAGACTACCTGAACTAAGAAATAGTAAGAGAAGTACTTAAACAGGAATTAGTTGCTTCACAGCAATAAAACAAAACAATAAAATTGCCTTTAATTTAATCCTACAATCTTGTGCCTTCATTCAAGTACTTGAGCAAATTTGCGTTGAAATTTTGGAGGTTCTTCAGTGGAACCAAAACTAGTCATGATGCTTACCTATTCTCTCCAGTATCAGAGGAGCATTGCCTATTATATTAGGTGCTGTGGAACACAGGCAGGATAATGCTTCAGTTGTCTTGTTTGGGGGCTTCCTAGAGGCACCTGGTTGGCCACTGTGTGAACAGACTGCTGGACTTGATGGGCCATGGTCTGATCCAGCATGGCTTTTCTTATGTTCTTAAGATATAGGCCATCCTATACATTCAGAAATACCAAATTGTAATCTCTTCCTGGTTTGTACCATTTTTGCCTTAGGTTAAAGGCTCACATATCTGAATCTCCACCCACTGATACATAATTAAGCGAGCAGTCCTCAACAGGTATATTCAGAATCCTACTCAGGTCAGTCTAATTAGTCATCCTCTCAGGAAAGTGTACAGGATTACACTGAAAAAATGAAAGACCATTTCTATATGACACTCCTCATCTGCAACCTGACATGCTATCACTAGGAAGGTCTGCATCATGTGATGTTTCTGAATGCGTCGTTTTAGTCTTGATGTTGGGTAACTATGATTTAAGGAAAATAATTTTATGTCAAGAACATTATCAACTTATTAAAAATATCCTGTTGACTCTAAAAATTTGCATTTGGTTTTTATCTTTTAGAAGGCACACACACATTTACAAGACATTCTCTGCACTGCAAACCTTTGAGGAAGTTTGACTCCAGATTCAGTTTAGATTCAAGCTTAGAAGTAGAGATTCCATCTTTGTAATGAATTTGTAATGGAATTCTGACTCTGAACAAGGCTTAACTTTGAAGAAGTAAGGATCTGCATACAGATCCAAATTCGACAGTTCAGGCAAATCCCTCATATTAGTGCGTAAATTACATTGCACAGTTCTCTCCATGGAAGGAAGCAGTTGTATATTGATTAAATGTGAACAGATAATGATTTGGCAGTAGGGAGATATTGAGAAGATTACCTCCTGGTGCCACTGTGAACAGAGGAGATCATAAGCAGTAGTGCTTAGTAGAAATGGATATGTTGAGCTGTAATAGTATAGGATATTTCAAATGTTGGAACATGAGCCAAAACTATTTAATGGACTTCACACTAATGGGGCCTTCTGCCCAACAATGGGTACATCTGAACAAAAATGGCAACTTTCTTGACTCCTTCAGGATCTTATTTTTATTTTTAAATATTTTCACAGATGGCATGGATATCAATGCCCTTGTTTCCTGATGGTATTGTCCAGGGGTTTTGTGTGTGTGTATGTGTGTTTGCTATGTGGTGGGTTCAAATTACAGCTGATAGGGATGGTTTTTCATATTCATGATTAACATTACAAATATGTAGTTTTGTTGAGATATACATCATATTAATGCTATTTGACATTAATGCAGTGTAAAATGTAATATAAATATATATCATAACAAAAATAAGGGCAAAGAATGCAGAATGAATACATAGAAGGAAGCGGTTGTATTGAGTGAAAATTTTCATATGTTTTAATATCTACATTTTATATTTTTCTTATGAATATAAATGAGAGTTTGATTGTGTCAAAAAGTGTTATATGTTGATTCTCTTATATACACATTATGTTTGTAAAGTGCCATCAAGTCACAGCCCACTTAGGGTTTTCAAGGCAAGAGACTAACAGAGGTGGTTTGACATTGCCTTCCTCTGCATAACAACCCATCCAAGTACTAACCAGGACTAACCCTGCTTAGCTTCTGAGATCTGATGAGATCAGGCTAACTGGGGCCATCCAGGCCAGGGCATACACATATGATATTAACTTCCTATTTCTGCTAGTAACTTGTATGGATCCCATACATTCCTTTCTTTTGTGCTGCACTGACCTGCATTGCATAGGCAGTCCTTCATTATGTGTATTTCCTGTGTACCCCACTCACACAGGGGAGTTTACACTGGCACAATACCACACTGGACTCACAGAACCACAGGCAAATCTCGGGACTGGAATACTGAGTGTACTGAGGACAGTACCACTTGACTCAACTGCCCCACTTACAGCAACAACAGATCTCTCGGAGATCTGATGTCCACAATGAACCATCAGTCACCTCGGCCTTCAATGCACTGTTGACAATTGACCTTTTCAAAGAGTGATCAAGTTCCTACCATTGGGTTCCCACTGACCTTTTGGTGTTCTCCAATTTATGTAGATAGACCCATAGTCTATTCTCACTATGACCCCACATTAGGGGGAGTGAAAAGCCCCATATTTGATAGTAGGGGCAGTTTTGGGTGCACAAATTGCAAGCCATTGCAACCAGCAATTGAGCAGAAAATTCTGGGTTTAAAAGGGGAATATCAAGGTACACACTTAGCCAGCAAAGCACACCATTTCCAGCAGAACCATGAGGAGGCAGTGGTCCTATATCATGAGCTACTCAAGTAACTACTCCCAGAAAGTCATAGTTACTCCTGCTGTTTACTTGGTTATGAAGCTATTCTGTTCTTTGGGTCCAACTAAGAATTCTAAGGCCTTTGGTGACATTAGAAAATAAGGAAGGAAAGGAGGCAGCATAGCACATATCATCTCAGAACACTACAGATACATGTGCCTTTTCAGAGATTACACATAAAGAGGTCACTCATAGGGCTGTTGAATTTAAAAAAAATTCGGTATAGTTCGGATTCGGCCGAATTCGGCCCGTTTAGATTCGGGATATGCCGAAGTCTGAACTCCCCCACTTCGGGTCCGTTCAATTCGGCGGGAATTCAAAGTTCGGGAAAAAAATTCGGCCGAATAAAGCCATTAAATCACAATTGCGCCTTTCCGCGGCTCTGGGGGGGCATTTTTGGGGTTAGAGGTCCCAAACTTTCAGCAGAGCTTCAAAGTACGTTTATTGAAAGACTCCCCAAGTTTTGTAAAGATTGGGTCAGGGGGGGCTGAGATATGGGCCCTGAAAGGGGTCCCCCCACCCTTAATGTGCATCTCTCAGCAGAGCTTGCCGCCCACGCACAAAGCTCCCAGCCCCGACAACAGCTGAAAAGTTTGCAAAGCAACTGCAAAGTAAAACAACACCTTTGCAACAGGGAAAACCAGAAGACACACAACTGAAACCTCCCCCCTCAAACCAGGGAGCGAGAGACTCGAGGGGGAACACACACCCCAGGCAGAACCGACGAAAGCCCCCTTTGGCTTTCCCCCCACCCACAGAAACTGCTCCCTCCCCACACACACACAGACTCTGCTTTCCCCCCCCCACACACATACACAGGAGAAAAATTATAGATTAAAGCCCCCAAAGGGGTCTTACTGTGGCTGTCTTCTGTTCCATCAGGAGGGGCTGGGGAGGACTTGTAATCCAAGATGATTCCAATTAGGCATGGGACGTTTTGCTCTGGAGATGCACAGGATCAGCTGATCCATTCATCCCAATAGGGAAAAGGGGAAAGGGGAAAAGGGAAAGCCCATATCTCGGGACCCCCTGACCCAATGTTCACAAAACTTGGGTGGTCTCTTAAGAACACTTGTCTGAAACTCCTCTCAAAGTTTGGGATCTGCACCCCCAAAAATGCGCCCCCTGCAGCCACGGAAAGAGAAAAGGGGGGAGGCGATATTTCTGCCCCCACTGAACCCATCTTTACAAAACTTGGGTGATATCTTAAGAATGATTGTCTGAAGCTATGCTGAAAGTTTGGGGGCTATATCCCCAAAAAAGCGCCCCCTGCAGCCACATAAATGGGAAAAGGGGGGAGGGAAAAGGGGGAGAGCCCATATCTCGAGACCCCCTGACCCAATGTTTACAAAACTTGGGGGGTATCTTAAGAAGCTTCATCTGAAGCTCCACTGAAAGTTTGGGGTCTGTACCCACAAAAATGCGCCCCCTGCAGCCATGGAAAGAAAAAGGGGGGAGCCCATATCTCGGGACCCCTGACCCAATGTTTACAAAACTCGGGGGGTATCTTAAGAAGCTTCATCTGAAGCTCCACTGAAAGTTTTGTGTCTGTACCCCAAAAATACGCCCCCTGCAGCCACAGAAAGGAGCAAATGTGCACAAGCACCCCCCCACATACACACGAGGATTTCGCTCTCTCTCTCTCTCTCTTTCCCTGGCTGGGCCGCACATCAGCTGATTCCTCCAGTACTCAATCCTGACTGATTGGCCAGAAGAAGACCCAGCTTGGCCACCGATTGGCCGGGGGAGGAGAATGCTGCTTACTGACGGTTATGCTGCTTACTGACGGGCCCGAATTTGCCGGATTTATTCACGAACTCACGAACTCGCTGAATTCGGCTTCCCGGTTGCCCGCCAGTTTTGAGTTCGGTTCCTCCCAAACTAAAAACCACCGAATCAGGGGAAATTCGGCTGATTTTCAGTACGGGCTGAACCGAATCAACAGCCCTAGTCACTCAGTGTCAGGCTGCTATCTCGGTTTCGTTATTGCCTCTGTCTCTGCGCTGTATTGTCTGGCCCCCAAGGTCGCATACCTAGGCCTGGGAACTCAGCTCCTGGGAAACTGTATTCAGCCTATGCTTGTAATCTCCCGCCTTTTCTGCCTTATATTATCTCCCAGCTAGTGAGTCTCTCATAGCTGTCATTTTATTCGTTTGCACTGTATGCCTATTTGACCAGTAAAAGCCATCTGTTTGGACTCTATATGACTTTGTGGTGATTTCTGGTTCTGTGGGCCAAGGGCTGACATTATGACAGCTATCTCTTCACCATTCTACTAGCCAGGCTGGAGCCCAGGGGGGTTCGCCTGCCACTTGGATGGGAGCTGTGCAGCTCTCCAGGTGATCTACTACCCTGGAGCCCTTCTCTGAGGATCCTACTCTGTTACAAGACTTAATCGCTGAACTTTTCCGGACGACCCGAGAGGTTTGCCGCTTGAGGGGACTGGTACAGGAACAGTGGCAATCTCTTACAGGAACTCTCTGGATGTTAACGTCGGAGGATACTGATACTCGTTTAGATCTTCAAGACTTGGATCAATTATTGGACGATGCCCGGTTGGCAACTGAGGATTTACAAATATTAACTGGACTTTTGGATAATCTTATTTCTCGAGAAACTCTTTCTACCATGGCGGGAGCCCCGCCGGAGGGTTTTTCCCTGATCCCGGATGCAGCCAGCTGTCAGGCTGAGGCCAAGCGAGTCGCTATTAGCACCGCTCTTCTCCTTGTGGAATGTACAAAGGACACCCCGGTAGCCACCTTGGCTCAAGTTTTGACCTCGACTTTTGGAGCCGAGGCACCCGCACTGGCGGTTCGAGTACAACCTCTGCTGGGCGGGGAACCCGACCCCATACTCTCACTCCTGGAGACAGAACTTTTGCCGCGCATTACGGCAGAGACTGCCCTAAGACTTGAGAACGCCAAAGTTCTTGCGGATCAGCAAGCCGCCGAAGCGGCTAAGGTCGCAAGAGAGAGAGAAGCTGCGGAAGCAGCCAGGGCGGCTGCAGCAAGGATTAGGGATCGGGCGAACGTGGACACGCGCCCCAAGGACAATGTACAAGGGCTATCAGGTCTGTCTTTTTCCCCGGCGTTTGTCCCGTCGCGCGCGACCCAACGCGCACGCCGTTTGGCTGACCGACGTCGAGACTCAGGAGAGTCTGAAGACGAGGATCTATATGGGGATAGCTCTCAATGGGCCACAAGCTTCCGGACCAGTAAACCTCAACTTACTGGTGGCCCAAGTGAGGAGGTTCATCTCTTACGAGCCCAGAATCGGGAGCTCTCCGACCGTGTTGATCAACTCCAGGAACTAATGGAACGTATGCTTCAGGAGAACAGGCAATTACAACAAACCCTGATAGCTCAGAGACAGCCCGTTCCGATACCGGGTCAGGGGGTACCCGTACAACCACCCGCTAATGTGCCTGCTCCACCCTTGCCTCCTGGAGCTCCTGTTATTCCTCCGCCCGGACCACCCGTGCAACCACCCGCTAATGTGCCTGCTCCACCCTTGCCTCCTGGAGCTCCTGTTGTTCCTCCGCCCGGACCACCCGTGCAACCGGGCCAACCTGCGCCCGGCCCTTGGAAGCAACTCAAATTGAGGACTACGTATGACGGATCTCTCGAGACTTTGCCTTGTTTCTTGCATCAAGTGGACAGTTATATGCGAGAACAAGGACAACTTTTCCCCACGGAAGATAGCCGGGTGCGTTACGTAGCTTCCCTTCTGACAGGTAAAGCGGCTGACTGGATGGTCCTCCAGTTTGACACCCGCTCTCGTGCTATTCGTTCCCTCAACAACTTCATGACTGCCCTGAGAAGGAGGTTTGAGGACCCCTTCCTGGGGGAAAGAGCCAAAACGGAACTCTTACAATTAAAACAAGGCTCTGCTACAGTTCGAGAATTTGCCGATGAATTTCAACGACTGGCAAGTAAAATTGTAGGTTGGCCCGAGACCACCCTGATCCATCATTTCAGGGAAGCCTTGCATCCTGACATTCTGAACTGGTCTTACATGCGGGGCGATCCCGATACCCTCGAAGACTGGATCCTATTAGCCGAGGAAGTGGAAAGCCGCCGACGCTTTATTTCTCTCGTTCGTCAAAAGCACAAGGAAAAAGGCACCCAAAAGCCTCAACCCAAGGCACCACTGCTCGTCCCACGTAATCCCCCACGTCCGCCCCAGGAACGTGAAGCCCGATTTCAGAGGGGTGCCTGTCTTACTTGCGGAGAAATGGGCCACTTTGCAGCCGTTTGCCCGCGCCGCCAGGAATTATTTCGTCCCAGCACGACAACCCGCGCCCGAGGTCGTCCACCACGCAGAGGCACCGCGGCCACCCGCAGCGCAGCTCCGGGAAGACCCACACCCTCTGCACTCCATGCCGGGGACCCAGCCTCCCTGCCTACTACCAACGACCCCGCCGGGTCTCGGATTACAAGTGCCCCATTGGGGGACAACTTTCCCTCTTCGGATGAGGAAAATCCTTGGATTTCTCCAGCTTTAAACCTGGAATCTCCCCTCGACTTGTCAAAAAACGGCTCCGGTCTGTGGTGAATGGAGCGTCTCCACAGACCTCTCAGGATCTTCCTATCAAACCGAATGCTCCTACCAAAATCAAAGAAGTGGACTCCACCGTCTACGTGGATGCAGTTTTACAACACCTTAACGGTGGTCCACAACTCCCCGTCAAAGCACTAATTGACTCTGGTTGCTGTCGCACTCTCATAAGCGAAGCCACTTTTGCTGCACTCAGAGCCGACTCTGAGGCTTTACCCGCCCCCGTCCAATTTGCCCAAATGGACGGAAGCCATTTCCAGGGGGGTCCAGTTGATCACCGCACCATAGGGGTGGCAATGGGAATTGGTTCCCACTGGGAACAAATAGACTTCACTATAGCCCCTATCCGATTTGAAGTGGTCTTGGGAATTAACTGGATTAAAGGACATAGTCCCAGTATTGATTGGGAAACAAACACTATCTCCTTCGCTAGTCCCACCTGCGACCAGCATCGGCAGAACTTTGCTCTGCTATATCCACCCGTTCCAGCATTAACCTCTACTGCCCCAGCACCACCGGTTCTACCTGCTGTATACCGGGACTTTGAAGATGTCTTCGACCTTAGGGAATGTGATGCCTTACCCCCCCACCGGGCCTCAGACTGTGCGATTGAAGTGGTAAAGGACTGCACATTAACCAAGAGTAAGATTTACCCTATGAGCGCTTCCGAGCGCACTGTCCTCCGGGACTTTTTGGACAAAAACCTCGCCAGAGGGTTCATTCGCCCTTCGAATGCCCCAAACTCGGCCCCCGCGTTTTTCGTCCGGAAAAAAGAGGGCGACCTTCGCCTGTGCATTGACTTCAGAAAGCTCAATGCGGTTACCCAGACCAACGCCTATCCTATCCCATTAATATCGGATATTTTGGGACAATTACAGGAAGGTCGTGTGTTCTCTAAATTAGACTTGGTGGAAGCTTACTACCGAGTCCGTATCCGCGAAGGGGATGAGCACCTCACTGCCTTCTCTAGCTGTTTCGGAATGTATGAATTCCTAGTGATGCCGTTCGGATTAAAAGGGGCCTCGGGGGTCTTCATGCAACTCATCAATGAAATCCTACATGACCTTCTATATCGTGGGGTGGTGGTCTATTTAGATGACATTCTCATTTATTCGAAAACTATGAACGAGCATGTGGCTCTGGTCCGGGAAGTTCTGCAACGCCTGCGTGACCATCAACTTTTCGCAAAACTAGCTAAGTGCGAATTTCATCAAAGCAAACTCACGTTTTTGGGATACATCATCTCCCACCAAGGTCTTCGCATGGACCCCGCCAAAGTCCAAGCCGTCCTCGATTGGACTCCCCCCACCAACCGTAAGCAAGTACAACAATTTCTGGGATTTGCAAACTTCTATCGGGGATTCATCCCTAACTTCGCCCAGGTGGCTCTACCCATTACGGACCTACTGAAAACTAAGGGAAAAGTAAGCTCGGCTGCCTTGCCCTCCGCAAAAATCCTATGGACTGAGCAATGCCAAGCCGCTTTTCTGGCCCTCAAACGCCTCTTCACTTCGGAGCCGGTGCTACGGCACCCAGACCCAAATCAAATGTTCATTGTGCAAGTCGATGCTTCTGATGTAGCCATGGGAGGGGCTCACCTCCAGCAAGGACCGGATGGTCTTCTTCACCCTTGCGCTTACTTTTCAAAAAAATTTGCGCACGCTCAATTAAACTGGCCCATCTGGGAGAAAGAGGCCTCAGCAGTTCATCATGCACTGACTCTATGGCGACAATTCTTGGAAGGGTCTAAAGTCCCCTTTGAGGTTTGGACCGATCACAAAAATCTAGCTGCCCTCACGGGGTCCCATAAGCTATCGGCGAAACAACAACGGTGGGCGGAGTTCTTTGCTCAGTTCCGTTTCACCCTGAAGCACGTCCCTGGGAAGCAGAACGTTCTCGCGGATGCCCTCTCCCGTTTACCACAATATCCGGTAAAACTCGAGAGACCCACCAACTCTCTGTTCACCCCTATGCAACGTGGGGCCCTACCTATGCTGGCTGTGCAAACTCGATCCCAGCATCAGCACGCCTTACCCAACTTACAAGCTCCGCCAGCCCAACCGGCTGCCCAGCCGCCACCGCAACAGACTGGCGTTCCCGCCCTTCCTACCCCTCCGGCCGCCCAGCCGCCTGCAGTCTGCGCGCCGCCGCACGTAAGCACTAGCCCCATAACTGTTTCTAAGATCTCCATGGCCGACGGGGGGGCCCCCTCCAAAATCCCCATCTCCGAGTCCTTTTTAAATGTCCTTCGGGACCAGTGCCTTTTAGAACGCTCCGCTCATACCCTACCTCCTGGTGTTTTGGAACAGGGAGGATCCTGGTACAAGGACTCGAAATTGTATGTACCCAAAGCTCTCCGGAAGGACGTTTTACATTTAGCTCATGGAGCCAAAACAGCTGGGCACTTTGGGTTTCTGAAAACCCTTCACTTATTGCGCAGACAGTTCTGGTGGGGGGGAATGCGTTCCGACATTGACTCCTTCATCCGCAGCTGTCCCGTTTGTGCCGCTGCGAAACGATCGCAGGGCAAACCCCCGGGACTGCTACAACCTCTTGAAACGCCCAGCAAACCTTGGGAAGTGATTGCTATGGACTTTATGACTGATCTCCCTCTCAGTGGGGGTAAAACTGTGTTGTGGGTTGTTACTGATTTGTTTTCTAAACAAATACATTTGATTCCATGCGCAGGGATCCCCTCTGCTCAGAAACTGGCCCGCCTCTTCGTGACGCATATCTTTCGTTTATATTCGTTTCCGCGTAAGATAATTTGTGACCGCGGAAGTGGTTTCGTTTCTAAGTTTTGGAAAGCTTTCCTCAAGTTGGTGGGAGTGGAACAAGGGTTGTCTAGTGCATACCATCCTCAAACTGATGGTCAAACTGAACGTGTCAATGCTGTACTTGAATGTTATTTACGCTGTTATGTTAACTACCACCAGGATGACTGGGTGGAACTGTTACCTTTAGCAGAATATGCCTACAATAATGCCATGCATCAATCCACAGGTTTTAGCCCATTTTTTGCTGTATATGGACAAGATTTCAGTCCTATTGCTCCTGCAGATGATGTAGAGGGGGAGGGGAACCCCGACATTGCCTCCTGGGCACACGCCCTCCGTACCACTTGGCCCTGGCTCGTTAGCAACCTCGACCGGGCCAAGCGTAAATACAAAGCGCAAGCTGACAAACATCGCTCCCCCGGGGGTGATCTGCAAGTGGGTGCTTTGGTTTACCTTTCCACCAAAAATCTCCGTTCCACCCGTCCGTGCCATAAGCTCAGTGCTAAATTCATTGGCCCTTTCCCCATCACCCGGGTCATAAACCCTGTCACGGTGGAACTGGCTCTCCCCAAATCCTTGAGGCGTGTGCATCCTGTTTTCCACATTAGCCTCCTCAAACCCCATGTTGCTTCTCCACAGTGGCATCCGGATCCACCTCCTGCGCAACCCATCATGGTGGGGGGGGAGGAACACTTCGAAGTCTCCAAGATCCTTGACTCCCGTGTTCACCATGGCAACCTGCAGTATTTAGTCCGTTGGAAACATTTCCCCCCTGCCTATGACGAATGGGTGCGCGCACGGGATGTCTCCGCCCCCGACCTCGTCAACGCCTTTCACATTGCTTACCCGGATAAGCCAGCCCCCTTGCGAACTGGGAGGGGGCCTTGAGGGGAGCAGAATGTCAGGCTGCTATCTCGGTTTCGTTATTGCCTCTGTCTCTGCGCTGTATTGTCTGGCCCCCAAGGTCGCATACCTAGGCCTGGGAACTCAGCTCCTGGGAAACTGTATTCAGCCTATGCTTGTAATCTCCCGCCTTTTCTGCCTTATATTATCTCCCAGCTAGTGAGTCTCTCATAGCTGTCATTTTATTCGTTTGCACTGTATGCCTATTTGACCAGTAAAAGCCATCTGTTTGGACTCTATATGACTTTGTGGTGATTTCTGGTTCTGTGGGCCAAGGGCTGACACTCAGAGAAAGAGCAAAAATATTAAAATCACTTTTTTTGTGAACGATAGCCAAAATTAGATTTATAAAAATGTCATACCCCTCTTTTCTCCTCAGTGGAGACACAATGTGTCTTACATTAATGTTCTCTCCTCCATTTTATTCTCACAACAAACCTGTGAGGTAGGTCTGGCTAAGAGTGTCTGATTGACCCAATGTCACCTGGCAACCTTTAGTGGCAGATTGAGGATTTGACCCTGTGTCTCTTAGCTCCTAGTCAACCACTAACCACATTGATTCTGATGTGCCATGGAAGCTGTTAAATGCCCCATTGTTTCTTACCCTCCCTGTGTGTACTACCTGCCCTTGCTGGCTCCTCCTGAGTAAACCTTTGTTTAGTTTATTGTTGTTACAGCCAATGACCAGCATAGACCTTTGTTTCTATTACAAATTCCAGAGGGATTTTGGGGAGATCAACTATGCCCAGAAAGTTCCAATTTCCTTCATTTTGGGCTTTGTAGATCCCATCATTATCCAGAAGCTGATGACCAATTTTGGAACTCTTAGCTTCATTTATTGACAAGTTATACCTGCCGCAAACAACAAACCTTAGCTTCCATTGAAAATAGTATTGGGATGTAGAGATTCTCGAGATAATTTGGGCCAATACATTCTAGTTTCATTTTTAGCATCCTCAAGCTGATCACCATGATCGAGACCCCTAATTTTATTTTCTGATGAGTTATGCCTGCCATAGACAACCTTAGCTTCTATTGCAAACAGCATGGGAGGGGGAGAGAGCTTCTGGATATAACCTGGGCTGGATGACCCCTTTCCCCTCATTTTTGACACTGCAACTCCCAGCGTCATGCTGAACTTGGTGGCCAATATTCAAAAGCTTAGCTTTATTTTCTGATGAGATATGCCTGCCAGAGGCAACTATAGCTTTCCAATGCAAAAATCAGGAGGGAGCGGGGTTTCTGAGTATTATGTGGTCCAGGTTTTCCAGTTCCCTTCACATTTGGTACTGCAACTTCCATGATGATCCTGACATCAGTGACCAATTTTAAGACTCCTACCTTGATATTCTGATGAGTTATACCTGCCCCAGATGGATGGATGAATCCTTTTATTATTACAGATATATAATTTCATCTCTTACATTCTCATGTGGCTTGATCATGTTCCAGTACAGAATAAAGGATTGTCAATTTTCAATAAACCTTTCTTTTCCCAAATTTTATTTTATCCCACATATGTCTGCATGTATAGACACCATGCAATTTTTGACCAATGCTTGATTTCTTTTACTTGAAATTCCCTTTCTGTATTCATCTCTCTCTGTCTCTGTTTCTCTCTGTTTTTTTCCACATTGGAATTATTCAGGTCTTTTCCTTACTTAATTCAGACAAGGCTGTTGTTTAATCAGGTACACTAATCCTCAGAGATTTTTCTTTTTCTATCTAGATAATTCAACTCACATTGCAATCAAAACTTCACTGCTCTTGGCATACAGACTACTTTAAAAAAACAGCTATAATCGGATAACTGCTTTAATCTGTTAGTCAAAAAAATTGGTTACGTTACCCAATTTAGATAGGGAAAGGAAGAGTATAGATAAGTTAATGGAATATATTTATATGTTTATAGTTTGCTGTATGGAAGAAATAGTGTTGGGTTCTACCTCCATATACCCCCAAAGCCTGTGGATA
The DNA here is from genome assembly GCF_029931775.1 of Euleptes europaea. NCBI lineage: Eukaryota > Metazoa > Chordata > Lepidosauria > Squamata > Sphaerodactylidae > Euleptes > Euleptes europaea. Next base: position 40,251,596 of record NC_079323.1, read on the forward strand.
TATTCAAATGTTAACGGTTCAGGTTTTGAAATTCCAATTGTCTGGTACATGACAAATTCCAATGGAAACCTGAGTAGCAATAAGATGTTGTGAAAGTAGGGGTTGCCAGATCCCTCTTCACCACCAGCAGGAAGTTTTGGGGCAGAGCCTGAGGAGGGCAGGGTTTGGGGAGGGGAGGGACTTCAAGGCCATAGAGTCCAATTGCCAAAGCGGCCATTTTCTCCAGGTGAACTGATCTCTATTAGCTGGAGATCACTTGTAATAGCAGGAGATCTCCAGCTAGTACCTGGAGGATGGCAACCCTATGTGACAGGGACAGACAAAAGAGGGAAACCACTTACAGAAAGGCAGGAGATGCTCCTTGTTTGTAGACACTATGGTATTGAAGTCCCTCCCCTCCCCAAACCCCTCCCTCCTCAGGCTCCACCCCAAAAACCTCTTGCTGGTGGCAAAGAGTGACCTGGCAAGCCTAAACTGGCTGGAAGGTTCTGCATGTGCTGTGGGGAATGGAACCAATGACTCTGGACCCTTACGCAGATGGCTATGGGCTGCAGTACTGCCGTTCACCTGGGAGATGCCCAATCCTGCCACAGATATCATATATTAAGGATTTCACATTTATGTGAGCCTATACCTAGAAGAATGCAATAATTATTGGAAAAAGAGATTGTATCCTGGGTTAACTTTACACAGAAACAAGTGCTTTGTCTTAATATACACTGGACAAGTGGGCTTTTTGTGTCATTACAAGACAGAGAACTAAAAACACTTATTATCCACTAAATTATTTACAATTTGGTGAAAGAATATCAGATGCTATACTAAACCAAAAATACTCTAAGCAAGCCCAAAGTTAGAACTGGACAACAAATAATGATGATAAGATTCCTCCTATTCTGTTCCTTTGTTGTTAATTATTTGGTATGTATTATGGTCCATTTCTTTTTCATTCCTGTTCAACAAATTCTGGCATTACAGCATGAACAGCTTGCTTTCAGTGACTTCAGTTCATTCATGTCATTTCCTGTCTGCTACACACTCATTTAATGTACGCACTGGTGAAACACTGGGGATAAGTAGTATCCATATGAATGTACATCTGACAGTATGAATATTGGTTTTGTGTGGTGTTTGATACTCAGGTGTGTCCTGTGTATTAGCACAAATTTGACCAACAGTGGTAATACAAAAGCATAAATATAAAAACATTATTATTTTATTACTGACTGCATTTGCTTCTCTATGGAGGAGGGGGGGTGAGCCCTTCAGGACTTCATAAAATCAGACCCCATGACCCAATCTTCACCAAACTTTGGAGTTCATGCAAGGAGAGTCCCTTGAAACTACCCTGAAAACTTGGGAACTCTACCTGCAAAAATGTCCCCACAGGAACTTTAAAAATAAATCCCCATGGACCATAATGGACCAGATTTTTTTTTGGTAAATCTGGAAATAAAGTTAAAATACCCCTTTACCAGTATGGGTATTGGACTTTTTCCGGATTTACCGAAACATTGGGCCCAATAAACCCAAAACTGAAATTTACCTTTTTAAAAAATTATTTTTTTGCACAACCCTAATCCTAACAGTGTGCAGGAGTGCAGTCTTTGGTCAAAAACGCATGGTCGCTTTAGCCTCCTTTATTCCCTGTTTCAGCCAGGATTCAGCCAGGATCAAACACACGTTCGGCGAAACACATGCGTTCGATCCTGGCTGAAACAGGGAATAAAGGAGGCTAAAGGATGAAAATACACAGACACTTACTCCGGTTTCTTCCCAGTGTCCTCCCCATTCCAGCCAGGGGGGACAATCTGTGCGCAGAACCTCTCTTGATCCGTGGCGAGTCAGTGTGCTGATCTGCCCGTCAAAACAGAAAATGCCGTAGACACACACTTCCTGGCCGTTTAGCAAAGCATGCTCCCGGTGGTGATTGGCCGACTCACTGGCTCACTGACCAATGACAGCCCTGCGCTCCCACTTTTCAAAAAATTTGGAAACAAAAGGGGGTGAGGTTGTGCAGGGAGGGGTTTGGAGGCGTGCGGGACATCGTGACGCCGGAAGAATAGGCTCCTGTTCATCTGAAGCGAGCCAGGGGTAACGGTTTGGGTCCTCAATCGCTAAGACAGGTTCGTTTTAGGTTGGCACAACGCTCGGCCAGCAGCATCCGAGGTCTCGTCCGTTTGCTAGAATTTGGTCCGGCTTGAAAATGGAAAAAAGCAGGGAGGAGACTGGGCGGAGACAGGAGTAAGTGCCTGTACGTTTTCGGCCAAAGAGATCATGCGTTTGATGACTGTGTTCATTGCCAGTAGAGGAAGAAAACACTAAATCAAAATTCTTTCCTGAATTTACATGCTTGTGATAATTATAGCAAAGTGCAAGTTTTAAAAGTTACAATTACTCTGATGTTCATCCATTACCCCAGCCTGTTATTAAATTGCTTCCTTATATACATGTGGGTCCCATGTGGGTGACTATACTAGTGTCTCTAATTGTACAGTATGTATTTTGTGTTTTGCTTTCATCAGCATTTATGGGTAATCTAATTGTTCTTGAGCAAATTACTTAGTATCACAACAGTAATTAGGTAGCTTGTTAACTCCCCTTGCAATAGTACATTTTCCTGTAAGTATTTTAAACCTTTGGTAATCTCTTGGTGTATGTTATTATGTTATACTTGTCTTTTATTTAATTCCTCTGTCCCATCCCCCCCTCCAGGGATAGGGGAAAATTCAACATATGGATGGGAAAGTTCAGGGACAGAATTATTTTCAGCTGCTTTGATTATTGATTTGGGGACATATGAGTAGCCACACAATGTATGCAGAAGCCTTTGGTTCTTTACAGCAGTATATAAAGTATGAGTGATAGGCATGCATCCTTAATACCAGTGTAGATTCTGCTGGGAGACTCAGTGTCTTTTGCAGTTCCGTCAAAGCAGAGTTCATAGACTTCTAAGACCACTGAAGTCAAGGGGCTTAGAAAGCTTGAGATGGTGCCCATATTCAAGTGCAAATCCAATGTTTTGTAAAGCTGTGTGACTTTTGTTCACATTTACTATGTTTGCTGTAGAAAATACAGTGTAGGGATGCACAAATACTGGTATGTATTTTTGTTTTGATTTAATTTGTGTATGCTCAGGAAGACAATTTTCACCCCATCTATTTTCTTTGGTAATGTTTCCATCTTGTTTGTTTTTAAACTACGTTTTTGAATGCAAGTTAATCATAAAGTTACATTCAACAAAGGGCCCAAACCCTTAGTCAGAGATGTCCAACAGTATTATACAAGATTCACATTCAAGTGTTGCGGTGTTACACTGCATTCCTGAAAGGGGGGATGCTCTCAGGAGCCGGTGTGACCCCTACTCCAGTGTCCATGCTACTTGCGCTGTGCAAATAGGCATGGATGCCAGCACTGGGGCACTTAAGGCGGTGTCTCTGGACCGCGGCAGCATCTTCCCAGCATAAATCCCTGCGTGGCATCCCGGGAGGCATTCCTGGGGCATCCCAGGGGGTGGAGTTACTGTTAGGCAGCCTCCTAACCCCTTTCACTCTGGGAATGCCCCCTAACACAAATGCATTGCTGCGACACCATTTTTGGTGGCACAGCATCGCTGTTTGCAATGGGACCTTTCCCCTTATTTTTTTCCCCTAAATTCAAAACCCTTTTTTCCCCCAGTGGCAGCTGCAAAATTTCTGTGGAGGCAGGTTTCAGGAATGGGCTGTATGTCTTTATAGAAAATATCAGTCCAGGTGCATCTTCAAGACTTTTTTTTTTAATTTAAAGGGCTGAACTTTCAAACCCATATTTTATTTCCTATGAAAGGTCATGCACTGTTAGGGTTACCAACCTCCAGGTATTAGTTGGAGATCTCCTGCTATTACAACTGATCTCCAGACAATAGAGATTAGTTCACCCGAAGAAAATGGACAGTTTTGCAATTGGACTTTATGGCATTATTGAAGTCCCTCCCCTCCCCAAACCCTGCCCTCCTCAGGCTCTACCCCAAAAACCTCCCGCCAGTGGCAAAGAGGGACCTGACAACCCTATGCACTGTAAAAAAACAAACTAATAGATGCAATCCTATTTATTTAAAGAACAATGAATAGAAGATAGGGAATAAAGGGATAGTTTTCATAGTGGAGGGTAATGGAATTTTTGAAAGACTGGGAATTGTGCTATTTAATGTGTTTATAAATTATAGGAGGGAGGTGTGAGAGAACCAAGTCTATGGACGACACCAAGTTACTCAAGATGATTAAAGCTCTGGTAGACTGTTACAGACTCCAAAAGGAGGAGGAAAAGGAAGAAACCACCATTTACACATACAGCAAAGGAGACCCAATCTGAATAAGCGTAAAGTGATACACATTTGTGTGTGTGTGTGTGTGTGTGTGTGTGTGTGTAAATCCCTACTTTACAGATATATACTGAATCTGATATGGATACAAGGATCCAGAAATGGGGTGGAGAGCTCAATGAAAATTAATGCTTGGAGTATAGCAGCCATGAAAAAGGCAAATTCCATGAGTTTTATTAAGAATGAAAATAAAACTGCCAGTATTGTAATGTGTGTATTTACAAAGACTGGTATGCCCATATTTAGAATGCTGTGCTTAAAGTTGGAAAAAGGTGAAGAAAAGGGCAAGAATAATGATAAAAAGTTTTAGCATTTCTCTATTAGGAAAAGCTGAAGTGCTTTGGCTTTTTAGTTTAGAAAAGAAATGACTAATGGGATACATGATAGAGCTTCATAAAATTATGCATAGTATGGAGAAAAGGGAAAGAGAGAAGCTACATTTCTTCTTAAATAATATTAGAACTCTGAATAACACCGTGAAAATGATAGGCACAGACAAAAGAAAATACTACTTCCTGCAGTGCATAATATAGCTTATGCCAGAATAGTATGGTGACTGAGAAGGAGCCATGATCCAGGAGGTTTCTGGTTCAAATCTCATCTCAGTGACAAACTAACTAGGTGGCATTTGGTAAGTCACCTAGGCCAGCCTCAGTCCCCTCTCTTCAATAAGGAAGGACAATGATGGCCTTATCATGGATCCCAAGGAACGCTTCTATTAATGGAAAGATGCCCATTGTGACTTTTTCCCTTTCCTCCTCCTACAGCAGCCCCAATCTCTCCACCCCCCCCCCATATAAAGAGTCAGGGTTTACTGCTAAAATGATTAGCAGTAATATTTTCCATCTAGACCTTTCATATTGTATCATTTATTGGAAAACAGAGATAAAGTTCCTGTCCCAAATGGACATGCTAAAAATAACACGAGAGAAAACCAATTTGTAGACAGAGAATGAACAATAGCAACCAGAAGAAGTAACAAGGAAAGGAATAGATTTGGGCAGTGCACAATATAATACACAGCCAAACTGGAGACAAACAAACACCAGCATTTGGTATTCTGATACCAGCAGGACAAAGAGGTGTACATTGTGTGTAAAGAAAACAGAATTTACAAAAATAAAAAATTGCAAGCTACCAGATAAGGAGGACATCCGCCAAGACTATAAAATAAGATACTCAAATGGCTGTGCAGTGGAGGATTTCTCTTAGTGATGGTTGAAAAACATATTATGAGTAGCATGACACAGAAGTCCTTTCAGTAGAGACATTAGCATGGTGTTTGTTGGAAACGGAGCCTTCTGAATGTTATCCACACCTACCAGATGTGCTATGATGGGAGAGATGCCATCTCTTTTACATAAGGCTAACCAGTTCCTAGTCACATTCATTTGTTAGCAAAATGGTTGTCTTGTGTTACTGAATAAAGTACCTCATCATCTTGGAGGGAAATTAATTCTGCTTGCAAGCCTGGGCTTGTTCAACATTCACTTCCAAGCTGCTACACATTCTGGACCTTTCGCTTTCTCTTCCTCTATCTCTCTTTTAAAACAGCTGACAAACTTCTCATAGAAATTGAAACCAACAGCAAGAGCTTGTACACCGTATTTGTGAATGTGGGACAGTAAAGCCGTGGGGATCTGCCTATTGTTCATGTTTCAAAAGAGTGGCTGCCCTTGCAGTCCATTGATAGCCAAACAGGTATTGCCAAAAAAGAAAAACATACTTCATGTACACAGGCTCAGAAAGGAGTGATGTTATTTGAAGGAACTGGCACTCCTTCCATGATGTGCATAACAATAATGAATATTATGGCTTTGACAATGCAGCAGAAGCTGACATGTTATTTTCTAAGTTCCAGTGAGAAAATATATCTTATTTCAAGGAATATTTTATAGACAGACTAGACAAGTGAAGAAACTTGGATCTAGACCAACCAATGACCTAATTCAATATTGCAGCTTCACATGCTCTCTGGAAGACAATTCCTATCTCTAGTGATTAGGATCTGAGCCTCTTTTGGGGATGTAGAATCATAGAATCATAGAGTTGGAAGGGGCCATATATGCCATCTAGTCCAACCCCCTGCTCAATGCAGGATCAGCCTAGAGCATCCCTGACAAGTGTTTGTCCAGCCTCTGCTTAATGTAAAAATATAGGGACGAATGAAATGATATTACTGCCTCACTGACTTCTGCCAACCCCAGAGTAAGCTTATCTGTATTTTTTTTCTCTGCTCTCCTCTACAATGAATTCACTTGTACCCCTTATGGGCTGCTCTGCTTAGACTGTCTGGACATTCCATGCTATGCCCTGGTACAATGGGGTACATGTATGATCCCATGAGATATTCATGATTCATTGCTTTCTTTATAAAAATAAATATTTGTTTTGGTTATTTTACAGCCATAATCTCATGTTTCATCATTGTATCAAGGACTGAGAGACTTACAGAGCTGGCTGGTTTAGATTTTGGTCCAAGGGGAGCAATCAGTTCTGCTGTCAGACTGTTGCCTTTGGCCACATATGGTGCACTGCTAATGTACTCCAGTGGGAGATTATATTCATCCTTTTGTGGCTGCAGGGATTCTCTCAGTGATGCAGAGAACAATGTGGGGAAAGCTACTATGAATGATCACCATCTTAGAGCAATTACCAAAAATGAAAGAAGGAAAAGAAATCTAAAGTGTACCCTGGGGCACATAGAGCTGATATTGACTTCAAGGATATGTGAGGTCCAAATAACAAGTTTAGATGATATTACCTGGTCAGTAGTCTTTACCATTTGAAATCCTGAGAAATGGACATTGTATTGGAATCTGTGTGTGTGTGTGTGTGTTGAAGACCAAGATGGACATTGTATTGGGATCCTGGGGAAGGGGGAGTTTTTTGAAGACCAAGAAAAAAATTATAATAACTATCTACCACTATTACGACCTGCTTCTTGAAGATTAACCACCTGACTGACCCATTGGGTTTTTCTCTGCAAGCCAGATTGCTATCATAATTCATCTTATTATGACTCTCCTCTTCTTAATTTCAAATTCATTTAAGCTTCTGGCAAAGTAAATCAGCTTTATCAGCATGGGTGGTGATGTCCCCTACATAAATTTCAGAAGGCTTTGGAGAGGTTAGTAAAACATTTCACCAGGAGCTCTGTGTTTGGGTGGATATTGACTTCCAAGACTCATACCTCAGATATATCTCCAGTTCTCTATGGAGAAATTAATATTTGTATGTGAAACACCTAGATGATTATGATCTGAATAATCAATTCAGAAATAGTGCACCAGTCAACAGGTTTAAAAATGAATATTAATAAGGTTACGTCTTGATATACATCTTGATAAGTGTTACTGAAGAATAAGGCTGTGCACATTGATAAACCCGAACTGAAAATAAACCAGAAATTAGCCGTTTCGGTAATTTTCGGTATTTGGTTTTGTGTGTGTATAAAGTGCCGTCAAGTCGCAGCCTACTTATGGCGACCCCTTTTGGGGTTTTCATGGCAAGAGACTAACAGAGGTGGTTTGCCAGTGCCTTCCTGTGCACAGCAACCCTGGTATTCCTTGGTGATCTCCCATCCAAATACTAACCAGAGCTGACCCTGCTTAGCTTCTGAGATCTGACGAGATCAGGCTAGCCTGGACCATCCAGGTCAGGGCTTTACTGGATATCAAAACCTGGGGATAGAGCTGAAGCTGAATAGGCAATTCCTGAAAAAGACAAATAGGTATTCAGCTTTTTGGGTTCAGCTATTTTGCTCAGAGGCATGGCTCTGTGCTTTCTCCCCTTTTTCTTTCTTTCTTTCTTTCTTTCTTTCTTTCTTTCTTTCTTTCTTTCTTTCTTTCTTTCTTTCTTTTTACTGGTTTTGTTAGGGGGGTCCTTTTGAGGATGGGGTCGTGTAATCGGAGCCAACTTGGTCTGACCAACTGACAGCAGCTGATCTGCACTTTAAAAGATGGGATTCACCCAGTCCAGAGAATGTTAGTTTCCATCAGCTGCTCATGGGTCTTCTGAAGAAGACTCCCTCACCCATATGGATGAGTAATCTCCTTAACATGAGCTGCCTTGGTCATGACTTCAGCTGGCTCCGATATCGTTTCCCTGCACCGTGACCATCTCTTGGAATTAGATTTTTCATGACCACAATAAAGGACTGCTCACGGGATGTCATTTGCCACCAAAATAAATGTTTCCATGGCTTATTTCTCTTGCATTCTAGCCTTTTCCCTCCATTTGGAAGCTCATTTGCATGGATTTCATGCAAAGTGACCCAGAAACAAAGGCAGCCCCCAGACTTTGAGGCACCAACCTGGAATCACCTCTTTCAGCCAGTCTTTGGCAATGCTGAACTTTTGATCCTGAAAACTGATGGACAGCTTGCAAATGCCTGGAGGATTGCTGTGACCCCTTTGTGGGCCCCTAAAATTGGACCCCATGTCCCAAAGTTCACCAATCTTTGATGCATGTCTAAGGAGAGTCCCTTGCAGCTATGCTGCAAATTTGGGAACTCTACCTCCAAAAGCCCCCCCTCCGGGAGCTCCCCAAAAAATCCCCATAGACTATATTGGATCCAATTTTTTAGGTAAACCTGAAAATAAGCCGAATACCAAAATTTACCAGTATGAGTATTTGGCTTAATTTTGGGTTTACCAGAAAAACACCAGGCCCAATAAACCCGAGTCCTAAATTTACTGGGGGGGGGGGGGTTGCACAACCCTACTGAAGAATCTTGTAAGAGGTGTATTCTTTCCCCAGCATTAGTGCTATAAAAACCAGTTCCACTGCTGGGAGCAACTTTGAAGGAGGAAACAACCCAGTGAAACTGATGAGATGCAGAGTTTCCTCCCATCTTGGTGGATGTTCAATGTACTTCTGGTGGGAAAAAATTCTGGTTCAGTCTAGAATTCTTCTGGCATGCAGCAAGTCCCTGACATATCCAGTTAAAGGATGTCAGGTAGCAATAATGCTACGAAACTTTCTCAAGACATGTGAAAGGATGGTTCACACACAAATCTACTTTTTATTTTTCTAGACTTTGGCACTGTGTACTAGATAGACTGGTAGTAAATGAATGTATGAACTGATAAAAAGCACCGTCTGCAGTGATATGCCTATATCTGGTATAATATCTGTGATGACCATAAATATTGCAGTCATCATTCAAGCAGTAAAAATGCCTGTGCAAACCAGCCCTAAGTACCTAACTGGCCTTGGTAGGGTTACCAGCTTCCAGCCAGGGCTTAGGATCTCCCAGTATTACAACTGATCTCCAGATGACAGAGATCTGTCTCCCTGGAGAAAATGCCTCCTTTGGAGGGTGGACTCTATAGCTTTTTGCCCTGCTTTAGTCCCACTCCATTCCTAAATGTTCAGGAATTTCCCAACTTGGAGTTGGCAACTCTAGTCCTTGGTATATAGATTATAACTCTGTTGAAGTTCTTTGCCAAAAGTTTGAATAATAAAGGTGTATTAATTCAATAGCTGGTATCCTCTTACCTTCTATCCAAAGCACATTAATTGATCTCCTCAGATGCTTCACAAATGATAATCCCAAGGCACCTCATTAGGCCTACTTATTTGTGTAAGGTTTGGAAATTTGACCCTGAAATTTTGCGTTCTTAGTTTATAAATAGAAATGGTAAAAAGGGGGAAAGAGAAATAGGACTTACAGAAATTACTAGTAGATATCTGGGAAACAAATGTTGAAGGGAAGAGGATCTGGTGCCTAGCACATATCTGACTGTGTAAAGGGATAGGTGCAGTGGTTTAACTTTGTGCGTTAGCTCAAACTAAAGAAAGCCAAGCATGGTGTCCAATCTAATGCTGAAGAAAGAAAATAAAATCTATGCCCACACATGTTCCTTTAAGTGAGGGGATATCACCATGGTGATACCAACGTGGTGTAGTGGTTAAGAGCAGCAGACTCTAATCTGGAGAACTGGGTTTGATTCTACACTCCTCCACATGAGCTGCAGACTCGAATCTGGAGAAACGGGTTGGTTTCCCCACTCCTACACCTGAAGCTAGTTGGGTGACCTTGGGCCAGTCACAGTTGTCTCTGAACTCTCTCAGACCCACCTACCTCACAAGGTGCATGTTGTGGGGAGGGGAAGGTGATTGTAAGCCGCTTTGAGACTCCTTAAAGGTAGAGAAAAGCGGGGTATAAAAACCAATTCTTCTTATCTGGTGGGGTATGGAGTTGGGAAGGAAAAAAGGCCGGAGTTGAGTTTTCCTCTCAACTGATTAAATGATAATCTGGGATGCAGTGAAGGATGCCCGGACATCAGAGCATATTTTTCCTCCACGTTTCCCTGAGTTCAGTGTCACACAGTTGCCTGGAGTGGTTAGGGATGCTTGAAAACCTGCTGACTTGTGTCCTGTTAACTGGTGGTGAACAGGGAGCCAGGGTTCCAGTGATCAAACAAATAGTCAAACTATTTGTGGCTGTTCAGCAAGTTGCTTCACCATATTCCTTCCCAATGCAGTACAGCACAATTGGTTTTTTTGCATGGACATACTCATTCTATTCAGTTATACCCCCCCCCCGGTTCTTGTTGCATGACTTTCCAATCAGAAGGCAAACAATTAAATCAGACACTAATTGCATAAATCAGTCATAAATAAATGCCACGTTCTCATAATATCCTACTCTTCAGTGTTTGTCCCTAGAGTAGTCCCTAGTGACATTAATGCAGTTATGAGTATAAAATCATTAGCACTGTGTGTGCCATTGGGCCATGAAGGCAGGCTATATGACTGCACAACACTGAGCATGTGCAAAGCTGCTGCCAATTCAAACCAATCGGCAGCTTCGTTGCAAAATCCTACTGCAAAACTTTTTTTAGCTGGTGTTCACATCTGTTTGGCATGAGCTGAACAGACCAGGGTAATCAACTCAAAACTGATTAACGTTTTTTAACACGATTCACAGTGTTTCTAATTTTGATGAAGTGGAAGTAAAGATTCATAAACATTTCAGTTGTTAGCCAAAGACTAGGTGAGACTTGGTTTTTTAAATGAAGCCTGCAGCTATAACAGCTACAAGTTTTTGGGGAAAAAATGCAAACTATGTTTAATTCAGGCTGTAGTTTTTTCACCCCTTTGCAAAAGCATTGTTCTTGTGGTCTATGATCACCTGCAATGGTAATAATTTTATGCTTGCTATTACATTAAATAGGAAAGAAGGCAGCATGGTACAGCCCGATCTCGTCAGATCTCGGAAGCTAAGCAGGGTCAGCCCTGGTTAGTATTTGGATGAGAGACTACCAAGGAATACCAGGGTTGCTGTGCAGAGGAAGGCACTGGCAAACCACCTCTGATAGTCTCTTGCCATGAAAACCCCAATAGGGGTCGCCATAAGTCGGCTGTGACTTGACGGCACTTTACACACAAATTACATTAAATACAGCTAGGTGTTAACTGATTATTCTAAAAAATGACTTCATATATTCACACTTCTCTAGGTAAATATAGCATGTTACTGCTGATAGTTGGAGTGGAAACAAACAAATGCAAGAGAATTAGTTTATTTAAAATATCAAAAGCTGTTCCTTCCCACAAGCTCACAGTGGCTTATCATCTATATACTATTACTCAAGTGTAGCACCTATTTGCATATCTAAATCTATGGATTGGAGCCACATTTACCCAAAGCAGATGTTTCTGCAAACTTGGGGGAACCCCTAGGTTTGCAGAAAAATCTGAATCTTTAAAAAAATACATTGGGGATTTAAACTCCCCACCCCCACCCGAGAACACACCTACCTCCAGGAAAGTGACCCTGATTCATAGAGTCGCCATGAGTCGGAAGCGACTTGACAGCACTTAATACGCACACAGGCTTTCTTTTCTCTCTATTTGAAATGATGGGGGACAACAGATTAGTACATCCCGAGTTATCATTTGGGAAGAAGCAGATTTCTTCTCCATTCCCCACCCAAACTGTCAGACTGGGATGCAGAGAACCAAAGCTGATCATTTCTGTTCTCCTGCAGCCCAAGCTGTCAGTTTCTCTGCAGCTCAGTCTGTCCATTTGTGTGTGCAGAGGCAAACACCATAGCTTCTTCCATCTCTACCCCGAACAGACAGAATGTGCTGCAGAGAATAAAACAGTCTGCTCCCATTCTCTATAGCTCAAGCTGACATTTGAACAGTTTAATGAAAAAATGGAAATTATTCTACAAATACGTTGAGACCCAAGGTTAACATATTTAGACATACATAATATAACAGTAACGCAACGCTAAGTCTAGAGCAACAGATCGCTTTGCCTGTTGTAATAGGCAATAGGTGAGGTATGGAGGGTGTTCATCTTTGGAGCGCATTTATAATCTTCTCTGAATAACAAAAACAAAGAACAATTACGTAGTCTCCTTGATTAGTTTTTAAGGTGTTTGTGTGTTTATGGATGTTTTCATTTATTGTCAGAAGGATACCCCTTAATTTTTTTACCCTCCCTTTTTTTTCCTTCTGTACCCCTATTATAAAATAAAATTGAGGTGGGGGGGAGCTGAAAGCTGGATGGAGTGATTTCCTTCTCTCCTTCCCAACCCCATACAGAAAACTTGCATAATCTCAGTTTCGGGTGAAGATGATAACAAGGATCATCATTCTTTTCTCTCCATCTGAAACTAACAGTTTGGGCTGCAGAGAATATTAGTAATCCTGTAACTTTAGCTGACAGCTTGGGTGGGGGGGTAGGAAGAGAACCGCGTCTTCCATACCACCACCATCCAAAACTGCCTGGGCTGCAGAGAGCAACAGCAGTCTGCCTCAGAGCAGTCTGCCCCTTTGGGGTGAAGGGGAAAAGAAGCCCCTGTCTGCTGTTCTCCCCACTCCAAGCCTTTCCTTGTGTTTCAGGCTTGCTGGATTAGAGAGAGATGCTTGGGTGGGGAGGTAGGGAACAGATGGAGAACCTCAGATGACTTCAGCTGAGAGACAGCTTTTGATTTTCACATAGGGTTGCCAACCTCCAGGTAATAGCAGAAGATCTCCTGCTATTACAACTGATCTCCAGCCGATAGAGATCAGTTAACCTGGAGAAAATAGCCGCTTTGGCAATTGGACTCTATGGCATTTAAGTCCCTCCCCAAACCCCACCCTCCTCAGGCTCCACCCCCAAAATCTCCCGCCAATGGCGAAGAGGGACTTAGAAACCCTATCTTCACCCCCATACTTCTTACTAGGTCACTGGGAGATGGTTGGGAAGCAGTTTCTCTTTGGCGAATATTCGAATGATCAGTTCACCTGTGTTCAGTGCAGCAAAGCTCTCTATGATTGGCTATTGAACATGACATCCCTAATGGCTATTGAACATGATATCCCTAAATCCTACAAGATTAATGGCGATATCTCACTTCTATCAGTAATGAGGCATAGCTCATGCCGTAGAGATCATGCAAAGACCATTTACCTGGATGTTCTTTTAATAAAATCTTTTCATGGAATCTTACAAAAGTGGGAGCTACATAAAACCGGTATTCTTGTTTTTTTTAAAAAAAGATATATGCGGTCACCCCATTGCTTCTTGTTTTGCTGCTGTCTTTTCAGAGAGCTGATCTGCATATTCAAGCCTTTTCTTTCCAGTGCAGGCTTCGCTAGCGGAAACCCAGATGGCTGCCAGGATTTCTGGGAAACAACACCCTGGTTGCAAACTGAGCCAGTGTTGCTTCTAGCTTTGTTTTTCCCCTCCTGCACAGAAAGTTGTGGCGAGAGACGCTGAGACTCATTTCTCCCCCTCCCACATTCCATAAAGCAACTAAAGGTTTTTCTGATGCTGAGCACCAAGGAAATCCGCTCCTGACCCCTCCAGCCAATCAGTCTATGATCTTCTTGAGAAAAACCTCACTTCATATGCCTCAGAGTGCTTGCCAATTATAGCCATCTATTTGCTAGTAGCCTGCACTATTCCTGCCATCCTTCTTGGAATCTGCAAAGTTGAATATTATTATGACACAACCCTCACTCATAATGTCAAGCATTCCAACATATAAGCACCATAGACTTATAGGGTGCTGATACTTGAATTGTCTATATAAATATAATCACATTTAATTTTTCCCCACATTTAATCTTGAGGCATTTTCAAGTCTGGGTGACAAGATACAAATTCCCTTCTTCCAAGATGTCTTCTTTTTTTTTTCTTTCTTTTTTCTTTTTTTGCCAATATTGCATTTTTTCTGTGTTGGGAGAGAACAAAGACATTCTTTCTTGGAGATACTTTTTAGAAATAAGCTTTTAGAGAAAATGAATGTTTTTTCAAGTGCCCATGTGCCTGTTAATTGATGTCTTACATGCATTTCTGAGTGAACTGATAAAAATTTCTCTTTCCCAAATTAGCAGACTGTTGTTATTTTGCAGGCTTTCCTCCTTTCAGTGTAGTGGCAGTGGTTAAGAGTGGTGGTCTGGAGCACTGTACTTTAATCTGGAGAACACATGAAACCAGCTGGTGACCTTGGGCTAGTCACAACTTTTAGAGCTCTCTCAGCCCCACCTACCTCACAGGGTGTGGAGGGGAAGGGAAGGTGATTGTTTCTCACTTAAGTGGTAGAGAAAGTCAGCATATAATAACCAATTTTATATTTATATATATATATATATATATTAGTTTGAAGGAGAATGGTTCTTCTGGCGCCTTCAACTTCCCTGTTTGTTTTTGCCGTTGCTCAAGGCGGAGCTGGCTTTGCATCCTCACTGGCCGGATGTGCTTCTGCAAGCTTGATAACAGCTCAAAGGTTACTTTCTACTTGCTGAATGTCAAGAAAACAAAAGTGAAAGTTTAATCCTTCCAAAGCGTAAGAGGGGAGTGCCAAAGGTCACCAAAGATTATTTTAGTGCTGTATTTTTGTGAATAGCTTTTCAAAAAGAATAATTACACAAATGAAAGGTCTCGGAGCCCTGCATTATGCCAATTCCCTGTAGTGCTGCTTACTGTGAAATCAGTGAACAGCTACTGTAGCCATTAGCATCAGCTCCAATACATCATTTGGAAAGGAACAATGCCAGAGCATCACAGAGCTCTTCCTAAGTATTTTCAAAGAATACTGCATTAATATAATATGAGTGCTTCCATGCTGGTCCTTTAGTGCCATTTTCTCTGAATAAAAAATAGGCCTAGGGTCTACAAGGGTCCGTGTTTATGGCTGTCTTAATGACCACTGAACTACTGAGGACAGAGAAGTCTGGATTGTTTTGAAGAAATTAGATGGTTAGGTGAGGGGAAAAAGTGAAATAAACTGCTAAAGCAAATTATGGGTTGGATCCAAGCATATACTTTCATTTCTTTGATCACTAGAGGAACACTCTCTATGTCAATATAGTTTTGCAGCAGCAAGAATTACAATAGCTAAAACCTGGAAGCAAGTAAATAAACCTTCAATCAATGCTTGGAGAGAGAAATTATGGATATATATGCGAATGGCCAGATTAACAGAGTCCTTACATGGAAAGGACATGGAAGATTTTTAAAAAACATAGTCAAAGGCCATCGCATATTGGGACAAACTGGCAAAAATGAATTTTATTAATTTAGTTAATGAGTTGTAGATAATTGATTAATGTTTTTTTATAATTATTTTATTATATCTTTTTTTACAAAAACTGTCATAACACTTCTCCAGAAGTCCAATGTGGTGATGGGACACTATTTCAAGGTGGGTGGTGGTTTTTCAGGGCACTATGAATTTTGTAATTTTTTTATTATAATAAGTAGTATCAATTGTTAAGCAAGTGCTCTTTTGTATTTTCTTTTTATTTGTATGTTTTGTTTTATGTTATAAAAATAATAATAAAAAATTATTTTTAAAAAAGGAAGACTCTCTCTCACAGTGCCATCCTCAGCAGAGTTTTACCCTTATAAACCCATTGACTTCAATGGATTTAGAGGATGTCTCTCCATTCACTCCAGTCAACTGACAGGTGGGGCCATCCTAAGCAGTGTTATACCCTCTAAACCCATTGAAGTCAATGGGCTTCTTGGATCCAACTTGATCACTCCACTATCCATTTAGTGGTTAACTCTGTCCATTTCCGTCTTGTTTAGTAAATGCACTTTGGGTTCAGTCCTGCCAAATGCTGATCACTTTGGGCAATCCAAAAATGTTCTTAGTTCAGTCCCATTAAGAAGAAAGGGCTACATGTTGCTGTGAAATGTCTCAGAGATATTTAATTGGAACTTTGTCATATAACAGAACTGGACTCCATGGCTTGGATACAGCAATGCACAAATGGAAACATAAATGGAATTGGCCCAGTTCTGCTTGTGAAGTGCTTCCAACCCTATATATTATAGGGCCCAAAGATTACACAAGACGAAATACAAGTGGGAAACAATATGTCTGACTGTAAACGTGGCTACCTTGGTCTTTCTCCCTAGTATTTCTGCTTGCACAAGAACTCTAGTGCAAGCAGAAAGTTTGCATTGGATACACCCAATGCCTTTCCTATTAGGGATATAAAATGATATTTTCTTCTTTTTTTGTATGTTGTCTTTATGAGCCTCTTTATTTCTCCTATTTTTGTGTTGGCATTACTCATTTGTTTCTTTTAAGGCACTTTATTCCCATTGTTACAGCATTTTACTCAGTGTTTACACTATTTTATGTCATTTGTATGTTATAAGCCAGCATTCATATGCAATTGATGCAAAAGAATTGTAAAATTGCCTAAATTGATTTTTTTTTTTTTACAGAAAATGGTACAGAAATAAAGGATCACAGTTCCAGTTTGTGAAAGGGAAAAATGAAAACAAAACAAGGATTTCCAAGTCACAACAGTGGGGGGCAAAGTAGCACACTTGCTTTTTGAATATCACCGAGAGGTGATTCCCATAATAATGGCCAAAGTGCAAAGGAGTGATCTTGTAAAAATACCTTCAAACAGAAGACTAACCCTTAGGTGCCTCAAATGGTATTCAAGATCCTTCATATCAGACATATGAGTTTCTTAGTATCAACTATAGTTCAAAGGTTTGGGTCATTAGTGCCCCACAGAGCATTTAGTACTGCTTGCATTCAGTTCCATGGTTTTCTTTCTATGAAACTTAAAATAATAAAACAGCAAACATTAAGCAAGCGTCAAACATTAAGTAAGCCTCAAAAACAATAACAACAAAAACATCATGGAAATGTTTTAATACATGCACACATTTCTCAAAACATCTAACTCTTTGGGGAAGACTGCTACTGTGCTTTATTATGTTTGAAATTTAACAATTTTCCATCATAAAATGCTGCATTACAGGAAAAGTATAATAATACTGATTATATGATGAATTTTACAAATAGCTTTAAAACCTGAGTATTCCTCTGGTTTAAGATCACAAACAATGAAGTCCGCAGACAAAATTGTCTTTGGAAATTGGACTGGTAGTTGTGGGCAAATTAGTTTTTGTAATCTACCAAGATTTGGGGGGAGAAATGACTTCAGTAGCTAGGGTCCTGAAGAGACACATTGCACTGAAAACACTGCTGCAAAATAACTGACAGGATGAACATAAATTGAACATAAATGACTAGCAGGCAAATCAGAGTACCAAATAGAAAGTGTAACATCAATTTAAAATGTTATACGTTATACACCTAATGTGCATATATGGCCCACACCCCTTAATAGAAATTGCCAGAGCTGCAAAATTCAGATTAGGATTTTGAAACTTCTAAAGTGACTTTCAATTGCTTTAAATGTGAAAGTCTTGCTGAACCTAGGACTGAAAGAAACAACTCCCAAGAGAAATTCTGTGATTTTCCTGAACGGAGTTAGACCTTGAAAGTGTTTATGTATGTTTAGGCTCCTCAGAGAGTTAGAAAATGGAGGCAAAAATTATTACATAGAATAAATAGCGTAGATCTCTAACATGCTAGTAATTGTATGAAAAACAAAGAGTTTATTTTAGTTTTTAAAAATTAGGATCCTTTTAGGGAGTGTTTACTTTTCTGCAATTAAATGGTAAGTAATCTTCATGGCCCCGTGGCGCAGAGTGTTAAGCTGCAGTACTGCAGTCAAAAGTTCGATCTTGACGGAAGTCGGTTTCAGGTAGCCGGCTCAAGGTTGACTCAGCCTTCCATCCTTCCGAGGTCGGTAAAATGAGTACCCAGCTTGCTGGGGGTAAAAGGAAGATGACTGGGGAAGGCACTGGCAAACCACCCCGCAAACAAAGTCTGCCTAGGAAATGTCGGGATGTGACGTCACCCCATGGGTCAGGAATGACCCAGTGCTTGCACAGGGGACCTTTACCTAATCTTCATGGACTATGTTTCATGGAATCAGAATATGATTGATGATGTCGTGCTCAGGCAGGAGTGTAGCGTGCAGGCAGTAACCAGTCCCGAGGCTTGGCCTCTGGTTTCAACAACAGCAATGGGAGTACTGTGTTGACCACAGCCTGACGCAGGCTTTTCTCTTCCCATGGACCGGGATAGACCAAGGTAATTAGCAGGTAAAGGAGTAGAGGCACTTACCAGTCCAATCTCCTTGTTTCTCAGATCAGGCGTCAGCTTGCACGCCGGGGTTGACTGGGATAGCTTCAGTTGCTGGAGCTTCTGTTTGCTTCTCTCAGTCAGTAGCCTTCAACATGTGTTGAACCCACAAGAACTCTGGCAATCTGACTGGCCTTTTATCAGCCTTGCGGTTCCAGCATTTTCCACTCCTCCCTGATTAGGCTTGATTGTCTTTGCTCTATGTCTCAAGGCCCACCTGGCCTTTTGCCTTCGTTCCCTTAATTGAAGCCGGGCCCTGATTCTCTGCTTCTCAGCCGGCTTGGGAGAACTTGCAGGTGAGGAGTCCTGCTCTTCTTGCTGTTCTGTTTGCTGCCAGAATGAGCAGCCCTCATCCCCTGCCATGGGTCTTGGTGGCTCTGATGCCTGTTCCTGCTGTTCCAGTGCAGTCCTTGGAGGAACGGGCCCAGGTTCCCACTCCTCCTCTTTCTAAGAGGAGGAGGGCAGCTCAGGTTGGCCTAAAACAGATGAAGAGATTACATTGATTTATTCAGTTACGTTTAGTTTTAATAGAAATACAATTAACTTTTAATAGGAAAAATGGGGCTCAGGACTGGAAGACGTAAATAGTTAAAAATATATTTTAAATATTGATATATCATGAATAAAAGTGATACTCCCATTGAATTACACCATAGGTCAACATGGGAGTTTGGATTACAAGTTAGTACAATATGTGTTAGAGGAGGCTTCCTTGGTTAATGAAAAACAAATAAACTGTTCACTGTATTATAAATTCATGGCCTAAATTCCTAGAAAATGTGTTTTGGAGTTTTTCAGAAAGGGAGATCCTTTTTTCTCTCTCCAGCCTTAACTTGAACTAGAGCTGGGGCTAGGGTTGTCAACCTCCAGGAAGGGCCTGGAGATCTCCCAGGGTTACAATTGATCTTCAGATTAAAGAAATCAGTTCCCCTGGAGAAAATGGCTGCTTTGGAGGGTGGATTGTTTGGCATTATACCCCACCAAGTTCTCTCCTTTCCCCCAAACCCCTCCTTTCCCAGGCTTCATCCCCCAAATCGCCAGGGATTTTCCAACCCAGAGTTGGCAACCCTAGAGCTGGCCTTAGAATCTGTTTCAGTGGCAAAGTTTAGCCTTAGGAAATTAGGGCTGTCGATTTGGTTCCATCTGACAAGAAAAACAGCTGAATTTTCCCTGATTCGGCGGTTTCTACTTCGGATAGAACCAAAGTAAAAAAAGGCGGGAAAATGACGAACCGAACTCGGCGAGTTCGGGTAGATGCCGGATAAATTCGTACAAGTTCGATTCGTACAAGTTCGGCGCCCCCAAAGCAGCATTCTCCTGCTGAGAGAGAGAGAGAGAGTCTCTGTGTGAGAGAGATCCCAATAAAGATGGCTTTATTCCAATGGGCAGACTGGGGGGACCCCTTCCGGGCCCCATATCTCGGGACCCCCTAACCCAAACTTTACAAAACTTGGGGTTTCTTGCAAGAAGGGTCCCCTCAAGCTGGGAAAGGGACCGCTGTGGGTCGGCACATACATCTGGCCGCATTGGGGTCGGCCCATGTACCTGACACATCTCTCATGCTGCGCCAAGGCTATCGTAGCTGTCGCCAATCAAGTTGTGGCCTAAAAAATTCCATTAAGATTTAATCCATTAAGATTTAATCATTTTCCAAAAGTTGATGTTGTAATAAAGTTGTTGTTCAAATTTAAGGTTGTGTGAGTTTGATAATTAAGCACTAACTGAATTCCCTCCATATAGCCCTGGCACAGCAAAATGCCTTTCTTTTACCACCTAGCAACTAACAATAGCACTCAGACATTTTCAATCAGGGTAGCAGGGGTTCTGTGTCGATGGATGGGACCTCCTACTATACTTGACCTCTGATTCTGCTCTTTTTAGAACTTAGCCACTGGTAAACTGTCACAAGGGTCAGTGAAGGTAGCCTGTGTAAGGTCTTACCTTGACAGTCAATACAGGAGAAGAAAAGTGATACAAATTGCTCTATGCCGTTACCTAGAAACCATGCTATAAATGTGACATTTAAGAATATGGCTGAAGTTTATTAGACTTGAACTGTATTGTGGGTAATTGCCCGGTAATAACCCTTCTTAAATTATATGAAGCCTCTACTTTACTTAACATGGAACACAGGCTCCCCCAATCACTAATATTATCATCATTCAAGATAATGAGCAACACAAACCATTCTATTACCAATCTAAAAGCAATAAATGTCAAAGTAAAGAACTATGCAATATTCTGTCCTGAAAGAACAAAGGACAAAAGTAATGATAATGCTTTTTATATTTGCAGTCTATTATATCACACATAACAAATGACCCTGTAATTGCAGACTGTTATTTTAACAAATTAGGGAAAGGGGAGGGAGATGTTGACAATTGCCCCGGAAAATTCCATCAGAATTTTTTTTAAAGGAACGAGTTAATAATCTTTAAACTCACATTAATGGGATTGTCTGGGTGCTTTTCTTATACTTAAGTAATTGGTTGGCTTTATTGATAGTATTTGATGTTGGGAGGTGGGCAGCAACTGAAAGGTTGCTGGGACTTAAGATACCAGTACAGTTCCTAGGACTCTTGTATTCCAGATGTTTATACTTATCAGATGGAACAGTCCCTAATTTCTGGTACCTATCCTTGGTATAAATTTGCCCTTATATAAAAATGAACAAAACAAAATCTATTTATTAGATGGCTCATGTTAGTCCAAAAGTGGCTCATGTTAAATATGTGGACTAGAAGCTGTGTTGAATGACACTGTTCAGAGGTGCTCAAAGAGTGAACAGGCTCAGACTTAAAAAAAATGTTACTGCAGAGTAGAATCAAACAACAAACTATTAATCTTACTGCTGCAATTGAAATAAAACAATAGAAAGAAATACTTTAAATTCCATTAGCTGGTAATAAACATGATTTAATTGGACAGTTGAATAGCTCTATGTAGATTAAAGAGTGTGCTGAAGCAATTGCAAACATTTTCCACTTGGTGTCCAACTCACAACTCAGTGGCATTGCTGCTCAATTGGCCTTTGACCCTTTGACCCTTTTGCAGTAAGTAGCGCGCCAAATCTTGGTTGGACTTCAAATTCATGCTGAGTCAGCATGATTGCTATGGCACATTCCAAACTCTTGACAATACCTCTGTTCTGAAGTAATTTAATCATGAAAATTGGTTGTCAGTCTAGCCCTCAAGCAAATTCAACAACGGTATATTGTTTAGTGAGCAAATTATCTGATTTCTAAAGTTTTGGATTATTCTAGTGTAGTAAGAATATCAAGAACATAAGAAAAGCCATGCTGGATCAGACCAAAGCCCATCAGTTAGAGCAGTCTGTTCACACAGTGGCCAACCAGGTACCTCTAGGAAGGCCACAAACAAGATGGCTGCAGCAGCATTATCCTGGCTGTGTTCCACAGCACCTATTATAATAGGAATGCTCCTCTGGTACTGGAGAGAATAGGCATGCACCATGGCTAGTATCCACTTTAACTAGTAACCATGGGTTGAAGAAGAAGAGTTGGTTTTTATATGCCGACTTTCTCTACCACTTAAGGGAGACTCAAACCGGCTTTCCACTTTCCCTTCCCCTCCCTACAACAGACACCCTGTGAGGTAGGTGGGGCTGAGAGAGCTCTAACAGAGCTGCAACTTGCCCAAGGTCACCCAGCTGGTTCGTGTGTAGGAGTCTGGAAACAAATCCAGTTCACCAGATTAGCCTCCGCCACTCATGTGGAGTGGGGAATCAAACCTGGTTCTCCAGATCAGAGTCCACCACTCCAAACCACTGCTCTTAACCACTACACCACACTGGCATAGGGTAGCCCTATCCTCCATGAACAAAGAAGAGCAATACCCTGGCGAACCCAGGCACTTGTTGTATTACTTGGAAAGTGTTGCAAGTCTTTTTACAGGGCCTTTCAAAACTACCAGAACTCTTTCTTCATCTAATCAAAATGGCCTTTTCCTTCCCTCTGTACATTAAGTTAATGTTTGTTGCATTTACTCCATTGAAAACGGCAGGTGGGAGTTGATAACGTCCATTTCTCAAAGATAATGGCTAAATCAGCTCTTTAGATTATAATTAATTGTAATTAAACAATATAGCTGCAGGCTGGTTAGTAAATACCAAATGTACCATCTGTGTGTGCAGCATTTACAGCTGTTTGGGTTTCAGTTCTGCCCCATTTGCATTGCTAGCTGAATGTTGACATGTGAGACAGACACAAAGTACTTAAGAGGTTGTATTTTATTCATCATTTTTTAGTAAGGGAGTGAGGACTTGGTGGACTTCATGGGCTTCTTCAGACAGATGGGAGAAGATGAAATTAAATTCACAATAAACCAGGATTACACTATTCATGCTTTCAGCTTCCCCCACTGGAAACAACCCTGAATTGTAGTAACTGATGTTCACATGGCCAGTTCTGGTTTTGTGGAAAGATTATGTAACCCCCCCCCCAAAGAAATTGTGTGATGTCACTATACATACTAATTAACAATAAGTAATTAAACCAGAGAGTTCTCAAACCTAGACCCTCACTCAGCCATTACCTTTGTTTGTAGTCTAATTCCTGGCCCCAAGTAGCTTCTAAAGCCCTAAATCGTGCTCCATCTTCCTTTCATAAAGAGTTCACTCTTACCCCCCACCCCCTTTCTGGCTACCTGCACTTTCTGTCTGAGCAGCACAGGATACCTTCCATATGGCTTCCAGTTTGTATGAGCTTACATCTGGTTTTTTTTTTTTTTTTTTATCAAGCTTTAGTTACAGGAACATGGACACATGAAGCTATTTTTACACTGAGATGAATACTGAAGAATCTATCCCAGTGCTGTCAGTTCTAAATAGAAGGAACTCTGCAAGGACTGAGTATTTTTTTCAGCCCTGCTATCGGAGATCTTTTATATAGTGATTCCAAGGATTGAACTATATACCTTCCTTATGCAAAGCCTCATGAGCTCCTTCTGCTTCCATCCTTATCTCAGCTTATTTATTTTATTTCTACCCTGCCTTTCTCCACAATGGGGACCCCAAGGGCTTACATAATTCTAGTCTCCTCCACTTGATCCTCAAAACAACCATATGAAATACGTTATGCTGAGCATGTGTGACTGGCCAAGCAAGTTTCCATGACACAAGTAAGGATTTCAACCTGAGTTTCCCACTTCCTAGTCTGACACATTAATCACTACACCACACTGGTTCTCAAGAATTATATCACTGCATGTCAAGATGCACTTGCCAATATTCTCTCTTCTACTAATTTAAAAAATGTACTGCAGCTTAAGATGCCACAGGTCACTTTCCCTTACTTCCGCCCATCTTTGGTAGATTTCTTCAGTTTATCCAGCCTTCTAAGTCATTATCTTTAGCAATTTGTGGCCAACATGCCAAGCTTTCTGTTTTAAGGATTAGCTTTTGCAATGACTTAAGCTCCTTCTCTTGGGCCCTGAACCTGCAAATATCATTAAACCTGACTTAATTCACAAACTCTTCTTATGACATTATCTAGTTACCTTACATATTTTGATTGTTTTCCTCGTACTCATAGTGATAATTGATGCTGGTAGCATCTAAGCTGACAATGGCCCTAAACCTGACTTTTGAGTACTGAGATGATATCATCTCCTTTATAGCTTAACTGGCTGATTTAAGATGTCAAAGATAACATCATCAATCACTAACTTATCATGAGACATGAACCCTGTATGTTATCTTCTTGCTGATAACAAATTGGCTTTAAACTCTCTGTTAAAGGAATTATAGATTTAGTGAAGGAGCATAATGCTCTGATCAGATACTGAAAGGTCATCTGCCACTACAAGATAAAAATGTGAACCAAGTATGGCCTTGTTTTAGTCTCTTTTATTTCCCTTTGCATATCACCTGTTTCAAATGTAGAACTTTTATTTTCTTTACTTAACACCTGACAAATGAAAAAAAAACCATAATAAAAACATGCATTTTAAAAACATTAAAACCAAACAAAAACATATCATTGAAACAATTCAAACTAAGCTAAAATTCACATACAAAAGCATAAGAACAACATTTAAAACACAAGACAGAAAGGAGGGATCAATGAGGGAAATCCAAGCGAAACAAAATTATCAGGAAACGACAGGCGAGTCTCCATGAGAAGAGAGTTCCAGAGTTTGGGTGTCTCAACTGAGAAAGGCCCTATGCTGGGTTGCCACCTGTCTAATCTCATAAAGTTAGACCACCTGAAGCAGGGCCTCAGAAGATGAGTGTAGTGATTGGATAGGTTCAGAAAAGAGCAGGTGGTCCTTCAGATATGCTGGCTCCAAGCCCTATAGGGCTTTAAAGGTCAACACAGTACTGAGTCCCATTTAAAGTTTAACTTTATGATGAACCAGATTACCTTGAAAAAAATGTCCTATTTTTCTTGAAGAAATTTTTCTTTTCAAGCCTCATTTCTTAACTTGCTCAAAAAAATAGAAGAAATTATATAGTCAGAGCTCTGTTGACTGACACTTGCACAAATCCAACCAAATGTTCATGACAGAAATGGGCTTTGACTAAGACCTCCCAGATCTAAGGCTGACCTTTTCTTAGATCTCATTTGTTCTTGATCCTTAAACAATTATTATACCAAGTAGAAGCAGCTTACTACAAATCATTTCTATTTTTATATGTTCTAAATTAAATTATAAGGAGACAAAAAAGGGAAACTTTTGACAATGGCCAGTTCCACATAGTTTATTTGCCCCAGGTTTAATGCTATTGGGAAGCAAGTTTTTTTCCTGTTTCCCCACATGGAGTTGCTAGTCCCAGCCTGGTAACTAGCGGGAAACTGGGAAAGGGACATGGGATTTGGCCATCAGTGATGGCATGATCACTTCTAGAGGAAACTTGGAAGGGACGTCACACCTGTCTAGGAATCACTGGAAAATCTATGGTAAAAGCATGAAGCTTTTTGGCAATTTCTAGAGAAGACTGATATCACTTGTGGGTTTTCCTGGAAGTGAAGGCACACCATCAGCCTGAATGCCATTAAAAAAAATCTCCTGCCACCACTCAGAGCAACAGAGCACCCACTGGGTGACAGCATTATGATGCATTTGTATACCTTTCCTGGGTTTCCCCAGCTTTTCTCTTTTCTTTTTCAGCCTTGATTTGGGGTTGCTCAAACTTTTGGGAAAGATTACAATAAAGACTAGATGGCTGCTGCGTGGATGGGAAAGTTTGGATCTTTCAGCCCACATGACAATAATTTTCCTTGACACTGACCCCAAGGCAGCCATTTCCTCCCCAGCTACCGGGGGGAGCTTTATGTTTTGTAATCAGTAATTGAAAATTGTTACATCAATATAACATAATAACAATATGTGTGACGTTCATTAAAAACGTCATTGAGGAGATTTAAGGGGAAAGGCATATTTCCATAATGAAAAGGGTCATAGACACTTCTTTTAAAAAGGAAAGCTGGAGATTCCAACAGCCTATTACACATATTTTTATAACTTTATATAGATATGATATTGGCATTTTTAACATAAAACTGAAAAAGCCACAGTATCCTGGGAGAGGAGGAATGGTGGTTGCTGGAAGACTAGGTCCGAAAACCCCCATTGCAGTTGTTTTGTATCGGCAGCCATACCAACAATGGGGAAGGCGCACATACTTGCCCTCATGTGAAAACCACCAATAATTAAGCTTAATGTAGGATGACGTCGTCATTGTGCTTCTCCCCCCCCCCGCCCCGTATCCTATTAATGTTTTGTGGCTTACATGCCTTACAGATTCACCCTCTAGTGTACAAATAGCTTCTCAATACACCTAGACTTTATGCCAATAAAGGTGATGAATGAAAATATACCTAGACTGAAAAAAGGACATGAAAGTGGTAGGTGCTAATGGGAGCATTTTACAGCTTTTCTCTTGCCTGACCTTGCAGAACAGTGAACATATCGCATGACAGAAGCCATGGATGTCGATTTAGCCCAGATGTTTCCAAGTTCAGGTTGGCTGGTAGCCTACAAAAAATGGTTGGAGCAAATCAGATCTCTGGAAGGGCAGCAGTTTGTGAGGCATTCTGACCGCATGGAGGAACAGCCTCCAGAATGGAACGACTCGGCAGAGTTTTCTGTTCCACTCTGTCAAAATTTATTGAGTGAACAGAAAGCAAAAGTAGAAAAATGAGATAGGCTTACATTGGTTTGAAAAAAATGTAAAGTGCTTCTTACGAAATCTATACTCAGATTAAGTCACAGATATTGTGAAATTCACATGGCAAACCCAAGCATCCATTCAGTGTGATGGATTAGGGGAAAGTTTTATGCACTAGGGATTCAATCAGAGTCAACCAAAACTTTGGAACTCCCTCCCCAGAGAGATTTATCTGTCTCCCTCTATCAGTGTCTTCCACCAATGGGTGAAGACTTTTTTTGTTTCATTTAGCATATCCCCAATAATGGTCATTGGCCATCCTCCCTGGTTTTAGTGTTATTTGATATGTGTTTTTATTGAATTATTTTATAATTTTAATGCTATTTTTAATTTTGTTTGTTTGTTTGTTTATTATATTTATAGCCCACCCTCATTCTTGGCCAAGCCGGGCTCAGAGTGGGTAATAACATTTAAAACCATAAAACATCAGCTAAAACAACAATATCATAGCATGAATCTCAAACAGAAATAAAATAACAAGAGGGCATTCTCATAACAAGGAGACAGAAGTCACCAAAGACCCAGTGGGGCAGTATAACCCCCATAAGCCAGAAAGTGGGGGAAGGATGTAATAATGTTTTATGTACACTGCCTTGGAGACCCAGATCTGGTGGAAAGATGGCATTCAAATGTTTCAAATAAAACTTTATTTGTTTAAAGGTAAAGGCCCCCTGTGCAAGCACCGGGTCATTCCTGACTCATGGGGTGACGTCACATCCTGACGTTTACTAGGCAGGCTATGTTTACGGGGTGGTTTGCCAGTGCCTTCCCCAGTCATCTTCCCTTTACCCCCAGCAAGCTGGGTATTCATGTTACCGACCTTGGAAGGATGGAAGGCTGAGTCAACCTTGAGCCGGCTACCTGAAACCGACTTCCGTTGGGATCAAACTCAGGTCATGAGCAGAGCTTGGACTGCAGCACTGCACCTTACCACTCTGCGTCATGGGGCTCTTCCCTTGTTTATTTATTTGTTTCATTAAATAAAAACTCAAGTTCCTTCTTGCTCCTTTTTTCCTTGTCAGGCTAACCTCTTTGTCCAGTGTCAGTGGTGGCTGTTGTTCCTCCTTATAATTGCCATTGCTCCACCATTCCACAGTAGGCAGTGGACTCAGAGGGAGAATGTGGGCAGATGGTAGCTTCTGCCACCTGCTGGTTCCTCTCTTTTTTGCTGCCAGGCCTGGCAAATGTCTGGTATCAATAATGGAGAGAGGACTGGTGGATTTCCTGTCAGTGTCTAGTTATCCTTTCCAGTTATTGATGTTGGATTGCCTTAATTCTTTCGTGCAGTTTTCATGTAAAATCCAAATGATGCTGTAGTTAAAATTTTACATTCTAGCATTCTGTGTCATTGTGGATGCTTCACAGAGTTACTTTCTTTCAAAACGTTCACTTTCTTCATTGTCCAGCTTCTTTCCTATTCTCTCCAGGAGCTGAACAGTTCTTTTAGGGCATTCATGAATCAGTTGTAAATTATTGGGTCCTATGTCCTCATTGGAGGTAGGGTTCTTAACCACCAGGTACTAGCTGGAGATCTCCTGCTATTACCACTGATCTCCAGCCGATAGAGATCAGTTCACCTGGAGAAAATGGCCACTTTGGCAATTGGACTCTATGATATTGAAGTCCCTCCCCTCCCCAAACCCCGACCTTTTCATGCTCCTCCCCAAAAACCTCCCGCCAGTGGCAAAGAGGGACCTGGCAATCCTAATGGGAGGGAATCAAGCATTGCTTTTTATTTTTTACTCATCCAAAGCAACTGTTTTTAATAACACAATTATGATTATACACTGTAACATTAAGCATATTATTAGCAATGATTTTGTATTGTTATAAAGTAAAAGAAACACTTAATTCCCAGCCCCCTCACACACAACTTGACCATGAGAGAACCATAAATACTTTCTATGAAATTAAAGGAACAATGGAAACATGCATGAAACATGACCTTTAGTGGACTAGAATTTATCCAGAGTTGATGAGGTGTAGTGGTTAAGGCGTCGGACTAGGACCTAGGAAACCCAGGTTCAAATAACCACTAGCGCTATGGAAGCTTAGTGGGAGACCTTGGGCCAGTCGCACACTCTCAGCCCTCACCCTGGCTAGTATTTGGATGGGAGACCTCCAAGGGATACCAGGTTCATGATACAGAGGCAGGCGATGCCTAACCACCTCTGAATATCTCTTGCAGTGAAAACCCTACAAGGTTGCCACAAGTCAGCTGTGACTTCATGGCCAAAAAAAGAAGACATTTAGTAGGACCTTAGTAATGGGAATGAATTAGTAATGGGAAGAGAAGAGTTGCTGCATGGAGCCTTCCATTTAAATTTATCTTGCACATGAATGAGGGAAAGGGATTATTCAGCAATGCAAAAAGCTCATTGAATGGATCCACTTCCATTAAAATGTGCATTTTGTTTTCTGTGGCACAGACCCTATGATGTGCAAGCATAAGACCTTTCTGGATGCAGATTTCTCCCATCTTCCCTTTTGCACAGCAGCCCTCTGTGACTTCCCCAAAGGCACTGCCAGGAAACAAAGGATCCCTGTGGGAAAAGAGCTGCCCCCACTTCTTCCTTTCTCCTCAATACCTTACCAGGGCTCAGTCCAATTCTGTCCTTAACTTCCCCACATGTCCAAATTGCTAGTCTGGTCCATTACCCCCCTGAGATATGAGACATGTGGGATATGTACTATGATATTCAACCCAACTTACAGTCATTCATATGTGATATATAGCATTCAAACCAACTTGCAGTCACCATAGGAACATCTCTCCTTATTGGGATCCAACTGGGCGCCAAAGATAGAGCTAGAAAGAAATTTAAATCTCAGATGTCAGACGGTATTAATGTTTTGAATTAATGGTTTGAATTTTAAAATTGTAATTTGATGTTTATTGTATGTTCACTATGTCCCCCCCCCATCAATGTTTTTATTGTATTTTTGGGATACAGAAAAGGAGAAAAGGGGAGGGGATAAAGCAATCCGTCTGCAATAGACAAACATTCTTTTTGGTCATTAATACACATTCCAAATACACTTCAAATCTACAAGTATGTTGACTATGTTGTTAGCTGCCCTGAGCCCGGAGGGTGGGGTAGAAATAACAATTATTTTTGATTATAACAATTAATTATGATTATTATTTCCACAGTGAGGAGGAAAAATTTCGGAAATCACTTCTTTTTACAGATACAGGCTGCCTTAGTCTTGCTAGGTCTCAAATGATTTCCAGATTGATCTCTGATGGACTCACATTGGCCTACAGCTTGATTCATTACGGAATGTATAAGAAAACCAAAATAAGATAAAGAGAAGATAAACTGCTTGTGGGTTTTTCCTCAATAACTCCATCCAAATTAGACAGGAAGGACACATATCTATATGAACTTGGTAAATGCAGTAGTTATGGATGGATTTCTTTGCCGTATTCACTCACCCTAATAATGACTGTGGTTTACCTTAAAAAATCTCTAGACAGCCATAAACCACAACCTAACATTTATTTTCTTTTAGCGTTTAGCCTGATTGTACCCGTTGGATACTTGTGAGTTCAGCTCAGGATTTCTTTTCCTCCCTTTTGAAGTTCATGTTTAATACATACCTAGTATGATATGATTTCAGAATGCCAAAAGAGCCCAGAGCTATACATTTCACCACTGTGATCATATGAACTTATGCCTCTCTTGCACTCACACAGCCTCTGCTGAAAGAAAAAATGTGCAGGCATTTACAAAGAGGCAGAACAGAGTCTTTTCATATAATTATCTGCTGTCACAGGAGAATAAAAGAAAAGGTCTTGATTTCTGAATTTCAGAGCTGGGAGCAGAGACCAGTGCTTTGCTATCCTAAGGGCTAAGATCATTCTAGGCACATCAAGAAGGGATTTCAGGATAAAGGAAGAAGGCAGGAAGTCAAAGTTGCTTGCCAGTGTATGTCTGGTTACTATGGCACCTGTAAAAAGCTGGTCTAATGGTTCCTTATTACTCATTGAGGCCTTTCTGTACTAACAAACAAGAACAGAATAATAATTCCAACAGACTGAAAGAGACCTTGCAGGGAAACTCCTCGTGCATGTGCTCCTGTCTCATTTCTTCATTAATGGGAGCCTTGCTTTTGCCAGTGTCTTACATGGTATTTTGTATATCTCTTTGTATTATGCTAAAAACCTAAATGCCATATTAAGATCTGAAGAGTAAATACATGTAAAGTTTGCAGCTTCATGTGGGAGAAACTGTTTCCCAATATGGTTGCTTAGGATTGCAGATGTAGAAGTATTTAAAACACATAATTGACAAGCCTTCATTGAGAAGTGCATGTATCCCATGTTACATGGGAACCAGTGGGAGTGGAGGGAGCCCTGCTGGTAGGGTTGCCGGGTTGCTAAGATTGGTGAGCAATTGCCCACCAATCCAGTTCATGGCTTGTAAGTGGGTATCGTGTGTGTGTGGCTGCACCAACACAATCACATTGGCATGGCCACATACACACGATCCCTGCTTCAGCTCTGCCCCCAAAACCTCCTTCAGGAGCTGAGGGGGGACCTGGCAGCCCTACCTGCTGGCAACATAATTATGATGCTGGTGATGCATTTACATCATTTTCTGTGTTTGAGGAAGTGATGTCAGCTCCGTCTATGTTCTAGCATTTGGCCAAAACCATAGAGGTTTGACCAAAGTTACAGCATTGCCAGCAATGTGTTGGTGTCACTTCAAGTCATGCCGGAAGTGATGTCATTATGTCAGGACACTGGCAATTGTTCTCGCATTTCACCCCCATTTTTCTCCTGCTGCCCAGCTCAGCAGTGGTGGGAAAGTTTCACAGGAGGTGTGAGATCACCAACCCCCAGTGGGAAAATGGCAACCCTAAGGAAAGAAAGAGTGAGAGTGAGACCAGGGGGAGCCTGGGAAAAATAGAAACGGAGAGGGAAATGGGTGGGAAAATAAAAAGCCTGAGGAAAGAGATAGTGGAGGAGGGGAATCTTCGGTAAAAAAGAGAGAGGGAGGGAGAGAAGAATGGGAGGGAAAGGTAGATAAAAGCTTGCAGAGAGAGGGGGGAAGAAAATGGGAGAGGAAGAGAAAAGCCTGGAAAAATGAGAGGAATGTCAGGGGCGGGGGGGGGGGGGGTGAAAAGAGAATGAAGGGACCAGTGTGGAGGAGCAGGATTTTCCTATGCTTTAAATTTTGCAGGTTCCTAGCTCATCATATTATCTATACAGATAATAGCGACCTGTGACCCTCATCTGCGGATACCTAAATCCGTGGATCGGGACCACAATGAAGCTAAACAGATTTTTCTGCAAACTTAATTAAAAGATTGCCGGTGAAGGAAGTGTAGGCAAAGCTTGGGATTTATAGAAATGCAGAGGGCTGTAAAGATTTTGTAAGGAAATATAATTTCCTTAAGTCATTCCTCTTAATGCTACAGAACAAAATCTCTGTTTAGAACCTTGTTTTTTCCCTTCATGCCCAGGTTAAGCTCCAAAGGTTTTCTATGCCAAGGACTTCTACAGTACGCTTAATTCATTTACTAAAAGATTTTACCCCACTTTTCTGCTCAAAGCAGTTTACAAAGAAAAAAAAGATAATTCAGACAAGGCAACAAGTACACAACTCCAACACCTGGCCTGGTCTTGGATTAGGGTTGCTAATAGGACTGGAGAAAAAATCCTGTCTTAATAGAGGCTTAATGAGTAGAAATTAGGGATGTCAGTTTCTTGGTGGGTGCAGGGGATGCCCTGCCTTCTTCCATTTCCTGCCACTGCTTAGAGTGGGGGTGGGGGAATAAAAAACAGCTACCAGGCCTATGGCATGGTATTGCTTCTGGATTTTCCCTGGAAGTGACATCATACTTGCCTTGGAATTGCCAGAACCTCTATGATAAAACTAGTTTAAGTTGATCCCTAGAGAGGTATGATGTTGATTCCAGAGAAAACCAGGAAGTGACATCATACTGTCACTGATGGCCAACCTTCCATGTCTCTAACCAGTCTCCCACTGGTTGCCAGGCCAGTTCTACTGGAAATGAGCAGTTGATGCTTTTCATGGCCTAGTGGTAAATAACATCGCCTGGTATTTTCTGCAGATCCCAATGATGTTAAAGGAACAGCTAGAGTAGGCTTCCCATTTGTCTGCCCATTCTGGGAAAACTTCTGCACCTGTTCGTGTTTGATCAATTGAGTGGTGGGAGAAAAATAGAGGGGAGAGGGTGGATTATGTTGCTGATGCCATCTCTGACTCTCTATGGTTTTCATCATAGAGATTAGGG
The DNA here is from genome assembly GCF_029931775.1 of Euleptes europaea. NCBI lineage: Eukaryota > Metazoa > Chordata > Lepidosauria > Squamata > Sphaerodactylidae > Euleptes > Euleptes europaea. Next base: position 40,284,894 of record NC_079323.1, read on the forward strand.
AATTCCTAGAATGCCTTAGTGGGCTATGACATCACTTCCTGAAAGTATCATCTAGATGTGATGTCACAGTATCAGTGTTGCTTCCCCCTCCACAGACTCCGCCTCCCAAAAGCTCCTGGGATTAGTAGGCACAGGACTGGCAACTCTATATCTATCGGGGCCCACCTGGCAACCCTATCCTAGATCCCATGTAGGGTTGCCAGTTCTGGGTTGGGAATTACCAGGTGATTTTGGGGGAGGAGCCTGGGGAGGGTGGGATTTGGAGAGTGGAGGGCCTTCAATGCCATAGAGTCCAATGGCCAAAGTGGCCATTTTCTCCAGGGGAACTGATCTCTATCAGCTGGAGATCAGTTGTAATAGCAGGAGATCTCCAGCCATCACCTGTAAGTTGGCATCCCTAATCCTGTTGGCCAGATCACCCAGCTCTGGGTTGGGAAATACCTGGAGATTTTTGGGGTGGAGCCTGAGGAAGGCTGGTTTGTGGAGGGGAAGGACTACAATGGTGTATAATGCCATAGAATCCATCTTCCAAAGCAGCCATTTTCTCCAGGTGAACTGATCCTTATTGGCTAGAGATCAGGTGTAATCCCAGGAGGTCTCCAGCTACTAGTACCTGGAGGCTGACAGCCCTATTACTGTGAGCCGGGGTCAGGCATAATATGTCCTTCTGTCAGTGGCTAGTATTAATATCTGCAACAGAGGAGGAACAGAACCACAACTCAAATATCAAAGAGCGGGCACAAAAGTTTTTTCCAGTCTTCCTCTCCTGCCATGAATGGCTTTGGCCATACACAGTTTAAAGCTAAACTGAAACAGGTAAGATATTTCTTCCTTCCAGTACTAGTAGTTCTAGAAAGGTGATGTTGGGGTAGAAGGGGTATAGAAGTAAGTTATGCCTATGCAGCTCCCACCAAACAGAATGTTCTGTACCCAGTAGACACACAAATCTATATTTTCCCTTGAGTTGCAGCGCTCACACACCCTGTTCTAATCATCTCATTAAGTTTAATGGCAGTACTCCAGAGAAAACATGGTGAGGATTTCACCTGAAATAGTGTAGCCTGAATTAGTTCAGATGGGATACAAAGCATGAGTAGGCTAGCCTTTAGGATGCACAGTGTGAGCTCTGCTAAAGTATCCAGTTTTGCTTTGAGAGCAGCACAGGAAAAAGAATATTGATTATCCTTCGTGCCTGAGAAAACTATTCATAAATTCAGCTCAGAGAAACACTTTGCACCACTAATACCAAGCTTGCATGGGGTAGCTTGCTTATCTCTATAAATCAGCATTTCAAAGCTGCTAGTAAAATCAAGAAACTGAATTTTATTGATAGCTAGAGAGAATTTTTTATTGTTATTTTCCTTCCCCTTTTAAAAATTAACCTTTTCTCACAAAAATGTTCTGAACAAAAGACTCAACTTCCACTGACAGGAAAATGGTTCTCCGTTCTCAAAGGAATTGGAGAAAAGAGAAGGCCCTCTGAAGTACCCATTTCCTGCAGGGGAACTAATCTCTGTAGTTTGGAGATCAGTTGTAATGCTGGGAGATCTCTAGGCCCTACCTGCAGGTTGGCAGCCCTAGTTCCAGTACTGTTTTCCCATTCTGGGGAAACTTTAGATTTAATCACTAATAACTGAAAGCTTAATTTTTCCCAGGGAAAGAAATTCAGGGAAAGTAAATGTCCTGCCCTAGTTAAGTGCAGGGGGGAATTTTATCCAGCATCCCCTTCAAAGAATTGAAAGCCTGTTCGCACTTGGGGGCTGTGAATAATGGCCATCTAGCTGCTGAGCCAAACAGAGGTCTAGGGGACCAAGAGATAAAGTCTCCTGCCATTTGCCTCACCTTGGCCCACTGTTTCTTGCCCATTTGCCCACTTTTGGCCCATACAGCTCTGTGCAATTAGCTGTTTGCTTCTGGGCTGAACATAGGGTTGCCAACCTCTAGGTGGTGGCTGGAGATCTCCTGCTATTACAACGGATCTCCAGGCGACAGAGATCAGTTCCCCTTGAGAAAATGGCCACGTTGGCCATTGGACTCTTTGGCACTGAAGTAAAGCTGTTGATTCGGTAAAAACCGAACCAGAAAAATACCAAATAAATGCAAATTTGGTAAAATTTGGGTTCGGGTTTACCGAGTCAGCAAAATCCGGGAGGTTGGCAAAGCCGGATTGGCCATTCCTGAAAAAAATAAAAATTCCCCTCTTGCAGTCCAATGCATTTCTATAGGGGAATGGGGGTGACCCCTTCCAGACCCCATAACTCCAGACCCCCTGACCCAATCTTTACCAAACTTGGGGGTTCTTGCAAGGAGAGTCCCTTCCAGCTACCCTGAAAATATGGGACCTCTACCTGCAAAAATGCCCCCCCCCCGAGCCGTGGAAAGCCGCAGATCGGTTTAAATGAATTATTCGGGAATCCCAAATTTAAAGCCAAATTCCCACCTATACCGGTATAGAGGAATTCGGCATTTGGGTTTCCCCAAATAAAAAAAGGCCATTTAAACCCAAACCCAAATTCCCCCCCCCAAAAAAAAAATTTCAACAGCCCTGGTAAAGAGAACCATTGTTGTCCTCAACCATAAGCCTGGCAGTACATCATCATCTTGCAAGCCCCGCAGAACTGTGGTAGGAGGTACTAGCTGGAGATTTCCTGCTATTACAACTGATCCCCAGCCGATAGAGATCACTTAACCTGGAGAAAATGGCCCCTTTGGCCATTGAAGTCCCCCCCCCCCGTGTAACTGGCAAATACTGGGAAGTATTTGCCAGTTACACAGTGGTGCCATACATCCGGTCTCAAATCCCATAGTATTCTCGTGATGGCAGACAATAGCTGATGCTTCCAGATAAGACGTGGCTTGAAAATTTGTTTACTCAGAAAAGCCTCCTCCCGGAAGTAAGGGGGAATCTGCTCATCCCTCCCCTTTACACTTCTGAGTTTCTGATTGGTGGCTATAACATCATTCAAAAGGTCCAATTGTTATGTCTATCCACCAATCAATTTGATTAAGATCCTGCCGGCTTATCCAATGTTTTTAATTGTCAAAGAGTCATGCAAACCTCAGATGGGGAGATACCGATTCTATAGATATTTTTTCCACTCCTTTGGAACTTCCAATTCCAGGTAAAACAAAAGAGTTCTTGTTACTTATTCAGATTTTAGAAGAGTAGGTATTCTCGCTTATGTATCATTGCTTAGATGGTAATAGGTAGGGGAGAGCTGAGCATAATTCCAGAGAGACGTTCGCGGCAATGTTTTCCCCTCAGGCTGGGCGGGACCTCATCCAGGATTCCAAGAGTCGTCCGATGGCTCTCTCAGCAAAACTGGGGGTCAAACTGCACTTCATGGGCAGCAGGGGAGATCCTGTTTCCCAATCCACTATTTAGGATTGGGTAGGGATGCAGAATTACCCCCCAGATTCGAACGAATCTTGGTTCCCTTGGGAGCCCCCAAGAGATGTGGTGCTCAGCTCAGCATCCCTAGCGTCACCTTGAGGGGGCGTTTCTGGGTCCAAAGGGGTTAGGAAGCTGCCAAAGTGAACTCTGCCCCGAGGAATGCCATGGGAACCCCCACCCCACCCCCCACCGATGCGAGCTTCAGTTTCCGGGTTTTTCGCTGCTGGCGTAGCAATGGTGTGGCTTCCTGGTGCTGGCATGTTTGCCCCCTTGTCAGCATAGGTGCCACTTTATTCTGTGATAAGATGGCACCTACACTGGCATGGGGTCATGCTGATCCCTAAAGAGCTTTAACTCCCCCTTTCAGAATTACAGCCCTAGAGATTCTACTGTAATGAGGATTGTAAATTAGTTCACACAGTTCAGAAATTAAGTTTAATAAACCCCAGTTAATCCATATTAAAAGTCTTGGTTTTTATTTCAGAATATGCAGGCCAGAGAAAGAAATGGCCGAATAGCAGGAAAGCAACAACAAAGATTGTAATATGGTGTCAAAAAAAGTGACAAAGATGTATTGCATATTAGGTTAAGGATTAAGGCTTTGAAATTGCAAGATATATGTATTTGCTTCAGTTGTATTCCATTTATAGGACTACTATTAGATTACTGCTCCAATATTCTGAATCTGCCTGCTAAACACTTCTGTTGTCTACATTGCACTGACAGTTAAAAAACATCTGAACTAGAGAGACATACCAATTCTTTGAAATTGCTGGTATGTGGAAATCTATGTTTGGTTGCCAGCCAGAGCAATGTCTATATAGCACATCAACATCACAAATACCTTGATGAGAATTATTCTTTTTCTGTTTGTTGGAAAGATTTCAGTTGGTGATGTTAATCCCCCCACACAAAGACAACTGAAGATTTGCCTACTATATCTTCTCAGGAGAAAAAAATAAAAGCATAGTTTTTAAAAAGAAGGCAATCTTTTTAGAAATGAAATGTATGTGTTGAAAGCCATTGGCTCTGGTGCTTATATGGGGATCAAGTGCAACCAGGCTGTGGTCAGGTACATACTCCTGTGAGTCAAGATAGATGTAGGCAGTTCCCACAGTTTGCTCAGAATAGCATGGATACTGCATGTGTCAAGACCCATGTGCACAACAGATGCTATATATTTGGACTTAAATTCATTAATGTTTCATTAAGAGTGTGTAAAAAAAATTGGGAAAATTCAGACTCAGGTATGTTGGACCTGAAAATCTTTGGGATTCTGGAATATTCTTGCATCTCCATTCCAATATGGGTGTTTTTTTCAGGGTTTTTCCAGGAATCTGAGAAAATTTGGCTCCATTATAGCCTATCGGGAATATATCCAAGGCTCTGGGAGCCCCCCTGTTTTTTATGGTAGATGCACCAAATTTTCAATATAGCTGAGGACTCTCCTTGCAATAACCTCCAAGTTTGGTAAAGATTGGGTCAGGGGGTACAATTTTATGGGCTCTCAAAGAGGGTGCCTCTTCCATTGTTTCCAATGGAGGAAGAATGGGGGCTCCCTGTCTGGCAGGGAGACAGAGTGAGTTGGAGGGTGCTGTTAATTGATCTGTGAAGTTGCCAGTTGTTTGTAGGGCTGTCGATTCTGTTCGTCCCAAACCGAAAAACAGCCAAATTTCCCCTGATTTGGCGGTTTTTAGTTCAGATGGAACCGAACTCAAAAAAGGCGGGAAAACAGGGAGCCGAATTCAGCGAATTCGGGGTGTTCAGCGAATAAATTCTGCAAATTCAGGGTTCGGCGCAGCAGCATAACCATCAGTTAGTAAGCAGCATTCTCTGGCAGCCAATCGGTGGCCAAGCTGGGTCTTCTTCTGGTCAATCAGTTTGAGTGATTGAGTGCATGAGCCCAGCTGCTGGCGGCCCAGGAAAAGAAAGTGAGAGTATCTGTTTATGTGTGAGAGAAAAATCCCCATGGGGGGGTGCTTGTGCACATTCGCTGTGCACAAGTTTTGTAAACATTGGGTCAGGGGGTCCCGAGATATGGGGCCCGAAAGGGGTCCTTCCCTTAATGTGCATTTTTATTCCATTTAAAGCACACATTTGTTCCTTTTCGTGGCTGCAGGGGGCACATTTTTGGGGGGAGAGACCCCAAACTTTCAGCGGAGCTTCAAAGGACCCTTCTTTGAAGACCCCCCAAGTTTTGTAAACATTGGGTCAGGGGGTCCCGAGATATGGGGCCGATAGGGGTCCTCACCTTAATGTGCATTTTTATTCCATTTAAAGCACACATTCGCTCCTTTTCGTGGCTGCAGGGGGCACATTTTTGGGGGTAGAGACCCCAAACATTCAGCGGTGCTTCAAAGGACCCTTCTTGCATGACCCCCCAAGTTTTGTAAACATTGGGTCAGGGGGTCCCGAGATATGGGGTTCCCCCCTTTTCCCTATTGGGATGAATGGGATCAGCCAATCCTGTGTGCATCTCGAGAGCAGCAAATCCAAGGCAAAACCTCCCGTGCTTAAATGGAATCATACTGGATTATCCAGTCCTCCCAGTCCCTCCTGATGGAACAGAAGACATCCACAGTAAGACCCCTTTTGGGGCTTTAATCTATAATTTTTCTCCTGTGTGTGTGTGTGTGTGTGGGAGGGGAAAGCAGAGTCTGTGTGTGTGGGGGGGGGAGGGAGCAGTTTCTGTGGGTGGGGGGGAAGCCAAAGGGGCTTTCGCCCATTCTGTCTGGGGTGTGTGCGTCCCCTCGAGTCTCTCTCTCCCTGGTTTGAGGGGGGGGGGCTTCAGTTGTGTGTCCTCAGGTTTTCCCTCATTCATAAGATCAATTAGGTCTATTTTGATGCTTGCTGAAAAATTGTTTTCAAATTGTGACTTAAAGAATGCATTTTCCTGGTCCCGAGTCCGATGCAAAAGGGGAAATTCCACCCCCTCCTGCTCCTGATGCTTAGCTAGCATGCCTCTGTCCCTTTCCATGGTTTGCAAACTCCCAGGTGTCAGGTGTTGCTTTGCATGGTTGCAAAGGTGTTGCTTTGCATGGTTGTGTTGCTCTGCATGGTTTGCAAACTTCTGTCCCTTTCCATGGTTTGCAAACTCCCAGGCGTCAGGTGTTGCTTTGCATGGTTGCAAACGTGATGGTTTGCATGGTTGTGTTGCTTTTCATGGTTTGCAAACTTCTTTGCACCTGCGCCCTTGCTCCCCACAGCTCAGCTGTTTGTCGGGGCTGGGAGCTTCCAGTGGGCGGAAAGCTCTGCTAATTGCAAATGCACATTAAGATGGGGGACCCCTTTTGGGGCCCATATCTCAGCCCCCGCTGATCCAATCTTTACAAAACTTGGGGGTTATTGCAAGAAGGGTCCTTTGAAGCTACGCTGAAGGTTTGGGACCTCTACCCCAAAAAATGCCCCCCCAGAGCCACGGAAAGGTGCAGTTGTGATTTTAATGGCTTTATTAGGCCGAATTTTCCCCCGAACTCCGGACCTCGTGCCAAATTGCACGGACCCGAAGTGGGGGAGTTCGGACTTCGGCATTTCCCGAATAAAAACAGGCCAAATTTTGCCGAATCCGAATTTTACTGAATTTTTTTCCACAGCCCTAGTTGTTTGTACCCTGCTGAAGCTCTCAGTAAAGAAGGTGTGTTATGCAGCTGTGGTCTATGGTGCAGGGCCCCTCTTAGATGCCCTCTTGAGGCAGCTGGTCCATGTCATGCTTATGAGGGGGAGGTTGCCCCCCTCTGACAACGAGTCCATTGCATCCTTAGGGGTCCCTCCGAGGTTTGAGCCTTTTGGCCTCAGAATCAGAGCAAGGTGGAACCTGTGCTATTTTCCCCCCTCCTTTCCTCAGCTGCATAGCCTGTCTTACTTCAGGCAGCTCGGACAGCACAAGTTCTGCCCCTGCCCTGCTTTTTCTTTCCCAACTCCTCCCAAGGCTATATAAGCCCCAGCTGGTTGCCCTGCCCTTCTTAGCCCTTTCATCAGATCTTTAAAGGACTGTTCCTTGTTGTAAGGCTTGTAAAATCTTGTCATAAACTGCTTCGAGCTATGGATTAAAAAGTTCCCAAGACTGTCTTCCTAGGCTTTGGATGACCCAACACACTCAGGCAGTCTATTGGTTTCCCTAAGATGCTATGGCTTTAAAAGTTTCATGGGTAGTCGTCTTGCACTTCATTTCAGCTTCACTCAACATTGACCTTGTGGCCTTGCTGTTATCCCTGGATCATGTTCCCTTTTCTTTATCTCAGCCCCTGATCCTACAGATGGTTTAGTATTTTATCAGATTATTTTATGTAGTTCTCATACAATTACACATGGGCTGAACACGGATGCATACTTGGGTCTTCATGGCCAAACTGAAACTTGCATCCAAACAAAACATGACCCATATGATTTTTCTATTGTTACCTATATGTGAAACACTATTCAACAGATTAATTTTCATCTTTGCACTTGTAGCCTTCAAAATCTCTGGGACTGATAGAAAACGTAGGGCTTCCCTGATTTGAATGGTAGCCTCAGATGTTAGTATATTGTTTCAAATAGAGCTATTGGAGAGATTGGAGAGACTTTTGTTTGTATGTCCAGTGAGCTAGAAGAATATTAGAAATATAGTAGTGTTTACCAAGCTGTAAAAGACAGACATGTTTATGCCACAGGTTCCATAACACTGTTCTAAGTAAATTACAGTGCAACCCTAAACAGAAGTCTACGCTTTCAAGCCCATTGACTTTGGCAGCTGAGCCAAAACAACATTACAGACCTTTATTTTGTCTTCAGTTTTCCAAACTTGCTTTTATTTTACCGTATATACTTGCGTATAAGCCGAGTCTTTCAGCCCAAAAAAAGGGCTGAAAAAGCCGGCCTCGGCTTATACGCGGGTCAATACGGTAGAGGGGGGAAGGAGGAGGGAGGAGGGAGGGGGGAACTTACCACCGCCATCTTTTCCAGGCCGGGAGCGGCCTCCAGAGCCCCCCTGTGGCCGCAGGGAGGGTGCTCCGCCGCCCCCGCCGCCTTCTCCCGGCCGGGAGAGGCCTCTAGAGGCCCTCTGCGTCCTCGGGGAGGGCGCTCCGCCGCCCCCGCTGCCTTCTCCCGGCCGGGAGAGGCCTCTAGAGGCCCTCTGCGGCCGCGGGGAGGGCGCTCCGCCGCCCCCGCCGCCTTCTCCCGGCCGGGAGAGGCCTCTAGAGGCCCTCTGCGGCCGCGGGGAGGGCGCTCCGCCGCCCCGCCGCCTTCTCCCGGCCGGGAGAGGCCTCTAGAGGCCCTCTGCAGCCACGGGGAGGGCGCTCCGCCGCCCCCGCCGCCTTCTCCCGGCCGGGAGCGGCCTACAGAGGCCTGCTGCGGCCGCGGGGAGGGCACTCCGCCGCCCCCGCCAGATCCGCCGCTTCCCGCCGCCAGGAGCCCAGAAGGTAAGTCTTGGGGGGGAGGGGTTATAAGCCGACCCTCGGCTTATACGCGGGTGCCTAATTTTTCCCCATTTTTGGGGAGAAATTAGGCACCTCGGCTTATATGCGGGTCGGCTTATACACGGGTATATACGGTATTTTTTCTGGGTGGGGAGAAAAGCATGCTCAGTGGCTACTTAAATATTTATTTGGAGCAGTTTTGTCCCATGTTGAGTGGTGATGTCCTGAAAAACAAACAGAAGGAACTGGGAGAAAATGTCTCCCCTCCCCTGATTTTCACCCAATTGACTTCCGTTTTAACTTTCCTGATAGAAAAGTTAGAAATTTGGGGAGCACTGTAAAAGTCTGCTATTTTCTCTCTTGGAAGGAGTGACATGCTTTTTATAGTAAAGTTTTATTCATTTAAGTCGTGTAGTATGAATTTTTTTATGTAAGACAATTTACTGCAATAAATAATAATTATTCTTGTGACTACTATAGGCATATAAAATATATTTTCAAGAATATGTTTATTTTTTTAAATATGCTTAATTTTGACCCAAATTAATATGCTGTAATGTGTATGATAATAATACACTATTGATGTGAGCCCGAGTGAGCCTTTGGTGGAATAAGTGCCCCCGGTTATCTCAGGATAATGGGCACTTTAGGCCACTGCAGAGAGCATCCCCACCGGTCCCGGGACACCACACTACAGCTCAGGGCTTGGGTGCCGGCAGGACCTACCGCTGGCATTCTCCCAGTGCAAATCCCCATGCTGGTGTTCTGGGAGGCATTCCCAGGGCATTCCTGGGGGTGTCCCAGGAGGTGTTCCAAACCCCTTTCACCCTGGAAAAGCTGGTGGGATGCTGGTGGTCCTGCACCACTTTTACTAGGTGGCGCAGCCCCCCTTTATGTGGGAAAAAAGGCGTTTTCCCCCTCTGAGGAGGTTTCTCAGCTGTGCTGTCCTGGCAGCCATGGTGTTAGGGTTGTATTGGATTAAGCAATTGGCAGTTCTCTCTCACATATCAGGCAAATACACAGTTTTGTTTGTAGAAAATGGAGTAATCCTAAACAGAATTATATCGTATGATGTTCCCATTTGCTTTCAGGTTAGGAATAGGGTACTCATTCAGGTTCACACAGCAGAGATGGATGTGTTCAAAACAATATCTATTTATTAGCAAAAACAGACTGTGATATATACAATATATATATCGCATAACTCACTTCAATGGAGTTAGAGGAGTATGTCTCAGTTCAGGAATGCCAGATATTGCAATTTTATGTACTAAATTACATAAGATGCATTTTATATTGTTAAACTAGTAAAAATAAATTTAAATTTTATATAAAAGTAAGTACTCCCCCCCCCCAATTTCTCCCCAGAATTCTGGATTTTTCCTTAAAAATACAAGAAAAAGAACTTTTTGGCCTTCAAAGTTTTTAGAAATTTTACATCTCTCTAGTGTGTTCAGTATGTTCAGTATCACACACATGCTGCCATAACAGATAGTATATCATTCTGTGTGCTATATGTTGCACTGAATTATGTCATTGTGTTATCATGACACACATAAGAAATGTAATATTAAAGTATAAAGTATATCTTATACCTATGTTTTGGCAATGTCCAGTAGCAAAAATATTCTGGTTTAAGATTCTTACTGAATTTTATGGTACAATAGGTATTACCATCCATTTAGATCCCAAGGTAATAGAATTGGATGAGTTAATGCATATAGTCCAAAAGTCGTTATAAGAATAATTCTTGACATGACTGCAGCTGCAGAACTGCAATTAGCAAAAAGATGAAAAACTAGTAAACATCTCACCACCAAATGTTAGATTCAAAAAGTATGGGATACTATGAAACTCTCAAATTTCTCAGAACTTGTTCAACTAATAAATGGTCATTTTTAATATATATATATATTTCTGAAAGCTGGAAATGTTTTTTTCTGAATTCTGGCAGAAGGAATTAAACATGACATTAGATTTGTACAATTGTGCCTCACTTTTACATTAAAAGGATAATGGGAATTGAGTAAATAGTCAAGACTGAACATTAATTAAGCAATTATTATATCAACAAGCTTTGAGTTTTGTATTTGTAGTATTGCAATGATTGTAAGCTTATAATTTTTTGTTGTTGAGGGTGACTTGTTTCGAAATGTGATCTAACATTGTATTGTATTTTACATTTCCCTTTTGAACTAAAATTTATCTTTAATAGAAGTATAATGGAGCTAGCAGGAAATGAGCTCCCATTCCCATTGATCCCTGGGAAAACTTCATGTGATTGCATGCTGTTCATATAAAAAAAGTGTGATATTCAACCATTCTCTTAGATAACACAAAATGGACATGGCCCTGGGCAGGACATAAAAGACAGACTCTTCGTGCTGTGAGCTTGTTATTAATGGAAGATTATAGTGCTTGTTGCCTAACCTTTAAGAAGACAAGATATGAAGGCAATGGTACTTTTGTCCTCCCTTCTACAGATGACCAATGCATAAATAATACAATTTTTTCTAAAGAGCTGCTCATCGTATTCTTTTATAAACCGTTACTGCAAGCACTCCCATTACAAGCGCTGAGGAACAAGGCAATAAAATGACAACCCAAGCAGTGATTTGGGATGTCTGTTAGGGCTGTCAAAAAGTACAGCAAGGACCAAGAGACTTTTGTTGATGCTATAAATCATCAGTCATTGAAAAAGTAATAAAGATAGCAAATGGTGCCATCCTAAACAGAATTTTTGATACAACACTGTATAGCATAGAATCATAGAGTTGGAAGGGACCACCAGGGGAATCTAGTCCAACCCCCTGCACAATGCAGGAAATTCACAACTACCTCCCCCGCACATCCCCAGTGACCCCTACTTCATGCCCAGCAGATGCCCAAGATGCCCTCCCTCTCATGATTTGCCTGTCATAGAATCAGCATTGCTGACAGATGGCCATCTAGCCTCTGCTTAAAAACCAGGGAAGGAGCACTTACCACCTCCTGAGGAAGCCTGTTCCACTGAGGAACCCCTCTAACTGTTAGAAAATTCTTCCTAATGTCTAGACAGAAACTCTTTTGATTTAATTTCAACCTGTAGTTTCTGATCTTACCCTATGGGGCAACAGAAAACAACTCGGCACCATCCTCTATATGACAGCCCTTCAAGTACTTGAACATGGTTATCATATCCCCTCTCAGTCTTCTCCTCTTTAGGCTAAACATACCCAACTCCTTCAACCTTTCCTCATAGGATTTGGTCTCCAGACCCCTCACCATTTTTGTTGCCTTCCTCTGGACACGTTCCAGCTTGTCTACATCCTTCTAAATTGCAGTGCCCAAACTGAACACAACACTCTAGATGAGGTCTAACCAGAGCAGAATAAAGTGATACCATCACTTCACGTGATCTGGTCACTATACTTCTGTTGATGCATCTAGATTTTAAGCCTATTTCATTAAGTTGAAAAATATAGATAATGCTTATAAAGACTCACAAAACATTGCTGCGAAAAGCCTTTAACTTTGCACAATTTCAATAGGCTTATTAAGTGTAGGGATTAATATGTTGCTCCTATATTATTTTATAGCATTTATCTTTTAGTCAAAGTTTTAGGTTCTCTACTTTTTTTAATATGTCTATATTGCATGTTTGCTGTATATTTATCATTTGTAATTTATACAACGTTTCCCCATAAAAAGTAGGCTTTAAATATCTATATAGACAGATAAATATATATAGATATATAATGTAGATTTATTGGTGAATAAATAGTATTGAAAGTGAGTATATTTTGCAGGAGCGATGCCATGTGTTGAAACAGCAAATGATATGAACCCTGTCTTGTATGGGTTCTTAAAAATGATGCTTGAACAGAAGTAGCAAGATGTAAAGCCTGACTGGAGTGGTCCCTCCCCCAACCATCCACCTGACAAACTTAACCCAAGTGGCTTCTGGATAAAATAAATTCTGCACCCATGAGGGTAAACAGAAAGAAAGAACAGTATTTTTTATTTACACCCAGGGATAGGGGAATAAGGTGGTTCAGAAAAGAGAACAGAATCTATTTACTGGTATGGTAAAGTTTACAATGCTTCTCTATGGAGGAGGTGGGTGACCCCTTCCAGGCTCCATAAAATCGGACCCCCTGACCCAATCTTCACCAAACTTTGGGGTTCATGCCAGGAAAGTCCCTTGAAGTTACCCTGAAAATTTGGGAACTCTACCTTCAAAAATGCCTCCCCAGAGCTGCAGAGGGGAAAAAAGCCTTTAAAAAATAAAAAATAGAAGAAATGGGGGAAATTGCCCATTGCCTCCAGTGGGGCTCCAACACTGGAAAAGGTGGTGCAGCCCCCACCACCACTCAAGGGGGCATTCCTAGGGTGAAAGGGATGTGGAAGCTGCCTCAAGGCAGCTGCACACCAGGGACATCCCCCCTTCTGGAATAGCCCTGCCAGTGTGGTTGCGCTGGCGGCAGGGGCTGGCGGTCCCCAGATGCCGGCGTGTTTGCCCCCACATCAGTTCCTTATTACTAATGGATCTTCTGCCCCCCTTCAGGAATAGGCTCTTAGTTTTACTTAGAAATTCCAAAATCTGGAGAGAAATTTAAAAAATCATCCAAGTTAAAATGCAATTTGAAAGCTTCTACAAAGGATTTTTTTCTGACCTAAAGATAGAACACTATTTATACTATAAAATATAAATATACCTGTGTTTCATTATAGTTGTTCATAAGCTGCTTTCCCCCTCCTGCTTATGTCCTTTTCACTTTTGTTTACTTGGTTTATTTTTCATTTGTAACGTCTGTTCAATTGTTTCATGCTGAATTTTCTTTCTAACATTATGCATTGCTTTGAGACATAAAAGGACATCAAAATGAACATTTGAATCAACGGTGGCTTGATCAAAACTAGACCCCACCTATTGTTTGTTTCGTGAGGGTTTTAAAATGTATACTTGGGATTTGGGAGAGACGATTAATGAAAAGTCTTTCTTCACTGAATGCAATAATTTTGAATGTTGATCTCTTGTTTATGTAAAACAAGTATTTTTTCTTCAGAGTTTGCTTCAAATATTCAAAATACATGCTTATGAGCAACAGCTTAGCTTTTTGAAGGAAATGGATTTGCAGATAAGCTTGTCCTGAACATATGCCTTTCTAGCAGGGTCTGCACCTCTTTCCCCGCTTCTTGTTTTCCAATTTTGGAAGGACAAACCTATCAATACTATCTTCTTGGATAGCCAAATCTCTGTGTAAATTAGGGATGCAGATACATCCACTAGTTTGACATGTTCTGCTTGCAGTGTCAAGCTGGAAGCCAGTTTTTGAGGCGCAGTTCATGAGGTGGTTGGCGTCAATTGATGACTTTTCATATATTTGGACAGTATGGTGCACTGAAGTGCAATTAACACTATTTTGTGCATGTACATTGTCACCAGATGGGAGTCCTAGTTTCTCCGTACACTCCCCATCCTATGGTTAAACAGTGAGTAGTTTTAAAGGGGGGGATCTTATGGTTTGGTTTTTGTTTGTGTCCATATTGCTATTTAGTTTATTTTGCACATGAGCCTGTGGGAGTAGACGTAACCGCCATATCATTCAATTGCCTGACATGACCATCTGTGACCCTGGGGGAGTTTATTTCACATGCTGCACAGATTAAGGAGGGGCAGTTTCAAGGCACAAGAAGCTGCAGCTGCTATGCAGTCACAGAACTGGTCAACAGCTATTCAAGGTGAGGCTGAGAGTTCAGAGAACTGTGAGCAGCCCAAGGTCACTCAGCAGGCTTCATATGTAGGAGTGGGGAAACCAACCCGATTAACCAGATTAAACTCCACCACTCATGCGGAGGAGTGGGGAATCAAACTCAGTTCTCCAGATTAGAGTCCACCACTCTTAATAGGGTTGCCAATAGAGCTGTTGATTCGGTTCCATCCAACAAGAAAAACAGCCGAATTTTGCTTGATTTGGCGGTTTCTACTTCAAATAGAACCAGTCAAAAAAGGCGGGAAAATGACGAACCGAACTCAGCGAGTTTGGGCGGACGCCGAATAAATTTGTACAAGTTCGGTGCCCCCATAGCAGCATTCTCCCATGGCCAATCGGTGGCCAAGCTGGGTCTTCTTCTGGCCAATCAGTCATGGATGAGTGCATGAGCCCAGCTGCTGCACGGCCCAGGGGGAGAGAGAGAGAGAGAGAGAGTCTGTTTGTGTGTAAGAGAAATCCAGGTGGGTGGGTGGTGCATGTGCACATTCGCGGCTTTCTGTGGCTCCGGGGGGGCATTTTTTGAGATAGAGGTCCCAAACCTTCAGTGTAGCTTGAGGAGACCCTTCTTGCAAGAACCCCCAAGTTTTGTAAAGATTGGGTCAAGGGATCCCGAGATATGGGGCCCAGAAGGGGTCCCCCCATCCGCCCATTGGAATAAAGCCATTAAAAACACATTTGTGGCTTTCCACGGCTCCAGGGGGGGACATTTTTGGAGGTAGAGGTCCCAAACTTTCAGTGTAGCTTGAGGGGACCCTTATTGCAAGAATCCCCAAGTTTTGTAAAGATTGGGTCAGGGCCCCCCGAGTTATGCGGTCCCTCACCCAATTGGAATAAAGCCATTAAAAACACATTCGCGGCTTTCCAGGGCTCCGGGGGGCATTTTTGGAGGTAGAGGTCCCAAACTTTCAGGGTAGCTTGAGGGGACCCTTCTTCCGTTGTTCATTCTTTGTGATTAATTTGTTATTTACTTTATTGTATGATATATAAGCCCTTGTTTTCTATATTGAATTGGATTCTTGACATATTCCTTATGCAAACCGCTTTTTGATTGCTAGCTGTTTGACTGTGTTTAATTTGTCTTAAGCCCTGCGAGGCATTTAGTGTGAATTTAACACTTAAGTTTTTGTTGGTTTTTCATTTTTTGATTAATACAAAGCCTTACCAGGTTAACACCTTGTTTCCATTTTTACTTATATTGAGCCACGTGCTGCCTTTTTCCATAAGCTCCAGGTAGTAGCAGGACATCTCCTGCTATTACAACTAATCTCCAGCCGATAGAGATCAGTTCACCTGGAGAAAATGGCCACCTTTGGCAATTGGACTCTATGGGATTGAAGTCCCTCCCCAAACTCCGCCCTCCTCAGGCTCCGCCCCAAAAACCTTCTGCCGATTGAGCAGAGGAACCTGGCAACCCTAACTCTTAACCACTACACCACGCTGACTGAGGCAGAAAGATGGGGTATAAATTTTGTGAAATAAATAAATGGTTGGGTTTGACAACAAGGGAGACCAAGATTCAAATCTCTGCTCTGACGTGAAGGCAACCCTTACACCAGCTGTACTGCTCCTGAGAAGCATGGCATATCAATATAATAAACAACTGTCTCATATTCTTTTACCATGTATGGGATGATGTATTTTGTGATCCTATATCATTCCCTACCTTGTGCACATCCTTCTCCAATATAAATGACATTCACTACCAGAAGGCACCAATGCTGTTCATTTCATAGAAAAGCAAGGTGACTAACATTGGCCTTACCATGTAGCCTGTTTTATATTCTAACAAACAGTAAATGGTTGCCTCTCATTTTATTTTTTAAGAATATTTCAAATTGTAATGGAAAAATCCATTCTATTAATTAAACATTCAGAGCAATGCATGTTATTACCAGCCTCTTGTCTAAAATAATATTATATGCACCCAAAGCTCCTGCTCCTGCATTTAATTGCCATACTTTTCTTGTTCTTCCAGAGCACTTTTCTTTTGACCTTTTCATGCTGCTTTTGCATTCTGTGTAATTTTGATTAAGAAATGTTTAATTGCTAAAATAATAACTGTTCCTTTTTAATCTTTTTAGACTGGCAAGTTAACTCCTGTTTCTCTGATATAATTCTCAGTGAGTGCTGTGATATCTGCCTTAAGGGGGTGCTGATCCTTTCTAGGCACACAGGATGATCTCGCCATAATCGTGAGGCCACATTTGGCTTTAGCTTTTCATTTCTGCACCTGCCAAAACAGTATAATGCTACAAGTCATTTTTTTCTTTCTTTCTTAGCAGAGGAACCCAGCATTCGAATTTCAGCAGGTGTTTAATGTTCTCTGTGTCTGTAGTCAAATAAAAGGGAACCCCATTTATTACTAAATTGCATCTGATTTGTTAATTTAATGGATTGTTCTCTCACATGCTGGTCATCATTTGATTGACAAAGCTCATGTTTTTTTTAATTTTAGTAAGTAATTTTTCAGAGTCTATCAGTACAAGAAGGTTACCCTGCACCCCCATATTAGACATATGGTGAAAAATACATGATCTAGTTACTGGAAGATGAGAAAAAACTGCATCCTTTTAAACGTCGACTGTTGTACGCATATCAAAATGTGGTGTGGAATAGTGTCAGCACATTAACACACCATAATGAATATTACATATCGGAAGGAAATAATATCACACAGGAGGAAAATTCATTTTACCTTTGGCTAATGTAATTATGTGCTCCCTTGAGAAATTATTAACAATCATTAATTTACATCTTAGAAATGCATTTTCATAATGTGTTGCTGTTGCACTATGTTTAGCACATCAAGCTTATGTTGGAGGATGGCGCACATTGTGCTTGTTTGCCTCTGAGTTAATAGAAAATTGATTATAAACTAGCAAAGCCTCAGGGTGATGGTGGGTAAAATGTCATTACTTTAATGGTACATATGTCAAAGTGAAAGCTAAATGAATTGTACATACTACTCAACATTAATGTTTGCATGTGAGTGTTCCTAGAATTACTCCCAAGATGTTTTGATCTGGAGTTAACAACATTGTCTTGGATGTCTCTGCACATATTGAGTTGCTGTCTCACCTAGGACCTTTGTGCAAATTGTGCTGTGAAGAAGGGAGAAAATATTTCTTCCCACGTCTGTTTTCAATGATCTCCATTCCTGCCCATCTTCTCAATGAGCAAATGGGTCAATGCAACCAATCCTGTGCATCCTAGCAGGAATTGTTGCTATTGTTGGGATGATGATGATTTAGGAAATATATAGTCAATCTCTTCAGAAACCTGCTCAAGGTGGTTGATAAAATTTAAAAAATGTAATAAAATCATAAAACATAAAATCCCTTATTAGAATCTAGCAGCATGACTAATGATAAAAACCATCATAAAGGGCACAAAACAGCAAACACACCATTACAACAGATGCTATGAAATGGTAATAATAAAGTAGCACTCAGGCTGAATATAACCACTACAAAAATGAAAAATAAAGAAAATAATAATTAAAAACTGGGGTAAAGAGAAGTGTTTTGATTTCACATCTAATGATTGCAGTGTAGGAACCAGGTGGGCCTCATGAAGGGGTGCAATCCAAAAGTAAAATGCTACCACTGGAAAAGTTTTGCTCGTAATTTCCTTTACAAGTGGGAAATAGCAAGGACTTGCAGGGGCATCTCATTTTCCCCTTCCTCACTATTTTCTCTTTCTCTTCCCTGAAAGCCCCATTAGCCTCTTCCCCTTTCTTGCTTCCTTCTCTCCTTACCACCCAACAGCTAACCTATCTCTATCTGCCCTTCTGTCTTCAGCTTCCCCTCAGCAGCCTTGACTAGGGTTGTTCATATCAATATACCCAAACTGAAAATAAACCTGAAATTAGCTGTTTCGGCAATATTCGGGTTTTAAGTAGGCCGAATACCAAAACCTGGGAATATGCCCATAGCCGAACAGGCGAGTCCCAAAAAAGCCGAACGTCTACTTGCCTTTGCTTAGATGCAAGGCTCTATGCTTTCTCCCATTTTTCTATTTGTGACAGGTTTTGTTAGGGTCTCATAGTTGGGGCCCTTTAGAGGTAAGGGTCAATAATTGGAGCCAACTTGGTTTGACCAACGATCACCTTTCAGTGGGTTAATCTGGATCAAGCATAAGGGTTATTAAAAGACGGGGCTCACCCAGTCCCGTCTGAAGGGATATACCCTCCAACTAAAAAGAACCAGCTTCAACAGCTGCTCACACTACCAGGCTTCCGAAGGAGACTTCTTCACCCACGCGGATGAACAGTCTCCTTCAGAACAGCCCCTTTGGTCGAGACTTTGGCTGGCTCTGATATCACCCCTCCCAAAAACCTGCTCTCAAACTGAAGGTCATCCTGAATAGAGCCACCATGGTGTAGTGGTTAAGAGCGGTGATTTGGAGTGGTAGACTCTGATCTGGAGAACTGGGTTTGATTCCCCACTCTTCCACATGAGTTGTGGAGGCTAATCTGGTGAACTGGATTTGTTTCCCCACTCCTACACACATGAAGCCAGCTGGATGTCATTTGCCACCAAAATAAATGTTTTTTGTGCCTTATGTTTCTTGGATTTAAACTGTTTTCCTGTTTGGAAGCTAATTTGCATGGACATCATGCTATTTGCCCCAGCTACAAAGGGAGCCCCAGACTTTGATGTGCCAACCTGCCAATCGGCTCTCTCTGCTTGTCCTCTGCAACGCTGAACTTCTGAACCTGAAAACTGATGGACAGCTCAGCTTGCAAATGCCTGGAGGATGGGAGCAGCCCCTTTGCTGGCTCATAAACTTGACCCCCTGTCACCAAACTTTGGTGACCATCTAAGGAGAATCCCTTGCAGCCATGCTGCAAATTTGGTGACTCTACCTCCAAAAATGCCCCCACAGGAGCTTCAAAAACATCCCCATAGACTATAATGGGCCCAAATGTTTCTGGTAAACCCAGAAATGATGAATATCCATATTTATCGGTATATGGGAGCCACATGTTGCTATTAGATACATAGATTTTACCTATATAGATACCTACACTGGCCTTTAGAGTGAGAAAATGTGTGTCCTGGATTTTCACCCAAAAAATGTTTTGACATCATTGTATCTGACAACAAAGGGTCATGTTGGTTTCCAGAAATGACATTTTCCCCCTTTTCCCTTACTACACTAATAGTGGGACAATTGCACTGTACATATTAAAAATGTATGGTAAGGAGGATATGCTACTTTACTGCATTGGAAGCTATCAAGGTTCTGGTTTTTTGTTTGTTTAAATGTAACTAGATGAAAACGTACTTTGAAAAGGCTGAAATAACATGATTGATTGCATGTTTTTCATAAGATTTCAATCTCAGGTCTTTCACCTTCCCCAGATCATTAGGAATTATTCAAAGGAAATATCATCTCAGCTAATATGCCACATCCACTAGGAAAGGTCTGTAATTTCCATATCAAGCACAGTGGAAAAAGCTGAAGGTAAAACTTACGTTATCTAACTGGATGAATAATAAATGTCCTCAACTCATGGACAGCTGGGTAGACAGCAGTTCCTTTGGAGTCTGACATAGCTTTCCCTCCCCTCAGCAGGCTTAGTGGAATCATGTCCTGATTATATTTTTCCCATACAACTTCATCCTGAATCACTGAGCAACTTAGCCCTCTTTTTCAGGCCATAGTTTTCTGGTTTAATCTCATATCCGAACCCCAAATGAACACAAGTTTTAGTAAATGGCTCATCTGCATTACCTATCTATTCATTTGGCTTTTAACTGGATTACCTATCTATTAATTTGGAAATTGCTACTAAGGCAGCACAATGACTACTAGCATTTGGGTAACACCAACTTGGCTCCACACTTGGCCAGCATTACCGGTGGCCTTGTTTGTTTAGCCTGAACATTAATTGTGCTGAGAGTGCAAAGCCTCTTCTCCCTCCTTCAAACTTTCCATTCAACTAACTAAGAGTTTGGTTGATGCTACTCAGCACCAAGGGTGTCCCCTCCATAGGCAGGGGCTGTGGCTCAGTGGTAGAGCCTTTGTTTGGCATGCAGAAGGTCCCAGGTTCAATCCCTGGCATCTCCAGTTCAAGGGACCTCTGCCTGAGACCCTGGAGAGCCGCTGCCAGTCTGAGTAGACAATACTGACTTTGATAGACCAAGGGTCTGATTCAGTATAAGGCAGCTTCAAGTGTTCAAGTGTCCTGCAAATGATGAGCTGTTTTAGGAATGTATCTCCATTATTAGATGTTTGAGGATACTCACCAATTAGTCCTACTTGTATTTTAGCAATACTCACTATTTCTGGCATCCCTAATCTCTATTTAAAGCCCTTAGGTTAGGAGAATCATTAATGGTTTTGGAGTAGGTTATCATCAGTATGCTGATGGCACCCAGCTCTATATTTCTTTATCCAAATCACCTGGTGATGCTGTAGAGGTCATAAGCCAGTAGGGTGAAAACTCATGACAATATGGAGTTGACATTGGCTGGGAAAGCTGAAATCATGAAGAATCACCCACATGTGATAGATTCCCACATACTAGTGCTATTCACTTTGTGAGACCCCTGTCCTCTCTCCTGATGAGACCCCTCAATCTGATCCCCAACCCTCTCTTAGTTGTTTTGAAGGGCACCTCATAAATATGTAAAAATGCTAGGTCTACTTCCTATGTACCTTGTCATGACTCTTTATATCCATCCAGCTAATGAGTATGTAAATGATGGTTTGAGGGTGTTTTCTTTCCTCTTCTGAAAGACTAGATGCATTTGTTGAACTATTCCATGCAAGATCATACGTACCCTAGGATGGAAGAACCTGTGGGCTGTTACAAATGCATAAGTTCTCAGAATGCTAGACACTAGCTCAATCCAGCAGCCTAATGGTTGCATGAGAAGGGAAGGCATACGGAGTTCTGGGTGACCAGAGATGGTGCTGCTGTCTTTGGTGCTCTGTGCACACTCTGGAAATGTGTTTTTAAAACATTTCACAACATGAAGAGTTCACGAACATTTTGCAGATCAGGGTCCCATGGAACTCTGGATCTGAAATAGGGATTTCCCCCTCCTCTTTCCAATTGTAATGGTATTTCCTAGGTCTTTCCAATCTCAGTACACCCAGTCTTCTTTCAAGATTTATAATACGCCTCTTTTTTTAGAAGATTGACAGTGAGTTATTTTCCGTGCCAGTAACAGTGTCATCATTATTCAGCCATCCAACTGTGCTGCATGTGACATTAATAAATCATCAAACTCCAAAATCAATACCTCAATGAATTGCATCAAATTAAAAGTGTTCCCATTCGATGGTTCCACCTGTAAAGTTGCAGGCTTTGCTGTCTGAACTCATAAAACTTCCACTGGGTAGTTAGGTCACAGCCATCCTAAGCAGTTCCAAAGAATCAATTTCAGACAAATCTTGTTGGTTGATTATTTTCTTTTTCACATTAGGCTGTCAACATGTGTCCAGTATATTACGGGGATATTTGCTTCTTCTGTGATGCCTTGAATCACTGTTTTTGTTGCATTCACAAGTCCTAGAGGATGCATTTGCCCAGTTTTTAAAAATCCAAACAATGCCCTATTTTTACTTCAATTTTATATATATATATATATATATATATATATATATATATATATATATATATATATATATATATATATATATAGTAAACTTTTCACACACACACACACACACACACACACACGTATTGTTCTAATTATTGCTTCTTTCCCCAAAGGCAAATGCACTAAAATATATCTACTTATATAAATTGATAGTAATTCATGCCAGGTCAATTTAATATCATGACGATTTACTGATGCAACTTAAAAAATATATTTATCTGTTTAATTTGGTTATATCAACTCCTAGTGGTCTGAACTGATGATGTTCTGCTATAGAAGCTGGCATAGAACTTGCTTTTGAAGGATGATTTTATCCAATACACAAGGCACACACATATACATTTTTACTTATTTACTTCATTTATTCTCCACCTTTCTCCCCAAAGTGACTTACATCATTCTCCTCTCCTCCATTTTTCCTCACAACTTTGTGAGGTAGGTTAGGCTGAGTATATGTGATTACCCAGTGTCACCCTGCAAGCATCCATGGCAAAGTGGGGATTCAAACATGGGTTTCCTAAATCCTAATTTTCCAAGCCCATATGCACTCAGAGGCAGTGGCAGTGTGTAGGTGAATGCTGGGCCTGTCCAGCCAGCAGGTAAGTGAGGGAGAGAGGGAGGGAGAGAGGGAGGGAGAGAGGGAGGGAGGGAGAGAGGGAGGGGGGAGAAGGGATTTCCCCCAGTCCTTTTTTAAAATGGCAGCGGGGCTGAAGTGGCACGAAAAATGCTGAAAAAATTCAGCATTATTCAGGATCCACTTTTCAGCTCCCTTAAATCCCCCCCAATAAAGTATTTTTCAGGGGGGGGGGTTGGTTTGGCTTTGCTGAATGCACACCCCTAGTCCTGAAGAGGCTATCACTGGCTTTACAGCAGGATAGGGCTTGGGAAGGAGCACCGTTGATGCTGAGCAACATCATTCTGAACCTTGTAGTGGCTTTACGGCGCATCAGGGAAGGGGGATGGGGCCTGGCATCTCAGCACAATATGTGCAGGTGATGATAAACGAGGCTGGCGGAAGCCACTGGGCGAGTTTGGAGCCAGGTGGATTTGCCAGAACAAAGGCAGCCTTGGCTATGCTGCCTAGCACAAATATTAGCATATTTAATAATTGATTGTGTCGATCAGCTAATTGTAATAAACTGGTTAAACCCAAACTGGGGTCTTGTATTTTTATTTGGGGTTCTAGGGCAAATGAACATTATTGCCGGAACATCTTAAAGATTGACTAGTTTGTATTCTAACATTGGCTTTAGCTTAGGGTTTTTTTTTTAATTAGTATTGGCTTTTATTTAATTTTTTTTCCAGCATTGGACAAGTGCATAAAACCTTGTGCTGAGGGGAGGACCTGTTCACCATAGCTGCACCTTTGTGTGCACTGGCTTTCACGTGCAATCCCTATATACATAATTTATACATGCTGGTTTAGTGATGCACAGATAATATTAAAATGCTTACATTTTGCAGAGAAAAAAATGGCACAGCGAGAATGTGGTGAACATAAAAATTACAGAATCAATTTGCATAAGGGAGAAACAAAATTGGAATGGGGATGTGGGGGGTCAGAACAGCAGGAGCTCAAAACCATCCCTATGATTAAACAAATATGGTTTCCAGCATCATGTCTGGTTTGGCTCTGAGTGACCTCTTTCAAAGAGGCCTGAAACATAGAAAACAATACTAAGTATCTGTCCATATACATAGTCTCTTTTCTGAGTGCCTCAGCTGCAGACCATGCTATTTATATCACATTAAAGGCAACAGTTGACAGATGAACAACACAGCCACACAGACTTTTCTCATTTCTGTGTTCTGCATTACAGTGTCCCTCTCTGTTTTTTTTAATTAATTAATTTTTAAAAATATGACAGCCTATAATATATCAACTGTGTTTTTTTTTGTTTTTTTTTTAATAAAGCTCCTTAATCATTTACTATTTTAGAAGGGGGAAAAAAACCTCTCAGGTGCTGTTTGATTCCTACATGTGTAAGAAAAAAAATTACATTCCCTAGTGAAAAGCTTGAGGACATATGTGTTTTATCTCTCTGTGGTATTTTAGCTATTATCTTAAATCAAGGACAGGTACAGCTGAAGAGTAATTGTACCCCAAAGAGAAATTAAAAAGTGAGCTTTGCCCCTTTGAACACAATTGTACAAACAATAATGCACTTCACTGCCTCTGTTTCCCCCGTGTAATGTGAGAATTGCTCTGACGCGCACTATACATTGTTAACATAACAACAAATATTATGGTTACAAACTACTTCCTTGCAGCCATGCATTTTGTTGTTGTTGTTGTTGTGAAATCCCTAGTGTGTAGTTCTGGGGCTTCTCTTCTTTGCACCAGAAGCAATTGCATCCTGCGTGCCTACCCTTGGGAAGTCAAGCTAAGCAAAGCAGGAAAGCTGATTGCTTCACTTTTGCATTATTGACATTACCTGCTGAATAACTGCCTTATTTAATACCTGCAAACAGCCTCATTCTTACATTAAGTAGAACTTAACTGATGAGAGAAGCCTCACTGGTTGTACAGGGAGCACTTCAGTGGATAACCTTTATTGACTGTGATGTAGGATTTGGCCCCAAATGGATAATTAGAACAAAACAAGAAAAATAATCTTTATTAACCATAGAATTGTGTTCTGTGCATGACATCAATATCGCTGATGCCATTTTGGTATGCTTGTACAACTGCATTTAAAGAACTAAATTTAGTAACCATCAGAGGTACTATGGCTACAGCTTACAGTGTAACACCACCTACCTCTTGGAAAACTGGACATGCACCAACTGTTATTTTGTTTGAAATATTTATGTGCCTCTCCTTTTCCTGTGAAAATCAGGACCAAGCAACAAAACATAAATGCACAATAGATAACAATTTTAAAAACACATCCTAGTATAAAAACAACCCAGCACTTTCTAATACAGTTTTATACATGGGTGGTATCAAATGAGAGAGGATTAAACCCAGGGATCGTTGAGCAAAGTTCGATTCACAAAACCCAACTTTTCCACACTAAAGGTTCCCAACAGCTCCTGAAATCTCTCCCTAGGGTTGCCAACCTCCAAATGGGGCCTGGAGATTTTCCATAATTACAGTTGATCTCCAGACTGTAAAGATCAATAAACCTGGAGTAGACAGCTGCTTTGGAATGTAGGCTTTATGACATTATACTCGAGTGAGTTCCCTTCCTACCCCAAACCTCAAGCTCCACCCTTAAATCCCCAGGCATTTCCCAATCCAGAGTTGGCAACCCTATACCTTCCCCTGCATTTCAGGGGAACATGAATGTACTGGGCATGGTGTGGAATTAAGCAGTTGGAAGGGGAAATTCCACCACCCATGGAAGTTCACTTATGCTGAAAAACAGAATGCAGGATCCCACCCAAAGAATGTGAGGTGCCAAACAGTTCTAGTATGGTATCATAGTGCATTTCTTTTATTTATTTACTGTGCATTCCTGAGTCGCGCCGGTGGCCTGCACCAAAGTCTTCAGGAGGCCATCAAAGGCCCACGCCGGCGCAAGGGTCCACAGCGCTGGCATCCAGGAGGTGCACGCTGCCGTTTGTGGCCCCAGCACTGGCATGCAGGGCCGGACACTGGTCTCTGGCCGCTGGCTCGGCAGCGCCGAGCCTGAACGCTGGCAGAGCCTGTCGCCCATATGTGGTCACCGGCAAAGGCTGTAGCGGTGACCCCGGAGGCATTCCCGGGGCATAATGGCATCCCAGGAGGTGTTCCCAGAGCGTTACGGCATTGGCATTGCACAGGTTTTTTTGCACCTGGTGGAGGTTTCCAGTAGGAATGCACTATGAGAAGATTTTTATTTCATACTTTTTCTAAAAACGGCATATATCTCATCAGTTAGAACAAACAAAGTACTCCTGTTAGCTAAAACCAGAAGAATGCTTCAGCTGAAGAAGATAAACATTGTTCTTCCGTATCCTACAGTGTGTCACAGAGTACATTCAGTGATTTTTTTTTTTTTTTAGTGCTCTTAAATCTGAGTCAGCCATAAGGGATAATTTTGAGTGTACTATTTAATTTTTGACCCATTTTGAGTTTGTTTCCCCTTTGTGCATATCAAATTCATGGCTGTATATTTTTGTATTACATTTCTACCTGCGCCACTTCCTCCCCCAACCTGAGTTTAATACAATATCTGAGGTTACTGTTGTAGGGGCCAAGATTATCAGAGTACATTTAAGCTATGGTCAATGGGGGGGGGGGGGTCAATGGTCAGTGAATGGACAGTCACCTTATCCCATAATCCTTTCCCACATTGTTGAAGTGAACCTGATGAGTCCCCTTTTGTCCCCAAAGTATTTGCCAAACTTTGCCTGAAGACATAGGAAAAGGATGTAGTCTGCTTCTCTTTTGGCTCCATACAAAATATCAGGATTACATAGAATTACAATATAATCTAAAAAAGTGCAGGTATAACAGAAAACAAAAACTGAAGGAAAGAGGGAAAACAAACTCAGCAATACAATTTCTCAAACAGAGTTAAGGATCACATCAGAATATTGTATCAGACTATTCATTGATCTTTGAGGATGCTTTCGTACTTTTAAACTATTTGCCTCTCTCCTGGAGACTTAACTGATGGTCAATGGAAATGGATCCTCCATGCCCTTACTGTTGGTCAAAGACATGGAGAGATAAAAGTCCACCTCCAGTAATCAAATTAATTGAGGACCTTACAATCTTATTAACATTTGAATGTATGGCGTATAGATGACAGTTGCATATGGACATATTTTTAGATATTTATAGTTGCTTTTATAGATGCTTCTCTGTAGACTTGTTGCCACTGTTTTTATATTTTCTTATATTTTAATTTCTTTTCTGTTTGGGCGTTGCAATTTAATTTTTTTTTAAAGGATCACAAGGAAAAACAACAGAAGAGATTAAGCATCTTTTAAAGGCAGAGAGAGAGAGAGGTGGCTACATAAATTCACAGAGATGTTTGGGTTAGTTAGTGCTTGCCTTTTTCTCTGAAGATTCTCCAAACAGCAGCTAGAGCACACTTTTGTGCAAATAAATTTGTGCAAATAAATGGCCAGGATTAAGTCACATGTAGGAGTGTGTGATAAATAGAGGCAACTGAAAAGTTATACTTCTAATGTTGTTTGTGATGAACATACTGTTGTTATCTAGGCCTCAGCAACAAGGGTGCAATGAGGAAGGAAGCTAAATAAATAAACAATTGAGTGATTTAATAAGTGGTACCTGGAGGCATGAAATTAGCTGTTGTAAAATAATAAATAATAACAGTGGTCTAGGAGTTTTAAGAAGATGATTCATATGTGGAAATATTTTCAGATACAAATGTAGCAAACTCTTAGCAAGACTTTTTTCCTTAGTACCCAAAGTATTTCCACATTTATTCAGCACAATCATCTTCTCTTCATTACTTTTTCCAAAGCCTATAATTACAAACACTTTTAACAACTCAAAAAAGGCAAGACTTTTAAAGTGTGTTCAGATTACTTCATTTTCTCTTTGTACAGGAATGAATAGGAAAATTATTTTTACTGAAATAGGAAGATTCTCAGTCCTTAGTGACACTGGAATTATCGCTTTCTTAGTTTGTACAGGTTGCCCCACTAAAATCTATTATTTTGTTTTTTTCATGCTGTTCCTCTACAGCATTTTATTCTTGTATCTAATTCTGAACTTCTGGCCCCTTGTGGCTAGCAAAACATCTGAAACAGGGCAAGGTAGGGAGTAGAAAAAAGAGAGCCTCCTCACATGCAATACAACCTAATGTTTTGAATTGTGGCCCCCAAATTTTTTTTTGGTAAACATTTGGTTTTCCAGATAACCCAAAGTGTCACCCAGAACCTCATAACAAAAATTGGCCATTTTTGTTACCATCTGTGCATCACCAAATCGTTGCGCATTAGCAAATCATTGAGTTCAGAAACTTACTGGAGAGGAGACTGGAGAGAGGGAGTGAGAGGGCATTGGGAGCATTGGGAAGGAAACGGTGTTGAAATAGGAACATGGAGGCAAAAAGTTGGATGATGAAGGGGAAAGTTAAGAGAATCAAGTGTGTGTATGGATCACATGAGCCTGAGGGAGAAGAGGTGAGAAGAATGGAGGGAAATGGAGCATAATGAAGTAGAAGCAAAGGCTACAGAATGGGGTGAAGAAGATAATGAAGTCTCTGTAGAGGCAGTAGTGGGGTGATGGGAAGGGGAGAAGATAGAAGAGGGAGTTTAAAAAAGGTAGAACTAGAGTTTGCAGGGGGAAGTAGTGCTGTGGGAGAGAAGATGATGAAGAAGAAAAAGATGAAGATGAAGAGAAGGACGAGGAGTTGGTTTTTTATTTGCCTACTTTTTCTACCACTTAAGGAAGAATCAAAGTGGCTTACAATCACCTTCACTTCCCCTCCCCACAACAGACACCCTGTGAGGTAGGTAGAGCTGAGAGAGCTGTAAGAGAGCTGTGACTAGCCCAAGGTCATCCAGCTAGCTTCATGTATAAGTGTGTGTGTGTGTGTGTGGGGGGGGGGAATCCAGTTCACCAGATTAGCCTCCACCGCTCCTGTGGAGGAGTGGGGAATCAAACCTGGTTCTCTGGATCAGAGTCCACCGCTCCACATCACCACTCTTAACCACTACACCATGCTGGCTCTCAGGAGATAGGAAGGGATGGGAAGCATAATGGGATTGTGGGAAGGGAGAAGAGTAGAAGGGAATGGAAAGCTCTGGGAGAAAGGCAAAATTTCATATTGTAGAAGTCCACTTCCTTAGACACAATACTACACTATACAGGTAATAATAACACATGGACACCTGCAACACGATGTTGTGGATTGTTTAAAAACTGCGTAAGGGTGGTTGCAAATGTGAGAAGCCATTCTTGGACAAGAATCTATGATCTCACATTCCAGAGAATGGCTGAAAAGATGGCACCAATCTTGTTCCATTCTTAATGCTGAGAACTGCTCAGCCAGGAGGAGGCCCGGAAAGCTAGAAACAGTTTCATCTTTTCAGCCATTGTCTGAGCTCAATGCTGAAAGCAGCAGTTCGACAGGTCCCAGCATTTGCTCTCTCCACCATGACAGTACGCGCAATCTCACGAGGGAGAGGCAATTCTACTCCCCAACTGCCCCAGGTTGCTCCCCCTTCCTCTGCCCCCCTGCCTAACCCTCTTAGTCATACTCTGCGTCACCTACCCTGACTCTTCCAGTTATACAGTTTCCAACTCTCCCAGTTCTATTTCCTCTCTCCCACCTTTCCAGGCTCATGTTTTTCTTCTCCATCCCAGCCTTCCCAGCAACGTGCATTCTTCTCTTCATCCTTGAGGTAAATCCCTACATTTTAAAGCATTTTCTAGTTCTTCCAGCCCCCGTCTTCTTCCTTGTAGCTCCACGCCCCCTTCCCTTCCTCTCATAGAGTCCTCTCCCTCTCCCCTTCCCTTCACATCTTCTCTCCTTTACCTCCTCCTCCATACTGTGCTGTGTACTGTCTCTGGCTGAATTCCTCTTACATCTTTTTAAAGAAAAAAACTTTGACATTTTAGTGCCATTTAGAGTTGCTATATAAGCTCAAAATTCCACTGGAATGTCATCCCACCCATATTGTTTGCACCTGCAGAGCCATGTTTATCCTTTGGTGATTTATCTTTTTTTTAAAACTGTTCAGATATTCTTTTGGCAAAGGTGGGGGTTCTTCTGAGTTTGGAGAAACATCTGCCCTATTTCTGCATGTCACCATTGCATGGATTTTTTGACCTACACTGTAGGCCAAGTGTCAAATTAGGCATTTCAGAGCAGGCCCTACTGATTGAATTCACCAGTGTCTAACAAAATAGAATATCAGAGCCAGGAATTACAGATATGCATCCCTTGCTATGTGCAATTTGCAGTAACCTGCTCAGCTATGTATTTATACTGTAATCCCAAATTGCTGATCTCCAGAAATCATGTAATAAGTTGCCAGGTGCTCTTTTTCTAAAGACCATGACACTCGTTATAGGAGACTCTCCTGCTGGGAGGTAACCACACTTCATTGATTTGCTTAGGTTGTTTTTGTAGATTAAAAATTTGCGGTGCGGTTTTAGTACCTCTGTGACACAGAGCCATTAAACTGTAAAAGCTTGCAGGGGGAGAGGGGAAAGAATCCACACAGGATTTTAATTATACAGTATCACATAAAAGGAAAACAAAATCATTTCAATGGATGTCGTATGTCCTATAAACCCCTCCTATCTTTCAGAATGCCTACCTTTATCTCCCTTTATAAAAACCACAGAAACGCATGCTCAAAGGACTAGCTTTCACAGAAAGTCATTGAAAGAAATTGTATTTTTATTGGAGAGAAGATATAGTTTTTTTATCTACTTTTTACAAAAGAAGTTCAGCCTGTGAGTATAAAGGGAAGGTGTAGGTGGGTTCTAAGTAGTGTACATTCCAAAGGATTCCTAGGCAGCAGATGAGTAAAGGATCAGCATACAGCTGTGTGAAAATATTTCTTTTAGAAATTGAAACAAAAATATGACTCCACAGTTCACTGCAATGGACAGTTGCACAACTTTTCATTATTACTGACTGCATTTTTATCCCCCAAGGGGCTCAGGAGGGTCTCCCCATTTTTAACACAACCCTATGAAGCTGGTCATACTGAAAAACAGTGACTGAACCTGGGACAGCTGGTGAGTTTCATAGTCAGGTCTCCTCTAGTCTGACATGCTCTCCGCTACGCCATACTGACTCTCGATTTTCCATCACCAGATTCAAGAGTTCTGAAAGCTTCTCTGAATTAGGGGGGAAAAGAGAAGGGGAATGAGACCCAGCCTGAAAAACAGAAGTGGGTATGCAAGGCTGGGTGGGATAAATAAAATACATAGATAAAGAAAAAAAATTGTTCAAGGCTCTATGTCAGGATATAACTTATTTTAAAATATTGTTAAAACAGCACAATGGCATGTCCTAGGTTGATATACTGTAACCACATGCCAGACGCATTTTGGCCTATTTGGCCTTCCTCAGTGGTCAATTGATACCAATGAAAACATACACACAAATTTACAAATATATAAATATATACAGACAATTATAGATCAGACCAGGCATGTATGTCGGTCGTATAGTATATTTCCAATTATACAAACAGCTGGTTAGATTGTCTACAAGTTATTATACTGGGCTGTATATGTTATCCAGAGGTCATTGGAAGTATGGATGGCTTTTCTGAGGAATATAAAGCCGAACAATTTTGAATAAAAATCATTATAACTCTTTGACACATCGGCATTTGGCTACATATCCAAGGAAGGACATGAATCATATCAGTGACAGAGCAATTAGTAGCTGTATCTGTATTTTTGGCAAGTGAATCAATTCTGCTACTGAAAGAATCAAGCTGGAGTATTAGGCATGAAATAAATACTGCTTTTGCTATGAAGCAGACACCATTTGAGGATTTTAAAATAAGTGAGCTACAGTACAAATAATGGTATATCAATGTGTCTGTCTCCATTTTGTATAGCTAAAAATAGCACAAGCACTGTGATTGATGACGGTGTAATCCCATTCACATTTACAGCCCATTCCTGGGGGGCGGGGTGTAGATCCACAGTATCCGGGAGCAGTGCAGCCACGCCTCCTTCTCAGAGGCTTCCCAACTGCCATAGAGAATAAAAAAGCCTTTTTTTTTTTTTTACAAAAAGGGGGAAATTGGGGAAAATGCCCCCATTGAAAACAGCAGGGCTGCGACACTAAAAAAGGTGTCATAGCCCCACCGTAGCAGCAAGGGACGTTCCTGGGCTGGAAAGGATTCGGAAGCTGACTAAAGTTAGCTCCGCCCCTGGGAATGCCCTGGGACAGCTCCCAACCCCCACGCCTGTGCTGCCATTCTTTCCCGGGATTTAGTTCCTGGAGAGGGTGCACTGGTGGGGGAGCCCCGTGCAGCTCTGCACCACCCAGGCACCGATTGGAATGCCCTCCATGCCAGTGTAAGTGACCCTTATACCATGTGGGCACTTACGCTGGCGTGGGGTCATGCCGCCTCCAAATGACTCCCCCCTGCCCCCAGGAATGCTCTGTTAGATAGACAAATCCTATTTAATGGTATTTACTTGCAAGTAAATATACATATGCGTTTCCAGGGGAATGAAGAAAAATGCATAGAGCTCAGTATGCCTGCATTGGTTCTGAATCAGTAGCAACAGCAGAATGTAATACATAGAATATTGCAAGGGAATAACATTCTCATATGCTTTGATGGTAACATGTGCACTGGAGAGCTAGAATGAACAACCTTTTTAAAAATGGAGAAGACATTTAAAAGTTTCCCAAAATGATGAGAGTAATAGTGGAATCTGTTGCTGTTTACTACTTAATATCACACACAGCAACAAAAATAACACAGAGATGTCTGTGTGGCAGTGGTGAAATAAATCAAATTTAGCAACAGGTCTGCCCTTTTTTCTAAGTGCTGCACATGAGAATAATATCACACTTATGTGGGAAAATGGTGCTCTGGTTGGATTTTGGGCTAAAAACTAGGTTAGCCCACTATTAGGTAAATAAAGGTTTTTGAGCATCAGAAAACTGTGTTTATTGCAGTGAGTCAATTTAAGCAACTGGCTTCTATATTCTGGACCAGTTTAGGCTTCCAAACACTTTTCAGAAGCATTCAGAAGTATTCTAAATCTAATCTGGATTCGACAAACACATTGATAACTGTGCCAATGTTGTCCTTTCCCTCAAGAGGGCACAACTAGTAAACCAACCAAAGCAAATGTTAAAATTTTATTTACTTCATTTAATACTTCACCTTTCTTCCCAATGGGGACTCCAAAAAGCTTACATCATTCTCGCCTCCATTTTATCCTCACAACAATTCTGTGAGGCATGTTAGGCTAAGAATGTGGGATTTGTGCAAGTTTACCTGGCAGACTGAGGATTTAAACCTGGAGCTCCCAGCTCCACCTGGACCAACACTTTAGCCACTGCATCATACTGGCTTTCAAACTCCTCTTGCCCAAGGCACCCATCAAATGAAGACACAAAAAACTAGTTAAATCCAAGCTGTCTTGTGTCTACATCATTAAGCTGATCTACATCTAAATATTAATATGCTAATATATTTAAATAGGTGGGTTGTACTAGGCAGCCTGCCCATGGCTGCCTTTGTTGGGCAGACCCACCCTGACTACAAACACAGCCAGCATCCTCTGCCAGCTTTATCATCACCTGAACACAATGTGCCAAGATGTGCCCAGCCCCAGCCCCTCACCTGATGCACCATACAGCACTACCAGGTTCCGAAAATATGTTGATCAGCACCAGAGACACTCCTTTCCCAGTTGCACCCTGCAACACAACCTCTGGACATGCCCTCCATCACTTCCAATATCTCAGGAGGCTTGCTGATCATCCCTACCTAACCTGATAAGCCAATCCATGCCAAACTAATTATGGGCTACATACTCAATGGTACGTTCTATTTAACCAGCCTCTACCCTAAAATCATGAATCAGGTGAAAAAAAGCTCCCCCAGAGCCAATTTGGGGGAAACCCCAAATTCCTGCTTGGCCCCAAAGCTGACAGGCCTGTCCAGAGATGACTAAAGGGAGGGAGGGTAGGTCTGGCACCAGCAGCAAAGGCCTGCTTGAGGGAGGTATGGCTATAATGTAAGGTGGACAGCTGTGCCTCCCCATTTGCTGCTACTTAGAAGAAGCACCCAATAATGCCTTGTGCCTTCTTTGAATTTAGTGGGCCAAGGCAAACTTGTACTATCCTCCAGTTGATAACTATCCCACTATCCTCCAGTTTATAACTGTGTAGCATTCTAAGCCCCTTCTGCACAGTGTCATAATTGGGGGGGGGGGTAGGAGGGCAGAGGAGGGGCTGTGGCTCAGTGGTAGAGCATCTACTTGGCATGCAGAAGGTCCCAGGTTCAATCCCTGGCATCTCCAGTTAAAGGGACTAGGCAAGTAGGTGATGTGAAGGACCTCTGCCTGAGACCCAGGAGAGCCACTGCCAGTCTGAGTAGACAATACTGACTTTGATGGGAAAAGGGTCTGATTCAGGATAATGCAACTTCATATGTTCATGTGCCACCCTTTCTGCATACCACAGGAGCGGCGACTGCCCTCCCCCCTCCCCAGTTACAGCCCTGCTTCTGCAGATAGCCATAGTTCAGGGGACATAGTAGTTTTCATCCTTTAGCTGGGAGTTATCAGTCAGTTGTGCCACACACAGCCTGTTCCAAAGCTTCCTATGATTATTCAACATTATTACAGAAGAATCAAAGCAGCAAAGGGCTTAGTCCAATAGACATGCAACACACTTCAGAGATAGGTAATGCACAGGAAGCAAATCTAAGTCTGATTTAATAACATTTCAATTATGGGTTAATTATTTATTCATTAAATTGTTTATTCTCATACTTCATCCAAAATCTCTGGTGTCCTTGCAAGAAAGCTGCATAGCTTCCACACTGCCTTAAAAGATCTGACAGTATTATAACAGTGTTTATTACATTTAGCCTAGAGACAATGGGAAAGGATGTTTGTTTAAAACTCAGTTCTTCAGCCACTAGTGTGAAATATGTCCTCAGCATGATACTTTGCAGTGCCAACTGGAGTTCCCAGGGCTAACCACAGACATGTTGGCAGCAAATCCAAAGTTTTACATTCTATCCATCCTGTTCCTTCCCTAAACCAGGGCTGCACAGAGATGATCAATCAAGTCCCATTTGTTTTAGGGTAGATTTATTGGGCCTCCTGGCCAAATTTTAGCAGAATGTGTTAAGCCAGCCCTACTGGCTTCAGGCAGCTTTACTGCAGTATTGCAACACTGCAAACCAGCAAGTTATCAGTGCTTTCAAAAATAGCTGCTTTTTATCTACAGGAGGAGATAGGCTCAAAAGACTAACAGGAATAAGGTATCTGCTTTGTTGTTGATTCTACCAGATTAAGCCCCATACTGAATATTTGAAATGAACAGTTCCTTGTTGGGTAAAGAAGAATTTCAGAATGCATTTACTGTTCTGCAACACAGTATCTTCTTTAGGGATCTTAAAAGATGACATGAATGAATCAATGAGTCCCAAGCATACTTCAGTAGACAAGATGAGATGCCATCTGGGCCTGTATCTTGTGTTGTATGGGTTTACATTAGGAGTGTTACCAATTTTTTGTGGCCACTGTGGTTCACTTGGGAAATTAAAGTTTCTTTTACAGCTTTTCCACAAAACTGCACTTATCCTGTTTACCATCCATATTAATGGAAAGTAGACAGAAATATTGCTGATAAAACCAATACCAATGTTTGCATTTGTTGCATATATTTCCCCCCATAAAACATTTGTCTGCTACCTTTCTTTGCAGCTCAGGGTCCCCAAAGCAGCAAATATTTTGAAAATTAAAACACCATTCACACATACACACAATATGTAAAACAATTAAATAAAACATGTAAACACACACACAGGGTGTGTGTGTGTTAAGTGCCGTCACGTCGCTTCCAACTCATGGCGACCCTATGAATGAAGTCCTCCAAAATGTCCTATCTTTGACAGCCTTGCTCAGATCTTGCAAATTGAAGGCTGTGGCTTCCTTTATTAAATCAATCCATCTCTTGTTGGGTCTTCCTCTTTTCCTGCTGCCCTCAACTTTTCCTAGCATGACACACACAGGGAGGAGGGTTTAAAAGAGTTAGTACAGGGACACTAAACAAAAACCTAAAACATCTTCACCCATTGACTAGCTGAAGACTGTCTTCAGGGCAACTCCACATAGTGGCATTGCAGTTGTCAAATCTAATGTTACCAGAGCATGAATCACAGTGGCAAGAACTTTTTTGTTCAGGAAGGGCTGCGGCTGGCTCACCTGTTGAAGCTGATGAAAGGCACCCTTGGGCACCACTGACACCTGTTTATCCAACAGGAGGCTCAGCGGCACCTCCAAGCTACAAACCTGTGTCTTTAGGGGGAGTGCAACCCCTTCCAGAACAAACATTGTCCTACCCAGGATTAAGTTTCAGCTTGTTAGCCCTCATCCAAACTGCCAAAAACTGCCTCCAGGCACCTGTTCATGGTTTCCACATCCTCCCTGGCATCTGCTAGAACTGCAACCCAGCCCTAATCTCCACATGACATCTCCCGGCCAGCAGCTTAAGGTAAATGTTTAAAAGCATGGGGGATAAGAGGGAACCTTTCGGGACCCCAGAGGTCAAGGGGCCGAGCAGCAGTATCACACTCTATAACCTTCCTTAGAGGTAGGACTGAAACCTCTGAAAAAGATGCCTCCCAGTCCCAACTCTGGAAGGCAGGGTTACCAAAACATGTTGTGAAATAACATTAAGATCTTCCTCTCAAGCTTTGCGGTCTGTGCCCTGCTATCAGAGGTGAAGCAGGTGGCAACCACAGACAGAGTTTTTTCAGTAATGGCACATCATGTATGGAATGTCCTTCAGTGTGGTAGAGTGGTTAGGAACAGTGGACTCTAATCTGGAGAACCAGGTTTGATTCCTCCACATGAGCAGTGGATGATAATCTGGTGAACCAGGTTGGTTTTCCCACTCCTACACATTAATTTAGCTGGGTGACTTTGGGCTAGTCACAGTCCTCTTTGAGTTCTTTCATCCTCACCTACCTCACAAGGTGTCTGCTGTGAGGAGAGGAAGGGAAGGAGATGGTAAGCCAGTTTGATTCTCCTTAAAAGGTAGAGAAAATAAAAACCAACTCTTCTTCTTTCTTCTTCTTCTTGATGATCACCTATCACTTTGGAGGAGACTGTGGTGGGCAGGGATCTACCTGACTGGTGTCATGCAACACTGTGACATCACTTCCAAAGCAAAATGGAAGTTATGTCTATTCATCAGCTTGAGCTCTGAGATTTGACAAATTTGGGTGCATCTTAGAGTATTGCACCTATGTGAGGATGTCACTTTCAGGTTGTGCCGGAAGTGACATTTCAGGATTAGTGTGAAATCAAATCACTGCTCCTCCTCACTGCACTGTTGAGCAGTGATGGGTAATGGTCATCCAGAGTGGGAAGTCTCCTGTTATAGCCGCCCTACATCTACATTATCTTTTAGGCACCAAGCCAAAACACTTCTGTTTATTCCAGATTTTATTTAAGGTATGGTCTTTTAACATCAGTTTTATAGTGTACTTTTAGCCTGAAAATGTATTCTTTTTATGCTGCTTAATGTTTATACTCGGCTGGGTTTTTAATACTCAATTTTAATTAACTTTTAATTTTTTAATCACTTTTTAATTTGTAATCTGCCTTGGCCAGAGTTCGCCTGGACAGGTGGCATTAGACTTGGTCCCTAGAACAAAGAATTAAATATACAAATAAGTGTCATACAAGTGGTATAAAGTGATAAAAATTGTTCGGAAAGAAACACAAATAGACACTATTGAAGTGCTATTATTTTTAATTTTCGTATTAATTCTCCTATATTGTCCTGCAACGAACATGCTTTGTTACAAATCTAAAGTGTATATTATTCCCATAAGCAAAGGCAAAGATAATGAGAAACAGCAATTCAGTCAGACACAACTGGTAGCAAATGCCCTCTTCAGTTATTTAGGCTCCTGCGTGGTGTAGTGGTTAAGAACGGTGGTTTGGAGCGGTGGCGTCTGATCTGGAGAGCGGGGTTTGATTCCCCCCTCCTCCACATGAGCGGCGGAGGCTAATCTGGTGAACTGGATTTGTTTCCCCACTCCTACACACGAAGCCAGCTGGCTGACCTTGGGCAAGTCATTCTCTCTCAGCCCCACCCACCTCACAGGGTGTCAGTTGTGGGGAGGGGAAGGGAAGGAGATTGTAAACCGGTTTGATTCTCCCTTAAGTGGCAGAGAAAGTCAGCATATAAAAACCAACTCTTCTTCTCAGTTGGTGAGTATGTTGCATTCAGTTTTGCTTCCTAACATCGTACAAGTGTCAAGAGTAAGCAGTTTTAAAACTACATTATAATGTAATTGTATTGTTTCTATAGGATAGAGGGGATAGAGAACATATTATAGTTAAATATGTCAACATTCTATCCATTAAATAGTGTTTTTACTTAGAATCAGTATACAACTAATGAAGACACAAGAACTTGTCAGTAGAGCAAATTGGCTCTCAAAGATGATAGGTAGAAGGCTTAAAGAAATGAAGTATTAATTTGTTGCCAATTACCTGTGACTGAGTTCCTGATTTCTCATCATCTTTACTGTACAGGGAAAGTAATGCGCCTTCAGGAATGATGCTATTATGTTGGAATGTATTTTCACAGCACTTTTAGCACCGAAAATTGCCTTTACCCTATTAAAGCCACTGAACTTTGTTATCTAAGTAAAGGCTCTTATCAAAACCTCATCCAGTTCAAAGCCATTGCAAGTGAATTAAATTGCCATAGTGCAATTCAAATCAGGATCCAGCCTTAGTCTTCCCCACTCTTCCAGACCAAATTAGTCCATTCTATACTCCACTGAAGTTGATGGCAGCCAGGGTGCTAGAGAAAACTGCTGGACAGTTTTGCAACACAGGCCCACAACGTTGTAAAGGAAGGGCAGGTGGGAAGCTCTGAACCAAAGCCTTAATGAAGGGGAGACCTTAAATAGTCATCAATACAGTGCTCTTATTGGATGCAACATGAGGCAACCATTTATTCGACACACCTTGTGTCTGCTATCGTACACTGCCATCCTAAGCAGGTCTACTCAGTATCCTACTCAGATCTATTCCATTGGGCTTACTCACAGGAAAGTGTTCTTAGGATGGCACTGGTAGTACCTTACAAAGGGGATGGTTAGCAGTGCCTCCCAACCGATTTTTGTTAGGAAAGGGGGTTCTTAAAAAAGTACAAGCACTTCTTTTTTTGGTGATGTATCAATCAGAATATAACAACAACAATAAAACCCAAGTCAGAAATTCTGAGAGGAGTAATCTGAGAGGAGCCAGCATGGTGTAATGGTTAAGAGCGGTAGTTTGGAGTGGTGGAGTCTGATCTGGAGAACCGGGTTTGATTCCCCATTCCTCCACTCCTCCCTCTAATCTGATAAACTGGATTTGTTTCTCCACTCCTACGCATGAAGCCAGCTGGATGACCTTGGGCTAGTCACAGCTCTCTTAGAGCTCTCTCAGCCCCCCCCCCCCCGCCTCACAGGGTGTCTGTTGTGGGGAGGGGAAGGGAATGTGATTGTAAGCCGGTTTGATTCTCCCTTAAATGGTAGAGAAAGTTGGCATATAAAAACCAACTCTTCTTCTCCTTCTCCTTCTTCTCCTTCTCCTTCTGACTAATACTGTGGCATGGTCAAAAGTGTCATTATATGAAATATTGAAGCAGTACATGTCAGGATGTACTTTAGCATTTCTAGTTGGTGCCTCATGGATATGAGCATTTTAGCAGATTTGTAAAAACATTCAAAATTTAGCTGAGATTTAGTACTTTAACATCAAGTGGTAGGGTTTAAGTCAGTTTGAATCCAAGCAATGCATAGTGATTGGGGTTTTTTTTTTTTTAAGCTTTAGCAAGGATTGTAAAATAAGCCTTCACAATCAAACTGCCAGCAAAGTCACATAATAATATGAGAAAATGGGAAATAAAGATGCAATTTTTTCAGCATGGAAATTAATTTTGCACATGAGTAGAATATAATGAAATTAAATATTAGAAATATGGGTGATAGAATACAATGATCTAGGATTATTGTGGATAATTCTTTATTGCTGTTGAATAATGTGCACAAGAATGCCACTTAGGGCTGCTTTCTAAGGCATTTTAACTAGACAAGAGGGTCCTGTTGGCAGCAGAAGAATCTTAGAATCATAGAGTTGGAAAGCACCACCAGGGTCATCTAGTCCAACTTCTTGCTCAATGCTGGAAATTCACAACTACCTCCCCCACACACCTCCAGTGACCCCCTACTCCATACCCAGAAGCTGGCCAAGATGCCCTCCCTCTCATCATCTGCCTAAGGTCATAGAATCAGCATTGCTGACAGATGGCCATCTAGCCTCTGCTTAAAAACCTCCAGGGAAGGAGCACTTACCACCTCCCAAGGAAGGCTCTTCCACTGAGGAACCGCTCTAATTGTTAGAATATGCTTCCTAATGTCTAGATGGCAACTCTTTTAATTTAATTTCAACCAGTTGGTTCTGGGCCGACCTTCTGGGGCAACAGAAAACAACTTGTCATCATCCTTTATG
The DNA here is from genome assembly GCF_029931775.1 of Euleptes europaea. Classification (NCBI taxonomy): domain Eukaryota; kingdom Metazoa; phylum Chordata; class Lepidosauria; order Squamata; family Sphaerodactylidae; genus Euleptes; species Euleptes europaea. The sequence goes on from NC_079323.1 coordinate 40,325,222, forward strand.
TGCCAGACCTTCAAGTACTTGAAGATGGTTATCATATCCCTTCTCAGTCTTCTTCTCTTCAGGCTCGTAATAATGGGTTTAAATTGCAGGTGGAGAGGTACTGGCTGGATATTGGGAAAACGTTTTTTACAGTAAGAGTTGTTTGACAATGGAATCAGATATCTAGGGAGGGGGTGAGCTCCCCCCCACTGGCAGTCTTTAAGCAGAGGCTGGACAAACACTTGTCAGGGATGCTCTAGGGCTAGGCTGATCATGCATTGAGTGTGGGGGTTGGACTAGATGGCCTTTATGGCCCCTTCTACTCTATGATCTATGATTTTATGAAGTATAGGACAAAATATATACAGTGGCATGTATGAATATTGTATATATGTGTATTTCACAGGGGTACATGCATTGGAAAGTAACATTTTGCAACAGGCTCCCAAGGTACATATAACCATCAAAACAGACATGTGATGGGATACATTTTCCATTCTCCATCTATATGCACCTGTTTAGCAAAATATGATGTCAACTATCCTGAGTCTTTATCATTAAGATAAACAATATATCTAATTCTCAACATGGTCCCACTGAGGATAATAGATCCAGAAACTGGGGCCATAGACAGACAAGACAGATCGCTCTACAAACCTGAGAAAAGCCCCATATTTGCAGAAATATTTGAAATCTTTTTTGAAAAGGAGATTAGCAAGTTTTGCCTAGCCAGGCACACCTTGGGCCTTGGGGAAATGCACAGCTATCAACCACCTTCCTGTCTATGTTATACATGCAAAATGGCTCCCAAAACCTTCTGAGAGGCTTTCGTTTTGTGGACAGCCTTTCAAAAAGGCTTTGCTGTCATTCCTTGGTCCCTGTGCCTTCATGGTACCCTTTTGCTCGAGGGATCTGGATACTGACAGGATGAGTCATGCAAGTTATGTGCTATCAAGTCATCTAGTGGTTGTTGCCATGCCTGGTCCCAATAAATCCTCCCTCAAAGGCAAAAGCAGCCCTGGAATGGGCCCTGCCTTTTACTGACCCAAACCAAGGCTTGAAGTCTGACAATGGTATTGTGGTTGCCTAGCAACAGACACTGAAAGCATCCATTTCTTACAGCTACAGGCACTGCTTCTATTATTTGGGGGGTTAACCCCCAATGGATTGGGGGGTTAGTTTTCAAGGTTATAAAAAGAAATATAGGGTGGTTTTTTTTCCTCTTCATGGTCCCCATCTCCAGACTTAAGAATCCGCAGATGGGACCATGTTGACAATCAGGTAAATAAAGCAGGGACCAGCACAAACTTGTGGGAGCAGCTATCCCATTTTCCCCACCTTTGCGTCCTCCCCTCTCCCCCTACTTCTCTTAGTCTGTTACTCTTTCTGACTCCTGCAACCCTTTTTCTTACTCTCTCCTCCATGCCTGTCACTTTCTCTTTCTGCCCCACCCCATCACTTTTGCTCTCTCTTTCTGCCCCCACCCCATCACTCTCTCTTTCTGCCTCCATCACCCTCCTGACCATTAAACGTAGTATATAAAACTGTAATATCTATGTTCAAAGGTAGTAGTTGGCTTCTTAGAGAGTATTTTGATTTTAGTTCCTTTCAAGGCATCAGCTGTTGGCCTTGCATGTTGAGGATCATTATATTAAGGCTATATACTACAGATGCCACAAATTCCATGGTGAACGTGTTCAGCAGTCAAAGTTCCTGTGTTGATCAGACATAGGTTGAGCACCATATTTCCTCAGTTTGACATGGGGAGAGCAATCCTCGAGGGGTGTTGATCAGACATAAATTGAGCACCATATTTGCTCAGTTTGACATGGGCAGAGCAATCCTCGAGGGGGACAGGAAATGGCTTTGGGAGCCAGATTGACTCCTCTGCCGGCATTAGTGCCACTTGTGCTGGCTAAGTGGGCACTAATACCAGCACAGGGCAACTTACGCTGGCTCCAGAGAGCAGCATGGCTGTATGAGGCTTGGATGCCAGTGCTGCTCCCTCGGCAGTGTTTTCCCAGCACAAGGGCTCACACCTGCATCAAAGGGGGCATTCCTGGGGGTGGAGCTGACTTTAGTCAGCTTCCTAAGCCCTTTTGGCCCAGGACTGCCCCTTTTTGCAGGCGTAACTTGGTGCAGGCGTAACTTGGTGCCTGCAAAAAGGCAGTCATAACCCCATGGAACTCAATGGAGAGTTTCATGGGGTTTTCTTGAAAAAGGCATTTTCAGCTTGCTGTACTTGTGCACTTCTTAACCACCACTCCCCTTAGGATTGCACACTAAGCAATTCAAATGCCTACAGAACAGGCTTGTGTCACGTGTTTGCAAAACTGTGCATGCGTGAAAACATTGCTGATCCAAATAGATCAGCAGCAAGGCCAGCCTAACCACTACATAACCTGCAGGGACTGCCTAAGCAGTGATTTTGAGGGGCTCCTAAAAGGCAAGATGAGCATCCTTTACTGGTTTGAAGGAAAGCCTGGCATTAACTGCCTTCTAGAGTCTCCATCTGTTGGCTCTGGCCTTCCATAACTGCCATGGTGGAATATGGAAGGCTTTTGAAGAGCTTACCTATTTTTATTTTTAAGTTATTCATTTTGAATTCACAGCAAGGCAAGTGTTCATTCTAGACTTCTTCCTTCTTTCTATTGAATTGGTGGGCACCAAAGCCATAGTTTGCTGAGGATGGCAAAAAACCTTACTCTGGTCCTGCTTGACTGCTATTAATGTCACTCAAGACACTGTATTGTAAGATTTTTATAAACACAGCATTTATTTAGGTCTGAGATATATGATTTTTTGACTGGTTTAACTGTTTACACAATTGCTTGAGCAGAATAGCAGTGCAGCAAAATGGAGAAGCAGAGTATCAGCCTGAGTAAGAATGCATGAAAACTCTGTTACTGTACCATTAAAAATAAATAGTTGAAGTAAGTTGCTGAACAGCAGTGAATGGGTGAATGAAGAGTCCATAAAGAAATTGGCTCCCTTTCCATGACTGGCAAACCGGATGTGAGACAAACTGGTGGGTGTTCAACCATGTGGGACAATACAAATATTATTTAAGTTCTTATTAAGTAACTGTCTAGATGCTGGCATACATTTCATAAGAAACAATCAGTAAATGATAAGAGCCAGTGTAGTGTCATGGTTAATATGTCTGATTAGGACCAAGGAGACCCTAAATTCAAATCCTCTTTCTGCCATGAAGTTTGAAGAGTGGCCATTGGTTAGTCAGTCTCTCTCACAGTTCTTGTGAGGTTCTTATGAGTCTAAAATGAGGAAAGGAGAACCATGGATGATACTCTGAGCTTCTTGAAGGAAGGACAAGATAAAATTGTACCATAGAAAATGGCTAGAGACAGGAAACTGGATTAGTTGACAACTGACTGAGGACATTTGTACGCTGAAAGTTCAAGTCAAATGGTATTTTCCCTGCTTATACTTAAAATAATGATTAGTCAGTTCAGGAGTTTGCTGTTCCATGTCAGTTTTTTTGTGTAGCTTCATGATAAGGTCTACTTTGCTGTTTGATTTCATAAGGGGCCTTCCAGTTCTAGTCAGGATTGAAAAAAAGTCAATCCTACCTACAGAGACTCTGGTACTGTAGCACTTCCTGATAGAATAGCGTTGAATCTGTGGAAGGTTATTTTCGGTGGTTTCATCCCACTGCTGAACTACACATCTAAATGTTTATTTCCCCTTTTCCCAACAAGCATACCTTTGTAAAGCCCATCCTGACAAACAAAGCTTTCACCCCATGGAAATCAATACACAGTATCCAGGTAGACAAAGCCCTTACATTATCTCTGTTTATCCCTCGGCCCAGATGGGGTCAATCAAGTCGCCTTTAATACCTATGAACCTGAGATCCCACATCGTGAAAGGTATTGAGAGCTAAACCGGAACATGCAGAGTGATCAATTGTTTTTCTTTTTGAAAGTGAAGCCCTACAAAGGCACAGCGGTGTAGTTCTTCTGTCTTCATCGTTCTGCTCTACTTTGAGCAGAATCCTATTTACAGTAAATGATGATGGATTGAAAAGGTTATTTCGCTGAGATCACCACCTTTGGTGCTTGCCAGCCGAGTGGCCCACTTGGATGATAGATAGAGTACAAGTTTTCCCTAAACGTTCGATAAGTGAGAGTGAAATTGATGTCTTCACCCTTTCTGCACCTGCAGATATGTTAAGTCTCCAGAAAAGGAAAAAAAATTAAAAGACCATGCTGCTCTGCAGTTGTGGTACGGCTCACAGTTCACAACCAGTTTCCTTGCTATCGACAGGGTCTCAAGAGAACTTAATGAAGGATCCAATCAATGTTCCTTAATAAATATCATTCATAAAGAAAGGTATGCAACCGAGTGGCTATTTTGATGGTTCTTTAAGGGTATCAAACACAGGGATTTGCAAGAACAGTGTAGATTTCTTGTGCTGCATACATTACACATTTTGTAAGGATAAGTTGAAATAGGATTTGCTGCTGCATGTTTCTATTATTGCTGTTTCATGTCTGACATTTTCTAAAGGGTGACCTAAGGTCAAGCTATTTCTCTAACCCTGCCAGTTATGAGGAAGGTAGGTTCCTTCCCACTTCTCACCACAGCTGTCAGGCTCAAACTGTTTTTCACATTATAGTGCTACTAAAGCCTTGATTAAGAGCCCCATGGCGCAGAGTGGTAAAGCTGCAGTACTGCAGTCAGTAGCTCTGCTCAAGACCTGAGTTCGATCCCAAAGGAAGTCGGTTTCAGGTAGCTGGCTCAGGGTTGACTCAGCCATCCATCCTTCCGAGGTCGGTAAAATGAGTACCCGGCTTGCTGGGGGTAAAGGGATGATGACTGGGGAAGGCACTGGCAAACCACCCCATAAAACAAAAGTCTGCCTAGAAAACGTTGGGATGTGACGTCACCCCATGGGTCAGGAATGACCTGGTGCTTGCACAGGGGACCTTTACCTTTTTTAAAGCCTTAATGCAACAGTTTGAGCATTTTGAAGCTGATAATCATAATTATATTGTTGTAATGATACTATCAGATTGCTATTAATATCACCACCAGCTAAAACAAAGCTTAATGCAGCAAATTTTTAAAAATAAAAATAAATGTTTCCTATCAGATTTGTTCATTTGAAAACTTATACTCAACTAAGGCCTAATGCATGATCTGAACACTAAACTGGAGGATTCATATCTCTTTATATATAACAGGAGAAAGAACCATAATCCTGTCCCAGTAAAGAGAATATTCTCAGCAAACTCACATGCAAAAAACCTTGAGTTACTAGGCGTATAGAAAGAGCAGATAGGAATAACCTATTTTGTACTCCTTCAATGTGGCTAGAAATTCAACCTATGATTACTGGTTCACGTATAGCTGCTTATCCCTCAATAAAAATGGAGGCTGCTTTGGAGTTATATTTGCCAGCAGGACATACATTTCACTGTTTTACATTAGGCCTGGAATCATGTGGCAGCTAAGTGGAGTCTGTCACCGGGAACCAGGAGCCAGATACGGTGGTCATGAGGTAGTCCAAGGGTCAATATTGAAGTGGCAGTAACTAGGGAAAGGATGAAACAAGTAGGAAGACTGAGGTTCTAATGCCAGAAGAACAGAAGCAAAAACTATTCTGAACTGTAAACTAGAAGCCAAGGTTAGAGATCAGAAAAGCAGTAGGAATGAACTGTACGCCAGGATCAGTCTTCCTTGGGATCTTTATAGCTGCCTCCTTCTTCAGGGAACCAATGAACTGTATTCATGGATAAAGACTTCTTACAATACCTGGAACTAGCTCACCATGCTTGCAGAGTGGCTTACCGCAAGCTGGTATGGGGAAAGGTCTCTAATTTATATGAAGTTGTCATATTGTCTTGAATGAAAATAGCTTCTCAGGTGCTTAGGTGCTGCAGTTTAATCTGCTTTAAAATATTATTTCATATGAGCAGCTTTGATTAGTCTCAAGTGAAACATTCCAAGACCACATTAATTTAAGATGTCATGTCCTACCATAAATAGGTGTGATGATGAGAAGTTATAGTAATTAATATTCATGAAGCATTAACAAATGTATACAAGGAGAGAGGGACATGAGGTTTCAGGGAGGACTTTGTAGGATGGTAACTATAGGAAGACCTCTGAAGAACGATGAATGAAATCACAAAAAGAAGATTTTGTGTTCACTGAGATGAGAGGAAATAGTTTCTTGGAAAGGAGAAGACTCAAAAACTCCAATATGTAAATTACTTGAGACTAAACAATAATATAAAATTCCTCATTTAAGTCTTTTGAAGTACATAAGTACACTTACTCTTGTGAAATCTGGAAAAAAAAGAAGGAAAGGAAACCACCCCTTAAAGGACGATTGTAACTCTGAAATTTAGCAATTTAGAGGAATAATATAATCAGACATGGATTATCAATTTAATCTAAACATAGGAGAAATGTGTGGAAGTATTATTTGGTAAGAAAAAAAATACCTCATGTTTACAGGAAACCAAGCAACCCTGTGGTACAAAACTCTAGCATACTATGAAAAGTGCTTGGTACTGGCTCAAAATTGCTACCAAACTTAATATGAATCAAAGTTTGAGACAAATTTTGAGAGTTCAGTCTAAATATATGCATAAATTTCAGCCAGTAAACACAGTAGACCTATACTGGTCAATCTCAGCTTCTTTGAATCAATTTTATTTACAGATTTTGCAGTTTTTAATAGTTACCTGGCATATTCTATGTATTTTGCCTTGGGCCATTTCAGGGAGAAAAGCAGGCTAAAAAGTCTTAAGTAGATAAATAAACTTGAAAAGCATTTCAGTGCTTAGTGACATCTCTTAGATGGGGGAGGGTGCATATCTCTAGTTACATTTCCATGGTGGAAAATTCAGGACAACTGAATATGATCTAAGATCTACATTGAACAAATAACACCCCCCCCCAATAGCATGTGCTGTATTTTACATAGTTGGAATAAGTTTTTAAAAAATCTTTGGTTAGCAAATTTTACGCAGCCATATAAAAGTGAATGCAGGGAGACCATTATAATCACATCTTGTTAGAGAAAGCATCTTTTATGGAAGAAAAGAATCTCTGAAGTGCTCTATATTTTACTGGTGCTTAGAATAACCAAGGTAGGGACAGAAATTGCTTAATAAAAATTTATTGTCATGTTTTGCTGGAGGTAGTTTATACATATTCATATGCTTTAAAATAGTTCACATTCTCCTTTATTATCTAGATCTCTAATTCATTGTAACTTCTTTTAATTTCAAGACAATTTTCCTCTTACAATGTAACTCTTTTCAGACACCTATATCATGAATCACAATGAATGCCGATCTGACAATTCAAATCAAACGACCTCTGTATCTCTTTATCCCTTTAGCCATCACTACCAATATACCAAAAGTATAATTGTCTTAAACATGTAACTAACTTCTGCTTTTGAAATGAATTTTCTGAGGTCACTTATTACAAAACCATTTCTGGAATCTTATTTTGTAGGTCAGCAATTTACAGGAAGCAGGTGGGAAACTTTACGGTGGGCTGCCAAACATGGGAGGGTGTAGAAGTGGAGAGACTGCCTGCTGGGTCTAGGGATGAATGTGATGCCCAGTTCACACATGCAGGAGAATAAGATGGTAGAATGGATTATACCACTTCAGACGGCACATGGTGTATTCCCACTTTGAATGTTCATTTGCATAAAAACTCCATGCAAATTGAAAATTAGCCCAACAGGGAAATGTCCCATTCCTGTCATTACTGGTGGTACTGATTTTGGTTCACCTGTAACTCAGGAGAACAAAATGTGATTCTCCACTCCATTCTGTCACCTAATTCCAGCCCCCTTCTTCTGCATGTGTGGACCAGGGCTTTTTTTACTGATATGATAATCTTGTTTCTGGACTGTACCACTTCAGACTACAGCTGGGAGCTTACATGATTGAATGACCCTGCATTCAAAACATTCTCTCTGTACAGAAAGGAAGCCTGAGTGAAATGACAGGAAGGTGAACCTGATACTTAGTATTGGATGGCTGCAATCCTAAAGACACTTTCTTGGAAGACTGCCCCATTAAATGACCTGTTTAGGATTGTTCCCCATGTGTGTAAAAAGATTTATATGGAGACACATTCATTCAAATAATGATCCATTTATAGAAGAAAATGGTACAATTGGAATCATCTCAGTGATAAGTGAGTCTTTGTCAAGTCCTGACAAGGTTGTAATTCATAAAGTGATCTTCCCAGTAAATAGGTGGGAACCAATAATCTGCCTTCTTGAAGTGCTGGATCCACTAAATCCCAATACCGAAGAGCTTCAGTTTTTTTCTTCCTTGCTCACATGTACTAATAATACTTCAAATACCTGTGCTGTAGAAATCCCACTGATATCAGAAGACAACTTGAGAACTGCAGCAACAGTTTTCTTATTACTTTACATCCTATATTTTCTTCTTTGTATTAAATACTGCACAGATCTTCCTTCCTCCTCCCCTCCCTCCTGCCCTCGCTACAATGAAGACTCTTATTTGCCATTTTGTTGGATTAGCCAGTTTTGAGGGATAGCATCACATTTTTTTTGTAGTTCTGAAATTTCTTGGGAAATGTAGGATTCCTTTTAGGGGTCAAAACAAACATATTTTGTAATGTGGACATAAGAAGGGTTGCCAGCACAAGGTTGGCAACTGGCAAGAGACTCATGGAGGCATTAGGGCCCTTGCCAGTGACATAATAATGTTGCTGGCAATGCAGGGATGTCATTTCCAGTCACATGGGAAGTAACATCAGCACATCAGGATGCAGGCATCGCCCCCTTCACCTTTTCACCTTCATTTTTTCCTCACCACCCAGCTGAGTGGTGGTGGGAAGGGCTCTCTGAGGGTAGGAGATTCTCTACTCTCAGCAGGAACCTGGTAAGCTTTGACATTAGTTCTTTAAAAATCAAAATACACATGGTAAGAGGCTAATCCATGGCATTACATTAACTTTGAAAGTATATATTGGGATACTGTGTCATTGGAATTCCTATGGTAATTTTTTTTTCTTATATGAGCCCAAATTCATTAACATACAGTATAGCAATGTGCTCATTTTCCTATCATTTTGATATCAGCATCAGTTTCCCAAAATGCAACTTCCCTTACAATCAATATTTTTCCCATTCGTCTAATATATTTCAGTGTTCAAAGAACACATTGGTTCATATCTTTTTCTCTAGTGGTACTTTCCTTGTGGAATGCCCTTCCCACTGAGGCTCACCTGGTGCCTAGGTTGCTTTCTTTTAAGAGCCAGGCCAAAACATATCTTTAAGGAACTAAGCCAAAACCCAGGCTTTTAAGTAAAGGACTCCTTTTTTTTAAACACTTTTTTACTTGGGAAACTTACTTTAAGTTGTCTGTGGTCTAATTTTATATTCTACATTTTAATGCAGGGCTGGATTTCTCCCCCCCTCTCACTGCTGGCATGTAATTAATAGCTTTTAATGCTTTGTTTTTATTATTTTTATGTTGTAAGCCACTTTGGGCAGGTTCCTGCAGAGGTAGCATAAACCTTTCTAAATAAATGTTGCTAGTTGATCACCCCAATAACTCTGTGAAATGGTTCAGAGTAACAAGAAATAAGTGATCCAAGGATCACTTGCCGAGTTTCATGTATAGCTTTTTGAACCTGGAACTCTTACTTCCTTCAAACCATATAGACTTCCCCATTAGTGTTGCCAACCTCCAGGTACTAGCTGGAGATCTCCTGCTGTTACAACTGATCTCCAGCTGATAAAGATCAGTTCACCTGGAGAAAATGGCCACTTTGGCAATTGGACTGTATGGCATTGAAGTCCCGCCCTCCCCAAACCCCGTCCTCCTCAGGTTCTGACCCAAAAACTTTCCGCTGGTGACAAAGAGGGACCTGGCAACCCTATACCCTGTGTATGGAACCAGCCTCTTCTGTTTTCCCTTGGTGCTTTTTATTTGAAGGAAAGGTTCTAGAAATAAAACATAAAGTGAGTAACCACAGTGCCCTCCTTCAAAAACTTCAAAAGGAAAACTCTCAAGAAATTGAAAAAGACCCCCTTTGGCATCAACTCTTGGTTTCTGGTATGCTGAAGCACCTTAACTAAGATAGACAGCTTAATTTTTTCAGATCTTTGGGAATCAAATATCTTCTTTGCCTCAACTAGGTGTTTGAAATAATAATGTTTGTTTCATCATAACACAAACACTTCAGAAGGCAAGACGGTTTAGAAAAAGCTTGTACATGTCTGGACATAACTCTCTAGAAGCTTAAGTAATGATTGGATCTGACAGAATGCCCAGTAGGGATAACATAAATTTACAGACAGAAGTAGAATTTTGTGCTGCCTAAGAAGGGCAAACAAATAACCTGTCTTAAAGTATATTTGTCCTTCACTGAGACAAATCCCTGGAGATACCTTGTTTCACCTTTGTTAATCACATGCATAAGAATAACAGTTAGACAAGCAGATAACTGATCCTTTATTGGCTAGAAACTGATCCCTTCAAGGTCTGTGCTATCGCTGCATTTCCAGCAGGTCTATTAAATATATTCTCAGATTCCCTTTATTGGCGTTTAGTTCATCACTAATGTCTAAGGGATCACAAATTATTTTTTTCCTAATTAGAGAATCATTGACATTGTGCTGCTTCTGAAGGATCTTTTTTTTAGCATAGCTTATTTTTCCTGACCTGAGAAGACATCTGGAGGATGTGAAATTAGATTGGCATAAAATGGTTTCAAGTTTTTTTTTAAAATGCATCCAGTAATGACTCATATGGTGGTGCATTGGAAGAATTACATTGGAAGAATTACAGCTTCTGACACTGAGTGCTATTGATTTAGGAGGATAACTGGAAAGCTTTAGGAGGTGGCGATGGAGGCATCCAAGCTATTCCTGCTACACTGTGCAACCAAATGGCTGCTGGCTGGCCAGAAGCATTTGGCACATGTTCAGGTAGTGGCCTATGGCTATGGAACATATCAGAGAAAATGAAGAAAAGGAAGGGAATGAGGCTCAGTAGTAGAAATCTGCTTTGCATGCAGATAATCCCAAATTCAATCCCCAGCACCTGTAGTTTTTGTTTGTTTGTTTGTTTTAAGGATCAGGCACTCAGTGATGTGAAATATCTCTGCTTGAGAACTTGGAGTGATGCTGCCAGTCAGAGTAGACATTACTGACTTTGGCTGACCAATAATCTCACTCAGTATAAGTCAACCCTAAAAGCAAGGCTATTAATGATAGGACATTTTGGAGAACATTAATTTATAGGTTTGACATAAGTCGGAAGCGACTTGACGGCACTTAACACACCCATATGAACACATGAAGCTGCCTTATACTGAATCAGACCCCTGGTGGTCCATCAAAGTCAGTATTGTCCACTCAGACCAGCAGTGGCTCTCCAGGGTCTCAGGCTGAAGTCTTTCACATCACCTACTTGCCTAGTCCCTTTAACTGGAGATGCCAGGGATAAAACCTGGGACCTTCTGCATGCCAAGCAGATGCTCTACAAACTGAGCCACAACCCCTCCCCAACGTCCACACAACACACATAATAAAGTTGCAATGAGACCAAATTTTGCAAGCTTGCTGGATCTATTTGGTTATCCCCATTTTGACTTTGCTTGTCCCTTCCGAGAAATGAACCCCTGAGTGTTTATTTTTGCATAATTTTCTTTTATCCTTGTGCTGAGTTCCCCCCATAAAATATGCAACTCAAGCTTTCTTTTCTGTATTTATTCCAAAATATGTTGAGTGACCAGTAATTTCACTGATGCTTGCTGTCGCAAATTGGGACACAAATGCCTCTCCCACTATAATAAGCTACTGAGCTGTAAACATTCCTGTCCTAATTCTCTTACAACATGGAGTCCTGATTTATAGCCATGAAACTGCAGGTCAATTTATAGGCAGACAACAGTGTGGTACTTAATGAGGATGGTCTGTTATGTGCCTGAAGACACAAGCAGAGTCACAGCTCTACCTGACAGTAACAGATGTCTTGGAAGAGAACCAGTGGCACAGAGAGTGAAATACAGGAGCTGCAGATGGGATGAGGGCAGCATGGCTGAGAAAGTGTAATATAGATCTGGCTTCAAAAGATCTGTAGTCAGGTTGACAGTCTGGGAACTGCCAGGAATTTGTGGCTTAATAATGCAGGGTAGGTTTTGCAACAGAGTGAAAAAGTCAAAAATGCTTACACATTTAATGGATCTGCTCATTTTACTGTAAGATACAGAATACACTGAAGCCACAGGGATCTCAAAAAAAAACAACAACCCAAAATATTAATCCAGCTACTGGAAGGACAATAAACAAGGGGATCCTTTTATTTTATTTATGAAACTTAGGAGGAAGAACCAGAGTTTCTGTGGTTTAGATCTATACATATATTCAGATTTATTCCAGATGAGCATTTCGACCAGTGCCTTTGGTCAATATCTGGATTTCCAAACTGTGCATAGATTGATAACAGACCCCTTACAAAAAAAATTCAGAGCAACTAGTAGAAGAGTGCAGAGAGATCATTCCAGAGAAAGGCCGGTTGTGAGGGAAAGGCCCACATCTTCATTCGCTTTCACACACTCTGAATAATGCACTTTCAATGAATTTAAGCAATAATTTGCAAGTGGATTTTGTTTCACACCGTCAAATCCAGTTGCAAAGTGCATGGAAAGTGGATTAGGAGTGCATTATTTCGCATGTGAAAGTCATGCTTTGAACAGCAAGGTAAAAAAAAAAATCTTTATAACGGAAACATCATGCCCAAAGACTCTGATGGAAATTCTTATCAAAATTAGCTGAGACTAAGTTTTGTTGAATACAATGGTTCTTACTTTTGAATAGGCATGCCTTGGATGTTGTACAAAGGGTAAACTTGAGGCTTTCCTCTTTTCCTTTGGCCTTCGCCTTCTGGTACTATCCATATTTATTTTTATATCTTCTTCATTATTTACTACCACATCACTTTATACATTGATTCACTTAAAGATTTGTAGTACCATAAAACAAGGGTCCATAAAGCCTTCACAGTTCCTATCAAACAACAATAAAAGATAAATAATATGAAACAATATCAATTTCAATTACACAAGCAAACAAACTAATAGTGTAAGGAAAGGCTGAAAGATCTGTTAGATTTTTAAAAAACACCTTAACCTTATGCAAATTCATGCAGTACCAAGACAACTGTCTGGAGTAGGGTTGCCAACCTCCAGACATTGGCAGGAGATCTCCTGCTATTACAACTCATCTCCATCCAATAGAGATCAGTTCACCTGGAGAAAATGGCCGCTTTGGCAATTGGACTCTATGGCATTGAAGTCCTTTCTCTCCCCAAACCCCGCCCTCCTCAGGCTCTGCCCCAAAAACCTCCCGCTGGTGGTGAAGAGGGACCTGGCAACCCTAGTCTGGAGCCAGGGCCTTGAACAGAGACGAAGAATGCCATGGATTTACCTTGGAAGCTGGAGGGCAGGGCTCCATAACCAATCTTCAGACTATTTGTGGCCCTGCTAGTGGCTTCAAGCCTGCAGCCTGTACTGTTGGCATTTATCCAGTCATGGGACAGCCCCTTAAAAGTATCGACAGCATCAGAAGCAGTTGGACCTACCCAGAATGAGGACCAGTGGGGAAGGGGGCAGGCAAGAGAAACATCCACTTTAGGGCTGCCAGGTCCTCTTCACCACTGGTGGGAAGGTTTGGGGGCAGAGCCTGAGGAGGGTGGGGTTTGGGGAGGGGAGAGACTTCAATGCCATAGAGTCCAATTGCCAAAGCAATTCCAAGGCAGGGACGAGGTGTCTAGATCATTCCGCTGCTTCATGTGAAGATTTCACCAGACTTTTCTTTAAATAATGTTGCTGAAAATACAATGAGAGCATATGCTAGTCCCTGCCTTGGAATTACATATTTCTTCATGTGAATCCACTGATGTTGCTTTTGTCTGTTCACTATATGGACATTGATGGTTTGATTATTGAACCAGTTGATATTGGAATGTATTTGATTACGTCTTCTACCATATAACAGTACATATAGTTGTTTTTTGAGTGTCTTGTCAATTTGTATTTGTCACCCTGTAGAGTGATTTTTGTATGTTTGCACATACAATACTAGTATCAGTAAAATTGCTCATAGTTAACTATTTATTGGATGTACAGTATCTTTTTAGCCCCATATGCTGTTGTTTATGTTACAGTCATTAGGGATGCCAGCCTTCAGGTACAACTCAGGGATCCCCCAGAATTACAGCTCATCTCCAGATTACAGAGATCAGTCCCCCTGGAGAAAATGGCTACTTTGGAGGGTGGACTCTGTGGCATTGTCACCCCACCAAGGTCCCTGTCCTCCCCAGGCTCCATCCCCAAATCTCCAGGAGTTTCCCAACCTGGAGTTGTCAATCCAACTCCTCTACTCCCACCAGTGACCTGGCAACCCTAACAGTCATTAACTTTACAGGGTAACCTTGAGCCAATCAGACTAACCTCCCTCACAAGGGTTTAAAGGATAAAGAGAGAGTTCAGAACCATGAATACTACTGTGAACCTCTTGGACAAAAATGGGATAAAAATGTATTAGATATATTTGAAACAATAGTGAAACAAAAGGTTGACAGGTATATGTTTGAGATCTAGTTCTCTACGCCTTTCATTGATTTCTCTTAAATGTAAGATTCACCATCTGTAAATTATTATCCTTCATACAAGGACTCTGACCCTCCTTCTTTCCCACTCAGATGTTCATATGCTTTCTGGAAAAAAATTATAGGCTTAAAACTGCACAATCCATAAATAAAAGGTGCAGCAAAGACCTTTCCCCCTTTCTCCTCAAAGCTAAACTTTTCAACTGTAAGTAACATAACATTTATGCCAATGAAACAGCCATCCTTTTTCATAGTAGTCTTCGAGTAGTTGTATTCTATCTGCACTCTACCTTGATTTGACATAGAAGGGGAGGGGAAACTTTCTAGCTACCTCAGAATAGCCAACACAGCAAAATGTGGTTTCCTTTGTGTAGTGTTAGCCGAATTGCTCTATAATATGGGGAAATTAGCTTAAGCAATCGGTAACTATGTATTTATAAAGCGGGATGCACTCAGCTATACCAGAATCTGTTTTATGAGACCTTGAATAAAGACAGACAATGGATTTCAAATTAAATAGTGTTTATGTATTTTTCATTCAAATCAATGTTGCATACACACATACAGAGAAAACTAGGAAATTCAAAGAGAGGAGTATAAGCACAGATGCCAACGTGGCAGGAGGTCGTTGGTGGGTGTATATTTACCTTTCCTGATGCGGTGTTGTCCAAGTTCAAGTAGACTAAGACAGAGTGAAAGTTAAACCGAGATGGGGGCAGGGGTTCCCGTAGGCTTGACCAGCAAGGCAGGAGGGAGCATGGTAAGGCTGCGCAAAACCAAACCAACAGAGTAACGGTGAAGGAGCCAGAAAACAGCTAAGGTGACATAATGGGCTGGGGGCACCCCAGATATGCTGTTTTTCTGGGGGTGGGGAGAGGTGATTTGCCCCTCCTGGGTTCCCAGGTGACAAAAGGTGACAAAAGGGTTAATCTGTGGCTGCCGGGGTGGGGTAGTGAGAATTTGGAAATCTATTCTAATTCCAATGGCTTTTGCAACCCGGGAGGAACTGGGAGATCTCTGCTGGAGTGATTAACATTCTGGAACAATGGGTGCGATCTCTGCAAACGTCCTGGGATCGCTGCTGCATAGCTGGAGGATGTTGCAATGGGGAAGGGGGGTGTTTTGGCACTTGACTACGTGACTGTCTGCTTTCCACGACATGGCTGAGGCTGGAACAGTGACTGCACAGGAACATGGAGTCCTTCAGGTTCGCTGGAGGTTGCCCTTGCATCGGTTTCCTAGCTGCAAACTGCACGGCGCTCGCAGGAGCGGCCACGTCTGTTTCAATGGAGCGCGCAGCGACCGTCCCGCATCGTTTGGGGCGGGCGCACGGCTAGTACAGTAGCCGAGTGCCTGCATAGCGGGTTGCCAGGTCCAGTCCGGGAGTTTAGGCGGCCCGTATGCTATCAGTAGGCAAATAAAGTGGGGGATGGGTGGGCTTGTTTCTCTTTTTTTCCCCTCCTTCACCGGGCACTCAAAATGACTTAGCAAGTAAAATACACAAGCAGTACAAATTTGAAGTTAAATATATAACCAAATAGGCCTCAATAAAACTTAACATAGGTGATGGGCCAGGAAGACATTCTGGGCTGGGGCTGGTTCTACCAACACAGCTCACTCCTGTACAGCTGTGCAAGCCACAGCCTAACAATCAAGGGCCAAAAGCCCTTCAGCTTTTGCTCTTTGGTTTGCAATAAAGAGGTTTTCCGCATTTTCATTTTCCTCACTTGTAAATTCCTGTTTCTTTGGGGGGGGCTGTTCAGCACATGTTTTGCTCCCTTTAGTCATCGATTTGATATTATATCAGTTTATGTCCAACAAAAAAACTTGCAGTTTAAATCTGCAGATATGTCAGACATAAACCGATGTAATACAGAATTGACCACTAGAGGAAGCAAAACATGTGTGGAAAAGACATGGAATGCTGGAAGTAGTTGTCAGAAAAAAGGGAAGAAATGGGAGGGAGTGGAAATTAGCCTGCTCAAACCCATGAGACATTAAAAAAAACTGGGTGGGGCTAGATTTTGGGGTGAGGATGGGAATTTCTAAATTTGCATCTCATTTGTGAATCTTCTCAGGCCCCCAACTTCTCGCATATATGATTTATACTAGACAAACATTTCAAATGTGAATGCTGTTCAACCAATGCTGTTCTCAAATGTTAAATGTCGAAAGCTGTTTTGATACATACACCCAAGAAAGTAAAGTCTATTTCAGTGGCTGGCCACAGACTTTGTATGCATGAAGCTCTTAGGTTCAACCCCTGAGATTTTCTCTTGATGGACTTTAAGGTCAATGCAGTGCTGGGAAAGATTATTCTTGCAACTGGGAGCGCACAATATTATTTCCTAGCCAACACTTGCACACTCCAACCAACAACCTATTTGAACATAATTAATACTGACACATGAACAAGTATGGCTGTCCCCATCATGTCCACAATTTGGGTGCTGTCGGGGACACAGGAGCCTGAAGCCAGACAACAAACTGCATCAGCGAGTGAGCCGACTGCAACACTACAAGTAGTGATGTTGTGCCAGCGCAGCAGTTCTTGCGGGGCGCTCATGCAATTGAGATGCAAGATGCAGTACCAGGAGCCTATCCAGACTGTCATGTTGACAAATTAAAATGCAAACCTCCCAAATGTGATTTATGAATAAAATAATCATCTTAATGCCGTGTTCCTTATTTGTGATAACAATTTTATTGGTAATGAAGAGTGGCATGCATATCTGAATATTATGCAAATAAGCTTATTCATCTGATGCCACTAGAGTCAAAAAGTGAGTACAAGTAACATCATAGCATGCAGCACGACAGCCACTTAACACTACTTACTAATGACTATTTCTTCCCATGATTTTATTTGTTCCGTGGATACAATATGAAAAGACAGGAAAAAGAGAGGTAAGACACTTAAGCCTCACTTTATTTAATGTAGCTCCTGCTGAACATACTTTCTGAAAAATCTTTTATTTAGGCACAGTTGCCAACCTCCAGGTACTAGCTGGAGATCTCCTGCTATTACAAGTGATCTCCAGCCGATAGAGATCAGTTCCCCTGGAGAAAATGGCCGCATTGGCAATTGGACTCTATGGCATTGAAGTCCCTCCCCTGCCCAAACCCTGCCCTCCTCAGGCTCCGCCCTAAAAACCTCCCACCAGAGGTGAAGAGGGACCTGGCAACCCTATTCAGATGTTGCTGACATAATATTGAAAAAATTCTTATTGTCACAATTTCTATTTACCTAACATAATTATAAGTCATTCCTTAAAAGCTTAGGTGATTAATCTCAGCTGTCTTGTTTGATCTGATTTGTTTGATGATCTCATTCCTTACTTGGAACTTACAAAGAGCACTGGAAAGTTGTTTCGATCGCTTCATTTAAAAGGAAAAAAAGCACAGTAATAACAACTACAATAGGAACACCACAGCGATGCATTCCAGGAGCTGCAGGTGGAGATGAGACAAATATTTTTATGGCATTGCATTTGCATATATACTAATAACCATGGGCACTATATGTCATAGAGAAGTTATGATGAAAGAGCAAAGAGTCCCATGGAAACTAATGAGCTCTTTATTACTGTGATTGCAATGGCTCTCCAATGTACAATGCATGCTGGAAGAAAAGGCAAACCTTTTTCTTAAGTAGGAAGAAAATGCAAACCTTTTTCTTAAGTAGTGCTCAATATCCCCCCTCCCCACAACTCTGTGTCATCTGTACGTACTAATACTATAAGTAGAGAAGCATATAGATAAAATATTACTATTTGTTATACAGCACTGTAAAAACAGAAGAGGAAAACTGTTTTTGATGTATTCTAACTGGCTTTGATGTGGAATGGTATAGTATACTAGATCTTCTCAGATCTCAGAAGCTAAGCAGGGCTGGTACTTGGAAGGGAGACCCCAAAGGAAGACACTGCAGAGGAAGGCAATGGAAAACCACTTCTGCTTACTCATGTCCCTTGAAAACCCCACCAGGGGTCGCTATAAGTCAGCTGCGCCTTGACTGCACTTTACACACACACACACAACCAGGCTGAGTAGTAAGCAAATTCATCAAAGATAAATAGGCCATCTACTTTCTGTGGTGGCAGTCTGTGTAGGAGGGAGGTAGTTTCGTTGCAGCATGGGAAGCGAACACAGTAAATTTTTGTAGGGTTGTGTGGGAGCTGGGGCTTGTCCCATTTGCAAGACTCTAGAAGGGCTATCTAGTTTAAAATGTAGTTTTAAATCACCTTCAAACATTTAAGAACTGCTTTTATTTTCTGTTTGTTTCCTACTGAGCACATTAGTAAATATTACTTGTAAGCATGCATGTTCCTTCTTCCTCCAACATTTCAAGTTGTTCCGAAAGGGTTCCAATGTTATCACTATGCATGAAGGTTATGCCATAACTAATGACCTTCTACCTAGAGTGTCTACAACCTAAGGACAGAGCAGTTTTTATAGGGTTTCAAAAAATCACAGCTTAGTGATCATATCCTGATAGCAGTCCTAGTTTGCCTTTTTCACTGTTATGGCACATTGGGATGACACTTTTAATGAGACATCTACTATAACCACTAGATCTCTTCCCTTTTCAATCTCAGCACATTCAGACCCCATTAGTATATACTTGAAATTGGGATTTTTTGTTACAGTGTGCATCACCTTATACTTACCAGCTTCATCTGCCACACTGTTGCCCACTAACCCGATTTGTGGAGATCTTCCTAGAGCTCTTCACAGCCTTCCTCAGTTTTCACCAATCTGAATAATTTTGTGTCATTTCCAAACTTGGCCACTGCATTGTTTACCCCTAGTTCCAGATCATTTATGAACAAATTAAATAGTGCCAGCCCCAATACTGATCCTTGTAGGATCCTACTGTTTACTTCCCTCCATTGTGAGAACTGTCTGTTTATTCCCACTCGTTGCTCAGAGGTGGACACTGATCTGGAGAACTGGGTTTGATTCCCCACTCCTCCACACGAGTGGTGGACACTAATTTGGTGAACTGGGTTGGTTTCCCCACTCCTACACATGAAGCCAGTTGGGTGACCTTGGGCTAGTCACAACTTTTAGAGCTCTCTCAGCCCCCTCTACCTCACAGGGTGTAATTGGTAGAGAAAGTCGGCATACAAAAACCAGCTCTTATTATTATTATTATTGGTATTGGTATTGTTTTTCCTGTCATTTAATCAATTGTTAATCCATAAAAGAACCTGTCATCTTATCCTGTGACTGCTAAGTTTACTCTGGACTAGGGCTGTTGAAAAAAAATTGGTATAGTTCGGATTCGGCAAAATTCGGCCCATTTTGATTCGGGCAGTGCCGATGTCCGAACTCCCCTGCTTCGGATCCCTGAAATTCGGGCGAGATCCGGAGTTCGGGGGAAAATTGGCCCCCCCGCGCACCTTCAGGGGGATTCCCTGAAGGCGCGCGGGGGGGGGGGGTAGAACAGATCTGTGCCTCCCAGCTGGGAGGCACACATCTATTCCTCCCCTTGTCAAAAGCCTTTTGAAAGTCCAAGAGTATAATGTCTACTATGTCACTGTTATCTACATGCTTGTTCACTTTCTCATAGAATTAGTAAGGCAGGACAGACTTCCCTTTGCAGAAGCCATGCTGATTTTCCTCCTACATGCTTTGTTCCTCAATGTGCCCAATAATTCTATTTTTGATTACTGTTTCAACTAATTTGCCTGGGACAGATGTCCTTGCCTGTAATTTCCTGGTTCTGCTCTGAACCCCTTTTTAAACATTGGTGTAACATTTTCTATTCTCCAGTCTTCTGGTACAGTGGCTGAACTTAGTGATAAGTTATTTATAAGGGTTAGTCGATCAACAACAGCAACCAAAGCCCTGCCATTTGGTGTTCATTTAAGTCTGTGTTATTATCAAGGTTATTTCATATATGTGCACTGTGGACAGCCTTATGAAAGTTGTGATACCCCCTACTGTATCATTTAATTACCCAGCATTCATGGCCCTTAAGGAGAATCAATTTCACATACTGTGCAGCTGCAAAGCTATTGGGCTGTTGGTAGAGGAGTATGGCAGCAAGCAAAGGATCCTGGGACTGGCTCATGATCATGACTGTGTACATTGTTCATTCACCCACGGAACTTGTTTGCTGCAAAGTCTGCAGCATCCCTAATGGAGCTGCCTTGTATTGTGACTGGCAGGATTTTCCAGGCTATCAGGAGATACTAGATTTGATACTACTTGAGATTCTTTTATCTAAAGATGCTGGGAATTGAACCTGGGACTTTCTGTATGCAATTACATTGAGCTGTATCTCTTCCCACTGACAGAAGGTCATGAATGCCTCTCCTAAGTCACCAGATTCTGCATTATATATTCAGAGCCATGTCTCACAGCATGAGTTTAGCTGTCAATATCTGGGACAGAGAAACAAGAAAAGAAAATAATGCCTAAATGCAGAATAGATTTTTCTATTTGGTTCACTGTATGAATACATCTTTGGGACAAGATAAAAGTATGATGTGAGAAGGAGACTTTAAAAATCTTGGTATCCACAAGTACAAGCAATGCTTGATGTATTGCTATGGTCAGTTTCTGCTTTAGACTGGGAATTAGAATGAATGTCTTTTGGAGAACAGATGCAGTGACTCAGCCTACTTGCTACAGTTATCTTACATGCAGTCTTACTTGTTATCATGATGGTCCAGTCCAGAAAGAGTTTGTTAGTCCATTTCAAATAAATGGGATATGCTAATCATCACTGTGAAGAAACATACTCGCAAGCCCTTCTCTGTTCGGACCCTAGGAGGTCAGAAGAACCCCTGAGGGTCTGATTACACCCTGGGCAACCACCAGCTGCCACCAATGACTCTTAGGAGTATCTCCTGCCAGAAAGAGGCATGTTTTTCGCATTCAGTACCTGCGTTGCCATTTAAAAGCCTTGCCCAGTTGCTGGCCCTCCCACTGCCCTTTTACAAGCAAGTGTGGCGTGATCTATCACAACTTTGCACTTCAGAGCTATCATGTTCCTGGGACGGAGAGCTTCTCTGCTGCACCTCCACAGTACCACACTTCAGATAGCAAGGCTGAATAGATGTGGTGTGTTTTCCAGAAATTTAAAATATAAGTGTTATGAATTAATAAAAGAAAGTTCAAGCAATTTGAGCTTAGCAAAGGACCAAAGAAAAATGGGGGGAAACCCACTCTTCTGTCCCTACTAGGTACTTCCTAAATGATGTTGAACTGTTGGACAGGCAAGCTTTAAGCTGCAGATAACCATTACCTTAGATCTCAATGGAGCCACATTCAGATGCACTTTCGGAATCTGAAGACATTGCCATGTTATCCTGAGCCTTGTATAAATCATTAGGACAGGTAATGCAACTGCATTTGTTTTATAAATTATGGAATATCATATAATCCATGAGCAGCAGGAATAAAACCTAGACAGATAACGGCCTATTTATTTCAACCCTTCATATGTAGGGTTTCATTTCATATGTAGATGAAAAGGATGCAATAAAACATGTTGCCATATCACACAAGAAGGCAATCAACATTCTTGGTGACAAAAATAATCACTCAAGGTCCCTTCATCAGAAATTAATAGCAAAGCTATATTAACCGTACTGTCACACTCCTAGAACGAGATAGGGTTTAGGAATAACATTACCTTCAGGTTCCTTTGGCATCTCGGTCTCCAAAAAATGTGGACGACACAAAATTTTGTTTAGGATGTGATACTGTTGCATGTGATACTGTGATACTGTTGCATGCTTGAACCTATGAAGCTGTCAGTCTAGCCAGTATCTAGATGGGAGGCTGTGGAGATCACATATAGGGGTTGACAGTTCCCACCATGATCATATTTCCTCCTATCTCTTCCAAGGATCCAGGGACTAGGAAAGACTCTTTTTTACTTTTCTTCCTCTTTGTAACTTCTTTCCTCCATACCTTCCAAAGGCCATTAATTCCGTTCTATTATCAATGATCTTAGACTGGAATTGCACTGTTAATAAATCACATAATATAAAGAACATACCTGAGCTGTCTGCTGTTCTTTCATAGAAGCAAGGCCATGGACTGGTAGAGCACCAGCTTTATATTGCTGGAGTTCCAGGTTCAATCCCCATCAATGACATGTAAAAGATTTTGGCTAGCAGATATGGAGGAAGACGTTTCTCTTTCTGAAACCCTGGAGAGCTGCTGCCAGTCAGAAAAGACTATGCCAGGCTAGATTGACTCTATGATCTGCCCAGGCTATAGGCAACACTACATTTGTATGTGATGAGCTATACCAGGAGATTTGTGTTTGGAACTCTATGGCTCCTTTGGACAGTGTTGTGTTCAGCTTTTTCACATGAACACATGAAGCTGCCTTATTCTGAATCAGACCCTTGGCCCATCAAAGTCAGTATTGTCTACTCAGACCAGCAGCAGCTCTCCAGGGTCTCAGGCAGAGGTCTTTCTCATCACCTACTTGCCTAGTCTCTTTAACTGGAGATGCCAGTGATTGAACCTGGGACCTTCTGCATGCCAAGTAGATGCTCTACCACTGAGCCACAGCCCCTATGCTGTGAACCAGGGAAATCAGGTCTTTATTTCTTATGGAGCTAGCCCTTCCTAAGGTTGCACTGGGTGGTGGTGGGAATCTATTTAATCAAACAGTTCCCTCCTGTGGACTATTTGAATTTCAATAAAGCTGTGTCCTGAATTTTATTTCATAGTTAGCTTTGTCTTCTCTTATTGTTTTTGAGTGTATATGCAAGTAAACTCCATGGTGGCTGAACATCTTACTCCCGACTCTCCTTTGTCTCTGCCAGGTAATAACATTATGCAACAACTGATCATGTCCTAAAACACAGAGGTAAGGCTGTCTTTACTTAGCAAAGGAATTCTTCGATTTCACTTCCCCTTGTCTTGGGCCATCCACAATATCCTCACTGATACTTTAACTTGTCACTGATATATTAAATGTTTTAACCCATAATTTCTTGAAGGGGTATTCCTCACTCTTCCAAGAGAGTGACTATCCCAAGGTCACATAGCTGAGTGGAGATTTGAAGCCAAGTCTCTCCATTCTTAGTCCGAGTCACTAACAGCTGTACCACACTGGCTTGTCATTATTCTTGAATTACTCTTCATTAAATGAATGAATGAATTATTAATAGGTGTCATTTGCTGCTATTACTTCTACTGTGATATTTCTAATGCTATAATTGCTACTGTGATAGCATTAAAAGAAGCAGTCAGAAGTCAATGTTATTACTTCTTTCATTGTATCTCACTGTCAAACTGTGATCTTACACTTTTACTGTGTATTAGAAATTAATAAATTCACACTTTCATGTGTGCAGTGTGATCTAAAAATAATGCGATGGATAGTGATAAAAGGAAGACCAAATCTATGGGGTCATTGATGATTTTGCACATTCCCCCAAAAAATAATCTCTTTCATTTGCTATTTTGGGTAACAGAGCTGGCACATAGTTTTAATAACACGTTATCTTGAACTCATTATTTAAAATTTTGAAATGTCACCCTTGCATTCCTGTCACACTTAACTCACCATGAGAATTCAAAGTATTAAAAGATACACATCTTTAATGAGTGTAATAAGCTATTTTTCCTTATAACTTAATTGCCCAGATCATTTTGATGCTTCAAGGCAATGTTTGAGCAGCTGTGAAAAAGAATTTACATGTCCACAGAGTACCGTAATACATAGTACAGGCATCTGGAGAGAAACCCAATCTGAGTGCATTACAAATATGCTCCATTATGTATACATTCTCTAAAATGATTTATTCTACAAATAACTAGAATAGCTTTCAGAAATGGACAACAGCATAAATAAATTACACTGGGCAAGTAAAACTAATATAGTCTGTCTAACGTCCTTACAAAATATTTGAAGTTAGTGTCATGGTGATCAGTGATAGCTGATTCAGGGTCATGTCATATATTACACTTTTAGGTGCACAGTTAAGAAATTGTGAATGCGTACTTAAAAAAAGAAGACCTAGGGCAGTGGTGGCGAACCTATGGCATGTGTGTCAGAGGCGGCACGCAGAGCCCTCTCTGTGGGCACGCACGCCGTCGCCCCAGCACATCTAGAAAGTTGCAAATCCAAGGCAAAACCTCCCGTGCATTTTGGCCATTTGGTCCCTCACCTGCTGGCCACACTAAGACCTAGCGGGATCTGCCCGGGCCTGCCTCCTGCCTTCCTTTCCCCCCTGCTTCCCGGAGCCTCCCGATGGGCCTCCTAGCGGCTCCGGAGCAGCAGCAGCAGGCTGCGGTGGGGCGGGCATGGAGCGGCGAAGCCGGGGGCTGATGCTGCTGCTGGCTGCCCTGGCCGGTGAGCAGTACGAGAAGTACAGCTTCTGTGGCTTCCCAGCGGCCGAGCTGCTGCCACTGTAGCGATCCTACGCGCTGGAGCAGTACAAGGGTGAGGGCTGGAAGGAGAGGGTCCCCACCCTGGAGGCCAGCCTGCGCCTCCACTGCCTGCTGTGCAACAGCGAGGCGAACTGCCACCAGGAGTGCGCCGCCAGCAGCGGCGAGGCACCAGGGGAGCCCTGGCTTGGGGAACCAGCCTTTGGAGGGTCGGGCCCTGGCGCCACACCGGACGAGGGGCAGGCTTAGCTGGAGCTCTTTGGGCGAGTCCTGCACGACTTCCAGCGACGCACCCCTTACCTGTACCTGCACTACACACTCTATAAGGTGAGGGGCGCGCCCCCCGGAGATTGTCCGGCCGTGCGATCCTGTGCAGAGCGACTCCGCTAGCATGGGATGAAGTGGGGATGTTAATGTATGAGTTGTTTTTTCTAAACTAAAACCTCAGTATTCAGGTTAAATTGCCGAGTTGGCACCTTGCGATAAATAAGTGGGTTTTGGGTTGCAGTTTGGGCACTCGGTCTCTAAAAGATTCACCATCACTGAATGTTGCTTGGCGGAGAGTGATTGAGTGTTCAACCTTGATTGGTGGGGGAGGGTTTTTTAAAGGCATCAGCCTTGTCCTGGAGTCAGCTGTTTTTTTTTCCCTCCTCTTTTGACAGCCTTAGGATGGTGAGTAGGATGGTTTTATTTGCTTGTTATATATTGAGAGTGTTTTCTTTATTTTCTTTAAAATAAACTTTGTTTTATAAAACTAATGAGAGGAGCTGTGCATGTTGTGAGTGCAAATTTCCCGGGACGAACCAAAGGCCAGAGAGATAAGGCTTTTGCAAAGAAAAGATCTCAACCTTATTATTAAATGAACCACACTTTGCCCATTGGGAGTCTGAAAAGGCTGTTGTCAGCATTTCGGACGTGGGTGAGAGGTTTCCGGTTGACACACTTGTGTTATTTGATTGTGTTGCTTTAAACAATGTAATCTGCCTTAAGTCTCAATGAAAAAAAAGGCAGGATATAAATAAAGCAAGCAGATACGAAAATGAGAGCACGCAACAAAACAAACAAAAATAACATGACCAATCTTGTATTTTATTATCCCATAAAGCCTAGGGAAGATTTCAAATTCAAAGACTGTGATTGGCTCATGATCACCCAGTTAACTTCACGACTGGCATGGTCTTGTTGGTCCAAGTCCAACATACTGTCAGCTATGCTCGTCTGGCTACAGCAAATGCATTGATGCTTCCCATAATCGTCTCAAGATTACCTCAAGCTGTTCTCAGAAGCAGGCTTATCTCCATGGGATTTTCTGCTTTTCCACCCCACCTTGTCAAGCATCTGAAGTCACATGGATATCCAAGGAGATACCAAGCAACTTTTGTTTTTGCCCTTTGCAGAAAAAATAGGTTTTCTTCTTCTCTCTGCTTTCACTTTGTACATCATCCCACCAATCCTGGAAACCTCAGAGCTAATAGTTCATTATCTAGAAGGTACACAAAGGCTGCAACATGCAGCAGCAGGAAAAGTGGCAAACGCTTTCCAATCTCTTTGGCAAATCCTGAGAATTCCATTTGCAGTACAGATGAGGTTTGAAACCACTTTCCAGTTTCACTGAGAAGGCTACAGAAGAAAGGCTGTTACTGCACCAGGTATTCCCAGTGATGTATCAAGAGTTTGGAAATGTTATAAAAAACATCGCTGTAAAAGGGTTTTGGGATGCCACGGTTAAAAAATGGTTGGAAGACGTCTTCACAGCTAAAGGGGCCAAACAAAGTGCGAACAGTATTTTTTATAACAGTTTCAAGCTCTTAATACATCGCTGGGAATACATAGAAAGTGCAAACAGTATTTTTTATAACATTTCCAAACTCTTAATACATCACTGGGAATACCTAGTGCGGTAACAGCCAAAGAGAGTTTGTAAGTTTCATTGCTGTTCTTTACACCTTTACACACATCTCTCCAGTTTAACCAAGGTTACACAAGATATAAGCTCCAACGGCTGATAAAAGCAATAGTGAAATACATAAGCTTGTGTGGGAAGAGCTCCTTTTATCGTAGAAGTGAAACAGAATAGAAATGTCAAAGCCTTTGTTAATTTTACTTCTGCAGCAAAGTACTGCTTCCAGTGGTGGGTGGAAAGCTTGTCAGTTCACTACTGTTCTTGATAATCTTTGCATACAAATCTATTATACATCCAGCTGCATCTATATATATATATATTTTCTGAGCAGCATGCACAAGAGTTTTCACATCTAGCCAGTCATAATATATTTTACTGATGCAAAATTAAATCAGATGTATTTGGACATAAGAAAGGCCCGTGATATTTTCCAGTACCACCAGAACAACAATCACTCCGTAAACACACACAGTCTGTCTAGTAAACATCAGATTGTGACATCACCCCATGGGTCAGTAATGACCCAGTGCTTGCACAGGGGACTTCCTGTACCTTTAAAGAAAACTTTTATAGTACTTACCTTAAAGACTTAGCAAACATACCCACAAGTTGTTTCCTTTGCTTTTGATGTAACTGGCTCAAATGGCTAACTCAATGGAACTTGTTTCCATGGAAGCATCTTAATTAGGTGAGGAACTTTGGGAATAATACTTTGTTGATGGCTCTGACCCACTTTGTTTATTATTTCAGTTAATGGAAGTGTCAATACCTTCTGCTAGAAGACGACTACTGTAAGTAATTTAATACATTTTTTATGAAAAACTATTGTGTACTCATCTAAACTATGATCTAATTATAAAATTAACATATCGCCACCATTAGAAAATCAGTTATAGTCAGAAGATGATTTAAGAGAGCCAGCGTGATATAGTGGTTAAGAGCCGTGGACTCTAATCTGGAAAACCAGGTTTGATTCCCCACTCCTCCACATGAGCTGCAAACTCTAATCTGGTGAACTGGGTTGGTTTCCCCGTTCCTACACATGAAGCCTGCTGGGTGACTTTGGGCTAGTCACAGTTCTCTCCAAACTCTCTCAGCCACCCCTATCTCACAAGGTGTCTGTTGTGGGGAGAGGAAGGGAAGGAGATTGTAGCTGGTTTTGATTCTGCTTAAAAGGTAGAGAAAGTTGGCATATAAAAACTAACTCTTCTTCTTAATGAACATATGTAGCTGTCTTTTTTGGTCCATCCTTCCCAGCATTCCATCATCTGACAGCCTGCAGGTTTCCTAGACGGGTTTTTCCAGCCCTGCTAGCTGAAAACTTTTAACTGGTAGAGCAGGAGACTGAACCTGGAACATTGTGCTCCATGCTCTACCACTAGGCACCTAAGTAAGCATATGGTGCAGTTGACCAGTGAGACTGTAAAATGCAACAATACCTTTTTGTCGGTTCTTGTAGGTTATCCGGGCTGTGTGACCGTGGTCTTGGTATTTTCTTTCCTGACGTTTCGCCAGCAGCTGTGGCAGGCATGTTCAGAGGAGTAACACTGAAGGATAGTGGCTGTTACCGCACTAGGTATTCCCAGCGATGTATCAAGAGTTTGGAAATGTTATAAAAAACATCACTTTAAAAGGGTTCTTGGATGCCACGGCTAAAAAATGGTTGGAAGACATGCAGAAACTATGTTGGTTTTTATTAAGCAGGGCTTGTCCTTCTACGTGCTTGACAATTTTATCTTTAATCAATTTACCTGGAACAGATGTTAAGCTAATTGGCCTGTAAATTCCCAAATCTCCCCCAGATCCTTTTTTTTTTAAATGGAGCTGTATTGGCCACTCTCAGGGCCACTGTCCTCCAGTACAGAGGCTGATCTTAGGGACAAGTTGCATATCTTTGTTAGAAGATCAGCAATTTCACGTTTGAGTTCTTTAAGAACTCTAAGATGGATATCATCTGGTCCTGATTCTATCTTATAATACCCCCTCCACTTAAAGATATAACCACAGAGGCCTGTTACACATGACACACAATAAATTGGATCCAGTGTAATGGAGTTCCATCAGCAGAATGGGACTTTCACATTCCCCATCTCACCAAAGTCCAAAAACGTAAAGGTAGTCCCCTGTGCAAGCACTGGGTCACTACTGACCCATGGGGTGACATCACATCCCGATGTTTACTAGGTAGATTAAGTTTATGGGGTGGTTTGCCACTGCTTTCTCCAGTCATCTACACTTTACTCCTAGCAAGCTAGGTTCTCATTTTACCGACCTCGGAATGATGGAAGGCTGAGTCAACCTCGAGCCGGCTACCTGAAACTGATTTCCAAAGTCCAAATGGTCCCCCAAAAGCAATTGTGGACCCCCAGGATGAGAGGTAAATCTGCAGTGGAAGGATGAATTCAGGAAAAATAATCCTACTTCTATTACTGAAATCTACCATTGGATCCAACCCAATGTGTGTATAAAAGCCTGATTATTATTATTTTAAAAGAGTTACAGTAGGAAGGGGGAGAGATGTTCTACAAGACCACAGCTTTGCAAAGCAAACCAACCCTGCCTGTGGCAATTACTGCTGTACTGTGGGGATAGCCCATCATTTCTTACCAGGCATCCAGGACACTCTTCCATTTATCCTCTTCCTAAAGACTTACTAATCTCATAGAGTAATGCTTCCATGCTACCCATGTCAGTACTTTGCTAAATTATCTTGAATTTTTGCAATTTCCACAGCAGATCACCAAAAGCCTTCCATTTAATACCCAGGCCCTAGTGCATATTCAAGACTTTACCCACATCTGGCAACACAGGAGCCTCTTAAAATTGAGAGGCATCTCACTATGCAGAGCTATATTTTTACCTTAGTTTGGATCATGATCAGGGAAAATCCTGGTTCGCTGCAACCACTTTTTCCTGCCTTGCACAAAGCTACTAATTCTCCGTTCTCAAAAAGATTTACAGCATTGCTGTTTCCACAAAATCCTCTTACATAAGTAAAAAGGAAATACATAATACATTTTTTTATAATATGTTGCATTAACCCTGCAGCTACCCATTAAAGACAAAGAATTGTAATCTGCAACCGCACTTCTATTCCTCAGCTTTTAGGATAGGGTGTGACTGAAACCATATACCTATTTCTGGGCTTCTTGCTGCCTATATGTTTTAGCTCACAAATGAACACACAAAATGAGATCACAATTAAGCACAGAGGTGCAACTGGGGTACTTTCTAAATATTATTGTATTAAAGAGAGAGCTTTAATAATGACTGACCAGCTGTTTAACACATTATGTATAGCTTCATTTTTTCCCTTTAGCATCTTTTTGTTAGCAAGTTAGTGTTTATTTTTGGAACTTCTAGAAAATCTTTTTTTTCCATCTGCCAAATGGCAGCAACAATACAAGAAGCACGATGATATCAAGAGATAATCAGTCTACATTAGAAGCAAGGCAGACATATCTTTTCAAACTTCTTTGACAACACTGTGCCAGTTTCTTTCTTGAAAATCCTTTTTTCATTACTCTTTTCTACTATATTTATTTGCTCAGAAACTCTGTCTTGGAAGTTCTTATGTATAATTTATTATTATTTGGCATAGATTTCAGAACCTGCATAACTTTTTTTCTAACATATTTTATTTAGTATTTATTCAGTCTGTTTATGTCCCACATTCACAGCTCACAAAGAGGCGAGATATGGTCCCGTTTGGCAGTGATTGCACTCATTTTTGTCGGAATGATATTAGAAGATAGTATTGGGGCAGCTCTATTCTTTCCTGGGAGAATTGTTCTGTGGTATTCTATTCTTCAAAGATCAATTCTATGACCCATGGTTGTAAACATCTACTCAAAATACTTCGGGAGTCATTTGGAGTTATGTCATGTCATCCATAACAGATGACACCGGATGATTAGGGTTGTGCATATCAATGAACCTGAACCGAAAATAAACCAGAAATTAGCCATTTCGGTAATTTTCTGGTTTTTGGTTTACTGAACGCCAGAACCTGGGGATCTCCCTGAAGCCAAATAGGCAATTCCCCCCAAAAGCCAAATAATTATTCAGCTTTTTTAGGTTTGGCTATTTGCCTTTGCTCAGAGGCACGGCTCTGTGCTTTCTCCCATTTTTTCTATATTTTTGACTGGTTTTGTTAGGGCCTCATAGTTGGGGCCCTTTTGGGGTAGGGATCGTGTAATCAGAGCCAGCTTGGTCTGACCTACCATTCAGTGGGTTGATATGGATCAAGCATAAGGTTTTTTTTTTTTTAAAAAGATGAGGCTCACCAGTCCAGAGTGATATACCCTCCAACTAAAAAAATGACCACTTCTACAGCTACTCATTGCCCTTTTGAAGAAGACTCCTCAACCACATGGATGAGCAATCTCCTTCACAAGAGCTGCCTTGGTCATGACTTCGGCTGGCTCCGATTTCACACACACCCCGAAAACCTGCTATCAAACTGAAGGTCACCCTGAGTAGAGGCTTTGTTTCCCCACACCGTGACCACCTCTTGAAATCAGATTTTTGATGACAATAAAGGACTGTTCACAGGATGTCATTTGCCACCAAAATAAATATTTTCTGTGCCTTATTTTTCTTGCATTTAAGCCGTTTCCCTCAGTTTGGAAGCTAATTTGCATAGACATCATGCTATGTACCCCAGATACAAATGGAGCCCCAGACTTTGAGGCACCAGCCCACCAATTGGCTTTTTCCACCAGTCCTCAGCAACGCTGACCTTCTGAACCTGAAAACCAATGGTCAGCTTCGGTCACAAATGTCTGGAGAATGGGGGCGACCCCTTTGCTGGCCCATAAAATTGGAACCACTGTCCCAAAGTTCACCAAATTTTGGTGACCATCTAAGGAGAGTCCCTTGCAGCCACACTGCAAATTTGGGGCCTCTACCTCCAAAAATGCCCCCACAGGAGCTTCAAATTTTTTTTGGTAAACTTCGAAATAATTTGAATACCGATATTTACCAGTATGGGTATTCGGCTTATTCTGGGTTTACTGAAAAAAGCGAGCCCAATAAACCCAAACCTGAAATTTACCAACAATGAAAATGAATCAATTCCGTCATTTTACTTTTGTGTTTATTTTAGAGATTATACATTTTCCTTGGCTCCTTATTTGATCTATGTACTTTACTTAAAAGGGTGAATTCACTTATATCAATGCCATTATATCACAGCGAGTGGCAGCAAAGCATTAAACATTTGACTAATCAGAAACTGATCATGAAAAGCAGAGAATTTCCTCTGGGCCCCACTAATGCCTTGACACATCATGGATTATATTTACAAAAAAAATCACTTGGTTTCTGGTGTTTCCATCATGCTGCAGTCTGACTGTAATCAAATAAATTTCAGGCTAATTTTATAAATGACCTCATTTATACTGTGGTACTGACAAATATAAATTCAGACTCATTTGATTTCCCTACACAGCATTCCAAAACAGACTTTATTAATACTAAACAGCAGGAGTTCTGCCTACCAGATTTCAAGGGGCAGGCAGGTCTTTTGGTGGTTTTTAAAGCAAATGTTACATGACACAATCTTTTAAAGTTCTGTACTTGGGGAATATGGGACATTGAGTTTGAACTGAATATCTGTTTCCACTAGTTAACAATGTATATTCCTTGCCATAAATGCACATATCATTACCCACAGGAGTGAGATGATTTTTCCCCATTTCTTCATGAAGCACCCACACACAAACAAACCAATTGCCTTGTGAATAGTGGGTTTTACATTATATGTTACTGATAGTACACATTTACAACCAGAATTCCTCATGCTGCTATAAATAAAATGAATATATACAGACTATACTTATTCAAAATTATGTCCTCCATTTTTGTCAAAAAAATAGTTATTACATTTTTGTATATCTTGTGCTTCTCCAAGATGCTCAGAATGTTGTACATCATTACTCCATTTTATAACTGACTTTGTGAAATAGGTTAAGCCGAAAGAAAGTGAGTGGCCCATGGTCACCCAGCAAGTTTTATGGCAGATGAGGAATTTTAACTCAGGTCTTTCAGATCCATATGTTAATACTATACCACGTTAGGATTTAAAATTCCATTCAAGGTGGCTCAAACCATCATAAAACATTTTTAAAAAGCGGGGAAAAAATCCAACTTTCCCCAAACACACCTGAAAAGCTAACCAGTAAATCAGGTCTAAAAGCAGCGATAAAAACAATACACCAATGAAATTTTAATTATCTACACATCATAGAACAGTATCAAACTATTCATCACTTCATTAGCACAGCTATCGGAAAAGAACAGCTTTAACCACCTTCCTAAAAATGACAAGTAAGCTGATTCTTTGAAAAGGAAATTCAGAAAACTGGACATCACTATTGAGTAGACTTAAAATTGATGGCCACTGCTGCACCTCCTAGGTTCTTCCTAATTGAACCATCTCTCATATTTTTAATTGACAGCATTGTTCTCAGTTGTTGTTATTTTTCAATAAATATTTAAAATAAAATCTTTGGTACAACCCATCTTCCTTGTTTTCTTCTCTTTTTTTCTTCCCATTGTTCTTCGAGACAACTTCTTGATCTCTTATTGCTGGACAGTGTTAGATTCATATATGTATGGGAGAAGCCAGATACCCCGGTCCCAAGCCATATATGGCTTTAAAGGTCAAAACCAACACCTTGAATTGGGCTCAGGAGCAGATCACAAGCCAGTATAATTGCTGTGGGATTGGGATCACATGATCCCCTTATAACGGGCCCCAAATAGCAATCTAGCCACAGCATTCAGCTCTAGCTTCAGCCTCCAAACACTCTTCAAGGGTAGCCCCGCGTAGAGTGCATTGCAAGAGTCCAGTCTAGATGTAACTAAGGCATGGATCAGACTGAGCCAGGAATGGTTGCAGCGGGTGCACCTGCGGAAAATGTGCAAAAACACTCCGAACCACCTAGTTTTCTAAGGTGACCGCTGTGTCAAGCAGCGACCCTGACTTTTCAAGGAGAGTATAACTCCATCCAAGACAGAAGAGATCTCAAGTCCCTGATCTGCCTTGTTAGTACCTCAGAGGATCTCTGTCTTGTCGGGATTAAGTTTCAGCTTGTTTGCCCTATGAGATAATGCACCAAATTTGGAATATCTGTGCTAATCATATTCATTTAGGTATCCAGATACCTACTACTGAACTTGGCCCCAGAGTGCAGTGTCACAAGCTTTGTTTACAGGTTACAGTGAACACATGTACAATCTTTGGACAGTGTTCACTTGCTTTTTCTTTATATGATGTTGACTAATTGTCATGTTATAGTCAACACATGTACAGCTGAATGTATGATAAAACCTCCATATTTCTCCAAGTACATTTGAAAAGTGAACATGTTTTGGGTCTTTCTTGCAAGCAGGTGTACAAATGTACAAGCAGGTCCTACATACATTCACTGTAACATATGAACAGGGCTAATATTGCACTGATGTCACAGAGGCCTGTTTCCTGCTTTGTTATGTTGTTCTGGGAGGGCCAATGAAGCTGGTACAGTGCAAAAAAGGCAAGAAGCATTGTCCAAGGCAAGCAGCTATGTAATCTTTATTCCTGCGCTAGGCTATGAGGGAAGTTTCATTCCCTTTTTTGAGATGTAGCCATTGACACATCTTAATCCCCTTTTCTCTTTCAAAAGAAGAATTTATCTTTATTTTCTCTTTGAGTTATCTTTGTTGCTTTGGCAGCCCAATCCTGAGGGGGGCAGGGGCAGAGCCACGGCAAAAAAAGTAGTTTAAAAGTAAAAAAAAAAAAAACTAAAAAGGGGGGGAAATCCCCCATTGTCTATAATAGGGCTGCGCCACCAAAAAAAGATGGCGCAGCATCGCTGCAGCTCAAGGGGGGTTCCCAGGGTGAAAGGAGTGAGGAATGCCCAGGAATGCCCCCGAAGCAGGTGTGGGCTTTCCCTTCTGAGAAAGCCCTGCCGGCATGGCTGCACTGGCAGCGGGGGCTGGCGTGTTTGCCCTCTGCACAGGGTCACACCAGCTCCTAAGGAGCTTCCCCTTCAGGAATGGGCTCTTTTTTACTCATCTAGACACCATTTTGTAACTTCAGCTCTTGCAGTTTTTTATGTTACACACCACAAGGTGCTATAGCAGGAGAGCAGGAAGATTTGGGAAGACATTGTCTACTTCTGAGCATTTTCAGAGTGAAGTTCTGAAATTGTGTACAACCTTCTTCTCTTCAAATTTCTTTCTTTCTTTCTTTCTTTCTTTCTTTCTTTCTTTCTTTCTTTCTTTCTTTCTTTCTTTCTTTCTTTCTTTCTTTCTTTCTCAAAACAGAAGGGATTGGAAGCAGACTCCAAATGCCTTAAAAGGGGGGGGGGTGGATTGTTGGATCTGAGGGAGAAAATGCATAAAGAGGAATTAAGAAAATTTGTCTTAATAATGCTAAATCAATGCTATATAACAGTGGTTCCCAACCTTTTTTTGACCAGGGACCACTAGGAATTTTTGTTCGGTGCAGGGAGGGACCCCAAGGTTCAAAATAAAAATTATGAGAATTTGAAAATAAACTTTAATCATAACTGTTAGTTAAACATTAAACAGAATAATATTTGAATATATATTTTTTATAATAGAGAACTTTTAATTGAAAATATTAATTTATTATGGGTTTATAACTTTGTTTCGCGGACCTTAATTTAGTTCTCATGGACCCCTGGGGGTCCACGGACCCCCGGTTGGGAACCAGTGCTATATAAGAACACTTCCCTGGGAATTAGCTCTACTGAATAGACCTGAGTAGGATTCTCAGTAGTTCTGCTTAATTCTTCTCATTGTCAACCATGACCAAAAATAATTGTGTTCTGTCAAAGTCAGCCACCATTTTGCTTTCCCAAGCTGCACTGAAGTTTCATTGCCATCACAGCTCAACATAGGAAGACATGGAGCACTGCCATGTTCTCATCCCTCTCTACTAAAAGCAACCCTGATTTGATTCCCCCTCTCCAGCAAATAAATATAAAAATATAAATTTCCATTCAGCACTCTTCCTCCCACTAAAGAAACAAGCAACAGGCTGTTTCTGGAATGGCCCTCTGTCCTTCTGATGCTTCAGTATGTTTGCCAACCATCCCTTCCTGTGTTAAAAAACTCACCCTATTCCTGCTATCGATAGTTATAGCCTAACCAGTCAGAAGACCAAAGCTAGTTATACCTCCTGCAAAGAACAATCTGAGTCAATCACAGAAGATTCCTGCTTGGCTTCTGAAAATTCCTCCTTGGCTCCCAAAGGCGAGTGCTTAATCTTGTGTTGCTTCAGAACAGTAGGTGAATGGATAAGCAACAATACCTGTGTGAGAGAGTGGAAGAGCTGTCTCATCAGGCAATGATGAGGCACCCTCCATAGGCAAAGTTCAAATCATTCCTGCCAATAGCCCCTAATGCCTTATTAGAAAACAAAGGGGCTTACACAACAGTACCCATGGCACAAAAGTCTGAACATGTATGCATAACATTGTGAAGCCATACAACTTACTATGCAATCTCTGGCTGTGAAAATACTGTCAGAGAGGGGGAATATAGTGTAGGAGAAGTGCAAAGTGGGAAACAAAGTGTAAGTAAACAGCTATGAGAGAGAATGAGGGAGAGGAGCTTTTCACTATAAACATTTATTTTTGTGGGTAAATGTTCAGTGGCTCCTACCATCAAGGACAAGGACACCTCACTACTTTTCTTTCTCTGGTGATTAAAGTTCCTAGGGACGGCAGCCAAGACAAGTCTTCCTTTTCTTTGAACAGGTGTGTAAAGTACATAACAATCCTGCTTGAATCATTTTAAAACACTTCTTACCTACCTTGGTAACGATAATCAAACCTTCCAGGTGGCTGATAAATGATGATATTTAATCAGGTTTGTTTTAAATGAACTGAGATCAGAAGAAAGACGTTGGATAAATGGGTCCGAGAAAAGTGATTAAAGAAATATCAGAGGCAGCAGAAATATAGGATTCCTTGGACTCCAAAGCACCAGCCCTGATCTCATGTCATCATTGATCAAAAGACCAGTGAAATTAATCCAGGGTGTCTGCCTTAGTCTTCAATCACGCATATATTTACTCTATATGTGGAAAGTATCAGGCTATTAGTTGACTTAAATTACTTCAGTGTTTGGTGGATCTCTTCAGATTAGTCATGGTCCTCCTATTTAGTTGGGGAAATCAATGAGAAAACATAGACATTCCTAATGTGGTTGGTAAGATTAGTCTTCAGTTGATCAGGGGAATGTTGCAAATGATACACAAGTTCCACACTTTCTAGCCATATTCAAGAAGATAATTTATCAAATAAAGAAGAAAACGGAAAAAATACTTTGTATGTTTGTGTTTTTAATTGTACTCAAAATAGAAGTGGAAAAGTAGAGTGTTTTCTCCCCCCACACACACACAACTTTTTTTATAACATTCGTATGCAATTCATTTAAGTGAGTGAAGGTTCCAACTGGTTTAAATTGACATGTAATATGGATAAACCTCAGATGGGTGATGTTGGAACAATTCCAACAAAGCTGCCTGAAGCAAAAGAGATCAATATGAGGGAAAACAAAGCTGAAAAGAAAATTATTCGGAAGCGAGGAAGTTCATGGGAGAAGGATTTTCTATCCAAGACACAGTGGTATTGTCATCTCTTAAAAGGGGTTTTTTCTCAGTTGGCTCACCGTTATGGTGACCAGCAGCTAGTACTACCACATATTGCCATCATCATTCGCTGGGCATTGAGGAGACAATTCTTTTCTTTATATGCCCTTTGAATTGGCTCATTGATGCTTAAGGACACTTAGAAGAGATTGCTTCATTCACATCTGTATGGTGTCATTTCCCCCCTCAGCATGACATGTTTTCTGCAGTTCATTAATGCTCTTACTTTTTCTTAAGGTCTGAGATAACCACAAGCATTTACTGGGTAAATTATCTAAGGCTACATTGTTGTTTCTCTAATCTAACTTACCTCAATGATGAAGCTAAAGTTAACTCTAAATTAACCATTACAAAAATAATTCCAATTGCCTCGTGGCTATGTATTAGATAGTCTCAAAACTCCATTGTGCATCCAGTATTCTCTAATTAAGTCTGTCTCTCTTCCTCCTGACTCTCCTCTTCCCCCAAATTTTCAACTGCTCCTTCTTCCATTCCTATCCAGACCCCTTTTAGCGGAGAGCCAGCATGGTGTAGTGGTTAAGAGAGCAATCAAGTCACACCCCTCAATCTCCTCATTTACAGACTGAACATTCCCAAGTTCCTCAGCCTTTGTCCTTCAGCTTTTCCTTGTAGGGCTTGGTCTCCAGGCTCCTGATCATCCTGTTGCTCTCCTCTGCACCCATTCCATTCTGTTCATATACTTTTTGAAGTGAGACCTCCAGAACTGCACACAGTACTCCAGGTGTGGCATGACCAGTGCTGTGTACAGCAGGACTATGACATCTTGCGATTTGGATGTTATGCCCCTGTTGATACACCCCAAAAGAGCATTAGCCTTTTTTGCCATTGCATCACATTTACTGCTCATATTCACCTTGCAGTCCGCTCATACTGCAAGATCTTGTTCAAACACACTGCTACCCAGAAATGTATCCCCCATCGTGCCTTGAAATGTTCCTTCTTCATAAGTTGCAAATCATACATCATTATAACAGTAGTTAAACAAGATCTACAAGCTCCTAGTTCTTGGTAAGACCTAAGATGCCAGATCTCCATGAAGAGACGTTTCCTCTTCTCCCCACCCCTACTTTCCCAACCAACTGCTTTTTCTACTGCTACCGCTTGAGGTCATAAGGGAACTGCTGATTAAGATATCTATAACTTCATCTCCCTCTTGAATGTTTTTTTTTTCTATTGTGCCCTTCAATTTGTCCTTTTGTTTCCTAGCCTAATTTACAATAAGTGTAGAGCAAATTCCTGGGAGTCCAGTCTGTCCTCGCAATTCTATATCCAGAAAGGGTCTCCTTGCCTTCTAATCATGGTGCACAAGATCCACAAAACCACATGGATTGAATAAAAATATTCTTTTCTAAACAATAGTTTAGTTTACACTTGGTGCAAAAATTAAAAAAAAAAAGGATTGAGTATGTAACTTCTATATTTAGCAGCTGAGCAAATGAAGAATAAAAGCACCCCACTCTGCCCCAGGAGCAGCATTTTAGGAAATATTTTGGGCTGTAGTGGGAGGAGGGGAGTTGTGCTTTGCAGACATAATTCTCTTCCATCTGCAGAAATCTCTAGTGGATCGAACCCAAGATACAAATCTCTTGCTTTGTTTCTTAAATAGTCATTCTATTTATTTATTTCCTTCATTTATAGTCTGCTTTTGTTTCTTAGACTTTTGTTGCTGAAACGATGCAGTCAGATAGCATAAAAATCCAACAAGCAATGTAATAGGACTGGGATTAAAAAATTAGAGGACAATATAGATGACCATTACAACATGACATCTCATAAAAATGCAGAAAATGGAATACATATATTCAAGATAATGTAGCAAAAGCCAAAAATATATATACAATA
Organism: Euleptes europaea; assembly: GCF_029931775.1. Classification (NCBI taxonomy): domain Eukaryota; kingdom Metazoa; phylum Chordata; class Lepidosauria; order Squamata; family Sphaerodactylidae; genus Euleptes; species Euleptes europaea. The sequence goes on from NC_079323.1 coordinate 40,364,655, forward strand.
AACAATGCAATATATAATCTTACTACATTTATAAAGGCTGTCTGTTAACCATTCCATGATTATGCTACAGCACTGTTTCATTCACAAGAATGCAGTTTTTAACATTTTTGTTTTGTACATTCTGTGGAATGATAGAAAAATGGGAGCCTTCCTAACCTCCTCAGGCAGGCCATCCCACAAGTGGAGGGCATAACAGAGAAAGCTTGGGACTGAGCAGCTGTGGTTTTTATCCATTTGCAAGGTGGCGCCTTCAGATGAATGAAGCTGTCATGGTGGAACATAGCAGGAAAGGTGGTCCAGTAGATACATAGGCCCAGGGCTGTGAAGGACATTGTAGAATTCTACATTCTATAATTCATTCTACATTGGAAATATCTTGATAAAACAGAATAACCCACAAATAATCTCCACTGGCAATTACAACTGCTGATTAGAATTGGTCAGCTCATGTTAATCAATCAAAAAGCTTGGTGCCTGCCTGAAAAAATATTTTTTTCCCCAAGATGCTGTCAATGAGAAAGTACAAGACAGTTTTTGTAAACCGGTTGATTTCTTTAAAAGGAAAGAGAAAAATTGCATGGGAACATTCATTCTGTACAGGGACTGAAGACCTTTTCTGCATGACAAAAACAGTATCAAGAGCTTAAGCACTATTAATTAAAAACGATTAACTTTCTTCTATTTTAGCATTTACATTTCAGGGAAGGAGTATATTACACAACAGAACAGGCTAGTATAACAAACATGATACTGTAATAAAATCCTCCAAATTCTGTTGTTGGGAGTTTTTTGAGGAAAGAACTGTGGTGCCTCTACTATTTTCCCTCAACAGAGTTATATTGCTTCCCTGAAGCAAAAGACATACTTCTCCTTTTTGCATCTACTCAAATCAGTCTTCTACATCCACTGTAATTTTCCAAGGTCTTCTAGAAGTTTGTTACTACAAGATTCTGCGGTGCTTCAATCTTCCTCTCAGGAAAGCCCTTTTTAAATAGCAACAATACACAGAACTGTACCTATCAATCCTGGGTAGCGGATTTTCCAACCAAACTGTGAAATTTTGCCTAGGGCAATATCTGAACATAAACAAGTATGAATGTAGACATTTCCAATAGGTCTCTGAAATGTATGAAGATTATATGTGGAGAGTAATTTTGCCTTCAATACAGAACTGTCCTAAATTCAAAGGAATACACAAAGAAACAAATGTCTTTTAACAATACAACGGGGATACATTGCACGTTCCTTAGGGAATCTCTACATATATGCATACATGTGTGCATTCACACATATACACCACTGTTAATAATGATAGACATTTTACTAGAAAAGAAAAATAATGATTCAATATTAAGCACAATAAAACCAAACTGGGTTCAGTGCAAGAATTTTGATTTTAAATTTTGATCTTAGTTCCTTTTTTAATTTTGATCTTAGTGTGACCTTGTTCAGGGCCGAATTGGCCATATGAACAGTATCATTAAATTATATAAGTAATGGGAATAAGTTAGGTAACAGTTTTCAAAGAACCAGAACAGAAAAGTCAGAACAGAGCCCCCCCCCATAAATATAATGTATAAATATCTACATATTTCTTTTTTAACCAAAAAAATACATGCGTACACAGTTTGCGTTTTCCTTTGCTGTAATTGTATCTAATCTAGTCAAATTTATTTTATTAAAGTTCACACTGTGAGACTAATGAACCTAAAACAGTAGAATCTTCCTTATTCCACATGGCTGGATCTGTTTACTGAATCTGCATTGTCTTACACCCAGAAGGAAAAATAAGCCAGCCAGGATGCAAAACACATCTCCTTTATCAGTTCCCCTGCAGTAAACAGTGTGTGTGTGAATTTGAAAAGCAGTCTAGAAAATCAGGCTTAATGTATTCAAAGAAATCCTTTCTCTGCTGAATTCAACATAAAATAATGCCCATTGAGTGGAAATGACTACAGATTTATTGGATTATTTACAGTAGGAGCAATGGAAGGAAGGCAGATGTTGATTGAATATTAGCTCCCAAAATTATCACTTTCATTTTGTTTCATAATTTAAGGAAGTGCATTTTGTAAATTCATGTGAGGAATATGGCTACCTGCAACTTCTGTAAGTATGAGGGTCAGTCTTTCTGCCTTTTCATGCTGCTAGCACTAACAGCAGCAACCCCGGACTGGTCCTAGTTTTTATTTTTTCAGTGGAAAGGGAACATCAATTGAAAAGCTCTTGGAGTGGAACCGCTTTGTGAATTTTCTTGGAAAGTTGGAGGCTCATTGGTAGAGAAGAAGACTAGATTTTCTCCAATTCTTAAAGTAATGGGCTGGAGGGTTCAGGTGAGATGACCTGGAGCAAGCATCATGTTTCCCCCAAATTCCCTTTAATCTTGAGAGGTCTTTAGTAGAGAGGAAGTACTAGGTTCCCTGAAATTTCAGTGCCTTTGGTTAAAAAAATAGCTGGTCTGGAAAGCTGAATTTATTTCCACATAGGAAATAGTGTGTGTGTGTGTGTGTGTGTGTAAAGTGCCATCAACTCAGAGCCAGTTTATGGCAACCAAAGCTAGAGGCTTTCAAGGCAAGTGATTGATCAGAGGTGGTTGGCCATTGCCTTCCTCTGTAGAGTCATCCTTGGAGGTCTCCCTTCCAAGAAATGGCCCTGCTTAGCTTGTGAGATCTGACAAGATCAGGCTGTATCATGCTGCCTTCCCTCCAATAACGGGATAGATTACCAATATTTTGAAACAATGCTGGTATTTTCTGGGAGGTGCATTTCAGCAATGCAATCTTGAAACATCAGGAAGGCTTTGTTTCATTTTGGGTCTTTCTGAATTTACAAACCAGTAAATTTCCGAAAATGTTTCAGGTCAGAAATATCCAAATGCACACCCTTGGTCCCAAGCGATGTAGTAAACCAGTAATTGGTGGTAGGTGAAACCTGCCCATCTTAATCCAGAATAGATTGGATCCTTTGAGACTTTTTGCAGAATTTTCAGCGTTTTTGCCCAGAAGCCAGTAAGCCTTCATCTGCCACATTCCCTCCTCTTCCCTCCTGTTTATACACTTTCACGAACCCACCACATTGTGAAATGGTGGGTAGTGATGGCCGAAAATGGGAGCCCTGATGAAAAGCTGGTGAAGCTGGTGAAAGCCCAGTGCTCTAAAAGAGCTTTAGCTTTAAAAACAACCATTCTTGACTATCTGCAATGAATGATTCTAAGCATGACTGGAGATTTCATTACTGTTGTAACTTGATTCTGTAACAAAATTGTCAACAACTTCAATAAAAGGTTTCCGAGGGGTCTACAGCACAGTGTTCAGCACAGATCTTGAATTAGTCACAATAGTTAAACTGTCCACTTCCCATATAGAGCAAACCCAAACACTCTCGTAAGGTCATTGACAACCATTTAAAAGGTACTTGAGGCATCCATATGACAGAAAGGCATTCTGCAATACCGAAAGAGTCCATAGGGTATAACAAAGGCAGTTTCCCCGGCCCCCCTTGTCTTCTGGCGCTATTTGAATTTGATGATATTTTCATATATCAAACCAAAACTACTAAAAACCTTTGTTCTAGACGTTTTATCCAATATATCTGCTGTGTTTGGAAGTAGATAGCTATCCTGCCCAATTTGTTTAGTCTTCTGTATACAACATAGATCAAGGATCCATTGGGTTTATTTACAGTGACTATTGGAGAAGCTAGGGGTGATGCAGAATGTTCTATCCAGCCTCCCGTTAACTTTTTTTTTATAGTGTGCTAAAGGAATTGACATGGAGGTGGCATTGACTGAGCTAGCTATGGAAAAAGCCATTATGACTCAAAATTCAAAATGCTTTGTTTGGGTTTAAATCTTAACGGCTTAGTGATTTCCTGATTTGGGGAGCGCATTTTAATGTCCTCCTTATTTCTAAATCTCCAGTATGATTAATAAAATCTAAGCCATGGATGATTTATAATTCTATAAACCATTGGGTAAAAGTTGATTTTGGTGGTAGATTCTTGGATCTATCTGAGAATTGGGATAAAACTCCTGGTGACGAAGTATCGAGAATGAGCTGATTTCTACTAGAGGAACTAAGTGCAAGTGAGTTCAGATATGTCATCACTGTAATCCTTCCCAGCAGGGAGGATTTGAGAGCTCCGTCTCACCTTCTGGATCATCTTTCAGAGAAGGTAGCATAGCTGTAAAGGTAAAGGTCCCCTGTGCAAGCACCGGGTCATTCCTGACTCCTGGGATGACGTCACATCCTGACGTTTATTAGGCAGACTTTGTTTTACGGGGTGGTTTGCCAGTGCCTTCCCCAGTCATCTTCCCTTTACCCCCAGCAAGCTGGATGCTCATTTTACCAACCTTGGAAGGATGGAAGGCTGAGTCAACCTTGAGCCGGCTACCTGAAACCAACTTCCGTTGGGATTGAACTCAGGTCGTGAGCAGAACTTGTACTGCAGTACTGCAGCTTACCACTATGCGCCATGGGGCTCTTACAGCATGACATTAATGGCCTAGAACAAGGGGGATACCATCTAGAAATAATCCAGACCTGCCAGCTTTCCTCCAGTCTGAATCTATGGGATTTGTCTATCTCTATTCTTGACTTTCCTTTGGAAAAAGATTCTGCTTTCCTATACACTTCCCATGTATTCCAATTTGTTCTTATTTATGCACAACATTTTATTTGCTCTTAGATTACTGAGTTCACCAACATTATTGTAAGGAAACGGGTTGCCAATCTCCTGAACTGGTCATGGCAACCTGAACAGATGCGTGCCACCACTGTTCCAGACGCGCGCCAAGCCCCAAACGCAATGGGGAAGGCTCCAGCGCCTGCCAGTGGAAACTGACAAGGAGGAACCACGGGCAGAGAAGCCTCTCGGAGAGAACCAGAGGGAATCCATCTTCTCTGACCCAGTGTCAAGCAGGCTGTCATTTTGCGAGACATGTCCAGGCATGCACTCATTCCTTCCCCCTCCTCTCCTCCTTCATATGCATGATTGATGGCCCATCAACAGGCATTGAGATAGCAGTAACGAGGGATCGTTCCTCCGGCTATGCAGAGCGATGCGCCCTGGATCCAGCCATACACGTCTTTGTTCCAGCTCGTTAACCTCATCTGCAAATGACTCCTGACCCTCCTGGAATTGCGCAAATCAATAGGAAATAGAATAGTTTACTCAATTGCCATTGCCTCACCATGGCAGCTGACCATTAGGGTCTTTGTCACCTTTTGTCACACAGGAACCATGAAGGGGTAATCCAATCACCCCACCCCCAGAGAACAGTATATCTGGGATCCACACTATCCATACCCTGCCTTAGGTCTTCCCCTTTCATACTGACTGTCACTCTGTCAGAGTGGGCAACCATGCTCGAACACGCAGGGGACCCCCCGCCCCCTTTTTATTCTTTTTAGCCCATGGAACTCAGGACAACTCTGCTCCAAGACAGGTATATTATTTCCCATCATCGTGGGCCTGCCACATTAGCAACTGTCTCTCTACTCCTCCCTTTAATTCTTAGACTCTGTATGTTGGTGTGTGTATGATAATTTGAGTGCTTGTGCACACATTTGTAAAAGTAAAACTCTTGAAACTAAATCTATTGCCTCGGCTTTATTCTTGAATCACGGTTTGGACTCCCGTATACATAGGTTTAGATCCTGCAGGTTATGCCCAGTGCCGGTTATTGATTTGCTAATTCCCCAAATAAATATCATAACAGGGCATTTTGGCTAACATTATTTTCCAGTCCTAATCATTATTGGAAATACCTCCTATTTATCATCCAGAGTTACAAGAAACAGTTCAGACATAGTAACTGTGATCTTGAAAAATTAGAACTAGCACTCGTTATGGGCTGGTTAGCCCACTCTGCCACTTATAAACACAGAAGACTATCTGCACTTCAAGTAAGTCCTAGCAAGAGCTTTAAAAATATATTGTGGCACCTTGCCAATTTTATATGCAGCTCTACATCAGTCTGATATGTCACCTATCCTTGCTCTGATGTCTGGTTCTCCTACTGGATTTTCCTTTCTGCCTAAATCTCAATTTTCTCTAGGTGGCATGTTTAGGAAAGTGAACTAGAATGAGTGGAAAATTTCAGCAGTGCTTTTAATCTCCTACCTATTTTGTAGAATGGACATTTTAGAACCTCATGGTGTTAGAGAAATAATTCAGCAAGTCAGAAGTAGCAAACAAAGCAAAAATGTACAGGAACCCGGACTAAAATATCTTCTAGGAGAAGAAAGGCTTAAGGCTTTGCACATAATTTGCTTATGTTGCATTATATTGAATTTCTGGCACACAACCTGAAGATTTCAGACTCTGCATTGAACATTTCTTAAGCCTATACACAAGGCTGGATTTACATTTTTGAAGGGTAGTAAAAGTACAAAATGACACCCACCATATCTTATATACAGCCTGCAAGTCAGGGATAAAAACACTCCACATGTAGAACGCAAGCACCTTATTAAGTGGGCAGGGCTAGAACCTTGCTCTGACATGCTAACTTTTTGCTTGCAATTTTTAAAAATAAGATTTTTTTTTAAAAAAGGCTAATACTCCAAAACAATGCAGTCTGTGACGCCCCCCCCCAAAAAAGTGTGATGCTTGAGATAGCGTGAAAGTTGTATATGCAATGATCCATTCACACACATTCTCCTTGGCAAATGGGTCTTCATGATAACTATAGACAACAACTTTAATTAAAAAGAGTAAAATAATTGTTTTCAGCTATACATTGTACCTGTTCTTTAGAAGGGAAGTGCAGTTGTTACTTGGAGTGCTCATTAGAATATAAGATAAATACTGTATTCTAAAACATGTCGAAGGGGGACAGTGTACCTTTAACATATGTTTGATCTTTATATATGAAACGAATCATATTCCTGTGCACAAAGCACTTTTATACAGATATATACACTGCTGATAGGCTAGTTTTGCTAATTAAGTTTTGCTAATTAGGTTTTTTAAGGAAAATGACAACCACAGGAAAAACTATCAATCAAAGCTGTTGTTCCAGTCCCTAATTTTGGTCCCCCCCCCCAAATGACATAGAAATCACTATAAGGAACATACGGCTCCCAAATATTGGAATAGTTCTCAAACATTTTTGTAAGAATATATTTGTGACAAAAAGATGGCAAAGGGATAGGGTTGCCAGGTCCCTCTTCACAACCGGCGGGAGATTTTGGGGGCGGAGCCTGAAGAGGGCAGGGTTTGGGGAGAGGAGGGACTTCAATGCCATAGAGTTCAATTGCCAAAGCGGCCATTTTTCTCCAGGAGAACTGATCTCTATCGGTTGGAGATCAGTTGATCTCCTGCTACTACCTGGCAGTTGGCAACCCTACAAAGGGAACAATCACAAATCAATAGGCAAAAGGGAAAACAAGAGTCAGGAAAGATCATCTGATACCTCCCTTCACTTCTTAAAATCCCTTTCTCACAGTCCTCACATGCTGAAGTGTTTTGTACAGATATGAATTCCTTCAACAGGAGCTTTGATCAGACAAGCTTGGTTTTGCCTTCTATATTCTGATCCATGCTGGAACTGAGCTCAGTATTTCTGATTATACACATGTTGAGATCAGGGATGATCAGGGTTACTTTGTCCTTCTTGCAGCATATTTTATTAGATTTTGCATCTGTGGTTGTTTGCCTGACTCTGCAATTCCAATGATGACCATCAACACCAAGAACCTGATCAGGGACCAGGTTGCAGATTGCAGTGTCTGCTGTAATCTCTTTTAGGGTTTAGTCAATCTGTTTTGCGTTCTGCTGGTGTGTTTGACTTTAAAGTCTGGTTTTGTGAACCTCTGTGTACCTTTGAACCTCCAGATGCTTCTCTATTCATTTAATTCTCCTTTACCTTTGGGAAGCCAACCCCAGAAATCTAGGAAATGGAAACTTCAGAAATCATTGTTGGTATCAGTGAAACATTGACCAAAAAGAGGATTTGGAAAACAGAACAAAGCATGTTTATTCGAGATCCTTGGTCCATTGAACCAGAAACCACAGCAGAGACAGTCAGATCCAAAGAAGATGGCTTTACTGGTCAAATAGGTATTACAGAGCATGAAGGGAAAAATGACAGCAATGAGCTCGCTGCCTAACACTCAGCAGTATAAAGGCAAGGATATTTGCAGTGATTACAGAACACAAACATAGTTGCTGTTCCCAGGACTGCTCCCCGAGCTTCAAACGGGCTTTGGTATGTAGGAATGTCCTTGAGCGCAGTCAGCGATAGAAACGAAAGCAAAACAAAGTAACTGAGATACAAAGTAACTGAGATACAGGCCTGACATTCTGCCCCCCTTAAGGCCCCCTCCCTCCGTGCAAGGGGGATGGCTTGTCCGGGTAGGTGGTGTGAAAGGCGTTTACCAAGCGGGGGGCGGAGACATCTTGTGCACGCACCCATTCGTCATAGGCAGGGGGGAAGTGTTTCCAGCGAATTAGGTATTGCAGAGATCCATGGTGTATATGTGAATCCAGGATTTTGGACACCTCGAAATGTTCCTCCCCTCCCACCATCACTGGTTGTTCGGGAGGCAGATCCGGATGCCAGTCCGAGGAGGCGACATGGGGTTTCAGGAGACTGACATGGAAGACGGGGTGGATACGCCTCAAGGTTTTGGGGAGAGTCAGTTCCACAGCGACAGGGTTAATGATCCGGGCAATAGGAAATGGGCCAATGTACTTGGCACTGAGTTTGTGACAAGGACGAGTGGAGCGCAGATTTCTGGTGGAAAGATATACTAAGTCTCCAACTTGAAAGTCCTTACTGGGGGAGCGATGCTTATCAGCTTGCGCTTTATACTTGCGTTTGGCTCGGTCCAGGTTGCTAATCAGCCAGGGCCAAGTAGTACGGAGGGCATGCGCCCATGAGGCCACATCAGGATCCCCCTCCCCCTCAGACCCTTCCACAAGGGCAATAGGACCAAAGTCCTGGCCATACACAGCATAGAAAGGGCTGAAGCCAGTAGATTGATGCACAGCATTATTGTAAGCATATTCTGCAAAAGGCAACAGTTCTACCCAGTCATCCTGGTGATAATTAACATAACAACGCAAATAGCATTCCAGTACAGCATTGACACGTTCAGTTTGCCCATCCGTTTGAGGATGGTAAGCACTAGACAACCCTTGCTCCACCCCCACTAACTTGAGAAAGGCTTTCCAAAATTTGGCAACAAAACTACTTCCGCGGTCGCAGATTATCTTGCGCGGAAACGAATGTAGCCGGAAGACATGTGACAGGAAGAGGCGGGCCAACTTGGGGGCGGAGGGAATACCCGCTAAGGGAACCAAATGTACCTGTTTGGAAAATAAGTCAGTAACAACCCATAGTACAGTTTTGCCCCCGCTAAGGGGGAGATCCGTCATGAAATCCATGGCAATCACTTCCCAGGGTTTACTGGGGATTTTCAGCGGCTGCAGTAGTCCTGGGGGTTTGCCTTGAGAACGTTTGACTGTGGCACAGATAGTGCAGCTGCGAACGAAGGAGTCCACATCAGAACGCATTCCCCCCCACCAAAACTGTCTGCGCAACAGATGAAGAGTTTTCAGGAACCCAAAGTGTCCCGCTGTTTTAGCTCCATGAGCTAACTGTAGAACTTCTCTTCGAAGTATTTTAGGCACGTATAGTTTTGAGTCTTTGTACCAACAACCACCTTGTTCGAGTACACCTTGGGGCAAGGTTTGGGCAATGCGTTCAGCTAGGCACTGAGCCCGAAGGGAGTCCAGGAAGGTATTGGAGATGATCACCCCCTCTCCGTTCATGGGAGAGGGTGAAGCAGGAGCTGGTGGAGAGGCTGGCTGCTGTGGAGCGCTGGATACAGGTGGCGCAAGGACAGGTGAGGGAGCCTGCTGGTTGGGGCTGGATACCTTGTCAGCTACGGTATGGTTTCCCTGCTGGAGCCGGGTTTGGGCCCGGGTTTGCACGACCAGTAGGGGTAGGGCTTCCCTTTGCGCCGGGGTAAACAACGAGTCTGTCGGTCGATCACGTTTTATTGGGTATTGAGGCAACCGGGATAGGGCATCTGCAAGCACGTTCTGTTTCCCGGGCACATGTTTGAGAACAAAACGGAATTGAGCAAAGAAGTCCGCCCAACGCTGTTGTTTTGCGGACGATTTATGGGTCCCCGTGAGGGCAGCTAGATTTTTGTGATCGGTCCAAACTTCAAAGGGGATCCCGGACCCCTCCAGAAATTGCCTCCACAGCATCAGGGCAAGGTGGACGGCTGATGCTTCCTTTTCCCAAAGGGGCCAGTTTAGTTGGGAATGTGCAAACTTCTTGGAGAAGTAGGCACAGGGGTGCAGGAGACCGTCCGGTCCTCTCTGGAGTAGCCCCCCCCCATGGCTATGTCGGATGCATCGACCTGCACAATAAACATTTGGTTCGGATCTGGGTGCTGCAGGACCGGTTCAGAAGTGAAAAGCCGTTTGAGGGCTACAAAGGCAGATTGGCATTGATCAGTCCACAGTATTTTGGCCGAGGGCAACGTTGCAGAAACCCCTTTACCCTTCATTTTCAGGAGGTCAGTGATTGGCAGCGCCACTTGAGCAAAATTGGGAATGAAACCGCGGTAGAAGTTAGCAAAGCCCAGAAATTGCTGTACTTGTTTGCGGGTAGAGGGCGGAGTCCAGTCAAGTACCGATTGGACTTTAGCGGGGTCCATGCTAAGGCCACGATGAGAGATTATGTACCCCAAAAATGTTATCTGCTTTTGGTGAAATTCGCATTTAGACAGTTTCGCATAGAGCTGGTGGTTACGCAGTCGTTGCAAAACCTCTCTGACCAGAACAACATGTTCCTCCATGGTTTTCGAATAAATAAGAATATCATCCAAATAAACTACCACGCCGCGGTACAGCAAATCATGGAGGATTTCGTTAATGAGTTGCATGAAGACCCCCGGGGCCCCTTTCAATCTGAAAGGCATCACAAGAAATCCATACATTCCAAAACAGCTAGAGAAGGCGGTGAGGGGTTCGTCTCCCTCGCGGATACGGACTCGATAATAAGCTTCCACTAAGTCCAATTTGGAGAAAATGCGACCCTCCTGTAATTGCCCCATAATATCAGAGATCAACGGTATGGGGTAGGCGTTGGCTTGAGTAACTGCATTAAGCTTTCGGAAGTCAATACATAAACGCAGGTCGCCCTCCTTTTTCCAGACAAAGAACGCTGGGGCTGAGTTGGGAGCGTTCGATGGCCGAATGAACCCTCGAGAGAGATTTTTATCCAAAAAGTCACGTAATACAGCACGTTCGGAAACGCTCATGGGGTAAATTTTGGTTTTAGTCAGTTTGCAATCTTTCACCACTTCAATTGCACAATCAGTGGTACGGTGGGGGGGGGGCAAGGCATCACATTCTTTAACATCAAAGACATCTGCAAAGTCTCTGTATGCGTCGGGCAAAGGCGGTGGCGATGCGGCATCGGAGATTAAAGCCGGAGCGGGTGGAGGCATCACCGTGACTCCCTGCCGGTGTTGTTCGCACTTGGGATTGGCAAAGGAAATAGTGTCCGTTTCCCAGTCTATATAAGGACTATGACCCTTAAGCCAATTAATCCCTAGGACGACTTCGAATCGGATGGGGGCTATGGTAAAGTCTATTTGTTCCCAATGAGAACCAATACCCATCGCTACTCCCCGTGTGCGATGATCGACTGGTCCCCCCTTAAAAGGGCTCCCATCCATCTGGGCAAATTGGACGGGAGCTGGTAAAGCCTCGGACTTGACTTTGAGGGCTGCAAACGTGGCCTCACTGATTAAAGTGCGGCCGCAGCCAGAGTCAATAAGTGCCTTGACAGGCAGTTGGGGACCCCCTTTATAGTGTTGCAACACTGCGTCCACATACACCGTATTTTCTACTTCTTTCACCTTCATCGGTTTCGTAGGTTTTGCAGGAGAAACTGCGGGGGTCTGCGGGGACGTTCCATTCACCGCAGACTGTGACCGGTTATTAGACAGGTCAAGAGGCGAGTCCAGGTTTAGCGCTGGGGTATCCTGGAGATGATCCCCGTCCGAAGATGGAGAATTGTCCCCCACTGGGGCACTTGTAATCTGAGACCTGGAGGGGTCTGTAGAAGTAGGAAGATCGGGAGAGTCTCTGAACTGAAGTGCAGAGGGTGTGAACCGACCCGGCGTTGTACTGCGGGTGGCCGCGGTGCCTCCGCGTTGAGGTCTTCCCCGGTTTTGTGACAGGTCAGGAAGCGAGTCCAGGGTTAACGCTGGGGTATCCCAGGGAAGATCCCGGTCCGAAGATGGAGAATTGTCCCCCACTGGGGCACTTGTAATCCAGGACCCGGAGGGGTCTGCAGAAGTAGGAAGTGCAGAGGGTGTGGGCCGTCCCGGTGCTGTACTGCGGGTGGCTGCGGTGCCTCTGCGTTGAGGTCGTCCCCGAGCTCGGGGCAATGCATTCGGTCGAGGGAGTTCCAGGCGTTGAGGACATGCTGAAACAAAGTGGTTCATCGCGCCGCAAACGAGGCAAGCTCCCCTTTGGAATCGGGATTCGCGATCTTGAGGGGGCCGTGCTGATCTCTGCGGGCAGGGAACGGAAACTTCAGGGGGAGGCTTCTGGCTTCCCCTCACCTTGGGTCGCTGACAAGGTAGTATCTCTGCCGAGCCGGCAAAAGAGATCTCCAGTTTGGGTGGTCTCCATGGAACTGGAGGTAGTACGGGTGCTGGTGTAGATCCAAGGAACGGGGCCCCTGGACTTCCTGGCAGTGGCAGGACGGGAGCTCTGGGGTCTCCTGGCGCCACAGGCACTGCTGGAGTTACTGGCAACATGGGCGCTCCGCCCAGAGGTGCCGCAGGTTGCTGCGGTTGAGCCTGATCAGGAGACCCTGATTGTGGAGCTGGGACCAAGCCATCCGGTTCGGCTTGTATCTGCTGCAAGCAGTCGTTGTTGTGAAGCAAAAAGTGCATTTGACCCTGCAAGTGGGCCACCCGGTCTATGTGTTCCCGATTGTGCTGTCGGAGCAAAAACATATCCTTGCCCGCATCACCTAAGCGACGGGGCTGGCTGATTCGGAGGTTTGCTGTCCAGAGAGTTTCCTCATAGTGCAAGTCCTCTTTGGCCCCCTTACGATCCGCCAAAACTTGATCCGCTTCAAGTTTAGTGGTCAGGGCCGTGGTAAGTAGTGGCAGAGCTTCCTGCTCCCATGCCGAAATAGGTCCGGCTTGATCCGGAAGATCCAGTCGCGGCTGGACCTGAACCGCTAAGGTCGCTGCGCTGACACCAAAGACGGGGGTTGACAGCTTAGCAATCCCAGCCATTGAAGCGGTGGTCGAGGTCATTCTGTGGAAGAGCGCAACCATCCGTTTTGCCAGTGCTTTTGGCCCGACTCCGCACACCCGGGCCAGTTGAGCATCCTCCACTAGACAATCTGACACTAGGAGGTCGGGGCAGGCGCTGGCTTCCACGCTGCGCCCGTACAAGTCCAGTCAGGCGGCTACATTCCACTTCTGCCCGATGAACGGTGTCTAGGGCGTCCTCAAAGGAAGGTGTCAAGGATGAGACCCTTCCAGGGCTCCGGCTCCGGGGAACAGATCCACCGGGACCGGGGCGAACCACACGGGCTCACTCGGAGAGCTCTGTCTTAGCTCCCATCCGAGTGGCAGGCGAGCCACACGGGGCTCCAGCCACGGTAAACTCACTCGGAGAGCTCTGTTTTAGCTCCCATCCGAGTGGCAGGCGAACCCTCCTGGGCTCCAGCCTGACTGATAAGAAGGGTGATGGGGTTTGCTGTCATAATGTCAGCTCTTGGTCCATTGAACCAGAAACCACAGCAGAGACAGTCAGATCCAAAGAAGATGGCTTTACTGGTCAAATAGGTATTACAGAGCATGAAGGGGAAAATGACAGCAATGAGCTCGCTGCCTAACACTCAGCAGTATAAAGGCAAGGATATTTGCAGTGATTACAGAACACAAACATAGTTGCTGTTCCCAGGACTGCTCCCCGAGCTTCAAACGGGCTTTGGTATGTAGGAATGTCCTTGAGCGCAGTCAGCGATAGAAACGAAAGCAAAACAAAGTAACTGAGATACAAAGTAACTGAGATACAGGCCTGACAACTTAGGCCTGTTCAATAGAGCTCAGTCCCAATAAAGTATTCTTAGGATCGAATTGTAAATTGGCTCTTTTCAGAGTGGCTAAGGAAAGAAATGGAAAGTATATGCAAACAATCTTCCTTCCTCTTCTTTTTATTTACTGCTGGGATATTAGAAATGAACTGTGCTGCTGATTTTAATTGATGTTATATTGTATTACGCTGATCTGGACCTGGATGGCCCAGGCTAGCCTGATCTCGTCAGATCTCAGAAGCTAAGCAGGGTCAGCCCTGGTTAGTATTTGGATGGGAGACCACCAAGGAAGTCCAGGGTTGCTATACAGAGGAAAGCATTGGCAAACCACCTCTGTTAGTCTCTTGCCTTGAAAAACCCCATAAGGGGTCGCCATAAGTCGGCTGCGACTTGAAGGCACTTTACACACACACAGTTTTGGGGAAGGCACTGGTAAACCACCCCGCAAACAAAGTCTGCCTAGAAAACGTCGGGATGTGATGTCACCCCATGGGTCAGGAATGACCCGGTGCTTGCACAGGGGACCTTTACCTTACAATACAATATATTGTATTGATTTTATATTGCATTGGTTTTTAACTGTATATTCATGTTGTAAGCCGCTCTGACCCCGGCTTGCCAGGATAGAGCGGCCTAAAAGCCTAACAACAACTTATCATCATCATCATCGTTGTCATCATCATTTTTACTATACCATCATGCATGTAATACTGGAAATTCCCCTTGCATTTACAATACTTAAGTTTGTCTACATCAAAAGCACAACTGAAGGCACACTAAAAGGTGTGATACTTCTGTGATGTTTCCAGGCTGCTGTACAGAGAAAGATCTGACTAAATGTTGCTGAGGTTTCATTTCCTCCCTGTTCCTCTCACAGACTAAATATGAAATGGAGAGACAGCATTTCTGAAGAAACGTTAATGAACACTGAATAATGAAAGAACTCTCACATTATACGTTGTATAAATGGGAGACCAGACTATTGGATCAGGGATCTGCTAATAACTGTAATTTCTAGCCATCTGTCAATTGTATTTCATCCTGAATTAAAAAACAAGCCATATAGAATATATTGGCACTGCATCAGTGCAAATAAATAAGTAAAAATAAAATAAAAATAACATCATTAAATGATAAACAGAAGGAATGGCTGGAAATATGATACCTTGGATACTAACAGTACCTTTGCTCTTTCTGTGGTCGTGACATTTACCACTAGTACACTGAGGTTATTTTAGTGTAAACACGTGAAGAGATACGTTGCAGTCCTGAGAACACTTTCCAGAAAGTAAGCCTGCTGAATAAAAGAAGTCTTACTTCTGAATAGACCTGCTTATGATCGTTCTCTAAGATGCATATCCCCAAAAGGGTTATAGGAATTAGGATTGCGCATATTGATATACCTGAACCGAAAATAAACTCAGAATTAGCCGTTTCAGCAATTTTTGGTTTTGGTTTTACCGAATACCAAAACCTGGGGATCTCCCCAAAGCCGAATATGCGATTCCCCAGCCGAATAATTATCCAGGTTTTCTGGTTCGGCTAGTCACCTTTGCTCAGATGCACGGCTCTGTACTTTCTCCTGTTTTTCTATCTTTTTCTGACTGGTTTTGTTAAGGTCCCATAGTTGGGGCCTTTTTGAGGTCAGGGTCATGTAATTGGAGACAACTTGATCTGACCAACCATTCAGTGGGTTGATCTGGATCAAGCATAAGTGTTTTTTAAAAGACGGGGCTCACCAAGTCCTGTCCAGAGGGATATCCCTGCCAACTAAAAAGAGGTAGTTGTGAATTTCCTGCCTTGTGCAGGGGGTTGGACTAGATGACCCTGTGGTACCTTCCAACTCTATGATTCTATTATTCTAACCAGCTTCAACAGCTACTCACACCACCAGGCTTCCAAAGAAGACTCCCTCACTTGCATGGATGAGCAATCTCTTTCAGACAGCCACCATCATCAAGACTTCAGCTGCCTCCAATATCACCCCCCCAAAAAAATCCTGCTGTGAAACTGAATATCGCCCCGAATAGAAGCTTCCTTTCCCCACACTGTGACCATCTCTTAAAATCAGGTTTTTGATGACCACAATAAAGGACTGTTCACAGGATATCATTTGCCACCAAAATAAATGTTTTCCGTGCCTTATTTTTCTTGCATTTAAACCTTTTTCCTCACTTTGGAAGCTAATTTGTATGGACATCATGCTATGCACCCCAGATATGAAGAGAGCCCCAGACTTTGAGGTGCCAGCCTGCCAATCAGCTATTTCCACCAGTCCTCAACAATGCTGAACTTCTGCACCTGAAAACCGATGGATAGCTCAGCTCGCAAATGCCTCGAGGATGGGGGCCCATAAAATTGGACCAACAACAAAAAAGCAAGTCTTTCACAGTCAATAAATACATGAAAACTCATACACATTTGATGTAAAATCTTACAGTGACCAAATTAGGACCCAATAAGGACCAAATGCGTTTTGGCCAAAAAAAGGAGGCCTTCCTCAGTGGTCAGACATAGAATTGTAGTCTAGTACACATCCTAATAATATAATATTGTCATAATGCATGGCAGAAAAATACATAAAAGCCCTTCTAGTATAATGAAGCTTCTTGTAAAGTTATTTACAATGTATCCAGACACATTGTATCTCTATGGAGGAGTGGAACAAACTTTCCCACTGTTTTAAAGCCTGGCTCCTCCATTTAGATACATAGAGAAGTTCACACTAAAGAACTGGAGTGCAGCCACTTTGCTATTTATTTTCTATGGAGGATGGGGCAACCCCTTCTGGATCCCATAACTCCAGACCCCCTGACCCAATCTTCACCAAACCTGGGGGTTCTTGCAAGGAGAATCCCTTGGAGCCACACTGAAAATTTGGGGGCTCTACCTGCAAAAATGCCCCCCTGGAGCTGTGGAAAGCCGTTCCCCCAAAGCTGAATATTTATCCAGATTTTTCGGGATTTGCAAATTTGGCTTTGCCGACCTCCATGGTTTTGTGGACTTGGTAAACTTAAAATTTACTGAAATGGCTTTTTCGGTATTTTTCAGTTCAGGTTTTACCGAATGCACAGCCCTAACTAACACCCTCTAAATTGGCATCTATGCCAGCGAAGAGGAACTTATAATGGCAGAGGGGGAGTGCCTGTGGCTTTAAGAAATTAACTTTCTCTTCATGAATGTGACTAATCCCCTTTGAAAATGATGGTGGTCATCATAACATCCTGCTGCAATGAGACGGCAAGGGATTGGGATGGAAGATTTCCCATTGTCTTTCAAGTATTCTTGAAGTTGTTCACTTTCAAGGAGTGTCAACATTGCACTTTAATGATTCTAAGGAAGTCTTAAATGTATAAAAAGAACTCAGACTTCTTTCTTCCTTGTCAGGGATTCTGTATGGCAAATATTTGCTATTCAATTTCTTGCTATAGTAATTCTCTCCTCCTTCTGAGTTATTGTAAGTCAACCTCCTGCTTTAAAACTCATCTTAAAAGCTTCCCTTTCTCTGTGGCTTATGATCAATGCTCTCTGGGAAGCATTTTATGAAAGTACTAGTGTGAAGGACACTATATAAAATGAATTAGTATTGAACTATTTGAGGAAAGATAGGCCAAATGGGATGACCTGACACAAAAATCATTGACATAACTTTCATATAAGGGGTGTACATGTGTGTGTGTGTCTGTGTACGTATAATGCTCTGCCTCAACTCAGTTATGTTTCTTATACAGTATGTCTGTCACTCTCCCACTTAATACTAAAAACATATAAACACACAAAATACCAAAGCCCAGGGAGGAGGCTAATAACAATTATTGGGGATAGATCACGATGGGTAGCCATGTTAGTCTGTGTTAGTATGTCACTAGCAGTAGAAAAGAGTAGGAGTCCAGCAGCACCTTAAAGACTAACAAAATTTCTGGCAGGATATAAGATTCCATGAACCACAGCTCACTTCTTCGGATACAGCTAGAATGTGATTCCATCTATTCTTAAGTAGAGACAAGTGAATCACACCTAATCCAATCACGCCTGCTAATGTCATTTACTTGCTTTTTACATTTACATTGTCATTGTGTGTCTAATCCACTCATCTCTATTTAAGGATAAATGGAATCACATTCTAGTTGTATCTGAAGAAGTGAGCTGTGACAAGAGTTCATACCCTGCCAGAATTTTTGTTAGTCTTTAAGGTGCTACTGGATCTTACTCTTTTCTACTAACAGTTATCGGGGGTATGCCAAACTAAACAGAAAAAATTCTTCACCCGCCGGCAGAAGACAACAATAGATGATCAATTTCTGTGTGGAATTGAGTTCCAAAGTGCCATAACCAAGAAGGCTTTTAGGCAGAAAATGTGCTATGGCAATCACCACCCACTAGCCATGGTAACTTGCAGTCTGGGAACAAGAATAGCAAGAAGGGGGGTATCTCATTTTCTCCTCACACACTATTTCTTTTTTCCTTTCCTGGTGGTCCCCATAACTTCTCTCCTTTTCCTGCTTCCCTCTTTCCTTCCCACCCCCCAGCTAACCTACCTATTTGCCCCCTGTCTTCAGCTTTCCCTTCTTCCCACCCTCTAGCAGTCACCCTGGGAAAACTCTGGCTCAATTGTGCATTGCCAGCTGAGCCACACCCAGTTCCAGTCTCGATTTAAATAGTCAGAGGTGAGGCCATGTTGAGAATTAGATATATTGATGATTTCTAGAGGGTTTGTGAAATTTCTTCTTTGGAAATATTTTATGAAAGGTTTCAGTAACCATATACAGATATAGAATATGCTGTTTTGGGGTAAAGAACTAAATAGTCTATTGGATTACTTCCAGTTCTTTGATTCTAGGCTAATAACAGTGCTCTGTATTCTCCATAATAGAGATATATTGAGATATAACTGCTCTCTTTCTTGCATCTTGGCAAAATCTATCTTGCATACGGTTATTTTATTCTGCTGCTGTGAAATGTTAATATATTCAGTTTAGGCAAAAAAAGTGATGGGGCTGTGTTTGTTTTTAAATAAGAAATGCACATATTTTTCTGATGTATCATAAATGAAACATGCTCACAGGGAAAAAAGATATTGCTTTTACAAGATGAATTTTTGACTTTAGGCTTCATGCTCTCTATCCCCCCTCCCATAAAGTACCTTATTATAAATGGGAAAGAATGTGTAATGTTAACATTGCTGTAAGTCAAGTTTTGGGTTCCATAAAGCAGTACATTATCCAAGGATAGATCAATCAGATACTTTTAATCTCAACTCACTTGTAAATTGCTACTGATGATCAGGCAACTTCATTCACACCCCATTCTACAGAGTTTGGCCAGAGAGTCCACACAGGAGATATAGAAAAAGAAGAAGAGTTGTTTGTTATGTGCCAAATTTCTCTACCACTTAAGGAAGAATCAAACTGGCTTACAATCACCTTCCCTTCCCCTCTCCACAACAGACACCCTGTGAGGTAGGTGGGGCTGAGAGATCTCTAAGAGAGCTGGGACTAGCCCAAGGTCACCCAGCTAGCTTCATGTCTAGGAATGGAGAAACAAATCCAGTTCACCAGATTAACCTCCGCCACTCATGTGGAGGAGTAGGGGATCAAACCTAGTTCTCCAGATCAGAGTCCACCGCTCCAAACCACTGCTCTTAACCATCACACCGAGCTGGCTCTCAGTGGTTTCATCTGAGATTATTGGGTACAGTTACTCTGGCCGTAGCTTCAGCCTGCTTTGGTAAGGGGATCAAACAAATTTGAATACAATAGAAACAAGCAGATAACATTAAGAGATCATTGACAGATTATAAACGGATCATTAACAAAAAAAAGGGTTCTCTCATTCCCAAACACCCAAAAATGACTTAGCTTATAGCCATACCTACAAAAGGAAAAAGAGAAAAAAGTAGGATGCTACATATTTCACTGTGACTGTGTTTTACAGTCAAACTTATCATGTTCAATATGTGAGCCTATCACTCACCCTGTTCAGTTCATTCCGAGCAGCTGCAAAGCTTGCTAAACAGGCATGCATTGGGTTTTCACAAAGCTGAAGCTAAAGGTGGGTGGGAAGGAGAGAATTACCTTCTCCTCTTTGGGGGAATGAGGAAAATAGTGGATGAAAGGGAATGAGGAAATAGCAGAGAAGGGGTTAATGGAGGAAATGAGATGCCTTCTGCAAATCCCTGCTCATTTATTTTGTAATTCAACAAAAAGGCTTACAACCAAAGTTGTGTCCAGAAACAGTCTGAGAGCTTTTATCACCAGTGAGAGGTTTTTGGGGCAGAGCCTGAGGAGGGCGGGATTTGGGGAGGGGAGGGACTTCAATGCCATACAGTCCAATGGCCAAAGTGGCCATATTTTCCAGGTGAACTAATCTCTATCAGCTGGAGATCAGTTGTAATAGCGCGAGATCTCCAGCTAGTACCTGGAGGTTGGCAACCCTACTTTGAACTGATTTCAGTAAAAGAAGAATGTGCATCATTGATGCTTTGAAACATGTACGTTATGTTTTAGGAGAGCTTATGGTAAAATCCAGATCGATGAATGACAGAATGTCTTTACCTGTATAAAGCTGTGTTTCTCTCTCTCTCTCTCTCTCTCTCTCTCTCTCTCTCTCTCTCTGTGTGTGTGTGTGTGTGTTATTGTGTGTGTGTGTGTGTGTGAGAGAGAGAGAGAGAGAGAGAGAGAGAGAGAGAGAGAAAGAGAAATTTGCAAAGATCTGCTGTAGTTTTCCAACTTTACCTCTATAAAACTCACAATGCTTCAAAAAGATATAAAGCAATAAAAGTACATGTAAAAACATTTTACTAGCAATATACATAAGAAGCAGCTATAAAAAATACAGACAAAACTGGCCAACAGTAAAATGTATTCCGAATATATGATAGATTAGGAGGTGAAAAATAAGCAATATTCATGCATGGAAGAATTCATATTATTATGGAACCTGCTGCTCCAGTTTGCAGAAGGCATACATGATCAACAGCTCTCTAGTGCCAAGTCAGCTTGCTGACCTTTGATGACTATCTTCAACCACTGTTGTTAGTCACACCCAACTTGCCTGCACAAAGGCTGAAAGAAACAGGTGTTTTTGCAGTTTGGATGTAGCCTAGAGAAAGAGAGATCAGATCAGATATAACAATCCATGACAGGCATAATCTGGGCCATGTCTGCACTTAACATTTGCGGCGCCGGCTTCCGCGGGCTTTCCTTGCATGTTCCCACTGCAACTCACCTGAAGGATTCCGAGGACGTCTCCAGAGCACAATTTCGCCGCGTTAAGCGCATCCGCTTATACGGCAAAGTAAAAAAAATAAAACGTCCTCCACACCCGGTGCCTTACAGTGGGAACATGCAATGAGTATTAAATCCACTTTCTGCTGCCAGCCCACTTCCTGCTGCCAGCCAATCCCCGCACTCCCCCCGCCTCCCTTAGTAATGCTGACCAATCGCCGTCCTTGCTTGGAGTGCCAACTGGGCATGCGTGGGAGCGTGCCGGTCTGGGGATTATCAAATGCAGCGGAGAAAGGAGGCACAGAGGGGACAGGAATTTAAAGGCGTTTTGGATACTTGTGTACTAGACGTGTGTAACTTGCGAGGTAAGTGGCTGGTACGTTCACAAGCCAGGTTGGTTAAAAGCCTTGTCCATCCTCTTTTTCTCTTCCCTTCCCTTCCCTAACACAACACACAGAGACTGAAAACTGAAACTAACTCCAATTAATCATGATGTCTGAATGTGGGTGAAATGGAAGTGGGGAGGGAGAGAGATGCCCTGAATGGATGCCCTGACAGTCCCTGATTGGGCGCTGGATTTCACCTCAAGTGGTGGTAGCAACTGAAAATAGGGTTGCCAGGTCCCTCTTCGCTGGCGAGAGATCAGTAGGGCTGTCGATTCGGTTCCATCTGAACTGAAAAACAACCAAATTTTCCCCGATTCAGCGGTTTTCAGTTCGGATGGAGCCAAATTTAAAAAAAGGCAGGAAAAAAACTAGCCAAATTTGGCGAGTTCGGGCGACTGCCGAATAAATTCAGCAAATTCGGCGGCTCTGAATCAGCAGCATAACCGTCAGTTAGTAAGCAACATTCTCCCATGGCCAATGGTGGCCAATCTGCGTTTTCTTCTGGCCAATCAGAACAGGGATTCTCCCTTTTGAATTGGCCAGGAGAAGAGTATAAAAACTCCCGCCCTCCCGTCCTGTCCCAAGTCTGGAACTCATTTCCTTCCATTTTGGTGGTGCTGCTCGTGATTCTGAGAGATCCTGATTCCTGCTTACTGGAATAGAACTGGATTGGATTTACTTCTCGTCCCTACTCCTGCTGGAAGACATCCACACAGTTTGATTTTTGGGGTTTTTCTCTATACCTTTTCTCCTGTGTGTGTGTGTGTGTGGGGGGGGAAAGCAGATTCTGTGTTTGTGGGGGAGAGCAGTTTCTGTGGGTGGGGGGGAAGCCAAAGGGGGGGGGGTTGCCTGTTCTGCCGTGTGTTTGTGCCTGCTCACCTTTGCGGGAGTTTACGTTCTGCTTTTTTTCTGCCTATGGCCTGGCCACCCTCGCTTGGAGTTGAATCTGTGCGGTGGTGCGCGCATGTGAGTCTCTCTCTCCGCTCACCAACTGCCCCGCCTCCTCCTCGGGTCATTTGTAGGTGGTTGAGCTGAGCCGTACTGGCTTGAGGGGGGGATTTGGTGCCTGCTCGCCTTTATTTGGGGTTGAGCCGATCCGTACTGGTTTGAGGGGGGGTTGCCTGTTCTGCTGGGGGTTTGTGTTTGTGTCCGCTTGCCTCTGCGGGAGTTTGCATTCTGCTTTTTTTCTGCCCATGGCCTGGTCACCTTTGCCTGGAGTTGAGTCCGTGCGGCGGTGCACACGTGTGAGTCTCTCCATCTGCTCCCTCTGCCCCGCCTCCTCCTTGGGTCGTTTGTAGGTGGTTGAGCCGAGCCATGCTGGCTTGAGGGGGGGGGGTTGGTGCCCGCTTGCCCTTATTTACGGTTGAGCCGAGCTGTACTGGTTTGAGGGGGGGGGGTTACTTTTGCAACCATTTTGCAAACCTCATTGCTTCTTACAATAAATGTTTCATAAGGAGAAATTCCACTCCTCCACTCGCCTGCACCTTTCTTCCTGTTTGCTTAGCTAATAGCATATGCATAGCTAGCGTGCCTCTGTTCCTTTCCATGGCTTGCACACTCCCAAGGTCGCGTGTTGCAATTGCAATGGTTTGAAAACTCCAAAAGGTCTATTCTATGCATTCCAATGGGCTGATCAAGGGGGGGACCCCTTCCGGGCCCCATAACTTCAGACCCCCTGACCCAATCTTCACAAAACTTGGGGGTTCTTGCAAGAAGGGTCCCCTCAAGCTATACTGAAAGTTTTGGATCTCTCCCTCCAAAAATGCCCCCCCGGAGCCGCGGAAAGGCGACAATTTGTTTTTAATGGCTTTAAATGGCCGAATTTATTCGTGAACTCCAAACTTAGTGCTGAATTCCACGGATCCGAATTGGGGAAGTTCGGACTTAAGCATTTCCCGAATAAAAACGGGCCAAATTTTGCTGAATCAGAATTTTTCCGAATTTTTTCCCCCAACAGCCCTAGAGATCAGTTCACCTGGAGAAAATGGTCGCTTTGGCAATCGGGCTCTATGGCATTGAAGTTCCTTCCCTCCCCAAACCCCACCTTCCTCAGGCTCCACCCCACAAACCTCCAATTGGTGGTGAAGAGGGACCTGGCAACCTTACCCATGAATAGGGCTGTTGAAAAAAAAATTCGGTATACTTCGGCTTCGGCAAAATGCGGCCCGTTTTTATTCGGGCCATGCCGAAGTCTGAACTCCCCCGCTTCGGATCCCTGGAAATTCGGGGGGATCCGGAGTTCGGGGGAAAATTCGGCCCCCGCTCGCCTTCAGGGGGCTTCCCTGAAGGTGCGCGGGGGCCCTTTAAACAGATCTGCGCCTCCCAGCTGGGGAAGCTCCCTGGAGGCGCGCGGGGCGGGGGGGGGAAACAGATCTGCGCCTTCCAGCTGGAAGGTGCAGATCTGTTTAAAGGGGCCGAATTCTCTGAATTTATTCATGAACACCCCGAACTCGGCAAATTCGGCTCCCCGGTTTCCCTCCCTTTTTGAGTTCGGTGTGTCCGAACCAAAAAACCGCCGAATTGTGGGAAATTCAGCTGTTTTTTGGTTCGGACCGAACCGAATCAACACCTTTACTGATGACTGCCTAAATGGTATTTTCCACTTACTTGATCCAGACAAGATTGGCCCATTGAAATGCTCCACAGCTATAGGTGGATTGTTCAAGATGCCAACAGCCCAAATAGCCCAGTTTGTCCTGATCTCCTCAGAGAGACCACCAAGGAAGACTGAGGTTGCTACACGGAAGAAGGCAATGGCAAACCACCTTTACTCATCTTTTGCGTTGAACACCCCATAGTTGGTGTCACCATAAGCTGATTGTGATGCAAAGGTACATCCTTTTCACCAAGATGACTATCCATTTATTATGTTTGCATGATCCTGAAAAGAGCATCCACTTTAGCTGCTTTGACTGACTACATGACAGGTGGATCAAGGGGATTTACTTTAAAAGACAAACTTTTTTAAAAAACACCCTGTTCTTATTCAACTTATACATTTCTAGTTCTTACACAATTCATAGATATCAAAATACATACATACACTTGACCATCAAAGCAGAAGTATGCTTATGAGTAGCACACCGCTAGCCTGATCTCATCAGATCTCAGAAGCTAAGCAGGGTCAGCCCTGGTTAGTATTTGGATGGGAGACCACCAAGGAATACCAGGGTTGCTGTGCAGAGGAAGGCTCTGGCAAACCACCTCTGCTAGTCTCTTGCCATGAAAACCCCAAAAAGGGGTCGCCATAAGTCAGCTGCGACTTGACGGCACTTTACACACACACACAGCACACCTTGTCAGCAGAGTCCTTTTTGCTGTCTCTTGTCAATTCAAACAGTGGTTCAGGCTGAAACCTAGCCAGGAAATCATGGAAGTTTTCCTGTTCTCTGAGACTTGAGACAAAGGTTAAGCTGCTTGTAGCATCAACAATCTAGATAAGGGAGATGGGAGGCAACTAGGATTGCCAACCTCCAGGTGGTGGCTGAAGATCTCCCACTATTACAATTGACCTCCAGGCAACAGAGATCAGTTCCCCTGGAGAAAATAGCTGCTTGGGCAATTGGACTCCATGGAATTGAAGTCCCTCCCCTCTCCAAACCCCACCTTCTTCAGGTTCCACTTCCAAAATCTCCAGGTATTTCCCAACCCAGAGCTGGCAACCCTAGAGGCATCACAGGTCAGAATATTAGGCCTAGCACCTATAAGGTCACACAAATCCTGGAGGATTCATTTTATCTCATTAGTGCTGGAACCCAAGGGTGGGAAAAGATGCTTGTTTAATGGGACTCGATGCAGCTGCAGAGTGTCTGGTCTAATTGGCAAACTCACCTGATTGGTTGAGTCACCTGGCTAGCAACATACCTGATTGGTCAAGTTACATCACTTGGAATACATTTGATTGGTCAACTGTGCGACATTGGGATGTGTGAGAACATGAGTGTGTGCCATCAAGGGGAAGCTGATTTATGGCGACCTTGTAGGGTTTTCAAGGCAAGAGACATTCGAAGGTGGTTTGCCATTGCCTGCCTCAATCATGACCCTGCTAGTCCATTGAGTCACTCATTCAAATTCTAACCAGTATGCCAATAAAGGTATTTGAATTTGAAAAATTCTAACCAGAGCCAGCCTTGCTTAGCTTCTGAGATCTGACGAGATCAGGCTGGCCTGGGACTATCCAGGTCAGGGCATATGTGAGAACATACATGTATAAAAAGCCTATTGTATTATACTGTACTGGTAGGAAAGAATAGTTGAAGCAATTTGCCAAGCAGCCACAAATGGGGTAACAAACAAACAATCCATTTAAAAAAATGGGTGGTGAATGTTCCGGCATCCCTAATCACTGTAGCCATTACTAACTTTTGTATATGGATGTGACAGCAAATAAAGAGCTATTTCAACCAAAGTTTTTCTTTCCTTCTCCGGGCACATTGCATTGTTTATCTATTTGTTTAATTTATACCATGCCCTCCCCCGGGAACTGGGCTCATGTTCATTAAAACATCATCAATCCCAAGGAAAAAAAAAACTATCTTGAGCTAAATAATAAAATACAGAAAAGAGCAATTTGTATCTGTTGTGTTGGCAAAGTTTAGCAAAAGAAACTTGAGATTAACGAATGGAGGAATGAATGGAAATGTGATATGACTGCATGGGTTTCCCTATCTGTTTTATTTCCCTGGAGTTGAATTTGCATCAGAATATATTAGAAATTTTGCTGGAAAGCTCACAACACGGAGGACAAATGGCTAATTCAGTACAAATGAATCACACAGTGAAGGTTGTCTTCAAAAATTTTGCGGTGATGAAAAAGCTCCTGTGTTAAACTCTTGACAATATTCCTAATATACAGTAGAAAGTCATACGGTATTCGAACTGGGTATCTGACATAATGTTACTGAAATCAGGAAGAATATAATATACTTTCATGCATGCTCACATGAGATAAAATCAATGAGAAGACAAAAAAAATACTGTTCAATGCTAATCATGTTCTCGCCTCAGTGGTGAAAGAGATAAACAACCAGCGCTTCATCATTTTGGTCACAAGGGAATATAAATGGGTGGTATTGTTGCCATCATATCTCATGTCCTAATTCACTTGTTGTTGATTAAATCATAAATAAAATATGAAGGTATCAAAAATCTATATTATTTTCAACAAGAGAAAAGGTTAGATTATAGGAATTCTAAATCAGAGAGCCCCCCCGCACATACCTTCAAGCTACCACTGCAGTATAGCTATCTGGAACTAACACCTCAACCTGTCTATTGCAGTGATGGGGCCATGTGCAACTCTAAGCCTGCTCAAGATTTTTTGTCATCCTAGGAGAACTGTGATTATAAAATTTAGTATAGAATGTTTTAGAAGAAGAATTGGTTTTTATATGTTGATTTTCTCTACCTTTTAAGGACAATCAAATCCACTTACAATCTCCTTCCCTTCCCTCAGCTGCACACTAGAAGAAGAGTTGGTTTTTATATGCTGACTTTCTTTATCTTTTTTAAGGAGAATCAAACCAGTTTACAATCTCTTTCCCTTCCTCTCCCCACAACAGACACCTTGTGAGGTTGAAAGAGCTCGAAGATAACTGCGACTAGCTCAAGGTCACCCAGCAGGCTGCATGTGTAGTAGTGGGGAAACAAATGCAGTTCACCAGATTAGAGTCCGCCTTTCATGTGGAGGAATGGAGAATCAAACCCGGTTCTCCACATTAGAGTCCACCACTCTTAATCATTACACCACTTACTTGGCCTTCAACATGAACAGCATAAAAAATAAAAATAATTTTTCCAGAATATCCTTTAGGTTCCATCATAGGGACTGCGACAGAAGACTTGAGTCAATAGGTCTGGGGATTTAGAATCATAGAGATGGAAGGGACCACCAGGGTCATCTAGCCCAACCCCCTGCACAATGCAGGAAATTCCAAACTACCTCCCCCCCACACACACACACAGTGACCCAGTGGAGAAACTAGAAGCCTACCAACGCCAAGCTTGTGCCCCCTACAACCAGCAGCACTAGTGTATGTGCCAACAACAGGGTAGAGATGGGTAACAAGTCTGGAACAGCTTTGGGAGGGGTATGGTGTTGCATTCCTACTGTGTTTTCAGGATTCCCTTATTTTTATATTCTGACTTTCATGTATCATGGTATTCCACTCCAGGCAGCATATAGGGTTTCTCCAGGCAGCATATAGGGTCTCCTATAGGAACATGGATCCTCCTTAGCCCTGCCCAGTACTCCCACAGGAGGTGCAGAGATCCAAGCTGCACCGCCTTGATCTGTTGCCATTGGCAGGTATGCCACCATGGAGAGTGGCCTGGGCAGAGCCAAGCCCAACCTCCAGCAGGGGCCACAGCAGGATGAGGTATTCCTACTGGGTGAGATAGCTGAAGTGAGTAGTGGCTACTCTCACCGCTACTGCCTACTTATGGCAGACAGTACAGGCACACACAGCTGGCCATTTAGGGTCGCCAGCTCTGGGTTAGGAAATACCTGGAGATTTTTAGGGTGGAGCCTGATGAGGGTAGGGTTTGGAGAGGAGACAGACCTCAATGCCATAGAGTCCAATTGCTGTGGCAGTCATTTTCTTCAGGGGAACTGATCTCTGTTGCCTGGAGATCAGTTGTAATAGCAGGAGATCTCTAGCCACCACATGGAGGTTGGCAACCTTAATTAAAGGTGATTGTACCGGTATGCAGACACTTCAGCTTTCCATTGCTCCTCTCAGTTCTCTTTTCCATTCCCACTATCAAGAGCTGAGCTACAGCATCCACTATCCAACCACTGTACATGCATAAATTCCCCAGTGCTGCCACCATTTTCCTACTGGAGGGTATGATTTCTCCAGCTGAAAGGCAGTCTCATTGTCAGAAATCCTACCCCACTGGGCAGCTAGGATCACTATCAGGAGGCAATTCCTCCTGAAGAGATGGTGATGTGCTGTGATTTGGCATGGCCAACAAAATGGTCATGGAGGGCTGGGAGATGGAGACAGAATGTGACTACTTGGATGTGAGAGCGATCTGGCTGTGACATCTGTCACCCCATTGATCGCCAGGGTTGATTTGGCTAATCTGGCTGGCTAGGCGGGTGTCCCCTCCCTCCCTCACCGCTCCATGTGCATCCCTCCCAAAGATGTGCACTCGGTGGAAGAGGACGGCCATCCCAGATAGAAGGAGTGTACCGTTCTTCTATCAAGGATATACGATAGCTGCGCTCCCCTGCTAGAACCTCTAAACAAGCTCAAGGTCCATTTGTAGGAGAACGGAGGGGAGTCAAGCTTCCAAGACTGTGACTACTTAGCTCTGGGATACACACTGCTGCTATTGCTTCTCCATAGCTTCTTCTTCCTCCCCCTCATCCTCTTGAGGTGCCTGAGGTGAGGGGAAAATAAACTAGCTGCTGCCACCACCACAGCTCCCACTGGTCTCAGCACTTCTTTTGTTCCATGGCTGCTTCCTCTACTGGCTCCAGCAACTGTGACTGCAGGTGGAAGAGGCCCAAGTTCCAGCCCCACCCCATACTGGTCTTCCATATTGGGTGGTGGTTATGGAATAGAGGTGGCAGAGCCAGCTGGCACTCAGGCTAGAGTTGCTAGCTCTGGATGGGGAAATACCTGGAGAGTTTTGCGATGAGGAGGGTGGGATTTAGGAAGTGGAGGGACTTCAATGCCATAGACTTCAATTGCCAAAGCAGCCATTTTCTCCGGGTGAACTGATCCCTATTGGCTGGAGATCAGTTGTAATAGCAGGAGATCTCCAGCTAGTACCTGGAGGTTTTCAACCCTAAGTCAGGCAGCGCTAAGAGGAGGAAGGGAAAAAAGGATGGAAGGTGGGTGGCAGCTTCTCTTTTGGCCTCCAGAAGAAAGGCACATGGGGAAGAGGAGGTGCCTCTCACCTTTTTGGTGCCCCTCAAAATCTGGTGCCCTCAGTGATCACCTGGGTTTGCCTAGTGGTCAGGCTGGCCCTGAGTAAACCCCACATTATTTCATGAGGCTCACTTCCAGGGAGGTGTCCTTGTAACTGCAGCCTAAATAATGTGATTTAGCAAAAATATCTATATGTCCCTTCCTCAGCAGTGTATACTATTCTGTCATCATTCTGAAAAGGTATGGAAGTGCTCAAAACTAATATTAAACTTACTACTAGCTGCCTCCATTCTCTATATTGTTGTAGACAACATGAATTAAGCCGGAGATGCTCTGTAAGAGAAATACACGCCTGATACTAATAATTACCTTTACAATTAGAACTTAAATTTTCTATTAAGAAATCCATTTATAGCTGGCCTAATTTAAAAGAGATTGTACAAGAGTAAATGCTAGACATCTTCATTCAGTATGTTTATTAAAAGGTTAAGTTAGCAGTAATGTTTGTGTTTTTACACTAAATTAACACCATTGTGTTGTCTGCAACAAATATATTTGCATGCTCAGCACAACCAATAACATAGCTAAAACTTCTATGTGGGCTTAAATATTTCTTAAACATTTAAAGTTTACTTTCTGTTTCAGCAAGTTTTAGAGGGAAATAATGCACAACAGCAGTTTTTAAAAGAAAATTTCAGTTAAAAGGTATATAGGATCTTGAATTTTGGATTAATTAAGAACTTGTATAGTCTGTTTTTAAGCTTGACTAAATGACCATAGACTCCTGGTGATCAGTCCCCGCTTAAACCTTCTTTATTAATATAAGAGTTTAAAGTCTGGTTGAGTGGAGCAGTTCCTATCATTGAACATTTCCAAAACTGATTAAATTTCACACTTAAAATGTACCACAATAAACCACTAGTGCTAAACTGGGTTGGTTCTGTTAATGGCATTATCTCCTTGAGTGTACCTCAGTTTATGGGTACTCTGTGAGGGATACCACACAGCAAGGGAATTAGGGGTTTGGACACAACTAATTGCCAATGACAAAGCAACTTTTTTTGATAACTGAGAACATGAAGCAGAAATGATGTTTATGTTCTCCATGAAAGGCATGTCAAATTCCCATGAAAACAATTCATCCCTAATCCATCACTTTATGGGCCAAACTACACATTATGCTGGGTTCCTGAATATGACTTTCCATCAGCTGCACATTAGAAGAAGAGTTGGTTTTTATATGGCGATTTTCTTTACCTTTTTTAAGGAGAATCAAACCGGTTAACAATTTCTTTCCCTTCCTCTCCCAACAACAGACACCTTGTGAAGTAGATGAGGCTGAGAGAGCTCGAAGAGAACTGTGACTAGCCCAAGGTAACCCAGGAGTCTTCATGTGTAGGAGTGGGGAAACCAACCCGGTTTACCAGATTCGAGTCCACTGCTCATGTGGATTATTGGGGAATCAAACATGGTTCTCCAGATTAGAGTCCACCACTCCTAACCACTACACCATGATGGCTCTAGTTAGTGTAAGTTCCTTGCTGTGAACTCAGTTGTCAAGTGTGCAAAGTTGCAATCCTGACTGAGGCCACAAGGAGTGAGGAGAAAAGGCTTCTGCCTTCCTACTGTGCTATGTTTCAAACACAGACCTAGAGGCCCTTAGAGAAGCTACATCTGTAGCTGACCAGTACTTTCGCAGCCAACCCAGTGAAGTAATGGCACCCCAGTGACATGTTGGGTTGGGAAAAGGGCATGGGGTGGAAGGCAGAAGCCCCTTCTTACCATACACCACAGACCTGATCCAAATTGGATACCAGCAAGGAATTTGCAGGAAACATGTGACTAGTTGATTAAAGGTCAGGTCCTTGAACCTGGACCTGAAGAAGAAGAGGAAGAAGAGTTGGTTTTTACACCCCACTTTTCTTTACCATTCGATCCCGACGGAAGTCGGTTTAAGGTAGTCAGCTCAAGGTTGACTCAGCCTTCCATCCTTCCGAGGTCGGTAAAATGAGTACCCAGCTTACTGGGGGTAAAAGGAAGTTGACTGGGGAAGGCAGTGGCAAACCACCCCATAAACAAAGTCTGCCTAGTAAACATCAGGACGTGACGTCACCCCATGGGTCAGGAATGACCCGGTGCTTGCACAGGGGACCTTTACCTTTACCTTTTTTCTCTACCGTAAGGAGTCTCAAAGCGGCTTACAATCGCCTTCCCTTCCTCTCACCACAACAGGCATCTTGTGAGGTACTTCCAACCAATTCAGTGTTTAAACATTAAAAAAAAACATGTTGTACAGCAAAGATTAATCTACACAAATACTTGAACAATATAACATGATATTTATAGTTTATAATATAGTTTAGTATATTATTTATGTATTCACTGACAGCAAGTCACAACATACATAGATTAGCATGGGGCCCTTATGCTTGTGGGATCCCCAGGTAACTGCCCAGCGTGCCCATGCGTTACAATAGCCTGGGGGGGGTGTGAGGTGAGGTTTTATCTGCTGAAAGGAAGCCCCCCCCCCAAAGAAGACATTTGGGCTATGTGGGGCGAGTGTCATATGCTGAAATGGCGCCCCCAAATAGATAGAAAATCCTTGGTGTTAAAGCAGCCATGGGGGAAAAATACATGTGTGATATTGTGCTAGACATACATGTGTAGCTGCTCAGCAAACTCTGATGAAACTCACAAATCACATAATCCAATCAGCAATCAATCTGGTATTTATTCACAACTGGCATGACCAACTATAACATGAGACAAACCTACAGGGCTGGAACATATCCAGACACAACCTGTGGAACACTGTGGTGTGATCTGGACATATTGAAACAAGATCCAATACTAATTAACATTTTAGCAAGTATATAGTTGTATGAAAGACATTTTTATCTAATGGAAGCTTACTCATGTGCAACACATAGAGCTGAGTTCCAGGAAAGAGAAGAGGGGTAAGTAGGGTTGCCATTACTGCTATTACAACTGATCTCCGGCTGATAGAGATCAGTTTCCCTGGAGAAAATGGCCACTTTGGCAATTGGACTTTATGGCATTGAAGTCTCTTCCCTCCCCAAACCCCACCCTCCTCAGGCTCCACCCCAAAAACCTCCCGCTGGTGGTAAAGAGGGACCTAGCAATCCTAGGGGTGAGCAGCCCTAGGAAGGGTCATAGTTTAGCTTGAGAGATGCAGGCAGTTTATAACAGACCCACCATGGTTGACAGGCAGTAGGAAGGTGATTTTCTTGGCAACATTAACCTGCTCCAAGTAAAGGCCTACTCATGAATAAAGTGAAAGAGAAAAGAAAGGAGCATGGCAGGAAGTAGTTAAAAGGCAGAGGCTGGAGGAGTAGAGGAAACTATTGAGAGAAAGGGACATTTGCTGGCACCGGCAGGAGGGCTGGAAGGAGTCCAATAAGTATGTGTGAAGCCTTCCCAGTCTATTCCAGGGGATAGGCAAAGGCATTCATGGACAGGGAGCAGAACCGCAAGCTGTTCTGCCAAGGAGAGTGGAGGGATAATTCCCTTAGTGCCTAACGATGAAGCATGTAGGGTTGCTATCAGGCTAGGGTTGTCAGACTTCAGGGCCATGGGGACAGCATTGAGCAGTGTCACTGTGGCATCACTTTTGGTTGCATAACTGGAAGTGATGTTGTAGCATCACAGCAATACTACCCATGCTTCCAAACTCTATGCTATTACCATGGAGCTGGGGGGTGGACTGCAAGAGTATCACAGCGACACATGACATCATTTTAAGGTGACTGTAGTTATACATAAATTACTGTTTCTTCCAAATCATAGAACAAGACTGGCATTCTTGTCATATAATGTATTCCATTCTGAATTCCTAGTTCATTTGATAGGTCAAACCATTAAAGGGTTTATTTTAGGCTACCAGGTAAACATGGTTGATTATGTATCCATAAGATAATATAATGGTATAGCAGGAAAACTGCCAAAAAAACAAATCAGTGGGTTATAGATCAAATCAAGCCTGAACTGACCCTAGAAGCTAAAATGACTAAACTGAGGCTATCGTATTTTGGTCACATCATGAGACAACAAGAGTCACTGGAAAAGACAGACATGCTAGGAAAACCTGAGGGCAGCAGGAAAAGAGGAAGACCCAACAAGAGATGGACTGACTCAATAAAGGAAGCCACAGCCTTCAATTTGCAAGATCTGAGCAAGGCTGTCAAAGATAGGACATTTTGGAGGACTTTCATTCATAGGGTTGCCATGAGTCGGAAGCGACTTGACTGCACTTAACACACACACACATATCAGGAAATGATTTCTTATAAATGACATTGCTTGTACATTAGTAGTTCCGAAAGATGAAGTTATGCTAAATAGACTGTTTTGTTATAATTGGTAATCTTCATTGAACATCTCCCAAATGATGAGTGCATCTGAACAATAATGTTCCTTATGCAATCTTTTCCTATAGATCTCCTGGTGCTCAAGGTCAGCTATCTAATTCTTCATCTATACACCAATACCACTTTTCTTTCTTCTTTAGGAACTTGGAACATGACAGGAGGCTGGTTTGATAAATACATTATTTAGTCATTTCATCTGCTATATTTTGCAAAAAATTCAAAAAAGTTTCAAAAAGTTATGCTTTATCCATAACTTGCAGTAAAGGTATAGATTGCAAAAGCTGAGGTTTCTAGGGTGGTATTGTAGTTGCCACTGATAACTGTCAAGTTAATTGCTGAAGAGAGCAGGGATATCTTCTAGCCAGAAACCAACATTAGAAAGTAATTGGTACATTAGGGTGGGCTATTTGAGGGAAAGGATTTTAATGGATTTAAAAAAAGTCTCAAGAAGGGCAAGGAATAAATGAACAGTTGATACAAATCATAGAAGAAAAGACTATTCAGCAAGATGGAATTACATTGAGCAGAATGTGTGAAATAAATTAAAGGTCAGAAGAAGCCCTTTTAAAAATAAATAGGGAGAAAGATTGCACAGTTGGAAATTAAAAACTGCAGGCCGTGCCAATTTCTAGGCCCAACTCTGAGCCTAATAACTGTGCTTCTAATCTTAAGAGCATTTGAGCAGAGCTAAAGTCTAAAACAACATGGGTTTGCCACCAAAAACAACAATACCATGTAAACTTTTTTCCTTCCTCCTCTGAAATGCCTGGTACAACTTACCTTGTGTCTCAGCATCATTACAAGGTGCATTTTCCCTAGGGTTGCCAACCTCCAGGTGGTGGCAGATCTCCTGCTATTACAACTGATCTCCAGCTGATAGAGATCAGTTCACCTGGAGAAAATAGCCACTTTGGCAATTGGACTCTATGGCATTGAATCCCTCCCCTCCCCAAACCCCACCCTCTTCAGGCTCTACTCCAAAAACCTCCCGCCGGTTGAGAAGAGGGACCTGGCAACCTTAATTTTCCCTCACTCACACTATATCATTTGCTGGCAGGAGAAAGCATATCACTGCTACCCATAGCTTTGTGTGGACCCATTGCAAGCATTCATTGGAAACTGAGTTTTGCCACGATTCTTGGGTGAAGAAGCAGCCATTACAGACTATGAAAAGTACGTATTTTTTAAATTCTCCCGGAGGGGAGTGGCATTTTTCAAGGCGGGGTCACAAAATTTGCAGCATAGCTGCAAGGGACTCTCCTTGCATGAACCCTAAAGTCTGGCAAAGTTTGGGACAGGGAGTCCGATTTTATGGGGTCCTGAAGGGGTCAGCCCCAGTCCTCCATAGAAAAGCATGGCAAAGTATCCAGTGGGGGCATAAGTACAAAACTACCCTGCCAGTGTTCATGCAGCAATTTGCTATTCATAGTGCAGGACTTATGGCTCTCATTTCCCATGGGTTCAATGATCCACCTGCCTACTCTTCTTTCCCACTTGGGACAATGGTAGAAAGAATCCTATTACTGCTATGATAAGCAACAGAAAAGCAGGATGGACCATCACAGGATCCAATGTTTTTGCATAATGACGTCTCTACCAGTTATAAATGTATGCCAGAATTTTGGGTTTCAAAATAGCTAGTGCCAAATGTTTTCCATTTGTGCATTCAAATATCATTTTACTCTCATTAATTAGGGACCACAGAATTAGGTTGAGCCTGGTGAAGTGCCCCCCCCCCCAAAATGTTCTCTCACTAGCTCTTTTAAATCATGGAAATGGTTTACTAAAATAAATCTTACAGTATACGTAGAATTGCCAAGTGCTTAAAGATTTTTTCCAGTGGCTGTTGCATATTTGCGATCTATCAATTTTGAATGTATCAGCTGAAAAAGACAGTGTGTGCATTGTGCAGCTCTTGGTAACATTCATGTGAAATGGAAAGCAAGATAAATAAGAATCCACTGTAGGATAGTTCAAAATTATACAAATAAATTAAATTTTTCCCTCACAGTATTTACCATAGATGCTTGTTATTTTCCCTATTTGAAATTTTCCATGTATTTTGGGCTTCCAAATTATCTTATTTATGGAGGGGTACCAGTGTGCTCAAGAGCCCCATGGCGCAGAGTGGTAAACTGCAGTACTGCAGTCCAAGCTCTGCTCACGACCTGGTTTTGATCCCAATGGACGTTGGTTTCAGGTAGCCGGCTCGAGGTTGACTCAGCCTTCCATCCTTCCCAGATCAGTAAAATGAGTATCCAGCTTGCTGGGGATAAAGGGAAAATGACTGGGGAAGGCACTGGCAAACCACCCCGGAAACGAAGTCTGCCTAGAAAATGTCGGGATGTGACGTCACCCCATGGGTCAGGAATGACCCGATGCTTGCACAGGGGACCTTTACCTTTTTGCCAGTGTGCTCATTATCATATGCATATTCACTAGGGTTGCTAGGTCACTTAGATTAGTGAGCAATTGCCCCCCAATCCAGTGCCCGGGTTGGAAGTGGGGACCACGTGCTCGTGCGGCCACCCCTACATGATCACATCGCTTCTGGTTTATACCCAGAAGCGCTGCATCACAATGGGCTTTTTACCACTGGTAAAAGGCCCGTTGCGATGTGGCGCTTCCGGGTGCAAACCAGAAGTGACGCGATAGCATCAGTTTGACTGCACACATGCAATCCCTGCGTCAGCTCCACTGAAAAACTTCCTGCCAGAGCCAAGGGGGGACTTGGCAATCCTAGAACATATATTTAGATAAATGAGAAATGTAACCATTCTTTATCTATATATAATAAACTGATTGATACATAGATTTTTAAAAATATGAATATATAATCAAATAAATGTAAAAATATTTGATTAATGAATATGCTTGATCAATAACGGTTTGAATACCGATTATGCTTTTGAATTTACGCCAAACTAGTGCTTTTTTATATTGCACACTTTCCCCCCTTTCCCTGTTGTTTCCTTCTGTATCCCCCCAACTAAAATAAAATAAAACTTAAAAAAAGCAATCCTAATGTTCAGTATAAGCGTGCAAAAAAGGTATCTCAACTTGAGTGAATGATGGGATCTAGATTCCTTTATGAGCTGTGATTTACTCAGTTAACGTTTAGTAAATGCTTATATAAAAAGGAATGCTGAAGTGATTGATTGCTTCAAGATTACTTTTTGTTAGTGTTTGAATCAATATTTCTTTCAAACATTTCTATGCTGCCTTTTCAGAGTCCTGCTTAAGGCGGCTCATAATGAAAAACCATGGTATAAAAACAAGCCATTAAAAACAGTAGACATATTAATGAGTACACACTGATACTCTGTAACAAAAAAGATGCAAACTGAAAATGTGCAGCAACCTGCACTTAGGTGAATTTTGAAATTATATTTAGAAATTCTTCATGTTCAACTGGAAGGCAGTTTGTCGCTATGGTAAAGCCAAGGGACAGAAAAATAAGAAAACAGAAAGGAGTTATCTGTTACTTGAAAATCAGAAGATAATTTGAGTAAAATTGAAAATAAAAATGCATTTGCAAATTGATTTGGGATTAACCAAAACAATAGCCACATAAAGGGCAAGAGTCCAGTAGCACCTTAAAGACTAACAAAAATATTTTCTGGTAGGGTATGAGCTTTCGTGAGCCACAGCTCACTTCTTCAGATACCATAGCAACATAGATGCTGTCAGCACTTGCCCTATTGAGAACCACTAACCACAGCAGGAGACGAAGTTGTCCAAAGAAGTTGGTTTAATGGTAGCATAGGTAAGCAGAGCATTGAGAACCCAACACAGCAATGGAGGAAACTGGCTTACACTTGATAATATAAAAGCATTGGAAAAAGCATTCAACAGTACAGTTGCAAGAGATTACATATTACAAACGATACAGAGGCTGTTCCCACGGACTTCTGTTGGCTTCAAAGAGTCCAGGAATGCAAAACAATCCTTGAAGGCAAGTTGGTGAGAAAACGAATCCAACTGAGATACAGAGCTGACAGATGCAAAAGTTCATATTAACTAAATCAGTTATTGAAATTAAAAGTCACAACTTTTTACCACTGACCTTCACCATGTATATGGGTAGTAGCCTCCAATAGGATTAAATTTGCACGTGATCAGATTTGCCATATACATGCTTTTAAAAAAATCAATGCTACTAATATGATGCAAGACTGGTGTTATAATGCAAATTTGATTGATATAGCATGTGTAAATGTAACAGTTTTCTCTCTCTCTCCTGAAGGTCACTTTATGAAAACTGCGGATTGTAAAACGTCCCTCGTGCTATGTTCAAAGAAAGTCAGGTGGAACGTTAGTCTTTGGGTGACTGTCTGAACATCTGTGGCAAGTCCAGCAAAGCCAATGAATACTCTGTCTCCCGCTGGGAAAACTTTCTGGAAGTCTGTGGTCACCACCTGAGCTTGAATGCTAAATCATTGATCAGCAGCAACAGCAACACAGTTTTCCCCCCTTATGGCCACGACAGCCCCACTATTATAGGACAGAATAGACATGATGACGAATGGATGTGAAAGGTTTGATTCTACAACAAACACATATTAGTTGCTGTTCTGAAGCTACCAATATATGAAATATATTTGAAGTTTGGATGGTGAGGACTTACTACTGTATGGCAGTTTGAAAGCGCTCTCTTGTGGCAACTCTTCCATGCGGTGAGTCATTCCATGTGCATTGGCTAACCAGGTTGATCAGCTGCCCGCACCACCTAGTTTCCCCCCATGGTGATGACCAAACATTTCCATTGCTCACTGTAAAAGACAGCAACCAGACTGAGATATATCAAGCAGCCTCCATATTTCAGCCACACAGTATGAAGCCATTTTTAAGATTTATTTCTTCTTTAACAGCACAGCATAGTAAGTGAATGGCATTAGTAGGGTTGCCAAACTCCAGGTACGAGCTGGAGATTTCCTGCTATTACAACTGATCCCCAGCCAATAGAGATCAGTTCACTTGGAGAAAATGGCCACTTGGAGAAAATGGCAATTGAACTCTATGGCATTGAAGTCCCTCCCCTCCCCAAACCCCACCCTACTCAGGTTCCACACCAAAAACCTCCTTCTGGTGGTGAAGAAGGACCTGACAACCTTAGGCATTAGCCCATTTTAGGAGAGTGGGTTTAATGGAATGGCAATATAAACTGTACAAGATCATGAAGCTACATCCACACCAGGGAAGAAGAGAAACAATAATAATTAACCTCCTTTTATGTAGAGTTTTTGAATGTAGGACACTGTAGGACAAAAATTACAGATGAACAGTCTGACCCACAACCCAATTATTTCAAAAAACTTGCATTTAAACCAAATTAGTTCCAGTAACGTGCACAAAAATTAGCTTAAACCCAAGTTCTCCAGTTTACCTGGATAGTGTGTTAGTGTTGTCTTTGAGCAGGAATAATTTCTCTTCAGCTATATTTGGACTGCAGCCACTATGCAAGAATTTAGATGTATAATTTCAAAGGCCAAATTGTCACTTGAGTGCCTCATTTCAACAGAAAGATAATGTGAGACAGGAGACTAACAATAAGGGCTGCAAAATGTAATTGAGACTAGAGGCAAAACTTAATTACCTCGCTTGGAATTGGACCAAGGCATCAGTGATTAATACTCCACTCATATGGGAACTGCTATTGAGATCTTCAGTGACTACACCACACCAAAAGAACCCATAGGCAAAATGCTGGGATATTAGTTTCAACACTTTGCACAGGGGAATTAAAGCACCAATTGCTAAACCACTGCAACCACCTCTTACTACTTGTTGGCTGGGTCGTGTAGCAAATTAAAACCTTGCCTAGTTAATGAGGTCATCAGTTGTGGCAATATGAAGACTAGCATCTTTGTGTGATAACTGCTTGCTACGCTAGCCAATAATGTTCTCCAGTCAACTCTGGTAGAACTTATTTGGTTTATTGCTGAGATAATGAATGTCCCAGTTTATATAATTCAGCTTTCTACTTGTGCCTTTTCCTAAATTTCCATGATGTGTTGCTACTTAATGCATTTTTTTGAATGCATAGGCAGAATTACTATCATTCCTCCAAGGCATGGCTGAATTACTTTTTAAAGCAACGTTTTCTAGTCTCCTCACCTATAACAGCTAAAACAAGTCATCTTGTTTGCAGATCAAAGTTGAATATTTCTTTAAATACAAGATTTGAAGACAACTGTAAGGCCATTTATGCTTGGTAATTAGCAGCGCGTTCCAGGCTGAATTGCCCAGCATATTTTTTTTTTAATTTTTCATGCTGAACTATCATTCAGGAAGTGACTGCGAAGCCTGCTTCGCATTTCTTAAGAGCCCCTTTAACGTGACCTTTTGTGTTTGTTCCGCCCCCACCACGAAGAAGCCCCTCAAGGAACCATGCAAAATCACAGCCGCACGTTAGCTATGCACACAGCGGTTGCTAATGGCTATGCAAACAGGAATGGAGGAGAAGATGAGTGTGTGGGGGGGTGGAATTTCTCCTTTTGCATTGGGACCGTGAATAGGCATTTTAAAGGTAACATTTAAAAAAAGAGCTTTGAATAAGCATCAGAATTGACCCTGCATAAATGGAATAAGTAATGCATGAACAATTTGCTGCCAACATTTGTTTTCATCTTTACTTCTGAGGTGCCTGAAGAGTAGACAAATATGGACAGAGAACTTTTACAGAGAACTCTTTACAAAGGTGACCGTGATTCATTCCAAGTCTGGAAACAGTAACTAGGGAACCAATAAGACAGAAGACCTCACAGCTAAAGAATGTTAAAAGTTATAGATGACTGAGACAAAGATGAAATATTTTGTAGAGACAAAAGATCTGATTCTGTACCAACTAGCTTAGTAACTTAGTCAACGAATAAAGGACATATTATGGAACATTACAAAGAGCCTTTACAATCTATAAAGATGCTTCATCTTCAATAGCCCATTCACTGTTAGGCAATATTAAGATATTTTCTAATGGGAATTTGGTGCACATAAGATCATAAGAAAGGCCCTGCTGGATCAGACCAAGGCCCATCAAGTCCAGCAGTCTGTTCACACAGTGGCCAAC
This sequence comes from Euleptes europaea, assembly GCF_029931775.1. Classification (NCBI taxonomy): domain Eukaryota; kingdom Metazoa; phylum Chordata; class Lepidosauria; order Squamata; family Sphaerodactylidae; genus Euleptes; species Euleptes europaea. Next base: position 40,405,699 of record NC_079323.1, read on the forward strand.
CAGGTGCCTATAGGAAGCCACAAACAAGACGACTGCAGCAGCACCAGCAGCCAAGCTTCCTGGCTAACCAGTTAAAGCTGGTAAAAGGTACTCTTGGCTGCAGCTGCTATCCATCTATCCAGTAGTAGGCCTGGGTTCAAGAGCCCCCACAAACTATAGACCTGTTCCTTCAAGGGGAGTTGCAACCCCATCTAGAATGGGTGACACTTTAAATCCCAGGTCACACCTTCTGCCCACCAGTAGCACTTCTGTCTTATTGGGATTAAGCCTCAGTTTATAAGTCCTCATCCACTCTAAAACTGCCTCCAGCACTGGTTCAGGCTTGCTACAGCCTCCCTGGGATCAGCTGGAAGTGTGAAATAGAGCTGAGTGATATCTACATATTGGTGACACCCCCAGCTCAAATCTACAGATGACCCCACCCAGCAGTTTCATATAGTTATTGAAGAGCATAGGAGACAAGATGGAACCTTGCAGGACCCCAGAGGCCAAAGGCCAAGAGGATGAACAGAAGTCCCCCAGCACTACCTTTTGAAACCTACCCTCCAGGAAGGAGGGAGAGCACTGGAGAACAGTGCTTCCTATTCCCAGTCCAGATAGGCTGTCAAGAAGGTTACCATGACTGGTGGTATTGAAAGTTGCTGAGAGGCCCAGAAGAATCAACAGAATCACACTCCCTCTGTCCATTTCCCAGCTCAAGTCATCCACCAAGGTGACCGAGGCTGTTCCAGTCCTATAACCAGGTCTAAACCCAGACTGGAAGGGGTCTAAACAATTTGGCCAATCTAGGAAAGCATAGAGTTGTCTGGCCACCACCTGTTCAATCTACTTGCTCAAGAATTGAACATTTTTGAGACTGGTTGATAATTATTAATTGATAATTATTGGTTGATAGTATATGCCCAGCACTGATCTGTTGATATGCAACATATCCATAGACATTTAAGAAAGAGGTTAAAGCTTATTCCTAGCACTGGAATACTCTTTTGAAGATGTGTCTGTTAGATGTGCTTAATTTAGGCCATGTAAAATTATTACGTAACATCAATATATTGACTAATGGCAAGTTGCCATCTATGTCACGCTTACATGTAGTTAAGAAAACTCTGAAGCAGATTATTGCTAGATGAAAAAAAGAATTAGATACATTCTCTATTGTATTTGATGTTATAAAACAATTTCAGGAAAGCATTTAAGACAGAGAGCTAAATCACTCATCATAAAAAACGAAAAGAATAATCAACAATCATCTCAAGATGGAATTGTAAGAATAATGAGACAAGTGGATAATACAATCCACTGCCCCGGCCCCAGATAAATGCAGATGTGCCATGCCATATGTTACAGAGGCATCTCCCTATGAAATGACAGATTACTTGCAATATTCATCCACAATCAATCCCCAATTTGATAGCTGGGTGGGGAGCAAAGAACCCAAACAGACTCCTAAGGAGAAAACAATTCAACAGCTATTGGAGAAAAATAAATGACTTTGCAACAAAGCGTTGCTCTGGCTGATTCATATTTGTCTTTTAGGTATAAAATGTGCATAAAAAGAATGTTTCCATTGAAAAGTTACATCCCCCCATGCCATTTTTTACAGCATTGGCTGTTTGTATACTAAATGAAGCAGGTGCTCAGTGTCCTATTTATACAACCATCTGGATGCTTAGTAACTGAAAAGCTGCACATGTTAGTCCGCAGCTTGTGGCAAACAGATCATTTGTGGGATGCTTTCACACCACTGTTGGGAAGCATTGTTTCCCCAGGATTTCAGAGCACATACTGAAAGCTGAATCCTGCATGTGGTGGTGGATTCACATGAACCACCCACAGGCACTCTCGTTATCTAGCTCAATTAAAAGTCCAGTTATCTATATACTATTTCTCAAGTGTGGCCCCCGTCTGCGGATATTGAAACATCTATTTCCACCACCCCCAAGAGATCGCCACACTACTGCTGCCACTGAAGCTAGGCGGCCCTCTGCAGCTGGCGGGTTCCTTGCCAGCAACCCTCCGATTCCCTTCCAGCAGGCAAGTGGGCAGGCTTGCTGGCTCAGGGGTGGGGCTGGTGGCATGGATTCCCGTGGTCCCCCACCCGATTCCTTCTTTCCGAGCTTGAGGGGGGCCTGTGAGACTCACAGGAGGGGTTATCCCATCTCCCCCACACACACTTTCTTGCCAGGCCCAGCATGACTCCCAGGCTTCTCCGACACTACCAACAACCGCCGGATGTGTTTTTTTAAGGTGCCAGATTTTTCTCCAAATGTAGAGAGTCCCCCAAGTTAGCAAAAACATCTGTTTTGTGTAAGTGTGACCCCAATCCGTAGATTTAGATATCTGCTGATTGGGGCCACACTTGAGAAATAGTATATATAGAGAAAAAGCAGGTTGGATCCAATCAATTTATGGTTTAAATATAGTGCTGTTGGTTTTAATGTTTAGCATTTATGGTTTTATCTGTACAATTGGAGACTACCAAATGCTCATCAGGAAAGCAGTATATAAATATCTAAAATAAATAAGTATTCATAAAGCCTTTGGAGACTATGTATGTTGGATTGCCTGGGACCTCTGGTCGTACTGTTATGAGGGCAAGTTTAAGCCTCTATTTCTTTATCTCCTAGGCAACTTGTATTTAAGTAAGACTTTTGATGTGGTCATATCTTTCTTCTACAGTTGGCCAGAATTCCCTCTAATGTTTTTAGAGAAAGGGGGAAAAAACTGCTTTCCTCTGCTATTGGGCAGCTTCCATATATTTTACTCTCTTCCACAGTTTCTTGTTTCCTCTTTTGGTCACCATCCTTTCCCCAGATGAAGTGGAAAAAAATCTACAGGATCTTTTAAACCTGTTTTCCCCCCTCTTCAAATGCCATGTAGCAGAAGGAGTCCAACCTTCTCATACTAGAGAAAATAGGGAATTCCTTGGATCATCACAGACAGGCTTTTCAAATGCTTTGTCCATGACTACCATGTTCAACAAATAATAATGGAGCTGAATATACTTAAGTACAGTAACATACCTGCACAGTTTCTGAAAGGTGTTTATCCCCAAGAGCAGTACAAACCCAGAGTGTTTAAATCCAAGAACAACTTTTTAGAACATGGGAGCATCCCACATTGCCAATTTATTGCGGTAACGTTAACTAGGTGTACAGGAAACAGTAAACTGCAAAAAAATTAAATAAAAGTTATTGGTTGTTCAGAATTTTGTACAATATAGCTCAGTGGATTGTCCACCTGTGCTGATCCTGCAATTTCCTATTGGATCAGCAGGGATCAAAGTAGATATCATTGCATTTGCTGAACAGCTAGGGGAGGCTGGTTGCCTCGAATCCAAGATCAGGCAAAAGCTCTGTACAGATAAATCTGGAATTTTCCCTGTCCCCTTTTTATTGCTAGCATTACTTAAAAGATGGATGTGGCATTTCCTAGTCAGTGCTGGAAATCCATCAGCCTTTCTTATTCCAGATTTCTGATATCCTTATTTTACTATATTTTGTCTTATACTCTTTCCTTATTTTTAATTACACATAATTCCTTCCGTGCATGAGTAAATTACTTATGCAGGGTGTTGTTGTTTTTCAAATCATAGTATGCACATCAGTTTGGGTTCTAACTGCAAGGCTGCCTTCCTTTCTTTTGCTTCAAGCAGCTGTTACCGCAAAATGAGTGGCTTTTGTGAAGAATGACACGTAGCTCACAGATTTCCTCATCCATTTTTATTGAGAGCTCCAAGAAGACCTTTTGTCCTTTTATAGTTCCTCAGAAAGTCTTTAAGCTCAGATCAGATTGTAACTTGATATGCCTGCCACTGTAAAAAAACGTTTTTAATGTGTTGGGGGAGGAATCAGAAGCACATCAGTGTTGCCCTCAAACCTGAAGGAAGAAAATTGTTTGAAAAAAAATCTCCCTCCTTGCACATAGAGAAAAAGGCCCACAATAACTGTGATGGGGATTCTATATGTACAGTCTGTACAAGTGTAGTAGTTTGTGAACATGGATAGACAGAATGGAAGCCATGAGTTTGATCAGAAGAGGTGCTGGGGCCAATATGGTCGTTCCTGCTTTGACTCTACACATATGGGTTTGTCCTTACCTTATATGTTGCAGTTATAAAACTCTTCATAAAGTCACAGTGCAAGTATTTCACTTGAAAAATAAAAGCATTTCACTTGCAAGAGTCAGTATTTATCATTCATACTGTGGTGCTTTCTAGTTTTCAGCGGGCTTTTTTCACAAGACCTGGTATTATCCTTTTCAGTGGTGGTGTGAGGATGGCCGTGAGGATGCACTAGAATTAAAACAAATTTCACACAAGATTACCTCATCAAAATACTTATCACTGTTATGATTTGGGCCCCTGATGCCGTGGTAATTGTTTATTTTCACATGAGAAGATAATTTCAGTTCAGATACCTTTATTGGCATATCCAACATTCATCCAAGTACAGTAAGGACATAACATAACTTGTTAAAAGGAAGAGAGAAGATAATTGTATACCAGGAAGAGTCAAGTGATAGGAATTGGGTTCCACAGGAAATAGCCCATCTGGACTAAAAGCCAAATGGATAGGGTTTCCAGGTCCCAACTTATCTTGGGGGGGGGGGAGCTTCTTATGGGCAGGGCTGGGTGGAGGGATTGGCACATGCTCCTAATGCCACTTCTGGTTTCTTAGCCCTGCTGTGTGCACGCTCTGCGGAGTCAGAGTGCGCACACATCAAGGCTAGGAGGGAAGCTCTTGCCTCCGTCTCCAAGCTGCAAGCCAGATCGGGACCTATCTGGCATGCAGTTTGGAAATGGAGGGTGGAGCATTCCCAGGAGCATGTGCAGGGGGATCGCTTCCCCCTTTCTGCTTCCACCCACTCACCATCAGCTGGTCAGTGGGCAGCCCAGTTGATTAGCGGGCAATTGCCCGCTACAACTGGGCAATTGGGAACCCTACAAATGGATGAGATGGATGCTGGTTATAAATATTCTGAGATTAAGGCTACATGCCAAATGACCTGATTAGGAGAGTTTAGGGGTATCTCCTATGAGGGGCAGGATTCCTAACACTGGATTGGGGGGTTGAACTAAACAGACAGAAGATTTAAAAGGTGGAATCTTCCTTTGTTCTTTATTCAAATACTTTGCCTGGATGCTGGGACCTGCTGGGACCCAAACCCTTTTACAAAGTAAGCAGTAGGGAGTTTTTTTTGGGGGGGAGGGGGGTGTTTACTCCATCTAAGTTAACTGTCTTGTATTGTTACTTAGCTAGATTTATGTTTCATTTTTCTTTCCTTAGATTCATATCTGCTAGGCTGGACAGCTATTTTCCATGTATGTGCTCTAGTTTAATTTGTAGTAATAAAGTTTCTTTCTGGTTTAAGAAAGCAGACTGTGACTCAAATCCTACTCACATGCTGAAGACCACTCTTACACATTAGGGAGTCAAGGGGAGTCAAAATAAATGGAAGCTCTGCCCTTTGAACTTGCTCAGAGGCAGCCTTACCAGAGTTCCCCAAGGCACTGGATATGTGATAAGCAGGGGGTATATCTTGGGGTGGTGGCACTGAAAAGGAACATGCTTTTGCATGCAGACAAACATGTAACACATGTGAAAACATGCAGACCCAGGATGGGTTTGTTACAATCACCATTTCCTGATACACCTGAGGTTTTCTGGGGGTTGGCTATCTGCATGCTTCTGAGAGAAGTCTCTGCCACTGGATTTTAAATTGTGCTCTTTATTATCAGCCAACTGTATCAACTCTAAACAAGTTTATACTATGGTATGCTTCCATCGGTAGTTATTGAAACTACTGTATCCTACATTTTTAATGTGTTATTCTCAGCACAACCAATACCATGTTTATATGCTGCAAGACTGGGTTTTGTCGTCATCTTGAAAAGTTATGATTTCTTTACCTATAAAAGAAATTGCTTATTCATAACCAGGAATAGAATTGTTTCACTCCAAAAGCAATTTTAGTCTGTATCACACTGAACTGTAATTAAAGATTTATGATCCTATTAAAGGGTAATGTTGTAGTTAATCCTTAATAATGAAACACCTCATAAAAGTTCAGTGTTACATACAAAGCAGAGTGCAATTGACAACTTCTGCAAAATATTTATTGTATATTCCAAGTGTCAGCAAAGATTGTACTGTTACAATCCCCTTTTGAATAATATTCAATGGAACTGTGGATTTAATTGTGCAACCTTGAGATATCATATATATTATGCATGATGTAGATATATTTCTGTAAAGATGTCTAAAGGGCAGATTCATTTATTGCTAAAGTGAATAATAGTATTGAATCCAGACTAAACATCTCTATAAGATCTCTGGCAGTATTAAGATTAAAAATGATAGGCCATTAGTTTTTTGAACTTTTAACTCATCGTATCCCCAAAGGCTCAGGGTTGGTACCTGTCTGAAGAGGGCAGCACCTCTTGTTATGGGAAGGAAAAAAAAATAGGCAAGAATACCGGTTGGATGCTACTATGGTTAGAATCAACAAACTCCAGGTCAGCGTGGTGAGCCTCCAGGTATTCAGGTTTGAATTTGTCCTGGGTGATAAGATATATTAGACCATAATGTGATTCTACCTATGCAGACACCCATTGGCTCCCCTTTACCTAGAAGGAATTAAAAGATTTCAGATTTCAAACTTTGCCTGGATAATTATGGTGTCTTCTGGCTCTTGACTACCATTCAGGGGCTGTCTATGGACAGTGGTAATGACCTTATTGCTATGGTTAGTATATGACTTGTGAGTAGAAGATCCACTGATTCCATTGCTTGCACCATTAGAAATAACTAATAAAAGCCTTAAAATGTAATATGGAAAAAGTATCCTCCAAAATTAGGTGGCAAAACAATCCCTATCTTATTATATGCCAATGACACTGCCATTCTATCCTATACCAAAATTGTACTCAAACGCTATTTAGAGGCTTTTGAGAAATATTGCCAGCTAAATCTTCTCAAAATAAATTATTCTAAGTCCAATGTCTTAGTCTTTTCTAAGAAGTGGTCGCCCTCCAGCTGGCGCATTGGGAAGGCCAAAATCCAACAGGTTAAGCGTTTCAAATATCTGGGCATTTCTTTTAATTATAACTGTAAATGGGCAGTACATAGAAGTAGAATCACTAAATTAGGGAAAATATCTGCGAGTCAATTGAAGTCCTTTTTCTTTTATAAGGGCAACCAATAGGTCCCTGTCGCAATTAATTCTAAAAATTTAACCCAGATCTTGTACTGTATCCCTATCTGGGTAAATGCTTTTAATCACGATTTAGAATCTCTTCAAGCCAATTTTTTTCCTTTTCCTTTTATCCCTTAGAAGCTCCTTGATCAATTGATCTTGAGCAGCATATATCTAGTGTTGGAGGGATATAAGGACTGAAACAAATCTTGCCACTGACAATGTAGCCTTGGGATCCCTGTCACTTAGTAAAAAAGGCATTATGTCAGTAGCCAATTTTTTTAGACAAACTCTGGGTTTCTCTTGCTGTGTGTCCTATTACGCAATCGTCTCTGAACTAGGCCAAAATTTGTGTGAAACCAAGGCCTGGTTATTAACTGTTCGTTACTGGCTTAAATTATATTTTAGAGCGGAGCACGGTTCTCTTTTATCTCTATTATTAAAAGAACTTCATAATACCTCCTGGGACAACATGATTTTGACTAAAATAAGATCAATCGGAGTCTCTCCTGACAACTTGGTTCCATTTACAGAGGCGCATATTTTAAAAATAATCAAACATCGTCTTTTAGATATGGAGTTGCAATGGTTGCATCCTGCTCAACCTTCTGTTTGCTCCTCAGTAATGTTGTGCCTTTTGAATAAAACAGTATTCCCCATTATTTTTATAATTTGGATATCCCTACTCTCCGTAGAGCTTTTTCTCTAGCCAGAGTCAATGCCTTCCCATCTAGGATACTGTATGGAAGGTTCCATCAAATACCAATCCAAGAACAGCTTGCCCCTGTAATTCAAATTCCTTGGATACAATCGAACATATTCTATGTGATTGCTCTCTATACGAAACACCTCATAGAAAATGGTTAAAAAACTGGTTACATCCCAATTTTACCTGTCTAATAAAGTTGAATGTCGATTTCTAATGAAATTAATTTTTTAGTAGAAGTGATAAATGTTCAAAAACTCACAACCTCTGATAGCTGATGTTACTGGCTATGATTTTATTTTATTCGTTTTAAGATTTATGAACATTGTTTGTATCAATTGTAACAATTTATATGCAATTAAAGGTTTATTATGATTATGAATTATGGTGTCTTCTGGCTCTTGACTACCATTCAGGGGCTGGACAGTGGTAATGATCTTATTGCTATGGTTCGTATATGATTTGTGAGTAGAATATCCACTGATTCCATTGCTTGCACCATTAGAAATAACTAATAAAAGCCTTAAAATGTAATATGGAAAAAGTATCCATCAGTTCATTGTTGGCAGCAAAGCACTTGCCAAATTACCAAAAAAATAAAATCTGGATTTTACCTGAACATAAGTTTTCTTAGGGTCCACCATAACAAAGAGGTGTTCTAGCAATGCAAATCTATGTAGAATTACCTGACTCCGAGCCTGTTGAAATCCATTGGTTAGACTGCAATTACTTTGCTCAGGATTGTAAAGAGTGGGATGGGGCAAAGGAAAACGAGTGATCTATAGGGTGCATATGGCCCTCATAGCACCATGTGCTTCAACCCATCAATTTATTTTGCAGTCACATTGATTTCAGTATAATTTAAGTGCATTTGGGATCACTGCCAAAGACAGTTCCCATTCTGACCATGTTTCTCTAATTGCCCACTACTATTAATAAGCTACTTTGCCGTTAGTAGGGATGTATCTTGAGCAACTAATCACTCAATTTGGACTTCATCACATGAGTGCACTTGAAAGGTTATATAGTATATTACTGAGACAGTATATTTAACTATGTCTAAGCGAATCTGCAGTATTATTCCCCTTAGCAGCTATGTTGAATCTGCTGTACTATAACACTTGTTATGGAAACATGTTACATAATAGAAGTGTCCAGTTATTATATTCCTGGAAGCTTATATGGTTATCAAGCAACTACATCACAACTGGCTCCTATTTAAAAAAAACAAAAAAAAGACTTCCTCAGGAATTTTTATGACCTGTATTGTATTAATTTGAAAATGCCATAGGGAAATGGGAAGAACCATGTATGCTGTCCTTAGCTTCTCAGAGGAGGGGTGGGTAAATTGAGACAGACTGAAAGGCAACTGTATATACTTGAAAAGAAAATGTTAAGTGACAGAATTCATTTATGTATTACACATCCTTCAGGCAACTTAGGGCAACCATGCATCCGCCCCCCACTTCAATAATGCCCAATGATGGAGTGGGTTGAGAGAGATAGAATGGCTGTCCAAAGGTCATCTAGTGAACATCATGGCCAAGTGGGAACTTGAACTTGGATCTCCCCAGTCTCATCCAGTATCTCAATCACTATACCACACTGACATGTTATATTTCTTTTAAAAGAATTATTGACATATCATTTTTTAAACTTTCGGTTAGATACTAATCATGTATCTAAATATGAAGTTGTACTGTTCACATTATTATAGGTCTCTTTTGGCATGGGATAGTTGTGTCATTATGGCATCTCTAATGAACTTTGATGCTGATTTCTCCATGCCTACTACCCCTCTGCATATCATACCTAATCCAATCATGCCTGCTATGGTCATTTACTTTCTTTTGACATTTACATGCTATTGCCATTGGGTGTCCTAATTCACTCTTCTCTGCTTAAGGATAGATGGATTTACATTCTAGCTGTATCTGAAGAAGTGAGCTGTGGCTCAGGAAAGCTCATACCCTGCCAGACATTCTGTTAGTCTTTAAGGTGCTACTGGACTCTTGCTCTTTTCTATGGTGAGAATTTTAATCCTACATCTCATCTTCAAATAACACCCAAATGTTTAAAATTAATTGTGAAAATTTCCTCTCATCTTTTGACAAAAGTTATTTATTTATTTAAGACCTTTCTATGCTGCATCTTCAGAGTTCTGCTAAAGGGGCTTATAATGAAAGCAGAGTAACAATATAAAAAGAAACCATTAAAAAACAAGCCATTGACCATAAACAACAGGAAGACTATCTGTAAAACAGAAGCAGAACATTTTAAAAGCTAGTAAGATAAAACCCCTAATTAAAAGTCTGGCTAAAAAAAGATGTGCTTTGGACTGGTGCCTAAAAGAAATTAAAGTAGGTGCCAGGCAATACTCAAGAGGAAGGGCATTCCAGAGGCCAGGGGCCTCTGCAGAAAATGCCCTGTCTATGGTCACCCCCTGCCTCACCTCTGAATATGGGGGCACAGAGACCAGGACTTGAGAGGCAGATCTTAACTTAAAAAAAAAGTTTTCTGTGTTTTTAGTGATACTACGTTGAATTTTATTTTATTCTATTTTATTTTGGGTGTAGTTGGTTTGTTAGCCCTGACCTGGATGGCCCAGGCTAGCCTGATCTCGTCAGATCTCAGAAGCTAAGCAGGGTCAGCCCTGGTTAGTATTTGGATAGGAGACCACCAAGGAATATCAGGGTTGCTGTGCAGAGGAAGGCACTGGCAAACCAACTCTGTTAGTCTCTTGCCCTGAAAATCCCCCAAAAGGGGGTTTGTTAAGGTCTGTGACCACAACATGAATAAATCTGACTCTGACTCTTAGTGATACTAGTTGGTTCAGAAAATCTGTAATACCAACATTCTCAAGCTCCTACAATGGCCCTGAATTGTCCTTGCACATCTTTGTTTTCAGGGATTTCTTTTCCTGAAGATGAGTACGTGCAACATAAAAATTGCTTGGTTTTAAGTCCTGTATTAATTTATTGATAAAACTTCCTTTTATTCTTAGATTGGTTTGAGAAAGTCTTTCTGACTGGCACAAAGAGCATACTGGTGAGTTTTCTTTGCTCATTAGTTGCATTATATAAGTTTTTTAAAAAATGATTAGGAGTTGGTTAACTGTTTCTCCAAAGGATTGAATATAGCTGCTGTCACATATTGTTTCATTTAAATAAGTCTCCTTCCTAGGAACTCAAAGGCTCTTTCAACTTCTAGTTATTATTTGTTATCCCTTCAGGGGCCAAAATGGTGTCTTAACAGTTCTTCAAAAGATGCCATTGTTTAGTGGAAGATGTTGCTGACAGTCTCAGCATGAATGTTCTTTTGCTTTCTCTGGAATGTGACTTTTGAAAGTGATAAATGACTTTGAGGCAATGTGAAAGAAAGCACAAATGTATTACGGGCCCAGAGCCACTTTAAAAATGCAGGGCAACATGACATAGACCAGTCCTGTAGATTCATACCACTGCAGAATGGTTGCATGGGGTTCATTGGAAAGCACCTCAAAATCTCTCTGCCAGTGGAAACCTTACATGGTGGGGCTTCAATTCACTCACACACATTCATACTCAAATGAATGCAAACCCTCCAAAGCAGCCCTTCTGTTGCCTATGTTGCCTATTACAAATAGGGTTGCCAGCTCTGCGTCGGGAAATACCTGGAGCCTGGGGAGGGTCAGGTTTGGGGAAGGAAGGGAAGGGACCTCAGCTGGCCATTTTCTCCAGGTGAACTGATCTCTGTCACCTGGAGATCTTCAGCTACCACCTGGAGGCTGTGAACCCTTTGTGCAGATGTCACTCCCAAAAGGGCCAAAGTTCAGCAGAATTCATGCACAAGAACTGGTGGCAATGAGCAGACAGTAGGGTTGTGCATATTGATATACCTGAACTGAAAATAAACCTGAAATTAGTTGTTTTTGCAATATTTGGATTTCGGGTTAACCAAATATCAAAACCTGGGAATTGGCCCAAGCCAAATAGGCGATTCCTGAAAAAGATGAATAGATATTTGGCTTTTTCGGGTTTTGGCTATTCACCTTTGCTCAGATGCACAGCTCTGTGCTTTCTGCCATTTTTCTATCTTTGACTTGTTTTGTTAGGGCCCCATAGCGGGGGCCCTTTTGAGGTAGGGGCCGTGTAATAAGAGCCAACTTGATCTGACCAAACTATCCATCACCATTCAGTGGAGTGATCTGGATCAGGATAGTCTGGAGGCAGAAGGGTCATTTAAAACATGGAGCTCACCTAGTCCCGTTTGGAGGGATATACCCTCCAACTAAACAGCACCAGCTTTAACAGCTGCTGAATAAGCTTCATTCTGTAGAAGACTGCTCACCCACACGGATGAGCAATCTCCTTCACAAGAGCTGCCTCGGTCATGACTTCAGCTGGCTCCAATATCACCCCGCCCCCCAAAAAAACTTGTTCTCAAACTGAAGGTTGCTTTGAGTAGAGGCTTCATTTTCCTGCACCGTGACCATCTCTTGATTTTTGATTACTATAATAAAGGACTGTTCACAGGATGTCATTTGCCACCAAAAGAAATGTTTTCCATGCCTTATTTTTCTTGCATTTAAGCCGTTTTCCTCAGTTTGGAAGCTAATTTTTAAGGACATCATGCTATCTGCCCCAGATATGAAGGCAGCACCCAGACTTTGAGGCACCAACAGCCTGGCAATCAGCTCTTTCCACCAGTCCTGGCAATGCTGAACTTTTGAACCTAAAAACCGATGGACAGCTCAGCTTGCAAATGCCTGGAGGATGGGGGTGACCCCTTCGTGGGCACATAAAATAGGACCCGCTGAGCCAATGTTCATCAAACTTTGGTGTCCATCTAAGGAGAGTCCCTTGCCGCTACACTTCAAATATGGTGACTCTACCTCCAAAAATGCCCCCACAGGAGCTTTAAAAATCCTTTAAAAAATGAACCCAATTTTTTTCAATAAACCCAGAAATAAAGCTGAAATACCCCTTTACTGGTATGGGTATTTGGCTTATTCCAGGTTTACCAGAAAAAAGCGGGCCCAATAAACCCGAACCTGACCCTAGCAGATAGAGCTGAGAACAGGGAAACCAGTCCAGTGCAGGCAGTTGAAAGGAAAGCCCATGGGAAGGGAAGGAAGGAAAACCCTCAGGTGTGGGTGGGAGGACTGGAGGGGTTTGGTCTGGAAAATGAGTCAAGCAATATTCTTCTAAGCAAAATTGTCCATTGGTTCATGTGTTCAGTATTTCTGTTTGCAAGTGGTAATCTTATATTCTGTGCTCATTAAAATACTCAGCTGATTTATGGATAAGCAAGTTTACCCCATGCTGTCATCTTCTATTCACTGGCATAATGTGATAGAGGAGTCTCAGAGGCAGAAGGGGAATGTGTTTTATAGATCCAAGTCCAACTTTCTGTCTACTAAACTATAACTTTTAAAAAACCGTCTCATTGAAATTTCTAGCAGGGAATATGTTGCCTCTTCAGGGAAACAAAGACCCGGTTTCTCTAGAAGATGGTTTCATCAGAAAATTCTATATTATAGTTAACCTGCTCCTGTTTTCCACTATTGATATATTCTGCCAACAAAAGAGCATTTTAAAAATTCAGCAGCTTCAAGTTTGTGAGCAGCTAGTTGCTTGGGCTTATAGAAGAAAATGGGAGGCACTCAAGAAAAATGCTCCCTTGGTGTAAGAAAAGGCTTGGAATAAACAAGTATCTCTTTCTTTAATTCCTTGAGTTACCCATGTTATTATCTCACCATGCAAAACTGGTAAATTGTGCTGTTGTTTTTTGACAAAACAAAGATATTACAGTTTATGGGGCATTTGATTGCCCCAAATCTAACATGAAAAAAAGAATGCCTATGTGTAAGTGTGGGGTGTGTAAATATTGATTTTTACTGTGGGCAATAGATAACACCTGTCCATAATCAGAAGCCAACAACTGGTCTTGCTACATTACAGTGGATGCTAACACAGAACTGAGTGGCACTCAAGAAGCTTAACTGCTACTCAGAAACATGGTGCTCAAATATGGCACCCTTTTCATTTCATCTGAAGGTTACTACCTAAACAAAGAAGTTGCTGGCTCACTTCTCCTCAAATTGTGTTTCCCATGCCCCCAGAATAGAGTGAATAATAATATTTTCCCATGTTATCCTATTCCGAGAATTCAGAATCAATATGCAAAACCAAAATATAAAAATTCAAAAAATATATGAGTCACAGTAAATGCCTCATATCTTACCCCTCCCCTCCAATTAACATATATTTATCCTGATGTTCCTCCAAGTAGCTCAGGGCAGCATACGTAGTTTCCCCATTCCTTTTATCCTCACAATAATCCTGTAAGGTAAGTTAGCCTAAGAGAGAGAGTGACAGGCCCATGCTTACCAGTCAAGCTAAATGTCAGAGTTTGGATCTGAACCCAGTTTTTTTCAAGTTCTAGTCCAACATTTCAACCTCTGCACTATACTGGCTTTGAAGTGCTTCAAATGCAAAAGTAATGCTCACCCCCAAACTTGTTCAATATGCAGCTAATAAACTGTCTGTTATTGTTGGGAATAGGGGTAGGGAAGAACATAAGAACATAAGAAAGGCCCTGCTGGATCAGACAAAGGCCCATCAAGTCCAGCAGTCTGTTTACACAGTGGCCAACCAGGTGCTTCTAGGAAGCCACAAACAAATTGGCTGTTGCTCATCAGCTTATTATAGAGCCCCGTGGCTCAGAGTGGTAAGCTGCAGTACTGCAGTCCAAGCTGTGCTCATGACCTGAGTTCGATCCTGACGGAAGTTGGTTTCAGGTACCCGGCTCAAGGTTGACTCAGCCTTCCATCCTTCCGAGGTCGGTGAAATGAGTACCCAGCTTGCTGGGGGTAAATGGAAGATGACTGGGGAAGGCACTGGCAAACCACCCAGTAAACAGTCTGCCTAGTAAACGTCAGGATGTGATGTCACCCCATGGGTCAGGAATGACCGGGTGCTTGCACAGGGGACCTTTACCTTTTTACCTACAACCCTAACCCCATTGCACTGTTAATCAAATGCCCCATCAGTCGTTTGTACTGACTCACTATGTGTAATCTGCCTTGAGCCCAAGTGAGAAAGGTGGACTATAAATAACATAACTTTTTAAAAATATAGATCGATAGAAGTAATCCTGCTGCCTAGCTTGAACAACTGCTTCTGGCCACAATCCAGAATTTAGCAAGGCTAGTGATCTGTGTAGCTGTTGCTATGGTTTTAGAGCTTCCACTTGCTCCAATGGCGGCAATGATGCAGTTCCCTTTATGCATTCAGTGTGAGAAAGAAGGATACCTCAGTGATCCTCAATACTATCTCACATGTCCAGAATAGGAATATATTATCGGATGCATCATTCCTGGTGGATTCATCCAGCTGCCACTGCACCTAAATGCCTACACCATTTATCAAAGTACAAAGAGCCTGGAAAATGGCATGAAAAGAACTATGTCGGCAGGAATAAGAATGCAGCCAAGTTGTGGAACAGTGAATTAAGGCTTCTTTCCCTGCATCAACTAGGGATATTTGGAGTTGTGAAATATATTCCTCCTGTCTTACACACAGTGACACCCTAACTTTCTCTACAGCCTTAAAATTGTTACTCTCTGGAGAGAAGATTAGAGGGAAACACCAAGAGATTAATTTTATGTCCTTGCCCTTCTGGCTCTCTCCCACAGGCACTGTAGCTCTATAGGAGGGCACAGTTTGACTCCCATGACGAGTATATTTAAGAGAAAGATGAAACCTAGTTACCTAGCCGTAGATGTCACTGTAGCTGCAGGATTCCCAAAGGAGAGAGATTTTATTTATCTATGCAGTTCCTTCTGGAAGGCACAAGACTGGAGGCTAAAAGTACTGACATTTAATGTTTCTATTACAGAATGTTGCCCAGTCCTAGAAATGTGGGAACTATCTTTCTTTTCACACCTCTAATATCTTAGGATGGCTATGAATGTTACAGAAAAGCAGGAAATGGGAGATGCAAAAAATAACTCGCACTTCCTACATTTCCATAATATTCTTGTGGGAACTGGCACATCTAACCCCTAGGGTTGTCAAGGCCAGGGTGGAAAATTCCTGGAGATTTGGGGGTGATAAATGTGGAGGGGGGTTGGGTTGGGAGGGGAGGTATCTCAGTGGGGTATAATGCCATGAAGTTCACCCCTCAAAGCAACCATTTTCTCCAGGGGAACTTATCTCTGTAGTCTGGAGATCAGTTGTGATTCTGGAAGATCTCCAGGCCTCAGCTGGAAATTGGCCAACCTATCAATGAGATTGCTCAATCCAGTTTTAAAAAGAAAATATCATTTCCGAAAACAGTGCATGTGATGTCTAGATGAGACTTTTAAACGTTTGCTTGTGTATTTGATCAGGGTTGGTAAGAATAACACCTGCAATTATGGCAGTTTTAAACTTTAGGGAAAGGCTCTTGACCGGCAATCTATCCAGTACTTACAGACATCTATAGCACTAGGCTAGGAGGAGCAAGATGGTGGCTGTATCATTATTTCACAGACATATTCAGTCATGAGTTTACCCCAGACCAAGTTTAAGCTATCCTGAACAAGGATAATTAATATTTTGTTTATGCTTCTTGGCCTTTAAAAAAAAAAAACTCAGTTCTTTAATATTCAGACATAGATAAATGGATAAATGGACTCCAATAAACTGATGCAAAAGGCAAAGGTCCCCTGTGCAAGCACCGGGTCATTCCTTTTTTTTATATAATAATTTTATTGGTTTTTATAATACAAATTTTCCATGATAGTAAACAACAATAAAAGCAATATGAAATTCAAAATTCTAACTCTATGTTGTTATGGTTTCTTGAATTCATAACAAAAAAAACAAATTAAAGGAAAATTTACGACTTCCCCATCACCTCTCTCCGCCTCTTAATAAAGTATTCATCCCATCGTAATTGGTCTGATCTTAACTATCATAAATTCATTTAACTTTCATAAAACATCTTCTATTAATATAAATGATTATAACTCTTAATATTAATTGTGTCCTCTAGATCAGATTAATAAGTATTCTTCCATTTCCCCCAGTTTTAATTCATATTCACAATATTTCATCCAATCCTCCCATTCCCCTAAAAATCGAACATTGTCTTTTTCATTTAAAATGGCTGTAAGTTTTGCCATTTCCACCAATTCAAACATTTTCCCAATCCAGTCTTTTTTCTCGGGAATTTCTGCCCCTTTCCATTTTGCTGCATAAAGCAGTCTCGCAGCTGTTGTAGCATAGATCAAAAAAGTTCTTTGTATTAGCAAATCATCAGGTATCATACTTAATAGCATCATTTCTGGTGTTTTGGGTATATTTTTTGTACTATTAATCTCAATTCATTGTAGATCATATCCCAAAAATCTTTAGCTTTATCACAAGTCCACCACATATGATAGAAGGAACCAATTTCCTTATTACATTTCCAACACTTAGGGGATGTCACTTTATATATCTTTGCAATCTTCTTAGGTGTTAAATGCCATCTATACATCATTTTATAAATGTTTTCTCGAATTGATTGCGCATTTATTCCTTTCAAATCTTTTGACCATAGTCTTTCCCATTTATTTAAAGCAATATCATGTCCCATGTTTTGAGCCCAGTCGATCATAGTTGGTTTAATTGTCTCCTGCTCACAATATATTGTTAAAAGTAGATTATACATTTTCGAGATCAATTTCAAATTGTTATCTAATAACATCTTGTGGAAAGGGGACTTTTCTTTATAAAATCCATTTTTCATATCTATTACAAAAACTGATTTAATCTGACAGTATGCAACCATTGTAGATCCTCTTTAAAAAATTGAAATTCCTTTAATGAACATTTTTTCCCTTCCCATTTAATTAATTCCTGGTAGATTATAAATTTGTCCGGTCTAAGTGGACGTAGTGTTAACATTTCTTGCGGTGAAATCCACATCGGTGTTGCTGGTTCCAAAATATGTTTATATTTCATCCAAATACGCAATAAAGAGGACCTGATTATATGATTCCTAAATGATGCTTGTATCTTGATTTTGTCATACCATAAATAGCCATGCCATCCACTAATATTATTAAAGCCTTCAAGCTCCAGTAAACGTGTATTTGATAAGGTAATCCAGTCTTTTAGCCATGTTAAGGCTACCGCTTCAGCGTAAAGTTGAAAGTTTGGTAATGCTAAACCTCCTCTGACTTTAAGGTCCACCAAATATTTATAAGCAATCCTCGGTTTTTTCCCTTGCCAGATGAAGTTTAAAATGTCTTTCCTCCAAATATCAAAGTATTTAACATGTGATATTATAGGCAAGTTTTGGAATAAGAAGAGCATCCTTGGTAACACATTCATTTGAATTATTGAAATACGTCCCAGTAGTGACAACTTTTTATTTGACCAAATGATCATACCAGTTTTTATTTTACCCCATAGTTTAAAGTAATTGTTAATTAACAATTCTTTGTTCTTCGCTGAGATCCAGATTCCCAAATATTTAACTTTGTTGGCCTTCTCCCAACCTGTAAACGAGATGAATTCCTGTTGCTCTATTTCTGGTAAATTCTTGAATATTGTCTTTGTTTTTTCTTGATTAACTTTAAATCCCGATATCTCCCCAAAGTCGTCCAGAGTTTCTTGTAGTATCTTCATTGATTGTGTTGGGTTTTCTAGAATTAACAGGAGGTCATCCGCGAATGCTCTCAATTTAAATTCATGTTTTTTAATTTTTAGACCGCGAATGTCCTCCATGCTCCTTAGTTTACAACATAATGTTTCCAACACCAACAAAAATAATAACGGAGACAAAGGACAACCTTGTCTAGTTCCTTTCTTAATTTGACAATTTTCCGACATTGATTCATTCACCAAGATTTTCGCTTGTTGGGATGTGTAAATAGCCGATATACCTTTCAAAAAACGGTCTCCAAAATTTAATTTTTCCAATGTTTTTTCCATAAAATCCCATGAGACCATATCAAAGGCTTTTTCCGCATCCAAAAATACAAAGGCGGCTGATCGTTGAATATTCTGATCATAATATTCTAATGAGTGCAATAAGATTCTTATATTGTCTTTAATTTGCCTTCCTGGAACAAAGCCCGCCTGATCTTCATGTATAAGGTCTTTAATAAATTTTCTTATCCTATTCGATAAGACCGAAGCATAAATCTTATAGTCCACATTTAACAACGAAATAGGTCTATAGTTTGATGTTTTTTCTGGATCTCTTCCTTCCTTGGGTATCAACGATATATATGCATGCGACCAAGTCTCTGGGGCTACTCCCTTATCCAAAATTGTATTGCAAAGTAATACAAAAAAGTCTGCTAGGTTGTCACTAAATGTTCTATAAAATAGTGCAGTAATTCCATAGCACCGGGTCATTCCTGACCCATGGGGTGACATTCCGACATTTACTGAGCAGACTTTTGTCCCATGTAAGCATCTGCTGATATTTTCCACACATTTTTCAATAATTTAGAGTGGATGTGTTTGTACACCCAAACTATATCAACCATTGGTTTTTGTAGGTTATCCGGGCTGTGTGATCGTGGTCTTGGTATTTTCTTTCCTGACGTTTCGCCAGCAGCTGTGGCAGGCATCTTCAGAGGAGTAACACTGAAGAGACACTGTGGCAGGCATCTTCAGAGGAGTAACACTGAAGAGACACTGTCCTTCAGTGTTACTCCTCTGAAGATGCCTGCCACAGCTGCTGGCGAAACGTCAGGAAAGAAAATACCAAGACCACGGTCACACAGCCCGGATAACCTACAAGAACCAATGAACTCTGACCGTGAAAGCATTCGACAATATTTTTATACCAACCATGTTTTTCACATTTTCCCCCTTGGATGCTGAAACAAGGAAGAAGTATCTGTATACATTGATTAACAGCAATATATTAAAAAAACTGTTCAGAATTTCTGTGGAGAGACAATCAGTACAGCTGTGATGCTGAAACATAAGAGCATTTTTTTTTTAAACCGGGGTAAGATTCTGCTGCATATCAATGCATTCTGGCCATAGTAAGATACCTTAAAAAGAATAAGGAATTTATTAAAAAGCTGTGTGACATAGAAATTGGTCCTTGATGTATTGGGTGACTCTCTGCAATGCCCATGGCCCAGTAATCAGAATTATGACTTCAAATGAAGATTCCTCTAATTATACCCTAATCGGGTTTCAGGAACCTCCATTTGGTGTCAGGCGTTTAGGGGACCAAATTAGCACTATTTGGGTCACAAAAGCTTATGCTAGAATAAAACTTGCTCAGCTTTAAAATGCCACCGTCCTCCTGTTTATTATTTACACTGTGAATCATTCATATAATCGTTTTCCATACACAATAGGATGCATGTGGAGTGACAGCCTTTCAGTCTCTAAATACTAGTCCACGTTCCTCCATCCAGATTCATGATTGTTTTGTTTAGTCAGCAAAATAAGCACCAAGGCACTGTCACTGTCTGGAGCCAGCCTCTCTGTAAATGTCTTTAAACAATGATGGAAAGGCAGAGACTGTAATTTGCTTTTACTCCTCACAGAATGTAGTCAATGTACTGCACAAACTACTTCCAAGAAACCATGAAATAAAGTTCGGGGATGGAAGTTTTGTTGGAACCTTGTGAGCTAGGTTAGGCTGAGAAATAGCGAGCAACTGGCTAAAGATCATGAAGCAAACTTTCCAACTCTTAGCCCGATACTCTAACCACTACAACCATTACCAGTACTTCTTACAAAGTTGCATTAGGAGATTTGTAATTTTTTCAATGATTCCTTGGTTGCTACTCATACTGTTTTTCAACAAGGTTGTAACATTCCTTTATGTTGGGTGTAAACCCAGGCCACCAGGAGTGAGAGCCAGTGGAAGGAAGATTTCTTCCTTATGCTCAGTCTGATGTCAAGTTGGGATTGAACTGGAAAGAGAACCATTCTCACGGACGCATATCTAAGATACCACCCACAGTAACAGAATATGTAACACAAGGATACTTAATGCAAACTTTGGTTTGTGAAGCTAAACCACGATTTCAAAGCTTG
Source organism: Euleptes europaea (assembly GCF_029931775.1). Classification (NCBI taxonomy): domain Eukaryota; kingdom Metazoa; phylum Chordata; class Lepidosauria; order Squamata; family Sphaerodactylidae; genus Euleptes; species Euleptes europaea. The sequence goes on from NC_079323.1 coordinate 40,426,633, forward strand.
ACACCAATATTAAACCATGGTTTATGAAGTTCAACAAAGAATTATAGTGGGAATAAATCATTAGGAAATGCCCCCTGACCACAAACTCCCTTTTCAGGATACTATAAACTCTTAGAAGATGCAGTAGTCCAGTTTTCCCATCCACCTCTGCTTTCCTCACCTAACCTCAACTGATAAAAAAACTATAATATTCTATACCTCTCATAATATGTTAGTCATCGTAAGCCTTTGGGGAGGATCTATTTTATTTATAAATGTCTTATTTACAAATATTTTTGCATAGTTCGGAATTTCCTAAGTAGACAACCCTTGTTTCAATCCTGACCTACTGATAAGGACTCAACTATGGTATTAGAGGTGATGTTACTGAGGATCACTGGTGAATATTGCTGAGCTCCAATGAGCAGAGAGGGATATCTGGTGCCCATACTGGAGTGTGTCAGGAAACAGATTTAGCTCCAGAGGAGTTACAACAATAGTATAAAGCCACATGATTCCTGAGTAGTGACTGGTGCAGTCACAAATGATGACATCACCAGTTCATGCCAGTGCTGCTCTGCGCTCAGCAGATGTGCAACTGTGAACTCCAATGCCACTGTAGCTGCTAGATTCCCCCTCCCCATTCAGTAGCATGCAGCAGCACAGTTGTTGGGGGGGGGGGACTATGGATAAGTGTTCTGCCTTCATTGTGCCTTAATCAGAAGCCTTGTGGACTAAAATCAAGTCAGTGTTTAAGATACCATTCACAGAACTCCCATGATGTTCACTCAGATGAGTCTGATGCAGTTGTTGGAATATCATCTGTGTGACCTGGGTTCAAATCCCCATTGTGCCATGAAGCTTACTGCATGTGACCATGGACCGGTTAAACTCCGTCAACCTAACCTACCTCACAAGGACACTGGGAGGATAAAGTGGGGAAGGGAGCATGATATATGCTGCCCAGGAACTCTTGGCAGAAAGGTGGGATAAAAATGTCCTAGAAAGAAGCCACACTGTGCTTCTGACAAAACCGAACTTTATAAAGAACATAAGTGACCTGTCAGGGTGCCCTTAAGTGTCTTTCTTGCCAGCAGCATTCTGCTTTCTCCCCATCATTTACAGATGACCTGAAAAAAGACTGAAGGGCAGTGGGAAGCTAGCTAAAGAGCTGCGGTATCAGTGGCTTGCTGAGCCTGACAGACTGGAATGTAAAGGGTTGGAACCTGGCTGCAGCACTAGTGGACTTCAAGATATTTGCTGTAAGGGCTGGGAAATTGCACAGAGATATTCCAAAGTATTTGCTGCATTTTCATGTCACTTGCACAAACTCTGAGATGGTTCTTTTTCCAGTACACAGAATTCTACCAGGATTTTTTTCCCCCAGCTTGCTTATTTCCCAGACTTTCCCCCCTTAAATGTTGAACAAAGGTCATTCATGCAGGGGAAATTTGTGTTTGGTTTGCTGCACAGATTTGTTCCCAATTCTCAAACACTATATGCATGAGGGATTCTCTCTCTCTCTCTCCCCCCCCCCAATTCCAGGAGTACGTTGTGATTAATTAAGCATCCCCAGTCCCTACCCCTGAAAACGAAGCCTTGTTGCACTTTACTTGGAGGGGGCGGGTCAGCTCTTAAAGGGACTGTGTGCTTTTGCTGGGTCTTCCTCCCCACCTTTCTTCAACAGCCCCCTGCTAGCCCTGGAGCTGCCTTCCAACCTTCGCAGCCTTCTTCAGTGTCTTCCTGCACATTTCATGAAGGTTTCACTCCCTCTTTTGTGTTTTGCTTTGAGGGAAGGGGTTGGATGGGAGGGACAGACACGTGGGACGGAGAAGCCAAAATGGGCGAGGGGAGAGAAACCCAAAGTTAAGAGGTATGCATGGAAATAGGGGGAATTTAAGTTGCTCTTGCCTCAAAGCATTATTTAAATTCACCCTAAAACAGGATCCTAGAACTGTGGGGGAAGAACGAGGCCAGAACGGTCACGTCTGAAGGTCGGTAAAATCATTAATAATGCAAAAGAAGCCTTGAAGCAGACCAGCAGGGACTGAGAACTAAATGCCCCTGCATAACTGGCCATAGTGTATTTAAAGGTAGGATTAATAGGACTCGCAATAATGGGTTTATATTGCGGGTGAAAAGGTACTGGCTGGAGATTAGGATTTATTTATTTTTTACAGTAAGAGTTGTTCGACACTGGAATCAGCTACCTAGGGAGATGGTGAGCTCCCCCTCACTGGCAGTCTTTAAGCAGAGGCTGAACAAACACTTCTCAGGGGTGCTCTAGGCTGACCCTGCATTAAGCAGGGGGTTGGATGGCCTGTATGGCCCCTTCCAACTCTATGATTCTATAATACCTATATAATAGATGTCTTATCAAGTAAACATAACAACATCTTGCATCTCTTTAATCTTGCATGAGGGAAGGCAGATGTAGAATAGTACGGCAAGCTGTGAAATAAGATTTTGTGTGATTTAAAAGCCAAGAGGAAGTGCTTCCACCTTTTTCTTATGTGTAAAATTTTGTATTCAAAACGACTCCCTTGAGGGACTTGCAATATGATGTAAATCTTTCAATAGTAATAGGCTCTTTTCCCCTTTTAGGTTAAAAAAAAAAGACAAATTGCTGCAGTTGTAAGAGTGAGGTATAATCTGGACATGTTTAATTCCAAAGATGTGCAGCTAAGCCTCTTAATGTATATATCACGGTATATGGGGACGATTTTGCATTTCTTATCCCTGCTACTTCAGCCCCAAATTCTTATTTATGTATAAAAGAAATAAAATAAGAAACAGTTGCTCATTCTTGATGGTATGATTTGATAAATATCAATGTATGGAATATTACCCACTTCTGGAGTGGAACTGCATATATATTTCATGTATGTGTTTTCATCTGTGAGTAAACAGAAATATAAATGATGTAATACAGTAAATGACCACAATTCAGTGTCTGTCAACAGGCACAAGGGAATGTTGGCAATCCCATGCAGATCTGGCAAATCTCTAACATTATGTTAGCATAATTAAATGTTGACTATTAGGTCAGACAATAGGCGAGATAATCTATTTCTCAATTTTCAGATGTGCAGCTGGAAAACTAAACAGTGCCCATTTATAAACATCTGAACCTGAATCTGAACAAAACTGTTTCTGGCATTCCGGAATGAAAAGAAGTCTCCTGATTTGATGGCTGTTTTGCTGAGACATTGTTTGGGTTCAATATTCAGAATACTAGAAGGCAGAAAGGGCTGGGGCAGTGAGAGGAAAGGATGAAAGTGTCACTAAATGCAAAAGGAAAGCGTCACCAAATCCAAAAGCAGCTACAAGGCAGAAGGAAATTAAATTCCACCGCCAAAGCTACTGCACAGTTGTAAAACTGTTTAGCAAGCTGTTCAAGTCAGATGGCTGCAAGGCAAGGAGACCACTAGTCTCTAGTGACTGAAGCTGTTAAAAACAACGCTATATGACCCATGGCAAATCCAAATTTTAAACATACTTCCAATACTCTCTGCATTTTGGATGTTCACCATATCACAGAAAGATGAGCTAGAAAGAAGATAGCATTTTAACACATGGTGCTATGTGCCTGTTAAATGCCGCCAAGCTACTTTCGACTTATAGCAACCCTATGAATTAATGACCTTTAAAACCTCCAGTTGTTAGCAGTCTTGCTCAAGTGTTGCAAACTGAGAGCTGTGTCTTCCTTGATTGAATCAATACACCTCATTTTGGGACTTCCTCTTTTCCTGCTGCCTTATCGTCATTTCCAGTGATCCTTGTCTTTTCAAGGGTGCTACGTATGAGGAAATATTCCCTATTTTGTATCAATATATCTAATTCTCAACATGGCCTCGTATGTAGATACTTAAATCCAGAGATTGGAGTCATGGACAGACAAAACAGATCTTTCTACAAACCTGAGAAAAGCACCAGGTTTGGAGAAACAAAATCTGAAATCTTTAAAAAAAATGGGGGGGGGGGGCTTAGAATTTTCCAAAATGAAAGAAGCAGACCCTGTAGCTGTAAGAAATGGATGAACTCAGCGGCTGTTGCTAAAGGCAGGGATCAGGGAGCAGGGCCCTTTCCATGGCTATTTTGACTTTTGAGGGAGGACTCATTGGGGTCAAGCCAGACAACAACTATGGAGTGAATTGCTACCATGTGATTAGCATGATTCTCCCATGCCTGGCTGCTTGCTACTGTCCAAAAGCCAGTGTATTGTAATGGTTAGAGTTTCAGCCTAGGATCTAGGAGACCCAGGTTCAGAGTCATAGAACCTTGTTGGATAACCTTGGGTGAGTTTTCACTGTTAGTTTAGTAGGTTTGTTTTCATTGTGTATGCATGTTGTAGGATTTTTATAAGAAACTTTCAAGAGGTTGGATCCTTTATGCTGAGTGCAGAAGGCTTTAATGAAGGCAGATTCCATTGCCTTACCCTTCCCACTACAACCCCTGTAACCCATAATGTGCCAATGCTGGAAATTAAGGAGCATTAATTTGAGATGAGCCCCGTGGTGCAGAGTGGTAAGCTGCAGTACTGCAGTTCAAGATCTGCTCACGACCTGAGTTCGATCCCGATGGAAGTTGGTTTCAGGTAGCCGGCTCAAGGTTGACTCAGCCGTCTATCCTTCCGAGGTCGGTAAAATGAGTACCCAGCTTGCTGGGGGTAAAGGGCAGATGACTGGGGAAGGCACTGGCAAACCACCCCATAAACAAAGTCTGCCTAGTAAACGTCGGGATGTGACATCACCCCATTGGTCAGGAATGACCGGGTGCTTGCACAGGGGACCGTTACCTAATTTGAGATGGGGGACTGCTATGAGGAGGATGAATAAAATAAAACAGCCTCCCTTGTCTTGTCTGATAGGAAATCTCCACCTGCTAAGGGGCAATGGAAGAAGGATGTGTGGGTAATTTCATTTTTCCTGTTTCTCAGTGCAGGCACCTCCCCTAGGGTTGCCAACCTCCAGGTACTAGCTGGAGATCTCCTGCTATTACAACTGATCTCCAGCCGATAGAGATCAGTTCACCTGGAGAAAATGGCTTTGGTAATTGGACTCTATGGCATTGAAGTCCCTCCCCTCCCCAAACTTCTCCTTCCTCAGGCTCCACCCCATAACTGTCCCACCAGTGGCGAAGAGGGACCTGGCAACCATTAAATCCTCTCCCCCACCTTCCCATGCTGCAGGCATTCACAAGGTTTCTCTAAACCCTAGCATCAGTTTCAATCAAAAGGGGCTGCTATGGAAAGGTAACAGTGGAGGTAATTGCTTTCATGAGTGTGCAGGAAATTTACGGTTTGTAGGATCCAAACCACATTATTTATATGTACAATGTATTTTGTTTAGAGGTAAAATGTTGATTCATTGATGAACAAATAATTTTGAAAAATACACTAATTTGGCAGGTAGGGTGGGATTGAAGTGAGGAAACAGAAAATGGTACAAAAATAGGTACCGGTTTGATTTGTAGAAGGGAGAACAGAGATTGAAATAGGGATTGAAACAACAGGGACAACAAATTCATAGCTAATATGTATATAGCATGTTTGTAATGCATATAAACTCCTTATAGCCTTGTCCCACAGTGTAACACTCAGCTGAAGTAACCCATTATTCTTCCCATTGTACTGCTTGAAAATTGATGTTGGAGATTAAACCTTGTACAAAGCCAACCAATTAGGTCTAAAGCTGCCATTTTTATTTTTTTGTTCACAATAGGATTGTCCCCTCTGGCAACCATCAGGGGTTTACCAGCTGCTGAGGGAGGCTGGCGCTGATGTGCTGATGTCACTTCCAGAAATGAAGTGTTGGTGACATCGAGGGAGACACTCTGGTATTAGGGCAAAAACTTGAGGCTGTTTTTACCATAGAGTTTTGCCTGAATACCAGAGCATCTTCCTCAATGACACCCACATGGTGGCATCACCTCTAGAAGGGTCATCATCAAGCTGATGGCGCTGGGGCCTCATTTTAAGCCCCGTAAGACCTCTGCCAGCCAACTAGATGATTCCAGGGGAGGGGGCCCAAATCAGGGAATCCTCTGTCCCCAGTGGGGGGTCTGGCAACCCTAGTTCAGAGTCCAAAATTTCATGATCTTGACTGTGGTTTTGTACAAGGGGAGCTTTCCTTCATTATTTATGAAGTATGAGAATAAAAATATGCTTCTCCTTGCTGCTGGATGATTGCCCTGCCAGTAGTGCTCACTCTCACCCTGAAGACAGCTCATGATTGTGTTTTGATGTTTCTGCCGACCTATTACTGTATTGACTTCATGGCAGCCAAAACATACATTTGTGATCTCATTTTTCCCTGTGCATTTCTTCCGCTCAATCAAACATGCACACAAGCTTCCACAAAACAGAGGAATGCTTTTAAGCCTTGGTGGTGCTCTTGGGAACTATGTCATGGGAAATTTCTATTATTTAAAGGGCAATTGCACTGTGCTTTTCCCCCTCCTTTTGCAATGTAACATAATACCCAATTATACATTGTCTTCAAAAATATTTTTTGCCGAAAAAAAACAGTGATTTCAGCAGCTGTTTTATAACATGAAATATTTAATTGGAGTCATATCTTTGTTGATGCAAAAGGATGGATTTTTAATTTGGATTTGATTGCTGGCAATACTTTTTAGAGGTTGGAACTGTCATTCTAAATTATCATCAGATGGTATTTCTTGCTGCAGACACAAAGGAGCCAAATATGCCCCTCAAATGTTCTTTCTCCTCAGGGGCAAACCCAAAATTAGACCTGTTACTCTGAGTTGATCCAGGATCATATCTGCTTATATTTTTAGCAGAATCTGAATAATGAAAGGGACTTCCAGAAATATAACAGAAATAAAACTTTTGCTGTTCTACATTTTTTTTCTTTTTTAAAAAATTGTTTGTTATAGTGATCCATCATCTGCTTGTCACAAGGCGTGTAGTAACTTATTACCAGCCTATGTTTCCCATTACTAACCTAATGTCAGGATCAGGCGTTTGTCCCTAGCATCCCATAAGCAAACTCATCCAGGCAGGTAGTCCTGAAGCAGTAATACTTTATTAGGAGCAAAAAGACAGATTAAAGAACTGACTGCTTACATGCAGGTAAGGTACTGGGGAAACATAGGCAGGTTACATGTTTAAAAGCAATTCGGGCTGTGAAAGTAAACACGGCCAAGCAGCCCCGAGATAAGCAGTTCCCAGGAAAGGGAGACTAAACATCAGCATAGCTGTGGCAAACAGGGCGAACGAAACTGTACACAGATGCTACTGGCATGAGAACCATGACTTGACATGGAGCCAGAAACTGGCCTAACTCATGTCAAGAGCCTTTATTCCTGTTACAGGGAGCGAGACCTGACAGATAGAGCTATGGGAACAAAGTAAGGTGTGGGAAATCCCTGTGTTGTTTTTTAATTCTTGGATCTTACATGAATTCTTCTAATTACATTATGCAAGTCACTATCTCTCAAAACTGTTACTATGTACAGGCAGGAAGACACACATACTTCATGTCCGGGCACAGGCCTATGAGAAAAGGGCCTGCTTTCCAGTTTGGTCCCAACTAGGGTAGTTGGAATGTAAGGAATAAAATCCTTCTGCCTCTTACTCTTAGGAGTTGCCAGTTTACAAATTATACCTAGTTTGCCAAAGTGATGAAACTCCATACACTAATCTGAAAGATGTATTGAGACTTTGTGTATGGTAAAATTAGGGACAGCTTTAATGATGGGAATAAGCACATTTCCAGTAATCACTATAATACCAAGCAAATCACAGTAATATCAAATACTCAAATGTCCACATTAGGATACAAATATTCCCAACTAAACCATCCCATTTTGCAACATGCATTATTTAAGAAGAAGGTCAAAAAAGGTAGGTCTTTAGCTACCTAAAGTAAATCAAAAGGGAAAAGCAATGAAGAAGATAACATATGCCAGGAACGGCTAAAACGTCTTTAATTATAGTCAGAGATGAAACCAACAGAAGCAAATAACTTATAGAATTAGAATGAGCTCAGTAAAACACCAGCACGAGTGGAGCAAAGGTATGCTGAGCAGGACCCAAAGTAGTGATCCAACCAGTGGCCCAAATGAAGATACAGAGTGGAAGAGAAGCAAAGGGAGAGGGATCCAGGTAAGCCTACAGCAGGGCTTGTAGCATGGACCACTGCTGTCAATTCCCCCCCTCGCCTCCCCTTCCACACACCCATGTTCTTTCCCTCCCACTTGTGAGTACTCTGCTGGACATGCTATCCAATACCACCATGGAAGGGTGTTTGGGTGGTACACAGCAGTGGCCATGCTTTGGGCAGCCACAGAGGCAGTACTCCCAGCTGCATGTACCACCCAGTGCCATTACGGAAAGGTCTGCACTGCAGGCAGTGCATGTGAGTGTGGGTAGTAGGAGAGCTTTCAAGTGAGTGGGTGAAGGGCGCATGCAGATTGGAAGGACATAGGTGGATGGGCAGGAACAAGCAGGGGTCCTGGTGGTGGCCAAGAGGGAAAGGAGGCCCTGAAAATTCACTGCCTGCCCACCCAAATGTAGAACTGGCCCTGGCAAGCAAGTCTTCGATTGGTTGAAGATGAGAAGGAGGGTTTCAGGTAGCCTTCCGAGATGACTGGGGAAGGCAATGGCAAACCACCCGGTAAACATAGTCTGCCTAGTAAACGTCGTGATGTGAAGTCACCCTATGGGTCAGGAATGACCCAGTGCTTGCCCAGGGGACTAACTTTACCTTTAAGGAGAGGAGGAGAAACCTCAGGGTAGAGAGGAGATGTTGGATGCATTCTTAGTAGGGTTGCCAACCTCCAGGTACTAGCTGGAGATCTCTGCTATTACAACTGACCTCCAGCCGATAGAGATCAGTTCACCTGGAAAAAATGGCCACTTTAGCGATTGGACTCTATGGCATTGAAACCCTTCCCCTCCCCAAACCCTGCCCTCCCCAGGCTCCGCCCCAAAAATCTCCAGGTATTTCCCAACCCAGAGCTGGCAAGCCTAATTCTTAGTAACCTCACTGAGCTGGGATTTTTGGAGGAAATTCCAACTGGTGTTGGGAAGGGAATATTAGATAACATGTAGCTCTTTTTATTGAGCATGATAATATTACAAGGGATTATGTCCAGTCCTGCCCCATCGCTGCTGGCTGTTAGCTTTTGTATTGTTGATCACCTGAAATTCACTTTCTAGGCTTCATGCGACTGTCAAAGAATTGCTGATTCTGATGCCTAGATGCAGGGGGGAAAAGAAAGGTCAATGAGATGGATGACAACGTCACCTCCTAGATATAATACTGGGTTGTGACTTGCACAGTTGTCACTTATTGGGCTGCCTGGTCCCATACTAAAGAGACATGGAAGTAAGATGGCTCATGTCTGCCCCTGACATCGGTGTACCCTCTTCGATGCTAGGCAATTCCTTGGCCACACAGTCGTGATCCTAGAAGGCATCTTCATTGCTTCTCCCTTCTATAGCTCTCCCTTCAGACCTTTCTTGTACTTTGGCATGCTATATGGGTCTAAGGTAAATGCTCCATTGGTCAAAGGAAAATGTGCATATCTCCTTCTGCCTTCAAATGTCATGAGATTTTGGAGTCAAAATTTTGCATGTGGCTTTTTACGGGAATATTGAGAAAACCTAGGATGAAGAATTCATTCTGTTCCCTGTTCTGATCGTTGATTGTGCTTTAGATTTTCATTGCTCTCCATTCACTTCCTCCAAATTCTGATTTAATTAGGACACTCTATAATGAGTTTCAGAACTGGACAATGTACCATTTGCAGACACTTGCAGTTTCTCCAGTTTGTTGGCACAGGTACATATTGTTAAAACAGTGCAAAAAGTAAAGTTGAATATGATTGCAGCACAATATTTTTTGCTGTCTTTTACTGACATACACTCAAAAAGTACAACCGTACAACCACATGACAATTGTTTTTTTTTTTTTTTTTCAGTATGTAGGGTATTATATAAGTGGGCAGAATAGGGTTACCAGGCCTCCTGGTATGGTGAAAAACCTCCTTTTGGCATCCCTTGCTGCCCTCTGCCACTCTGAATGGAAGAAATTGTTTTAAAAACCATAAACCAGAAGTGAGGTCACATTGCTCTAGGAATCACTGGAAACTCTATAGTTTTACCAGAAGTGATGTCAGAGCACATGCAGTGGTGAACCCCCTTCCCATACCCCATGTCCAAGCTCCTGCTGGTTGGCAAGAATGGCCTGGCAACCCTAGGGCAGAAGTAATTGAAACTCATGGCCAACTGCCTGCATAACCTTTGGCACAGCACTTGAAAATAAATTGTTAAAAACCTAGAATGTTGTAATTCCTGATGAATTGGTTCCACTTTGGGAACATAACCATATTATCAGAAAGTATGGCAGAGCCATCTACTTCTCTCCACCAGGTTAGGAAATTCCTGGTGACTCTGTCATTATTATATTTAGATGCCACACATTAGTGCCAGGGCAATGGGTATAAGACAGCTGGAAGAATCTCAACCCTTCCTGTCCTCAGAAGAGGGGAACAATAGCTTTGTGTAGCATGGTTAATAAAGCAATGGCTTTGATACAGATCTCTAGGTTCATTACACATCTCAAAGAGTTTTAGAAAATGTTTGCAAATTCATCACTTTTATGCAGAACATTAGAGCTAATGTTCTCATGAATATTAACCCCCCCAAAAAATTTCCCTCCCTATCTTCTTTTAAAACATCCCAAGTCTTCTTGTTATGCACTCTGTGGAACTTACTTCCAATTATGCATGTGTGGGATTGAGCTACATAACAGTCATCAATATTCTTAATGCAACATAAGCATTTTTAACCAAATAAATATTATTTCAGGGAAACAAAATCAGATTCCATGGTCCAGTCACCAGTGAGCATTTGTCCATGGTTCATTACTACAGACTGTGAGTCATATCTGCGTGCATAATACTTATAATAAGCATTTACTCAGCATTTCCTAATGGGACTTTACTAATACAGATGCATTTGACTATACTTTCATATGTCATACATAGCTAGAGGCACAGAGGAGTACAGTTAAGCACTGTTAAATAAATTTCTCCTGTCATTGAATGCCTCAATCAAGTCACACAGTGTACAGAGATAACCGTGTTGGAAATATGGGACAATTAAAATGTGGGAAATTGTGCACAAAATAAATGGCAGAGTTTTCATCACATAAAAACCAGGCACCTTAATATGTTTTTGTGACTTATCAGTTAGGGTTTTTAAAAATTATTATTATTCATGCATTACCTCCATCCCACTCACACCTTGTTTTTGTCAGATTTTTCATTGCATAAAGAGGCCACATTTAGGGTGCTAATTATTAGAGAATGTGATTCCTATAATGAAGCCTTCTGGAAAAGCAAATATTGAATTATCAGCTTTTAATATAGCTCAGAGAGTTATCCTAAACCGAAAGCCAAAGTTCCAGGTCTTGCATGAATTGAAAACAGGATAATATTGGTACATGAGGGCTTTTAATGTTGTGTGAACTGATACGTTGACTTTCACCTTAACTGAACACAGATTCAGCCACTGCATGAGAGAATCAATGAACACAAATTTGACATAAGAAATCACATCCAGAAACCAGTGGGGGACATTTTCATCTCCTTGAACATATTATTACAGACCTGAAAGTCACTGTTCTACCTGCTCTTAGGTGCCACCTCTCCATAAAACTGACAAATGGGAACGGATAGAATGTTGGTGAAAGTTAACTGACAGTTAAAAACTGTTGGTTAAGTTAGAAGGAGAACTGGCTGAGTGAAGAAGCAGTAAGCTTGAGCCAGTATGTAGCAAAACAGCAGCCTGGTGGCAGCTTGTAAAGAAGAACCCTCAATGCCTGAATAGAGCTATGGTTTAAAACAGGGGTGGGGAACCTTTTTCCTGCCAAGGGCCATTTGCACATTTATAACATCATTCGGGGGCCATACCAGGTATAGATCTCCTGGTGGGGGGGAGAGGCTAGGGTTGCTAGGTCTCCGGCCACCACCTGGAGGTTGGCAACCCCAGGGGAGGACACAGAGAAGGCCTGGAGGGCACCCCTGGTCCTCCCCCTCCCAAGTGGGAGGGCAGCCAGTGGTGGGCCCGAGCAAACGAGGTGCCAGGGGGGCGCAGCCAGTGGTTGATCGGTGAGGGAGGAAGGGAGGAAGGGAGGAAAACAGAGAAAGAAGAAAAGGGAGAGGGGTAGAAAGAAATGGAAAGAGGGGGAGAAAGAAAAGGATGGAGGGAGGGAGACAAAGAGACAGAAAGAGAGGGAGAGATAAAAGCTTTCCCCCCACACACACACCCGCCGGCCCCACGCGACCTGGCCCCAGGCTCCATGCTTTCCCCCCGAGTCCACAAAAGGCCCCCTGAAGCCCGATGGGCTCCTGCACGCATGCTCTGCTGCCGGGAGCCATGGGCCTTTTTCTTCCCCCTCCCTCTCGCTGCTCAACAGCCAACAGGCAGCAAGAGGGCCTTACAGTGTGCCCCGGCATTCCTGCATGCTGCAGCTATAGGGGGCAGACTTATGGGAAGCATCCCTCCCCCTCCTCTCGCCGACCAACAGCCTTCAGTCGGCAAGAGGAGGTCCAAAGGGCGCCCTGCAAGCCGTGGCCCCAGAAACACCCTCAGGGAGGGCCGCATGTTACTGCCTGACCTACCTGTAACACTGAATCTGAATGGCAGAAGTTGTGGTGGGTGGTAGGGTTTGTGAAGGAGCAGGCGAATCACAGGGGCTATACAACATAAACATGCCAAATTAGAACTCATCAATAAATTAAACTCTACATGTAATCCTGGTTTAAATGGTGACTTAGCTTTCTTTACTCACTAATATCTCTAATAGCTTTATAGGACCCACTTTTTGGAAATATTCCTTGGCTGTTGTTAACATCACCCTCTTGGATGCACATTAACATGTTTTATCAGACCAATATTAATTGTACCAATATCAATCAATTTTCGTTTAAACCAATTATTCTACTCCATATCAGACCAATATTAATTGTACCAATATCAATCAATTTTCATTTAAACCAATTATTCTACTCCATCGCTGTGCTTGTGTGTTTGAACCTCTGACCTCTCTCACCATCTATTATATGTAGCTGCTAATACTGTTGATTTATGATGGGATTCTTACCTAACCATTCTACCTGAACTCCTCCCTTTTCCTCTTAGGTTAAGAATTTACACTTGCATGAATTATGGCAGAATTCACAGCAAGGGTCTCTGCCTTGCTGTGAATATGCAGTATGATTTTTCCTAGTATGATTTTCACATATGTGAATAAATGAACTATAACTTACAAATGTTCATATTGAAATAAATATTGTTAGTCTTTAAGGTGTCATTTTGGTATTATTTTGTGACAGCGCACTAACGTGTCAGCCATTGTGACAGTCTCTTGGAAAATCAACTCAAACAAACATACTCGGGAACAAAAGAGGGTTTTAGGCCTCAACTACTACATGAAATATTTGTAAGAGACAAAAGAGCTGACCCAAACTGAGAACAGGTTCATGAAATAAAAAGTTGCTTGGTTAAGTAATCTGACCACATAATTCACATCAATCAGTTTCATCAAAAGTAAGTAGATACCATTATAGGACTCCTGTTCATATGCCAACAGAGGAGCCCATGTCAACTGTGTAGATCACATAGCTTTGTAGCAATCAAAAACGCACATGCACCTACACCTCTGGATGTCTTATTTCCTGAATGATGACCAAACATACAGAGATCATCTTTAACATTTCAAGCTACAGAGGACATGCTGGCAGAAACAGCATTTTATGCAGGTCCCCATTGGGGAGGCAGGTGGGGTACAAATAAAGTAAATAAACACCATACACACAGACACACAATGCTGTGTGTGTGTCTGTATACACACACACACACACACACACATTGAGATATATCAACAAAACAAAAAGTCTTCACCCACTGTTGGAAGAAAATGGTAGAGGGAGTTTCAATGTTTTGGTACCAAGAAAGCTTTTTCTCTGGCTTCTACCTGTCTAGCTTTAGTTGTTGGGGGCACACAAAACAGGGCCTCTGAAGATGACTAGAGTGGATGGGTAGGTTGAGATGGGAAAAGGTGATTCTTCAGGTATGCTGACCTTAAGCTATATGGGGTTTTAAAAATCACTACCAGCATCCTGAATTGAGCCAAAAGCAAACTGGGAACCACTGTAGATGAAACAAGACTGTAATGATATGGACCCTGCAACCCACTCCAATCAACATTCTGGCCACATCATTCTGTACCAACCGTAGTTTCCAGGCAGTTTTCAAGGACAGCTCCATATAGAGCACATTGCAGTAATCTAATGTAGATGTTACCAGGGCATGTGCCACAATGGTAAGAACTTCCTTGCCCAGGAAGGACCAGCCAAAGTTCATGAAAACCACCACTGCCCCCTGTAATAGGATGCTCACTTCCAGCAGAACTCTCAAGCTATGGCCAAGGAGATGGGAGGAGTTCCAAGCATTCTCTTTACTTGTTGCACTTGCCAGTTACACAGTTGTCCCCAACAGTGGCCAAGAAATTATTTCACTGCCTGTTCCTAAACATCCAGCTCAGCAACTCTGCCCTCAGTCCGGCCCTTGCTTCTTAAAGCTACCTCTTTAAAGGATCACACTAGCAATCAAACCGATCCACTAGAGCTGGGCCTGTTTTCACCTTTCCTGCCCAGACCCCATCATAAATCAAGCAGGAATTCATCCCTTCCCATGGCCAAGTGAAGACCAGCCAGCTTCTACTGAAGCAAGTGGTACAGGAGGGAGAGGAAGAGGAGGAAGAAGAGTTGGTTTTTATATGCCAACTTTCTCTACCTTTTAAGGAGAATCAAACTGGCTTACAATCTCCTTCCCTTCCTCTCCCCACAACAGAAACCTTGTGAGGTAGGTGAGGCTGAGAGAGCTTGAAGAGAACTTTGACTAACCCAGCTGGCTTCATGTGTAGGAGTGAGGAAACCAACCCAGTTCACCAGATTAGAGTCCACTACTCATGTGGAGGAGTGGAGAATCAAACCTGTTTCTCCAAATTAGAGTCCACTGCTCTTAACCACTAACCAGGGCCAGACCCTTCCTACTGGTACCTGTGCCTGTACAAATGCACTTGGGTTCTCAGCCAGCTGTGCTGCCCTCCTCTGCTTCTACCATGAGGCTAACACTTCTTCTTTCAGTTCAGTCCCCCTCTCCTCCAGTACTCCCAGGTCCTCCCTAACACAGTTGCATCCAAATTTCTGTTTTTCTTGGCCCATCTATTTCCCCTCCATTTTGTTGACAGGCCATTCCTCGCTGGTCACATAAATTCCCCAAAAACAATTCAGGGCCATATTCACAACAAAAATGGGCAGAGGAGGGGCTCATACACTCATACAACCCCCAAAACAACAAAAACCATTCTCTCCCTCATGCCTAGCCACATCCTTAATCAGTATGTCACAGTAACTGGAGTATGTTTAGCAACAAAGAAATTTACTGCCATATAAAGCCTTTAAAGGAGCTCAAACCATGCATTAGTTTCCCTTCACATGAGTCCCCTGGTAATGTAAAGACTAAGAAAATCATAATCATTGGGGGATCTTCAGTTTTTGTTCTTACTTGCCTCATTTATAGGCCACCTTTCCCGCTCATACTCAAGGTGGGTTACAAAACATAAAAATAATTGTCTCAGACAGCATAAGATATTGGTATTGTTGTTGATTTTTCTGGGATGGGGGGTGGGGGCTTGTAAGCATTTTACGCAATTGGTAGCCATCAAGAAAAAGAGGAATATGGGATCTATGGGATTCTGCTGTAAGGGCACATATAATATTGTACAAAACACTTCTTGCCAGCATTAGCTTTTACAGTCTGCCAGAAGGAGAGAAATTCAATTTGTTGATAGATATCATGTTTATTCTTACATAACAAAGACCTTTCGCCTGATGCCCATTCATTTTGCTTATCTTAGCATTTCATTTCAAATATTATGTTATCAATCAAATATGATATGTCTGCGGGTCTGCTTCCCATCCAGTGGCCTCAGGGAAAATTTCATTTTGTCTCACAGCTCACTAGCTTGTAACATTCCTCTTTGCTCTGATTTGCTGAAACCATAAAAACTCTCATTGACTAGAATAGCAAGTTTATATAGACTAGCTATCATGGGAGAACTGAAGAGCCTCTTTCATGGAATATAAATCAAAAGTGACTATAAAGGTGTCTTTATGGTCTTTATGAATGGATATTCATGTTAATATCATTTCACCTGTGACAGATAAGGCAATTCTGGTCTGATTCCCAAGAACAGTGTTGAATTGTGAATGTTATCAGAGCATAATACTTTAGTAGTAGTCAGCCCTCCGCAAAAAAGATGTTTTGTAGAGCTCCCGTATTCCCATATTAGTAACAGCACAAGTAAGCAATACACAATCACCTTCATTCTTGTGGATCTCTCATTTGGTCTGTCTAAGGAAGCTGCATATCATAGAGCTGATATCTAGAAGAATGTCAACACAGATAATCTATTTTCTTTCTAATAAGAATTTTGTTTGGAGTAAAATCTTTACATGTAATTATCAACGGGGAGTCATTTTTCCCCAGTTAATTATACAGCACTCAAAAATAAACCAGGTATCTTAATTGAATGGTAAACGGTGCACAATCATTAATATTAGAAATTATTTTAAATTTCTCATTACTTTTGTTTCTTGAAAATTTCCATTTCAATTTTGCCTCTCCAAATGAATATGAGTCTTTATTTTCATGCCAATGGCTGCTTCTTTGCACTATTTTTTCTTGTTTCATTTATACAGTTTTAAACAATTTTTGTTAAGGGAATTTAAGTGGCACCAAAACTATAATTAAATGGGACCAGGACTATATTGAATGTTATAAACTGAATGACTGTGTCAGCTAAATCTTTTTCTCCTATTGGGTGATTAAAAATAGGGCTCTCACATTTTCCAAAGAGAAGACAGGGACAGAACAGAAGAAAATATTATACCCTGCACACTCGGTAGTGATATGAAGGGAACAGTAAATGATAACCAGCAGTAATGAAAATTAAATCTCATATTCATAGCGGATTAACTGGTAAGCAGTTGAAAGATATCAGTGGTCTTTCCTGGTTGTGAATGTGTGTGTGTGTACATGGGGGGGGGGGAGGGAGAGAGAGAGACGTGGGTTAAGTTTTTCATGTATGGGTACTTCGATTCACATTTGCCCCCGGACTGACTTGGTTGTTCATTGGAGGTATGCATGAGTTTTCTGTCCCTCAGAGTTGACCTTGTGCCCACACCGCATTTTTCTCAGGTTTTCCCAATGCTGTTTTGCCATGGATTTAAAGTCTGCTCTGAGATCAACTCAGTTCAAATTTGTGTGCATGTCTGTGTGCATAAGGCTTTTGAGTTTCTCCCTCCTCCTCTAGCCTAGCTATGGGGCAGGGAGGAAGCCAGTGTTTGCATAAACAGGAACCAACTTAGCTGCACTTGCATGGCCTCCATTGAAATACATCACAGCACAAAAACAGTTGCAAAGAAAATGCAGAAAGGATTTTCTATTAAGGTCACTTGGCCCAGATAGACTACTCTGGAAGTGGACCAATAGCCCCCAGAATGGAATAATGGTCCCAGGGAACAGAATCTGTTCTCTGGGACTGGAATGATAGCCCCAGAGTGGAATGACACCCTCTGGGAATAGCAGAAGTGTTCTGGGACTGGAATGACAATCCCAGAGTGGAATTTGACCTCATAACAGGCCAATGAAACAATTGATGCTTAGAGCAAATCATGGGGTTGACTACGGACACATTGCTCCTTCTTATCTCTTGTCTTCTAGAGCTGCTTCTGAAGCCTGTGAATCTGAAGCTTCTTTCAACTACTTCAGAATTCTGTTCTTATAGGGTGAAAACGCATGGTCGCTTTATCCTCCTTTAATCCCTGTTTTAACCAGGATCGAACACACATTAAGCGAAACGCATGCGTCTGATCCTGGCTGAATCCTGGCTGAAACAGGGATTAAAGGAGGATAAAGTTACCATGCGTTTTCACCTATTATTTCCATTAACCCTTAGCTCAGGTGAGTGATTAGGGTTTCAGACTGGAACTTCAAATCCCCATTCTGTTGTGGAAACTCACTGGGTAACTCTAACCCTAACCCTTGAGCCAGTTACACATTCTCAATCTAACCTACCTCACAGGGTTATTGTGAGGATTAGATGGGTAAGAGGAGAATGATGTAATCTGCATTGGGTCCTCATTGCGGAGAAAGGGAGGATATAAATGAAGTAAATAAATAAGAGGGGTAGCACATAAAAGGTATATTTGTGGGTTGGTATGAAGGAGAGGGGAGGGAAAGGCTAGGGTCGCCAGGTCCCTCTTCACCACCAGCAGGAGGTTTTTGGGCAGAGCCTGAGGAGGGCGGGGTTTGGGGAGGGGAGGGACTTCAATCCCACAGAGTCCAAAGTGGCCATTTTCTCCAGGTGATCTGATCTCTCTCGGCTGGAGATCAATTGTAATAGTGGGAAATCTCTGGAGGTTGGCAACCCCAGGAAAGGCTGCTGGGTTGGGGGAGAAAGCAAGCTGAAGACAAGGTAGCAGAGAAAGGTAGGTTGGCTGGTGGGTGGAAAGGAGTGAAGGAAGCAGGAAAAGCGGAGAGACTATAGGGGATTTCAGGAGAGGGAAAGAAGATGTGGTGAGAGAGGGGGAAATGAATTGTCCCCTGCAAGGCCTTGCAGGTCCTCCTCTAGTGTACTTCAAACGCTGAGAAACACTTTGCTAGTGCAAGTACTTCTTCTAATACTTCTAAAGTGCATTACAGCCCATTCCTGAGCTGACGGCGTAGGAGAACAGCCGTTTCCCCTATGCCGTTAAACAAAAAAAAAGCCTTTTCGATGCTTTTTTTGGTTTAACTGGAGCTTTTCACCCCATTGAAAATAGCAGGCGCAGCAACGCTGTCCCGGCTGCCGGCACAAGTGGCCAAAAGGCCCACCCCCGGAACACCCCCCTGCACCGGCGCAACCTCTCTCCCCGCCCCGCACCCAGAATGCCCCCCTGCACCGGAGCAGCCTCTCTATGCCAGTGCCGGTGCCACAGAGAAGCTGCACTGGTGGAGGGGAGAGGCGTGGCTCCGTGGTGCTTGGGCGCCGGCAGAGCCACCCTCCCCGCCAGCAGAAGTGCGTGTAAGTGTGGCATAAGTGCGTGTAATCCAGCCGGCGGCGGGGTCAGGCCGCCTCCTAAGAAGTTTAGCCCCTGCCTCAGGAATGGGCTGTTAATGTAAACATGTACGACTTGAGATTCAGGCCCACGTAGAGTTTCCTATGGTGACTGTTGAAAAGCTTCTGATTTTATACTGGATGAAAATAAGCCTTCTGAATAAACCTTTTCAAATGTCATCTCACTGCTGGGACCTGAATTTGCACTCTCGATATGAGGAGCATGAACTAAACTGTCTAATAAAATTATAGTAATTTAATGCAGCATACAGTAATGTTAATAAAGTGCACATCAGCCAATTATGGCGATTAACTTAAATTCCAGAAAAGTTGTATCATTAAAGAGAGAGCATAATACATTGTGTAATTGGTTCTCAGTCTCTTATAAAAATTATCTTTTAAAACACAGAGACTTATTTTAAAATGAAAGGCTCAGCTAAATGAATGCAAATGCAAAGAACAGCTTTCACTTTCAAGTACATCCCTTGAAGAAGTAATTTTCTAAAAATTACCAAAAAATAAATCCTGCTAGTATTAACTGAAATTAATGAATATGCACAATGTGGGTTTGAGTGCTCCCTCCCAATTCTTTTAGCTCTTTTTCTTTCACTTAAACAAAATCATCTTATACCAGATTCTTCAAGAAGAGCATTTCCTATGATAAACACATTTATTAAAATGTAGATTGATGAATAGGGTTGCCAGGTCCCTCTTTGCCACTGGTGGGAGGTTTTTGGGGCAGAGCCTAAGGAGGGTGGGGTTTGGGGACTTCAATGCCATAGAGTCCAATTGCCAAAGCGGCCATTTTCTACAGGTGAACTGTAATAGCAGATCTCCAGCTATTATCTGGAGGTTGGCAACCCTATTGATGAAAAACAATGCTGTTTTAAGCATAGTTACACTTCTAAGTCCATTGATGTAAATGGGTTTAGATGGGTATAACTCTGTATCATAGGTTTCTTAGCCTACTTACTATCTGGAACTGGACTTCCCCTTCCCTGTGATGTAGTGGTTAAAGTGTTAGACTATGATCTGTAAGACCCAAGATCAAATCTCCAGTCTATCATGGAAGCTTGCTTGGTGACCTTGGGCTAGTCTCATCTTACCCTACCTTACAGGGTTGTTGTGAGGATAAAAGGGTGCAGAGGAGAACGATGCAAGCTGGTTCGGGTCCCCACTGCAGAGAAAGGTGGACTATAAATGAAGTAAGTAAATACATAAATAATAAATTCATGTCAGAGCATCATATAGCCATGTCCTATCACAGGATCTTATATGGTCTTATTGAATGACTTAGATGGCATCAGCCAATATTTGAATCAGCCCTTTGCCTCTCTTTAAAGGATTAGGATATATATGAGGCTGTGGTGTCATAAACCACTAAGTTGTATCCTTCCATTCCATTCAGCTAATAGCATAGATCTTTCTTCAGTGGAGAAATCAACAGATAATCTTACTTTCAACCAGAAGAAAAAGCAAATATTCACACGAAAGAGGTATGGGTAAATGCTAATCATTGCACAGCCTCCCATATTGGCTTGGGGGAGGGATTTCTGGATTATGTAAACATTGCTTGCTATTTTGATTGCTACTCAAACTCTGCTCCGTTTTGGTGTTGCACTTGACTGTCTGCTAAGGGCGAACATTTTGCTTAGTGCCCTCTTGGCAGAGGCTATATAAGATAATCAACATATGCGATAATCAACATCTTTGCAAAAGACAAGGGCAAGATTTGCTTGTATTCAGTGGCATGCAGCTGTGGATTGGAGGGAGGAACAGAGAGAAGCTACTCATTAAACACCTTCTTTCCCCCCAAGAATATGCATCACACTTGGAGGGGAGGAAAAGAAGAAGAAGAAGAAGAAGAAGAGTTGGTTTTTATATGCTGACTTTCTCTTCCGCTTAAGGCAGAATCAAACTGGCTTACAATCACCTTCCCCTCCCCCAACAGACACCCTGTGAGGTAGGTGAGGCTGAGAGAGAATGACTTGCCCAATGTCACCCAGCTGGCTTTGTGTGTAGGAGTGGGGAAACAAATCCAGTTCGCCAGATTAGCCTCCTCAGCTCATGTGGAGGAGTGGGGTATCAAACCTGGTTCTCCAGATCAGACTCCACCGCTCCAAACCACCGTTCTTAACCACTACACCAAACCCACATAAGAACCATACAGAGAATACTGAGATAGGGGTGGGTATAGACAAATTGTCTTCCTCTATGACAGGCAGGACTAAACCAGATGAGACAGGCATAGGTGATCCATGATAAAGTATCTGAGAACGACTAATTTAGTATAAAAGCACGCACAATTCCCCCCCAATACAAATTCCCCTTGCAACTTCTACTAGATTTTGTAGAGAAACAGGCAACCTCCAACCAAAATGTAAAGAATGATGTGGAGTCTATTGTTTAAAAAAATTCTGGAGCACAGGAGAGGGAAGCTTAAGTCTGACTGCTCTCATACTTTACTCTGATGGTTTTAGCATGTTTGTCCTAGCCTAGCTGGAAGGCAGTTGGGCTGAGATAAAAATTTTGAAATCAACTGACAATGACAAGGTAAAGCAGAGAACAGGTTTGAGTGCATCTTGCTCATAATTTTTATGTTTTGCTTAAATAAAAACAAATTTTCTCCACCCACCTCATCAGCATCCCAGAAACAGGAGAAACTAATTCATATGCCAATATTGCTTTACTTTAGTGTGAGAATTTTAGTTGTCTGTAAAATAGAACTTTTTGTCTGAAATTTGGCAGGGAGAATCTCTTCAGAGAGAGATATAGTCTCTAAGAATGCCATCCTAGTTAGGAAAAAATATTACCTGGAAAGACCCTGAATTAACTAAAATACCTCCCTTCTGATCCATTGGCACTTCAGGTTAAAAATATTTGGGATTTTCAAAGCTGCTTTCAGTGGAATTAATTTGGAAGACTATTCTCCTGCCTTTGATTCCTGGAGTTATAATGTGTAAAGCTTTTCTGTACTTGGATATTTACAACAAAACAGGTGTATAGTTATGTAATGAACTCTGGTTCTCTCATTTCATCTGCTAATTAACTGATCATATTATTCCTTACCACACTGTGGCTCTTAAACACAATGCACTTTGTGCAAATATACACAATACTAATACTTCAAATCCAAAAAAAATTGAGCCATTGCATAAATGTAGCTTTTAGTATGGAAACTATACTATATAGTATTATATATATATATATATATATATATATATATATATATATATATATATATATATATATATATATATATATATATATATATATAATAGCAACATCAAAGACATCAAGTGCAAGCCCAAGGATTGATTTATTGTTGATTACATAGTAATGCAAATTAAATCTCAACATGTTCATACAATATAATCACATGTCTACTTTGGTCTAAAGTTGAAAGACTGCGTTTATTTTCTTATCTGTTTGGTTAAACGCTTTTGTGCTATAAAAGGTCCTATTAACACAGCTGGCAAAATGTATTCCAGTATCTTGTTTAGAACATCCCAGCTATCTTTGTTTTCTCAGGAAAGGAAGAATAATTTACCACGCACATGACTAACTGGGGCAGGAAAGGGATGAAGAGATCTTTTGGCAATCAAGAAGAGGTCAAACTAGTTGGGAAACATGCTCTTTGTGTGCTCATTTATTAAAATCTTTGCAAGCCTGCCTGTTTCCCAACATTTTGGACTTTCTACTTATATGTCTCATGTGCCTTCAGTGGGTTTTTGTTCATGAACTCAGCTAATCTTGTGATCATTTCTTGCAGAGATTCAACAAATACATGTCACTGACTGTGCAGAAACAAAAAGCAAGCAATATGAGAACTGAATGCCAGCCATTTTAAGGATGTATCCAAGTATACAGGCACAAAGTGGGGATGGACTGCAACTAGCCTCCCTAGTGAGATCAGGGCCCTGCGGGACCTTCAGGAATTCTGCAGGGCCTGCAAGATGGAGCTATTCCACTGGGGTTATGGTTGAGGCCAGCAATGGTTCTCGTTATAATTACTGGCCTCCCTAGTCCTCCCCCCCCTTCCCCGCTGCTGAGCACCACACTTCTATACCACTTTAGGGGGTGGTTAGATTCATCTGCCGCCTGCAGATTGCTATTTTTGGAGTTTTAGCGCCATTGGGGACATTATTGAGCTATTTTAAATTGTATTTTAAATTATATTTTTAAATGGGTTATTGTTTTACTATATTTTAGATTGTGTAAGCCGCCATGAGCCTGACCTTCGGGTTGGGGAGAGCGGGGTAGAAATGTAATAAAATGAATGAATGAATAAATAAACTGATCTTGTGATTGACAGCAAGTACTAGGTCGCTCTCATAATCCAACCATAGCCTCAGGGAATAGGTGCCTCTAATCCAGGAACTGAGATTCAAGGTTGTTATTTGTTACTTTAAGTTATTACTGAGACATGACCTGGCACTGTAGTGCAAGGACCTTACTTCATATGTGCCAAGCTGCTGGGCATGGGGGGGAAATCATCAAAATAATCCAATCAGGAACTTGCCATGCTGGTAGCTGAGGATGAGTGGTCAAGATGGGCTTACTGGGGGAATGTTCAGCAGTTCACCAAGGATCTGATATGTTAAATAGACAGAATTCAATGGTCAAGGTCTAAGTTCTTTGTTGCAAACTGTTGCTGAATGCCTAGAACAAAGTATTTACAAGGTTCTATACATCTTGTGTTTTACCAATAATCTCATATAGGGCTGTCGATTCGGTTCGTTCCGAACTGAAAAACAGCCGAATTTACCCTGATTCGGCAGTTTTTAGTTCGGATGGAACCGAATTCAAAAAAGGCGGGAAAATGGGGAGCCGAATTCAGCGAGTTTGGGGTGTTCATCAAATAAATTCGGCAAATTTGGGGTTCGGCGCAGCAGCATAACCATCAGTTAGTAAGCAGCATTCTCCCCCGGCCAATCGGTGGCCAAGCTGGGTCTTCTTCTGGCCAATCAGCCGCAATTGAGTGCATGAGCCCAGCTGCTGCGCGGCCCGGGGAGAGAATGAGAGAGTAACTGTTTGTGTGTGAGAGAGATCCCCCTTGGGGGGGTGCATGTGCACTTTCGAGCCATTCTGTGGCTGCAGGGGGCGTATTTTTTGGGGGGTAGAGCCCCCAAACTTTCAGCATAGCTTCAGAGGACCCTTCTTGAAAGAACCCCCAAGTTTTGTGAAGATTGGGTCGGGGGGGCTGAGATATGGGCCCCGAAAGGGGTCCCCCCTCTTTAATGTGCATCTCTGACAATGGGGGTTTGCAATTAGCAGAGCTTGCCGCCCATGCCCAAAGCTCCCAGCCCCGACAAACAGCTGAGCTGCGGGGAGCAAGGGCGGGGCAGGTGCAAAGAAGTTGGAACAGAAGACATCCACAGTAAGACCTGTTTTGGGGCTTTTCTCTATAATTTTTCTCCTGTGTGTGTGTGTGTGGGGGAAGCAGAATCTGTATGTGTGTGGGGAGGGAGCAGTTTCTGTGGGTGGGGGGGAAGCCAAAGGGGGCTTTCGCCTGTTCTGCCTGGGGTGTGTGTGCCCCCTCGAGTCCCTCTCTCCCTGGTTTGAGGGGGGGCTTCAGTTGTGTGTCCTCAGGTTTTCTCTCATTCATAAGATCGGTTAGGTCTATTTTGATGCTTGCTCAAAACTGGTTTTCAAATTGTGACTTAAACAATGCATCTTCCTGGTCCTGAGTCCGATGCAAAAGGGGAAATTCCACCCCCTCCTGCTCATTTAGCGTGCCTCTGTCCCTTTCCATGGTTTGCAAACTCCCAGGCATCACGTGTTGCTTTGCATGGTTGCAAACGTGTTGCTTTGCATGGTTTGCATGGTTGCAAACGTGTTGCTTTGCATGGTTTGCATGGTTGCAAACCTGTTGCTTTGCATGGTTTGCAAACTTCTTCACACCTGCCCCGCCCTTGCTCCCCACAGCTCAGCTGTTTGTCTGGGCTGGGAGCTTCGGGAGTGGGCGGCAAGCTCTGCTAATTGCAAACCCCCATTGTCAGAGATGCACATTAAGGAGAGGGACCCCTTTCGTTTCGGACCTATACCCCAAAAAATGCCCCCCCGGAGCCGCGGAAAGGCATGATTGTGTTTTTAATGGCTTTATTCGGCTGAATTTTTCCCCGAACTCCGGATCTCATGCCCCAAAGTGGGGGGATTCGAGCTTCAGCATATCCCGAATAAAAACGGGCCGAATTTTGCCGAATCTGAATTTTACTGAATTTTTTTTCTTCAACAACCCTAATCTCATACTTGTCTCTTAAATATTCGATTAGGCTGGATGATAAGTACTTGGGATTCCCGGTGATGTGCTTGCTTTTCGTTCTCTCTGTCATTTATGATAATGACATACCGGCATACCTTGGAGATTTTGCTTCACCATGAAAGTCATGCTGTGAACTCGGGGCAGTTACAGTACAATTCTAAGCAGATATACCATTGTCATCTCAGGGTGTAACACTGTTTAGGGTTGCACCATCACTCTCTCTGACTAACACCTCACTACATTGTTGTGAGGATAAAATAGAAGAAGCCGGAAGTTACCCTGAGCTCCTTGGAAGAGGGGCAGAATCATGGAAGTGTCATTACGTCCAGCTATCTACTGCTTCCAAGTTCAGTGCACAAATGCAGGTCCCCATCACTTGCCCTTGGGTCTTCCCTAACAAGACTACCACCACCACCACCACTGCTAAATCCTCTGTATGGTAAATTGGCTTCATGCTACAACAAATAACAACCGTACATAAACAGAACATTGTTCTTCCTGTTCTTTCAGTCGATCATGACTCCACTTTAACTGTGTATGTGAACCACCATGTAAACCTTTCAGCCATTTTAGCTGAATGATGACTGTTTTAATCCAAGCATTTTGATTAAACTGAACTGTGAACTGGGCTCAAGTCATTCAGTAAAAGTAACCCCCTCAAGTCTCCGTTGATGGGAAAACAAATAATTATAGGCCAGAGAGTTGTCGTTTATGCAAAAAGGGAGGGGGCAGAGGCTAGATTTTCAAATGTCATCATGGAATATTTGATTTTAGACACCTTGTTTTGGGCTGCTAGAGGAACATTCTGCATAGGACTCGTAGGTATTAAAGACTATAGAGAAGCACAATTTCAGAGAAAAATCTGCATGAGTAGGTGACATATTTGATAAGCTTCATTCATTCCTGCATTGCACATCACTGTAGCAGTTAGCATACTGAGGTGAGAGAACAGATTCACATCTTTAAAAAAATCAAACAGGGACATGGTAGAAAATACTCATTATGGTGTTCAGAACTGTGACACCTTATTAGAGATTTTTTTTGTTACAGCTCAATGACCCTGAAATAATTAACACTAAGTATCACTTAACAAAATTGCTAATCTATGGTATCTGACACAGAAAAAAAGATTTTTTTAAAGACCATCATGATGAATCACAAAGCTTTTAACTTTCCTTTAAAAAAAAATCACACAATTTTCCTACGTGGCTGCCAGTAAGCTGTGAGGTGAGGTGAACCCCAATATTGGGACTTCTTTTCCAAGTATTTCACCATAGGTTTCTGAAGGGCCTTTCTATGCTACCAATCTGTCAGCAACATGTGCTAGGAATGTGATCCCTTGGTCTTAGACACTTTTCCTGAGCTATGCTGCTGACTACAGTGTGCGGTTGAGCTAGTGTTAGGGTTTGGTGTAACATGGAAAGGTATGCTTGATAGGATCACAGCCTCCTTCTTCAACTAGTGGCAAATTAGATGCCAGCAGGTTATAGAATTTCGTATTCAAGGATAGGATTCTGAAATCCATGTTGAATCTGTGGACAAGTCAAATCACATTAAGTCGGCATATAGGTTTTCTGTCAGTCCAAAATGAGGAATATTGTAGTATAGCCTGAAGTCAAAATAAAAAGGAAAATGGAGAAATATTGTTCCCCCTCCCTGATTAGTTTTCCAGATGAAAATCTACCATTGGCAAGTCCCTTGAAGGCTCCTCTAAATCTAATATAAGTTCATCACTCTTGAGTAGCATTGAGAACAATCAATAATACCACCAGTGTTTCTCCAAATACATTGGATCTTTAAATAACATAAAACAGTATCCTTGATAGATGTTTGGTGCAACCTAACAGAATAATACCCTTCAAGGACTTCAGTGGTTGCACTGGTAGCAACTGGACACCTCAGAAGTAGAAGATTGTTCCCAGTGACAGTGGCTTCCTATTATAATGGGAGCACGTGCAACACTGTTACTGTGTGCCATTGTTCAGCAACGAGGTCCCAGGCGTGCTGAACAGAGGCTGGTTTAGTCACCTTGGTTGATGACCTCTACCAGGAACAAGACAGGGGAATGTGATCCTGCTAGTTCTGCTGAATCTCTCAGAGGACTTCAACACTATCAACGATAGTATCCTACTGAGCTGCCTCTTAGCACTGGGACTACAGGGCACCATGTTATGGTGTTTCAAGTCCTGTCTGGGAGGCTGTCTCAGAGGGAGATGCTGGGGGTTTCCTGCTCTGCCACATGGCCATTGGGATTCCACAGGGTTTGATCTTATCCCCCATGCTTTGTAATATCTACATGCAGCCACTGGGAGAGGTCATCAGGAGGTTTGGGCTTTGGTGTTACCAATATGCAGATGATACCCAGCTCTACCTTTCTTTCCCAACTAATTCCAAGAATGTTGTTGTTGTTTTGAACTGGTGCTTTGAGTCAGCAATGGTCTGGATGAAGGTGAACAAGCTGAAACTGACAAGTCAGGGGTTCTCTGGGTTAGTAAAGAGGCAGACCTGGTACTTGAGAACTTGCCTGTCTTGGATAGGGTTATACTCCCCTTGAAAAGCCAGATTCACAGCTTGGGATTGCTACTGGACACAGCATTAACTGTAGAAAACTAGGTAGCTGCAGTGGTTCAGAATGCTTTTGCCCAGCTTTGGCTGGCGCATCAACTGCATCTGTTACAGTCAGATGAAGCCACAGTGATCGAAGCCTTACAGCCCATTCCGGGGGTGGGTGGGGAGTGAGCCGTGGCGGCCAGGATGGCACAGCTGAGAGGCCTCCGCGAAGGCTTCCCGGCCACTGCAGAGGGGAAAAAAACCTTTTTTCCTTGAAATAAAAAGCCTTTTTTTCCTGATATAAAAATTGGAAAAAGGCTTTTTTCCCCCATGAGGAAAGGGAGCCTATGCCACTTCAAAAGATGGTGCAGGCCAGCTGGAGACCCGGGAGGCATTCCCAAGCTGGAAGGGGTTAGGAAACTGACTAGAGTCAGCTCCACCCCTGGGAACCCCCCCAGGAACCCCCTCATGCCGGCGCTGCCATACTCTTCCAGGATTTAGTTCCAGGGGAGGCTATGCCAGTGGAGGAGCCCTGTGTGCTGTGTGCTAGAGCCGACAGGAAATGCCCCCCATGCCAGCGTAAGTGCCCCTTATTCCATGATAAGAGGGCACTTACACTGGTGTGGGGTCACGCTGCCTCCACACCATTTTCAGCCCTCAATCTCAGGAATGGGCTGTTAGTTACATCTAAACTGGACTGTTGCAATACACTCTATTTGGGGATACCCTTGAAGAGTGTACAGAGGCTACAGCTAGTACTGAATGCTGTGGCTAGATTGCTGGTTGGGGCCAGCCATTAAGAGCATCCACTCCTGAGCCCAGTTCGAGGTGTTGGTTTTGACCTTTAAAACCCGGCATGGCTTGGGACCAGGGTATCTCAACAACTGCCTTCTCCCATATGCTCCTGGTGAGAATTAAGTTCATAGAGAGAGGCCCCCCTGACTGTCTCATCAATCAAAGAAGCTCATTTGGTGGGTACACGAGGGAGGGCCTTTTCTGTGGTGGCCCCATGATTATGGAACAGGCATCTAGAGAGTGGTAAATCCAAGGCAAAACCTTCCATGCATAAATGGCCATAGTTTTATTTAGGACTGCATTTGGGTAAGTTCACAAGCAGTCCTGAGTTGTGATTTTAAGTTGTGGCTTTTATGTTTTTAATGTATTTTATTTTTATTTATTTTTATTTCTGTTGTAAGCCACCTTGAGCTCCATAAGGGAGAAAGGCAGCTAATCAATATTTTAAATAAATAATTATCACAATAGTCTAGAACCCTAGATGCAGCCTTAAAAACCCAATGTGTGAGACAAATGAATATGGAAACATCCAGATGATAGAAGTCAACTGTGGCATATGTTCTCCATAGCTGGTCCCTACCAGCAATCTAGCCCCATCTATGCTGCGTTCTGCAGGCTGTTCCAGTCAGGTCTTCTCTGAAGAAGTGCCCTCAGGTCTAGATAGCGTGGCTTGGTAGCATCAATAGGTGCCGGCAGTCAGGCATTGGAGGCAAGGAACTGGAGCTGGCACACAGGCTTGCACCAAGTAGACCAGTTGATCCAGCAAGGCAGCTTTCCCTATCCTCAGCTTAAATAGGCTGGGAAGTAATCAGGCTCAGCTGCCCTACTGGCAGGTGTTGAGCTTCTGTGGCTGCACTGTGATTGGGCCAGGATCCTGCACACAATTATTCTCCTGCTCCAGCTGTGGGATGGGGTTGTCTGCAGTCAAGCGTTTTACCTCCTTAGGGTCATCTTCTGACATTACTCTTCCTGCAGAGTGAGAGTGTTCCCTGGAGGGCTAGGGGCCTGAGTCCTGCCCAGCAGAGTCCTGGTGACTGTTTCAGAAGCTGGCGGCCAGGCCTTCATTGCAGGCTCAGGCGGGATGGCTTCTGGTGCTGCTGGACCATAGTTAGCGGGTGTCTCAGCGATGTTAAGCTCTCCTTGGTCCTGCTGGTCCTCCTCGGCTGTTGGCCTTGGCTCCTTGGGCTTGTCTTCTGAGGATTTCGAATCTTAAGTCACAGAGCTGGTCAGTGGTGTTCGTGGCAACAGCATTCTGCACTAGCTGCAGCTTATGAAAACTCTTCAAGAGTGGCCCAAAGTATATAGCATTTCAACAGTCCAGTCTAGATGTAACTAAGGTATGGATCACTGTGGCTAGATATGACTGACCCAGGAACAGACACAGTTGCTGTACCCCGAGCCACAGCAGCCACCTGGTTTTCTAATGTGACCGCTGTGTCAAGTGGTTTCCAAGGCTTATTTTGCCATTTGGCATTTGCCTAGGGGCCACAAGTTCAGACATCACAAAATCAGATTAGAGAAGCTGCTTGTTTGCAGAAGGAATGGTTAACGTGATTGACTTTGGGACATTTGAAATAACCTTTTGGCATTTAGAAGGGAAAAAATGTACAGCAGCCAGTTACATCTCTGGTGAGATATGAACTATATTCACTACATAAAAGGCAATCCACATCAGAGATCCATTTTCAAAACGGATCCCAACGGGAAGTCAAGACTGCAGCCTAGAGAAATGTCTGATTTCCTAATCTCTCCATTGCAGAAAGGGTGCCAGGTCCTTTTTGACATCATTAAGCCAAGCTGCATGCCCTTCAGCTGCGGTAAGATGCCAAATTCCTTGGATTCATAAGGACTCCTATGGGAAAGATTCCCCCAAAAAATGAGTCCACGTGTAGCCTGCTGGCCATCAACAAATGGCTTACTGTACCCTCATGAGTTGAGGGAGGCAATCTATATGCAATATAACATTCAGCAGGGAAATTTACTGGTAGTAAAAGGAGAGAAACATTAAGGTTTTGCAATGTAAGAAAATGCAAACTCAAAAAAGGTCTCTCTGAAGCCAGGCCATCAATCTACACACTAACAGTGCAGTCCTAAGCACGGTTATACCTGTCAAAGACCATTGCCTTCAGTGAACTTAGCAGGGTGCAATGTGCCCCTTTGTTTCAAAATTCAGTCCTGATCCCCAATTAAGTCTGCAATCCTATCACATTTACTTGGAAATAGGTTCCATGAGCTCAGGAGGACTCATTTCTTAGTACACATGATTAGAATTGAGCCTCCTCCTCTCACTAACAGGATTATGACAGCCACAAATCACCTTAGAAAAGTACTGAAGGGTGGTTGCACATATTATACTTTCTAAAAGCAAAGTTGATCATTGAATGCTTATCAGGAGGTGACAAATTGGGGAGAGTGTGAAGCACATGCAGCCACAGATATATGCGCTGTATAATTTTTTCTCTGGTGTCCACACAGGGACAACTGCTACCCCAGGCAAGAGTGTGAGAAGCAAAATTCCCAGATTGATCTAAAGTATCTTATCCAAATGATTCTTCTGCTGCGGGGTACGGTTAGGAACCAAAAATGTAAACATTAGCTACAGGCTACTTGACAGAGCCTACCTGCATTGTCATTCCTTCAGCAGTTTTCAAAAATAACTCTTATATTCAAGTGCTCTATGAATTTGGAGACCAGGATTATTCCATAATGGGCTTTCTACTTAAGCAATCGAGTTTTGCCTTTGTATGAGACACAGTGGCTGCATTTCAAAACTCACCAATTGTTTAAGAGAACATTATCCTACCACTTGCATTATTCATGGGATGTCAGAGTGTTACCAAGAATTCTGAGTTCATTGTGAAGTTAACTTACCCAGAAGGAAAGTTCTTCACCACAGTCAATTTACGGCTATATTAACAAAATGTGTAACTTACTACTATTATTTTGTTAATAGCCCCTATCAATGAATTGTAGTCATTAACAGAGTTTTTATTTTAAAGCTGACAATTCCCATGCAAAAGAGAGATGATCTTTGCCTCCCCCCCGCCCCCAGGAAAGAATAGACAGCATACTAGTTCCCAAATATCAGAGCAGTTAATTGTCACACTTCAGATTAGGGTTGCCAGATCCCTCTTTGCCACTGATGAGAGGTTTTTGCGGTGAAGCCTAAGGAAGGCAAGGTTTTGGGAGGGGAAAGACTTCGATGCCATAGAGTCCAATTGCCAGAGTGGCCATTTTCTCCAGGGGAACTGACCTATATCGGCTGGAGATCAGTTGTAATAGCAGGAGATCTCCAACTACTACCTGGAGGTTGGCAACCCTACTTCAGATCCACCTGTCCATTCCAAATTTCCCATTTACTAAAACAGAACTTCACAAGCAGAAGTATTTTAAAGTTTGGAATACAGAGCTAAAAATAACCCTAATCTAGTCCTGCTGGGTTTTAAGATTATAAACCATGCCTACCAAGTGTGTGTTTAATCATAGGGCACATCTGCACTCATTTTGGTAAGCTTTGCATGGGCTGATTCGGTATAACTTTAAGAAGCACATACATACCCATACATAATCCATGCAAAAGAAGCTGCTAGTACAGATAGCACCACTTACCCACAGTCCACATTCTTGAAAGATGTACAAGTTCCTTTATAAATGTATAATTTCTCTGGGCGTTGTTCATTTTATTTCCAGTAAAGGCACATAATCAAAATTTAGACATTTCTGTATGTTTAGTTTTGAGCACACAAACTCCAGGCAACAATTTCAAGACTTGCATGAATATCCAGGAGGTTCATTTAACAGTGGTTAATTATCACTAAATGCCCTTGTCAGTTCATGGTTGACAATGATCACATTTTCTGAGCAGCTTTTCTATGAGTTTATGATGCACAGGAGGGGGGAACTTCACAGAAATACATAGAAGCTTTCACAATAATTCTGAAGGCTTGAAAAATCTCCCAGGCCTTCTGATTCCATGTGACTATTAAAGGCTGACCCCTCCACACTACATAAGCAGTGTATTTAAGCAGTAGTAAAAGGATAATTTCCCCCACTCTTTTAATACCTGCATATGAATGAAATGGGGATTCTTAGTTAGCAATATAAATTAAAAACCAGTGGATTAACTATTTCAGATCTCTGGTGTGAATAAGCTAAGGTACAAAGTGTAAAAAACAAAACAAAAGGTTGCTCCACTGTATGCCACAAGAGGACCAAACTGATGTAAGAGCACCATTGTTCTTGAACAACTCTAAGATTGTTTTCAGATGGGTTGTTTAATCCATTTTTTTGTATCTGAAGGAGGGTTTTGTTTTGCATTTCAGACCGGCAGGCTTTTTAAACTGTTGATTCTGATGGTAAATGGCTTTTTTCTTTCTTATTTCAGATGTCTTTAAAGCGCAAGCATTGTTGCCCCCTTTTTATGATGGTTTGATTGATTCTTTGTGAAAACAGGCTTCGTTGTGTGGTTGTGCATCATAGTCATGAGAGATGCAACCTGAGCCATTTCATAGGGCTTTGTAATGAGCTGCTTTATTTTCCCTACCCATCCAGTTTTGTGCTATATCAATGTATTGATGTTTCTAGATAGCACAAACTGCAAAAGAAGGGCAACAACAACAACAACAAAAACAGGCACCACAGGAAAACACAGCACCATCTGAAATTCAAAATCTGATCCAAATGCACTGTGCATACAGTTTAAATAGCCCATCTGAAAGTGTCCTCTTTGAATTGAAATAACCTTGATTTTACAATATTCAAAACTGAACCTGATTCAAAATAGAATAAAGTCTTCATGTTCATGTGCCCTGATTTAAGGGAATGCACTGACTTTTCTAAATAGGACAATATGGACCTGTGTCCACTGCTGCTCAGCTTCTGCTTTACCACTCTCCTTGTAACTAGATACATGCAGTGCCAGCACTATAGCCAGTCCCATAGAATGGTATTACTATGCAATTACTATGGGCTGAAAAACAGAAAGAAAGGAAGAAAAGGTAAGGGTGGTAGGAGAGAACTAGAATGGCAAAACAGAAAGACCTGTAAAATTTATGCATGGGTACTTTCACTCATGTTTCCCCCTGGTCTGTCTCAGTTGTTTCTTGGAGTTAAGCATGAGCTTTCTGTCCATTAGAGATGGCCTCACAGCCAGCCCTCACAAATCCCGAGACTTTCTATTCCTCTATTAACCCGATTCTCCGATAAACCCGGACCAAAAATAAGCCGAAAAAAGCCATTTTGGCAAATTTCAGGTTTGGTTTTACCAAATTCCAAAGCCGAATTGGCCATTCCCCCAAAAAGCTGGGTAATTATCTGGCTTTTTCAGGTTCTCCCCAGGCTTTGCAAAGCTCCTGGGGGCATTTTTTGAGGTAGAGCCCCCAAACATTCAGTGTAGCCTGCAGGGATTTTCCTTGCAAGAACCTCCAAGTTTGGTGAAGATTGGGTTGGGGGGTCTGAAGATAGGGGGTCTGGAAGAGGTCACCCCCTCCCACCTCCATACAGAAGCATTGGAAGGTAAGAGATTCTCTGTTCACTAACTGGCTAATGCTTGTCTATGGAGGAGGGAGGGGGCAACCTCTCCAGAGCCCATAACACCGGACCTCCTGACCCAATCTTCACAAAACTTTGGGGTTCGTGCAAGGAGAGTCCCTGAAAGCTACCCTGAAAATTTGGGACCTCTACCCCCACCCCCAAATCCCCTTTTTATTATATTATGGGAATTTCCCATTAGCTGACTTCCGCAGGATTGCGTCTATGGAGCGAAAGTCAGCTAATGGAAAATTCCCATAATAGAAAAAAAGGGGATTTTTTTGCGAAGCTCCTGTGGGGGCATTTTTTTACTTATGCATTATAATAGCATAGAGATTTTTAGAATCTATAAAAATGCAAGGATGTATAAAATTTGTAATACAGTGTAACCCTAAACAGACTTCTACTATTCTTAGCCCATTGATTTCAACATACTTAGAGTAATGCAACTCTGCTTGGGATTGCATTGATACACACACACACAGAGAGAGAGTTTTATTACTGAGATGGAGTTCTGCTTCAGAAAGAAGATGTACAGATCAGGCTCAAAACACTGTATTTTGCATTGGTAGCATGGCTCCCATGTTCTTCATCATTGGCACTGAATCCTGTTGTCAATAAATGGCTCTAGTTCATTTCCTTATAATTAATCATTATAATAAGAAATCATTTCCTTATAATTAGCAACTTGATGGCAGGTAACCTGCCAAAGAGTGGATAATTTCCTTAATACCTTTGGGCACAGGGAAGTAGGTAATCCCAGCTCACCTTTAGATCAAAGGAAAAAGCTTTTTTTTACTGCCATGGAAATACTATTTTTTTGCTTTCTATATGGGATATTTCACTGAGCCTTCTTGCACCATTTTAAGCATGTAGCACATCATGTGCTTTGAACTTTACAAGTTCCAAATAAACGTATGACGTTCGAAGTATTGTCCTAGAAATATTAGTCATATCAGTACTTGTTTTGACTTTCTTGTCAACTTCTGGTGGACCCTTGAAATCAACACATTTGCATGAAGTTTAATGGGATTTGCTTGGCAGTAAATAAAAGTATAGCTCTTTCATATCTTATTTACAAGCATCTTTAACTTTGGGCTTGTGGTTTGATTGTTAGTTAGTGGTTTCTTAAAGGCACTGTAAATCTTAAATCTCATGACTGGAGGTGAGGAAGAACTGAGGAGAAAAGGGAATCCTATTTAAAAAAAACAGGGAAATTATCAAATTTAGAAACAAATGTGAAAGTTTTGTCTATGGACACATGAACACATGAAGATGCCTTCTACTGAAACAGACCCTCGGTCCATCAAAGTCAGTCTTGTCTACTCAGACTGGCAGCGGCTCTCCAGGGTCTCAGGCTTAGGTCTTTCACATCACCTACCTGCCTGGTCCCTTTAACTGGAGATGCCATTGGGGATTGAACCTGGGACCTTCTGCATGCCAAGCAAAGGTTCTGCCACTGAGCCACATGCCCCCTGGATTGCCAAATCAGCATCTTTTGGACCATTCAAAGGTCTTATCAAGTGGTGGGGAGTCCTTGGGGGGCGGGCGACGGGACTGAAAACTGCTGGCGGGAAGCAGCCTCTTTAACTGCAGAGCACAGAAAACTGTAGACAACCAAAGAGCTCTTAATAAACCATCCAACCGTCTATGTATTAATGCCATCTGCTAACATTCACTTACTAATAGGGCTGTTGATTCGGTTCGTCCCGAGCCGAAAAACAGCCGAATTTCCCCTGATTCGGCGGTTTTTAGTTCAGATGGAACTGAACTCAAAAAAGGCGGGAAAACGGGGAGCCGAATTCAGAGAGTTCAAGGTGTTCGGCAAATAAATTCGGCAAATTCGGGGTTAAGCGCAGCAGCATAACCGTCACTTAGTAAGCAGCATTCTCCCGTGGCCAATCGGTGACAAGCTGGGTCTTCTTCTGGCCAATCAATCGCGATTGAGTGCATGAGCCCAGCTGCTGCATGGCCAGGGGAGAGAAAGAGAGAGTATCTGTTTGTGTGTGAGAGAGATCCCCCTTGGGGGGGGGGTGCGTGTGAACATTCGAGCCATTCCGTGGCTGCAGGGGGCGCATTTTTTGCGGTAGAGCCCCCAAACATTCAGCATAGCTTCAGAGGACCCTTCTTGAAAGAACCGCCATGTTTTGTAAAGATTGGATCAGGGGGGCGAAATATGGGCCCCGGAAGGGGTCCCTCCCTTAATATGCATTTTTATTCCATTTACAGCACACATTCGCACCATTCCGTGGCTGCAGGGGGTACATTTTGGGGAGTAGAGCCCCAAACTTTCAGCATAGCTTCAGAGGACCCTTCTTAAAAGAACCCCCAAGTTTTGTGAAGATTGGGTCGGGGGGGCTGAGATATGGGTCCCGAAAGGGGTCCCCCCTCCTTAATATGCATCTCTGACAATGGGGGTTTGCAATTAGCAGAGCTTGCCGCCCATGCCCAAAGCTCCCAGCCCTGACAAACAGCTGAGCTGCGGGGAGCAAGGGCGGGGCAGGTGCAAAGAAGATGGAACAGAAGACATCCACAGTAAGACCCGTTTTGTGGCTTTTCTCTATAATTTTTCTCCTGTGTGTGTGGGGGGGGGGGGAAGCAGAGTCTGTGTGTGTGTGTGGAGGGAGCAGTTTCTGTGGGTGGGGGGGAAGCCAAAGGGGGCTTTCGCCTGTTCTGCCTGGGGTGTGTGTGCCCCCTTGAGTCCCTCTCTCCTTGGTTTGAGGGGGGGGGGCTTCAGTTGTGTGTCCTCAGGTTTTTCCTCATTCATAAGATCGGTTAGGTCTATTTTGATGCTTGCTCAAAACTAGTTTTCAAATTGTGACTTAAACAATGCATCTGCCTGGTCCTAAGTCCGATGCAAAAGGGGAAATTCCACCCCCTCCTGCTCCTTTAGCGTGCCTCTGTCCCTTTCCATGGTTTGCAAACTCCCAGGCATCACATGTTGCTTTGCATGGTTGCAAACGTGTTGCTTTGTATGGTTTGCATGGTTGCAAACCTGTTGCTTTGCATGGTTTGCAAACTTCTTCATACCTGCCCCGCCCTTGCTCCCCGCAGCTCAGCTGTTTGTCGGGGCTGGGAGCTTCGGGAGTGGGCGGCAAGCTTTGCTAATTGCAAACCCCCATTGTCAGAGATGCACATTAAGGAGGGGGACCCCTTTCGTTTCGGACCTCTACCCCCAAAAATGCCCCCCCCGGAGCCGCAGAAAGGCGCAATTGTGTTTTTAATGGCTTTATTCGGCCGAATTTTCCCCCGAACTCTGGATCTCATGCCGAATTGCACGGACCTGAAGTATGGGAGTTTGGACTTCGGCATTTCCCGAATAAAAATGGGCCGAATTTTGCCGAATCTGAATTTTACCAAAAAAAAATTTTCAACAGCCCTACTTAGTAATCTGTGCTGTTTCCCCACCGATGTGGCTATTAGGCATGATTTGATCCTAGCCATGCCCTCTTTATAAATATGCTTCCAGTCTGGGAAGTTTGATGGGCTTGGTGAAAAAGATGGATAGTGTTTGAGGCTGCAAGAAAAAGGAAAAAAAGTTTGCAACATGTGAATTCACATCTCCCTGGTCTTGTTATGTGACAATTTGAATTGCCCATAGAGCAAGGATGTTTTCTCTTATCTTCTTGACATGTTTGGGATAAATTCATCAGTGTGAGTACAATGTCTGAGAATGCGTGGGAAGTTACACCAGGAAATGTTTCCTGACCAATGGAATTGACTATTGAATAGACATCCTAAGGCAGTTAGCCTTAATTCTGATATTAGAGTTTGACTGAAGTGTGTTGTCGTTTTTGAGGAAGATATGATTCCACACCAAATTGGACTCTTTTGGGGCCAAACGAGACATTCACTTTTTAAAAGAGTTCCTCGCAGCTACACAGCAGCTGCAGGCAATTGCTATTTGAAAATAAAACAAAGCCTCTTTGTGCTCAGAAATCTGTTGCAGATTGAGGAAGGGCTCCTGCCTGTATGAAAACAGCTCTGGGGAGGAGTTATTTGCCCATTTTTGTTGATCTATGTGTAGTATTCTGTGCACATCGAGCAGCAAACACAGGGAAATAATGTCCCCCAGAACTGTTTTCAACACAGAAAACAGCTGGTGGGGGGGCAGGCATCCTTCCTCCCCCCCACACTGGTGTTCTGAGCCCAAATACACCCTGCTTTATTTTTATATAGCTATTCCACACAGCTGCTGTGTGTGACTGAAGGAAGCTGAGTAGGGTCTGGAGAACCCAGATCCAGCTCTTTTAAAGAGTGAACATAAATTGCCAAAAATGTATGGTATTTGGTATGGCAGTTATTAATGACAGCTAGAATGATGATAACAAAATACTGGAAATTGCAACAGCTACCACATTTGGACTGGTGGTATCAGAGGATTTGGAAAATAATGTTGATGGACAAAACATTTATGTGTAAACAAGACAGAGAGGATAAGGTCTTCAAACAGAGGTGGATGCCTTTCATTATTTTTTGGAACTCGAGATACTCCAGTGAACACTAAAATATTAAACTGGATATTAATTATGCATAGTATAAACTTGAATAAGAATGGAATTAAGCCATTTCAGATGTATAGAACAGATAATGGTTATCGTAGTAGATAGTTTGGATTTGTATGTTCAGCCCTGTTTATTTTGTAAAGAAATGGAAATAATAAAAATTTCTATAAAAAGCAAACATCTAGTTTGACTCCTAGTGATTAGGTTGAAAGATGGAGAAACAAACAATTTGCACACTTGGTTGAGACCTATGATCCAGAATCTCAGCCAGAGCCTAACAGTGTAGCCCTAAGCAGTGTTACACCCTTCTAAGCCAACTGTAATGGTTAGCATGGCATTGTACATTACTTAGATTTTTTTTACTGCAGTAGTTCACTGTTCTTTAAAAGTGACTCGGTTCTTTGGCACTGGCAGTTGCTGCCCAGAAAACTGTGAAGAAGCACACGGTTATATACCCTCATTCGAACTGAGTGTCTGGATCATGGCCAGGAGCCGAGGAACATTTTCGGAAAATCCCT
Source organism: Euleptes europaea (assembly GCF_029931775.1). Lineage (NCBI taxonomy): Eukaryota > Metazoa > Chordata > Lepidosauria > Squamata > Sphaerodactylidae > Euleptes > Euleptes europaea. The sequence continues at coordinate 40,465,976 of NC_079323.1, forward strand.
AATTCCATTCAAGCCAGTAATATTTTGTTCTTGACCGTGGAGGATGTTTTTCACTTCCTGAGTACAACAAAGTGAAACCATCTCATTAAACCCTTGGCATGTTCATTTTTTCTATGGGAATTTCCCTCTTTTACTGCTTTCAACAGTCCCCCTTTTCCTATTCCATTTATAAATGAGTTCTCAGTCTTGCATACATAAATACTGTTGACAAGAACAGTGTGAATCTTCTCCCTTTGATAAAAGGACATCATAAGGGTTTTTCCAGCAACACTGCTTTATGTCATATTGATGTTAGGGAGTGCTCGCTTCTTGAGGCATGAGGTTTTTATACATAATGAGACTTAATAGTCTAAAAGAGCCATCTCTGTATTTCTCTATTAGTTCACATTAGTGTATGTTTCATTCAAACAGTAGTGGGAGGCCGTGGGTTGCAAGGAGGCAGCCCGTTTTGAAAACTCCAGCTCTCTGCTCCTTTCATCATATTATTACAATGGTAGTGGGTGAAGCATGGGCCGCAAGGGGAAAATCCTGATAAAAGATTCATTCTGTCTCATTTCCATTCTTTTTTATTTTTTTTGGTGCTGCTTTATTGAGTCATCATCCTCTGAGCTGCTCACTATTTATGATATGCACAAAATACATAATTAATTGTCCAATTCAACACCACTAGCACTGTGGCCTCTGACAGTCTTCCATTTATCTAAATTGTGTTCTTCTTTCTTTGGATTTATACTGTTGCTTATGAAATTAATTTGGTCAAATCCCCCCAGAGGTTGAAGAAGGCAAACCACTCTTTCATTTTCATTGAAGCCATTGTTATTGGATTTGAAAATCTCCTTTTAAACAAAGAATACATTTGCATACATTAGCAGTTAGCAAGTTTTAAACTATGAGCCTTATAAAAATTCTTCAAGACATATTCTTGAAATTAAAGTGTGTGTGTTCTTTCAATGCTTTTGGTTTTAAACAATGGAAACTTTTACTGATCCTTAATTCAAAATATTGATATTTTCCCTTTTCTCTTCATTCCCCTCCCCAAGCAGGTTGCTTCTTTCTTTTTATGGAGTGTTGATCTATACAACCAATACATAAATACAAATATGTCTAGATTATACACACTCATAGACTAGTCTGGTAAACCACTTCTTATACATGTATGATTCATTCCCATATTTGGACACTTGATAATACATACTTTCTGTCTGTCTGTTGATCTACCTGACTGTTTGTAAACTAACAATGATGCTGTAGAACAGAGACAGTCCAGAGAAAACATTATAAGAACTAATAGAATATGTATGCCCATGCACGTTGGCTTTAATTTAACAGTCTAGTGAAGTTCAGAGTCCACAGAGATGAGTCCTGACTGCATGTTGGTGATTTTACACAGAGGTATTCCAATGGTTCTGAGAGTCAGCATGGTGTAGTGGTTAAAAAGTCAGACTAGGACCTGGGAAACCCAGGTTCGAATCCATATTCATGCCATGGAAGCTTGCTGGGAGACTTCCAAGTAATGCCAGGGTCATGATGTGGAGGCAGGCAATGGTAAATCACCTCCAAACGTCTCTTGCCTTGAAAACCCTATGGGGCCACCATAAGTCAACTGTGATGTGACAGCACACACACACACACATTCTCATGGTTTGTGTGCTAAACTGCAGCAGTTTTGTCTGAGCTTTGTTGTGACATCATCCATTTGGTGTTTTTCAGTGGTTTCTTCATTGTTCCCCTGTGCTTTCTTAAAATCAGTTCAAAGGTGGTTTAAGAAAATACAGCGAAACAATGAAGAAACCACTGAAAGACAACAAATGGACAACAATGTTGTGAGGAAGCTTGGAGCAAAACCACTGCAGTTTGGCACTCAAATGGATGGAAAGTCTATGTGACCTTTTATACTTGGCTGTTTCCCTCGCCATCACCCCTCCGATGACTTTGGGTCTTTGTTTTGATTATGCATGCCGTTTCCAACCGTCAAAGGTCGTCTTGCAATCTCCCTGTGTTTCCCCATGTTTTGCCCGTGTTTTCAGAGACCCTGTTTTATCTCGAATTTGAAAACGCGGGCAAAATGCGGGGAAATGCAGGGGGAGAGCAAGGTGACCTCTGACCGTCAGAAACAGCATGCATAATCAAAACAAAGACCCGAAGTCATCAAAGGGATGATCACAAGGGAAACAACCAAGCATAAAAGGTCGGTCTGAGTGACCTCATTCCACTCTCTGTCTGTCTATTTGTCTGTCTGTCAGTTTGGATATTGTAAACCACTGTACTAAACAGAAAGGAGATATTCCTTTCTAAATTATTGCTTTGGTTACTCCAAAAGCAATGGACATGCTCCTGAGTTTGCTTATACTAAGAAATAACAGCAAAATCCTATTATATTGTTTCTTCAGTATGAGTCTATCAATAGCAATGGGCATAGATTGGAATAACACTGTACAGGATTGCACGGTAAGTGGCTTGTATGGAAGGCCAGAGATCACAATATACCACGGGTGTTGAGACGGTATGCTGCAATGATCAATACTGAACATCTGTAACAACATGATAGTCTGTTATATTTAATAAACATACTGTATTGGATTGACTGATCAATTGTAAGATAATAGAGTTATATTTGATAAACTGTGAATTAGATAAAAGGAATATTAAAGAAATTATGACCTTGGTTTTGGTAAACACACTATACAAAGGGCAAAGTGTTGTTTGGCAACCCTTTTTGGCAACTGGATTGATTAAAACCAGGTAGAATTATCACACTTGACTTTTTAAATTGTGTCATGGGTCTGATAGACTAAAAATACAACAGAAAATACATTAAATAAATCATCCATAATTGGGGATCACAGATGTCTGCAGAAGTTTATATCCAATAACTAAAATATATTTTAACGAAAAATTTAAAAAATTGCTCATGCAGAATTTAACGTATGGGATACAGGAAACTGAAATAGGAATCCAAGCCTGATTCAGTAAGTCAATCTTGTTACACTGGACTATCTTATTAGCAGCATTGTTATATAACTGTGATTTGAGATAGGACTTTATTATTAGCTTGAGTTAAAATTAAACAATCATGTGCCAAAAGTTAAAAACACAAAATAACTTTGGGTAATGTGGCCAAAAATAATAGCTGATTTTTTTCTTATTATAACAAAACATTTTTAATGGAACATTTGACAAATGCTTAAATTAAACAACTTCTCCAATATAATAAAAACCTAACCCTGAAGACTGCATAAAAGTTAATGGAGCACCCAATTACAGGCAGAAGAAGCTAGTGATGCTAATGAACTTTGAGGAAGGGCAGTTAAAAAAAAAAAAACAAATTTCCCCAGCTTAAAATCCTGCACTACTTTTGAATCTAGCACAAACCTCTTAAATATGGACCCAACTCGAACTGGCTTGCCAAACGTGTGCTGCCACTACCAAGTTTTCCTTCAAGCCACACACTTATTATTCTAAGCTGCTGAAGTAACTGGTGGGTTGCCAGCCCCCTCCCCCACCTCCATCTGCACACATGTGCACATACTGCATGTATGAACAGCATCATAACCCTGTGAGCAAGTCCCGGCGCTCATGAGGCAAGCTCAGAGCATGGGGAGCAATTGTGTGTGTGTGTGTGTGTTAAGTGCCGTCAAGTCACTCCCTACTCATGGCGACTTTATGGATCAAAATCCTCCAAAATGTCCTATCTTTGACAGCCTTGCTCAGATCTTACAAATTGAGGGCTGTAGCTTCCTTTATTGAGACAATCCATCTCTTGTTGGGTCTTCCTCTTTTCCTGTTGCCCTCAACTTTTCCTATCATGATTGTCTTCTCCAGTGACTCTTGACTTCTCATAATGTGACCAAAATATGATAGCCTCAGTTTAGTCATTTTAGCTTCTAAGGTCAGTTCAGGCTTGATTTGATCTATAACCCACTGATTTGTTTTTTTTTTTTTTTGGCAGTCCACAGTATCCGGAACACTCTCCTCCAACACCACATTTCAAAGGAGTCTACTTTCTTCCTATCAGCTTTCTTCAATGTCCAGCTTTCACACCCATACATAGTAATAGGGAATACAGTGGCATGAATTAACTTGATCTCGGTGGCCAGTGACACATCCTTACACTTCAGAATCTTTTCTAGCTCCTAGAATTGCCATGTTTTATGTCTCACTGTGGATCTTGCAGTGAAAAACATAGCAATGGTCTTGCAGCAATGTCAAGTGCAAGTGTGTAAACAGGAAGAAAACAATTGAGCCTCACCAGGCTAGAAGATAAAGATGCCTCTCCCAGTATTGTCTTTTACACTGTATGCAATCACTGACCATTAACACAATTCAGATATTAAGTGCCCTGTGACAGCCTGGAACCTCTGGTTCAGATCTTCCCATTGTCCCAAAGTTCCCCCTGGATATATGTCTCAGAATGATGTCTAGGGTTGCCAACCTCCAGGTACTAGCTGGAGATCTCCTGTTATTACAACTGATCACCAGCCGACAGAGATCAGTTACCTTGGAGAAAATGGCCACATTGGCAATTGGACTCTATAGCACTGAAGTCCCTCCCCTCCCCAAACCCCACCCTCCTCAGGCTCCACCCCAAAAATCTCCCACCAGTTGCAAAGAGGGACCTGGCAACCCTAGTGATGTCTCCAGTTTTGCAATTATGCTTTATCATTGAACCAAAAACTTCCCTTCCTGCTGCTCTTCCCTAGTAATTTAATCAGTTGTGTATTTTTCTCCTGATAAGTTACCCAACTCCCAAGTTATCCTTCTATCCAATGTTGCAATTCTTTATTTCCTGAAGAGGACCCATGTTATCCTATGGGCCCAAAACAGTATAACAAGCCTGGCTTCAGAGCTCAAAATATGAGTATGTTCCTGGCTCTGAATTGGACAGCAACTCAGGCTCCCAACATACTGGATTGTTCCTTCTTCCATTTTGATTTCTACACAGACTAGGACAGGTATATTTTTGCTCCCCATTTTGATCTATCTCCCTTTATTTTCCAAACTATCCTCCAACACAAAGAGAACTGGTACATTGCTCCTTTCTCTTATTTAGGCCTCACATCTGGAAGACTGGACACTTCTTTCCCCAACAAATTCCACTTCTGTTTCCCATTTTCTCCACATTTACACTTTTAAAAGTAATGCTTGCTCCAAATTGGACACTTCTTTCCCCAACAAATTCCACTTCTGTTTCCCATTTTCTCCACATTTACACTTTTAAAAGTAATGCTTGCTCCAAATTGGAGTAGCTGTAGTCGCTTTTTAGTTGTTATGCAGAGGAAGGCAATGACAAATAACTTTATTCAGCTCTTGCCTTTAAAACCCAATGAGGGGTCGATATGAATTGATTTCAACTTGACCGCACTTCATTATTAGCCAAGCAATGGCAAACCACCTTTGTTCATCTCATGCCTTGAAAACCCTACTGGGTCACCACAAGCTGTCTGCAACTTGGTGGCACTTCCCTTCACCATGGCTGGAAATCACGTGATACAGAAACCTTATTGAAGTTGGCCAGGTAAATGAAGACCTTCTGGTAACTCTTTATGTATACCACCTTCAGGGTTAGTGTAAGCATACCCTAAAGTGGGGCAGCTGCCATAGCCCAAGACTTCTGACAGGACTCAGTACTGTCACCGCACCCACCCGCCCACTCACTTGCTAGTGCTCTACCATCCATGCTCCCAGATTCTCTCATTGCTAGTGCTATTGGGGAAGGAGCTACAGGCAGTACAGGCAGTTGTGAGCATTGGCAGTGGGAGGGCTTACAAGAGGGCAGGGGAAGTGGGGGGCATATGGATACCTGGGAAATAAGTAGGGTGTGAGAGAAGGGCCTGGGCTGAGTAGAGAAGGAGAGGGGAGGGGGTCCTGGGAACTCTGTGTCCTGGGGCCCCATTACATGGATCAGGCTCTGATTTCCTTGGTATCCATGATAGAGAAAAGGCAGGATATAAATGCAACAAAATAAAAATACAATAAAGAACCATGGTATAACAACAAAGGCAATCCACCAATCCCTAGTTTTTATATTAGATCCTTTGACTTCTTTCTGCTGAGAAGGTATTCTTCAAATGAGCAACCCTCTGCTGTTGGAGCAAGCCCACTTACTTATTGGAAGGGAATGGTGGGATTATATTCAGTGTTATAAATTGTCAATAATTTCTTAGCAAAATGGTAGGAACTGTTATGTGTCATTAAGTTGCTTCCAACATATGATGACTTTATGAATTAATGACCTCCAAAACGTCCTATCATTACAGTCTTGCTTAGAGTCAGGAACTAGAATACTGGGGGTGGGGGTGGGAATCACACACACAAAATGTCATTATTCTAAACTCTAGAAGTGACTTCTCATCAACCCTTTTACCCAATATCCCTGATAAGATGTTAAAATATTCACTCCTGTATTAGCAAATACCTTTCATTGGTAAATATATTCAGTCTGAACAAACTAGCTTCATTATGGATTGTCATATATCAAATAAAATTAGAATGTTACTGCATGTCATACTTTATGCTAATTACCATAAACAGACAGCTAGTGCTCTTTTCTATTATTAGATGGAGACAGGGCCTTTGATAATTGAATCATTTAATTAAATCTTTTGTTTAAAATGTGTTGAAAATTTATGAGCTTTGTTTGTTTGTTTTTCCTACAGTGATTGATGCTTTGTATTCAACAACCCAAGACTGTGTATTAGTCAGTATTGGTGTGTCAAACTGATTCATTCTGACAGGGGCAAAATATAAGATTTTCCTTGTCACCTTTCGTATTTAGCCTTTCTGTGGGGTTAATAGCTAATGTTATTAATAGTAATACTACTATCAAAGGAGTTTTACTGAAGCACCAATGAAGGTTGTATCTTGACCAACATAGACCTCATTGTTGCTAAATCACAAAAATTGTTGCCATTCATTTTACAACTAAATATATATATATATATATATATATATATATATATATATATATATATATATATATATATATATATATATATATATATATATATATATATATATATATATATATATATATATAGTACTTTTTCAGAGAAAACTAATGTTTTGAAAATTAATGCTCCTCAAAATATTGTTTGTGTGTCCATTTCTCTTCATATTGGATTACAACCACATTGAATTAGCAGATTAATACAGGGACAGTTATCATGACTCACTTGTTAAAAGGGCATTGACATAATTGGCTAAAATTATACAATTTTGGTATGACAGCAACTGTGGTGGTAATGCATTTAAATATTTGACTTGTTTTTGTTTTTACTGCTCAGTGTATGTTTCAACAGTGAGACTTCACAAAGGGCAGTAATGTCTTTTGGGTTTTGTTTGAGGTAATATGAAGTCCCTGAGCTCAGGTCAAAACTTTTTATTTGATAGGATTCTCCAATGTTTAATTTTTTTCTATTATTATCCAGCATTTTATTTGGTGTTACTAGTGAAATGGAAATGTTGCCCCCTTATAGAAGGAAATTGAACAACAGGAAACATTCTCCACGCTGTTAGGAGCTGTTCTGTGGATTATTAAGCAGCAAAGGGATCTGTGTTTTTATAGATATCTCTCTTCTGGCAGCAACCCTGAGAATAAGGGACACCAGGCAAAAAATTCTTTCTGCTGAATGCATTCACTGCATTATAAGCATTGTTTTAAAAAATCAAAGACTGCTTTCTCCTTGGATAAAGGTGGTATCTATACCACCATAATAATGCACTTTTGGCTATCAACAGCAATAGTGTTGGTGGTGTAGGAGTCACGGCAACATAGGAAATTATGAGAAAAATAATTTATTATATTTGCAACTTGATAGATTGTGAATATCTTTGAGTTATTTTTAAAAAGTAGAACATGTTGGAAAGGAACTCTTATTTCATCCTTAGTTTTTAGTAGTTTTTGAAAGAAACACAGAATGACAAGACTTCATGTACAAAAAGATAGGAAATTTTATTTGACCAAGAAATAATCGAAGAAGATTGTTCATCGATCTGGCCTAGAGTTTTTAATAGCTCTGCTGTAAAAGATTTTTTTTAACAATCATTTATTTGTTTTAAATTTTCTACACTTCCCCCTTATCTAAAGGTCTTCAGGGCATCTTACAAAAGAACTACAAACACCCACAAAAACACAATTGCCTCACTTGACAGAGCAAAGACATCAGAAAGCAGCACATGGGCATCTCTGAGTCAAAGCTTTCCCTCTCAGACATGTGAAGGGGCAGCCCCGAATCACAGATGTGGGGAGGACTGGGACAGGTAGGAGTATGGAGCTAGTCTCATCTGATCCTGAAAGGGAATGGGCCCCATGGTTGCTTGGCCAACCGATCCAGACAGCACTGTGCCAGGCACCCCAAACCATAGCTGTGCCCTGACTACCGCTGAGGGCAGGGGGCACCCTAGCAAATAAGTATGATCCCTTCCTAGTATGGGGCTTCCAGTGTCCCTGCCCCCCTTCAGAAGCAGCTTTCCCTGGTATACTACCATGAGAGCCCCATTGACTGACATGGGGCATGGTGCCAGGAGGAGAGAGAGAAATTTTTTTGCTTGATGAGCCATGGTGTGAGATTTTAGAAGGGAAAGGGGGTTAACCATGCTTTGTAATGTTTCTTTATCCTGTTGTACTTTATAAATACTTCATACAATAAAAAAGAAAAAAGTGAGCCACGGCTTCTCCAAAAGCTCAGAAGCCGTTTGGTCTCTATTCACTTTGCTTAATTAAAATATTATTTTTGTTTCATCTGTGTTCACTGTCCTTCTGTGTTTGCTTTCTTTTAACAAACCAGCAGTGATCACAGCTCAGATTTTGCATTTCAGTTGCTCCAAATGAACCATTCACAATTTGGTTGGTGGGCCAAGAACTCGCTACAGATGCATTCAGTACATTTTTAATGAATAAATCTGAAAAGGGAAAAGGCTGCTTTCAACCCATTTAAAAACAGAGTAATTTTGTTCCTCACTGTGCCTTTCATTTTTGTAAACATCAAGCAACCTTTTTTTCTTTTTAATGTATTAATTGGAGCCTTAAGTTTGAAAAATGTTTAGCAGGCTGATATCAAAGGGGCAGCCTCAATCAATGGGGCATGATCCAGACACGGTCTCAATCCAGACACTCAGAGGAAAATGGAAGGGAATTGCTGGGTCATTGTGGAATTTCATGAAGCTTGTAGGTTCCTCTTCTGGGTGGAATAAAAGAAGTTAGTTATCAAGTATTTGAATGCTGTTTATTGTACTTGGAGTCTTTTCAGTGAATTTCTGCAACCACAAATGCTCATCCTGGTCTTGTTATAATGTGTTTGTTTGTTTGTTTGTTTACAATATGCCTTAGATGCTTAGATTCCCCTCCCCCCCAAAAAAAAATCTGGGAAAGAAGCTGCAATCACGGTTGTGTCCAATTTCTGCAGATATTTCAGTGATCACATTTTGAGCACTTACTTCCCAAACAGGTATGTGACAAAAAAAGGGTTACCAACATAGGCTTGGGAAATTCCTGAAGATTTGAGGGTGGTGCCTGAGGAGGATGGAGTTTGGGGAGAGAGGTCAGTGGGACTATAATGCCATAGATAGGGTTGTCAACCTCCAGATACTAGCTGGAGATCTCCTGCTATTACAACTGATCTCCAGCCAACAGAGATCAGTTCACCTGGAGAAAATGGCAGCTTTGGTAACTGGACTCTATGGCATTGAGTCCCTCCCTAAACCCCACCCTCCTCAGGCTCCACCCCAAAAACCTACTGCCAGTAGCAAAGAGAGACCTGGCAACCCTAGCCATAGAGTCTACCATCTTAAGCTGCCATTTTGTCCAAGGATGCTGATCTCTGCAGTCTGGAGATCAGTTGTTATCCTGCGTGAACTCCAGGCACCACTTGGAGATTGGTAATTATGCATATAATTCTTATGTATGTCAATCTTTGTTGCTCATACATAAGCTTTGTTTCTGATCTGATTCTTTTTGCAGCTAGCTTTAATGTGCAGCATTTTGCACACCCAGCTGCACTTTTCTGTTTCATGCTTTCACGCACACATCATTTGCAAGCTTGTTAGCCAGTTCGATTCACTTATCAACTGTAATTAAAACCAATTTTTATTTCAGAAAACACAAATATTCAGAACATCTATAACCACAACAGCTTTTATTTTGAATTAGAAACTCAAGTTTTGTAAGGATTTCTACTGATTGACTTGGAGAAGAGCTACCTTGTGCTGTGTTTTGATGTAGGAAGCTCATTCATTAAACACTTGATCTTAATTAATAGCATTTGATCAGAATGTCTGGATGAATAATTATTTAGCATTTGGCATGCCATTTGCCTGGGAGAGCCCAACCCCATGTCCTTCTTGGGCTGTTGAAAGACCTGCATGCTTTAAGGGGAAGGCAGAGGAGAAAAGGTGGAGGCCAGGGAACTCATTGGTGTCCATCACCAATGGAGTGATATATTTGTTGTTTATTATTATTTTGTCTTGTAGAATTTTAAATCGGAAACTGGTTGAAATATCTTGATTGAAAGGTAACCTATGCATGCAGTAAATAAATGAAACTAATTATAATAATTAAAACATCCAAATGAAGGCAACGAGGGAAAAGGTGACCCAGGAGCAGAAAGCCTTCATTCTAGGGATTCTGTCACATGTAGCAGTGAAGTGGGAAGGTTTCACTTAGGAGATTCTGGGATCATCTGTGTTGCTGGAGCTGACTGCTCTGCTGGGGGTTTTTCCCTTCATTCTCTTCCTAATTATAAACTTGAGATTATGAAAAGACTTCCCCAAAGACATCAAAAGGTTCCAGCACTATTCTTTTAGACAACCTGATCTTGAAAAGGCAGTACTGAATTTTCCGCCACTAAAGAACAGGGAGCAAAACCACCTTTCCTTCCCATCCATTTTGTTTGTCTTGGGCAGTTATTTGGAACTAAAGAGGGCAATAAAACTCTGGTTTGTCTTTTTGTTTTAAGGGAGATGTTTTGCTGCAGCTTGTCACTGCAGATTTGTAGCCTAAGTTCTGTCTATTCACAAAAAGTGCTTCTCTGTCTTTCCTCTGAATCCTAGGATACTGATCTACTATCTGAGAAGTATCACCTAAAAACTTCCCATGCAGAGATAAACACAAAAAGTCAGCATTGTCAGTTTCTCTTTCTAGGTTTTTAACTGAACTTGACTGAAGTCCAGGAATTACAAATTCCTTCCTGTGCTATTGTCCCTCACTTATCCCCAAAAATGTGTTGTCCTTTTCCCCCACATGGTAACCATTTTTTAAAGAATCACAACAAACAGAGATTTTGGTGGGAAATAAAACCCCAAGACAACACTATATAATCCATGTGTCCTTGACTAAATGCCAACTCAACCACAAAAGTCATTGGACAATTTGTTCTCCCAGTTCCCCTCATGAGGTTGTTGTGATCACAAAGGGAGATCATGTATGCAGTCACAAGTACCACATCCATCACTTGTTACTGATGCTTTTTCATCATCATTGTCTTTTTTTCCTCCTTCACTGTCTAACCTTTCCAGGGCTGGCACCTGCATTTTGCTCATTCCATGAAGTTCCTCTGAATTATCCTACTCTTCCTAGCCTCTCAATTGTGGTCACTCTACTGTGGAATAACCACTGTACTATGGGTATCATCCTAATTTCCTAAATAAGAACAATGTACCGTATGATTTGGATATTTTTCCCTTAGGGGAGAGGGAGTTAGAAATGTGTCCAATTGACTTATCCTGCAGCTTTGGGTAAATCAATAATGGGCACAGTCAGCCATGGATCCATTATACACACATCCACATTTTCTGTTTTGGATTTAAGGGCTTAATTGCAAGCCCTACATTCTGTTTGTCTCAAAATGGCTGCCTTGGGCTACGTCGCAGAAACTCCAGCTTGCATGCCTTATCAGCAGAAAGCAGCAAGTTCTGAAGATGCAACTGTGAATGTGCTTGTTGCTTTGAGTTTCAGACAAATTCTGCTATTACTTCAAAATGGTTCTGTTTTAATTTACACATGTCGCCATCTAAAGATGTTCAAATAAAAGTTGCTCTGAGACAATGCAATAAAAATGAATAACAACATTTGGGAAGGGAAAAAGGGAGAAAACCTGTCCTCTATTTAATTGGGAGCTGATGGCAAACTGAAAGTGGGAAGATTTGTTTGAACCAGATGTTTGTTCTAAAGCTATTCAACTATTGTACAACTGGAGCCTTTTGCATACTTGACAAATGGTAAAGTAATATTCTGCATAAAAATCCTCTTTCATGCCAGTCCTTTTCCAAGTGTCTCAAATCCTGTCATTCTATCATGACTTTTTCCCAAGGGGTCTTCACATTCTATACCAGTTTTTGTATTTGGGGCAGAGTCAAATTTAAATGAGCTGAGCCCCGGGTTGCTGCATCGTCCTTTTGAGATGGAAACACGAGCCAAGAACATTTTCTATACCCATTACCAAGTTGTCAAGGCAATACTTAAAGGTATTTTTTCTTGCCTTCATAAGAGGTATCTAGTCTGGCCAGCATTCTTTCCTTAAGGAATAGGAGTGAACCGTAAAAAGAAAATAAAAGAATAATGATGAGCTTCTTCGGTTTTAATGAATAGATTATCTGTATTTATATTTTTTACTTTTGGGGGCATATGATGCTTGTTTCTTGTGATGGATAATTTATCAGTATTTATGGTTTTTATTGCACCAGAGCCTATGATAATTTGTATATTTGGAATTATCTGGCTTGCTCACTGATCTTTAAAAAATTCATATAAATTAATGATAATATAAGCTTTTATACTGAAGTCGTATCTGCTCTGAGACTGGTAGACTTGTTCTGGGATATAGTAGAAGAGTCCCAATTTGATTTTCAGAAATGCAAGGAAGCCTGCCATATATATCCCCGCTCCCTACCCAGGAGATAAATGAGCATTTAGTTGAGGGAATGTTGATGGTCCTCTAGATTATAACTAATAAAGGATGGCAGTGTAGTAGTAGTAGAAGTAGTAGAAGTAGTAGTAGTAGTAGTAGTATATACTGCTGTGCTTCTATAGGTATATCAGAATTGCCATACACTTTTAAAAAAGCTGTTCCTTGGGGAAAATAATTAAAAGAACTTATGATGATTTGCCATTTATGACCATTTGCCAACTTATGACCATTTGCCAACTACAAAATGACTAACAGCCCATTCCTGAGCTGAGGCGTATGGGGACGGCAGGGAAGTGGCACAGCGGCACCTCTTCCTAAGCCGTTTCCCCAACGCCATTAAACAAAAAAAAAGCCATTTCGCTGGCCTCGCCGTCGGCATGAATGTGTGTAATCTCACACATGTGAATTTCAATATATACCAAGCTTTTGTTCACAGCTTCAACCACATTGACATATTCTAATATGTTTACTCCTGCCTTTAAAGTTTTGCTCAATCGCAAGTTGTAGCGCAGTTATATCCTTACTGGTAATTGTACAGACACATTGAGTTCTTTCATGAGATAAACAAACCATTCCACCTGGTTTATACATTCACTCATAGCACTATAATCTGCTTCGCACGAACTCATGGCTACAAATGACTGTTTCACAGATTTCCAATGTATGGGTGCTTCCCCAAGATACAACACATACCCAGCCGTTGATTTGGCGCTCCCCTGATCTGCCCATGAGCGTCTGCATAAGCAGTCAGTTCCCCATTACATGCATTCAGGCATAGCTGTTTGTTCACAGATCCCTTCAGGTATCTGAGTACACGCTTAGCTGCTTTCCAGTCACTTTGTTTTGGTGACATATTTTTCCTGCTCAGGCAATGCACCGCCTGATATATGTCTGGGCAAGTCCAACAAGCAAGATATAACAAGCTTCCTATCAGAGACTGATACAGAGATTTGTCACACTCTTCTTGTTCCTGTGACTCTTCACACAAATAACCTGTGACCATCGGGGTTTCAGCTGCATGAGCATCAACCATGCTAAACCTTTCCAGCAACTGTTTTATTTTTTCTGTCTGAGACAAGTAAAATATACCTTTATTGTCTCTGCCTATTTTTACCCCTAGATAATTTCTCATCTCTCCCAAACATTTCAGTTTAAAACGTTCTCCAAGCTGTTTCTGAAATTGTTCTTGGTCACTCTCATTATTTGTTATTACACACAAATCATCCACGCAAATTAACACGTATGACTCCTTCTTACCTGTGCACCTTGAAAATAAACAAGGATCAGCAACACTTTGTTTGAAGCCTAATTTCTTAACAGCATCAATTAAGCACTTGTGCCACTCTCTGGCCGATTGATGTAAACCATACAAAGCCTTGTTCAACTTTAGTACCTTGGCTTCCTCCTTCAATTCAAAACCTGGGATTTGAGTCATATAGACGTCCTCTACCAAAGGTGCATTTAGGTAAGCTGTCTGAATGTCATAGTGGAAAACTTTCAGACCTTTCAACCCTGCAACTGCCAGGGCTGTTTTAATGGTTTCACACCGAACCGTGGGCGGAAAAGTTTCATCAAAATTAACAAATTTCCTTTGAGCAAACCCTTTACAAACTAGTCTGGCTTTTCTTTGTACAGTACCATCAGCCAACTGCTTGAGTTTGTAAACCCACCTGCAACCTATCACAGTTTGCCCCTTTAGTAAATTAATTGGTGTAATTACATTATGCTCCTTCAAAGCATTCATTTCCACACCCATGGCTTGCAGCCATAAATCCCTCTCTCTATCACCAAGAGAAAGTACCTGCTTGTAACTTTCAGGTTCAATTACAGACACGTGGTTAATTAAGTCACAACCTTCAAAGCCATACCTTGGTGGAGGTACTCCTTTATTACTCCTGTTTGAACATCTGACTACCGTTAGTGACACGGTAGTCACTCCCCGCCTTCTGGAGTCTCTGTTTCTCTGTTTGAAACATCTCCAGGAAAAACACTTTCATCTGCCTCTGGCTGTTCATTAGCCGGCAATAAAACCTCTTCAGGAACCTTATCTGTGCCGTGTAACCTTGGCCAATTAAAAGATTCTCCAAAGTTCACAGACCTGCTAAATGACACCTGATTCTGATCATTAGCAAAGCGATAAGATTTTGCAGCATTCTGATATCCCAGAAAAATCAGCGCTTTGGATTTCTTGCCACCTGCTCTGCGGTTTTTTAAAGGTATATTCACCCAAGCCTTTGTACCAAACACTCTTAAATGCTTTAAAGAGGGATTTCTCTTGTACAATGACTTGTAGGGAATATTGTTAATGCTGGAGGTCCAAAGTCTATTGATCAAATAACAAGCCACTTTGATGCCTTCCCCCAAAAACCTGGGTTTTAGATTAACATCCTCTATCAAAGCTTGCAACATTGACTTTAGATAACCAATCCTCCTCTCAGCCACTCCATTCTCCTGAGAAACGCAGGGATTAGCCAATCTGTGCTCAATTCCCTTGCTCTCTAAATGCATTAGAGACAAACTCACTGCCTCTGTCAGTTTGCAAACTGGATACCTTGAGGTCTAGCTGCCTTTCCACCCTATTGATCCAATACTTGATGGTTTGGCATGCCTCACTTTTCTGCTTCAGCAGATACACCCAGTCAAAACGAGAAAAATCATCAACAATGCATAAAGCATACCGGTTCTTAGACACATGCTCAGGAAATGGACCACAGAGATCTAAATGCGTGATTTGCAACGGTCTGGTTGCCACCCTTTGGCTTACCTTAGCCACTGGACTACGTCTGCTTTTAACAGATTTGCAGATAGTGCAATCTAGGAAAGAACTACACTCATTTATTTTTATATCATCCTTCCCTAACACATTCAGGGTCTTCTTTAGGATAGAATAGGAGGCATGGCCAAAATGCCTATGCAGAAGGTAATGTGGCAGATCTGTTTACAAAAATCGTGGATTGTAACAGGTTTGTGAAACTAACCAAACTAATCTAAAATCCTTGAGAAGGAGTGTCAAGATTACAAGGCTGTCAGATTAGTTTGACAGGTGCAGGTTAGATCAGATGGATCTAGTAATGATGCAATCAGCCTGGAAAGTCCCTGGAGAGCTAGAGGGAGCTGGCCTGATCCGGTTATGACCAGGAGGCTGATGCAATACAGGAGCCATGTCAGGATGACTAGGCATCTACTGTGATTAGTGGCTGCATCCACCAGGTGTATATAATGGAGTGGAACTGAAGCTCTGTGTGGGATTCTATGAGCAGAGAGTGTGTAAGAAGTATCTGTATTATATCTTTGCATTGTGAAATAAACTACACTTTTCTAAGTAGCAGAGGACTTTCTGATGGTGTTATCCTGGACAGACTGACAATCTGCTGGCTTCCACATCACAGCTGGGCTCATACACTAAACCGCGACTGATTGGCCAGAAGAAGAAACAGCTTGGCCACCAATTGGCCGCGGGAGAATGCTGCTAGTTGCTTACTAACTGACGGTTATGCTGCTGATTCGGAGACCCCAAATTTGCTGAATTTATTCGGCAATTGCCCCAAACTCGCCGAATTCAGTGCATCGTTTTCCCGCCGTTTTTGTGTTCAGTACCATCTGAACTGAAAACTGCCGAATCGGGGGAAATTCAGCTGTTTATTCGGTTCGGATGAACCAAATCGACTACCCTACCCTAGAATCCAAGAGCATGTGCAAACCAACTGGCTATGTTTTTAGGTGGCTGGGAATAATTCAATGTATCTACCAGTTAAACAGTAGGCCATAGCTGAATTTTAACTAAGCAGCATTTGTGTGTGTGTGTTAAGTGCCGTCACGTCATCACCGACTCATGGGGACCCTATGAATCAATGTCCTCCAAAGTGTCCTATCCTTAACAGCCTTGCTCAGATCATGCAAATTGAGGGCCGTGGCTTCCTTTATAGAGTCAATCCATCTCTTGTTGGGTCTTCCTCTTTTCCTGATGCCTTCAACTTTTCCTGGCATGACTGTCTTTTCCAGTGACTCTTGTCTTCTCATAATATGTCCAAAGTACGACAGCCTCAGTTTAGTCATTTTAGCTTCTAGTGTCAGTTCAGGCTTGATTTGATCTAAAACCCACTGATTTGTTTTTTTGGCGGTCCAGGGAATCCGTAACACTCTCCGCCAACACCACATTTCAATCTACTTTCTTCCTGTCAGCTTTCTTCATTGTCCAGCTATCACACCCATATATAGTAATAGGGAATACGATGGCATGAATTAACCTGATCTTGGTGGCCAATGACACATCCTTATACTTAAGAATCTTTTCTAGCTCTTTCATAGCTGCCCTTCCCAGTCTCAATCTCCTTCTGATTTCTTGGCTGCAGTCTCCCTTTTGGTTGATGATGGAGCCAAGGAGTAGAAAGTCTTCAACAATTTCAATTTCTTCATTATCAGCCTTAAAGTTGTGTAATTCTCCTGTAGTCATTACTTTTGTCTTCTTGATTTAGCCATATGGCAAATGGCAGAACTGTGTGAACAATGAGCACAGAATCGCTGTATGAGCCGAGACTGGGAAAGAATTAAGTTTCACAAGCCCCAGAATTTTGTGAAATGTGAACTTAAAAGCTGTACTCAGTTGGAGTCGAAACTATACTTTGTTGGTGAGAGAGAGCACTTACTGCTGGGAGACAATATTATGTGCAAGGGCTGTGGCAGAATCTGATTTTCTCATAGTTAACGTAACAGATGATAAATCTGTGCATTTATTTCATGCATAAGGGGCGGGAACTAGCAATTACTGTAACTGGTTTGTTTAACCTGCTTTTTATGCTGGGACCCAGCCCTGGAACATAGTGATGAAGATATTGTGTTTTTCAGAGTTATTTCACACAATGACATTTTAAACCATTGCTACTTTAAGCACTATTTAGATACAAGTGTGTCAGATTTTCAAGTGGGAATATGAAATTTGGTTGCATCAGACTTTTGAGGTGTTGGCATCCAGGAAGCCTGATGCCTTGGCATCTGCCATTTTCTAAAGTGTGCTCCAAGCAACTTCTTACACTCTTGCTTATGTGAATTCACTTTGTAATTTTCTCTTAGAATAAAAAAGAGTGCAGCTTTAGAGCCAGCAGAATACCTGTCATTTCAGGAAACAAAAAACAAAAACAAAGAAGGGCTTTTTCATTAGCCAGAAGTGCTGCCCTACCTTCAGCATTTCTAGAAGCCACATTCAAAAGGTTATCTAGATCAGAATGGGAGTGTCCCTGTAAATCAGGTGAAGTCAAGTCTATTGCGCACATTTTCTTCAGATGCTCTTTTTATGAGGAAGCAAGACTTGGGCTAATTTCCCCTCTCCCTAATCTAACAAAGGATAGCTCTGAGGAAGGGAGGTTGAGGAATCTCCTATGGGAAGGGTCAGCCCAGAAGATTAAACAAGTAGCTAAATTCTGTGCTACAATATACAAGATTCACCAAATAAAGCAGGGGCTTGGCAATCTGTGAGGGTTCCCAACCCCCCTGTGCAGTTTCCATAAAATCACTTGCTCAGACGATCATTCAGAAACAAGGAAGTTTATTAGAAGCTACAGGAGACTAGGCCCTTACAGGATCAAAGTTGCAAGTGCTTGCTATTTCCCAAAGACAGCAATATAATCCATTCTACACAGCAGATGCCCGTTACATGTTTTGAGAACCATGAGATAATCGTACCTAGCACAGGAACATCAAAAGGTCTCAAGAAGCTCGTTACTACAATCTACAATCTACAAACGTCAAGGCCAGAGAAAGCAGGGGGGAGCTGTAACAAGTGAGGGAAGCGGGGAGGGACATTCCAGCCTGGGGCCTGCTGGAGCTGACAGTTTTGACAGCCTGAACAAAAGTTAGCAAAAGGGCCGCTCGGCTGCTTTTACGAGGCAAAGCGGAAACACACAGGAAAGAAGCATACAGATCCTCACATTCTGCCCCCCTTAAGGCCCCCCTCCACCAAACTCAGCTGGACGGGGCTTGTCAGGGTAGGCGGAGTGGAACTCCTGTACCAGGCGTGGGCAGCAACATGGGGAGCTGCTACCCATTCATCCTGGGCGGGACTGAGATGTTTCCAGTGAATCAAATAAAACAGCTTCCCCTTTTTCAGTTTAGAATCCAACACTTTAGAAACCTCAAGATGTGTCTCCCCCCCTACAACCGTGGGAATCTCGGGTTTGGGAGGAGGATGGAACTGAGGGGCCGCCACATATGGTTTGAGCAAACTGATATGGAACACCGGATGCACCCCTCGAAGAGACTTGGGGAGTTCCAATTCTACGGTGATGTCGTTGATGACCCGAGTAATGGGGAAAGGACCCACATACTTGTCACTGAGCTTTTTACAAGGCCGAAGTGACCGTAGGTTTTTGGTGGAGAGATAAACCTGCTCCCCCACCCTGAGTTCCCACCCCGGGGATCGATGTTTATCGGCCTGGCCCTTGTATTTGCGCTTGGCCCGTTCCAGATTTTTCTGAAGCCAAGGCCAGGTAGTCTGCACCTCTTGTGCCCAATCTTGGACCTCCTGTATTCCTTCGAGTTCAGGAGGGATGGCAGGGGAACCAAAGGGACCGAATTCCCTACCATACACCACCTGAAACGGACTGAAACCTGTGGAGGAATGGGGGGCATTATTATAGGCATATTCAGCAAAAGGCAACAGGTCTACCCAATTGTCCTGGTGGTAGTTAACATAACACCTCAGGTAACATTCCACCACAGCATTTACACATTTGGTTTGGCCATCAGTCTGAGGGTGGTAGGCTGAAGAAAGACCTTGTTCTTCCACCCCCATTACCTTCAAGAAAGCCCTCCAGAATTTGGCAACAAACTGAGCCCCTCTGTCGGAGAGGACCTTCCTCGGAACCGAATGATGTTTTACCACGTGATTCACAAACAATCTTGCCAGTTTTTGAGCCGAGGGTAGTCCTGCACAAGGAACAAAGTGAACCTGATTCAAAAATAAGTCCGTTATCACCCACAGTACAGTTTTATCCCGGCTTGGGGGTAGGTCAGTAATAAAGTCCATAGCAATAACTTCCCAAGGCATGGTTGGGGTCTCCAAAGGTTTCAGGAGACCAGGGGACTTTCCCATTCGTCTCTTGGCGGTGGCACAAATGGGGCAGCTGCGCACGAACAGTTCCACATCAGCTCTCATGCCTGGCCACCAAAATTGACGCTGCAATAAATGTAGAGACTACGAACCCAAAATGTCCTGCTAGTTTGGCCCCATGAACCATCCCCAAAACCTCTTTTCTAAGCGTTTCAGGAACATAGAGTCTATTCCCTTGGAACCAGAAGGGACTCTGTCGGTTAAGTTTTGCGGGGAGGCTCTGCAGCTCCTCCTCCCGCTTTGAGGCTTCCAGAAGCCTTTGTTGGAAAGCCTCCGGTACTCCTTTCAGGGGAGTTAACTCTTGGGTCCTGGCCTGGGATCGGGTGGTTACGGCCAGTCCGGTGATTTCCCCCCTCTGTTCCGGGGTAAACAGGGACTCAATTGGGCGATCAAAGTCATTGCGGTACTGGGGGAGTCTGGACAGGGCATCAGCCAACGAATTATCCTTCCCAGGCACATGTTTAAGGACAAATCGGAACTTGGCAAAGAACTGTGCCCAACTAATTTGCTTCAACGTGAGCTTTCTAGTCCCCTTTAAGGCCTCCAGATTTTTGTGATCGCTCCAGACCTCAAAGGGAACCTCTGCTCCTTCCAAGAAATGTCTCCAAATGGTGAGGGCATGTTTTACTGCCGCCGCTTCCTTCTCCCAAATGGCCCAATTGATTTCAGATTGGGAGAATTTCTTGGAAAAATAAGCACATGGTTTCAGCTGGCCGTTTTCGTCCCGCTGCAAAAGCCCCCTCCCCCATGGCAACGTCTGAAGCATCCACTTGAATGATAAAAGGCTTTTCACAGTCTGGGTGAGCGAGAACGGGTTCGGACGTGAACAACCGCTTGAGCGTCTCAAACGCCTGCTGGCAATCCGAAGTCCACTGCAATTTAGCAGAAGGCAAAGTGGCAGCCGCCCCTTTCCCCTTCGTGCGCAAGAGCGAAGTGAGAGGGAGCGCTACCTGGGCAAAATTTGGGATAAAGTTCCGATAAAAGTTTGCAAAACCCAAAAACTGTTGTAGATGTCTACGCATGGTCGGGGGGTCCCACTCTATAACCGCCCGAACCTTGTCGGGGTCCATTTCCAAACCCTGGTGAGAGATCACATACCCTAGAAAGGTGATGGAGGGTCGATGAAAGTCACATTTAGAAACCTTAGCAAACAGTTTGTGATCGCGCAACTGCTGCAGTACATCTCGGACCAATTGTACGTGCTCTTCCATGGTTTTTGAATAAATGAGGATATCGTCCAAGTAAACCACCATTCCGCGGAATAACAAATCATGTAACACTTCATTAATTAATTGCATGAACACACTCGGAGCCCCAGAAAGTCCGAACGGCATCACCAAATACTCAAACATTCCAAAACAACTAGAGAAGGCTGTTTTCGGTTCGTCCCCTTCTCGTATGCGAATGCGGTAGTAGGCTTCTACCAAATCCAGTTTAGTGAAAATCCGGCCCTCCTTCAATTGTGCGAGCAGGTCTGGAATGAGAGGGAGGGGGTATGCATTAGACTGAGTGACTGCATTCAGTCTACGGAAATCGATACACAGTCTCAAGTCACCCGTCTTTTTCTTGACAAAGAAGGCGGGAGCCGAGTACGGCGCCTTCGAGGGACGGATAAAACCCCGCGTCAAATTAGTGTCCAAATAGTCTCGTAACACGGCCTTCTCATTGGGACTCATGGGATAAATTTTTCCTTTGGACAACTTGCCATCCCCCACCACTTCGATAGCGCAGTCAGTTTCCCGGTGAGGAGGCAATTCATCACATTCCCGCACATCAAAACGTCAGCATACTGAGAGTACTCGCTGGGGAGCTGGGGTCGGAAAGCCTCGGCCTGAGGGGCTCCCACAAGAGCAGCTGCTTGGGTTTTGAGCACTCGATCCTTATCATGGTGCTCACACAGGGTATGGGGGAAAGTGAGAGTCCGTTCAACCCAGTCTATGGAGGGGTTATGTCCCAGCAACCAGTTCATTCCCAACACAATGGAGGCCTGGATGGGAGCGATGGTGAAATAGAGCCGCTCCCAATGTTCTCCCACACCCATCACCACCGCAGTCGTGCGGTGGGTAACTGGACCCCCTTTAAAGTCACTACCATCCATTTGGGAAAAGCGGATGGGTTTGGGTAATCGCTTTCTTTTAACCCGCAGTTGCTGGGCGACTTTCTCACTTATCAGGGTACGAGCACAGCCCGAGTCAACCAGGGCTGTAAGTTCAAACAACGGTCCCCCTTTTGGCAAGGTGAGAATAACTTTTACATATACATTGTCTTCCTGATCGCTTACCCTTAGAGGAGCTCCTTGCACAACGTTCGGAGCAGTCTGCTGAGGAGCCCCCTTTACAGCAGACCGACGGCATTTTTTGCCGGCATGTCCCATTCCTCCTCCTCGCTGGAGGAGGCAGACACAGCATTTGTAATCCGCGACTCCGGTGAGTCGAAGGTTTCATTTGTAATCCGGGACCCCGATGGGTCAGCAGCTTTCGAAGCTCCAGGGTCGGTCCGTGCGTGCAAAGCCGTAGGCGTGCTTCATCTGCCAGGTGCGCCGCTCCGGCGGCAAGGTTGTCCCTCAGGAGGGGCCTTTTCGGGTTTGGTCGCTGCCGGCCGAGGTGGTCCCGGACGTCCGATCCGGGAAGGGCACTGAGACGCAAAGTGTCCCTTACCTCCGCAAACGAGACAGGCCCCGCTCTCAAAGCATTTGCGGCGTTCGGTCACTGACGGCCCTCCCCCCGGGGGGAAACGAGAGTCTTTTGGACCGCCGGGTCTGTCTCCACGGACTTTGGTCTCTCGGCTGGTACGTTGCCTGGATAGGAGCAGCAGCTGCTTCCGATTTTCAATGTCGGCGGCATGCCGGACCCATCCTTCCACATCTGGAGGGTTACCTTGCATAAAAGCCCAGTGTTGCAATTCCGGGTTCAACCCTTCGCGGAAATATTGCACTCTGGCAGCCTCACTCCAGTCCAAAATCTTACTCGAGAGCAACTGAAATTCACTTGCATACTGCGCCACCGACTTAGCCCCTTGGCGCAATTGGAGCAAGGTTTGTAACCTAAAATGGAGAATGTTATTTTAATCTGAGGTTTTTAGCTAATTTATTTATCTATTTAAGAATTATATATCCTATAGTTTTAGATACTGTATCTTTTAATTCTACCTTGTAATCAATATGAATGTTTTAATGGCTTTGCCGTATTAATAAATAAAACTGAATCTGAATCTGTGTAGGTGCAGCAAGGACTTGTATGGACCCCTTAGGAGTCTTTGAAAAAACGGAGCCCCACCCACACCATTTCACAAACTGAGTGGGTCAGCTTGCCAACACTTCCTCAGACAAAGAGGTACTGGAAGGAGATGGCAAGGTAAGGATAGAGGAGCAGCCCCAGCAGACAGAAGACAGTGAAAGGAGCAAATAACCAGGCACTTACACTGCTGCAAGGCCACATTGGCTCCTAAACTGACTCGCCCTCCCCCTTCATGAAGGCACAGTTAGTCTGCTCTTCTGGTTTAATTCTGTTTCAATAATCTATGAACAGAGACCACCTTTGTCCAAACTGTACTCTTCTGTTACTTCCTCTTAATTGCTTACAAACAGCTATTTTCCCCATAACCAAGATTAGCCAACATTTCTTAAGCCAAGTTTCATGACTGAGACTGGTAAGGGCTGCCATGAAGGAGCTCAAATAGATCCTTAAGAGTAAGGATGTGTTGCTGGTGATCAAGATTAAGATAATTCATACCATAGGATTCCCCATTACTATGTATGGGTGTGAAAGTTGGACAACGAAGAAAGCTGACAGGAATAAAGTTGATTCATTTGAACTGTGGAAGATATCCTCATAGTCTGGGCTTCCTATCGTGATCAGATCTACTACCTAATTGACATTTTTAAGGGAAGATGTTATGTTTCATAAGAGGAATGGCACACAGAGCTCTGTTTAAGGCTAATTGCGCATGATGGCTGTCTGGTGTTATAAATCATGCTGCAACAAGAGAAGGGATAAGGCTCTAAAATATAACAATCTTGTCTGAGTTAATATATTTTGTTTTGTACACATTATAATAGTTTATTTCAGCTTTATGTGTGTGATGTATTTTCCTCTTGATAAAATGTCTATGCTATTTGAATGATTTGTGATCATTTGTATGCATCAATCCATGCTATATGTGATTACAGCACTGCCTCTGGAATTACAAGTTGGTTAACATTCATCAAGAAGCATTTGTTTCTTTCTTGCTGCTATGCATCCCTTATGCTAATCCCTTTATATTCTTTAGAATTTCAGAAACTACCTAAAAGGCTGAAGAAGTATCATTTATTTTAATCACAGGATTCTAAATTGTTGCAAAGGTCTATATTGTATATGCTCAAACTACTTCCAGAAGGTCATCATTAAACATCAAATAATTAAGCAATGCCAGGTGTTTGTGCTCAACTATAGAGGCTCTCTGTCCGTTTTTCATTCTCTGTCTCTGCCATTCTATATCATGAAGCTTGATTCTAAGATTCATAAAAGTAACAATGTTGTAAGAAACAACTGTAGGATTTTTGCAATGGCCCAGTTTGCTAAAATCTAGTGTCGCAGCACAAAGTGAAATGCCCGCCTGTAAAATTTGGGGGCATGAAGAAAGTTGAAAGGCAAGATCAATCAGAGAGATAAACTAGGAGGGGAGACCCTGCAGGAGCTAGCAAACTGGAAATGGGGTAAAAGGATTCTACAGCCCAACATGTCTTCAATGACAAAATCTTTTCCAGAAGCCAATGAAATCTGATTCATTTTTAATAGCAAAATAATCATATTTGCTGGAGCAGAGGTAACAGCTCACAGACACCCCCCCATTGTCCAACTGTTCTGCTGTTTATCCACCACCAGAAAACTTCTCAGCAGCAATGCTGATGATGCACATACAGCATTTGTGCCATCTAGGGCTGTGCACCATTTTGGGGGGTATTTTTTGGGTTTGGGTTTAATAAACCCAGCAATTAAAAAAAAAAATCCAAACGAGCAGAATATAAAGATTCAGCTTTTTCAAATAATCGATTTGGGGGGGGGGGGTTATTAAACTTGAACTTGAAAAAAAACATGGCTCGGTTATTCATAGCCTCCCTTGGGCCAAGCTTAAAAACTAAAAAACTCTCTTGTATATTCTTTCATAGTCAAAGAAATTCCTCATAGTTTCCATAGTTTCCACCCTACAGGATGAGGTGTGATCAATTTTTTTGGAAGAACTTGGGGAGCTGGGTTTCTATAGTTATGTGTTTCAATCAAGACTTCAGGTTATAGTCAGAGTTGAATATTCTTATTGGAAATCAAGGGCTATTCTTAATAAAGGATCTTTTGCTATGCAAAATCCTTTAAGTTGAAGAAAACAAGTTTACTTGGGAGGGTGCATTGGAGTGGAACTGATTTTTAATTGTCATCTTGATAAGGGCTAATCCAAAACTACTCACTGCTTTTTGCAAACTTTTTTGGCATTATGAAAAATATCCCTATCTTGTTCATTTAAATTCCCCTCTTGCCTTCAATAATGTCACTATGATTGGTAAAATGCTGTCCTATTATCCCACCTAACTAACCCATGAAAGAAGCAGAAGCTAGGGTACAAAATGATACAGACAGGAGCAATAAAAGACAAACATTTACACAAAGTATTTTAGAGGGGAAACTCTGGTGTCAGCTGAAAAATTGAAAATGGAGAATATTTAGCATATGTCTTTATTACAGTTTTATCACTTTTCTATCTTTTATCATTATAATCATCATTGATACATTTAGCAAAAATTTTGATACCGTGAGTTTCTGGGAGACATTTGGGGGGGGGGGCAAAATGAAACATTGAGAAATAATAGCCCTTAGCTAGGAAATATCTAAACAGAACCCCCCCCCCCAATATAAAAGGATAAAAAGACAGCTCAAAGAGTGGCTGATATATCTGATTAAGATCTCATGGGAACCAGCATAGACAGTGAGACAAATAATAAAATATTCAGAGGCAAGGAGCTTAAGCAAATGATTTCTATTTATTGCAACAGGAATGTATTATGCTATACAAAGTCAGAAGAACTCCAGCATATACAATGAAGCAATTAGATGCTGACAAATTTATTCTTGCCGTTTGCAGACATAATGGAAAAGTTATTTCTGAAACCAATCTCCTGTGTTGCATTTTACTCCTCTCTGCAATGAAGAGCATATACATCTCAATTGTATTTTAGAATATTCGTCAATATAGCAATGCCCTTAAACCTTGAGGTGGAAATTGAGGAACTGATAGAATCTAAACAATTTCATCTGGTGCTGTGAAAGAACCTTCGTGTTTATTTATTTATTTCACCGGCGTGATCTTTCCAAAGCTTTCTGAGAAGGCAGCAGATCTTAAAACTGGCTGCCATTTTTTAAACAAGTGTAATACTACCCACAACTTTGAAATCCAAAGTATAAACTGGTGCTGCTCCAGACCACATGTTCAATAATATATGTCACTCTCCTGATTTTGTCAATGTTCATTTGCCTATAATCTACTAAATGGGGCAGGAGCATAATGCAGAACCGGCAAGAGGTACTGTTATTCCTGTCCAGGCATGTCACCAGCCTCCACTATTAGGGTTTCTAGGTCCCTCTTTACCACTGGTGGGAGTTTTTTAAGGTGGAGCCTGAGGAGGGCGGGGTTTGGGGAGGGGAGGGACTTCAATGCCATAGAGTCCAATTGCCAAAGCGGCCATTTTCTCCAGGTGATCTGATCTCTATCGGCTGGAGATCAGTTGTAATAGCAGATCTCCAGCTATTACCTGGAGGTTGGGTTTAGGTCGGAATTACCTGGAGGTTGGCAACCCTATCCACTGTCTATATCATGTATAACATCTGAGCCCCAGGTGAGCCACTCATATGGATGTTCAAGCACTTTGTTAAAAACTACATAATCGAATAATCACTAGAACAGAAAATACTATAAAAGACCAATCCTTTTAGTCTTAACCCTGTTGCTGATCCATCCCAAATAAAAAGGTCTTCAAATGCATGTTGAAGTTTAAGATCAGTCTCTAGAGAATGGGATTCTCTTGCAGTCCTAATGGCAGGCAGGAGGCAGGGAGGGTAGAAGGGCTCCACAGATGCACACAGAGACCCAGGTGGACTATAAGTAGGCCACAGCTTTATTAGTTACAGCCATCAGAGCACTGGCACAGCACAAGGCAAGGATCCAAGCATCAGGCAAACCAACAGTTGACAGTTGAAGCACTTCCCCAGCCAGCTTGCTGAGGGTTAATCTGGAATGGCAAGTCAGTGGACCCACATGGGTGCAAACCTCTCTGTGTTTGTTTCCCTTGTCATCTGGGTATGGAGCTGGGTAATATACTGGTGCAAGGCTCCACCACGGAGGCCCCTTAAGGAGGTCCCTACCAAGGGGAGGCAGGCACACAGGCACAGCCTCCCCCAGTGGATCCAGCCCAAAGCCTAAATTTGCCACCAGAGCTGGACGGAGACCACCCGGCTCCCACCAAAGCTCCTACAGCTGCTATCAAGAAAGCAAGGCATCGTGAATGAATCCTGTGGAGCCAAACATCCTGTTCAGAGCACATTGTTTTCCACAAACTGTCCCACCATCTTGCTCCCTTTCTTCCTGGTACCATCCATCTTGCTGGGAGAAGCCTTCCTAGGGTTGCCAGGTCCCCCCTCTCCTCTGGCAGGAGGTTTTTGGGGCAGAGGTGAGGCAAAGATAGCATGCACATGCTTGCCTAGCTGTACCACAATGGTGTCCATGGGCCCCGGGTAGGTGATGAAACATAAGACGTCCTGCAGCAGAGAGTCCCAGTGCATTCCTCTTTGTCCCAGCTAAGAAATCCTTAGCTGGCCTTCCATCCTCAATGAGGCAACCTCGCCAGTTGCTGCCACATAGTTGCTTTCCCAGCGCATGAAGCTATGGCCAACTATCCAGACTGACTTGAGACTCCCCATAGAGACTAAAAAGAGGGAATGTTAGTGAAGGGGGCTGAGTAGGGGAGGGGAGACTTTTTCATTCACACCCTCAATACTTTATTCCTCGCATTCTGTTCAAACGATATAATTAATTTCTTTATTTAAAGGTTTGCTCCTGTTTGAACCTCTTCTCTGTTTAAATTGACGTAGCAACAAAGTCTATGTTTTCTGGAACAAATATATGTAACAACTAAGTTATTTCTGAATATATTTTTCTCTTTGGTGTTCAATATTAAAAACAAAGGCCAGAGAATCGGAGAAAGAGGTTTTGTAAAAGGAACTGAATGTTACATTTCAAAGAATATACAAAATTGCCAGCCACTACATTGCCATTGTATTTTCCCCCAAGCCAAAGTGCCATTTCCCTCTATAAATGCTTTGTTTTATTGTGTCAACCACAGTGCCATTAATAATTGCTGTAATTATAAGGTAGAATCTATGTGACCACATTGTTCAGCCCTGAGAAAAGCTAATATTGTGTGGTTGCCCAGAAATTGGAGCAATAAGCCAGTCTAACTGAATTATGCTAGTTATGCAAAGGGTTTTGTTGAACAAAGAGAGATGGTCAATTGAACTATCAACTGGAGACAGTATGTTGTTCCAACAGAAATGACTTGCATAAAAATTAGAAGAAAGAGTGGTGCCTCAGCTATAAATATGTTTACTGAGAGGTTCAGTTTAAGTATCTATATCAGCAACTCAGCAAAGGAGTAGAGAGATTTCTTCTCCAATACAGTCCCATGACTCCAGTGGGAAAATACTGAAATAAATTCTGCATTTGGCTTGTGGATCAGGCAGCAAGTGCCCAGTGCAAGGGAGCAGGGGTGGGGGGAATTGGCAACAGCTTTTCAAAAATGCTACATATTTTCATGTCTTTTCTTTTTATGGAACATAGCAGGTTTAGTTTTATGTATGTAGTCTCTCGCCCTGACCTGGATGGCCCAGGCTAGCCTGATCTCGTCAGATCTCAGAAGCTAAGCAGGGTCAGCCCGGGTTAGTATTTGGATGGGAGACCACCAAGGAATACCGGGGTTGCTGTGCAGAGGAAGGCACTGGCACCTCTGTTAGTCTCTTGCCATGAAAACCCCCCAAAAAGGGTCCCCATAAGTTGGTTGTGACTTGAAGGCACTTCACACACACACACATGTAGTCTCTCAACTACCGTATTTTTCGCTCCATAACATGCACTTTTCCCACTCGCTTTTGAGGAGGAAAATGTCTGTGCGTGTTATGGAGTGAATGTGCACAGAGCCAGCTGGGCCCGCTGGAACGGCACGCCCAGCCGGCTCTGTGCACATTCGCTCTAGGTGCTCTAGGCACGCTGGAACGATGCGAGCCGTGCGCCCCACCTGCCTCCCAGCTGGGAGGTGGGCGGGGCGCACAGAGCCGGCGGGAGAGGGGTTAAACTGCTCTGCGCTGCCTGGGCAGGCAGGTCTTTAACCTCCCCCCCGCGCTCTTCCCTGTCCCTAGGCTTAGCTGTTGGGCGGGGGCCGGCTCCTGCTGGGCTCCTGGGCGGCCAGTAGGGTGTTGAATTTAAAAAAATTCAGTATAGTTCCGATTCGGCTGAATTCGGCCCATTTAGATTCAGGATATGCCGAAGTCCGAACTCCCCCGCTTCGGGTCTGTGCAATTCGGCGGGAATTCAAAGTTCGGGAAAAAAATTCGGCCGAATAAAGCCATTAAAAACACAACCGCTCCTTTCCGTGGCTCTGGGGGGGCATCTTTGGGGGTAGAGGTCCCAAACTTTCAGAGGAGCTTCAAAGGACCCTTCTTGCCAGACCCCCCAAGTTTTGTAAAGATTGGGTCAGGGGGGGCTGAGATATGGGCCCCGAAAGGGGTCCCCCCACCCTTAATGTGCATCTCTGGGCAGAGCTTGCCGCACACGCACAAAGCTCCCAGCCCCGACAAACAGCTGATGAGAGCAAGGGCGGGGCAGGTGCTAAGAACTTTGCAAAGCAACACAACTGCAAAGCAACACCTTTGCAAACATGCAAAGGGCGGGGCAGGTGTGAAGAATTTTGCAAAACAATACAACTGCAAAGCAACACAAGCACGCAATGCAACACCTTTGCAACAGTGCAAAGCAACACCTGACATCTGGGAGTTTGCAAACCATGGAAAGGGACAGAGGCAGCTAGCTATGCATAATGAGCAGGAGGGGGTGGAATTTCTCCTTTTGCATTGGACTTGGGACCAGGCAGATGCATTCTTTAAGTCACCATTTGAAAACCAGTTTTGAGCAAGCATCAAAATAACCTAACTGATCTTATGAATGAGGGAAAACCAGAAGACACACAACTGAAACCTCTCCCCTCAAACCAGGGAGCGAGAGACTCGAGGGGGAACACACACCCCAGGCAGAACCGACGAAAGCCCCCTTTGGCTTCCCCCCCACCCACAGAAACTGCTCCCTCCCCACACACACACAGACTCTGTTTCCCCCCACACACACACACACACAGAAAAGAAAAATTACAGATTAAAGCCCCCAAAGGGGTCTTACTGTGGCTGTCTTCTGTTCCATCAGGACGGGCTGGGAGGCTGGGTAATCCAATATGATTCCATTTGTATCCAATATGAGATCCATATGTATGCATCTCTCGAGGGTGATCCATTCATCCCAATAGGGAAAAGGGGAAAGCCCATATCTCGGGGGGCCCTGACCCAATGTTTACAAAACTTGGGTGGTCTCTTATGAAGCCTTGTCTGAAGCTCCGCTGAAAGTTTGGGGTCGGCACACCCAAAAATGCGCCTCCTGCAGCCACAGAAAGAGAAAAGGGGGGGAGCCAATATTTCTGCCCCCACTGAACCCATCTTTACAAAACTTGGGTGGTCTCTTAAGAAGGATTGTCTGAAGCTATGATAAACGTTTGGGGGCTGCACCCCCCAAAAAGCGCCCCCTGCAGCCACGGAAATGGAAAAGGGGGGAGAGGAAAAAGGGGTGGAGCCCATATCTCGGGACCCCCTGACCCAATGTTTACAAAACTTGGGGGGTCTCTTAAGAAGCCTTATCTGATGCTCCGCTGAAAGTTTGGGGTCGGCACACCCAAAAATGCGCCCCCTGCAGCCATGGAAAGAAAAAGGGGGGCCATATCTCGGGACCCCCTGACCCAATGTTTACAAAACTTGGGTGGTCTCTTAAGTATGCTTGTCTGAATATCCACTGAAAGTTTGAGGTTTGTACCCCAAAAAATGCGCCCCCTGCAGCCACGGAAAGGAGCGAATGTGCACAAGCACCCCTGCACACACACACAAGGATTTCCCTCTCTCTCTCTCTCCCCGGCCGGGCCGCACATCAGCTGATACCTCCAGTACTCAATCCTGACTGATTGGCTAGAAGAAGACCCAGCTTGGCCACCGATTGGCCGGGGGAGGAGAATGCTGCTTACTGAAGGTTATGCTGCTTACTGACGGCCGAATTTGCCGGATTTATTCATGAACTCCCGAACTCGCTGAATTCGCCCCCCCCCCGGTTGCC
This sequence comes from Euleptes europaea, assembly GCF_029931775.1. Classification (NCBI taxonomy): domain Eukaryota; kingdom Metazoa; phylum Chordata; class Lepidosauria; order Squamata; family Sphaerodactylidae; genus Euleptes; species Euleptes europaea. The sequence goes on from NC_079323.1 coordinate 40,497,428, forward strand.
CGCCATTTTTGAGTTCGGTTCGTCCCGAACTAAAAACCACCGAATCAAGGGAAATTCGGCTGATTTTCAGTTCGGGCCGAACCGAATCAACAGCCCTAGTGGCCAGCACCGGAGGTAAGTGGACCCGCAGCCTGGCTTCCTTCGCTGGGCAGGAAGGAAGAAGGGTCTCCTCAGAAGGGGCTCCCCTCCCCCTGCCCTGGCTTCCCCTCCTCCACCATCCCCCTCCCCCCGCAGGCGAAGGCGGCATCTCCGCCTCAGGCCTACCCCACCCCCACCCCCGCCCTTCCTTTCTTCCCTCTCCCACTTCCCCCTCAGCAATCCCCACTGCACGGGCGAGCGGAAGGGAAGGAGGGAGGGCCTGGCGGATTGTCCCGGCAGTGGGATCTAGTCTCGCTCTCCACCCGCCCCACCCGGCCTCTGTGCAGCGAGTGGGGGGGCTGGGCTGGTGGAAGCGCCAGTTGATGCCCCCTCCTCTCTCCCCCATTCTTGAGCCTCTCTCCCTCCCTGGGCGCACACGGGCCAGATCTGACCACGTGCACCAGCCAGAAGCCCTCCCCTCTCCCTTACCAGGCACACATGGGGACACTTTCCCTCCTCCCTCCCCGGATGCACACGGGCCGGATCCGGCCTGGTGCGCCAGCCTGCAGCCTTCCCTCCTCCCTTTCTGGGCACACACGGGCTGGATCTGGCCCCGCGCGCCAGCTGAAGCCTTCCCTTCTCCTTCCCCGGGTGCACACGGGCCTAATCCGGGCTCGCCTGGGCCAGGGGCGGGTGGGAGCGGATGCGCCGGGGACTGAACCTGGGACCTCCTGCATGCCCAGCAGATGCTCTGCCACTGAGCTCACAGCCCCCTCCCCTCGCTTTCCCCATCCCCCCTCTCCCGTGCGATCCTGGCCCCGGAGAGGGCCAGGCTTGCTTTCCCCACTGCCCCCCCTCTCCCTGGCTGAAGGGCAGGCGGTTTGCCTCTTCCTAAGCGGCGGGCGAAGACACCCAGTGCGATCATCCTGGTGTTTTCTGGGCCCACCATTCCGGTTGCTCACAGTGGGACCACTGTGGGAGGGTTGGCATACCAGGCCACATTGGGGTCAGCCTGGCCACTGACACATCATACATGCTGAGCCACAGGGGTCGCAGCTGTTGCAAATTCCAAGTTGTGGCCGATTACATTCCAATTTACATTTCTTTCCTTAACTGTTATGAAATCATTGTTTAATAAAGTTAAGTTGTAATAAATTGCCAATCAAGAAGTTTATTATTTGTAACTGTAGCACGGCCGCATTCCCTCCCATTTAGCCCTGGGTCTGCAATATATATAATAAAACTATGCTGAATAGTTGCATACAGAGCAATAATAACTAAAAATTGTGGCAGTGTCCCTGTCGGCCAATGAGACCTTGCAACCATTAAATCAACTCGAAGGATCAGCTTTCTTAGCAACCATATTGGACCTTATTTTCTTTGCTGCCATAGCATACAGGGAGGTCCTATAAAAAACAAACCCATCAGAGTCTTTTAACAAAAATACTAATTTCTCAGCACTAGGACAGGTATTTAGGCCAGAAAACAACCCGGCAAGAAATTTAGCCTTGAGTTTTGATCCTCTCATGAACTCCCAATCTATGTCAGTAAAAGATGTGTGTGTGGAGGGGGTGTCAGGACCCTTTCCAGGGGTGCTTTTTCCTTTGAGGGCAGACTCACGAGGGCCAGGCCAATCAGCAACCACCAGGCAACACTACCATGTGATTTGGATGACTCATCCAGGATTAGTTGCTTACTACTGTTAAACAGCAGCTACACCACTAAAGCCAGTGTGGTGTAGTGGTTAGAACTTCAGACTAGGATCTGGGAGATCCTGATTCGAATCCCCATTCTGCCATGGTGGTCACTGGGTGACCTTGGTCCAGTCCCACATTCTCAGACTAACCTACCTCATAAGGTTTTTGTGAGGGATACGGGAGAATGCTGTGAGGTGCTTTGGGACTCCATTATGGAGAAAGGCATGGTATCAATGAAGTAAATAAATAATAAATATAGCTGATGATAGGAGGGCAGATAAAGTGTAGGTTGGTTGTTGGCAAGAAGAAAATGAAATGGAGAAAGATGAGGATTAGGTTGTGCAAAATATTTCGGTAAATTTCGGGTTTATTGGGCCCAATTTTTTTTGGTAAATCTGAAATAAGCTGAATACCCATACCAGTAAATTTTGGTATTTGACTTATTTTTGGGTTTCCCAAAAATTTGGGCCCATTATAGTCTAAGGGGATTTTTTCAAAACTCCTGGGGGCATTTTTGGAAGTAGAGTTTCCAACTCTGCAGCGTGGCTGCAAGGGACTCTTCTTAGATGGTCACTAAAGTTTGGTGAAATTTGGGACAGGGGGTCCAATTTTATGGGCCTGCAAAGGGGTCACCCCCATTCTTCAAGCATTTGAGAGCTGAGCTGTCTATTGGTTTTCAAGTTCAAAAGTTCAGCGTTGCTGAGGACTGACAGAAAGAACCGATGGTCTGGCTGGTACCTCAAAATCTGTGGCTTCCATTCGTATTTGGGTCACTTCGCATGATGTCCATGCAGATTACCTTGCAAATTGAAAAAGGCTTAAATGCAAGAGAAATAAGGTATGGAAAACATTTATTTTGGTGGCAAATGACATCCCATGAACAGTCCTTTATTATGATCATGAAAAATCTGATTCCAAGAGATGGTCATGGCCCATGGAAACAAAGCCTCTACTCAGGGCAACCTTCCTTTGGAAAGCAGATTTTCATGGGGGGGGGTGATATCGGAGCCGACTGAAGCCATGACCATGGGGGCTGTCTGAAGGAGATTGCTCATCCATGTGGAAGCCTGGTGGGTGGCTGTTGAAGCCGGCTCTTTTAGTTGGAGGGTATATCCTTCCAGACAGGACTGGATGAGAGAGGGGCTGTGGCTCAGTGATACAACATCTGCTTGGCATGCAGAATGTCCCAGGATTAGGGCTGTCAATTCGGTTCGGCCCGAACTGAAAATCAGCCGAATTTCCCCTGATTCGGTGGTTTTTAGTTCGGGAGGAACCGAACTCAAAACTGACGGGCAACCGGGGGGGCCGAATTCAGCGAGTTCGGGAGTTCTCGAATAAATTCAGCAAATTCGGCCGTCAGTAAGCAGCATAACCGTCAGTAAGCAGCAGTCTCCTCCCTCGGCCAATCGGTGGGCAAGCTGGGTCTTCTTCTGGCCAATCAGTCAGGATTGAGTACTGGAGGAATCAGCTCATGTGCGGCCCGGCCAGGGAGAGAGAGAGAGAGCGAGCGAAATCCTCGTGTGTGGGGGGGCGTGCTTGTGCACATTTGCTCCTTTCTGTGGCTGCAGGGGGCGTATTTTTGGGGGTACAGACACAAAACTTTTAGTGAAGCTTCAGATGAAGCTTCTTAAGGTACCCCCCAAGTTTTGTAAACATTGGGTCAGGGGGTCCCGAGATATGGGCTCCCCCCTTTTTCTTTCCATGGCTGCAGGGGGCGCATTTTTGGGGGTACAGATCCCAAACTTTGAGCGGAGTTTCAGACCAGTGTTCTTAAGATACCCCCCAAGTTTTGTAAACATTGGGTCAGGGGGTCTCGAGATATGGGCTCTCCCCCTTTTCCCTCCCCCCTTTTTCCATTTATGTGGCTGCAGGGGGCGCTTTTTTGGGGATATAGCCCCCAAACTTTTAGCATAGCTTCAGTCAATTATTCTTAAGATATTACCCAAGTTTTGTAAAGATGGGTTCAGTGGGGGCAGAAATATCGCCTCCCCCATTTTCTCTTTCCATGGCTGCAGGGGGTGCATTTTTGGGGGTGCAGATCCCAAACTTTGAGCGGAGTTTCAGACCAGTGTTGTTAAGATACCCCCCACGTTTTGTGAACATTGGGTCAGGGGGTCCCGAGATATGGGCTTTCCCCTTTCCCCTTTCCCCTTTTCCCTATTGGGATGAATGGATCAGCCGATCCTGTGCATCTTCTCCAGAGCAAAACGTTCCGTGCCTAATTGGAATCATCTTGGATTACAAGTCCTCTCTTCAGCCCCTCTTGATGGAACAGAAGACAGCCACATAAGACCCCTTTGGGGGCTTTAATCTATAATTTTTCTCCTGTGTATGTGTGTGTGTGTGGGGGGGAAAGCAGAGTCTGTGTGTGTGTGGGGAGGGAGCAGTTTCTGTGGGTGGGGGGGAAGCCAAAGGGGGCTTTCGTCGGTTCTGCCTGGGGTGTGTGTTCCCCCTCGAGTCTCTCGCTCCCTGGTTTGAGGGGGGAGGTTTCAGTTGTGTGTGGCAAAGGTGTTGTTTAACAAGGTTGTGTTTGCAGTTGTTTTGCTAATTTCTCAGCTGTTGTCGGGGCTGGGAGCTTTGTGCGTGGGTGGCAAGCTCTGCTGAGAGATGCACATTAAGGGTGGGGGGGACCCCTTTCAGGGCCCATATCTCAGCTCCCCCCTGACCCAATCTTTACAAAACTTGGGGAGTCTTTCAATAAACGTCCTTTGAAGCTCTGCCAAAAGTTTGGGACCTCTAACCCCAAAAATGCCCCCCCCAGAGCCGCGGAAAGGCGCGATTGTGTTTTTAATGGCTTTATTCGGCCGATTTTTTTTCCGAACTTTGAATTCCCGCCGAATTGAGCGGATCCGAAGTGGGGGAGTTCGGACTTCGGCACGTACCGAACCCAAAAGGGCCAAATTCGGCCGAATCCGAACTGTACCGAATTTTTTTTTTGACAGCCCTACCCAGGATCAATCCCCGGCTTCTCCAGTTAAAGGGACTAGGCAAGTAAGTTATATGGAAGACCTCTACCTGAGAGCCCGGGAGCCGCTGCCGGTCTGAGTAGACAATACTGACTTTGATGGACCAAGGGTCTGATTCAGTATAAGGCAGCTTCATGTGTTCATGTGATGAGCCCCCTCTTTTTTTAACTCTAGCTCAAAAGGACTCCAACTATGGGATCCTAACAAAACCAGTCAAAGAAAAGAAAGAAAAAGTGGAGAAAGCATAGAGCTGTGCCTCTGAGCAAAGGCGAATAGCCAAACCCAAAAAGCCGAATATCTATCCAGCTTTTTCAGGAATTGCCTACTTGGCTTTGGCTTTATCCCCAGGTTTTGGTATCTGGTAAACCCAAATGCTGAATTTACAAAAATGGATAATTTTGGGTTTATTTTCAGTTTGGGTTTATTGATATGCACAACCCTAAGGAGGATAAGGGGGGGGCTGCTAGGAGAAGGGGGGAAAGTAATAGTGTGGAGAGGAGATAAAGAGGAAAGTAAGCCCTTCAAGTTTTCCCATTGTACATCCGGGCCTGGCCCAACTCACCCTGTGCAACTTGGCCAGAGTTTTCCTAGGGAGATGTTGTCAGGGGGGGGGAAGAGGGGACACTGAAGACAAGAGGGCAGATAAAGGTATGTTGTCTGGTGGGTAGAAGGAGAGAAGGAAGTAGGAAAAGGGAAGATGCTATGGGGGTTCCATTGAAAGAAAAGAGGAAATAGTGGGGGGAGAAGAAAATGAAATGCTCACTGGAAGTCCTTATGGGTCCCCCACATGTACAATTCTATTAGGGTGTGAATTGCTAGACAAGAGAAAGCCTTTTGCACTGATGCTGCCAGAACCAGCAACAAGAAGTAGATATAAGTATAGCAAAACTAGCCCAGAAAACAGGAGATTGAGGGAAGTTTAAAAAAAAAGGAATTGGATATAGGAATGTGGAAAGAATGGGGGGACAACAAAGGGCAGGCAGGCAAGCGTAGAGAGAGACACAGAGAGAACATACTGTCCTGAATAGAAATCAAAGGATAAACAGAACCAGAAGTTCACTAACTCTAGTAGTGCAAACATGGCTTGCAATGGGGTACAGAGAGCAAAAAGTTAATACAATGAATAATGGGTTAAAAGTCTGAGTTAAAATTAGTAACACAGAAGCCTTGGGTTAGTAACAATGTAAAATGTCTCAGAGAGTGACATCATTTCTCCTTCCCCCTCCTCTATCTTCCTGTAAGCCTGAAGAAATCTGAATGCCATTTAAAATTTTCTTTGGAATTTAAGAGTAGCAAAGCTAAAAATTCATGTTGAATATTTATGCAAGACATTTTTGAATTGAAATATACCATCTTTTAGCACTTATCTATTTTAACATGCAAATAAACAAGAAGATTGTCTTTCTAAAAGCATTCTTTCTGAAAGGCTTTTTTCGTGAAGTGTCTTTATGGGAGAATAATTGTTTAAAATCACTCTGAAAGCAACTAATGGCCATCACGTTTCAGGCATGATTGCCACATTTTGCAATTCTCCAGAAGCTGCTTTTCTCACACTTCATTAATGTTAACATGGTATCACATCACTGCAAGCTTTTTTTTGGGGGGGGGGGTGTGAGAGAGAATTGTACCCATTGTTTCTCATGTGTTATTAATCCACAGATTGTGGCAAAACAACAATCTTGATTATAGCTGGGTAAATAGAATTCCTCTCTTAGCACATCTCATGTCAATGTAATAAATAAACTAGAAATTACTCAGCCATATCCTGTTCACAAACTAATTCTGAAGAAGTATTTCTCTTTCTAATTCTCAAGCTGAGACCTTTTCTTTATGCATTGTTCATTTACAGAAGTGAAGAAATTGACCCGTCACTGCCACATAACTACCCTACTGTCCCACCAATTGGTGTCCAAGGGCCTCATATAATTGGTTTTCTCTACATTATCTATGGCATTTCAGAATATCATTTATGGTTATGTGTGCATTTCCCACTAGCACCTCTCTTTCCCCTCCATATTGATTAGTGTTCATCCAGCCACTGGTCGTGATGAAACATGGCCTAGTCCTTGTGAAAAGGCTGTATAGTGTCTGTAAAGATTGACAAATTTCACCACTCCCCCCCCCCAACACAGTGAATTCAAAGACGTTGCTTCACTGTCGAGGTGAAGTTTACAAGATCAGTTTTGCCTTTTCAGAGCAGGGACTTCTGTAGCCTAACATTTCTTATTTTCAATACATTTTTGATGGGAGCTTTTGTAGTAGGGTTTGTGTGATGGAGCGCTACAAAAGGATGAGTGGTCCTGATCATGGAACCTTGAATGACAGGAGGTTCGAACAGAAAAAACCCTGAGAATTCTACAAGTGGCAGTTGAGAGAGACTGTTAAAAAACTGACAGTTGATAATTGACGGTTGAAGCTGACAGTTGAGGCTGGCAGCTGGAGTGAGAGGAACACAGTTGTTTAGGGTCAAGAAGGATCCTGTGTGTGTGAGAGAAGTAATTCGAGTGTCCTTTCCTAAGGGAAATAGGGGGTGATCCCTAGCCAGCTTTAAGGAAGAAAACTGGAAAAGTGTTTTTTGTTCCTTACTCCATCAACTGTAGAAATATAATTTCAATAAGCTTAAGTCTGTTAGACTAATCACTGACTACCAAGGATGCTCAATCACAGTATATATCAAAAGTATCAATATCTGTTTGTGTAATACTTCAGACACTTCATGATTACGAAGTATTGTAATGTATTGTTTATAAACATCCTAAATTTCTTCATTCCTGTTGTTTTGTTACCTGTCAAGTTTATTTTCTGAAACCTCCCTGCAAACCTGACTTTCCCCTTTCCTCAAAAGAGAGAAATAAAACAACTTTGAGTTTTTAAGCCTCTCTTGTGCCATAATCTAATTTATATATAAAGAAAGAGTTTTTGGTGGATCCTCCCACCATCTGAAGTGTGGGACAGGAAAACAATGAGAGACAATCCAAAAGTCTTCGAGCGATAGTGGTTGTTGGTGAGGAAAAATTAATAAAACAAGAGGAGTTCCATCACAGTTTGTTAATAAGTAACTATCTTGCAGTGAAACTAACACACTTCCTTCCCAAACCTGTAGTGATTTTGGAGGAGATGCTAGGATTAAATGGAAATAGGCACATGACAACAATATTTATTTATCTGTTTAGATATTTATATCCTAGTTTTCTCTCCAGTGGGAATCCAAAGCAACTTCCAACAGATTTTTGTCCTCCTCTATTTACTCCGCACAACAGCTCTCTGTGGTAGGTTAGGTTGATGGACAGTGACTGGCCCAAAGTCACCCAGTGAGCGTGTATGGCAGAGTTCTGATTCGAACCTGAGCTTCCTGGATCCTAGTTCTACAACCACTAAACAATACTACTCTCAGTGAAGCCCAAATATTTGGATAGCCACTCTCAGTTGTTTCATGTAGCTGTTAAACAAAACAGAGACATTCCCTGCAGTATGCCATAAACCAAAGGTTGTGGTGCAGAGGAAAGTCCCATAGCATCAGCTTCTGAGAGCTGCTCTCTAGGAAGGTTCAGAACTATAGCAACATAGTGCCACTGAAAGTAACAAGGCCATGTTGAATTTAAAAATATTATATTTATAACCTATCAATGTTGTAATATTTTATTTTAGGAGGTATTATTTGACTACAGCATATCCGCCCACTGTTGCAGCAGACACAGCAACACTAGCAACTTTTGCTAAGCCACATAAGTTGCCATGGTGGGCATGTTTGTTGGGCTGTTTGAGGAAGGTCAAGAGTCATCACAGGGAGCACCATGAACTTTCCAAGCCTTTTAGCAACATAGCTCAGTTTATCAAAAGTCCAAATGAAGCCCAGGGAAGGAGTGGGGGATGAGGGTGGTTTTGACTATCTTTAATACTTACTACTAGAGTTGTGCCCCCCCCCAAAAAAAAACACCCAGCAAATTTTGGGTTTGGGTTTATTGGGCCCAATTCCCCTCCCCCCCTGGTAAACCCAGAATAAGCTGAATACCCATACCAGCAAATTTGTATTTCAGCTTTATTTCCAGGTTTACCAAAATTTTTGGGTCCATTATAGTCTATGGGGATTTTTTTCAAAGCTCCTATGGGGACATTTTTGGAGGTAGAGTTCCCAAATGTTCAGGGTAGCTTCAAGGGACTCTCCTTGCATGAACCCAAAAGTTTGGTGAAGATTGGGTCAATTGTGTTCCTGCGCAATTGAGCAGGCCCATTGCAAGCATTCATGGGAAACTGAGTTTTCCCATGACTCTTTGGACAGGAAGCAGCCGTTACAGACTGTAAAACATAAAATTCTTCCGGGGGGGGGGCATTTTTTGAGGTAGAGTCATCAAATTCACAGTACAGCTTCAAGGAACTCTCCTTGCATGAACCCCAAAGTTTGGTAAAGTTTGGGACAGGGGGTCTGATTTTATGGGGTCAAGAAGGGGTCACCCCTACTTACTACTCCTGGAAAGTGCATTGTACCTGTAGGAGAAGCACCAAACATGTGGAGGGTACACACTGAATGAATAAGAATATTCATTTATTGTGCAACAATCTGCAAGATTCATGGACTTGGACTGGCCTCGTTCTCAGAATGCTAGCTCATAAATACTAGGAATGTGCATGTGGAATGATCTCATCAGAATTAGAAATGTTAGTTAACATTAGTGGCTCTTTTTTACCCTGTTTGTCTTAGAATTCAAAGAACTTCTTTTCTGCCCTGTGCCCTGGACTTACTGTGAGGGCTGGTTTGGAGCTGAGGGCCAGGCTACCCTTGCAGCCACTGTGGGCAGCCTCTGGAAAATATCCAGCCATATCATGAAAAATAAATAACTTCAATCAAGAAAATGCATACATTTTCCAAACATAATAAACCCTGATACCAAACAAGAGTACTGTTTATACTTCTAATGAATACAATCAATCTGTTCCTCCGTGAGTAATGTAGAGGTGTTTAGAGGTACTTAGATGTGTGCTACATGAGAATCAATATTTTCTCTTATTCATTTTTTTTATTTCCATAATCACCATTAATATGTTATAACTGACTCTTATAATTTACAGCTGCTTCACACCTTTGCTTCGATTGACATAGCAGTCATGAGCCCAATTTCCTAGGTTTCCTTGTTGGAAAACAACAACAGTCACAGCTACTCACAAGTGATTGAGTATGTAGCTGAATAATAGCTCATTTACAGCCTGCTGACAAAGAATAGTATTGTAATTGGATACCAAAAGGCATCGTAGCATGCAAATTATACTGGAGAGGTTTATAACTAGGCCATGGGTCTGAAGATTAGCTGCTATTCAGCCTCTTCTTTATGTTGACCTTTTGCTGCAGAAAGGTTGGCCTCAGAGGTTTCTACTAGGGTAGCCAGGTCCCTTTTCACCACCAGTGGGATGTTTTTGGAGTGGAGCCTGAGGAGGTGGGGTTTGGGGAGCGGAGGGACTTCAATGCCATAGATTCCAATTGCCAAAGTCGCCGTTTTCTCCAGGTGAACGTATCTCTGTCAGCTGGAGATCAGTTGTAATAGCAGGAGATCTCCAGTGAGTACCTGGAGATTCCACAACAAAATAAGGCTGGTGCTGTAATGGGAAACTAAGGGAAAAAACAGCACCAAAATCACAATTTATGAAATTACTAATATATTAAATCACAAAAAATGAACAATAGAACCACACAGAGGAACCCAACACCTACAAGAAAGATATGTACAAAATATATACACAAAACTGGGAACAAAGGTCTCCTTTATTCTGAACCTGATGGGATCAGTCCATGATAAGTAGTGCAATGTCCTCAATAAATATCCAAATGCCGAACAATATTGCTGTGCCGTTGGTGTGCTGTTGTGCTATTCCATTGCACTGGTCTTCCAGAAATTGTCCCCCAGGTTCGGAAACAAGAAAAAGATCGGTACGTGTTGTCTAGATCGTTTTTAAACACGTTTTGCTGTAGGCTTCATCAGCCGCAATGCGACAAATTCAGTGACCCATAATAGGTAAGTACAGGACTTCACAAGTTGTCCAACAAAAAGCTCAAAGGTAACTCAAAATAAAATCCCAAAACTCAAAGGTAATTCCAAAATAAGTCCTATCAGAAGATAAATTGGATTTCACAGACTTTAGTGGGTTCCTCCAAGTATGGTCCCATGGAAGGACAAAAGAGCTCCTTAAATCAAAAGAGATGCTATGACTGAAAGAGTATCGTCCTCTCATTTTTTCTTATAGGCGAGATTCTATCTTAATCTTTATTTTGCAATTGTTTTGCCTCAGCAGCAAATAATCTTGAATTAGGTTTTATATCCATTATCATAATCATCATAACTGAACAAGTATTTGTACCCAGAAGTTATATATCACGTAACTGCCATATACAATAATGGGTTTTCTATCTGTAAAATGTATTCAGAATGCAATACGCACAGTATGTTACTAGTGTACACTTATGCATTAGTAAGACTGCCAAAAAAGCACACTTGATAACAGCATACATATTCCTTCACGATCTTTTGTGTAGTACTTTAGTAATGTGAATGTGAGTTCCTGTGCATTGACAAAGTTACAAAACAAAACAAAAAAAGGAATCATGATGTATGTGATACAGTTAATCTCAGTTAAATTGATTTACAGTGTTTCATTAATGCATACATGCTCATTAATAATGGAGAGGACAAAACATGTGCATGCTCAGTGTGCTGTGCAAAATTCCATTTTTAATGGAACAACTGGACGTTCTTATTGTATAAATTCCACTTCAAAATCAGACCAGAATTCAAAATCGGGAAGAAATTTGTATGAGGAGAGTTTGGCAGGATCCTTAGCTTTTCCATTGTGGTAGTGAAGTCCTTATAATTTTTACTCTCTGGGAGACAGAATGTGTCACTCTTATAAGAGATAGCGTCATAAGTGAATTCCAGTGAGGCAGTCTATCATGAACTGCATAAAACTTGTGATTCTTACTCATTAATTGATTGAACTATAGGTCAGCCACATGTTTGGCAGATACCAAAATGATTAGACCAAGCTCATTTAAATGGGAACAGTTTAAACCTAATAGTAATTTTTAAAAAAAAAACAAAGTAAAGAGCAGTTCCAAAATGTGGAAAGTTAAAAAAACTAACAGTCCACTTCACTTTGTATTCTACTCTTTTAATTATTGTGAAAACTAAAATGAACATGGTATAAAGAGGGGAAAAGGGTAATTACTCAAAGGCAATTAAGTATTCTAAAGACTATACAGTAATTATGATTATTTTCTTTTGAAAATGAGCAAATGCTGTTTATCTCCACAATGTATGCTATGTAATTAAAGCCATATGTAATTATCCTTCTCTTATCGTCCTGTTTCAATGGGAATTTGTTTTAAAATATCAGGCATGAGGCAGTGTGCAACTGTGTGCATTGGGACCCATCTACTGTTAGATACGTCTTTTGTTCCAGACAACTGCAGCATGATGGAGTGGTTCCCAATCTTAGCTTTTCACCAGCTTCCCTTTCAAGACTGACTAGCAGATTTCTTCTGTTGTCATAACCTTTTGCATATTCTGGCAAGTTGCCAACATATCTCTTTTTACCCTTCCATGACCATGGGTGAAAGCGCATGGTCGCTTTATCCTCCTTTAATCCCTGTTTCAGCCAGGATTCAGCCAGGATCGAACACATGCGTTTCACCTAATATGCATTTGATCCTGGCTAAAACAGGGATTAAAGGAGGATAAAGAGACCATGTGTTTTCGCCCTAAATTTTTGTCACTGATTTACTAATTTATAGCCTAGACACACATAGGTTTGATAATGAAGAAAATTAGATATAACCTGGGATTAGGGTTGACAGGTGCCCGATGGTGGCAGGTAAAATCCCACCAATCCACCGGGTTGCCCGCCAACCAGCTGAGGGCCAGCGGGCCCAGGGGGCCCGCGTGCGGGCTCAGTGGGGCCCCGCGGGCAAACGCTCCATGCGCATCATGCGGGGTGTGTGTGTGCGTGCCGCGCCAGGTGTGCGCACACACTGCACACATCTGCCACGGCCCCCCAAAGCTCCCGCCGGTGGAGCTGCGGGGCCTGGGAAGCCTACCTGGGATGTTCTTGCTTTAAATCCCAAATGTGCTGTGAACTTATTTGGTGGATTTACAGTTATTTCAGTCTAGCCCTGACCTGGATAACCCAGGCTAGCCAGATCTCATCAGATTTTGGAAGCCAAGCAGGCTTGACCTTGATTAGTATTTGGATGGGAGACTACTAAAAAGGTTCAGGGGTGTAATGCAGAGGCAGACAGTGGCAAACCATGTCTGTAGGTCTCTTGCCTTGAAAACCCCATGGGGTCACCATAAACTTTGACTTGATGACAATATATATCACTGGGCTTAAACTAGAGTAACTCTTCTTAGGTTTGCACTGTTGGGTAGTTGAAGTACCAGCCCCATTATCCCTGGAACAGTGTACACGGAGAACATTGAGTACCTTATTACAATCATGATTATTGCTAGCATTATGAAATACCCTAGCCATATTTTTATTTTTCAGTTCATATGATGATAACATTGGTTGATTATTAGCTCTGTATTGTCCTTACAGGTTATCGTGGAATCTTTTGCCTCCTTCTGAATTGTTAATGAATGAGACATTTTGACCCATAGACATCAAAATCCCCCTATACTAGCTGAATGGTTTTGACATTAAATGTTAGTTTCCCAGACATTACAGCTGACAAGAACGCAAAGAGTATTTCTTAATGAAAACTGGATATTTCTTAAGTGGACTTGGAAAACTCAGAGCTTCGGGGAATGTGTTAATTAACAGAGTTGATGAACAATCACATCTCCTTTATAAATCTCTCTGGTATCAAGAGGTTCTACGTTTTTCTTGAAACATGGTGCCTCAAGTGAAATTTTAGTTTTTAAAAAACCAAGTACTATTTCATATTCTACAAAAGACATGTACTCTTGAAATTTGTGAATATCTTAACAGGATTGTCTAGCAGTAAATACAAATGATTACTGATTCTGAACCAGCTAACGGGGGCAGGGGGGATCCTGAGAGACAATGCTTAACCTGAATTTTTTAGCTTTCATAGAGCTAACATATGCAACAATCAAGTTACTTTTCTGGATTGGACTGATGTATTGCAAAAACTGATGTACAGTTAAATGATGCCAGTTGAATTTCTCTAATTTTTTGAGGTTTTTTTTTTTTTTGTATAAAAAATAGGGCCCACTGTTGGTGGTACAGGGGACAGAGGCATGTTGACCCCACCCCCTCAGGTAACACCCAGGTCAGCCTTACTGCTGAATAAACTTATGTATTGGTAAAAAGTGTTTTGGTACAATGATTGCTCATAATTATGTATGCTCAGACTACTAGAGGGCATGCTCAGATCTTCCTTCAGGGTGCTGTCTCTGCTTTCTCAGTCCCTCAGCCCCCACTACCAGCTCCACTCCGGTTCTCTCTTTCTCCTTCCTGATTCTCCTCCCAATCCAAGGATCCTCTCTTCTCTCACCCTCCTGTTATTTTCTGCTTCTGCTCCACCTCCTGATCGAGCTCCTCACACATACCCTTCTCCCGCCCAGTGCCCACGATCTGTGTACAGTTCTGGTCACCACACCTAAAAAAGGATATTGCAGAAAAGAGCAACCAAAATGATCAGGGGACTAGAGCAACTGCCCTATGAGGAGCGGTTAAAACAATTAGGCCTGTTTAGCTTGGTTAAGGGGTTAAGGGGAGACATGATAGAGGTCTATAAAATTATGCATGGTACGGAGCAAGTGGACATGGAGAAGCTTTTCTCCCTCTCTCATAATACTAGAATGTGGGGTCATCTGCTGAAGCTGGAGGGTGAAAGATTGAAAACCGATAAAAGGAAGTATTTCTTCACACCAACACATAGTTAAATTGTGGAACTCCCTGGCTCAGGATGTGTTGATGGCTGCCAACTTGGAAGGCTTTTAGAGGGAGTGAACATGTTCATGGAAAAGAGGGGTATTCATGGCTACTAGTAAAAATGGATACTGGACATGGTGCATACCTACTCTCTCCAGGATCAGAGGAGCATGCCTAATATATTGGGTGCTGTGGAACACAGGAAGGATAATGCTACTGCAGTTGTCTTGCTTGTGGGCTTCCTAGAGGTACCTGGTTGGCCACTGTGTAATCATCATTCAATGAGCTTCATGGCCTAACAAAGAGGTTAGCTCAAGTCTCCCAGATCTCAGGATAATATTTTAACCATTACACCATACTGGGTCCCCACATACACTTCCTCCTTCATCCACTTAATCCCATCCTCCTGGAATTGGGTGAAGTCTAAGACTATATCACCCCCCCCAATTGATTAAGGATAAGGTTCTCATTTAACCAAGACTTGAAACCAATATTTAAAAAAATACCGTTTCTAAGCTTAGGTAAATAGGAACCCTCATTAGAGGCTAATTTGAATGGGGATACTCCAATTAGGGCTGTCAAAAAAAAAATTCGGTACAGTTCAGATTCGGCCGAATTTGGCCCTTGTGGGTTCGGTACGTGCCGAAGTCCGAACTCCCCCACTTCGGATCCGTTCAATTCGGCGGGAATTCAAAGTTCAGAAAAAAAAATTCGGCCGAATAAAGCCATTAAAAACACAATCGCGCCTTTCCGCGGCTCTGGGGGGGCATTTTTGGGCTTAGAGGTCCCAAACTTTCAGCAGAGCTTCAAAGGACGTATATTGAAAGACTCCCCAAGTTTTGTAAAGATTGGGTCAGGGGGGGCTGAGATATGGGCCCTGAAAGGGGTCCCCCCACCCTTAATGTGCATCTCTCAGCAGAGCTTGCCACCCACGCACAAAGCTCCCAGCCCCGACAACAGTTTGCAAAGCAACTCAACTTGTAAAACAACACCTTTGCAACAGGGAAAAACCAGAAGACACACAACTGAAACCTCTCCCCTCAAACCAGGGAGCGAGAGACTCGAGGGGGAACACACACCCCAGGCAGAACCGACGAAAGCCCCCTTTGGCTTCCCCCCCACCCACAGAAACTGCTCCCTCCCCACACACACACAGACTCTGCTTTCCCCCCCCCACACACACATACACAGGAGAAAAATTATAGATTAAACCCCCAAAGGGGTCTTACTGTGGCTGTCTTCTGTTCCATCAAGAGGGGCTGAAGAGGACTTGTAATCCAAGATGATTCCAATTAGGCACGGGAGGTTTTCTCTGGAGAAGATGCACAGGATCGGCTGATCCATTCATCCCAAAAGGGGAAAGGGGAAAGGGGAAAGCCCATATCTCGGGACCCCCTGACCCTATGTTCACAAAACTTGGGGGGTATCTTAAGAACACTGGTCTGAAACTCCGCTCAAAGTTTGGGATCTGCACCCCCAAAAATGCGTCCCCTGCAGCCATGGAAAGAGAAAAGGGGGGAGGAGATATTTCTGCCCCCACTGAACCCATCTTTACAAAACTTGGGTAGTATCTTAAGAATAATTGACTGAAGCTATGCTAAAGGTTTGGGGGCTATATCCCCAAAAAAGCACCCCCTGCAGCCACATAAATGGAAAAAGGGGGGAGGGAAAAGGGGGAGAGCCCATATCTCGAGACCCCCTGACCCAATGTTTACAAAACTTGGGGGGTATCTTAAGAACACTGGTCTGAAACTCCGCTCAAAGTTTGGGATCTGTACCCCCAAAAATGCGCCCCCTGCAGCCATGGAAAGAAAAAAGGGGGGAGCCCATATCTCGGGACCACCTGACCCAATGTTTACAAAACTTGGGGGGTATCTTAAGAAGCTTCATCTGAAGCTTCACTAAAAGTTTTGTGTCTGTACCCCCAAAAATATGCCCCCTGCAGCCACAGAAAGGAGCAAATGTGCACAAGCACCCCCCCCACACACACGAGGATTTCGCTCGCTCTCTCTCTCTCTCCCTGGCCGGGCCGCACATCAGCTGATTCCTCCAGTACTCAATCCTGACTGATTGGCCAGAAGAAGACCCAGCTTGCCCACCGATTGGCCGGGGGAGGAGAATGCTCCTTACTGACGGTTATGCTGCTTACTGACGGCCGAATTTGCCAAATTTATTCGCGAACTCCCAAACTCGCTGAATTCGCCCCCCCCGGTTGCCCGCCAGTTTTGAGTTTGGTTCCTCCCGAACTAAAAACCACCGAATCAGGGGAAATTCGGCTGATTTTCAGTTCGGGCCGAACCGAATTGACAGCCCTAACTCCAATGCTGGCTCCCAAGTCACAATCTTTTACTTATGGTTAAAAAGGCAGCCAGCCATATGTGTGCACTGGATCCAAGGAGCTATTGTTCTCCTCTAGTAGTGCAGTAGATAGTATCCATTATCTAAGCCACTATGCATTCCAAAGAGATGAGGGGAAAGTGCTATTTGTATTGTTTGTATGTAAGGGAAAATGTTAGTTTTTCAAAGCAAGTAATGACCTGGAAATGTGAAGTCAAGGCAGGTTATAGATATTTCATGGCTTATTGAGCTTTCATTTTTCAGAAGACAATGCATCAAATACTGTGAAATAAAGAAGTAAAGATGACTGGGAATGAGCTAAATTAAAGCTTTATTCAATGATTTATGTTTTCTCTAACATAGTTTGT
Source organism: Euleptes europaea (assembly GCF_029931775.1). Lineage (NCBI taxonomy): Eukaryota > Metazoa > Chordata > Lepidosauria > Squamata > Sphaerodactylidae > Euleptes > Euleptes europaea. The sequence goes on from NC_079323.1 coordinate 40,514,756, forward strand.
TCTTCATACATTTATTATTCTTTGCATCCAGTTCCTAAAACTAAATCCTTATTCATAACTTGATGAAATTCTAGCTACTGCTTGATCTGATGGCTATAGTAACAATCAAATAAGTCAAAAGCATAAATTGGCTGTGGAATATAAGACAATTTGGGAGAGATGCTAGTAATAAAATAGAACTATGATTGATCTTACTGGAAGTCTCTCACAGCACTGAACTCAAATGGTGTCTGTTCTGTAGTGTTTGCCTTTTTCAATTAAAATAATGGAGTGGTTGGTTAGCAGATGCTGTACAACTGTCTTGTATTTGCATTTCTGTTCAGTCCTGTTTTAAATTTATAACTAGATAGATAGGTCTGACTTCCAGAACAGTAACAGCCCACTAAACTTTAACTAGCTCCACAGTGCCTATGCTCCTGTAGCAATTCCAGCAAGCACAGGACTGCCCATTCAATGCAGTGTGGTGACAGTCAGAAAAAAGCTACAGAAATACACCTATGTACTGTCCATGATTTCTTATCAGGAAATGATGAGATGGTTGCAGGCTTGTTCAAACTGATCTTGGCAATGTGAAAATACTATATGTTGCTCATTCCCTGCCATCAATTTTCTGAAAAGAACGATTAAAGGTGTCTTGCTAACTGATTCTATACTTACATGTATGAAAACCCCAGATATACATTTTTACTGTGGGGCTTCATGGCAGAGAATCAAGGTACTAGTCCAACAAATTTATCACTATGCTTCTACCCTATCTTTCAGCAATTTACCCCAGGGTAGCTTTCATTTTTCAGTTAGAAGATACCTTTCATAGTTCTTTTCACTATTCTGCCTAATTCTGTCTGTCTGTTGATTACTCCCAATTATCTGTCTGTCTATTGATTGCTCCTAATTATATGTGCTTTCTAGGATTTATGTTTAGTTACTAAAAGAAATAATTTACACATGATCTTTGGTGTGGATTGCATCTTAATGTGTAAAATTGGTAATGGGTAATATTCACCAGGTTGGGGAGGGGCTGGGGCTTGGGAAAGGGACTGTGGCTCAGTGGGAAAGCCTCTGCTTTGTACACAGAAGGCCCCAGGTCCAATTCCTGGCATCTCCAGTTAATTGGACCAGGGAGTGGCTGGTGAAAAAGACCTCTGTTTGAGACCCTAGAGAGTTGCTGACAGTTTGGGTAGACTAGGGCTGTGCATATTGATAAACCCAAACTGAAAATAGACTGGCTTCAGTGATCTCCGTGGTCTACTTGCTCACCACAAAACATACCTCATGGCGGTGAACCCAAAGCCTTCACTCATGCAGTTCAAAACAAACCTGGTTCCACAAAAATACTAAGAAACTGTGTGGGTCGCCTCAGTTGGTAGAAAAGGCCTGTCACAGTGAGAAATTGATGTTCTTGTGTGAATTGGCCCATAATGATCAACTACAGACAAATTAATTTCCTATAGTATTTATTATGTTTTAGATGCCATCCCAAGCATGTCTTGTTTACCTGTGTTTTATCTTGATCAGATTTAACCTCCTAAAATGGAATACATTTTTTTTTAAATTAAAAGTTTTAATCTCCTTTGCCTTTAACTGCTGTTTCCTTGCCGTTTCACTTTTGTTGCTATTTCACTTAGTGATCTATTGTTATTCATTATATTAACTGAATTTATAATCTGCCTGGAGGCTACTGTAGCAGAAAAGTGGGATAGAAGTCTTTCAAACAAATACAAAGATGTCTTGATACATGTGGGCTTAGTTCCAAAACCAAGCCTATACACCAGTCATGTCCAAAGTCCGGCCCGGAGGCCAATTGCGGCCCCTGGGCCGGTTTAATACGGCCCCCCAAGCCTGTTTTGCAGAGAGAGAAAAGGGGGCGCATTGGGGCTGCGCCTGTGCTTTGCATCCCCGACCGAGGGGGTGACGCTTGGTCAGAGGGTCACCTCGATTGGCTGTCTCAGCCCCACCCCCCGGAATGAAGGCCAGCGAGTCTGAAACCCTAGAGAGGCCACTTCCTTCTTACCCAGAGCCTGCGCGCCTTTGTTCTGACATATGGAAACGCAGCAGCAGCTCCTCCCGAGTGGGTCAAGGGGGATGCTGAGGATGGGTTGGGGGGGACTCGAGGGTGGGAAAGGTGGCGGTGGGGCGGGGAACGGAAATGCAAGGGAGGTCAGAGGCTGGCCCCAATCCGGGAGATGAAAGACACCCCCCCAACACACACATAAACACCGAAAAGCCTGGGAGTGGGGGGGGCTGCTCCGTCTGGCTCTCCTCTTTCCTTCTTCCTCTCTGCAGAAGGCTGGGGTGTGGGGGAGATGCAGCCCCTTCCCTGCATTGCGGAGGCCTCGCGAGGGATCCAGATTTGCAGGGCGGGTGGGAGGGAGGAGAGGATAGACTGGATGGGTCTTGAGTGGGAAGATTGTGAGTCAAGGAAAGGCAGGGGGAGAGGGGGCTGGATTTGGGGGCGGGGAGTGTTTGGAGTCAGACCCCCCAGCAGGTTCTCTCCAAGGCAAGTGGCTGCTTCGAAAGAAGGGATGGGGTGGGGGAAATAAATGACTCCTGGCATGTATCGTGTTTGGAAATGAGGCATGTTCAGACGGGGCCGAGTCAGCAGAGGACACCCGTGTTCATTCCGGAGGTCAAAGACCCGAGCAGAGAGCAAAGAGGTCAGAAAGAAAGAAGAAGAGAAGGGTTGGTTTTTATATGCCCACTTTCTCTACCACTTAAGGGTGGCTTACAATCACCCTCCCCTTCCCCTCCCCACAACAGATACCCTGTGAGGTAGGTAAGGCTAAGAGAGCTGTGACTAGCCCAAGGTCACCCAGCTGGCTTCATGTGTAGCAGCGGGAGAAACAAATCCAGCTCACCAGATTAGCCTCCACCGCTCATGTGGAGGAGTGGGGAAATCAGACCCGGTTCTCCAGATCAGACTCCACTGCTCCAAACCACCACTCTTAACCACTATACAACACTGGCTCTCATGGGGAGAAAAACTCCACATTCCTCCCTGCACGGAAGATGTCAGAGTGTATGAATCCATGAGAATGAAAACCAGTTTATTTCCTGGCTCAGATGAGGGAAGGACAGAATACCCCTGGCATGGTTGAAGGGAGAGAGTTGACCGTCCCAGAGAGGCACATGAGCGGGGGGGGGGAGGAAGAGTTCCTGCTCCCTCCCTACAGAAGGAAGGTTGGAGATTTAGAAGCTGGGGGGTGTCCAGTGAGCTGAAAGGGGCTTTGGGGAAAGGAAGGAATGTAGCCATGGTTTTTGTGGTGCAGTCTGTGGTTATGGGCAAAATAAGTATGCCGTTTGCAATAAACTTTGCATAAAATAGTTAATTTGCATAAAATAGTTAATTTAATTAAGAATGTTAGGCAAAATGGTCGGCCCTCACGCATGTTCACTTCATCAAACCTGGCTCTCTTTGAAAAAAGTTTGGACACCCCTGCTATACACTATTTCCCCATGTGTTTACTTTAGGGGTGTGCACCTTTTCCTGGTGTTTTTCCCCTAGGTTTGGGTTTAATAAACCCAGAAATTTTCAAAAAATCTGAAAAATCTTAATCCTTTTATCGGTTTTTGTTTTTGGATAATCAAACATTTTCAGGTTAGTTAAACCTGAATCTCAAAAATACGTGGCACTGAGCTGAACGCTGGGCTCAACCAAGCCCAGCATTCAGTTTGCCATCTCTGCCGCTGAAGTCCATGGGCACTTTGGAGGTGGCAGCAGCGAAGACTCAGCCAGCAGGTAAGTGAGGGGGGGAGGGGAGAAAAAGGGAGGGTGGAAAAATAGCAGTGGGGCCAAAGCAGCCTTGAATAATGCTGTCATTTTCCCCATAACCCCCCGAGGAGGTTCGGTTCAGCTTTAGCCAAATGCACATTCCTAGCTTGCATCCTGTAAAAATGGTTGTGTGGAACAGCCCTAAAAATAAAGATGGCAGTATATTTATAGATCATGCTGTTAGTAATTTGGCAAAGAACATCTTTTAAATTCATTTTATCCCCCTTCCTTGCTTCATGCAGGAAGGCTTCAAAAGGAAGCAGCTGAACTACTCATCTTTCATCTCATCTAATCTCATTTGAACATCTCATTATAAAAGCTGTTCACTGACAGGTTGTCCTTGCTGTCAGAAAATCTGTCCTGATTTACAAGCCAAATTTCTACTTTTAAGTCCTTTTGATGGAGCAGTTTCCGACTATCACCAGCAGTGCTTCTAACTACTGCAAGCCAGGCAAACACAGTGTAATAATCAACTGTGATGTTTTCCTTTTGTGAAAAGAACAATGAGCAGGCACCTGTTTTGTTGCTGAGTAGTTGCTGAATGATGGGTCTATTATTACAAAATCTTGGCAAGGATTAGAATGTGAACCCAATGTTGTCGATTTGAAAAGTCATCTGGGCAACTGGATGTAACTATTGTATACAGAAACAAACCCAAATTTGCTTCTGTCATGCCCATGTCCAGTGTCACAGACATTCTCATTTGGCTCTGAATATTGGATGCCCACATATGCCAGAATGTTAAGTCTCAGAGGCTTATTTACCAAGACATATAATACTCTAAGGCAGACCTTCCTCCATTAGCATAATGTAGTAGAGGCCATGGCCCAGTAGTAGAACATCTGCTTGCCATGTAGAAGGTCCCAGGTTTAATCCCTGGCATTTCCAGTGAAAGTGTTACAAAGCAACAGGTGTTGTAAAAGATCGTTGCCCTCCGATGATCCCAGAGACGTGTTGCCAATCATAGTAGAAAATGCTGCACTAGATGAACAAATTGATCAAATCTGGTGGTGTAAGTCAGCTATATCCAATCAGTGAGAGAGAGGCACTGTACTGAATTCTCCAGCATTAGAAATGATTGATGGAAATCTGAAAAAGTAATCCAAATTTCCTCCAAGGAGCTCAGAATGCATACTCACAAGCTAGTTAGGCCAATAGCAAGGGTAGATTGGCAGTTTAAGTTAGAAGAAAAATTCTCAGTGGGCCTTTGCCCTGGTGAGTTGACCCACCTAGGGGGCCCCTCCCCCTCCTTTTCTACTCTCATGTGAGTAGAAAAGAAGAGAGCCTATCCCTGTCTTCTTCCTCTTCTCACTGCAAACCACACTTCAGGATAGCCCATGCTGCCTCCAGCCTTTCTAGAAGTGGCTGTATTTTAGTTGCCCATATCTATCTCCCTCTGCTTAAGTGTGGCAGACTTTAATCTGGTGGACCAGGTTTCCTTCCCCACTCCTCCTTGGCTGAGAGTCAGTGAATGGTCCATAGTGTTGTCAGCCAAGTATTGGTAACCAGCAGGATGTTTAGTGGAATATGGACATGTTACTAAGAGTGGTACCAGTGCCAGAACATCACATTTGGCACAAACCCAGATGTGACGTTGTGTTGGTGCAGTACCCTAGGACTCTATGGTAAAACCATAGACTCTATGGTAAAACCATACAGTATTGTGCAGTTTGGCTCTCCATCCTCTAAATGTGATCATCTTACTAATTTTCTAACATAATAATCCTTAACACCTAGCTCTTGAAAGCAACAACTGGATAAGCAGGATCACCAGAGTAAAGGGCCATAACTGATAAATGAACAGACAAAGAGAAGGCTGCTGGGAATTGTAAATCTCAGACCTGCCTCCCCTTCACCTATTATTCCTTTAAGTTCTCAGCTTCAATATTGCTCAAATGGAGTCTCTTCCAGTTCAAGCACCATCTGGGAAATGAAAGCCTTCGGGAGAAACCTTGAACAACAACCGGAACATCATATGTAAAGAGTATATACACAACCATCTAATAAGTTTAAACTCTCAAAGGAAGGGATTACAAGTCTTCTTTTTAAAAGGCCCATGAGCTACTTCAAAAGAGCTACTTCAAAAGAGACAAAAGAGCAATTCTTAAAGAGAAATGATATATGACAACTGGGCAAAAACCACAGGGTAAGTGAAAAGTGTAAAATGACTCTAACAATGCAATCATTACATCAATTCAAGCCCAATGTTTTCAGTTACTGGAGTAACTCTGCATAGGATTCTGCTGTAAGTCTGCCTTCCTATATATTAAGAGTTCAAATGGAAATTCATGTCCATTCAAAATCTGATATATCAGCATACATTATAAACCCAGTGATTCTTGTTCTCAGTTCAATAGACATTCTTCTTGCTAAAGAATATATTAGAAAGATCACATATTGTCAAAAGTGTTTGAACCCATTAATTTTTTTAATGATTGCAATTATACAGCTCAGTCAATATAAGATCTCAGTCTCACAGCAAAATCTCAAAGCGGTAAATTATATGGTATGAAATTTTACAGCAAATGACAAGTCAGAATATCCACTTTCTTTTGCATTTCTAGTTTGTCATTTCTGTTACTCTATTAAACCTATTTTAATATGGATCCAGACTAATTCTGTCGGGTCACTGTATTAATTCAAAGTTCATCCACTTATTTAACTGTCTCCTACCTCTGAAGTAGATCCCGCAAAACAGGACACAATCATCACTACCTAACCAAGAAATGGTGGCAGGATCAACATTCTGGTTTTCCCCCGAACCTCCAAAATGGCTCTAGCTATGGATGAAAAAAAAAATCACACTTCCCTATGCAAACAAGAAACAGTTAACCTTAGCAAGAATGCACAGTGTAAAGGTTCTAGTTTTGAACTTTAATTGTGTCACCTACGATAAGTTAACATCGCTACCCATAGCTTTGCAAGGGCCCATTGCAAGAATTCATGGGAAATTGAGTTTCCCCACATTCTTGGGTGAAGAAAGAGGTAGCCATTACAGAGTATGAAAAGTATATACTTTTAAAATTCTCCTGGGGGGGGGGCATTTTTCGAGACAGAGTCACCAAATTCACAGCATAGCTGCAAGGGATTATCCTTGCATGAACCCCAAAGTTTGGTAAAGTTTGGGACAGAGGGTCCAATTTTATGAGGTCCTGAAGAGGTCGACCCCCTCCATAAAGAAGTACTGTAAACTTTACCATTCTTCTCTATGGAGGAGGGGGACGACCCCTTTGGGACCCCATAAAATTGGATCCCCTGACCCAATCTTCACTACACTTTGGGGTTCATGCAAGGAGAATCCCTTGACAATTTGGGAACTCTACCTCCCAAAAATCCCCCGCAGGAGCTTTAAAAAAATATCCCTATAGACTATAATGGACCTGATTTTTTTTTGGGGGGGGGGAGTAAACCCGGAAATAAAGCCGAAATATACCTTTACTGGTATAAGTATTTGGCTTATTCCAGGTTTTTCGAGAAAAATTGGGCCCAATAAACCTGAATTTTACCTTTTTTTTTTTGCACAACCGTAATAGTGGCTGAGTTTTATTTCCTTCTGCTTTGCAAGCCACTTTTGCATCTGTGCAGTAGGTCTTGAAGGATCAGTCCTAGCAAATAAATATGAGGATACTACAACTCCTATAAGGCAGTGAAATCATCAAATATTATAAAGATTGGTTCTTGTAGGTTATCCGGGCTGTGTAACCGTGGTCTTGGAATTTTCTTTCCTGACGATTCGCCAGCAACTGTGGCAGGCATCTTCAGAGTAGTAACACTGAAGGACAGTGTCTCTCAGTGTCAAGGGTGTAGGAAGAGTAATATATAGTCAGAAAGGGGTTGGGTTTGAGCTGAGTATTGTCCTGCAAAAGTATTGTCCTGTAAGTATCAAGATAATGTGATAATGAGGGTATGGTATGTTAATATGGAACCATTGTATCCTGAAGTGATCTGTTAATGTGTGTAATCCAAAGCTAATCTGTATGGCTATTGTTGAATGTTGTCTTTGTCTGGAGGTTTTTCAGGGCAGGAAGCCAAGCCTTATTCATTCTTAAACTCTCCTCTTTTCTGTTAAAGTTGTGCTGATGTTTATGAATTTCAATGGCTTCTCTGTGTAATCTGACAAAATAGTTGGTAGAATTGTCCAGTCTTTCAGTGTCTTGGAATAAGACCCTGTGTCCTGTTTGTGTCAGTCCATGTTCAGCCACTGCTGATTTCTCAGGTTGGCCAAGTCTGCAGTATCTTTCATGTTCTTTTATCCTTGTTTGTATGCTGCGTTTTGTGGTCCCGATTTAAACTTCTCCACAGCTGCAAGGTATACGATATACTCCTGCAGAGGTGAGGGGGTCTCTTTTGTCTTTTGCTGATCGTAGCATTTGTTGTATTTTCTTGGTGGGTTTAAACACTGTTTGTAGGTTATGTTTTTTCAAAAGTTTCTCCATCCTATCGGTGACTCCTTTAATAAATGGCAAGAATACCTTTCCTATGGGAGACTGTTTTTCTTCTTGAGTTTTCTGATTTTTGTTTGGTTTAATGGCCCTTCTGATTTCATTCTTGGAGTAGCCGTTTGCTAGCAGTGCGTGATTTAGATGATTAGTTTCTTCCTTGAGAAACTGTGGTTCACAGATCCGTCTTGCACGGTCCATTAATGTTTTGATTATTCCTCTTTTCTGTCGGGGGTGGTGGTTGGAGTTTTTGTGTAAGTAGCGATCTGTGTGAGTTGGTTTCCGGTAGACCTTGTGACCTAACTGAAGGTTTGATTTACGGATGACAAGGGTATCAAGAAATGGGAGTTTACCCTCAATTTCCTTTTCCATGGTAAACTTAATGTTTGGATGGATATTATTAAGATGGTTTAGAAAGTCCATTAATTTTTCTTCACCATGGCTCCAAATGGTAAATGTATCATCTACGAACCTGAACCAGACTGTAGGTTTGTAAGGTGCTGATTCTAATGCTGTCTTTTCAAAATATTCCATGTAAAAGTTTGCTATTACTGGACTGAGTGGACTTCCCATAGCTACTCCATCAATCTGTTCATAAAATTCTTGATCCCATAGGAAATAACTTGTTGTCAAACAATGGTGAAATAAGGCTGTTATATCTTCTGGAAAAATCTGGTTAATCAATGAGATTGTGTCTTTTACTGGAACCTTGGTAAAGAGGGATACAACATCAAAACTGATTAATATATCCTTTGGATTGAGTCTTAACGGACTGATTTTGTTGATGAAGTGAGTTGAATCTTTGATGTAAGAAGTGGTTTTTCCAATGTGGTCCTGTAGGAGGGTGGTCAAATATTTAGCTAATTCATATGTTGGGGAACCAATGGCACTCACGATGGGTCGGAGTGGAACGGAATCCTTATGAATTTTAGGTAGTCCATATAATCGTGGTGGTTGTGCTTCAGTCTTGCATAGTTTTCTGTGTGTGTCGGGATGAAGAGTGGAATTCTTGATCAGAATGCTAGTTTTCCTGGTAATTTTGCAAGTTGGATCTCGTTTTAGTTTTTTGTATGTGGCAGGGTCCAGAAGTTCCTCAATCTTCTTTTTGTATTCTTCTGTTTTCATGATCACTGTGGCATTGCCTTTGTCAGCTGGTAGAATAATGATTTCTGGATCTGCATTGAGGGTCTTGATGGCGTTTCTCTCCTTGCGTGTTATATTGCTAGCAGGGGGCTTTGCTTTTCGTAGAATTCTTGCTGTCTCTCCTCTTATTTCCTCAGCATCTTCTTCAGGTAGATTACGAATGGCAGATTCTACATTTGCAATGATGTTTTCCACTGGAATTTGGGTGGGAGTGACTGCAAAGTTTCCTCCCTTAGCTAAGATGGAAGTTTCTTCAGGTGAGAGTTGTCGGTCTGTCAGATTGAAGATAATCCGTTTGTTGTCAAGTTTTGGACTGTTCTGTCTTCTTTCCTGTAATTTGTTACTGTCTGGAAGTATGGCTGGTTAACCCCTGTTCCATTTTTCTGTAGGTGAGATTATCAATCTTGTCCCAATCATGGCTTCTCATTTTGTGGCTAGTATTGATATGTAAGGAAAACAACTCCTTGTCTGTGGCAGCAAGTTCTCTGCGGGTAGTGTGAATTCTCTCTCGTAAGAGAGCCCGTTCTAGATGGTCATAAATGCGGTTAGCTCATGAAGTTTTAAAGATTCTTTTACTTGTGAGAAAAGATGGAATGGTTCCAGTGTCTGCATCGCAGTAGAAAAGTTAAAGAACAAAGTAGATGTGCTTTTTTGTTCCGAAGTGTTTCCAATCTCCGGGTCTGTTGAAATATTTCCTCCCCGTAGAGGCGTTCAAAATATTGTCGAAGGCTTTCACGGTCAGAGTTCATTGGTTCTTGTAGGTTATCCGGGCTGTGTAACCGTGGTCTTGGAATTTTCTTTCCTGACGTTTCGCCAGCAACTGTGGCAGGCATCTTCAGAGTAGTAACACTGAAGGACAGTGTCTCTCAGTGTCAAGGGTGTAGGAAGAGTAATATATAGTCAGAAAGGGGTTGGGTTTGAGCTGAGTATTGTCCTGCAAAAGTATTGTCCTGTAAGTATCAAGATAATGTGATAATGAGGGTATGGTATGTTAATATGGAACCATTGTATCCTGAAGTGATCTGTTAATGTGTGTAATCCAAAGCTAATCTGTATGGCTATTGTTGAATGTTGTCTTTGTCTGGAGGTTTTTCAGGGCAGGAGGTTTTTCAGGGCAGGAACCTTCTACGGGGAGGAAATATTTCAACAGACCCGGAGATTGGAAACACTTCGGAACAAAAAAGCACATCTACTTTGTTCTTTAACTTTTCTACTGCGATGCAGAGACACTGGAACCATTCCATCTTTTCTCACAAGTAAAAGAATCTTTAAAACTTCACGAGCTAACCGCATTTATGACCATCTAGAACGGGCTCTCTTACGAGAGAGAATTCACACTACCCGCAGAGAACTTGCTGCCACAGACAAGGAGTTGTTTTCCTTACATATCAATACTAGCCACAAAATGAGAAGCCATGATTGGGACAAGATTGATAATCTCACCTACAGAAAAATGGAACAGGGGTTAACCAGCCATACTTCCAGACAGAAGCAAAAGTTTAACAAATTACAGGAAAGAAGACAGAACAGTCCAAAACTTGACAACAAACGGTTTATCTTCAATCTGACAGACCGACAACTCTCACCTGAAGAAACTTCCATCTTAGCTAAGGGAGGAAACTTTGCAGTCACTCCCACCCAAATTCCAGTGGAAGACATCATTGCAAATGTAGAATCTGCCATTCGTAATCTACCTGAAGAAGATGCTGAGGAAATAAGAGGAGAGACAGCAAGAATTCTACGAAAAGCAAAGCCCCCTGCTAGCAATATAACACGCAAGGAGAGAAACGCCATCAAGACCCTCAATGCAGATCCAGAAATCATTATTCTACCAGCTGACAAAGGTAATGCCACAGTGATCATGAAAACAGAAGAATACAAAAAGAAGATTGAGGAACTTCTGGACCCTGCCACATACAAAAAACTAAAACGAGATCCAACTTGCAAAATTACCAGGAAAACTAGCATTCTGATCAAGAATTCCACTCTTCATCCCGACACACACAGAAAACTATGCAAGACTGAAGCACAACCACCACGATTATATGGACTACCTAAAATTCATAAGGATTCCGTTCCACTCCGACCCATCGTGAGTGCCATTGGTTCCCCAACATATGAATTAGCTAAATATTTGACCACCCTCCTACAGGACCTCATTGGAAAAACCACTTCTTACATCAAAGATTCAACTCACTTCATCAACAAAATCAGTCCGTTAAGACTCAATCCAAAGGATATATTAATCAGTTTTGATGTTGTATCCCTCTTTACCAAGGTTCCAGTAAAAGACACAATCTCATTGATTAACCAGATTTTTCCAGAAGATATAACAGCCTTATTTCACCATTGTTTGACAACAAGTTATTTCCTATGGGATCAAGAATTTTATGAACAGATTGATGGAGTAGCTATGGGAAGTCCACTCAGTCCAGTAATAGCAAACTTTTACATGGAATATTTTGAAAAGACAGCATTAGAATCAGCACCTTACAAACCTACAGTCTGGTTCAGGTTCGTAGATGATACATTTACCATTTGGAGCCATGGTGAAGAAAAATTAATGGACTTTCTAAACCATCTTAATAATATCCATCCAAACATTAAGTTTACCATGGAAAAGGAAATTGAGGGTAAACTCCCATTTCTTGATATCCTTGTCATCCGTAAATCAAACCTTCAGTTAGGTCACAAGGTCTACCGGAAACCAACTCACACAGATCGCTACTTACACAAAAACTCCAACCACCACCCCCGACAGAAAAGAGGAATAATCAAAACATTAATGGACCGTGCAAGACGGATCTGTGAACCACAGTTTCTCAAGGAAGAAACTAATCATCTAAATCATGCACTGCTAGCAAACGGCTACTCCAAGAATGAAATCAGAAGGGCCATTAAACCAAACAAAAATCAGAAAACTCAAGAAGAAAAACAGTCTCCCATAGGAAAGGTATTCTTGCCATTTATTAAAGGAGTCACCGATAGGATGGAGAAACTTTTGAAAAAACATAACCTACAAACAGTGTTTAAACCCACCAAGAAAATACAACAAATGCTACGATCAGCAAAAGACAAAAGAGACCCCCTCACCTCTGCAGGAGTATATCGTATACCTTGCAGCTGTGGAGAAGTTTACATCGGGACCACAAAACGCAGCATACAAACAAGGATAAAAGAACATGAAAGATACTGCAGACTTGGCTAACCTGAGAAATCAGCAGTGGCTGAACATGGACTGACACAAACAGGACACAGGGTCTTATTCCAAGACACTGAAAGACTGGACAATTCTACCAACTATTTTGTCAGATTACACAGAGAAGCCATTGAAATTCATAAACATCAGCACAACTTTAACAGAAAAGAGGAGAGTTTAAGAATGAATAAGGCTTGGCTTCCTGCCCTGAAAAACCTCCAGACAAAGACAACATTCAACAATAGCCATACAGATTAGCTTTGGATTACACACATTAACAGATCACTTCAGGATACAATGGTTCCATATTAACATACCATACCCTCATTATCACATTATCTTGATACTTACAGGACAATACTTTTGCAGGACAATACTCAGCTCAAACCCAACCCCTTTCTGACTATATATTACTCTTCCTACACCCTTGACACTGAGAGACACTGTCCTTCAGTGTTACTACTCTGAAGATGCCTGCCACAGTTGCTGGCGAAACGTCAGGAAAGAAAATTCCAAGACCACGGTACACAGCCCGGATAACCTACAAGAACCAATGAACTCTGACCGTGAAAGCCTTCGACAATATTATAAAGATTGTTTGCAGCTGTGTTGATCCAAAATCAAAATCAAAACCAAGAATATAATTTCAGTAATAACTTTTATTAGGACCAGCCAAATTGTTTGTGTGGTGTAGCCATTAGAGGGCTGGGTTAGGATCCCCTGTTTTGAATCCCCACTCTGCTTGCTGGGTGATCTTAGCAACTCTCAGTCTAACCTGCCTCACAGGGTTTTTGTGAGGATAAAAGGAAGGAGACAAAAAGGATACAGACTACTTTGGATTTCAATTGAGAAGAAAGGTAGGGGATAATTGAAGTAAAAAAAATTTTTTTTGTCCTAGATAAAGGTATTACAAGGATTGCATTCTTGGTTTCAAACTTCTTTAAAAAGTATTTATTAATTTACTTCATTTATACCCTGCCAAATTAGAAATATGTCTGGGAGCATCACTTCTTCCAGAGTTCCTGACCCTGGAGATAGATTGTCAGTGCATTCCTGAACTCTAAGGGTGAAAGTCCTTAGTAGGCTAGGAAGGCACTGTGACAGTGTCCAGGACCCCCCGGGCAGGCGTCCGGGCTACTTACACCAGCGTAAGTGGCCTGCACGCTGGCAGGAAGGCCCAGATGCTGGTCTCTGGCCGCTGCCATGGCAGCGCCACCCTGGAATGCCAATGGAGACTTCTGTCAGCGTTCAAACATTGTCAAAGCCCACGCCGGCATCCCAGGAGTCGTTCCCGGGGCGTTCCGGCACTGGGCTGGGGGAGGAGCAGCTGCATTGCCTCCAAAGACCGACGCAGGCATTCCTCTCATGTACTGCCATGATGAATCTTCAAGAAATGGTAGACAATAACAATGAAGGAAAGATAAACTGAAGCGATTAACTGGAAGACACCAATAATGCAGTGGTTCTTATTTTTGCCATTTCCCAAGATGTAATAAAGTTTGCTCTAAACATATCCACAGTTGAATTACTATTGTAAAACTTTTACTTTTTAACTGAATGAATTCTCAGGTCTAAAATGTGTAATCCAGTTAGGCAACAAAGTCTAATTTTTACTTACAAAAAAAAATCCATCTTGACATGTTGAATGTTCATCAGTCACTGAATAATTATGCTGTGATGCTATTTATGCAGCTCTGTAGGTTGTCTAATTCTGATATGAACCAAAAGCACTTCCCACATTAAATTTAACATTCATGTTTTAAGTAAATTTTGAATTTACCTACAACGTATTAAAAGCAGGATATCCAATTCATTTAGGCTTCATCCAGTTAATAGTATCTCACCACAATGGTCATCACCATGCCAAGACCTCAGGAAAATCAAAGTTAACCAATCTATTTTTCAAAATGTAATTCAAATAACATTTTTGGTGAACTGTAGGCAAAATTAGATTTAGAACAAATGTCTTCTTCCCCAACGGGGACCCAAAGGAGCTCCCATTGTTCTCCTGTCCTCCATTTTATCCTAACAACAACCTTGTGAAATTGAATCATAGAGTTGGAAGGGACCACCAGGGTCATCGAGTCCAACCCCCTGCACAATGCAGGAAATTCATAACTGCCTTCCCCTCGCCCCCGCCACGCACCCTAGTGATCCCTACTCCATGGCCAGAAGATGGCAAAAAAAAAAAACTTCAGGATCCCTGGCCAATCAGGCCTGGAGGAAAATTGCTTCCTGACCCCAAAGTGGTGATTGGCATTATTCTAGGCATGGGCATGTACCCTGGGCAGGTAGGTCTGGCTTAGAGTGTGCCACCCAGTAATGTTGCATCGCACATTGGGGATTTGTGTTAAAGACACATGAAAGATAACCTGAGACAGGATATTCTGATTGCCTTCAGTCTGAGCACTGGAACTCCCATGATCATCCTGAAACTGGTGGTCAATGTTGAGTCTCCTAGCTTTATTTTCTGATGAGTTATGCCTGCCACAAATGGGCAGACAAACAGGAGGACACACAGATCCTTTTATTAGTATAGTTGTATGATAACAGCAAGACAAGTGATTTGTTTTTTATAATATTTGGTATAGATCAGGATCATATGGAGGGGGGAGATGGAATCTTTCTCTGGAGACCCTTGGTCAGCATCTCCCTATATCTGTCATCCCTTCAAACTTTGGATGGAAGTCTAAAGATACTTGACTGTCAATGATCCATCTCTTAGCCTTAAATTTTATATGCCTTACTTGAATCGAAACAACAACTTTGAAGCCTATTTCGTAGCCTAGAAGTGCTTCTGGATCCATATGTTCAGGTAGCAGCAATAATCAGGAGTTTCTCTACATCTTTTCCTTGATGCAAAGGATCTGGGTACAATTATATATGACCTGAAGACAATGTATTCTAGGCTTGTCATTGAAAGTAACTGTAGGTAGTTTAAAGTTTACATGTTCTTGACATCAGTATCATTCTCCATTTTGTGTGTCCAAGTTTTAGCTTCAGCGGTTTCCCTAGCCCACACTCTGTTCTAGCAAGCAACACCTGCAGCTTGTTACCCTAATGGAGAGAACCATCAAGGACACTAGCTTATACCATCCTAATTAATTGAGTCAGCACATTTGTGGGAAGATGGGAGGGCGATGAGGTCACTCCTTTCTCTTGAGAACGCTATTCCAACTAAAACCAGTTTGAACCATCTAGAGACTTCTCCTGGAGACTATCCTGATTGGGAGTTATGGGTCATCTGACCTGAGTCCACTGTACAATAAGTTAGGCTATGCCTTATGGTGGTCACTTTACTTACCTTTTCTGTTTTACTTTCCTTTGTCATGCTTCAATTCTAGCAAGTTATTTTGCAGCCTGAAACTATTTCTTTATAGCTATTAAAATCAGCAGCTATGTAACAGCTTAGTAAGTATATAGCCAGCTAAGACTTTGTTATTTTCCTTGCCAGTGTGCCTTATGACTATGTAACTGTGTCTTTAAGCTATTTTTGAACTTTTTACTATCAATAAAGCTTTTTTCAGCTTTTAAGGATTTACTGACCTAACTCAGTTAGGTTCCATTACTACCACAGCTGGGGCTCAGTCATGACAGTGTCAAACTTTGGAGTCTGTTGTCTGTAGTATATTTCTTCAATACTACAACAACTGGCTGCTAGTAGATTTCTGGGACCAAATCAAGCTGCTGTTCTTGATCTCCCATATGAATTCAGGATGTAAACTTTTGTTTTATACTGATTTGTTTTATTTTGTAAATGTGTTAGGTATTGTCTTCATTTTATTACATTTTGATTTCATTTATAGTTAAGTTCTTCAAGTTCTTTATTATTCCAGTCCACGACTAGTTAACTGACTTGAAAAGTAAAATGGTTTAAATAGTGCTGGAACAGAAGAAAGGAGGGGGAAAGAGAACAGAAGAAAAGAAAGAAAAGGGATTAAACCCTGTAAGGAGCTCAGAAAATAAACTAAAATTTGCATTGTTAATCTACTGCCAAAAATGCAATCTGTATTGAAAGTAAATGTGCTTTTAGTCATAATTGTTGTAATTTTAAATAGATCAAGGAAACATCCAGAATACGTATAACACATTTAACTGACTGGAAAGTAGTCCCAGTGTGAACCTTACTGATCTATTTTCATTCAGAGCTTCAGAGAAGTAGCGCTATTGTAGGAATTAGGTTGCTAGTCCTTTCATTCCTCATGTTTGCGTTTGAATCCTATCACTTCAATCTCACTCATTTTATTTCACAAGATGCAGATCTTCCAGAATTAGGAAACTGAGACCATATAGATTGCACAGAGAGAATTCTGACCCCCCCTTTTTTTCCTTTTTAGTGTCTGTAGCCCAACAAGTTTAGCAATAGGAAACAGAAAAATGTTTGCATTCATTAAAGATGCCCTGAGATAGCTATCATAGATGTTAAAATAATGTATAGCGTTAGATTCTAGCTTGTCTGAAAAACTGAAGCTGACATGAATTTAAAAGATAAAAAGAACATATGTTACATTTCAAAGAACACATGTAACACAAAGAAGGATCCAGATTTATCCCTATCAATTTTATATCTGTTTAACAAAGTTTAATGGAAAGAAGGCAATGTTGAACTAAAGTTGGACTCTCTGTTTCCTTCCCTTTTTACTTTGCACTCATTTTGGAGTTTTAGACATTTTCTCGGTTTTAAAATAAGCCAAAGCCATTCCTTGATTGAAAGAGGAGCTGAAGAATGTCATTTTGTAGCAGTCTGAATCTCTGAGGTTAACATCAAGATTCAAACTGATTCATGATGTTTCATACTTATTCAAGCATCCAAAAATTCTTACTGTACATTGAAGGTGGTACCTTCTTGTGCAATTAATTTAAACAAACATTACTGCTCCCACAAAAAAACCCACCCTCTTTCTTGAGGCATGTCCATCACAAGTATATACAATACACAGATTTTTCCACTGGCAACAAACATCTTTTATATTTTTATACATCTTACTTAACATTGAAGGTATAATGAATGGTACATGACTCTATAATGGGTTTCTTAAAAAATTAACATGTTGGGAGTCAACAGAATCATTTGTAAAAAGTATGATGCTAAACATCCAAAGGTATTGTTAGCCATTCTGCCCTATTACACTTTAAAACTGTACCCTTCATGATCTTCCAATTCAATTAATACGCATACTTTTTCTCTAAACAACCAATCTATCAATTTTGATGTTTTGTTTTATTCTTTGATTTTCTTGCATATTTTTATTGTTGCAAACTGCATTGAGGTCCATTCAATTTCAAAGCAGTTTGTCATGAAATACAGGAGATGGGTCTTTGAGAGCACATTCGTGAGGCAGGGGGCCAGATCACCTTAGGAGGTGACATGACCCCAATGCCAGCATAGTGCCACTTGCGCTGCCCCCCCCCCCCCGGACGACCGAGGCAGTGTAGCCCTAGGACACTGGCTGGCCTCCTGCCAGTATCCTGCCGGCAGAAGTCCTCACACTGGTGTTCTGGGAGGTATTCCTGGGGTGTTCCGGGGGTAGCGAAGCTGCAAGTAGGCAGCTTCCTAACCCATTTCAGCCCAGGAATGCCCCCTTATGTAACAGCTGTGCTGCACCAGCATTTTGTTGGTGCAGACTCGCTGTTCTCTATGGTGGAGGCACCACAGCCACGCTGTCCCCAGCCACTGCAGGTTCCAGGGATGGGCTGTGAGAAACACAAGTTAAATATTCTTTGGACTTAAATTTTCACAGTTGTTTGGAAGTTGTTCTAGGAGGGGGTGGTTTGTATGCCCCCCCCCCCGCAGTTCCTTGAACGTTGTGGGTTTCCTACAGTGTTTTAAATAAGTAATCACTAATGAGGGCTATCAAGGACTGAAAAAGACCTTTAATGAACATGGACCATATTAAAAGTACAAGTCAATACATGGCTTCTTCAGTCCTTGTCCTACTGCAATGTTTGTTCATGGTCTTTGCTGTCCGGTAGAACTGCTTTTCCTATTTTGCAATCTACCTTGAGTCTCAATGAGAACAGCAGGCTATAAATTAGAATAATGATGATAATAATACTAATTATTATGATTACTTTCCCCTGGGTGTTGTTTGAATGAGAGGCAGATCTGCTCTTCATTTAGAAACTTTCTTCCTCCCTTCTCCTGTTTTGTTGTTTTTGTATTATTGTTTGTTTTTGTGAGCTGCTTTGGGCAGGATATAAAGGAATTATATGGATTTTCATTGTACGATTTTAGCTCTTCCAGCAGAAGAAACATATTATGTACCTCCACATCTAATGAGCTGCAACTAAAAAACATAATACTGTTTTATAATGACTCTCCAGTGTAAACTTCAAGTAGGGTTTCTCACGTCATTTAACATCCACCAGTTATAAATATACAGTATTTTACATTTCTTCTATCTCAAAAATAGTGTATCAGGAATACTGAAACCTGTACAATGCACATTGATTGATGCACTTACAACACACATTACAGTTTTTTTGCCTCACTGCCAATATGGTACAGATTACATACCACTACTACTGATGATTCTAGATTGCCAGCAATGTAAACAAACCCTAACAGTAATGAAATGAACATGAATAACATGTTCATTAATTTTATGGGGAATCCAATGGAATTCTTACAGTTTTGCTTCTTTGTTATTATACTGTGTGAAATAGCAATGGAAAACTGTTCTATTCCATTGCCATATGGAACGACTAGAGT
Organism: Euleptes europaea; assembly: GCF_029931775.1. Classification (NCBI taxonomy): domain Eukaryota; kingdom Metazoa; phylum Chordata; class Lepidosauria; order Squamata; family Sphaerodactylidae; genus Euleptes; species Euleptes europaea. Next base: position 40,534,018 of record NC_079323.1, read on the forward strand.
GCCTACAATTGGGTATTCTTGAATATCTCTTCACTAAAAGTTCTTTTGATACATGAACATTTCCCCACGGTGTTTTGTTCTCTGTTGGTTGGACGTTTGTATGAGGACACATATTTGAAATAATGAGCAATATTTTTGATAACTTTGCTGAAAATGGATGAGAATAATCTGTTCTTTCAGATACTCTTGAAGTAGTATTTCAAACAAAGCACATCTCTAAAATAATATCAAAAAGGACAGAGAGGAAACCTAATCATGTTCTCCTTCAGATGGGAAGACACTGATATGCAGGTTAAATAAATTAGCTTTTCAAGTAATACAAAACAAGCATACTTTTTCATAATATAATATATTCAGACAATGTAACTGATACCCCATTACTTATTCACCCCCTTTTCCAAACATATTTTCTACTGTAGAATTTTTCAACTGTTGGTACAACATTTTAAGTTAACTAGAAAAAAACACTTTTATATTTATTTTACATACAAAGTTCAGCAAAATCTCATTTTTCATCTTTTTAAATTATATAATTACTTTTATTTTTATAATTAATACTTGGTGTTTTGTTGCATATCTAATTTTAATCCTGTTTGGTAGTGGGCCAGTTCCACCCCTCTTAATTAGAATTTGGTTTGCCAAACCACTAATTTTCCCTCAAAAAAGCCCGATTCCAAAATTTGAAAAAAAAAGCCATTATGCACCTGAGTTGTTTAAAATATTTTACTCCTGCCTTTCTCACAATGGATAAGTACAGTTTGAGGGGTGAAAGGCCATAAAATGTTAAAAGGATACAACATATTAAAACAAAGTTAAGATTGCTTAAAAAGCAACATAATCACATGAAACAAAACCCTCATTAGTAACCCAAAGCCTCAGCATTAATCAAACACATACATTCACCCAAGTTGAAAAAGGACCACTTTATAAGATTTTCTATAGGCTGGAAAAGAAGGGGTCTCCTAACTACAGAAGATCGTTCCAAGTGATAACGGCAAGAGGCTAGATGGGCATCTGTTGGGAGTGCTTTGATTGTGGGATCCTGCATGGCTGGGGGAGGGTTGGGGTCGCTAGGGATGTGGGGGGAGGTAGTTGTTAATTCCCTGCATTGTGCAGGAGTTTTGACTAGATGACCCTGGTGGTCCCTTCCAACTCTATGATTCTATGAATGGAGAAAAACCATGATCTTGCTGAAGAGGATTAAACAACTGATTGATGGGTTGGTAAGGAAGCTTCGTTTGCAGGAAAGAAGTTGTCTATGGAGATGCAGTCCTTTCGATATGTGGTCCTAAGGGCTTTCAAGGTGAGCATCAGCATTTTGAACTGTTTGTCCCAGTACCATGAAAGTGGCAACAACAATGGGAATGGCAGCACAACCAACAGCACAATGGGAATGGAAGCACAATTTATGTGTAAATATGAAACTTTGTATTGTTACACTTCATTCTTATGATTTTATATCCTTTACTTGCTACGCTAAAGAGCAGGATACAGTTCAAAATACATTCATATCAATCAAATAATATCTTGCAATAAGCTGAGGCCCCTGGGACCATGGATGCTGTTGCCCAGCCCTTGCTCTTTGCGAATAAAGCACAAGATCCTATTGGCTTAGGCAGTTAGTTGCCCAAACTACTGGAAGAACCAAGAGCTAAAGCATGTAAGTTCCTGCCCTTTCCATGCAGGCATTTGCAGCATGGTGCTGAATGGGCATCATGGGACTAGCTAGTTGCTTTTGGGCCAAGCAGAAATTTAGGGGAGGGGTCTTCTATGATTTTTTTTTACTTGTTATCCATGGAAGGATTGATCATGAGAGGAAGGGTATCTCGGCCATCTTCTGGGCATGGAGTAGGGATCACTGGGTGTGTGTGTGTGGGGAGGTAGTTGTGAATTTCCTGCATTGCTCAGGGGGTTGGACTAGTTGACCCTGGTGGTACCTTCCAACTCAATGATTCTATGAAATAGTCCTGGTCTTTTGACTGGTTCAGCTACGAGTAGTTTGGTAGGAATGTGGTAGGTTGCTCATGATAGGTAGGGCATGATAGGCAGAGCACCCTGAGATTTCAGGCATGATGGGAAGGGGGTCATTCCTGAACATCATTCTTCCCTGTGGTACAGTGGGATGAGAGGTGATGGCCTGGCTTCTGAGCAGCATCAGTCAAACAAACAGTTGGCTGCATTTGGAGCCAGGGTAGAGTTGCCCAGAGATTGAACCTCTTGAAAGTTTTACCCAGTGCAGTCCATCTTTAAAATGTAGAATAGCTATGATGTAGATTAGTCAGTTACTATTAAGAAACTAGTTGTCTGAACCAAGAATTTCTATAGCCCATGGTTCGATAAGGAATGCAAGACCATGAAAAAAGTTATACAAATCAAATATCAAAAATTTAGGAATTGCTGTAACTCTCTATCTCTTTGGGAGCTTCTCCAATCAAAAGGGAAATATAAATCTATGATCTGTAGGAAGAAATGTGAAGCAGTTTATAATGGATGGAACGCTTTAATAAATGCCTCAAAGAATAGTAATTCCAAACAATTTTGGGCATTAATCTCTTCCTCCTACTGTATTGGCAAACTAGTTGCCCTGTGTCTTTATTTGGGGGACTCTGCTAGGATAAACTTTCTTTTGCACTCTTTGGATCATGCTGCATTTTGCTCTTCTCATTTCCCCCACAGAAATCTGAAATAGTATAATTATTTATTCAAGAATCATAGGGAGGGAACAGATTTTTTAGCAACTGTGTTTGGAACAAACTCTCCATAGCCATTATGAGCCAAACCCAAACTCTTCCAAATTTCACATCAGCTCATGGCTGAGCACTTGTTCTCTTGTCAGTGATCCCCCTCATCCCATCTTCCTTTTGCATTTTTTTTATGGGAGAGTTTAGAAAGAGGAAATGCAGCTGGGGCTGATTCCAAGAGGACTTGGGTCTAGAGGTGTTTGGAAGAAAGGCAAACATTTTTTAAATGAATAAATTTAAACGTTAATCAGGGTAACATTTTTTCTTAATTGTTAGTCCTAATTTACAGATCACAAAGGATTAAAAAAGAAAAATGGACAGGGGCATATTAGTACAATATTAGTAGGAGTCAAACTGCTACACAAATTTAATCTGGCTAAATTCCTAACTGCATTCTGAGAAATTGATGACCTTTTGCCTAATGATATTCAGCCCTCCCTACATTCACTTATAGCTGAAGCTAACATTTAACAAAGAAGAACTTGATTATATGAAGCGAAACATGCTTTCTCCACTCAAAACTCTTAAAGACAATGTTGGCAGAATAAATAGCAGGTGCACAGAGGTGAGTGGGTGAGTCATGTTCTCAAGATAATATTTTTAAAGAAAGAAATGCATTATTTAATGTCCCTGTGCAAAAAGACAATTCTCCTACTTCATGATTGCTCATTTTACTCTAACTTAAATAAGATGAAGAGAAACCCTAAGAAATGTTGTCAAAATGATCTCTGTAGCTGAGAGATCTGTTGCAATTCCAGGAGACCTCCAGGCACTACCTGGAAGCTGGCAACCCTAGAAGGAGAGAAGGAAGCAGGGAAAGAGGAGAGGCTATGGGGCTTTCAGGAAAGGGAAAAAAGAAATAGTGGGGGAGAAGGAAATTAGTTGCCTCCTGCAATTTCTTGTGGGGTCACACACACACACACACAAAGAGTTTCTGTTCAGATATAATGCACAAAGTATACAAATCTTAAGCACACTTACTAGTGAGTAAACCCTATTGAGCTCAATTGTACTTACTTCTGAGTCAACAACATAATCCAGTAATGTTTAGGATTGCACTGCAAATCTCTCAACCTCTATCCCGTTAGACTGCCTGAGAGACACCCATCCCCCCGCCGCCTCCTATGAATTTTAACATCCAGCCTGTTGAAAAATTCTGAACAGCTGGAAAGTTTGTATACAGTGCTTTTAATCATTTTAATACAATGTATTGCATGGCATTGGCTTTCTCATACACATACGGAAATCTGAACCGTTTTCCATGCACTGCATTTATTTATTTTCAATACCACATATATCTGAAGATGTGTATGAATCCCTTTGTAATATAATATTTGGCAACAGTTTAGTTGCAATCCAAAAAGCCTATAAAAATGAACCAAAGTTTCAAGCAAGGCAGGCCTAATCAGAAGTCCTAAATATTCATTGAATAATGGTGTTATTCAGATTTCAAGTGCTTTTGGAACATGGTTTTCTATTTATTCCAGCTTTTCTTCTATCCCTGTATCTACTTTCTCTCTCACTATCTAAATTTAGATTGTAAGCTTCTTGGGGGAGAAGCCTGACTGTAAGTTTTTCTGATGATTTTTGCAAAACACTATGTGCATTTATACAATAATAATGGTTTTTCATCTGTCCATGAGATGGTAGACTTCTTTAATCAAATATAAAAGTAGGAAAAGTATACCCCCTCTCCCAGTTTATCTCTTTGGTTGGGACATTGCCAGAAGAAGGTGTAACATCATAGCAGTGAATTGCTATGCAGAGTTGCTCAGTGTAAGTCTGTTGAAGTTAATGGGCTTAGAGTGGAGTAACTGCATAGGATTGTAGTGTCAGAAAGATTTCCTTCTCCCTTGGCCTTTTTTTGACTTGTCAAGCCAGTTTATGCTTATTTACTCGGAAATAAATTAAGTCCAGTAGGTTTTGTTTTCAAGTAAGCATGCATAGAATTGCAGTCTGCAGCTTTTTATTAACAAAGCTTATCTTCTTGTTATAATAAAAGGATCTGTCTGTCTGTGACAGGCATAGCAGATCAGAAAATAAAGGTAAGAATTTAAAAATTGACCACCAGCTTCAGAATAATGGTGGGAGTTGCAGTGCCAAAAATGAAGGGAATTAGAACATCCTGGCGCACATTATGTCAAGAATCCCTGCACCCTAATGCTATTTGTAACTAAAGCTAAGACTCAAATCAGCTGTCCACCCCCCAAAAAAGTAAAAGACAATAATAATAAAAGGCACAACTCTTTGAAGAGCATAGCAAAACAGCACCGCTGCTCCATTTTTGGCCTCCCGAGTCCCTATTGACAAGTGACTTTCCCAATGCTCAGCCACGAGACCCTAGTAAATTGATTACCAGCTCTATTTTGTTCCATCATTTTTGGCAGTTGGGAAATATTTTGTTAAAGGCTAGTTGATGTGAGATGCTAGAATTACCAAGGGTCAGCTCTCTTCAGAGTACCTGTTGGGGGTGGGATGTATCCTGGCTCTGAGGCAGATGCCTGCACATTCAGGTGCCATGCCAGTGTGTGTTTCCTTGCTCCTGCTCCCCATTACTAGCTGCTGCTGAGAGGGGGCAGGAAAACATGACATAACGGTGTCTCTACAGCTCTTTTCCGTAAAGTCAACAATCCCATGTTTAGTGTCCCATCTCGTTCCACTGCTAGAAAGTAGGAACATTAAGGGGTTATATTCTTAAGGTGGACAGTAAAAGTTTATCTTTATTTATAGTGAATGTTTACTCTCTAATCTTTACCCATGAAAACAGATAGGAAAGATGACTGGGTAAAGAGCGCCCAACAGAGACATGAAATATACTGGTGGATGCTTCTATCTGCACAAGGTTAGGAAAGAATTCAAGTACTGAGTAGATGGCATGAAATATTAGTACCCCTGAAAGAAATTTATAGAACAACTCAAGGCAAATACTTGAGAGAGTATATACCTGGCACCTGCCAGTACATCGGGTTGTAATGCAGAATTTATCAGTGGTTGTAGTTTAAGGTCATCTAGAGGATAGTGTAAATTGTAAGATGTCATTTGCCAACCCACAATTTCTCCTATTTACTGAATTGAAGGTATTTCATGCAATCTATTAATGTGCACTGGCTTCATATAGACTTTTCAAAAGTTAAAGGGCACCAGATGTGACCCACATAATCTTTTGGCTTTATTCTGCTATAGAATACACAATGCCAAATATCAAGCTAAAGAAACTCTTGGAAACATTCATATCTGTATTGTCAAAAGGAACAAGTGTGTGCATGTGTAATCATTAAGGCCTATCTACACAGCTCTCTCAACACCCAAGTAACTTCCTTTGTTTCTCCAAAGTGACCAAAGGATAAATTCAGCTCTGGCTTTATGGGAATCCATAACCTTCTTGTTACTACAACCATCCTGTTTGTTGTGAACATATTGATATTAAGCCCAGAGAGGGAGCAACTGCCAACAATTGCAGCCTCTTCAATTAAAACCAAAACAGCTTTATAGTTTTCAAAGAGGAATGTTGGCCTCCTTTGAGGGTTTCATGGGTGGCATAAATCTTGAAAATGGAAGGAAAATGCCAAAACAGCCATAAGTTATGGTTTATTACTAAAATGTTAAATGTCTTGAAGGCTCTTATATAACCTCTAATAACAATTCCTCCAAGTCCAGCACGTTTCAAGAATAATTTCTTTCTTCAGGGAAGCTAAGGGATAATGGTCAGCGTTCAGAATTACCCTAACAAATAAATTTCAAAACAAGCAGGCATATTTTATGAATTTAAAATATTAATTGCCCATTCAATAAAAGTCCTTTCTGAAGGGGCTAAGAAAAATACACAACCTCATAAATTGTGAAATGCATGTTATGATAATCCCTATAAGTATAAAAGGCTTTTCACAGAAAGCACTTACAGTTTTGAAATCCAAGAGATGATCCAGTTGCTCTCCACTTCCATCCTTTTGCATGTACTAGTGTCCACTCATATACACATATAGTAGTGCATACGGAGGAAGGAAGGCAGCACAGTGTAGCCTGATCTTGTTAGATCTTGTGAGCTAAGCAGAGTTGGTACTTGGAAGGGAGACCTCCAAGGAAGACTCTGCAGAGGAATGCAAACCACCTCTGCTTAATCGCTTGCCTTGAAAGCCCCTTGCTGGGGTCGCCATAAGTTGGCTGTGACTTGATGGCATTTTACACACACACAGGGCATGTGGCATACACAGGTGGGAGACTGGGGGGGTTACCACACTTTGTATTCCCAGCGATGTATTAAGAGTTTGAAAATGTTATAAAAAAACATTGCTTTAAAAGGGTTTTTGGATACCACGGCTTATAAATGGTTGGAAAATGTCTTCACAGCTAAAGGGGCCAAACAAAGTGCGAACAGTATTTTTTAATGACATTTTCCAACTCTTAATACATCGCTGGGAATACAAGTGCGGTAACCCCCTGGGTCATGCCCCTAGTACTTTATTCAATGGATTCTACTTTTGGTGGCTTTGCAATTTGGTTGCCTAAGAAACAACCATGTGATGCAGCATTTGAGATCAGTAAAATTTACTTAAAATAAAGTTAAGTCAAATTAGCCTCAACAAGTTCAGACAACATTCAACACATATAGATTAAATTATTGCACATCCCAAGTACTTGTTCTGGTGACAGTTTTTTAATTCCTTTTTGTTATCAGACCCTTCAATACAACAGTACATCATAGAGAAAATCATGAGGACAACACATACTTTGGTAGGGTTGTTAAGGTTCCTTAGATACCTAAGCAAACAGCACTGTTATTAATTTTATATTATCTAAGCTTATGAGCATTATTTGAAGGTTCTTCAGTCTTTCAATTTTTGCCGTTAACTGTAGTATAAAATGAAAACTGTTAAGAACACAGAGGAAACCGTTTCCCTGACAACAGAACTACAGTCTGGTGCCTGAAATATAATAAAAGGTCTTCAAACTGCTCTCCTACAGCTCAGTCATCCTCATTAATATAGCTCACACAAAATAGCCCTCCTGGATAACCTAGCACCTGTACACTGTTTATTTAGTAGGTTCCTCCAGTTACACCAAAGCACAGAAAGGAGACCTAGTAGTGAACTAACCAGTGGAGCTTTTGAAGGCCTTTGGAGGCAAGCCTTTTAAATACTTTATAGGATGAAAAAAGAAAACAGGTATTTCTGTTTAGGGAGGCGAAAACAAATACATGTCATGTATATGAAGGGAGGGGTTGCAATATGACGGAGCCACTAAGGGCTTGTAGATTCCTATTTATTTTTTCATAAACAAAAAAGGTATCACTCCAGCTTGATATCCCTGGCTCTTGTCTGTTCCAGATACAACCCATTATTTTTCATTTTTCCTGCCAAGTAGGGCTGTGCATATCGATAAACCCGAACCAAAAATAAACTCGAAAAGGTCTTTTTGGCTTCTTTTGGGTTTAACTTAACCCAGATATTAAAACTGGGAATAAAACTGAAGCCAGATAGCTGATCGCCGAATTAGTCGAATAGGTATTCGGCTTTTTTTGGCTTCGGCTTTCCCCAGGCTTTTTCCTATGGGAATTTTTTTATGAGCTCTAGGGAAGGCATTTTTATAGGTAGAGTTTCCAAATGTTCAGGATAGCTTCAAGGGACTCTCCTTGCATGAACCCTGAAGTTTGGTGAAGACTGAGTCATGGGCCCAATTTTATGGGGTCCTGAAGGGGTCGCCCTCTCCTCCATAGAAAAGCATGGTAAAGTTTTCAATGCTTTTCTATGGAGGAGAGGGGGCGACCCCTTCGAGACCCCATAAAATTGGACCCCCTGATGCAAACTTTACCGAACTTTGGGGTTCATGAAGTAGAGTCCCTTGCAGCTATGCTGCAATTTGGTGACTCTACGTTGAAAAATGCCCGGTGGGAGAATTTTTAAAGTACTTTCTTTTTATGCTCTGTAATGGCTGCTTCCTCACCAAAGAATTGTGGGAAACCTCAGTTTCCCATGAATGCTTGCAATGGGCCTGCACAAAGCTATTGCTATCCATAGCTTTGTGCAGGCCCATTGCAATTCTGAATACAGTATCAGCCCAGACACAACTGCTTAAACTTAGGGTACCAACAGTGATGATATTGCAAGGGACTGTAAGACTTGGCTCACATTTAGAGCTTGTACTCATATTCCCCCTTCCCTCAAAGTTCTTTCAAGTAGAATTCAACCACAGAAAGGTAGGGCTGTTGAAAAAAAAATTCGGAAAAGTTTGGCTTCGGCAAAATTCGGCCCGTTTAAATTTGGGACGTGCTGAAGTCCGAACTCCCCCGCTTCGGATTCGCGAACTTCAGCGCGAGATCCAGAGTTCGGGGGAAAATTCGGCCCCTCGCAGGCCTTCACGGGGCTTCCATGAAGATGCGCGGGGGGGAAAATTTAAACAGAACTGTGCCTTCCAGCTGGAAGGCGCAGATCTGTTTAAAAAGCCCCTGCGCGCCTTCAGGGAGGCCCCTGAAGGCGTGCGGGGGAAAAAAACAGATCTACGCCTTCCAGCTGGAAGGCACAGATGTTTAAAGGCCCCCCCCGCACGTCTTCAGGGAAGCCCCGGGAAGGCCCACGGAAGGGGGAACAGATCTGTTTAAAGAGTCCCCGCGCCTTCAGGGGGTTTCCCTGAAGACATGCGGGGGGGGGGGGAACAGATCTGTGCCTCCTGGTCGGGAGGTGCAGATCTGTTTAAAGGGCCCGAATTTGCCGAATTTATTCGCAAACACCCCGAACTCGCCGAATTTGGCTCCCCGTTTTCCTGCCTTTTTTGAGTTTGGTTCAATCCAAAACAAAAAACTTCCAAATCGGGGGAAATTCGGCTGTTTTTCGGTTCGGGATGAACTGAATCGACAGCCCTACATAAAGGACACATTGCCACCATTTGAATTGTACCTTTGTTCTCAAGCATCCCTCTGTAGCTCGACAGACAGTCACCAGGGGACAGACAATGAAATAGAAGATTATATATAATTTCCTAGCTCAATAATGACAAGTCAAAGAAAAGAGGAAAATCCTTCCCAGTCTATTAAAAAGTACTCTGCAAGACTGTGTGCTTCCTCCCTGTATGTGGAGTAAATTCCTGCTGTTTTTGGTCCTGAAGGCATTTCATTGCACAACCTCAAGGCTTTTATAGCCTAATATTATTTGACTCACTACTAAAACTTCCAAAGTTCAGTTCTTACACTTTGAAAGGCCACTTTGCTAGCTATTCCTTTTCTGGAACAGAAGCACTGCTGTCAACAGTATTTTTTCTTGCAGGAGTTTTGTAGCTCAGTGTGCATTTCTTCTGGTTGTTTTTTTTTTATATCAACTGGCCATAACAGCCTTTTTTCCTAGCTAATCCAGGAAATGGATTTCATAAATAGCACAGCACATACCTTCTCGGTTCTCTACAGGTTGGTTCCAATCTTTTTTCAAATGGTGAGTTCACAAAAGGAATGTTCTGCTATGTTGCCATTCATATAGGACCTCACCCCCTGTCCCTATGAGAGCCACTCCTGAGAGGAATTTTACAAAGCAGCAAATGTTGGGTTCTACAGCAAGAAGTGGGAAGGGCTGAAACGGCTAAGCCGAAAAGGAATGAGGTAACGTGCATTTTAAAAAAACTTGATCCTGGCTGAAACAGTGAATGAAGGAGGCTAAACTGACCATACATAAATGACAGTTGTCATGCATAAAGGAGAGACATCTCCTTTCTTCATCTTCCTGCCCCCTGGCTTGTTTCCAGGGCAGCATGAGGGAGGGAGCCGGCATCTTAGAGTGGCCAATAGGAAGGCTCACTGGAGCTGCCCACAAGGCCAATGGCAGCCGTGCATTTTGCATGGCTGCAAAGCCTACCTTGATTTTTGCAGCCTACCTTGATTTTTGCATCAGAGGACAACCTAGATTGGGGGAGGGAGGAGGCTCGGGATTCTCAGTGGCCAATAGGTACCCAGGTAAGGAAGAACAGTGTTCTTTGGCCAATCACTGAAGGTGATTTTTGGCTGGAATTATTTTTAAACTTTTCTGTGCTTGGCCAAAGACTACAAAAACAGTCTTTGAAAAGCATTCCTCAGAGGTTTGAGAGAGATTGGTGGCAAAGCTTGGCTTTAGCTCCTGCTGCACAATTCTCCCTCTGCGTTCCTGGATCCTGGTACCTCATCCTGACCTGCTGGATTACTACCTGCTGCTTGGATTGGATTCCTTCCTGCCTGCTGCCTGGCGGAGAAGACATCTAAGGGTTTGAGATATAATTGTTTTTCTTTTAAACCAGTTGTTGCTTTAGAGGCTTATTTTCAAGATTTTGCTAGAAGCCAGCAGGCTAGGGTTGCTAGGTCACTCTTTGCCACTGGCGAGAGATTTGGGGGGCGGAGTCTAAGGAGGGCAGGGTTTGGGGAGGGGAGGGACTTCAATGCCATTAAGTCCAATTGCCAAAGCGGCCATTTTCTCCAGGTGAACTGATCTCTATCGGCTGGAGATCAGTTGTAATAGCAGGAGATCTCCAGCTAGTTCCTGGAGGTTGGCAACCCTACAGCAGGCCTTGGCCATTTGGTTGCGGGGGTGCTAGTTTGAGGGGGTGATTTGATTGAATGTTTGGGGGGGCACTGCTTCCATTTCTCCTCTACTGTTTCAAAGTTGCACTGTTTGGATTTTGCATGTTTCTGTGCTTCAGATCTTGCTTAATGAGCTCATCTGTAGCCATAAAGAGCAGAATCTAGGGGTACATACAGCTAGGGGTAGTGTTCTCAGTGGCTTTGTTAAGTTCTAGAGAGCAAAATAAACGTAGTTCACAAAAATGCTGGAGAAGATAAAACCTACTAATATCTCCACTGGAAGAATTTACATCCATCAAACATTTTTAAAAGTGCAAGGGCAGAAAGGCAGTTCACATGGTTATAACTATCAAATGATAAAAATCCTTTTATCAAGAGAAATCCTGTATCTGTTCCTTCCCCACTCAGTGCACAGGGATAGATATTGTGCCAAATATCTCAAAGGGACTATTTCACAAAAAGTAAAATGTGGTTGTGACTCTCTGAATGACTGTATAGAAAAGCCCTCAATCTCAAGTTGACCATAAAGTATTTATTGAAGGAGACTATTTCTGGACTGCTATATTTGAGAAGGTGATCACGTTCTGCAGCAATGATAAAAAGGAAGATGGTAATAATATTTGAAAAGGAAAGCTTTGTACACCAAAGAGAAAACAGAGGCCAGCAGCGATATAATAGAATTGATGTGTGTTTTTCCGCATAAGGTAAAAAAGGTGTTCAATGCAACTTCAGTAGTTAAAATAGTTACCCTTGCAAGTCCATAGCCTCAGATACATTAAAAAAAACTACAACAAAGAAAATTCAAGTATAATAAGAACAATAATAAGAGTTAATAATTAATCATTCAAACAGAAGGAACCAAATTATATCTGCTTGGATAATTATCTTTACCAAACTATGATGTTAGCCATTGCTGAAAATTGAATCTGAAATGCTGGAGGCTGTTGGATGCCATTTCAGTGAAATGGTACTTCTAGTTACATTTACAGTGTAATTTTGCATGGAATTTTATTATTGCTTGCTTACAACTGCATTTACATATGCAGGGGGAAATAAAGAAATACACCAGAATGTTTCTTTTAGTTAAAGGAAAGGGAGAACAAAGATTACCACTATTCTGTATCAAATTCTCCTCAGTTCTAAGCTAATACAACCATACACTGCCTCGAATATACCGTGGGTAGAAGAGAAAAGAGAGGAAAAAAATCCAAACTTATAAGTTGTAGATAGGGTTAACAGGTCTGAATTGGGAACTACCTGGAGATTTTGAGGGTGGTGCCTGGAGAGAGCAGGGTTTGGGGAGGGACCTCAGCAGGGTGCAATACCATAGAGCCCACTCTCCAAAGCAGCCATTTTCTCCAGAGGAACTGATCTCTGTCATCTGGAGATCAACTATAATACTAGGAGATTTCCAGGACCCACCTGGAAACTGGCAACCATTTTATTTGAGTAACCCCACAGTGCAGTAGGAATTACCATTTGTCATATCCTGCAGACCACTTACGGTATAAGCTTTTTGCAGTCCTGATACCAGGGGGAGGAGGTGGAGGGAAGGGGGGTCACATATCCACTCAGAAACCAATTTGGGGTAAAAACAGGGCATGGCTTTACTGATTACAGCCATGGAAATATTGGAAAAATAGAGCATGGATGCAGGCGCTGGGCGACCCACCTGTCAATGAATGGAATCCTTCCCCAAATGCTTGCTGGGAGTAAACCTGTAATGACAAGTCCTGTGTTTCCACATGGGCACAAGCCTCTACATGATTCCCTTACTTACTGGGAGTGGAGCCGGATGACAGCCCCCAAGTTGGGCATGTCACTGTTTGGTAGGGTTGCCAGGTCCTTCTTCTCCTCCGGCGGGAGGCTCTTGTTGGAAGGTGCTAGTGCGCCGATACGCACATGTCACTTCTGGTTTAGAACCGGAAGTGCCACCTCGCAAGGGGCCTTTACCTCTTAGTTTGAGTGGTAAAGCACTTGTAAACCGGAAGTGACGCGTGCAGTATGCACACTTGTTTGCTCGCCGACCCTCAGGTGGTCGGCGGGCAGAGGGGTAAATTGCCATGGGTTTGCCCGCCACCAGCGGGCACCTGGCAACCCTACTGTATGGCTACACCCCTCAAGACAGAGGCAGGGAAACATGCACAGCCTCCCCCTCAAAAATTCTTCAAACCGTCTTCAAGCTGTGACAAGATGTAAAACACAACAAGATCAATAACTATACTGAAAAACATGCAAGCAAGGGAGGGAGGGACAAATGTCCAGAGCTGACCGATTGAGGACCTGGTGGCCACATTGCCTAAAAAAGGAGAGGAGCAGACCAGAGGGAAGACTCTGCTTCTCGGGCCCTCCTTTGGCTCCACACCTCTAGGCCAATTCAGGTGGTCAGCACAGAAGGCTCACTCAGGGGTCGCAACCCTGCAGGTGCAGAAGAAGCATTGGTTTTTATATGCCAACTTTCTCTACTGCTTAAGGAAGAATCAAACCAGATTACAATCACCTTCCTTTCCTCTCCCCACAACAGACACCCTGTGAGGTCGGTGGGAAGCTGAGAGAGCTGTGACTAGCCCAAAATCACCCAGATGGCTTCATGTGTAGGAGTGGGGAAACAAATCCAGTTCACCAGATTAGCCTCCGCCACTCATGTGGAGGAGTGGGGAATCAAACCTGGTTCTTCAGATTAGACTCCACCGCTACAAACCACCACTCTTAACCACTATACAACGCTGGCTCTAGAAGTGTGTGAAGCTCCCTCAATGTGCATTTTTTGCATGAGAGGGTCAGGGAGATGAGGGCCTGAAGGGCAGCCATCTTGTTGTCTGGAAGGAGATAGATGTCCCAATGGGGTCCTGTAAAATCCCCAGGTACACGAGCTGCATGCAGGGACCCTCTGTTTTGCCATGAGCCAGCAGCATGCCCAGCTTCTTTGGGTGGTGGTGGGGGGGGGGGGAGATCCAAACAAAAAAAAAGCCAAAGTAGCCATGAGGAAAAGGCTCTTTCAATTTAGCTGGTGAAGAATCAGGCCAAGAAGGGGAAAAAGGTCCCTGGTTTCAGCTTTCAAAAGGAGGGGGAACAAAAATGGCAGGGTGACTCATCCCCAGGCTCAGCAAAATGTCAGCTTTTTCAGGGTGTGGAGGGCCCATACTCTGGGCTGCTGAGAGTGAACCAATGGCCATGCAGGCTTTACTGCTTCTTCTCCAAGTTCTCAAGTCACAGCCACATCCAGAGCCACCTCCGATTCCTGCTATGCATGCCACTAAACCACACTACTGTCCAATCCTCTTTGAACTGCTGAGAGCCACTGCCAAACTTCTCACTACTGTTCTTTGCCGACACTGATCCTCACTGCTGTCAGCTTGTCATGCTCACCCGATGACCAGAGCTGACTGAGTGAGGGCCAGGCAGCTGCGTGACCTAATCAAGGGGGGGGGGGGTTGGACCTGAAGGAAGACTCTGCTGTTCAGGTCTTCCTCTGGCCCCACCCCTCCAGGCTGACTTAGGTGGCTAGTGATTGGCTGGCTGGCTGAGGCTGTCAAAGAGCTCCAACCAGCCTCCACCAGCTGGAGCTGCTTTGGTTTGGTCAAAAGTTTCCCAAAAAGGCAAAACATTAAACTCCGGGTCTCCACCCCCCAGTTTAATCAGTAGCTGCCACCAACTCTGGACCAAAAGTAAGCCTCCAGGCACGGGGTCCAGAGTAACCCCTGCCAAGCTTCAAAAGTTAAGTGCAATGCTTGCCCTGCAAGGTAGAGGCCTGCCAGGGAAAGATTACACTTCCAAAATATCTTTGGTTCTTTTGGTAGGTGGTTTTTACATTCAAACAAGGCACTTAGAATTTAGGCTTGGAATCCCAAAATCAAAAGACACAGTCCGTTTAAAGGCTAACAATTTATTTATCAAAGTTATGCTGGTTTACAGGAAAGAAAAAGTCATGAAGTTTCAAGCAAGAAAATAATAAACTATTTAGCATAGCTAACTAATACATTCAAAAGCCTTTTTGGTTCAAAAGGACTGGCAAAGGTTTCTTGCATCAGATTTATAGTTACCAGGTTCCAAAGATGCTTCCAGCATTCAGGAGTTTCAAAAGATTGTCCAAAGGTTTCTCCAAGCAGGTCAGCTTGATCAGAGTTTCCCCCTCAAGGGCCAAAATCAAATGGGTTGTGATGCAGCCAGCACAGTTCTCCTGCTGTACCCCAAAGCATGCATAGTTTGCTCAGGACTGGTCTGTCCTTATATCCGTTTTCTCAAAAGGATGAACTCATAGAAGCCAATTGAGAAAACGAAGGCAATTAGCTGTTAATTAATCGCTTGGTCAGAAATGCTGACTCACTAAGAGGTGTTCAGATGATGAAGTCTGCAGAACCCCCCTGCACCTGAACATCGTCATGATGTCTGACCAATTAGTTACTATGGCAATGCACGGCCTTGCATTCCAGAAAGGGGAGAGAAGGCTTTAACAAGCACCAGCTGGAGCTTACCTTACCCCCTCTACAGAAGCAGTTTTCAAAAGGAAACTTATTTTGCTGGTCTAAAATCCCAACAACACAAAATTCATAGGCTTCTAGGCCTGAAACCAAAAGAAATAATACAATCCAAGAAATTGAGGGACCTCAGCTTCTTGACAGAGGCTTCCATAGGGCCTACCCAGGAGGGTCCCAGCTGCTGCCATAAGATTCCAAGCCACTGCCACAACTGGAAGGAAAGAATGTCCTTCCTTGGACCTGATCTTCATCAGCAAAACAACCCCAAGTAAGTCCAGGGCCATCATATATATGACAATGTATTCATATTTGTTAGTCTGATGTTGTTCTTTAAACATTAACTGGCTTTTAAGAGTGCATCGTATTCCTCCCAAGTAGAGTGTTTTTGTTGTTGTTGTTGTTGTTGTTTTTTACCAAGATGGTAATTAAAGTTAGCCACTGGTGTAATGCTAGGACAGATTGCCACTATCCTAGGACAAAATTAATTTACAAGCAGTAATGAACCTCACCTGCCACTGTAATGTAATATGTGCATAAACTAACCAATTAAGGTTTAAAGCACACTATACCCAACACTGTCCTTGAAATCCAGGCCAAAGATTTAATTTAGATTTTGATTAAGAGTTAAATAGAACTTTGTCCTCGAAAGAAGCAAAATGAAGCTGATAAAGATCATTCTCAACTGTCACACAACAAACTGGATCAATTGAATATAAATTTCTTCTCTGGCACACCATGATGTGGATTGTCTGCATCTAAAACAAAGATCCCTCCCCCAATCATATGAATATTTTTCCTTCCAGTGATTTAAACTTAATTTCCACAAATTTACAAAATAAGTACCTGAAATTTTATAACACATTAACAAATGCAAACCTGACTATGGATTATGTGTAGTTAGAGGCTACATCAGTTAAGTACACTGAGTACTAAAAAAGTACATGGTCTTTGACCAAGATATCCCATATACCTGCTCTGCAATTAACACCATGTGCTGAGGCATTTCTTCATATGCTTCTAAAGTTGCCAGCCTAGTGTTGTTATTCAGCAAGAGTAAATGAGGGTAGGAGACATGTAAATTGCCATTGCTCCAGTGGTTCAATGCAATTTCTGGTGCAAACCCAGAAGTAATGTCATTGCATCAGAATGACAGTCTAGGATTCCACTGAAACTCTATGGATTACCTGGAGTGGGACACCTGGCAGCCCTAGTGTGCTTTCATCATTTGAGGTGAGGAGGATACCTATTAAACAAGTGGCCTCTTTGTGGTAACAGCCCAATAATGGAACTCGCTTTTCAGTTTTGCTTACTGTTTCCAGGTCCCTCTTCATCACCAGTGGGAGGTTTTGGGGTGGAGCCTGAGGAGGGTTGGGTTTGAGGAGGGGAGGGACTTCAATGCCATGGAGTCCAATTGCCAACATGGCCATTTTCTCCAGGTGAACTGATCTCTATAGGCTGGAAATCAATTGGAATAGCAGGAGATCAACAGCTAGTACCTGGAGGTTGGCAACCCTAGTTTTGTCTTGTGCCTTCATTGTTATTATTTAGGCATCAGATTATTTATGTTTTAAGAACACTTTCCTGACAGTAAATCCCATTGAATAAAATGGTATTCACTTCATGTAGAACTGCATACGATTGCTCCTTTATTTATTTACTTAGAACCTAAAACTGGTGTCCAAGGTGAGTGCCTGGCCCATCCTTGGCCAAGATGCCTACAGAGAAGTTGGGCATTTCCCTGATGCTGCAGGAGCCAAATGGGACCCACCCATCTCCCTCATCCCTTGGGCAGCCACTGTCGACTCAGCCAGCACACCTAAGATGGGACCCTGGGCAGCAGGTAGCTGCAGAAACTGGAAGTGGGCCTTCCCAACTGCCTCCTGGGCTGCAGAGCTTCAGGCGCCAGTTGATGACATCATCTCCCAGCTCTGAGAGAATAAAGATGTTGCTGGGAAAGAGCTAGACTCAGAGGCTATCAAGCCAGCTGGCAAGCATGGAGGCAGCCTGAAGAAGCCCTACCATGATGGTCTGGGCAGAGCATGGATGGAACTCAGCAATGAAAGAACCTGGGTGGAGCCAGGGAGCAAGGGCCTGGTGGAAGGCTTTCCAGGAACTGGCCAATGACAGGGGGAGGGCCAGCAAGGGTGGGGCAGGAGACTAGGGAGGTGGTGTTTCAGCCTCTGGCCCAGATAATTGATCCGATCATAGGGCTGGGGCCAGGGGTGCGATTGTGGCTGATAGGCAAGAGTGGGGCAGAAGCATAAATGGCAGCTCCATAACCGGTACAGGAAGGAGAAAGGGGACATTGTATTGCCCAGATAAGGACAACACTCCAGGAAAGAGAGGGTGGACGATATTTCAGTAATGCCATAAAAAAACCTCATTAATAAATTTAAGCATCATTTAACATCTAGTGATTTTTTCTGCCTCAAAAGCAGAATATGAATGGCAATAAATAAGCACACTGTAAGAAAAAAGTTTTTATTGATTCCAATATAGTCTGGTTCATGCTGTTAGAATCTAGTAATAGGAAAATGAATAATATCGGGCTGCTCATTTTCATAAGGAAAACTAAAGGGTTTCTATGAAATTTTATTTGAAGGAATAACAATTGGAACTTATTTAATCAGCCAGGCAGAACTTTAATACTATTTGATACTCTTTTCCATTTCTATTGGCATGCAAGATCTCCATGCATTGCAACTGACAAATCAGAACCAGCATGTGTACGACACTTGAACTTTGCGTTGGTGTTCATAATAATGGTTCAGTACAGGAACGCCTTGGTAATCTGCCAGGTTCAATTTTTGATGTGGCTATCATTGTTCCGCTGGTGTGGTCAATCATCCCAAATCTATCTCATTTTCTTTTCATTCTGGGGAAAAAACAAACTGGTAGTTAGATGGTGGAACTGTTCTGTAATCTAGATGGCGAGAAAGACATGAATGCATATGAAAAAGTGCATTAGATTGTGAATCTGGGAACTGATACGTCAGCCTTGCATTAGTGTGCATGATATGTACATTTCACCGTGCGTTCCTGTCTACAACTATTCAATATGCATATGAACATAAGAAAAGCCCTGCTGGATCAGACCAAGGCCCATCAAGTCCAGCAGTCTGTTCACACAGTGGCCAACCAGGATATGCTTATCTATCAAAATAATAGTCAGCCAGTCCCGACGCACAAAGGGAGCTGGGGACGAAATGCATCTCTTGCGGGGCCAGAACCAGGACTTGACTGATCGTGTGGCCCGTCTGCAGGACCAAATGTGAGCACTTGTCCCCGTGGTAATCCCACAAACAACATCCACAGACGAGGAGTCCAAAAGAGAGTTGATTTATTGGAAAACCTACAGGTTTACAGAGCTCACAGGTAAATTTGCACAACTGGGAACGGGTAGCACAGTACAAGGACTATATTGGAAAGCATGAGTCACAACGGGTCACAGTAACCCCCCTCCCAACGAGGAGCCGTTCCCACGGGAGATAGCGCTGGAACAGGAATTCAACCGTTAGCAGGTTCGGCCTTGAGAGGCCTCGAGATCAAAACATTCTCAGTCTGACAGGCTGCTGAGAGCAGAGAAAAGCAGGCCTGACATCATGTCCATTTGATGTTCCATGAAAAAAAAAATTAGGGGTTAGACCAAATTTTAAAAGCTGGAGAGTTGAATTTGAATATCAGAATTTGATTTTTGGCTTCTTTCTAGTGAGAAATTTACCTGCACATATTTAATTTTACAGTCATTTCTCACATCTTTCCCCCCATTAAGATCAAAACAGTTTTTAACTTTTATGCACATGATGTATACATGGCATACAAACACAAAAGTAATCAACAGCAGCAACAAAACATTAACTGCAATTAATAGAAATACCAACATAAAAATTTAATAATAAATCAAAAATGGCTAGATCACTTTAACTTTAGAAAAGCCAAGAACCCACATTTTGGATTAGGTCCGAACAGCCAAGACATTCTACAGATTTTCTGTGGTTCTTACAGCCCATTCCTGAGAATGTGGCTGAAACTAAATAGGAGGCGACGTGACCTTGCTGCCAGCGTAAGTGCATGCAATCACGTGCTTACATATACTTGCGCTGGTGGCGAGGCCAGTCCCACCAGTGGCCGAGTGCCGTGGGACCATGCCTTGCTCCTCCGCTGGCGCGGCCTCTCCGTGGTGCCGGCAATGGCGTAGAGAGGTCACGCTGGAGCAGGGACGTTCTGGGGGCAGGATAGGGAGAGGAGCTGCCGGTTAGGTGGCTCCCTAACCCGTTTCGGCCCGGTACGCCGGCTCTGGGAACGGTGGTGCTGCGCCTGCTTTTTAGTAATCACAGCCTCACTGTTCCCTATGGGACAAAAAGCCCCGCTTGAAGGGAAAAAAGCCATGAAACGGCTTTTTTTCCTTCAAAGGTGTAGGCAAAACGGCGTAGGCAAAAAAGTTAAAGGCTTTTAACCGGGTTTTGTTTTATTTTGTACATTTTAAATCTTGGAATTGTAGACCTCTTTCAGCCATAAGGGAAAGGTGGGATGTAAATATTTAAATCAAAAACAGGAAGAGAAAGCAGAAGCAGTCACTGAAATAAAGGCACAGGCTTTGCTCATCCTTAGTTCACCTCCAATTATTCAGACTCCTTGAGACAACTGTATTATTATACCAGACAGGGTCCAAAGTTCTTTACCAATTCTCTTGAACTCCAAGAAACATAAAAAAACCTATAACTAAATGTGAATCTCTCACAAATGGTATTTATTTCTCTGAAATGGTATTAGGGGCACGGAGGATGTCACATCAACATTCAGAAAGGTCCGATACCTGTGATAATATTTTCACAGCTGAGAGCACAGTGTTTCAACAGCGACACTTCATATTGGCTCAGGGAGAGTACTCATTTTTCCTAATATACTCAAAGGTCATGTAGTAATTCTGCAGGAGTAAGACAGACAGAGCTAGATAGATGAATAGATAAAAATGTTCACGCCATCATGACTACAAAATGTATAAATATAGATTACTCTGAATGATTCTGTGACAGCTGATGTGGATAAGGACTTAGAGTTCCTAACCTACTGGGAAAATTAACAAAAAAGGTAAGTCAAACTATCAACTGTTGTGCAGTATATTGTGGCTTCCAGTGTCTTTTACATCTTTGCAAGTAAACTATATACTAAGTAGTAAAAAAGAGCAAAAGTCCAATAGCACTTTAAAGATTTAACAAAAATTTTGGTAAGTGACCTATAGCTCATGAAAGCTCCTACCCTGCCAGAAATTTTGTTAGTCTTTAAGGTGCTACTGGACTCTTGCTCTTTTCTAATGCTATTGACAGACTAACACAGCTACCCATTGTAATCTATATACTAAGTAGTTAGATTCATTTAATCACATTTTCAACCACTCATTCTCAAAAAGTTAAAGGTGCCCTCCCTTTCATCCTCACAGAATTCCTATGAGATATATTAGGCTATCAGTGCATTCTGGAGGGGTGGGGGCAAAACCTCTTAGGAAGCGGTGTGACCTCTACATCGGTGTGCATGTCACTTACACCATGCAAACTTGCATGGATGCCAGCGTAGTGCCATTTACGCCAGCCCCCCAGGTCGGCGATGTTAGCGGCAGCACTGCCCTCGGACACCAGCATGGCCTCCTGCTGGCATTCTCTCAGCGCAAGTCTCCACACTGACATCCCGGGAGGCATTACCAGGGCATTCTGTGAGGGAGGGGCTGCCTTTAGGCAGCTTCCTAACCCCATTCATGCCAGAAATGCCCCCTTTCACAATGGCGTTACTGCACCGCCTTTTTAGGTGGCACGGCATCACTTTTTGCAATGAGGCCTTTCCCTCCATTTTCTATTTTTAAAAAAATAAAATCCCTCTCCCCCCCCCCCCATGCTGGCTGCAAAACCACACTGGATGCGGTGTGGCAGGGCCACGGCCTCCCTGTTCCCGGTCGCTGCAGCTCCCATGAATGGGCTGTAAGAAGTGATTTCAGGGTCACCTAGTAGATTTTAAGGCTACATGGGGTCTTGAACTCAGGTCTGCACATTGGAGTCCACCACTCTGGTTAGGCCTAATACAGTATCTTATCCCTTATTGGGAACGGACACAGAACAGAAGTCTACTACTTCCAAGACCTTTCTTTACCATTAAAATATTGGGTAAAATGCAGTGAAGGGAGAACGTGCAAGAAAGGCATGAAAAGGTTTTTAAAACTTTAAATAATGCAACAAGGGAGAGAGATGCCACTGTGGTGGTGATGGTGGTGGGGAATTTGCAAGAAAGCTAAATGAGTCCATTTTTAGCATAACTGAAAATGTGCAAATCATTCATTGAACAGTTTGTCAAAACTCCAGCAACTGGAGAACAGATTGTACGCTATCCAGTTAGGTAATTGACACTTCAGTCCTAAACAGAGATGCACCATCTAAGCTCATTGACTTCAACAGAGGTGGAAGGGTATAGCTCTGTTGAGGATTGTACTGTGAATGTCATTCATCGTTTACTGAAGCAATCCTATCCTAGTAAACCATTGCGGGCATCCCTACAAAACAGTGCTAACTGTTTTGAAGAATAGAAATACTTGTTATACAAAAAGTATTTTTTTAAGGGGGAACAAGCTCCTTGGCCAAGTGACAAAAGTCCATTGTCATGATTCACAATGAGAACTGACAAACTGAGCTTTTACTTTATTCTTGTAACAGCATTTTACAAATGTGTAAAAGCAGAAGGACATGTATTCTGGTAAGCGAAAATGAGAATGCAAAGCAGTAAAATCTCATAATTAGAATCACCACTTTCACTTAATAAAAGCAGTGCAGACTGAGAAACTTTACACAGACACAGGAAACACAATAGAAATGCTCATGAATAAAGTGTCTGATGCAATTTTTCAGCAGAACTAAAGAAAGCCACTTTGCTATACATAGCTGTATTGCTTTTTTCAGAGGGTAGCCATGTTGGTCTGCAACAGAATAGCTGGATTCAAGTCCAGTAACATCTTACAGACCAACAATATTTTTTTGTATAAGCTTTCAAGAGTCAACGCTCCCTGGGAACTTTGATTCTCAAAAGCTTACACCAAAACTCTTGTTGGTCTCTAAGTTGCTACAGGTCTCAAATCTGTTTTTGTAACCTTTAGTGCTCTGTGCAAAGAAAAGAAACGGATACGCTTGACAAGCAGTGAAGAGCGATTGTCTGGATTCTGTCTGCTCAGTGTCTGTAGGCAAAACCTGAAGACAGAATCCAAAGAGAAATTAGAGACCAAGTTATCAACTGGTTTGGACAAGGCTAAGATAATTGAAGACTCCATGTTTTCTTCAAAGAATGTTCCACTGTATTTGAAATTTGGTATTACATGTTTATGTTACCGACCAGGGTTGCCAGATCCCTCTTCACCACCGACGGGAGGTTTTGGAGGCAGAGCCTGAGGAGGGCGGGGTTTGGGGAGGGGAGGGACTTCAATACCATAGAGTGCAATTGCCAAAGCGGCCATTTTCTCCAGGGGATCTGATCTCCATCGGCTGGAGATCAGTTGTAATAGCAGGAGATCTCCAGCTATTACCTGGAGGTTGGCAACCCTATTACAGACAGACAGATGGGCATCGCCCAAAAATTCAGAGTGGCTTGATACAACCCTGGCATTTCACAGCCAAGATAGATTATATGGAAAAGAATTCCTTCAGTGGATTTAGAAGGGTGGAACTGTGCTTCAGATTGCACTGTTAGAGTTTGTTTTTGTTAAATGGACAAATGAAAGCATTTTGCTTGCAGGTCAGCTGTGAAATACGTGATCTCAAACAATGCTATAAAGTGCCCAAAAGCACAGCCCATGATAATGGAATATCTTATATTTTAGAATTGTACAATTATTATTATTTGTTGTTATTATTAACTTCAATTATAGCCCACCTTTCTTGCCAAGACTCAAGGCAGACTACAAAATAAGAAAAAATTGAATCAAACAGCAACAATATTTAATAAATAGAACAATGAGGTGAGGCTAGGATTATTATTATTTTTATTTTTTTTGCTGTCAAGTCACAGCTGATTTACGATGATCCTGTAGGGCTTTCTAGACAGATGTTCAGAGGTGGTTTGCCACTGTTTTCCTCCATGTCATGACCCTGGTATTCCTTGGTATTCCCATCCAAATACTAGTCAGGGCTGGCCCTGCTTAGTTTCTGAGATCTGACAAGATCAGGCTAGCCTGGGGCTATCCAGGTCAGGGAGGCTAGGATTGCAGAACTGAAAATAATCCAAGCAAAACAATCTGTCTAACAAAAAAATATTGCTAATATTTTGTTGACTCTAGTGACACTCCTTAAAATAGCTTTGAACAATGCACTTTAAATCACATACTGTTGACCAGACACAAAAGCATTTGGCATACTCATTTGGATTCCAGCTAACCATTCTCCACTCTTGCTATCTGTTGTTTACAGTCACACCAAGGTTTAGAACTTTGGGATGTGTGTGTATGTGTGTGTGTATATATATGTGTGTGTGTGCACGTTTTGACAACTGAAGTAAATGAGAAGACATGAGGAGGGCTGCACAAAGTAAGAAGATAAAGCTTATTCACTAGTGATCTGGATTCAGAAATGAGGACATTCTGAAAAGCTAAGCAGACTCTGAAAGCGGACAGTGGAAGTATCTGGAAAAAAGTTCTCAAGGTTGTGGGGGATAACCCAATTAAATTTTCTCCAAACCAAGTGAAGGGGTTAAATGTAAGCAAGAGCAACTGATAAACATTGAGGCAGAAAATCCCCGTTCTGCATATAGATTGATGGGATCTGATCTAGCTGTGACACTCTGGGAAAAAGAGCTTTAGGTTGTTCAGAATGTCTCAATGAAAACAGGGGTTGTAACAGCATGGGCAGCCCATTCATGGGGGCGGGGAGGTCCGCGGCAGCCAGGAGTGGCACAGACACACCACCTCCTCAGAGGCTTTCTGGCCACTGTGGAGAAAATAAAATATTTTTTTTGAATATCAAATGGAAAAAGGGGGAAATGCCCAGTGCAAAAAGCAAGGCTGGCCACCAAAACCAAATGCTCAAAGGGGCATTCCCAGGGCATTTGGAAGTTGACTAACATTAGCTCCACCCCCTGGAATCCCCCTCCCCCATGCAGACATCTGCTGACTCTTCTTGGATTTCACTCCTGGCATGGCTGTGCTGGTGGTGGAGGCTGGCGCAGCTCTGTGGCTCCCAGGCACTGGTGTGTGTGCCACTCAGGATGGTGTAAGTGCCCAATATCCTGGGGAGAAATTGGGCACTTACGCCAGTATGGGGTCATGCTGGCTCCTATGGAGTTTCAGCCTTTCCTTCAGGATTGCATGATACCAAATTCAGTGTTGGGATGATGAGTAAAGGGAATGGAAAGAAACCACTCTATTGTAGTGCATATATATCAATTAATGGTGTGAAATATTTGTTTTTGATGTCCCATCCCATATCATAGAGCTGGAAAAGATGGCAAAAGGGGCCACTGAAAGGATCAAAAGGTTGGAGCACTTTCTGCATGAGGTAAGATGAAAGCATTTATGATGCTTTAGTTTGAAAAATAAGATGATTAGAAAGTGGCTATAAAGGCTTATAAAAGGGTGCATGGTATCAAGAAAGGAATTTTCTCTCCTTATCTAGTAATACTAGAACTCAAGGTCATCCAATGAAATTGATTTGCAACAGATCCCAGGACTGGCAAAAGAAAGTACTTCTTACATAATTAATTTATGAAATTTACACATCTTTCAGGAGATTAGATGAATTCATGAATGTTGATAAATTTAGCTATAAGCCATTATAGTGAAATGGAATCTCCATTAGGGAGACAGCACACATCAGACTGCCAGATACTGGGGAGAAAACAGTAGGAAAAAACTACTGTCTTCCTCCTCCACTTTAATGTCTCTCACATCAGGATACCAGGCTAGATACACCCTTTGTCTGATCCAGTAAGGCTCTTTTTGTGTTATAAAACAGCCAACAGGAAGAAAGACAAAGGCCAAGGAGACATCGCTGAGGTGAATGAAAAATGCTGCTTCTCGGTCCCATTTGCAATCTGTTTGCCCATGTTACAGATATTTAGAATTGCATGACTATTGTTTTAAAGAAAAGACTTACTTCTGTGGTTCTGTCTTCCAGCCACCAGTCTCCCGAGGACGATTAGTTTATTACTGAACAGATTAATTGAATGAAAATGTGATTTGCTACATACCCATTTTCATATGTAATTATTTTCATTTTTTGGCAGACACTCTCATTTTGTGATAAACATTAATATAGAAGGGTACATAAACACAGTGAGAAACATAAGTGATTGATAATTACTGATAACATTTCTTAATTGTTCCCTGAGAAAGTAACAATTTAACCTGAATCACATAGATTGATTCAACTCTCGGTTGTTGCATCCAAATTGCCTGCTGGTCGTATTATAATTTGCTAATAAACCCTTCATAATATGTTCAGAATATTTCTGAGTTTCACAAGCTGTGCTATTGTTACCAGAATTGTACCTGGTACACTGGAACAATTTCCGTTGAAATTAATTTTGCTAGTTTTGGAACAGTTTTCCAGCTTGACCAAATCATCCTGTATCCTGGCGCTGTCTTCTACTGTATTTCCTACCCCTGCCAATTTAGTATCATCTGCAAATTTAATAAACATCCCTTCTATTCCTTTATACAAATCATTTATAAAGATGTTGAACAACACAGGGACCAGGACAGATCCCTGAGGCAATCGACTTGTCACTCCTCTCCAAGAGAATGAGGACCCATCAAGAAGCACTCTTTGGGTGTGATCTGTCAACCAGTTACAGATCCACCTAACCGTAATAGAATTTAAACCACATTTTACCAACTTGTCAACAAGAATATTATGTGGAACCTTATCAAAATCCTTACTGAAATCAATAGAAACTATGTCCTCAGCATTCCCCTGATCCGACAAGGTAGTAAATTTCTCAAAAAAGGAGATGAGATTAGTCTGACATGACCTGTTCTTGAGAAACCTGTGCTGGCTCTTAGTAATCACAGCCATCCTTTCTAAATGCTCAAGGACTGACTGACTGCTGATTTGTTCTAAATCTTTCCAGGTTCAGATGTCAAGCTGACAGATAGGTAGTTACCCAAATCCTCCTTTTCCCCCTTCTTGTCATCCTTTTAACTGTAGATACCAGAGACTGAACCTGGACCTTTGGTGTGCAAACTAGATGACCTAGCACTAAGCCACAGCCCTTTATGCAACATGCCTACAATAGGTGATATAGGAAGATAATTCATAAAGTTATAACATGAAATATATAATGTAGTTACATCTTGAATTATAAAATAATATATGAATGTTAGCATTATTTTAATAGTTTATAAAAACTGCCTACATAGTTATTCAGATCTATTATAATAATACAAAAAGTAGTTAAAATGAACAGATTTAACAAGTTATAATTTCCCCCCAATTGACTTTTTTAGAAAATGCATATGCCATCTATCCTGGGGCAGCTTATAAAGTAAAAAAAATAAAAATAATAAAACAACAAATCATTAAAATTAGCAAACCATTTTAAAAACTTATTAAAAACCCAATCATGGTCAAATTGCACAAAATCCATGGAATATCTTTGGGTGTATACTGTTGGTAGAGAGAGAAAAAATATATGAGAATGGGTTATTCATCATACAAGCACACAGAATTACCGACCAACTTAAGATGGGACATGGGGTACTTCCAGAAAGAAGTAGCATTACAGCTGTAAATGCTATCAGCCAAACAAGAATACTAAACATCCATTTTTGCTACGATACAGTACAAGGTGCTGCTTTCACAGTGTTGCTTAAGAATGTTAGCATGAAGGAAATTGAGACAAATGAGTTGCTGTGACAATACCCTTGAGAAAAGGACATTGGTATCAAGCAGGATTGCTCAAGTTTAAGTCGGTCATTTTAACACACACATCAAGCGGAAAGACCACTGTGACCACTGAATGTTGAAAACTTGTAACTGTCCAAATTTGAGCAGGATCTAGTCTGCTTCCACTATGTAACAAGTGAATGGATATTAACCACTTCAGTGCCGCTTCACAAACTTTTCAATA
The DNA here is from genome assembly GCF_029931775.1 of Euleptes europaea. Classification (NCBI taxonomy): domain Eukaryota; kingdom Metazoa; phylum Chordata; class Lepidosauria; order Squamata; family Sphaerodactylidae; genus Euleptes; species Euleptes europaea. The sequence continues at coordinate 40,561,860 of NC_079323.1, forward strand.
ATGCAGTGTGTTCTTCTGCTTTGCTCATGTTGCCAGATGTATGTATGTATAAATGTATGTAAGTGTACTGTTGTCGTTGGGGGCAAGAATGAAATCAATCGAATTATCTCTGAAAATAAAATAAAAAGCCACTTAACGATTCATGTGAAAGAACAATATAATCTGAAATCTTAAAATCAAATTAACTCTTGTTGCAAAGTATTGAAAAAAAATACAATATAATCTGAAATCTTAAAATCAAATTAACTCTTGTTGCAAAGTATTGAAAAAAAATACTTGACTGTTAATATTGTTTAAAATGATCATAATGTCAGTGATATGATGGGTTATTTTTCCAAATAACCCTAGTTGTTCAATGGAACTATACAATTAGATGTTGCATATTGTGTTTGGATGTCAATATATATATTGAAATGGATAGATACAAGCAATAGCATGGATATGTTTTAGGATGGTTCAGAGAGATTATTCTTGATGAATGCAGGCTTCCACTAGCCCTACCATGCCCAAATATAAACACCATGCACAATAAATGGGTTCTACTGGGATTTATTTATTTAAACTGATCTCAGCCTTATTAATACCCAACCCTCAATGCAGGCACTCTACCTCCTGGGCTGCCAAAGGCATGCCAGCATTAATTGCGAATTCCACTGTGGCTTTTAAGTGCAAGATGGCATTAATCTGCCAATCGCTTTTACTGGCCTTCATACCAAGTTATGCCAAGAGGAGCTGTTGCTTCACCAAACTCTGCCCACCCCCATGTTGGCAAACACTAAGGTTCAAACTGGTGAAACCATAACCGCAAGTGGGCCCTAGGGTTGCCAGCTCCAGTCTGAGAAATACCTGGAGATTTGGGGGGTAGAACCTGAGGAGGGTGGGGTTTGGGAAGGGGAGGGACTTCAGTGGGTTATACTACCACAGAGTCCACCTTCCAAAGCAGCATTTTCTCCAGGTGAACTGATTTCTATCACCTGGAGATCAGTTGTAATAGCACCCTTGCCAATCACTAGGGTTTCCAGGTCACTCTTCCTCACCAGCGGGAGGTTTTTGGGGTGCAGCCTGAGGAGGGCGTGGTTTCGGGAGGGGAGGGACTTCAATGCCATAGAGTCCTATTGCCAAAGTGGCCATTTTCTCCAGGTGAACTGATCTATATCGGCTGGAAATCAGTTGTAATAGCAGGAGATCTCCAGCTAGTACCTGGAGGGTGGCAGCCCTAGCAATCGCCCAACTAGTAAGCCATGGAGGGCAAGTTTGGAAAGCTTCCCCTCATCATAAGATGCCACAGAGTGCTCACCATAGATCCTTAACAAAAGCCTGCACTCTTTCAGCCAAACCCAGTAAGGCCTAACCAGTCCTAACTAGACCTAATTAGAACAACCCCAAAGGCAAAGTGAAGCAGGCAAAAAAGAAATCTTTTTTCAGCCAGTCTGGAAGAAACCAAAAACTCCTGCTTGTCCCCAAAGTGAACACTTGTTCTCACCTTGCCAAAATCCAGGGATGAGTGGGTGAGCAACTCTGAACAGCAAGTGCCATTACCAGGGAGGAGCAAGCTTACAAGCTTTGCTTGCTTCTTGCCCTTTTCTGCCGTTTTCTCAAGGTGAACCTATCTCTATTGGTTGGAGATCAGTTGTAATAGATCTCCGGCTAGTCCCTGGAGGTTGGCAACCCTACTTATACTCCATCTCTCAGCCAGTAAGAGCTGCCCAGTGAATTCTTAGAATGTCATCTAATATTAGGGTTGCCAGGTCCCTCTTCACAACCGGCTGGAGATTTTGGGGGCGGAGCCTGAAGAGGGTGGGGTTTTGGAGGGGAGGGACTTCAATGCCATAGAGTTTAATTGCCAAAGCGGCCATTTTTCTCCAGGTGATCTGATCTCTTTCGGCTGGAGATCAGTTGAATTAGCAGGACATCTTCTGCTACTACCTGGCAGTTTAAAGAAATGATACGTGTGCTGAATAACCACTGTTAAAGAAATTGGCAGCACCAGCTCAATAATTGTAAAGGTAAAAAGACCCAAACTGTCCCCACTACTGGGACTATAATATAAGGTATGCAACTCTGTAATAATTTTAAGCTATTTAAGCAAAAAGAAATTTAATGGCTAAACTTAGCATAAATCAATGCGGTTACTTCACCAGAGCATAATTCTAATATAACACAATACAGTTACTTCACCAAGGTATAATTCCAAGCCTAAATTTCCAAATCAATTGCAACAGTCCAAGGTCCAAGTCCAAAATTCAAAGTCCAAATTCCAGTAATCCAATTCAGTGTATTGCTGATTCCACAGTTATGATTTCATTCCATTTGAAAGTGTTGTTTATTCATTAGTCGTATTCCATACAATCAAAACGCCACCTCCAGATTTGTGTACGTTTCGCCAATCAATGCTTCTTCAGTTGATTCACTCAAATGGGTCCATAGACCTCTAGAAAATAAATATGTACACCAAATACCTGGGACTTAACATCATCATATCAAACAATCCCATAATAATATTCCATACATACCGGTGACCAGCTGACCATAAGGCTCTATCTCTCTGAGGGCTGGTGCCTGCAGTTCTGTGTGTTGGCATAAATTGTGCCTAATCCAGCTGTTACTCATTAGCTGTATCAAAGAAACTCTGATTCTTAAAGAAAACCTTCAGAGAAAACTAGTGAGGTCAAATTCGTTGTTCAAGCCCATAGGGGCCAGTGTTTTAAACAGATATATGAGTCTCATTTCGTGCCTATGTAAAAATTTTGAAATATCCTCCAACTGATATCTACGCGGCTTGTATTGCCAAAGCATGAAGAACAGCAAATCTGAGTCAGAGTGTCCTTTCTCCAGGAAATGACTGGTGAGAGGCGCCTCCAGGGTCCTAGAGCGTATTCTTGCTTTATGCTCACCAATACGCAATTTTAATTGGCGACATGTTGACCCAATGTACATAAGTAAACACGGGCAAATAATTGCGTAAACCACGTTTTTGGACGCACAATTAGTGAAATGTTTTAATGTATATTTGAAATTAGAGCTAGACATGCTCATTTCTTTGATCGGCAGGCTCAGAGGGCAAAAGGCGCTTGCTCCACACTTATGGTGCCCGGATGGCAGAGCCCCTTCTCAGTCAAGTAATCTATCTGTTTTTACAAGAAAGTTGCATAATGATTACGTTCTTCTCAGTCCAAAAATTGGTGGTATAGAGCATCCTGGTATATTCTCTAAGACGTGCCAATGTCTATGAACAATCTTTTACACTTCAAACGAAAGATGATTATACTCTAGAGAAGCCTGTACCCTGGAGGGTTTCATAGTGTCATCCTTTTGGGGGTGAAGTAAGGTTCCCCGATCCTTCAAAGCCACCCTTTCTATAGCATCAGAAATAATGGCCTGATCATAACCTCTACTCAAGAGGTTCTTATTGTAGATCTGGACTGCCGCAAGATAATCATTTTGAAAGGTTGCATTTCATCTCAGTCTCAAAAGCTGACTGTAAGGTAAATTGCGCCGAAGATGCAATGGATGGTTGGATGTAAAGTGGAGTCCTGCTCCCACGTCAGTTGGTTTTCGGTAGGGTTTTCCAGCCACTCGGTTTTCCTGGGTCCTAACGACCTCCACATCAAGGAATGGAATAGCTGTTTTGTCCATATGTCCCGTAAACTTAAGGTTCGAGTTCAGTGAATTGAGCCATTCATATGATAAGGAAGAATGGCTCATATGATAAGGAAGATTTCAAAATGTAAAACAAATCATCATTATTTTCTAGAGGTCTATAGACCCGTTTGAGTGAATCAACTGAAGAAGCATTGTCGAAGGCTTTCACAGTCAGAGTTCATTGGTTCTTGTAGGTTATCCGGGCTGTGTAACCGTGGTCTTGGTATTTTCTTTCCTGACGTTTCGCCAGCAGCTGTGGCAGGCATCTTCAGAGGTCTCTTCAGAGGCATCTTCACTGTCCTTCAGTGTTATTCCTCTGAAGATGCCTGCCACAGCTGCTGGCTAAACGTCAGGAAAGAAAATACCAAGACCACGGTTACACAGCCCGGATAACCTACAAGAACCAATGAAGAAGCACTGATTGGCGAAACGTACACAAATCCGGAGGTGGTGTTTTGATTGTATGGAATATGACTAATGAATAAACAACACTTTCAAATGGAATGAAATCATAACTGTGGAATCAGCAATACATTGAATTGGATTACTGGAATTTGGACTTTGAATTTTGGACTTTGGACTTGGACCTTGGACTGTTGCAATTGATTTGGAAATTTAGGCTTGGAATTATATCTTGGTGAAGTAACTGTATTGTGTTATATTAGAATTATGCTCTGGTGAAGTAACCACATTGATTTATGCTAAGTTTAGCCATTAAATTTCTTTTTGCTTAAATAGCTTAAAATTATTACAGAGTTGCATACCTTATATTATAGTCCCAGTAGTGGGGACAGTTTGGGTCTTTTTACCTTTACAATTATTGAGCTGGTGCTGCCAATTTCTTTAACTACCTGGCAGTTGGCAACCCTATCTAATATAGAAGTTCGTATTTAAAGTTTTATTTTTAAAAAATAGCCATATTGAAATTTCATATATTGACTGTGTAGTTTTAGAATGTGCTACTATTTTTTTCATAAAACTTCTGCAATCATCTTAGACAAGTGACAAAACTTTTTGGAGATATCTGCTTTCTAGCAACAACGTGGAATAAAAGAGAAAGATTGCCCCAATGAGCTTCGACTCCCAAAGAGTTTCCTTCCACAAAGCTTCCCAGCTTTGCTAAGATTTATCAATAGTGAAAGAAATGAGGCATGAGAATCTCCTGTGGCTTCAGAAACTATTGAAGAAAAGCTGACAAATGTTTTAGCCGTAGGATTTTAAGAGATTAACCCAATAGGGTTTAAATTTAGCTCAGGCACATGTGTGCTAAGTGTCAGATCCCATAAAGTGTCTTATAAAATGGTCTAATGCTCATGCAGTACAACCAAAAGGGGGGAAACCTAGAAGATGCAAAAGATACAAGAAAAAAACAGGCATTCCTTAGGGCTTAACCATCTTCCACTACACTAAAATAGGTTCCCTTTGTAACTTGTTTGTCATCTCCTGAAGGGTGCCAAGAAGTAGCTCACAAGGGTTTTCCAGTATGTAAGCTTCTTTCCTTGAATCTGGTATTACACAACTCATAGACAAATTGTGAATGCCATTGAAAGAGTGAAGCTCAAGCCTCCAAAAAGCCTGCAGTACCAAGTGTGCACAGGAAACGAAGACATCGTCATCATCATCATCATCATCATCATTTTAAAATTATTTAATATAATTTAGAATTTTACAAAGTAAACCAGAATTTAATCCATTAGCCTCTGTTACTTAGGGTGCCTGGCAACCAGCAGGAGTTGCAGGAGGCAGGGACTATGGTTGGGAGGGATGATCTGTTACAGTCTGTTGCAATCTCTACAGTGGGGAGCAAAGCATCTTACATTATTCTCCTCTCTTCCTTTTTATCTGCACAACAAACCTGTGAAGTATGTTAGGCTGAAAGTATTTGACTAGCCCAAAAGCACCCAAGATGAGAATTCAAACCTGGGTTTTCCAGAACCTACTCGGAAGCTTAAGAACTGCACACAGTACTCCAAGTGTGGCCTGACCAATGTGGTGTACAGTGAAACTATGACATGTTGCGATTTGGATGTTATGTCTCTGTTGATACACCCCAAGACCGGATTAGCCTTTTTTGCTGCTGCTTCACACTGACTGTTTACAGTCCACCTATACCTCAAGATCTTGTTTACACACACTGCTTCCCAGAAGTGTATCCCCCCACCTAGTTTGTGTGCTTCTCCTTTTTGTTACCCAAATGTCAAATTCTGCACTTATCCTTGTTGAATTGCATCTTTTTCATATCTGCCCACTTTCCCAGAGAGTTGAGATCTTGTTGAGTTCTTTCTTTACCTTCCAGGGTGTTTGCTACTCCTCCCAATTTGGTGTCAGCTGCAAGTGTAATGAGTAGTCCCTCCACCCCCTCATCCCTTCACCCACTCATCCAGATAATTTATAAAAATATTGAAAAGTACCAGGCCCAGAACCAAGCCCTGTGGCACCCCACTTGACACCTCCCTCCAATCAGATGAAATGCCATTGACAACTATGCTTTCGGTGTGGTTCTCCAACCAGTTCCCTATCTATCCTAGAGTCTAATCTGCAGTGTACCAGCTTACCCATCAGAACATCATGGGGGCCCTGTTGTAGTTTGAAATGATTATCAATTTCTTAGAAAAATCTGCTTAATTTTGGTAAGAACAATGGTGTGGGGTGTACCTCTTGCCAGGTGATGAATGATCTGGTATAGGAAAACTAGATGCCTAAGAGTTTTTAACTGCATGCCTATATATGCATCAGGCCTAACCAGAGTTATCCAGAGCAACCCATCACAATGCCCTTCTGAGATTCGGTTTTTCCCTCTCTACTTCTCGAGATGATCCACAGAGACTTAAGTACAGCTGAACAGAAGGCTAGCATTGTAAGCTTTGACAGTGCTGATCATCAGCTGGGGGAAGGGGAGCCTGGATTCAACCTACTCCAACCTCAAAGAGGTAATTAGCACTTTCCAAGCTAATCACGCCTTCCATCTGTTAGGGGATATACACACAGGCCATCTCTGTTATGGTTTACTGCATATGGAGTCTCTGGTAATGGATGCAGGTATTTTTCAAAGCATGACAAAACCTTTTGTCATGAACAAAATGTGATCTCAAAATAATTGGCGAAGAAAAATCTCCTTCTACATATAGACTGCCTTCATTGTGTCAGGGCAAATGTGTACAAGTTAAATCCTGGCGAAACGTCAGGAAAGAAAATACCAAGACCACGGTCACACAGCCCGGATAGCCTACAAGAACCGATAAATCCCCATTGATCAGTTCTTCCTTGTTAGGGGAAGCTAACTTGATTTTCAAACTCTTTTTTGTCATTTTAATTTACAAGTCGAATTCTTTGGGTTTAAGAACGATATGATTATACTTTCTATATAGAAAATACAGGTTAGACCCTTTGAGATGCAGTGGTTGCTTGCTGCTTTGTAAATTTGCTTCCCCTGTCACTTATTACTGGAAAGATTAAATGCCAAGTCAAGCACAACACTCCTGGAGACCTTTTTTAACTGCAGCTCTTTTGTTTCAACCCTTGCCTAGATTAGGAAAAGTTGCCGGGGAATAAGAGGTCTAAAAACTGCTCAGTGAATGGTATTGCTTGCCCCAGCAAAGCCCAAGAAAATTTGTGAAATATAATATTCAGAACAATTAATTCTATGTAGTTCTGTTCAGTGTTTACAGAATTAGTGGTTTATAGTTTTTTTTTACAATATTGCCATGTCCTACACGATTGCTGGAGACAGGGCTGCAAACCAACTGCCAAACAAAAAAGATGAGAAGATGTTTAACAGGATTAGGGGGACTGATTTCAGCCCTGCTCCCAGTGTGGTAGGAAGTGGTTAAAAGTGGTGGTGTGGAGTGGTAGAGTTGATCAGGAGAACCGGGTTTGATTCCCCACTCTTCCACATGAGCGGCAGATGCTAATCTGGTGAACTGGATTTGTATCCCCACTCCTACACATGAAGCCAGCTGGGTGAACTTGGGCTAGTCACACTCTCTCAGCCCCACCTACCTCACAGGGTAGGTCTGTTGTGGGGAGGGGAAGGGAAGGTGATTGTAAGCCGGTTTGATTCTTCCTTAAGTGGTAGAGAAAGTCAGCATATAAATACCAACTCTTCTTCTTCTTCTTAAACAAATGATAAGAATTTACATTATGTTATTTGTCTAGACATGCAAAGCTCTGTCCTCTGTTACTGCACATGGTCTGGCACACATGCACACTAGGCTCACATGAACTTGGGTGTACTCCTCCAACAGAACCCAACTTCACAAAACTAGTCTCAGAAACGCAGCATAATGACCTTTCCTCTGAGACAGCTCACTCTTACAGAGGTTTTAACATTGGCTGAAGTAAATATCCTGGGTAGCAATTCTTTCTCACGGCTCCCAGGAGGCCCAATAACTTTCAAACGCCAATTAGACCTCTCATCCACACAGCAACAGTAATGATGTTTGACAGGGTGAGGACAAAATGGGAAATATGGTTTCTTAACAAGGAATCGTACAAGGCATCAAGGTTGGGGAATAAGCTGAAAAGAGTGATTCACAGCCTCAAGAGCATGAAGCAAATGATCTACTTAAGGAGACAGAAGGTGCAGAATATAGAGGCATGGCTACTAATCCTGAGAATCAGCAGACTGCTGCACAAATGCACCTTTACAATTCTAAATGATTTGGGGATGTTGTGCCTGAAAGGTAGTATATTCCTTTCCTTTATCCCTTAGAAGCTCCTTGCTCCATTGATCTTGAGCAGCATATATCTAATGATTGAGGGATATAAGGAAACAAATCTTGCCACTGACAATGTAGCCTCGGGATCCCTGTCACTTAATAAAAAAGGGCATTATGTCAGACACAGAGGCATTAGATTTATATGTTAAAAGGGGAGAGATACAATGTGATCGAAGTTCCTCATAAAAGCAGCATTCCAAGAGGGCCATGAGCTAATGAATCGATACAGCCAGAAGAGCAAGGACAGGGCCTGTCTGGATATGGTATATTCAAAACCTGGCCCTGCATAGCCATAGAGGGGCCTGAAAGGTAGCGCAACCCATGTATACCTTCCCTTACTCTGACACTGTGAGACAGTGCCATCTTGGCAGCTACCTCTATATTTTGGAACTACCTTCTCCAGGAATTGCACCTGGCTCCTTCATTACCAGTCCAAGCCCTCCAACATCTGCTGAGAGATTATTTTTAAAATTAGAACGGCTTTTAATAAATATCACTCTATTTTAAAAAACAACGGTGGTCATATTTTTTAAATGTTTTAACGTTTTGCTGAAAACAGTTTTTGTGTTTAATGGTGGGTTTTGGGGTTTTTTTTGCTGCCTTGAAAGCCTTGAAATTGAGAGGAAAGAGCACAAAATGTTGTAAATAAAAGAGATAAATAAGTATTCTAAAACAAATAAATAAAATGGAGGTGCTGGGCAGCTAGTACATCTAATAGACAAAAAGTGCTGGGCAGCTAGTACATCTAATAGACAAAAAGTGTGCCTCTGCATTTTTAAGACACGGGAAGGATACTTAGGGAAAGGATTCAATGGCAAAGCAGGCAGAAAGACAATTGTCTTTCTGGGGCTGGAAACAAAATGGAGCAGGAGGGGATGCCAGGCATTATGTCCCATCTTTACGGGAGGGAGTGTTGCTTCTTGAGCTTGCAAGTCAATTCAAACAGCACAAGCCTATTGGTTCTTGTAGGTTATCCGGGCTGTGTAACCGTGGTCTTGGAATTTTCTTTCCTGACGTTTCACCAGCAATATACTCGTGTGCAATATACTTCGCCAGCACCTACTCGTGTGCCAGGGAAGATTGACTGTCAGCTGCTCCACACCCAGGAATATGCTGGCGAAACGTCAGGAAAGAAAATTCCAAGACCACGGTTACACAGCCCGGATAACCTACAAGAACCAATGAACTCTGACCGTGAAAGCCTTCGACAAGATTTAGCACAAGCCTAGTTCAAAGTCTGGCCATATGTTCTGTGTGAGGCAATATACTAATAGTGATAGGTAGGGAAAAAAGAGGTCATGCTAATTATGACAGAAAGAATGACAAGATCAAAAGGGACACCTATGAAATACAGTTTGTGGTTGTTGCTTAAGTGCTGGTCACCTCTGAGTGCTGGTCATTTGGTGTCAGGGGCCGGTTGGGGCCCAAGATTTCTCTTGGCTTAGGGTTGCCAACCTCCAGGGTTGCCGACCTCTCCCACTATTTCAACTGATCTCCAGGCGACAGAGATCAGTTCACCTGGAGAAAATGGCTGCTTTGGATGGTGAACTCTATGGCTTTATGCCCCATTGAAGTCCCTCCCCAAACGCCACCCTACTCAGGCTCCACCCCCAGCATCTCTAGGTACTTCTCAACTAGGGTTGTCAACCTCCAGGTATTACCTGGACGACTCCTGATATTACAACTGATCTCCAGCCAAGAGAGATCAGTTCACCTAGAGGAAATGGCCACTTTGGCAATTGGACTCTATGGCATTGAAGTCCCTCCCCAAACCCCAACCTACTCAGGCTCTGCCCCCAAAAAATCTCCAGGTATTTCCCAACCCGGAGCTGGCAACCGTATCCTGGCTTCTGCAGCCACCCCCAATCCAAAGGAGGCCGAGAAGGAAAAGCCGGTGCCAGAGAAGAGCAGAATGAGCACCTACTCATGTGCCAGGGAAGATTGACTGTCAGCTGCTCCACACCCAGGAATATGCCTCTGACAAAGGCTATGGAAAGAACCCTACTGGTTCCAGCATGGCACAGCAACCCGCTCTGCAGTCTAGCTGCGGGGATGGTGTCGCTGGCAGGGGCTGGCTTGAGAGGCTTGGCACAGGTTAGGAGCATTGGCCAGCTTAGCTGGGATGGTGCAGAGGCTGTGGCAGTAACTCCTGTACCCCCAAGAGCTGCCAAAGGCAGGGAGACACCAAGCAGAGCAGGCATGACTATTAGGGTTGCCAGGTCCCTCTTCGCCATCAGCGGGAAGTTTTGGGGGCAGAGCCTGAGGAGGGTGGGGTTTGGGGAGGGGAGGGACTTCAATGGCATAGAGCCCAATTGCCAAAGTGGCCATTTTCTCCAGGTGAACTGATTCTTATCGGCTGGAGATCAGTTGTAATAGCAGGAGATTTCCAGCTAGTACCTGGAGGTTGGTAACCCTAATGACTGTGGAAGAGGTGGGTTTCAGCTGGGCTGCCAGGTGATAGGAGAAAGGGGGGTGAGGAGTCAGGTACTCACCCCTGCAATGGATTGGGTTCAGGGTGATTGGATGGGAGTGGAGCCAAAACCCTTTTAATGGCAGACTTCCCCAGAGGCCGGGGAGGAAGATAGCTGGAGTGTTCCATGTTAATGATGCAATCTAGCCAGGGCAAAGGAGGGCCAGGGTGCATTCAAACCCCTCCTCAACCCATTCTGAGGTTGGGGAAACCTCACAGGGGTGAGACTGTGAAAGAGCAGAGGGTTTACCCCCAGAAGGGATATGAACATAAGAAAAGCCATGCTGGATCAGACCAAGGCCCATCAAGTCCAGCCGTCTGTTCACACAGTGGTCAACCATGGCCTGCAAGGGAGGAGACTCACATTTGTGTAAAGCATTGCTTTGGGTCTTTTTTTCTTCCAGGTTTTTCCCATGATGCTCCCAGTTAGCCTGACTGAATTGATGTGGCCTCTTCAATCTTTGCTCTTGCAGCAAAGTTCTGTTGCACACTCTCCAGTGTGGAATAGTGGTTAAGACTGTCGGACTAGTATCTGGAAAACCCAGGTTCAAATCTCCCCTCATGCCATGGAACCTCACTGGGAGACCTTGGGCCAGTCATACTCTCTCAGCCTAACCTATCTCAAAGGGTTGTTGTGAAGATGAAATAGAGGAGAGGAGAATGATGTAGGCCGCTTTGGGTTCCCATTGTTGAGAAAGGTGGGGTATAAATGAATTAAATAAATAAATGGAGGGAGGGAGAGAGGCACACAGCACAAAAATGGGGATTCTACTTAATCAGGTGTATCTCTCTGCCTACTAGGTCCTCTGCTATTTTTATGTATAGAGTCCATCTTGGATAAACAGGCTTTGGCTTGCTTCCCTTTTCTTAGAGCTGTATCAAGATCTATATCATTTGAAGAATGGTTACAGCTAGACTGCTATAGGTTTTGATCAGATTTATGTTCATTGCCTTTTATTTGAAAGACTGTGCTGTGGCTCAGTGCTATAGCATCTGGTTTGCATGCAGAAGGTTCAATCCTAGATTCAATCCTCTTCAGTTAAAATAATCAGGTAGTAGGTTACACGAAAAACCCTGGAGGGGCTGCTGCCAGGCAGAGTACATGACAGTGACCTTGACAAACCAATTGTCTTCCTGAATATGGCAGTCTTCACATGTTAGCCATGTGTTAGTTAATGACGTATATTCATACAATACTTCTGAGTTCATTTTGCTTTGTCTATACCCTTCAGTTAGACCAAATGCACATTAAAGAAATGAATAAAAGAAAATCCAAATCCCAAAGACTTATGAAAACAAGATAAAAGCCACTCAAACTAAGTGGTATACAGATGGGCTCTGCCAAGCCATTTCTCAGGAAACACCTGCAGGCATCTTTTGCTTATAGTAAATCAATGCAATTACACTTACGTCTAGCATAATTATCAATTAATGAGTTCTGTGTATTAATAAGCTAAGTTATTGGTGCATTATCCTTAGCGTCTTAACTTCTTTTTTAATTAAAATGTTGTGTATGTGTCCCTAGGGCTATTAAAGAGATAGCCACAAAAAGTAATTAGTAAAATACCCATGGTCTTTTTTTTAACATAGAAGATAAGAGCTGTTATGTGAAAATGCCCTTATTGTTTACTATTTTATAGTTCACATACTTCCAATTAAAAAGAGATTAGACCTAAATGGACATTCCAATTGTAGAAGTTTTATACCACAATAAAGATGTGCATTAAGCAAAGGAAAACAGTATGCTTAAATATAATCTTAGTGTAAATTGTTAATTGTCAAGTCCAAAGCACCTTCCTTCCTTCCTTCCTTCCTTCCTTCCTTCCTTCCTTCCTTCCTTCCTTCCTTCCTTCCTTCCTTCCTTCCTTCCTTCCTTCCTTCCTTCCTTCCTTCCTTCCTTCCTTCCTTCCTTCCTTCCTTCCAATAACCAGCAAGATCATACAGTAAAATAATCATAGTTTGGCCATTAAGAGATAACCCAGATCTTTACTTTGTACCTAACAGTGGCATACTAAGAAGAGATGTATGTGTGTGTGTGTAAAGTTTCCGACCTCAAGTCGCAGCTGACTTATGGTGACCCCTTTTGGGGTTTTCATGGCAAGAGACTAACAGAGGTGGTTTGCCAGTGCCTTTCTCTGCACAGCAACCCTGGTATTCCTTGGTGGTCTTCCATCCAAATACTAACCAGGGCTGACCCTGCTTAGCTTCTGAGATCTGATGAGATCAGGTTAGCCTGGGCCATCCAGGTCAGGGCATCTTTGACTTACCACCCTCCTAAATCTGTTGAAGTCAATGGAATTAAAAGGGTATAACTGTTTAGGATGGTACTAGTATCCCCTCTTCCCTTGTCTATCTGACTCTCTCTGTCTTTCTCTGTATACATGCATACATACACAGTTACAATATCATTAATTTAAAACATGAGGATGGTTCCTTAGATAATACAAAGACAACAAAGAAGAGCTGCTTTAACATGTGATCTTCTTAAAAATAAAAGATAGAAGCTGGCTTTTTCACTGAAGCTGCTTTCTGTGATTTCTTCCTTCCACTGCTTGTGGGCTGTAACTGGAAATGCATGTTCTACTGTACATAAATGGCTATGGTGGTCTGGGGAAGATTGCAACAATGTACAGAGATGTTACTGGTATTTGTGACTGAGCAATGCAGCCCAATTCCTCCATTGGACAGTTCTTTCAATGGAGGGATGTGAGCAGTGGGGTCCCTCAGGGATCTGTATTGGGACTAGTGCTTTTCAATGTGTCATCAATAACCTGGAGTTAGGGGTGAGTAGAATCTGGTGGTGTACTGTTAAAGTGTCAGACCAGGAGACTTGGATTGATATTGTCAATCAGCCATGGGTGATCTTCAGCAAGTCACTCTCTTCCAAGGACTTGCCGCTAAGTTTTTGGAACTGCATGGCTGGATATGTGCAGCTGATTAGAAGCTGGCACAATAGCTACTTCTTGGTACAGCAATCAAGGGCAGAGTATGATGTATGGTCAGCCAGATGTGCTTCTCTAATAAAAAAGAATCATTGGAAGCCTACAAATATTGTGAGAGGGGGTCCAGCCTCAAGAAGCAATTCCGCATTTGAAATGTTAGAATTTTTAAAAGCTTAGCCCTATCCTCCTGTCTGCTGTCTCTGTGCTCCCAGTGTTTATTTTATTTCAGCATCCTAACGTGCAGGGATGTTGTCATTTTGTTGGCTCTGGTGTGACATTATATAGCAAGGCTTAGCATTAGCTTATTGTCAGTCTGTTAGCAGTATGGTTCCAAGTTATAGTTGGATCTGGGCAGGCACCAGGGAGACAGTAGCTGGTTGAGTTCTTCCTTTCATTGAGATTTTATCAAATATTAGACAAAATCCATGAATATGTCATTCTTTTGTCATCTGTCCACATGTTATCATTGCTAAGCCATAAATATAGTGTGAACATGAATCCTGAAGCTGCCAGGAATTAGAGATGATGGTCACTGATAGAATCTTAACAGGAATGCAAGTTATATTTTCCTTATATGTCTGTGCTGTTTCCAGGATCAAACTTCAAAGAAATGTAGGGTCTAAAGTACTCCACTTGGCACTGGTGTAAACACAGTATGAGTTTGTACCATAGCTAGTATTAAAAGATTATATAGATATTGAATCCTGAGGTCACAAGGTGCCATAAAAGTTTGGGAAGGGGCTATAGCACAGTGGTACAGCATCCACTGTGCATGAAAAAGGTCCCAGGTGCAATCATGGGCATCTCTGTTTAAAAGAAATAGGTTGTGCATGTGTTAAGTGCAGTCAAGTCACTTCTGACTCATGGCAACCCTATGAATCAATATCCTCCAAAAGTCCTATTGTTGACAGCCTTGCTCACATCTTGCAAACTGAAGGCCGTGGCTTTGTTTATAGAATAAATTCATCTCATGTTTGATCTCCCTCTTTTCCTGCTGCCTTTGAGTTTTCTTACCATTATTGACTTTTAAAGTGGCTCTTGTCTTTTCATAATGTGACCAAAATATGATAGCCTCAGTTTTGTCATGTTTGCTTCTAGGGGTGGTTCAGGCTTGATTTGATCTAGAACCCACTGATTTGTCTTTTTGGTGGTCCACTGTATCTGTAACACTCTCCTCCAGCACCACAATTCAAAGGAATCAACTTTCTTCCTGTCAACTTCTTCATTGTCCAACTTTCACATCCATAAATAGTAATAGGGAATACTATGACATGAATTACCTTGATCTTGGCTGCCAGTGACACATCCTTACACTTACAAATCTTTTCTAGCTCCTTCATGGCTGCCCTCCCCAGTCTCAATCTTTTGGTTGATGGAGCCAAGGAATAGACAGTCTTGAATAATTTCAATAGGTAGTAGGTGATGTGAAAACCCTCTGCCCCAAACCTTGCAGAGCTGCTGCCTGTCAGAATACACAGTTTGAAGAAACTGGGTTTTCCAACCCACCTGGGTGATGTAATTCTCCTCCCCCAGACCTGGAACCCTGGCATAACTCCCCTTCTGGTAGCTCGACCAAGGCTGGGTTCGGACTCTTACACATGCAGTAGAATACCCCAATTAAACCAACAGGCTTTATTAAAAAGATTATAAAAAGGGTTCAGGCTTGAATATAAGACAAGCATTCCAGTAATAAAGTCTAACTTCCCAACATACGCTTACATGCATGAAGGCAGGCAAGTCAGCATAAGTGAAAGCATCAGGTGGGTGGGAGATTCTGCAAGATGGTTTCAAACTTATTGCTGTTCCCAATGGTATCAAGGGTCATGCATTGTTAATCCCCCCCCCCTTTAGATGATCATAGACTATAGGAAATGGGACCACTGAGCTCCTGACTAGTGTAATCCAATCAAGGACATAATTCCACATATGATGATTCTGGAAGATGAGCAAGACTCCCACCTCCAATCTGACCTAGCTGATGGCAGTTCAAGTCAGATCGCTTTGAAATGCAAAGCTTGGGAATCCTTTGCTATGGGAATCCCCCCCTTCCTGTGTTACTCTTCACACTTAGACAAGATCTGGAAGCAGGATATTGCTTTAAGTTTATGACCTGACCAAATGCTGTCTTTTAACTGTAAGATGTATTCATACAAGGGTGACCATCTCTTGACATACAATACTAAACATAAGGCAGCTTCATGGAACCTTGTGTGAATAACAACAAAGGAAAGATATGTCCTTATATCAAACTGAATCTGCAATGTAGAATCAGAAACAGGTTTACACACCATTAGATTGTAAGGTCATAATTTATTTTGACAAGATCAAAAAGAGACGTATTTGTTCAAATTTTAAAGATGAATATTTAATGCTAAATTCCAGTTTCGATGCCATCATTAGTTTTGATTTACTTGGCACTAGTAACTAGGAACTCCAGACAACAGCGATCTGTCTCCCTGGAGAAAATGGCTGCAATGGAGGATGGAGACTCACAGCACAATGCTATGCAGAATTACTCCTGTCTAAACCCTCTGAAATTAATGGGCTCAGACTGGAGTAACTCTCCATAGGACTGAACAATTAGAGAGGGTGAGATATGAAGAGGAGCGGGATCTCAGCAATGTATATACCCTCCAAAGAAACCATTTTCTCCAGGGTGACTGATCTCTGGAGAACAGTTGTAATTTCAGGAAATCTCTGGGTCCCACTTGGAGGTTGGAAACCCTAATTGGGGGCCAGATGCCTAAAATTTTCACAGACAATTAAAACTACAATCCAATTCCTTTCACAAGAAGTATACTCCTAAATGGGGATAAAATCCTCAAACAAGCTGGTTTCATTGTGTTCCTGTTGAATGTCAGGCTTATTTTACAACTTCTTAGTTACCTGCAATAGTTCTTTTGAAAACCAGAAGAGACAACATGATAAGATTCATTATACAATTCTTCTATATAAAATACCATTTGACATCAAACTGGGAGGAAATGCAAGCTTCTTGTAAGAAAGTTAATAATGTAAGCATCTATAAAGCAAACAATGGGTAACAAAAAAAAACAAAACAAAACTAACATGATACAGCAATAATTCATGAAATAAGATGGCAAACTTGGGTATCATAATAATGCTGTGCAAACCAAGAAATCATGATAAAGCTTACAAGCAGTAGTGGAGTTACAGTAAGGATATACACTGTAACTACTTCTAACGAAACATGTAGATAGATAGATAATCTTTATTACAGTCAATGACCAGCACAAGTTGAAACATGTAGAATTCTGTACCCAAAATCAGATCTCCACTGGCATATTCTGTTACAGATAAGGCACCATGCATGCTGTTCAAATCCAAATGTGCATTTCAATGCACATTTCAATGTGCATTCCAAGATGCATTCTGAAATGTGGTATTTTCCCTTCAATGCACTGTCTGCTAGGATACATATACTAACTCATATTGCAGTATAATATTACATACCTTATTGTTTTTTGGAGTACTGGGCATGTGCAGAAGGTTGCAAAGAGACATAATACATTGCATGCTCACTGTAACATGCAGGCCTACTTTTATCCATCTTAATGATGATAATTTGCACTTATATCGGTCTGAGTCAGCCATAAGTAAATGACTGGGGCTCACCCAGTCTAGAGAATATTAGTTTCCATCAGCTACTCATGGGCCTTCTGAAGAAGACTCCCTTACCCGCATGGATGAGCAATCTCCTTAACATGAGCTGCCTTGATCATGACTTCGGCTGTATCCAGTATTGTTTCCCTGCACCATGACCATCTCTTGGAATCTGATTTTTCATAACCACAATAAAGGACTGCTCACAGGATGTCATTTGCCACCAAAAGAAATGTTTTCCATGCCTTATTTCTCTTGCATTTATGCCTTTTCCCTCCATTTAGAAGCTAATTTGCAAGGACATCATTAAAATTAAGAAATTAAGAAATTAAGGCAGAGCCCAGGCTTTGAGGTGCCAGCCTGGAATCATCTCTTTTTTCCAGTCCTTGGCAAAACTGCACTTTTAAACCTGATGGACAGCTCAGCTCATGCAATTTAAATGCCTGGAGGATGGGGGCGACCCATTTGCAGGCCCTTAAATTTGGACCTCCTGTCCCAAAGTTCACCAAACTTTGCTAAGCATTGAAGGAGAGTTACTTGCAGCCACACTGCAAATTTGGGGACTCCTCCAAAAACGCCCCCCCAGGAGCTTAAAAAAAATTCCTATTGATTATAATGGGCCTGAATTTTTTGGTAAACCCAAAAATAAGCCAAATACCCATATTTACCGGTATGGGTATTCGGCTTATTTTGGGTTTACCCAAAAAATCAGGCCAAAACCCCCCAAAATTTACTGGGGAAATTTTTTTTTGCACAACCCTACCTCCTACCAGTGGCGAAGGGGGACCTGGCAACCCTATTACAATACTAAGAATGCTGTCTCATGTTTGCACTGAATCCTCACTCCTTGGAGCTTCTGGCTCCAAACACAGACTTCCCCATGGCTGGACAGGCTTCCCCAAGTATCCCCCAGACATCTCCACAGCTGCAGGGAGTGGCCAAGACCCACCTAAGAGGGCTGGAATTTCCCCACATTTGTAATGGTCGCTTCCTTTCTTTCTTAAGAGTTGTGGGAAAACTCAGTTTCCCATGATTGATTGTAACCCTGCAATTAACCATGGGAAAATTAGTGTCTTGAGGGAGGAAGCAGACAGCGTCCATTACTTACAAGCCTAAAATGTAAGTATTTTTAAAAATTCTCCCGTGGGGCATTTGTCGTAGTAGAGCCCCCAAATTTGCAGTGGAGCTTGAATTTTATGGGGTTCGGAAGTGGTCACCCACACTCCTCCATAGAGAAATATTGCAAAGATTGCAATGTTTTTCTATGGAGGGGGACAACCCATTTGGGACCCCATAAAATCAGACCCTCTGACCCAATCTTCACCAAACTTTGGGGGTCATGCAAGGAGAGTCCCTTCAAGCTATGCTGTGAATTTGGGGGCTCTACCTCAAAAAATTACCCCCCCCGGACTCGAAAAAAGCTGAATTGCCTATTCGGCTTTTTCTGGAATTGCCTATTTGGCTTTAGCTTTCTCCCCAGGTTTGTGCATTCGGTAAATGAACTGGAAATTTACTGAAATGGCTAATTTCAGGTTTATTTTTGGTTTAGGTTTATCGATATGCACAAGCCTAATGAGGCAGAAAGGGGGATTGATAGAACTCTTAGCCTCTCTCCTTCTCATATTTTGGAGCGGGGTTATCTTACTGAGCCTGGGGAGATTTACTTCAGACAATGAGCTTGTTGTCTTAAATAGGCTTTTACACCCCAAACATACTTCTTCCCCTGTAACAAGACATCTGAGCCTCATCAAAGAAGCAATGTCTCCATCAGATGGCACTCTGTCAAGTGAGACCCAGGCCTTGCAGGAATTGGCTCAGTTCTGCAGGGCCTGCAAGACTGAGATGTTCCTCCAGGCCTATGGTTAAGGACAGTGATGGTTCCATCTTAGCTGGTCTCCCTACCTTATCCATATCTATCCTCTACCTTATCTCTCCTATCCCATCCCCAGTCCCTTCATTGTCCCTGGCATTTCATTTTCTTTCCTATTCCTTGTCCCTCCTTTTCTCCCTTCTTCTTGATCGGTAACCCTGTCATTGTAGCTATGTGAAAGGTGCCATCTGGAATTTTCTTGAATTTTTTAGAATTTTTTTTTAGAATTTAAATAATGGGATTTGAAGTATAATTTATATTGTAAAATGTACACAGACTGCTCAGAACTAATAATATCACTCTCTAGACTTTAAAGCATGAGACGTGTGTTCTTCAATACTTTAGCCTCATTTCATGGCCTCGAGACCTTTTGTTTCTAGTGAGTGTATTGCTCTTGCTAGTATCCCATGAAACTCCTGTTTCAACTATCAACTGTTTCAACTATCCCAGCATGAATATGGTTTGCCTGTATTATATTGTTAGGATTTTAAATACAATACTTTCCTGTTATAGAATTGATTGGTTTTGCACGCTGTATTACTGATTTTCTTCAATACAGTGTAAATTGTTTGTTTGTTTGTTTGTTATAAAAATGTTGGCATCTTTGACCTGGAGGAAGCACTGTATTTTCCCCAATAGGAAACAATGATGGCTGAAGGCACCTTGTTCAGAGGTCTGTGAATTCAGACCCCATTGGGTCTAAGTGATGATGATTCCAGTCCATGATAATGCTAAGAGGCCTCTAAGTAAACTATAGTTTGTGAAATACAAACCATGCAGTCCAGTGAAGAAGGAGCCAAGAAAATGTACTGATATGACTTCTTTTTATCTCCAGGACCTTGGATGGAATGCCACTTGAACTGGGATTCCACAGTACAGTTTGTACCAATGTCGTCTATACAAGCTTGCCATCTTACATTCCATATCAATTCCACCATTGACTTCCATATGTAAGCTCTTAATCATTGGCATTTACAAGCATACTGTCTAGTATAGTTTGTTGATAACAGGAGATAATATGATCAAAAACAGAAATCTGCTTCTATGTGAAGGGAAAGGAAGGCTCTGTATTGTATACCATCAGGTTTATATCTTCTTCTTTTGCTTTGAGCTCTCAACTTATCTTTCATAATGAACTTTTTTTGCCACTAGGCACAACTGTCAATGGGTGACAAATTGTGGCTTAGAGTGGCAATTTTTCATTTTCTGATTCTACACATTCTCCAATTTCTTCATTGGCACCTTCTGATACAAAGCAGTTGCTAAAAAATGCTATGAAATACTAACCTTTCATTTCTCTCAGAAATAGAATTACAGATTCTATAAAGGTTTCCCCTTCAGTAATATGACTGTTCTACATTTTGACTCTAGCATAGACAAACTTTTTTTTGCTATATAACTGAATGATTACTTCTTTTTTCTTGTAGTAAGGAAAAACAGCAGAACTATATTTAGAGAAAAGTTTAAACTTTGGGGAAAGACCAAATTTCTCCTTCAAGTTAATGGTTTTAGAATCTGTCAAAATACAGAAAAATGTTATTCCTTGAAAACTTTAATGGATTATGTTTGATATTGATCAGTATTTATTACTGGGAGGGAAGTCACAAATGAGCAGCTGACAGTAACATTGACACTGTTGGTTCAAAGTAGTAAAAGCTGACTGAACAAATGCTTGGGGTCATCTCTCTTATTCCAGTGTAATTTTAGGCATTTATGCATTGTGGACATTCATCCAGCCTGGTCCTTTAAATGTGGCCTGGCTGGGGGAAAATGCTAGCCAGTTGTTTATAAGGCTAACTAGAGAGATTGGGAGAAAGAAGCTAATAGAAAGGGAGTAGAGAGAGACATGAAGGGTCAATACAAGAAGCGGGGGGAAAGAAAGAGAGGGGGAAAAACATACTGAGCCTGTCTTGACGAGGCAGGTTCAGTAATTTCAGCATCCAGTAGTTATGGAAGAAGAGGTGGATCGGAGATCCTGTAATTTCAGCATGAGAAGAAAGCTTGGAAGCACAATCAGCTACAAAAGTAGAGAGCTGGATGTGCCCTACTTCTGTAGTTGGATTGACCTGGGTTCTAGTAGGGAAGTGCTACTATTGGCCATATTCAGTGCAGAACTAGGATCCATAATATTGACCTAATAGTGTAAGATTCAGCTTTCCATTGGTGGGATTTGAGCTGCACTTTGACTGGTGCAACTTTAGGAAACTAGATCTTAATAATGTGGTGACTAGGGTTGCCAACTGCCCGGTTGTGGTGGGCAATTGCCCACTAATCAACCAGGCTGTCTGCTGACCAGCTGATGGTCAGCGGGCAGAAGCAGAAAGAGAGGAGCAATCCCCCCCATGCACTCCTGGGAACTCTCCAGCCTCCCATTCCAAACGGCATGCCCTTCCTCCTAGCCCTGCAGTGTGCACACTCTGATCTCTCAGAGCATGCACACAGTGGGGCTTTGAAGGCTCCAGCCTCCCTTTCCACACTGCAAGCCTGATCGGGCCCATTGCAATGATTCATAGGTGACTGAAGCAGGCAGCCAATACTGACTGTGAAAAGGTAAGTAATTTTAAAATTCTCCCGGGGGGAAGCATTTTTTGAGGTAGAGTCACCAAATTTGCAGCATAGTTGCAAGGGACTTTCCTTGCATGAACCCCAAAGTTTGGTAAAGTTTGGGGCAGAGGGTCCAATTTTATGGGGTCCTGAAGTGGTAGCTTCCATTCCCCATAGAAAAACATTGTAAACTTTACCATGCATGGAGGAGAGGCGACCCCTTCAGGACCCCATAAAATCAGACCCACTGACCCAATCTTCACCAAACCTTGGGGTTCATGCAAGGAGAGTTCCTTGAAGCTACCCTGAAAATATGGGAACTCTACCTCAAAAATGCCCCCACAGGAGCTTCAAAAATCCCCACAGACTATAATTTTTCGGTAAACCTTGAAATAAACCCAAAATACAAATTTACCGGTATGGGTATTCATCTTATTCTGGGTTTATGGGGAAAAATTGGGCCCAGTAAACCAGAACCTGAAATTTATCGATTTTTTTTTTTGCACAACCCTACTTCCCAGTGGAAGAGAGTCTGTTTCTGCCAGCGAGGAAATCCTATTACACAAGCTCCTTTCTGCTTCTCACTGAATACAAGCAAAAGCTGTGTATCATGAAGAAATTAATTCCGTGTTCCACTCTTTCCAGTTATCTACAATTGTTGTGATTTGTTCATTTAATATTTACAGACCATCCAGATGATGTCATGGTTAACATCTATTAACCTATTGGATTCCAATATTTTCTGCATAGCTTTTTGACTTTTAAAATATCGCATTGGTATTTTTTCTACTTGAAATGCAATTGCAGTTCCAGAATATCTCATGTGAACAATTAGTGCTACTGAAGCTCCCAAAGCTACCATTGCTATATATATTTTTCATCCTTTCTCCTTCCAGGATAATTAATTACTTCCTGTTTTCTTGGGGCACTCCAGTTCTCTCCAGGCACTCAATTATACATACTTGATTATCAGCGCTTGCTGGAAAGCAGAGGATACTAATGGGAGAGTAACTTTGCAGAAAGAGAAGTCACGGAGCTTTTTAGGAGGATAGCATAATAACGATAATAAACAGTAACATTTTAAAAATGCTGATTTTTGGCTTGCTACAAAGTGCATAAATTCTCTCTTTCCAATCCCAACAAGAGCTGATAATCAGCATTTATTCTTAAATACCAGGGGAGAACTGACAGACCCCAAGAAAATAGTAGTTAATTTGCCTGAAATTTTGAAACAAAAGAAGTTACAAAGAGAAGAAAGGCTTTTGTTGAAGGGCATTTAATTCCAAGTAGATATAGAAAAGGGTTTTCTTGGGGTGGGGTGGATTTTATGGGGAATACAGCACTTTATTAAGTGCTGTGTAGAACCCCTATTTCAATTCTGCTTATGGAAAAGTAATAATTGAACAGCATAGAACATCATACTGTAGAAGCTGCCAATAAGAGGAAAAAATGCAAAAAAACCCAGGTCCTGAAAAAATGTTTTTGTTTCTCCTTCCTTGAACTGGGAATTCTGGGATACATGGACACAGATCCCATTTCCATGTGATAGTAAATAAACTACTTCCTGACTTAAAGGCCTTGAATCAGCCTTGAATTGCATTTTACTGTTTGATAAACTGCCTCATGGACTTTTAGTTGAAAGATGATATATAAACTATTTACTTCTTTTTATTTCCATCAGAGGAATGGAACTTCCTTGCCCTCCTCCTCCTTCTGCATCATGAGATGGTTTCCCAGATTCTGTTCCTGGGGGGCAGGGACCTCAGGAAGAGCAGGAGAAGTGAATTGGGAATCTGCAGTGGGCAGGAGAAACAGCAAAAATCACACACCCTTCAATTAGTGGATCTTGACAGTGGGATCCAAGTCAATCTCTTCACCTCACATGCAAATAATTGTTATGAGAATTGTTCTGCATTTTAATTCCATTTTATATGGGTACATATGTTGCTGTTTAAAAGGTATGGGCAATTTCCTGGAAGAATAATGGCTGTTTTCCATGACAGCTACATGAAAACTCCACCATGAGATTCCTACAATTTCTGGATAATCCCTTGTTGAAATTTATCATTGGATTGGATGGACATTGGGTGCATTCAGTAAGACTGTTCTCATGTAAGATGTGCATTTTTTAAAAAAAGTGCTTTTGTTGTACTCTATTAGTTACTAGAGAGCCCAGTGGCGCAGAGTGGTAAGCTGCAGTACTGCAGTCAAAAGCTCTGCTCACGACCTGAGTTAAATCCCGATGGAAGTTGGTTTCAGGTTGCTGGCTCAAGGTCGACTCAGCCTTCCATCCTTCTGAGGTCGGTAAAATGAGTACCCAGCTTGCTGGGGGTAAAGTGTAGATGACTGAGGAAGACAATGGCAAACCACTCCATAAACAGTCTGCCTAGTAAATATCGAGATGTGATGCCACTCCATGGGTCAGTAATGACCCTGTGCTTGCACAGGGGACTACCTTTACCTTTATTGTTACTAATCCAGTTCATTTTTGTTATGCACATTGCTTTTTGTTCTCATTGGTCTCATTGGTAAACAAATTTTCCATTGCTCAAGACTGCACTGCTTGTTCTCTATTCAAGTGGAATGCAATTCATAAGCTTTTCTGAAATCTGAGTCAGCAATCATTGGTATAAACAACATCACACGATCCTTTTCAGTGACAAGATCAGTATGCAACTCTGCTAACTAGAAAAGATTCGTAGTGGTTACATATCCATTCATTCTCTTCATATCGTTTCTCCTTTGGCCTTTTAAATCTCTAAACTAGGTACCAGAACAATTATATGATTGAAAATGTACATCCAATTGTTACTAATTTTTCAGTTTGCGTCAGTTGTAATACCTATATTAACAAATGGTTTTGATTAGCTACTATCCAAAATGCATGCCTTATTCTCAGGTCTTTATTATTATTGCTGATATATTACACAAATCTATATCAATCTGGGTAAATTACTTGCTGTATCATAATAGACAATTAATCCTAGATGCGTTAATGGGACACTGCATTTACGTTTCATTTAACCTTCAGTATTAACGAGTAATTCAAAACATTTGGTGAAGTTTAATAACTAGGCAACAAACATACATACCAATTATATATGCTTGTGAGAACTCTGATAAATAAGTTACATGGTTTGTTGGTAATTACGTATATAAAAATACCCACTGCTAAATTTGCAATACAATTTGTGATTCACGGAGTATTTAAATATTCATTTTTAATTAATTCATGTTTTTGTTTTGTATTTGATTCACTAATGCATATTATATTTCAGTTTTCTTTATTAATTTCTTCCTCAGAACACTACCATAGGAAGAACAATCAAGATTGGTTCCTAGTGCATTAAAAGTAGAAATGAGAATAACATCTATTGTGGCGTCTTGCCAAGTAACAAAACAAAATAACATTGATTCTTAAATAGGGCTGTTGAAAAACAAATTCGGTATAGTTCGGCTTCGGCAAAATTCAGCCCATTTTTATTCGGGCCGTGCCGAAGTCTGAACTCCCCCGCTTCGGATCCCCGGAAATTCGGGGGGATCTGGAGTTCGGGGGAAAATTCGGCCCCCTGCGCGCCTTCAGGGGAATTCCCTGAAGGGGCGTGGGGTGGAGGAAAGGGCCCGAATCGGCCAAATTTATTTAGGAACACCCTGAACTCGGCCAATTCGGCTCCCCGGTTCCCCCCCTTTTTGAGTTCGGTTCGTCTGAACTGAAAATCCGCCGAATTGAGAGAAATTTGGCTGTTTTTCTGTTCGGCCCAAACTGAATCAACAGCCCTATTCTTGAAGTTCCTGGAATTTTTAGATCTGCCCTCACAAATTCTCAAAACATGGGAAAATGGCTTCCACACTATGCTGGTAACATAACATTTTCCCTGAACAAATCTAGGCAAAGGGTGAGTAAAATCTTCAAATTACATTAGATTGCTGCCATTATTTTTATTAATCTGTTTTCACATTGTATGCAAATCAGAGCTCAATAGTATACATTCTGTGGTAGTGTTCTAGAACTTTAGTTCATATTCTACAATAACATTGTTTGGTGTGGACACTTCAATCATCCCCTCCTGCCCTTCCATGGTTTCCGCTATCAACCCTGACTCAGAATCACTAGCCTCATATAGGGTAGGAGATGAGGATGAAGACACAGTTCCTTCTCTGGCTGTGAAGTTTCCCATCCTGGGTGAAACTTCCAGCCCCTATCCTCCCCGGCCTTGACTCTTCAGCTGTTTTTAAAGGGTTGTCTCACCCTTCTTGCCCATGAAACTCACCTGTGTCTGCCCCCGCAGCCTTGTGGCTACTCCCATACTGAACCCACCCCCATGATGGCCCATCCTTCACCTGTGCTCATCCCACCATGCAGACTTGATTCCCTCCACCTGGCTCTCTTCCTCCACCCAGCCTCCTGGCCTCGCCCTCCTCCAGCTCCATGCTAGTTGTTGTTTCCTTCCTGATACAGGGCTGCTGCTGCTTAGGCTGTTGCCGGTTCCACAGTTGCTGGGGCTCTCTCCTGGCCATTTCCCCTCCAGCATCACTCCGGCCATCTGCTTGTTGGGCAACAGCCCTTCCTCACACTCCTGGCTGTTCTCTGGCTTGCCACCTCTCCACCCACTGCATTGTGGTGATGGCTGCCGCCTCAGCCAGCTGGGTTGAGCTGGAGACAGGCAGCAGCATGTTTGTTGCAGCACTGGCGGCGAGTGGCCCACCCTTCAGGGGTACGTTAAAGACAGAAGGAGCGGGGGGCTGGGTCAGTAGAAATTCCCCAATAGGAATCAGTACAGAGGTGAGCCTGGACCAAGAGGTACCTACTTAGGGCATCTGAAAAATCAAATCCCTTTGTTCATTCTGTTTGAAACATTGCAGTTTTTTAGATTAGAGAGAACTGTGTTCTGTGCAGATTTGGTGCAATTATCTTTAAAAACTGCTCCTCCAGACTCTTGAATAGATACTGCTTTGAACATAATGGTCCCAAAACTCTGGAACTGGAAAAGACAAAACAAACACCACAGATTTAAATTCCATACCAGTAACATCCTACTTGAAAATCAGCAATCACAATAATGCCCCCTCTCAAATCCTGGATCTGAAATTATAATGATTTTCCCCCTCTATGTTCACCCCTAAGTGCTTGTCATGGTTGTCACCTCTCCAGTATTTGAAAGTGACTCCCAACTCTACCAAAGTGTGTTATGCTAATGCAACTGTCAAAGAATTAAGCAGATTTTTAGAAAAGGTGTGCAGAATAAAACCCAAATGAAATTAGCATAACTAATACTGTTCAAGGAATTGTGATTAACAATTAAGTATTCGCTCCAAGCTACAAAGTCCTAAAGTTCATCTCCATAATTAGAAAACATCAGCTATCATGTAGTTAACCTGATTATCACACGCATCACTGAAAAAATACTTTTAAGGAGTGATAATTAAAAAGGGAACTGGTTAATTGGTAAAACTGTGGCCTTTAACTTTTAATTGCTGAAACAGAAATTGGGACCAATATATTAAAGAAAATCATTCTGTGTCTGTAGCTCAGGACCCAAAAGTACTAGTCCTAATCTTGCAATTGATATAAATGGCACATGCTAACTTGGTTGCACAGTATTAATTACCTGTTAACTTTTCAGTGCACATTAATTATATTTTGAAAATTGCTTTTTAAGCAAAAAAGATAGAACTAACAACTTTTAAAACATTTCCCATCCATACACTTTTAGCTGTTGTACACTGTCTTCAATTGTGTGGAAGTATGAAGCTAAATCACGTTCCAACTGTGAATACTTAATTACCTATTGGGGGAATAGAAGATAGGTCCAGAACACTAAAGTCTTGTTTAATGAAACAACTGAAAATGTTGAAGTACCGACATCTCATGCAGATTCTCAGAACAAAAGCAGCTGCATAAATTACCACTGTGATTTCCCAGAAGGCTTTGGGCACTGAGATTTCTGGGATGTCATCAAGTGATAAGAAAACCTATTTGATACAGCCAGTAATATTTTTTAAAGGGCACATCTAATGACAGTTAGAACCAAAATGTTCTTATGAGTGATGCACTGGAGAATACTAGACAGCGTTAAAACCTAGCATAGCAGCCATTTTGAAATCAGTTGTACTACAAATTGCACAGTGTCAAAATGTTTTATTTGCTCCCCACTTCAATCTCCTGTGGCATCAGTGTGCAAAGTTTGCAGTGGTAAGTATGATACACAGTATTCAGGGAGTCATCGGTCAGGAGTCTTCCTGTTGAGATTGCCTGGGCAAAATTGAGACCTGTGCCTATTTATAGGCTGATTTTGCAAAAAAACAATATGATACCTCCAACCCTGTTTCTATATCACAGGCTGGAGGTTTGAAAAAAATGGATCAACAACTCAGCAAAGACTGTCAAACACTGCCCATTTGTTTTTTGAAACTAGTCCCAGAGTGGACTATAAAAACAATGCTATACAAAGTTTAATAGTTTTCTCAGGGTAGCTGCCTCACCAGGACCTTTCTATTTATTTCTCACTACCACAAGTCTGTTTCAACAATCTGTTAAGTCTTGTGAAAGCCTTGTTTACCAAGTGCCAGACATCAATCATTCCATCCTGCCTCACCTTCAATTCCACAGCTTTCAAGAAACTCTTCCTTTTAAAAGTCTGTTTTACCTTCACACTTACCTTTCGAACATATCCCCTCATCTGCAGCCATTAGTATTTAATTCATTAGCCACCCACTTTTGAAATCTCTCGACACTATATTCTACTCAAGTATTATTCCCAATAGCATCTTAGTTGTGAACAAAGTTGTGATTCTAATCATTTTCTCTCCTTTTTTCCAGAAAACGAAATCACGTTGACTACATGAATGTATTCAGCACTGCGCTTTCCCACACATCGTCTCTTGATATCAATGTATTAAGAAACATGCAGCATAGATACACTGTGCTCAGTTACCAAGATGCTTCAGGGGAGAGGGGAAGCTTACAGATGTGCATTTTAAAAATGAATAAATAAAAGGCTGTGACGCTCATTTTAAAAACGTTTTAGAGAGGGATTCAGCTATGATTCTGGTTATATGAGCTGAAACTGACACACACACAAATTCAGCTTTACCAACAAATAACTGCTTCGCAGATCAAGACTGAAGACAGATATAATATAAAAAGAAGATTGGCTGCATATTTTTCTGCTGCACCGTGAGCCTGGTTTTGCTGCTGAAAACACAGTCACGTTTACCAGTCAATGGGACATAGCTTCAAGCAGTCTTTCAGTTTTGCTGCTTCCTGATAGCCCAATTTTATTTTTTAGCTTGTTGCCTTCTCAGTCACTATCTGTGGCCACTAAGGGGATTTAAGAAAGAATCCAGAAGCCTAGATAGAGAGTAGCTACCTTTGATCCAAGGCATTCAGTTGTAGTCGCAGTGCACTAAGTTATCACGAGCTGAGCTGAGAAGGAGGGGAAAAGGTAGAAGAAAGACTGACAGGTTGCTATAGTTGTCTGACAGTTCAATTGTGAAGGCAGGCTTGGATCACTGTGAATATACCATCAGCCCCATTTTACAGCTGAGTCTTCAGTAGGACTCTGCCCAGCAAGACAGGTGCCCTGTTGGACATGTACAGGAACCTTGTTTTGTTGCTTCCTAGCACTATAAAAAGAGTAGACACTAGCACCTAGCAGACAGGATACAATGCATGGCTGGTGTGCCAGGTTCACTTTAGTGGATTACAATTTGTATAGGCTTAGATTACAGTTTTGTGCATTGAGAAACCTTATTTGTCATAGGTTAACCAGCCAAGTTAATAATGTATACATGGGTTTGAAAGATCAACCAAGAAGTATCACAGGATGAATTTTGCAGCCAGCTCAGAAAGGAGATTAATGAGAAACTGATTTAAGAAAAAGACTGCAGTATGTTTCGTGCAAAATCAGCAAAACTTGTGTTGGCCCGCAAACATGATTCACTTGGGACCTACTGGGAGATCCAGTGTTGAGTAGTGGGCTACAATCTAGAAGACCCAGGTTCAAGTCCCCACACTGCCATGAACCTTGCTGTGTGGCCCTGAACCAGATGCTCTTGCTCAGTCAAAATTAGGGATGCTCAACAGCCTGCCTGTTCTCCTCACTTCCCATTGGCTGTTGGTGATCAGGCAGCCAGTTTCATCTGCTTGCAATCTCTTCATGTGTATTTACAGAACCAGGCTATTTGCAACCTTCAAAAGCCCACTTGTAGCTGATAAGGGGTCACTTGGGAGTTGGCTTCTGATCTCCTACTGGAAAATTTTTGCTCTGTACCCAGCAAAAGTTTTTTGTTTGGGGGGGGGGGATCAGGAGCTTACTCTCAGCTGATCAGGAGCCCATCATGGAAACTTTGCTGCCTCCAAGACTTGAACCTTTTGTGCATGGGGGGGGGGGTTGATTAGGGTTGTGCATATCAATATACCTGAACTGAAAATAAACCCAAAATTAGCTGTTCCTGCAATATTCGTGTTTTGGGTTGACCAAAAACCAAAACCTGGAAATCTGCCTGAGCCAAATAGGTGATTCCCGAAAAAGCCGAATAGATATTCAGCTTTTTGGGGTTTTGGCTATTCGCCTTTGCTCACATGCACAGCTCTGTGCTTTCTGCCATTTTTCTATCTTTGACTGGCTTTGTTAGGGCCCCATGGTTGGGGCTCTTTTGAGGTATGGGTCGTGTAATTGGAGCCAACTTGGTCTGACCAAACTATCCATCACTATTCAGTGAAGTGATCTGGATCAGGATAGTCTGGAGGCAGAAGGGTCATTTAAAAGACAGGGCTCACCCAGTCCTGTCTGGAGGGATATGCCCTCCAACTAAAAAGTAACAGCTTCAACAGCTGCTGAACAGGCTTCATTCTGAAGATGACTGCTCACCCGTAAGGATGAACAATCTCCTTCACAAGAGATGCCTTGGTCATGACTTTGGTGGTCTTCGATATCATCTGCCCCCCTTGAACACCTGCAGTCAAACTGAAGCTTGCCCCAAGTAGAGGCTTCATTTCCCTGCACCATGACCATCTCTTGAAATCAGATTTTTGATGACTATAATAACGGACTATTCACAGGGTGTCATTTGCCACCAAAAGAAATGTTTTCCACGCCTTATTTTTCTTGCATTTAAGCCGTTTTCCTCAGTTTGGAAGCTAATTTGCATGGACATCATGCTCTGCACCCTAGATACGAACGGAGCCCCCAGACTTCGAGGCACCAGCCTGACAATTGGCTCTTTCATCCAGTCCTTGGCAAAGCTGAACTTCTGAACCTGAAAACTGATGGACAGCTCGGCTCTCAAATGCCTGGAGGATGGGGGTGTCCCGTTTGCGGGCCCATAAAATTGGACCCCCTGTCCCAAAGTTCACCAAACTTCGGTGTCCATCTAAGAAGAGTTTCTTGCAGCCACACTGCGAATTTGGTGACCTCCAAAATTGCCCCCACAGGAGCTTCGAAAAAATACTTTGATGAGGATGGGGAAAGTAGGGTTGCCAGGTCCCTCTTCAACACTGGGGGGAGGTTTTTGGGGTGGAGCCTGAGGAGGATGGGGTTTAGGGAGAGGAGGTGGCTTCAATGCCATAGAATCCAATAGCTAAAGCAGCCATTTTCACTAGGTGAACTAATCTCTATCGGCTGGAGATCAGTTGTAATAGCAGGAGATCTCCAACCACCACCTGGAGGTTGGCAACTCTATACAAATACTATATATGACATAGTATAATATGGCTTAGAAATAGGTGGTACATATAGATAACTTTAAATGGTATAAAAGAAATAAGAGACTTATCAACAATGCGGGACCTTAAACAATTTTGCAGGGCCTGTAACACTGAGCTGTTCCACCAGGCATTTGGGTGAGGACAATTATGGGATTCCATCTAGCTGGCCTCCCCTTCTCCTTCTCCTTCCATCTCCATTGCCTTCTCCACCTGCCCCGCCTCTGCTGTACCCCATGCAAATGCTGGTTTGAAGGTGCCTGGTATTTTATTCTTACTGTTGTAGATATTGTAAACTATGGACTGTTTTAAATTGTTTTAAAAGGTTGTAATAGCAGCAGAAATTAGAAAAACCACCAAAATCAATGACAATAACATATAGATTCGAGTCCAGTAGCACCTTAGACACTAACAGGAGTTTCAGGGTGTAACCTTTCGAGAGTCAAAGCTCCCCTTCATCAGACTTGAATTCAAACAGCAATGAAGGTAGTCATATTGGCTCCACCCTAATTATCAGCTCTTTGCAGCAATCCTATACAGAGTTACTCCAATCCAAGCCCATTGAATTCAGAAATATACTGGAATAACTCTGCTCAGTGTTGAAGTGGAATGCAATCCTAAACAGAATTATACCCTCTTAAGAACACTAAAGTCAATGGGCTTGGAATATTTAACTTTGTTTAGGATTGAACTGTAAGTCACTGAAGAGTTGCTTTTTTATTATCCTCAAAACCTTTTGTAACGAATTTCTTCAAAATAGAATGTTTCTACTTTTTTTATTGCTGTGTTTAAATAGAAGCAAATGGTCTCATATGTCATTTCTGCAGTTATGAAAAATAAAATAAACCTATATCAAAGTCTTCAAGCCTTATTTTGAAAATGTTAAAAAAGTTGCACTGAATTCAGTGACATTGTGATTGCAAAAGTCTTTTTTGTTTTATATATATTTAATGTGTTCTTCTTCGGAGTGGTTTGTTTGTCATTGATCATAACTATACCCTGTGCAAAAGTCCCATCTTTGTAAAACCACATTAGTCAGTCTCTGCAACTCCAAAGGTATTTGGTAAATGGTTCTATTAAGTTGAGTCAGTGGCAAAACTTTGGCTTAAACAATGCAACAGATGAGGTTTGTATTAATTGGACATGCTTCGTGCAGCCTAGTTTATTAGAAATAAGATCTCCATCAGTAGTTCCATCTGTCGCCTAAAACTTCCAAAAATATCAAAACTATAACAGAATGCTTTGGCCTCTCTGTTCCTGATGAATTCTCAGGCCTCTCTGTTCCTGATGAATACCCCTCCCCTTAGAAACAGGGATGAAGTTACTGGCTCTGCCAAGTCCAAACCTTCCCCCAGGGTTGCCAACCTCCAGGTACTGAACAATATCAGCAAGTAAGCTCACAATGTAAAGTCTAGTTTACTTCAATGTAGAATGTAAACAGAACAGAAAGCAACAGAAACACTGCTTGTTTTTACAATGGATCACAATGGATTTAATAACTTGTATTTCATAGGGCCAGTGGCCTCTGAAAGATTATAAGAGTGCATTTAATATCAAAATTTTAAAAGGACAAAATAAAGGAACCTACAAGTCAATCTAAATACGTCTTACCATAATCTCAAGTGGAGTGGACCCTGCTGGGTTTCTTTTCCTCAAATGAGGTTGAGATAACCATTGTATCCCCATAATGTTATACAGGTCAAAATCATAGTTCAGCTGATGTGTGTTAACAAGCCAAATGACTTAAAGGAAACTGACTTAAAGAAAACATGCCAGATCAAATCCGCTATTCAGTCCAGCCAGAGCTAATGTTTTGAATAAAAAAAATCATTTTCATTTCCTGTCTGTGTAGGATTTTGTTAATATCTTCTCTATGATATGGTTTCTGTTTATATTTCCACAAGACAAAAAAACGTAAATCATCTTCTGTATGCCCTTTCTCTACAAAATGTCCCGTGAGGGGCGCCTCCATGGTGCGCGCGCGTATGCGCATTCTGTGTTCCCCGATGCGAAGTTTTAATTGCCTAGATGTGGATCCAATGTATCAAAGTGAACATGGGCACAGGATTGCATACACAAGATTTCTTGAAAGGCAATCGCTGAAAAAATTGAGACGATATTTAAATTTAACAGCAGTAGAGCTGATTTCCTTGATGGGTAAACTAAATCTACATACTGCGCATGCGCCACAGCTGTAGTGCCCGACCAAATTAACCCTCTGTTTGCTTGGTAAAAGATCCGTTTTAACCAAATAATTTTTTAATGATTGTGTTCTTCTAAGTCCGAATAGGGGTGGTAATTGGCACCCGGGAACATCTTATACTATATGCCAGTGGCGAAGCACTATTTTTTTAATTTCACTGGTGAGATGGTTATATTGTGGAGAAGAGAGAATATTAAATGCACTCTTATAATCTTTCAGAGGCCACTGGCCCTATGAAATACAAGTTATTATTACAAGAAATCCATTGTGATCTTTACATGTGGCTGTGGTAAGCGAATACCTTTACAAATTGACACTTGTATTAATGTACTAAAAATGGCAATGTTGAGTGCTCTTTTATGTGTTGTTACAGAGGCGTTCATGCCCTTAAATGCAAACACTGAAGAATAACTGAAGAAGCTTTTGCGAAACGACTACCGAACTAGAGGTGTCGTCTGCTGTGACTGAGGAATTTTGTGTTATTCAGGACTTTTGTATGAATTATTGTAAGGTGATATTAACCTAAGCAGAATACAGGACTTTGATATTTATTTTATTTTGTTCCATACCTTTGTATGTAAAAACAAGCAGTGTTTCTGTTGTGTTCTGTTTACATTCTACATTGAAGTAAACTAGACTTAATGAATTTACATTGTGAGCTTACGTGCTGATATTATTGTTCAGAATTGCTATTTTCAGCATAGGTAATATAACCTGCAGGTACTAGCTGGAGATCTCCTGCTATTACAACTGATCTCCAGCTGATAAAGATCAGTTCACCTGGAGAAAACGGCCGCTTTGGCAATTGGACTCTATGGCATTGAAGTACTTCCCCTCCCCAAACCCCGCCCTCCTCAGGCTCCGCCCCAAAATCTTCCTGCCGGTGGTGAAGAGGGACCTGGCAACCCTACTCGTTGGTCTTTAGGTGCTACTGGACTCAAATCTCGCTCTCGTGTCATTCTATGACAGACTCATAAAACATTTCAGAAATATTTCTAAAAGTTCTGTAATTTGGAACGACTTCCCATCTGAAACGAGGCTTTTGTGAAAAACTGGTGTAATCACCTGCTTCCTCCCTAATAAAAATATCCAAACCTGAGTCCAATTACACATTAGAGTTTTTACCATGTTCAATTTAAACAGTGTTTGTTTTCTTTTGTAAAGGCAGCTGCTGGGCTTGCTCTTTACAAGAAGGAGAATAGCATGGGAAAAGAAGGGTAGTGTAATGCTTTCTTTCCCTGCCATCTTCTAACTGAAAAAGCTACCCCTGAGTTATTTTTACATCCCACTCTCCCCACACTAAACAACAAGTGCAGCAGCTGTATTTGCAAAACAAAGCAAATGCCATTCAAAATGAACACTTAACTGGCAGTAAGGCTCAGTCAGTCATACAGAAGTGTATTTAGAGTTTGCATAATAAACCCACAGAAATATCTATGAAGCTTCACCAGGCAATATATCTACTACAAGCTGGGACACACAAGGACTTGCAGATGGCAGCTCATTTTCCTCTCCCTTACTATTTCCTCTTTCCCTTTTCTGAAATCCCCCATACCCTTTCCCCATTTCCTGTCTCCTTCCCTGTTTCCTACCCACCTGGCAACCTACCTTTATCTGCCCACTCATATTCAGCTTTCCTTCCTTCCCTCCCCCAAGCAGCAACTCCCTGGGAAAAGTGTGGTCCCATTGCATGGTTACAGGGGCTGGGCTAGGCTGGGCTGAGTTGAGTGGTGTTGGCCGGGTTGGGCCTAGTTGCACAGTGGGGAACCTGCAGGCACTCAAAGGAGGCATCCCACTTTCCATTGTACTCCCTCCC
Source organism: Euleptes europaea (assembly GCF_029931775.1). Classification (NCBI taxonomy): domain Eukaryota; kingdom Metazoa; phylum Chordata; class Lepidosauria; order Squamata; family Sphaerodactylidae; genus Euleptes; species Euleptes europaea. The sequence goes on from NC_079323.1 coordinate 40,597,395, forward strand.
CACACTATTCCCTTTTTCTTTCCTCCTGCCAGCCCCTATATCCTCAACTTTCCCAACTGCTTTCCTGCCCTCCTTTTTTTCTGCCCATGGCAGAGGGGGTATTTGAACCTGGGTCTGTCCCCCAGAGCCTAATCTGAAATTCAAACCAGTATACTATTTTGGCTTTTGTGTGGCAGCTGTTGTTGAATAGTAGTGAGCAATAAGGCATGCCAGTGGTTGCTGCAGGGCCTGGCCTCAGTGATTCTTCCCTCAAAGGCAAAAACAGCCCTGGAAAAGGCCCTTCCCCCTGCCTTTTACTGGTAGAAGGCTGACAATAATATTGTGGTTTCCTGGCAACAGCTACTGAGGGCATTCTTTCTTAAAGCTACATGTGCTGTTTCTATCATGGGGGGAGGGGAATTAACACTTTTTTATTTGTTTTGTTTTTTAGCTTTCAGATTGTTCTGTAAATCCTGGGTCTTTTCTTAGGCTCATAGAAAGAGCTATCTTGTCTGTTCATGTCTCCAGTCTCCAGATTTAAGTATCCACGGGTCACATTCCAAATTAGATATATTGAAGCAGTGGTCTTTATTTGTTAATATTAGTTTCCTATTGCAGATATTCTCTCATTTGTTTTGGACCTGAGGATCTCCAAGATCATACCTGGAAGGAACAAATGCATGGCATGTATGCTATTATCCTTTGTGCTTATCCTTCTCTGAGTAAAGTTACACAGGAAATGCCACTTGAGGGAGCCTCCTTAGGATGAAGGAAGTCTTTAAACTTTGCTGAGAGGAGAGGTAGGATATATGCCATTGTATGTTGAAAAAAATGGAAGAATGGTATCAGATCTATCTGGATTGAGATTTATAGAAATGAAAGGCAAAATATTTATCTCCCAAGACAGGGTATAAATAATTCTGTTTTTCCACCCAAGCTTTCCAGATAAAGATGCTTACCAAGGACTATAACACATATCACAATGTTTGCACATTGCAAACTTTGCAGTGAACACACTGACCAGGCAAAAACATTTTGTTCAACTGCTACATCCTACATTGCATCCTACATGCTACATCCTACATTACATCCTACATTGCATCCTACATGCTACATCCTACATTACATCCTACATTGCCCTTGTACAAATCTATGGTGAGACCACACTTGGAATACTGTGTACAGTTCTGGTCACCACACCTAAAAAAAGATATTACAGAGCTTGAGAAGGTGCAGAAAAGAGCAACCAAAATGATCAGGGGACTAGAGCAACTGTCCTATGGGGAGCGGTTAAGACGCTTAGGGCTGTTTAGCTTGGAAAGAAGGCGGCTGAGGGGAGACATGATAGAGGTCTATAAAATTGTGCATGGTTTGGAGAGAGTGGACAGGGAGAAGTTTTTCTCCCTCTCCCATAATACTAGAACACGGGGTCATCTGCTAAAGCTGGAGGGCGAGAGATTCAAAACAGATAAAAGGAAGTATTTTTTCACACAACGCATAGATAAATTGGGGAACTCCCTGTCCCAGGATGTGGTGATGGCTGCCAGCTTGGAGGGCTTTAAGAGGGGAGTGGACATATTCATGGAGGAGAGGGGTATTCATGGCTGTTAGAATGGATACTAGTCATGCTGCATACCTATTCTCTCTAGTATCAGAGGAGCATGCCTATTGTTTTGGGTGCGGTGGAACACAGGCAGGATTGTGCTGCTGCACTCGTCTTGTTAGTGGCTTCCTAGAGGCACCTGGTTGGCCACTGTGTGAACAGACTGCTGGACTTGATGGGCCTTGGTCTGATCCAGCAGGGCCTTTCTTATGTTCTTATGTTCTTACATATGAGTCAAGCTTCAGTTCGGGTTGTCTCATACTTACCGTTCACTGCCTACCTTGAACACTGAGCTAGACAATTTTGCAGCTTTGTAGTAGCATTGGAAGATTAATTCAGTTTATTTATACCTCGTGGCTGATTTTGTACCTGCCCAGTAGGAGAAATCTATCTCCCACAGGGTCATGGTCAGGTCATGTTAGGCCATTATAGTGCAGACTGCTCATTTTCTCCTCTGTTTGTGTCTGCACTGGAGAGTGCCTTATACAAGGCATCCCTTTATTATTTTTACAGTTTAAAAATCATTTTAAAAACCATATTTTTTTAACTTACAGGAGAAATAATAAATGTCAAGTGTCATGAGGCTTTGCAAGAACATGGATCCAGACAGTAGCTATGAATGTACAAGGCATCGGGACACACAGAAATAGATACCCAAGAAGCAAGTGTGAATTATTTTTCACATAATGGTTTCTTTCAACATTATTATGCTTATGGTGGCAGCAACAGGGGAGGGGGAGTAGTAGATACCAAAACTCTGAATGAGTCTCTGCACTCACATAGACACAACATTTCCCTGCTGGATAGGTTTGAGTTGCTCCAATATGGCCTGAATTCAGCTCCTGTTATAACCACATGGTGTGAGCAAAATTTAGGGTCCCTCATTGCCCGGTTATGGTGGGCAATCTACCACCCATTCCTTCTGCTGCCCACCGACTCTCAGTGGTCAGCCAGGGGAAGAGAGGGGGAGCAATCGGCATAATCTATGCGATGACATCACTTATGTTTAAGCAGAAGTGCTGGTGTGAGGCTTTTCCTACCCCTCCTGTTCCTGTCTCTCCATGCAGCTCGTTTTAACCCCCCTCGCCGTACCGCTGCTCAGCTGTTTGGCAGTGGTGCAGGCTTTCTCTCTTGGTCTCCAGCATCTCCGCAGCTACCCTGCCTACCCTGGTGGTACAGACCTCCTCTGTTGTTCTGCCTGGCGTCCCCATGGTTTTCCGGGAAGCTCCCCCCACCAGCAGCTTTCCCCCAGTTTCCCAGGCAACTGGGGGACAACGACGCTCTAGCACGTGTGAGAAAAAAACTTAATGGAAACCATTTGTGTTTACATTGTTTATGACATTTCATGTCTTATACTGTTAGCATTGTTTCAAATTTTTGTGATCCTAGTCTTATTGCATTATTTGGCGGATGCCTTCTGCTATTTGATAGCAGTATTTTAACTTGCCTTGAGTCTCAGAAAGAAAGGTGGGATATAAATAAAATAGTTTAAAATAAGATATTCACATGCTGAATGGGGAGTAGGGCTGCCAGCTCTGGGTTGGGAAATACCTGGAGATTCTGGGGGTGGACCCTGAGGAGGGGAGGGTGTGGGAAGGGGAGGGACTTCAATGAGGTATAATGCCATACATTCCCCCTTTTCTCCAGGTGAAGTGATCTTTGTCACCTGGAGATCAGTTGTAATAGCGGGAGATCTCCAGCCACCACCTGGAGGTTACAAGCCAAAATCAGTATAGGCCAAAAAATGCCACACAACAAACTTAATCAGTGCTGGTGACCTACGTGTGGAGTTGTAATGTGCTGCTGGTGACTGTATTGTGAGAAAATATTCTGATCCTGTGGAATTGTTGATGTAGTTATATGTGTTTGACTGGATCCTTTCTACATGTATTTACTGTATGTGTGTGTGTGTAAAGTGTCGTCAAGTCACAGCCGATTTATGGTGACCCCTTTTTTGGGTTTTCATGGCAAGAGACTAACAGAGTTGGTTTGCCAGTGCCTTCCTCTGCACAGCAACCCTGGTAATCCTTGGTGGTCTCCCATTCAAATACTAACCAGGGCTGACCCTGCTTAGCTTCTGAGAGCATTTACTGTATACATCCTTTGTATTTTAAATATTTGTGACAAACTATATGTGATATTTTGTTTAAAATCTGATTAAGTTTGTTGTGAGGCATTTTTTGTCCTATACTGATTTTGGCTTGTATTATCCTTTGGTATAGAGGTGTGATTTATTTCAGCAGCACCTGGAGGTTGGCAACCCTAATGGGGAGCGAGGAAGGGAAAAGAGCAATGTCATCCTCTTTTTCCTGATTCCAGAGGCTTGTTCCCAGGCTAGTTGAAATGTTTTGCTTTCTTTTCTTAGATCTGCATCCGTCCTTTGTGTTATGAAATTCCTTTCCCCTGTATATTGTGCTCTAAATTGTAAAGCTGTGCTGTATTCACAGTGCTTTTCCTTTTAAGAAAGCAGACTGTGTTCAAAGTGCCTTTTTTACATGCCTAGCTGCTCATCCAGACACACATACACACTGAGGGAAGTGGGAGCTGAGGGACTTTGCACTCTGCGCATGAACAGAGAGCCTTTTTACTGGTGCCCCAGACTACTGGTATCAAGAGAGGCTAAATATCAGTTTGGGTGGGGTGATCCAAAGACCACTGGGCCAGAAGGAAGAAGTGGTAAAGTGCCCTCTCAGACACATGCATGCACACATAAGCTCCTGCCCCTGCATGGCATCTCACAACATCTACCTGCCATCTCTCTTGTCTTTTTTACTATTATAAACCATAATCAGACTTTCTGACTGTGGATATAACTGACTAGTGTCAGGAGGGTTAGACTTGCAGTGCAATCCAATGGCCTCAGCTCCCTGTAATCTTCCAGCAGAAGAGTTGCATAGTATCTCCTCTTGGACCTGCACTATGGTTGCCAGGTCCCTCTCCGCCACCAGTGGGAGGGTTTTGGGGCATAGCCTGAAGAGTGCGGGGTTTGGGGAGGGGAGGGACTTCAATGCCATGGAGTCCAATGGCCAAAGCGGCCATTTTTTTCCAGGGGAACTGATCTCTATCGGTTGGAGATCAGTTGTAATAGCACAAGATCTCCAGCTAGTACCTGCAGGTTTGCAACCCTACCCTGAACTGTCACTGGCCAGCAACAGTGTGGGCCAAGGAGGGGACAGGGCTTGGGGCAACAAACACAAAACACAAAACTGGCCCTAGGCACACCAGGTTTTGGATCGCTCTGTGAAAATAGGACTGACTGATGTGTGGAGATCACTGGCGGGGCTCGCTGCCATGATTTCAAACTCTCCTGCCCACTATTACCCACTTTCAGACCATGTGAATAGTACTTGAAAGACTCGAGTTCTGCATTGCAGAGGAAAACATTGGGCTATCTAGTCATTCCAGTCATCCAGTAATATTTCATCAGTTTTGAGATGTGTCTGAAACTTTATAAATTATAATCACGAAATGAGGGTAGGATGGGGTAGGATCAACAATTAATCTACAATGACACCATGGCCAAAATGAAATGGCTTTCCCCTCCTCCTAGGAATGCTGTACCTTCCAACCTGCTTTCTGTTATTAAGACTAATTACAAATGTTTCCCCATCAGTGCCCCCCCTTCACTTCATTAGTGTCCTTTCTCTTTCAAATAGAGAAATTAAACTTCAGAGAAATTACCAAGAATATATCTAGCGAGAGCTGGTTAATCTTATTCTATAGTCCGTCTTAATTAGAGGTCCAGAAACATTTCATAAGTGGAGATACATGGATAAATTTGCAGTTTTGTATTAGTGAAATGGGCTTTTGTGACTTCAACGCGTGCATTTTCCTCTGTAAAAATCACAGCATCAGCGTCACATTTGAGACAGCAGAAACGCCTTGCTTGGTTACCACATAGAAATTTAATCACTGCATCTGAATGTGTCCTATTCAAGTGCATAAACCGTCTGAAATTGTACCCAACCTATTCATTTCATTCCAAAGAATGCATACAGAAAGGCATAGCAACAGTTTTGAAAGGAAAGAAGACCTTTAAGCAGAAGAAACAATTTTCTTTTATAATGATAACATTCATATTTTGTTGCATTCATTACAAACCTAGTTTAATCTACACTTAATAACCTAAAAAATATTCTTTGTAACTATTTACCATGGATTGCTGCTGTTATTTTCTATATAATAGTATGGAAGACCCAAGAAGACCTTGTCTGTGATCAACTGAGTGACGTGCTGCAAACACAGCCAGAGTTTTTTCATTGTCAGCTATAAAAATGTTTGCACACACAATTGTTTGCTTTGAATAGCTGAGAAAGAGTCCAATCTGTATATGTGGTTCACTGGATAGCAGTAATCATCTTCATGTGGAGATGGGAAAAAAATGTTTCAAATTCATTTTTGAATTATATGTCTGCAAAATATTAACAACATCTGGGGTGAACCCAATCCTGTCTACAGACGAGAATACTGTTTTTCTGCTCTGTGTAGTGACAGAATTTACAGCTTAGAGACATTCCTTTATATTTTACACTGTTAAGGAATTGGTGCCCTGACCTCGATAGCCCAGGCTAGCTTGATCTTGTCAGATCTCAAAAGATAAGCAGGGTTGACCCTGGCAAGTATTTGGATGGGAGACATCCAAAGAATACTAGGGTTGTGATGTGGAGCCAGGCAATGGCAAACCACCTCTTGCCTTGAAAACAGGGCTGTAACTGGGGTGGGGGTGGGGTGAGGAGAGCAGCCGCCACCCCTGTGGCATGTAGAGAGGGTGGCAGAACTGCCCCTCCTACCCAGCCCACTCCTCCTGTAGAAGAGACAGTTCTGCCACCCTCTCTGCATGCCACAGAGGTGGCTGCCCCCCCCCCAGCTACAGCACTGCTTGAAAACCCCACCAGTGGCTGCCTTAAGTCAGATGTGACTTGGCGGCAAAAAAAAAAAAAAGGAATTGATAATTTATCATATGACTTTTGTTTCTTCTAGAAGATTTTAGTTGTGCAAGATTTTAGTTGTCGTTTATATGAAAAATGTGTCCTCGTTCTGTTCGTCTGTCTGTAGACACAAAAATATTACATTTTGGGTTATTTGGGCTGGGATTCACTGAAACTTCTAATTTGGCTTCCAGTTTTCAAAGCTCCAAGAGCAGATGCCCTGATATCACATGGAACTGCTAAACTTTGCTGTGTATGAATGAAAGCCTTTAATGAGCCTCCTAGTATCATAAAGGTATTGTAAAGGTCCCCTGTGCAAGCACCGGGTCATTCCTGACCCATAGGGTGACATCACATCCCGACGTTTCCTAGGCAGACTTTGTTTATGGGGTGGTTTGCCAGTGCCTTCCCCAGTCATCTTCTCTTTACCTCCACCAAGCTGGTTACTTATTTTACCGACCTCAGAAGGATGGAAGGCTGAGTCAGCCTTGAGCCAGCTACCTGAAACTGACTTGCGTCAGGATCAAACTCAGGTCATGAGCAGAGCTTGGACTGCAGTACTGCAGTTTACCACTCTGCACCCCGGGGCTCTTATCATAGACTAATTTAATTCTCATCCTGCAATATGAAGGCATCTATGCATGTAGCACAAGGATTAGCATTGCTATGGATGTTGAGAAAGTAGCCATCTGTTTCTTTTTGGCAAATCCCCATTCTGTCTAACGATGGGTTCCAACACAGAACCCTAATTTTCCTTATAAACTGCAGTTTGGGGTGCATCCCTGTTTCTAACATCTGCTGTATTTGTAGTTTGTACCACAGCAAAGTGTCTTGTATTTAATGTCAGATAAATGGGGTGGCACTGTTGCAACCACCTTGATGTCAGTAGCAAAAGTGCCACATTCCTATACCTGCATTTCCAAAAGTGACTGACCACCTCTGAAAACTGGGACCCATTAACTATAACACTTCGTATTTCCAGTATTTATTAGAAAGCTTGTCAAATATTGTTTTTGACAGAACATCTCAAAAAAGATTGTTTTAGCTTTTCAAGCTAACAATAAGATTTAAGCACCCCAACAGTGTGTAAGATTGTAGAGTACAATCTCTCAGCCATGTGACAAGTAACCACTGATTTCCTTGCATATCATCTGAGAAACTTTGGATCCTTCTGGTAAACAATATCCTCACAGAGTTACTACACCATTTTACATCCTGACACACACTACTACATGTGAATGAACTGAATGGATATCACCGTAAAATATGCCAATACCATCAGTGTATTTGATCGCATATCACATTTCACAGGAATGCATTCCTCAGCCTATTGAGCCTGCTGGGTGACCTTGGGTGACCTTCTTTCAGCCCTGCCTACCTCACAAGGTGCCTGTTGTGGGGAGGGAAAGAGAAGGTGATTGTAAGCTGCTCTGAGACTCCTTAAAGGTAGAGAAAAGTGGGGTATAAAAACCAACTCCTCCTCCTCCGCTTTTTCTCCTTCTCCTGGACAACTGAACTGATGTGATAGTTGATTGACACATTGGTTGTTCTAGTTTGGTAAGAAGCCCCTAAACAAAGAGCTGCCATGTTGCAGTGGTTAGATTGCCTGACTAGGAACGGAGACAATTGGGTTTGAATCCTCACTGTGACATGGAAGCTCACTGGCCACCCATCCCAACATCTAGGGTTGCCAACCTCCAGGTAGTAGCTGGAGATAGAGATCAGTTCACCTGGAGAATATGGCCGCTTTGGCAATTGGACTCTATGGCATTGAAGTCCCTCCCCTCCCCTAACCCCACCCTTCTCAGGCTCCACCCCAAAAACCTCCCGCCGATTGTGAAGAGGGACCTGGCAACCCTACCAACATCTCAACCTAACCTATTTTACAAGGTTGTTGTGGTGAAGATAGAGAAGGGGAGAATGATGCAATAAACGACTATGTGCCCTGACTGGGGGGTGGCGAGTGAGATATACATTTTAAAAAGGGTGATGGTTATGTTTAGGGCGGTGGATTCCAGAATTCCAGAGTTGAAATTATAAATGAAAACCACTAGTTTGAGTTATTACCGTGGTTTTCTGGAATGGTTACACAAATCCAGGATTCTTAGGCATTATGAAAAAGATCCCTCCTTCCTAAAAATATATAATTTTTTTGTGTCTGGGTGCTTAGCAGCAGCAGCATGCAGCTTGATCTTCTTTGATTCTCTGACTTCCCTAGGCAGTGGCATTTCCCCCTTCCAATTGGATCCCATCAGGTGAGTGCTGCCTGGCCTGGGGGAATGCAGCTTCTATCTGGCACAAGTCTCACCTGTCCTGGGGAAGGCTGCTCCCAGCTGGTGCAATAGGGTTACCATCCTCCAGGTGGTGGCTGGTGATCTCCCGCTATTACAACTAATCTCCAGGTGAGAGATCAGTTCACCTGCAGAAAATGGCAGTTTTGGCAATTGGACTGTATGGCATTGAAGTCCCTCCCATCTCCAAACCCCACCCTCCACAGGCTCCACCCCCAAAATCTCCTGGTATATCCCAACCCGGAGCTGGCAACTCTATGGTGAAAGGACACAGGGCCTGGCACAGCTGAGAGTCTGGATGGGGGTGGGGCTGGTTTTTTTCCTCTCAGTTCTACAAGTAGGATGACTGGGGGTACCTTATTCAGGGGCCCACAGAATCAGACCCCTTAGTCCAATTCACTTGAACCTTGTGGGGGTGTTAGTGGACAGGCAGCACTAGCTGCCCTGCAGTGTTGATATCATTTGGTTGAAAACAACAACAACAGCCACTCCATCCCCCCACCCACCCACCCAAAAAGTCCCTCTACAGGTAATAATGGAACCTGACAAAATTCTGGAATCATGGAAAAACAAAAACTGAATCCTGAAATGGTACTAGGGGACCGGAATACCTGGAATGCCATTATTTATTCCTTCTTGAAATCCAAATCTGAAAAACACTCCCGCCCCCAGGCAAACAACCCTGATAATGATGATACATCAGTAAAGAAGTCAGCTTAAGCCTTACATATCATATAACTACTATGGGGCCTTGGCCAGACCATCATGAAACATACTACGACCCACATCATTACAGAAGTTGGTTAAAATGTGACGGTGCAACACATACACTTTGAAACAGACATATTTAGCACATGTTGACCATTAATAGTACTAGTATGGAAACTTCCACTTCACCCTTCAAAACATGCCACATCACCCATCATTCATCTACGAATTAATGTCCTGAGGATTCCGGTTTAACTAGAATCTATTCCAGTTTGATTATATTGCTAATTGGAAACTTGTCCTGAGGGAGAATTCTCCTGACACTGACTCCACATGTCGTTCTACATTTGATGTAAAAAAAAAAAAATCTTCCTACAGGACAAGTTTTAAATCAGCATTGGTCTCAGAATTTTTTTTTAAATTTGTTTTCAGCAAAACGTTTAGGAAATGATTTTTGTACAGCCTCTGAAGAAGGCAGAGTGACTGGTTGTATTTGATTCAAACCGGAAAAGCTGCATTTTCATGTTTCAAGCTGGCTCCAGGACTCCCAGGAGAACTGTTTGACATTTTGGGTTTCCTCTGAAATAAAGCTGTTTTTAATACAATAGCACATGATCTACTTCACCCTCTAGAATATATAGGTGGACAAGTGTCAAGGCTGCCTGCCTTGTTGAGAGAATTGTTCCCCTTCCTCAAACCTAAGACCCTGGAACAAGGCTCTCCTTTGATAACATAATCAAGATTACCCTGGGTCAGAATCAGTCAACTACAGCAACCAAACACCATAAAGCTGAAAAAGGTTTTATTATAAAGAAAATGAAGCAAAAGGTTTAAAGACAGTATTTCAGTGAGGGTTCAAAGCTCATAAAAACAAGAAAGCTAACTTCCTAGATGTACTTACTAAATGTTCTTATAGATAGATGCTAAGTTCTCAAAGCACTGGCAAATTCAGTTCAAAGTTAAGCAGCATAATCCAAAATAGATGCCATGGTAAGGTAACACGATGGAGGCTAAAGACTGAAGAAAAAGCTTAAAAGGTAGGAAGGAAGGGGTGAGGCTGACTGGGACAGTCTACATGTATAGAAAACTTAGGCCACTGATCTGTTGATCTCCAACAGCCAATCAGGATACTGTAGGGTCGCCAACCACCAGGTACTAGCTGGAGATCTCCTGCTACTACAACTGATCTCCAGCTGATAGAGATCAGTTCACTTGGAGAAAAAGGGCTGCTTTGGCAATTGGACTCTATGGCATTGAAGTCCCTCCCCTCCCCAAACCCTGCCCACCTCAGGCTGCAACTTAAAATTTCCCACTGATAGCAAAGAGGGACATGGCAACCCTATGATACTGACCCAGGAGCCCTTATGTCAGTGGTTCTCAACCTTTTTCGAGTCGTGACCCCCTTTTACAATTGCCAAGTAACCTGCGATCCTCATCACATTTGCATAAATTTGCATAAATGATATTTTCAATAGGATAAAGAAAACACATTTGTTTTTTTTGGCAGCCCAGGGTATCCATATATATAATTACTTTAAATTTTAAAGTTTAAAACAAGCAAGCAAACGGTACTACCACCTGTTGCGCAGCAGCTGTGACTGTGTGGCACGGCAACCTTTCCTGGCAAGGAGGAAAGAGTGCCTCTGAGCTTGCACTGCGTTCCTTGTCCTCCCCTCTCTCCCCAAAAACTCTTCCAAGCAGGCCGGGGCTCTCGCGAGGAAACCTCCTCTCTTGTGACTGGGACACTGCTTGTGCACAGAACTGCAGTTATCCCTCAAAGCGGAGCTCCGTTTAATCACCTCACAAGAGAGAAGGGCCAGGAAAGAGCCGAGGGCCGCTTATCCTGCTCGGACTTTTCGTGCCTTTTTCTCCCCTCCGCCAGTCACCGCTCCTTCTGCGCCTCACCGAACCTGCGCGCTCGAGGGGGAAATCCCGAACTGCGCATGCACCTCGACTCTCTCCCCCTTGGCCTTGCCAGAGCGGAACTGATGACTCAGGGCAGAAAAGCGAAGCCACACTACAGACATGCGCAATTGGATTCCAGGCTGAAGCTCCCGCCCCACCCGAGCGCGGCTAAAAGTAAAAACAATGTGGCTGTAGCGGTTTCAAGGGGGACCGCCCTCTTCTCCTCCGAGACCTGAACTGGCCGAGCCAGGGGAGCTTCCTCGGCCTCCCACACATCCTGCCGCATCATCCGCTCGGCGCAGGTGTGACCGCGCTCAGGGCTGGCCCGCCTATCTCTCAGCTGGGCAGCGGGGCTACAGCTGGTGTGTGGCAGCACGCCGCCGCATCTCTGCAGCCCGGCTCCTTCTGGCTGTCAGTCGGCCAGTTCCTCACCTCTCTGCTTGGGGTCTTCCCTGCCCTCGTGGACTGATCAGGGTTACAGGGCATCTGGGTTAGTCCTGGACAGCCCAGGATGGGGGCTGTCCCAGGACAGTGGCGGCGACCCCCCAGAAAACACTTCGCGACCCCATTGGGGGTCCCGACCCCCAGGTTGAGAACCACTGCCTTATGTGGATGGAACAAAAGGCATATGAAAATCATGACTTCCTTGCCTCCTCCCTTCTGTTGCAGCCCACAGTGTCCCCTGAAATGCTTCTCTGGGGGTCCCCTACTTTCCAAAGGTGGCATTTCAGAGTGCATTTTAGGCTGCAGCAGAAGGCAGGAGCTGAGAAAGCAGAGTTCCACAGGCAGAAATAATGCCATCCACAGAAATGGTTCAGTGAATCCAAGCTTTCGTGTAGAAATCTTTATTCCATTATTTCTTAATTTTAAATGACATCCCAGTTTCCTGCATTTGTTTTGAATTATTTTGTTTGTTTTCATTTCTCATTGGTGTCAATAGGAAATACATTTTTGACTATTCCATTAAACTGGGATGAACTTCTAATGGACTGTATCTCTCTAAAGATGTCAATCTGAATTTTCTAGACAATTAAAGATAAAGCACATTTCTGTCTATACCATCTTTGTTTTCTAGGCAACTGGGAAGAAAGTAGGATGAATTTTCAGCTAATTGGGGTGAAATTCTTAGGGAATGTACCTCTCATTAAGGGGTTAAAGGGTTGCCAACCTCCAGGTACCAGCTGGAGATCTCCTGCTATTACAACTAATCTCCTGATGATAGAGATCAGTTCACCTGGAGAAAATGGCCACTTTGGCCATTGGACTCTATGGCATTGAAGTCCCTCCCTTCCCCAAACCCCACCCTTCTCAGGCTCTGCCCCATAAATCTCCCGCTGGCAGCGAAGAGGGACCTGGCAACCTTATTCCTGCTAAATATCAGAAAAAATAGTTGCGAAGTTTATAAGTTGATGGACAAAAATAAAATATCTGTTTTGATATTGCATTTCAGATTTGTATCTTCAGATCTTTCCTGACTCTATCCACCCCCCTACCACCACCAAAGGGACATACACAAGAACAAAAGAGATGTCCAACTAGGCCAACATACTAGTCCAACTAGTCACACAGTGACTAGCCATTGGTTTTTCTGAAGGCTTTCCTCTCACATTGATTCCTAATACTGGTATTCTGAGGTTGTTTGTTACAGCCATAAACTAATTTCTGAAACTCAGTAGAGACACCCAGAATTACAATTGCTCTTCAGATGACAGGGATCAACCCCCCTGGAGAAAACAGAGGCTTTTGAGGGTGGACTTTATGACATTATTACATGTTGAGGGCACTCCCCTCCCCAAACCTCACCCCCACAAGGACCTACCTCCAAATATCCAGGAATTTCCCAACCTGGGGCTGGCATAGGGTTGCCAGGTGCCCGCTGTCAAACCCCCAGCAATTTATCCCTCTGCCCGCCGACCACCTGAGCGTCAGCAGGCAAACATGCACGTGCGCATGCATACTGTGTGCGGCACTTCCGGTTTAGAACCGGAAGTTCCACCTCACGAGGGGCCTTATTCCTCTTAGTTTGAGTGGTAAAGGGCCACTTTCTCCCTCTCCCATAATACTAGAACACGGGGTCATCTGCTAAAGCTGGAGGGTGAGAGATTCAAAACAGGAAAAAGGAAGTACTTTTTCACAAAATGCATAGTTAAATGGTGGAACTCCCTGCCCCAGGATGTGGTGATGGCTGCCAGCTTGGAGGGCTTTAAGAGGGGAGTGGACATATTCATGGAGGAGAGGGGTATATTAGTTAGAATGGATACTAGTCATGCTGCATACCTATTCTCTCTAGTATCAGAGGAGTATGCCTATTATTTTGGGTGCGGTGGAACACAGGCAGGATGGTGCTGCTGCAGTCGTCTTGTTAGTGGCTTCCTAGAGGCACCTGGTTGGCCACTGTGTGAACAGACTGCTGGACTTGATGGGCCTTGGTCTGATTCAGCAGGGCCTTTCTTATGTTCTTATGGGGAAGGGGAAGTGAGATGCCTCCCTCAAGTCCTTGTGGGTTCCCACTTCAAAATGACTAAAAGGAAGCAGGCTTTTAAACTTCATTTTTCCACGCGTCTTGAAACAATGTACACAACAACCTACCATTCAACTAGCTATATTCAGAATATTGAACTAAATGGACTTTGGCTGTGAGATAGCAAGACAGTTTTGAAATGCTTCACATTTTTTGGCAATTTCAGACAGTAAGTCAGAAATTCTCTCCTCCAAAAGTCTATGAGGATTTTCTGTGATGAGCAATTCAGTATTTTTGTATTGACGTCTTGGGGCTCTCCTAAATTACATGATTTCATCTGTGCTGGGCATTAAGGCATGCATCCCTGCTGTTTGATGGGATACTACAGTGAGAAGACTAGTGTTTCTTTCAGTCTCCAATTTTGTTTTCAGATATACCTATTATATCAAAAGGATCTTGTGCAAAGCTCTCCGAAGCTGTTGACTGTAATAAACTTTGAGGAGTCCATTCTATGACTGTGAGTTAAAGATAAGATGATTGATCAGGAAGGTATAGAGGAACCAGTCATGTGGGAAACTCTTCTATCACCTGGGTATCCCATCTCTCGCAGTTGATGTTAAATGTGATATTTCTCTTGGACCCTAGTAGAAGACGGGAGCATTTCTCTGTGTAGTTACTATAAAATAGTGAAGTAAGGTGCATGTGATAGATAGAGCCAGGAAAACAAAGGGTTTAATAGATTAATCTGCACAGCCAATCAAATCTCCAGCGGCCAATCAGAAGCCTTGATGGGCAAAAGCCCCACCTGCCCCTGCCCACTTCCTCAAAACACTTGGCAGGCACCAGGAAAAGTGTTGGCTGGCATCAGGCACCACTTTCTTGGGGAAAGGAGGTTAATGGGATTTTACCATATTTTTAATCTTGAGCCACACTTTGAGCCACACCGTAACCTTGGGGAATAAATATTTAATTAAACAAACATGCTGCCATGTGGGAAATTAGTTGAGTGGGGTAAATCAGTTGTTATATTTTGATTATTGTCATGATTATATAACAGTGAACGAGATTCTTTACATTGAGGCCTCAGTAATCTCTGTTTGTGATAATGTGAAGTCGTATGAAAACCGCTCAAAAACTGAATTAATCCAATTTACAAATGTTAACCATAGCTCGAGACTAAATATGTTTGTTTCCATTCAAACCTGTCATACAGTTTCTCATATTTGGGTTTGCATTTCACTGGCTGACCAACCAGCCCTCTACATTAATTAGTTTACCAACCTCCAGATGTGACTTGGAGTTCCTGAATTAACATGTGTTCTCCAGTCTCCAGCTAGGGATGCCAGCCTCCAAGTGGGACTTGGGGATCCCTTCAAATTACAGCTCATCTCCAGACTACAGAGATCAGTTCCCCTGGAGAAAATGGATGCTTTGGAGGGTGGACTCTGTGGCATTGTACCCCACTGAAGTCCATGCCCTTCCTAGGCTCCACCCCCCAAATCTCTAGGAGCTTCCCCACCTGGATCTGGCAACCCTATCCCCATCCCCCGCTGGTGGCCAGGGGGGAATCTGGAAACCCCAGCTCCAGAACAGTCCCCCTGGATGAAATGCCAGATTTGGAGGTTAAATCTAGTCGCGACCCTGCTTAGCTCCCTCCCCAGGCACTGCCCCCAAATATCCAAGACTTTCTCAAGCTAGCCGGTTACCGCACTTGTATTTCCAGCGATGCATTAAGAGTTTGAAAATGTTTTAAAAAATACTGTTCGCACTTTCTATGTATTCCCACTGATGTATTAAGAGTTTGAAAACGTCATAAAAAATACTGTTCGCACTTTGTTTGGCCCCTTTAGCTGTGAAGATGTCTTCCAACCATTTATAAGCCGTGGTATCCAAAACCCCTTTTAAAGTGATGTTTTTTATAACATTTTAAACTCTTAATACATCGCTGGGAATACAAAGTGCGGTAACCCCCCTAGATTGGGGAACCTGAAGACTGATCCCCTCATCCCCCCTGCTTTCTTTCCTTAAACATATCCAGCTAGGGCAACAAAATCCCAAACTCTCTCATGTTTCTTCTAAATCCTGCAGAGCTGATTATGAAGAACAAGGAGTCACTGAGAAATATAGCTTTCAATGGCTTTAAGTCCATCAATTGCCAAGCAGCTATTCCTGTTTGTTATACAGTAGGTCTGGGTGGGGTGGGTAAGAACTGTCGTTGATGATGAGCAGCATCAATCAAACCCTCAGTTGTCTGTGTGGCACATTGGGGGACAAATAAGAGACTTGGTACTTCTTGGCACAGTCCATATGTAGGCAAGCATAAACAAAGCCAGCAGAATCATGGGCCAATTTTGGGTGAGGGTGGAATTACCCAAATGATTATAGCCGCTGTTCTGCCTAGTGTATCCCATCCTTAAATATGTTAATAGGCTTATTATGTAGTTTACCCATTTAAATAAACTAATTTTAAAGACCACTAGTTTGACAGGTGCCCTGACCTGGATGGTACAGGCTAGCCTGATCTCGTCAGATCTCAGAAGCTAAGTAGGGTCAGGCCTGGTTAGTATTTGGATGGGAGACCACCAAGGAATACCAGGGTTGCTATACAGAGGAAGGCACTGGCAAACCACCTCTGTTAGTCTCTTGCCATGAAAACCCCAAAAGGGGTCACCATAAGTCGGCTGCGACTTGACAGTATTTTACACACACACAGTTTGACAGCCATAAACCACTGTGTTAATATGAAAATATGAATTCAGATGTGACATGGGTGTGCTGTCAGTGATGTCAGTCTTCTGTAGGAATCATCAGAAACTGTATGGTAAAACCATATGGTAAAACCATGTTTTCCCAGGAAGTAACACCATGCCATTGGGCCAACAGCCATTTTGGGGTTATTTTTCTCCCACAATCAGTCTGGGCAGTGGCAGGAAATGGGAGTTGGGGGCAAACATCCCCTCCAACCAAGGCCTTGGCAGCCCTACTCCTTACACTGCCCTGCTTCTAGGGTTGCTAATCTCCAGCTATTACAACTGATCTCCAGCCGATAGAGATCAGTTCCCCTGGAGAAAATGGCTGCTTTGGCAATCGGACTTGATGGCATTGAAGTCCCTCCCCTCCTCAAACCCAGCTTTCCTCAGGCTCTGCCCCAAAAACCTCCTGCAGGTGATGAAGAGGGACCTGGCAACCCTACTTGCTTCCCTAATCTGAATAGAATTTCCTGTACAATTTTGCCAGTAGCACTTCTCCTCAAGAAGCAGGAATGACATACAATACAATTGTACATTATTCCTGTAAAAGTCCTCTTAGAAAAATATTTCACTGCTCATTTGTCTGTTAATTAATCAATGTAATTGGGGGTCAGGCTTGATGTTGATGACTTGATGGCAGTTTACAAACACAAAGAACCCCTAATATCTTTCCTTTGCAACATGACTAACCTTTATGCAGGGAAGCCTTGACTAGTGTCAGCAAGGTCTGATTCTCAATACCTTGTTAAAAAGTTGTTTGACTCTCTTGCCAGATAATTAAGATGTAATTAATATGAAGCTATCTAGCAGCCCATTCCTGAAAATTGGGCTGAAACCCTATAGGAGGAGGATCGACCTTGCCACCAGCGTAAGTACATGTAATCGTGCGATTACACATACTTACGCTGGCGGCAAGGCCAGTCCCGCCGGCGGGCGAGTGCCGTGGGGCCGTGCCTCGGCCCTCTGCCGGCGCTGCATCTCCAGTTAGGCGGCCTCCTATCCTGGTCCAGCCGGTTATGCCGGCGGTGGGAATGGCGTTGCTGCACCTGCTTTTGAGCAGGCGCAGCCTCGCTGTTTTCAGTGGGGCTTTTGGCCCTGTTGAAAACAAAAAAAGCCTTGAAAAGCCATGAAAAGGCTTTTTTTGTTCCTGCGGCACGTGCAAATCGGCTTAGGAAGAGTCGCCGCTGCGCCTCTTCCCCGCTGCCTCTACACACCGACTTTTCAGGAATGGGCTGTAAGGATATTAGCAAATAACATGTAGCAATATGTAACTCCAAAAGTTAGAAAGAAAGAAAGAAAGAAAGAAAGAAAGAAAGAAAGAAAGAAAGAAAGAAAGAAAGAAAGAAAGAAAGAAAGAAAGAAAGAAAGAAAGAAAGAGAAAGAAAGAAAGAAAGAAAGAAAGAAAGAAAGAAAGAAAGAAAGAAAGAAAGAAAGAAAGAAAGAAAGAAAGAAAGATCAAGCTGAATAGGATAAAATGGGGAAAGGTTCATACTGTTCATCTTACAAATCTCTTTGTAAATTACTGTTATGCTGATTTTTTTCAATTATCAGAAAGTATTTAAATAAGCCTTGACATTTAAAAGGTTAGATGACATTCAGAAGTATGGTTCCTCAGGAAATTCTGTCATTTGCTTCCCTGCCTTCCAATGCAAAAAGGGAAATGCCTATTGAGTTTTCTTAACTGCATCTTACTGAACAACATTCAAACCCATAGGGGAAAAAATGTCTGTAAAGCATTCTGAAGAGCCAGAGCTGCTGCTGCTGCTCTGTAAAGGTGTCCAGATGAATCACTCTGATAGAAGGTCCCAATAAGAAAGGACTCTGAGCGGTTCCAATCAGGAGAGATGGATCTTTCAAACAAGTAGATCCCAGGCCATATAAGGCAGGGTAATGAGGTCGCCAGGAACACTTTCCATTGAACTCACTGTAATCAATGCAGTTGTTTCAGGTATTTATGTTCCCACTTGGGTTTCTCAGCAACGGGCAACCAGCTGTATTCTGTACCAAGTGAACCTTCCTTTTTAAAGGTAGCCCAATGCAAAGTGCATTACAGTAATTCCGCCTCGAAGTTACAGAAGCATGAACCAGCATGGCCAGATTCAAGTGGAGTCCGGGAGGGGAGGCAATTTCTGCACCAAGTGTGGTTGAAAAACCAACTCATCACAACTGCAGTTATTTGATCTTCTAACAATAGAACAGGAGTCAATAAAACCCCTCTGCCAGTGATTCTTAAACTTTTGGAAGTAGGACCAATTTCTAAATTTACCTTACTTAGCCTATTTGTAAAGTATCTCTACTACTACTAATAATACTACTTTCCTTCCCCAAAATAAAATGTAAAAATCTCACATCAGTTAGCAATGAAGAAGTTTATATTAATATTTTTTATGTGAAGTATGTATAAATATACAGCCCAACTGAGCAACAGTGCAATATGTGCCTCCTTATTGGCTTTGTGACTCACCAGAGAGAGAGAGAGAGAGAGAGTCATGACCCACAGTTTCAGAACTACTGCCCTAAGCTCTTAGATGATTAAACACCTGCCATTTGGACTCACTTCCTGTTTGCCAGTGGTGATTAAGGAGCCAATTAATTTGACGGCTGCTTGCAAGCTTTTTGTGTGAGGGATCAAGAAGGGATGAGTGATCAGCTGTGAGTTCACTCCTGATCTCCTGCTGCCAATGGCGGACCTACATTTTTGGGACCCTGAACTTGAACAATTATGGGGGGGCCCTTTGCAACCAGCAACAGTAGGACAACAAAGGGCCTTGCTGCCCTTGTAAGGACCTCGAGGCCCAGGGTGGTGGGGTGGAGTCCTTTAAAATGGGCCATAGAGTTAGCCCATTCTCACCAGCAACAACGTCTGGGTAACTGCTGTTATCTTCTTTAATGAGGTTGTTTGATGGCACATGTATTGGTTCATTCTCTAATAGAGAGGTAAAAGGTCATCAGAGGGAGCTTGTTAGGATAAAGAGGTGAAAATCTGATTTTTGGTGTTAAAATGCACATGCGACACGAGTGCAGCCTGAATTGAGAATTCAGATGTCTTTTTATGGTTCCAGTTGGCTCTAGCCTATGGGCTGAACTATAGAACTATTAAGCCGTGCACCAATGAAGGATTCAAGGATCCAGCTGCCAAAATGTAGGCTATGAATAGATTCTGATGAGCTCAGCAAGCCCATACAGCTGGGGGTTCTGGTGCTGAAAGCCCCCAAGACAATTTTGAAATTTGACCAATTACAGGGACATTTTTAGGCCATATGAAATGAGTATTAGAGCATACTCTAATGTCAATACTAAGTACTTCAACCATTGGCTTATTATTCTGCCACCAAAATAGCCTTATTTTAATAACAAACGCTTTAAAAAACTCCATTGGTTTTGTTGAAAAATTCACTCATTAAAAAAAAAAGTTGCTTCAGGGCCCCTTCGGAATTAGGGACCCTGAAGCTTGAGCTTCATTAGTTTCATAGTAGATCTGCCACTGCCTGCTGCCCCTTACTACTGGGTCTTATCAACAGGCTTGTCAATCCAAGGCAGCAGCCCACTACCCAGTGGGGGAACCCTGGGCCACCACTTATGGCATGGACAACCTAGCATGCAACAGGGTCAGTTCAGCACCACACACCCCTACACAAGTTCCCCATCCTCACGTCTGCTCTGGGCCATGCTGCGTGGACAGACTTGTCTGCCCTGAAGCAGTGGACAACTCCTTTGGGCCAGCTTGGTGGTGTGTGTGTCTCTTCATGGTTCAGGACATTCCCTACGACTGGGTGGTAGAGGAGGGTGTACCCAGTGCTGAGGCCATGCTGTGTGCAGTGATTCCAGCTACTGTGGTGGATGGCCATGGCGTTGAGGTCCTGTGCAGTGGGTATGTGGCTTTGTAGCCATAGAGCATCCCCAATGGGGCTCGTAGGAACTCCCCCCCCCCCCAATGCCACCTGCTTACTCCTGCCTTTTCCCCTGCAGGCAATTCACTCAGTGGAGACATGGTGCTGGGCTGTTGGTCAAGGATAATGGATCACACATCAGCTCAGTGATTGTGGACCCAGTTTTGGACTTCAGGGAGGAGGACATCATTGCTGTTTCAGGCCCATTAACCCCCCCCCCGGTGACCCCTCCATGGGGCCCCCAGTTCATCCCCCCCATTCTGTTGTTGTGAGCCATGAGGCGATAGAGGTCAATTATGATGCAACAACCTCCACTGCAGAGGTTCCAGGGGTGGACAAGAATGGAGGTGAGGTTGCCGTGGGAGAGGAGTCGGGCCATGGGCCATATGTGGCATAGGAAGACTTTGCCAAGCAATATGTTGCTCTCTGTTTCTCCCCTTGGCTCTATTGCCTTCTCTATCAATGTCATGGAGCATCATCACACCCACACCACTTTGAGACAGGCCATGGAGGTCGGGTCATTCATCCTCCAGACCTTCAGCATTGGCCACTCTCTAGTGAAACCTGCTGTGGTTAAGGTAGCACAGTGGGTGGACTTCACATCCTCAGATTGAGGTGGGGTGGGGTCCACAAGGGATAGGGAAGGCTGACAAGGTGCCACGGTGCCCTGGGCCATCTCCAGGTACTGTGGCCAGTGCAGTCCCTAGTGGGGCTGAGGCCTTGGAGATGCACAGATCAGCCTCCCCCCGCTTCATCCCTGTGGACAGCCATTGAGAGGGAGGTGATGGAGACCAGACACAAGTGGAGGAATTGCTGTGTCCTGGGTTCAGCAGTGCTTGGACAGCCTTGCAGCAGGGTATAGCTCCGGGTGACCCTGAGTGGTTTGTGGATATCGTTGGAGACATGGATGGGTGGCAGACAAGCACGGAAGAGCTGTTTCCAGACATGGTGGCAGTTGTCAGTGGGCTCTCAGTGCTCCCAGCCCCATGTGGCCTCCCTCTCACACTGACAATGGCATTGTCTGGGGTTCCCACAGGCATTCTCTGGGGCTGGGCTTGCCCATGTGCATGTGGTGTGTTGGGAGGTGCCATTGCCATGGATTGCCAGGTCTCCATGGCTGGCTCCATGTTCCTGGGATCAAGCACAGTGGGCTGGCCCCAGACATGCATTGAGTGATAGTGTGCACTATGGGGGGGGGGCTTTCTCTCCCCATGTGGCTGCCCCCATTCTGTTTGGTGGATGTCTGTGCCTTTAAATGACTGGGACGGGTGCCACAGGTCTGGCCTAGCACTGTGTGTCTAACCCCTCCCCACCCCTCTCCTCACATGTCCTTGGGGCTGCTCCCCATTGCTGCTGCCCTGTGGTTGGTTGGTTCTCCCCATTTGCCATGGCCACACCATCATGCCCCTACGATGTCTTATGAATGCAACTGCATGGTTGCCAGGGATAATGGTAAGGTTGCAACCTGTGCAGCCCGATTGCAGGGGCATTTGCCCAGTACCTGGCCTGTGAGGTTTCCCCTCAAGAAATTGTCCAGCAGCACGGCTAATTGCACTGGCAGCCAGTCACCTCCACCGCAGCAGCCCTCACGATTGGGCTGCCAATGTACTACAGCACCTTTTTGCCTGCTTTCAGACAAAGTGATCTAGTGTTCCATACATGACAGCATTCTCCCACCCTGGATCCAACAGCATCTTAAGTTGCTGAAAAAAATCCACCTAAGATACAATTACTGATGAAGTGTCAATGTGCCCACTTGAGTAGTTTGGATCTTGGTCAGCTCTTTCCCAGAACATTCATGATGATGTAGTTATTGAAGCTCTAAGCTCCTTGAAACATGTTATTGGTGGCATATGGGCATTATCACTGAAGTTCATGGGCTCTGAAGTCCTGTTTCCCTGAGGTGCACTAGAGCACGAAATTGCTTCCCTTTAGGATATAATCACAAGTCTTATCTCTTTCCCCAGGCATTTTGACAAGGTGTGTACATTCCATGCAAAGGTGAACTGCACTGAAGGTTCTCCAGATTTTTTTAAAAAAATCCTTTGGCTGTTGATGATTATTCGTAATAACATTATTAATATTAATAAATAGAAGAGGATAAGATTAGCATCAATTGGCATACTATACATATATAAATAATGATTATAACCCTGGAATTCAAATATTGAACACAAAAGGCATGTTTTTGTTTTTATTGGCTGTTAATTCATATTGCTAAAAGGTCCAGGCTTCCTCTTTTTATAAGCTATTTACTGAGATTTCCATAGGTTATTTCCATGTTAAAAATATTTGGTTAGAATCAACCTTGCTGGCAGATGAGTGTCATGCATTTCAAGTTTATTTTTGGTGGATTCCCATGAAAATTTGTTGCTTGGACTTTTTGCTCTTTTATTTTAAGTTCACCTCTTATTTTCTTTCTATTTTAATTAATAAATTTATTTGGAAAGATCTATCATAGATAGTAAATAACATGAATGATAGCACAGAGCACTGGGGAATTCCCCAGGAACAAATTCCAAGCTATAGATTTCTCTTTACCTCTAACAACCACTGAACACGGTTGCTAATGAAGACTGAGTTGCTATATCTTCTCCACCAAAATCTGCTGCAACAAACAATTATCAAGCATGTTGAGAGCAGAAAAGAGTTTAAACAAAAGTGTTTGGACATTCCATTTATACTTCTGGAGGTATACATCATCAACCAGAGCTCATGGGCACATTATTATACAGTAAACTTGAGAACTGCTCTCTACCACTACTTACTCAATCAATTTCTCAAGCAAAGGTAGGTTAGAAACTGACCTTCACCAGAACTGTTTCTCCAGAGATGGCTTTCACAACACCCCAAGACCTGATCAACATTGTCCTGGGAAACCAAACTGAAATTATCAGTACAATCTTGAACATCAAATAGACATCCAAATAAGTGTGAATCAAAGAGAAAAGAACCACTCAAAGGCATCTCAGCTAACTCTCAAGAGTCATCGAATAGCAAATTATCTTGGACCAGGTGCTACTTAAACAACTCAATGATAGTGCAGAAGTGCAATTTCTTCAGTATTGCCACTGCCACATCTATACCATGAGCTGTGAGCCTAGGCCCAAAATTTATCCCCTATCACTTCAGTTATCTTCAAACCATTTTGCTTCTTTCCCCTTTTGGTGTGTAGCATGTGGTTATTTACACCATAATTGCAGTTGTCTCTTCCTACTCATGCCATCAGTGTCTACTCAAGTTACTTTTAAATAAGAAAAACTGTCAGATGGAATGGCATGACAAAATATGCTTGGTGACAGTGCATCCTACAGCCCCAGAAGTCTGAACATATTGCCAATTCATCTGATAGGTCATCCTTGGTTCGGAGGAAAAATTTCAGTCAGTTTGAATTGGATGCAATCACCTGGATGCTAATATTTGTTCACTGCTGAGAGACAGATGAAATTATAGGGAATCTGGTGCTTTGGCAATGCCACAATATAGAAAAGAAAACCCAGAACCCATACAACAAGGAAGAAATTCCCAACCGAGTACACACAGGAATGCACACTTAACCTAAGGTAACTTTAGATGACAGCCCTTACATTTTCTAAGCCTACTAGATGTAAAATTGCCTTTATACTTTTATCAAGGCATTCCTTTCTGATCATTTGCATATTGAATTGAAAGCAATGGGATTTACAGCCCATTCCTGAGGTGGAGGGCTGTGCCAGTGATTGCCTCCAAAGGAGGTCCTTCCCCCCAGGCCAAAACCTTCCCCTTCCCAGGAAAACCTATGCAACTGCTCCATAGGGTTGCACAGGGATACGCCACCTCAAAAGGTGGCATATCTCCAGAAAAGGGAAAGGGGACATTCCTGGGCCAAAAGAGCTTAAGAGGCCACCTAAAGATGGCTCCTCCCCTGGCCCAGCTCCGGAACGCCCCGGGAACGCACAAGGCTGTGCTGGCATCCCAGGGCAGTGCTGCCATGGCAGAGAAGGGGAGAAAGCATCCGGGTCCCCCTGCCAGCAACCGTGCCACCCTGGGCAGTGTAAGTGGCAAGAGCTCCTGTGCAGGGGGCCTGAACGCTGACGCAGCCCCTTTCTGGCCTCCTAAGGACTTTCATCCTTAAGGCTCAGGAATGGGCTGTAAGAGTATGTTGTTGATTTTCCAGTGATGTAGGTGTTTTATATTTCATACAGATCACTGGAAGGGGAGGGTTATTTCACCAATTTCTTCTGCTCCATGAGAAGTATCTATGCAGGTGGAGCAGAAAACATCAGCAAAATACCTCCTCCCTCCATGGTTTTCACTCTAGAAAACTGCTTGTAGTGGGAGGTAGCAGTGGGAGCCTTGCCTCTCCCCCCTCAGTGCTCTTCCAATCACATTCGGGCTCTGCATTTTTTAAATAAGCACTTTCATGAAGCTGCTGTTTGGCATCAGGGAACATTTCAATGCACTTGTATGCAAGTGCACAAAAGTAATGCCTTGTTTTTGGCTCTTACTAAGAGCAGTTTCACTTTACAGTTCCAGTGCAGTTTGGCTCCTGCAGACAGCCAATTCAGTTGAAGTTAGGATAGCTACGTGCTGCCTGAGTTCTACTCTTCATGGTGCTTAATACTGGAGATGAGGGTCCTTCCGAAGAACATAGATGGGTTCCTTAAGGGTTCCATGACTGGCAACCTTCAGGAAACTTGCTGGGAGAGGGGCTCTCCAACAATGTCACTGATAACAGTCTGTCACTGGTAGAAATGACATTCAAATTGTCAGGGCAACACTGTAGCATGAGGCCCCCCCACTGGGTTGCCAGGTCCCTCTTTGCCACCAGTGGGAGGTTTTTGAGGCGGAACCTGAGGAGGGCGGGGTTGGGGAGGGACTTCAATGCCATAGAGTCCAATTGCCAAAGTGGCCATTTTCTCCAGGTGAACTGATCTCTATTGGCTGGAGATCAGTTGTAATAGCAGAAGATCTCCAGCGAGTACCTGGAGGTTGGCAACTCTACCCCCCCCATTCCCTTTCAGCAAGCAGTGGTAGGGGAAGAGGGCTGTTTGTGGGAAGTCTCCCACCAAACTGGGAGACCTGGAAGCCTTTAGGTTCTTCGGATTCGAGATAGCACAAGTTACAGGAGCTTGGCCTAAGTAGTGTCCTGGCCTGTGTGGTAATTGCTTCAGAGTATTTCAGAGCTACCCAAATTGTAGAGTTTGTGAGATATTGTTACCCAGAGGCATGGAGAATGCCCTGAAAAGTGAGAAAACTATTATACTTCTCTGGAGATTTTACTTTGCAGCCAATGGCATTACAGATCCAGATAGGAAGTCTGCTACATTTCTATATGGCAACCAACTATGTGTTAGCCTCACACTAACTGCACTTACTTACATGACTTATTTATGTATTTAAAATTGTATATATTGCTTTTCTGACAAACACAGTGACATCCTAGAATCATAGAACCATACAATGATAGAGTTGGAAGTGGCCATACAGGCCATCTAGTCCAACCCCCTGCTCAAAGTGTCCCTGGCAAGTGTTTGTCCAGCCACTGCTTGAAGACTGCCAGTAAGGGTGAGCTCACCACCTCCCTAGGCAACTGATTCCAATGCTGAACTACTGTCACTGTAAAAAATGGTTTTCCTAATATCCTTTCTGCCTGTAATTTATACCCATTATTGTGAGTCCTATCCTCTGCTGCCAACAGAATCAGCTCACTGCCCTCCTCTAAGTGACAGCTCTTCAAATATTTAAAGAGAGCAATCATGTCCCACCTCAACCTTATCTTCTCCATACTGAACATTCCCATCTCCCTCAGCCTTTCCTCGTAGGACTTGGTTTCCAGGGCACTGAACATCCTCATCGCTCTCCTCTGCACCTGCTCCGTTCGGGTTTTTTTAAGAAAATATTTCTCATCACAGCTCTTTGTAAATGCATTCCACAAGTTTAACCAGCATAAAGTTTTTTTTTCTGCATGCGTAGCTCAATTAAGGCACCGGGTACAGTATTGCCAGGTGCTGCATAATTACTTGGCCAGTGGCCTTTATTATGAAGCTTGGCATGAAAACTTACGCCTGTTACTCGTTTAAAATATGTTGGGCTTTTGCCTTCTAAGCTAACCAGGGAAACTACGCTGCAGAGAGAATATGATGGACATGACTATACAATGTAACCACACATACTTCTCAGAAGAGGTGTTTTAAAATAAGCAATAGAAGTGGAGACATTTAACTAAAGTGATTAGAGGCATATGATGATTTCCCAGGTGAAGCGACATTTCACATACACCAATGAAACGTTACTAAATGGAATGGTTTAATAGCATTTACTTTTTTAAAGACAAAAAAACACCCCAATGGCTCAGAAAAAAATACATTTTGTAAATTGCAAGAGAGGATACATTTGTAATGATGAAATTATCTTTCATCAGCTATAAACCAATTTATAGGTCATTGCCCATTGTGAATGCTATTTAAAACTACCAGGCTTCAGAACTAATATCTCCTGAATGATGCTATACTTGTTCTCTGCCAATATACAATCATTCCCAACTATTTCATCCATTTTTAACATGAGCAATTGTGGTGTACATTTGTGCTGTGATAGACTCCCGCTCTCAGCATCATTATTGTGGTTCAACTAGTGAACTCTTCATTTTTGGTATTTTTGCAGATTCATCCACTCTAAAAAAGAGGCATGTGGTTTTTAAAGTAGTATATAGAAGACACAATAAAATAATATTTTAAACAAATTAACATCGCTTGCAGATAAATCATGGATTGTATGCTAAAGCATTGAACTGTATTTGAGCACGGTCTGGTTTGGCTCATGCCCTGCTTGCTAGTGGGTGTGAGACAGGATACCGAACATTCAGTGACCTATTTAGATGTGCCAAAGTGAATTGAGATGCTTCTGATTTGTACAATTACACTGTCCTGTAGCACAAAGTCACTGTTTTCTTGCAGCAGCCCCACTGTCTGCCAACACGTCTACTTTTTAAAAGTCCCTTAATAAAAAGGAGAAAAAATCCATTTCAGATTTTTGAGATGAGTCTTACTACTCTATTGTCTCACAGCTTTCAGGGTCTGCCCTTGAGATCATTGTCACAATCACTTATTCAATACATGCCATAGACTGCACAGAAACAAAGAGTAGGTAATGCAGAATGTATAACGTTTGATTTATTTATTTATAAAAATTTATTTATAAATCAGGGTATAAAAACCAACTCTTCTTCCACTTCAGCATTCCCATAACAATGTAACCATGTTGCAGATTTTATACTTCATCCATAGTAGCTGGCAGCATTCCATAGAATGTGATATATTTCTTATAAAACCACTATAGTAATTAAACATGGAGTATCACCTCCACATTTACTGTTAAGCAGATGTCTTAGGAGTCAAGTGTCTCTTATCAAATGAAAAGCTTTCTTGTTGTGCCCCATAACATCCTTAAAACTCAATATGCTCAAGATTATTTAAGATTAGAGAATGCAAATGTCCCATGTCTTCATACCACTCTGTTTGGAATTCTCAGTGGTTGAAGAACCAAACCATGGACTCAGTCATCAACCATCAATGCAGGCTGACAGACAATTTCTTCATAATTTCTCTCTCTCTTGTCCACTCACCATTCCAATCTACTATAATATACTTTTCTACATATTCATGGGAAGACAGGAGCTCACTACAAATCACAACACATAGACACATGATAAACATGGCAGGAATAGTTTTTTCTACTCTGACTGGCATCAATTGCCCATGGTCTCAGATAGAGGTCTTTCACATTTACTGTTATCTGACAGGGATCGGATCTGGGATCTTCTGCATGCAGAGTAAATGGTCTATAAATGAGCCATGGATCCTCACTTCTAGTGGTTCTCTTTTTTTACCAGGAGAACAAGGATGACACAAAGCACTGTTGCCACTGTTCAGGAACAGAAACCATTTTCTTGGTGTAGTTGAGGAAATGTAGAGCCTTTGTTGACTATTTTGTAAAATAAAAATACCTAACCACTTTATTCTTTCCTCATAGTGAAGATTCTTCAACTCTGTGATCATTTTCCTGTATCTTGTCCAGCCATTTCTGTGATATCCTTTTGGATTTGGGGACAATGAGAACTGTACACAATTGTACAAATGTGACTACACTACAATGATATAACGTCTGTTATGATTTATAAAAAATATTTATACCAAGCCTGTAGCATATTGTTATCAAGGATGCTCACAAGAAATGTCAAAAGCAAGAAATAAAAACAATCCAATACAACAATAGTAATCAATTATAGCAGGCACTAGAGTGAATAAAAACCAATAATAAATCTGAAATAAATCACCATAAAACCAACTGTGGAATCTAGAGAGAGGAAGAAGAGGAGACGGAATAGAAAAGCAACTTAGCCAAAATCCTAGGGAAAGGTAAATGTTTTCATCTGGCATCAGAATTTCTGAAGGCTTGTCACCAGGCAAGCTGATACAGGGAAGGCGTTCCATAGCCAGTCATAGACGAGTGGCAGGTTTTCATGTGAGCAGTTTCACTGTGATACCTACAGTGCAACCCTCAGCGAGTTACTGAAGTCACTATCAGAAGTTTATTGCCATTGCCTCTCCTAAAAGGGTTTTGCCCTTTTCATTTCTGTAGCATACTATGCATATATCTCTACTTTTTCTTCACTAGTCACACTTCTCCCTGACCTGGATAGCCCAGGCTAGCCTGATCTCATCAGATCTTGGAAATTAAGCAGGGTTGGCCCTGGTTAGTATTTGGATGGGAGACCACCAAGGGATACCAAGGTTGTGATGCAGAGGCGGGCAATCTAACTCTGACAAATTACCTCTGAAGGACTCTGAGAGCCAGCATGGTGTAGTGGTTAAGAGTGGTGGTTTGGAGCGGTGGACTCTGATCTGGAGAACCGGGTTTGATTCCCTGCTTCTCCACATGAGTGGCGGACACTAATCTGGTGGACTGGATTTGTTTCCTTACTCATACACATGAAGCCAGCTGGGTGACCTTTGGCTAGTCACAGCTCTTAGAGCTCTCAGCCCCACCTACCTCACAGGGTGTCTGTTGTGGGGAGGGGAGGGGAAGGTGATTGTAAGCCGGTTTGATTCTCCCTTAAGTGGTAGAGAAGGTCAGCATATAAAAACCAACTCTTCTTCTTGTTCTTCTTGCCTTGAAAACCCCATGAGGTCTACATGAGTCAGTTGTGACTTGAAGGCAAAAAAAGAAAAGAAGTCACACCTCATTTAACTTGAACACATAGAGTTAAGGTTTTGTTTTGTTTTAGTCCCAACGTTCTGTCATTGTGTTGCCCAGTCTGGAATCATCTTTTTGAAGCTCATCACAGTCAGCTTTGGATTTTATAACATCGAATCATGGTTGCATTTGAAGACACAGCTAACTTGCTGTTCGCCTCTGCTCCCAGCTCATGTATGAGCAAGTTAAATGATAGTAAATCATCACACGTTTCATAGTTCATTCTTTCATATAACATTAAAATTGGGGTTTTGCAAAGTTGTAGATTTGGAGACCGAGAACTCTCCAGCACATTGCTCCATTTGCAGTGGAAATCATTAGAGCAATGCTGAAGTGACATGAGGCAGATTCAGTTACCACATTAATGCAAATGTCTTGTAAATGGAAAGAAAGTACCCAGCTAGTAACAAAATGATGCAGTTCAAATGACTGCTCAGGTTAAATAACATTCTCCTATTTCCGCCACAGCTATGGGAAGAGTTACGTATACTCTTTTCTGAAAAATAAAAGGATCTCTGCAATAACTCAAAGCCCGCAGCAATCCCCAGAGCTGATTAGCTTTCAGTCACTTTCCAAATCACTGGACATCTTCTAATAAGATTAAGCAGACTTCCCTCTCCCCTTCTTTCATCATTGAGAAGGTCATATTGACTATTCCCCTCTCTAACAGCAAAGTTCAGGGTGATTTTAAATGAATGTTGGCAACAGGTCTAGATAAATCTCGACACCAGCCAATGAAGTAAATGAATTTTTTATAATCCTCTATGATTACACCTCTGACACTTGTTTGGCCAGTTTGGACTCTAAGAAATGTTAAGATGCACATCAGTTAACATTTTATAATATCATAATTATGTAGAATCCTAAATTTGCTTCATTTTACCAATAAATTCTCTTTCTAAGGAAGAAAGTAGCCTAGCTGGTTATTGAAATACTTTGGTCTCCAATTTCTTTTTCAGCCAGATGACTGTTGTTGACTATGGTAATGCACTATTATCTAGACTTCAGGGAGACTGAACCATTCATTTATTGAACTAGTACTGCCCTTCTAGATGACTATACATTTCACATTGTTTCAAAGATTTTCCTTCCGTACAAATATGTGCATCTGATTGCATTTGTCTAAATCCTAATTAAGACTAGGGTTTCAACATCTGTTACAGGTGTTACATTAGCTTACCAAAGCTTGGAAGATTGTGGCATTGCTAACTACTGCTATCATGAATGGTCGCTGTCCTTCTCATGTACACGTTTGAGCTTTGCATGGCAATATCTCAGATTCTAATATTAAATTATTATACAGTATTTTTAATGTTTTCATGATTCTTAACTGCATCATGAACACATGTGAGATGATGATGAGACCTGTTTCAAATAAATAAATAAATGCAGATGACCAACTTCCACAAAGTAGGATTTTCCACCATGTGATGTTTTAATGATTAGTACCATTTCAACAATTGCCTATTATAAAGGTTTCATCCTTTAGCTAAATTGCCCACATGGTTGCATGCTCACCAGCGTTAATAAACCATAGTTGTTGCTATCAAAAGGTGAAACCCCTAGGCAGTACAGAATAATGGCTAGAGTCTTCTTGGAAGGAACAGCTTGTCTTCTCTACTTTTTTCTGTTTCGTGCAGAATTCACAATACCAAGTGAGTGATGAGTTATAAAGTTTATTGTTTGTGCCCAAAGGCCATCACAATCTATCATACAAAACATTAAAGGAACATTAAAGTAACATAAAACAACATTAAAATAACTTTAAAACAGTCTGACCCCCAAGAAGCTAGTAATTAAATATGTTAAATACCCTGATTAAAAACAGCTTCAGCTAGGATTTTCTTGGCTGCTAAAGCAAAGCATGACACTTTGTAGGAAACATCAGGATTGGCGTCTGATAAGTCAATACCAAGTGTTCCTTGTGTACTTCAAGAGATTTAAACAGTCATTTTATAGGAGTTTTAATATCTTGAAATTGCAAAAGATATGCATTTGCATAGTAAATATTATGCCACAGAACATAAGGGGTTGGATCTACCTTTCTATTCACAGAAGAATATTCCAAACAAAGAAGGCATTTTCCTGTGAGTAGAAAGCCACTTTGAACAAAAAACGTTCTGCAGAATCCACCGAATATGCACCAAAATATGACCCCTGGCTTTCTTTTATATGATATATGGTTATATCTGTTGTAGCTCTCTACTTAATTCTCCTCACAAATAGGCAGCACTGTTTTAAAGCTACAAAATGAGAAGCAATTTTGTTATTGCTCCTGGCAGAAAGTCCACGTTTTGCTGATGGAATGAAAAACAAAGGTGTATGTAATATTATGTTTTAGCTGTATTTTCCACTGTTCTATCTTGTTCCAATGACAGTTTACTGCTTTCGCCATTGAGCTGAGCATTGATTGCCCAGGGGAGCACTTGTCAGGCATGGACTTAAAAAACATGTGTTTCTTTTACATAGAAATGCTTCCTGTATACTCTTGAATGAAGAGATTTCTGAAAACAATGACTCATCAATGTATTAGCAAACATGCTGCATCAGAGGATAGCATCTGTTTTCTGTGATTTAGGAAGAGACAGTTCTCAATGGTTCTTCATGCAAGGTGGCAAGGTAAGAACATTGATACCAGTAAACACAGAAAGTAGTCAACTCCCAAACATGAATGAGTAAAGGCTTCATCATGTCTAATTCTCAGCAGGTGCAAAATACTGTCTTTTCCCCTTCTAGGAAAGGGGAATAAGATAGGGAACTGTACTAGTGGTAGTAGCAGTAGCAGCAGTAGTATTAGTAATAGTAGTAAAGGTTGAGTATCCCTTATCTGGACTGCTTGGGACCAGAAGTGGTCCGTATTTTGGATCATTCCGTATTTTGGAATATTTTGGAATTTTTGCATATACATAATGAGATATTTTGAGAATGTGACCCAAGTCTAAACACGAAATTCATTGATGTTTTATAAATGTTTTATATATATTTTATACACATAGCCCGAATATAATTTTAAGCAGTATTTTAAATAATTTTGTGTATATTGAACAATCAATGGCATTGCTGAAGGCATGTAATGTCTGCATGCCGCTTCAAAATGTCTGGTTTTCAGATCAGTCTGGATATCAGATATCTGGATAAGGGATACTCAACCTGTAGTCATTTTGTACTGTGCTCCCTTCTTTCTTGCTCCAATCCCAAATCCATATATGAACAGAGCTAGAAATTCCCAAAAGCCTAGACTTCCAATATTTCCATGGCCAAAATTTGCATAGCCCTTGTAGCTGTCAGGTCTCATTCGGGCCCAGACTGTGGTGTGGTGCCTGCTAGGACTGAGGGTTTCAGCAAGCTGGGGAGAAGGCGACCCTCCATTTCCCCAAAGCAGTGGATATAGAGGAGGCCAGGTAAAGTTTAAAAAAACTTTTATTAGCAGCTCAACTCACAGCCTTGGTCCCATGCATGGTAATTTCTTCACTTCATGTTCCCGGACTCCTGAGTTCCTTCACTTCTCCACATACCCCTGAGAAGGGCTGCTTCATTCTCACTTTTTACTGCGCCCGGAGTCCACTTCCCAAACGTTTCACCACAACCATCCTTAAATTGATGCCCAGTAACTGCCTACCACCTGGAAGCTGAGGAGGGGCACAAGTAGGGTTGCTAGATCCCTCTTTGCCACTGGTGGGAGATTTTGGGAGCGGAACCTGGGGAGGGCAGGGTTTGGGGAAGGGAGGGACTTCAATGCCATAGAGTCCAATTGCCAAAGCGGCCATTTTCTCCAGGTGAACGGATCTCTATCGGCTGGAGATCAGTTGTAATAGCTGATCTCCAGCTAGTACCTGGAGACTGGTAACCCTAGGCCCAGGCTTCAAGTCTTTCCCTCCTCCAATCCAGGGGAATGCCTTCTCCTGATAAGGAGGCTTCTGCACCCAATAGCCAGCCCCAGCCTAGGCAATGACCATCTGACAAGTCCTGTGCAGTGAGTTTTCTGGCGTCCACCCTGCCTTCTACCTCTGTTCCCCCAGGCCCAGGAATCCCCCCGCCCAGTGACACAGCTTTTTTATATGTCGGATCTTCAAAACATCTTAGATAAAAGGCACTACATGTATATAATACATAGATAGATTCAGATAGGAATATCATTGTTGAATTATCTTTCTGTTGCACTGAAGAGAGCGTATCGGGAATGAATGAATCAAGTCATGGACAGAGCAAAAGGAGCAATGGCGAATCATTTGGAAAGGAGCTTTCTGTAAGACTGAGTACATGGATTTGTTTTGAAGTGTTTGGGGATCTATTTTCCACTATTTTGGGACATGTAACTTTCAGTTCCAATTAGAGGCATTATGCATCTGGTGAACAGCATGTAGCAGGAAACATTACCATGTTTTACCCACAAAGGTTACATTTATTCGGGTAAGTACTCAGAAACTACAGGAATGGGTACTGTATAAACTCCTGAGATAAAGTGAATCTTCTTCAAACACAGAGGGTGGAAAATAATTCAATAATTAATTAGGCAAATACATGGATAATATGTCAGAGAATGCCAAAGGCTAAGACAGTAAAGTAGCGTTTCTTAGAAACACATTTGTAAATATCAGAGTTATTTTGGGAGACTGAGAAACTGGATTTGGATATCTGTAAGACATTAGCATTATATTAAATCTCAGCTTGTGATTCACCAAGACTTCCAATAAAACTACTTCATTGACTTGAATTGATCTTTAATATATAACCAAATAATGCATCATAAGAAAGTTTCTTTTTATATAATGCCATGTATATGCTTTATTCACATGAGATGCTTGTTACTACTACTATTTTGTCTTCACTTTTGCTGGAGATTTTGAAGACAAAATAGTAGTAGTAGTAACAAACATCTCATGTGAATAAAGTGTATGCATGGCACTGTATAAAAAGAAACCTCCTTATAATGCATTATTTGGGTGGATGATCTGTTACTGAAATGTAAACTGGATAATGTCTCCCTTTAGAAATGAAGAAACATTCCATAATGTTTTTGAGCTCATTCCTCTTTGAACACATGAAGTTGTCCATGCACTGAGTCAGAGCATTGAACTATGAAGGTTAGCATTGTCTATTCTAACTAGCAGCATCTTTCTGGAATTTCATGTGTCCTTCACACCACTTGCTACCGTACAGCCCATTCCTGAGCTGAGGCGTACGGGGACTGTGGGCAGGAGGCGTAGCAGCGCCTCTTCCTAAGCCGTTTCCCCAACTCCGTTAAATTTTAAAAAGCCGTTTCACAGCTTTTTTTTGTTTAACTGGGGCCTTTTGCCCCATTGAAAAGAGTGAGGCTGCACCTGTGCCTAAATAGCAGGCGCAGCAACATTGTTCTGGCCGCTGGTGCAAGTGGCCGAAAGGGGATAGGGAGCCAACTAGCTGCCGGCCCCTCCCCCTATGCCCGCTCCTGGAACGCCCCCTGCGCCTCCTCTCCAGGTTGTTGCCGGCGCCACGGAGAGGCTGCACCGGCAGAGGGGGGAGGCGCAGTCCTGCGTGCTCGGCAGCCGGTGGGAGTGGCCTCGCTGCCAGCGTGAATGTGTGTAATCATGTGAGTACACACATTTACGCTGGCAGCGAGGTCACACCGCCTCCTATGGAGTTTCGGTCCCATTCTCAGGAATGGGCTGGTAGTCTTTTAACTGGGGATGCCAAGTACTGAACCTGAGACCTTCTGCATACAAAGCAGGTGCTCTACCACTGAACCTTCTTCACAAGTCATGGTGGCAGTAATTGCTGGGGAAGGGATGTTACTTGCCCTTTTGAGTAACCAAAGGAGAATTCATATTTGTGTGCCTTTAGCTAAGCTTTTTCCATTCTCTATTACCTATCTTTGCTCCAGGGAGGTTTGGGCAGCATATATGGTTGTCCATTCCTCCATGTTTTCCACACAAACACTCTGTGATGTAGATCATATTGAGAGACAGGGTTGCCGCTCAAGTTTACTCACTTAGCTTAATAACTGAATAAAATTCGAATCCAGATTTCCCCATTATACATATTTTCTTTCCTAATAAATCACTGCACAATCAAGAGCCCCAAGTATTTTTTTCCCCTTAAGGAAGCTCTAGAACTAATTTATAAAAAGAACAGATTCAAGTCCTAAAGGACAACCTGTGCTTGGTTAAAGTCATTATATGTTATGGATGAATCTTATGCATCTAAAGGATCATCTCTCCCTGTATGTCCTCATGTACCAGCTATGGTCTTCAGCTTACATCTGCTGGTTGTTCCTTTATTAAAGGTGACCCTCTTGGCAACAATGACTTTTACTGTGGTTGTTCCCACTTATGGAACAGTCCTCACAAGGGGAGTGCCATCCTTAGAAACTTTTAGGAAGCACATTAAAGATCTTTTGTTCACCAAATCTTTTAATGGAGTGTAGGTTTCAGGCATTTTATAACATGCTACTATGTTTTTATTAGAATGCATTATTTTTAATAGGTTGGGGAAATTTGGAGTTTTATTGCTTTTTAAATTATGTATTGTAAGCTGCCTTGTGTCATTTGGAAAGGCAGATAAAATGTTTTAATTGATTAAATTAAATAAATGTATGTTAATATGGATTTAAAAGTGTTCTCAAGGGATCAAGCAATGCATTCCTGACATTATGCATTTCTGCCATTATTCCACATATGTGCAGAGTGTGTGACCTAGATAATTTACTAGGGCCAGTCTCTACCTCTGGTTGCCTTTGCAACACAACTTCTTGCTGACCCAGTGCTTAATTGGGGAGCAGCTGGAGCCAGCTACACAAAACTCAACCCCACACAAACCATAGCATGCAAATAAGAACACAGACAATTGTTGGGATAAAAATAG
Source organism: Euleptes europaea (assembly GCF_029931775.1). Classification (NCBI taxonomy): domain Eukaryota; kingdom Metazoa; phylum Chordata; class Lepidosauria; order Squamata; family Sphaerodactylidae; genus Euleptes; species Euleptes europaea. The sequence goes on from NC_079323.1 coordinate 40,633,987, forward strand.
CCACAACTTTTATTGGTTACAGTGTAAGGACATTGGCATAGCATAGGGGCTGGCTCCAGGGCATCGGCTGACCCACCTGCCAACCAATGATGTACCTCCTATTCTCAGCCTACCTGCTGGAGAGTAGCCTGGGAGGACCTTCTACTCCCAGCCCAGCTGCCTGGGAGTAGCCTGGGATGGTAGTATGCAGGACATCACATGGATGGGAGCCACTCTGTGAATCCCCTGCCGGAGGGAGGCTGTCCGGACAGCCCCCGATCTGGGCATGTCCCCTGCCAGGCCTCCCCCCAAATCCCTTATTAAGATCTCCAGAGTGGGGGAAAGGGGGAACACAGTGACTTTCCCACAAACTGGATACGGCCCTATGCAAACAACACCAATAAGTTGTGACATGAAAAAAGAACAAAATGGCAATAGGGAGGAAAGTGAGGGCCAAATATATATCCAGCTGGCAGACCCAAGTGAAGTCCACAGGCCTGTGATCTGCTGGTTCACCCCCACCCCTGGCCATTCCCAATTGGCCCCTTTGAATAGGGGCCAGTGCAGAGAGCCAAACAGCCGGGGGGGGGGAGCTCCCAACAGGGAGCTTTTGCAGCTGCAGCAGGCTACCCAGATGGCCACCACCATTATAGGGAGCTCCCGGCTGGACCCAGGAGAGCTGGGTACACTGCCCTGCAGCCCAGGATGGCCCAACTCACCCTGTCCCTGCCCGGTGCCCTCTCCAGCCACCCACTGTGCGGGCCAGCAAAATGGACTCTAGGTGAGCCCTGAGCCTGTGCTTATCATCAATATATCTAATTCTCAGGATACTTAAATCCAGAGATTGAAGCAAAATAACAGAGAAGACAAATCTTTCTACAAACCTGAAAAATGCTTCTGGTTTGTAGAAAAACCTCTAAAAAATACTTTGGGGAGTTTAAAAATCCTAAAATGATAAAAGGAATGCTTGTAGCTTTAAGAAACAGAAGGACTCAATGACAACCAGCACAGTTTTTCAGCATTCCAGAGTTAGTTTCTGTAAAGAAAAGGTGGAGGGCAGGACACTTTCCAAGGCCGTTTTGGCCTTTGAGGGAGGACTTATTGGGACCAGCTCTGGCAGCAACCACTAGGCAACTTGATACCATGAAACTTGCATTATTCACGCAGGTCCAGCTGCTTTCTACTGTTAAACAGCAGAGACCCCTGAAAGCCAGAGTGGTGTAGTGGTTAGACTAGGACCTTGAATCTCCACTGTGCTGTGGCAACTCAGTAAGTAACCTTGGCCCAATTGTGCCTCCTCATCACAGAGGTGGACTGGCCTTTAAGGACGCTGGAATGCTTCCCAGTGGGCTGAAGGCCTCCTCCCACCTAGGCTGGGCCAGCCCTGTGACAGAAGGGTTGAGCCCAGCTGTCTTGAGCCCCATGCAAGTCAGGGGCGGCAGTGGCATCCACCCTGCCTTGTGCAAGCCCCGGGCAAGGTGAGGGTGGTGGCAGCTCCTGGCCTGCCTTACCCAAGGTGGCACCCAACTGCCACGCTAAGGTAGACACGCTTATTTCTTTTTGAAAGCAATGGACTGTACACACTAAACTTTGCAACAAAGTCCCATTGATTATAATAGGATCTCACCTAATCTCAATTTTATTTTTTAAAAAAATCTTATCTAAATGGTGTCTTTGCATTGCATATGATAACTTTAACCAAAGCCCATTCTTAAAATGTTGGTACTACCATTTGCCAGAGTGAAGGAAGTAGTGAGATGGTATGTAAATTCACTAAATTAAAAAAAAATCTATTCCAATTGTTTGAAAACCCTGTATAACTGAACTGGTCTAGCTATTATTCTGCTACTAGAAATTCAATGAAATGCATAGAGTAAAAGTGAATTGTAACAGAACCATTGTTCATTTTTTCCCCAAGAAACTTTGAAAAAAATCTACATGTCAACAAAAGGTTTCAGTGTTGCCCAAACTATTATTAAAATGTAATACTGGAGATTTTTAAATTTTTCTCCCACCTCCTGAAGGAATGGCAGAAGGAAACACTAGGCATGCCTAGTTGGGAATTATTGTGTGTGTGTGGTGCCTGTGGGTGGGGGGAGGTGGTGTTGTGAATTGCCCAAAATTTCCTGAAGTGGAGAAATTTCCTCTTCAGAGGAAGAGGAGAAACATTTCCTGTCCTCTGAAACAAGATCTCTTCCACTTCTCCCAGTCCAAAAAGCTATATGTTTTCAAAGACCTTGAAATGAAAAGAATCTGAGAGAAAATTAAATAGAGTTAGGGGGAAATTATTCCTCCAATTCTAAGCATGTCCAAGTTAATTTCCCCCTATCTCTCATACAGCGAGCTAAAGAAGAGGTAAAATTCCTTCCTTACCATATTCAGCTGTGGGGGCTTTTAATATCTTGCAATTGTGATTAATAATGTAATTATGGAGTTTTAATTTTATTTTGAGTTGTTATTAGTAATATTCTTATTTGTGATATTATTGTAAGCTGCCTTGAGCACTTTTTGGGGAAAAGCAGGTAGTAAATATTTTAATAAGAAAGAAAGCAGTTCAGCATTTGGAAAAGGGTGGTCAAGTGAACATTACAATGAAATGTCTTCTATATCATAAACTATTCATGTTTGTATTTTGCAATACCTTTATTTTTGACACAGAGTATTCAGTATTGGTCCATTTATCTAACCATGAAAGTTCATGAGCTGGTAAATGCTGTCAGTATTTAGATCTACAGGTGTCTGATATATCAAATATTCTCCAATATTTTTAGCTTTAAAAAGAAAACTAGAAAAAAATGGCTGATAGATTACAATGAAGAATGCCTAGCATTTAAATTGCATCCACCTCTAGTGCCTAATAAAGACTTTTCTGTGTTACTTGGCAGAATTCCTTTGTTAAGGTGTCTTTTTTAATATAAAAAGACAAATCTAACCTGACCCTTAATTGAATTTGTGTCCATTTTCTGAATTGTAATTAGCAATCCTAGTGCCCAATCACCTTAGTTCAAAGGAATCTCTAATATTTGTTACCTAATTAGAACAATCGTTTGCAATTAACCTCATTTAACAGCTCTTGAACAAAATATAGTTGTTTTTGCATTCAGGCCTATCATTAGGCGAGAAATTGCAAGCCTTTTATTGTCTCTTACTACACTTTGCTTTTCTAGATGGTACTCAACGTTTCACCTTCAGTAAGGGAGTTATTAATTCTTCCCACATACCCATTGCTGTAAGCTGTGAAGGAAAAAGGCTTTATCACTTGTTAGGGAGATCCTTTTCCAGTTAAACTATTCCTTGCAGCCAATCAATTTGTCAGATCAGAGGACCATCTTTTGTGAGAGTCCCTCTGAACTAAAGCTGACAGGGTTAGGCCGGGGTCACCTGTCTCATAAATCAAAGGAAAAGACAAGGTAAAGCAGCACAGATGAGAGGACTAAGGATTAGCAGAGATGGCATTATCAGCAGGTTTGACATTGAATAGGAAAACACACTCGCAACATTCTGCTTCCAGGAATTTGTGACCCATCTTCCCCATGACATTCAGATTAATTAGAAAAGTTATGAGAGAAAAGGGGATTATAAGCAATTTATCTATGAAGTTGGCAAGTTGAATCATGATAGTCTTAAACAGACAAAAGCTTAACAAAGATTAAGAGCTACCAATCTTTGCTGTAAGCAATTTACACTGATTGAGCACCGTTTGTGTGAAAGAAAAAAAGGACACATCTAGGGACCAAACCAGGCATGAGCGCAGTAGATCCAAATGTGGGTTTAAACCCACATCTGCCACAGTCACATTGGACCTGGGAATGAGTGAGGCCTGATTTCAACAGCAGGTGTGCATGGTGATGGTGTTTGTGAGAGATTGAGGGTACTGAACCCATGAGATGCCTCCCTGAAGACTCCCTCTGCAAGGGTCTTATTTCTCTTCTGAATTCACTTGGCATTTGCATTCATTTGAGGGGAAAGCATTGCAGAACAAAGCTGTAGAGAAATGACCCTGGGACATTCATCATGAATCACCTGTAAGGGAAGGGAACAATAAACCATTGCAAGTCACACTGAAGAAACAGAAGTAGACATCAGGAAAGAATCTTTCATGGTATCATGGTGATAACAAAGGACTTTACTTTTGTGGTGATGTGAAGAAAGGTCCTGACCTTGATTGGTAAATATTGACTATGGGAATTGCGACTGGACTGCATAGGTTCTGTTCATTGTCTTTGGAGCAAGCAAGGCAGATATTCCTTCTGTTTCTGGGAACTAGGGTCATGCAAAAAAGAAATAGGTAAATTTCGTGTTCAGGTTTATCGGGCCTGATTTTTTTCAGTCAACCCAGAATAAGCTGAATACCCATAATGGGAAAGGGGTATTTCGGCTTTATTTCTGGGTATACCAAAAACAAAACAAAAACAAAACCGGGTCCATTATAGTGTATGGGGATTTTTCGAAGTTCCTTTGGGGCATTTTCGGAGGTAGAGTCACCAAATTTGCAGCGTGGCTGCATGGGACTCTCCATAGAAGATCACTGAAGTTTGGTGAGCTTTGGGACTGGGAGTCCACTTTGATGGGCCAGCAAAGAGGTCACCCCCATCCTCCAGGCATTTACAAGCCAAGCTGTCCACCAGTATTCAGGTTCAGAAGTTCAGCACTGCTGAGGACTGGAGGAAAGAACTGATTGGCAGGCTGGCACCTCAAAGTCTGGGGACTCCCTTCGTATTTGGGGCGCATAGCATGATGTCCATGTAAATTAGCTTCCAAACTGAGGGAAATGGCTTAAATGCGTGAAAAACAAGGCACAGAAAACATTTCTTTTGGTGGCAAATTATATCCTGTGAACTTCTGCTAATAAACATGATTTAGATCCACATGATTTTGCAGCTGGCTGATCAGAAAGGCAGTAGGGGGGAATGGGAGGGGGAGAAAAGTCATCATGCCAATAGCATGATTACACTTTCGGCACATACTTGGAAGTGTGATGCTCGGTGCGATGCTCTAGTATGTGATGCTTGGTGTGATGCTCTCGTTTGCCTCCAAAACTCTGTGGTAAGAATGGCTGGCAATCCCAGTTTAAAGGCAACGGTCCCCTGTGCAAGCACCGGGTCATTCCTGGGGTGACATCACATCCCGACGTTTACTAGGCAGACTTTGTTTATGGGGTGGTTTGCCAGTGCCTTCCCCAGTCATCTTCCCTTTACCCCCAGCAAGCTGGGTACTCATTTTACCGACCTCGTAAGGATGGAAGGCTGAGTTGACCTTGAGCCGGCTACCTGAAACCGACTTCCATTGGGATCGAACTCAGGTCGTGAGCAGAGCTTGGACTGCAGTACTGCAGCTTACCACTCTGCGCCATGGGGTTCTTAGTTTAGAAGTTTTTAATTCCTAACAGGTCTAGTTCTTCTTTTTAAGCAGTATTATTTCAGCAGCTGGCAATACAAAAGACATATCTTGGCAATGCTTACTTCCCCTTGCCCTTGAATTTATTTGATAAAGTAAATCAGGAAGCCTGGAATGTTCCACAGAGAACTTTAAGATCGTCAAATACTAATTTACTGGTAGTCCCCAACCCAAAGAGTGTCTGGCTGGCCTTGACCAGGGGCAGGGCTTTTTGGCCTTGACCAGGGGCAGGGCTTTTTGGCCCTGCCCCCCGCCTGGTGGAATAGTTTCTCCAGTGAGACCAGGGCCCTGTTGGACCTTATGGAGTTCCACAGGGCCTGTAAGACAGAGCTATTCCACCAAGCCAGCTATGGGTTTCTTCATCCATTGCAAGCCTGTTAGAGGTCCGAACTCAAAATAAAACCTTGAATGGATTTTCAGGAATGAATGATTCTGCTGCTCTTTTTTTAAATAAGGCAAATAATGTTTTAGACATTGTATGAAAGAAGTGTAGCTCAGAGGCCAAAGGATGTTAAGCAGTTCTAAGCGAATCTGGGATAGTTGATTGAGTTAGTTTGAGAAGACATAAGGGAAGAGTTGTGAGAATCTTTTAACAACTTGTTAAATCAGAGAAGGAATTTTCCATTTGGTTCTAGGTCTAGTGTGACTGAATATAATCTGTTCTGCTGAAGTCAAAGTCTTCTCAAGGTTATTTTCCTTTTTCCACTCGCTAAATGGGAAACCCAGCTCACTGAGCTGAAGTTAAATAAATCGCCTAACGAAGAAACACCAGCTGCAACTGTCTAAGGATCTATCTCTTTTTGTATTGCAAACTGTATAAAAAGATAGATGGAATATTGGCCAAAGGGCCACTGAAAGGAAGAGGATACATTTTCAGTCTTTTATTTAGATCCTTGCTACATCCTCTTGGCTGTAAATTCTATAGATTTTAATCACTTACTTCCAATAAGTATACCTGCACAGTTGCTTTCTCTGCTGTGGCTCCCACCTTATGGTATGGCACAGCCCTTTACAATCTGGCTGATGAGGTCAGGAAGGCCCCCACACTTCTGTCATGCTACATTGTGTAAAACAGAATTGTTCAGAAGGGCATTTCTATATAGGGAATAAGGCTATAGTATAATAGAATGGAGGGCACTTTTATAAAGGAAACAGGATCGCAGCCTATTCCATGGTTTATGGTATGTATTATCTTTCTCTTAATGCATTGCTTTGTATTTTCGTAATTCCATTTTTTGCACTGCTTATGACATGTGCACTGTGTAAATGTGCCTTGAGTCATATTGAGAAAGGTGGTCTTTAATTAAATTTTACAAAGCTTACTATGCAAGGCATCATTAGTTAATAATTATTGCAATTAGTTATTTGTACTTCAGAAATGTCTGAAAATCCATGCACATGGTAATCCCTAGCAAGACCTTAAATATATTATAATGCAAAAAGGAAAAGCATAACAGTTGGATGAAAGAGAAAGTTAACAATTGGTTTGAATGGAGTAAAAAATGTGCCAATTCAGACACAGAACCCAACAACCTGACCTCGGTACTTTATATGTCACTTTCATGCCATAAACCATGGTGTAGTGCCAACATTGGAGACAACAGAGCCCTAAGCACCCTTCTACGTTCATTGACATTAATGGGTTGACAAAGAGTGAACTCTGCTCCAAGACTGCATTGTAAATTAACATTGGTGATATAAATAGAAGGTGGCATGATCCCTAATGTATATTTGCTAGAAGCTTAGGGTTCAGGTATGGAATAAAAGAGTGCTTGTGGCTGTCTGTAAACATCCAAAAACCAAGAACAAAATCAACATAATACTTTTTTGTCTGTATGAGTGTAAATATGAGCTAGCGTCACTTTTTCGGTCAGGGATTGCAGCAATTCCAAATTAACAAGGATGATCCAGGCATGAAACGAAGTCAATATGCTTGTCCTTGGAAGTAAAAAATTCCAGCTGAGCCATGAATTCTGGCAAGGAGGAGGAGGATACCTGGGCCAGCATAATAAGTGTTGTCTCACAGTGAAAGAGACAATATGTATGCACATCACTGTAAAGGTCTCTGTAAACAGTGTCTACCACAGTAACCACTTGACATTGCTAAAAGAGCGCACCCTGCTAATCCAGTCGAGAGTGGCTCACTTATGAGGAGTCAGCACTTCCCAGTACCACATGGTGAATGACTGAAGAAACAAAAGTAGGCAGGCAGCCAGCATCATATGAACGCTTCATTGGGCTGACAATAAATGAAAATGCCAGGATGAAGCAGAAGAGACTCTAGAAGGTCACCTTACATTCTTTGACACAGGAAATAATACTGAAAGACACTCTCTACAAGCCTGACAGTTGCTAATATAGCTATTGTATGAACAATTCACCTGGCAGCATCTTTGACATTATACTGTGGGGCTATTGTCCACTCAGCTTTATTTTAACATCTGTGTCTTACCAAGTCCCTCACTTTTGCTTTCTGTGATCTCAAAAGCCCTGTTAGAATGATGTTGCAGCCCTTTAATGCACCCGTGCTTCTATTCAAAGAATGCCTAATGACAGTTTTAGTATATGGCACACCTAATCTGCTGCCCAGTCAGCTTGGAGACAGACATCGCTTCATCTATGATGCAGAGTAATAACCTCATTATTTATGTTTTCCTTCCAGGTAACAGAGATCAATATCTGATGATCTTGAGGCCCACTGTACATTGCAAGGTAATTCCAGGTACTAACAGATTTCGTTTCAAAGGGAAAACCACTAGCAAAAATAAATAATTCCATAAGGACTCATCTGCAAAGTACGTGAGCCCATGTTAAAAGTCCTTTGAATTTCCATGAGCTTTTCAACGTTCATTCGAGAACTCCACCCAGAAGTCAGAACTGACCAAAGACAAAGATGTGCTCAAAGTACTGCATATTTATTAGTATGGAGCATTTACCGAGGCATGGAATGTGTAGTCAGTCTAAAAAAAATGAAAATAGCAAGCTGAAAAAGTCTGGTTCATTCATTTGTTTGGGCAATGAAAATGAAAAGTAATAATTATGGACAAATACAATTTTTTCAGGCATTATTATTCCTTCTCCGTTCTTTCCTCCCTTTATTTTCTAGTTCCTCTACCCCCACCCCACACCTACCATTCTGCTAAAGCCAGTTGTTGTAATCTTTACACGCCCTGAGAAAGAAGTGTGCGCCTGATATAGGGAACTACATTTCTCAAGGTATACTGAAGCTCTGGAAGAGAGCAGTTATGGACAAAGAAATATGCTCTACCAACCAACCTGTTTTCTGACTGGTCAGCCAGCCACTAAGTGTGGTCTTAGAGGCATGCATATATATATATATATATATATATATAAAGTTTGTATCTCTGAATGAATGTTGCATATTTTAAAATTAGACCCAGATTCATTCTAAAGCAGCCAAAGTAGGAGAAATAAACCTTTTCTACAATGCCTTTCACTACTATACTAAAGTTGTTTCTGGCTTAGATTTTATACATGAACTAAAGGGAAGCTCCCAATCTGGGTGGTGGGTCACTCAAACTGCTATTAAGGGATCTGCTAACAAAGTGGCCAGGCTCCTGGAATACTAAGCATAGAATGAAAAGTTGGAAAGGGTTTAATATTTCCTTTCCCTGCCATTGTCTTTTTTCAAATTTGTAGCCCCATCAGGTATATGGTAAAAAAAAAAAATGGTAAAAAGGATTGGTCATGGGACTCTAGTATATCATTCCACCCTGAACCTGGGAGGAATTTTCTTTTTTGCTTTTACCTATCTTCTGTTAATTAGGTGAACACATGACTACATTGTTTCTTAATCATGCAAGCAATTTTGGTATGAAATGCCTCGTTAAAACATACTTTCTGGTTGTGGTGTATTATGCTGTAAATGATGTGGGTGAATATGTCAAAAGGGATAAAGTTGAGATTATTAGATAGTGCCTGGGAAAGATAGCAACAAATCAGACAAGATATTCTTTATCCTCCTGTGCTCCATTGTAGGCTTGAGCATTTAGAAATGGAAAATGACAAAAATCAAACCCAATAATACCAGTAATGCCATTACCACATTGTACATCTGATGAATAGCCTACTGGCAATATTTCTACAAAGAACAGCGTGGCATAAGGGCAAAGCAGTATATTTCATTTGTTGATGGAATTCTAGATCTGGTCATATTCCAGGAAGGAAATGTCAAAGTATTCAACAAATATTGCTGTTATTCAGCAAAAAAAAGGAGAGGCATTTGGAAAGGAACACAGGAATAGGTCATCTGATTTCCCTTGTGTGTTTTTACTATGCTTTCAAATTATTTTAGCAGGTATAAAGCAAGTTTAATAAAACAAATAATAATTTCTTCAATAAAATATCTTCATGAAATAGCTATTTTAATAATTCATCAAGCAAATGACATTCATCCTGTGGATACTATTATGCCCTCTCCAACTTAAAAAAATGGAAAGGCAGATGTAATTCTGTCTTTTTTCCAATGTATAGGTCAAACTCCATACCAGGGTGGATTAAGGACCCAAAAGATTTCATGAGCATATGAACAATGGTACAGCCAGATATAATTGTTTTCTGGAGTGTAGCTGGCTGCCATTTAACACAGGCCCTAGCAGAAAAGGTCATCTTTAATGAATGAAAGAACATTCCCTAATGCCCTTCATTTAGGGGTGGATAAATATGCTCTTTTTCATTCTTTTTTGTTTCCATGTCTTGTCATTGTGAAAGGTGTAGCTCCGTTCATTTCATTGCTCAGACTAATCATTCATTTGCTTCATTTATGCCATATATATGCATATAAAGTGTTCATGTTACAGGATGAAAATTCAGCATAAGGAAATAGAAATGGCTTCAATTGCACAAGGGACAACCAAGATCAAAGCAAAGATTATTCTAGCAAAGCAGCAGCAATAAGCAATCTTTTAATGCCACCAGCTTTCTGAAGTATTATTAAACATAAATAACTAAGGGTGCTAAACTCTCTCTCTCTTACACACACACACACACAGGATGCTCAAACAACTGCTGGTTCCATTAAGAATGTTCTAACAGTTAGAGCGGTTCCTCAGTGGAACAGGCTTCCTCGGGAGGTGGTAAGCTCTCTTCCATGGAGGTTTTTAAGAAAAGGTTTGATGGCCATCTGTCAACAATGCTGATTCTGGCAGATGATGAGAGGGAGGGCATCTTGGCCATCTTCTGGTCACTGGGGGTGTGGTGGGGGAGGTAGTTGTCAATTTTCTGCATTGTGCAGGGGGTAGGACTTGATGACCCTTCCAACTCTATGATTCTATAATAATACGTTTGTCAGTGGAGATCAGACAGCTGATCATTCAACAGGCTATTTGGCTGTTTGCAATCTGTTTGCATTTATTCTCAGGGTACTTGCAGCCATCAGGATCCAACTGTAAGCTGATGAGAGAGCAACTGATGCTTTCCTATTGAGAAAAGTTGGCTATGTTCCCAACAAAGTACTTTGGCAGGTGAGAAGGACCTCTCAGCTCCTTTCAGGATCAGCTGCAAATCAGGGTATTGTTGGTTTTCCTGATTCCCCATTCAGCAAATGATGGGATCAGCAAATGATGGGATGACAGCAAATGATGGGATCAGAAAGCCAACTGATTCACCTTCTCTTCTCACCTCTCCAAACTGTTACCTTGGACTGCAGCCCGAACTGTAGGATTCCAGTGGGGAGCAAAGGATTGTTATTTTCTCTCCACCAGAAACTGACAGCGTGGAACAAGGAATACAGGAGTGATCTGCTCCTGTACTCTGCAGCCCAAACTGACACCTTAGGAAGTGGGGAAGAAGCAATCTACTTCCCCACAATGGAGAGTTTAGCTTTAGAATAAGACCAGATCAGCTTGAGCTGCAGGATAACTGGAGCATTCTGCTTCTATTCACTAGAGCCCAAGCTCTCAGTTTAAGGTGAGGGAAATAAGTAGAAAGCTTCTTCACATTCCCCACACAAAGCTGCCAGCTTGGGTTGAAGAGAATGGATACAGATTGCTTCAAGTCTCTTGCAGCTCCAGCTGTCAGCTTTAGGGGTGTTCACCCCTCCAAAATTCATTTTCCCCTAGATTCAGGTATATTCGACCCGAAATTTTTCAACATTTCTGAAAAAAAGCCAAATCCCCATACCTCTATGTGGGTTGGCTTTTGTTGGGGAATTCTGAAAATTTTTGGCTCCATTATACCCTGTAGGGAACCTTTGCGGCATTCTGGAGGGAGGTGTTTTTGTTGTTGTTGTTTTTTAAATAGAGGAACAAAATTTGCAGTGTAGCTGATTGTGACTCTCATTAGAAGAATGCCCAAGTGTGGTAAAGATTGGGTCAGAGGGGTCCAATTTAATTGGCCCCCAATTGGAGGAAAAATTGGGGCCAATAAGGAAAATCACTAGCAGCTATGCTGCAAATTTGGTGTCTCTACCTTACAAACATCCTCCCCAGCATCCCAGCACTCATCTGAGAGTGTTCTTTTGAACTCCATCTCTAAACTTCTCATTGGGTCCCTGAAAGACAAGGACTCAGCAAAAAATATATATATAATAATTAGGAGGCAATTTCTTTCTATTCAGCAGCTGTTCAATAATTTGTTTGTCAGAAGGTGAACAGATTTGGGGTATATTTGGTGTAGTGGTTAAGAGAGGAGAACTCTAATCTGGAGGACTAGGTTCGATTCCCCACTCCTCCACATGAAGTCTGCTGGGTGACCTTGGGCTAGTCACAGTTCTCTCAGAACTATCTCAGTCTCACCTGCCTCACAAGGTGCCTTGTGGGAGGGGGAAGGTATTTTTAAGCTGCTTTGAGACTCCTTACAGGATATAAAAACCAACTCTTCTTCTACCTATTAAAAGTGCTCAGGATGAAATTCACAGCATTTCTCCCATTGACTCTCAGTCTCTCTCTCTCTCTCTCTCTCACACACACACACACACACAAGAGAGAGAGAGAGAGAGAGAGAGAGAGAGAGGGAGGGAGGGAGGGATGACCCCTGTTCTATCCTATGCCTTTTTGCCTTCAAAAGTGGAAACAACGCCTTTAAGTTGTCAATTAGGTGTGTGGAATATGGGGAAAGGAACGCAGAACCTCTGGTTCTTTGGCAGAACCCCTAAGCTATGTCTGTCTTGCAGAGTATGCAAGCAAAGCCTTTGCCTTTTCACCCAAAGGCACCAAGCATGCATTGAGTTTCCTAGGAGAGGGACAGAAATGGGCTTTGATAAAAAAAATCCTCTGCCTCTCTCCCTCTCTGGCTTTCCTTTTTGTCCCACTCCCCCTTGCTGTAAAGCTTTGTTTGCACCCACCATCAGTAACTCTTTATATACAAATTGAAAGGCTTCCTCAAGTCAATGAGCTACAAATGTGATTTGAGAAAATGTTGTGCATAAATTCCAGTTGGAGATGACTGCACGCAATGTGAATATGGGTTAAGAGATTTGGTTGGATGGTGTTTCTATTGGGTATCTATCTGTGTAGTCCCTTTTTTCTCTCTCTTACTACCCTTCTTATAGATCTTACCAGGCATAGGAATCAGAAACTTAATGACAGTGTGGGGGAGACATAAACTGAAAGTAAACTCCAGTCTTGTTCCATCTACACCATCTTCCAGTTTGCTTCTGGGCCCAATTCAGCATGCTAGTATTGACCTTTAAAGCCCTATAAAGTTTGACACCAGCATAATTTAAGGAGTACCTAATTGTCACAGGCTCTGCTTCGGGGGGGGGGGGAACCAAGAGGGTGAATCCCCAACAGTATGACACACTACACTTACAAGGTGTCCAAAATCTTGCTTCCTAACTCTTTCGAGCCTAACATTCAACAGGACCAAGGGTTTTGTGCATTCTTTCTGATGACGAGATGGATAGCTCTATGCTCAACCTGGGCTCAAGTCAGTTATTCTGCTAGAAGTTTGATAAAATCAATCAAGGCTTTCTTATCTACTTAAATGAAACAGAAGTCGAGTGGCACCATGAAGACTACAAGAAAATTGTTTTAGAAACACTAATGCACACATCCAACGTCCTGTTACGACAGCAGATGCTTGTTACTGTGTAGTTAAGAACTTTGATGTTTGCCTCAAGAAATTTTCCTCAGCTATGGATGCTTTCTAGGTAATCTCAAAACTAGATTTTCTTTCAGTAAAGGGAAATAGTCAGATCTGAAATGGGTTGCCTAAAGCTTATATACATAATGTTCCATGTAACTGATTTACAACACACCGTAAACATCTTGCCGTGTTTGATTTAAAACGAGTCAGTTTCCTTTTGAAGCATTTACTGCCTAAGTGAGCTTCAGAACAATACCTGCAGTCCACTCCCAGTTATGGACTGCTCTGCAGAAACAACTAGTGCATGTATAGTCATGAAACACTTTTGACAAATCCCAATTTGTTATGGCACCGCAGTTTCACCAGTGTGCTCTCTGTTCTCTCACACAGTGTTATATTTAAAGTTTACCAGTAAGCCTTTGAGCATGTAGCTGTTCTATACCATCACACCATACCATTCTGTGCATGCACACATTAAAAATGAATGGCTTTAAACTTTTGTGGAAGAAAAAAGAGGGGAATAAGACCCAACATTAAAACAGAAGCTGTGTACCCAAGGTTGGGTAAAAGGAATATATATATATTGTAAATATATATGGAATATATGTACTGTAAATATTATTTATTGGAAGTGCTATGTGACTGCTCTACTAGGTTGATACCTGCACACATAGTATATGAAAGATATATACTAACCAGTATTACAACTAGAACCAATCTGACCAGATGTTTGAGTAATTGGCAATAGATTTTACAACCTCTGCACATGCCTGGCTGGGTTTGAACTGTTTGTATATATATTTATTTATTTCTGTAAATGTGTGCAGGCTAACAGTGGTTTTAATTAACCACTGATGAAGGCCCAATAGGCCGAAATGTGTTTGGTTGTGGTTTCAGATGTCAACCTTAGGATATGTCATTGTGCTATTTTAATGTTTTTAAAATATTTTTAACCTTTACATAGCGCTTCCAATAAATTATATTTTCATTATTTATACACATACACATGTGTGTGTGTGTGTGTGTGTGTACTAGCTGTACCCGGCCACGTGTTGCTGTAGCCCAGTCTGGTTAAATGGAAAAGAAAGAAAAGAGAAAGTGCACGTTTCTAATATGTTTAATTTCACAATGCTTGCGGGTATACAATATTTTTTGTGGTTCCATTGTCTGTGCAGATATGGAGATTCTCTGGTTTGCCGACTGTAGAACACGCAACATATAATTGTCCATGTGAGAAGCAATCCGTGTCTAGATCTAAACCGCACAATTCTAAAGATTGGCTCTGAGCTTTGTTGATGGTGATTGCAAACGCCAATCGAATTGGGAATTGCAATCTCCTGTCAAGATTTCCTAGTTGCAGTTTGCCACTTCTCTGGTCTCATGCAAGTAAACCGAGGAACAAAATCTAGCTAGCTAGCTAGGACTTGACGTCAAGCATAATGTTTGTGGATTTTTGGTCCAGTCTGAGAGCATCCCAACCACATTTGCCCCCACAACAAGATGGCAAAACCTTTGTACACAACCTCTTTTGAACCACTCCTTGCTTGCCTCAGATTTCTCCATCTTCTACATAAATTGAAGAAAAGTATGTCAGAGTATCAAGTTGGTTGTAATAATCTGACAGCAACAGCTGTGTGAGAGCTGTCAGATCTTGGAGATCTGAGAGGCCAAGGATGATGTCAGCAGAAGCAATAGCCTTGCTGGTACCAAAGGGAACTGCAGGAATCTGGATCTGGGCAGTTTGCTGATGTAATGCTTGGGAAGGTCCACAGGTGGCCTAATGCAGATCAGGTGCAGTGGGTGTATATAAGGCTATGTAACTGTTCTTCTGTAACACACACTCAAATACAAATCAATTACAGCCTGGAAGTAGTAGTGGAGTAGTGTACGTGATGGTATTTTTTATCTGTGCACTGTAAATAAAAGACACTGTTTCTTATAAAGCAAGACTGCTGGTGGTTATGTCCTGGAGGAACTCCTAAACCACTTGCTTCCACGTCAAAGTAATAGCACTAAGAACTGATGAAAAGTTAAAAAGCTGATTTCTATTTGTTGCCAACTTGTGGGCTTGGAGTAGGGGTCACTGGGGATGTGGGGGGGAGGTAGTTGTGAATTTCCTGCATTGTGCAGGGGGTTGGACGATGACCCTGGTGGTACCTTCCAACTCTGTGATTCTGCAAACTGTTTTTCTGAAGTCAATGAAAGCTGATGGTGAGATGGAGTGAATTTGAATCAAATAATTAAATACAGGTTCATGGCAGCTAATTTTATACGCAGGTCCAACAAATAGAGATGCCGCTGATCATATGACATTCTAGCTTGAAACTCAGCTCTGCCACACTCAAGTATTACAAGGACAGCTAACACTTACTTAAGAGCTCTTCTGATAAATAACTGTAAAGCAGTCCTTTTCATGTGTGCGCATTATTCACAGAAGATGGAACTTTTCTTTCTGGCAAGAAATCTGATAGCCTCACTTTCCTTTGCTTGCCCTTTAATGCATGAATATTAGAGAGATCCTGCTGGAATATGGGCAAGGGAGGAATATGGAGGAAAAGATAATCAAGGCTTGACTTTGATAGGAAACCCAAATGTTTCCCTTTCCTTGATCTGCCTTAGCTTCTCCTAAATATGAAAGTAAGTGAAAGTGCAAAACCAGTGAATGTACTTGAGAGAGTGAGCAGCATTGAACTGGGAGGAAAGGTCATTCATAATGTGGCTCTTAGATTCATGATCTGCATGAGGCTGACTTGAATCCAAGGAGAGACAGTTAGCTTGCCCATCTGCAGCCGTGATCCTGTGTATGATGGATGAAACAACATTGAATTCTTCCAATATATTTCTGCTACTTAATTATAGTATGGAGATGCAGGCCTGTAGCCAGGAATGTTATGGTAAAGGAAGATGAGTACACCAAAAGGGGAGGCTATTTAGTATAGCGTGTGTTGCTTTAACGGCCAACAGATGGCACTGTTTTTGAAAAAAAGCATGTTTTTACCTGTCACAGGTGTGACATCTATATAATATAGGCATATAAAAACACGTGCGTATTCGAATGCAACGTTGTGTCAAAATTTCAAAGCAATCGGTGAAGAACTTTCGGAGATTTAAGATTTTGAACAAACGAACATTTACATTTTTATTTATATATAATAATAATATAGAAGAGATAGATGGATAGATGATAGATAGATAGATAGATAGATAGATAGATAGATAGATAGATAGATAGATAGATAGATAGATAGATAGATAGATTCCTTTTACCCAACCTCGGGTACCTAGCTTTAACCTTTTCCAGTTGCTTGTCTATATTTTTGTTCCCCTTCACTTGCACTGACCTTTTCTGAAAGTCCTCAGAAATTCCTATGCTGTATTTTTTTTTTACACTACTTGATGTTCTGTGGTTTCTTAAATCCAAGCAGAAATAAGCGGGGGGGACCTTTGTTCGGTGTTCAGGGAAATGCATAATGATGTGATCAAGCCAACTGTGTTCTTATGAATTTCTATCTCTTCTTCTCAGAGGCCAGCCCCAAGCTTTTATAATAATTAACAAACATTTAAATGGATTATATAACAATCATGGAAACGTAACATCACTAGCATATTGAACAGACAAGTTTGTATCTATTGTGTGCGTTTAAAGAGTTGTGTGTTTAAAGAGCTGATAGGAAGTAAGTAGATTTCTTTGAAATTTGGTGTTGGAGGAGAGTGTTATGGATACCGTGGACTGCCAAAAAAAACCCCCCAAAAACCCAAATCAAGCCTGAACTGACCCTAGGAGCTAAAATGACTCAACTGAGGCTATCATACTATGGTCACATTATGAGAAGACAAGAGACACTGGAAAAGACAATCATGCTAAGAAAAGTTGAAGGCAGCAGGAAAAGAGGAAGACCCAACAAGAGATGGATTGACTCTATAAAGGAAGCCTCCATTTGCAAGACCTGAGCAAGGCTGTTAAAGCTAGGATATTTTGGAGGACATTGATTCATAGGGTCACCATGAGTTGGAAGCAACTTGATGGCACTTACACACACACACACACAAAGAGCCATCAAGTCAACTCATGGTGACCCCAGGAAGGGGCTTTCAAGGCAAATGAGAAGCTTTACACCCTTTCCCGTTGGGTCAAGGTGACATCTAATGGCTAAATTAATTAATCTTGGGGTATACAGAATAGCCATTAACTGAAGAAACTGTTTGCTCTTTTTCACATTTGTTTGACTATTGAATGCATAGTTTTGGTAGGATTGCTGTGGGTAAATCTATGTGTCTGGTTTGGCTGTATTTTATGGCTGCTTATATTTCATATTACATTTATTTATTTATAATATTTATCAGTCATTTTCTGCCTGAATGAACCAGGAGATTTGGGGAGCACTTTACTCTTTCTGGTGAAGGAAAATCAACATGCCTTCTGCAAAGGGAAGTCCTGTCTAAAAAAACCTCTTGGATTTCTTTGAGAAGGTTAACAAGCACATGAGTAAGAGCAATATGGGACACCCTATACTTGGACCTGCAAAAGGCTTTGACAAAACCTCGTCATAGACTCTGAGTAAGCTTAGTGAGTCAACAGATAATATAACTGACCGTGGTGTTTTCCAGACAGCAGTTACCCAGATCATGCCACTGAAGACGATTGTGCTGACTTGGTCTATCATTCCAAACTTTTTATCCAATCTCATTATTGGTTTATTGGCTTGGAAGAAGTCACTTTCTAGAAATGATGGTGGTAAATGCATTTGGGTCTATCCTACAGCAGTGGGCTGTTGAAAGGATAGATTTCTTTCTCTGTATCAGGTTGTGACATTGCTTAGCCAGGTTCTGTCATCCACTCAGTAGCTGTGGGCCTGTGTGTTGCTAATGAAACATCTCTAGTGCCTGTATCTAATTCCTGTATCTCTGCCTCCTGACATACTTTTCCCATCAATGGTGCCTAGGGGAAGTAAGTATAGTCCTCTCTCAGCATACCACCAGACAAGCCACCAATAGTGGCTGTCTGAAGCTTGTCATCACAGCTTCTTAAAAATATAGATATTAAAAATAAAACAAATACTTGTCACTAGACTAGCTGACCTAGAATATACACCACCATTTTTTCTATCAAAGAATATCAATTTTCAAATAGGAAAGTGTTATAATTGCAATTTTCGATATACGGAAATGGTGTCAAATAAGTTCCACGCATAATGCCAGTTACCTCCAGATTCCCAAAGGAAGGCAAAATGCCACCTGCCCAAATGCAAGTTGAAACATGTTAAAAAAATCTATTGTTCGAGAATTTCAATCACTTCAATAATTCTTATGTTTTTAGACTATCATATTATGTCTACATAATAAAATCATGCTTTGTACATGGGCAGCCCATTCCTGAAGGGGGGTGGACCCACATCGGAGCCAGCGTGACCCCTACGTCAACATCCATGCCACTTGCGCCATGCAAAATTGCATGGATGCCAGCATAGGGTGCCTTACACCACCACCCTTTGACACCAGCAGCAGCGTGGGGCTCAGGCACAGCCACTGCCACCTGGCAGCATTTTCCCAGTGTACCTCCTCATCCTGGCATCCAGAGGGGTGTTCCCAGGGAATTCCCATGGGCGGCGCTGCCTTTAGGCAGCTTCCTAAGCCCTTTTGGGCCTGGAACACGCCATTTTGCAGGTGTGCAGTTACGCCTGCAAAATAGTGGTGTGGCCCCGTGGAACTCTATGGGGAGTTCCACAGGCTTTTTTTCCCCCCAGAAAGCGCTTTTACATTCTTTTTTCAGTTTGCTGTGCTGGCAGCAAGCCACTCTAGAGGGGGCACAGCAGTGCTGTCTCCGGGCACCGCCTAGCCACCACCCCCTTTAGGAATGGGCTTTGAACCTTTGTCCAAATCACTTGTCCTTATTGAATAGAACAAGCATGTCAAAACTCTAGCAGTGTTAGTTGTCTGAACTCCTAATAATGTTGATTCCAGTGCCGAAAAATGAACAGTTTCTGCTGGGGAAACTGCTTGGTGTCTCACAGCAAACTTACTGACTTTCAGCACCTTAAACCTGGAATGCTGTTGATCTAGTGATACATTACTCAAAATATGTAGCCCGCTGAGGGAATCAGCGAGGAACCTGTAGTTAGGGCTGTTGAATTAAAAAAAATTCGGTATAGTTCAGATTCGGCTGAATTCGGCCCGTTTAGATTCAGGATATGCCGAAGTCCGAACTCCCCCGCTTCGGGTCCGTGCAATTCGTTGGGAATTCAAAGTTCGGGAAAAAAATTCGGCTGAATAAAGCCAATAAAAACACAACCGCGCCTTTCCGCGGCTCTGGGGGGGGCATTTTTGAGGGTAGAGGTCCCAAACTTTCAGAGGAGCTTCAAAGGACCCTTCTTGCCAGACCCCCCAAGTTTTGTAAAGATTGGGTCGGGGGGGGCTGAGATATGGGCCCCGAAAGGGGTCCCCCCACCCTTAATGTGCATCTCTGGGCAGAGCTTGCTGCCCACGCACAAAGCTCCCAGCCCCGACAAACAGCTGATGAGAGCAAGGACGGGGCAGGTGCTAAGAACTTTGCAAAGCAACACAACTGCAAAGCAACACTTTTGCAAACATGCAAAGGGCGGGGCAGGTGTGAAGAATTTTGCAAAACAATACAACTGCAAAGCAACACAAGCACACAATGCAACACCTTTGCAACAGTGCAAAGCAACACCTGACACCTGGGAGTTTGCAAACCATGGAAAGGGACAGAGGCAGCTAGCTATGCATAATGAGCAGGAGGGGGTGGAATGTCTCCTTTTGCATTGGACTTGGGACCAGGCAGATGCATTCTTTAAGTCACCATTTGAAAACCAGTTTTGAGCAAGCATCAAAATAACCTAACTGATCTTATGAATGAGGGAAAACCTGAAGACATAAAAATGAAGCCCCCCCTCAAACCAGGGAGAGAGAGACTGGAGGGGGAACACACACCCCAGGCAGAACTGGCAAAAGCCCCCTTTGGCTTCCCCCCCCCCACAGAAACTGCTCCCTCCCCACACACACACAGACTCTGCTTTCCCCCCCCACACACACACAGAAAAGAAAAATTACAGATTAAAGCCCCCAAAGGGGTCTTACTGTGGCTGTCTTCTGTTCCATCAGGAGGGGCTGGGAGGCTGGGTAATCCAATATGATTCCATTTGTATCCAATATGAGATCCATATGTATGTATCTCTCGAGGGTGATCCATTCATCCCAATAGGGAAAAGGGGAAAGCCCATATCTCAGGGGCCCCTGACCCAATGTTTACAAAACTTGGGTGGTCTCTTAAAAAGCCTTGACTGAAGCTCCGCTGAAAGTCTGGGGTCGGCACACCCAAAAATGCGCCCCCTGCAGCCACAGAAAGAGAAAAGGGGGGAGCCGATATTTCTGCCCCCACTGAACCCATCTTTACAAAACTTGGGTGGTCTCTTAAGCCTTGTCTGAAGCTCCGCTGAAAGTTTGGGGTCGGCACACCCAAAAATGCGCCCCCTGCAGCCACAGAAAGAGAAAAGGGGGGAGCCGATATTTCTGCCCCCACTGAACCCATCTTTACAAAACTTGGGTGGTCTCTTAAGAAGGATTGTCTGAAGCTATGATAAAAGTTTGGGGGCTGCACCCCCAAAAAAGCACCCCCTGCAGCCACGGAAATGGAAAAGGGGGGAGAGGAAAAAGGGGTGGAGCCCATATCTCGGGACCCCCTGACCCAATGTTTACAAAACTTGGGGGGTATTTTAAGAAGCCTTGTCTGATGCTCCGCTGAAAGTTTGGGGTCGGTACACCCAAAAATGCGCCCCTGCAGCTATGGAAAGAAAAAAGGGGGGAGCCCATATCTCGGGACCCCCTGACCCAATGTTTACAAAACTTGGATGGTCTCTTAAGAAGGCTTGTCTGAATATCCCCTGAAAGTTTGGGGTTTGTACCCCAAAAAATGCGCCCCCTGCAGCCACGGAAAGGAGCGAATGTGCACAAGCACCCCCGCACACACACACAAGGACTTCCCTCTCTCTCTCTCTCCCCGGCCGGGCCGCACATCAGCTGATTCCTCCAGTACTCAATCCTGACTGATTGGCTAGAAGAAGACCCAGCTTGGCCACCAATTGGCCGGGGGAGGAGAATGCTGCTTACTGAAGGTTATGCTGCTTACTGACGGCCCTGAATTGGCCGGATTTATTCGTGAACTCCCGAACTCGCTGAATTCGCCCCCCCCTTTTCCTGCCATTTTTGAGTTCGGTTCGTCCCGAACTAAAAACCACCGAATCAAGGGAAATTCGGCTGATTTTCAGTTCGGGCCGAACCGAATCAACAGCCCTACCTGTAGTGTTGTTGTTTTTTTAAATTAGTTTTTAAGCTTATATAGATTGACAGTGGCGAAGTTCTTTGGCCTTATCACTGTTGACAGGCACAATGTACTCAGTTAGCAAAGTGTTATTTTTGGAGCAGACACGGTAGTGGCAGAATGAGCCTGAGGCATCCATTCTCTTTCTCATTTATCCTATCTGCCACCCTTCAAATATTTTGTTGGTTGGGGAGAGAAAAGTTTACATGTTTGTCACATGTTCAATGTCTTATACATTCAAATGTATAACCTGCCCCCTACCAAATGTTTAGGTCAAGTATTAGCTATACATTTACAAAACTGCAGAAAAAATCAGGACAGATTCAAAGATTTCACAATGAACATTTTGGGCACACACACAAACTTTTGGGAGGTATAGCTACTGAAAGACCTTGCCCCACCCCAAAACCTCACCATATTTCTTTTTGTTATTTGCAGCTTTGATCAGCTACTATGTCAGCATCATTATCAATGTTAAATTGCAATTCATTATTCCCAATAACAAATTTTGCTTGGTGGCAATTGTTATGACAGAGGAATGCAAGATACTTTGATTAACTCGCAAAAGGCCCTGCCACCCAAATAAGTCACCTTCTTTCCTGGGAATGAAGCCATAAACCCCTCAAATTTCAGGGTGAGAGGAGATGGTCTCTATTATTATTTATATTTATAGTCCACCTTTATCACTGAGGTGGATTATATAATATAAGTCAGTACAAACAGTGGGCTAAGGAGGCATCTAATAAACAATGTAACTGGACTAAGAATGCAAAAATCTACAAAAAGGCATAAGTATTAAACAAGAATGCAAGAAATTGTATTATTTAAGCACAAATATGATGCAAGAAATTGTATTATTCAAGCACAAATATGATGCAGTGAAACCAAGATAAAAACATGCAATAACAAACACATAATAGTCATAAAGCCCTGTTCTCTCTATTGAAATGTCTTCCTGAATCAATCTGTTACAATGCCACCCTATTTCTTTATAAAATGCCCTCCTGGACAGTTCTGTTTTACATTGTTTGTGGAAAGCCAAAAGTGGGGGAGCCTTTCTGAGCTCCCCAGGTAGGCCATTTTATAGTGTGGGAGCCACTACTGAGAATGCACATGAGTGGGCAGTTGTTGATCTTGCTCGTGCAGGGTGGCACCTGTAGAAGGCCCTGTTCAGATGAGCAAAGCTGTTTTGGTAGGACAACAGGCAATCTAGCAGATATGAAGCATTCTACACTAACTGGAGTTTCCAAGTTTTGATAACAGACTTATATTGTGCATTACAGTAATCAGTCAAGTCTAGATGTAACTGTGGTATGGATCTAGATGGCCAGATCAGTCAAGTCAACCTTGAAAAATGCCCCCCCCCAAGTCTAGCCCCCCAATGCCCCCAGAATTGCCTATTCAGCAGGTAAACCTGAACTGAAAATTTACTGAAATGGCCAATTTTGGGTTTATTTTTGTTTCGGGTTTATCGATATGCACAAGCCTAATTAAGAACATCTTTATGCATTCTCGCTGACTAAGCAAAATTAAAAGACAGTGTTGCTAGGACAATACTCTTGTAGCATAAATCACACACACTCATTCATGTACACAAATACACATACTTACGCATATTCCGTAAATTTACTGCATATTTGCTGGACATTGAGATGTATATTTTTACAACGGTGCCTAATAGGGGGCTGCTATCAACAGGTTGTTTCTGTTTCTTATTTAGATGATTTTTTGTTATTATTTTATATTAAAGTTATCTTTAGATATGAAGGAAAAGAGAAGTCTATTTAGTCTGGAGTCTTGCTTCTTTGGCCTTCAAAAGTCAAAATGAGCATCTTGAAAATGGAAGATTTATTAATGAAATAGGGTATGACCCATGTCTTTCCCTACTGCCTCCAGTAAAATCAAATCACAGGGAGTAGTGAGATTGTACTATGGACATCACTAGACCTAGTTAATTTCAAACCAAGTTATGTCTTCTACCCTATTGTCTTCTCAGTGAATGACTTTTTATCCTGGAGAAGGCTGATATGCAACAGAGAGTGAATGAATGTCTACCTGTGACTAAGAGTCACAAGGTATATCAAGCATAAATCTTGGAGATTTTGGGAGCTTTATTAGGGTCATGATATTTGGCCATCCTATAGCAGATCATTATTCTCATACACTGAACAGTTCATTAATCACTCTCAGCTACGTGTTGGCACCTGAAATCTTCAAGGACACTATACAAATGACAGGTGTCTAGTGTGAGATCTCAAACTCCTTGATATGACACACATGGGAAATAAAATATAACGCACGGCTTTTCTTGCACAAAATATTGGTTTTAATATTGTGTTCAAGGCAGCAGAGTAATTGTAGCCAAGTCATCTGATATATTATCTCTGCTGTCATGATACACAGAAGGAGATGTTGGCTGCCAACTCGATTTCTATCACTTAAAATAATTAATATTGATATGAACTTGTTTCTAAATGTTTATTTTTTATTTATTGAAATATTACATCATAATGCACCACTGAAAAAATTCAAAATAGAAACTACTGATTTTAACAGCAGGATAATAATTTGTTGCTGTATGTGTGCTGGACCAATGACATACCTCAGGTTCTCTGTTGCTTTAAACATCCATAATAAGTTTAAGAGACAAACATAAGTTCCCACTGCTTTTGTTAATGAAAAAGTTTATATAGATTGAGTTTAGATTATTTTTTAACTTAAATACGATAATGAATTAGTATGATAATGGTCCATACAATCTCTCTAGTTAATCTAAAATGGAAACAAGCAAATTGCTTGCTCTTTGCAACTATATAAAAGGATTGAGAAAGAGTTTTCTTCATCATTGTGCTGCACATTCAAACCTGGCTGAGAAGAAAGCAGAAATGTCTTGGATATTTGTGCTGCAGTATTTGAAGATCATTAAACAACCATTTGGAAGAGGAGTGTGCTGTTTATACATCCCCCCCAAAAAAATGTTACTGCTCTTTATTGTATACAACAGCAGTATATGATATACTTCATAAAGATATTTTTTGTCTTGTCAACCAAGGCAAGGAAAGGTTTCAGGCCATGAAGAGCAAGTTGTCTGTTACACTGAAAAAAAATCCAAAGACATTATCACTTCTTTTAATTTATGCAACCAAATCTCATTTTAATTACTCCGTATCAATCAGCAGTAATTTTTTTATACTGTTTCTCCCTCTTACTCATTTTACAGCACCTTCCAGCTGAGTTTCCTAGTTCTAGTTGACATGTTATAGCTTTTTTAGTTGCTTTGGTACTGGAGGCATGTAATGTGTAATTTACATGAAAATGAACCAAAAGGCAGGGCATAATTCATCATATGGAAGCATCACACAGTAATTGCACAGCTGTCAAAGAAATTATCCTGTAGTTCTCACTGAATTTTTCACTTTTGAGGACTGGATTTAGGAAATTATACTTTGGCTCAGGGCCACTTCACACATGACAGTTGCTAGTGATGCTAATGAACTTCCTGGGCTCAATAAGCTTACTCTGTATTCATATCAGTAGTACAGACTTGGTCAAATTTGCTACCCCACCCTCTCCCAAGCCACAATCTTACCTTTCTAAAAGGGAGAGAGTAGGTGTAGGAAATATGTCTCTAAGCAGAGGATAAAGCCCAAATAGCCTAGCACAGGGGGTCCCAAGCTTTTTGATCCTATGGACACTTTTGAAATTCTGACACAGTGTGGTGGGTGCAGCCACAAAATGGCTGCTATAAAATGGCTGCTGCAGGAGGTGGAGCCAGCCGCAAAAGGGTTGCCCCAGCTTACCTTCAGTCAGACAGTGAAGATCCTTGTGCTTCCGTGGCAGCTGCTGCTACATCAGTGGTTTGCCAATCAAAAGCCTTGCTGGGCAAAAGCTCCACCTGGCCCTGCCCACTTTCTAAAAGCACTTGGTGGGCTAGGGCTGTTGATTCGGTTAGTCCTGAACTGAAAAACAGCCGAATTTCCCCCGATTCGGCGGTTTTTAGTTTGGATGGAACTTAACTCAAAAAAGGCGGGAAAACGGGCAGCCGAATTCAGCGAGTTCAGGGTGTTTGGTGAATAAATTCGGGAAATTCGGGGTTCGGCGCAGCAGCATAACGGTCAGTTAGTAAGCAGCATTCTCCCGCGGCCAATCGGTGGCCAAGCTGGGCGCATTTTTTGGGGTAGAGCCCCCAAACTTTCAGCATAACTTCAGAGGACCCTTCTTGCAAGAACTCCCAAGTTTTGTAAAGATTGGATCAGGGGGGCAAAATATGGGCCCCAGAAGGTGTCCCCCCCTTAATATGCATTTTTATTCCATTTACAGCACACATTCATGCCATTCTGTGGCTGCAGGGGGTGCAGTTTTGGGGGTAGAGCCCCCAAACTTTCAGCATAGCTTCAGAGGACCCTTCTTGCAAGAACCCCCAAGTTTTGTAAAGATTGGGTCAGGGGAAGGCAAAATATGGGGCCGGGAAGGGGTCCCCCCACCCTTAATGTGCATCTCTGACAATGGGGGTTTGCAATTAGCAGAGCTTGCCTCCCACACCCAAAGCTCCCAGCCCCGACAAACAGCTGAGCTGCGGGGAGCAAGGGCGGGGCAGGTGCAAAGAAGATGGAACAGAAGACATCCACAGTAAGACCCATTTTGGGGCTTTTCTCTATAATTTTTCTCGTGTGTGTGTGGGGGGGGGAGCAGAGTCTGTGTGTGTGTGAGGAGGGAGCAGTTTCTGTGGGTGGGGGGGAGAAGCCAAAGGGGGCTTTCACCCATTCTGCCTGGGGGGGATGTGCCCCCTCCAGTCTCTCCCTGGTTTGAGGGGGGGCTTCAGTTGTGTGTCCTCAGGTTTTCCCTCATTCATAAGATTGGTTAAGTCTATTTTGATGCTTGTTCAAAACTGGTTTTCAAATTGTGACTTAAAGAATGCATTTGCCTGGTCCCAAGTCCGATGCAAAAGGGGAAATCCCACTCCCTCCTGCTCCTTATGCATAGCTAGCATGCTTCTGTCCCTTTCCATGGTTTGCAAACTCCCAGGCATCACGTGTTGCTTTGCATGGTTGCAAACGTGTTGCTTTGCATGGTTTGCATGGTTTGCATGGTTGCAAATGTGTTGCTTTGCATGGTTTGCAAACTTCTTCGCACCTGCCCCGCCCTTGCTCCCGCCAGCTCAGCTGTTTGTCGGGGCTGGGAGCTTCAGGAGTAGGCGGCAAGCTCTGCTAATTGCAACCCCCATTGTCAGAGATGCACATTAAGGAGGGGGGAACCCTTTCGGGGCCCATATCTCAGCCCCCCCGACCCAATCTTCACAAAACTTGGGGGTTCTTGCAAGAAGGGTCCCCTCAAGCTACGCTGAAAGTTTGGTACCTCTATCCCCAAAAATGCCCCCCCCCGGAGCCACGGAAAGGCGCAATTGTGTTTTTAATGGCTTTATTCGGCCCAATTTTCCCCCGAACTCTGGATCTCATGCCAAATTGCACGGACCCGAAGTGGGGGAGTTCGGACGAATTTTGACAAATCTGAATTTTACCGATTTTTTTTTTCAACAGCCCTATGGTGGGCACCAGAAAAGATGTCGGCAGGCTCCATGGTGTCCATAAGAACCATGTTGGGGACCCCTGACCTAGCAGATACTGGGGCAAGTGTTCAGTGGGAATCATGTGAAAAAGACACTATTTCTAGTCAATCCCTGAAGTTTTCTCCCATCATTAACAATTTCCATACAAATAGTTTCAGAGGGTAGCCATGTTGGTCTGCATTAGAACAGCTAGATTTGAGTCCAGTAGCATTTTAGAGGCCAACAAGATTTTCAGGGTATGCAT
This sequence comes from Euleptes europaea, assembly GCF_029931775.1. Taxonomy (NCBI): domain Eukaryota; kingdom Metazoa; phylum Chordata; class Lepidosauria; order Squamata; family Sphaerodactylidae; genus Euleptes; species Euleptes europaea. Next base: position 40,661,554 of record NC_079323.1, read on the forward strand.
TTTCAAGAGCCACTTTGTCAGATGCTACTGGACTCAAATCTAATTTCCATACAAGTTCTCTATTATGCTTTCTTTGGGCTGGTATTGCTTTTCAGTTGCAAATCCATGTGGAAGAGACTATGATTTAGCGCCTTTCTTTCTGAGTTGCCCAAAGCAATCCTCTACCTTTGCAATCCTGATAACACTTTCCTGGAAGTAAGGCCTGCTGAATAGACCTGAGAAAAATTCAGAGTAGACCTGATTAGGATTGCTCCCTTTGCCTGCTGTGCAACCCTGCTTGCTCTCTTTAGAATGCCAAATGCCTCTCATGGTCTTTCTGCAAATGATTGCTTGTAAAACAGGGACATTTTCTTTTATCTAAGTCATGTGGCAGAGAGGATTCCTTAAGGGAAGGTTATAGTCCTTAATTTCATCCAGATTGGATGAGAAGAAGCTATCGCTGGAAATGTGTGCCATATTTAATTTCAAAAATCAGTTTCAAATGGAAGTTTGGTTCATATTAATCCAAATTGATTTTTTTTTAAAAAATGATGGTATAATAATTATAATAAATAAAACAAAATTATTAAAGTACAAAAGAAACAGAAAAGAAATACAAGAATGTTGGTGCATGCCCCTATCAGTCACTCTAAAGATAACACCTATACTTTTGCAGAGTTCTAGAGAATATTATCTGAGGAAATGGAGCATGAATGAAGTATATATTCTTTCAATGAAGGATAACAAAGTTTTGGCTTTGGATGAAAACCCAGAGAGTTTTCTATAGAGCAAAAGGAGCTATTTTAGTGGTTTGTGAAGGCTTGATTAAATTATTGCAAGGATAGTAAAATTCTTTTACTTTTTGTTTTACAAGATACTGTTGGATGCTACATTCCTTAACCATAACGGGAAAATGAAAATCTTCTATGCTTATCATGCAGGTCCAATGTGTGAAATAAAAATGCTATTATTTGTCCAACTTTTTCCTATACACAAGTAATCTTATGTTGGAGTAGTATCGGTCAATCCTTGGGTGTGTTTATGTCATTGATCATGTGGGAATTATCATGGTGAGTGCGTCTTTAGAAGGATTTATCTGTCTGTAGTTTCTGAAAATAACCACAACAAATTCAGGTTGTAGAAAATGATTGGCATGAATCCTACCTTAAACTGGAGGAACCTCCAGCCTAAAGGGCTGTCCTCCAAATTAAATGGCTTTTCTGTTGGCAGAAACCTACTTAGCCTGGAGGAAAGCATCAGACTTTGCTCAGTGGAGTGGTAGGATGTGTGAATAATCCAGAGTTGCCAGGTTTCTCGTTATTAGCAGACCTCTCGCAAGCAACCCCATCTTCCAGATGCTGCTGCTTTGGGCAGTGGGTGATTTGGACTGACCTTGATCCCTTTAAGGGGGCAGGGGTGTTCCACTGACAGGCCTGGGGTGGGGGGAAGGGTTTCCAGATGCAGGTTAAGAGACCCCTCAAAATTTGGGACAGAGCCTGAGAAGGGGAGGGACCTGGCTGGGAAGTATGTTGCTATAGAGTCCACCCTCCTAAGCAGCCATGGTGTCCAGGGAAATGGATCTCTGCAGTCTGGAGACGAGCTCCCATCCTGGGGGATCCCATTTCTCCCATCGTCCCTTTAAGGGAGCAGGAGGGCAAAACACTGACTGGCAGCTCATCTGCCTAGTCCCACCTCTCTCCTCCTCTAGGCTGGTTCAGCTGCTGCGCTCAGTCCCTGTTCCTCTGGCCCCCTGATTAGCTGTGGGCACCCTGTCTGTCAGGGCCCTGCCACTGCCCCCCCAGTGCAGTGGACTGCCACCACTCCACTGGTACACACTGGCACACTGGCACTGGTAAAACCTAAAAAAAATAAAAGTCTTCCTTTCTCCTTCTGGCCGCCATGGAAATCTCTCCACAGGGAGCTGACCAGTGGTGCTGTTGTTGAGCTGAGGCTATCACAAGCCTCAGGATTGAGCTGTTAGTTACCAAAGGTATACAACTCTGACTTTGTGAGTTGTCCTACATGTTTTCTGCTGTTTATACCTTGAAAACATCTTTTGTTTGCAGTCTACAGACAAAATACCTTTTGTATATTGAAAGAGCTCAGTGGAGACTAAAACATAATGGAAAATGAAAGAAGTGAGAAAAAGAAATTAAATGTCACACCATGTTAGGAAAGGTCATACCATGTTAGGGGTCCAATACAGTGATTTTAATATCACTAAACAGAGCATAAAAGAAACTGTATATTTTTGGTTGCTTTACAATGATACTAAAAGGATTCTTTTCCCAGCCAATTTTTATCCCATCCTTCTATCAAGAAGATCAGGGAAGTGTGTGTAGCTCTTTTCTCTCCATTTTATTGTTCAAGAAACCTTGTGAGGTAGGTTAGGCTGCAAGAAAGTGACTGGCAAATATGAACCCTGCAAGCTTCACAGCAGCATGGGGATTTGATCCCAGTTCTTCCAACTACTTAGTTTGACACTGTAATCACTATGCAACAGCAGGTTCCGGTAAATATATTTTTTAAAGTTCTGTAAACTAGGAAAAGCACATTTTAAATGCTTTCCTAAACAAGTGTAATAAAAACCCAAACAAGAATATGGATAATCTAACAGTGTTCCTTGTTTTGAACATGGGAGACTCTGAAATCTAGCACATGTATTTATGGTTTTAGGGGGCAGTTGCCAGTTTGATAGATCTGTCATGAAGAATTAAGGTTCTCTGAGTTTGTTCCACTCTTCATCTCTCTTCTCCTGAATTCCAGGGTAACTTGCACAATTTCTAAATTTAATTCAGAATGGGAATGTTACATTTTGCAGTAGCCTTAACTTCTTTTTCATCTTGTTTGCCAGCAACATTACTGATATACAAGTACACATTGAGTAATCATTGCAAACAAGAAACTTTGATGCGTTAGTATGTATGAGTGTATCAAGCTTCTTTTTGTGCTTTTCTGGTATGCACATACACTCCACATTATGTTTAGTCAGCATGTATGTGTGCCTCAGCAATGCAGATGCAGAAGAATATATGAAGGAACTAAAAACACTGGAAGGAGGCTGTGGCAAAAAGTACATGCATTGCCCTCTGCAAAATATGAAGAAATTTTTTAAATGGAGGAATGGAAAAAAAAAACCCTAATGCATCTATTCAATTTTGGAATCCAGACCAGGTAATATCACATAGTAAATACTGTAGATTGTTTTGGATGACCATTTCAGAAGCATCACTAGAAGGATCAGGAAATTCAAGTCTTAAGCTGATTGGCCAGTGGTTCGTGGTGTGCAGCAAAATGATCTTCATGTTTTACTATATTCATAATTAAACCAATTGATTTTGATTTGCTGCCTTCCTCTTCAGTCTACTGATGATTGGTCTGTACCAATACCACCGCTACTGTCCTAGTCCATTACTGTCCTAGTCCATTACAGCCAGGTACCTTGGCATTATTAGAAAGAGAATCTCTACTTCTCCCCGGATGCAGACACTTTTTCTTACATGTCCGGGGCTCTATATTTCAGAGCATATGTTTTGGGAATGCCAATGATTTCCATTTTGGAAACAAATTCAATCATTAGTTAGATATTATTGGTTATGCAATACCATCTGAATCAGAAGTATTTTTACTTTTTTATTGTGATGGTTAGATGATATAAACTGGCCACAACATCAATTACAGTGGCAAGGAAGTGTACAGTAACTCCATGGGAAACTAAGACCTTGACTGTTTCATAGGAAACATCTAAACATTTCAGCTAAACATTAGGAAGAACTTTCTGGCAGTTAGAGCAGTTCCTCAGTGAAACAGGCTTCCTTGGGATTTTAAAAGCCAACCCCTAAAATCAACCCTACTCTGCCATAATCCGTGTGAACTAAAAGAAAAAGCTAAAAACGAGAAACTGTAACAATAAAATAGACTAACAAATTAACCATCATTAAGAGTCTATAATTATACAAGGACATAGGTATAATAGGCATAACAATTAAATCCAACTGTGGAAGGTCCAAAAAGCTTGGGACAGTTAACATTATTTTATTTTCTCATTAGTTAATAAATGAATTCAGAGCCTTACTAGTAGTCTTTGGAAATCTAGTGCTATCTAGGGGGTAAACCTCAAGTTATCATTGCAAACACCTCCAAAGTCCTTTTCACACAATGGATAGCCAGAACACAATGTGCACTTTCTAGTCCACTGAGTGTTTCAATATACCAAATGTTGAGTAGCATAACGTTATCAATCAAATATGGAGGTGTCTGTCCCTGATACACATAATGAATGCAATAAGAACAGATTTGTCCCCTGTCTCTGTGTCAGAAAATATGCAAACAATTATAATTGCCATTCCAAACATTCATAATTTAAAAAGGTCTGAATAAACCCATGGAATTATTTCTCAAAGCTACCATCATGAATATCTTGTATGTTTTCTTAAGCAGTATCTTCTGCAAAGAAGCCAGATCTACCAGACCTTTGGTTGTATAGTGACCTCTGTCTACCATGCTGTTAAATATCTTAAGGCTGGTGAGCCATACATTTTCATTGACTAGTAGAAGTCTCAGTGATGCCTAATGTACTTCTATGTTAATGTTAAATCCACAACCACTTTCAATGGCAGCTACCATCTGGCACCAATGTACTGTCAGACTGTTATATACATGATCAGAACTGGTACTGTTTCAAATATCAGTGGCCATGTGATTCTTTCAACATTTTGCTGTACTTGAATGCTAAATTCTTTTTCTGTATATTGTAAAGCAACTGCTACTTGATTAAAGTCATTGCCAAATATTATATTAATATAATTATTACTAGATTCATCTTTTCAGTAAACCTATTACCCAGGAATCATTTTTCTCTTGGGTTTTGCTTGGATATGCATTTAAAAGTGTGAAACAAGTGATGTGAGGAAGCAGATTATAAGCAGATACCTATATAAGACAGAAGGTTTGATTACTTAATTGGCTTACTTCTCATTGATCTAGCTGATGTGATATGTAATAATAACAACAACTATAATGCATTTCAAATACCCAGGTGGTGTACAAAAAAGAGAAAAAATAATAAGACAAACTCATTAAAAATTGAAAGAAGGCTACAGCAAATGGGAGTAGACCTATGAATGGAGAACTTGGTTTATTATGTATACATCCATTTCACAGTTTGTTGAACTGTACATCCATGAACTCATAAAGTTGAGTAGAAAATATTAGGTGAGCTGAAGAATTCAAAACAGATTAAAGAGGCTTCAGAAAAGAGGTGGAAAAACCAAATAGTACAAGATATAAGGAAAGAACAAGATATAAGGAAATACAAGATATAAGGAAAGAACAAGAATGATAGTTGCATCAGATAACAGAAAGGGCATTTCATAGATGTTACAGATGAAAAGTAACATGATTTAGCAACTTGGGGTATGGACAAAGAGAAAAGTAAATAATGATCCATGTTATGACATGAAGAGTAGAAGAAGCAGTAGAAATGCCCTTTCAGCCCCTGAGATAAAGTTACCACACATTGAGTTAAACTGCATTTATTAATGAGTAGCTGATTTGTATCCATACTAACCCTCCTTTAGTATTTCATTTACTGGGCTGCCAAAAGGCATGGCAGTATTACAGGCAATCCTACCTGGCTCAAAGCCTAGGTTTGTGTTTCTGCCACGTTTTGCTTTTCCTTGCCTATATACAAAAATGGCATGCCAAGAGGAGCTTAACATTTATCACCATCCTGTCAGCTGCACTGCAAATGGTCAGTCAGCAGAGGCTCCATTGGGAAGCTTCCCTCCCCCATTAAAAAATGCCCAACAGCCCATTCCTCATCTTTCAGTGGCCAGGGATGGCTTGACCGAGGCATCTCTGCAACACCTCCAAACCTGTTTCCTGACCGGCGAAAGGCTTTAAAAAACCTTTCACCAGCTTTTTAAATTTTAAAAGGGGCATTTTGCCCCATAGAGAACAGCAAGGCTGCGCCTGAAAACAAAGCAGGTCTTGTCTATTAGACAAGAGTGGGACTGGTCTTGTCTATTAGAAGAGAAAATATGGGGACCTTCAAGGACTTGTGGGGGCACCTCATTTAACCCTCCCCCACCATTTCCTCTTTTCTTTCAGTGAAAACCCTGTTTTTCTGCCTCCTTCTTTCCTTCCCACCCATGAGACAACCTATCTTAATCTGACCCCGTCTTCAGTTTTCCCACCTTGTCTGCTCCTGGCAACCTCTCCCTGGGTAAAGTCTGGCTGAGTTGTGTGGTGCCAGCCACCAGGCAAAGTTGCCCAGTGGGGATGAGCAAGGGCTTGTGGGGGCATATTATTTTCCCCTCCAACATTGTTTAGTCTTTTTCTTCACCTTTTCTTGCTTCCTTCTCTCCTTCCCACCCACCAATCAACCTATTTTTTATCTGCCCCCCTCATCTTCAGCTATATTTATACTTTACTTGCTTCATTTATATCATACCTTTCTCTACAATGGAGACTCAAAGCAGATTGCACCATTCTCCTCTCCTCCATTTTATCGTCACAATAACCCCGTGATCCAGGTTAGGCTTAGTGCGTGTGACTAGCCCAAGGTTATCCAGTTAGCTACCACAGCAGAGTGATGATTCAAACCTAGGTCTTCCAGATCTCATCTGAAACCACTGTACCATAGTGACTTTCATATGGCAGCTGCTGTTGAACAGTAGCAGGCAGGCAGGCAGGCTTGGATGAGTCATGCAAGTCAGATAGTAGCAAGTTAATCAGTGGTTGTGGCTAGACCCGGCCCTGATGAGTTCTCCCTCAAAGGCAAGAAACCAAGACTTGAAGGCTGGCAATACTGTTGTGGTTTCCTCAGAATGGTCACAGAGGACATTTGTTTATACAAGCTACAGGCAAGGCTTCTATTACTTGGGAGGGTTCTCCCCCCATTGCATTTTTTTTTTTAGATTTCAGATTTTTCTGCAAACCTGGGACTTTGCACAGGTTTGTAAAAAGATGTGTCTTGTCTGTTCATGGCTCCAATCTCTGGATTTAACTATCCATAGATTAGTCTATGCTGAGAATTAACATATTGATGAAAGAAGAATAATAATGATGGGAGCAGAAAAAAGTTTTATGTTGATTCAAACGTAATATGTAAAAACAACATCCAGAAAGAAATGGTAAAAAAAAAAAATCAGAACTCAGAAAGGAAGGAGTGAAATCGTACAAAGGACAGAAGAACTGAAGCACATCCTCATAGAAATTATAGAGTACCTTTACATGACACTGACATACATGATAACAATAATTCCATCCAAGTAAAGTTTAAAAAGGAGAACATGCCCTTGAATATAAGAATATATTAGAGGAGAGTGAGAACTATTATATGTGTATGTATGTAAAGTGCTGTCAAGTCTCAGCTGACTTATGGTAACCCCAACAAGGGCCTTTCAAGGCAAGTAAGAAGCAGAGGTGGTTTTCCATTGCCTTCCTCTGCAAAGTCTTCCTTGGTAGTCTCCCTTCCAAGTACTAACCCTGCTTAGTTTCCGAGATATGACGAGATTGGGCTATACCATGCCACCTTCCCTCCCAAACTTCTATATAAATTATTGTAAATCTTAATTTTAAACAAATCTTCAAAAGAGGAAGAGTCTGAATATAAGAAACCTTGAGAGATAAATGAAAAGGAGGCATCTGGAATCAGGGGGAGATTACATCCAGAGAAACTGAGACAGTACAGAGATGACAAGAGGACAGTATTTGCATTACACAAATTCATTCCACACTGAGCCATTGGGCTCCCCATAAACAAAAAGCTTAAGGAAATAAAGGTTTGAATAATTTGCAAAAGGTACTGACTGCTGAATGGAGAATTTGTTTTCCAAAACTTGGTCAGACTAGTCAGGTACAACACAGCTACACAGCTGTGTAGCTCCAGCTTCTGTTAAGCATTAAAATAAAAAACCACTGTTTGGCACTGCTTGTGTACTTCTATTTGAGCTTATGATTCGGGTCCATGACTAGGACGAAAAATAGATTAAAACTAGCAGCACATTCTGCACCCATCCAGAGTCACACTTTACATTATGAGCTAATGTAGAACTTCTCAGGGAAATGATGTTTGTCTTGTAATACACGCGAACCAGGCAAATTGGATTTCAAGCCAAGTAATTGAGAATTTCATCAGCATCACTGTATGAAAGCCAAGAATCAACATCTGTAAGGAAGGAAGAGTGAGGAACAGAAGGATGATAAATAACAGCATCACATCCATGGAAAGCATCCCCCCCCCAATGAAATTTAAAAAAGAAAAGGTAGGAAAAATTGGAACTTACTTGAGAAAAAAAAAATTCCAATGAAGAAGTTGTGCCAATAAGTTAAGGAGTATGGTAGAAGGAACATGGAACTGTAAGACCAGCGGTGTAATAGAGTTTGAGGAAAAGGGAAGAGAAGCATTGTATTGATGTGTTTGAAAAAAAGTAATGGAAGAGCATAGTGTTGTTGATTGCAGACAGCAATTTAACAAGCCACATGAAAAGAAAGAAGTAAAGCATGGAACATAATATAAGATTCGGCAATGAACCATGTAGGAAGACAATAAGGACATGGTGAATAACCAAATAAAGCACAGTATAAGGAAAAAGGGAAGTGGAAGAGAAGCCATTAATCTAGAAAATTCGGGTGGGGTGGAGAGGAGGTCTCTTGTTTGTTGCAGGCTGAAAATAGAACCATTATCAAAAACCAACTGTTACTTGTCTAGCACCCTCACTCCATATATTTAGAGGGAACGGATGAGACTGAATGAGAAGGTGCTAGTGGCATAGATGGTAAACTAGCACAGAAACATCTTAGTGCTGGTAGCCTGGCATATTTCAAGATGTAAAGCAAAAGGCAACAGCTACTCCCTAGAGAAATATTCTGTCATAGACTTGCATCCTACCTAAAATTTCCATTTCTATCTATGGAAGTACAACTTGCCCTCCCCAAACTACAATCTGAAATGCCCCTGACATGCTGCTACTGGGGAATGGTGGAACTGATGTCCATTGATGAGCATCCATTCAAAGAGCTCTGAAGGGAAACACAAGAAGATATTTCAAGAACTCCTTCCCCCATTAACAGCAGACAGGGTAGATGGTTGGGTTACAGATGACAACACAGAGGCCACACAAGATGTTCCAGCCTTCCCAGCAATTTCAGCAGACCTGCCTACATCAGAGCCAGCTCTTATCTCCTCCCCCCCCCATACCTGATTTTTGGAGATTCATGCCACACATTCAAGATGGATTGTAGGTCTCTAAAGTCCGTTGGCAGAGGCAGGCCTTTCTCCATTTCCTGTGGTTAGATTTACACAGAATGATGAGGTACAGACCCTTCACAGCTAAAGAGAGGTAAGATTTGATGCAGCTCCTATCTGGGGTCTACTGACGTTTTGGAGCACCTGCTGAAGCCACTTTTAACCACTCACCCTTTTCAAGATGTCCACAATGCAACACAGCCAGAGTGGGTCTCATGAAATTTTACTCCAGTCTCATCGTACTGAAATGGTGGGTCCACAAGTTCACATACATAGGGAAGATATAATGGAGGACCAAGTCTAAAAACATCCTTATTAGGAAGCTGAATATCAAGAGTTGTCTGGTTTGATTCCAATACTAGGTCTTTTCCAAAGTGAGAGTCACGCAAAAGGGCAGCAGAACCTCCACAAACCTCACACACCAGGCTACTAACAGAACATCTGGGCTGGTTTCCAGAGATATTTGCTACAAAATGAGAGAAGAACAGCACTTACACTGCAGTCCTAAGAAAATTTATATCCTTCTAAGTCTGTTGAAGTCAATGGACTTAGAATGTTTTTTTCCAGATTTGGATACATTGAAACTGAAAAATATTGGTATTCCTGATATACCCAAGTTCCAATATCAGTATAGTATTCAGATTCAGGTTTTATTGGGGGGGGGAATATTCATCTCCATTATAGCCTATGGGGAAGTTATAGGGAAGTCTGGGGGGGGGCTGTTTTTTAAACTAGAGGCATCAAATTTGCAGCTGAGATGCTAGTGCCTGTCCAAAGAATAACCCACAAGAAGATTGGACGAGGGGCCCAATTCTATTGGCCCCCAAAGGAGGTGCCCCCATTTATCCTAAATTATGTCTGATGGGAGAAAAACAGTCATTTTTCCCTTCAGGGCAAGAACAAAGAGGCAGGTCTGCAACAGCCAGAGATCAATGCCTCCCATGCCAAGAACAAACACAAGCCCAACAGAACCAAAGCAGAATCCAGGAATCCATAAGCCAACGTGGTAAACCCAATAAAACTAATTTCAAATCAGAGAACCCCAACAAAACAAATTCAAGCGGGGGGGGGGACTTTTGCCAACTCAATAGAACCAATATGTAACAGAGACATCCAGCAAAACCCAGGACCAATGTAGCAGTGCAAGCCTAACAGAACCAGTGTCAAACCAGAGAATCCTGGCACTAATTATCCTGCCTAGCACTCGCCTAATTAGTGAGGAACACAAGCCAATTGTAAGCATACGGATTGCCAATCTCCCAGACTGGTTATGGCATCCGCAAACAGCCTACGTGTGCGCCCTGTTCCAGCTGTGCGTCTACCCTAAACGCTACAGGGAAGGCTAACGCGCACGCCAGTGAAACTGACACGACCGCTCCTGTGTGTTCTGAGCAGCTGGCAACTGAGAGACCGAGGCCAGAGCAACCTCCAGAGAGCCTGAGAGACGCCATGTTCCTGGTCATCTCCTTTCCAGCAGAAGCCATGTCAGCAAAAGCATACAAGCACGTAGCCTGCATCTGCATTTCCCCTCCATTGCAACATCGAACGGCTTAAGCTAAGCCATTCACAGACATTAAGATAACGATGACTCGTTCTGCCAGCTATGCGAGATCGTGATCTCTGGACATTATTATGATTGTGCCTTTTGTTTTAGGATCGTTAAGCCCATCAGCACGGATCTCCCGGTTCCTCCTGGGTTGCACAAGCCACTGGAATAAGAACAGATTTCCAAATTCCAATGTACACACCCCGGCAGCCAACCATTAAGGTCTTTTGTCACCTTTTTGTCACTTGGGAACCTCGAAGGGGTAATCCTATCACCCTTCCCCCACAGAAACAGTATATCTGGGGTGCCCACAGCCCATAATGTTACCTTAGGTCTTTCCTGGCATCTTTGCTGTTACTCTGTTGGTTAAGGTTTTGCACAGCCTGACCACGCTCCCTCCCGCCTCGCTGGCCAAGTCCACGGGAACCCCTTGCCCTCACCTTCTTATATTTTCTACTATCTCAGTCTACGGGAACTTGGACAACTCCTCATCTAGAAAAGGTGTAGTATTACCCCACCAATGATCTCCTGCTACATTGGCATCTGTCTCTACTCTACTTTCTTTTGAATTCTTAGAATCTGTGTATGTTTGTGTTGCACCACTGAATGCTTGAAAACATAAACTCTTTTGATTTGGATTCCATTGTCTCTGTTGTCATTTTAAAGGTCACAAAATACTGGCTCTGGTATACAAAGGTTGCTCCCACTTTATAAATATTGTAGTTTCTGATTGCTCAAGCTAATTTCCCCATTTAAAGAGCAATTCGGCTAACACCAACACTAAAGTTTCATTTGCACTTTTAAAACAATTCCTAACACACCCTTATTAAAAGTAGCCTCCATTTTTGGTATTTTTCAGGGGTGTGTGTATTTATTTATTTATTACGAGTATGGAAAAAGACGGCAATAAAGAGAGCCAAATAAGTTGATCCTGAATACTGACAATCCCCCCCCCCCAGCATTATTTGGGCTGCTTTGGCCCTGCTGCCATTTTCCCCTCCCTCCACTTCCCTCCCCCCTTACTAACCTGCCTCTGAATCAATTCCATGCTGCTCTGATTCTCAGGGATCACGAGAATCGGGGAGGCATGGAATTAATGTAGGTCTGTGCTGTGGGTCTTCTTTGGCCCTGGAGAAGACCCACAGCATGGATCCTAATGAAGTCCATCCCGCCCAGGTTCCCTAGAATCCAGGGAAGCCTGGAGGGGTGGACTTATTTTAGATCCGTGCTGCGAGCCTTCTCTGGTTCCCAGAGAAAGCTGGCAGCATGGATCTAAGAGAAATCTATGCCAAAGCAGTTTTCAGGTTCAGGTATTTTTTTGGGGATGGGTTCATTAACCTTTTTTTAAAAAATCAGGGTTTTCTGGATTTTTTGAGAATTTCCTGGTTTGATAAACCTGAACCCAAAAAATACCAGTAAAACATTTTTTTGCGCAGCCCTACGATGGTCCTGTTAGTTCCTGTGCAGCAACAGTTATCCAAAGAAAGAGACAAATTATACAGGCAGGAAGACACACACAAACATAGGTACATATATAAAGAATACATTATAAGCCTCTTTGTAAGCCCTATAAGCAGGACATAAATATTTATAATAAGTAATACTAATAATATATACTGGTGCATACGCCACAGGTAGGTTTTGAAGAAAACCACACACAGTGCTATGATTACCTCCCCACCTCCCGCTCCATCTGGAGCTCAATATAATTACATGGGCATTTTCCAAGTTTCAGATGTAAGATACAAATCACTCCTTCATGGGAGAATGTACATCTAACATTCTGTAACAAACAGTCTGTGCCCATCAGCAGTGCTTTCAGTCATAACTTTCTCTCCGTAGCTGTGAAGAATTAGCAACATAATCTGTTTCTTACTGTAGGTCCTTGGCATGCCTATAATACAAATAAATAATTACTCCCTTTGGGTTGGTTCTCAGGAAAACTGGGCGAAGCCTGTACCCAGCACTGGAAAAATTATGAGGTATTAAAGCCTCTTGTAATAATGGCATAGTGAATATATCACTTATATAGTGTTTTCTGTCTTCTAAGCACTTTCCTAACATTAGCTAATTAAGTGTAATGACCTCTAAATCTGGGTTGCTGCTAGCTAGCTACCAAATGAAACAGCTGTGCTGTCTGATAGACACAGTTGTACTTTACAGGAGCTGTGCCCCTGTTCCATTTCTCTAAACATGGCATATGCCACTTGCTGAATTGCTCAGGCTGAATCATGTTTGCTTCAGAAACATGAATAACACCATTGATTTTTAATGGGGGAAGTTGGATAAATAAAGCAACCCATACTTGGCTCAAAGCACAGTGGGTAGAAAATTGCTGTGCTGAAACCACAAATTCACAGCCTGTTCTCATTGGCTTGTAATCCACACAACTTGTGATCTACCAAGAAAAAAAGGCAGCCCACCTACCTTGTACTTTTCCATTCCAGATCCAGATATTTATTTAATTTAAGATATTTCGACCCCATCTCTTAGCGTATCAATCTTGAGAGAGATTCCAATAATTATTGAAATGAAATATCAATAATAATAAAATTACAATAATTAAAGAACCACAATAAACCAAAGACCCCTCATAAAATCTTAAAACAAGTATGAAATCATAAAACAGCTAACAGCATTATCTAAATTGAGGGGAAGCACTGAGAAAAAAGAAGAAACTCAACGAAAAGTTAACAAACAAAACAAAGTCGGGGCGGGGGGTAGAAAAGTTTTGATGCCTGGCAAATACTTGGAAGAGTTTAGACAATTTTCCTCTGACATGTTGATGATTTTCTACAAAAGACTTAAATAACCAAGTGGGGCAGTGATCTGAATTGCAGAAAATTGGTTTTACAACCCCCAAGACTCTAGCCCTATTTACATGTTACGGTGAACTCACATACATCCTGCACGTACATGTGTACATTTCTTCATACAGACATGTCTAGGCTACATGAAACTATACACGGTACATTTTGTCAGCAGTGCTGATTCTGTGAACTTAGGCAGATTATGAGAGGGAGGGCAGGAAGGGTTGTGTCATTGTTTGGATCTTGTGGCCTTTTCTTACATGCCCTGGCTAATACAGAACACCACTTTGGGGTCAGGAAGCAATATTCCTCCAGGCCAGATGGGCCAGGGATCCTGGAGGGTTTTTGTTGCCATCTTCTGGGCATGGAGTAGGGGTCACTAGTGGTGTGGGGGGGGGTAAATGTGAATTTCTGCATTGTGCATGGGGTTAGACTAGATGACCCTGGTGGTCCCTTCCAACTCTATGATTCTATTATTCTTCCTGGTGGTATCAAGGCATCAAACAAAAGCAGTCCTTTGGGGCATGTTAATCAGGGTTTACAGTTAGATTTATTTGGTGCTGCTGTTTTGGTCTTTGGCCTCCATGTGTTGATTAGTTCTGTTGTAGACTGGTTTTGTTTTGAATTGTGGTTATATATGCCTGTAGGCAAGGGGTGAGAGTTGTAGGGTTGCCAACCTCCAGGTAGTAGCTGGAGATCTCCTGTTATTACAACTGATCTCCAGCCGATAGAGATCTGTTCACGTGGAGAAAATGGCCGCTTTGGCAATTTGACTCAATGGCATTGAAGTCCCTCTCCTCCCCAAACCCCTTCTTCCTCAGGCTCCATCCCAAAAACCTCCCGCTGGTGGTGAAGAGGGACCTGGCAACCCTAGAGAATTGTTAAATAAAAGATCAGGCTAAAAATGTTACAAATAAATAAAATATGCCTATGATGGCACATGTAAATGAACAAATCAAGTAACTGAAACTAATGAGCAAGCCAGGGCTGGCCAAAGGGTTTTTGGTGTCCTAGGAGGCCCACATCTTTCGCACCAATCCCACCATAACCTGGGTGTCCCCCCAACGTGGCATGGAGACACCACACCCCAGGTGTTCATTGAACTGGGAAGGCAAGGAGACCCCACTAGCTGGGCAGCATGCCTGCTCTTCCTTCCTTCTCTGTCAAGTGACAGATGGTACTGAGGCTGGGAAGGGAGTGATGACAGGGAGGCTGGATAAACACACCCTGGCATCTAGCACACCGCTGATCATGTGGCTCACTTGGGGGGCAGCATGGGGGCAGCAATCGCCACAGCTGATCTGGCCCTGGCTGGGACTCACCCTGAGCCTCTTTTGACAGCCCCACACCAACTCCCTAGGCAATCCCTATTAGACATGCCAGCACTGTGGAAAGTGGATCAAGCATACGGGCAAGTCATGCCCATGCTCACTGGAATTTATGGCTACTGAACCATGGACATCTACATGCTGGCTATGTAAAAGTACAGTCTCCTAGCTGTCTTCCTTAGTGTTGTATGCCAGTGTGCATCTGTTATGTGACATTTGTCATTTTCTCTATGATGTACTCCATGGGGCACCCTAATCCCTTCTTTCTCAGAAGCATCCCCAGATTGTAGCCATAGATCTGGAACATTTATTCTATCTATGCAATACAAAATGAATGTATAGAAAGCACACAACACAACCCCGATTTTGGTACTCGGCAGCCCATTGGTTTTGACAAGTCTAAGCATGCCTAACAGTGTTGGATTAGGATCTAAATCTTCACATTTCAGTTTATAATCTTTCATACTTTGAGGAGTGTCCTGCACTCTTGCTCTTTTGTCTTTCATCAAAAAGAATTTCCCTGCTATCTTTAACTATTTCTTTCCTATTGTTAGGAGCTTTTATTTTCTCGCTTTCCATTCACTCATCACAAGCTCATGTCCTGGCTTCATATTGATTTTAAATATTAGTCACTCCAACACTAATTTCAAAGAATAAACAGAATTAGTTTCAAAAGCAGCCCTCTAATTATGCAGCAGATTATTAGCTAATATATTACTAAAAGATATAACTGGAAAAAAATAGATTCCCTGCATTTAAAGAGGCAGGGTAGCCATCTGCTTCTCTAGCACTGACACAGATTTTTTTTTTCTGCAAACTGTAAATGCTGCAAATAGCTTTCATTTAAACTGAAAGGAATCTGTTTTGACAAAACACAAGGTGACAGAACCTCATTTACATCGTGACAAGTTGTACTACGATATTTATTCACAATTATTATGTGTTGATGAATATCTGTCACATAAACACAAGTTTACCAAACATTAATTTCCCCCAATTACCAGTGGGAAATCATGTATAAAATAAAATGTAGTATGCAACATTTCTAACACCTTAGTTATTTTTCCCCTAGGCAAAATCTACACTGCCATTTACATTTTACTGATATTATTCAGTGTCTATTAAAATGGTAAGCATAATAAAAAACTGTGATCATCAAAGATTTATGAAGTAAGAGAACAAACAGCTCTAATGGGAGATAGTTTTGAGATAAAGGAGGGAAATGGATGGTTGACAGAATTTGTAGTGGAATATAATATAAGAAACTTATACCTGCATTACTATTGTTGTCTCAACAAAGATAAGAGTTAAGAGATTAGAAGTGCATTCCTAGACAGTTACCTTCTTCGAAGTTCTTTGAAGTCAATGAGTTTAGAAGGCTGTAACTCAGTTTACAGTGGCTCTGCTAGGAAGATATCATCTGGTAGCTATTTATGGCTGATATTAATCAAACTCATAGGCCAGCATTGAAAGTTGCGATTCGCGAAGCACATGAGAACAGCCCTGTTAGATCGGACCAGGGATATCAAAAATGGTCCCCATTAGGGCTGTTGGGGAAAAAATTCGGTAGCATTCGGGTTCAGGTTTATTGGCCATTTTTTCTGGGAAAACGCGAATGCTGAATTTCCTATACTGGTAAATATAGGAATTCGGCTTTAAATTCAGGTTTCCTGAAAAATTCAGCCATTTAAACCCTGTGGGGCATTTTTGAGGCTTTTCATAGCTCCTGGGGGGGTGTTTTTCCAAGTAGAGGTCCCAAATTTTCAGGGTAGCTAGAAGGGACTCTGATTGCAAGAACCACCAAGTTTGGCAAAGATTGGGTCAGGGGGTCCGGAGTTATGGTGTCTGGAAGGGGTCACCCCCATCCTCCTCCATTGAAAAGCATTAGTAAAGTGGTTGTGTTCAGATTTTTTAGTGTGATCTTTGCAATGTATCTCGATGGAGCAGCTGGGCTTTAAACAGTGGGAAAGTTCACCGGGCTCCTCCATAGAGATAGAAAGATGTGGTGGGTCAGTTCAGGAAGGGAAGCAGAAGAGAGAGAAAGCATACTCTTCCTGCCTTGACAAGGAGATCTAGGGATTTCAGCATAAGCAATGATGGAAAAGGTTCAAGAGTGGAAGTAACTATGAGAATGAAGGACTTGGTATATGCTTCTTATATGCCCAGATTGACTTGGGTGTGGATGGGGGTGCAGTGCCATTGGCCAAAACTGGTGCAGAACCACAAAACTGAACCACTGGTGCAGAACCACAAAACTGGTGCAGAACCACAATGACATTAGGCCCAAACTTCAGGATATAGCTTCCCATTGGTAAAGTCTGGATTGTACTGTGATTGGTTCACTTTAGGATACTGAACCTTATTTGTGAAAGTAGCTGAGCTACTATCAGCTACTTTGAACTTTCGAATGTAAGGAGGTACTAGTAAAGTGTACATAGGTATTGTGATGGATAAAGATGTCTTCTTGCAAAAGATTGAATTAACTTGAGTGGTCACCATTGAGGAGAAATGTGGGATATAAATAAAGTAAATACATACTTCTTCCACACTTGTGCAAGGTGTGTTGTCACTGTAGAAAAATTTCTTGATTATCACTTTTCATATTTTAAGATTAGGTGTGTTTATTTTAAACTGGGCAGAAGATATATCAGCACTTCTTTGGAATAAGAGGCAGTAGAATGAAAATTTCACCTGAGAAATTCTGAATTCCATCCCCCACAAGCTCGCAGAAAGGCATACTGGAGGGCTGTTATATGCTGATGACACAGTTATACTCTCTAGAACAGTGATGGCGAACCTTTTAGAGACCAACTGCCCAAACTGCAACCAAAACCCCACTTATTTATCGCCGAGTGCCAATGCGGCAATGTAACCTGAATACCACCCCCAGAGGGGGCCCAGAGGGAGAGGCTAGGGTTGCCAAGTTCCTCTTTGCCATGAGTGGGAGGTTTTTGGGGTGGCGCCTGAGGAGGGCGGGGTTTGGGGAAGGACTTCAGTGCCATAGAGTCCAATTGCCAAAGTGGCAATTTTTTCCAGGGGAACTGATCTCTATTGGTTGGAGATCACCTGTAATAGCAGATCTCCAGCTAGTACCTGGAGATTGGCAACTAGTTCCTTAGTGTTTTCTCTCTACATATCAAGACAACTGGAAAGGTGTTTGGAGGATAGCTTGTGGGCACTTCAAAGGTGGAATAGGACTGCACGCCCCTCCGCCCGCACAGACCCAGAGGGTGCCGGAGAAGCCGCTGGAGGGAAAGAAGGAAGGAAGGAAGGAAAGAAGGGAAGGGAGGGGGAAAGGGAAGGAAGGGAGGGAGAGAAAGAAAGAAAAAGAGAAAGGGAGAAAGAAATGGAGCAAGGGAGAGAAAGAAAAGGACAGAGGGAGACAGAAAAAGAAAGAGGCCATTTATACATGGGAGGTTTTGCCTTGGATTTGCCACTCGGTGGGGCGCGGCGGCAGGCTTGTGAGAGGCGAGCAGGGTGGGGCAGAGGGCGCCTCCTTCACACCCACCGACCAGCCATGCCCCTCCACCCGCACAGGCCCAGAGGGCGCCGGAGAAGCCGCCGGCCATGCCGAGTGTGAGCGCTCAGCTTCTGTTCCCCGCTCTCCCACCCGCCTGGCTGGCTGCGCACGCTCCAGCGGCGGCAATGGCGGCAGCTTCTGTGGGAGAGTCCGGGGGCCACTGCCAATGATGTCGGAGGTTCCCCACCCTTGGGCTACAGCCTCCCCCATCCGGGGTGGGGCAGAGCCGGAAAGGCCAGCGGCTTGGAGGAACCGTGCGTGCCGGCAGAAAGGGCTACGCGTGCCGGAAGTGGCACCCGTGCCATAGGTTCGCCAACACGGCTCTAGAACCACCATAGGGCTGAGAAGAGACCTCAAGAGGTTAGCAAAATCTTGGGATGAGGAATATTTCACAATTAATTATCAGAAAACCAAAATTATCGCTTTTGGGAAAAATCAGAAAACTAGGTTATGGGCACTCAAGGGGCATCAGATAGAGCAAGTGACCAGTTTTAAGTACCTGGGGGTTGTGGTTCAAGCAACTGGATCTAAAACTAACCATTGTAAACATGTGGCAGATCAGAGAGAAAGATCTGCAAATAGTTATTCTTTCTTAGTAAGGCTGACGATATCTATTCTTGTATTTTTATAATGCTGGTCAAATGACCATAATAAATTGAATAGAATTGAATTGAATGAAAATTTTGTCTATCCTAGTGTTAAGTTGGGATCAAGTTGGAAAGCCTATTCACATATATTCTGACCATGCATGGTGCTGCAATGTCTGTATGAGCCACTATAATCTAAATGCAACCACAGTATATATTACTTTCCCCAGTTTTGATCACTGACTTTTGTTCTGCTATCTGAAAGTAAAAATGTATAAATAAACCTCCTTTCTCTCCATATAGATACTGTCAAGCAATTTTATACTTCAACCCACATGCTGCCTCTTCTTCTTTTGTCTATTGACACTTGAAACAGTAATTATGTTTGAGTGGAAAAAAAACAGAAATAAATTATGCAGAGAGATGCTTCATAAAGTGAGATAATAACAGCATTGGGGGCAACAGTATGTTGACAAAAATGAGCATTCTGCTTTATTAGCAACTCTGAGAATATATATTTTTGTCATTGTTAATGTACTAAAATACAGCAGGTGCTTTACTCTGCAGATGTTTCTCTCTAAAATGTAACAAGCCTATAAAGAGTGTTTATAAATAATGAGGTAAGGATTGGCCATTACAAGAGAAATATGAAGATCATAAAGTGTGCAGAACCACAGTTAAGTTTATTAGGAAGGAGGAATCTCTCCCCATTCTGTTGCGAAGCAAGCAAAACTTATAATTAATCAGCCATATTGGAATCTCTCTATAAAAAACCAGTACCTAATATACTGTCACAGTCCAACATGAAAGAGCTCACTGGAGAAGGATATGCAGTTAAGATTATATGTGGTTCTCAGGGAACTGGGTCACCAGAAGTAGAGAATCATATCCTCCAGCATTTCACAGATAAAAATAGGGACATGCTTGTTTATATCCCTATTGTCATATCAAGTATAATTTCCCAAGCCCTATCCTTCCCACTACACAGTCAAATCAATTAACATCACTGAAGGCTTTTCAGTACTTGCTGTGTGGAGAACTAATTTATTCTGCAATATTCCTGTCCTGTGGTTTAAAAACCAAGTGGCTGGTTACTATCTTGGTTAAGTCACTAGAAAAATAGAATGTTACTACAATTCAGAAGTTCAAAATAGCAGCAGTGGGTGAACTAATCTTGAGTGTTGAACAAGGTAAGTTCATCTGTGAAACAGGTTATCTGAGAAATCTGAAGTATCCCTACTCTGGTCAGTTAGGTTAACAAAGGATCACAAGATCCTGACAAGAGGTTCTCTGGGTTAGTAGAAAGGCAGACCAGGGATTTCAGATCTCCCCTGTCTTGAATGGGGTTAAACTCCCCTTGAAAAAGCCAGGTTTGCAACTTTAGAGTGTCAGCAGTCACCTTAGAAAACCAGGTGGTTGTTGTGGCTTGGACTGTGTTTCCCCAGCTCCGGTAGGTGCGACAACTGTGTTAGTTTCTGTGTCAGTCATATCTAGCCACACCCTTAGTTACATCTAGACTGCGAGCTCTTCTAATGTTAGATGCAGGGGTTCCCTATGCTTACTCCTTTATGTTAGGCATTTCCTTAGTACAGCCGCATTCTGATTTACAAGCCATTTCCATGGTGATCTACAAACTCAAAAGCTGAGTGCCTCTCATACATCCCATACTTATATGTATATCCCAGAAATGCAAAAAGCAGATACATTAGTCACTTGAACGTGCACATTTTAAATGCTTCTTAAACTTTGTGACGGTGCCTGCAAGCAAAGTAGGAATGAAGACTTTACTGGGCCCTTTCTGTCTCTGAAAATCTTGAGTTCTAAAGCTAAGCCACGGACCCATGAAATGTTGGGAAACACAGGTCCAGAATCTCACAAGTGC
Source organism: Euleptes europaea (assembly GCF_029931775.1). Classification (NCBI taxonomy): domain Eukaryota; kingdom Metazoa; phylum Chordata; class Lepidosauria; order Squamata; family Sphaerodactylidae; genus Euleptes; species Euleptes europaea. Next base: position 40,682,459 of record NC_079323.1, read on the forward strand.
AACTTGAAGTTGTTTGCCTCTTCTGCTCCTCCTGCACAGTCTTTCCTCTCCCCACAGGCTATGAACACATTTTTTTTAGTAAATAAATTTGAAATAAATATAGTTAGCCGAAGCACTACAGGCTGCAACACTTTCCGTTTTCCCTTTGTCTTACAATAGCAGTGAAACAGAAAGTTTTTTTGGTACTTTGTGTTCATGCCAATGTACAGCAGATGTTGTTTCCTCAAATTAGCTTATAATTTCTTTCATAATTCAGTCAGAACAGCCCTTCAATTTATAGTTGGGAACTAGATTTAATGTGGCACATAGTCCTCATAATTATGTAACAAAGCTGCACTTTGCTAGAAGAAACCATGACCATCAATCACTCTGTTTAGTATGTGTGCAACTTAATCTTCTGTTGTGCCAGCTGCACATGGTTCAGCCAAATGCACAAAGGATTTGTTAGGTTTCCATAGAGTGAAGTGTAAATCATTAGTAAGATAGATAATAGAGAGGCAGAGAATTAAAGTAGGCTATTAGGTAGCTAAACAGAGTTGAACTGTCTTGGACTCAGTGATTAAAGGCACTGCATGCAAAAGCAAAACTGAGCTTGCAAAAGTATAGTGGTTTCTTTTCCTTCCTCTGAAATGAATTGCAGTGATCAGATGGCAATTTAAACTGTGCAATTAATATCCAAACTCACTGAGATTAAGGAAATTATGGCTAGATTCTGGGTTCAGTGCACGATATTACAAACAGGGATGTGCAAAGCCTGTCAGGTCCAATTCAAAAGACAAGCTAACCTTACTAAATGGGACATGTGCTAGTTGTTTGATTTATTGTTCTGGTTACTGAATTGTTTCCAACAAAGAATCCGACCATGTGCAGAAATGCCAAGCGTGGACATCAGATGCTGCTATTTTTTTCCTGTCTCCACCTGGGCCAAGCCCCAATGCACACAGATGGGTCAAAGATGCCATCAATCTGTTTTGGCATAGGCTTCCCAGCTCTAGATTGGGAAATACCTGGGGATTTTGAGGGTGGAGCCTGAGGAGAGCAGGGTTTGGGGAGGGGAAGAACTTCAGTGAGAAATAATGCCATATAGCCCACCTTCTAAAAAAGTGGCCTTTTTCTCCAAGTGAATGGATCTTTGTCACCTCAAAACCAGTTGTAATCCCAGAAGGTCTCCAGCCATCACCTGGAGGTTAAAGACAAACACAAGCACTGATGGCTACTAAACATTACAACTTACATTTTATCTGTATTTACAATTCATTCCAGTTATATAAACTGAATTCCATTCATAAAGCAAAATACAATTAAGTCCCGAAGCTGTAAGAACGAAACGCCACAGGGTAAATCAACCCCGATGTGTGCTGGCTTGAAGCGTCACGGGCAGGCTAAAGGAGCCGTGTGCTGATTCAGCATCAGTAAGGCAAAGTAAGTGGCAAGCAGATTCTTGGCTGAAATTATATTTTGTTTAGAAGATCCTTCCGGATTTGTTTAATAGGCAAGGCTATCTGGAACAAGACACTTTTCACCTTTAGAATATTTTTCCTTTTGAAATTTATATTTGGCCCAAGATAGGGTTCCGGTTACATTCCTATTTCGCTGAAGCTTTGTCCATTGGGCTGTCAGAAGGCATGAGATGAATATTTATCTCTGAATAATAATAATAGTAACGAGACTTAATTTTGTATAATGGCATATGGCTAATTAAACATTGTACATATAATTAAACAACAAGGAGTAAAATACATACCAATTGCCAGTGAATAGTATCACCTTGCATTTGATTGATTTACCCGGTGTCGTTTTGTTCTTACAGCTTCGGGACTTAATTGTATTTTGCTTTATGAATGAAATTCAGTTTATATAACTGGAATGAATTGTAAATACAGATAAAATGTAAGTTGTAATGTTTAGTAGCCATCAGTGCTTGTGTTTTTCTTTAAACTCTGTTATATAAGCACGAGGTATTTTTTGGATCACCTGGAGGTTGGCAACCCTGTTTGGCATTCCTGGTCTGAGCCAAGGCATAGTGAAGACCAGCTTTTGTTGCTGATTCCAGTACTTCTGTAAAGCAAAGGAGGAGTTTCTTATACTTCTATTTGTTACTGAAAAATAATTCATATTAAGTCCACTTCATAGCGACCATATGTATTTATTGCTACACTGAAGCAGCAACATAAACTGCCACCAAGACCCTAACCCAATGATATGTGAGACCTTCTGAATGGGTAGTATCAACTTCCACACCTATCTGTTGGATAACAGTAGCCACGACATTAAAAACAACAACAACAACCAGTGTGCAATAGTGGTCAAAGGGTTAAACTAGTTCTAGGAGACCAAAGTTCAAATCCTAATTCAGCCACGAAGCAAACAAACTATGCAATTTTATGTACGTCTATTCAGAACCGAGGGAAGGAAGGCAGCATGATATAGCCTGATCTTGTCAAACCTCAGAAGCTAAGCAGGGTTGGTACTTGGAAGGGAGACCACCAAGAAAAACTTCCAAGGAAGACAATGGCAAACCACTGCTGCTTCTCACTTGCCTTGAAAGCTCCTTGCTGGGGTCGCCATAAATTGGCTGTGACTTGATGGTACTTTAAGTACACATTCAGAACCGAATCCCACTGTGCTGAGTGGGGTTTACGCCCAGATAAGAATGCACAAGATTATAGCCCCAGTGACTCTGGGTCACACCTTCTCTGACATCCTAATCCTAATCTAATCACCATGTCCCACAACCCTGATCACCAGTGAGAAGAACAACCTGTTTGCTTGTCTACTGTCTGTCGCAAATGGCTGTCAAATACCTTTGCAGCCACTCAGTAGCTGTGGTTGTGGAGTCTGGTTGCTTGTGGTGGTGCAGCTTCATGGTAGACATACTGACGATGGGAGAGAGTTGCACATGTTCGATTGTCAATTTATACCGTTAGAAAGAAAGCCCTATTTGGTAAATGAACTAGATTTGTTTACATGAGACCAAGAACTCTGACTTCTCTGTTGTGTATTTGGTTGCCATGTTTTCTTTCTGTGGTGCCCATATGAGAACTAAATCAAGTCACTAATGACTACAATGAAAGCCAGTTTAATAAAGAAATTATGAGTGCTATTAGCACAAAATTTGTATTATTGGAACATTTCGTACATGTATGATTCTTCTCTGTTCCAACATTTTCACTGCTTACCATATAACTAGTTCTCTTAATAATCTTTGCAGAAACATTTTTTTGAAAATTCAGAGGGTTTTTTTTTTTTACATGAGTGGCTATGCAACATTAAAGTACTTTTCTATTTTCAAAAAGCTGAGATAAATCCATACTGAAAAAATAAGAGCATTAGAAATGATACAGCTTCCTCTGGTGAAGTGCAATTTGTGACCAAGTTTCTTTCATATGCCTTTGTACCTGCCTGAAATTTCAACATCCCAACATCATTGAAATAAACAAAGAACCATGGCAAAGTCTGAGTGCTTCAAGTGAGTTGTACCTGAATGTAAGAAGCTCTTAGCTCAATAAACTCAGGTACCAAATTCTGATTACAAATTTAATATTCATCAACCTATGCTTTATTTAAAACTTTGAACAATAATAAAAGATTATCACGGAGACAAGGTCTTATCTGCCAGCTCATGTTACCCTGAGCTTACAATGAACGATACAGCACGCATGATTAGCCTTAAAAGGTCTCTATGGTGATTTTCTTTTTTAATGAACTGGTTGGATTTCATTATAAGACAATTGTATGGAGGTTTCCACAGATAAGCCTCGGTCTTCAGGGTTTGTGGAACTGGCAAATTGTAGGACTTCTCTCCCCTTTCCTTTTTTTAAACTAAGAAAGGAAATCTGCATACCTTCTTCCCTGCTAAATGAACCATGGACATTAATTTGAAACTTTCTATGATCTAGGGAGAAAGAAACACTGCTAATGGGGAAGTATTATGTGATTATGAAGTTGATTGTCTAGCGAAGGAAAGTCATAAAGAAAATTCCATTCGCAAATCCCTGAGGGGGAAAGATGTGAATATGTGTTTGATCTAGACATGCCTCTGTTGAAATGGATGAATATATGCGGCTGTTCAAGGAGAGTAAAGAAGGTCTGCGTGGTACCTCAGGGCTTAACCAGGCTTTAGACACAGAACTTCTGCTCTTTCATGTATCATTGTGTTTATTCTGTATCATTACAACACTATGAGTAATGTGACATGATTGTGCTGTGCATCTCCCCGCTTCACATTATTGACTGGCAGTGATAAAAAGGCACACAATTTGATGTTATTGTTGTACATGTTACAAGGAATAGAGGGCAAAGCAACATGAAGCAGCAGCTCTGAGTATTTTATAACATCTAGTTGTACCCTAAAGATACCATAAAACCTTCACAGCTGAGAGAGAGATTTACATAGCACATTTCTCAGAACCCTTGATGGCTTGAATATTTGGGAGAACATCAGAACATAAGAAGAGCACTGGTGAATGAGACCAATGACCCATCTAGTCCAGTATCCCATTTAACACTGTGGTCCCAAGAAATGTAAAGGTTCCTTATTTTCTCATGACCATGATATGATGATGACTTGTGCTAGCACCCTTCATTGCATCCTAAATGAGGGCAGGCTTGGGGTGAATTACCTTACTGACAAAATATGAGAATACCCTGAAGTTATTTTTCATTATGGCAATATACATCTACTAGTTTTATCAAGGCAACCTTTTTTAAAAAACAACCTTTCTTAGACCATGTCCATTTCAGTGCTTAGGAAGTTTAACCAAAAGGAAGGAAACTTAAGTCTTCCTTGTTTATAGTTGGGAATGGAAGCCTTGTAATGATCTGATTTCTAAAATACCTGCATGAGCATGGCACATGATGCAAAGAACTACTGATACATTACGTGGTGATGAAGACTAGTGCCTGGACCCTCAAGGCACTTCCAAATATTGTGCTGCTGGCTGAGAAACAGTGTAATGGTCATCGCTGCATCTCACCCGTAAGAAGCTCAGAATAACATAGGCAGGGTTATCACAGTTCATTCTCACAGAGTAGTTTTGTTTGACAGATGGTGACTAGACCCAAATAATCCAGTGTCAACTTCATAGCTGAGTGGAGATTTGTACCAAGATCTTCCTGGTCCAAGTCTATCCCTCTATATGGGGGGAGTCAGGTTCTTCATGATGGCATACAGTTGGCTATCCTTTCTTGGTTTCGCTCCAAGGCTTTTTTTGGGGGGGTCATCTTTCCCTACAGTGCTGGCTGCAACCTTACTGGGATGTCTCCTGCACAGACAATAACAGGCTAATTACTTTGTGTGCACAGGGAGCTATTGAATCTTTTTGATTGTCATTTTGGGGGTTATCTGCTTTCAGCTTTATTGAGGCTGCATTCTTCCTCTGTACTATTGATTTGATTGGGATCAAATATTCTTCAGCAATGAAATTATGCTTCATAAAACCGCAAGAACCATTTTGATTTTTAAAAAGAACTTTGAGGGTTGCTGAATCTGTAGATGAATATATAAACATATTAATGAAGCCCTACAAAAATACAGTTTACTTACCTTTTTATCAACTTTCACAAGACCCCTGCAGATTATCTGAATACAAGCAATGAAAAAGAATGCTTGGCTGTAAAACATAGGGTTTTCATTAAAGCATATCAGAGTTTGCATAAATATAGATATTGCAGAATGATAAGATTGTCACATTCAGGACTGAACAACATGAGAACATTTTGATTGCACGTATTGTTTTGTCATTGCAGTAATTCTTCAGTTGTGTTGCTTATCCAGTGTTCTTAATTAGGGGATGATTTAGCTCCCTTTTTTTCTTTTAAAATTTTCAGCTACCATCAAACTTTTCCGCAACTTTCTGTTCCAAAAACACTGCACATGACCCAACAACCTTAAGCATTTGATATTCAGTGCTTTCCATTGAGAAGGGTTTCCAATGCTTTGCATTAGTAATACTCTTTACACATGGACTTTTAACACAGTACTGGAAAAGCAAAATGTAGAGCAGGTGGTATCAGAATATTTCCATCACAGTGTTTTGTTTTATTTTTATTTTTTAAAACTATGTTGGCTGTACACATATGAAAGCATCAATGTCTTCTTGCTATGCTGGTTGTGTGCATATGCTACAGGGCTTGAGCAGAAAAGTCAAACATATTTTGGTCTGTCTATAAAATGCAAATTGCAGTTATGTACAATTTCATTTTCCCCCACCCCCACCGTGTGCTATGCAGGAAAGGGAAGGGAATTTAATCCTTGAACCTCCACTCAATTTAGCTATCTGCCTGGGCACTCCACTCTGCTATTTGTATTTTATAGAAAAAGAAAATGTGTTTAAAGGACATTTATATTTTCCTTTAAAATGGTAATAACAGAGCAGGGGAGCCAGTTTCAAGCTGCAAAACTGAATGGAGGTTGAAGGTGTAAAACTGCTCTCCCTCCATGGCTCCAAGGCACATTGAGGCTATACAATATGTGAGTTTAGCTTCAGCCATTTTAGTCCATACATGATGTATGGACAGGTAAAAATTCTAATTTTAAAATAGAAAATCAAAATTACAAGAACTGTAGGTTATGAATGCATCAGTGTATTTCTGCCAAAAAAAAGTGAAACTTGGAAATCCAGAGAGATATTGGGGGAGGATGAATCAGGAGTATTTCTAATTTAATATACTAAGAAATTTGAAAGGAGGAAAATGATGAATGCTTCATCAGAGACTGGATGACATGTCCGAATATCCATCAGGGTCTACCTCAACCCAGCTGTAGGCTGAAATGCAACATCCTTAGAGAATAAACCCACCAGAACCCACCCAACCTGATATCCAGGATAAGTCAGGACCTCAAGACCACTAGCCAAGAAGAAACTCTTGCCAGGATACAGGGAATTCAGGAATCCTGAATCACCTAAGCTGTGCATCCACAGAATGCAAGAGCAATGCAAGTAGGAATCTTTGTAGACTCTTGGTCCAGACAATGGAGGGCACATCTAGAAGTTCTGAAATTCTTATCACAGTTCTTCAAGAGACAGGAGCTGAGATTTGAATTTTGCCAGGATTAGGGTTCCTTCTAGGGCTGTTGAATTAAAAATATTTTTGGTATAGTTCGGATTCGGCTGAATTCGGCCCGTTTAGATTCCGGATATGCCGAAGTCCAAACTCCCCCGCTTCGGATCCATGCAATTCGGTGGGAATTCAAAGTTCAGGAAAAAAATTCGGCCGAATAAAGCCATTAAAAACACAACCGCGCCTTTCCGCGGCTCTGGGGGGCATTTTTTGGGGTAGAGGTCCCAAACTTTCAGCAGAGCTTCAAAGGACGTTTCTTGAAAGACCCCCCAAGTTTTGTAAAGAATGGGTCAGGGGGGGGGGCTGAGATATGGGCCACAAAAGGGTTCCCCCCACTAGGGCTGTCAATTCAGTTCGGCCCGAACTGAAAATCAGCCGAATTTCCCCTGATTCGGTGGTTTTTAGTTCGGGAGGAACCGAACTCAAAACTGGCGGGCAACCGGGGGGGCCGAATTCAGCGAGTTCGGGAGTTCGTGAATAAATTCAGCAAATTCGGCCATCAGTAAGCAGCATAACCGTCAGTAAGCAGCATTCTCCTCCCCCCGCCAATCGGTGGCCAAGCTGGGTCTTCTTCTGGCCAATCAGTCAGGATTGAGTACTGAAGGAATCAGCTGATGTGCGGCCCGGCCAGGGAGAGAGAGAGAGAGAGAGCGAAATCCTCATGTGTGTGGGGTGCTTGTGCACATTCGCTCCTTTCTGTGGCTGCAGGGGGCGTATTTTTTGGGGTACAGACACAAAACTTTCACTGGAGCGTCAGATGAAGCTTCTTAAGATACCCCCCAAGTTTTGTAAACATTGGGTCAGGGGGTCCCGAGATATGGGCTCCCCCCCTTTTTCTTTCCATGGCTGCAGGGGGTGCATTTTTGGGGGTACAGATCCCAAACTTTGAGCGGAGTTTCAGACCAGTGTTCTTAAGATACTCTTATGTTCATAAGATGCTCTTATGAATGAGGGAAAACCTGAAGACACACAACTGAACCCCCCCCCTCAAACCAGGGAGAGAGAGACTCGAGGGGGAACACACCCCCAGGCAGAACCGGCAAAAGCCCCCTTTGGTTCCCCCCCACCCACAGAAATTGCCACCAAACCTGCCTTTAAAATTCCAGGACGTTTTCAAATATGCTACAACTGCAGCCAGAATAGTTCTGGCAAGAACCTGGAACCAAACTCATATACCCGAAACAGAAGACTGGAAAGAAAAACTGTTGGAATATGCCAGTATGGCTAAGATGACTTTCGAGTTAAATTTAAAGTTTAGTGAATCTACAGAGCAATTTGATGATAAGTGGGCATTATTCTATACTTATATGAATTGCAACTAATTGAACAAAGTATGCTGGCTTAACCTTTTATAATAGGCTAAGTTTTATTTTATATGTTTTAACTAACTGTTAAGTAAATTCCGGATTTTTACATAATAGAACATTAATATTACACAAGTAGAATAACTAAACGATATTTTGCTATTATTTTTAACGCAGAAAATGTTTTATAATATATCGCAAATGACCAATAATTTTTTGTTGTTTACAATTGAGTTTATTTTATAATGTTGAATTGTTTTTATAAATATAACATTTTACCCCTCCCTTTTTTTCCTGTACCCCTCCAACTATATAAATAAAAATCTTATAAAAAAGAAGAAGAAGAAGGATTGTCTGAAGCTATGCTGAAAGTTTGGGGGCTGTATTCCCAAAAAAGCGCCCCCTGCAGCCACGTAAATGGAAAAGGGGGGAGGGAAAAGGGGGGAGCCCATATCTCGAGACCCCCTGACCCAATGTTTACAGAACTTGGGGGGTATCTTATGAAGGCTCATCTGAAGCTCCACTGAAAGTTTGGGGTATGTACCCCCAAAACTGCGCCCCCTGCAGCCATGGAAAGAAAAAAGGGGGGAGCCATTTCCCTCTCTCTCTCTCTCTCTCTCTCCCCGGCCAGGCCGCACATCAGCTGATTCCTCCAGTACTCAATCCTGACTGATTGGCCAGAAGAAGACCCAGCTTGGCCACCGATTGGCCGGGGGAGGAGAATGCTTCTTACTGACGGTTATGCTGCTTACTGACGGCCCCGAATTGGCCAGATTTATTCGTGAACTCCCGAACTCGCTGAATTCGGCTCCCGGGTTTCCTGCCATTTTTGAGTTCGGTTCGTCCCGAACTAAAAACCACCGAATCAGGGGAAATTCGGCTGTTTTTCAGTTCGGGACAAACCGAATAAACAGCCCTAGTTCCTTCAAGTAGTAGGGTCACCATTACGATGCCTCATCTGCAGCCCAACTGTGCTGAAACAGCATCTCCATGACTTTCTCTACCACTTAAGGAAGAATCAAACCAGCTTATAATTACCTTCCCTTCCCGTCCCCACAACAGGACACCCTGTGTCCCCACAACAGAAACCCTGTGAGGCAGATGGGGCTGAGAGAACTCTAAGAGAGCTATGACTAGCCAAAGCTCACCCAGCTGGCTTCACGTGTAGAAGTGGGGAAACCAACCCAGTTCACCAGATTAGTGTCTGCTGCTCATGTGAAGTGGGGAATCCAACCCAGTTCTCCAGATTAGAGTCCACTGCTCCAAACCACCACTCTTAACCACTACAACACTGAGGATGAGAAGTAAAGGAAAACTGAGATAACCATGGACAGGCAGGAGAGGTATCATGGCCAGAAGGTGCATGTGAATGTAAGAATTATTGGAGGATAAGACTATGGCCCATCTAGTTCCGTATTCTGCTTGATTTCTAACAGCCTTACATACAGTACGTAAGAACAGCCATGCTGATCAGACCAAGGCCCATCAAGTCCAGTCTTCACACAATGGCCAATCAGGTGCCTCTAGGAAGCCCACAAACAAAACAACTGCAGCAGCATCCTGCCTGTGTTCCACAGCACCTAATATAATAGGCATGCTCCTCTGATACTAGAGAGAATAGGTATGCATCATGATTAGTATTCATTTTAACTAGAAGCCTTATCCTCCATGAACATGTCCACTCCCCTTCTAAAGCCTTCGAAGTTGACAGCCATTACCACATCCTGGGGCAGGGAGTTCAACAATTTAGCAATGCATTGTGTGAAGAAATACTTCCTTTTATCTGTTTTGAATCTCTCATCCTCCAGCTTCAGCAGATGACCCCATGTTCTAGTATTATGAGAGAAGGAGAAAAGCTTCTCCCTGTCCACTCTCTCCATACCATGTATAATTTTATTGACCTTTATCATATCTCCCCTTAACTGCCTTCTTTCCAAGCTAAACACCCCCAAGCTAAACAGTAATTCTGAGATAGCTATTTTCAGTATTTTACCAATGTGCATGGAAAGGCAGAATAGAAATGTTTTAAATAAATAAATAATAGAGCGTGAGTTGCATGCAAATGGTCCTAGATTCAGGCCCTGACATTAGCATCTAAAGGTTCTCAGATAACAGGTATTGCGAAAAACCCAACCCTGCTGGAGAGCTTGAAGATCCATAACCAGTCAGTCAAAACTAGGGTCATGCAAAAAAAAAAAAAAAAAAAAAAATCAATAAATTTTGGGTTTGGGTTTATTGGGCCCACTTTTTTGGTAAATCCAGACTAAGCCAAATACCCATACCGGTAAATACGGATATTCGGATTAATTCCGGGTTTACCCAAAAAATCTGGGCCCATTATAGTCTATAGGGATTTTTCTGAAGCTCCTGTGGGAGCATTTTTGGAAGTAGAGTCCCCAAATTTGCCGCATGGCTGCAAGGAACTCTCTTTAGATAGTCACCAAAGTTTGGTGAACTTTGGGACAGGGGGTCCAATTTTATGGGCCAGCAAAAGGGTTGCCCCCATCCTCCAGGCATTTGTGAGCCGAGCTGTCCATTGGTTTTCAGGTTGAGAAGTTCAGCGTTGCTGCCGACTGGTGGAAAGAGCTGATTGTCAGACTGGTGCCTGAAAGTCTGGGGCTTACTTTGTATCTGGGACACATAGCATGGTGTCTGTTAGAATTGAGCCTTACTCCTTAGTATCTGCTACCCATTCAGAGGGATTGGATCGTTTGGTTATGGCCTAATAAAAATATAGTAAGTCACACACACACACAAAAATAGACAAAGTCCTTTTGTCTTAGTCAAACAACCTTTACTCACTAAATCAGGGATAGGGTTCATGGGAGGTAAAACAAATAAATTCTTTCTACATCTCTACAGTTACCTATACTGCCAGATAGGGCTGTTGATTTGGTTTGTCCCGAACTGAAAAAAAGCCGAATTTCTCCCGATTCGGCGGTTTTTAGTTTGGATGGAACCAAACTCAAAAAAGGCGGGAAAATAGGGAGCCGAATTCGGCGAGTTTGGGGTGTTCGGCGAATAAATTCAGCAAATTCAGGGTTCAGCGCAGCAGCATAACTGTCAGTTAGTAAGCAGCATTCTCCCATGGCCAATCGGTGGCCAAGCAGGGTCTTCTTCTGGCCAATCAGTCGCAATTGAGCACATGAGCCCAGCTGCTGCGCAGCCCAGAAAGAGAAAGAGAGAGTATCTGTTTGTGTGAGAGAGAAATCCCCGTGGGGGGGTGTGTGTGTGCGTGTGCACATTCACTCCTTTCCATGACTGCAGGGGGTGCATTTTTGGGGTTAGAGGTCTCAAACTTTCAGGGTAGCTTGAGGGGACGCTTCTTGCAAGAACCCTCAAGTTTTGTAAAGATTGGGTCAAGGGATTCTGTCATGGGCCCTGCCTTGGGAGCTGCGGACTCGGAGGACTCTGAAGCTGAAGTGGAGGAACAGGTTGCCTCTGGGCCTTCAGTACCTCCATTGCAGTCAGTAGCACAGGAGCCTGAAACAACTCAGCAGGAACCACAGCTAGGCAGAGAGATGGAACAAGGGCAGAAGCTGAGAATGGCAGCCCTCCAAGCTCACTTGAATCTGATAGGCATATCAGGACTTGGCAGCGTGTGGTTTTGCAGGGTAAAAGGAGGAGTGCTCGCTTGAAGAGGCTAAACAGACAGAGAACTGGTGCTGAGTCTTTTCAGGATGAAGCCTAGCTTGGAAGTGCACTGACTGATAAAGGCAGTGCAGGCATGCTTTCACTTTGCGGAAGCAACCATGCAGTTTCTCTATGTTCCTGCTACTGCCTCTGATTAATCTTTCCGGCCGTTGACTCCTGCCTGCTTTGACGACGCCTCTGACCTCTGACCCTGGTAGATAGCATAATCTTTGTCGCCTGCTCCGAAAGGGGCTAAATACCTCCTGCACGTATGAGGACTGCGGGCACCGCCCAGCCCTTGGCCTACGCCGGCACAGATTCCGAGATATGGCCTCAAAAGGGGTCCCCCCTTAATGTGCATTTTTATTCCATTTACAGCACATATTCGAGCCATTCCATGGCTGCAGGGTAGGGCTGTCAATTCGGTTCGGCCCAAACTGAAAATCAGCCGAATTTCCCCTGATTCGGTGGTTTTTAGTTCGGGAGGAACCGAACTCAAAAATGGAGAGCAACCGGGGGGGGGGGGGGCGAATTCAGCGAGTACGGGAGTTCGCGAATAAATTTGGCAAATTCAGCCGTCAGTAAGCAGCATAACAGTCAGTAAGCAGCATTCTCCTCCCCCGGCCAATCGGTGGCCAAGCTGGGTCTTCTTCTGGCCAATCAGTCAGGATTGAGTACTGGAGGAATCAGCTGATGTGCGGCCCGGCCAGGGAGAGAGAGAGAGAGAGCGAAATCCTTGTGTGTGTGTGGGGGGGTGCTTGTGCACATTCGCTCCTTTCTGTGGCTGCAGGGGGCGTATTTTTTGGGGTACAGACACAAAACTTTCACTGGAGCTTCAGATGAAGCTTCTTAAGATACCCCCCAAGTTTTGTAAACATTGGGTCAGGGGGTCCCGATATATGGGCTCCCCCCTTTTTCTTTCCATGGCTGCAGGGGGTGCATTTTTGGAGGTACAGATCCCAAACTTTGAGCGGAGTTTCAGACCAGTGTTCTTAAGATACCCCCCAAGTTTTGTAAACATTGGGTCAGGGGGTCTCGAGATATGGGCTCTCCCCCTTTTCCCTCCCCCCTTTTTCCATTTATGTTGCTGCAGGGGGCGCTTTTTGGGGATATAGCCCCCAAACTTTTAGCATAGCTTCAGTCAATTATTCTTAAGATACTACCCAAGTTTTGTAAAGATGGGTTCAGTGGGGGCAGAAATATCGCCTCCCCCCTTTTCTCTTTCCATGGCTGAAGGAGGCGCATTTTTGGGGGTGCAGATCCCAAACTTTGAGCGGAGTTTCAGACCAGTGTTGTTAAGATACCCCCCAAGTTTTGTGAACATTGGGTCAGGGGGTCCCGAGATATGGGCTTTCCCCTTTCCCCTTTCCCCTTTTGGGATGAATGGATCAGCCAATCCTGTGCATCTTCTCCAGAGAAAACCTCCCGTGCCTAATTGGAATCATCTTGGATTACAAGTCCTCTTCAGCCCCTCTTGATGGAACAGAAGACAGCCACAGTAAGACCCCTTTGGGGGCTTTAATCTATAATTTTTCTCCTGTGTATGTGTGTGTGTGTGGGGGGAAGCAGAGTCTGTGTGTGTGTGGGGAGGGAGCAGTTTCTGTGGGTGGGGGGGAAGCCAAAGGGGGCTTTCGTCAGTTCTGCCTGGGGCGTGTGTTCCCCCTCGAGTCTCTCGCTCCCTGGTTTGAGGGGGGAGGTTTCAGTTGTGTGTCTTCTGGTTTTTCCCTGTTGCAAAGATGTTGTTTTACAAGTTGTGTTGCTTTGCAAACTGTTGTCAGGGCTGGGAGCTTTGTGCGTGGGCGGCAAGCTCTGCTGAGAGATGCACATTATGGGGGGACCCCTTTCAGGGCCCATATCTCAGCCCCCCCCTGACCCAATCTTTACAAAACTTGGGGAGTCTTTCAATATATGTCCTTTGAAGCTCTGCTGAAACTTTGGGATCTCTAAGCCCAAAAATGCCCCCCCAGAGCCGCGGAAAGGTGCAATTGTGTTTTTAATGGCTTTATTCGGCCGAATTTTTTCCCGAACTTTGAATTCCCGCCGAATTGAATGGATCCGAAGTGGGGGAGTTCAGACTTCGGCACGTACCGAACCCACAAGGGCCAAATTCGGCCGAATCCGAACTGTACCGAATTTTTTTTTTGACAGCCCTACTCCAGGGGGCACATTTTTTGGGGTACAGCTCCCAAACTTTCGGCGTAGCTTCAGAGGAGACTTCTTGTAAGAACCCCCAAGTTTTGTAAAGATGGGATCGGGGGGGGGGCAAAATATGGGGTCCTCCCTTTTCCCTATTGGGATGAATGGGATCAGCCCATCCTCTGTGCATCTCGAGAGCGGCAAATCCAAGGCAAAACTTCCCATGCTTAAATGGAATTGTATTGGATTACCCACTCCTCCCAGTCCCTCCTGATGGAACAGAAGACATCCACAGTAAGGCTTTAATTGATAATTTTTTCCCATATGTATGTGGGGGGGAGCAGAGTCTGGGGGGGACAGTTTCTGTGGGGGAAGCCAAAGGAGGCCGAGGGGTGTGTGACCGCTCATCTCTGCAGGAGTGTGTGTACTGCTTTTAAAGTTTAAAGTTGAGTCTGTGCGGCGGCTAGCAAGTCTCTCTCTGCTCGGCACCCAGGCCGTGCCTCCTCCTTGGTGTTTTTCCCTGTTTTTGCCCCTAGCCTGGGGTTGAGTGCGGCTTGCGTGAGATCCCCAGCGTCTTGGATTTTTCCCCGTTTGGGGGGTGCACCGCGGCGCCGTATTGGTTGGAGAGGTGGGGGTGGTGCTGGTGAGACTTGCTTGAGTTTGGTGGGGTCGTTTGCATAAGGGGGAGCGTCCCTCCACCATGAGAAGAAGGAGCAGGACAGAAAATACAAACTCTGGGGGTTTTTTTGCACGGTCTGTTTTGCTGCTCGCTCAAAAATGTTTTTGCAATCTGACTCTCACAATACATTTGCTCGCGTGTTGCTTTGCATTGCAATGGTTAGCATGGGAGGTTTTGCCTTGGATTTGCCACTCTCTAGATGCATAGGATTGCCTGATCCCATTCATCCCAATAGGGAAAAGGGGGGACCCCATATTTTGCCCCCCCTCATCCCATCTTTACAAAACTTGGGAGTTCTTACAAGAAGACTCCTCTGAAGCTACGCTGAAAGTTTGGGGGCTGTACCCCCAAAAATGCGCCCCCTGCAGCCACAGAATGGTTCAAATGTGTGCTGTAAATGGAATAAAAATGCACATTAGGGACCCCTTTCGGAGCCCATATCTCAGGACCTCCTGACCCAATCTTTACAAAACTTGAGGGTTCTTGCAAGAAGCGTCCCCTCAAGCTACCCTGAAAGTATGAGACCTCTAACCCCAAAAATGCCCCTCTCGGAGCCGCAGAAACGGGCCAATGTGCTTTAAGTGGCTTTATTCCTGTGGGCAATTTTTTTGGGGGGTGACCCCTTCTGGGCCCCATATCTCGGGACCCCCTGACCCAATCTTTACAAAACTTGGGGGTTCTTACAAGAAGTGTCCCTTCAAGCTACCCTGGAGGTTTGGGACCTCTACCCCAAAAAATGTCTCCCGGAGCTGCGGAAAGGCTTGAATACGTTTTTAATGGCTTTATTTTTCCCCGAACTCAGAACTTGGCGCCAAATTCCATGGATCCGAATCAGGGGAGTTCGGACGTCGGCATTTCCCGAATTAAAACAGGCCGAATTTTGCCAAATCTGAATTTTACCGAATTTTTGTTTCAACAGCCCTACTGCCAGATGCTTCTGGCAGGCACTAAGTTTAAACATGAGGCATTTCTAGATATAAGAATCGCCCCTCCATCCTTCCAGGTTGATGGTCAAAAGTTAACTAGGACTGTGCTTTCTTTACTAAACAAAGGATATATGGAAAGCACAGTAAAATGCAGATCTGCTTGTGTATGTGACTAGCGTCATGGCTCCAACAGATGCTCTTCACTGACCAAATGCTAGATTAACATATTACAGGTTACATAATACCTTTGAGCTGGTTAACCTCAATATTAACCCTTGCCTGTCTGAAATGAAACAAAGTTCGCTACCTAATGCTCAACAGTGTCCATGCAAATTAGCTTCCAAACTGAGCAAAACAGCTTAAATGCAAGAGAAATAAGGCATGGAAAACATTTCTTTTGGTGGCAAATGACATCCTGTGAACAGTCCTTTATTATAGTCATCAAAAATCTGATTTCAAGAGATGGTCATGGTGTAGGGAAACAAAGCCTCTACTTGGGGCAATCTTCATTTTGACAGCAGGCTTTCGGAGGGGTGATATTGGAGCCAGCCAAAGTCATGACCAAGGCAGCTCTTGTGAAGGAGATTGTATGGGTGAGGACTCTTCTTCAGAAGCCTGGTAAATAGCTGTAGAAGTGGCCTTTTTAAGCCTTTAAATAACCCCTATGCTTCACGCAGAATTGCAGATCAACCCACCGAATAGCTGTCAGACCAGGTTGGCTGTGATTACACAACCCCTACCTCAAAAGGGCCCCAACTATAGGGCCCTAACAAAACCTGTCAAAAGATAGAAAAATGGGAGAAAGCACAGAGCCGTGCATCTAAGCAAAGGTGAATAGCCGAACCCGAAAAAGCTGAATAATTATTTGGCTTTTTCGGGAATCGCCTATTCAGCTTTGGGCAGATTCCCAGGTTTGGGTAGTTGGTCAACCCAAAACCCAAATATTGCTGAAATGGCTAACTTCAGGTATATTTTCGGTTTGTGTATATCGATATGCACAACCCTAAAAACAACTGAGTTAGATGTACCAATGGTCTGACTTAGTAGCAGCTGCCGATGTTTAGATTTATGTAGTTAATGTGTTGTCTAAGGGTAAGATGCTTTGCTGATGTAGCAACAGCATTTCCATGGATCACACAGTACCCATTTGTTAGTGAGACCCCATCAAATCTCATGCATACTTGACAGTGTGGATGTTGCTTGAACCAGTATCCAAACAATATCCGATGTGATTGGTCAGAGCCACCAGCCAGCAATATTAAACTTAAGCTTCTACATATCCCACAAGAAGAGACAGACAGCTGGTAATTGTCAAAGATGCAGATGCACCAAAGCAACCCATGATTCAGGTACAGAACCAGGGAAATAATTTCATCAGAATAATGCAATTTCTCAATAATGGTCTAAGTTAATATGCTTTATTACAAAGCAACATATATGTCCATCAGAGAAACATTCCACATTCTTTAAAAAAGTTTAAGGAGAAATGAAACATTCATTTAAAAACTAATAGCACACTGTAGAGAACTAGGTTTCACTTTACATGTTCTTTTTATACTAACAACAACACTGATTACTCTTTGTAAAGGCTTGAAATGCACTTGCTCAAAAAAAAGTCTGCATAAAATGAAAACTTGCAGTACAAAATAGTTAATTATTCGTTTTTTAAAACTACTAGTTTCCACAGGACAAGAAATCTATAAAAAGCATAGTTTCCTAAGAATACAGTTTAAGGGAGGTGAAAGGGGATTTGAGAAATACCAAACCTAAATCTGAAGCATTGTGTTTTAAATTATGCTCTTTCCAACTGAGCTTGTTCATGGATGCCTAGCCCAATATAATGCATTGAAAGAAGAATAGTAGTGTGATTTGGTTCCAGGGAAAAAACTGAAAATGTATACAAAAATGAAGTGCCCATGATCCATCTTCTTTTATGAGTAACACGGTTTTAGTGAACAGAGTGTGTGGAACTGAGACAAAAGCAAAGAGCTATCATCTGTGTTTATTTGTTATCTTCAGAAACTATGACAGGTAGTTGTAAAAGTTTATTTTATACCACTAAGTGATGTATATGAAAAGAAGAAGTTGGTTTTTATTCCCTGATTTTCTCTACTTTTTAAGGAGTCTCAAACCGGTTTACAATTGCCTTCCCTTCCTCTTCCCACAACAGACACCTTGTGAAGTAGGTGGAGCTGAGAGAGTTCAGAGAGAAATGTGAGTAGCCCAATGTTACCCAGCACACCTAATGTGTAGGAGAAACAAACTCGGTTCACCAGATTACCATCTGCCATTCATGAGGAGGAGTGAGGAATCAAACCTAGTTCTCCAGATTAGAGTCTACCACTCTTAACCACTACACCATGCTGGCTGAGAAGATGGAGGCCACCATCCATAGAAAAGGTCAAAGGGGTTTAACTTTGAATTAGATTGTGGCTGAACAAAATCAAGTGGAAACAATACATTGATGAAGGCTGTCCTTGAGGCATGGAGGTCATTGTTCCAGCTCCACTAACTCGAATTTAGCACAAGGCATCAGGGGCAAAGCTGAACTGGTGCCCAGACATGGGAGGGGCTTTAAGAGAAATGTATAAATCACTTTTAAGTAGGAGGAAGACACAGCTGAGGTTGAGGAGTATAAATGTCATAAATTATTAACATTTAATTGATCTAGTATTTGTTCTAGAACTCTATGAAGTAATCATTTTCTCTTATGACAATTTGGTCTACTGTACTGAAATACAAGTCACAGCTGACGTATGGCAGCCCTATAGAGCTTTCAAGGCAAGAGACGTTCAGAGGGGTTTTGCCATTGCCTGCCTCTGCATGGGCTGAGGGAGTTCTGAGAGAACTGTGACTGGCTCAAGGTCACCCAGCAGGCTTCATGTGGAAGAGTGGGGAATCGAACCCAGTTCTCCAGATTAGAGTCCACCACTCTTAACCACTACACCACGCTGGCTCTCACCTTACTCTTAGAAATATTCACTCTAGTAAATTATAAAGTTCTATTTGGAGTTTTACTGAATTCTTGTAACAACACCAGTTGTAGCTACACACAGAACCTTTTCATAACCAGAAATCTCACCATCATGACATGTCATGATGTTTCCCCATGCTAGCACATAATTGTGTATTCTTACTTAAAGTATGTTTAGTCATGCTAGGCAAGGGACTGTATCTAACTCAAATACTTGCACTTAATGGATAATTGAGAGCTTTGCCACTAAATGAGTGCTTCTAATTGCTCGGTCGCGAGGACAGGGATTTCACTGTCTAATTTTCTGTATGCCACATATTGTCCTTCATGAATTGAACTGATGAACATACATAATTACAAAATTCTTCCTGCAAATTAATAGCGTTAGGGATGAAAACCTGGTAATCAGAGTCATAATACTATCTCGTACTTTCTCTTTGCATTCTTAAAAAGGAAAGCGGCTGCATGAAAAGAAAGTTAAAAAATATGCACCATTGCAAAATATAAAGATATGATTATAAAACACACATGCAGTGGGTTGAACAGGTCTAGAGATATCTCAGACACATTACCAGCCGCTATTCTTTACCTTTTTCTGGCTGTGGCTTTGGGTTAACTTACATATGTATGTATATTACATGATTTCTAGTTGCTCAGCATGTGATAACTCACAGCTGAACATGTGAAGTAACTCTTGTTGCAAGACACTGGGCACAAAAAAACCAAAAGCAATTCCATTAAAAATGTATTGGATTGAAGCCATGACAAAACTGCATTGCATTGTTTTCAATGGCTAGTCCTCAGGAGATAACATCTCATGGATTATCTATCCAACTGCCAACTCAACAGCTGAAATAAATAGTATAAATCTTAACCTGACATGCTGGCATCCCTGATCTATGTCTAGTTTTGTGCTAATGTGGGAGGGGGTATTCACAAAAAAATTACAGTATTGGTGCCTGTTCTACAAACATAGTTTTGTCTACATGAGTTATTGTGCTTACCATCAATACCATAAAAATGGGGTACTGAAGGCATTCATCACCTTAAGTACTATTTGGTTTAGGGCTGGTACTACCTGCAAACTCAGATTGCCCAAAGGACAAGAGATGTCTCTCATATTCCCCAATCTTTATATTCCAGAAACCTTGCTTAAAAATGGTCGGTGCTTTGTATTTTTTTTTTAATTAGTATCGATAGCCTGTGTGATTTAGTGGTTAGAGTGTCAGATTAGGACTACTGTAGCAGCTTGCTGGATGACCTAGGGCCGATTACATATCAGCCTAAAGTACACTGCAGAGTTGTTGTGAGGATAAAATGGAAGAGAGAAGAACAATGTCAGCTACCTTGGGTCACCATTGGGGGGAAATGGAGTATAAATCAAGTAAATAAAGAAATCTGAACTGGGTAGCCCTAGGCTAGTCAAATCTTGTCAGATCCCAGAAGCTAAGCAGGGTCAGCCCTGGTTAGTATTTGGATGGGCATCCTCCAAAGAATACCAGGTCCTGACCTGGAGGCAGGCAATGGCAAACCATCTCCAAATGTCTCTGGCCTACAGCACAGTGTAGTGGTTAAGGTGTCAGACTAGAATCTGTGACACCCAGGCTTGAATCCCCACTCTGCCATGAAAACTTGCTGGGTGACCTTGGGCCAGTCACATACTTTCAGCCTTGACCCTGGCAATTTTTTTGATGAAAAACCTCCAAGGAATACCAGGGGTGTGACAGAGAGGCAAGCAATGGAGAACCACCTCTGAAGAAGAAGAAGAGTTGGTTTTTATATGCTGACTTTCTCTACCACTTAAGGCAGAATCAAGGCTTACAGTCACCTTCCCTCCCTCTCCCCACAACAGACACCCTGTGAGGTGAGTGGGGCTGAGAGAGCTCTAACAGAGCTGTGACTTGCCCAAGGTCACCCAGCTGGCTTCGTGTGGAAGAGAGGGGAAACAAATTCAGTTCACCAGATTAGCCTCCACCACTCATGTGGAGGAGTGTGGAATCAAACCCGGTTCTCCAGATCAGACTCCACCGCTCCAAACCACTGCTCTTAACCACTACAGCACGCTGGCTCTCTGAAAGTCTCTTGCCTTGAAAACCCTATAGGATTGCCATAACTCAGTTGTGACTTGACGGCAAAAACACATACATTAAATAAATCCACTGTAGTAATTGTACAGAAGTGTAATATCAGCCCTAGCATACGTTTCATTAAAGCAAATGTCAATAAATATTAATTCATTTATGATGTTTGTATCCTGCCTTTTTTCCAAGATCAGCTACTCAGACACGTTCCTACATGCAATTGTACTTTAAAAAAATCTAATTTCCATGTATAATGTTATTTTATTTTGTAGCTATCATTTTACAATTTAGTTATGGAATGTTGATCACTTTCTTTAGATCAGCAGGGCACAGACAAGCTGTAGAATACAGAGAGCAGACCTAAGCTGGTCTACTCAGAAGTCACATTTTATTCCTTTGGAGTTTACTTGCAGGGAAGTGTTCTTAGGATTGCAGCCTGTGTCACATAAATGTAAAAGTGTTCATAATCATGTCCCCTTTCCATTCCAAAAAAATGATTTCCTGTTGCCTCTGATAGCCATCTAGAATTCTCCTCTGGCTCCAAAGGGGGCAAGTCTCAATATCTCCTTTCCTCTGGCATTATCTGACTTCTGGAACTAATCCTCTTATTTGGTGCACAATCACATTTTAAATCAATTTTTTAAATACAAAAAAAACTTATCAGGCTGCCTAAAGTTTAATTTGGCATATTTTTGCCCCCTGGGAAGCCGCTTTATTTCATTGAGATAAAGCATTGTCAAATTATAAGCTTTGTGCAGCTGTCACTCTTTGCCAGATGTTTTGAAACATAAATGAACTCTGACAAGTCGTTTATCTGCAAATGTCATGTCAAACTGTAATCATATTGCCAGGGGTTGGAATTTCAGAGCAAAAACTGGACTCAAAATGCAAACTTAAAGTGGCTTTGATTTATCCAAATAATAAAATGGCTCTACTGTCGAATGGCTCCTCCTGTATAAAATTAAAATATGGTGACACATTGTATGACTTAAGGGCAGCTAAAGGAAATCCTTGGAAATGTAGTATATATGTAGCCAATTTCTTTACTTTAACATCCATGAAATGGTAAATGTCTTTGGGCTTGTCAATCTTGCTCAAAGGCTCAGTGAGCATGTGTGGATTCATATCACCAAAAAAGCATATTCCAGGAAACAAATATCCTGCAACATGATTGACATTCCGATGGGGGGGCTCTAAAAATGCTGCTGTGTCAAGCAGTGTTTCTGGCTTGTAAACTAATCCCCAGCATTCGGATGGATGATCAGCAGCTTCAAGGGAAACCCGTGCAGGTTGTACTTACATATCCAGGGCGCAGCAAGTCCCGGCTAATTGTGAAATAGAATTGTGTCTATTTGGAAGAAACTGGTTAACGTCGCCGAAACAAGCGGGTCAGCTGCAGAAGTGAAATTTTGGATCCATTGATAAGATCATGAAGATATTCAAGGAAATATCATTGAAGAACTAAGCATGCAAGTTCATCAGCTGATGACCACATGGTATCTTCAGGCTTACAATATCGCAGTGCAAGTGATGACAAGAAGCACAAGCTGAACTGAGCACAGGAGCAGAGCTGGCTGGATGTACCTCACCTCCCGGAAAACTTGTCTTATTATGAGCCTGGAACATATTTCCACTATTTCTGTAAGCTTTGTAAATACAAAAGAGGCCTCCTAAAGGCCAGGATTGGTGCTTCTGTATTCTTTTGGATAGCAAACCTTCTCTTGGCAGAGTACCACACTAGCGATTTTGTGAGCTGTAGCTTTATTGTCTGAGGACTGGCAGTAGCAGTATAGAAGTAAGCATAGTAGAATTGGGGCTGGGTCTTAGGGCTCAACTAGGTGTGACGGCATTCTCATGTCTGACACAGGGACAGAACTGACATTTTAAGGCTGGGGTTATTTTCTTTCAACAACATGATGGAGATGCTATGTCTCTACCCTAAGCTGCTCTGTCAGCATCTGGGAAACATCGCCTCTCACCTCTGCTACCTCCCAGGGTTTCTGTCTCTCCCCACCATGCCATTTTGAAGCCTCCTCCAAAGGAAGCCTGCCTGGGTCTCCACCCAGCTGAGGCACCAGCAGACAAGCTTTTATGCCATGAAAGGTTTTGATATTGGTACTGGTACTGATAAGCTTTCAGGTCCCCCCCCCCACCATCTGGCATTTTGGAAAGAGCACAATCTCAGCCTTAAAATGGCAGTGGTCTTCACGTGGAGGACATGGGGATGCCATCACATCTAGTTGAGCCCTTAGTACTCCAGTCACATCAGCAGAAGGCCACATGCCATAGTCTATCAGTCAGCTTTAGATATAGGCCTGAGGTCTGAACTGACAGGCATCCTTAATTCATAACAAAGTTCTAGTGTACTAAAGAAGGAAAGGATGATCTAGCTACAGCACAATGGGTAGCCCTGTTAGTCTGTAGCAGTAGAAAAGAGCAAGAGTCCAGTAGCACCTTAAAGACTAACAAAATTTCTGGCAAGGTATGATCTTTTGTGAGTCACAGCTCACTTCTTCAGATATAGCTAGAATGTGAGTCCATCTGTCCTTGGGCAGAGAAGAGTGAATTCAGACTCCCAATGGTGCTACTGGACTCTTGCTTTTTTCTAGTTACAGCAGTTATTGTTAATACTGTACTTTTGTTATGTACTTCACAAATTTCAGTGTACCCATATCCACAATATTGTTAAGTAGTTCACAGATTATTGAGAGTGCATACTGGATCTTAAACTGCTTGTATAGCAAGGCTAAACAATAGTGGAATTCTGATCAACCATGCTATCTTTTAAAACACTTGATCTTATATCTTTTCATGTCAATATGTTAGGCCCCCTATCTGTACAGCACCCTGGTATGCCATCGCAGCATATGAGACCAGAGCTAACAGGGAATAGCTCTACCAAGGTGAACCAAAGTTTCCAGGGCTTCTTGGTAACCTGTGTAAATCTTTGGATGCTGTAAGACAGAGATGGGTTGATTTGCATTTCTCTGACCTTAATGAAGCATTCCAAGCAGACATCTGGGACTGATAGCACAAAACCTTCATCCCATCAGCAATCAGAATTCATTCCTAGCACTCTGACCAGTCTTTTAACATATCTAGATTCACCCTCCAGCTCCATCTAACTTCAGAGAAAATTAAACCAGAATATCTGTTGTCTACTCCTCCCTTCCTGGGCAAATCTTCCAAACATCCCCACATATCTAAAACTCTATACAGATGTCCTTACTGTATTTAATCAGGCAAACTAAGGTATTCCTCTCTGTTGCCATTACCTCATGTTCTTTCATACTTTAATATCTCAACCACTGAAGGAATAATTCAATTTTTTGTCCCTGGTAAAACCCATTGTGTTGCCAGTTAGCATGCACAACTCATTTCTGGGTATAAGTATTAGCCCCTTCGCCATTCAATGTGTGTGTGTGTGTGTGTGTGTGTGTGTGTGTGTGTGTTTTCTTGGATCCAAACACTGCACCCCTTACATCTGTAAGGCTCTTTTTCTTTGGAGAGATGCTGGTCGTTTCTCTGCTGCTCAGCGCTGCTATCATTATGATGTGTGTGATTCCGTGACTGTATGTGTGTGTGTTTAAAAAATTTTTTTTCAATAAAATCCCTTAAAATTATAAAACATTTCCTCAGTATTAAGGGTATTTCTGCTGGTGTGCTCATCTCCGTAAAATTAGGAGAAAAGATCCCATACCCCTCCCTCTTGCTAAGCATAGTGTCCACAAAGCTAATTCCCCCATCTCAAACAGAGACCATCTGAAAGGGGTAACCAATATATCTTTATGATTCACTCCTGCTAGCCCACTGCTTCAGTCTAAACAGAAAATGAGCTCCTGTGTTCACATTTAAACATTCTACCTAGACTATATCAACACAACTCATGTTTAAAACAAAATGAAAGAAAATTGAACAAGAAGCCTTATTTTCACTAGTCTGTTAGCCATGAACTATGCTAACAAATGGAATGAAGAAGGGAAAATTAGCTCAGCTGAAACTGCAAAAAAGCAACAGCCACATTTGAAGACTGAAGAAAAGTCATTAGTGATTTATCTTTTCATTTTGAAACTATCCATACCCAGGTTTTTTTTTTTAATTAAGTGCATATATTAAAGCTTCATTACATAACTTGTGCATAGAAGTAATCGAAAAAGTATCAGAAAGGACAGCTGCACTTTTGGGAAAATCAAGGAAATCAATCTATTATTATTTCCATATCCAGCACTGTAGCATTGACTATTTTTAAGGCCTTAGGGTTGCAATTCTAATTATAGAAATTCTCAGACTGCACTATACCAATTCACCCTTTCAGTTTAGGGAGATGTACTGTTCGTCACATGGCTGTTATGCATGTAGAACTTGTTACCAGTGTATGAATTTTTCCTGTTGAAAAAAAATGAATTTTTCCTCTTGAAAATAAAATGAACAAGTATTTAGAAAGGAAAGGATCCCTCCCAATTAAGTTAAAGATGAAAAACATTGGCTCTGGTTAACTGACAGTTGAGAAAACTATGGAAGAAACCGCAAAAAAGTAACTGTAATTTATGGAGCTATACGTTGGCAGTGATATCCCTCTTGGAGCATTGGTCAATATTTATTTATTTTTATTATTTATATCATTTATAATCCATAGTTCTCCCTGAGACTCAAGGCAGTTGGGACATCCAATAAACTGCAGTATTCTGAAATGAGCAGAAAATTTGAAACCAGAGCTGAAATCAAATTGAAACAAAACATAAGCATTAACATGACACATGAACAGCCCAGGAGTTATATATAAAAGGATCATACTTATATAATGCATTTTCAATCCTTTCAACTTTCAATGCACTTTAACAATTGTTTGCAAGTGGATTTTGCCATTTCACACAGTAAAATCTGGCTGCAAATTGCATTGAAAGTAGATTGGAAGTGCATTATTTGAAATATGTGAAAGCACCCATAGCGATTCACTTTTGCTCTCTGTTCTGTAAACCATTCTAGAGGTTAATAATGATATTTCAACTACAGACGCGGACACACATATGCACAAGTATAAGTTCAAACAACAAATATACCTTTCATTACTAAAAATATGTCAAAAACCTATTGATCTCCCTTCATCTTTCAAGGCATATCTAGGTAATCAGCTATTTCAGTTTATCTGATCCTCACAGCCCTTAGAAGTTGTGCTAGACTGAGAAGACTACTCAGCCATACTTTAGTATCATGGGTGGGAGAGGGTGATTTAATTTTGAAGGGAGGAAGGTCATGCATTTCAAAGGGTACAAAATTCTTTGAAGGAGAAAAATCAGAATGCATCCTTGCATTGCCTTGGCCACCAGGCAAGTATTTCCTGTTTTGCATACTGTAATGTGGCACCAAAATACATAAAAAACAAAGAGCATTGGTCTAGTTGCCCTTTTTTATGCACAATCAGAATGGGAAAATTAATATGCTTGTGAGTGCAAGTTTTGTTTGTTACAATATCCTTTCAGTCACAAAGCCCTCTTCTCAATGGGATGTACACCTGAAAGTACATATCATCCAAATATACATATAATCAAATAGACATTCTGTCATTGTAGGGATGCATTGGGATTCCAGAGTCACTACAAGCCAAATCTGATTGGCTATCTGAAATCATTATGTTAATTGCATGATGCTTGATTGAGTGAGATAACATGATAAGGGAGAAGGATATTAAACAACACACACACACACACATACACACAAGATTGGCTACAAACAGATCCACAAGTCATGGAACATAAAATTTGCCAGGTACCCCTTAAAAGGACACCTTAGTCTTTAAAATTTCAGTTCATAAAATATTGTGCAGCTCTATCTCACAGTATCAATTCTGCCACATAATGACTTTGATCAAGTAAAATTAGCCCCTTTGTTTATTTTTAACTTTTAATTACTACTATTACTATTACTACTACTACTACTACTACTACTACTAATAATAATAATAATAATAATAATAAGATTTATATCCCTTTACATTTACCAATCAAGAGGTCAATCTCAAGTTATCCAATAAAAAACAACAACCAGTAACCAGTATATATATTCTTAGTTAAATACCATATAACAGCAGCTCTAACACTAAGGGAAGTTCCTGAAGAACTGCATAGTAAATCATTTATTTGTAGCCTTGTGACAATAGTTAAGAGCGGTAGCATTTGTGTTTTTAATTTTAGTATTAAAATATTCACAATTTTTTTTACGGATACTAGCATGTTAATTGTATGCGGGGGAGATTTATTAGTGGTACATGGGGCAATCTGTGCCTGGAGAAGGATGTTTGATGAATGCACAGTTTCAGTACAGATGGAAGCTAGTGGGGTGAGATTTATCCAAGGTGGCCAGTGTTTGGCAAGGATGCTCATTCCCTATCTAACTTCCACAGCATCTCTTGAGCTGACAATGCAAGGGCCCTTATTTCGTCCACCTCTACACTAATACTGTGCAATACAAGATACTGTGCAATACAAGAGGCCCAAAACTGCATGCCTTTATGGAATGTTACAGAAAGAGGAAATTGACCTGGTTTGTATAACAGAGACATGGTTGGAAGAAGCTGACATGGTGTCTGTCCCAATTTACTCTGCCTGGTTATGCAGTCTTCCACCAACCCTGCACAGGTAGCATGGGAAGGCTGTTATCCTTCATGAGACCTTTAACTTCTGAAGACTCTTAGTGCAGTCTATCGCTGGCATTGACTGTATGCTTCTTACATTAGAGACTAAGGCAAGATTAGGCATTCTGTTGTTTACCAGTTGCCTAGTTTCCTAGTAGACATCTTATTTGATTGGCAGAAGTGCTCTTAGGTGTGGTGCAGGAGACACCTAGACTGGAGGACTTTAACATCCATGCCAAGGATCCAGCCCAGGATTTTAGAGCTTCTTTGACTGCCTTGGGCCTCTCACAAATAGTGAAGGGTCCAACTTATAAAAGAGGTCACACCTTGGACTTAATGTTTTGTACTGAGCCTTTGAGGGAAGGTGTGATTTCAGGGTTGGAGATTCAGCCTGAAGCATGTCTGACCACTGTTGACTCAAGGCAAGGGTGAAAGTAGCCCTAACACAATACTGGAAAAGGGTCTGGTTAAAATGGTCTGCCCACAAAGGCTCCCGGATCCTACTGGATTCCAGAAAACTCTGGGGGATTTTAGGATTCTAAATGCATTTTCTATTGAGGCTGTAGTGGGAGCTTCAAACAAGAAGCTTCTTGAAGCAATCAACAAGGTTGTCCCTCGACCTATCCCACCCTTACCATGCAGTGGGTGTCCTGAAGACAACTGGAAGACATCTAGAATGACACTGGCAGAGAACTTGTACTGAATCTGACAAATCATGCTATAGAATCCATTGGAAGACCTATGAAGCAGTGGTGACAGCAGCAAACAAATGCTATTTCTCTGCTACCATTGCATTAACTAGTTCATGACAATCCTAGATGTTCAAGATAGCTTGGCATCTGCTGATTCCTAAATCTGAGCCTTTGCAGAAGTATCACAACAAATTGTTCATTTCTGTTTTTTGATGATAAAATATTACAAATGTGCTCTGATCTGGATGTCCATTGTAACTTAGGTCCATCAGAAGATATGCCACACCACTTGATCTATTGATGGACCATTTTGACACAGTGTATTGTGGGTCAGTAATCACCTTTCTTTTGTTATCTTCCTCCCCAGATAGCAAATCATACTTAATAAAGGAAAGGTGATTACTGACCCACAATAGCCTGTTTCAAAATGGTATCTTGCCCCCTGCAAAATGATGTGTTTTGGGGTTGAAAGGGGTTAGGAAGCTGCCTAAAGGCAGCTCCTCCCCCAGAACACCCTGGAAACAGCTCCCAAGATGCTGGTGCAAGCACTTACATCAGACATACACCACCAAAGAGGAGGTGCAGGAGGTTCTCGCTGCTGCGCAGCAACCTGGGGCCGGCATAAGACACCTTGCACTGGCATCTGTGCAGTTTGCACGGCACAAGTAGCATGGACGCTGGCATAGGGATCACGCCAGTTTCTATGTGGCTCTGCCTCCCTTCAGGAATGGGCTGCCTGTGAAATTAATATTTAAAAGCCCCCATTTGGCAACTACTAATGCATGTTTACAAATAGAAGGACAAAAGAAGCAGAATACTGGGTTAATTTTACTTTCTAAATTCTGAAAACTGTTTATGATCAACAAAGGTGCTACTTTAAACTGTTGTGTTTTTAAAATAAAAGTATGCAATTATTGTTTATGCTGCATAAAAAAATTTAATCATCTGAAAGCAGCTTTCACTTAAATACTAGAAAAAGTATTTTAAAGACACATTTGGGGGGGGGGGGAAATGGTTAATCAAAAGGGTGCCTAAATAGTTATGAAGGGTATTGGTCCTTTATTTCAGAACCTCCAGAGAAAAATCTGGGATGAGGCCCGCTGCTTCATGATAGGAACTGGGTTTCACTGTTTAACTGTCTACAAGCAGGAATCACTATAATTATAATTATCTTAAGTATATATTACACTGAAAAAAACACCAACTTGAAGAAGTAATCTAGGAGTTCATAATGCTTGAATGTTTTTCATAGCATAGGTAATTTACAAGACAATCTAAGAACAACTTCACATTTCAAATTATTTATTATTATAATTATTTATTGAATTTATATCCCTCCACTTCCCGACCGAGGTCGGGCTTAGGGTGGCTTGCAACCAATATAAGCACAGTCATATACAAATCATTTAAATAAATACAACAATACATATACATTGCCATTAAAAACTCAATAAAATCCACAACATTACACATCATCAGGTCCAGCAACGACAGTAAAATCATATAGAGAACTCAGTCTGGGGGAACAAGGTGGGTGGGCAAGATGGACCAGGCTTAATTCCACAAAAATGCAGGAATAGACAGGTATAGGGAGGCCAGTTTTGATGGAAAACTGTTGCTGTCCTCAACCATAGGCCTGGTGGAACATCTCTGTCTTATAGACCCTGCGGAACTGTGCTAAGTCCCATAACTACCACACTTGAAACTGTGGCTAAATACATTTATCTACAGAAATACAGATTTGGAGGCTTAGAATAAGTTAAACAGTGAAACACACGTCCTATCATGAAGCAAAATCTTCCATGTTGAAATTCCCTCAATCTCATATCTGAATGTCATACATCTCATATAATCTAAATTACAGGGCCTCACAAACAAAGAAAGATATATACTGTGCTGATGGTATATGTCTAATAATGAATAACAGTGCAATTCCAAGCAAAGTTATACCCTTCGAAATCCACTGAAGTTAATGTACTCCGAAGGGTTTGACTGTGATTGGCAGCCTCCAGGTGAGCTCTGGAGATCTCCCAGAATAGTACTAGATTTCCAGACTACAGAGCTCAGTTCCTTCATAGAAAATGGCGGCTTTGGATGGTGGATGCTATGAGTAGGGCTGCCAACCTTCAGGTGGTGTCAAAAATTAAAAAACAACAACAGCACGAAGGCTCAAGAATAGCTGATATATTGTTCAAACTCTAACACGTAATCATTGGTGTAACTGACAATAACATGAACAACGGTGAAAAGATCAACAAACAACAATGTACAAAAATATTACTACAAATTAAGCAAAAGAAGTCCATCAAAAATTCTTATGGAAATTCTGTACATAGTCCAAAAGACTTAATGTTCCAAACCCGTCGTATATATGATGTCCTTTAGATGTAGATATGTTTCCTATAGGTGGGTCAGTTCCAAACAGACTGATAATAAGACAAGTGAGACAGGAAATGTGCCCTCTGGATTAGGTTCAACGTTTTCACCCCATTGTGGTTTCATCAGCCTTACAAATTCAAATTCATATGATCATAATCACCGCTGTGGGCTCTCTTATTCCATAGTCTTTACTGACTAGTCCCAGGTGATAGGGATCAGTTCAGCTGGAGAAAATAGCTTTTGGAAGGTGGACTCTTTGGCATTATATCCCATTGGTCCCTTCCCTCCCCAAACCTTGCCTTTCTCAGACTCCACCCCCAAATCTTCCCCCAAATCACCCCACATTTCCTAACCCATAGTTGGCAAACCTAGGCATACGTCCATTCAGAACTGCACTGTAAATTCAGCAAAACCAAGCCAGTTTTTCAAGCAAGCCTTTCTGCATAGCAGAAAGGATGCCCATCAGTACAAGATTATTCATGAGAGAGGAAGGTTTTATAAATAATCTACTAATATGAAAGCAAAACTCATCCATTGATCTCTCTACTGCACCGCTCTCCAAGTTGTCAAAGTCAGTATTAAACATCTTTAGAAGCAGTGTGGTAGGGTTACAGTGCCAAATTCAAATCCTAGCTCTTTTATGAAGTTTGCCAGGTGCCCTGGGACCAATCACGATCTTTCAGTGTAACATCATCCCTGACAGGATAGAATAGGGAAGAGAGAAATATGTATGCTGTCCTGGGATCCTTAGAAAAAAGGTGGGAAATAATCTAGATATTTATTCCTAATTCATTTCAGTGGGAGAACAAAATATATGTCTACCTCTCTTGATTTAGGATGATGAAATTTAAAGTTGCTTAACTTTGATTGGATTGTATCCTTGTTAGATCTTTAGGACAAGTAGCAATCACAAATGTCTTGTATCTGAATTTTGATCTGGATTACTTTCTGAAATATATTACTCAGTTCAATTATCAGTTTCTAGTTAGCAAAGATAATAATGCACGATCATTCCTCATTAACCTTTTCATTAAAGAAATGATCAGGAGTCTCTAAGTTCCTATTATGTTGCATGTTGCAATCAAAATGAGATGCCAGAGGAATACTGATGGATGTTTGGCTGTAAAGAAGAACAGAAGAAATATCCAGGCTGCCTGGAATTTTCTTTTTCTTCGTGAAAGAAAAAAAGAAAACATGGAGGAAGTTAGTAGTACATGGGCAGTTTGCCCTCCCACCCCAAAACAAAGACATCAGAATCGTTAAACGAATTGGGTTGTTTTTAATTACCAACAGTCATGCAATTATTAAACACCTCACACCCTTTACTACATGCTACACAGTCTACTGGAGTGCTTGAGAGCTGCCCAGATTTACAGGCAATCCCACACTGGCTCAATGCTCCACCTGGCCATTGGCCAGACCTTCTTGCCTGCACTCTAATGGGTAATGAAAAACCTGAACTTGTATCAGCTTACATGGATGGATCATTAGTCTGACCCATATGGCTTCTCTTAGGTTCTTAACAGAATGTAGGAGGGGGGTAGAATGGATTACATAGACTACAGGACTGAAACAGGGATTACAATTTTGAACGCTCTTTCACTTAAAGATATCTCCGCAAATAGAAAACTGGTACAGCAAGAGGGGTAGAAGTGTTCTTGGCCTGCCCTAAACTATTTCAAAACTGAAATCTACCTGCAATCAGCCAAAGTTTAGGCCATTCTGCACTTTCAAATTTCTACCACCTCATTTTCCTCCATATGTTAACCAGTCCCCCATATCCCTGACAGCAAAAACGAGCCCTGCTTCTTAGCCTTAGTGTTCTCTGGCAATCCGTCCTGTCCTTGGTGTCTTCCCCTAGTCCCTGCAAGCCCTGCCTACATGGCCCACACCTTTGACTGCAATTTCCAAAAATTGACATGTAATGTAGATTATATCCATTACATTTTCCATGTCTGTCTGTCTGTCTGTCTAGCCACCCATTCACTATCCTAACAGAGCATAAACCCTTGTTGGAATTGTCTGGAGAACAAGAATGTGGATGCACACTCCAGATAGCAGAATGTCTTCCCAGTCAGTGGCTACTTCATCTGCAACCACTGAAAAGCTTCATTAATTTTTCAATATCCACAAATTTCCACACACTTGTAACAGAAAATACCTCTGTATTCACTAGTAGGGATTCAAAGGGTTCCTGAACATCAGTGGGATCAAACATAACAGTTTGGCACTGTACCATATATCCCGAGATGGGTTGGTTGTAAAAGGCAATGTACTCTGTGAAAACCTCACTAAAGAAGGTTGCAGGCTAAACCTTACAGGCAAAACTCTCCATTTTCTTGCTGTACATCGGACAACACCAGAAACTACTACCTGAAGGTACCCAACTGAAATTGTTTTGGTAAACCTATTCATACCTGATGTGACTTGCTGAAACCAAATGCACACAGTCAAGTCATTCAGAAACACAAATCCATGAAGAAGGATCATGTTTTTTGAGGGATGTGCTATAGTGTCCCTGGTGCTTCTGGGTTTACCTTGGAAGGGACATTATTGTGCCACCCAGATTTGGCCTGTTCCCCCCACCAGCCAGCTGAGGGATGGCAGGCAGGCCTGTTAATTGGTGGACAATTGTCCACCATTAACAGGCACCTGGCAACCCTAATCATAGCCCAAAAGTCAAAACAGGTTGGAGAGGATTTGGTTGTTTGAATTTACCCAGAGATCCTTCTTTGCAATGCTGTTTCACTGCATGCTTCCTTTTATTCAGAACTTGATAGGGCTTTATCAAAGACAGTTGTTGCTAATAATTGTTTTTGTTGTGTAGCAATGCTAATATATCAAATCGTTTGTATTAGGTGATTATTAAATAAATTAAATAAATTAAATTGCGAGAATTCAAATCTCCTCTTAGAAAAGAGCAAGTTTTTTGATAAGGGATGAAAAAATAAAGTATCAATGTGGTAAGTATCATATAACCCTTTAATAAGGCCTCATGCTATGTCTAATCTTGTTGCTCTTGACACTCACGGCACAGTATGGATCCAGACCTTTGATCTTAATCTCAGGGTGTACAAGCTCAGAAGGACAAAATGAATATGAAAGCAAAAGAGAACTCAACCTTTTAATTCCTAGTCCAGTCACAAAACATGGGCTTGCTGTTGCAGAGAGGAATCTTTCTCTGGAGTGCAGTATTTTGGCAACATTCCTAACTATTAGGCTATGCCAAAGTGTGAGAAAAGAGTACGAACTGATAAGACAGTAACAGAGGGAATGCCCATTTTCTACAGCTGTCTGATAGTAACTTTCTTTGTTGGCGAAAAAAATCACAATCCAAGAGGCTGTTAAACTGTAGTAATCAAGCCATTTTCTTTTAAAATAGTTTAACTGAAGTCATAAACTCTACAAGCAGAACTTTTACATTTGTGAGATGAGGTATTTATGGCACTGAAGCCAGGAATCTATTTGTCCCAGCCCCTCTTCAGACAAGACATGAGGTCTCAGTTCACTAGCTGAGTACCGGCCATCCAATAGGAAGGTGTACAAAAGGTGCTTTATACTCACACCTCATCGCTTCCTAGTAGGTTCGTACCACCTACTACCAACCAGCCCATCGTTCCGAGAATATTGTGGGGTTATCCAGTGACTGTTTGAAGCCAAGCAGGATTTTGTTTGGCTTCCCCCTGATTGGCTGTTGTGGGGAGTCTTTTTTCCTCCTGCTTCATGATGTTTGGAGGATGAGGGTATAAAATGTTGATTAAGTGGGCCTGGTCATTGACCAGTTAGGCCATAACTAGTTTGGCAGGGATAGGGCAGATTGATCACAATTGGTAGGGATGATCGGTAAGCATCCTGAGCCTTCAGGTATGATGGACGGCAAATCTTGAAAACACCATGTTGCTTGAGAAGGAATGTCACTGGCACTGAGCAGCATCTTTCCATACTTGGTAGTGGCTTTGTGGCACATTAGAGATGGAAGATGGGGCTTGGCACCTCTCAGCACATTATGTTCAGGCAACGTTAAAAAGGGCCAGCAGAAGCTACTGGTCAACTTTGGAGCCAGGATGGATTTACCAAACCAAAGGCAAATGGTTAGGTTGCCTAGCTCAGCCTGCCCCATTAAATATTAGCATATTTAATAATGATGACTAGTTTAATAAACTAGTTAAACTCATGTTATGGTCTCATGTCTTTGTCTGGATGCGTGGTAAATCCCTTTAATATAAAACTGTTTTGATTTACATGAGGCCAGCAAAGTTAAAAGAAAGAAAGAACCCAGCTTTTTTAACAGAATGGGAGAACCATCTATTCGTATGCATTTCCCGTCGGTTTTGGTCTTGCTCGCTTGACTGCTTCAACTTCACTTCTGCAAAATTTCAAATGCTTAGAATGTTTCTCTGTTTTGTGCAACTTCAATGTATCTGTAGATCCAGAAGATCTGATTACCAAAACATCAAATGTGGAGTACTGATGTATCTACTCTAAGGTCAGCTTATGTGACTATTGGAGATGCTGGCCTTTCTGATTAGTGTGCACACTTCTGTAGTTTGTAATTCAAATGGGCATTCTTTGCAGTCTGGCACAATTCATTTACTTTGGATCTCCATTAACCTTTACATATCAAACTTAAAGAGGCTTCAGTAGGGCTGACACATCACTGGATAGTGTCCTTTTGGTGTTTATTTATAAACTATTGGAATAGGGTCAAACCAGAGGAGAGGTTTCAAAAAGCAATTTTGAAATATATTTGTAATGCTAGAAATTCTCAGTATTTCTGTATATGAGAGTTACTACAAATCAGAAGGCAAGAGTCACTAGAAAAGGCAATCATGCTAGGAAAAGTTGAGGGCAGCAGGAAAAGAGGAAGACCCAACAAGAGATGGATTGACTCTATAAAGGAAGCCATAGCCCTCAATTTGCAAGACCTGAGCAAGGCTGTCAAAGATAGGACATTTTGGAGGACATTGATTCTTAGGGTCGCCATGAGTTGGAAGCGACTTGACAGCACTTAACACACACAAACACAATAAATGAAATGGACAGGAATAATTGAAATATTTAAAGATTGCTTGATGCTGGCACCTCTGTTTGAGTCAAATAATGGAATAATGGAATTGAAACTAATTATATATTATAAAGTCTGTAAAAATATGTTAAAGTATTTTCTTAATAAAAAACAAACGAATTATCAACAATGACACAAAAGAGAGGTGACCAGAAACAATAATAGAAGGAATCAAAAACCGATTAAAATAGTAGCTGTACCCTAGGGGGCAGAATTGACTGGTTCAGAGAGTGGCTTTGTGTGAGAACAATGTTGGCTGATTTATGCCTTGAATCCCTTGCCAGTCTGCCTCCATTTCTTTCCCATTTGTATGTATTCCCTTTCTTAATGTTTCTATGTGCACATGCATGTGTGTCCAAGAAATAAAATTTAAATTTAAAAAAGGAGAACTTAGGACATTCCTGAGACAGTGGTTTAATCTTGGCAGAAGAGGGAAAAATTGTACTATGCCATTAGAGCATATAAAGCTTATAGTTGGAGAAGCTTGAAGTGCAGCAGGAAGACTGTCCTGTTTACTAGGGATGTAACAGAAAATTTCAGGTTCATCAGTTCAATTGGAACCATGTTGCTTTAGATGAGATCTCTTGGTCTAATGGGTTAATCTTGAGCCTTGAATATCATGCCACATCCATCCAGCATGAACGGAAAGAAAAGGACAAACACTGGTAGACTACATAATGCAGTATGGCCTGCACTGTATCCTCACACAAACACATTGTAAATGCCAGTTTCTTTCCCCAATTGGCGCCATGTTCATTAGTTATAATTATCCGGATGGTTGTGAGCATTTTTACCTCTAATATCATCATCGGAATTAGTGTTCACTATGCTTTGTCAATGACACTTTATATAAGAAAGCTCCTTTCTGCGTTAAAAATCCAATTACAGCTCATTAGACAAAGCTGTGGCTTTCAGTAACACTGAGCTAGTTAAAGGCACTTAACAGATGGTGTTTTTCATTCAGAATAGAATGTCTTCCATGAAGAACTGAAGGTGAAGAAATACCGGCATGATATATTCACTTATTCACCAACTATTAGCTGTCCTATCCTCACCATTAGTTTCTTTTTATTCCATTCTTCCTCCAAAGTGCTCTTACCTCTCTGTCATTTTATCATCCCAACAACCCTACAAGGACAAGCAAGGCAGATAACAAATTAAGATATGCATAATAAAATGACATTTTAAAACTACTTAAAAGCAACCCGCCCATAAAAACACACAGCATTAAAACAATTAAAAATGAAATATATACAAAGACATAAAAACAACAATTAAGACATTGGTCAAGAAGCAGGGATCATCGAGGACATGCCAAACAAAACAAAACAAAAAGTCTTCACCTGGTGCGAAAAGATGGCAACAGTAGGCTAATAAAAAGTTATTGGGCTAAGGTTAAGCAGTGAATGAGTAAATTGCATCAGTTCTTCACTTCAAGAAGGAAAGTACCTTATCCATGGGTTATCTCCTAATGATTTACAACCATTGTGGAGACATCAGGCAACCTTCTGCATCATCAGCAGACTAACTCTGGCTTGGAAAATTTCTGGAAATTTAGGGGTAGTGTCTGAGACAGGTGGAGTTTGGGGAGGGATGGGAACCTAGTGGGAATGTGGTGTCATTCTCAGACTTTTGTTTTTCCTAGACCATTTCTCCACCCTCTGAAGCTGTCATTTCTCTAGGGGAATTCACCTAGAGAATTGTAGTTCTAGGAGAATTCTGGGCTGCACCTTGAGATTGGTAACTGTAGTCATAAGCATAAGAAAGCACTGTTCAACCAGCAAAATCACAGGTTATCCTTATATTGAAATACTGAAATAATAGCTGCATTTTTAAAATGGCACTAAAATATTGGTATATCAATATACCACTGTAATGATGTCAAGCAGGTTCTCTGAATTCCCAGCTTTTATTTAAAGAAAAGCATGCGTCTAGCCCTTTCCCTTGCAGAGATATGCCTTTTTCCTTATATCTCAATGAGGGAACAAGCTAAAGACTTACTTTTTAAAATGAAAGCTGGCAATTCAGAGAACCATCTTGACCAATCATTACATCAATATATCAATATTTTAGTGCCTTTTAAAATGACACCACTCATCTTCAGATCATAGGGTTGCCAACCTCCAAGTGGTACCTACTATTACAACTGATCTCCAGGTCATAGAGATCAGATCTCCTGGAGAAAAATGGCCACTTTGGCAATTGGACTCCATGGCATTGAAGTCCCTCCCCTCCCTCCTCAGGCTCCACCCCCAAAATCTCCAGGTAATTCACAGCACGGAGCTGACAACCCTATTAGATTGTGGGGGGAGGAAGAGAGGCACTAGTTTGACAATGACAACAGTCCAAACATCAAAAACCATGCTGGAGGTGGGTGGGAGTGGGTGAGACAAAGGAAACCAATGGAAACATTACATATGAAGAAAAAGACAACTCAAAATTGGTTGGGGTTAAAGTGGTCTCAAAGGAAATAGAAAAAACCTGGGGGGGGGGGGACACAAAATAACCTGAAGTAAAAACTAAAGACATAAAAATGCATGTGGAAATCAGGAATAAACTGAAGCAGTATAGGATCAGACCCAATGCAAAAAAAAAAGTTTGGAAAAGCTCTAGGTTGGTTGCACACATGGTTTAGAAATGTTTCAAATAAATAAATAGATAAATACATTTTACTGAAATCTAACAACTTGCTAAAGACTATTAACAGACTGGGATTAAGGAATGTTATTAAAATGCATTATTGATCCTCCTTCCAAACTTTCAACTGAACAAAATTTACAGAACAATTTTACATATTTTTATTAGTAGGACACAGTTTCATATTGTATTCTACTAAGGACTCCTGGGGAGAGGTGATTATTTCCCACTAATCTATTTTCTATAAGTATTTTACAAGATTCTCCGATAGTTTCAAGCTACTTAAAATTTTAAACCATAACTAAGAATCTAAAAGCAACATTAAGAAAAATTATGACAGTAATTAACACAATATTGTATATATGCAAACTTTAAAAGCTATTTGTTAGCTGCTCTATAACAGTATGTTCATAGAGGAGGAAGTAAATCACTGATTATTTCTTTGCAGCCAAACCATAAGCAGAATTACTAGAAATTTAACTGATTTACTTTTAATAGCATCAAGGACCCTAAACTGAGTTAAGTGCAACCATTTGGGCTGAAATAGTGAATCAGATGATGCATGATTAAAGGCTTGTGCAAGCACGCACCTATAACTTTTTATCTGTGATTATGACTATTAAATAGCTGCTTAGAAGCAATTTATGTCATTTGTCATGCAAAAAAATCCCTTAAAGCATCAGTACAAGGTCACAAATGTTCAAATGAAAAAGAATTGGGAGATTTGACAGCTCACAGATAAATCTTTTGCTTGTTCAAGTGAAAGTGTGATCTTTAAATGACACATCATTTTAAAAATCTTCTATTAATTTCTTAGTGAGAAAACATTTGTCCAACTTTTTTAGATAGGTTTTGGTAGTCCTACCTATTGTGTTCCCATCACAATTGCAATGTCCATTTCCCTTCCTATACACAAAACTCCTAATTTCTAATTTTTGTGGATTATGAATGGCGAGGGGCTTCACACATCCCTCTCACTTGCACATGCCCCCTCTCCAATTTTGTGGTTAGTGTCAACTACAGTTTGCCATGAAAAAGCAGCAAACTAGAGTTAGCTAACGCCCTTCAAAAGTAACAATGTTCTGAACATCACATTTTAAAGAGGAATTCTCTTAATTAGCCTTTACTCAATTTCTCCCTGAAATCCAACAATCCTTTCCCTTTTCTCTTTTCAGGAATTTGGAGTTTGTTTGTTTTAAATCAATTCCATTTTGATCAAAAGAGAAATTTGTAGAGAGGAGAGGCTGGGTGTGTGGAAGGTCTGGGTGCCTCTGATTTTCAGGGTGGCTGGCCACAAGAGGCTCAGGAGGGGGGGCAAGATTCCATTGGGACAAACACCAGACTGGACTCGAGTCTTTCTCAGCCATGTCCTTTATTGGTCTTGTAGGGCTATGGCTACTTTCACCCACCTTCCGTTACAATGTGGCAATCCCCTCTTCCCCCCACAAATGTGCCATATCACAGGTTTTTAAGCCCCTTCTAGTAATTGGCCCCTCCCCAGGTGCCTCATTCCAGTTGCCCTACCTGCCCACTCAGGCCCTCTCATGCCCAGGGGCACACCCTCCCCACCAAGGGCTGCCAACATCATGATCTAGCCTCTCCCCATGGAGAGCAAGTCGAACCATGCTCTTCCCACGGGAATCTCTCTGCCCATTCCCCTAGATTCCAGCTGCCTAGTATTTCAATTGGCCCGGCTCCCTGGCTGTTGCCCCTATGGTCTTTGTGTGATGTAGGCTCACCCAGGAGGCTTCAATCTGAATCCAGTACTTTTGGCCTTCATTGGCTTCAGCTACCAGTTTAATGGTGTTCTGAAACTCGCCTGGCAAGCATCCTACCTCGCAAGGGTGACTTTCTTGATATTAGTCCCAGAAGGGCTAGAGGCTTGTCCCCTGGTCACTGGCTGGCTGCATAGTAGAGAAACTGATGGCAGTGTTACTCTGCAGCTTCAAGACTCACACTTCGGCCTTTTTGCTTTTGTCTTCTTTGCCCTGCCCCATCCCAAGGGATCTTGATTTAAAGTCCTTTGACATAGATTTCATGTTTCTTCATGCCTTTCAGAA
This sequence comes from Euleptes europaea, assembly GCF_029931775.1. Lineage (NCBI taxonomy): Eukaryota > Metazoa > Chordata > Lepidosauria > Squamata > Sphaerodactylidae > Euleptes > Euleptes europaea. The sequence goes on from NC_079323.1 coordinate 40,722,718, forward strand.
GGCCTCACTATTCAGCAGTGTAGTACAGAACTTCACTTTAACATGTAGGATCATTACCCTTATCCACACAGCACACTAGTATCATTTCATTAGCAGTTCTTGGATCTAGTGACAGCTATTTTAAAGAAGCTATTTATTATTATTCTGCAAATGAACTACACAACAAGAGCCATTAACACTTCTACTGTCAGCTCTCCTGCCAATAAAGCAGAAGGTGGGATTATGCTTCTTACTACTATAACACTCAAAAGAACAATTTTAAAAACAAGTAAGCATAAAAAGTTAAAACCCCAGCTTATTTACTATTGCCTACAGCAGCATCCAGTTGATTGATATGGTGACAGATGAGTCATTCCCACTGCAATTCTTCCTTTAATGTGGGTAATATCTCTAGGCATTGCAAACACTGCTCCAGCTGTTCACCCTTATCTATACTGGATGTTGCTCCACTCAAAGCTTCCTTTCCCAAAATCAGATCCATCTTCAGTGTATGAGCCAAGTGTGTGACTAGAAACCTGCTAAATATAATCAGGTGTCCTATAGGTATTCTATAGTTGGGCTTTGCTTAGAAGAGTGATTCTCAAGCTATGGGTTGAGCTCCCAATGCAGGTCATGACTGTCTGGCAGGTGTGTCACAAGTGGGTTTGCCCCTCTAAAACCTAATGTTCCCCCTAGGAGAAGTTCTTCTGACAGCCCCCTCCATTCTTTCCAGCTTGCTACCTCCATAGTGTTTGGGTCATTACTTTCCTTCCTTTTGTTTGCCTCCATCATTTCCCCATCTACACAACAATGTTCACCAACATTGTTATAGTATAATAACTCTGATCAGCTCAAATGGGGGGAGGGGTTGTCTAAAGTATACTGCCATCAGACAATTCCCCCCATTTGAGCTGGTCAGAGTTATTATACTATAACAAGCTATCACTACCCTACTGCTGAATTTTGTCATTACAAAGTCCGAGATATCTAAAGAAATAGAAGGACTGAAACCATTCACAATGACAACATACAGAAACATTTTAAAAGTATATTCACATTATCAAGAATGGACAGAGTTTTATGACATGTGGTTCCCTTTCCTGTAAACCAGTGTTTATTCTAACATTTTGAAGTAAAATCCACTTTTAAAATTACTGTACTTTTAGGGTTGCCAACCTCCAGGTAGTAGCAGGAGATCTTTTGCTATTACAAATGATCTCCAGCCGATAGAGATCAGTTCACCCGGAGAAAATGGCCACTTTGGCAATTGGACTCTATGGCACTGAAGTCCTTCCCCTCCCCAAACCCCGCCTTCCTTAGGCCCCGGCTTTTCTATTTTGGGCTGCTGGAAAGGGTAATTTGTAGAGCAGGATTCGGTAAATAGATTAGCTAAACAGGAGAGTGGTTTAAGGAGAGGATAGGGATAGGATTTTCCATTAAGTCCTCTTACACTGTCCTGGAACTAAGTGAGATGGTCACTTAGTTAACGCTGGGTGCTGTGTTTAAATGATCCAGACATGAGGTTTTCCTTGGAATGTGCAGTTTAAAAGCGGAGACTCCCTGTGACCTATTAATATATTCCTCAGTTTGTTACATGAAATATACTTCATTCTTGTTCAACTGTAAGGAAAAAAAAATCTTGTTTCTGTCAAGATCTTTTCATCTCTTTGTTATCAGCAACAAGCTTAGGGGACTTATTTATACAAGACCAAATTCCATCCTACATCATTATTGCTGCTGGTATCTCTTGAACAATGTGGAAGGTGGAAAAGTGACAAATCTTGGGGTGGTGTCTGGTTAAAGGAAGTTATAAAAGAGGACTCAGCCCAGGAAACATCATAAACAATGTTATTTGTCACGGTGAAACTGAAAAATTATGGGTTTGTCACTTGGAAATCAAGATTGTTTTCCTCTTGGCAATAAAAAGGAGTACATACAAATTCAGCTCTTCATTCAAAATATTTCTGCAAGTGTTTTAGTAATTGTCAACATGTGTTCAAGAATATATTGAGAGTCATCAGTTTCTAAAGTGACAACCTGCAGTAAATTCAGATGTTTAAGTTAATGTTAATTTACAAATGTAAGGCTAGCTGGATTTCATTAGTATTGTGATCAGCCACAACAAGAACAAATGCAAAATGCTTCAAAATACTTTCTGGCCAATTTGTGTTAACTTATTTGAAAACATATGCTATAGATTGGAGAAATAAAATTCATCATGGCAGTGATCAGCGCATACTTCTGACAGTTCATAAACAAGTTTTATGGAGGTTTCATCAAAAGGCAATTCCATTCTATGATCATAATTACTGTAATTACTGTGGCTCATTAATCTTTATTTATTCACTCAATTAATGTGGACCATAAAAATCAATATGCAATTTTTTAAATTTGCACCACGATTTTACTAATTGATTGTATCAAATGTGCGAACATAATACACAAGTCTAAAAAACAGGTTCCTTAATTTGACCCTCTTTTTACATGCATAATTGAATATGTTAAAATGTGTTTCTTAATTTCCTTTTCCATAAAAGTAAGTTGCATCTGCCCATTTGAGAAAGTGAATGTGGCTTTCTCTTCATTGAGGGTTTTTCTTTATTATGTGCAGTGATATATTTTCCCCCTATCTACCAGATCTTACCTGTTTTATCAGGAACTGGAGAACCCATTGCATTCTGGAAATTACAGTTGCTAGGGCACCAGATGGTCTGGATGTCAGACATTCTGGGAACTGCATTTTCCAGGATACATCCTGGGTCTGTCAACAATTATTTATTTATTTGTATTTAAAACATCTTTATACATGCACTCCTAAGGGGGGGGGCAGAGCTGCATTGCAGCCAGTGTGACCCCTATGCTGGCATCCATGCCACTTGCACTATGCAAAGTGGCATGGACACCAGTGCAAGGCGACATATGTCGCCCTCTGGGAATGGCACAGTGGCATGGGCCTCGGGTGCTGACGCTGCCTCCCCGGCAGTGCTGTCCCAGTGTAAGAGGTCACACCGGAGGACGTTCCCAGGACAGAGCTGAAAGTAGTCAACCTCCAAATCTTGTTCAGCCTGGGAACACCCCTTTATGTTGTATCAGCAAAGTAGCTGGTGTAGCCCCATGAAACTCCATGGAGAAGTTTCTTGGGAATTTGATTTTCCTGTGGTTTTTTCATGTTTTTACCAGCTGGGAAGTCTCTTAGGAGGCGGCACGGCTGCTCTATTCCCAGCTGGCTAGCTACCCCCCCCCTTTTGGATTGAGCTGTCCCACCACCTTTTTACCCAAATAGGGTCCCCAAGGCAGTGAACATCAAAACATTAAAAAATTTCAACATTACAACATTTAAAAACAAGTATATATAAAATAATTAAATAGAAACATAGAGATCTACATAGAGATCTAAACCATGCCCCCGCTGCCTGCCTCGCTGGGAGTTCCGGGGAAGTGGGGGGGGGGCTTTGCACAGATCCACAAGCACCCCTGCCTGCCTTCTCGGGAGTCCCAGGAAGGCCGGCGGGTTGGGGGGGGGCTTCCTTAAGATCCATGCTGCCAGCTTTGGCTGAATCCCGAATAAGCCAAAAGAATCGGTTATTTCGGCTTACCTCCCCCCCCCTTTTTTTTTAGTTTGGGAAAAACCAAACCGGGAAAAGCTGAAATTGCATTTTTTCAGCTTTTTTCTGGTTCGGTTTTTACTGAATCAGCCCTATTGAAAGGGTTACAGAAAAAGTTAGATTAATTTCTTTTTAATGCAGGTTAAGAGCCCATTCCTGAAGGCCCCCACCCCCGAAGTTCCTTAGGAGTCAATGTGACCCCGCGCTGGCATAGGTTCCACCTTATCATGGAATAAGGTGGCACCTATGCTGACGTGGGGGCAAACACTCTAGAAGCCACACCGGTAGGGCTTTTCCAGAAGGGAAAGCCCACGGTGGTGTAGGGGGGCATTCCCATGGCATGCCTGGGGGAGGAGCTGCCATTAGGCAACCTCCTCACCCCTTTTGCCCCAAGAATGCCCCCTCACACTGTGGTGCAGCTGTGCCATCTTTTTGGTGGTGCAGCCCCATTAGAGGCAATAGGGGATTTCCCCCTTTTCTTCAATTTTAATTTTTTTTGAAAAGCCTTTTTCTCCTCTGCGGTGGCTGGGAAGCCTCTGAGGAGGGGGTGCGGCTGTGCCGCTTCCGGCCACTGTGGATCTGCCCCCCTTTTAGGATTGGGCTGCCCAAGTTGAGATTGGCTTTCACATCTTCTGATATAAGATGTATGCCACATGCAACTGCTAATTAGCTAATTTGCCCTTACATTACTTATCTCAAATTTAGTTATAACCCATCAGGTATCTAGATATAACCACATGATTTTAATAGATCAGATTTAGAGAAAGATTGTGTTTTTCTATAAATAAGCCTTCCTGTGACAACCAAATCAGATTTCTCTGGCTGGAAGTCTCAAAAGAAGAATAGGTGAAATATCTGAGTGAGATTTTGGGGTAACTTGGACTTTTTTGATAACCCTTAAAGCAGTGAGACAAAAAGCTCAAACCTGATTTTTAAAAAAACTATTACTAGCTATAATATGATTAAGCTATGCTAGGAATTTTAATACTTTTAGCAACCATCTTCACAGTGATTGTGGGGTTAACTTTTTATGTATATATTTTTTGTCTTGCTCAATAAAAGTAATATTTTCTTTTCTCCATAAAAGATCAACGTTTATACAGGTGTTCTGTCTGGTTTGCTGGTTAACAGAACCCTATCCCCTACACTTTTGTATTGTCAGAGTTAAAGGTTGTAAATTTCCTTTAATATGATAAATCCTGGAGAACTCTGCTGCTAATCAGTTTTGCACAGGCAATGTCTTGAAAATTGTTTAGTACAGATCCTCTAATAGGATGCGGGAGAATCTCTCAATACAAAATGAGGTGCATTGGTATTCAAGAAAGTGTATTCATACACAGATATTAGAAATCCAAATACCTATACAAACACCAGCCTAGCTTTTTAGAAAGCCAAACAATGACCTGCAATTATATTTTTCCATCTTTAAAAGAAATTATATTTTGAAGGACATACAGATGGATTTTTTGCTCCATCTTGTTGCCAAATTTCTCCCATTATGTCCTTCTTGTAATCCACCATTTAAATGCCTTCTCTGCTTGGCTGCTATTCTTTTCTGAAGGCACGTGTTTGCCTTCACAATATGAGTTTTGATAGAGCTGAGTTAGCAGAGGAAAGGGAAATTTGGAGGCATAATCTATCTTGATTACTCTAAGAAGCACTTGCTAATTATTATATTGAAAGCTAGTGATTAAGTTTAAAAAAACTGGCAGCAGATTGGTTAGTTAGATTGACTGGCTAACTGACAAATTGCAAGGGATTGTCATAAATACAAACAGATTCTTGTACAAGCTGCCAAATGGGATTCCCTTGAGCAATATCCTAAATCAGGAAGGGATTTTTTTCTTTCAAGTTGAAAGCCTTAAATGCACAACTACACATAACTAAGAAAGCCTTTCACATAACAAGAGTTGTTTATGGAATCCAGTTCTCATAATTTCCTGAAGATTCACATGCCCATACTTACCAGAAAGGACTATGAAGATAAACACAAAGTGTTTTGATGGCCTTATGTAACTTCAACTTTTATTAAATTTAAGACCCCTCCCCTTTTCATATAAATAATATCATATTATCATAAATAATATGATATTATTTATATGACAAAGGTAGTTAAATAAACCAGGATGAACTCAGTTATATTCAGAAGCATGAATGATTTCATGCACAACTGTAGCCAGGTTGGAGTTGTCAGCTGTCAGCTGGCACTCAATGGGAGACTGGGGGAGTGGAAACATTACAACGGCATCATGGCAATGCCATGACATCATTTCTGGGGAGAACCTAGTGTGTCATACTAATGCCATGATGTCACTTCTGGGTTCGCCCTGGAATTGATGTCATAGCATAGGTGCAACACCAATTATACTACTGTTTTCCCCCCTCCCCCATGCTCTCCATTGCTCATCAAGTGACGCTACCTAGTGCCTTTGTACCTCTTATTTCTACTGGCATACTTTTAAAACATCACAAAAAAAACAACAACAACCCAGTACAGACAGTTGAGACTAACAGTGTCATCCTAAGCAGAGTTACTGTCTTCTAAACCTATTGACGTCCCCTCAAAAGAGTTTACTTAGAACTGTATTTTAAATCTTTTTATATGGGATCTATTTGAATCGAAAAATATCTGTTATATAGACATGCTACTCTACACATTTACATTTAAAATAGGCCAAGAGAAACTTCCAGAAAGAGTATATAGGTACAGAATTGCATCATGGGAAACACCAACCTGTAATAAAAGTTTGCTTGATAGTTGGTGCTATGGTTGTAAAGGACTCCTTAACCAGGGATGACACCAGAACCCTTGATGGATAGCATAAACGCAGAGTTTATAGTCCATTGGACAGAATGAAGAACAATGGCCTTCTTGATGTCATTGTATTCAACAACTCAGCTTTTCAACATAGTATATTCCAGGCAAAAGCTCACCTGCTTCACAAATCTTGCATTAGCTAGACCGGAAACATTCTCTTTATTATGGTTAATATCATCACAAAACTGTCAGCCCCAGTGGAGGCCATCTAAATATTTCTTCCTGCAAAACTGGAAATAGGAATCTAGATCAAAGTTGCCTACAGCTTTAAACCACAATTTTAAAGGTTGAGTCTACCATCTCTACTGTCACAGGAATGGCCAGCATAAGATGAGCCAGTATTGACTTTGCTCCAAATCCCCTCCATATTCTGACAAAACAACTGTACTGAAGATCATATTTTGAAATATATATTCAGCAGTTCAGGGTTGTTGCTATTCTGCTGCCAGAGAAGGAGCAATCTCAACAGATGTCCCTCCCCACAGGAGATCCTGGTCCACAAGGTTTTCACCCTTCCCCAGCACTGCCTTTTCAGGGGTCAGAGAATGCTCATGGGTGGAGGCAAAGGCAGGGAAAGAGTTCCACCAGAGAACATTCATTGAATACAATGCTCCATTTTTGGCAAGATTTTTTGGAACTGACCTAAACTTGCCCCTGTATAGATTCATCCAAGTACATGGTAGTAGGGCCAAATAATCCTGCAACTATATATGCAATGCTACCATCCTTTCAGAAACAAAAAATAAATTTTAGAATGAATCTACATTTAATTAGGGAGGCTGAGAACTTTGCAATTAACTTATTTGTCAGGTGACTATGCATGTCACTTGTAAGCTGAGTCTCAGATTGGTTCATCTCACTCTCACTGTTCAGCGCTTGAGCAGAGCACCATGCCCAACAACTTTGTGTGCTGGTAGAATTTCCTTTCCTTTCGCCTTGAAGCCACAGTAGGTAAAATTGATTCTCTCCCCCCACCCTAGGGAATGGGATATATTGGTCAGGTAAATGAATGACTGTACGGTAGTGGTGATCATTATCTGCATTTGGCTTAGTTGTTTATCGCATTCCCCATTCAAAAGCCCAGACATCTTCCTAAGCCATATATCACAGATCTGAGAGTTACCGTTGTATATTACATTTACATTTGGCTGAATTGTCTATCACCTTTTGCACTAACTTGCCATTTTAGTTTTGTGAACTAAATAATATTCACAGCACCCCACTTCCATCTCACTGTATATTTCTTCAGTTTTGCCCCCCCCTTCCCATTTTATCTTTTTTTTTCTCCTTCTAAGCTGCCTGGTTCTTATTTTCATGTGCGGGTTTCATGTATACCTCCCTTTCTTGCATGCTCATTTTTACATTATGTCCATCTCACAGACTCCCTCCTCCCTCCAATCTTTGAAGTTTTGGGATATTTGAAAACATTCTCTGGGTTTTCTCTGGGACTTGACTCTAATGAGGGATACACACTGTGCTATACCATCAAGAGTCAAAAGCTATTTCATCTGTGTTTTTATTTTATACAGCATTTTAAATCTTTCTTCCATATAAATGTGCCAACATTCAGTTTCTATTCTAATCCCATCTTCCAAGGACCAATTAAAAATATTATACCTCACAACTGGAGGCCATGCAGTTGTGATTCAAATGCAGGTTGAAATGTTAGTAAGATGTTCACCCAGTCAAGTGCAAAGTCTTCATGAAAGCACTCAACATCCCCAAATAATTGAGTGTAAAGACTCTCCACGCCACAATGTCCCAATGTCTTTGGATTGAAGGAAGCATAGCACTCAGGAAAAACCCATTCCAGTGATGATGATATCCTACAAGGGAAGAACCAGCCCACTACACTGATGTACTTTGCAGGTGTCCCTCAGGTTCTAAAGGAGAGGTGTATTGTGGTAAGTGCTTCACTTTTGCCATCTTGGCTTTCAAACATGATGACTATATGTAATTATTTATGTATATGAAAGTAGCCTACCATAGTAGACCCCCAAATCCTGCTTGGCCCCAATGCAACTAGCTAGTTCTATTTTGCCACATATGAATTGGGTGGGTTAGCAACACATGGCATCCCCTGAGAGGGATGTGAAGCAGCCTGACCAGCCATGGATGCATTTTCCCTTTTATGTCAGATTATTGTCCCCAAACTCTGGAATGGAAAGATAACTCTATATCTGTTTCAAGAATGCAACACATCTTCTTGGTTTCCCCACTCCCATACCCGTTTTTATTCCATTTTCTTCATCAGTTTGTTATTCACCCATAGCAAAGGATACTTTATCCAATGATATGACACACCAGAACAGTGATTACAGGTTTGCTCTCTAGAGATTCTAGTCACAAATGTTCAGCTCACAAGAAGAAGTATGCACAACCAATATTTCATTACACAATCTTTCATTACACATTGCAATACATTATACTAGTCTGTGTAGCATTTATTCACTTTTAGCTCTGTTGTCAACAGTTACAAACCAGAAACATGCTGTGAATATCTCAGGAGGCATAAATTAATACAGCACAATTCATGTCCTGTCATGTCTTATTGCTTAATTATCTGGATACAAGGAGTAAGACAAAGTGTACAAACAGAAGTGCATGACAGTTGGCTACAGGAAAGATTGGACTTTTCCAATCAAAATCAGTTCTTTTGATGTGGAAGTGCCATAGCTCGGTGGTATCGGTCTTGAGCTCAGCCCTTGGCCTCTCCAGCAAAGTACCAGGAGGCTACTGTTTTACTGAGACCCCTGGAGTGATTCCTTACTAATACTTGGTGTGAACCAAGTATGTTGAGTTATTTACTTATTTTACTTCACTTATACCCTGCCGTTTTTCCCCAGTGGGGACCCAAAGCAGCTCATATTGTTCTCCTCTCCCCTGTTTTATGGTGTATGTGACTGGCCCAAGGACAATCAGCAAAGTGCAGATTTGAACCTGGGTTTCCCAGATCCTAGTCTGATACTCCAACCACTATGCCTCACTGATTCTACCTATATCTATATCAGTTACTACACACAGGACCACATTCATTGTTGGGCCATCAGCTGGGGAGACATGTCAGAGACTGTCAGAGAGAAAAAAGGGTAAGATAATAGGTTCCTGAACTTTAGCAACTGAAGGACCCCCTCCCCATTTTGATGTAATAATGTCTGCAGACATGTGGGAGACATGTGGGAGACAAACAGTGCATTCCTAACCAGAATGCACTGTTGTGGTAAGTGCTTCACTGCCTCCTAAGGCACTACCTCCTAAGGAGGTTTCGGCATGGCGCAACCTCCGCCCTCACAGAAAATTCTCATAGGGTTGCACAGGAGACACACCACCTAAAAGGTGGCGTATCTTGGGGGGGAGGGGGAGTTCCTGAGCCGTTTCGGCTCAGGAGGCTGCCTAATGGCAGCCTTGCCCCCCAGCCAGTGTTGCGACGCCCTGGGGACACCTCCCGGGATGTCACCGTGGCCTTTGCCGGAGTCAGGACGCTGTCGGCAGGCTCCTTCGGCATCTGGACCTGGCGCTGCAGCGTCAGCAACCAGAGACCGGCGTCCGACCCTGCATGCCAGCACTGGGGCCACAAACACCGGCATGCACCTACTGGATGCCGGTGCTATGGGCCCTTGCACTGGCGTGGGCCTCGCCAGCCTCCAAAGGCCTTTGGTGAGGGCTGCCGGCACATCTCAGGAATGCACTGAAAGAGTGCTAAGGAGAACAGAGAGAAAAAGAGCAGTCTAAGGAGATGAGAATGATAATTGTGGCATTAGGAGCAGATAGAGTTCAGAGACTTGCAGTGGTGCAGAGAAAAAGGGGTGAAAGTTTAACAGATAAATAATTAAAGCACTTGATTAAAGCATTTATTTCCATGATCAACTTAGTCATGTGACTTTTTTGAGTGAATAACAATGTGAAAATTGCCCTCAAAATGCATTGCTCTGGTAGACAGGTAGAACAGGCAATGCAGTTAATCTGTTGGTTCTTCAGCCTAGATAGTTGTGATTCTCCTTTTTTATCTCATCAAGGGAAGAAAGAAGCCCCAAGATCAGAAAGATTATCCACATCCCAGATAACAGGATGCTATGTCCCATGGCTTCATGGGGGGCTACAAGCACTTCAAGTATGCACCACTTCCACTATTGTCTAGAGCAGGGGCCCTCAACCTTGTTGAGCCTGTGGGCACTTTTGAAATTTTGAGAAAGGGTAGTGGGTTGCAGTGTCCAAAGCCTGTGTTTATTTTCAGCTGCGGATGGGACCCACTCATTACAGAAGAATGTTGGAGCAGTGTGTAGAATGCTGCTTATTCAAAGAAAGGTATAGAAAAACTTCTAGGTACTATCAAAATTCTGCAGAGACCTTACCCATTTGGAAAGTTTTTTGTTTTTGTTTTTGTAATAAGGTTAATTTATGATATCCTTCAAAATAATCTACTTTTAACTGACCCACTCCACAAAATACATGAGGAGTAATGATGGATCTCCTATACCTCCTATGTCTGTACAACTATCTGTAGCTTTGTCTGTATCTGCATTTAGCTATTTATCATGGTGGAAATTGTATCTACTATAAAAAATAGCCAGTTTGCATTCCAATACATACATAAACATAAACATGTGAGGTTATTTTACTTCAGTGAAAGACAGCAATTACTCAATAGGTTCTCAAAACTAAATGGAACAGCCTTTGTAGAATGGTAACCCTGTGTTTCTACTCAAACTCCTACTCTTCTGGATGAAGCTGGCATAGTGGAGTAGATAATCCCATGGAACCACACATTACTTCATTTATTAAATTCATCCTATGGTGATATGACCATGAGTTGATCTGCAAAGACTTAAATTAATTCCAAGTGTGTATTTTCTGGTTCATTGTGAACATGCATAAATGAGGCATGCAAAGCACTAAGGACTGTAACAGAGTGTTTAATGCCACAGAAAGAAGAAATGAATTGGAACATTGCTTGGTAAATGAAGGAATAAAAATGGAGGAAATTAAGAGTTAATCAGAAAATACCAAAGGTGACCTAAACACTTCTCCAGTGTATGCAACGAAATCATTGCTGGAGCCAGGACATTAAAAGATGGATGACCACCCAGATCAGAGCAAGGACTTGGAATATGTAGCTAGGTTTAGATAAAAGAAAGCCCAAAATGCTTTGAGTGAAATTAGGGATGTAAATTTATGAAAATTCGGTTTCAATTTGAAAATCCCACATAGGTCAGAAATATTCTCATCCTTTCCCCTCAACCATGCTAACAAAATTTGATAGGATTATTACTAGGGACACTCAAACACCCACTGGTTTGGCTCATGTCGTATTCACCAATCATGAACAAGAGGGCTATTTTTCAATGGACCATTTGTCTGTGTATGGCTGTTCAGCAGATTGCTTCACGTATTTCTTCCTAATAGCACAGTACAGCTCATTTGGCTTTTGCTCATTCACGTTCACACATAGCCCATCAGAACTCTACTCCTCCCCCTTTGCTGTGCATTCGCTTCCCTAAGCAAACAGTTGTTTAAACAGACAATTAAATCAGTCACAAATCATAAAAATCATAAATAAATACTATTTTTTTTAATCCTGCCATTTGCTGTTTGTCTAAGTAATCCTTAGCAATATTAATGGCTGGCACTTTGTTAGATTCAGTGTTTCCATGCATGTGCACTTTTGAAAAAAACCTGATCTGAAACCGTTCAGTAGGCATTCGAGTCATTTGGTACCAAACTGCACAGATCCAGTGATCAGCTCAACAGTCAAAACAAGGCAAGTTTGACGGTCAAACATGTTTGGCATGCAATTTGCAGCATCCCTAATTACTACAGCTAAAACGGATGCTTGTCTTTGCAACAGCTGCATATAAATGGGATCTACATGTCATAGCATTCTGTAAAAGGAAAAACAAATCAACAAAAACAGTAGAAAGAAAAGAATGAGAATAGCATACAAAAACAAAAACAAACAAAAAACAAACAAAACGACATATTCATACATCCCTAACCCAAATGCAGAAAACATGTAGCAAAGAAAGAAATGGATACTCATTCATTCTTTCATTCACTTCATTTTTATTTATTTCATTTATACAATAGACCCAATTAATATAGTAGCCACAATGACGATATAAAATAATTGATTAGCCCTGATAGAATATAGAAGTCAAGTAGCCAGTGAGAAAATACAGTAGATACTAAATGGAAAGTTAACAAAATTTGCTTGCTCTTTCAATCAAATACAGCTTCCATGTTCAGCAGAAAACCCCAGCAAATCTTGGTTTCCATAGCAGCATATAATAGTTCTTAATATGGACTTCATGGTGCTAAAAATCCATGAGAGTACTGAAGACTGCCTGTAAAGAACATAATCTAGCATGGAAAATCTGCACTTTTGCACGAATTCCAAATTAGGGTTGCTATTAGGGTAATAGCTGAAAAATGCTACTGATAGCACATTATAACAAATCTGTATTCATAATAACAAGTTGCATTCAGCCAATTGAAATGCCAGATAGTGGCAATATACAAGTACAGTTACAATTCACTCTGAGGTTGAAGTCTTCAATGAGCAGAAAAGTAAACTGGGATACAATTGTTTCAATTCTTTGAATTCTTCCTCAGTCCCGTTTAATCATCTATGTTGGTTATTTTTCAATATAAGCTGATATAGCTTAAATCTTTCTTCATACAATTCTTAATCCTTTTGCAGGATACAAATAGCAACCACATGTGTCTTTTCACATTAATGATTCCAATAATAGGATATCCAATTCATATAGTTGCTCAGACAAGTTTACAATATGACGTTACCTCACAGGATACAAGCTTGTATATTGCCACTATCTGGCATTTCAATTGGCTGAATGCAACTTGTTATTGTGAATACAGATTTGTTATAATGTGCTATCAGTAGCATTTTTCAGCTATTTTCTGTACTTTCTTTCTAACCTGGGTGTTTATTTTGATTGCTTAACCTCCAGGTAATAGCTGGAGATCTCCTGCTATTACAACTGATCTCCAGCAGATAAAGATCAGTTCACCTGGAGAAAATGGCTGCTTTGGCAATTGGACTCTATGGCATTGAAGTCCCTCCCCTCCCCAAACCCCATCCTCCTCAGGCTCCAGTTCAAAAATCTCCAGGTATTTCCCAAACTGGAGCTGGCAACCCTACTTCTTTCCCACCCATCCACATGCCTCACACCTGGATACAAGGAGTAAGACAAATATGTAATAATATTCTTGTAATAATATTCTAATATGTAATAATATTCTTGATATTTGGCATTTGTGCTGCTTATTTTTTTAACTACCTGGAGGTTGGCAACCATATCTAGACATGTGATAAACACTTCTCATCAGCTCCTTCTAGGACAGAAGTGAAAGACTACAGATGAGTCCAGTATCTGCTGTCTGACTGAATTGCTTTTCATATTTTTTAAGCCGTCTTGAATTCTCAGTGAGGCAGGTGGGTTGTAAATGAAATTAAATAGTTGTAGTCATTGTAGTAGTAGTATTAGTAGTAGTAGTAGTAGTAGTTTGGTATGTGACCTCATTCACAAAGCAGAAACATGTTCATAGCGTACAGAGTAGCAAAGAAGGTTTTCCTTATGGAGATGCACTGTGCACATCTCAGAAGCACTTTGTTTAGAAGTTACTTAATATAATCATAATCCTAGGATAAATCTAAAGACTGAAAATATGTTTCAGAGCTGTCTGAAGCACGGTGAGCTCTCTGTATCATTAAGTCCTGTATTAAATTATAGTCAATTATACAAACCATTTAAAATATAACTTCAATTTTGTTTTAGGTTTGTATAGAACTATAGTTTACACTCCTAGAAGAATTAATCTAGGGGCATTTCTATGCTCAAATAAATTCCAGCAAATATATAAAAAAGTAGAATCTCTGTGGGAAAACCTTCTATTCTATAAGGGGAAGTCACATAGAAAACATATATTTGATCACAACATGAAACTGGGCCTCAGTCAATTGGTAATTCTTCCAGCCATAAATATGGACACAATCGTTCAATGACGTTCAGTGACTTATTCCTTACTTGGCTTATATGTCTATCTGTCTTTCTGTTATATTTTTATCCCTTTCTTTCTCATGGATACTGAAGGCTGCATACTTGGTCATTCCCCTTGCAATATCCCTGTGAGACAGAATAGGACGAGAATGAGTGAATGGCCAAAGGTCACCCAGTGAGCTTCATGGCTGAGTGGGGATTTGAACCAACATCTCTTGGTACTCTAGGGAATAAACAAAATTTGCCTATTCAGGATCCTTTTTATGTTCATCTATACTTTTATTTTTGGTTTGCCTTTTTTTTTGCAACTGGAGTTATAAATTAATTTGTATTGTTGATTTATTTAGTGATTTTATCCTGCCTTTCCTTCAAGGCACTCCACAACAATCCTGTAAAGTAGGTTGGTTTGAGAGAGAATGGCTTTTCCAGCTACCCAGGTGTCAGGACAACCTGGATTTCTCCAGTTCTAGTTCAATACTACACCACACTAGTACCCTTCATACATGCATGGATTTTACATAAAATGTCTACAGTTTTTATAATACAACATATATACAGTGCTAATTTACTGATGACCAGATAATATAAAAGAAAATGTGTTATATATAAAATAGCACAAGTAACTGTACATACTGCGACAATAAAGAATCACAGGTTAAATTTACACATGGGAGCAGCATGAACAAACCTGGGATTTTGGGGTGAAAAATGCATGAATGGGAAATTCAAAATGACCCTGGAGCACTTTTATTTCTGTACTGCTTCGTCTGTCAACTTGTTTCCAGTGGAGGTTGCATAAGCACAACACTTTTCATAATGCTCTCTGTATTTCTGAAATGTCATTGTTCTTATAGTCATATTTCAGTCCATGTTCATAGATAATGCAACATTTGTGTGTTTTGTGTGTATTAATTTATGAGATATATTACAGGCTGATGGTGGGAAAGTGTTCTGGATGTACGAGGAACACTAAGGTGCACAAGCAATAATGCATTCTGAATTCCCTTGTATCATGTATTCTGTACTGAGAGAATGGAAAATGCAATGATCCATCAAAATTATTTAGATCAAACAACAGTTATTCTAACATCAGCATGATAACAGCCTTTTATGTCATTATAACAAAGGCCATTATGTCATCAGCTTTTCAATTTCAGAGCCAGTGGCCATTTATCTGCATAACTGAAACCAATGGTGAGCAAATTTCTGCCAGTGTGTGATTTATAATGACTGTTGTTCAAGTCTTTTCAATGATTCATTCTGAGACAGAGGCACCCATGGAAAGACAATGCCGTTTGTTGCTTCGTTGTTCTCACAGGCAATTTAATTCTTTTCATGAAACACAAGTGTAAAAAACAAACCGATTCTGGTAATTTCTTTGAATTGGAAGTGCATGAAGCAGAGTCTACAAAAAAAGAGTATGGGGTGTAAAATCAGCTCATTTGAAGATCCTCTCAATACTACAGAGTTAGCAGTGAACTTCAAGAATGCTTAGTTAATTGTTTCCCTTAAATTATCTCAAGGATTTCTATTCATCAGTGGGAATATCTTAGGGAGAATAATTTTAGGTATCCTACATACAAAAACGCTGCATAAAAAGCTTGAAGTAACATATGCATTGAACCAGCTGGGCCTATATATCGATTTCAGATGCCACAAATATCACCGCAATGTCTAGACTCTCATAAGATGGGGTCAGATGACCAGGCATAAAATAATTGCCTCTTAACACCTTACTGCTCTATCTACCTAGGAACGATTCGATATGTCTGTTTTTATTTATGTTTGATTTTTCATGTTGTCAATGCCATCATCTTTTCTTTGCCTCGTTTATTTATTTCATTATTTCTGTTGCCTCTGCTGATGATTCTTTCTTTCTTTTATGACAGGTTATTTGCACCTTTGATATGCCTTTGATGCAAACCTAACATAGTTAATTTTAACAGGAAAACATTTGACATGATAAAAGACAAACTGGTGCAAAAGCAAAGTATCCTGGGTTCTCACAAGCAAGAAATGAAACCTAGATTTTTTTTTGGGGGGGGGGGGATTCAAACCACACCAGACAGCTTTTGAAATTCACTCTTCTCTAAAAAGCTGTTCTTCATGTTTGCAGAGAATCCCTCTAGGCACTGCCAGCCAGTTCATCATCCAAGCAGCATTGTTTGAGAAGTCAGGTTACTGGAAAAGGATGGTATGCTGAGAGATGTAACGGGCTCATGCCTGCTGTCACCTTCTGAACCCATGCTGCTGTCATGGGGGGGTATTTTGCTAAATCTTCTCAAAAAGCCATTGAAAATTGTCACCTACACTGACTCTGGTTAAATTAACTTCCATTTTTCTAACTCAGACAGCCTGCAGTTTTAGCTTAAGAGGTACGAGAACATACTTGGTTCAAGGCATATAGTTAAATCACCAGCAAATTAACCATTTATTTACAAGTGAACCTAGATGATATTTAGGATAGTTTCACTCATTTCTTGACCGCAACCATTTCCACTTGCAAAGTTAACACTTTGAATTGGACTCTGAATTAAACTCGAAGATAACAACAGAAGAGGTATGTATTATGATGGGTGTTCATTACATATGTTCATTATGGTGGATTTAAGTGAGAAGTCTAGGTGTTAAGTGCTGTATTTTCAACTAGTTGAAGCTGTGACCCTTCTTCAGTTGCAACCCTATTTAGAGAAAATTACAACAATCTAACTGGGCAGTAAAAAGAGACCCCCATAATAGAAGCAACAATGATGCAAGTGGGGATGGCATCCAAACTCCGACTCCTTACACTGCTCACTGCTCTTCCCTCCCCCTTGTGCTCTGTTGCATTTCCAATTTCACAGATGAACTGTGATTAAAGTGACTGCTGCTTAGCTGTGCAAAGGGGAAAAGCCCATTAAAGGGCTCGAATGAGGGAAATGTGGAGCCTAGCTCTGCCATTTTGAAGACAGAATTTAGCTCCATTACCTTTCCTGGATTGGTTGTGGGCAGAACATCCACACACGCTGGCGTCAGCCATCCCACAGTTTACCATTTGAGGCATATCAATGTTTTTAAGGCCATTTCACATGTGTAGTGCATTTGCGCACCTCCCAGGGTTTATCTGCCTTTTCTCTGATTTTTCTAAAACCTGCTTTGCTCAAATTTTTGGAAAGGTGGCAGGAACCTGGATGGTTGCTGTGAGGGTTGGGAAAATTTAGATTTTCCCACCCAGCCATTTTCTCTGACACTGTCCCTGAGGCAACGATTTCCTTCCCCTGCCACTGGGGGATTTTATTTTTATTTTTTAAATTAGTACTAGAATACTGTTATGAAGGTTTGCCATTGTAACAATAGGTGTAACAAGCTCTCTGAATTCTCAGCTTACATTTTAAAACGTCTCTAGCCCTTCCTTGGTGGAGCTATAAGAGGAAAAGTATAGGTCCATAATGGAATGGGGAAAGTATATGTCCATAATGGAGGGGCTAGAGACTTAATTTTTTTAAAGCTGGGAATTCAAAGAACCTGTCACACCTATTGTTATAACTGTATACTGTATGTAACAACATTCCAGTACTGATGTTTAAAAAAATGCATAAGCTCTGGGGATCCAAGGGAGTAGAATGTCGACTGCTGGGAGACTGGAGCAGAGAAACTGTGAGGAACCTGCCATGAGGAAGCCCTGAGCTTTATCAGAAGCTGCACCATCAACGGGGAAACTATGCAAGCCTATTCCTGCATTAAAACCACTTTAAACTATAAAAAATAAAAAGCTCAGAATGAACGTCTTTTCTCATTCTGTCCCCTTAGAACATCTGAAGTGTCTCTACATTGTAATTCTTCAGGGAGTTTATATATTCTGCCAAAAAATGCAAAAAAATTATTTTATTTCCGTTACATACAATTTTAATACTTCTTTCTAGAGCCCAAAAGCGATATGTTAAGAGATTAAAGGGTTAGTTTCTATTAAGTTAACATTAACAGGCCATCTGTCTTCTTTGTTTCATTTGGAACTTTTGTTGGCAACATACTTAGCAAGTGACTTTAAAAAAAGAGCGATTAACTACTTAAATTTTGCTCAGCAAATGTAAAGCCAAAATAGTAGAGTGGGCAGACTGTATCAGAAAGTTCAATCAAGATGAACTTACACACACAAAAATGTGTATATAGGATGATCAACTGCTCTGAGGGTTACTATCTTGCCTCCCAATTGCCAGTTCAAAGCTAACAGGAAACTATAGTTGAGAGGTATTTGTAGCAATAGGACTTATCAATAGTTTACTTCCGGAAATAACAGTGAGGTCTAGTAAGCCATTTACACATTACAGCTTGGGACCAGAAGTAGTCTGTATTTCAGATCTTTCTGTATTTTGGAATATTTTGAAATTTTTGCATATACATAATGAAGTATCTTGGGGATGGAACGCAAGTATAAACACTAAATTCATTTATATTTTATATATGTTTTATATATACTTTATACACATAGGCATAGCCTGAATGTAATTTTAAACAATATTTTAAATAATTTTGTATACTTTGAACCATCAATGGAGCTGCTGAGAACCTGTCAGTAATGCCTACATACCATTTTTTGGATCAGTCCAGATAATGGATGTCCGGATAAGGGATACTCAACCTGTACCTTCTATTCTATCTTTATGGTGATCCTCCACTAAAATTAATTCCTGGCTAGGGCTTTATAGTCACTGACAGCCCATTCCTGGGGGGGGGGGGGGACCTCAGCGGCCAGGATGGCATAGCTTAGAAGCCTCCTCAGACGCTTCCTGGCTACCACAGAGGGGGAAAAAACTTTTTTTCCAATATAAAAATAAGGAAAAAAGGCTTTTTCCCTCATAGGGGAAAGTGGGCCTGCACTACCAAAAAAGGTGGTGCAGGATGGCCGGCATCCCGGGAGGCATTCCTGGGGTGAAAGGGGTTTTGAAGCTGTCTAAACACAGCTCCACCCCTTGGAATGCCCCAGGAATGCCTCCCGGGACTGGTGCAGGGACTTGCGCAGGGAGAACGTTGGTGGGGGGCTGCACCCGTGTCCAAGGGCCACACTGTCTAAGGGCTAATATTAGGCATGACCTACTTTTTTAAAAAATAGTGATTTGACTGCCTATTGGAAGTCTCACAGAAATGGGATTCCCTGAGATGAGCAGTTGAAAGGAGAAAGCCCCAGACTTGATTATAAAATCCAATATGGCAATCATCTGTACTTCTGTTTGCTATGCTTGTCTTATACTACCTTGGCCAAAGCAGAATCCAAACACTGAGCTATTATTGATAATAAACAACAATAATCCTTATTATTTTTATTATTGTTATACCACATCTTATAGCTATTAAGGGCCATTATGCTGACCCAAAGTGTTGGAGGGAGGAAGAAAGAGATAGGAACTATAAGAATACAAAACTGTGATGATTCGTCCCTTCCACCCTGTCCTTTATGTAGAAATGAATACTCTTTTATATTTATTTACATTATTTCTCACTGAGATTCAAGGTGGATTACACAGTGTAAATCAATACAATCAACGGGATGAGACATCCTATAAACAATTCAATAGGATTTGGATTTCACGAACCTGAAACAGAGCTGACACAAAGCGTGAGTATTAACATGACACAGTAAATGAAAAAGAAATTACATAGAAAGAGCATACTTACAACAACGGACAGTACATGTACACAGTAGTATAGTCCACAGTCTCTACCCCTATGCCAAAGCACCATGGTTGAGACCAGGTCAACTCTGAAACCAGACCTTCTTGCAAAGGTTCAGTGCAAAATATTAAGTCCAAGGTGTGACCTCTCGTGCTGGGCCATCACAATTTGAGAGAGGCCCAAGGCAGTCAAAGAAGCTCCTGGACTGGCCCTGGCAAGGCATTCTCAACATGGATGTTGAAATTCCCAAGAACACTAAGTGTTTCCAGCACCATTTATGATAGCACCTTGGCCAACTCTGATAGGTTACCTATCTCCATATATTCAAGCTCCCATCTGCCCTGAAATCATACATGCAGCAAACATTCTGCTCCAGGTAAAGATTGCTCCAAGCACTACTTATAACTCCCCCCCACACACACACACACACATACATTCAACATGTTAGAATCCACAGAGAAACCATACAGCAGTCCAGGGCTGACCAACAGATTAATGCCGCTCCTGGTTTTCAGGTTAGTAACCAGTGTCACTCTCGCTCTCCTGTGGTGGCATACCTTCTTCCAGTCACTGTGTGAAATGGCTGGACCCAGGCAGTGTAATCCAAGTGAAGAGCCACAGGCCAAAAAACCCTTGTCCTTCAGTTTGTTACTGTTCAGTTTGAACCTCTGGCACAAGCCTCATTTCAAATGTGAAGATGCTCCATATTTGTTAAAAGCCTGGGGAGACAACCTACTGGGAGTGGTTTGTGTTTCAGCTTCCTTTACTTTCCCACGACAAAGAAAAATTCTGACCAGCCCACATGGCCCAAATTGCTTTCTAATAAAGTCTACTCTGGTGCAGGCTTCCTTTGAAATGTGCATCTGTGTGATTATGCCTGCTTAGTGGGTTATTTTATGATAATGTCACAACAGCGCTATGTGTGAACCCAATTAAGCCCTGATTTTCTAGCTTCAGGACCTAACTAGTCTTAGAACTGGTCCATTAGAGTCAAATTCATAGCTAACATGCAGAATCTGAGCATGAGTTGAGCTGCTTATAGCACCCTCATTACTTTGAGCAAATGCCTGTGTACATATGTAAACAATATGATTACTTTCAATAAAGTAAATAATATGATTACTTTCAATAAATAGTATATACATTATTTATAGCCTCACAGTGGCTTTCAAATGCACACAATTTAGAGCATGCTTTATCATCTGGCTTTAGTTATGACCTTGCAAACCATACCCTCATTTCACATGAGTTTCTAGTATACAAAACAGGAAAATAATAATAATCGGAAGCCATACATTCAGGCAGATATTGTGAAAAGCAGCAGCAAATACCTAGCTAATTTCTGAAACTTTATAGCTGAGTATTTCAATTACAAAACTATCATTATTTGTACTCATTTGGTTAAGGTGTTTTGATTTTTTTTTCCTATTGAAGTGAAGAGTAGTAGTTACTAAATGTTCCTAACCTCTCAGTTATACTAGGTTAAAATATAATAGCATGCTTAAATAGCTGGAGGGAAAAAAAGATCTTGTTTGAACATGAAGCTGCCTTATACTGAATCGGGCCATGGGTCCCATCATGGTCAGTATTGCCTATTCAGTCTGGCAGTGGCTCTCCAGGGTCTCAAGCTGTGCTCCTTTACATCTCCCACTACCTCTTCCTTTTAACTGGAGATGCTGGGGATTGAAACTTGGACCTTCCGCATGCTGAGCAGATGCTCCGCCGCTGACCCACAGCCTTTTCCTCCAACAGCCATTTGTTCTTTTATATCAGCAAGCAACATTGAGACAGTATATAGCAGTCCAGTAAGCAGATATAAATGTGCATGTATTATTTATGGTGTTGAGGGAGTTTTCTTCAGACCCAGCATATGCAAAGTTAATGGACTTCCTAGCAGTAGCACTGTACTACTATAACAACTTCAGTGGCAAAACTTTCAAAGTGCTTCATGAGGACTGCTTCATGTACTCTTCCAACATAATAATTAAATGTTCCCTTACTATAATTGTTTGAAAGAAAATTAGTTTCCTCAGGGAAAATACAGAGTTTCAACCACAACCCAGATCACAGCTCAATATGTAATTACTCATCCCATTCTGAAAGTATTGCAGTGGAATAATCAGATCACAATCTGAAGGGTTGTTGAATGGAATTCCTTTAACAACACATACACCACAAGGTAACTACAGTCAAAATCTCAGCAATCATGTGAATCAATACATCTTAGCTGAAGTGCAAATGGCATTTAAACTCTTTAAAAAAGTATGAAATTAACAATGTAATCTTATATAGAGGTACTCCAGTCTAAGCCTATTGATTTCATCCTAATCCTAACTATGGACAGAACTCATAGAGTCCTGAAAGTTTATTAGGGAACAGGCAGGTTACTGCCAATTTTCCTTTCTGGTAGGGGAGGGGCTGTGGCTCAGTGGTAGAGCACCTGCTTGGCATGCAGAAAGTCCCAGGTTTGATCCCTGGCATCTCCACTTAAGGATCAAGAAGTAGGTGATGTGGAAGACCTCTACTTGATACCCTGAAGAGCCACTGCCAGTTTGAGTAGACAATATTGGCTCTGATGGACCAATGGTCTGATTCAGTGTAGGGCAGCTTCATGTGTCCATGTGTAAGCCTTTCCTCATACTTTGCGACTACAAAGCAGACAATCCTTGGACAGCAACCTTTCAGGGCATAAGGAATTGTTAATAGAAAGGATCACTGGGGGGAGGGATCACATACTTTTGGATCCCAACAGATGCAAAAGTAAGCCCATTTATGTAAACAGGACTTGCTTTCTGTATGTATGGTTCCTGTATGTATGTACGATTGCTGGCCGGAATGGGAAAGTAGTAAGTAATCCTAAACAGAATTACACTGTTCTAAGTGCATTTTATCAAAATTTAGAATTAATGCAGGCCCTGAAGACCCAAGCACAATATATTTTTAACCAATTTTGTTTTTAAAAAAGTGTTCAAGGAGATAATTTGGGGGCTTTCCAAAAGAAGGTAGCTACTATGGGAAGATATACCAGAAAAGGTCCTGCTTCCATTAGATGCCAACCAAATCTCTGAAACTGGGATATGAAGCAAGACTTCATCAGACAATTTCAACATAGAAGGGCCTGTATGGAAGGTGCTGGGTTTTGAAAGTTTGTGGCCCCAGTGCCTTCAGTTGCAATCAGAACTTCAGTGACGACAAACGCTATTCTCTACACAGTCCTCATATATATTATGTGAAGCCTTGTGATCCTGATGTAGATTCCAAGTCAACTTCAAAGGCTGATCCATTAAATATAGTCCACTTATTTAGTTAGTTAACTACTTAATTACTTACTACATTTATAGTCAGCCTTTCCATAGACAGTGTCATTTATACTAGATGAACTGGATAACTAGATGTGTGTGTGTGTTTTATTTCTAAAGCCACAGTCATATTAAAAGAGTGTGCTTGTAGATTATGTGCCATTTCCAGAAATTAAGATCATGACATTTTATAGTGTTTAATTTTCTTTAAAGACTGAGTAGATTTGACAGTGCTATCCTAAACAGTTTTATACCCTGCTATGTCCATAGAAGACAACAGAATTAGAAGACTATAACACTGTTTAGGATGGCACTGTGAATCCAAGATAAATTCTGTGAAGCAGAGTATATACCTATGGCAAACATATATAGGTGAATGTTAAAGGAAATAATATAATGAATTTGTATTCCAAAGACAGTGTGGTCCCACTTCCCTGTAGCCTTATTAAGACTAGTTTATATTTCAACTAAGAAGTACATGGTAAGTGAAAGGTCAAAACAGCTTTCTTCTCTTTTAAAACCTTAATCTTAATGTTTAACTGAAAGATGACTTTGCAATGACTTAGAGAACCATTAACTTTATAATTGCAGCATCAATCATGATTGTTCAACATTTTGCAATACACAGCAAGAATATGGCCATAAGATGTCCTTTATAACCTGTAAAAGGTTAATAACAACAGGTGCTACATGCAAGTTACCACCCAAAATGCCACATAAAGGATTTAACAGATGGGAGGGTTGTTCTTTTGCTTTACAGGGTAAGAAATATGCCTGTTTGATGGCAAAATCTGAGGGTTGTTGAATGTCAATTAAGCTACAAACTCAAACCAGTTAATTCTGGAGTACTTATTGCATTGGTACTGCTCCACAGTAATATGAGGACAACAGCATAAATGTTACATGCTTACACCCAAGATAACCTTGTTCTTATCTATCTTAAAAACAAACCAAATATATTACCAGCCTTTTTTTTCTGTCAAGATACATCTGATTTATGGAGACCCCTCATGGGTGGTTTGCCATTGCCTGCCTCCATGTCATGACCCTGGTACTCCTTTGAGGTCTCCCAAATACTTTCCATGGTTAACCCTGCTTAGTTTCTGAGAACTCACTAGATCAGGTTAGCCTGGGCCATCCAGGTTAGGGCATTTCCAGCCTAATGATATATGAAAATTGGATGTCCAAGTGAAAGGTAGCATGTTCCCTGAACTGTTTAGAATAAACCTAAGTGGTGGGGGATCCTGCATGCAAAATGAAATTAACATGACTGGAACACTGTGGAATATTTTTTATCTATTTCCTCTTAAATTTAAAACAAATTCTTAATTTTATTAAGTTGTATATTATCCAGAAATTAGTAGATTTCCACCTTTTCCTTCCATTATTGATCCAGAAATTTATTCTACATTTCACTCCTCCTCCATCCTGCAGTAACTATGAAAATGAAATAATTCTTTTAGAACTATTTCCAGAATTTGAGCATGAACAGTTTAGCTTTATAGACTAAACTGAGGTTATCATATTTTGGTCGCATTATGAGAAGACAAGAGTCACTGGAAAAGACAATAATGCTAGGAAAAGTTGAAGACAGCAGGAAAAGAAGACCCAACATGAGATGGATTGACACAATCAAGGAAGCCACAGCCCTCAGTTTGCAAGACTTGAGCAAGGCTGTTAATGATAGGATGTTTTGGAAGACATTGATTCACAGGGTCACCCTAAATTGGCTTGATGGCATTTAACAGACACAACACACAAAATTTGGAAATAAAGTATACAAAACTTGAGAAGTTGTAATGCATAAACTTCTATGTCAAAGTGAGATCAGGTACTTCAGAAATCCGAGTTCCTCAGAAAATATGGATATGAGAAGAACTTCATGTGAGAGCCAGTGAGGTATAGTGGCTAAGAGCACTGGACTCTAAACTGGATAACTGAGTTTGATTCCCCACTCCTCCTTATGATTATGCTAATCTGGTGAACTGAGTTCGTTTCCTCCCTCCTACACCTGCTGAGTGACCTTGGGCTAGTCACAGTTCTCTCTGAACTCTCTCAGCCCCACTTACTTCACAAGGCGTCTATTGTGGGGAGAGGAAGGGAAGGTGATTGTAAGCCGGTTTGAGACTCCTTAAAGGTAGAGAAAATTGGGGTATAAAAACCAACTCTTCTTCTTCATTACCATCTCCTTCTTCTTCATAAAACTCCTGAAGTTTCTTATAGATGTGAAATGTAAGGCTGGATCCTGCCAGTCAAAATGGTATGGCTAGTTTCTGTTTGGTGTTCCTGACTTATATGGCTAGGATGTTTGGGGAGGCTAATTAAATCAAGTCAGGAGCAATTAGGGACTGTGGAAATATTGTGAGGGCCATGAATTCCTCTTTGGTAAAGGGAAGTGCTCCTTCACCTCTAAAAGAAATGGTAATCAGATTTTTATTGAACAAACTATCAGGCTGAAGATGATCTGACCGATTATAGGTGTATATCAAATTGGCTTTAAGTAAGGTGATTGAGCTAGTGATGACAGAGTTACTTTAAGAATACCTAAATAAGGCATCTGCTCTTCACATTTTTCAGTCTGGCTGCAGGCCTGAATATGGAACAGAAATTGCTTTATTTGCTCTGGTAGATTATATTTGTAAGTATACAGCCATTCAAACCTTGCTAATTCTCCTAAACCTGTCTGCTGCTTTAATAAGTAGATGGGGAATTGATGAAGATAAAAAGAATGCTGGGCTCAGTCTTTTATTTATATAGGTGAATTCAGAAAGTCATTATTGGAGGCCTAAAGTCTTATGTGGCCCTGACCTGGATCACCCAGGCAAGCCCAATCTAATCAGATCTTTGAAGCTAAGCAGGGTCAGCCGTGGTTAGTAAGATCACTAGGGTTGCCAGATACCAGGTAATGGTGAGCAATTGCCCACCAATTAAGGGGGCTGCCCACTGCCCCTCAGCTGGCCAGTGGGTGGAAGCAGGCCAGCTGAAGGGGGAGTGATTAACGTCACTTCCGAGATTACTCCCAAAACTCTGTGGTTTCTGTAGAGTTTTTGGAGGGATATGCTAGAGCATCCCCATCACTTCCGAGGTGAACCCAGAAGTAATGTTATTGCAGTGATCACACCCATCCCCCAGCCCCACCACAACGAAGCTCCCACCGGTGGTGAAGGGGGACCTGGCAATCCTAAAGACCACCAAAGAAGTCCAGGGTTGCTAGGCAGAGGCAGGCAATGGCAAACCACCTCTCAAAACCCTACAGAATCACCACAAGTGATTCTTGATAGCACTTTCTACCACCAAAGTCTTCTGTATGAAATCCGGAGTATGGAGTACTATAAAGCTCTGCTTTGTACCCTAGGACCTTTAATATGAATGAGATCATGCAAGGCTTCAGAGCTGCTGATGACACTTGCAAATGATGATACTTCTCTTTAACTAATATTTACTTATTTATTTGAATCATTTTAAAATCCATCATCTTCTCTCCAGAAGCTCTAGTCTCTCTCCTAGACCAGTGAGTGAATGCTGTAGTCAAACAGGGAGCATTCTGAAGCCGCATGCAGACAAGACAGAAGTTGTAGGATAGGGAAGCTCTAGAGGGGACTGGTTTACCTTTAATTGATGGTCTGGTGCTACCTTTAGTATACTGTTTTTCCCACGCTACCAGGAGCGAACGGACAAATGCAACATACTGGACACCCTACAAAGCTAATAGAACTTGCTGAGTTCTGTCTCTGTTATCCTTATACTACTTTACAACAAGTGGTCCTAGAGTGAGAAAGAAAGGTAGAATGTACAAAGTAAAATAGTGTTTGCGGGGTAATGATATTTTGTCTGATTTAGTTTTAGATGCTGCATCAATGACTATATACTGAATGCCTCAGACTTAAGAAATGTAATCTGTAAAAGACTGCTGTCCCTGAGTGTATAGTAAAAAAAAGTTCTCTTTTAGTATTTCATTAATTCACTACAGAAAACAGGACCCCCACTTCAATGCCCAATCCTCAAAGAATGTAGATAGTATGGGGCCTCAGTGAAATGAATGGGACTTGCTCTGGGAGAATACTCTGATAACTGAATAAGATGAGTGATTTGTGTCTATTTTCTGCTGTGGATTGAAGAAGTCCATCATTCTGGATGATTTAGGATACAATAAAGCACTATTCTTTTCCCTTCAAAAATAGTTCTCTTTGCTGAGATAAAATGGGGACAATTCATCACCGTGCTGCTCAGAACCAATTGTTAGATCCTAGTCTATATGGGGCCGTGTCATCCTTAAGCTCCCACAGTAAAGAGCATCTCCAGCACTGTGGCAAAGCTATTTGCTTCACCTCCAAAAATACAGCTATTTGCTCCACCTCCAAAAATATCACTGACATATCACCTCAATCTTTCAATATTTTTTTAACAATCCACAGCTGCTATGGAATAAGATGAAAGCTTGACCATAGGTCTATTGTGGGAAGAACAGGGTATCAGAAGACACATTAGAGCTCCTTTGTGCCATAGAAGAAGAGTTGGTTTTTATATGTCGATTTTCTCTACCTCTTAAGGAGAATCAAACCAGCTTACAATCTCCTTCCCTTAGCGATCCCATGGGCAAACGGCTCCCTGGGGAAAGGTAAACCAAAAAAAAAAAAAAAAACATACAGGCACATAATTCTTCGGGAAAACAAATGGCCACAGCTTTATTGATTACAACAGATGGAGCATTGGTGGAGCATAGGTATTGATCCAGGGATCAAATGGCCAAACTGTCATCCAATGTGACAAAAGCATCAATAAAACAGCTCCAAACCACATGCTGGGACAGCAACCGGAGTAGCTCTTAGATGACCCTACCAGGACATAGATCTCTGTGTGAAGCCAATGCCACCTGGGAGTGGAGTAACCAAAACCCACCCCCGAACTGGCCAACAATGATGTACTCCATCCCAAGACCCCTTATGGGGTTCCCCAAAAACGGGAAGGAAAGGCACGTCTTCCCAATCTCGATCATTCCCAATGCCAAAACAGCCCAAGCTGTGACGAAATAAATTGACAAAAAGAAGAAGCGTGGGCAGGACTCGCCACTGCCCGGGTCAAAAACAGGCCTGTGACTGGGCAGTGTGCCTTTAAATATGTGCAGGGCAGGGGGAGCAGGAGCATCGCCCTGATGTCACTCCCTGGCACCAGCCCCGCGCCCAGGCTGAGCAAGGATGCAGGAAGCTGTGGGAAGCTGGCTGCAAGCCCGAGAGGAAGGATGAGAGCGGCAACACTCCCCCTCCCTCCTGCAAGACCTCCTTTCCCCTCGGAGCCGGCCCGAGGGGCTCCCAAAAAGCTACTTGGTCAGTCAAGTCGCTGTCATGGCCCAGACTTCAACAGGCGAAGCATCATCAGAGGAAGAGCCTGAGCAGGGAGAAATAATGGGCATTGCCCCTCAGGCAACTGAGAATGCAGGGCAGGGTGAAGGACAACAGGTAGGAGTAAACACCAGCCCTGCTGAGGAATTGGAAGTAAACACAGAATCACCTCCTTCGACACAACCAGATGCAGCTGTATCTCCACAGAAGAAGGACCTACCCAGCTCACCTGAAGCCACTCAACAGCACAGGCAAAAGGGGAGAATGGAGTTGCAAAGTAAAAGGAGAAGTGCGCGCCTACAGGCACTAAGGAGACGGCTCCAAGACTGTGAGTTGTCTGAAGGTGAGAACTAAGGCAAAGAGAAACAGCTTAAAACCAGGCTTGGAACAGACAGCCGTTGCGAAAGCAATTGTTGCAAAAGGATCTCTGACTTTTGTTGCTGACGCTCCTAGACTTTGATAAACGGACTTCTGACCCTTGGACCGGACTTTTGACTTTGCTCTGCACTCCGACTTTATTTTGGTTTCCAGCTCCTGGCAGGACTCCCCCGGATTCCTGCATTCCTGAGATAACAGCCTGCTCTCAAGACCAGTAGCCGGCAGTAACCCGAGATGACCTGGCTTAGCACAGTCACTTCCATTCTCTCCGCACAACAGACACCTTGTGAGATAGGTGAGGCTGAGAGAGCTCAAAGAGAACTGTGACTAGCACAAGGTCACTAAGGTTGCCGACCTCCAGGTACTAGCTGGAGATCTCCTGCTATTACAACTGATCTCCAGCCAATAGAGATCAGTTCCCCTGGAGAAAATGGTCACTTTGGCTGTTGGGCTCTATGGCATTGAAGTCCTTCCACTCCACAAACCCCATCCTCCTCAGGCTCTGCCCCAAAAACCTCCCACCGGTGGTGAAGAGGGACCTGGCAACCTTAAAGGTCACCCAGCTGGTCTCATATGTAGGAGTGGGGAAACCATCCTGGTTCACCAGATTAGAGTCCACTGCTCATGTGGAGGAGTGGGGAATCAAACCCGGTTCTCCACCTCTCCTACTACACCACACTGGCTCTCTTAGAAATATTTGTTGCACATTCAGTTCATAATCTAGCAATCTTTACAAGGATTACACTCCAGAATAAATATGGCTGAACTGCTACATAAGGCAATGGAACAGAAAGTTGCTTGCAGGGTAGCCAGGCTTTACTGGACAATTGGTGGGAGCTGGGGGGGCAGAGGCAAGAGTAGCACTGTCATCAAGTGCAGCATGATATCACTTCTGGAGAAAAACTGGCAATTCCTGGAGCAGTGACATCACTTCTGGGTTTTCCTCAGAAATGACATCACACCATGTGCGACACTGGCTTTTTAATGTTATTTCTCTCTCACTGCCATTCAGAGCACCTGCGGGCAACAAGGGTTATTGACAGGAGATTACCCACCATAGCAGGAAGCATGGGAAACCTAGTTGCTTGTGGGCTTTCACTAGGGTTGCCAACTGCCAGGTAGTAGCAGGAGATCTCCTGCTAATTCAACTGATCTCCAGCCGATAGAGATCAGATCACCTGGAGAAAAATGGCCGCTTTAGCAATTGAACTCTATGGCATTTAAGTCCCTCCCCTCCCCAAACCTCGCCCTCCTCAGGCTCCGCCCCAAAAATCTCCTGCCAGTGGCGAAGAGGGACCTGGCAACCCTAGTTTTCACACATGCCATCAGATGCAATTTGAATACTCTAGGCCTTCATGCAGTGTCCCAGATCTTATGACATTTTTCTTCTCTGTCTCATTAAAATGAGTATGCAGCAACTAAAATGCTCGGCTGTTTGCACATCACTGCAAACAGTGATCAGATCTATACCAGCCATTTTTTAAAACTTCATCTATTATTAATTCTGCCAGCAGTATTCCTTCTATAATTTATTATAGAGAGTTTAGATTTGTTTTATTTTCTGTTTTAACTACTCTTCCTAGATGCTGTTTTTATTCTAAACTTTTTTTAAAAAAACAATACTTATATAAAGACATAATAGAAAATATTTAGTCCAAAATTATCTCCCCCCCTCAATCATACATTACAAAGATACAAGTGGAGGCCCATGAAATTCGCAGGGAGGGGAAATCCAATCCCTCCTCCCATCATTTACCTTACCCTGATGGGAGGCGGGCGGGCCTGGTCTGGATATGGGGGTTGCACTCTCCCCTAAATTGGCATGTTCATAGATTTGGGGTGCTGGTGGACAGGGGCCTCCTGTTGGATAAGTAGAATTGCCAACCTCCAGGTACTAGCTGGTGATCTCCTGCTATTACAATTGATCTCCAGCCGATAGAGATCAGTTCACCTTAGGGTTGCCAACCTCCAGGTAATGAAGCAATCAAAATTCAACACCTCTGCACCATTACCTAAGGTTAGAAAATTAGTACAGAAACAGGCTGATAACAATGTGTAATGACAATAGTATACTGAATGTAACAACGTGCTACCAAGCCAATTGCATATATACAACAAAGTATTTCTCAGTCCTGGGTATATAACAACATGCTGACAAGCCAATTGTATATGTATAACAAAGTATTTCTCAGTCCTGGTACAGTAACAATCAATCCGAGGTCGATGTCTTCAAGGGAAGAAGGGTAGAAAGGGATACGATCATTTCAATTCTTCCTCAGTCCCGTTTATATATTGATGTCAAAAAGTACTCATTTAACCTCCAGGTAATAGCAGAAGATCTCCTGCTATTACAACTGATCTCCAGCTGATAGAGATCAGGTCCCCTGGAGAAAATGGCTGCTTTGGCAATTGAACTCTATGGCATTGAAGTCCCTCCCCTCCCAAACCCCGCCCTCCTCAGGCTCCACCCCAAAAATCTCCCACCGATAGCGAAGAGGGACCTGGCAACCCTAGTTCACCTGGAGAAAATGGCTGCTTTGGCAATTGGACTCTGTGGCATTAAAGTCCCTCCCTTCCCCAAACCCCGCCCTCCTCAGGCTCCACCCCAAATATCTCCAGGTATTTCCCAACCTGGAGGTGGCAACTCTATGGATAAGCATGTGCTGGTTATGGCCAGGAGTACTTTTCTCCAGCTTCAGCTAGGGAGTCAACTCTGGCTTATTCTACCTTCACTGGCTACCAATGTGTTTACAGGCCTAATTCTTGAGACCAGCATACCTTAAGGACCCCCTGTTCCCATAGGAACCTGTCCAACCACTGCTATCACCTTCAAGGGCCTGCCTGGGGTGCCCCTTTCATCTCAAGTCAGATGGGTGGCAGCCCCAGAAAGGGCCTTGTTAGTCATGACACCAAACTATGGAATTCCCCAGGGAAATTTGTCTGTCCCCCTCTGTCATTGTCTTGTGCCAGCTGGTGAAGGCTTTTCTGTTTTGTTTCACATCCCCTCACTGACCCTCCTTCCCAGTACTGTGTTATGTTGTTTAGATTGTATGCATTTTTAAAGCTGGCTTTAAGTTTTTTGATTGTTTGTGTGTGGGGGGGTGGCTGCTGGATGGAAAAATAGCATAAAAAATGTTTTAATTAATGAAATAAATACAATACATTTTCCTAGCCAGACTGGTCGTGGGAAGCTGCGTTTTGCAGTAGTGGGAAAGATTTTACATGCAGTCCATCAGTATAAATGTAGCTTATTCCAGTACAAATGTAAGTTACCCCAGTGGGGCAAAAACTGGCTTGCCAGGCCATTCTGGGATAGGAAAATGACAAGGGGGAGAGTCTCTAACCCCTTTCCTTTGTGTGTCATGGTCCCAATCAAAATTGGATATGCGTACCAGGGAATTTAGTTGCAAGGGCAGCTAATCTTTGTAATCTACTGAGAATGATATATAAAAAACCGGAAGATGGATGGATGCAAATTGAGCAAGCATATGCCAACCCAATACATTTGGTTGATGTTATTTGGAACAAAAGTCAGAATACACCTCCAAATGTCAAGAATAATGAGTTTCTTCTTAGTACACTTCAAATTAGGGATAGATGCAGAAGAGAATTAGCTCCAGACATTTCTCCCTTGTCTTCTTTTTTTAATCAAAATTGGTTTGAACCAGGGAAAGATTCCACGATATTTAAAAAATGGCGTAGAGCTAGTCTGTTTGGAGTGTGTGATTTAAGAAAAATAGTTTTATGACAAAGGTAGAACTTGAAGACTGCCTCCTGGAGTCTATTCCCTTCTCCAATTCTTACAGTTAAGTCATCTTGCCAGCCTATCGAAAATCAAGGGACGAATTTTGAAGCCATTGACAGAGTTTGAACTCCTTCTGAAATCATATGATGATCAGATAAGGGGAACTTTGACTAAATTGTATAAGATTTTGGGTAAAATTCAAGAACAATTTTTTTTTGAAATATCAACAATTATGGCAACAAGATTGTGATATAGAGATCTTGGATGATCAATGGGAACAGATATGGAATTCTCCAGGGTATAGATCTAAGGTTTTTCAGATTTGATTCCAGACTTTTAAAGTAGTTACTCGTTGGTATCTCAATCCTTGTAGGCTCTCCAAGTTTAATCAGCAGTATAGTCCTCTTTGTTGGGAAAAATGTGGACAGCCTGGTACGTATTTACATTGCTGGTGGTCATGTGGTGTAATTAGGAATTTTTGGTCAGAGGTATTTGGACATGTACAAAAAAATGATAAATTGTAAGATCCCAAATACTCTGAGATTGCTTTACGCGGTTATTGGCCTAACTGTAAATTATCTAAGTCAAAATTAGCAATGGTTTTAACACTTCTGTCAGCAGCCCAAACGGTTATTGCATCTAAATGGAAGGATGTTAAACCACCTTCGATACAGAATTGGTTTGATAAAATATGGCATTTATTTGTAATGGGAAAAGTCCAAGATGGTTTGGACTCCTTAAATAAGGATAGCCCTTCCAGTTTTGTAGAAAATTGGTTTCCGATAGTTCAATATTTGACTGATCTTGATAAACTTCCTTCAAATTTAATGTATCATAACTGGCTGTATTTTTAAACGGGAAATGTAAGGTTGAGTATAGTTGACCGGTTGTTGTAGTTAATAAGGGCAGTATGTATTGAATTGTATTGTATGATATGTTATATCAATAAAGCTTCTCTCACAACAACAACAACAAAAAGTTGCAAGGATGGAATTTAGTTTAGAACTGGTCGACAGGAAACACACAAACAATGTATCATGTAGGCCCAGAGAATACATTCTCCATGTATCTAATATTTTAATTGATATTTGTATTATTTTTAACAGCTGCAAGCCAATTTGGCAGCCAATTTTTGTCTGAAAAGCAGGGTAATGCATAATACAATATCTGGTTAGTTGCTTTTTGTTTGCTTGCTTCCCCCCCCCCCCAAAAAAAAGTTTCTATTTGAGATATTTACCTTTAAATAACATTGTTTTTTATTAAATATGTGAATATTGCACAAAGTACTTAGCTGGCTTGCATTCTAGCCATCCTTTTCTCCTGAAATTACTTGGCAATCCTTACGAGAACCTCAAGGTCAAGCTTTACATTCAACAGGGAAGGCTCATATTCAGCTTTATAAAGGTACAAATCAATAGGATTCATCAAATGTGAACTTTGAGGAAAATATTCGTTTCTGCACTGAAGTAAATCACAGGATTTAAGGTCAAAAGGGAATCTTAATATCATCTAGGTTTGTCTCATTTTTCTGTATATGTACCTGTCTAAACCAATTACATATGGGGTTTCAGGCCTTTACAGATTCTCAGTATGCAATAAACCTCACCACTGGTAACCTACCCTTAAGGCTCCAGGGTCTTTTAACTTGCCATTTGGGAATGACTAAAGGCAGTTTTGGGTTTTGCACTAAAGTAGACAGCAAGAAAACATGCATGCCTTACACTTCTCCTATTAATTCTTCACACACAATATCCAAAACAGTAATATGTGAATCTTCCTAGCACTGAGATTTATAGATTCCAAAGCTGTCTGGAACTCATACGTCTCCTCACTGGCAGGGGATGGGGGGCAGATGTGCAATTTCCTGCTTTAGACAAGTTCAGATTAGATTACTGCTTTTGAAAATGTGGGCTGCTTTTGAAAATGGGTTGGAAGTGCTAACTAATTCAGAAGTGAGCTGGCCATTAATTTCCTATGGTTGGTTGTCACATCAAATGTTTAGTGATCTGTATTGGTTGACATTTTGTTCTGAGGTGCAATTTAAAATGCTGGTTTTACTCTATAAACCTCTATATAGTTTTGGGCCTGGGTGCTTAAAATATTTCCCTATCCCATACTGTCTTGTCCAGACAATGATATCTTTATTGCAGACTCTCTTCCATGTTTCTTCTCCAAGTGAAGTGAAGAGGGGTTGCTGGAGACAAAAGCCCTTTTCTCTACCCTATTTTTGGACTCTCCCCTGTTGGAAGTCCAGATATGTCCTTCCCTAGCCCCTTTCAGTGGCAGCTAAAGACTCAGGTTGCAACTGAACTTCAGTTTCCCCAGAGAACATGGCAACGCTAGGGCCTAAAGACCTGTCTGAATGTTTCATTTACAAAACAATATTTTGATCAACACTCTATTCAAATACTGTTGGGGAAAAAATTCTGTCCCCATAAACTTTGTTGGCTTTTCTTTTCATTCTTTAAATAATGAAGGCTTTAAAAGGATATAGTGTTTTTAAGGCTACTTTTGTAAATCTGTGCATGGTAGGCTTATAAATAGAGCCACACTGCTGTTTCTGTGGCAAATAAAAATCGCCATTGGGAGAAAAGGAAAGGAATGTTTTTGAAAACTGGAGCACAGGTGCTTCACATTTTGCCTGCTTTATATCTGTACAAAACCACTGCAAAGTAGGTTAGGCTGAAAGTATGTAACTGGTCCAAAATCACCCAGTGAGCTTCCACAGAAAGATGAGGATTTGAACCTAGGTCTCGCAGACCTGACTCTGAAGATCTAACTGCTACACCACACTGGCTTTCAAAGGATGGCTGCCTTTGAAAAGAGGCAAGCAGCCAGACCTAGCTGAGTCATAAAAGTCAGGTGATATTAAGTCACCCAAAGGTTGCTGCCAGACCTAGTGTTGCCAAGCACCAGGTGGGACCTGGAGATCTCCAGGAATTACAAATGAACTCCAGACAACAGAGTTCTGCCCCACTGGAGAAAATGACTGCTTTGGAGGGTGGACTCTATGGCATTATATATGGCTGAGGCCTCTCTCCTCCCCAAACCCTGCCCTTCTAAGACTACAAATTCCCAGGAATTACCCAACCTTGAGATGGCACCCCTAGCCAGGCCTGGCCACAATGACTCTTCTCTCAACACCCAAAACTGTCCTGGAAAGGGCCTGCCTCCTCCCCCTGTCTTTTACTTACAGAACCAAGCCTGGAATGCTGTAGTTGCCTAGCAATGGGCACTGAGGAAATCCATTACTTAAAGCAGCAAGCACTCCATTTATTATTTTGAGGTTTTTAAAAGCCTACCATTTTTTTTAAGATTTCACATTTTTCTGCAAACCTGGGCCCTTTTCAGATTTGTAGAAAGATCTGTCTTGCCCGTTCACAGTTTCAGTCACCTTAATTAAGTATTGAAAGATTTGTCCAACTTTTCTATTAGAATATAAGGGGATTCTCAAGGCAGCCCTCTCTGTGGATGTTTAAATCGAGAGACTGGGGCTATGGACAGACAAGACAAATATTACTACAAATCTGAGAAAGCAAGTCAGTGTGTTACAGTGATTAGAATTTCAGAAAAGGATTCGGGAAACTCATTTTTGAATCTCCACTCTGCCATAGAAGCTCACTGGGTGATTTGGGGCCAGTCACCCTCTCTCAGCCTATCCTACCTCACAGGGTTGTTGTGAGGATAAAATGGAGGAGAGGAGAATGATGTAAGCTACTTTGGGTTCATATTGTAAAGAAAAGTATAGTATAATTAAGTAAATAAATAACAAGTATAGAAGAAAATGAGAGGCAGATAAAAGGTTGGTGGGCGGGAAGGAGAGAAGGAAACAGAGAAAGGTTTACAGAATAAGGGAAAGAGGAAATCATGTGGGAAGGGGACTCAGGGGGCAGTGAGGTTGTTCACCACAAGTCCTTGGACGTTTCCCATCAGACAACTAGGTCCAGCAGCTGGCAACATGCACCTTGGCCATAGTTTTCATGGGTATAGGCTGCCAGAGGACAGTTTACTGAAAGGTAAGCTATGGTTTTCTGCACTGAAGAGAGCAGAGTTAATGTTTTCTATTACAGTCACTTATAAACTACTTCTTTCATCAGCTACAGATGGTTTAATAAAAAGAATGTATTATTTACATGAGGCAGAGATCTCATATGCTTTACTTATGGTGATTAAGATTTCCATTTGCAAATTTTTGAGTAATGTTTTGACCATGGGCAAGGTAAAAACAATAGAGATACATGTAATGGAGAAAATCTAATGGAAGATGACTGATTCAGCCTGCTTTTGCACAGTGAATTGTGTCCAATGAACAACACTGAAATGCCTTTCAACTATGATAGTAATTAAAAGGAGCTTTCCCACAAAGTATTTTAGAATGTTTCAGTTTTATCTGAATGGAGGTAAAGAGACTGAACAATACATATGACTGATTACTATCTTTCAGTCAGATTCAGGATGAATCTCAATGAACTCTAATTGAAGTCATGCTGTACTTGACC
The DNA here is from genome assembly GCF_029931775.1 of Euleptes europaea. Classification (NCBI taxonomy): domain Eukaryota; kingdom Metazoa; phylum Chordata; class Lepidosauria; order Squamata; family Sphaerodactylidae; genus Euleptes; species Euleptes europaea. The sequence goes on from NC_079323.1 coordinate 40,760,047, forward strand.
CCACTGCATTTTCTCAAATAATTAAAACATCAAGATGGATAGTTTGAAAAGTTGTGAAGGGAACTATTCTCCTCATACGGATTTTAAATGCACTGAAGAGGCCAATATCATCCACATGGCTTCATGAGTTGTACAGGCAGGAATAGTACAGGCAGTAATCCAATGTGATTCAGTCCTTGGGGCTCCCCCCTACACAGACAGACACACTTCAATGACATGTCTCCTCTGTCCTATTCTTTAGACCTTCCTTGCTAGTTTCTTTTTTAAAACATTACTTTAAAACAAAGAAATTTTTACAATCAACATGAATTAGTCATATTAAAAACTAATAAATACCTCAGCACAAGAGATTATATCTCTTACAAGCTACCTACCACTGCGTATTTTAGAAGAAGAAGAGTTGGTTTTTATATGCCAACTTTCTCTACCACTTAAGGAAGAATCAAACCGGCTTACAATTACCTTCCCTTCTTCTCCCCACAACAGACACCCTGTGAGGTAGGTGGGGCTGAGAGAGTGTGACTAGCCCAAGGACACCCAGCTGGCTTAATGTGTAGGAGTGGGGAAACAGATACAGTTCACTAGATTAGCCTCCGCCACTCGTGGAGGAGTGGGGAGTCAAACCCAGTTCTCCAGATCAGAGTCCACCACTCCAAACTACCACTCTTAACCACTACATCTCACTGGCTCTCTTACATTAACAAGCATTTCACTGGCTCTCTTACATTAACAAGCATTAACAAGCATTTCAATAGCATTATAGCCACTATTGTCAAATAATTAACCACCCTAATATACTTCCACCACTTATGGAAGAAGTCTCCACAAAATTCACCACACTACCATCAGCAACTACTAATATCATTGTATATTATGAGGATTCCCTATTTATTATTATATATTATTTATTACTATAGTATGTATTCTAAGGTTTCCCAGTGGCTTCCTATGCCTATTCTGCATTCAAGCATTTCAATGGAGATACTTCACATGCAGTTTGGTAGGTATGATCTCATGTGTGGGTCATATAACATTATTTCATCCAAATATGATGGAGAACTAGTAGTTATGGGTGCAAAAGGTAGTCCAGTAAACCCAATGGAAACAAATAAAAACATTCTGAATAACTTAAAATAGTAGCTTTAATAACTAATTAAATAAGCTTAGATTGATTTAAACAAAAAAACTAGTAGACATGAGAAACTTCCAGACATAATCATGTACCTCATAACCTAATGCCTGATTCCATTTTTTCATGTATCCTTGACCACAGCCCCAGGTAAGTACACACAACATATTGTACATAATAGATAAAGATTTAGCATTGGAAACAATAAGTGTCTAGAAAGGAGTCAATTTCTTACTAAACTATCCTCCCTGCGTTCCTTGCCAGGGTCTTTGCCCTTCCCCAGGTTTAGGGTTGCCACGCTGCTGGGGGCAGTGGTCAAGCTCCTACGCCTGGGCTCCAGATGACTCTAGGCCTCTTTGCTCCAATAGGAGGAAGGGGCAGTGAGAGATATCATGCAGTGATGCACAATGACATGACTTCCCTTCTGGTGTGTACTCAGAAACAATGTCATAATGCTCTAGAGATGAACAAATTCGTAGAGAGTCATGATACCACTAATAGGTAGAATCCAGAAGTGATATCATAATGTCAAGTGTCATGATGCGATGTTGTTCCCTACACACCAACATCTTCTGCTGGCTGCCAGTATTCAGCTGGCCACCCTACCCAGGTTCCTCTTTCATGGCCCATCATTTACTTTGGCTTTCTGCTTCCTATACATTCCTTAACTTTCTAGTCCTTCCACTGTGTAATTTGAATCCCAGTCAGGCAAGCATGTCTTTCTGTTACAGAAGTCTGACAGTAAACTCCTTAGTTCTTTTAGTAATTGAACTGCACATGCCCACCATAACAGCTAAACCAGTCACTGTCAAAGGCTTCACTTGTACAAATAAGTGCAATGCTTACATATTGTTTCTGAATACACCGCTAATTGATTTGTCCTTTGGGGGTTCATGTGGCTCTAAAGGAATTCCATTTTAAATACTTAGTAAACGTATTTTGAGTTCAAGAACAAACTTATAAGATTTGGGGGGGGGGAAATGAAAACTGTACATTGCCTTTTATTCTCTCTTACTCCATAATTTTTCCTGCCTTTTACTCTTCTGTTTACAATAAGACCATACAGTCAATGAAGAGAAATGGTTTGGGATATATTCTTACCCTCTAGTGACTATTTCTTTTCCCCAGACTGTAACATCAAAGCTGATGAAAATGCAACTTGGCTCATTTTTATGTGGTGACTGCTACCATTCTCCTCGTAATACTTTCCCATTATTTACCATCTGTTCTTTGTTTAGCCAAAAGAGATTTTCTTCATAGTTCATTTGGGCACTTGAGACAAATAAAGCATTCTTGTCAACTTTAATGTTTCAGCTACTAGAATTTTTGTTAAAGGAAACCTTTTTCATAATGAACAGTGTTTGCTCCAACATAATATATTTTTCAATAATTGTATCTTATTTATTGTTTGTTCTGTTAAAGAGAGGAGTTTATTTATTATTTCTGTGCCTTTTCAAGGTCTTACATCGCAAAAAAAAAAGGATTTTAAACTTACTCAACGTAATATTTATCCATTGTAGCAATGAATACCAAGAGTGAGGTTTGGAATCACCTACTTCCCTGCATTATATTTGTACAAGTTGTGGATCCTGTTTATTCAGGAGCCTGTGCTCATCAGTAGAACTCAGAAGAGTTATACCCTTTTAATTTCATTGAATTAAATAGTCAGAATGGTGTAACTCTGTTTAAGATTGCAGTGTACCTGGGCTATAGATCTTGTGGGAACATTTTGTTATACTGATAAAATCAGATCCAACTGAGGTCTGTAAATTCTTCTTTACTAACTGGAAGGCTACGAATTCCAGCAACTGGCCATCTTTGTATGGTCTTTAGATAGTTAAAAGACATATGGAGCTGACCTGTAATGAATTGATCTTGGCCAGCATTACCTATGGCAATCTCATGTATATTTCCCAGCTTTGTTAATTAAGACTCTTTAGCTCAGGAGAGGGGAACCTCCGACCCGCGGGATCTATTTTTTTTCAATTTACTTGATTTATAGCCCACCTTTCTCCCTGAGACTCAGGGCGGATTTCAGAGCATAAAATAATGCAATCAGACTTTGTAAGACATTAAATGAAAAAGGCAGTAGAACTAGCATTACAGATTTAGAAAACAATGCAAAGAACAAACTGTAATGTAACGTATAGTATAAGCCAGGGGTGTCAAACATAAGGCCCATGGACCAGATCCAGCCCCTTGAGAGCTCTTATCTGGCCTGTGAGCCAGCCAAGGCAACCACCCCTCACTAGGGTTGCCTGGTCCCTCTTCGCCACCAGCAGGAGGTCTTTGGGGCGGAGGACGGGGTTTAGGGAGGGGAGGGATTGTTAGCCCAAATGCTCAGTTATGGGGGAATTAGCATTTGATAACTGGCACTGGACATAAACTGCAGGATCTAACTTGTGTCTACGGGAGTCCAAACAGTGATTCAAAGAATAAGCGGAGTCAATGGTTTTAGTTTCAAGGATTTTACTTGTTACTCGTATGTACACAGACACCCAATAACATGTACACACCAACACAGAGAGCCTAGGAATTCAAGAGAGTAGTATAGAGATGTTTGCCAATGTGGCAGGCCCTCTGAAGACGGGTAATACTGCACCTGTTCCAGAAGTGGAGACGTCCGGGGTTCTGTGTACTAAGATACTGGGAAAGCTGGGAGAGGAAGAGGGGTTCCTGGGACTCAAACAGCGAGGCGGGAGGGGAGCATGGTCAGGCTGCGCAAAACCCAAACCAACAGAGTGACAGCCAGTATGCAGAGGGGAAGACCTAAGATAAGGTATGGACTAAAGGAGACCCCAATTATACCCTTTCCTGGGGGCGGGGTGATGAGCTTACCCTTTTGTGGTTCCTGGTGTGAAACAAAAGGTGACAAAAATAATAATGGTCAGCTGCTGGGGTGGGCAAAAGGGCAATTGAGAGAAACTATTCTACTCCTATTGATTTGCGCAATTCCGGGAGGACCGGGAGTCGTTCGTAGATGGGATTAATGAGCTGGAACAAAGACGCGTACAGCTGGGTCCGGGGCGCATCGCTTTGCATAGCCGGGAGAGCAACCCTCCGTTACTGCTATCTTGATGCTTTCCGATGGGCCATCAATAATGCAGATGATGCGGGGAGAGGGGGGGTGCATTGGCGACGATTACGTGCTTGACAACTCCCTGCAAGATGGCTTCTGCTGGAACAGGCGCACAGGGAAAATGGGTTCCCTCTGGTTCACAGGAGAGGTTGACCTGGCTGTGGTTCCTTGGCTGCCTGTTTCACGAGATGGGATAGGAACCCTTTCAGTGGAGGTTCAGGCTGGCCGTCATGTCTGGAAAGGTGTTGGCCCGCATCTGTTGGGGTTGCCATGACCAGTCCAGGAGATTGGCAACCCGTGTGCTTACAGGACTTCAATGCCATAGAGTTCAATTGCCAAAGTGGCCATTTTTCTCCAGGTGATCTGATCTCTATCGGCTGGAGATCAGTTGAATTAGCAGGAGATCTCCTGCTACTACCTGGCAGTTTGCAACCTTACCCCTCACCTCTAAATCTGGGCTGGTGAGGCATGTCCTGCCCCGACCAAGTGACATTTATGTCATATACGGACCCCATCAATTGAATTCAACACCCCTGCTATAAACAATGCTATAAACAAAGTGGATTATGTGGTAGCCACAACAGGTGATTTATGGCTGAGAGGTGCCATACAAATTACTGAAATTAAGAGCAGTTAAATTTATAAGTGGTGCAGGGGTAAAGCCTCTGTATAACTTCAGCACACATGAATGTAAAAGGCTACATAGAGGCACAATTGCCATACTTCTGTACTGGTGCCTTTCCCTTCCCTCTCTAAAAGCATATCAAGATAGCAAATGTGGCTGAAAGAGTACAAATTTCAGCTATTCTAAAAGAAGTACAAGTAAATAAGTAAATATTTTTATTTGTAGATAGCCAAAGGCCATTACAAAGTAAATAAGACTATAAAACAAGAAAATTATACAATAAAGATAAAATAGAAAATGCCATATAAATTATGATAAAATACAATATAATTAAAATATACCCTAGCTAGCTATCAATTCTGGTTAGTTACATTCTTTAGCTCCAGCTTAGCTCTTATCTTTTTAGCTGCTAGAGCAAAAAGTGACATCCCATAAGAGATAAATGAATCAGTATCTGACAATAAAAATACTAATTTATTGGAATCAGGAAACAATTTTAACCCAGTTAATTTTGTACGAAGGAATTTCCCCCTAGGTATTGCATAAAGAGGACAAGCTAAGATATAATGGGATAAATCCTCTATAGCAGAACCACAAATGCAAATACATTGTGCTTTTGGTACTTTATTGTATCGTCCATCCAATATTGCAAGAAGTACAAGTAGTTCCATGGTAAAATTAAACTTTGCTATTTTTTTCTAAAGAAACTGCTGTGGTCAGCCTCCTGCTTCAGAAGCCAGAGCAGGACAAGCTGCTACAGAGTCAGTGGCCATTTTTGCATGGTAATTAGCAGCACGTTCCAGGCTGAATTGCCCTGCATATGTTTTTGAATTTTGCACGCTGAACCGTCATTCTGGAAGTGACTGCAAAGCCAGTGCTTACCTGCTTCGCATTACCAAAGAGCCCATTTAACCCAACCTTTGGTGTTTGCCACGAAGAATCACCCTCAAGGAACAATGCAAAACAACAGAGGCGTGTTAGCTATGCATATGCTAATCAGGAACAAAGGAGCAGGTGAGTGGGGGGAGTGGAACTTCTCCTTTTGCATCGGGACCGTGAAAAGGCATTTTTAAAGTTGCATTTTAAAAAAGAGTTGTGAGAGAGCATCAAAATTGACCATGCAAAAATGGCCAATGACTACAGCATCCAACAGATGGAGAAGAGCCTTTAGCAATGTGCAGTTGTGGGAGAGGCACTCAGGCAGGCAGGGATTCTTGGTGCGAGAAGAGGGGCGGGAGAGGCTTCCAAGGGTCCCCGTTATCATGCCAGTGGAGTCATCAGAGAATACAGAATCAGAACACACCTTAACAGAAAAGACACATTCCAGACAGGTAGCCTTATTAGTCTGCTGTGGTCAAAATAACAAAAAAAGCTTGAGGCCCCTGGAAGAGTTATGAATTGACTGCGGCAGAAGCTGTCCTGAGTTGGAGTTCACTTCATTAGATGTTTCAAGTGTGACACTTTATTGATTGGGACACTTTGTGCATCTGACAGAGTGGGCTGTGGCTCCCAAAAGCTTCTGCCCCAATAAACTCATGAGTCTTTAAGGAGCTGCACAATTATTAACAGGAATGGCCACGTTGGCATCATACTGAGCTGAGTTGTTGTTTGTTACCAGCTGGCATTGCTTTCTGATTGCGGTACCAATTTGGTGTTCTTCTTTGGTTGCTTTTTATCGCTTTCGGGTTTTTTGATTGTTAGTTTTTAAGCCATGACTTTGTAAATTGTCTCAGGCATATGAGAAAACAGGGAATAGTTAAAGAAATTAAAGAACAGTCAGTGTAGTATAGTGCTGAGAGGATGCCAGAGCAGACCCGGGATCACACCACTCAGCCATGAAGCTGTCTTGTAATGTTGAGCCATTCACTATCTAAGCCTAAGGTAAAATGGAGGAGTCAAGAACTATGTATGCTGCCTTAAGCTCCTTGCACAGAGGACAGGATAAATAAGATAGGTTATACGATCCATGAGGAGCAAACTAGATGTTACTTTTTTGACAAGTTGGGTTGGGTTTCTCTGAACTTAGCTCATTTTTCCTTCAGTCACATTGCATATTTGGGAAATATCATTTTGAAAACCACCATGAGCCAAATGCTGCTTGGAACTATGATGTGAGAGGAGGAGGGGCTCCCTTCTGTGTCATTTTACTGAAGAAAAATGGTCCCAGACGTGAGTTATTTGTATAACTTGGGAGCAACACGGGCTCAAAAGACTCCAAGTACAGCTGCAAAGTTATGCAAATAACGCCCTGCCCTATCATGGAGAATGAGAGCTAGCCAAAGTGCATATTTCAGCCATTCTTGAATCGTCACCTTTAGACAAGCATCATCTTAAAGGAAAAGACGGGACCAACGTCAAGTTTGTGTTCCTGTTCCTAAAGAATGCATCATCTATTGGTGCCTTGTTGGAATTCAGTTCGCCATCCCTGTTTTCCACTGCAGCATTCATCAGCTCTAAAACTTAATTGATTTTCTAAAAGTACTGGACATTGGCAATATGTTCAAGATTGTAAGCATTACGGTACAGTTACTATGTAATTCATCATTCCTCATTTTTAGAGAGATACAAGTTCAATTACAGCAGAATGAACGGCTGCTGTATATGTATGTGTGTGCGACAGGGAGTAAGGCAGAGTCCATCTGTGCCCGTTTGTCTTGACTATTGTCACCTGATTCATTTCTAGAAAATGCATTCAGAAGAGCAGGTGAGAGCAATAGAACCAAATATATGCAATCATATCAGACATTTAGGAACAGACTGGGGGGTTATTCTGTCTGTAGTTTACAGCAAAACACAGGCAATATTTTAGATCTCTGGTCTGTCACAGGCTGAGAGCAGAGTGGTTTACCCTGTGTATCAGTTTACACACAGTCAGATCTGCGTATCTATGAAGAACAAAGCTAAAATGAACACATTTCACTTCCAATGTATACATGAGTTTCTGGAAACTAGTTCCATCCTTCTTCATCTATTCTATATGCAGATATGTCAGAAAAGACCACAACAAAATAAATGGTAGCTAATAAAAATGTCATTGTTAGGAAAGTATTTGAGACAGAGTCAAACTAATATTAAATATATTCATTAGTAGAATTTATCTTGGAGAAGGAATAGCTAAATCCATTATAAGTTAGTATTTGAGTTACAATTCACCAGGAAAAATGATGTGGGAAGCCAAGAGACTCCCATTAGTCTTTCACAACAAGTGCGTTGCACAAAAAAAATTGAGAAGGGAGATAAATAGAACCACTCTTCTGATTTTTGGCAGAGAGCAGAATGAATGCCCCAGTTCCAGAGGGGATCATGGAAGATGAAATGGGTTCCACAATTCATTCTGAACCAGCCGGGGAAAGATAAGAACACAGCCTACTCTGAATCAGAAAACTTTGGCTGGGAGTGCAGTCTAGGACATGATACTTCACTCCAAGCGGTAGTGATGAAAAGGCGATGGTACTACTCACATACATAGCTGATGGTCTCTGATCTATTGAAGAATGCTTTACCCTCACTAGATCAGAAAGATTAGCCATACCCCAGAATGAAAACCCTTCAGTGGAACAAGGGAAATGTAGTGAAAATATACACTTGACTGGATCAGCATCTAATCATCAGCCAGTGACACAGACCAAAGGTCTGGATGACCTCAATGCTCAACTCGAACCACTCAGGACCTCCTTGGGGTAAACAAAGTATTTTGATTCGACCATCTTGGCAATATGGTTGATATAAACAGACTCCTCAACTGTCTGAAAAATGATTTTTTTAGCACATTTTATCCTGCCCTTCCACTAAGTAACTCAAGGAAGTGAACATCTTTCTCCCCTCCTCTACTTTATCCTCACAACAACTTGGTGAGAAAGGTAAGACTGCAACTGTTCCAAGTTCACCCAGCAAGCTTCAGGGCAGAATGGGAATGTCTTTTCCTGCTTCCCTGTATCCTTACTGGTGATCCCTAGCATTGACATCTTTATGGACTGTGTGTCAACACCTTCAGTAACTCCATGGCAAAGAAATTGAACAGATGAAAGATGAAGATGTTTCTTGCAGAAAGATGCACTAATAGGGACAGCTGTGCCAGCAGATGATTTGCTTGTCATATCTTTCTTAAATGCACCTTGTCCAGAAAAGAGAGGCATTATATTGCTGCATTTATGGAGCAGTTAGGTAGCAGTATTTCAGATTTCTCTTTACATGGGAACATAATCTCTCTCTCTCTCTCTCTCTCTCTCTCTCTCTCTCTCTCTCTCTCTCTCTCTCTCTCTCTCACACACACACACACACACACACACACACACACACACACACACACTTTAGAAACACACATGCTTTATCGTGCCGGTAATTGCTTTTTTCAAGTTTGGAACTTCAGGAAATTTAAAGGAAACAGGAACAGGTGAGGCATGTCTCTTACAAGGATGCACAATAGTGGGGAAATATCACCTGTAGAATGCTTGTTTGTTTTGCAGCTGTGAAAAGCACAGGAGGCCAGGCGGAAAAAAAAAACTGGCAGCTCTGTATAGAGAAGAGCTCAGATAATTAAGCTACAGCTGCGTCCCCAGTTTGGCTTTGCTGCCATTTACGGTATAATGTTCAATCTCAACATAAATATTTTACCAACACAGTAGAGTCTGTGAAGGGTTTCATGTATCAGAAGCAAAATAGAACAGTCCGGGAGGGTGCCTTGATAATGGAATAGCATTATAGTCTGCTGCACTTACTACATTGTTTATTGTATGCCTTGTGTTAGGCAGTTGGTTATTTGCATTGGATTTTAATTCTGTAGTGTGAATTATGCTGTATGGGTACATTGTTTTTATTCTGTAACCTACCTTAAGTATCAGGTGGGCTATAAAATAAACAAATGAATACCCCTCCCGTAAATATACACACACAAACACACACACAAATCCATGTGGATATTAATGGTATATCTACTGAACACAGTTTCATCATGCCTAATGATGAAATTGGTCTAATTTAACATGGGAATATATTGGACTGCACATGACTGAAGATGTGGGAGCCACAGGGTTTGGTTCTGGCCCTGATACTTTTCAATATTTTTTATAAATGATCTGGATGAGGGGGTGGAGGGACTACTCATTAAATTTGCAGATGACACCAAATTGGGAGTAGTAGTAAACACATTGGAAGGTAGAGGTAGAATCCAATGAGATTTGAACACACTGGAAAAGTGGGCAAATGTGAACAAGATGCAATTCAACAAGGATAAGTGCAGAGTTCTACATCTGGGTAATAAAAATAAAGCACAAATACTGTATGGGGGATACACTTCTGGGTAGCAGCATGTGTGAATAAGATCTTGAGCTATAGGTGGACTGTAAGCTAATTATGAGCAATCAGTGTGATTCAGTGGCAAAAAAAGGCTAATGCACTCTTAGGGTGTATCAACAGAGGCATAACTTCCAAATCACAAGATGTCATAGTCTGCATTGGATGTCATACACCACATTGGTCAGACTGCACCCAGAGCACTGAGTGCAGTTTTGGAAGCCTCACATCAAAAAGGATGTGGACAGAATGGAGCAGGTGCAGAGGAGACCAAGCCCTACAAGGAAAGGCAGAGGGACTTGGGAATGTTCAGTCTGGGAAAACAGTAGGTTGAGGGGAGACATGATTTGTCTCTTTAAATATCTGAAAGGTTGTCACTCAGAAGAGGGCAGGGAGCTGTTCCATTTGGCAGCAGAGGATAGGACTCGCAATAATTGGTATAAATTATGAGCAGAAAGGTACCAGCTGGACTTGAGATTTTTTTTTTACAATAAGAGTCGTTAAGCAGTGGAACTGGCTGCCTAGGGAGGTGATGAATTCGCCTTCACTGGAAGTTTTCAAGCAGCAGCTGGACAAACATTTGTCAGGGACACTTTAGGCTGATCCTGCATAGATCAGGGCTTCTTAAACTTTTTCAACTCACGACCCCTTTTCGTCAGAGAAATTTTTATGCGACCCCGGGTATATAGGTTTATAAAATAGGCATACAAATCAACTATTTACTGATAATAAATCATAAACAAATTTATTTTAAAACAATTCTTTGGTATACATATAATTTTACCATTTACTGTTGCCAAATTTTTCATGATCCCCACATTCAGTTACATGACCCCATATGGGGTCGCGATCCACAGTTTAAGAAGCTTTGAACTAGATGGCCTGTATGGCCCTTTCCAACTCTATGATTCTATGACACTGTTATACTATAGAAAAACAAGATGCACCTAATATATGTATGGTAACCTGAAAATATCCCTTCGCAGAATTGGGGGGAGATGGGAAATAGTCTCAATTTGCAATCCTGAACACAGTTCTAAACTACAGGCACTTTAACACATTCTAAATAATGCATTTTCAATCCTCTTTTGATACACTTTAGTAATCATTTGCAATTGGATTTCACACAATAAAATTCAGTTGCAATGTACATTGAAAGTAGATTAAAAGTGCATTATTTAGTGTGTGTTAAAGCTCCCTAAAAGTCTCTTTCACTAGGAGACTTGCATATAACTGTGTCCTGGGCTACAGCTTTATATTTTTAATTAGCTCTGTTCTTTTTAGATAGTGTTTGAATCTTTCAGGTTCACAAGTATATTGCCAGGGCTAAATTATGTTCTTGTATTACATGCCCTTCACTTTGATCTATCTTTGTAGATGAAGATAAGCTCTGGATGATAAAGGACAACAGAGGATTTGTATTCATTACTGTCAGTTTTGTGCTTCCAAATTCCTTTCTAAAATAGCCCTTCATAAAGTGAGAGTTTAAATACACAGTTATATATGGTCACACAAGATGCTTGAGAAAACAAGAAGCTGTGAATCATTCATATAATAATCAAAGGATTTCATGTATGGTACATCACAACCAAAAGAGTCCTCATTGATTTTTATTATGCTCCTTAAACTTGGGCTATAGATCTTGTGGGAACATTTTGTTATATTGATAAAATCAGATCCAACTGCAGTCTGTAAATTCTTCTTTACTAACTGGAAGGCTACAAATTCCAGCAACCGGCCATCTTTGTATGGCCTTTAGATAGTTAAAAGACATATGGAGCTGACCTGTAATGAATTGATCTTAGCCAGCATTGCCTGTGGCAGTCTCATGTATATTTCCAAGCTTTGTTAATTAAGACTCTTTAGCTTAGGGGTGGGGAACCTCCGGCCCGCGGGATCATTTTATCTGGCCCTCGGCCCACCTGCGGAGGGCCACCTGCCAAGCCCCTCCCTGCTGGATCTCCCAGCTGGCGCACACTTCCTGCATGGCAACTAGAGGAACCCCTGCCAAGCCCCTCCCCGCTTGAACCTTCAGCTGGCGTGGTCTTCCCGCACACCCGCCAAATGGCCCCCTGGCCACCCCCTCCCCGCTGGATCTCCCGGATGGTGAGGTGCGCTTCCCGCACGGCAGCCAGAGGGCCCCCTGCCAAGCCCCTCCCCGCTAAAACCCCCAGCTGGAGCACGCTTCCCAAGCGGCTGCCGGAGGGTCCCCTGGCCACCCCCTCCCCGTTGGATCTCCCGGCTGGCACACGCTTCTCGCGCAGCAGCCGGAGGGCCCCCTGCCAAGCCCCTCCCCACTTGAACATTCAGCTGGCATGTGTTTCCCACATGCCCGCCAAAGGGTCCCCTGGCCACCCCCTCCCTGCTGGATCTCCTGGCTGGCATGCTTCAGTAGAGCATCTTGGCAGGGGCTGTGGATCAGTGGTAGAGTATCTGCTTCAGAGGTGCTGTGGATCAGGGGGAGAGCATCTCCTTGGCAGGGCTGTGGCTCAGGGGGAGAGCATCTCCTTGGCAGGGGCTGTGGAACAGAGGGAGAACATCTGCTTGGGAGGTGCTGTGGATCAGGGGCAGAGCATCTTCTTGGCGGGGGCTGTGGATCAGTGGTACAGCATCTCCTTGGCAGGGGTTGTGGATCAGGGAGAGAGCATCTACTTGGGAGGGGCTGTGGATCAGGGGTAGAGCATCTTCTTGGCAGGGGCTGTGGATCAGGGGTAGAGCCTCTGCTTGGCAAGGGTTGTGGCTCAGAGGTAGAGCATCTGCTTGGCGTGCAGAAGGTCCCAGGTGCAGGATGGACTACCAAATGTGCAGCATCTCTCTCTTTGTACTCTGTGCCCCTCCCCAATCTGTACCCTTCTAAATTCAATCCACGGCATTGCTGGCTCGGGCAAGAAATGAACAGAGGTGGGTTGTCATTGCCTTTCTCTGCATAACGACTCTGGTATTCCTTGGTGGTCTCATATCCAAGTACTAACCAGGGTCGACCTTGCTTGGCTTTTGAGATCTGATGAAATCAGGCTGGGCTGGGCCATCCAAGTCAAGTTCCAGGCAGCATGTAAAATTTCCCAATAAACAATATGTACTTCATAGTTTCTCTGGGCCAAAATGGGTAGGTTGCCAATAGGTTAAGATCCTAGACATCTGCAGGACAAACCTACTGACACTTTCCAATGAGTAAGCCCCGCTGACTGGACTTGAGTAGGATTTAGAGTAGACCTGTATATTATTGCACTGCTGATCACTTTTTGTTTTATATATATATATAAATTTTATATATATAAATTTTGTATGCTCCCCGAATAATGTCCAAGATATCCAAATGGCCCTTGGCAAAAGAAAGGTTCCCCACCCCTGCTTTAGCTGGAGATGCCAGAGACTGAGCCTGGTAACTTATGTACATTGTCTACCACTGAAGGATGAACATTCCCCATATTGGGGTGGAAAAAAGATGTCAGATGTTCAGAGCACTTTAAGAAATTACCTTCTTGTAATCCTTACAAAAGACCTGTAAAACAGCTTAATATTCCCATTCCATATTGTGTGTAGGAGGAGGCAGTTGTGAGACAGTCACTTGTCTAAGGTCACTCAGAAAGATCATTGCAGAGGAAAATTTTGAACCAGATTGATTGCATGCTGTGTCTGTTATGCTACTATTATGCTAGGTTCAACTGTATCAAATTTTAGGAACTAGTTCCTGTTTTCTAGGACCTCTCTGTGAAAACTCACTGCTTTCATTTTGCCCCTATCTTGCTTTTGAAGTATGCTTTGTTAAAAAGCAAATTGGATGTTGGAATTTATAATTATTTCTGTCTACAGGTTCATATTAAAATGAATTAGTAGAAAGAGACCCAAATACAGAAGTAGCTGCAATTATCTTCTCTGATTGATTTCAGTAGCAAGAACAGTGTGATCACATGCACTCATTACGGTTGCCGACCTCCAGGTAATAGCAGAAGATCTCCTGCTATTACAACTGATCTCCAGCCGATAGAGATGAGTTCACCTGGAGAAAATGGATGCTTTTGCCACTGGACTCTATGGCATTGAAGTCCCTCCCCTCCCAAACCCTGCCCTCCTCAGGCTCCGCCACCAAAAACCTCCCACCAGTGGCAAAGAGGGACCTGGTAACCTTATGGCTCCACCAGGGCCCCTCCCAGCTTCCCTTAGCTGTCTACTGATGTCCAGGCGCTGGACATGGGAGTTGTTTCTCTCCAGCTCTCCACTGATCTGCTCATCGCCCGAAAGGGTGCCAGTGAGGAGGTGATTCAGGAGCATGCTACTGAGAGCAGGGTAAGACCAGGCGTGGGTCCTGGACTGAAGTAAAGGGAAGACCTCAGTATGGGGCAGCGGTTTTTGGTGTCAGGCAGCAGTGAATCTTTAGTAATTTTTTCAAAGGCTGTTTCAGTACCCTTGGAAGAACATACAAGAAATACTTTCGATCTCCTTCTGTGTCATCTGAGCCAAGAATTTCTATGCCATCCAGGCAATGAAAACTTTTATTATTGAAAACCTGAAACCCAACAGACTGTAATTTAGAGGCCACTCTTAATGGAAGCAACCAGGTGTGATAACCTCTTGCCTTTGATAATGAGGGTGAAAATGTTTATTTCATTATTTTTATTATAGTTTTTCTGGCTGGATAGTTAACTAATGACTCATTGTGATTTTAATGCTGCCATTGTTACCAATTAATTCTGCTAGCCAGTAATGAGGGATGCCTCTTCCTTCCAAATACTGCACTCTTCTGACTCATATAAAGTATTTGATTTACAAGATCAAGATTTCAAAAATAAAGGGCAGTACAGAGCAAGATTTTAAAAAATAAGGGGCAGTGTAGAGATCTGTTGCCTGCTCTAGGGCATTTTATGAAACAGTGATTCCATAGTTTCATTATTTCATGTCATCTGAAATAAGGGGCAACATCTGTTATATTTAATGGAACTGTCAATGTCTGGAAACAGGGACAACTTTAAAAATAAGGGGCATGCATAGCAGCTATAAATAGTTGTAGGAAACTTGAGGGGAGTCTACCAAATGTTGGCTTGAGTGTTTTGTGGGGAAATTATGAATAGCACATTGAATCCACAGGCACTCTACAAGCTCCAATGATAGAAGAAGAAGAAGAGTTGGTTTTTATATGCCAAGTTTCTCTACCACTTAAGGAAGAATCAAACCAGCTTACAATCACCTTCCCTTCCCCTCCCCACAACAGACACCCTGTGAGGTAGATGGGGCTGAGAGAGTGTGACTAGCCCAAGGTCACCCAGTTGGCTTCATGTGTAGGAGTGGGAAAACAAATCCAGTTCACCAGATTAGCATCTGCTGCTCATGTAGAGGAGTGGGGAATCAAACCCAGTTCTCCAGATCAGAGTCCACTGCTCAAAACCACCACTCTTAACCACTACACCACGCTGGCTCTCCAGCTGTCTTTGCAGATTATTACATGATAGGATAGGGTCCTCTGACTATAAAAGAAAAAAATTGAGCAGGTAGTTAGTGTTGTCACTTTGGGAGAAGAGGAAGAGGAAGGATTTGATTATTCAAATACATTTTATATGCAATGATTAAAGGTATGAAAACCTGATTGAAATGCTTGCATTTCACACAGCACACATTCATAATAAGATTTTATATACTAGGTCAAATGAAAAATGGCTCTCCTGGGTTGGCTCCTACAAAGTACAAACAAAAGGAGCTCATTTCTCCCTACCTTCTCTTTCCTCAGCAACTCTGTGGCAAGCAAAAAGTCAATGCTGAGGGTTGTCATTTTGCATGGTAGAATACTGAGGGGAGGGGGAACTGAGCTAAAACACCACCCTCTTTCTTGCAGTATTAGGCAAAGCACTAGGGCTGTTAAAAAATTCAGTAAAATTCGGATTCGGCAAAATTCGGCCCATTTTTATTCAGGAAATGCTGAAGTCCGAACTCCCCCACTTTGGGTCCATGCAATTCGGCATGAGATCCGGAGTTCGGGGGAAAATTTGGCCGAATAAAGCCATTAAAAACACAATCGCGCCTTTCTGCGGCTGGGTCGAAGCTGGGTATTGACTGGGGTTTTAGGCTGTTGATAAGTTCTATGATGCTCAAGTGGTAAAATGGAAAATAATTAGTTACAGTAGGTTACTAAAAAGGAAACCGTCTTCCCCTAGGAGTTGGTTCTTTTGAATTCAGTTGAACTTACTTCTGAATAAGTATGAATAAGATTACTGCCATACAACCTGATCAATCAATACGAGTTGCATTCATATAAATTGCCCTTATCCAACATTTTCTAGCCCACTGAAACTGACAGACTTGTACATGCTTAACTTGGTGTTCATTGTTTAAAATGGGATTCAAAGTCCATCCCATCTTGTGTTTGTGTAAAGTTCTGTCAGGCTGCAGCCGACTTATGGCAACCCAGTAGGGTTTTCAAGGCAAGAGGCTAACAGAGGTGGTTTGCCATTGCCTTCCTCTGCATAACGACCTTGGTCTTCTTTGGTGGTCTCCCATCCAAGTACTAATCAGGGGTGACCTTACTTAGTTTCTGAGATCTGATGAGATCAGGCTAGCCAAGCCCATCCAGCTCAGGGCCCAGCCCATTTTACAATGTGATTATTTTATTTTATTGAGTTATCAGACTCCCAGTAAGAACCCTTACACATATCAGACCCCCAGTAAGAACCCTTAACATCATTTAGAATCAATATGTATACAAATAATTCAGCAATAAGCCTGAAATCAAAAGTACAGATTATGTACAAAAATTTAAAAGCCTGCACAGACTTCCCTAAACATTACTGTAGCTTGAGCAATTTTAGTGTGTCAATATATATTTGTGTCTTTCATTTATTTATAAAATAGAGTGAGTTATGCAAAGATAACTAATGACAGATAGCGAATTGATTTTTTGAAGGACTACAGTTTATCAAAGTGTTGGGGAAGAGCCATCCCTCAGTCAAAGAGGATATGCTTTGCCAACATGAGAGCCAAGATTCAATCCCAACTCCAGTTAAAAGGATCTCAAGTAGCAGGGCTAGAAGATCTTTCTGTTCTGCTTGAGTCCTTGGAGAGCTGTTGTAAGAGTAGACCGTACTGGGCGAGAGGGGTCAATGTTCTGATTCAGTAAAAGGCAGCTTCATAAATTAACTAATTTCATCTTTGTTAAAGTTATACATGCCTATAAGTAGGGCTGTCAAAAAAAAATTCGGTACAGTTCGGATTCGGCCGAATTTGACCCTTGTGGGGTTGATACGTGCCGAAGTCCGAACTCCCCCGCTTCGGATCCCCGGTAATTCGGGGGGATCCGGAGTTTGGGGGAAAATTCGGCTGAAGCGCGCCTTCAGGGATTCCCTGAAGGCGCGCGGGGGCCCTTTAAACTGATCTGAGCCTCCCAGCTGGGAGGCGCAGATCAGTTTAAAGGGCAGCCCGCCCCCCTTCAGTGGGCTCCGCTGAAGGGGGGCGGGCTGCCCTTTAAACTCATCTGAGCCTCCCAGCTGGGAGGCGCAGATGAGTTTAAATGACAGCCGCACCTCTCCAGCGGGCTCCGCTGGAGAGGCGCGGTTGTCATTTAAACTCATCTGTGCCTCCCGGCCGGGAGGCGCACATGAGTTTAAAGGACAGCCGCGCCTCTCCAGCGGGCTCCGCTGGAGTGGCGCAGCTGTCCTTTAAACTAATCTGCGCCTGGCGCCCCCCCGGTTGCCCGCCAGATTTGAGTTCGGATCCGTCCGAACTGAAAATCACCGAATCAGGGGAAATTCGGTTGATTTTCAGTTCGGACCGAACCAAATTGACAGCCCTACCTATAAGTCATAAATCAAGCTCCAGATCTCGTACTTTAGTTTTTGATTTGCAGTCTGTCATTCTATATCCAAGGATTTCTTGACTGCAGTGCCACAGTACAAGACTCCTGTGTCAATCCAGTAATAGGAAATATGCAACCACACGGGATCTTTGTGAATATTCCCCCAAGGTGAAGGTGCCATACAAAAGTTAAGGAAATGGTGCTGTTCATCTGTGTGATAGAAGCAGAGGGAGCATCAGCAGAGGGGTGTATATATAGTATAGGTTGGGTATCCCTTATCCAAAATGCCTGGAACTAGAAATGTTTTGGATTTCAGTTTTTTTCGGATTTTTGAATTTTTGCATATACATAATAAGATATCTTGGGGATGAGACCCAAGCCTAAAAACAAAATACATTTATGTTTTATATTCACCTTATACACATAGCCTGAAGGAAATTTTATAGAATATTTTAAATAATTTTGTGCATGTGGAACATCGGGGGGAACCTGCCGTTGGCGCAAATGGCCTGCACACATGCCGTTTTATTACCCTTTGTAGGAGCTCAAAATGTTTTGGAATACAAGAGGGAATATAAAAAAGGGATGTGTGTAAAGTGCCTTCAAGTCGCAGCCGACTTATGGCGACTCCTTTTGCGGTTTTCATGGCAAGAGACTAACAGAGGTGGTTTGCCAGTGCCTTCCTCTGCACAGCAAGCCTGGTATTCCTTGATGGTCTCCCATCCAAATACTAACCAGGGCTGACCCTGCTTAGCTTCTGAGATCTGATGAGATCAGGCTAGTCTGGGCCATCCATGAATTAAAAGAGGGATACTCAACCTTAAACATGCAACTGAGCTGTTATAAACTGACCCAAATCAGTGCTACAACACTATGTATGGACAGGTACCAACTGTAACACGTGAGTGCAGTCAAATACTGTTTTTGAGGACACATATTTTTATGGGTCAAAGGCAGCTCATTTGTTTTTTACAGCAGTGATGCATACGACAAGTGTTTGCTTACACTCCAATATATTGTTTAGCTAGCTTCCAGAAATCTTCTTTGTGATACACTTAAAGATTCATGAATTGCATATGAGAATAAGATTACAGTTCCTGGGTACAGACATAAAGATTCAGTGCTATTCAAAAAGAACATATACTTAAACCAAGGACCTTATAAGCCTCTACATAAAAGAAGAGGTTTTTTGGAGGGGAGAACTGCTTTCTGGAGAAACTACCCATTGAACTGTGTTTGTCACACTTTACTTCGAACAGACAATGCATGGTTAAGACATACTGGGGAAATAATAGCTTATTTTTAAAAGGATGATTCTTAAGACTCATATATTCAAGGAAAGAGAGAAGTTGTGACTAAAATAAATTTAATTAGTTCATGAACTTCATGGTTCACATAAGCATGTTGAAAATTCAAAGCTGAAGAGTTCAGAAGGTCTAATACTGCCATTTCTTTGATTTAAATGCTCTTTCTCATTAAAGACTTTTTCACAGTTGCTTTCCAACTGTTTAGATGAGTAAGGACACCACTGCAAAGTTTCAGCTTGATCCTTTCCCCACAAAGTCATATTGGAAGCTATTGCTCCCATTCACATATCAGTCCAGAGACAATTGGGTTGCTTGGCTTTTATGTGTGAGGCTGGCTTTGTTTCCAACAAAGACATTGGTCCACAGTTTTCTGTGCCTACGACATCCCATGAATTAAAACATGATTCTTCCATAAATTCCCCTGCATTGGGCTTGGTAGGCTAACTTTGCAGTCTTGTCAGTTTAAATTGATTCTCATTCTTGATTTTGTAGATTAATTTGTATTGCGTATGCATGTGGTTTTATGTATGATATTTACACATGTATAAACATATGTCATTTGCCCATATAATATATATGAAATGTATAGTGCTGATGAAATGCACAAGTGATGTTACAAATGACTACATTTTATGGAGAACATTCAGTGTAAGGAAGCAGTGCAAAAAGAAAAAAATCATATTCTTGGTTGCGTGGAGCATTTCCACTAATGGACAGGATTTCCATAATTAAGCAGAATTTCCTCACTTCCCTCCTTCTGTGACAGTTCAAAACGCTGCTCCAGGAAACAGGGAACCGAGTCCAAGGTCTTCTTCTGTTCCTTCCATTTATGGAACTCCTCTGTAGGATCAAAACTATCACTTGAATTTGGACAAGGTAGAAGCAAAGCTGAAACTGGGATTTGGGGGCTAAAAAGGGAGGGATGATATATCTGACATCATCCCAAGAGTGAACTAAGAAAACAACAATGCAATGGAATGGTGGAAATCTGCACATCTGTCATCTTCAGGTCGAAGAGGAGAAATTCCATCTTCTGTAATCGCTTCAGTTTTTTGCTAGCAAATGTTATGCAGCTCACTCAATTGAAAAAAAAAACATTCAGAATGTAGCTTATAACTTGTGAGTAAGTGCCCAGAGACACCTACAAGCAAGCAATATACCGCCTTGTGTTTTAGCTGGTTGTTTGTTCCAGTCTATTGAATCTTTTCGGTTAAATAATAAGTTGTCACAGGAGTTAAGGCTAAATCCTGCAGATTTTGTGTTTTCTACTTTTACCCATCATCTGAACTGTCAAGAAATGTGCCAGTTGCTGTCACCATCAGAAATGACATCTGAATCTGCAGCCAGTGGAACACAGTGGCCAGAACAGAATCGAGATGAAACATCTCAGTGTTCTCCTTTGAAATGTCAGTTCTTCCTCCACAGTATTTAGACTGGCTTCACCATCAGGAGGAATTGTCAGCATCTCCAGTGATGTGTGCTCCATAACTACTAAAATGACAGCTGCTTACGCACTTGACTACGATTACAGTCAAGCTAGGCTAAATGCTTCAGTTTAGACATTGCTAAAGAGATTCCCATTTTGCCAGAAAAGGCCTTCTCCAATAACAGATGCTGGTAATTTCAGAGTAGGATACATTTTTTCTCTCCACTGGAAGAATAAAGCAGGCTTAGATGCATAAGAATTTTGGATGATGGAGAAAGCAGGCCCAGGCTCTGAAACCCATTGATATTAGGTTTTTACTATTTCCATTATATGACCTCCGTATCTGTGTAGGGTTGCCAACCTCCAGGTACTAGCTGGAGATCTCCTGCTATTACAACTGATCGCCAGCCGATAGAGATCAGTCCACCTGGAGAAAATAGCCGCTTTGGCAATTGGACTCGACATTGAAGTCCCTCCCCTCCCCAAACCCCACCCTCCTCAGGCTCTGCCTTAAAAACCTCCCACTGGTGGCAAAGAGGGACCAGGCAACCCTATATCTGTGGGACCACCTCTCCTGGTATGCCTCACAGAGAACACTATGTTTATCAAATAACAATCTCCTGGTGGTCCCTGGCCTGAAGAGTATCTGGCGAGCCTCAACCAGAGCCAGGGGATTCTCTGATAGAGTCGGTCAGAAAGCCTGGTATATTCCCCAGAGAACTTTAAGATCTTCAAATACTAATTTACTGGTGGTCCCCAACCCAAAGAGTGTGGGGCTGGACTCAACCAGGGCTAGGGCTTTCTCTGCCCTGGCTCCTGCCTGGTGGAATAGTCTCTCTAATGAGATCAGGGCCCTGTGGGATCATAAGGAGTTCCACAGGACCTGTAAAACAGAGCTATTCCACCAGGCCTACGGTTGAGGTCAGCTATGGTTTTTCCATCAATGCTGGCCTCCCCCTCCCCCACGCTTCTATTCAAACTTATTATAATCTATGTGGGGGGTTCTGACTGCTTACAGGCCCTACTGAGGACTACATGCTACTGGGAGCACCATCCTATACATTCCGTGGATGTTTTTACTGACTATGTTTGGGGCATGTTTTTATTTATAAGTGTGCTTTTAACATGATTTTATTGTAATTTTAATATATTATTGGTTGGTGCTGAAATGAATGCCAAGTAAGCCACCCTGAGCCTGGCTTTAATGGGGAGGGTGGGGTATAAGATTGATAAATAAATCAATATTTTTATATAATTAAATGATTTGCAGATTTTTTAAATAACAACAGAATCCACATGTACACAGACACAGCATTGTTATTTGATTATGTTTTACTCTAAGTGAAATCCTAAGCAGAGTTATATATCCTTTTAAGTCCATTTAGTTGATGGATGCAGTGCTGCTTAGGGTTGCAGAATATACCTAGCAGTAAAAGGGATGGCACATGGCAATTATGAAAGAAGCAAAAACAGGTCACCCACCACAGACAAAGCAGGGCTTCCTACATACATGGTGGACTGGTGGACTTCCCAGAAATGCAGAAGAATATGATATTGTAAATAAATCAACAGAGAAAATGATAAGAGACTAATAAGGACAAAACAATTCACTTAGGAGTGTGAAATGCTGAGAGCTGCTGAATATTAGTTAAAGGGGGGGGGGGGAGGAACATGAAGAAATTGGCCTAGCTCCTGTAAGCATTCAAACATAAGCATCTATGCACATACTAACACTGTAAAACTGATTGTGTTAGTGGGTAATGCATATGGTTGCCAACCTTCAGGTACTAGCTGCAGATCTCCTGCTATTACAACTGATCTCCAGCTGATAGAAATCAGTTCCCCTGGGGAAAATGGTCGCTTTGGCAATTGGACTCTATGGCATTGAAGTCCCTCCTCCTCCCTAAACCCCGCCCTCCTCAGGCTCTACCCCAGAAACCTCCCGCCAGTGGAGAAGAGGGACCTGGCAACCCTAATGATGCAGGTGTCTTCGTTTTGTTGGCTGTAAACGGGAGGCAAAACCATTGAAATAATGGAGGCGACAGAGATGGAGCGCTGATGAATTTGGGGGTTGATGGCCAGTGAAGGTGGAGATGAGAGAGGGTTGGTGGATGACATCCCTGAGGAAGATATGCCCATGGAATGGAATGAAGAACAAGAGGAGGAGGGCTCTGAGAAAGTGGGAGGGGATCCAAATGTCTAAAATAAATAAATGTTTAGCTTCTGGGATCATGCCAGAGATACAAACTGGCATTCCAGACTTGGAACTTGACAAGGTTTCTAATATCAGACCAAGGGAGGATAAGGACAGATTAGCCATAGTTTTCAGTCACCAGGACTGGGCATTAGAGACCTCAAGTAAAGAAAATAAAGTGAGTCTTTCATGTCTTTTTAGCAGATGCTGATCTTGGAAAATCTTAAGACCTGGGCTGTCAATATTGGGAATGTCTTCAGTAGTCGCCGTCATAGTTTAATCTTTTTTATATTTGATGGCAAATCTGGCAACACACATGATTTCAAGGCCTTTGCATGTGGGAAGAAAGTCCTGCTTGGTTTACTTGGATTTATTCCTTGGTAAGTGTGCTTTGTATTGCTTTCTTAGGCAGACCTGATTTAAAAGAAGAAGCAAGAAGAATTCACCGTGCAACTTGGCAGAAACTCATCATTTTATTTAGACTGGAGCATTGCCCATGAAAATCAAGTGCATGTATAGTGTTAAGTTGCCAGAGGCATGAACTCTGGGTATATATTGTGTTGTTGTGCTTATACTGCATAACTATTGACTGTGGATGGGTAGCAGCCCAGTTTACTACTGAGTTAAGAAGGACTCTGATTTATTGCATATGTTGCTGATTTGCTTTGCATGAGTAGCAGTACACTATAAAACTACATGTAAGTTCTTGCCCGCCAGCATCTCATTTAAATAAGGCATTAGTTAAGATTCTTAACAGAATTTTGAGCCTTTGTTATCCAGCTAATAATATGTATCAAATATGATCATCTAGAAATTGATAGTATAATGAACATAACACATACTTAAGTGTTAAGCTTTCTGCATTTGGCACCTTCTGAAAAGGACTTTAGAAACTGATTATTAGCTTCAGTGGCTTCATTGTTTAACACCTCCATAAGAATACAATTCCATTTATTTTAACTCCAGAATTGTTATGTATTATGCTTATTCATGTGGATACATATATTTGAAAACAATGAACTGTTGCCTCACAGGAGGTCCCACCGTAGGAAAGTTTTGTATCTTTTCTTGGTGAGAACATACATTGAATGTAGATTTCAACAATCTGTCACAAAATATTAACTTCTGAAATTCAACTCTGGAAGACAGGGCAGCTTTACAATAACCAAAGTCATCCTTATTTCTTTCCATCTCTTAAGCAAATTGCTTTCTATTAATAAAATGTGATTTTAAAAACCATGCTTTGCCACAAATGGCTTGATTTATATACATCAGCACCCTAATGAAGTCTCTGATTAGTCACACGCTGTCAAGCCAGTTTGAGCTTAATATATTGCCAAAATGTTTTTAACTTGATTGACGAACTCTTAGAAAGTCACCTCTACTTGAAAAAAATCTGATCCTTTCTGTCGTATCAGACCAGATTTATACATGAGAGGGGAAAGAGATTTCAGGACTGCAGAACACTAAAGAGATAGAAAAGGCTGTATCAAGCTGGGAGCCACTGTGTGCGTATTTTCTATGCATAGGCTTCATGCTCACAAGCTGGTCCTCGTACATACACAAAGGGTGGGGCCAGCTCTCTTATGTCCACTCCTGTTCCACACACATCAATTTCACATATGCATCACATTGTGTGTATTTTAAAAATTGATTTATGTTATTTATAGTCCACCTTTCTCACTTCCACTCAAGGCGGATTACACAGAGTGAGTCAATACTATCAATGGATGAGACATTCAATAAACAACACCATAGGACTAGGACTGTAGTCTAAAAACAGTATTGAAGCACAGCATAAGCATTAACATGACACATTAAATGATGCAAAATTCCACAGCAGAATCATAGCTTCAGCAAGCTATACGCAGTAGTATAGAGTAGACCACAGTCCTACTCCCTAATAATTTTTTCACATAAATTTGTGAATCATGTAGTATGGTGAAACTCTATTGCCTGTGTAGGAAATCCCCCTTGAACCCCTTCAATTTTGAATAGTTTACAGAAAGCTAGAAGTGGATGTCTTGCTGACTCTCTCAGGCAGCCTGTTCCATAAGGTGGGGGCCTCAATGGAAAAGGCACATGCACTGAAAGTTGTTGATTTTGCCCATTTACTGGTTGGCACTAGAGGACTTATATCTATATAAAGGAGTCTCAATTATACATCAAAATTCAGTATACTGCAAACTTTGCAGCAACAGCTTTGGCAAGCAAACATGTTGGGTTTGTTGGAGTCGGCCATTCATGGGCTGAGCCTAGAGTCTAGAGTCTGTTTGCCTCACTGCCATCCTTGAGGAACTACAGGAACTGTAGCATCTCAGTTTTATTCCCTTCTGTCTTGCAAGCTCACTAGGTGCAATCAGTACTCTCGAAGAATCTTGGAAGGTTGGATCAGGTAATTAAATAATACTGGGTGGAGGGTATTATAACTCGCATAAGGCTGGGTGAACACATTAGGGTTGTCAGATCCCTCTTTGCCACAGGCGGGAGGTTTTGGGGTGGAGCCTGCAGAGGGCAGGGTTTAGGGGGAGGGTCTTCAATGCCATAGGGCCCAATTGCCAAAGCAGTCATTTTCCCTAGGTGAACTGATCTCTATCGGCTGGAGAGCAGTTGTAATAGGAGGAGATCTCCAGCTAGTATCTGGAGGTTGGCAACCCTAACACACATGCATGACATAACCTCTGAAACTACAATATTTATAATCAATTTCTGGAAAACTAATCTGTTTACTGTTGATTTACATGATTGTCTCCTGAGTGGTGAGCAGCAACAACAGTTTTATGGGCAGAGGGAAACTAGGACTACCATTGGGCTGTATGACAAATGCATGGGCTTTGTACTTAATTCATTGAACATAACTCAATAAACAGAGTCCAGCCGCTTCTGAACAGCTGAACGGTTTGTCAAATAAATGATTCTCTGCTTGAAAGTGGCAAGTAGAACATGAGCTTCCCTAATGCAACCCATTCAGCAGAACTGGTTCTGTTGCTGATACTGCTTTTCCAGATGGAATCATATACAAGTGTTCTTTATAGAACTTGCACATTGTCCACACCATCATATTTATTTTTAATTGAATTTGAATGTCAATTTTCTTGCATTATGGAGTTCAAGAGATCTCATACACAGAGTGTCCAGGACCTCTCCCACTCAGCCAGTAGGACCTGACAGAATTGGATTTGTTTGCTTCAAGGTTACTGGATTATGCACCTGTAGACCATATTTTGGGATCTTCCACACAGTGCCATGAATATTTGGATTGCTGATACAGTAAACCAATGGACAGTTGAGAATCTACCTCACTCAATTTATTATGCCCTTTATATAAGGATCCTAGAGAAAAATGTCTCTCAGATTTGCTCAATAAAACTACTAGGTGAAATTCCTCAAAATTGTCAAAGTTTATTTTGAGGTTGGACCTCCATATTCACTTTGGATTTTTTTTCTGGACAATGTTCACTATAAAATCTAAACTTCAAGTCCACATGGAAGAACATCCTAGCACACTGAAACCCCTGCATGGAGAATATTTAGATTACTTTATTTGAGCTTTGGGGAAAATTTATTTCACTCATTAAATCATTATCTGAACTTTGTTAACATAGAAACGATCAACTTGGAATTGATTTAGGTAATATAGATCTAAGCAGAATTTTACTTTGAAAAACTATGAGATTGCTCGCGCTGAGTATTGCATATCTAATATGGCCTTTGGGGAAGATAGTTCAGAGGTTCTTTCTGTGAATTGTTTTGAGACTGCTCTAAAATTACAGTATGTTAAAAAACAATTAGTCACCACAGCTGGATAAAAATAGAATAATAGAGAACAGTGATTTTTTTTTAAAAAAAAGCTTAGATGGTAAATTAAAGAAGTGGACTTGCATTTGGAGAAAAGTAAGCCTCCACCTTACACAAAATTGGACCACTGGGCCTACTCTGACTGGCAGTGGTTCTTTACAAACTTAGGCAGAGAATAGACTTTCCCAACCTGCTACCTGAAGTTACTATAGCTGGGGTAATCAAGGATTTAACCCAGGATACTCTTTATATGAAGCAAGTGCTTTTCAATCCAACCATGACTCCTTCAGATGGATAGGCATGGTTCCATCCATGCCATGCAAGCTAAAGCCTATTGAAAGACTAAATCTTTCCATGCATATGTTTCATGTAGGGTTGCCAGGTCCCTCTTCACCACCGCCGGGAGGTTTTTGGGGTAGAGGGTGGGGTTTGGAGAGGGGAGGGATTTCAATGCCATAGAGTCCAATTGCCAAAGTGACCATTTTCTCCACATGAACTGATCTCTATTGGCTGGAGATCAGTTGTAATAGCAGATCTCCAGCTAGTACCTGGAAGTTGGCAACCCTAGTTTCACGGTTGAGTGTGCAGTGCCTTCATGAAGCCTGCATGTCTTCCAGCTTGGATGAACCCTTTTTGCTGCCCTTCCCTTCAGTAACTACAGGGAAGTGGGGTTGATGGAAGTTCAGGTAAGGGACATTTTAAGCTTCAGCAGAAGCCTTATCAATTCGTAGAAACCTTGATTGGATTTTGGATATCTCTGGCTAATTCCATTCTATACCAGTTCCTAGAGACATGTAGATAGTTTTCACAATCTGCAAATAGTCCCCGGACCCACCAGACACCAATTTCGTGACCTAGAGGTGGTTAAAATATTAAAGCCAGCATAGTACATTAGGCAACCATGAACAAAATGGATTGAACTGTACATTCTATTATATCAAAAACAATTTCATGACAAGTGATATGTGATGATTTCCCCTCTACAAACCATCTTTCCCAGAATCATCAACACATTTTATTATTTTAACTTTAAATTTTTATTCAGAGCTGATCTTGTATCAAAATAAATATTTGATTTGATTTGTATACAGGGAAATAAAATTATCAATTTTAAAAAGTGCTTACCATATAGTGTGTATAGAAGTAATTTTGTTTATGGGCATCCCAAATTTATTTGTGTGCAACTGTCAATGACTCTGTAAGTAAGTTGTTTTATATGTTTAGTAGCTGGCCAAAGAAATTAGTGTTATCAGACTTTTCCACTTGGGCAAAAAGAATAGGCTCAGTTTTTAGATTATGTAATCATATCACACAGCTAAAGATGTCGTAAGAACCATGTAATGTGACAGTTGCTATGGTACAACCTAAAAACCCCTTATTTTCTAAATAACAGTCCTAGCTGCATAGTAAATAACTGCATAAAAGTTGTATAAATTGTCAGCTTGCAAGTTGCCGCTGTTCTCGCTGCAGTAAATCATATAGATTCTTTTTTTAAAAACCTTTCCCTCTATGAATAATGTATATTTCTGGCACTAAATCCATAGGACTGCCTGTGTGTTATCAATGCATCAACTCCTTTTGGAGTTAGGCAAGCAGAAATGTCTAAACAACTAGTCACCCATTTGCATAGATATAATTAATACAGGGGGAAATGACACAATGGGAATAAAGTGTGAAAGTGTTCAGACACATTCATTTTCAAATACCAATGAGAAAGGAAAGGCACAAAATTAGCTCATTTGAAAATCAGGGCCATATCAATTCTTTCACATTTTCAATAGCATTTACAAAAGGTAGGGTTTATTTGTTGCTAGATTTACATCACTGAGTCTCACTGAGACTCAAGGTGGATTACATAGGGCAAAAACACATGGTCACTCTAGCCTCCTTTATTCCCTGTTTCAGCCAGGATTTAGCCAGGATTGAACGCATGCGTTTCCCTGAACGTGCGTTTGATCCTGGCTGAATCCTGGCTGAAACAAGGAATAAAGCAGGCTAAAGCGACCATGCGTTTTCGCCCATAGAGTGAGTCAATGCAATCAACAGATGGGACATTCAATAAACAATGAAATGGGATTTGGGTTGTAGAACCAACCAGATTTTTTTTTAAAAAAAAGAACTGAACTGAAGCAAAGCAAATTCTTAATATGACACATTAAATGATGCAAAATTACATAGTAGGATCCTGCTTACAGAAAACTATGCACAGTAGTATAGACAACATTCCCTAATCATTTATCCAAGTAACTTTGTGAATCATTTTGTACAGTGCTCCCCTATTATCTGCATAGAAAAGCCCTCTAGTGTTTTCTTAAAGCCACATATCAGCAACAGATAACCATAGACATAACTGAGCCGTAGAACTTAGGGCCCATTCCTGAAAATTGGGCCCAAAGCCCTTAGGAAGGTGACTATGGCCTCCACTGGCGCAGGGGCCCACACCAACTATATATATAGATTTCTTTGTCCATTAGATTTCTGCAAATCTGGGGCCCTTTTCAAGTTTGTAGAAAGATCTGTCTTGTCCGTTCACAGCTCCAGTCACTGGATTAAAGTATCTTCAGATTTGGCCAACTTCGCTATTAGTATATAGTTTAGATTTCAATATTTGATATCAGAAATATGATATATTGAATCATTTGATATATATATATATATATAGTGGGGTTTAAAAAAAAACCGAAAATGATGAAAGAAGCACCTGTAGCTTTAAGCGATGGTTTCTCTCAGTGGCTGTTGCTAGGCAACCACAGTATCCCAGGCTTCACTTTCTGTGAGTAAAAAGGCGGGGGGAGAGGGCAGGGTCCTTTCTAAGACTGTTTTAAGATTCTAAGGTTGCCAGCTCCAAGTTAGGAAATTCATGGAGATTTTGTGGGGGACTCTAAGGAAAGCAGGGTTTGGGGAGGGGCCAAAGCCAAAAATAATGCCATAGAGTTGACCCTCCAAAGCCCTCATTTTTGCCAAGGGGATAGATCTTTGTCGTTGGGAGTTAAGTTGTAATTCTGGGAAATCTCCAGGTCCCACCTGGAGGCTGGCAATCTTTAGGCCTGGCAACAACCTCTGGGTGATTAGCATGACTTGCACGACTAACTAGGCCTGGCTGCCTACTCTTGTTTAACCAAAATTCACACATCAAACAAATATTCCAAGCAATTTCAATATAATTCCAATATTACCATCATATTGCAAAAATCATATCAAAGCACAGATCATAAATTACAAAGTCACATGTATTGTTCACAAGCAGGTGCATACAAACAAGTAAGTGTATAGTCCTGGTTATAAATATAGGTAAAATACATCACCATGTATATAATAATTCTAACAATATTTTTTCTTCTTCTTTAGCAACAATATATTCATCAGAAGTCAGACAGGTGAGGAAGACGGCCGTTTCATTCTTCATCAGTTCCTCAACCTTAATTTTTTCACTTGGTATGTATTTCTTTTTTTATCTTATAAGCACAAGTTTAAACTCCCCACAGGTAGAAGACTGATCCTTCTGCCTAACCAGGCTAATATATTCAGTCCATTTCAGAGGTTCCCAGAAAGGATACCTAAATGCTGTTAAACTCCTGTTTAACAACAGCCACCCTATGAAAGCCAGTGTGGTGTAGCAGTTAGCGCAATACAGTAGGGCCTGTGAGACTCAGTTTGAATCCCCATCTTGCTGTGGATGCACACTAGGTGATTTTGGAACACTCATAGATTTTCAGCCTAAATATCCTCACATGGTTGATGTGCGGATAAAAAGGAGGAGAGGAGATAATATAAGCTGTTTTGGTCCCCACTGTGAAAAAGGTGGGATATAAGTGAAGTAAATAAATAATAAATATACTTGAAGATGGGAGGCAGATAAAAGTAGGTTGATGAATGGATGAGAAGGAGATAATGAGGCAGGGAAATGGGAGAGGACATGGGGGTTACCAGGAGGAAGGAAAGGGAAATAGTACAGGGAAGTGGATGCGGGAGAAAGTGAGGTGCCCTCTAGGGATGTGCAAAAACCTTTTTGGTAAATTTCAGGTTTGGGTTTATTGGGCCCAATATTTTTGTTAAACCTGGAATAAGCCAAATACCAATACTGGTAAAGGAGTATTTTGGCTTTATTTCCTGGTTTACTGAAAAATTTGGGTCCATTATAGTCTATGAGGATTTTTATTTGAAGCTTCTGTGGGGACATTTTTGGAGGTAGAGTCACCAAATTTGCAGCATGGCTGCAAGGAACTTTCCTTAGACAGTCACCAAAGATTGGTGAACTTTGGGACAGTTTTTTTATGGGCCTGCAAAGGGATCACCCCCATCCTCCAGGCATTTGCGAGCCAAGCTGTCCATCAGTTTACAGGTTCAGAAATTCAGTGTTGCCGAGGACAGGTGGAAAGAGCTGATTGGTAGGCTGGCACCTCAAAGTCTGGGGGCTCCCTTCGTATCAGGGGCTCATAGCATGATGTCCATATAAATTAGCTGCCAAACTGAGGAAAAAGGCTTAAAGGCAAGACAAATTTTTCTTTTGGTGGCAAATGACATCCTGTGAACAGTCTTTTATTATGGTCATCAAAAATCTGATTTCAAGAGATGGTCACGGTACAGGGAAACTAAGCCTCTACTCAGGGCAACCTTCAGTTTGAATGCAGGTTCTCAGGGGGGGGGATATTGGAGCCAGCCGAAGGTTTGACCATGGGGGCTGTTCTGAAGGAGACTGCTCATCTGTGCAGGTGAGAGAGCATCCTTTGGAAGCCTGGTGGTGTGAGCAGCTGTTGAAGCCGGTTCTTTTTAGTTGGAAAGTATATACCTTCTCAACGGCTCTTGGTGACCCCTGTCTTTTAAAAAAAAACTTATGCTTGATCCAGATGAACCCACTAATTGGTTGGTCAGACCAAGTTGGCTCCGATTACACCACTCCAACCTAACAAAACCAGAAAAGGGTAGGGAGAAAAAGAGAAAAATGGGAGAAAGCATTGAGCCATGCATCTGAGCAAAAGTGAATAGCTGAACCCGAAAAAGCAGAATGTTTATTTGGCTTTTTTGGGAATCGCCTATTCGGCTTCAGGGAGATCCCCAGGTTTTGGTATTCAGTCGACCCAAAACCTGGATATTGTAAAAACGGCTAATTTAAGGTTTACTTGCAGTTTGGTTATATTGATATGCACAACCCTAATGCTCTCCCTAAGTCCTTGAGGGTTTCCTATTATGCAAGTAGGCCTGGCCAGGGGCTGGCACCATACAACTGGACCACATTTTTCCTAAGTAAAGGCTGTGGCGAGGGAACTTAAGACAGAGGGGCAGATGAAGGTAGGGTGGGTGATGGGTGGGTGGGAAGGAGTTAGGGTTACCAACTCCAGGTTAGGAAATTCCTAGCAATTTGGGTGGGATTTGATGAGGGGAGAAATCTCAGAGGGGGTATAATGTCATGTATTGTACCCCACAAAGCAGCCATTTCCTCCATGGGAATTAATGTTGCCAACCTCTAGGTGGGGGTTGGAGATCACCTGGAATTACAACTGCTGTCCAGATGACAGAGAGCAATTCCTCTGGAGAAAATAGTGCTTTGGAGGGTGGAGGCTATGGCACTGTACCCTGCTGAGGTTGCTTCCCTCCCCAAATCTTGCCCTCCCAATGCTCCATCCTCAAATCTCAGTGAATTTTCCAACCTGAGGATGGCAACCTTAAGGGGGAACTGTATTTCTGTATTTGGGAAATCTGTTGTGATTTCAGGAGATCTCTAGGCCCCACCTGAAGGTTGGAAATCCTAGAAAGAGAGAAGGAAGGGAGATACTACAGGGGCTTTCAGAAAAGGGAAAGAAGAAACAGTGGGGGAGGGGGAAATGAGATGCCTCCTGCAAGTCCTTGTAGGTTCTCACTTCTTATCCCTAGTTTGCTTCCAATTGTGATCCTTTGTCCATTCCCAAATAGGGTTGCCAACCTCCAGGTATGGCTGGAGACCTTAGCGATCCTCAGCCACACCTGGAGATCTTAGAGAACTTATCTCCAGGTGACAGAGACCAGTTCACCTGGAGAAAACAGCCACTTTGGAAGTTAGACTCTATGGCATTATACCCCATTGAAGTCCCCCCCTTTCCCAATCCCCCCTCCTCAGGCTTCACTCCCACAATCTCCAGGTATTTCCTACCCCACAGCTGGCAACCCTATTACCAAGGCAGTTCCTCCACTACAGAGCTCTTTCTTCTGGCACTATGAACTTTCACCTCTTTGCCACTTGTCCTTGTTAAACCTTCTTACTTCATCAGTATATCCTATTTCAACATAAATTCATACTTCATCAGACAATTATCCTGAATATATTCTACTAGCAGTAACACCATTTCACGGCATGCAGAGTCTTGTCAGCTGCTAGCAATTTCAATTTGAACAACAGTGTACACTTGCATTGACCTAGTTTCCAAATACGTACTAATGCTACATTCACATTTTGGATTGCCCGACTACGTGAATACAGTGCCACATTCCCCTCCAAATGGTTGCAGGGGAAATGTATGCTAACCAAAACTTATGTGAGCATCATGAGGTAGATTCAGAATGCAAATTAATTGGTATGGTTGCATCTCCTCACAGTAAAGTATCTGTATCTCTTCTCTTCGTTATAAAAACAGAACTACTAAAATTTTGCATTAGGTATCGCAAGTTGCGTTATCATATATACCGTATATACCCATGTATAAGCCGACCCGCGTATAAGCCGAGGTGCCTAATTTCTCCTCAAAAATGGGGAAAAATTAGGCACCTGCGTATAAGCTGAGGGTCGGCTTATAACCCCTCCCCCCCCGCAGGCTTACCTGGAGGCTGCCCCAGGCAGCTCCCGGCAGGAGGAAGCGGCGGCGAGGCCCAGGGGGACCCGGAGCAGCCTTCCTGCGGCTGCAGGAGGCTGCCCAAGGCCCCTCCTGCTCGGAAAAAATGGCGGCGGGAGGCGGGAAGGGCCGGGGCAGGCATCCTGCGGCTGCAGGAGGCTGCCCAAGACCCCTCCCACCCGGAAAAATGGCGGCGGGGGCGGGAAGGGCCGGGGCAGCCATCCTGCGGCTGCAGAAGGCTGCCCAAGGCCTGTCCCACCCGGAAAAAATGGCGGCGGGGGCCGGGGGGCCGGGGCAGCCTTCCTGTGGCTGCAGGAGGCTGCCCAAGGCCCCTGCCACCCGGAAAAAATGGTGGCGGGGGGCGGGAAGGGCCGGAGCAGCCATCCTGCAGCTGCAGGAGGCTGCCCCAGGCCGCTCCCGGCGGCAGGAAGCGGCACGGGCCCGGCGGCGGTGGCGATGGCGGTAAGTTTCCCCCCTCCTTCCTCCCTCCCTCCCCCCGTATTGACCCGCGTATAAGCCGAGACCCGCTTTTTCAGCCCATTTTTGGGGCTGAAAAACTCGGCTTATACGCGAGTATATACGGTATATAAAAAATTGTTCTGATAAACAACATCTGCTGATTACTTCTAGAAAGATCCCAAAGAAGGAGAAAATGCAATTTGAAAGCAGGTAGGGAGCTATTCTACTGAGTCCTTTTTTCAAATACTTGCATTAGTCTTTGAAAAAATTCAGTATTACAAAGGAAAAGACTCAGATCACTGAAGTTCAAAAACATTTATTCCTCTTAATTTGGTTTCGAAAGTTGTGATCAAAAGAAGCTAGAAAATATGTGGCTGCTTGATAAAGCAAAAAATAGTCGAAGAACGAGGTAAATATTTGGGCTGTTGAAAAAAGAAATTCAGTAAAATTCAGATTCAGCAAAATTTGGCCGGTTTTTATTCAGGAAATGCCGAATTCTGAATTCCCCCTATTCAGTATAGGGGGAATGCAGCTTGAAATTCAGCATTCCTGAATAAATTCGACCAAATTATGCCGATCCGTGCTTTCCTCAGCTCGGGGGGGGGGCATTTTGGGGGGTAGAGGTCCCAAACTTCCCACCATTTTCCAGCTGTTGAGGCAGGCTCTGACATGTCCAGTGCCAGCATGAGGGACTGTACCTAGGAGAAAGGTCTGCAGTCCAGCTCTGGACCTGCTGCCAGCAAGGCCTATGCCTGCTCAGTAAGTAGGAGGTCAATTAAGTTTCCTTTTAAACTTTAAATGGCCATATGGGGAGGATAGCCCTGGCCTCCAGAGGCCAGGTCTACTCAACACCCAGCTGTTAGTTGGGTCAGATGTTAGTCAGCATCACTGGTTCCTTTAAAATTTAAAGGAATCTTATTTTCAATGGGAGGAGACCTGGTATTCAAAATTTAAGAAGCCAGGTAACCCTAGGGGTGCCAGTTCCCTCTTCACCACCAGTGGGAGGTTTTTGGGATGGAGCCTGAGGAGGGCAGGGTTTGGGGTGGAGGCTGAGTAGGGCAGGGTTTGGAGACGGGAGGGACTCCAATGCCATAGAGTCAAATTGCCAAAGAGGCCATTTTATCTAGGGGAACTGATCTCAATCGGCTGGATAATGACCCTTTAAAGTTTAAAAAAGCTAGGCACCATCAAACATCAGTCTACTGGAGCCAGCTTCCTCTCCCTCCTGGCCGCCTAGAAACCTGAAACGCTGCCAATATTCCAGGAGGTACTTTTTCATTGCTCCCCAAATTTGGAGTCTTTTTGGTCATTTAGGATATCCCTGAACCAACCAAAAACAGCTAATTTGGGGTATATTTTCAGCTCAGGGATATCCAAATGCACATCCTTACAAATCACTCCCAAGTGAATCAGAGAAATGTAATTATAATCAGGATGTGTGTAGTTCAAAATGGTTTGCTATGGCACAATAAGTATTTTATCATAGGACAATACTGTCATGAATACCAACTAAAGAAAGACACAGTGGGGACAGTACTTGTTGGATAAAGGCAGGTTAAAATGACATAAGTAAATCAATCAGTATCTAAGTAATAGCTTCTGTGAATAAAAACTGGGTATGGCTTTCACATTCATGCCCTGTTTATGAGCTCTCAGACAACTGCCAGGGCACAGACTATTAGATTAGATTACTTTAACTCTCATCCAGCAAGGCCTTTCATTTGTTTTTATTCCAAATGCCAACAATCTTCTCAACAGGCCTCGCATCTTGGAGATATATAGGTGCATTAGGAGCAGAGAGAAAATATCATACAGTAATCTAGAGGCCTGGAACAGTGAAAAATCATGACTTTCCAAACTTGAGTCAAGGGACCCTAAGGGCACTTTTATAAGGACAGAATGTGACCTTCTCTTGTGCCATCCAGTTAACATGAAAGTGGGGCTCTTTCAGTTTTTACATAATGTCAACAGCTTCTTTATCAATCAAATGGTAGAAAGGCAGCTTCTCTAAGCTATGACACTACGCCCAACAAATTCCAAAAAAGTCCTGAATAAGGTTGTGCAAAAAAAAGAGAGGTAAATTTCAGGTTTGGGTTTATTGGACCTGATTTTTTTTTATAAACACAGAATAAGCAGAATACCTATACTGGTAAATATTGGTATTTGGCTTATTACAGTTTATCAAAACATTTGGGTCTAGTATAGTCTGTGGGGATTTTTTCAAAGCTCCTGTGGGGGCATTTTTGGAGGTAGAGTGACCAAATTTGCAGTGTGGCTGCAAGGGACTCTCCTTAGATGGTGACCCAAGTTTTGTGAACTTTGGGACAACAAAGGGGTTGCCCCCCTCCTCCAGGCATTTGTGAGCTGAGGTGTCCATTGGTTTTCAGGTTCAGAAGTTGAGCGTTGCTGAGGACTGGTGGAAAAAGCCGATTGACAGGCTGGCACCTCAAAGTCTGGGGGCTCCCTTCCTATCTGGGGCACATAGGATGATGTCCATGCAAATTAGCTTCCAAACTGAGGGAAACGGCTTAAATGCAAGAAAAATAAGGCATGGAAAACATTTCTTTTGATGGGAAATCACATCTTGTGAACAGTTCTTTATTATGGCCATAAAAAATCTGATTTCAAGAGATGGTCACAGTGCGTGGAAATAAAGCCTCTACTCAGGGCAACCTTCAGTTTCAGAGCAGGTTTTCGGGGGGTGGGGAATTGTAGCCAGCTGAAGTCATGACCAAGGCAGCTATTGTGAAGGAGATTGATCATCTGTGCAAACTAGCAGTCTTCTTCAGAAGCCTGGTGGCAGCAGCAGTCGAGGCAGGCACTTTTTAGTTGGAGGGTATATCCCTCCGGATGGGACTTGGTGAGCCCCGTCTTTTAAAAAACCTTTATGCTTGATCCATATCAACCCACTGAATGGTTGTTCAGACCAAGCTGGCTCCGATTACACAACACCAACCTCAAAAAGGGCCCAAACAACTATGGGGCCCTAACAAAACTAGTCAGAAAGAAAGAAAGAAAGAAAGAAAGAAAGAAAGAAAGAAAGAAAGAAAGAAAGAAAGAAAGAAAGAAAGAAAGAAAGAAAGAAAGAAAGAAAGAAAGAAAGAAAGAAAGAAAGAAAGAAAGAAAGAAAGTACAGAGCCATGCCTCTGAGCAAAGGTGAATAGCAAAACCAGAAAAAGCTTTTTCGGGTAGTGCCTATTTGTCTTCTGGGAGATCCCCAGGTTTTGGCATTTGGTAAACCCGAAATCTGAATATTGCTGAAGCAGCAAATTTCAGGTTTATTTTCAGCTCAGGTTTATCAATATGCACAACCTTAGTCCTGAACAAAAGACTTTTTAAAAATAATAAAGAAAATCTAGCAGTTATTGAGGACATAGCAGTATTGTTCAGTCCAGGAAAGGGATGGCAGAGGCAAAAGAAAGCAAAAAAGGAGGAGTGAGGAAACGTTCTCTAAATTGTTGTCCAAAATGTTCACAGCCAGTGAACAAACAAAGCAGACTAGTAAAGAACCAGAGGCTCTCATCTGATGTCGACTATAAGAAGGGTTTCTTGCTTCTGTGGATTATCTCCTACAGCCTTTGGCCAGAGTTATGGGGTGAATCCCCATGCCATTATTTAAGTTGTCAATGCATGAGATACCATGGAATTGGGACCTGGATGGTATCATGTAGCAGTGCCTATTGGGCAAAAATTATTGGAATAAATAAAAATATAAAAGATTTGCATTCAATGTGCAGGGTTTCTGAAGAGAAAAAAGTTAACATTTGTCTTGTAATAGTCCATATACAGAAGCTATTTCTTCTATTTTAAAATGGAAGTGCTGTTAATTTGCATATAAACAATAGGCAAATGCTAATATTATTTACAATGGAATAATTTTCTCATTCATTTCAGTGAAAGATATCGAGCCACCCTCCCAGCTTTCTCCATTTTGGGAATTAAATCATTTTATTGAGAAGTTTATTTTCCTCAACTAGGGAAACATTGCTATTTGCCAAGGTATATTACCATATCTGTAATATTAGGAATACAATGATCCATCAGGGAGGCAAATAAATCTCAAGCTATTGCTTGTCTATCAAACAAACTTGCAGAATGATATATTTGAAATTGACCTGCTACTGAGCTCTAAAAGAGGCTAATAATAATAATAGGGAATGAGAGAGAGGAGAGAGGCACACAGTATAGAGAAGATATCACATTAGCAGAAAACATCTTTATTTTGTTCTCCTGTGCCCCAGCCTTTATCATTCAAAATTGCATGAATGTGTTCAAAATGGGCGTTCTCTAGATAACTAGTATCATTAGAAATCAATCCAATAGTCAATTTCATTGGTTTCAATAGGAAACACAGTCACAGGTATAACATTCCCCTCCACACTCGGATGAAATTGTCAAAGATTATATCCCTCTTCCAATGGATCCTCCATTCTAAATATCAGAAAGATAGCAGAAAGAATCTCTGTTCTGTAACTAATGCATGTTTCTCCAGAAGAGCAGCCCCAAGAAGACACAAAATGGCACGTGAATGAGATTTCCCTTTATTTCCTAGGAACTTCAAGCAGAGGTGGGGGCCCTTTAAAAAAACCATAAAGTGAGGGTGTGTGGCTATTTTTATTTGTTTATATGTTTTATTTGTTATAAATATTATATGTGTGCATGTAAATAATTTAAACGCATTTTAATGTTTGAAATATTTTAATGTTTAAATGCTTTAAATGTTTTAGTGTTTTAATGTTTGACACCTTGAGAACCCTGAAATGGGTGGAAACACAGCATAAATAAATAAATAAATAAATAAAAATCCTGTCTGTTCCTACAGCTTATATCAATCATTGTTCTCCATGTCTTTAAGAATCATAGAACCATAGAATCATAGAACTGAAAGGTGCCATATAGTCCATCTAATTCAACCCCCTGCTCAATGTAGGATCAGCCTAAAGCATCCCTGATTAGTGTTTGTCCTTGTTGAGTTGCATCTTGTTCATATCCACCCATTTTCCCACTGAGGTCTGATCTCATTGAATCCTATTTTCTGGGGTGTTTGCTATATCTCCCAATTGGGCAGATTTTATGAGTTCACCCCTCCATACCCTCATCCAGATAATTTATAAAAGCATTGAAAAGTACAAGGCGCAGAACCAAGCTCTGGGGCACACCACTGGACACCTCCCTCCAATCAGATGAAATATCACTGAAAACTACTGTTTGGGTGTGGTTCTCCAACCAGTTGCCTATCTACCTGTCTGTCCTAGAGTCTAGTCAACAGTGCTCCAGTCTACTCATCAGAACATCATGAGGAACCCTGTCAAAACCTTTACTGAAATCCAGGTAAACAACATTGGCAATGTTCTAGTAAGCTTGTCACTCGATCAAAGAAGAAAACATGGTTGGTCTGGAAGAACTTTTGGGGACAAATCAGTGCTGACTTTCCTGAATCACCCAGTTGTCCTTCAGATGCTTGCAGACTGACCTCTTTAAAATCTGCTCCAATATCTTCCCTGGGACAGAGGTCAGACTGACTGGCCTGTAGTTTCCTGGGTCATCCCTCCTCCCTTTTTTTGAAGATGGGGATAATATTCACCCTCCTCCAGTCTTGTGGCAAATCTTCCGTCCTCCGTGTGTTCTTGAAGACATTGGACAAAGGCTTTGCAAGCTCTCTAGAAAGTTGTTTGAGCACACAGTGGCATACCATTTGGCCTGGGGGGCTCATCCAATGCAGCCAGGTGCTTCTCAACACCATGCCAACCAGCAGCCTGGATGCCGTGCCTTGCCTACTACCATCTCTAGATGAACCTGTTCTCTTCATCAGGGAAAAACCTTGGCAAAATACGCATTCAGCCTTTCTACTTTCTCTCTGTTATCCAGCAGAGTGTCTCCATTTTCACCCAACTGTGGGCCTATTATCTCTTTTACCTTGTGTTTGCTCCTCACATATCTTAAGAAGCTTTTCTGTTGTAGTGAACCTCCCTGGCCAACCTCAGCTCACTGATGAGCTTTGGCCTCTCTGATGGCTTACCTACAGTGCCTAGCAAACCTCAGATACTTATCATTAAAGGTATGTCCTTATCTCCATTTTTTGAACATTTCCTTTTTCTTCCTTAGCTCATCATGCCCTATACAATTGGACCCCCTGTACAAAACTTTACCAAGCTTTGGAGTTCATGCAAGGAGATTCCCTTGAAGCTATGCTGCAAATTTGGCGACTCTACCTCGAAAAATGCCTTCCCAGGAGACTTTTCCCATAGGAAAAAGCCTGGTGAAAGCCAAAGCCGAAAAAAGCTGAATATTTATTCAGATGATTTGGCAATCGGTTATCCGGCTTTGGCTTTATTTCCAGGTTTTGGTATCTGGTAAAACCGAAAATTCCCAAAATGGCTAATTTTGGGTTTATTTTCAGTTCAGGTTTATACAGAACCCTACCGCATAGCTTCCTCTACCATTTGAAAAAGGAAGTTGTCAGCTAGGCAGCTCAGGATGTTGTGTGACTGTGGACAGTTAGCAGAGTTTGTCTCCCAGCACTCATCAGGGAAATTGAAGTCACACATAACTACAAGATTATGCTGCTTGAATACACTGTCAAGGTGCTCAAGGAGGGCATCATCCAACTCCAAACCCTGGTCAGGCAGTCAGTAGCAGACTCTAACCACAATACTGTTTGTCCTTTGTTCCCTTACCCAGATACTTTCCATTGGGTTGTTACCAGCCTCCTCCAGTATTTTGTGACAAGCAAATCTTCTCACATACAGCACCACTCTGCCTCCTCTTCAACCCTTTCGATTTTCTTGGACAACTCATATTCATCCACTACTGGGAATCATCCCACTAAGTC
Organism: Euleptes europaea; assembly: GCF_029931775.1. NCBI lineage: Eukaryota > Metazoa > Chordata > Lepidosauria > Squamata > Sphaerodactylidae > Euleptes > Euleptes europaea. Next base: position 40,800,771 of record NC_079323.1, read on the forward strand.
TCTGTAATGCCTACTAAATTATATCCCCCATCTGCATTAGATGCTCAAGCTTCTCCTTCTTATTGCCCAAGCTTTGGGCATTGGTACATAGGCACCTGAAGCCACACACCTTCAGCTCCATGGTTGCAAGTCCTAGCCTCCAGGTAACTCAACCAATCTCTTTTGAATGGTGGACTGGAATGTTGAAAGATCAAAGGAGGAGTTTGGCAGTTGAACTGCTGGCCAAGTGACTGAGTTGGGGTTGTTGGATTTTGCTGGGAGAAGGGTTAGGAGATCTGCTGATTGGGCAGGGAGTCCATTGGGTGTTTAATTGTTTTGAAGATAGGTAGGGTTTGGGTGCTGTTCCTGCCAAAAGTACTGGAAAAGGAGGAAGCCTTTTTGTTCCATGTTATAAGTAGGGCTGTCAATTCGGTTCGGCCCGAACTGAAAATCAGCCGAATTTCCCCTGATTCGGTGGTTTTTGGTTCGGGAGGAACCGAACTCAAAACTGGCGGGCAACCGGGGGGGCCGAATTCAGCGAGTTCGGGAGTTCGTGAATAAATTCAGCAAATTCGGCCGTCAGTAAGCAGCATAACCGTCAGTAAGCAGCATTCTCCTCCCCCGGCCAATCGGTGGCCAAGCTGGGTCTTCTTCTGGCCAATCAGTCAGGATTGAGTACTGGAGGAATCAGCTGATGTGTGGCCCGGCCAGAGAGAGAGAGAGAGCGAAATCCTCGTGTGTGTGTGTGGGGGGTGCTTGTGCACATTCGCTCCTTTCTGTGGCTGCAGGGGGCGTATATTTGGGGGTACAGACACAAAACTTTCACTGGAGCTTCAGATGAAGCTTCTTAAGATACCCCCCAAGTTTTGTAAACATTGGGTCAGGGGTCCCGAGATATGGGCTCCCCCTTTTTCTTTCCATGGCTGCAGGGGGCGCATTTTTGGGGGTACAGATCCCAAACTTTGAGCGGAGTTTCAGACCAGTGTTCTTAAGATACCCCCCAAGTTTTGTAAACATTGGGTCAGGGGGTCTCAAGATATGGGCTCTCCCCCTTTTCCCTCCCCCCCTTTCCATTTATGTGGCTGCAGGGGGCGCTTTTTTGGGGATATAGCCCCCAAACGTTTAGCATAGCTTCAGTCAATTATTCTTAAGATACTACCAAAGTTTTGTAAAGATGGGTTCAGTGGGGGCAGAAATATCGCCTCCCCCCCTTTTCTCTTTCCATGGCTGCAGGGGGCGCATTTTTGGGGGTGCAGATCCCAAACTTTGAGCGGAGTTTCAGACCAGTGTTGTTAAGATACCCCCCAAGTTTTGTGAACATTGGGTCAGGGGGTCCCGAGATATGGGCTTTCTTCTTTCCCCTTTCCCCTTTCCCCTTTTGGGATGAATGGATCAGCCGATCCTGTGCATCTTCTCCAGAGAAAACCTCCCGTGCCTAATTGGAATCATCTTGGATTACAAGTCCTCTTCAGCCCCTCTTGATGGAACAGAAGACAGCCACAGTAAGACCCCTTTGGGGGCTTTAATCTATAATTTTTCTCCTGTGTATGTGTGTGTGTGTGGGGGAAAGCAGAGTCTGTGTGTGTGTGGGGAGGGAGCAGTTTCTGTGGGTGGGGGGGAAGCCAAAGGGGGCTTTCATTGGTTCTGCCTGGGGTGTGTGTTCCCCCTCGAGTCTCTCGCTCCCTGGTTTGAGGGGGGAGGTTTCAGTTGTGTGTCTTCTGGTTTTTCCCTGTTGCAAAGGTATTGTTTTACAAGTTGAGTTGCTTTGCAAACTGTTGTCGGGGCTGGGAGCTTTGTGCGTGGGCGGCAAGCTCTGCTGAGAGATGCACATTAAGGGTGGGGGGGACCCCTTTCAGGGCCCATATCTCAGCCCCCCCTGACCCAATCTTTACAAAACTTGGGGAGTCTTTCAATATACGTCCTTTGAAGCTCTGCTGAAAGTTTGGGACCTCTAAGCCCAAAAATGCCCCCCCAGAGCCACGGAAAGGCGCGATTGTGTTTTTAATGGCTTTATTCGGCCGGATTTTTTTTCCGAACTTTGAATTCCCGCCGAATTGAACGGATCCAAAGTGGGGGAGTTCGGACTTCGGCACGTACCGAACCCACAAGGGCCAAATTCGGCCGAATCCTAACTGTACCGAATTTTTTTTTTGACAGCCCTAGTTATAAATCTGAATCAGTCAAATAAGAAACCTGCTTTGTAACTATTACATTTCCTCAGGCCCCAGCTGTCTAGTAACCTTATTACAGTAATACTGACAGCACTGGGGGAAAAGGTGTGTGTGTGAGAAACAACCAGGCCATGCACACCACTGAAATAAACCTGTTTCTGAGTTGTTTTCATCAGGCCTACTGTGTGGTTTCCTCAAGTCAATACTTCTCTCATGATAGGCCAAGTGAATGCCAGATGGCATGCTGAGTCCAGGCATTGCCCTCATTGAGGACTATAAGAATAAGTGGTCCCCAAAGCCTCAAATCTAAAAATAAAAGTATTTCTTTTAAAATGTGTAGGGTGTGAAATTTAAGTTCCTAATTTATAGATCTGGGGATGGGATATCATCACAGCTCCCAATCAGTTTATAGAAAAGCCTACAACAGTTGAGTGGGGGTAGGGTTAAATAGCTACCCTAATTCCCCAAGCTGCATGATGAACAAATGACCCAGCCAAGAGCCAAAAGAAGCCTCATGCTCCATTAAGAATATGTGTGGAAGAAAGATACATCTCAACTTAAAAAGGAAAGACAGGTCTCAGGATGTCTACTCACTGATTCAAGTTTCACACTGTCTGCATTCAATGATTCACAAGACTCTATAGACTCATAAGTGTTAGATGGCCAGGATGAGTCCACATCTATCATTTTGGCATAATTTCCATATAGGTGATACTTTAGTATCTCTATGGAAAGTGATAATGGATATCACCATAATGGATCGAGGGACAGTGGCATGTTCAAAGAAGCAAGAATACAGAAATCTATACGTCTAGGCACTATAAATGAATCTGTGATTCTATGCTGTCCATGACTTTGAAGACAAAAGACAAATTTGACAATAGACAGATTGATGCCTTTCACCACTGATAAAGTGAGCAAGTTTAAACATTGTTTACAGTCCTCTACAATGTGCCTGACAGTACAGCTCAATCAGTGTGACGGTAAGAAAATTGCACCTACTTCTTCTGTACTACATTCTCCTGACTGCCAAAATATTCTTGTGGACAACTGTATTGAATTTTGTTGGAGCGTCTCACTGTCACTTCCACCACACAGCAATTGCAGTCTGCCAAGTTTAGTATCATTTTTTATGTGTCATGTTTCAGTGTGAAACTATAATTGCTGGATACAGCTCGTTATAAGACCTGCTTCATCAATACCATCTGACAGAAACAAAATAGGAATCTGAAGGAATCTTAAAGACTAACATCTGACGGGTACAGTTCTCAGAGCGCTCTGCTACTCTTGAAATGCCATAGAGCCTTAACACACAAGAGAGTGATTTCTCCAATATCCTGAATCCCATGTTTCTTGAGTTGCCTCTGTAGATACTGACTGTATTATTAACAATGTCCCAAGTACGCCTGTAATTATTACATGTTATGAATAATTGAATTATGAAAGAAAAGAGTTTGTATTCCTTGACTTGGAGGAGAATAGCCTAATCTACCAATGAATGAAATTTGATATTGGTTCAATATTTCCAGAAGATGGTTGAATAATTGCACACACATTTTATATGGGAGACATATACAGCCCAGTATAACAACTTGTAGACAATCTAACCAGATGTTTGCTAATTCATCTGGGGAGACTCTAACAGAAGGATGGGAGGGACCGTGGCTCAGTGGTAGAGCATCTGCTTGGCATGCAGAAGCTCCCAGGTTCAATCCCCGGCATCTCCAGTTAAAGGGACTAGGCAAGTAGGTGATGTAAAAGACCTCTGCCTGAGACCCTGGAGAGCCGCTGCCCGCCTGAATAGACAATACTGACTTTGATGGACCAAGGGTTTGATTCAGTATAAGGCAGCTTCATGTGTTCATGTGATGGTGCAGTCATCAAAAGAGCCTATAAGCATCGGGACTGAGCGGACATTTGCCGGGGTAAAAAGAAATAAATTAATGATGTTATGCATATTGCAGTTACCACAATTTTGAGAGCTTGAGTTGCCGGAAATGTCGCTCAGGTGTATTTAGTGTGCTGATTTAGTGACCCATATTCAAGCCTCATTTGATAGTCCAATGAAATCTCAAATGTTAATACATTTTTTAAACAATTTGTAATGCTTTCTCATTTGTGAACTTGCTTTTAAGAATTACCGCTGTAAGTGCTTGCTTCTGGGGCTCTGTTAGATGAACTTCTGGCGCAGCAATGTCATTTCTTACCCTCACTGACAAATCAAAGGCAGCTTTCTTAAAATCTCAAACCTGAGAAATGGCATTTAAGTTCCTAAGGTTTTGTTCTGCAACTTATAATTATTTGCCTATCCAGACAGCATTAACCAGTATCAGAATCATACACATCATACATGATCATCAGTCTATCAGGCTGGTTCTTTGTATATATAAGCTTAATTTTTGTTGACAGGAGTTAAATTGGAATTTAACTCCTAGCCAGAGTACATTTAAATGTAAATTTACTTTCCCCCTCAGCAATAGATTTGCAGAACTTAGCATCAGAAATGTGAATTTAATCAAGGTAGTTGTACGCACAATTTCCTGTGCAAAACAGTTATGCAAGCCAGCTATTTCCACTGGGTTCGAATATCTGAGCTTGTGCAACCTATGTGGTGGAATTTAGCATGATGGAGAGGTGGGGAAACTGAGCAAAAAGGAAATTAAGAAAACAAAAGATGTGTGCAATGTTAGCATTTCAATGAAACACATTATTCAATTAGCAATCTGTGCAATTTTACCAGTTCCCCTATCACACATTTAAACAAGTAGACAATTTAAAAGCTGCGGGCAATAGAAAATATTATTTATTGAGAATTTTTTGTAATAATGGCATGCTCGTAAAAAGCTATTAGGGGGCTGTTTGGGGAAGCGAACGAGAAAGGCTTTGAAACATCATCCTAATAATTCTGTCCACATTGTGAGTGCCTTCTGCTTCATCTGTGGAGAAATAAATGTTTCCATGATTAAACAGCAGACAATCTGAAAGGATATGCTGTTATTTAGTAAATATGTTTCTTTCCTTTAATTTTATATCAATACCACCCTTGTCTGTAGCTAGCTAATACCATGTACATAAAAGTCCTATTCACACAGGGTTGCTAGGTGGGTGGTTTCAGCAGGCAATTGCCCACCAATCCACCTGGCTGCTCCAGAGCTGCGATCATGCATGTGTGCCGCTGGACACGATACAACTACGTCACTTCTGGAAGCGCCACATCAGTGCGGTCGCTTTAGCATTCAAGTCCCCTTTGAGTTCTAAAGCAGCCATGGCAACATATGCATGTACAGTATAGGCTTGACTTTTCAAAATACGTATGTTGAGTAATTCTTGTTACATTCAACATATGTACAGCTGAATGTGTGATTGAAACTCTGCATTTATCCTGGTACTGATCCCCAGTTTAATATGTAAAGAAGAAGAATAAAGGAGAATGTGTTTTTGAGAAAGCGAGGAGTACCATTTCATTTACAATGAATAATCATAACCAATACATTTAAAATTATGGTTCTGTGGCTTCACTGACTGTTCTGTTCCTAGAAATTAGACTGTGTTTATGTTCCTGTGAAAGTATCCTCCTAGGGATAAATGTTGTGAAATCCTTTTATTCCTTTGGAGCCAGGTGTGCAGGACAGATTTATTTATATGAAGTGTTGACTGGAACAGTTGACAATCGCTCTTAAATAGAGTCGGGAACTTCAGAGCGGCTGCTTCCTGGCTCAGATGTTCATCCCAAAGTGCATTGTGGCATATTCTCACAGCTGGAACAGCGAAAACAGCATGGCTGGTTTTCCATCTGCACCTGCAGCACACAGTCCCGTATGTAATCAGGTGAATTGTAAGAACCAAAGATTTGGTGCTTCCAAATGTAATTTAAATGCTGTCTGGTATCTTCTATCATATCCATCCAACAATCAATATTCTAAAAAGTCAAATTGGTAAACACAGCATGCAGTTCTCTGTAATAACTAGCTACAGTGATGACCAATGACTTTGCTGTCATTCCAGCTACACTGCCTTATGATATACTTGCAAGATATGTATTGGTGCCCTACATTTAACATGACCACCTGCACTGCAAAATGGATGACAGTACAAATGTTGTAGGCAGGGATGCTTGAACACCCAGTGGTTCGGCTCACAATCTGTTTGAAAGTCACAAACAGGAAGCAGACTGTCCATTGATCAGTTTGCTGTTCTCACACAGTTGAACTTTATTCATTAATAAGCAACACAGTACAGCACAAGAAATTAGCAGTGATTCATGCATGCACATTCTCATATGGCCCGATGACTTTCCTCCCTGCCCCACAGACCTGTTGGCACTGCATGCTGCTGAGAAACAAACAGTAAAAATAAAAAGTGAGCTACTCAGTTAGTGAGCCAATGATGATGAGTAAACACTCTGTTTTTTTTAAAGTCTTACCACGGGTGTTTGTTTACATTTGTGTTATCATTTTTGTCTGGCTGTATAGGAGCTCTAATTCCCTTCCCCCACACACACCATTTAATCACATGACCTGACTATCCATCATCCTGGTTGCAATCAATCTCACCTGCAACACATATGCAAAATCCCTTGCAAGGCAAGGAAATGAAGCTTCACCATGGCTCAGTGGTAGAGCCTCCGCTTGGCATGCAGAAGGTCCCAGGTTCAACCCCCGGCATCTCCAGTTAAAGGGACTAGGCAAGTAGGTGATGTGAAAGACCTCTGCCTGAGACCCTGGAGAACCGCTGCCCGTCTGAGTAGACAATACCGACTTTGATGGATCAAGGGTCTGATTCAATATAAGGCAGCTTCATGAGTTCATGTATTCACCACAGGGAAATGAAAATCCATCACTGCAGCTACTGCATAGCTACAATGCAGTTTGACAGTCATTTGATGAAGGCAGTGTAGGGGCAAACAGATTGGATGCTTGGCCCATAGATTATTCTCACTATCAAGCAAGGTATTTTTGACTATCCCAAATTTTGTCTATTTTTTCAAGGTATTTGGCATTACATTGTGAAAAAAGGTATTTAGCATTACATTGTGAAAAATTACTTTGTGATGCACCCTTATGTAGTTGAATAGAACAGTTCTGTTGAGTATGCTCAATACGTATCAGAGGTAACAATCAAGGACTGTGTCACAGAATTTCAGTAGTCACTATAGCAGCCATACAGTGATGGAGTATTGGTGATTAGTACTAGCAGAAAAGCAGACAGCAATACTTCCTTAGTGGTTCTGTGAGGAAGGCTGCAACTTGGTAAGTCTTCCTTACCAGAGAGGCACCATGGCTCAGTGGTAGAACATCTGCTTTCCATACAAAAGGTCCATCTCCAGGAAAAAGGGTCAGGTAGTAGGTGATGTGAAATACATCTGTCTGAAACCTTGGAGAGCCACTGCCGGGCCGAGTAGACAATATTGACTTTGATAGTCCAGAAAGATGAGAAAATTAGGGCTGTCGATTCGGTTCCATTTGATAAGAAAAACAGCCGAATTTTCCCCAATTCGGCAATTTCTAGTTCGGAAGGAGCTGAATTAAAAAAAGGTGGAAAAATGGCCAGCCGAATTCAGCAAGCTTGGGTGGATGTCGAATAAATTTGGGCAAATTCGGCAGCCCCAAATCAGCACCATAACCGTCAGTTAGTTAGCAGCATTCTCCCGTGGCCAATGGTGGCCAAGCTGGGTCTTCTCCTGGCCAATCAGAGCAGGGATTCTCACTTTTGAAATGACCAGGAGAAGAGTATAAAAACTCCTGTCCCGACTGTATTCATTTTCTTCCATTTTGGTGGTGCTGCTGCTGAGAGATCCTGACTGGGCCGAGCTGCTGCTGCTTACTGGAATAGGATTGGATTTACTTCTCCGTGCTCCTGCTGGAAGACATCTACAGTTTGATTTTGGGGTTTTTTCTCTATACCTTTTCTTCTGTGTGTGTGTGGGGGGGAAAGCAGATTCTATGTGGGGGGGCAGATTCTGTGGGTGGGGGGAAGCCAAAGGGGGACTTTTGCCTTTCCTGCCCAGGGGGTGCCCGCTCGCCTCTGCGGGAGTGTGCTTTCTGCTTTTGTTTTTTGCCCATTGCCACCCTTGCCTGGAGTTGAGTGCGGCGGTGCCGAGTGAGTCTCCCTCCGCTCTGCACCCGTGCACCTCCTCCTCCTTGGTTTGTTTCTGTTTGGGGTTGAGCTGAGCTGTACTGGTTTGAGGGGGGACTTCACCTTTTCTGCCCGGGGGGGTGCCCGCTTGCCTCTGCAGGAGTGTGCATTCTGCTTTTGTTTTTTGCCCATTGCCACCCTTGCCTGGAGTTGAGTGCGGCGGTGCCGAGTGAGTCTCCCTCCGCTCTGCACCCGTGCACCTCCTCTTCCTTGGTTTGTTTCTGTTTGGGGTTGAGCCGAGCAGTACTGGCTTGAGAGGGGGGGCTTCACCTTTTTTGCCCCGGGGAAGTGCTCCTAAAATCCTCCTCCTAAAATCACAGGCTTTGAGGCCCAGGGAAATTTCCCTGAACACCTCCAGGGCAAATCTGGGCTGCCTCAGGACCCTAAATGACAGCTCATGTCCCTCGAGGTAGCGGAGGAAGAGGTCCATTTCCCAAGCGCACCACCTTGCTCTCACAGCCATTTTCCCCGAGTGAGCCCTCCTAGATGCGCAGGGGCTCGTGGGAGCAGGAGGGCGGGGCACTAGGTGTCTAAATCAGGTGCAAATGTGTTTTTAATGGCTTTATATCCAATGGGCAGATTGGGGGGAACCCCTTCCAGGGCCCATAATTTGGGACCCCCTGACCCAATCTTCACAAAACTTGGGGGTTCTTGCAAGAAGGGTCTCCTCAAGCTACACTGAAAGTTTGGGACCTCTACCTCCAAAAATGCCCCCCCCGGAGCCACGGAAAGGCATGAATGTGTTTTTAATGGTTTTAAATGGCCGAATTTATTTGTGAACTCTGAACTTAGTGCTGAATTCCACGGATCCGAATCGGGCAAGTTCAGACTTCAGCATTTCCTGAATAAAAATGGGCCAAATTTTGCAGAATCCGAATTTACTGAATTTTTTTTCAACAGCCCTAGAGAAAATGCACATGTACAGCAAGAGCAGAAGAGTCCTTGTCACATATTCTATTATATTGTGAACTCTATGAGGAATTTAGAAGATCTATAATTGAGCCCTGGTTACAACAATATGGTTATTTGCATCAACCTATAATGGAAGAAAGATTAATTATCCAATTTCTGCTTGAAGATAAAAACCCTGCTATTTCTTATGATGTAGCTAAATTTTGCTGGAAGGCCATTATTAAAAGGAACGATCAAAACAAAAAGGGTTATACTATTAGTGACATATCAGATGATGAGAGAAGGGTGAAGAAATGCACAATATATAATGTACAATGTTTATCTGGTACCCTATCATGTTGATGGTGTGTTTGATCAGCTTGTTTTTGGTTGTTCTGCTCTATTTTTGTTTTCCCTTTTTATTGTTGTTTTTGCTGGTGTTGTATGGGTACTTGCACTGTTCTGTTGTTTTGTGCTGGCCAATGGCCATAACAATAAATGTAAAGATGATCTCATTAGACCAATGATCAGACTCACTATAAAGCAGATTTGTGTGTTTTGTATGAAAGGGAATATATTTCCTTCTTGTCTCATAAAGAACTGTGGCTGGGTCAGACACAACCCTGTTTCATCCAGTTCTTGGGATTGGCATGCCACATTAAAAAGTTGGAAAACTTTACATTAAAGCTCCATTTTTTCTTGATCCTATATACATACCTTTTCACATTCACATTTCATGTACATGTCATTTGAAATGTCATAGAGACCAATGCAATTACAAGTGTTTGAATTGCCCTCTCTGGGCAGGATGAAAATTTTATGTTAAGCCCGTACTCAGAACTACAGGAAACTAAAATAAATCTGTGTATTGATTCATGAAATTATGCATCGCAGCATTTCAAAGTGAAATGTAAGAAACGGGCAGTAAATAAAAAGCTTGCCTATGGAAAATTGTGTGCTTCTTCAATTATACTCTCGTTGATTGATGTCAATTTAGCAATGATGAGTAATTTACTAGGTCAAGGACCTCACTCAGTTTGCTCTATGCCTGTAAAATGGTCAGTGGTTATCCATGGAAAAGAGGTTAATGGACAATAAGAAAAGATAAAATGATGCCATAATTTGATTAATAGCTTATTAATGTCTCCAAAAGTAGGCTGTTTAGAAATGGATGCTATAGGCCTGAATGTAATCCTGAAAAGGCATATTTGCATTAGGGCTGTTGGAAAAAAAAATTCGGTATAGTTCAGATTCGGCTGAATTCAGCCCGTTTTTAATTCGGACCGTGCTGAAGTCCGAACTCCCCCGCTTCGGATCCCCGGATATTCAGGGAGATCCAAAGTTCGGGGTGAAATTCGGCCCCCCGCACACCTTCAGGGGGATTCCCTGGAGGCGCGCTGCGGGCCCTTTAAATAGATTTGTGCCTCCCAGCCGGGAGGCGCAGATCTATTTAAAGACCCCCCCAGCCCTGCCGGGACTCCCCCCAAGACTCCCCCAAGACCACCCCCCAAGACTCCCCACACACCCCCACACACCCCCTTCCAGCTCTGCCGGGAGTCCCTTCAGGGCTGGGGGGGGGTCTTCAAACAGATCTGTGCTTCCCAGCCGGGAGGCGCAGATCTGTTTGAAGACCCCCCCAGCCCTGAAGGGACTCCCAGCAGGACTGGGGGGGGTGGCTTTAAATAGATCTGTGCCTCACAGCCGGGAGGCGCAGTTCTATTTAAAGGGCACCCTGCGGGCCTCCAGGGAAGCTCCCTGAAGGCGCGCGGGGTGCCCTTTAAACAGATCTGTGCCTCCCGGCCAGGAAGCACTGATCTCTTTAAAGGGCACCCCGCTCCTCTCCAGGGAAGCCCCCTGAAGGGGGGCGGGGTGCCCTTTAAACAGATCTGCGCCTTTCGGCTGGGAAGCGCAGATCTCTTTAAAGGGCACCCCGCTCCTCTCCAGGGAAGCCCCCTGAAGGGGGGCGGGGTGCCCTTTAAACAGATTTGTGTTTCCCGGCCGGAAGGTGCAGATCTCTTTAAAGGGCACCCCGCCCCCCTTCAGGGGGCTTCCCTGAAGGCACGTGGGGTGCCCTTTAAACAGATCTGTGCCTCCCGGCCGGGAAGCACAAATCTGTTTAAAGGGCACCCCGCGCCTCTCCAGGGAAGCCCCCTGAAGGGGGGTGGGGTGCCCTTTAAACAGATCTGCGCCTCCCGGCTGGGAAGCGCAGATCTCTTTAAAGGGCACCCCGCTCCTCTCCAGGGAAGCCCCCTGAAGGGGGTGGGGTGCCCTTTAAAGAGATTTCTGCTTCCCGGCCAGGAGGCGCAGATCTCTTTAAAGGGCACCCCGCCCCCCTTCAGGGGGCTTCCCTGGAGAGGCGTGGGGTGTCCTTTAAACAGATCTGCGCCTCCGGGAGGTACCCTGCCCTCTTCAGGCTCCACCCCAAAAATCTCCAGATATTTCCCAAGCTGGAGTAGGCAACCCTAGTCAGGAGTGTATAGTTTAAGCAAGTTCCTGATGTGCCTCATCAAAATATGCTAGTGCTTATATGTTAGATTTAGAAATACATTACTTGTGAAAAAAATGATTCACCACCACCCAAATTGGGCAGCTCCAGTATAGAGGAGTCAGTTTCCTAACAGTTCCAGTCAGCCATGACAGGTTTAATTAGACAACCTCACCCCACTGTTAGATTCCTTGGATTACTTGAGAACATACCCTGCACTATTACTACGTACCCTTGTAAGGTCTAATGACCTATTTAGTAAAACCCAATTGGCAATAGGATGCAGGTTAAAAAGGGTAATTATTTCAGAAAATTTGAGAAGTTCCATGAACATTCCTGCTTTGTCCCGAAATGACCATCTAAGAGTGGCAGGTGGGCAGCTCTAAAGTCATGTGACTATCCTGGACAGGAAGAACACTCTTAGATACTCCTCCCCGGACACATGAGGATCCTAGCCTATTTCTCACCACTAGAGGCCCAGCATTTTACTTCCATAGAATGGTGGGGTAGAACTGAGCTTCCTCGAAAAAAATCTTCTTTGGCTCAGAATGCCAGCATAGCTTCGGAGAATCTACAGGTCCAAAGTGAGCTCCGGAGCATGTAGTTTCCTAGGGCATCTGCTATTTCAGCTGTAATATACAGCACAATAAAATGTACATATCCCAGGGCTTCTCACACCCAGGATGCTGCCATGAGCATGTGCAGTAGTATCCCAGGCATAAGAAGTATCCAGCACATCTTTTTTTACTTCTCGGCTGCCTGAAAAATCTACATGTTCCAAGGTCTGTGATTCCTGGAACACCTCTGTTTTAGCTCTCTAGCTCCTGGAGAAAAATGGGTTCCTTACAGAGAGACTCCCCAGTCACTGCTTCTACTGTTGCCGCACTCATCAGGTTAATTTTTGTGTGAAGGAAAGGGATTGTTCAAGTGAAAGGAAGGGGTGGGCCTTTTAATGGTCATTTTCATAACATTGGGAGAGAAGAAGAGAGGAGGGATTCATTCTCCTTTGGGGGGGGGGGGTAACCCCTGTTCCATTATTGATTTCTGAGTGCTTTTTGAACATATATTATTGTTTATTGTCAATCTACTCACCCTACTACTTTCTTTCCAGGTTCCAGGAATGAAGAGATGTGACACTGAGAATAAATATAGTAATATTTCATGGGAAGATATGAGGCGGGGGGAGAGACAAAGGAGTCACTTGTCATGATTCCTAAGCAAATTATTTGATGAGACAGGTAAAAAGAACCCAGGCTGAAAAGCTACATACATTCCTACACCACACAGTTGAACTCCAGATTGTTTTCATCATATTAATGGCTCTTTATAATTCCAGGGAGATTCCTGTTTACAGTCAAGACAAACAAGTAGTGGAAGGAAGAACAAACTGTCTAAAAAAACAAAACTTTCCCACGAGGGTGGCTGCCAGCTTTTCAAACATTTTTGGCTCTCCGAGAGGATAAGATTGGTCCCTGAACTTATCACATGTAAGGTGGCACCTGTAGTTCATTTGTTTTTGTCTAATTAAAATACCAATTAAACTTTGCAATATTACCAGTCTCTTAAAAGACTTTAATCATCCAAGACATCCTGCTGTGATCCAAACTGTGACATTTTATAAATAACATACTTTCTCCCATTGCTGTTATTCAATTGAGTGGCATTAATGCTGCCCACATACATGTCCCCAGTGTGGTTTATGCTGATATAGGTATTAGGTTTATGTTGAGAATGAGCTTCTGTGTACTGTTGGGAAACTTTCCACTTAGAAATGAACAGTTTATTATATTGCTCAAAAAAGAACAACACCCTGTCATCTGGCAATTCCATGGACCTGAGGTGGCAGAGTCATGCCAAGATCGCTCATCTTGTTCATCAAACACAAGGGCAGCTTGAAATGCTGCAGGACTCAAAACAAGTGTAGGTAAAGCTATCAAGTGGTTGACAATGTGTCAGCTAGGCTCCCTGTCGGCCCCGGATAAAAACAAGGTGGTTCTCCACACAGACAAAATGGAGTTTTTGTGCACTCCGTCCCCCCCGTTTTGCACTCGGTCTCCCGCACAACATCTGCACCTCAATGGAGACCCGCCCAAGTAATCACTGATCTGATACCAGGTCCCGCGGAACAATGTTGGGAGCTCGGGAAGATCAGCCAGTTAATGCACATGTTAATTTCCTATATGTGTTGTCTTAAGTCGTTACTGGCAGTTAACTTCTTAATGTTTCTTTGTATCCCAAACCTAATCAACCCCATTGTATTTTCCGTAACATGGAGATAGCGGTTCAATATGAAGAAAGAATAAGAAACATATCAAGCCTAGCGACAAGACTCTATTTCTTTTCCTCTGAGGCATTTCATTGGAAACGGGTGCTCGTTAAACATATACAATCAACATGTTAGCAAATGATAAATATATTTCCCTATGATTCAAAACATCTGTAAGGAATTCTGACATTTCCTCCTGTCAAGAAGAACCATTCTTGAAGAAACTTTCCAGCCTAAGTTTGTTCCCTAACTCTCTGCAGGTGAGAGTTACACACACACACACACACAAACACACACCACTGCTACTTCTCAAGGACATGTTGTCAGTCTTGTCAATTAGCTCACCCAATTCATCTGTGAATCTGGCATTGGAGGGAGAACTTGCTCCTACCCAGGAATGTTCCATGGACACTGCCCTATGATTGGTTGAGGAGGTCAGGAGGTTGTGGTCAGCTTTTTTCTATAAGTGTAGCTACAGAGAGGAATCCCTTTACCTTTTCCCTCCTACCCCACCTGGCTGCCATGAAAATACTTGTATTATACTCTGGACACACTTTGTCATAAGAACCAATTGCTCTGTGTTAGAACTCCAATAAGAAATATTTATTATATTTTGTACATTCTACTGCCACTGAACTGTATGCCTTGTTTTTAATAGCTGTCTTAAATTTTTTCAATAAAGCCTTCTTTTGTGTGGTGGTGCATGTTACTCAGGGAGTTAATGGTACCAAACCCAGGTGATCTTCATTACGTTACTCCACCAAGGCAGGGCCAGCCATGACCCTCCCCCCTTCACTTATGATGTTAGTATTTCCAACTGACTAAAACTTTGTGTGTGTGTGTGTGTGTGTGTGTGTGCTGGATGATATTCTAATTCTGCTCCATTAGCTTCTTCCTTTTGTTCTCTACCCACCCTGACCAGTACTATTAAAAAAATCCTTTGTTGATCAAGGATATGATGACAATGTACCAGTCCAGTACTGAAGGATAAGTATGAAACCTAAGTGTGAACCTCAATATCACACACAATCTCTATAGACTTAAATTACTGTAAGAAATAAAAGATGGTGGCAAATTGTAGTTATTATTTAAAAGAATGACTAGTTGACAGAATGGAAAAATCTATATGAAAATTGTTCTCATTGTGCCAGACATAGAAGAAGCACTAAAGTTAAATTAAGTTATATTGGTTTCTTTACCAATTACTTTAATAGTATTGGACTATATGTTGACAAATTCTTATGGGGGCAATATATACTATTTTAAAATTGTGTTTTTGAAGGCATCTGCCATTCAGGCATAGTTTCTCTGAAAGCAATTTTGACTTCTGTAACATTACCCAAATATCTAATTCCTCCTCCTCCTTTGATGTTGTGGTGACAATAATAAAGTGGCAGCAAATGGTTCAACAAAATTTTAGTAGTCACACAGAACAAAGTCATAGTGCAACATAACACAAAAAGGCAAAAAAAGAGAATCATAACCCTATGGGCATGTAACGTTGTACATATGTAGATTATAGAAATGAGCTCCACTTCTACATAGGTACCATATTTGCTCTTGATAGCGGACACAGGGCTTTTTTGTAAACATCTAGAAGATAATTTGGTGATGAGAAATAGTCAGCATGGGTTTGTCCCTAATAGATCCTTTCAGGCTAATCTCATTTCCTTTTTTTTCATCAGGTGACAGGTTTTGGTAGATAGCATGGATGTCATGGATACTGTGTATTTGGATTTTAGTAACACACTAGTAGGAACCTGCAAGGACTTGCAGGAGGCATCTCATTTCTCCCTTCCCCCACTATTTCCTCTTTTCCTTTACTGAATGCCCCCATAGCCTTTCCTGATTTTTTTTATTCCTTCCCCCCTTCCCACACAACAGCCAGGTTGCCCTCTCCCCTACCCAGCAGCCCCTACCAAGGAAAACTATGACCCAGTCTTGTGGTGTCAGGCACTCAGCCAGGCCCATCTGCATGATAGGTAACCCTCGAGCACTTTTGAGAGACTTTCCCATGTATCCCTCTCTCCACACTATTTCCTCTTTCCCTCCTCCTGGCAACCCCCATTGTTACCCCTAACTGCCCCAGCAACCTGGTATGACGTGGGGTGTATAGGACCAAGGGTAACAGAAGAAGCAGGGAACTTCTCCACAAAGATGAGCCAAGATTCCAGGGCTCTGTACTCCATCATTGTGTTCTGTGAAATCTTGGATGCTGTCAGACAGTGGTGGGTTGTTTGCATTTCCCTGATGTCAAGGTCTAAAAAGCTAAGAAGAACAGGGAGTAGGGTTTCGGAAAAAAATAATAATGGTAAATTTTGGGTTTGGGTTTATTGGGCCTGGGTTTGTTTTTGTTTTTTTTTGTAAACTTCACCATGCTTTTCTATGGAGGAGGGAGCGACCCCTTAGGGATCCCGTAAAAGTGGACCCCTTGACCCAATCTTCACCAAATTTTGGGTTCATGCAAGAAGAGTCCCTTGAAGCTACCCTGAAAATTTGGGAACTCTACCTCCAAAAATGCCTCCCCCAGAGCTTATCAAAAAAATTCCCATAGGAAAAAACCTGAGAAATCCAAAGCCAAAAAAAGTCGAATACCTATTTGGCTGATTCGGCGATCCAGCTTCAGCTTTATTCCCAGTTTTAATATGTAGGCTAAATTAAACCCGAAAGAAGCAAGAACCTGGAGTTCTGAGCCTGCAAGCAGCAGTGATCTCAGAGTTGGGGCCCTCAGATCGCCATTGTTTTCAAGCTCAAGACGCCACCTAGAAAAATGGTGGCAAAGTCAAAGACGCTCGAATAATGCAAAAAAAAAAATAGCAATATTCGAGATCTGCTATTTGGGCTCCCCCCCCCTTTTTTTTTTTGATGCCATTTTTGTATCTGTAACACACACAAACCCAAATACCAAAAAGGTACTATGTTCACTAGTATTATGTTCACTTCTGGAGACTTTTTATAGGAAGGACATAGTTACTGGGTACAGAGGAGAGGGACAAGGATAATTGGGGTTTGGAAACTAAGCCTTACAAAAAAAGACTGTGGGAACTGGGAATGTTCAGCTTTGAGAAGAGGAGTTTACGGTATGGTTACTTTTTATGTATTAGAAGGGCTGTCATTTAGCTAGCCTGATCTCATCTGATCTCAGAAGTTAAGCAGGGTCAGCCCTGGTTAGTATTTGGATGGGAGACCACCAAGGAATATCAGGGTTGTGATACAGAGGAAGGCACTGGCAAACCACCTCTCTTAGTCTCTTGCCATGAAAACCCCCAAAAGGGGTCGCCATAAGTCGGCTGTGACTTGACAGCACTTTACATACACACACAAGACTCTATTTTAGTTGATAGAAGATAGGACTCATAATAATCGGCTTAAATTACTGGTGGGAAGATACCGGTGGGATATTGGTGGTGGAAAGTGCTGTCAAGTTACATCTTCTTATGGCGACCCCATAGGGTTTTTAAGGCAAGAAATGTTTGGAGGTGGTTTGCCATTGCCTGCCTCCACACATGCTGAGAGAGTTCTGAGAGAACTGTGATTGGTCAAGGTCACCCAGCAGGCTTCATGTGAAGGAGTGGGGAATCGATCCTGGTTCTCCAGATTAGGGTCTGTCACTCTTAACCACTATACTACACTGGCTCTCTGGAAGGATATTAGGAAAACTTTTTAACAATAAGGGCAATTCAGTGGTAGAATTGGTTGCCGAGAGATGTTGTCGGTTCTCCCTCCTTAGAGGTGTTTAAGCGGAGACTGGGCATTTATTTGTCAGGGATACTTTCCGACATCCTGTAGGAGGTTGGACTGGATGGTCTTTAGGCCCCTTCCAACTTTTAATTTTATTCTATGATTCTAAGTACTATGTATACATACCAATCAATACATATAGGCAATAAAGGGAATTCTCTACTCCCATGTGCTTTCATTCTGCAAACGTTTATATTGTAGCAGAAGCTTTAACATATTCTCCCTTTTTCTGACTCATTTTTTTCCCATTTAGAGAAACTTTCTGAACTAGCCTTGAAGCAAAACAGCCACCCTCTCATGAAAATTAACAATTCAGGTCTACAAATTTACTGATACCATGACTGGCAGTACGTTTTAAAGAAGTAAATAAGATAATTTTTTGTCTGACTATATACCCATAATTACTTTTGAAATAACTATTAAGACAGCACTTAGAACTACTAGAGCTGCACAGCCAAAAAGGCTGCAGCTCTGGTCAAGGACAGCTGGATGTTCTTTGGGCCAGGGACTACCAGCAGATTGTCCAAAGTGGAGCGCAAGGCTCTCTGGGGTGTATAGCGGAAGAGGCAGTCCCTCGGATACGAGGGTCCAAGAGGGTCATAAGATTTACTATATTTACAATTTAATTTATAGTAGCCCTTGTATTTTGGCAGAAGTAAAATTTAAGGCAAATATAGAAGACCTTGTTCCAGCAAGATATCTGTTAGAACCTTTGAGAGAACTCCAAAAGTTGTTTTAAAAGACCCACAGGATTTTTTAAGAAGCTCTGCTTCTTTAGAATTATCAGGGGGGGTGAGGTAAGTTTGAATTCTCCTGCTCAGCAAAATATCTGAACAAAATTGAAAGGAAGAATTTCAATAATATTAGTTTGAGGCCTCAAGGAAGTTTCATTCATCTCTCTGTACAGTTTTGTCCAGCCAACACCACTCAGTTGCATGTATCACAGGTTGATGTGCAGTGCTTATCCCCAATCTTTCTTCCTGCTTGTAGCTTATCGACAGGAAATCCAAAGGTACCATTGCCAGAGAGACTGAAATAAAATAAAAAGAGATTAATATGAAATATTGTTGCTAGAACTGCTGATAGTTAGTAGGGACCCTGAGACAAAGATTTCCATTGGATTCCCTCAGTACCATCTGAACCCAACTTAAATTTATGAAAACCAATCAAATGAATTTTCCAGAGATGTGGGTTTGGAAAATATGTTGTCCTAGTCCCACTCTCTCAGTTGCCCTGCTTTGTGCAACAGCCACCATCTGTTTGCACAACTGTGTAGAAGGTGGAGCTGGGGGACTGCTTCTCAGCTTCTTGCCCTTTATTCTATGGGTTCCTGCAAGGTGCCATCTTGTCCTCTATACTCTTCAACATCTACATGAAACTGCTGGGTGAGATTACCAATTTGGGCTGGGTGGTCACCATTATGTGGATTACACTCAGCTCTCTCACACTTCCAGCTGATCCCAGGGAGGCTATAGAATCCCTGAACTGGTGCCTGGAGGCAGTCTGGAGTGGATGCAGATTAATAAACTGAAGCTTATTCTCAACAAGTGCTACTGGTAAGCAGAGGTCTGACCCATTCTGGATGGGACTGCATTCCCCTTGAAGGAGCAGGTCTGCAGTTTGGGGGTGCTCTTGGACCGAGGCCTACTGCTGCATAAGCAGCTAGCAGCTGTGGCCATGAGTGCCTTTTATCAGCTTCAACTGGTTAGCCAGCTGCAGCCATTCCTGAGCAGAAAAGATCTGGCACTGTGGTACATGCCCTAGTTACATCTAGATTAGATTACTGCAATGTGCTCTGTGTGGGGCTGCCCTTGCAAAGTGTTTGGAAACTTCAGTTGGTACAGAACGCTGCAGCCAGGATGTTGCCTGGAGTGGGTCAAAGAGACCATATCACTCCAGTCTTAGCCCATCTACACTGGTTCCCAATTTGTTTCTTGGCACAATGCAAAATTATGGTCTCAACTTCAAAATCCTAAATGGCCTGGGACCAACATACTTGAAGGTCTGCCTTCTCCCTTAAAAACCCATCCAACCACTACAGTCATTTTTGGAGGCCCTGCTTTGTGTGCCCCTGCCTTCTGAGATAAAGTGGGTGGCAACCCAGGAGAAAGCCACCCTTCCTGTCCTGTCCCTTTCCATCTTCCACCAGTGGATAAAGACTTTTTTGATTGATTTGGCATTCCCTCAGTGATCCCTTCTTCCTGACCAATGTTTTAATTGATGTTTTTATGGCTTTGTATATATTTTAACTCTGTTAATTTGTTTTAATGCTTGGGGGGTTGATTTAATGTTTTTTAAAATGTGATTTTTATAATGTTCTGCATTTTTAGTCATCTTGATGGCCCATGTGAAGGTGGAAAGGCAGGATATAAATTTTGTAAATACATAAAATTATAATAATAATAATAAAATAAAATATATCACATGGGTACAGGCAACTCTGCTGACATTTAACATTGCTGTAAGTACTTCTTGTGCTTATACTGTCCTCAAGAGCAAGCAAAACCTATTTCATTGATGATTATATGCCCCCATGCAAATAGTGAGCACAATATTTATGCATTGCAGAAAGACTTTCAAGGTCTTTAATTTACTTATTTAAACATCTCTTTCAAATTAAAGTCTTGCATGAATTAATACCACTGCATTAAGTTCCTCTCTCCATTTAGAAAACCAATTTTATTTAATTTTGGTATTACATTTCCCCTCCTCAATCTGAAATAGGGAATTAGTCCTTTGGGTGTTTGTCTAGGAAGAAAAAAAAGTTTGGAATGACACTTCAGTGAAAGCAGAAAAGTGCTCAGAGCAGCGCTGCATACATTTTGATACGAATAGTATCATCTTGCCATGTTGACTCATGAGGGTGCATGTTAAAGGGATCACGTTGCTGCCTAAAAATAGAGTAATAAATGTGTCATCCCTCCATGAGTGATGATTTAGAAACTCCCACTTGACAGCTAGCAAAGACACTTTGATGGAGAATTTAGAGATTTTTTTATGATCTATTAGGAAGAGAAACAAACAAACTGACTGACAATACACAAGAGAAAAATATAGCCTTTCACATAAGAGAGGAAGAATATATATATTTGGCACCAGGTGAATTGCTTGCTTGGCAGTGATACAGAAGGATACCTTCAAACAGTTTGTAAGGGGGGGGGAAGGCATTTGTGTTTTAAATTAGCAGGGTCGCTAGTGGATAATGTACTCAAATGGGCAATCTGTTTTACATGGAAATGTCACCACTACAAAGATATTTTCTTTTCATGTTACTACTAAAAATGTATAAGAAAACAAGAAGAATCCTGCTGGATCAAACCAGCTAATCCAGTATTGTGTTTTCTTCTTAGCCAACAACATGCCCTTGGGTGCCTACATTGCCTGATATCTTGCTCTTGAGCAGCATGGAGATTTCACTTAATGAACACAGCCAATAACTACAACTAGACTAATTTTCCATGAAGATGTCTAATCTCCTTTTAGACTCTTGTAAGATTGTGTCCATCACTACATCCTGTTTCAGTGAGTTCCGTCAATTAATTTTGCAAAAGGAAGTATTTCTTTTTGTCATTCATGAATCTATTTTTCATTTACTTCATTGGGTATCCCATGGTGAAACATACCTGTATGGCTGATTCAGGTCAGTTACATCCCTCTGTAAGTATGACTTTGTAAGCTTAGTGAAAGGGCTACTTCTTATAATCTATTTGGTCTTCAGATAGGATTGACAATTATGAAGCATACACCTCAAGCATCAGATATGAAGTCTGAACTCATAGAAACTGGGAAGTACATGCAGTTACCAGCCCACTCTTTCCCTGCTTATTGCTAGCCTAAATCCTAAAGAGAAAGCTTTTGAAAAGAAGCTTTTAGGGCCCCTGAATGGTTTAGAATGGTGTCAGGCTGTTCAGACAACAACTCCCGCAACTAGTAGCTGTTCTGAAAAGAGGGAGGAAGCAGCCCCTTCCAGCATCTGGTGGGAGTAGGGTTGCCAAGTCCCTCTCCACCATCGGTGGCAGGGGTGGAGCCTGAGGAGAGTGGGGTTTAGGGAGGGGAGAGACTTCAATGCCATAGAGTCCAATTGCCAAAGCGGCCATTTTCTCCAGGTGAATTGATCTGTCAGCTGGAGATCAGTTGTAATAGCAGGAGATCTTCAGCTAGTACCTGGAGGTTGGCAACCCTAGGTAGAAGAGTTGGGCTCAACACTTGGCTGGGGAGCAGAGGCAAGTTGCCACAACAGCTTGAAACACCCAACCAATGGCCTGCTGAGTGGCAGTGGGGAGAGAGACTTGGAAGGAGGGGCTCAGTAATAGGTCAAGCCTTGGGGGGGGAGAAGCCTTCCCATTTTGGACCTAAGCATTGGAGGGGTCCCATCAAGATGTCCAATTATGGCCATTTTGAGGAACACCTCCATTTTTTATGGGGGTCTTTCCTTTTGTAAGAGGGCAAGGATAGGTACAAGGCCTGTGCAACTTGTGATGCCATTCCTTAAAAGCAGGATGGAGAAGGCTGAACAGGAGATGCTGGACCCTTGCTTCTGAGCACTGAAGGAATATGGTAAAAGGGAAAGTCTTGGGTGCCTAACCCTTCCCCCTTGCTTCCAAGGCCAGTAGAAAAAGGCATCTCTGTGACAGCAGAAAAGGGAAGGGTATGGCCCACTTGTATATACTGAAGATACATCTGTTTCAAGGTGCACCACCACTGTGCTGGCATTGGCCTAATGTAACTTTGTTGCCAGTGTAGAACAGGGTGCCATCAGAGCCATGCCAGTAGAGGAGTGGGGCTTACTCGGCATCTAAAGCTTATCCAGTCCTAGTCGCAGCCCTGATACTACTGTAATGTTGCCCCAGCAAAAAACATGATGTAGCTTCAAAAAAAGTGAACACATGAAGAGTGATAACTAAAAGCACCACCTCGCTGCCCAGACATCCACCTTGCTTCCAAGCACCAAACCACCTTAGGAATACCAACTAAGTCTTCATCCCTCTTGACTATAAATCCCAGTTTGGAGATCTATAGCTCAAATGATAGGGCATGTAGTATGGGGTTATGTCTCTCTGGACTCCTGCTGCACACACTTGAAATATTCAGGATGGGATTTAGTGATGGGAACTCCACACAAAGGACACTTTGTACAACAAGTGAGCACATTGCACAAACAATCAAGGAGGAAAACAAATGTAGTTTATTGCTAACACTGTTCTGCTCAGATCCATTACAGAGTCGTCACCTTAGGAAACAGACAGCAATGAGAAGCCGTAAAATTGGACCCCCTGTCCCAATGTTCACCAACCTTTGGTGTCCATCTAGGGATAAAATCGGAATCCCTTGCAGCCATGCTGCAAATTTGGTGACTCTACCTTCAAAAATGCCCCCACAAGAGCTTTGAAAAAGATCCCCATAGACGATAATGGACCCAAATCTTTTTTTTTGCACCACCCTAGTCTCTACTTGTCTCTACTCTACTTGCTATGGTCTCTACTTGAGAGCAGTGGACTCTAATCTGGAGCAGTGGACTCTAATCTGGAGAACCAGAGTTGATTCCCCATTCCTCCACATGAGTGGCAGGCTCTAATCTGGTGAACCAAGTTGGTTTCCCCATACCTATACATGAGGCCAACTGGGTGACCTTAGGCTAGTCATAGTTCTCGAACTGTCTCAGCCTCAATTACCTCACAGGGTGTCTGTTGTAGGGAGAGGAAGGGAATGCGATTGTAAGCAGCTTTTATTCTCCTTAAAAGGTATAGAAAATCAGCATATAAAAACCAACTCTTCTTTTGTGTGTGTGTTTTTTCCTGTCGAACAAAGATAGGACAACTAGTGGCACTGGTGATCTGCCAAAATCAGAGTCTTTAGACATCATTGAGGAGCTCAGAAACTTAACTCGTGAAAGGTCACAATATTGCAGTTCTGTGGAAGTTCATGCTATCCATCAATTTCTTTCTACATTGCGTCTGTTTATTGAATCATGGCCTTCGTGTGGATTCAGCACTATTTCTGCTTTATCCCAGGTCAAGAGGTTTAGGAAGAAGCTCATGGTACGTAGCTTTGGTTTGGTCAGTTTTATGTTTGCTCCCAGGAAATGAACTGAAATATACATAGTGGTGATAAATGAATATTGGGGAAAATGAGATTGATCAAAGTGCAGGGATAATATATTTATAAATACTACCTGAGGCATGATCATAATGGAGTGGGGCACTACAAATATCGATGTCCACAGAGACCTTTTAAATATTTCTTCTGAAGATGATCAGAGTATGAAAAATTTCTGTACCAGCTCCAGAGGGAATTTAAAACTCCATGGGCTGTCCTTATTCAATAGAGAATTTATTCTGCTTCTGTACATGCATCAAAGTGTCTCTCAGACAATATTTTTATAGCAAGAAAAATGGGCTCAATTGCTAGTACAAAATATTTAACTCCCTAGCTACCAGGTGATAACATGGACTATTTTTTCCTGCTCATACTCATAAATATGTTTAGATAAATTGGATTGTTTTTCATTTTTAAGAAATTGCTATTTTATTTTGTTAAACTCATCTCATGCAATCATTTGCTCTAAATGGTATCCATTTCAAAGCTATTTGCTAATCCTGGGAGTCTAATTATAAAGGAATCATGATATGATCTGAGTACTTGGCAATTATGTCTGTCATTTTACATTTTGGTCACATATTGCCAATATGCTAATTTTTATCTTCTGCCTGTGCTTGTATACAGCAAATCTGGCAACATCTTCCCCAAGAAAGAATTTTGACATGGAAATACTCCTTGAACATCTAAGCTGAAACATCTAAGCATCTATTCTCATGCGTTGAAATAACTACTGTATATGAAACACAATTTCTCAGTCTTTTCTGCCACAATTAAAAACAACAACCCAAAGCCATTTCTATTTCTTAAGGGATATGCAAGAATATGGCGACTGGGACCCAAGAATTATATGAGGCATGACCAGGAACTTGTGTGTGTTTAGTGAGGGTTTTTTAAAAACACATTTCCATCTAAAACAGGCATTTCTTTATTTAAAAATAATAGAGGCCTCTTCAGAGACCTACTCAAGGCATCTCACAAAGTAAAACCTGATAAAATCATAAAAACAGCATGATCAGTGTTTTTCAGAAAAACAATGCCATAGAGTTCAATTGCCAAAGCGGGCATTTTTCTCCAGGTGATCTGACCTCTATCGGCTGGAGATCAGTTGAATTAGCAGGAGATCTCCTGCTACTTCCTGGCAGTTGGCAACCCTAAATGTTTGGGATGTGAAGAAAGATTGTATTCCTTTTATTTTATACTGAATCAAAACCAGAACAGAATGCACCCCATTCTTTAATACAGCTTTATGATTAATCCAAATCAGAAGCTGGGTGAGAATGTTTGTCAATGAGCGAAGTCAAGCACATCAAAGAAGACCTAGCTGACAGGTCTGTCTTTCCAAAGGTATTTTTTTTAAAACCGCCACTGCTTTTGTGGAAAGGCTTCTATTTGATACCGTATAAGCGTACTGGCTCCTCTTTCCTGTTCTTTCCCTTGGTTTGCACTGTTTAAACGATTGTTTTCTTTCTTTCTTGCACATGTCGGCATTTAGACAGCCCTGGAGAAGAGCGGGGGGAAGGTATGGACAGAAATGTCGCTCTCTCTAACTGCTGTGATAAGCAAAAGCTGCTGCTAGCCAGATAGAAGCAAAGATGTTTTTATATGTGGGCATACAGTCAGGCAGTCCAACAGGGTTGAGAGGGGAACTGTGCAGCCATTTGTTTGGGGAGAGTTATCCATCAAGGATTGAGTTTTTCCACCAGCTGAACATACCCCATGTTTGGCACCTGGTGAAAAAGCTAAGCAGGGTTGACTCTGGCAAGTATTTGGATGGGAGACCTCCACAGAACACCAGGGTAGCAACATGGAAGCAGGCAATGGCAAACCACCTCTGAATGTCTCTTGCCTTGAAAACCCCACCAGGGGTTGCCATAAGTCAGCTGTGACTTGACAGCAAAACAACAACAACAACAACCATAAACCTTACAAAAGTTATGAAACCTTATGCTCTTCCTAGATTAAATAGTTTTGTTCTTAACAGTTGTTCACAAGGAAGCATAGGACTGAATCTAATGAATGTATGAATAGAACATATTCGCAGAAAAGGGTTTTTTTTTCCTGCCTTTTCTTTCTAGTATAGTTATCCCTGCTCCCCAAAACTGTTCTTGAAGTTTGGAACACAGGGTTCAAAACACAGTATGATGCAACCCAGGTGCATTAGGATAAGGGGAAATGGTCAAAGTCACCAGTTACATTCTTCTGTCTGCTCTTCTGTGAACGAAGTAACAGCTTGTGCAACATTGCATGGAGATTTTTACCCACTCCCTCTTGTGGGAGCATCCCTCACTGAATCATGCTGCATTGCCTATGGTCCCCCCACTGTCAGGAGCAGCCGGGGGGGGGGGGTGAGGAAGCTGCAGGTGGAAAAGATCAGTCTCGTGATTCCATTCTGTTCGTTGGATCCAACCCGCTTGCTGAAAATATCTGCTGAGAGAAAGGTTAACATCGGTGGGACTTAACTTCTCTGCTTTTCCCTTCCTTCTTGCAGCCAAAAATGCCCCCTAAAGCTATTCCTGAGAGACAGAGTACCTTCTGTGAACAGCATGAATGGGGAATTAAGGAGGTATGCTATGGGTAGGGAGAACTGGTGGAAACTGCAGACGCTCCAGGTTCAAGTACTTTAGGATTGGTCAATGATTTCCCAGTACATTATATGCTGGTTTTGGTTTATGTTTTATTAACACAGATGTCTCTGTGCTGTATGTATGAGAACTGAAGGTGTTATGCTACCATAATGTATGTAGCTCATGGTTTTTATTCTGGTGTCAGTGTACTGTTATTGCCCCAATGATCTCTTCTAAATTATAGTTAGACCTGCCATTCAACTTAGTTATACATTTTAAATTTACTACAGTTTTCACAATATTAGACTGGTGATTATGACTCTAGCAATCTGCAGAATTTGAAACTTTTACAGTACATCAATAGACTTGTGATTCAGAAGCACTCCTATCAATATACAATTTACACATCAAGGTCAAATTCAAAATAGCAGCATTGAGGGAAGTCATGATATCTGAAAATTGGTTAGACAAAATTGATGTGCAATGGAAAAGGTGTACTCAGATTCACTTCGTAGCAAGAAAAGATCATCATAATATAATAATAATAGTAATATAAAGTTTAAGCACTACCTATCAAACCTACCTTGTGGATCCCTGCTCCTGGAAGTATTAAAACGGAGCATTTTGTTACCTATCTTTATGGTATATAATATTGATAAGGTATCAGCTTTTATCCAGTCCTAATATTGAAGTTGCTTGTATATATTTTAACGAACCACGTCCTTACTTTCTTACTTTCCAATGGCTGCCCACTGCAATTAGAGATATGGAAATTGCAAAGATCCTGTGTGTGTGTGAAGTGCCTTCAAATCGCAGCCGACTTATGGCGACCCCTTTTGGGGTTTTCATGGCAAGAGACTAACAGAGGTGGTTTGCCAGTGCCTTCCTCTGCACACAACCCTGGTATTCCTTGGTGGTCTCCCATCCAAATACTAACCAGGGCTGACCCTGCTTAGCTTCTGAGATCTGACAAGATCAGGCTTGCCTGGACCATCCAGGTCAGGGCGCAAAGATCCTAGTTATGGTTATATTAGCAATATACTAGTGTGGATAGTATCTAAGTATTTAAATATTTAAAGTGTTTCTGAGCTTGATTTGTCAGAGGAATGCATCGTAACGACGGATGCCTGGTTACCCTTGTGTTCCAATAGCAATTTTCCCCCAAGCTGTGAACAGACTATCAATGGTGCTGCTGAGAGCCTGTGAGGAATTCCTGCAAGCAAGGTCAAAACATCCAGTTTTCGGATCGGCCTGGATATTGGATGTCTGGATAAGGGATACTCGACATGTAACATATTCCAAATCCCACCTGTCCATCTTCCTCACTTACTTCCTGCTTTCTGCAGCAATGGATTGTTCTGTTCAATCAGGAGACTGTCACTAAATGCTTTGAAGTTTGCTTGTTATGATAAAAGCAGCCAGATAAATAGTTTGAAAAGGTTCCTGTGCGTCATAAGACGAGCGAAAATAACAGATATGATAAGTACTCTTGGACTCTAGGCAAGTCTTACTCGTTTATCTTGATCATTGTGGCCGAAATATGCATCAGTGTGGTGCTGAAAGTTGGGAGATAAGTCACTCCTGAAAAATTAATGCAATCCATAGTTAGTTGGAGATTTATTAAAGCTTTGCTTCGAGCAAGTCATTTCATTTTCAGGAACCCAATTTTAATGAAACGAAGGAGGTCGACCATTGGATCACTTTTTATATTAATCTGCTTTCCCCACACAATTATACCTTGTTTCCCAAGTTCCATGGAAATGGCATTTTTGACACTTTTGGAGGATAATTTTCAACTTTAAACCACAGAGGTCTGTGTTTATGAAAAAGTAAGTGACCCATTTGACAAGGGGTACAGCTAATACTCCACCACAGCACTTGCTGATATATTAGAGCCATTTTTACAATCAGGGACACATCTTCCAATCCCTTCAGCGCTACTTAATGGTGCATTTAAAATGATTGAAAGAGGACCCTGGGCAGATGATAGAGGTTGCATGTAAGCTACAGCATATATTATTTTCCACACAGGGCTATCTGCATCTACTCCTTTCTCAGTGCATTCCTGGAGTTTTTGCAATGGCTCATTAACAGGTACCTAATGATAAATTATGTTGTCAAATTGCAAACATTAAAAACCCAAATGGTTCCCTATATGATTTTAACAACATAGGCCTACAGTAGAAATATGTCATTCTGTTTTTTTAAAAGACCTCCTAAAATGAAATAGATTAACAAAATATTCACATGTATTTGGTTTTTATTTTTCAGTGCTAAGCTGATTTTCAAGATCTCATTTCCATTTCCTATCATTATTTTATCACAAGTGGGAACCCACAAGGACTTGTGGGAGGCATCTCATCCCCGTCCCTCAATACTATTTCCTCTTTCCCTTTCTTGAAAGCCACCATAGCCTCCCCCCCTTTTTATACTTCCTTTTTAGGGTTGCCTCCTCCAGGTTTGGAAATTCCTGAAGATTTAGGGGTGGAGCCTTGGGAGATGAGGTTTTGGGGAAGGAAGTGACCTCAGCAGGGCTAATACCATAGAGTCCACCCTTCAAAGCAGCCATTTTCTCCAGGGGAATTGATCTCTGTCATCTGGAGAGTAGTTGTAATTCTGAGTGATTTCTAGCCCCCACCTCGAGATAGGTGACCCTAATTCCCAAGGAGGAAATGGCTGCTTTGCAGGGTGGAGTCTCCTAACCCTTATACCCCTCTGAAGTCCCTCCCCTCCTCAAACCCTACTGTCCCCAGGCTCCACCCTCCAAATCTCAAGGTATTTCCCAACCTGGAGTTGGCAACCCTATTTCTTTCCTATACAACAGCCAACCTATTGCTATCTGCCCCTCTGTCTTAATCTTTCCCTCCCCCACAGCAGCCTCTGCCTAGGAAAGCTGTTACAAGTTGTGTGGTGCCAGCCACTGGGCCAGGCCCACTGGCATGGGAAGGAACCCTCAAGGGCTTGTGGGGTAGCAACTCCCTTTCTCCTCTGTCCTTCTCTGACACTATTTCCTCTTTCCCTTCCCCTCCCTCTTTTTCAGCGATTCACCAACCTACCTTTTATGTTCCTGTCATCTTCAGCCATATTTATTATTTATTTACTTCAGTTATATCCCACCTTTCTCCGCAGTGGAGAACAAAGAAGCTTACATTATTCTCCCACTTGTCTATATACTAATAGTGCAGTTGGCAAAATCTTTGGATGCTTAACTACGATGACTGGAGCTGTGAATGGGCAAGGTAGATCTATTAAAAAAAAATACTTTGGGGGATTTTAAAAACTGAAAAATTGTAAAAGTATAGCCTTAAAACTATAGGCTATACTTTTACAATTTTTTAGTTTTTAAAATCCCCCAAAGGAGTTGCAGGAGGCAACTAATTTACCCCTCCCCCACTATTCCTTCTTTCCCTTTCCTGAAAGCCCCCATAGCCGCTTTTTCTCCTTCCTTCTCTCCTTCTAGGATTGCCAAACTCCAGGTGGGGCCTGGAGATCTCCTGGGATCACAACAGATATCCGAACTACAGTGATCAACTCCCCCTTGGGGTTGCTAGCTCCAAGTTTGGAAATTTCTGGAGATTCAGGGTGCAGCCTTGGAAAGGTGAGGTCTGGGGAGAGACACAACCTCAGGAGGGTATAATGCCAGAGTCCACCCTCCAGAGCAGCCATTTTCTCCAGAGGAACTGATCTCTGTCATCTAGATAGCAGTTGTAATTCTGAGTGATCTCGAGCCCTCACCTCATGATTGGCAACCCTAGTTCTCATGGAGGAAATAGCTGCTTTGGAGGTTATAGTCCTTGGCACTATTCCCCTGTGAGGTCCCTCCCATCCTCAAACCCCACCCACACCTTTCTTCACCTCTCAAATCTCCAGGAATTTCCTAACCTGAAGTTGGCAACCCTCTCTCTTTCCCACCCAACAGCCAACCTAGAGGCTCCTGGTTGGCCACTGTGTGAACAGACTGCTGGACTTGATGGGCCTTGGTCTGATCCAGCAGGGCTTTTCTTATGTTCTTATGTTTGTAACTTACCATTATCAGCCCCTCTGTCTTAAGCTTTTCCTCCCTCCCCCCTCCTCCCTCCCTCCCTGTACCAAGGAAGACTGTGGCCCACTTGGGTGGTGCTGGTCACCAGGCCAGACCCAGTTGCCTAGTAGAGAACCCTCAAGGACTTGTAGCATGACACCTCACTTCCCTGTAGTCCTTGAAACTAGTTCTGGAAAGGACCCTGCCACCCGCTACCGCCTTTTACTCACAGAAACTAAAGCCAGGAATGTGACTGTTGCCTGACAACAGCCACTGAGGGAGTCCATTTTTTTAAGGTTACAGGCCCTCCCTTTTATCATTTTGGTTTTTTTAAAAAAACCAATACATTTTTTTTTCAGATTTCACATTTTTTCTGCAAACCTGGGGCATATTTCCAGTTTGTAAAAAGATCTTTCTTGCCCATTCACCGCACTAGTCTCTGGATTTAAGTATCCTCAGATTTGACCAACTGGTATTAGAATATAGGCAAGTGGGCACCCACAAGAAACTTGTGGGAGCATTCTCCCCACCTTTGCTTCCACCCTGCCCCCTACTTCTCTCAGTGTCTCACTCTTTCTCCTTCCTGCCACCCTGTTTCTTTCTCTCTCCTCCATGCCTGTCACTTTCTCTTTCTGCCCCCCATCCCATCACTATTTCTCTCTCTTTCTGCCGCACATTCCATCACTCACATTTTCTGCCCCCCATCACCTTCCTGGCCTACCATCTGCTTCTCCTATGGACCATCTAGAACCACTCATTCTCACTTTCTCATCCCTGGGCAGATACTTACATGCAACTGAAACATTCCTGTAAGGTCTTTGAAAAGTTATGTCGCATTGTATGATACTTTGGTGAAAATTTCCATCTCGGAAAGCTGCAGCTTGTTGTTGAAAGTGAATTGCCCACCAGAGTGATATCAACAGACAAACAATACGGGGCTTGTTTAAAAAATGTCAAATGGCAAAGTTTATTTTTAATTAGCTGTGAACGACTCTAACAAGAAGAAATTAAAAACTGGCTTCTGAGGAGCATCTGGGCTATCTGTTGTTTACACTACCTTGAGAAACTGCCTGTTCCAAATGCTTGCTTAATCTGAAACTGAAAGGAGACTTGATGTGAATAAGACACTGTCATTTGTGTAAATAATAAAGATGTGCTTGACTGTCAGAAACTAATTATTGCAGAATCTGGGCACATGTAAGCTTACTGTTCCAGGTGCTATATTGAAAATCATTACTTGGTATTTACATATGTGGAAAAAATCATTGATCTGAATAACAACTGCAGGAGTAAGTAGATGAAGAAATACAAGTGCTTCCGCGGGCGCTTGTATTTCTTGATATGTGTTTATGTATTTACAGTGCAATACTGGGTGGCAAAGGCTCAGGGAGCCCATCTTCTGCAACACCGGTATATTTCTGAGATTTGCTGCTGCTTCCAGAGAATGCACCAGTGCAATTCCTAAGTGCTGTTGTGCTGGTGCCAAGCACCAGTGTGGCACCACTGTGGCCCTGCTCCACAGTATTTCTGGCACAACCACTGGTGCCAGTGAGAGAGGGGGCAGACCAAGGAGTGTGGCAGGAGTCAGCTCCCAAAACCACTCCAGCTGCAGAACCTGTGGCTGGGTGCCCATGGAGTCCAGAAAAAGCTACCCACCAACAGCCACCTGACACCGAATGCCCCCAAAACTAAAGGATGCTGACAACCACCATGCCATGTACCCATTGGCCCTGCCCAAAACCACCATAGCCAATGGCAGCATCCAGAGGGCAATATAAACACCAGCTTTAGAAGCAATGGTTGCAGTAGAACTGTGGCTTCTCCCAAGGAGATGACTATCTGTCAGCAATGCTGATTCTATGACCTTAGGCAGATCATGAGAGGGAAGGCACCTTGGCCATCTTCTGGGCATGCAGTATGGGTCACTGGGGGTGTGGGGGGTAGTTTGGAATTTCCTGCATTGTGCAGGGGGTTGGACTAGTTGACCCTGGTGGTCCTTTCGAACTCTATGATTCTATGTAGATGCAGTTTATGACGTCCATGATTCCAGCAGCAAACTCAGCATGAATCCTCTGTTGGGCCAGCTCTGCCTCCTCTGTAGGGAAGCACACATGCTTCTTCAAGGGCAGCAGCATGGCATCAAGGACTAAAAGCACAATCCTGAAGGGAGGATAGATCCGCAGCAGACAGGAGCGGCGGAGCCACACTGCCTCCTCAGACACTTCCCAGCCCCCCTGCTGGCGTAGGTGCCACCTCATTGCATGATAAGGTGGCACCTACACTGGTGCGGGGTCACACCGGCTCCAAAGGATTTTTGCCCCCCCTTTCAGGAATGGGCTGTAAGAGTGGAGTCAGGTATCTATGACTTGACTCATGTCCCACATAATGTGTATTTTGGCTTAAACCATGGACTAAGTAGAAGTTCCATAACATTGAGAGCAAGAGAATAGTACAGTCACTGATTTTGATCAGGAAGTTTCTCAGTCCAATTGAACTTAAGTAAGTGGAGTTCTTTTATATAACCTCTCTAGGCCTTTCTCCAGCATTCCAATAACTGTGGGCAGGTCTGGAGGTGGATCTATGGTAGGGTTGTTGGATGATAGCAAGAAATAGCTTAAATGTATGTGACATTTCCTTAGCTGATCTCTATCATACAATGTGCATATTCTATCTCAAAACATCAAACATTAAAATTCAGGTCATTCTAATGCAGTACCATCAAAATCACATCCACAGAATTTTCATCAATTAAACTACATAACAGTTTGCAGATATGTCAGTTTTAAAACATTTGAAACACAACAGGAGGAAAAGACAAAGCACAGGAGAAGCTTCATTGTCATTTCACTAGTTCCAAAACTAGCCGAATGGCTGACCTGCTACACATTTATCAATCATTCTCATGAACCTACAAGTATATTTTCACATCTGGATGCTTTCTTCAAGATTATCTCAAATAACTTATTCTAAATTTGGTGCTATTAGAAGAAATCTTACACCCTCTGAGAGGATAAAGATTACAGCATTTCTGTTTTTTTTTTTCAAAGAGATTATCTCAAGATGGTTCACATCCATCGCTGGAAAAGCCATTTAGCCATCAGAGAGGCAGATGCCCTTCGATAGCTTTGACAAGCAGAACACATCATCTCCGAAATACTCTGTAGGCTGAGAAGATGAATGAGTTTTCTAAAAGGCTTTTTTAGATGAAAGTATCTGTGTACCTGATACTGTGTTCTTAAAGGCTGCAGATTAGACTATATGAAATGTATAGAGTAACATAAAGCTACAGTGAATTAACTGTTAGGATTTGGAAGTAAAATAAAATGTGTGCCTTGATCCCATGCATGTCAGATGGAAGTCCTAGTGAATCCAGTGGCACCAGTTTAGAAGTGCAGTTCTAAATTAAAGCCAGTTTCTTTTTAAAAGCGTTATTTATTCAATGTGTTTTTTAACATAAATTCTAAATGTTTTTAGATTTTCAAAAATGATTTTCAAAAATGACTGTCAAAGTCATCTTAATTGTACATAAACCTAAACCTAATCTTAATTCATACCCACAAAGATTAAATAGTTATGAGATATTCTTCAAAACAGCTTTACTTACAGTGCATTCCTGAGCGGAATGCCTGCACCAGCTTAGGAAGCAACGCGGCTGTGCTGCCTCCAAAGGAGGTTTCAGCCCTGCCAGCATACGGGACGCTTATGCTGGCGTTGGCTGACCGGACACCAGCATGGGGGGCCCAGACGCTGGCGTGATGCCTTCCTGGCGTCCTAAGGGCTTTCTCCTTGGAAGTGAAGTGCATTACTTTAATATAAGACAAAAAGGTTGAAGTCCTAAGGACACTTCCCTAGGACTAAATCCTGTTGAATAACTAGGAATTTACATAGGCCTGTTTAGGATTGCTCTGTAAATATATGCATAAGAATAGGATTACATAATCTATTCT
Organism: Euleptes europaea; assembly: GCF_029931775.1. NCBI lineage: Eukaryota > Metazoa > Chordata > Lepidosauria > Squamata > Sphaerodactylidae > Euleptes > Euleptes europaea. Next base: position 40,835,070 of record NC_079323.1, read on the forward strand.
AATAATTGACTTTTTAAAATAATGTCAGGAAAAATATTATTAAATTGCATTATCTTTCAAGGGATGCATCCATACATTTTTGGATATTAATCCATCATTTCCCTATAGCAATCATTTGGGACTAGATTGGGTTATCTGCACAGGAAAATCCAGTTACTAATGCTTGCTATAGTGCAACAATAACACAATATCTAAAAATGTATGGATGCAGGCCTAAAGCACATCTAATACCTGTTGACACAACCCAAATTACTATTTCATTGTCCATTGAATGTCCCATCCTGTTGATTATATTGACACTCTGTGTAATCCAGCTTGAGTTCAAATGAGAAAAGACTATAAATAACGTAAAAAAAAATTTAAAAAAATTCCATGATTTTATTTATTTATTTATTTTGCCATATATTGTTTTTCTATAAATGAATTAATTATAAGTAATCAGTCTTTAGTGTTCGGTTGTGGCAAGACACCCAAGAAAATTGGTTTAATCTCTTTCATGAGTTTGTGCAGACTAACGTAACAACTATAATAATAGCCATATCCCAATATTTTATTCTTTTAAGACAGGTCCACCATAGGAAGCTCTATCACTACTGCTGATTTCAGTAAGCAATTTTAAAAGCACATAGTTAACAGTACCAAATGAAGCAGAGTTACACCCTTTAAAATCCATCGAAGTCAACGGGTGTGGCTCTTAAGATAGCACTGCACGTACTTTAGAACTCAGCTTCGTAGGCTTCTAAAAGTCTATTCAGAACAAAGACTGATGATTAGTGATGCTTCCAAATTCCATGATTATTTATTAGAATAGAACTTTGCTCAGCTTGTAGTGCTGTATTATAAACTGAGTAGCATTGTTCCTAAATATTTCCTGGCTCCATAGGTAAAATGAGATTCTGCACTTATATGAACAGCATAGAAAAAATCAAGTCAAAAATCAAGTCCCCAAAGCCAACTGCTTTGTGAATACATGCTTGAAAATTCTTTAATGTTGAACTCGTACTTCCAATAAAAACTTGTTGATAGTTATGAAACTGTTTCAGTACCAAATACATCTGTTTTATGAGGATATGTGTATAATTTCTTTAGAATAAAGTCTTGCTGAAATTCTTGCTGACTAGCCAAACAAGAAGCCTTTGATTTGATGAGTTCTTAATTTTGACCAGTTATCTTCATCATTTCTTGCATACCTTTTATACAGCTGTCTGCCATTCACTGTATCTCCCTTCTATGTGGTTTTGGAGGAGAGGAGTTGACTTCCAAACCAGCTCTCCACCACAGCCTTTCCTGAGAATTACATCTGCAAAGGTCAAAACAATCAGGTATTTGTGCATGACACCATTAGCATGAAGTCATCTACATTATGAGCCAGCATAGAAATCTAGAAAAACTGACATCCTCCCCACCCACACCCACACCCTGTTCACTGATTCTCTATTGAAAGATCAGAGGGACAAGCTTCCTAGCTCACCTCATCAATATATCTAATGCTCAACACAGCCAATCAGTGGATACTTAAATTGGGAAACTGGATTCAGGTTCTACAATCCTGAAGAAAGCCCCAAGTTGGCACAAAAGTCTGAAATTAAAAAAAATGGGGGTATAACCCCCCAAAAGACAGAAGTAGTGCCTATAACTTTAAGAAACTTTAGGTGCTGTTGCTAGGCAACCCGACAGTATTGCCAGATTTCAAACCTTGGTTTCAGTCAGTAACAGGCAAAAGGAAGGGCCTTTTCCAGGCCTGTTTTAATTTCTGAGGGAGGACTTACTGGAGCCAGGCCTAGTAGCAACTACTGGGCAAATTGATACCCTGCGATTTGCATGACTCACCAGGGACTGTCTGCTTGCTAATGTTCAGCAGCAGCCACCCCACAAAGTCAATGTGGTGTAGTGGTTATAACTTTTGACTATAATCTGGGAGATCCAAGTTTGAATCTCCCCCTGCCATGGAAGCTCACTGGATGACCTTAGGCTGGCCAATCACAATTTTTTGGCATTAACTACCTCACAGGTTTGTTGTGAGGATAAAGGAGAATGATGTAAGCTGCTTTGGGTCTCCACTTTGGAGGTATGAGCGGTATACATGAAGTAAATAACTAACAAATATAGCTGAAGGTAACGCCAGATAAAAGGTAGGTTAGTTTGTAGGTGGGAAGGAGACAGTGGAGCAGGAAAAGGTGAGGATAGGAGGGTGGAAAGAGGAAATAGTGTGGGCAGAGGGATACAGCTGGACATGCTATTCATTCTTCAAGTCCAGGTAGCTTGCCCACTGTGCAACTGCACCTAACCCAGTCACCAGCACCATGCAACTTGGCCAGAGTTTTTCCAAGTAAAGGCTGCCGGGGGTGGGAAGGAGGGAAAGCTGAGCACAGGAGGCAGATAAAGGTAGGTTGGGTGATGAAGGGAGAACTGATTTTAACTTATTTGACAGTCTATAAATGTAACTCTCACTTGGAATCCTAAATTAAAACCATGAATTAATAAATAAGCATCCCTGAAGTTGGTGCAGCTTAGAAGCTTATTTAGACTGCTGCCGCTGGACCCTCCCTCCATAATCTTCTCTCCCCCCCCCCCGATTCTTGGTACCTCGCATCTGTAAACATCCCTTGGGGCAGGGTTCAGATTAGTGGACATTCTTACAAATGGAGTATTCATACCTAAATCTGGAGGGACATTTATTATAATGGCTGACAACACTGAATTCTCAACATAGCAAGTAGGGTGGAACCCCTGGCTATCAGCACAACCTTATATCTGGTCCCTTTGGAAATGGACTAGGACCCTTCAACCCACACTGACCAATCTATATCTATATATTTATATAAGCATTTATACCCCACTTTTCCTATCTGAGATTCAAAGCAGTTTACAAAATCAATGCAAAATATACCCTAAATAAGAAACATATAGGATACGATATTCCAACATCATAGGCTGTTGCTGGTTTTAGTAGTGTGGTTCACTCAAAGCTCCAGATAACATGCCATGGGTTAAGAATCAAGGGGCCAAGAGTCCTTTCCCTTTGGTTCTTGCCCATACCTCTGGCCATACCCAGACTAAGTACCTATAGCAAGCTCAACTCAGATCTTCTTCAGCCAACAAAACATGTTCCCAGCTTTCCTCTCTGTAATCCTCACTGTATCCAGAATTCATCCTGTTGTTTAAACCAGGCAAGAGAATGGCTGAAAACCTCCTCCATGTGGAAATTCTCACTGTAGCACTGCCAGGCTACTCAATAAATTCCAATAAATGCATGGGGGATCATACAAATACTTTGTCAGGGCAGATCACTGTCAAGAGGTGGCATGTTATGCCCCAGAATGATTCAGTGTTATCCAAATGGGCCAGCTAATTGTTAAAAAGTGTTATTTCAGTAGAACCCTTGTAGTACAAGAAGCTGATATTAAATATCAATTCAGAGGAGATCTGAGCTCTAAATGACAGAATTTATTATGAAGAAACTAATCTGTATGAAAACAGTCTTTATTTTTCTTTTGACTTAACTAAGACATCTTAATGCTTTTCTTTAAAAAAAGAATCCTTACAAATATATTCATTTCAAATGACTTAATTATACTGAGTACATGAATAAAAGTGGTAAATGAATTATATTATTGGGTAAATGAATTATATTGGGTAAATGGATTATAATGAATAAATTATAAGTGGTTAAATGAATTACAAGCAAGAGCCTAAAGTGGCAAAATTAATTAATTCCATTTCAACCAGGTTAAATTTTCTTCCTTGTATAATGAAGAAAATTTATTTTAGAGTAAGTATTGACCATTCTAGATGTTGTATGATAAAAAGGAGAAGAAGAGGAGGAGGAGGAGTTGGTTTTTATATTGCGACTTTCTCTATCACTTAAGGAAGAATCAAACTGCCTTACAATCACCTTCCCTTCCCCTCTCCACCACAGACATCCTGTGAGGTAAGTGAGGCTGACAGTGTGACAAGCCCAAGGTCACCCAGCTGGCTTCATGTGGCGGAGTGGGGAATCAAACCTGGTTCTCCAGATCAGACTCCACCACTCCAAACCACCACTCCAAGCTGGCTCCTGTGGTACTTATTTTAGTACTTCAATCAATCAGGGTGTATGTCAAATGCCTGTCTTCTTTTAGGGATGCATGAATACTTGCTGATTCTGCTCATGTCCTGTTTGCAGGTTGCAAACAGGGACCTGGTTTTTTGACAATCGGTTCGGTAGGTACTTGGTCTGTCCACTGTTGTGCAATGGGTTGCTTCACTGTGTTCCTTTCTGACCATAAAGTGCAATTGTGTATTTATTTTTTTTATTTTTTTGTGCATGCATGTTCTTACAATGTGAAGGCTTGCTGAAAAGGCTTCAGATCTCTGATGGTTTCAGCCTTCCTCAAATACAATGACTGGGGGGTGGCTAGAAACTCTCTCTCAGCTTGGCTAGGAGTGGGTTTGTAATCCACCTCCCAATTACTGTGTTGGGGGGTACTGGATATCAGTCGGCTCTAGGTCATTTTAAATGGATCCTCATGAATTCGTAGGAGTTTAACATTGAACTAAAACTGCCATTGTACTGTAGCTCATATCTTGGTCTATAGGCAGCACCATAAAAATCATGGATTCTGTGCTTTGTGTTCCTGCCGTGGAACAAAAACATGGAGCCAAAGCACAGATTCTCAGGGATCCTTGTGGGGTTACTCAAACACATTGGAAGATTGCATATCACACCCATGTCCACACACTGCATAATAAAAAAATATGGATCCACTGCTTTGTACCTTTGTATTTTCTAGAAACGGGTTTCTAATCTGCCTCCCCGTTTGCTGTGGTTGGGGAAGGCTGAAATACAGCAAAGTTAGAGGTCTGAACAATCCAATTTCTTACATCACAGTGTTTAAGCCTTCCCCAAGCCATTGGAGGGGGGAGGCCACTCCTAAAGTGGTTTTCTGATTCACCTCCCAAGATGCTAATGGCTGTTGATCAGTTTGAACTGGAAGCATCATTGCACATGTGCATGTTTGTGATACTCCAATGCAAACCAGATGGGCAGGAATTCACAGCTGTTAAGTTCAGTTCAGGTGATTGACACCTTTGAATATGGTAAGTTCAGCTGTCAAAATGTTTGTGTCTAAATTTGCAACATCCATATTTCTTATTAACAATCAGCTTACGATGTGGAACTCCTTTATGGCAAGGCGGGCCATGGAGGGATGGAAGCTGGTTCTCTCCCTTAGGGACGCACATAAGCCTGTCACCATACAGGTCCTCACTGGTTTACTGCATCAGCTTCCAGGGCCAGATCTACATTTTTGGAAGGGGTACAAAATAACAAAATGATGCCTCCATATATAATTTTTCTTTATATATATATATATATATATACACACACACACGCACACGTACATACATATATATGTAATCAATGTATATAATATACATAGACAATCAACAACTTTTAAAACCAAAATAAATTGTGTTAATCTCTATGAATTGATAGTGAATAATTACACTTTTACATTATCTTATCTATCTATTATCTATTAATCTAGTGGGGAAGTAGTCTAGTGACCTAGTTGGTCTAGTGATAGGGTTACCAACCTCCAGATGGTGGCTGGAGATCTCCCGCTGTTACAACTTATCTCCAGCCGATAGAGATCAGTTCACCTGGAGAAAAATGGCCGCTTTGGGAATCGGACTATAAAAATATTTATATTTTCTTCTGCTATAATTACTGATGTAGAATAATTTATTCAAATCAAATGTGAACAACTGCAATTTTGACCCCTGAAACGTGTACTGGTTCTATTCCTTCAAAATCTATTATGCCACACTGGAGGCATCTAGATGCCTTTTGTGTAAATAGATAAGTTTTTTAAACTGCAAAGAGTTTAACCGTTCATTTTAGAAAAAAGAAAACAACAACATTGAATTTAATTTTACAAACACCTAAACTATCCTGACTTCTTGAAAAAGCGTAACCCTGCTATTTTTAGAACCTCTCTAGTGTATATAAAGCCATAATTATGTAGCATGATCTTACAAGCAATAGACTCAAGGAATAGTTTTACTGAGCAGTTTTAGCAATTATTTTGTGGACAAATACAAACATATAGGAAGAAAAGCAGATTAGAAAAGACTGATCTTGTGTCAAAATTCTCTGGCCTGAGTTTTAGCCCAAATATTGCTTTTAGCAATTGTTTTAAGATTTACTCTGAAGAGTTTTACTGATGTTTAATTGTCTCTGTTAACATTTCAAGATGTTGCCTTCCCATATTCTGAATGACTGCATGATGGAAGCCTTTGGAGTAGCCTTTGAGACTGCTCCAGCTCTGTGATTTCAGATCACAGATCTGAACAAAACCATCAAAAAGATGAGAGCAATCGCTTCTAAATCCAATGAAAAGCCTTTGTTGCTTTACAGAACCTAATAAAAGCTACCCCTGTCAAAAAATAAGAGCTTTGGGTAACAAGCCTTGATCGAGTGAGCTAAATCCATTTTGTCCAGCAGAAATTTGCCCCTTTTAACCATATTTGAGATTCACTTCCAATGTAGAAATAACTTTTAAAATGACCCCTTTGCCCCTGTTCTTCACTAAAAAGATGTGCTTTTTTCATATTGGTTCAAAAAGTGTTAGTTTGTGTATCGATCATCTGCTAATTTCTACCGTAAGAGGAGATAAAAGTGAAGAAAAAATGGCTAACATTTCACACAACACATGCAAAGTTCAACCTTTAATTTATATTTCCTAGATACTTTATTTCTTTAGATGGCATTGATTTAAAGATCTTTAAAAAGGTAAAGGTAAAGGTCCCCTGTGCAAGCTCTGGGTCATTCCTGACCCATGGGGTGACATCACATCCCAGTGTTTACTAGGAAGACTTTGTTTACTGGGTGGTTTGCCAGTGCCTTCCTCAGTCATCTTCCCTTTACCCCCAGCTAGCTGTGTACTCATTTTACTGACCTCAGAAGGATGGAGCCGGCTACCTGAGACCGACTTCCGTTGGGATCGAACTCAGGTCGTGAGCAGAACTTGGACTGCAGTACTGCAGCTTACCACTCTGCGCCACGGAGCTCCTTAACCTTAACTTAACCATAATTCCACTTTAACATAACAATATCATTGGCCTTACCCACTGCATTTTTCATGGCTGTAAGACTACTTTTCATTGTCTGTGCTGTGACTAGAAGTGAACAAAAAGCCTCCAGTAAACTAGGTTGTGCTGGGGGGTAGTCAGCATGACTCCCTTTGATTTGCTTTTACCTTTTCTGACTTCTAGCCATCTACTGTTTTCCACTTTATTGCTTTAGTTTTCTGTGGTATTTTTATAAATTAACACAAGTTTTCTTTAGCAGTGAAAGCAAATTTCTATTTTCCTAATAATATGCTCACCTTGACCTGGATAGCCCAGGCTAGCTGGGTTTCATCAGATCTTGGAAGCTAAGCAGTTTCAGTCCTGGCCAGTATTTGGATGGGAGACCACCCAGGAATACCAGGCAATGGCAAACAACCTCTGAATGTCCCTTGCCTTAAAAACCCTATGGGGTTGTCATATATCAGCTGTGACTTGGTGGCAAAATAATAATATGCCCCAATATTATCTACCTTTAACTGTATTAAGCATGGTCAGTCAATTTCTATATTCAATTTCTATATTCTATATATGATACAGAGGCCACAGTGCAAATTTCCTCATGCACTTTCAGGATTTAAAATAAAAGTGGAAATTGTGTTGCATACAAGCTTTACTGATAGAAAACACCTGCACTGAGACACAACATAACTAGCATATGGGAGACATCTCATTTTCCTGTTTCCCACTATTTCCTCTTTCTCTTCCCTGTAAACCCCATAGCCTCTCCCCTTCTCCAGCTTCCTTCTCTGAATCCCACCCGACATTAAATGCGAATTTATCTTCCCAGTAGTCATCAGCTTCCTCCCGCCCCCAGTAGAAAACTATGACCCGGTTGTATGATGCTGGCCGCTAGGACCTGGAGTTTCCCCAGAATTACAACTGATGTCCAGGTGACAGACATCTGTCCCCCTGGAGAAAAGTATTGCTTTGGAGGGTAGACTGTATGTAGGGTTGCCAACCTCAAGGTGGTGGCTGGAGATCTCCCACTATTACAACTGATCTCCAGCCGATAGAGATCAGTTCACCTGGAGAAAATGGCCACTTTGGCAATTGGACTATGACATTGAAGTCCCTTCCCCTCTCCAAACCCCGCCCTCTTCAGGCTCCATCCCCAAAATCTCCAGGGATTTCCAAACCCAGAGCTGGCAATCCTAACTCTTTGGCATTATATTCAGCTGAGCCCATTTCCCTACCCAACCCTGCCCTCCTCAAACTCCACCCCAAAATCTCCAGGAATTTCCCTACCTGGAGCTGGCAACTGATATCAGGCCTGTCTCCAATTAGTCCTCCATCAAAAACCAAAACAGCCCTGGAAACCAAACCTAGAATACTGTGGTTGCATAGTAACAGCCACTGGGGAACTCTGTTTCTTACAGCTACAGGCACCGCCTTTATCATTTTGGCTTATTTTTAAACCCCCCAATTATTTTTTTTTAAGATTTCACATTTTTCTGCAAACCTGTGGTATTTTTCAGCTTTGTAGAAAGCTCTTACCTGTTCATGACTCCAGTGACCAGCTTTAAATATTTGGCCAACTATGCTAATAGAATATTTGGCCAACTACGCTAATGGAATATAAAAGTTAGAACCAGCAAGGAGTTGTGGGAAGCATCTCATTTCCTCCTCTCCCACTATTTACTATTTCCTTTTCCTGAAAGCCCTCCCTAGTCTGTCCCCTTTTCCTGCTTCCTCTTCTCCTTCTAGGGTTGCCAACCTCTAGATGGGGCCTGGAGATTTCCTGGAATCACAACAAATTCAGCACCTACAGAGATAGGTTTTCCCTTAGAGTAACCAGCTCCAGGTTAGGAAATTCCTGGAGATTTGGGGGTGGAAGTTTGCGAGGGCAAAGTCTGAGGAGGGCAGCAACCTCAGAGGGGTATAATGCATAGACTCCACCCTCCAAAGCAGCCATGTCTTTCAGGGGAACTAGTATTGTCAACCTCCAGGTGAGGACTGGAGGTCACCTGGAATTATAATTGCTCTCCAGATGACAGAGATCAGTTCCCCTGGAGAAAATGGTTGTTTTGGAGGGTGGAGTCTATGGCATTATACCCAGCTGAGGTCATTTCCCTCTTCAAACTCCTCCTCCCAAGGCTCCACTCCCCAAAAGATTTCCAGGAATGTCTTCACCGCAGTTGGCAATCCTATCTCCTTCTCACCCAACAGCCAACCTACCTTAATATGCCCTTCTGTCTTAACCTTTCCCTGTTTGCCCCCCAGCAGCCTCTGCCTAGGAAAACTGTAGCCCAGTTAGGGCTGTCGATTCGGTTTGTCCGAACCGAACAAGCAGCCGAATTTCCCCCGATTTGGGGGTTTTCAGTTCGGATGGAACTGAACTCAAAAAAGGAGGGGAAAGGACGCGCCGAATTTGGAGTGTTCTGGCGATCGCCGGATAAATTTGGCAGGTTCGGCATTCGCCGAACCTGCCCTTATTGCCTTTAAAGACCGCCCCACCCGGTTTCCTGGGAGTCCCAGGAAACCGGGCGGGGGGGGGTCTTTAAACTGCTCCGCACTGCCTGCCCAGGTAACGCAGAGCAGTTTAAACCCCCACCACCCGCTTTCCCGAGGTGGGGTCCTGCCCAACAGCTGAGCGTCGTGGAGCAGTTTAACCCCCCCTTCCCGGGACTTCCGGAAAGAGGGGGCGGTGGGTCTTTAAAGTGCTCCACACTGCCTGGGCATGGCCCCAATGAGTCCTCCCTCAAAGGCGAAAATAGGCCTAGAAAGGGCCCTGCCCCCAACCCTGCCTTTTTCTGAGAGAACCAAGTCTGGAATACTGTGGTTGCTTAACAACCGCCACTGAGGAAATCGGTTGCTTAAAGCTACAGACACTCCTTTAATCATTTTGGGGTTTTTAAAAACCCCAATGTGTGTGAGTGTGTGCACGTGTGTACTAGATTTCACATTTTTTCTGCAAACCTGGGGCTCTGACAGGTTTGGTGAAAGATATGTCTTACCCGTTCACAGCTCCAGTCACTGGATTTAAGTATTCTTAGATTTGCCGACTTCACTACTAGTATATAGATGATGATACCAATGGAAAACTTTGGGAATATTGTAGATACAATATTGTATTTGGAATATTGTAGATACAAGAATTTCTACAGTATCTATATACTTTCCATTTCAGTTTAAGAGGCTTCAATTTGCCATTTGAGTACATTTTGCAATAAACATCAATAAAGCTCAAAGACAATGAATAGTTGTATTAATACACATTTATACAGTGCATTTTTGGTACTATTTTACTCATGGCCCCAATCAAGATATATTGTCTCACCAGCAGAGAGGGAACATTGAGAATTAATCATTGGGGGGAGACACAGTATATGTAAAAACATTACTTCCAAGTAGTTATTGACAGCTGTTGGGGAAAGCTTGCTGTTCAATTCGACTACATAAATGGCTTTTAAATGAGGAGCAAAATTATTGAAGCTTTTAGTTTGTATACAGCTGCTGAGACACCGTTGACCTTGCTGTGAGCTTTTATTAGGACCCTGAGAAATCTAGCTTTCTTGTTGAGATTTTTTAGTTATAACATTTAAATTCTACATTACAACTTTAATACATGTGAATTCTGCACAAACTACTTATACATGTATCTCCTGATGAAAAATATAGGCATATGCCAAGCAACATTCAGGCCTTGTGGACTAGAGGCAAGCAAGTGGTAAACAAGGTTAACAGGCCGGCAAGCAGGGTTGGGACTTCCTACACTAGACATGTTTGTACCTGAGTTAAGGATCAGACTGACGGGTGAGAGAGTTACAAACGTTTGTGTTGATTATGAGGAAGCCACAGATTTTCCAGCTGCAGATATGGTAGCCCAACTCGTAGAGTCATGCTGAATAAGCTTTGGTTTTACAGCCTTGTAGATAGATGGAGACTTTCCCACATAATGTAAACTTTAAAAAAATGTTTACTTTTCTGAAAGGAATGGCCTAGTTTTATGTAATGTTATGAAGGAGATATTGAAGATTATAAAATGTAAGGAAAAGAAATACTAATCTCAGAATGCTTATTGCTATTTCCATGTACTGACAACCATCACATAAAACAGGCTGCACAAGCGATTACTAAAGATTGGCAAACTTCCATCATCATATTAATTTATATTCACTTGTTTGTAGGCTCTTCTTTGAAAATGCTTGAACTTTTGTTGTTGTTTTTAGAACTTTGGAGTCCTTGTATAAAAATAATGTATAAACCACAATCACCCCACTCCTAAATGATTCCTGAAAACGTCCCTGCCCTTCTTCCCCATACTGGGCCAAAGAAGGTATAACACTGGCAGCTGGAGAATTTTCAGTTGGGAGAAGTTTTACATTTTAAATTCCCCCAACTTAATTTCATCAAAATTTCTAGCCATAATGTATGGGCTAGCCCTTACATTTAAATTCTCACAATTTATATTTGTAGAACCTAGTGTACACAATCCAGGAAGGTTTTGAAACATAAAAGATATATTTGGCCATAATTATTTTTAATTATTTTTTAAAACAGGGATTAGATTATCATTGTGTTACATGTGTGATGCACAATTTCTTCAAGAATGAATAAAAACAAGCAGTTGGCTATAAAGTCAACACAGTGTAAATTCTACACTATTGAGAGAGAGAGAGAGAGAGAGAGAGAGAGAGAGAGAGGTGGGGGAGGGAGGGATGATCTAGTCTGAATCTTGCATGCACAGTAAATTAAGTAAAACAGATGTTAAAACTAATGTAATGACTGTTTACTTCAAAGCAGGACACAATTGAGGGTGTTAAAAGTAGCTGAGATATATAAAGAGAATATCATCATGTTATTTAAAGATCTAGCAGGACTTTCCATCAGAAGCAAGAATTCTATAAAGCATTTCCTGTTTCTTATCACAAGCATCATTTAGCTTCAATATATTCGCTGACATGTGCTATTTAATGGAGCTTCTGCTAGAGATTAATTTAGTGAAAAGATGTCAGCAAGACTTTGTGAAGCTGCATCTAATTTGATAAAGAACCAGGCTAATTGTTGCACCTGACTTCATGAGAAATGATGCCATTATCTCATTATTTCTTCATAAATCTAGAAAAAAATCTTTCGTCCTAAATACGAAATTACCTGAACATAGAAGATAAAAACAGCATGAGGATATATTATAGGCTGTATTCTCTGTATCTAATAGTAAACGTGCTGGACCCTGTACAGATAACAATGTAGGGGTTTCTACATACTTGAGGTACTTTCTAGATTTGCAAAAACAAACATGTCTTTGTAAATTAACCTGCCTAAGAAATGACTAAATATGTCATATAAACAGCAAAATGTTTGAGAACAGCTAAGTGTCAGTTGTAAGGGAAAGATGATAGACAAGAAATCCACCTTCTCGATACTTGAGAGATTAGACAGTGCTGGAGAAAGAGACTAACGAGCTGAATTGGGATTTTCGAAATCCTTATGGGCCCCTAGAGTCTGCCACTATACAGAACAGTAAAATGGCCAACCCTAATTATATTGCCAAAGAAGGAAATTGGGCCACCAACAGACTGGTTTTTACATGTTCAGACTTCCCAGGTATTAATATATATATATATATATATATATATATATATATATATATATATATATATATATATATATATATATATATATATATATATATATATATATATAATTCCGCAAACTAGTCAGAAGAAAAAAACAACAACTAGAGATTTAACTTGGTTGCAAGAGCTCAGAGTGCTGAGAAGAGTTGGGAGCCAGTTAAAAGAGTAAAGGGAAGGAGAATCAACCTTCCTCAGTCCTTGAAAACTTAGAGAATGTTAGAAGGAAATGTTTTGGGAAGAGAGCTGGTATTTCCAAAAAATTGCCTCTCCTTCATGATTCCTCATGGGTGGAAAGTAGGGTTGCCAGGTCCCTCTTCACCAGCAGTGGGAGGTTTGGGGGGCAGAGCCTGAGGAGGTGGGCTTTGCGGAGGGGAGGTACTTCAATGCCATAGAGTCCAATTGCCAAAGCGGTCTTTTTCTCCAGGTGAACTGATCTCTATCAGCTGGAGATCAGTTGTAATAGCAGGAGATCTCCAGCTAGTACCTGGAGGTTGGCAACCCTAGTGGAATGTATGGAATGTAAAATGCACAAGAGTTTAGAACGCACAATATTTTCTTCTCAGAAGCATTAAACTTGAATGAAGTTTTCATGCTTATCATGCAAAGTTGGTTTATTATATACATCTCAAACAACAAATTAATTTGCATTTACATACATATAAGACCTTCTGCATAAACATAAAACTAGTATTCCTGTTGATTAATTTTAAATATCTCATTTTTACGGTTCCAATTTTAAAAACATTGCTGTTATATAATTGCAGTCCATGACTGCAGTTCGTATAATCTGTAGCTTGCTTTTATTCTTGCTTACTAGACTTCCAAAACAGAACAGAATTAAGTTCAGAAAGTCCTACACTACAGTTTCCAGCAGAACAGATCATTTTGGAAACTATCCTTTTTATATAGTACTGTAACTACTATTCTTCCAGATATTTTTCCTCGTAGGACAAGGTGAAATGAGAAAGAAGGAGTTCACTGTGACAGGGAAAGCTCTGAATTTAGAATCTGGTTTTATTAAAATGCATTATTCAGATTAATGAGGATGTTGAAAACATCTTCATCAAATTACTGCTCTTGAATGTGAATAGGAGATGTTAACTCAGCGCACACTGTTTCAATGAATTTATGTGAAACAGAGACAAGAAGTGCAGAAGAGTTAATCAGGAAAGTAGGTATCTTGTAACACATCAGTAACCTCTTCATTTTAGAAGACTAAAGTGCAATCCCAAAGATAAAAGCAGCAAAAAAACGTATAGACAATGCAAACACAGACTATGCAAGTTCCAACATGAACCCCAAAAGAAATATTTGTATCTATTGTGGTGGTCAAAATGTTGCATTATGGAGAATATTATCCTTAGGGATGTTACCAAATTTTGCAGCCCCAGCATTTCAAATTGAACAACTTCATTTCAATTTGGTTTCTCCTTGAACGAATCAAACCCATCAGACTTTATTTTTGCTCCGTTTTGTTTACTTGCACCAAAATTTTCCCATTAAAAATGCACTTTCAACATTATCTCAGCATTTATTTGGCATATAAATGGGAAATAACTTTTGAATATTGTGTAGTATATTAATTGAACAAAAATGACATAAAATGAAGATAAAATAGCACAAAAGAAAAAGCAATCAGGAATGCAACAAGTATGGGCAAAATGAAATGGTTTGCAACCACAATATATTGGGGGGGGGGACGACGACCAAAAAGGTGTATTCATATATCCCTAATTAAACTACACAATTGCTGATGTTTGTATCTCCAGCATCTTTTAAGCCCTGTAAGCCCTTAAGAAGTAAAAAATGTTCCTAGCTTTTTTGTACTAAAATCAGTGGGATTTAGTAGTGGTTTGGCTGGACTGAGCTCTTCCTTAAAAGGGAGAGTACTGGGCATCATGTTGCATGGCCTTTTTGTATCACATCAGAATAGGGTTGCCAATAGGGTTGCCAGCCTCCAGGTACTGGAAAGTAGACACCACTGTGCACAAATCACAATGATTAGAAAATCAGCACAGGAGCGATCAATTATTGCAAAAGTGCAAAAACTCTATTAAGGTGCTACAACATAAACACAATACAGTCCTAATAATAAACAACCTACAATCTAATATGACATATGAATCAGTCCATTCAGCATAACCATGCATCCAGCTATGATTCAGTCCATGCAATGCTTATTGGCATCCAAACAGGTAAGAAATCTCAACTCTGTACTTGTTTAGTATTCTTCTTATTCACTGTAGACTTTCAGCAAGGTGCCAAGAAGAGACATCCACAGAAGAAGGGGATATGGCCGTTTCGGATTCTTCTTCAGCCCCACTTCCAATCAATATGATGCTCTAAAATATCAGTATCAGGTCCATATATAAAGGTACAAGTAAAGAGAGTTTATTCTTCTAAGTTCCAGCTCAGGGATAATCAGCTGAGTTCCCCCATGGGATACTGATTCATATGTCATTGGACTAATTCATGTGTCTTATTAAACTGTTCGTTGTATATTATTAGGACTGTGTATTGCATTTATGTTGTAGCACCTTAATAGAGTTTATGCACTTTTGCAATAATTAATCGTTCCTGTGCTGATTTTCTAACCTCCAGGTAATAGCTGGAGATCTCCTGCTATTACAACTGATCTCCAGCCGATAGAGATCAGTTCACCTGGAGAAAACGGCCGCTTTGGCAATTGGAATCTATGGCATTGAAGTCCTTCCCCTCCCCAAACCCTGCCCTCCTCAGGCTCTGCCCCAAAAATCTCCCGCCGGTGGTGAAGAGGGACCTGGCAACCCTAGTTGCTAACCTCCAGGTGGTGACTGGAGATCTCTCGCTATTAAAACTTACCTCCAGGTGAAGGAGTTCAATTCACCAGGAGAAAACAGTCGCCTTGGAATGGCATTATACCCCATTGAAGTCCGTGCTCTATCCAAACCCCGCCTTCCTCAGACTCCCTCCCCCCGCCTCAAATTGCCAGGCATTTCCCAACCTGGAGCTGGCAAACCTACATCAGAATGATCAGCAATAGACAACAGGCAAATATGTAAGAGTGTGCAACATACCGTATACACATATGTGGCTGTCATTGAAAAACAATTTACTTTTTAAAGGCTTCTTTTTGAGAGAGTTTTTTCAGGCATTCAACAGGGAACCTTATCCAAATTTCATCCAACCCTCTGGGCAGTTTCTCTGACTTCCCCATTGCCAGTTACTACTTCCTCTTTTTCTGAAAGTTT
The DNA here is from genome assembly GCF_029931775.1 of Euleptes europaea. Classification (NCBI taxonomy): domain Eukaryota; kingdom Metazoa; phylum Chordata; class Lepidosauria; order Squamata; family Sphaerodactylidae; genus Euleptes; species Euleptes europaea. The sequence continues at coordinate 40,850,992 of NC_079323.1, forward strand.
ATATTTTCCTGGTTGGAAACACCTGTTTTTTTAAAAAAAAAAATCACATGCTGCCACATCTCAAAACTACAAATGTTTTTCTTCCTTGAGGATTTCAGAACTGAATCAGGAGGGAAGAAAAAAAAAATACAATACCTTTCTCCCCTGCAGGAAATAATTTCTGCAGAGCATGGAATTGTAGTTTTTTCTGCCTTTTGATTCAACTCACAATACAAAGAAAACTACAGATTTGGAGCTTTCTGACAGGCAATGAGGCTGTTAGGAATAGCCAGCATAAAGTTCCCTTTCCCTTTATCCCTTAGAAGCTCCTTGATCCATTGATCAAGATCCTTGATCTTGATGAGCGTAAATCTAATGTTTGAGGGATATAAGGACTGAAATAAATCTTGCCACTGACAATGTAGCCTTTGGATCCCTGTCACTTAATTAAAAAGGCATTATGTCAGAGACAGAGGCATTAGATTTATATATTAAAAGGGGAGAGATATAACGTGATCACAGTTCCTCATAAAAGGTGCAATCCAAGAGGGAATGAGCTAATGAATCAATAGAGCCAGAAGAGCAAGGACAGGTCCTGTCTGGGTATGGTATGTTCAAAATCCTGTCCTGCATAACCATTGAAGGGTTAGCATTCAGTCTAGCTAAACATAAGGAGCATAAAGTTCCAGCATAGTACTGTTTCTAAAATTCAGTTTTTTAGATATAGCCATTGATTCCTCTTGTTGTTGTTTTTCTCTTTTTAAAAAAAAGGGATTCCTCTTTGATTTCTCTTTGATTTCTCTCTGATTTCCCTGTGAAGAGAAATCAGTGCACCCTTTGTAACTCTAGTCCTCGCATTTATTTCACTTTACACACCACATGGTGGTGCTCCAACAGGAGTACAGGAAGATTTGGGAAGACATTGTCTGCCTCTAAGCAGCTATAGAATGATATTCTGAAATTCTGAAGGCTTTAAGAGGGGAGTGGACATATTCATGGAGGAAAGGGGTATTCATGGCTACTAGTTAAAATGGATACTAGTCATGATGCATACCTATTCTCTCCAGGATCAGAGGAGCATGCCTATTATCTTGGGTGCTGTGGAACACAGGCAGGATGGTGCTGCTGTAGTTGTCTTGTTTGGGGGCTTCCTAGAGGCACCTGGTTGGCCACTGTGTGAGCAGACTGCTGGACTTGATGGGCCTTGGTCTGATCCAGCAGGGCTTTTCTTATGTTCTTATGTTCTTATCTCACCAAGAGATCTCAAATTACATACAAATCTGCATTTTAAGATCCAATTTTAAAGTAAAGGTCTATCTTTTGATCCCCCCAATGCATGAGCAAGAGCCCACTTCTAATTTACTACCAGGAAATTTTATTTCCTGTGTTGTACCCCTTTAAAAAAAGAGTAGAGTTGGGAATCAGTTCTGCCTAAAGAAATACTATTATACTAATATACAGGTCTAACGGCAATTGTAGTCATTGAATTGTATCCAGTTTCAAAGTGGACACTGAACAATCCCCCCCCCTCCGACTTTTACTTTGAACAGCAAAATAGACCACTGATGAAAGAGGATTTATCCAATTATTATCAGCCAAGTAGCTTTAACTTCCTTCAGATATCCACTAGCAAGATATAAAATGACACTTCCCGGACACATCACTAGCACAATAGGGTCTTTATTGATTTTCATATCATGTTTTTCAGTCTGAGATGACTCTCTTGAGGACTTCACTTCCCAGCAGGAAAAAAATTGCCTTTTCTATGTTTGAATTCAGGTCTATTAATGCATCCCTAGCTGGAGACAGTGTCATTTTCATTCTATTCCTTTGTAGTCGATGTGTCTACACCTTGCTGGCTCAGTATCCTAATGGATGCTAGGGTTACGGGTCAAAGTATGGAAACAAAAAAACAAAATAAAAATACTTACTCTGAGAATCAATAAGATAAATTCTTAACACTTGTTTGAAGGAGAAAATATGCAACCAATGAGGTGCCCAAAGAGCATTCAAGTAAAACTATTTGGTATTGGGAAGTACAATGAGGAGGGGAAAAATGAGTTATATTATTTGGCATGCATAACTGCTGTCAGGAAAAATCATTGCTGAAACAATAGATCTTACACTTTTTGATATGTCATTATTAAGACTTCCAAAGAAACAAAGACAAAGCCTTTTCATTGTGTAATTTAAATGCTGAGTGCCAATTTGATAAGTCAAATGAATATGTTCAGTGAGAGGCATTTAGCAAAAAGGGATTATTTGACATTGACCATTCCCCTGGATTCACATGAGTGCACATTGAATCTGGCCCAAACACCTCTAAACTGCAAGAGCAACAGAGATGGGCAGAGATGGAGACTTTAAAAATAAAGCCATCACCTTGAAGAAAATGGGCATCAACATAGCTATACAACTACAGCCATCCACATTACCCAGTACTGTATAATGAAACTTTGCACATTATTTTACCTGGGTTATCAATAGATAGAGTTATATGCTTGGATCTTGATGAATTTCTCACCACCTCCCTTCTGCCGCAGCCCAAAACGACCTCCTGAAATCCTTCTCCTGAAGAATGGCAAGCCTTGGGAAACAGCATGGGGGGTGGGGGAGTTAAAAGTCTGCCATGGGAGGGGGGAGAAGTGAAAATCACCCCCCAGCTCTTTTGAAAGATAATGGCACCAAATTCATGCAGCAGGACATAGTCCTCCCTCTAATCTGAAGTCCCCCCAGATCCTGGTCCATCACTCTAACCACTACTCCACAATGGCTTATCATTTAATTAATTAATTCAATTTGTAATTCCTTGTGTTTCTACCAACGGGAGATGAGGAGCCCTTCCCTTTTTTGAGAGAAGAAATGTTATGGCTGTTTCTGGTGAAGGCAGGATCATAGAAGAGTTGGAAGGGGCCATACAAGTCATCTAATCCAATCCCCAGCTCAATGCAGGATCAGCGTAGAGCATCCCTGACAAATGTTCATCCAGCTGCTGCTTGAAGTCTACTGGTGAGAAAGAGCTCACCACCTTCTAGGCAGCCAAGTCCACTGTTGAACTAGTCTTACTGTAAAACAAAAAGGCCTAATGTCCAGCCAATACCTTTCCATCCATAATTTACATCCATTATGAAAGTGAAAAGTGACCATCAGTTTGCAATAATGGATGTAAATTATGGATGGAAAGGTATTGGCTGGACATTAGGACTCATTCATTCACACAATGGCCAAGTGACTCTTATGGGACTGGGCCAAGTCACTGCACACCTGCACAATGGCCAAGTGAGTTGGATGGGCGCCCTTGAGTCATTCATGCAGGGCAGTGGTGAGAAGTTAGTGCCCAGTGGGCAATGCTCAAGTTGGCTGTGGGTCCTGTCCTGGTCCTGGGTGTGCTGCCTTCTACTCAAAGCTGCCCAGTAAGCTTTGCTGCCCAGTAAAAGCTTAATCAACTAGCATAATTGGTTAACCAGTAGATGGGTCACATCTAAGCTTACACGTTACCTATTCTTAGATACTGAGGAGTGAAGGCAGTATGGTATAGCCCGACCTCAGAACCTAAGCAGGGTTGGTACTTGGGAGGCCATCAAGGAAGACTCTTCAGAGGAAGGCAATGGCAAACCACCTCAGCTTCTCACTTGTGTTGAGAGTCCCTTGCTGGGGTCAACATAAATTGACTGTGACAGCACTTTATACACGCTTTATTGAAATTCCACTTCTCCTGGAGAAAATGGCTGCTTTGGGAGGATGGTTATCTCAGCATTTTATTGCAACTACTTATTTCCTCTTCTTTCATTAACTTAATATTACCACCTTTTTTTCTGCTAAGGACTCTATATCTTTTAAGTGATGCATGTCAGGAAGAAACTCAACCAATCTGGCTTTTTCATAGAAAATCGATACAGTGAAGAGAAACAGTACCAATTTAATTTCTACCTGTCATAAAGTTGTGACAGTCATAGAGCCTCTGCCCGAGGTAAGAAAAGGTGGTCACCCTATGCCAGTCATTGATGAACTGATTTTGCATATGTGCCCCTTACCCAAATTTCCCCTTTCTCATATTTTCTCACAAATCTACAGCAAATACCTTTTGTTTGCAGAGACTTCACCTTGACAGGAATGTCAAGGGCTTATAAACTTACAACACATCATTATTGTTTCCTCTTTCAAGCCAAGGCAGCAATTGAACCACAGCTTTCTAGTTGTACTACTCTAAGTGGGTTGAGTGCTTTGACCCTATGTTTCCATGCTCTAATGTTCTGTCAGCTCAAACTATGGCATTATGACTTTTGTTTTCACAGAAACTGGGGAGGTGTCACTGCTCTTTCAAAATACGCAGCCTCTTTGACACAACTTGCCATCTGTACCATAAAATTCTATCTGGGATATCATAATAAATAAATCCACCATTTCTGACGATACAAAGGTTGAACATATCCTCGAGGTTGCAGTCTCAGCACCTAACATCACATCAGCAGCTTCATTTATAAGCAGTGACAGGATTTAAATGCTTGACCTTCATGAGTCAATAAGAAACGCAGCTAGCCTCATGACTATCTGGAACTTGATTGCCCCTTGCTAAGGCAGATTTAATGCATCAACCACATTCATCAGCAGAAATAGTAGATAGTCAACATTAAGTCTGAACACACCAATCTCCATTCAGTCTTCTGGGAATGAAGGCCTGTTTTCTTGGGGGGGAATGAATAGGGCCAGATTTAAATTATCTGTAGTTTCCACCTCCCATAAGTCTAAGTTTTGTACTCCATAGTGCTTATAAAGTATATTTGGAAAAGAAAAAAAAGACTAATTCTTATAGATTTTTTTATTATTAGTAAGTAATGGTGTATTACTTAGTCTTTAGGCCACTAAATATATTCACTGATCCCTCATTTAACTTTCTCTTGTGCCAAATATAAGGCTCTATCTTGTCTTTAACTTGGCACTGCAGGGAAGTAATTCTCTCCTGAGAAAAGCAAAGGCATAGAGACTCCCCACCACCACAGCTTTAAACCTGGCATATTCAAATCAGTATACTGGTTTACTTGGCCAGGAGCTGGCCTTATGGTTCCCTCTGAGTTCCCGATTGGTCAATGGATCCATGAGAATCAATTAGCCAGGCCTGTCAATCTTTCTTCATTTCTATGGAAGAAGGAATAAAAGGAGAAAAAAAATCAGGGACTCCCTCAGATGGAGAAATGTAATAGCTACCAAGCTACCAGCAAATGAGTAACTCCTTTCTGACTACTATATATTACTCTTCCTACACACTTGACACTGAGAGACACTGTCCTTCAGTGTTACTCCTCTGAAGATGCCTGCCACAGTTGCTGGTGAAACGTCAGGAAAGAAAATTCCAAGACCACGGTTACACAGCCCGGATAACCTACAAGAACCAAAGAGTAACTCCTTATTTACCCCTATTTAGAACCAGGCCTATATGATAGCATGAATCTATGTTTTATATGTATATAAGCAGGAAAGCCACGAGATTTGTGGCAAGGATCACCTCTCCCCTCACTCACCAGCCTGGCCACTTGCTGGCCATCTCACCTACCTCCATAAACCTGATTTTTTTTTGGTACGGCCCTAGACATGAGTTTACACCACTTAAGCCACAGGTTGGCTACCCCTGGACTTGTGTACCATCACGAGTTTCTGTGCTAAAGTTTCAACTGGTCTATGGCAGAGATTGTTTATTTATAAGATTGTAGGTTGACATGGCAAGATGAAAACTGACACAGAAGAAATAATGCTGCTAATGGTGGATGCACGCTGATCTGATAAGAGCGCTGGAGCATGCTGTGAACAGACACTCAAGCAGCAGTTGGATTTTGGCAGTAGAAGATGAAGGGGAAAGAGCTAGGGGGAGGCACTGGGTCTGTTGGCTACCTCTGGTATATTTGGTACCTGAACTAAAGTGAGACATGAGAATAAGCAATAGAGTATAGATTAGTGTTGTATTTATATTTGATTTTCACACTGTTTCTTTATCTGCTTATGAAAAATAATAATGTTCAAATTGGTTTAATCCTTGAATGTGATGTGACTGTATCCCATTTACATAAGTGGGGGGCACTGAGGTGATAAGACTCCAAGGTACAATAGAACACTATGGTGTAGTGGTTACAGTGTTGGATTAGGATCAGGACAGCCAGTTTTGAATCCCTATTCTGCTAAAGCTCATTGGGAGACTGCTGTTGTGAGGCTAAAGAACAATATTGTAAGCACTTTGCATCCCCAGTTGTGGAGAGAAATGGGTATAAATATTTAAATGAATTTAGGCATGCTGATATAAAGATTGTATACTAGGATCATTAAAGTTTAGCTGGGGGAAGCCTAATGTTACTGGTATGAAGGATTGCCTTCATCATTCATCATCTATCAAACTGTACAAAATCAACAGTGCTTATGTTTAAAGGCAGAGAGAGGTTAATCCCTCTGTTTGCTACAAAATATGGCCATTGAGCCACACAGAAGGCAGTCAGTTCAAACTGTTTTGGAGTCTTTCTCCCAAATGACCCAGTGATTATCGACAATGACCTTTGATAGAGCCCTATAAAGATGCTGCTACAGACTAACACAGCTACCCATCTGGAATGAGTATCTCATCTATAGATCGGACAGATAAGCAGAGCGGCACAGAAGAAGGTCGAGCATTACTAAAATCCAAGCTTTCATGAATATGCAAAGTATGTTTTGGCAGTTTAAGCTAAGCACTGTTTAGTGTTATTTTTAAGCAGGAAAACAATCAAATGGATGTGTGTATATGTAATACACTGGACCTGCTTCTTAACTTATGTTTTCATACCATGTAAGTTCTTCCATATCTAAGGATGTTGTTAGCCGAATTGCTCTATTAATATGGGGAATTAGCTAAGCAATCAGTAACTTATGTATTTATAAAGCGGGGTTGCACTCAACTATACCAGAATCCGTTTAATGAGACCTTGAATAAAGACAGACAATGGATTCCAAATTAAATAGTGTTTATGTCTTTTTCATTCAAATCAATGATGCATACAATCATACAGAGAAATCTAGGAAATTCAAAAAGAGAGGAGTACAGGTACAGTTGCCAACGTGGCAGGAGATCATTGACTGGGATATATTTACCTTCCTTTCCTTCCTTTCCTTTCCTTTCCTTTTATCCCTTAGAAGCTCCTTGATCAATTGATCTTGAGCAGCATATATCTAGTGTTGGAGGGATATAAGGACTGAAACAAATCTTGCCACTGACAATGTAGCCTTGGGGTCCCTATCACTTAGTAAAAAAGGCATTATGTCAGTCACAGAGGCATTGGATTTGTATATTAAAAGGGGGGAAATATATATTTACCTTCCAGATGCGGTGTTGTCCAAATTCACGTAGACTAAGACAGATTGAAAAGTAAAAGCCGAGATGGGGGCAGGGGTTCCTGTAGACTTGACCAGCAAGGTGGGAGGGAGCGTGGTTAGGCTGCGCAAAACCAAACCAACAGAGTAACGGCAAAGGTGCCAGGAAAGACCTAAGGTGTCATAATGGGCAGGGGGCACCCCAGATATACTGTTTCTCTGGGGGCGGGGAGAGGGATTTCACCCCTCCTAGGTTCCCAGGTGACAAAAGGTGACAAAAGGATTAAGCTGTGGCTACCGGGGTGGGGTAGTGAGAATTTGGAAATTATTCTGATTCTGATGGCTTTTGCAACCCGGGAGGAACTGGATATTCTCTGCTGAAGTGATTAACGTTCAGGAACAAAAGGCGTGATCTGTGCAAATGTCCAGGAATTGCTGGAAGTCCGACTCATCGCTGTTATCAGGATCGCTGCTGATTTCCCATTAAGCGGTGGATGTTGCAATGGGAGGGGGGTGTTGGCACTGGCTACGTGACTGCATGCTTTTCATGACATGGCTGCGACTGGAACAGGCTTTGCACAGGAACATGGCTTCCCTCTGGTTCACTGGAGGCTGCCCTTGCTTCTGTTTCCAGGCTGCGGGATTGCACGGGGCTCGCAAGAGCGGCCGTGTCAATTTCAAACGGACCACGCAGCAACCGCCCAGTAGCGTTTGGAGCGGGCGTGCAGCTGGAAAGTAGTCTTGTGCCTGCATAGTGGGTTGCCAGGTCCAGTCTGGGAGTTTTAGGCAGGCCCGTATGCTATCAATGGTCAGTTTGTTTCTTTTCATAATTGCTAATGTTGTTGTAAATGGTTTCTGTACTCTGGTATTTGCTGTTGGTTTAGTAGAATAATCTGTATTGTATTTTAATGCAATTTATGCAGTATTCATATAGACAAGGTGCATAGTTTATGTGTGTGTCTGTTTGTATGAACACAATGTCAGCTGCTGAGGAACCAGCAAGGACTTGTGAGGAGGGCACCTCACTTTCTCCTGTATCCCATCCCCCCATTATTACCCTCATCCTGGCAACCCCACATATACTCACCTTTCCTTTCTCCCTTCTCTCCTTCCCACCCACCAACAAACCTACCTTTTATCTGCCCTGCATCTTCAGCTATATTTATGATATATTTACTTAATTTATACCCCACCTTTATCTATAATGAAGACCCAAAACAGATTACATCATTCCCTTCTCCATTTTATCCTCACAACAATCCTGTTAGGTAATTTAGGCTGAGAGTATGTTACTGTCCTAAGGTTTCCTAAAGAGTAGGGAGTCAAACTTGTTCTCCCAGATCCTAGACTGAAACTCTAACCACTACAATACACTAGGTTTTGTGGGTGTTCTTGAACAGCAACAAGCAACAGGGCTTGGGTGAGTCGTGAAAGTCACGTAACAAGTCACCCATGGTTGCTTCCAAACATGTCCCTGATGAGTTATCTCTCAAAGAACCATAAGAATGGCCCTGCCTTTTATTGATAGAAACCAAGACTTGGAGGCTGGCTAGCAACAGCCATTGAGGACACTCATTTCTTAAACCTACAGGTGCTGCATCTATCATTTGGGGAGAGGTTAACCTCCCATTTTTATTTTTAGATTTCATATTTTTATGCAAACTTGGTTTCTAGAAAGATCTGCCTTGTCTGTCCCTCAGTCCATTCTCAGTATATAAGTACCCACAGATTTGGCCATGTTGTGAACCAGATATATTGATGATTCTGGGCGATCTCCAGGTCCCACCTTGAGGTTGGTAACCCTACAGAGAAGGGATGTTTGGGTCATCATATTTGTTTGGATTTGGCGGCATTGAAATCAACAGCAGGGCCTTGTTTGTTCTTTTTGTGTGTGTGTGAGGAAAGCATCGATATAAAAGTCTGGCAATTTCCCTCACCAGCCGTTGAGCCTGGCAGCCAATTGTTGCTCCAAGAGCAGTCAGACTTACCCAAGAGAAGCTTCCTGGCCCACATATTGCTGGTGGCCAATAGTAAGTTGGTGATGCAGCTGAGTGCTGCAACACAGGCTGGGATAGCAGCCAGGTCTCTAACAGGTGGAGAAAACGGGAGACAGCTCTACAGTCGGGATTGCCAAGACAAGCCAAGATTCAGTGATCATTTGCAGGCCAGTCCTAGTTTCACTATCTGCAATTAACATAAGCCATGTTTTCCCATTATACCAAATATCCAGGCTGGAGGTGGGGAGCAATGATTATATTTTACCTAAAACTTTGGTCAATGGCCTAAGATGTAGTTGCTGAGCCTAATGAATAACCTAGTCATGTTTTCTCTTTTATCCTATTGAACACATCTGATGGCAGAATTGATCAGCTGCACAGATGGCAATCATCTTGGTATTATACCAGATGCATTAATTCTGAGAATTTTGGAAAAGAATTCTTGGTTAATTAGTTATTTCTTGTAATACAGGATGCCTTGGTGCAAATGTATTTGATCATATTATGAAAGGCTTAGGGAAACCTGGTTGCTCTTTATTCACAGTGGCAATTATAAATATAATTGGTGTGCACCATGTAAAATTTGATTTAAAAACATCTAGCACAAGTCCTCTGGTAGGACTTTTGTTGTTGTCTGTTCAAGAATAAACAGAAAGGAGTATGTGATCAATTACTGCACATGACACATTATAAATACAAAATAATTGGAAGAAAACCTCTTTCTTTTTCTTCTCTGCTAATCAAAAGGCACAATCCAAACTCTTAAAGAACCACCAAAAGGCAGAGAGGGAAGCAAATATTTTTGTATCAACTCTGTGGAAATGAACAGCGGTTACAACTGAAGAACCACCAATGCCTTCTTCCCTTGCGCTTTCCAGTTCAACCCTTTTGCCCGAGGAAGTCTCCTGGCTCACAGGCTTGATGTCAATCCTTGATTGTGTTTTGATGTTTCTGCAGATCCACGATTGAGTTCAATTTTCAGCAGCCAAAACAGACATTTGTCATCTCATATGCATCAGATTTCCTATGGCATACTGCCTCCTTAATCATGCAGACGAGGGGGAGCCTGACAAAGCAAGGGGTCCGGAAGGCAAGCCACTGCGACCCGGCAAGGCTAGTGTCACATGTAATTACTATTATTTATAAGGATCACTGCTGTTGCTGCACACCAGTTTGACTGCACCAGAGTGTTTAAGTAAATATTTGCACGCAACATGGAGCGGTTCAGAGTGATTTGTCTATGGCCACAGTCCCCACGCCATGAAATATTCAGCGCACGAAATCTCTCCAGTGATGCAGAGTGGTGGTTTTCACTCTGATTTGATTAGCAGTGATGATTCTTTCATGAGGTGTGACTGTCCTCCCGGATTAGCATCAGCCCCGTTTCTCTGCAGCAGTCACGGAAGGATGGAGCTGAGAGCCCAGTAGCCAATGAGCACATTTCAAATCTCCCATCTTCTTACCCCTTTCTTTCCTGATCCGTAGATTTTCTTTCTCCCTTAGTTAAAGTCCAGATTCATCAGAAATTACCATAAACACAAAGTCTCAAAGTGAAATAACAACGGAAAAGCTATCAGAAATGAGAGATTCAGCTGAGTTTTATTAAAATAAATATGGGTTTTGCCACTGATTCCAGTGAGATAGATGTGGATAGCCAGAGGCATTTAATTTAAATTAAATCTTAACCCATTTTGCTTTTTCAAACAGAACAGCTTCCCATTTAAGAGTCAGGGTCCGAGACAAATAGTCCACTACTTATGAAACAAGGCAGCTAACTGCAAAACAGGAGGGAAGGAAATAACTGCCTCCTGTTTTCTAAACAGAACAGCTCATGAACCAACACAACAGGTGTCCTGCTTTCCAAACATAACTCCACATGATAGAAGAATGAAGGAATGATGCTATCTTTTTCCTGCTCCCTAAAATAGACCAGCTGACTTGCAAAAAAAAAAAAAAAAACAGGAGAGGGAAAAGGTTAACTACCTCTTGCTTTATACAGAGAACATGTCATTTAAAAACAATGAAGGCAAGGTCAATTGCTTTCTTACCGGGTCCTATACTCCATTTTAACTGAGAAAATGCTTGTATGTTTACTTTTCAGTATAACTGTTTTTATAACTTAGTTGAAAAATGAAGCCATGGGGGGTGAGTAAATTAGAGTATTGGACCAGGTCTGGGGAGAGCTAGCTCGAAATTCTTACTAAGCCAAAGAGCATACTGGGTGGCCATTAAAGTTGCCAGATCCCTCTTCACAACCAGTGGGAGATTTTTGTGGCGGAGCCTGAGGAGGGCGGGGTTTGGGGAGGGGAGGGACTTCAATGCCATTGAGTCCAATTGCCAAAGTGGCCATTTTCTCCAGGTGAACTGATCTCTATCAGCTGGAGATCAGTTGTAATAGCAGGCGATCTCCATCTACTACCTGGAGGTTGGCAACCCTAGTGGCCATGGACCAGTCATTCTCTCTCCTAGTCTGCTCTGCAGTCTTGATGTGAGGATGAAATAGAGGTATGGAGAATGATGCATGCCACCGTGAATTTCTTGATAGAAGGGTGGGATAAGGATAAAGGAATCTGGGGATAATAAAACATGGGAGGGCTTTCAACTTGAAGGTAAGGGCAGTTGCGAAGGTGCTGAGTTGAAGGTGAACACAACTTTGTAACTGGGAATTTAAAATTAGGGGTCCTGGTAAATAATTAGGTTATGCATGTAGAAGAGGCAGTCCTGTAATAGGCCAATCTTATTCACATTTTCTCACATGTAAATTAGACTTTCTGCCAAATAAGCATGCACAGGACTGAAGCCTTGCAGCATAAATGTAGAACTGAAAGAAAAATATATTTAAAAGGTGAAATATGGACCAAAAAACCCCACCTTTTATCAAATATTGATTATTAATGAGATTTATACTTTGCCTTTCTACCTTCATCAAGGCTTGCAAGGTGGCTAACAGATTGAAAAACACTAAATCCAACTCCCCCCAATCCCCACACATTGTTAAAACAATGAAAACTAAAGCTAAAATACAGATATGGAAATATAAAAAAAAACAATGAAAACATAGAACAGGAAGGCGGGCTCACTGAGGGAATGCCAAATGAAACAGTAAGATCTTCACCTGCTGGCAGAAGATGGCAACAGAAGAGGAAAGACAAGTATCCCTGGGGAGAGACAGCACATTCCTGAGCTCTAAGGGCAAAAGCCCGTAGGAGGCCAGGAAGGTGCTGCGTCGGCATTAGGGCCCCCCGCGCTGGCGTCTGGGCTACTTACGCTGACATTAGTGGCCCCAACACCGGCAGGAAGGCCCGGACACCGGGACGCCGACGGGGCCTTCCGCCAGTGTCCCACCGGTGTAAAAGCCCATGCCGGCGTCCCAGGAGGCATCCCGGAAGGTGTTCCTAGGATGTTCTGGGGGGAGGGGCTGACATTAGGCAGCCTCCTTTCCCCGTTCGCCCCGTGAATGCCGGCGCGGAGAAGAGCAAGGCTGCTTTTTAGCAGGCGCAGCCTCCCTTTTCTCTATGGGCCAAAAAGGCCCTGTTTTACCAAAAAAGGCTGCTAAAAGGCTTTTTGTTTTGTTTTTTGGAGTGCGGGGAATGGCTTTAGGAGGTGGTGCGCCAGCGCCTCCTCCCTACCATTCCCCCACGCCGAATCTCAAGAATGCCCTGAGAGTTCCAGAGTTTTGGTGCCGCAACCAAGAAGACCTTCAGAAGGCAGCGGCACCTGAAGCAGGCCTTGGAAGATGACTGCAGTGGTCAGGCACACGCACAAGGGTTTAGGTGGTACTTCAGGTTAACATTATCACCTTGAGTTTTTCCCAGAAATATATTGGGAGCCAGAGTAGATGGGCCAAAACTGGATTGAAAAGTCCCTATGACCCACTCCAGTCAACATCCTGGCTGCAACCTTCTTCAGTCTTATAAGCAGATCTAAAATTAGATTGGAAAGGATCCAAACAATCTGCTTCATCCTGGATTTTCTGATGTTGTCCAGCCACCACCTATTCAATCACCTTGCTCAAGACTTTTGATACAGGCTTATAGTTATTGAAATTTCATTGGTCCAGCATAGACTCCTTTAATAGTGGATATTCCATAACTTGTTTCAAGGCTGGAGAGACAACCTCTACTCTCAAGGAGGCATTAACTACCTCTCAGACCCAGTCAGCCACCCCCCCACCCAGAAGATGTAAGTAGCCAGAAGGGCAAGGGTCATACAAGCATGTGATAGAACTCGAGCTTCCAAGGATCCTGTCAACATCTTCAGATAAAATAAATTAAGACATATCCCATCAATAGACTATTCAGCCCCCAGTGACATCTGACCCTGTCCCTGCTAATGTAGAATCCAATTTGGTACAGATGCAAGAGATTTTACCAGCAAAATGCTGAGCAAAATGGTCACACCAGGCCAGCAAGCAGTCTACTTCCTCCTGCTGGCCAAATTCAGGCAGATCTCTGACTGTCCAGAACTAGGGCTGTTGAATTAAAAAAAATTCAGTATAGTTCGGATTCGGCTGAATTCGGCCCGTTTAGATTCAGGATATGCTGAATTCCCACCGAAGTCCGAACTCCCCCGCTTCGGGTCCGTGCAATTCGGCGGGAATTCAAAGTTCGGGGGAAAAAATCGGCCAAATAAAGCCATTAAAAACACAACCGCACCTTTCCGCGGCTCTGGGGGGGCATTTCTGGGGGTAGAGGTCCCAAACTTTCAGCAGAGATTCAAAGGACGTTTCTTGAAAGACCCCCCAAGTTTTGTAAAGATTGGGTCAGGGGGGGCTGAGATATGGGCCCCGAAAGGGGTCCCCCCACCCTTAATGTGCCTCTGAGCAGAGCTTGCCACCCACGCACAAAGCTCCCAGCCCCAACAAACAGCTGAGAAGTTTGCAAAGCATTGCAACACAACTGCATAGCAACACGACTGCAGAGCAACACAACCTTGTAAGCAACACCTTTGCAACTGTGCAAAGCAACACCTGACACCTGGGAATTTGCAAACCATGGAAAGGGACAGAGGCAGCTAGCTATGCATAATGAGCAGGAGGGGTGGAATTTCCCCTTTTGCATGGGACTCCAAATGCATTCTTTAAGTCACCATTTGAAAACCAGTTTTGAGCAAGCATCCAAATAGACCTAATCGCTCTTATGAATGAGGGAAAACCTGAAGACACACAACTGAAACCCCCCCTCAAACCAGGGAGAGAGAGACTCGAGGGGGAACACACCCCCAGGCAGAACCCGCAAAAGCCCCCTTTGGCTTCCCCGCCCCACCCACAGAAACTGCTCCCTCCCCACACACACACACAGACTCTGCTTTCCCCACACACACACACACACAGGAGAAAAATTATAGATTAAAGCCCCCAAAGGGGTCTTACTGTGGCTGTCTTCTGTTCCATCAGGAGGGGCTGGGGAGGATTTGTAATCCAAGACGATTCCATTTAGGCATGGGACGTTTTGCTCTGGAGATGCATACAGGATCAGCTGATCCATTCATCCCAACAGGGAAAAGGGGAAAGCCCATATCTCGGGACCCCCTGACCCAATGTTTACAAAACTTGGGTGGTCTCTTAAGAAGGCTTGTCTGAAGCTCCACTGAAAGTTTGGGATCTGCATCCCCAAAAATGTGCCCCCTGCAGCCACAGAAAGAGAAAAGGGGGGAGCCAATATTTCTGCCCCCACTGAACCCATCTTTACAAAACTTGGGTGGTATCTTAAGAAGGATTGTATGAAGCTATGCTGAAAGTTTGGGGGCTGTATCCCCCAAAAAGCGCCCCCTGCAGCCACGTAAATGGAAAAGGGGGAGGGAAAATGGGTGGAGCCCATATCTTGAGACCCCCTGACCCAATGTTTACAAAACTTGGGAGGTATCTTAAGAAGGCTCATCTGAAGCTCCACTGAATGTTTGGGGCCTTTACCCCCAAAAATGCGCCCCCTGAAGCCATGGAAAGAAAAAAAGGGGGAGCCCATATCTCGGGACCCCCAGACCCAATGTTTATAAAACTTGGGTGGTCTCTTAAGAAGGCTTGTCTGAATATCCCCTGAAAGTTTGGGGTCTGTACCCCCAAAAATGCACCCCCTGCAGCCACAGAAAGGAGCGAATGTGCACAAGCACCCCCCCACACACACACACGAGGATTTCCCTCTCTCTCTCTCTCCCCAGCCGGGCCGCACATCAGCTGATTCCTCCAGTACTCAATCCTGACTGATTGGCCAGAAGAAGACCCAGCTTGGCCACCGATTGGCCAGGGAAGGAGAATGCTGCTTACTGACGGTTATGCTGCTTACTGACGCCCCGAATTGGCCGGATTTATTCGTGAACTCCCGAACTCGCTGAATTCGGCTCCCCGGTTGCCCGCCATTTTTGAGTTTGGTTCGTCTCGAACTAAAAACCACCGAATCAGGGGAAATTCGGCTGTTTTTCAGTTCGGGCCGAACCGAATCAACAGCCCTATCCGGAATGGCTCCACTGGCCAATACTATGTGGATGCAATGGTGGTGGGAAAGTACTGTTTCTTTGTTGTTTGTTGTTTAATTTTAAGGCAAAAATGTTAAGGCTCAATAGGCCAAATTCAGATTTATATTTGTAACTACCCTGTACCTATTAGCACTGAGTTAGCAAATTTCCCCCAAAATTCATGTTCATTCATTATTCACTTCAATCTAAGTATCAGCCTCAGCTACGTGGTTAAGGGACAGAAAAATGATCTAACTTAGAATATCTGTGCACATGCTGGATCAGAACATGCAGTTATTGCATTGGAATTAGCATTGTATGTAGCTAATATCTGTGTGCACTGCTTACAGTGGAATGTTCATTCAAATACATGTTTGAAGATAAGCATCTCTGGACAATTTACAATGCAACCAGTCATACTTAAATACTATATGAAGTCTTACTGGAATAGGATCAGGCCAATGATTTCTCCTGTCTTATTACTGTCACACAAACATAAAAGAGGCTAGTGTTTGTGGAGAAGCTGTTAAAAAGGAATATAATCAGGTTTGTTACATATTCTGCTATATCCCAAGATTTCAAAGTAGATTGCAATATATCCTTCATTCATTTTATCCTCACAACAGTCCAGTGAGATCAATAAGGTAGAAAGATAGTAGTAACTTGCCCAAGGCTCCATGGTAAGTTCTATGGCTTAGCAGGGATTTTCTTTAAAATCTTATGATAATAACATCAGACTTTATTTTAATAAAGTATGAATAAATGTAAGAATTGTAGGGGGAAAGCTATACTGTCAAGCAATATAACTAGTGGTTATTATAATTTTGAAAAGGAAAGTGTCACATTCTCCTCACCTAATCAGATAGTATATGAGAAGAATCTACAGCTTCTGAAGGCTTGATACCTTCTTTTGTCTAGGCTGATCTAACACAGTCCATGTTAGAGACCTGCATTTAAATGCTGCATACACCTGCCAGAATTAAGCCCATTTTTGGGCCTATTGATTTCAATAGGAGAATGAGCTCCACACATTTAAAGTTATCATTGCAATCAGTGACACTTAAATGTGCCTTAATGGATGGTATTACTGTGCCTTACTCTGAGTGTGTGTGTGTGTGTGTGTTGGAAGTCATTATGAATAGGGTTGCCAGGTGCCTGCTGGTGGCGGGCAAACCCCCGGCAATTTACCCCTTTGCCAGCCAACCACCTGAGGGTCAGCGGGCAAACGTGCACATGTGCATGGGGTTTAGAACCAAAGTTCTGCCTCGCGAGGGGCCTTATACCTCTTCGTTTGAGTGGTAAAGGTCCGCTTTACCACTCAAACAAAGAGGTAACTAAGAGGTAAAGGCCCTTTGCGAGGCGGCACTTCCCGTTCTAAACCAGAAATGACGCACGACCGTCGGTGCACGCGCACTCGCACATGCACTTTCAGACAAAGCCTCCCGCTGGAGGAGAGGAGGGACCTGGCAACCCTAATTATGAAGGACTGTATGGCAGAATAGTAATTTTTTCACTCATCTTGCACTGGTAACTCTTGTCCAGAAACAATCTGTTGTACATGGATTGCTCTTCACAATGCAGCACCTCCTTAGGGGTAGAGAATTAAGTAAAGGCACATTTCCCTACCCCACCCCCACCCAACTGATATATCATATCATATCTGGCAGTGCTGATATTTGCTCAATAAGGTGTATCCTGGCTCTGAGCTGAGTGGCTCGCAGCTCACTGATGGCAGTGAATATCTCTGGATGAAATACATTTTATATAAACAAATAAAAAGACACGTCTAAGATCAGAATTCAAAATACAATGAGCTATAACTATCATTAACACAGCATGAGCACAATCTATCAGAAGATCAAAATCAAAAGCTGAGTAAACTGATATGCCTGATTGTACATTTCAATGCAAAAATATCAGAGGCACATTCCGTTTTTAGCATGAGCATTGAAAACAAATCCAGCCTTATACTTTTGGATGAAATTATATGCAGCATTTAATAATTTGATGTTCAAAAAGAACATTTCATAGAATTCTACTGGGAAAGTGTGACCAATCTACAAATTTTTGCTTATGTATACATTCAGCAAAAATTCCATAATTTTTTTCAACCTTTTCCCCACAGGAAAACACAAGACTTTTAGTGTTGGAAGGATCATTTACTTTTATTTTTATACAAATTTCGAAAGCCTGGTTTAGATAATTGTTCTGAGTGTAGAAAGGAACAAGGGCAGGAAATCTACATTTCTTTTAGCCACCAATCCAGCATACCGGCCCTTTCTCTAAAGCTAGTGGATACCATTTGGAAAGAGACATAAACCCCCATACGCAAACTAATTATTGCCCATAGTAAGCATTGTCACCTCCAGTGGGTAGAGACATTTGGAAATTGGGGGGGGGGATCTGGAAAGGGTGGAGTTTGGGAAGGAGAGAGATCTCAACAGGGACACAGTACTGTGAAGTTCACCCTCTGAAGCTGCCATTTTTTTCTAGGGGAATTGATCTCTGTAGTCTGGAGATCCGTCATAATTCTGAGAGAAGTTCAGGCCCCACCTGGAGGATGGCAAGACTATGACATAACACATCATTTCAACCAGCCCTAATTAAAAAAAAATGTGTTACAAAACATGTAACCCGCATCTTTGAAACATCACTTATTCATACAAATGTCTTCATTTTTCAAGACAAAAGATGTCCGGCCATACACAATGGCTTGGATTCAAAGTAGAGCCAGCAGAAATTAGTAAGTGCTTTCCTTTCCCCCATCTTCTGCTGCAGCTCATTGTGTCCTCACTAGGGCTGTTGAAAATTTTTTTCGGTAGAATTCAGATTTGGCAAAATTTGGCCCGTTTTAATTTGGGAAATGCTGAAGTCCGAACTCCCCCGATTTGGATCTGTGCAATTCGGCATAAGATTTGGAGTTCGGGAATAAATTCGGCCGAATAAAGCCATTTAAAGCACATTTGCGGCTTTCCGCGGCTCCGGGGGGGCATTTTTGGAGGTAGAGGTCCCAAACTTTCAGGGTAGCTTGAGGAGACCCTTCTTGCAAGAACCCCCAAGTTTTGTAATGATTGGATCAGAGGGTCCCGGGCATGAGCCCAGCCGCTGCATGGCCCAGGGAGAGAAAGAAAAAGCATCTGTATGTGTGTGAGAGAGATCCCCATGGGGGGGGTGTGCACATTTTTTTGTCGGCTTGACTTTCAGTCAGACCCCCAGCCGGGGTAATGGTACGGCCCAACTGCCGAGGCAACCAGACCCCCGGGCCAGGGTAATGGTATGGCCCAACTGCCGAGGCAACCACAACGGCCTTCTCCCAACTGCCGATATCTCATCTCCGATATCTCGGAACCCTCTGACCCAATCTTTACAAAACTTGGGGGTTCTTGCAAGAAGGGTCTCAGCAGTTGGTCCGTACCATTACCCCAGCCCAGGGGTCTGGCTGCCTCAGCAGTTGGGAGAATGCCGTTGTGGTTGCCTCGGCAGTTGGGCCATACCATTACCCCAGCTCGGGGGTCTGGTTGCCTTGGCATTTGGGCCGTACCATTACCCCGGCCAGGGGGTCTGACTGAAAGGCAAGCCAACAAAAAAAGTGCACCCCCCACGGGGATCTCTCTCACACACACACACAGATGCTCTTTCTTTCTCTCCCCGGGCAGCACAGCGGCCGGGCTCACACACTCACCCACGACAGATTGGCCAGAAGAAGACCCAGCTTGGCCACCGATTGGCCACGGGAGTATGCTCCTTCAGGGGCACCAAATTTGTACGAATTTATTCGGCATCTGCCTGAACTCACCAAGTTCAGTTCATCGTTTCCCCGCCTTTTTTTACTTCGGTTCTATCCGAAGTAGAAACCGCCAAATCGGGGAAAATTCAGCTGTTTTTCGGTTCAGGATGAACCGAATGGACAACCCTAGCCCTCACAACATCTAGGCATCAGAGGATATTGCAGGCTGGGTACAAAGTTGTTCTCTTTGTAGGAGTAGAAGCAGAGAACTGTTGAAACCAACATCACTTCTGTAGAAGAACTGCCCTTCTGATCACAAAAAAATAAATAAAAGTGTTTGGATCCAAGCCATTGAATCCAGAACATTGTTTTTTAAAATAATGCAGGTAATAGTAGTAGTAGAAGAATTAAATAAGGCAGTGTGGTGTAGTGATTAGAGTGTCCATTTATGATTGGGGACCCCCACGGTCAAATCCCCACTGTGTCAAGGAAGCTTTTGAATGACCTTGTCCCACTCACACACTCTCAGCTGAACTAATCTCACAGGGTTGTTTTGAGGATAAAACGGAAAAGAGAAAAATGTAAACCACTTTGGGTCCCTGTTTGGGAGAAAAGTGAGGTACAAATAAAGAAAAGCAAATAAATAAATAGAAGGGCAGCCCATTCCTGAAGGGGGGGTCGATCTGCAGCAGTCAGGAGTAACTTTTATCCTGGCGTAAGTGGGCAGTTAAATTGGCTTGTGGTCATGTCAGCCCCTAAGCCAATTCGCCCCTCTTCAGGTTTGCAGCCTTAGAATATTAACACTAATATATGAATTATTTAGCATAAAATTGATTCTAACATCACTTTTTTAAAATATGGCTTTGATATCGACGTGATCTTTAAAATATTGTACTGGAATTATTTTTAAAACCTCTATGCTGAAGCTGACTTCATGAAAATATGTCTTGGAAAATGGCCTTTAAAAATTGCAGGGCTGCACTCCAATTAGGAGAACATTAAAATAAGAATGTAAAGGGATAAAAGCAGAAACATAATAATGATAATTATGCAGAGAGATCTAGAGGAGTGAAAAGATGACTGAGAACCTGAGAAAACTGTATTGCAATAACAGTGTGAAATTTGAATTTCCTAATGGTTGTATGCTTAAAATGCACAAGATATAAATATGTAAATCATTGCTTTAAGGAAGTGTTGCATTCTGTGTTTCATTACATCATTTCAGCATTACTCAAGTATTTTTGAAAATCAAACTTTCTTGAAAAACTCAAGAAAAACCAGCTAGACCAGACCTTCATCTAGCAGTGATTGCATTATCAATTATATTTTGTTGAATTAAATAATGAAATGCAACTTCTATGGCATTACTAGCTGGGCAAAGATATTGAAAGAATCCCACAATTCTTTACTTGGGGAAAAAAATAGCCGAAGAACAAAATTAAGGCAACAATCGAAATGGTTCAAATAGCACTTAAGAATGTACTGACCAATATTGTGATTGGTTGATCATTTAATCATACTGGTAGATCATATTGGTACATCATATTGGTAGATCGTTTAATCTAACAGCAGACACCATTAAGAACAAAAAAGAAAGGTGAGGCAGAAGCAAAATCCAAATTTGTCGAGGAATTGTGATGGACATATTCAAGATTTATTAGCAAGCAGAAAAATATCTGTTTTTTCATTCTTTAGGAAATTAGCATTCACTATTTTCTGGACTTAAAAACAATATTGTGAGAAAATTTGTGAAGATACTGGGATTTTTGCTAAATGTCAGGCTATACAAGTTTTACATATTTTCATGGTCATTAACAGTATTTTTTGCCTCATCAGTATTCAATAACAGTTCATCACTAGAAAAAAAATGTAACCACAGAAACATGAGAAAGAGGAGAGATAAAAGGAAACCACTGAACAGGAAAATATGTCACATTTTAATTAAGCTGAGAATAAGGCAGAAAATGATTATATGGCCTGCAGCTATGGAAACATATTTCCACGGAAGCATGTGTAAGAGGTAAGAATAGCCTTCCACTCTTGACATCTATTCAGTTTTGATAGATTCCACAAAGAAGAGGCAGAATGCACACAACAATGTACCTTAATCTGTAGGACAAACGTGAGCTGAGCAAATTAATAACCCTTCTTAGAGATACTATCTTGCTTGTAGCAACTGCAAGATACTCATTACAAAATTCAATCCTAGCACTTCTTCAGGTGCATTTTAAGGATCTAGGCCTGAAGCTAGGGTTGACAGATGCCTGTTAATGGTGAACAATTGCCTGGCGATTAACAGGCCTGCCCGTGACTCCTCAGCTGGCCAGTGGGGGAAGCAGGTCAGCTAAGGGAGGGACAATCCACACAGATACACAGGTGGTACATGGCACAATAATATCCCTTCCTGGGTAAACCTGGAAGTGACAGGGATGCTCTAGCATGTTTCAACATGTTTCAACAGAACAATAGTTTTGGGAGGAATATGCTAGAGTGTCCTATCACTTCTGGGTTTGACAGGGGCGCTCTAGCATACTCCTCCAAAAACTCTATGGTTTCCATAGAGTTCTTTTGAGAGACATGCTAGAGTATCCCTGTTACTTCCAGGTTTACTCCAGAAGGGACACTATTGTGTGCACACTGCACACTTGCAACTAGGCTTGCCAGGTCCCTCTTTGCAACAGGCGGGAGATTTTGGGGGTGGAGCCTGAAGAGGGCAGGGTTTGGGGAGGGGAGGGACTTCAATGCCATAGAGTTCAATTGCCAAAATGGCCATTTTTCTCCAGGTGATCTGATCTCTATCGGCTGGAGATCAGTTAAATTAGCAGGAGATATCCTGCTACTACCTGGCAGTTGGCAACCCTACTTGCAACCCCCCCCCCCCGCACCAAAGCTCCCGCCGGTGGCAGGGGGGGACCTGGTAACCCTACCCGAACACCTTTCTAATGTAAAGATTTCACTTCCATACAATTGTATTAAAATACACTTATATGCTAACTCATTTGGTATGCCTACATAGGCCACTGATGGCTGTTGTTGGTGGCAACTATATTAATGGAAAATGTATAGACTGTACCCGGCATCCTATGTAAATATCTTGCTTACTAAAAATCATAGTTCACAATCATAGTCCACAACACATGACTGGTTCAAGGTCATGCAACAAGCTTCCATGATTAGAGGAGAGATTAGAACCTGGGTCACCCAGATCCTAATCCAACACTCTAACCACTCATATATTATTTCGTCTCCTTGCCAAAATAACATTTTATAAATAACTTGCTAGTAATTTTTCCCACAGCAAGCAGAAAAGAATTCAAATATAACTATTCAAATATAACAAATACATTTTAATTCACTGAGTACACATCCTTATAGAATTTTTCCTTCGACAATATTAGCATATCTATTTATCTTAAAGCAATATTTCCTGAGCTGTTAAATTTAAATAATTTGACATTTTTCCACACAGTTACATATCAGTAGCAGTTAAGCTGGGCCAATCAGCCAGAGTTTAATAGCCTTTCTATAGCTATCTCTGGCAGCACAGCCAGAAGAAAATAGAATCAGATTAATGATGATGAACCGGTTCTGTCACTTCCGTTAAAACATTATATACAGTTCTTATTTCGTATTTCCTCATAACAGTCTTTTGAAGGACCTTGTTATTGTTATTCCCAGTCCTGCGCTCAGGATGTTCTCTTCAACTAGAAAACCTGATCCAGTGAACTACAATTGGATGTAATTTTCATAACATCTATTCATTAAAAAATAAGGTGAATTGAGCAACAAAGGTTATGCTCAGAAAAGTGACTCAAGAATTGCATCACATTGAATTACACTATTCCAGTTTAAGCAAAGTATTTTAAACTCTATTTTAAACTCATAAACTCTGTTTATGAACCTGGATATTCCTCCCAGGGTGTATGAGGTCTACTTCACATGCTATTTCTAGAACAGACATGGCATTTCTCGGAAGGTGGTGGGTCTGAGACTTATTTCAAAACATTTTATATAATGATCAGGTTGATGCAAAATTCTACCCAATCCCTAGAAAGTCTGTGCTTGTTCTTCCTTATAAAACTATTTCCTCCTCTACAGAATATTACATGATATAACAGTGATAGACCCCCCTCCCCCGCCAATATTTAATTACTGAGAAGTATTTCCAAGCCAGTTCAATGGGAAATATCAGTGCCCGTAATTATATATAACAGATGGGTCAGTAGCCAGGTCAATTTTTCTTGAAGGTAATTCTGCAGGCTAATCCTGCTATTCCCCACGTGTTCAGAATATTTTATATCATTCTCATCATGGAAACGCTTCCAAAGTAGTGCAGTGATTAAGAGCAGCAGTCTCTAATCTGGAGAACCTGGTTTGATTCCCTACTCCTCCACGTGAGCGGCGGACTCTAATCTGATGAACCGGGTTGTTTTCCCCACTCCTCCACATGAAGCCTGCTGGGTGATCTTGGGCTAGTCGCAGTTCTCTCTGAACTCTCTCAGCCCCACCTACCTCACAATATGTCTGTTGTGGGGAGAGGAAGGGAAGGTGATTGTAAGCTGCTTTGAGACTCTTCAAAGCTAGAGAAAAGCGGGGTATAAAAACCAACTTCTTTTTAACGTGCAGGTTAGGGGAGAATAAACAAGGTACAAATACAATGGTTGAATTAGAGATTAGTATTTGCAAAAGCTCTTCTTTTGGTGCATCAAAGCCTGGGGGGGGGGAAGCATACGTGAATCCCAGAGGGTATCTGTACACACACTTTTGAAAGCCTCAGGAAGATACAATGACTTTAGATAAGCGCTTCAGCTTGTGATTTGATAAGCATCTCTTCTTTTTCAAAGCAACTGTGTTAGACATATGGATTTTACAAACTCTCACAGCAGTCTACACAATACTTGCTAGCACTCCAACTCATAAAATATCACCTCTGTCCAGAAAATGCCAGTCACTGCACCACTAATCAGATGGCATTTTCTCTAGTTTCTATATTATCTGTAAAGTTATGACTCCTGCAAAGGTCAGCAATGGTGTCAGCTGATATGAACAAAAAAGAAATTGCCAAAAAAATTTAGTGTAATACAAATATAGATATGATTTAGAATTTCTCTTGCCTGACTTTTTGACTCCCAAATCTTTATTCTGATTTCATTTTTTTTCTTTGTGCAAAGCAAATACCTTTATTGTCATGCTGTTTTCCTCATAACAAATTTCCCCCATACCATGTGTGATTTATGTATATCCATATAAATGGTGCACATAAATGTCATACAAATTGGATATAAAAGCCATACAACATGGATATGCAGTACAAATATAGCTACAAAAGCAATAGCAACCAATGGAAAACTAGAAAGTGTTGACAAATCTATAAATGAATATGAAAATAGATGAAATAAGAAATATTTGATCATCCCCAATAAATAGAAAAGAATTGAGATTAATATTGTGGAAAATATTCAAATCAACATCGGGGGGATTAATTCTTGCACACTCCAAAGTAGAATCTTTCTATTTTATTTCCAGACTTCAGTGTCTTTTAAGTACAAAGAATGTCATGTAAATGCATACATCCCAATTCAAAGGGTAGAATGAGAAACCTACTATCTTGAAGGCCTTATTGGCTAGGGAAACATTTAATGGAAGGCAGCAGAAACACAATAATACATTTCTGCAAAGCTTTTTTTTTTTTTTAACAAATCTTCAGAAAATGTATGCCTCAAAACTGGAGCCACCAAGTGGCAGGAAATGAACACTGCCTAAAGAATTTGCTGTAAAGATAATTAATCTCTGCAGCTGTTGGAGTTAATTTACTGTTTTGTTGCAATGATTCTTGAACTGTACAATAAAGTATTAACATAAGGGGGAAAACACATTGTAAGACATGTCTCTGGATCAGCTATCTCAGCTGTCCTAAATGGGGGATTGATCCTGTACTCAGCAAAAGGACTACTAATCCCACATCTTGGAATCTTAACCTTGGTTCTGTTATTTTTTGCTGTCATCATTGTTACCATACTTTACTAAAAATAATAATAATAAAGTGACATTTTGGTGCCCTTGTCTCTTTTAGCGGGTGGATTATGGCTACTGTAAACTTGTGGATGAATTTGGAATTCTAAGTGGTTGGCTGAAACCAACAGATCAGATATTCCTTTACTCTTGGCTCAGCTTTCTCAAGCTTATGTAAAGTTTTCTTCTTTCATTTTGTCTATTTTTGGATGTATTTTTGTTAAGCACAATATTTTAAAATTCTGCTATTAATAAATTACATTT
The DNA here is from genome assembly GCF_029931775.1 of Euleptes europaea. Classification (NCBI taxonomy): domain Eukaryota; kingdom Metazoa; phylum Chordata; class Lepidosauria; order Squamata; family Sphaerodactylidae; genus Euleptes; species Euleptes europaea. Next base: position 40,876,750 of record NC_079323.1, read on the forward strand.
GCAATAGGAATAAAACAATATCGTCAAACAAACAAAAAGCCAACTTTTTGTTTATGTAACATTCACACACCAGGGGCTGGTAATTTCACCATGTGTAAAAAAATAGGGGAATGGCTCTCTTGGCATGGTACAGACCACCCTCAGTTGATTGAAATTCTTGCCTTAAAAAATGCAGTGCAGAAAAGAGGGATGTATCAATACAGGATCAAAGCAGAGAAGAAAAAGATAGTGCAGTGGGGAAAAATTAAGATTATGTATTACTTGTGGATCCTTACACATTTCGCATACTGCTGCATCAGGGATCTGTAAGGCAACAATCTCAGAATGTTCTTACCATAATAAGCTGTAGATTCTGAGAGACGGTTGCCTTAGAGATCCCCAGATGAAGCAGCAGCACATTAAACGTATAGGGATCTTTGAGTGATACATAATAGCAGGAGATCTCCAGCTAGTATCTGGAAGTTGGCAACCCTATTCACACACATATTTTATAATACCATAACAAAACTTAATAAATATACACACATAAATGCAAATATTAAGACTTAAATTTGATAAAATATAAACAAAAATCATTAAAACAACAACAGATGAATCCTACATAGGAAGACATTTCTAATATGTCAGCAGGCCAGCATGAGGATGGGTCCAGTGCTACAGAGAAGTAAACTGAGGCATAGAGCAAAATATAGTCTTGGGGCTCTTATCTTGCATTCTCCAAATGCTGACAGTAGATAACAAAGCATGGAATGTTCAATACACAGTATTGAATAATGAAGCCCTGACCTGGATGGCCCAGGCTAGCCTGATCTTGTCAGATCTCAGAAGCTAAGCAGGGTCAGCCCTGGTTAGTATTTGGATGGGAGACCACCAAGGAATACCAGGGTTGCTATACAGAGGAAGGCACTGGCAAACCACCTCTGTTAGTCAGAAAACAGAAAACAGAACCTTTATTGGCATTAACATTAACAAAGCAAACATGCAAAGCAGCTAGACATGGATCCAAAAAGAATGAATACACAGTTCATCGGCAAATATTATAATGAACAATTAAATGAGGGTTCCCCTCCTTCTTTCTCCCTCCTTTAGGACCTTGGCCAGGAACTCGGCTACTTGAGTGGTAACTTCAAAGCTTTTGTCATCCAATAAATGGGCTATGTTTCCAGTAGTCATTGCAATAGTAAATTGAGGAAGGGAGCTAATTAAGCTGCATCGAAGCTGTGTGAAAAGTGGACAGTACAAGAGAATGTGTTGTATTGTGTCAGGTTCTTTGCATTGACACCTACAACATCTTGCTTCACGTGGTATTCCCTTGTATCTACCACTAACAACAGCTGAAGGGAATATATTAAATCTGGCCAACAAAAATGCTCTACGGTGAGAGGGTATAGTTAAGTTAAAAAAATACTGGGCCATAGAATTTGTTTGATAAGAAAGGCCTAAAAAACGAGGGGAGCAGATACCTTCAGCACTGGCTTTTATTATTTGGGAATCACTGTCCCATATCCTTTTTTGGATTGTCCTAAAAATATATAATTCACTGGAATTGGACAAGGAATCAAGATCAATCCCGAGTGATCTGATCCTATTTAAGATAAGCCGAGACCATCTAGAAACAGTTGAGTCAGTATGTAAAGCTGCCAATAAACTACTTGGGGGGGATCGACCAGTATTTGATTGTAGTGATCCAAGCACCAGATTCTATCGTGTGCAGTCCCAGCTCAGCGCACAGAGAGAAATAACAAACAGAGTTTGTGACGCCAAGGATGCGTCTCAAAAAAACTGCCCTGAGACGCTCCACTTCTTTATTAAAACCCTGGATCCAAACTGGGATTCCATACAAAAGTTGCGGGATCACAGTGGCTTGGAAAATCTGTAAGGCGGCCGGAACAAAATGGTTACCCTTCTTATAGTAAAAACGAGTTATTGCAGCCATCTTATTTTTTGCCAAGGTTAGGGACTGATTACGGTGTGCAATCCATTTTAAATTATAATGAAAAGAGACCCCCAAATATTTAAACGTTTTCACTTGTTCGATTTCTCTTCCCTCAATTTTCCAAACTGATTGCTTCCAAGTCTTAGAAAAGATCAGGATCTTGGTCTTATCAAAATTAATAGATAGAGAATTCCGTTTACAGAATAGGTTAAAAGAAGCTAATAAACATTTAAGACCCATCTTTGAAAGGGATAGGACTGCTGCGTCATCCGCATATAACAGAATAGGGACTTTCTCAGAGCTTAGCTTAGGTGCATGACCATCAGTATTAGCTAAAAAAGCAGGGAGATCTGAAATAAATAAATTAAATAAGGATGGTGCCAGTACACAGCCTTGCTTTACGCCCTTTGTCACCGGGATTTTTTGGGTTAAAAGGCTCCCCTCATCGAATCTAACTTGACAGGTATTGGATGTATGGAGGTTACGTAATAAAAACAAAAGGCGTTGGTCAAGGCCCATATGGTATAGTTTCTCCCATAAAATCTGTCTATTGACTGTGTCAAACGCTCTTTGAAGGTCGATAAAAGCAACATATAACTTTCCTCTAGGGAACTTAAGATATTTTTCTGCCAAAAATGCAAGAACTGTGCAATGATCTGTTGTAGAATGGTTAGGTAAAAATCCAATTTGCTCTTTCCCTGGGAGATTATGAAGGGCCATCCATTCAGATAATTTCTTGAGGAGATGCTTGGCATAGAGCTTTCCTATAATAGACAAAAGACTAATTGGTCTGTAATTTTCTGGTTTGCTGGGATCACCTTTCTTAAACAATGGTATTATGATAGAATTCAGCCACGAATCTGGGAGGATACCAAATTTGTCTATAAGCGTGAAGAGGTGTGCGAGTGGCGGGGCCCACCAATCGGAATTACTCCTTAGGAGCTCTGCAAGAATACCATCGGGTCCCGGGGCTTTGCCCAATTTTAAGCTAATAATATGTTCTCTTATCTCTGTTAGTCTCTTGCCATGAAAACCCCAAAAAGGGGTCGCCATAAGTCGGCTGCGACTTGACGACACTTTATGCACACACACACATTGAATAATGATAAATTCATAAATACCCATGAGTATTCCTTAGATAGGCAGATTGTTTTCATAGTCAGAAAGGTGCAACAGTGTTATGGGTAATATGAACTACTATGTTAGCTGGGAAAGATTTGTGCATATGGGAGGAGGCCCATCTCATTCTGACCCTTACTCTGTTATCCAACTTACCTGATCGTTTGCCTAGTATAAAACCTGAAGTTTAGCGTGTTTTATTTTTTATACCCATCCACATTTGTAGCTTAACTGGTTTCATGCTGGTCAAGGTATTTCTCTGTTTGCCCTCATGGTTTTTAGTTTGCAGTGGGGGGCTGTCATGATTGAGTAGTAAGAATAACTTCCCTTGGCCAATGTTAATTTTACAGATTTCCTTTTTACAAAGGTAAAATAATTCATATAATATACCTAGCAGTAGAGGCCTATCTATAGTTCTAAATATTTGTCATTCTTTATGCCTTTACAATTATAATTTGACAATCAAATCATTTTCTTGTTGTTCTGCCCTCCAGAAAGTAATTTTAGACAAGTGCCTGTAAAACTCCATGCTGTTCATATCTAAATCTGTCTGCCAGTCAAGTAAATTCCCAGTAGGGACTAATGATAAAATAGTTGTAACCATAATCTTAGCACATACTGACCATGGTTCAGTAGGAGCTAATTTGCAGTTGCACTTTCCCCATTTAATCATCATATGCCTGACAGTAGTTTATAGTATTTCCATATTCTTCACATAAAAAGTCTGAACTTCAAGTCTCAGGGATAAAAGGTTAATGTATCACCAGTGAGCCTTCCAGTCTCCATATGTCTCAGCAAATGTTGCTGTTTTATCTGAAGATTCCAATTTGACAAGAGACGGGTAGCTAATTTTTACATATACATACAGCAGCAGCTAAACATTGAAGTGATAAAGAAGAAAAACCTTTCAGAAATCTCACATTGGATTCCACACTTATTGCTCTTCTCACATCCTAACAGGAATGGCAACAAATGATTGAAGGGTACAAAAACATTTTTCAGACAAAGAATGAAGGGTAATGATTAGGGTTGCCAACCACCAGGTAGTAGCTGGGGATCTCCCACTGTTACAACTGACCTCCACTGATAGAGATCAGTTCACCTGGAGAAAATGGCGGCTTTGGCAATTGGAATTTATGGCATTGAAGTTCCTCCCCTCCCCAACCCCCACCCTTCTCAGGCTCAGTCCCAAAAATCTCCAGGCATTTCCCAACCTGGAGCTGGCAACCTTAGTAATGATCATTATTGAATTGCATATTTATTTGTTTGTTTGTTGTTTGTTTATTAGTCCATTTTTCTTGCTAAGACTCACAGCATATTACGAGACAAAGCTGTGCAAATCAGACAGCAGAAGACAATGAAAAAATATAATAGAACTCTGAATTACGAGGACCGGCCCAAGGATTTTGGGCAGACTACCATCCTGTTGTATCATAAAGGTGCCTCCCTTCTGTTATAGTTCTAATTTTTTAAGCCCTCTTGAGAATTACTGTTTTGTGTAAACTGCAACTAAAGTAGAATGGCAGGGATGTATGAAAACGTATGGTCATAAATATGGAATATGGGCATGGTCTAACTCTTCCTTTTCTTCCCAGCTGGCTTTGCTCTGTCTTTTTTCCCCTTTGGTCCTTGCTTCCACTTTATCTCCATCACTTGCTCTCTTTCTTAAGCAAAATTTATTTTTATTTCTACTAAAAGACCAAGAAGAATGGGGCAGCGGGTGGGTGGGGGGAGAATCTTCCACTCCAACCTTGGCATGGTCACTCATCTCTTTTTTCTAAGTTGTGGTTGCTGTTTTAATCTTTCTGTGTTGATATTTGTTCTGGATCCTTTGCTTCCAGAATGGCAGGATTTTCTCCTTTCCTTACTGGTTGCTAGGCATACAATGGCCTATCTCCTAGAGATACGGATTTAATTTCACTGAACCTATTGCACATAAAAATGTTTTTGCAACTAGAGTTTCATTAAATGATGTCTCTTAAATACTTTTCTGAATAGATCAGCACCACAATCTAATATGTTGAATCCAGAACAATATTTATATCAAAGGTATGCTTTGCTAGAATCCATCCATTTTAATTGGGAGGGTTTCAGCCAGTTTCCTTTTGGCTGAAAACACTTTATCATATTGTCATCCCAGAAGTTTTGGAGGAGATTTTAATCATGTGAAAACTTTATTTTCTTGTGTTACTAATATCTGTTGGCAGTTTAACTTCTAAATTAAAGACTTTTTAATGTAATTTTCTCTGGGATATGCCACGTCACTTTTACTTAATAGATTTTTTCCTAAATGTGACATTGATCAATATAGTTCTAGTAATTGTTTTGATTATGAGCACATTCCTGAGGGGAGGGTCGAAGCTCCATAGGAGCTGGCATGACCCCACACCAGTGTAAGTGCCCGTTTAACTCAGGATAACGGGCACTTACCCTGTCCTGGGTGGCACACATGCCTGTACCTGGGTGCACCGGAGTAGTGTGGGCCTCTGCCACCATACTGGGACCTAAATTCCACAAGTGGGAGGCTGCACTGGCATGGGGGGGGGGGGTTCCCTGGGTCAGCAAAGTAAATGAATAAAATAAAATATTGTTTCCTGTTGCTTCCATAAAAAAGTGGGATTCTAAACTGAGAAGGCAGTTCAGTTACGGGTGCTGGCGCAGGGGGACCGGAAACTGGCACAGCCCCTTCCTGGCCTCCTAAGGACTGGGCTGTAAAGCAGACAGAACTAACGGAAGTTCCCCCCTGGGCAATTCTTATTATACAAGACAATTTTATAGTGCATATTTTTGTAGCAGTGAAACCTCTAACAGAATGTTGGGCAGGAGTGATGACACTGAAGGTTTGTGATGATTGCATCTGCTCATGGAACAAAGCTGTCAGAAAATTTGCAGTCTAGTTCTGGTGGAGAAACAAAAGTGGTAAATTTGGCTGGGATTAAAACATCTCAGAGTTCCCTAGTACCAAGAATAGCTTTAGGCGGCCAACAAGAGGTTGCAAGATGTAAAACAGGCAGAGTACAGAAACATTAAGAAACAGAAATCTAAGAGAAAAGTAAGTGGAAAAGACAGAAGCCTGTGGGAAAAATGGCAGAGGACACAGGGAACATACCGATTCTTTGCTCTCAGGTTTCTAATGATCCGTATTGTTCTTACAGGTCTTAAAAAAAATAACTCTGCCATATAAAAACCAGGGAGTCTTTGAGCAGATCACAAAACCTCTGAAGCACTATGCATGCAAAGCACCATGGAGGGGGGCAGCTGCTCAAGGGTATTGTCTTGCACACATAAAACTGCCTGTTCTCTCACATCGGTTGTAGAAATATGTGCATCTGGGAGTTCTCTAGCCACACTTGAATGCACGTTGAGCTTTGGATGCGAACCACTACCTTTAGACCCTCTATGGTTTTGTCACTGAGTTGATTCATCAAATTAACCTCAGTGTCTGTGCTTCATTTTTCCGACTGCCTCAGCTTTAGCACTGTGGCAACCACAAGAGATGAAGGGAGTAACGTTCTTTGATGATCTGTCTACTGATCTGTCCACTGCTTCATTTTTTTTAAAGAAAATTGTAAATACTGAACTGTGGCTGGTTAAAATTATTTTTCCAAAAGCCACTGAAGCACAACAACTGAAAGTTCAGGCGGGAGCTTTATCCTCGGCTCACCCTGCGTGTGAGAAATGGAAAAGGTCTCCAAGCAGCAAACGATTTTCACTTAAAATACTGTATGCACTACAGTACAAGGTGAGCTAAGGACATGGTTTGCACCTTAACTCTGAGCTGCCGAGCTCTGGGTCTTTCATAATTCATTGCTTGCACGCAACAAAAAGCCACAGGACGATCCACCAAAAGATTTTGTTAATTATTTCAGGGTCCCTCAAATGATCACAGAGGAGCACTTTTCTTTGCTTCCTCTTCATGTCAAGATGCTAAGCAACGCACCATATTTGGAACCAGTGTTGAGGATTCTCCTGAATCTTCATGAGTTCTGATGCAGCACTAGGAGCTGTCCTTAAATTCTTGCAGAAATCAGGAATAAAAGTTGACAGACTTTCCCTTAACAAAGGCACAAGTAAGGGAAAAGATTACTCTGAACATCTATAACTCCTCTAATGTTTGATGGAGCCTTTTATCTTTGTTGGGCTTCTGCATAAAGAGTACTTCATTAATGACTGGAGGTTGTTACTGTATGGTTACTAGTAGACAGAAAGGATCAGACAAAGGAAAAGAGAAAGGGGGGGACCTTCTCATTGTCCCTAGTAGAACATCGGCCAAAGCTGTCCTCTCTATCAAAATATGTGGAATTTAATGGTTTAGGCAGTGGCACTTCATTTTGCTCAATCCAGACTCCTTGTACTCCTGTTCATTCCAGAAAAAAAATCATACTGGAAAAGACTGAAGGGAGCAAAACACACCGGTGAGCCGTGTTGTAGCATGGAGCACATCATTTGCACGCAGAAGGTTCCAGGCTAGGGTTGCCAACCTCCAGGTACTAGCTGGAGATCTCTTGCTATTACAAGTGATCTCCAGCCAACAGAGATCAGTTCCCCTGAAGAAAATAGCCGCTTTGGTAATTGGACTCTATGGCACTGAAGTCCCTCCCCTCCGCAAACCAGCCCTCAGGCTCTGCCCCAAAAATCTCCTGCTGGTGGTGAAGAGGGACCTGGCTTCCCTATTCCAAGCCCAATCTCTACAGTCAGAGTAGACAATGTTGAATTAAATGGAGCAATGGTTTCACAGAGTAACCCAGCTAATGTGGTTGGCAAGAATTTTCACTCTGGTTGCATGACTTTTGGCAGACTGTATAGAGAACTGGTTTCACAACTTTTTCCTCTTAGGACATTAATACTGAACTTCAGTAAACATCATCCCAAATTACAGCCACTTACCACATACAATTTTCTTTCCATAAACTAAAAAGTACCCAAGATATAAAGCAACCTTAAAAACTACTAATTTTGCCATTGGGGTGCTTTGTTACCTCAGCCCCAGAATGTATTAAGGTAAAAAAGCTCCTCATAACATTTTTTTTTCCCCATAAAAAGGGGAAACATTTTAAGTGCTCTAAAGAGATACAGCCTCTCCTGATGATCTGACTGCAGAGATGATGTGAGCAAAAATAGCTAGATACAAGCAGCATTCGCAGTTATTAATCTTAGATATTTTCCATCTTGTGTCCATCCTCCAAAGCATCTATTTTCTCTAGGGGAACTGATCTCAGTAGTCTGGAGATGAGCTATAATTCTGGGGGATCCAGAATTTTTGCTGGATATTTGTCTACCCAAAATACTATGGAATTTGAATTGGAGCAGGATTTTGGGCGAAATCCTTTCTGTCAGTGGAGTTTTTTTTCAGGATCTACTCCATTTCAATCAATTGGAAAAAGATCTAAATTCTTAAAATAATACAGGCATGAAACAGTCAACTAAAATTTGGGGAAAAGCTGGATTCAGATTTGTATCCCCTAAAAAGACCTGAAACAGAAAGAATTGGAGTTCCTTGAAATACTGGCAAAAAGCTGGAAGACATCCGGCCATCCTCAACCAGGGCCAGGGCCTTTTCGGAACACTCTCCCAGTGGGATCAGGGTCCTGCAGGACTTAAGTCAATTCCGTAGGGCCTAAAAGATGGAATTGTTCCACTGGGCATGTGGTTGAGGACAACAATGGTTTCTTTCCTGCTGGCTTCCCTTCTCCTTCTCCTTCCCCTCTTTGCTGCTGGCATGTACAATTGAATTGAAGGGAGTGGTCATTCTTTAACTATTTAGCTAATTTATATATTGTGTTGATTTTATATTGTATTGGTTCTTGTAGGTTATCCGGGCTGTGTAACCGTGGTCTTGGAATTTTCTTTCCTGACGTTTCGCCAGCAACTGTGGCAGGCATCTTCAGAGTAGTAACACTGTCCTTCAGTGTTACTACTCTGAAGATGCCTGCCACAGTTGCTGGCGAAACGTCAGGAAAGAAAATTCCAAGACCACGGTTACACAGCCCGGATAACCTACAAGAACCAATGAACTCTGACCGTGAAAGCCTTTGACAATATTATATTGTATATTTATACATTGTATTGATTTTAAAGTGTTATGCTGCAAGCCACTCTGAGCCTGACTTGTTGGGATAGAGGGGCCTTAAAGTCTAATAAATTGTTGTTGTTAAAAATTGAAAATTTGTAGGTTCATGTATTCCAATGGCAAGCAGTTGGAAAGGCTGAAAAATTAAGAACATGTTCCTGAATAGAAGGTTAACTAGAACATGTCGACAGACTCTGATAACTTTTTCATTTAAAAAACTAGTTGGCTGAGCGCCCAAAAGATTATGAAGTTTGAGATTAACCTGTCAATCAACCAGAGATTATGATTTAAAAAACTGAGCATATTCAATCTATGACTGCCGATAATCCCAAAATAGTATGTTATTGCAGGACTGTTTTTCTGCTCTGGATAATACCAATTAACTGAAGTAGTAGCTGCAGTCATTTTTGTTCATTAATAACTCAGAAGAGAAGACATGGATATCTGTTAGACTCTGGGATCAAACGGCAGAGCTCACTCCAAAGGGTGCAGATGTCAAACATCCCTGCTGGTTGGCCATGGACCCATTTCCCCATTGGTCCCACTTTGCACAGAGCAAGCAAGAAAGTCAGCTGCAGATGAAGGGAATCCACTGAAGGTACTTTGTCCAGCTCCCCTCCCTACGAGTCCTATAATTGGCAGTGCCAAGTAGGAAATGAGGGCACTTGCTGACCTGGACTAACAGGAGTACAAATGTGCAGGCATTAAGTTGGCATGGAGTTCTCATGGGAAGCTTGCCAGTACACCCCAGTTCTCTCAAAACATGGAAGTATTTGTCTTCCTGACAATGTGGCTGATTACTGCTTTTTGCCCCCTCGCCCTGCTCCTCACTTCCATTAATCAGGACAGGAGGTAAACAAATGGTGGCAAAGGTCTCAGCATCACTGTGAATATTTGTAAAGTCATTAGGATTCCTGACATGAAGGCAGACTCTAGCCATACCTTTTAGTTCTTCCTTTCCAGTCAGATTAATGTTTACTGGAAGTGAAGACCGTGGCATGTGTCCAATGGGAACTATCTGAAATAGGGTGGGCAGAGGCAATTTTCTACTACATTGCCAGGTCAGAGGATACAACTTCATTCAGTGATTGCTGAATTATTGATGAACTGCTGAAAACACATTTCTGCCTTTGATGTCAGGCTTGTCTTGTAGCCTCAGTAGGTAGTGCGCATTAGTCACAATGTCTGGGCACAATTCCAGTATATACCCATAATGCTATGTTTGTCGACAGTATGTAACCACCATCTTATGAAGGGAAATATTTTTCTTGGAGGCATTCCATATATACATATATATATATATATATATATATATATATATATATATATATATATATATATATATATATATATATATATATATATATGATGCTGTTTTTGAAATTTTAGAAGAGATTTTTAATGTGCGTCAGAATTATGCACCTCTTTTGCTCATGTATCCCCCATGTTTTATGAAGAAGAGTAATCCCACTGATTCTAAAGGAAAATGTTATTAGAAAAAATGAGAGGCCACTTCTTCATTTCTGACTTAGGAATGCTGTTCAGATATTCATGAGCAGGTTGAAAGTATTCCGCAGGTTTATTTTATTTTATTGCAAATTCTTACACTGCATTGCAGTCCGCAGCATTTCACACATGTACGTTTTCAGCCGGATGGGAATCCCTGTTTGCCTTCTCTCACAAACCTGTCATCATTTCACAACACTCAGCAGCCAATCATTTAAATAAAGAGTGAGCAAAACAGTCAGTCAACCAGTGATTATACATGCTGTGTTGTTGTTGTTTTTTTAAAAAAAGTCTTACCATTTACTTTGGCATCTAAATTTGTGTTTTCAACTTTATTTTGTAGAAACCTGTTTTCACACAGCCCTATAAGAGTTGCAGTCTCCACCTTGTACATCGTTTAATGACCATCCATGACCTTGGGAGAGAATGAATCACACCTACTGTGAAGATGGAAAAGCAGCTTCAGGGCAGAAGGAAATGAAATCCCACCCCCACCGCTACTGTGCAGCCGCTCAGATCTGGGGCTGTGTTCACAGATCTGGGGCTGTGTTCACAAGTGCTTGCAGCCCTTCTAGTTTCAACTGGATTTTGCTGGTGGGACACTGGAGCAAATTGGACTTTGAAGTTACTGAAAGGCAGCAGGACTTGGTGAGATTTGGCATTGACCGTGTTGTGGGATGACAGGCAGATGGGCAAGATATTCTGTGACAGTTATGGAGATAGAAGGCTGAGTTGCCATCTCAGAGACTGTGAAAGATGCACTTCACAGGATACAGAGGGTTGTTTAGAACCCAAAGGGAAAACACACCATCTCATTGATGTGATAACACCTCTTGTTTGGATGGGACCAGCTGCCTCACTTTGTATGTTTTCAAGAATGCAGGTTTGTGGCATGCAGTTCGTAAATTCTAGTAGCATTGGTCTTCTCCTTCTGGAGGATAAATGAGGTAGGGGAAAAAACATTGCCCCCTCCCCTATCTCAGTATTGTCTGCTCTGACTGTCAGCCTGGGAGAGAAAGCTGTTACCAATAGCTGAAATTTGAAATCCTTTAACTGGGGTACTCGGAGCGGTCTGGGAAATGAAAAGGGCCCTGGAGTAAGTCAAGCTGAGTGGCCCCTGCTGTACTACAACCCAGCACTGTAGGGTCACTCAGATCAATAGAGCTGACAGCAGGCATTAGGTCACCCACTACATCATCCCCCAAACTGGAAGCAGTATGGCAGTGGACAGTTTGTGAACTGAACCAACAACCATTGCTGATGAGGGGTTGTCAAGACAGAAGAACCATTTGGAACCTTGGCTACCTCTGCTTCATCCATGTTTGCTCCCTGAGATGCAGCATTCAGTAATTTTCCTCTCACATATTGACCAATTCTCTCATAACACCAAGTGCAGCTCATAATACCAGGTGCAGCTCATGTTATGGCATCAGACCAGACCCTGGGCAATCCTGGGACACCCCTACACGGGGCACAGGACAAAAGCTGGTGCGCAAGGATGGCACAATGTTGTGTAGCCAGAGACAAAAGGGGTCTCCTGGCATCCATCTTGGTTGTGCAAGGCTGAAGCGAGCTGACAGGGCTGAAAACAGCCAAAGGTGAGCCATACCCTCCCCGGAAAGAAACGTTGCAGCTCTCCGAAGAAGACAAAGAGACAATGGATAAGCATTTAGCATTTCTATACTTTTCCTGCATAGATGGCAAGTATTCTGCCAGATCCCATCAATTCTATTGTAACTAACTCCTAATTTCATCATTTTTCCGGCCATGCCCCTCAGTGACTCACCTACTGAACCCCACCTCAAATCTCCAAACCTATGCTCTACACTTAACTCTCAAGTACCTCAGCCATCACCAGGCTTTGCCAACTGCATGGAGACTATACCTGCTCCTCCTCCCTTCCTTGGGTATTAAATATCTAAATTTTTCCACAGTCGCTGGCTGCCATGTACACAAGATGTGAGTCCTACACCTGGTGTGCAGTCCTTTTCCCCTTCCCCTCTTGTAGCTGCCATTCTGAAACCTCGTTCTGCAGGAAAGGTGACTATGAACCACTTGGGAATCTCAAACCTTTACTTTCTTAGCTCTGTGTGTGTTGGGAATTGTTTGTGTGTGTGTGTGTGTGTGTTTACCCTGTTTGATTACTTTTAATAAAACCCTTAACATTCATAAAAGCCTCCTTATTATTGGGTTGCTGTCCATCTGGCTGGCTCACCTATGGGCAGAATTGGTTGAAAGGTCCCCTCGCCAGCCTCTTGCATAGCTCTATCTAGCCTCCAGCTAATTTCCCCCAATAAAAGGAGACCCTCTGTGCTTGGCGTAACACTCATGCCATCAACAAGGCCTAGTCATCAAGGTCACTTGCTCACACCACTCTTAATTAACTCAGTGAAAATATCTGTTTGAGATGGGAGGGATGAGATCACTCATTTCCAGAGAACCTTATTCTGGTTTAATCTGGCCTGAAGCACCTAGAAAGTTCTCCCAAATGTCATCCTGATTGAGAGCTTAAGATCACATGTCCTTAGTTAGGGTTGCCAACTTCCAGGTACTAGTAAATATAACAAAGTGCAAAAGCATGTGTATTAAGTACCACAACATCAAGTGAACACAAACAAACAATATTGTGTTCACTTGATGATGTGGTACATAATACACATGCTTTTGCCCTTTGTTATATTTACTCGCTCCTATGCTGATTTCCAAACCTATGAGGTATAGGTACAGTGGTGCCTTTTCCCCAGTAACTTCCAGGTACTAGCTGGAGATGTCCTGGAATTACAATCTCCAGTCGATAGAGATCAGATAGAGATTGCCACTTTGGCAATTGGACTCTATGGCACTGAAGTGCCCCCTCCCCAAACCCTGCCCTTCTCAGGCTCCGCCCTGAAAATTTCCAGGTATTTCCCAACCCAGAGCTGGCAACCCTATCCTTAGTTCACTTTTGCATAAGTTTGAATAGGCCAAAATGGCGCCATTCCTTCTTCATTCTTTCTTGTCTCTCTGAAGAATGCTTAGCTGAACAAGACCTATAGCTTCAACACCCAGCATTTATTATGTAACAACACAGTAAGTACACAGTTAGCTAGACTTCTTTGTTTTAACTTGCTATTGCCTCTGACTATGTAACTTGTGTTTTTATATCTTTTTGAATACTTTTCTATCAATAAACTTTAAAAGCTATTATTGTGAGTTTACTGGCCTAACCCAAGACCACTCAGTTATGTTACGAGTGTGAAGGCAGTGTCTCTGTCTTCATAGGGGTCTGGGCCAAGCAGCCTCTGAGGTTTGAGCAGAGTTGATGGAGGTTGGCTGCATGGACTCCTGGTCACAAGTGGTCCCTGAGAATTGTGGCCCACCAGGAAATTTCCCTGTAAGTTACACAGTCAGTATGCCCCAAGGTACAACAGCTCCACGGACAGGGAGTTTGTCATCAGTTATCACTTCGGTTGCCAACCTCCAGGTACTAGCTAGAGATCTCCTGCTATTATGTCTGATATCCAGCCGATAGAGATCAGTTCATCTGGAGAAAATGGCCACTTTGGCAGTTGAACTCTATGGCATTGAAGTCCCTCCCCAAACTCCGCCCTCCTCAGGCTCTGCCCCAAAATTCTCCAGGCATTTCCCAACCCAGAGCTGGCAACCCTGGTTATCACTTCTCTTCCTAGCACAGCAATCACATGAAACTCCAGGCATGTGGAATATTGTTTGGCTGTTTCGCCTGCTCCTGGCAATGAGATCAGGCATAAAACAGTCAGTGGGTCAATGGCTGTGACTGAAAATATTTTATTCATGTGCACATTTCCTTGTGGTATGGCTGAGAGCTGCTAAAATAAACCAGCTCCTGTGTTTATCACACTGTTTCCAAAGGTTTTTTTTTTTTCAGAAGCAGCCTTTTCCTTATCTACACTTTATAATCATTTTACATGGCAATCTAAATATTCATACAAAAGAAAAGAGGGCCGCATCAGACCAAAAGAAGACAAAAAACAGCAATTGGTGCAAGGGAAAAGTATTTAGTATTTTGATTCTCCCTATGTGTTTCGCATACGCTTCCTCAGGGGGACCTTTCTTAACTTGTTCTTTGCTTGCTTGGGACATTGAGTTAAGAAACATACCCCTGAGAAAGCAGATGCGAAACGCACGGGGGCAATTGAAATACTAAATACTTTTCCCTTGCACCAGTTGTTTTTTATGGCAATCTAAATATTCATGCCACTGTTATAATAATAGTTATATAATAGTTATATTTCCAAATGAATTATCTATTGGTTTTTAATCCTTCCACTGAGTAAAAACTAAATATTCCCCAAATTTCAGGTCCCAATAAGAAAGTTTTGTGCCCCCACCCCCCCGGCCCAGTGTGTTTGTGCATCAAATCAAATTGATGTGCACTTTTCCAGTCAGATTAACGTCCCTAACATGGCCCTTGCCGCATCTTTGAAAACACAGATTTGTGTTTGCTCGGAGCACAGTAGAATTGTGCATTGTGCGCTGGCCGCATCGTTAATGATGGGAGACAAAGAGGAAAATGGGATCGATGTTTGAGTTTCTTTCAAAAAAATGCACATGCTTGCCCTCCCGTCAGAAGAAAATGTATAAATTAAAAACAGGCAGAAAGACCAGCAATTTGGAAGTCAAACTGATTCAAATTGATTTCATTTATAATCATTCATCATTTATTTATTGAGAGAAGTTTGAAACAAATTTCTACTTGGTACATTATTCTCATCCTATTGTACGAGAGGTGAGGTGAGGATATTAATCTTCCAGCGGAGAGGAATCTTATTACATGTCCAACTGTGCTAGCTTCTTTTGCAGACAACAGCAAAAAATCTTCTGCCCAAAGAACATCAAGGGTTTTATTTTCCTTAACCGAGGCTGATTTGAGAAAATGAGCATCTATATTTCTTTTTGAGAACAACTTAAAGTATGATGTAGTGGGCAGTTTAGAGCCAAATCCTTTCTTTTTCATGAAACTCTTTGTAACGTTCAGGCTACAAAGGGAAAAGATTAAGATTTATTCCAGTATGAAGAAATCCATTTCACAAACCAGAAAACTGTATGGAAACAGAGGGGCAGAGCAATCCTGGGGGCTGCCTGCGCCGCCGTAGCTGGCCATTGTGTAATTACAACAGCACTAGTCGGTCCAACCATGTCAGCTTCCCAAGCAACCGTGCTGCAGCATTCCCTGGCGGTGTTTTGGGGAGGTAGCAGGGCTCTGATGGACAGGGCAGCCACACCAATCAGCGGCCACCTGGCATGGGGGCAGAGCCAAGCACCCATCAGATCCCAAGGTCAGAAAAGGCATGTGCAGGGAGGCTAGCTGGCTGTCAATGGCACATTCCTCCCCCCTTAATGGGTCCAAGTCCCCCCAGAAGTCCCTCGGCACCTGGCAGTGTCAGCATTGGCCCCAGCATCCCCCCCCATGAACACCTTAATCTAGCTTCCTGCACATTGAGCATGAGCGGGTGTGGAAACACATCTGGTGCGAGAGGTGCTCTGCCACCTCAGGTGCCTCTGAGGCGCTCGGTGTACCTCTCCTTGGGTGGTTTTCAAATAGTGTGGGGGACCACGAGAGACATTCAGCTGCATATGATTGATGCCTTCCAAGGGCAGACTTGTTCTGTGGCCAGGGCTCAGTGTGGCAAAGGGGTCAGTGGTTGGAGCTGGAGCACTACGTCTTGGATCTTTACCTGCAGAATAGAAAAACACACATATGTGCATCTACAACAAGGGCCAAGAGCTCCCTGGTTAGGGTTGCCCTCTTCACCATTGGCGGGAGGTTTTTGGGGCAGACCCTGAGGAGGGTGGGGTTTGGGGAGGGACTTCAATGCCATAGAGTCCAATTGCCAAAGTGGCCATTTTCTCAAGGGAAACTTATCTCTATTGGCTGGAGACCAGTTGTAATAGCAGGAGATTTCCAGCTAGTACCTGGAGGTTGTAGTAATAATAAACAGTAGACACTTATGGCAAAAAAAGCATGAGACTACTATTGCTTAAACAACAAAATAGTCTATAATTCAATTGCAACAAACAAGCCAAAATTAACACATAGTACAAGGGCACACTCCCGAGGAATACAAGGTAAGTGGCAATGACCATATGGTCAAAAGAAGTCCAAGAATGCCAAAGAAAGGGTCCTATTTTGCCTGAGCTTTGTCGATTCTGGCAATCCCGCAACGAACAGTCACATTTCCACAGAACATATGTTCCATAGGTAGGGCATGTAGCCGGTCTGTGCTAGCGGATTGCCACCCCCCACCCCACCCCCGCCAAAAGGCTTGTGCCATCTAAAACACCCTCACCTGTCTGGAATTCATGGTCACACCAACAGCACATGAGGGGTCCTCTTTGGCATCTGCTCTAAGGAAGTTTGCTCTTGCAAGAAAATGGGACCAGGGATTGTGTGCTTACCCACTCCACTCAGCATGGTCAGGCTTCACCTCCCCCCCACCCCCGCCAGTGCCCTGTCTGAGGGGAAGCCAGACAACTGCCTGAGCTGTCAGTTCAGCGCTGAGTTGACAGCTTGGGCCCCATCCCCCAGCAGCTTTTCCAGCCCAGTCCCCACACACCACACCCCTTTGCTTGCGGGTATGCTCGCAGGTGGGGTGGGTCTGGGGCTCCTGCCACCTGTGCTAGCTGCCAGGCTCAAGTACAGAAGGTGGAATTGCTGGGGCAGCTCCCAGTCATGAGTGAAGGGAAAGGGGGGATGACTTTTGAGGGGAAGTCCCATTCTTTCCTGTCAGTATGAGTCTGCCCCTTTGGGTCCTGGCTGAGGAGATGGTGTACCCGTTAGGGTTCAGAACTGGGAAAGGTCAGCCACAGAGTGTGGGTTTTGCTCTCCCTACAGGATGTAGGTGCAAAATGCTCGCCTATTAGTGCTAAGTGCTGCTAGCTCTAAGTCCACATGGCGGGGAGTTGTGGGGCATCCTGGCAGGGGTCTTTGCAGGGCTGGGGACGTGATTGGGTTTCGGGGGGGGGCTTGGCTGCCACAGAGGAGGAAGACGGTTAGTTGCAACCTTAGCATCCTGAGCTGCTTGGGGCTTCGTGGGCATGGCTACAGCAGTAGGGGGGTGCTTGATTTTACACTTTAATGGCCGCCGATGGGCTGCACCACTATTTTCCTCG
Organism: Euleptes europaea; assembly: GCF_029931775.1. Lineage (NCBI taxonomy): Eukaryota > Metazoa > Chordata > Lepidosauria > Squamata > Sphaerodactylidae > Euleptes > Euleptes europaea. The sequence goes on from NC_079323.1 coordinate 40,894,512, forward strand.
ATGTAAATTTTCACCTCTCTCAGGGGACATTCCCAGGCTGAAAGGGCTCAGGGAGCCACCTAACTCTGGCCACACCCTCTAAAACACCCACTACCATGCATTCCCTGGTGGTGTTTTGTCATAGAGCCCTGCGCCTGAGTTGCATTCATGCATAGCCAACTCCAAGCTGCACCAGCACCCGAGAATGGTGCAGCGGCACTGGGGACCTGCACCGGCATAACTGGCCCTTACACTGGAGTATCTCTGAGATGCACCTGTGTAAGAGTCAGTCCACTCCCTGAGTCCATTCAGGCCCCCCTCAGGATTGTCCTGTTAATGTATCAGTATGTCTCTGCTAGGATTTGCAAGTGAACAAAAGGCTGAAATGATT